>NW_026775580.1:100609902-110609902 GCF_030987335.1 Cornus florida | reverse complement strand
CCTAATTCTTTCCAGACGGGCCTAGATGACCCCAGACGACCTAAGCCCCATCCAATCTTTGCTAGAAGTCAGTTACTTTTATAAAAAGATGCACAAGGCCACAGAAAAGCTCTCTATTCTTCTTACATGTAATTCTAGATCTAGTGGCGGCTTGTTAATGTTTTTGAAGAAATCTTACGTTAAAGTAGAGTACTCTACATTGTGAATATTTAGGACATGGATGATATATAACAATTGCATAATATTACATGATATCTTAAAATTATGCATTACGCTTAGGCCTTGGCAACAAAATTTTACTATACTTGTGAGCTGCACAACCGCTTGGATATTTTTCTGTATATCTTGTGCAATCTGATTTATTATCCTAAATATATATTTTCGCATTCCAATTCATTATGTTATGGCTAAGTACTGATATTTTAATTTATTGCAGTACCATTCAAGTTCATCTTTTTCCCTTTTTATTTATTTATTTTTATTTTGCTTGAAAGAAAGAATTTAAATAGGATATGGCTACATGTATAAAGTTTCAAAACTAATAAATATATTTCATAATCTAAAAGAATTGATATAGGAAGCAATCATCAAAAACACTAGCCGTCCTCGAATATGACACAAATAAAATAAAAAATGCTATGCAAGTCTTTCCTAAGTCTTCTGTGTTTCTTTCAACAATGAAAACATGTGTATCACAAAATCTTTGTTGTTTGTCAGTTTGTCTCTTTTTTTTGTATACTATTATATTCTTAGTCTTTGTACATTTGTGGTATTGGACAAGGGGACTCAATAATTAAGCTAGTGGCTAATTAACTTTTTGGAGTGTTGTCTTTTTCATGAAGGCCATCCATGAGTGTGGTAAACTTCTTTCAATCAACAATGGCAATACAAGTCTTTCCCTCGTCTCCACCGTCTCTTTCAACAATGGATGGTGATAGGCGTGTATTTATGGACTTATCGTTGTCAAATACACTCCATATCAACATATAAAATACCTACAACCATTTAACTAAAAATGTCTAACGGTAAGTAGGGTCGAACCACGCATTCAATGTGAGTTTCTATTTTCGAACAAGAGATTTAAAAATATTGATTTTTAGATTTGTCACGAACTATAGAAATGGAATTACAACTATAAAACATTAAACACTCGACTTAGAAATTAAATGAGAATGAAACTTGTGGACATAACTTGCATTAAATTAAACAAACTTTAAAGAAAATTACATAAAGAAATAAACTATAATTCTCTGACTCTATCCAACTCTATCTCTAACTCCCCTCTCCCATTTGCCTCCGAAGTGTGCCTTTTATAGCTAAAGAAAGACACCCACTTGTAGGCTGTGATGATGGCCCAAACTGCTTCTTCATTTCCTCACGCTACCTCTCTGTTGCTCTCATTTCACTGACCATTTCCTTTTCTTCCTACCTACCCTTGCTGACTTCTTTCTTCTTTCTTTCTTTTATTTTCCTCTATCTTCATTCTCCTCTTCACGTGCACCCACATATACACAATATAGTTTGACTTTTTCTTTTTCTTTTCTTTTCTTCTCTCTCTCTTTTTCACTTATTTTCCATTTTTTTGTTGATTTTCTTTTCATTCATACATTAATACCTACAAAACACAAAACAAACATATATATAAGAATATTTAAATACTATAAAAGTCTAATTAATACCTTATTTTGATGCATGAAATAATAGGTTTTGTGTACTTATCAAATTACCCCCAAACAAGCTTTTGTTAGTCCTCTAGCAAAGAAAGACAAAAATAGATAAGGTCACAAAAAATATTACTTTTATTAATAAAAAGATGTGCCACTTTCGCAGGCTATTTTCGATTACATTTACCATATAGAATAAGGCCTTAAACCCCTAGGTCACCCCTAGTGGACGAGTTATAGCCTCGCGAGGGTTTTCAGTGAAGGTACCCACAAACTTCCAAAGAATTTTCCTGCATATCTACAAAATGAAAAGTTTCAAAGATGAAAATATTAAGTTCTTTATATATAACGAGCTACTAAGGTGTCATAAAAATAAATATTTCAAGAAAGTTCACCCATAAACAACCTAAAAGTAGAGAGTGTGTGTGTGCGAAGTCGACAAAAATCTATTTTCAAATCCAAGTGATGAAATTCCTAAGTCTTTAGAAAATTATGCTTTGACTTCAAATCTTACAGTAAATATCTCTCTAAAAGAACATCTCCCGAGGATTTGGCTAACTGTATCTCTAAAATGTATGTGAGTAGGAACTCTGTTTCCAAAGTAAAATCAAGTTCGTATACTAATTATTTGAAGGGCCGATACATATAATAGAAGAGTCTCGTGACATGAATGTTGATCACTTTTGAGAGAATGTCAAGTTATCCACCATAACGCCTTCTTATTTACTATGCACTATCATACCTTTTCTAAAAATATTATTGAGCTCAATTTGTACATAAATGTTTATGAGAATAAGGGATCTTCAAAATACTTGAAAGAGATACTTTACTCTTCTTCTTTTTTTTTTTTTTATTTTTTTTATTTTTTTAAAGGATATTAATGATTTCTTGATCCCTTTTTCTTTTACATACAGTCATCCCTAACATTTCTCAGAAAAAATAACAAGATTACAAAAGGTAATGAAGGTATGATAGTACATAGTAAACTAGAAGACTTATGTTTCTCTTAACTCGATGTGATTTCATTCTCAATGATCTACCAAGATGAAGGATTATGATACTAACTGTGACGGCCCTAGTTTTTCAAGCCAGTGCGTCATGTGATGAACCGTAGTTTGATCCGATAACGGATCCGAAATGCGGAAGCGAAAACAGAAAATAAGACTCCAAGAAGTCAAAGTGACCTTCCATGAGATCGTGGAATTTAATGAGAACTGATGCGGAAGCAAAAGACCAAAAATATGACAAATAAGCCCCCAGGGGCAAAATAGTCATTTCTAAAAATTGTGGACTCGGGTGCCACCGAGCACACCGTTGGAAGGAAAACGAAAAACTAATCTAGATGGACTCAAGAATCACTTGATTCAGAGTCCGGATGAAGAAGATATGAAACTCCAAAATTTCATAAAATCAAACTTTTGGGTTTTTAAAACAAGTGCGGCAATGGTACTTTACAAGGGATAAACTAGTCTTTTTAGATAAAACCAGATGCAACTAAGAATACAATTAGATAGACAAGGAAAAACTAATAAATCTGGACTCAATAATATCTTGATTCGGAGTCTGAATGAGGAAGATATGAAACGTCAAAGTTACAAAAAACTAGACTTTTGGGTTTTAAATCAATACGACAAGGGTATTTGGCGAGGGGTAAAATGGTCCTTTTAGAGAGAATTGAATGTAATCGTACATACCGTTGGATAGACAAGCAAAAGTTAATAAACTTAGACTCAAAAATCACTTGATTTGGAGTCTGGATGATGAAGATATGAAGCCTCAAAGTTTCAAAAAAATCAACGTATTTTCCGGGTAAGAAATCTGGGCAGGAATAGTGTTTTTACAGCAAGCAACATTTGATTTTGTTCTCGGAACTGAGGCTAAAAACGGACCATTAAACAAGTTTTTTTGGAAAAATACGAAGAAGAAACCCCCCTTAAAATCACGTTTTCTACCCGGCTTCATGAAAGGAACGGAGAAAAACACACTGTAAGATCCCTAAAATGCCCCTAAATCAACCTAGGTCAAGAGAGACCCAAAAAGCTGCTACATGAAATTTCTTCACGATCAGTCCACAACTGAGAGCAAAAACGGGTTATCAAATGAATTTTTCTGGAAAAACACAAAAAAGAAACCCCTCCTGAAATCGAGTTTTCTATGTGAATCGCAAGAGAAATAAAAAAAAAAACTCAATGTAGAATGCCCAAAATGCCCCTCTATGAAATCTGGTCATAAGGGTCATAAAACTGCTAAATGTAAAACTGGAAGCTGAACTTTGTAATGGATTTCCGGTATCAAGACGATATTTTCTGGAAAAATACGAAGAAGAAACACCCCCCTAAAATCACATTTTCTAAGCGACCATAATGAAAGAAGAAAATAAAACTGATGTGAAAAGTCTAGAAAGCCCCTAAATCAGATTATGCAACAAAGTTTCGAAATGAATCCATAGGAGGCTCATTTCACCAAAGAAGAAGGTTTGCCCGGAAACAACCATGCACCTAAATGTAACTTACCTATTAGGACGTGCTACAATGGTCCATGGCTTAAAAATACCACCGATGCAAAATTCGACCCCTCAACGGGCAAAAAGGCAAAAATGAACAAGAAAAGGGAAATTTGAAAACCAAAATTAACAAATGATTTCAAATTACCGCTTGGCCCTTGGCCACACTTCAAACATGATTTATAAGACCCTATGAAAGAATAAAAATGGAATTCCCACACCCGATGCAACCATGGTGAGACAATGACTTGGCAATTTTCAATGTTTTCATAATATTTCATGAAGTTAAAATATACATAGAATTCAATATACATGTCAATGGCCTCCGGCTTCATCTCATACGTATCAAATACATTGTAAAGAGTGTACTTCGGTACACATTACATATATGGGATCAAAAGATACAAGCTTTGTCAAAATAAACAAAAACAAACACGATATGCTAACATGTGCATATTCAATGTCATCAAAAATACTTCAAGACTTCTAACATGTCTAAAAGTATTGTGTATCCCACAATAAAGCTTCTTTACCTGCAAAACACCCAGTAACTTCGGGGTGAATAAACAAGACTAACAAGTTTATTCGTAGGGGATGAGCATGCATCGACTCGATTTCTTTAGAGATTTTTAGGACTAACATGATATAGTTCAAAAGGGATCATGCCACCTAACGTCTATGTCAAAGATTAGACTCAGGGATCATCCTAAGCTACCATGGAGTATAAGTAACAAGAATGAAGATATATATACATATGTAAAACAAGTCAAAGTTGGGATAATCCAAGAACATGACAAGAAGGTTACTTGAACATAGATTAACATGAATTGCATTATCAATACTATTAAGCAAGGCTTGGAATAATTCCATACAACATGACAAAAGGATACTAGAACATAGATTAACATGAATTACATTATCAATACAATTAACATGATTGGAGCATTCCAATTAACACGAAAGGTTTAATACACGAAATCAAGAACATGGCATAATATCTATGCTATTAGACAAAGTTGGAACCATTCACATAACACGAAAAGAGTTACACATGATATCAAGGATAATGTATAATATCTATGGAATTAAACAAAGATGGAATATTCCATAAAACACGAAAAGAAAGATACATGGAGTCAGGAGTAAGGCATAATATCTATGCATTTAAACATGGGTAGAATCTACCACATAACACGAAAAGAGTCTTAAATCTTCAAGGAATACAACACTTAAAATTTAAGGAGTTAAATCACGAATAAAGCATAAAATCTATGCAATGAGACAATATTGGTGCATTTCACATACACGACAAGTTTAAATCTTCAAGGAATAGCAACTTGAAATTGAAAGAGTGAAATCAACCAATGTGGAAACTTGGATATCGCTCGGATTAAAACCGTACTCTTGAGATCACTTTAGGGTTACTAACCCATGGGTACCTTTCCCCTAGTGCGCACTATAGTTGTAGGGGGACATTCCCCCGTACTAGAACCAAGTCCTAGCCATGTCAATTCTTAATTGATATCCCAAGTTCCAAAATCAACAAGTTGTGCAAGTCAAGATTGTATCAACATACAAGAAATGCATTAACCACATATCATGCACAACCAAGATTTTGGAACACACAAGTCAGACCCTAAGTTCTCAACTATGATGGCATGTGAAATGTCAAGAAATTAAAGTGTGCATTTATATAAACCACAACCAAGATAAATAGCACATGAAATCCATCAAAGCAAATATACCACAAGTATAAGGTACATGATATCAATTGCATACTAAACAACACATGTGTGAATAAACCATTCCAAGACAAATGAGCATGTTCATTAAGCACATTAATGAGACCAAGATACAAGAAGTCTAGATACATAATATTAAGGCATGATTAACTCAAGGGAGACATAAAAGGAAATTTAATCTACTTAAGGGATTAAATTATCAAGCTTACATGGCAAGTCCAAATGTTCTACGAACAAATTGTGTCAAGGATTATGTCAATGCCAAGTTCAATGTCAAGTTTCAAGTTCATTTCATACACGACACAACCATGTGAGTTAAGTTCCATACAAAGGAAATGAATAAATATAAGTTTCAAAACTTATCCTATTATGCTCAATGTAATACACGTGAAGGAAAGTATCAAGGAAATCATGAATACAAGGTTAGAAACTTAATCAAGTACATAGAACCATTAAATGAATTTTAATTATTTCATTTAATTAAAATCTCTAGATTTTGAAAGTCCTCCAAAAGACCTCAATTTAACATATGTTATACAACATGTCATAACTTGATTTAAGAACACAATACAAGTACATTTCATGTAAGTTACGGCCTTGAGTATTAAACTTTAATACAAGAAAAAATAATAAATGAAAGGTTTCAAAACCTAATCAAATATTCTATATTTAATATATGTGAAACTATATGCCATGCACATCAAGAATTTCAAGTCAGAATTCCAATGGAATAAATAGTACACTCGGAGCAATTTAATTAATCTAATTAATTAAATATTACTAGATTTCAAAACTTCTCCGATTACTCTCAAATTAATCTATGTTGAAGAGCATGCTAAGGCCTATTATAATGTGCTATCACATGTTAATTTAAAGCTAGATAAGGCCACATGATTTAATATTTCAAGATAAATATTAAATACAATCTTCATTACTTGTCCAAATAATCTAGATTTAACATATGTCAATCTACATATCAAGGGGTAATATTCTATCATGCCACATGATTAAACAAGCCTATGGACAACCGGGAAAATTAAATCCTTCATAAGAAAAATAAATAATAAAATCTCTAGATTTTACATCCAAGCATGTAATCAAGTTGTATAAGCATCACAAACATGTAATATAGCAAGAATTTAAATTATAACACCCCCTACCTTAATTTGAGATAAAAACCTCGAATCCCCACTGAAAAAAAAGTGTTCCGAATTCGCCGAAACCGAAGGGTTTTGTCGGGGACAACACGATCTACATGAATCTGAAGGAAGCCCTATGAAAATCACAACTTGACTTCAAACCTAAACTCAAGAAATGGTCAGAAATGAATTCTAATAAGGGGGAATGGTAGAACACGTCGAGGGGAACAATAAATGTAAAGGCCGAAGGATTTCTACCAAGGAAATCAAATGGAGGAGAAGGAGAAAGGGTGGCAGCCAAGGAGCTCCCATGGCTGTCGGCCAAGAGGTGGAGAAGATGAGTGAAAAAGTGATTTTTCACTTTAAGACTTTCTATTTATAGTAAGTCTCAAAAAGTGCCCCACCAGGTCCAGAAAAGTGAATTTTGAGCAAACGCGCTCAAACGGCAAAATTCCGTGAACGAAAAAGATTTAAAATGAGAAAAGATGAGCAACGGAAGAAACGGTGTCGTAAACCGAGCTTCGAGCAGAAGTTATGCCCCGAACAAGTTCAGCGAAAACCGGGTCCAAAAACTCTGAAACTGAAAAAAAAAAAACGACCAGAAAGAAATTCCAAGAGTCCATGACTTGACGAAATGTGAAAATAAATCCCATACGAGAATCCAAGCTCCAGACGAGACATTTTGCAATAACTTTCATTAATTGCACAATGGCCCCTACAAAAAGGGTTAACTGCGAAACTGCCCCAGAATAAAAATATCTTCCAATACCCCTAAAATAAAATATCTTTAAAAGATATTTATGAAAAATACCCCAAGAAATGAAAAAGATTCTGAAGAATTGTGCATCTATGCCCCTGTGGACACCGGGAGCAACCAGAGTACTTTCTTGCAAAAGTAAAGATGCGTATTTCGAGGAAACCACTGAAGATGAAGGTATGTGAAGTCAAAAACTCCGAGCACGAAAAGTGAGGTTTTGCCAAACAAGTGACAAATGGAGATAAGACAGAATAGGGAAAAAGACGAAATAGCGCATAGTGTCTGAAAAGTGAAAATGCAGAAATGACTCGGTCCTCAAAGGAAGTTGTCAATCCACGGAAAAGAGTCTCAGAAATCATTTCCAAGCACTCGAGACGACACTAAGCGACAAGAAAGAGAGTTCAGAAAGGAAAATTAAACGAAAAAAATTCATTCGTAAAATTTCAGGAAAAAGGAAAGGGAGGTAAATGACCAGGTCGCTACACTAACAACAAATTTCTATCGCGCTATCCAAGAAATTTGAGTTATCTTGTGACTCAGAGTTAGCGTAAAGCTACCTAAAAAGATGAAAGGTACGAAAGCTCACATGGTTTTAAGTCTCCAGTAATAAATTTCTAGATTCTTGGGAGATTATTCACTTCTTTCTTTCAAGCTGCGACTTTGTGCAAAAATATTTCTACTTCTAGATTCTCATGGTGCAATGTCTATCATTATATCACCTTAGTAACAAGCTCAATTTCAATCTAGAATAATGACATCTCTTAACTTTCACAAAGTAGAAAAATAGGATTTATTTATTTATTTATATATATATTTTTTTGTGAAAAGATTTTTTAAAAGAGGTACATGTTTTGATAAATCTGTCTTACCCCCAAACAAAATAAAACACTGTCCCTGGTGTTTGAAAAATAGAGCATTGAAAAATGGTGAATGAAATATACAATGTACCACTGGAGATAAAAATAAAAATTGAAACGAATTACCTCAATTGATTTGGTGCTTCTGAAGTACAATCCCTGCATATAGTCATTGCAAAAGAGATGCCAAGTGTTCTGAAATTATGACAGATTGTACCCCCAAACAAAATATAAGCATAGCTAAAGAAATAGAAACAAGGAATTGGGTTGCCTCCCAGGAGCGTTAAGTTTAACGTCTTCAGCCAGACGCAAAGGGGATAGTATCCCCAGAGAGATCAATCAGAATAGATAGGATCGATAAGGAGAATTTCCTCAATTTCATGAGACTCGAGCTCAAGGAAAGGTTTTAAGCGATGAGGATTAAAGGTGAGTATTTATGGACTTATCGTTATCAAATACACTCCATATCAACATATAAAATACCTACAACCATTTAACTAAAAATGTCTAATGGCAAGTAGGGTCGAACCACGCATTCAAGGTGAATTTCTATTTTCAAACAAGAGATTTAAAAATATTGATTTTCAGATTTATCACGAACTATGGAAATGGAATTACAACTATAAAACATTAAACACTCGAATTAGAAATTAAATGAGAATGAAACTTGTGGACATAACTTGCATTAAATTAAACAAACTTTAAAGAAAATTACATAAAGAAATAAACTATAATTCTCTAACTCTATCCAACTCTATCTCTAACTCCCCTCTCCCATTTGCCTCCGAAGTGTGTCTTTTATAGCTAAAGGAAGGCAACCACTTGTAGGCTGTGATAATGGCCCAAACTGCTTCTTCATTTCCTCACGCCACCTCTCTGCTGCTCTCATTTCACTAACCATTTCCTTTTCTTCCTATCTACCCTTGCTGACTTCTTTCTTCTTTCTTTCTTTTATTTTCCTCTTTTTCTCTCTTCATTTCTCCTCTTCACATGCACCCACATATACACAATATAGTTTGACTTTTTCTTTTTCTTTTTCTTTTCTTCTTTTTCTCTTTTTCACTTATTTTCCATTTTTTTTGTTGATTCTTCTCATTCATGCATTAATACTTACAAAACACAAAACGAACATATAAGAATATTTAAATATTATAAAAATTTAATTAAAACCTTATTTTGATGCATGAAATAATAAGTTTTGTATACTTATCATATGGCTATCACAAAAAATAATTCTTTGTTCTTTATCAATTTCCCCGAGGACAATTTGATGTTGGGAGTTGGTAGGGGCTAATTAACTTTGGACAGTTGTTTGCCTTTTCATGAGTGGGGCCAGCTTCTTTCAATCAATAATGGCAATAGTGAATAGATCGATACAAGTCGTTCCCAAGTCTTCTCCCTGCACGAAAATACATCTCTAACAGCAGGTCTCTTTCAATGATGAATGGCTAGCTATCACAAAATCTTTGATCACAATCAGCACTTTCTTCCTCTCCCAAAAATTGAATGACCTCAATGTTGTTTTACATAATTAAAACATTTCAAGTATGGCATTGTCAACAACTATTTACTTTAAACTATTAAATTAAGGTGATGGTAAGGTTTGAATTTAGAATTTTACTTGAAGGTCTATATAGTAATTTATATTTATCATGCATTTAAAACTATTTCCAAGACACAGCGAGCTAGCAAGCACACAAAATTCTTTTACTTGTAGTCTCAAACAATCCCATGCCCCATCAACCAGGCAAGTCTCGTGCAAATTTAGCTGAGAAGGCGATATAACATGCTTTCTGATTAGGAGGGTAACTCATTTTTCTATATATCATTCACTGATTAATTAATGTAGAAATTCAAATCAATATATAATATAGTACAAGGCATTTATCGATTTCAACTGAGAACAGATCAAATTTTTAATTTTGTCACCTATATGTCATGTAATGGGGCTGAACATGAAAAAGGTACTGATTCAAATTTGTTAACTTATTGTGTAAAACATGAGCGTTACTCTGCATTTCCTGGCATTTGATAGGAAGTAGGAAGAAGTGATTAATCCAAAAACATGATTTTCTTTTCTTTCTTTTTGTTTTAGGAATGGTTTAGCTGCAATCAAGACAGAGTGTTCGTTGAATTCTTGGCATAAGAGGCAAGCACTCATAAGTGGGAAAAAGGTGCAGATTCGTGTTCCTGATATAGAAGGTGTTGATCATGGAGAAAGATTACAGAACCTTAACAGAGGAGGTGTTTAAGAAAGCATGGGTTGCCGGTCAAATATGATATTTCTAGATTTATTGGGTTTGAAGAAAAGGGGGAGCCGAGGACTTGTCCAACCTCTCCTGTAAGATGGTAGGAATGTGCCCCATGCTCGTTCTCCCCCTTGTGCGTGGGGAAGATTTGTTGGGTTATTCCGAAAAAGGGATATTAAAAATCTGGTGTGAGTAGTGAACTGCTAGTGCTATATCTTACCGTTCACGGTCAAAGTTGAAATTAGTTTTGGGTTTAATTTTGGTTACTTGTTGCAACGAGGAAAACAATCACACACAATCAATTTGAATGATCTATTCCAAGTTGATGTTTGCTGTGGATAACATGCCTTGGGTAACGTTATTTGGGTCACACAGATGTGAATCCAAGTTGATCTATGTATACACACACACACCAAGGAAACCATAACAACGTTAACAACAGCAACTAAAGGAATAAAATCATTTTGATCTTGTCACTGATAGATATATAAAAATGCTTGAAACCAGCTGCCAATGGAGATACAAAACACACAACAGGTATTACATGAATATAATGAATTGTAATTACGTTACTGATCCAGAAATGAAGCCAGAAACCATAGTCATAAAACATTCAGACATTGTAAAGGGGAAAAAAATGTAGAGGTTGAATCCAATCCTACTTGTTGGCTCTCAACTCATCAGGATGTCATTCACGTACGTACATTCCTCCTAGAAACACTTCTATTTCTACTCTTTCGCACCTTTCTGAAGATCCATCTGATGAAACGGCAAGTGTGTGCTATGAAGATAATGGCAATTAGTCCCAACCACACTAGCACCGACATTGCAACTACGTTCAATATAGAATCCGCCTCATGCTCAGGCGAAATGGCAACCATTGAAATTAAGTAGGTGAGTGCCATACATGTAATTGTCACCCACATTGCAGCCGTTAGAAGCCACATCACAAATCTTTTCTTCAGTTGCAACCCACTTGCAAGCAAAAAAATTGTGCTCACAGAAGCAACAAAAGACATTGCATGTTGCAAACCCAAAATTCTTTGAACCCATAGTGATAGTTATAAAGCCATAACGGATGTTCTAGCATAGTAAACCATTCTCTGAGTCTCTTTATCTACTTTATCCTCTTGCCAAACACCACTAGGAGGGCTTAGCCCCGCCTGATAAGCCATGGCTGCAATCACAGTTGCAGCTACCATTAAAGAGTCGCGCTTGTCTGTCAATCGGATGTCCTACTTCTTCTTCAAATGATCACTAATTATTATGTTGTTGCTTCGTGAGGGTGTCCGTGACATTGCAACTCTATGTGTAACAGTCAGTGATGGTGCTGCTGCAACTTCACGATGCTCTGGAACTGGTCGGGACATCTCATTCCAGTTACATTCACTGCTGACTTGGGGGTAGTCACGTGGCGATGCAGGTATGATTCTGGCTCTCAGAGCTCTGGCTTCTACAAGCAGTTCTCGGATTTCCATAGCTTTTAAATCTTTTGGTGTATGCTCTATGATATCCACTGCTGTGAAACCATTTCCATTCACTGCATTCACTCTCACTGCAGTTGTATTGAGCAGATATTTCATAGTCTGCACAAAATTGTGAGGAAAATGTGACGGATCATAGCTCTAATGAAACTAATCTTTGCCCTTTTTCTTCCCTTTCCACGTACATGGTACACTTAATAACAAGTTTTGCAACTCGTCTATGAATGCAACATATATGTTAATGAAAACAATAAACATGACTGCAAATAATCCCCGTCTCTACTTGCATTTCTAGTGTTCATTTATCCTTCTTAATTAAAATCAAATAAATTCAAACAATTTTAGTTTCCAAAAATAAGAAATTAAGCACTTCTAACAAGCACTAACAAATAGCAAATTGAAGTCTATATACAAATATTTACCTCTATCTGCTTGAGGGCAGTAGCTGTATGCAAAATGGTGTTGCCATAATCATCTGTGACATTCATAAAATCATCAAAACTACCCAACTCCATTAATCGCTGTAGAGCTTCCAAATGATTATGTATCTATCACACATAAATGCAGAACGGTCTCTCCCCTGTCCAAGGTGTATTGAGTCACTTCCTGTCGTATCTGAACCAACTCGGTTACAACATCAACTCGGCCTTTCATGGCAGCTAGATGAAGAGGAGTCTTTCCATCTTCATCGCGAACGAGACAGACACTAGAGTCCACCATTAACAAAATCTTCATCATCTCAACATACCCATTTGCAGAGGCCAAGTGAAGAGGTGAGTGACCCTGTGAATTTAACTCAGCGACCATGTCACGCTTATGACTCAGAAGAGCTTTTGCAAATTCCACGTGACCCAGCATGGCAGCTACATGAAGAGGAGTCTCGTTGGAGCAACTGAATGAAACTCAAGCGAGAATTAGTTCATCTTCTTGCACCAACTGGTTCAAGGACTCAACATTCCCACTGACTGATGCTTCAAAAAACCTTCTCTCTCTCATCATCACTCTCTCTCTTCCCTCCATTGACGCTTGGTGAAGATGCCTATCACTCATATACATTCCCCTAGGCTTGGTTTCCTCAAAACTACAGTCCACAAATTCAACTTCCTTTCTTTCCATATCCTCTTTTAAGACTGACGCGTTTAGAACCCAAATTCACCTCATTTAAATCATAGAGAAGTAGAAGACAATGACGACAACTACAACTATGTAACCAAAGCAACTGGATAAATATAAATATATTTAACTATACCTTGAGGCCGAGGGAGGCAACTCAAGATGCTGAAGTAGAGAGAGAAACTGTAACAACAATGACAAAAGTTGCCGGAGTAGACACAGCAGGCCGGCTTTTTATAAGTGGAGGCACAAGGCAAAAACTGTAGTTCGGATGAGGCATCCTTCATAGCTAATATATTAATAGTATAAATAACTGTAACTAACTCAGCAATATATATATATATATATATTCTTTAATGCAGTATTAAAATGAAAAAATATAAAAATAAAGAAGTTTACAATGGGTTGAAAAAAAAAATTTCCACAGGCATTATAGAGATCTACTAAAGCCGGCATAGAGAGGTGTAACTATCATTCTCTATCATCCACAAGTTTGAGTTCCTAGAAAATTATTGTGCACAATGCCTGCTGGAAAAAAACTGATAAAGCTCATCTCCAAAGTTTCGAACTAACTTCGCAGCAAATACACACCGTCACTGGGTCGTCACCGAAAGCCATTTTAGGTAAATCCTTCTGTATCCTTGGATGAGAAGATAGAATTTACTAACTGTTTTATAAACAAATTACAAAGTAAAGAAAACTCATGAATTATTACAGCAACAATCAAGCCATGACGATCCAAGTACACAGCAGAGATGCTTATATTCAAACCTCCAGACGGCCCATCCAAAGCGCCATTAGCAGCCATGTAACAAAAATGACTCCTGCTCAACTTTTGGGCATACACTCAAATATCCCCATCATTATAGTAAAATACAACAGCGCAATAGCAGACTACAATATCCAAGTGATCATCCAACAGAGAAACAAACAATTGTAGGTAAAAAAATAGTGCATGGACCTCAACACAAGCCAGAGCCCATGTGAATATATCACTTCACTTCCCCACACAAATTTTCTTCTCAATAGCAAACAACTTGGTGGAAGCACAACTACATTATTCAGAAACTGTTCACAAAAATATGTCAAGGGACGGCCCATTGCCTGAGTACAGCCATGGAACATTTTCCCAAGTGAAAATGGTTCCTTGAAACTGTAAATCCAGGCCATATGTGACCTCAAAATCAAACTGATTAACTAGGATAACAGCAATGAAGTGTTCCAGCAGTTCTCAACTTAGTTAACAGAACTTATCCCAGTTCCCTATATCAAGAAGTGAATAAATTACCAAAAACAGCAGATCTTTCCTACAAGAATAAAAACTGTATATCTTAATTTAGAATCAAATAGAAGACATAAGACATGTTCAGGGTTTGCAAAGCAGCGATAGATCAGAATGGACAAGATTAACAAGACCAACGTACCCAACAGAAATGCCTTGGAGAACTGGCAGTGAGGAAACCTGACAACTAGACAGTTAGTTGAGTCTAGAGAGATACAAGGACTGAAAATATACTAATCTTAAAGGGATATCAAGGCCGAGCCCTCTTGTTGCTACATGATGGGCACTTGTAGTGCTTGATGTGCTCAGCCCTGGCAGGAGTGATCTTAACGCACTTGCCATGGAACCACCTCTCGCATATGTCACAGCAGATCCAAAACTCATCTGAAGCATAATTCTCCCCACAAGCCCCACACAAGGTATCACCGTGCTCCTCGTCATCTTCCTCATCCAATCCTCCTTCCTCATCCTTTGCCTGCAGCCCCAAAGAATATTTTGCCTGGAATTCAGAACCTCGCTGTTTAAATTTCCAAAAGAAAATTTGTTAGAATCAAAGCATGCAATTATAGTTAAATATTTATTAAAAATGTCCAGCATCTGACACCTTACCAATTAAAACAAGCGTCAAATTATTGTCATTGATTGGAAATGGGGACGACTTGTTTAACTTTAAAAAAAAAAAAAAAAGGAAAGACAAAACACTAAAGAAAATAAATCACTGGATGCTCACTGTAAAGGATTGGTCAGATCCATCCCTGTTAAAGGACTACAAAGTAGTGTTGTCAGACATGACTTTAGTGAGCCCCAATAGGACTTCTTACTGGTTGATATAGCATGACAAAAGTTCAACAGTATAAACAAAACAACAACAAAACTTGGAGAATACCTATCCTCGTATTTTATTTTATTTTTTAAAATTCTTTCTCCTACATTTTGGAAGTAAACGGATTATACAATCATACAAATGGTATTTGTCAAAAGAGCCAGCTGACACAGAAAAATGAATAATCCTGATTAATTAATTGTCCAAAAGTATCAGGACGAAGTTCATTTTTACCCCTTTCGAGTTCAACTTGGACGAGTTGCTGCTATGGTTTGGTGCTTCTGACTTATCCTTTATTTGTTTCTTTGCAGTTCCAGTCACAACCTCAAACAAAGTTGGCAGATCATTTATCATATTGAAGAGACGCTTCCTGCATCACAAGTTCCAGCAAGACTTCATGAAAATTCATGATGAAGAATTAGCAAGACAGGATATTAAACTGTCGGCTATTGGATAATTGGAAGAACAGAATGGCTACAACAAGTTTATATTCCCTAGAACAAAAAAGAGCTATCTATCATTGTTATTTTGATGGAACATCTTTCAAGATGCTTTGTATCACAATATTAACATCAAACAGATAACTTGTTTAGATTGCCATCTGATACGTAATTCACAGTTGGATAGAATGATTTGGCAACATTAACAGTTGGTCAAGTCTGTTGTGCTGGCACATGAAAGGCTAATAGGCTTTAGTAATAATAATAATAATAAATAAATAAATAAGCCCTTAGAGGGCAGTATGAAGAAAAACATACAAATGGAAAGATGTGTGTGTGAGAGAGAGAGAGAGATAGAGAGATATTGACAAAAGGATTCTTCTCTGTTCTGGGTACTATGTCTTGAAAAGATGTAAATTTGATTTTGGCTTTTACATGGACCATAGTACACTGACAAATATTGGACATAGAGACCTTGATAAAATTTCTCAGTTTAGGTAATTGATATTTCTTGCCTAACCATGTACTTCTCCATTTAAATCTAATCAAACTCCTCAACAATTTAATGATTCAGTTTTGAATTGGATTATTACTGAATGTATGCAAAATAGAGATGAATCCTATATATGGCTAAAATGGCAGGTCTCTACGTTGATCCTTCTTTCTAGAGACTTGAAGCTTAAATTTTCAAATATTACATAGCAGGCTGGGAGAAAAGAAGAAAAACCTGTCAGCTTTATCGAAACCAAATCTGGCACCAAAATAGAAGGCCACAGAAAGTAACCATGCATCACTATGGACAGCAACAAGAGCCAACCAGTCCTTTTCTTGCATCCCATCTCTGGCAAAATTAATACCTAAAGCAGGCTCTGGAATCTCTGGAGGAACCTCTTCGGCAGGTAAATTAACTTCCCACTGCTCATTTGGGAGTCCATACAAACAAAGATTTTCCTTCTCTGCAAGGCAACCAGTTATTCAAAAACACAAAATTGGTAGAGACACAAGTAACCACCAAAACTAGCAATGGGATAATATTCTTTAGGATCTATAAGGAAACCACAGAGGTGACCTAAAAATGAAAAATCTTCAGACAAACATTACCCATTAAACTAATACATTTGAACGAGTATTAATCATCATAATTAATGCCTAAAACTAGTACTTTTGAAGGCCTGAAATATAAAGTAGAAACTAAGAACCTTATGAGGTAATGACCCTTTTGTCATAGTCAAATCACAAGTTCCACAAGATGCAAATTCAAAGTCCAAATACATAACCTATGATCCATCGCAGTAATTAAAGAGAATGCTATCATATATAGAGGGCTTTTAACATGCTTTGATATAATTAAATTAACAAAATATATTCCAAATTAAAAGGACAAGGTTCCAGTCTATGTGGCACCATTCCTAATTCAAAATTTCTGGAACCATGGTAAAACAAGTTCCCCGAAGGTGAGCAACTCTACATGTTGCAATCCACTTCAAACAAATTTGAGCAGGCAGCCTAAAATACTTGGTATTAGATCTTGTGGAGTTGAGTTTTTGTATTAATAGAGTGGCCAGTAATCAATCACCAAACTGGCTTCATAGCCAAATTAGCTACAACCAGTAATCAATCACAAAACATAGATGCATCAATTCAAATAAAATGCCCATGACTCCGTGCAAAACACAAAGAGAAACAAGCACTAGCGCCTGACTGCACAGCATACACGCGCGAAGAGAGAGAATCTTTTGAAGATAAAGAGCCACTCAATTGAACGAAGCTGGTAAATAACTCTAAGAAGGCATTCCTATAACAATTTCGGGGGGAACAAACACAAATGGGAGACTTCATTTTTACCATGCCAGGAAAGATGCACATCAAGCAAAAACAACCAAGTTGGAAATTAACACCTATAATCTAGAAGGATGCAATGAAATTAAGGAACAGTTTATATAGAATGGGTAAGTAAATCATGCAAATTAAAACATAAGAACTCATAAGGAGTTAGGGAAGAAGTAACAAATCCCCAAATCCAAACTCTAATCAAAGGCCAACGTTTGCACGAATGTGGAGAAAGTTTCCATCCAGAAGCTCATAACATGCTGGATAGCTATTTCGATACTAGCATTATAATAATCCAGGTATGTTCTGCATAATAGCTCATAATCTTATATTTATTTTCATAACAAAACGGGATAGTTTTTTCTATACTAACATTGTAGTATATATCTAAATAGCAATTTGTATGGGCTGCACTAGTAATGCAAATGAGGAAGCTTTTTATGTCACAGATAGAACTAATCATTCATCATCACCACAACCCAAATTAATACCACATATTCAGACATTACAATAGCAAAAAAATGCACACAAAGAATATATATATACACACACTCATATAACGAAGAGAAAATCAAGAAAAACAACAGATAGAAACGCTAACTGACCTGGGTCGCACTGCTGAAAAAAATCTTCATTATCTGAGAAAAAAATAAAAAAATAAAAAGAACCCAAGATTAATATAAACACATCACAATGTATGAAAACAAAACTATCCAAAACCCTAAATCTCAAACTTGAAAACCCATATATATAAATATATACCGGTGGTGAGAGCTTTGACGATGGCCCCTCGGCGACCCTTGAAATCTCGGAAAACCTCCTCAACAGTTCGAGAGCTGCACTGTGACTGTGCGCCTCCGTCCATGGCTATATACAGCTTTCACAAACCCTTTGCAGAAAGTTGAATATACAAAGGATAAAATAATAAACTATGATACCGTACGCCTATTTCCACGAGCCAAAACTATCTGCAAACAGCAACTTCCATTATATAAAATTGAACACAAGAGAGAGAGAAAGAGGAAATAATCAGAAATTAATAGTTTTCAAGGGATTTGTGTGAAAGAAGACGACTGAGAGTACCAAATTACCGGAAACAGGCATTGCAATTTGCGACAAGTACGACGATCGATGCTACCTTCGATACGTACACCGTTGGGATGTGATGTTAGCTTGCTTTTCCCTCTCTCTCTCTCCCTATATATATATACACACTCCTATTTGAGTGCACAAATAGGATTAGAATAATGCTGTCAATAGGTTATTGTAGTTATTCAACCACGAGGGCTATTTTTTTTTTTTTTTAATACTCCGTACTTTTTATTTATTTATGATAGGCACTATATTTTTTAGTCATTAAATAGAAAAATAAAAAATAAAACTTTGTACAGTGCTTTTATTATAAAGGAGAATAAAAATATGCTTGACAAAGCCGTTCACAAAAAAAAAAAAAAAAAAAAAAATGATAACACTGTTCACAATATATATATCTATATATGTTTATTTATCACTCATGTTAATAACTCATTGAGTTCTTTGTCAGGAATAAATATAAATAAATGAATAAAAATATATATATATAGGTTGGTAATTTCTCGTATATCCTCAATTAATTTTTTATACGTAGTAGCTATATTAAGAAGTAACCAAAAATGTTCGTTTTCTTGATGCAAGAGAAAATACCATGTAACATTTTAAATGATTTTAAGTTCAAACCTTTTTTCAAATGGCATCTGTGATTGGTTATGTTCCGCATATTGCTCCATCCATTTCCTCTCAATAAACTAATTTGTAGGTATTAAGGTTTTATTTCTTAGAAAACATGTGGTGGAAAAAATAAATAAATAAATAAAAAGCCTTCAGCAAACTGTATATCTAACATTTACTTGATGCAGCATTTCGGAATTTTTTTCAATCTGACATTTTTCTTTGATTAAACAAAGATGCCAGCAATAATATGGATTTATCCGACTCATCAGATATTAACAAGACCAATCAATCACACACAATCAGGAATAAACAGCGTTCATATATTGATAAACTCATATATTAATATACTAAAGACTACTCAAAATCCCAATTGTTTATATTCCTGCCAACATTTTCAAAAGTACACCAAATTGGAGATACAAACAGTTCAAATGTATAAATTCGAACTATATATTTGCATTTGCATCACTAATTATTTCATACTACAAGTGAAGCAGTCAAGAGTTGATGGGTACATATGTCAAAGTCAGGCAGGCAGAATACCAAACAGCAGCATTCACATCAGGGCATCTTCTGAAATCTGTAAGCCAAAAATTTATATTCCCCAAAGAAAAGACCTGAAGGGATTGCAGCAGCTCTTAACTGGCCATCACAAAGGGCTTTTAATCACTGCAATTCAAAAAAGGTACAAATTGGTTTGAGTTCCCGACCGGTCGAATTGATTACAACTCTATGCTCTTCAATCGCAGCCATTCATCTAGCTTCAGAATCTGACATAAGCCAAGATAAGCATCAAAAAGCAAATAAGGTAAATTTGGCAACTAAACATGAGTTATTGTGTCCATTACAAACATTAAAACGGAGCGTTACTGTTTAGAAAAAACAGAGCTCAGAAAGCCGTATGGTTCCATAACCAAGAAGACTAAAAATAGAAATAAAATTAAAAGCAGATGCTGGAGAGGCATACAGCATTTAAAATTACAAAATAAGGAGATAGACGTCCATCCAAAGAGTCAAATATCTCACAAGATAACATGTGAAACTAACCAGCGCGGTTTAACTACACAGAATAGACAACTTGTTTGGGAATCATCAGAATCCCCAGTTTTCAAAGGACAACAGGAATAACATGCAAATTTATGGTGTAATAACACACAACAGATGGAACAATCAATGTAGATTCGTAGAATAGTAGATTTCTACGAAAATGTAGAACCCACATCCATCAGCCCATTAATTTTGAGCATGGTAAGCTGCATAAAGCTAAGCCTCAATGTCAGCTCCATCAAAATCTCAGCAAAAGCCAGGCCAAAGCTTGGCCCTGGGCCATGCATATCCCATAAAACAGGCTTGCAACAGATTTTAATGTCCTAAACTTACCATTACCCTCGCGAGATGATTCATCATCCTTCTTCTCTGGAACATTTTGTTCCAAAAACAGCTGAATAGTTCTCCAATAGTGATCACCACCTGCCAGCCATGTGTCCATATGCATGCCGGTAGGAAATTCCTCAAAGATGCATCGCCTGTTATGTGCAGCTGCTTTAGCATACAGCATCTGCATGTGGGATGGAGGAACCATTTCATCTTGCAATCCAGAAAGGAAAATGATTGGCTGTTTCACCTGCATTTAGAGAAAACAACATTGTGATGCACAAAACTTGTCTTGCTTGCTTTGATTTAAAAAAAAAACAAAAAAAAAAAAAAAAAAGAGCACAAACTTATGGCCGGATGAGAGGGGAAAAATGTGAAAGCATAACAATGAAAAGACCATCACACTCGATCATGTTCTTTTAGAAGCATTGTAATTACAAAAAAGTGTATTACCTAGTGTATGTCCACCTGTGTTGGGTGCAGGGAGGGAAAAACTAAAGACATTCGTTACCTTTCGCATTGTTTTACACACAATGATTGTTTTCAAACCCAAACCCATAATTTTACAATTGTCAGCTCAAGCTTTTACCAATTTCAAATATACGAATCATAATATCAAAACCAAATATAGAAGTGTGGTTTGAACAAAATCAAACAGATGCAGGAAGGATCAGATTCAACAAGTTTGTAACAGCAAATTTGTAAACTTACAATTGTTAGATACAACTGTATATTGAAATATAAGAAAAAGAAATTATATCTAACCATATAAAATAATTCAATATAACATTAAGGCATTCTGCAAACTACAAATGACGTCATATATGCAATAACAAATGCATATTTTGCTTAAAAGAACTATTTTGTTCTCTTGCAAACTATGCATCGGTACAATCATGGTGCATGCCTGATCATAGATCATAATGTTAAAGCTTTTCAAAAGAGAGGAAAATTTTATGAGTGCTAACAGGCGTCATATAAGGGTTCCCATGCAGTATAGTTCAATAGTCCAGGGGTAAAAAGCAGGAGCATCTACCAACTGCTAGACTCACCTGACCAATTATGTCAACAGTATTCCATGGAGAACGAACAAGGCCATTAAGAACCCTAAGACCTTTTGAGCCACTTCCTCCTATAAACCACCTCAGAAAGGGAAGTAGGACACCAGCCATGTCCAGAATAGATGTGAAAGTATTCTCCAATATCAGTGCAGAAACCTGCAAAATAAAAATTCATGAATGATATGCGTGACAGATGGTTTATAGTTTTGAAATGTACGAAGTTTAAATTCAAACGATTTGATTGGCAGATTTTCTAGATGCTTTTCAATTTCAAACTAAATTTAGGAGATTCCCTTGATTGGTCTGCTTTGAAATAAGTACCTCCATATTCCAATGAATATAGGATTTCACATTGGGTATGAGTTGGTGACTGGAAGACTTCCTTTTGTCAATCTTGATTCACATATAATTTTCTTAACTATGATCTTAGTGAAACCAAAGAGACCAGATTTCCCACCGGTAGCATAGAACTACTTAGCTTAGGTACTGTATGGATAGGCCTTACAATACCCTCGTATGAGACTCGATGATCCCAACTATATTAGTTGGTAAGACGTGTTGATAGCCACATCCTTGAGTTCAAGTCTCTTAAGAATCTTGAACACCATCTTCATGGTCCACACTTTCACTAGGATCATAGTTACAAATTCTGATGTGAATGCTTGGTTTTATTTTACCAGAAGGAAGTAGATCAAACTTTTAGACAAACCTATACAAACAAATGAAATAATTTAAAAAAACGAAGCTAAAGATTCTTATATGGCGTTGCAGTGAGCATTTATGATTGAAATGATATAGCACATGCTATGGAGTTGAAGAGAATAATCATGTTCCGCATTACTCCATTAAAATGGAGAATCCAATGTTATGAGCTAATATAGTAGAAAAGCAACAGCCTAGTTACTATTTCTTTTCTTTTTTTTCTTTTTTTCTTCTTTATTTTTTATTTTTTATTATTTTTTTTGGTGGCCGAATGAGAGAAAAAATCTCAACTCACTTGATCCCTTGATCTCATTCCATGTTTTCAACCATCAACATAAAAATAAAAAAATAAAAAAAGTGCTTTAGCATTTAATCTATAATTGCTATTAGTAATCACCACTCATGTAATCATGCTGCATGCACACAAATCTGAGAATACTAAAAGTATTGAGAAATTCCTGCACAAGAAAGTAGCAGGGTAATATCCAATAAATAAAAAGGTGTCAAAGTATCAAACACTGTAGCAGCTGATTAATCCTAAAATTCATCGTGCATCCGGTGATGTCTCAACTAGGACTCGTTGCCTGGTGCACTAAAAAACATAACTCAATGGCATCTCAACTATCAATTCACACTATTTTGTCAAAAAGGAACAAAATCATGCTGTCCAAAAAGAACAAGGTTTTATGACCCAAAAGTTCTAAACCAAAATATGGAATGCTTTAGGCAAATGGTCATAATCATGTCCCTATAAAATAAAATAAAAAATTAATAAACAAACAATTTATTGTCTCACTGAAAATAAAAAATGAAAAAATAATTGCAAAATTTACTAGAGCCACTACCTTGTCAGGGTTGTTTTGGGCAAGCACAGCTCCAACTGCACCCCCAAGTGACCTTCCAAAGACAACAATTCTAGATGTGTCAATATCAGTTCTCTGAATCAGATGATCCAGTGCAGCCTAACCAAAAGAAAAAAAGAGCATGCCAAATAAGAATTGATAGTATCTATACAGTAGAGGTTGGAATCTATGTTAAGTGGAAGATATTGTCTGAGAACCAAACCTGAGCATCCCTAGTGATTCCATATTGAGAAGGGTAGCCATCACTAGCCCCATAGCTGTTTATTATAAAGTAATATTAATTTCCCTTCGGTTAGAGAACAGCTTACATATATGAACACAATTCCAAATGCTAGTAGTACACAGCAAAAGCCATGACAAGAAAACCGTCAAATATAAAAACACAACAAATGTATACCCTCTGTAGGAAAGCATAAAAACATTGCATTGCAATTTCTGTAACATAATGCGAATCATTTCAAGACGGTGGGCAATATCTGCAGTTAACTAGTAAAGGCATCCAACAGAAACTGAACACAATCCAGACTTCAAGAGGAACGAAAATGCAAGAAGCAACAAAGAGATATATTCATGTAAGCACAACCAAATGGCAGGTTTCCAAAACTCCACCAAAAACAAAAGGATACTCCCGGCATTTTCTTGGAAAAAGAGGATGGTTGGGCCTGCAGAACCAACAACACTATCATAAGTTTCAAAAGTACATTAATCCTCAACTATTTATCATGAACAAATCATAGGTTCGAGAAAAGGAAGAAACATATTTTAAGTGGAAGATAACGCAGCAACAAGCATCATCAAGGCATGTGTAGAAAACAACAAAGGTTCACATGTTAAAATTTTAAGGCACTCTATGGATGCATCCATGTATAATATTTATTTATCTATGCCTGTGTATATGAATATATGTGATTACCCAAGCTCTTTATGTCCAATATGTAATGAGCTTTCTATGGGGTGCAAAAACTACAAGTAAGAAAAGGGCCTAGTGTTTCTACCCTCTTTATGCTACAAAGTGATGTTATAAGAAGTGAATTCCGATTATTACGCCTTATCATTTCCCTTATGATATATTGATAATGTTTTAGTTGATAGAAGTGAAGCATGTGTAAATGCTTAATCAGAAGCCCGGAGTGAAAAAAGGAATAGAGTTATGTAGGACTGGAATTAAACAGATGGATTTACCTTTGACAGATCTAAAAATAGCAATATATAAATATGAGACGTACGGAAGATGCAATTCCAAAATATTTAAACAGAACATTCTGTTGCTTGATAATCCAAAGTGAGGGAGACTGAAAATAATGTTTCTCATAGGATTAAAGCATGATGCGTTAAATGGAGGGGTGCTTCTGGTTTATTACGCAACCTACACCTATGAAAAAGGAAAAGAAAACTATATAGAACATCCATAAGACATATCATGCTCTATGAGACAGAATGTTACACAGCAGCCAAAATAAGTGTGGCTGAAATTGGATACTGATATGGACATGTTGTAAAATAAGGATTGCATTTTCAAGATGGTAGAAATAGCATTATGTGGAGCATGGATAGAGACACAAGGCGCAGGCACACCAACTCCATCAATCTTAAATATGTTCAGTTAAATTACAAGTTCAAATGTGCTTCTCAATCAAAATTAATCCTCCACCCCTTGATAATAAACAGATTGTCATAAATAAGATGAACATGTCAGCACATTGCCCCAAGGATCGCATTAGGATCAAATTCATAATGTCAGTCCTTGAAAATTAAAATTAAAAAAAAAAAAAAATAGCACATGAAGTTCAATTAGACCAAAATATCAAATCCAAACCCTAATTACAACTCTTCTTAAATGAATTATTTGGAATCTACAATGTATAACAAAATAACATATAATGAAATATATATTTATACATATACACACAAATATTAGGTCAATCTAATTCCAAAATCCCCAACAAAGTTAAAAGCAACTCGAGCGCAAGCCAAACCTGTCAATAGACTCAATATCTGTTTCCTCTTACCCAACAAATTATACCAATTCACCAATTACACAAATTCCTAATCCAAAAAACAAACCCTAACTAACCAGAAAGGGAATCTTCCACATAATTCAAGCATAAATCATTGAAAATAAAATTGAATAAAAGCAAAGCGGATAAAACTTACATACACGAACTATAAATGTATATGCATAGAGAGAAAGATAGAGAGACCTCGGCAATCAGGGGAGAGCTTGATGAACCAAGAATGAAGACGGATACCGTCAGAAGATCTGAGCCACACGTCCTCGTACATGAGACGCAAACGAGCGGGCGTGATGGGGTAAGACTTGGTGAGACCAGGCAAGACCGGCACGTAGACTAGCTTCTCTTGAAACGCCACCAGAAGTGCCATCCCCGCCACCACCATGCCTCCCACTCCGTACAGCAGCACGCTCATGTACGACACCATTTTCTCTCTCTAACTCTCTCTACTTTCTCTTTCTATACGTATAACAGTAATGAAATGGAAAAGATTGTAGGAATTAAGGCATGTAGTAGTATAAGATTCTGATTGGGGCACAGGGTGGACGACGTTGTAGTCTATGATCGTAGATGGAGACTGAATAATACGACTAGGAATAATACACACTAGGTATAATACACATTTGAAAATAAAAAATATGGAGTATATAGTTTGTAATATTAAATCAATTAGGAAAGAAAAATAATATTAATACAAATTGAGAGAAAAAAAATATATATGGCCCAAGCAGTCCAATGATATTTTCTCTACTTTTCAAAGTGGACGGTGAGTATACAAGTTTCTATTGAAAGAAGTGAGCAGAGATTCGAGCTTCTATTAGGACAAGTTAATCGGAATTGTTTGTATTTCTTGTCAATGACAAAAAATAATAATAATAAATAAACAGAACAAAACAAAACAAAACATATATGAGTAAATAATTTGTTATATGTGTTAAAGTACTTTATTTTCATAATATTTGTGTAGTATGAAAATTCAATTCAGTGCTTAATTAATTCTGAATGGATTAAGCATTTATTCAATTAAGTGTGTTTGAGAGTACAATTTGAATGTTATTGAAATCGGTAAATACCACTTAAAATGGAGTAAGATTTTAAATAATAAGTACACCACTTATTACTGAATGCTAATGTTTAAAATTTAAAAAGATTTTAAAAAATATTTATTTATTATTACTACATAAAAACTTTAATACTTACAATTCGGCTCTTAAAATGCTCTTATTATTTTCAATACTTAATTATCAATTTTATCAAGCAGCACAAGATATATACACATATATAGACATATATTTATATTACTTTTAGTAATTCAGTAAACATTATGTTGTAATCACTCACTACTTTCTTTTTTGCCTTTTTTATTTCTTTTTAAAAGAAGTTTACAATTTAGTAAATACTTTTCCTTTGCTCTAACGAGATTAATTTTCTATAAAAATGAGTTCATATTTCTATCTTTAAGTTATAATTTTTTGTTTTCCAATTTGATTTACTTATCTGTATACTCTATGATTAAATTATTTTGATTTATTTCTCTGTATATTTTATGTTTAAATTGACACATTTCATGGTTTCTTTTTTCCTTCGGCTGTAACTCCTGAATTTGAACTCGTAGAATGTACGTAATTTATAGCAAATTTTGTAAACCTTGTCCATGTACGCAAGGTATTCAATTTGACATTGTTGAATTTATTATGATAATTGATACACGAGATACAAATACTACTTTGGCAACCATCTAGCCTATGATCAATTGGGGCTTAAACCAAGTGCGGAACCCTAGTCTAAAGTCTCAGCTCGATATAAAGAATCTAAACTGTTTGATTGCTTAATTCAACGTTTAAATCTGAATGTATTAAATGTGTATTTAATTAAGTGAGTTTAATAACACATTTTGAATAAGGTAAATTTTTAAATAAGGTATCACTTATCACTGAATGCTAACACTAAAAATTCATAAAGGTATCTTAAATATTTATTTTTTAACTACCACTTGAAAACTTCATCACTAAAAAATTTAGCTCTTAAAATTTTCGCCACTAACTTATGTATTTAGATCAATTTTGGAACAATGATGAAAAAGTAAAAATAAAAATAAAAATAAAAAAATAAAAAATAAACATTAATTACTAGAGTGGACAAAAGAAAAGAAATGAAAGGAAATGAGTTAATATCTTAACTATCATGTTTGGCTGATTAATAATAAATAAATAAAGAAATTAATAATAGTCTTCTAAGATTAGAAAAGTTTTAATTCATTCCTTATTGTCCCTCCAAATCTTTCATTTTCCTTTTCAACATTTCATACCAAACACAATTTTCCATTTCCCTCCATTACTTTTTATTTATTTATTTATTTTCCTTCCATTTCGAGTATACCAAATTGGCCCTTAAGCTTAGGGTACACTTGTATTAGGCTACCCGTGGGTTGGCTGGCCTAATTTAGAGGTATCTCACATCGAATCCAAATGGGAGCTAAAATGTGTATAAATAGGCGAATATGTAACACTACTCAATATATTAAATTTTTGGATTAGCGGGTAAACGTTCACCCATTACAATTAATATCAAAGTTGAATTAATTTATTGATCCGGTGTTATGCTAAGTTCTTAGCCCAGATAAGTCCAAGTTGTCACCCTCGATAGGCAGGGTGACTCGACCGCAACAAAAACATTACAAGTTAGGGTGAGAAAGAACGTTAAAAGTGTCCTAATAATTTAAATTATTAAATTTTTGAATCAATAGCTAAACGTCCACCCGTTTAGATTCATGCTACTTATTGACCCACTACTAAGACTCCGTATTAATTAAGTGACACCTTGTTCAGTGACACCTTGTTCAAATCCACCCTAAATTCAGATGTAAATAAAAACTTCTAACGCAAATCTAAGTCAAGCAACAGAAACTATCACCCAAGTCTATCCAAACTTGAATTAAATTCGGGTTCACTCATCCAAATTAAGGAGACAACTGGAAGAGTAATTCACTGCGGGTCACACTGCATCTAAACTTGACTTTGTCAAACACAAATGCCCAAAAGACCAAGATGGGAGCTTTGAACTTGTCATAACTCATTAGACCTAAAAATAAACAATGTTCAATGGGTTAATTAATAGACACAACCATATTTAACCAAAAGAAAAAATAAATAGAAGGAACTCTCAACATAATTTAAAATCAATGGGCCTTCAATGTTACACTGAAAACATGCAATAAATGGAGTCAATAATCATTCAACAACTCATTTTCTATCCATAATAATCTCTCTAAAACCATTTATTAGACCCAGCTTCAAGACTCTTTTTTTTCCCTTATATATCAACCATAATAGCATGCAACTTGCCCACTAAGATACTATTTCATTATTCAATTTAATACTTAATTTTGAATTGATTGAGCATTTAATCAATTAAATGCCTTTCAAGAATTTCACTAAAAATGATAAGTAACACTTGAAATGGGATAAAATTTTAAGTGTTATTATTAAATCCTAAACACTAAAAATTCAAAAAAAAATATTAATTTTTTAATTACCACTTACAACAACTAACTCTCTTTATCCCAACATGTTTCTCGGTCACCAAAATAACACTTAGTTCATATGATATAATCTCTCATTTATCAAAGAAGTGGTGAAGAATTTAAATTCCGTAGTGGGCATTTGCGAGTGTGTGCTAAAATTTATCGAATAAAAAAAAGAGTCAAGTGTAAAAAAATTCCTTTACCATCGATATAATGCAAATAAATGCCTCTCTAGTGTAACCTCCTCGATAGTATTGATTTGATACAAATAATTCCGAGACTTAAAATGACTATAATGCTCTCATATTAGAAGAATAAATTAATATATAAAAATGTAAAATGACGATTTTGTCCCATGCTTCCTCCCTTCGAATTTCTCTCTCTAAAACGACTCTGCGCTATGGCAACTTTGAGCTTTGTCTCTAACAAGGTGGTAATGGTTTTTTTGGGCAAGGATCAAGTGGGATGATGGGTACACCGTACACATACAAGGCCAGCCCTTTGGCACCCAAATATGGAAATGAACCAGCCAATTTTTTATTTTTATTTTTATTTTTTTTAATTTCTCTCTCCATTAACCCTCAAATCAAACCCCTCTACCAAAGGCCTTTTTCGGTGGGTTGAAATCAAGGCAGTGCTCACAAGTTTGGCACGCCGATTCGGATGCCATTGATTGCAAAAAACGGGTACAGTTTTGAATGGAATTTCTAGTGGTGTACATGTATATATTGAATGGGATTTACAGAGAGAGAGAGTGAATAGATGGCCGTGGTGGGTGGGTGGGTGGATTGCAGTGTATGTATAATAGTATAGAGAGAAAAATAAGACACGATATAGGGAGAGAGAAATCGCAAAATCACCAACAGCCACCTGCCTCCTGTATACACTGTCATTAACGGCATCCCGAGCTCCCCGTCCTTCACCTTCCCCAACAGCCACCAAAGGAGAATCGGATCTTCTGTTGTGTGTCCGATCTCTCTGTTTTAATGCTCCAACCCGCAGATTCCCTTCAAACAACGGTCGCCGCCGTGGATCAGCGGCGGCGGGGAAACTCAAACTCGTCGTCCTCCACCTCTTCGACTCCTGAACGGTACTTCAACTCCGGCAACATCCACAACAAACCTTCAAGCCCAGACAACTCCGGTGAGGGCCAACCCCATCGACAGCTTTCAACAGCCGCGTTCGGGGAACATAAACATCTGCCGCTTAGACTTGGTCATCATGGACATGATCGCCGTGATATTCACCGTCCGAATTGGCGACGGCTCACACTTGGCGACACATTACCTGTTCTGTTTGGATCTGCTCTCGCTCAGGCTCCAGCTGCTACGCCGACTGCTTCTTTGAGTAAGTCGCCGGTGGCGGCTCCCGCTCCCGTGCGTAGGAGAGGAAGGCTAGAATAGGAAGAGGAAAGGGCAAATTAGGATTTTAAAATTTATTTTTGACCCAAAAAAAAGGACAGAGTGTTGCACTTTTTTTATTATTAATTTTATTTTATGGATTAAAATGTGCATTTTAAAAAAGAATGTACTATTTGTTCACAAAATCGATATTAAATTTTTTAAAAAAATTTTGAAAAAGAAAAATAAAATTTTCAAGCAAGGTTAATCCTATTTAGAAAAAGAGGAAAGAAAATCCAGGTTAATCCTATTTAGAAAAGGAGAAAACAAAATGGCATGAATATGTCTCACAAAAACGCAAAATCACCGCATTACCAAGAAGAAAAAAGAAAATTAGAACCACTACAACGAAATTATTATTATTATATACATATTGACAAGGAATTATGCACTCATTTACGAGATACCACTAAGCGCTACAAGACTAATGGTATTTTATCCACAAATCATGAATGTATTTATTAATTTGAATAAGGGTAGGGAAAGCATATAATTAATGGTATTATAATTTTATCTTCTTCTTTTTTTTTTTCTCCTTTTTTTTTTTTCTTTTTGGTATCGTGCTTCATAGCTTACTCTATGAACTGAAAAAACTGCTGAAATTAACCACAGTGAAATGACTTGTTTTTATCGATAATTTGGAATTTATAAACATTTTTTTTTTTTTTTTTTTCAGGGGATAAAAAACATACGGAGTACTAAATTAGCCACTCAATCAGTATTCATCATTACATTGTCAAACCTTAGGCCAGACTCCAGAGATGGGTGGTAAAAATATTTCAGAGGAAGGAAAACATACATTAACCATTAAAAACTAATATTTACTTACATTTTTGAATAATAAATTGGGTGGGCATTAAAAAATTCCTGTAAAATTTTGAAATTTAGCACCCTAAAAGTAGCAGGAGCCTTGTACAATGTGGGTGCCAATTTTCATGCTACCATAACAATAGAAGTTAAAAGTACATGAAAATAACAACAACAGAGACCTTGATAGGTTTTGTCAGCTGCACATTCTTCATTATCAGGAGGTTCCATTGCAAGCACAAAAGCCAAACCACCACATCCAACAGCCCCAGGTCATTCATCAGCTGTGCCTTGAAGAATGAACTATGAAGGCTGCATGAACAATAATTTATTATATGAAATAAATTTAAGCTCTAAGACAAGGGTGGGAGAAGTTGAACTTACCCATGTAACATGAAAATTGTAGACTGATTAAAAGAAATGGTCGGACAAAGAATGAAAAGGTGTGATATGGATATGGATATGGATATGTGTATACACACATTTGATTGCTTACCACCAAATATTTTGGATATGTATACCACACACATTGTCCAGTTATTCAAGGACATCATCTCAATGGTAAGTATATTAGACCAACTTTATTACCCTAAAATGGTCCACTTATTCAAAGACATCGTGTCAACATACCTTGATACCTCACCGATGAAATCTACAGTTGTAAGTTGATCTTTTCAGACAAGTTGAAGATATCAGAGTAAACTCGATCACCCCCTAAATCTGCCCCCGTAGCTCCTGCAGCTACTCTTATAATATCTTCAATCAGGGCAAAATTCCCCATTATATCGACATGCAAGCCACTCTGGGTTCCCCGGCCCTCTAAAAGATTAGCTGGAGGTGCATGATTATACTCCCTTATGTGACAAGGAATGCCTGAAGGATTAAATCGTGTTTTTCCCCGCCAACCTTTTGCAGCCATGAAACCTGCACTTAGAACAGGAACTGTTTCATCTCCATCAACAGCAAAAACCCCACCTTTTAAACAACTCCACTCGCCTTCGCCGTCGGCTGAGGCATCAATCTGAAATGGAATGTAACACTCAGCAGCAGGACTCAACTTGTAAACATATGCCCTCTCAGTGGGGATTCCAACTCCATATAGAGAAAAAATCTCCATATCTGGAGCATTTGGTAATCTACAAAAGCATCACCGTAAATTTCAACTCCTTAGTAAAATAGAAATTTGCCAAAGATGTATGTTGAACACCCCTTCCACTTAAAAAAAAACAAAAAGAAGAAGGAAAAAGGAAAAAGCAAAAGACATTAGCATTACCAGCAAATCAAAATAATATTGGACTGTCTTACCGAAACAAATTAGTATTGGACTGAGTGGAGAGATGGAGAGACGGGAAGGGAAGAAGGAAAAGCAGAAATTACAAGATCCAGAAATCATTTCAAAGAAGAAAATGTAAATAGCCTCACTTTGTTTCTAAGGGGTTGGACCAATATCTGTAATGCTCATATTTTTTGTCATCCAAATTGTCAGCAATTCCATACGAAAAATGGGCACTGCCACGCTTCATCATCTTCGGGGCAACAAAATGAAGCAGATCTAAGATGGATCCAGCGGTGTAAACTTTGTAGTCTGCAACAGCCTTGATACCCTCGATGCCCATATCATGGTACTCGGTCCATACATCACGGCATGTTGTGTTTGCAAGGTTATTACCCTTAACAGCACCCTACAGATCAACCAACACCAAAATATAGAACAAACGGAACTCGAACCACACAATTGAAACTGTAAACTGTGACAAGATGTAGTCATCAAACATGCCATAACAGCGAGCATATTGAGAGACATATTTGAGTCAATGAAATATATGTCTTTACTAAAAATGAAACAGAGCCATATAAAACCTTAGCTTTGTCCAAAAGACAAGTCGCAGATACGGGGAACATTGGTTTATTTTCTTGTTGTAGATGCATGACTTCCACTAACACGTGGCATGCAGTGATATAATGACCTGGTAAAAGCCAGTGTCAGCAGGGCAGACACACATGCAACTTGACAGTGATTTTAGGTAAAAGAGAGTACAGAAGAAAATGGCCCTCGAATCTCTTAAATTCTGTCCTGCATTGTAATCTAACACTTGATCTCTTTCAGGGGAGTGAATTTTATACACTTGACCTTGAAGGACATTACTCGAGATCTCTAATAGGGTTGGAGTGCAATCCTTCCGGAGGCAACTATTCTGTGAGAACCACTTCCCCTCATATAAGTCTCACTGCTGATATAAATATGGTGTGGACCTCCTCTGCAGCAAGGACTTCTTTTCCTCAGATAAGCTTCACTCAAAGAGCTTAAAATGTGCTCCAACATACCTCCTCTTTTTTTTCTTTTTCTTTTTTTCACTTCATATTTGTATCAGTGTGTTTATGGATCTGTGATTCATGGGTTTTACTGGAAAAAGAGGTTGCACCATTGCTGACAGGCCATTGTCGTGCATGAGATCTGAAATCAGGTCCTCTACTCTATATTATATTATGTGATATACATTTAATTACAAACTATGGAGTGCAAATTACTGGTCAAATCCGCTGGTCACACCTTATAAAACTTAAATCTTCCGTGGCTGCTCCGCTTCTCTCTCATGTGGCAGATCTCATTGATTTTACAACAAACTCCTGGAGGCGGTGGAGAGTGCGGTTTCATTTGAATTCGATGCAAAGCTCAGTCGAAGGATCCCCTATCCTATCAACACCTCGTAGAACCCTTAACTTCATAGAGATCCATCCAGGATGCCATAATCCAAAGCTTATCATCCTCTATTAGCCATAATCCAACACTAAACCCTAATTTACATCTTAGCATCCTGCATGTTGTATCTTGATGATCGTTTCAACTATATTCATGATTCACAACGAATTAACTGATATGGACTGTTATACTTGAACACCATCTAATCCATCCTCCTGGAGACCCAGCAAAATCAACGACACCTCAAAGCCACAGGAAAAAAGGTTTAACTATTTCAAAAGGGATGAAGAATTGGGCAATTAACTGATCTAAGGTTAGAGGTAACATGCAGCACTAGTTTGGTTCTAACAGCATTTCCATAGCTTAATATAGAAATGGTTCAAAGTCTCATTGCATATCAGATATAATATAGCAATCATTTACTGCATGTATTCACTACAAACAGGCACTTATAAATTAAAAAAAATGAAAGAAAATATGTAATATTAGTAAGCTATCATCATCATCCTTGCCTTAATCCCATATCAATGGGGTCGGCCACATGAATTTTCTTTTTCCATTTAATTCTATTACAAGCCATCTCTCCTCTAATATTTAACTTCTTAAAATAATTTATAATGATTTCATCCCATCTAGGAAGTACGGACACGCCTAAAAGAGCAAAGAATCCGTGTTGGACACGTGTCGGACATCGACACGTGCCGGACACGCCTCGACACGTGTTGGACACGCCCAAAAATGCGTTCGAATATTTCATATTTTCTTGAATATCGGGACACATTTTGGACATGAGTCCAACACACCATGGAGACGTGTCTTGGGGATTTTTAAGAAAGTTTTAGAAACAATGTTGAGTTGAACTATAAATATTAGGAGTTGTTTAATAACTTTCAGCAATATGATGGTAATTACATAATAACTTAAAAGTTGTTGTTTTATAAAACAGTTTTATATTAAAAAAATTAGGTATTTATCCTTATATTTTAGTTCAAGGTTTGAACTCTTGCATAATCATTTTTGACTCTCTTGTTCTACCACCAACCAAGCTTCGCTACCGGTGGATGGTCTCTCTATCTCTCTTCTCTTTTCTTTCTTCTTCTTCATCCTCCTCTTTTCTTTCTTCTTCTCATTCTTCACAAATCCTAGATACTTCTTTTTTTCCTTTCACAACAAATTTCTTTTTGCGTTTCTTTTTCCTTTTTCCTCTATTCCCCATGAACTTTTTCTCTTCTATGGATTCTTACGTTTATTTTTAACTAAGGCCTAATTCTTATTCTAACAAAACCCTAATCCTCTTTGTGTCTTCTTCTTTCTTTTTTTTTCTTTTTTCTTTTTCTTTCTCTTTCTTAACCCTCTTTTTTTTTCATTATGAGGTTGTAAAAACTAATATTACTCTTAATTTCTTAAAGTACAACATCATATATATATAATATATATTTATTATTTGCCGTGACCCCCACTATGTCCATGTCCTAATTTTTCTGGATTTGCTGTGCGCCTGTATCTGTGCTTCTTAGCATCCCATGTTAACCTTCCTCTTCTCACCGGTGCATTTATGGGTCTTCAGTGTGTGTGTCCATACCACCTAAATCTACTCTCTCTAATCTTATCACTGATAGGTGCCACCCCTAATTTCTCCCTCACATTAGTAACTTATCATGGAAGCCAAAAAAAAAAAAATGAATATTCTATTTAGGCACAAACCTAATCACATAATGAAGGCATGACAGAAGGTTATCTAGAGAACAGATACCAATAACACATCATCCAAACAACTGTGGGGAGGAAAAGAAAAAAAAAAACTTGTAAACAACTTGTGGTAAAAACTAACAATGAACAATCAGTGGCATTGCAAAGTCTCATGCAGGCCTATAGGATCTGTTATTTCATTGAAGCTAACAGTTCTCATTCTACACAACTATAATTAAAAGTCCAAAACAAGTACGAGGCAGGTTAATTTCAATCAAATGGCTGTCAATGTTAACTAACCAATTTGGAACTTGAAACATTACCCTGAAATCCATTCTCTCAATTTTCGATGACTCTATCTCAGCAACATCCTTCCCAAATGATATTATTCTTCCATAATTCACACGTTTTGCATTACCTGAACTTCCTTTTTCATTTTGTCTCATTGTCTGAGTGTCATTGTTCTTCATCTTCTTCGCATTGCACTGATAGTCTTCTTCTGGTGACCAATCAAGGCCACCCCAGATGGTGTCCCCACCTTTTGGTATCATTGACATAGTTGAATCCCATGTACGAGTCATTCGCATTACGTGTTGTAAAGTTTGAAAACCAAATACATCCTTATCCAATACAGTTGGTGCAATAGTCCTGTGCATAAGGTATGGGATTTCAGTAAAAGCCAAAAATTGATTAGAAATACATGCTAGAATAAGAACAGGTATTTTGTATATTTATAATAAAACATAGCATATACATTTTTCTCAATTTGAGTTTGTGCATTTTTGTAAAAGAACCTTAATGGATAAAACAAACATCAAAGTAATAAATTAAAATAGTCGCAAGTTCCATAGAGATTACTTCTCAATACAATTTCTTTCAAATTCATAAAATTATATTGATAGATTCGAATACCTACTATGGTAGAATATCTGTGTCATACTTGCTCAGATTTTGCACTCGTTCCTTCTATTTCTCCAAGCAAAGCTCTTTGCACCCAAATGCCTATTGTGTCGGCTTGACCTTTCATAGATATGGATTATTTTGAAAAAATTTAATCACGTATTGGGTATAGGTGTCATGTCAAAGCATGTAATCAAATTCATTGTTGTAATGGAAATGGGATAATACCCATAAAAGTTCGATGGAATCGGAATCATAACGGAAATGAAATCATACCCTTCGTTTAATTTTCAGAATTCTTTACTTAAAAGCAACCCTCAGAATGGAGTCATCACAAAATTGGACTCATTTCCATAAGTCCGTAACTGATGCTAAAAAACACGAAGTGCCTCGTTTTCTTAACGTTGATTCTACACATGAGGCATCTCAATTGAAACAAAATGAGATTGTACTTCTATTTTTATTTTACTTCTATATACTTCTTTTTCTTTTTGTAAGTCCTCAAATAACACACAGAATTCATGAAAATTCATGGCAAGTTCAAGCAGACTTTCTTTTACTGCTTTTAGTCGCCAATTAATTTAAATCTTTTTAAAATCATCAAACTTGAGATTAATCAATAAATAGATAATTTCCCGAACAAAAACCAGATCTGACCGTTAAATTATTAATATATTATTATCGCTAGAATAGAGTATTATGAAGAAATTTTTACAAGCTAGTACTAGCAAGTAAAGTAGATACAAAAGAATAAATGAAGTAAGACTAATAGCTCTTTCCTTCTTTCTTTCAGATAAAACGCAACCACATTTTGAGTTCTAATTATTATTTCTTAATTTTTTCCCTATGCAGTAAGCAAATATACTTAGATAAGGGGATTTAACACATGCACAAGCAAGCAAAATAACTGCTTCCAGAGGAGTTTGCATACAAAAATTCTGCTATATGTCCTGTAATAGAATACACATCTTAAATATACACAGGCTTGGGGGTCAAGAGAGGTGGGTGGCGTGAGGGAGTTTGAATCAACACCATTGTCACACAAAATGGATTGAATTACATCACAGAAGGTAGAACCTAAATGCACAGTGTTTATAATAAGTAAAAGCATCATATTAATATTTGTCCTAACTACCATGCAAACCTTATTTCACATGGTAAAAGTTGACAGAGTGAAAACAAGCTAGCCATGACAATAGCAACTTAGTACCATCCACTTCATAACAGTGGTAACAAAAACCTGGCAAAAGCTATATCCTTGGCTTCGGCAGAGAATAATCCAGATACTGCTTTTGGGACGCCTAAAAATGGTCCACCAATATTCATTACTGCCTTTATATGTTTAGCGCACCAGCCTGATCCACCTCCACCACCCATTGGAGCAGGTGCCTCAACCCATTTCATAAAATGCAAGAAGTACAGAACACCCATTGAATGTGGAATCACGACCACTTTTCTCCCACCACTTGTAGCAACCATAAGTTCTATATTACTTTTTATCCTGCTTAGCGTCTGGTCGCGTACCTGATCAATTCAGTTTGAAAGGAACATTAATCTTATTTAAGAAAGTACTATATTAGAAAGAGACATGATCAAGTTACGTTTCATGTAAGAATTGCTGTTTCTACACCCCTCAGTTTTTTATGAGTAATCTTTTCATTCTTTTGGTAAAACTACTTTTGGATTAAAAATCCCTCCCAATCTGTATATAAGCCATATATCAAATCTAATTGGAGTTTTACAATACCCGCATCCAATTTACACTCCATTCAATTATAATATTTTTATTAAAAGAAATTTGAATTATTGGAATGGATAGCTACTCATAGATGACAAACTTGAGTACAAGACAGGCACAGTAGCCACTCATATTAGAAAGAGACATGATCAAGTTACGTTTCATGTAAGAATTGCTGTTTCTACACCCCCCAGTTTTTTATGAGTAATCTTTTCATTCTTTTGGTAAAACTACTTTTGGATTAAAAATCCCTCCCAATCTGTATATAAGCCATACATCAAATCTAATTCAAGTTTTACAATACCCGCATCCATTTTACACTCCATTCAATTATAATATTTTTATTAAAAGAAATTTGAATTATTGGAATGTATAGCTACTCATAGATGACAAACTTGAATACAAGACAGGCACAGTAGCCACTCAGAGATGACCAACTTGGCATGCATGAAAAGCATGACAGGGGTTTCTAATCCAACATTCGACTTGACAAAACCAAATTTTATCGAGGGGCATATGAATAGCAATTCTTACTTTGGGTGAAAGTTGATCCTGGTTCTACTTACATCTTAGAATGAAAAAGCAGATACTGCATATAAGCTCCATCAGCCCAGAAATAAGTTAAAGACTTTGGTTGAAAATACCTCCGTGTTCTGAAATGAAATCCTCCAATCATATGCAGCCATATACATATTTTTCTCCTCATATCCAATGCGAGCCAGATTTGCAATTAAAACTGCCCACACAAAATAACCTGCTGCAAAGTAATCAGCCGCCACAAGTCCAGATACAGGTCTGATCCTTACACCAGAGGGATCCAACCCAGTTTCATTATCCAGTGACATGTGCTCAACCCAGCAGAGTGGTCTGCAAAAAATAACACATAAAAACGAGTACAAGTCCATTTTAATAGTCAATTCCATTAATATTTTTGCAACGGAAAATTAATATTAGGAAATTCTGAGGATGTAAACAAGTTTGGCGGGTCCCAAGCGATGTGATAATAATTATTATTTACAATAACACTTGGTTAAGTTAACAAAATATTTAATAAGGACAGATAGCATCACCTGATCAACTTAGAATATGGCAAGGACTGAGTGAGGAGCATGGGCAGTGCAGTTCTACTTTCTAAGAACCTAAGGATTTTTAAAAAGCTAACATTTGGCTAATAAATTCCTCAGAGATGCAGACTCTATGCATGTCACTGAAAATACTGGCTTAAAGCACCATTGAAGCGCAGAAACGTAGTAGCCTTCAGCCATTATTTCACAGGTTCAGGTAATCCAATTGTATAATTGCACACCCATAGCAAGCAGATATAAAATGCTTGGAAGCACAAGCTTATAGCAGTCAACGACTGATTAAAACTACAAATCATGTAGAAGTACTTGAAATGATAGTAGATAACTAGGGATCATTTTATTGATCTTTAATTACAATGGGGATAGCAGCAGCCATTAAACCTTCCAAGTAGCATTTAATAGCATCTTGCCATTCAACATATGCTAGGGTTTAGCACGAATTTGCAAAATACCTAGCCTCAAATCGCAATAGATCCTCGTATCAGTAAGTGGGTTCAACTATTTTGCTAGGTGTACTTCATGTAGGTTGTAGGTAACAACAAAACATGTCTATCATCAAGTAGAAAAAATGAAACCTGAGTAGATATGTCTCACTCAATTAAGAATCTCTCTCTCTCAAATACCGACAACCTTTAAAATTCAGACCAACAATTGTTAGTGGTCCATAACATAAAGCAAAGCATTCCCATTTTAATGACATATGTTTTAACCACAAAGTCTACAACCGTTCTCACAAATCCAAACCGTTCCTTAAGATTTCAACTCCTATTGAGCCATTACCGACTCAAAGGGAGCTTCTATCAGAGTCATCATCTACTATACAACTTTCCCAAAACTATAAAACTCACTGCACTTTCTTTTATCTTTTACTATTAACTGGAGTGTATCCTAAAAACACAACTGAACTTCCATTGATATCCTACTGTTGCCAATAAAAAGTCATAATTTCCAAGACGGAAAAAAAATATAGAAGAGGAAAATTAGAGACATGGATTGCCTTTTACTGAGACCAAATTAGATAAAAACGAAACAGAATCAGTTTCCTACATACTTAGGACAATTATATTACACACAAAGCCAATTCAATAATCACTCCAACAAAACCATTCAACACAAAACTAATCTTTAAACCCAAAAAGTACATGTAAAGACATTAAAGCTGTTACCTTTTGTAGACTTCACCAAATGTACCACCCCAAAGCCTCTTTCGAAACAATCCCTCTGCACATTGATGACCTTCCCACAGCTCGAGCCCGCCGGTAACAATCCCGGGGACGAAAACCACCGGGTGGTTCGCCTTCAACCCTTCTTTCCGCAATTTCACTCCTGGAGAGTCCGGTAAAGGCCCTGTAATGGCCTCGGTAACATACTGAGGGAAGGAAGCTGGCATAGCATTGTATAGAAACAACAAGAACCACCAAATCGAACATATAAACCCAATGAACCAACAACAACTATCAACACACGACCACTTCTTCAAATCCCTCTTCTTACTCTCGTTTCCCTCTTTCTTACTCTTCTTTAGCTTGTCGTCCTCTTTATCAATCGAATTCGAAGCTTTCTCGGTTTCAGAGCCCTTTCTACGCCTCAACAACGGCATCTGTATATATAATAATAATAATAAATATATAAATATACGTGCTATATATGTGCTTGTGTATATATAGGTTGTGTAAATGAAGATCTTTAAATGCTCTGAAGATTGCTTCGGATGGTCATTTATAACGCCTGAACTTATACTAAACCCTAACCCTAATTGCAAACACTTTATATACAAGTCCTATATGTATGTATATATATACATACGGAGTATTATATTTGTGGCGACCGGAGGTGAGGTTGGCGGGAGTTGAATGGTGACTCGCGGCAGTGGAGGATCGGTGGTCATAGGAAGATTTGGAAGTGTGTGGATCTGATGTGGGTCCTAGTAGTGAATTGTTGAGCTGTTGAGTAAGAGATTGACACGTGGTGTGATTTGCATGAGTTGTCCAAGGGGCACTGTGATTCTTGGTACGCCGTTGGATTAGAGAAGACTGTGGTCAGAGGACTGCGGTGGTGACTATGTGATGGTGTGTGTTAGGTCCACATTTTAAGTTGTTAGATAAAGCATGGGGCATAGAATGGAAAACACGCAGCAATTAAAATGATCTTCTGTAACAAACTTGAGCTGTCATGAATATGTCAAATTCACATGCCATGCCCTTTGCAATTGACTGGAACAAACCTCACCTATCGACCCCATCATCTTCATTATTAATGTCCAAAAAGTGAGGAGATGGATACGACCTATCAGTGTAAGATTGATATGATATTACCAAGTGATTAACTCATTGCTTGCAACATTTTTGTTAGAGTTTATAGTAAGAAATTAAGGTGAACAATTTTGTTGAGTTTATACTAAGAAATTGAGGTGAGTGATCAGATAGTAGTAGACATTTTTATTGAGATAGATTCTGAATATCAAAGTAATATGGTTGAGGATTTTATTATTATTATTATTATTATTTTTTTTTTTTTGTTTTTGAAGTTGTAACAAACACGCAATCATTAGATATATTTAATATATAGTATTAAATCACTATAAATTTTCAATATTCCCCCCTCCCTCAGAAATTTTTTGGGTTCCCAAGATTCATTACAGTATCCCAGTAAGTTAGACATATTATCCTTAATTACAATAATATATCATTCTGCATTGTCATTGAGATGTTGTGACTAGGGAGGGAGGGAATTTTTTTTAGGGGGACACATTGTAGTATTGTATACCATAGTATAGATTTATTATATAATGTACATATACATAAGTCCATGTTTATGAGTATATAAATAGAAAGAGATATTTTTTAGATGAAATTAATTTACATATATAGAATATAAGAATTAAGGAAATAATTTAGAAGAAAAAAATAGAAAACATATATATAGAATTTTACGAGGAATGAGAAAATTGAGAAGGCTTTTCATATTTTTATTAAAATATATATATATAATATAAGAGCGGAAGAAAATTCAGGGAGGCGTGTGTCCCTGGACCTTAACTTCATAGATGTGACATCATTAATTATGCTAGAATTTTGAATGAAGTGAAATATTTGATTGTTGATGTTCTTTACAAACAAGTATTACATGAGTAAATTTTTGTTCAAAGATTTTTCAACATGGTTTCTTGAAGATTAAAAAGTAGAGACTTTTATCTTTATTTTTTAATTTAAATCAATAAGGTTTTTGCTTTGTCAATATAAAAAATCTTGTTCTGCATCTATTGGGCCGTCGCTCACAATGGGCATGGCCGCATGGGCTTTATGCATTCCTACCTACTAGGTATATTGGTATCGGGCAAGGCATACCTAGCCCCAGCAACATTGAGGGACATCAAAATACTTCTTGGCATGGTCTTGTTAATTGGTAGACTCATAATTAGCTTTTTAACATGGGGATTTCATATTTTGCATATATAATTATGGAAATTTCTCATTTTATATAAATAATGATGGAAATTTCTCAATTTTCTTATACAAGAGGGATTGGCCAATATATATATATATATAAGAGGGATAAATTGTAACCCTTTGGGCCTGAGATGTGGGCCACACATATGGCACCAGCCGTAAGCCTTGGTCTTGGCATGGAACGCTAGCATCCACACGTCATTGCCTCATTGGTGATGCTAACTTGGCTTAGACAAGATTGTGAAATACTACGTGAATGTTACCATTTGTGTTTAAACAGTCTTTTTGTGTTTGTTTGAAAAATAATAAGACAAATTTAAAGGAAACACCCTCGACTTGTTTATGATATATGATCAAAGAAACAAAGAACTAGGGGTTTATGATTTAAATTTTCTTTAATCTAACTGAAAAAAAACAAGGGATTAGTGTTCGACAGACGGTCTTTAGCTTTTAGGCAATGAATGTATCAGCCTAATCAAAGAACATCATCATTTTATTATGCAAAAATGATATCTAACATCAACAATTTGGTTGATTTTGATTATTTAATATGAGCATGTTCGTTAAGAGGTTTCTCTCAATTCAACAACTAACAAAAGTGGGTGGGTGTATTTTTTATCTTGTGCCAAACATGATAATAAGGTAAAGAGATTTATAACAATTACCCATGTGAAATTCAATTACCCTAACTTCTTCGAGTAGTAAAATATCTTTTCTAAAATATATTATTTTTAATTTTAATTTTTCACGAAGGGTTTATTCAACTTTCTCTGTTGGGTTTGATTTCACACTCCTATAATAGAATGGAGAAATACTTTAAAATCTGAAAGTTACAGATTCAAAATAAAAAATAATCTCTTCATTCATAAATAAAGTTGCCAACATTTAACCCTTTTTAGACTTCACATTGTTCACAATGAGGAAAGTGTCACGCAGTAGGAATATGGGCCAAAAATAGCCTATCAACATTTTGTAGAAACAGTGATCCATCCAGATTGCAACCCAGGCCCAAAAGATAGAATTCAGAGCCTCGAAGGCCCGACAGTTAAAATACGATGAGCCGCGAAAATACTGGACGTACAGCTACAACCGGTGATGTTCAGGTAGCAGGTAAAAGGGCCAACGAAAGGCGCTCCATAGTTGAAGTGAAAAATGATTTGAGAAAGAAGAACCCAACAAAGGCAAGCTCAAAGTGAAAACACTTTCCACTCTCTTCGATCAACCCAAAGAAAACATTTGTCACTTCACAAACTCAATTCGCAAAACACACAACAAAATTTGTATGTCTACCAACACACACGTATAAATATATTTCCAATTTTCCATGGCGTTTTCAGTTTTTAACATTCAACAATTTCTTCTTCTTGTTCATATTCTTTGTTTAATTTATCTATTTTTTTGAACTTTTGACTTTTAGTTATTTATTTCAGGAATCTCTCTGATGGCGTAATTTAAGGAAAGTCATTAAAAGTGCCCGAGAAAGGGCACTGAGCATCGTTATCTGCACTCTGAAACTGAACCACAACTGATTCTTCAATATCAGAGGTGTCTTTTCCAAACACAATTCGTATATATACTAGTATTTATTTTCTGTAATTTTGTAGTTAATGTAAGCCTCTGTTGATATCTTTTTGAGTTTTCAGGTGTTTTGCAGTGAACGATTGCTCTCTGCTTCTAAACTTCATTCGATCGTTTGCTTCACAATCAGTTCTCTCCCCAAAATTCTTATATATATATATATAAACATCTATATATATATATCAACTGGAGAAGTGAAGATGCTTACGTGCATAGCTCGTCCAAAACAGGCCAGCGATGAATCGCTGAATCAACGTGAAGAGTTAGACCTCAATGGCCCACCAGGTTCTAAGCAAGCCATGAAATCCCTCACTTCTCAGGCAAATTCATCTTCTCATATCGATTATCAATTGCTTTCTATATATATATATATATATATATATATTTCTGTGTGTAGTGTGCGTGAATTAGGGCTAATGTTTGGTTTTTCAGATCAAGGATATGGCGCTGAAGGCGTCGGGAGCGTACAGGCACTGCAATCCGTGTACGGGGACGTTGACGCAGCAGCGACACAACAACTACGCCGAGTCGGACTCGGTGTCGGCGTCGGAAAGGTTCCGGTGGTCGTACCGTCGGACCGGGAGCTCAAACTCGAGCTCTACAAATCTGAGGCCTTGGGGAAAGGAAATGGAGGCGAGGCTGAAGGGGATTTCGAGCGGCGAGCGCACGCCGGCGTCGGCGAGTGGCCGGCGAGTTGACCCGATCGTGTTCGTCGAGGAAAACGAGCCTAAGGAGTGGGTCGCACAAGTAGAGCCAGGTGTTCTCATCACCTTCGTCTCGCTTCCACGTGGCGGTAATGATCTCAAGCGTATTCGATTCAGGTCACCACCTACTGATCTCTAATCTCATTTTGAACGCTCCTGATTTGTTTGATTAAATGCTTAGTATTTTGAGACGCGCCGGTCTTTTATTTTATTTTTAATTTTTTCCCGATACGTGCCTGTCTTAACTAGATAAATGACTATTTTGCTGTTAGTCGCACTGGACGGAATTACCCTTGAAGTGTCGTATTAACGTTTGGTGAAGAGTGTAGAGGATTGTTTGGATGCTTATTTCTGAAAATGCATAGTTTATACAACTGTTTACACACACATTTTTCCTCTTTACTTATTATTATTATCTTTTTGTTGGTTTTGCTTAGTTGGAAGAATTTGTGATTTGTTGCACGGTATTTGGTAGTATGTATTTATTGTTTTTAAAAGCAAAAATCGGTTTATTTTGGTTATCAAAAGCAAAGGGAAGTGCTTTCAAAATTGTTAGAGGAAAGATTGAGCTTTACATTTAATCAAATTGTGTTGTTTGGTTATGACAAGAATTTCTATATATGTATCTAAATTACCTTCACAAGCCTTTGCATTGTTAAAGAAATTCCTATGTATGATGTGTGGGTAACAATGGCCCCATTTTACCATAGAACCTCAAAAGGTGACACCAAACACAATTAATATTGGTTTCAGTGGTCTAAGCAACACAGGCTGTTAGCAATTATTACAAAAAGCGTGTTGATGCAATTATAGGAACTCCACCCAAACACAGCCTTTTATGACTTCTGTACATTTGAAAATTTTAGCGGGTTTGACGGTAATTCTACCCGCCATCATGGCAAAGGCAACCGAAATTAATAAGGTCACCTTTTCAAAGTCCAAAAGGATTACTCAGTGCCATCTAGTGGGCCTGAATTGATTATGTTGGAAAAAAGCCTTTACAAGTGCTATTGCTGTGTCGGGGGACTGGTCTTGCTTTCTTTTTCAATCTTCATCACGCCTATTCTTTGTTTCGTTGTCATTTTGTGAGTGGTTTGTTGTCATTTTGTTTGTAAAAAACTTGGACTTGACTTCACTGTCATATTGATGGTTTAGCTGCCACACCCGAACTATAGTGATGACAAAAGGTGAACCTGAATTATTATGCTATACTACCAAAGGACATCATGTCAAAGTCTTGTTTTCTAGGACAAAATAGCACAATGCCCTAGGACAGCCTCCTCCTGTGGTGGTACGCGTAGAGCATCCATGATGAACGGAGAAGAAGATTATTACAGAGAACATTGTTAGTGCCCGGATAATGGTGATCATGAAAACATCCGACCACTTACGTAAAATTCCAATTAACCACATATTCTTGAATGAACAGTCTTCTAGCATCCTTGTACCTTGGATTAACTGTAACCGGAAACATGTTCTAGTTTCTTGATTTTAATTATTTGGTTGCTTGCTCTCGAAACGTAATCAAGCTACTTATTCATTACTAAAGCCCACCATAGAAAATATGTTCCATTTTTTATTACATGCACTAAGGGCAAAATTTGAGATGGGGATCCTTTTTCTTAAAAAAGTTTGGGTAGGTCCACTTTGGGGGCCTAACATAATTAATTACACTTTCAAAAAATCACCAACTATAATGCTTAGGATTTATTTCACCATGATGGGTTTGAGGCTTCTAAGCAATAGACTTCTGTTTACTGTTCATAAATTATAATGTGTGACATGAATGATGCAACTACTTATGATTTTAATTATATATTTTCAAACCTGGGCTTCATGCCCATAGCACTAAAATAAGGCACTTTCATCACCACCACACCGGTGGTTTGATTGCTTCTACATTTTTTACATGAATATGCAGCGGTATGTTAATCTAGAATTCTGATTAATACTTTATTTGCATTGAGTAGTCGTGAAACATTCAACAAATGGCAAGCTCAAAGGTGGTGGGCAGAGAATTATGACAAATTAATGGAACTCTATAATGTTCAGAGATTAAACCGCCAAGCTTTTCCTCTCCCGACACCTCTGAGATCTGAAGATGAGGTGAGCTCTGAGCCTAGTAAGCTCTTAGAATCATGACTGAAAATTGAATTTGAACTGATTTTGTATTGTCCATAATGCAATTTAAGACATTATCATTAATAACTGGAGGTTGTCAAACTTAAATTTATATCGACTGGTTTTTCTGTTCAACGCTTACCATAAAATCAGAATTTCTTTCTTTTTTTTTTCCATGTCAATAATGTCATTTTCCACCTCTTGCAGAATTCGAAAATTGAATCTGCCGAAGGCAGTCCTGTAACACCGCCGCTGGGTAAAGAACGCCTACCTCGTACCTTGCACCGACCAATGGGAATGGGATACTCATCCTCTGATTCACTTGAACATCACCCAATGCAATCTCGCTATAACTATGATTCTTGTGGTGTCAACTCAACCCCCAAACTCTCAAGCATCAGTGGAGCTAAGACAGAAACATCATCAGTAGATGCCTCTATAAGAACTAGTTCATCAAGAGAGGTCGACCGCTCTGGAGAGTTATCTATCAGCAATGCTAGTGATCTAGAGACTGAATGGGTTGAACAAGACGAGCCAGGGGTTTATATTACAATCAGAGCACTGCCAGGCGGAACTAGGGAGCTGAGACGTGTCAGATTCAGGTTAATTTTCTAATGTGTTAACTCTGTTGTCTTAGTTGAAGCTCCTCAGGTCGGCATACTTTGTGGCAATTCTATTTTTTAGGGTAAAATGATGGTTTTCTTTAATAGAAAGTGTTCAATTTAGGAAATTCACTCTATTTTGAAGCAATAATGTAACAATAAGGACAGGATACAAGAGTTTTTATACAGAACTTTATAATATACATGATTATTAGATATACTAAGTGCATGTCTCATAAGATTTGTTGGACACACATCTCATACTCATGTCCAATCGTTAGGGTGGACACTGATACTTCACTCATTTAGAAGAGTCGATATAATATAGTCTATTGGTTAAATCATGTAGTGCCAGTTCCTGTAGTTCCTCATTTCTTTCCTCCTACTTTAGGTTCCAATTTTTTGCTTTTTCATACTAAAGGAGCATGACTGAAAAGCTTTTTTCTTACTGCTTTACTTCATGGGGGTGAATTAATGGTTATATGGATTTTAAGGAGAAAATCTTGAAGATGGTAAGACCTTTCTACACAAGTGATGAACTTTTCTGAAGAAGAAATGGTAGAATGTAGCATTACTCTAGTCCTGCTGGTCACTGTTGGATTTTCCAGCCATTGCATGACCACGTTAATTCAGTCATCTTAACACGATCATCCCATCATCATTTGATACATTAACGATTACAACTAGTGAACCCTTTTTTATGGCTAACTTGAATCTGTTTTAGTGGGTTAAATGTTATAAAGTCCAATTACTTGAACTCTTCTTGTAGTTGTCATATGAAGGAGACAATACCTGAGAAATATTTAAGGCATCATAAATTAAAAATTGCCCTGTCAATAAGGGGACCATTCTATTAAGTCAGCTAGTCTCTAGTGGGTCATAATCTAGCCATGTTAATTCGCAATCGGTATTGGTAGCTTTTTTTGACAGTTCAGTCAATGAACATGGGTGTTGCTCAGACTATAATTGATCTCAAGAGTGAAGTTTGTGGGTTCCAGATCTTTAATTGCTTCTTGATTGAATTGAGAAAGATCCACTACTAGGTAGAATGGGGCTATTTTTTTTGGTTTAACTGGTGGGGGCTTGTTGCAGTCAGGCACTTTAAGATAATCCAATATCTCTTATGAATACTAACTATAATATTAAACCGATCCTTCTTCCATAGGTTTTTGTTTGACTTAGGAAGGATGGTCCATGTTTAAATTCTAGGCCATTAATTGAGGTTCCACTTATTGCTAACCATGCGACTTGAGTTTTCAGCTTCCTAAGCCTATTGTTTTGAAGAAAATTGTTAATGGAATTATAAAATTACACAGTTTATGCTGCTTTTGCTCTCTCTCAACCCTTGAGTCTTGAAAATTAAGTTTAGCAGGAATTATATGGGTGGCCATACAATGATCAGTTATTGTCTTTTGTTTATCATTTTATTTTGAGATGTATTAACTTGTTTCCATTTATGCATGTATGCTGCAGCCGAGAAAAGTTTGGGGAGATGCATGCTAGACTATGGTGGGAAGAAAACCGGGCCAGGATACACAAACAATATTTGTGATTGACATTAGAGGATGGCTGCAGGTGGTGGTGGTTTGCTGATCAGGGAGGTGGTGACTTCTATACTTTTGTTCTGTCATACCAATGAAGTGTTTGCATCCATATAAAGAAGAATCCCGGATTTGAGATTGCTTCAAAGCATCCTTGTGGTTTGTGAATTTTATTTCCTTCTTTTTTTTTCAAATTAAGTTGTATAAAATTATGATGGATGAAGAGCACCCCGGTTTTGTATTTGGGTTATAATGGTATAGAGAATGTTAAATTTGGAATTAGAGAACAATATTAGTACCGATAGGTGGAAAACTTCTCTTTACTCTTTCCCTCTGTTTTCCACTGGTAACAATAATTTTTTTGGGTAGAGTACGGGTAAACCCTAAATCCTAATTCTATCTTACCTTGTCCTCTCATCCCATTACTCCACCTACCATCAACCATCCAGCCGTCTACTTTCCCCCTTCCACCTTCTCTCTCCGGGCGGGGTTGGACGGGGGTATTGAGATCGAAGGAATAGAAAATAGTCTTGCTTCATCTCAAACCCGTCCCGTTGTCATTCCCAACTAAAGTATGAGTTAATAGAATTCATGAAAGCCAAGGCTGTTTGAGAGAGTGGCAGTACTGAAATAGCTCTCATCACTGCCGTTGGCGTTGGTCTTATCTTAGTTTAGAGAATTGAGAGCCTGTGTAGATGTTCCTTGAGACCTGTCGAAAATGGGTTAAGAGTATGTTAAACTAATAAGTATCCAATGTGAGAGACACCTCATGTTGATGTGAGCACCTGAATTTTATTCTAAATCAAGTTTTGTATTTCAACAAAATGGTCAGATTTTTGAAATAACATAGCGCTTATAATTGTTTATACATTAACCTTGGAATATTTCTCAAACTAGTTTAGTTTCGAATGTTAACTCAGACATGCGATGGAATTGATAATGATCCTATTGAACCTTTTAGTTGCATGGATGATAAAATCATATGCAATAGTAGATTCAAAGGAGGAATATGAATTCAGCTGAAGGAACATCATAAATTACAGAATAATTCGTTGAAATGATCCCCTTGTTAACTTCTTCACCCTAGCAGTGTTTTCTATCGTTTGAATTCCAATAAAGAGTAATAAATACATCCTCCAATGATAAAACCACACAGTAGCCATCACTGAGTTGGTCCAGTTCAGTTGGGCTTTGATGCGTATCTTCTTAATGAACTCATGGGCCTCTTGATCACATCCCTTACAAGTTGCAACCACATGCAGCTAAAGTTATATGAAGATATGTGTAACATAACTATTTATAAATATGAATTTTTATTTATATATACATTTATTGAATAATAGTATTATAAAATTTTAATTAATTTATAATATCTATATTAAAAGTGATTTTGAAATGATTTAAAAAATAAAATTATGTCATAATTGAAGTGTCTTTTATACAGTATATACACTGTCATTTCATTATTTTGTTATAATAGTATTTATGCTAATTTTTTTAAAAGAAAAAAATTAAACACTTTAGCATGTGTTCGTGTTACTGGTATACTTGTATCATAAATGTTAAAAAAGTGTCTAATTAAGTGTTTAAAAAATATCAACGACCAAGTGTTTTACATAATAAAATTTAATTTTTATTTATGAACACATGTATAATATCGGATACATATTTAAAGAGTGTCTCAAAAATATCGGCCTCAGCGGGACAAGGCTGTTTTACAGGTGAAAGAGAAAATATGACCCATCGTATAGAATGGGTCCCATGGTGGAACCCGTGTTGCTGATCTTATTTGATGGATGCTATCAGACAATTGGTACTGTCAAATTTGACTAATCAAACTTAGGTAGCTCAATCTTCCTCGTTGAGACAATTTTAAAAGTCAAGATTTATCAGCCCTTAACTTGCTTTTTTAGTTCTAACATTTCACAACACTTAATTTTTTAGTTCTAAAATTTCACAATTGTTCAATATGAAACGTTGGATGCGATGAATTTGACCAGTACGTTAGTCTTTAGGAGGAATCTCATTCAAAAGAGTAAGAAAAAAAATGATACGAGTATTTGGTATTTGACTATAGGGCTCAAAACATGACAACAAAAGAGATAAAAGATAACCTCCTCCCCACTACATGAATTCATTCTGGGTTGGATCCTATCATATTTTTATGTTTTTCATTTTTTTTTTTCTAAACATCAAATACTATTTTGTGAATAATAATACAAAATGATGACAAAATTTCAGTCACCAAGAATTGTAACTTATGTGAGCCCTCCACAAATGCATCTAATAACTCAAAATGTCCTAATATTTCACCTTTCAAATTTAAATTTCAAAATATCAATTTCATTCTACCAAAAATAACATTGGATTAATTTATATGAAATTCAATTCATAACATCTTCATTTTTTTCCTCTCTCAAAATATTGAAGAGGTAAACCAGTAAAGGTAATGAAGCAACTGGCACTGGCAGCCTGGCAGTACCTCAATTTCGATTCTAAAAATCTACACGCACGCGCGGATGCTCCTTTTAAGCCTCTTTCTATACAGAGAGAGAGGTAAGAATACACACAGTGGACACACACACTCTCTCTCATCGCTTCTCTTTATACTCCCAAAATCCAAGCCGTGGCATTTGGCTTTACACTCTATCATCTCTCTCATCTCACCAGCAACTACGCATCAAAGACTGTGTCATCAGGACTCATGTTTTTCCATCCATGTCAATCAACAGCAAATCTCTGTTTTCTCTCTCCTACTCTCTCTCTCTAAACGTAAATGACATTCCTTCCATTTCTGTGTTCATTCACATGATCTCGTATCCTTCAATTAATGTTTTCGCACTTCTCGAAGTTCGTAGATCAGACATTTAAAGCTCCAGACTGACATCGCCATTCAATTTTCTAACTTAACCTTCTCTACCTTTTTCTGTGCTTCGATACTCTTCCGTTTCTCATCTCTATCTATCTCTGTTTGCGTGAATTTTTGGATCAAAGACATGATGAATACAGGGGAAAGGTATCAACAGCGAAGAAAGACGCCGTCGTTTTCTTCAACTCTTCTCGACGCCATTTACCGTTCCATCGACGAATCCAACGGAGAAGACGAATTGGTGCAAGCAGAGTTGTTTGTCGGTAGAGAGAGAAAGAAGCAGAGCAAGACTAGCTTCAAACGAAACAATGCTTCAGAAGATGAAGAAGAGATTGCGAGTTTTCGACGCGCTATCATGATCGAGAAATGGATGGAGAATCACAGTGACGGTACTCGAATTTCTATACTGAACAATTCGGCCTCAAGCTCCTCAGAGTCTAGCTGTGGAGGCGTGTTTTCGTCCTCCGAAACAGAGTCCACTCACAGAGACAGATCAAAACCATCGGTTTTCACAGTGCAGAGACCGAAACAAATTCGAACCGCCGTTTCGGAGAAGGCAACACAATTCGAGCAAACGCCAAAGCGTGAAGGACGGTTCATGAGGACGAACCTCAAAGCTTTGAAGATCTACGGTGATCTGAAGAAGGTTAGACCGCCGATTTCACCTGGTGGCCGGATCACTAATTTTCTCAATTCACTTTTCAATTCAAAAAATGCGAAGAATGCGAATCGCGAAGCGCTCGAAAATTTGAGTTCAATGCGAAAATCGAGATCGGTGAAGGAATCAACCACATCGACATGTTCGTCGGCGTCTTCGTTTTCGAGGTCTTGTTTGAGCAAAGCACCTTTTTCGAGAGGTAAATCGCCTGGTAATGGAATGAAGAGGTCCGTTAGATTCTTTCCGGTGAGCGTCATCGTCGACGAAGATTGTCGTCCCTGTGGACACAAAAGTATCTATGAAGACGATCCGAGCCTCATGCCGATTCCAATTGTCAGAAAAATTGCCGAGGCTGCAACGCTTAGGAAAGAGCTCAAGAACAAGTTCATGGAGGAAAAAGATTCAGCCTCTTATAATCTGAGAGATTATAAAGAGAAGAGGATGAATGCGTTTGAATTGAGAGATTTTCAAGATGAAGAAGACGACGACGACGACGACGACGTTGAGAGTGATTCGAGTTCTGATCTGTTTGAGCTCGAAAACATCGGTGCGATCGGTATGGGAACCTACAGAGAGGAGCTGCCGGTGTACGGAACGACTGATCCGAAGAAAAATCACGCCATTGCGAATGTGGTTTGAATTTGTAGTTAAAAATGCATCTTCGAAAGAAAAAAAAAATGGAAAAATAATCCAATTAGCCACGTAATAACTTGTTTGGGGATGCATATAAGAATTAGTTATATTTTGTTTGGATTAGTGTCTTTCCTTTTCTTTGTCTTCTCTCCCTCTTGTTTTTTTTTTTCCTGAATTATTCAGTTATGTTTAGGTTTGGTTTTGACAAATGAAATTGTTATTGTTAACACTGTTTTAATTGCTTTCATGGTGTCAGTTCACATATATTATATTTTCCCTTTCCTTCAATCCTTCCTCCCGTGGATGGTTTTCCTTTCTCCTTTCCTCTTATTCCTTTCTTTTCTTGACCATTTATCCATCTGGTAGTCCTTCTTTACTCTTCTTTCAAGCCAACATTCATTCCTACCAAAAGACCTCTAGTATTCATACACCAATGGTTTCTCATACATCTACATAGTGAAATCTTCAAACTTCTATTTGGAAGGACATAACACTTGGCCTAAACTCTTGATATTGTAGTTCTTTCGGCAAAGTCCTTTCGTTTGGATGGGATGATTTGGATTATCCTTTATTTTTTCTCTCTCCAAATTTGAGAATTAAGAAGACAGGAGAAAAAGGAGAAAAATGATAGTATTTAAGTAGTATTTTTATAATTTTAGAAATGCTCTTAACAATTAAAAAGATAAAATTATAATTTCACTCATATCTTTTCTATTTAAAAGGATATGACAGTAATTTGGTTATTATTATTTCTCTTCTTTCTTTCCCTATACCATATTCAAAGAAGAATACTATCATTTCTTTTCTTTTCTCTAATAATTAATATCATCATTTCTTTTCTGTCTCGTCTCTTCTATGTATCCAAACAAAGTCTAACCATTCGGTAAGTTGTGCATGATTTTAAGGAAAGAAAAAAAATCTGACAATTACGATAACTAATATATACATCTTTGAATATACATAAAAAAAATATGTGCAAGTTGTATCATACTTTTTTACGCCGATTTTGTTTTTGTTCAGTTATATTTGTTCCTGTTTGTTTTGTTTTTGGCTCGCCTAAGTAGATCTGTTGTTTTTCTCAGGCTAGATCTCTGATCTAGACCGGTTTGGATTTTCCTCGCCTAGATTTGATCTTTCTCTTCATGATTGGATCTTATGCGGGATTTTGTGTGCGTCGGAGTGAAATAAATGATTAATTTCTTTTTATACTTTTAAGATGTAACTTTTGATGGCAGATTGGCAGGTCGAGTGACTTTTTTTTAACGCATATAAACCTCTCCAATTTTACCTTCTTCTTATCTATAAACTGAAGGGAAAAAAAACGTTGCAAGAGATATCATCTAAATTAGACAAATGATGATGATAAGACAGTTGTTTAATATTTCTATAACTCATTTTATGTAAAATCAGTTGACAATTCCGTACCACAAACCAACTCATTTCAGTGCACAAGCGTATATCTCATATTCTGCTTTAATTTTGATTTCTACTACAGCTTGAGAAGCTAAAAGTAAAATGTATTCACACCTTTATCCGTATCCATAAAGCTCTTTAAAAATGCAATGTGAAAAGAGAGAATATTGTAAAAAGGGCGACATACTTTGTTACCAAAATTTTCAGAATCTCACCTACGAGAAAGCTGGGGGACATAAATTATGAGGCAGTTTGGCTGGGCTTTTTGTAATTTCAAAAAAGGGTTCCAAGCTCAAAAAGTCATTCGTCAATAATAAGAAGTATTTGGTGAAGTTTTTGAAAATAGACTTTTAAAAAGTTTAAGTGGTTTAGGAGTCTGATTGATCAAAGCCTAAACATGTTTGCTAAAATACAATTTATTTTATTTTATTTTATTTTACAATTGGTGCACACACATGCCTACACTAAGATTCGAACCCCTTACCTCCCTTTGGGAAGTAGAGGACTGGTATCACTAGGCCACAAGCCTGTTGGCCTTACTGATCCACATCCACTTCCCGCAAGGTACACACTTTTTTTTAAGTATGATGATAAATTCCAATGTTGTTCATTATTTAACCTATTTTTATTTATTATGAATTCATTCCAAATTGTATCATCTTCTTCATTCTTCTCCTCTGTCAGGAAAAAAATAATAATAAAAATAAAAATAAAAATTTTAGAGCAAAATTTATGGCATAATCTGCCTCATCGTATTCTACGCAATCTGAATTCACGGATCTTTATTGGAAAGATTGTTGAAAAACAATTTAATAAAGATTCGTGAGAAATCTGGTTTTTCCCTTATTTCAACATATCATTCCTGGTTTCATTGCTGGCTAATTGGTAATATGTTGATGTGAAGGATCCTAAATTGGTTAAAGCATCACCTAGAACCAGTTGTTATTCCTAATCATAACATTGATCTCTTCCATAAGAGAAGCGCCACTGAGAGCACGTTCACCGGCACTTGTTGATGTAGTTGGAGAAGAGAATCGGTGTTATTTTAATTATAATTTTGCCCTTATTTAAAAAGGGAAGAACATAAGACATTGAAGAGTGCACCAAAAAAAATCCCATTTAACTTCAAAAATTAAGAAGCAGAATAGTTACAAGATATATGAAATATCATCCAAAATTCAATCCTAATTAGAATTCTAAAAACTTTTATTTCTCTCAATATATATATACATAATATATAATATTTTTTGAAGGCTACCTATAGAATAGAAGTGCAATATTTTTGCTGCAATCTCTCTCTATGGTTTTATTTTCCTTTCCTTTTCTTTTTCCATCTCTTTAAGCTCCTATCATGTAGTCCACTAAGAAAGAAAAAAAACTTTATAGATTGGGTAAATCTATCTGTATACCCTAATCTTGGCTTAGTCTCGTTTTGATTGGTAATTTTCACTCCATCACTTTAATTATTGTTTTTTTTTTCTTCCTTTTCTTTCTACGTGCCAATTATACTCTCGGCTAATATTTATAGATTATTAAGGATATAATTGTCAATTTAAACTACGTTAATAATTAAAAGGACTTTAAAAAAATACACCTACCAAACAATTTTTTTGTTTTAAATTCTTTTAATCAAAATGCATTCTACAAAGGTGATTCAGTGGAAAGGGATTTTAGAATCAGAATGCTCCCCCAAATAGGGCCTATAAATATTTGATTATGTTTAGCATTTTCACACATTTGGTGAATATATATATAATTATATACAGGGGCGGAGCCAGTATATGCCTAAGGGGCATATGTCCCCGCCCCATATTATATATATGGTTCATTTTAATTATTTATATATATATATATATATATAGACATTTGTATATTATGCTTCCCCTAAATTTTCAAAATTCTTTGGATGCGAAAATAAGAAAGCACAGACATATATACATGGTTCGGCACTAAGGCCTATATCGATAGACAAAGAGCCACTAAGGGTTACATTTTTGTTATTCAGATCTATATATTGCTCGAGTACAAAGAGCCTATATATAGTCATAGTAAACAATAGTCAAAGGAAGCACCACGACCATGATTGGTGGAGGATTTTACTCTACCGTTATATAGAAATATTTATAATTGGAAGAAAATTAACCGAATCACCATGATTAGAGGAGGATTTTGCTCTATAATTATATAGAAATATTTATATATTTCAACACTTCCACTCAAGTTGATCCAGATTTATCGCAGCTTTCCAAGAATTTCAATGTTTGAATCGATCATATTGTTAGAATTTTTTCCTCGGAGCAGCTTGCCAAACAAAGGCTAAGAGAAAGAAGAGCACAGGTATGACTGGCATAACATTCACGATTGGATTGGAGCATGAATATCATGAATGCCCAACTTGCTAAAGAAAATCCTTGAAAGATGATGAAAAAGTGTCCAAAACAAAGCCGGACCAACACCGAGAAAGGTTAAAACTAAGCCAGAAAATGGCCGGAACAACATACGACGGGAAAAACCATTTTAACGCTGGGAAAGGAATGTGAAGACATAGAGAATATGGTCTACGATAATAATTCCAATACTCCCCCTCAAATTTTAGATGGGATTACAAGTACAATTGGCTCTGATACCATGTTGCAACGCATAAAACATAAGTGAAAAGAGAAATTAAACAAGAAGAATAAAGATATTAAACAAGAAGAATAAAGATATTACGTTCAACCACTCGAGCTTACATCCACAACATACAAAGCCCAAAGGGTTACATCACTTTTTATTATGAACTCTTTTAATTCATATACAATACAATGGTGGAAGCTCATTTATATAAGAGAAAAAATTATAAGAATTGAAAGAATTAGAAAATAGGAAATAAAGAGGATTTTTTTTCATTGATTCCTCTAGTAATACCAAAATTTAAATAATAGGAAAGAATATCAATTACTGAAAGATTTTTCTTCACTAATTCCTCCATTAAATCTTCGTCTTCGTCTTCTTTTTTCATCATTCACAGTTGTTGTTACCTGTCATTTCAATGGCAAGTTGGGTATTCATACTCCAACTTGAGAGGGAGTATTGAAGATTTAATCGAGGAATTGGTGGAGAAAAATCTTTCAGTAATTGATATTGTTTCCTCTTATTGAAAATTTGGTGTTACTAAAGGAATTAGTGGAGAATAATTCTCCTTGTTTTCTATTTTCTAATTCTTTCCATTCTCATAATTTTTTCTCCTATATAAAGGAGTTTCCACCATTGTATTGTATATGAATTGAGAGAGTATTATAAAAATGATGTAATCCTTTGGGCTCTTTGTACCTGAACCACGTAATCTCTTTATTCTTTTTGTTTAATTTCTCTCTTCACTTATGTTTTATACTTTGTAACATGGTGTCAAAACCTAATTTCTCTTCCTAGGTACGAACCCTTATTTCGGGGTATTCCCTTAGCATCTGAAATGTTGCTAAGGGTTTTTCGGTGCTATTTGTTACTTATTTGGGCTGCCGGTTTGTTCGGCAGTAATGTTCTTCGCCTTTGCCGTGTCTCCGACAGTTTTTATCCACTTGTTTAAGTCGCCGCCGGTGTGTTCGATAGAATTGTCCTCGCCTTTGTCGTGTCTCCTGTAGTTTTTGTTGACTTGTTTGGGTTGCCAGTGTGTTCGATAGCATTGCCTTTATCTTTATCGTGCCTCAAGTAGTTTTTATCGACTTGTTTGGGCTGCCGGTGTATTTGGTAGCATTGTCATCGCCTTTACCGCGTCTCCGGTAGTTTTTTGTTGATTTGTTTGAGTTGTCGGTGTATTCGGTATTATTGTTCTTCGTCTTCTCTCTTCATCATTCATAGTTGTTGTTACCCGGTCTTCTCTCTTCATCATTCATAGTTGTTGTTACCCGTTATCTCAATGGCAAGTTAGGCATTCATACTCCAACTTGAGGGGGAGTAGTAGATTTAATAGAGGAATTAGTAGAGAAAAATCTTTCAGTAATTGATATTAATTCCTATTATTGAAAATTTGGTGTTACTACAAGAATCAGTGGAGAAAAATCCTCCTTATTTCCTATTTTCTAATTCTTTCCATTCTCATAATTTTTTCTCCTATATAAAGGAGCTTTCACCATTATATTGTATATGAATTAAGATAGTTCATAATAAAAAGTGATGTTAAATGTTATTAGAGGAATCAGTGGAGAAAATTATTCATATTTCCTATTTTTTAATTTTTCCAATCTCATAATTTCTTCTCCTATATAAAGGAACTTCTACCATTATATTGTATATGAATTAAGAGAGTTCATAATAAAAAGTGATGTTACATGTTACTAGAGGAATTAGTGGAGAAAATTTTCCTTATCCTATTTTCTAATTCTTTTTATTCTCATAATTTCTTCTCTTATATAAAGGAGCTTCCACCATTGTATTATATATGAATTAAGAGAGTTCATAATAATAAAAAAAAGTGATGTTACATTTTATTAGAGGAATCGGTGGAGAAAATTCTTCTCTTCTCTTATATAAAGGAGCTTCTACCATTATATTGTGTATGAATTAAGAGAGTTCATAATAAAAAGTGATGTTACATGTTATTAGAGGAATCAGTGGTGAAAATTCTCCTTGTTTCCTATATTATAATTCTTTCCATTTTCATAATTTATTCTCTTATATAAAGGAGTTTCCACCATTGTATTGTATATCAATTAAGAGAGTTCATAATAAAAAGTGATGTAACCCTTTGGGCTTTGTGTGTCGTGAATGTAAGCCTTAGTAACTGAACCATGTTATATATTCACGTGTTGTTCTATATTACTTCTCTCTTCAATTTTTTTTATAAATATTTTAACAAATTCTCTAACTTTTTTTCTTTGTTCCTCATTTACTCTTTAAATTTCTTTAAAAAAAAAGTCAAATTTTCATTATTCTTTCATGCTCAATGTCCTATCATTTTTCTTTTCCTCCTTTTTTTTTTTTTTTTTAATTTTTTTTTCACTGTACCCCTTAATTTAAATCCTAGTTCCGCCCCTACCCCTGCACACTCATATATATATAAATATATATATATATATTTATATATATATGTATGTATGTATGTCTGTATTATGAGTATATAATTAATATGTTATGCATATAATTGTAGTGGGCACACAGTGGCCCCCCTAAGGAATCTCAGAAGTCAAAGTATAGTAGGATCAGACATGATAGCACACATGCAAGGCAACTTTTGTGGCAAAGGAAAAGTAGATTTTTTATTTTCAACTTAACTTTTGCTGTTTTGCAAAACAAATTAATTAATGAATATAGAGGAGTTGTTGATCTCTATCTATGCAAACATCCAAATCAACTCTATATATATATTCTCTTGGTGTTGGAGGATCCCCACTGGGACAGTGACTGCCTTCCATTCTTTACTTGAGTACCACTTATGATCAATTTCACCTAAAAAGTAAATTTAACTAAAAACTCATCCTTTCCAATTATTTTTAAACAGTCCAAAAATTAAAGTGCTTCAATTCAAGATGAAGTGGTAAAATATTAATGGAATATTTGGTAATTAATTAATGGATATTCTTTTTTCAACGCAAGGACCAGTATAATCCTACCATATATTGTGCTGGTGAGCATATGTAGATAGTATCGCACACCAACCAAACACCAAAGACATGGTACATATATGCCATATAAACTAGAAGACACAGAATTTATAATTTGATTTTTCTGAATCAGCTATATATATATGCTAACACACATAATTTGGTTATTTTGTCCCATTTTTTTACGCTGGAAGAAAAAAAAAATGCCCGTAATTAATTGTTGGCTGACTCCACCTCAACCAAAAACTTGCTTCATATGAGATAGTGGTGGGTGTTTGCGCATCTAAATATCAATTAATTTAGGATTAAAAAGTAAGTAATCAATTTCTATAAAATAATCACAAATTAGTTTTACTTTGTACAGGACACCAACAGTAATCATTATTGGTATGTACTTCTTCCTCAACATTAGACAATGAATAAAATATTTATCTGCCATCATCTAAATTATATATCATGCAGTACCTCTTCTTCTTTTATTTTTTCCTCGTGCATCAGCCATAGCCTATAACGAATATAATATGTATACACCACCGTCTAAATTTATGTAAGTGCAAATTACACTCTCACCCCATTAAAGTTTGAACAAATTTAAACTGTTCAATGTTAAATACTATAACTTTTCATAAGCCCGTTTGTAGGTGACACTAAGCATGACAAGTCAATAACATTCTAATATTATAATAATAATATTATATTCCAAGTATTTATTAATTTAGAAATTCATGTGTCTCATATATAATTTGTTCACACCTCATTAGATTTATAAGTAATTTACATTATTATCTCTTCTTTTTTTTTTTTGAAAAGGGATTTACATTTTTATCTTTTCGTATAAGGGAACAAAATTTATCATTTTATGAAATTAGGTGAGTAATAAATCTGTTGGAAATAAAACATTAAAAATGTTATTGAATATACACACCAAATTTTAAGAAGTTCAAAGTAATAAACATTCAAGGAGTATATTCTTGTATACTTTACGTGATTAGTGTAATTTTTTTTTTTTTTTTTTTTTTTTTCATAATTTGATTAGTGTAATTTACTTTTTTACATAATGCCGTACCAATTGTTCTTTCCATTTGAATATAAGGCACACAGCGTATGCTTTCGCTTTTCAAACAGAAATGTGAAATTGAGAGAAGTTCTATGCATAAAAGTTGACAATACTGGAGTTATATATATAAATTATAGCCCACCCCGACACTGTTGTAAGAAAAGGAAGATAAAATAATTAATAACATGTTTATACAATATATATATATATATATATATATATATAGAGTCCCAATTAATTTCCATGTTTAATTAACATGTACTTCATGTACTGTTAGATGCATCAAAAGCGCCAGCCTACATTTATTAGTAGTAACTAGGGACTTGTTGGGTACCTACCATGTAAGTACGGATTAATAAATTTTTACTACAATTTGTTTTAGAATAAAAAATAATTATTAATTATCAATTTAATATAACCCTTACTAATACTCTTTTAGGAGTAATGTTATTGTCATTAATAGAGTGTGAATCAACTTTGAATTAAATGTTGAGATATTCAAAAGATACACTCAAATGAATGTTATATAACTTTTAAGTGAGTGCATTTAACTGATAAAGAGTTCTGAATTTTTTATTTCGTTCAAAGTTTAAACATTTCAGACTTAAATTCATTATCGCTTTGAATTGAAAATAAATATTTTTAAAATAATACTGTTTAAACATATTTTTCGTGCCCAAGAATTTTTTTGAAGAATTTTTCATGATTTAATGAAGTGAATGGGATTCAGTGTTAATATGCTTGGATTATATAAGAGGACTTGAAAATTTTATTAGAATATAACTACGCAGTATTATTTTAGCGAAGTAAGTAATTTATATGTGTGTAACTACACACAAATATATATATATATATATATATATATATATATATTATTGTGGTGTTAATCGGTGGTGGGGCTTGCACGTGATCTGGGGGGTGGACTGGGATGGGGATGAAACAGGCTGACAAGTGATTAATTGGTAGTCCAGAGTCTATATATGCGCTTACGGGAAAAAGTGTGTGGAAACTCTAAAATGCGAGACAGAGCCGCACGTGACGACCTGCCTTGTCTGTACTGTGTATAGTCTTTAAAGCGTGTCCCCACGTGCGCTCGTGCGCGCCCTTTCTTCATCTGTCAGGTCCAAAAATATCCACCAAAACACACTGATATTTTGCAACACCATTTAAAGTGTGAAAAAACAAGAAAAAGAAAAGTAAGCCTTTCTTTCCCAGCGTGAGAGAGGAGTCAACAATATACTGCTGTCGCATAAGTTCATAACATACTCTATATACTACTAGTGCTACTCTAATTAAAAAATGTGCAAGTTTATTATTGCCAAAAAATAAAAAAAATACCACCACTTTACCACCGCTTGCCTATTTTATAATTATTATTTCATCACCTATATTATGAAAAACATAAACTTTCATTAAATACTTTGCTTGAAGGATTCCTTAATTTTTTATGTTTTAAATATTTAATTGAAAGATTTTAATTTTTTTACACTACTTAAATATTGTCAAACAAAAAAGGAGGCTGAACCTGATTTGACCGAAATTAGGACCCATTGCTCACTTTCGTTGTCCATAGTCGCAGTGCTTGGGTTAAGCCCATTAATGCTTGGGTTAAGCCCATAACAGAAGGTTTTTTCATCAATACCAAAAAGGCTAGGCCCAAGTTTCACCCGTGTTTAAATTGGAACTTTTTTTGGAAAAAAGTCCAAAACCGATTGAAAGACGTGATGGGCCCGCATTCTATGTCTATGGGAGTTTGTTAATTCTCGACAAAGGACTGCTAATTGCGGTCGCGGATTAATTGATTAAAAATAATTATAATTAATGCAATGCTCTTATTTTTATGGAGTGTTAAAATTTAATTTTGTAAGATGAAATTATTCCTTTTCTTGAATTTTATATATATACTATATATATATCTTTCTTCTTTCTTACTTTTTTTTTTTTTTTTTAATTGTCTTTCCTAAACTAATTCATTCTTTACTTCTTTTCTTTTTAAAACCAATCATTTATCCCTGTTATCATCTGTAAATATCTTTCACTCATCAAACTATCTTATCTCTAAAGTGTGATTATCTCATCACCACTATACTTCTCTTTTCCTCTGTCTTTTACTAAACCATTCACTTCTATGTTTTACAAATAAACTAAAATTCTATTATATAATTTTACTTCAAAGAAAATTTAATTCTATAATTTACTTCAATTAAAATTTACAGTTAGTAAAAAAAAAAAAAAATAGATAAAGGAAAGAATGAATCCATTTAAAGACAATTAAAAATAAAAAATAAAAAAGAAGAAGAAGAATAAAAGGAAATAATGTATTGACAGAAGATTAGCTATATATATATAGATATGGAAGGAGGAGAAAGAATAATAGTCAATAAACAAAAGACGTAATTTCGTCTTACAAAATTAAATTTTAATGTACCATAAAAATAAGAGCAATGTAATAATTATAGTTATATTTTTTAGCCAATCACAATTGCGATTGTCCAATTCCATCCACGACTGTAATTAGCAGTCCTAGTTCTCTCCGGACAAATACTCCAATAACAACATGCTTCTTGAGATAAAAACGAGATTACAAATATTTTTTAATTGCATCGGTAACTATAAAACCCTAAACCGAGTCGACGATTAGTGTTTCGACAAAAACTGGAATGAATAGCTTGTCCAGGTCATTAGCAGTCCTAGTTCTCTCTGGACAAACGCTATTTCTGGGTACTTTATTCAAAACAAAGCATTCTTAAATCACTCGGCAAAGTTCGTACCGATTGACCATTCAACGTCCAATCTATCACTTAATTTTTTACCAGAAAAAGTAAACATCTTGGCATCATCAAACCAAGGTATTTTGGTTTGTGCAAGCGAGTTTGACAAACCTAGCAATTATTATGTTTGCAAGCCAAAAACGAAACAATTTGAGCTTCTGCCGAACCCAAAGATCCAATTCCAACCAGAGATGCTTGCCATGGTGGTTCTACAATCAAACCCTTTGCGCTACAAAATTGTTCGGTTATCATTCCCCAACCAATTGTAAGTTTACATGCACTATATATATTTCTCTTTAATTTTCAATTCTTATATTAAAAAGCTAATTCCATACTAATGGTGTCTTCGCTGCTATATATATATATATATATATATATATATATATATATATATATATATATATTTTATGTATAATACGTGTTTTAAATGTTTTGTTCATGTAGGTATTGGTTCATACCTTTTTGTATTGATCTCTTTTCTGTTGGGATAAGCCCATTTTTTTTATTTTTTTATTTAATTTAATTTTAATTTTTTTTACAGACATTCCATTATTTATCCCAAAATAAATAAATAAATAATAGAAAAATAAAATCTGTCATCACTGACTCTCCCTACTGGCCTCTCTCTCTTTTTGTGGGACCTAATTGACTATCTCTGGTTTTTACAAGGAAAAAAATAGGCGCTGCAAAGTTTCTTTCCTATGCAAGAAGACGGCAACTTGTTAAGTTATATATATTATTGTTATTGGAGCAGCGTATTCCTTCCGCCCAAAATGCTTATCAACCAAATTGATGGCATTATGAAAATGTTGTTGTGGTTTGGTGTAATGTATATAAACCTAAGAACTATAGTGGAATTGGTCTTCCGAAACTATTCACTCTCAATGGAATCTCTATGCTAAGGCATGTATGAAATTTATTTCAAGATAAAAGACAATCTCACCAAGAATAGAAGCTTCGAAACTTGACACCTTCCTGGTCAAACTCTTGGAATTGGAGAATGGTTCTCCATCTTCGAGTTCTAACCGTTTAGCTAGACCTTTCATTAGGCATATATATATATATATATATGTTGCAGGCAATGGCAAACATATATAAAGGAAAAGCTCTCATAAGGCAAAATTAGTGGAGAATACTTCGAAGTTTCAGAGATATTGCTGAGGGTTTTGGTTCATGACTTACCACAATGATAGTGCATGTCATATGGATATTTTATGTCGTCCGGATTCACATAAAAAGCACTTCTCCCTCATTCTCCATCAGTTTCTTGGCATAATGCTATTTGGTTTCCCAATCACATTCCACGCACATTGATGGCCTTTAACAACATATTAAATATTCGTGACTCTCGTCAATTCATCATCATCAAGCAGATTGTCCCTTTGCCGGCCTGCTAGCCACATTTTCTTTAATGGCTTTTTCTCTGCTCAGATTTGGATGTATTTCCAAAATCTTTGTGGCATTCTTTTTTAGGCAACATGAGCTTCCTCACTATTGCAGACTGGATTACCTCTATGTGGAGTTGGAATTCAAAGTCCAACAAGGCCTAACTGTACAAACTGCATGTGCCTAACTAACTGCATCTATTTTTATGGTGGGAGAGAAACAGGCGTCACTTCTCCAACAAACAAGCTTAAAATCATTTACAATTGTATTCGTAGTAGGTTGACGGCTTGTAAACTTCAAGATTGTAAAGAGTCTAGAACTATTGATGCGTCTTGGAGTCTTCCAAGCATAGCTAGTTTTTGGAGTCTACTCAACTGTTATGGTTGAATTTCTGTTGGTGTAGCGGACATTTCAGTGGTTATGGATTGGGCCTTTTGTGTAGTTTTGTTCTTGCCTTTGGGCTTGTGGGCTGTTAACTCTTGGTCTGAAACTAATTCTTGTATAGCTCTTTGGTTTTAATAAAATGATTCACCCAAAAAAAAATATATATATACATGTGTGGGTATTTGATAAATACTGTAGCGCATATCCAACCTTTCAAATTTTTGGGAGTATTTTAGTATACTTCGCACTCGTCATGTTACCTAAAGATATTTATTCATTCTGAACTTTCTATATTTGGTATGGTTTTTTTCATATAGTGAAATCTATGCAAGGTGTGGATGTAACACTAAATTTTAGGTGAATGACGTAAAATAAATATGTTCTTGCTGTTTGATTTGTGTTTTGTTAATTTTCACAACACTTATAAGATCATAAGCAGTGTTCATATATAGTTTTTTTTATTATTATTATTAAGCCATATGTTTTCTCTAAGTTTGGTTTTCACTATATGCATGTCATTGATGTTTATAGAGGCCAACGAATACATATGATGGGTTTTTAAGCACGACTATATATATATGTTTTTGGTGTAAAATTGGTTTCAAACTACTTTAGTGAAGTCCCCAATGGTTAAGCACGAGTAATATTAATGCCATATATTGCGATATATTGATTATATAGTGTGGTTTCGAAATTCTGATCTAACTGTGCAGTTTATATGTCTTCTTAGCTCAAAGGAGCACTACAATTATCAGTGTGAGATCTTCGACTCACAACTTGGAGCTGGAAGGATTCAGAAGAGATATTGTTGCCTAGTGGCGTTGTCTTAACAATGGACCACCCTGTTGTCATAGGTGGTGCAATTCACTGGCTGATGAGCAACAATTCTGTATTGACATTCTTTATGAAAGAAGAGATTTACACTTCATTTTCGCTACCAAAGCCGGTATGTAATGGTGGTGATGTTTTATTCGAATACAAGCAGCTGGTATGTGATGCTGATGATGATCATTCATTCGAATACAAGCAACTTGTGGAGTACAAAGGACGGCTCGGGTTTGTCTGCAAGCTGTCACCAAATGGTGATTTAGGACTGTGGGTTTTGAAGGATCGCAGGAATAAAGTGTGGGACGAGGGACGTGTATTGAGCATCGATGAAGCTCTTAAAAGGGAGGACTCACTTGTTTTTATTGCAGCCTTGTATAATGCTGATATTGCAGTCATGAGGATCTTTAACACGGTCATCTTCTATAACTTTCGAAGTCGCATTTTCAACGTGGTGAAGCTTGATTATTTCATCCAATCCAATGAGATTTTGCCCTTTTGGTCAGATTCGGAGTCAGTTAATTTGAAGGGAGGATAAGTTTGCATACATTATATGTTGGTGGTAAATATTTTCTGTTTTTTATTTCTTTTTTTTAATGTAATTTTCCTTTTATTGGGCATGTTGATTCGTTGGTAATTTGTCTTATAGAGCTGATATATAATGAGACATAGGGACTTCAGTTTACTTTTTGTGTAATTTGATAAAAACCTTATTAAATCAATATAACTTTTTTCCTATTAAATTAATAGAATTGATCTGAGTTAATAAATATCTTTAATTTTAATAGAATTGATTCATTTCTTTCTTCTTTATTATAAAATTTATTTCTTATATAATTACTAACTTATTTTATAATGTAACGTATGGTTTTAGTTATTTTTAATTTTTAGTATAATTGATTATATAGTGTAGTATTGTTGATGATAGTTTGGGGAGATATGGAGCTCCAAGCGAGCACAATGGATTCTACAAGGATGAGATTGAGAGAGATGAGATTGAGAGAGAGAAGGCAGATTGACTTAATACCTTATGATAACTCGAGTCTCAGTAGACCATCATTCATGATTGTGGCGGGTGCATGTTCAATCCTCCTAATGATATAATATTTAATCATATTTATATTACTTTCATTTGGGTAAGGACCATTGGCCATGAGAGGTAGCTCCCTCTTTATCCAATGGTTATTCTACCTAACTCCTAATAGATTGCAGCCCGAGGAACGTCGTTGCCCTTTTTGAGGTGGTGATGATGACTAACATTAAATGCGACCTCGACATGAGGCGATTCCTTGGAACTCAGCCACTTAACCACTGATTCTCAGACTCCGCGATAGAGGAAAAAGAGAAATTACTTGGGACTTGTCGATTTTCTTTGGTCCCGAGCTTCCGCATTTCCTACACACCTCAAGCTCCTCTACAGGGGGAGCTCGAGAAAGAATATTTGGTGAGACCCATTCGACTGGAGAGGGGTATACCTCCATAGGAGAGTGAAGGTGGCGACCCCTTCCTCATACAGCTAGTGTTTACAATTTTAGGCCTAGAGCTTGAGACCACTAGTCCTTTCAAAGAAATGTCAAGCAGGTCCTGACATGGTCCAATTAGCACCGACAAGGTGTATTTTCAGTAATAAATAATGCCACATGGAGCATGCCGTGGCACAATCATCTACAAATATTATATTTTATTTATGAATTTAACCCTATTATTATTTGTGTTAAAGGGTATTTTGGTCATTTTTTGTTGCAAGGATTGCTTCAAGGTATTAAGGTTATTACAAAGAGAGTGGTGATAGAAAACCCGAAACAAACACCCGATTGAGTTACCGAATGTGACTTGGCTTATCCACGTTGGAGTAGTAAAATAAATATTACTTTACGCGATAGAACTGAAAAAAAAGAAAAAAAAAAAAAGAAAAAAAAAAAAAAGAAGTTTATTGGAAAGAATATACGGAGAGAAACAGGGAATCAAAGTGCCTACGATCTAACTCTCAAATTGATTATTTTCAGGCCTCATCTTACACATATATATAGTATGTATAAGTATAAAGCTCTTGACCCAATTTCTGTATTTTTTGTGAACACAATGTCTTACAAGAGATTGACTATTTCAGGTTTTATACTTTTATCTGTTATATACATATGTGCGTTTTGTGTGTGAAATTTATCTGACTCAAGAAGAACAAGAGACCCTTTACACTTCAAGATCCAAAAACCCATTCGAAGGACGAGTCCAAGAAGATCAAGAAATCCTTTCGATCCTGGTGATGGGGTTGCCGTGCTCACGCAGACCAATGTCCAGTCCGATGTATATTACTAAAAGTCGGAGTGGGTCAGCCAAGCCCTACCAGACCACCAACCGGCCGTCATCGGAGTCGCTTAGTGGAGTCCAATCGCCGACGTGGATGTGGCAGGTGGAGTTACTGTACATGAGTCGTCTATGGATTTGACCTAGTTTTTCCTGAATTTTATTCTCTCGCGTAGAGAGGACGACGTTGAAAGATGCTGACGTGGCTAAGCCACGTCAAGTTTTCGGTGCTCATTCGGTGCCAAGTTTTCGGTTCCTATATCATTATTCTTACAAAGATTTACCGGTAATTTTATTGGGAAACTAATGGAATGGAGGCTCGATGATGACTTTAATTGTACATAGGCTAATATGAAAGTATAGGAAGGTTTTATGAATTCAAGGAACTTTTTACTTGAGAATGGAGTAGGTATTCAATTTGGTGTGACGGGCACATTGTATACATTATATATCTTCTCTGAAGACGGAGATTTTGTAGTTTGAAATTGGTTGGGTTTAATTCCTCATGGCTTGGGATTTGTTGATCAACCAGGATGTATTTAGATAAAAAGGAACCACCCTTGAAGAGAGAATGGTTTTGTGGAAAAAATAAGGGAGATTAGTGAGTTTATATGTGACCGCTAAATTTAATGGGCACGGTAAAAAATTTACCCATAGTTAAGCAAAAGATCAAAACTCATCGCCATAGGTCATTATTTATCAAACTTAGCTTGGTGGGTTTAGAGCCCGGACTAAAATGGTTTGTGTTCTTTTATTTAAAGCCTTTTTTTTTTTTGGGAAGGTATTTAGGTTGTTATTGCCAAAAAGGATATTAAATATAGATAAATAAACACAGTATTAATATATCCATGGTATGATTTATAAGGTAGAACATGAACTCACCATTTTGGTTAACTGCGATCCTATGTATAAAATTTTCCAAATCCAAATAATGTATAAAATTCATTATTTGTGAGCCTCTAATTTCTATAATGTGAAACTATTAACTTACCAAATTTCAAATATGTTTTATAATTTACAAGATTGTTGGATGCACTTACTCAAAATGTGTTTTCTAATTGATAGAACTATTATTTATCGTGTTTGATCTCTTGTTTTTCTGGTTCACTAATAATAATAATTATAATTTTAATAATGAATGTGTTATTTTAGACAGTTAAGATGTATTACAATCTATGGTTAAAATTTGTCTTATAAAAAATTTCATTTTAACTATCTAAATACTTTTATTTCTGCAAAATTCTATACTCATTCCAAAATATTCTTTAATTTAAATAAATAAATACGTAAATACACAACACTGTCAAGGACGATTTAGTCGTCTAAAACAACTTTTCACACTTTCTTGAAGCAATAAATTAAGTATTTAATAGTTTTGACTTATAGATGGTAGAACCAACTAGGCAACTACCCCATCTAACAAATCAACAATTTCCAAACTATTGTCATTGGCAGTTCCCACTTTGTCCTATTATATGCCTCATTAGTGGTTTTATAAACACTAATTAATGTTTTCGATTCTATATATATATATATATACATATATTAGTATATTTTTTACCATGGTAACTCGGACGTGTGTGAAAGCTTTTAATAAGTCAAGCATTCTCAATTATGTTGTTAGCTGCCGATCAGTGATTCATGGATCTGTTCCTATGACTTTGCTATAAATTCAAGATAAGGCTGCCAAATTCGTACATTATTTTTTAGTAAGCCTCGTTGATCACATTAGTCAACTCAAAAGTCTTTTTCCTCTTTGTTTGCCTTGTAAATTTTTCTTATTATTTATTTATTTTTAAGTAAATCCCACACATACACATACTAATTGTTATTTTAAGTAAATCCCACACAATACTTCATACTTTTCATTTGAAGAAGGAGAAGATACTACTTGAATACAAGATATTAAAAAAAAAGAGAACACATTCTTAATATTATGTTTGTGAATTTAGGATGAGAGGAAAAAGAAATTAATAATATAAAATTTGAACTAAACTTCCTCCGATCTTAATTTTAAAGTACTGAATATAAATAAGAGTCGGAAGAATATAATTAATTGATAAAAATAAAAAGATTAGAAACTAAATTCAATTGTGGTATTAAATATAATTAGCAAAGAAAAAAAGAGGTGCTGTTCTAAATCTTTAAAACAACCTAAATATTTAGGTGGAATGTTCTTAATTCATATGATCTATGTTTTAAAGACGGCTATAAATGTGCTATGTAAAACATGAAACTTTGAGTTCTATAAAAATGGCTATACACATGCATTGATGTCAATGTGGGTCCGTTTGTTTGTTTTTTTTTTTTTTAAATAAAGAAAAGAAAAGCAGGGCAGCCTAGATTGAAAACTTTTTTGTGTCCACTTTTGAACCCCGCCACATTCTTAATTTTATTATGGTTACATGGATGCATGTGCACATTGAATGAAACTTTTAATGTAAAATTAAAAGTTTAAATAAAAAATAATCAGTCAATCATTCTATAATGCTTACCTGCTCCTCTGACTAGATGATCATCCAGCTCATCAAAGCACAAGTTGCAAAACCCTTTTAACCATCCTTTCTTGTCTTTGCACTGGTAGGTAGTATATTTTCACGGACTTGAACCTTTTCAAGCTTTTGTGCGGGTGTGACAATATGCAATGTTATATTACGTACTAATTTTACGATATGTATATGTAGTGTGTGTTTGTGCGTGTATTAGTAAATGTTTATTTATAAAATGGTGACAGAAACTTTTTAACGAAATAATATAAAAAAATAATGAACAGTAGGGGGAGGACGATTGTATATGTAGTGTGTGTTTGTGTGTGTTTATTTATAAACCGGTGACAGAAACTTTTTAACGAAATAATATAAAAAATTAATGAACAGTAGGGGGAGGATGATTAAAAATAAATTATAGCTACAATTATTTGTCATCTATTTGGTCAAAAGGTCAAGTTTTAGGATATCATTTGCAAATATGATGATGACAGGTTGCAGAAGAAAGATCTAGGTGGAGCCTAGATTAGGGGTAACCGGTGGAACTTGATACTTCAAAAACCAGTACTCTCTCTCCCCCAAAACTCAGTAAACCTTCAAACGACGGCGGAGAGGCAACTACTATTCATTTTCATCACCAAACTGCTCCGTTTTCGTCCTTTTTCATTTTATTTTTTTGTATGCCTATTTAAATTCCCTGTTATACATAGATTCACACACAAAAAAAAAAAAAAATTCCGAAATTTAGAACCTCTCTCTCTCTCACTATCAGCTGACAATTCTTGGGTTCTAATCGCCATACCTCTCAGATACTTTCCCTCCCTCTATCTGCTGACAAATCTGGGGTTTTAGGCACCATACCTCTCAGGTACTTTCCCAGTTTCCTTCTCTCTCTAGCAGACTTTCTCAACCATTTACTTAATTTTTGTCTTGTTTTCCCGATAAATTTTGTAGGTTGTAAGATTTCCAATTACTGTCAACTATTTGGCTTTCTCATAGACTACCCTTTTTCTTTTTCCTGTAAATCCATAGTAGTGGTCCCTTTTTGCTGCTAGAAATCAAAGATTCAATTTTTTGTTCTCCAAATGCTCCTTATTTTGAGCGAGTGAATTGATTTAAAAATTAGGCTTTCGATTGGATGTTAATAGTCTCTTATGGAGCGTGGAAAAGACGTGGAAAAGAAGGTAGAAACCAAAGATTTTGTAGTTGTGATTTCGAGTACCGAAGAAGCTTCCCATGTGGGCAAGCAAAGCAAAGATTCTATAGCTTTCACAAAAACTCAAACTGGGTCGTTGTCTTCACCATTGAATGTCCGAACGCAGTCTCCAAATGCCCAGTTAACGGAACTTGACAGCCTCAAATCCAGAGTCCAAATGTCCACAATTACAGGCTCTTCTTCTCCCGAGATAACCAAGTTAAGTCCAACTCCAACCATGACCAAACCTTCCAAAACCCCAGATGAACCCGTTGCTCGAAGACGGTCTATTGGAAGGTCTGCTTACTCCAAACCTAAATCAAGATTATTGGAGCCATCATATCCTAAGAATTCGGCTGTGGTTGAAGAGAAAAGTCAATTGCTGAATTCGAGCTCACCTTATAGGAATTCACCTAACAGCAAAGCCAATGCTACTACTCCTAAAGAATACGTGAGAACGGCTCCTATTACCCCCAAAACTCCATTAATGGCCTCACCAGGAGGAGAGGAGGAAGATGATGATGAGGTATATACTACTGCAAATTCTCAAGAAGGTGAAAAACAAGGTAAGAAGTTAAAGTCCATAGCTTATCTTGAGTGGATTGTATTCGTGGGCACACTGGCTGTTTTAATTTCTAGCTTAACCAAATTGCATAACGATAGGATCTGGGGGTTGGAAATTTGGAAATGGTCTGTCTTGGCACTGGTAATCTTTTGTGGACGATTGGTCACCGAGTGGTTCACTAATATTCTAGTTTTCTTGATTGAGAGGAACTTTTTGCTTAAAAAGAAGGTTCTTTATTTTGTTTATAGTTTGAAAAAGAGTGTCAGGGTTGTAATTTGGTTGGGTTTGATTCTTCTGGCTTGGGCTCTGTTGATCAACCGGGGTGTCGAGCGATCAAAAAAAACCACCCGGATTTTAAATTATATCACGAGGGGTCTTGTGTCAAGTCTAATTGGGGCTGCTATGTGGATGCTGAAGACTCTTCTGGTAAAGATATTGGCTTCTTCATTTCACGTCAAGAGGTTCTTTGATAGGATTCAAGAATCTATCTTTCATCAGTATGTTCTTCAGACCCTTTCAGGGTTTCCGGAATTCACAGAGGGAGTTGGCAGATCGAGGAGTGGTCGATTGAGTTTCAAGAACATGAAGAAAGGTAAACAAGGTGAGAAAGAAGATGTGATTAATGTAGATAAGCTTCATAAGATGAAGCAAGAGAAGATTTCTGCTTGGACCATGAGAGGGTTAACGGAAGTGATTGGAAGTTCAGGGCTTTTTACTCTTTCCAATGCACTTGACCAGAGTGTTGATGATGAAGATGTTGAAAATAAGGAGATTACTAGTGAATTGGAAGCAAAGATCGCTTCTAATCGGATATTTAAAAACGTAGCGAAGCCCGGCAACAAGTAAGACTATTTTCCTTTAAATGTTTCCATGTTTCATTACATTTGGTAATTGTTCAGGGATTTTATCATGCTTTTTGTTGTTCTATGGGCCAGGTATATTGATGAGGAGGACCTCTTGCGCTTCATGAAAAAAGAGGAGGTGGATAATGTGCTTCCTTTGTTTGAGGGAGCAGCAGAAACAGGAAAGATTAAGAAATCAGCTTTAAAGCATTGGGTGGTAAGATCTCTGTTTATTCAAAAAAAAAATTTGGAAGTTAAAGCAACTGACATATATGGGATGGGGACTCGAACCTGGGCCTTTGGCCACAAGCACCAACACCCTACCACTGTTTATTCATATTCTGCGTATAGGTTCCTTCGACAAGATGTTCTTGTATCTGATTTCGTAAATTTCTATATTAATCTGTGTACACTAGCCAAATATTTAGTAAAAACTAGTACTTCTATTTTGATTTGTTTGTCACGATCAGAATGCAGGCTGCTAACCCCATATCATTACCATAATACAAATTACTGTATTAACACAAGCTAGTTTTTAGGTCATTTCTTGGACTTTGAGTTGTACTATTCTTAAGAAAGTTTTAGGTCATACAAACTATCTCTTAGAAATAGTTTAGGTTTTGATTGTTACATGCCATGAGCACTTTTTAATGTTTTTCTTGGCATCTTCGGGTAAGATCAATGGTAAGAATTTGCTCTTAGCAATACTGTAAAATGTGATAAAGGAGTTTAAAGCTTGTTAGAAAACTCCATCTGGTGTATCCACTTCAAATTAATGGATAGAAGTCTTAGTTAGATGGGAGAAAATTTATATCTTAACTGTGATAAATTTGTCCTCGGTTACAGGTTAGTGTCTACAATGAACGGAAATCACTGGCACATTCTTTAAGTGACACCAAAACAGCTATAGAAGAGCTGAACAAGGTTTTTTCTGGGATTGTACTTGTCGTGATCATTATCGTGTGGTACCTTTTGATGGGATTTGCAACAACCCAAGTGCTTGTCTTCATTTCGTCTCAGCTTTTACTTGTGGTGTTTGTGTTTGGCAACGCGGCTAAGACTTTATTTGAAGCCATCATATTTGTATTTGTGATGCACCCATTTGATGTGGGTGATCGTTGTGTTATTGATGGTGTACAGGTAACTCATTGGGCTTGCAATATGTATAATTTCATAATCTGGGTTACTTCTGTTAACTTTTGTCCCGACTCTCCTGATATATGTTGAAAATTTGCAGATGGTTGTTGAAGAGATGAACATTTTGACAACAATCTTCCTGAGATATGACAATGAAAAGATATACTATCCAAATTCAGTTCTGGCTACAAAGCCGATCAGCAATTTTTACCGAAGCCCAGAGATGAGCGATTCTGTGGAGTTCAGTGTTGATTTTTCCACTTCCGCTGAGAGTATAGTTGCTCTAAAAGCTAAAATTAAAGTGTATGTCAACCATATTCTTCCGTGCCTCGTATTATATATATATATATATATATATATATATATATATATATATATATATGTTCTTATATTGGTTTTACGATAATGATTAACTAAATGTAGTGTCTGAATTGATTCAATATAATCATAGTTATAGGCTGTCTTAGCTGAAAGGGCCAATTTGTTAGGAAGCAAGTGACATAATCATGATTATCTCATCCACATATATTGTTAGCATGTTATGCTAAAAGGTTCAAATCTTTATTTGCAGTATTAAGTACCGAGATTCTTGCTAGTTTTTATCAGCTTATATAACCATGGAGATCGTGTGTTTAAATTTTGTTAAAATAGAAAGTGGCTTTGTTGAACACTGTTTTGAAGCTAGCTACTGTGCTTAAGATTTAAAACTATACCGTTACTGCTTTGCATAGGAAATGTAAAATGGAAGGTTGATGTCTTAGAGACAGATATCTTTCCTACCATGTGTTCTGAGAACTTTTTCATGTGATTGCAGAATAGATATTCCAGCTATTCTGAACACTTAAATTTCATTACCTGATAAGGTCTTCTCAGGTCCTTATCTAATTCCAATGCGGCAATGCTCGATAGAACTTCTCTTTGGATCTAGTTTGATCAAATATTCCAACTTCATTCTCGTCTCTGTTGTGGTTTCCTTTATTCTTATGCCTCCATGTGTTAACAAGTAGCATCATTGTGTATCCACAAGCTGAGCTAGATATCATTTCTTTGTCATATGTTTGTTTCATTTCTTTTCTAATTTTTGTATGTTTCTAATTTCCTATATTTTATAATCATTGACATCTTCCCTGAATAATTAATTCTTGAGAACACACAATGCTTAAAACCCAAATGCAAAATCACAATCGAAGTAGCTTACAAGAATTGCATCTTGCTGTTTTCATAACTCAGAACTTGAAGTGTTGTTCAAAGTTCATCCCACATATATGTTGTGCCAAAATTTTCATATCCGAACATGCTTCATAAAGTTTTTATTATTATTATTATTATATTTGTACATAATTGCATTCCTGTCGTGTAGTGCTATGTTTGCAACGACAACATGCAGTAGCATCCTTCTTTTAGGTAGTTCTTTTACTGACAGCTCTTACTAAACTTAGCTCTGGTTCCCAAATTACTTGTCCTAGGTTGGAAGCCTGCCCAATTCAGGACTTGACATATGTGTCTGGCTCTGATTGACGTAATGCATAACCCTACTTACATGTTTATAGACGATAAATTTTTAGGTGGTCCAGGACTACATGGGCTTGGCCAATCAGAACATGCCCGGAAGCTATGAAAGTTCACAAGGGAACGATAAACAACTTTGAATCCACAAAGTTAAGAGAAAATTTGCCAAGAAAATATGATATTGTATTGATAATTGAATGTGTGATTCTGCTCTCTAGTACATATATTTATAATGAAAAGAAAACCCTATTTCATAAGGAAACTAACAGTATCATAAGAGCTTATAATGGAAACTAACACTAAAAGTAAGCCTAAAAATCAACTTTCTCCAATAATTACGAAAAAATATAATAAAAAACCTAATCAATAAAAATTACTGGCTATAAAAATTGAGAACAATCTGACTTGATTTAGACCACGAACAAAAATTCGGAAATATTGAACAGGCCTTCTATAAGATAAAAAAACAGCGTACATCATGGCGTAGCTGTGGGTATTGCTAGTTGGCCCGTTTCCACTCGAAAAACTGTCCTTTCGGGTCAAAAACGAACTCTTCGGAGCTGCCTTGAAAATGTGTCCGCATGCCCGTTTGGCCCTTTGGCAGTCCAAATGGGCCATAGAGGCTTTGACAATCAGTTCTACATCAGTCCTGGACCACCTAATAATTTCTCGTTATAGAAAAAATATATTTCCCGATTTTGTAAGTTTTAGTGTGGTCGCATCAGTTTGTTTTTTTTTTTTTTAACTTAATTGGTACTCACACACACATGCCTCCACCGAGGCTCGAACTCCTGACCTCCTTTTGGGAAGTAAGAACCACTGGCTGTTGGTCGGTTGCATCAGTTTCAAAGTTAAGAAATTGTGATTATTTTCTTGCTAGATTATATAGATATCCACAAGAAATCAATGCATAATTTAAGTTGGCTCCAATTGTTGGAGTTAAGCGGTCAATGTATAATTAAATTTGGCTTCTCTCCTCTCTCACATTGCTGCAAAAGAAATTGTGGGTTAACTCATCTATATTTAGAATTCTTGATCGAAATTTATTAGATAATCTAAAATTTTAAATTAGTCTGGTGCAGCTTATCTGTCTCTTCCTAAGACATGATTCCATTTGTTCATTTTCATTTTTCAGGAAAGATGATTTGACTGCAGGAATATTTATTTGGTATGAAATCAGATAAATCAGAATTGTTTTCTTTTCAATAGATGAAACTGGAACATTTTTTTTCTTTTCTTTTCATTAATTGGTACTCACATACACACATGTCTCCACCAAAGCTCGAACCCCTAACCTCCATTTGGGAGGTAGGAGCCTGATACCACTAGGCCACTGGCCTGTTGGTTGAATTTGGAATATTACATCACTAGAAAGGGCGTAAATAAGCAGGCAACTTGTAATATATTTGATGAATTCTTTACTTTTCAAACAGTACTTTTTTCTTGGTAATTTTGATATTCTTTCCCAGTTTTAATACTAAAATATAATAATTTGGCATTAGCACCAGTGTACTGATTTTTTTTTGTTTTCTTCTTGATTCTGTTTCCCAAAATAGATATTTTCTTGAATAACAGGTATGTTGGTATTTTCAGGTACATAGAAAGCAAACCCCAACACTGGCGCCCTGGCCACAGTGTGCAGATTAAGGACATTGAAGATGTGAACAAGATGAAAATGGGCCTTTATGTTACGCATACCATAAACTTTCAGAATTATGGGGATAAGAGTAATCGAAGATCTGATCTAGTCTTTGAGCTAAAGAAAATCTTCGAAGAGCTTGGTATTCAATATCATCTTCTCCCGCAAGAAATTCATCTTAGTCATAATGGTTCTGTGCCCTCAACGGCTGCAACTGTTCCGCGGTGATCAATTTTCTAGTGAGAGATTGTTTCCATTTTATGACAAGTTTGTGCCCTTACCCTGCTTGAATTTGCATGATTGCTCGATTTCCACGTACATAACCATCACATTAATATGTCTCACCCTCTCTGGAAATTCTTTTCTAGTATACTTGTGGCATGGGGACACCTGGTTGTTTTTGTGAATGGTGAATTTGTTCATCACACATGATTCCAGAGTCTTGAAAAACCTAAAATCCAACACCATACTAGGACCTTACAGGGTTGCTTCATGGTCATATAGAAATTTTCTGTTATTAAAAAGTTAGGGGTGTTTCATATATTTAAACAGCTTTGTTTGTTTATTTTTTTTCGTAGTAGGAATAAAGTAATAAACTGATAAGCTGTTACTTCAGGATTGAAGATGGTTTTGGATTTTTTTTGCATTGGATTTGGGATTGGAGAAAATTCCTATGTTTGGCGGCACCAAATTGGTTCCTTGGATTTGGGATTGGAGAAAATTTAGTAGAAAATTTAAACTAAATTTCCTTTAATCCCAAATTCAAGGCACCGATTTAGCCCTCCCAGACATGACATATATGTTAACGAAACATGACGTGACAAGGAAGCTTCCGAGCTCAGAAGTATGTTTGAGCTTGGAAAAATGTGTAATTCCACGATGATGCGGTCCAAATATTTGAGTGTTGCAGTTTTACAAGCCTAACCTTTTCTGTTTATTTAAAAAAATGTATCAAACCAATTGTATCATAAACATATTACAGAGATGTAATTTACAATTCATCAGTTTGATTCGAGATGTAATATGTTTGTTTTTCAATGAAGATATGGTTTCTTTTTCTCTTTTAAAGGCATTCAGATTTTGGGATCAACAGGTTAAAGAGCTATGAATTTGCTACGGGCTTGAACCAAGTTTGGACTACAAAATTTTGCTTCATTAAATAATATTTTACTTCAGTCAGATATTCGCGATGGATTGTTATAATGTAATAATGTTTTCATAGGCCCATACCAAAGAAGGCTAGGCCCATATTTAAGATGTGTTTAAATCAGACCATTGCAAGTCCAAAACTGAGAATATGAGAGATATTAGGAGGATGAGCCGCCGATTGTAGCCCAGTGAAAGCCCTGAAAGTCAATTTATTAAAACAATAATTATAACATCAATTTATGATTATGAATAAAATTTGCGTTAAGAGAGATGGGAAGGTCGAAGTCCAAAACTTGCCTTAAAGAAGAGAGAGAAAAAAAAAATATTAAAACAATAATTATAACATCATCCTATTGAGCTTGACTTCTACTAAATAAAAAGTTTTCTTACTATGTCTTTCGAAATTTGTATCACAAAATAATTTCCATTAAAATAATTTCTTGCCCACCAAGTTTCTAATCTTGTTTTTCACTCCTTTTTGTCATTAGTAACAAGTTTCCAAATCTCACTGCCAGTAGAATTACAAGTAACAATCCATCGGACGGCTTCTATTTAATCTTTCAATCACACGCTCCATATATTACACGTATCCTATTCTTACTCTAATATGGAAACTAAATTAATCCTAGTAAAGAACTGACTTTGAACTAAAAACACTCCCAAGTCCCAACTCTATATGCATCTTTTATGTCACAAAATCAAAATAACTTTGTGCGTGAGCAGAGAACAGGTATTGTTAGCTTCAATGGAGTATTCCTCTGATATGTTGGATCGATGCAAGTCTGTGTGTAAGGCATGGAACAACCTCACATACGAGTCTAGTTTCATGCCTCTTCACTGCAAGAGAACGGACACTGTTTCGGGTTACTTCATTCAGGAAGAGTCGTTCAAAAATCACCGGACAACGTTTGTATCCATCAACCACTCTGATCAATCTACCTCCAAATTGTCACTTGACTTTTTACCAAAAAAAGTGAATATCTTGGCTTCGTCCAACCAAGGTATTTTGTGTTGTGTGAATGGGTATGGCGAACGTAGCAAGTATTATGTTTGCAAGCCAAGTACGAGACAATTTGAGCTTCTGCCGAACCCGAACACCGAATTGAAACCGGATATATTTGCCTTTGTGGTTCTACAATCAAACCCGTTGCGGTGCAAAATTGTTCGGTTGTCATGCCCCAAACAATTGTAAGTTACATATATGTCCTATATATGTGTGTGTGTGTCTTTGATTTTCTATTAGTAAGGTGTCTTGGATCGATCGGTTCTATATTTGAACTAGTATTTTAATTAGTAGTTTGAAAAATAAAAGACAAATTGGTAACTGTTCTTTCATGCATGTATATTATCAGGGGCGGAGTCAGAAATTTGATTCAAGAGGGGTATGTTAACACTGACAAAATAATTTTTTTTCAAGCAGGCCGAAAATATGGTAGTGTAACAACAGTACATTAGAATAAGTGAATAAAAAATGAATAAGAAGATAAAAAAGAAAAAGAAAGGTTATTGCACATAAATTATGCATGAGTGCAAGAAAAAATAAATTTTTAAGAAGAAAAATGAATTTTTTAAGAAGAAAATGAAACAAAAAGAAAAAAATATAAGAGAATTTTGAAGGAAAAAATAGATTTTAATTGTAAAAAGAGAATGTAAAAGTTTTTGAAGATGAGAAAAAGAAATTTGAAGAATAAGAAGAAAAAAAAAAAGGAATAAAGAATTAAAGACGTTTTTAGAAATACATAATTATATGGGGATAATTTATAAATTTTATGAGAGTGTTTTATAAATATTTACAAATTATATGCATAAAATAAAATAAAATATAGTAGATTCAGGGACAAATGGATAATTTTAATAATTTCAGGGGACATTTTATCAATTTTTACAAATATATGTATAAAATATATATATATATATATAGTGGGGCAGCATGGGCCGGGGGGGGGGGGGGAGCTGCCCGCTGGGCACATGCTGCCTCCGCCACTGTACATTATAACATGTTATACTGTATAAAATAGTATTCAGCACCATAATGAAATTGATTACTTATATATATATATACTTATATAATACACACAAACAGAGGCGAATGAATTCATAATTGTTAAAGTAGTACTCCTGAATGTGGTTTTGGAATTCTAACCTTGCTTTTATTAATGTGTTTATGTGTCTATTAGTTCAAAATACTACTACAAGTATGGATGTGAAGTCTTCGATTCACAAACTTGGCGATGGAAGGAATTACAAGACATAAGGTTGCCTAATGGCGTTCTGATCATGACACGAGAAAGCCCTGTGGTCTTACGCGGTGCCATTCACTGGCGCACCACCAACAATTCTGTTTTGAAATTCTTTATAAACGAAGAGATATACACTACATTTTCGTTACCAAAGCCGATATGTGATGATGATGATGATTGTTTATACCGACACAAGAAGCTTGTTGAATACAAAGGACAGCTCGGTTTTATCTGCGAGTTTCCACCAAATGCTGAGTTGGGACTGTGGGTTTTGAAGAATGGCGAGAAGAAGAAAGTGTGGGAGTGCGGCCTTGTATTGAACATGGATGATGGGGCTCTTAAAAGGGAAGAGCCCCTTGCTTCTATGCTCGCCTTATACAATGCTTATATTGTGGTGATGCAAGGTTTTTACAGTACCATCTTCTATAATATTCTCAGTCGCAGCTTCGATGTGGTCAAGCTCGATTTTCTAGTCCAACCCAGTCAGATTTTTCCCTTTCGGTCGGATTTGGAGCCAGTTAATTTGAAAGTTGTAGAATAGTTTATATTTTTATTGTAATTCGTTGGTGGTAAATGATTTCTGTATATATATATTTTTTAAATGTAATTTTTCCTTTTTGTTTGACATGTTGGGTTTTTTTTGGTGATTAATCTTTATAGGATGATGTTTAATTACTTTCTGTCTATGACTATAAAGCCTATATTGAGACTTCAGTTTTATTTTTTGGTTGTTGATACAATGGAAATATGCAAGTCTCCTTTTGTTTTGAAGTAAGAATATTTTTTTAAAAAAATATATTTTTTTATTTTTTCATTGGTGTAACATGAAAAATAACTTATCAAAAATTAATAAATAAGTTATTTTTATTATATTATTTTTTTTCGTAAATATTTTACAACAATCAAATATAAAAAAAAAAAAAAAAATACATCCAAACAAATGGAAGCTTAATTTGCTACTACTATTCATTTTGGTTGCTTGGTGGGCTTTGTATTCGGCTAACCTTGGTCTTCGGGCTCTGGGCTTTGCTTTCTTTTGGGCCTTGGCCACTCTGTAATTAATTACTCTCTCTTTTTATATATTTTAACAATAAAATCAGAAGATAAGGGACTATATCAAAATCTATCTAGGAAAGAAAAAGAAAACGTGCTGCTGTATAAATAAATAAATATTTGAAACAACTTAAATATTTGGGTTAAGAATGTTCTTATTCTGAATATGATCTATCTATCTAAAGCATGAAACGTGCTTCCTATAAAGGTGGCTTGAAATGTGCAATTGATGTCATTGGATTGCAACTTATATATATATATATAAATAATACTATAATAATAATAAATAAATATTGATATTTGGTAGGCATGTAAATCAAGTTAATGATTACTTTTATGTTAATTTTCAAAAGATAAATAAATTATATGATTATTCATAAAAAAAATTTGACAATATTTAAAAGTTTTATCCAAAGTTTGCAAATGAAGTTTTGTAACTACTTACTTGATGGCATCTTTAGTCCTAATTCACTATTGGCAATATGGATTCAATAAAATGACATCATTATTTTTCAAAAAATTTAATTTGAAAGTAATAATGGTGTCATGGTTTTTTCTCTCTCTTCTCTCTCTTTTAAGGGAAAAAGAAAAAACAAGCCAAGGACAATAACAAATAATTACTGAACAGTATACAATAATTGTCACCTGCTCCTCTGAATGCTCCAGCTCATCAAAGCACAAGCTGCAAACCCCCTCTTTAACTTTTTTTTTTGTCTTTGCACGAGCAGATAGCATATGCAATGTGAGAATATATATATATATATATATATATATATATAAGTATTTGTTCAATGAAATAATATAAAAAATTTAATGAGAGGATTTATTTATTTATTTTGTCCCGGCAAGCCAAACGCCATAGTGTATCTACATGCAAAAACATCGATTATATACATAAAATCAGAAACACATGTAACACCACTAGTCACAGAACTAACCAAACTTAACTAACACTTCCTTATAGTCAAGATTACATACTTAACAAACCAAGTAAAAGGTGTCAGTTAGAGTGGGATTATCAGCATCACAAAATTAAGAAAGATGCACCGCCATACAGAACCTCCCAGATAGAAAGATGCACCGCCATACACAAACTTCCAAAGTACGCATATAGGGAATAACATAAGATTGAAAGGATAGAGTAACTCAAAAGTCAGCCAAACACGACTGACGTGTTTGAAAACACAGTCCCCACTGAATCCAAAGATTGGAAATGTAAAATATAGCAGTGTAGGACACGTAAAGGAAACACTGAGTTACCCTAGCCACACACAGAGCCTATCATTGTCAAACTGTACTCTGAGACCATCACGGTCCATTGGCTCACCACCTCCCAACATACAGCTTCCACTGGACTCTGAAACAATAGTGGTAGCCTTGCCGACAACCATTAGAAATGTGTCACGAATCTCAAACAATAATATATATAATACTGTATCATTAGAAATTCAGTCATAACACTTTTAAGATTTTAATAAAAAATATGTATATATGAATATTTTTAAGAGTTTTATAAAATTTATAGGTAATTTAGTAAATTAAAAAAAAAAAAATTAGCTTCCCCGCTGAACCTTTAATGGGTCCATGACCGTCAACAATTGATAGGGGTCACTTCCGTGCGAGACAATCGATCAATTGTGGGACATTAAAATATTTTTTTTCTTTATGCAATAAGAGAGAATAATAAATGAATAACGATGCAGAGTTCGAGAGTACGACATATTTAACTAAATTTATGCTAATAAAGGATGATAACATAATGGCATCACCATATTTAATGATGTCATGATAATATTATCTCCCACTTGTGACGAACTCCACAAAACCACTCACATAAAATGTGAAATACATCCGATTCTCGAATTACATATCATTATTTATAATAAATTAGAAATTATGTGTATTAGATATTTTTGTAAGATTATTTATTAATTGTGTGGCCCACATAATTTGAACATGTGATATATTTCATTAATTAGTGATTAAGTAAATAAATATTAGATTAATATTATATTATTTGGTCAACTTATTAAATTACCTTTTTGGTAATCAATTATTGGAGAAGTGATTTCCTATATATTCTTTGCTTTGATGGAAAGTGGAATTAAAGTTACTAAAATGAAAACTGGTCATTTCTCTGCCTTATAAAAGTGCATATTCCCATCAGTTATGTACGCTAACGAAAACAACACCTATAATATTTATGTGTGCAAAAGGCCAAGAAAAAGAAATCGGTTTTCACACTTTGACTATTGCAGTTTAGCATATTTTTCGTTCCGCAGAAAGAATCTCGACGTTTGCCTTGATCTCTACGAGTTTTACAATTACGGATCGAGGTATATATCTAACTATTTATTTATGCATTATAGATATGTAAAAATCATGAAGTTCTAAGATTTGTGATTCATGTTTATTTGTGATTAATGCTTAACACGAATTAATTAAAGTTTACATGTGGTATAAGAGTTTATGGTTCGGGAACTCATTGTTTTTCATTAGTGTTATATAAATAATATATAAATATAAAGTAAAATTTAAATAATTGTATAATTTAATTTTCCTTTGAAATCGATATTATATACACACAGTATTTGTTTTGATGGATTGATCAGAAAAAAAAAAACCTTGATCAATCTGCTATGGAATGACCCCACAGATCTTCCCAATTTTGAAGTGGAATTGACGGCAGTGCTCACAACACTCAGCCAACACCAGGATTTCCCAGTTGATTTGCAAGCGGCCATCACTGACTTTAAGGGACAATTGCCGGCTCTGGCTGATTCCATATTCCAGTCGAACAAAGTCAGATCTAGAATTAGGACTGTTCACGAATTATTTGGATTAGTTTTTTATTATATTATGCATATGAACGTCGATGATAGATTGAAGTTGCTAGCATGTGGCTTTAGAAATTCACGGTTTTGAATTGGTTGGCTAAACAGGAAGATACATCATACATATGTTTGTTTCTCGGTTTCTATGCATGTTTTGAATGGCATCTGGAAAAACAGATTAAGTACTACTTGATTGCAAGATGAGTTATAATGTTTTGGATGTACTGTGTATCGATAAATGACTTGATTGCATTATAGAAATATTCCTTCAAGTGGACTTCTTGTTTCCGATTATTTTACTGCTTGAAGAAACTCACTGTTATGTAATTATTGTCCCATTAATTAAATACATAAAATTTGTATCTTGATTTATTTTTGAATTTCTAGAATAATATGTGTATTTAGAAATTTGATCTTATTAGACATGTAAATAAATTATTGTATTTTGTATCCAAACATACATACATATTGGAGAATCAATTTTAAATTGATTCAATTATGATATTCAAGTCCGGAAATAAAATAATATTTTTTATTATATATATAAAATAAAAAGATATTTTCTTTTAAATTTCGGACTATTAAGTTTTTGAGATCGAAGTTGCTTAAACTTCAATCGACAATTATGAGTATGTGTGTAAAATTTTAAGTATGTAACTTAATGATGAATTACTTATTGTTTAATTTAATATTCATATTATGTGAAAATTAGTAGCTACCAAAGTGACCCAATCATGATGATTGATAAATATTAATTTAGTAGACATAATTAATGATAAATTAGTTACTAGCTAATTTAATATTCATATTATGTAAAGGTTGGTAGCTACCAAAGTGGACCAAGCATAATGATTGATGAATATTAATTTTAGTAGTAAACATAATTACAATATTTCATGAATTATGATGCTTATAATTTTTTGTGATATTCATTAATATTGAGTTTATTTAATTATGAGAAATAATTAACCAAAGGGAATTAATTTTTAAGTGATTAAAAAAAAATTAAGGGGTTATATGTATTTTTTAATTAGGTAGATATAGGATATCCAAATGTAACTTATCTGTTTATTAAATAATGGATCACCAATGAAGGTATACATATAAATACATATAAGCATCATTATTAGTATTTTATAGTTGTCACTCAAAGGGGTACTATAGTTATACATTGTATTTATATTTTTAAGTTATACATACGTGTTGTTAACTCAAAGCATTATTGTTGTAAGTATTTTATCGTATTATGTTTCTTTATTACATCTCTTAATTCGCATGCTACATCTGTTTTGATTCTCAATAGAACTAACTTCTCATAATAGAATGATTAAGTTAAGCATTATGGTTATGCGAATGATTGTTCCCTGTAGTGATAGTGTTAAGGAATATTTGATTATAAGAATGTTTTCGTATTCTAGATAAATATTTAAAACGAAAATTATTAATTGATATCATAACTATGCATTTTTGTTGGTACTCGTACTATGCATGGACATAATTTTGAGATGACTAATGTTGCTGCAAAATTGAGAACTTTATGAATGATTGTGGATGAGAATTTTCTTGTTCAATTTTTTCTCAACTTCTTGTTTACTCAGTATGGGTCATTTCGAATTAACACTATTAAGACAAGTGGAAAGTGAAAGAATTGACCATTATGTTAATTTAGGAGGAGACAAAGTTTAAGCAACAAGATAATCACTATATTTATCTCATGACTCAAGAAGTTATAAAGAAATTTGGGAAGAAGCTTAAAAGGGCATTAAGTGGGCAACACCAAAAAAATAAAAGACTTTAATTAATCTATTAAAAGAAAGGAATCTAATAATGCAAAAGTATCATTTATATATTGAACACTTTTATAAAGACTACATGAAACATAAAGAATGATTCGAAAAAAAAGGCAAGTCTTTTGACTTTTGTATATTTTGAATCACTTATTGATATTCCTTCTAATACATGATAGGTTGATTTAAGTACTAATGTTTATATTTCTAAAATATGCAAGAATTTCTTATGATCTAAACCACAAATTCAAATGAGAATTTCTTATTTTTGAGAATTGGGAAAAAGTTTTGTTGAAACCATTGAGACATTTTATTTAGTCTTAAATAATGGATTTTATTTAAATTGTTTTAAATTCTTTATATTTTTTCAATTTCCCATAATTTGATTTTATTTCAAAAACTTTATGTTAATGGTTTTTCCTTTAAATTTGATAATGATGTTTATTCAAGAAATTCTAATTTGTGAGTTATGGTATTCTTTTGATGATTTCTTTAAATCAAACTTGATAGTTTATTTATTAAAACCTGTAATACCCTTAGTTTTCAAAAGGATAAGATTAAAATTTAAATTTTGTTCTATGTGCAATTTTAATTTGATTTTATGGCTATGTGCTTATGTGTCAAATTATTTAATTTGAGTAGTGGTTTGTTGTAATTATTTGTTTTAATTAAATGAATTGTTTTCTTTAATTATGGTTATGTGAATTAAGTAATTGTTTTATTTTATTTTTATTTCCGTTAATTGAATTAATTTTCGTTAATTGAATTAAATTAGTTTTTAATTGTTTAAGTGATTTGTTAGTTTAGTTAAATAAGTTAATTATGTTTAAATTATTAGTGTTTTAATTGTAATATTAAACTAGGATTCTAGTCTTATATCTCACGCCGACTAGAATTATGTTTTATCGTGGAATAGGATTTGGTTTAGGGTTTCTTAGTGTGTGTATATATATATATACTGTTATACTCTCAAAAGGGTTTAGAACCCTATACACGTATAGTAGATAGAGAGAAAAGACATAGAGTTTAAAGGAGGCACTGAGAGAAAGGGATGAAGGTTTTGGCACAAGGATGATGGTTGAGGGCTGTTCGAGGGTTAGAACCGGAGCAGGAGAGTCCTTGATGACAGTCGAGATCGCCGGAAAAACTTAAAAAGACGGTGACATGGTTTTGATCCAAAACGGTATAGGAAAGTTCTTTTCTTTCTCCTTCTCTTTGGCTCGTGTTCTGTGCACCTAGATAGTCTCTAGGGTTTAATCAATCAATAACTGGAAGTTACATGTTTAATATATGCTTTGTTGATGATCTGTTTGTGTTGAAATCAAATTTGTTACAATTAGTGCAAGTTTGTTTTCAGTTTTATTCCTTAAGGCATGTAAATTTTGTTGTAATTTTAGTTACTGTACTTGCTTTCAACTACTGTAAACAAACCATGGGGATGTTACTGGGGTGATATAAGATCCTTAGGATCAGTGGTGAAGAGGAACAGAGGGGTTGGAATGGAACTTTTGTTGCAAATTAGTTTCAGTTTGATTCTTAAAACATGTTAAGTTTAGCAGCAAATTTTTATTTATTTCTGTTTCCTTAATTGTATTCTGTATTCGTTTATTACTAATTGTTTTGATATCCTCGGGTAGTCGGGCGTGGGTCTGGCCAACCCGCATCCAGAAATCCGGGGGTATCACAAAACCCTTTTGACCCTGCATCATAATGTTATAATTAAGCGTAACTCAATTATTGAAAATTTATTTATCTTGTGGCATAAAAGACTAGAAAATATTCAGTGAAATGTTAGAAAAATTAATAAATTATGTGATTCTTCTTAATCTAGATTTTACTGATTTTGTTGTGTGTATGGATTGTATTAAGGGTAAACAAACCAAACACATAAAGAAACAAGCTACAAGAAGTATAGAACTTTTTGAAATTATTTACACAGACATTTATGGACCTTATGATATTCCATCTTTTGGTGGAAAAAAGTATTTTACCACCTTTATAGTTAATTTTTTACGTTATGGATATATTTATTTGTCGAATGAAAAATTTCAAGCAGTGGATACTTTTGAAGTATACATAAATGAAGTTGAAAAACAACTAGATAGAAAAGTAAAAATCATAAGGTCATACAGAGGTGATGAATATTATGAAAAGTATAATGAAACGGGTTAAAACTCTAATTGTTTACTAAACTCCTTGAAATGTATGGCATTTGTGCTCAATACACTTTGTTATATATGCCACAGCAGACGCGTGCAACTAAAACGTGTAATCGTACCTTTATGGATATGGTTAGGAATATGTTAAGTAATTTCTTGTTACCTATAATCTAAAAGGTATAAGTTTTACTATCCTAAACATAGTATAAGAATTGTTAAAACCGGAAATGTCAAATTCATTCAGAATGGTGAAATCAGTGGGAGTAATAAAAATAAGAATATGATCATTCATGAAGTTAGGGTATAAATTTCTTTATCCATAACTTCTAAGGAAATAATTGTTCCTTTAGTTGTTGTACTGTATAACAATAAAGAACAATTGAATGATCAACAACTTCATAATGAGATTGTCACCAATGAATAGATTGTAGAAGAATCATAAGGAATAACATTAAGATGATTTCAAAGAGAAAGGAGATTTGCTATTCCGGATGACTATGTGATATATCTCTGCAAGAATCTGATTTTGATATATAGTGAGATATATACGAACCCGGTTACATATTCACAAGCCATTAACAGTAATGATTTTACTAAATGGATTAGTGCCATGAATGAATATATTATAAAGAAACATTCTCTACAGTATTTAAGAAGGATTCTGTTAGGATATCATGGCATTAGTAACTTATTATGATTTAAAGTTACATCAAATGGATGTGAATGCAACTTTTATGAATGGGAATTTAAAAGAGGAAGCCCATATGGAACAATCTGAAGGCTTCACATTAGAAGGTAAAAAATATATGATCTATAAACTTAAGATGTCAATATATGAATTTAAACAAGCTTCCTAATAATGGTATATTAAGTTTAATGATACCATTATTTCTTTTGATTTTAAGGAAAACACTGTTGATCAGTGTATATACTAGAAAGTTAGTGGGAGTAAGTTTATATTTCTGATTTTATATATTGATGATATTTTATTTGCTAGTAGTGATCTTAGTTTATTATATGAAACTAAAAATTATCTCTAAGAACTTTGAAATGAAAGATATGGATGAGACATCCTACATGATAATAATAGAAATATTTCATAATAGATCACGTGAATTTTTAGCATTGTCTTAGAGAACATATATTGAAGAGTTCTAGAAAGATTTGGTATGGAACATTATTCAACCAGTATTGTTCCATACATAAAAAGGGATAAATTCAACCTAATGTAATCCCAAAGAATGAGTTAGTTAGAAGGTAAAGAAACGAAAAATATTCCTTATGCATATATTGTAAACTTTGATGTAAATATAAGTTGGTAGGGGATAAAAGATTATATGCTCATACTTAGGAAGATATTATAATTAATTATTTGTTCCTTTTGGCTGAAGGAACAATATTATGAAAAAGTGTAAAGTAATATATTATTACTTTGTCTATTATGAATTTTTAATGGGCAAATTTCTGAAAACCCCCAATACTTTTAAAAAGTGATCATAAAACCCCAACCAGTTTTGAAAATCCCGAACAATATAATAAAATTATCATTTTACCCCAACTGCCGTTAAGGATATGTGAAATGACTAAATTACCCTTATTATATTCCCTTTTATTTAAAAAATTAAAAAATTATATTTTTAAAATTACAATAGTATCCTCAAATAAATTAGTTAAGGATATTTATTAGATTAAATTAGTTGGAATACTAAATCAATATGGAATTGTTTGTCGACTGGGAAATTTTAGGTAAAAATGTGATATCGAGCACAATTTTCTGGCATTTTCCATTTCGAAAAATGAGAAACCTAAAACTAGAAGTAAGAATCAATTTCATAACCACAACTTACTTTGCCTTTTCCCTCAATTAATTAACACAGCAAATAAATTGAGTTCAATAGGAAAAAAATATTTTCCAACAAAATAGAGCTTCTACATCTTCAAATATAAATTATGAATTACAAAATAATAATACTAAAACCTCTAATAACAGAACAATTCAAAGAAAATATGAATAGAGCTACTACAATGATAAGATCAAAATAGAGACTACCCACCAAACCCATAGAGAGTCCTTCCCTGCCTCTTCAGCGCATAAACCACATCCATGGCCGTCACCGTCTTCCTCTTCGTGTGCTCGATATCTTTTTTTTAGTTTCTATCCATAGATTCTTTGTGAATCCACGTGACTTTTGTTCTTTTATTTCTTTGTTTCCAGGAAAATTTTGAGAACTCCACGAGTTTCCTCATAGATCAGCCCAGAAATTCTCAAGCCCCTGAACGTCCACAACATGTTTGCCGACAGCGATCAAGATGAGGTCAACGGCGGCGACGACTCAATCGACAGCCAAAATTTGATATACTTTCCACCGTAATACAATCGCAAAACATTAAAATTTTAGGGTTCGAAATTTTTGTCGAATCAGAATTGGACTAATGGAAAGTCGCTTTGGTAGATACCTTCAAATTCGTCTTTGTCCCAATAATCGAAGAAGGCCGATGAGGGTTTGGGAGGAATATTAGAAGGCTGAGATGAATCGGTCGTTGGTGGGTTTGGTGATGGAGTGCTGGGATCGGGTGGGCCATGGTGGAACTCGGATCGGACCGAGTCAGAATTGGCGATAGAGTGATCGGAGAAGTAGAGGGAGAGGGAGATCAGTGAGTTGGAGTGAGTCGTCCTCTCGCGTTTCGTCATTGTCAACGTCGAAGCCTTCGAAGTGGGAGTCAATTTTTCTCTCTTCTCATTATTCCTTTATTCATCCTGCGTCTCTAGGCATGGAAACTTAATAATATAGTTATTAGGTATATACAAATAATTATATATATATATATTTAAGGGTATCAATTAGGGTTTTTAGGGCTTCCTGCAACATGCATGGAGGAGAGATAGAAGATGAGTAAAACATAAAGTAATTTTTGTGAATTTTTACTATTACAAGTTTAGGGGTATTTTCGGTATAACACATTTAAATACACATCACTTGTTTGACATATGTGATAACAGGGGTATTGTCGTCACAAAAGTCAATTTGTCAAAACAATTGTTAACCATGAGCTGGGTTAACGGGGCCAATTGACAGAGTTGGTGTAAAATAATAACTTTATTATATTGTTGGGGGGTTTTTAAAACTAGTTGGGGTTTTATGATCACTTTTTGAAAGCATTAGGGGTTTTCAAAATTTTGCTCATTTTTAATTTGTAACTTACTTTGAGGCTACAATTTGTGGTTGCAGAATTTATTTCAGAATATGAAGTCATGGGTACCATTTTTTCAGATTGCTAAAAATTTATGCTACAATTGTTGATCTTTTTGTATTAAAAATGATATGTATTATAAAGTTGAAATACTTTATCATTAAAGAAGATGTTTAGAAATAACGAATGTCTATCGAACATATAAGCACACAACTTATGATTGTAATCCATTAATGAATGGACTACCATCCAAGACATTTATGAAACATGTTGAAAGAATGGGTCTTGAATGTAGTCAATGTTGATTATTTTTTAATTGTGAATTGCTTAACAGTGCTTATATAAATTTGACATTTTGCACTCATTAAATGTGTTTCTGATATTTTCTATTAATTAATGTACATGTACGTATTACTTTAATAAGTGGTAATAGGAATAGTCTTGGAAAAGACATTATTGTTTGATCATTATTGATACTTTTCATTTATAGACTATGTTAAATAGGTTACTAGTGTTGTGGTATATGGAAGGGACTGTGTCATTTAGTGATATACAATCGCCATGACTTGCATTGGTAATTTATTTACCATGATATTTATGATGACCAACTTAAGGACTTAATAAGATTTATGGTGCACACTAATAACTATTTTACTAAACCACTGTAGAAGTTATCATATGGGCCAAGTGGCAGAATGAAATATTATTTATTAATTGTGTGGCCCATATGATTTGGACATGTGATATATTTCATTAATTAGTGGTTAAGTAAATGGATATCAGATTAATATTATATTATTTGGTCAACTTATTAAATTACTTTTTTGGTAATTAATTATTGGAGAAGTGTTTTCTTGTTTATTCCTTACTTTGATGGAAAGTAAAATTAAAGTTACTAAAAGGAAAACTGGTCCTCTTTGGGCCTTTATAAAAGTGCATATTCTCATTAGTTGTGTATACTAATAAAAACAACGCGTATAATATTTATGTGTGCAAAAGACCAAAAGATAGAAATCGGTTTCCCCGCTTTGGCTATTGCAGTTTAGCATGTTGTTCGTTTTGCAAAAATGATCTCAACGTTTGCCTTGATCTCTACGAGTTTTACAATTACGGATCGAAGTATTTATATCTAACTATTTATTTATGCATTATAGATATGAGAAAATCATGAAGTTTTAAGATTTGGGATTCATATTTATTTGTGATTAATGCTTAACACGAATTAATTAAAATTTACACTTTTTTCCTTATGAGAAGGAAGAAAAAATAATAAATTAGAAGTTAGGCTAACTTAATTTTACTTTACATAATCTAGGAATTACTTTGGATAATAGCCTAACATATATTAAAATTCCTTCTATCCTCTTTAATATATAATGACATCGAGATGATATCATTTTTTACTCACATAAAATAGTGAAATACATCGAATTCTCAAATTACCTAACATTATTATTCATAATAAATTAAAAGTTAGGTGCATTATATATATATATATATATATATATATATATATATATATTCCGGTAAAATAAAGAGAAATAATGGTAAGAAAGTGAAAAATGGTTATAAAAAGAGCTGTGTTTTCCTTTTTCCTTGATGAATATATAAATGACGAAAAATACTGAATGAAATCAGTTGGATTGAAGTAACAGAAATTGGTAACATATGAAAGGTTGCGGAAGAAAAGAGTCATTTTGGTATTAGCCATTTTTGTTTCCAATGTGACCGCTTGTGTATACGTTTGTGTTGCTGAATGAAATTAAGTTTTTTTATTTTTTCAAAAAAGATTTGAAAGTTTTATGCTATTATTTTTATAGCAAGAAACACACATCTCGTTTACATATATATTTATATATATATTTTTACTCACACTCGCTCGAACCACTCCCTTTCTCTTTAAGGATGAAAAAATTATATCACTGGGCTAAATGCCCATTGATAAAAAGTATCAAGTCATGTAAAGATCATTATTTTCATTTAAAACCTCTTTTAAAGCAATTTTAAAATTTTAATTGCTTTCATAAATTGTCTCATTAATGTGTTTGAATTCAGGGAACTAAAATTAAAAAAAGTAAATAAAGAAAAAGAAAAATATTCGACAACATCTTTTTTTTGTCCACACCCGACTCAAATCACTCCCCTCCTCTTTAAAAATGGGAAGGTTATACGGATAACTTAGATGTCGTTGGTAAAATATTTCATGTTACGCGTTGATTATTATTTTCATTTAAAACATATTTTAATAAAATTTTAAAATTTTAGTTGCTTTCATAAATGGTCTGATTAATGTGTTTGAATGCAGGAACTAAAATTAAAAAAAGAAAAAAGAAAAAAGAAAAAAGAAGTAAATAATGAAAAGGAGAAAAGTGTCATCTCACATTTAATTTGTTTAAAATAAAAAGTGAAGGAGAAAATAACATCTCCAATATTTCACTTCATTTTTGGACTAAAAAGGTTAGAACCTGTACCTTTCACTTCATTTCTTAATGTGTTGTATACGTAGTATATAAAAGAGTAGTTTCCATTGTTTCTTTGTTTCTAAAGGAAAAAAAACAAAAACAGGAAAATAAAAATAAAAATAAAAATAAAATTGTTTGTTGATTTTTTTTTTTTTTTTTTACCTTCTCTCCCTCCAAAACCCTCCCTGTAAAAACACGCTCTTTCCCTCTCTCTCCAAAAACCCTGTAAACCTTCAAACGACTGGGGAGAGACAACTACTATTCCTTTTCCTCAACAAAATACTCTTCGTTTTTTTATATTTATTTTTTTTGTTTCCTTTCTGTTTTTGTCTACCTTTCTGTATTTAAATTCTATCTCATCCATGGATTCAGACACCAAAAACTCGAAATTTAGAACTTCTCTGTCTATCTCTTTCTCTATCTCTCTTTCAGCTGACAATTCTCGGTTTCTAATCGCCATACCTCCCAGTTACTGTCCCTCTCTCCCTCTGCTGACAAATCTCGGGTTTTACTCACCATACCTCTCAGGTTCTTTTCAAGTTTCTCTCTCTCTTGAAGAGTTTCTCCACCATTTGCTTAATGCTTGTCTTGTTTTTCCGAGAACATGTGGAGGTCAGGAGGTGGGAGTAGGCTGAGTTGGCATTCTAAGATTTCTAATTACGGTCAACTATTTAGTTTTTTCCATTGTAGTTTTTGCTATCAAAGTGTTCGTTATTTTGACTGAGTGAAGTGATTGACAAATTAAGCTTTCAATTGAATGTTAATAGTCATATAACATCTCTTATGGAACGTAGAATAGATGTGGAAAAAAACACAGGAACCAATGAATTTGTAGTTGTGATTTCAGGTACGGAAGAAGCTTCCCATGAGAGCAATCAAATCAGAGATTCTATAGCTTTCACAAAAATGAAAAGTGGGTCGTTGTCTCCATCGACGAATGTCCAAATACATTCTCCAAATGCCCGGTTAACTGAACTTGAGAGCCTCAAATCCAGCGTCCAGATGTCCACAATTACAGGCTCTTCTTCTCCAGAAATAACAAAGTCAAGTCCAACTCCAACCATGAACAAACCTCCCGAAAATCCAGATGAACCTGTTGCTTGAAGACGTTCTATTGCAAGGTCTGCTTACTCGAAGCCAAAATAAAGATTATTGGAGCCATTATATACTGTGGTTGAAGAGAGAAGACAATTAGTGAATTCGAGCTCACCTTATAGGAATTCATCCACCAGCAGAATCAATGCTACTATTCCTAAAGAATACGTGAGAACGGTTCCCATTACCCCCAAAACCCCGTTGATAGCCTCTCCAAGAGGAGAGGAGGAAGATGATGATGAGGTGTACAAGACTGCAAATCCTCAGGATGATAAAACACACGGTAAGAAATTAAAGGTTATAGTTTGCCTTGAGTGGATTGTATTCGTGGGCACACTAGCTGTTTTAATTGCTAGTTTAACCATTCGCAAATTGCAGCATCATATGATCCGGGGTTTGGAAATTAGGAATGGTCTGTGTTGGTACTGGTAATCTTTTGTGGACTATTGTTCACCGAGTGGTTAACTGATATTCTAGTTTTATTGATTGAGAGGAACTTTTTGCTCAAGAAGAAAGTTCTGTATTTTGTTTATGGTTTGAAAGAGAGCGTACGGGTTGTCATTTGGTTGGGTTTGATTCTTCTAGCTTGGGGTCTGTTGCTCAATCGGGGTGTCAAGCGATTGAAAAAAACCACCCCGATTTTAAATATATCACAAGGGCCCTTGCGTCAAGTCTAATTGCGGCTGCTATGTGGATGCTGAAGACTCTTCTCTTAAAGATATTGGCTTCTTCATTCCACGTCAAGAGGTTTTTTGATAGAACTCAAGAATCTATCTTTCATCAGTATGTTCTTCAGACCCTTTCAGGGTTTCCATTGATGGAATACGCAGAGGGAGTTGGCCGATCGAGGAGTGGTCAGTTGAGTTTCAAGAATACTACGAAAGGAAAACAAGGTGAGAAAGAAGATGTGATTGATGTAGAGAAGCTTCATAAGATGAAGCAAGAGAGGATTTCCGCTTGGACCATGAGAGGGTTAATGGAAGTGATACGGCGCTCAGGGATTTTTACTCTTTCCGATGCACTTGACCAGAGTGTTGATGATGATGGTGTTGAAAATAAGGAGATTACTAGTGAATTGGAAGCAAAGACTGCTTCTATTCTGATATTTAAAAATGTGGCAAAGCCCGGCCACCGGTAAGACTAATTTTTTTTAAATGTTTCCATGTTTCATCACATTTGGTTGTTCAGGAATTTTATCATGCTTTTTGGTGTTCTATGGGCCAGGTATAATGACGAGGAGGACCTCTTGTGCTTCATGAAAAAAGAGGAGGTGGGTAATGTATTTCCTTTGTTTGAAGGAGCAGCAGAAACGGGAAAGATTAAGAAATCAGCTTTAAAGCATTGGGTGGTAAGATCTCTGTTTTTCAATTTTCTGTGTATGGGTTCGTTCCACAAGATTTTCTTGTATCTGATTTCTTAACTTTCTATATTACTGTGTATACTAGCCAAATATATAGTAAAATCTGATACTTCTATCTTCATTTGTTTGTCACTATCAGAATGCAGGCTGCTAACCCCATATCATTGCCATAAAACAAATTATAGTATTAACACAAGCTACTTGCTGGGTCGTTTTTTGGACTTTGAGTTGTATTATACTGAAGAAAGTTTTAGGTTATCCAAGCTATCTCTTAGAAAGAGTGTAGGTTTTAATTGTAGCATACCATAAGCGTTTGTTTATGCTTTTCTTGGCTTTTTTGGCTATGATCAATTGTAAGAATCTGCTCTCAGCAGTACTGTAACATGGGATAATGGAGTTTAAGCTTGTTGGAAAACCCCATCTGGTGTATCCACTTCAAATAAATGGATAGAAGTCTTAGTTAGATGGGAGAAAATTAATATCTTGACTCTGATAAATTTGTTCTTGGTTACAGGTAAATGTTTACAATGAACGGAAACTGGCACATTCTTTAAATGACACCAAAACAGCTATAGAAGAGCTTAACAAAATTGTTTCTGGGATTGTACTTGTCTTGATCTTGATCATTTGGTTCCTTTTGATGGGATTTGCAACAACCCAAGTGCTCGTCTTCATTTCATCTGAGGTTTTACTTGTGTTTATGTTTGGCAACACGTGTAAGACTGTATTTGAAGCCATCATATTTGTATTTGTGATGCACCCATTTGATGTGGGTGATCGTTGTGTCATTGATGGAGTACAGGTAACTCATTGGGCCTGGAATACTTATAATTTCATAATCCGGGTTACTTCTGTTAACTTTTGTCCTGAATCTCCTTATACATTTAAAATTTGCAGATGGTTGTTGAAGAGATGAACATTTTGACAACAATATTTCTGCAATATGACAATGAAAAGATATACTATCCAAATTCTGTTTTGGCTACAAAGCCAATCGGCAATTTTTATCGAAGCCCAGAGATGAGCGACGCTGTGGAGTTCAATGTTGATTTTTCCACTTCAGCTGAGAGTATAGTAGCTCTAAAAGCTAAAATTAAAGAGTAAGTCAACCAAATTCTTTTGTGCCTCTTATTATATTTATTTTTATATACACATATACATATATATATATATATTAGTTTTACAATAATGATTAACTAAATGTAGTGTCTAAATTGATTCAATATAATTATAGTTAGGCGGTCTCAGCTCCAAGGGCCAATTTGTAAGGATGCAGGAAACATGATCATGATTAACTAAATGTAAATTTTGGCTCCAATTTACACAGTCAAGCATATATAACTTAATGAAATAACTTCTGATATTTGTGCACATCAGGTGTAAGACTTTTAAAGATGTGCAGTGTCACTCGAATCGAGTCTTTTGATGTCAAGCCTCATGTTGGAGCTTTGTGTTTAACTTGTTTTGTTTTACCATTTTTCAGAGCTACTTATGATTGAAGGTTCCAAAATGATCATAGTCGTTAAAGGCGTGCCTATGCTCCAAAAAAAGCCCCAAGCTCGTCAAGGCTCAATTAGAGCATCTCAACCTAGTATAGGCCACGCCCCTTCAATCCGGCTGACATAAACCCCTCAGGCTTGTGCCTTTTAGTAGCCTGCAGGCTTAAAAAAGGCACTCCTTTTATTTTTTAATAATTTATTCATGTCATTTTATTTATTTATTTAATGACTACTATATTAAAAAAAATTCTGTCATATCATGATCATACTTATTGGATGGTATCGTCTAACCTCATGAAATATTTGACAGAATTCATAAAATTATTGTTCACTATTTACATTAATTGCAGTTAGTGCCTGATTCTGAAAATATATGATAATATCTGTTTAAAAATTGGACGATTGTAGTTTTTTTTTTGTTTTAGATTTTGTAATCACATTTAATTTTGTTAATTTACCTAATACTAGAATGGAAAAAGAGAAAAAGAGAATTCATGTGGCTGACCCCATTCATATGGGGACAAAGGCAAGGATGATGATGATGATGAATTTACCTGCTACTCTTAGGTGATATATCAAAAATACCATTTTTAGAGATTTTTATATTATGTGTCTCATATCTTGAATTGTTCCAATTGTACATTTATTAAATTCATATGCAAATATAAAAGATATATATTTGTTGATTTAGCTAACCAAATGAATTGATATATGTCAAAAAAAATCGTTATTTTGATATTGACAAGTTTGTATTGCATATTTATAATTAATATGTGTTATTATTATACATGTGCCTTACTTTGATCAGGCTTGAGCTTTATATTGCGCCTTGCACTTGGGCTCCATAAGACCTTTGGCGCCGTAGTTTGCCTTGAGCCTTCAACAACTATGAAACTGATTTGAAAATCTCTCTACTGATTGGTTTGTTTATTTATTTATTTTTTTTAATTGCATTATTGGTGTACTCCCGCACTGAATTACTCCACTAATCAAATTCCTTCCTTCGGATGCTCAACCCACCTGGATTTGACTACTCTGAACCTAAAAGTCTTAAATGCTTAATTTCCTAAACTTCAGAAATGGTGCAATTAATCTAATTCAGTTCCACGATCCTGCTTTGCCATTATTATTATTATTTTTTGGTAAGTAATATCCTGCTTTGCCTGTTCCTAAGACAGGTTCCGTCATTCATTTTCCATTTTTTAAGACAATACATTGCAAGCTTTTGGTTTGAAAAGAGGATATCAGCACTATTTTCTTTCTAATAGATGAACCATAAAGATCACATCACTTGAAAGGGCAGAAATTAGTAGAACACTTGCAATGAACTTGTTGAATCTTGTACTTTCCAAGCAGTACTGGCTTCCTTAATGTCAGCTTCTCTCCTCTCATATTGCTGCAAAAATCTCATCGCTCAACTCTTCTATATTCAGAAATATTTTTAAAGAATTTACTTAAAAAAATTAGGAAAAAAGAAGGAAAAAAAGAAAATTTTTAATCTAAATTTATTAAATAATCTAGTTTTTTTTAAAATTAGTCTGGTGCAGCTTATCCTTCTCTTCCTAGGGCATGATTCTATTTGTTCATTTTCAATTTTCTGAAAAGGTTATTTGACATTAGTAGTATTTGGTTTGAAGTCAGATGTATCAGAATGTTTTATTTCATTAGAAGAAACTGAAACTTCACATCACCAGAAAGGGCAGAAACTAGCAGATTTGTAATAAACTTGTTTTAAATCTTTAAGTATTCAAAAAGTACTTTTATTCTTTAATGATGTTAATAGTCTCTCTCTCTCTCCCACACACACACATATTGTTAGAAATAAACTTGTGGCTGATCTTCATATTATAGTGGTTCTGTGCCCTCAACATCTGCAACTGTTCTACGGTGATCAATTTGCTAGTGAGAGATTGTTTCTACTTTATGACAAGTATGTGCCCTCTCTCATTACTTACTGCAAATTCCTTTCAAGTGAACCGGTGACATGTTTAAAGATAATGTTAGCTTTCATGTTTGAGTATGTGTATAAACTAATTAGTTTGGGACACCTGGTTGTTTGTGAATGGGGAACTTTTTAATAACACATGGTTGCACAGTTTCAAAGAACTTAAAATCCAACACCATAATAGGGGATTCCATGATTCCCTCTCAAGGTCATATGGATTTTTTCTGTAATTGAAGTTGGGATTTTTCTGGTGGTGGTTGTATCAAATTAATTGTATTATAACATGTTATTAAGATGTTATTTACAATTCATTTATTTCATTCGAGATGTAATATGCTTGTTTTCAATGAAGATCTGGTTTTCTTATAAAAGCATTCAGAATTTGGGATCAACTCAATGATTTTATCAACAGGTTAAAGAGCTACGAATTTGCAACTAGCTTGAACCAAGTCCGGACGACAAAATTTCAATTCCTATAGGTAAGACGTTTAAAAAATAAAAAATAAAAAAATCCTATAGGTAAGCTCATTTGAGTTTAAACGGTTTGAGATTGGGCCATTTAAATGTCCGCTGGGCTTAACTAGAACTGATATGGGCCTGGACAAAAGCCTGAAACTTAGCCCACATCTAAACTCCAAGAATGCAATACTGCTCTGACCAGGGGTAATACAACAAGAGAGAGAAAACAAAATGGTACATTTCAGCTTGATAGTATAATAGGATGGGGCAATGCCAATGGGATAACCTTATCCACTATAGGCAAATGGGGAAGCTGACATGTTGGATAAAGGTGGAGATGTCATATCTTAATTCTCCACCTCTCATTAAACCATTTTCCTCCACATCTCCACCTAAACCAATATTATCTCAACACACCATATCAGTACCATCCTCTCTCATTCATCATCACCTAAAAACTTGCAGAAATAAGCTAGTTGAGTTGGAAGATCTGAGAAAAAGAGAAGACAATGGCCTCTACTTCAGCGGTTTTGGCACCAATGCCACTAACTTCGGCAACCCAAAAGAGGTTGCCAAGCTCCGATGCCTTCATTAAGCCATTGCCAGTCAGGTCCTCAAAGGCGATGGGGGGATCAAGGTCCATGGGAGGAAGGTTTCAAGTGAAGGCTTCGCTGAAGGAGAAGGCGGTGACAGGATTGACAGCAGCCGCACTGACGGCTTCCATGGTGATTCCGGAGGCGGCCCAGGCTGCGTCCGGTGTTTCCCCGTCTCTCAAGAACTTCTTGCTCAGCATCGTTGCTGGTGGAATTGTGCTTGGTGCAATTGTTGGTGCTGTGATTGGTGTGTCCAACTTCGATCCTGTCAAGCGGAGTTGAACCATAATAGCTTTGAAATGTGCTTATGAACCAACCCCTTTTATTTCTTCTTCATGCATCTGTAGAATGTTTGTTGTAATGATCTGTGCTCAAGTGTAACTCTCTTGTCAGCAATGCATTGTTTTCTGTTGACTAAATATTTCCTATACAAGTGCCAATAAAAGGAATTCTGGTAACACCTTGCTCTACATAGAATCTATCTCGCATACATATGACTAACACAATCTCTAGCCAGACAAACCAACAAATCATATATTGCTTCGGCTACAATAAAGAAATGACTCGCATAAAATGGTGCTGAAGTCCTATATAGCGGAGTAAACTACAGCAAATAAAATAAACTTATGTTCTTACCAATGAGAAGCAGAAATAGAAGCAACAACAACATGGTGCAGTGCCCGTTTAATGCTGGTTAAGCCATTGTCGATACTTTTAGCTCAATCACGAAGGCAATGGATTTATATTGTTTATATTCAAGTGAATAAAAACTGCTACAATTGAATTGTAAGTGGAACTTTAAAAATGTTAAGAACAGATATGCAAACTCACCTTGGTGGTGGCTTGTACAAATATATTGATCTTCTGACATTTATTCATAAAGTCAATAACAGATTCAGTGTTGGTTTCTCTTCATCAGAAGGTTAATCTTTTCCGCAGAACTAAAACTACTGCATGACCATTTCTTTTGGTTCAGAATGGTTTCAGTGGTGTTGAAACCCCGGAATCAAATTAAGCAGGTATCTGCACTCCGCAGAATAGTCTACCTTCTCTGCCTTGACAACCGTGATCTTCACCCTTTGTTCATCACCATACATTTCCTCTTTAATTTTAAGCCTACACAGATAGTTGGTGAAGAGACTGTTTCGGATGACTTCTCCAAACCTCAAATCGTCCTGTTCTTCATGTTTCATAAAGTACAACTCTTTTGCAGAACAACCCAAGATCTCTTCCCCTGACTCCTGAAAAGCTGTCACCCAAGTCAATCCCGTATGATCTTGAATTTGAGCTTGGAGAAGGTATCTGTAATCACACTCCTCAAATTCTTGATTACACCTGTCACATTGCCATCCTGAATTTCCTGCCCTCGTCACTTTCTTATTACATTGTCTGTCTCCAATCATTAATGGGCAAGCTGTGTAACAGAAAGTATCTGTTTTAATGAAAGATATGGTTGCCTTCACTGTGACCCAATCTGGCTTATCTGATCTTCCAAGAGCTTCGTCTTTGATCTGAGACACTGTTTTGCGGATCTCATTCTTTGCCCCCCCTGGCATAATGTCTTTAGAGATGGACTGAGACGAAGTATTCTTTCCCCCTTGATCAAACCACTGTCTCAGGCTATGGGCCTCTGGAGAATCTGGATTTATGAAGAGCTGGGTGGCAGAAATACTCCCTACTGATTTCCCACTGAAGTCATTAACTTTCCCAGCTTTGACAGCTAAAACTGGAAAAAGCCCAGCATCAACCATTTCTTGCAGCGTTTGACCTTCCCTGTTGCAGAAATCTCCCCAAAGTGTTAATTCAACACTCCGCCCAGATTGATCCTTTAGATTCAGAATCCTTCTCTGAGTTTCCATACCGTTTTTTCTCAAGATAGGGACTGAAGGGTTCACAGATATTACTATACCAATAACATCTAATATGGAATTGCTTTTGCTGCTCTCAATCTCACTGATACTTTTGAATAAGAACTGCTGCTGTGGTATGGAACCATCTTCATCTGGGCAAAGATCCACGGTTGAAGTTGCCTCCAAAAATATCTCCCATTCATTCTTCAGATGGTTGAAGTTCTTCTGGGCAGGTTTTAAGCTGCCTTTTGATATCATATAGACTTTTCCAACCTCAATGATATCATAAAAACGGTCAACAACAGCATTAAAGCAGGTTGCTCGTATTTCTCCTCCATCAGAGTCGAGTATATCAAAAGAAAAGACCTTCCCATCTCCCCTGGCATTGTTGTAGCGGCGGATATCTCCCTTTGCAGTCACTCTTGCCTTGATAGCCCAACGGCCCTGGTACGGATTCAAAGCAGCTATTGGAATAACGCGTGCCGGTGCCTCATTTCTCGTAATTGCCCCATGGTTTCTGTAATTTGGAGGAGGTTGGTAGGGAGGTTGAATAGTAGGGCGAAAACTCTGAATATTATTACCGGAATTTTGGGCACTCCGATGATTGCTATTTGTAGCCTTTGTTGGGAACCCTGAACTGCTAGCAGGAACTGGTTTTTGAGCTGTTGAATCAGAACCTGATAACATTTTTGGGTTCCCAATGGTTTCACAGTCTGATATAATAGTTTCCATGTTTAGAACAACAATAATCCTGCGAGAACACATAGATTCCAAGTTCTAAAATAAAAAAGATGGCCCAGTTTCAATCAAATATGCAGAAACATGCTCCTAAAAAGACGTGACAATAATTTCCAAATATTCAAAATAAAATTAGGAAGTACAATATATTACAGTCTTTAGAGGGCGGTTCAATATATTTGAATTCATAATAGTTAATACAAATGAATCATTTTCCCCAACTTATACATAAATACAAATACAAGATTCACTGATGCAAATGGAAACAAGTTTGCACCACCTTATAATTATAGAGACAACTTCCTTAGTTTACAAAAAAATTTGAGAGACTTTTGTTAAATGCTGATAAGAAATTACTATTTATTAGAATTAGTAAAAGTAAACAATCACTATTAAGGATGACTATGACAAAAACCAGCCCATATAGTGGTTGGATAATTTTAGCATATACATAGAAATTTTTTCTCCAATACAAACAGATTTTAGTCACCATTCACAACACAAATACGTATTCAATTTTGAAATAGACAATTCACATTCTACCCCCATTGCTATCAATTAAAAACTCAGTAAGCAGCTGTTTGAAAAGGAAAATATATATATATAATGGCGAACCAAGTCAATCCTAAATTGTACCACAAGTGGACATTTGTATACATGTCTGAATGAATGTACTTATATATGTACGAAGTATTTGTGTATAACGATTTGAATCAAATATATAATTGATTTGAATTGTCAGTACTGGTTATCTCCGAATTATAGTCTGTATCTCAAGAACAGTGAGATGTCAAAACCTACATTTGGCCGCAATACAGAACAAATTGGAGCAAGTCACTAAAACGCTGCATCAATCTCAAACCAACTATACTCTGCATTTCAAGAACAGTGAGATGTCTAAACCTACATTTGGTAGCTGTACCTAACAAATTGGAGCAAGTCACTAACACACTGCATCAATCTAAAACGAATTATACTCTGTATGTCAATAACAGTGAGATGCTAAAACCTACATTTGGCAGCAATACAGAACAAATTGGAGAAATTCACTGACACGCTGCATCAATCTCAAACACATTCAATATATATACACACACACACACAAGCACATGTATGAAAAAACATTAGGGATAAATTACTGACTTGCGATTCTGAACAGTACTGCAGATGTAATCGATCAACTGAATAACAGATCCCTTACGAACTTGGCCGCTCTTCACACGATCATTGAGCTGAGTGGCCAGCATTGCGTGCTCAGTAAAAACGGCATCGGACAGCAGAAAACGGTATCGTTCCTGAGCGTTACTGTTACCAATGAGTTTGATGTCCAATACCTGAACGAGCGGCTTCGAATTCACATCACCGGCGTTTATTGCCGAAATCGCATCTGGCGTCAGATTCACTGGCATTTTTGAAACCCTAGAAATTAAAGAGAGTGAAAGAGGAATTGGAATTTGCTTGAGGTGATGAAAATGGAAAATGAGACTCGAATTGAGAGTGGAATTGCTCTACGAACAGAAGAGATTCGATTGAGCAGAGAATAATCGGAATTAGAAATTGTGATACTGAAAGATATTTTTAGAAATTTCTTCGAATTTAGAGAGAGAGAGAGAGATTAGGGTTTCAGAGAAATGTTAAATGGCGGGTGATTTAACAAGTGAGAACACCGGCAAATGAGAAAAGTGACAGTTGAATTCAGGTTAAGAAATAACAAAATTTTGACTGTCTAAATTACAAGTATGCCCTCCCTTCCTTTACTTTATTACTTTTTTGTTCTACATTTAACATTTTGATACTATAAAACTAGTGTAACCATCATTCCTATACTCTTCAAAAATAATGCGAAATGAGACTTTTTATCACATCTTTCTGGTCTCATCCTATTACTATTTTCTTCATTCCCAATCTTTAAATTGCTTTCAAATATAAAACGAAGTCTTCATATATTTGTCTGAACCATTTCAATGTAAAGTCCTAATTTGTTTGGATTAGCAACAACGAATTAATTAAACCATTGATGTACAATTTGAATGTCTTAAAAGAGCACAATTCCTACGTTTTTTAACCAAGTTGATCATAAATAACCTTTCTCTTGATTCTTTGGACTTAAAACATTTTCATTAAAATAATCCTTCTTATATATATGTATATGATTTTTTCAATCTTGATGTAAAACTCAAATACTAAATGCGTCAAACCAATACAACTGAAAAAGCAATTTATTAGATGATTTTAAATACTCCCAAGTGGATTAATTAATGTTGTCTCTTTTTTTTCCCTCTTATTTAGAACTGATAAGAATTATTCAATTGACTTTGAAGTGAGTACTTAAAAAAATTATGTCTAGCTAATTGCATTCGAAAGTATTTTTTTTCTTTGTTTCAATTATTAAGAAAAAAAAAATAGTACAACCAAGATTCTTAGGAAGTTTTATAGCTAACTATTTTTGTTATGCCAAAAATTGAAATTAGTGGAAGGTTTTATGCAATTTGACATTCGATATAATAAGAATTGTCAATATAAATGTATACAGAGAGAGTGTTATTAAACATAGTCTATTTTACTAATTACCGACAAATCAACGAGTACAATGAAAATGAAAATTATATATATATAATCTCTTACAAAAACAATTTATGATCAAAACCTATTCTCCACCCTCGAAATCAACCGACTCCATATCTGACCGGAAGGGAAAAATGTGACTGGGCAAATCATCAAGCTTAACCACTTGGAAAGTGTGAGACTGAAAGTTGTAGAAAAGGGTAGATTTATAGCTGTTGAGGACTGCAATATCTGCATTATATAACGTTGCAAAAGATGCAAGTGGTTCCTCCCTGGTAAGAGCTTCATCAAGGTTCAATATATATATATATATCTATATATTTTTTGAAAGGCAGTCACTTAAGAAAAGTTCTTCTCTACAAGTGTAAGTTGAACCGGACAGTGTTGTAGTTGTTGTGTAAGAATGGGTCAGCTAGTTTGGGATTGATTTGACCCAATTACAAATATTGGGTAACCGATTAAAATCTACAAATGAAACTCGGGTTAGGCACATACTCGTTCGGTATTGCTTTTGAACGGCTTAAAATTGTTTTTATTAAAAAATAATAATAATAAAGAAATAAAAGTGTGTTGCATTCTAAGTAAAACCTTAGACAATTTGTCAAGACAATTGCATTCCCTCCTTAGCAAAAGTATTTTTTAAAATATTGTTTCCAAATAAATTAAAAAATAATTTAATTATGAAAAATACTTATTATATTGTATTTTTTAAGTTTTTAAAATTGTCTTTTTTAACTTTTTCAAAATTCTCTCTTTTAACTTTTTCTCTATTTTCTCTTCTTTAACACAAATCCATCGTAATTGGGACAAGAGCGTCCGTTATTAAGTTTTAACACAATCTAACATAGAATAAATTTCATTGGATTCCTTTTAAATCTTTTTTTAAAAAAATTACATAAACTTTTAAATTACAAATTATAAAAATATACTGGATTCCTTTGAAATTTGAAAACAATTATATAGAACCTTGAAATTCCAATATTACTCTTATTTTACAAGACATTTATTAAACAAATGATGTATTATCTGGGAGTCTTTTAGTAAATCAACTCACCTGTTAACCAATCACTAGTATTAACGGACTGTAATTTGACCTTATGATTGATAAAAATAAACAAAGCTTAAAAATAATGTATACCTAAGAATAGCTCATAGGAATGCATAATTTGATAACCTAACAAAAATGCAGCTTTGAAATCATCCTTATTTAAAGAGATACCTTAAATTTAACTTTTCAAATAATATTTCCTAAAAGAATTGATAAAAATAACAATAATAAAAAATACAAATAAAACACTCGAACTAGCTCCTCAACTTGAAGAACTAAAAAGAGTTTGCCTTGTCCAGTATCTTTGAAAGCTCATCCACCCAGTCCAGTTATCCAACATGTTAAAAGTACAAAAATGAGGAATGCATGAACCATCGATTTTACCTCCCGTCATAAACATTCATACAAGTCTAACAATTCGTTATCTTGGATAGAAATCGAAGACAAATCAAGGAAGGTTATTGTCATGAATTGAAGACAACCTGTTATGACTTGTAATTGGGTGGAATGCAGGACAAAAATTTATATACCAGCCTCATTCATACGAAATAAAGGCGTGATGAAACAAAATGCATGCTTTCTATAATGGAGAAATGAGGGGAAGGGGAACTGAAAATATATCCGTTAAACAAAACTCATTACTACTAAAGTTGAACAGAACCAAGGAGATAACAGAGTTACTTTGGCACAGTTTGTCATCTTCAGTACACAAACCCATCCATGCAAAAAGTAACAGCTCTAGAATATTCAATAAATAAAATATAAAATGAGAAGAAGACTGATTTCAAGCTGTAACCGATGCTTTAAGCTACAGGAACCTCGACATCAGTAGGAATCATTGGTGGTGGCCTGATGTATTCCTCTTCCTCCTTTGGAGGATGGATTGTTACAAGATCTGGAAGGGGCGTTGCTGGACCCTGCTTTCCCTTGGGATCCCAATCAAGCATGATCTTGACCTTGATACCAAGTACTCCCTGTAAAAAACACAATGCTGAACATGATCAGAAGACTCTTAAAATGAAAACATCGGTAAGAGAATCCTTCTCTATTTCCCCCATGAGAAAGAAAGAGATGTTTGGAGTGTTCGTTCTGAACAAAAAACCATAGCACAAGAGATAAACCTGTCTCAGAAGTACATGTCTAACAGCTGAATCAATGTACTCATTGACCGGATGACCAGAAGATATCATGTAACCATCTTTAAACTTCATTGATTTTGCACGCTGTGCCCTAAGCTTTCCGCTAACAATCACCTGTTACATGTACCAGCAACACTCTATATTCAATATCAAAGATAATTCAAGAACTGGATCCAAGGAAGCCAAAGGCTATTAGTGCACATACCTCACACCCCTTTGCCCCACTCTCCATGATAAATCTCAAAACACCATAACAGGCCCTAAAAGATGATAATAAACATCACAAATGTTGGTTCCAAACATTAATTTCACAATAAATTAAAATTCTGGCCATGAAGAAGAAAACAATCAGACAAAAAATAGGTAAGAAAAAAGCAATCTAAGATGTGAAAAAAAGACACAAACATCAAAATGGTGCCGTATGACTACCCCTGATGACCAAGACATGACCTAAAAATACCTAAAAGAAAAACAAAGATAAAAGAAATAATCCATACAAATTGAAAGCCCTTGCAATTGATGTGGTACAGATAACTGATATGGTGGGCCAACAAAGGTTTGAATCTAATGTGAACCATATAACTGGTCTACCTTTGTCCCACTGGCTTCGAGTCTAACTCTCAAGCCCTAGATCATGGTTTCGAGACTGGTAGAGAAGAGGAAAAGGAAGAAAAAAAATTGTGAACCATAAAGATAACTACAGATCTCTTGTCATGTACCCTCCCAATGTTACTGCATGAAAACCAGTGTATTTCACGAGGATGATGGCATGGAGAGACATGATTGATGTAGTCATCTTCCGACACAGAGTTGGTACAGAAGCACCAATCTGCTTTTTCGATGACAATAAAAATTAGTAATTAAAAAAAAAAAAATCACCATACAACAGAAAGCTACATTTTTATGCTGATCAAAAATTCATGAAGCCTTATTATTTTCAATTGGCTTCAGCTTAAGGACATTTAAAAAAGGGTGATAATAATGACAACCATTTGATCAATCAGCTATACAAATTAGAAAAGAATAGGCATTAGTAACAGCATCTTAGACCGACGGATACCAATTTCAGACACAAGCAAGTGCAGAAACAAGCAGAAGAATATTTTTTGATATGTAAGATTCATTTAGAAGAAACGGAATGGTGCTAAAGGGTTAGCCATTGCAAATCAGATACTAACCTAAAGGATGCATCCCTTCCAATCATTAATCTTTCCCACACACACAAAAGATCAATCAGCAAATTTGGACACCAAAACAAGCTCATCATAGCAATTATAATTGTACTACCACAACAGAATTAAGGGCTAATTTGGTGTGCAGGAATGAATTGGAATGGAATGCGAATAGAGGTCGGAATGGAATGAGAAGGGAATAGAATGGGAATGTTGATTTCCATTCTACCGTTTGGTTGCAAACATGGAATGTGTAAAGTTGGAATGGAATGGATTTATATTATTTTAAATACATTTTATTATTGTAAAAAAATTAACAAAAGCAAAAGGGTGAAGAGATGATGGAGAGAGAAAATAGACCAGATAGAAAGATAAACACAGAGTCTCCATAGCTATCAACATTCCCACTGCCACAACCACGACCATCAACACTATTCATTTCGATAAATGAATTCTGAAATCCACCAAAAATACCAAAAACAACTCTCAAAAATAGATGAAATCCACCAAAAACAACTGTGAGAGAGGAATCGACTAATAGAGAAAAAACATGCTTCTGTTCTGTCAGATCGTCACCGACAGAGGGGACAAAAAGAACCGTTGGACCTAAATGCCATCCAAATTCGTGATTGACCCATATTTGAGCTTCCCTATAATTTTCGTCTTGTAATAGACCAAGTACTCAAACTGTATATAGCATGGCTTTCCGAGCTCGACGACGAAGCTTCCGTCATCGGAGAGAGAGTAGGATTTGACGGAGTCTGGCAAGAGACCGCTCGGGAGGCCAAATTGGGGGAGAATTTCGTAGACTGTTGGGGGATCGGAGGAGGGGGAAATTGCGGGGACGGAGATGATGTAGAGAGAGAAAAGGAGGAGACCCAGATGGGGTTTTAGATTGGGCGCCATGGTTTCCGATGGGGGTGGTCTAGACAGAGAAATGTTGGGAGAGAGAGAGAGAGAGAGAGTTGAAAGAGGGAATGGAATGGTCATTCCTTTTGTTTGCCGGTGGAATGACTTTGATGGAATGACCATTCTCCAAGAATGGTGGAGAATGACGATTCTAAGTTTAAAATTGGGCACCAAACACAAGAATGGAATAAAAACCATTCCATTTCACTTTCTTTGTATTCCATTCCACCACACCAAACTAGCCCTAAGTTCTCCAAATGATAATAAAGCCCCAGTCAGCAACAATTCAAAAGCTATTATAAAGTCTTTCACACTTTCTCTCCCTCGTACCAGAGAATTTTCCCCTCAAGTCCTAAGCTATATCACACTCCAAATTACCATTACATCTATACTTACTTTCAAATATTTTTAATTTGACACACAACAGATAACATACAATAACTCAGCAAAAAACAATTATCACAACCATTTCTCAGAACTAGAACCTTGCTCAAACCACAAATTGATTTGTTTAATCAGACAACATTTTATTCATACGGAATATTTGCAAAATGAGAAACACACTCTTACTATATTATAATGATCAACCCTATTTTGAGTATATCATCAAAAAACACAAACAAAAAAAAAAATGATTGAACAAAATTGAAGCAAATACCTTCGAACGGCAAGACCGCCGAGGAGCTTGTAGCGCAGAGATTCGGCCTGAGCAATAGCACAAAGGCCTCTGTTGTTGACTTTCTCAGCATACAACTCCACACTGTTCTCAGGAAACTTAAACCGTTTCTGTACAACGGATGTGAGCTCTCTAATTCTCCTTCCCTTCTCACCTTCGATCAATGAATATTCAAAATTATAAAAAACCCAATAATTCAGAATCGTTGAAACAATTGTAATGATGATCAAATGAAAAACCCTAAGAAACAGAAATTACCGAGAACATTCTGAGTTCGGGTGGCTCTGATGATGATCTCCGTACGCATCGGAGTTACCCTAACCTCGACGCCAGAGTATCCATCCTCAGCAAGTTCTCTGGTCAAGACCTCGTTCAGCTCAGCGAAGAACACTCCATCGGCTACAAACTGAAACCAACTCAACTCAAATCAATAAAACGACATTAACACATATATGTATATGCATATACATACATAAATAGATCGAGGCTGATATGAGAATGAAGAACTGACCTTTCGCTTTTTGCTCATTTGAGTAGCCATTCTCGAAGGTTGTTCGAGTAAGTAGCAAAGCTACGCAGTTCCTACAACTGAGATCCAATTGTTGCTTTGGTTCGTGCTCTGCAAACCCTAATTTCCCTAGGGTTTTGTCTTGTTTGCTGTTATATTGTTAGAGGAAGAAACGGTCGGAAACCCTAATTTTGCTAGGGCTTTGTCTTGTTCACTGTGATATGTTAGATGCAGAAATGATCGGACGGTCGAGATGAGTTTTGAAATTATATTTGGGTTTCTTTGGTGGTAAAGGCGAATTTAGGCTGGCCCAATAATACTCCTCTTCTACAATAATCCAACTGCAAAGCAGTATCCACGAAATAATGGGCGTAGTAACCCAAGTTATATTAGTGCTACATGTTATCTGTGTTTTCGAATTGAAATTAGTATTCATGTGTTTCCACGTAAATTTTTTTTTTTTTAGGTAAATTATTTTTTAAAATTTGAAAAAGGTCTAAGTCGATATCAAGTTCATCGAGTTAGGCGTGTAAAATAATTTATCAAAAATTGATGGTTAATAATTTTTTTAAAATTTTAATATCTTTTTATTTTTTGTAAATATTTTACGATAACCAAACACTAAATAACAAAAAAAATATATTTTATATCTAAATAAACAGAGCTAATTAATTAAAAATTTTCAAACCCCAATATATAAATTTAAAATGTGGTATGGATTTATTAAGTGATAGAGATTTTATTTTTTAAAAAAAAAAAATTAACTGAAGTTCCTTGATTTGTCACTTAAAGAACTATTCTAGAACACAAAAAAAATATTTTCAAAAAACTACAAAAGACAATTTCCTAAAAACAAACCTTTTTTAAGATGAGTTTTCATAGTACAATTCTTTAAAATTGTCAATTAAACAAATTTTTGTACATTATTTAAATTTTTAATTCTCAATATATATATATATATATATATATATATATATAACCAAACAGGGTAGATGTTACCTATGACCCTAGGGATCCATGTTTGTCAAAAGCCTTGTTGACTTTGTGCAGTGGACCTAGAATCTTTGTACAATAACTAGGCTAAGAAAAGTCCAGAATCCACATAAAACTAACCGAAGAATAACTTAATTCAGATGCCTACCAGCCTTATTTTTGCCCAATCTTGAGTCACCTACATTTCATTTACCCTCATGTGAATTGGCCGGTTTAGTTGATTTATATTAATATTTGTTTAAATTTCCTACACTGTGACTGTGACTACAAATCATGATTCTACAGGAAAATTTATATCTATTTCATGTTAAAGTCTATTATTCCTCTTTTTTTTAATATATTTTTATTGCCGACAACAATTTAAAATTCATGTATAAGCCATTACTCGTATTAAATCATCTTTATAAATTTAACAAGAATCATTGAAATTCATCAAAAACCAATATGTATTGAATTTTGTAGATGAAATTTGCATTTTGGGTGTACGTGTGAGGTTAAAAAGTATTTCTGGCGTCACTCTATTTCACGACATTATGCCTTATACGGTCTGCAACTACAGCCATGATTATGAAATGCTGATCTAAATTTTAACAAGGTTGACTTCAACAATAGATCACTGTGGTCCAAAGTTCATAATTTTATAGAAAATAAAAGAGCTGTCAAGGCAAAGGTATTATTAAATTACATCTCCTAAAATTGGAATTATCTAGTTATGTATTGTCATGATCGTGAAAATTAATGTTAAATAACATATATTCATTGGATTGCCAACTATTTCAGCAGTTGGAAAATAAATAAATTATAAATGATATTTTTGTACATACCAATCAAATAAAACTTTTTTTTTTCCCGGCAAACAACACAAACAATAGACACTTCCAAAATCACTGTAAATCAAGTTGAGCACGATGGAGTATATCAAATGGAATATAAGATAGGAGAACGTCCTCGTGGAGATGACTTTGAGAGAGTTTAGTAATCATATGGGCCATCTCAACGCACATAGCTAAACCGAAACAAGAGAACTCTCTGAAGTGCACATTGTATGTCATAAATAACAGCCGCCATTTCCACTGAACAAGCACCATCATCCAACACTGCCTTACAAACAATCAAGGAGTCAATCTCAAACCAATAGTGATAAAACGAAAAACGATAAGCTCACAACAACAGAGCTTTACAAAGGCACACAACTTCAACCAATGAGTAACTCATCAATACAAACAATAACAACTTACACATTGATCCCTAGTTACAATTAGATCAACATTTTCTGTCCTATCATTTCGAATCCTAGAATTAGTTGTGAATGCTTTTCGGACCCTTTTTGTTCCATTGCTGCAATGCAACATGTAGAGATTCTTTTCTATTAACCCTTTTTTCTTGTGACATGAAGAAATATTTCTGCCGGTTTTTGTGTGTGTGTGTGTGTGTGTTTTTGGGTGTCAAAAAGGTGAAAAGGTACGAATTTCAGCATTTATACTGAATTACTGATGGAGTATTATGTACTCGTGTTAAAGCAATGGATTTTCAAAGAAATCTAGTTACTAGTTTAATCTTACCATGTAACATTGAAAAAGCTAGGTTATAATTGATTTATGGCCAATTTTAATCGATTATCAAAAACTTCAAAGATGGTTTAAATAAATTTTAGGGTAAAGTGAGAAAAATATCCTTAATATTTATATTTTGAATAAATAACATCTGTATCATTTATGTTGTGTATATAAGTTCGTAAGTTTGAAAAAATAAACAAAGAAGAGCTTATGTTATGTATAAAAGTCCGTTAAGTTTGAAAAATGAGCAAAAAAAGAGTTTGAACTCACGGATAAGATATAAAATTTTAAAAATATCCTTATCTCTTTTTATAATGCCCTTATATATATATATATATATATATATATATAAACAAAGAAGAGCTTATGTTATGTATAAAAGTCCGTTAAGTTTGAAAAATGAGCAAAAAAAGAGTTTGAACTCACGGATAAGATATAAAATTTTAAAAATATCCTTATCTCTTTTTATAATGCCCTTATATATATATATATATATATATATAAGGGCATTATAAAAAGAGATAAGGATATTTTTAAAATTTTATATCTTATCCGTGAGTTCAAACTCTTTTTTTGCTCATTTTTCAAACCGAGCCGGTAAGAACATTGTCGCCGGAGATATCAAATCGTTGTCAATTTTTCATTGTCGGTAGTTTAAATCTACAACTGTGATGATGATGAAGAAATTCAAAGAAAAGAAAAAAATAAAATGACAGATTAGTCATTTTATATTTAATTAGTTCTTTTACTTATTTTTTATTTAGTTATAGAGGGACGTTTTAGTTTTTTTAGTATTCAGGTCCTTATTTGTTCCAAAATTAAATATTAGAGACTTTTTAAAATATATAGGGGTTATACAAATGCATACCATATGGATGTTTTTGGCTCGCACCCTAAATTTTATAAAAGAATAACAATAATGCTTAATGTGCTGTGGTTAGTTTTAATTAAACAACATTAATGGCCATTTTTATTTTGAGTTACTTACAAACCACCACAAACTGTACAATCCAACCACAACTTTGAAATTAGCTGCCAGGAAAGAAAGGTCAAATATGCTTTTGTAAAGCTAGCTAGCCACCAGTAGAGTTTGTTGTTTGTGAGAATCTTTTCCCATAGCTGTTACTTTACAAATTTAATTCACACATATATAATAAAATATTAAAGTTGTCATCATTGATGCTATTGTTAATTTAGTCTTAACTTATAATTAAGTTATTCTTAGCTATATATATAGAGAAACGTCACTAAATTATTTAATATTTAGTGGATTAATATAATAAAAATTAATTTTATTATATATTCTTGCGGATCATTTTCACAATTCAGAAAAAGGACCCTTTAATAAATTCTCCAGTGTAATTGGAATCCAACTAATGGATGTAGGTACCTTGTACCTACGGGATCCACTATTGTAAAGGTGTAGGGCTCCAAACATGACTTTGGTTTCTTTTCCAAGCAGTTTGCTGGAACTGCAAGGAACAAAAAAAGCAGATTCCCTTTCACATGTTATGTTTTAAAGCATGTTTAGTCTGTCTTGGCTTGGCTTGTTTTTGGGGACCAATGCATTTCATCTTCAACCCCCTTATGATTGATTACCTTAATCAAGGCTGCTTTACTTTTAATTAATCATCTCGTATGGTTCATATCGTCTTATACGCTGTATTTTAGCGTCCGGCTTATATATAACTCATCCTCTATCAAGGAATTTTGTGTTGTTCATGTGCATCAAAATGGTGCCGTTATAGTGCAGAGTCAAGTTGATTTGGTAATTATAAAAGTGGAGTGATGAGTGAAAAAAGGAAAATATGAGTTGAAATTGAAGAAAGAGAAATATTAGTTGAAATAGTATTGTGCATCAAAACAATACTATTTCAGTGCACGGAGCAGCACATGAGGGAAACATGATTCAATCGTGATTATATTAGACATTTAATGATATATCATCTATCTCGTAAAGTGAAAGACATTGGTATGAACCTCTTTAAGAATAAATGAGTATGAATTTTTTATCGAGAAGAAAACGAAAAAAAAAAAAAAAGGACAAAGGGGCCAAGACAGCAGCTAATAGAATAGACAACGTATGAAGTAAAAGTGGAAAATGCAGGAAAAAGAAAAAGCCATTTGGAAATCATTTCGAAAATGCCAAGGAAACTTCCATGGAACTGCAGGGGGGAAAAAGTAAATAAAAAGGAATGGTTTTTCTTATTCAATCATTCTCATATTTATTTTCTAATAATCAAATCTAGTTATCTTATACATCTTTGATACCAACCAAGTCCTCTTCCTATGGTGATGCTTGAACGTTCTCATAAAAATCTTTAAATTATTCTTATATTTTTTACCTTTTTAAGGTTAAACTGTCCATTTTTAGGAAAGTTCTCATATAATTTCTCCCTGAATTCCTTGTTTGGTTCCAAATTGCTTTCACCCTTCATGATTTCCAAATGACTTTTTCTTTTTCTTGCATTTTCCACTTCTACTTCACAAGCACCTTGTAAGCATTATATAGATATATATATATCTCCCATGTTTTCAAAAAAGTTTCCCACTAGTTTTATGCTGATTGCAGCAAAAAGTCTTTATCTTTTTTTTATTCATAAACATGCATGTCTCAGCTTTTTCACACTTATTCTTTGTCAGCAAGTTCTAAATAGCCCAATTTATAATCATGTATTTGTTACAAAGATGAATAGGGAAGTGAAATTATTTACCTAATTAACCTCCATCTCAAAAAGCTCATCTTGTTTGGTATGGTATATTAAATATTGAGGAAAAATAAAACTCATCGCTTTGTTCTGCAATATGTCAATCTGCCAAGGGACATCCAAGGTCCCACGAGGATATAGGGAAATCATGGTTGAATAGTAACTTAATGCTATATAACTATCATTAGTAGGAAGTGACATACTCAAGAATAATATTTAAAAAGGGTGAAGTGTCAAAAATCTCCTATAATTTGAAAAATATGCGAATAACACATTTGATATTTAAATTCTACTCTTGTAATATGAAAAATGAGCAAATAAATACTTCAAACTTAAAAAAGTGACATATGCTGGTCATGTAACAAAAAAAAGTTCCTTTATACCAACACTATCCTTTTAGACTTTTCAAAGTGCCTATCATTCATTTTCCCCTCATTTCTATATATATAATACCACAACTTCATTATTTTTTACTCTATAAATATTCTATTTATATTTTTTTTCTCTCTATAATTTATGTTTGTATGTATATTTTTCTTCTCATTCTCTGTCTCTCTCTAACGGCTCTCTTCCACGTATATAAATTATATTTCTTTAATACTAATAATAAATAATTTAAATTTATCTTTTTAAAAAAATTCTACTTATATCCTAATGTGTACCAAAGGCTTTCTGCATATCCATGTGTGAGATTTGTGTCGTGTGTATATATAAAATAATATTTTTTTATAGAAATAATATTTTCTAAAACATAAAAGTGATTTACATATTATGTTAGCAATTTATTTTCCCGTGATCAAATAATTAAATATTAATTTATCAAAAAAAGAATAAAATTAAATATCAAAAAGACAAATATATATACACATAAATGTCTATACCTATTATATATTCTTTTAATAATGAAATCTTTGGTCAAACATTAAGGGTTTGTCATCTGTATAAAAGAAAATAGTTTATTTCGTACGAAATACATATATTCTTTTTATATTTACTTATATTGCTATTCAACAATTATTTATAAGAATATGATTTGGCACTTGACTTTATATATATATTATATTATATTTCATTTAATTTTTTTAGATAGAGATGATAATATAAATTATTTTAGATAAAGATAATAATAAAAATTATTTATTTGACTTAAAGATATATATATATATATATATATATATATATATATATATATATATATATATTACATTTTTTACATTATATTTGTTTTGATTTTACGCTCTATTTTTGGGTAATCCCTTTTAAGTAATTTTAACTGTACTCATTTTTATTATTTTGGAAAAGAGAATCTTGAGGGACATTTCTGTATTTTTACCTATCTAACTTTATTTAACTAACAATAAGTCTTTTTCATATGAGAAATGATAGGTCTTCCGACTTCAATTGCCGACTCATCCTTCAAATATAACGTGGTTGGCTCACGTTGAAACTCTTAAAACAAAATCCCGTAAACATCTCTTTTCATGTTGCAAGAGTGTAATTTGAACATAAAGGTTGTTATTTACACACTTTTCAAACTATAAGGAAGTTTTTATATTTCATCCTATTAAAAAAATTAATGATTTGAAATTCGAAAAAGGGACGGCTTCATTGATTTATATGAATGAGACTATATAACTATAATGTCCGACTGATTTACTGATTTATTTGATTATGATGTCATTAATATTTTTAATATCATAATGGTATCATATAAAATTTATGGTGTTTATAATTCATACAAAAATAAAAAATAAAAAATAAATCCAGCAATCACCTAAGTGTGGGCATCTCTCCTTACATCAGGAAATAAAGATGCCATTGATAGGGTCCACCAACAAAGACACCTGCTTAATCAATGGGAGGGGGAGAGAGATATGTAGGAGAATGATCAACCTGAAGACTGCTCATACGAAGACATTTATTGCAGCTAGAGACTAAAGAGAGGAAAAAAGGAAAAGAAAAGTGGATGCAAATAACGTAAGTAGAGGAAAGGATAAGTATGGAAAAGTTCCAGTACCATCCCTAGAAAGAACCTTTGGGCCCCTTGTCATGTTGTTGGGGGCCACTATTTACACATATCTGTCTCCTGGAACTGTTAGTGCTTTGTCCTGAACTACCCCAATCTACTTTATAATCCCAATTCAATTCTTTATCAATTTCTCTCCCTATCGATATACCATCCAAGATTTTCATTGGTTATATAACAAACAAAAAAACACATTAAACCAAAAATTAAAAAAAGGGTCCAAAGTCCATCATCTCTTATCTGAGATTCTGTTCTTATGGTGGTGTGTGATTGGGATTCAACAAGATTATCCAAAGCTGCTTTCTCCCTTTTGTTTCAAAGCATCTTTGAAAAGATGTAAGCCTAAGTTCTCCATACAAGTTATGAACAGTGATTTCCAAAGCAAAGTTAAAAAAAAAAAGAGGTGGGGGGGGGGGGGGGGGGTGGTGGTTTGAATTCATGGGAGGGGACTGAAAACAGCATCTATATATTATCACCTCTCTCTTCACTTCAATTCAATTCAATTCAATTCTCAGTTGAAGTCTGGAAGAAAATGACTCTAGAGGCTAAGGATGGAAAAAGAATAAATGAGAGTTTCAACAAAAGCAGAAGAAGAAACTCTATGAAAAAGAGAATTGTAAAAGACACAAGGGCCAAAACAGATTTTAGCCTTTTGACAACCTGAAAAGGAGAGAAGAATATAACAGCTCATAGACCACTTTTTTAACAAAAAGAAATTTTAATTGTATTCAAAGACACATTTGATTGTCCATATAAAGAACACAGAAGCTTACATCAATTCATCAACAAATGCCAGCCTTTATTACCCGATTATCAAAAAACCAGAACAAAATCTGAAAATTAGATTTGGCAAGAACATGCTTGATTTCAATTAGATTCACAGTTACAAAGTCATAATGTGACAGGGAAGATTTGGAACAATTATTCTTATGAGAAGAAATGTAGAGTAAGTGGAAGCACTAATGACAGCAGAGTTACACAATCTAATCATGTTCATCTACCTCAAGAAAACTGCGAATTTCTGGTTTGCCGGCGGCACGCAGAAGAATCAAGAATGGAATTGGCTTGAGATTGTCTGTCTGTCTACCCAGGCCTATTCCTCTTGTGGCCAGATTTCCCATCTGATCTAAAAGCACCACTTGAGTCTCCTTCAGATGAGGCTTCCATGGACTTGGAGAAAGAACTTGAAAGATCAGCATAGAGGTCAACCACCCTCCTGATGTTGTTGTTCAGCTCTTTGATCAGACCTACATTCCTGCCCAGGTTGTCGGGGATTTTCGACTCGTGATTCTGGTTAATTTCATTGATCAACAATCTGTTCTGATCCAATATGTTCTGAACTTGAACAAAACTCTTCTGAAATGTCTGTATAACTTTGCCATCTAACTGACTACCATTGCCTAGTCCTGAAAATGTGTCCCCCTCCATTTGGAGTCACCAAAATGCAGTCAAATCAAAACCAGTCCTGCACAATTAAGAAACACAAGAACACACAAAGAAAAAAAAAAAAAAAAAATGAGAAAAATCACAAGATGAGACAATGTCTATTAAATTATAAATTTACTTTAAATAATACCCATCATCATGTTTTCTCATCTGTACTTGCTTCCATTACCAAAGTGCCCAGACAAAACATGATAAAGGTATGGATTTTTTAAAAACATATGGTGCATAAGAGACAAGGTCTGAACTAAGAAATCATGACCCTCATAGGTTCTTCTTCGCATTTTTTTATTTTTATTTTCTGAAAGTTAGGTTCTTCTTCTCATGTTACAAACATGTATGTTGTTTTTGTGTGTGTGTGTGTGTTTTTTTTTTCATTATTTGTTTACTGATTATTTTAATTGTTATTATTATTATTTGGGGATGATGAGAAGTAAAAAAGCAGATCCCATTTCTATAAAAAGGAACCTTTTAATATGTACTCAGAAATACCACCTAAAGGTTTTTTCTCAGAGTTTGAAAAGAAGAATATCAGGACCCCCAAAGAACAGTCAATGATGCAGAGATAATACAGCCATAAGGGCACTATTGCAAATACACCATTGTTGTACAGATATATCTATCTATATATATATATATATATATATACCGACACTTATATATGTTTGTGTTTGTATGATGTGTATGCATTAGCAGAAAAATTGCTAATTAGGTAGAAAGAAAACCTATTTCAAAGAAAATGGGTTTAAATTGAAATTCTTGAAAAAAACAGAAGACACTATTGGAATTGGGAATTCAACGTTCAAACCGTACTCTAAAGCTTGCACTTGCAAAAGAATTAATTCCCAAAATAGAAAAAAAAAAGAAAAAAGAAATATAACTTAATAAACCCATTTAATTATGGCCCGTAAAGAAGAAGATAAAATTAATGAAAATCAAAATCAACAAGCATATGAAGATTCTTGACAATAATATTGTTAGAATTCAGAAGGAAAAAAAAAAAAAAGTTATGCGTGTGATATATACATATATATATATATATTGTTTGGACAGTAAATAAGATTAATATAAATAAATATAACAACTCGATACGATCAATTTTGGGTTTATAAAATATTATCGCAGATATCAATTCAGAAGTTCATACAATTTCAAATATAAAAAAGGATAACAATAAGGAAATTATTTATTAATCATTATATATAGAGATATATATATAAAAACTATATGGAGTGTATATATATTGTAATCGTACCGTGAAAATCTGGGAACATTCCTCTAAGTGGGAAGAGAGGCACAGTGAACAATGGAAAAGATCAGCGACTGAATCGAATCACTAGAAGAAAGCCCCTTAATTCTGGATTTTAGAGAGAGAGAGAGAGAGACGATATTTTAGAGAGAGAAAGAATATGAAGATTTGACAGTCAGGCTCCGACCCACCCGCTGTCTAAAATATATTTCTCTCTCCTCTTTTCCACTTGTCTGTTATTTGGTAATTTATGTAATAGTACTGTATGTGCTACTAGTGTATAAAACTCTGATCTGAGGTGAGCTTTTCAACTGAAACGTGGCATCTGATCTATGATGCACAGTGGGGCCCAATTCAAGGATTTTGATCTGCATATTATGCATTCCACTGACTTTTAAGGATGTTTAAAGTTGAAATTTATGAATCACCTGTTTCTATAATGAGACTTGTTAAGAGATTTTCTTAACTTTAAAAATAACAAAAAGTTAAAAAGGAAAATATCTAGTTATGTAAACCTCCCATTTGCATAATTTCATAATTATCGCCTTTGTCCTCATGATTTCGTACAACTATTTATTTTGGTAAATTACACTCAAAGTTTGAAAAAGTCACAGATCGTTAGGTATTTTTATTTTATCACACATATGTTTAAAGTTTGAACACTAATCTTTTTTTAAAAAGTAGGGATCTAATATCACTAGGTCACTGTCCTGTCAGTATCGATTATGATTTATTGCTTTAACCTCTTTTGAGATTTGGTGTGTGCCTAACGATACTTCTCATATTTTCTTCTCTACATACCTATTAAACCAAATTTTACCTTTTATAAAGTTCAGGATTAGTGACTTTTCACACTCAAAATTATTTTTTAGTTTACTAACTAATTTAGGGAAGATCAAAGTAATAAACCAACATCTATCTGTGTATAATTTATCTAAACATCAAGAGAGATCATTATAATTTACCTAAGAAGTTACTACTCAGTATCTTTTTCGCCTTCAATCATAAAAACCAAGCTTTCATTGGAAATTTTATAAAAACAATTTGGATAGAATAAGATTCATGGTATGTCCAATGTGGGAGATAAATTATTAGATGATCTAGATTTATAAACACTTGATGGGTCAATTCAATTTAGATTCTTCGATTGAAAATATAACCCCATAAAAATATTAATATATTATAAAGAAATCTCAATAATGGTCTAAATTCTCACTGTGGGACTCAAACCCCTTACTTCCCCTATGAGAAAGAATATGCTACACTAGTGGGCCAGTGGCCCATTGACAGGTCATTTATCCTACTGATAGGATAGAATTTAAAAGTCTAAATATTTATATTACTTCAGCTCGTCAAGTTTGATGGAATCATATTATTAATCTTTATTATGAATGATGTCCTGCAAAAACTAAGGGTTGCTTTTATGATTTGAACATTGAAATTTAAAATCTTTCCTTCAAGCATTGTTTATTTGATACTTTTATTATAATTTTATATCTGTTTCCTTTTTTAAAAAAATTTCTCTGACAAACAATTCAAGCATTCACTTTTATTTCTCATAGAGAATTTTCACTTTATAAAGTAGGAAATATCATTCATTAGGTATTGATGCTATATAATTCACTTTTATTTATTGGACTTCAATTCAACCCTCCACCCTTTTTTCTTGATTTGTCTTTGATGTCGATTATGTAATCAACATGTAGCAAATCAAAATAACACAGTTGATCTTTCTTTTATATATATATATATATATACAAGGTATAATTTATGTGGGGGCATTGACTTGGACTCTTCAAAATGTTTGTCATAGATGCACAAATTTGTCCCATTAAATTATACATTGAATTTGTGTTTTACAGTCTTATGGTCTACGTTGCTACCAATGGTGTATAATCTTCTACTTTCTCCTTAGTTTGACTCATAAAAAAATTTGCCAAGTCAACCCAAATTAGATAATGATAGCCAAAGTACAGCTGTAGATTTGGCACGCAAATAATTTCCACAAACAAAAAATCATAATCAAAGAAATGAAATGAACTTTGTGGTCCATCTCCCACCTTTTTTTATATAGGATCAAGTCTCGTACGTTGATTTTAGTTATAAGCAAGAATATTGTGATTGCCACCTCATTTAATGATATAAGATCTACATCTGATGGGAAAATATAATATATAGTTCATCACATACAATATATATACTTTTACAAGATGAATCCTAGGCATAGCTGTGCACCGAGTTTATGTGGGATCCATCTCATCCAATGTAACATTTCTTGGTGTGAGAATAATATATATATATATATATATATATATATATATATATGTGTGTGTGTGTCATACCATATCATATCACATAGATGTAACAACAATGAATATACAGCTACAGCAACCCAACTATGTTGTAATTAATGTTAAGAGTACTGGTCCATGCTGCATCATGGTAGAGCCACTATCTGTTGAAATCAATTATGAGTTAAATCAGTACATGGATATATATGTTTCATTTGGATATGGAAAAGTACAACAATTAGATTGAATATTGTGGTGTGTTTGTGTGTGTTGTTAGGTTTTGGTGGAAGGAGAGAAATAAATAAGACAAAAGCATTGAAAAAGCAATGCCTTTCCTTTTTCTCACATTGTAGACACAGGCACTCCACAAGGTGCTGTGCTGATCCTTGTTCTGCCAAACAAAGATACCAATATTGGTAGCAATTTTTGGGAAGCATCTACAGTACACACCATAGATCATGTATTCACATGTCTTGTTGTTGTGTTGTTGGTCCCTTGCATTTGGCTGGACCACTGTCTACTAACTTGTGTTCAACACATGGGAGGCTCCAATTATTTTTCCAAGAGGTAATAATATGGTGCCCCCAAAGTCAGATAATTTCGATTTATTTATGTAATCAGGGAGTTGACGTAATGATAAATATTATTGACAGATTGAAATGTTGCATTAATGGGCACGCTAGAATTTAGATTTGTACCCGAAAAACACTCACTCTAAGAAAAGTCCTTGCACTTTAAATTTGGTAAAATATATATGGAGAACTTTAGAAAATTTTAATTGAAGGACCAATATGATCTCTTGAAAGTAAAATGCAAATAATTTAACACATTTTTATACAAGTAAATGAGTAAGGAGTTACTTTCGCGAGAATTTTTTTTTTAGAAACAACAGGAATGAGTGACATTATTTGAATTTTTTAAGTGACTTTAACTCAAATATGTAATATACTGATATTCACCAATACAATTTACACAAATTATTTGACATCTTGAGGTGTATATTTTAGTGTTTTAATATACGTTGATCAACATGAATATTATTCAGTGATCAGTTACCTAATTGATAGAATGTCTAATTCTCTTAATGGTGTGTCCGTGTTTGAATTACTTTTCTTAATTTACCAAAATAAAAAAACATATATATATATATATTGGCCAATATGCACTCCTAACGCATCAATGATTTTAGCATAAAAAAGAATTTCAATTGATGTAATGGAATTAATTCATTGACAGGAATGTTTGAAATAAATGCAACCAGACGTAAGCAAATATAATGTTGAATAAACCATCTCCCATTTTAAAAAAAAAATTAGTTTTATTATTATTTTCGGCAACAAAGATACAAAGATTAAAAGAGCCACAATTTAATTCCAAAATGTTGGGGAAATTGCACGAATGTTATATAACACATTATACTCATAATACGTAAAATTATTATTCATACAAAAGGAATAATACATCAAAAAATAATACACCAACATGAATTGATAATAGAACATCATGAATAATATATTGACATGAATAATAATACATCAAATTGAACATCATGAATACAACAGTAAATCATAAAATATTAATATATACAATAATATCAACAATAGAAATTAAGATAAGAAAAAAATGATAATAAATTAAATAAGAAATAACTGGACAGGATAATGAGAGGCATACAAGCATTGATCTAAAGTAGTATGGTCTTTCTGTGGTATAACGTTTCAATACGGCTCTAAGATACAATACACATTTGCCAGTGATCATCTCTACACATCCAAAGAGGGACAATATTGCACTAGTCTTATCTTTAAAATTGCCCCAAACTCAATATAAATGAGTACACTGTGGTTTGTGCACTTGTTTAATAAAATCAATTTGTAAAATAATACTAGGCAATAATAATAATCAAGTCAATGCCAAAAAAGATACTTTAAAATGTTATAAAATATAGTATATCCATTATTGGAATATATATATATATATATATATTGGGATATTCCAAAATAAAAGATTGGACAAAAATTTTGAAACCATATTTTATAAAAGAAAATAATAAAATTAATTTTTTTATAAAATTTAGTCAATAATATCTATCGAAAAAAATAATAATAAAAGTGTCGTTAAACACAAACTCTAAATCTAAGAAATCAAAGTAATAAATATTATACCATCTATGTATGTAATTTGTCGTAAGCTTGGAGCATTTAGACCCGCTTCCTTCTGAACCGCTAGAGGTTTGGCGGGGAGATACCTTAAACAAGTTAAACCCAGTGAAATGATGACACCTTTTCAACGGAGGCTCAGGCTCGGCAGATCTTCCGAGCCTATGTAGAATAGGGATCAGCTAATTTTCTGTGAAAGTGGACCCCACAGTATCAGCAAATGCCTAATGGACACGCTAACCAACACCGATTTTTATGCCGTGTGTCTTGACCTATCATCATCATTATTTAAGCTACGCTCACTCACAAACGGAAACACCCTACCTATTGTTCTATGGGTTTTTTTTAGCATCAATCACTTGGTTTGTTGTTGTCGCATTACAAGACTGTTCTATACCTCAGACATCTCTATTAATGATAACGCACCATCTTTGTCCCCAGCCCCAACATATGCATGATTTGAGGACATAATCGACAATACAATTTCGTGGATGTAAATTTTCCACGATATATTTTGAACTGCAATGTCCGCATATGATTATTGTTACTTAATTTAAATTTATAGATTGATCGTATACATCTGATTATCTTATACTCTAGATTGGTGAGACTTTAATTTTTATTATTATATTTTAATCATACCTAGATAACATTTAGTACCAATATTCTAAAACCAAACTTTTATAACATGTATTTTTTTCTTTTTATAGCAAATTTTAGACTCGGACTTAATAACATGTATTTTTTCTTTTTATTTAAAATGTAGACTCAAAATTTAATATATGCCCTTACAAAACTAGACATAAATTTTAAATAAAAATGAAAAAATACATGCTATTCATTTTTTTGGTACTAAAATTGTGTATTCTATACGATTTTTTGAATTGAATTTAAATTATATTAATTATTATTTAAGTAACTAAAATTTCAAAGAAAATATAAAAAATAGTTTATAAATCAACTCTTGAATAAAATTTCTAACTTCAAAATTTTTCTCCTACTTGTAGTGATTTAGGAATTAAATAGAAAAAAAATAATAAACAATAATAAAAAAACTCAAAACTAAGATTTAATGGTCTTTAAATAATTAAGTGTAAAAAACCCCCTCATAATATACAAAATGTGCAATTCACCCCCTGTTGTTCATAAAACCCCCTTATATTTTACAATTTGTGCAAATAAGGACATTAGGTCAATTTAGCCATTGAAATGTCTAAAATACCCATATAAGAAAATAAAAAATCAAAAATATAATAATAAAAAATCAAAATATCCCCTCTCTCGTCTAATTTTTTTTTCTTTTTTTGGAAGGTCTTTCTCCCCTCTATTTCTCTCTTTGTTTACACTTTCTGGTGGGACTCTCTTTCCATCAACTTCCATATTTGTTTATCTCTATCTTCTCTTTTTCAACAACTTCCATATATTTATTAATCTTGTCATATATATATATATATGAGATACAAAATCTTTAAAAGAGATGCAATCAACCCATAATAACTCTGGTTTTAAAAGCAAAATTTTTCTTTTTCTCCCTCTAACATATGGGAGTAGGCGTGGTTGCAAGGATATACATAACAATGTTCATATAATTTTTTTTTTTTTTTGTTTTTTTTTTTTTTTGGAATGTAAATGCTGCTATGAACCTAGGAAGGATCAAAATGATACTGTGGCTCAATCAAAATAACATTCAATCACAGGCACTAATGAACAACCAAGAGGTACAATTGAACTTGTGCATCTCAGGCTCCATGATAATAGACTAAAACTGAAACAAATTGAGATGATGTCAAAACCAACACAACATTTATCTTATTGTTAAAGTATGTATGTAGACTCTGGACATATTTGAAAATATCTATCTTCAGGAAATATCAACAATCTTTATATTTCAAGTTTCACAAAATGAACACGTTCATCCTCTTCATGTCTTCATCAATCAAATATTTTGTGGTGTTAATTTTATGTTATATATATATATATATATATATATAAGCAATTTGCTTTAGAAATTACCTAAATACAGATTTTTTTTTCCTTTTATCAAAGTAAGTAATTTTTCGACGATAATACATAGTTTTATTTATTAAAGTAGTAATTTTTAGACGAGAGTTAATTAATTGGTTGTTGCTGAAGTCGAAATAGATGCAATGAAAATGTATGGTGATCTTCTATGTTGTAGAGACTAGAGATAGAAAGAGAACTTAGTGACGATTTAGAGAGAGAAAGGAAAAGACAGATTTTCTTTCTTTTTTTTTCTTTTTTTTTTTCCTTACATCGACAAGGGCATTTTAGGGTTTTTATAAAAAAAATTGGTTAAAATTGATGATTAGGGAGTAATTTGCTCAAAAGGTTGATAATAGGGATTTATATGCACTTAATTTTTAGTAGGGGTGTTTCTTGCATATTTTTTATATAGTGAGGGGGTTTTATGCACTTAACCCCAAAAAAAAAAAAAATACTTATTACTCACAAACTGAATGATAAATTTGAAAATTTAGTCTTAAATTTCCTTTTATAAGTTGAATTGAGGCATGCTTATATTCGTACCTAACGGAAAATGCGGGTTGAAATGAATACCGAGTGGTAGTTGAGTTGAGCCCATGCGAAAACTACAAGAAATATCAACCTCGTTTATCCCGTCCCTCGCCTTCCATAAATACCAAAGGAATTCAAGCTTCCAACAAACACCCACTCACAAGCTCCTAAATTTTTCATCAAATGGCTTTACAGGTTCTCTTCTCTCTCTCCCTCTCTCTCTCTCATACCTGTAAATTTTCATGGTCTTGCTTCTGTTACATGATGATATGCAGACACACACACATATACTTAAAGAAATATATGTGTATATATCTAAGTATATGTGTGTTTTGTATATATCTATGTTGTATATTTAATTTTTCAATCAGTAGAAATGTCTTCTTTTTTATTTGCATCAGAGCTATGCCAAAAAATTTCTGTGACTGAAACTTTCATACATATGGTTGATATATATGGTAAAGCGTACATATATAATAGAAATTAAATTGAAACATACATAAACTAATTGTGATGGGCATTGTCAGCATAATTTTCATTCATGTCGAGATTATGCTGCTGAAGATGCCCAAAGTTGCTTCCTTAGACTTGATTAACGTGTGTAATGCCATTGATTTGGGCACCCACACACTTACTTTGTTGGGCTTATTGAAGAATTTGAAAATGGGACATCTATGGACAAATCAATGAAATCAAAACGTTAAAAAAAAAAAAAAAAAATTAGAGAGATCTCATGCACATTGTCACAAGTTATAACATGAATTTAAATAAACTAAATTGTCACTCAGATGATTTCACCTAATCTTCGTAGAAGTAAACCTGAGGTCATTAATTTTTCAGAAATTAACAATGTATATATGTGACAGGAGGAATTTGAACAACATGCTGAAAAGGCAAAAACACTGCCTCCAACAACAAAGGATGCAGATAAACTCGTCCTTTACGGGCTATTTAAGCAGGCAACAGTTGGAGCTGTTAACACCAGTAAGTTAATTCACATCCACAACCTTAATTATATATATGTGTTTGTGATCATCAATCATTCTTATAATTTACAAGCATGCAAGCAGATCGACCCGGAATATTCAGCTTAAAGGAGAGGGCAAAATGGGATGCCTGGAAAGCTCTTGAAGGTAACACATACAAATATATATATATATATATATATATATATATATATATATAGTTAAAATGTCACTTGGAAAAAGAAATAGTCGATGAGAAGTTGTATATTTGGTTTGGTACAGGGAAATCCAAAGAGGAAGCAATGGCTGACTACATCACAAAGGTCAAGCAGTTGGGAGAAGCAGCCTTTGCATAGTTGCTCAATCCATGACTTTTACTTTTTGTCTCTGTTTTTTTCTTTTCTTGGTGCTAGCTAAAATGGCTTTGCTGTACGTTGTGTTTAAATACTGATAAAGTCCAGAATAGCAACAGCAATGTGGTTGTAATAAATCTAAATTAAGAAAAAATGAACTTGGTTTCCTCTGGTTTGGTTGCCTTTACATGAGACTATGAGAGGGTCATTGCTCAATGCAAATGTAAAACCTCCATCTATTTTCTTTTTCTTTTTTTAAAGAAGAAGATGATTATTTGACTCAGAAGAGTCGCATTTGTGCAAAATAAGGTTTGTTCGAAAGTCCGACAGCACCACAACACCCTAAGTTAAGTGCTAGTGTTTTGTAATTTTGAACCGGGCTCACTAGTCAAGGATTGGACTTAGAATTTAATTTTTATCTTTTGGATTGGGCGTGTTTCAACCATACACTAAGATTGGGGGTCCAGACTCAAGAGCAAACTAGTGATTCATTTATTCCTGTAACAGGAAAAATAATAAATAATAAAAATAAATTAACCACTGTAATATGCTGATTTTCAACGTAATTAAATCATATTTCTAACACATTTATTATAGATTTCAACATATAAAATTAATGAGTTGAAATTAAAAATAATTATGTTAAAACGAGATTTCAAAGCAATTGTTTTTAATTTCAATAGATGTTCAACAGATAGACAAATGTATTAAAACCGAATTTAAAGGGATTAAAAAATCTACAAACATCCGCTACAGTAAAAGATTAGATACCATGCATCATTGGTGTCATAAGAAGTAGTGAAGATTTCATTCTCCTCGCATAACATTAGCAAATCTAAACTTGCAGCATGCTACCATAGATCATCCTTAAAATTTAGCCCATTTCATGTTTCCTAATATATATATATATATTTCGTAGTTGTCTCCTATTCCATTAAGTGGACATCATCATTTTATTTATTTATTTATAAAGCTAAAAAATATAAGAAATAACCTCCCATACACAGATCTATCCACCACCAATCCCACCTTCAATTTCAGCTCAACAACCTGTGCATTTTCCTTCCCCTACCACAAAACCAATACGGCCAGTTAATAATGCTGTAAACAACAGAAATAAACCAAAGCCACCACAACTACAGTCACAGCAAACAGCTTCTACAGGACAGCTCCCTAGAAATTTCAACCCTTTGCTATACTCATCTCCAGCTCACCAAATCGACAAACTACATGAGCAACTCGAGTGGAAGAATGAGAATCTGGGGAAGGCAATGGAAATGTACAACAACCAAAAGAAGATCAATGCAGAGTTACATACTGAGCTTGAAAAGCTTAAGCTACAGATCAACCACCACCAACAGTCTCCTGCAACTACTTCAACACATGTTCCACCTCCACCACCATTTTCCACCACTGCTACAGAGGCTCCTCCACCACTGGTGGCTGAAGGTTTGGTTTGAAATTCAAATTTGAATTTCAAATCTTTTTGTTTGGTCAATACCTCCATGCAGGCTCCATCATCACAGCTTCCCCAAAAAGGTAATAACAACACATGCTCTCCACATGGTACTACCCCTACTCTCAACAACCAGCCTAGAAATATAGCCCAACCACTCCCACATTATACACCAACAGACAAATCAGTTGTTTTACCCAAACATAACACACCTACTATACCAGTTATGGCACATCCAACAGATAAAACAGATGCCCTACCAATAGATAACACAGTTAACCCTCCACCACACTCTACCTCTAATACATTGACCTAGTCAAATGTAGTCCAACTAGGCACAAACAAAATGAAGTTCGAATACTTTGCCCTTACCTCTAAATACTCAACTGTCATCGAACCACCAAGAAAGGTTGTTGAAGAAGGACTGGCTTTCTGGTCTTCCTACCACTTGGTGGGGTTTTCCATCCACAAGAAACTTCCTTTCAAAAGGTTGTTCAGAATGCTGCAACAAAACTGTGGGAATCTTTTAGGCTCACTGATACAATACTTGTGGAGAATAACTTCATTTTCAGGTTCAAAACTCCATCACAGGTGGATAATGCTCTCTCCCATAGCCTCTGGTGGATAGCTGGGCACCCCTTCTCACTAATGAAATGGAACAAGGTCAACCAACCTCAACATGTTCAACTAGGTTGTTTACCTATCTGGACAAAGTTCTATAATGTTCCACCTAATTACTGGACTACAAAGGGGCTAAGCCACATTGCAAGTGTTGTTGGGGAGCCTCTATATGCTGATGAAGCTATAGAATCAAGGACCAAGTTGAATTTTGCTCGGATTTGTGTTAACTTAGACCTCAGCAAACCTCTCAAACAGGATGTTCAACTCAGAATGGATGATCTGTCCTTGGTGGAAATTAGAATTGAATACTAATGGTTGCCAAAAATCTGTTCCAAATGCAAGGCCCTCAACCACTCAGAAGCCAACTGTCCTCTTACTTACATTAATCATCCTCATGGGAAAGGTGTTGTCAACAACTCAGGCCCCTCTTCCCTCATAACCAAGGACCATAGTCTTGCAATTCAGCCATTCACTGAGTGGGTTACAGTAAGGAAGAAAAGGAACAAGGGAACTGCAATGGTTACTAAGCCCTCATCTCCCCTCACAGCTAAAGCTTCAAATGTCAACCAATTTTCTCCACTACATCAGCTTGACACCAATATGGAAGACTCCATAAATAACTTTGTCTCATCATTCCCATCACCAAAAACCTCATCGTCCAACAATATAATTGTCAGCAACTCCATCTCTGACTCACAATCCTACTCCACATCTCCATCCCCACCACATTCACAGCAAGAAGCTCAATTTCTCCTCACCAAAATCCACTCTAATCACCACTCACAAACAAAAAACACCATCCATGCCAGTTCAATATCCAACCTCCACTGTCTCTCCAACCACACTTTTCCGGCACAAGAAGTTCAGGGAACCTAAGGGCCCCAAAACAATAAGCCCCAAGCCTGTCAAGCTTGCTCAAGCAACTAACTCTCCATTGTTGCCTGCTTCATCATCTCTGAGTGATCCAGGCACCTGTATTCCACCAACACAAGGAAGGAGATTGTCAGCAAGGAGTTTAAAGAAATTTGCAAGAATGAGAGCCAACATCTTTCAAGGGTTGATTCCAGAGGGTTCTTCAGTAAGCCCAAGGCATCCTGAAGGTCACTTCTCTCATTCCTTCTCATGATTTCTCTTCTCATGTGAACATTAGAGGGCTGAATCAACCCTCTAAACAATCAGAAATTAAGAAACTAATTTCTGAAAGGAAACTTGATTTAGTCTCCATAGTGGAGACCAAAGTGGCAATTTCTAATGTGGTAGCCATTCATAGATTTATAGCCCCTCAGTGGTCTATCACAGACAATTATCCCTTCTCAAACCTTGGAAGAATTTGGAGTATGTGGAATCCAAACATCATTAACCGATCAGTCATTCACTGCAGCAAACAAGCTATACATTGTTACATTTCTATCATTGGTCTTAACATCGCTTTCTTCACTACATTCATCTATGCAGCTAACTGTACTATTGAAAGACATATTTTATGGGATGATATCACTCACCATGCAGCCATTTTTGCTCAGTTCCCTTGGCTATTAATGGGGGACTTCAATGTCATTCCTAACATAGGTGAAAAGTATGGAGGATCGAGGAAGTGGTGCACAGCAATGACAGACTTTAAAGATTGCCTTCAAAATGCTGAATTGGAGGACTTAAAATTCGGTGGCATTTTATACTCTTGGTCAAATAAGAGTATAGGAGATGCATGCATAGCAAAAAAGTTAAATAGGGCTCTGGTAAATCAAACATGGTCTATTTCCTTTCCAATCTCAGAATGCCAGTTCCTCACCCCAGGTATCTCTGACTATAGTCCCATTTTGGTTACTTTAAATCTGAACTCACCAATAAGACATACTCCCTTCAGATTTTTCAATGTTTGGACATCCCACCAACTTTTTTACTCCTCAGTTTATGAAGTTTGGAATACATAAGTCAAAGGAACTGCAATGTTCTAAGTTGTTCAAAAGCTCAAACAATTAAAACCTATCTTAAGGAACAAATGTGGGAAAGAATTTTCAGAGATTTGACTCTAAAATCCATGCCATCCAACTTGAGCTCCAGTCCTGCCAAATGGACCTGGATTCATCCCCCAGTGATCTCACTCTTAAAGAGTTGGAAAGAGTCTTCACCACTGAATTCTTGAGGTTGGGAAAAATCCAAGAAGATGTCCTAAGACAAAAGTCAAGAATGGCTTGGTTAAAGCTTGGAGATTGTAACTCAGCCTTCTTTCATAGATCTCTCACTTTAAGAAACAATAAGAAGAAGATTGTGTCTTTAAAACTTGATGATGGCCAGACCATCCATAACATGGATGACATTAAATTTCAAGTGGTTCAACACTTTCAATCCTTACTAGGCCACTCCCCTCCTCCTACACACCAACTCTCTGACCTGGCAATCTTTATTACCAAAGTTGTCCCTAACTCCCAACACTCTTATCTAGATGAAATACCTTCCAATTTGGAGATCAAAAGCTGCATGTTGAACCTAAATAAAGATAGTGCTTTTGGCCCTAATGGTTTTAATGCATTCTTTTTCAAAAGGCTTGGAGTATTATTGGCAGGTCAGTCACAAAAGTTATTTCTGAATTCTTTAGGAATGGTAAGTTCTTAGCTGAGGCAAACAATACATACATTGCCTTAGTTCCCAAATGTCAAATCCAACCTCTCTCCATGACTATAGACATATCTTTTGTGTTAATACCATTTACAAGTGTATATCAAAGTTGCTTGCAGCCAGGTTACAATCCACACTACCAAATCTAATCAATCAAGCTCAATCTGCCTTTGTCCATGGAAAGAAAATCACAGATCCTATCCTTCTTGCACATGAGCTACTGAGAGGATATCACAGACATAACAAACCACCAAGGTGTGCCATCAAGGTGGACCTCGAGAAGGCTTTTGATTCAGTGAAATGAGACTTTATCATAAGCTGTCTATCACTATACAATTATCCTCCTAAGTTTGTCTCTCTCATCAAATCCTGCATCTCCTTACCCTCCTTCACCATAGCTCTTAATGGTGAATTCTAGGGATTTTTTAAAGGAAAGAGAGGTCTTAAGCAAGGGGATCATATCTCCCCTCTCCTTTTTGTTATTATTATAGGTGCATTCTCATCTATTGTAGCCAACTATGGGAGAAGGGTGTCTTCTTTCAAGCATCATTGGAGGTGTAAAGAGCAAAGAATCACTCACTTATCCTTTGCAGATGACCTTCTATTATTTTGCCATGGAGACATTTGCTCAGTTTCAGTCCTTAAGTCTGCTCTTGATTTATTTTGTTTAATGTCTGGACTTGACATTAACCTATCTAAAAGTGCAGTGTACTACTCTGGAATAAATGATCACACTTATCAACAAATCTCTTCTCTACTTGGCATTCAAGCAGCATCTCTCATAGTTAAATACCTTGGTGTGCCACTGATCTTTACAAATTTGAAGGCCAACACTGCAGTTCTTTGGTTTGTAAAATCACCCACAGAGTTACAAATTGGACTTCAAGGTCACTATCTTATGTAGGTAGGCTGCAATTGATCAAGTTAGTTCTAGTATCTACTCAGAACTATTGGTGTAACATTTTCATCCTGCCCAAGGGGGTCATTGATAAGCTAAATAAGATCTTTAGAAAGTTCCTTTGGTCAGGGCCAGAAATGAAATTTTCAGGTTTAAAGGTTGCTTGGAGTAGGGTTTGCACCCCTAAACTTATTAGTGGGTTGGGGATTCCTAACTTGGAAACTGCAAATAGGGCAGGTATCTTGAGATTTATCCGGGAACTTCAAACAGATCAATCCAATAGGCTCTGGATCAAATGGTGTCACTTTCATCTCCTAAAGTCTAAGAACTTGTGGTCTCTAAACTTCCCATAGCCTTGCTCTTGGAGCTGGAGGAAAATGCTACAACTAAGGCATACTGCTAAACTCTTCATTAATGTAATACCCCTAATTTTAAAAGGATAGTCTCGGTATTTATTTATTTGTTTTAATTGCATTTTTAATTATTTAATTGATTATTTGACTAATTGCTTATGTGTTTAATTAAATTAGGTATTACTTGATTATTTGATTATGTGTCTATGTATTATTTGTATTTGTCTATGTGTTAATTGTTTAATTAGATTATGTGCTTAAATGGTGTTTTGATCAATTATAAATTAAATGTTTTCTTTTATTTTATTATTTTATTTTATTTTTCTTTTATGGTTATGGTTAGTAGTAATGGGCCAACCAATTGGGTCCTATTGACTACTTGGATAGGAAGTTGGATGTATATGGATTATTACCCATGGATAGTTGTGTATGTATATATATAGATATATATTATATACATATATATAAATGAAAGTAATTTATTAATTACTTTTATGGTAACTTGGGTAGTAATATTTAATCTGATGTATATGTTTTATATTTAAATAATAAAAATATACATAAATTTGATACGTGTTATGTTTTAAGTTACTTTATAAAATTATGGTAACTTAAGTATTATTGGATAATCCATTAATAAGTAATGGGATGGGTATAATTTATTTATTTAATAAAGATATACATAAATTATATACGTAACATATTTTACTTACCTTTTTAATATTTTAATATTTTTTTTTTTAAGTTGACTTGAATTGGGAAAAGGGTTAGGGTTATTTTATTTAGCCTATAAATATATAGCTATAGGTTGTAAAAGGGGGTTAGAAATATTCACGTGATATATTCTAAAGAGAGAGAATTAGAGAGGGAAAGAGGAAAAAAATCCTGTAGAGAGAAGATCAATGAAAAAAAAGTTTAACTTTCGATCCGAAAGTTTAAGGCAAATTCTTCTTCTATCTCTTTCCCTTTGATTCGTGTTTCTGTACATGCCTAGGAAATTTTAGAATTTATTAAACACATAAAATTAAATAATTATGCATGTTTAATTGGATTAGAACATAGGCTTTATGAATTTTGTTCATATCTGTTCTTGTGTTATGAATTGATAAATGCATGATTTTGATTTGATTTCCGATGTGAATTTTTACATATTTAAATTATGCATTTTTCATATCTGTGGAATGATGGAACGTAGAAACATGCCTAGGATTCCTGAACATTAAATAGGAACTAGATTTGGGTTTAAATAAATTTAAATAGACTCAATCATAATGATGCTTGCTATTTGAATGTTTTAAACAAACGAATGAATTTAATCTTTTAATGTGTTTTAGCAATTGAGATTAAATGTGTAGGATGAATTGGATATGGAGAATGCTTATTTGATGGTATAATAAAATATCATCATATGTATAAGAATCAGTTTATGTAGGATATATGATATAGGAAGCTTAAATAAATAATAAGTCATTCCTATTTTTTGATAACTTGATATCATATTATCATGGTTATTTCTGGATTGTTTGATGTATTTCTTTAATCGTTACATTAATTATTGGATTGTGTGGTTTAATGCACCGGTATGGGACGGTGGCATTCTAGGGACGGATTAACTTATCAGTTAAGTTCTACCTATTTTATATAAGGGAATAGATTAACTAAAATATTTAGTCCTACTTATATTCAAGTCAGGTCAGCTAAACAAGTTGAATGACTTATGGAGGATTAATTTATTATATAAGGGAATGGATTAACTAAAATGTTAAGTCCTACTTATATTCAAGTCAAGTCAGCTGAACAAGTTGAATGACTTATGGAGAATTAATTTATTATATAAGGGAATGGATTAACTAAAATGTTAAGTCCTACTTATATTCAAGTCAGGTCAGCTGAACAAGTTGAATGACTTATGGAGAATTAATTTATACTGAATAGGATGGTTACTAGATTTTATATATATAAGTATGGTGCCATGATATGAGTTTGAGTCTCCGGATCAGTGGTCAGGGTGCGTATATCGCCAAGGATGTGTAGTTAGATATAATGTAGTTGTGTACCCTGGTAGGTCTAGGTACTCATACCCACTATATGTGCGTTTTGCATGTTGCCTACTATTCAGGTTGAGACAACCCTATAATCTAGTGAGGTTCCTTTAGTGTGTGTATATATATATACGGACTACTAGTTACTGTTGGATTGACTAGGATGTATACGTGTATCGGATCTCTGCTTGGACTGTAGTAGAGTAGAACTTGTTTGTGGGCCTGACCCACCATTATTTTTCAGGTGTTCGTCAGGAGTAGAGGTTGTTCGTGCTGAGCGGAGATTAGTCTACTTCATTCTTCAGATACTACATAGGAGTTCCTTTATGATTCAGTTTCCTGATTTAGACAGTTATTGCTGTCATTTGTTTAGTTTGAATTTTCTAGGGGTACACACAGTATGGATTCCCGAGTTGTATTTTAGAGGATCAGTTGTATCAGAAGAGTTTATTAATTAATGGAAATACATTCTGAGGTTTATTATTAAATTATCATTTTAATTTCTTATCAGCATTTTATTTATTCTTCTTTATTCTTTTGTACTCTGTGTTCGTTTATTATCAATTTGTTTTGATATCCTCGGGTACTCGGGCGTGGGCCTGGCCAACCTGTAATACCCCTAGTTTTAAAAAGGATAAAATTGGAATTTTTATTTATTTATTTATTTATTAATTAATTGATTTAATTATGTGATTTAGTTGTTTTGTTTTTCTTAAGTGATTAATAGTGTGTATTTAAATTAATATTGTTTAATTGTGAATAGTGGGTATGTATTTAATTATTTATTGTCTTGAATTTATTTATGTGTTTTGAGTGATTATTTATTTGCTTTCCTTATTTGTTTTACGTGTAATTAATTAATTAGGTTTAGGGTGTTACGATTATGTAATTATGGGTGCCGACTTATAGGAGGTTGGAATTAGGGTTAAGTTTTTATGGTAGCCTATATATTTAACTTTACAAGTCTGCTAGGGTTAAAAACAAACTATGCACGTAAGAATTCTTGAGAGAGAAAACAGAGGCACACATAATGGTTTGGAGAGGAAACTATATGGGCCACCAGTTAGGAGTTCAATCGTGACCTGAAGGTCGTATCAAGGAGGAAGGAGTGGATGGATTGTGGTATTGGAACTGAGCAGTAGGAAGGTTGCCGGTCGTCCGTTCGTCGGAAACTCCATAGACGACGTTGTAAGGTTTCAAACTGAAACCTAAAGGCAAGTTTCATTCTATCTCCTTCCTGTAAACTTGTGTTCTGTGCATTCTATATGGTCTCCAGGAAATTAATTTAACTTTAAAATGGAAGGTTGATACAAGATTATCAGACTGTAACCTGTTGCATGCTTAATTAACTGGTCTCAGTTCTCTTGCATCAATTGTGTTGTTTTCGGTTTAGACTTTTGTCAATTGATTTACATTGGAACATGAAGGGCTTCTAGGGTTGTTTAGATTCTAATTGAACCTTGTAAACTTTAAAAAAAAAATTCAGAACCGAAGGATGGAGTTCGCCAGTAGCAAAGAGGGCAAACAGGGGAACCATAAATTGTTTCGTTTATGGTTTATGTTTTGTCAATTAATTCATATTCAAATTGGAGAAGCTTCTAGGATTGTTAGGACTTAAACGGACAGTAAAATTTATTTAATTAACGTGCTTGAATTTAAAGGAATTTAATTGCATGAAATTAAATTTGTTTTAGGACTGCTTTTACGGTTGGATTATATACCGGTTTTAACCATGATTTCTCTTGAATGTACACTTGTTTTGAATCATGTAGTGATGCAAAATTACTTCTTATAATTAGTTGGGATGGTCTGGAACTTAAAACAGTGGGTTAGGAACTTGAACAGGGGCAACCGGAAAGTCAGAAAGTGTCCGGAATTGAAGAAGACGGAGGTTCAGATAATAGAGCAAGCTCCATTCTTCAAAGGAGCCGGCTCCATTGAGATGGAGCAGGCTCTAAACTATTTTGGAGCCGGCTCCACTTTTGGTAATGCACAGTAAGTGCGTTTTTGTAGTTTTTCTGATTTCAGGGGCTTACATGAAATTAATGGAAAGTGGTGTGGGGTTTTAGATGTTTAAAATTAACCTATTAAAACCATCAATTAGTTAGTATATGCTAGTGTGTTAATATAAATGGACATCATGAATTTTTAAAACAAAAAAATTAATGTGCATGTTGTCCAGGAAAGAGAAAGTCTTAAATTTCTAGTTTGGTTAGCCAATTGAATGGACTGAATTGAAAGATACTTTAGGGATGTTGTACCCAAGATATTTGTGATATATTTAAGTTCCATGAGGGTTGGTTGGGTTGTGGTTATCGACGTCATATAATTTAAATACATTGTTGCATGCTGTCAGAAGTGGAGGAGTTTTTATTTGCCGGTTTGTTTTAACCAGTTTATTTTGGTAAGTATAAAATACCATTGGGGTTGTATATAATGTGTTGTGAGACTTCTTAGTTGACATATTATGTCAACCACAGGTTTTAACATGGAGGATTAAAAAGGACGACATGTAATGAAACGATAATTTTCATGCCGTCAGGGATTAAGGAGGATTTTCATTACTAGTCTTTGTTTTAATAATTTAAATGAACTAGTATGAGAGTATGGTTAGGGATGTCTAGTATAATGTGCTCAGCTCATATTTCTGATAGTCATTATACCATGGTGTGGGTGTTAATTGATGAACTATTGAAATTTCTGTTTTGTCAATTGGATGGATATGGATGGTTTAAATTGTCTATCAATGCGTTAACAATTTAAATGGAAGTTTTATGATTATAATCATATACTGGATGCATAATTTGGTCATACATATAATAGACTGTATTTATGTTTATTTTGGAGTATGGTTGATGAATATTTATTATTAATTTGTCAACTATATTGGATGGAGGATGGTATGCACCGGTATGGGACGGTTGTGATACCCCTCGGATCTAGGACCACGGGTGATCAAGTCCGGGCACAGACCCGAGAGATACCAAACAATCAATATGTAATTGAACACAGAATATACAATAAAAATGAAATAAAATGAAATAGCTGAAAAGAAATCTAATTGTAAAACCTCCAAAATAAAAGTTTTAATATAAATAAAATTTCCAATCCGTACAACTCGGGAATCCATCTAATGGACCCCTAATATTTCCAACTAGTAAAACATTTACAGAATTAAAATCCAAAACCAAAATAAGAAAGAAAATCCTATGTAGTCGGAAGAGTGAGTGACTGTATCTGCATCACCACGATCAAACCCTAAGCCTGGTACTCACGAACACCTGAAAAATAAAGGTGGGTCAGGCCCACATGCAAGTTCCATCCTACTACAATCCGTACATAAACCCGATACGCAGATACATCCTAGATAGCTCGGCAATATCTATAATAGTCCATAGATATATATATACACACTATAGGATGCTCACTAGCCTATAACATAGTTCAGCTTGTGTAGAAGGTGACATATAAAACACGCTTTTCAGCGGCCAAGTACCTAAACCTACCAGGGAACATTTGCTATATCTAGCTACTCAACCTTTGCGATATACGCACCCTAACCGTGATCAGGAGACTCAAGCTCGTATCACAGTACCATAAATATATATATAAATTCCTTCCTAATGCCGAAAGATAAAACAAGCATCCATTATGTCGTTCAACTGTTTTAGTTGACAGGACATGTATCCATGTAGGAGTTAACTATTTTAGTTAATCCATTCCGTATGTAAGAAGGGGTAGGACTTAGCTTTTTGATCTAATCCATCCCTGATATGTCACCGTCCCATACCGGTACATATAATGCAAATGATCCATAAACGATGCACATTCATTAGAACATCAAATAAATCCAGAAACCAGCATAATAGAAAACAGATATTATTAAAATCCTATTATGCATCCAGTATATGATTATAATCATTAATCCTCCAAATAAATTGTTAAAGTATTGATAAACAATTTATATTATCCACATCCATACAATTGATAAAACAGAAGTTAAACAGTGCATCAATTAACATCCATCACCTGTTATAATGATCAGCCAGAAATATGAACTAAATACATTATACTAGATATCCCAAACCATCCTCTCATACCATATTATTTAACTTGCCAAAACAAAGACAAGTAATGAAATCCTCCATAAATCCTTAACAGCATGAAAGTTAGCATTTACACCACATAACGTCCCTTTAATCCTCCACTCCAAAACCTGTGCCTGATATAATATGACACTCTGAATTCCAAACTGCTCATTATATGAAACCCCTGGCAGTATTCCCATACTAGTCCATTTAGTTCGCTAAACCAAAACTAGCAACTAAAATTCCTACCACTCCTGACAGCATACCATTTAATATTTAAGTTAATACTGTCTATGCCCATATCCTACACCGAACTTTCTGGCCTCCATTAAAGTATATAAATAATTTATATAATATCCCAAAAGTAATTCGATACCAGTCAGTTTAAGTTATTAAAACAAACTTATTAACTTAAACATTCATCCTTCCTTGACAGCATACCTATTCCACGTTTCTGTTTCCTGATGCCCCTTAAGATTAGCACCCTAGCATAAACCAACTATTTAAGGGTCTTAATAGGTTAATTTTAACATATTTGAAACCCCCTTTAATTTTCAGTATTTGCGTTTAACCCCAGAACTCCGAAAAATTACAGAAAACACCCCGTAGGGGTTTTTTTCCCATGGGAGCCGGCTCCCCTTTATTGGAGCCGGCTCCTAGGCTTCTAGAGCCGGCTCCCCCTCATGGAGAGCCGGCTCTCTCTTCATGGGAGCCGGCTCCCACCATTTAGGAGCCGGCTCTCACCCCTGAGAGCCCCTCTGCCTCGTCTCTACTTCGTCCGATGATTTTTCTGCGTTTCCGGCGAAGTCCGACGTTCCTGTCCCAAGTATTTTAACATTCCTAGGGTTCAATTTAAATTCTTAAAGCCCTAGAAACCTCTCACCATCCAACATGCATTAATTGACAAAAATCTAAAACAAAAACAAAACCGTATCCACAAACGCCAATCACAGTTAACTGAATGTATGAACAATCTAAAGTCTGATCACATGTGTCAAAATTCCATTATAAAGGTTAACCAAATTGCATTATGAATTAATTACAGAGATTTAATACATAATCTAACAATTTATGCAAGAAAAACCATCTTCAGTTATTATACGGTTAACCAAATTTCAGACTAAACTAATATGCATAAAATTTGTTTTAAAAATTTTAATTAAATTCCTGGAGTCTATTTAGAATGCACAGAACACAAGTTTACAGGAAGGAGAGAATGAAACTTGCCTTAAGATTCCGGTTTGAAACCTTCATCGCCGTTGCTAAATTCTGCAACGAACTGTAGACTACCTGCAACTCTCCCACTGTTCCAGCTTTATTCCACAAGCCATCGACTATTTCTTCCTTGATCCCACCTTCAATCCATGGCTGCAATCCTAATTGATTCTCTCAATTTCCCTCTGTTTTTCCCTCTCAAGGAACCTCTCTGTTTTTCCTCTCATAAACCCTTACGTGAATTGAGTTTTAATTTCCTCACCCTAGCAGACGTATAAGATTTATATATATACACGTCACAACCTTAAGTCAAATTATATAACCGTATATTTATAAGATTTACGTAAAACCTAATTTAAGTCGGCGACTACACAAAAATAAAACCCTAAATCTAAACCATAAATACAACACACCTAAATTATATAAGTTACCAAAAACTACACGTCAATTACATAAATACAACACACCTAAATTATATAAGTTACCAAAAACTACACGTCAATTAAGTCACTAATAATCAAAACTTTAAATTAACCAATAATTAAATTAAAAATAATTACAATGAACTTAAACAACCACAATTATCAATTAAGCAAACCAATTCACTATATAACAATTAAATTAAATACACACAAATAATAATAAATCAACTAATTTAACCAAATAACAAATAAGTCCAATAATTTAAATAAAAATGAAAAACAAACCAAAATATTCCCATTTTATCCTTTTGAAAACTAGGGGTATTACATTCTTCCCCCCTAACAAAAAGAATTCCGTCCTCGGAATTCACGACACTCTGAATTAATAACTTTACAAAATTCATTTCCGTTGTCGTGTGGCACAGCCGTTTATATGAGCTCCACCAAATTCCTAACATAACCAACAACATACCAAGTTTCTATGTAAAAGAAAAATAGTAGAAAAAAAATGTACAACTCCTAGGTTGTATCTAGCAACGATCCAATCTTACCCAATATTTAATGAAGGGTAACCATCCCTCATCCTTCCAATTCCATAGAACTAACACATAAAAGTCCTATGCATCCAGCGCTAGTTATTTAGTAACGCTAAACAATAGGCTACATCCTAACTCGAGTGACAACATCCTGGAAAAGTCAGTGTAATACATAAAACTGACCTTCCTCTCAAAACATTGTTTCCAATACGGAAGTCCTCCCAACAACCATTTCCTGATAGAAAACACTCATGCACGAGTTCAACGATCTACAAAATCCGACTGCCGCCTCCAAACCGTGCGCAATCATTACCAAAAGAGAGCATGGTTCTCCAATGTATCCTTACATAAAGTCAAGGTCTTATTAGATAACCTTGCTTCCATGTCGGACCAACCAGTAAGAGATCGACACAACCCGACTATCTAAAATCCCAAACATTGTCGCACGAACATCCTTGTGCCAGCAATAGCACAGATAATATCTGAAACGGTAAGTAACGCTTTCAATTACCCATGCCAACCTAGGATATGTATCCTAAGCATATATGCCATGATTAAATAGAATATCACGATCCCATTTCCCGTCTAGAGATGCGAAGCATAGTTGTTGCTCCAACACCTTCAGGAAGCTCCTTTGACATAGCACCGGTTATCTTCTATATTGAATAACCACATGCTATAACCCCGTTATCAGCGCAATGTACAACTGATAAGAAATGCCAAAGTAAACTCCACTAAAGTGTAGTCCACAAGCGAACTATCTCTGTCCACTACTCTTAAACCATATGGAATTAAAATTCCAACAAATGTCAGTAATTTCTACCAACCATCCCCTCCTGATTAGTCCTACTCCCATTTCGATATAAGAAAGGACTAAAAAACTCCAGTAATATCCAAGTATAAATTTTCCACCTTGTTAGCAGATGATACATTTAGAAACAGTGATATACTTGTCTCTATCCGTACCGGTTCACCAAGACGAACCTGATAAGTCGTACCATACTCCTATCCATTTAACTGTAATGTATAATTTATGAATTTTACACCTCAGTCACTCCGACCTTACTAGAATCAAAAAGACAACCACTCCTCCTCCTTCAGTACCCTAAACTCATCGGAGTAAGGTACTACCTCCTATGGGGTCAGCCCAAACATCCAAAGTTGACCGCCTCCATTTTCCTGGTAACACTTCCACCAGACGTTGCTTATAGCAAAGTGTGAATCACCACATCTATCCATCTAAACCGTCTCATGATCCGCGCTATTCGTAGGAACTGATATCTTACTAGTTCCCAAAATAGACAAAATGAAACTGATTTAAGTTTATCAGTCAACGATCTCCCAACCAGAATCCTGACCCTTGTGTAGAATCAGTAATCTCTCATCTAAATCCGTGGAAACTACTCTGTCAGTCCCGCTCTAGCATGAGAAGTGGCCGCAAGGATCTAATGATCTTTGACGGTCCATCTAGATTATGTACCAGATATCAGACTTTGAGACAGATATTAGATGTTTGGTCTCATCCTCAAGTCTTTGACATCTTACCTTTCTAACATAAATAAGTGGCTATTAGACATCCCGTCTAACTGCAACCGCATATGGAAATCTTTTCATCCTCCAAATAGTCAAAAATTTCCGAGCAACAACTACTTGTTGCGAACGGTAACCTAAAAAAAAAAATTTCCATATTATTTGTGCAAATGAGTGACTCTGCCTCCTCCTTGATTTGCATCGCCAGCACCTCCTCCTAATGACACCCCCCTGATGGGAAAAATTCTTGATTAAGAATTTACTGATGACTAGTAAATTCGTTTACTAACCTCAGTCGGTGTCATTCCAACAAGTACTTAAACCAGTACCAAAATCCTCTTACTGACTTAGGAACACCTATTTAAAATTTTCCTAGGAGATATTCAGCCAAGCCAGTTCCTTCGATAAACCAGCATGACGTTACAGCTTATCCACTGAATCTATATCATTTGACTCAAAACTGCTGGTTTTTTTTCTTATCCCATCCTGAACACATACCACAACCACGCATGTCTAGGTTCATTTGATTGACTAAAGTTAGATATACTAACCAAATCCTATGATCACATGCCTAAAATCCTAGCGTAATTAACGATATTCCTCCAAAACGGTAGTTAACTGATCACTCACTTGTGTCGCCAACTAAACCGTATTCCCAATCCTGAATGCTTGACGAAAAAGAAACACATAAAGCATACACAATAAAACACAATAAACCCCTACGTAAAACATCATTCCTCCTAGCAAAGAAAAGCTCTTTTAGAAATCAACTTTACTCGATTGGTTCACAATCTCCTTTCTACAGTTTCGGAGGTAATCACCCAACCTCAAAACATAGCTCAAAACCAACTCCATTTGCCTCAGTAAATGCCAAAGGCTTAACCTTCATCCTCCTTATACACAGGATACAAACCGTCTAATGTAGCTGTATAAAGCAACTTAGATCGTCAAAACTTAATCCCCATACTCCCCGGAACGTGCTATATAATCTTTGCTTCGTTCTGAGAAGAACTTCATCCAATTCCCAAACCCCTGAAGAGTTCCCTTTATCTACCTCATTTAAAGGTAATACACAAGGTTAACTATCCACCTCAACTCTATGAGTATCGTTCACTGTACTATTAGCGAACAAGATCACTTTCATGTGATCCTTGCTTTTCAACATTTAATATCCTCTTTCTTGGGTTTGTTGAAATCTCCTCCACTAGAATCCTCTTTGGACTCCTATTCCTCGGTTGTCTCTTTTAGGAGAATAACTAAAATCGTGTTAGTCCCTTTATACGGGGACCTAAAACACACTCATATATCCCTCATTGGCTTATATTTCTAAAAGTAATGCCAACCGGAACTAAACCTTAAATCCCAAGTTCTGCTTCTGATAGAGAACTCGATAACGTACTCCTCTACTCCTTCGGTCTGATTTGCTGTCGCCGCAGACCCCATCCTCCTTCTAGTGTCAACCATTCCATAATTATGGAATATAATTGACACCAGGAGCTCCTCCTAATGAACCGTAAAAGAGTACAACGAATCCTAATATGGCTCTAACTTTTTTTTGTTTTTAAGAGACGTAACGCGGAAGACTTTTAATGAAAGACACTCCTAAGGACACTAGAACCTGGAGTACTCTGATACCAACTGTGATACCCCTCGGATCTAGGACCACGGGTGATCAAGTCCGGGCACAGACCCGAGAGATACCAAACAATCAATATGTAATTGAACACAGAATATACAATAAAAATGAAATAAAATGAAATAGCTGAAAAGAAATCTAATTGTAAAACCTCCAAAATAAAAGTTTTAATATAAATAAAATTTCCAATCCGTACAACTCGGGAATCCATCTAATGGACCCCTAATATTTCCAACTAGTAAAACATTTACAGAATTAAAATCCAAAACCAAAATAAGAAAGAAAATCCTATGTAGTCGAAAGAGTGAGTGACTGTATCTGCATCACCACGATCAAACCCTAAGCCTGGTACTCACGAACACCTGAAAAATAAAGGTGGGTCAGGCCCACATGCAAGTTCCATCCTACTACAATCCGTACATAAACCCGATACGCAGATACATCCTAGATAGCTCGGCAATATCTATAATAGTCCATAGATATATATATACACACTATAGGATGCTCACTAGCCTATAACATAGTTCAGCTTGTGTAGAAGGTGACATATAAAACACGCTTTTCAGCGGCCAAGTACCTAAACCTACCAGGGAACATTTGCTATATCTAGCTACTCAACCTTTGCGATATACGCACCCTAACCGTGATCAAGAGACTCAAGCTCGTATCACAGTACCATAAATATATATATAAATTCCTTCCTAATGCCGAAAGATAAAACAAGCATCCATTATGTCGTTCAACTGTTTTAGTTGACAGGACATGTATCCATGTAGGAGTTAACTATTTTAGTTAATCCATTCCGTATGTAAGAAGGGGTAGGACTTAGCTTTTTGATCTAATCCATCCCTGATATGTCACCGTCCCATACCGGTACATATAATGCAAATGATCCATAAACGATGCACATTCATTAGAACATCAAATAAATCCAGAAACCAGCATAATAGAAAACAGATATTATTAAAATCCTATTATGCATCCAGTATATGATTATAATCATTAATCCTCCAAATAAATTGTTAAAGTATTGATAAACAATTTATATTATCCACATCCATACAATTGATAAAACATAAGTTAAACAGTGCATCAATTAACATCCATCACCTGTTATAATGATCAGCCAGAAATATGAACTAAATACATTATACTAGATATCCCAAACCATCCTCTCATACCATATTATTTAACTTGCCAAAACAAAGACAAGTAATGAAATCCTCCATAAATCCTTAACAGCATGAAAGTTAGCATTTACACCACATAACGTCCCTTTAATCCTCCACTCCAAAACCTGTGCCTGATATAATATGACACTCTGAATTCCAAACTGCTCATTATATGAAACCCCTGGCAGTATTCCCATACTAGTCCATTTAGTTCGCTAAACCAAAACTAGCAACTAAAATTCCTACCACTCCTGACAGCATACCATTTAATATTTAAGTTAATACTGTCTATGCCCATATCCTACACCGAAATTTCTGGCCTCCATTAAAGTATATAAATAATTTATATAATATCCCAAAAGTAATTCGATACCAGTCAGTTTAAGTTATTAAAACAAACTTATTAACTTAAACATTCATCCTTCCTTGACAGCATACCTATTCCACGTTTCTGTTTCCTGATGCCCCTTAAGATTAGCACCCTAGCATAAACCAACTATTTAAGGGTCTTAATAGGTTAATTTTAACATATTTGAAACCCCCTTTAATTTTCAGTATTTGCGTTTAACCCCAGAACTCTGAAAAATTATAGAAAACACCCCGTAGGGGTTTTTTTCCCATGGGAGCCGGCTCCCCTTTATTGGAGCCGGCTCCTAGGCTTCTAAAGCCGGCTCCCCCTCATGGAGAGCCGGCTCTCTCTTCATGGGAGCCGGCTCCCACCATTTAGGAGCCGGCTCTCACCCCTGAGAGCCCCTCTGCCTCGTCTCTACTTCGTCCGATGATTTTTCTGCGTTTCCGGCGAAGTCCGACGTTCCTGTCCCAAGTATTTTAACATTCCTAGGGTTCAATTTAAATTCTTAAAGCCCTAGAAACCTCTCACCATCCAGCATGCATTAATTGACAAAAATCTAAAACAAAAACAAAACCGTATCCACAAACGCCAATCACAGTTAACTGAATGTATGAACAATCTAAAGTCTGATCACATGTGTCAAAATTCCATTATAAAGGTTAACTAACTTCCTAACCATCCTAACAACACCTCACATTGCATTATGAATTAATTTACAGAGATTTAATACATAATCTAACAATTTATGCAAGAAAAACCATCTTCAGTTATTATACGGTTAACCAAATTCCAGACTAAACTAATATGCATAAAATTTGTTTTAAAAATTTTAATTAAATTCCTGGAGTCTATTTAGAATGCACAGAACACAAGTTTACAGGAAGGAGAGAATGAAACTTGCCTTAAGATTCCGGTTTGAAACCTTCATCGCCGTTGCTAAATTCTGCAACGAACTGTAGACTACCTGCAACTCTCCCACTGTTCCAGCTTTATTCCACAAGCCATCGACTCTTTCTTCCTTGATCCCACCTTCAATCCATGGCTGCAATCCTAATTGATTCTCTCAATTTCCCTCTGTTTTTCCCTCTCAAGGAACCTCTCTGTTTTTCCTCTCATAAACCCTTACGTGAATTGAGTTTTAATTTCCTCACCCTAGCAGACGTATAAGATTTATATATATACACGTCACAACCTTAAGTCAAATTATATAACCGTATATTTATAAGATTTACGTAAAACCTAATTTAAGTCGGCGACTACACAAAAATAAAACCCTAAATCTAAACCATAAATACAACACACCTAAATTATATAAGCTACCAAAAATTACACGTCAATTACATAAATACAACACACCTAAATTATATAAGCTACCAAAAACTACATGTCAATTAAGTCACTAATAATCAAAACTTTAAATTAACCAATAATTAAATTAAAAATAATTACAATGAACTTAAACAACCACAATTATCAATTAAGCAAACCAATTCACTATATCATAATTAAATTAAATACACACAAATAATAATAAATCAACTAATTTAACCAAATAACAAATAAGTCCAATAATTTAAATAAAAATGAAAAACCACCCAAAATATTCCCATTTTATCCTTTTGAAAACTAGGGGTATTACAACGGTGGCATACTAGGTATGGATTAGTTCAAACACTATAACCTACCTATTGTGGATTGAGGTGTGAATTTACCATAAAGGTTCAGTCCCACTCATATTTGTGTCATATCAATTATGAATTGAATGACCTACTTTGGTTTCTGGATGGATTGTTATACTTATATCAGACCACTATAAAGAATGGATGATATTTTGTATTAGGAGTATACGGACTTTATATACATATCATTATGGTGTCATGGTATGAGCTTGAGTCTCAGGACCATGGTTAGGGTGCGTATATCGCCTAGGATGGACAACTGGACACAGGTGTTGTTCCCTGGTAGGTCTAGATACACATGACCACAGTATGTGCGATTTGCATGGTATCTCTACTCAGGCTGAGACAGACCTATTGGACTAGTGAGCGTCCTATAGTGTGTATCTATATCTATATGGACTATTTTAGCTATTGCCGAGCTATCTAGGATGTATCTGCGTATCGGGTTTATGTATAGATTGTAGTAGTATGGAACTTGCATGTAGGCCTGACCCACCCTTATTTTTCAGGTGTTCGTGAGTACCAGACTTAGGGTTTGATCGTGGTGATGCAGATACAGACACTCACTCTTCCGACTATATAAGAGTTTCTTTCTTATTTTAGTCTTGGGTTTTAATTCTGGGTTTCATTTACAGTTGAGGATTATCAGGGATCCACTTGGTGGATTCCCGAGTTGTAAGGATTGGAAGGTTTAAATTATATTAAATTTTTTTTTTTGAAGAATTTTTCGTATTTAGAATTCTTATCAGCTTATTATTATTTTATCTTATTTCATTTTTTTTAGATTCTGTGTTCAATTACATATTGATTGTTTGGTATCCCTCGGATCTGTGCCCGGACTTGATCACCCGTGGCTCTAGAATCGAGGGGTATCACAGTTGGTATCAGAGCACTCCAGGTTCTAGTGTCCTTAGGAGTGTTTTTCGTTAGAAGTCTTCTGCGTTGCGTCTCTTAAAACTTAGAGTCATATTAGGATTCGTTGTACTCTTTTACGGTTCGTTAAGAGGAGCAGGTGATGTCAATTATATTTCATAATTATGGAATGGTTGACACTAGGTGGAGGATGGGGTCCAGGGCGACTGTGAATCAGACCCGAAGGAGTCGATGAGTACGTTATCGAGTTCTCTATCAGAAGCAAAACTTGTGATCGAAGGTTAAGTTCCGATCGGCGCTACTTTTGAAGTATAAGCCAAGGAAGGATTTAGGAGTATGTTTTAGGTCACCGCATAAAGGGACCAACACGATTTTAGTTGTTCTCATAAAGGAGGCAACCGAGGAATAGGAGTCCGAAAAGAATTCTAGTGGAGGAAATTGCAACACACCCCAGAAAGAGGATATCGAATCTTGTCAATCAAGGATCGCGCAAAGGGGATCTTGTTCACTAGTAGTATAATGAACAATACTAGTAGAGTTGGTGGGGATTGACCTACATATAGTTAAAAAAAATTCGTGTTACCTTAAAAGAGGTTACTAAAGAGAACTCTTCAGGAGTTTAGGATCGGATAGAGTTGTTATCGGAACGCAGCAATGATGTGATATCACATTCCAGAGAGTATGGGAATTAGGTTGTGACGGTCTAAGTTGCTTTCTTATAGCTGCATTAGACGGTTGCATTCTAGGTATAAGGAGGATGGAGGTTAAGCCTTGGGAACTTATTGAAACAAATGGATTTTTGTTATGAGCTATGATTTGAGCTTATGTTTCGGGGTTGGATGATTACCTCTGGAACTGGAAAAGGAGATTGTGAACCAATCCGGTAAAGTTGATTACTAAAAGAGATTTTCTTTGCTAGGAGGAACGATGTTTTACGCAGGATTCTATTATATTTTATTGTGTTTTTGTGAGTGCATTATGTGTTTTCTTTTCGTTAATTATTCAGGATCGGGAATACGATTTAGTTGAGGACGCAAGTGAGTGAACAGTCAATTATCGTTTTGGAGGAATAACATTAATTACGCTAGGATTTTGGGCATGTGGTCATAGGATTTGGTAACTATACCTACCTGAAGCCAATCTAATGAACCTGGACATGCATAGTTATAGTACGTTTTCAGGATGGGATAAGTAAACTTGCAGTTCGAGTCAAATGATATAGATTCATTTGATAAACTGTAGTGTCGCGTTAGTTAATTGGAGGAAACGGCTTAACTGAATATCTTCTAAAATAAAAATAAAAATTCCCAAGTCAGCAGGAGGATTTTATACTGGTTTAAGTACTTATTAGGATGACACCGACTGAGGGTAATAGACGGATTAACTATTCATCAGTCTATCCATAATCAAGAATTTGATTTATGAGAGCATGTCATTAAGAGGAGTTGTTGGAGTTGCATATCGAGGATGAAGCAAAGTCTCTTCATTTGCACAAATAATACGGGAATTTTTTTTTTAAGGGTCACAATTTGCAACAAATAGTTGTCACTAGAAATTATAATCTATTTGGAGGATGAAGAGATTCTATCTGAAGTTGTATTTGGACAGGATGTCTATTAGACACTTACTTGTATTAGACAAGTAAGATGTCAAAGACTTGAAGATGAGGCCGAACATCTAATTATGGAAGCTGTCGTTACCAGACTAATAATACTTTTATTCGACAAATTGGACGGGGGATGTAAGGATTGAGGTTCACAACTCTTAGTTCTTAGTGGATCTTCTTCGAAAAAGGAAGCAGATGGTTGGAAGGCAGGTAAGAGAAGGGACATAGTGATTTGCCTCAAAGTCTGATATCTAGTAGGTAATCTAGATGGACCGTCAAAGATCCTTAGATCCTTGCAGTCACTTCTCATGCTAGAACGGGACTACCAGAGTAGTTTCCACAGATCTAAAGGAGAGATGGTTGATTCTACATAAGGGTCAGGATTTTGGTGGGGATATTGGCTAACTGATACAATTAAATCAGTTTCATTTTGTTTATTTTGGAACTGGTAAGATATCAGTTCCTATGAATAGCACGGATCACTAGACGATTTAGATGGATAGATGTGGGGATTCACACTTTGCATTGAGTTTCGTCCGATAGAAGTAATAGTGAGGAGGATGATCTTATCAGTTGATAAGATAATTGAGTTTAGCATGTGGAAATAATAACACTTGCTATTACCAGGGAAATGGAGGCGGTCAACTTATAATATTTAAGCTGATCCCACAGGAGGTCGTACTTTACTCAAATGAGTTTAGGGTACTGAAAGAGGACTGGCAGTTGTCTTTCTAATTCTAGGAAGGTCGGGATGACTGAGATGTTTGGGGATTTTGGATAGTATGTGTGCCGATCTCTCACTATTTGGTTTGGCATGGAAGCGAGGTTATATAATAAGACATTGTCTTTATTTAAGGATACATCGGAGATAAATATTCTCTTTTGCAAATGGTTGAGCGTGGTTTGGAGGCGGCAATCGGATTTTGTACATTGTTGAACTCGTACATAGGAGTTTCTATCAGGAAATGGTTGCTTGGGATGTCTTCCGTATTGGAAGCGATGTTTTTGGAGGAAGGTCAGTTTTACGTGTTACACTGACTTTTCAAAGATTTTGTTTATCGATTTAGGCAGTAGCCTATTTTTTTAGTGTTACCAATTTGTTAGCGCTGGATGCATAGGAATTATATGCGTCTGTTCTATGGAACTTGGAGGAATAGGGATCGTTACCCTTCACTAAATATTGGATAGGATTGGATCGTTGATAGATACAACTTAGGAGTTGTACAGGTATGGTATTTCTTAAACATAGAAACCTGGTTATTGTTGGTTGTGTTGGAATTTGGGTGGAGCTCATATAAAACAGTTGTGCCACACGGAAACGGAAATGAATTTTGGCAAGTCATTAATTCAGAGTTTCGTGAATTCCGATGACGGAATTCCTTTGTGTAGGGGGGAAGAATGTAATACCCCTAGTTTTAAAAAGGATAAAATTGGAATTTTTATTTATTTATTTATTTATTGATTAATTGATTTAATTATGTGATTTAGTTGTTTTGTTTTTCTTAAGTGATTAATAGTGTGTATTTAAATTAATATTGTTTAATTGTGAATAGTGGGTATGTATTTAATTATTTATTGTCTTGAATTTATTTATGTGTTTTGAGTGATTATTTATTTGTTTTCCTTATTTGTTTTACGTGTAATTAATTAATTAGGTTTAGGGTGTTACGATTATGTAATTATGGGTGCCGACTTATAGGAGGTTGGAATTAGGGTTAAGTTTTTATGGTAGCCTATATATTTAACTTTACAAGTCTGCTAGGGTTAAAAACAAACTATGCACGTAAGAATTCTTGAGAGAGAAAACAGAGGCACACATAATGGTTTGGAGAGGAAACTATATGGGCCACCAGTTAGGAGTTCAATCGTGACCTGAAGGTCGTATCAAGGAGGAAGGAGTGGATGGATTGTGGTATTGGAACTGAGCAGTAGGAAGGTTGCCGGTCGTCCGTTCGTCGGAAACTCCATAGACGACGTTGTAAGGTTTCAAACTGAAACCTAAAGGCAAGTTTCATTCTATCTCCTTCCTGTAAACTTGTGTTCTGTGCATTCTATATGGTCTCCAGGAAATTAATTTAACTTTAAAATGGAAGGTTGATACAAGATTATCAGACTGTAACCTGTTGCATGCTTAATTAACTGGTCTCAGTTCTCTTGCATCAATTGTGTTGTTTTCGGTTTAGATTTTTGTCAATTGATTTACATTGGAACATGAAGGGCTTCTAGGGTTGTTTAGACTCTAATTGAACCTTGTAAACTTTAAAAAAAAAATTCAGAACCGAAGGATGGAGTTCGTCGGTAGCAAAGAGGGCAAACAGGGGAACCATAAATTGTTTCGTTTATGGTTTATGTTTTGTTAATTAATTCATATTCAAATTGGAGAAGCTTCTAGGATTGTTAGGACTTAAACGAACAGTAAAATTTATTTAATTAACGTGCTTGAATTTAAAGGAATTTAATTGCATGAAATTGAATTTGTTTTAGGACTGCTTTTACGGTTGGATTATATACCTGTTTTAACCATGATTTCTCTTGAATGTACACTTGTTTTGAATCATGTAGTGATGCAAAATTACTTCTTATAATTAGTTGGGATGGTCTGGAACTTAAAACAGTGGGTTAGGAACTTGAACAGAGGCAACCGGAAAGTCAGAAAGTGTCCGGAATTGAAGAAGACGGAGGTTCAAATAATAGAGCAGGCTCCATTCTTCAAAGGAGCCGGCTCCATTGAGATGGAGCAGGCTCTAAACTATTTTGGAGCCGGCTCCAAGAGGATAGAGCAGGCTCCAAAATATAATGGAGCCGGCTCCACTTTTGGTAATGCACAGTAAGTGCGTTTTTGTAGTTTTTCTGATTTTAGGGGCTTAAATGAAATTAATGGAAAATGGTGTGGGGTTTTAGATGTTTAAAATTAACTTATTAAAACCATAAATTAGTTAGTATATGCTAGTGTGTTAATTTAAATGGACATCATGAATTTTTAAAACAAAAAAATTAATGTGCATGTTGTCTAGGAAGGAGAAAGTCTTAAATTTCTAGTTTGGTTAGCCAATTGAATGGACTGAATTGAAAGATATTTTATGGATGTTGTACCAAAGATATTTGTGATATATTTAAGTTCCATGAGGGTTGGTTGGGTTGTGGTTATCGACGTCATATAATTTAAATACATTGTTGCATGCTGTCAGAAGTGGAGGAGTTTTTATTTGCCGGTTTGTTTTAACCAGTTTATTTTGGTAAGTATAAAATACCATTGGGGTTGTATATAATGTATTGTGAGACTTCTTAGTTGACATATTATGTCAAGCACAGGTTTTAACATGGAGGATTAAAAAGGACGTCATGTAATGAAACGATAATTTTCATGCCGTCAGGGATTAAGGAGGATTTTCATTACTAGTCTTTGTTTTAATAATTTAAATGAACTAGTATGAGAGTATGGTTAGGGATGTCTAGTATAATGTGCTCAGCTCATATTTCTGATAGTCATTATACCATGGTGTGGGTGTTAATTGATGAACTATTGAAATTTCTGTTTTGTCAATTGGATGGATATGGATGGTTTAAATTGTCTATCAATGCGTTAACAATTTAAATGGAAGTTTTATGATTATAATCATATACTGGATGCATAATTTGGTCATACATATAATAGACTGTATTTATGTTTATTTTGGAGTATGGTTGATGAATATTTATTATTAATTTGTCAACTATATTGGATGGAGGATGGTATGCACCGGTATGGGACGGTGGCATACTAGGTATGGATTAGTTCAAACACTATAACCTACCTATTCTGGATTGAGGTGTGAATTCACCATAAAGGTTCAGTCCCACTCATATTTGTGTCATATCAATTATGAATTGAATGACCTACTTTGGTTTCTGGATGGATTGTTATACTTATATCAGACCACTACAAAGAATGGATGATATTTTGTATTAGGAGTATACGGACTTTATATACATATCATTATGGTGCCATGGTATGAGCTTGAGTCTCAGGACCATGGTTAGGGTGCGTATATCGCCTAGGATGGACAACTGGACACAGGTGTTGTTCCCTGGTAGGTTTAGATACACATGACCACAGTATGTGCGATTTGCATGGTATCTCTACTCAGGCTGAGACAGACCTATTGGACTAGTGAGCGTCCTATAGTGTGTATCTATATCTATATGGACTATTTTAGCTATTGCTGAGCTATCTAGGATGTATCTGCGTATTGGGTTTATGTATGGATTGTAGTAGTATGGAACTTGCATGTGGGCCTGACCCACCCTTATTTTTCAGGTGTTCGTGAGTACTAGGCTTAGGGCTTGATCGTGGTGATGCAGATACAGACACTCACTCTTCCGACTATATAGGAGTTTCTTTCTTATTTTAGTCTTGGGTTTTAATTCTGGGTTTCATTTACAGTTGAGGATTATTAGGGGTCCACTTGGTGGATTCCCGAGTTGTAAGGATTGGAAGGTTTAAATTATATTAAATCTTTTTTTTTGAAGGATTTTTTGTATTTGGAATTCTTATCAGCTTATTATTATTTTATCTTATTTCATTTTTTTTATATTCTGTGTTCAATTACATATTGATTGTTTGGTATCCCTCGGATCTGTGCCCGGACTTGATCACCCGTGACTCTAGAATCGAGGGGTATCACACAACCCGCATTCGGGAATCCGAGGGTATCACAGTTGGTATCAGAGCACTCCAGGTTCAAGTGTCCTTAGGAGTGTCTTTCGTTATGTGACTTCCGCGTTGCGTCTCTTAAAACTTAGAGCTCGTATTAGGATTCGTTGTACTCTATTTACGGTTTGTTAGAAGGAGCTGATGTCAATTATATTCTGTAGTCATAGAATGGTTGGCACTAAGAAAAGGATGGGTTTAAGGCGAAAGCGATAAAGACTCAAAGGAGTAAAGGAGTACGTTATCGATTTCGTTACCAAAAGGCAGAGTTAGGGATCGATGGTTTAGGTTCATTTGGCGTTACTTTAAAAGAATAAGCCAAGGGAGGATTTAGGTGTACGTGATAGGACACCGCATATCGAGGCCAACACGACTTCAGTTGATCTCAAAAAGGAGACAAGTGAGGAGTAAGAGCCGAAGAGGATCCTAATGGAGGAGATTTATGTGCATCCAATAGAGAGGGTACTAAATCTTGAAGATGGATGATCGTGCGAGGTGATCTGAATTGCTAATAGTATAGCGAATGTTATTAGTAGAATTGGGGTTGATCACTCTACAAATAATTAAGCTTTCTTATCATCTCTAAAAGAGGTATATAAGAAGTATTGTTCAGGAGTTTGGGGATCGGATGTGTTCTCATCAGAATGAAATACATAATTTTTAAATCACATACAGGAGGGCATTGGTATTATGTTGTGACGTTCTAATTCGCTTTAAAAAGCCAAGTTAGACAGTTTACATTCCGCATATAAGAAGGATGAGGGTTAAGCCCCTGGTATTTGCTTAGGCAAATATTTGTGTTTTTAAGCTATGTTTTAAAGGATATGTTTCGAGATTGGATGATTATTTATGAAACTTTAAAAGGAAATTTTGAAAAAAATCTAGTAAGGTTGATTTCAAAGGAGACTTTCTTTTTTAGAAAAAACGATATCCTAAGTAGGAGTATATCTTGTTTTATTGTGTTTATCATACGTGTTTTAATTTTTTTTTTTTTTTGTTAATTACTCAGGATTTGGTTTGTGGTTTAGTTGGGGACACAAGTGTGTAATCAGCTAGCTATTGTTTTAATAACATGGACTAATAGCACTATTTACGCTAGATTTGTGAGCATACGGTCGTAGGATTTGGTAGATACACATAAATCTAGCCAATCTATTGGACCTGGACATGTGCCATTATGGTGTGTTTTGGGATGGGATAATTAAACCATCACTACGAGTCAAACAATCTAGAACGATTAGTTTGATATACTTTACGTTAGGTATGGATTTGTATCATATTACAACGCCATGATATTGGTGGTTGTTAATGTTTCGGTATGCGTGAGGTAGTGGTAAATAAAGATCATTGTAACGCCATGATAATATATCAGAGGTGCTGGATTTGTTGAACATCTTCTTGAAAATTTCAAAAGTTGTTACCAAGTCGGAAGGAGGATTTAGTACTAGATTAAGTACTTATTGGAATGACACCGAGTGAGGATAGGAGACTGAATAAATATTCATCAGTAAATTCTTAATCAAGAATTTATTCAAGAGGGTGTGTCATTAGGAGGAATTTGCCGGTGTTGCACATGGAGGAGGAAACTAAGTCTCTTCATTTCCATAAATAATATGGAATTATTTTTTTTAGTCACAATTTGCAATAATTAGCTTTTGCAAGGAAATTAATGACTTATGTAGAGGATGGAAAGATTTCATATTCTTTTGAAGTTAGACAAAGAAGTTGGATTGTCATTAACTTTTGTTAAAGAAGCAGGGTGTGTCAAAGACAAGATGGTGAAACCAAACACTTGTAATACCCCGATAATTTTAAAAGATTTATTAATTAGGATTAATTATTTTATTTTATTTTTCAATGATTTATTTTATTTTATTGAGTGCTAGATTAATTATCTTATTTTAATTAAGTTATATTTCGTGATTATGTATGATGATTGATTGTTTGTGTGGTTGATTATTGATTGAATTATTGGTGTGTTGATTTTATTGGTATTATATGACTGAGTTGTAAATTCTTGTTTGTTTATGTGCTTCATGTAATTAGTTATTTTAATTTCTGTATTTAATTAATTATCTTATTTATTTAAATTAATTGGATTGGGCTTAAGGAAAGTTGGACCAAAAGATGTGGTCTTGGGCTTGTATGAAACCTTATTGGGTTAATTAATGAAGGTCCGTGGTTATTTAATTATTTAAATGATCACTTTTGTATCAATTATATATATATATATATATATATATATATATATATAATTAATTAATAATTGTTATGGAAAGATATATATATAGATATATATTTATTGATATTTATAAGTATATATGATTTAATTAACTAATGAGTTAATTATGGAAGGAATATATATTTATATATATATATATATATATATATATATATATATATGTTTATAGATATAAATTATTTAAAGATTATTATTTTAATTCATAATACTAGTTGGAATAGGATTTGGAATTTAAGGTGTATAAAAATACACATAAGGCTTTAGGGTTAAAGGTTTTACACGTTAGAAAATTAAAACAGACAGAGAGAGAGGAAGAAGAAGGGCTGACAAGGAGGAGGTCGGATCTGAAAAGGAGGACGTCGGAATTGGAAGAGATAATTAAAGCTTAAAGCGTCGGTTTCGTTTCGAAACCTTCAGGCGAGTTTTCTCTAACTTTCCTCTTAGAACTCATAAGGATTTCACCTTGAGTATCAAGGCTTTAATTAAATTTATTTGTTTAAAATTATGGTTAGATCGGAATAATTAAAAAGTATAAACTATTATATTTGATTTTTAGATTATTGGATTTTAATTGATATATATAGGTGTTATGTATATTTTAAAATCAATCTATAGGTGGATTTGTGACCCAAGAGAGTTAATTATGGTTTCTTTATTTTCTAGAATTGTTCTGTAATTTTCTGGAATTTTTCTGATATTTTTAGGAATTTATTAGGATTTATTTTCCTATTATTTGTTTGGAAAATAATTATATATATATATATATATATATATATATATATACTAGGTAACTGGGAGCGACGGCACAATAAAGAATTGATCCAGTGCGGCGCGGTGTAGGATAATAGGGTGTATACGCCAATTAGGGCCATTTGATTAATTAAACTTATGTGAATTGATATGGTGCATCGCGGCGCATAAAACTTTGGTGCGCATGTGTATCTGGACCATAGAAGTGGTCTGGTCAACTATGGGATTATTTGGTGTATTGCAGACCATGAGAAGATGGTGCACTCGCTGATCTGGACCTTAGATCTATTATAGTTAATAGAAAATAATCTAGTGTGAGCGTGTTCATTTGCGCACTCATTTATGACCATTGGATGCGGCATAAAGGAAGTGATGGATTCAGTGTGGTGAGCTCACGGTAGCTGAAAGAGCTTAGCCAATACCAGCACACAAGGAGGCTTGAATCCAGCGCGTGCAAGTGCATAGTAAGCACGTGGGCGCGCGTGGGAAACTATGTTGGCCTAATTCGACACTAGAAATTAAAACGGTCATAACTTAGTCATTTTAAATCGAAATTGGGTCATTCTTGAGCTCAAATTCAAGGATTTTTCGTCTTCTTTCCAATGGTACCAATTTCATTATCAGATTCCCATCCTACTAGGAGATATTTATGTTTTAGTGAGAAAGTGTCGGAAAACTATTTAAACCAATATGGAGTATTTAAAGGAAACTATTTCTGACATATTTAGTTGGACTAATTTGTGTAAATATAATAAATTAATAATTTGTTATGAAAGGAAGTGTGTATATATATATATATATATATATATATATATATATATATAATTATTTATATATGTGTATATATAGTTTAATTTGTCTATAGTTTAATTTGTCTATGAGTTGTATGGAAGGATGAATATATATATATATATGTATATTGATTTTAAATAATTAAGGATTATTAAAGAAGGTGTTAAACACATATATACATTAAATAACATATGTGTAGGTATATATATATATAAATCATTTAAGATGATTAATATTATCAATCTTATTTGGCATATCTTAATAGGCTGGTTGTTAAATTAATGATATGCGTATAATATGCATGTGATGGCTATGTATGATTTAGCGTATTGTTAATTTTAAAGTTAATTCATGGTTAAAGTGTGGGCATGGATGAATTGTCAAATGATTAAATATATTACCTAAATATTTGTATGAATAGAATACATATATGGAAAGCATGGATGAATTGCTAATTAAATGTATGAATAAATATACCTGTGGAGGCATGGTTGAATTGCCAATGTATAAATATACATACACGGAGGCATGGTTGAATTGCCAATGTATAAATAAATATACTTATGGAGGCATGGTTGAATTGCCAATATATAAATAAAAATATTTACAATGGCATGGTTGATTTGCCAAAGCATAATTACGTTGTTATGTGTTAGATGATTAAAATATCATCTATGGTTGTTGTATGTATGGATTGGATTAGGGTTAGATATTCTTAAATGAGAATAGTTTAGTACTTACTGGTTAGTGTATTATTTTATATTAATAAAATAATATTGGGGAAGACGTGGATGATTTGTCAAAACTTGGATTTTGGATATGTGATTTAAACAATTAAAATCATTATCGGGTTGGGATTAAATAGAGTATTGCTTTTATTATAATTTGTTGTTTAAATTATTAAACAACTGACTAGGATGGGATTAAGGTCAAAGGAGTTTTTATAAAATGAAATGGTAGATTGGTCTAGGTATGAATATTATTTTAATAATTATTTAATAGGTATGGAAATTTAATAAACCTATTAATGGATGTGATTAGTATAGTATATATAATTATATATAGACATGTATATCGTGCTTTATTAAAGTTAAAATTTTATTAGGTTTGGTTTTGATCAGAGATGATCTGTTTATTGGTTTTCAGAGGCCTGGTAGAGTGAACTTGCTCGTAGGGTTTAACCCACGATTTATTTTTCAGGTTATTAGAGGTTCCAGTCTCGAGGTTGAAGATCCGCAGCTGGGAGACTGTCATTCGTTTATTCATCTTGTGTACTTTTAAATAGTATTGGATTATTGGATAATGTTTTAAGGGGTCCTTGAGTTATGGGATTTCCGAATTGTAATTGTTGGAGAATCATTAAGTAATATTTATTTATTAGTTTTCTTCAGCGGTTTATTTATTCTTTATTATTCATCTTTGTATTCTGTGCTTGTTAAATACTTAAATTGTTTTGATATCCCTTGATTTTGTGCGCGGACTTGATCAACCTGTGTTCCAAAATTAGGGGGTATTACAACACTTATATAAAGATGAGGTGTATGATATGTATGGAAATGTCGTAGTTTGTTGACTTTTGTTAAGTTAAAGTCATAGTTGACTATTGATAAATGGAATTACCAATTGACTTTCAATATCGGTAAGTTTATCACAGATCAGTGGTGGAAAGATTTAGTTGCAGAATTCGCTTTTGAAGATACTCCAATTTAAACAATAGGTACAGACGAAAGCTGGTGGTACCGGATTAACGGTACTTTCTGCAGACAAATTGGATGGAGGATGCAAGGACTGAGTTTCACAACTTTTAGTTCTTCATCCTGGTGGAAACATGATGCTTCACGATAGGCAAGAGAATGGACATAGTGATTTATCTCCAAGTCTAATATTTATTAGATAATAGAGATGGACCATCAAAGATCACTAGATCCTTTGCAGTCATTTCTTATACTAAAGTGGAAATGAGAGAGCATTTTACAGATTTAGTTGCGGGATTTCTGATTTTACACAAGAGTCAGGATTCTGGATGGGATATTGGTTGATTGATACATTAGGTCAGCTTGATTCTTGTCTATTTCAAACTGGTAGGACTTCAGTTCATACGAATAGAATGGATCACGAGACGGTTTAGATAGATAGAAGTGGTAATTCACACTTTATATCAAGTTCCGTCTGGTGGAAGCAATTATGGAAGTGGATGCTCTTAACAACCGATAAGATATTTAAATCCATATGGAATTATCCACAATGACCCATATGGAATTATGCCCCTTGGAAGAATTTGGCAACCCTTCCACAAAATCCATAGATATGCTCTCCCATTTCCACTCCGGAATTGGTAGTGGCTGTAGAGCTCCTGGCGGCCTCTGATGATCAATCTTAACCATCTGACAAGTACTACACTGAGAAACAAAAAGAGCAATATCCCTCTTCATACCTGCCCACCAAAACTGCCGCTTCATATCCTGATACATCTTATCGCCTCCTGGATGAACAGAGAACTCAGAGTGGTGAGTCTCAGTCATTACATCCTTCCTCAAACCATCAGCAAAAGGTACTACCAACAGGTCGACGACTGAGTGCATCCGCCGCCACATTCGCTTTCCCTAGATAGTACTGTATAGAAAAATTATAGTCTTTTACAAACTCCAACCATCTGTGCTGCCTCATATTCAGCTCCCGCTGAGTGAACAAGTACTGCAGACTCTTGTAATCACTGAATAATCTGAAGGACTCACCTAACAGATAATGCCTTCAAATACGTAAGGCAAAGACCACTGCTGCCAACTCTAAATCATGTGTTGGATAATTAAGCTCATGAGGCTTAAGTTTCCGAGATCCATAAGAAATCCGTATAGACAAGATACTATATCCCGCTCTGTGGAGTAGCCAGAACTGGTGCAGAAGTCAACTTCCTTTTTAGCTCATCAAAAGCTCGCTGACAGTGCTCATCCCACACAAACTGTACACCCTTCTTGGTCAGATGAGTGAGTGGTCCTGCTATCTTGGAGAACCCCTGGATGAACCGACAATAATATCCTGCCAAACCGAGAAAACTTTGAATCTCGGTAGGTGAAGTAGGCTGACCCCATTCCACCACAGCTGAAACCTTGGCTGGATCAACCGCTATCCCCCCTTCTGACACCACGTGACCCAGAAACTTCACTTCCCGCTGCCAAAATTCACACTTCTCGAACTTGGCATATAACTGGTGCTCACGAAGCGTCTGCAAGACTATGCGAAGATGTCGAGCATGATCGTCCTCCGACCGAGAATAGATCAAGATGTCATCAATAAAAACAATAACAAACTGATCCAAATAAGCCTAGAAAACTCTGTTCATTAAGTCCATGAACACTACAGGTGAGTTAGTCGTCCCAAACGGCATAACACGAAACTCATAAGAACCATATCTCGTGAGAAATGCTGTCTTAGGAACATCCTGCTCCCTAACCCTCAGCTGATGATACCCAGAATGCAGATCAATCTTAGAGAAATATGTGGCTCCCCTTAATTGATCAAACAAGTCATCAATCCTGGGCAAAGGATACTTGTTACGAATTGTAACCTTGTTCAACTCCCTGTAATTTATACACAGGCGAAGCGAACCATCCTTCTTCTTCACAAACAGAACCGGTGCTCCCCAAGGTGATGTACTTCTACGAATAAAACCCTGGCTGAGTAACTGCTGAATCTGATCCCTCAGCTCTCTCATCTCTACCGGTGCCATCCTATAGGGTGCCCTAGCAATAGGCGCAGTGCCTGGAGCTAAGTCTATCACAAAATCGATCTCGCGACTAGGTGGCAATCCTGGAATCTCCTGAAATACATCTGGGAAATCATGTACAATTGGTATGCTATCCAATGACACAGTAATCCCCTCCTCCTTTTCCTCCTCCATATGGAACAAATAGGTGTTACCGCCCCCTTTAGAACGTGGCATAGCTACTACATACATATCCTGACCAGGTATGGTAAATATAATAGATCTATCATAACAATCAACTTGGGCATGGTAGTGAGACAACCAATCCATCCCAGGTATTACATCATAAGTGTGCATGTCTAGGACCAATAAGTTGGCTAGAAATCTGAGTTTGCCAATATCTAGTGTCACAGACCCATCACTCTCATGTATAATAGTTGTATCGCCCAATGGTGTAGAAATACCCTGAGGTCTAGTGCATACCCTCGTCCTCATCCCAGACAAAGCAACAAAAGTCTTAACTACAAATGAGTGTGTAGCACCCGTATCAAATAAAACACGTCCATGTAAACCATGAATAGAAACTTACCCTCAATAGACTGAGGTGCCTGAACATCCTGTGGCATGGGGTTATACACCCTGCCATAGTGTAACTGCTGTGGTGCCTGTCCCTGAATCTGCGGCGGTGCCGGTAAAGCCAGATGTGTCTGTCCCTGAATCCGTGGAACCTGTGGAGCTGGTAAAGGCACTGGCTCCCTCTGTCCTTGCGGCACATGCTGTCCCTGTCCCTGTCTGACTGTAGAACACTACCGGGAAGTGTGACCATACTCCCCACAAGTACAGCAACTACCCTGAAAAGTACCGAATGGCCTCCTCTGTCGGTTAGCCTGTGGCTGACCCTGTCCTGCCTGTGGTCCCCCATTCTGCTGTCGCTGAACAGGTGCCACATCCCTGGGAGCATCTGATCCACCCTTGTGCTTCTTCCAAGGCTGTTGTCCTTGGAACTTGCCCTTGTCATTCTGTCGGTGACCGTTCCCATTCCCTTTCTCAGCTGACTGATTAGCAGAGTTTCTGTCACCCGTTTCTCACCCTTGGCCTATCTGATATCCACAGTCAACTGATACTGCTGTAGCGCAGCGTCTACCACTTGAGCATAAGTAGTATAGGCTGGACTACCTGTAATAGCTCTCTTGATAGACCACATCAGTCCCTTGACGAAACTGTTGCATTTTTTCTCTTCTGTATCCACCTCCTCCGGTGCAAAAAGTGATAAGCGCATGAACTGCTGCTCATACTCCGCCATTGTCATGTTCCCCTACTGCAGATTTAGAAACTCAGTTTTCATAGCTGCCCTGACTGCATAGGGAAAATATTTCTCGTCAAAGCGAGCATTGAACTCATCATAAGTCAATGTCATCATCTCCTCTGGGTGGTAACTGACTCCCACCACTGTAGTGCATCCCCAACTAACTTGAAAGTAGCAAGCATCTGCTTCTGAACCTCCGTGCACTGAACCAAACGAAGATGACGCTCAATATCCTGTTTCCACTGGTGAGCTGCTCTCGCATCGGTGGAGCCCGAGAACACAGGTGGACTCCCTTTTGCGAAAAAGCTCCTAGCCTTTCCCCAAGAATCCATCTGAACCACTAGTGCTGGTACAGGTGTCTGCTGAACCTGTGGTTGGTTCCGGAGTACAGCTGTTACCCCAGCCTCTATAGCTCGAGCAACAAGGTCATTGAGGTGTGGAGGAATCTCTGGATCTCTGACCCGACCCTGACTCTGTTGAACTTCCTCATGCTCCTTCTGAAACCCTGGCATTTGCTGCTCTTCTTCCATTTGCCGACGTTGTAGACGTTCCTACTGTCTACGTGCCGCTCTCCTCTGTCGACTATTCATGTTCTGTCCTCTTCCAGTGTTAACCATGCTGTTAACATAGAAAGACAGATATCAGTACGAGTTTAAACGAACCGTAAAAGAATTCAACAAATCCTAAACATAAGCTCTATATAAAAAAAACGCTATGCGGAAGTCTTAATACGAAACGTCTTAGAAACACTTGAACCTGGAGTGCTCTGATACCAACTGTGATACCCCTCGGATCCGAGACACGGGTTGATCAGGCCCAGGCCCAAACCCGAGGGAATATCAAACAATTAAAGTATTTTAAAGCGAATACAGATGACAAAATGAAATAATAAAGATAGAATAAAACTGAAAGAAACATTAATTATAAAACCCTCCATGCATAACTGAAATAATAAAACTCCAATCCTCCAAAACTTCAAGGTTACAACTTGGGAATCCACTGGTGGCCCCCTAACCAAAAATTCAACTGAAACTGAAAACTTAAAATAGAAAATGCTAGAAACATCGAGAAAAATCCTACGTAATCAAATGAATGTGAGACTGTCCTTGACAAGCACGATCAAGCTCTAAGGCTGGAACCGTCATGTACCTGAAAAGAATAATAAAGGAGAGGGTCAGACCCACGAGCAAGTTCTAATCTAACTGCAATCCATACAATGACCCGATACGCAGATACACCGTAGACACCTCACAAAATCTATCTAGTCCATACGTATAAATATATCCACACTAAGGGACATTCACTGGTCTATAATAGGGGTATCAACCTGAATAGAAGGCAACATGCGAATACGCACCCAAAGGTAGGCATGAGTACCTAGACCTAACAGGGTACACCTCAACCTATTATAACCAGCTACGTATCCACCGCATATACGCACCCTAACCAACGAGTCTGAGACTCAAGCTCAGCTCGTGGTACTATAAACATATATATATAATCCATCCAAATCCAGGGTATGTAGTTCAAATATTTAATAAACTGACATACAACAAACCAACTGGTTAGTCACTCAACTTATTCAGTTGATGTGACTTAACCTCCGTCCATTAATCTAGGAAGCCACTCAACTTAGTTGCAGTAGACATGTCTTAACCAAAATTAGGATTTAATATTTATAAATCCACTCCTTAAATCCGTTAGGTTAGGTTTAGGTGTTTGGAGCTAAACCGTCACCAGTATGTCACCGTCCCATTCCGGTGTATACAATCTTCCATATCCAGGTAAATTACAATGTATACATAATAAACAAGTAATTTACAGTTCAAAACCACCATCCAAATAATTGCAGAAAAGTATTTAAGATTTCAGCAATTTAAATCCCAGAATTAAACCATGTAATTGCAGGAAACAGTTTAATAGTTTACACAACTAGCATCGAAAGCATGCATAGACCCAATCCAATATATTAATGACTCTATCATGCATTTAGAACAAATTCTATAATCCTATTATAGTCCAACAAATTGCTAAATTAACCTAAACAATTTATTTCGTCCCATCCGATAACAGTGTACTAAGTCATACGCTTTTATACTGTTTTATTCTTTATCTTGGAGACTTAAACCATGCATCAATTAGTTTAATCACACTTAGAATCAAGTAATTAGATCCTCTGTAAAGTTCCCACAATACATTAGAAACATCCCAAGGCTCAAACAGTGTCCAGAATACCAAACAGTGCATTAAAAACTAAAAAAAAATAAAATTAATCGTATAATGAAGAGGGAGCCTGCTCCAAATTTTGGGAGTAAGCTCTTTCAGCCTAGAGCCGGCTCTAGGAGTCCTTAGAGCCGGCTCTACTTGTTATGGGAGCCGGCTCCCACATCCATGGAACCGGCTCTCACCTCCTTTGAGAGCCTCTGTCCCGTTGTTTCGTTTCAGTCCGTCTGCTCCCTATCTGATCAATTCCTACCACTCTATTGGTTTCTAAAACTAATCTAAGGAGTCTTAATTTAGTCTAGAAGCATCCCCAAGGTTGTTTACAATAATTTTGAAAACAATTACAGAGTTTAATCAAGCCATTTAAACTAGTATGCTTGAAAAACAATACTGGAACAGGTTTCAGAAACTTTCAGTTCTCTTCCGAACCCTCTGTTCCTCTTCACCACTGAACCTACGGATCTTATATCAATCCCAATAATATCCCCATGGTTCATTTACAGAGACTAAAAAAAATATTCCAAAGACTAGAGTTACAACAGAGCAACATGCTTAAAGAACAGAAAACTGAAACGAGCCATGCATGAACTGTAACAAAATGGTTTTCAACATAAACAGATCGTTCATATGACATATATTAAACATATATCTTCCAGTTATTGATTGATTAAACCCTAAAGATTATCTAGGTGCACATAACACGGGCCAAAGAAAAGGAGAAAGAAAAGAACTTGCCTTTGAGTTTCAGACTTGAAACTCTAAATTCCCAGTTTTTGTATTGCCCGTTCAATTCCCCAATGCTGTTCCACAAACCCACGTTCCTTCTACCTTGCTCCCACCTATCCTTCCTCTCCTATCTCTCTTAATTCTCCCTCTGTATCCCACGGTCTCTGTTTTTACAAAAATTACGGTTAATTATTCTAAAACCCTAAACCACCGTGACACACATACTTATAGGCTTAGTGATTAAACCCTAATCTTATAGGCTTAGTGATTAAACCCTAATCCATGTATAACTCGGCCCATAAAAACCTAGGTTATACTAACTGTCGGCACATAACTATAAGACAGTCATGATGAACAATAATTTAAATTAATTAAACCAGTCACTTAAAACAATTAACTTAAGACAATTAAATTAGTAAATCCCCTAAAATCAACACAATTAAAAAAAAAATTTAAAACAATTAAATCTGCAATTAAGACAACTAATTAAACAAAACAATTAATCAATTAAGTAAAACAAAACCCAAATTTAATATAACCATGAAATAAACACACAATTAAAAAAAACAATTTAAACTAATTAAATCAAATAAAAACCAATTAAACAATTAAATAAAGGATTAAACAATTAAATAAATGTCAGGACTATCCTTTTAAAATTAGGGGTATTACAAGTTGTATCAGAAGAGTTTATTAATTAATGGAAATACATTCTGAGGTTTATTATTAGATTATCATTTTAGTTTCTTGTCAGCATTTTATTTATTCTTCTTTATTCTTTTGTACTCTATATTCGTTTATTATCAATTTGTTTTGATATCCTCGGATATTCGGGCGTGGGCCGGCCAACCCGCATTCGGGAATCCGAGGGTATCACAATTAAACACTCTATTGGCAATGGAGCTACTACATCCTTCTAGTGGGATAACTGGGCTCCAGGAGGGCCTCTATGCTCTAGATTCACAACTAATCTTCTATCAGAGAGTAGATTGAATGAAGAAGCAACAGTGGATAACTTCATTGTTGATAATTCCTGGGTTTTCCCTACCACCCTAACCAATGCCATCCCAGAACTGCTCACTCTACCTGCTTCTTGCATATCTAGAAGTGATATTAAAAAATGGATTCCATCCCCTACTGGCAAGTACTCTTTTAGCCACACAGCTGCACAATTAGCTGAAGCCCTTCCTAACGTCCCATGGCACAATATAGTTTGGCATTCCCTATCCATTCCAAGAATGAAATTTATTCTTTGGTTGGCTGCTCAATCTAAATTGCCAACCCTTGACAGTAAGTCTATGGCCAACCACCAAAACATATGTCCTTTGTGCAATATGTCACCTGAATCTCATAACCACTTATTTCTTAATTGCTCATTCGTCTCTCCTATATAGCGTTTTATCAAATATTGGTGCAATATTCAGACAGTTATCACTAATTAGGAAAACCTTGTACAGTGGTCTAGTACTCAGTAGAACGCAAACACACATGAAAATCTATACAGGAAATTGGGCTTATCAGCCATGGTGTACCATACCTGGGAGGAAAGGAATGCCAGAATCTTCAGAGGGAAGAAAGCTTCACAGAGGGTTGTCTGCGCCAAGATCTCTTCCACTATCGCTACTATCTTGAAGCTTGGCAATCTCAAGGATTGCTTGGAATCTAGATCTATCCTCATGGACTGGAACATCTCACCGTCTTCTACAAGACCTCCTCCGCGCCCTCCAGACTGAATCATAGCGGCTTAGCTACGAATTGATGTCACCAGATTGTATATGATCTCCATTGACAGCCGGTGCCGTTAATGGTAGTTATCATTTGGGATCGGGTCCTCCCTTGTTGGGTTGGTTTTAATAGCTTTATGTTATTTGGGCTTGTCGCTCTTGGGCCTAAGGCCTCTTGTACATATTTTAATCAATGAAAATTGCTTTAATTTTTGAAAAAAAAAAAGAAAAAGAAAAAAAAAACACAAGTGAACGGAGATATAATATGTAGCATTTCTTAAATTCTGAGGAGTTTTTTTTTTTTTTTTTTTTTTTTTTTTTTTTTTTTTTTTTTGGGACAATAGTTAACTCCTCATCGGTTATTATCCTCACTATATATGTGACACAATCTTATTATGATATATCATAATCAATAAAATATAAAAGTAAATAATATCATACAGAGACTAAAGGGTAAATTACACTTAGACTCCCTGAAGTTAGGTCATTTCTCACCTAGATGAAAATTTTGGTTTTAATTTTTACTTATATTTGAAAGAGTGATTTTGTATTTCACTTACACCCCAAATGTCAATTTGGAAGGTAAGTGAAATACTTTTTAGGTATAAAATGACTATTCTACCCTTTTGACCATCTGTTGACTTAAAAAAAGTGTATTTTAATTTTTTCATGACAAAAATACCCCCACAAGGCCAACAGACAAAAGCCATGAATCAAATAATTGTATGTCACTGCATCAGCAGGAATTCCTTGATCAACCATTTCATCGAAAAATCTTACAGCTTCCTTCAACCGGCCTGTACTACACAATCCATTAATCAAAGAACTATAAACAATAACATCTGGAGAAACTCCTCCGCCAATCATTTCTGTGTAGATATCAATCGCCTTACTTATCAACACATCCTTGCAAAGAGAAGCAATGATCATGCTATATGTAAACACATTCACCTCGTAGTTTGTCTTTAACATCTTCCTATGCAACTCAAGAGCAAGACCCATCTCGCAGATTTTACAAAGCCAATTAATAAGAATTCCATATGCGAACACGTCTCCTTGGACACCCTTTTCAGTCATTTCATCAAACAACTGGACTGCATTCATAACCTTACCTTCCATACACAAGCCCTTAACCAGAGTATTGACGGTCATTGAATCCAGCTTCAAACCTCTCTTCAAAATCTCCCCAAAAAGACCAAACCCAGAATTAACATTATTCAAGTGACAACAACAATTGATCAAAATGTTCAATGTACACAAATCAAGCTCAATTCCAGCAAAACCCATCTTCTTATATAGCGAAAACACTACCAAATAGCATCTGACTTTGGAGATAGAACCAAATAGATGATTAAACGTATCCATTGACGGCATTGGTTGCGTTTGATTCAATTTGTCAAAGTATTTTTGGACAACCCTTAACATTATTTCTCCTACAGATTCGCTAGTTTTGGAAGTTGAAGAAGAATATTGAAATGGATTTATATATATGAAGGTTAAAGAGTATATATATTTACTCTTTTGAATTGCATTACCTATAAGAACATTTGCATTATTTTGCAACATTAAAGTAGGAGTATTTGGAACTGAAAAAATTGTTCAGATATATGTACTTTGGAAGTTACAAACATGCATATGTATGAATATAGACTTGCATAAACAAATCATATATCAGCTGCAGAAAACTATGGACAGGTCAATGGGCATGTCTTCTTGATTATGGGATACAGTAAAGTATAATTTATTAGATGTATATTATGCATTTTCATCAAAATATAAATTAGACGTATTAATGGATATTCTATATTATTACAGGTAGTATTCACTATTCATAAAACAAAATGAGTTTGGGATTTGAGATCACAAAATTTGCTAGAACTTTCTAATTTATCTTAAAGTGAGAGCTTCGTGGGTTATATTTTCCATGACTATATATGGGTTAGTTTGGTTAGGAGAGAAATGCAGAGAGGTGTGTTGGGTGTTGTGTGGTGTGTGTCATTTGGTGCGTGTTACTGTGTTAGTATACAATGATAGGGGTAGTTTTGTCTTTTAGAGTTATAGATTTTTTTTTGCATTAAATTGTATTAAAAAAATTAAGGGTAAAAGGGTCCATTCACATGTGTCAGAGTCCAAAAGCAAATTGGGGTGTACGGCATGTTTGGTGTGGTGGAATGAATTGGAATGGAATGAGAATGAGAATGGAGGTGGGAATGGAATGAGAATAACAATTCTCATTCTACCGTTTGGTTGTAAACATGGAATGTGTAAAAATGAAATCCCATTCTCATTCCTATGTTTGGTAAGAAAGTTAGAATAAAATGAATTTATATTATTAATAATAAAAAAAATTAACTAAAAAATTAATTTGCAAAAATAAAAGGGAAAGAGATAATAGAGAGAAAAAAAAAAAAAACGAGATAAAGAGGGGGAACAAATAGCATATAGATACATATTTTATATAATGTATGTATCAGTGAATTATTTCTTTAAATTATTTTATTACTTTATTAATTCTTAGTGGAAATGGAATGGTCATTCCACCTCTCAAAAAGTGAAATGGGCATTCCCTAAGAATGACCATTTCACTTTTAATGTGACACACCAAACAAGAGAATGGAAACAAATACATTCCATTCCACCTTCGTTTGATTTCATTCACTCACACCAAACATTGTCTAAGTGAAAGTTAAAACCAAAATCTTTATATAAATGAAAAATGACTTAACCTCAAGGGATGTAGTGAAATTAACCCAAGACTAAATGAACCCCCAACCTAACTTTAATTCTTTTTTATTTTATTTTTAATTGACAATAAAAAATGATGTGTCAAAACAAGATTGAATCATATATCTGGTGTTAATGGTATTGTCTTCTCTTTATTTATTTGTGTGTGTGCGCGCGCGCCTATTTTAATAATTTAGGGTGACCTTTTTTACTAAATAATATATATTTTGCCATTTCCCGAAAATTCAATGTTACTTGATTTGTTGTTGTGCTTAAGAAAGTTTAAGAAGCATTTAATCTCAGTCCATAAAGGCAACATTTTTCTCCTGACTCCAAAAGGAAAGATAATAAAGCCAATCACGTGCTTACAATAAAATAATTAAATTGGACACAAACATATATTGATTTACTCTTAAAAAATAATCTAACCGTCTAGAATTATCTCACTATTCTCTTTTGAAACAAAATTGCCCTTTTACCATTTCATTGTCATGTTTTTTTTTATTTTTTTATTGTCATGTTTATCGACTAAAGTTCAAGCCACGGGTTTAGCTTTTTCTCTTTGGCTAATTATTTTTATTGTAATAACATTGTCCTCTACTAAAGTTCAAGCCACGTGTTTAGCTTTTTCTCTTTGGCTAATTATTTTGGTTGTAATAACATTTGTCCTCTATGATTTCATTGTCATGTTTAGTGATTAAAGTTCAAATCACGTGCTCATGAAAACAACATTTTCCGAAATTTAAATAATTCTTGGACAGATACAAGTACAATATATTTTATTGGTCTTAAATCAAGCAATAGTCATGATAGTACAAAATCTTTAGATTTTCTGGACCAAGATAAGATATGAAAATGATACAGATATAACAATAATGTTGCTCCTTGCTACACCACAGGACACAGTGCCTCCACGATTCCATCGGTCTTGATACAACTGCTACGTCGAAAGATTTTCGTGGTTCTGGTCAATTCTAAAGAAAAAAAAATGTCTCAACTTGTTCCTCTTACATTTGTACTCATCCTTGGTGGTCCTGTTGATTTGATCGCTCATATCCGACATAGTTGTCTTTTATTTCAATGAATTACATGAATCTAAAACATGTGTAACATCAAAAACATGTGTAACATCAATATTCCTCATCTGAGCCAAAGATGGAGATGGAGTGCGTGGTTCAAATGCTAAAAGATTCAAGTATGAGCTCCCATAAAATGCAACAACCAGCATAAATAATGTAAAGGTACAAAATCGACGCACAATAAATACAACACACGATAATATTCGAATTTGATGCAATTTATTCGTTTTTACAACCTTAGATCTTGTAATTGCTGAGGAGTGGTATTCATAATCTTCTTGAAATCATTTAATTTTTATTAAGAAAAAAATCATTAAGTGTATCATATAATCGTATCACCAGTTACTTTTTGATACTCAAATCAACTACTAGCAAAGAATATAACTACTAAAATTTAATAATCCGAGTATTAAAATTAAATGTTATCCAATATAGTATACGTTAATTGTTACAAAAAATAGATTAAATATTGATTTAACTTTCAATTGAAATGACTATTTCTGTTCTAGTGCCTAAGAATCTAAACTTTTACTGTTGCCTGAAACAATGAAGACCATGTTTATAAGTTAAATCCTATAAGCGATCAAGTTATGAAATATTTAATTAAAAGTTTAAATATTCTCCTCATATTAAGGTTTAATTAAAATATAAAAAAAAATTCCATATATTATTAATACTTGAGACACTTGTAACACGGGCACCAATCAATATTTGGGCCTAAACTGAATTTTGGGTAAACTACATTAGAATCAAAACCCTGTCTGGTAGTTTTTGCCATAAAACTCTACAAGATCATATTTTATCTATTTTTATTCGTATATAAAAATGATAAAATTTTACTGTAAATATTAAAAAATGATTGAAGTTTATGATATTGATATTTATAAAAATAATGAAATTCACTATTTAAATTGGTTTCTGGTAAGAAATTTATCATTTAAATTGTTGAAAAACTGTGAAAAAAGTTACTTCCAAAGCTTCTTTTTTTTTCTTTTTTTTTTTTTATGGTTGTTGTTGTGGTGTTTTTTGTCTCGACAATTACTCTTTGGAAGACTCAATTTCTACCTTTCCATTTGAAAAGATAAAAGTTATCATTAGGCCACATTTTTTGAAATTAAGAGAGTATTTGAATCCTTAAATTTAAGCGTGCTCTCTCTCTCTCTCTCTCACTCTCTTATTGTGCAGTGATCTTTTCTTGTTTGAAAGACTCAAATCTCTACCTTTCAATTTGAAAGGTTAAGAGATACCATTGGCATATTCCGAGAGCATTCGAATTCCTAAATTTAAACTCTAATTCTCTCTCTCTCTAGGTTACTTCACAAATCACAATCATTATGCCGTGATCGAATAACTCCGTATCCTTTGAAAAATTCAATCTCTATCTTTCAATTTGAAAGGACAAGAGATACTACTAGACGAAATGCATTGACATTTCGAGAGCATTTGGATCCCTAAATTTAAGTTATAGTTCCCCCCTCTCTTGGTCCCTTCACAATCATTGTACGGCGATTCCTCCACCTTCTCCTTCCCCTTCCCCCTCTTTCACTCACACTTGTATGGAGAGAGACAGATCCAATGGATTCACGTGGGCAATCGTACATATATCTACATATATATATCTATGGCCCAAGCTAGTCTGAGAATTGCAGTGTGAGATGCCCACCATTGCTGTTTTCATGGAAAGCTCCAATTTTCTTCACTGCATTATATTAGCCCCCACTACCACATGCTTTGCTTTCTCTCCATATATTACTACCTGTCTGCGCTGTCTTCTCAATCCCCATTTTTATTCATTATCGTTTACTATTCTCGGTTGACTTTAGATTCAGCTTTAATGATTGAGAATTAACAAATCACCTACAAAGCCTCACTCTTTTCTTAAGCTGATGTTTGATGATATTAAAGATTAGCTATCTACTTGAACAATGTATTACTAGTATTAAGAATATTCTTTGTTTGTTTGAATTTTCGAAAATAATTTTTCAATTCTTAAAAATAGTTTTCTTTCGCGCTAAAAAGTATTACATGATCCCGGATTATTTAAAAATTTATTCTGTAAATACATATATAGGGACATGTATATAATATTGGAGGAGAACTTATGATGCACAAGACATAGCATGCCATTAATTGTGCATTTTGATTTGCTGAGACATGTCTGTCCCACTCTAAATCTATTCATAACATTTACATACAAATAAATTGATATATATACATACATAGACAGGTATGTGAATTATATATACATGAATAATTTATATAATAGACAAAATGTGTAAACAATTATATATACGCACTATGTTCTTGTATCTATGGACATATATATTTCTAGAGAAAATCACTCATAAAAAATAAAAAGAAAAATTGGTAAGTCATTTTTTAGTTTGTAATTGAAAGCTACTTTTTATTCTTCTCAACAATTATGTAAATCATTTTACAATCAAACAAATGCTTGAATATATATATATATATAATTTTTTTTTTTTTTTTTTTTTTGTCAACAGAAGGAGAGTAAATGAAAGTCAATTGCACCAAACCCGAACTTAAGTCTATGCTAGAAACACGAATTTGATTTTTTTATTAGCTCACAAAATTGACAATTTAAACTTTAATCAAATATACCCCTAATTACTTTACTACTAGTTGTTTGTAGTATTAGTTGTTTGTGGTTATAAGAAGTTTTTTCTTTAAATGTATAATCAATGAAAAATAAATTAATTGTAGAAATGAATTATTTCCTTCCCCCACGACTAACAAGTCTGGGTGGGAGATTAAAGTGATTGATGAGACAAAAACCGGTGGATGTTCATTGGATGACCAAAAAGATCACATGGTTTGCCATCGACCCATTTTTTTTTCTACTTACCTCTTTTTTTCTTTTTCTTTTTCTTTTTTTAATAATGTGAAATCTCGCAACTATCAGCCATTTGGACATGTAGTTATCAGGTAAATCTCCAATTACTCACCCCGACCCTAAAATGCAAGTAACATTTTAAGATAGGAATTTAAAGAGTTGAAAAAAATTCGAACCTACATTCAAGTACTAGATATGATTGTCTAACGTTAGAAGTTCCCTTTCCACCAACTCGGTTGGCGCTGGTCTACTTACGGATATTGGTGAGAGGAAAAAACATATTTGTCTCTTCATTAATCGACAACAAATATTCATTATGATACACCACGCGCGTCCTCGGATTCTTGTGCTGATATGTTCATAGTGACGTAGTTGAAAATGTCTCAACACTTCTGGGTGAATATTTGGAAACACATTCAAGTACTAGATATGATTGTCTAACGTTTAGAAGTTCCCTTTCCACCAACTCGGTTGGCGCTGGTCTACTTACGGATATTGGTGAGAGGAAAAAACATATTTGTCTCTTCATTAATCGACAACAAATATTCATTATGATACACCACGCGCGTCCTCGGATTCTTGTGCTGATATGTTCATAGTGACGTAGTTGAAAATGTCTCAACACTTCTGGGTGAATATTTGGAAAAGTCAAGTAGCCAATTGTTGTTGGTTTGTTTTCTACTTTTGTATTATTTATGTATACAGAAATCAGGTTACTAACTTCTTTAACTTTTCGACATTATCAACTTTCATATTTGTAATCGGGTGGCTCATGCCCTCGCGGTTTTTCCTCGAACCTGGACGACTGATGATTGGGTGTTGGTTCCTCCTCTGTGTCGGATCGCGGCTTTGGCTAGGGATCATACTCTGGGTCTTGATCCTTAGTTTGGTGGTAGTGTTCTTGTTTTTCCTTTGTTCTCTTCTTTGCCAAAAATAAATAAAAATAAAAAAATAACTTTCATATATAGTTTTATGACTTTGCAGAGATTTATATTTTTGGTAAACAGTCACATGTGCCCTCCTTTGTGAGGGGCACCCCTTCTCATGAGATTATGAAACTATTTTGCCGAATTGACTCGCACTTAGGGATGACAATGGGACGGGGCGGGACGGGGATCTCATTCCCCATCCCGCTGAATTTTTCAATCCCATCCCCGTTTAAAATTTCACCACCACCCCCATACCCGCCCCCGACCCCTTATCCCCGTCCCCGCCCCATCCCCGGCCCCAGCCCCGATTAACGTATATTATTTTATAAAAAAAAACATATTTTTTCTTATTTTCATCATATATATACACTAAATCTAATTTAATAATAAATTATTAAATGTAAGAGTATATTAGTAATTTAATACTTAATCGGGGCAGGTTTATTCCATCCCCGCCCCCGCCCCCAGCCTCGGCGGGTTTTCAAAATTTACCCCCATTTCCATCCCCATTTACATTAAAGGGTCCCCATCCCTGCTATAAACGGGGCAAGGCAGGAACCGGCACTCCTAAGTGTTCTCTATCTATTAACTTATATCGATTTTAGCTATAATATACATATACATTCTAAAATTGGATTGTGATCGCGGACAAAAATGCCAAATATCCATGTTCAATGATACTTGATTTCATTATTAAAATCTCTTACCTAATCTTTCATCATATAATACTATTTTATTAATTTATGAATAAATAAATAAACATTAGTATAAAATCTCTGAAGGAGAAATGAGGATTGGAGGCCTGTAAAATGTATTTGATATTAATCCAATTATTTTTGTATAACATCAAAGAAATTCTAATATCTTACTTTAAAAATAGCACTCTTATTTAATTGATCAGATCTGTAGAAGCCAAATAAAATATTTCAATTTTTAGGTATAATATATAATTGAGAGTGAGAGAGAGAAAAGAGTGGGGTTGGGGTTGCTTGGCTTCAACAAACTTTCATACCATGTAAGAAAGGTAGCTAAGAGTAAGTGCGATTAATTGGGTGGGGCATATGAAAGTTATATATATAATCAAAACCCTAAATTGTTAATCTGATAAATGATTACCAAAAATTTTGTACTTGCCATAATGCAACATGTTATTGCGGAAGATGCACGTGCATTATTACGTAGTATTATATTTTGACAGTTTGAATTTAAAATTTAAATTTTTTTAATTAAATTAAATTTAAAATGTCAATTCGATAATTCCAAACCGAACATGTAGAAAATTATAATACCACCGACTTTACCTAATATTTTGTATGACTATAATAATTGTAATGGTGGGGAAAAATTAGAATACCACCATCACGATATATTTTGCATGACTATAGTAATTGTTTGTTGTGATAACATCATTTTCATTTCATGTAGATGATAGTTTCTTGCATGTGAGGCTACATATATGATATATGCAATCGTACACGTCCATCTTGTGATTGGTGTTACGCTAAATAACAAGTGCTTTTTTTTTCTTTTTTCTTTTTTTTTTGGTAAATCAATTCATTAAAAGATAAAAAGAAACTATACAAAGAGGGGCAAAGGCCCAAAGGCCACAGGCCACAAACGTAGCTGAGCCACACCAGGCCCAATAACAAGTGCTCTTTAATTGGTGTTATCTTTATAAAATAAAATAAAAAAATAAAAATAAAAAAATGAATAGGGGGAATTGGTTGTTTCTCCTAGCATTTCAACCAAAATAGGCTCACGAGAATCTCCTACTCTTGCATATGAAGGCTGGCATATGATAAAGTGTAACGATGAATACTTGTCCATTTATTTAAAAGTTTAAATAGTTGAGTAATGCATTCATGTATTTATATTCAATTACTTTTTTATTCGGATGGGACAAATAACATTTATTACATTTTCTTCCATTCAAACTCGCAACGCCTTTGTTGCGGTAGGGCCACCTACCTACTTGTGGTGGCTCACCCGAAAGCCTTTCGGATCGGACGCTTGGCGTGACATCTGATCAAAGACTGGGTCTGACTCTGATACCAACTGTAACAGGTAAACGCTTGTCCATTTACCTAAAAATTTAAATTGTTAGATAGTGTTGCATACCCACTCATTTATACCCAATCAGTTATTCAACCAGATTCGATGTGGGACAAATGATTTTTGTTACAATAAGTCAGTATTTTGGATGAAATGATCCGGGCATTAAATATAAAAAATATTTAAAATATTAAAAAAAAATTGTCAGCCGCTTCTCTCTCCCATTTTACTTTTTTATTTTATTTTATTTTTCCTTCCTTCTAAGTAGGACAAAACAATTTATTGTATGACAACCTCTCACCAAATATACGGCATTATTCCGGTGAGGTTGTCAGTGGTGACAACTGTCCACTTATGAATCGCAGTTGGACCATATAGATGTTTTAATTCACAATTTCTGTCTACCATAGTCTTTATCCGAAACTTCGAATGATGACTCTCAAATTAATGTATCTTCTCCATAACTAACTAGCGTCAATGTATAAACATGATTTGTAAATACCAATACATGTAGTGAACCAAAAATTAACGTGGTGATTACCCAAAAAAAAAAAATGATTTTTTTGGTTATAGAGGTTGAACAGATGTTACTAGGAAAGTTTCTTGGTTTCAATGTCTATGTCGAGAGACTGCCTTTTTTTATGTGTTGATTTTACAGATGGAAACTTTCCGTTAATTCCTACTAATAAGATATAATCATAGATTGATAACAAAAGGGAGATGTTAGTCTGTGTATATATACAAATATGTATATGAAGCGTGTATGAGAGGAAAAGAAGAACGGTTAATGAATAAAAGTGTGGTATCAAGTAGTTTAGTTTTTAAATTTAGGGTTAAATGCAAAAAAAATCCCTGAATTGTTGGGGTTTTGCAAGAAACCCTCCTGAACTAAAAAAAAACCCCTGAACTATTGTTTTGTTGCAATTTACCCCATCAAGTTACCGGAAAAGACAAAAGACAATTTTACCCTTAATGTAAAACGGCATGGTTTTGATCTTTAGCCTATTAAATTGCTGATGTGGCTAAGTGAAATTAGAGCAACCAATCTGAATGCGACAACACAATAAGAGATAAGTTTCCACATTATAAACAACACGTGGCATAATTTTGTTGGCATCAAACAAAACAAATGAACCTTTACTCTTCATTCCTTATTCACGATCAACTGTGCAACCAAAAACCAAACTCTCTGCAACAATTTTTTTTTTTTTTTTGGGGTAAAATCTGTACAGCATCATCTTCCTTGGGGGAAACCCCAACCAACGACGACCACCATCATCCGCGTAGCCGAAATTGCGTCAACACAATTGAGCCTATCCCTTACTACCTCAACATCAACTCTCTGCCGCTGTCAAGCACCGGGAAGGAGCAGAGGCTGATTTGAGCAAAGCTGCCGTCGTTAAGAAGAGGAGAGGAACGGAGGCGGGACCAGTGCTGGGTCAGTTTCGAGAAGGAGCGGTGGGTCAGTTTCTGGAGGGGGAAGCCGCCGCAGTGCTTCGCTACCCCTACCGACGACCTTCGATCTCCTCTCTCTACTGGTTTTACTCTGGTGAGCCGGATCGATGACCTCCTACTCCGCCAATGAGCTGTTCTTGAATGATTCGGCCGAGGCGATAGTGGTTTTCCATGTGGGAAGGTGTAGTTGTGGGGACGGTGGTGACGGTATCATCGGTGGGGATGGCAAGGATGGTGGAGGAGTTGTTTTGGATTGTGACGCGAATGGGTTCACAATGGCCATGGTAATTATAATGGATATGGATATGGATAGAATCTTACCAACGTCGATGTGTACTCGCCTGATCTATCGCCATCGGATGTTGTACTCGCGGCTCTCTAGTCTTGGCTCTGTCAGTGGATATATATATATATATATATATATATATATATATATATATATAGGCATATGTCTTTTGTATCTTTTCTTGCATGAATAATTAAAATTTGTTTTGTGATTGAGGTGTAAATTAGGTATCATTGATGCAAGCATTACAGGAATCAGTTCACACATTGAGAGCGATTGATATGTATGAGGATGATTTGGGAAATTATTTAAATTTTTCTGAAATTGGGTTAGGGTTCTAAGTATTTTGGTTGTGTATTGATGATTGAGAGGTATGAGGTTGGCTATATATAGAGTGTTCTACTACAGCACACTCTGAGCCGACACTGCCGACGAACAGCTGACTCATCGTTGATGCATTTCCTGAGAGATTCGAACTGAAGGTTTGGGGATTTGAGGCCTGTAATACCCCTAATTTTTAAAAGGATAGTCTCGGTAATTTGTTTAATTGTTTTCTGTTCATTAATTATTTTTGGTTCATTAATTGTTTTGAATTATATTTTAATTGACTTTTTAATGATTTGATTTAGTTGACTTATTTGTGTTATTTGAGTTAATTAGTTAGTTTATTTGTTTTCTTTGGGTTAATTAATTATTTGAATTATTTACAGTAATTGTGATTATTTAAGTTAATTGTTTTAATTATTTATTTGGCTTTAATTCTCTGTAAATTGTATGTTATTTTCTGTTTTACGGTTAACTTGGAATTTTTATTTGTTTCTGTTTTAATTTGTGACTAGGTATAAAAGTGTGGTTAGGGTTTTAGTTCTGTTTAGGTTTAGGTTTATTTAAGGAGCCGACAAGGTTTATAACCTAGGTTGTGTTTATGGGCCTCGTTTCAGACTTTAGGTATAATTGGACTTAGGGTTTTGGTTGCCTATAAATATATACGATAAGTCTGCTTAGGGAACAAAATAATACAACCAAAACACGTCTGTGGAATTAGAAACGAGGAACAGAGGAGGTTGCAGTAGGAGTCGCCGGAGATTGTAGAAGACAACGTAGAGATTTTAACAAAAATCTCAAAAGGCAAGTTCTAACCTTACTCTCTCCCTTATACTCGTGTTCTTTGCATACTCAATGGTTCCAGGATGAATTACATGTTTAAAAATAAAAGACGTTGTCTGTGTCATGCCTAGAGTGTAACTGAAACTGATTTTGGCTTGAAGCTTGTAACCTGTTTAACTTTGAACTGTCTTATTTAATTCATGGTTTAATCCATATTAGTAGCATAATAAGGACTGGGTTAAGGACTGGAATCTTCTAGGATTAAGTGAAACTCTCTGTAAACCTCTACAGTGAAGTGTCGGAGGCGTAAATGGCGACCGGAGAGGAGAACACGAAGAAGAGGAGGGGGAGAGCCGGCTCCTATTGGATTGGAGCCGGCTCCACTTGGACTGGAGGCGGCTCCAATGGTCTAGGAGCCGGCTCCAGGGCCATTGGAGGCGGCTCCAATATTCTGGAGCCGGCTCCAGGTTGTTTATGCGTGAGTTTTGATTTTGTGGGTTGTTTTTCCAAATTTTTTTTCAGTGATTAGGCTTCCTAGTGATTGTTTTAATGTGTTTATTGGTGAATGAATACTGTAATGGGTGATTTAGGAATGATCTAGGGTAAACATAAATATGCAAAGACCAGATTAACATAAAATTGGACACAATCATTAGGATTACATGGAGTTAATTACGAAGGTCTTGTAGACTGTGTAGATTTGGAGTTTCTAATTTCTTAATTATATTAGAAATTTTCTGTGAGAGCTTGTCCACTCGAATTATATGTTCATGGAAATAGAAACTATGCTAAAAATTTATATTTCACTGAAAATTAGTTGATGAGTAAATTTAACGGTTAGTGCGGCAAGTTGTTGGACAGGAAACTATAAGTATAATAGATTACTTCTATTTATTCTGCATGCTATAGATGTGAGTGGGAAAATATCTATTTAGGCTCTGTTAATTCTATGGAAACTGGGAATAGGTCATCATTTTAAATAAAGCCCTGTATGATCAAATTATGGATTCTGAATTGGCTTACTTAAGCATGTTTGTTAATCTGTTCTAACATGTTTAGTTTGGAACTGTTGGTATTGACATTTATATGGTCATTATTTTGTCAACTGTGAATGTAAATATGCAGGTTGGTTATCTATGTCAATATGCATAGTAAGGAGTAGTTGACATTGATATTTATATTTTCAATATGAATCAATTATTGGTATTTTTAAGAATGGTTGCTAATGCATTCTCTTATGTTTAGTATGGAATTGTTGATATTGCTGTTATAATTATCGATGCTTTATCAACTATTGGACGGATTGGATTGTATGTACCGGTATGGGACGGTGACATACTGGGTTTGGATTAGCTCAAATTGCTAAGTCCTACCTATTTTGGAGTAAGGGCACGGGTTATAAACTACAATCCTCCTTATATATATAAGTCGGTACGGTTGACTACGCCGAGTGACTTACTGGATTTCTGGTGGATGGATAGAAACGGAGTTTAGATATATTTTTATGTTACCGTGTCATGAGCTTGAGTCTCAGTGTCGACGGTTAGGGTGCGTATATGCAGTTGGATGTGTAGCTGACTGTAAAGGTTGAGGTATACCCTGTTTAGGTTTAGGTACTCATACCCACTCAGGTGCGTATTGTGTGATGCCTTCTATCCAGGTTGAGACCCCCTTCATGGCCTAGCGAGAGTCCAGTAGTGTGGATATATTTATGTACGGATTATTAGTTATTGTTGAACTATTTAGTATGTACATGCGTATCGAGTCTCTGCTTGGATTGTAGTAGGTTAGAACTTGTTCGTGGGCCTGACCCACTCCTATTTTTCAGGTGTACGTCAGTTCCAGGCTTGAGCTTGTTCGTGCTGAGCAGAGACGATCTTCCATTCTACCGAGGATGTTGGGTTTCTTTCCAGATCTTGGATTTGGGTTTATCTTTTATTTTACTTTCATTTAGTGTGAGACTTTTATTAGGGGTCCACTAGAGATGGATTCCCGAGTTGTTCAAATTATGGATATTTGGTTTATCAAATTTAAGTATTTAATTATTTAAGGATTATCTTTTAGTTTCTTTTCAGCTTTAAACTCTCATTTCTTAATTCATTTTGTATTCTGTGTTCGCTATAAAATTATTAATTGTTTGATACTCCCTCGGGTTTGGGCCTGGGCCTGATCAACCCGTGTCTCGGATCCGAGGGGTATCACAAGGCCCATATTTCCCTTTTTTCGCTTTCACGATTGTGTAATTTTTCTTCTGTGCTGAACACAATTTTTTTTTTTTAAATCAGAAAGCATAAGCACACTGTGAAAAAGATGAACAGTGTTTATAACCACACATCTGTTTGTATTGACGATGAATAGTGTGTATTTTAGCATAAGGGCGTGTTTGGGTGTTTTAAGTGGTTTTGGGTGCAAATGTCATATAAGGGGCATTAGCGTCTTTTTATGCTCATAAGGGCATCATGGTCATTAAAATTATAGTGTGGCACTTTAACGGTGAGTTCTGACCGGAGCCTCGCCGGATGGGGCAAACTGCAACAAAAATCATAGTTTAGGGGGTTAGTTGCAACTTTAGTAGTTTAGGAGGGTTAGTTGCTAATTCCTTAATAGTTCAGGGGGTTTTTTATATTTAACCCTTAAATTTATTAATAATCGTTGGTGTGAATGGTAATTATGTTATTCTTTTTGTCCTAAAATAAATATTATGTTTTTAATTTTCTTTTGTCCGTTCAAAAATAATATTTCATTTTTTTTTTTTAAATAATATATTTCACATTTTTTTATATATATTTTTAAAATTTTAAATTTTAAAAAATAAATTAATAACTTTTTAAAAAGACAATACATGTCTCTATAATAATTTTAAAAAATAAATTAATAACTTTTTAAAAAGACAATACATGTCTCTATAATTTCTTAAAAATTACTATTCGTAAGATACATATAAGTATCCCGCCATTAGTAGTACTTTTAAGAAAATAGGTAGCACGCACCAATCATGAGGTGGACGTGCCACACGAGGACCACACCCAATAGTATCAATCCAATAAGTGTGGAGTTTTTGGGCCCAACTGCCAGTCTCGCACATTAAAGTTTCTTGTTTTTTCACTCTCACGGTCCCATCACTTTTACCAAAACAAATTACTGGCCGTTGATTCCTATAATCATAAATATCTGTTCTGTGACTGTGAGAGCCAGTTTAATTTGAAAACAACGGACTTTGTCCAATGAAAATGGTCCCACACAGCACTTGCACCATTATAAAAATAAAAATGATACAATTACCAAATAATTTTCCTAAATAAATTTTGAATTTAACGTGTTTTTTTGTCCACCTCACCTATTTAAACAGTTTTTAAAAAAATTTTATTTAACATGTGATAAGTGTAGCCAATCACATTAAATTCGGGACTTATTCGGAGATTCTTTTTCAATTCTCCTATCATTACTCTTATAAAAATTGTCATGGTTCTACTCTTATAAAAATTGTCATACTTGGACAAAAAAATATAAAAATAAATAGAAGTACTAACATTTTTGAGATAAAAGGTTGATTGTTCTAGCTTACTAAAAACAATATTATGGTGTGAGTGTATCTCCGCATTTCCTAGAACTTTTAAATAAAAAACAAAAAAATAACCTTTTTTTATTAAAAATAAATAAAAATCCAATAAACTCGTCCATTTATATGAAGACATGAATTTTCTAATATTTTACATGAATATATGTCACCAAATGGTAACTTGTAGATTCAGGATTAACGTTCTTAGAATGAAATGGTAGAATATGAAACCATAAAAGCCCACATTTAAGTCACACTGTATCATACTACATAAAGACATATTACAGGTGTATAGTATCAAAAGAATATTCAACTTACCCACACAAAAAAAAAAAAAAAGACATATTACAGGTGTATTACCAGAAGAATATTCAGGTGTATACCATATATGTATATACAGCACACTCGACTTTTCCAGAACAAAAGGAGACATAGTGTTGTGTGTATGGTGTTGTCTGTTCTTTCCGGTGAGTGCTAGATGGGGAGAAATCCTTGTTGCTCTAAGGTGGGCTTGAACAGAGGTGCATGGACTGCTACCGAAGATAAAATTCTCACAGAATACATTAAGCTCAATGGTGAAGGCAGATGGGGAAAAATCTCCAAAGAAGCAGGTCAGCTTGTATGTGCGCGCACGCACACACACACACATATATATATATAGTATATGCACAGAATAAGAACCATATATATACACAGAACTATACACAGACATATGGGTTTGTATTTGAAGTCATATGATTGTGGTTCTTTTGCAGGCTTGAAGAGATGTGGGAAGAGTTGTAGGCTTCGCTGGTTGAATTATTTGAGGCCAGACATCAAGAGAGGGAACATATCACATGACGAAGAAGAACTCATCATTAGGCTTCACAAGCTCTTGGGAAATAGGCACACTCTCTCTCTCTCTCTCTCTCTCTCTCTCTCTCACTCTTCATCGTCATCTTTCTTTTAATCCCTAATTCAAGCCGCCACATAAATTCTTTTCTTCTTATTATACGTTAGGTCTCCTAGAATATTTAAAAATTTTAAGTCGTTTTTTTCATTCCATGTTAATAATTGTCAGCATGGTTGTCTCACCTTTTATATAAACTAGTCTTTTTATTCTTATGGACACATAAACAGGTCTACTTTCCGTGTCTGTACCACCTAAGGATATTTTTGCTAATGGGCAAACACTCGATCTCTCACTTTAATTAGTAATATATCTTTTTCAGCCACTCTTATCATTCATCTCAATATTCTCAGTTACTTGAATGTGTTGTTATTGTTGTTTATTTAACGTCCAACACCCTACTTCATTAAGATATCTAGCCTAAAAACCTTTCAATTACATGAACGCGCTTCTCTCTATGTTTCTAGATGGGACTCATCGGTTATAAAAGCTCAATAATTTGGAAGAGTTAGTCATAATCAGGTGTTTTCATGAGCTTAATTCATGAGCTTATAAAAGCTCAATACTGTTTTGAATTCTTGTAGGTGGTCTCTGATAGCCGGGAGGCTTCCAGGACGAACAGACAATGAAATAAAGAATTACTGGAACACAAACTTGGGCAAGAAGATACATCTTGACCACCATAACTTTGCTTCAACTTGTAATCCCTCAAACCAGTATTTCAATAAGAAGGATAAGAAGAAGACCCCCACGGCCTCACCCTCACCCTCACCGGTGATGTTCAAAACAAAGTCACAACTGAACAATGACTCACTGGTGCCCCAGACCAACGCAACAAAGTGCTCAAAGGATTTTATTAGTCCACAACCACAAAAAACTGAACCTATTGACACCAACATTGTAATGGGAGGACAACCAAAGGTTAATGACACTTCCATTGTTAGATGGATCGAATCAAGCTCTTACCACGAGACACTGTCATTCACTCGCGAAGAAGATTCTTCCTCTGATTTTATGTTGGATGTTATTATGGGGGAGGTTTGCTTATCAGATCTACTCAACTCGGATTTTTCAGGCATGTGGGACTTCAATTCTAACAATAATGGTAACTATTTATCACCTTCTTCAGAAGGACCTTCATTGTTCAGCAAGGAAATGCAGGAGAGCTGGGCAGTAAATGAGCATGCTCAACCAAAGTGGGGTTCAAATCACCCTGTTTTTGCTTCTTTTCTCGACTCCGGCGAAGATTGGCTAGCAAAATTTAATTAATTATAATCTGCCCGATATAGAAGGGAAAAAATTTATATTGTATGTATATATTTATTACTCTGATGATTCAAGTCTAGCTAATATATAATTGTTTTTCTTCTCTAGTGGTAATTTATGTTTTGTTCTTAATATGTAGGGAAAATTTAATTAAGACTACAATTTAATATAGTGATTAAAAGGAAGACCACTTTTATTGGATATGCTTGGTGTGGAGAATCTTACAAAGAAGCTTTTCTCTGTGTTTGTCATGCTATCATGTCAGTCACCTAATTACTGTTAATTCCTATAATTTCTCCTTCTTTTTTTCTGTCGTTTCAATTATTTATTCATATTTTTCGTTTGAAGAAAATCTAAGTAGCTTGTCAGGTAAAAGCACATGTGGTGTAAATTAATAGTACAAATCGTATAGTGGGACAAGTAACCCTTCGTTCCATTTCACAAGTGTAAATTGTGCAATACGGCACAAGACAGTCCATATCATTCACGTGTGATTGCGCACATATGAGTGATGGGGAAATGAGGACCCTCATGCATTTATAGCATTGCAAAGGATCTGGACTCTTTTCACAGACCTCTTCTCGTACACAAAATATATATATATATATATATATATATACGAATTATCATCTATATATAAATTATCATCGGTCAACGATGTCATCTTTGGCTATATTTCAGGGATACATTCTCTCAATTACAGTATACAAATCAAACAAAGTCTATACATATAACACACATATTCATGTGATTTAGATCAGTGTATGAACAGTTCTACTTTACAAGGCTTTTTACAATTATATAGACTTTTATAAGGCTTATTACAATTATATTTTTTTCAGAATTTTAATAGTATAGATATCTTTTCTACCTGTCCACAAATAGAACAACAAAAAAAGTACCAATAAAAAATTTCTTGTATTTTATTCTTTTACAGTAATAATAATTCATAACATTATGCCGCAATCTCTCAAGTCTCTCCTCTGAATGTTTATAATGAAATATAAATAAATAAACAAACGTAACTTAACTGCCGCAAATCCAGCAGGGAAGATAATACCTATCATTTTTGTTGCATTGAGCAAAGCTATTATAAAGTAGACATGCTACTACCTACCTAAGATGGAATCCACATCTGGAGTTACAACAGCACACTTGCTAAGTTCCCCCACAGCGTAACACTCCTTCTCTTCTGTATTTATGGCAACAACATCCTGGGCAAACACAGAATTCAAACCTGCAGAAACCTGTGCCCACTTCAAAAAATTAAATATCTCACAAGGAATTCATATTCTTAAAAATAATAAATGCAGTAATTGAAATACTTGACAAATCCAAAGTCTCTCTACAAGGAAGTGATCTAAAAAGTTGAACGGTAATTCAGATGCTCAGGAAAATTTCTTGGGAAAAAATATTTTAACAATAAACCCAAGGGTTTTCGCATTGACTTAACTTTCATGACCATATTAAGCCTGTTAATTTTCTAGAACTAGAATGATTGAATAGTAAAATGATTTGACCCTGTTTTCCATTTTGTTGTAACTATATATTGAAAGAATTGAAGCTGGACTAAATAATTTTTATCTTAGAACAAGTAAAAGGAGCTATCTAATATAATATGATTATGACGCCTACTCACATCGCAAAGGTTATCACCAAGCTTTAACTTGATAGAACCACTCCTGTACACTAACATTTTACCCATAAAGCCTGCTGGCAACTCATCCAAACCACAGGTTTTATTTGCTGCTCCCTTAAGTGCCTTTGAACTGCTCGCCATCTCATTGCTCTCTGCATTAGCCGGTCGCCTTATCATCGGCATAGTTGCCGGTAGCTGAAAGAAGAACATACTTGGTTCTACATTCTCCTCCTGCCAACCATTCATCCGAGAGTCATAATAAAGGATTTTCTGCACAAGTATATAATATAACTTGATTATGTCTAATCAAAGTACCAACCATTAGCCCAAGCTCTATTGCAGACTCTGTGGAATGTTCATCATAACTCATGCTTTCTAAAGTCTCACCAAATTCCTCTTCATCAAGCAGTTCTACATGTAAAAGAAGCAAGTTAAATGCACTTTTAAGTTAGCAAACTGCATCATAATAATTTATGTACACATCCTTATTTTAGATTAAGAAAAGAAAATATACAAGACCAATATAGCAAATGGCAGCCAATCCACTAGGGCTTGAAATGGAGTTAGTTTGACCTAAGATCCAAAGGGTTTGGATTTGAATTTAGAATCCAAATTAAAATTTAGGTCCTATATGGATTTTCCTTGAAATATTCATCATGGATTCGGGTAGGATTTTGATATGAGCAAACATGCAAAGAATCGGGTTTAACCCAAGCTTCAAACCAAATCAATCATACTTTACCTCCTTAGAATCCTAATTGGACTATAAGGGTTAAATATGGATCATCTTTGTAGGATTCGAAACAGATTCAGATCTTGATATTAAAATATGGATCTGAACTCGGATTTACATGAATCCGCTCCTGATCCGCTCAATTTAATTCCCAAACTCCACAATTGGTAAGTAATACGCCATATTGTGTACTGGTATAATATATTTTCTTTTTCTTATAAATAGTGACACATTACCATATGCACCTCAACACATACCTGGATTTCCTGAATATGGCCTCCTCAAAGGAAGAGTTACAGGATAATTACTGTAGTAATCCTATAGTTGCATTAAAAGTATGTACTAGTAAGTATGGAAGGGGAAGTGCAATTCAAACCAGGAAAATAGTAACTAAAGAAATAGAACTATGGAACAGAGTTGTGGTTTAGCTACCCATGGTTCCTTGTATTCTTTTTCCAGCCTAAGGCCTGAAGCATAGGCACCACCACCTGTTGAAACACATCTGCAAGTTAATTGAACGGGAAGCATCTTTAGCAGCTAAACGTACATGGTGAGAAATAGAATTACTTACCTTCAGAAGCTCTGTTAATACCAATGCCACTCTTAGGAGCACCATACGATTTTATAGAACTTGATCCACCTCCAAAACCAAAGGCAATTTGCGTTGGTGCTACTGCAAATTGTATTAGGCAGAAATGATATGAGAAGTATTAGTCAACGAACCTGTAGTTGTCATCCACCACTCAGTTCTTTCAAAGAGAACAAGTATAATAGATAATGCTATTTCATTAGCAAGCATTCTCCTGATATTAATAGATCAATTCAAGTACAAATCACTAAAATGAAAGCGTCATGAAAAACAAAAAAAAAAAATTTATGCAAGCCTATCATTCGATCTGGTTTTATCAACTCCCTAAGATTGGGGTTGTTTCAGCACTCCAATATTGGAATGCAACTATAATTATCTCTATACAAACTCATGTTTGCATCTTTATTACCATTAGATCATAATTCCATAAAAGAGTAGCACAGTTGCTTGAAGATTTGTTTGGCAAGTAGGAATATAAGAAAAAGATGTTTGATTTTGATTTTTTTTTAAGGAAAAATCAAATCCTTTGCCCGAGCGAGTGAATGTAAAGCTTTTAGGAGGGCTTTAGGAAGCTTGTAATTGAGAAAAGGAAAAGGAAAATAAATAGTATGTAAATACTAAAATTCAGATCTTGACTTGAGTCATAGGCATTCCAACCACGATCTTTAAAAATTAAATGCTTTTTGATTCACGTAGGATTCACTACGCTTTCTTACAATATGATTCAACCTAGCAATTCATATCTAAGAGGGAAAGCGAATGGTGAATCATAGGATTTTAAAAACCATAATCAAATGTCTCTCTATAGTCTATAATGCTTCACCTAAGCATATAGGCAAGAGCCTCACACAAATTCAGCTCCATGATTGGAAGCTTTAAAATCTTGAACAAGAAACAAGTACACCCTAAAGTCACACAGAACCCAATGATGGTCCCAACAATGTTTGCATAAAAGTAAGAGACACAGAGAAAATTTCAATGAAAGATAATCCTTAGAGTAAAAAATAATAATACAATATAATAACTAGAACAACCATACATAACAATGGCATTCAGATCTTAATCAATAAGAACTGAGTAACAAAACCTCAAAAAGAAACTTACATTTCTTTTCAACTTTAGGCTTTCCCCTCACAGAAGCATCCTATAAGAGAAAGTCAATGGTGAAGAGTGACACAAGCAAACTAAACCAAGAATTGTACTCATCATACCAAATGAAAATAACAATGTGAACATATACTTTGAAGCGGCGCAACAATTCCTCTGCTTGGGCAGCATTATCGTCAGCAGTTTCAATCTTTTCACTGCAAAACAAGTTCACACAAGTTAAAAGGAAATTCTACTAAGCAATGAGATCCATGTTCTTATTTTAAGTGAATATTGTATTACCTTTTAGGCACAACAGACTTTTGCAGCCTGCGAGGAGGACCCTTCGGAGCAAATCTCACCTGCAATCAAAGCAATTCATGATAAAATTATAGGAAGACTAAATTTTTTTCACATGCTATATTTGGGGTATAGGAAGGGCATTGTAACAAACCTTCCTAGGGGCTTTAGTAGTAGTATTCCCAAAAGGCTCTGGTTCCATCAGAGTTGAATGATCAACTTCTGCTAAAAAATGAAGTCGACAGTTACACCATTTTTGTTGATAAATAACTTAACTGGTACAAGACCAGATAGCATAACCAAATTTGCTTACAAACAAAATAGACAAAAGTTTCGGTAAGTAATTACAGTGAATACTTTATGTATGACAAATCAAGGTAACCCTTTAATTCCAATTGGCAGCAGGTCCTTGCAAAATCAACTTACAAAGATATACGCATACGCACCTATACATATACATTTACATGTAATCAAAGAGAAGGTAGGATTTTGGGAGATTTAAGTCATTAATCATATAACCCACTTGTACTTCGAATCCATTTTTCTCAACAAAAAAAAAAAATTATAATAATCAATAAAGCTACCTAAGGGGGGAACAATTAACCTTCAACAGAAGGTATCGATGATTGAATGATTCCGAACTTTTTCACATCAATGGATTGAATTCATCGTTCAATGTAGGTACGATTTTAACGAATTAATAAAAATCATATATATATATACACATACTAGTGTGTGCAAATAATTATACACAAATGGATCCCAAAAAAAGCATGATACGATTGCATACATACAGAAATGATATAGAACTTCAATGAAAACTGAATGAAGAATTAGAACCAACCAGCCTCTGTCAGTAACAATGGTTTGTTAGGGTTTCGATTCTCTCTCTAAATATCTGTGGGTTGTTTGGGTATCGATTCTCTCTCTAAATCTCTGTATCTGTACATAAGTCTTATATAGATCCATTTGTTTCTCTCTCTTTCTCCTGGTGCAGGGCAAGGGTTTAAAAGAGAAGCACAGTCGTACCGTTGAGGGTGGTTCGGAGATGGAATTTGGGCTGCCCAACAACCCAAGCCCGATTATCAATCGAAGAACCTATATTTGTCACAAAGCTTATTTGATCTCCTTAAATAAGATGGACCTGTCAAGGCCTAACTCCAGAAAATGGGCATGGCTTAAATTTGTTTAGAGAGAATAGGAGATGGATCAGGTGGGAATGGACAATGCTGCATTGCATCCAAGTGGGCCAATTAGTCGCGATGATGGATCAATTAAAATCGTAATTAAAATTGGAGTAATGGTATTTGTACTGATTTGTTGCAATTAATTACCAAATTAAATGTTTCTTATTAATTATTTTTACACCATACATATAAGTAAGAGAGCCATTTCTTTATTTATGCATAAATGGACCAATTAAAAGAAATAGATATGACAATTCACTACAACAATTGGGATAAATAAAGGAGCGGGCCCTCCACTCACATGTATTGGCATAAATAACCAATCAGAAACATTCGATTAAGTAATTCACTATAACAAATCGGTACAAGTATCATTACTCTTAAAATTTTATTTTATTTTTTTTGATAGATGATAATAGTGTCAGGCCTCTAGAACACACCCTATAATCAAGTTCACACAGTTAATTTTATGTAATTAGGGCCTATTTTGGACGCGTTCTGTTTTGACTTAAAACAAAATAAGTATTTGGTTGTAGCGTATTTTGAATAGTAATAGAAAACATAATTGGTTCCATTTGTTGCAATAAATTTGAACCAAAAATATTAAAACATGTTTGGTAAAAAAGTGTTGCAAATTTGAAAAATAAAATGATTAGTTTAAAAATGTCATTTAAGAGTCTTTCAAAAAAAAGAAAAAACTATTGTTCATCGCTACAATACCAAACGCTACATTGCTGAAACATATAAAAATACTAAATTGGTGTTGTAATTTTTAACCTTTATTCACTAAACATTTCGGCACTGTACAAAACAAAATAATTTTTTTCAGATAAATTTTTTCCACAATTTATTACTACATTACCCGACAAAAATAAAAACATCAAAAACCAAATACGTAGTAAGCATGCCTTAATGTTTTGTTTCTGAAAAGAAAGCTTCTTCCTTGTTTTGAATCAATTTTTCCTCAATTACCAAAAGAAAAAGTAATCAAGTTTAACTCATGAACTTTTACTTTTAAAAAAAAAAAAAGGAATAGAAATTGCTTAATGCTATAGAAAAGCTGGGTTGACAAATGAAGGGGTGTAATTTGTTTTTATTATTATTAATATATTCACACCTTGACAAAAAATTTACTCTCATTTTTGCTCGCGAAAACTTTATGTAAATAGTACAAAAATTAAATTTGTCTTTGGCTTTTTTTTTTGTTTTTGTCCGTAATGCAAAATATGTACAAAGTAGTGTTAGAAATTAGATTAGGAGAAAAAAAAAGGGAAAAAGTAGAAGGAAAAGGATTTCCCTCGTTGCTTCCTGGCAGGCCATAAGCACTTTATCAGACATCCAACCAATATTAGTTACTGGTTTGGGAAAGAGAAAAGACATAACAATTCCTTGTGTCCACTCAGCTCATATAAGAATATATATTCTGATTTTCCTCTATCCACAAATGTAGTCCTCTTTCCTCCCCTGATTTTCCTCTTATATATCAATATTTTGATTTACTGTCTGTCACTATAAACTTCTTCCTGATTACACTAGGTGCAAGTTGAGCGGTTTAGTCTAGTCCCTTCTTGAATTGGGCTTGCATTTTTAGAAGTTTGGGTTGAGATTGTGTTGAACCCAATTCGGGTTGGCCTTGGGTTAGAACTGTTCTAACCCGATCCCAATCCATCCAACCCGATTTTTATTTTTTTAACTTTTTTGTTTTCCCAGCATAAAAAAAATCCTTCTGCTCAAAGAAAAAGCCACCACCACATGCCGCTGCCTACCTCCTCCTCTGCCGCCGCTGTCTTCCTCCTCCACCTCTGCCTCCATTGCCATTGTTTCATCTTCAATTTGGGTTGTTTGGCTGTGATGGTGTGGTTGGGAGTGAGTGATGGAAATAAAAATGATGTAGACAAAAGGTGTTGTTTGGTTGTCATTTTTTTTTTTTAACATATCTCTAAATTGATTGATGGCGAAGAGTATTGAATGATGCGAATAAACGGTTGTGTCGTTTGGCTTTGATTGTGTGTTTTGGGGTGGGTGGTGAAAAATAAATAAAATTTTATTTGGTTAATTATTTTTGAAACTCAAATTGAAGATTTTAAATCTTTTTATTTTTCTTGTTGAATGTTTATAAGGTTTGATGAGATCCTTTAGATGCAAGAATGAACGGTTAAGATTAAGTTCTAATTTTTTTTTTAAGGATCAATTGTGGTGAATATGTGTAATAAGCAGACAGGAGAGAGATATTAAGCTGCCCAATCTAAAAAATATTTGGATTTTGTGTTCATGGGCAGACCCTATTTTGAACCTTCTTTTAAAAAAAATTTATTGTACTTATATCATCTTATTATATTTTTATAAAATTTTAATATATATTCTGCCTTTGCAATGATATTTAAAAAAAAAATTTAAATTAAATTCAAATAGGGAATAAGAGGGGAAAAAAAATTTAGGCCTACTGATGGTTGTTTTGAGCGGGGAACGGGTCGACCCATATACCACCCAACCTGTGAATATTCAGATTGGATCTCCCGGGTTGAAGCCCAAGTTTGAATTACATCTGGTTGGCCCAACCCAATCCAAAGTCGGGTTGAGGTTAGGTTTGGCTTGGGCCGGGCTGGGCAGGCCCAAGTTGCACCCAACACTTCCATTAATCAATCAATAGAGAAAACATTTATTTTCCTTTTTCGGTGCGAGGGCAGGCCCGAGTAATATGCCCCAAAAACAACGGTAGTTCACGAATCACGATTGATGAATCCATCAGTTATTGAATCGGATAAAAATCGCCACCCTTTTCCCTAACCAATTTCAGACACAAGTCTCACACATCTCTAGGTTTGGTGGAGCTCAACACCATACAAAAATGACTGCAACACTCTCTGCATGGGCAGTAGTAAAATCTAAAGAACTAGAATGTAAATTGATGCCATAAAGTATCATTCATATAAGAACTCATGTAGGGCTGGTTTGATCATATAATATTCATATTCAAGTTCATCTCACCAAGCTGCATTCCCATTTCATGCTTTCCACCCGTTTATGATCTCAAATATCGATTAGTGCTGGCAGGCTTGCACCACAATACAAGGAAAATAAAATTTTGTATTACAGGTCCGAAAAAGAGCAGGCTTCAAGCGAGTCATGAAGTGAACCTTAGATACCATTTTCATTTAAAAGGAAGATGCAGTGATAAAAGAACATACAGAATTGAAAACCGCTGTCAACTAATTTCTCACTGACTGAGCTGTTGCTATTAGTTGGGCCATGATAGTAGCATACTGAACAGCTGTATGTTGTGGAGTATAGTGGTCTGCAAGGCCAAACTCAGAAAAATTTGTATCTATATGCGTAAAATGACCTGGTAAGGATCTTTTCGACAGAGCTTCTTGCCATATATCAGAGAACTCCTCCATGATTTGCCGGGATTTATCCAAGGACGAGATGGGAAGATACTCCATCTGCAAAGAAACAAGCAACTCTTGAAGATCTATGATTTGACCAAATACACAATTCTCATGTGAACTTTTACCTACTATTAACCTCCAACTGCTGGTGAATAAAGCTCTGCAAGAACGGTAGGATGATTCCGAATTTAACAGGGGGACAACTTTTAGAGATAAAAATTACACTCAACAAACAAAGAGAGAGAAAAAATAAATAAATAAACCATTATTTGAAGACTAATAATTTGGTGATATTGGAGTTTCTGATGAAGTAGAAAGATGACTGGTGATCATTTTAATTCATCTCTTCATCTGTGGAAGTACTTGAAATGCATATAGCCACCAGGTAGCCACACAATCACCACAGATTTTTCATTAAATACCAACAATTTAACAGACATAATTAGAAATCATTTTCAAAATATGGTCAATACTCAATAAAGGCAGCCATGCCTTATGATGTCAAGTGATAGCTGGTGAAGAAATAACATGCCCATAAAATGTTGAAGGTGAGATGAAAATGTAAAGATGAATGGATGATAATGTAGTATAAAAGAAATTAAGAATCAATGCATTCTTGAGAAGCTAGATATAGCAATGCAGCACCAACTGAAGGCAAGATATTAAAAAATCATTTTAAATGGTTTGAACTTTGAATATGTACACCAAGAGTTGGGGATTGTTTTAGCAAATTGAGTAATGCCACATTAGATCTCAGGCAACATAAGGGCCAGAGGTTCTATGTAACAAGAAGAAGAGTTCGTAGTGGGAAGTTAATAGTTTGGTTGTACAGTTGTACAAATGACAAAACGGGGTTGGGGTCAATGTCCAACAAAGGCATCAACAATTATTGCCTTGGGGAAATTGGTTTTGAGAAGTCATGCACAGACCAATGAAGAGCCAAGTCTTCTGGAAAGTGATGTGTAATTTTTCTCAGCTAAACCAGAAAAAACATTTCAATCATCCATTCCTTCAAATCCTTCTTCAACATTATCAAGGATGAGATGTGCTGCCCTTCCATTTTGCAGAAGGTCGTTCGTATTTAGTTGGCAACTGAAACCCCTTCAAGCAAATTGCTTTAGGAAAGAGCATATTAACCAACCAATCTGGTATAGATGGGAAAGAGAATTATGTGTCTCTCATAAAGCAATGGAACATTTATTAATCCTGGGAAAAAGTTAGAGAAGTAATAAATTCTTTGGGTCCTTAGCAATAAACAGTTCAAAGGCACAATATTTTCTGATATCCTAGAAAAATTCAAGAAGTTGTTTCATTGAATCTGCTGCTCAGAATTGCATTTTCGAAATCCAACACCTAAAGTTAGTCAAGCTAAACATTGACAGATGCTTTCTCAAGAAATTCACTGCATCTCATCTAGCTCAGAATAACATGTGATTTTCTCCCACAAAGCAATTCAGCAGACAGGAAAGTTTAATAAACACTAATTTAGATCTTAGTACTTTATTTAGTTTAATCTTTTAATTCAAATTGCCAAGAATCATCTACTTATCAAAAATAATAAAAAACAAAAATAAAATTGGCAATAATCATCTGTGCTGCCTTTTCGATAGCTTTAAATACTGTTTTAACCATTGGGAAAATTATTTATTTCGGATGTTAACACATGGGATGAACAATGAAATTGGTGAAAAACAAATAAATAAATAAAAGTAGTGACACCTTTTTAATTTTGACTAAAATAAAGTTTTAAGGTACCTCGTACACCATATTGTTATACCCCTAACGATGGTAAGCAGAAGTTTTGTCCAATCTAACAGTGGTTAAGAGTCAGAATGAAACAAATAATTAGACTGGAAGAAATAAAGGTCAAAATACAGATTGCAATATCCATCAGCATTTAACCAAAAATAAATAAATTTAAAATAAGAGGGAAGTTTCTTAAACAAACTTGAGAGAATTCAAATTTCAAAATATGGATTGATCATACAACTCCAAATCCCTAAGACTCTTAACAAATGCTATCCTTTCCATATCAAGAACTCTAAAATATATACCAACTTTCCTAAAAATGCAAAGAGGTAACACCTTATTAATTTTCAACATCTCATATGATGCATAAAATTTATGATGGTTGAAATCAATGCACTATGTATTTGAAGTTTTTAAAAGTTAAAATGTAATGAGAGCTAAGTACCTCCATAACAATGCCCCTCAAGCTTTCAGAGTGCATAGGAGCGACTTTCCCCACTCTCAACTGGAAGTCGCCAAGCTGATATTGAAATCCCTACATAAATCATAGCCCATGAGTTGTCAAAAAAATAAAAAAATAAAATAACAATATCACGGAATAAGAAATTTTGGCAATTTTTGCTCTAGTTGTTAAGCTTCTTTGAGTTATTAATATTCAATAAAGGGAGAAAATTTCCAAAATCTAAAAAATGATGGATAACAAATGCTGAATTTTTTTGAGAAACTCATTATCTTACTCTCAGAAATATGCTTCTTTTCTTTTATTAAAGTACTTTGACAAAGTTTTTGCCTTGCAAAAGAGATACCAAGCAAATCAATCAAAAATAAAGTTTAATTGAGTAACTACTATAAGAATTTGCCCATTTCCAATTGTAAACTGAAAAGCATGCCTGACATATATATTTATTTGAATCAAATCAATTCAATTATTCAAATGCATGTAAGCAAATCTTTGTGAAAAGGAGGACTGATTTACATTTGACAGGTGGGCATTAAAGCAATGCCCGTGGGTACAGTCAGCTAGTGGATCCCGACATGATTTTTAAAGCTCGTGGCATGATGCTTTAGTATCCATCTAGTTTTCAATTTTGAGGGCATGGTGTAAACAACTGTTGCAAATATGTGTGTGTGTGTGTTGGTAAAATGGACTTATATTTCATGATAAATAAAACAATGGTGTGATCGCATTTTCTGCAATATGTCTAACCATGTATAGGTATATAATTTGCCAATATGAATAATATATTCTCTTAAAGTACCAATATAAATTACTACCCTACTAAAAACAATAGCCTATCACCAGATATAGAAGATTTATACCCTATTTGACAATAATAACTGTGTCTTGATCACAAGAAAACATGGCTCAAAAAGATTTTTAAAAAGACAAAAAAACAAAAAAACAAAAAACAATGCAATTATCATTTCTATGGTATACACAACTCATATAACCTATCATGCTTTAATCAACCTTGATATCATGTTGCATCTCCCAAAGTGTGATGTTCAACTCTAACAACCCTATTGCTACATAATAAGCAAAACAAGAGCACTCACATGTTTCTTAATTTGCAAAAAAAATAAAATAGGTGAATCCATTCTATTCAAGAATATAATCATACTACTTCACACCAAGAAATGTTCCACGAATCAACAAATTTATGTAATAATTTACTAACCTCGAAATTAAGTCCCACCCTCATTTTGTATGATTGCAGTTTCTCCATTATCATCTGAATTGTCAGTTCTGCCTCAAGAACTATCTTTTGGCCGCGAATTACAAAGTAGTACTTATTGGGCTGCTCAGGCAGTGAAATCCCCAGGAAATCGCGAGGAAATTCGCTCGCCGTTGCTTGTTCTGATGGGTAGTAAATATTTTGTATACAAGATTAGAACCCAATATATACATAGATACATACACACACATATATATAAAGACAAATACCTCTAAGCATAGGTTTGTAATAGGTGAGGGTAGATTTCCACCTTCCTTCCTTGACGCCATTGATGCTCTCAACACACTGAGAGACTTCGTTGAGGATTTGACTGTTAACAGTCGTTCCAGCATTTGGTTGCCAGTGCAAAACCCTAATAAGAATTTTTTCCAGTAAGAACCCTAGAGAGAATTGCAGGATAATTGTTGTTTATGTGTGTGTTTTTGGTATGTGTACTGATTGACAGATCCAAAAAGATAACGCTAATTCAGAGTAGATTGGGGTTTCGTCGTTACCATTTGACAGGCATTGGTCGGAGATTCACCGTTACCGGTGACAGTGCCACTGCCAAGTGACGTCGTTCAACCTGTTGCTTTGGCTTCGCTCCTCCAATGCTGTATCTTCCTTTCCTATTGTATGATAAGTTTAGACTTTAGGATCACGGGCCTTGCCCGGTGATATGATCCTTTAGCTTGGTTGGATGATAGACAATTATGTTTTGTTTGGTTGGAGGGATGAAAAAATAGATGGAAAGGACAGGGAAGGGATGGATGAGATATTTATAGGGAATGAAAGGTGTCTTTTCTCATTTTTTGTTTGGTTGAAAGGGAGGGAAATAGAGTTTTTATATTTTTTTTACTAATATGCCCTCCATATTTAAAAATTTAAAAATTCTATTTCTATTCCAAATTTTTAGGAAGGTTATAAATGGAAAATCGATATTTGTTTTAGTTATTATTTCTTTCTCTTTCCTCTTTCTCCCAATTTTGGACGGATAGAGAAATACAAAGGAAGGAGGGATGAAGCATCCCTCTTTGCTTCCTCTCACTTTTCCCTTCCCTCCAACTAAACACTAAAAAGTTAGTTTATCCCCCTCTTATCCATCCCTCATCAATCCTTCCCTCCAACCAAACATAGCATTAAAGTCTCAAAAGAATAAAATAGGCGTAGGATAGTAGGAGTGGTGCGTGGGAATATCTTGCTAAAATAAAAATAGGACACTAGTAAATTCAAGAATCTTATAAATAAAGGGAATGAGAAAGGGGTATAGAAATTGATAATTCTATAAAGAAAAATGATAGGCCTTCCGACGTTAATTGTCGAATATTCTTACGAATATAACGTGGTTGGATCCCATTAGAACTCTTAAAAAAAATTCCGTAAACATCTCTTTCTCTTCTACTCATTCCCAACCACGTTATACTCGGAGGAATAGTCGGCAATTAAAGTCGAAAGATCTATCATTTCTCTTCTATAAATATAGAATTGTAGAAAGAAATACAAAAACTCTGCAATAAGTATATCCAAAGTCATGATGTTGTTCCTCAAATTTAACAAAGAACAACAAGCACATCAAAATCGTGTCGTTCTTTCTCCATAATTCAACAAGTTTGAAGAATCGCCAAACAGCACTGTTCGATATCAAGCTTCGTCAGCCCTTGATCAGAAATAATTGGCAGTCTTCCTCAACTACGTATACTTGAAAAAGATTGTCAGTAGCCTGATTTAAAATCAAGCTCCAATAGCCCTTGGATCTAACCAACAAAAGAGATCGAATCAGAGGATATTTTCTTTATTTTGTAAATAATACCTGAGAAGATTGTACTCAAATTTTTATAAATCAATATTATTTGCCCCATATTTCGTTATTTGATTTGCAGATACGAAATTTGTGTGTACAGGAATATATAAAGTGCACAACTTTTGCGAGAAAGTTAATTTTCATGTGTTTTATGCATGAAAAAATTTGCGAAAAAATTTCAGATGCGAGAATCCTATTTTCTCCAAATAACAAGTGTTAAAGTTTTAAAAGAAAAGAAAATAACGACTAAAGGGAATAGAAATTGGGCCTTCCCCATTCTCTCTCACATGGCGATATATATTACTTATGTGTTTTGAATCTAAAATCAAACAATGTTTTTCGCTTTAGTGAATCGGACCATGTGAATTGTGAGTTGAATTAATCAATGGCTACATCTGCATCTCAGGACAAATAGTTCACCATTCCACCGTTAGTAGCCTTTGAGTCCGTACTTCTCCACATCGATGTCATCCTTTATGGATGGTGGTGGTGGTGGGCTAATGTACCACTCGTGTTCATCTTCAGTGGTGTCGTATTACAGCTCCGGCAATGGGTTCAACTCCAAATCCATGATGCCGAGTTAGACTTTAGAACAATTCCATGGACCTTATACGCTAGTGGAAAAGCCATTTGAATAGGGTCAATTGAGTTTTTTTTAAATATAATAATAATAATAATAAGAGTGTTAATTGCAGTTGCACTCTTAATTGGTTGAGAATTGAGATTTCTAAAATTATATGCTAGTCAATTAAATGTCTCATATCATTAAGAGACCTTTAAAATATAAATTTATAGATAAACAGTGCCCTTTTAATATTTAATAATTTATTCTTTCTCCTCATTTGGATGGCGTGTATATATATATAAAACACCTAAATTATTTTATTTATTTATTTATTTATATATTTTTTTCTCACACTATACAGTATGCGTATACATAGATGTATATATAAAAACAACACCTTTTCTTTTCTTTTCTTTTCTTTTCTTTTCTTTTTTGTATAAAATTAAAACGGCACTTTTGTTTTATAAATCTATATTTTAAATGTCCATAATGGTAGGAGGTATTTAATTAACCAGCATGTAACTTTAGAAATATTAACCAATTAGGAATGCGACGACAATGCATGTACGAGTGCAATTAGCACTCGTCCAACAATAAATACAATAAAATTCAGGGTGAATTACAGTAAGACTTTATGAGGTTATGTCATTTTTCACCTATATGAAGATTTTGGTTTTAACTTTCACTCACATCCCAATTTACTTTTTGAACTCTGACATATATGAATGGACCCTTTTATCCTTAATTTTTTAATACAATTTAATACCAAAAAAATTATAATTATAAAGACAAAACTACCCCTCTGCATCTAAAACACACAAAATGACATCATACACCCAACACCCCTCTCTGTTGCCGACCTCACCTCGTTGCCGCTCTTTGCAAATTGTCTTCTTTTGCCGATAATAGGTAGAGAGATCATCACCACCCATCACCCAACACCTCCGCCGCCCTACCCATCACCACCGCCCCTGCCCAACACCTCTATCACTACTAAAGACTTTAGGCAAACAGAGGCGAAAGCCAGAGTGCGCTGGTAGCAAATTCATGCTTAAAAACAGAAAACAGACCCAATCTATATAAACCATGTATTCTACATATACATAGGTGTCTAATACCTTGTCATGTATAATCAGACATTTAAATCAATTAATCAAGTTTCTTAGATTATATGGATGTCGATAACCATAAGGAAATACCGGGTTGGGCCAGAACATTAAAATGAAGAAATGTTGGGTTGGTCTGGACTTTGGTGAGGTCACGAATTTGGGTAAAAAAGTTTGAGTCAATAGAGATTGCTCATTATACTGAATTTGTTGTTTATTTTTTATTTTTTATTGTTGACTGTTAATGAAGGAGAGGTGTTGGAGTCTTGTAACTAAGCTTTGGATCGGAACTTCTCATTCTCTCACCTCACTGTTTATCGCACTGTATCGTCCCTCCACCCCACTCAATTCATCCACCACCTCACTCTTTCTCTCTCTAAAAATGAATTTTTTTTAATCAGGAACAAGAACGAAAGAAAGGATCTGATAGACCCATCATAATTTTAGTTTGGCTCCCCTGTTTGGCTGTTTTGTACGTGTGTTTGTGTGTCTATGTTTTGTGTATATATATATACATATATATAGATATATGTGTATATATTTATATATGTTTGGCTATTTTATATATCTATAAAGATATGTATATGTGTGTGTAATTTTGAGGAGTTGACTTTTGTGTGGTCGTGGTGCGAATGGCGATTGGGGATGATGATGGTATGAGGAAGAGGAAGGTGTATGTTGGGATAGTTTGGTCACAAAAATAGTCAACAGAAGGTCAAAGGGTAGCATAGTTATTTAACACCTCAAAAGTACTATGGCCCTATCAAAAATTGACATTTGGGGCGTAAGTGAAATATTAAACAACTAATTCAAATATAAGTGAAACCTAAAACCAAAATGTTAATCTAGCTATCAAATGACTTAACATAAGGGGGTTTGAGTGTAATTTATCTTAAAATTTATTATTCAAGAAGAAACTCACATGCAAAATATAAACTATCTAACAAAACTATTACGACAACAACAATCAAGTATCTTTCCCATCTACATGGACCAAGGCTAACCATACAGATCCTATATTTATATCCTGTAATAAAGTATCTCCTGCTAAATACTAACTCAGGTTTAAAAAAATTATCCTGCAATAAAGTATCTCCTACTAATTTATCATATGTTAAATTCATAATATAAAACACTATTATATATATACTTTATTTATTAATTAAAAAATTTAAATTACATGCAATGCAATCAATACACGCACTTTTGCATATACAATGTTATATTTTTATATAATTTGTTTTTTAAATTTTTTTTTATTGATTAATTCCAAAATATGTGACTTGTCCAAAAGTGATTGAATTTTCTCGCAACTTTTTTCAATAGGGTCAAGTAACCAGAAAGGAAAAGAAAAAGGAAATATTTTAATTTTATATGTTATTTAGAAGGATATCAATGCACTTTTTAAATTTGAAAATATGTTAAATTGTATATAAAAAATAGAAAATACAAACACTTTCAATATCAGATAGATGTAAGTGAATGACCCCTAAAAAATTATTCGAGGGCTGGGGCAGCTTGAATGACAATGAGTTTATTTATTTTTCTTTCAAAACTATCATAATAAGGAAACACAAATGAACATTAATTAATATTTCAACAAATTTTCATATTTTAAGGACACGGCATGACAATTTTATTATTTATATTATCATTTTTTTTTTTCAACATATATATTCACTAAAATTATGATGCATCTATTAATTTCTTGTTAGATTGCACAATTAATTGTTTACAATATGGGTAGCAACAAATTGTAGTGAGGCGGTTATTAGTATGGATGGGGGCGGTAAAGATTGAGAAAACGAGAAAGTACTCACTTAACTATTTTATAACATCCCTAATCGTTGTGTACATTTTTTTTTTTTTTTGTGTAAATTTGATGTGTAATAAAAGATTTACACACAAATTTTGGATTATTTATTTTTAACTCCAGCGGTTGTTTTATACATTTTTTGTAAAAATATATCCCCAATAACAACCAACCAATGTCATGCCTGGACCCCACATAATTTTTACAAACCTACTTAATATAGGGTTGATTTGTTAATGGAATGAGAAAGAGGGAAGAAAAAAGAAATATGCTGATATGTTTATGTAAAAATGTTGTGTAAAATATATAACAATTTTACACATTGGTGTCATGGCGCAGTGTATCTAAACATACGGCTGGAGAGAGAAAAAAAAAAAAAAATGTATTTTAACAAAGGGCTGGAGATGCTCTTAGAATATTAGATAAAACAAAAATAAGTCGGATATTTTCAAAATTAAATGGGTTTATTTTTAAAATTTTAACAAAAATTATAGGTCATAATGTGAATCAAAAGATTCCAGTGAGGCAGAAGCCCCTAACTCAACAATTTTTCTAAATGCAATACTCATTCCAAATACCAATTTTCATTATCATGTTTGGTAAGTGTAACATGTGGACGCTTGCCTATTTATCCAAAAGCTTAAGTTATTGGGTAGTGTTGCATACCCACCCATTTATACACACTTCAACCCTCATCCAAATACTGTGTGTGACAAGTCTCACTTGTAACATTTTCCCCCACCCGAACCCACACAACGCCCCTTGTTGCGGTAGGGCCACCCTGCCTACTCGAGGCTAAACCAGGATGCCCTCTGGGCTGAAGGCTTGGCGTGACACCGGATTAAAGATTGGGTTTGGCTCTGATACTAACTGTAATGGGTGGACGTTTGTCCATTTACCCAAAAGCCCCAATTGTTTGATAGTGCTGCATACCCACCCATTTATACACACTTTAACCCTCTCTCCTTGAACTTTTACTTTTGCACAAAAACCCTCGTATGTTAAAAAAATATACATGTACCTCCCAATTGTTTGTCAAGCATTACAAGAATGACGAAAAATTGTCATTTTAGAACTGAAATATCTATAATACTATTTTTGTTTATATATCAAAATGACCTCTAACTATTTTTAAATCCAAGAATTAACCAGCAATATAAATGATTTATTCATATTTTATACTTAACACACACACTTCTATGGTATACATTTTTCAACCAATAAATGATAAATGTCAAATTAAAGGGTAAATTACATTAATCAGGTTTGGGCAAATCTTACACAAGTGGAGCGTTTAAGGTTTATTATTTTGACCTCCTTTGAGATTTAGGTGTATACTCAACAACCCTCTCACCATCAAAACTTGAATTTTTTTTTATAAAATGACCAAATTGCCCTTACACTTATTTTTTCATTTATTTACGAGCTTTTTTTTAGGAAAGAGAAACAGTGGTAGAAAGAAGAAATAAAGTAATAAGAGAGATGAGATAGAATATATATATATTTTTTATTTTATAATATTGAAGATGCAAGAAATTGCTCTCTGTATTAGGAAAGTAATTTATTACACTTCACACCATCTCATTCTTTCCATCTCTTTCACTTATCCTAATTCCTCTCCCAAAACTCTCAATTATTTTCAATGGACCTCATCTTTGGGCCGTAGTGAATGGAAGTCTGTCATGCAATGCTGAAAAGATTGGGGCTAGACGTGGTTGAATCGATCCTTAGGCCTGGTGGGTCGTTCTGAAAAATGGATCAGCAGTCCAATAATGTTTTGGGCTGAGTGGACTGGCCCAAAGACGGCCCGGTCCACTTTATGCCATTTCAAATATATTAGTATTATAAAAATATATTATATAGAAAGGTATAATTGACTTTTAATAGTCTAAAGAAATGTGAGAGTAATAAATCTCAAAAGCGCCACTCATGTGAGATTTGCCTAAACCACCGGGGAGGTATAATTTACCTTAAATTAAATATAGACCCTAAAAATCGAGGGGTGTTTTATCTGTTAATCTCTGTGTAAGGGGTAAGTGCAAAAAACACCCCTGAAGTATACCTTTGATAGCATTTTTACCCCCTATTTAAAAAGTTGTGCAAAAAACACCCCTATTCTTTTTAATTTGTGCAAAAACACTCCTCAATTAATATAATACCTATTTTACCCTCTTACTCTTCCAAAAATACCCCCACCAAACATCATTTTCTCTTTTAACCTTTCTTTCTCCAAAGGAGAGTTGTCGATAGACCGATGAGAAGTTAGAACAAAGGATGGTTCAGTGGGTTGGCAAGGATGGTGGCGAGCTCCGGAATTGATGGGTCGGACTGAATAGGACGTTGACGATCAATAGCCCTTAAACCACTCAACCAATATATATATCAATCTACATAAACACAGTTTAATGTTGTTACTCCTCTATTTGCAATTAGTAGACAACACCAATTAGCTTTAGTCAGCGGAGAACTAATTCCAACATAGAAATTCAAATCCAGATTCACATTATCATCCGACCAAGCAAGTGAGAAATATTACCAAGATTTAGAAAACCATGCATTCCATATACATACTGTAAATATATTGATATATATATTAATGGATGTATGGGTAAGATCTTCATGAAACTAAAAGAACCTATATTTCAATGCCATTTAAAGTTTAAAGTGAAGCATGTGAATCAAAAAACAAGTTGGAATCTACTGAATTCTAACCAAATCCCAATTTGCAATAACCAATGATTTCTAAATAAATTTAAATAAATCCTAAATTCCAGTAAATCCAAATCACTCTCACCTTGAAAATCAAGGTTTTCCCAATCCGACCAGCAAGGTGATTCGCAGTACACTCATATCCCTGGTCAAATTCCTCTCAATCGCCACTGTATCGTTGAATACAGTCTGAATTGCGGTCGAGGTCACTAGTGCCAAATCGAACGGACACAATTCAATTTCCAAAAGCAAATGCACATTCAAATCACAAACACCCAACAAAGCTCTCGCGCATGGCACTAGCCGAAACAACTATTTGGTGCTTCCGTTCTTGCTGAAGAACACCAAAGATCGGAATTCGGCGATAATGTTTGGGCAGCAGTGGACCGGAGAAAGTTTAGGAGGTAGCGGTGGTGGCCCACGTAGGCGTCGAGGACGCTGGAGAGATTGAACCCAGAGAGGTTCTTATTGGATTCAGTGCTTTTCTAGGGACTTGGCGATTCGAACTCATTAATGAGGTTGCCGGTTAGAAATCTGATGTTTATGGGTTCGTTATGCTTGCAGCCTTCCACTTGAAATCGTTGCCGCCCTTGTTCATTTTCACAGACTCGTTCTTCGATACTGAAACCCAGATCATGATCGGCCTTATTTGTCAAAAGTATTGTTCCGGCGCCATCATCACAAATTTTTTTTTTTAGCTACCCTTTTTAGTCATTTCATAAAATATTAATTATATATATATATATATATACTATTAAATGTGTAGCTATGGGCATTTTAGTCATAAATGTGTGAATAGGGATTTATCTGCACAAATGTCCTAATTTAGGGGTATTTTTTGCACGCGAATAGTGCAATATGCACTATAAGCATACTATAGGGGTGTTTTCTGCACTTGACCCTATATATAATACAAATGAACTTCACCTTGACCCGCCGATATTGGGTAGACATAGGGCTGCAACTTGGGCGGGCTAACCCAGCCCAACTCAAACCTAATTGGGCTTTAAATTCACAAATCGGGTTCATGTTCAGGTTGGATTTTGTCAAAACCCAGACATATTCGGGTTGGGTTCGGTCTTAACTCGAAACCCGATTTTTTTTTTTTTTCCCCTCTCATTTCTTTCTCTTTCTCTCTTCGCCGCTTGAGAGTTGAGAGACAGTGGCGAGATACACCGGTGCCAGGAACGCCTCTAGAGACGGTGACCTCCTCCGCCGGAGAGACGAGAATATCGCAGCTGATGCCATTCAAATTTCGAACTAGAACAACGGGCGATGGAAATTGAAAGATCTGGGTTCTGATTTTTTGAACAATCTGAAATGATATGCCGATATGGGTTTTGAACTTTTGATTCTTGTAGACAGATAGATAAAACTGAAATATATGGGTTTTGAACTTCTGATTCTTGTAGATTTTGTAATTTGCTGTTCGAGAGAGAGAGGAGAGGGCAAGTTCAGAGAGAATGGAGATGGAGGCGATAGGGGAGGCTGAAATGATGGCGGTGGTGGTGGAGGCATATTTACAGTGATTGTGAAGATGAATGGTTTGATATGCTATGATTAGTAATATAATAATAATAATAGTTTTTTATTTTATTTTTTTACGAGTGAGTAATAATAATAGCCCTTAATAAAAATTTAAGAATAAATTTTTTTTTTTTTTAAATATAATTTCCCTTTTATGTTTTCTTTTTAATTTCCAAAGATAGATTTTTTTTTTTTTTAAAATAGAAATTACGCACTATTGATGTGAAGTTATAATGATTAAAATATCCTTAATGTTAATTTAATAAAATTCAGTTTTATTTTAGATTTTCTTTTCCTTCTTAATTTTTAAAATATATAGACTTAAGAAAATTTTAAAAATTATTTGAAGGTATTTTAAATTTTCTTCTGGGCGCATCTTATAGATTTTTTTTACAAATATAATCCATTGATTTTTTTTTTCAAAAATAGTTTTTAATAAATCTATGTTGAATGAGTTATTCATATTAATTTGAATCTTATCATTGAAAAATAATTACTCAAAGTTGACATGTCCAGTGTCTTTTGCAAATTATAATTTTATACAAGTTTCGGACAATTGCATAAAACCCCAAGACAATATTCCAATAAGTCGGTAGCATTTTTAATAATATAATCAAATATATAAAAAATAATATATTATATATATATATATATATAATATATAAATTTTTAATTTTTGAAAAAAAAAAAAACACTCAACCCGTCAACTCGGCCCAACTCGACCAAAAACATTCAGTTCGGATTATGACCATAATCCCACGTTGAGTATAATTTAAATTGGGTTAGAAATGGACTGGGTTAGGTCAACCCAAGTTGCAGTCCCAGTGTCCTAGGTAGACGTACACGGGTTTCAAGTCTCAAGGTGGACTCGAGTCTCAACCAACCCCAAGCCCCCAAAAGTCCTTTTGATATCAGTTTCAATTTAACATCGCCATATACCCTCTCCTGTTCTCCACCCACGATCCCCAGTAGAACCACAGTACTAGGGTTTATGGAAAAAGGAACAAGAAATTAACAGTTCGATCGATAGTTGAAACCCTAGCGTCGGAATTCAAATGGCGTGTGTGTACATTCCGGTGCAGAACTCCGAGGAAGAGGTCCGGGTCGCTCTCGATCAACTCCCAAGAGACGCTACTGACATACTAGACATTCTAAAGGCCGAACAAGCCCCCCTTGATTTATGGCTTATAATCGCGGTTCGTTTCTACACACACACACACACACACACACATCAATTTACACAAACATATAAACATCGATGGACAAAAACTCACAATCGACGAATATATATATATATATATATATATATATATTCTTTTATAAATGTGCGCTTGGAGATGCTGGGATTCAAATTGAAGATTTCTTTATTTAAAATTTTGCTAATTATTGGTAGGTATGATAAGGAAAGTAGTGTGCCTGAATAGAACACTGGTGTACAAAGTTCGAACCTCCATGTCAAATTTGCTGATTTACTAGAAGTTTTAATTTTTTTTAATCAATACTGATGCAGCGGGAGTACTTCAAACAAGGAAAAGTTGAACAATTCCGCCAAATTTTGGAGGAAGGTTCTAGTCCTGGTAATTTTTCTTTAATAATTTTTGCTTTCTTTTGATCAGATTGCATATATTTTCCAAAGGCTTGGTAAGATTATGAGACAATGTTGTTGTTTATATATATAATGAATGTATATATGATCTGACCCTTGCATTTCTACATTGCAGAAATCGATGAATATTATGCAGATGTGAAATATGAGAGGATTGCCATTCTAAATGCTTTAGGGGCTTATTACAGCTACCTTGGAAAAATTGAGACAAAACAAAGGGAAAAGGATGAGCATTTTATCATGGCAACACAATACTACAATAAAGCATCGAGAATTGACATGCACGAGCCTTCTACATGGGTTGGGAAAGGTGAACATTTATTTGATGCATTTTGTCACTGAAATCCTAGTTGAAAGATTCTATTTTAGGGGGCTATCCAGAATATTTGGATCCTATCATGATTAGGCCTAAATGTGCATTAGACCATTAATGCAATTGCAAGTCAAACCCAGAAAGGAGATACAAAAAAAAGCATGTTTTGAATACATAAATGAACTAATGATCAAATTGATTTACTGGGATATAAGGGTAGTAAACTGTCAAAAATAAGAAACCATGTAGGATTTATAATTCTTTTAGTTTTATTTAGATATTTTTCTATTTTTTAAAAACTCTTTATTTTAAACTTTGAGGCCAGGGAGCTATGAAAACAGTATATAACTTAAAATCTACCTTCTAAAAGAGTGAATTTACTTGATCTGACCATATATATGAACTAAGACTTTTGGTTACTCAATTTTTGACTTTAAGTTCTGAGTTTTATTTTTTTTTTTTTAAATGACCTTTTTTGGGTCAATTAGGTTTTAGAGTTCACTAACATAAATCTTTCATTTGAAGTTAAAATTAAGGTTTGTTGGGAAATCTCTGACTTTCTCGAGTTAGATCCTTACCGGTATGCCCTCATTATGTACTTATGTAACATTGAGAAAATTATGTAATTTAAATATGCCTAAACATTGATAACTTTTCACATTCAGTATGTAAGTTTATTGAATTGGTGAAACAGAAAAATTGGTAAGCATTTATTTCTGTCAACGACTTAAACATTAATGTAAAATGCATCACCCATATTAAATAAAGTTATAATTTCAATAAATTTTTATTAAAAACTATAAGCAACTACATTTTGGTGTTTTGCCGTAAATAATAAGTACACGGTTCTGGTATTTTCATCCTTAATTTGTTACACCCTGCATTAGCATCTCCACGCTGTTACTTAAACCTTGGTAGAGAATGGAAAGAGGAGAAAAATAAATGGCCACCAGTAACTATTGTTAGATGGAAAATTAGTACTCCCTTCGTCTCACAAAAATTGTCCATCTTTCCATTTTTGGCTTTCCCAAAATAATTTTCCCATTTCAAAATCCAATTTACTATTTTTTTAATATTCGTAATTTACCCTTGTTGCCTTGAAGTTATAAAAGCAATTGAAGTTATGTGGACCCACCATAAAAGGTTGTATTTGGAAATTCATTACCTACAACTATAATAAAAAAATAAAATAAAATTTACACTCTTAAAAAGTTAGATTCCCGAAATGGGACACTTTTTGTGGGATGGAGGGAGTATTTAGTAACAAATCATCTCACATTGCACGATGATGTGAAGAGGGTATAGAACTTTTTTTTTTTTTTTTACTAGAAAAAAAGAAGGTTCTATTTCAAAGAGCGGTGGACTAGCATGACACCAAGGTTTTGATCATCTCCCCGGCCGCTAACGCAATTTACTGGAGCGGGGTATTCGGGGATTATGTAATGGACACAGCTGTCATGGTCATGGATCACTATTGGCGCTGCACACCGTAACCCAGAACGCACTAATACATAATTTTAAACTTCACAATAAAAAATGTGTTTTTGATGAACTTTTGTGGATTTTGTTGAATATATAAAAGTGAATTAATATAAATAATGTTATTCATATTGAATTATAAATCGTTGTCTCTAGCGAAAGCTTTTGATTTTTTTTTTTTTTTGACCTTTTCACTTAATTTATGGCCAAAATGCAGTTAAATATGGAAAAGATGTAAAGTTACCAAACACGACACTTTAAAAAAAAATTCTAAGATTCCAGCACATCAATGTCATACACGGAACCTTCCAAAAAAAAAAAAATGTCATACATGGAAGAAACACAAACCACATATCTATAAATCAACTAAAGTTTCTCATACATGTCAAACACTGTTATGTTAGTTCTATTTGAGAAGAAAAGGAAAGTACTTGAAAAACTAATTGATGATTTCAATTATTGAAAGGTTTTGATTCAAAAATTAGGTGGTGTTTGATAAAACTGAAATTTTAAGAACTGAAGTTTTTAGGTGGTAATGGAAATTGAGATTCTTTGTTATCATTTAGTGATAAATGAAATCACGCTCAAAATTTTACCCTTTTTTAAGTGACGCTTACCCTTTGAAGTGATACTCAAATTGCGTTATGAAACAAACTTAATTGGACAACCACCTAATTCATTTAGTTTTTAAACCCCAGGTGCCACACGACCATTATGGCGCCATTTCAGCTTAGTTTTGTGCGAAATAGACTGACCGATTCGTCAGTGAGACTACATACCAATTCTGGCCTAGGCTGTTAAGACTTGGCCGATTCACAGTGGCTTGAATGAGTTTTGAACCTTGCTTAGCACTATATTTTCATTTTTCTATTTTTCCTTACGGTCACACAAGATTTTGTCTATGGTTGGAAAAAGAATTACATTAAATCTGTGAATAAAAAATTTTCAGCTGGTCTTGTGATGTGCTTTTTTGAAAATTTGATTTCAAAATAGTTTGTTAAAGTTGTTAATGTATTGCTGAACCCTCTCTTGTGGTGGGTGGTGATACCATTCCTCTTTGTGAGCCTTATTTGGAAGGATGATCTGGAGATCCAATCCTGCATGTTTCAGTTGGTGGATTGGTGTTACCATCTAAACTCAGTACTGGCATAAATGCTTTTTAAACACATTTGTAGGTCAGCTTTTACTGGCTAAGGGTGATACAGAACACGCAGCTGATGCTTTCAAGATTATATTGGGGGGAGATCCTGATAATGTTCTTGCTCTTCTTGGTCAGGTATTTCCTAGTATCTTGCTTTTTTGCAAACAAAGTATTTATGATTGTCATCAAGGATGGTAGATTATGCTTTTTAGAGTATCTTAATTAATATTAATAAAAAACAGAAGATTATCTTAATTAATGGAGAGTCTATAAATTTGTAGCAGTGACGTAGTTGGTTGATCAAAGAAAATATTATCCTCTAGGCTTCGTTTGTTTCAACATAAATTTTTTTTATAAAAAACATTTACATGCAAAATAAATTTTTATCTTAATATTTTGGTGTTTGGCAACAATCGGAAATTTTATATTTTCAGCAAAAAGAAAAGTGAGACAGTCAGCCATTAACTCTCTTCAGTGTTCCTCTTTTTATCAACCTCCAACAATGCATATCCTCTCTCTCTCTCCAACATCCAATAACCCCTCGCTCTCCAACGCCGCCGCCCCCCCCCCCCCCCCCCGCGGCCGCTCCCGCTCCCCTTCTCTCTCCTCGTTCCTCTCTGTGTGAAGACATCCCTCTCTAAGCTAAACAATTTCTCCCTCCCTCCTCGATCGGTACTTTCTCTCTCATCTCTCTCTGCGAGAACAGGCTCTCTATCTCGATTGATTGTTTTGTTTCCCTCTTTCTCTCTCCTCTCACTCGATGCCGTGTTGGATAAGAATACGTTAGATGACAGAAGGTAGCCTGGGAAAACAACTTACCGAATCTTTTTCGGTAAATCATTTTCAGTCATTTGGGGGTAAAATGATTTACATGGAAAATAATTTCCAACTCTCGGAGTCTCCCAAACACCAGAAAATGAGTAAAATGTTTTCTGGAAAATATTATACGGTGAAACAAATGCTGCCTTAATAGACCAAGTTTTCTTATTTTGCAGTGTGCAATTTTCTTTTTCTCTGGTTTCTTGACTTTCTAGTTTTATTGATTTTGTACTGCAGGCGTGCGTTCATTTTTATCGTGGACTATATTCTGATTCATTGGAGTTGTACAAGGTTTGTTCATTGTCCACTTCATTGTATTTGAGGTGCCATGCAATGTTTCTCGGCTCGTGGCAAGCTGAATCTGAATTTAATTAGTGGGAACCATGAAATATCCTATATCCCACTAAGTATTGTTTTAATGTTTTTCTGTGGACATGATCTCAATTATGAACCCATTTATTGTGCTGCTGTTAACTTGTAATTTATGTGATTTGGTAAGAGGGCCTTGCAAGTGTATCCTCAATGTCCTGGAGCAGTAAGACTTGGCATAGCTCTATGTCGCTACAAATTGGGTCAATATGGGAAGGCAAAGCAAGCATTTCAGCGTGTTTTGCAGGCATGTTAAAACTAATAAGTTTTTTGTGCAATAATATCTGTTATATTGCAAAAGCTGTAAGTTTTTGATTTATTTTGATGTCTAATTGTGTTTCACAAATTAACTGTAGTTAGATCCAGAAAACGTCGAGGCGCTTGTGGCACTTGGAATTTTGGATTTGAATACAAATGAAGGCAAGTTTCTGCCACATGCATGCATAAATACATACATAATGTATGCATGCACTTACATATAAAAAACATATACATTCATGTACATATATTATACACATATATTCCTATGATGGATACTGATTTTGCTTGGTTTAGTTTCATATTTTTGTCTGAACTACACTTTACGAAGTTCACTGTAGTATATAATATGACTCGACTGCTGCATTTATCTTCACAGCTTCTGATATTAGGAGGGGGATGGAAAAGATGCAGAGAGCTTTCGAGATTTATCCATATTGTTCGCTGTCGCTGAATTATCTAGCAAATCATTTCTTCTTCACTGGTCAACATTTTCTAGTTGAGCAACTGACCGAAACTGCACTTGCTGTGACTAATCATGGGCCAACAAAGTCACATTCGTACTACAATTTGGCACGATCATACCATAGCAAGGTATGGACATTTTCTTTTTTCTTGAAAACTTTCTAACTAAGTTCTTCAACTTTTTTGTTGCCCAAAGGAATTATTTTCCCTTTCTTCTCTCTCCTCTCTATCTCATATTTATTAATCCATACTCGTAGATAGGCTGTCCTCATTTTTTATCTTCCAGGATAAGGATTCTTGTGATGAGGCTCAAAAATCAATCTATTGATGACTGTCACTTCCATATTTATAAGATTGTAATGTCCGGTAAAATTGTTGTGCTACTGCTGCCCCAATGTGCTCTGATAAGGTTTATTGCTGACGACCCAGCTTGATTTACTTGTATTTCTTTTTGGCTAGGTTGGTCCCAATATGATAATCTTTGAACGTTCCAGTCATTCTCCATTGCTACTTTATGGCATCTTTTCCAGCTTATCGGATTACTTGAAGACAGATCATTGATTGTCTACTTTTGTTATTTTTTAGGCTTTTTTTTTTTGACTTATTGTTGACTATGCATCAATATTAACATATTAATGTTTCATGCTTATATTAACATTTTCTTGTCCCTTATTTATGCTGATGGTAAGAATGCTGTTTCTTCTTGACTGCAGGGGGACTATGAAAAAGCTGGATTGTACTACATGGCATCTGTAAAGGAAATCAATAAGCCACAAGAATTTATATTACCATACTATGGTCCGTAGATTTTCTAATTTTCTTTCACGTCCTTGTGTGTTGCTGGTTTTTCTGCATCCATTCATTTCCTTCTCTCTCTCTCTCTCTCCTTTAATTTATTTTACAAGTAAATGAAAGGAATTTTTGCGCTTTATGTGTTGGGACATGCAACTTTACATTGTAGAGCTTAAATGCATTGGATTCAATGGTTGACATGCATAAAACCATTTTGTCCATTACTATTATATTGTTTAACAATATATGATAGTGAGCACAATTCTATTGTTATTTTCACTGCAGTGCAGCACTCATAATTGTTATGATGTGGATTTCAGGTTTATTTTCTTCTGCTTCTTGCTCTTTTACAGTTCACTTATAATTTTGGTCACGTTTGAAACAGGTCTGGGCCAAGTACAGCTGAAATTGGGAGATTTTAGAAGTTCTCTTTCAAACTTTGAAAAGGTTTTGGAAGTTTACCCTGAAAATTGTGAGACACTGAAAGTGAGTTAGTATAACAAAATGTGAAAATTGTTGTTTAAATTACATATCCGTTATTTTTTATTTTTTATAAAGGGTTTTAGGGTTTCTATTATCTAGGATTTGATTTGATTTTCCTTGACGTAGACACTTGGACACATTTATATTCAGCTTGGGCAGATTGAGAAGGCCCAGGAGTTCATAAGAAAAGCTGCTAAGATTGACCCTCGTGATGCACAGGTCATTTTTCTTGTTGTTTCTCTCTTTTTCAGGTTTTAATTTATGCGATTAGATGGTGTGGTATTCATTCACATGCATTGAGAGATGCAATTCTTTTGAAAAACAAAAATGGAACTGGATGTTGCACTAGCCACAAGGATCATACCAGTCCTTCTTGTAAAAAAATTAATTGTTAAGGGTCTGCTTGGTTTGTCACTCAAAAAACAGTTCTCTAGTATTCAGAAAACAGAAAACTATTCTCAGATCACTGAACCAGGCAGGCCCTAAGATGCTCATTTCTTGTTCTTTGGAAATAAATTGTGACATTCATTAAAATTCTAGAACAAAGTGGGGAGTTTTTTGAAAAACTGGAGCTCACAATGAATGTTTCTAAAACAAAGTGGAGATTTTTTTATAATTGTGGACAGCTCAAAACAACCCAATCTGAATGACAATTACACTGGAACAAAAGAAGATGCAGAATCCCCAATTATTATTATTATTATTATTATTATTATTTTGATTAGTCAGAATCCACAAATTGAATACTTAAAACCTTGGATTTGGAAATTTCAATCCGTGAATTCAAGGTGAGTCCTCACTTAATTTTGCCAATCAGTGCCTGGTGCCATGAAGATGCACTTCTCCTTGGGCGGATTCTATGACTGGGTGTGTTATATGTGGTGCATACCTTTACGGGATGCAAATTTATTGTGAATGGCATTGGTTTGCAAATTTATTGTTTTTTATTTTTAATAATCTCTAGCTTCTCTTCTATGAAACAAGGATACTTTTGTAAGGTGAACATGTCTGTATCAGATGCCAACACACTCTCAGATTCTTATACTTCCTAAACATATCCATAATTTGAGAATTACTTGGAAAAATAAGGTATGGACATATAAGAAGAAAATATCATGACTAATTCAGTCCAACATCTATCCATGCAATATAACTATCAATTCTAAGGGTTTTTTTTTTTCCTTTTCTTTTTCCCGTGACTATCAATTCTCTACTATTGTTTGTGATAATTTTTTTATTAGAAAATAGTAACAATGTATATAACATGACAAACCATTATTATTTTGAACTTATGCCGTGCATATATTGTTATGTCCTTGTTGTATCCGTATGTTTTGTTTTTTTCCTAAAGATTTTTCTGTATTGCTGTTTTTGGATTGTGACATGTCTGTATTCCGTATCTGTGTACATGATTCATAGCTTTTCTTCTTTGCTATATGTCTATATAACATTATTTCCTGTATTTGTTCTCTGTTCACTATTATCTTAGTCCTCAGCAATTCAGACATGGACAATTCACCTTTTATATATGATAATCTTTCACCATTTGTGACATGGTGATAGCTTGCATGCGTCTGTTGAGTGCAGATTGCTCTGATTTTTTTTTTGGGGTCTTTTTACTCACCTAACGGTCCTAACCTTAATACAGGCATATCTGGATCTAGGAGAATTACTAATTTCAACTGATGCAGGAGCTGCTTTAGATGCCTTCAAAACTGTAAGGGCCTCCCACTTTTTATTCTTGTCTGAACATTAACTTTGTGATGTTCATATCAGACAAAAAATATTATCTGGTTAATGCTAGGGTTTACCTTTGTTTACTTTTTTTGGGTTTCTAAATCTGCTTTTAATGCATATCTTACGTACAAAGTCTTACTTTGTTGAGTATCATGGTCTGTGTAGCTTTGTACATAGAATGTTGATGATTTTTCTGTTAACCAAAGACTACGATTATATTCTAGTTTCTACAATCGCGCTGCTCCGTGTAAGTTCAAAAAGAGAGGTTATAAGTTGTGGAAAATGATTCTGGCGTGGACTTCCGACATTTGGCAAGGAGATATTCAGATATTCTGGCGTGGATTTTCGACATATGCCAATGAACACAACAATATTTAATTATGAAGTTTTATTTATACTCATCTGCTGAATGATTCATAGAGAATTTTTAATAATTTTAATTTCTATAGTAAGAGTTACATAATTTAGAAGACGATGTTATATGATAACGCAAAGATTATATATACATATATATAAGAAAATGTCATTGCATGCTTGGCATGTGGTGATCATGTGTGTAATGTAAATTTTTTTAACTAAAAAATCGAACAATTTGAGGTGTTTTTATATTGTTTCAAGAATTTCGTGTTCCTATATTCCAAGTCACTAAGTCTATTATGTTGAACTAGGCTTACTTCCTGAAGAAAGTAAATCTGACACGTAGTTTAAGGGGAATACAATATTATTTATTTGTATATAATCGGGATTGATTTGATAGAGGTCTGACAAAGACCATATGCTGGCGGTCAACAATGTTGTGCTGCCTCCTTTTTTCTTCGAGATTGGGAGTCTACACATGACACTGGCAGAGTTTTATGATATATATATTCTACTTATTTTTTTGATGGGCTCAATACCTTTAGTTTTTGCCTTGCTATTTGGTTTTTGATCTTCTTTCTACTTTTCCTTGGTTTTTTTCAAGCTTCCTTGGGCTATTTAACAACTTGATATTTTGTTACAGGCACGAGTTCTGCTTAAAAAGGGAGGTGAAGAAGTACCAATAGAATTGCTTAACAATATTGGAGTTCTTCAGTTCGAAAGGGGAGAGTTTGAGGTTTGCATATTTTCTTAAGGTTTTGTTTGATTTTCATTACAAATAGAAGATTCTCAGCAAACTGTTTGGATGCGTTATAATGTTTTTACAATTCTTTTCAGATAGTTACTAAACTCGATTCAACAAAGCCTTTTGCCAACTAATTGGGATAGGCTACATGAATTCTATTTTTCCATTTCGGTTTATTAAAATCTGTTGCCTCAGCCTAGCCACAAGTTATCTTATCTTTCTTTACTCACTCTATCACGGTAATTTTTGGTCTTTCCCTTCCTCTAGTAATACCCTCAATGTGTACCATGTCACGCTTTCTAACTGGTGCACTTAGTGGTCTTCTTTGCACATTTTCAACCATCTTGATCGAATTTTGCTTATTGTATCCCCAGTTGGTGTTATTTCTACCATTTCAAGAATCTCAACATTCACATTTCTGTCACATTCACTTTATGCATTCGTTGTTCTTAGCTGCCAAACAGTTTTTTCCCATTAGCTCGTAGTGACTGGTGTGATAACTGTTTTTCAGAAATTTCTTTTCAATCTTAGATTCCTTCCTCCATTTATCTAGACGCCTTCCTCCATTTAACCCATCTTCCTTTGATTCTATACTTAACATCATCTCCAATTTCTCATCATTCACAGCCTAAGTAGCAAAAATCTTCACTTTTTGGTATCTATGTGGATAAGTAGTTTACAATTGTTCCAGAAAAATTATCTGGGATTTCTTTACTTTCAGCTTGCGAAACAAACTTTCAAGGAGGCTCTAGGTGATAACATATGGGGCAATTTCATCTATGGTGCACCACAATCCTGTGCCATTGATGCCGGTGCATCTATCAATCAATACAAGGACATGCAATTGTTCCATCGACTTGAGCTAGCTGGTATCATTGTCGAACTACCTTGGAATAAAATCTCAACACTGTTTAACATGGCTAGACTACTTGAGCAGTTGCATGACACTGAAAGGGCTAGCATCTTGTACCGTCTGATCCTATTTAAGGTACGGGCTTGTCTCTGGTTATTGCAATCATTAATTGATATTATTGGTGAATGGTAATGATGAATGAAGGTATCATAATGAAAGTCATGCTTTTTAGTGAGAGAAAAGACATTTCATTTTTTGGTAGTTTTGTTTATTACATGAATACCACCCTGTAGGAGACACCGAACACATTGTTTCAATGAGTGCTTGGACTATGAAATAACTAATTGATTGCAGAAGTGTTTGTTGACTGGCTTGCTTCAACCTTTTATATTAAGGACAAGATTGACTTTGTGGGTTTTGGGGAGAGAAATGCATTGATTTTATCATGTTATATTAGAATGGTAGAATGATTTTGGCTTGGGATAGAGCTACTTTAATCTTACAGTGAACATTTTTATTTGCATTGTGTCTCTTTTTATGTAGCATTATTTAGGCTGGCCCACTCAGGATCTTAGTTTGTAGGGCTGAACTATGTTGAAGAAGTAATGACTTGACAAATTGAAAGAAGGGAAAAAGTGTTTCTGGTTGTAAATCTATGAATTTAAAGTCTTTATCAAGTTCTATCTGTTGAAAAAGAGTGAAAGATTTGGTGAACAAGAAAGAAAGTGAGAAAAAACCCTATTTTGTGAGTGCTTGGTTGAGATCCAAACTCTTATCAGTAAAAGAGTTCTACAGTATTCTTTAACCAAGAAAAATATTCAATTACCTTTCATCTAGTCTGAAAGAAGGGGCCTTATTTGGATGGAGGTGCTAGAAAATTCGATACACGCAACATAAATCATCTATCTTAATTTCAGTGCGCTCAATGCTGTAAACAAATATAACTCGCACACAAATCAAGTAAGCTGCTACTTGGTTGGATTGCTGACCAAGAAAAAGTTCCTAGCTATACTGTTAAATGTTATGACTTGTTCATGAATTTGTTGATGTTCCATTGCTTAGACCATATTTTGCCACCTTCGGGTAATTGTCTAACCTGCGTGTTACTTTCTTACAGTATCCAGACTACATAGATGCTTATCTAAGGCTTGCTGCCATTGCAAAAGCTCGAAATAACGTTCAACTAAGCATCGAACTGGTTGTTACTGCCCCTCTTGCATCTCTAGGTCTACTGTTTTATGGTTTGTTTTTAGATTTTAAACTATTTGCTCATAAAGAGATGTGTTTTTGTCATAGATTGGTGATGCTCTGAAGGTGGATGACAAGTGCCCAAATGCATTATTAATGCTTGGAGACTTGGAACTTAAGAATGATGACTGGGTCAAGGCCAAAGATACCTTCCGGGCTGCTAAGGATGCAGCTGCTGGACAAGATTCTTATGCTACTCTTTGTCTGGTGCATACATTGTTGAGAGTGCATTCATGTTCTAGTTCTTTAATGATATTCCACTATTACTTTATTAAGCGGTTTCTGCTTTTATTTTGCAACTTATTGAAGAAAGTGCAATCTGCCAATTTACTTCTCACATCTGCATTTTATGTGAACCTGAAGTAAATTACATAAATTTTTAAATCATTTTTTTTTATGTTTTGGTGTAGGATATATTGTCATCATCTGACTTATCAAAAAAATTATATTGTCATCATCATGAGTTGTCATCTTTTATATTGTTTTTATTATTAACTAATAATATCGGCAGCTCTTATTTTTTGCCTTATAATTGGTCAGGGAAATTGGAACTACTTTGCAGCAGTTCGCTCTGAGAAAAGAGCTCCTAAGTTGGAAGCTACCCATCTGGAAAAGGCTAAGGAACTCTACACAAAAGTATGATATTGCATCGTTATTTTAGAGCCTTTCTTCACAATTGCTACCACAACTTAAATGCCTCTTTTGCTCTTAAAGTTTTTGTTTTTAACGTTAAATACAGGTTTTGTGAATTTATTTTTGATTTGATTTGACCCAATAGCGAGTTGAATCCGATCACAATGTTCTAGCAGAGGAGTTGGCATCCATTATTGAATATTTACGAATACTTTTAGTATTTACAGTTTAAATGGGTTTTAAAGTGGTGGTATCTGTTACACCAATATATATATATATATATATATTAAAGAAATAAAAAATGCTTGAACTAGGAGGAATCTGAGAATCATGATCTGGTAATTTATGAAGGTCGGAGCTACTTAAAAGTGGTTTCCATTGTGCCTTAGCTTTTCTTTGGCTGTATATGTGTGTGTGTGTGTGTGTGTATATATATATATTAAAGGATAAACGGCAAAAAAAAAAAAAAAAAACCTTGAACTATACATTTTTGCCCTCCCAAAACAAAAACTGATATGGAGAAAAAAAAAACCTGAGTTTTGTACATGGTGTTAGTTTGCCATTACTGGCTATGACAGGTTACTAATCTGCCCATTAACTAAGAACATAGTGTTAGCTTGCCATTACACTGGCTATGGCGGATTACTAAGCTGTCCATTAACTAAATGACGTAGTTTTGATAGGTTTACTTTCACATCCTACCATCCAACAATGATGTGTCATATCTATTGATGCTCCATTGTTAACCCAATCTTCTTATGAGTAGGAATGGATAGAGTGGGAATCTATCAATAGTAAGGGGATTTCTCCTACTTCTATCTATTGATGAGACACCTATCTATTTTGCAAAAAATTGCATATAAATGATTCACATTATCAAGTATTAAAGGGAAGCTTATCTGAGAGAAAATATAGAACAGTAGAGAGAGAGATAAATAAGAAGATGAAGTATAGGGAGAAAATAGAGAGAACTTGGGTCGGCCCTCTTGCCCATTGGTTTTTCATATTCAGCCGGAGCTTATTTGGGTCAGAACTTGGGTTAGAATGAGCTTTTTATGGGTCAAACATAGTCCAAAGGTATAATGGTCAGCACAGTCATCAGGGATGGATGTATTAACAAGTCAGTGGGGGAAATTAAGCTACCACCCAGTCACCAGGAACTTGGGGAGTTTTTTTTTTTTTTTTTTTCAGTAATATACCCTACTATTTTATTCATTTTGATATATATACCTATAGAATTATACTACCGCCCACTAAAATTACTAAAAAATTGCACTATTGTCCCCCCTCACACAATTTTCTTGATCCGTCCGACAGTCATATATTATGTTACATGCTTTGCATGAGATTATGTTATCATTAAGTAACAGTAGGGTGGTAAGTGCAATGTTTTGAACAATGTTACACGGACTCTTCAAAAGTAAGTGAAGTACCCGTGTCAGACACAATACTTGGACATGGGTATAGGATATGTGTCCGACACTATGCTAAAATAAAATAAAAAATATTAAATAATATGAATATTTAGCAGTGTCCATGTCCTTCAGTTTGGGGATTTGACACATTCGACGCGTGGATACATACATGTACTCGACATACATACAGGTATCGACACACGTACTCGAGTCCAGGTAACATAGGTTTTGAATAAGTTCAAGGGGTTATATGCCTAAAAAAATATACTTTTATTGGAACCATGGACCTAGACAAAAGTCACAAAACTGAAGGGCGAAAGAGGATTTATGTAAACCAACACCAAATAGTTGGGACACTGCTTTGTTTTGTCGAGGTGTGCTTGGTGTGCTTTAAACGGTGACTTTGATTTAAACCACACTAGGGTAGATATTTTATTTATAGTTCATCCTCTGGTTTAGTTGTGCTCATTCAGGTCTTCTCTTCAAGTATTTTATGCTTTATGTTTTCTGCATAATTTTCATTCAGACTGTTATGTCCTGATAAACAATCCTTTTGATTTGTGTCATGAATTTTTTAATTTCCATACTATCAGGTTCTGGTTCAGCATACTGCTAACTTATATGCTGCCAATGGTGCTGGTGTGGTCCTGGCAGAAAAAGGTCAATTTGATGTTTCAAAGGATCTTTTTACACAGGTTGGCTGAACTTGTTTTGTTTTTTGTCATGATATAGAGAAAGAATTTCATAGTTGTTTGAGTTACCCTTTTAGCTTTCTGTTACTTGTAGGTTCAAGAAGCTGCAAGTGGAAATGTTTTTGTCCAGATGCCAGATGTGTGGATAAATCTGGCACATGTTCATTTTGCTCAAGGAAATTTTACACTGGCTGTAAAAATGGTCTAGTTTATAACATCTTATCACTTTCTTTTTGGTCAATTTTAATTTCTAATTTAGTGTCGTGTCATTTTTGCATGCCTGTTTTGATGTCATTTTTTATTTATTTATTTGCAGTATCAAAATTGCTTGCGGAAGTTTTATTATAACACAGACAATCAAGTCCTTCTCTATCTTGCCCGTACACATTATGAAGCTGAGCAGTGGCAAGATTGCAAGAAGACTTTACTAAGGGCCATCCACTTGGCTCCTTCTAATTACACACTAAGATTTGATGCCGGTGTTGCAATGCAAAAGTTCTCTGCGTCAACATTGCAAAAGACTAAAAGGACAGCAGATGAGGTCAATGATGAAACCTTCCCTTTGAATTTTTTTTTTTTTCTTTGTATTTCATCTCATTAGACTTAAGTCTGATGCTTTAAGTTCTCTTTGATATACTTCTGCTTTCTCTTTGGATCATCCAAATCTGTTATACGACTGTGCTCAGAAACTTAACCTTTTCTTTTGGGTTCTTGATAATATAACTGCATGAAAATTCCGATTAAAAATGTTTTTTTAATATTACATTGTGTTTTAAAGAAGGGGGGGGGGGGGGGGGGGGGGGGGGGGGGTTTGGGTTGTCTAAGATTATCCTGAAAGTGATCATTTCTATGATCTTGGTTCAATTTGCATTAAGGAGGGATTATTGATGATAAAATAGTCTATAAAATTAAAGCAAGGTTGATTGAAGTGATTTTGTGTTTGTTGCTTGATTGACGAGGACCTAGGAAGTTTCATGAAACTCATAATTAGATTATTGGCATCCGTGCTTTATGGTATAACATTGAAGTGATTATCTCCCCCATCTTGAATCAATTTTCGAGGAGGATATATTGATGAGGAGATAGCCTGTGGATGAAATAAAAACTTAAGGTTGTTTGAAGTGAATGTAATTGTTGTCTGATTGACAAATACGGAAATACCTGTGATTTTGTACAAACCTCATGTATTGGGGAAATGTTGCATTGTGAAAATGAGTTCAGCATAGAGGAGGATTCAAGGATGGATCAGTAGAATTAGAGGAAATTGAACAATTATATTCAAATGCAATTTTGGAAAATGAAATTCAGATTTTACTGTCATATCTTTTAGTTGGGCATTCGTAGTCAATACAGGCAATACTCGGGGATAATGATTGCTCCACTATAGTCTGGGATAAATGTGCTACAAGGAGAGGAAGGTCGTGCATGGGCATGAGGGAGTGAAACAACCATGGCCAATGATTTAGCATAATTGGACTACCGATATAGCTTAATTTTAAGAAAGTGCAGCCAACCAGAAAACTTAAAATGATGTTTTGTGGTGTTATGTTTTCCATTCTTGGTGTGACCATAAGTTTCTGTTTAAAGTTTAAACAGTCCCATCCATGCATGGTCCAATGCTTGATATTAGAATCGATCAATATTTTTGTATCATTTGGTTTGTCTAGTAGTCATATGGGTTTTCCAGCTATTTTGCTAGACAGAGATGCGGTTGAAGACTTTGATGAAAGACTATTTGAAGGTGGCATGAAGATTGCAAGATGATATGGAATCAACTGTCTTGATCAACTTCATTCATGCATTAGGACAGCGTAAAATTCACTGAGTGGACCTTAGTATTAAAATGGATAAATCAACTTGATTGACCTTAGTGGACTTTGAAAGCTTCTATAAAGTTTTTGAAGTGCGTCCAAATGTAAAAGCATGTTTTATTCAGAATTGAATCTAGTGATTGTTCTTTTTCAGGGTTGTAACTAATTATATACGTTGAATCTAGTGATTATTCTTATATTTCCAGAAATTAGACTCAATTAGCTTTCCAATGTCATGTTGTTTGCTAATGTCGAGTTTTCAATGGAGTCCTTAATCAGACCATCTGCACAGTTCCTCAGGCACTCTGGAGCTGTATGCACCTGCGGAAGTTTTTCACTTGTACTGCTACTTCAAGTGTTCAGGAGTTCTTTAGATTATCTTGTTGATGCCAAGGTTCCTGAGAATGTTACACTTATTTGTTATGCAGAAATAATGCATTCCTTTACCTCATGTTTGAAATAATATGGAAATTGTTGGTAAAAGTGTCTAAATCATTTATAGTTATCTTAATGTATTTTAGGCTCTTCTATTACTTTGGTGGCTATTAGATTAGTGAAAAAATAAGCATGATACTACTTGAATTTCTTTATTATCTGTTCAGTGTGTTTACTCTTGACTAGCTGCATTTTAGATCAGTATTTACATTTCATGTCTAGGGTCATTCCCTGGTTCGATGATAAAATGTCAGACTTACAAGCACGAGACTGTAGGTTCAAGAGTGAGAGCAACCATTTTGTGTAAGAATGCCGAGTGAGAGCAACCATTTCAGTTATGTGAAGAGGAGTTCCTGCTCCTCTTCCGATGATTTAATCGTTTTTTTGGATTCTTTGGGGCCTTAGACCCCGGTTCCACTTTTGTATAAGGGATGTGTTCCTCTCTTGAATGCCTTTTTATTTAATTATTACTTATCAAAAAAAAAAAAGAATGCCGAAGATAGCGTTTGCCTCCATCCTGTCTTCCCCACCCAGCATCCCTCGTAGGCGGGATATACTCTGAGTCATTCATTGCTCTTTGGCTAAAGAGTGCTGGGATTTGATGATTAGCTTATTTGGTTTTCCTTGGGTTATGCCTGGATCCGCTAGAGGGCTGATTGAGGCGTGGAGAGGTTGTCCTGTGGGGGCTCACAGTCAGGATGCATGGAGGGCTACGCCGCTTTGTGTGTGGTGGTGTATTTGGCTTGAAAGGAATAGGAGATATTTTGAAGGGAAGGCGATGTCAATTTCGGTGCTTAAATTCTCGATTCTTTCCACTCTTTTTTGTTGGGTTTCAGGGAGAGATCATAGATCATTGGAGGAGATTGTTGATTTTTTGGCCTCCTTGAAGGCTTGAGGCCCTTTGTGGTCTTTTGTAGTTTTCTTGGTTCCGCTCCCCTTTTGAGCATTTTTAATAAAATTTTATTTATCAAAAAATAAAAAACTCATCTTTGCAGATCTATTATCGTTGGAACCACGCCAAGTAGTCTGATATGATCTCTCTCTCTCTCTCTCTATATATATATATATATATCCTTCTCTCTCTCTCTCTCAACGGGAACTGTTCTTTAAATATTGTAGGTGCGTTCAACAGTTGCAGAGCTTAAGAATGCAGTTCGTGTATTTAGTCAGTTATCTGCTGCTTCAAATCTTCACTTCCATGGGTTTGATGAAAAGAAAATTGAAACCCATGTTGGATATTGCAAGCACTTGCTTGAGGCCGCAAAAGTTCACTGTGAGGCAGCTGAGCGTGAAGAGCAGCAGAATAAGCAGAGACAAGAACTTGCTCGTCAAGTCACAATTGCTGAGGAAGCCCGTAGAAAAGCAGAAGAACAGAGGAAATTTCAGGTCAGCCTTTGAATTATAGTATATATTTTCTAGATTTATCATTGTTCTTTGTGCGTCCACTCATTTTCTGTGGGAAAACAGTTGGAGAAAAGAAAACAAGAGGATGAGCTAAAGAAAGTTATGCAACAGGAGCAACATCTAGAGCGTATAAAGGTAAGGATTAATAACTGTGATTTACAGGGGAAAAAAATGATTGTCAACGGTGTCATATACAGCATAGTTTCTCTCTTTTAGCAGTGGGCACTATATGAGGAGGATGGTTGTCTGTATGGTGATTATCATTTTGTATAATAATATATTGTGAAGTTCACCTAAAAGAGGAACACAACAAAAATGAAAATATATCAATTGAGAAATGAAATATATAACATAGGAGTGTCTGTTGCAAAAAAAATGTCAAATGCTTGGTCCTTTATATCTAACTTTAAAAATTAGGATATAGAGGAGATAGTATTAAACTATGAATTTCATTGCATTGTATTTTTAGATAATTGCAAAGTTGCTCTCAAAACTCTGTACCATCATAAAAGTTGAGAACTTCTCAATACTACCTGAAAAAATGTAGTTGCATAAGTTCAACCAAGTTTATATACTTTATTAAAATAGGGGGTGATCACCAGTCAAACCATAATGAAGGATTCATCCCATTCCCAATTCTAAATTGAAACAAATTTCTGACTTTAGCTCTAAGATTCAATATATTCCTCAATGTCCAAGAGCAAAAAATAGGGAATTCTCAAATTCAAGAAGTTTTCCTCCTTAACCAAGTAAGCCCTAGCCCATTTAACCCAAATGGAAGTGGATTTGGGGTTTAAGCAGTTCCATATATGCTTGACTGCTGCTGCTGGGTTCCACTCAATCATATTTTTCAGCCCCAAGCCACCTTCTTCTTTGGGATTTCCGAGTGCATACGCCCTCCCAAGCCACCTTATGGCCACCCTTTAGCCAAATTTGAGCCTTTCCATAAGAATTGACTTGTCTGACATGGATTCTTTTCCCTTTTAGGCGTGTCTGTGATTTAGGAAGAATAAATATAGAACACCAATAAATTTGAATAGCTATCAGAATGGGATTTAATTATATGTAAACTATATGTAACTAGCATATTAGTTAATCATCTTTTGGAGTGTTGACTAAATGGGACTAGTTTCAAATAATTAGCGAGTCTTGAAAAATTACCTTGAACTGGACATGATATCAAAACCTTGTGCTTCTACTCTTAAGTCCATATCCATTTGTGTTTGCCTTCTATGTGGTTATGATTTTGGTTTATTTCCAGGAGCAATGGAAGAGTAGCACTCCTGCCTCTAAGAGGAAGGATAGATCCCAGATTGAAGATGAAGAGGGGAGGCATGGTGAGAAGAGGAGGAGAAAGGGGGGAAAGAAGAAAAAGAGGGACAAGAGCTCTAAATCACGTTATGAGACAGAGGAAGCAGAAGCTGACATTATGGATGACCAGGACGAATTGGAGGATGACGATTCAAACATGAACTATGGGAAGCACTCTAATCAGACGAATGATCAAGATGATGGAGAAGAGAATGCTCAAGATCTTCTTGCAGCTGCTGGGCTTGAAGATTCTGATGCTGAGGATGACATGGTATTTCTCTCTCCCCTTTGTGTGTGGTTGTTTTTGTGTTTGTGGTGAATTGCTGCACTGCTTGTGGACAAGGTATTGTATCTAATTCTGATTCTTAGAGGCAACATAAAATATTTCATGTGGGAATCTTGAGCCGTTTCTAGCTATATTATCTGTATCAATCTTGTGTCTGGTGAATATCACTGTTTGCGGATTAGGCATTGTATTTCATCCTGAAACTCATTTATTTTATGGCAATATTCCATAGTTTTGACCGTTTTGTTGGCTGCTGGAGAGATATGCTACATGTAGCACTAGAATATTAATTTTAATCTTCAAGCATACTCGTTGCTTTTCAATTAAATAAATAGATTAATAGATGATAACTCTATGTTAAACAAATTTATTCTTAGATTATAATTGCAGTAATGTTCCTTTGTGAATTCTTTGTGTCCAGTAATATATTGTTTGGCAGATATTATATAAATTAATTATAGTCTTCATAAGGTATATTGGAAGTCTACTGAGGTGGAGCTCCCACATTGGTTGTTGTAATCTCTTTTATATCCATGAGTGCCTGTTTGCGAACTGTTGTTACAAATTCTTTCCCCCGTGGGTTTTATGTTTGTTTGCTTTTTGGACAAAGGACTTATTGCATCACAATTTTGTTTGTTGTTTAAGGCTGCACCTTCAAATATAAGCCGATTGAGGCGGGCATGGTCAGAATCCGATGATGATGAACCAGTACAGAGGCTGCCGGAGTCCAACCTCGTAAGAGAGAATTATGGCGAGATGCAGGAAAGTGATGGGGAAGTCAGAGGAGATGATGAAAAAGTGAATGAAGATGGTGCTGCTGCTGATGATGATGACTACTGAGAACAAACAAGTCGAGAAAGGCCCTGCAAAGAAAGGAGTATACTTATTAGCAGGACAGCATTTTCAGTCTGATTCTATGAAAGGAGATGAGTGATAGTCCCTAAAAAGCTATGGTATAGAAATGGTTGTAGTGAGTTTCAGGATCTCTGCTTGTGTGGAACTATCAAATGCATACATGCCCTTTGATACTGAAAAGCCTTTCATTGCGGAACCACAACATTGTCTAGAGATGCCTTTTGCATACTCCATAATTGTAACTTACAAACTATAGTATACTCTAATTCATATTTTTAATCTTCTGTTAATGAAAAGCTATTGTCATTTACCCACATATATATATATAGGAGTCCTGATCTCTTGCTCCCCATGGAGTAAGAAAAATAATCCTCACTTTTTATGTAGACCGTTAGATTAATTTAACGGTCATTTTACAAACCCACCTGTGGCCTTTCCTTTTAACACAAAACCACTTTCACCCTATTTTTAGTTTCTATAATTAATTTTACCATTACCATCCACTGTAACAATAAAAGGTAATTATCAAAATAAAAATAGAAACTTTTGAAAAAATATTAATTCCCGTATATTTTACTAATAAATTTGTTTTTATTTAAATGTTTCTTTGAAAGGAAAAACAATATCCGTATATTGCTAAGAGGCTTAATAGTGTCTGGGGTGCTTGGTTTTTCTTCAGTTTTTATTTTAAACCAACTTTGAATGAGAAATCAAAGAGTAAGATCACTTGGGAGAGTAATTGGGCTGGTGGGTATGATAAATTAGACTTGAAGCTTGATGTTTTCATAGTTTCGCATGATATGGAGAATATGTATATGTGGGTTTTCAATGAGAGGTTTGAAAATGCATTGGGAAAGATGCAGCTGAGATGTTAAGCGGTGTGCACGATTCCGGGATTTAGAGATGTTTCATGTTATTTTAGAACCAAAGCTCTCATGAAAAGAAGTATTATTGTTATAGTTATTTGTGTGTGCATGTGTGAATAATAATATTATACAACTTAATAATGGAATCATATGACATTGACTTTATTCAAAATTGTTAAAGCTTAAACTAAATAAAATGAAAACAAAAAATTTAATCTCTTTGTAAAGGGATGAAACTTAACAAAATTTAAAACATTTAATCCTCAAAGCCTTAAATAAACTCTTCCTCGACAAATAAAAGTAAAGTTACGGGAATTAATTTTTTTTTCAAAGGTTTCTATTTTTACCTTTTATAATTACCTTTTATTGTTATAGCAGATGGTAATGGTAAAATTAATTATAGAAACTAAAAGTAGGGTGAAAGTGGTTTTGTGTTAAAATGAAAGATCATGGGTGGGTTTGTAAAATGACCGTTAGATTTAATCTAACGGTTTATATAGAAAGTGTGGATTATTTTTCTTGCTCCATGGGGAGCAAGAGATCAGGACTCATATATATAGATAAAAGCATTGACAAAGCTATTTTGAATGGTTTCTTTGAATGTAATTACATGTAAGTTGACCTGTCTTGAGGTCTATGGTAATTATGATTTATGTATGGCTCTATAAGTCGATAAAGCTTTGCTCCTTTACAGTTTTGCCCCTCCACGTTAATAATAAATTTTTAGATGAATAAGTGGAAAAATCGTCTGTTTTCTCTCTCTCGAGATTGAACACCGTCTATTGGCCTCACGGTCTGACCTCCATGGCTTCATTACTGCTGCTCCATACACTTCGCAGCCACTATCATACACCCTTGTCACCGTGGCCACCACCTTACCGTGCAATCAAACTGTAACTGCCATCTTGGTCAATGCAACACCATTATCACCACCAGGCAATCTGATTTTGTTGGGGATTTGACTTGATTGGGTAAAGTCAAGTATAAAGCAGGGGTTTATGATCCTCGTGTTGCTGATGGCAGATGAGAACAACTCAATTTGGATGGTAAAAATTAAGCAGGTCTGTTTCATTCATCATTTGGAGATGAGAATCCATGTGTGATGCTTGGTTGCTAGAGTTGATGTTGGAATATAGTAACTAGTAACAGTGGTGGGTTGCCAGTTATTTATTACTGTGTGTGTGTGTGTGTGTGTATATATATATATATATATTATTTTGTATAATTTTGTTGATTTTGAATTTTTGATAACGTTTCCAAATACTTTTTGATGCTCATTATTTGGTTGTGCTATTTTGTAAATTGGATGACCTGAGCTGTTAGATCTCTGTTTCAAGATTAAACTTTAACATTTTTGAGGTTCATTTGGTTATGGTTAGCATGGGAGTGAGTGAAGAAGAATTGGAACGACAGCGTTTGGGAAGGGAAGCCAGTTACTTTTGATATTTAGGTTAAAAAAGTGGGACGGTGGTACAGAGTCAGGTGACTTAGCTGACAAACACAGAAAAGTCAGACAGTGGGTGGGTGCGTTCTGTAACCCACAGTACGGTAGAAATAAGTTCGTTCGTTCGTTCATTCATATTCATTCACAGGTACTGATTTCTGTGCGTGTTAAAAGTCTGTAAAAGACTCAACTCTGAACACTTTCATGTAGCATCTCCTCTGCCTTGTCTAGTCACAAACAAGACCTTCATATGTAGCGTGTGTGTGTGTGTATATATATATATATATATATCTGTATAAGGATGGATAAATTACCACCTATAAAGTATAGGTATAAAGTATAGACGCTATCGTTGTATCTCAACTCTAGAGGTCTGTTTGGCATGCGATTTATTTTAGTTGTTTTATTTTTGATTAAAATAAAAATAATATTTTTGTTGTAGGAGTATTTTAAAAAAAAATTAGAAACACATTTGGGAACAATATTCTGTTGTGAAAATGTCGGAAATAGAAAAAATAATTTTTTAGTGTTTTAGTTTTGGATTACTGTTCATGAAGTGTTTTAACACTGTATAAAATAAAACAAGACTGCACCAAACATGCTTTTGTTGCCAAAATCGATACTGTAACAGCCAAAAAATAAAAACAACAGAAACAAAACGCATGCCAAACGAAACCTAAAAGATACCAACCACGTGGTCTACACGTCCCAATAAAACACATTGGAGTTCTTTGCCACATAAAAAACAAAATAAAAAAATAAACGATTTTCACTCGCGGGGAATGAAACTTGCAATTTTGAAGTTAGGTCTAATCAAATGTATATAGCAAATTTTTTACCACCATTCCTTCCTGTGAGGTTTGTTTGTAATTTCTTGCTGCCACTCTACCATTATCTAGTCTAATTTTGTATGCAGGTATGTACATGTCATAACTTAGTATGCACTCGGGTCTCTAGAAAGGGCCGGAATTCTCTTTTGTAATATTTTTTGGTGCTGGTATGGTTTTTCCAGACTATTATACCGTATTTATTTTTAATACATTTAAATCTACTTATATCGGCCAAATGTAATGTATTAAAAAACATATGTGGATGCATTAAAATGCATCGTATTGAAAATCAAATGTAATGAAAATTGAAAAGAGTACAACACCTACAAAACCTCTCAATGGCATCTTTCAATTCATTCCACTAACAATGAATTTCATTATTATAAATTGACTCTAGAAACCAGATAGTACATTGATAATAATAATAATTAAAAAGAAAAAAAAATCCGGTATCTATTTCATTAATAAAAAATAAATGAGTAATGATACGAATCCTACACATAGTATCATTACTGAAAATAAATATATCCCATATTAGATGTCTATTTGGATAATTTGACTCACAAAAATTGTGAGTCCGAGTTTTTAAATTGGACAATTAATATGGGTAGAATGTAGTAGTTAATTCTGCATAATTTTCCAAAAAATATTGTTAGTACAAAACCAAGAGGCATCCTTACCTTTCCCTCCTTCAAAAGGATTGTAGTCTATGATGCACAATGAACTGTCTATTTGGACTCTTACAGCTAGAAATTTGTCATACATTCATTCCAAGTAAGGAGTGTTTATTCAAGTGCTTCCTGTTTATCTACACCATGGTTCACGTACAATACATATACTCAGTGCAATTCCTTAATTGACTACAACTAGGGTATATATTTACGAATCCCCCATTCTCTACTGTGTTGTTCCATCTTGTGACGCATCATTACAACTTTATTTCATAGTGTTGCACTTAGTCATGAAATTGTTGCGCTATACTAGCAATATTGCGTTAATATTACGTTATGATGGAGTATTGTACTAGCGATATTGGACCAAGACACGGGAGGGTTGCATTAGCGATACAGTAGCAAGGCACAAGAAACAAAACAGTAATTGGGTTATCTTAATGTTACATTGAGCAAAAACTTTAACGAGTTTTTTTATAAAAAAAAAAAAAAAAAAAAAAGACTTTAACGAGTTTTTGAAAGTAAATATAGGAAAAACTTCAACAAAGAACATACAAACATGAGGTGCCAACACCCCAGGGGTTTTGGCTGAGACAGTCAAAGAACATATTAAAAGGAAAGAGGAAAGGAACATTCTTCAATTTAACACAAGCACAACTCAATCTAATTACTAGTTACAAAAACTAAAGAAAGAGGTGTTCTAGGTTCTCACACTGCACAAGTACTATGTGATGTGTATGAGAAAACAAGAGGAGAGAGAGCTCTGACCCACCACCACCATGAGCACTCTTTTGACCATTGATACAGAAACCCACTATTAAAAACTCATTTATCTGCAAAACAAAATGAAAGGACATAAACAAAAAAGAAAAAGAAAAAATCATAATGGAACTCATGTAGAAAGTAGCCGGTGAATTCAATTACCATTACCATTACTGGTGATGAAGAAGTCATGCGAAGAGTTGGGTATGGAAATTGAGAGCTGGGTTGTAGAAACCTGCGAAGGCTTGGACAATTTATCATCCGAATCAAGCCACGAACCTTTGTTTTTCGGTGGCCATTCGTCGAAAAAATGGTGCATTACTTTGTGGGGTTCAGTCTCTCTCTCAATTTGAACGGGCATTTCACATTTTTTGACATCACTATCCGATGCATAGAATTGTTGTTGTTTTGAGGCATCAGTCAGACCTTGAATCTGCAGGTAAGAATGCCCACTTCGAAAATCAGAGCAAGTCCTCTGTTTCAAATGGGTAGTAGTATCCATTGCTAGTGGCGTCAGCTTCAATGAATCATCCATTGAAGGACTAGCATAACTTCTCATAGTCCCAGGAGTTCCAGAGAATAATAAAGCATGCTCATCAATCTCCTCTTTTATTCCTCCGTAATACCTATTTCTTTTTACCATTTAATAAACAAGATCAGTTATCAATACAAGAATCCATAGAAAACATAAAGACACAAACAAAGTACAAGGGCAAGCGACTCGGACCTAATAGTCTACCTGAGAATCCTAATATATCTCTTGTATGGATTGAATAAGATCAAAATTATTAGGTATCGGTTGGTTAGGATTCTCGACTAGCCTATTAGGTATCAGAATCATTATCCTGTAGATATAAAGATATGGACCATACAAACCTGTAATCTTTGTCTGTATGGGAATAAGGAGCAGAGTCCAAAAGGCAGTGGTGGGTAGTATTGTCTTGAGATGAAAAACCAATCCCTGGAGGTTTTGAAGGGGGATAAAAGAAAGGGTGGTGGGGATGAGTGTTGTAACAGGAAAGATGTTGGTGTTGGTGGTGGTGGTGGTAGTGGTGGGTGTCAGAGGGGATTGATGAGAGAGAGGAAAGAGAGAGAGAAGTGGTATCAGATTGGGTGAAAGTAGTGGTGTTTTTGGAGATTGATGAGATGGGTATTGTTGGTGTTGGTGTTGGTGTTGGGATGGTAGTAGTAGAAGATGTCAGAATTTCCACAGGCTTTCTTGAACGGTTTCTGCCTCTGTGCATATGTCTCTCACAGTACTTGGAATCTGGGTATGCTTCTTTTGAGCACCTCCATTTCTTTCCATCTGTTCTTCTGCACCTCCCTGGCTCTGGATCAATTTTTCTCCCAAAACCCATCTGAAAACAGTTCCACCCAACTGCATACAAACATTCACCAAAAACCCAGTTCCTTCAAATAACCATAAATACCATGTATTGTTTACCCAAATATATATATAGATATATTAAAAGTAGATGTGGTAATAAAAGTATAGCTTACTATGTTGAGGTTGGTGAAGGATGAGGTTTGAAGAGTCCAAGCTTCTTTTGAGAGTGAAGAGGAGATCCGATGGGATGGGTACACCAGAAACCATGTATTTGAAGATAAGAGCTTGGTGTTCAAGTTCCTGCCACTGAGATGCAGTGAAGGGGAAACTATTTCTTCCACTCATGAATGAGAGAGAGAGAGAGAGAAATGAAACAAACTTACTTTAAGAGGGGTTCAGAGAAGGCAAGGCAGAAAAAAGTGTGTGACTGTGTGTGTCTGAGAGGGAGATAGAGAGGGATTGTAGATATATACTGTAGTGTACATGTATGTATAATATATATTGAATTAATTGAGGGAGCATATGGGTTGGGCTGCAGAATCTTGTGTGGAAACTAATGGGGGATCTGATCATAGTGCTGCTGCCTTTCTGACACTCCTCCTGGGTGGTGTACTGTGCTCTCTCATATATTATGACTGCACCTCTCTCCTCTGTTGCATCTGCTGCTGCTGCTATACTGTACACCTCTGCCACCTATTGTCTCTGCCATCTGTACGGAAAATCTTAAACTAAAGACCACCCCATTAAACAAAGGATAACCCTGTAATCAGAGAATTTTGTGTATCTTCCCATGCACTGAACGGTTGTTAAAGGGTTCCCATTCGGATCTTGGACTTACCAGTCAAATATGCACCCCACTTAATAATTTAAATTTTTTTAGGATTATTAAATATAAATAGGGTTAGGACACTATATTTATTAAGAGGCAGAGTCAAAGTCTCATTCTTTAAAATGAGTTTGACCCAAAAGTTGAGGTGGCACATGAAAAAATATTGTTTCATATTTCTGTTGCCTAAAATACCCTTCTTCCTATTTTATGTGTTGCCTAAAATGCCCTTTTCTACACTTATCTAATTTCAAGTCCAAATTCCTCTTTCACATTCCATTCGTGCCGCCCTCTCTCTCCCCCCTTCTCTGTAAACAACGATCAACAAACCCCTAACCATTTCCGTGCCTTTCGTGTGACGAAGAAGAACAGCGACCGGCGATCAGTGAGCAGCGACCAGAGGGGAGCGATGGCCAGCGACCAGTTGTTCAGTTATACCAGGACGAAGGTACCTTTTCATTCTTGAATGCTTTCTGTTCATCTTGTTCCTTTTGTTGCTTAACAAAATCATGAAAAAGGTGTCATCCTTAGCAGGATTTTTGCTAATTTGGGTTCTAACTATTTTTTATTTTTTATTTTCTAGGAAAAGAGAAGAATTTTTTTACTAGAAAGTTCACACCCAATTTTTCTTGCCTTCTTTTAGTTTCTACCTGATTCATCACCAACTGTTTGGCACTGAATAGTCATATTCTCTCTGGTTGTTCAGTTATAGTTCTACCAGGACGAACGTACCTTTTCATTCTTGAATTCTTTCTGTTCATCTTGTTCCTTTTGTTGCTTAACAAAATCATGGGGTTGTCATCCTTAGCAGGAGTTTGGTTTTGATTTTTATTTTGAGATTGTGAATTTGATTTTGAATTTGATTTTGAGCAACGGCATTTGAAGAGTTGCAATTATCAACCTGGTCAACTTGTGCAATCTCTACAAATTAATTAAAATAGAAAATAGCCCTCTCCATAACAAAGACAGGATCTCACTTAGTCCCATTATCATTATTGTTATTATTCTTTAAGGTTTCCCCCCCCCCCCCCCCCTCTCGGAAGGTATTATTCTTTAAGTTCACACACATGGAGATTTGATTATTATGTACATTAGATTATGTTATTAGTTGTTTGGGGAGAGGAAATTGTGGAGATTTTATTTTTGTGTGTATCTATCTAATAGTATGATTGTATGAATTTTAGAAAAAGCATTACAAGGGTTCCAATTACTTATAAACTACTTCAAAAAGAAGTACTACAATATAATGAGAATAGAAAAGTAATAAATAAGAAAATTGAACTCCCAGACTTCCGTTCATTTTTATTTTCAACTTTTTAAATTTATAATTAAAAATCATGTATTAGTATAAGATCGAACCATCTAACGGCTGATGTGGTTCGATCTTATACTAATACATGATTTTTAATTATAAATTTAAAAAGTTGAAAATAAAAATGAACGGAAGCCTGGGAGTTCAATTTTCTTATTTATTACTTTTCTATTCTCATTATATTGTAGTACTTCTTTTTGAAGTAGTTTATAAGTAATTGGAACCCTTGTAATGCTTTTTCTAAAATTCATACAACCATACTATTAGATAGATACACACAAAAATAAAATCTCCACAATTTCCTCTCCCCAAACAACTAATAACAGAATCTAATGTACATAATAATCAAATCTCCATGTGTGTGAACTTAAAGAATAATACCTTCCGAAAAAGGTGGGGGGGGGGGGGGGGGTGGGTGGAAAAAAACCTTAAAGAATAATAACAATAATGATAATGGGACTAAGTGGGATCCTGTCTTTGTTATGGAGAGGGCTATTTTCTATTTTAATTAGTTTGTAGAGGTTGCACAAGCTGCCCAGGTTGATAATTGCAACTCTTCAAATGTTGTTGCTCTAAATCAAATTCACAATCTCAAAATAAAAATCAAAACCAAACTCCTGCTAAGGATGACAACCCCATGATTTTGTTAAGCAACAAAAGGAACAAGATGAACAGAAAGAATTCAAGAATGAAAAGGTACCTTCGTCTTGGTAGAACTATAACTGAACAACCAGAGAGAATATGACTATTCAGTGCCAAACAGTTGGTGATGAATCAGGTAGAAACTAAAAGAAGGCAAGAAAAATTGGGTGTGAACTTTCTAGTAAAAAAATTCTTCTCTTTTCCCAAAAAATAAAAAATAGTTAGAACCCAAATTAGCAAAAATCCTGCTAAGGATGACACCTTTTTCATGATTTTGTTAAGCAACAAAAGAAACAAGATGAACAGAAAGCATTCAAGAATGAAAAGGTACCTTTGTCCTGGTAGAACTGAACAACTGGTCGTTGGCCGTCGCTCCCCTCTGGTCGCTGCTCACTGATCGCCGGTCGCCGGTCGCTGTTCTTCTTCGTCACACGAAAGGCACGGAAATGGTTAGGGGTTTGTTGATCACTGTTTACAGAGAAGGGGGGAGAGAGAGGGCGGCACGAATGGAATGTGAAAGAGGGATTATGGCTTGAAATTAGATAAGTGTAGAAAGGGGCATTTTATGCAACACATAAAATAGGAAGAAGGGTATTTTAGGCAACAGAAATATGAAACAATATTTTTTCATGTGCCACCTTAGCTTTTGGGTCAAACTCATTTTAGAGAAATTATGGGACTTTGACTCAGCCTCTTAGTAAATATAGTGCTCTAACCCCATTTATATGTAGTAATTCCTTTTTTTATGAAGTCCATTACGACAGGAGTACCCTGCAGGTGATAGGAGGCTTTTCAAGATTCGAACTCGTACTCATTAGGTTTGTATATAGATAGACTGAGTTCTAATCAAAACCGGATTTGCGTATTCATTAGAGACGCATATGGATTGGATTGGACCCATTTTGGAATCAAATTGGTCCTAACACTTTCATAAAAATTTGAAACAGATCAAAAGTTTTGTTTGGATTCTAGACTTTTTTATAATTCAATCAAATATATATTTAATTATATATCTACTATATATATATATATATAATTTATATAACGGTTGGCTTTGGTCCTATAGGAGGCCAAATCATATCCGAACCGTTTATAAATAAATAATTTCATGCTTTTTGAAGTGGGACTGAAACTTGCCCGAGCCAAACGATCCGGTTTGGTCGGGTTGATTTATGAGTTGAATTGATGTTTTTGTGCACCCCTAACACTCATTACCCACCCACAACATACTACTGTTAGTGAAGGTGGAACTCTTATTAACCTAATACTGGGTATATAAAAATATTTGATAGGTCATTATCCTAGAATATTTGAGAGTTATGCCTGAGACCCACTACCTGGATCTTGAGAAAATTGTACTGTTTGAGATATTACTTTTACGGATCTGTTCACTTTTACTTTTATAATCTCTGTATCTCTCTCTCTCTACCTCGTTCCCGTACCTCATTTACTTTTTGACCTTCTTTCATTTGGGAAGTTGAGAAATTAAGTTCAGGTGAGATGAGGCCTCAGATTTTATTGACATTAAACTTGATTCAACTAGTATTTATTTGGTTCAGCTGACTAAAAACACTGGATCAGAATCATCACATACTTGGGGAGACTTTTTCTTCCCTTTTCTGATGCGTCCTCTCTCATATAATCAAGATAATGCTTAGGTGGTGAGTAACTTAAATAATTTACGTCATCTTGTATTTTCTTAGATTAACCATTAAACAAACATGTATTATTTTTTTTATTAAAGTTAATGTGATAAATTGTTATTAAAACACATAAAGAGAAAGTAGCTAAGCATTACAAGTCCGACTTATTTATATTACAGAATACCCATTAGTATAGGGTAAGATGTGTCTTTTTTATGAAACCATCCATATATTATAAGATGCAATTGACATGTCGTCGGCTGAATTTATTAAGACAACTGTACTCCAATTTCCAATTCAATTGATTGCTTTATCTCATATTTTACTGTTTTCATTTTCCTTGAAAACAAGAAGGTCCTGTCCATTTTAGAGCCCATATTGAAAATGAAAAAGACAGAATTAACCTTCCTTCTGTTGAATTTAGACTTTTAACCATGTAAAGTATATAACCACAATAACTAGACCACTTCAATACACTTGGTTATACCATGTTGCTGATGTCATCAATTAATTATATCTTGTCAAATGAATAAAAATGTATTTATATTAAAGGGGTCATATCATTCTGTTGGTGATGCATTGTCATCGATATTCCAAAGAACATTAAAGTACCTCTTTTTATTGCATCAAGCTAATTTCCTCAGGTGGATTTCTCACTAAATTCCGTAAAAGTTTCCTAAATCCGTTAGTCTGCATAGACACATGCTACTCCATCTCACGCCAAAAGTAAACCCTAATAGTGCTATTTTGACAAGGACTATCTGTTTGAGTGGGTCATTAAGATTCACTTACATTGACCCCTCTCAGATAATTCTGTCCCAGAACCGCTTTCACACCTAACTCGACAATGCAAACTGGGCATCCAATGCCAACTTGGACACTCACTTTCCTTTTTCTTTTTCTTTTTTGTCGTCCATGACCTTGTTTTATTGTTGTATTTACTGTCCCAGTTTAGGAAGTCCATGGGCTAAATTCCCAAGTCAATGTGCATCAAAGCAAGAGGGCAAGAGGAAAACAGACCCACGTCTCGATTTATGAAAGTATCCAAAATGATTGAATCAGAAACACATTGTGGTCCCAAACTATAAGAAGATCAACATGCTGATACAGCCTTGGACCACCAAGGCCAACAACAAGAAGGCTGAGGGGGAAAGTTACACTTACACCCAAATAAATAAAAGATAAAAATAAAAATGGAACCCCAAAAAATTATAAATGCTACCTGTGGGAAGGAGTATTTTGTGGTGTCAGTCCCACATAACATATTTATATGTTTGGACACCCTTTAACTATGTAGACATGTTTTAAGAAATATAGTGATCACGGAGAGGAGACTGTGCAAAGTGAACAATTCTAAAAATTTAAAACTAAATGACTAAAGAAGGAACAAAGCTATTTCTAGCACAACCCATTATGATCACAGCCTATGTTCATCAAGCCAACGGACCACCAAACGTTTTTTCCATCAAGGGTCTAAGCTCAATGATGCTTCCTTTTTTTGAAGAAAATGGGGGGAAAAAGCTAAAAGTACTTCTTGACCCAACAGTTACAAGGTTCCTTCAAAGTAAAGTCAAATGAAACTCCCAAAACACTGCAACTTAAGCATATGATTTCACACATGAATCTGGATTCTGACATGCTGAAATTTTTTCTTCATTGCACCCCCAAATAGTTGGGACCAAGCCTTTCTACTTTTGAGTTAGCTGAATATCAACCTTGAGTATATGAATATGTCTCTCTACCAATATGATCAAATGGAACTTAAAATTTTGGACATTACTTCAAGTGGACTAAAATAATGCCAAACTCAAAACCCTAATTCTAACAAAATGACAACCATTCACACCTTGTTGATTGGTCTAAACCCATCCTACAGCCCTAGCAAGCTAAGTACCGAAGCCATACCTCCAACGAAGTTATATCGGTAAAAGATGCCAGCAGGATGAAAGGGCAAGAATTATAAGTGTAAACAGAAGGTAGTACCATGGGCAACCTGGGTTCAGGGTAGGTGGTTTTGTTTATGGTGATCAAGGTCAATAGTGAACATTCATAATGTTTGGTGCACTTGTCGTTAAATCTGAGCTACAGAGGTCATCTTAAAGCTGATTTTAAATAAGCAGCTCTGATATGTGACTTTGGGAGCTTCTGGACCTTAACTCCCATTGAATCTTTTACTAACTGATTTGGCCTGTAGAGAGACGGTCATCATTCTTAGCAGAGAAGGAAATACATTTAACTGGTTAGCAAATTGAAGCATCAATAGTAGTTTGGGTGTTACCGTATTAAGGGATTGTGCTTCAGCCCAATTGCATGATTTGACTGGGGCTTTCAAGCCCCATGCTTTAAGGATATGCCCCTTCTCTATCAGAAAAATTAGGAAGAACTAAAAAGAAAGAAGAAAGAAAAGACAATCCCAAGAAGGAAGAATGCTAGAGAATCAGAAAATAACATAGTAGAAGAGTATTGTGTTAGTGACTTAAAGAAGTATAATGCACATAAATCCAGAGGAAAAAAAAAAAAAAAGGTTAAATATGATACATGGAAAACTAATACGTTCAGATTCATATGGCATAAAACACCGATTTCTTTTTCCTCAACATATCCCAAAAACTCTAAATAATGATGTTCAATAGGTCTGTAAAACATGTATATTTGATTGTTTTAATGCTTACAGTGAGACAATTGGAGAGAGAGAAGGAAACAGAAGAAAATTAATGACACACCACAAAAATCACTATTTACAAAAAAAGAAAGTGTATGCTAAGAAAAAACTATCAGTTACAGAACTTGCATTCAAAGGACTACAAAATTGTACATTTCCAAGCCAACCTTGCATGGCAGCACTATTCCTTCTGGAAGAAAGAGAGTACAAGATCCGTATGTACAGAGAACAATTGTGTATCCAAAAAAAGCTGTATCACAGAATACAAGGAGAAAATAACATATCATTATGCTTCCAACTTCTACCACCATACTAAGTAAAATTTAAACAGCAGTAAGAGCAAGGAAAGTAATCATTTGGGCCACTACTTGAAATCAGATGGATATTGTTCCAAAATAACAATATGTTTACTAAAACCCTATCTATTCTTTTACTAGCATTCCAAAACAAATGGAAGAGATAACAAATAGTCCATAATAAACCCAGTAATAATTCCCGCAAAAGTAAACCACTAAGCATTATAAAAACATAGAGAGAAGGGGGGAAAAATTGTTGATGGCTAATGCCAAATCATCATATGCACCAGTGTTATATCAACCTGTAGTAATGCTACATTAATTATCTTACCAAATTATTTTGACTTACAATAAGCATAATATATTATGACAGAAGCTCAACATACACACCTTCATGAAAGGTCGATCTCGACTAGGGAATGACTCAATGAAACTCTCCTTCAAAAGCAATGATACCTATAAGTTCAAATGGAAGAATATGTTATATCATATCAAATCAATTAACCTGATGGCAATTCCATAACATGGGATAGTGTTTTTCTACAAGTAGTTGGATGAGAAGATGTATTTATGCATTTATATTCACTCTAGTATGACTGAGAATCAAGCTATGCAGTTCCCTTTGCAAGAGTGGTGATAGAGAAAAAGAAGAACTCATGTTACTAGAATAAAAAGGCATGATACCCATAATATTTAAAATCAAATAATTGTCTCTATGGTTTTGAACGCTTTCTATACTACTTTACTTATCAAAAAATAATACTTGTCTCTATGGTTCACACACTTCAGAATTAACCCCATGCCGAATTTATTTCTCTATACCATAACATATACAAAGGTAATTCACTGAGGAAATGAATGAAAGATTCAGAATACTGAGATACCCTCAATTCTGAAAAATAGATTGGGTGGTTCCTTGAAGAAGTCTAAGATACTGATTAATCTTGCATTTAGATTATAATTATTATTACTAGGGTCAAAGAATACCTAGATACCCTTTTAATTGTACTTTGATCCATAATAAGCATAAAACTATACACTAAATTTGTGCATGTTTTCCATCAAGTTCCGTTTACCACAAAATCAAGTACATCCAAACACCCTTCAATGTATGTGCTGTTGCTTAGTACTAATGGATACATTTATAATTTTAATCAAGTTATCCTAATTTTAAGATTAAATTTGTGTAACCAATATCTGTAACTTCAAAAGTATCCAGTTCAAAGAGCATTAGTACATAGAAATGCTTCTTTCAGATTCCCCCACCCCTTTTCCCTCTCTGTCTTTCAGTGAGATCTTGGGCGGCAACTTGGGTGGGCTAACCTAGCCCAACCCAAAATTTTGAAAATTGGGTTTTAAATTCACAAATCGGGTTCATGTTCGGGTTGGGTTTTGTCAAAACCCAGACATATTCGGGTTGGGCTCGGGCTCCCGAACCCAACCCGAAACCCAAAAAAAAATAATAATAATTTTTTTTTTTTTTTTCTCCTTTCTCTCTCCTCTCTCTTCTTTCTCTCTCTCTCTCTCTTCTTTCTCTTTCTCTCTCCGCCGCTTGAGAGTTGAGAGACAACAACGAGATCCACCGGTGCCAGGAACGCCTCCAGAGATGGTGACCTCCTCCGCTGGAGAGACGAGAATATCGCAGCTGATGCCATTCAAATTCCAAACTCTCTCTCTCTAAATATATGTATATGAATAGATATATGTATATGTCTCTCTCTCGAGAATCTATATTTCTCCTCCTTTTTATCACCAGATCCGTCAACACAAATCTTCCCACTTTTTGCAACTTGTAATTTGTTGACGAAGAGGAAATGAAATTCCTTTTTTCCAAACAAGCTGAATCTCGTTTTTATTAATACCAACTTTAAACAGACGGAATTGAAATTCAATATATATAAGTTAGCAGTTGCACAGAGAGAGGGGGGCAAGCTAGTGGCTGAAGCTTGCGAATGGCGAACCCAAACTGGAACTGACAGATATGGGTTTTGATTTTTTGAACAATCTGAAATGATATGCCGATCTGGGTTTTGATTTTTTGAACAATCTGAAATTATATGCCGATCTGGGTTTTGAACTTTTGATTCTTGCAGATAGATAGATAAAACTGAAATATATGGGTTTTGAACTTCTGATTCTTGTAGATTTTGTAGTTTGCAGTTGGAGAGAGAGAGGGGGGGGGGGGGGGCAAGTTCAGAGAGAATAGAGATGGAGGCGATAGGGGAGGCTGAAATGATTTGCCCTAAAATTATTTTGTTTTTTTATAATAATATAATCAGATATATATAATATATATATAATTCCGAAATTTTTTTTTTTTGTTAAAAAAACTCAACCCGACCCAACCCGCCAGAAAATATTCGGTCCGGGTTATGACCATAACCCATGTTGAATACAATTCAAGCTGGCCCAACCCAACACGCTTCGGGTTGAGGTTAGATTGGGTTGGGTTGGACCAGCCAAGTTGCAGCCCTAGTAAGATCATTTCTTTCAGAGAACTCTAACAGTCACTAAAACAGAAAGAAACAATAAGAATCCATTGCAATCCAATCAAATATATCTGGTTTACTCAATATTCTATTTGGGACAAAATACAAACCTTATCATCATTGGACTGAACATTTGTAATTGTGTGAGAACGTAGGTTAGAGCAAAGAGAGTCCAGGTATGATCTCAACACTGCTAGGAAACCATGGGCAGCTTCAACCTGCAAATAGTAAGAATAGCCATAAAACACATATTAGAAGCTAGGAAAGATATACTGCATCACCAGATGAACACCACGTATATGCTGCATTAACTAAAAATACAGAAACAAAGTACATGACAGAAGGAACGGCTAAGCAAATAACATGACAAGAAGCCAATTGCCCTAGAATATAAGGCGGCAAGATGTAAACTCCAAATCCCAAATAAAATCATGAGTAGATGGAGAAGAAATGCTGAACAATGACAAGAGTTATATAGAGGATGCATGTCCAATATATATATTGGCCTCTTGGGTTAACATGATAAGGCAATCCTTAGTTCATCTCTAAGTTAGTATTTATGTTTTGGTAATCTCTTCATTAAACCATACCAGCAATTGAAACCCCTTACCTCCAGAAAGATCAAATATGTTCCGAGGGCAATGATATTTTTTATGATAGTATCTCATTAGGAATGTCGGAAGAGCTGGTTGAGTGTACAACTGAAGAAATAAACTTCTGATTATGAAGTACAAGATAATGTTGAGTCTTTATGTTCATTTCGGTAAACTTTTGGGGAAATAAAAAAATAAAATAATAAAAAAAAACACTTAGATTTTAATAAAATATTTTTTGTAAAATGGTTGCAGATCAATTTGTTGATGCATTTTGTTGAATTTTAGATCATATTATATGCAAGGAAAATTTCAAATTTTATTATTTTCCCCTCCCAATCTTATTTTTGTTATTTATAATTATCAAATTATCTATTAGTATTGAATTGTCTGTATACTCTCCACGAACAGCATATCAGCTAATACTTCCATAACTGGGACTGAAATCTAAACCAAGCATGCATGCACCAAAAATGATATAGTAATACCATTTTAGCATTCATTAAAATCTTAATTTGAAACTAAGAACTCAAAAAAATGGTAAGTGCAACAATGAAAAGGACTGAATGTTAAGAAAATTGTTAAAAGATAGAGATGAAAGGGGATCAAGTAAGAGAACATACCTGCACATCAGTACATTCATGTACTGGCCTTTTCCTCCCCAAGTAACTTTCTCCCACAAGTTTTGCATGGTAAGGACTTAAGGAAGAAAATAACTCCCTGTGCTGGGGTAGTTGTGGTATTGTCGATGATCTGACCTATTGCCTCATGCAACAAAACGAAAGAAATCAGATAATTTAGCATGAAAGGTTATACTAAATGGTCTCAAACGGAAGAAGCAAAAAGTAAGAATCCACACTTTCCCAAAATTATCAAAGTTGATTTGGAGACATTTCATGGTGCTTGTTGTTTGCATATACATAGTGCTATTGCATAAAATTAGAAATGTACAGAAATGAATTAGAATAAAGAGGTTTAAAATTTAGTAGGACTAAAATTGAATATATGGAATATAAATGATCACTCTACAAAATCAAAGGATTATCCAAAGTGACCATTTTCGTTATTTAGGATACAAACGGATGGTAAGATAGAGTGATATAATTAGTAAAATTGGAGCATGTTGGACAAAATGGAGATAGGCTAGTGGTGTTTTATGCGATAAAAGAATAGCAAATAAATTAAAAGAAATTTTTTATAGAACAATGCCTAGGCCAACTATTTGCAGAGTGTTAGGACTTCAAAAAAGAAATAGGAACAACAAATTCACATAGCGGAAATGTGGATGTTAAGATAAATGATAGAAGTAATTATAAGAGAGAGGATTATTAATCAATGAGGCAGAAGTTAGGAGTGGTACCAATTAGTGAAAGTTAGGAGTGGTACCAATAAGAGAAAGTAGACTTAGGTGGTATGGGCATAGACGAAGAATACCTGTAGACACCGGTAAGAAGATAGAGAGACCAAGAGGGGGACCGAGATTAATATGGGGTGGAATTATTAGAAATGATTTTAAAGTTAAATGTCATAGGAAATATGGTTTGTGATAAAAATAAAAATATATATAGAAAAAAAAAAGAGGCTTCATATGGCCAATGACGTTCATATGTTATAAAGGCAAGAATGATGATGATTAAAGTTGATTTGGAGAAAGCAAAAAGAAGGGAAGCTCAGTAAATTTAGCTATTAGAGTTGATTTGGAGAAGGCTCATGTTAGTTTCTCAAAGATGTTCTCCTAGATAATGGATTACACCAGAACTGGCCATGGATTGTGTTGTGGGTGCACAAGCTCATGTCAAGGACGTCAGAAATTCTGTTACTAATTCTGTTAAAAAGAGTCTCACAGAAAAGGGTCAAATATGTTCATATCAGTTGAACTTCTTTTCAGTTCACATATAGATAATCCTACGCACATGTTCTTCAGCACAGTTGTCATTTGTATGTCTGTCTTTTTGTCAAGAGGGAATTTCTTTATGATATTAACAAAATAAAGTAAAGGCGGCGTGAAATTTTAGAGAATATTTATAAGAAAATAATGGATTTATTCCTTCCACTCCATCCCACATTTAAGTTTGGTGAGACTCTTCCACTTGCTTCATTTTAAGCCCTTTTTTTTTTTTTGGGGGGGGGGGGGGGGGGGTAACCTTTTATCAATATGTTCAAGAAAAAGGGTGCACAAACTTTTTGATGCAGCCCATAAAAAATACTTTTTTCCATAAGAAACTCAAGCCGAACGCCTGGACCTAATAGGAATCTCTTGGAAGTCGAGTTTTAGTTTAAGTTGCTTTAACTTAGTTTACTGGTGACTTGTTACATTTAATGTTTCCTATATTTAGGAGTGATGAGTAACGTAATATCATTATCTCAGACTTGCTCATTATCTTAAACTTGGGAAGTCAAGTTCTGTAGTTGCTTAGCTTTCACTACAATGAGAAATGAATCCAATTGCTAAGAAATACACACCTGGTTCTTGTTTACATCAACAAGAATGGCATTCGTTAATCTTGACTGTACTTCAGTGGTTTTGTTCTTTACACCAACCTACTCAATATAAAAGAGATACATCAAGATGAGTGGTGAAACTAAAAGAATTACAAGATAATTAAAAAAGGTGCAAACACATAGCAAGCAAATGATATTCTATAAAGGAAATGAATCCTAGAAACCTAAGATGCAAAACATCAATAATGCATATGATATTCTGTAATACAGAAAATACATATATGAATGATACATGGTGGAATCACCGAAAACATCAAAAGGAAAATAATAACAATAATAATAATAGGCACAACACAGGCACTTACGCACATACATACGAGTATGTAACCAATACCAACATCTATAGCATTCCCAACAATGCCAAGCATCTTCATCACCACAATCTTGCACTATTTCGGATATGTGGCAACTGGAGAGCAAATGGGTTCTTTATGCCAAACTACTTAGTATAAAAACATGTCAAGAAGAGACGTAAAAATATATAAATTACCAAAAAAATAAAAAAATGTACAAGCCAAGAGCATGATTACAAAGGAAATGGTGAATCCCAGAGAACCAACACAAAAAACATCCAGAGTCCATATGATATTCTATAATACCGAATAATACAGAACTAGCGCAAAGAAATATGTCAAAAACAACTTGATAAAATCAACAAAAGCATCAAAGGGAAAAATATAAACAACTAAAATTAACATACAGACACCAAAAGCACACAAGCAAACACACTCGTGCACACAGATATATATAAACATATAAACACTGAAACAATATCAAAACACTAATCCATTATCCAGTAACCATCCAGCCCAATAAGTGATACTATAAGTTTGTACCATAGTAGACCAATAACAATGTCTATAGCATCTCCACAATGTCACATATATTTTTTGTTACCAGGTATCTGACATAGTGCAAGATTGTTGCAAAAAAAACAAAAAACTAAATCTTGATGCAACTGTAGAGCAAATGAGAGATTTAAACCTTCTCATTTGCATATCCATTCCACCATAATGCCTCCACCTAGGATCCATGCTTTGACAAATCAATTAAAATAGACAAATACTTATAACTCGGGTAAAAAAAAAAAAGCTTTGGAGAACTCACAATGTATGGAACAGGTGCATCCAAAAAGTCCAGCATGTCATTTGGTAAAATCTGGAAGTTCGTGTACAGTAAATGAAGAAAATGACCCAAAAGAACAGTTAAAAAAGTTCAACAGTAATATAAGTACCCAGAAAAGTAATTGTTCACTAAAAGCAGAATGAAAAAACCTATAGGGAAGAAAGGAACAGTACCGGCATTAACAAGCTCTGCCACTGATAGGGACGAATAAGCGGGACTATTGACAAAACAGAGGCAGATAATATTCCCTGTGATATATCAAAAAATTTAAAATATGAAGATAATATTCTTAAGGTTTAACTGTATTATCACAACTACAATTTCATTCAAGGGATATCAAATCACATGACAAGAGCCATATAAGATAAATTTCAGGAGAATTTTCCTTGAAGAGCATCTACGTAAATTGTCACTTAAGCTCAAGCAGCCTTTGTCTAAACCAAGGCAGCTACAGCAAAACAGTCCAAAAGTACATGCAACTGTGAACTATATACACCTTCTGGAAAAGCCGCAAAATGCATCAATAAACATGATTGGTCCTAGAAATTTACTTTAGGCATCAGAATTGGTGGAGGGAGTAACTTTTTTTTCTTTTCATTTTTCTTTCTTGTTTTCTTCTTCTTCATTTTTTTAATTTTATTTGGTGGGTGGGTGCGTGTGCGTGGTGTTGGGGGGGGGGGGGGTCGCGGGCATCACGTCTGTGCTCCATAACTAAACAGCGCTAAGGCCATCACTAGGCAAGGACACCCAGCTGAGGGAGGGACAGAGAACCAACAATCCTCAGTTACAACAGTGAAAATTTGACCCAGAGAATATTCATCTGCACAAAAGCAAGATCAATCTGATGTGAGTGGTCAAACTGATACATACCAAATTAGAACAAACAATCACAATTTGCTTCTCCAGCAGAGCCCCAGCAAACAATGTTAACACCTGTAAAGCACAAGGAGAGTCAACAACTCTTAACATTATTAAGCCTTGACAATCAATATAGAGAAATGTAGACTGAAATCACTAAAGCTACAACACAAGGGACTAAATTAAACAACCACATTAACCCGAACAACACAAGGTAAAACAAAATTCAAAGTGAATCTAACTGATGGTGTCATGTCACCTTCCAACTCTTTTATCAAAACAGAAGATGAAAGAGAAAAATCCTGTGAATTTGAAGTCAGTTCTGTTTATCATTTTTTTTTTCTTTATCACACCAAATATTGTTCAACATTTGAAGTATCTAAGCTCCACCGAAAGGACAGTTTCTAGTGTTGATGAGGTTTCAACTATTCTAAATCAAGCAAAACCGAAGTTCTTTCATCCAAACCAAGCAGCGTTACGGCTCGCAAATGCATGATATTGACAGGTATGGACGTATGTCATGTGTTTTGCACAATCAGGCCAATAGAAAAGCCAAGATCCCAATTCTTAGGGGAATGGGGTAATCTAAACGTCCAAGACAAGGTGCCTCATCAAGTCCAGGGAGTAGAGCACAACCGCATATTTCTAAATTATGGAATTCAACCCCTTAAGTAATCATTCCAATTATATAGAGGGGAAAAAAAATCCTAAGCCATAAAATATCCATAAACCTTTGTCCATGCACCAAGAATAAGCAGGATATTCAGAAGCCACTCAGTCTATCTTAGACACATTATCAAAATTTTAAATGCCTATATTATATTTTGTAAGCAGTTGGATGTGGTAGTGTAAAAGCCATAAAAGAATAGGATGTTACTTCAGCTGATTTCGGCTTAAGGAAAGATTTTTTATTGAAAAAACACTTATAAATTACATCAGATAAACCGCTTCAGTCAGTTCCTTGGTATACTAACTTTTCTAAACAATAAAGCTACGTCATAATCTACTTGTACCAATCCAGAGTTAATTGTTCTTCCACGATAAAACCACAAATTTCACCAGTTTTTTAAGTACAAAATCATAATTCCAAAGTAAAACTATCTTAGCATCATCTAACTGCATCAAAGAAGATCTTAAGTAGTAAAGTCGGATAACAAGCAATATATTGGCATCTTCACTAAAGATCTAGGTCTACCAACTGAACCATGAAAAAAAAAAATTTTAATTAACAACAATAACAGTTTCATATTTGCATATTCGGCCATTGCTGCTATGATCTACCAGTAGAACTGGACAGAATATACTTGGATATGCAAGTTTAATTTTGAACCTAAGACACTTATCATGCAGCTAAACATAACAAAAATCATCTCCCCACCACATGGAAAAGTTTGTATACAGAGTCATTCCACATGTACTAAGAATATTTTCAATTAAATCAGATTGTCATGTCTTTCCTCATAACCTTAGCCCACATTATTTTAGCTTTCTATTGACCGGGCATTGCCTTCAACTTGGACCGAGAAGGGAAAGAAAGGAGGCTGCCCAAACTATGATAGAGACAAACTAATCAAGGTAAGATCCACATTGACGGTGAGGAAAATCTATATCACTATAACATCATTGTAACAGAATACTCAAAGTATAGCAACGACATTTATCAATGTCATTTATGCATTCACTAGATGTGGTGAATGTTGTAGTAATAATTATTGCTGATGGCATGTTTCTTAACACCGGACAGCAATTCCACAATTACAGTAAGAATTTCAAATGCCAGCATTTGAAATAGTCTTGCCTTTCCTGAATATATAAAGAAACAAATTTATGCATGTGTCTGTGGACAAGATCCAGAAGAACTACAGCTGATGAATTAGAAATTGCTACATGAAGAAATTGTAAACAATTAGACAGCAATATTTTAATTGAGAACAATTCAGAAATGCCACTTCTAGATAGAGCAAAAAGTTACATTTTCAAGTCGCAAGGAGCCACATAAGCAAGCAACCGCCCATACTGATAAAGCAGTTGCCTCTTCCTCTGCCATAAGCGCACTGTGTGCCTATAAAATAGTAAATGTATAAGATACCAATACACAAAAGACTGCCAATGTTCAAAGGAAAACACAAGTTACATCCAGTAGCAAAAGATAAATTAAACAAAAATCAACTACAAACGCATGGTATAGTTTTGCTTTTTAAAAAAAATAATAACAAAAATTGGTGGAAAATTTTAGCCATTGTTACAACCACAATCTACCTCTGCTAATTCCAAACTTGTACTGCATGATTTCAAATCAATTTTTGAGCCAGCAATATGTAGAACTGTCTCATGAGGTCTATGATATTCCAAAGGATGCAGGTGCTCCAAAGGGTGGAATGTAATTTCTGAACCCCTTGCAGGGCAATGTAACTGGTAATACTTGCATATTATTTGTAAGGATCCATGGTTGTTTTCCTGCAATGTTGCATAAAGAAAATGTGAAATCTGAATAGAAGACTTCAGGAGAACAAAAAAGATATAGCAGGGAGATAGAAAAACATATGGTAATATCTGAAACAATATTTAAACCTTAGCCCATTCAAGAATATCACTGTGGTCATTGGAATGTCCCTGGCCAGAGAAGGACGCCTCTTCCATCTCTGCTTCATAGGCGTAACTCCTAAAATTTCTGTCTTCACTAGGAGATTCCCAGAAACTGTATCAAACAATGTATATGGCATATTAATAGAAGCTCACAATCAACCATGCCATATCCACCGAAAAATAGTATTTTGGCTCTAACAGTTCGCTGTAAGACAAGCAAACACAACCTCTCCTGTCTATATAAAACAAAATAAACAAAACCAATTTAGTCAAGGCACCGATAAAGTAACAAGGTTTTTGACCTCTCTCTGCATAGACTAGTACCAAGGCAACAAAAACAAACTTCTACCTTTACCTTTGGTAACTTTACAGATTCAATCTCTGCGGGAGTTCGAATCTCTCTGGCTATCATTATATATATAAAAACTTACAGAGGGAAAAAAATTTAATATTGTGAATGCATGTTTTGAACTTTTGATGCGCGAAGCATATAGAAAACATAATTTAATTCTCATTGTGATTCTCTTGCACTGAATCTAACCTCCGACATGAAGAGGAAAACTAGAATTCACACAGCTAACAGTAGGGCACAATTTAGTTGTGATATTCATACACAAAAATTGCTACAATTAAGGTAAAAGCACATTCTTAGTACCTTTTCTTCGCTTAAAAGAGACATTGAAATATAATGCTATGGTATTTTTGTATATCATTAATGAGTAGCAAAAATTAGAGTTGTAGTACCTTTTACAAAACTCATGAATGAAGACCCATTTTAAAAATAGGTTGATAGTATGGATCCCAGTAAACAATTTTCCTTTCTTTTCTTTTTTTATAAAAGAAGACAACATAGATCCTGAGTGTGATGACCCTGTGGGCGGGTGTGCCGTGGGCGGGTGCGAGAGACACTGTCAGGCTACCACACTGGCGAGCTACGGGTGCACAGTCCCACATCGCCTGGGTAGAGGAAAGGTGAAGTACTTATATGTAAGTGTGTCACCTCCAATTGGTATGAGGCCTTTTGGGGTGAAACCCAAGAACAAAACCGTACGGGCTCAGGCCCAAAGCGGACAATATCATACCATGTGGTGGAGCGGGTCGTTACAAATGGTATCAGAGCCTGACCCAGCCGGAAGTGTGGCCAACGAGGACGTTGGGCCCCAAAGGGGGGGTGATTGTGATGACCCTGTGGGCGGGTGTGCCGTGGGCGGGTGCGAGAGACACTGTCAGGCTACCACACTGGCGAGCTACGGGTGCACAGTCCCACATCGCCTAGGTAGAGGAAAGGTGAAGTACTTATATGTAAGTGTGTCACCTCCAATTGGTATGAGGCCTTTTGGGGTGAAACCCAAGAACAAAACCGTACGGGCTCAGGCCCAAAGCGGACAATATCATACCATGTGGTGGAGCGGGTCGTTACACTGAGCAAACTACGGCATGTATCACAAAATCATTGGCCAAGCAAGGGATCTATTTGAACCTGATATATCATATGGATGTGCAAACAATGACACAACAAATGATTTGCTCAAGCAAACAAGTCTCCAAAGCTGAATTAAGAAAGTACCGGTTGAATGACAGTGAAAAATGGAAAAGAAGTACCTTGAGGAAGATTCAAAGCTTTCATTCTGTTTACACAGCAGAACGGGCAAAACAGCATTCGGTAAATGCCTATCCACTGGCTGCTTGTTTGTTACCAAATCAACATGATCATCACAAGTTTCAGAGTTTTGCATTCCAGGTTCTAATTCCGATGGAAGCTTCTCTGTTGCAGGAACAACGGCATTGTCGTTGATGCCTTCCTTCGACAAGTGAAGGTTCTCCTCAAGTATTTGATGCTCAAGCTGACACCCATTATTTGTTACTCTTCTAGAGGTAGAGTCACTTGTGCTTAACTGGGGAGTTTCTATTGTTCCAGTCAGCATGTTGTGTGCTCTTTCCTCCAATGAAATTATACCCAAACCTTCTTCTATATTTCCTTCCTTGCCATATCTCTCAGGCAACTCCAAATCCAAACCTTTTGTTAACCGTCCCAATCTTTCTTCAGTGAAGATACTGCAGAAAAAAAAAAAGGAAGGGGAAAAAAACGATGATGGCAAATGAGCAATAACACTAGAAATCTAAACTAATCTTTTACATCGAATAATAAAATGCTTGATATAATTTTCAATGGCATATTCTCCAACCATGCAGGTCTTGCTTGATTCAATGGTAAAACTTAGGGCTGACAAGCTGCCGCTTTATGTAAAATAATATCAAAGGTTTAGTGTGTCTCCAGGCTTCCCTTCCCAGTACTCCGCAGGAAGGAACATTACTAGGTAATGGCTATTTTTACATTCCCCAACAATGCATGTGACAATATTTTCAAAGAAACCAAAAAATCCATGAATTACATTTACATTACATACACCATTGAGCAAATGGGATAAAGAACAGAAAATATGCAACATTAAATTTTGTATGTAATCCCTAAAAATCCATTCATTGCCAAAAGGCCCTGAAATAATATTTACTTGAATAACTAAAAATTGACTTAAATGCAAGATTTTATTTAAAATTTGAAATATAGAGTCAAAATATTAGGATCCTATTGTTTGTCCAAATTATAATTTCATTTCCATCCATCCTTAACATGATTCTAAAAGCTACTATGAACATATGCTTGCTGATACTCATGTAATTCTGAAATTAGAATCAGATATTTATACATGCAGACCCTATATACCCATGACAATATGACATTGATGCATAAGTAGACAATTCTATCATATAATTATTAATTACATAGGGTAACCAATCTAGGTTCTTCTCACTCGCTGGCTTCCAATAAATGGCCCTGCTCCCCAACCAGTTCTAAAGCTATTATATTATAATGCGTTTTTCGAAAGGCCAAATTTTACTGACAGTATAAAGTTTCTATTTTTTCTGCTGACATTCATATAATAATTCAGTTACACAAAATACTAGCATACAAAAGGAAAAGGTTCATAATCCATCATCTGCAACATGATTCTGCCAGAGTCATCACCGGCAAAATCAGTTGAACAAATCAAAGTCAAAGTTCATACAAGATATAATTAAAAACTCCTTATAAACCAGGCACCAGGATTACACACCTATTTAATACACCAAAGTGCAGTTCAAAAAATGGAAGCCTGGTAAGAATGCAATAGCATCGTCGTGTGGTTAATATATGGCGACTAAGACTGGAGCGAAATGGTTGTCCATCTGAAATCATGGAAACCAAGCTGGACGGTTTTTGCACTATTTCTTCGACAAAAACACAGCAACCATACAAAGTCGAATCATCGGCAACCTAAATAACAGAAACACTGTAAGAATGTATCTTTCAGAAAACAAAAAAAAAACTAACTAAAATACAAGGTCGGAGAAAAAACAATTTAAATTTTAGAAAACAAACAGTACTTAAAATATAAGCTTGACACAAAACATTAATTATTTGCAATGACATGGATAATTAATTGTTACAACAAACGCAGCGAACCCAAGAACAAATCAAGAAACACGACAGAAAATAAACACACCACACAAAGAACACAAAGATTTAGCGTGGTTCGGCAAAGCCTACATCCACAGTGAAGATCCAGACTCATCTAGCGAAAGGATTCACTATGCGAAAATCTAGAGATTACAAGTTTCGGCCCCCAAACCCTAGCTCTCGCAGTCACTCTCTTTTTTGTGATTTTCAGTGTCTCTCTATCAACCACTCCAAACCCTAAATGCTCTTATATATCAGGTTTACGACCCACAAGCAAAACTTGGGTCAAGAAATTTCTTGGGCCTACACAAAACTTATTCAACGGGTTGTAAACAGGTCGCGGCGACCTGGCACCAAATTCGGGCCACAACATCACATTAATATTGATATAATTAAATGAACTAATAGCCAAATTATTTTATCAACTAAATGAACAAAAGTACTTTCTTAACAAAGAGCAAACAGTATAAAACACAAGCAATCCCACTGAAGTCTGCCGAAGATAAAAAGTATAAGTATTAATTTAATCACCTAGGAGATGGTATTTCAAATGATAAATTGTCTACATTATTGCATAGACAAATAAGTGACTAAGTATACAACTTTGACAACATTTCAGTCGTTCAATTAATTTATAGTTCCATAAGTATAAATTTCATTAACTAAATTATTACAAACGGCAATGTATCACTATTTTTTTTTTGGTTTATATGAAATATAGGGACTGATACACAACGCTGACACGATAGAGTGCATGCGGTAAATTAGATAAAGAGGGGTAAAAAGGTCTTATGGATATTTTTTTTATTTTATTTTTTTTTCTTTTTAAAATTACTGTTGATTGTGATTTGAATTTTGGTGATCTAGTTTGATTTTCATACACGCAATTAAAACATAGAAAAACAAATAGATAGAGCAAAGATAACATGATCTTTGCGTGAAAACCCTAAACAGGGAAAAACCACGGGATCTAGTCCAGCTATGAAGAATCCCTCGAGTGTTTTACAACAAGGAGTTCATCAAAATCAACACAAAGAAAGTCAACCAAACAAACAAAGAGCAGAAGGATTGAACAAGTCGTGGATTTAACTAAGAGGCATGTGCAAGATTTACAACACATTGTCCCATTATATACTACAGTTATTGGTATGGAAGCTTTAAAACAGCAACCAAATGTAATCTTAATTTCGATTCTATGCCTAACAATACTTGATACTCAAGTTAAGACCACTAATATGCAATTAAAAAAGGTAGAACACAGAACATTGCAATTAAGGAAAATGATCACTCTGTAAACAAGCAGATGCAAATAATAAGTCTGCATAGATACTGCAATCATCGTTTAGAAATAATGAGAACTCTATTTCCATTCAACTAACTATAAAATTTAATATCTCACACACTTTTCTTTTTTTTTTGAAAAATAAGTTCATGTTAGATTTAAGTTTAATGCAAAAGCACCAGATGTCAAATAAAACTAAGCAGATTCAGTATTACCTGCAACCGGAATACAAACGACAGGTCACTTTGTTTAAGGTGTTCCTGAAAAGCTAGCAACATGTTAAGATGAGATCATTGTTTAAAAGGAAACAAATTTATAATTTAAAATAAAATAAAATAAACTTATTTTTCATATCATATCACAAGTTGCAAAGGCTTATGCATCTTAATATTTAGATAAAAATCCTTTTGTTAATAGTTTTTAAATATAACGGTCTTTTGATAATCATACAAGTTACACACTATGATCGATCCTGCAGAAAATTAAAATAAGGAATACCACTTTTTTCTGTTTTTATATTGACGTAAATGACAGAAAAATGTGGAGATCAAGCAACAAACTTAACAAATAATATATAATTAATAAGATACACCAAAGTGGAGATGAGAATAAATTTGTTGACTGCAACAGAAAATTTTCACATAATAATATGATTAAGACACTGCAACACACCTGCCCAAGAAGTATTTCATTCAACTCACTCATTGATGGAGTTCTCTCAACTGCGTGAACCTGAAATATATATACTACCATCAAACTCCAATGAAAAATATCAGATCAGATTCATGAATGACCAAATATATAAACATTGAGAAAAGATAAGATGGGCAAGTCTCTAAAGCAAATAAATTTGACTCAACAAATTCTTTTCCCAACAACTTGGGGTCACTAAATGAATCTAATTTTTCCATTAAGATTCATGTTCATTGGTCCAGACAAAATTTTTTGTTAGTTGTCAAGTTACCTAATGCAACCCTCCTCCTATTCCTGGACTTGGAACCGGCTATGAACGGGCAGGGTTCTAAAGCAAATCAACTAAGTGAAAATAAAGACTTTAACTAAGCAAAAGTATAAAATTAAAGCAAACAAATCCACAACCATATACTGATTATACTAACAGGCAAGAAAAATAAGTGAGACCATACAATAAAGAGTCCAATTACATAGATTAACTATTAAAAAGAGAGAGAGAAAAAGAAGAAGAAGACTAACTGGAAAAGTTTCAACTATTTAATTTTCACAATATATAAACATTTTTATATATTTTCATAAAGTATAACGGATAAGATGAAAAACTAATAGCCAAGTTTATAATAACATTGTAATTTATTTCTCAAAATACTGATTAAATTGTGGGTCACAATCCCTTATTTATGCAGAGATGTAGCGGAGAGATCAGGAAATTTTCCTTGGCATTTATGTGATGAGATATTCAATACACAGCTAACGATGACAATCCATAGCTTACTTTTGTTTTTTTCTTTTTGAATTCCATGTCAAATTCTTAGCAAATTAATAATGATTATTCAACAAAAAAATTCATTGACAACAGCCAAATGTTTAAGATAAGTCTCAACTTTGGGTTAAGTTATTTTGTTTTCCGTAATTTAAATTAATGAGGACTGGGCAATTTGGGGCTGTCATGAAAAATTACAAAATTTTAGGACAACAAAAATTACAAGAAGCAAAGGGACTCAGCCCAAATATATATATATATATATTTTAATCAAAATATATTTATGTGTTGAAGCTAGAATTAAAAGGCATTAATGATAGTTTAGGAAACTTATCAGAAAATGTTGCAAACTTTAGGGGAGGATTTTACTCATAAATGAAAAAGGATATGAAAGAAACATTTGAAACTAAAGCAGCTGCCTGCTAGTCCTTTGCATAGTACATTTATCAATGAATAAAGAAACGAAAAACTCATCATATAAACACCTACCTCTACACCACCAGGAAAGCAAAATGAAAGGAGATCCTTATATTTAAGTGGCAGCTGTTTTTCAGGTGGGTAAACAAATAGGACCTGGAAAAAGAAATCAGAAAACCATATCTCATATTCAAAACATTTGCAATGGCCTAAATGCAAACATAGTCAACACTTCACGTAAAGGAATCAGCACCTGCGGTTCAAGGCTCGGTTCTATTCGCGATTGATGTTGACCACTAAGTGCACTTAGAAATCTCCCTGAACCTTCAGACTTCCTTGCAAAGTACTGTTTTTGAAGTGCCTGAATATCACAATTAGGATGAAGTCCAACAACTACCATGCTCTCAAATAGCCTTGATGGTTCTTTCAAAGGTCTATGATCCTGCACAATTAAATAATAATATTTACTATGCTTATAAAAAAAAATAGAATTTCATTTTCATAATGTATTAAGAGGAAAGGGAATGCAAAGGATTTAAAATCCTCTATATCCACAGATTTTTATAAAAAATAGGCAGTATTCCACATCATAATTTATAAACAGCATCACACAGGTTGCACAACTTATTTCAATTTTTATTTTTTATTTTTTATTTTTTATTTTTTTTAATTAAAGTACTATAGTGACTATTCAGAAAGCAATTGCAATTTAAAATACGTACTAGATTTTGAAATAAAGTAAATTTGACTTACAAGAAAGACAAAAAGAATGTTTAGCAAGATGAAGAAGTGATTCCTGATGAGATTAGTGACATGGACCCAAATGGGTTCACTAGACAGAGCAAAGCATACCAGGGATTGCAATTGAAAGTTTGCCCATTGACGCTTTTGGCTAGTTAGTAGCTCTGGGTTGTAAGTTACGCATTTCACTTCAGGAGCTTGTGAGAAGCCTTTCAGTACTCTAGAAACTTGGTGCTGAAGTTTCCGGAGTTGGCTACTACTGTTATCATCTTTCGATGAAAATACCACAGATGGTCGTGATGAACGAACAGCTGTGGCAGCTGCCGCTGCAGCAGCAACAGCTCTTGCAACATCCTCTGTAGTCTGCATGAAGAATGAAGTACTCCAACCAGGGCTACCTGATTCTTCATTCTTCTCCATGATAAGAATTTCCTCCCTACCAACAAAATCATAAATAATAAGCCAAGCCTGATATACACAACTCGGGAGGAAATAACTGCTTGCACAAAAGCTTAAAAATATACTGAACATCAAGCTCAAAATATCTGTACCAGCTAAACTTACAACTAGAAGTGGCTATCCAAAATGTAAATAAATCAACTAGAAATTGAAAATCAAGACAAGAAGTAACACCTCAAGGCTCAAGCCTCAATGGTTATGCCGCTTAACAATGAAATTTAAGTGACAAATACACCAAGACCATTGAAGCTTATGCCTCTTAACAATGAAATGTAAGTGAGATATACACCAAGATCCTTGAAGCCGAACTATGATTGAATTTTGAGCCTCGCATCAAATATTAACCAAAACCACAAGACAACACTCAGTCCACTCCTCTCAATCCGAAGCACAAATAACATTTCTTCTCTTTCATTATCTATGTAAAGCATATTAACATATGTTTCCTATCTTTGACCCAATTAGTTGCCATGAGTACTTTTCAACACTTTTGGCTTGTAAAGGATTTCCTGACAGAATACAAAAGGATATATGGCAGTTGAGTTGCAATACAATTGGTTATAACTTCTTTGCTTGACAGTGATGATGACTATGGAAATGAGATATCTTATGCACATATAAGTAGGAAGCTAAAGGCCAACCCAACTCTAGTCCTTATGTATTACCTCACTCCTCCACCTCACAATACAATAACCCAATAATATGCAGTCAGCAAAATGACCCCTCTTTACTTTGGTGAAAACTTCCCTTTGCTATTTTAGGAGTTGCAAAATTTCAGTGATGCTAATAATATATATATATATATATATATATATCTTATTTCTGCTACTACGGAAGATAGTTGAATATCATCCAAAAAAATCTCTAATCCCAATAGTAACCACAAAATTGGAAATAGAAATTCTAAGTTCAAACAGCAAATATAAGTTATAGCTTTTCAGAGTCTTTGAAATCAGTTTAGTTACTTTCCTTCTTGCTAAATTTATCAGTTGTCCAAGCTTCAAAGAAAATTTATCATGAATTACATCATCTAAGAATAGATACACTTCGAACTCATCATTGACTGACTTTCAATGCAAGAAGCAGTTGATTAAAGCAAAAGACTCTCTAATAAAAAATAAAACAAACAGTTCAATTACATGTGACAATCATAATCAAAACATGAACACAGATAAAAATGTCAACTTTGTGAACAGAAGGTGATTACCTGCGAATAAGAGAATTTCAAATGGTCCCAAAACAAAGAGAAAATGAAAAAAATAAATCAAAGAAACATTTAGGGTAACAGTTTCTAAGAGCAAATTGGACGCATTAATGTAAAAATCGCATGAGCAAACTCACCTTTTCAGATCATCGAGAAATCAACAGATAAAGATACACGTGCATACATAAATACATAGATACATAGATATGTAGAGAGAGAAAGAGGAGATTTTATAGAACAAGATTCAGGCGGCCATAACCAAGAGAGGCCTTCTTGGTGTTCCTTCTGGAAATAAAGAAACCCCCAAAGAGAGAAGTGAAAGAACGATGAAAGAGTTATTAACGTAAATGTCTAATTAATTAAGTAATTAACTGTGACTTTTAACTTTTATTAAGAAAAAATATAAAAGGGTAAAGAAAACTGAAAACCCTCGTATATAGTGCTTGCTTTTTCTTTTTCTTTTTTTCAATATTTCAAACTATACAAAACTGCCTTTAACCTGTCTTGGTAAAAAAATATGGTAATTAAAATCATAATCTCATGGTAAGAATTTAAAACGTTTGCTTTCTTTGTATAGTTTTAGTTAAAAAAACAGTTGTACCTTTTTGGTTGGATTATTATTATTATTATTATTTTTTTACTTTCTATTTCTCTGTAAAGGGCAATTTAGTAATTTTAATAACATTGTTACCCAAAGTTGGTCTAACTTTTTTATCAGTGCAATGATTAATTGCCGAATTGATGCTACAAAAAAAATTGTTTTTCTTATTTTTTGTTTTGGAGATTTTAGGCGAAGACTTTTCACCGATTTGGATAAAACGTGTTAAGAGGTTGAGAGGGTGTTCAGTAACATGCAGGAACCATTCTTGGTTACCATTTTTTATGTTGAAGCTTTCCTTGAATTATTATTATTTTTATATATATATATTTATTTATTTAATTTAGCGGCTAAAGTAGCTTTCTCTATGGTGCACGCCGCGATGGCGTGGAGTGCGCCTCGTTTCCATGGCTTAAACTACAAATAATGTCCTTGTACACTGTTTTTTCACGCACACATGCGGAGTATATATTATATAACAATATACAAACAAATGTTAGTAGTATTATTTAACCTCTTTTAAATTTTATCTTTAATTAATGGATTTTCATTTACTAATGTTTTAGTATATATCGTATGAGAGTTAGCTAGATTTTAGATATATATAATCTTAGTTTTGCATTAAAATTACTATTTTTAATTCCAAATTTATGATCTTTAAAATGCAATATAATATATTATTATAATATAAGGACAATAATAACTTTTCACACTGAAAATCACTTTTCAACAACGACAAACAAATTTAGGAAACACGAAAATAATAGTAGTAAATGCTTAAACCATATGTAATTTGTCAAAATCTTAAGAGATGTCAATATAAAAAATTATTAACAAATAAGTTAAAATAATTTATATAAAACATTTGTTTGAAAAAATATATATAAAAAATAAGAAAGTGCAATCATTAATTTTGTAATCTTATTGAGACTAAAAAAAAAAGAACAATGTATTTATGTAATTGAAATGAAAATGTTGAGATACAGTTACAGTGATTAGAAGAAAATTAAAATAATCAAATTCAAATGTTAAATTATTAGTGATGCCTATAAGACGACAAGAACTAATTAGTTTGTAGAGAAGAAAACAGATAAAAGAGAAACTAAACTAATATGTGTCAAAGAACTAAAATCGACATATAATTTTTTTTTTTTTTTTTAATATAATTGGAAAACTAATTTACAATACAATATAAATGACAGAAAATGATGATGAGTATGAGTCATACTAAAAATATATATTTAAAAAAAAAAAAATTGTTTACATTTTTTTAAAAATATACATGTGTCAACTATTCTCAACACTACTTTAGTTTAATAATTATATAAAAAGGGCATGGATGATTGAGATAAATGCTTGTAAAAAAAAAAAATGGGATTCACCAAAAATTGGTGAGCCGTGTGGACTACACCTTAACACATCTATTACGAATTTCCTTTTTGGTGTTCATTCCAACTACCACACATCTATTATGAATTTTCTTTTCTTTTTGTTTTTTTCTTTTCTTAGTTTTAAAGCATAGAAATTTACAGGTCAAAGTATGTTTACCGAAGCACTAATACCTTCCTTATCTTCTCATCATGCTGACTTGGTGGTTATTGACCAACTTAACTGGTTTTTCCCTGCAAAGTTGGCCAGTGTTCAAGTATTCAACTCACTACAATAATATAAGACCTTAATAGTCTTTCTTGTGTGTCTTTTTCTTTGTTGGGTAGGTATACACACGCACACAAACATAAAATTGGAAGTAAATCTTTATTTTCATAATGTTTTAAATATAATATTCATCATCTCATCAGCTTAACCGTTTCGACTAATCATGGTGGGGTGGGTGGCTATAATATCTTGATCATGGTTTATTAATACATCTATTGCTCTACTGTATTGTGTCATAACACCATTTTGAAGATGAAATAAGACTTGTGCGTATTTATATATACAAGAACCTCAATGATAGGGCTCATTGATTCTTCAATTCAAATTGCATGTAACATATAACAAAATAATATGAAAGTTGTATGAGTTTTGTCGATAATGGTAATGTAAGACTTCTTAAAATACTCATAATAAACGGTGAATGAAAATTATTTGAGTTTTATCGATGATAGTAGTGTCAAACCTCTTAAAGCACTCCATAATTTACAACCCAAGTATACATATAAAGTTTTGTTCCAGTTGAGTTAGAACCATCAACATCCTGAATATGAGAGCCTTGTCATTGGGCTATCTTCTTGAATTCTCAAGCTATTTAGTTTGAGCAAGTTTACTTGCAAAAATCCGAGCCGAGGGAGAGAGACACTACCACTTTTTATTTAAGTAGAATTCAAAAAAAATAACAACAATAAAATTGTCAAAAGAGCCATTACTCTGTGTGCACGCGTGCTTATATATTTATGTTTTAATGCTTTTTGGAGCTCCATGAATTGCAATTGTGCATCTCAAAAGCCTCTAGGTCAAAGTTATTGTGATAGCCAGTAGAGCATGGGAGAATTTACACTTGGCGGAGAGTATCTTTATCTTCACATGTCCAACAAAAAACAATGATTCCTTTCTATTATGGAAATTCTTCTTTTGCTTTAATAACATGGGGACATTGAGTGCCTATGGAATATCATTTATTTCTTTAATAGCTACATTAAAGAATAAAAATAAAGACTTTATACTATTTATTAGTCATGATGCCATTAATTGCGTTTTTCTATGGTTCGCCATGGTCCATGACACCTTGTGCAAAATTATGAATTGAAGCACACAATGATCACACAAATGTGCAGTTTCCAATGGCATTGAGACTGATAGGGGCTCATGGCTAATTCATAGACCAATTCTTGAAGGATGGGTTTTATGACAGAACAGAAAATTGTTGGATCTATCTGCAATCTGGACCAACTTTAGCACACTGAGCCATTAACCTAAAGATAGGTGGGTTCGACTCCCATAGTAGACACGTGTGTGTGTGCGACAGTTTTGAGTATTTACTTCAACGAATAAGTAAATAAATAAAATCTGGTGCCACTTTTTTATTGCAAGTGGTTCAAGCAGTACTGGTAACAGCCATGGGTGTTATTCCAGTGGACATCAGAACTTTGATGGCCATTGATGACCTTGATGCCATGAACAGTTGCTTAAGAGGAAGAAAATTTGGGATGCATACTAATTAATACATTTACAAGATTCTTCTATTTGGAATTTTTTTTTTTTTTTTTTTTAAATAATTCATTAAATCTAGAACAAATATGTGCTTCCAGACTTCCATTGACTGATGATCAACATATCCAGAAGGTAATTTAAAAATTGTGTTATACAGCCATTATAGCTGGGGTCAACTAGCTTTGCTATACGAATGAACACAAAGAAGAATGCAGGCAGCAGAAATTGCAAAAAACAATATTCTGTCATGCACAAACTTCAAATTTCACTTCGCTAGTTGCTACGATGCCACCACACGACTTTAGTCTCAAATGGCATGTTTGGAGTAAAAGAGTCCAAAATGTTGCTCTGAGCCATAAGCAAATCTGAAATTTTTGTTGAACACAACAAAAACGAACCCTTCTGTGTAAGCCAAAGTCCTTTCTGGTATTCCATTATTCATGACATGTTGCACAAAGTAGTAATTATAATTCGCTGCAAGTTCTGGAGTAGTAAAATTACCATTCCCAGCAGAACGCCAACTGCTCTCAGACACCACCACAACCACATCTGTCACACCCTCCATCTCACTAGCCAATAAAAAGCATCCCCAATGGCATCAAAAGCTTCAAGTAACTCAGCTTTTCGTCCCAAACCACTGGGTCATTTGCAATCAATTCCACAGAGTCTGAGCATAAATTAGCTGGATTTTCTGCATAGGCAAATTAAGTATACATTGATAGTGAGTGGTGATACTTGTGCAGATAAAAAAAAAAAAATAATAAAAAAAAAAAATAGAATGTAAATAAGTCCATCACATGCCTTCGCTAAGAATGCACCAGCTGAAGTTGACAGACACACTGCAATTGTCACCTTAATACTAGCTAATTTTCAAGCATGGAGGATGTTGTGAAGATCTGCATCTTCACTTGCAAGCTCCATGCTGATAGCCTAATTACCAACATAAGTATGTGAGAATACATGCACCGATGTACGGTGCCACGTCTGCTGAAAACCATTAATTGACAGCTACTTGGCTCAAGACATATCCTGTATAACCTCATTTCTTATGCCTGGTAAGACACAGATTTGGTTCACCGTTAGTGCGCGTCTGGGATTAGAATGGAATAGCCTCATTTTGTCAATACCATATTTGTTGTAAAGGTACAAATCACATCAGCAGCAGAAGGAAGGTCATTACATCTCGATCCATAACAAATAGCCAAAACAATTGACGCTGCTGTGGTGCCAATTAGGCTAAGCTAGCTACTTATAATGGAGAGAACGAGTGAGTGCCAAAAAGCCAAATTTATTTCTTATCTTTTTCTGGAAATCCAAATACCTTAAACTTAATAGATTTATTTGGTACTTGGGAAAAATCCTTCACAGGAATTGCAGAAAGGGGCTGGCTCAAGTTGAGGCATTATAAGGACAGGAAGAATTAAAATGATGCGAGTTAGGTTGTGTGAAAAAAACGATAGCCCAGGAACTAAACAGAAAACTTGGCTCAAGTAGAGCAGATCGGAGAGGAAGAATTCGCACATCAAGTCGCACGCTTTTGGTATGAGGTCTGTTTTGTTCTTATAACTTACCGTGATATTCAAGTTTTTTCTGGCTATCCATTCGAAGCTGTTTTTGAATCAATCTTCAATAATTTCTACACCCCCTCCTCAATTCTGGCACCATTCTGAAGTGTTTCAATATTGTCAAATTTGGTCACCAGTTATCCATGCAAGAGCAATATCCTTCCTCACAATGATGAAACTGTTTCCGATCTCTCACAGCAATCTTCCTTTTAAAAACCTTTGAAACAAGCTTAATTGCACTATGGCAGTCATTGCAAATCCGAATGTTCTTCATAATCCAAAACATGGATCCAGGCTTTGTGCAGATTAACCCAAAAGCCAGGGCCAGTTTCTCACTATAATATCCAATTACAGCTCGGGCCAGTTTCTCACTATGATATCCAATTACGGCTTCCTTCTCCTCCTCTTCTACATCAAACTCAACCCCTTTCTCTCACCCTTGTACCCGTATTTCTTTATCTCTTTAACTATTTTTTCTCACGCCATATAAATCGGGTCTGCTTTTTCATGGTATCTGTCCCCTGCAAAAAACTCATGAACAACACCATTCACTTCAATTAAACTACACCCCTGTACCCGTTTTACCTTTCTTCTTCTCATAGCTTTCCTGACTTCTTCAGCTTCTTCTCCTTTCATGGACTCAGCAAAAATGCTTGAAAGTGCAACATAACGACCATCATGGTTTTGATCAGACTCTATTCGTAAATTCCCAACTCTTTGACTCATTTCAGCATTTCCATGAACCCTGCAAGCATTGAAGAGAGCCCCCCATACAATATCATCTGGTTCAATCTGCATTGAAGCAATGAACTTCTCAGCCTCATCCAACAAACCTGCACAGCCGAGAAGATCCACCATGCAGGCATAATGGTCCAGTTCTTGTCTTATTCCATGAACATCTAAGATTGAGTGGAAGTAGTGGAAACCCTTCTCAACCTAACCAATGTGACTACAAGGGCATAAAACTGCAATGTAAAAGATATAATAAGGTGAAATGCCCTCATCTTTCATCTGGTTAAGAGCTGAAGTGCTTCACTGCTTTGCCCATTCATTGCCAGCCCAGAAATGGCAGCTGTATAAGTGCAAACACCCTTCTCTCTCGATGAACTAAACGCTTGCATTGCTAGATAAATGAGACCACATTTTGCATACATGTCAATCAAAGCACCGGACAGTATCGAATCTCATACGCTTCTTCTGAATGTATGAGTGAACCCAATTCCCATGCTCCAGAGCACCCAACTGCGGAAAGAACACTCACCAGAATTGCAGAGTTTGGCTGGCTCCTTATCCAACAATTGCATCTCTTGGAAAAAAGCCAACCTTCCTTTGGCTGATTGTTCTGAGCACAGCCAGAAATCATAACAACCCAGGAAACCAAATTCCGCCGGGGCATTTCCATAAAAAACCCGGTAAGCCTCAACCATATAATTTGACCTTATTAGCCCACTGTGGAGGGACCACCAAGGACACAACTGCAAGAAACATCATTTCTTTGGGGCATTTTCCTGAACAAGTTGAGAGCTTCCGATATATCACCATTTCTAACATGCCCATCCATTAATCAAAGAATTCCACTACACATCAAACACTGATCTTGCATCATCCAATTTCCCACTAACATGAATAAAATTGTATTATAGAATTGCGAACAAACACATCATTTCAAATGAATTCTTGATAACCATAGAATGGAACTGCCGACCCAGATCAAATGCCACGAAATTCGAACAAGCTTGGAACAAGAAAGTGAATGTAAAGTTGTTGGGAGCAAGATCAAATTCAACCATCCGATTGAACAGTAGCAAAGTGCTAGGCAAAGAATCGGAAAGGCGGGCACGCGCAAAGCCACGCATAATGGTGTTGAACGGGAAAATTATGGGGGCGTTGAGGGTTGGACAAGGAGGAGGAGAGCGTAATCAATGTCGCCTGATGGGTCTAGAACTGAAAGGACACAAAAGGTCGGAGAGAGTGTGGCGGGTGGGTCGAGGCATTGACGATGAGCTGGCTGTGAGTTTGTTTGAATTGTTTCATCTTTTTGCATTTGTGAAAGAAAGATAATGAAAAGGGCGTGGACATTTGGCTTCAAGGGTTTGAAGAGCATTTTGATTGAACAGTCATAGAGATAGGTACTGACATGAATTCTACAGAAGTTTGAAGATTTTTAGGGAGAGAGTCGAGTTCTGTTTCTTTTCATACATATGAAGAAACAACAATTGTTTAACTGAAGCAATAAATGGCGGGAATTGATGCTGATAATTACTAGTTGGTAACAGACCATGGTAATCACCAAAGGGCAAGATCGTAATAATCATTTGTAGCAAATTATTTCTAGAATCCTGTTATTGTGATTCTAATCTTTATCAATCAAATATACACTCTTGGTAAAAAAAAAAAATCAAATAACTCTTACAGCAAAGGGATTGTTTATTACTACATCTTTCAAGTATATTACTCCTGTGTTCCAAAATAAATATTTTGTGATTTTTATCTTTATCAATCAAATATACACTTTTGATAAAATAAAATAAAATAAAAAATCAAATATGCACTCTTACAGCAAATGGATTGTTTATTACCATGACTTTCAAATATATTACTCCTGTGTTCCAAAATAAATATTTTAGGATGACTCATTCAAGACATTTATTTTAAGACAAAGGGAATAAATTTTTAATTTTATCTGACTATTCAGTGTTTCCAATAGTACAATTTTATTTTGGGTGAATATGTAAACATAATTATTATAAAAAAATAATAAATAAATAAAATATTTTAGCAAGATTAATAGCTCCTGAAATTGAAGTAGAATGGCAGAGATTTTTTTTTTTTTTTTGAAAACCATTATACGACAAGACCATATTATTGACCATCCAGCTTTATTATTATTATTATTATTATTATTATTTTATGTATGAATAAAGAGCAGTGCTAGACTTTACAAAAAAATATTCAAGATTGTATCACAAATGATAATTACGATGTCGTATTTCTTCACACATGTCACTCTCTCCTCTTTTTTAAGCTAGTTTTTCTCTTAATATTTTATTTCCAAAAGTATAAAATTCATAACCTTCCTCTACCATAGTCATCACGTCAAAAAGTAAGGATTAATTAATGACTAATTTCTTAACTTAAATTTCTTTGAGTAATCATTCATAATTCCAAGTCCTAACTATGTTTCAATTCTATCCATGAGTAAATTATGCATAGTTTCAATATATAAATATATACATATATATATATATATATATATATATATATATATATATACACACAACGTACACTGTGCCGCCAGCAACTTTCAAAAGAAAATTTAAGAACAATTCAAGAAAAAAGAAATTAACTGCTAAAAAAAATTTAGTGATTCTAACTCCCAATTTCCCAAAAGAAAAGCTAGTTATACAGCTCATTAGTGATAAAATCATGAAAAAAAAAAACAAAAAAAAACTTCATGTCTATCATTTTTCACGAATAAAAACTATTTGTGTCGGGCTGTCGCTGGCCCAGAAAAATTGCCAACGTGGATCTGATTCTTTTGCCACCCTGCAACCCTCGCAAGACCTTCCCCGTACAGCTAATGTGGTTCCACCATAATCTAGAAAAATCTCACAAGTCACACCATGCAATTTGCAAACTAACCAGAGGTGGCTGATCACAAACCGTATGTTATTTATGTAGTATATATTTATCTCTTCATGATTGAAATTAAACTGGCCATGATTTGAAACTCTTGCACTTGCGTCTTCATGATTCTCACACAGTAAATATGCACATTAACAATTAAAGTTGGGTATGGGGCGGAGTATATGCACAAGGGGGGCACTTGTCCCGTCTGGCCTGGCCCAGTCCACTATAAATATAAATTATTTTTTATATTTTATATGTGTATATATGAAATTTTTTATATAATATCCCCTCAAATTATTAGTTTTTAAAATTCTTTAATATTTTTAGTTTTTTCCTAATTTACTCTTCAAATTCCTTTAAAAAAAATTTTAAAAGTTATTTGTTTTTTAAGTTGTCATTTTTCTTATTTTTTTCCTTTCTATTCCTTTAAATAAGTTTTTTTTCTTAACATTGTGTCCCTCCAAAACTAAAATCCTGGGTCCGCCCAAAATTGAGTTTGAGTTAAATTTATAGAATCTATATATTTATTTATTAATTATTTTTTTATTCATAAAAAATTCACACAAATTATTTACGCACTCACTTAATTTTTTTTAGAGACTCAAACTTTAACAATTCATTTTTAAAAAGTAGAAAAAATACCATCGACCACGTGACTCTGGGTTAGCCTCTAAATTTGAAGTTGTATGCTTGCAGAATTTACTTTTATTATATTTTATTAATAATTCAAAAAAATAGTACAACTGTATCTTTGACACCGATGGTCACAATTCTTGTCTGGACAGTGTAGGCTTTCACAATATGATGGGCCTCCACAAAATATGAGTAGACATAACAGCCGACTGTGGAGATGAAAATAATTGTTTTTTAAAAATTTAGCAATAAAAAACAATATGAGAGAATATTTTTTTAGTTATGTTGATGATTCTTCTTTCAATATATCAACTCATATTTTGAGCTTGCGCTTATTTTATTTATTTATAAATGCACATGTTGTTTGAGAGTGGTCATATATGATAGTGGTACTAGGCCGCGACGGTGCCCGTGTATGTTCAGGGGGTACTTATTTCGGTCTGGCCCCGCCCACAATACATATAGAATTTTTTTTATATTTTATATGTATATATGAAATTTTTTATATAATGCCCCCTAAAATAATTAATTTTTAAAAGCATCTCTTATTTTTCTAATTTATTTCCTAATTTACTCTTCAAATTATTTTTTAAAAAATTCAATTTTCCTTGTTAAATTAAATTTTATTTTTTTTCCTTCTACTCTTTTAAATATTTTTTTTTTAACATTGTGTCTCCCTAAACTAAAATCCTAGCTCCGCGCCCCGGTATTAGGTTCTTATTTATTATTTTCTTAAAAAAAAAAATTACTAGTAACTAGTTATCAAATTTTAAAACAATTATTTAAAAGTAATTTTCACAAAATGACTCTTAAAAGTTGAAAGGGTTAATTCCATCTACACCCCCTGACGTTTGGCAATATTCCACTTACACCCCCTCTAGGTTTTAGTATTCCACTAGCTTAACTCCCCTCATTGTAATTGCCGTCTATCTTACTAACGGAACGGTGTGATATTACAGTTTTGCCCATCAATTGTATATGAATATTTTTATACATAAATTGTATATGAAATTAAAAGACCAAAATGTCCTTTAATATTGTTCCAAATCTATAAGAGATCACCCCGTCTTGCTTCACTCCTGGCTTCCTGTCGTCCATTATTGCCATTCGCTAGTCCCGTCACTAAGAACATCTTGCTGATCGTTGTTCGTTTCGTCGGGAAAGTCAGACTCGTTTCACCGCCGTTCAGTCACACCATTCCGACGTCGAAACTACGGTTCATCCTGGCTTTACCACCGGTACAGTCATGTTGTCGTTCATCACGCCCATCTTGCCGTGCTTCATTCTTGCTTGACGATTGTTTAAGACTAATAAACTAAAAAAGCACCTGATTTAGTCACCCACCAAAGTTAAACCCATTGTCAATGGTGACCGACATATGGAGGACGCTGTATAAAACTTCAACATCTATGGACACCGACAGTGTATGGAACCTTAGACGACTGATTTCTGGTGAATTTTAGACTATCAAACGTATGCACCACTTCTTGTGAATTTCTGATGTATTCTCTCTCCACTCTCTCTCCTCTCCACTTTCTTTCACCATCACATACTCTAGCGATTTCCATCTCCACCCACAGTTGCTACCACCACCATACCACATCTCTCCTCTCCTCACTCTTAATTCTTAACACCAAATCATATATACATTATTATTATTATTAAACCCAAAACATAATTCTCTCTCCTGGGTCAAAACCCATTTTGGGATTGTTAATAAGCACCTTCCTCTCTCCTCTTCACCTACTCCCACCGTCACCTTCTCCAACTGCCGCCATCTCCACCTATCGACGCCACCGCCATACCTCTCTGCTCTTCTCTCATCTCTCAACAACAAATCACATATATATATATATATATATATATATATATATATATATATATATATATATAATAACAAAAACATAATTTCTCTCTCTTCTTGGTAGAAGCCCATTTTGGGTCTGTTCATGAGCACCTGCCATAGGAGGGGGCAACAACCACCTTGGACAATTTGCAAGGACCAAATTAGATTTCACAATTGATTGAGTAGTGGGGTTAGACTTACATACTGGTGATGGATCTAACTTTCACAATTGATTCATACCACCTCTTTAAATATATATATATATATATATATATATATATATATATAAACATACTTACATATATATATATAAGGGTTTCTCATGTTGGATTTAAAACAAATTATAAGTAGAAATCCAAATTAATCATCAATTAAATAGTGATTTTTGATATCATACCTGATTAGGAAAATTAACTGTAGATACCTTTGAGAATTCTTTATTACTCTTTTGAGATATATGAAAATAGAGCGCTTTACCCCCTTCTGAAAGTTATCGATATGATAGGACTGAATAAGGGTTTTAAAACCCCTATATAGAACAATAATAGGGGGGACGGCTTCTCTACAAACAAACATACCTAAGTTTCCCTTCCTATCATGGAAACTTAGATATCAATGGTTAGAAATAAATCACATCAAATAAGTTGGAAAACCACAATCCAACTGTATAAAACCATACTCCCAATTAGACCACCAAATTGGAAAGTTCAAACCCAATCTATCAAGTATCAATAATCACATTATAATCCTACTTTAAAAAACGTAGTGCATAGGACCATAAAATAATTTTTATTATTTATATATATATATATAAATTCCAACAATCTCCCACTTGGTCCATGCACTCTAAGTTTTATAAAATGACACTATGGATTGCAACACACTTTATAAAAGTCGAGTGGCCACTCATTTTTATTTAGAAAACACAATTATCGAAATTGATGGATTGAAACTTTAGAACACTTTCCTTCATAAATTTCCTCAATAGTGGATCATGAATACGTAGACACGTAATATATTAGTCTAAACAGTTCCATGGTCTCAAAACCGATTCCATCTAGGATTCAAGCAAATATAGTGGTTTTACTGTATTTCATGAGATATGCAAACTGCATGTGGTCTAAACGCACACCTCACTATCCGTCCTGCTTCATACCATCGCGGTATGTCACCTGAACATATTACAGCAAACCGTTAACCTTCTGTTCAGTGTGAAGGTTTACCGATATAGAGCCAATCTCATATCTAGCCCAAGCTATCCTCATAGAGTGTTAACACTCCCACAGGCAAACTTTAGTAGTTTTGTTTGCATTTACCAATGTGGTGCCAATTTCACATCTAGCCCAAACAACTTCATGAGTGCAATACTACTCTCAGGCAACAAGAATAATACGTGTACATATCATATACAACAATGTAATAATAATAATGATGATGATGCATTATAACTTTATTTTCATGCAAACAACTGTCACCATAAGGTGTAAATAAACTGAAAGAAAAACAACTACAATGTAACATGATGTAATAGAGAAATCAGACATCATAACACAATGACTCTTGAATACCCATCCGAATCACGTGCTCTTTAAATATTTTTGGCTGAAGACCTTTAATGAGAGAATCTGTAATCATCCTTGCTGTATCTATATGGGAAACCTCAATAATACCTTGTTTAACTTTCTCGCACACGTAAAGATACTTCACATCTATGTGCATATTACGCTTGGTCAATTTTTCATTTTTTATATATTTTGTGATAGCTTCATTATCACAGAAAATTATCAAAGGCTTGTGTATAGAGTCCACAACCTTTAAATCCGCTATAAACTGTTTCAACCACATAGCACGTTTGGTCGCTTCATAACAACTGATCAACTCTGCATACATAGTTGAATCTGTGATATCTATATGGGGAACGTCAATAATACCTTGTTTAACTTTCTCGCACACGTAAAGGTACTTCACATCTATGTGCATATTACGCTTGGTCAATTTTTCATTTTTCACATATTTTGTGACAACTTCATTATCACAGAAAATTATCAAAGGCTTATGTATGAAATCCACAACCTTTAAATCCGCAATAAACTGTTTCAACCATATAGCACGTTTGGTCACTTCATAACAACTCATCAACTCTACATACATAGTTGAATCTGCGATAATGGATTGCTTAGAGCTTTTCCATAATACAGCTCCCTGAGCCAACATAAATATATATCCAGAAGTGGATTTTCTACTACTCGAACAACCTGCATAGTCCGAATTAGAATAACCAACTATCTCGAAACAATCTGATTTCCTGTACACCAAGACAAACTCTTTTGTTCTCTGAAGATACCTCAAAACTTTCTTCACCACCCTCCAATGAGCAATACCTGGATTTTGCTGAAATCTTCCAAGCATCCCAACCACATAACAATATCTGGTCTAATGCACGTCATAGCGTACATTAGACTTCCAACTGCAGACGCATATGCGGTGATATCAATTTTACTTCTCTCAATCTCATTCTCAGGACATTGTTCCTCTGAAAAAATATCCCCTTTTACAACTGGAACCTCACCAGATGCACAATTTTCCATCCCAAAAGTTTTTAAAATTTTATTAATATATGCCTTTTGAGATAATCCAAGTTTGCCTGTCGTGCAATCTCTTTGGATCCTAATTCCCAAGACAAACTCAGTATTGCCCATATCCTTCATATCAAAATGACTTGATAAAAAATTATTCGTATCATGTATCGCATGAATGTCATTGCTAGCTAGTAAGATATCATCAATATATAAAACAAGAATAAAACAAGAATAATAAAACGACTCCCACTGACCTTAAGATATAAGCATTTGTCTCCAACATTCTCCTTAAACCTATAACTAGTAATCACTTCATCAAATTTCAAGTACCACTGTCGTGAAGCTTGTTTAAGCCCATAAATTGATTTCTTTAACTTACACACTTGATGTTCATGTCCCTTAACCACAAAACCTTCAGGTTGAGACAGGTATATCTCTTCCTCAAGGTCTCCATTAAGGAATGATGTCTTCACATCCATCTGATGCAACTAAAGATCATAATGTGCAACAATAGCAAGAATGACTCTTAAAGAATTCTTTGATGAAACTGGAGAGAAAGTCTCAGAGAAATCAACACCTGGCTTCTGTTTGAAACCTTTAGCCACCAATCTAGCTTTATATCTATCAACATTTCCAAGTGAATCCCTCTTGGTCTTAAAGACCCATTTGCACTCCACCGCATTGCAATCTGTAGGTAAATCAGTAAGCTCCCATACCCCATTAACATCCATAGAGTGCATTTCATCTTTCATAGCATCTATCCAACTAGAAGATTCATGACTCTCCATGGCTTCATTAAATGAAGTTGGATCCTCATGCTTGCCAATGTTGACCTCACTAACATACACCTCAAAGTCATCAAGTATAGCGGATCTCTGAGTTCCAAAAGATTTTCTAAGTTGATCAGGCTCAGAAAGTGGATTAAAAGGTGAAGTAAGAGGCTGCATATGGGGAATAACTGAAGGGGTGGGATTAGGAGCTTTGAATGGAATCACTGAAGTTGGAATTAAATCTGTAATAAATGGAATAGGCACAGAAGATTGCCTTTATGTAAAATAGAAAGTACGATGATCCAAACTCCCACTGGATTCGTCATTCTCAATAAATTTTGCATGACTGGTCTCAACAATCTCCATAAGTTTAGAGGGACAATAAAATCTGTAACCAAATGATCTCTCAGGATACCCAATGAAATGACAAGTAACAGTGCGAGGATCAAGCTTCTTAATATCAGGATTGTATAACTTTGCTTCTGCAAGACATCCCCACACATGCAAATGTCGAAGACTAGGTTTACAACCTGTCCAAAGCTTGTAAGGTATTTCAGGAGCTGCTTTACATGGCACCCTATTAAGAATATAAACTGTCGTTTTAAGAGCTTCTCCCCAAAAATTCTCAAGTAGAGAAGAATGGCTCATCATACTGCGAAAAGCATCTTGATAGGTGCGGTTTATCCTCTCTGTAACTCCATTTTGTTCAGGAGAACTAGGTGTGGTATACTGTGGCACTATACCTTGCTCCTTGAAGTACGAGACGAAAGGACCATGATTCATACCCTCTTGGTCCATTCTCCCATAATACTCACCACCTCGGTCCGGTCTTACAATTTTAATCTTTTTGCCGAACTGTTTTTCAACTTCAGTTTGATAGATCTTAAACATGTTAAGTGCATCGAACTTTTGGTGTATTAAATACAAATAAGCATATCTTGAGAAATCATCAATAAAGGTAATAAAGTACCTTTGTCCTCCTCGAGACGCGGTAGGAAACGGACCACAAATATCTGTGTGAATAAGGCCTAAACGACTAGATGACCGACTAGCCTCAAAATTACGTTTCTTCTGCATCTTCCCCTTGACACAGTCAACATATAAATCAAAATCTAAAAAATTTAGTGGTCTTATAATCTCATCCTTGACCAAGCGTTCAAGTCTCTTTCGAGATACATGCCCCAATCTCCTATGCCACAACATAGATGAATCCTCTCTAATAAAAGCACGTTTTGATCCGGAAGGTATCGAATCCACAGAAAAACAAGAAGCAGGTATATGAGAATCATTCAACAATAACTGATATAAACCATCAACTAAATAACCATGTCCAACTATATTATTACCATAATGAATAGTAACTGATCCATCACCAAAAGAAAATCAAAAACCCAAAGCATTAAGTCTTGAAACTGAAAGTAAATTACGCCTAATAGTAGGAACATAAAAAACATCCTGAAGTTCTAAGGAAAAATCAGTGTGTAACACTAGCGAAATCGTCCCAACAGCTGCAACATGAACCGCATCAGCATTACCCAACACCAATTTCTCCTCAGCCCTGGGTTTTCTCTGGCTTCGAAGTCCCTGTGATGAACAAGAGATATGAACAGATGCACCTGTATCAATCCACCATGTATGATTAGGCACATTTACTAAGTTGGATTCAAATATTACCATAGCAACTCCCATACCTGCTTTGTTTTTCTTTAACCAATTTTTGTAGCTGTAGCAGTCTTTCCTTTGATGTCCTTTCTTCTTACAGAACCAACATTCATCATTTGTATTTGCATGCTCAATGCCTTTTCCTTTGTTGTCATGCTTTCCATTTTTCTGAATTGCCTGATTCCCTTTCTTGCCGCCTTTCCACTTAAAGTTATTCCTGCTTTTACTGCTGATAGTAAGATGAACTGACTTAAATTTAGAACCCTTGAGCCACTCTTGCTCGGTCATACAAAGTGCCAATAGCTGTTTAATGTCCCATTTTGTCTCTTGTGAATTATAATTTACCCTGAAAGCATCGAAAAATCTAGGCAGAGAGTAGATCACCATATGGACCAATAATTCATCGTCAAATGTGATTCCCTGCTCCCTGAGACCATTAACCAGCTTGCATATCTTATAAATATGCTCCCTCACTGAACCACTGCCATCATAACTGGTTAACATAAGTTGTGTCAAATAATAATACTGAAGTTGTTTCTTGGTACCTATGAACTACTTCTTAAGTAAATCAAGAAGCGCCTTGACAGTATCAAATACAGGAATACCACCACGAATAGTCTCACCAATAGAACCACGGATCAACCTGATGGCCATGGTATTAGCCTTAGTCTACTTAGCATGCAACAACTTTACTGCTTCAGAAGATTCTTCAGTGATTGAAGCAGGTTTCTCCTCATAAAGTACAAACTCATTGTCCAAGAAACCCAACATAATATTAACACTTGTCTTCCAAGTAGTATAGTTTGAACCATTCAATGGTTCAATCCCTGTGAGCTGTCTTTGAATAGTGGAAACGTCCATAACTGTAATACATGTTATATCAAAGAACATAAAAATGAACATATAAAATAATATGTTACAGCTTTATGGATTATAACTTTAATTCGTGCTTGGGTTTTAAGCCGAATTTATCAAGGTGTTTTACTATATGCAAAACTGTCCACCCTGCGGGAACATATAAAATGTCATCTAAAAAACACTTTTTGGCAGAATTTTAGATTTTATTTTATCCCAAACTTGCGATCAAATCACACATAGACCTATTTGATTATACTTGAATTGTTGCCAAACACTTCCACTACCTTTTGGCAAGAGGATTATTTAGTTATAATCCAAGTACTCTCAAATATTCTACTCACTTATCCTACACTAAGACATTAATCACCTTTTGGCAGAACAAATACCCTCATGTAAGTAAGTACACTATGAGACCTCAATAAAACCAATGCTTTAAAATTTAAAAATAATAATAACCTTTATGAGCATGTCACTTTTTAGCAGGCATCACTCACTTTGACTATTAATTTTGAAACGGTCATTTTACCGGTCCTCATAAACCCCAATGAAAGACTTTATCTTCTATATACAGTATGTGTTTCAAAATAACTCACATAACAACATATAAAGATTTTTCTTACAAATTGATTGCATACAAACAATCTCCAAGAATTTGCATACAAACTGATTGCACACAGTCTCGTTCGGCATGCACAAGAATTATCATACAAATTGATTGCATACAAACTCGTTGGGCGTGAACAAGAATTAACAACATACAAAGAAATCATACTAATTAGATATATATGAATCAATTGATACCAATTGTTAATATACTTATGGTGGAATCTCGTACAAAACCAAAGGTGCTCAAATCCAAACAGAGGTGCTCAAATCAGAATAAAAAAGGTGCTCAAATCAGAATATAAAATTGATAACAAATCATGAATGTAAATTGATAACAAAATCATGACTCTGTGTTTTACGGTACATAGTCCAGAATCTTCAGACCTAAGGACAGCAAATCAACTAGATGCTTACTTCTGGTATCTTTTAACTAATATATATATTCACGCATCAATTGATTGCACAACGATTATTATAATATGCAATTAATTCATACAAGAATATCCGGAAAACAAACACAAAATCCGATCCAAACAGTACAAAACACATGTACACAGTTTGCAATCAAATATAAATTTATTTATTTATCCTACACTTAAATTAAATAATACATAATGTGTTTTCAATTCACAATTTTGATTTCTACAAACCTTAACCTGGCTCTGATACCAATTGTTGGATTTAAAACAAATTACAAGTAGAAATCAAAATTAATCATCAATTAAAGAGTGATTTTTGATATCATACCTGATTAGGAAAATTTAACTGTAGATACCTTTGAGAATTCTGTATCGCCCTTTTAAGAGATCTAAAAATAGAGCGCTTTCCCCCCTTCTGAAAGTTGTCGATACGATAGGACTGAATAAGGGTTTTAAAACCTCTACATATAACAACAACAGGGGGGGACGGTTTCTCTACAAACAAGCATATCTAAGTTTCCTTTCCTATCATGGAAACTTAGATATCAATGGTTAGAAATAAATCACACCAGATAAGTTGAAAAACCACAATCCAACGGTATAAAACCATACTCCCAATTAGACCACCAAATTGAAAATTACAAACCCAATCCATCAAATATCAATAATCACATTGCAATCCTACTTTAAAAAACGTAGTGCATAGGACCATAAAATAATTTTTATTATATATATATATATATATATAAATTCCAACATCTCATTCTCCTTCTCAAAGATTTCAACTTGGCTATGGTTCTTCTTCGGTAAGTAAATGATTTGATAAAAGATAAAATACCGAGCAAATATTAGAGGAGGGAGAGAGGAACCAGTTCTAAAAAAAAAAAAAAGGTTGTGACACATATAATCTATAATCTATATACACACAGACACACATATATACATTACATATATATATACACACACACACAGAGACACACACACACACAAAACAACATCTCACCCTCTGACCCACTTTCGTTCCGGCCGTCATCCACCACCGGAATCACTCCAGCACCGACCCACGCTAACAGTCTCTATGCATATTTAAGTGAAGGACATTGTTATACTTTTAAGTTAATAAATCAAGGGTAGTTTTGTAATTTTGCATTGGTCAATGAGGTTAAAGATGTTATTTCATGCAATAGAAGGGGCAAAATTGGCCTTCTATCAATTTTTTCCTGCTGACATCAGCACACACCGTCAGTTGCTTAACGGTAGGGGGTAATTTGTTATGTAAATTAAAACTTCAGGGATGGTTGATGAAATATTGAAACATAAAAGGGGTGTAAGTGAAATATTGTAAAACGTCAGGGGTGTGGTGAAATTTTCCCAAGTTGAAAATAATAAGTACCGAATCGTTATGTTCATGAACTAACACGAATTTGTGTGTACTTTGCATATATAGCAAAAACAGCAGTCAAATCTCTCTCTCTATATATTACTAATATATATATATATATATATATACATATATATTGAGGAGAATTTACTAGATAGACAACGACCTGGTTGATTGTGGGCAAAGGTTAGAGAGAGATGGTCTTGCTTGACCTCTACAACGCCAGCCTGTCATATCCCACCCAAACAGAACTGTCTGTGTCTCTTACTACTCTGGCGTATAATACATGTTGTGTGTGTGTCTCTCTCTATATACACATATATTATATATGAATGATTTCATATTCAACATTTGGTGGTGAATCGTTTCCTTTTGTATTCTGAAAGAGATTCTTCTGGAGATAAAAGAGAAAACCTAGGAACCCAGCAATTGTGCGAAATTATGAGTCTTTTTGGCCTCGGAAGCAGGTATTAATCCTGATATATTATCATCTATAATCTCACTTTCACGGTTTCAACATGATCTAATAATATACATATATATATATATGTGTGTGTGTGTGTATTTATTTATGTGTGTTTATATGTTTATGCATGCATTGGTAGAGACAGTGTTTGGTAATTGTTTTTTCGGTGAAACCGTGAACATGTTTGGTAATTGTTGATCTTTCAAGTTTGTTTGTTTGATGATGATCTGAGATTTTGACTTTGAAACTTGCTTTTATTGTTAACTGATGACAGTAAAATTGAAGCGAACTTTAGTTGGTAAGAGTTACGGTTCATAGTAGTTCAGTTGGATTCTCCTGTGGATTAGAGTTAATTAAATGGACATTAGTCAGAGATGGGAATAAATGAGTATGTTTCAGTGGGATTGTCAACTGCAATTGGGTTGATAAAGGAAAATTTTGTATCTGTGCTGTTTGATTATATTGTTAAATGAAATAGGGACAGTTTTAAATGGCAATCTCATGGTTTGAGGATTTTCAAGGCTAATACAAAAATTAGTTTACAATTTGAACTTGGAAGACTGTATCGTCTTTTGTCCTACTAAGTTTGTTTCAAGTCTACTAGGTACCCTTGGTATACAAATTTAAAATCTGAAACATCAAAGTGGTTAAGGATCCATGCTTCTGAATACTGTACCCTTCTGTTTGTGCCTTACTGGTGGAGGTCGATGCCGATATTTTACTTTTGTGGGCATCCATGATCAATTTTTAATGAAATATGGAATATGACAATTTCTTGTAAACATGAAGTGTGGCATCTTTTCTCTTTAATAATTGCAGACAACATCTCACAGTAGGCACGTTGCTAGGCTTACTGCTAAATTTAATTTAATTTTTGTTTGCCGTAGTTCTTAAATAAGTAACTGTTGGTGTCTATCATACTTCATTCTCATTTTTGAGAATCCCAAAAATTACTATTGGGATGATTTGTGGGGAATTTCTCGTTTAGTTGAAATAGGGTTTTAATGAGTTGAGTTGAATTTTAAATGTTTGTGTGGTACTAAATTTAGCATTAGGCCTGATACGACCATTATTCATTTATTCCAAGTATAAATTAAAGTCCATGAAGTTTGTGGTTCAACATATTAGTGTCTTCATGGCTGCAAGAAACCATCCTTTTGTGCTGCTATAGTATTGTGTTTTACTTTCTTTTCCTATTGCATGCTTATAAGTTGAGATATATATATATATATATATATATATATAGCTATAGCTATATATATTTTCCCCTTATTTCCTGATACTAATTTTTTCTTAACCTTGAAATGTGCAGAAACCAGAAGACATTTCGGCCTAAAAAGAGTTCTCCATCAGGAAGTAAGGTAAATGTTCTGCCTTAAGGCTATGGGGAGGGTCTAATTCTTCTTTGATTTTTCTGTTCCATTTTTTTTTGTGCGCGCGCAAGCATGTGTGCGTTTTTGGTTGTTGAAGCTTGTCTTAACAACAAGCTTAGCCCTAACTCTCTGGGGTTCCTTTTCATTTATTTTTATCAATATGCAGGGTGCACAACTTAAAAAACACATTGATGCTACCTTGGGTGGTGGGAACTTGAGGGAAGCTGTCCGACTACCCCCTGGAGAAGATCTTAATGAGTGGCTGGCTGTAAATAGTAAGAACTAAAAATTATAGCACTTAAATGTTTAACTTTCTTAACCAGAAGATATACTCTGCTGCTATTTGTTTCAGCCATGACATTTCTTTCAAATTTGCGATAATAGCCCATGTTTATATGATATAATGACAATACGTTTTGGAACTTATGCATGTAAAAGTTTCATATTAGATACAATTATAGAATTGCATATAGAATATGTGATGAGAACCCATGCAATGTAAAAGTCTCTTAGTTTTCCATTTGACTTCAGAAAGTTCAATTTTCATTGCCCACTTCTAGTTATTTTTGGCACCCTCTTCCTAAACCTTGTTATCATACTACTACATATATACACATTACTTACATATTACATGTCTGTGTGTGTTTGTTTATAGACCATCATAAAACATTTATGATGCCATTTGCAAGTTCTTTTGTAACTAAACATTCTTTTATTCGTCTTTTTCAATACAGCGGTTGACTTTTTTAATCAAGTGAACATTCTATATGGCACTCTTACTGAATTCTGCACACCGTCAAACTGTCCGACAATGACTGCAGGACCAAAGTATCTTTCTATATCCCTTCCCAGAGTACTTGTTCTGAATAAATTCATTGAATTTTTGTGTAGTTTGATGCTTGATCTATGTCTCTGAGCTTCCTAGAGATATTCTTGTGATGTGCCTGTTTTCTACTTGTCTTGCAAAATAAAACGTGTTTCTGTTCTGCTTAACAAAATCAGCTCTCTCTCTCTCACGCGTGCACACACAATGTTGGACCTGATTCGAATAATAATCTGGCGAATAATTATGTTCTTGGGATGTGAACTTTGATTTTGATGTGAACTTTGATTTTGATGTTTTAACTATTCTGACCATCACGACATCAGATGTATGTTGTCGATTTGGAATTTAAGGTGCTTTATCTACCAGTTTTCGCGCTGCATTGTGCTGTACGTGTCATATTGTTTCTAAAACTGTCGAATTGACCTTGTCCAACAATCTCTAACCCCCTCAAAAGTCCCAGTGGGGGATGGGTTTGCAGGGATGAGGAAATCAAAATTCTGTAATTGTCAATAGAGTAAATCATGTTTAAAGGGTAAAAACTGTCTAGAATGTTACAATTATTTTAAAGCATGGTAGTAATACCAGCTTTTATGCAGGTCCTTACCGGTGCAAATCAAAACCATGCCAATGTTTTTAATAGATCAGAGGTATGGGTTTTTTTTAAGAAGAAGAAGAAAGAAATGGAAAATAACTGAAGTAATCAGAAATCTGGACATTGAATTCATCTTAGATAGAGTTCGTTAGTCAAGTTCATTGTTAGGCTGACCAATTTGAATTCAGAGTGATAATTTTTGCGTTTATTTCTTACTAAATGCTTCAATGTATCCTTTGTATGCTACTTTTGGTTTTTCATTGGTCTAGTAAATTTCTCTTTTGAACATATGTATCTCCACTTTTTTTTCTTTCCTAGTTATATATGTGCCTCCACTTAATCATATCCATTTATGTATTCAAAATGCAATTTCTCAACTAAACTTATTTTCATGCAGATATGAGTATAGATGGGCTGATGGAGTTACCATAAAGAAACCCATAGAGGTATCTGCTCCTAAATATGTAGAATTTCTAATGGACTGGATTGAGGTTCAGCTTGATGATGAATCAATTTTTCCTCAAAAATTGGGTGTGTATTATTCCTTTATGCAGCAAGATGTTTTTTTTTTTTTTTTTCTCAATCAAAATACTTTGGTTTTGATCTTAATTGCTATGTGTTGCAGGGGCACCATTTCCACCCAATTTTCAAGATGTTGTTAAGACAATATTTAAGCGATTGTTCCGTGTATATGCTCACATCTACCACTCACATTTTCAAAAGATCGTGAGTCTGAAGGAAGAAGCTCATTTGAATACTTGCTTTAAGCATTTTGTTTTCTTTACATGGGTAAATATCACATCTTCTTAACTATTCAACCTATTGGTTTTCTCCGTATTACATCGATTTGTAGTTTGAAGTAGTACTGCTAGTTCATTACATTATCGTCCACTTCCGAACATGTAATATGCTTTAGCAATTGTAGGCCAACAGCTGTTTTCCTAGTGAGACTCAATTTCTAGTCTAGCTATAAATTTTTAGACAGCAAGAAAATATGCTTGAAGCAATCCTTCTCTTGGCAATTGATAACCCACCCTTGATCTCTGCTGCCAATACCTTACCAATGTGGTACAATGACTTTTGCGGCAATCCACAATCTTACTGCCGCCAAATGAAATCCTTTTGGTTAATTTTTGCAAGGGTTTGGCATTTTGAGCATTGGCTGTGGATGTGATCGATACATGTTTGTGTACCCTATACATCTATAGACACACAGGCGCTCTCCTATATAACTCGTGTGTGTTTACTACTAGGTTTTAAGTCGGACCCAAAGAAGTCGGGAATACCATGGTTTAAGGTGTTTGTAGTTTGTTCTTGTATTCCAAGTCAAGCACAATAAAACTACATCATCCAAAATAAAATTAAGTTGAGAATAAGGCAACCTTGTTCGACAATTAAGGCATCCTTGTTCGACAATTAGATTTTCTTTGAGCTATCAAATTGGCTTCACATGTTCGTCTTTTGATGGTCCTTTAGTTTCTCTAATTGACTGAATGTGAATGTGATTGTGATGCAGGAATTTTGCTTGATCGACAAGGGGGAGCTTGCACCTCTCTACGAGCTCGTTGAATCTATCTTACAGTAGTAGTGCCTCGCGAATATCTTTTATTTTTCTTTCATTTTTAGTAATCAGTAGACATTTTTTGTGGGCTTTTGTTTGCTCATTTATCTTTGTTGAGGTCTTTTAGTGTCCCCAAAAGAAGAAAAAAAGAAAAAAGAGAGAGAACTTCGATTTTGCGGAGCTGGATGACATGATTGGTCATTTTATCTTTGTAAAGCCTTGCAATTTTCGTTCTTCTTGTTCTATTGTATTGGATTTGTCCTTCCTGTTTGGTCATTTACTCTTGTTTGAACGAGAATACGAGATGCATTCTTCAATCGCCCCTATTGACTCTTCTCCAAACGATTGGCTCTGTTTGTGCTAGAGCTAGTCATCAATCTTATCTCTGACTCTCATAGTTTAGCCTTGGCAGCCATGCAACTACATATTGGTCTTTCCATCTAAAATTTTAAAAATTATAAGGTGATAGTACCATATAAAAACCTTTTTTTATTCTTTAGACTGATTTATTTAACACATAATTCTAATAAAAAGGTTGTTATTCGGATAAGTTCAAGTGTTAGTTGAATTCTTAGAAAAATATAAATTAAAATTAATCAAATTAAAATTTTAATGGGCATTGGAGAATTGGTAGAGCGATTTCGTGTGCTCATGTTCGAAAAAAAAAAATTCAATGGCTCCATCAGTTGGACAGAGAATTAATAAATGGGTGCTGATGCTCTCATTGATTCAATCAATATGCACCTCCTGATATGTAGAGAGTCAAAGTGCCCCACGGTTGCAAGTTGCAACCACACGCACGCACACACCCCTTCCTTTGGCGGGAATATGTAGGCATCCCATCAGACGTATCAAGAAAGCTTCTTTCTCATATATTTCCTAATAAAAACGAAACACACATCCCGCCGTCACCGACCACTGCAAACACTCTCTCCACGCACTCTATCTACACCATTTGTCTAACCGTCGTTAAACAATGACGGTTTTAAGGTCCCGTGTAGTCCCAAAAGTACAATCTCAATCCACTCACAAAACCCTCAAAAAGGGGGAAATCGAACCTGCGACCCCTGTGAAAGCCCTAGAACCCTCGAGTCATCAATCTCCTTCCACACCGAATTCGAGCCCTTTGTCGGAAACCCCATACCTCAAAGGGTTTGGTCCCGATTCAATCTCGTCCTCTGGAACCATCCGGAGAAGGAGTCTTCGTCTTGCTTCAAAATCCAATTCCAACTTGATTGTCGAAAACGTTTCGGTTTCCAATCGAAAAAGATACAGCCGCGCTGCTGAAAGTAGTATGGATTTCGACAGTGAATCTGATTACGGGAATGTTAAAAACGAGAGTGTGGTTGAACAAGATCGAGTTTTGGATTGGGAGGCGAAGAAAGTAAGGGTTTCTGATCAAGATTGCAAGGCGATTAGGGTTTCTGGAGAGTTGGGTGTTGTAATCGAGGGTGAACAAGCTGAGTTCAAAGTTGATTCAGTGTCTAGAGATTTGGGTAACTCAGGTTCGACAGGAAGTTCTAGCCGATGGAGCAACAGAATCCAGAGTGTGACAGAGAGGAAAGGGAAGAGAAAATTAGGTCCTAATATTGATTCATTGGTTTCGGAATTATGGGTAGAGGATGAAGGAGGCAAAGGGTTTTTGAGTTTGCGATCAGGAATGAAAATTGCAAAGATGGAAGAAATCAATGGTGACGATGGTGGTGCCTTAGTCGGAGTTGGGAGTGATGATGGTGAGAAATCAGTCCATAAGAATGAGGGAGAAAGGGAATGGGAAAGGGAAAGGGAAACTGGCAATCTTAAAGGCAGGAGGAAGTCCTCAAGAGGAGAGAAAGGGAAAGGGAAACTGGTTAATGAGTCCTTGGTATCAAATATTGTTGATACAGTGGATTTGGATTTGAAAACCGAAGCTGAGATATCAATTGGTCTTGGGGTTTCAGACACTGTCCGTTTGCTTGATGCCAAGAAAGAATTGAAGTACCAAAATGCTGATGGAAGTGGTAATTCTGTTGAGACAAGAAGGAGACTCAGCAGGGAAGAAAAAGGAAAAGAGAAAGTGGTTGGGGATGGTTTGTCTTCGGATGGTATTGACGGGGTGAACTTGGAATTGAGACTTCAAACTCAAAATCTAATGGGCGATGTAATTTCAAGTTCTATCAGTTTGGAAGATAATGTAGCATTGCAGAGTGAAAGGCATGTTATAGAGACTGATACTACAATTGAAAAAAACCATAGGAGAAGGCGTTACAAGGAACGCAAGGAACGATGCCGAGATATTGCCAGAAAAAATGCATCTCGTTTTGCTCATTTCTCTTCCCACGAGGAAGAGGAGAATTACGGAACTGATGAGGCTGAAGGAGAAATGCCAGTAAGGGAATTGGACAGGGAAATTGAGGACTGGCCTGGTCCCTTTTCTACTGCTATGAAGATTATAAAGGACCGTGAAATGAATATGAATGTGCAACAGCAGAATGTCTCATTGGACAAAAGCAAATCGGAACCTGTGATTTGGTCTCGCAGAAAGGATCACCAACGTGAATGCTCAAAGCCTTTGGTCCCCTCACTGCAAGAACTATGCATGAGAATTCTTGCCAAAAATGCAGATGCAATCACTTCACTTGACTGTGTCCCAGATGTTCTGAGGCACAAGCTCAGTCACTTGCTCTGTGATTCTCGTAGAATGAACATTCATTTTCTTGACCTCCTTGTTCGTGGATCTCCCACGGAGGTACGTGTGAGGGATTGTTCATGGCTAACGGAAGAACAGTTCACGAGGACCTTTGAAATGTGTGACACCAACTACTTGACGGTACGATTTTGTATTCTTTTTCTTAAACAAAGATTGCATTTGTGGATTGTATATTTTCTTTTTGCTAAGTTATATGCATTGGATATCATGAAGTGGCTTATGATTAGTATTGCAATAGAATGGGTTCTGACTAAGGCCCCTACAGTGACTGTTTTAATGGAGGAGTGATTATCACCTGTTTGACTTCTCATTGCATTAGAATATCTTGTCAGTAAACTGAATTGGTTGACGTTTGTATCTATTGGTCCATGCTGGTGCTTTGGCATCAGAATTGTAATGCCAGCCATTCGAGCTTTGGTATACATTTTTAGAACTTGTCTTCTTGATAATTGCACTTCCCTTGATATCCTGTTCTGGCCATAAACAACTCTGAACTCCAGGTGTAATTTATGTATTTATTTTTTCATAACTAACAATTCTACATCCTGAGGTAATTCTGCACCTATTGCTGAGTCTATATGGAAATACATGTTTCCATTATAATCTTTCAAAATTCTATCAGAGTGTCTTGCCAAGTTGGCAATATAGACAGTTTTAGATCCGTTAAGTTTGGAAGAAGGAATGTCTTCTTACTCATTTGGGTGTCATTAAACTAATTGGCACTCATTGATTTGTGTGTTGTGATAGCCTCTTATCTCTTAGTAATTCGAATAATTTTCTGAAGCTAATTTTTTTGGTTTTGTGGGATCAGGTACTGCAACTTGACCAATGCGGTCGATGTATGCCAGATTATATTCTGTGTGATACCTTAGCTCGTTCATTTAATAGCCTGCCTGCATTAACTACTATATCGTTGAAAGGTGCATGCCGTCTTTCAGATGCAGGATTAACTGCACTTGTTTCTTCTGCTCCTGCTTTAAGATCTATAAATCTTGGTCAGTGCTCCCTTCTCACCTCAAGTGGTATCAACATTTTACCGGACTCATTGGGATCAGCTCTGAGGGAATTGTATTTAGATGATTGCCAAAGCATAGATCCCATGCATATTCTGCCTGCACTGAAGAAGCTAGAACACTTGGAAGTGTTGTCACTAGCCGGCATTCAAACTGTTTGTGATGATTTTATTCGTAAATTTGTTATTGCACGTGGTCTGACTATGAAGGAGCTTGTTTTAGCTAATTGCGTGTAGGTATCCTTAACATATGCCATGCAAGATGTCATGTAACTTTCATTGTGATTATATTATCTTTTCAAGGTCATCATGTAGAGAATTGTTTAATCATACTACATTCATTTATGTTGGGTGTTTTGAATTTGGTGCAGGAACTTGACTGATTCTTCTTTGAAAGTCATTGCGGAAACTTGTCCTGGATTATGTTCGTTAGACCTCATGAATTTGTGTAAATTGACAGACTCTTCTATTGGATATCTTGCAAATGGTTGTCGAGAAATTCAAATACTAAAATTATGCCGCAATGCATTCAGGTCCTTTTTGTCTCCAAATTGTGCATTAGTCTTTTGGTCCTATATAGAAAAATCAATCCAATACTTTTGAGCTTATTTTTCCTGGGTATCACAGAATTTTGAAATTAGAATATGCAGTATTTTTATTTGAAACTAGTGATGGCAATCAAATGTAATATAAGGCAGTTTGCAGGTTGGGGGATTGGGGGTTAAAACCATGTGATGCCACCAGGGGGTGAAACTAGTAACCTTGTTACTGCAATGGGATCCCGCAGTCCAAAATAATGTCAACTTTATTGACTTCTCTAAATAGAATAAGAAAGATCCCGCAGTCATTTATTGCTAAACCAACATCCTAGTATTGCCCTAGTGAAAGAAGAATTTGACTATACTCAGTTGATTCACATGACCATTAAATTATATATATATATAAAAGAACACAAGACCAGCACATGACTAGGAATTAATGATAAAAAGAGAAAGGGAAAAGAGAAAAGAAGCAAAGCATAGATGAAAGTGGCTGTTGAGTCTTCATTTGCAGTTTGGTTGTGCCTGCATCACCATGTCTTGTGAACACGCACTAATAACTATGTGTTAAGAAATTCTGCAGATGTTCTCTGTTACCTATCTTATTATATATCTAGCTTTTTGTGTTTCTCCTTCCAGTATTATTGATGTCATTTCTACCTACATTGATTATTGCACAAAGTGTTGACACCCTCTAAGTGGAAAATTAACTGCACAAACTTTCCATGTGACATTATGACAGTGATGAAGCCATTGCTGCATTTCTTGAAACCTCTGGAGAGTTTCTAAAAGAACTGTCACTCAATAATGTTAACAAGGTACTAGACTAATAATTTCACTCACTTCTCTCTTTTAAGGATTTGGTTAGGATTTGTCTATTAGCTGGTTCCTATTTGATATCATGGTCTTCTGTACAAATATATTCCATCTTGGTCACTGAGGGGTAAGTGAATTTTTACAGGTTGGCCACAACACTGCTATATCACTTGCCAGGTGTTCAAAACAGTTGGTTAGTTTGGATTTATCATGGTGTCGAAATATTGCAGACGAGGCTGTGGGATTGATTGTGGATAGCTGCTTATCTCTGAAATTGCTCAAACTGTTTGGATGCACTCAGGTATTTATGCAATGCTAGATTCACCTCATATACATGCAAGTCATACTAATTTTGAAATTTCCTTGGGCTCTTGTTGATATATAGTAGAACCACCTTTAGATGCATATAAATTGCTTAATAAGAATCTTGTACAGAACATTTTCTTTTATCTTTTTTTTTTTTTTTTTTTGGGTTAAATGTAAGCCGCTAAAATTTTAGCTTCTCCTTGAATGCTTTATAGCTCAAGCGGTTTGAGCCATATTTTGCATATTAATTAGAGCTGTAACTAAAGGTAAGGGCGGGCTTAATACGAAATCTTGCTATTCCAAGTCACCTATGGATGTAGTTCATCACTAATATATATTGGTGATAGCATGATCTATAGATGCCAGATTAATTAGCATGTTTGCCGTATTTGAATTGGACTTCTGATGTAGGTATGTTTGTTCATTAGTACCATGAATTTTCACATGATGTTATACTTTTTGGTTGGTTGATATAGCAGGGAATTGTGAATTTATGTGTTCGTAACTTTAGTTGTTGATAAAGCAATCCAACTATGTAAAGAAAACTTTCTAATTTTTGGGGAATAGTTAATAAACTGGAGTTAGTGGACATGATTTTCTTGTATAGTAATGATGAGTCACTTCTTGGGTTCCCGAGTTGGATTTAGTTGTTTCTGACTACTGCAATAAATGAATGATTTGCCAACTTTATCAGTTGACTCTACTGTTTGCTTGGATCATGATTTCCATTGTGTTTTACATTTCATTTGAAATGGTACCATATTGTTACTCAGTGCATGAATATTTTTATTACTGCACAAGTAAGATATCTGTGGGATTAGTATACAATGTTTTTTTTCATTTTCTTTTATTACATATTCTGTGTTATGATTCCATTTTTCCTAATGGCTCACCAGAAGGAATTGACCTGTACCTTTAAATGCCATGGGAATCTAAATGGAATGATTTTATTCTTTTGGGACAGCCAGTTTTGTGCCAGTTTGGCTGTATATTGCAATGTTTTTAGCTTAAGATTGATGCCTCATATTTTGAAACACTACATTCAATAGTTTGTATCAAGTACCTTCTAGAATCTTCTTAATATGCTTGTCACTGTACAATGTCTCATTGTGAAGTCTGCACATATTGGTTTGTATTCGTTATCAACATTTTATCTTGTGTAATAATTTTTTCCTCTCAACTTGCTTTTTAGCTCAGTTCATATATGTAATTGCGACATTCAAAATGTTTGTTTGACATGGTGACAATTTTGCAGATTACAAAAGTGTTTTTGGACGGCCACTCAAATCCAGAGGTGCAGATGGTTGGATTGAAGATGACTCCACTATTAGAACATCTTAATGTGCCTGATTTTCTACAAGGCCCTCTGCGTTATTCTCCCATGTCTTCAGTCTGATCCCAGTCTGGTTATTTTGAGTCTCCCTTTATCTAGAGTTGCAAACTCTCCAGTTTGGATGGGATCTATTCCGTCAGTTTAATACCCTCTCTTTTTGTGCACTTGTAATGTGACAAGACATTTTTTGTGTTATCATGTTGAAGTGGAACAATTTAAGTGCATGTCTGCCCTAGTGATTAGCCGCATTGAGGATTTATCCACTTGCTTGTTTTCTTTATGGTGTTTGGCAAATATCTTATTTTGTTGAATTTGTCTTATCCTGCAGGGGAGGAGACTTCCTTTTATGTGGATCCTCCTCTATCACTATGAGAAAGTACAAAGTACCTGTGGATTAAAATCTTAAATTTCTCAGCTTTTTTCACTTGATCTACTGGAGTATGCATTCACTTTGCTTTGATATAAATAATAGTAGCATCTTACCGCCAAAAAGCAGAACTCATTATCTCTCTCAATGAAAGATAGGAATCTGGAAGCGTGGGTGTTGCAACTTGCATACTTAAACTCATTTTAAAGAATTGAGGGATTGGAGATTACTGTTTGGGATTGAATTATATAAAAAGAGGAAGAAGAAGAAGCTCGGCTTTGCTCACGTGTGAGGGAAGAAGGGGTAAAATGGCTTAAATACGAGGGTAAACAAGTGCAAGAGTATAAAATGTGTCATAAGAGGGTATTTAGGTCATAAAAAAATGTTGTTATGTGCATGTCACGCGCACTTAACGGTCGACGGCATTAGCTCGAGGGGAGGTAAATTGCAACAACACTCAAAAGTTAAGCATACAATCTGCAACAGGGGTATTTAGTGCACACTTTTAGGCACACTGACCAATGTCTCACTGGAAACAACAAACAAAATACACTTGAACATGACCTGTTGGAATACAACGTGAAGATATTCACTTGAAAATAAAAATGACAGTTAATTCACACTGTTTTTGATAAAGTACAAAATACCTGTGGATATAAAATCTCAAATTTCTCAGTCTTTTCTGCTTGATCTACTGGAGGATACGTTCACTTTGCTTTCGAAAAATGCCCGGGCTATATGTGGACTTGATCATATCCACAAGAAGTGGAAATTGCAAGGATATAAATAAGGTGATTGGTAGACAGGCCATTGCGGCCACTGGAATAAGAACCCATGCTTTCTTATGGCCAAACACAAGAAAGATTGTTACGCCGAAGGTGATCATCAGGAATGTTATAGAAAGAAATAAGGTTACAAGACCAATGATTAACCTCTTGGGCAGGGCATAGAGAAAATCAACTTCTGCATAGCGAGAAGTGAGAATGGACAAGAACATCAATATTGACGAGAGAGATGAGAAAAGAGAAATTGCATCTGATATGGCAAAGATTATAAAGCCCTTTTCTTTTGAGAAAATTGGGATGCCACTATCGCTATTGTTGCCTCCAGGTACTGTAATGGCTGCTGCAAATACTACAGTGGCAATAAGTGCTGCTGCAACAGTGCATGAAGTTGCTGTTTCTTTCATCCATTTTTCTCCTTCCTTGACCAATTCATTGTGTGCCTCAGTAAATACCATTGCAGGTGTCTTCCCCTTAGAGTTCATCACTTCTTTGTGTGGAGGCAGTACATACTTCTCCACTTCCTGAAATAAAGGAGGTTAGTCAGGAATCAGAGAGCAATTTGCTCTGCCTTTAGGATCACCCAAACGGACACACACACACACAAACCGACCAGATTGGGTGGGTTTGATTTGCTGGAGGTCTAGGTTTTGACATTCTAAGTCCTGTGTGAGAAAAAGTAAAAAAATTCTTTGATCAGTTAATATGTTAGCCCTCTCTTTAGTCTCCCGCTCACCCATACCATCCAGCAAGAATAAATCTGGTGGTGTTAGCCTAAAAAAACTAACCAATTGGCACCCACCTTGTTTGGTCGCATTTAGAAGCTCAGATACCCTACTAAAACACCTGTCTAATCAGATGAGTATTAAGAAGCTATTTACTCTCTTAAACTTGGAGCAGTGAAGCTACTAGATGACACCCCACAGATGGTGGGTTTCAAATATTTTCTTAGTTAGACATAGTACTGACTAGGAAGGATAGGCTCACTGGAACTATTTTTCCCTATAGCTTTAGAAAAATAAGGCCTATAAATATACTTCAAAACAAAAAGAAATGTATCACTTTTTTCTTTTCACCCCAGAAAGAAAAATATTACCTTAAACCATTGTAATTCCCGCTGCATCTGTAGGGCCGCGCCAGAAACAAGATTGAGTTTGGGTTTTGGTGCCAAATTTCCAGCCAGATGCAAGATATTATTCTCGGATTTGTCAGTGAACATTGATAAGAATTGTGTATACTTTCCCATTTGGTAGACGAGGTTGAAAACATTTTCATGTCTATTTATAACTGCAAGATGGAACAGCACATGGTTCTCTTTGTCCCCAAAAGAAATTGCAGCAGGAAATGACTCTACGATCTCTTCTACGAGTTCATGAATTCCAAACTCTACCCCCAAAAGGAATGGCTTTCTCAATATCAAGGATGCTTTTTTGTTATCCAAACTAATGACTTCCGTGCAAAAGCATTTGATAAGTTCAAGTGCTTGATGATGCATCAATTTTGTTGCTCGGATATGCTTGATCTGTGGCACTGCATTAATGCATTTAGAATTAACTCAACCTACATTTAGTTTTAATATGTCTAGTTAAAGTGGCACTTAGTATCCAATACCTAATATTTCGATGACTTTCCAGAGCTTTATATGCAAATTTTGACATGCTGCAAAATGATAAAACCAATCAAGAATAAAAAGAAGGGTACCAGAGGAGATGCTAAATCTTATCAATTTGCTATATCAATCATTGTGGCAAAGGCAATTGGGACACAAGTGGCAGAAACTCAGGAAGCATGAAAATGAAATTTAAAAAAAAAATAATAAAAAATAGAAGTGTCAAGAAGAAAAAAACTGGATTTTGGCCTGTCAGCGTTTAGTAAGAAATAATCTCAACTAGAACATACAGCACTGAAAGTAACATAGAGAATTTCTATATTCAGAAAAATCTCAAACCATATCCAACTCAATCAACACGCTTTAGTAAATTTTTCATTTAAATTCCTTCATTTATCAACTTAAAGGAAGAAAAACAAAAAGGAGAGAAATTTACTTTTGAGTTTTTTCTTTTTTTTTTTTCCTAGGCAGATTTACTATTGAGTTTGCAACAGTAAAAAAGCTAAAGTTCCAAAATCGAGTAAAATAAATTAACAAATTCAATACACTAGAATTTTCTTTTTTGGTTTTTGTGACCATGGTTTGTATACAATTGTGTTCATGTAATTATTTTGCATGATATTTGTATGTTCTTTTACAGTCAAAGTTCAGAACTTCAAACATTTTTGCTTTTCAGCCAGTTTCACACTAGCATGCCCCATTTCAAGGAACTGGAAAACAGGGACTCTTTTACATACCAGAAAGGGAGTGGTTTCCTCCAAAGAATTGAGAGCAGCAGCTCATTTGTACACACACTTGAGAATAATCAGCTGGGTTCTCCGTGTCTCCTCCACTTTGACGGTCTGAGAAATTTTCCAACTTCGCAGGAACACCTAGAAGACATAACAAAAGATAAATAAATGTAATTTTACTCATAAGTCATAACACATACTCTTACTCATCTCACAACCAGGACTTGAACCCTTTTTTCAGGAGTGGGAGGATTTGCCACTTAAACTAACAGCCCGTGGTAGTTTCAATTGTTTGAAGAATGCTTGATATATTATTATATGATATAAATAGAAAAAAGAAAAGACAATTCTTTTAGTACCATAAAAGACACAGAAAAAGAATATGAAATGGATAACAGAGGAGAGTCTAACGAGCATAAATTAACTGTTGCCAACAGTTTAAACGACTTCCACTAGGGAATGCAGAAGGTTTTTGTGCTAGTGCAATCAAAGGAGATGGATGACCCCGTGCCAAATTAGGATAGCGCTGGAGCAGATGTAGAGCGACATCTGTAGCATTGATTTAAAAAAATCAAAAAATTTGTTAGAATAAATCTAAATTTTAGCAGGATTTGAGAATTAGTAGCCTTCTGATAATAAATGCTCACCATATAATCCGCTAGTTATCAATGAACTCATAAGCATAGAACCCGGTTCATTCTCAAATGGTTTTGGCTCCATCTCTTCTCTGGTGATAGTCAATAAACACAAAATCATATTCCTGTGGCCAACCATAGCAGCAAAGTGGAGAGGTAGTTGTTTAACATTGTTCCATTTATTAGGCAAGTCTGGGTTTTTCTTCACTAATAACTTGGCTGCCTCAATGTTGCCGACTCCTGAAATTACGTGAAGGGCTGTGTCACCACCCGTGTTGGCCAAAGCCAGTGCATCCGGTGACATTAACTCCACCAGCTTCTCCAAAAAATGGATTGAATGTCCTGTAGCTGCCACGAGGAGCACCGTATCAAAGGTTTTTGTGATCTTGGCTGTGATTGCATCTGGATCAATCTCGAAAAATCTTCTGGCACTCTCCCAGTCGCCTCTAATTGCAGCTTTGTACAATGGCAGGTACCAGCTGAGATCTTTCTCTGCTGTCTTGTTTTCCACTGTCATTATAAACAGCATTTAAAGGTAGATGAATTAAGGAACAAACAAATTGTTTCGACTTATTCATGCAAATTGTTATTCTTTAAAATTCTCTCATCTTTATGTCAAAAAAGATCAACTAGGAAAATTAGTGCGAGGACAATTTCACAATTTCAATCCTAACTCATGGGGCTAGAGATGGTTGGCAATAAATGAGAAAGTGATTATCAATTTGTTAAATTATGTTGAAGTTTAGTGATAAGACATATTCACCACCAATTGGTTCTGTCTTGGATGTGTTGAGTAATGGCTTCTTTAAAAGAAATATAGGAATTACAAAAATCCCATGTATATATGATAGCAATGAAGTTTAGTAATGCACTAATGCAAGAGCTAAGAAGGGGTGGAACAATTTAGCCTTTTGATTGATAAGGGGGTTGTAGGTAGCAGCTTCACGTAGGTAGCAGCTTCACCTAAGCACTCTCTTACTCTCTCAGCATAGCAACTCACAGAGAGATCTCAAGGCCCATCAATTCTTGAGCAGTACTTTTAATATTGATCCTGGACATGACCATAAAAGTGATGGCAAGTTGCTTTATGGCAAAGGGAGGTGTTGTAGCCACAATATTGGAGTTTTGAGGAGTTGTGAAAGGGGTAGGTGGATTTCACTTGGGAAAGGTATTATTTGTCAATTAATGTTAATATTTAAGTTATAAATGATTTTTGCTTACTGATTCGCCCATGGATGAAGCCCATGAAGGCCTAAGCATCAACCATGAAAAGTCACAGTGTGGTTGGTTTGTTTCACTATTTTCTTTCCATATTTATCGATTTTATTATTGCACATTATCTTTCCGATTTTGACAGCTTAGTGTAACCATGAAACTAGGTTAGTTTGGGATCTTGATTTCTCAATTAAGATCATAACAATTAGTATATAATCGCTGGAGTTAAGTATCTAAACTAACAACTAGTGTCTTGAAATACACAAGGATCTTCAGAGAACAAGAAACAAAGAGAAAAAAAGGAACAAAAACCATAAAATCACAATAGACACAGCACTTAGTTTACGTCCATGGACAATCAGCCAACAGAACAAATCTGTTATGAACTGGAAAAGAATAGTATTCATGAGAAAAAGAATTCCCTACTTTACAACTAGGCTCAATTCATTAATCTCTCTCTCACGAGTCAAATCTAATTCTGTTTTTTTTTTTTTTTTTTTTTTTTTTTTACCACAACTAGGCGCTACATCACAACCATGCTTTCACTGTAGTGGCTACATTCCCTGACCAATCCTATAATGGCATTGCCTAACAATCTGTAAGTTTTAGGAGTACTCGATGAGTTGCTACACCATTAAATCAAGAGTTCTAGGGCCCTACCCAACCTCATTTGTCACCCAAAGAACTATGATGTTCCCACTCCCTACTAAAAGGAACCCCTCATTACACAAGTGGGTAATTTGAAACCATATTTTTCTGACTATATAGTACCCTTCATAGAATAGTTGTCATCCATCACACCCTTAAGAAAGAAAGTGGTGATGTTTTGCCAACTCTACTCTTCACCTTGATAGTAAATCATGCCAATCTATCTGATTAAGATAGGTGATCATATGTATGAATGCCATCGTATCAAAGCACTTACGTGTACCAATTCTTGAAATTTAAAATATCATTTCGAGTCTCTCCCCCCAAAAAGGGTCATTTGCTTCAGTCGTGCATTCTAGCAAACATCTTGTGTACTGGACCTATACACTTTCTTGGAGGTTCAACCAAGTCTGCTGTCAAACATCTTCCTAATCAACCATGGAGCTCTAATATCAATTGTTGTGAATTCAATTACCGGAATCAATAAACTAGTTTTCAGTTGGACAATTAGATTTTAGAGACTGCATTCTGTTGATGGTAGTTCGTGAGTAGGATGAGGAGATCGTTCCACGTAAGCCAAGAAATCTGAGATCAGTATCCAAGTGGAGATCCAAGCAACACAAAGGATTCTCTAGGTATGGAGATTAAGAAAGGGAAGGCCGACTTCGGTACCGTATGAGCTCGAGCTTATCAGAGGATAGCTATTGATGTGGTGGTTGTTGTCTTAAAGGCTGATTAACACCCCTATTTATAGTGTTTACCTCCTCGGTCAATGTCTTTTAGTCCTTTGGCTGAGCCCGCTCTTACCCAAAGGTTTGAGGGTCTCTTCTTCTGACGGATGAGACATTGACGGATGGGCCGCGACGCTTTGCCCCCCATTCAAAAGAGGTAATGGTGCTCCCGAATTAATACGGGTTTTATCAAACGTCTTTTGCAATTAATGCGTTCTTTATCCTTCCTTGCTCAAGCTTAGGTACGAGTGTTCTTTCCCCCTTGTGTTAGCCTTGGGCTGAGGCGAGCCCTTGGATCTCAGCCACCTATCCCCATGTCCTCAGATTCCCATACTTCAGGGGGGATAGGTCCCTTTCGAGGTCCTACCTTCATGACCTCGCAGGGTTCTATCCAAACTTTATCCCAAGGCCTTCTTAACCGAGAAGGGAAGTGCGTAAAACAGATTAGTCGAGGTCGCTCTTTCAGAGAGCACCCTCGAGCGAGCCAGGGGGGGAGGAGCCCATCCGACTAGAGCGGGGTACGTCCACAGTAGAGGAAGGGTAGCGACCCCTTCCTCGGCCAACAAGTTCAGTTATTGGATAGGTAACTCGAGAATACCTAATCCGCCGTAGACACGCCAGGTAAACGCTGGCCAGTTGTGCCTATGTTACAGGGGTGGTGTCACTTAATCAGCTATCGTGGCGTGGTCATCAACATTTTGCCCCCCTACTCGAGGTCGTCAAGAGGGGAGCTCAAGAAATCCACTAACTTAGTTTAATTTGGTCGTCATCATTATTTCTACTAAAGAGTCATGTCATTTCAGCTACGAATAGTCATATCACTTCAAGGGGTGGTGTCGCTTCGGTTTCTCGATCCACGTGTTGCTTCTTTATTGGTGTGTCAGCCTATGACGCTTGGGGTCTCGAGTCGCGTCCTTTCATTAGCCAGAGACGCAACGCTTGGGATGCCGAGCCCTCATTTTTAAGTTGTACCAAGGCATTCTTTCTAAAGGCACAAGCAACACTCATCCTCACTCGCCCCTCGCAAAAGCTTCTTATTCAAAGCAAAAGACAATGGCAGTTCGTGATGATGTCCCCGATGTCCCTCCCTTGAATGAATGGCGAGTTGCCCCATACTTTGGCCCGAGCGACACCTTTTGGGTTAATAGCGATGCACTAAGTGAAGTAAACAAGGCTTAGGAAAGCATACTCTTGTTCGAGGGAGAGCCTTACACGCTCACCGGGGCGCCCATTCATCCTAACTCGATTTTACGATTCAGGGTAGAGCGCGGCGACTTTCCTCATTCCAACGTTGCCTTCACGAGTTAGACTAGTCATGGACGAGGGTGGGAGTTATGGACAGACGCGATTCTATCCGACACCGAGTTCTCAGGAATTTTACAGACTTCAAAGATTACGGACGCAATACGCAACACCCGAGAGTCAACCATACCTCGGGATGTTCACGACCTCGCCCTTCTGCTGTCTCGATGGAGTCGAGATACCCATACTTTTATCACTTCTTGGGGAGAATTCACCCCTACCTTAGAGGACGTGGTGCAACTTATGTGCTTGAATGTGTTTAGTGAACATGACCCCAGCTCTTGGTCCATCCCTGAGGACGAGGTCAAACTTGCCTCCAAGTTTCGTAAAGGTGTCACCTCGGCAGGGAAGATAGCCTCGCGCTATCAAGATACTGGACTTCTTGAGGAGTTCTTGGAGACGGGCAAGAAGTGCACGTTTGTATCACTTCTACGCTATTATTTTCGAGATTTTCCCCCCCAGGGTCAAGAAAGGGAGTAGTCTTTTAGTGGACCGAAGTGCAGGGACTCAGCTCGCCTTGCCGCTTATATCTTATCATGGTTATCCAGATTTGTTTTTTTGGGGCCTCCCGATGATGGGCATTGTCCTGACCTCATTCCCCTGGCCGTCAGGCTATCTTATGGTAAAAGCTTGCCCTTGGCCGCGCTGTTCTTGGGTACTCTTTACCATGAGCTCGACTTGGCGCACGCCCGCATGGAGCGTTCCGTAGGTCGCATGACCGTGGTTTCTCCCGTCAACGCAATTTTCCTTCAGATGTTCTTGTATGAGCATTTTCTGAAGTATGGTCCTCGTCTAACCACGCTGCCTCTTGACAGCAGTTTGAAACGGTCTTTCCAGTGGCACAAACTTAGCACGAAAAAGAAATTGTCTGAGTTTATTGACAAGGAGAGTTGTTTCGTAGCTCGCCCCTACACCCATGGACCTCGCGTCGAGTGCTGCACGTCGAGGGACGGCATGGTGATTTCAGACAAGTCTTTGAAGCGTACTCCAGCCTTGACCATCCTAGCCATGACCTCGCCTGGCTATCTTCCCGTGCTTCTTCCCCTTCACTCGGGCGTAGGTAAGGTTTACAACCCTCACAGGGTGGCTCGACAGGATCACAACACCTATGCTCTAGGCTTTTCGCGCTTCCTTGATTCTGAAGAGGCAGAGCTCCTCGGGGATCGCCAAATTCTTCATGTGCTCTTTACTCTTAGGGTTGGGAGATGGGCTGTAAAGACAAGGGCATACTGGAAAGAGATAATTCTTTCTTTTAGGAAATTTGTAAGTAGCACTCCTATCCCTGTCCCTGCTCGAGCCTTGCTAAAGGGTGATGCCTCGTTTCGCACTTTCAAGAATACATCTGTATCCGCGCGAGGTAAACCTTGTGGTACGGCGGGTTTATTTCCTTTACTCTTACCAGCCGCAACCGCGCCTGTGATAGCCCTCCGTGCTACCAAGGCGCGCCGGGACAAACGCAAGGCTGATCAAGACATCAGCACCTTCGTTCCTCCAGCCGTTTCCTCAAAGCGAGCTAAGGTAAAAAAATGTATTTTACATCTACTTTCTTATCAACTCCGTGCTGATTAGTTTATTTATTTTTTATTAGGATGCTCCAAAGGCTCCTGCTATTGCAAAAAATCTTATTACTTCTTCCGAGGCCCCTCATTCGCCCGCTCGAGCTGGGGTTTCTTTAAGGACAAGATCTCGCGCTGCTCACCCAAAAAGAACTCACGCCCACTAGCGGTGTTCCTTGTGCTCCTGAAGCGGAGACTGGCTTGGCCATTCCCTTCTATCCTCTTCACATTTTGGCAAGCATTCTCGAGGACCTTGAGCGCGCGGAGAGGGAAATACTGTCATCTGACTTGAACCCCCCTCCTCCCTTGCAGCATGGGGTGGGCAAAGAGTTGATCCCTCTAACCCGCGGCTTGGGTAGGTTTGACGAGGAGACAGGGGAGGTTAATACCTCGGCAAATCCCGCTATGGGAATCTTCAATATCAAGAAAAGCCCAAGTCGTTCGCCATCCCATGGAGGTACTGCCCTTTCCTTCCTCCCCCCCCCCCCCCCCCCTATAAGTTATGCATTTTTTTTTTAAAAAAAAAGAAAAGGCCAAAGGGGAAGACCAACTATTGGCTATTTGTCCTTTAGGTGCCGAGGTGGCTATGTCTGATGCGGCCGAGGCTGCTGCTGGCTCGGAAGGGCATTTCCCTGGTCGCGCTGGTGAGGACAGCGATACTAGTTCGCAGGTCAAGGTTGTTCATGTGCTACCTCAAGAACCTATTGCCAAGTTACAGCAGATGGTAGATTCAGCCATCAGATCTCTTCCAGCTCCTGAGGATGATGATTTGGATGAAATGGAGAGCTTAAGTGCTAGTGATAATTCTTCCCATAGTGAGACCTCATAATCAAACAATTCGAGGCATGATATTAACCAAGCTGAGGGCAATGGTTCGATTCAGCCGGCACCCAATGAGGATACAACCGAGAGAGAGGTTAACTCACCAGTAAGAGGTCAAACTGAGGATCCTACAGGGCTAAACCAAGGGGCGGGTGACCCTTCGCCCGTGCTATGGGGTGGAATCACCGTCGAGGCCAAGATTTTGGACGAGGTTCAGGCTAAATACCCCCAGACCTTTGGGGATCTTGAAGGGATGTTGCCTCTGTTCCTGAAGCCCCTCGAGCTCCCCGATCCGGGGGTCGAACTGTAGCTGACTTCGCTCAGCTAGACTTCCAGAAAGAACTGCTATCTCAACTGGGAGCACCGCTTCTGTACCATACACCAGGGAAAAGGGCGTAGTGCCAGTAGCTCCTCTCGTGGTGGTACGGTATGCCCAAAGTGCGAGCGGTAACTGCTCGGCCCACTTGTCATGCTGCTCCTTTAATGTTCTACTCAAGATTCGAATCAGTGTCATGTTGGTGGCCTCTGCTTGCCCGTTGCCTTTCGAATAATAAGGCGTTGACTTACGGTAAGCCACCCGGTATCTTTGAAGAAGCGCGCGGACCTTGCTGTTGATGAAGGGTGTTCCATTGTCTGATACAATGACTCGAGGTACACCGAAATAGCATATGATATTTTCTTTGATGAAGTTTGCCACTACTTGCCCGGTTGCCGACAGGGCTATCGCCTCGACCCACTTAGTATAGAATTCTGTCACTACTAGTATCCATTTCATTTCTTTGGACTTGGGTGAAATCGGTCCTATCAAATCCATAGCCCAGGTGTGGAATGGCCAAGGCGCGTCCGTGGGGTACAGCTCCACGGTTGGCGCGTGAATGGCATGATTGTGGAGTTCGCATTCTCGGCATTTTTGGGTGTAATCTTTGCTGTCAGCTTGCATCGTGGGCCAATAATAGCCCCATTGTATAATGTGATTGTACAATTTCTTCCACCATTGGTGTTCATAGTAGTGAACCTGCTTCAAAACTTCACGGGCTTTAGCCAAACTGACGCACCGCTTAGCCTTTGCCATCAAAGCCTCGCCTCATTAGCTTGCCACTGCATATGAAGAATCGGCTTGCCTCCATCCTAAGTAGAGCAGCCTCTTCAGGGTCCTATGGGGGCGACCGATTTCCAAGATACTCCACATACTTCTGTCTCTAATCTTCCTCGACATTGGCCACAGACTGATTCTCCTCAAATAGTTCTCGGCAATTGGGGCATGCTTTCTGTATAGCCGCTGCCTCTTTTGCCATCGACGGCCAGTAGTATCCCTGCCTTTGTATTCTCCGGTACAAGCTTAATGAATTGTCGCCACATGTGTGCCCATGAATTTCACCCAACACTTTACTGGCCTCCTGTTTTCCAATGCACCTTGCCAGGGTCCCGCCAGGTGCCCTGAAGTACAATACCCCCAGATACACCATAAAATTTTTAAGTTCTATCAAAGGAATCTCGCCCACGCCACCCTTCAGCTGTGACTTGTAAGGGCCTCGCCAATCCTTATCCTCAGAGTCTGCAAATTTTGTGTCATACAAACACGACTCATTCTTCTCATGAATGCAGATGTCTATTGACTCTCCCATAATCTCAACTTTGGATGCCAAAGTAGCCAGGGCGTCCAGATGCCGATTAGCAGTCCTCGGCACGTGGGTTATTCGGAGTTCACTAAAATGACTACTGAGTTTCTAGATAATGGTTCTGTATGCCGCTAAAGCCGGCTCCTTGATAGCGTAAGAGCCATCCAGTTGTTTTACCACCAAGTTTGAATCCCCTTGCACGTGCAACGGTTTGATTTTAGTTTCCAGGGCTACTAGCAGACCCAGCACCAGAGCTTCATATTCTGCTATGTTATTGGAACATCCGAAGGTGAGCTTGTATGAAAGATTTCGGGCTTTCCCCTCTTCAGGGGTTAATACTACTCCCGCGCCGCCTCCTGTAAAGGTCGACGACCCATCAAATGACAAAGTCCAGATCATATTTTCATCTGCGCAACAGATTGACTCAAACTCGTCGAGGGGAAGGTCATCGTGCACCGACTCAAAATTTCCAGAAGGGAATTGAGCTATCAAATTTGCCATGGCTTGGCTTAGGATGGCACGAGGTGCTAGACATTGGATATCGAACTCGGCCAACATCAGAAGCCACCGCGCCCCTCGTCCTGAAATGATTGGTCACGAGAGCAGGTACCTCAACAGGTCACACTTGGTGATGAGGTGAATGGTATGGGCTAAGAAATAATGGCGGAATTTCTTGGCTGCAAATGCTAGGGACAGGCAATGGCGCTCTATCGGAGAATAGCGTGCCTCGGCACCTTGCACAACTCGACTAATGTAATACACAGGGCGCTCTTGGCCATCCTTTTCCTGGGCGAGGAGCGCCCCAATGGAGCGCTCTGTCGAGGTAATATAGAACCTGAGAGGAATCCCTATCTGAGGGGCTATCATGGTGGCTGGTAAGGATAGTAACCGCCTGAGACGGTCGAGAGCCTGTTGGTGTTCCTTACTCCATCTGAACTCGAACTTTTCTTTCATCAAAGCGCCAAAAGTATGTGTCACCTCGGCGAGCACCAGTATGAAGCGTCGTAAATACGAAACTCGTCCTACTAAACTTTTCAGCTACTTGAGGGATTCTGGTGGGGGCATCTCTATGATAGCTTGGGCCTTACTTTGCTCGATGTCAACACCTTGTCGATGCACTATGAAGCCCAAAAACCGGCCAGCCTCGACCCCAAAAGCGCATTTCAGCGGATTCATCCTTAACTTGTACTTTCGACATCTTTCGAAAACACTTCTCAGATCAGCCAAAAGATCACCCCGAACTTGGGATTTCACCACCAGATCATCCACAGAGTCCTCCATTTGCCTGTGCAACATGTCATGAAAAATAGCCGTCATGGCTCGTTGGTAAGTGGCCCCTGCGTTCTTCAAGCAGAAAGGCATGACTGTGAAATAGAAATTCCCCATGGGGGTGCAGAATGCTGTTTTCTCTGCATCACACTGTGCCATTCTAATTTGATTATATCCACTGTAACCATCCATGAACGAGAACATTTCATGCCTCGAGGTTGAGTCTACCAAGTTGTTAATTATGGGCAGCGGGAAATCATCTTTAGGGCATGCTTTTTTCAGATCTCTAAAATCAACACAAACTCTGATTTTTTCATTCTTCTTCTTTACTGGAACCACATTCGCCTACCGCGTAGGATGTTGAATTGGTTTGATAAAGCCGACCCGCAAGAACTTCTGTACCTCTTCCTTTATTTGCAACTCGAGCTCTAGCCGAAAGCTCCTTTGCGCCTACTTAACCGGGCATGCGTCCGGTCGCACATTAAGATGGTAAGCCACTACCTGAGGGTCTAATCCAGGCATTTCTTCGTATGTCCAAGCAAAGACATCTTCGAATTCCTTGAGCAGGGCTATCAGTGCCGCTTTCTCATTTCCTTCCAATTTCTTATACACATAGACCACCTGGGGGCGGCCGTCATTGGCTAGGTTGACTTCTTCCAGTTCTTCCTGACTGAGTCGAGCGGATTCACCTGACTCCATTTTGGCTCCCTCCTTAAGGTTAGGAGACTCTGCTTGACATGACTCCACTCGGGGGCGCGGTCTCGCCCGAGATCGTGCCCCCCAACACCGTCATAAGCGGTATGCTATTCTTCCGTCGGACAAACGTATCCTTTTGCAGACAGCTGGCTTCTTCTGGTTAGCAATCGCTCCTGGCATTTTCTCCTTATTTTATTGGTCAATCTCCTCCCACTTCGGTAGAGGAAAGGCCTTCAACGGCTGGGGTTCCTCTGTATCTTCTAGCTCATTAAAGAATCCAGCCTCCACCATATGAGACTCCCTTTTAGTAAATGGTCGATCGGAGCAACGGACCATTACTTGTTTCCGTTCCAGAACCCCTTCATGCACTGATGATACGAAGACGAGACAATCCCGAACTTATGCATCCAGCCTCGACCCATGAGCAAATGGTAAGAGGTATCTGAATCAATGACGTGAAACTTCACCGAACTTTTAAACTTTCCGATGGCTAGCTGGACCATCACATTCCCCTCAGTTCTCCGGATATCACTTCCAAACCCGGCAATCTCAGTTGGCCTTCGGATAAGTTTCTCGTCCGGAAGACCGCTTCGGCGAAAGACTTCCAAAGGCATGATATTGAGGGACGAACCATTATCCAGAAACGCCCGCTTGAGCTCGACCCCATTGAGTGAAGCCGTGACGTATAATGGCCTGTTGTGCGGAGTAGGGACACATTTTTCTTCCTCTGTAAAGACTATAGCCGACCCAGCTGACCTTTGTGATACAGGGAGTGACGCGATCGACGCCACCTCTTTGACACCTTCCTTCGCCGCTAACCACAAAAATTTTGTTATTTCCTTCTGGGTAACAGGAGAAAAATCCATCTTTTGGAGAATGTTTTTGACAGGAGCCGTTCCCAACAAACGAAACGCGTCGAGGTCATCTTCTTCCACCAGCACGACCTGGGCAACATCCTCTTCGACCCCTTCCTTACCAATTGCCATTCCAGATACCATCATCGCCACACCTCGATTATGCGTAGGGAAAGGCTCCTCCCTCACATCCCTGGGGGGAAGAATGAGCTCGCCACTAGCAATCCGCCTGTGGAAAGTATTTCGCAACGCCCAACAGTCATAGGTGGGGTGACGAGTATGCCGATGATACAAGCAATACTTCGGATTAGCCATTTCCTCTGGGGTGGGCTCGCGAGTCACCTCGGGCAGCCTGATGTCTCTATGTTAGATCCATTTCTTAAGAATGGTCTCCACTTCTTCCAGAGTGCATGGGAACGGCGGAGGGGGCTCATCCGGATTCTTCGGACGAGGAGCACGAGCTGGCCTCGTGCCCTTCTTACTGGGAGGCTCGTCCGCAGCTGAAACTTGAGGTCTACGTCTACCTCGGTACTCTTCTTGTGTAGCGGCCTGTGCACAAATAGCGAGGTTACTTGCTAAATGCCTCTATCAGGTCGGCGAAAGTGAGGAGTTTGAGGTTAATGAAATGGATTTAGTAAGACCCCTGCATGCCCTGTATGCAAATCTTAGCCAGCGCCTTTTCTTCATGGGTTTCATAACATTCCATAGCTCGGTCATGAAATCTAGGACATAGGTAAGCAAGTCCTCTCCAGGACCCTGAGTCTCTTTAGTCAAGGAGAGAGTAGTCACCCTTTCCTCTGCCTGCAAGAACTTCGATTGGAAAATCATGGCTAATTGGTTCCAAGTAGTGAGCAACCCGGATTCTAAATTCGCATACCATTTGTAGGCTCTATCCGTGAGAGTTTTTGAAAACTCTCTAAGTCGCAGAGTATGATCATTTCCGAAGGGCCCAAAGGCCTCAATAAACCGCACCACATGCTCTCGCGGATTCCCCTTCCTTCTATCAAACTTGCTGAACTTAGGGGTCAGATACCCCGAGGGGTAAGGAAGAAGCGCGATGGATTGTGCGTAGGGTGGTTCGGGGGCTACTTCCTGCATCAGCATATTCTTTTCGTTTCGCAACAGCGTTTGCAGATCCGCCATAGTCACATACGGCCACCGCTGCACAAGGTCCTGCTGATGTCCGAGCCCCTCCGAGCCCGCGTCTCTGCGACGAGCCTCCCTCTGACTGGTACTTGGCATACTCAACCTTGCGGGTGCCGTGAGAGGGGTACTAAAAAAGGTTCGGCAAGCCCGCGGCGGTGTATCTCGTGATCGCCTGTGTCGACTAGTGGCTCGCCTTACCTCGGCTGATGATGAGAACGTCTATCGCGCCAGATTGTCTGGGGTTGCATGCTCCCCAGTGAGCTCATCAGAGAGATTATCACCCGGATTTGCACCTCGCCGAAGTACTCCTCGGTCAGCAATCTCCTGCAGCAAGGTCACTACCTCTCTCTGGGTGCCTTTAAGCTGCTCCATTCTGTGCAACAACGCGTTATGGGCCTCGACTAAAGCATCAGGATAGATAATCCTAGTTCCGGGGAAGTACGACCCAAGCATACTTACAGACCCATCGTAGCCCTCGCCTAGGGCAGGGCTAGTTTGAGAGGGCGGATTGATCTTCCGTATACTTGACATATGTGAAGCGCTCCTCCCCAGCAGAGTCGCCGAAATGTTGATGGTAGTTCGTGAGTAGGATGAGGAGATCGTTCCACGTAAGCCAAGAAATCTGAGATCAGTATCCAAGTGGAGATCCAAGCAACACAAGGGATTCTCTAGGTATGGAGATTAAGAAAGGGAAGGCCGACCTCGGTACCGTATGAGCTCGAGCTTATCAGAGGATAGCTATTAATGTGGTGGTTGTTGTCTTAAAGGCTGATTAACACCCCTATTTATAGTGTTTACCTCCTCGGTCAATGTCTTTTAGTCCTTTGGCTGAGCCCGCTCTTACCCAAAGGTATGAGGGTCTCTTCTTCTGACGGATGAGACATTGATGGATGGGCCGCGACCCTTTGGCCCCCAGTTAAAAAAAAGTAATGGCGCTCCCTAATTAATACGGGTGTTATCAAACGTCTTTCGCAATTAATGCGTTCTTTATCCTTCCTTGCTCAAGCTTAGGTACCGAGTGTTCTGTCCCCCTTGTGTTGGCCTCGGGCTGAGGCAAGCCCTTGGATCTCAGTCACCTATCCACATGTCCTCAGATTCCCATACTTCAGGGGGGATAGGTCCCTTTCGAGGTCCTGCCTTCATGACCTCGCAGGGTTCTATCCAAACTTTATCCCAAGGCCTTCTTAACCGAGAAGGGAAGTGCGTAAAACAGATTAGTCGAGGTCGCTCTTTCAGAGAGCACCCTCGAGCAAGCCAGGGGGGAAGGAGCCCATCCGACTGGAGCGGGGCACATCCACAGTAGAGGAAGGGTAGCGACCCCTTCCTCGGCCAGCAAGTTCAGTTATCGGATAGGTAGCTCGAGAATACCTAATCTGCCGTAGACACGCCAAGTAAACGCTGGCCAGTTGTGCCTATGTTACAGGGGTGGCGCCACTTAATCAGCTATCGTGGCGTGGTCACGCATTCATAACGGATTAATGGAAAAAAAAAAAAAAAAAAATGATAGGATAATGTTCTTCAAAATGGGTATTTTCCATATGCAACAGAATTTAAGTTTACAATAGCATGGCCATCTGCAATGCCAAGTTCTGGCTTGTCAGCTTACCAGGCTCGCTGCTGATGGAGTTACTAGGATCGCTTTTCGGCCGTGATTGTGATGGTATACTTGCCATGCTTGCTGGAACTGGTCGCTCTATTAGTATATGCCCTTAGAGCCCTCCGTCTTCTTTACTTGCACTGATAATGTCAGTTCGAAAAAAAAAAAAAAAAAAAAAAAACCAAATGGTAAAGTAAAGAGAGAGACATTCTTTACTTGTTTAACAATAGAAGTATTGTTCTATGAGCATTGCAATATAATTCTGCTAAATACCAAAAAAACATTACCAGGATTGCGATGAAGGCAATGCCCGGACAGATCACTCACTCCTGTGACAAAGGCAATCTTTTCTCCGGGTTGATTTGTAATTATTGTTTAGAAGTATCTTCACAGTGAAGATGATCGATGAGACAACTGCGTGGAAGAAGAAAGGATTAATACCTTGCCACCTAAAGCAAGAAGCACCAAAGAGATACCAATCGAAACCTTCTACTTTGCTCTCACCATTCACCAACTAATTAAACTTTAGCAACACAACATTCACAATCAACTAAATTTAAGAAAATTCAGGTTTTCTTTTCCTTATTATTTCTAAAGAGTGAATTTTTTTTTATTTTATAAAAAATTAAAAATTACAGACCATTAAGGTGATATTATAATTACGAAAATGCATGTTAATACAATTTTTAAAAAATTAGATTTTATTTAAAATAATTTTTATTTTATGTTTTGTCTTAATTTAGCACACTTTTATTGTAGTATTAGGATAAATGCTAATAATAATGCCCCTTTGATGTTGTAGTGTATAAATGGTTTTAATTTAAAATTTGTCTTTTTGGTAACCAAAAAAGTAGTCTTTAGTAGTAGAAATTTGGTTCAGTTAAACTTTTAGCCAAAGCTAAAAATACACGTAAGTTTTATATGAAGTTAAGGTAGCTGTGGTATTTGAATTTTTTTTTTTTTTTTTTAAATAAAAAAGCAGGTTCACTTAAGAATTTAGGGTTAGAAGTGTCATTTTCTTTATTTTTCTATTTTTTTATTGACTAAAACACAGTGACAAATTTACAACACAATTTAAATTATTGACTTTCTCTTTTGGAAGATAAAAATACCATTAAATCATATCACATTTGGTAGTGTCATTTCCTTTAAAATTAAAGTGAAAATGCATAAAAGAAAAGGGCGACTATGACTTTCCAATTGCAATCTCCCTATACTTCATTTTAATAAGTTCTAGACATTTTGATACTTTTCACTTATCCCATATTAGAAAATTCTTGTAACAATTGGTTTTGTAACCTGGCTTATAGTCGCAGTATAATACATTCGGACTATATTGGTGCAAACCATTTTACTCAAGAGCTCCGTTTTTTTTTTTTAGCAATTTGCTCTACTAACTAATTATGAATTGTATATGCTTCCAAAAATACGTGGGCCAACTAAAAACTTCCCTCCACGCCTATTTGGTTTGTCCCTCCCTTAAAACTACCGACCTTTTGAATACAATACATGTTATGTTCCTCTCCGGTGTCTATTAAGTTTGTTATACGTATGTCATCATGCTCCAATTATCTCAAATTGGCCCTCCGCCACAAACCTCTTTTTATAAATAAATAAATAAAAAACAATTTACAATCTTAGCGAGGCCTCAAGGGGTTCGGCTTCCCGCCATGGATTATGCACGAAAAATGTTTGTCAAAATGCCCCTCAAAAGCTTTAGATACATACGATTGATATAATACTTATCTCTATCTAACTTCATACTTTTACCCTGGATGGGCCACCTCATCGTCTGCAATGTATGTCTTTAACTGCTTAAGTACCGAATTTAGAAATAGTATGGCCCAAGAAAGCAAATGAGAATCACCATCACCCAGGGGGTAAGTTTTTGAGACTTCACTTCTCTATGCTGCTGTTTGGGTAACAAAGAAGTTAAGAACCAAAGAGGCGGCACGGTACCAATCTTTGGTAACTCCCTATACTGGTCCTTTCGCTAGCTGCTATATATGTTCATCTTCAAGATTCTAGCGCAGCAGATTACAGTATGGTGAAAGTGAAAGCGAACTCGACTGCTTCTACTGCTCAATAATCTTATATCCTAAGGCCTATTCTGAAATAGCAATGTAAGTATGCAAATCATATGGTTGGGTGTCCCTTTCTATTTCATTTTTTCTTTTATATAATTAAGTGCTCTTAGATTGAAAGATCAAATGATGCTCCCATTCCCCAGTCATTTAACAAAATAATAACAACAACAACAACAACAACAATAATAATAATAAATTACATTTTGACATGCCAATATATATTTGAACTGATGGCATGCCCTTAGCCTTAGCAAAGAAAATCGTAGCTATATGGCGTTGAGGAATGATTATTTTGTATAAGAGTAGTGGATATATAATAGGCCGACTAAGCACTTCCACCCATATACTTTTTATTTGTCTTTTAGTTTTCATTTCTACCATGTTTCGGTTAGCATTCAGATATACATATATGTCAGTCTCGGCTATTATTTCGGACTTTTCATTCAGTTCAGTCTATTACTATATTTTGGGAAGTCTTTGTTTTGTTGTGCTTATGTGGAAAAAAAGGATGATCCTTAATTAGCATGACATGTTTCAATTTGATCTGCCAGTTTTCATGTATGAGTATAACATAATAAGGAATTCCCAATTTGTTGGTTGTTTACAAAGATGTTAATAGCTAGCTATATTGGCTGGAAATATTTCTTACAGATGCCCCCATTTTCCTCACTGTCCAATTTTAATTAGTGGTTATTATATGCTTAAAGAAGCATCAAATCAATATTAGTGCTGAAAGGTGCTTTATTTTTTAAAAGTGATACTACAGAAATCAAATGTTCTTGTAGCTTTGCAAAACAGAATCCACAAATGTTCTTGTACCCCAACTAGCTAGCTCTCAGGTCCCTTTTTTATGACTGATAAAGGGAAGAGAAAATGGATAGAAAAAATGTAATGGTGGCTTACTTAATTTTCTCTTTTTTAAGGCCCCCAAAATAGGCGAAATTAGTGATGAGAACTACTTTTAGGAAGGTGGCTTATTTATTGATCTTCTGTATGATACTTGACTTGACAACTCAAGTGATTGTGTGCCCTACTTAGCAAAAAAGAGAGAACAATAATTTTTTTCGTGGTAAGTAGAAAAGAAATGTTCTTGTACTCCAAATAGCTCTGAAAACCTTCTACTATTTTCCTTTAAAAGAAGAAAAAGAATAGGAATAAAGTAGAATAAAAGAAGGATGAAGTGCTTGAAGGATCAATTCTCTTTATTTCATCTAGTGGAATAAAAAGTCATCTTGTTTCTAGTATGTAAACAATCGACCTTAACTCTACAAAAGCAGTAACTAATTCATTTCAATAATAAGACATTGCTAATATATGCTGCTCGGATGGTCTTACCTCTTTTGTCACTTGCAACAACAATACTCTTGTACTCAAACAAAACAAAAACGGGAAAGACATCATGAGCTAGCTAAATACATAATTGCTTGAAACTTACATCTGATCTTCATTAATTCTCAATCACAGGTCAATCATCTTACAAGAAGTGACATTGCCGCCTATGGAAGTGGGGAGCAGTACTATACCTACACCGTATAGTAATTTTACAAATGAACCCCGTAAGTTCCTGGATACTCTGTTCTGTCAGTATAAATTGCATGCATTTTACCTATACCTATATCCAAACTGTATCATGAAATTTAAATACATGTGATTTTGGTACCTAATTTACACCAATTACTTGTTTTAGATGACTTTATATAAGGTATCAAAAATACTTGCTAGCTGTTAAACTTTTACACAAAATTAGAGCTAGCTTTCATACTCTTGTTTAACTGCTCTATATAATTAATTCCAATAGTAGCCAAATATGTGAATCATGTTCTCTTTCTATGTCAAAAGGACAAACTACAAGCTCAATTCCCACCCCTAGACCATAATTAAAGTTTTGTTGCATGTAAATTTGTATGCACGAGTAGGTGTAATATTCTTTGTTGGAAAATAAACGATATGCAAGGGTTATTTGGGATAATAAATTTCTGAACAGCAATATGAGAGACTGCAGACATGTAACAATTACAATATTCCTCCCCTTGCTATATTAAAAAAGTCTGCGCTATTGTTGTAATTGAACGTTGCACAACACACTACAACCCGTTTGTTGTATCATATGATAAAAATACCTAAAGTAATAGAAAATTGAATGAGCAGAAAACAAAAAGAGTTCTGAAATATATTTAAAAGAATTTTGAAAGATATTTTGACTGAGTAAAAGAGTGATTCAGAGAGAGAAGTAATCTTTAAACTTGTATATATTGAATGTTGGTTCACCTTTCGTATTTGTAACCAGGAATGTGACCTTCTAGAATGGCTATGTATTTTCTAGAAAGATATAAGCTTTTCGATAAAGTTGTGTCTTATCTAGAAAGATAACTTATGATCAAATTTAAACACCAACTATATAACATTTAAAGGATTAGTTTGAAAATACATTTTTATATATTTTTTTAACATTTCCAGCTCTATTTTAAATTTTATTTTGAAAATCTATACAAAACATTTTATGCAAAGGAAGTATAATAAATATCTTGAAACAGTGCATAAATGAAGGTACCTTTTGGGTTTGAACCTCTACTTCGTGTAAAAAATCAAAGCTTTATCAAAGTACGATATTAACTTGTCTTGAATCATAGGACTCTTAAAGACAAGCTCCAATTATCAGACAAACTAGTTTCTTTATAAAATACAAGTGTTCTATAAAACCCCACATTTATATTCATATACAGTTGTTGAAAAAGAGATATTTGGTTTTAATAAGACCATATTTTAGGGGATATGATAGGCGTGTAAATATAGATAGTCAATGACCAGATTTTAGGGGATATTTTAGTGTATAACCTATAGCTTCTATTAGTGCACAGCCTGTAGCTTCTGTTAGTATACAGCCTGTAATTACAGCCTGTAGTTTGCTGTCACAGCTTGTAGTCAGCTTGTAGTTTCCTTTTTTTAGCCCCTTGTATGTCCTATTTAACTAAAGCATTGTAAACCATTCAAAGGAAGGCAATATACAGATTTTCTTTCAATCTTGAAATCGCCTATTTGGTATCAGAGCATCTTACCGATTCTTCTGGAAAAAAAACCCCTAGCTGTTCCTTTTTTTTTCTCTTCCAAACAACTCTAATCACCATGTCTGATGACATACCTGAGTCCAAGACCAAGACCTTTGAGTCCCAAGTCCAAAACTCTCAGACACACTCGGTCCAGATTACCACAATTCGGCTAAATGGTGAAAACTTCCTTCGCTTGTCCCAGTCCGTGCGGATGTTTATCCGAGGCAGAGGCAAAATCAGCTACCTAACAGGAGAAAAGAAGGAACCAAAACCTGAAGATCCATCCTACTCGACCTGGGATGCAGAGAATTCGATGGTGATGACCTGGTTGGTGAATTCTATGGAGGAGGACACCAGTTCTAATTATATGTGTTACCACACAGCAAAAGAACTTTGGGACAATGTCAACCAAATGTATTCAGACCTAGGAAATCAGTCTCAAGTCTATGAACTAACGCTGAAACTCGGAGAGATCCGTCAAGGAGATAACAGTGTTACAAAATATTTCAACTCTCTGAAACGTTTGTGGCAGGACTTTGATTTGTTCAGCGATTATGAGTGGAAATCGCCTGAAGATTGCAACCATTACAAAAAGAAGGTGGAAGACAACCGCATCTTCAAGTTTCTCATTGGACTCAATGTCGAGTTTGATGAAGTGAGAGGCAGAATAATTGGACGACAACCCTTGCCTTTAATCGGTGAAGTCTTCTCCGAGGTTCGAAGAGAGGAAAGTCGCAGGCTGGTCATGCTTGGAAAAAAGTTATCAAATGGTGCTGTTGAGACCTCTGCATTGGTCGCATCTGAAGCGAATATTGGCAGGAAACATAATGAAAAGCCCCGTCTTTGGTGTGACCACTGCAACAAGCCTCACCATACCCGTGAAACCTGCTGGAAAATTCATGGTAAACCAGCGAATTGGAAGAGTAAGCAGGAAGGCAGATTCAACCAGGAAGGCAGATTCAACCGAGCCCCATCAGCTCATGAAGCCGAGGCACTTCCCTTCAGCAAAGAACAGATGGATCATCTTCTAAAATTGCTGAAATTCAATTCCTCATCTGGTACTCCTAATGTTTCTCTTGCTCAAACAGGTAACAACCCGAAGGCCTTATCTTGTCGTTCAAATTCCAGTATTACCCCATGGATCATTGATTCAGGGGCTTCTGACCATATGACAAGTTGTTCTCATTTATTTCAAACTTATTCACCCTGTTCTGGCTCTGAAAAAAAAATCAGAATAGCTGATGGTTCTTATTCTCCTATTGCAGGCAAAGGTTTAGTGAAACTTTCAAAAATTATTGATCTTAAGTCTGTCCTTCATGTCCCTAAGCTTGCTTGTAACCTTTTATCAGTTAGTAAATTGTCCAAAGACTCTAATTGTCGTGTTATCTTTTTTGAATCCTATTGTGAATTTCAGGACCAGAGCTTGGGGAAGACGATTGGCAGTGCTAAGATGATAGATGGTCTCTACTATTTTGAAGATGATATTTCAAGTAATAAAAAGGCTCAAGGTTTGAGTAGTTTTCGTTCTATCCCTGTTAGAGAACAAATAATGCTATGGCATTTTAGACTAGGGCATCCTAGTTTCCCTTATCTTAAAAAATTATTTCCTTCTTTGTTTAAAGGATTGGATTGTTCATCTTTTTATTGTGAGAATTGTTTTTTATCAAAGAGTCATCGTACTACGTATTCTCCTAAACCTTACCAAACATCAAAACCATTTTATTTAATCCATAGCGATGTTTGGGGCCCTTCTAGGATCACAACTCTTTCTGGAAAAAAATGGTTTGTGACTTTTATTGATGATCATACACGTTTGTGTTGGGTGTATTTAATGAATGAAAAATCTGAAGTTGAAAAATTATTCAAGGATTTTTATATAATGATTGAAAATCAATTTCAAACAAAAATTGGCATTCTTCATACTGATAACGGCACCGAATACTTTAATGAAGTTTTAGGAAGTTTTTTAACAGAAAAAGGAATTTTTCACCAATCCACTTGTGTTGACACACCCCAACAAAACGGAATTGCTGAAAGAAAGAATAAACATTTACTTGAAGTTTCTCGTGCCATCATGTTTTCAATGAATGTTCCTAAGTATTTGTGGGGTGAAGCCGTTTTAACAGCAACATATTTGATTAACAGGATGCCTACTCGTGTTCTTAACTATTTTACACCCCTTGAAAGCCTTAAAAAATCTTTTCCTGAAACTCGGATTTATTCAAACCTGCCTTTGAAAGTATTTGGGTGCACTGTCTTTGTCCATTTACCTAGTAGACTTCGATCTAAATTGGATCCTCGGGCTGAAAAATGTGTATTTGTTGGGTATGCCCCGAATAAAAAGGGGTACAAATGCTTCAATCCGACAACAAAAAAAATGTTTATCAGTATGGATGTTTTTTTTCTAGAAAATCATCCTTATTTTCAGAAAACTTTTCTTCAGGGGGAGAAAGAGAGTGAAGAAAATTTTTGGGAGATTTCTACTAATATTCCCTTACCTAAAACTATTGTCTCACACTCTACTCCAAACACTGATCTTTTTAAATAAGAAAATGATGTTCTAGAATCAGGAAACCCGGGGCCTCCTAGTCCTAATCTGCCGAGCCTTACTGTATCTCCAACAGGGGGAGAAATCCTACCAACGGTTCCAAAAAAACCGAATCCTGAGCTTCTGGTTTATAACAGAAAAAAGACTCATCAAAAGAGTAGAGAGCCTACTATTGTACCTGAGCAAGGCCAATCAGAGGTCCCGAGCAATGACTCCCTGAACACTCAAGGTACTCTAAATCCTAACTTGTCTACAGTTGTCCCTACTATTTCTAATCGTACAGAGACACCTAGCCAAGTTCCTGTAGACCTTGATATCCCTATAGCTGTTAGAAAAGGAATCCGAACCTGTACCCAGCATCCCATTGCCAAATACTTGTCTTATGATAAACTTTCCCATAAACATAGGGCCTTTACTTCAAATATTTCTCACTTGTTTGTTCCAAGAAACATTCAGGAAGCACTAGATGATCCGAATTGGAAATCAGCAGTGTTAGAGGAGATGAATGCTCTTAAAAGGAGTATAAACGTGGGAAATAGTTGACTTACCCAAAGGAAAGAAAACTGTTGGGTGTAAATGGGTTTTCACTATTAAGTGTAAAGCTGATGGTAGTGTGGAAAGGTACAAGGCAAGACTTGTGGCGAAAGGTTTTACGCAAACGTACGGCATTGATTACCAAGAGACGTTTGCTCCTGTAGCAAAAATAAATTCTATCCGAGTCTTATTGTCGTTGGCAGTCAATTCTAATTGGCCATTACATCAATTGGACATAAAAAATGCCTTTTTAAATGGAGACTTGGAAGAAGAAGTGTTTATGAGCTTGCCACCTGGGTTCGAAGGAAAACACAGTCAGAGCAAAGTCTGTAAACTCAAAAAATCCCTGTACGGTTTGAAATAGTCTCCAAGAGCGTGGTTTGAACGTTTTGGAAAGGCTGTGAAGAGTCATGGGTATCATCAGAGTCAGGCAAACCATACCATGTTCTACAAACACGGTGAGGAAGGGAAAATTGCCATTTTAATTGTGTATGTGGATGATATAATTTTGACAGGTGATGACATTGAAGAGTTGAACAGACTGAAGAAGAAACTTGCTAAAGATTTTGAAGTCAAAGATCTGGGAGCATTAAAATACTTCCTTGGAATGGAATTTGCCAAGTCAAGAGAAGGAATTTTCGTGAATCAACAAAAATATGTACTTGATTTGCTTAATGAGACAGGACTACTCGGGTGTAAAGCTGCTGACACTCCAATTGAAGTCAACCTGAAGTTAGAAGCTGCCGAACCCGAGAATATGGTTGATCGTGAAAGATATCAGAGATTGGTGGGAAGACTAATTTACTTATCTCACACACGCCCAGATATAGCATTTGCAGTCAGTATGGTGAGTCAGTTCATGCACTCTCCTGGACAGGAACACTTTGAAGCAGTGTACAGGATTCTGAGGTACTTAAAGGGCTCACCAGGTAAAGGACTTATGTTCAAGAAACAAGGTCATTTACAAGTGGAGGTGTACACAGATGCTGATTGGGCAGGCAGTATAGTTGATAGACGATCTACCTCAGGATATTGCACCTTCGTTGGAGGAAACTTAGTCACGTGGCGAAGCAAGAAACAAAATGTAGTAGCGAGGAGTAGTGCAGAAGCCGAGTTCAGAGCACTCGCCCATGGGATTTGCAAAGCTATATGGTTAAAAAGACTCCTTGAAGATTTGAAGGTTATTGTTTCTCCTCCAATGAGAGTCTACTGTGACAACAAAGCTGCCATTTCAATTGCTCATAATCCAGTCCTCCACGACAGAACCAAACATGTGGAAGTTGACAAACACTTTATCAAGGAAAAGCTTGACTGTGGTATGATTTGCATTCCTTATGTCTCTACTACTGAACAAGCTGCAAACATCCTTACCAAAGGACTACACAAGAAACAGTTTGAAGTTTTAAGAAGCAAGCTAGCTATGGAAGACATCTACAAGCCAGCTTGAGGGGGAGTGTTGAAAAAGAGATATTTGGTTTTAATAAGACCATATTTTAGGGGATATGATAGGCGTGTAAATATAGATAGTCAATGACCAGATTTTAGGGGATATTTTAGTGTATAACCTATAGCTTCTATTAGTGCACAGCCTATAGCTTCTGTTAGTATACAGCCTGTAATTACAGCCTGTAGTTTGCTGTCACAGCTTGTAGTCAGCTTGTAGTTTCCTTTTTTTAGCCCCTTGTATGTCCTATTTAACTAAAGCATTGTAAACCATTCAAAGGAAGGCAATATACAGATTTTCTTTCAATCTTGAAATCGCCTATTACAGTATCCCGATTTCATGAGTGTAATATGAATGGTATAATATATCATAGAGAGTGGCCTGACTTCCACACTCATGTAGGTAAGTCTTCCATGGTGAGACTTATCACTCACACTAGTTTCTTTATAAAATACATGTGTTCTATAGACCACACATTAATTGTCATATGTAGTATCCTGATTTCATGAGTGTAATAGATCGGTCTAATATTCCATAGAGAGCAGCCTGACTCCCACACTAGGCAAATACAAGCTCCTTTCTGGCTCCTAAACCATAATATACATTTTACTGTAAATTTTTATGTATGAGTCGTTATAATATTCTTACAAAAAAGTGGTACTAATGGAAAATTAATACAGGTGATGAATTGGACCTTAGTTACTACCTACCTTTGCACCAGGCTGTGAAAAATGGCAATTGGGAAACTGCTAAAAGATTCAATGAGTCTGATCCGAATGCATTGACTGCAGTTATCTCGCTCCACAAAATGACTGCACTTCACGTTGCATCTTGCAGTGGACGCTGGCAGTTCGTTGAGAAGCTGGTGAAACTCATGCCAACAGAAGCAATTGCAATGCAAGAGAACCGGGGCCGCACAGCTCTTCATTTTGCCGCCATAAGTGGAACTAAAAAAGCAGTTAGAACATTAGTAACAAAAAATAATGATTTGACTCAAATTGTAGATGCTCATGGACAGACTCCACTCTTCATGGCACCTTCATTGGCTCCCCCTGAATTGAAGGACGTGGTATGGTACCTTTCTTTGGTCACTAGAGATGAAAATGAAAAAGCTGAACGGAAACCCTTCTCTGGTCATTTGGGTGCTGATCTCATTTTGAGCATAACTGCCTCAGGTTACTATGGTAAGACAGAGTGCATATATAGGACATATATTACACATAAACTGCAAAAATACTAATTAAAACACTCGATGCTCACCACTGCATGCCTTGTGTCTACAAGTACGAAAATGTGGTAAATTATAGATTGTGTGTTCTGAATATATATATATATATATATATATATAACAGTACTCAAATACTATATATTTATTGTTATTAGAGCCCTGTCCAGGAATGGCGTGCCATCTCTTAACTATATTATGAAAGGAAAAAGATGAAGGAAACAGAAATTTTGAAATTGAAGGCATATTTGTCTTGCACTTTTTCTCGCTCTAGTCTCAATTAATTGTGAAAGGATTGGAGAGCTTGACGAGTTGGGTTTGTCATCTCATCTTGGAGGCATTTTGGAATGGGAATATTACACGAAAGTAAACATATAATTTAATTTGGTCTCATTTAATTAATGTAGGTATGTGTTCTTCTTCCACAGATATTTGCCTACATCTCATCCAACGGTACCCTCACCTGGCTACAGCTAGAGATAAAAATAATTCATCTATACTCCACATTCTGTCACAAAATCCTTCTGCTTTCCCGAGTGGAAGTAGGTTTGGATTCTGGAAAAGCTGCATATACCCACGTATGTTGGTGTTCTCTTGATCTTTATATATATATATATATATTCGCCCTTTCTCCTATATAGATCTGTTGTATTTGTCATTTGATAAATTTTCACACGTGGAATGTATGTCTAACCTAAGACATTAATTTCATTGTCCCTCTGGTTTGGAGGAGGTCCCTCTTCACAGGTTTGGAGGCAAACTGCCAAGGGCATTATATACCCGGCCTTTGAACTTACTACGCCTTGTCCAAATTTTTTATCTTTTTCGTTTTTGGATTAAAGAATTAATTATTTCATACATGTTACTGATACTTTTCCCATTGTCCTCTTAATGTTGAAGTTCTCCCTGTTCAACTTAACCATGGGCCACAACATCCGATACAAAGTGACATGGAGAGTCCCTTTGGGAATTTAAGAGAATCTGGAAAAGTGCCAACCTCAACACCATCAGCAACCTTTCTAAGTCAAGGTTTGCAAATTTTATATACATATTTGTTTGTGTTTCATTAATGGTGGAGTATTACATTTTGGAAAGGCTTATGTTGTTCTAAGATGGAAATTCAAAAGATTATTCTCATAGTACATCAACCACTCCATAATTTAGAATTATGGGGATACAAAATTTATTAACTAATAGACTGACTAACTTGATACTTGATAGGAGTATAAAAATTTTACTTTTTCTTTATCTATGAATTTTCCCATAATAATGGAATTATTGCACATGACTAAAAGAAGACCTTTATAAATATATTTGTGTCATGTATTGTATCTTGAATTCTTAGTTTAATTAGATTTCTATTTTAGAGTTGTATTTTGTTAAGAAATTTCTTGCTAGACAAGTCTTGGGCTCTAAAGAATTTTAATCCTTTTCCACGGGTTGGGTTTTGAACTCTATACATAGATACCTGACACTTGTAAGACTGAAAGAGATGTAGCCCTAATTTTTATTGTAGTACAGTGGAGGTGGTACTCATAAGGGAGTCCAGATCAGTTGATGGGTAAAACACAGGGAGTTTCTTAATCGGTCACTGTCCTCATTTCCTTGTCATCATCATCGTTATTGTAATATACTAATATACTTAAGGGCAAAAATCATAAAACCCCCATTACTTTTAAAATTTGATCATAAAACCTCAACTTGTTTCCAAAAACCCTTACATTTTTAAAAAGTGATTGCATTACCCTAATATCCGAGTCCGACCCGTTAAATAAGCTGTGAAATGTCGAATTTGACCTTGCTATTTAATTTTAAATTAAAACTTAAAAATTATATTTTTTAATAACGATTTTACCCTTTCACGCACAAACGACGTCGTTCACATCCCTAACCACCATTCCACTCCATAAACACCACCATCACTACTGCGAGGAAGCCGCAACCACCATCATCAAATTTATAATTGGAATCACAGAATTTGAAGCAATTTGGATCAAATTAGGATAAAAGAAGGACCAAATAGGTACATGGTGGTAATGACAAGGGTACTCAGTGATGAAGAAGGTGGGAAATTAGGGTTTCGATGGAAGGGGTAGAAGGAGGAGGTGGTGGAGGCGTTTATAATGATGTTGGATGGTGACGGTGGCACCGGTGGTGGTTGTGAGGTAGGAATGGTGGTGGCCGTTCCGGCGATGAGAATGGTAGTGCGGTGATGGCCTTTGGTTTGGCTGTTCGAGACTATTGCAATCTCACATGGCCGTTGACTCAGTCGCTTTCTCAACTTTTTGTTTCCTTATTGAATCACTGTGAAGAAAACGACCCATCAAGCCGACCGCCGTCTCCACCAGTTGCCCCACCATTGCAAAGGTGTAATTGTGTTTTAAATTGTATACTTCGTTGGTATCTATATGAGTGGTTTTAATTTATCCTCGTTATTGCCCCAATATCCGAGTTCGACCCCTTAAATAGGCTGTGAAATGTCGAATTTGACCTTGCAATTTAATATTAAATTAAAACTTAAAAATTTATTTTTTAATGACGATTTTACCCTTTCATGCACAAACGACGTCGTTCACATCCTTAACCACCATTCCACTCCATAAACACCACCATCACTTCTGCGAGGAAGCGGCAACCACCATCATCAAATTGGTGCCACCATCATCAAATTTATAATTGGAATCACAGAATTTGAAGCCATTGGGATCAAATTGGGATAAAAGAAGGACTAAATAGGTACATGGTGGCAACGACGAGGGTACTCAGTGACGAAGAAGGTGGGAAATTAGGGTTTCGATGGAAGGGGTAGAAGGAGGAGGTGGTGGAGGCGTTTATAATGGTGTTGGATGGTGACGGTGGCACCGGTGGTGGTTATGAGGTAGGAATGGTGGTGGCGGTTCCGGTTTCGGCGATGGGGGTGGTAGTGCGGTGGTGGCCTTTGGTTTGGCTGTTCGAGACTATTGTGATCTCACATAGCCGTTGACTCAGTCGCTTTCTCAACTTTTTGTTTCCTTATTGAATCACTTTGAAGAAAGCGACCCATCAAGCCGACCGCCATCTCCACCAGTTGCCCCACCATTGCAGAGGTGTAATTGTGTTTTAAATTGTATACTTCATTGGTATCTATATGAGCGTTCTCTAGTTTTAGGGTTCTTTTGCGATCCTTTTTGCAACAATCCCCGATTCACCATTGCAGCGGCCACCACACACAGCTAAGGGTTGTGTTTGGTGAGTTTGAGACTAAGTTTGGTGGGAACTAAGTTGACCCGGGTGAGCATGGTGACGATGATGGAGATCGCCGGATAAACTCTAAAGCATCAATGACGCAATTGTATCGAAACTGATGAGAGCATAGCCTTAAACTCCATGACTGTCGGCGAAAAGCTTTAAGCATCAACGACGCAATTGCAGCGACCTAAACAAGCGAAGTCTCCGATAAATCAGAAACAGACACAATCAATAAAATTTATGGCAAGCATCATACAGATCGTGAACTTCCTTGAAGACCCAACTGGTCGGCGAAATAGGTTGTCGGAGTTTGCTATTGGTCAACACTATCCTCGGCTACGGGAGGACGATAGCTTAGAGAGAGAAAGAGAGCGTCGGTAAGGCCGTGTTTGGTGCTAAAATTATTAGTGTAATTAGGCCATGCTTGGCAATAGTGTGAAGTGGTTATTGTGATAAGTGATGTGTTGTCACAATACTATTGGATGTTCAGATTATTTTTGCCACGTTAGCAACAATATGTACTTAAGCAATAAAATGATAGCGTTCCACTAATGGGTATTTTTGTAATTTTAAAAAATAATTTTTAATTTTTAATTTAACATTAAATAGTAAGGTCAAATTTGTCATTTCACAGCCCGATTAACGGGTCGGACTCAGATATTGGGGAAATGTGATCACTTTTTAAAAGTGTAAGGGTTTTTGGAAACAATTTGGGATTTTATGATCAAATTTTAAAAGTAGTGGGGGTTTTATGATTTTTGCCTTATACTTAAATTAATTAATACAAGCATATACGTCTGTTTTGTTTACTTAATTGGATGCAAAGACAGATATATATAGGACAATACTTGCGGGTGTTGTTCCAGCGCCCCACCGAGGGTTTTGTGTGATGGAGAAGGGTGGAGACCTCGAGGAAAGGTGTACCCCATGGTTTTTGGGTGCTTTGGACTCAATGTTGAAGTCCGATTGTCGTTCTGACAAACGGATCACAGGGTTGTATTGCAAATTGCCAATTTTGTCCTTCTAATGAAATTGGTGATCGGGCGTCGTGAAGTGTGTGATGTGGTCGATCGAAGTGTTTTGTGTCGTTGTGTGATGTCGTGAGTGTAATGGTGAAGTCCGATGTCCAATCGGACAGTCTAATTGTCTGTTTTCAGTTTTCTATTGTAGGCGAGCCCTACTAGGAAAATGGTCTCGCGAGATGGAAATGTCATTCCTTCTCGAGGTTTAGAAGGTTGGTAGGTTGAAAAAGGAGGACAAAAATGGGGTGTCTACACCCCTCTTTGACACAATGTGACTTAGAACAATCCCCTCTTGGACCATAAAATGGCTTTTTCTCCCAACTAAGAATTAGGTTTATCTTACGACACCTTTGTAGGACTAAAGTAAGATGATGAAGGCACAATTCGATTGTAGATCCAAAAACTGAAAAGTCATCCATGAAAACCTCGAGAAACTTTTCCACCATGTCCAAGAATATTGACATCATAAACCTTTGGAAAGTTACAGGTGCATTGCACAATCCAAATGACATCCATCGGGTTTGATCAGTACATGTAGGCTGGTTTTGACCAAACCACGTTATATCTTGTGTTATTGCTTTATTCTTTTCATTGGATGTTCGTGCGCTCCTGTTGTCCTAACAATTTGTAGAACAATTGTGAAGTTTTTCACAACAATGTGCATGATGTCCATAAAAGCTCTTTTTTAATGGTTTAAATACTAGTGAGATAGATGATGGCTAACCAATGAAACTAAATGGTTGATAATTTCATGGAAAATGCTTCTTAGAACAATAGAATTGACTGAAAATTTGAGCCGGAGTGTGCCCAGCCATAAGATGCATCCAGTGAAACCCAATGTTGGGTCCCATTGGATGCATCTCATGGTTTCAAACACTTTGGCTAGGCTCGTAGGTTGGTTCTAGACATTTGGGATGTAGGAATGTTCAAATATTTGTGCGCCCAGATTGTATGTGAAATTTGCAAGTTCCATTGTAATCAATACTCAGCTCTAAATTTGCATCCAATTTATGAGTTTAAAGATTGAAAAAGCAAGATTAGAGAAGATTTAAAATATTCAGATCTTACCGACACGTGTAATTAAGATTCTTTTAGGAACATTCATTTCACTCTCCACCACATATATAGTTACGATTCCATAATGATTGATGCAGCTGTGGTGTATATGAACTTAATAAATCCATTGGCTTCTTACTGTGGAAGCTTTTCCTAGAGACAAGGCTTAATTTGTTGATTTAATTGAGTTGGCCGGTAATTGGTACAGGCTTATTTTCAGTGTGCGGTGCTTCAGTGGTTTAACAAACTATTGTGCAAAGCTATTGAACGGCTGGGTAATTAAGTTACATTGCATTGCTTAATCTTCAGTGATATATTTAACTGCTTTAATTTATGCAAAACTTGGTTTTTATGATATGCAGCACCAGGCATCAAGTGTGTCTATGCTGAAAAATGGAGACATAAACATGTTCTGGAATTGGTGGAATGCATATGTAGACAAGCGGTAAAAGATATGTGTAACACACAAGTCATTGATTTCTTTATAGCCTCTGAAGTCTTGAATACTGCCACAAGTGTCGGGATAGTTGAAATTATTGAGAGATGTCTTAAATTTTTCCCAGACCTAATTTGGACTCCGGTGAGCCAAAAAGGCCTGATTAATGTTGCCGTTGAATGTCGTCAAGAAAAGATTGTTAATTGTCTTTTTGAGAAGTATCGCTTTTCTGCACCAATTGTTATAGACTGCAGTAGCATTTTGCATGTAGTTGCAAAGCTGGCACCTTCCAGTCGGCTCAATTCTGTTTCAGGTTCAGCTTTCCAAATGCAGAGAGAGTTACACTGGTTTAAGGTGGTGAACGATCCCCCCTTCCCCTCTTCAATCTCTTGAAATTGGAAGAATTGGTATGTACTGACTTGGGTTGTTTGCATGAATACCCCGCAGATGGCGGAAAATTTGGTTCATCCGAGCTTTAGGGCAGCAAAGAACTCCAACGGGAAAACTGCTCAGGAAATTTTTACAGAAGAGCACGCAGACCTGCGTGAGAAGGGAGAGAGATGGATGAAGGATACGTCAAACTCTTGCATGGTTGTATCAACTCTCATTGCTACGGTAGCATTTGCTGCAGCTTTTACTGTACCCGGAGGCAACAGTGATAAAGGCTTCCCCATTTTCCTAATGAGCAACTCATTCATGGTGTTTGTTATATCAGATGCACTCGCTCTCTTCTCCTCCACCAATTCCATTCTGATCTTCTTGTCTATGTTAACTTCGCGCTACGCAGAAGAAGATTTCCTTCATTCATTGCCCAAAAGACTGATAATAGGTCTTGCTTCTTTCTTCTTCTCTATAGCCACTATGATGATAGCTTTTGGTGCAGCCATTTCGATGGTGGTGGGTGAGAGATTGAGATGGGGGGTTTCGGTTCCAGTTATTGCTTGTGTCCCAGTCACTTTATTTGCAGCGCTGCAGCTTCCCTTGTTTATCCAAATGGTGAAGTCCACCTATGGGCCTGGCATATTTCATATACAGAAATTAATGATCGATCGACCTTGATTAGGCTTGAAAAATTAATTCAGTGCTGGTTGGTGGAAATTAATAACTGCTTTAGCTAGCTCTGATTGGGATCAATGTGCCTGCCTTGTCATTGAGAAAGTCCATTCTTGTTTCTGATTCTCTCTTAGCCTTCCATATTGCTTCTCATATATACTTGACAGCACATGTTTTATTGGAGTAATTGTTTCTGTGTGTCAACACTCAACAAGTCCATGTATTGAACTGTAAGATAGAATTTTCTTAATTTATATTCATTGCTTTTCTACTATGTGATCGTGCCATATTGGAAAATGGAATGTCAAATGAGAGAGTCCATTTTTATGAAGCAGAATAGGAACTGAGTTTATAAACAAAATATTTTCTCACTCCTCTATTTCTCTCCCTGTTTCATTTTCTGATGACATTTTTTCCGACAACTTTCATATTTGTCGAAACTCAAACTCCAACTTCAATAACAAACAGTCCGGCGTTAATAGGCGGTAAATAAAATGGTACAGAGATCCAAAGCTTCAAATTTTTTGCAGAACTCTCTATCACTCCATGACCTTTCATCTACATCCTTCTCATTTATCCAAATATATATATATATATATATCTACATCCTTCTCTGAGCAAATATTCTCCTTCCATACTGTTGTAGTTAAAGAAGAACTGAACACAATCTTCTTTATACTCTCTGTTTGTGCACATGCCTCCACCACATTAATTGCACCTCTTGTCTCAAAATCCACCACTTGATCCCAACCGCGCCACCAAAATAGGCTATAATCAAATCAATAAAAAAGAAAGGGTGAATTATACGGACCTCTTTTATGTGTAGCATATAATTACTGGGACCTCTCGTATGATTTGAGAAATTATACAAACTTTTCTTACAGACCTCTCTTATGGTTTATCTTCTTGTTTCTGTTTAGTAAAGTTTATTTGTAAATTTTATAAGTTTATAAAATGAGGGTATATTAATAAATAAAAATATATATAAAAACACTCATTTTCCTTGCAAAGGAAAAAAAATAAAAATAAATAAATTGTCACTCCATCCATCTTTTTTAGTTTTTACTATCCCTTTCTGTGGAGTCAATCTCCCAGGAGCAAAAAGTAAATGTGTACGTGTGTTTCTTACCTTGAAAAAAAAAAAAAAAAAAAATTCTACTATTATTTTTATTCAACCAAACAAAAAGTAAAAATGACACAAACAAAAGAGAGTACTTTCCCTTCCACATATTTTTTCCATATTAGGCTATCCATCAAAGCCACCACCCAACCATCACTAACCATATCTGATAGCTTTTGTTGAAAATACTTTGTTGTAATTTTTTTGTGTACGACCAAAACAAAACTAACATAAAAAAACATGTTATTCCTTTCCCTTAAACGACCTGTCGAATAAAATACACAACGATTTGAATACAGCTAGCGAGCTAGAGCTTGGTTTTATTAGTTTGTTTAGCAAACAAGTGAAGCTCAAATAAAATTCTCCAATTTAATAATTAAATGAGCCGAACTTAAGCAAGGGTTTGTAAATATACGCAGATACTGTATAATTTAGTTCCATTAAATCATTTGAACTAATAAAATATTCAAGCCCAAAAACCCAACCCAACTTAACTTGTAAGCTTAGGTCCATTAAACCATTTGAATTTATAAATATTCAAGCCCAATATTCCAACCCATCTTAACATATTCAATCTCTTTTAAAATAAAAAGCCCAAACTCCAAGCCCATCCCCTTACATTTGCTTAAAAATATGTTTATGAGCCTAGCGAGTTGAGTCATGAGCCTGTTTGGACTCGACTTGTTTATCAAGCGAGCTTAAAAATTTTGTTGTTCAATAAATTTGTTTAGTTTTAGCGCTGAATAACTGGGATTAGGGTGTTTACTGTTTAGCGCTCCAGAGATTCAAAGTTTTAACCTATCAAAAGAAATAGATTCAGAGCTTACCTTGTTGGTGTTCAATTGAAAGAGACATGGGAAAAGCAAAGAAAAACCCTAAATTCGCAGTCATGAAGAAGATCGTCACCTCAAAAGCAATTAAGCAGTAAGTTAGTCTATCTTTTTCCTCTAAATCTATATGTATATAGATACTACTATATGCTTATGTGTGTTGCTCCTCTAAATCTATATGTATATGCTTATCCTGTTGCTAATTCTAAAAATATTTTTTGCATTTATATACAAAGAAGAGGTTTTGAACCCTAACAAGAAAGATTTGCATAAGGAAAAGCTCCCACGAAACATGTAAGCCCCTTCTATATGACTAACATATTTATTTGTGTGAATATATATCTGTTATATGTACATACATACATAAATATATGTTCAAAATTGAAATACGAGCTACTATTTTATGTGATGCAGACCGAATGTTTCTTCTGCTCTTTTCTTCAAGTACAACACTGCACTTGGACCACCTTACCGACTTTTGGTTGATACCAACTTCATCAATTTCTCCATCCAGAATAAAGTAATTGAGCAAATGTTATTTTTATATTGCATAGATTTAATTTTATGATAATTGAGGTTGAATAATAAATTTCTTTGAGATGAATGAATGAGAAAGACTTCTATCTATGGTAGGTTGTAGTATTTTAATCTCTTTTCCCCAACCCCTACCCGTGCCCAGTGCTCTGTTTTGTTTTCGAAAAAATGAATACAGAATTGAACCTAAGATTTTTTAATTATTTAAGAGTTTTAAAAAATGTTGGCAAAGAAAGTAGTGAACTCTATTGGTTGCTGCTGTAGTGTGTTGTAAGCAGATTTTACGTGAAATATGCATCAAACCCTAAATTACCAATTTGGTCAAAGTGACCTTGGGGAAAAGGTACCACGCTAATTACGAAAATAAGTTTCTTTCACACTCGTCTTTATCAGAAAAGGAGGCTTGGCTTTGAATGGTGAAAGATAGTAATCTTTTTGGTATAACAGCCAATTGTATTGGTTTGTATTTATTTTTTAGGGAAAAATATGTTGATTTACCCAGGAAAAAAATGTATGTTGATTCAGCTTTAACAATATTTTTTTCCTATCGGTTCTTCATCTGAATTTACAAATTCTGGTGTTGTTGGATTTGGAGAAGGGGATGATGGATTGCCTATACACAAAATGTAAGTATGAGAATCACCATTTTGTGCTTTATTGTTAATGTTTATTGTTGTTTACTGCTTGCTGTCTATCCCTCTTCTGCTGGTATAGACCTCTTCTGCTGGTATAGACTTTCAATGTAAAATAATTGTAATGACTCCTAACACCAACATTGTTTTAAATATTGATTACATTTTTAGTGGATATTGTAGCAATTATTGGTTGCTTGCTTACACACCGCTGGTTATTATGGTCCTATCCAAAATAATCACTTTGGATAGTGTGGGATAGGAGAATGTCTCAATCTGTGTTACATGGATTCTTCAAAATTATGTGAAGTACTGTGTTGGACACACATATAGAAAATGTGTCCGACACTTTTGGTTGTATATACATCTAGAAAACACATCCAGTAATTTTGCTCTTCAAAATAAAATAAATAAATTATATAGTATGAATATTTAGCAGTTTTATTTAGAGATTTGATATATGTCCAATGGCTAGACACGTACCCGAGCAATAGAATATAGGTTCCAATAATACCCATAAAATTGATTTTGTAGTTTCTTTTATCATTGCTACAAGATTTAACCTGCCATCTGCAAGCGCAGTGCATATGTGGCTGTAGACACTAAAATTTAGTGGGCGTTGGTTTTAACGAATGGACCCATTAAATATAGGCCTAATGTTTAAATAAATTATTTAATTTACCAGGCTTGGTCCACTTAAATTATTTAATTAGCCCAGCCCAGATAATTAAATGAAACGATAATTATTCCTAATAAAATATATTTTGAATAATTATCTTTAAGGATAATTATCATAATATAACCGGCCCGGCCCAGTTATAGTTTTATCCTTATCAGGAGATGACACGTGTCATCATCCTATTAATCCAAGAAGCCTATAAATAGAGGCTTGGAGGAAGAAAAAAAGGGGAGAGGATTCAGAATTCAGAAGTCTACAAATTCAGACACAAATTCAGAATTCAGAAGTTCAGAGACTCAGAAATCCAGAGACTCAAAATTCAGACACAAATTCAGAATCGAAACCCAAAAGCGAAGAACATCAAGCACATCCAACAACGTGCCGTTCTTCATCAAATTCCACGGTGATTCAAGAACAAACTCGTGCAGCCCTTGGATCCAACCAACCAAAAACAAGGAGATCGAATCAGAGGACCATTTTTTTTTTTGTAAAAGATATTATAGAGGACTGTACTCCACATTCATAAATTAATAAAATTCTATTTTGCTCCATATTTTGTTTCTATTGCAGACTTACAAAATTTGTGTGTACAAATTTGTGGCACGCCCGGTGGGACCACCTTTGCCTCTCATCTCTTTCTCCTACCATCAAGTTGCTTCTCTATCAGATTCTATGGCTCCCCCTAAGATTTAGACAGACAAGAAAGTCCAAAAGAACATCACTATTGTAAAGGTCGACGCTAAAGCCACCATGAAAAGTGGCACGAAGACCAAATTAAGCGATGGAAGTACCTTGACGGGCCCTGTGACACGTAGCAAGTCCCAGGCGATGGCGTCATTCAAACTTCAGCAAGATGTGGTGAAAACTAATCCTGCAACACCGGCGAACATGAAAACTCAACATGTCAAAAACCTTGACATTGTTCCAGAGGAGGCTCCACCACTTCGTTCTATCTATGATGCTCACTCTAGTGTCGGTTCACCCCCAGAGTCACCACGTCAGACTTCGGAGCAATCAATCACTTCAAGGAACGTGGATTCTCAAGGCCTATCATACTCAGATGTGGTTGTTGCTATGATGACTGGAGCTGCTACGGTGGTGGAACAACTAGCAACTATGGCTCATTCCATTGAGAACCTCACAAAGACTATTGAAGAAAATGACTTGCAAATCGCTACACTAATGAATAAATTGGAAGTTCAGACCTTCAGTGAAACACCAATGCCATCCGGAATCGTGCAACTTTCACACCACCACCGTCTGGGAAACCTACATCTTCCACAGCAATACTAACGGAGAATCCTAATTCTACAGCACAAGGTACTCACAAAGAGAATCCCAAACAGACGCCGGCGACAGAACAAGCGACCAGTCAAAATCAGACGCCGGGGATAGAACAGGCGACTGGTCAAACCAATCATACCTCTTCTTCAGTCTCTTCATTATCTGTCGAACAATTGCAAGATATGATAACGAATACAATCCGAGCTCAATATGGTGGTGTCTCACAGAGCACTCTCATGTACTCAAAGCCCTATACAAGGAGAATCGACAGTATGAGAATGCATGTAGGATACCAACCTCCGAAGATTCAGCAATTTGACGGAAAAGGTAACCCCAAGCAACACATTGCCCATTTTGTCGAGACTTGTAACAATGCCGGAACAGAGGGGGACTTACTAGTCAAACAGTTTGTCCGGTCTCTTAAAGGAAACGCGTTCGAGTGGTACACTGACCTAAAGTCAGAATCAATTGATAGTTGGGACCAGATGGAACGAGAATTCTTGAACAGGTTCTATAGCACTCGTCGTACTGTTAGTATGATAGAGTTGACTAACACGAAGCAATGGAAGGATGAGCCTGTAATCGACTACATTAATCGGTGGAGAGCCCTCAGTTTTGACTGCAAGGACCGTTTGTCAGAAGTATCTGCTGTGGAGATGTGTATGTAGGGAATGCATTGGGGCCTGCTCTACATTCTGCAAGGCATAAAACCTCGCACATTTGAGGAATTGGCTACGCGTGCCCATGACATGGAGATCAGTATGAAATCCCATGACGGCAAAAGTCCCGTGACTATAGAACCACGCAAAGATAAGAAGGACTGGAAGAAGGGCGACAAGTTATCAAAAAATGCGGCTAAAGATTCAATGGCTATCTCAACCACCCCAATCAAGATATCTGTTAAAGATGACAAGAAGGATGATGAAAAGCCTCGCCAGTTTCAAGAGAGGGAGAGACAGCGTCCTACGCTAAAGGAGTTAGAGAAGAAAGAATACCTCTTCCCCGATTCCGATGTTCCTGGCATCTTGGAATGTTTACTTGAAAGTAAAGTTATAGAACTCCCTGAATGCAAACGTCCTCCAGAGATGGGACGTATCAACGATCCAAAATACTGCAAATATTATCGCATTATCAGTCATCCAATTGAGAAGTGTTTTATCTTCAAGGAGGTGGTGATGAATCTGGCAAAACAAGGAAAAATCTTGTTGGATACAGACGAAGTTGTAACTTCAAATCATACTACTGCTACTTTGACAACCTCTGTCGTGGGGAGAGGATTCAGAATTCAGAAGTTTACAAATTCAGACACAAATTCAGAATTCAGAAGTTCAGAGACCCGGAAATCCAGAGACTCAGAATTCAGACACAAATTCAGAATTGAAACCCAAAAGCGAAGAACATCAAGCACATCCAACAACGTGCCATTCTTCATCAAATTCCACAGTGATTCAAGAACAAACTCGTACAGCCCTTGTATCCAACCAACCAAAAACAAGGAGATTAAATCAGAGAACCATTCTTTTTTTGTAAAAGATATTACAGAGGATTGTACTCCACATTCATAAATTAATAAAATTCTATTTTGCTCCATATTTTGTTTCTATTGCAGACTTACAAAATTTGTGTGTACAGTGGCTATACTTAATTCTTTATCATTCATCAAATGGAAAATTTGTTTGTTTGTTTTATTTTTTATTTTTTTGTTTTTTTGTTTTCTGCTTATGTTTATCTTACTACCTTTTGTGCTGTAAAGGTACTCCTTGTATCACTGACTGCGTAATGGCAGAGCTCGAAAAGTTAGGTCAGAAATACCGAGTTGCTTTGAGGTACTCATGTTCTTCACTCAAGAAGTCTTGCTTCTGAATATTCATTCAGTTCTATTGCCTCCCATTGTTCCTATTCTTTTTAGCTATTTGAAAACCAAAATATCTAATACATGCGTTTATGGATATATTTCCTTGTTATTTTCAGCTATTATGTTTATATTTTCTTGTTCTTTTCAGCTTTTTGAAAATAAAATTCCTCTCATACCTTTTTTCTTTTATATTAAAGACTACAATAGCTGTGAAAAGGATGAGAAATGTGTGTACTTTGCAAGAACTGTGCAATGATATGCATTAAATAGTAGAACTTAAATGCATCTGAGCTTTGAACTTAAAACATTTTTTTTTCTCTCCTTTTGCTTTGAAATAGGATTGCAAAGGATCCTCGATTTGAAAGACTTCCTTGTATTCATAAAGGAACATATGCTGATGACTGTATCGTCGATAGAGTTACACAGGTACTATTTGGATCCAACTATCTGCAATGCCACATTTTCTTGTGCCCTGGACCTCAAATTACATTTAACTTTTGTTTGCAGGCTGTATATTTTTTTTGTTAATTTTAGGACTTCTCTACAAAGTTAACCATCCTTTAGGATTCTATAATGTCAACCATCCTTTAGGAATTGTGTCTGATCATGGTATCAGTATTCCAATATTTCTGTGCTGGCTTTTGTGATGTAGGGAACACTCTCTTGTCCTTACACCTCCCCTTTAAAGGGGCACAGACATCACTCAAGTTATTAGCTGGTGGTTGATGTGTGTCAATAATAAAAGACACTTGCAATAGGACGAATCCTTGTAGGATAGGGCTATATTGAGGGTGTCGAACCTCAAGGACCGTGTTGGTACTGTCAAGTATAAAATTAATCCCGATTTGATTCGAGAGAAAGATGATTTTGTTGTTTTCTATTTCTAAACTGCAATAAAACTGAAAATAAACTAAATTATTGAGAATAGGTATCAAGATAATGGGGATTAAGGGGAATGACTTCATCACTAGCCTCATAACATGGTCAATTGTCTCAACGATGGGAGATTCACACTTATGCATATTTGGGAATCAAGTGGGTACAAACACACTTCAATTCAATTAAGAAGGTATATATGAATAAACACTAAGCCATAACTTATCTTTTGTTGGCACGAATTGTCTACCTAACTATTCTAATCGACCATGCAGTTCAACTCGTCTTCCGTAAGCATAAATTATCAAAACATTCATTCATATAATCATTAAGCACTATTGCATGATAACCACTTCTACCATTAAGAGAAGTCTTTAGCCGCCAATCTCTCACAATATAAGAGGTTTGAACTCAATTAAAACAAAATTAATTCTAAGACAAGAGATTAATTTTATTAAAATTGATTTTTTTTTTTTTTTTTGGTAAGTTAATAATTTAATTAAATAGTTATTTACTAATAATGACTGATGGAGTGGGGATTCGAACCTTGGCCTTTGGCCACAAACAATCTTCAAAACCCTAAAAGCCGCCACGAAGTAGAAGAAGCTTATTGTGTCCTCTCATCTTCTTTTATAGTAGAGAACAAGTCTCAATCCCTCTTGGATGGGCTTTACAGCTTTTGGGGGCAATTAGGCCCATAAAAGAACAAAGAAGAGAGATTTTACAACTTTTCCGCAGCTTTTGGAAACTTCTGGGAGGTTAGTGCTCGAGCTCTAGGTCCTTGTGCTCGAGCACTAGGTCTAGTGGTCGAGCTGTAGCTTAACACTTAGTAATTTTTTTGTCTACATTTTTTTTTTTTGTCTACATTTTTTGAAGCATCTTTTCCTTCAATACTTGGTTTTTTTCTTGAATTTCCCTGATTAGTGCTCGAGCTCTGACACTTAGAATTTTTTCTCTGCTTTTCTTCACTCAGTGCTCGAGCTCTGTAGAGTTGTGCTCGAGCACTAAAGATCTGTGCTCGAGCTCTAAGGCTCTAATTTCTCTAATTCTCCCCGGTTGACTTCCAAATTGACTCTAAAGACCCGAAGTATCTCCTTAAGCATTGGGAACACCATTCCAAGCTTCAAATCCATGGAATTGTCCGTATCTTTGGGTAAAGACCTGCAAATAGTAAATTCACAAAAACAAACAGAAGAACCGAAATAAAGGCATCGCTAAGGCATTAACATATGCACGTTTAAGGGCTCGAATATGCAATATGCAGCGCTTATCAATGGTCAGTCTTTTTTGTACTTTCAAGTAGGATTTTTATTTAATTAAGTTAGACTAGGTATAATGACAACATTTTATCCAGAAAAAGAAATAAAAGACCACAATTCAAAGCGATATCATTTGCTTGGAGATTGTACTGTTTGTATTTGATTTATTGGATCCTGTGTTTTCCCATCCTTATCTTAACCTTTGGATCCAGAACATTTGCATTACATGTTGATTTAAGATATGGTATTGAAAACTAAAATCCTAAAAATAAATTTTTTTTCACGGTAATTATCTACTGAACTGGAACTTATGTTTCATTTGTTGAACTAAAATCGAATCTAAGGCTTTTATCAACACTATCCTGAAAATGATCTTATTAATGCTTGCAATAGTATTGCATATATTTTTACTTTTGGGTACATTAAAATCCCTGCCTGGAACTAACGGTGTTCACTTTTTAAATTCAGAAAATTTTATACACAGAATATACTGTTTGAAATTTTGTCATTTTGTTGATCAATTGTTCAACTTAGATTCTTCTCGACACAAATTATTGCCATTTGCTATCTTAATGTCAAAGTGACTTTTAATTTGAGAAAAGTCGGTATATATGTAGTTGTGAATTTAGATTATAATTTCTGAAATGTTAGGAAGGGTAACAGATCAGCTTATGTAGTTGTGCATTTATTTGGGGTTAGGGGTGAAAGAGAAGGTATAAAATAACGTAGCACTAAGCTAGCTGCAAACTTTGCATTAGAATGTGAAATCTTGGCAATTTTGCAGAATTGCATTTGATGGACGGTCTTGAATGCCCAAACAATCGGTTCCACTTCTCAAACATTCCATTCATGCTTATTGTTAGAAAGTTAAAAAATGATGTGCGTCCAGTTCAATAGTCATGAAGGCTTACTGAATCATCCACTGCACAGCTGCAGGACAATCCTTGGTCCTTAAATGCACTTGGTCGTTTATTGATTTATTTTTCGTGATTGAGAGCATACCCAAAGTCCAAACGCTACATGTTATAAGTACTGACTGGCCCATGTTAGTGATTCTACTGCATTGTGAATAAGCAGCGTATCTATGACATCTGCACCCATTACACACGCCTACCTGTCCATAGGGGCAGGGAATGGAGTGGGTTGGGGTTGGGTTGCACCCCCAAAGTGTAACTGTTTTCTTTTTTTCCACCATTTTTTCTAGGGAAGAAAATTTCCACCATTGGACTTGATGAACATTCCAAATTTTGTGCTGTAAATATTGTTTTCTATCAGTATCTCAGCAACCGTCATTATATATATATATTTTTTTTTTGTAAGGTTAAGCGCACACACACACACCGATGCCTCCATTGAGGCTCGAACACCCAACCTCCCCTCTAGGGAGGAGGGCTTGTACCAATTGGGCTATTGCCCATTGTATCTGATGTTAGCATGGCTTTGAAAACTAAATTTCAAAAAAAATTATGTTCCATGAACTTTTATTTGTTACTTCATAATCTTTATCTTCCATCATTCTTTCTCCTTTTTCTTTATTTTTTTATTTTTTATTTTTTATTTTTTTTTGGGTGGATGTCAACAGAATTGCTCATATTTTTCTCTTGCATTTTTCTTATTCTTCTCCTGCGGCCAATTTACATAAATTATAATGTTTGAAACAGCATAAGTGCTATATTGTTGCAACATGTGATTGAGATCTGAAGCGAAGGATCCGCAAGGTACCACAGGTTACCAATTGCTTGGTGTTTTGTTAATCTATTGGTACTTTGAATGTGATGCATGATATTGGTGTTCTACAGGTCCCTGGAGTGCCGATTATGTACATAAGGATTCAATCGAGCGGTTGCCTGAAGCAACTATTGGCGGAGGTAGGCTAGAAACTTTAAAGCTTTAGCTGCAAATTTTTTTTTTCCCCATCAATGTTTTCTCTCATGTTTGGCTGGTGGTATTTTTGGTGCAGCTCCAAGAATTTAGTACCATGAGTGCATTAGTGTGATTTGGCGCGAGGGAAAGCCTGTGGTTGTCTAATGTCTACTTATGTGATCGTGCATTTTGGAAAATGGAATGCCCTTATGAAGCAGAATAGGAATCGAGTTTATTCTGCTTTTATCTGCAGCTATATTGATCATTGTTGTGGACTTTTCGGAGCTCAAGACTTTAGTCTTAGCTGAATAATCCATTAGTTGAACTGTAAATTTCGAGAACTTCCAACTACGCAGTAAAATGTAATGCTTGTTGAGACCTACACCCTCCCAATTTCAAGGTGATCCATTATGGTCTGCGTATAGCATTGATTTCTTTTTCCATACAAACAACAGGAGAAAATTCGTTTTGAATAAGTTCTATGTTTTGAACCGGAGCAAGTAGGTTCGTTCATTTTGCAATTGAGGGCTTGCCATATCAACCACCTGATGTAAAAATATGAAAGCTGAATGAGCCATTCATGGATAAGAAAAACAGAAGATTAAAAACAATATAAATGGGGGTATTTATTACCTCGAATCCAATTTTTTGGTACAGGTCCTGTGCAGGACTGTTATTTCTATGCACATGCACAAATACCTCTTCTGCACCTGCGATATGAACAACAGCTTCACAAGTGATGTATTTTCTGCTGCTTCTGATCATCTATAACATATTCAAAAACAAATTAAAATGCAAGTGCAAATGAATGTTTTGTATTACCATTAGAGTTGGCTGATTCAATAGCAAAATGCAACATGTTTCTGGCAATACCCTGGCGACGTGCTGACTTGGCAACACATAAGTTTGCTATGTAACCATATTTGTTCGAGTCCTTTCTGCTGATGCAGCAGAAGAGGTGAGTTTTCACCATTTCCTGCAAGCAGAACAAATATCCAGTTTTTAAAAAACTGGATAAAAAGCTTGCAATTTAGATGCAGTAGTTAGAGCATGTTTTACCCCGGGAAAGGTCTCTCCATACAACAAGCATCGAATGCTCAAATCTAGGGTTCCAACTACACTCTTAAGTACGGTACGTTTCACATTCGTCTCTTCCTTCTTCACCTAACAGTTTTGAAGCACACTAGATCAATAGCTTTGTTGCGATCATGAAAATATACACATGCTCTCAATAATATGTAGTGTTGGTGTTACTCAACTGGAACTTTTGATTTCCAGATGAGCTATAATAAATATTTAATCCTGACCAAATAAATTTAAATGGAAACAGAAGTATAATGTTGTGGAAACATCAAACCGCCACAATGCAGCTGCATTTCTGCCCAAGTTTCACTTTGCTTCGCCTTTTTAACGCGTTAAACTCCTACGAATTTGGGAAATATTCAGAATTTTATACATGATATATATATATACTCCTTTATGCATTCTCTGCAATTAACAAAGGATTTTATCTGAATTCCTACCTGCTCTGCAAATTGTCTTTTGTAGTTATCGGCATATCTGTGTTATCAAGCAGAGCCTAGAATCAGTGGCATTCAATTCTTCCACTTCTATAAATTAAGACATTTATAAAGCCAATTGGATTTAGCACTTGTTTAAATTATTATATTGACTCAGAAGAAAACGAGAAAATAGTTCATTTTGTGAAATTTGTTTTGAAAAATAGAGTACATACCGGTCATTATTCTGATCCTCCCAGTGAGTTTCTGCTCGAAGCCAAGCTGCTGTCTACCAAATACACAGAGCACAGCGAAAACAAGAAATACTGAGAAATTTCATGGCTTAGAATATTTCTCATAAGAATATATATATATATATACAACTTACCCAAAATTCTTCATCAATTAGAGGCTCACGTGCCACAAAATTCCCGAACTCAAATCTATTTTCTTGAATGAACTCTTCATCTGATGGCTGGAGCCGGTCAAATCTAAGATTGGATGTAGTTATTGTTTCTAATGGAGTCGCAGAAAGTTTGCGAGGTTGTATTGAAAGTTCTTCTTTCGTACTCGTCAGAAATGATTTAGAATTCAGTGTCCTGTCGATTTACAGATGTTAAGTTTGTTCATCAATCTCATCGACCCATTCGATTATGCGAATAAGAAATAGCTATGGAGAGCAATAGACATGCCAAACTTGGCTAAAGTACGAAAAGGTTAAAACCAAAACATTCATGTTTCAGAAATTGATTATGTTCCAAAAAATAAAGTTGTGTTCGTAAGAAAGAAAAATCCAACTCTAGAAATTTGTTTGACAATACTCACATTGTCCAAGAAGCAGAATAAATCCTCCGAAATTTGTGATGATTTCTAATTCCATAGCATGAAGTTCTCAAGAAACAACCAGGTCTTTGTAATGGAATCATCCACATCAGAATCAGAGCTAGCTTGCTACCTCCAAATTGGATTACCTTAGACAAAAGCGAAGAACTAAAACTAAGGAGAAACAACAAATTGTATTGCTTCTTACTTGCAAGGATACACAGAAAAACAATTCACAAAGAACAATAAAATAAAAAAAAGTCTTATAGTTTTGAGCTAAAAAACAGTGTAGCTGGCAACCAGAACAAGCGAAATTAATGATTTATAAAGACACAGTTCTTAATATAATACAAGATTTTGGTGCCTGTCAATTAGGTGGCGGGCCTATGTATAAAATTTAAAACTTGATTTCTTGTGATTACAATTATCACCATACTTATCCAACAAAAGCCTAATTAAATTCTTTTAAAGAAGAAAATTCGGGCACATCCAGCTCAGAACTATTATGTTATTGGGTAATAATAATATAAATGAAAAAATATCAATGAAATAACGATGTTAACTTCCTAAATAGACAATAGTTGAACAGGTTCAATGAAAATATGAGTGTGTGTGTATTCATTGGTGGTGGTGATGAAGGCTATGATTTCATTTTTTATATTTTATGATAATTTTAAATAAATTAATTAAATGAAATCCAAATAGCAAGTTGGTCCTTTACTAGATATGGATAAAGGCTGTCAACAGATATTAACTGCGACAAATGGGCTTGTCTTATTGGTAGTTGAAGAATGGGTTCGATGTTCGGGAAGATTGAATGGTGATGTGGAGCACACAATTTGGAAGTGGAAACCACTAGCGGCAATAAGGTGATGAAGAAGTCATTGTCAGGAACATGTGGAGACCTAGCAGCCAACTCTCTTTCTTTCCATCCTCACATTTAAAAAACAGTATTTATAAAACTCAATTATAGTTATGATTTTGACCATACACACACATATAACTTGTATTATTGATTCTTAAATATCTTAGTTTTACGCACAATCAATCAATGGATGGTGAGTAAATTACATATAAATAAATAGGCATATAAATACGTATAAATAAATAGGCATACTTGTAAAAATCCTTACATCATATAAAGTGTTTGGATGGACTCTACTTGTATTCACTTCAAATTTTAGGTAGGTTAGTTATTTAGGTTCCAATTTTTGGGGCTAATTGGAGATTTGAATTGAATTTCCTTTTGTGGTACACAGGTGTTGGGCCTCTTCATATTGGGCTTTGAATTTATAACTGGTGGCCTAATTGAGTTTTCTTCTCGTATTGGGCTTTGGGCATTTTATTGTATAGCCCAACCCCAATGTAAATATTTTACATTACATATACAAATTGCTTGAATTTCCAAAAAAATAAAAAATAAAAAATAAAAAACCAAAATATTTTCTGGCATATTGATCTATCCAGAGGCATGTCTTCTGTTCAAGGAAGCATTGATAGGTGATACGTGATAGATCCAAATAGATCGCCAGTTAGCAGTTTTCTATCAATGGACATTAATTTACAACATATGAATTTTGTTGGAAATAGAAATAGTATCACACAGGAATCCGCAAAAATAAAAAAATAAAAAAAAAAATAAAAATAAATGTAAATTCGAAGATTACGGTGGTCTGGAACCCATTACATTCTGCAGTAAATTCTAAAGATTAAACAACTTCTAATATTAACTTTAATCGAATTATATGATATCTACCTATATATTAATAATGAATTAGTTGTTAAACAAGTACTCCAATTTGTAAATAATTTGGATTTTGTCTTACGGTGGTATTATTGCTTTAACTTCATAATTTAACCTAATTTATAAGCATTTAAATAATAATAATAATAAATTAAGACATAATCATGAAGTTGTTCTAATCAATATTTTATTTTATTTAAACATCAGACCATTGAGAAAAATCATTTTCTGCCACATTTGATCTATCCAGAGGCGTATCTTCATTTCAAGAAGTTTAGATAGGTGATAGATATAAAGAGACGTCAAATTAGCAATTTCCTGTAAATGGGGCATTCATTTACAACATATGAAGTTTGATGCGGGACTATGAGTCTTTTCTTAGAAAAATAATTGGGATAATTTAAAGGGCAAACTGCATTACAATGAAAAACAGCACTCACGGGGCTCTCTATACATTAAACATCCAAAGGCCACACTATAGTGACCCCAAAATTTGTCACACAGCATTTGCAAAAAGCACACATCAACAAACACTTTATGGTACAACTAAATAAACCCATAAGAAGAGTCTTCACTTCAGCCTTCAAAATCGGTTTTCACCCACTGCCCATACTTGTTCTTCATCTTCTCATCCAACTCCTTGGCCTTAATCTCTGCAATTTTCGCTGCATTTGCCATGGACTCCTCCTGCACTCTTGCAATCCTCCGGCTCCTCTTCTTCGCCGTCACTTCTCTTTCTGCTTCCAGTCCTTCGTACTCTCTCACCCAACAGCTATGTACAGCACAAGCCAGTACTAACACCCCTAACTGCATTATAAACATGGCCATCAAAATCCCACATTCCAATCTCACCAATAGCTTGGCCTCTCTCGGGTCCCTATTCGACTTTATCATCGAAAGGCTAGATTTTTCTTTTGTGAACAAGGCTAAAATGCAGAATAATTGACCGATTGACGAGGCAAGGATGAGGGAAACATGGGTTATGAAGCAAAAGTGGGTGATCTGAGAGTAGAAACCTACAAAAGAGGAGACAAGTGAGATGCAGGAGACCATGAGGAGTGCCCAACCCAGTGAAGTTGGTGGCATTTTCAGGACAACAATGGGGGCAACAGAGGCTGCAGAGATGATGAAGAGAATGAAATTCAAAAATGAGAGGAGAAGAATTGGGAAGGAACAAGATTTCCTGAGCTTAGAGGAAGCCATTTGGGGAATTCTGTGATTGATCCAGAGGAAGGGGCAGAAGAAAGACAGTGGATGATGGTTTTGCTTTGTAAGGAGAGGTGGAAATTTTGAATTTTTATACTAGGTATATTTGGCCGTTAAGGGACACAACGGCTAAATTGGGAGGTCCCACTTTTTGCCTCGAGTGATGCATCGATCCCTCCCCACGGGCTTAAATCTGGATTTTGATGATGTATAGGTTTTTAAATTTTGGAAGCGTGGAGAATGTAGCAACGGGTAGAGCCCACAGCCCCTTCTTTAAGATTTCTTTTTTACTTTTTAATTTTCTTAAGCACCTTCTTAAAAATTTAATATTAATGATTTAAGAATTTAAAATTGCTGACCTGTGCATATGATCTTAATAAGGAAAATGGTCTTAATAATATGACTTATTAAATATATACACTTTTCATTATGTGACATGGATAACGTGGTATCACCGGTGCAGAGAATTCTTTTTCAGAGCACTCTGAGAGTCCACCTGGCCTTTTACCAAAGTTGGCAAAGCAACTACCAACTCCTAAGTTTGAGCTCTTGAAAGTTCCCAGGAGCTGCCTGATCCATGAAACCGGTGGAGGAAAAAGGCACTGTACCAGGAAGATAATGGTATAACTTGAAAACTACTGGTGCCAAATGATGCAAATGCTTTGCTGCATTTTGGTTCTTGCACAACCATGGTAATGAAATAACTCTAATCCACCACCATCCATGGCGCGCACACTATGTAGTCAACTGCGTGCACCTGAGCATTTTTTATTGTCCTAAGCAGCATAGCTTAGGTATGAGAGGTGCATGCCGAGGTTACATTTCCGAAGAATTAACAGCAAGTTTGCCAAGTGCGGCGAAGGATCTCCACAGAGTTGGGCAGCCTCTGCAATAAATGCACCTCAGTGGAAGGTATAAAACAGTTCAAGTGGAAGCTGTCTAAAAGTAACTCATGCTATCTACTCAACTGTGTCATAAAACCTTAAACTGATGTAACCAGAAGCAGTTAATCTGTAGCTACTGGAGTACGCAATACCTACTGGGTGAAGAAGGTATGTGGTTAGTACTCCCATATCAACATACTTGAGCAAGAAAAGAAAATAGAAGTAAAATAAAAGGAAACCAAAACAAGCTGTTATGATAATATAACTAGATAAAGCCATTCGAATACACAGAAGGCCAACACTGTAAGAAACTATTTCAATTTAATTACTACCTTCTGATGATGTAGATCCCCCATCAACAACTCTACAATCCCACCTTAAAGGACCATTACATGAGAATAAAAGAAAATCACATACACGATCAATGTACCTCCTCCAGCTCCTGCTGATCAAGCCAAAAATAAATAAATTGTTCCGTAAGAAACATAAAAATGTTAATACAAAAGTTGCAGTCAAAACCTTCCAAATAAAATTTAGAAAAAAAAAAATTGCAGAGTCAAAATTCACAAAATTGTCCAATGATGACCATGTCCACTATTTACATGAAACAGTAACAAATAACATACAGTTTGAATCACAGTTGAAGGATAGAAGCAAAAGATTCATGATTTTTGTGTATCCAAACGGTACATGCCTGTCATGTCAAAGGACTCATCCACAAAATGTTCATATCAATAGAAATAAGGTCATTCGTCAATCTTACAATGCCCATATTCTAAACGGCAGGAAAAAAACACAAATCAGCATAACTAACAAAACAAACAAAAAAATTGGGAAAATGTTACAATGACGATAATGGAAAACTACAACAACTTTTTGTGGTTCCAAATGCTCCAAATTATACTGATTGAATATGAAAGCTGCAACGATTCTTTTAACATTCTTCGTGGGAATCTTTCCAAAAAAGTCATAACTGGTCCATGGGAGTTCAAATTCCCTTGGGACCACACTCGGGGAGAGAGAGAGAGAGAGAGAGAGAGAGAGATACCTGGTCCTTTGACAGGTATCATTTATGATGTATGTGTTAAAATGGTCTCAATTCTGTCAAGTGATGCTTGTAAACGTCCTGACTCCATGTTGAACAACTTTTCACCAGTGCCCACGGCTCTGAAAAAGCCAAAGTTCAAACCATGAGCAATTCCTAGAACTGTGATATATCACAATTCAAACATTGAGAAAACAATTACATCTAAAAACAAAAACTCTAGTAAGTTCCTCTGAGTGAATGCAAAAGACCAGGGAACTTGCCCAGTAAATTCTGGAAGAACATAGTCAGCTTTCCAGGCAAACCGGAAATCCACACCAGGGCACAAACCAAGTGATGTCTTATTCCGAATCCGAGATAGACCATCTCCACCCAAACAAGTAGTAAGCTTCCATTTCCAACCAGTTGTTTTCATCTGAAAACTATGTCCAATACCAACCTGCATTATTTCAAGAAATCAATCTTGATGCATTGATTTTAAACATCAGGACGCGTACTATCGTTAATATCTACACCATCCGATATGTGTCATATAAATTCTGGAAGATGCATGCATCTGAACCCCGTGTTCATGACTCATGGGAGAGAGAGAGAGATCAAAGCGAGAGCATCAAACCTGGAGATTTAAAAATTTGGTTATTGGGATTTTCTTAGAAAGAAGCCGCACATCATTGTGTATTGGTTCATATATGAACTTCCATCTCCTATCATGGGCTAGAGGTTTCAACACTAGCTTTGCCTGGTACTCGTTTGTTGGAGCATTATAAAACTGAATCAGCAGGATGAACTCAAAAAATTAGAATATTGACAACATTTGACACACATCTATAAAATAGCAATGGTTACAGTCACAGCCAGGAGAAGTAAACATGATATACAATATTGCTAGCCTAATATGTTACATGTTCTTTGCAGGTGTGAGTCCAATCCACACGTCAGCTCTCTCAAACCCAGATCTTAAGCAATTTACATACACCTTCAGCTTTTAAGTATACATTTTTCTTATTATATTACCAGAGAGAAGAAAACCATCAATGTAACATACAGTGTCCAACATGGAACATCGTTCTTTAGTTATGGATTACATGTGGCAAAATATAAAGGACTTCATTCTTTTCCTTTATTGCACATGCTTGCCAAGCACTGCTTCTATAGTATGCATGTCCAACACATATCCACATCCCCAATGCTTTGCCAACATACAGGCCGTTACCTAGTGCTGGTCCTGCCCATGCTGAGTGCTCAGAGGGGAAGACTAGAGGCATAATAATTGGAATTATTTTGCACAAAAATAACATTATCCAACATACTTGATATATTTCAAACTTCGAAGTGTCAGAGATACGGCTGGTCCATGTTTGATCGACTAACAAAGCTTCATTGTCTTCCCCTTTTGAACGCTTTTTCAATACAATCTTACTTATCAAAAATAAAAAATAAAAAACAAAGCTTCAGTGTCAAGTCCTCTTTAGCATGACATACCTCAGGCACTCATATTCAGCGGTTTATAGCTAAGTTACCTTCAAACAGGCAGTAGCAATTATGCATAAAATCCCAACTCCTTACATTTAAAGATTTATTTATAAACTAGGAAAAACATTCACGGAATAGAGGAGAAAAAAGAATTTTTTTATCAAGCTTACTTTGAAGTCGAAAACAATACTTGTGTTGTGTATTCGGTTTTATATAAAGCTTAAGGGTTGTGGGAACAAAATTTGAGTTATATCAGTTCCATGCAGGGTAAGGTTAAGTACAATAGATTATTTTTTGTTTTCAACGATTTTAAGACCTATAATTTATGAATAGGCCGTGGTGGAAAAGCTAGGTAGACTAAGAAAATAGATCAATAACAAATATTTGAAAGAGCTTCAGTCTAACCCTCCAAAACACCCCCCCCCCCCCCAACACCCAAAAAAATAAAATAAAAACCTTCTTTCATTTTCATCAATTGTTCTAAAAACCAAGAAAAAGAAGAGGTATTATAAAAGAAAATAAAACCAACAGAGTTTAGTACCCCATTTCAAGTTTGAAGAAATTGTTTTGCGATTTACAGAAAAACATTCATATCATCAGTATAATGTTTTTATCAAAGAAACTTTTCCACATGGAAGAAACCTTAACACAAAGTAGAGAAAAGAAACATTTTCCATTCGATCAAATCTAGCACACATTCATCTATTTCCACACAATTAGCCCTTAGTAAATACAATAATTCCAGATTACCACAAATATTGAAATAATGAATCCCATTAGACTTGATCACAAAAAAGAATTTCCCTTGAACTCTCAAAAACAGCAATGAATGAACAAACAAAGCATCAACAATTGAGGACTCAAAAGCAGTAAAATAAATTGTATTTAAAGTAGCTGATGAACGAAATGCATGAAGAGATACCTCCAAATTGACCCCAACACGGAACCCCTCAATTTCTTTCCGGAACTTGAGGAACAACTCCGACGGCATTAAATTGATATTGTACAGTTCATCCCACGAAGGAGGTTCTTCACCACTCAAACCCGGCTCCATTTTTAACTACAAAAGAAAATTTAATCAAACCATGTGTTCCATTACCTGGGTCTCTCCAATCTAAACCCAACTACCAAAACATAGTAACAAAAACACATCAAACTTTAATTTCTTATTTTTCATTTATGTGTGCATATTCATATAGATTTAGAGTTCCAAAAAAATCACACACTGAAAATATGTTGTTCCTTGTGTGTGTAATCTGTATTATGTGTTTCTCACGAAGCATACAAAGATGTAGAGATATAGAAAATTCATACCAACTATATGCATACGCGTAGAACTGTATCCAAAAGTATACAATTTATACACGACCTAGGTCCAAAAAGGGCTCTTATTTATTCTTCTCCTCTCAGGGTTTGGATGTGGACTCCAAGTTCGACTACAAAATAAAATTCAATCAAACCATGTTTTCCCTATATCTAGGTCTCTCTAATCGAAACCCAACTTTTCGTTCTTGAACTTAATTACTCAGTAACAAAAACAAATCAAAAATCGAATTTTTTTCTTACTTTCATTCATAAGTGCATACCGTTAAAACTTAAAAGGGTTCTAAAACATCACACTCTGGAAAACGTAGTGCGAGGAAAATGTGTGTAATCTGTGTAATATGTGCTACACACAAAGCATAAAAAGATTGAAAGAAATAGAGACATAGAAAATTCATACCCAGTGATTGTATATGCGTAGAACTGTCTCCAAAATAACAAATGGTTCTTTCTTTCTAATTTTTCTTCCTCTTCAGGGTTTGCACAGTGTCATCAGAATAAAAGAAAGGAGGGGATTATTTTTGTGCGCTCTGCTTGCTGGTGTAGACTCTGTGCCAGTGAGGAGGTCCATTTGGGCTAATGTTTGGTGGTAAGGCGCCTATGGCCCAGTGTGATTTTATTATCAAATTTTGAAAGAAAAATAAAACAAATGGAAGGATTTTAATGAGTTAGTTTTTGTGAAATGGGAAGGAAAGGTTATTATTCTTAATAAAATTTTATTAATATTAAATTTGTCTTTATTTTTATAAAAAGATAGAAGTTTATGAAAAAGTATAGGGTAGATTGATAATAAATTTATTAAAATAATTTATTCTTAGATTTTTTTCTTTGCTTTTTATTACTATCATTTTCTTTATCAATCCACCAGACACAATAAATGATTCACACGATTGACCATTTCTATTGATGAATAGGGAGATAAATGAAGCCAGGATCCTTGTTGGGTTTCAACCAATTAAATATGTTTTTAATTTTATCTATCTTAACCATATTTAATGGGTTGACCAACAGAATAAATGTGTTAAAATATCTATCTATATATATATAATATAATAATTCAGGATTAGTTATTGAATTCAATTAATGTGAGAGAGTAGTGCGTAACAACACCACTCACATGAATTAAAATCGATACGATCCGTAAATTATTATTCAAAAATTAATATATTGACAACTTACAACACCAGTATAGCATATAATAGTTATAATAGAGGCTTTGGGCACATTAGATAAATGTTGATTTTCTTTTTTAAAGTGTTCAAAGAAGGACAAATGATACACTTTTGGTTGTATTGGACTCACTAAAGTTGAGGTATGGAGTTAAATAATGCACATCAGCACATGATTTGTGGGTGAGTGAAAGTGTAAGGTCTAATGGCATGTTTGGTTTGAGGAAAGGAAGAGAGGAAAGAAGCAATAAGGGACTAAGCATCCATCCTTGCTTTGTATTTTTTTTATCCGTCCAAAATGGAGGGAAGATGAGAGAAAGAAGGATAATAACCATTTATCTAAAGAAAAAATAATAATAACCAACAAATATGATATTTTCATTTTTAACCTTCCAAAAATTTGTTGCACGCTTTAGAATGGATATCTAATTTTTATAAATTTATATAATGAAGGTATATTGATAAAAACAATATACAAACTCTATTTTCCTTCCTTTCAAAAAAAAAATTACTATATGTCACCCCTTCTAAACTTTCTACACCCCATTTCATTCAACCAAACACAAAATTAAAGAGATATTTTCTTTCTTAGGATGCCTCATCCATTCATTCCCTTATTTTTCCATCCATTTTTCCTTCCATCCAACCAATGGAGCATATAGTGACTAAGTAATTGATTATTTGTTTATTAATTGTCTATGGTAAGGAATAAAACTTTTTAGGGATCAATTAATGAATGCATTGTTTCTTTTTAAAATTACTAAGTTATTCTTAAAAGTTTATATATATATATATATATATATATATATAAGTTCGAAAATATTTATGAAAAGATGTATTTAATTTACATGAATTTTTGAAGAGGGGCAATATTTTGGGAAAATCCAAAAAAGAAAGATTAACAAGTAATATGAGACAGAATATATTTATTGTATATATCTGTAACTGATAACTCAAAAGGTAAAGAGGATGAGGATTAACTTCGGGCGTTATAATGTGAAAAGGAGTGTTGGCAATATTAGGCATTTATTAATACTTTGATTTTTCAAAGTGTTTTTTCACACTAGACCTTTTTTTTAAGTTGAAAAAGTAGGAAATAAGTATGGGACTATCGGTTCATTTTTTGAACTTGGACATATATAATATAGGAATAGCTGTCTCGGTATTGTAAACACTTGTTTGGAACAACCACGTGTTACAACTGACTTGGGTTGGTCAAGAACCTTAAACAAAATCAACAATGGATGCAATAATTCTATGGTTGTATTTAGTGTCCCAATCATATAATTTACCATTAAAACTTTGTTTTCCTTTCCCCTTTTTCTACTGAAGAACACTTCCTAAGGGATGGATGTTTTTGCAGCAGGACCGTCATTCTCTTGGGGTAAAGAAATCCAATACTACAATATATTGGCTCTCTTCTTGGGTAAAGAAATCTGATAACAATGCATATCCGAGTCCGTAAAGCTATATAAAATGTAAATAAAAGACAAGAGACGAGAGACAAAAGACAAAAGTTGGTTGGCAATGTAAGTTCCAGGACATTCAACAAAAGTTCCACTGAGTTCCATTGGATAAGTATTACATGATTACCATAATTCCACTTTGATTTACTAAACAAAGTCCAACAAGCAACTCTCATGCACACAAGACTAGCTACTTTTACAAAACAGACAGGAGTTATACACGCATGCAATACAGGACAATGGACTACACGGTGCCTGGCAGATTCTGCGGAAACATCGGTGACAGTGCTGCTGATCTTGGACGTTTTGGGACATACTTGCGCACCCACACATGCTTCCCATTGATGGTAAACTTAGCTTTGTCCAGACCATTCAGAACGATTTCAATGGTTGACGGCATGTGGAACACAATCCGAGCAAACAGCGCCTGCTCATTAGCCGGAACATCCTGCATAAGCACGGACTCAATGCAATCCCCATAAGCCAGGGTGAAGAACTCCCTGACTTCCCATTCAGAAACAGGGTAGCCCTTAGAGAATGTGACAAACATGGTCCTGTCATCTTGTGGCACCACATTTGCTTGGGTCCACCCCTGGAACGAACCACTACTTCCTCCAACTACCGAGTGAGAAATGCCTGGTTGCACAAAAGACTGATGACAAGGAGGACTTGAAATAGGCATCTGACTTTCTGCTAAGCTTAGGGCGGCATTTCTCTGAATGGCTTTCTGCATAATGTCAGTTAAAGCCCTATAACAAACCTGAGTTAAGACCTTGTTGACCCCACGATTTATAGCGACTCGATTTTCATGGAAAAATTGAAGACACACCTCATTTTCCGTCACGCATTGAGTCAAAGGAATATCACAGGGTTCGGATGAGAACAGAAATTGGTCATTGTTAATGCAGTTGAGGCATGTACCTGCTTCATCTGCAAGTTCATTTATCAAAATATGGGGCAGGGACAATATTTTCTTTATGACATTTTTAGAGCCCATTCGCTCCAACGAAAGCCAAAAGGCCATAATCTGCATTGACTCTAAAGGGTCACGCCAAACATCACTTACAAGAATTTTGTACAGCTCCCTGTCAATTGCATGAAACTGAAGGAATTGCTCTAGGGTAATGGTAAACTGTGTGGAAGTCATGATACAGTGTTGCCCCAAATGAAGAGATGCAGTGAAAAGATAGTAGCAAAAAACCTGCCCACACAAGGTAACCTCAAATAAGGAAAATAATCAATCAATTCAAAATCAATAAAAAGTAAAGAGAGAGAGAAGTTTTAATAACATAACCAAAAGCGAACTCCCTGCATGGCCAAATTTACACCAAGAGTACCTCAACTCTTGATAAGATTTCATCACAATTTATTACAGCAATGGTGACTGTGTGTGTCAAAAGGCCTTACCTCTTCTAGAGATCCATGCAATGTAAGAGGAGAACAAAACCTAACCTTGGAATTTATGAGAAGGCCAATCTAGCTATTTAGGAGCGCCTGTCTCATGGATGTACTGTCTTGACCCTTAGATCAGAAAGGCGGCAACGAGTGTTCTTTTTCTTAAGACCTCTCACTCTCTGCAACCAAGATGCTCATAAAGTGGTGTTGCACCAACCCAATTTATAGGCAATTAAAACATAAAAAATATATATATAAAAACTGAAAATGACGTAATCTTGAAGTGGTTCTTATCAATGTTTTATTTAAACAACAGTGTCATTATGATTCTGCAATTGTTTTTAGAAAAAAATCATCTACCAAGTGGTGTAATTAATGTTTTCAATGTGATTATGGTAATCACAGGTGGACTCATCCACTATTTTTCCATTTCTGTCAGCTGAGTACCTGGCACAAGTGCACACGTCGAACATGTAGAGGAACAAGTGAATTAAAAAACTAAGATAATTAGCTTAGGCCTATCCTTAATCATCCCATGGCTTGTCCGGTTATAATAAGTCAAAAGTTGTTGTAACGTTCATCCTCTGGTTCAAACTCTCTTTTCCCTCCAATCCTAAACTAAGCGGGAAATGGCATGTTTTGGACTGAGAATCAATTGTTAAAATTAAAACCTAAATTTCTACAACATTAACTGGACCTATCTATAAGTAGTAATTGTGTATCGTTATGAAATGTATTTTACATTTTTCCCATATTGCGGTAGCTCAGCATAGATAGTTTCCAAATATATTTAACGACTTTTTAACTTTTTTCAGCTCTTGGACTGCATACAAGATTTTAAATTCTAGCATACAACGCCTAATATGGCACCTTGCGCTTTAAATTGACATAACTACAATGCTTCCAATTTCATTCATGAATTACCTATATTACCGGTTTTTAGTATTACCTGCATGGTCTCTATCTGATTGTTGCAGATTAATGAAGTCACTGTCGGCATCCCTGAAACTAAACCTGTTTGCAGTATAACTAATCACGCCGCCACCTACATATTTGGAATCCTCATAAATGTAACTTGCCGCTAACCTGTTTAAAGTTGATATTGTCGTCACTTGCCGTTAAAAAATGATGAAGGTATAAGTTGTCATCACTTGCCGTTGAAAAAAAAAGAAAAGGTAGAAGTTGTCGCCACTTGCCGTTAAAAAATGAAAAGGTAGAAGTTGTCGTCACTTGCTGTTAAAAAAAAAAAAAAAGAAAAAAAAAAGGAAGAAGTTGTCGTCACTTGCCCTTTTTTTCAAAAAAATTACAAGTTGTCGTCATCCAATTAATTATTGTTGCTCTGATTTTTTTCACATATTCCCCTACGTCACGAAGAGAATGCGACAATTTGAACACCTATCGGGAGTTTGGATGTGTTGCTGTTCTGATTTTTTTCACATATTCCCCTACGTCATGAAGAGAACGCGACAATTTGAACACCTATAGGGAGTTTGGATGTGTAGTTGAAACTAAATGAGCACCACCAGATCCTGTTAGGATTTAGAAATATATACACGGGCGTAGCCAGAAATTCTCAGTTAGGTGGGCCAATGCACTACTATATAATTAAAATTTTCAAATATATATAAAACAAGTATAATAATTTTTTTCTTCAAAATATAAGTCTTAGTCTATATTCTTAAGAGCATATTTATCTAAAGGACCAGAAATAATCTATAAGCTACAAAAAGCTTTTCCTCTTTTCAAAACTAATGGCTTGAGACTCTTTTGTTGGCGGGTGGAACCGTGGAACCTACACAATGTGCATCTAACTAGGTTCCTCTAACTCGTGATCCTACAAAACAAGAACCTAAAACCTGGTGCAGTACCAGCTAAAAACTCTTCAAATGGTTAAATAAGATATTTGTTGCGAGAGTTAAAGTGCTCCAATAGTAATTAGGGTTGCATTTCTCAACCTTCAGATCCATTTAAACCATTGATCCGATGAAAATAAATCTAAACCATTCAATTTGGTTCATTCTGGTCATCAATAATCTGATTTTGTTTCCAAAAACAATGGAAGCATTACGATCAATATGATTCCTGATTTAGAGACAAAGGGTTAAAAGAACTAACAAGAACTGAAGTGTGATAGTAATACATATGTATCTTTGTTTTTTATTTGATTAATTGCTAACACTTCTTATCATAGACTTATATTAAATTGAATCACTGTTATATACATCTTTTTTTCTGACCTAGCCCACATGTGAAACATATTAATAAAAAATAATATTCTAGTTCTTATTGGCATTTCTAATATTGTTACATTACTAGCAGGTTTAGAAACTAATTATGCACTATTGAACAGGTACGGAATGAGAACTATCATCATTATCATCCTTGCCTTTATCCCATGTGAAAGGGGTAGGCCACAGGAATTCTCTTTTTTCATTCTTTCCTATTATGTCTCTTCTTATATTTAATTTTTTTTAGGTCATTTTTAATTACGTCATCCCATGTATGTTTTTAGTCGGCTTCTTCATCGCTTACCTTCTCAGAAAACAACTCTTCCCCTTCTAACCATTGTATCTTCGGTTGATAAGGCTGGATTTAGGCCAACCTTTGTTATCATTGAACCATACCTTTAAGCAAGTGATGAGTGCCGAAATATGCACATTTCAGCCCTTAATCTTACGGTTGTTAGCACTTTAGTCCTATCTTTATTCATTATTTAGTACTTAACTGCCTTATTGTTATTTTTAAGTTACTATAGTGAAAAAGGGTTCATTCCAGTACATTAAAGCCCTTTTTGAAGTCAACCAAACAGCAGTGAGGAAGAAAAGGTCAAAAGTCAAAAATCACTATTTATGATCGATCGATCGAGGGAAATTTACGATCGATCATATGACGGGCTGGGATATTTAAAAAACGACCTCCTGGTTTCCAATTGAAGAAAGCCATGGTGCACGAGATTGTTGACTTTGGTGTACAGGGTCTGACTCATTTTGACTCCTTAGAGTCACCTATAAAAGGGAATTGAAGACTCTTTTTGAGATATAGAGATTTTGGGGGATCAAAGTGAAGAGCTTTCTCTACTTTCTCTCTCTAGAGTTTGCTCTCAAGGGTTGAAGAAAAAGGTGAAGCTAAGCATGGAGATGGCAATTGAAGCTATGAAGATGACATCCATCGTCTCTATGATCGGCTAAATCTTCACTTAGGGCATGGATGAGCCCTAAGCTTGTGTAATTGTATCTCGTCTTTCATTTATGGGGATTTCCAAGTTGTATATGTTGTTTGGTCCTGTGGATTCATACTTGATTGTACCAAGCTTTGTATTGATAAATTCTTCCAATTAATCTTCTAATTAACTATATGTTGTCTTATATGTGGTTGATGGTTGATTGATCTCTACATTGAGTACATTTTGTAATTGTATTCAATAATGGCCATGCATTAATTACATTGGAAACAATTGTTCTTAATTTGATGAATTATGCTTAGTCTTGATAGATTGTGCTACACCATTAGAATAATTGTAGTTAGGTATACAATTCATGCTTGATTTCGATAGTTCATGCTTATTCATTACAATTGTAGTATTTGCTTGCTTATTGATGTGTGCTTGTAGCCACATCCTTATTACAACTTGTTTTCCCCATTAATTGAAAGCATTTGGTGCAATTATTCGGGCGTAGTGGTGAAATCCATACCCTAAGTCCCTCTCACTCTTACTTTAATCCAATTTAGCTTTCATACAATCTCATTTGCATATCTAATTAGCTTAATTACATAATTAGTTTAAACAAACCAATCATCATCTTTTCAATCTCACGCTCATTAATGTTAAATTCAATCCAAGCCTATAGTCCTTGTGTTCAATCCCTACTCACTATACTCCAAATATAGTTGTGTAGTGGTTTTATAAATTCAAAATTGTTGTTTTCTGATTGTCACATTCTACACATCTAAATGCATTGATTGTGAGAGTGCATCAGCAAGCCTGGTCTATAAGGGCCCGTTTCCATGAGTAAAAGGGAAAAGAAAAGAAAGGATAATATTAATATGAAGGAAAAGAAAAGAAAGAAAAGAATGGATGGTGTATCTCTGTATTGTGTTTGAATAAGTAAAGAAAAAATGGGTGGAAAGAATAGAATTCACTCATACTCTGACTCACACTCGTGTCTGGGGAGAGAGAAGAAAGAAAAGTATCTTAACAAATTTATCACTATGTCCTCCTACATTTGACGTAGAATATTAGGTATGTTAGTTATTTTCCTACTACCACTATATATTATAAAGCTACAGATGTCTAAAACTAATAATTTCACTAGAAAGAAATCCACTTAGTTTTATATTCAAGTTTGTTCATTAATATATTAAAAATATATATTTTCAGAGTCAGGAAACTGTAAGTTTGAATGAGATTAGAGAGGAGCGTAAAAAGAATCCCCCGGGATTGAGATGTCATTTGTTTAATTTTGTCCTTCATCATTTCAAAAGTAGTATTGGTACTTAAACATTTTTCCCTGTTCCTCCCATTTTCCTCCACTTTTGAGAAAAATGCAAAATCAACTGTTTAGAACTTTAGAGGGTTAACTTATCCCTCCAAATCCTTCATTTTCCTCCCACAAATTTAAATCAAACACGAAATAGAATATCCCCCCTTTCCTTTTCTCTCTTTCCTTCCAATTCCCTCAATCCAAATAGGGACTGGGGACTAAAACAGAACCAGCCCAAATAGTTCTTATTCGGTTCAGGTTTTGTTGAGTCTACTTAGAACCAGTTTAGCGTTGCTGTAAGAATGAAAAAAGCACTTTTATCATTAAAGTTATCATAAAATTGTTGTTAGTAAAACGAATGTTAGGTGTTTCGTGATACATTATACGAAGTAAATTTGACAACTAAAGTACTTTTAATATGTTTGGTAACAATATTGTTTAAAGCACTTCTATTCCTAATTTTACAATAATGTCCTTTAATAGAGTATTATACTATATTTGATAATAGTGACCTTATAAAACAGCGGATGAAATTGTCTTTTATAAAAAATAAAAAAGAGATAAAATTGTCTAAAGGGAAATCAATTACCTAAAACATAGAACCTCCACTCAAGATACAGTTTTAAAAGCTGGAAATTTTAGTTTCAGTCAAAAGCTATACTGACCTAAAGTTGAAACACATTTAAAAGCAATTTTTAAAATAAAAGCGCATTTAAGTGGTCCTAAATGGGCTCTTAAATGAATCCATCAATTTGACTCAATTTCAAATCTAAAAGAACCATTGGGATCAATTCGGTTCTGTTTTACCCTTCAAACTGAACAAAACTGAAACGTGTGCACCTCCCATTCGGTACCACTAGTCCACATACAAGTATCCTCGCCAATGACAAGACAGGGTTAGCCCTATCCTGAGTTTAGAAGTTAAACTGTCTACAGCTAGACCATCCTGGTCCATTTCCTTAGTGCAATAAGATTTGACTGAATTTGTTCCTCAACAGAAGTTCTAAAATCAAGGAGCATACTCACAGGTAAATTTGTTCTACTTTTGAAAGAAATTCAAATGTTGAAGTTTCTAGAGCTTGCCCCCTGGCTAATGTATCAATCTGACCTAACCAAGCTCATGCCTAAAGGTCGGCTAATTCTTGTCAATGGGTTGATAGGGGTCAATGTGTCTCTTCATAAGCTGAACAACGATGACCCACTCTGTCTACCTCAACAAAGTGTATTCTTCTGAAAATTCTCACATAGGTCAATCCAAATTGTTAAGCTTTGTTGAATCCCAAATTCCCATTGTGATTTGCTCTGGCTGGCATGTTAGCAAAGCACTACCATGCTTCACGGTCAGAACAAACAGATTCCTCCACAATTTTCAACCAGCTTAAGTCGTTTAGTTTCTTTGTTATCCTGTTCATTATCCTATATTCAATTCGTTATCAACTAATAAAATCTTGTAGTAGCCAAGAAACATGGTTATTGATATATAAATGTCCGCCAATATGACAAATTTCAATATATCTATACTACTTATAGAAGTCAAAGGATTTTTTGTTATTTCTATACATTTTCACATTTTTTTAAATACAAAAATAAGGTTTCCCCTTTCATTAAATTAAAAGTGTATCAAAAGTTTTTTTATTATATATATATATATATATATACACATATATATTCATTTTTATTTTTTTTTGATAAGTAAGATTTTATTGAAAACGCTCAAAAGGGGAGCGGAACCCAAAGAAACACAAGGGCCAAAGGGCACCTAAGATTCTCAAAGAGGCCAAAAAAACAATAATCTCCTCTGTAGATCTATAATCCCTCCCTGATACCCAACAAAAAAGAGTGGAAATAATAGAGAACTTAAGCATAGAAATAGGTTCAAATCTGAAATCTAAATAATATATTCATTTATGGAAGCCAAAAGGTTCAAATCTGAAATCTAAATAATTTTATATTATCTCTCATATGAGTTAATACCTTCTAAACTAAATTATGGTTATTAATAAAATTATTCCTAAACATTTTCTTTTTCTGAAGGACACAAACACTTGCCAAAAGGTTCACACCTGAATTAGAAGATTACATCTGAAATTTAACTAATTTTATATTATCTCTCATATGAGTTCTAAACTAAATTACAGTTATTAATAAATAAAAAAATTCCCTAGTTGGTAACCCCCAGGAATTGTTTGCACCTAGCAGGAATCAATCCTAAGACCCGATGCTTCATTAGGCAAGGACCCAAGTTTTTTCCAACTAGGTCAACCCCTTGGGGTTTAGTTATTAATAATTCTATTACTAAACATTTTCTTTTTTTCTGAAGGACACCCAAAGCACACAAACGCTTGCTAAAAAGGTTCACATCTGAATTGTAATACACTGAATTTCAAAATGAAATTTTTTACATCGATGATGGTGATAAAATATAAAAGTTTAAGAAAATTGAAGGATTAGAAAAAGTAGAGAGGATTGGAGGGTGACCCCCCTTTGTGTTTGGTGGAGCCTTTGGAAAGAGCGGAATAGAAGATCTTTTGATGGGGAGGAATCTTCCATTGGGGCGTTGAAGTTTTCTATTATTTGTTCTCTTTTTAGTTGGGGTTGGGGGAGAAACTGTACATCTTTAGATGAAATCGTGGACTTTTTGGGTTCTTTGGGTCCATAGGTCTTCCCCTTTCTCTCTTTTGGATTTTGTATAGCTCTTGGGATGCGGTCTTCTTTTAAACACTTTCTAATACATTTTTACTTATCAAAAAAAAAAAAAAAAAAGTAGAGAGGTATCTTAAAAGGACTTGGATTATATGTGCCAGAAATTTGTGGTTAGATTGAAAATATATATATATGCATGGGTTTTAAGTTAAAATAGAAAATGAATAAAGGTGTGTAAGTTTATTAGTTATACAATGCCATGTGTCACTATCTTAGGGTGCCTAGACTGTAAATTTTGGTGGAAGTGTCCAGAACTCACCTTTATTATACATATATATAGATATAGATATATAATTTTGTGCATATTGGAAGACTATTGGAAGACACAATTTTTTCTGAAGAATTCGCCATGATATATCTGATCCATGCATAATATCCACCTGTGGGTATACGTACGTATGATGCAATTACTCAGTCCAAGTGTTGAGCGAAAAAGGAGAGATTTAATTTATTTTTACCAAGCCACTTGTCATTGTTACATGTAGAATTAACAAAATCTTAATAGGCATGATAAAGCCCACACACACGTGTAGTACATGCAATATGACCATATATATAATACATATATGATTATACTCTGAAATCACCTTCACGAAGGGAAAGTAAAAGAAGAAAGAGAGAGGAAGAAATAGAGAAAGAGGGAAAGAAGAAAAAGAAAGGGAAGACCCAGATCTGGCCATGGTAGAGAAAGAAGAAGAAAAGAGAAAAAAGATCTGGAGAAAATTCAAAGTAAAGCTTAAAAAATTAGGTTTTTCCCTCACTTAACTATTTTAAAAATATTTCTACAATTGTTTCCTTACCTTTGATTATGGTTTGAATTGTCAAATACTATGTCAAAGCATGAAATGAGATGAAAACTTGTAGGGTTTGGAAATGTATATTTGTGCTAAAGACTGAACAGAATAATATGGGCTGGGGCTCAGTTTGTAAGACATGGATTTCTGGAAATTGATTATAAACTGCACTCAATCTCTTACCCAATTGTGAGAACTCTTTTTATATCTTGCTCTGGAGTTTTGAATTGAATTTGTTATATAAAAACTTTTAAGTTACAACTGAACTTTGATTAATTGTTAAGCAGCAAAACTAAATCACGTTGAAATTGAGGGTTGGGGCCGATCTGAAAGATTAGCCGGTGGGTTTCTCTCGAAGAACCACCATTTACTTCGGTAGATGACCCAAAACCACGTGGTATGCCCTTGTGCAGGTAGTTGAGTGTTGGGGCCACACTGTGAAAGGTTGACCGGTGGTTTAACCACCAATTGATCAAATTGATTCATTAAGGCCTAGTTTGGTACGCAGGAATGAAACGGAATGGTAATGGAATGAAGTTGGGAATGGTCATTCTCATTATATTGTTTGGTTGCAAATATAAAATGATGTAGGAATGAAATGATAATCACCATTCTAAGTGGTGGTGGTGGAAGGCGACGGCAGCAGTAGTGGTGGTGGTGGTGGTGGTGGAGGCGGTTGGGGGGGGAAGGCGGCGGCGTTGGAAGGTGGTGGTGGTTCTTGGATTTGGAATGTGATGGATTTTAGAAATTTGATTTTTTTGAAGTTCTACTTGAGAATGAAATAACCATTCCATAGGTTTAGATGTGGAATGGATTTCATTCATTGGAATGAAAATAAGAGAATGGTCATTCCCACATTAAATTTCATACCAAACAAAGGAATGGTTGGAATGGGCATTCCATTCCTGTGTACCAAACTAGGCCAAGGGTTGGGTCACACCGGTGTGAAAGGTTTGCCAATGGATACTTCATGGAGGACCACCCTTGGTTAGTTAAGGCATTCATCCAGTTGAAAATGAAAGAGGGAAAATTATTGCTAGTTTTATGAACTATAGTAGTGTTATGAAAGTGGTGTTTAAACTTGTGTTATGGAAATGGGTTTGATAATATGTTAACTGAATCATACTCGTTTTTCATGATTATATTATGTTCGCTAACCCCAGTTGTTCAATTCATTCTCTAAATTTGCTAAGGAGTTTCTTTCCGCCACTCTTGAAAGAAAAATCCGTTTTCTGACCTTCGAAGGAAATTATTGTTTGTCAACAAATACGGGAACCTATTGGGCTCTTGTAGCTCACTCTTTTTACAAAACATTTTCAAGTTGTGAATGCGGTGAGAGAGCTACGAAGAAGAAAACAAGGCAAGGATGTAAAGTGTTTGATGAATTCGCTTCCAATTTTTGGGTTAGTTAGGCCTTGAAACTTATCTATGTATTCACTGCAAGAAGGATGCACACTGTCTTATAATGTTTTATGGACATTTAATTTATGTATTTAATTTGGACTGAACGGAATTTTGACTTCATGGAGACTTTAGATTTTTAAGAGGTAAAAACTTGAGTACTTTCATTATTATCATGACATTAGAATGGACTTCCCTTGAGAAATCACTGACGTATTTTATTTCCAAAAAAAAATGAAGTACATTCATAAATTTGGAGTCAATGGTTATCTCACGTACCGTGGAATACGAGGCGTGACATGAATTTTCAATACTTTTATTTTATTTCCTACATGAGTTAATACCATCCAAAACTAAATTATAGTTGTTACTTATTAATAATTTTATTCTAAATGTTACCGTTTTTCTTAAGGACACCAAAAGGACAAAAACGCTTGCCAAAGTTTCAAATCTGATTGTTTTATTATAAGGCGGGATATGCCTTATGTGACATGAAGTTCCCGCAGAACACGGTATGTTTTTCATTTCTTGTACTCACACCAGACTTCATGGAGATGGAGGCCAAGTGTTCCTCATCGACCACGCCTAGGCTTTTCGCCTCTCCGATGCCCCCAAACAGGTTGTTTTGTTAACATTTTGTTGGCTTTAATGTCTCAGAAAGTGTCTGAAAATAGTAATGTGACTTGAGAAAATTTTGGCTATACATTTCCTTGATATAAGGGTCTGGTTCATTTTTCTATTTCTCTCCTCTTAATGTCAAATTATAGTTTAGTTTCATACATATGCCATGTTAAAGAGAGGAGCTTTGTGTCTAATCAATCTTATTTCACTATTAGTGCCAATATAAGTTTTTTAAACATCCGTTGTTTGTATGTGTATTGACTTTTTATAATGAGATTTGGCGATTTTTTGAGTGGTTGACCAGTTGGAGGAAGTACCAGGGTTGGCCGATAGGATAGGTTCCATGATGTGTGTTGATATTGATTTAAATTCAGATATTGAAGAGGCGGACCATGAAGGTGGTGGTTCAGATGAGAAAAAAACCAAATTGAATGCCTTTGAGATGGTGGAGAGTGAAATTCACAGAGCAAAAGAGAGAGGTAACCACTATGAGATGGTTGGAGTTTGACATTGAGGATGCTATGTTGTTATCACTCAACTTGCCAAGTAAACTTCCAGTATATCAGTCTCACATATCCGTTTTGTGTTTCTTTTCTTTTATATATTGGACGCATGGTTCTGTTGTCTCCATTAATTTTAAAAAGGAGAACATTGCTTGGGAATTACTCTTTTTGCTCCCAATTGATTGGAATTTGATTTAGTAAGGGAAAGATTGATGTGTATATACTTGGGTGAATGGACTACTTAGGCATGCAACATGATTGAAACAAAACAGAATTCCCCTGGTTCATATTTTGCTGCATCAAATATTCGATTGCATTTCCCTTTATAGCTACTTCCTTTGAGTTGGGGAGAGGTGTTCATATCTGGTGACAACTCTCCTTAACTACACTATATAAGTGTGTCATTGTAGTCTTATCACATTAGCGATGTAGTGACCTTATTTATTTTGACTGGCAGGTGCATGCACGTCAATCGGATTTAAGAAAATTATTCTGCATATTGCCCTCTGTTTTTATTTCATATTGCTCTTATGTAATCTGGTTTAAAATCTTTCTTTTTTCTTTTATTATATATGGATTTTGTGTTCTTGAAATTTCAATCAACAATTTTGATTTACAAATTAAATTCTCTTAACTTTAAAATTTTTACTCTACTAATTCTGACTAACTAAACATTTTACAATTTATCAAAGATTTTTAACCACATGCTCTTTCCTAGTGTGTGTGTGTGTGTGTGTGTGTGTGTGTGTGTGTGTGTACATATTATATATAGAGAGAGAGAGACAGTACACCGACACATCAAGGGTACACCAACAAAATATATCAATATTCAATCGAGGGCTCCTTGTGGGTCGGTGAATCGTTCTCATATTATATATAACTAACATCACGTCATGATAACTCAATCTAATATTACAATGAAATTTATGACATACAAAATTGTATAATCAAGGTCACCTTTGTCATAGAGAAAGGCTAACAACAACAAGACATCTGCCTGTATAATAAATACTGAATATTTTACTAATAAGTGTGAGACCTGCCAAGTTCAAAATGGTCAACTCATACCCAACGGTCCCTACCCATTACGAATTTGTTGAAGTAGGCCAATCCTAACCAGTCTATTTAAAGAAATGTGTCACAATCAAACCTTTAAATGAACTAGCCAAATTCGTTAAATTGATGAGTTGAATCAGGAATCACCAAGTTCAAGCTGTTAGATAGACTAATAGTTTCACCGGAAAGGAATAAAGTGTGGCTGGTTGGGCAGGACTATGCCTTAAAAATTCACATGTGGCTGGGCCTGGGACAGCAAGAGCCAGTGTGTTCTGTGAAAACACTTCGCCTTAATCCTAGCCCGGCCTATACCCACCCAATGTCTGGCAACATTGAACTTCTACCAATACAACTAGTTAAGACATCGTGAAAGTACTGAGTATGAGAAGTTCTAGTCGAAGTTACAACAAACTGCAAAGTAAGCGCTCGTCTTATAGTAGGACATACCAGCCATATAATGCATCTGTATCCACCACAAGCTGGCCAGTGTATAATGAAAATGGGTGCCTCTCTTGCTGGGTAAGACCACGTAACGGTACCTGCAATTAAGTTGTTGTCTTAAGATGCAAAAGTCATAAAGCAAAAGTGAGCAAAACAGCCAGAGTTTGTCATATGATTCAAAGCAGCTCTTACATGTAACAGTATATCTTTTAACGTACATTGACAATCACCCAAAGTATTATATGCATTTACATATTTTTAGCCTTACTATCATTGTATAGACTATTACCTATTCATATCGAATATGAGATACAAAAGTCGCTGCTCCTGGTGGTTCTTGGACATGGAATGCACAGGTCTGGGGACAGGTATGCTCCCGCAAGACCAATCCATGGATTACAGCAAAATCCACCCCCTTTCAACAAACTGGTCTACTAGGTTTTAGAGGTAAATTAACCCGACTTTCCACAAATTGGAAATCCCAGATAAAACTTTCACAACTAACGCTGGTAGAAAAAATGCCAAAAGAGGACATAACCATTTCAATCTGCTGCTTTTTCATTCAAGAACTTTAACAACTAGTTACAATTCTCCTTTTCATCAAAATATATTTTGGGTTCATTGGTTGAAAACAAACATATGAACAATTCAAGGTGATGGGGCAAATAATTGAGGGAAACAAGAAAAGTGAAGCTCTTTTGTGGTAGCCACTTTATAAAGCAAAGAGAAACAAGAAGTCAAACTGTATTGCTGCCATTATATTGATACCAAGTACAACAGGAAGGACCACAAGATTACACAAGGAGACTGCTTACAAAGAACTGCAACACCGTGAACGTCTTTCCAATTTTAGATTCATAGCGCCAAAGAGAAACTCAAAACTTATATGTCAATGCAGTTTGTCCTCCTTGTCTGTGTTGCTTAGCACTAATCCAGTGGTATTTGTAGTTGCAGTGGCGGCACCCTGAAGATCAGACAGAGAGAGAGAACGCCACGGAGAGTATTTCCATCGAGGTGGCGATGATAGAACTTCATTGTTAGGTGATCTTCTACTGTGTGGGTACAGTGGAGGAAGAGAGAAAATAAGTGATGATGAGTTCGAGTCGGAGTTTTCACTGTTAGTATTGCTTTCAGAGCTGCTCATAGTTACTGCCAGAGCCAATGTACTTCTACTGGAGTTGGCAGGTCTCTTCGATATCCCACCACTATTACTTCTCATAGGATAATTGCGATTCTTGTCCCAGAAAATACTATGAGCAAGTAAGTTCTTGCGTCTCCTGGTATGAGCATTTTCCGGCTTTGCAATGTTTTTTACAGAAAGACAAGATGAAGCATCTGCTAGGCTAGTAAAAGACTTTGATTTGCCACAGTAGAACTTGGATATCCCTCTCCTGAAATGATACCAATCAGACACATTACAAGACACTTGTAGAAAATAAAACAAAAAATCGGTCCAAGAGATATAGAAAACATCACAAGATTCACATATAATCTAATTGAGCTTAAAAGAATATAATTCTACAGTCACTAATCAGTATCAATACCTATTGATTTATATTTGGAGAATGATATACTCAATCCTACGCTTTTGAGCAAAAGCGGGGAAAGCAAATTCCACCAGATGAAATTCTTCTTTAAAAAGGTTTAAAAAAAGAAAAGAAGAGAAAAGGACAACTTGTCCAACGTTCAACCCTTGGCATGATTAAAACTAATACCACCCATGTACATGAAATAAACCACAATTCTATACTATATAAAGAGGAGAACCCAATACCTAATAATAGGTCTATAACACAACATCATATGACTGTCTTTAACAACTAACACATAATATGAAATTGAATAACTTATTTACATTAGGGTAAAGTGCAAAAAAATACACCTCTCTATTTACAAAATATGCAATTACCCCCGTTGTTCATAAAACCCCCTACATTTTCCAATTTGTGCAAACAAGGACGAATCTTTTATTTTGGGCTAATTGAACAATGAAATGACTGAAGTACCCTCAAGGTATAATATATATTAAAAAAGATAATATATATATATATATATGTATGTATGTATGTATTTATAAAACAAAGCATTCTGACTAAAGTATTAACTGTGCAGATCCATAGCTGTTTCGCTAATCTGTCTAAGATAGCCATAGCAGCTCGAGATTCATCCCTTTTGCAATACTCATAAGCTACTGTCAGCCAAGTAACTTCATATGGGGAAAGTCGTCCGTGAATCATGGTATCATAGAGCCTATAAGCCCGTGATTGTTGGTTCTTGTTTTTGGGTTTGTTTGGGATTCATTGGGTCAAGCCACGGTCCACCAGAGGCTTCATTGAGGCATGGTATAGTGGAGGCCCAAGCTCATGACTCTTAGAGGGTTACTCCTTTGTGCGTTTGGTGGTGTCTATGGCTTGAAAGAAATAGGAGATCCTTTGAAGGAAAGGAAAATCATATTGGATCGTAGAAGTTCTCCAATCTTAGCACTCTAGTTTATTGGTCCTAGGAAGAAATTGTAAATCCTTGGATGAACTTGTACAGTTTTTGAATTTGTTGAGGGTTTAGAGGCCCTGTTTGGCTTTCTGTTATTTTTTAGGGATGTGTTCCCCTTTTGAACGCTTTTCATGAATTCTTACTTATCAAAAAAAATAAAAAAACCGACTAGGAAAAAAAAATCCTACCCTGTTTACCCCAAATCACTCCAGATTTCTGGGTCTATCAATTTTAGCTTATAAAATACACAATTAAAAATTTTTATCCCATTCATATCTATCTTTTATATCACCAACTTAGCTTTGCACACAATTTATACGGAATTGCATCTTCCTTCTCCACCAATGCACCGACCACAATCACATCATACCCACCACCACCTCCACTTGCAAGAAATCAGCAAAAGACGTCATATGTATATATATTTACCGTGTCTTTGCCTTGTATATGTGACTCTCCTCTGTTTTTTGACAAGAAAACTTCTGGAAAGCCATTAATGACGAGCTTGAAGGTATAGTCACGTGACGACGCTCTTCCATGATGTTAAGTGTGGGTTCAAGCTGGTTTTTGCATCCCACACCTGGCAACAATGGAGTTGGATGGCATCAATAAAGATGAGGAGAGGAAAATATGAGAGTTTTTTTTTTTAATTAAGGGTATATTGGGGGTTTTATAAAATTAAAAATTCAGTCAAATTGATCATTAGGGGGCAATTTGCTCCAAATGTTGATAATTCAGGGATTTATGTGCACAAAATAAAAAGTAGGGGTGGTAATAACACATTTTATATATAGCCGGAGTGTTTTTTGCACTTTACCCTTTCAATTACGACCTTACTACATACTCTCTCAATAGCACAATAAAAAGGTAGCTAACATAATATGAGGTAACACTAATCAGCAAGGATCATCAACCATGCACTAGTCTGTCCATCATCTGAAGTTGTAAATAAAGAGTGAGCTCATAGTTCAACAAGTTCATCACTCAAAAAGTTAAATTATACCTTCTCCTTACTAGTAGTGCATTTATAAATAACTTGTTATCATAATAACCGAAATATTCTCAACGTTATAATTGCAACTATATTTGAATTTCTTGTAGCTTTAGATCTTAAACTCATGAAGATTAATAAGAAATGTTGCTCTTTTCAAGAATTAGGTAGTTCACTCTCAATTAACAAGTAGGGGAACACATCCATTCTCTCAGTATATAAATAAGGAACGCATCCCATCTCTCAGTATAAACGTAGGGAACACATCCAACCTCTCACTATATAAGTAGGGAACACATACAATGTCTCACTATATAAGTAGGAAACACATCCAACATTGATCATCTCACTCAATTAATACAAAGGAACACGTCCATTTATAAATATATGGGAACACACCCCTTATTTCAAATTTGGAACTAATCCATAATTATGCAAGTTTATACTTTTTAGTACCAAGACTTTAAGCATTTTCTTATCTCAAGAACACTCAATTATTGCATCTTCACATAGAATTAATATTAAGTTGTATTGCGATTTTCTAATACTAGCCTTCATCAACATTCTTCTAAGTGTCATCTATAGGTATTAACCATATTATACATCATTCTTACTTAAAGATTCTTCAACAAATAGCATTGATCTTGGAGTGGACTGAGCTCTGTAGGAAGTTCTGGGCCTAGGGTTTCTGTGGCTGTCTCACTAATCCTTCAACATAGGAACCTGTCATTTGTACATTTTCAGAGAAGGGGAATAGTGTTGACTTCTATCTGCCATAACTGTTTTGTTGCAGTGGATGACAATAATCACCTCGTCTGTACCTGCCCTTTCGCTGTTGCTATTTGGAGAAGGTATTGGGTAGACTGGGTATTGTGGTTGGGGATTTTGAGTCCCTTAATGGCTTGATTTATTGGTTTCTGCAGCAGTCTGGTATTGCCTCTCGGAGGTCCAATGTTCTATGCTCTGTGTTTTCCAATACTATATGGATAATTTGGTCTCAGAGGAACTCTGTTCTCTATGGAGGTAGTAGAGATAGTCCTGAAGTTCGTACAGATTGCATTATCAACATTTCCAGACAGCAAAAGTGCTCCTAGAAAACATCCTAATGAGCTTATTAATACATACCAATTGCTTCCAGCCACCCATATTTCTCCTATTCTGGACACCCTTATCCTGCTCCCGATTTTCGACATATGATGCCGGTGAGAATAAGTCATCTATCCAAACAAATGAACTCAGCTCAGTCCTAGAAAATGGTTGTTTTAATCTGATTGTGTTAGACATTTGAAATTCTGGATTTCTTTTAATTAACATGGGACAAAGAAAACAATAAACTGGTGTAGTTTTCTTGTGTCACAAGTAGTGAGAACTAAAGATTCTCAAAAATATAAAGGGGATTTACAATGGCTGCATAAGGACCACGTACCCCATGGTTTTTTACTGTGGTTGAAGCTCTAGGCTAAAGATGACAAGAGAGTGTTGACTTTACAAGGAAAGGGTGCCTGGCATTAACCTTTTAGGTTCCGGAATGCATCTGATCCAGCAGAAAAAAAACTCAAGACTCAGATGTTAATTTATTTCCTTTCTGTATCCTTTCTCAGCAACCAAATGGAAACTTAAAATAATATACCTAACAATACAACAGAGTCTTTAGGCAGTAGAGAAAGATAACACAAAATCAGTGTTACTTTTGACACCTCTGTCAAGTGACCCCTTTGCCATTAACAGTTTTCTTCCCAAGACTTCAAAATAAACAAATCTCAATTCACTCTAACAAGATTATATATAGATCCTTAATTCTCGAAGTAGTTCTCTTCAATATCTGCAAGACCCCGAATTTAATAAATTTTTAATTTGCAAACCAAAAGATCATCAAAATAAAAATCCAAAGAATACCAAAATTTATTGATATACATAAAGAATTTTAAGACATAGAAATGTATCAAGAACTAAACAAACCCCAAAAAGGTAGAGAAGAGAATGACACATACTTGAGATGTAAAACTTCCTGCAAAGCATCCATGGCGTCCAAGGGTCCTTTATACGAGCTCTGAACCTCAGACTCGCCGGAATCACCGCCTCCGTCGGACGAGTCACTGTTCTTGCCAATCGACGACGTGCTACACGAATCCAACTCTTCCTCCCGCTCTTGTACTACGTTCTTAGTCGTCGCAACCATCGTAACCGTGCTGCCGGACTCCGGCGAGCCAGAGATCGATACACAGTTCACTTCTTGGACAAATCCCGACCGTTCGATCGAATTACCGGAATTGCTCTCCGCGATCGACATCGTCATGAATCAGTAGAACACATAAACAAACAACCAAGCAGAAATATAAAATCGTCAAAATGCATAAATATATAGATTAGATTATCTGTTTTATCGCGCCATAAATAAAGATAAAAAAAAAAGGCAAAATGAGAAGACAAAGTCTTATCCTAATCGTAAATTAATTCGAATTGAAAAAAACAAAAATAAAAAATTATCTATTGCAAGTAAAATTACAAACAGATAGTGGTGTGGATCACGTGATACTTTGGGATGTCAGTGTAATACTCTCAATTATCAACCGATTGATAAGATCCTGGTGCGATATGGTGACAAGGACAATAGGTTTTGGTGATGTGGTAAGGTGGGCTATGTTATGGAGTGACATGTGGCAGATGAGTTAGGTTAGATTTTGGGAGTGGTGGATTGACGACTGGTTTAGGTAGGCCCCACTCGTCCAATAGCTGGTTTGGTCATACATATATTATGGTGTCTGTTTAGCCTCTCGGCTAATCTGAGCTGTGTAGACCAAGCGTTTGAAAAGTCGCGTGGGACTCGTGGGGAAAAGTCGAAATGAGGACGACGTCGCTTTGTCAAACAGTAATGCCTTTGGCAAAGATCATACAATTTTTTGCATTTGAAGAATGGGGTGACAAAGTTTTACACGACTCGTTAACATGATACAAGTTAAATGAATTTAGATTATAAATGGTCGACATAGTTAACCTATTTAGTTAATCATGTTATGTTTGGATTGAAATAGTTCAACCCATGTAACCTATTTATATCCCGTTTAGACATACGGTGTCATAAATAAATATATATTTAAGTTTCAAAATTAGCATCTAAATTTGTGTCTTATAATTTACTCTTCTGTAGATTAGAGATTATTTAGTACTCCGTAACTTTGTTGGATTGAAACTTATATTTTATTGGTATTTATTGTTTGATTGAGTATTATTAACAATTTAAATAATATAATATTTTGTTTTAATAATTCGGTCATTAAATGGGTTACACATGTAACTCGTTTAATAAATATGTCGAATCAATGTTAAAGGTTACGAATATTAAACAGGTCATGTTCGAATTGAGCTACTTAGTAGAACACCCATAGGTTGACAGGACACGATTATAACCCGCAAACACGAATTGCCACCCCTAATTGGGGACATGAATGACATCATCTTCTATAAATAATGACATCACACTGTAGTGTTCATTTAAGGCCTAATGGGAATGAATTGGTAATTCAAATATGAATTCAGGGACGATCCATAAATTCGTGGGAGGGGGGGAATTGCCCATTGAGTACAACATGGGTTCTTCCATGTATGATATAATGTGGGAATGAAATGATAATCATCATTTTAAGTGGCGGTGGTGAAATACGACAGCGTGAAAGTGGTGGAAGGCGGCAATAGTGGAAGACAGTGGCGGTGGGGAGGCGATGACAAAAGGTGGTGGCGGTAATGATGGTAGTAGAGGCAGTGGCAAAAAATGTTGGGGGATGACGGAAGGCGATGACAACGACGATAACGGTAAAAGACAGGGGCGACGATGTAAGCTAGTGTGGTGACAAAAGGTGGCAATGGTAATAAAAGGCAACAGCAGTAAAGGGAGATAATGGTATTAAAAGGCGGTGGCCAAAACTTTCATTCGTTAGAATGATTTTTTTTGTTTAGATGTAGAATAAATTTTTATTTAAAAATAATAATTGAAATGAAAAGACTTCCTTCATTCCATTCTTACGAATCTATGAGGCGGGCCTCCCAAAAGGTAATGGAGGCGTGCAAATTGCTCTCAATTATTCGATTATTTGATAACTAGAGTTATTATTTAATATTGATAAATGATGTTACTTACATAAAAGCTTAGTTATATATGAGCTAAAAAGGTTTAAGAATTACACTTGCCATAATTTGTGAAGCTCTTTCATTTGGTGTGAATGTCTTTATTCTCTTGACTAACACGGAGAAAAATCGTCTCCATTCGCTTTTCACTGGAACCGGTCCAGTGTGGGCCCCCTCTGCTGAAGTGGCAAAGCAGGTAAAACACATAGTCACTGTAGTTTTGCTTATACCATTGCTCTACCTTTTATGTACGCCCTTTTTGTACGCCCTTCCTTCCCTGTATTTCATTTTCAACTTAAAATTCCCCCCAAAACCAAAATTAAGGTTGGAGCCAAAACTGATCTGATATATATATACAGATATATGCCTCTGCTCTGATTTATAAACCAAAAACACAGAATCACCATTGCCGCCTGTATATATATGTGTGTGTATGTATGTATCTGTATATGTGTATATATATATGTGTGTGTGTGTATATGTATATGTGTGTGTCTGTTGGTGTTGGGGCGGGGAAGAAAGAACAGAGAGGAGAAAATGTGAGAACAGTGACTCTGATTTGATAATGTTCCATGGCGGCATGCGTCGTCATCGCCACCACCATGACTATGGGTTCAAGCACCACCATGATGACAATGATGATGAGGCAGGGGCGGCGACGGCGGCTGAGGGGTTCTTTACACCGGGCGTCGGGTGGCGATTATGTAGACCAGTTTGAGAAGAGAATCCTCTGCTCTGTAAACCAACACACAAAACCCCGAAATTCAGCTTATTATGATGCGGTTTCCATGTGTAGTCACAGCACAACCTCTGTTTTGTCTTCTCTCTCTAGCTTGAGTTACTCGGCTTGTTATTTTAGAGAGAGAGAATAAGGGGTTCTGTATATGGATCCAATCACGACAGAGCTCGCTCGTGAAATAATATCCCTCTCTCATCACCATACATGAGATACAATTCAATACATAATATATATATATATATATATATATGGAAACTACATATTTTAAGTATGCATTAAACACTTGTGCTTATTAGGAAGGTCGATATGGATTCAAACTAGTATAATATTTAATTAATTTCTGTATAAAATAAGAACCCCAATTAACTATTCATTAAATTCACAGTCCTAGAGAGAGAAAGGAAAGCTCGAAGTTACTACGATAGAAACTCTTCCCAAACTCGACTTAATTCACAGCCATAAATCGTCGCTAAAATTTCAATACCATGTGTGAGTGTGACTTGGGGGATGAACTATCTCTCTCTTCTCAAAAAATAAAAAAAAAATAAAAAATAAAAAAAAAATAAAAAAAAAACTGTCACAACTCAATTTCACAATTCCTAAATTAATAATAAGAATCACAAATACTCTCAACATATATATATAGAGATTTGCATATTTCATCACCTACTTTTTGTAACAACATACAATACAAAAGTTGGAGAGATCAAATTATTATTATCACAGCTTTTTTAAACATGTATCATGTATGAAGTGCATATAACGTCAACGTATTTTCATAACACGTTAAAAAAAATAACTTCCACAACTCAATTCCATAATTCAAAACCTTAAAATCTATATAATCAGTCAATTATTTCAAAACCTTAAAATCTCAAATAAATTTATATTTGGATACTTAACTGTATCGATACATAATCAATGTTTACTATTTATAATTTTACTGAAAATGAATGGAATAAAATATCTTTGTATACAATATATTGTTATATGTATATTTGGTTATAATTTTACTGAAAATGAATGGAATAAAATATCTTTGTATATAATATATTTTTGTACATATATTTGGACACGGTACTGATATATTTTTGTATATAAGATGGTGATTTGTAATTTTTCTAAAATGGAAAGAAATAAAATTGATAAGTGCTTAAATGTTGCACATTTCAGCACATAAGTTAGGGTATTTCAGTCTTTGCATATATCTTAATTTCATGTTTTAGTCCTAATTTATGTTTATGTGTATTTCAGGGCAATAAAGTTGAAATGAGCTAAGAATGGTCCATTAAAGCCTCTTTGGAGTCAAGCAAATATATTCAGAAAAAGTTTTAAAAAAATGGCAAAAAGAGGTCGCAGCTCATTGCTCGTATAGTGTGTTTATTATTCAAAAACGGTCAATCTCGGGCTTTTAATGATGTTCTCAAAGATGAAGAAGCAAACCAACGAGGCTAGGGCCAAAATGGAGCTAAATAAGGCTTAAAGAAAATTTCCAACTCTTGGGGGATCGATCCCCAGGATGGGGGATTTATCCCCCAAGACTTGGCAACAGTACAAGATTTTCTTATTTTGAGCTTATTTTTGTAATATATAGGCTTTAATAGGGTTTGTTACTTAAGGCCCAGTGAGCCATTAGTTTAGGGTTTGTATTATTTTATTTAAGGGAGTTTTTAATTTATTAAAATTTTAAGTTTTATTTTTTTTTCTGTACCGAGATATCACGTTCTCTCAAGAGAAAAGCGAGGGTGAGAAGAAAGAGAAGAGGGGAGACACAAGGGTTTCAAGAACATCTACACACTCATCTTTTTTTAGCATAAAATAAGAGGAAGAATGAGCAAGACATGGAGGAGGATCCTGTTGACACCTTGATCACTACAACCATGATGGGCTAGATCTCCACTTAGGGCTTGGTTGAGCCATAAGTTTATGTATTTCTAAACCCTTGTATTTTTATTTTTTGGGAGATTAATATATTGTTGTAGTTGATGTTATGGTCTTGTGATTATATACTTGGATGTTCCAAGATTTTTGTTGATTAATCATTCCATTATTTCTCTATTTTGGTTGCATGTCTATGTGTGATTAATTTAGGGTTATATACTCTTTAATAAATGTTAAAGATTAATAATTTCATTAGTTCTTTATGTTAATTGCATGTCTATGAGTGATTATTTGAGAATTATACTTGAACGCCATGACATGGTAATTAATGGATGCAATTGTTAACTAATTTGATGGTCTATGCTTTATTCTTGATGAGTTGTACTATGATTAAACAATTCACACTTGAAATTGATAGTCCACACTTATTATATGCAATTTGTATCATCTTCTTGATTATGGATTAAATGCAAATGGTCAATGAATTTGATGAATTAGGTTTTGTCTTGATAGGTTGTACTACACCCCAGTTTACCTGTCATTAGGTAGACAATCTACACTTGATTAATCAATCCATCATCATGATTGAAATTGGTATTATCTACTTGATGTGTGCTCTCATTGGATGCATTTGTTGATTGGTAAGATAGGTTAAGCCTCAAGATTGGTGTGTTGTTCTACACTTAGTTTACTTGTCGGTTAGGTAGGCAATGCATTACAAATGAATTGGACGATCATGCTTACATATGCAAATTGTGCCATTGATTGTAGCATATCTCTAACATAGTTTATTTTCATTACATTTTAATTTAATTGTTCACTAGCTTAATCAACCAACCATCTCTTTTATTCTCTCTCTCTCTTATGGTAATCACTTGTTAAAACCAATTGTCTTATTTAAATCCAAGCCAAGGGTCTCTTGGGTTCAATCCCTACTCACTATATACTTCAGAGTATAAGTGTCTAACGGTTTTATAAATTATAAAATATGATGCCCACTTGACATTATTTCAAAACCTAAAGTATTGTGCATTATTTTGTGCACACGCTCGGGTCAGCACCTAATTTAGGGTATTTTAGTCATTGCATCTATCTTACTTTCACGTTTTAGTCATAATTTATGTTTATGTGTATTTCAGGGTAATAAAGTTTAAACGGGTTTAAATCGGTCCATTACCGCAAATTTTGGAGTCAAACAAAGACAATCAGAAAAAGCTTAGAAAATGGCAAAAGAGGCCGCAACCCATTGTTCGTATAGTGCGTTTATCCTTCAAAAGCGCAATTCTACCTTTTTCCGGATTTTTGATGATATTCCCAACGATCAAGAAGCAAACCGATTAGCCCGGGGCCAAAATGGAGTTAAACAGGGCTTAAAAGATATTTCTAGCACTGGGGGATTTATCCCCCACTATTGGCAGAAAGGTGCAAAAAAATACCCCCTGGGGATCGATCCCCAAGGTTGGGAATCGATCCCCCAGCCCCTGGCAGCATTACGGGATTTAGCTTTTACTTGGCTACGGGATTTTCTTGTTAGGGCTTATTTTGTGAACTATGGGCCTCCAATAATGTGGGTATTAAAGGAAAAACAAAGACCCATTGTAGGAAGAGTTTTTATGATTATTTTTATTTAGTTTTTAGTTTTGCTGGAAGATATATCGTTCTCTCTGGAAAAAGCAAAAGAAAGAAAAAGCTAGGGTTGGATGAACATTTTACAGAGGCTCTGTCTACAATTGAAGGAAGAAGAAGAAGGAGCCAAAATATGGAGATTGGGCTTGTTGACACCATGATCATCTCTTCCATGAGTTAGTTCTTTACTTAGGGCTTGGATGAGCCCTAAGTTCATGTAACCTAAACCTTTGTATTTCTTTTCTTGGGGAATTAATATGTTGTAATTAACTGTATGACCTTGTGATTTATTTATATATACATGCTTGATTTGACAAATTAGGGCTTGTATTGATAAATTATTCCATTAAAATCTCTAGTTGATTGTATGTCTATATATGATTAATTAGGTATTTTAGTCTTCATTAGATGATTGAAAATAAATTATTCCATTGATTCTATATGAAAATTGCATGTCTATGTGTGATTGATTTAGAATTATACTCTACACTGGATACTTCTATTAGTTGTGTCTAGTGATGGCCATAGCATGATACTTAATTGATACAATTGTCAATTAATTTGATGGATAAAGGCTTAATCTTGATGGGTTGTTCTACAAATTAGCTCATTGTCATTAGTTAACTGTAGTAAAGTAGGTAATTCGTGCTTGATTATGTTAATCCATACTTCTAATGACAATTAGTATTATCTTCTTGAATGATGTGTGCTCTTATCGGATACATTTGTGAATGCGTATGGTGGGTTACGACGTAGTCTTGAATGAGTTCTACACTTTAGTTTAATTGTCATTAGGTAGATAATTCATTATTGATGTTGATAATCTATGCTTCCAATTGTGATTTGTGATGATAATGTAACCACATCTATAATTACCCTAATGAATTCTCCATTAATTGAAAGCATATGGTTAATTGCATGAGCTTAGTGGTGAATCATAACCGTAAGACTTTCTTCCTATCTCTTTAATTTTTAGTTTAATTTATTTGCATTGTTATTTCCATTTCCATGTTTTTAATTGAACTCTAACTTAATCACTTCACCAAACTCTTTTTCTCTCTCTCTATTTCTCTCTTTCACAATCTAATTAACTTTAAAACCAAGTTTAATCCCAACACGTGTTCAATCCCTTGGGACGATCCATACTCGCTTCATACTCCATAGTATAAGTGTTTAGTGGTTTTATAAATTTTAAAATATGATGCCCACTTGACATTATTTCTAAACCTAAAGTGTTGTGCTTTATTTTATGCACACGCTCAGGTCGCATCAAAAATATTTTTATATATAATATATTGTTGTGCGTATATTTGTATATAATATATTGTTATACATATATTTGGCTGCTGTATTAGTACATCTGGTAAAAAAAAGGCATCAGTAACTTTGTTGACCGAATTGCTTAGTGGGTGCTGAGTTGGAAGTGATTAGATGGTGAGGTGGCAAAAAGGGCTGAGGTGGTTTAATCTCAGTCCTTGGATTCTCAATGGACCTGCTCCAGTGAGAGGTGCACTGGAGCAGATTCGGATCCAACTAACACAAAAATAAAAGTATTATTTACCAAATAAATAAAATATATTATAAATTATATATACACTTCGTATATAAATAAGTGATAAGTGAAAAAAATACTCATAAAGTGTACCTCGCCTAACATTTTTATCCCCTATTTGAAAAAGCATACAAAAAATACCCTTAATCTTTTCACATTGTGCAAAAATACCCCTCAATCATAAATTTGACATAAATTAGCGTTGTAATACCCGTTTTGTCTTTTTACTTTTATATGATACCATTCGATTCTAGAGCCACGGGTGATCAAGTCCGAGCACAGATCCGAGAGATATCAAACAATTAATATGTAAAACGAATACGGAATACAAAACTGATTTTTTTTAAAAAAATAAATAATATAGCTGAAAAGAATTCTAAAATAAAATCCTTACAGTTTAAAAAATTAAAATAATAATAATATTCCAAACTTTCCAATTTCTGTACAACTCGGGAATCCATCTAGTGGACTCCTTAGAATCCAAACTGAACTAAACAACCGAAGATTAAATCCCAATCTAGAACATAAAATGAAATCCTACATTATCGGAGGAGTAAATGTCTGTATCTACTCTGCACGTCCAAGCTCTAACCCTAAAATTGATGAACACCTGAAAAATAAATGAGTGGGTCAGGCCCACATGCAAGTCATATTCTACTACAATCCAATCAGAAATCCGATAATATATACATCCTAGATAGCTCAACAATATCTAGAGTAGTCCATATATATATAATTACACACTATAGGACGCTCACTAGTTCAAGCGGTACGTCTCAGCCTGAGTAGAGATACCATGCAAATCGCACATAATGTGGTCATGTGTATCTAGACTTACCAGGGAACAAAAACCACCGTCCAGTTATCTATCCTAGGCGATATACGCACCCTAATCATGGTCATGAGACTCAAACTCATACCATGACACTATAACATAAATATATAAAGTCCGTTTAAGGTGTGTCATTCAAAATGTTTATTGACCTTACACATAGTTATAAGTAGGACTTAACATTTTGTAGTTAATCCATCTTATTTCAAAATAGGTAGGACTTAGTGTTTGAACTAATCCATCCCCAATATAGGTAGGTCGTAGTGTTTTGAACTAAGTCGTTCCCAATATGCCACCATCCTATACCGATGCATATACACACATATAAGTAGGACTTAACTTTTGTAGTTAATCTAACTTATTACAGAATAGGCAGGACTTCGTGTTTGAACTAATCCATTCCTAATATAGGTAGGTCTTAGTGTTTTGAACTAAGCCGTCCCTAGTGTGCCGCCGTCCCATACCGGTGCATACAAACCTCCACATAGTATAATTTGATAAAACAATATTAAGAAATTCATCAATAATACTCCAAACTATGCACCAATATCAATTAACACATATATCAATATAAGACATTCATTATAGGCCTATAAATCGTATTCCAATAATGTAAACTGCTAAAAAAATCTAAGCATTTACATTCTCTAACTTGTCCATAAACTGATGCAGTGAAATAACAACCATATATCAATTTTTAACCCAAACCAAGCATAGATAATTTCAGGTAAATCACTATACTTATAACTCCATCTAAATATGATTTACAGCTTTAAATCATAAATAAAAACAATCTCCAATTTACAGTAAATAGATTTATTCACCATAACAGTGCACAACCTACAGGTTTTTCTTCACGTTCACCCTACTCCATTCCTTAGTTAAATTATGAATTGACGTTTCTCTATTGTTATACGGGTCTACAATATTCATATACATGATTTAACCCAATTTAAACCCAGTAGAAACACCTTGCACCAACCAAACAGACCCTAAAAACCCAAAACAGTGCGTTTCAGAGGAAGAAAAGGCTCAGAAAAATTCAAAGCCTTCTCCAAAACACGGGAGCCGGCTCCCCACCGTTGGGAGCTGGCTCTAAGGTCTTGGGAGCCGGCTCTTGCTTTGCGGGAGGCGGCCCCTCCTTTTGGGAGCCGTCTCTCTCACCCTTAAGAGCCGTCGTCCGTCTCTGCTTCGTCTTCCTCGTCTCCGGCGTTTTCCATGGCCTCTGTATTTGTTTTAATACTTGTTCTAATGTTCATTCAACATCCCAGACTAATTTTAAGGCATCAATATGCATCAATAATCTCAATTAAACAAAGCTTAAACAAACACAGTAAGGATCAATTTACAGAATGCTACGGATTTGCATACCAGTATAAATTCAATGAAACTAAATAATTTCAAGCATGCATAAAAGACTTGTTTTAGCATCAAATAAACCCCTGGAGTCTACCTAGGCATGTGCACAACACGGGTTAAAGGAAAAGAGCTAGAACAAAACTTGCCTTGAGTTTCAACTTTGAAACCCTAAACCCCCATCTCTGAATCTTTAGTCAACGTTGTAGACTACCGTTTTACTCCTCCAGTGCTCTTGGTTCAACCTAGAATCACTTTGTTCCTTCCTCCTTTAACCCCGTTGTGTATCCTAAGGTTCAGGCTCTGTTTTTCTCTGTCTCTCAATAAGGTTTGTTCGTCCCCTTATACCGACGTATATAGTTGTATATATATAGACTTTTAAAACCAAAATCCTAATCCTTATAATATTACAAGTATGAATTAATAAAGTCTATAAACAGAGTCGGCTGCAACTTGAATTCTAAAACAATATAAAACCCTAATTTACAATAAACGCATTTAAAGAATATTAAACCAATAAAAATAATTCAATTAAAGCAATAATAATAAAAAGAAAATAATTAATTCAAGTAATTCAAATAATCACAATTAATTCAAAAAAATTCAAATTAAAGCAAACAATTCAACAATTAATGAAAATACATACCTAACAATTTAAAAATGCAATAAAAACAATTAATAAAATACCAGAATTATCCTTTTGAATTTAGGGGTATTACATCTTCCGAAAATGCCCAAGGGGGTATATATGTTACTAATCTCATAGTATAAGGGTGTTATGTGCACATTACATTAAAAATATATATATATGTATAATTTTCTCTATATATATCTCTTTTTTTTTTTAACTTTGAAAATTTGTATAACAAGGATTTGAACTTTTTGAGATTTCAATTTACTGTTTTCTATTAATTTATTTTTTCCTTTATTTTTTATTTTTATTTTTTATATCTTACCAACACTATTTAAAATCAAAATAAAAAAATCCCACTATCAGTGTGCACTATTTTTTGGAGTTTGAAGTAGATTTGTTTTATTTAGTTTGCACTTTATTTTGATTTTTGATATTTGATTTTTATTTTTACTTTTCTTTTATACTTTTATTTTTATTTTATGATTTTATCTTTACTTGTCTATTACCGGCGTCCTCCAATAATGTCAATTTCGGTTATTTTACAAAATTATTTATTTTTATATATTTTATAAAATGATTCAGTAAAAGTAATTTAGGATTTAAATTTGTTAGAGAACCTATTTGCAAAAATTGAAACTTTAGGCTTTAGGGGTGTTTTTTGCAGACTAGGGCATCATCTAGTAGTGTCAATTTCAGTCATTTTACAAAATTATTTATTTTTATATATTTTATAAAATAGTTCAATAAGAGTAATTTAGTTAATGTAGGCCGGGGATTTTTTTTTTTTTTAAGACGCTAAAGTAGTGAAAATAGAGGTGTATGTAAATGTGTGTAGGGGTGACAAATTATAACGCGACTCGAACGTAACACGAGATAAGCGAGTTTGGATTGACCTTAAACGGATTTAGGTCATAAAGGGGTTGATACGATTAACCCGTTTACTTAATCGTGTAGGGTTAGAGTTGATGAGTCATTTATGACTAGGGATGGCAATTTCCTCCGACCCAACGGGTTTCTACCCCGCCCTTGTCCTTAATGGGTGTATTTAGTTACCCTTAAATGGGTTTGGGACAGGTATGATAAAAATAATTAAAAATTCGAAACGAGTTTGGGACGGGGGCGGATTTAGTGATGACCCCACTCCGATCCCGTCCCGATTATATATGTACCTTTTAATTTTTTTAATATATAAAATATGTATTTTATATTTTTAAAATTTTTGTTACTTTACTGAAAGTACCTGTTAATATATTAATATATATATTTTTTATTACATAATAAAAGTAGTATAATCCCCCATAATTAAACAGAGTACATGGTGTGGAATTAATCTACCGATATAGGAATAGAGATGGTATAACAATTACAAACTCGTTCCACAAGGATATCACTGACATGATAAATTTTTTAATAAGGCCAAGTAGGATTTAGCCAAAACGCCCCAACTCCGCCGCCCCATATCCCTAAATAAAGTTCATAATTTTTTTTTTTCTTTTTAATAGTAAATTTTTTTAAAAAATGAAATAGTTTTTACTAGTAAATTTTTTAAAAAAATGAAATATCAAACCCGCTTATCGCACGAGGTCTGAACTCAAAAAAGATAAAAAAACAGAAGAAGAAATACGATCTAAAATTGTACACATGAATTCAGAATTTGACACTCTGTCTCCAGCAAAGAACCTTAAACCCTCACACTGTCGACTACCAAAACCAGAGTAGCCGCCACCGAAATGGCCGCCGACAAAATCCAAACATTCAACGACTTTGTGAAGGTCCACGGTCTATTACTGGAAGCTTCGGGGATACCCAAGTCACTGTATAGACAGCTCTTCCAGAAGCTCTCGACCGAGACCTTCGATGGCGGTGACTTCTTTCAGGTCGAGCCATGCGAGGATGGCAGACAGAGGCGTCTCGTACTCACCTCGGACTCCATGGAGAAGGAGTCCCAAGTGTTCCTCATCGACCACGCCTGGACTTTTCGCCTCTCCGATGCCCTAAAACAGGTTGCTTTATTAACGTTCTTTTGCCTTTAGTGTGTTTGGTTACTGAGAAAGAGTTTGAAAATAGAAATGAAAGCAAGTAGTTCGATTAAAAAGATTGGAAAATTCCAATGCCCCAAACAGGTCGCCCTGTTTTTTTGGCTTAATGTGTTTGGTTGCTGAGGAAGTGTTGGAAAATCGAAATGAAAACAACGTGGGTCAGTTCAAAAGTCTAGACACTCCGATGCACCCAAACAAACAGTTCTAGTTTAAGTATTAATCCTATAAATCCACACACTAAACCACTCTGTATTTTCTGGGTTTAAAGTGTTTGGTTCCCGAGAATGTGTAGTGAAAAGAAAAGAAAAAATTCAACTGAACTCAATACGAATCCGACTAAGGTGAGTCAGGTCCATTATATATATGGAAATGGGAGATTTGGGCTTAAAATTTTATGATATTGTAATTGTTGTGTACTACATTTACTTGTAGATCAAAGGGAGGCTTTTCTTGTTTTGTTTTTGTTTTTGCTTTGTTTCCAGGAAAAAGCGACTCACGTAAGCAACCTGTCAAATTATAGTTTTAGTTTCAAATATTTGCCATGTTAAAGAGAGCGGCTTTGTGTCTAATCAACCTGTGTTTGCTATTAGTGACAATGTAAGATTTTTAGGTATCCATTGTTTGTATATGTTTCGACTTTTGTATAATGAGATTTGGCGATTTTTTGAGTGGTTTTGCAGTTGGAAGAAGTTCCTGGGTTGGCTGAGAGGATGGGTTCCTTGATGTGTGTTGATATTGATTTGAATTCAGATGTTGAGGAGGCGGATTATGAAGGTGGTGGTTCAGATGAGAATAATACCAAATTGAATGTCGTTGAGATGGTGGAGAGTCAAATTCGCGGAGCCAAAGAGAAAGGTGATGACACTGTGAGATGGTTGGAGCTTGAGGAGCTTGACATTGAGGATGCTACATTGTTATCACTCAACTTGCCACGTAAATTTCAAGTACGTCTGTCTCACATATCCGTTTTGTGTTTCTTTTCTTATATAGATTGGAAACATGGTTCTATTAACCCCATTAATTTTAAAAAGGAGAACATTTCTTGGGCAGTAGCTTTTTGCTCCCAATTAATTGGAATTTAATTTAGTGAGGGAAAGACTGATGAGTATATTACTAGGTGGATGGACTACTTAGGCATGCAAAAATGATTGAAACTAAAGAGAATTCCCATGGTTCACATTTTGCTGCATCAAATATTTGATTGCATTTCCCTTTATACCAATTTAAAAGTAAAAGATACGTGGCTACTTCTTTTTTCCTCTTCCTGGTTTTGGGAATGGAGTTGGGGAGAGGTGTTCATATCCGGTGACAACTCTACCTAATTACATTGCATAAGTGTGTCATGTCAGATCTTACTTATCAAAAAAATGGAAAAAAAGAAAAAAGAAAAGAAGAAGTTATTTATCAGATCAACTAGTCCTTTTCTGGTTGATCCCATGCTTATGGCACTAGGTGATGTCATGGTATTTGAAATTCAATACTTTTTCATGCATACTAGACCAATCCACAATCAACATTCTTATTATAGTGCTCTAGTATCTTACTTATCAAAAAAAAAAAAATAGTAGTATCTTAATTTATTGACCAGTAATTGATGTCATTGCCTTTTCTTTTCATTTTCTGAAGTTTTATCTATGGATTCTCTCTCCCCTCTCTCTCATTTTCTCTCTCTCTTTCGTTAGAATTTGCTTGCGCTTAGCGTGCGTGGAAACAACCTCAAGGATGTGGAAGGCGTTACGCAAGAAATCACCAAATTGAAGCAACTAAAGGCTGTTTGGCTAAACGATAATCCAATTCTACAGAGCTGGTAAGTTTGCTGATTTGTGGACGATTGTTACTCTTTATTCTCTTAAAGATATGATTGGCAGCTTCCTATTCAAGTAAGTACTGAACTATTCTGCTTCTAGTGATGATCACGTGGCAGATACTATTCTTCAAGGTTGTCCCGGATTGGAAATTTATAATTCACGTTTCACCCATAATTTTGGTGAGTGGGCCTTTGGATTTTGTGGAGGAATATACAATGAGGAGAATCCAGGCTGTTTCCATCAGAATGACCATCCGTTGGAGAGTGTGACCTCTCTTGACCTTTCAAATAGATGCATTCACAATTTAATTAATAAGGTCAGAGATAGTACTCTATAAGATTATTGCTATTTTCCTCAAGATTTATTTTTTGTGTTCTATTTTGTTATCAGACTACATTTCAACCTGCATTCCACATTTCAATAAATAAGAGAGAATCTTGCATCTTTCCATGTGTTGGCCATTCAACTATTATCCTGATGAATTTTAGTTGATTAAAACCTGTTTTTTTGTGATTTAAGTGCTGACAATTTGGACATTCAAATTAATTTTGAAGAATGTTAATTGCTGACTCTGTTTGCTCTCCTTTTGTTCAGGCTTTTTCTCCTGTCGAGATGCCATCTCTTTCATATTTGAATATTCGAGGAAATCCATTGGAACAGAACTTGGTTCACGACTTATTGGAGATCTTAAAGGGATTCACTTGCTTATGTGCTCTGGAGGTATCTTTCTAACCTTTGCTCTCTGGACTGTATTCAAATAATTACTCAGTCTTATGCTAAAAAAAAAGAAGCATTGGTACAGGTGGACATTCCAGGGCCTCTTGGAGAAAGTGCTCTCGTAATTATTGAATCTCTTCCTAATCTTTCTTTACTGAATGGTGTCAATACATCAAAAGTTCTAGAATCTGGAAAGTGTGTGATCGATTCAATGCTCCGACCACGTCTCCCTGAATGGGCTGGCAAGGAACCTCTTGTTGTTCGTGTTATCAATGCAATGTGGTTGTATTTGATGACGTATAGACTCGCAGATGAAGAAAAGATTGATGAAACCTCTGTATGGTATGCGTTTGAGCTTGATTTCTTCAACTTCTTGTACATCTTGTTACTAGTTATTTTGGCTTTTAGCACAAGAAGTTACCTAAGGTTAGCTGAAATATTTTGGATCTTTAATATGCAAACATTCTAATGATGGTGGGAACTTCTAGTTCTAAAATCCCATTCCTGTGCTGAATATCTTCAAATCATTTTCGAGGGATGGAGATAATTTTAGGGCAAAAGAGTTGGACCTAATGGCATCATCTGTGGCAAATGTGAGCTATTGCTGCTTTTGTTCCTTTTGACTTTTTTGAAATTATGAGACTGTATTTTAAGCTGATGCCCCCAAATTTGAGATAAAGGGCATCTTGTTCTTTTACTAGACTGGAATAGCTTGATTCGAATGTACCAGTGCCTGTGATTTTGAACCTATGCTGCTTAACTTGGCAAGGCCTATTGATCATTCCAGTGGTACCGTGGAAATAGAGTTGTTTTTAAAAATAAGTAAATATATTAACTGATGTTTTTTTGTGAATGGTTGGTTTCCTCTATTTAAGCATATATCCTGGTAACAGAGTTTTGTTTTGATGTGCCTCACAGTTATGTGATGGATGAACTAGGTTCGGCTTTGCGGCATAGTGATGAACCAAATTTCAGAGTGTCTCCTTTCCTCTACATGCCAGAGGGTAAACTGGCGTCAGCTGTGAGGTTCTCTTTCATAACCATTTGCAACTTTCTTGCTCTAGTAGCCATTATGACTAGTATTCCTTTATTGTGGACAGTTGCTATATATTATGATTGCATGAATTTATTTCACTTATCTTTGGAATTTGGAAGATAACTGCTTTCATACTTGGATTCATCCACGTGATCAATTCTAGTGCCTAAATAAATTTGTGCTTGTTTAATGGCTTTTGGAGATGTTCTGTGATTTCATACTGATTCAGCCTTTTTATTAGAGTTAATTATACCCTTTTTTTACCCTCATGGGTAGCTGAGATGACATAAGGTCTACGGGCATGACCTAGAGATCTTGTGTTCAACTCCTGAGGGCTTCATGTCTCCACTTTGGACTTACCTATATACCTGGTTTGGGGTGATTCCGATATCCAAACGGACTAATCATGTGCCTTTAAGGGGGTGGGGAGATCCTCTGTAAAAATAAAAAAGAAAAAGAAAAAAAATTGTCTTTTTTTTCGTCTCTTTTTTGCTTTCAATAGGTTTAATTCAGCTATAACATTTATTTCAAAAACGTTAACTTGAATAAAAATTTCAGCTTTTCAATTCTATGGCCTATCCTAAATGTTAAAGAAGGCGACGAGTGCACTCGTGATTTTCTATTTGGTATTGGGGAGGAGAAACAACGTTCTGCCAGACTTACTGCTTGGTTTCTTACTCCGCAAAATTATTTTATTAAGGTATATATCACCCTTAACTGATTTGAACTTTGTCCATTATCTTTACTTAATTGAATTGTGACCTGTGGTATTCGTATCAATTCTTCAGGAGTACGAGAAATACTGGCAGAAATTGAAAGCAATAAGTTTTTCCTCCCCGCCTGCGAATTCATCTACAACCTATAGTCTGCTTCGCAGTAATGAAAGTGCTTTACGCATTCACTCGGATATACCTCAAGTGGAAGAATTTTTGACTCGTCCTGAATTTATATTCAGTATGTGTAGTGATCCAAATTTGATTCTGAATAAAATTCTGTCATGTTCTTTTCTACTTATTTTGAGATGTTTCATATGCTTTAATGTAATTTATTGATTAATTAATTTTAATATTCAAACTTCATAGATTTTATTTAGTGTGCTCCCTACAACATTCTTGTCTTTTTATCGGTATCATAATTGTTGCAGTTCTGGGCTATAGCTCCCTAAGTCGATCATCTCAGCCTTCTTATTTTTTAAGAATGCTTGGAATGAGAAGGATATACTAGAGAGGCGATACCCCCACCCCACCACCACCACCACCACCACCACCCACCCCAAAAAAAAAAAAACACAATTATCTAATCAAAGTATATTCTCTAGTGATTGCACCCCCTTCGCTTACAAGCCGGCCTCTGGATTGGCCTAATTAAAAATCCAAGAGAGAATTATATTTGTCTCTATCTCAATTTTGTTAAAGGTAAAATCTTTTGGTGTTATTGGGTTAGAAGAATTCCTCATTATCAGTTTAATTCTCTTGTAGGTTTCAGTATTATTTATTTTGATGAATTCCTTTTCTGATTTGCTCTGATCGCAGCATCTGACCCAAAAGAGGCAGATATAATATGGACAAGTATGCAGGTGGATGAGGACACGAGAAAGGCTGCAGGACTGACAGATCAACAGTACATAAATCAATTTCCATTTGAGGCTTGTCTTGTCATGAAACATCATTTGGCAGAAACTGTTCAGAAGGTGAAGATAGCCCAGTCATTCAAATTGCACAAATGTGATGTCAATAGTCAGCATCTATGGTTTATATTCTTATGAGCTTTTCCAAGAGGAGGTTAATTTTGAATTTAATTCTCTACAGGCACATGGATCTCCTGAATGGTTTCAGCCTACTTATAATCTTGAAACGCATCTGACACAGCTTATTGGTGACTATTATATACGCAACAAGGATGGGCTAGACAATTTATGGATCTTAAAACCGTGGAACATGGCAAGAACTATCGATACTACTGTAACTGGTGATTTATCTGCTATTATCCGTCTCATGGAGACCGGTCCAAAAATATGTCAGAAATATATTGACCACCCTGCTTTATTCCAAGGAAGGAAATTTGATCTCCGTTACATTGTTCTTGTTCGCAGCATGAGCCCCTTGGAAATATTCCTTGCTGACGTTTTTTGGGTATGTCTATACCTCTTTGATGTAAACTTATGCGCCCATTACTATGTCTGAGAACAGCCAAGGAAAAACTCAAAAGAATGATGATAATAGTGATTTATAATGCTAACAAAAATAATAACTACTTTATTTAAGATGCCATATTAAAGTTGTAATTTCATTTGTCTTTCAGGTTCGATTGGCAAACAATGCATATTCTTTAGACAAGCGTAGTTTTTTTGAGTATGAGACTCATTTTACTGTTATGGTAAGTTCTAAGCACCATTTTTTGGACTTTTCTGGTTGCTAACCTGCCCAAGTTTTCAGACAGAATTTCTGGAAGATTCATTGATGGTCACCCAGTGAGTTTAGAGGTTCTGCCATCGAGATAAAATAGAAATTGGGAAATTAGGGCTATTCTTTTCATTGGGAAAGCATGTTTTCACTCTTTTGGAGCAAATGTCGAATTGACCCTTTTAATCTCTCGTGTCATGCAGAACTACAGGGGTAGACTGAATCACATGAGCACACCAAAATTTGTTAGGGAATTTGAAGAGGAACATCAAGGTATAGGGGCCTTGTTGTCTTATACTTCACTTGTATTCCCATTAAAGAGTTGGATTGTAGTCAGGAAAATAAAAAACAGACATGCATTCGTAAAGTTGTGGCACATTGGTCGCACTGTTGGATCAGTTATTAACGCAAATTTCTTGTATTTGTTGCAGTTAAATGGTCGGATATCCACCTGAGAGTTACAAATATGATCAGATCGGTTTTCGAGTCAGCTGCGGTAGTGCATCCAGAAATGCATAGTCCAATGTCTAGGGCCATGTATGGTGTGGATGTCATGCTTGATTGCCATTTCCTGCCGAAGTTACTGGAGGTGCGTAACTACACAACATTTCCTTTGCTATTCTAATAGCAGAAATAACACAATTCAGTATTAACTCAAAAATTTTTGTCAAACTATCTGGAATTTCAATGTTTCCTTTTTACTCTCTTTAGTTGTCATTACTATTTTTCGGATAGTGCTACTGTGCTTTTGTCAATCTGAGGACATGCTCAGCTTCTTTCTCATCCATTGTTGTATTGCCTGCAAGTGTAGGTCACCTACTGTCCTGATTGTACTAGAGCCTGCAAGTATGATACAGAAGCCATATTTAAAGGAGAAACTGTCAGGGGTATCGACTTCTACAATTACGTGTTTGGTTGTCTCTTTTTAAATGAAACTACTCATGTATCCCCATTGTAACTGGGACTTAAAGAAGAATTTGTAGTCATTTGCTATTGTTCTTTGGCATTAAGGTTTGATATGTGATATGATTGAAGGCTCATTGTTCCTTTTAAGGCTTCTTGTCGACTTGTCTATTTCTGGTTATCAGAAATGAAAGAACAGACAACGGCCATCTTACCAATCCCTTTCGTTTGCATATTTAATTATTTTTTAAAATTTTGTAAAAAAGGAGGCTTATAGTCTAAATCAATTATTATTTTTTAACTGTAAAAAAAGTTCTGATCCACTTTGTAAACTGAAATCAATCGGATATAGACAATCTCACACACACTGACCGAGTCTTTTATCAAGTTTGTTCAAATTTTTCTGTATTGTTCTTGTTTTCAACATTGATATTTTACTTGTCTAGTTTCTTTTTCTGTCATATTCAGAATATACATCTCTGGGTTTGAGACAGGATGTATTCTTGTTGGCAAAGGTTAAGCCCTACCTGCACTTGGGTACCGATCCATTATTTAACCCAACTTAGCTGGGGAGCGGGGACCAATAAATTCCATCTAAGAAGAAAAAATTTCATAAACTGATTGATTTGTGCATTTCACTATATATTCTTGTAGTGCGAATGTGAAATTGCTTGTCCCAGCCATGAAAAACAGAAGAAAAAGAACATGAGAATGAATGATACAGAGAGCCAATGGTGACAGTTTACAGAGTACTGCTAATTCCACCATGCTACGGCATTTCGGCTGATTCAGGTGTTGGTTGATTTTTAGTCATTGACATCTTCTTTTGCAGTTCCAAATTTGACATCCGTTCAACCTCCAATGCTCGCTCAAGCTTTTAACCATCCATCAAGGAGTATTAGCACAATCATTTTTATAGAAAGAAAAATGAATCCACAAGTGAGACAATAAATCTGAAGCTGATACAGTGTCATCAGAAAAATGGTACCTTTGCTGCTCGGGTACTCCATTCTCCTAGTATAGCCCTCAGCCTTTCATTCTCTTCAACATACTGCCCCGATGATTACATAAAAAATTGTAAAAGATGATTTTATTAACTGACAATTTTATTTGATCTATAGATGCTACAAATAATTTTTTTTAAGGGCAATAGAATGCTCAAAGAACTCGCGGGGGTTTGACTCTTCTTTAGGTAGAAACACTAGAAGAACAAAGCAGGTGTAGGTGTAGGATTAATACAGAATAGATTTGCTCAAAAAGTGCGGAATCAAACAAAATATTGGTTCCTTCAAGTGTTCTTACAGAAACAAGAATCAATGAAAATGACGTTATGCTTGAAGGGAGACCTTTTTAGTACTTTATTTCTCTGTTTTTTTTTTTGGTGGTTTTTTTTGGGGGGGGGGGGGTGTTGTCGGTGGCGGTGGTTGCAAGATTAGTAATATATCAAACATAGAATATTCATGACAAATTAAAGACATATCTATTTAGTAATACCTGATTGTTAGTAGTGCGAACGCACTGGATCTCAGAGTCTCTCTCGGCAATCAAAGATCGAGCAAGACTTAGCTCAGATTGCAGTTGATTCATCTGAAAAATGAAAATCTTTTCTCAATAGCTCATGGAAAAATTAATATCCTCAAGACTGTACGCTTGAGCATATATATTAGATTTTAAATCTGCAATAAGTTACCAACAGGCCAATAGCCTAGCGGTACCAGACCCCTACTTCCCAAAGGGAGGTTAGGAGTTCGAGCCTCAGTGGAGGCATGTGTGCGTAACTATGAAAAAAACGGTTATGTAAAAATGAACTTCATGATCCAATGGGCTCCAAGTTCACAATTATGTAACCGAAAAAATCGAGTCGATACTTGATGCTATAAACCTGTGCTTGGGGACACCTAAGTTCAGATCAGAACAATTGGATGCCAACCAGAACTAAACCATGCTAGGTCAGTTTTCAAAAATGCCTTGTCAGCACCAGTTTATGGGCATTTTTTTACATTCAATTTTACCTGCGACCATGTCCTCAATTAAATCATTGATTACCATGTCTTTTCTTGCACCTCAACTCATGTCTATTTCGACCCTCTCTCTTGCTCATATAGTACCACATGAAAAAAATCACTCCTTACTGGTGCATTCGTTGCTTCTTTGTTCCTCTTTAAACTATAATTTTTTTTTTGATAAGTAACCTCTTTAAACTAGAAATTGCCCCCAATGAAAAGTAGTGACCCCATGGCAATACCGAGAACAATAAAAACTGGATAGTCTAGGACCACAAATATGGTGCAAAAACAAAATCTAGCAAAAGAAGTAGGGACGATAAGGCAAAAGTGAACTATCAGGATTGTAGTGAACTTCGTATTCGTCTATCCTATAAATTGGCAAGGACATACATCATGAATATAATTGCCAACAAAGCATTGTTAAAGCGGCCCAGGTGCTGTGTTATATGCAACGAGTATTACCTCAGCTGAAAGTGTTCGTAGTTCCTGATCACGCGCAGCTAAAAGGTGGGCAAGATCAACCTGCAAAAGGATCCAGTAGAAACTATTACTCTCGAACTATTTCCATGCAACTATTCCAACTCAGCAATAACAAGACCCACTAATTTACAGTACATTATTTGAAGAAACACAAAAAGAACAGGACATGATTCACAAAAGGAACAGGACATCGTCATTGGGATCTGATGCCTATACTACCTCATTTCATGACAGACCAACATTCAACTGCCCAATTTAATTTTATCTATTTTTTATTTTAAAAAAAAGAGGAAGGAACCTGCACATTGTTCTAGAAAATAATATGGGACAAAATACATGTCAAACAGAAGATCTGTTGAGATTTCCTAAGCAGAATGGTGAAGTTTGAGTCACCATAAGAATTGATTTCCCAGCCCACTAAAATGCTCCATTGAGATTGGTTTCCTAGAGCAAGTGTCATGACTGAATTCAGTCTTCTCTAAATCAAATAAGGGGGATAGAGAAGAATTAAGAGAACAAGAAATCTGGATCAAATTGCACATCAAACATTCCTGGATCAAAATTACATGATAACATATATTAAAAAAACATTCTTTGACAAGGATGATCAATACCTGAGGCGTACTCCCATCATTAGACCGTTCGTATTTGCTTAAGCATTCTTGCAATCGAAGTATCTACAAAGAATTCACGAGGTTTGCAAATCAGTCAGAGATTTGTATAATCAGAGTTTTATCACTTAATGGACTAATTCTGCATATTCTAATTGCACACTGTTGTGTACAACCAATCTTGTGGGGAGTCACTCCTGAAGCAACTGTAAGTTACAAACCACAGTGGTGTACGGCCATCATGAATCACAATATCATCATATACCTCCTCACTCAGAAAATGAAGGTTTTCCCGCTGATACTGCAACAACGCCATTTGCTGATCAGAGAGCCGACCACCATCATGATACCTGTTACACCAAACAATTCTCAGTATTGCATTGAGAATATTGGTATTTGGTTTTTCTGATTTTTATAGCTGATTCATAAAAAATAAATTGAGGGAAAATAATTTATAATTCAAATCTTTTTAAGTTCAAAGATATTTGGGAGTTCCAATATCTCACCCTCCTTTTGCCGACAATATCCCCGTGAAACTAGATACAATGACAGGAATAAATGAATTTGTGCAGCTGACTCTAAAAGAGGCGGGTGGGTTTCTTATTCTTATTTTCTTTCTAGGGACAATGCATGACAAATAAAGATCACCAAGAAATGATGAGATATTGTAGCGTGCATTCTCATGCACAAAAATTTCTGGATGATTTGTCAATTGAGAGGAATTGTACTACTATATATGAATTTAGATGTCATAATGAACAGTGAACATCTAAAACTTGCCTAAAATTACTCTTCAACTTACTGGACCTTTATAAAAGAATTCAGGAATATATTTAGTAAAATAAATATCCTAGTAATATAGTAAGAAGTTGTGCCTTCAATGTATGTCGGGAGTTCCAACTAGCAAAATGCGCTATCTGTGAAATATTAGACTCAAAATAAATTGAACTATGATGTTTATCTCAATTTAATATATTGACAAGAGCACGGAAGTCAAAAATTGATTCACAGAAAGTTGAAACTGTTCCTTAAGAATAAAATAATCGATTTAATAAATAAATAACTACCTCAATCCTTCCAACGAACTTGATGGTTGAAGTGGAGAATATAGTGACTTCAAAACATCAGGTTGAGAATCCAATGAATTGTACTGGTGCACATAACCTGCAAGCACCAACATACCACTGATTTATATGAGGGAATAAATGGCAACAATTACCTTCCGAAAAAAAATAATAAATGGCAACAATTTGGCATTGAATCTCCAATACAACACAGTTTAAGAGCTCAGATTGTTTATGAAGGAGATTTAAATGTGACAGATCTCATGAAAATTCAATATAAGCTCAACAGAAAAACATCTCAATATTCTTACTTTCTATGACACAGTAAAAGCTTTTTGTCTTTTATTGACTGATTTATGTTTTGGATTCCATTCTCTCAATGCTATGATTTGACGTTTCACAGTGTCTTAGCATGATAAAGTGGTATCCATTGGTGCAAATATGGGACATCAATTATCCACAACCCTATTTTAAACTTGTAATGGATTTCACCAGCCATGATTACCAACACTATTCTTCCACCAATGGAAAATATTCCTTATTAGAAATGAGGGAAATTGGTGTCCTACTGATTTATCACTTACCATAACAAAAATGTTACAAATTTACTTGTAAACGCCACAAGCCACACAGACAGTAGCTGGAAAGTAGACATGTCAAAACCAGAAAAATTGTCTCCAACAACCATGGTAAACAAAAGGTCATTTTCTTCTCTCCCAGGGAAGGAAATGAGAAACACAGTCAAGCTGGAGCTTGGAGACTCAATTCCAAGACTGTAATACAATGCCTAAAAAGGTAACAAAACTCAAAGCACATGCAACCACAGGGTATAAATAACCTGAAATGACTTCTATAAATCCGTCAGGGTATAAATGCAACAAGAAGCTTCACCAGATAAAAACCACTTCTCTTGTGGATCATAACTCTCATCTCCCCCCCCCCCCCCCCCCCCCCCCCCCCCGCCCGGGGGGGGCGGATTATATGAAACCATCCTTACTATTTATTTTTATTCCTTACATACTTTGCTACATAAATGACATTTGGGGCTTAGGGTTTCTGTCTTGGATATAGATTCTCCTTTCTCTCTGATTCTCACTTAATCGTTAGCCTACATGTCCCACATTACTTCATCTTAGCAGTTGTGCGAATATCTTTATGACCTCCCATGATACAACATCATTTCGACTCCTTACCCCGGTTCATTTTGTTTGTTCTTCCGTCCTTTTTTTGATAATAAAATTCCCATCAATCTCCCTTTATAATTACCGATCTTCTCTCTCAGCATTGTAATTGCTGTTGTCATCATCATCATATCGTTCTTCAAAATTTTCAACTTTCAGTCGTATATATAGATACAACAAGACATATATAAGATGAGATGGGGTGAAATACAAGAATGCGGTGAGAAGAGATAAATGAGGTCAGAAATAAATAAGATTTTGGGGCAGGGGGGTTACTGGAAGTTCCTCCTAGGTAGGTCAGAGTTGATATAGTTGGGACTGTCTATATCCGCTCTGTTTTTTTTTTCCTAGTTGGGACTCACACACACTTGTCTCCTCTGAGACTTGAACCCCTGACCTAGGCTGATACCGCTAGGCCACTGGCCCGTTGGTATTTGGGACTATCTATACCCGCTCTGTTGTCATCCCTTTCCATTCTTGTCCTTTTAAACACACCAGTAAAGGCATAAGAGAGCTGCTTGCCGCATCTGCCTAATATTCTTCATCAATTCCCCACATGTCAATACCACAAGACTTTTGTGGCTTTACCTGGAATAACACATATATTCAAGAAGGCGAAAAGAAAAGTACCTAAGCTGCCAAACCATCGAGCAGTATAGCAAAAGATGATTTTTGGTCTCTTCAACCCCCTTACACATACAACATAGTTTTCTTCACAGTAGATTATCAAGCATGAAGATCCTTGTGTTGGTCGCAATCTAAGCGGACCAAGTTCATGTGCGCTCTTATTATAGGGCTAATTCATACTAATATAGAGTAATTTTTAGCATGTGTCAGAAAGAACTGTGACATCAAACACCTAAGGCTTCTTCAACAGACAGAAAGATACTTCTAAACTACCAAACAGAACAGATTGCACCAATTCTAATCTTCAATATCTCCCAGGTATTAATGTAAACTCACCTATGTAAACACTCATAAAAAACCCAGCAAATATTACTTCAACCAGCATAATAATCCTGCATAATTAAGAGGCCAGCAAGAAATTGTAAGCAAACCATGCTTCGGCAAAGTAAAAAAACAAGATAAATATTGGACTTGGACACTGGCAAAATTTAGAGCAGTAGCTTAGATTTCAATACCTATTTGACTAAAATTAACTAAACAGATACAGCAAAAGTTATCAAGATCCATTACCATTATAAATATTGAGGACTCAAACTAAGAGATGAAGAAAAAAGAATGAGATAAATCATCAACACACACACACACACATATTATTGAACTTTAAAAACCATCTTAAGAGGAAATATTAATTGATAAGCAAAGATAATGAAAATAATCTCTTTTCTGATATTATGACAGTTAGAATTGTAATTATTAGCCAGACGGAAATATTCAGTACCAGAAGATTTTCATAGTATGAAGTACATATTTTCAAGTTATTAATGAATGTTCCTAGTTTACATTCTTTATGGTACAGCCTTTTTACTTCATATAAAGAAGTGCCTCACCAACCATCAAAAAACCCGGATGACAAAAATGGGCATGGCAGCATATGACCACCATTTTAGTAAACTATAATTTTTTACAGGCAGGAGAAACAGGCTTGGATTTAGAGCCAATTTCATGATAATGCACAGGAAACAACCTTAAACATTGATACTGATCCACCCCTAACCAAACTACTGTCATCAGTTAGCTGGATCCAGATTCCAAATACTTCTCTGTTTAAGGATTCAGAAAATGCCATAGAAGCTGTCAAACTCAGTACACAATCAAGATAAAACTTCAAACAAACCTCTGTCCAACTAAACTAAAAGATTCTTTTTGATTGATTTAAATAAAAACTAAACTATATGAATCTGACACTGAATGATTTTTTTATTTTTTTATGTACTCCTCAAACATTTGCTTTCTTTTGACTGAACTGTGATTCCGGATGTGTTGAGATTCAAGCTGTGAAATTTCAAAGTTCTCAGAGGAGAAAGAACTTCTCAATCAACTCCAACCACGATTTTGAAATATGACCAAACTCTATCTTGTGGAATAGTCAATGGATTCAGATTGATAACTTTTTCCTTCGTGATTAGTAAGAAAATAAAGCATGGTGAGACCTAGTAAAGAGAAACCTTTCAGAATAATATTTCAGTTATTTCCTTCATTCTCAAAGCCTTACTTGAACAATAATGTTCATTACCTTAGTAGCAAAACAATTTGGAACAAAGCATATACAAATACTTCCATGACTAATTCGATAAGGGCTAGCCCAGTACACGAGGCTCCTGCCAATGCGGGGTCTGGGGAAGGTCAGATGTACGCCACCTTACCCCCGCATGCAGCGAGGCTGTTTCCGTGATTCGAAACCATGACCTCCTCCAGGTCACAATGGAGCAACCTCACTGTTGTACCAAGGCTCACCCTCCTTCCATGGCTAATTATATGATTCATTGAATAATCACATATCAATATTAATATAACTATATCTTACTATGCCTACAAAAGCTTTAGCCAAAACAAACAGTATTAAACTTATGTTGCCAAAATATTAGCAATTTAGAACTACATAACAATGCATTAGTAAGAAAATGATTGCAGAAAAAAGTAAAAGGAAAAATGATTTTCACAGCCTGTAAAATCATAAAGTGAATGGCAAGGCAATAAATCATAGTGAAATGGAAGTGCACGTAACAAGTCAAGCCGGATTATTTAATGCTCAGCGTATTACGTATGTGGTTTGTATACCTGAGCAACGCAGAGATAGAAAAAATACTAATATGGGGTTTCCAGACCATGACAAGCAGCATTGCAGCAGTTCCTGGCAATTGGCATTGAACAGATAAATTTGAATAAGGACTACTATCAAAGACAAAGAAGTTCATCAATAAATTATAACTTTGTAGTAGAGAATATGTACAAGCATGAGAATTAAGGCAACACAAAGACAATAGCTAACCAATGTATTAAGTAAATTCCATTATCTCTCATTTTCAGCTGTGCAATATTTCACAGGAAGTTAGCTGGGGGACAATGAATGAATAGTATCACCATAACCTTAAACTATTAGAAAGAAATATAAAACAAATTTAAGTATAAAGCACAAAAGAATGGTAAGTAATTCAATGAGTAATGGCACATTAATCAATGAGAGGGTGGGAACAAGTGAATGGATAATCTCCAAGGACTAAGATATTGAACAAAAAGTTAGGATTCATGAGGATATGATTGTCAAACCTTAAATTACATAGCATCATATTTCCAAGGAGACCACAGACGGACCCAGATGGTTGCAGATGTCATTTAGCAAATGATGTGACTTGTATTTAAGAGAACCTTAGGTTGTTTGCTCATCAAGGAAATTTTATAATTCCATTTTTCAAGAAATAGATTTTCCTGCACAAGTATAACCATTTTTTATATATAGAAGTTTTACAGCTGTTTACTGCAAAATCAATTTTCTCATCTCTTCCAAGCTAAAGGAAGACTTCAGCTATGTCATTATCATGGAAGCTTTTAGAGTATTAGAGTTAGATACTGGAGGTGGTCCAGACAGCTTGCTTGGCTTCTATTAATGGGTCTTATTGCTTGGCACTGGTGACGTTTGATTTTCTCCCTTTTGTATAGCTTTATTTTTTTGCTTCCTTACTCCCCACCCCCAGCTGGGATGGAAGGACAAAAATACATCAAGGAACAAGTTCAAGGGGCAATGGCAACCCGAAACTCAGAGAAAGACAAGGCTGATATGCCATTTTGAACAACTGTGAACCTCCAAATTAATGACTAGCCCCCCCTAAATATTTTTGAATGTGCACTATTGCTCCCCCTCTCTAATTTACTTACTTTCTCCTCTTGTCAATCTGACTTTAGTGATAACATCGTTCCATCCCCAACTAGCTTTTCACATATATAAAATCTATCTTCTTCCCATAAGAAAAATCAATAATAACCAAAATAAAAGAATGTCATTTTCTTTGACTTACTCCCTCCCCCAAAAGATTGACTTTCTTCTAGTAATACCTCCTTTAACACAAGTATATATGGCTTTCTCTCTGAAATTGACTTCTAGTATGAAAATTTAAAAGTAAATTTTATGAATATAATATTTTATCAAATAATAGCAACGATAATAATAATAACTTCTATAAATAACATCCCCGTAGAAGTTCATTTTCTTGTTACAAGAACTCAAATGATGTTAAATATATCTATCTTGAATTTAGAAAATAATACAATCATATTGAAACGACCAAATAAATGGTCGAGTCAAGAGTGTACCATGTTTTTTTTTTTTTTTTTTTTTTGATAGTTAAGAACACACACTGTTGCCCCATAAAGGACTGGAAAACTTGAACCCTCACACCTCTCATGTGGGAGGAGGGGATTTGAACCCCCAAACTCCCATGTGGGTTTTTTGGTTTGCAACGAATAAAAGATTTCATGCTTCTTAAACTTCCAAAAAGAGAAATTATAGCACCAAATTTTTAGTAAAAGGAATAAATAAATAAATAAAATGACTAAATTAAGAGGCATTCTTAGGAATCATGTTCAATAGTCCTAGCAAAAGTTTTATGTTGGTTGTCAAGCTACCTATGCGACCATCATCTTTAGATAGAAAGGAGTCATGAAATAAAATTCATTTAACTGACTTGAAATAGTTGGAAAAAAAACCTTTGTTGAGCTAACTTGAGCACTATGAGACACTAATTGAAGACTTTATGTAAGCACATAATAAGCACATTTATTAGCACTCACCAACTCTCAACCCCTCAAATGAAAACTTTCTAGGTTCACCCTTGACTACAGACTACATAAGTTTGTAAGCTTAATTAGCTATGTCCAATTCCAACCATACTTTGAAATAATTCAAACACCATCACATAATTAAGAAAAGAACTTAAACAATAAGAAACATATTTATGTGGGAAAGACAACAAATAACAAAACTTAAAAAAAAGAAGTAATAACAATAAAAATAATAAAAAAAACACGTACCATAGGCAGTTGTGGCAAATGGTAATCGGATAATATGCTTCAACTTCTGACTGAAAATGTAGTAACCCTACAAAATGAATGTGCATTTTATGGTTCTAAACTAAATAGATTATCAGTTATGAAGCTAAAGCATTATACAATAAGAAAAGCAGTCAACAATCGAAGTAACTAAAATATTGGTAAAAAAATCAGTTTTTTTTTTCTTTCATATCTATGATAATTTTTTTTTTATTTTTTATTTTTTTATTTATTTTTTTATTTTTTATTATTTATAAGTAGCCTTCTCAGCATCACAAATTAATGGCTTTGAGAAGGAAATTAAACCATTTACAAACTACAATACACTTCGAAAGGAGTGACATTAATTTTATGGGTTGACTAATTCACAACAGCACACTCAAGTAATTTAAAGCCTAAAAATCCTCATATTAAGTTCAAGGACGATGAAATAAAATACCAAAATATACCTATTACTAACCAATATACATATATGATGCCCATTAGAAATTCATATAATGTAAAAATATTCACACAAACAAGACAAATTCAGTACAGCATTATACAAATAAATATTACTTCTCAAAAAAAAAAAAATTATACAAATAAATATCAAAACCATATGAACAAATTTAACATTTGTAAAGTGTACATTAGGAGAATAAAATGAAGTGCATATGCTTTGTGAGAAGAAAAAAAAAAACCGATAACTAAAAGCTCAACAAAGAATAGATATCAATTAAAGAATTAATTAGAATAACCTGCAATCGAATTTTCTGGACTTGGTAGACCAGGTATTGCTGGAAGATGCCTGGAAATATAAGAAGAATAATGAAGATTCCATGTTTAAATCATTTTACTCACCAATAGAAAATTGAGCAAATGGTCACGGAATATTTGAATTATAAAGTGAAACTCTGTTGTGCAAATAAGAATACACTCCAAGTTCAGATCTTAATTTTATCATGATTTCGTGGTTCAATTACAGTACCAAATTCCGTTGGTAAGCTATTCCTTCGGAATATGTGAACCAATGGAACATCATTTTCAGTCCCATAAGCCAGAAGTATCATTATAAAACTACAAAAAGCAATAGTAAGCTTTATACAAAATTCATTCAAGGATATCAAGTTCTATCATTTACCATTCTCGCCTTTCAACTTAGGTTAATCAATACAGTAGTTCGCTAATTTACTTTTGTATTTAAATTGTGGCAACACAAATGAATATTTTACAAAGAAATACTAGGTGAAAATTTGTTGTTAAGAGTTCAGACCCTAAAATTTGGAGACCAAATTTTCAATTTAAAAGTATAGATTAGTCATTTTCATCAAAGTATATAATATTGAGATGCTAATTAATGAAAATGAAATGTATTATTGGTTGTCATCATTAAGAGATTCTGAATTCCACAGAAAAGGTAGAAAGTTTCATAGCTAAAGAATGTTATTCCTTTTAAGTCTTGCAAAAGAAAACATGAAGTGAAAAAAGTGCTTCTCTTGAAATTAAGCAAACAAAAAAGATAAACGATGTTTCCACAAAAGAGGAGTTGCTGACACTTAATGGACCATTTTAGCCTCATAAATGGTCAGCATGATGAGAAACTAGAAGGGAAATGTATTGGAGTCGAGCAACTCATAATTGAACGACATGGGAGAATTAATTACAGAGAGTGTATATGACATGATATTTATGCAAAAAAAACCATTGTTTGTGACAAATAGCATTCATCAGAAAGCAAATCTAACTATGTACAAATGTGGATAATTTGGTAAGAAGACCTGTGACGAATAAAAGAGCGACATCGCAACTGCATAGCATTGGTGAAATTAAACTTTGTATAGGATGAAACATCCACGGAGCTCCAATAGCCAAGATAGCATAACCTGTCTAGAGTTAAAAAAGAAAAAAAATTAAAAATATATATATATATAAAAAAAACCCACTACACTTTGGTTTCAACAATCACGAAGAATTAAAACTTGCCAAATAAATGGAAGTAAATGCACTTGCCAATAAAAAACAGTATAAAATACTCCCGATGATGCTTGTAGGCTTTCGATGACCAAATAATGGAGCCTCATGCAATATATCAAGGAACCTATAGTAGGAAAGGTAGATCCATCATCAATACGACAAGCCAAAAACTGTTTGAAGTATAGAAACAAGGCTTTCTGACACTGAAAAAGGTAGGTGTTCAAAGATGAGATTTAGAAGCTACAAATATATGATCAGAATGATTACATTACAAAATTTAACATTTTATATGCATGTATTTGCATGCATGATGAACAGATAAGCCATCGAACAGGATATTGATAAAGTATAACATGTCAACTAGAAAAAGTTCTCCCTCTTTAAAACACCACTGTGCAGGCTGGAGTTGAGCACACCGCACAAATTAATGAATCAGCTTCTACAAAAATTTCTGCAACTCTACAGAAACTATGGCCCTAGATAAACAAGTCTAAAGAAACAAGATTATTGTTGCTGACCCAAATTAATAAAGAGTTTACTCTGAGGCAGGAGATAGAATGGTGGATATGAGTTCCAAGCCTCCGTTTGTTTTAATGGAAAATTTCCGTGTCTCTGGATAAAGATTCTCCCGGGGCTTATTAAGGAACAGTATAAATTATTGTATATGAATATTTCTTCCAAGTAAATTTTTTCAGGAACCATTTTCTATGCGAACAAACACGGTCGAATGTCATGCCTGAACTGTCCCAACTCTCAAAGAAGAAAAGTTAGTCAAATTCTCTATGCTTTAGTAATTGAAGCCCAAGGGCAACGGAACAAGTTGAGAATGAGCGAAGCACTTTGTTACTACTTCAAAGCCGAAAAAAAAAAAATTGATAAACTACTCAAATAATTCAATCCACACATGAAAACCACCAAATCTGATTTATTGAATTATAAGGCAATACTGAATTCGCAGAACTTCAAAATTGTTTCTACAATTGAACCCCCAGAAAACACACACACAGAGACTAAACTCAACAAAATATATAACTATCAAATTTGAAAATATTCCCCACGTATATCCGTGTATGTGCGTAATATATATATGTGTGTCTCGAAATCTTACAGTCCGTTTTCTTCTGGAGATGCTGTGTTGGTCGAAGCGTGTCTGTCAACCGACATTCTCTTCTTCTAGGGTTTTAGGCTTCCCCCGATTGATTCAAGTTTTCGAAAGATGCTTGGTTTGAAAATGATCATTAGTCTTGTGCAAAACCCTTTTTTTTTCTTTTGCACAAAAGTCTTGTGTAAAATCGTGACACTCCAATTGTAAATGTGTCTTACAGTTAACAGTATTCTACTATTCGCAGAAGTCAAAACGGAGGGTGGAATGGAACAAGCTGAGCTGATCTTGGGCTAAAACTTTCATTGGGCCCACTAAGATACGTAAATTGTGGTCCAGCCCATAACTTCTCAACCTTTTATCATCTTACTACTTTTTGTTGCTTGAATCACTTGGATACTAATTGATACTTAAAATTAAAGGCAATTAAAGGCTAGACCTACCTTTGGTCCTTTACCGAGTAACTCCTGATAATTATCATTCAATATAACATATATTATTATTATTATTATTATTATTTTTTATAAAAAAAAACTATCTTCAATATGTCCAATAAATAGATTAAGTGTTACACATTTGACTAAAGTGTGGAGTCCACAAGATGTCAACTATTTTTATTTTATTTTTTAGTTTATTTTATTTCACCATATGCCGGTGGTATTAGAATTGTTCAGCTTATAAATTTGGCATAAATTGGTGTTTTACTTGTTAAGTTTAGACAACATGAGGGGTAAATTAGGTGACATTATTTAAGACAGACTATACAATTTTGAACGGATTTCGAGAAGTCTTTATTTGTGGTATCATGTACTACCAATCTAGCTATGTACTAATCTTTATGTAATCCAGTATCATATAATACCAATCTAGCTATTATGTAGCAATCCAATGTGATATCACGATGTCAACCTTATGTTTTATATATTACTAGTCATCTATCTAGCTATTATGTACCAATCTATATGTAATCCAAAGATTTTTTTTTACATTGGGCATACCTAAATAAAGATGCTAATCATGCTATCAAATTCATGGTGTCATGCCGATGCTATGCGTGGTGAATGACATAGTGATCTTGGTTAAATTTGAGATGCTGCAAATTTGCAATACTATGTTCAATCTGAAATGTGGTTTTTGGGCTCTGCATGCACTAGTATATATTTCGTCAACGGACAGTGGAAAAAAATTCCTTTGCCTCTTTTGTGAAGAACTTCATTTACTTTGTGAGTAGATTTTAAATTGGTATTTGGCGTATAATGATTCAGTGACAAGGATTGACATTGATCAATGTTTAACATATAGAAACTTCTTTTGATAATTTGTGATGCACAATTGACAGTGTGAGAAAATAGACTTTGCTCAGAAACTGCTCGGTACCGAAATCTGGGAAAATCTCCTGTACATTACATATTTAAAAGAGCATAGCCTAGTAGCACTGGTGCAAATCATTCTATATATATATATATATATATGTATATATATTACTGTTTGTCTCTGATTTCGTAGTTAAGCACTTGCTAGGTGTAAGGAATAAGAGCCTCCGGTGTGGGCAACACAAGTTATCTATCTATTTTTTAAAAAGTAGAGTGTCACGTAAGTTAAAAAGTGATGATGTAGTATTTTATTTTTTTTAATCCATATGTGCCATGGTGTGGAACCCAATTATTTCATTCTCTATTTATTATTTTATTATTTTATCTCATCCATATCTACCTTTTGCTTTTTTCCCTTCAGTTAGATTGATTAAACAAAGGAAACAAAAAATAGAGTGTTCTCCAAAGGCTTCTCTATCTGTGGACAAAGGCTTAGACAATGGTTGTAGGTCCCACAAGATAGATACTCCACTTATCTCATCATACCGTCCACTTCTCTCTCTTAACTGACACAGATATACTCTAAAGAGAGTGTCGCCCGGATGCTCTTTTCAATAATTTTATTTTTGGCATCGTACCTAAAGTGAAGTGGTTTGATTTCTCATAAAGCAATAGAGTGACTATAGACCGATACACATATAGAATTAAGGAAAACCATGAATGTTGATACTTATCAGACTAGACAACCACCAACTTAGATATGATAATCAGACGTAAACATACAGATACAATGTACTAACCATTTTTATTATTATATCGTGAGATAGTAGTGGAGGAACATACATTCACTTCACTTGCCAACCTTGTGATTAGCAGCCCCATCCTTGGCGGAGGTATAACAAATATTTTTATGACAGATAGCAGATGGCATGGGATCCAATGTTTCAAGAAAATACATTAATTCACATGTTTGGGGTTATCATTGTATATTCCTTTGTAAATTAAATGGAATACTAAAATAATATTAATTAATAAAAAAGAAAAAGAAGCAGCAAAAAGAACAGAGTGATATGGTGCTATATGCCAATAATGGAAGGAAAAGAAATGGACAGACTGATCATTCATCATTAGATATAAGATAGAGAGTACATGGACCATAATTTATTATCAAGGCCGTACAAATATATTATATGACAGAACAATTATCACATTGGGAACTGATATAGATGAACTGGGAGCCTAGGCCGCATCTCTGCGACAAGTGGGACCTTTCGCGGTGTTGCCAGTCCAAAAACTTCCTCCATGTTTAAATCTTCTATCTTCATATTCCCAGGTAAATTCCAATCGAATCCTTGCAGCATATTCGCCAAGCTTGTCCGAATCATCTTTAGTCCAAGGCTGTATCCGGGGCACATCCTCCTCCCTGATCCAAATGGCAATAGCTCAAAATTCTGTCCCTTCACATCAATTGCTTTCCCTAAGAACCTCTCTGGACGGAACTCTTCCGGTGCATCCCATAGTTTAGGGTCCCTCCCTATACTCCATGTGTTTATGAAAATTCTAGTCCCTTTATGGATAAAGTAACCGCCCACATTGCAGTCTTCAAGGGCTAAATGTGGTGCCAGCATTACCGCCACTGGATGTAGCCTCATTGTCTCCTTCACGATTGCATCTATGTAACAAAGCTCTGGAATATCTCTCTCTTCCACCCATCTGTCTCTTCCGATCACTCTATCAAGCTCTTTGGTTGCCTTCTTAATTATGTGTGGCTGTTTCAAGAGTTCAGACATTGCCCATTCCACAGTAGTTGCTGAGGTGTCTGTTCCACCAGCTATTAGGTCCTGATAATGATCAGTGAACAAAAGAACTTGTCACTGCATTGCATTTCAATGTTTCTCCAAATTCATACATAAATTGGAACTATTGACAATGGTTGCACTTTGTGATTCTGCTGAGACTCACATTATAACTTCAAAAATAATCGTAAATTCAGCTTGTAAAACAGAAAATATTGCAAAGGAAAGCAATCCTACCTGCGTAAACCCCTTGACACCGTCACTGGTGAGCTTAACCTCGAGATCGGGATCATCAGCAAGCTGCAACAAGAAGTCCACCATATCCTTGGCCACAAAATCCTTGTCTGCTTCCTTCCTTGCCTTGTGTTCACCAAGCACATGGTCATGAAACCTGTCAAACTTCTTACACAAAGTTTTCATTCGCTTAACGTAGCCCTGCAAGTCCAGGAAGTCAATCCAAGGTATCCAATCTCCAATATTCAGCACACCATTAAGCAAGAACAACTCATCTAACATCTCCTGGAATTCTTCAAGCGTCACAATTGATTTCTCGTATTCTGATTCACTAAAGTACTTCTTGCCCAATACTATTCTGCTTATAATGCTAAGCGTGACACGTGAGAGATGATCTTTGAGCAGAACAGGCTTTCCTGACAATGCATATAGACGGGAGATGAAAGCCTGCCTTTCCTCGACGCGAATGTACTCATAGGACTCTAATCTTTTCGAGCTGAATAGCTCTGTGAGGTAAATTTTTCGGCCCTGGCGCCAATATGGTCCATAAGGAGCCCATGTTATGTTGCAGTAGTTGTAAGTGGTGTACTTGCCAGCAGCAGTTGGAGGGCGAGAGGCAAAGATGTGGTCATGTGTCTTTAGGAATTGCTTTGCCATTTCAGAGGAAGAAGCAACTACAACTGGGTAAGAACCAAACTTAAGTTGCATTAATTGGCCATATTGCTTGGCCAACTTGTGGAGGGACTGGTGGGGGAGGGGACCGATGAGGTTTAGGTTGCCAATAATCGGCCAAGGTTTGGGACCCGGTGGAAAATTATGTTTCTGTTGGCGGAAGTTGAGGACTTTTGAAAGTATGGCCAATGCAGCTAGCCATGCCAGTGCTAAAACAGCCAAAGAAACCTCCATGGTTGAAGAGATTGCATAGACTCCTAGCTTGTGTGGTTTGAGAGAGTAGGAGGAGATGGGGTATTTATAATTTAATGAACTAGTGATGACACTAGTTTGATACAAATATTTTTTGAGTAGTGATACATTTACCGAACCTAACAATCAAAAAATTCACCAAATCCAACGTGGCATATCCACGTAATATGACAAAAACGATTTCTCCTCTCTCCTCTTCATTTAGGACTCTCTTGCTCTCTAGACTCCGGTCGATTTGTCCTCTCTGATCATTACTCTTTTCTCTCCGATCTAGCATCTTAATTTCTTGCACCCCTTTTTCTATCTAAATTTGAATTTATAAGCCACCGTTCTAAAAAAGAAAAAAAAAAAAGAGAAAAAAATCTTAATTTTTAAGCCCTAATTTTCTTAGTTCTAGTATTAATTTTCTCTCTTTTTTATTTTTATATTATTTTATATATTCTTGTTAGCCATTTGCAGTGATATTAACGTACAACTATTTTCTGTTGTATTGAATTTGTGCCATCAATTTTTGTCTCTCGGTGTAAATTCTGTAAATCTAAGGAATAAAAGTTTGCTAATAAGTGTAGGTAGCAGACATTGACAAGGCTATAAGTTATCTCAACCACCTAAGCATTCAACTAAGACTTTGATCCGAATTAGAAGAATTATGGACCTCAACCACCTAAGTACCTCTAACTCTTTACTGATATATTTCTTGGTTCAAAAAGAGGGAATGAAAAAGAAAAAAGAAAAAAAAACAGGGTATAATCAACGTCGGTCTCTATAGAAGAAGAATCCAATAAGTTACTAGCCTGCAACATGTTTGTCCAGCATATTATTTCCATATTCTGTAAGTCAGATTAGGGCAAAGAAAATTAGGGCTTATAAATTTAGAGTCCCAAACAGAGATGCCAAATCAAAGAGCATGAGAGCCAGAAATCGAACAGAGAAAAATAATAATCGATGAATGAAAGGAAATTTCGACGAGAGAGCGAGTAAGTCCCTAGCGAAGAGGAAGAAAGAGAAGATAAATTGTTTTAGCTTTCCAGGAATTTTTAATCTCTCGCTTGAATGAGTTTAAATGAATTACGTGGCTATGCCATGTAGGATTCGATGATTATTTCGGCTGTTTAGTTCGGTAAATATATCATTATTCTTTTTGAATTGTGTATTTGAATATTTAGGGAACTAGAAAAAAAATATGACTAGTGATACATTTACTGAACGTAACCACCGAAAAAAATCACCGAATCCAATGTGGCTATGCCACGTAATAGGAGAGGCTAACGATTTCTGTAATACCCCTAATTTTAAAAGGATAGTTATGGAATTTAATTATTGTATTTAATTGCGTTTTATTAAGTTAATTGTTTTAATTGCCTGTTTATTTGTTTTTATCTGTTTAATTGCTCATTTTATTGTATTAATTGTTTTTGTTTTAATTGGTAAATTAAAATGTATTTTTGGTTTGTTTTATTCATTGAATTGTATTGTTAAGTTTTTATTATTTACGTGCCTATGTGGGTCTGCATTTAAATGTTATTTGTGGTTGTATTATTAGCGTTTATTTTACACGCCGACAATAGTCAGGGAGTGGATTTTAGGGATGGTTTTATATTAGAATTAGGATTGTGGTGTGAAGCCTATATATATACATATTATACGTTGGTTTAGGGTTACAAACAAAACCCTAGTCACCATAGTCACGTCTGTGAAACAGAAAGATACACAGAGAGCAGCAGAGTATGAGATCTTTGAAGGTTTAATAGAGAGGTTCAAGGAGAAGGGAACGGGGTTGCTTCTGGATTGAACCAAAAGTGCCGGAGGTGTAGAACTGTAGTCGACAACGTTGACGGAGAACTCAGAGACGGTGGTTTACAGTTTCAAAATCTGAAATTGCAGACAAGTGTCTGTTCTTCTCTTTCCCGTTAATTCGTATTCTGTGCATGCCTAGTTGGACTCCAGGGATTTAAATAAAGATTAAACGGACTTAAATAAAAGTAATAACAAGTCTTTTATGCATATATGATTTTTATTTAGTCTCGTTGATAATCTGGTTTGCCTAATCCTTGAAGTTTCTATTATTTGTTTCGTTTCGGTGTTTATGTTAAGCTTTGATTAAATAGGGATCCTGATTATGTATTGAGGACTAGACATTAATCTGCGGTTAAGATTAAACTCTGAAATAAGTATTAAAAACAGTATTCAATTTTCACATAAGAAATCTGTTTTGAAACGCTTAAGTTTATAACTGAGATTCTGTAATCGTTGCTTTAAAAGGTTGTGTTCAATACATGTTATGGTAGGATGTCAGTGGTTTAAGATGTACCTAGGACTGAGGTTGAACCTAGAACAAGGATTTAAAACCACCACAGAGGCTCTGTTAATCATCGGAGTTGGAGAAGAAGACGCAGAAACGGACGACGGCATCTAAGGGAGGAAGAGCAGGCTCTTCCTACTCTTAGAGCCGGCTCCCAAAGGGTGGGGAGCCGGCTCTTGCAACTCTAGAGCCGGCTCTTGGAGCCTAGAGCCGGCTCTCCCTTTAAATAGAGCAGGCTCTCAAATGTTAGAACCTGCTCTTGCCCAGTTTTACATACAGTATGTTGTTTTGGGCGTGGGTTTGGACTATACAGTGTATTGGCATGGTTTTTAAACTGTTTTAAATGTGGTTTGAGATTGTAATATATCTATAATACTTTGGAAGACATTAATTCCCAACTGGACTAAGAAAAGAATCAGGATGAACCTATGTATGTATATATATTGATGCATACTTTGGAGGATGGATGTTGATTATATAGTGTGGTTTTATTAATTACGCAGTTCGGAAGAGTTAAATGATCAATTCTTAATTAGTTTAAAGGGTTGGTTTAGGACTTCTAAACCTTATATTGAGTGCATAATTCGATCCTACACCTGTTAGATTGTTATGTATGCTTATACTGGAGTATGGTTGGTTTGCATCTAATACTGTTTTATCAACTATGTTAACTGGAGGGTTGTATGTACCGGTATGGGACGGTGACATACTAGGTATGGATTAGTTCAAGCACTAAATCCTACCTAATTTGGAATGAGTTGGATTAACCATAAAAATGTTAAGTCCTACTTATATGGATATATATGAACTGGTATGGGACGGTATCATATTAGGGATGGCTTAGTTCAAAACACTAAGACCTACCTATATTGGGAATGGATTAGTTCAAAACACTAAATTCTACCTAATTTGGATTAAGGTATGGATTAACCATAAAGGTTAAGTCCATCACCTACTTGTGTCATGTCAATCAAATAAATTGAATGACCTATTATGGTTTCCGGATGGATTTGTTATACATATATCAGACCACTATACAGATGGATGATATTTTGTATTAGGAGTACGGACTTTATATATTTATTATATGTGCCATGGTATGAGCTTGAGTCTCAGGACCATGGTTAGGACGCGTATATCGCCTAGGATGGATAACTGGACATAGGTGTTATTCCCTGGTAGGTCTATGTACTCAGGCCCACCTTAGGGTGCGTATTTGCATGTTGCCTTCTATTCAGGCTGAGACAGACCTACTGGACTAGTGAGCGTCCTATAGTGTGTACTATATACATATATGGACTACTCTAGATATTGTTGAGTCTTCCTATGATGTATCTGCGTATCGGATTACTACTTGGATTGTAGTAGATCAGGACTTGCATGTGGGCCTGACCCACTATTTTATTTTTCAGGTGCTCGTCAGTTCCAGAGTTAGAGGTTGATCGTGCAGAGCAGATACAGATATTCATTCCTCCGACTATATAGAAATCTTCTTTATAATAGCTTTAGAGTTTATTTCTGTCATTTTAATTTCGGTTTGAGAATTTTAATAAGGGATCCAATGGATGGATTCCCGAGTTGTAAACTTATGGAGATTTTGGAATATCAGATTGGACTAATTGTGATATAAGGTTTTTCTTTTAGTTTCTTTCAGCTTTTAATTTATTTCTTAAATCATTTTTTTGTATTCCGTGTTCGATTTAAAATACTCTAATTGTTTGATATCCCTCGGGTTTGGGCCTAGGCCTGATCAACCCGTGTCTCGGATCCGAGAGGTATCACAATCTCTCATCTCTCTTCTCTTCGTTTAGGACTCTCTCGCTCTCTATACTCCCATCAATTATTACAAGGATGAAAATATCATTGGGAATCTAGGGTTAGACCAGCTGCTACCATCTGCCCTAGTTGATGTTGTGAAAGTTTACTCTTTTCCTTCCACTTGCTTAATTCTTTAGATTTCTTCTCACCGCATATTTACTGATATTGTCATTGTTGATCATATAGAGTCTGTACCAGACTATGGCACTGTGTGCCACTGTTAAAAGTCAGTCTCTTTCTATTAAGAAACTAGAAAGGGACCTGTGCAATGCTAAGAAGAAGGCTTCGCATTTTGCTATGAATGCGAAGATTGCTTCCGACGCTAAGGATGTCTACAAGAATCACTTGGCAGCTTCTGAGGTGAAGGTGGAGACTCTGGAAGCTAAAGTCCAACACTTGAATGACGTCATTGGTACCTGCATTACTGCTGGGAGGCAAATGCAAGGACGCTACTCTACCATTGTGCGTTTATCCAGTGCAAAGGCTTTTAGGTTCGGCTTCAGCCAGGGCTCTGGTGACAAAGCAAAGGATCCAGAAACCTTTAATGCTGACATGGAAGTGTCATTCCCTTACGCTGAGGGTCCAAAGACCCAAGAAGCTGAGTTGCTCTAGACTGATATGGTGAAGGCTTATCTAGAGGATCATCCAGCTTCAAGCTAGCCGGCTTCTCCATCATCTGACCTTCCAGCTCCTTTATCCACAAGTCCGAATGTTGTAGATGCCTTTGACTCTGCTCCCTTTGATCCAAAAAGGAAATAGATTTGTGTAACTCTTTTTTTTTTTTTTTTTTTTTTTTTTTTTTTTTTTTCTTGTTTTGAAGGAATGAATGTAGAAACTATATATTTTTGCTCTTAAAATGCAATGACTACATTTATTCTGAAGTCTCTCTCATGCTTGTGAATGCTTTTGGTTTTTACACGACTGTACTGTAATAATGTGCTCTTATCCTAAAGAAGGAAGGCTCATTACCTGAAAACTCCGTACCTTTTGTGATCCGGAGCAAAAACAGGAAAGATGATAAGAAAGGAATCCCTTTGACTGTTTAATTAATATCTGAGGATGGTTTCTCTGTCTAGCATTCTAACCGTCAAGAGAACCCTTCTTACCACTGATTTGTATGGTATAGATATATCAATACTTGTCTCTCTTGTATTATTTCGATGTGGGACAAAACTTTCCATGAGTTATATACCATTAGTCCATTAAAAAAGGATCTGTGGGCGTGTTGCCATAGGGAACTTTTGCCCCTAGTTAGTCTTATTCTTTACTGGCGTAGCCTCGGACTCAAATCGTCTGAGGTGGTATACTATTTGGCTAGGAGCCTGAAAGAAATTGTATTGCACCGGACTCATGTTGCTCGAAGCGGTATGTTACTCGAGGCGGTATGTTCCTCGGTCACGAGCTTGGGAGGATCTGTACTGCGCCGGACTCTTGAGATCCGAAGCGATGTGTTCCTCGGCTATAGGCTTGAGAGGAACTGTATTGTGTCGAACTCCTGCGTCCGAAGCGATGTGTTCCTCGGCTATGGGCCTGAGAGGATCTATATTGTGTCGGACTCTTGAGGTCCGAAGCTTTGTGGTCCTCAGTTATAGGACTAAGAGGAACTATATTGTGCCGGACTCTTGAGGTCCGAAGTGATGTGTTCCTTGGCTATAGGCTTGAGAGGAACTGTATTGTGTCGGATTCTTGAGGTCCGACGCTTTGCATTCCTTGGCTATGGGCCTGGAAGGAATTGTATTGTGCCAGACTCTTGAGGTCTAAAACTTTGCGTTCCTCGGCTGTGGGCCTGAAAGGAACTGTATTGTGCCGGACTCTTGGGGTTCGAAGCGATGCGTTCCTTGGCTATGGGCCTAAGAGGAATTGTATTGTGTCGGATTCTTGAGGTTCGAGGCTTTTTGTTCTTCGGCTATAAGCTTGATCTGGAAACCTTACCAAGTATGCAAGGCTAGCCGAAGATTTAAGAATGACATGAGGCCAAAAAAGAGAGTAACTGTAACTGAGAAGTCCCTCATTCATTTGTTTAGGAGACTTTTCTTCACAGAGACTGTAATACCCCTAATTTAAAAAGGATAGGTTTGAAATTTATTTTATTGTTTAAATTATATTTTTATTTATTTAATTATGAATTGGTTTGTTTTAATTGAAAATTTATTTAAATTTCATTATGAGTTTATTGGGTTTTATGTTTATACCTTGTTTTAGTTTAATTGTTTTCATGGTTGTATTTTGATTGCATTTAGTTATTTTTTTTAATTAGGATTAAATGCTTTATTTGATTTAATTTAACTGTTTAATTGATTTAATCTAATTTAATAAAATGGTTTGATTAATTTAATTTAAGTGGTAATTATTTTAATTTAATTGTATTTTTAAATAGGGTTTTGTTTTAAAAGTCAGTTGTTGCTGACGTAGGTTTTATTAGGTTTCTTTGGGTCGGTGAGGATTTTTAGGAGGGTTGGAATTAATCTAGGGTTTAGTAAAACCCTATAAATATATGTGAGATGTCTGTATAGGGTTTTTAGAAAAACAAACAAAACCCTATTCACGTCTCTAGAGATAGAGAAGCAACAGAGTAGTTTTGCAGTGGGAATCGTCGGAAAGCTTTAGAGACGACGTATAGATTTGAACAAAGATCTCAAAGGCAAGTTCTAACCTTACTCTCTCCCTTATACTCGTGTTCTTTACATATTAAATTGGTTCCAGGTTTATTATATGAGTTTAAAACAAAAATAGATAGGCTATCTGTTACTAGGACGCAAACTGTTAGTCCTAGGTTTGGTTTGATAAACTGTTAAAGCTTGGAACTGATCTTGCATTGTGCTTGGTTAAATCCATATTAGTAAGTATAATTAAGGCTTAAACCAACATTAGAATTTACTGGGAATTACTTAGAAATTTCTGGAAATCAAAACAGTGATCTGTAGAAGGGTTAAACGTAGCCGGAAAAGAGAACACGAGGCAGAGGAGGGGGAGAGCCGGCTCTCCCTTGATTGGAGCCGGCTCTCCTTGAGGTGGAGGCGGCTCCTAGGCAATTGGAGGCGGCTCCAAGGCTATTGGAGGAGGCTCTAATATTTGGGGAGCCGGCTCTACTTTTATTTTCCAGTTTTTACTACGTTCTGTTTGTGGTGTTTTCAGTTTTCAGTGAAGTGGTTTCTTGGGGGTTGATTTTCTAAGTTTTTCTAAGTAGAATTATGACTGTAATGGATGGTTTAGCAATGGTTTAGAGTAGGATTAAAGTCTCCAAGAACAGAATAATACATAATTGAACTCAGAGCATTAAATGTTAAAAGTCTGTGGAAGTATTTCTGTGTGTCTTACAGAGATGTATGAATTTGATGAATTCTCTGTGTACTTCCTGTTTAAGGGATAGTGTTGATTGAATAGGGAATTAAAAATATTTCTTGAAGCACATTGGAATCTAATTTAGACACTTAAGAACTCTAAGTATGAAGAACAGAAAAGAAACGCTTTAAGTTTGCAAAGAGACGGCTCATAGAAGCAAAGAGCAGGCTCTTTGCAACCAAAGAGCAGGCTCTAAGCAAAGAAAGAGCAGGCTCTTTCGGTTAAAAGAGCAGGCTCTTTCACGGGCTTCCAGTTTTGCGTATTCTGCGAAAGCAAAGAGCAGGCTCTAAGCAAAGAAAGAGCAGGCTCTTTCGGTTAAAAGAGCAGGCTTTTTCGGTTAAAAGAGCAGGCTCTTTCACGGGCTTCCAGTTTTGCGTATTCTGCGATCAATTTGGCTACGGAACTCGGATTTTGGATTTTGCAGAAGCTGTAGGAAGCTATACTTGGGTGTTTTGAGATGTTCTAAGTCTAATTAACACTTGTGGGAGTGGATTAAAGTTTAATAAACCAATATGTGTTTATAGCTTAAACATTAGTAAGCATCGACAGAAGTTGTTCATTACAGTGCAGAGAAATTATAATTTTACTGAACTTAATTTATGTTCTCTGTGGATGGAAAATGGATTATTATGATGCTATTAATAGTGACAAGCATGATAATTAATATAGTTAAGTTTATTGTACTTGTCATGGACGAGAATGATGAATTATCTGCATGCTCAGAAATATGATAATTTATAATGGAGATATGGGATGAATATGATAACCTATATATTTATTTTATATTCATCATGGTATTAATTGATATGTCTTATGATTTTGGGTTATCAATTACTGGAGTAAACATGTGAGTCTATATCTCTATTTATGCTTATTACGGCTCAGTTGCTATGTGCATTGTTTATGTTTGGTATCAACTGTTGGATGGAATGGATTGTATGTACCGGTATGGGACGGTGACATACTAGGTTTGGACAGCATAAGTTGCTAAGTCCTACCTATTTGGAATGAGGGTACGGGTTATTAAATAAATCCTCCTTATATATATGTAAGTCGGTGCGATGGACTACGCCGAACGACTTAATGGATTTCTTATGGATGGATGGAATTGGAGTTTAAATATATTTTTATGGTACCGTGACATGAGCTTGAGTCTCAGAGTCAACGGTTAGGATGCGTATATGCAGTTGGATGTGTAGCTGACTGTGGGGATTGAGGTATACCCTGTTTAGGCTTAGGTACTCATACCCACTCAGGTGCGATTTGTGTGATGCCTTCTATTTAGGTTGAGACCCTCTTCATAGTCTAGCGAGAGTCCAGTAGTGTGGATATATATTTATGTATGGACTATTAGCTATTGTTGAACTATTTAGTATGTACATGCGTATCGGGTCTTTGCTTGGATTGCAGTAGGATAGAACTTATTCGTGGGCCTGACCCACTCCTATTTTACAGGTGTACGTCAGTTCCAGGCTTGAGCTTGTTCGTGTGAAGCAGAGACGGTCATTCATTCTTCCGACGATGTAGGATCTCTTTCCAGATGTTCGACTTGGATTTTATCTTCAGTTTTACTTTGATTCAGTTTGGGATTTTTATATTAGGGGTCCATTAGAGATGGATTCCCGAGTTGTTAAAAGATTGGAGATTTTGGATTGTAGGATTTTAAGTTATTAATATTTTAAGGTTTATATATTGAGGATTTCTTTTATAGTTTCTTTCCGCTTATTCTTTTATTTCTTAAATCATTTTTGTAATCTGTGTTCGTTTAAAATGCTTTAATTGTTTGGTACTCCTTGGTTCTGTGCTCGGACTTGATCTCCCGTGGCTCTAGAATCGAGGGGTATCACAGAGACTCCCTTCGTGGCAACCAAATGTGGTGTGTTAACTCTATATTTACTATATACCTCTTGTACTCCTATCCGATATGGGACAAGGAATATATTTTACTATGGGCCAGAAACTTGGTTTGTTTGGGAAGAAAAAACAAAAATTATTGCAAAGAATGCCCGTTGGTACTAGGGCTTTGAACACAACTTGGGCTGGGCCATTACTGTTACCAACTGGCCCTCTTTGCAATGCACTCAAATACTTTAATATTTCCCTATTTAAAGGTACATATAGAAGTAGTTTGTTTTCGATGTGGGACCACAGTAGATAAGTGCTCTGAGCTACACATATTTGCGGTTTGTGTCCAAAAACGAAAAAAAAAACTATAAAACGCCTTTGGGTTCATGATTTAAGTAGAGCCTGAATGTTCAATGGACATTCGTTGTAATGCACATGCACTCTAAAGTATGTTTTTATGAAAAAGGACTTGTAAGTACCACCAAAAAGCCAAAAAAATATATAGCTTTGTTTTTTTTATTTTGTGGTAATATATTTCTTTTGTCGTAATATCAACAGTAGGGTACATGCTTTTGTCGCAATATCAACAGTAGGGTACATATATTGCCCCCTATGACGGCAAAAGAAAATAACAACAAACAACCCCCATATTACTTAAAGCAAAAGGAGTAAAGATGTGTATAACTCAAGAAACTTTTATTATATGGGCCTAGAAACAACCATACTTGGGTACAAAACAGACGTATGTTGTTTGTAAATGAAAAGTAAATAAACCATATTATCTAATGATAGTACCTTTTTAAGTGTATTGCATTCTATGGACGTGCATTTGGACACCCATCAACTTCCGCCAATCGGTAAGCTCCTTTCCCTATTACTTCTGTGACTTTGTAAGGTCTAATCCAATTGAGTTGTAACTTTTTTACATGGGCTGTATCCTACTTCAGCACCCAATCTTCTTCCACAAAACGTCTGAACCTGACTCGCTTGTTATAACTGTTACGCAACTGTTGCTGGTACGAAGCGAGCCTAATTATTACGGCATCCCTCATTTCTTCCAAGAGATCGAGGCTGTGTTCAAGCTGTTGATCATTATTACCTTCGAGCACCAAATGGGTCCGAAGAGTTGGCAGACCTATAAGCCATGGCAAAAGAGCTTTCTCCCGTTGGCCTTCGTGGGGTGGTTCGATATGCCCAAAGCACCTGAGGTACATTCTCGTACAATTTTGACTTGAGTTTTTCCAACTTTTTCTTCAAGCAGCTGAAAATGGTTCGGTTAGTTATTTCAGCTTGCCCATTACCCTGAGGATGGCTAACTGTAGCCAGTTTCTACCTAATCCCATGCTCGGCAAAGAACTTTCTTGTGTTTCGGTTATCCAAGTTTGGGCCATTGTCCATCATGATAACATTTGGCACCCTAAATCGGCAGATTATGTTGTTCCATAGAAAAATCTTCACTTATTCATGGGTCACGCTTGAGTAAGCTTTGGCTTCGACCCATTTAGTGAAGTAATCTGTGGCTAGTAACACGTATTCCTTCTTCTTCACAGTTTTGGGTAAAGGACCGACCATATTAATCCCCAATTGAACGAATGACCATGGATTCGCCATTGCATGTAAATCTTCAGCGGGTTAACGTTTCATTGGACCATGTCGCTGGCACTTATCACACCTTCTGGCATACCTTTCAGCATTCCTAGCCAAGTAAGGATAGAAATAACCTTAAGTCAGGACCTTATGTGCCAAGGATCTACCTCCAGAATGGTTGCCACAATCCCCGTCATGAATCTGTTTTAGAATCGTGAGGACCTCAGTGGGACTTAGACATTTCAGGTAAAGACCTGAGAATGACTTTCGATATAATTGATTATTGATGATAGCATATTTGGCTGCGGTGAGCCTGAGTTTCCGTGCCTCGGCCTTCTGGTTTGGAATAGTCCCCTCCTTAAGGTAAACTTCCAATTGATCCATCCAGCATGGTTCACGTGGAACATCTGGGATCACCATTATCTCCTGTCGAAGGCTTATACTTGGTTTGTCCAAGATGTCAATTGGTACGATCCGGACCAAATCTTCATTTGAAGAAGACGCTGCTGCAGCTAACTGATCTGCTTCGGAGTTCTTCTCGCGAGGTACTTGATGGAATTCGATTTGATCGAACCCTCGCGAGGCACTCTCCACAGCCTCCCTGTAGGCTTTCATTTTATCTTCCTTGGGCTGATACTGGCCTGTTACTTGATTTACAACAAGTTGAGAATCATTAAAGATTTTTAGACACCTTACCTAAAGCTGGCTTGCTAATCGGAGTCTTGCGAGCAAGGCCTCATATTCTACCTCATTGTTAGTAGCAAGAAAAATCAGACGGATTGATTGCTGCAGCTTGGTGCCTTCGGGGGTTGTGATAACGACTCCGGCCCCGGCACTAATTAGGTTCGAGGAACTATCCACCCGAAGCTCCCATTGTGGCTCGGAAGGGTCTGGTTCTTAGGGCTTTTCTTCATACTCCAAGAGGGAATCAGCTAGTGTTTGCCTTGGTATGACACCTTCTGTTCATAGGATATATCAAAGGAACTGAGTTTGATTGCCCATTTAGTTATTCTTCCAGATAAATCTGGCTTGGAAAGAATGACTCGCATGGGGTAGTTGGTAAGAACTTTGATGTTGTGCGACTCAAAGTAATGTCGAAGTTTTCTCTTTGCATACACCAATGCCAGTATGATCTTCTCTGCTTTACTGTATCGTGTTTCTGCATCTGTCATTGTCTTACTAGTGTAGCAGATTGGATACTGATTCTTACCTTCTTTTCTAATCAATACTGCATTCGTGGCTATGCTGGGATGGCTAAGTACATGATAAGAGTTTCACCAGGCTTCGGAGCTGACAGAATCGGGGGTTCAGCCATGTAGCACTTCAGTTGATTGAGAGTAGCCTGCTGTTGAGGTCCCCATATGTCTTTGCTTTTGGATTTTATTGCATCAAAGATTGGTTTGCACTTATCTGACAATCGAGAGATAAATCGACTGAAAGCTACGATTCGGCAGGTCAAAACTACTTTCCTGTAGGTTTTTGGCTCTTGATTTTGTATAAGGGCCTGAGCCTGAGCTGGACTTACCTCAATTGTGATACCCCTCGAATCCGAGACATGGGTTGATCAGGCTCAAACCCAAACTCGAGGGAAATATCGAATAATTAATATATAATCGAACACAGAATATAAAAAGATTTAAAAAATTAAATAATGAAGCTGAAAGAAATACTAAATATAAAATCCTCCAAAGTTAAAAATTTATAAAATCCAACTCTCCAAAACCTCCAAGAGTACAACTCGGGAGTCCATCTTGTGGACCCCTAAATCAAATCCCAATTGAACATAAAATAACTGGAAATAAAACCAAAACTAAAACATGGAATGAAATCCTATGTCATCGGTAGAGTGAATGATAGTCTCTGCTCAGCACAATCAGGCCTAAGACTGGAACCGTCCAATACCTGAAAAATATAAGAGTAGGTTAGGCTCACGAATAAGTTCTAATCTAATTGCAATCCATACAGTGACCCGATACGTAGATACATCCTAGATATCTCATAATATCTATATAGTCCATAAATACATATATATCCACACTAAGGGACATTCACTGGACTACGAAGGGGTCTCAACCTGAATAGAAAGTAACATATAAAAACGCACCTAAAGGTGGGCATGAATACCTAGACCTAACAGGGAACACCTCAACCTATCATAGCCAACTACGCATCCACTGTATATACGCGCCCTAACCATCGACTATGAGACTCAAGCTCATATCGTGGTACCATAATCATATATCTAAAGTCCATCCAAAACCAGATTATGTCATTCAATTATTCATTGATCTGACATAGAATTTATAATCCAGTTAGTCACTCAACTTATTCAGTTGATATGACTTAACTACAAACGACAGTTAATCCATGTAGTCTCTCAACTTATACAGTTGATCTGACCTAAATATAAGTAGGATTCAATGTTTACAATTTATTCCCTTATTCCAATAGGGTAAGTCTTAGCGTTCTGAGCTAAGCCATCCCTAGTATGCCACCGTCCTATACCGGTGCATACAATCCATAACATCCATATAAATTACAGAACCTAAATAACAGTTCAGCAATTTAAAGTCCAAAACCATAATCCAGTTAATTACAGAATAGTGTATAATATTTCAGCAATTAAAGTTCAAAACCGTAATCTAGTTAATTGCAGAATAGTGTATAATATTTCAACAATTAAATCCAAAACCATAATCCAGTTCAAAACAATAATCTAGCTAATTGCAGAATAGTGTAAAATATCTCAACCATTAAATTAAATCCTTTATTCATGTAATTGCAGAAAAGAACTAATGTTTCAGCAATTTAAAATCCAGAGCATGCACAGGTCCAATCTGTTAAATAAAAGACCCTATTGTGCATCTAAAACAAGAATTAGAAACATGTTATAACTCATTAAATTGCCGAATTAAAACTAAGCAATTAATTTCCTTCCAACCGTTAATAACATGCGAAGTTGTTAAATTTTACACTGTTCATTCCATTAATATAACGGAGTAACTTATGCAATTAGAGGTCTTAATAACACTGAAGTTAAATATTAAAACCTTCAGCAAGACCCAAAACCAATCGGACAGTCCCAAACGCTCAAACAGTGCACAAACAGAACCATAGAAAAATTACAGAACGTACAAAAAGAAGAGAGCCTGCTCCATGAACTTGGGAGCAGGCTCCCTAATGCATGGAGCCGGCTCCATGCCTCTTTGAGCCGGCTCTAAAGGTGTGGGAGCCGGTTCCCACTTCCATGGAGCCGGCTCTCTCCCCCTCTGAGATCCTCTGGTCCAATTCTCATCCGTTTCCGACCGTCTGCTTCATCTCCGGCCACTTCCAACCTTACTGTTCTTCATCTAAACTAAACCTAAGGGTCTTAAATCTCATCTAGTATTATTCCAGACCTTAGTTTATAATAGTAAAACTCAATAACAATGATTAAAACAGTATCGTCTTGGTTTGCTAAAAACAAATGACGAACTCTATACTTGCAATAATTAATTCAGATAAAATTCAACACACAACAAATAATCAATTTAACATATATTACACATGCTAGATTCAATTAACGTCCCATTAAATTCCTAGAGATCATCTAGGTATGCACAGAACATAAGCCAACGGGAGAGAGAAAGAAAAGAACTTGCCTGTGACTTCAGTTTTGAAATCTCGGCGTCGTTTCTAAGTTTTCAGCAATTACTGAATACCGTCAAGCCTCCTATTGTTCTGGTTTAATCCATAACAAAACCTCCTTGGTCCTCTCTGTTTTCCTCCTTGGTAACCCTTACGATGTCTCTGTTCTCTCAATCCTCTCTCTGTTATGTCTCCGCTTCCACTATGCCGTGAATAGGGTTCTAAAACCCTTGGTGGAACTTTTACACGTATATATATAGGCACCAATAAAACCCTAAGTCCAACTATTAATCTAGGACGGAAACCCTAATTAAACGAGAGTCGACCGATACGTGATATAAAAGAATTAAACCTATTTTTTGTTTAACATTAAAATAGTTACACTAATTTAATCTAATAAAGAAGTAAATTCCCAATCTAAAATACAATTAGTCAATCAATTTAATTAAATAACAATTAATCCATTTAAAGAAAAATCATAACATAATTTAAATAAAATAATTCATTCAAACAAAACAATTCATTTAATTAATTCACATAACCTAGCAATTAAATAATTCAAAATGCAACAAAATACTTAATTAAAATACCAGCATTATCCTTTTAAAATTAGGGGTATTACATCAATTCCCCTTTTATTTACAATATGGCCAAGGAATTGTCCTGAAGAAACCGCAAATGAGCACTTCGAAGGGTTTAGCTTCATACCATACCTTCTCAAAGTGTCAAAGACCTCTTGGAGGTGCTTAAGATGTTCATCTTTCTTCATACTTTTGACCACCATATCGTCAATATAAGCCTCTACCATCTTTCCCAACATCTCGTCGAAGATCATGTTAACAAGGCGCTGATAAGTTGCCCAAGCATTCTTGAGTTCGAAGGGTATAACTCTATAAAGCAGTTTTCTCTTCATCCTCTAGATCATAGGGATTTGGTTATAACCGGAGTATGCATCAAGAAACGTGAGCCTCTCAAAACCAGCAGTAGCATCAACCATTTGATCTATTTTAGGTAATGGAAAGCTGTCTTTAGGGTAGGCTTTGTTGAGATTGGTAAAATCTATGCACACCCTTCATTTTCCGTTATTCTTCTAAACTACCACCACATTAGGGAGCCATTGTGGGTAGTGCACCTTTCGTATGAAGCCCGCCTGAAGCAATTTGCTTACCTCTTCAGTTATAATTCAGTTGTGCTCAGGAGCGAACCTTCTGTGCCTCTGCTTAATTGGTTTGAACGCCGGATCCACCTTCAAGCTATGACATGAGATTTAAGGATTGATTCCTACCATGTCTGAATGCTCCCAAGCAAATGCATCTGTGTTCCGTCGAATGACATCAATTAATTCGTTTTTTTCTTCGGCTGTGGGGGAAGAACCTACGTAGGTGACTTTCTGAGGATCGTCAAGGATTACTTCGACAGCCTCCAGAGACTCCTCGGTAAGCTTTTCAGCTTCGGCCTCATCCTCTGCTTCTTTCAGATACCTGGGCAGAGGGTTCTGTAATTGCTATTTGGACATGCTCCCATGAGGTGCGATTGGTTGAAACTGTTTTGTTACCTTTTTTGCTTCATTCTGTGTCAACATGTAGCATTCTTTGGCAGCGACCTGATCTCCCCTAAGATCAATGACCTCTTTACCGTACGGAGATAAACATCGCATCATTTGATGAAGGGTAGATGGAACCCCGTTCATTCAGTGGATCCAGCCTCTTCCTATAATAAGATTGTATGAAGGGTGGATCTCCGTTAGAACAAAATTCTCCTTCAGTGTCCTCTTTACCGCGGTTACGGATAGGTCAATTACCCCAAGAGGGTCCAATTTTGTGCCATCAAATCCCATTAAGGGGTTAGAGGTGGGCCGAATTGATGATAACGGAATCTCCAGCTACTCAAAGACCGCCTTTGTGATGATGTTGGCACTGCTACCCGGGTTTATTAAAACCCTTTTAATCATGCAATTCGCCACCAAGAGACTGATGACCAACGGATTCTCATGGGGGAGTTGAACTCTGGATAGATTTCCATCGCCGAACCCAATGTTGACGCTTCCCGGAGCGATAACATTCACTGAGGATAACCTCCTTAGCTTATGGGCTGTCCTTAATCGGGATCTATATACCTTCTCTGACTGTTGATCATCCCCCGATCTTCCATGTATTGCATAGATGACCTTCACTTGATTACCTTCGACTTTCCGAGGATTAACCTTCGAGGCTTCACGTTCTCCTTTATTGTGAGGTAGTCAGCCAATTCACTTTTCAAAATCATGTTTTCCACTTACCGCCTAAGGGATCTGCAATCATTAGTTGTGTGCCCGTAATATCTATGGTAGGCGCAATGCTTTTTCTTGTCTTTCTGTTCCAAAGGTTGCCTTATTGGCCGAGGGGCTGCAAACTTCATCTTATTCTCCTGGAATAGTCGAGCCAAGGTTGTACGAAGAGGTGTGAACCTTTCCTCTGTCCTTTGCCTTTTCTCGGGTATTTGAATGGCTGGTGCTGGAGCGTGCTGGCTTTTTCGTCTTTTTGAGTTTGAAACCCTTTCCTGAGGCTTGTTCTCCACTGTGACGAGGGTGGCATGTTGCTCTTGGTGCGCCACGTTCTCCTCAAGCAGAATGTAAATCTGCGCCTTAGCATTGAGAGTCTGCATATCTGGAGGGGAATATTTAACTAGGTGTAACAACCCACTCCACCACATGGTATGATATTGTCCGCTTTGGGCCTGAGCCCTCACGGTTTTGCTCTTGGGCTTCACCCCAAAAGGCCTCATACCAATTGGAGGTGACACACTTACATATAAGTACTTCACCTTTCCTCTACCCAGGCGATGTGGGACTGTGCACCCGTAGCTCGCCAGTGTGGTAGCCTGACAGTGTCTCTCGCACCCGCCCACGGCACACCCGCCCACAGGGTCATCACAATCACCCCCCCTTTGGGGCCCAACGTCCTCGTTGGCCACACTTCCGGCTGGGTCAGGCTCTGATACCATTTGTAACAACCCACTCCACCACATGGTATGATATTGTCCGCTTTGGGCCTGAGCCCTCACGGTTTTGCTCTTGGGCTTTACCCCAAAAGGCCTCATACCAATTGGAGGTGACACACTTACATATAAGTACTTCACCTTTCCTCTACCCAGGCGATGTGGGACTGTGCACCCGTAGCTCGCCAGTGTGGTAGCCTGACAGTGTCTCTCGCACCCGCCCACGGCACACCCGCCCACAGGGTCTATTTGGGAATCTGAGGATGTTTTTCGCTCACAGTTTCCAATCATAATGGAAGAAAGTAAGGGCGAATTCCGAGGACGGAATTCCTTTTATTAGGGGGGAAGAATGTAATACCCCTAATTTTAAAAGGATAGTCTCGGTATTTATTTATTTGTTTTAATTGTATTTTTTAATTATTTAATTAATTATTTGACTAATTGCTTATGTGTTTAATTGAATTAGGTATTACTTGATTATTTGATTATGTGTTTATGTATTATTTGTATTTGTCTATGTATTAATTGTTTAATTAGATTATGTGCTTAAATGATGTATTTGATTAATTATAATTAATTGTAAATTAAATGATTAAATGTTTTATTTTATTTTATTTTATGGTTATGGTTAGTGGTAATGGGCTAACTAATTGGGTCCCATGGACTACTTGGATATGAGGTTGGATGGGTATGGATAATTACCCATGGATAGTTGTATATGTATATATATAGATATATATGTATATACATATATATAAAAAGGAAAGTAATTTATTAATATTATAGTAACTTTAATATTAATAAATAATCTGATGTATATATTTTATATATTTATATAATAAGGATATACATATATTTTATACGTAACATGTTTTAAGTTACTTTTTAATATTATGGTAACTTTAGTATAAATAAATAATCTGATGTATATATTTTATTTATTTAATGAGGATATAGATAGATTATATACGTAACATGTTTTAAGTTACCTTTTAATATTATGGTAACTTTAGTATTAATAAATAATCTAATGTATATATTTTATTTAATTAATAAGGATATACATAAATTATATACGTAACATATTTTAAGTTACCTTCTTAATATTTTTATTTTTTATTTTTCTTTATTAAGTTGACTTGGATTGGGAAAAGGAATAGGGTTATTATTTAGCCTATAAATACACAACTATGGGTTGAAAAAGGAGTGAAATTATATCACGTAATATATTCTATAGAGAAAGAATTAGTGAGAGAAGGAGAAAGAGGAAGGAAGGAGGAGAAAACCCTGTAGAGAGAAGATTAAGGAAGAAGAAGTTTAACTTTCGATTCGAAAGTTTAAGGCAAGTTCTTCTTCTATCTCTTTCCCTTTGATTCGTGTTTCTGTACATGCTTAGGAAATTCCAGAATTTATTAAACACATAAAATTAAATAATTATGCATGTTTAATTAGGTTAGAATATAGGTTTTATGAAATTGGTTCATATCTGTTCTTGTGTTATGAATTAATAAAATGCATGATTTTGATTTGATTTTTTATGTGAATTTTTACATGTTTAAATTATGTATTTTTCATATCTGTGGAATGATGGAACGTAGAAACATGCCTAGGATTCTTGAACATTAAATAGGGACTAGGTTTGGGTTTTAATAAATTTAAATAGACTCAATCACAATGATGCTTGCTATTTGAATGTTTTAAACAAACGAATGGATTTAATCTTTTAAAATATTATAGCAATTAAGATTAAATGTGTAGGATGAATTGGATATAGAGAATCCTTATTTAACGGTATAATAAAATATCATCATGTATAAGATTCAATTTGTGTAGGACATATGATATAGGAAGTTTAAAGAAATAATAAGTCATTCCTATTATGTGATAACTTGATATCATATTTATCATAGTTATTTATGGAATGTTTGATGTATTTCCTTAATTGTTACATCAATTGTTGGATTGTGTGGTTTAATGCACCGGTATGGGACGGTGGCATTCTAGGGATGGATTAACTTATCAGTTAAGTCCTACCTATTTTATATAAGGGAATGGATTAATTAAAATGTTAAGTCCTACTTATATTTAAGTCAGGTCAGCTGAACAAGTTGAATGACTTATGGAGGATTAATTTATTATATAAGGGAATGGATTAACTAAAATGTTAAGTCCTACTTATATTCAAGTCAGGTCAGCTGAACAAGTTGAATGACTTATGGAGGATTAATTTATACTGGATAGGATGGTTTTTAGATTATATATATATAAGTATGGTGCCATGATATGAGCTTGAGTCTCAGGATTAATGGTTAGGGCGCGTATATCGCCAGGGATGTATAGCTAGATATAGTGTAGTTGTGTACCCTGGTAGGTCTAGGTACTCATGCCCACTATATGTGCGTTTTGCATGTTGCCTACTATTCAGGTTGAGACAACCCTATAGTCTAGTGAGGTTCCTTTAGTGTGTATATATATATATATACGGACTACTAGTTACTGTTGGATTGACTAGGATGTATACGTGTATCGGATCTCTGCTTGGACTGTAGTAGAGTAGAACTTGTTTGTGGGCCTGACCCACAATTGTTTTTCAGGTGTTCGTCACGAGTAGAGGTTGTTCGTGCTGAGCGGGGATCAGTCTACTTCATTCTTCCAATGCTACATAGGAGTTCCTTTATGATTCAGTTTCCTATTTTAGATTACTGTCATTTGTTTAGTTTGGATTTTCCAGGGGTCCACACAGTATGGATTCCTGAGTTGTATTTTGGAGGATCAGTTGTATCAGAAGAGTTTATTAATTAATGGAAATATATTATGAGGTTTATTATTAGATTATCATTTTAGTTTCTTGTCAGCATTTTATTTATTCTTCTTTATTGTTTTGTACTCTGTGTTCGTTTATTATCAATTTGTTTTGATATCCTCGGGTATTCGGGCGTGGGCCTGGCCAACCCGCATTCGGAAATTCGGGGGTATCACAGTTGGTATCAGAACACTCCAGGTTCAAGTGTTGTTAGGAGTGTCTTTCGTTATGTGACTTCCGCGTTGCGTCTCTTAAAACTTAGAGCCTGTATTAGGATTCATTGTACTCTATTTACGATTCGTTAGGAGGAGTTGGTGTCAATTATATTCTGTAGTTACAGAATGGTTGGCACTAAGAAAAGGATGGGTTCAAGGCAAAAGCGACAAAGACCCAAAGGAGTAAAGGAGTACGTTATCGATTTCGTTGCCAGAAGGCAAAGTTAGGGATCGATGGTTTAGGTTCATTTAGCGTTACTTTAAAAGTATAAGCCAAGGAAGGATTTAGGTGTACGTGATAGGTCACCGCATATCGGGGCCAACACGACTTCAGTTGATTTCAAAAAGGAGACAAATGAGGAGTAGGAGCCGAAGAGGATCCTAATGGAGGAGATTTATGTGCATCCAATAAAAAGGGTACTAAATCTTGAAGATGGATAATCGCGCGAGGTGATCTGAATTGCTACTAGTATAGCGAATGTTATTAGTAGAATTGGGGTTGATCAATCTACAAATAATTAAGCTTTCTTATCATCTCTAAAAGAGATATATAAGAAGTACTCTTCAGAAGATTGGGGATTTGATGGAGTTCTTATCAGAACGAAACGTATGATTTTGTATCACATTCAGGAAGGTATTGGTATTATGTTGTGACGTTCTAATTCGCTTTATAAAACCAAGTTAGATAGTTTACATTCAGCGTGTAGGGAGGATGAGGGTTAAACCCTTAGTATTTGCTTAGGCAAACATATGTTGCTTTTAAGCTCTGTTTAAAGGATATGTTTCGAGGTTGGATGATTACCTACGAAACTATAAAAGGATATTGTGAAACAATTTGGTAGTGTTGATTTCAAATGAGATTTTCTTTTCTAGAAAGAACGATGTCCTAAGTAGGAATATATTTTGTGCTAGTGTGTTTGTCATACGTATTTTATTTTCGTTGATTATTTCGGTTAATGGTATATGGTTTAGTTGGGGACACAAGTATGTGATCAGCCAACTATTGTTTTTAATAATATGGAGTAATAGCGCTATTTACACTAGATTTGTGAGCATGCGGTTGTAGGATATGGTAGATACACATAATTCTAGCCAATCTATTAGACCTGGACATGTGTCATTCTAGTATATTGTTTGGGATGGGATAGTTAAACCATCACTGTGAGTCAAATAATCTAGTATGATTAGTTTGATTTACTTTACTCTAGGTACGTATTTGTGTCATATTACAACGCTATGATAATGGTGGTTGTTAATATTTTGGGATGCGTGAGATGGTGGTAAATAAAGATCACTGTAACGCCACGATGATTTATTAGAGGTGCTGGATTTGCTAAACATCTTCTTGAAAATTTCAGAAGTTGTTACCAAGTCAGAAGGAGGATTTAGTACTGGATTAAGTACTTATTGGAATGACACCGAGTGAGGATACAAGACTGAATAAATATTCATCAGTAAATTCTTAATCAAGAATTTATTCAAGAAGGTGTGTCATTAGGAAGAATTTGCCGGTGTTGCACATGGAGGAGGAAACTGAGTCTCTTCATTTCCATAAATAATATGGAATTATTTTTTTAGTCACAATTTGCAACAATTAGCTATTGCAAGGAAATTGATAACTTATGTAAAGGATGGAAGGATTTCATATTCTTTTGAAGTTAGATAAAGAAGTCGGATTGTCATTAACTTGTCTTAAAGAAGCAGGGTCTGTCAAAGACAAGATGGCGAGACCAAACACCTTTATAAAGATGAGGTGCATGGTATGTATGGAAATGTCGTAATTTGTTGACTTTTGTTGAGTTAAAGTCGTAGTTGACTATTGATAAATGGAATTACCGATTGACTTTCAATATCGGTAAGTTTATCACAGATCAGTAGTGGATAGATTTAGTTGCAGAATTCGCTTTTGAAGATGCTCCAATTTAAACAATGGGTACAGACGAAAACTGGTGGTACCAGATTAACAGTACTTTCTGCAGACAAATTGGATGGAGGATGCAAAGACTAAGTTTTACAACTCTTAGTTCTTTATTTATCCTAGTGGAAATATAATACTTCACGGTATGAAGCAGATGTTTGGAGGGCAGGCAGGAAGAGGAATATAGTGTTTTTTCTCTAAGTCTAATATTTATTAGATAGTAGAGATGGACCATCAGAGATCATTGGATTCTTGCTGCTATTTTCTATACTGAAGTGGAAATGACAGAGCATTTTCACGGATTTAGTTGAGGGATTGCTGATTTGATACAAGGGTTAGGATTCTAGATGGGATATTGGTTGACTGATAAAATTAAAACAGTTTCATTTTGTCTATTTTGATCGAGCTGGTAAGATATCCGTTTATACGAATATAACGGATCACGAGACGGCTTAGATGGATGCAAAGTGTGAATAATAACACTTGTTATTACCAAGGTAGTTCAGGAGGTCAATTTTGAATATCGGAGCTGACCCTAGAGAATGTGTTACCTTACTCAGATGGAGTTTAAGGTACTGGAGGAGAAGTTAGTAGTTTCTATAAATAGTGATATGACTGTCGGGCGACTGAGATGGAAATTTATAATTTTTCTTGGTACACCCAAACGGTTAGAAGGTACATCACGACATCAAATATCAGTTTTGGTGAACAGGTACGGATAGGGACGTGTAGATAATTGCCCTAAGTGTAAAACCTACTACAAAGGTGGAAAGTTGATCATTAGATATCATAGGAATCTTTAGCCACTTCTTATAACAAAGAAGTTGAACTAAACAGGAGTGATAGTTGGTGGGAAGGATCGACATTGATTTGGAATTTCAATTTTCCATATGGAATCCGAGTAGTGGATTGAGAAAGATCGTTTGAGGACATAAATTTGAGTGATGCTTATTTTAGAACTTCATAGTAGTTCTATAGTTCAGTGATAGTGGTGTTATAGCATGTGGATGTCCATATTAGTGGATGTAAAGTGCTATTTCGAAGGAGCTTTATGAAGATTTTGGAGCAGCAGCTCTACTTCATATCTATAGACAGAGGATTTAATCGAGAGATTAAATTAGACCATAAAGGATATGTTTGAGATGTATATCCTAGATTTTCATGGATAGTTGGAAGTGTTTACTTCACTTGTCGGAATTTTATCTGTGATATTGTTGGCACAAGGAGGTTAGTGTGACAACTTTGGAGATTTTGTATCTTTCACAATGCATACCTCTCATTTGTTGGTTGGAAATGGAAGTATGGGTTATACAATCAGACCTTGACTTCATTTAAAAATATGTCGGAAAGAGATATTTCCCTTTGTATTGAACTGCGCGCGGTTGGGAGGCAACCATAGGATGTTGTAAATAGTTGAACTCGTATACTAGAGTTTTTCTATCAGGGAGTAGTTTGCTCGTTCTGTTTTCTATGTAGGAAGAAGGCGATTTTTGGAGAAAGGTAAATTTTACTTATTACATTGACTTTTAGAAGATTGTGTTTCGCAATTGAGGCAGTCGCCTCTGAATTAGCGTTACCAAATTATTAGCGCTGGGTGCATAGGAGTTTGTGCGTATATTCTATGGCACTTGGAGGTATGTAGATCATTCCCTTGTCGACATAGGAGGATTACGTTGTTATTTGATACAACCTACGCATTGTATGATTATTGTGTTTCTTAAAATATAGGAACCCTGTATACCACTTGGTATATTGGAGTTAAGTGGAGCCCTTATAGTGAGGTTGCGTCTATTTGGGAATCTGAGGATGTTTTTCGCTCACAGTTTCCAATCATAATGGAAGAAAGTAAGGGCGAATTCCGAGGACGGAATTCCTTTTATTAGGGGGGAAGAATGTAATACCCCTAATTTTAAAAGGATAGTCTCGGTATTTATTTATTTGTTTTAATTGTATTTTTTAATTATTTAATTAATTATTTGACTAATTGCTTATGTGTTTAATTGAATTAGGTATTACTTGATTATTTGATTATGTGTTTATGTATTATTTGTATTTGTCTATGTATTAATTGTTTAATTAGATTATGTGCTTAAATGATGTATTTGATTAATTATAATTAATTGTAAATTAAATGATTAAATGTTTTATTTTATTTTATTTTATGGTTATGGTTAGTGGTAATGGGCTAACTAATTGGGTCCCATGGACTACTTGGATATGAGGTTGGATGGGTATGGATAATTACCCATGAATAGTTGTATATGTATATATATAGATATATATGTATATACATATATATAAAAAGGAAAGTAATTTATTAATATTATAGTAACTTTAATATTAATAAATAATCTGATGTATATATTTTATATATTTATATAATAAGGATATACATATATTTTATACGTAACATGTTTTAAGTTACTTTTTAATATTATGGTAACTTTAGTATAAATAAATAATCTGATGTATATATTTTATTTATTTAATGAGGATATAGATAGATTATATACGTAACATGTTTTAAGTTACCTTTTAATATTATGGTAACTTTAGTATTAATAAATAATCTAATGTATATATTTTATTTAATTAATAAGGATATACATAAATTATATACGTAACATATTTTAAGTTACCTTCTTAATATTTTTATTTTTTATTTTTCTTTATTAAGTTGACTTGGATTGGGAAAAGGAATAGGGTTATTATTTAGCCTATAAATACACAACTATGGGTTGAAAAAGGAGTGAAATTATATCACGTAATATATTCTATAGAGAAAGAATTAGTGAGAGAAGGAGAAAGAGGAAGGAAGGAGGAGAAAACCCTGTAGAGAGAAGATTAAGGAAGAAGAAGTTTAACTTTCGATTCGAAAGTTTAAGGCAAGTTCTTCTTCTATCTCTTTCCCTTTGATTCGTGTTTCTGTACATGCTTAGGAAATTCCAGAATTTATTAAACACATAAAATTAAATAATTATGCATGTTTAATTAGGTTAGAATATAGGTTTTATGAAATTGGTTCATATCTGTTCTTGTGTTATGAATTAATAAAATGCATGATTTTGATTTGATTTTTTATGTGAATTTTTACATGTTTAAATTATGTATTTTTCATATCTGTGGAATGATGGAACGTAGAAACATGCCTAGGATTCTTGAACATTAAATAGGGACTAGGTTTGGGTTTTAATAAATTTAAATAGACTCAATCACAATGATGCTTGCTATTTGAATGTTTTAAACAAACGAATGGATTTAATCTTTTAAAATATTATAGCAATTAAGATTAAATGTGTAGGATGAATTGGATATAGAGAATCCTTATTTAACGGTATAATAAAATATCATCATGTATAAGATTCAATTTGTGTAGGACATATGATATAGGAAGTTTAAAGAAATAATAAGTCATTCCTATTATGTGATAACTTGATATCATATTTATCATAGTTATTTATGGAATGTTTGATGTATTTCCTTAATTGTTACATCAATTGTTGGATTGTGTGGTTTAATGCACCGGTATGGGACGGTGGCATTCTAGGGATGGATTAACTTATCAGTTAAGTCCTACCTATTTTATATAAGGGAATGGATTAATTAAAATGTTAAGTCCTACTTATATTTAAGTCAGGTCAGCTGAACAAGTTGAATGACTTATGGAGGATTAATTTATTATATAAGGGAATGGATTAACTAAAATGTTAAGTCCTACTTATATTCAAGTCAGGTCAGCTGAACAAGTTGAATGACTTATGGAGGATTAATTTATACTGGATAGGATGGTTTTTAGATTATATATATATAAGTATGGTGCCATGATATGAGCTTGAGTCTCAGGATTAATGGTTAGGGCGCGTATATCGCCAGGGATGTATAGCTAGATATAGTGTAGTTGTGTACCCTGGTAGGTCTAGGTACTCATGCCCACTATATGTGCGTTTTGCATGTTGCCTACTATTCAGGTTGAGACAACCCTATAGTCTAGTGAGGTTCCTTTAGTGTGTATATATATATATATACGGACTACTAGTTACTGTTGGATTGACTAGGATGTATACGTGTATCGGATCTCTGCTTGGACTGTAGTAGAGTAGAACTTGTTTGTGGGCCTGACCCACAATTGTTTTTCAGGTGTTCGTCACGAGTAGAGGTTGTTCGTGCTGAGCGGGGATCAGTCTACTTCATTCTTCCAATGCTACATAGGAGTTCCTTTATGATTCAGTTTCCTATTTTAGATTACTGTCATTTGTTTAGTTTGGATTTTCCAGGGGTCCACACAGTATGGATTCCTGAGTTGTATTTTGGAGGATCAGTTGTATCAGAAGAGTTTATTAATTAATGGAAATATATTATGAGGTTTATTATTAGATTATCATTTTAGTTTCTTGTCAGCATTTTATTTATTCTTCTTTATTTTTTTGTACTCTGTGTTCGTTTATTATCAATTTGTTTTGATATCCTCGGGTATTCGGGCGTGGGCCTGGCCAACCCGCATTCGGAAATTCAGGGGTATCACACTAGGGATGTATGGAACTTGGTTCCCTAAATTATTGCAAGTTTGAACGTTTCTATTGCGGTAGCAGGATGACAATCTGCTATTCCAAAGCTTCCATGTTAAATCTGGACAAGAAATCCTGTAATGTTTCACCTTTCTTTTACCTTATAGTGAAAAGGCTAGCGATACTCTTCTTTTGCTTCTTATTACTGCAATACTGCGCTAGGAACATAGTGCACAGAGTTTCATAGTCTGGAATAGATTTATGTGGCCTATTCCTGAATCACTCCAACGCAGCCTCTGTTAGATTGGTAGGGAAAACTTTGCACTTCCATGGGTCATTGTGATCATCTAGAGCCATCTTTTGTGCGTAGTGATCCAGATGCCGAAAAGGATCTCCTGTACCATCAAACTGGGTAAAGAAAGGCATAGCGAATTTCTTAGGTCTATTAATAAGGTACACATCATCAGTGAATGGGGTCTTCACGAGAAAATTCTTATATTCCCTGGCCATCTTGGCTGGCGTTTGAACTCTCATGAGTCTTTTCTCGTTAAAGGCCTCCTTTACTCCTGCACCATCTGGAACACTATTAGACCATACCGTAAGCTTACGGATGGACTCAGCCTGTTCGTCCTGTGTGCGACGAGGAAGATTGTCCAAAGCTACCGCTTCGGACTTTGTCTTCTGCTCTTGCTGAACTTTGCTAGGCAGAATCTAGTTAAGCCGAACCCCATTAACCTGAGGCTCGTTTTTGTTGGGAGAAGGCGCAGCCACATCAGCTGGTGGTGGCTGAGGTGTCAACTGAGCCATATCCGTTTGAAGGGTGTCGTTTTGCTGTTGAAGCAATGCAATTTGGGCTACGCTGGCTTCATTTGCCTGACGAAGTGCTTCGAATTAGTGCAAAAACTATTCTCGCATCTTTTGCATCAACTCCATCTGCTGATTAGCCGCCGTTGATTCTCCGTTCGACATTCCAGATCGTGGAAGCAAAAAAAATTTAAAACAAAAGTGGGAGTATCTTTCTATACGTTTCCCACAGACAGAGCCAAAGTGTAGGTGCAAAATATCTCTCTATTAAAATAAATAAAAAGAATAAATACAACTCACTCAGGACAAACAAATATAATACTTAGGAATAAGTGTATAATGCTCGATGCTTTTATTAGAGGTCTAGGCCTCTATTTATAAGAAACAAGGTGGTGGAATTATGGTAGGACTCGCATGGCTTGTAATCCAATTCATTCCATACATGACATTCTTTACAATTATAATCATTTCCTTTTTACAATTATTTCCATGCAGAACTTTCCTTGCACAGAACTTGCTTTCTTTGTTGATTCTTTTGTTTAGTGGGACTGGTCTATCGTTAATTAGGATTGGGCTGAATGTGGGCTGATCTAGACGATTCGGTAAATGGGCTTGGAGTTCACCCTTGGCACTCCGGGCTGCTAACGTCTGGGCTTAGTAAGTGGGACGGATGGCCTGGGTCAGCGGTCTATATGGAAGCAAGACTTTGTCTGGGCTTGTTCCGGATTGGGTTCTCCCAATTTGGGCTTGACACCAATTGGACCTTTGCTGCATCTAAGATACTTTTGTAATGTGATGATGTGGACGATTCTTACTGGAGGGGGGGATTTTTTCCCTCCACAACAGGGATATATATGAGCCAATTTATCCACCCTGCGAACCATTTCGTTATTTTATGATCTTAATTGATGCCTTAACACGGTAGTCACATGTTTGTTTGCTTTCTTCTCGTAATGTTTCATTTGCTAGACTCCTTACTCAAATTATCAAATTGCGAGCACACTTTCCCGATTATCCAATTGAGACAATCCATCTTGATAATGCCGCTGAATTTTCTTCTCAAACTTTTGATGACATTTGCATGTTGTTGGAATTAGTGTTGAACATCCTGTTGCACACACTCATACTCAAAATGGTTTGGCAGAATCTTTTATTAAAAAACTTAGTTAATTGGTCGACCTTTACTTATGCAAACAAAATTATCTGTTTCTGCTTGGGGACATGTCATAATACATGCTGCATCATTAGTTCACATACGACCAACTGCTTACCATAAATTTTCACCAATACAACTTGTGTTTGGATAACAACCAAATATCTCTCACATACGAGTTTTTGGTTGTGCCATATATGTTCTTATTGCAACACCACAACGCACTAAAATGGATCCTCAACGTAGACTTGGAATATATATTGGCTTTGATTCTCTTTCTATCAATAGATATCTTGAGCCCCTGACAGGTGATTTACCGATTGTCATTTTGATAGGGCTGTTTCCCATCATTAGGGGGATAAAAGAAAATTTTTGAAAGGCAAAATGAGATCATTTAGAATGCTTCGATAGTATCTCATTTCGATCCTCGCACAAATCAATGTAAAAAAGAAGTTCAGAGGATTATTCATTTACAAAATGTTATAAATCAATTACCTGATGCATTTACAGATACAAAGAAAGTAATAAAATCACATGTACCAGCTATAATGTTCTAGCAAAAATTGATGTCCCTGTGGGACAATCTATTAATGTTGCAGCAAATGCATCTATAATACACCTGAAACGTGGAAGACCAATTGGTGCTCCTGAAGAGGCCACAAAAAGAGTAATAGAAATTATTGATAAATCTGGAATTATGGCCCTTGATGAGGCCCAAGTGCCTAAAACTAATGAAATGATAAGCCTTAATGAGGCAAAGATAGTAAACAATGATAATGTGGCCCTTGATGAAGCAATGGTACCTGAAAATTATGATATCTCACTAAATTATGAAATAAGATGGAATAGAAATAAAATTGTTGTCGACAATATATTCTCATATTCCGTTGCTCTTGATATTGAAAATGAGGATCCGGAACCTCGAAACGTCGAAAAATGTCGACGAAGAAAGGATTGGCCAAAATAGAAAGACGCAATAAAGGTAAAGCTAAGTTCATTAGCTAAACGAAAAGTATTTGGACTAGTCGTCCAAACATTCTAGGGTGTTGAGTCTGTTGATACAAATGGGTATTTGTACGCAAACGTAATGCGAAAAATAAAATTGTGAGATACAAAGCTTGACTGGTAGCTCAAGGTTTATCACAGAGACCTGGTATTGATTATAATGAAACATACTCTCCTGTAATGGATGCAAACACTTTTATATTTATAATACATTTGGCAGTAATAAAAAGATTGCATATACATCTAATAGACGTGGTAACGACATACGTATATGGATCATTAGATAATAATATTTACATGAAGATTCCTGATGGTTTCAAAATGCCAGATACAAAACCACATAATATGTACTCAATAAAATTTTAACGATCCATGTATGGATTGAAGCAATCGGGGCGCATGTGGTACAATTGCCTCAGCGAGTACTTAATAAAGAAGTGTATGTGAATAGTCACATTTGTCTATGCATTTTTATTAACAAAACAGAATCGGGTTTTGCTATTGTTGCAGTATATGTTGATGATTTGAATCTGGTGGGAACCTCTGAAGAGCTCCTAAAGATTGCCACTTACTTAAAGAAAGAATTCGAGATGAAAGATTTCGGAAAGACAACTTTTTGTCTTGGACTGCAAATTGAACATTTATCAGAAGGAATCTGTAATACCCCTAATTTTGTAAAGGATATAATTGGAATTTAAAATTTTCTTTTTGTGCATTTTTAGTTGGTTGCGTGGCTATGTGTTTAGGTGGCTTCATGTTGTTTGTTTAAGTGTTAATTGTTTAATTGTTAATTGATTTATTTGTCTAATTGTTTAATTAAAAATTGTTTAATTGTTAATTGATTTCTTTGTCTAGTTGTTTAATTTTAATTATTTAAATTGATTTCTTTGTGTTACTTAAATTTTATGCTTATGTGGATGGTTATTAATGGATTAAATTACTTTTTTTGTTTAACTGACATTGTCTGTTTACTTGAAATTATAAGATAGGTGACTTGAATTAAATGGTTAAATTAATTGTTTCAATTAAAGTGTTTAATTTATTAAGGATTGGATTGGATGGTATGGAATTAATGGATACGGTTAATACCCATGGATGTTATACATGTATATATGGGTATATGTGTATATAGAGATTAATTTAATTATTAGTAATTATAAATAAATGAATTATATCTTTTATTCATTATATAATGGGTCATATAATTCTAGGGTTTTGTATGTGATTACGGGTTAGCCGATTTAGTGTGGTTTTATTTTATTTTTCTTTTCCGTCTCCCTTAAGAAATAAAAATTACGTTTTCCTTAAGCCTATATAAATATTACGTTAGACGTCGGCTTAGGGGTAGAAATCAACAAACCCTTATTCACAAACAGAGAGGGAATTGTGAGAAAAACAGAGAGAGTTCAGTTATTGTGGATTAAAGGACAGACCTAGGAGGAGGGAAGGGTGGGCAGAAGGAGGTTAACAGTGAACGAACGTTGTCAGAAAACTTAGGAAAACGGCGATAAGGTTTTGATTCAAAATCTCAGGCAAGTTCTATTCTGTCTCTCTCCCCTTGACCTGTGTTCTATGCATGCCTAGATGATTTCTAGAGTTTTAATCAGACATTAAATAAATCTTGTATGTTTTTAAATCAGTCTTGTATGTTTTTAAATCAAGATTAAATAGTCTATGTGCTGAAAAATTAATCCGTTTCTTCGTATCAACTGTTGTTTCATATATGTTCTAAGTTTCTGTTGATGATGTATACTGGAGTTTGGATGCCTTATAAGGAATTTTGGGACATGAATTGAACCCTAGGAATTGTATTAGATATCACAGAACTTTCTGTAACAGCGTTGAAGTGAGGAAGGCGAACCAGAAAAGGAAACGGAGGAAGCAGCTCTCTGTGAGAGAGAGAGCCAGTCCATGGATTGAGGGAGCCGGCTCCCTAGACCACAGAGCCTGCTCCCAAAGTGTGGGAGTTGGCTCCCAATGGTTTAGAGCAGGCTCTCAACTTATGAGAGCATGCTCTCATGCCAAACTTGCAACAGGACGTGGTTTAAGAGTCTGTTTTGGGTTTTTGAAGTTTCTGGGCTGTTTTGGGTGATTTGTAGGGATTCTAAACATTATATTATACTATATTAGAACCCATATTGCATAATTAAAGTCTTTATGCTAACGGATTTAACAGTAGGGAAGTTTAAAAAATCTTGCATACTGTTAACGAAATAGAAATGATTAAATTATGTATTTTTGTTTTAACAATTTAATGGACTGTAGCATGGACTCTAAACATGCTGTTAGGCTGTATTAGAACCCACATTGCATAATTAATGTCTTTATGCTCATGGATTTAATAGTAGGGAAGTTTAACCAATCTTGCATACTATTAACGGATAGACAGGATTAAATTGTTTAGTTTTGTTTTAACAATTTAATGGACTGTAGTAGATTTATAAATCTTATTTTGGATGCATAATAGGATCATTTAATTATCGGACTTGATTTTTGCTTACTCTGGATTCTAATTGCTGAGATATTAAACTTTATTCTGCAATTACATGGATTAAGGTTTTAGATTTTAATTGCTGAAATACTATACTTTATTATGCAATTACTTGGATTATTGATTTGGACTTTAATTACTAGACTATTAAACTATGTCTGTCAATTACATGGATTTATGTGTTGGATTTTAATTGCTGAATTATTATAATAAATTCTGTCAATTATATGGATGTTATGGATTGTATGCACCGGTATGGGACGGTAGCATACTAGCGATGGATTAGCTCAAAACGCTAAGTCTTACCTTCTTGGAATAAGGGAATAGATTGTAAAAATTGAATCCTACGTATATTTAAGTCAAATCAACTGAATAAGTTGAATGGCTTCATGGATTAATTGTTATTTGTAGTTAAGTCAGATCAACTGAATAAATTGAGTGACTAACTGGATTGGTAAGTTTATGTCAAATCAATGAATAATTGAATGACATACTCTGATTTTGAACGGACTTTAGATATATGAATATGGTACCACGATATGAGCTTGAGTCTCAGGATCGTTGGTTAGGGAACGTATATGCATTGGGATGTATAGTTGGGTATGATGATTGAGGTGTATCCTATTAGGTCTAGGTATTCATGCCCACTTTTGGGTGTATTTTTGCATGTTACCTTCTATTCAGATTGAGACCCCCATTGTAGTCCAGTGAGAGTCCTTTAGTGTGGATATATATATGTATGGAATAGATAGCTATTGTTGAAATATCTAGGATGTATCTGCGTATCGGGTCTCTGTTTGGATTGTAGTTAGAATAGAACTTGTTCGTGAGCCTGATCCACTATTATTTTTCAGGTATCGGATGGTTCCAGTCTTAGAGCTTGTTCATACTGAACAGAGACAGTCACTCATTCTTCCGACTGCGTAGGATTGCTGTTTATATTTAGTTTTGGATTTCCTTTTTGGTTTAGTGTATTCTCAGTTAGGTTTTGAATAAGGGTCCACTAGATGGATTTCCGAGTTGTATTTGTATTGGATGTATCAAAATAGTACTTATATATAAAAATTATTCTGAGGTTTTCATTATTGGATTATCATTTTAGTTTCTTTCAGCAAATTTTATTTATTCTTGTTTATCATAATTGTATTCTGTGTTCGTTTATTGCCATTTGTTTTGGTATCCTCGGGGGTTCGGGTGTGGGCCTGGCCAACCCGTATCTAGAAATTTGGGGGTATCACAGAATCCACATCCACTAGTTAACATATATAGAGAAGGTTCTAAAGCATTTTTATATGGATAAAGCCCATCCTTTGAGCTCACCAATGGGGGTATCACAGAATCCATATCCACCAGTTAACATATATAGAGAAGGTTTTAAAGCGTTTTTATATGGATAAAGCCCATCCTTTGAGCTCACCAATGGTTGTTCGATCACTTGATGTGAAGAAAGATCCTTTTTGACCTTTAGAAGATGATGAAGAACTCCTTAATCCTAAAGTACCATATCTTAGTGCAATTGGTGCTCTTATATATCTTGCAAATTGCACATGGCCTGATGTTGGTTTTTCAGTTAACTTATTAGCAAAATACAGTTCTACACCAACTCGTAGACATTGGAATGGAGCCAAACACATATTGCGATATTTTCGTGGAACAATTGATATAGGATTGTTTTATTCAAAAGAATCAAAATCCCAGTTAATTGGATATGCAGATGCTGGTTATCGCTCTGACCCACATCAAGCTCGATCACAAACAGGGTATGTGTTTACTTGTGGTGGCATTGCTATCCATGGTGCTCTATGAAGCAGACAATGATTGCCACTTCTTCAAATCATTCTGAGATACGTACTCCCAATTCATGAGGCAAACAGGGAATGCATTTGGTTGCAATCCATAATCAACATATTAGAACAACATGTGGCCTATCATCAATAACAGATAGCCCCATAGTATTTTACGAAGATAATGTTGCATGCATTGCATAGATGAAAGAGGGTTTTATCAAAAGTGACAAGACCGAACACATCTCACCAAAATTCTTTTACGCACATGAACGTTCATGTGATGCGACAACTTAAAGATCATTAAGGCATTGCCAACCATGTCATTCAAGAAATTGATATTCAGCAAAAACGTTCATGTGAAAATTTAGCAAACCTGTTCATTAAGGCATTGCCAACCATGACATTCAAGAAATTGGTACATAACATTGTGATGCGACAACTTAAAGATCTTTGGCATTGATGAGGGGGAGTACTTAAAAAGGTATTGACATTTACTGTACTTTTCTTTTTTTCCTTCGCTCAGGTTTTGTCCCAATGGATAGTTCTAACCCATGCAATATTACTACTTTTAGACACACAAGAATATTGTACTATTTTTCCTTCGTTCAGGTTTTGTCCCAATGAATTTTCCTGACAAGATTTTAATGAGACATGTTCTTAGTGTAGTCTTGTGGACCCCAAGGAGAAATGTTATGTATGATCATCATGTAGGGTCCACACAAGATCAAGGCATATTGCAAATTGATGTGCAATTTGCAATGCAAGTTGCATTTGTAATGATGGCCCAAAAACATAACCACAAAGGACACATATGTGATTGGTCACTGAATGTGGCAGTTTATTTATATAAAGGGTTATTGGGGCATTGTATCGTGATATGTATTGTAGCTCAACAATCAATAAAGCTTTATTTCTCTACATTGCTTTCTTTTTGCATATCTATTATATCTATAACAACAAAAGGTTATTTAAATTTTCTATTCTAGTTCCCCCCTCCCCCCAGCAAATAACACAAATTTATTTTGTCCCTTTTAGTTGTAAATTCTAAGAGTGAGCACGGATCGAATTAGGTATTAAATTTTAATTTAATTTGATCCCTACGAATTGATGAAATTTGAATCCAATCCAATCGGTTACTTTACGAGTTGGATCCGATCAAATTAAACCTTTTTCCCAATTTGAATCAAATTGGTTATACAAATTCAGCTTTTTCCAAATAGTCAAATATTATTAGTTTTTAACTCTTTTCAATGGGTAGTAATAAAACATAAGTAGGTAGAGAGAAAATATTAAATATTCTGGGAGAACGATAGTTGGGGTCATCCTAGCCATTGCATGTGGTGGGACCCAACACCTATCCATGATTCAAATGCTCTCACTCTTTTAGGGTATTTATCAAAATTTAGTAAAAGTTAAAATAACAAAAGAATAATAAAAAAGAAGAAGAAATAATGTATATAATTTTATAAATTTGAATGGATAGGATCGGTTCTTTAAGACCTCATTTCGTTAATAGATCTATGAATTATGAATCTTATTAATTTGTAATCGAACTATGAAGTTAAAAAATTAATTTAATTCGTATGAAGCAGATTGTATCGGATCGGATCGATTTTATGAATTGACGGATCAATCCCGTTCCATTGACAAGAGTGCCATTAGGGCCGATAACCTTTGGCAAAAGCCTAACTAGATGCTCCATAAGTAGTTTTTGGTAGGTTCGAAGGGGAAGGACACCTTTCAAGGCTGGCAATAAGTTTGGTATTCATTTTTTCATTGTTTCAGTAGAGTATATTCATTGTTTCAGTAGAATATAGCAGCATGAATATGATTACGTGTAGATACAAAAAATCAGCATGTGAAGTTCACCAGCCGTCCGCGTGAGAAGCAGCCCATTTAAAAAATGAGAGCCACACATATATATAATTTTATTTATCTCAAATTTTAGGCAATACATTTCGTACATCTTTCAACAATGAGAATCAAATTTAATCATTGCTTTCTACCACTTAAATCATAGTTTGTTTCATCAAATACTAATCTTGGAAGTTGATTGAAACCACTCAACCATGCACGCTTTTCTAATCGTTACTATTGTTGGAAGGTACATATAGTTATTTAACTTTTTCGTGATCAGATTGCTCAACTGTCATATTCTTATTGGGTTATATTGTCATCTTCGATCTCAAGTGGCGTTGTGTTAGGTATTCTATCTATATTAAATTAATTAATAAATTGTCTTGCGGTATGTGATACTCATTTTGTTCTAGTGTTGGACTCTCATTAAAGCCTATATGGGACGACTATATAGGGTTTTGATTCAGACCATCCATATAAGCAGTGACAGAAATTTTGTAAAGAGAGGACATCATTGAAATTTTTAATAATTTCGGTGGAGGAATTTTAAAAAATTTATAAAATTTATAAGTATATAATGCAAATAAAAAAAGGCGACGGGCCCCACTGGGCACCACACATCTCATATCAGTCTATTACAGTACTATTTATAAAAAAATGATATTCAGATAAATTTATCAAAGTAAAATAATTAAGTCCATTATAACTGGAGTAGGACCTACCATTTAGTAATGGTGGATTTGATAATTACTTACTACTACTTATCCTGGAGGCGGGACATTTACTAGCCTACGAGAAAAGATAACATGTCCTGTGGTTCGTCCACCCCATACAATTTGAAGTATGTTTTTTTTAAAACAAAAAAAGTTATTATTTTATAATTCAAAATGTTAAAAAATATGAAAGATGCTAAACATAGAATATATATATATATCTATGTATATGTAAAAGAAACACTTCATTTCAGTTTTCTATAAATATTTTCATTATGTACAATTTTCCCTTATATATTTTATAAAGAATTCTGAATTTCGGTGCGTATTACAGAATACAGACTAAACAGACAGTCAAGTGTATGTAGATTAAGTTATTGGGCTGGATGGTCCGAGTTGATTAAAGCTGAGGTCTGGGATTTTGGGCTTTGACAGTTCAACAGACCGGACCAAGCTTATTCAGAAGTGACAAACATGTGGCCCAATTATGCCTCAAGCTCCAGAAAAACCATTTCTTTGTGAAAAACTCGAGGGCTTTAAACTTCAGCTACAATTGTACAATTTATATTACATTGGGCTGCGTTTTAGCCTTAAAATTGAAACTAGTAAAATAAAATAAATTAAATTTAGTTCAAAGTTATAAAAAAATTAAACTAATTTTTTTTTTTTCAATTCTATACGGCCGAACTTAAACTTAATATTTCTCTATATCCATATTTATCAATCTATATATACTATTATTAAAGTATAAGCTATTTTCATACCATTTTATATAAATAAAAATCTACTATATATTTATTCTTTGAGAATTGTACATCTTCCTCCTAATAAAACTAAAATTTTCTTCTCTCTAAGTCCTTACATCTCTTAAATTCTATTGGTCTAATATTTATTTGTATTTTTAGATATTACTAATGTTTTCAATTTTTTTTGTATCCAATATCACCAACTAATCACATATTTACAATCTATTTTAAATTTTGATGTATATTTTAACACAAATTTGTACCATTTTATTGAGATAAAAATTTAATTTATATACTAACATTTTCAAATATTTTTTTATCCAATATCACTAGCATATTTACATTTTATTTTAAATATTTATGTATATTTTTTAAAAATAATCAATCATCTATATATAATAAACTACTATTAAAAATGTGTAAATTTTTAGTTTTATATATTATTATTATTATTACTGTATTATTTTTAACTTTCACTTGTCAAAGTAAAAGGTTGAATTTTTTGACTCATAAACAGGGTTGAAGTAGGCCCACAAAAGTAGATGGGCCATTGAGGCATCGGTAGGAAACGTAAAAGAGGACTCCACAGACGAGTCGGCGTTACGATTAGCGCGAGTATTAGAAGTTAACAGATATCAGGAAAGAGAACCCCAAGAGAAGTCTTGCCCTAGCTGGTATTAGCATAGCAATGGCTTCTCTAGATACCGACGTGACGATGGTTCCTGCAGGAGAGGGTTCGAGCGGAGCCGGACCTTCTTCCACTGTTCCAGCTTCATCGGGGTCGACGAAGAAGGCTAAGCGATTCGAGATCAAGAAGTGGAACGCCGTCGCTCTCTGGGCTTGGGGTACCAAATCCAACTAATCCCTAACCCTAGCTCCTTCAATTCATACTATCTAGATTCATACATTATATAATATATATGTATATGTTTGTGTATATTGGAAGAATCATGTGATAGTTTGCTGTTTTGATTGACTGGTGGATGCAGATATTGTCGTGGATAACTGTGCGATTTGCAGGAACCATATCATGGATCTATGTGAGTTTGATCTCTTCCGTTCGTGCTTCCTTATTTATTTTATTTTATTTATTTTAATGATTTTATTATTTGATAATATATTCTGTGTATCTTTGATTAGGCATCGAGTGCCAGGCTAACCAAGCTAGTGCCACAAGCGAGGAATGCACTGTTGCGTGGGGTATGTATTTCCTCTAAAACCTTCATTGTTGGCGTTATTGTAAAACACTCTAGGGTTTATGTTTACCTCAAAGTTCTACAATAAGCATGACACACAGGCATTAAGTTTGATTGTTATTATACAAAACTTGTATTGGGAAAATAAAATTATTTAATATAATTAGTGCTTATGCATCCCAGGTAGCAGTAGAGCACACATCAAAGCAAATACTGGGAGCATATTAGAGTAGAACTTAATGGTCGTGTAGATAAAGATTGTTGAGTGTGTGATATGGTCATGGATTTAGGACTAACAAATTGTGTTAGGTCTATTCCTGCTACTATGGCTAGATTTAAATCGATGAAATGTAACTTCTTCAAAATTAGGATAATAAGAGGGGATGTGATGAAAATTAAGGTTCGCGAGTTACAAATAAAAGAACAATTTTGTTACATAGGCTCTAGTAGTACTATTATCACATATTTATAACATGAGTATGATTTAAAGTGGGTGTTGAGCTGGATGTTTAGTAAGGTGAGAACGTATTTTGTTGAAGGAAATGCTATGTTTCAAGGCTTTCTTAAAAAAAATTCAGCAAAGAGATAATGAAGCACATTTTTTCTTTTTCTTTTTTTAATTAATAAAAAAAATTGGGTGGGAGCTGATTCCATCACTTGTATCCTTTGTGGACAGTAGAAGAAGTAGCATCACTATTGATTGAGGGCTGAAGCCAGTTTCATATAATGCCCTCTTCTTTTCCTTTCTTTTCTCCTTACACGCAAATAATAATAATAATAATAACTATAATACAAAAGAAGTGATTTTCATTGTGACAAAATACAAAAAGTGAACATACTTCTGGGAAAAAAATGGCTTTTAAATTGTAGGGACATCCATTTTAAATATCACAAAAGGTAACATATTTCCATTTTGACTAATGCATATGGTTCTATAAAAAGATGAATGTAGAAAAGGATTTATGCAGCTGGATGAAATGGATGGGCTTTGGTATATCGAGCTTACCATTATCACTAATGTTTATGAAGATTTGAAGTGGTTGCACTGACAATGTTTAGGAAAATTGTTGAAGATAAAATAAGAGAAATTTGACTTATAAAAAAAAAAAAGAGAGAGAGAGAGAAATTTGACAAGGTGTTTTCTATTTTTTATTTATGTAGTAGTGAGAGCCAATAACTGCAATAGTGAGGAAGAGCAGCATTGTTTAAACTGATGGTAATGCTAGGAAAAGGAGGAGCAACATCAACATGGGTTGAGATAGGAGACAAAGATATGTTGGTGTGGTTTAATTGAAGCTATGTTCTTGGCTAAAGTATAATGACGAAAGAGGATCCATGTAGTCAATCTCGAATAGTTGGGACAAAGACTTTGTTGAGTTGAGTATGAAATATGCAAATTGATTTCCTCTTCTCCCTTCTGATTTTGTTCTGGTTCTGTGGCTATTTTCTTGTAGTAGGACAAAGACTGTTGAGTTGAGCATGAACTGATTACCCCCCTCTCTCCCCCTTCTGAATTTGTTCTGGTTCTGTGTCTATTGGGGCTATTTGCTTGTATTAGTTTGGTGTTTTCGTGCTAATATTTTAAAAAATTTTAACCGTCTGTATTTTGATTAGGCTTGGCTTGTGGTTAAGTCCTTGTTAATACTTAATTTTGCTGGATCAATTATTTAGAATTTTAGATTATTTAAACCCATTGCATGTAGTTGAAATTTTAGTGTGTAACACTCTGATTTCAACACTGTAATCTTTTACTACAATAATTGACACAACCCACACCTATATATTTTTAGTTTTTCTAAGTCAGTTTATGGGGCTATCTAGTTTAACCTTGTTGATGCCAATTTTTTCGTCCTTTTTTAAAAATAGTGTTTAAATCGCAAATCCAATGGAGGTCTTTAGATTATACCTTTTAAGGCCTTCTTAGAAAGGGATTATTTTAATTATGGGGTGAACTTATCCATAAAAAATTATTCAAGGGGGTGAAATGGTGGATAACCAAGCTAACGTAAGCTTTATGAAGGTGCTTTTTTTTTTTTTTTTTTTTTTGTTATGGGCATGGATTTAGTGACTCATGAATGATGATTTTTACAGCAGCAATTTTTAGTATTATTATTTTTTGATCTGCAGCATTACAAGCAATTGTTAACCTAACTTTTCTGGAGGCAAAAATTTTTGGTATTTGGAATAGTTTGTGGCTGAGTTATTTTGCTCCTACTGGATTTATTATGTTATGGCAGTATTTGTTTTTGGGATTATTTAATAAATGACAAATTATATATGCTATATTACAAAAGTAACCGTATTAAAAAAGAATGAGTGTATAAAGCCACTTTAACACAATATAGTACAAAAACAACTACTTTACACTAGTAATTTCGTATTTGACAAAGACTTATACATTTGAGTCCAAATTACCCTCACATTTTGCAGAATGACTTACAAACCATTCATGAACAATCACCACAAACCACAACCCACCACCCACCCAACATCAACTTCACCTCCATCCCCACCGTACATCTCTCTCTATACTCGCTTCCTCTCTATATATAATCAAAATTAAATTCTGACGAGAAGGATTTCCGACTACACTGATGTAGCCAGAAAACACAGAGAATGACCAACAAAGCAAACCCTAGAAATATACTACTTTCTAATTTCCCCAATTATCACAAAAGAATAGCAAATAAAATTGTGTTTTTTCAATAGATGATCATTGGTTGTCGACGTCTTTATTCTTCTTGGGTTAGCGATAGTTCTCCTCTAGGTGCTTGGCCATGACAAGGGCTGTTTTGGCGAGTTTCTTGATGGTGGGCACGTTGTATTTAGGGCAACATAGACCCCACAGATTGTGCCCATCATGAATAAGAAATTGTTCCTGATTGTACTCATTTCTTCGATTGGACTTTCTAATCGGCAATTCTTGGGCCAATGATCGAATTGGTTTGGGTTTTTGGTTTTGTGCAGCAGATTCGAGTGGATTGATGCGATGAATCAGATGGTTAGTGAGTCTACTTTATACACACAAAGCAATCCACCCACCCACCCAACCACAACCACAAAATTTCACCCCCACAACCACAACCACTACCAAAAACGGAGCAGAAATCAAGTGTATAAAAAACGGAGCAGAAATCAGCTGACCAAAAATGGGTCAGCTGGCTATGGCTGTGTCGTGGGCCCGTGGCAGATATTGGATCTCTTGCACAAAGCAGGTGCAGTGGTGGCGGTTCACGGTTCACCGGAGAAAAATCGTGGGGGTGGATGGTGGTGGTGATATTTATATACATATATGTGTGTGTGTGTATTTATATGCATGTATACAGAGAGAGAGAAGGGGGGGGGGGGGGGGGGGGGGGTTAGAGAGAGAGAGGAGATGGATGGAAATTTTAGAAGTAGTGAGGGCAATTTGGACCAAAAGAGTACTTTTACTTTTTTGGTAATTGCTTCTGTTTATTCGCTCTTTCACCCATATACTATTTGAATACGGTTGTATTGTAATCACTAATATAGCAAATATAAATTGTTATTTATTAAATTTTCTTTTTTTTCCCTACTTTGCCTTTTGAGGGGGAACTCTCTCTCTCTCTCTCTCTGTGGTTGGGTGGAGTGTAGTGGTGAATCGAGAGGGGGAGTGTGAAAGGATTAGTTGGGTGAAGGAATGGTATATGGAAATGAATTTGTCTGAATTTATTATTAGCCCTTGCTTGCTCCATCCTGATAGTTACTATTGTCAAGCTGTAGATCTTCAAATTTGTCCAGCGCAATTATCTATCTAACAAGTGAACTATATGTGAGCTGGTTAATAAGCTGGCATTTGTATGATCCAGTTGGCGGATTGATATTTTCGTAGTCATGAATTGTTCTAAATCATCTATATTTAGTGAAGCCAGAATGTGTTGTGTTTTTCTTAGGCTATCAAGTTGGCCAATGAAGAATATTCAAAATTTGATCTGATGCATGGACCAAAACTGATGAAGCTTTCGTAATATATCTGGATGTGCAAATTCTTTTCGGTAATATTTCATAGCGACGAAGCCCTTTTATTTTTCTCAAGTGCTTGATTTTTTGGACATCTTAAGCCAGTGTAAACCTCCCAGGGTGCCTAGAGGTTTAATGGAGTGAATTCTGCCTTGGTGTTTTAAATTGCTCATATGTTGAGGTTCAATGTATAATGACTTAGAACCATGATCCATACATAAATAAAATATTGGATGTAATAAATTTGTCTCAACTATAAGTTGTTTACAAATGATAATTGTCATTTATTCAATTTTTGAATGTTTTTCCCCTAATATGGGGGGATTAATATGCAAACAACATACTTAATGGTTAATTTGGTGATGTTTCCTGAAAATTGAACTTTCATTTAAAAGTTAAAACTTTTTCAATATCTCCAATGTAGAAGATATATTTCTTTTTCTCAGACTACATTGAATTTAATTGCCATTATACTCAGTATTTTTTTGTTTTTTCGTGGCATTGATGTTACAGTCCAATTCTTTGTTTAATTTAATGGCTGGCTGCACTGCATATCATTTTTGTCCTAACAAGGTCAGGTTCCTGTCGAAATAGGGAAAAGACGGATCATGTTCATAGAGGAATGGTTGGTTTGAAGGACCATTGGACTTCTGTGGAACTTCAGTTCCATAGCTGAGCCTTCTTAAGAATTATTTTTGGATCAGTATTTCATGAATCTTTGACTTTTTTGAAATTTGATTCTCTCTCTTCCAATACTGAATAAGATTGGTGATTGTTATCCCTTCTTAGCGTATATTTCCTCTTTGGCTTAAACAAAATCGGATTCAATTCCTGTAGGTGTTTGCAACCATGCATTCCACTTCCACTGCATCAGCCGCTGGCTCAAGACTCGTCAAGTGTGTCCATTGGGTATGTTATCTGCCCTCTGCTATTTGATATCATGCCAATTATTACTTACATTGCATGGTGATGTATTTTTCTCATTTCATTTGTGATTGTCTTGTCTGTGCAGATAACAGTGAGTGGGAGTTTCAGAAGTATGGTCACTAGAACTTTTGTGCAGTTGAATGGTTGGACCCTCTCTTTGTGCTGTGGCAATGCTTTGAAGTGGCAAATTTGAATCATTGTCTTCAAATTTCCTTTAATTTTTGCTGATGCAAATATTATCCTTGAATATTTGAATACAATTTGGGTGTGTAACAAGGATTCAACTTTGGACTTGCACCGAGTGCAATATGTGAAGCATCATGATCTTTTGTTAGGATTACATTCATTGCCTCAAATGCTCTTTTTTTCAGGCGCCTTGATTGTTAAAAGTAGGTTCTTCACAGGCGTCCTTAATGCCGCCTAGTTTAATCAAAGTAACTCTTAGAATCTTTTAGAAATGTATCTTATATGCAATTTTTCTCTGTCGACGGAACATGAATTTTGGGACAGGCAGAAGCGGAAAGAACTTTTGGATGGGGAAGAGTAATTCTATGGTTTTAGGAAAGAAACTTAGATCTATCATGGGTGTGATGTATGAATATCCTAGAGGGGTGATATGCGACTTGACTTCTTTTTTTAAAACGCTCTCTTTTTCTTTTATGAAATGTCAGCCCGGTTGCCTGTCATTCCATAACGAATGTTTAATTTTTTGGACAACGTCCTCTCTTGGTAACTCTCTGAATCTGCCAAACTGATATGCTTATCATTTTAGAACCCATCAACATGACATTGTAACAGGTTTAAATTAGTTTCATTGTTGAGATTGAGCGTTGTGTTTGTTTCTCTTATAATACATCCAAATGCTGTGTAAAAATATGCACATGAATTTTTTATTTTTTTTAGTACAAAATATACACCTGAATTTATTTAGCAGAACAGATTTTTGTCCCAAACCGTGGGACTGGTCATTTTATTAGGTTGGGATTCAAAATGTAGAAGTGAAGCCAACCAACCTTAATGGGTTTGAAGGAATCTTTGGGAATACCCTTTAGGAGTAACTGTGGCTTCCTAGAACTGTTGTCCCATGTGCAATAATACATTCAATACCCTACTTTTTTTGTATTTGTAGGACAGGGAGGATTGGCCTCAAGTCCAAATCAACCTAGTGGCTACTGCACTCTTTACTCCTTATTTCTTTATTTATTTTTTTCTAAAAATTGATGGTTTAGGGATTCTTGCTCACATATATATATTCGGGGCAAGTGACGATTGGATTCGAAAATTGTTTTGGGGGTGTTCCAACTATTGCTCAATTGAAATTTCACCCCTGAACTTGTAAATGGGTTAAAAGAAAAAAGAAAGAACAATTTGTGGAGTAGTTCTTTAAAAACGGGTTATAAAAAACCCATAAACTTCGTCGCCTGAGAGATTCGAACTCTCGCGGGGAAACCCCATGTACTTAGCAGGCACACGCCTTAACCACTCGGCCAAAGCGACGGTTGTGTTGCTATATTTATCTACTTTAGTAGTATGTTATTTTTTTTAATTTTTACCTTGGGCCAAAAAATATCACCCACACTTCCATTTTGCCCCCAAGTGAACTTGAACTTAGTAGTAGTATGTTAACTAATTTTTTCTCAACTTAACATGATTTTCTTTTCATAAGGCTAAAATTTTTTTATTTGGATTTTTCAACCTTATCTTGTATGGTGAATCTGGAATGATGTTAACGTAAATATAATAATAATCCCAGTGATAAATATATCACCTTGCATCATGAACATGCTTCTTAATTTGCTGACTTCACATGATGATGCCACTGTAACCAACAAACATTTACCACTGATCTCAAGTACTGACATGCATGCTTGAACTCATTAGCTTGACTTGTGTCCCTATTCTATTCCAACAATAATTGTTGTTTTCTTGCTTTTTTATCTCATGGATTAGAATAGAATAACAATCTATGTCTTGTGCCTCAAATTCTAAGCAAGCGTTGTCTCTGATTTATTGCCTAAAAACAAAAAGAAAGTCTATTTATCTATCGGATATATATATATATATATATATATATATATATAATGCTGATTCATCATGTATAGTTCATAGGAACAAATAATGCCCTCACCATATGGCACTGGCTTTACTAAAACAGGACAAATATTTGCGAAATAAATGGTAAGAAATCATCTATCAGTAGGAGACAGCTTCAATTATCAATGGTTTTGTTGGGTTATAACTTATAAAGAAAGAAAACATGTACTCCGTATATGCTCATCTCTTCTCCCCATGTGCACTAGTACTGTAGTTCACTTGCAAACAAGTGGATGCAGCTTTCTCATTCTTGGCACATCCTCCTAAGCTCTCTGTTCATGTCCTTTCAGTTTCATTCACCCTTACCCTACCTCCCTCCTGATGCACTATATTCAATTTTTATATGCAAACAATTTTTTTGGAAGTCATCCCCGGACGTAATTAGTGTTTTACTCCATTTCTGTAAGAGACGTGGGTCTCATAAATTAATTAAATAATTACAATGTAACTAGTTAAAAATCAATCACAAAGAGCTCGCACTCCTCTAATTGAAATGATTTTACAATTTAAAGACCTCAAAATTTATGCCCCATCTGCAAGATATTTGAGAGAGAGAGCTATAATTTTCAACCAATCACAATAGGACATCTAATATATAAATAAATAATCACAATAGGTGTTGTGATTAGTTAACATCAATCACAATGATTTTCGCACCCTAGCACTCCTCTAATTGAAATGATTTTATTATTTAATGAACTCAAAATTTATGCTCTATTTTTAAGTAGGTTTAGCCATTCCAATCAACATCCCCTTCAATACACCTATGTATTCTGGAGTGTACAAGGAGGGTGAGATCAACATCCAAGTAGTGGGTGTGACCTCAGCCCTTGCACCATGGATTGATCCTCTCCTAATGAATGTCGAAGATAAAGGTCACTAAATAGGATTTTAACTCCCGCCATTAATCAACCTCACAACCACTCTAAGCTCATTGGACTGCACCATATATATCATCAATCTTATCATACATACTTATACTATATATATATATATATATAGCCAGCCCATAAGGATGGGGTAGGTAGAATAGAATCCACTGAAACCAGAAAAGTGAGAGAAAAGAAAAGGTTGGGATTGAATAGGACTACATTATATAACTTTGGGAAGCTAATAATCCTGTAATTTGAGTGTGTGTAGGGTCATAAAATGAATTTAAAAGTAAAGGCATTACTGCAAGTGAGTGAACCACCTTCATTGCTTGTCCACCACTAATGGAGCCTCCGTAAGCGATCACAAGTTACGAACATGGAGAATGGAATACAGATTTAGTGCACAAATAGGTAGAGAGAGATGGGCCACTAATTCAATTATTAATTTTCATCGCATAGACTTTTGAACTTGCTTTCTCATTGTGCCCTTTTCTTTTTATAATTGCCTGGCTAGTCTAATAGTTGATGATGTAATCTCCAGCTTTAGATTTTATTTTTTATTTTTCAAGTTACACAACCAACAATAGTTGTCTCTGCACTTCACATTATCCAGAAATAACTTTGACGCAACTTAATAATAGAATGATAAGTGTCTATTTAAATTTTAAGTATAAAACGTCTTACAAAGTTGAAAGATCAATAATTGGAGTGATTAATTTTTCATCAATCATTGTGATTTTTATTTTTATTTTACAATTGTTGTTATTAGTTGAAAACGGAAAAACAGTCACAACACAGAGAGTGTTAAAATTTTAGTTTTGTAACTTTTGTTAATATATTGGAAATTTCAAAAACAACACATGTAATTGTGTCACTTTTTTTCACCTATTATAAGTTATAGTTGGGCGAAAACCAATCACAGCAGCGAGTATTCAAGATATCTTGAATGTTAAAAATTTTAGTTTTGCAACTTTTGTCAATAACACATGAAATTTGAAACTTTTAATATTTCATTTTAGAAGGTGAGTATATACCTTATCTCTAATTTCAATTCAAATTAAAAGCCAGGTACTTCGCTCGATTCAAAAGTTTTAGATGCTAGGTAAAATTAATACTCACTTTATTTATATCCCATTCATCTTCTCCATCTGGATGAGATGTGAGACAAATCTCTCTTATAATATTCTTTTCCAGCCGAACCCGTAACCAATACCCAATCCATTTAATAAATATTTAATTTCTTATTGAAATTTGTATTTTTTTTTATCTCAATTGCTTAAACTCGCAACGCCCTTACTGCAGCCTACTTATCTCTCACTTAAATCCTTCAAACCGAATAATTGGTGTGACACTGTATGAATTCAACTCTGATACTAAAGGTAAGCAGTTGAATTTCGCGATTTGACCTAAAAAAAAATTTATTTGTAACAACACTATGATACAAACAGCAGGAAAAGTATTATGGTGGAACCAAACAGCAAGGAAAAAGTGTGATGATTAGGTAAGCGTGCGGTACTTCCAAGTGATGAGAGCGAGAGATTGTAGGCTGGAATAGCGCCACCATTTGCGGTTATAAATGGTGGGCCCAGGCTACAGTGACTATACTACAAGACACAAACTGTTGGAAACTCCACGCGCCGCCACTATATAAAAACTGACTGCCAAAGGGACTATTATAATACACGCGCGGCCGCCGCATCGGAATAAGGTAGAACCTGCATGGAAGGCACTTGTACTTCGGAAAATACGGCTACTTTTACAGGTGATGACGAAGTTGCGTTTGGATTTCATCATTCAGTTTCAGTCAAAAATAGTGACTCCATACTTCGTCATTTCAAAAAATTTAGCCGTTACATATATCGATAACTTCCAACTTTTTCAGCAAAAAGAAAGCTGCGAGCCCCACGCGCTTCTTGCATTTTCAAAAAAGCTAACTTCCTTGTTGGCTGTTGCATCATAAGTCTATGCCTTTTGATTTCGAAATATTTACCGGTAATGCCACCACCTGACATGGACGCTCACGAATTTGCCGATACATGACGAATTCCCTCCAACAATTTCTCAGGTGCAGAAAATGACGCGTTTTGGGTGTGTGCGTGTGTGTGGGGTGGGGTGGGGGGTTTTGTAATTTTAAGAGAGGTAATATTAAAATTTTATAAATGTATAAATCAACAATAAATAATTAAATAAATAAAACCACTATTAAATGCACACTACTCGAGAACACTACAGTATAATATTTATTTAAATTGAATTATGTATGAAATCAAATATAATAATTAATTATTTAAATAATGACGTCACATTTTTTATTATTCAATAAAGGTTTAGAGATGCATGGAGAAAAATGTCTTTAAAAAAATTCAACTAGAATAATAATCCAAGTACATGTTGAACGCGTTTTTGTCTTTTTATTTATGAGCAATTATTTTTAAGAGATATTCACACACTAACGTTATTCTTTTGTAAATTTTCTTTTATAATCGAAATCTCATGGGAATTTGAAGTCGGTCACTTACTTTTAAAGTGTCAATTAAGTACAATCCTTGAAAAACAATGAGGGGTAAAGTAAAGTAACATTCCATGAGGTTTGTCAAAAGGACACCCAAAAAAATGTTTATCAATTTTGGGACAATGACATCCCATCAAATTTGATATAGCTACCAAAGACACCCCAATATTAATAAATTGACATTTTTACCTTTAACTTTTATATTGACTAATTTAAATGCTGAAATGACATTTCTACTCATAACTATATCTTTCCTTCTACCCATAACCATACTGATAATAAATTGAATTATATATGAAATCAAATATAATAATTAATTATTTAAATAATGACGTCACATATTTTTTATTATTCAATAAAGGTTTAGAGATGCATGGAGAAAAATGTCTTTAAAAAAATTCAACTAGAATAATAATCCAAGTACATGGTGAACGCGTTTTTGTGTTTTTATTTACGAGCAATTATTTTTAAAAGATATTCACACACTCACATTATTCTTTTGTAAATTTTCTTTTATAATCGAAATCTCATGGGAATTTGAAGTCGGTCACTTACTTTTAAAGTGTCAATTAAGTACAATCCTTGAAAAACAATGAGGGGTAAAGTAAAGTAACATTCCATGAGGTTTGCCAAAAGGACACCCAGAAAAAAGTTTGCCTATTTTGGGATAATGACACCCCTTCAAGTTTGATATAGCTACCAAAAACACCTCAATGGTAATAAATTGACATTTTTACCTTTGACTTTTATATTGACCAATTTAAATGCTGAAATGACATTTCTACTCATAACTATATCTTTCTTCTACCTATAACCATACTGTCACACACATATATATATACACACCCACCCACACACACACATATATATGTATATATACAAATACATATATACACAAACAAGGCGGCGGCGACGGCGATGACAACGGCGAGCCGCCTCTCCTTCACCGTCGACAAATCTAGATCCATAGCCCGCCTTCGATTCCATCAACCTATAGAACCCCATGGTCATTGATGAGATAAATGCGGCAATAGTTCAACCGTGACGAGCTGGTTCGCGGCAAATAGAGCGGAACAGCGGTGGACGAGCGGTGGTGACAAGGATGGTTCGCGGCGCAGCACCGGCTGGCAAAGAGAACTCGGCCGATGGAGACGGACTGGTTAGGCCGTGGATGAATCGGTGGCAGCTCAGATGAGGGTGACGGTAGAGAGATTCGGCTTTGATGATGTCGGTTGTGATGGAGGCGGCGGCGAGCTCGGTGATGTGTAAGGCTGAAGACGGTGATATGATGGTTCGGTCGTGGATAATGGCGACGACGAGCTTGCCTTTGGTTGATGGTGGCCGGCGAGTAAGGACAGCCAAAAAAAAAAAAAATTCCAGCTGTAATGGCTCGACTGTTCTGTAAGGGGTTGCTTTTTTCTATTGGTTTGGCTTTGTAATTAATTGGGGGTGATGATTGGTGGTGAGGGGAGAAAATAAATTGCCGGGTGGTTGTTGGGTGGAGATGGTGGTGGTGGTTTGGGGGTGGGGATGATGGTGATTGTGGATTTTGGTGTGGTAGTGGAGTCATTGTAGGGTTGTTGGTTTTAGGATTGGGTGCTGAAGATAATTTGGTCATTTAAGTATTTTGATATTTTATAATTAAAATTAATAAAATAGTGAAGGGTAAAATGGACTTTTTACATGTTTTAAGGCTATGTTTGGATGGCAAATTTCACAAGGGGGTGTGATTGTCCCAAAATAAGTAAACTTTCATCTGATTGTCCTTTTAACAAACCTCAGGAGGGTCTCTGTATTTTACCCAACAATGAATTATACTTATAGTTCATTTTTACTTTATCTATCTACTTTAAGCACGGTAATAAAAAGTAATTAAAAATTATTTAATATAAAATAATAGAAAAAGAAAATTCATTTGGCCCACCATATTCTTTCTATATATATTAATTTCCAAAATTTTCATTAATAAGTGTGTAAATTAATTGTCAAATTTGAAGAGTCAAACAAATTAAATGCAATATTTTCATAATTACTCTTCTAACTTGTATTTTATATTATAAAATTTAAAGAACAACTTAATAATTTGAAAATGAACAATACATTAATTGGCAAAAATGATGATGGTTGTTAGCTATAACTATAAGTATCAAGTTTTAGTTGAGTTGTGCGTACACACATGTTTTAACCTCGTTATCATATTATCTTAAATTAGGAGTGGCAAAAGTTGACACGACTCGCCAATATGACTCGAACACGACACAAATTAAATAGGTTTAGGTTGACCTTAAATGGGTTCGGGTCATAAACGGTTTGACACGATTAACCCATTTAGTTAATTGTGTCGTGTTTGGGTTAAGGGGTTCAACCCGTGTAACCCATTTATACACGTTTAACTATATATGTCGTAATTAAATTTATGTTTAAGTTCTAAAATTACTATATAAACTTGTGTCTTATAATTTAATCTTTTGTAAACTATAAACTATTTAGTAATTTGGTTGATTAAAACTTATATTTTTTTTAGTATTTATTATTTTATTGAGTATTATTAATAATTTATATAATATAATTTTTTTATTTTTATTTTTATTTTTATTTTTTGTAAATAGGTCATTAAACGGGTTACACGTGTAACCCGTTTAATAAACAGGTTGTGCTAGTGTTTAGAGTTCTTGACACGATTATTAAACGGGTCGTGTTCGGGTTGAACTGTTTAGTATAATACCCTTAAGTTGACATGATACGATTACGACCCGCGAACACAAATTGTCACTCCTATCTTAAACAAATTAAATTCGCTCTCTTCAATATTTTTAAGGTAAATTGAGAAAAAAACTCGTAATGTTTTAATTTTGGGCAAATAACATTCTTATCATTTATTTTGAGTATATAACTCAATTAAATTTGAAAAAATGAGCAAAAGTGGCTTATGTTGTGTATATAAGTGAGCAAAAAAAGGCTTGAAGTTACTGTTAAGATATAAAATTCCGAAAACACCCTTATCTCTTCCAATAATGCCCTTATAAGGGCAAAGTAAGAAAAACACCTTTATTGTTTATATTTTGGGCAAATAACACCCCTATCTTTTATTTTGAGCATATAAGTCGTTAAATTTGAAAAAATGTGACAAAAAAAGGCTTAATGTCATTTGTTTGTTACGAATTTATTCATGTGCATTGCAAATGACATTTTGAAGATATAATAAATACACACTTGTTACATTTAATTAGTTTTTATTCAATTGTAGAGAGATACTTTAGTCTTTTCAGCATTTAGGTCCTTGTTTGCACCAAAATTGAATGTTAAGGAAGTTTAGAACATATAGGGGGTTATATACTTTATATGTATGCCATAAGAGTGTTTTTCGCTTATAATCCTATATTATATTATATATTATATATATATATATGTATGTAAAGTGACAAATTAGTTATTTCACACTTCATTCGTTTTTCTTTCTTATTTTTTTTATTCAGTTATAGATGATATTTTAATTTTTTTAACATTCAGGTCTTTGTTTGATCTAAAATTAAATGTTATGAACTTTTTAGAATGGGTTATATACTCTATATGCATATCATGTGATGTTTTTTTGATTGTTACCCATTTTTTTTTATTATGTGCCATTTCACTTACTTTATTAATCTTTTAAAACTATTTTTAATAACTTTATTCCATGTGAAGGAAAAAAATCTAAAAATTAATTAATGACAAAATTAGGCTTCAAACATGTTTGTGTGGTTAAAGATCTATTGGCACTCTGAAAAGAGCTATCACTCGATCCATCCATTTTCTTATATAGCTTAATGACAAAAAAAAAAATGCGCGTCTAACATTTCATTACTCCGTAAATCATTGCACATGTGTAGTCCGGCAATGATATTCTCCCATGAATGGTGTTGTTTTAGTTTTTATCAGATTGCACATTAGGACCACTAGGTTAGGACATTGGAGGTCATATTTGTAGTATGAAAATTCTTTGAATTTCAAATTATAAAATTTAATGTGAGACAATTGCTGAATAAATGCCCATAAAATGTTCTTTTGATCAGTTTCTTCATCAATGAAACAAAGATGACTATGTTATAGTCAAATTGGAAAAAGAAGAGAAAAAATAAATTGACTAATTATTCAGACCATCTGACCAAAGTATATGTGGAAGGAAAATCAAATTTACAATTTCCTGAGCATAGGAGCCGAGAATTCACATATTTGTGGAGATAATTAAAATGATAATTAGATGTTAGACTTTGATGGAATGATAATGTTGTTTTATTATGACTTGAAATTTGAAATTTATATATATATATATATATGCACATTTGACCTTCTTTGATGATTAATTTTTTAAATAAAATTAATATTATTTAATCTAATAATCTAGCAAAAATTCGAGCATCACAATATTATCCTACTACGATAATTGAATATTTTTATATTATATGAAAATCAAACTCAGGACATTTAAATTTCTAACTTGCTCTTTGAGACAAATATATATATATATATATATATATATATATATATATATATATATATAGTTTATTCCAATGTATTAATGATGTATTTCTTGTGCAGGAATGAAATATTTATTCTATTCATTCATTTATTTGGTATGCAATTTAAAGTGGAAATTGCTATTCCATAACTAAACCCATGAAATGACCATTCCATTCCAAATAGTATTTTTTTTTAAAAAAATCAGATTCCCAAAAAACTCACATGTTTAAGTACAAAAACCACCACCACCGTCATTGCCTTCCACCACCACCGCCGTTTCCACTGTTTTCCACCATTACCACCGTAGTCAACTCCACTACCTTCCATCACCTCGATTACCTTCCACCACTACTGCATCCCACCATCACCACAGCATTGCCACCGCAACTACCTTCCACCGTCATCGCCTACCCCATTGACGCCTTCCACTGTTCCACCATTACCATTATTGCTTCACTATCGCTATTGCCTTCCACCAACACCATTGTCGTCTGCCACCACCTTCCATCATTGCCATCACCGCAATATTATTTTGTTAATTTAAATTATTTGTCACCAATATGAGTATTTTGAAAAATTTAATTTAAATTCATCTCACCAATATGATGCAACTAAGTATTAAAATAATAATTTTTATTCCATTTTACAAATTTTATATTTGTAATCAAATAATAAAATAAAATTAATTATTTTATTCCACTTAGGACTAGTTTGGTGTAGTGAAATAAATTGGAATGGAATGAGAATGAAGGTGAGAATAGAATAAGAATGGAATGGAATAAAATAGAATGATTATTCTTTTTGTTGAAAGATGAAATAATTTTAATAGAATGGCCATTCTTCGATAATAATGAGGAATAGTGATTCTAATTTTAAAATTGACATTAAATATAAAAATGAAAAAAAAAATTTATTCTATTTGACGTTCTTTTATCTCATTCCACGACGTCAAATTAGTCCTTACATTCTATCATATTCCTATGCACCAAACCAAGCATAATTATATCTCTTTACTAAATTTGAAGGAATTTCTATGTCTTGACTTAACAAGATCATCCTCCGATAATCATTAATTATCCTTCTAATAAAGACAACTTTCTCATTTTGTTTTACTATTACTATGGGCACGCAAAACGAGCCATAACTTTGTGTTTTCCCACTGTCACGACAACTGAGAGAAGAAAAGAAAAGTATAAACAACTTTACTTTTTCCACGAGTAAAAAGACAATCCTAGCGAAGAACTTCCTAACCATTTTTCACTAAAATTTTGTTTCCAACAAAACCCTTTATTCATATCTTTAATATCGACTCATGCCACCATTCAGTTCCATTCCTTGATTTGCTGGAAACTGGAGTTTTGTCCCCCATTTCTTCGAGAAATAAATGAGTTTATGGGTACTTGCAAAAATCACTGAATTTTTTTTGTTGAATCATCCAAAATACAATTTTTATTTTTATTTTTATTTATTTTATTGCCAAATATATTTTCATTCTTAGATACTGTTTGATAAAATTAAAAATTAAATATTAAAAATTTTAAGTGTTGAAGTTTTTAAATGGTAATTAAAAAATAAATTTTTTTTAATATTTTTTTGAATTTTTAGTATCCAACATTAAGTGATAAGTGATATTCTAGTCACTTAAAATTTTACTTCATTTTAAGTGGCCCTTACCATTTTTAGTAGTATTCAAAATTGATTATCAAGTGCACTTAATTAGATAAGCGTTCCGGAATTAAGCGCTGAATTGAATAATCAAACAGCACCTTACCTATTCTACTAGGACTTGAATACTCAATATTTTATTTAAAAAAAATAAAAAAGTAACATTAGCCGAAAAATAAATTGTATGTATTGCAAGGATGAGAAACCACATATTTTAGCCTATAACGAAAAATTGTGTTGTTTTCGTGATTACAGTATATATTTCTAACTTGCCGTCAACATCAAAATGCGGCACTATATTTTACGCTCATTGTCACTGTTATGCAGCTCATGTAAACCATAGTCTAATACAAAATGCATGACTCGTCTCCAGCTCTGCAATGTCCTCATATTTTTTGATAGGGACAAAATGAAGTCACAAGCAAACATATATTTCTATTTTGTGAAAGGAAACACAAATCCGTGACCATTTTAACCATTTCTCACTGCCTGACTCAACAACCATTAGTTTTAATTTGTGAGCACTGAATTGATATTTTGGTATTGAAATTGGAGAAAATTTAGTTCAAAATTTCAAGTAATTGTTTTCCAATTCCAATTTTAAGACGTCAATTCAATACTTTGAAACATAGACTTACAATCATTTCCAAGACTTTAATAGAGACGAGTTACCATTTTTGGGATGAATTCGTATAATTTTTTTTATTTTTTAATGCCTATGACCAATTTTCTTTCTATGCTAACTCGATTCAACTTTCACATAGATCACCAGATTCAAGTTGATCACAATTGATTCTTGAATAACATGCTTGTTATAGCCTATTTGGCAAATGGCCAACTAGTTTTTTAATTATTTTTTTTCAAAAATCTAATGCAATAATAATAATCGTATCAAATTTATTGGTAGATTTAAGCAATGGATGCATGGACTTGGCTTGCCTATAGTTTTATTAAATGTTGGGTGAGTTTGAGTAAGCTTCTTGATAACTAACCCGGATCCAAGCTCTTCGTGAAGTGATTTTATTTTCAATCCAAATTGTAGGTAGATATTTATAATAGGTTGGCCCAAGAGTCTCAAATATAGTAAAAACAAGTAGATGACTTTCAGGTTGTGCAATGAAAGCTTATGATCTAAACCTAACATTTCTCAATAAATTCAAAGTATAACCGAATCAAGACAACCACATTTGCCGCTACGTACACAAATTGATTATATATAGGAGTTTATCACTTTTTTTATTTTTTATTTTTTATTTTTTTGGTTCTCAAATTCAATATTTAAAAATAATGATACTATATACGTGTGCTTGTGAACCATGTGAACTTGCAACTGAAGTTTATATTTTGGTTTCAACACAAAGGGTAAGGGTGAAATTGATTAAAATAAAAGGGCACCACTGTCATTTAGCGACAACAAGAATGAAGCCACAACTCACTGAGTTAAATCACAAACCCAAGCCAGTGTACAGTGGCAATCAAGTAATTAAAGACAGTCGTAAACCTTTTCAATAATGTACTTGTTTATAAAACCGACATGAGTCCGCCTTCCCAATCCATGCTCTCTGACAGTCACAGCTACTGAGACTGAGCTGTCTTTCATCTCTCACGCCATTTCTCTTTGTATAACCGTATATGTTTATACAGAATATATATATATAGACATCTACATATAAATACACACATACTAACTTCCATCATTCGTATCAATCCATCCAATGGGGTCTCTGATCTGGTTCTGGTTCGTTGCTCTTCTTCCATGCCTTGCTATCGCCGCCAAACAGACCTACATAGTGCACATGAAGCCCAACCAGAAACCCTTATCCTACGCCACTCACCATGACTGGTACAGCGCGCATCTCCAATCTCTAACCTCCACCTCCGACTCCCTCCTCTACACCTACAACACCGCCTACCACGGCTTCGCCGCCACACTCGACCCCGACCAAGCCGAGTCCCTCCGCAACTCCGACTCGGTGATCGGTGTCTATGAGGACCCGGTGTACACACTCCACACCACTCGCACTCCTGAATTCCTCGGAATCGGCACCGAGTTAGGGTTGTGGGCTGGTCACAATCCACAAGCTCTCAACCAGGCTTCACAGGACGTCATAATTGGTGTCCTCGACACTGGGATCTGGCCCGAGTCGAAGAGCTTCGACGACTCGGGCATGGCCGGTGTCCCTGCTCGCTGGCGAGGCGAGTGCGAGTCGGGTACCGACTTCAGTCCCTCACTCTGCAACAAGAAACTGATCGGTGCCCGAAGCTTCTCAAAGGGTTACCAAATGGCCACTGGTAACTATATCGGAAAATCGAATGAGTCCGTATCGGCCCGTGACCACGATGGTCACGGGACGCATACGTCGAGTACAGCCGCCGGGGCCCACGTGGCCAATGCTAGCCTGCTCGGCTACGCTAGCGGAGTGGCGCGTGGGATGGCCACCAACGCGCGTGTCGCCGCTTATAAGGTGTGTTGGAAGACTGGCTGTTTTGGGTCCGACATACTTGCCGGAATGGAGCGTGCGATAACTGACGGGGTGGATGTGCTATCGATGTCGCTCGGTGGCGGTTCTGCGCCGTATTATCGGGACACAATCGCCATCGGAGCGTTCACGGCGATGGAGATGGGAATTTTTGTGTCGTGCTCTGCCGGAAACAGTGGGCCCAATAAGGCCTCTCTGGCAAATGTGGCTCCGTGGATCATGACCGTCGGTGCCGGAACGTTGGATCGGGATTTTCCGGCTTATGCTGTTCTGGGCAATGGCCACCGGTTCACGGGTGTGTCGTTGTATAGTGGGAAGGGGATGGGAGATAAACCGGTGGAATTGGTTTATAATAAGGATGGTAATAGCTCGAGTAATTTGTGTTTGCCCGGTTCGCTTGAACCGGAAATGGTACGTGGGAAGGTGGTGCTATGTGATAGGGGGATCAGTCCACGTGTGGAGAAGGGTGCGGTGGTGCGCGATGCGGGTGGAGTGGGGATGATACTGGCGAACACGGCGGCGAGTGGGGAGGAGCTAGTGGCGGACAGCCACTTGATCCCGGCGGTGGCGGTGGGGAGGAAGTTGGGTGATGTGATCAGGGAATATGTGCGGTCTGATGGGAGTCCGAGGGCTGTGCTGAGTTTTGGTGGGACAGTGTTGGACGTGAGGCCGTCGCCGGTGGTTGCGGCGTTCAGTTCGAGAGGGCCCAATATGGTAACTCCACAGATATTGAAGCCCGATGTGATTGGGCCTGGGGTTAACATATTGGCAGCGTGGTCGGAAGCAATTGGGCCCACTGGAATGGAGAAGGATATGAGGAAGACTGCTTTCAACATCATGTCTGGTAAGCAAAGCTAACAGCTAGATTTTGTTCTACTTGTATGCTTTCGGTATATATTTCTATTTTCTGCTATAATACTCCAAAATTTTATCTGTCATATTGAGTCAGAAGTTCAGAACGGTCACTTTTTTATCCGGTTCTATCCATTTCAATCCTATATCATTAATATGCCCAATATATAACAAATTGTCTAATATAAATGAAATTTTTGATTGATTTGAATTGGGTAACATTCCACACTTCAAATCTTAAGATCTTAACATTTAGCAGTGTTAGGGACTTGAGAGTACGATTCTTTTGATTAGCTTTAGATGGGGAGTTGTTTTTCCTGCTAATTTGGTGGGTGGGGTGATGGGCTTTTTGCTGGCGTGGTGAGATTTAGCACATGCGAAAAAGTAAAGAGGAGAGATCAATGTTGAGTATATATCTAGTTTTGCCCTAGGGTGAAAAGATGTAAATTAGTTCAAAGATTTGGCTAAAAGTAGATCCAACTCTTTCATATTATTCTCATAGAAAAAATAGAAGAATAATAAAAAAAAAAGTGTTAAACATTAATCCCTATTGGATTTAGAAGAACTTGGATAACATTCCAGAATTTGGTGAAAATTAAGGAGGATAGTCTGGTTTAGATAGTAGTTAGTTCAAGACATTAGAAACTTTATGGTAAGTTGACATGGAGGTAATTTAATACTAGGGCAATAATAAAGCTAGAGTGGGCATTTAAAAGAGCAAAGGGAAAAGAAAAAGAGAAGACCCACTAGAGTGTGCATTAAAAAAGCAATGTGAAAAGAAAAAGAGAAGAAGAATGAATTTGCCTTACTCTCTCCAATTATTTGGTGCAGAAAGTGGGGAAATCATTGGGCAGAGTATGACAGCATGCCTTGTATGGGGAGAAAAATTATGTTGTAACTATAAAATATAATTGTAACTATAGTCGTAATTGTGCAAGCACAGTCCTTGAATCTTGTGGGTATAGTGAAGTGCACAGATTCAAGGACTGTGATTGTAAACTTCCTCTTATTTAGATATTTCAAGGCCATAAGTCGCTTGGGAGTTCTTTACTGGGGTTCAATTCAATAAAAACTGATGTTAATATTTCTTTTATAAAAAAATTTTAGACTATGATGGGTCTACTTTCCGTGGTTGAAGAGTTTTGATAGAATTATCTAATAATTTCTTGCTTGGGTGGCTGTAAATTATGCTGTACCTGAACCTACTGGACCAATTAGCTTAAAATTGGTAGGCCAAAATATTGAAATTACTTTATTGGTCGCTACCCACCAAAGCGCGTCTTATGTTTTTTTTTTTGATACATGAGCTGTAAAGGAGTGAGTGATTTCGAAAGAACTCGTTAATGAAATTGACTCCCATGTTTGTTCTCTTATTAGACCTCCACCATGTGGATACCTTTCTGACCAACTTCCAACAGTACACACACTTCACACCCATGCCCTACAACATTTGTCTTGGAAGCTTCTCTAAAGTTTTAAAAATTATGTTATGTTATTATTGTACTTTTGCTATGTTTGACTTTGTTGTGAAAATTTTAGGTACCTCCATGTCATGCCCACATATTAGTGGACTAGCAGCATTGCTCAAAGCAGCCCATCCAGATTGGAGCCCCAGCGCAATCAAATCAGCATTGATGACAACTGCCTATACTCGCGATAACACCAATTCCCCTCTCCGTGATGCTGCCGCAGGTGAGTTCTCTACCCCATTGGCGCACGGTTCCGGCCATGTAGACCCACACAAGGCCCTCTCGCCGGGCCTGGTATATGATATCTCCACAGAGGATTACATTGCCTTCTTATGCTCATTGAGGTACACCATTGACCATGTACAAGCCATTGCTAAACGCCCAAACATAACCTGTTCAAGGAAATTCTCTGACCCGGGTCAACTCAACTACCCATCGTTCTCGGTCCTGTTTGGGAGGTCGAGGGTGGTACGATACACTCGAGTGTTGACAAACGTGGGAGCAGCTGGATCAGTGTACAATGTGGTTGTGGATGCACCACCAATGGTTGGGGTGGTAGTGAAGCCCACCAGGCTTGTCTTTAGAAATGTAGGAGAGAAGCAACGATATACTGTGACGTTCGTGTCGAGGAAGGGTGCGAGTCCAATGGGGAGGAGTGCATTTGGTTCAATTGCATGGAACAATGCTGAGCACCAAGTCAAGAGCCCAATTGCTTATGCTTGGACACAGCTGTGAGATAGCATGGTTTTGGTTTTCATGTAGTTGGTGTGATTGTGCTGGTTCAATGAAGAGAGCTGCTAAGGGCTCCGATCGAGCATCTATGAATTTGCTAATAGAAAGGTAAATTCAAAAAGGGTAGGAAAGATCCTCAAGAAATTTGGATTTGGCATGCTTGTAGACTAACATGTTAGTAGTATAGCTTTGTTTTCTTGCAGTGGAAATTGGTAATGAATATGGCTTAATGCAGTACCTCTATTGTTGTTATAATGCAATTCATTTATGGTTTATACTTTTGTTGTATATGGTTGGATACCACCAGAAGCAAAAACAGCATATCCTCGTAGTAAAAAAATCCATAACATTGTTTATTTTTGTTTGAACACATTGTTGATGATACTATTCATTGTCATGAAAAACTTTCTCAAAGGCAACTTTTCCATTAAAAACCGAAACAGAATTGAAACTTACAAGTCTTGAGCCTCCGTAAACACTCGCCAACGATTATATTGAAACCAAAATGAATCAAGGTAGAAGTTCATGATCGCCTTCTCGTAGGACAAGGGTTCATTTATCGAGCCCTATGAATTCTACAAATTCTGAGTTTGACATTAACCCTTTTGGCTGATTACGGACAACTATCCTCTTCCGTGAGGCAAAGAATTGTTATGTTGTCTTATTTCGTTTAGCTTCTCTGGTTTAGATTTCTTATTGAATTTCTTTTAGTTTCATTCAAAGAACCTGTACGAGTGATTGCCAATTACAAGCCAAAAGGATTAGAAACTATACCGGTATACAGCCTTTGATCAATCATGAAACATAAAAGCATGACCATAACTAGAATGCCTACAAGTAAGAAAATGAAGCAAGGGAAAAGCATTACCCAAAACACACGCACACGCACACGCACACGCACACGCACACAGACTTAAAACAGACAGACCGTAATCTATATCATCCAACTTCCTAATTCGCCAATCAAACCACCGGTATGAGTCCCATAAAAATCTATTAACACCAATTGGAAAACCACAAATCCCAACAAATACCAGACACACCATTAAATGGTAATCAACAGTCTGATATAAGTCTAGTTTTCCAAAAACATTTCATTTATGAGTTGGCAGTTAGAAATGGCAGTATGTTGGGTGGAATTTTATGTAGATGAGAAATTGGGTAATTCAATGGACTGATATCTCAATGCAGATGGCAGAATCTGCAGAATGCTATTATTTCCTATGCAGATCTGCTTAAGCCAACTTTGATTGTAATCAACGGTTCATAAGCACTCCGTATTTGCAAAATACATACAGCAATATAAATAAGAATGTGACAAAGAGCCGACTGGGGACGGTTTCTATGTAGCCGGTACCTAGTATTTCGGATTAAAACTTGTATAGTTGAGTTGAGTTGAGTTGAGTTTTTTCAATAGAAATAAAATTAAACTTTGAAGAAGAAAGCTTCCATATCAGATTATTGCATAACTTATACTCAATAACATAAACAACATGGATAGCATTTGTTTTTTGTACAACAGGAACTAAGATGTACATTTGGACATTTGGGAAAACAACATGTCCATCTGCTGCAAGAACAATCTGGGCAGGACGGACATGATGGGCATGATGGACATGATGGGCATGATGGACATTGAAGTGTGCAACAACTTCTTTTGCATGAGATCTTGTTAAAGCATCGAAAGCATCTACAGCAACGCCACGGGCAACACTGGCACTTCGGTATTGAACAACTGATGCATGAATGGCAGCAATTACACAAATAACAGTCACAGCAATGTGGCATTTCAAGATGAGGGCAGCACTCATTGCAGCACCCATTACAACACTCATTACGGCACTCATTACGGCACCCTTTACAGCAAATCCATGAGAAATTGAAACAGGATGCTCCACTGCATACAAAGTAAAATCATGTCCATAGTAAAGCATTTGAATTTAAGCAAGAATTAATAATCTCTTGAGATACAACAGACAAGAACCAGAAAGGAAAAAATAAAAGAAAAAGAACACGGTGTGGAATTCTCTTGGACTATGTGTTTAATGGTCAACCAGATACACAATATAAGGAAAATTGAAGAAGTGTGTGGATTTCTCATTGAGAAGTGCATCTAACAGAGCAAGTTGTTCAATTCACAATTTTGCATGCCAATTAGTAATTGCATATAGAAAAGACATATATTTTAGAATTAGTACCCAACAAAGAAATTGTCATGTGATGCTAATGAACCGAGAAGATCAATTAGGCTGACATCTTTTTATGGAGAAAACAAGTATAATCTATATATGGTTATATTACAACCACAGCTGCAAGTGATAATAATATTGTGATCATTTTTCATTGTAAATTTTTTTTTTTTTTCATCCATGAAAACACAGTAACTTTGTCATTGAAGAACATAGTCACTGCACATTCTGTTATACAGGTAAAGTAAACTATAGTTTGCTTCTCTCTCTATGGATTTAGTGATGAAGTAACTTTGCAGCAAAACCTGAGCAAGCATATCACACTCAATATACACACAAAGATGAGAGAAAGACAAGAAGAAGGTACCAGATCCACTTCCAGAAACGACAAGACCGACGAATCTTCCGACTTCTGCTTGAAAAAGAAAAAATAAAGATTAAACTCTTCACTTGAACTCCAAGAAGAAGAGTGTAGTTAATTTGCTTACGTAGGCACCAAAGGATCTGAATTTGCCGCCACAAAATCAGCAAGCCTGCCCAAATGTCAAGTTCAATCAATACTGGATTAGGTTAAGTTAGATGAATAAATATCCTCACATATTTCTTGAAAAGAAAAAAAGAAGATAAATAAACTGCACAAATGAACTCCTATCTTATAAAAAACTTGCATAACTACATCGAATGCAAGGCATTTGTAAAATCCACATACTCTTTACAGCATCGGGAAGCAGGTTGAAGCCCTTCAACAGATTTTAGTTCCTCCTGCTTGTAAGAAATTATCAATGAGATTTATGCCACTCCACTACGAAATCACACAAAACGATAGTAGAAGTATAAAAATCAGAGCAATTACAAGGCAGCATTCTCTATGGTAGGTGACTGGCAGCGATTGTCTAATGGAAGCAATTACTGTTTTTAATGATGGTATTACCACAACAAAGAATGTGTCTGTAATGTGTATCATTTACCATATGGCAAAAACTAGTATCATCTAAGTGTAAGTAAGCATTTTCAAAATAACAGTGCTATTTAATGAAGTATAAAGATGGACATAAATCAAAAATTTTGCCTACCGTGGGATGTAAGAATTAGGGTAATAGATCAACATTTCAGGAGAATTTGTAGACATTCGTGTACCCATCCTATGGTAAAATCACCTTCTCAACAATCATACAACATTAGCGATCTCATTGGTCGGTTTCGACAGTTTATGTTTTACGCAAAATCAAACAATGGCAAGTAAAATTCTTCATGCTTTCTCTGAAAACAGAGGAAAACAATTACCTTTCGTTTTCGTTTGCAGGTGACATTTTTTAATTAGCACTGCAATCTTCTCCAGTATTACAAAAGTATTTTTTCTTTCTAATTATTGTGCATTTGTATCTTTCTAGAATACTCTAGCAAATTATAAGAGATTTAATTTTGTTCAGCTCAAGTATATAAAGATTGTTATCAATGAGTGAAGATTATTTTTCTTTCCCAATTTTCTCTAATATTTTTTATTAGTCAGATTTAAGTTAAGTGTGTTGCATCAAACAATTCAATTCAAAATTAAAAGTGCTCGAAAGAGAAAATATATTTAATTGTTTAAATCAAAGAAAAAAGCATTTTTCAATAGATGATAATCTCCATAACGGTTGCAGTAGACGAAAGAACTGCAGTATGCGACAAAGAAGGCCGATGAATGAACAAGAGGTAGAGGATTAATGGACAATCTTTGAAAATGACTTGTTTCAATTGTTATAAAATTCAACCCTTTATATAAATTATCTAAAATTATAGTATTGTAATTTTTAATTCCAATTTAACATCTATTAACTCTAACTTCTGAGACATCAATCAACAAAATTGATATCCTTTTGACATCAACTCTTCAAATTGATCTTTTACAACTTCTCTAAGCTAGGAATAGAACATAACTATCGTCAGCCACCAAGTAAAGATGTTACACTTAGTTAATCTAATAAAAATCATTCACTAATGTCAATTCCTTAATTATTTACTTCTTAATCAGGTTTTCACTACCCATTATCAGATTCACTAATTCCTTCTACTGAAGTTTCTATTCCCTTTTATGAAAATTCTTCACACCGACAGAGGATTGTATCTTTATACTAATCAATCCACATTCAAAGTTAATTGGACATGAAAAGGTAAGACAAAATTTACACTAATTAAATAATAAAAACACCAAAATAATTGGGGAAAAATAAAATCAAAGTGGAAAGGTTTAACCTGAAGAAATCCAATCTCTCTCTCCAAAATCTGAACCTTAGCCAGCTCCCGACGCTTCCCATACAAATCTGGATACTCTGGCGGCGACTTTGGTCTGGGCGGCGGCAGCGACGGCACCGAAGAAGAACAGCCCGAAGCAGCAGCAGCCATTTATGAGAGAACTTGTCGCCAATATTTTCTAACAGAACAGAGCATATGTGTGTGTGTGTGTGTGTGTGTGTATATATATATATATATATAAATTTAAGTACCGAACAAAGTAATAAACAGTATTAATTGCGGTGAACAAAGCAGTGTACAGTATTAATAGCAGTAGAAACAAATGCTAGTAGTAGTAGTAGTGGGTAACATTAGAGAGGGAGAAAGAGAAGAAGACAGAGAAAATAATTAAGGATTACTGACATTAGGGATAATTATGGGCCAGACCCAAAAGTTCTGTCAAGCAGAATTAGCTGTATTTGTGTGTGTGTATATAGATATATATATATGATTCATTTATGTTAGCAGCAGTTTGCTGTTGCAGAGTCTAGGTCTCTCGTTAAAAGTGTGAACCTAAGCACCTAACTATAGTATATAATAACTTGAGTAATAATAAGACTGAAAAGAGGAGTTACTATAATTAAAAGTGAGGAGGAGGAGAGGTCTGAAAACAGATGTGTCTGCAGAGAAGTCTTGTTTTGAGGCATGGAATAGTAATTGTAGAAGTGGATGTGAGAGACAACAACCTGTGAGTGATGTGTTTGTACAAATACAAAAACCAACATTAGGAATAGGGATAGGAATAGGAGGAGGAGGCAGAGGCAGGTTCTGGTGGAGATATTTAGAATCAATAATAGTTTGGGGGTAAGAATAGGAAACGTAAAAGTAAGAGCTAAAATCTGTGTGTGACTCTGTGTATGGTCGTTCTCTCGAGAGCAGGGTCATGGTGGTTGCAGAGTTTTGCAGACTTTGCTGAGAGAGGATAGAGAGAGAGAGTTAGTGAGAGAGAGTGGAAGGGCGAAAAGCTCGACGTCGTACATCAGACCGCACGTGACTGCTGCGTAGGATAGAGAAATTTACCATATAATTGTGTTATCTTGGATTTAACCGTTCATGGGGAGGCAATTTCCTCCACCCGTGAGTTTTCGCCCGCTCTATTCTTAATGGGCCGAATTTGATACTCCCATAAATGAATTTGAAATGAATATAATAAAAAAATTAAAAATTTTAAGCAAGTTTGAGACGGAAGAGAATTTAGTGATGCTCCCAACCCATCTCCGCCCCCAATTATATATAAATATATATATATATATATATATATATATATAATATATTTAAGTTAAGTGTCTATTAATATATTTTAACTAAATATTTACTAGAATCACTACTTATTAAAATTTCATAATTGTGCACGTAATTCAATCTTCAAGAATCAATCAAAGATTCAAGATCTTACTATTGTGATATTCTATCACAGGTCCAGGAATTAATTCAATAATTTCAACTTTACTTCAATTAAATAGAGTATGCGGGGCGGAATGATATTTTGTTTATCGGAGTTGGGGCGGGGATAGAATACCAATTATAAACCCGTCCCGGAATTAGTATGACTAATTTTTTAACGTGGCGGAGTAGGGTTTAGTCAACTTTACCCCAACTCTGCCCCGTTGCATCCCTACGTATCACATTATCACCCACATTTTTATTTTTGTATTCATTTTATATATTTATTTACTATTTTATTGTTATTATTTTTCGTAAGCTTTTTTTTTCCTATTATTTTTTGTAACACACAATTTTACATTATGCAACTGTTTCAAAAAATACTCCAAACACTACTTTTGAGTATCTGTCCATTTCCTTTGTTTAAATCAAAAATAAAAATATCATTTTCATCCCAAATTTGGAGGCCAAATGGGGAGCCCACAGCTTGATTTATTTAGATGGGACGTACTGTAACAATGCTTAAAAATTTTTAAAATATGCGAGAGTGTAGTTTTAAATAGTGCCAATACACGTGTCATTAATCAAGAACAAATTTAGAATTCCGTTTTTTATTAATTTGTTAATTTTTTATTAATATGTTAATTAATTAAGTATTATTACACTCTATTTTTAAACATTTGCATTACAATTTTAAATGAAATAAAAATTTCAACCCAAATTTTACAAATAAATAATTATTACTTTTTAAATGACACAATTATCTTTTTAGATTTCATTTATTTATCTTTAATTTTTTAAATTTCTTTTGACAAGATCAAAGAGAAAAATTTTATTTTTGTTATGTAACAAAAATATTAAATTATGAAGAAATATTTCTTTTGTTTACAATAAAGTCGACTTCAAGGTCAGCTTAATAAGAGAAGTAATTTACGTGTGAGTTAATGAGGTCAAAAAAAAAATTGTGAATAAATCCAACAATTTTGACACGACTTGACTGGTGAACACCTTATTGCACATCCCTTTCTCGGAAGAAAATTGAATTGTAGGCTTGTAGTTGTCGTGCATTTACCCATTTTAGGCCCACGCACAAATATGATACAATTCAACTACATTCAATTTAAGCTTGTAGGGCTCAAAACATTTCCTAGAAGTAGGGCTTGGGTTTTAAACTATAGGCCTCGTGACCTACCTGGTAGCTTATGGACTAACCTTTTTGTGAAGATTCTCCTTAGACTTCATTACAGAAGAGACCAGAAGCTAAAAAATAAAATGTCAAAAATAAATCAAAAGGGACCAAATTGTCACACATGAGCGAACATTTTAGTGCAAGTTTGGGGCCACAAATGTATATAAGACCTTGAATTTTAGATAGACTTGGGCAAGAGTGGTTCCATCGGAATGTTACTATCATCATATCATGTGTTTTGTATGGATGCACAATCAGTCACTTGTATCCCAAATCATTTTTATTTTTTCAGGCAAACATATACGTTTATATGTATTTTACCCTTTAATTTTATGACCTAATAGAGACCTCTCAATATTTTGTTTTCCCTTCAATTTTACAAAGTGGGAAATAGAGAACAGTAAGTCAAAGAGAAAAAGAATCAAGGAAGCAACACAAAGAAGATGAATAGAGAAATCAAAGAGATAGAGATGGGGATCGTAAAAACTCTTCAACTTCTTTCCATATTTATTTTTGTTATCTTAACGCGCGTACAGAGTATCATTACTTTTATTTTTTGACTATTTAATTATAGTATTATATATATTTGTTTGAAAATGTATTAAATATTAGTAGTAAATGTGAAATCTATATGCAGGATGTCCAAAACAACGAACTTTTCAACGGACCAAAATTCAATTAGTCAATTACACTTTATTAGTTTATCAGACTTAATCATAATTAATAATGTTAACTTTAATAGTCAATTACCATAGTTAGCCAATACCTTTATTCAATCTCTCTCCTCCTTAATCTCTTCAATCTTCATTACAATCTCAACCATTACCGCCACATCCACACCTCTTCACCACTACATCCACAACACAACTACCATATTTATTTTTCAACATATGAGAATTAAAAAACAAAAAATATATAAATTTGAAAATTAATATAAATTAAAAATATTATTTTTTTACATATAAAATAAATACGTGATTTTATGATGTCTAAAGGTCTTCGTGATGTTACATTGTAATTATAAAATTAATAGGAGGGTAAAGTAAAGCTTTTGATTGTTAAAAAAAAAAAAGTTGAACAGATTCCATACTTTTTGAGTCTTGTGATTATGTTTCTCGTGTGCAGCCTTTCTGTGGGGAAAACAAAAAAAATGGGATGAAGAAGGGATCTTATTAAATATATATATTCAGATCCAGAATACATTGTTTCATCTACTCTATATATTTGTTTTTTCTCAGTCATTTCCTTTCTTTTCACTAGTCTAGAAAATGGCAAGATTCCGTAAAAATCGATTCATGTGTCGATACCAAAACTATAAAAAAAATCGTCTTGAATTGGCGACGAATCTGGCCAGTGTAATAGAATAAATTGACTCTTAAAGTTAACATTATTAACTGTACAGTTAAGTTTGATAAAGTAATAAAGTGTAATTGATTAATTGAATTATTAAGTGTATAGTTAAGTTTGATAAAGTAATAAAGTGTAATTGACTAATTGAGTTTTGGACCGTCGAAAAGTTTATTATTTTGGACCGCCATGAGAGCCTTCCTGATCTATATATATATATAAAATAATAATAATAATAATAATAATAATAATAATAAGGGAGGAGGAAATAAAATTTCTAAACATATCAGCTTGGGAAGCTATAAATTCCTTGTGATTGGCAAGTACAAAATTAACTTATTGACATAAGAGCATCCCTGTGCATCCATTATTTGGATAATATCTGGGTTTGTGGATAATCAATAGTTTTGGTGTGGACATTCTATACTAGTGGCTCCACCAGATATTGTACACTTGATATTCCACATTTGTGGAATGGAGTAGCACCTAATAGAGTTAAATAATTAACGCACTAAATAACATAATTAAACAAAAATTATAAGAGAGATTAACAAATAAAATAAGAACAAAAAATCAAAGACATATATATTTTCGAAAACTAAATTATGAGATTAAGTGAGACTGCAAATAATAGATTTTGAGAGAGAGGAAATTGAACAGCAAGGGAAAACGGTTCAGTCTTGCTGTGGGGAAAACAAAAGCAATGGGATGAAGAAGGGATCTGATTAAATATATATTCAGAACCAAAATACATTGTTGTATCTACTCTATGTATTTATTTTTTTCTCACTCCTTTCCTTCCTTTTCACTAGTCTAGAAAATGGCAAGATGCCGTAAAAACTGATTCATGTGTCCATATCAAAACTATAAAAAATTGTTTTGAATTGGCGACGAATCTGACCAGTGTTATAGAATAAATTGATTATTAAAGTTAACATTATTCATTATAGTTAAGTTTGATAAAGTAATAAAATGTAATTGATTAATTGAGGGTGGAAGAAAATAAGGGAGGAGGAAATAAAATTTCTAAACATATCAGCTGGGGAAATTATAAATTCCTTGTGATTGGCAAGTGCAAAATTAACTTATTGATATAAGAGCATCCCTGTGCATCCATTATCCGGATAATATCCGGGTTTGTGGAGAATCAATAGTTTTGGTGTGGACTCTATACTCGTGGCTCCACCAGATATTGTACACTTTATATTCCACATTTGTGGAATGGAGTAGCACCTGATAGAGTTGAAAATTGTATTTTTGTGTCCAATTAATAATATAAAATGAAAATTGTATTTTTGTGTCCAATTAATAATATAAAATGAAAAAGTAATATTGTGTGGTGGTGTGTAAAATAATTATTGTGTGTATTTATTTAAATTTTATTGTATATGTTTTTTTTATAGTGTATTGTACTAATTAATTTAAAAATAGTTATAATTTAATTAATTATAAAAGAATTATTTTTTCTGAATAAATAAAAAGAATAGTTTAATTTGCATAAGAATTTAATTAATTATTAAAAAAAAGATTCTTACTTTTTGACTTTTCAATTTAGTTTAGTTATTTATTACGTAATTATTTAATTAATTTTTATAATGATATAAAAATTACATTTAAAAAATTACTTAATGCTGAATGCTAAAAATTTAAAAGGATATAAAAAAAAATTTATATGTGTAATATCATTGTGTTGTTTTATTTTATATGTGATTAATTGTAATGTCTAATATTTTTTTTCATGTGGGAAAGTATTAATATATATTTTTTCTTTAATTGTTCTGTTTTATTTTATTTTATTTGTACGAAACTATGTAATGCACTTTTTATTTATATATGTAATATCATTGTTTTTAATTTTTTTTTTTAAATTTCAAAATATATAATCGAAGTAAAGAATTATAGCCGTTATCAATATAGTTGTTGAGAATAGCTGGAAAAAAAAAAAAAAAAATTGTAAAAGAATTTATTTTTAATAAATAAATTTTTAAAAGTAATATAATAATAAAGTGTAGAAATTTTAAAAATGGTGCATAACAACAACTTAGAATCTCTAAAATAAGTGTATAGCCATGTCAATACTTTTTAAGTGTAGAGTTAAGTGTGAAGTGTGCAATGAGGATGTTCTAACGGTGTTAATTAACTCCTCCCATTTCCAATGCACCATAACTGATATGATATGGAATATATGACTTTAACGCGTGGATTTCAAACATTAGACCATCCACAATGTAAAATGTTATTTTTGCATGCCAAAGCTATATTTTGAGATGTGCTACACTGTCAAAATGCTATATTTTAGCAATCCTGCTCCAATGGTGCATTTCATCAAAAATGTTATTTTTTTACATAACCACCATTTTTTTTTTTCAACTACCATTCATATCTGGGAAAATAAAAAATGTTCCGTGGTCAATCCTTGGCAAGAAGCAAGAATTTTCCAGTAATTACCTTTTTTTCATGCATAAATTTTCCCTTGATGGGTTTTGCTATTTGTAAATCCAAAAATTAATAACTAGTCCAAGCATTATATTTTCTCCCTTGTATTATAATTTCGTCAGATTGCAGTATAACATATTGGGAAATTTTGATATTAGTCACCAAAGAGCAATTTTTTTTTTTTTAGGACTGATCTTAAACTCATAAAAAGATAAACAATACTCCATCTTAAAAAATTATTTCCAATTAGTGGCCATTTTAAGTTTAATGTCCTGAATATTCTCCAATCACAAGAGTGTCACAACCCCACCATCACCACTTCAATCTCTTCTCCACCAAAAATGGTTTTTTTCCATCAAATTTGCAGAGGGTTCAACCTTACTTGTACATAAACCAGTACTATCAAAATGAAAAATCAAAGCAACCTTACTTGTACATAATCAAAATGAAAAATCAAAGCAACCTTACTTGTACATAAACCAGTACTATCAAAATGAAAAATCAAAGCAACCTTACTTGTACATAAACCAATACTATCAAAATGAAAAATCAAAGCAACAGAGCAGAGGGACGTTTCACATACCTTGCGAAAGTCACTACTCATAGCGAGCATCAAGCTTGCACTGCTTCAATTTGGCCTACCTATTCGCTCGAAAACCCAAAATGATAAATAATTAACGCACTAAACAACATAATTAAACGAAAATTATAAGAGAGATTAACAAATAAAAGGAGAACAAAAAATCAAAGATATATATATATATATTTCCGAAAATTGAATTATGAAATTAAGTGAGACTGCAAGCAATAGATTTTGAGAGAGAGAAAATTGAATAGCGAGGGAAAATGGAATATATATATATATATATATATAAAAATTCCAGATATGAGAAGAGATATATATACACACACTCACACACATGAGGATGAGAGATGAAGAGAAAGTATAAATATGAGAAGAGAAAATACAAAAGACGACGTTCTCTTTCTGTCGCCCATTTTTTTTCTTTTCTGTCGCCGTTCTCTTCTCTTTCTTTCTGTCAGTGTTCTATTCTCTTTCTGTCGCCCTAGAGAAATAGCAATTGCTATTTGTTGTGTTACATTTGACACAAGATTTGACAAAGTTATAATTTGACAACCCATTGGGGAGATCACATTTTATGCTCACCTGCTATATTTTAAAATTATCACACCATTAGAGTTGCTCCAAGCCTTAATGTTAAAAAAAAAACTATTAAGAGGTCATGAATTTTTTATTTATTTTTACTGATCGTTGAATTAAAAATAATAATAAATAAAACTGTAAATGATAGAACAAATTTAAAAACAATGAATGAAAGAACACAATTAACAGGAATAGTAAAAAATAATAATAAAAAATAAAAATTAAAAAAAATAAAAATAAAAAATACTAATTACAATAACTAATCACACTGTTGAGTCTGGTCCTAAAAGATTGATGATATTATTATCCTCCTGAAACGTCAATCGGAAAACGTAAATAGAAAAGTAGTTTTATTGGGTCCCACAACGACAAGACACTTTCATCTCTCTCTCACGCACACGACAGTGCAATGTATTCCGTGCTCTTTCCAAAGTACCACGGCGATGTTTGGTGACGTGTTGTCGGTATCCAGTCCCGGTGCAGGTTAGCACTTCTAAGCGACAGTGCAAAGTTATCGTGCATCAAAAGAGTCAATATATATATATATATATATATATATATATACATACACATATATTACTACAGTAGTAGTACTACTTTCCATCTCCACGTGAAAATGCAGGCTGAATTTCAATTTTAAGAATTTTTTTGGTAAGTCTGAATTTTAGAATTTGTTCATTTAAATTATTATTTTTAATGTAAACAGCATTAGCATAAGCACGAAGTGCCTGCACAAAAAATTAATTTGCTTCGACTAATTTTAAGTAATCATTGTTTATTTAGTTCAAATTTATGAAAAGGGTGAAATGTAAAAAATACCTTATAATATATTTACCGTGCATATTGTACTCTTCACGTACAAAAAAACATCATTAAATTATGACATTTGTGCAAAAAGGTTCTTCTTAGACATTATAAGATAGGATTAATTATACGACACCCCCTGAAATTTGCTATATTGACAGTCATATATAACTTAGCCTATTTTTTAACAAAGACACCCCCTGTGAGAATTTCTGATCCAAACAAGTCCTTAAAACATTTAAAAAGACGAAATTGCCCTTCAATATTTAATTATTTTTATGGTAAAATATTATAACTCATGAAAAGTCAAATTTGCCCTTAAATATATTCATTATTACATCAGTACCATCATATATATATATATAAATATATATATACATCTCATATATAAATATATATATACACGTAACCAAATCTCAAAGCCTTCTTCATCCAGATCCGCCACCGCCCATCCAGATCTGCCACCGTCACCATCTTGATCCATCGTCGCCGCCGCCTTTTGATCCGTCGTCGTCGCTGCCGCCTCTTGATCCGCAGCCATCTTGACCCGCCGTCGTCGTCACCTCTGCATCTTGATCCACCGCCGTTGTCGCTTCATGATCAACAACAGCTGTCGTCGCCCTTCTCAACCACAGCCGTCGCCGCCCTTCTCAACCACAGCCGTCTCTCCGACGCCAACAACAGCCTCTGTCTCTTCGACGCCAACAACAGTCGCCACCGCCTCTCCCCAACAACCACAGCCGCTGCCATAGCACCGACGCTAACCCACCACCAAACAAATGCTTGTGATCCAACCGTGATTCCCGACGACGGCAACGACCAGTAGAAGCTTCGACGAAGGCGACCATCATACCAGACAACGTTGATGGCTAAAGAAAACAACGACCCGATGCTAAGGCTCCACTACTCCGGCGAGAAGAACGATGATGGCGGTAACGGTTCAATTAATCACTATATATTGTAGAAAGAAGATAGATTAAAGGAATTTGGGGGAAGTGGATTTGGGAAAGAAGATGGATGACAGGTTATAAATACACATATATGTTTGTATATTATATAGAGAGATTATGAGTTGATCTTTGCACTTTTTATTTTGTATTTTGTGATACTTGATAGCTTTATTTCGAGCACCATGATGGTGGCGCGCGGCGGCGGCTATGGTAGGGCTGTGAAATGGTAGTGGTGGGTGTGAACTAGTATGAGTATAATTTCTAGGGTATTTTGGTCAATAAAAAATAGTTATATTGGGTAAATTGGTAATTGAATGTGTCAAAGGACAATAATGTCAATTCACGACCATTGGGGTGTCTTTATTAACTTTATCAAATCTAAGGGGATGTCTTTGTTTAAAAAACAGCTAAGTTGTATATGACTGCCAATAGGATAAACCTCAGGGGGTGTCGTTGTAATTAACCCTTTAAGATAATTGTAATACCCCTAGATATAAAAGGATATTCCTGGTATTTAATGTATTGTTTAAATAGTATTTTAATTTAATTAATTGTTTAAATTGTATTTTTCTTTAAATTAAATTAATTGTTATTTTCGTGAGTTATTTGATTAATTGCGTTTTATATTAATTGGTTAATTATTGTATTAAATGGTAATTATTTAATTGTTTATAATTGAGTTATTGTAACGTAGGGTTTAGGTTTTATCATGGCCGCCGTCTGTTTCAACTTAGGTAGTTTCATGGGCCGATTAAGGTTGGAATTAGGGCTTAGTCTCTAATTTTTACACGGATTAGGGTTATTGTTTTGGGCCTATAAATATATCATAATGTGGGTTTAGGGTTTTGGGAAGTACGTACAACTCTGTTCACGTACCTAGATACAGAGAGTGAGAGACAGAGAAACAGAGAAAACTTGAGTGATCTACAGAGAAGTTCAAGAAGAAGGGAACAAGGGTTTTCTTCTGGGTTTAACCAAGAGTAGCAGAGGAGTAGAACGACAATTTAAAAGGTGGTCGGAAAACCTCAGAGACGGTGGTTTAGAGTTTCAAAGTCTGAAACTCAAAGGCAAGTTCTATCTTCCTCTTTCCCTTTGGGCCGTGTTCTGTGCACCTAGATGATCTCTATGGAATAACTAATCAATGATTGAAACCTACATGTTTATTATATGCTTGGGTGATAGTCTGTTTGTTTTAAAATCCAATATATTTACAGTTCGTGTATATTTGTTTCAGTATCCTGTACGTTAAGTATATTGATTCTGTTGTAAATTTAGCCTCTGTATTTGATTGCAACTTTTGTAAACACAGTATAGGAACACTACTGGGGTTATACAAAGCTTATAGGGATGCTATTATTCTATTTTAAATACGTGTTGCAATTCGTTCCGCTTCAATTTGCATATGGTTCCAGTGTTCATCCTAACAGCATGTTAAGTTGGATAGCAAACTTAAGCTTTGTAATTGATTTAAATTGCTATAATTAAACCTTGGGGATGCTATCAGGAGGGTGTTAGATCCTTTAGATCAGTTTAAGAAACAAGCAGAGGGGTAGGAATTGATCGGAGAAGGAGCAGATTGACGGAAACGGAGCAAAGATGAACTGGAGGCTCTCGAGAGGGAGAGAGCCGGCTCTAGAAAGTCAAGAGCCGGCTCCCCTTCAGCAAGAGCCGGCTCCTAGGGAATTGGAGCCGGCTCCAATAGGGGAAGAGCCGGCTCCTCCATTCCAAGAGCCGGCTCCAATTTGTTTTACGTCCAGAAAGTGTTTTCTAGGGTTCTGTTTGGTGTTTTGAGTACTGTTTGAGCTTCTGAGTGATTCTAATGAACTGTAAGGACTTAATAGAGGATCTAAGTAGTTAATTCTAAGTGTTATTAAACTTATTGTTGCATAGTTTAAGTCTCTAAGACAAAGGATGTAGCAGTGTAAAAATATACAACGGTGTATGCTACTAACAGAAGAAAGGAACTAAATGGCTTGATTAAATTTTAGAAATTTAATGAGACTTCACGAAGGGATTAAATAGTTAATTTTTGGGTGTTATTAAGACCCTAAATCGATTTAAGGTTAATTCTAAATTAACGGATCAAACTGTATAACACTTATGTACATTGTATACGGTTAGTGGATAGATGAAGTTTTAAATACTTAAGCTTATTTTTAGGCATTCCAGTGGGATTTAATATATTTATAAAATGATTTTAAATATATTATAGGGTCATTGATGTGTTAGATGTGATCTATGCAGGCTCTGGATGTTAGTGGTTGAATTATGAAATCATTCCTTATAACTATATGGTTTAAATGCTTGGATTTAATTGCAAATACTTGGATATTGGTTTTGGATTATAAATCGCTAAACGATTATATATATATGTGGAATTTTAATTGCTGAATTAATAGATTCTGTCAATTACATGGTTGTGGAGGATGGTATGAACCGATATGGGACGGTGTCACACTAGGAATGGTTTAGCTCAAAACGCATAAACCTAACCTATTGGATTTAAGGGAAGGATTGTAAAATATTGAATCCTAAACCTTGTTTAGTCAGATCGACTGATTAAGTTGAAAGACTATCTGGATTAATTGTGTTTGTGTGTAGTCGGATCGACTGATTAAGTTAAATGACTACCTGGATTAAATGTTGGTTGTGTTTAAGTCAGATCGACTGATTAAGTTGAATGACTAAACTGGATTAAAATTCTTATATCAATTCAATAAACAATAAAATGGCATACCTTGGGTTAGACGGACTTTATATATATGTTATGGCACCACGATATGGGTATGAGTTTCAGAGTCGTTGGTTAGGGAGCGTATATGCATTGGGATGCATAGCTGGATATGATGGTTGAGGTGTACCCTGTTAGGTCTAGGTATTCATGCCCACCTTTGGGTGCGTTTTTGCATGTTGCCTTCTACTCAGGTTGAGACCCCATTATAGTCCAGTGAAGGTCCTCTAGTGTGGATATATTTATATATGGACTAGATAGATATTGTGAGGTATTTAGGTATATCTGCGTGTCGGGTTACTATATGGATTGCAGTTAGATTAGAACTTGTTCGTGAACCTGACCCACTCTTATTTTTCAGGTATCGGACGGTTCCAGTCTTAGGCTTGATCGTGCTGTGCAGGGATTATCGTTCATTCCACCAACGACGTAGGATGTCCTTCCATATTTTAGTATTTGGTTTTATGTCAGTTGTTTACGTTTCAGTTGAGATTTTTATTTAGGGGTCCACTAGATGGATTCCCAAGTTGTAACTTTGAAGTTTTGGAGAATTGGAGTTTCAATTTTCAGTTACACATGAAGGATTTTATTATTTTTATTTCTTGCAATTTTATTCTATCTTTATTGTTCTTTTTTTCATCTGTGTTCGTTTTAAAATACTTTAATTGTTTGATTTCCCTCGGGTTTGGGTCTGGGCCTGATCAACCCATGTCTCGGAACCGAGGGGTATCACAATAATAGTGAACTAAAATGCCCTTATTGATAATTTTTATAAAATATATAAAAATAATAATATTTTGTGAATTTACTAAAAAGGGTACCCAAAACAATTCACCAGAAGTTAAATAAATAAAAAATAAAAAACCAAACCAAAACCATTTTAACTCCAATAAAGTGAATAGAAAAAAATTAACAATTTCCCAAAACCCAATTACAGAATTCAATTGAAGAATTAAACAAGTTGTCGCAATCATCACCATCCTCGATGCCGTCGACATTAAGTGCACCGCGGATTCAGTCATTCGTTTATCCTTGCCGCCGCTGATTCATCTTTGATCGTTGTTGAACTCACATCGTCGTTGGAGTTGCGATTATTACAATTGCTGCTCGCTGCCGCCGTTTCGGTAGGCTTAGTGCTTCATCGCTGGTTCAGTCCGCTTTATCGCCGTTCATCGCAGTCTACAGTCCATGCTTGCCGGGAAAAACAAGTCCTCCATGCTCGCCAATAAGTACAGTCCCGCGACTCGCCGGTAAGTTCGGTCCCGCTGCTCCTTTCATTGCTGCCGTCTCGTCATGACTCAATTCATTGTTGTCGGTTCATGCTCAGCTATTCAATTCGCTATTATTCGAAACCACCACTCTGATTCATTCGCCTAGACCCACGACGAGAACGGCAGTGAACGACAGTGGGCCTTGTTCTTACATAAACGGCGGTGAAGACCGGCTCGTAACAGGATTTCGTCGTTACATGTCCTTTGCCCACTGCTACGACGAGCTCGACAGCGAAAATAGGGAGCATACTGAGCAGTAGTGGCGGTGGTAGTTGTAATACCCCTAGTTTTCAAAAGGATAAAATTGGAATTTAAATTATTTTTAGGGCATTTTTGTGTGTTTATTTGATTTTGTGTTTAATTATTTGTTATTTGATTTAAATGATTAGTTGTTGTGTTGGAATGTTTAATTGGTTAATTGAATTCTTTGTTCTAATTGAATTATATACTTAAGAGGCCTTTGAAATGTTTAATTAAATGCATTGTTTTATTTATTTATTTTTAAAACAAGGTTGGGCTTGGTTAGGATTCACGGACTTTTGGATAGGGTAAATGGGTACAGTATTTACCTATGGAAGTATATATATGTATATATGGGTATATATGTATATGTGGATTAGGTTAATAATTAGTAATTATTATTAATTAATTTATAATATTACCGTCACTTAAAGTGTATTATAAATTCTAAGGTTTTAAATCGTATAACAAAATTGGCCGACTAGGGTTTAGTTGTGATTCCATCTCTGAATATAAGTAGACGTAGGTTTTATATATGCCTATAAATATACAGTGATTATTTTGCAAGGGGTTTTTTAAAACCCTATTCGTATATAGAGACATAGAGAAACAGAGAGGGTATTGTGTGGAAGAGAGAGAGAGAGTTTCGTTAGGATTTCCGTTATGGATTAAAGGTTGGACCAAGGAGAAAGGACTGAGTTGCTCGTGGGGTTAAACCAAGAGCAGTAGAGGAGATTCAACGGCAACTAAGGTCGTCGGAAAACCTAGAAAGAAGAAGATGTTGAAAGGTTTCAAACCGAAACCGAAAGGCAAGCTCTATTCTGTCTCTCTCCCTTTGCCCGTGTTCTGTGCATCCTTTGATGATCTCTAGGATTGTATTTGAATTTTAATTGAATCTTACATGCTTGGAATATGTTAATTAAATCATCTGTATATGTGCATATTGTCTGAAAACAATTCTTGCAACTCTGTTCTTCGTTGTTTGTTTCAAAGTATTAAATTGGTCGTTGTTTTATATCACTATATTAACTTGTACTGTGGTAAATTAAGGACTGGGGATTAACATTGTATATATATTAGACAGTGAAGACAAGTTTTAAGGAAGAACAGAGGGGTAGGAAAGGGCCGGAGACGAGGCAGATGGTCGGAAACGAAGAGGGAACAAAGTCGAGGCTCTCAAAAGGGAGAGAGCCGGCTCTAGGCAAGGAGAGCCGGCTCCCCCTTGTTGGAGAGCCGGCTCTAGGCAGATTGAGCCTTCTCCACTATTTTGGAGAAGGCTCTGTGATTCTATTTGTTTACAGAAGCAGTTTTGTGCGTTGTTTGGTTCGATTGTGGATTTTTGGGTGCACTGTGTGGACGATTCTTCAGTATGGAATTGTGTGGGAAGTAGACTAAGATGATTAACATGCAATCTAGATATTGTTATAAGCTTTCAGTGCATAAGAGATGCAATTATGCAGGTGGAATAGGAAGCAAAGGAGAAGGCTCAAAGGGAGAAAGAGAAGGCTCTAAAATGTGGAGCATGCTCTAGGTGATTTAGAGCTTTCTCTAGTTTTTTAGAGCAGGCTCTAGGTGGTTTAGAGCCTTCTCCAGTTTTTTGGAGAAGGCTCTTTTCAATAGTGTTCTCCGAATTTTTTTTTTTTACGAACAGTTTATTTACTGTTGGAGCATGGGAACTATTCTATTGACTTTGGGGTTTTACAGAGGGTCTAAATGGTTAATTTTAAGTGTTATTAAACTTATTATTGCATGGTTTAAGTTTCTATGATAAAGGATGAAGCAGTGTAAAAATCTACAACTATGCATGCTATTAACAGAAGAAAGGAACTGAGTGGCTTGTTTAAATTTCAGAAATTTAATAGGATTTCACAGAGGGGTTAAATATTTAATTTTGGGTGTGATTAAAACCTTGAACTGATTAAAGTTGATTTCTAAATCAATGGGACAAACAATATAAAATTAATGAACTTTCTATGCTGTTAACGGATGGAAGACGGAATAATTGCTTAATTAAATTTTAGCAATTTGATCGGATTTAGTATGATTATAAAACTTATTTAAAATGCATGAGAAGGTCATTTAATTATTAGTTCTGATCTATGCATGCTCGGGATGCTATTTGTTGAATTATTAAATCGGTTCCTGCAACTATATGGTTATAAGCTTGGATTTGAATTGCTGAATGTTAAACACAGTTCTGCAATTATTTAAATATTGGTTTGGACTGTGAATTGCTAAACTTTAATTTATATGTTGTAATTTACATGGTTTTGGATGTTAATTGTGAAATGGTATATATTATTCTACAATTAACTGGATGATGTTTTTGAATTGAAATTGCTAAAGTATTATATGAACTATTCTGCAATTACCTGGCTTTTGGTTTTGGATATTAAATTGCTGTACTATTTATCATAGTCTGTAATTTTTACATGGTTTTGGATTTTAATTGCTGGATTAATATATATTATGTCAATTACATGGATATGGAGGATTGTATGCACCGGTATGGGACGGTGTCATACTAGGGATGGTTTAGCTCAAAACGCATAAACCTAACCTATTGGATTAAAGGAAAGGATTGTAAAATATTGAATCCTAATTTTGTTTAAGTCAGATCAACTGAGTAAGTTAAGTGACCATTTGGATTTACTGTTGTTTGGAGTTAACTCATATCAACTGAATAAGTTGAGTGGTTAACTGATTATACGTCTTATGTCAGATCAACAAAGAAATTGAATGACATACTCTGGTTTGGATGGATTTTAAATATATGATTATGGTACCGCGAGATGAGCTTGAGTCTCAGACTCGTTGGTTAGGGTGCGTATATGCAGTGGATGCGTAGCTGGTTATAGTAGGTTGAGGTGTACCTTGTTAGGTCTAGGTACTCATGCCCACCTTTGGGTGCGTTTTTGCATGTTGCCTTCTATTCAGGTTGAAACCCCCTACATAGTCCAGTGAATGTCCCTTAGTGTGGATATTTATATATGTATGGACTAGATAGCTATTGTTGAGATATCTAGGGTGTATCTGAGTATCGGGTCACTGTCTGGATTGCAGTTTGGATAGAACTTGCATGTGGGCCTGACCCACTCTTATTTTTACAGGTGTTCGTCAGTTCCAGGCTTAGAGCTTAATCGTGCTGAGCAGATACAGTTATTCACTCCACCGACGACGTAGGAGTATTTTTTTCTCATTATGATCATTGGTTTTCTTTGCAGTTGTTCATGTTCAGTATTGGAATATTTTTAGTAGGGGTCCATGAGATGGATTCCCGAGTTGTATTAGAAGTAAAGGAGAAGTTGGTGTATTCAAACTAATTCTTGCATATAAAGTTTATTCGGAGGTTTTTTTCCATTAAAGGATTTTCATTTTAGTTCTTTCAGCAAAATTTTATTCATTCCTGTTTCCTATATTGTATTCTGTGTTCGTTAAATTGCTAATTGATTTGATATCCTCGGGTTATCGGGCGTGGGCCTGGCCAACCCGCATCCGAAAATCCGGAGGTATCACAGTAGTGCAAGTAAGAGTGTACGCCGTCGTGTCGCGGCAGAGATCGCAGGCATCGTCGTTGTTGAAGTGCTTAGAGTCGTTGTTGGTCTCTTGTTAAAGAAGCTCGTTGTGTCAAGCGCCTGGTTTGGACTTTGGACCACACACTAACAGCTGCCGCTGACCTTCCAAACTCATCTTCACTACTGGAAATAATGGAGCTCACGGGACAGCTTGCTGGAGTTCCTCGCTGCACAGGATATTTTTGGAAGTGTAAGGTTTGATATGGGCATTTTGGAAAGAGCGAAAGGGCATAATGGTCATTACAATGTTAAATTTATGGAAAAAGTATTTTGAAAGATCTTTATGCACAATGTTAAAACATTAAATGTGTTATATGCACAAATTTTAAAATAAGGTGTGAAGTGCTACCAAAAGTTTATATTAAAGGTTTTTTTGGCTCTTCAAAAGCTACCCTTCACTTTTTTCTAATCCTTGGGTACAAATTCGAATTTTGTAATGATATTAAAAGTAAAAATGAAGGGAGGAATTTTATTTAATGTCATTGTTTTAGTGTATTTTTTTAAGAGAAAATGACGAAAACATTTCCTTCTCCTCTCATACCCCTTTTTTATTCTCAATGAACCCTTGATATATTTAAATTTGTCATTCAAATTAGTCTGAAAAATGAATGTAAGATTTTGATCTAACAATACCTCCATCCTCAAAGAGAAAGGGAGAGAATCGAGTTCAGTAATGACTTTTTCGTAGTATATATATACATGATAATTTTGGCAATGATTATTAGTTAGGACTTTGGAGTTAAGAGGGGGGAGGGGAGACGAACTCAAGATCAGAGTGGAGGAGCAACTAAAATGTGTGACATTTTCACTCTAGCAATACCACCTCACTTGACAAGAACAATATTCAACAAAGACAAAATTGTTCTAATCTTTTTATTTCGAATTCTGAATAATCACATTAGACAAAAACATATCCAAATCATCAAGCGTTTTATTTACCACTTAAATGAGTGTCATGTGAACTAAAATGTCTTGAAAAAAAAAAAAAAAAAAAAAAAACTAAAAGGGCAAATAATGTCATTCATTGCAGTGTAATTAAGGACAAGGACGTGACCTACTACTGTATGCCAATGCAATTCCATACTTTGGCATTTAAAATGGCCATAAATTTTGCAGCTTTTTATTTGAGTGACATGTCGACTCATGAGTACTCATGAGATTAAGGGCTGGGCCTCCTTGTCCTGGACAGTGGGCCTAAGTATATCCACGATTGCCCAAGACCCAAGGCTACAAATACATGGATTGGGTTTAAGTTCTGGGCTAGCATCTTCTTTTGGGGGGTTGCAGAAGCTTTTTCAATATTTTTTTATATTTTATTTTTAAAAAAATATATTTCCATTGTAGAAACTTTGTTGTCAAAGATATAATTTACTCCACTTGATTAGATCTTGGACAACCCATTGTCATAATGATTCAAATAACATGGATATGACATGACGAGAGGCTATCATATCTCATCACATTGGCCGCAATGGTTTGATAGAAAAATGAGCACAAAAGTTTCTATTTTATTTCTCACATCGGTCAAAATCCATTGTAACATAGTCATGAAATTACCAGAATGATATACATAAGCTGCAGTGAAATAGGGAATTTAATTCTTATACTCCAATAAGAAACATAAAAAAACTAAGAGAAGAAGGGAATGAAGAGAAAATGAGACTTTTCTTAGTTGTTGTTGTTGTTGATATACATAAGCTGCAGTGAAATAGGGAATTTAATTCTTATACTCCAATAAGAAACATAAAAAAACTAAAGAGAAGAAGGGAATGAAGAGAAAATGAGACTTTTTTTTTTTTTTTTTAAGATTATTATTATTATTATTTTCTTTTATAATTAATTTTATTGTGTTTACTTCTGTTTGGTATACCAAGCATATACCAAACAGAAATGCTACAAAGAGTGAGTGATTGTTAACAAAGTCAGCTTGACCTCATCCCACTGGGTGGATGCAATTGATGATCACATGCAGGATCATTCCATTAGAGTGATCTGAACGTTACTCCAAAGCCAATTTCAATAAGATACCCCAAATTAATTAAGCAAATGTGACACGTGTTCCCAAAAAATTGAAGATTGATATGCTTGAAATATTCTCTTTTGGTGATTAGGCTGCCAAATTTCAAAAAGCATACATACCCTTTTTTGAATTTCTTCATAACTTTACACAATCTCAAAGTAATATCTAAACCCAATTAATTAAAGCATTAATTCGACGCATCCAAGTGTTTATGTGATTGGCTAATTAGAAGACTTGGCAGTCCTCATATGTTTGTTTGTTTCATTTCTAACATGTTTAAGGTTGGTGGTTCCAACACTCAAAAGGATTCTTCTGAAATTCAAAGTCAAGACTTGCCAAACCATTCGAATTTCCAGAACATCCAATCCTTTTCCTTTACATTGTTTATAAATAGAAAGTCTCAGGGATAAGCATGAAGCTTGAAAGAATTGAAGTACATTTGAGAGTTTCTTGAAGAGAGAGATGGCTGCAAAAGATAATACGATGCCCATTGTAAGCAAGATGTTCTGTTCATCGTCTCAGGTGGTTCTTACAGTTAGGAGGAGGCCACATGTTGTGTACGGAGGAGGTTTCGTGGTCACTGATTGTAGCCAAAATGTTGTGTTCAGGGTAGATGGGTGTGGAATTCTTGGCAAGAAAGGGGAATTGATTTTAAGGGATGGGGATGGAGATGATTTGCTTCTCATCCGCCGAAAGGTATGCTCTCATTTTTCTACCCATAAGACACTCAAATCCATTCATACATATATAAATTTTATTATATGCAGGGCATGCATGAATGAACAATTTACACAAAGGATATACATTACATGTGACATACCAATATACCATTGGAGGGTGTCATGGTGATGGAGATGTTTTGCTTCTCATCTTAGCCCAAAGGTTTGCCCTCACTCCGTGGAATGTATGTTCTACTACACACACACATATATTGATTCCATCATTACATATTATTAATAATATTGTGTTTCTTTTACAAAAAAAAAGACCCTTAATCCATTTTATGATTTTCAACGTCTCTGCGTTTATTTTATTGCAGGGAGGGATTGTTGAAGCATTAAGCATTAACAGGCAGTGGAAGGGTTATACATTGGACTATGATGGATCACAAAAGTTGGTATTCAGTTTAAAAGAACCAAACTTATGTATTGTGAAGAACAATCCAATAAGAATCTCCATTGAACCTAAAGGATGCTCCAAAAACTCTGATTTTGAAATCAAGGGTCACTTTTCTGATAAAGCTTGCAGTATCCTGGACTATAAAGGCAACATTGTGGCACAGGTCAGTAGTGTTCTATCACTCAAATTGTGTGTTTAGTGTGAGAATGGGATTTCTCGAAAAACAATCACTGTGTACAAATAATGCCCCAAAAAATCACATTTGATAACCGTCAATATATATATATATATATATATATATATATGAGAGAGATAATGACATTTATATTGGTGTTATGCACACACAGGTTGGGGTGAAGAGAGAGGTGGAGGACAATATGGCAAGCAAAGATCTGTATCATGTAATTGTGAAACCCGGGATTGACCAGGCATTTGTCTTCGGCGTAATTGCCGTTCTGGATTACATCTACGACGGATCTACCCGCTGCTAAAATTCACAATTTTCAATGCTCTCATTTATGTATCAAAGACATGGCAAAAAAAGATTAGTGTTAACTCCGTCGAGCTAATCCTAAGCATTATGCTTAATTTCTTTACATTTTTCTGTGTAACTGAAGTATATCCCATTTCAACAATTCATTTTTCTATTTCCTCAAAACAGCGCAATGCGGAATTATTGATTTGCTTGGTAGAAAAAACATTCAGTAGAACGGTAACAAAGACTAATTTAAAAGAAATGCAGTCAATCTGAAGAAACTTTCGTAGGAAATGTAATTATGAAGTAAATTACAGCAATTATTGATGCTAATACATCAAATACAATATTTAGCAAATTACATTCACTACTGTGTATGTATACATAGAGAGAGAATTGAGATATCAAGAACAAGCGCATGGGTTCTCCACAGTCAAGACATCGTCAGACGAGATCAACCTATTCGGGTTGGCCGGCCGGTTGGATCTTGATTTTGCAACCAGAGGCGCCTCGATTGACGGCTGGGAGGGATTGGACGAAACGAGTGATCTGAATCTGATCCGTCGATCCTCCATGTGCTGGTAGAAGACGGAGAAGATGAAGCATGCGAGTAAAGTGAGTGCGTAACTCGTCCATGAATCGGTCTTCCACGAGTCGATCAAGAGCAAGACGTCTTTGCCCCAGTATATGGTCATGTGCATCATCTTCACCTCCCTTATTATTAAAAAAACCCCTATCACCTCAACTCGCAGCAAAAAGAGCAATAGAGGACTATCTATATACATACATACATATAATACAGTAGTATATAGATAGAGAGAGAGGATTTGGTGGTGGAATGGTAGATGCCAACGAAGTTTTTAGATCGAGTGTCTTCGGTGTTTGTTCACACCAATGACAGCGGTTCGGGAACCACTAAATGAAGCAAAATTCTATTACCATCCTACCCCCTAATTTACTGTAATTGCAAGAATGCCATTTCTGTACACTTATTGGTTCGAACATCTCATCCAATCAGATGGTTCGACCATCTTATAATCCAATTCAAAGGAAGCCCATCTTGGTTCCTCTGGAGTTTGTTTTTAATACAATCCAAAGTATGTTTGCAATTAGCTAAAAAATATTAATATTTGATTAAGGTAGTTTTAATGAATCATAGCAAATATGTTTTTCAGAAAAAAATGAGTTGACTAATAGCCATGAAAATTGAACATCTTTAAATAACTCAAAAGTGGAGGAATTATCCCAACAAGGGAACCTTTAAGAGGCAAATCAACCAAACAATCGACTCTTGAAACATGAGAGGGTTTTAATATTGCAATGGATGCAATCTAAAGCTAGAATTCCAGTTCCAACAGACCCAAAGAACATCAAACTTCCAGGGATCAACACAAACCATCACACTGCAATACCAACGCCTGTTTCGAAATATAATCTTTTAACTCATTTCACTACTACCAAAGTTTCTCTCACATTGCCAAAAAAAAAAAAATTTAGACAGACTTCAAACCACAACCAACATAATTAAGGGGATCTTCCCCCAACGTAGTTGAAAAATGACCTCTGCTTTTAACAGCAAAATCTCTGCATAGCTCTAAAAAACTTCACCATTTACTAAAAATATGACGACAAAGTTGAAAATTATTACATACAAGTATACAACCACAATCAAGGAGTCCATGAAATTTCAGCTCAAGGAGATATTTATGTTTTAAGTGCAAACACTGTCGTTGTTGTCGTAGTATATGGGCTGCTCTTTTAATTTTTTATATATATTTAAAAAAATCTTAGAGGACAGAGTATCAAAATATGGTAATAACGCAGGTACCAACCATCTTCAGTTATGATGCAAAGTGTAACCAAAGTCTATTCTCTTTCTACATATTACCGTATTACAATACAATGCAAAAACACTGGGAAACAGATAGAGAAACCGATGCTTAAAAGGAAGTCCATCATACACACACACAAAATATAAGAGTTCATAAAATTAAACCCAAACAAATTTCTTTTAAAATGTGAAATTTGTAAGGTATAAACAACGATATATAATGCTTCTATAATATGTACATATTGCTGAGACAACTCATGAACTGTCATTGCCTCCAAGTCAGGGTCAACAAGCCTAGCAAGAGTAACTATACTACTACTACAAAATAAAGGGAAAAGGATGAACTGACCGTGTTGAACAGACTACTTTCCCAAATTCAGAAATCATCAATGATCACTCAGTTCTTTGTGATAGTGACCAATAGAAGGGTTAAATCGAACCTTCGAATGACACAACACCAATAGCAGCACTCAACCTGAATGAGAGATATACCAAATAGATGGTTATAAGGCCCATTCCCAACAGCTTGCTAGGGCGCATATCATTTAGTGGCAGCACAATTAGTGCCCAAACAAGCCCTAACATGAGAAACCCCATTGTAAAATACAAGCTACTATCCCATGGAAGTACATATGACATTGGTCTATTTGACCAGGCCCCAATCAGCATTGAGATCCCCAAACCAGCAAGTGTGTTAAACATAGGCCCTGCATAGCATCCTGACATGGAAATCTGCACACCATCTCCACCATTCATTGCCAGAGCCACATTTGACATTAAATCACCCATTGAGTTGCCCCATGCCAATACAGTTGATCCGAGAACTGATGGCTTGATTCCAAATATCACTCCTAATGCGACCAGTAGAGCAACAAGCTCATTTGCAACAATGTAGAACCAAATAATACTCATAAAAAAACCCCCAAAAACCCATGGAAATAAGAACTTGCGGGGTGGATGATCAGCACTGGTGTATATAAATGCAAGAATGCCAAGAACACCACCAACTGCAGCACCAATAAGATATGCAATTTCTCCACCCAGAGAACCCACATTATCTTTGGTGTTCCAGAGTAATGCCAGAAGCATGGGTGCGAATGAAGCACTGGCCACAGCATACCCCTTCGACCACCGCTCCTCCTCAACTATAGGAATGGTCAACCGTCTCGGAAGCACCAGGGGCATTTCCAGCAATGCACATAACTTGGAACAAGTGGAGCCATGATTCGCCATCTCCGCTTCATTCCAACCCCATAAAGGCTTTGGGCTCTCTTCTATTCTATCCTTCACACCCTCATTTGAATAAATTGCCACATGGGAAGTCCACATCCAATGGGGCACCTTAGTTTGGAGAAGCGGCACATCATTCTCAGAATCAGACTCAATAAGTGATGCACTCATGGATTCATCCTCTTCATTTTCATTAGAAAACATACATCTTGAAACAGGTAGCAATGGCATAACCAAACCCAACCTTAACCTCCAGCCGCGTTTTTTCAAAATTTCACTTGCAACAACAGAGAAGACATAAACCGCATAGATTGAAACAAATGCAATCCCGCACCCAATGCTCACCTTACCAACAATCAGAATAATAAATAGGGACACAACAGTAAAGAGAAAGAAACACACATCCCTTAAAAAGCACTTTTTATCTATCTTAACCCTTTGTTCGGCCACGCACATAGAAATAGTCCCTACAACAATACAAGTAACAAACACAGCTCCACCCAACACGCTATTAAGACCAACTTCACCAGCGTTGCTGCCCACAAAAGCAGCAATGCTGGCAAACACATCAGGCGCTCCATTTCCAAGAGGAAGCAGAGTAACACCAGCAACTGTTGGTGGTAACTTCAACAGATTTGAGAGCTTCTCAAGACAACAACAAAAGTAATCCGCAGCAGTATTACCCAGTAAATAAAACAGAGCAGCTAACCAAACAACGAGAACTACATAGCCCAACAAACTATGTTCTTCGCAATCACAATAAAAGAAAACTATGTAATCGAAAACACCTCCGGACGTGCACTGAGGATTGGCTCTCAAAAACTCACATGGGCTCCGATAACCTTTGTGTTCATACAATCCAGAGCAAGCCACAATATTTTTTGCAGTCAAATTATTCTCTACTGACCCATCATTCACCCCAACTTCAGCAATTCGCCTATCAATAACCTCAGCCTGATCATCAATCCCAACATATGACACACCTCTCAGACCCCACTTAACAGGAGGTGAGTTGGTGAGAAAATGACCTTTTTCGTGGAAGAAGAAGAACAGAAACAACGCTATGGCACAACTTCCATTGAAAACTCCGCGAAATCGGGACTGCCTTCGATAGTATAAACCATTCAAGTCTTGCATAATTTTCTCTAAGTAAACCAGTTCAGAAGGAATCGATCTAAAGTTTGATTTTTTATAATGGAACAGAATAAAGTTTTTAATTGTGGCAATTGAAAACCTAATAAGGGACAATTAAAGGTTATAGTGATGATGAATTACCCTCAAAATCAAACAAGTGCGTTTACACACACACAAACAAACACATATACATAGACAGATAAAGTAAAATTTACCTGAAAGATGATACAGAGAGTAGAAGAAGATCAAAACACTTGGTAGTTGCGCAGAGAGCTCCCAAATTTTGTTTTGGGAGTTGCGAGTATATTTATGGAATTGGTTTTGTCCGTTTTGACGGGACGAAGCGCGTGAGATTAGGAGGCGTATCTCATTCGCGCGTAAGGGCTCAAAGCCTCCACACGGATTGCTTTTTGGAATCAATTCTTTTTTGGGAGGTTGCGTGCGTGAGGTTTTGTTTAGTTTGGAAGAAAATAATGTTCGAAAATGAAGTTGAAAGAATAGGAATGATTCCTTAATTATGGTATGAGAAAGTTATTTGATAATATCCGTATTTGATAATATCCATCAGTCTGTTAAAATATTTTTTTTATAAAATATATAATTTTTTTTTCTATCATCGACAACCTGTTAAAATATAATATTACATCATCAATGTATAAAATTATTGTCATATTTTCTTTTTCCTTTATTTTTCTCATTCCATTAAGAAATCAGATTTATAAAAATTATATGGTGGTACATGCATGATATTGGTTAGTTATTTTTGAAGAATATATTTTTACATAAAAGGTATAAAACAACACTGGAGTTAAAAAAAAATAATTTAATTTTTTTGTGTAAATCTATAATGACACACCAGATTTACACAAAAATATATACACAACGGGTGGAAATACTCTAAAAAAACAAAAAGTGTCATACTTTTTTTATTTGTTGGTCTGTCTCAAAATAATTATTCATTTTTTTTTTCAAATAATATATTTTACATCTTTATATACATATTTTTTGAGTTTAAAATTTGAAATTTGAATGTTCAAAATTTAAAAAAATAAATTAATAATTTTTTTAAAAAATAATGCATATTTTACATATCTCTTTAAAAATTACTAAACACACTTCAATTAAGAGGGAGGGAGTGTATCATTTTATCATTTATGTGGTGGAACTTTTAAAAAATCAATGGCTTTTCTCTTTTAATTTATAGAAAACTAAACATTTTTTCTGAAGAAAAATACTGTAAAAATAGATGTTCAAGAAACGGTCTATTTTAGGATTTTTATAGAGTGACAAAAAGTCAATGTACGTGTCAGAAGGCAATGAAAGAGAGTAAATGATATGGAGGACTCATCCGACGAGATTTTCATATTTAATCGTTAAATTGAAATATATATTAAACAATTTATTTAATTTATTTTATCATTCACTACTTAATGATGTGAGTATACACCACCACTAATTTCACTAATGTCACGTGACGTTAGTGGTGTCACTTGGACCTCCACCTATACTCATATTACTCAATTTACATATTTTCAAGTTAGCGGTTGTTTGATAAAATAAAATTTTAATTATTAAAAGTTTTAAAAGTTGAATTTTTTAAGTAATAATTAAAAAATAAATATTTTTTAATATATATATATATATATTAATTTTAAGTATATATTAAAAATATTTAAATTGTGTTATGAACGTATTTAATTGAATAAGCGCTTATTCTTTTAGAGTTGAATTGAATTATCAAATAATACATACTCTGAATTTTCAATAATGATAACTTTTCAAAGAAAACAATAATAATTATATATGATTTCGAGATAGATTAGTTTTTCCTCTCACCTTAAGTTATCAATGGTCTTAATTAATTCACTTTGACAAATAGACCAAACTAGTTACAGCACTTCATGCATGATAGGTTTCCAACTTAAAAGTTCCACCAGATGGATGCAAGCATTCCATTGCTCGCTCTAAACATTTCAATACACAATTCGATGTGGGATTGCAACAAGACTGTAACAATAAGTTCAAGTGTTTAATACTCTTTCTGTCCAAAAATAAGTGTTTATTTATTTTTTTTTTTTTTATCATTTCCAAAATAATTGTCCCATCTAACAAGTTAATGTATTATTTTTTGTAATATTATCAATTGAACATATAAAAAGTAGACAATCACATTATTTTGAGCCCCGGTAAATTTGATAATTCATTCATTATTAATACAATAACAAAAATATTATAAAAATAATTATTTTTAAAAAATTAAACTCAAAAACAATTATTTTAAAAAATTTGAATTCCCAAAACGAAACGATTAAAATGGACAGTGGAAAGTATATACATATTTTTAAAGGTTGTTTAACATAAAAGTTGATATACATTATTAAACACGTTAAGTAAGGTTTATGAAAAGGTTTCACAAATCACAAGTCATCACCGACTCGAAGTTTCGAACTGTTTCAAAATCAATCAAGACAGGGTCCAACTAGAGTTGGGCCAACCAGTTGGACTCTTTATCTTCATCTTTCACAAATCATCATCGACTCCCCAATTTAAACTCGGGCCATCCAGTTCGCTCTGTCTCTCGTGGGCCTTCTTAACCCAAGGCCTAACTAAATCCATTAATTAGGGATCGCAATTCGTGTTCGTATATCATAATCATGTCATGTCGATTTAAGACTATTGTACTAAATAGTTCAATCCGATACATTTAATATTCGTGTCAGGAACTTTCAACACTAACCCGACCTATTTATTAAATGGATTACACAAATAACCCATTTAATGACTTATTTACTAAAAAAAAAAAATTATATTATTTAAATTATTAATACTACTCAATCAAAAATAAATACTAAAAAAATATATGTTTTAATCTAAACAAATTACTAAATACTCTCTAGTCTACAAAATAGTAAATTATAATACACAAGTTTAGATAATTATTTTAGACTTAAATATAAATTTGTTTATGACACGTATAGTTAAAAAATATATACACAATTTATACGGGTTCAACCACCTTAATCCAAATGCGACATAATTAATTAAACGGGTTAATCGTGTTAGTCCGTTTATGACCCGTACTGTTTAAGGTCAATATACACCCATTTAACTGTATCGTGTTTAAGTCATGTCAACGGATCGTATCAAATTTTTCCACCCCACACTAATTATTATTTTAATAAACAACTTACTCACAGATTAAAGTCCGACGTTTAATTAATATTTTTCTACCAATAAAACCAGCAAATCTTTATTGGATTGGGTTCCAATCCAATAAAGATTGTTAGCCATTTGTTCGTGTTTGGACCCTTTCACTTGTTTGCTCATTGAAGCTTCTTAGACTGTTGAAGGACTTGCTGGAAGTAAAACACTAACAATGGTATGTATGTCTTTTGCTACCTTTTGACTCTCTGCTACAATAATTTAGCTACCTTTTGACTCGCTGCTACAATAATTTAGAGTCGACAGTTTTTTCTACAGTACACCCAAGTATATATACACATATATGAAATTATGAATATTTATGAGATTTGATAATTTGCTGGATCCTGGATAATTAAATTCTTAGCATTACTTTATAAACTGGTGAATAATTATATTTTTTGCGACAATCGATATAACCAATCAGTGGCTTACGCGACACTGACACCTCATATAGTAGGCTCACGCAGTGCCTTTGTGAATAGTCATATCCGACTTTTTTAATGAATTGGAGGAATCAAAATCAAATGGGTTAATTAAAATTTAGCAGATTTGGGAGAGAATTTTAGGTTCTTAGTGCACAAAAGAATGGTTATCCACACACCCATTGTAAAAACATGGACTGACGACTTGAAGACTGAGATTTAAGCATTCAACTTTTCAAAGACAGACCCCAACTTGAAGACTTGTGTGTGGCATATTTCTATAGAGCATCTAGGTTGATCACTTTTGTCAAAGTATCCTCAATAAAATCGTATTAATATGTATTTGAGGAAAACCAATTATCAGCCACGACCTATAAGGGGACCAGTGTGGCAAATGCTCCCTCTGGAATTTTTTTTTTAATTTTATATCATGCCCCCCTAAAATTTCACAAATGCCCCCTATTATAAAAGTTCCTAAAATATTATTTTATCTCTTTCACACTTTGGTTCTCTCATCTCTTCCTCTTGTACAAAAAATATATAAGATATATCACATAATATAACTTCAGTCTTCAAACCTTTTGCCTTCGACAGTTCTTTCCATCACCGACCAGTCCCTATCTTCATCCGGCAATCCATGTCTCTCTCTCACGTACACTACACCCACAAATATAATACCCATTTGTAATTTGTTATCCTAATTGTTGTTAAAGACCGTTTTCTTGACATAATTTTCTAAGTTCGTCAAGGTCAATAATGGTAATTAAATACCATATTATTTTCTTCACCAGCTTCCAATTAATGCAGTGGCACCACACGAATAAAAAATTGACAAAAAAAATGCCTAGTAAAGCTCTGCTCCTATAGGCATGCATAGGTACCTAATTTTTCTTCCAATAGTAGACATTAATTAGTGAGTGTAAGTGATAAAGCACAAGACATGTTATGTTAGGTAAGCTACCTTCAAAGAAAATGAGAGAAAAAGGAAGAGAATTGTTACGACAGACTGAATTGGATATTATATCGGTTAATTAACAAAACGGATACTCCCAAGTCCTAACTTCATTTGAGCTCAACCTGTAGTAGAAGTTGGTGATTTTGGGGTAAGTTTTTTGAAGTGTCCCTTGTATGCATTAGGAAAAAAAAAAAAAAAAAATCAATTTCTCAATATATATTGGATTTTTGGTCGGATTTTTATAAATTGCTCAGGAAAAAAATTGAATGAAAGGAAGAAAATGGGGCACTGCCATCAATTGGGGTTCAATATATTTCTTCAAGCCACCAAGAGGTCTCGCACAAGAAGACCCCTCACTCCCTTCTTTTTTACCCATATTGAGAATTTTAGACTCGTGTGATCCTCAAGCTCAGGGAAGAAGAGATAGGAAATTAATTTATATGGAACTAAACCGAGAAGGTGTCACAGTCTCTCATCTTCTTTTTGCCGATAACTTTATAAGCTTTTTAAGGGTCAATGCTCGAGGCAGTGAAAGTATATATATATTTTTTTGCTTTTGTTGTAGCATCCAAGACAAGACGACTTCCTAACACACTGAGATCAGCTGTGGAACAAATCAAACAAATAAACAACAGTTCGACACTTCGACCCCACATGTTTGATATTTTTGTATATTCAGACCAGAGAAGATTTTCAACCATACAAGTCCAGAACTTGACCTAACATGGCCATTGCTCTCGTGATAACGATATGAATTGTCTGATTCAAGCTCCATTGGAATTCATGTACTAATAGTAAATTGGTTAGGACAGACAAAGTCTGTCATGACATGGTTTTAAATATATCTCTCCTTCCCCATTCAACAACCAATAAAAACAGTCATGACCGTATCAAACTACATGTGAGACACTAAGATTTGTCGAGTATATATATATATATATATATATATATAGTATACGTATGAACAAAAGCAGTGTGCTGGGTATAAATCTTTTTAGCATCCTCTTCACTGCTATCTTTCTTTTCAGAAAAACCTTTCCATCGACTTCATTCTTTGTCACCATTTATTGTTTTTTGCCTCTGTATTCAGTTTTTCACTAGTTTAGGCACCCACTAAACATGTCATTTTATACAACTGGTCCACCTGAAAATGGATTTAAAATCAATTACTCTGCAGAAAATATGGATAATTAATTACACTACATATACATGTCTTAAATAATTCCTGGTTTGTTCAGAAAATTGGACGACTCTATTGATTTTAAAAATCATATGGAGGTACATCTACAAATTAACTTATCATCTACAGAAGTGTTATGATCTGGAGTTGGGAACTACAACCGTTGATTGTGGTTCCATTAATTATGTTCGGTAACATGAAATTAGTGTCTTGAAATTGGAAAAAACTTAGTTCAAGTTTGAATGAATTTCGTATATATGCATTGACAGCTAATTGCAGTCGATAATCTCATTCATATAAATGAGCAAGTCTAGCACACGCTAAGAAAAAAGAGTAGAACATAAAAAACACAGAATTATGAAAATGATTTACCATATTATGGATAAATATTGTAATTTGAAATTTAATGCTTTGATTTATAGTTTTAAAAGAGAAGATATAGTGATTATTCTTGTGGAAGACTTGAATGGCATGTTGTCCACCCTCACCAAAGTTGAGGCTTGGAGAAAATCATACAGGATATAAGAGATTATTTTCCATTATTTACTTTATTTTCTCTAAATAATTAAAAAAAAATTCTAAAGGAAGGATTATCGATACCGTTGCCAACCTTTTAATTTTAATTACAAGAGAGAAGAAAATACAAGAATGTTTTATTTTGTTAAAGTAGAAGAATAAAAGAGAAAATCACTTTTAATTTTACTCTCGAGTTAGATAATCTCAAAATTATTTTTCCTTAAATCCATTTTTTTCCACTCTTTGAGAAAAAAAAGTTTAAGGATAGAGCAGCTTCATTTCCAACCTTTTTATCTCACTTATTTATTTTCAATATATTAAAATATATATATATCCCAAACAAAGGATTATTGATCCTCTCCCCCACTCACTTTTCCTTCTCCCTCCGTTTCCTTTCATCTATTCCCTCCTATATTTACAGCACTTTCATTCATATCATTCACAGTACATCTTTTTTATTAAAAAAAAATTAAAATTAGAGAAATAAAAACAAAATTATATTAAAAACAGAGAGCCCTAGGATTAGCATTAACTAATTATAACAATTTTCTGTAATAATTCAAAACTCATAAGTTTTCTGATATCTACTCTGTTTCAAAGTTACCTATGAATTTTGCAATGGTGATCACCGAGACAGAGAAGAGAAGCAACTTTCCGATCGAAGCAGTGAGGTCGGACGACGAAGGTCCCGACGAGGACTACTCGGCGTCGATCGGAGAGCCCTCGGAGAATCCAAACTTCTCCTGAGAAGGCGTCCCATGGCGAAGATCGGATGCTCCATAGCACTGGAATTCGGACTCGAAGATCGAAAGTTGTTGCAGAAATCGATGTGCCTATCAAGAGCTTCCTCTGTAGTTATCAGCCTATCTGATCTCAAAACCTCATCTTTCACTGCCTCAACACACAATCCACAAATCCACCTTCCATTATATCTTTCTCGAATCCGCGATATGTAGGCCAAAGTGCATTCCTCTGTGAATCCACACGATTCGCATTTCACCGACTCTACTTCAATTTGAGGACTCGCTTTCACAACATGTAATTCCGAATCTGTACCAGAAATCGCCATTACTTCGAATTCTGTATGAAACAAAAATTCAATTCAATTATACATACCGATCATGTGTTCGCGTGATACATATATACACACATATTTACATATACATATATATGTGTGTTTGTGTGTGTGACGCAGTACATTTGGATTTGGAAGTGAAGTGATATTGGTATCCTATTATATCATTTCTGTAAATAACGCGTTCTATATTTCTCTTATGCGAGGAGAGGAATGGAAAGGAGATTTCTGTGTGGGTCTGTGAGTGTCGTTCGCTATTGAGGAATAATATTATTGTAACCCGCTATCTCATGGATTTAGTGTGATATCGGATTCTTGAGTTATTATATTCTTACACGTGTCTTTCAGCGGGATTAGGGTGGTGTGAATTTTGTTAGCGTTGGTGTTATCACATCAATTCACTTGCCCTTTTGTTAAAGGAACGAAAGCCCAATGATTGATGTTTTAGGGCACTAAAATCAGAAACTGTCACTTGTAAAACAAGTGGACACACAAGACTCTGTGATTTGCGAATGGGAAAGTCAATGGCGCAGAGTGTATGTAGACTGCAGTGGATTCAAGCCCAATTACAACTTCACTTAGATAGTTAGATCATTATAATGATTAGAATATTTAACTTGTTATGTATAAAAGTTACGTATGTACAGGGTCAAATATGTTTTAGAAAAATATTTACTTTCCAAAATAATATTTAGATATTTTTACTTATTTTTGCTATTATATTATAATAATAGTACTTTATACACATTTGCAATGCCCGGTCCTGGGCATAGGTGATAGGAATTCGTTTAGGGTCTCCAATTTAGAAGGCCCTCAAATTTAGATTCATTAATATAATAGTATATCTTTGTTTTCAATGGTCCAATAACCAATTAAACATATACGCGTATCTATTTTAGACCATAATTTTTTTAATTAAAAGACCATACGCATAAAATTATGGTAATAAATAACTTTCAAAAATAAATATGACAATAAATACCTACTTATAATACCAATTTATATATGTAATACAATAATTTGAATGATAACAATAATTTGAAACCGTCCCTGCCCTTCAGTAGCTAGGAATATTTTTAAAAGGAATTTTTTATTATAATACATTGTCAAATATGCTTTAAAAAAATGTTTACTTCCCAAAACAATATTTAGATATTTTTACCTATTTTTGCTACTATATTACAATAATGGTAATTTATACACATTTGCAGAATCAGTAATGGCGGACCCGTAACTAATTAAAAGCCAAACACATATTCATTTTTTATCATAATTTTCATATTTAAAAGACAATACATTACATGTTTTGGTTACCTATTGTGTAAATTTACGGTAATAGGTAACCAAAACATGTAATACTTTGATAGATTATTCTTGGCGATCATATTGTGTAAATTTACGGTAATAAATAACTTTCTAAAACAAATATGGTAATAAACTCACCTACTTAGAATATCAATTTATATATGTAATACAATAATTTATTTCCGTCCCCACCCTTTTAAATGAAATAAAAATTCTTTATATTTAAACTTAGTAGCTAGGAATTTTATATGGTAATTTATATGGTAATTTTTTTATTATAATACAGTGTCAAACCTGTTTTAGAAAAATATTTACTTCCCAAAACAGTATTTAGATATTTTTACTTATTTTAACTACTATATTATAATCAAGGGCGGATCCAGCCTTTCTGAATGGGGTGGACTAATTTTGGACTGGACTAACTTTGGACTGGGCTATCATTATTCGGTTATTTTTATTTTTTTATTTTTTTTTATTTTTTTATTTTGGACTGGGCTTAAAGTAGTATGGCAATTTTTTTTTTTTTTTGGGGTGGGCTGAAGCCCAGTGATCGGTTGTCAATTATACATCAACCTTTGCAATAGCACAAATCATTATAAAACAGGGCTATTGGTCGGGTAAGTCGAACCATTGGGACTGCTAGTTTATGGCAACTTAAGTGTCTAGAGTCATTTTTAGAATGACAAAGGGAGATATAGAGGATTTGTTGAATTGTCACTAAGATTATGAATTGAAAAGTGCATAAAACACTAATGCTAAGAAGTAAACAGGCAAAGACGATTAAAAAGGGACTAAGGAAGTGAATCCACTACCCATCAATAAGCATGCTAGGATATGATTTACTTGGGGAAATATATATATATAACCATAGAATGCAACAACATAACATTGATACGTTATCTTCAAGAAATATATGAAAACAAGATACAAGAATAATCTATCAAAGCATTACATGTTTTGGTTACCTAAATTAGGATGCAACCTTAGACATGATCACCAAGCCATATATTGTCAAGCCCTTAATTTCATAATAAAAGCACGTGAAATAGAAATCAAGAAGAATCTATCAAAGGAGAGCCCTAAGTAATATGAAGTGCTCTAATTCATGGAAAAGTTACATATATACATTATACCTCAAATATAAATCAAAACAAAGCAATGCTTACAAAATGGGGCTTCATCACCTCCCTAGATAAGAAGTTAGTTACCCATGAAGACAAAGAATGGAGGAGAAGATAAAGAACCCCTCTCCATTTTCACTCCTTAAGCTCAAGAACACCCAAGACCCTCTCAACTCACTCTTTCCCTCTCTAGAACTTAGCCAAATGTGAGATATCCCAAAATATTGAGCTTTCACTCTCTATATACCCTTAAAACCAACTCCCCAAACCCAAAATCCCGAGCTCCCCCCTCTGCATGAAGCTAAACCACACAAAAGAAGGATAAGGGGACCAAGATGCTGGAGCTCCCGCGGGCGTTGATCAAGGCTCCGCGAAATGAGGCAGAGAGATGAGGGAATTGACGGGCGCCCGTGGTGGCGTGGCGGGTGCCCGCGGAGGCTTGCCACTGCAACTTTAAATCAAGGCTTCTCGTAAGCCTTTCCGAGCCGAAGTACTGACGCGGCTTCTGCTATGAACACTAAGCCACGAACTTCACAAAAACGGCAACTGAAGAGGTTAGGTCCTGAAGATGACTCCCTGACACGGCGTACGTATTTCAACAGAAAGTTGTCAAAACCGCTTCTTTGATCATTTTCGGGAAAAATACCTGAAATCAGAAAGAAATACACAACTAAATTAAAAATGTACATTATCCTCTAATAATGGACTTAACTAATGCAAGAAATGACGCTTGAATATGTAATATTCGGCGCTTATCACCTAGCTTTGCCCACCTTTGGATCCGCCCTTGATTATAATAATGGTAATTTATATACATTTGCAGGGCAATCCTCGGCATAGGCGACCTAGGGGTAGTTTAGGGATGGCAATGGGGCTGGGCGGGGCGGGGATTTCATTCTCTATCCCCATCCCCGCTGAATTTTTCAATCCCCGTCCCCGCCGCCATCCCCGTTTAAAATTTCACCACCACCCCCATACCCACCCCCCACCTCTTATCCCTATCTCCGGCTCCGGCCCCGATTAACATATATTATTTTTTAAAAAAACATAATTTTTCTTATTTTCATATATATAATAAATCTAATTTAGTAATAAATTATTAAATGTAAGGATATATTAGTAATTTAATACTTAATCGGGGTGGGTTTACCCCATCCTCGCCCCCGCTGGATTTTCAAAATTTATCCCCATCCCCATCCCAGTTTACATAAAAGGGTCCTCATCCCCGCTATAAAAGGGGCGGGGAAGGGGCGGGGATGGGGAATTTGCCATTCCTAGGGTAGTTAGGGCCTCAAATTTGGAAGGGTCTCAAATTTAGGTTCATTATCTAACAATTCACTTTAACTATTCGGTGCACCTCAAATTTGGAAGGGTCTCAAATTTAGGTTTATTATCTAGCAATTCACTTCAACTATTCGGTGCAAGAATCATTTTCCTAGTATAGTATATCTCAATTCCATGGTCTCGTAACCAATTAAAAGCTAAACACATATCCATTTCATGCCATAATTTCCATAATTAAAAGACAATACACACACTTACATATCATGTAAATTTGTGATAATAAATAACTTTTAAAAACAAATATGGCAATAAACACACCTATTTATACTATCAAATTATATATGTAATACAATAATTTGTATGGTAACAAAAATTTGTTTTCGTCTCCTCCCTTGAAAAAAAAACACTTATCCCCAATCCAAACAACCTAATTTTTAACTCATGGACGCAATCAACTGTCACATTCTCCCAAATAAAAATCTCCTAAATTATGAAATAGTTTCTGATATTGATATGACATTAAGAAAAGTTTTACCAAGAGGAACAAAAAAAAAAAAAATTAAAGTATTGGATTTTATAAATAAATAAAAAAAGCTAGTTTATTGTTTTCTAAATGATTAGATTGCATATAGAGTATTATTGACTATCCAACTACAATTGTGAGAGAAGATTTTGAAAGTTGAAGTTAATCAAATCTTACATACGGTCGACGATGTCACAAGAGATATAGAATGGATTGGCTATGATATCTATTGAAAAAAATATATTGAAGAAACTTGATTGAAGCACTTTAATGATAATTTTGCAACTCAAAATGCAAAATGATCACATTTATTTTGATATTAAGTTGAATTTTTAGAAATCTCAAGGGCCTTGCACATTTGAGCTTCCACTAGAAAGCCGCATTTATAGAGACTGTCCGTCTAATAGCATATTAAGCCTTTCATTTACAATCTCAACTTCTTAGTTCTTACCAAGGTCTGTCTAAACATTACATGACAGCATGTCCATTAGGGTTGCTCACTTAAATCAACACCTATGAAGCATGGACACTCCACCCGGGGGGTCCCGTACTAGTGTCGAACACATGTCTGAGCACTGACACTCGTGTCCGACACGGACACTTCTGTGAAATGTCCAAAAATTATTTTTTATTAAACATGGGGTGTACACGGATGGGACACACGGGGGACTCGCGGATAACACATATTGGACACGGCGGGTATATTTTGTAATTTTTTTTTTAGAAAAAAGGGGTACCTAATGTAATTTTAAATGTTTAAAAGTAAAATTTTGAAATTTTAAAAAAAAAACTACATACAGTAAACTGATGAATGAAGTATGTTAAACATGTTGGAAATATACTTGATCTTATTTGTCTAATTTTGTTAATAACTTTGTTAGGTTCTTAATTGCTTAGATGATGAATTGAAGTATTTCTTTTATTGTAATATTTTTTTAGGAAGATTAAATTTAAGGTATTGTGGATTTTGAATATATATAAAAAATATTTTATTGGTGAATTCCTACCGTGTTCGTGTCCTATTTTTTAAAATTTTGTCGTGTTTCCGTATTCGTGTCGTCGTGTTTCCGTGTCCCGTGTCCCAACTTCATATATCAACGCACACTTTCTAAGAGCATCTCCAATGGGACTGCTGTTTGGGCTGCTAATTCAAAATATAACAGATGGGCTTCAAAATAGGCTCTCCAATGCAATACTATTTGGGCTGCTACTTTTTAACTTTGCTATTTCTTATGTCAATTGTAGCAAAATATATAGCAATTGCTATATGGGCTGGGCCCATAGAAAGCAACGAACTGAATCCTATTTCCATCACAGGGCAACAAAGAGAGAGATATTCAACAGCATCGGAAAACTCCGACATCGAAAACTCCACCAATTGCCTCTCGCTCTTCCCCTATCCCATCATTGCTATTAAACAACAGTAATACTCATAATCCAACTTCAGAGATTTAACGGCTGCTTTTCACACAAATGTGTGTGAGAGAAGGAAGTTCTGAAATTTGATATAGAGAGAGTAAGTAGAGAGAGATGATATGGGTTTTGATATAGGTAATAGGTTTTGAATTTTGGATTCTTGCAGACAGATAGATAAATTGAAATTCTTGTAGATTTTGTAGTTTGCAGTTGCAAAGAGAGAGAGAGAGAGGGCAAGTAGATTTTGTAGTTTGCATTTGCAGAGAGAGGGGGGGGGGGGGGGGGAAGTTCTAACCAGAGTAGAGATGGAGGCGATTGGGGAGGCTGAAATGATTTGCCCTAAAAATATATATGGCTATTTGGGAGGCTGAAATGATTTGCCCTAAATATATATATATATATATATATAAAATAATATAATCAAATATATATATATATATATAATAATAATAATAATATAATTAAATATATATAATATACATATATATATATATAATATAAATTTCCTAAAAAGAAAAAAGAATTATATATAAAAAAAATTATATAATAATATAATCAAATATATAAATTTATACATATATATATATTTTTGGGTCCTTTTTTGACCAGATATTTTAGATTTTTTATTATTGTTAATTAAGTGTAATTTTAGTTTCCTTCTAATGTCTACAATTTGACTTGGAATGTGCCTAATATTAACATTATTGAAGCAAATATGAATGGTGGGAATGGAAGTTGAAAAAGAATAGTGATTCTATTAAAAAATAACATTTTCATTATTGGAGCACTATTGTTAGAATGTAACATTTTGACACTGTAGCACTGTCAAAATATAAATTTGGTATCCGAATTTGACATTTTAGGACTGTCAAAATATAAATTTGACATCCAAATTTGACATTTTAGTATCGGAGATACTCTAATTCCTTGCTCCCCATAAACATATCAACACACTTTCTAACTCCTTGCTTCACATAAACAGCCATTCACAGGTTAGAGAAGTAGCCTCTCTACACATATTTTGGTGTTTAATTCCTATGACACTTATTAACGGTGTTTGTTTTTTTGTCCCCTATAGGCTGTGGTGGTAGTAGAAGAACTTGGGGACGATTTATGACAAATGAGTATGTAGGGTCAAGTAAAACTTGTGGGTTTGAATGTTGACCCACTTTTGCGAACTACTTGTTGAGTCAAGGGTTTAGCCCATGTGCAATAATCAGAAAAATTGAATGGGCTTGCAGGGTTGGTTTTGGTAAGGTTGTTGAAGATGGTGTATTGCATCACATGTTAATGGCAACAAAATGAGTTTGGAGTCTCATGTCATTTCATTATCAATCACACACCATGCTATGTCATGATGGGTTGAGTGTATGAACATTGAAAAACCAGGATATGGTTCCTCTATAATCCCACCAAAATACAGGGTATGGTCCTTAAGTGATCACTTGTTCCATCTTTAGACCAATCACTAAGGGTGACCACTAGGTGAGTGTGTGAATGGACTTTAGGTTTGCGGTTGCATTCTTGGGTCCTTTGGTGAAAAGCAAAGTTTATCAAGTAAGTAATAATATGACAAAAAATCACATGGAGCACTGTGATCAGCAAGCCAGCTGGAAGCATTTAAAAGCGACATCTCCACCTGTAATAATACTTTAAATAAACCTTACGCTAATCATAAGAATGTGTATAAAAATATAAACAAAGAGACTTATCTGTATATTCAAGTAGAATATGACACAAGTCATTCGTTTCCATCTTTAGTGGCTGTGGGAGATTCTTACACTCTCTACTCTTTATCTTATATTATTAAGTCTAATGGGGGAGATTCCAACAAAAACGTTACAGTATAAGGATGTACACTTTATTTTTTAAAGTGGATAGTGAGATTTTAAATTTTTATAGAAATAAATGAATGCATGAATTTTTTGTCAAAAAAATAAGTAAATAAATAAAATGCCAACCTTATGTAATCTTAACCCATAAAGAAATTTTATTTATTTATTTATTTTTAAGGCCTAACCCATAAAGGAATGCTACCAAAAAGCTCCACACTTTTAGCAAATTTCATACTAACCCCATGCAATTCAACCTAAGTTAGGTAGGAAATGAAGCTCAATGGGAAATTAATAATACAGAGCTCATCTTAACTTCAAGTGTTCAAGCATTTCAACTAATCCCCCATTTTGCAAACCAAAATATAATAATTATGCTATCTCACATTTTTTTATATTGAAATATTTATAGTACCAGTGCCTTAGAAACAACACAAAATGGTCTTACAATAAATATATTGAAATATTTTTAAGATTTATGTTCATACTCACCTTACAAAATAAAATAATTTCTTCTCTATCAGTTATGCATATGAATTTCCTAATTTTTTTTTTTTTTTTTTTCCTTTTCGTCATGACAAACAACTGAAATACATTTTTGTTTTCTCTCAACTTAGTTCGTACAGTAAAGAAGATACACTTGAATACAGTACTTCTATTAAATTTAGAAAATTAGTTTAAAATTAGAATTTGGAGTTCGAATCCATCCAATTAGTAAAGCAAGTTACAAAAATGTCCCACCACAACTATCTAGATGGAATAATGGATGTAAGCATGCATACCTTTGGAGGATATAGCCTAAAATTTGACACCAGAAAAAGACTTGTGAGCGAACACGTGGACACAAAAATGGGAAATGTTGAAATCGTGGGATTACTCAATAATAAGTGAGTGACATGGGGTATGAAAATGTGGTAGCTTTCACTGTGTATGTGTCGCTTATGCCAAAGAATCTTTTGTTTGTTGCGACCAATAACTAAAAAAGATGATGGCGGGCGGGGGCGTGGGTTACAATATCAAATCACCACCATGATGCTTTGTCTGTCCATCAAATCACTTGTGTCTACAATCCCATCAACTTGGATCATTTCGTGTGCAATGGACATTGGAGAATAATCACGCCAGAGTCCCAATCATTTTAAGGGTTGTCCTAATATTTTTCAACATGTTTGCCCTGTATTCCAACGTAATTTTGATATTAAAATACTCTTCGTCTTATGAAAAAATATCATATTTAAAAAATTATTAAAAATATAATTTTAGCACATTAAAATAAAAAAATAATAATATTTAAAAGTGATTTTAACATCTTTAAAATATCTATTTGAGATGTTAGCATATAATAAAATAAAATAAAAATGTATTAAAAAATATTACAACATCCTACTCAAGGGATTTCAATAAAATCCGAATATAAGTCGAGTTATCTTAGACTCTTTTACAAAAAATGTCATTTATCTCTAATTTTACTTTGAGTTGATAATTTTTTTCATTTCTTGACATACATAATAAGTGGACAATTTTACTTTACATGTGAATCATATTTGTTTTTGCACAAGGAATGAATACAGGGAATTGAAAAGCCTACCCCCAATAAAACACAAATTAGTTTGTCAGGATATAAAGGGCTTGAACAATGATTTTTTTGTATTAAGGAACGCTTGAAATTTTGTTTTGCATCATATTTAAGTAATGGCATTTAGTCATTATCAAAGTTGACTGAAATCCTTTTTCTTTTTCTTTTTATTTTTCTTTTATATATATTATATTTAGACTTCCGTAGCTAGAGATGACGGAATAAAAACCTATCGGCAGTTTCTTAAATATGATCCCATCACATAATGAAACCCAAATCTAATTTGAATGAAAAAATGACAACCATTAAATAAATCAATCAAGATATAACATCAAATCATTGGAATCTAGGCTCCACTATTTTTTAGTTTTTGGTGTATAGTTATCAAGAAAAAAAATTAAAATTTATTTTACACGCCCCGCTTGATAGACTCGATCTCAACCTTGACCTACACCTTTGCCAATTACCAAAAATTAAAAATTAAAAAATATATTTTACTTGAAAATAAAAAATAAAAAAATAAAAATAAAAAAGAAAAATCTGAGAAGGGAGAAAATACAGGGACAAGCTACTGATGAACTGTCCAAGGAGCCCTGCTTTGAAGCCACACTAAGCACAAAGGCATCCATTTGAAATTCATAACAGTTCATACAGGTTCCCAACTTCCCAGCCAAATCGGACATACCAAACAATAAGGTTTTTTTTCTTTGGTAGGTATCTTGTATGTATTTCCCAGAAACAAAGTCATGACTTAAAAATAGGGGGTGCAGAAAGCAGTTTATCTGATAATATATATATACAGAAATATAATTTTGATAACTGATGAGCCCAACCTTATATATATATATATATCTCCCTAACCAATAGAAGCATGAAGTTATGATACTATTAACCAAGACATCTCAAACAAGCTCCAAATATACTCTTTAATCAATCACGCTCGCTTATGGAAGTCAGGTGTTCGTCAATTTCTTCAGTTGACAGCACTTTGAAAACTGGATTCTCTTTCCTGACAACCTGCCAAATAGCCAAATTTTCATAATCAGTCCAAATCAGAAAGTTATTCAACCATACAAAATAATTTAACCACATACATATATTAGTTTGGGGGCAAGATGATGGGAATTCACAGTCACAACAGATACAATCATATTTCGCATTGTATTTGATTGTATTTGTACACACCACAAAGTGCTTCTAGTACTGAACATGGATATCTTGTCTGGCCTATGCTTTTATTTATACTATAACACTGAATTAGTAGCATTTAAGTAAGATCAACTTAAAAAACAATTAATAGATGGTATAATTTCAGAGTTAGATGCTTATATTGATGACCTAGTGACCTACTCCAATCCCAAATCATGTGCTGAATAAGCCAGAGATAATTTCAAATTTTACCCTAGTGAGATAATAAACCATGGAAGTAATAATTGTTAGAACACAGTGGATAGCCAACAATAAAAAGTTTCTTGTGCAATAACAACAATCTGTTAAAATGTTAAATACAGAAAATTCCACTACCTCAATATCAGTCGACTTGAAATCTTCTTGGAGAACAGAATGCAGAGCAGAAATTGAGGTCTACAGAACAGCAGCAAAGTTACAACATTAGTACTTTAGTATAATCTTGAGGGTAACATGTCAATAGATGAGTTACTCTTCATACTTCTATAGTTCTATTTTGTGCATAAATTTAAAATACCTCGGAAATATAAAATCTGAAAGTACAAGTTATTAGCATATTTCCATTGGCTCTGAAAGTACAACTTATTAGCATATTTCCATCGGAAACTTCTACTGCCCCGGTTCAAATAGAGATAATCTGGTGTATTGAGATTCAACTCAAGAGTTGTGATCCTATTAAAAGCAAGGGAATATATCTGTGTGTAAAATCAATCTACTGCATTTAAAAATGCACTGAGAATTTCTCAGCCATTGTGGTAGCATTTTCAAACTTTCAAAAGAAAAATCACATATTCTAACAACTAATAGCCATACAGGCAGTGGTAGGTAGCCCACTGAAAGTAACACAAAATAAAATTAATTAATTAATAAGTGCTTCAACAACTTTTAAACCTTGAATAAAACAACAGTACATGCATTAAAACAAGAAGAGGGTGGGGACTAACTCATTAAGTATCTCCATTTACCAGCCTCATAATAGTGATAGAACATGAAAACTGTACCTGTACTGTTTCTCATAAGAAAATGCAGGATCATTTTTCATTTTCTTCTCCAAAAAATTAATTGCCTCTTGCTCTTGTAACCTAGCACTTGTAGCCAGCAGTAAAGTGAGAAATCAGTCAAAATATGTTCCTGAAACAAAAAGATCTAACAGTTTTCAAGTAAACATAACTGTATAACTGAACTGTACCAGAGCCTCTCATTTCCATAGGAGAACAACTATTCTAAACAATATATTGTCACACAGGAAAAATACTAACCTGACTACCACGTCCAAACCAATCATGACATGCAAAAGGTTGGGGTTGGGGTGCATCAGTGGCAGTTTAAATGCAAGGAGCATATCATTGTTTTCACGGGTAATTTTCTATTTCATTGGTATTATCATTGCACCGTCTTACTTAGCAGCCCAAAACTTGCTCCTTAGGCAAGGTATCAACCTCAAAGAAGATGGAACAAAGATTTGGGAAAATTAGTTGAATGAAAATCGCCATGCATGCACTCCAGTTAACCAGAATTTATTAGAAATAAGGCCTCCAAAGTTACTAGAATTATGAACCAAAAAAGGAAACAAGTAGCCATGTACCTTGTGACCATAAAATTGACCAGCTGGATCACATTTGAAGAGTTGAGGCCCTTTCTCTTCGTCAATATACCCAAAATCATAGCTTGTGGTTTTGTGAAGATTTAATTATATGGAAACTTCAATATTACTGAATTTTAGGGGAAAAATTCAGTTTTCTGTTTTAACTCCCTTATTGGTTTAGGAAAAATTCAGTTTCCTGATCTGTTATAACTTTCTTATTGATTTTGGATTCTACAAAAGGCAAATTCTTGATATCAACTCTAATCAGATTTTAGAGTGTGTGAGAGTTAGAGATAAATTTGTGTCAATACAAGAGAGAGAGATTGAGAGAAAATTTTCTATTGTAATTTATCATCTTTTTCATAGTGAATTTGTTCGGTGTGTTCCATGGACGTAGTCCTAAGATTTGGGCGAACCATGTATATCTTGTATTCTTGTGTGTGATTTTTTTTATTTTTCATGATTGCTTATTTATTCCTTGAACAACGTTGTTTATTTTGCGTTTCCATCACAACAATTAATATCAAATCCGGTTGATTGTGCAGAGCAACTCTAACAATAGCAACTTCACAATGAAATGAAATATGATAAAAAAGAAGGCAATAATCAACAACAATAACTAAAACTTATCTAAAAACCCAAGAGAGATAGAAAGAAAGTTTGAACTGACTCTAAATATTATTCAATTACATGAAGATTTAAATATAACAAAGATCCTAGAAAGCATACAAGAGACCGCAGACGAACCTATTCCAAGGGGTCTCATATAGGCATGCTGGGTATAAACCTGAGACTTGTCTGCAATCCTGGAAGCACATGATTCAATTATTAGCAGAGTACGACGATGATATTTCTACATATGTTTATTCTTAATCATCAAAGACAAGTATCATACTAAAACCCAAACAAGCCTTGAGGAACCACGAAATTATTTTTGAATTAAGTATCAATAAAATAAAATAATATAATTACAGGAGAAAATTAAAATTAGTTGCGAAATGAGGACAATTTTATTATTATTTTTTTTTCCTTCAATGAAATGAGGACAATTGATTAATCAAATTAGAGCTTTGAACCAACAACAAGATCTGTGGGCTATTAGCACCGCCTTGGCGCCTTATTAGCCTAGTGTAACAAGGGTCATTTTGTCCCACATTGGAATCGGATGGGAAAGAGATTGGGTATAAATGGGTGGGTATGCAGCCTTACCTAACAGTTCGAGTTTTTGGGTAAATGGGCAAGCGCCCACCCGTTACAGTTGGTATCAGAGCCAAACCCAGTCCTTGATCCGGTGCCACGCCAAGCGTCCGGCCTGGAAGGCGTCCGAGTGAGTCCACCCAGGTAGGCAGGGTGGCCCAACCGCAACGAGGGCGTTGCGAGTTTGGGTGGGGGAGAATGTAACAAGGGTCATTTTGTCCCACATCGGAATCGGATGGGAAAGAGATTGGGTATAAATGGGTGGCTGGCCTAACAGTTCGAGCTTTTGGGTAAATGTTACACCTAGCTAGGTTGTATAACCTATTTTCCCCAAAGGGAAGGTGAGGGGTTCAAATCCCAATCGGGGAAAATTGTGGGTATTTATGAGTTGTTTACCTAAAAGGGGAAGATCCGTGGACTATTATTTCTTGTAAAATAAGGCATCTTAACTAGCAATATTTGGCATGAAGTGAATGTGATAGATCCACAGGAGAAGCAGAAATTAAGGTAACTTGGTACCAAATATCAATCCATTATGAAGCAAAATCAACATACCATTTGGCCAACACATCCTAAGGCATTTCATATCCATATCTAAAACGAAACTCGGCGGCTTCATTCCTTGCTTGTTGCACCAATGTCCTTGCATCAGCTGAAAAGGACCAAGATAAATATCATCAACAAATGCTTTAAATTAAAATATTATCCAGAAATCAAAGATTGATTGATTGCTCAAAGATCAATTAATTCACCCAAAAATACATTTTGAAGTTTGCAGAACGAAATAAACGTTAATTACATGAATACCATATACCCCAACCAGAGCAAAGGGGAAACAACTGTAGGTTCATGAAGTTTCTGGGTGCTGTTAACAGTAAGGCAATGCTAGGAGGAAGAGTGGGTATGGCATACAAGGTTGGGGGCATTTAGTCCTGCATGTATTAAAGATTTTCCTTTAATGATAAAAAGTACTTTACATTCAGTTTGATCAGCTCATTAGACATTGTTATGAATTACATGTACCCCAAAATTTAATTGCAAGCACTGTGATCATCTAATGCATATAGGCTTCCACAGATTTTGACAGTCTATTCATTCAACAGAACAAGCTCAATACATTTAATATACATTTTCGAACACAATATGTGATAAAACTGCATTTATATGGGAGATTCTTTTCAATTTAGAAAATAACAGTGAATCAATTACAGGGTATGAATTTGGATCATCTCCAATATTTATTCTCTGATAATCCGTGATGATGCTTGATACTATGGTTCATAAGTCATAAAGCACTACATCAGTTCATGTTTCATCAAGCAACACCATCTTATTTTGAAAAAACAAAACAAAAATTAATTAGCTGACGTGGGGCATTGTGAACAATAGAATTAAGCATAGCAGAGTATCGGAGTTTTACCCATTAAGCACCTGATATCAAAATTGCATATCTAGAGAGAGATCGTCCAAAACTATTGGCTTCCTGATTCGATGTAAATTCATGGTGAAAAAGACCCAAAATTTTTTTAAAAAATTAACAAACCTGTAATTCCTATGGTCAACAATCCAAGATACTTAGTAATAGCAAAAAAATGTGTGACACTAGTCTGATCCAAAAGCTTGTCCAGCTCATATTAGTATTCCATTAATCAAATTGAACATATAATGATTCAAACCCTAGATAAATTTCATACAGACAATAAAACCATCAACCAGGTATAAGTACCGGAGATTTCTTCTGCGTGCCAACACAAACTGAGTGCTTTCCACGCACACCAATGGAGGTTATTCCGCCGCCTTCACGGCCTTGAAAGCATACTCTGTTCATACAACTCAAAAAAATCACGAACATTTACGAATTTGAATAAAGCTTATAAACAACATTATCCAGCTAGAGGTTTTGAAAAATATATATATATATTGAGTAGGTAAAAATATTTTACTATTTATTATATTCATACAAAAATATATGTACCTAAACTTTTTTTAATTTATTTAAATAAAAAAAATAGTTTTTTAAAAAAAAAAATTTATCAAACTTTCTGAACAACCATAAATAAGATTTATGCCAAAATTATAAATAAAAAAATTAATTAAATAACCCTCTTTATTTACCGAAAAGAAAAAAAAAACAAATATAACTCTTTTAAAAAAAAAAAAGTAACAATTGAAAATTTAACAAAACAATAACAGTGATAAAAAAAAAAAAAAAAAAAAAAAAAAAAAAAAAAAAAAAAACCACAAACAAATTAATAAAATAAATATTTAGATTCTTAAATTGTTGATATTCAAAACTTCAAATGAAATTTTTGTTCTATATTTTGTAAAAATTAATTTTTTTATAGAATTCTTATGAAAGCATTCCAATAAAAATAAATAATAATAATAATAAAAGAAGTGATGGAAAGAATCATGTATGAGATGGAATTTTAGGATATTAAGGTTATGGAAAGAATCGTTTTTGAGTTGGAAGGATTTTAAGATAGTCACATTATGAAAAGAACGGTGTTTAAGTTGAAATTTTAAGATGGTCACATTAAATTTTGATTGGGGTTCTATAGTCGTCAATTAAATTTTGATTGGGGTTCTATAGTAGTCAATTAAATTACTTTCTTTTGATGGTATATAAACTGTCTTTTGTAAAATGTTAATTAAAGAAATAAATTTTTTTTTTTCCTTAGGGAGGCCAAATATAGATTTTATATCATATATAATTGGGGTTCTATAGTAGTCAATTAAATCACTTTCTTTTGATTATATACAAATTGTCTTTTGTAAAATATTAATTAAAGAAATAATTTTTTTTTCAGGGGGCCAAGTATAGATTTTATATCATATATGCTATACTATTTTATTTTTAGTATATTTTTACCTATACTAAAAAAAATTTCCAAAAAATTAGGGGAGGCCATGGCCCCTGCCAGCCCCCCTCCCCTCCGCCCCTGGATGGTTATATGACGATCATATCCACCTCCACTTCCTGATTCAATGTAAATTCATGGTGAATTCTCACCATTTATTTTTATTTATTATTATTATTTTTTTTTTACTAAGGAACAATTCATTTGGCATATTAAAAAGTTGTATACCAAATTTGATATATATGATTCTATGTCAGATGACAACTAAATTCGGTTAGAAGAAACCTATATGCCAAAATTATGTGTTTAATGTGCCACGAGTTGAAGATTATAGAGAATCTAGAGATGCTTTAATAAGCTAATTAGATTGGACCTTCAAAACTATAAAATATTTGTGTCTCCCATGACCTCCAAGTTTGACTAGTGAGAAATGTTCAGAGTGTATTAATCCATTTATGTGATAGATTAACAAAAAGGTTTTGTTGCCATTACGTATACAAAAATGGCACTGTTTTGATGCATTGAACAAATATGTGGTAAGCGTGCACTAATTTTAAGTATGGTAATTTTATTGTTTTGAATTCAAAAAATCATGAAAAATATTTTTTATTTTTTATTTTTTATTTTAAAAAAGAACAAAAATGTATTATGCAATATCTTGTAAGGGCGATATCTATACTTCATCCGATTTGGTGTTTCAAGACCTATATTATGTTGATTCATGGACATGAGGCTGTTGGTTGTTTGCCGACCATTTTTTACTTAATCAAAGTGGTGTTTTAGCCGGCAGCCACTGACTTTGGATCGTGGCGTAACGTTTCTGATTTTTGCATTTTTTCTTTTTTCCGGAATGTTGTCGCTGCAAGGGCATTTTCGTCTTTTCACATTTTACGTACGAGATTATGGTTGGGTCTAGTTGCATTTTTTTGTGCATCTTAATTATGTGAATTATGTAGCATCTTGATGTGGTACATTTATGTGTGTGGTGTAAGAATTAAAGTAAAAGAAAAAGGGAAAATAAAATAAAATTAAAGTGGAACCCACCACTACCTCAAATGTGGTCTTGAGACCATATATTTGCTCTCACATTTTTCATTCTCCCGTAAGTTCTCTCCCTCCCACTTGCTCTTGGCTTTTCTTTTTCATTTTTGGTTTTAAATCTTTGAATCTTGATAACTTCTTCACTTCTTGGAGTTTTTGAATGACGTTTGAGGTGAAATGGATAGCACGACGAGCTCTACGCGTGAGTACCATCAATTTCACTTGATTTGTATTCTAGCATTTAAGAATCCATTTCAAGGGTTTTATCCAATTTTAAGGTGGGGGCCCTTAATCAATGATGTCTTGTACTTTAGTGAGTCAATTCACTTGATTTGTATTCTAGCATGCTTAATTGTGTTGATTATAATTTACTTCGATTTGGTTGAATATGTATGAATACATGAGTAGATGTATTAGTTCAAATTATGTGAAGAACATGTCTATGTGGTGACTTTTGAATGTTTAAAATGTTAAATGTTATTATATGAGAGCATGTTGTGGATTCTCTAGCAACTCTTGTGAACCATGCTTTGTTAGATAACTTGAACTAATTGTGAAATGGTGAATATTGACATGACATAAATGCATTTATGCATGTACATTGGGCAAGGAAATGGGAAGAAATTGTTTTTGAAATGAAAATGGGGAGTTTTGGGAAAGAATGTTTTGATGAAAGCGTTTTGAAAAACCCGGTCGCCGCGGGAGTACCAAAGGGCCGGAGGGTTAATATAGCCCAAAGGGGACTAGGGAGTCGCCCTAGCGTAGTTGAGCTAGCTGGGCCCCATAATGACGCCGCGGGAGTACCAAGGGTCAGGAACACTAGCCAATCTTCCTCTCGTGTTGCTGCGGGATCACCAAAGGGTGGGTTATATTAACCGTTTGAAAGTGATGATTTTGAGAATGAAAATGGGGAGTGACATTAGCATGCATTCGCATTCCACGGCATTACATTCTTTGTATTCGAATTTGGTTGGAATGTTGTATTAATCCCTTATGTTGTATGCTCCATATTTCCCATTGGCCTATGCTTTAATTGGATTCACGGGGACCCAAGACGCATGTCTTAAGTGTCACCTACTAAACATATAACTCACCCTACTATATATTATTTTTTCAAGTCTTAGAAAAGAACCGGCCGATGCTAATCCACCTCAAAATTGAAAGTTGTTAGAAGATGATTTTTGCTAATTTGTATTCGGCCATTTCATGTATAATCATAGTTTTTGGATAATGTAAATAAGTTTGCAATGTAGGCCATTGGATAACGTAATTAAGTTTTATTCAATCATAAGCCTTTTGTGTAATTAAGTAACGTGTGGTGATTCATGTTGTTGATGGTTGTTGTAATTTTATTTGATGTTAAAATGTAATTAACTTTTAAATACACTAAATCCTTTAGTGTATTTTAGTGACGTGTGGTAAATTACGTTAATAACGTGATTGTTGTACTTGAATTTATTGTTGAAATGTATTAATTTTGCACGTAGTGACGTAGGTGGTTGAACGACCAAAAGTTGGTGTATAGGAGTTACACAGGACAGTGGAAGGTGGGAGTGAATATTTTCAAGAACCGGTCGACCTACAGTTTCCCAAACCAGTCGACGGGTATTTTTACAGTGTATGTTTGAGTTGTTGACGTCCCAAATCAGTCGACGTATGGCATCCCATATGTCGACCGGTATCCTGATCCCAAAGCAGTCGACGTATGGCTCCCCATACGTCGACCGGTATCATGGCAGTGGGTTTTACCACTGTTCATAACCCAAACTAGTCGACGTATAAGGTGTATACGTCGACCGGTTCTGTCTTTTTATGTAATTGCCAATTTAAGTTCTTAAATTACATTTGGCACCCAATTGATGTTGCAAGTAATTATATTATGACCCAATAAAATGCAATAATTATTTTTTTACCCCGAAAGGACTATATTGTCCCGAACCTTATTTTATTTACTATGTGATACAAGTTAATGACCATTGTACCCTTGAGTCTCAATTTATTAAATTATGGTAAATTACCATCATGCCCTTTTTGGGCCTCGACATTTAAATTTAACGTGAAACTACCGTTTTACCCTTGGATGTTTTTGAGCCGGGTTAGGACCCGTTTAATGATCCGGATCCATGAGGAGCTGGGTCGTTACAGAATAGTATCAGAGCATTGGTTCGAAAGCCATTAGGACAACGGGTAGTGGCCTACATAGAGTTTCTTGGGGTGTTGTTTACATTGCTTATGTAACTACTTTCTACATGTTTTATTTCTTGAACAAGCATGCTTAATTGCTTATGTGCTTAAATGTTACGCTAAAGTGTTTCTTGTATAGTTGTGCATGTTAAATGTTGGTACGTTATCATTTCCTGTTGAGTCGTCCACGGTGAACTTTAGCGTCATGTTTTTGAACCGTTCTCTCGTTTTATAGCACGATGTCACGGCGTGAAGAAACTAGGGAAGTTGGCCCTAAGCCGACTAGGGGTGATGTTGGCGAGAGCGCTAGTTCAATCCGGATGAGCTAAATGATGAGGACACACTTCTTAGGGACTTGATTCCCCCAAGAGTTGTTTCCCCGATGAGGGATAATGTTGAAGCACCCGTAGAAGTAGGTGAAGGTTCTGTAGCACTGGAGTTGAATCGTTTGTTGCAAAGTGCCGCGAGGGCAACGATTGCTGCTCAGTCGCAGTCGGCACCACAACCTACAGTTCAAGTTGAGGAGACGCCAGCACAAAAACGTCTCAAGATCATTAAGGGATTTTCTCAGTTGATGCCGGTTATGTTTGAGGGCGGTGCGGATCCAATGGTAGCAGACGACTACATGGATCAAGTTGAAACTCAGTTGACCTCAATGGATGTGACGGAGGATCATATGAAGATCATCCTAGCAACTTATAAGTTTGCTAAGGATGCCAAACTATGGTGGAAGTCGGTTACGAGCCGGTACAAGGTGGAGGAGATGAGTTGGGATAAGTTAAAGGAATTGTTTTATGAGAAGTATTTTCTGCTTTCCAAAAGATGGGAGTTACAAGACCAGTTTCATAACCTTATTCAAGGGAACATGTCAGTGGCGGAATATGAGAACAAGTTCACCTCACTCTCCCATTTTGCTCCAAAAATGGTGAGAGATGAAGCTAACATGACTCGGAAGTTTGTTTCTGACCTTAATGATCGGATGAGGCCGTTGATCACGGCACAGTTCATTAAGGTTTACTCTGAAGGAGTGGAAAAGGCTTTGATGTTGGAGGCTGACAATAGAGAGAGGAATGCAAGAAGAGAGCAATTGAAGCAAAAGAGAGGTGTGGGGCCATCCTCAGAGGGATCTTCTTAGAAGAGGAATAAAGGTGGTCCGTTTTAGTTTCAGGGGCAACAGTCTGCACGATCTGCTCCTACCACTCCTATGCCAGCTGGGTCTGACAAGAGTGGAGTCGTATGTTTTTAGTGTCAGCAGCCAGGGCATTACAAGTCCAGTTGCCCTATGAAATCGTCTGCAGTTTCTCCAGCTCCAAGAACTTGTTATGGGTATGGCCAGCAGGGTCACTTGATTCGAGATTGTTAGAGTCAGGGAGCAGGCACCGGTAGTGGCAGAGGGTCATGACAGAGGCCGTCACAGTCGACTACAGTTCAGTCAGGTTTTAGACCACCGCCACCACCATAACATGTCATGTCTTCTCAAGGTTCTCGTCCAGCTAGGAGGGATACTTCTACTGTGTCGGCACAGCAGTCTAGTGTTCAGATTGGTGGTTCTCAAGCACAGGCACAGCAGGGACGTGTCTTTACACTTGCACCGACTGATCCATCTTCTGGACCGTCAGTTCTCTGAGGTATATTTCCAGTGTTTGGTTCTTGGGCCCATATTTTGTTTGATTCTGGTGCATCTCATTCTTTCATTTCATCATCATTTGCACTTACATCGGGGTTGGAGGTCAGTTTCATGGATTGGGCGTTGTGTGTTGATACGCCGGTTGGGGCTTCAGTGTCTTTGAGCCGAGTTGTGCGGGATTGTACCATTTTGATAGTCGGACGGACTTTCGTGTTTGACCTTATCCTCCTGGAGATGACTAGCTTTGATGTTATTCTCGAGATTGATTGGTTAGCTTTCTTCCGGGCAACGATTGATTGTTTCAAAGGGAGAATTGCAATTTGCACTCCAGAAGGAGACTGTTTCTTTTTCATGGGAGATCGGAGTGATTCCCAGCCTCTATCATTGTACGGGATTCATGGACGGAGTCGTGGTGATTACTTCTTGGCTAGTCTTCTAGCCGAGGAAGATGATGTTGTGGAAGAAAGTTATCCGGCATTTGTTTGTAATTTTTTTGATGTGTTTCCAACGGATTTGACGGAGTTGCCTCCACACCGAGAAGTGGAGTTCACTATTGATTTGATGCCCGGTACCGCGCCGATCTCTATGGCACCGTATCGTATGGCACCAGTTGAATTGGAAGAATTGAAGAGGCAACTTGATGACTTGAGGATAAAGGGTTTCATTCAACTGAGTGTGTCACCGTGGGGCGCACCAGTCTTATTTGCTAAGAAGAAAGATGGTTCTTTGAGGTTGTGCTTTGATTACCGAAAGTTAAATCATGCCACCATTAAGAACAAGTATCCTTTGCCAAGGATAGACGATTTGTTTGATCAGTTGAAGGGTGCCAATTGTTTTTCAAAGATTGACTTGAGGTCTGGTTACTATCAGTTGAGAATTAGGGATGAGGATATCCCAAAGACAACGTTTCGTACTCGGTATGGACATTATGAGTTTCTTGTTATGCCATTTGGCTTAACTAATGCACCAGCGGCATTCATGGACTTGATGAACCGCGTCTTCCATGATTACTTGGACCAGTTTGTGGTAGTTTTCGTGGATGACATTCTTGTGTACTCGCGAACTCAGGAAGAGCGCGAGATCCATTTGGTTATCGTGTTGCAGATTTTACAAGAACACCGATTGTATGCCAAATATAAGAAGTGTGAGTTTTGGCTACAAGAGGTAAAGTTTTTGGGGCATGTTGTTTCGGAAGGTGGAGTGTCAGTTGATCATCGAAGATTGAAGCTATTTTGACTTGGGAGCAACCCAAGAATGTGTTTGAGATCCATAATTTTCTTGGTCTAGCGGGTTACTATCGGAGATTTGTGAAAGATTTCTCACGATTGGCAGCGCCTGTGACTCGTTTGACCCTGAAAGGGATCAAGTTTACGTGGAATGAAGCCTGTGAGTCATCTTTTCAGGAATTGAAGACAAGATTGACTACAACTCCAGTGTTGGTGATACCTGAGCGTGGCTTGGGTTTTGTGATTTATTGTAATGCTTCACGCGATGGCTTGGGATGTGTGTTGATGCAGGATGGTAGAGTAGTGGCTTATGGGTCTCGACAGTTGAAGACTCATGAGTGCAACTACCCTACTCATGATCTGGAGTTGATGGCAGTCGTGTTTGCTTTGAAGTGTTGGAGACATTATTTGTATGGTGAGCAATTCGAAGTGTTCTCGGATCACAAGAGCCTCAAGTACCTTTTCTCCCAAAAGGACTTGAACAATAGACAGAGACGATGGGTTGAGTACTTGGAAGATTACAATTTTGATTTACAGTATCATCTGGGCAAGGCAAATGTTGTAGCTGATGCCTTAAGCCGGAAATCTCGTGGCATTTTGGCCGGTTTGGCTATCCGAAAGTGGAAGATGCTTGAAAGTTTGGCAGAAATGGGATTGCAATGTTTTGACGATGATGGTGACAGTGAACCAGCTTTCTTGTTTAATCTTGTGGCTCAGCCTACTCTTGTCGGACGAGTGATTGAGTCACAGAGACAGGATTCGGATTTGGACGCCATTCACACCATGATCTCCAGTGATGAGACAGTGAAAGATTGGACCTTGCATGCAGATGGGGGTTTACGGTTCAGAGATTTGTTGGTTGTCCCCACGGTTTGTCGTGAGGATGTTCTTCGGGAGTTTCACACTTTCCGCTTTGCAGTATAATCAGGTGGTACCAAAATGTATCACAATTTAAGACGTCAGTATTGGTGAAACGGGATGAAGAAGAATGTTGCACAGTTTGTGGTTAAGTGTCTTACCTGTCAACAGGTGAAGGCCGAGCATTAAAGACCGGCAAGGTTGTTGCAACCATTGCCAGTAGCGCAGTGGAAATAGGAACAGATTGAGATGGATTTTGTGACAGGTCTTCCAATGTCACGAAGAGGCAACGAGGCCGTATGGGTCATCATTGACAGATTGACCAAGACGGCTCACTATTTGCCTATTAAGGCAACAGATGATGCAGAGGCGCTTGGCGTTCTTTACGTGAATGAGATTGTAAGGTTACATGGAGTTCCAGTAACCATTGTTTCGGACAGGGATACTAAATTCACTTCGAAGTTCTGGGAAGGACTTCAAGCAGCGTTTGGCTCAGCATTGCATCTGAGTACGGCATTCCATCCGTAGACGGACCGCCAGTCGGAGCGTACTATCCAGATCTTGGAGGATATGCTCCGGGCATGTGTGCTTGACTTGGGTGGTAGTTAGGAAGATCATCTACCACTCATTGAATTTGCCTACAATAACAGTTATCAAGCGAGCATTGAGATGGCTCCATTTGAGGCGTTGTATGGTAGACCTTGTAGGTCTCCGGTTTGTTGGACTGAGGTAGGCGAAACAGCTGCCTTAGGACCCGACATTGTACTCGAGACTACCGATAAGATTAAATTGATGAGACAGAGGTTGCTCATGGCTCAAAATCGACAGAAGAGCTATGTAGATAGGCGGAGACGACCGCTAGCTTTTGAAGTAAGAGACCATGTTTTTCTAAGTGTTTCCCCACGGAAAGGTTTGATGAGATTTGGGAAAAGTGGCAAGTTGTCGCCACGATTTATAAGACTATTTGAGATTTTGGACATGAGAGGTTGCCTACAGACTTGCTTTACCATCACAGATGGACAGAGTCCACAATGTCTTTCATGTATCAATGTTACAGAAGTAAGATCTGGATCCTTCTCACATTTTAGATTGGGTTGATGTGGACATTGATGAGGATGTCTCATATGAAGAGAGACCAGTTCAGATCCTTGACACACGGCAGAAGGTGTTAAGGGGTAAAATGATATCGCTAGTGAAAGTTCTTTGGAGACACCACGAAGTCGATGAGGCTACTTGGGAGCTGGAACAGCAGGTTTGCTCCACGTACCCAGAGTTATTCTTTTCCCCAGGTATGGCTTGATTTCGGGAACGAAATCCTTTTAAGTTAGGGAGATTGTAACGTTTCTGATTTTCTGCATTTTTTCTTTTTTCCGGAATGTTGTCGCCGCAAGGGCATTTTCGTCTTTTCACATTTTACGTACGGGATTATGGTTGGGTCTAGTTGCATTTTTTTGTGCATCTTAATTATGTGAATTATGTAGCATCTTGATGTGGTACATTTATGTGTGTGGTGTAAGAATTGAAGTAAAAGAAAAAGGGAAAAGAAAATAAAATTAAGGTGTGACCCACCACTACCTCAAATGTGGTCTTGAGACCATATCTTTGCTCTCACATTTTTCATTCTCCAGTAAGTTCTCTCCCTCCCACTTGCTCTTGGCTTTTCTTTTTCATTTTTGGTTTCAAATCTTTGAATCTTGATAACTTCTTCACTTCTTGGAGTTTTTGAGTGACGTTTGAGGCGAAACGGAGAGCACGACGAGCTCTACGCGTGAGTACCATCAATTTCAGCTTTGAGCCTTCCTTTGGAGTTCGAATTTAAGAACCCATGTCAAGGGTTTTGTCCAATTTTAAGGTGGGGACCCTTAATCCATGATGTCTTGTACTTTAGTGAGTCAATTCACTTGACTTGTATTCTTACATACTCAATTGTGTTAATTATAGTTTACTTCGATTTGGTTGAATATGTATGAATACATAAGTAGATGTATTAGTTCAAATTATGTGAAGAACATGTCTATGTGGTGACTTTTGAATGCTTAAAATGTTAGATGTTATTATATGAGAGTATGTTGTGGATTCTCTAGCAACTCTTGTGAACCATGCTTTGTTAGATAACTTGAACTAATTGTGAAATGGTGAATATTGACATGATATAAATGCATCTGTGCATGTACATTGGGCAAGGAAGTGGGAAGAAATTATTTTTGAAATTAAAATGGGAGTTTTGGGAAAGAATGTTTTGATGAAAGCGTTTTGAAAAACCCGGTCGCCGCGGGGGTACCAAAGGGCCAGAGGGTTAATATAGCGTAAAGGGGACTAGGGAGTCACCCTAGCGTGGTTGAGCTAGCTGGGCCCCATAATGACGCCGCGGGGGTACCAAGGGTCAAGGACACTAGCCAATCCTCCTCTCATGTTGTTGCGGGGTCACCAAATGGCGAATTATATTAACCGTTTGAAAGTGATGATTTTTAGAATGAAAATGGGGAGTGACATTGGCATGCATTCGCATTCCACGGCATTACATTCTTTGTATTCGAATTTGGTTAGAATGTTGTATTAATCCCCTATGTTGTATGCTCCATATTTCCCATTGGCCCATGCTTTGATTGGATTCACGGGGACCCAAGACGCATGTCTTAAGTGTCACCTACTGAGCATATAGCTCAGCCTACTATATATATTTTTTTTCAGGTCTTGGAAAAGAACCGGCTGATGCTAATCCACCTCAAAATTGAAAGTTATTAGAAGATGATTTTTGCGAATTTGTATTCGGCCATTTCATATATAATCATAGTTTTTGGAGAATGTAAATAAGTTTGCAATGTAGGCCATTGGATAACGTAATTAAGTTTTATTTAATCATAAGCCTTTTGTGTAATTAAGTAACGTGTGGTGATTCATGTTGTTGATAGTTGTTGTAGTTTTATTTGATGTTAAAATGTAATTAACTTTTAATTACCCTAAATCCTTTAGTGTATTTTAGTGACATGTGATAAATTGCGTTAATAACGTGATTGTTGTACTTGAATTTATTGTTGAAATGTATTAATTTTGCACGTAAGTGTAGTGACGTGGGTGGTTAAACGACCAAGGTGTATAGGGGTTACACAGGACAGTGGAAAGTGGGAGTGAAGATTTTCAAGAACCGATCCACGTACAGTTTCCCAAACCAATCGACTGGTATCGTATGTTTGAGTTGTTGACGTCCTAAACCAGTCGACGTATGGCCTCCCATACGTCGACCGGTATCCTGATCCCAAAGCAGTCGACATATGTATCCCCATACGTCGACCGGTATCATGGCAGTGGGTTTTCCCACTGTTCATAACCCAAACCAGTCGACGTATAAGGTGTATACGTCGACCGGTTCTGTCTTTTTATGTAATTGCCAATTTAAGTTCTTAAATTACATTGGCACCCAATTGAAGTTGCAAGTAATTATATTATGAACCAATAAAATGCCATAATTATTTTTTTTACCCCGAAAGGACTATATTGTCCCGAACCTTATTTTATTTACTATATGATACAAGTTAATGACCGTTGTACCATTGAGTCTCAATTTATTGAATTATGGTAAATTACCATCTTGCCCTTTTTGGGGCCTCGACATTTAAATTTAACGTGAAATTACCATTTTACCCTTGGATGTTTTTGGGCTGGGTTAGGACCCGTTTAATGATCCGGATCCATGAGGAGTTGGGTCGTTACACGTGAATGGGTGTTGCCGGACTTAATGGGCAGATTTGTGCATATCTGATGTGGATTTTTGTTGTTTCTCGTTATGCTTGGTGGGGGTTTATGTTGCAGATGGTGTTCATGATAATGGTGTTTACGGGGATAGCAACACGTCGGCGATATACTATTCCGGCTATGTGCGTTGTTCCGTCGTCCTTGTTTGTCACCTCGTGATGTGGTGTTAGTTGTGGGCCCACCTGTCCAATATTATACTGATGGTCCTCATGGTGCGTGGGAGGATAGCCACTCTAGCATGTTCTAGTGTCTTATGTCTTGTTTGCCATGTAATCTGCAAGCAATGTAATCTTGTCTTGTTTGCTAAGATATGAAAAATTAAAAAAATAAAATAAAAACTAAGGGGTTAGGTGGATGAATTGACATTGCAAATGGTAATACCCACCACCATAAACAATAACGTCCTACCTTATTATTTTTGACAGCTTTAACTTTAACCTCACCTCCTCGGTCAAGCGTGTCATTGTCGAACTAAACACCACTAAGTGAAGCAGAAGGCTCTTGATCAAATGGCCGACAAGTTCAATGGTCGAGGTGTGATAAGAAATCTGGCCAGAGTTGGAGTATAACGACTCACTTCATCACATTATATGATATTATCCGTTTTAGATTCTGTTTACACCATAAATATTTTCCAGTTGTAAAGGTTGTCGTGGCCAATCCCAATGGAAAGGTAAGCATTTCCAATTGGAAAGGTGATACGCAAATAAATGTGCAATCATGAAGCAACACGTGGCTTCATCAAATGAAGCAGTTCGGTAAAAGTAATTACACAGGGACACGTGTCAGCCAAAAAGGTAAGTAATTACCTGCAGTTGGAAATATATGACTTTCCAAGTGGACACGTGGCAGGCAGAGAAGGAATCAGTTACTTGCAATTGGAAAGACGTGACTTTCCAAGTGGACACGTGTCAGCCAATGAAGGAATCAGTTATTTGCAGTTGGAAAGTTATTGCTAATGGGACACGTGTTAACAAAAGAGGAAAGTAGTCACTTGCAATAGAAAAGACGTGTGACTTTCCAAGCGGACACGTGACAGGCTTACCTGCAAATTAGAAGCAATTGCAGGCATTTAGGAAATCGTGGCCCTTTCCATTTGGCAGTTTTAGAACATGGCTAGAAGACTTCAATTAGAATTGAACTACCAAAACCACTCCTTTAAAACTGAAATTCATGGGACATCATGTTCTTACACATTTCAACATTATGAGAAAACTAAAGAAGACATGGGATACGTGGCACAATTCGGAACTTCCATGTGGAATTTATCAACTACTGCTGGAAACCGCTGCCTTTCCATCTGGGCAGTTCTAGAACGTGGATGAAGGTTTGAATATATGCATTCAACTGCCAAGACCACTATTTATCAGTTATAGATCACGAAAGAACATGATTTTACACGTGGCAACATTGAGAGAAGGCTGAAAGATCATGGGACACTTGACAGTGCGGGGAAAGGCCAAGTGTAAGCTGCTGAAACTGCCACATTTCCAATTGCTGCAAATAAATTCTATAAATAGGGCACTTAGGCTTAACATACAAACCCTGTTCAAATTACACAGCAAAACAGCACTTCAATTATTACATTTCATGTCTCTTTACATTCATGTAATTCACCTTCAATATGTTTAATTCAAGTCCTGCACTTATTATTCTTATTTTCCAGCACCTTACTTTGAAGTCCTGCACTTTCAATACCGCTTTCCTTTCCACTAGCCATAGAATAGTCCAGAAGTCCTTTTCCAAGGCAAAAAGAACCTCCGAATGTAGTAATTATAGTCCTTCGTACAATCGCCTAATCCCTGCAATCTCTTACTGGATAATTGTTCGGATATCCACTTTGGAACGACAGCAGTTCCTATCACGCTCGACATTTACCCTCATTTTCGCACTTGGAAAGGACTACGGTTTTTAAAAGCTGAACATCTAAGTACGCCCGACTGGACATCTTAACAGATTTTTCAATGACCGGTGGAAGAAGGCAAGGCAAGTCTATCCAAGACCCTGCCGAAGTAGAAGAGATGCAAGCCAATGAACTTCCAGTGGAAAGTTCACGATTTGGACCTGATAAAAATGATATGGTGGAAAAATTCATCATGGATAACATCCGCATGATGGCAATGTAGCAAGATAGGTTTTTGCAAGACTAAGTAAAAGTTGCCCAAGACTTAGCTAGAGTTGCGCAAGACTAATCTAAAACTGCACTTTCTCAAGAGCGGAATCTAGCAGAATTGGTGGACCAAATCTCTCGTAGGTTTGAGTCCATGTTGGAACGGTCCCTTGGAGGTTTGATTCAAGATTTGGCCCATCGGCCAAATAACTCTGAAGGGTCTTAACAGTCGGCCTTCCAAGCTAGCAGGCTGGCCACATTTGTTGAAGGTACTTCCTCTCAACGACATGCAGGGCCGTTCCCTCCAACTCAGCAACAGGTGCAGTCCTTTCCAATGGCACATATTTACATTCCAGCTGCACCTGTGACCGCTCCAATGGCACAGATGACTATTCCACAATCAGTACCCATGCCAGTCACTCAGCAAGTTCAGAACCCTCCAACTATGGCGTTTCCATAACAGACTTGGCATGATTAGCCTGGCCAACCATGGCCATATCAAATCCCTCAAGCACAACAAAACATTCTACCAGTGAACATTTAGTTAGCCGCACTTGCTCCTCCGAGGCCACCAATGGTCATTCCAATAACGGTTGGGGGCAACCTTTTCCAAGGGAGCCACTTCTTGACCAAGGAAAAAGGAATCGTGGCAGGAACAACTATGCAGATGCCAACCCATTGTTAATGGCAGGTGGAAGGCATCAAGTGGCCAATCAAACTCAAGGTTGGCCAGACAACAACCCTTCACGACCTATGGCACTTGATAGAGGCCAATTTGCAGAGTTTCTCCAACAAGAATTTGGTCTAACTCGAAGGGTTAGAAGACAGACTTACAGAAGCCCTATCCAAAGTTCACTGATGATGTTGAGTATCCAAGGAATTTTAGAATTTCAGAATTCGCAACATTCAATGGAAAGGGCGAACAGTCCACATTGGAACATATCAGCCGTTCTACTGTCCAATGTGGAGAAATAACAGCCATTCTACCAGTTCAGGTTCAACTTCAAGTGGAATCCCAAGTGTAGAACCTTCCATCAGTAGTAGTTCAACCACTTCCACTACAGGTGCAGGTTCCACCTCAGGTGCAGTGTCTTCCACCAACAATAGTCCAACCACCTCAATTTGAGGTTCCATTTATGAGCATTCAACGAATTACAACCATGCCACCAAGGCTATCATGGCCTTTCTAATGGTGTTTGAAGGACAACCCCCTCCAAAGAAATTTCAATGGAGCAACAACCTTTTAGTAGACCTAAACCCACTTCTAGTGGTGTTTGGGGGGAAAAATATGGCTAATCAACTATTTATTTGGCCAGAAGATGTACAAATCCGTCTTCCTCGTAAACCTCCAGACCCTAGGGGGCAACAAATTGGATGAAGGAGTATCGCCCTTTCATTTATGAAGACTGAAAATCCGTAGTGCTTCAACTAGCCACCTAAAGTGGCTAGTGCTTCCTTTTCAAATAAACCAAAAAGCTGGAAATGAAGCATATGGCCACACATGGCCATTCCAATAGTTAAGTCCGAGCATATGAAGGATCATTCATTCAAGGGATGAAAGACTAAGTACTTGGAAATAAGTGCATTGGCCAAAGCCATGAAGTGGACCTAGCTGTATTTCCAAGATCGACTAATTTCCTAAGTATAGAACGTTTCATTGAAAAGGGACTATAATACATAAGGCTGCAAGTGAACCGAGCTGTTCATGAATAGCTCGCGCTCGGCTCGTTAAAAGGTCGGCTCGGGCTCGTTCATTTAGTAAACGAGTCGAGCTCGAGCCCGATTTTCAAGCTCGTTTAGTAAACGAGCCGAGCTTGAGCAACCTTGAGCTCGGCTCGTTAGGCTCGTGAACAAGCTCGTTAAGAAAGCCCATCTGTATTACAATTTTATATTTAAAAGGTTTGGTCCATATGAATATAAGTTTGGGCCAATTCACATAATGGCCCAAAGAATTATAAGACTTTAGCCCACATTCAAATAAAACTACATCTCAACCATTAAATACTTATTCATCTTCTCAGCCGTTGATTTGTTTTAAGTTAAAAGATAAGTATAACTGTATAACCCTAAAATAAGAAGTCTCCAGCGGTAGCGGCAAGGGATCTTCAGATAATCTAATAAAGAACGGTAGCACCATTCTCACTCCTTTAAACGGATCTTGATGTCTCTCTCAAATGCACGTTTAAGTTCAGGCAGTGGAATATATCTTTAGATCGAGTCCCTACAATCTTGTAAGGTGTGATTTTGATCTTGAAAATTTGTTTGTATTTTTTTTTTTTTTTTTTCTTCTTCTCCGTTTTTGTTGGAGGTGGAGATCGGATTTCATGGAAGAGACCGATCAGATTTCATGAAAGATATGTGTTGATCTTGGTGTCTCTCTTAAACGTACGTTTAAGTTCAGGCAGTGGAATATATCTTTAGATCGAGTCCTTACAATCTTGTAAGGTGTGACTTTGATCTTGAAAATTTGTTTGTATTTTTTTTTTTCTTCTTCCCCGTTTTTGTTGGAGGTGGAGATCGGATTTCACGGAAGAGATCGATCAGATTTCATGAAAGATATGTTTTGTTTCTTATATTGTGATTATAGGGTATGTAACCGAGCCTGAGCTTTTCGCAATTCTACCGAGCCCGAGCTCGAGCTCGACTAGCCCAAGCTCGCCCGAGCACTTCCCTGAAGATGACGACCGAGCCCGAACAACCCAAAGCTCGGCTCGGCTCGGTTCATTTGCAGCCCTAACAATACATGGTCCAGGTTCTATTCATACTGGAAATTACTCATTTTGCTTGTTTTCCATGCATTTCCTAATAGTAGTTAGTTTTATTTTCCGAAGTGCAATATAAGTTATGAAGAACAATGGAAGCTACAATGGCAGCCACTATGGAAGGTTTTTGTTATATGCCAAAGCCTCACTCAAAATTAAAATCCCACGCCTTGTGATCGAGTACTCCACGAGGCATGGAAATTTGGGGGGCGTATGTTTACACCATAAATATTTTCCAGCTGGAATGGTTGTTGTCGCCAATCCCAATGGAAATGTAAGCATTTCCAATTGGAAAAGGTGATATGTAAATAAAGGTGCAATCATGAAGCAACACGTGGCTTCATCAAATGAAGCCATTTGGTACAAGTAATTACACAGGGACACGTGTCAGCCAAGGAGGTAAGTAATTACCTGTAGTTTGAAAGACATGACTTTCCAAGTGGACATGTGGCAGGCAGAGAAGAAAGCAGTTACTTGTAGTTAGAAAGATGTGACTTTCTAAGTGGACACGTGTCAGCCAATGAGGGAATAATCAGTTATTTGCAGTTGAAAAGTTGTTGCTAATGGGATGCGTGTCAGCCAAAGAGGAAAATAGTTACTTGCAGTTGGAAAGACGTGTGACTTTCCAAGTGGACACGTGGCACACTTACCTGCAAGTTATGGGCAGTTACAGGCAGTTAGGAAATTGTGGCCCATTCCATTTGGAAGTTCAGAACGTGGCTAAAAGACTTCAATTGGAATTGAACTACCAAAACCACTCCTTCAAAACTGAAATTCATGGGACATCATATTCTTACACATGTCAACATTATAAGAAAACTAAAGAAGACATGGGACACGTGGCATGATTCGAAACTTCGGTGGAATTTCTCAATTGCTGCTGGAAACCGCCGCCTTTCCATCTTGGCAGTTCTAGAACGTGGATGAAGGCTTGAATGTATGCATTCAACTGCTAAGACCACTATTTATCAGTTGTAGATCATGGGAAAACATGATTTTACACATGGTAACATTGAGAGAAGGCTGAAAGAGCATGGGACACTTGGCAGTCCGAGGAAAGGCCAAGTGTAAGCTGCTAAAACTGCCATATTTTCAACTGCTGCAAAGAAATTCTATAAATAGAGCACTTAGGCTTAACATACAAACCCTGTTCAAATCACACAGCAAAAACAACACTTAAACTATTACATTTCATATCTCTTTACATTCATGTAATGCACCTTCAATATGTTTAATTCAAGTCCTGCACTTATTATTCTTACTTTCCAGCACCTTACTTTGAAGTCCTGCACTTTTAATACCACTTTCCTTTCCACTAGCCATAGAATAGTCCAGAAATCTTTTTTCAAGGCAAAAAGAACCTCCGAAGGTGGTAATTTCAGTCATTCGTACAATCGCCTGATCCCTACAATTTCCTACTAGATAATTGTTCGGATATCCACTTCGGAACGATAACAGTTCCTGGCACGCTCGACATTCACCCTCCTTTCTGCACTTGGAAAAGATCACGGTTTTTAAGAGCTGAACAAGTTCGAGTTTTATTATTGGATTTTACCCTCCCAAAAAGCCTCATACCAATCAAAGTGTACAAATCTTGCATATATTGCACTTTTCCTTTCCACACCCAGGCGATATGGGATTGCGCACCACTATCTCGCCCAATGTGATAGCCTATCAATGTCTCTTGCACCCACCTACAAAGTCATCACAATCATTCTCTTAAAGGTCCAATGTCCCCGTTGGCCATACTTCCAATTGAGTCAGACTTTGATACCATTTATAACAACCAACTACACCACATGGTATAATATTATCCGTTTTGGACCTGAGCCCACACGGTTTTGCTTTTGGATTTTACTTCAAAAGACCTCATACTAATTGGAGTGTACAATTCCTATATATATAACATTTCTCCTTTCTATACTCAAGAGATGTAAGATTATACACTTGTAGCTCACCCAGTATTGTAGTATGCTAATGCCGTTTGCACCCGTCCATGGCACACTTACCCATAAGATCGTCACATGGAGGATTTTGTCCAAAACGAACTTGACTTAGTGAATCCACGTGTTATGCTGTGAAGACGACAATGTCCTTGAGGGCTTCAACCGAGGTAGACAGTTCATCGAGTTCTAATTAACCACAATATTGAATCCCGAGTTTTTCGCCATCGCCTCCACCTCGCTCAACCGGATTTTCAACACAAACACGACGATATCTGCCAAACTATTCGTCATGAATTCCCGAAATTCAAACTTTACACCAATGGTTTAAGCGAATAGAGCAAGCTTCCAATCCATAATTTATTCAGGGGAAAAGAGAGGAAGAGGGAGTGTGAAATTGGTAAGGAGGGGTTGGTGTCATATCAAGGGCATTTTAATTCTTTTAAATTTCTAATATTTTGAAATAAAAATATTAAAAAATTAGAGATAAATTAACATTTATCACACTTGCGACAATATTATTTAGGAAAAAGAGATTTAGGACACGAGTGATACATTCAAAAGTATCTGTGTGTGAGATTTGGTCAAAAGCTCGTGTCATTGAAATTAAACCTTCTTTATCACGGATATTATAAGTTCCAACAATAATTAAACTCTGGAAAAGGGCAATTTGGTACACAAAAAAATGCAACCGTTTTGGGATTATGAAAAATCAATGGGGGCATTTTGGACAATGCATTCCAGCCGACTTGCTTAAAGTGCCGAGATCGCTCAAACTAGGGTTTTGAAAAGCGCCACACTGTCTGCGAGTCTCTCTGTGCTATATCTGTGACTTAACGCCGTGGAAACCCTAGTTTCGAAGCTACAGCTGAGAGAGGGAGAGGATGGGTCACTCGAACGTCTGGAACTCGCATCCCAAGAACTATGGCCCTGGATCGCGAGCTTGGTAAGTTATATTTATATGTACTTATAGCTGGGGGTAAAGCTTCATTGAATTCAGGTGCTATATATATGTATATTTATATAGGTGTAAAAGTGATGCTAATCTGTTATTGACCGTACAAATTTGAAGTATTATATTCTCTTGTCGTATGAAAACTTTCACTTCCTGGAGAAAATGAAAAGAAAACAAATGTTTAAGAAGTTTTCATGAGGGTTGTGTTTGCTTTACCTTAGAGTTTGTGGGAAACGCACTTCTTTCCTGGGAAAAAAATGAAGCTTTCTGTTTAATTTTCTTGCAAAGTAAACGCTGGAACTGTTAGAAAACGAAAGTTCGCTATTTGATTGATTAGTTATTACATTTTTTTGTCAAGTTGAAGTTATGCATTTTCCTTTTTTTTTTAGTTAGTGCGTCTTAAAAATCGGTTGCAAGAGGCAGCACCATAGGTTATAAAACCTCCACTCTAGGAGCTTTAGACTCATCCGAAAATATAGCAGTATATTTCAACATCCAGTCATGCCATGATTTCATGTATCCAAAAAAAAATCCAATATCACAGGAGCAAGAAATGTCACCTAGCAAACTTCATTCCACTAGTATCCATTTATTCAACCCAATTGACAAGCAAACCTGTGACGAACAATGGAATTAACCTTAGTCCTAAGCGAGATGGTATTCTAATAGAGCAAGTAAACAAGCAGTAGTTGATGAAATTTCTGTTTAGGACCTGAGGTTTACCCATGGTATTTATTTTCCGTTTGGTGTTGATGTTGTAATGAAAAAATGTTTTATTTATTTATTTTTATTTTTATTTATTTATTTTTTGTCAATAGAGTTGTCACAAAATTGTTGCTAGTAAAATCATGGTATGTGTTTGTTGATGTATTATATATATAATTTTCATAATTAAAGCACCTTTTAATATTTTTTAAATCATTTTCATTTTAATTTTATAATTCTATATTGGAGTCTTCTTGCCTTGGATAACAGGACTTTATAAAATAAGGGATAAAATTGTCTTTATACAAATAAAAAGGGATACAACTGTCCAAGAAAATATTGTTTTCTAGAATATAGAACCTCTACCGGTAACACAGTTTTAAAAAAGAAATTTTAGCTTCATTCAAAAGCTCGAGTGAGCTAAAATCTCTACTAATTGTTTATTTATTTATTTGTTGTTACCGAACACTTTTAAAAGCAAATTTTCAAAATAAAAGCATTTTTTAAGTGGTTCAATAGCAATCTCAAAATGGGCCTTTAATGTACTTTGCACTAAACCCTAAGGGCTAAGACTATGGTAAATCAGTTTAGTTAGCGACATAGATGCTTATATATGTGTTTAGCTTGGTGCAAGGCTCTTGTTATTTTAAAATTAAAAGTTGCATAACGAGCTGGGACTCAAAGGTTAGAGCCAAACTTGGCTTGACTTATCGTCATCATAATCATCCTTGCTTTTGTCCAAATAAATGTAATCGCCCACATGCATAACGTGCATTCTCATTTTTAATTATTTCATTTCATGTTAGTTTTGACCGGCTTTGATGCCTCTTCTTAGATTCTATACGAAGTTACAACTACTCTTTCCTTTATGATAGGCGCATCAAAAGGTCTACATTCTATGCGTTCATACCATCTAAAGTTTATTCTCTATTCTTTTGTCACTTTTAGGCATTATGTTTAATCTCTCCCTCTCACTTTGATTAGTAAATATATTTTTCTAGCAAATCCTATTATCTACCTTTACTTTCTTACTTTAGTTACGTAAATTCATTGTTGTTTGTTGAAAATGCCAAACACTTTACCCCATATAAGAAGGAAAGTTTTGAAAATGAGGTTTTAAGGTGAAAATGCCCACTTACTTGGAATGGGCCTTAAAATGCAAAATGAGAGGTTTAGAAGGGATAGTTTAGAAAATGACCATTTGAGGATGAAAATCACCATTCTATGTAAAATGGGGTTTTAAAATGCAATGGGTGAGGTTAGAAAGATGAATGTTTATAAAACAACCATTCGATGATGAAGATAAGAGTTTTAATGGGAAGTGTTTAGGAGAGGGTGATTTGTGTAAAAATCAAGAGGGAAGAGAGGGAGGAAGTGCATGTAGGAATCCTACAAGAGTCATCTAGCATGTTGAAAATTTGTTATTATAACAACATGACGCAAATGCCATTTTATTGTAATAAGCATGCTTGTAAAAGTGTGTGGGTGCGAGTGGGTTAATTTGAACACATAAATTCACACAAAAATGTAATCTAACAAGAAAAGTAAACTTAAGGGGGGTTCTAAGAGGGTTTTAATCAAGGTGGGTAGGTGGCTCATCACAATTCTTCGTTCTTCCTTTGGTAGTCTGTTTTGCCATTTGACACCCCTACAATTGGGATAATCCCATGAGAATTATGACGAGGGTTTGAGAAATGGCACAAACATGATCTAGGGGTCCATCACAATTCTTCATTCTTCCTCTGATAGTGTGTTTTGCCGTCCGACACCCCTACAATTGGGATACTCCTATGAGAATTGTGATGAGGGTTTGAAAAATGACACAAACATGATCTAGGGGTCCATTACATAAATTAAAAACATTATGGAAATGTAAGGAAAGTAAATGCAATGAAAAGTACAGCACATGCAAGTTTATCCACAACACAAACAAATGCTAAGAGTTCAGAAGGGTGCCTCCGTGGGCAAAAGAAAAATGAGTAGGTAGAAGATGATGCAAAGTAGAGTTTAGGAGGTGATTACCTTGTTGGAATACCTCTTTGTGGATTAAATTGAGAGAGAAGGGTTCAAAGCCTTGTTTCACCAATTAGATATTGAGAGAGAGTTGTTTTAGTGAAGGTGGGTCTAGCTGCCAATTTTTTGGGTAGATTTGGGGGGTTAAGGGAGTGTTTGGTTTGAGATTCTCTCTGCATTGGTAGAGAGACAAAAATGGGTTATTTCTTGAGAGGGGTTGTAGAGAATTGAATTCTCTGGAATTTGAGAGAGAGAGAGAGAGAGTCTCTTGGAGCTATATAGGCATTATAAGGGTTTTTAGAGAAAATGGATGATGAAAGTGAGAGGAGAGGAGGCTATTTAGAGACAAAATGACCAAAAGGTCATTAATGAAAGGCATAGTGGCCGCATCTAGGGGGAGTTCTCTCTCCATTTTTAATTAATTTTTTTGTGTCCTCATCAGGGTGATGAGTACACTTCCAAAATAGGCTTGTATTTTCATGTCCTTTCCAGGGTGTGATGAGGACATTAACCAATTAGGCTATTTTAAGGGCGTCCTTACCAAGTTGACGAGGACGATGACAAAATAGGTTAATTTTGAGGTGTCCTCACCGGTGATGAGGACAAAGGCAATTCTTGTGTCATATTGGCACCACACAATCAATGTTGACCAAGACGTTAATAATTTAGGTAGACACGTCAAAAATGGTCAAGACTGGTCAAAATTATTCAAATTAGTCAAAATTGGTCAAGATTAGACTAATTAGTAAGTGTCCTCATCACCTAGTGAAAAGGTCTCAAAATTAGCCTATTTTACTTCTATATTCATCACTACTGCGAGCACAACTCAAAGGTAGCCTATTTTGTTACTGTCCTCATCACCTCGGTGAGGACACCCTTAAATTAGCTTAATTGGTCAATGTATTCATCACGACTATATCTTTTATTAATGGCCTTTTGGTTCTTTGCACTATTGCATTTTGTCTATATATAGCCTAATCTCCGATCACTTCCATCAAACACTCTCTCTATAAGCCCCTATATAGCTCCAACAAACACTCTCTCTCTTTAAATTTAAGAGAATTTCTCTTTAAAACCCCTCTCTAGAAATAATCCCATTCTCTCTACCCATGTATGTAGAGAGAGAAGCTCAAACCAAAAACTCCCTTAATCCTTAAATCTACCTAGAAAATTTATAGCAGAACCCACCTTCGCGAAAACAAATATATCTATCAATCTACTTGGTGAAAAATTCTCCATTTTATATGGTTAAAGTGCCGACTTCCAGGGCTCTCTACATATAGAGTCTGAGAATTTTTTGGATTCGGTAAGGTTCTCAAATCAAGCCTCAAAGTTGTTCCAGTTTTTCAAATCTTCAGAACTTACCTCGACTCAAAATGCCAGAACTCCTAGCATAAAGATGAGCCTTATATGCTTGGAAAGCTCACTCAGAGGGATTTCTCCACGCAAAATCCCAATTTTTTTTTGACCTTTGGAAGGTCTTCTACTGAAGCTCTAAAGTTGCTGCAAAAAAATAGAGGTCAACAAACAAGGCTTTGGATCCTTATCTCTCAATTCAATCTTCAAAGAGGTATTCTAAGAGGTCTTACAACTAGGTAATCACCTCCTAAACTCTAATTTGCATCATCGCCTACCCCCTTCTTTTTCTTTTGCCCAATGGTAGGGGTGCACCGGAGGAGGAATGAGGAATTGTGATGAGCCCACTACCCACCTTGTTAAAATCTTCCTATAACCCCCCTTTAGGTTTACTTTTCTTGTTAAACCTTAGATTTTACACCTTTTGTGTGCATTCATGCCTTAAAATGAACCTTCTTAAGATTAGTACACATATTCACATGTTTTTCACAATTCACGGGCGTGATTGTTACAACGGGATGCCACTTTCATTATACAATTATAACGAGGAAATCTTCTCATGCTATAGATGATTCTCTTATGAAAAGTTAAATATATTTCAATTTGGAGCTGTGTGTATGACCCGTGAGTTCCAAGTTTATCTCCATTTAGGGATGTATGAGTAGATTTTCCATGACAAAAGTCACCTTTGTTTCTGAAACTATGTTTGCACACACACTCACACACACACATTCAAAAGCATGCTTGTTATGGTGGAATGACAATCTTGTCATGCCATGACAAAATTTTCATTCAATAGATGACTCTTGTAGAATCATACGATCCTTTGGAAAGTTCAATTTCGTTTCCCTTGGGAGATTTGCAAAGGAACTTGTCCATGTTCAAAGTCATCACCCTCTTTTATACCACATTTTAATTATACACATGCACGAACGCACTTATCAAAAAAAAAAAAAAAAATACACACGCACGCACATACCAATTTCCAAGTTCCACTGTCCATGTCGTTTTAGTGCCCAAATCCCATAGGATCCCTAGATACACTACCCTTCCACTCTTTTCTCTAGATTTTTTCGCAAATCATTCTTTTTTAAACACTGTCCCTCAAAACGTTTGTTTTCATCCTTAAATGGTTGTTTTATAAATATTCCTCTTTTAAACTCTCAGTTTGCATTTCAAGAATCCATTCTATGCAAATGGTCATATTCATTTTAGAACCTCACTTCCAAGTCTCTCCTCATTTTTAGGCTCTCATTTACTCCTTTAAAACCCATTCCATGTAAATGGTCATTTTCACCTATAAAATTGCATTTCATCCTTACATACATTTTACTTCCTAAATTGCATTTTTCCTCTCAAAACCCTCTTATGAGGTATTTTTCATCAATCACACTTTTTAACTTACATTTTCCCTCTTAAAACCTTCTTAGGAGCTACATTTCATCCCTAAACTCATTTGTCTCCCAAATGTGCATTTTCCTCTCAAAATCCCCTTTAGGGAGTACTTTTCATCCCTAAACTCATTTTCATCCCAAATGTTCATTTTCCTCTCAAAACCTCTCTCAAGAGGTACCTTTCATCCCTAAACTCATTTTCCCTCCTAAATGACATTTTACTCTCAAAACCTCTCTTAAGAGGTATTTTTCTCATTTTCAAATGGCTTTTTCCTCTCAAAATATCTCTGAAGAGGCAATTTTCCATCCATAAACTAATTTCCCTCCAAAATGGCATTTTATTCTCAACCTCTTTTAAGAGGTATCTTTCATCCTTGGAACTCATTTTTCCTCCCAAATGACCGGCTGGTAAAATTTTCCTTCTAATTTGTTTGGTATTTTTTTTATGGATACCGCTAACCTATCTCCATGTTGTCCGGTGCCCATCCTACTAATAATGTTGACTCTTATTCTATGAAAAAAAAAAATGATAAAATAAAGGTAATTCTTAGTTTAGACATTCTTTGGTTTCTCTTGCTTGATGGTTGATGGTCTATAAGAATATGCATAGATAGATGTATTGTGTACATTTTACTTAACTAATTTGAGATTTACAATTTACCTAATTTGTTTAAATTATTAAAAATTCTTATTCTAATTCATTTAATGATTATCAGCCGGGTCTGTGGAAACCCACACGGGTTAATCAGGAAGTATGGACTCATGTGTTGCAGACAGTGCTTCCACAGCAATGCGAAGGCAATTGGCTTCATCAAGGTCAGTTTTAATATATATTGAGGAAGGGCCTCAAGTGTTTTTCTTCTTCATTTGATTTTTTTAGGGTAAAATGCTCCGACACCTCCTTAGGTTTGCTTTTATTGCTCATAGATTAAAGTTGGACAAAAATTGCTCTGACACCCCCTGTCAGAACACTTAACAGCCGTTTGTTTTTTAACAGAAAATAGATTTTACTATTATCCCTTACTTTATATAACCCATCATTGCTGATGTTTACAGTTAAAATGAGGAATGTCCTCTACCCTTAATTTGATTACTTGGTACATTCTCATAAACAAAGTTTATACCATTTTTTTAAAGGAAAAAAAAAAAAGTTTGGATCAGTCACAGCATAATACCCTCGTCCACATTATCTTCACTGTCATCGCCACCATATTCACCGTCATCGCCACGTCACAAACACCATCTTCACCAACACCGCATTGGCCATAGTCACCACCACTGCCACAGCACCACCGCCATCTTCACCACCATCGTGACGGCCATAGCCACCACTAGCGCCACTCTCCATTTATCTTCCTTTCTCTCTCCATTTGCTCTCTTCTACGACACCCAAATTTCCCAGCTCCCTTAATACATACAATGTGGCTGTATAGAGAGATAATTCTTGATCTAAGAAGTGGGTTCTGAAAATCAAACTTCAGCCCATAACTTTACCTTCAAATCACTCCCTCAACATCATCAAATTCATCTCCTCGCGTCCCACCACGGCAACACCGCCTTCATCGAAACCGCCACCGGCTGCCACCTCTTCTCCGACTTCTGGAACACAGTCGATTAGCAAAGGCCATGTCTTCTTCCTCTTCCCCAAAAATTTTCTTGATTTGGGCTGTTATGTGAGAGTATAATTTTAGGGCTCGTTTTTGTTTTGCCCGCTTTGATTCCTAAACTGGTTGGAAAATTAGTGATTTTGGTTCTTCCACGCAGCCACCATCTTCACCACCACCGCGGCCTGCCAAAGTTACCGCCACCGCCACGACACAGACCAATCGATTGGAATATGAATTGTTTTTTTCAGAAATCGATTGGAATATGATCCATGAATTTTGAGTTTGAATTGTGTTCATCCTGTGTATGCGTGTATGTATATGTGTATTGGTGGGCTTCTGGGTTTCTATTCCTGGCAGTTTTTGATTGATTTTTTTTTTTTTTGGTTGATTTTGACATCAACTAATTGCCAAATATGATTCCAGTGGATTCCGATATGAACTTGGTTCAGATTGATTGTGTTTTCATCATATGTATATGCAAGCAGTCTATGTATATAGATGGGTTTTAAGTTTTAATAGGTGAGGGAGGGTATAAAGGTCCAACTAATATTGTACTTGAAATAATAGAGGGTAACTTTGGTATTTTATATTTTCAAGTTATTTGAATTTTCATCTGGCTGACGATCAACTAACAGAAGGGGGTGTCGGGGCAAAGTCAATCAAACTGGAGGGGAGGTTTAAACTTTTTTTATCTACTAGTTTAATCTGTGAGCAAATAAAGGTAAACCTGAGGGGATGCAAGAGCATTTTACCCTCTTTTTTTAATATGTTTTACATAAAGTGAGTTTGGTTTGCATTTTTCATGTTATTTGTATTCATTATTGGCATGACCCATATTTTTGTAATGACACTGCTGGTGAAAAAGAATGTCTTCAGTAGCTGCTGAGAACAGAAAGGAACCGTCATCTTATTTTGTTGAGAAGATGAGCAGCTGCTTGATATTATGTGGTGATGGGTTCTTGATTGTTTCTTTTCATTATCACGTGTAATTTGTGGTCACCGTTTATCATGAACTTACACATGCATACTAGGCAGATTTTTTCATTTTGCATGTGATCTGTGGACTGAGACATTTGATTTTACCATCTGTGGAAAAGAGTATCGCTGCCATGAATGATGCACATTACTAGGCAGATTTTTTAAATGTTGTTAGCAATTTACATTTTGAAGTTCATCTTCTTTGTCTTTTGTAGATCTGACATTTTCAGAAGTACTTACAATTTTTGTGTATGATGATGGCCTTTATATTTTTAAGAGTTGGAGAACATACTGCATAAACTTCCGAGAATATTTGCACAAATGCTTTGTCAAAAAACTGAATTCTTTTTGTTTTTTCGTTTTCCTTAATCTTCTTGTTATTCTTCGTTTTTTAATATATTTTATTCTGTATTTCAGTATCGCTAAGGAAATGGGACATCAAATAGCCAAGCACCATTGGAGCTGCATTGAAGATTTTTTCTTTCCCTTGTTTCTTTTATGACTAGTACTCTGATACTCTGTTGAATATTATACATTGAGAGTTGATTTTCACACTTTGCGTTGCCTTGGTTACATTGTCTGATATTTAGTTGTGAATGTAATTGATAATTTTGTTCTGCCCTGTTGATTTTCACACTTTGGGTTGGCTTGGTTACAGGCTTTGTTCTTCGCTTTTGCCATTTTGATTTAGTTTTTCGATGATAACTACTATATATTAAATTTAGTGTTGATATAGTTGATCGTTTTTCACAAAAATTTTTTTTGGACGTGGTAGGGAAGAGGGTGGATTTTGCATGTTTATGGTTCTCGTTCGCATGCTAGTTTCTTTCAAGGATTTTTGCAGATTTTGATCCAGAACTTTGGAATTATGAGGCACAATTCTTTTTTGGTAATTTTTCGTGATCAAAAGCATGCAATTAATGTGCATATATATAAAACTTGAAACAAAATAACGATGGTAAATTGCCGTAATTTCCAAACAATCACCATAGTTCTTTTGGCAAATTGGCTGGTAATCAAGTTCCTGACAAGAGAGTAAAAAATCCATGTTCTTTTGATTCTTTGTTTTAGTGACGTTAACTTGAACCCTGCTAAATTATCCAAAAAAATGGAGGGAGACAAAGCAAAACCCAGCCAAGCACACCTCATTCCTGTAACTCTCATAAACCAGATTGCAGTTCTCATCTTACTAGTGTACAACAATACGTCAGATTCCATGCTATGTAAATTAGATTTCAGCCTGATGGATATCATCAGAGTCGCACCTATCCCTCTCCTATTGTGAAATGCAGTGTGTTTTTCCTATAAAACTCTTTACGTCAAATGCATCACTGCCAGTCTTTGTGATGACACCCTGATCAGATAATTCACATCGTTAGACTGAAATCCAAAAAATTACATTTAAACAACTATTTTTGATACGCATGAGAGAGAAAGAGAGACCTTTTCAGTAATAATACCACTTATTATATTAGCTGGGGTAACGTCAAATGCTGGGTTCCAAACTGAGATTCCAGACGCGGCAACTCGTTCCCCAAGTCCTCCACGTGAGTTCAACAGTTCCTTTGCAGATCTTTCTTCTATAACAATTTCTTGTCCAGAAGAAAGAGAGAGATCTATGGAAGTCAATGGTGCAGCCACATAAAATGGAATACCATGACGAACCGCACACAGGGCAAGACTGTATGTCCCGATCTTATTAGCAGTATCACCTGCATTTATATTAAAATGCATCCATCAAACATATGTTCTACTATCAAATCTCACAGCAGTGTCTTTTTAAGTACCATTTGAAGCCACACGATCTGCTCCAACAATGACAGCATTCACACGTCCAGCTTTCATTAATGCAGCTGCAGCAGAATCTGCTATAAGAGTAGCGGGGATGTTATCGTGGACTAACTCAAAAGCTGTCAGTCTGGATCCCTGCAGCAGGTTGAAGAATCAAATAAATTTGGCACCATTGATAAACAAAGGCAAAATTAAACTGTTAGATGTCAAGAAGTTATATTAACAACACAATTACATAACCCATCCTTGAATATCACACAGATGTGAACATCACTTCTCTTTGAGAAAACACAACTACTTTACATTCGACAGGCACGCACACATACCCCAAAAAAAGAAAAAAAAGACCTATTCAACGTTTCAGGCTAAACAAACGATATACCGTCACAGCCACCTTCAACTATCCCTTTTTAGTACAGTATATAAATTTGATGGTCATTTCTAAGCCTTTGGAAACCCTTACAGGCCTTTGGAAATGTTTGGAGGGTGAAAGTTCCCCCAAGGTCAAGCAATTCACATGAAAAGATTGAAGACATGCTTCGTGGTAAAAAATTTCTGAATCTCCCATCTGTCTACTTGCGCAGAGGTTAAATCAGTGGCACACATGCCATTCAGATGCAGTTGGATGGCCTCAGTTTGGTTTAAAGTGGCTTGCATTAAAAATTTGAGCCTGCCTCCATCTCATCAGCCCAGAAGGTAAATTTTTCCCTATGAATTTAGATAGATCATATTCATCATCCTATGAATTTAGATAGGTCATATTCGTCATCACAAGTCCTCATTTGCTATATATTATGAAATCAAGGAAAAGATTTATCTTCAGAGGTCATCTTTTATTATTATTATTACTATTGAACTTTCGGAGGTAATTTGTCGATCATCAGTCAATAAATATCAGAGTTCATCTTCATAGCTGCCCTCCCAAATCCCATACTTGCTGAGGACCCTTGCTTCCTTATCTAGTCCTCAGAGTCTTTTCCCATCACTATTGCAAAATAAACATCTAAGTTATTTTATTCATGAAATGTTCCAAACAATCACATTTTAGTATTTTACTCTATTCAGGCACTGCAGAACAACACTTTGTCCAACCATGGTTGCGATATTGCCAAATTGGAATGTGGCAGCACATATTTTCCTTAATGAAATTAGCAACAATACAAGCTATATACGCACTTGGTTGAATGGACGTGTTTCCGTACAGTAAGCCCTCTCGAGAACTCCTTCAGCATGAAGTGCACGGATCACACCCAGTGCAGTACCATATCCAGCAGTAGCAAGACTATAACAGCATGAATAATAACGATTAGCAAAATTTTTATATGGTAAGCTCATTCTTTGGCACTTCATTTTTTCCGCCATTTGCTTCTTAAAGGATCAGGTGGATAGAGAGGGAGAGGGAAGGGGAATACCTGCCAGTGTTGCAATGAGTCAGAATAGACAGCCTCTTAGCATCTTTGAGCTGGCACTGAATAAAACTAGCACCATAGGACCCGATTGCTTTATTTGAGGCAACATCGTCCTTAAGCATTATTTCAGCAGCTTCAATGTAAGCCTAGCAATAATAGAAATTGCAAGTGCAACAGAACATTAGTACACGCTAAGGAGATAAGTATGATACATGATGTTTAAGCCTTTCTCCTCTCTCTCTGTCATATCCCAATAAGCCCCAAAGTGGATTTATTAGGTAAATGAAGAACACATCATTGATTGAAAGGTCATAAAACAACAGTTACTCCTTTTACTTTCCTCTCTCCCTTTTTATTTATTTATTGAGAAGTGTTAAGAACAACAGATACAATACCTGAAAGACAGTCCTAGCTTCTGATGCATTTGCAGCTGCCTTTGATATGGCTTCTTTAAGTTTTGTTGCAGCATCCGAAAGATTCACAGCAGTTGGTCGGCTGATAAGGCATTCAAGATGTTACTTATCAAAAAAAAAAGATAAGGCATTCAAGATGTCAGCTATTTTTTTGAGGATTAGCAGAAAATGCTATGACTACATTATTCGAAGCTTGAATTATAACGCAGAAACAAATCACCATGTCATTAACAAGCAAAAACTCAGATTTATTGTTACCATCTGCTGTTTACCTAGAGACAAGATATTCCAATTTGTTGGACAGGAAAGATGCTGCATGATTGGATGTCCCATTAAAAGCTTCCAAGTTACACACTTCCACTGCCAGAGAAAGGGCTGCAGCTATAGCAATTGCAGGTGCCCCACGGACCACCATATCTCTTATTGCAGTCCTGAGGCAATACTTAAAAAAATTACTTAAACATTTATAAGTTGAAACTCACGCACCCACTTTTTGTCCCTAATAGGACTTGAGCCCCAACCTTCTTAAGAAGGTAGAGGAGATACTACTAGGCTACAACCCTTGTTACTAGTACCGAGGTTCATTATCTTTGTGTTAACCTCTACCTGCTTTTACTCTGGTCTAGGTAGCAATCTTGGGTAAAATATATACAGAGAGGGATAAGGATACTAGATTCATAATTTACATCAAGATCAATATATATATATATATATTAAAATTCCTAACGACTGTCTGACATCAAGAGGAGTGTTAGCTGCAGAATATATATATATATACACACACACACACACACACACAACATTTATTGTGATTAGTAAAAAATTTAAGTCGATAAAATCAATCCATTACACAATTTTCATCAGAAATAAATAGTATGATATGAATTGAGGACAACAGGGCAAGAGTTGAAATATGTTACCATCCATCTGTTGAATCTCGAATATCCAAGTAAGTGGTTTCAAGGGGAAGCTTCCTCTGTTCCACACAAACAGTACAGTACAGAGTCATAATCAGCTAAGCAGAAGATGAGAACCCAACACCAACCATAAAAGTTACCATTATTTAAGTCACCATCTGGATTGAATTTAAACAGGCAGTACCATTTTTGCTTTTTGATAAGGAGAAATGCTTCGAGTTTTGCTCCAAAAAAAATAATAATAAAAAAATTCATATAAATATAAATATATATGTATACATGCATGTAGAGATACCTGATCGAGTAGCTGAAGTGAACCGCGCTTATAGCAGATAGACTGAAGAGAGGAGTCCTTTTCAGGTCCATCAAGGAAGCTCGAATCAGTTGCCATTGATTGGAACTGATCAGCTGCTATGTGAACCCTATAAAAATCAAAATTTTGATAAAAATTTATTACAAATGTTGTGTTAGTGAAGCAAATTTACAGAAATAAATCAAGAATTATAAGAAAAAGAACCATATTGACAATACCTACAAGAGACTGAAACTCTACTAATAAAACCCTAATTTCCACTTTCTCGCAACCTTTTCACGGCTGAATGAAATCAAAACTCAGAAGTCGAGGCCACCGATGCTAAAGCGGAAGTGTGGAAGGGAAACAATCAACACGACATCGTTTGATCGTCATCTAATGACGAGATCTCGAAAACTTGGACCGACATATTGGCTTCGAGAAATCGCGATGCGAGACGAAAAGGTGCCAAAGAAAGTTGTGCAATTGATTTACGAATCCTTTGGCTTTGGAGGGCATAAGCGACAATTCATGATGAAAGCGTTGGATTGGATTCGTTACCGGCTGTGTAGAAAGACTCGGATTGACTGAAGACATCCAAGACCACAATTATGGATATAATAATAGGTATAACAACTTCACCTGTTCCTCACTCTCCCCATTATAATGTGCTGATCTAGGTTTTTTTCTTCTTCTTCTTTTTCTTTCCTACTTTCTTTTTCATATAAAATGTTAGATTTTTTTTTTTTTTTTTCTTTTGTCTCTCTCTCTCTCTCTCTCTCTCTTTTGCTTTCTGGGTAACGTTAGCTTTGTTAGCTTTAGATTTTAGATTTCCGTTTATTTTATAATAGTTTTATACAACATTTTTTTCTTGGTTTTTGGAAGATCATCTTAAAGCTTCATGAACAAAAACAGAAACATTACAATCTTGGGACAAGTCTCTCTCATCTTTGTTAATTATACGAGTGATTAGGGTAACTACATTTGAGAATGAACATGTGGGGCAATACAAACATCCATAAAAGGAGTGGGAAATATGTCTAATTTCACTTAAGGAATCAAGGTAATTTTGTTTCTATGTAAAATATTTTTTGGAAAATGTTTTCCTGTATATTTCTAAATATGAGCTGTAAGGAGAATACAATCATGTCATATCTCCTTGAAGTCTTCTCTTATTACTATAGAGGTCAGAGGAATATGCATATTTCTTTTCCTCATTGATTTTCTCCTCCGTCGTTTATTTTAATATTACGGGGATGCTGGTTTGGGGATATAGTTCCCTGAGTTCCTTATTGTTTCATCTCAGGTAGTTTTTTGGCGGTGGATACTGATCAGAGCTATTTTGATGTTGACTGAGCTCTCAACGGAAGATTGCCAAAGAGAGAGTAAAAGGGTGGCTTATGTTTTTCTCTAAAACAATGGCACCGTTGAATCACATTAAAGATCTTGAAGGTGGTGGAGGTTGTGGCAGGGTTTAGCTTGCAAATACAGACTGATTTGAAATTGCCTTAGCACACTAAGGATCAGGTCCAATAAACATGGCAAGCTCTTCACAGCAATCTGGGATGAATGTTGACCACAATCGCGAACCTGGTCCACTGATGAAATTACTGCTTCAACGTCCAAGAGGAAACAATGACACAAGTTTGAAGACAGAAGAAAACAAAGTACCAGAGAAAGATCTCAACTGGTACCTGCCATTACACAAAGCTGCACTCAGAGGCGATTGGGAGGATGCCAGAAGATTCTTTGACCAAGATCCTGATGCAGTCACGGCCAAGATCACTAGAACCTCAGAAACAGTACTCCACATTGCAGTTGGAACAACAAAGGCAATTCATTTTGTGGAGAAGCTGTTGGAGTTGATACCAAGAGAGGCAGTGACAAGTCTGAGAAATGAAATGGGTGATACGGCCCTTCACTATGCTGCAACATTGGGCAATGTTGAGGCGGCCAAGTTATTAGTGGCCCATAATCCAGACTTGACCAATACTTGGAATGGTTCATTATTGCCTCTCCATGTGGCTGCTGGATATGCCCACAGGGAGATGGTTTCATATTTATTAACTGTCACTAGAGATGACATGGAGCCCAATCTGTTTGCAGATGAATCTGGTGCAAAGCTTCTGAATCTCGTAATAGTTGCCGAATTTTATGGTTAGTAATATTGAGCTGCTTCATTCCATGTCGAGTTCAAAGAATAAAAAAATCTAATGTTGTATCCATCTTTTTACATTGACAGACGTGGCTCTGCATCTGGTTCGCCTTTACCCCAGGTTGGCTACATTGAGGTCATCTGCTGGTAACACTGCCTTGAGTATGCTTGCTGGAAAGCCTTCTGCATTCCCTAGTGGAAGTCGCCTAAATTTTTGGCAACGGGTCATTTATTCCTGTTAGCTTCTCCACTCCATTCTTTATCCTCTTATCATCTGTTGCCTACCTTATTACCAATACTATTCTTTTACCAACTTGATGTTGGTGATACATTGCCATGAATGTCTGCCTCACAAACACAAGGTCTTTCAGAAAGAAGCTGTCATGTTGTGCAACAATACGATGCAGCATTTCTAAGAATAAAAGACAAGGAAATTTAAGAGGACTAGAGCTCACTTTTCTAACACTAGTGTTGTCTCCCAAGTATTTGATGACAGCTGCTAAAATGCATTCACTGGATGGATGCTTTTGGTAACTGAAAAAATTCAATTGATAGATCTCACAAATAGATCTATTTAAATTAAAAGATTATCCAGAGGGAAATTTATAATAATACTGGGGGAAGCATAACTCTTTTCCTCTTTCATCTTGTAGGTGTTCCTGTGAAGTTTGAGAACACCAGATGCCCCAAGGGAGGAGGAGACATGGAGAATCCTCCTATTAGCTCTCACATTTGTGTGCATATATGCAGCTGGGTTGGACTTTTTGGGGGACACAATCTGTCTGGTATGTCAAATTTTCCTTGTTCTTGATCCAGGATTATAATTAACAAGCTACTTAAATGCATTTTATTGACTGCTAGTACACTTGGGAGTAAAACCAAAATGGCAAATTGAATAATATCTGTTTTCATTAGGCATCTGCTACAAATTTCCTAATTGCATAACTGGCAGGATTTTTGTTACATGCGATATAAATAATTCAATTACACCTACTTGCGATAAATATTTTAATCTATCATTGCTTAAGAAATCAAATATTTAATGTCTAAACTATGTCTACTGAGACCTGGCAATTGTTGCCTGAGGAATAACAATCTTTTCTTTGTTTTGGCAAGTTCTCAGAAATGACAATTACTGTCCTTCTGATATGAAAAAAATGCCCTTATGTGTCTAATTTCTTGCAACTGGTTTTATTTTGTGCTACAGTATGCCAAAAATTGCATGAAGTACTTTGGGAAGCCATTGAAAGATTAGGTACGAAATACTAAATTGGCTGTCAGCACACAAAAGCTCTTGATTTTTTTTTTTTTTTTTCCCTTTTTGCTATTCGGGTAGGTATCATGTTTGGAGGTTATGTTGTTCTTTAGCTGATTTTAATTGTTGTTCTTGAGCTGATCTTAATTGCAGTGCCACATGTGAAGCATATCAGGAACATCAAATTGATGCATCAGCAAAATCTTCAACTTGTTAAATGCTTGTGCATGGAAGTTACAGGGTTGGACTATTCAACAGCTGCATTGATATTTAGATCACCAGTTCTTTCTGGAGCAAGGTTAGGGATTAGTGAGATTGTAGAAGAGATTTTGGAGTCATTTCCACCTGCAATTTGGTCTCGGGATGGAGAGGGCCATAATATATTCCTATTGGCAGTTATACATCGTCAAGAAAACATTTACAACCTCTTACACCAAATGAATGAGCACAAACAGTTGGCAACACAGTTACGAGACCATAAAGAGAACACAATCTTGCATTTGGCTGGAAAGCTAGCACCTCCTTATCAACTCAATTTTGTCTCCGGTGCAGCTCTGCAGATGCAGCGTGAATTACAGTGGTATAAGGTAATAAGTTTATTTTTAGAATTTCATATTAGTTTAAAGGTAATGAGGTTTAGGAGATCCTATTATTCTCACCATATCTTAGAAACAGGTCAGATTTGTTGATTAGTTTCAAACGTCAGCGTTTTCCTTACAGGAAGTGGAAAAATATGTGCAGCCTGACTACAAAGATAGAGAAAACTCAGTTGGAAGAACACCTGCACTGGAATTCTCTGAGGAACACAAGGACTTGGTTAAAGAAGGAGAGAAATGGATGAAAGACGCAGCAAATTCATGCACAATTGCAGCAACACTCATTGCGACAATAGCTTTTGCTGCATCCATTACTGTACCAGGAGGCAACGATGGTGACAAGGGCTTCCCAATATTCTCCAAAGAAAAAGCGTTTTCCATCTTTGCTGTTTCGGATGCATTCTCTCTGTTCTCATCCACTGCATCCCTATTAATGTTCTTGTCCATCCTCACTGCACGCTATGCAGAAGCTGATTTTCTCTATTCCCTGCCAAAGAGGTTAATGATCGGTCTTGTCACCCTATTCCTCTCCATAACATCCATGATGATAGCATTCAGTGCCACAATCTATCTTGTGTTTGGTGATAAAAAGTCATGGACTCTCATTCCAGTGGCTGCATTTGCCTGTCTACCAGTGACCTTGTTTGTATCATTGCAATTCCCCCTCCTAGTGGATATGGTATGTTCTACATATTGCCCTGGCATTTTTGGTAAGCGGAGTGAGCGTCTCCTCTACTAGACCAGCAGGCAAGGTGAAGGTGGTCTGATTACTGTTTGTCTCTTATCAAATTTAGTGTGAATGAATATTTGTAAGATGGAAGGCATATTTTTATTCTTCATGTATTCCTGTTCTAAATTCCCGATGACCTAGCAAAGGATGTAGAAACATATATACAATAACAATTATATAATCTTTGTTTATTAGAGGAACAAATTCTTGTGCTTGCATTTCCACCTTGATCATAATAGAAGGATTTTTCATCCTGTGTTGTTCTCTATTGCGTTCAAATGATTGGTTAGATTTCGAAGAAGATAATGACTAACCATATCGATTATGTCTGATCATGAGATGGTTGCGGCTGTTTGACCAGAAAAAGAGTTTGGTCTTGCAGTCCTATGAATTTGAAACAATGGTACCTACATAATTGTAGAAATGTTTGTGACTGCTGTTTCTGAAATTTTCAGTCATTTGTTTACATTTGTCTATTTACGGATGCTATCTTTGTAATTATTGGATGACACAGTATCACCAACCGGGGTTGTGTGGTGCCTTCTGATGAATGATTGAATGGCACAATTGCAAGAAAGGATGCACCTCAAAGCCATTATACTATATGCAGTAACGTCTCGACGCTCACATGCGACCATTTTTTTTTTTTTTTTTCATGCATTCTGATAGCTTCTTCGATGTTCTGAAAACAGTCATTATCCTTCTGCATTATGTTCCAACAGTAATTACAAGGCATCAGGTTCAACAGCATTTTCCACCGAGCATTATGCACCCATCGAGTTAATGACCGAGTTGCAGATTCAAAATAACTCTCAAATTGTAGTCAAGGGTGCAGGGTGGACGAAATATCAAAACTTCCAGATATTTGTAATGAAATTGATTTTTGTTTTAGAAAGTTGAAAATAGATCTTGGAGGCTAGATCACTTTCCCCAGAAAGAGGCCAAAATTGTTTTGATCACAAAACTACTTTAGAAGATACATAGGAAACATGTAAGTTATACTACAACATTCCTAAACAGATCACTGAAATTTTGTGTCCATCTGAGTGATAAAAAACATAAAGGAAGGCAAACATTATGTATTCACTACAGGATTTGGATGCAAAGCAAAGAACTCTCTACGTTTGCAGATCTAGTAGAAAGGATGCTCACTTCGCTTACTAAAAATGCTGGGGCCACACGTGGACTTAATCATTTCCACGAGGAGAGGAAATTGCAAGAACACAAACAACGTCACAGGAAGACATGCTAATGCAGCCAGTGGGATAAGAATCCATGCTTTTTTATCACCAAATACAAGATAAATTGAGGCACTAAAGGTTACCATCATGGAAGTTATGGAGAGAAATAGGGTAACAAGACCGATAATTAACCTCATCGGCATCGCATAGAGAAAATCAGATTCAGCGCATCGTGAAGTGAGGATAAACAAGAGCATCAACACAGAAGTGGTGGACGAGAATAAAGAGAATGAATTTGAAATGGAAAAGATAGCAAAGGGTTTTTCCTTGAATAAAATTGGAGAACCAACATCACCATTGTTGCCACCCGGTACAGTAATTGCTGCTGCACACACTACCATAGCAATGAGGGATGCTGCAATTATGCACGACTTTGCTGTGTCTTTCAACCATTGATCTCCATCTCTAACCAAGTTCTTGTGTTCCTCAGTGAATACCATCGCAGGCGTTCTTCCAGCAGAATTTTTCTTCTCTCTGTAGTTAGGCTGAACATGTTTTTCAACTTCCTGAAAACCCAAACTTAAGGATCAAAGAACAAAATTAACCAATTTTTAAGATGCCATGAAAGAAACAACTTCAAAAATGGGATCCCAGGCCACACCTAAATTAGTGATTGAGGAGTGGTTTTGGGCCTGATCATGCGTGATAACAAAAATCAAATAATTCTGGACCAGAAAGAAATTAATCACCTTAAACCACTGTAACTCTCTTTGCATCTGCAAAGCTGCACCAGTGACAAGATTGAGACGATGTGGAGGTGCCAACTTTCCAGCCAAATGCAAGATATTGTTCCCGTTAATATCACTAATTTGAGCCACCATATGTCTGTGCCCATTCATCTGATATAAAAGGTTAAAAATGTTTCCATGACGATTTATAACTGCCAGTTGGAATACATCATGCTGCTCTTTGTCCAAAGACCAAATTACAGTTGGAAATGACCTTAAAATTTCTTCTACTACCTCATGAATGCCTAAACTTGCTCCCAAAAGGACTGGTGGTTTAAATATTTTGGCAGCTTTTGAGTTATCCACACTAATAATTTCAACGCACAAGCATTTGACAAGTTGAAGAGCTTGCTGATGCATCAGTTTTGTGTCACGTATATGCATAACATGCGGCACTGCAATCAAAATCAATTCATGTATGACATAAATTTAAAATAAAATGATGGTGCTTACGGGGCAAGTTTTGTGTATCATACCTAATCCTTCAATAATTTCCCAAATTACTGCATGCAACTTTTGGCACACTGTACAAAAAATCAAGATCACTAGAAAGTGTACAGGAAAACATTAACTAATTGTAGTTAATGAAAGCAATGCCAAATTACCAACTGATATGGTGAGGGCCTTTAGATCCCTGACACCTAATTGGTCCAATTATTGGGGCCCCACTCACATCGACCAATATGATCCTCAATCAGGACATTGACCCAAATTGTTTTGTGGGATTAAGACGTGCTCATGTTGATACAGCATGTATCATATTTAGTATACTTGAAATTTTGTCAGTTCGCAGAACTCTAATCCCATATCATCATATCTGGTGAAGTCTTCCAATTTCTGTAAAGGTTCAATTCTAAAAGCAGAATTCTCACTTCAAAGCTAAAAACTGTGCACTTGCACCATCTGAGTTATCAGAGAGATTCAAACACCCCCTCAATTGTTTGATCAATTGAATGTCTTGCATATAAGACCAAATTATAAACAAGAAAAATGACATACCGGAAATGAAGTGTTTTCGACCGAAAACCTGGCAGCACATCTGCATGCACTGTTGAGAAATTTCTGGCAGATTCTCAATGTCTCTTACATTGGAGTGGTGTAAGTTCTCCTGCCTCAGAGGAACACCTTCAAGATGAAAGAGTACAGAAAATATATTTCCTTCAATATATACCCCAAATGCTCTTTTGAGTAAAACTGAATGCTCCTATGGTCTAAGAACCTATATTAGTGGGCTCCATATATTGTCCCCTATTGTACTAAAAAATGTCTATTTGTTGCATATCAGTTAACTATCACTAATGGAAAAGGATACAACAACGTGACAAAGGAAAACATATCAAATTCCCCTAATTTCTCATTTTTAACCTTCTGAAATATTCATAGAACATTTTCCAACATCCAAAGAATCTGAACAAAATCAACTGATGAAAATATCAAATCATATTCGTATTTTTGCATGGAGGAACTATTAATGTAGCCTTAATCTTTTAATCAAGCACGTCGGCAAGAAGAAGCTTACAAGATGTGATCTTGTGTGAAAACAAGCAAGGTCGGTTTTGCCAGTTTCTAGAATGTGGCAAACTGGAAACATATTTTTGGCATGTTAAACAACAATTATGCAGCTATATTTGGTTGAGAAGTAATCATGCCTTTATATGCATCATTAGCAAGTGTCGCACGATCACTTAAGTGAGTATTTAGAATGAAGTACATCAAGTCATTTTAGGTTTTCACATGGGTATACAATCATTGGCTTACTTGACTTGGAATGTGCGGTTTCCACTTCTTGTATGTTAAACTGAATAGAATATAGAAACACAACACAAGAGAGTACAGATGATAGAGAAAACATAAAATGGAGTTGGAGAAACTCACAAGAATAGACTAAGCGCTGCCAAAAGTTTAGGCAACTTCCACTTGGGAATGCAGAGGGCTTTCCTGCTATAATACTCAGAGGAGTATTACCGCCACGAGAAACAGTTGTAGCCAACTTAGGGTATCGCCGAAGCAGATCCAGAGCCACATCTACATATGTATTATAACATCAATGAAAAAGAGTTAGAAATAAACTTAATACTAACAGGTACCAAATTAATACACAATTTGGTGATTATTAGCTTCTCCTTTTTCACACTCTTTAGAAATTTATTTATTTATTTATTTTTTCATTTTATAAATTCAGCAGCAATAAGAAACTGGCTTCTTATTACTCACCATAGAATCCTGAATCTACTACAATATTGAGAAGCTTGATCCCAGGTTCGTCTGCAAAGGGACATGGATCCACATCATCTTTGGTGACGGTTAATAGATATACAACCGTCTCTTTGTGACCAAATAGAGTAGCCAAGTGGAGAGGTAGTAACTCCGTATTGCTCCAAATATGAGGCAAGTGTGCATTTTTGGTCACTAATAACTTGGCCGCCTCAGTATTCCCAAATTTTGCAGCAAAGTGAAGGGCTGTCTCGTTAAATTGATTAGCCACAACCAATGCCTCTGTTGACACCAACTCCATGAGTTTCTCCACAAAATGAATTGTCTTCCTTTTCCCAACAGCAAGGTGGAGTGCTGTCTCGGAGGTTCGTGTGATCTTTTCCATGACCCCATCTGGATTGAGGTCAAAGAATCTTCTAGCACTCTCCCAATCACCTCTGATTGCAGCTTTATACAGTGGCAGATACCAGTTTAAATCCTTCTCTGTTTCATTTTCCCCTGTCACTACATCAAGCAAGCACACAGAAAATTAAATTGGTCACATGAATAAACAAACATTTTAACTCAATCTATTGGATTGATTTGTGAAGTCAGACAAAATTGTTTAGCTTACCAGCCTTACTACTATTATTAATATTCAGCCTCAATCGTGATGAAGGAGGAGCGGTCATCCTTGTTGGAAAAGATTGCTCACTCCATATGCTAAGACAATATGTGCTTCATGCTCTCTCCTTTTTTGGTTAATTCTACTGAAACCCACACCTCCCTCCAGGTTAGTTGCTCAAACTTTTTTGAAGATTTGTGGGGCTTATTTTTTTTTAAGAATTATATTTACATTTAACAAAAATGCCGGGGGCCTTTGATTCTCTTTCTCAAATAAATCCTGTCAATATAAAATGATTATTGTTTGCCCTTCACCAATGACCAACACCTCAAATCCACTTGAAGCAAAAAGGAATGCAAGAAAAAGATACAATCAGTGTCTTATCTAAAAGAAGAATCAAAGGGAAAAGAGAGAGAATACTACTATAAAAAAGGAGTGCACATCCAATAAGAAAGGTACCATTTGTCTGCTGAGTGAACAACGAAGTTGCCACATTCAGAAGTTCGGTGAGCCATACTGCTAAGAAAGATTGTTAGTGTGGCATTTAATGAGTGAAATGGAGGAGTGCTTTTGACGTATTGAGTGATCAGCATATACCTCCAAATTGAAAGGTAAATTTTATAAAACAACAATTAGACCAAGCAAATATTATGGGACACCATGTTGAACAACTAAAAAACAACAAAAAAATTTCCCGGAAAAATAAAAAACAAATTATTCTTAAAATGAGTGTGGCAGACCTTTCTTCCTTTTTTATTTACTTTCTTTTTTACATTACTGAAATAAACAGAAATAAAGAAGAAAAAAAATAATAATAACTATGGATTCTTACACGATGCATTTTTATGTTAGGATTTCCGTAGTTTTGTCCAGCCGTATCTATAAAAAAAGATAAAACTTGTTATTTTGTTATTTAAATGAACCCTCTTTTCCTAATCTTATCAAATCCCGCATGAAAAACGTCAAAACTTTAATTTTCACGATACGGAAAAGATAAAAAAAGAAGAAGATAAAATTAGAAACGAAGACGTTCATGAGATGGTTGAAGAAGCGCAATTGGAGATAAAATGAGTCACGGTTTGGACATGTGTAGCAATTGCCAGTTAATTGAACCGGGTAGTAAAAGTGACACGGCCCTAATTGAGGATAATGCTAGGGAAGGAGGAAAACCAAAACTTAAATGGGTTGAGATAGTCAGTTAAGATGAGATAACATGTGTTTTAATTAAGGCTATGGTCTTACATAGAGCAGAATATGAAACATAATTCATATAGCCAAACCTAAGTAGTTGGAAAAATGCTGTTGAATTGAGTAACTTGAGTTGGTATATTTGGTTGCGGAATACTGAATTGTCTCCTACATGATTCTAAGAATTAAGAAACATAAGCATAACAAAAGAAACCCAGCTGATCAACACAGATGCTTTCAAGGAAGACTTAAAAAAAAGTTTTATGGCGTATAAAATGGTCAATATAGGAGAAATCTTGATAAGCAATGGGTGGTCTGGAGTGACTTTTTTCAACAAATAGAAAGTGGGGTCTGTTGGAATCAATCCTTCACTAGCTTATTAACCATTTTTATGTGATCAGCTCTATAAGATTTATAGAAATTAGACTTCTTAACGACCAAGCCCTTGAGATTAGTTAAGAATAGAAGATGAACTGAAATGCTAAATACTATGCATCACATTTGATTTGCCAAATTCATTTACATAATAAATGTTTGCATTTTTTTTAGTCCGACTCGAATGTGTAAAGGACAGTTCATAGTGTAGTTAATTAATATTCCCTCAAAGATCTTTAGAATTAAAGAGAAAGATCGGACCAAAGCCAAAATTTCCATATATCTAACTATATATATATATATGGTTGATAAGATACATGTTAAAGGAGGAAGATTCTTAGAGAGAATGTTACATATACATTGGTTTCTTACCATTTCTGAGAGAGAGAGAGGGCGCTCCAATTTCTTCGGCACGAAGAAGACCGCGCAAGTCAGCTCCGAGATTCCACTCACTAGACTAGACGAACACAGAGCGAGCCTCGTGAAGGGATTTGGTTCCATTTTTAATGCCACGCAACCTTTACCTTTACAAGTTGTCGCTTCTGCCCTTCGAGAAAATTCAAAATTGCGTCACTTCCGCTCGTCTCGTATTTTTTTGCAAACATCTCGTACCAAGCGCTAGTGTTTGTTGACTTTGTTCTGTGATGATGTTACATTCTAATCGTCACATTATATAATGTGGGATTTATACTGTGATTAATGGCATTCTTGAGGAAGTCAATGATCCAACCACACAGTATTTCCACTGATGACCTAGTTTCAAGAGTAACGCTCTTTAAAGAACTCTATATACTTGATTATTAAATTGTGATAATTAAAAAATTAAAATTATAATTAAAAATTTAATGGAATTATTTATTAATCTTTTAATTCATTGATTAAAATGGAAGAGACTGACTTCAAAATTGTTTAAAGGACACTATTCCGAGCATGCCATGATTAAGTGGCAGTCTAATGATGATCATAGACACCTATTCTTAATTGGCATGAGTTTTGTAGAGCTGGTGTTGAAGATCATAAACACTACCTACTCTCTGAGTGCTCTTTTCACTCACAGAATTCGCTCTTTTAGGAGGGTTAAATGCAATGTTCGGTGCGAGTCTAATTTCCTGATGGATTTAGTTTCATGGGTTTTCTATTAAAAGTTGGTTGTGGGCTGTTGCGGTGAGTTTTATTTGGAGAGAGAAAAACAATGCCCATATTGTTAATGAAGTTCAGTTCAAAATTTGGTCCAGGTTTCCATGCCAATAAGCAGTGGCATCTCCCTCACACTATCTTCAAATATGACTATGCCCCTGTTTGATCCTGTTTTGCCTGCTGCCTTCTTATTCTTCTACTCTGTTTCGCTTGTTATGTGGTGGTTCCTTCTTATCACTGATTTGTTTTGGAGATTTGAGTTCTTTGAAATCGTCGTAAAGACGGCTTAACAGGTGAGACCTTACCCGGACTTGGTTCACTCAGAAAAAAGAGTAATACATGTGATGTCCTTGCCAAGGTGAAAACACTTTATAAGGGGCTACATATGGGTCCAAGTCTCAAAACCCGATGGAGTTTCAAACCTTAAAGACAATCTTAGGTTTAAAACTTTGGGCATGCTGGACATTAAGATATCTGCTCATATATATTTTGGGCAAGCAAATGAGGTATACCAGCAGACTTTGGCAAGTAAACAAGAGATGTGTCTTAAAATTTAGCAACATGAGCTTTTATTATATTAATATTTCGGTTTAGAAAAGCTCAATATTTCTTCCTTCAGTATAACAACAAACATCACAATTCAATATCAAGTAAATCTCATCTTTAGTAGATGAGATATCAGATCCAAGCATGAGGGCAATGCCACGATGCAGTACTTGAAACAGCTACATTATTCCAATTGAGGGTGTGCTAAATCTCTATTCCAAACTTCCCAATAGAACCAAAAAAACAAACATTCTGCTCACTCTGGAAATGTGAGAAAAGAGATGAGGGCCTCATAACCAGGAAAGTGTGAAATGAGCTCTGACCGTCTTGCCAGTTCAAAGTCCTCAAACTGGAAGGCAGGAGCACAGGTGCATCCTACAAGAGAAAAGTGGTTTTCAGCATCCCTCGGTGCAGTTTTGACTACTGCATTGTCCATCGAAATGTTAACATCCTTTGATGGGTATGAACCAAACCACACATTAGGAGGCACTGTATACTGCAGATGCTGATTGTCTTCCATTAGATTGGGTCCAAGGCATGTTAACTTGACACTGCCATCTTTCTCATCCATTTCCAATATCTGAAACAACACATGGCGGCGATAGAATGAGTGTTAAGGAAGAAACATAATTCATAAATAAAGAGTTGCTTTTCCCTTTTCTTTTCTTATTGGGTGATTTGATGCACGTTTGTTGTAACACACCATATGAAAATTAAGTCATTCTTAATATAGGTTCCATTTACCCATTCATGGATGATTTAAGGTTAAAAGATGACATTTCAACAAGAGGAATAGTCCACAATGATTTTGCAGATGGGAAAAGGAAATTGTACTTGGCACAACTTCTACTTTCAAAACAAAAGGCTTCTGTACACGTCCACCAGATGCATTTGATTCAACTAGAATCCGAAACAAAATTAGTTATGCGCCATTTGCATAAAATGTAAAGCACTGTCAGAACACCCGTTTAAATTATGAATCAGCATCATTACTATGATGCTATCCAGGTGTTGGGGTCCGATGGAAAGCACATAGATGACCATCTGGTTTGCTGAGGCACTAAATTTTCCCATCATAATATATAACTTCTCTAATGATAACTAAGCTACATGGAGAAAGGATGTAAATCAAATGTATTAAATTTGATGATGCCGGCAAATTCAGTGGCAGTTCGTCAAATATAGTAAGCACTGAATGATCCATATGGACTGCGGTGAGGTTGCATTTCGGAGCAGATATCGCAATGTATAAGAGGTAAGTAGAAGTAGGCCTATACCATAATAGGTTCTCCCATATAAAAGTGCCAGGTCTCTGCACATGGAATACGATGGAGGTGTGACACACTCCCTGAAGGCAGCAAGAAGTAAATGCATGTACTGATAGGGCGATCAACCTTGTCTGCCAAAAAGCTAAAATTCAGGATTTGGTATAAGAGCGGGGGGGAGGGGGGGGGGGGGGGGGGGGGGGAACCCAAAAGAATTGTTCAGATACAAAACAGATGCAATAAATTGATATGAAATGGCAAATCCTCCAATATATAAAGAAATCAGCACAACAACCTCATCTTAAAACCTACGCTCAAAATGGGTAGTACGGTGCCACCTAAGTTTCTCATTTTAATCCAATTAGTGTTTTTTTAAACAGTATTGGGAAACCCTACTGCCTATGATAAATGAGATCTCCTAAATGTGTAAAGTACCATGTCAAACAAACAACCTCTGTACAGATTTGTGTTGGACCTGTCTGAATGAACATGTATTAGTAAGGGTATGAAAGAATTAAAAGTTACTCGACATTACATAAACTCACTTATTGGGTTCTTTTTAAAAAATTTGTGATTCAAGACTAGCAAAGTCTCCATATTGAGCATTCAATCTTATAAAGAATGCCATTTTACCCTACGAAATAAACGAAGAATATTTTAAATTAAATATATAAATGAATATTTAGCGGTTTTCTCATTTTGCCAGTTTGAATATTTAGCAGTTTTCCCTGACATGCTACAACTTACTACAAGAATTAGAATACGGTTCTAAAATTGAAAAGGAAAAATATGGTGCTATTTCAGATTTTCAATAGACAAATTAAATGGCACTTCATACAACCCCATTCAATGTGCACCTATGCTCAATGTTGTATTATATAATGGATGCTCAAAAAGGAAAACAACATGAATGGCCACAAGCATATTCCTTATCAGCAAACAAAAAACATACCCCATTTAAAAAACAAAAAAAAAAAGTATACCACATTCATAAGCCCCAAAAGGTGCACTCAACAGTACCCAGATCAGAAATTTCAATATAAGCACACAAAATTGGGGGAAAAACAAACAAAGATAAATTGTGACTTTTAACTTGCATATTCAATTAGGTACGCAAATCTAAGATGATGCAGAGCAGATCCCACTTTTGAGAAAATGCAAACAGCAGAATCTAACAGCATAACTATTACATAAATGAGATCTTCTAAATGTGTAAAAGTACCATGTCAAACAAACAACCTCTATGTATAGATTTGTGTCGGACCTGTCTGAACGAACATGTATTAGTAAGGGTATGAGAGAATTAAGTTTCTCGACATTACATAAACTCTCTTAGTGGGTTCTTTTTATTAAATTTATGATCAAAGACTACCAAAGTCTCCATATTGAGCATTTAATCTTTATAGAGAATGCCATTTTACCCTAAGAAATAAAAGAAGAATATTTTAAATATATAAATGAATATTTAGCAGTTTTCTCATTTTGCCAGTGAATATTTAGCAGTTCTCCCAGACATGCTACAACTTACTACAAGAATTAGAACATAGTTCTAAAATTGAAAATGAAAAATATGCTACTATTTCAGATTTTCAAAAGACAAATTAAATGGCACCTCATACAACCCTATTCAATGTGCACCTATGCTCAACGATGTACTAAAATGGACGCCCCAAAAAGGAAAACAACATGAATGGCCACAAGCAAACAAAAATCATACCCCATTTAAAAAACAAAAAAAAAAATGTGTACCACATTCATAAGCCCCAAAACAGTACCCAGATCAGAAATTTCAATATAAGCACACAAAATTGGGGGAAAAAAAAGAAAGAAAGATTAATTGTGACTTTTTACTTGCATATTCAGTTAGGCACGCAAATCTAAGATGATGCAGAGCAGATCCCACTTTTGAGAAAATGCAAACAGCAGAATCTAACAGCATAACTACTACACAAGTAGGAGCAACAAATCATAATCGCTACAGACACACAGAGATATGAATATATATATATATATACACACACACAAACATTACACACACTTAGATGTGAATATATTATACACACATATAAACAAGATCCTGAAATAGTTGGAATCTAATGAGTGTATGACTTACATTCGAGGGGAAGTTGAGATTTGGATAGAGTGATAGAAGTATCTCTGAGGGTTTCCGAATAGAACCCACCTTCTGGATGGGGCTTAAGATTCAATTTTTCAACGATCTGTGAAGCTGAGGCCATCATCTTCTTTGCTTTCAAATCTTGAACCAAGGCTCATGTATTTAGTTGTAGTATTATAGTATAAGCTACGCTTGTGCTTGCAGTCCTGTAGTGGAGGCGCACTCTATTTGACTAGATTATTTATATCAGGAGTGAAAAAGACCAGCCACCTGCTGTTTTGACCAGTTTTCGGTTTCTTTTTTATTGTACAAAATTGACTATTTTTGTTATTTTTGGAGATTTAATCTGTCCAGTATTGATTATTTTCTTATTTATTTTATTATTTACATGGGTAAGTAAAACACACGACAGGACACATCAATAAATGTCTTTAATAATGGTATATTGTTTGATTAATATTATTTATTTATTTGTGTATTATTATTTTTTTATATCAAGCAATTTGTCATACTTATTATTAATGGTCATCATACAAGAGTCGAACCACACAAATTTTTCTTTTTTCTTTTTTTCAGAAAGTAAGAAGGACACAAGTTGAAAAAGAAGAGACGTTATTTTATGGTTTTTGTTTAAAACATGAGAGGGAAGAGAAAGGAAAAGGAACTATAAGAGATAATAATACCCTTTTGTTTCTATTGTTTATAACTTTATAATTTTTCTTTTTTTATCAAATAACCTTTTTTCTAATTACCCACTCTCTAATAGCGTTTGGGTAGTCATGACACCAAAATGCTGCTTGTTACTCTTGGCTTAGCTAACTTTGTCACCTCCTCTAGGTGCTTGTGGGTTCTTGAACAAGGGCATATATATGTCATAATCTCAAGTTAAATGGATTTAGAAAAACAAAATGAATACAGGTCTGGAGGATCTAACCATTACCTCCACAAAAATAATAAATAAAATAAAGAAAGAAAAAAAAAAGTTTTTTTACTGATAAAAGGGCATTCTGAACCTTTTTTTTTTATTATTAATTGGATAACGCAAAAGAAGGAATAATACATTATAAGATCGAAAAATAAAAAAACACAATCTATTATAATGTGCTTAAAAGCATTTCATGTGCACAATAGAATAACCAGACTCCATGTACTCTTCTTTGGAAATCCACATCTGCAACACAGCAATCAGTATAAGTTAATTGGATTGCCATACATGCTACCGTTATCAGTTGCTAAAACAAAATTAAAAGTAGGTCAATATTTAATTATACAGCTGAGATATAATATTTTACTGTAATATTTTTGGTTTGGTGCTGTGAAAACAGAACAAAACAAATAAATGAGATTTTGTTATGCTTTCAGTTGTTTTTTGATTCATAAAAATGGTAACAAATCATTTGAACCAATTTTTGAGACACCCAAATAATGAGAAATGAATACATGTTCTAGTAAGGTACCTGCTCGAAGGTGCTAAGTGAAGCTAAGATGGAGCCACCAATCCAGACACTATACTTCCTCTCAGGAGGTGCAACCACCCTTACCTTGACTCCGGGAGGCACCATAGAGCTCAGCTCCTTCAGTAACCTATCAGCCAGACCGGATATTACAGTGGTACCCCCACTAAGCACCACATTTGCAAACATGTCGCGCCTAATGTCCATGTCGCACCTTCTGATTGATTTCAGCACAGCCTCGTGGATTCCACCCGACTCCATTCCCACTCTGCTAGGATCAAACAGAGCCTCTGGACACTTGAAACGCCCTGCTCCTATCGTTATGACTTGCCCATCTGGCAATTCATATTGCTTGTCTAGCTCAGAGCTTTCACTAGACATTTCAAGTTCCTTCTCAAAATCCATTGCTACATAAGTGAGTCGCTCCTTTATATCCCTAACAATTTCTCTTTCTGCTGATGTGGTGAACACATAACCTTCTTCAGTTAGGATTTTGGTGAGATAGTCAGTCAGGTCCTTGCCAGCTAAATCAAGCCTTTCTATGGCATGTGGTAGAGCATATCCCTCATAGATGGGAACAACATGTGTGACCCCATCTCCAGAGTCCATCACAATTCCTGGTTAAAATTTATTATTATTATTATTATTATTATGTGTTGGTGAAAAAACACATATTTGACAAAAGTAGGTGCAATTTTGCATTGTGTGTGCACTCACAAATGTGTTTATCATAACAGATAATAGTTGTTATAGCGGACATGGTTTCAATGTTACCTGTTGTTCGACCGCTGCCATAGAGGGAGAGCACAGCCTGAATTGCTACATAGGTGGCAGGAACTTCAAAAGCTTCAAACATGATTTCCATCATTTTCTCTCTATTGATTTTGGGATTCATGGGGGGCTCTGTTAAGAGGACTGGGTGTTCTTCTATGGAAACTCTGAGCTCCTTCTCAAATGTATGCTCCCACAGACTCTCCATTGCTTCCCAATCTCTCACCATTCCATGACCAACAGGATAGGTTAATCTTAGGACTCCACGTCTGGCTTGCGCTTCATCTCCAAAGTACATGTCCTTCTGTCCAATGCCAATCAGTGGATGATTGTTTCGGGGGCGCCCTATCACGTTTGGGAAAACTACACATGGAGCATCGTCACCAGCAAAACCAGCCTGCATGATGAGAGAGTTCTATGTTAATTGTCATAGGCAAATTCAATACCAATTTGAGCTGCTGGAATTGAATGTCATGCTCAAATTTCCAGCACTGAAGGGTACATTCTTTTAGCTGATCAGGAATTGACTTACCTTTACCGAGCCTGTTCCATTATCGCAGACAATTGGCCGACTATCACCAAAATCCATGTCCTGTGGCTTGAAAACTTGTTGAAAACAACAGAGGTAATAGAAATAGGAACTTGAGAAACCATTGATAGTGATTTACATAGAAGGATGCAAAGGAGGAAGAGAATAATCCGTAACTTTATCTATGACGTGAATTTTAGAATCTCCACTTTCGGTTGCTTAAGAAACATGTCAGTTTGATCCTCATTTTTTTTTGGAAAGGGGGTATTAACCTTTTCTTACTTCTATTTTATCCAGGCTAGGGTTAATTATGCTACTGAAATTGGTCAACAGAAGAGAGAAAAAAATTTGCAATGAAGTGATAAATGGACCAGTAGGGAGGTATGTAAATCAATCATTCACGGCGGACTCAGCTTCATTTTAGCATAATGTGCATGTAGTTTGCACGCTCGTGTCACTTTGTACCTGTCCGAGAGCATTGTATTTGAGTATTTTATCGGTATTATACTCGAACCATTCTCTAGCTATTGATGCTAATAGCATGAACCATTTCTCTATTTCTTTATATTTTTGAGTTCAATAACCATTTCTCATATTCAGCTTTACAATTAACATAACATGGTCTCTCTTCCATAAACATAGCATTTCTCCAAAACTCAGCAATGCTTCAAAGGCAACAGTAAAAACAATGACGAATAAATAGAAACTCCGAATCCTGGGAACCGCTAAGCAACCATGAAACAGATGATTGCTAAAGAACCTTCCAAATCATCCAACCATTAGCGTTCAGGCCTGAAAATATTCCCCATCAAACCTTGCAAAGTACTCCCCATCCCTGCACCAACAGCTTCTGCTAAATACTTTACCTGCAAAATTTCCATCACCCTTATTAGGGTTTTACAGAACCCTAGTTTTCCAGAATTCCATAGATGACAAAAGACACGAATCAAAGCATTTGAAAGGGACCAAGGAAGAGTTACCTCTTGAATGGTCTTTTTCAAATCAAAGGCATCTTTAACCCGCCCATCCAGGAACGCCCATGTATCGTGAAAATCTGTCAGAATTTGGCATGAAACTAATGAATCATTATGCATTTTCACATTTGCATGACTAGATTATGGGGTGATCTTTATGTAACCAGAATTATAGGTCACCACTTTATGGTTATGGACATCACTTTTGATTAAGTGCCGCTCTTAATACCAACAGGCTAGTGGTCTAGCGGTACCAAACCCCTACTTCTCAAAGAGAGGTCAGGGGTTCGAGCCTCAGTGGAGGCATGTGTGTGTGAGTACCCAACTAGGAAAAAAAATAAGCGCCGCATGTAACTTGTAAGGGCAGCTCTGTGCATTATCCCCTTTTGGCTGCATTTCTTCCCACAGCGCTCATTAATTATGTCAATTCTTGTGCAAAATATGCATGATGTAAGCAACCAAAAGGGGATTGCAAGTTGTACTACCGAGAAGGTTCCAGGAAAATGGCTCCCACATATCGTCAAATTAGTCCTCTGGATGTTCACGAGAGGGAGAGAGAAAAAGAAAAAGAAAAATAAACCTGGAGAACTGTCAGTCAACATGTACACCTCAGTTGCTGAGTATATTGCTCCAAGAGCAGCACGTTTTGCATACCAATCAACGTCAGTAGTCTCATCACCAGCAGCATGCCAAATCTCATCGACTAGCATTGCCCGCTGCTTGAAACTTTTGGGGACATTCAATGGTTGTGCCTACACAAAATTATATTAACAGAGATCGTGAGCGTTCAGCTTAACAAATGAAGTAGTAATCTGATAAGAGGTTAGTGTACACATAAAATGATACCTGGATGCTAAGAGCCTGAGGCCATTTAGATATATAAGGTGCCTGCATTTCTAAGCGAATCCTGACGAGCTTTGCAATGCGTTCACTGGGTATCGTGTTACCTAAATCCTCTATTGACTCAATTCTATCGATAAGCCTTTGCAAACACTCATCCATGAAAAACTGTGACAAATTAAATGGGGAAATAGAAAAGTTATCAGCAATATCGTGACTTGCATAAAAATGAAATATAACTGGACAAACCAGACTGTATTATGGAGCTAGAATAATAGGAATATAACGATGGTCTCTACTCAGTTCAGTACACTAGAATGATTAATCATTGTACGAGACCCCAACACTTGATAGGCGCGGAACAATAAACTATGTAATATCATGTAAAAAATTCAAAGAGCATAAAAAACAATAAAAAACAATATTCTTCACTCAAGGAACCCTGGCACACTATATTGAGGTTTCATATGACCAGAATATATTCCAAACCAAAGAACAAGTAAGGATGCAAATTCGACCCACCTCAATGGGGACCTGCTGTGCCCACTTCTATAGGGTTTGGTTTTAATCCAATCGGTTTGTGAATGAGTCAAAAGTCGTTCTCTTTCGAACTTGTCTTATTTAGTTTTAAGAAAGTTACATAAATAAATATTTTATTACATGTTTCTTTTTGTTCTGTTCTCTCTTTTTTAATGATCTTTTGGATTCCTAATCATAAAGTTAACAAAATTTACTATTATAATTGCTAATTTTTTTTAATTATATTTGATTTTTTTCTGAAAGATTCTGTCTTGAATTGTATTTAGTTATATAAATTATACATGTCTCGAGACTCCGAACTTGTCTCGATTCCAAAACGGGGTAGGTTTGATAATTGATTTTTCTTCGTGGAACAGGATTGGGATAGGGATAAGCCATAGTCGCCATAGTCCATACAACTGTGGCATTGGATTAATTTAATTATAAGAAATTAGACCACATAGTTGGAATACAAAAATCCCACATAGAACAGTATGCCTAAACCCCTATCATTCATTCAACTAACTTTCAGGATTAATTCTTGTAGCATCCTACTTATTACCAAATCGCTTCCCTTTCTTTCTCAATTTCTCTTGCTCATATTTCATTGCTCTAGCATCCTTAAGGAAAAACCCCAAAACTTCTTCCAGAAAGCTCAACTTGCTGGCCCTTCAAGGTATAATTTATTAGATTTTTACCATTTAACATTTAATTCTAATGCCATAACCAAACAAGTCTTGTAAAACCTCCAAGCAGTAATTATCTCACATGAAAATTAAAAAAAAAAACAAAACAAAAGAAGCCAGATATGCCATAACCCTGTCCCAAATGTTTTAACTGAGTTTTTGCTTAAATATTAATTACATCTGAAATAAATTACTAGAAAAGTCAGATAAAGGTTAGGTTGGTATCAAATTCTGTTCTTTATGAACGTAAAAAATGTCCTTCACACTCAATTAGCCAAATAAGTAGTTCATTAATAGCCTAATTTAACCTAAAATGTATTGCAGTGCAATCTAAATTCATGTGACAATTTAATAATGAAGAAAAGGATATTATACCTCTACTAGTGCAGCTTCTTTCCTAGGGAAGGATCCAATGATAGAAGGAGATACACCAACCTCCCTTGCACCAGCAATCATGGCTGCTTCAGTCCATCCCAGATTAATCTACAAATAAACACAAATCAACACTATTCTCTAATTCACTAATAGCACACCTTAAATATCCCACAAAAACTGAATAAGCCCATTGTATTTTTATGCAATTATAAGGCTTATTCTATTTTTAAGACAGTTTTGTCAACGTGTGAGCATCAAATTTTCCTCACGATTTTCCCTTCTTTTATGTAAATGCTTTCAAAGTGAAGAACTAAGTCAGCTAACCAAGACGAAAGAAAAGCGACCAATGGAAATTGATGTGAAAACTTCATATAGAACACGCATGAATGTAATCTTTGGTTATTTTTCTTTCATATGGTTTAATCAGCCGGGTTTGAGTAGCATTGCTTTTTTTTTGATAAGATTGGCTCATAAGTTCCAAAATGCAGAAAAAATTACAAGACAAAGAATGTCAACTGCAATGCAAATGCTAGATCAATGATAGTGCTCAAATTTATAACCGAAAATTATTCAAATCACAGATAATAAATATGATTATTAGTATGGCAAACAATCTAATACACACACACACATATATAAGAACAAGAAGCTATTGAATGTAGGTACCACGTGATTAAGGGAGGAACTGAGCACTCGAGCTTGTTCGTCTTGGTATTCAGCTCGTGGTCGTGTTCCTCTCGAGGTTTGGCTCTCATGACGAGCTTCTTCTTTAGCAGAGGCTGATCCTGACGATGCAGAAGCAGAATCTTTATGATTTAGGGTTTCTGATTGTGCTTGTTGGTATTGTTGATGGTGATTAGGGCTTTGACCAGAAAATGTTCGAGAATTTGCCGGAGTGGAAAAGCGACATGAGTTTATCAGAATGGTTCGGTTGTGAGATGGTCGAAGACGCGCGTTACGAACCAACGACGTCAAGAAAAGCAGGCTCTTCGCCGCCGATCGATTCATGTCGGGACTGACTGTTATTTGTGAGAGAGAGTGTGTGTTTTATATTTCTTGATTTTGGGGTTTCCACGTAACGCTCTGTGCTGCGCACACTTGTCACCAGCCCTGGTCTACTTTCTTCTTGTTGACAAAATTCAGGGAGAATTTATCTTCCAAAAAAAAAAAAAAAAAAAAAATTTAAGGGAGAATTTGTTATTCGCGCTCCAACTTTTCTCTCGCAACTTATTATTAAAATGACTTTTTTGCCCTTTAGCATTCCTTTTTCTTTCTCAAAATTTTCATTACTATCATTGCTCTCTCCCCTCAAAAAAAACTGATCTGGCTATATCTATGCCAATTTCTGATCCCCTTATTTATCATGAATTAAAGTATCTGATCTCTTCCTTGTCATACACACATACATATATTATTGAAGTGATTATGAAGTTGGGAATTAAAGATAAAGATTCCTGGGCAGTTGAAATGAGGCGTATTGAGTTTTGGTTATTTGATTTTTTTAATGTTTTTGTTTCCTTAGAGAAGAATAGCTTTGATCATTCTAATACCCATTTAAAGTTTTCCCTTTATATAGAATCTAAAATAACTTTCAATATGATCTTTGTCATGTCAGAAAAATCGGTATTAACCATAACATATTTTAATTCAATATCATAATTTGCAAGTCTAGTAGGAATAATAATCCATTTATAATATCATTCAATTGGAGAAACACAAAAATTTTCTTTTTACAATTTATCCAAGTTTTATTTATAGATATATACTGTTGTTTACAAGCATACTAAAGCAATTGAGTGACATTGAAATTAAACATAATTTTACAGCGTGCATGAAGGAAGATGAAAAACGATTGCTATAAGGGCATTTGGGTCTTTTCATTTTTGGCAAATCAGGGAGGAGAGGCTTAGGGCATTTTTGAACCACGAAGAACAGCGACTCTGTGTAGATTTTGTAAACTCTTATTAATCTCTATTCATAGTACACATAAAAATAATAAAATAAATAAATCCATACACTCCCTACTTACTGTGTTTAAATGAGTGGGAAAAAAATTTATATTTTCTTTTACTGTATAACATTACAGGATTGGCAAAAATGTCCAAGAGGGTAACCTTCCAAAGAGAGAAAAGGGAAACTATTTTTTTTTTTTTTTCCCAGATGGCCCTTGTAAATCAACCATTGCAGCTTTTCATTCTTTACTGAAGTGGAAGCCCTCTCTGCAAATTAGTTGGCAATTGCAAAAAAAAAATTGTTCTAACATAACATACAAACTGTACATGAACTTCTAAGGATTAACAACTGAATGTTGCCAACAGAAGAAAGGACAAATGCATATATATAACTCCTTCTCAGCTGCCATATAGGCCCATATATGTGTGTAGTCATCCAATCTTTCGCGTGAAAGTGTCTGCGTGTCTCATATATGTTGAGTGTGTCAAACAAACCTGACCCTGCATCTTAAACAAAGGCACAAACACAGAACTGAAGGTCACCAGGTGAGTTCTTCAAAATGCACGCTCATGACTAGAGAATTCAACCTCCGACACTCTTTTTACGCAATTTGTTTCCTCTTCCTAGTTTAAGAATTGGGAATGAGAATTAACTCCTTTGTGAAATGCCGCGCAAAAGCCTTCATTTTGGTAGTCTTGAAACATCAAAAACATATCTATCACCATTCCGACTCATGGATTCGATTGGAGAGCTCAGCGTCCATGTTTGAAGCATTGGCTGGTGCTAGTCTACCCATACCTATAACTAAGACTGCTTCAAATTTGAATCTCCTCTATCTTCTTAGTGGCCTCCCAGATGTCAAGCCGCTCCCTAGGGTCGTCTTCAACACATGATGCTCCTATGTGGAGAAGCGTCTCCATCTGTCCAAGTGCACTCGTACAACTTGCTATATCTGGATCAATCAATTCTTTCTCTTTCCTCTCAGAAACTACTTCCCGGAACCATTCCACAATATCAGTACCACCTTTTTGGTTGTTGTGATATTGAGATGGAAATTTTCCGGTTACAATTTCAAGGATGATAATTCCAAGACAATAAACATCAGACTTGGGAGAAACTTGGTGTTTTAGTGTGGCTTCTGGGGATTTATAAGCAAACAATGATTGCACGGATTCAGTATTGTTCATTAATGAATGGAAGCCATAGTCACAGAGTAGTGGCTCGTTATTTGGGCCAAGAAGAACATTGCTAGACTTTAGATTTCCATGGGGCAGCTTAGACAATGAAAATTCAGTATGAAGGTAACTCATTCCACGGGCAACTCCCTGGATAATCTTTAAACGAGTAGCCCAGTTTAGCTCGCCATGAGATGTCCCTCGATCCCCTGATAATCAGATGTTTGTAGTAAGAAGGTAACAATAATTAATAAACAAATAAGAATAGATTTTGTATCCAAAAATGTGCAATAATGATCATTAAACTAAATAATTGGATAAAATCATAAATGTTTTAGATGGATAAAAGCAAAAAAAAAAAAAAAAAATGCAGGTTTTCCTTTTGTGGAGGAAGGGAAAGAAGTGCAGTTTCATTCTACTCTTGTTTTAAATTAGAATTGTATCATTAAAATGATAAGCAATGGTCTGTGGGCTCTTTCTACAACTAATGCTAAAGGTTAGGTCCACATCCGGTTCATTTGAATTTACTAGCTTCATTGCCGAGGGTTATCCAATACCCTTTTGAGAAGTGCTACTCGTATTCCACAAGGAGTTGCAGTTTTCATTGGGAAGGAAACCATATGTCATGTAGCTGGAGTTGGAGTTTTTATTGAGAAGGAAACCACATTTCATGTAGCTAGGAGTACTGTATACTTTCACTATGCGATGAGGGGGAGAGATATATCTAAAAAATGTGAATAAAAAAGGTTTCAAATTAAAGAACAAAATTCATGGAATCTAAATTTGATATCATAGTCTTCAAGGTCACAAAAGCAATTAGTTTCATACCATGCAACGCATATGACAAGCTGCCTTTTGGAACATACTCACACACTAGCAGCTTCTCTTCTTTCCTGTAATGGTAACCCAAAAGTGGCGAAATATTGGGATGCTTTAACTTGGCAAGCTTAGTCATCTCATTATCAAATGCATCAATGCTCAAATTATTCATCTCTTTCATCCTCTTCACCACAACAGCCACCCCATTCCCCATCACCGCCTTGTAGGCTGATCCCAGGCTGCCATTTCCAAGCACCTCCGCGGACGCCTTCAACAAGTCCTGCAACCCAAACACACCCTTTTCTGCATTCAACATGACAATATCACTGGTGGGCTTACGCTGATTCGGCAACCCTGCTCCGCTACTTGATAGATTCATCTTCCGGCTAGTGCTTGCCCTGCTTGGACTCCTCGAAATCTGAACTTCAACCACCTCATGACTGAGCTGCTCTGTGCCAAGCAAATTGAAGTTACCATTCTTAGGCTTCCTATGGTAAAGTAGCGTTGTGAGTAAAAGCAGAGCACCCATTATGCCTACCACTACCCACCCTACTTTCGACTTCACTTTGGTCTTTTTGGGCTTCTCTTGTGACGCCGCAATGGGCGTCGTCGTCCCTTCGTGGACCACCGGAGCCGATATCGGCGGCGAATCCTTCTGGCACTCTTTGCCCACTGGTTGCCCACAGAGCCGGGAATTTCCCTTGAACGAACGAGCGTTAAATTTCAACAGATTCTTGGGGATTTCACCTTCCAATTTGTTGTGTGACACGTCGAATGCGACTAATTTATCTTGTCCATTAATAGACGGAATGGGTCCTGAGAATTCATTGTAATCGAGGTGAAGTTCAAGGAGATGTGTTATTTTTCCCAACGAATCCGGAATTTTCCCGGAAAACTTGTTTCGGGAGAGCCAAAGTTTCTTCAAAGACATCATATTGGAGAAGAAATCCGAGGGAATTTCCCCGGAAAAATTATTGTTGGATAGATAAATAGCCTTCACAGAAGTGAGACGATTGAATTTGGGTATCTTACCCGAGAAAGAATTGTTCACCAGAACCACGGTTCGTAAGCCAGGAAGTTCCTGCAATGCGTCTGTATTGATGGTACCAGAGAGACCCAAACCGCCGAGATTTAAGCCATTGACAACTCCATTGGAACACACAACACCATCCCATGGTGCACCGGCGGTGTTGCAGGGTGATGTGTCTGGAACCCAAGAATCAAGATTGATTGAATTCGTGAGTGATTTCTTGAAATTGAGGAGGGCCTCGTTGTCGGTTATAGAGAGAGAGAGGGGGGAGAGAGAGAGGGATGTGAGGAAGAAGAAGAATAGGAGGAGGAGGAGGTGAACAGCGGCCATATTTGATTGACCGGAATCTGACACCTCCAGGGAAGAACTTGCGGCTGTTCGGAGAGATGGGGGATGAGTCTGATCAATCTTTTGTTTGGGACTTTGGTTTGTCTAATTTTGGGTATGGAATGGTGTGCCATGGCGCGATGTGGGTTGTGTTGTGATGAAGGATGAGTGATCATGGAGTTGACAACTCCAAATGACACAAATTTGCTAAGAATAGGTTCATATTTTTGGGTTGAAAACTGAAAAGGAGAGAGAAAATGGTCAACTCTGTTTACCTTAACAAAAGCCACTTCTGTTGTTAAAATTGGTTTTTCTTTTTTTTTTTTTTTCTTTTTTAACTGTTGCACAATTTGTCTTGTTGCTCTATATTTGAAATATGCATTAGTTGCTCTATATTTGTACTTTAGGTTTTTAGAATGGATCATAAACAAAGCAATGATGTGGTGTCTTGAAATTGTATGTTGCTTCCATGTTCAATTTAGGGCGTTTGATGGATTGAGGCACAATTTCATTTCATATGCGAGATGACTTTCAAATGCATATACATGATCAGAGGTAGTGACTGTTCTCTTCTGTCTTGGCTGGGGGTTCATTTAAGCTCAAAATCCGAAGGCTTGGGGGAGATGGCTTCGAACTAAAGGTCTTTCTTACCTCTTTCCTCTCACTTTTCCTCATTCAAACCACTCTATTTTTGGATTGTTGGTCAAAGAGGATTTTCTCATTGCTAGTCTTTCGACTAATCTATTTGAACACTAAGAAATGAAAATTTATGACAAACAAGGGAACAAAAATGGGCCAAAATAGCAAAATGAACTATTTTTTTACTTGTTGATATGTACATTTGCTTCGCTTCAACAACAAAACAATATTCATGATTTACATACCAAAAGAAAAATCGGAAGATCTGCCTCTGGCTTCATCACATTTTCAACATCTTCCCTCAACCAGTACTCTAGTCCACAACATCACTGTGATGTGAAAGCCTGGAAGCAAGAAAAGAGTAGTTAACATTTATCCATTACCAATTTAGTTCTCATGCTCCTGCATTTGGATAATATTCAACAATTCAGTAATTTAGGTTTACAATTCTGTAACGGAAGTGATTCTCATAAGAACCAGGCAAAAAAGGCTCTTTCAAACTAATTTAGATTGTGCTGTGACTTAGAGATGCATATATGTGCCCTTGTTTAAAAGTGAATATAATATGCAATAATTATTTGGGGAATTGAAGATGATGTACCGAAAAAATGTTGCAGTGCCCAGGATCTGCAATGTGAGCCATCAAGTTCTCAATAGGACCTTGTCCAGTGTAAATGGCTTGGAAACAGAAACCCACAAAAGCTAGCATAGCAAGTCGACCATTCTTGATCTCCTTGGTCCTCAACACCATCACTGGCTCCGGAGACCCTCTCCCCCACATCATGGGATCGAACCATAATCCACCTGGGTAACCGACATCAGGCTTTGGTTTCTTCTTATTTGGGAGTGTAGGTTCAATGTCAACACACCCTGGATTGATCATATCAGCCCATCTTCTGCCCTCAACCCAACCCATCAAGGCCAACTGCACCAAAAATAAAGTTGTTGGATCTGCAAAGTATTCCCGAGCACCAGCATCATACCAAGAGAAGTTCTCAATGAAGCCAAGGCTTTCGAGCCATTCTGGAATAAGAATTCCGGCAACAGCCAGCATTGCCCATCTGCCGTGCATTAGCTCAGCTTGTGCAAACCATCGAAGTGACTCTGGATCGGATCCTGGAAAAATTGGTCATGCTTTAGAGATGCATCATATAACAATGTCTGAAAGCATTATGAATTTATGATGAATGTCACCTACTTAAATAATTTAGGGGTGCCTTTGCAAGCAACTTTAAAGTAGAACAGCTCCTAATATGACTGTCGAATACTAGACTACGAGTAGCCCATTCCTGATATACTTGAGGCCAAACCAAGCAAGACACGAATAAAAACAGGATCATGACTTTGGTACACAAGTCAAGCCAATTGTTTCTTTTGAGCCACAGTACGATCCTTTTTAACAATTTGCAAGTAACAATCCTTGCACGATTCTTCAAGGAAAAACTTGAAAGAAAGAGGTTTGTTAAAGCTATGATAGTGTAATATGTAAGCTTAAGTAATAATAAGTTCACCAAGATTTTACAACAACTACAACCAAGCCTTTTCCCAATTATTTGGGATCGGCTCCATGAATCATGTGTTTCCATTCCGCTCTACTTAAGGCCATAGTTTCCCCTCGACTGCTTCCAAACACACAACACTACTAATGCACTTCTTGAATTGATAACTCAAAATATACGCATACCTAATCCAAGTGGATCGAAGCCAAAATCTCCAGGAAGACTGCAATATACAAATAAAGAAAATTCCTGTCACCAAGATATACAAAAGCTTAAGATATCATATTCCTATGTAACCATTGTGGAGTATAATAAGGTAGTTTTAAGCAGAGTTAGTACGAAAATTGTTCCTAAAACTCCTCATCATGTCTCATTTTTGTGCTGCTGTTACCGCTCAGTCGTTACTAAAGTGGTTGATGATATTATTAAGGGCATCTTGTGTTATCACCATTTTGCAGATCTTCCATGTGGTCTTTTTTAACTTCAGTACCCTGTCTGGTACTTCTTTTAGAAAAATTTGGTTCAATTATAATGTTTATATAAATTGCACTGTCTCTTTTCATCACCAATCCGAATGCATTACTTCATTTTAGGAGCCATCATAAACTATTTAAAATTAAAATCTGGTCGATCCCTAACATAATCTGAGCCCTAGAAGATCTGTTCTTTAAAAAATTAACAAAGTCAATAAAAAATTATCCTCAATTCCAGCAATAATTAGTGAGAAACACACAAATACAAAGATTGAAATCTGTAATGTCAGAGAATGTAGTGGGAGAGTTAATACCTGCCATCAAGCCACTCAGGAGGTGAACTTCCAGGGAACCACAGGGGTCTATCAGGAGGAAGTGGTTCACAAACACTTGAGACCCCTCCTTTTGTTGCATTCAAACGAGTGCTTCCTGGTAAGCATGTTGTGAGTTTTCCCGGAAAAGATTTTCTGGGTATTTCTCTATTACCAAACAGGACAAAGTTAGGAGTGAGCAATGATTAAAAACTTAGAACCACATTAAATCAATAGCTATGCAATGAAATGTAATGGTAGAAGAAGTGGTATGTATAACCTTGTTGGAAGGCTTGACAGTGCGGTGGAAGCAATGGCTAGGGCCATGGAGACAGGTTTTGGTACACTGGGCTTTAGCAGGGTGGCTCACCAGTTGCTTATCTACACTGGTAGTCTAGAAGCGGATGGTCCTTGATTGATTGAATTGCATGGGCCAATGGTACTTCAGTTTGACACGTGTTTGGATATGTGAGTTGGACTGTGAACTTGCAAAGCTTTTAGATTTGCCTTCCACAATGCTATTGAGGTCTAATAATCTAACCCAGGTCTGAAAACTCAATTTTCCTTCTCTAATTTAACAGAGAAGGCTAGTCTAACTATACCTCATAGTCCAATCGAGAAGATTAGTCAACGATTTCTTATCCCTTAAGCATGTTGTAGAAGGGTAAACTTAAATCTTATTTGAAATAAGAAATTCTCTACTAATCTTTTCATTTAAACTATTAAGTTCATGATTGCGTGAATCTAATCATTTGAACTTTTAAAAAGATGATCTGTTAATTGATTCCTGATTCTCACAAAATATTAATAAATAAATAAAAATCAACGAGTCATTGTCTAACAATATCTAACTCAGTGAAAACATGTATATTTGAGTATAATAAATAAATAAATAAATAAAATAAATGAAAGAAATAATACACTATACTACAATACCTAGTATAGTGTATAGTAGTATAGTGTAAGAGGTAAGGCCATTCAGATGAGCAGTGTAGGTGCTTAGCCTACTAAAACAAGGAAAGAAACCCTTTATCTATACCAATAATTCCCAACTAACCAGGAATAGACAAATAATAATAATAATAATAATAATAAAGAAAAAAATAAAGTATTATTAAAAATCAATGTCCTTAACTACTCCAGCTTATTTCTAGACTAGTGTCATGGGGTTAGATAAACTACCAAAAATTTTATTAACCTTGTATTTTCCATCAACTTGTGAATTGTGATGTTGATTTTGATGACCAAATTTAACATCAAAATCCAAAAGCTAAGTGCCACAATTTAGCAAGGGTTCGAACCCAATTCATCAACATATTAATTGGCATGTTTGTTGGGTATATAACAAATCTCCTGCTAATTATCTGACTCTTGAAGACTTTAACTCCACACAGATTGCAACCCCTCACCAATAGGGGGTATCGTGTTTGCTAATTCACACCCCCATGAAAGAGACATCTTAATTGCAGTACACATATATTGGATTATTAATGAAGACCCCTTTCGCAAATATTACCCATCATTTAGTTGATCTCATATACACAATTTAAAAATCAGTATTTATACGTAACATTTATTGATTTTAGTCACTACTATATGTATTCATATTCTGTATCAGTGATCATTCTATCGATTTAAACCTTGGATTAATAAAAACATTTACATAAATTAACTTTATCAAATAATATCAATAGATTATAAGTAAATTTCCTAATTTTAATCGCTGATATGTATTCATGTTCTCTATCAGTGTTCATTCTATCAGTTTGAACTTTGGATTAATAATTTTTTTTACATAAATTAACTTTGTCAAATGATACCACAATAAATGAAATCATGAGGGGATAAATTTTTATGAATGTTTGTGTCAACACACACACACACACACGTAATTATTAGGTTTAGGTCACAAGAATAAACAATTAAAAGTGACAGAAGTGTTAACCATGAGAATCCTGGATGTTTGAGTAAGTGAAAACTAGCATCATTGTTTGGTATGCTGTTTAGGTGGTGGAAGAGAAAATAAATGTTAAGTTTGAGTCCTGTGTTCTACTTTTTGTTTCTTAAATGAACAAATATAACTTAATTGGTCATTAGTCTATGTTGTTGAATTTTAAATAATAATATTACTCAAGCTATAAATAATATTAGCAGAATTTTAAAGGCTTCGCTCAACCAAACATATGAAAACTAATCAGTGAATAGGTGTGGGTCGTACATCAAGTTTAATGAAAAACTTACAAGTGTACAATAAATTAAATCCCACAACACGTGGCACAACAGATACTAAGTAACACCAAATTCTATATGAGACTACCCGTTGCCAAGTCCATGAAACAACTTCCAAGTGAAACTTGTCTTTTCTCTCTCCTCTCCGCAGTCTTCCCTTCCCTTCCAACGTACTCCATCACCACCTCCCCCGATCCACCTGATTCTGACCACTTGACATTTACACCCAATCCAACTTCCCACAAACTCACCAAAGCCCCTCGTTTACGCTTCGCATATACACAAAGATTTTCTATGTATCCAAACAATCCCACCACTCCACTCATTTATCTCTCTCCTCTCTGATCTCCTTTCATTTGGACCATGGTCGAAACCCTAGCGTCGCCGAGGCGATTGCACCACCAAAGGCTCGACTTTAAGCGCTTGATTCCGACGTTTTTTACTTCCCACAAAACCCTCTTCACGCTACTGTGGATCGTGGGCTTTGCGTCGGTGTTCCTATGGCAGAGGAACATAGTCGACGGGTTTTTTATTTTCCGGCGTGCTGTGCCGGAGAGGCCAGTGCCCAGGCTCCGGCCGGTGGCCTTTAATTTGACAGATTTCGGGGCGGTGGGTGACGGCGTGACGCCAAACACCGAGGCCTTCGAGAGGGCTGTCTCGGCGATTTCGAAGCTGGGGAAGAGAGGCGGTGCTCAGCTCAACGTGCCCGCCGGGTACTGGCTCACGGCACCGTTTAATCTGACTAGTCATATGACTCTGTTCCTTGCTGAAGATGCGGTTATACTTGGCATCGATGTGAGTTTTTGTGCTTTTCTTTTATTTTTATTTTTTTGTTATTATGTTCTAAATTTTATCTTAGATGGAGATGTAGAAGAAATTAAGCTGCTTGGATATACCAAAATTTAGCTTGTGTAGTGTTTGTGTTACTTGTATACTTGTTTTGTTTACTTAGGTTAATAACTATATATCTTGTATTCTTGTTCAATTTTACTGCTTTCATTCTCTTGTATGTCTGCATTTAAGATGAAAGGGTATAAAAATGCTACCTGCGATCTTTTCTTAATTTATGTATAAATGTGTGTGTATTATGTATGTGTGTGTATTGCATTCTTGTCCAGAACTTTTAATGGTGTAATAGTTGTTGAAGTTCGTTTATTAAAATCACTGAATCTTATAATATATACAAGTTAAGGAGAATACCTCTGAGTGGATGAGATACACGTATTATTTGGTGAATCTAATGACAATGTTTTCGGTTGATAATTTATGCTGTGATCGAATTTGGGCTGATAGTATTAGATTAATTCTATTAATGAGGTTAGGAAAGCGGGATACTTGCTGGAAAATAAGTAAGTATTTTTTGGTGTATTTTTTTAATTTTTCTTTTCTGGTTAAAGCTTAGTAGATTCCTCTTAGCCCCATCAGATCATATTAATGCAGCCTTTTATCTTTTCACATAAATCCATATTCATGTTGCAACCTTGTTATTTGCATTCTGATTTCATGCCAAACATTCTTTCCACTACCAAGTCACTTATAGTAGCCAGTTCAGTGTGTGTGGATGGACTGATTCGGGAGGAAGGGGATGGAAAAGGGAGGGAGGGGTCTGCTTTTTCCATGTTTCGCCCTACTTCTGTATACCTCTTGGAATGGAAGAAAATGCCAAAATGGAGCGAAAGAAAAGGGAGTTCTCCAATTTTGTCCCTTTTGAATAGAAGAATGAGCATTGTCTTTTCCTTCATTTTGTCTTTTTAGTTCCAATAATGTTAGAGGCTTCGGCTTATCCAAAAAAAAAAAGGTGGTTAAAGCCTTCAGGAACATGCAACATGTCAGTTGAGTGAATTTGACTAATTAACCATCTTGTTATAAATTTCAGCATCCCCAGAGGCACCAAGAATTTCAGGACTTCAACTGTGTCTTTTAGAGTCAAGTGTCCAATTTGGAGTAGGCTCCAATTATTATATAGGGTATCAAGAGTACATTCTGTAATGACCTTATGTCTAAGGTCATTTCTTCATCTTCAACTTCTTCCCAAGATGCAGTTAGGTCATTTTTTCAGAAAGCAAGGTTTACTTCTATTTTCGAGCTAGCAATTGAGATTTCATCATGAAGGACAGAGTCACTGGCCAACAGACTTCACTCTCCCCAACCTTTCTCAAAGATTCTCTCTCTCTAAACACACATAAAACCAAAAAGGAAATGTTTTTTTTTTTCCCCAAAAATGCAATCTTGTTCCTTAAGAAGAGTGTCGGTCAATCTTTGTATCTCTTGAATTGCTCTGGTGAATTGATGCTTAACATGTAGTTTTAGTTACTCCTGCACCCACACTGTTGCTAATAGTGTACCAATCAATCTTTATATCTCTTGAATTGTTCTGGTGAATTGATGCTTAACATGTAGTTTTAGCTGCTCCTGCACCCATACTGTTGCTAATAGTGCACTCAGTAACTGTCTATTGTCTTCTTTCCCTCACAGAGTCGAGTTTAGCTTCCTCGGTCAATTCTGAAAAGGGGCCCAACTGACATGATTTTTTGTCAAATGACCTGAAGCCATGCGGTAAACTATCAAATAATCGATGGGCTTGAGCTATGGAAAACTCATCCAGTTTTTGAATACTTCTCAGTTCATTTTAAAATTATAGAATGCACAATAGCATGTTGAAGGACTTCTAAATTCATCACTATAAATTTCCGCTCTGGGTAAACATTGACCTCATTTAGCATTGAATTGTCGATTATTGCGATGTTCTTTCCTGCATTTTTTACTTTTTTTTTTTTTTTCCTTGTGGAATTTTATGTTTCTTGATCTAACTGACGTCGCAGTTTGTTTCTCAGTTGTAATTGTTACGACAAACGCAGCAAACCCAAGAAAACAATAAAAAAAAAAGCACGACAGAAAATAAACACGTCGCACAAAGAACAAAAAGATTTAGTGTGGTTCGACACAAGTCGTGTCTACGACTCTACGTCCACGATGAAGATCCGGTGAAAGGTTTCACTATGCGAAAATCAGGAGATTACAAGTTTCAGCCCCCAAACTCTAGCTCTCACCCTCTTTTATGCGATTTTAAGTGTCTCTCGATGTCCCACTCCAAACCCTAAACGCCTTTATATATAAGGCTACAAGCAAGTATTGAACAGGGTCCATGACCCGCAAAGCTCAATCAATGGGTCGTCAGGTTGTTGCGACCCGAAACCAAATTCTAGCTGCAACATCACAGACAATAGTGTGATATCAGTTGAAAGTAGACAATTTGAGCAACACACCAGTGCATCTTGCGTTTAGTGTAATTCAAGAACTTCTTCATTTCTTGTTAATTTCCCTATTCAAGGATGTTTCTTATGTTCCAATTTTCTAACAGCAAACATATGGTTACAAATTGCTGTGACAAATAGCAATAATATAATATATGTGTATATGGTGATTGTGTGTGTGTATATATATATATATTATATTTTTTATGATGAATTAAATTTTAATAAAAAATAAAATTTCAAGGGTAGGAAATCTCCTAAATAGACACTATAAATATGATGTTTAAGATAAAAATAATTTACTTATCAAAATAAATGAAAAGAGAAAATTAGGTTAAAAAGGAATTAATAAGTAAGAACTGATCACATACTAGGTGCCTTAGTAGTAGATCAGCATAACAAGTTAGAAGTTGTATTGTATAATGTATGTGTGCAATTTCATGTGTTTGTATTAGGCTACTCATTATCAAATTTTGACTAGTAGCACTTATATCTGCTACAGCCCCCACTAACATTGAAATCAAATAGAAAGTTGCAACATGATGAATCACTTAGGTATGGCCATGGAGATGGGGGGAAGAAATGGAAGAGCTGGATATTAGGGAAGTGGTGAAATCGGGCCTTTAATACTGAATCTTACAGTATTGAATGATTTATCACAATGTCTTGTTATTCATCATCAATATGAAGCTGGTTGTCATTTTAAAATTTACCAATGAACAATGATATATAGCTGATTAGTACAACCTAGTTACTTTCTTGCTTTCCAGAGTAGGGAATCAAACTCATATCAGACTGGCACTAATGACATGTATTACTTGACTTGTTGATATTAAATTAGACCTGGCATAAAATATCATCAGAATTTTTTTTTTTGATGAGTAAAATATGATAAGAAATTATACTGTGTATATTTTCATTACTCAATATTGACTTGGACTGCTTTGTCAAAACTCAAAAGTACTTTCGCATTCAACATGTTTTAACCAATATGCTTTGCTGATCTTTAGAATAGGCGTATGAAATGGATGGATTTTGACGCTTGATTAAACTGTGTTGTCTATTTCTCAGGCTTTACATCTTTTTTGCAAGCAAGCTTTATGCTTATTCTGTATCTGTTTTCTTTTATGGTGTTTAACAGGATGAGAAATACTGGACTCTCATGCCTCCATTACCCTCATATGGGTATGGGAGAGAGCATCCTGGACCTCGATATGGGAGTTTGATACATGGTCAAAATCTAAAAGATGTAGTTATCACAGGTCAGATTTCTTATCCTCTATCCGCAGGTGGGAGTTCTATAAAGTTTTTATATATCATGGCAAAATCCTTGTTACTGAAAATAAATGTTCTCTGTTGGTTTTGAATGTTACATTCTGGTTTTATGCCTCTCCAAATTCAAGACTATAACAGCCTTGAACGTTAACCCAAGTCATTATACAACTGTACCAGATATAGTCCTGATTGGACTTTGACCTTTCAAGCAAGTTTTTGACCTAATTTTATTAGTGCTTTTTTTTTTTCTCAGGCTTTTTTTATTAATAACCAGAACATAATTGATAAAATAATTGCTGATTGTTTTTTTTTCAATAAAAGTATCTGGGCAAGAGAGAGAGAAGTAGAAGCTACAAAATTTGTTGTTATATGCAATTATCCCTGTGACAACTGTTGTCCAATTATTTCTGTGCCTTACAACTGCCTGAAATTGTTTTAGCTAGAAAATACTCGGGTTACAATGACAAGTGCTGTGGCTTATAATTGCAATCTTTATTATTCACATGGGCCAGTAATATTTTAATTGACACTTGGTCATTTACTGTCTCTTGTATGAGATATAGCCAGGAATCATACTAGTTAATTGTGCTTAGGAATTTCTTCTTTTGTACTAGCCATCTATGTAAACATTTAACTCCTTATATGATGGCTGAGATTGTAGGCTAGTCAAATGTCCTTGGATATAATCATGTTGGGCGTAGATACTGTTCACTTGTTCTCTCTGCAGTCGCCTAATTGCTAACTTGGTCTGATTTTATATATGTTATTGCTGGCCAACAGGGCATAATGGTACCATTAATGGACAGGGTCAAACATGGTGGAAGAAGTATCGGCAGAAGCTTCTCAATCACACTCGGGGCCCACTTGTGCAGATTATGTGGTCAAGTGACATTCTGATTTCTAACATAACTTTACGTGATTCTCCTTTCTGGACACTCCATCCATATGACTGTAAGAATGTAACAATCAGAAATGTCACAATCTTGGCTCCCATAGTTGAAGCTCCCAACACTGATGGTATAGATCCTGGTATGTTCTGCTGATTTACTGTTTATTTAATCAGACTTGTGGCAAGTCCAGTCCAGTTGACGCTATCCTCGGATAATAAGTCCAGTCCAGTCCAGTTGATCCAAGTCACTGGTTTTGAGTTGACTTTTGGATAGAGTGGGGCATAAATTCAACAAATTATATTTTGTTGGGACTTTGGCCTTGCCAGCCAGCTGAACAGGCTTGATCAATGAATTTGGAGAATGCTTTTTTAGAGTTTAAAAGTCTGTTCCCAGCCAGTTATATGTTGAAGATCAAAAGAACATGTCAGGGGATGAATATAGTTGGAATGTAGGATCACCTTGCTTTTGATCAAAATGAGTTCTTTATTTGCTTTCTATATGCCAAATAAAATGCTGCTGCTTCAATGATTTCAGTCATTCTATAAATTCTAGTTCAGGAAGCTATTCAGCCATTGTTTTTGTTGTTACAACTTACAAAATACAAGGTTACCTGATTAGCCACCATTGTTTAAACAGATTCATGCGAAGATATGGTAATTGAAGACTGTTACATAAGCGTCGGAGATGATGGTGTTGCAATAAAGAGTGGTTGGGATCAATATGGAATTGCTTATGCACGCCCATCAACGAATATTCTCATTCGTAACGTTATAGTTCGCTCGATGGTCAGGTTAGATATCTTACCATTACTTCAACTTAACAGAAATAGGTTAATGCTATTGGCTATGATGCATCAAGAAAGTATATCTAATGATTGCATTATGTAACTGTTAAACACGTGCAAGCCTAAGGAACCACTTCATGAGTCTTTTATTCATATATGCCAACTCATGCATGTTCAACAAGTCCGTGGCATAAGCAGCTTGATACAAGTTAAGACCTAAGGCAAAATTTACAATTGAGGCCTTTATATGTCTATCTTTACTAGAATTAATATTTATTACTTCTTAATTCTCTCCTTTAATTTCTCCTTCATTGTCAATTCCTTGATATTCTCCTGAATTTCTCAAAAATATTTGTACGTACTGATTATGTATACACAAATAAGTTGCCGAAATATTACCCCAAATAGTTGGAATACAGCTTTGTTGAGTTGTATTCATTTTGTTTCTACTCTTTCTTGACTTGAATAAAATGTGAATCTCTCCATTGTATATTTCCTTTTAATCGAAGGATAGTATTGTTTATTTGTTTGGAGGATGTAGAAAGAATGCCGTGGTGTACAAAGAAAGCACAAGCTTTCTTGTTATTGGCATATCATAGGTCAAATTTAGGGGAATTAAACAAAATTGCATTCCTAGATTGCTAAAAAAAAAAATAACAATACTGATATGGGTGGTTTTTACTTGTGCATTCAAAAAATCACTCGGGCAGATCATTATGTGTTTAACCTGATAGTTTCGGGCCATGGTAAATGGGCCAGTGATAATGTTTAATTGTTAGTCATGGTCAATTGAATGACAAGCAGCATATTGAGGCATGTGTTAGCGTCTTTCCATCTACTAGTCTTTGATAACAATATCTGCAAATGGTATGTATGGCAACTCATATCTAACTTGCCTGAACTGTAACAGTGCTGGCATCTCAATAGGCAGTGAGATGTCTGGTGGGGTCTCAAATGTTACTGTAGAGAACCTTTATGTGTGGGACTCAAGGCGTGCTGTTCGGATCAAGACCAGTCCTGGAAGAGGGGGTTATGTTCGACATATAACATATCGGAATCTGACATTTGACAATGTTCGAGTCGGGATTGTCATCAAGACAGACTACAATGAACATCCTGATGAAGGGTTTGACCCCAAGGCTTTCCCAACAATTGAGGACATAAGCTACACCTCAATCCATGGCCAGGGGGTCCGTGTTCCCGTGCGCATCCATGGGAGTGAAGAAATTCCCATTAAAAACGTCACTTTCCGGGATATGTCAGTGGGGATAACATATAAGAAGAAGCATGTATTCCAGTGTGCCTTTGTTCAAGGTCGTGTAATAGGGACCGTCTTCCCTGCCCCCTGTGAAAACCTTGATCTATATGACGAGCAAGGACAGCTCATTAAGCGCTCTGATGCCCAAAACATGTCAGACATAGATTATGATTTTTGAGAAATTGTCTGGTTTAAGTTTGGGTGTTAAAGGCTGGATTAGTTTATCTGGTTGTCCTGTTCTATATTTGTCTCCTCTCTCATTTGCTTTTCCTTTTTCTTCTCCTGTAATTTTGTTCTCTGTATACTGATGAGAAATATAGTGTCAAATGTCAAGAAAAGTTATTTTACCAACTGCGAGGGGTGGTGTTATTTCTATTGTCCTGCTCATAATCACGAGCAGATCTTGTACTTTACACATGGGATGATATGCTGCCACAAAATCTGAATCAATCAAGTATTAAAAAGATTCATAGTCCTTAGAATGGTTTATAAAAAATATATGGTTAGCTATTTATGAATGTGGATTTTACTTCCAGAGGTGTCTGGATTCATTTTGGTCAGATTGAAATTTTCCTAACAGATCTATTTGGTGTAAGGAGATGAAGACGACTAGGCAATTGGCATCAGTTATTTAACAATCCATTCAAACACATGTTGTGGCTGCTTCAAAGTTTGCTTTTAACTTCATAATACTATTGATTCAAGTCACATAATTCTTTTAAAGGATGTCGCTCTTGATAATTATATTCTGAACAGTTGTTGATTTCATGCTCCGTGCATGTTTCTGTTTTGTCTCCCACTCCGTGACTTGATTTTGTTGTTTTTGAGTTCTCAATCTATGTGAGTTAGGTATTAATGTCACTTAAAATAAAGGTTGGATGCACTCAAGTTTTGCTCAGAATAACTGTTTCGTCAATACAGATAAGTAAGTGTGTAAGTTTTTTTTGTTTGAAAAATTAATATAAATGGGATTTACTTACCAAACATAGATGTCACCGGTTTAGAAGCACCGTGTTCAATGAGAAAACCAAGATATTATATATATATATGAAATTTTTTATACAATGCCCCCTAAAATTATTAATTTTTAAAATTATCTCTTTTTTTTTTTTTTTAGTTTTTCTTAATTTACTCTTCAAATTCCTTTAAAAAAAGTTTAATTTTTTTTGTTAAATTAAAATTTTTATTTTTTTCTTTTTAAGTAGTGATTTTTCTTTTCTTTTTTTTTTCTCCCTTCTACTCTTTTAAATAATTTTTTTTTCTTAACATCTGGTCTCCTAAACTAAAATTCTGGCTTCCCTCTGGCTATTTAAATGATGAAAGTTAAAAAAATAATAATAATAATAAATTTGTTTAAATTATACAATGAATCTGAATACATTTACCTTTATGCCCATGACATGTGTCCTGAATAATATTGTTATGATGAGTGTTACTGTTACACCTTAAGTTCGCATCATTGGTTGATCTCTTTTCATCTTCTCTCTCTGTCTCTAGTACATGTGTGTGTATAAATAGTTTATATTAGGAAACTATATATGGGCACACTAAATTCAACTGTGGACTCTTTGTATGGTAATCAAGTTTGACCTCTTTTTAGTACATTTCTGGGTAGATTAGAATATCTTTCTTTAACAAGCAAATGTGGGACATTGAATAATGTAGTATTCGAGTTATTTCCGCGTTAGAATTTGCAATTTCTGAGTAATAATATATCACAATTGTGTGACCAGAAATGGTCAACATGGTTGAAGATAGAATATGAAATTATTTCTCAGTAAGAGTAATATATATATATATATATATGGGGCATATTTTAATTGCAGCTGGACTTTCCTAAGCTTTCTGGTATGATGTAGCTATCTCAACAGTTTCTAGGGAGCTCAAGCACCCCAACTTTCAATATTAAAAAAGTATAAAATAATAAATGTGAGGGTTGAAGCAACAATTCCTTATTTGAAAAGGTTCAAGCAATACATTTATGGCCCTTAAAATCCACCATAACTTGTTTAGTTGGCATGATGTAACACAATTAATAACAATCTAATATTGCCAATGACCACGTCCTTCAATAATGAAATTTTTGTTTTTTAATAAGACTCGATATATTATTGTGAAAAACAGCATTTGGCCTAAGCATATGTAGGTATGATTAATTTCAACTCTTAAAGTTTGTTTAGGCGAATATCTTTTTGTATTAATCATTATTGTCTAAGAAACGAACTAGATTCTTGTACCCTAAAAATATTTTACAAGGAGGCCATCATTTGTGGTTTAGGAATAAAGAGATTGGAAGACATTATAGTTGAGGCCTACGAATAAGATTACTTTTATGAGAGTTTTGTACTGTGTGTGTTGGGATTCATATTTTTCTATAAATAAGAGTAAATTATTTCTTCTTTTTCACGGACATTAGGTTAATGGAGTAGTCAATGGACACCGTTAAATGCTCCTCCTCGTGAAACCATGAAAATATTTTAATTTCTTAAATAAAAAGTGCAAAAATAAAATAAAATAATATTAAAATTTTACATGATTCACCCAAATTAAGGGTTAAGTCAATAGATAAGAAAATTTCACTATATCAATTTAGAGAGATATTATAACACTAGTAAATTCTCTTCACCCATTATATTTACACCCTCACGAGTTTGTTCTTACGGGTTACATGTCTCTTCACGCATACCTTTCATCAACAATAACCTAAGTATCTATTTATAGAGCCCAAACCTCAACAAAAATCACAATTCCCTCTAGTTATCAAAAAAATTACATGATAAAATACGACTCTAAAATAGACACATAGTCGTAATAGAATTTGAGAAATCCTTATTATCCTAATAATATTTACCTTGTCTAACATTCGCATGTCTACTTGCATTAATACTCCCTCTATCCCATAATAGTTGGGGTGATTTGCGAATTGTGAATCGACGGAGTTACATAATATGCCCGCCATAGTCAAAACCTATATGTGTTTTATGGGATCATAGGTTACGATTAGTTCATCGCATCTATCTAGTAATTCGTATTCGCAGGTCATAATTGTGTCAGGTCAACTTAAAGTTATTATATTAAATAAGTCGACTTGAACACGATATGTTTAATAATCGTGTCAAGAATTTTTAACACTAACATGTTCTATTTATTAAAAAAGTTACACGTGTAATTCATTTAATGATCTATTTACTAAAATAAAATATTATATTATTTAGATTATTTAATACTCAATCTAATAATAAATACTAAAAAATATATAAATTTCAATTCAATCAAATTACTACTAAATTGTCTCTAATCCACAAAAAAAAAAAAAAAAAAAAAAAAAAATTTATACGATGTAAAATACAAGTTTAAATAGTGATAAAGGAATCAAATTTTTTTTTATTTATAACACATATAACTTAAATTATAATAAACAGAATACATTTGTCAATTCAAACGTGACACAATTACTTAAACAAAATTAATTGTATAAACCTTTTTAACAAATTTGGACACCCTATTCCTAGTATGGTGCGCCAAAATGGGGGCGGTTCTCGTTTTGGGTGTCAGTTACTCAGTATCGTCAAAACGGCACAGTATTAGTAATACCATTTTTTCATTTTATATTTATACTAATAAATACTAGTCTCTTAAGCAGGTGGTGTTGTAATTTTGGTGAAGTAGAAGGTTGTTTCATCTGGCAATATCAATGTGAACACGTTGTTCACGTGGTAGATGCAGAAAGACTTTTCAAACACGTCATTTACCACCACTGACCATCTCAAGATTTGCAGACACAACAAATATCAAAAAGTAGGGCTACTGGTTCTACCTTATCGAGTAGGATTTGGATTTTATGTCATAACGAGATACACTCTGAAAATAGTACATTTACATTTTATTATTATTATGTTGGTTTAATTTAATATCTTCACTCTTTACCGTATTTACATATATCAAGTTATGCTTTTTTTGTTTATTCCTGAAAACAAAATCGCCTATTGTTGAATATTACTCCCTTTATCTCATAAAAAATATCTTTTTTAAAAAGTTATGATTCTCACAAATTAAATTGCCATAATTTCTCTAAAATGATACTTTTTTTTGAGGCGAAAGTAATACTTTTTATTTTATTTTTTACTCAGTATATATTACCTTATTTAAAGTAATGTCCAAAAAATAGAGAGATTGATATAGTAATAGAATCAGAATTAATTCGACAAAGTGGAGAAATGCTACTGGGCTATTATGTGATTAACAAGTATTAAATATACTAAAGGAAAAAATATATTCAACAATCATAAAATATGTTATTTTATAGGGTTAATTCCATTAACACTTTCTGACATTTTGATAAATTTCATATAAAGACACATTTTTCAAAAATATTATTATTCACATTACAACCGTTTGAACCATTTTTTACTTATACTCCAAATGTCACTTTTTAGAGGTATTGAAACACTTATTATATGTAAAATGATATTATTACTCTTTTAACTTTGTGTTAACTTACTAAAGAGTTGTTTTGTGTATAAAATAATATATATTTTTTTGAGAAATGCTACAAATTTACATCCAAAATTATTTATTTACGTAAATAATAATGTTAACATTAAATAAAAATTTAATTGAATATTAAATATATTCAAATTTTAAATACATTATATATAAATTTTTATTTAAATATATATGTTAAGAAGCTTTATATGTATGATTATCTAATTTCATGTTTTTAAAATTTATTTCTATTAAATATATTTAAAATTAAATGTATTGTATATAAATTTTTATTTAAATATATTTATTAAGAAACTTTATATTTGTAGTATTCAATTTCAAGTTTTTAAATGTCTCTATATATTTAACGATGCTGATGTTTTGAATTAAAAATAATAATAAATGAGGGTAAAATTGTTATTGTACACATTCTTAAAGGTAAAGTAACGAAAAAGTTGTCGGTCAAAAATTCAAAATGAAAGTAGTTTTCAAAATGTCGTGTTATTAAAATTAACCTCTATATATATATATATATATATATTAGAACACTTGTATTTAAAGACGAATTTAGAAATTGTAAATAAGGTCGATTAATGTTTCTTTGGGTGGACTAATAGGAGTAGTAATAATATATATATTTGTTGGGCTGGCTAAAATTAGGTATAAAAAAAGATAAAATAAAAAAATAAAAATAATTTGGTGGGCTTGGGTGATCAGCTCTACACGCACCATTCTAGTCAAGAGTCTGATTCGAAAACAAGATCTTAAATACCCAAATTCATTTGAACGAGTGAAAATACTAAGCAATAGAAAAGAAACATAAATACCCAAATTTCTGTGACGAAAATGCAAATGTCAGTTAAGGTGAAAAATATATGCTGGTAAAATATTCATAAAATCGACTATCATACAAAAAATTTTAAAAATAGTTATAACAGAAAAATATAAAAATTATGATAATTGTTATAAGATGCACCATCCACACCCTTTTCATATCAAAATGTCTCAACCTCACCATGGGTTCACATGATAGTGATATTATCCAAATTTGAACTAGAAAATTGTTAATACTTTTTTTTTTCTTTTTTTTTTCGGCAGTTAAAATTGTTAATACTTTGTTTACCAAGAAAGGAGAATGTTTTAAAATAGTTCTGATGGTGTGAGTGTCCTACACATCAAGACGAGTATGAGCTGGAGTCTGATAGCCAATTGATTGATCGAATCAAGTTCAACCAGTCACATGTACATAGTACTATATTTAGGCACGTGCCAGAGAAGATACAGATATATATATATATATATATATATATATATATATATATTATAACTATAAAAATTCGGACGTCACAATCACGGGGAGGGGAAGATGTTCGCCTCCCACCAACCGCTGAGATTCCACCACGTGTTACGGTGCATGTGCACCACCAACTCCTCCGCGTTGCCTCAATTCTCACGCGGAATTGTACCTTCCACGTGTCGAGCAATGGTTTGTCTAAGGAACGTGCAATTGCCGTTTGCTTTTGTTCCAGTCTTTTCGAATTTAGATGGGGGGTGCGTGGTGGTGGCCCACTCCTGTCGCTTGCTTACCTGCAAGACGGCACGTAGTATACGCACTCACAAGATCCCTAACCTAATTCCGTTTATTCTGACGCCGTCCGTCCATTTCAATTCATGTTCACGCACTGCACAAAGATATCAATCCCACTTTACTCAATTTACCAAACTACCCCTTCCCAATCGCACGCTGTTTGCAATTTGGGAACAACATTTGACCAAATTCTAAAATAGGATTCATATTATTTGGAATGAAATAAATTTAGAAGTGGTGGGATTTTTAAAACTAATATTTAAAATTTACTTAATTAAAATTTTCAGTTTATCTGATTTAACTCTTATTTTAGTATCTTAAATTCTAATTTTATTTAGACACACAAATAAAATTTCATTTCAAATTCAATTTCTTTATCTTTTCAAAATACATAGGATTTAGTTCCCCACTAAACGAGGTTAGTAGTACTGGTAAAACAAATTTTATAAAACTATTTCCTGTAACGTAAACTTAAATAGTATTACAAATTCTAAGTATTAGGGTTGGGTAAGTCTAATAGGAAGTAGTATTTTTTCTCCAAATAAAAATATTGAGGTTAATTCTCATATGAATAAATGAGTATGAGTTTTTTGCCAAAGAAAAAAAAAAAAAAAAAGAATAATCTAAGCTACAATATTAATTAAACAAATATAGTTGAAAATTCAGTTACTTAGCTTTAAGCCAATTTTGATATTACCAAATAATTTTACTTTGAAACTTGATAGTTGAGGCATCTTGAAATTGACAAAAACTAAACTTATGATGAACTTTAAAAAAAAAAAAGACAAAAAAGAAATCCTTCTTATTTTTATAAGTCTCTTAGATAAATATTTAACATATTTGATCTCATACCAAGTTCAAAAAAACAAGTTATATACTGTAAATACATATTTAGAAATCCATCATTAATGTTAAACTATTTTTTTAAGTGGTTCTTTTACCAAATAAAGATAATTAGATGGTCACAATTGCTAAGAGCATTTCCAATAGACTCTCTAAAATTAGGGCTCTTCGAATTTGCCATATCAACATTTTTTAATAGCCACATAAATATTTCCCGTGGCCACGTCAGTATTTTAGAGTGTCTAAATTTTAACTATAGCATGTACTCCAATGGTGTACTTTTGCTCTCTAAAAATATTAATATTTTAAATATTTTAATATTTTTAAAAATATTAATATTTTAATATTTTTAAAATTAAAAATAAAATTTATTTTTTAACTTTTTCTTAACGGCTATATTTCTAATGACTATAATGTCAATAGGAACATTAAAAATTTAAAAATGAAAAAAAATAAATTTTTTTCAATTTTTTAAAACTTTTTTTTGTCTAAAAAAGCCTTTAAGGCACTGTTTGTATCAGCCAAACAGTGCCTTAATGACTATTTGGTTCAATTATTTTAAAAAAAGAGAGATATTTCAGTCAAACATGCACTTAGGAATAGTATTCTGGGCTTAGGAATAACATTCTAGCCTGAATTTAAAAGATGAAAGAAAATAAAAATGGGTTCACAAAAAGTGAGCTCAATCACCAAACTACTCTCCCTTTTTGGCGACCTCCTCCATCAAGAGTCATTCTTTAGAACCCACTTTTTACATAGTTCATTGGAGCATTCATTCTTCAAAAATTGGTCCAATTTTACCAAAAAGAGCACTGACGGAGTTGCTCTAAAAGTTTAAATTAAGAAGAGAAGCAATAAAGGTAAATAATAATAATACGATAAATGTATTACTCTTTGTAAATTTAATGGAAGATAAATTTATGTATTACTCTTTATAAATTTAATGGAAGATAAATTTATTTTTTTTAATCATTTACATAAGTGATTTGTGATTGTTTAAGATTAGAGTCTAATCTATGGGTCTTGACTTTTGTCGGCAGTTTTTGTCAGTGCATTATCAATAATTTATTGAGGTAAATGGTTGGTTTTTAAATAAGTAAAAAAAACAAAATAGAGAATTGGCAGGAAACCGGGGCGAGACGTAAAATAATTGTAAAACGTGGGCGGTATTGGAATAAGAAAAGGTAACACGCAATGGACACCGCTTTGTGAGGAAAGAACACGTGTTTGGAATTGTGGAATAGAAAAAAGAAGAAAGAGAAACATTTAAAAAATATATTAAATAATTAAGGTTTGGAAGCTGCAACGAACCCACCAAAAGCCCCATATATTCCTCGTGCTTTTTTGTCACAGGAAAAGAGATAAGGCTTGTAGCTTACAGAGGTAGAGAGAGAAAGAGAGAGAGAGGGGTACTAGTAGTATATAGATAGATACGGAAAAAGCGTTTTGCTCCAAGTACATTCATCTAAAGCTTGCTTCGAAGAACGAGAGAGCTTTGATATTGATTATTCTCTGAGCATTGATTCTTGGTAACTAGGTTTTCGTATTTGGCTTTCTACAACGACAAGGTCACAAACAGATCGTGTTTTGTTCACCGGAAACTATGTCCAGCTCGTCGGATTTTACTGATTCGGTGCAGTTTTCCGGCCAGAGGCCGGTGAGAGCGATGGACAAGCCGAATTTTTCGCATACTTGCAGTCTTCTGAGTCAGTACTTGAAAGAAAACGGAACATTTGGAGATCTCAGTCTCGGGATGACTTGCAATATTGACACAAATGGTACGTACGGTCTTCGTTTTTCTCTTCTTCCGATCTCAAACCTGCAATTTTTCGTCTCTTTCGGTGAAACAATATCACAACTTTCAATTGTCTCCTACAACTATTCAATCTTGCCTCCTAATTTACGGACTAATTAATGTGTGATATTCTAGGTATCTGTTGAATCGCTAAAATTGCTTTGTTAATTTTTTTTTAATTATGAAAACAAAGCATATTTCCATTTATATTTTCATTTTTTTTTTCTTTTCTGGTAATAGATAAAAACCTGTTTATGTATATGAAAACCTCTTTCTTGTATATAAGAAGGTGCTCGGTCTCGAACTGAAATAGAGATCTGATTGTGCTGTTTGCTATGTTGCAGGCGTGCCTGATACCTTTCGTCCGTCTGCGATGGCAACAACTATGGATTTGTTCCCAGTGATGGGGAAATCGGGTGGTTTGACCCAAAATGCAGCCGGGTTGCCCCTGTTTCCTCAGCAAGCTGGTTTTGCTACCAATCTCCCAAAGGAAGAAGTCCCCAAGAAAGTTGATTCCAGGTGCGTTATAATCCGAAAATTACAAAATACAAAATACAATAATAATATATATACTGTAGATGTGTGTAGTGGATTAATTGGGCATTGTTGCAAGTGTTGGTACTAAACTTGTGTTGTGGCCTGCTATTAAATGGTTCTAAGGAATTGAAGGAATCATACGGAGTTTCCTAATTTCTATAACCATAGAGGACTGTCTTCATTATTGAGCTAATAATAATAATTTCCTGGATATTGGGAACTTAATAGCCATGAACTAGCCTAATTAAACACGATATTTTTCAATTAAATTGATTATAATTGGTCATTTATGTAGCAGGGTTAACAAATCTGAGCCTGAAACTGCGCAAATGACCATATTTTATGGTGGGCAAGTTATCGTGTTCAATGACTTCCCGGCAGAAAAGGCAAAGGAAGTGATGCAATTAGCTAGCATGGCTAGCTCCCATAACCCTAAGAAGTTGGCCCCTAATCCGATTGAGTCCACCCCTTTGATTCCCTCCTGCTCAAATGTCGCCCCTTATTTGGTCAAGGACAGCGTTCAACTGCAGCAGCCTCCTCAACCCATGGTCACTGGTAAGCTTTTTACTCTCCTTGCTAGCTTCTGTTCATTTGAAAATTGGGAATTATGGAGTGTTATTAGAGTGTTTTGAATATTTCTGATGGATCTAATGAGGAACTCTTTTTCACATGTGCAGATCTACCAATTGCAAGGAAGGCTTCACTCACCCGGTTCTTGGAAAAGAGAAAAGATCGGTAAGCAATCAAAAACAAAAACAATTGAAACAATTGCTAGTTGGTTATGTAGAGAGAGATATAGCAGCAGATCAATCTATGTATGAAAAAAAAATGTAATTATGATTTGTTTGTGAGCTTTGGTGATTGGGATTAATTTTGCAAATTGAGCAATGCAACTGCTGCTATATTTCCATAAACAATAAGATAAATGTTTGAATTATACATGTTCATAAATTGATCTTGTTATTTCTGTGTTTTGCTTTTTTACAGTATTACGGCTCAAGCGCCATACAAGACAAGCAATTCGGCTGCTGAACATCCTTCCAAGCCTGCCGAAACCAAGTCATGGCTAGGCTTAGCTGCTCAATTCTCCGCTGCAGTTTAAGCACCATTTGCAGTCTCTCTTTTTTTTCCTGGCTATATTTAGTTGTCAGCAGCAGCAGCAGCACTGCAATCTTAATTAACTATATGTTTTGGGCATTATCTATTTTGGCTTTATCATGCCCAGTCTTTAGATCTAACTGTTCTGATCTTACTATTAGTTTCTGTAAGAATTTAATTATCTATATCTTTAATGAATTTTTTATTTCCTAATGTAATTTTTAATCTGGAAATGGATGTGTGCGCAGTCAAACCACAACTCAAAAGGATTTGAGTTCAATTCCATTACTCTCTGTATGTTAAAATTCCTGGAAAGAGGGTTTTGATCTTCTTTATATTCATAAAATTGATCCACGGCCTTTAAGACTATATCAAAATTTGCCCAACATTTCTCATTAAATACCCACCTCAGTTCAATCATCATTCTTCCATTTTAATAAAATTTCAATGAAGAATTTAGAATCACCGTTCTGTATTTGTTTGGGAATTTCGATAAACAAAAATTATGTTTATAATTTATTTATTTATTTCTGCCATTAGCCTTCAATGAAGAATTTAGAATCACCATGGTATATGGTTGGGAATTTTAATGAACAAAAATTATGTTTAAAATTTATTTATTTCTGCCGTTAGCCTTCAAGAGGTGTCTCGAATTTTCTGAACACCATGTAGATGTGTTGATTGAAAATGGTCCGACACACAGGCACGGACTGGACCGTGGGGGCGGATGTTTCCATTGAATTTTTTATATTTTTTTTAATATATATTTTATATTTTTTAGAATTTATAAAAATGTTTCAACTAAATTTATAATTTGTTTTACTGAATTATTTTATTAGCATTTTATACTTTAAATTTTGAAAAATTTAAGAAGAAAATTCAATTAAAATTATAAAAATAGACTCACTATATAAATTTTTTTCACAAATTAAAAATTTATAAAAAAAATTTAATTAAAATTATAAAAATAGACTCACTATATAAATTTACGTTACTAACACAATGATATGTAAATTAAAAATTAGTTTAATCTGGCAATTTGGCTCACATGATAAATTGTGCTGATTAAAGTCGATTAAAGAATGTGAAAAGACGCGCATTTGAAAAATGCACCCAGAAAACTAATGGACTACTTACTTTTGAATAGAAAATATCTTTAATGAAATAAAGTAAGTTCACGAGACGAATGGTGTATATATAATTATTACATAGTGTATAATCTATATATATGGACCACGACGGGTCAAGTGGTACGCACCAACCAGTGTTAGGTGTCGGTAGGAATCTATAATACTTGATAAAGAAGACTTTTATTTTGTTCACGTTGTTCACGTCTAGACTCATGGTTATTAATTTATGGACAGAAAAAGACATATCGAGTTATGTTGTAGTATACGGCATAGTTGTTTATTGGCATCACATGACAATATTTTGACCCATTCCCCCTCTATTGACCCATTCCCCCTCTGCATATATATATATATATATATTGTCATGTGATGCCCATAAACAACTATGCCGTATACTACAACATAACTCGATATGTCTTTTTCTGTGATATATATATATATATATATATATATATATATCATCCATAATTATCATGGTCCAACTGAAAGGTGTCACGGGTCAAGGTACTAGTCCAATTGAGGGTTCACTCGATAAGTTATATAATTTATTAAATTATAAAAAAATAAAACTATACATAGAAAAATTAAAATACATAAAAGAAGTATCCAACATGACATTGTGATATTAGAATGAACTTACATACCATGATCGAAAGTTAGCTAAGCTTTTGTGTGGTCTAATGGTGTTTTTCCTTTGTTTAATTTAAAAAGTAGATGGTTAAGTGACCTAAGTCTCTCCTAAAACAATATTGTCGAAGTTCTTTTCGGAAGAAATATATTTATATAAATGTAATTGTAATTCGCAGTGCGCACACACACACATATATATATATATATAGATATGTATATACCCATGTAGTTGTTGTGACTTGTTACTCTTTTTGTTAAACCTAAATTCATGGTCTCTGGCACTTGACACCTCGAAAAATACACTCCCTCTACTTATTAGGAGTTGATATAAATTTATTTAGATCATAAAAAAAAGTAAACAATGTCCTTTGATTCACACTAACATAAACCTTTAAGCAATTAAAGCTTAATTCATGGAATCAAACCTTTTCAAACCGATGTTTTATAATTTTGATTGGTTCATTTTATACAGTTTGTCGGTCTTATTCTGGATCTGTTTAGAACCATTTTTGTTTAAATTTAGAATAATTCTTGCCTTAGGCCACATAAGAAGGAACCTCATTCTTATGATGAGGTGGCCCAATAAAATATTAATAAGTGTTAGAATTTTAAAAGGAAAAAAAATGATGGGAATAGAAACTGACTATTACCTCTTTCTCTATCACGCAGCCATATATATTATTTCTGTGTTTTGAATCTAAAATCAAACATTTATATATATATATATATATATTATTTCTGTGTTTTGAATCTAAAATCAAACATTTATATATATATATATATATATATATATATATATATATATATATATATATATATCAGATTGACATCTTTCAGTTATATATGAGAGTTAAGACAAATAATCACTCTAAATTCATGAAAAATGATATATTAATCATGAATTCGTTTTCATGATACTAATCGTGAGTATTTATTTATTTTTTTTTCTAGGGTTTTTTGTTGAAATTTTTTTTTTCTTTCGCTTATACATAAATTTCAAACTTTTCATGTTTATCTTCCTTTCTTTTTCTTTTCTTTTCACATCCCAATCTCTCCTAAATTACAAAACATTCTATGTTCATCTTCTTTTCTTTTATATCTAATTACGAACTTCTCATCCAAATTAAATTATTTAAAGATAATTATCACCAAATAAAAACAATAAAAATAGATTTATTAGATTTTTCTATCGAAAAAGTTATTTAATTTGGTATAATGTGCCGTTTATACATTATATATAACATGTAATTCTATATTTGAAAGTGAGAACATTATCATTAGCTAATGTAGGCCTAGGGTCATTCCCTCACCTGGGCCCACTCTTTATAATATGTGGTGTATATATATATATTTTCCCTCTAGAACAATGTTTAATTTTATATTCAAAACACAAAAGTAATATTGATCAATTTCTATTTCCTGTAGTCATTATTTAAAAAAAAAAAAAAAAAAAAAAAAACCTTTAACACTTGTTAATGTTTTATTTGATCACCTCATCATAAGGAGGTTCTTGCTTATGCGGCTTAAAACAAACATTGACTTTAAATTTATACCTTCTAAACTAAATAAAATTGAATTGGTGTGGACCCCACCTAGAGTTATGGCCCACGTTTGCAAACATATTTGTGAAATAGCCTGTTCCTGTCTGGGCCTGAGTCTTGTTGGAGGAATGTTCAACATTTTGTAACTAAAGTAAGTATATGGGCTCTCAAAAAATTCATGGGCTTAGAAGAGAATCACTTGAACCCAAACTTAATACATCATTTAATAAAAATTCAAAATCCAATCAGATCCAGAACCTTTGAATTAGCAGGTTCAATTGTTTTCAAGGATGTCTCTCTCTTCCATTAAAACTTTGCTACAGTTTCCATCGAACTTTTTGAACAGAAAGAGAACGAAACTATATGATTTATTTATGTTGGGAAGAAATCATTAGATAATCTTTGCTTTGTTATTGAGAATTTTAACGTATGGCATTACATTTAAATCGAAAGAATGTAGTTGAGGGTTTAATTCTAGAACAGTGTGTGTATATCTCTATTGCTATTATTAGAGTTAAGCATTATGGCCCAATTTGGACTGTGTGAGATAGGCATTGTATTAGGAAGAATATTTAAATTTATTCATAAATATCAGTACTTCTCGAACATAATTGAATTTCAGAAAAAATACAAATAAGTCTTATAGTTTTATTAAATATAGAAATCTCTTTCTCTCTCTCTCTCTCTCTCTCTATATATATATATATATATATATATATATATTATAAAAGTGTGCAGGTTCCTACTTTTTAAGGGGAGATTAGGATTCAGTGAAGGCATGCCTGTGAAAAAAAAAAAAAAAAAAATCTATAAAAACTTTTTCCTATTTTAATCATTTTTCATATTTTTTAAAATAAAAAAAACAACTTTTATATTTTCATTTTTTCAAAAAGTATTCGTCAGCGAATTTACTAGTATCTTATAAACGAAGTCACTTGTATCAATCATTTTTCCAACTTGATCCACTCTTATTATTAACAAATTTGCATTAATTTAAAAAGTGGGAATACTTTATTTCTCAAAATAATATATTGTTAGGTGTCAGACATCATCAAAAACTGTAAATTTTAACTATATCAATCATTCATCTAATTTACTTTTTATTTATATGGATTTGAACCTCAATCTTTTACTTTAGAAAGTAAGAAGTGAGGGAGATGTTACTGAAAATTAAATACTCAAAAAATTTAATAATAAATTAGTAATGGTAGATATTTTAAACAGTTAATTTGTGGATATGAAAATTATGAATCCGGTTTAGATAAAGTTTAGAAATACCACAAAGTGAAAAGAAAAAAGACATTGATTAAACTCTTAAATAGTTCAGGAACTTCTTGATTTGGGAGTCCTGATTTTAGCCCTAAAAATATCTATTCATTTTTATATATAATCCAAACCCTTTTTAAGCGGTATATATACTTTTTTAAATACCAATGAATTGTATTCTTAAAGACATTTTACATAGTAATAAAAACCACTAGTAATATTTAATATTAAATTTTTTTTGGCAAGTTATTTAATATTAAAATGAATTACCTTATAAAGAAATCTTAGTATCAGAAATGAATGGTATTTATACCGATTGCATTGATCACTGAGATGCAAACGGGCGTACCAGATTAGGGTCGACGGCATTTCTGAGATCATTATATCGAGTGCGACGTTTCTTTATCGACTCTCCGTTCCCTCTTTCCTTATTTTCCCCCTCTCAGTCGAGGGTTTTTTATTTTTATTTTTTTTTTCATTTTTTTTTTTTCAATTTTTTTCCTCCTCTCGTCTTCGTCGTGTCTGAAACAAAACCCTAACTTTTCCAGGACAGTTTTCTCTTCTGTCATTATATATATATATTATTACTATTCACGAATATGCAACCGCAGAGACTGAAGCAGCAACAAACATTGATGCAGCAATCTCTTTACCATCCTGGTCTTTTAGCCCCTCAGGTTTCTTCATTTATTCTCTTTGTATTTTTTTGCATTTTTTCTGATATTTTTTTCTTTGTTTTGTTTCTTTTTTTTGCTTGATTATTTTGTTTCTCTTTCCTTTTCAATTATTATTTTTATTTTTTGTTTTTCTGTGTGGATTATGATTCAAAAAAACTAATAAACTAGGTGTTGTTTTGATTTCGGTTTCTTTTTTTCTGTTTTTGTAGATTTAACAAGTCCAAACTCAATTTTTTATTTTTTTAACTTTGGGACTCGTTTATTGAGGAAGATCGAGTTTTTTTTGTTGTAATAGTTTTACAAAGCACTTTTATTTTATTTTATTTTTAATTTTCGAGTGTTTTACTCATTGGTTATATGTTTGTTTGAAATTGTGGGAAAAGAGCAGTGAAAGTTTTCAAATTTTTTAGATTTTCCTTGATCTGTGAGCTGAGAAGCTGGAATATCTATTCCAATGAGCTTACTTTAACTATGAGGCTTACCTGAATAGGTTATTTTCAATACTAATAATTCTTGGGGAATCTGAATCCCTGCATATGGTTCAAAGTTGTTAAAATGCTTGCCTTCGGCAACTCAACCATGGACTGAGATTTTCTTTTGGTTCTTCTTTTTTAGATGTGCTGAATTTTTTGTTGCTCTACTGTTTAAACAATCGCGTGGGTGTAATTTTGTTCTACTGTTGTATTTTTTGGCTTCGAATAATTTGGTTCTGAATCATCTTTTCCCAGTTGAGATTTTGAATTTGAGTCTGCGAGAGGATATGGTTGTAAGCATTTAACTTTCACCGTGTAACTTGGAATTCAAGTATGATTGAAGACATGTTTTAAGGGTTTCATTTTAGCTGTTCAACTTGGAATTTAAATATAGAGACATAGTGGGAAATAAGGAGAAGATATTTTTCAAGGCTATGCTCATTTTTGTAGATGACAGTTTTCAGATCATCCGTGAAATGAGATCTTTCTAATTTGTATTACTGGCGGGGTGTGTGTATGTGAATGTGTGTCCTTGTGTGGGTGTAGGTGTATGTGCCTGTGCCTGTTAGCTATTGTTTATTTTGGAGTTATATCTTAGTTAAAAGTTTCTAGAAAAGAAAATGAAATGCTAAAAGCTTTTGAAAATAACTTCCTTTTTTGTTCATTTATATAATACTACAAGTTAGGAATCCTTTTTGTCATAATAATTATTGAATTTTTGTTGTTAGAGCTTTTCTGGTTTAAACACTTCAATTGGAATCCTTTTTGTCAAAATAATTATTGAACTTTCAACTTTTCACTGTGATTCTGTTTTAAATTGGCTGGAAATTCTTTGAGGCCTTATCAGCTGGAGCCTAGTTTTGAGATACTCTCTGTGGTCCCTAGGACATTTTGGGGATTATAAATCCAAAAATTTGGATATATGCTTTTGTTATTTGCGTTGGCATTTTTTTATTTTATTTTATTTTATTCTAATTGCTGTTTGAAGATTTGTGGACTAAGTCAAGTGTATTTCTCCATCATTTTCCCTCTAGTCTCTTCTGGTGGTTCACTTAAACAAGTGAGTTAGTAGTATTAAAGAAATCAAATGAATGGAGTCGATTAGGAAATGAAGCATTAAATAGATATTGGATAAATGTGATCAGTATTCTGGCAAAATTTTCTTTATAAAAATACTTATAAAAAATTAATAATAATAAAAAATCAATTTCTTTATAAAAATGGAAGACCGGGATTCTTGTTTGTTTGCTGTCATCTGTCTACTTTCAATATTCCTAATTTATTACGTTTACATGACTCCATGAGTTTCTTTCTTGCATGTTTTTATTTATGGTTAAGTGCGGAAAACACCCCTAAAGTTTATTCCGCATAGCGCTTTGCCCCTTACTTTTTAAAACGTGCTATGTGAACCCTTATTTTTGAAAAAAAAGTGCGGAAACACCCTTCAAACTACTTGTTGCAGAAAAGTGACATAAAATAATGCTTACATGACAGTTTTTCTTTTTTACCCTTCCGAAATTGCCTTTGGGGGTGTGGATTATATATATTTGCAATGTTTAGGGGTGTTAAGGGCACATGAACCCTATAAGATAGAACGAGAATGTTCATATGATAATTTGGGTACAATATAGTGATTCAAGATCATCAACTGTCTCTTGTTTTTTCCAACTGTTCTTTGCAAACTGCAACTTTTTACCCTTGTACCAAGTAATAATCTTTATTTTTTAGCTTGGCCTGTCCAGTTAAAGAATGATTGAAGCCATTATTCTTTGCATTTTATATAAAAAAAAAATTAGAAGAAAATGCATCTTTTAAGCCAAAGGCAGCAAATATAAGTTATATATCAAGCAACTTGAGCCATTATGCTTTACTTGTATCGGTCATAGGATTCAACTCCTATCTAATTAGACTATAAATTGAAGGCGGACACACCTTGTGGTTGACCATTCCTTTGTTCTTGTCAACAAAGGAAGCTCCTTATTAAGTTATGTGTGTAAAATTCCATGGCATTTCTTTTTATGTATATTCTGGACTAGGCTCACTTAGTACTGCTACATTCCAAAATGTTGTGTGTGTGTGTGTGTGTGTGTGTGTGTATATATATGGACCTACACATTAATTTATAAAAGGCTCAGTCGCTACTGGATATATGTAGCATTTTAATTGTATACTAGTTTCATCATTTTAATTGTAATTGTACAATGTCCGATGGAACAGCTCAACAATGCAAGGCAGTCGAAAACAAAGTCCAACCAAGCAACTTAATTGGTCGACAATAATTGTATTTAATTGGGCAATTGATTTGCAGCAAAACCTAATATCTAATTTGACATTTAAGAGTGGACTTCTATCTGCTTCCATGGCAATTAAGTCTCAACATTAGTTGTTCTACGATGGAGTAGTCTATGTACTTACTATAAATTTTAAGGTCATTATTAAACTAATTAACTGAAGACAAATTAACTCAAATGAATCTGAATAGCTAGGTTGGTTAAAAAAAAAAAAAAATTCTGAATAGCTAGGGTCATGAGTTGTGTCTGTTAGAGCCTTTTGGTATTAATCAAGAGGTGTCAACTTTGATTATTCTCGAACTAATCCATACTCATGGTTTTGAAATAGTTATGTAAATTATTTTCTGAGAACGATGGTAGCGGGCAATGGTGATGGGGTTTCGTTAGGAATTTGAGGTGGGTGAAGAAGGTGGGTTTGGAGAGAGCCATGGTAGAGAGAGAGGGAGATTAGGGAGTCCTCTTTTATCATTTCACAAAAACATCTTTTCTAAAATAATGTGTATGTAAGGGTAATTTGGTCAAACTCTAATTTTAATGTGTCAGGTAGGACTTATTTGCACATTTTGGTAATTTGGGGGTGTTTTGTGCACCAGGGGATATGTACAAGTATAGTAGAGGGGTGTTTTCTGCACGTAACCCTTTTTTTTATCCATCTGGTTTCTTACAGTGCTTGCTGATTTTGCAGATTGAGCCTATCTTGAGTGGAAACCTGCCTCCTGGGTTTGATTCAAGTACATGCCGTAGTGTGTAAGTGTCACTTTTCTGTTCACTCTTTTGAACTATGTTTAACTCGTGTCATTTCAACAGGGAAAATTAGGTGTCATTATTCGGTTCGCTCTTTTGAACTATGTTCAAGTGTCATTGGAACATGGAAACTTAGTTCCTGCCTCGATCTAGTTTTTAAATGTTGCATATCAACAATATTATACTTTACATACAAGAGAATATTCCTTTCTCACAGTATATAAGTATATCTTATCTTATCTCTTGTTATTATATGGTTTTCCCCCCTAAATTATATGTTTTGCTTTGTCCACACATCAAATTTTCAATGAAATTAGATTCCAAGTGTTAATATGGTCATGCTGTTTTTGATCACTTTTTAATCTATGATATAATGCAGGTATGTTGGAAACATCCATCCACAGGTTACTGAACCACTTCTTCAAGAGGTTTTCTCAAGTACCGGTCCCTTGGAAGGATGCAAGCTGATTCGAAAGGAGAAGGTCTATTTTTAATGTTCTCATTTCAAACCTCCTTTTGTTCATGATGTCTACACTAGACAGAATGCTATGAGAAAAGTTTCCCCGACTAGTTTTTGTATCCAATATGAATGAATGCTTCATTTGTGTTAGACACAGCTTGAAGCTACTTATGTACTAGTTTATTTTGTAAATTTGTGTCTTCTAGACTTTTTTGTTTTAGATTCCTTCTTATCATATACTTTTGACATGGTGGTGTATTTTTTTTTTTTTTTGTTTGCTTGCAGTCCTCGTATGGTTTTGTGGACTACTACGATCGTAGATCAGCTGCCCTTTCTATCGTGACTCTTAATGGAAGGCATCTGTGAGTATAGAACCTTTTAAATAACTTAATGAATTGCATGTTACATATGTCCTGGTGCTGTATTTAACATGTAGTTTGCAGGTTTGGGCAGCCTATCAAAGTTAACTGGGCGTATGCCAGTAGTCAGAGAGAGGATACGTCAGGTCTGTATATATTCACTTATTTAATTCCTTATACTACAAATTGATTCATTGTTGCCTTTTACATTAATTTGTTGATCACTTATGCTATTTCCACATTGGTCCTAGGTCACTTCAACATTTTTGTCGGCGATCTTAGCCCTGAAGTTACAGATGCTACCTTGTTTGCATGTTTCTCCGTTTATCATAGTTGCTCGTAAGCTCTGTTTTCCTGTTCTGTATTTTATCTTTGTACTTCTGATCGCCCAGGAGTTGAAACTGAATGTTACAGAAAGCTCAACATTTGTTTTTTTTATGCTAATTTGAAATGTGTTGGCAACTTGATGCTTACAGAGATGCGAGGGTTATGTGGGATCAAAAGACTGGACGATCGAGGGGCTTTGGGTTTGTTTCTTTTCGGAATCAACAGGTACTTTGAGCTTTATTTAATTATATTATTTTTATTTTCTTTCCTTCTTTTAGTTTGATGTTATTTGGCCTTCTTTCTTTTTTTAATTGGATCACATCGTGATTGTGTTATTTATTTATTGTTTTGGCCAGGATGCCCAAACTGCAATTAATGATTTGAATGGTGAGGAAGTTTTCATTACATCATTGTAGTTTGTTTCTGCTTTTGTTTCTTTCACTGTTTGTTTTCTCTCTCTGCATATTATCTTATAAAACGAGCTTTGGGAGCAGCCACTTTGGCTAAGTAATATCATATGCAATCAAGCAGAATCAGATTTGAATGCAACCAAAAAAAAAAAAAAAAAAAAAAAAAAAATTTGGAAAACTAAAAAAATGAAATAGAAAAGATACAAAATCAATAAAAGGTATCTAATAAGTTCTACCTACTATTGGATTTGATCCACTGATTGCCGCTGTATGAAATCAACACTCTAACCACTGAGTTAGTAGTTCATTTATCATCACAAAGAGAGGCGAATGGGACCCATTGCATCGATGAATTATAAATATCATATAAACAGATCAAAAAGCTATGATGTTGAATCATGGAATATTCATCTTGACAATAAAGTATCTACATGATAAAATTTGTATCACAGACACTAAGGGCTATAGCTCAGTTAGGTTGAGCACCTTGTTTACACATGTGCCAATGTTTTTTAGGGGAGTCCATCATACAATCAAAAGAATTGATCTTATTGAGAAATCACTGTCTTACAAATGGTTCAGTCCGATTCGGGTGCCCATTTAGTTGTCAAACAGGTTCTATCATTGATTGGAGACATTAGATTTGTCGTCATCTTCCTCTTCCCAGTACGCTTACTAGGCTGGAAATTTATGGGTGTTTGTGTGCATTTTGATTTGTTTGGACTCCCAGCTTTTCTTTTCAGTGTAATTTCCACTTGTCAATATGGCACATAAAATACCTTTGCCATTTATGTTCTGGAAGCTTTCTGTCGCTATCATTTCTATGATAATATGAAAAGGGTGATGTTACACCACATCTCATTTAGTTGTCATACAGGTTCTATCATTGATTGGAGACATTAGATTTGTCGTCATTCTTCCTCTTCCTATTACCCTTACTAGGCTGGAAATATATGGGTGACAAGCATATAAAAGAGCTATGCCTCCTTGTTTCGTGTGCGTTTTGGTTTGTTTTAGCTCAGCTTTTCTTTTCAGTGTAATTTCCACTTGTCAATATAGCACATAGAATACCTTTGCCATTTATGTTCTGGAAGCTTTCTGTCGCTATCATTTCTATGATAATATGAAAAGGGTGACGTGACACCTCTTCTCATTGAATATATTGGATGTAAAAAGACTTCCATTATTTGATAATGTAGCTATTCTAGTACAATATATTGTTCCAACGAGAATCTATCACTTAAGAGGAGCCAATTAACATAGGATTTGCTATAGTTGCCCTGTGTTGATTGCAGAAGTTTGAATGACCAGGATGACTTAAAATAACTATCATATCCGTTAAAATTATTTTTGAGAATTTTTTCTTTTAGGGGTGTCATTGGTTGAAATTTTGGGTCGGCTTCACTTGTCGTGCCTATTTTGGCTTTATATGATAGCATATATATCAATGTTGTGGCAATTGTCTCCTGTCAATGGCTACACCATTAGATAATTGTAATTGAAAATTTTAAAAAGTGCATCATTATTTTCGTACGATTTTTTTTTTTTTTTTTTATGATCACCCCTGTTACAATTTCATGTTTTCTTGTAAAATTGCGATACTTTCTGATCTAAAATTACAGGAAAGTGGCTTGGAAGCAGACAAATCCGGTGCAACTGGGCGACAAAGGGTGCTGGCAATGACAACAAGCAGAATTCGGATGTCAAAAGTGTCGTGGAACTAACCAATGGAACATCAGGTTTATTCATTAATGAATTTTCACTTCTAGCTAAATACCTAGTTGTGCAAGGGGAAAAGGTTTATTAATTTTAACTTTTATTACTGTGATTTTTTTGTTCTTTCCTTCTTTGCCTTGCTGGTTGTTAACATTAAATTTTTATATTGAATTGCCATGTGGTTTTTAATTGCTGCCATTGCAAATCACGGTTTTCCTTCTGTTCCATATTTATTGTCCATTTTTTGAAATTTAAACTCATTATTAAGAAAGTTACATTTAATGCATGCATGTTATATTGAGTGTGTCAAAATATTTTAAATTACACTCAAAAAATTTAGAGAATTACTTGTAAGGCAACTTTTGGAAAAGTAGTTTAATTGGATTTTCAAAATTAAAAAGGGTAGATTAGAAATGTTATAGAATTTGGTACATTTGCTTTTCAAAATGGACATGTATGATGGAACATTCAAAAATGAAAAGAGGGACCACCTAATTGGAACTGAGGGAATAATAATTAGGGTAAAATGCAAAAAAACCCCCTCAACTATGAGGAAATGCAAGAAACCTCTTGAATTATGCAAAAAAGTTGCAGATCACCCCATCCGTCACTGTTCTGGTTGGATCTTGTCGTTAAAGTATCACGTGATGGTCACATGACACCTACTATATTTTTAATGACCATAATGCCCTCATGACCATGAAAAGACACTAATGTCCCTTGTTTGCTGCAATAGTGCGAATTTACAGTTCTGGATTGTTGATTACATGGTCCGATTATGCGAATTGGGGTGTTGATTGTGGGGTTGTGATTGGGTGTAAGATTTGGTTTGTTTGATTGATTACAGTAGTGGTTTGTGGGTGTTTATGCACTTTTTTGGGGTGAGCACAGTGATCCAAATTGGTGATTAGGTGATTGATTTGGGTAGCAAGAGGCGATGAATTCCGGCCAGGGGCTCTCCTTCCGATGCCGGAAAACAGCATCATTGTGTCCTTCTTCGTTGCAGACCCACCATCCTCGCCGCCATGGTCTCATCTGTTGCATTGGTGTCACATTTTTATTGGTCTATTAAATTATCAACTGCCACATCAGCTATAACTTTCAAAACCACGTAGTTTTAAGTAAAGGTAAATTTGTCTTTTAATATTTCCAACCAAGTCACCTACCGGAATGCAACAAATCAATAATTCAGGGTTTTTTTTTGCAACAAAATCATAGTTCAAGGAGGTTTCTTGTAGTTCAGGGGGTTAGTTGCAAAACCCAATAGTTCAGAGAGGTTTTTTGCATTTGACCCTAATAATTATTAAAAGGTTTATTGGTGCACTTTAAATGTTTAGAAATATTTAGCATCGGCACAATGTCCAATTCAAGCTACACTTAAAGTGATGTCATTCTTATCATGTACAGATGCAGGTGGAGTAGAGACATTAAAATGAAACTTCTAAATAATCATAAAAATATGTAAAGAAATCAAACTAGTATTGAAGTTACATTTGTGGTATGGTTGCTCAAGGTATGGTTTTTACATTTTTTAAGCTGTTTTCATTATAAACTTCTCAACCAGACTGTTACTATTTTTGCAGAAGATGGTCAAGAGAGGGCCAGTGATGATGCTCCAGAGAATAATCCTCAGTATACTACTGTTTACGTTGGCAATCTTGCTCCAGAGGTGAGGATTTCTTGAACATATATATATTAAAAGAATATCGGTTTTATCAATTTATTATTTATTGGTTGTATATAATGAAAACTGCAAATGTTGTCCCAGCCTTGTGGTGGGACAAGGAGGGAACAGTGAATCCATGGGAAGCTATGGGTTGTTAGATTATTTTATATTGCTAAAGATGGGTTCAAAAGTGTCCATGCATGTGAGCCCATGCTCGACACAGTAAGTTGGATTATCTTCACTTTGCCTCCCTCTTCAAACAGCACTATTGGCACCGTTATGTATATCCGAGCCACCATTCTCTGAATGTTGCGTGGCACTGCCAATATCACTTTGGGAACACTCAATTTTGTTTGAATCTCCCAAACAGTTAGTGGGATCTCCTTCAATTTGCCTTATTTGTTCAAATAGCACCCTTGGCGCCCTTATATATTTCTGAGCCACCATTGCCAGTATCACTTCCTATGGCAATGTGGTAGCATCTTTGAATTCATTTTGTTAAAAATACAAGAAAAAGGTTTTTTGATCTAACCTGTATTCTCTTCTTTTCCTTTACTTTTTAAAATATTTTTACTCTATTATCTCCCCCTTTCTTAACTATTAACAAAGTGTGCAATAGTATTTATGTACCCTGGACTCAGTATGTGTGTTGGGTGTGGGGTATGTGGTTTGAGTGTAGGATGTATCAAATCCCTAAGTAGAAGGATACAAAGATACTGCTAAATATTTTTCTTCTATTTTCTAGAGTAAAGTAATGTTTTTCTGTAACATAGTGTTCAGAATAAGCATTTAACTCTTTTTGAAGCAATAATCTAAAAAAATGTTGAATAAATTTTTTTTTTCCTAGTTATTTATTTTTTTTTTATATAAAATTGATATCAAATTATTCATCAAATTAATATGTTTTTTGGGTACATGTCCAACCAAATATGTCAAGGCACGTACCTCATACCTTTGTCCATGTGTAGTGTGTTCAACATGGATATTTTGCACATTTTTGAAGAGTCCATGTTACCTAAGAGAGTACAAAAAGAACACTGTTCTAGTTCCTGCAGCAAATGTATACTTATGGACCATTACTGGCTTTAGTTTCCCTCTTGCCGTATTTTCAATAAGTTATGGTAGTATTAGTTCTGTTATTAATGACTAAATCAACTGAAGCATTACTGGCTTTAGTTTCCATCTTGCCATATTTTCAATAAGTTGGTTTTATGTTTACATCTCATATTTCCTGGGAGAAGTTTAGCAATATATTTTGAACATCCATCTTTAGCTTTGTTTCTCATGAGCAATATCTATCATAAACAATAATATTGCAGGTCACTTCAGTTGATCTCCACAGGCATTTCCATTCTCTTGGTGCTGGGGCTATTGAAGATGTAAGGGTACAAAGAGATAAAGGTTTTGGTTTTGTGCGATATAGTACTCATGCTGAAGCAGCTAGGGCTATTCAGATGGGAAATGCCCAGCTTCTCTTTGGCAAACCGATTAAGGTAATCTTTTATACCGTCAATTTTAATGTAAAGATAATTTCTACTTGTTGCAAATGTGAAATTGCGGAGCTTAGGATATTTCACCCAGTAGAGTTCCAAATAAGAGCATTGTGGCAATTACTAAATCTTTTGAGTTTTTGAATGCCAATTAAGCACATAGGGTAGCAAACTATATTCTCTCTCTATTCATGAGTTGGTAAAGAGAATTCTCAAGACATCCTGCTTGTACTAAAAGGCTTGATTGTTTATTTATGTTGCAGTGCTCATGGGGTAGCAAACCTACTCCGCCAGGGACCAGCTCTGCACCCCTACCCCCACCAACTGCTGCACATATGCCAGGTTTTTCAGCAACTGACCTTGCAGCATATGAACGACAGATGGCATTGAGTAAAATGGGTGGCATGCAAGCGCTTATGCATCTTCAGGGTCAGCGAATGGGTGCTGCTGGAGCAAGTCAGGCAATCTACGATGGTGGATATCCAAACATTGCTACGACCCAGCCGCCTATGTACTACCAGTAATAATCATATAGGAACCCCTACCATTGCTTGGCTGGCAGGAATCACATCTTTAAACAGTGTAGGATGTTCAACTTTTCTTTCTTTCTTCACTTTATATTTAGGTTTGTGTATTGCTATCAATATACCTGTGATGCGTGACGATATATATCATGTATTTGTATTGGGGATGAGATCTTGACCAAAGGTTGTTCCGAAGCTCCATTGTGGAAGGATTGGGCAGCTTTGATTTTAAGGGCATCCAAGTTATTACTTCAAACAATAGTTTTATTAGTCGAATGATAGGGGAACTTAATGTTTTCTTTGCTTTCTTTGTTGTGCAGGTTGCCCTTACTTTTTTAACTGGTTGTAGCAGTTATGGTTTGTGTTAATTAGGGCTTGATTTAACCCGCTTACCTAGATGCATAACACCTGCTCTTTCTAGTTTCTTTCTAGGGTTTTTGAGGGGTTTTTTGGGCACTCTTTTAATTGTCTTTATGCAGATTGAAGAATCTGTAAGGCCCAGTTTGGTTGGAGGGTAGTGGATGGAAAAGAAAAGAAAGGCAATGGAGGGAAATGAATTATTATGTTTGGTATAGATTATCAAACCAAAAGAAAGGAAACTGAGGTAGTCGGAATGATACAAATTAGACATGATGTGTAGGTTTTGTGTCCTTCCAAAAGTGGGAGGAAATTTGGGCTGTAAATAAGCCGAGCTGAGCATTGGGCTGTTTGGGCTTGGCTCAGCTCGGTCAATAGGAATGATTGAGCTTGGCTCGAGTTTGATTGAGCTTAGCCTGCACAGGATCGAGCTTGGTTCGAATGAGCTCGAGTTTGATTGAGTTTAGCCTGCACAGGATCGAGCTTGGTTCGAATGATCTCGAGCTCAGCTCGGCTGCTTGTTAATTTATTTATTTTTTTAATTTTTAAAAAATAATTGCATATATGAATCTGTGAGCTGCCATAATGCCATCGATCTTGATTTCCATAGTTCCATATCAGTGTTTCATCTCCAAAGCCTCTGTGTATGTATATAACTATATGTTTAAAGAAAGGAGAAAATCAAACAGAAATATATCATGATAAATAAATTCAACACAAACGTTCAAAAAGAAAAAGAGAAAAGTGAGACCAGATGAGAGGAGAAGAGAACTAAGCTGAGATGGTAGATTTTGCTGCTGTTACTGATTTCGTTGGGTTCGTTTTCGATTAGTGCTGCGGCTTCTGTCGCTGGGGGTTGGGGTTGTTTTGCGGCTGATAGTCAGTGGAGAGAACAGATAATGTTGTGGTTAGGGTTTAAAAAGATTAAGGGGGAATGGGCTTGGGAATAGAAAATGAGCTCGCATTTGGTTTTATTTTCCATAGGGTGAGATCTGGATGCACTTGTCCTGAGTAAAAGTTGGGTTGGGTTGGGTGGAATACACTTGGACTTGGCTTTCTTGGTGGTTTAAAATGAAATAATAATGTGGGATAATTGGCCGGTTAAAATTGACTAAAAAATTATATATATTTATATATTTCGAGCTCAAAATGAATCTTCTCACGTACAAATGAGTCGAACAAAGAGGTGTTTGAAATTGGCTCGTTTAATAAACTAGTCTAAGAATTTCGTTTGAGTTTGGTTCGTTTAGTAAACCCGGGCCGAGCTCGAGTTATATGTCGGAAGCTTGGTTCATTTACAGTCGTGGAGGAAATGTAAGGAAAGACTAGCATTTTTAATAAAACTTTGTTAATACTAAATTTAACCTTAATCTTTAAAAGACAAAACTATATATAAAAAAAGATAAGGATAGTAAAATCATTAAAATAATTTTATTTCCTTTTTTTTTAATTATCATTTTCTTTCTTTTTTAATTAATCAACCATATACAATAAGTAGTTAATTATACTATTTTCTCATTTCTTTTTTACCGTAATTAATATCATTTTTTCTCTTTTTCACGGTAACAAATGCATTAACAATTGATTTCATGCTTTAAATCTTCTACCTCTTTTTTTTACATGCTGCCCAAACCTCTCTGTTTTTTTTTACACACTATCCAACCAAAGATTTTTTTTTTTTTTTTTTTTGAAAGGTTACCCAACCAAAGATTATCAGCAGACGAGGTTTAACAAAAATCTTGGCTTATTACAACTAGGATGGCAGTGGAGTGGGTTCTGCTAAACCCTATTCCGCAATGTTGGAATATTGTCGTACCAATTTTGTTTCTATTTTGGGTCTGATTTATAATTCGTATACTATTCTCGTCCCTACTTCGATAGACAAAGTACCAATTCCACCACGTATATTTCGTTTAATTGCGAGGCGGATTATGCCACTTTTATTATGCAGTAAAAAACTAGCCCAATGTGTTCAAATTTGACTAATAAATAAGTTGACTCAACTTTTAAATTATTAAGTAATGAATATTAAAATATTAAATTAGACTTCCAACAAAATAATAAGGATCTTAAAAATATTAAATACAAATTATATATATATATATATAAATTAAAGATACATATATAATTGGGGCGGGATTGGGGCGAGTTTGTCACTAAATCCGTCCCTGCCCCAAATCCGCTTCAGGTTTTTGATTATTTATTATACCTGGCTCCAGCCCATTTAGAGGCTACCAAATCCATCCCATTAGGGACGGGGCGGGGCAAGGCGAAAACCTGTCTAATTACAATGGAGGCTTCGACGAAAGGAGTTCCAATTAATAGTGGATTTTTTAAGGTCTAATTTACGAGAAATTATTAGATGGTCTTAAACCATTTGATATTTGGTGGACCATATTGTTATTCAGATTTATTTATAATAAATACTTTCTTATGAGGTCATTTTCTCAATCAAAGAGTTTTAATTGAATTGATTCACCAAATATTAATGGTCAAGAGGTCATTTTTGAATTGATCAACCAAATATTAATGGTTCTGCCATCTAATAATTTATCCTAATTCACGGTGGAGTTGTGAAAAAATGCACAAGCGAATAATGAATGATTTACCTAACTTTTTCCCTTCACATAAATCTAAACTCCATGTCCCATTACCAATAAATTTATTTTTATTTATTTTTAAGTAAACAATGAATTACCCATCTTTCTTCACATAAATCTGAATTCTAATAAAAGCTTATTAGAACGCAAATTTTTTTTGGGCGAGTGGAATGCATATAGGACTTTAGCTGTAACTTTGAGAAGAACAATAAGGCGCATTCAATTGTTCTAATAAAATTATTTTCCATTATGAGAAAGGAGTTGAATTCATACAAACAACAATTATTTACATGACTGACTTTGCTCGAAACTTATTAACTACTTACCAAAAAAACCTCTTAAATTAACTACTATTTAAATTATGATACGAAAATATTTGGATAGCTCTAGAATATTGACTAGGATTTTCATTTAATATAGGGATTTGGATAAGTTCGAATTTTAAAATACTTATAAAATTTGGATAATATACTTGGAATTTTAAACCAACATTACTTTCTACTCGATCAGGAAGACTTTGAATTACTTTAGAATTGTGATACTGCTCTAATATATATATATATATATATATATATACAGTCGAGCTGAGTTAACATTATTATTATTAGCCCTCTCTAAAATCTTAGAGATGGCTTATTCTAAAGGTTGCTTTTATGCTCTTTGTTTTGCCATTACTCTATTGGTTTTCTGTCCTCCTATCTTCTCCATTGAAGTTTCTCATGATGGAAGAGCTATCACCATTGATGGTCAACGTAAAATTCTACTGTCCGGTTCAATTCACTATCCCCGAAGCACAACTGAGGTAAAATTTATCTTAAATATATGATATAATATATATATATATATATATTTCGTCCGGGGAAAAGCCATCTTTTTTGATGGACTTTATCCATTAGATAATGAAGAAAACACAAAACCATTCATATGTGATATTATTATTTAACAGAGAATATATTGTTAGAATTTTAAAAAGTGGTGAAATTTTTTGTTTAGTTTTCTTTATGAAATTTCACTAATTTGTATTCTATATATAACTTGATGAAACATATGGTTTTTCTTTATGTCGGTTCATTAATTTTGTTTTGTGTTTAAAATAATGTTAGATGTGGCCTGATCTGATAAATAAAGCAAAAGAAGGTGGAATAGATACAATTGAAACCTATGTTTTCTGGAATGCGCATGAACCACTGCGTCGTCAATACGATTTTACGGGCAATCTTGATCTTGTAAGGTTTATCAAAACCATTCAAGATGCTGGACTTTATGCTGTTCTTCGTATAGGACCATATGTCTGTGCTGAATGGAATTATGGGTAATTAAATTTCTTTCATTATCAATTTTTTTTTTTCATATCTTCTACTAATTATGACTTCGTATTCACTTTATCATATTATGTACCATTTTTTCCTTTTTTCTTTACATAGAGGATTACCTGTGTGGCTCCATAATATTCCTGGAATCGAACTTCGTACCGCAAATGGTCCTTATATGGTAAATATAACTTCCTTTTTTTTCAAGCATTACTGTAAAAATTCTGTATAAGTTGTAACATATTTTTATATGTTTAGGATGAGATGAAAAATTTTACAACCTTGATAGTAGACATGATGAAAAAAGAAAAGCTTTATGCATCACAAGGAGGCCCTATTATAATTTCTCAGGTATGTATAATTATTTTCATTTATTATTGAATATATATATATATATATTTGGGATTTTCCTTTTTTGTGCTTACAATTCAATTTAAACAGATTGAGAATGAATATGGGAATGTAATGACATCCTATGGTGATGCTGGGAAAGCTTATATTGATTGGTGTGCTAAGATGGCTGATTCTCTAGATATTGGAATTCCATGGATTATGTGCCAACAAAAAGATGCTCCACAGCCAATGGTATTTTTCTTATATATATATATATATATATATATTAATTATGAAAACAAATATTTCAAGTCTTTTCCATTAAAATTTAATTTATTTTTTTCTGCATTTACTTTATTGACAGATAAACACATGCAATGGTTGGTACTGTGATTCATTCACTCCAAACAATCCCAATAGTCCCAAGATGTGGACTGAAAATTGGACTGGATGGTTAGTTTATTAATTTTTTTTTTCTTTTTATAATTTCCTTATTTAGTTTATTTAAACATAATTAATACTGTTTTTTGAACAATAATTTTAGGTTTAAGAATTGGGGTGGTAAAGATCCACATAGGACTGCCGAGGATGTTGCTTATGCTGTTGCACGGTTCTATCAAACTGGTGGCACATTCCAGAATTACTATATGGTAAATCTTTATTTATTTTAAATGCTGTCATACGATTACCATATATTTATTTATTTTAAATTTTCATTTTTACAATTGTGCTGTTTCATTTCAGTATCATGGCGGAACTAACTTTGGAAGAACAGCTGGTGGTCCATACATCACCACATCTTATGATTATGATGCACCTCTTGATGAATATGGTTAGATATACTTGAACTTCCAAATATTAGAAATATATGGATTTTAATCCTGCATTATTGTTATTGTTACTAATATTTTAAATATTTAGGTAATTTAAATCAACCAAAATGGGGACATCTAAAGGAGCTCCATAATGTATTGAAGTCGATCGAGAAGACACTCACTTATGGAAACATATCCACATCTGATTTGGGGAATGATATTTCGGTGAGATAATATATTATAACATTATTTTTTATATATCATTTGTTATATTGTAAATAATGTTTATTAAATCTTTCTAATAATTAATAATCATGTTTTAAATTTTTTTAGGCAACCATATATGCTACCAACGATACATCAAGCTGCTTTATCAGCAATTCTAATACCACTACGGATGCTACAGTCAACTTTCAAGGAAGTAAATATAATGTTCCTGCTTGGTCTGTTAGCATTCTTCCAGATTGCAAGAATGAAGTTTATAATAGTGCAAAGGTAAATTACCATGAATTATTGTAAAAATTAATATTATATATATATATATATATATATAGCTATTGATACATATATATGTGTGTTTATATAGGTGAACACTCAAACTTCTGTGATGGTAAAGAAGTCAAATGAAGCAGAAAGTGAACCAAGTTCTCTTAAATGGGTGTGGAGGCCCGAGAACGTTGATGAAACGGTGTTACATGGCAAGGGTGATGTTGCAGCAAGTCAGCTCATAGATCAAAAGGTTACTAATGATGTTAGTGATTATTTGTGGTACATGACAAGGTAAATATCTCACAATTCTTCTTAGAAAATTGTCAATTACTTATTTTCTGATTCAATTTTCTAAGTTACAATATATATATATATATATATATTTTCAATATCGTTTTTATAGCGTAAACATCAAGGATGATGATCCCATCTGGAGTGATAATATGACCATCAGAGTTAATGGTACTGGTCATGTTCTTCATGCTTATATCAATGGCGAACATATAGGTAAATATCAAATCACTTTCGACTTAAATTATTAATTATTAGTATTTTTTTTTTTTTTGTATTCTTTATATAACATATGATTGAAATTGTAGGTTCTGAATGGGCAACATATGGCATCTTCAACTACGTGTTTGAGAAGAAGGTTAAGCTGAATCCTGGAAAGAATCAAATATCCCTACTCAGTGCTACTGTTGGGCTACAGGTATTTTTTTAATTTAATTTAATTATTTATTAATTTTTATATTGATTTGAAATGTTTGGTAATAATGAGTGTTGTATTATGCAGAACTATGGTCCTAATTATGATGAGGTACAATCGGGGTTACCAGGACCAGTTGAGCTGATCGGAAGGAAAGGTGACGAGAGAGTGATAATGGACTTGTCAGCGCATAAATGGGTGTACAAGGTGGGAGTAAGTGGCATTGATGATAATAAGTTGTACACTGAGGACTCACGGAATGAAACCAAGTGGTACGTAGAGGATCTCCCCACCAACAGGATGATGACTTGGTATAAGGTATTTTAAACAAAATTTTTATTATTTTTTAAATTCATTTTTACATTGAAAAAAAAAATAAAAGAAATAATTGTACATATGTTTTTTCTTTTTCATTTTGTGTGTTGTTATTAGACTACTTTCAAAGCTCCATTGGGAAAAGAAGCAGTAGTGTTAGACTTGCAAGGGTTGGGCAAAGGTTTTGCTTGGGTGAATGGTCACAACATTGGACGATACTGGCCTAGCTTTCTAGCTCAGGAGGATGGTTGTAGCACTGATGCTTGTGATTATCGTGGTGAATACGACGACAAAAAATGTGTCTACAACTGTGGTCAACCCACACAAAGATGGTGAGATATAATTTATTTCAATTTCATCGTTTTTTTATTATATTAATTGAAAATGAATAATACCTTGCTAATTTTATTAAAATAATAATAATAATAATAATATTCAGGTACCATGTTCCACGGTCGTTTATGACCAACGATGTAAACACATTGATTCTATTTGAGGAGTTTGGAGGCAACCCATCTCTAGTGAACTTCCAAACTGTTGAGGTTGGGACAGCTTGTGGAAATGCTTACGAAAACAACCACATGGAATTGTCATGCCATGGTCGACCCATTTCAGCCATCAAGTTCGCTAGTTTCGGAGACGTACAAGGCACATGTGGCTCACTCCAAAAGGGCACTTGCCAAGCCAATAATGATGCATCCTCCATAGTCCAAAAAGTAAATACTCTCTCTCTCTCTCTCTCTCTCTGTTTGTGTGTTTATTATATAGTGAACAACTTTTAATAGAAATTCTTAATTAAATTAATATAATTTTGTAGGCATGTGTTGGAAAGGAGACCTGCAGCGTCAAGGCTTCCGAAGAAGTTTTTGGGGCGACTGGCTGTGCTGGGGATGTTGCCAAGAGGCTTGTGGTGGAGGCAGTTTGCTAGGGAATCTTTTTTCTTTCTTTTTTTAGTTAATTTTGGTAAATGGTAGATTTTTTTACCAGATTGTTACTCTAGTGGGTGGTTAATTTTTTAATTTCAAATTTTAATTAGTCTTTTGCTACTCGATTTTTTTTTTTTTTTTTCTAAATAAATAATTATCATAGTTTTCTTAGCACATATCTCTCCATTTATTTATTATTATTACTATTGCATCACTTTTATATATTCAGTATTCAATAATCCACGGGGTTCTTCTTTTCAGACTACAAAGAATAATGGTCCATTTGCTAAGGGTCCGTTTGGCATGCGTTTTGTTTTTGGCTAAAACAGAAATAATGTTTTTGTTGTAGGAGTGTTTTTGGGGACTATATTTTGCTGTAGAAATGGGAGAAACAAAAACATGCAAAACATGTTTGGTCTCACAAATATATATATATACTAGGAAAAGGCACGTGTGATGCACGTAGTGAATGTTTTGTAACTTATAAAATTTTTGTTTATATATATATATATATATATTTTCTAATTGTTGATTTAAAGCTTGTAACAATAAACATTACAAATAAATTGCAATTTTTTGTAACTCTTTTTATATTGATTAATAAATATTTATTTTATATTAATAAATAAATACTGAAATATTTTGAAATTGGTGATAGAGTTCAAGTTTCGTAAATTAATACATTCTTTTACGTTTTTATATTAATACTGAAATATGTATATATTATTTTTTATTAATTAATAATTTTTTTTATTTTAATAGTGAAATATTTGAGTTTTGCAAAGTAATAAATTCTTTAGGTAATTTGAATTTTATTAGGTAATTTGTAATTTAGTATAATTTTTAATTTACAATAGAAATTCAATTATATTAATTTTTAATTAAATTTTAAAATAGAAATTCAATTACACTAATCATACATTAGATTGAAATTAATATAAAAGTTTATTATATGGAGTTTGTGGTTTTTGGAAGTATACTTTATTTTCTTTAAATAGGTAATTTGTGGTAGAGCTTTATAAAAATTATTTTATTTTATTTAGATATATATTTGTAAAATTAGATTTTTTTTAAATTAAAAAACTCATAATAAATATATAAATACAAGGGTTATATATACTTATATGTAATAAAGTTCTCTTTTTATATTAATTAATAAATATTTTTTATATTAAAAAATAAATACCGAAATGTTTAAATTCTTTAATATTTATATTTTATTTATATGTATTATTATATTATCACATATTTTTTTTAAATATATCCTTGTCTAATGTGATAGACTTATAAAAATTATTTTATTTTATTTAAATATATCCTTATTTAATTAGATTTTCATTTATTAGAAAATCCATAATAAATAGATAAATACAGGTTATATGTGATAGAGTTTTACAGAAAATAAAATAGTTAATTTGTGGTAAAGTTTTGGTAATTTGTGTTAAAGTTTTATAAAAACTCTTTAAATATATCATTATTTAATGTGATAGAGTTTCATTGCAAATAAAATAGGTAATTTGTGGTAGAATATTATATAAATTATTTATTTTCTTTAAATATATATATCCTTGTCTAATTAGATTTTCTTTTATTAAAAAACTCATAATAAAAGATAATTTGTGGTAGAGTTTTTGAGAAATTATTATATTTTTTATATCATTTATTAAATATTTTTTATATTAATAATTCTTGTCTAGTTATATTATATTTTATTAAAACACTCATAATAAAACATAAATAGGTAATTTGTATTAGAGTTTTATATAAACTCTTTTTAAAAAATATTTTATTTTTTTTAAATATATTGTTGTCTAATTAGATTTCCTTCATTAAAAAATAAATAGATAAAAACAAGTTATATGTGATAGAGTTTTAAAGAAAATAAAATAGATAATTTGTGGTACAATTTTATAGAAATTATTTTATTTTCTGAAAATCTATTTATAATAAAAAAATAAATAGGTAATTTGTGTTACAGTTTAATAAAAACTCTTTAAAAAACACTTTTTATATCAATTAATAAATATTGTTTTATATTAATAACTCTTCTACAATTAGATTTCCTTTTACTAAAAAAAACTCATAATAAATAGATAAATAGGTAATTTGTGTTAGAGTTTTATAGAAACTCTTTTCAAACATTTTTTTATCTTAATTAATAAATAATATTTTATCTTAATAATGCTTGTCATAGAAACTCTTTAAATATTATATCTTTGTCGGGTGTGATAGAGTTTTATTGAAAATAAAATATGTGATTTGTGATATAGTTTTATAAAAATTATTTTATTTTCTTTAAAAATATCCTTGTCTAATTAGATTTAATTTTATTAAGAAATTCATAATAAAAGTTAATTTGTGGTAGAGTTTAGAAAAATTATTTTATTTTATATATCAATTAATAAATATTTTTTATATTAATAATTCTTGTCTAATTAGATATTTTCTTTTATTAAAAAATTCATAATAATAAATAGATAAATAGGTTAACTTAAATTTTATTAGATAGATTTTAGAGTTTGATTGATTTTTTTTTATTTTTTATTTTTTTATAAAAAAACTCTTTGCATATCAATTAATAAATATTTTTTTATATATATAAATAGAAACTTAAATACTGAAACTCTTTGCACATGTAATAATATTATAGATAAAACTTTTTTTTATATCAATTAATAAATATTTTTTACAAAAATTAATAAATACTAAAACAACTTGGCATAATTTCTGTATTTTACCCTGAAAATTAGATTTTCTTTTATTAAAAAATTCATAATAATAAATAGGTTAATTTGAATTTTATTAGATAGATTTTAGACTTTTATAGAGTTTTTCTTTTCTTTTTTTTTTATATATATTTTTTTTAATAAAAACTCTTTTCATATCAATTAATAAAACTTTTTTGTAAAAATAAATAAATACTGAAATACTGAAATTCTTTTCACATTTAATAAATATTTTTTAAATAAATAAATAAATACTAAATCTTTATATTTACTTTTATTAAAAAAATTCATAATAATAAATAGATAAATAGGTTAATTTGAATTTTATTAGGTACATTTTAGAGCATTATAGAGTTTTTTTTTCGTTTTTTTTATTTTTTATTTATAAAAACACTTTTCATATCAATTAATAAATATTTTTTTATATAAATAAATAAATACTGAAACTCTTTGCATATTTAATATTTTATTTTCTTTAAATATATCTTTGTCTAATTAAATTTAATTTTATTAAGAAACTCATAATAAAAGTTAATTTGTGGTAGAGTTTTCAAAAAATTATTTTATTTTATATATCAATTAATAAATATTTTTTATATTAATAATTCTTGTCTAATTCAATTTTATTTTATTAAAAAATTCATAATAGTAAATAGATAAATAGGTTAATTTAAATTTTATTAGATAGATTTTGCAGTTTGATAGAGTTTTTTTTTTTTTTTTTGAAAAACACTCTTCATATCAATTAATAAATATATTTTTATATAAATAGATACTTAAATACTGAAACTCTTTGCACATTTAATAGTAGTATAGATAAAAACTTTTTTATAACAATTATTTTTTTATATAAATAAATAAACACGAAAACACTTTGGTAGAGTTTCTATATTTTACTCTGAAAATTAGATTTTCTTTTATTAAAAAATTGTAATATGTAATACGTGTTAGAGTGTTATAGAATTATATTTTTAAACTCTATTTATATGAATTAATAAATATTTTTATATTTTAGTAATTCCTATCTAATTAGATTAGCTTTTATTAAAAAAAATTGATAATAAAAGGTCATTTGTGGTAGAGTTTTAGAAAAATTATTTTATATTTTATATCAATTAAAAATATTTTTTATATGAATAATTCTTGTCTAATTTGATTTTATTTTATTAAAGTACTTATAATAAATAAATAGGTAATTTGTATTAGAATTTAATATAAACTCTTTTAAAAACTCTTTTTATATCAATTAATAAATATTTTTTATTTTAATAATTCTTGTCTAATTGGATTTAGTTTTATTAAAAAACTAATAATAAATAGACAAATAGGTTATTTGTGTTAGAGTTTTTTAAAACCTCTTTTTGTATCAGTTAATAAATAATTTTTTATATTAATAATACTTGTCTAATTAGGTTTCCTTTTATTAAAAAACTCATAATAAATAGATAAGTAGGTAATTTGTATTAGAGTTTTATAGAAACTCTGTTGATAGAGTTTTATTAAAAATAAAATAGGTAATTTATAATAGAGTTTTATAGAAATTATTTTATTTTCTTTAAATATATACTTGTCCAATAAGATTTAATTTTATTAAGAAACTCATAGTAGAGTTTTATAAAAATTATTTTATTTTATATATCAATTAAAAAATAATTTTTACATTAATAATTCGTCTAATTAGATTTTCTTTTATTAAAAAATTGATAATAATAAATTGATAAATAGGTTAATTTAAATTTTATTATTTAGATTTTAGTGTTTTATCATATCATTTAATAAATATTTTTTTATATAAGTAAATAAATATTGAAACTCTTTATACATATAATAATAGTATAGATAAAAACTCTTTTTATATCAATTAATAAATATTATTTTTTTTGTATAAATTAATAGTAAAACTCTTTGACTAGAATTCAACTCTTTTTATATCAATTAATAACTATTGTTTTTATATAAATAAATATTGAAATACTGAAACTATTTGGCAGAGTTTCTGTATTTTACTCTGGAATTCTAGATTTCTAGAATTCTCAATTTCTGTACCCCTTCCTCCTTCCTCCATGCCTCTATTTATAGGTTTCTCAGATGAATAGGATGATAACATGTGTACTTTCCTGATAATGACATAATCATAACTGGGCCGGGCCAGTTATATTGTGATAATTATCCATAAAAAATAAGTAAAAATAAGAGTTTTATATAAAATGTGATTGATTTTATTAGGTAATTTTTAGAGTTTTACATAAACTATAATTATCCATAAAAAATAGCTAAAAATAAGAATTTTATATAGAATGTGATTGATTTTATTAGGTAATTTTTAGAATTTTATAGAAACTATTTTTATATCAATTAATAAATATTTTTTTATATAAATAAATAAATACTGAAATACTAAACACTGAAACACTTTGCACATTTAATAATAGTATAGTAAATATTTTTTTTTTATATAAATTAATAAAGATTGAAATACTGAAATATCGAAACACTGAAACATTTTGCACATTTAATAATAGTAATTCTAATTCATTTTAGATCCGACCAAAATAGGATATTCGGGATGTATATATATGTATATATATATATATATATATATATATATATATATATATATATTTTTTTTTTAATTTTTGCAATAAACTATTAGGTAACAGCAGGCGATGGAAGCTTGCGAATGGCGAACCCGAACTGGAGCAGCAGGTGACGGAAACTGAAAGATATGCGTTTTGATTTTTTGACCAATCTGAAATGATATGCCCATATGGGTTTTGATATAGGTAATAGGTTTTGATTATATAGGTAATAGGTTTTGATTCTTGCAAACAGATATGGATTTTGAACTTCTGAAATATATGGGTTTTGAACTTCTTATTCTTGTAGATTTTGTAGTTTGCAATTGCATAGAGAGAGAGAGAGGAGGAGACAGAGAGGGCAAGTTCAGATATGAGAACGAGAGAGAGGAGACAGAGAGGGCAAGTTCAGATCTGAGAACAAGAATACAGATGGAGGTATAGGTAATAATAGGTGCAGACAGATAGATAAACTGAAATAAATGGGTTTTGAACTTCTGATTCTTGTAGATTTTGTAGCTTGCACTTGCAGAGACAGGGAGAGGGTAAGATCAGAGTAGAGAACGAGAATAGAGATGGATGCGATTGGAAATGATTTGCGATCGCCTAAAATCGCCAAGAACAGCTGCGCCAAACAAAACCTTAGAAAATGACATTTTGCCTTTTATACGTGTTATACTTATTATAGTTTAATGAAAGAATTGTTTCTTCCGCTACAGTAATTTGTAGCCCAAACAATGCCGAAAGATGGAAAAACACCAAAATGGTATTTCATATTTTGGGCCTATTTTTGAAATTGTTTTGGAACTATTTAAAACACAACAAGCCCAGCCAAACATATTTTGTACTTTAAAAAGACTACTATAGCAGGCCAAAAACAAAACAAAATAGATGCCAAACAGGCCCTAAGCAAGTAGAAACATCCTCTTGTTTATGTGATATCATTCATATTAATATTAGAGAAATACTGTAATAAAATTGAATCTCTTCATCATTCCATAAACAAAATGATGTGAATGTGTTGTTTGTCACTCAGTGCGGGAAGAGAATATAACACTTCTCTACATGATGTTTTAAATTTTTTATTTTTTTAAAACAAAAACTATTTTCTAAATAAGAAAACAAACCGTCCTATACATTTCCTCATATTAACCACCCACGCACACATTCCATTTTAATTTGTCACTACAAAACGCTTTCATAAAAAGAAAATCCTTAAGGGCTAGTTTAGTGTTCAAGAATGAAATAGAGTGGGAATGAAATGAAGTTGAGAATGGAATGGGAAACATGGAATGATGATTCTCATTCATGTGTTTCGTTGAACTAATTTAAAACTGGAATGGAATTAATTTACATTGATTTCTCCAAATTACCCTTTATCATGAATAAAGAAATTTAACTTAAAAAAATAAAATAAAAAAAATTTAACAAAAAAATTAACGTGGCTGGGTTATGATAATGATGATGGCAGCGGGGCAAGTGTTGTGATGATGGTGGCGGAGCAAATCTTTCATGATGTTGAACCGCTTCTAGACAGTTCTGATCTTGCCTTACCGCGCCAATATAAAAGTTGATGATCATTTCAAATTAATAAATAACCTTCAAATCAATATCAAAAAAGCATCTTCTTAACCTGCCTCATCTTTTTATGAACTGAAATTGGAAACAAAGACTAGAGGGTTGTGATGATGGCAGCTGGGTTGTGATGATGATGGCGGCGACTGGGTTGTGATAATGATGATGGCAGCGGAGCAAGGAGATGATGATGACGGTGGAGCAAGGGTTGTGATGATAGCGGCGGCTGGGTTGTGATGATGATGATGGCGGCGGAGCAAGGATAATGATGATGGTGGCGGCGGAGCAAGGGTTATGTGTTTATATTCCACGTACCGTTTGAGAAAAGGAGATGATGATGGGTTGGAAGATCATGATGGGTTGGAAAGAGATCGATGATGAATATGTTTTTTATTTTAGGTATAATTTTTTTTAAATCCTATTCCATGTGGGAATAGAATGTCAATTCCATTGGTAAAAAGATGGAATGATTTTGGTGGATGACCATTCTCTGAGAATGGTGGAGAATAATGATTCCACCTTTAAAAGCACACACCAAACACAAGAATGGAAAGAAAAGCATTACATTCCCTTTTATTTCATTCCATTCACCCACACCAAATATGGCCTAATTATTGAGAATTTTAGCAAACCAGCTACAATACTCTGACTAGCTATGAAGCACCGACACGGCTCTGTGGGTCGACGTACCAGTGTTGGACACGGACACGTGTAATGACCCGGTTATTTTTTTCCTTTCCTTTTTCCTCAAATTTTGCGGATAAATTTTTTCCGTTGTCTTTTTTATTCCGTGTTTGGTTTTTCATCACTTAGTGTCGTCTTGAGTGCTCGGAAATGGTTTCTGAGACTCTTTTCTTTGGATTGATAACTTCCTTTAAAGATCGAGTCATTTTCATATTTTTCGTTTTTCAACACTATTCATTTTTCGTCTTTTTCCCTATTTTGTCTTTTCCCCGTTTGTCACTTTTTGGCACAACCTCATTTTTCGTGCTCGGAGTTAGTTTTTGACTTCATGTATCTTTATTCTAAGTGGTTTCCACGAAATACGTATCTTTACTTTTGCAATAAAGTACTCTGGTTACTCCCGGTACGTGTTCATAGGGGCATGGATGCAGTGTTTTTCAGAATTTTTTTTTTTTTTTCTTGGAATATTTTTCATAAATATCTTTTAAAGATATTTTATTTCAGTAGTTTTTGAGAAAATATTTTTGGAAGATATTTTCATTCTGGGTCATTAGTGCAGTTTTTACTTTTTGGAGAGGCCATTGTGTAATTAATGAAAGTTATTGTAAAAATGCCTCTTTTTGAGCCTGGGTCCTCGTATGAGATTCATTTTCACTTTTCGTCGAGTCGTGTACTCTTATAATTGTCTTCTGGTAGTTTTTTTTTTTTTCCCAATTTTAGGGTTTTTGGTCCCAGTTGTCGCCGAACTTGTTCGGAGAATATCTCTCTACTCAGGACTCGATTTTCAACACCATTTCTTCTGTTATTCATATTTTCTCATTTCGGTTCTTTTTTGTTCACAGAGTTTTGCCGTTTGAGCACGAATCCTCAAATTTCACTTTTTCGGATCCGGCAGGGCACTTTTAGGGTTTTCCTATAAATAGGGGGTTATAAAATTAAAAAGTGATCTTCCCCTCTCTTCATGCATGACCAGAAGCTGTCATGGCAGCCCAAGGGGGGCTGCCACCCTTTTTCTCTCAATTAAACCTCATTCCCCTTGTTAAAAAGTTGTAGTGCCTTCGTGTTTTATGCTTGTCTTGACTACACGTATCTTTTCCCCTTATTAGGATTTTGGTAGGTCCTGTTTGGAGTTTAATGTTCACAACGTTGTCCTCGATAAAACTCCGAAGTATTGTCAGATTCAAAGCCGTTTCATTTTGGTGGCTTTTGAGATTTTCATCTCAAATTGAGGTAGGGGATGTCTTAGACTTTTATTTATGTTGCATTGATGATTTTATAAGTTTATACCACTTGTATGCATGTTTTGTATTAATCCTAAAATTTAATTAAATTATTTTCCTTGTATATACTTTAATTTTCAAGGATGTGTATAATTTAGAATTAAAGTATAACATACTAGTAAATTTGGCCTTGGTATGATTGTTGATATATATTAAATTTGGGTCATTTGAATAAGAATTGCAACTTTTATTTAATATTTTTCTTTTGTGAAAGATTAATTCACATGGCCGTACCTTGCATGAAATTAACTTGTGATAGGCTATTAAATTAAGTCTTGGCATGCTCTTTAACATACTTTAATTTTGGAGCATTTGAATGAGTATGAAAATTTAGAGATTTTAATTAAATGAATTAATTAAAATCAATTTAAGGATTCCATTGGCTTAATTGAGTTTTAAACTTGATATTTGAAATGATTAGGACTTGTTTACTAGCATATATTAAATTGGGACCATTTGAAGCAACTTTAGAAGTTGGAGATTTAATTATCATGATTTAATTAAATTATACTTTGTTGTTCCATTGGTTTAATTAAGATTTTGAATGGATGTATGTAATGGTTATGCAATATTGTTTAATATGTGTTAATTAGGGATCATTAGATTGAGATTTGAAACTTAGAGAAATTAATTAGTTTATTTAATTAATTTCCGTTTCTATAGAGTTAATGATTTAATTATGTGTTTGACATTGGTTATATGTTTAAATCATGATTTTGGACTTATATTAGATTCATAAGTTTATGATTTCAATGTTGAGATATATTGTTCTAGCATGTAACGAATCGCACACTGAAGATTCGACATTTGTCATGCCTTAGTAGTTGTGGACTTAGAGCATATATTGTATGTGTTTCCAAATTCGGTTGTGCATGGTAGATAGTTGATTATCTTGTATATACATATTGATATATACGTTGTTGCATAACTTGTTGATTTTGGAAACTTGGGGATGTTGTTGTTTGACTACGGTTAGGATATGGTTCTAGTACGGGGGATTGTCCTCTACAGTCTAGTGCGCACATAGGGAGGTTACTATGGTGTCGGTCTGATCCAGCGTGATGTCCAAGTATCCACCTGGTTTGATTTTGCATTACATTTCAAGTTGATAACTAGATGATATCGTAACTTGTTGTTCCTTACTTGATTTTCCATTTTGAGTTTCAAGATGTTAACTTTGAGAAATCATGTTTTATACGTTGTATTGGAAGTTCTAATGTTGGTTAAATTACATCGATATTGTGATTTGTGTTTTGGTGTTCAAATGTAACTTAGGAATGATCCTAGATTCATTTAGAACATAGACGTTAGGTGGCATGATCCGCTTTAATGGTTTTCGTATTTTAGATTTCAAGTTGATAACTTTGACAATCTATATCTTGTTACTTTGTATAACATGCTTCTATATTGTGTGAATTGCATAAATAATGTAGTTATGCTAGAAATGCTCTAAGGTAGCTTAGAATGCTCCCTGAGTCTCATTTTGATATAGACGTTAGGTAGCATAAGCCCCTTTAACATGTTTCACCATAATGTGATAATTTTGTAAAATGCTAGGTCGATGCATGCTCATTTCCTACGAGTAACTTTATTTTACTCACCCCGAAGTTACTTGGGATTTGTTTTAGGTACGAAGGTTTGGTTCGTGATGCTCATCATTCCTTGGATGACTTGTAATTTTTAAGTTTTCATTTCATACAAATATTAGCATGAAATGCCATTTTTGTAGCCTTATGTAGCAAAACTTGTATCCATAATTCCAGATATGTAATGTGTACCTAAGAATACTTTTTGGATGCTTATTCTGTATGTATGACATGAGGCCAAAGGCCATTAATTCTAAAGTTTATAAATATGTTTTTTTTAAAACTTGAGATTTTAGTACTTGGTATTATTCATCAACTTTTTTTTGAAAAATGTGTTGATCAATCCAAAACTTCCGGGGGTCTTGTGGGTGTATTTTAAGATTGCATTTTCAATTTAAACAATTTAAAAACCTCCCGAAGCCCCATTTCCTTTCCTTTGGCAGTAGCTCGGAAAGATTTTAAACTTCTTGACTTAATTTTCTTGGGGGTATTCTGGGCATTTTATAGGGCATTTTCTTTGTTTCCGTCCATGTTGTAGAGTAGAAAGCTTGATTTTATGGGGGGTTTCTTCTTCGTGTTTTCCAGAAAAATTCGTTTGATGTCTCGTTTTTGCTCTCAGTTGCATACAGATCCTGTAACAGCTTTTTGACTCTCTTGACCTCTTCTGATTTAGGGGCAATTTGGGTATTTCACAATGAGATTTTTATTTTTATTTTGTGTTTTCGTCCGCGTTGTTGGGTAGAAAACTTGATTTGGGGGGGGGGGGGGATTTCTTCTTTATATTTTTCCAGAAAAATTCGTTTCGGACCTCGTTTTGGCTCTCAGTTCTGGCTGAATTTTTTTTCTTTCTTAACATGTCATGGTGTTTGTTGGGGTGCTCGTCTCGACGTCGTGACGTCGACTTTTGTTTTCGCTCGTTTTCCTTCGTTCGGACTCCAAATTATGATACCCCCGGATTTCCGGATGTGGGTTGGCCAGGCCCACGCCCGACTACCCGAGGATATCAAACAAATTAGTAATAAACGAACATAGAATACAATTAAGGAACAGGAATAAATAAAAATTTGCTGAAAAGAAACTAGAATGATAAACCAAATACTGAAACCTCAGAATAAAATTAAATTAATAAAGAATTATTCTGATACATCCAAATTCTCCATTTCTAATACAACTCGAGAATCCATCTGGTGGACCCCTAATCAAAAGCCAATACTAGAAAGCGAACAACTAAAAAGAAGTCCACTGCTAAACCATGAAGAACCTCTTACATCGTCGGTAGAATGAGTAGACGTCTCTGCTCAGCACGAAGAAGCTCTAAGACCTGGAACCGTCCGTTACCTGAAAAATAATAGTGGGTCATGCCCACGAACAAGTTCTATCCTAACTACAATCCAAACAGAGACCCGATACGCAGATACATCCTAGACATCTCAATCATATCTATATAGTCCGTAATAGATAAATATATATCCACACTACAGGACTTTCACTAATTATACTGAGGGTCTCAACCTGAATAGAAGGTAACATGCAATACGCACCTGAGTGGGCATGACTACCTAAGCCTAACAGGGTATACTTCAACCAATATAGCTAGCTACGCATCCTACTGCATATACGCACCCTAACCGTCGACTATGAGACTCAAGCTCAAATCGCGGTACCATAATTTATATATATAAATTCCCATCCAAACCAATGTAGTGCCGCTCAACTGATTCATTGCCATGACACGACATAAAATTCGGATTTAAATGTTTTAGTTAAAACCCTATTCATTCTAACGCAGAAATATAAACAACCATCCAGCATGTCGTTCAACTGTTTTAGTTGACAGGATATGAAACCATATAGGATTTAACTGTTTTTAGTTAATCCATTCCGTATGTATGAATGGGTAGGAATTAGCGTTGTGACCTAATCCATCCCTCCGTATGCCACCGTCCCATACCGGTACATATATGCAAATGATCCGTAAATGATGCAACATTATATGCAGCACATCAAATAAAGTCCACGTTATCCATATAGTTGATAAACACAGAATTTAAACAAGTTATCAACTACAAATCCAGAATCCATCCATGTAATCAAACAAGACAAAGTTTACTAATTCGTCAAGTTAAATTCCAGCATTCATCCATGAAATTGACAGAAAATATATATTTAATTCTTCAATTAATTCCAGGCCAACATCCAATTAGATTGACAGAACCTAAGTACTAGTTCAGCAATTTAAGTCCAAACCCTAATCCAAGTAATTTCAGTGAAATGTTTAATGTTACCGCAATTAAGATTACAAGCTTAAGTCCATGCATTCTAGAAAAATATTTAGTATTTCAACAATTAACATCCAGGATATGCCTAGATCAAACTTGTTAATTAAATGATCCTAGCATGCCACCCCAACAAGATTTATAAATATATACATATTCCGTTAAATTGCTAAAACTAATTTAGGCAATTAAACCCCCTTCATCCGTTAGCAGCCTACACCGTTGTATACTTCTCTACAGTTAAATCCATGAGCACAAGGACACTAATTATGCATATTAGGCTCTAAAACAACCCATTATAATGTTTGGAGTCTACACTACAATCCATTAAAATTTTAAAACAAGATTTAGCAAATTAGTCCTTCCTATTCGTTTGCAGCGTGCAAAGTTGCTTATTTTTACACTGTTTATTCTAATTGCTCTATAAACCAAATTTCCCAATTAGAGAGTTTGAAACCCCTTGAAATTACTCTTAAAAATTTTATTTCAGTCCTTGCGACAATTTAAAGTTCCAAACAGTGCCCAAACCATCAGATTTCACGTATAAAAGGGGAGCCTGCTCTTAAACTAGTTGAGCAGGCTCCAAAAAATGATGGAGCAGGCTCCAATATTTATTGGAGTCGGCTCTAGAAGGGTGGAGCCTGCTCCACTTTCCCTAGAGGCGGCTCCACTCTTGGGGGGAGCCGGCTCCCTCTTCCATGGAGCCGGCTCTCTCCCTCTTCCATGGAGCCGGCTCTCTCCTTCTCTGAGAACCGTCTGCGTTTCTGCCACTTCTACGGCCTTCTGCACTGTCTCCGGCCGCTTCCACCTCCTTTGTTCTTTATTAAAACTGAACCCAAGGGTCTAAATTTCATCTTACATCATTCCAGTTATTTGTTTAAAACAGTTTGCAATCAAAAGAAACATATAAACTATTATTGATTCAAACATACTTACAAATCAACCACTGACCCAAACTTTTTAGAACAATTTCAGTTTAATTTCAACACATATAACTACTTAATTTAACCTATATAAAACATGTAAGATCCATTTAATATCCAATTAAAATCCTAGAGATATCTAAGATGCACAGAACACAGGCCAACGGGAGAGGAAAGGAGAGAACTTGCCTTTACAGTTTTGGATTCAAAACTCTGTTGCCGTCGTTCTAAGTTTTTCCGGCGATCCCATTCAATGTTAAATCTCCTATTGCTCCATCTTCCTTTCTCCTACGTCCGTCCTGTAAGCCACGGCCAAACCCTCACCAAAGTAGCTCTGTTTGTTTCTCACGACCCCTCTCTGTTCCTCTCTGTTGTTCTCTCAATACTCTGAACGTAAATAAGGTCTGTGATTGCTAAAACCTTAAGGTGACATACTGCTATATATATATATAGACTTAATTGAAACCCTATTCCCTGTAGGATTAAAAACAGAGCCCTAATCTAAATACTAGTCGGCCCATAAACAGAGCCTACGTTTAAAATCTATGTCGGCTACACTTAGGTGACGTCTAAAAACTCACTTAACTTAATTACAATAATTTAAACCCAATAATGAAATTAACGCAACCAATACCAATAATCACCAATAAATCCATTCAGTCAAATAATAATATCATTAACGCAAATAATTCAAATAATTACAATTAGGTCCAACAATTCAAATAATAAAATAAAAATCCAATTAATTTAAATATCACAATTACCAATTAAACCAAGGAAAAATAAAACAACTAACAAATCAATTTAATGTATAACCATTTAAATTCACCCAACACTTAATTTAATTCAGAAAAGCCTAACCACATAAATACCAAAAACAAATAAAATAAATAATGAAAACAATAAAAGGAATATTAAAATTCCAATTATAACCCTTTTAAAACTAGGGGTCTTACACAAATCGAGTGAACTTTTTTTTGAACTTGGTTAATTTTTCGCTGTCTTTCCAACGGTGTGCTCAGTTGCACCCGGATCTTCCTGGATAATTACCAGTTTACCCTTTTAGCCTTAAGTGCTCGTTTTTCTTCGTCATACCGTTTCTCCTTCGTCCGGATTTCGAATCATGCAATTCTTAAGTCCATCTTGATTAGTTTTTCGTTGTCTTTCCAGCGGTCTACTCGGTGGCACCTGAATCCATAGTTTCATAAATGACTGCTTTGCCCTTGGGGCTATTTTTGTCTAGTTTTACTTGCTTTCCGCTACATTCTTTTGAGTTTCGTGACTTTATGGGAAGTCATGGATGTGTTTCGGGAATGATATACATTCTAGAGACGTCATTTTCATGTAAAATGACTATTTTGCCCCTAGGGGCTAAATTGTTATTTTTTTAAATCTTTTGCTTTCGTGTCAGTTCTTATTGAGTTCCACGACCTCATGGAAGATCATCAAAGTGTCTTAGAGGTGTGTTGTGCCTTGGGAGACCGTTGTCTTGTTTCTTGCTTCCGCATTCTGGATTCGTTATCGGATCTACGTTTGGTTCATCACATGACGCGCTGGCCTAAACAACAGGGCCGTCACAGGTATCCCAAGTTTGGACACGTGTTTGACACTCTCTAACCATGTCTTGCATTTTTAATATATTTGATGTAGTCAGTCACCGAACGAACACGGCCGAACACCAATCAAACACGTACAGATCAGATTCCAATGTATCGAGGTATGACATTCTCATCTCGGGACTAAGCTATTTCACCGTGCCTTTTTTACTTGAAGTAGTAAAGGAAGAAGATGAAGAGAGCCAGAGAGGAAGAAGTTAAGAAAGGAGCCAAACCAGTGTAACATGGTATCATATATATATATATATATATATATATATATATATATATATATATATATAAATGTAAAAATTGTGAAGATAGAGAGACTGATCGGAAACGATGAGGGACACGGAGGCGTAAAATTGATTTTGCTTTTGTGTTTATAGATTTGAGATCTCGAATTGTGAAGATAGAGGTAGGAGCAAAGACGTGGGTGAGTGGGTCATTGAAAAAAGAGTTATTGGGGAGAGAAAGAGGGGGGGTTAGGTAAGATTCATTGGTGTTATTTCTTATATATATATATATACACATACATATATTTTATTTTATAAATAGTGTTCTATATATATTTGTTTTTTTTGTTTTTTAATAGAATATGTAGTACTGACTTTATGTTTTTGAAAAAAAAGATTCATCCGTGTTATTTCTTTTATACACACACACACACACACACACACATACATATATTTTATTTTATAAATAGTGCTCTTTCTCTCTCTCTCTCTCTCTCTATATATATATATATATTTTAATAGAATATGTACTATTGACTTTGTGTTTTTGAAAAAAAGAAAAGAAGAGATGATTCGCCTAATTTAAATGAGTTGTATTCATTAATATATATGAGAAATTAAGAAAAAGTAAATATTTTTTATATATAATAAAAATTATATTATTATTTTATTGCCGTATCCATGCCGTGTCCATGTCTTATTTTTTCTAAATTTATCTTATCGCCATATCCGTGTCGTATCGTACCCGTGCCTGTATCCATGCTTCAAAGCTGACGAGTGACTACAACACACAAATAAATAAATAAATAATCTATGAAATTGTCACTTCAACATGACCATAAAAGAAAAAGAAAAGCCTTAATTGTTAGAAACTTTAGACTGCGTTTAGTAACGAAAAACGTTTCTTATTTTATGTTGTCAAAATTATTTTTTGTGACAAAATAATTTTTGATATAGAATATAATATTATTAAATTATTAAGCAGTAGATATTTTATATTATTATATATCATATCTATATTATATTATATGTAAATATTAAATTATAATTAATTTACAATATTATAACACAATATATATTTTATTACATATAAGATATATTATTTAATATTTTTTATTCATAATAAATTATAATATGATAAATATATTATATATCACATAATAAATATATACATCACGCATATACATGTATTTATATACATAATTGGTGGGAATATTTTTCTCTTGGTATATCTAATATTATACTTATGATGTATTCGATAATTTTAAGATTTATAATTTTAAATTAGATTTCTTAGATTTATGACTTTTTGATATTAATGGAAATAAGTGTCGTGCCTGAGTGGTTAGGTTGCTCCCTGTGTCTGAGAATTCGTGTTCAAGTCATCTACCCTCTTCCTCACCCTTCCCTCTAATCACTAACTCCTACAATTCTTGTCATGAAAAAAATAAAATAGAAATAAAAAAATAAAAAATTTAAAAAATATTAAGTACATTTTGTAACAAATATGTTGTATTACTAAACATAATTATTGTTTTATATTTTCAAATTTGTGGCAACAACAAGTATTACTAAAATCATTTCTATTTTCTATTTTCACTCAAGAAAACAAAAATATGATTCTACTTTCTTAAGACTACGAAAACAGAAAACTAAAATATTACTAAAGACACCCTTAGGAAAACCAACTAGTAAAAAATAAAATGGTACTGCAACATTAAGATGTCCACACACGATTAAGATGTCCACGCACGTGTCATGCCGTAAAGTGCTTCATCAACAAAATTACCATTACCTCCTTCCCCTCCAATTCTTGGATCGTAATAAAACTCCGATGTCGAGAACTCACCAAATACTGAACCACCATAAGATTCCGAAGTTTCACCAAATAGATCAGACTCCATCACCGCCGGATTAGACTCCGTCCTAACGGTATTTGAATCCTCCGCCATTGGAATTCTCCGAGCATGTCTAGAGGCAACCGCCTGAATCTGCGACGGCTACAGCTCTGCTGCCGAAGGAATATCCGGAGGAATTCCGGGAAGTTGAGGGCCGCTGATTGGCCACGCAAGCAAAACACGGCGGCATCGTAGGCCCTTGCCGCCTCTTCCGGCGTCTCGTACAATCCCAACCAGATTCTCCGTCGGCTGTTGGGCTGCCGAACTTCGGCCTCCCATTTCCCCCACTTCCTCATCCTCACTCCCTTGTAACGGACGTTACTGACGCCGTCTCTTCTCTCTTCTCCACCTGAAATTCTCACCATTTTCTCACATGTTATAACAGTTTAGATAATTTGTTAGTACATAAGCTATGTGTGGGGGTATTTATAGGGAGAAAGTGCTTTGACCGACCTGAAAAGACCACGTGGACTTGTTTTTGTCTGCCACGTTGGCACGCCGAAGTAAAAAAGGCATAGTGCTGGTTTCTTGGATGTGCGGACAGGTGGTATTTATTTTAAATTCTCATTTTTACAATTGTGCTGTTTCATTTCAGTATCATGGCGGAACTAACTTTGGAAGAACAGCTGGTGGTCCATACATCACCACATCTTATGATTATGATGAATATGGTTAGATATATTTGAACTTCCAAATATTAGAAATATATATGGATTTTAATCCTGCATTATTGTTATTATTACTAATATTTTAAATTTTTAGGTAATTTAAATCAACCAAAATGGGGACATCTAAAGGAGCTCCATAATGTATTGAAGTCGATGGAGAAGACACTCCCTTATGGAAACATATCCACATCTGATTTGGGGAATGATATTTCGGTGAGTTTATATATTATAACATTATTTTAATATATCATTTGTTATATTGTTATATTGTAATAATGTCTATTAAATCCTTCTAATAACTAATAATCATATTTTAAATTTTTTTAGGCAACCATATATGCTACCAACGATACATCAAGCTGTTCTATCAGCAATTCTAATACCACTACGGATGCTACAGTCAACTTTCAAGGAAGAAAATATAATGTTCCTGCTTGGTCTGTTAGCATTCTTCCAGATTGCAAGAATGAAGTTTATAATACTGCAAAGGTAAATTATGATGAATTATTGTAAATTAATGTTATATATATATATATAGCTATTGATACATATATATGTGTTTATATAGGTGAACACTCAAACTTCTGTGATGGTAAAGAAGTCAAATGAAGCAGAAAGTGAACCAAGTTCTCTTAAATGGGCGTGGAGGCCCGAGAACGTTGATGAAACAGTGTTACATGGCAAGGGTGATGTTGCAGCAAGTCAGCTTGTTCGAAATAAGAGACCGAATTGAACTCTGTATATTGATGTAAATTATAAGGGATACAAGAGGGGTTTATATAGGGAGGATTATGAGCGATGAACAAGTAATCCTATACAACGTAACTATATATTGGAATCCTAAACAAGGTAACTATATATTATAATCCTATACAAGGTAGTAGAGATTATATAATATAGGAAGAATATATTGTAATATATTCTAACAGCCCCCCGCAAACTCAAGGTGGATTGAATGAAATCATCTTGAGTTTGGAAATGAGATCTTGAAAGCGGCATGGCGGAAGCGTTTTGGTGAAAACATCAGCGATCTGATCATGTGAAGTGATAGACCGCAATTGTAAGGTCTTTTGAAGAAGATGATAACGAACAAAATGACAGTCAATCTCAATATGTTTAGTGCGCTCATGAAAAACATCATTATGTGCAATCTGGATGGCACTCCTATTATCACAATAAATAGGAATGGCAGTGGATGAAGAAACGCCCATGTCCTGAAGGAGCCAACGCAACCATAGAAGCTCAGAAGTAATATCAGTAAGCGCCCTGTACTCAGCTTCTGTACTAGATCGTGCAACCATAGTTTGTTTCTTGCTGCGTCAAGAGATAAGGGAATCACCAAGAAAGAAACAATATCCAGTGGTGGAACGACGATCAGTAGGGTCTCCTGCCCAGTCTACATCTGAATAGGCACGAAGAATAAGCGATGACTGGAAAGAATAATGCAGTCCATGAAACATAGTGCCTTTGAGATAACGAAGGATGCGATGAACAGCAGCAAAATGAGTGGACCAAAGGGCAGTCATGAACTGACTAACTATGTGAACGGCATGAGAGATGTCGGGACGAGTGACAGTGAGGTAAACCAGACTACCTACCAATTGGCGATACAAAGTACCATCGCGAAGAGATTCTCTATCATGTAGATTAAGTTTGGTATTGCACTCAAGGGGGGTATCAACAATCTTGCTGTCAGTGAGACCGGATTTTGAGAGAAGATCTAATATGTATTTCGCTTGAGTAAGATAGTATCCATCTGTAAAGGTACTTATCTCAAGACCAAGAAAATAATTGAGGGGTCCAAGATCCTTCATCTCGAACTGACGATTGAGAAATTGTTTGAGTTCCTGAATTCCTATCAAATCATCGCCAATGATGATCATATCATCAACATAAAGTAAAAGGAGAATGATACCTCGATTGGTGCGTCGAACAAATAAAGTAGAGTCATATGGACTAGCAGAGTAGCCAAGTCGAGAGATAGTCTTACTGAACTTGGCAAACCAAGCTCGCGGTGCCTGTTTGAGACCATACAAAGCACGTCTAAGGCGGCACATCTATGATACCTCTTGGATCCGAGACACGGGTTGATCAAGCCCAGGCCCAAACCCGAGGGAATATCAAACAATTAATATGTTAAAACGAACACGGAATACAAAATAATGTAATAAGAAATAAAAATAATAAGCTGAAAGAAACTAGAATAAAAATCCTCAAAACATAATTATTTAAATCCGTTAATCCAAAACTCCATAAGTTTACAACTCGGGAATCCATCCAGTGGACCCCTTATTAAAACCTAATATAAACTATAATATCTGAAATAGAATCTACAGCTAAACACAGAAAAGATTCCCACGTACTCGGAGGAATGAATATTTGTATCTGCTTTGCACGTCCAAGCTCTAACCCTGGAACTGACGGACACTTGAAAAATAAAGAGTGGGTCAGGCCCACATGCAAGTCCTATCCTACTACGATCCAAACAGTAATCCGATACGCAGATACATACTAGATAGCTTAACAATATCTATCTAGTCCACATATATATATATATCCATACTACTAGATTCTCACTAGACTATGAGAAGGGTCTCAATCTGAATAGAAGGCATCACATAAAATGCACCTGAGTAGGCATGGGTACCTAAGCCTGACAAGGTATACCTCAACCCTCACAGCCAGCTATGCATCCTACTGCATATACGCACCCTAACCGACGATCATGAGACTCAAGCTCATATCGTGGTACCATAATCATATATTTAAAATCCTATCCTATCCATCCATAAGAAACCCAGTTAGCCATTCAGCTTGTGCAGCTTCTTTGACTTAACGTGGATAACCGGTACTCCAGTTAGTCATTCAGCTTGTGCAGCTTCTTTGACTTAAATATAGGTAGGATTTATTTTATAATCCATTCCCTTATTCCGTATAGGTAGGACTTAGTGTTTTTAACTAGTCTGTCCCTAGTATGCCACCGTCCCATACCGGCGTATACAACACACAAGTCCGTATAATTGACAAAGCAATATTAATAATTCATCAATCATATTCCAAAATATGCCTCCATATAAATTAACACATAACTAACAATATTAGGCATTCATTACAGAGCCTAATATTCATGTTCCAACTATGTAAATTGCTAAAATAAATCTAAGCATTTACATCCTCCAAATCATCCATAGTTGATATAATTTACTGCGAATTAAATATCAATTTTCCTCAATCAAGCATAGTTAAATTTACAGATAATCCACTATACTTATAATACTGTGAACATATGATTAAATACAATTAACTCATATATCAGAGTTTTTGCTAAGTTCCAGTAATAAATTTTTTTAGCAAAACAGTGCACAACGTAAAGGTTTTTCCTCCAATTTACCTTGCTCCATTCCTTAGTCCAGTGATGAATTAATGTTCCCCATTGTTTTACAGGTCTATGAGCATAGTATACACCACTTAAAATAGTTCAAACGAAGTACAAAGACTCTGTATCGTCCAAACACAGCCTAAGAACCAACAATATGCAAAACTGGGCGTTCAAAACCAAATATCCCAACTGAGCAAGCTAAGTTACAACTGAGCAGGCTAAGTTAGAAACTTAGTCGGTTGAGTTTCTAACTTAGTCGGCTAAGTCGCCAACTTAGTCGGCTCAGTTCCCAACTAAGTCGGCTAAGTTGGTGCTGAAGCCGTCTTTTTCGTTCGTTCTGCCTCTGTAGACTCTAAAACTCCATTGTTAAGGCCTCTAAGCTTCAACCTAAGCCCCATACATCCATACTAAGTTATTTTAAGTGTTTTAGTAGGCAAAGATTCAAGTTATACCACAGTTCATGCATAAAGATCTAAAAATTAAGAAATCACGAATAAGTATATACAATCATGAAACTCTCTGTTTAGGTCCGATTAAACATGCATGATTATTTTGTTTTAGCATTAATTAAGCTCCTAGAGTCTAGCTAGGCATGCACAGAACACAGATTAAAGGGAAAGAGAAGAACATAAACTTGCCTTTGAGTTTCAGATTTGAAACTCTAATTCCATAGTCTCTGAAGGTTCTGTTAATGTCCTAGACTGTAGTTCTACACAACCACGCTCCTTCCTCCTTGAACTGCTCTGTATAGCCCTCAACTCCACTCTGTGTTTCTCTCAAATCCTTCCCTCTGTTTATTTCTCTGTATTTTTGTATCTCTTTATCTCTCTGTTTCTTAACACGAGAGTAGAAAAACTTTACTTTACAGACTTAAGCTTATGTTTTTCTAAAACCCTAAACCCCAGTATTCTTATGTATTTATAGGCTTCAAGTAACCAAACCCTTCCCGTTCTAACTATGAGTCGGCCACATTAAATCCTAAAACCCTAAGTTACGATAAAGAAAACAAATGCACAATGAATGAATGAATTAAAATAATTAAATAAGTATGATAATTAAAACAGGTAATTAATCCAAGTTACATATTATTCAGCACTTAATTTAATTTAAATAATTAAATAAATCCAATAAGTCAATTAAATAAAAAAATGCAATTAAATAAAAAACAAAGAATGCAATTAAATCAAATCAAATAAGCCACTTAATTAAATCCAATTAAAACAATTAACTCAAATAATTAATTCAAGTAAGTAATTAAATCAAATAACAAACCAATTAAATAAATAAAAAAATGCAATCTAAATACTCAATTAAATCCCAGAAATATCCTTTTTAAAATTAAGGGTATTACAACACCTTTGTAGAAGGATGAGGATAACCTGGAGGAGGCTGCATGTATACTTCCTCGAGTAAATCACCATTGAGAAAAGCATTCTTAACATCCATTTGAAAAAGTCCCCAATGATGAGAAGCTGCCACGGCAATAAGAGTTCGAACAGAGGAAAGACGTGCAACATGAGCAAATGTCTCCTCAAAATCAATGCCATATTCCTGTGTGAACACTCTAGCAACAAGTCGAGCTTTGTAGCACTCGATAGGCCCATCTGAACGAGTCTTGATCTTGTAAACCCATTTGTATCCTACAACAGACTTTCCAAGAGGCAAACCAACCAAATCCCATGTATGAGTTTTAAATAGTGCACCTAACTCTTATTGCATTGCATGCTGCCATATGGGGTCAGAGGATGCCTCACAAAAATTTTGAGGTTCATGTAAGGTAGCAAGAGCATGATAACAATGAAAATCACCGAGATGTGCCGGTGAATTTCTTACCCGGGTGGAATGAGGGCAAAGATGTGTGGTAGGCGCACTGGCAGGAACCTCGGACTGAGCAGATGAGTTGGACGCAGCCGGAAAAGGGTTGACTATATCAGATGATTTTGTGGAAGTTAGAAAGAGATCTGCAGAGGTATCAAATGGGGGAAGAGGAAAAGCCTGATCATGGACGCCACTAAACTTAGATAATGTATGAAACGGTTTATGCTCCCAGAAAATGACATGACGAGAAATTCTGAGGCGTTTATCAACAGGATCATAACATCTATACCCCTTTTGTTCAATTCCACAGTCAAGAAAACAACAAAGTCGAGAACGTGGTTGTAACTTATTTCGCTCATGAGGTTGAAGAAGAACAAAACATGCACACCCAAAGACTATAAGATGACTGTAGTTAGGTAGTTTTCCATATAGACATTCATAGGGTGTTTGAATTTGTAAAAGTGGTGTGGGAACACGATTCATGGTATAAACAGCTGTCATACCCCTAGTTTAAAAGGATATTCCTGGGATTTTACTTTTATTATTTAACTGCATTTTATTTGATTATGTATGATTAGTTGAATTAATTGATTATTTAATAGGAATTATTTGTTTAAGTGTTTTAATTAGTTAATTGATTTAATTGTCTTATTTAAATGTTAATTTTTTTTAAATTACTTGGTTGTTTGAGTTAACTGTTTTAATTATTTATTTGGCTTTAATTACATTAAATTGTGTTATTTGATTAATTACCTGATAGAATTGTTATTAATTAATTATTTTCATTTTTGAATTTATTTACTTATCGTAGGTTAGGTTTAAAATTTACATGGGTAGCCGACGTTGATTATAACCTAGGTACCTATGGGCCGAGTTATATCTTTATGGACTTAGGGTTATCAGGATTCACCTATAAATATAAGCGGTGGTTTAGGGTTTTAGAAAACTAAGCCAAATTCTGTAAAAACAGAGAGACCGTGAGATACAGAGAGCAACTGAATCTTTTATGAGACAAAATACAGAGAGAACCTTAAGAGATTAAAGGAGGGATTCAAGGAGGAGTTCGGGACTGAATTAAGAGCAACAGAGGTAGTTTAGCACAACCGACGTTGCCGGAGTTGATGGAGACGACGGTTAGAGATTTTAATCTAAAGTCTCAAAGACAAGTCTCTGTTCTTCTCTATCCTTTTAATCTGTGTTCTGTGCATGCTTAGGAAGACTCCAGGGATTAAACTAAGTTTTAATTACATCTTTTAAACATGTTTTATCAGAATATTGAAGCATTGAATAAATCTAGTTTCAATTGTTTTAACAGTTCAGTGTTGAATTTTGTTATCGTTGCTTTAAAAGTTGATGTTTAATTCAATTCTAAGTTGTATAATTCTACCTTGTGATCAATCTGGGATGAGGATAGAACCTTAATACATGTAATAAAATTGTATTCAGTGTCTGGAAACCACCGGGGTCGGAGAAGACAAGCAGTATAGGGGAAACGGCTCTTAAGGGTGTGAATAAATCTAGGGCTGAGAGCCGGCTCTCAATAGCCTAGAGCCGGCTCCCAAGGGTAAGGAGCCGGCTCCCCTTGAATAGAGAAGGCTCTTTAAGTTTCAGAGCCTTCTCTCTCTTTTGTTTTTGCGCGTATTGAGTTTTAATGGACTGTTTAGCTGAGACTGAGTTTCTGAAACTGTTTCAAGGCTACTGAATGATATAATACATTGCTTAAGACTTATATATGAATTGAGAAGCAAGCTTATATCCGGGAATTTGGGATAGAATTAGCCTAGGTTTCTAAGTAAACCTGTATGGGGTAAGGTTTGACATAAGTTGGTAATTGCTCATTGTTTTAGTAAGTTGGTTTCTCTGCATGTCTTGGAATTATAAATCATGTTTTGCAGCTGTGTTATAAGCATACTGTTATTTAATAATATGCATGCTTAGTGGGGATTACTGATGATTAAATCTGTTATCAATTGTATCTGTTATGACACTGTTCGGAGAAGTTAAGTGTATAGTTTTATTTTGCTATATTAATGGACTGTAATTGGGATTCAAATTCTTATATTGGATGCATAAACTGGTTATATATATGTTAAACTGTATTTATGCTTGTTCTGGGAATGGTTGATGACTATTTAATACTGTATTATCAACCGTATTAACTGGAGGATGGTATGTACCGGTATGGGACGGTGATATACTAGATATGGACTAGATTAAATACTAAGTCCTATCTAACATGGATTAAGGTATGGATTAATCATATAGGTTAAGTCCATCACCTACTTGTGTCATATCAATTGAGAATTGAATGACCTACTATGGTTTCAGGATGAATTGGTTATACATATATCAGACCACTACACAGATGGATGGTATTTTGTATTAGGAGGAGTATGGACTTTATATATATATTATATGGTGCCGTGGTATGAGCTTGAGTCTCATGACCATGGTTATGGCGCGTATATTGCCTAGGATGGATAACTGAACATATGTGTTGTTCCCTGGTAGGTCTAGGTACTCATGCCCACCATAGGATGCGTATTCGCATGTTGCCTTCTATTCAGGCTGAGACAGACCTACTGGACTAGCGAACGTCCTATAGTGTATACTATATACTTAAATGGACTACTTTAAATATTGTTGAGTCTTCTTAGGATGTATCTGCGTATCGAATTACTATTTGGATTGTAGTAGATCAGGACTTGCATGTGGGCCTAACCCACTTCTTTATTTTTCAGGTGTTTGTCAATTCCAGGGTTAGAGCTTGGACGTGCAGAGCAGATATAGATATTCATTCCTCCGACTATGTAGGAATCTTCTTTATGTTAGATTTGGACTTAATTTATATTATTTTCAGTTTCGGTTTGAGAATCTTTAATAAGAGGTCCAATGGATGGATTCCCAAGTTGTAAGCCTATGGAGTTTGGATTTAACGGATTTCAATAATTATATTATTTTAAGGATTTTCAATTAGCATTCTTTCAGCTTATTATTTTTAATTCTTATTTTATCTTGTATTTTGTATTCGATTACATATTAATTGTTTGATATCCCTCGGGTTTGGGTCTGGGCCTGATCAACCCGTGTCTCGGATCCGAGAGGTATCACAACAGCAGTAAGAGATGCTTCACCCCAAAAAGATGAAAGCACAGAAGTAGAAAGAGTGAGTGAACGAGTTAAATCTAAAATATGTCGAAGTTTTCGTTCAGTTCGACCATTCTGTTGAGATGTGCTAGTACAAGAAGTGTGAAAAATTGTACCGTAATGTTGAAGAATTTTTTGAAATTCATTTTGACAGTACTCTTGAGCATTATCAGACTGAGACATTTTGATTGGTTTGGAAAACTGAGTAACAATCATTTGCGTAAAATCACGAAATATTTTAAGTAATTCAGAACGATGTTTCATTAAAAAAATCCATGTGAATCGTGAAAAATCATCAACAAAAACAACAAAATATCGTGATCCTCCCATAGTAGATATAATCGAAGGTCCCTAAACATCAGAATGAATAAGATCAAATGGTGCAGAAGCAAAAGACTCACTTTGATTAAATGGTAAGGCATGTTTTCCTAATTGACATGAAATACAATCAAAAGACGCAAGTTTAACCTGACCTAACAATCCCGTAGATGTAAGGGTTTTGACACGAGATAATGACGCATGACCTAAACGAGAATGCCATAGCTCAAGTGTAGGAGTTTTGGATAGTGTGGAGACAGCAAAAACAGTGGTAGTAGGCAGATGTAATGAAGAAAGTTCAAATAGTCGTCCTATCTTACGGCCTGTCCCAATGATCTGTTCTGTCCGAGGATCCTGTACAATACAACATTAGAAGAAAAAGTAATAGTTAATCTCAACTCAGTGAGTTGTCCAACAGATAAAAGATTAAGGGAAAGATTTGGAACAAGATAAACATGAGGTATAGATAACTGAGATTGAGAAATAGTTCCTATGTGACTAATAGGCATAGTGGAACCATCGGTTGTGTGTATAACAGGAGAGTGAGAAGTAGAAGTCTGAGATGTGAGGAAGGTAGGATCAGGTGTCATGTGATTACAGCAAGCATAGTCAAAATACCAAGAACCATGTTTACCTGGTGTAGTAGAAAGAGCAGTGGAAGATGCACCTTGATAGCGAAATAAAACCTGGTTGAGAACTGCCTCAAGGTCAGTTGCAGAGAAAACAGATGGGGCAGATGTAGAGTCGCCAGAAGAATTGTTGACTGGTGTTGAAAATGGTGGGGACAGAGATTCTGTGTTAACCACAGCTGAAGTGGAGAGTTTAGCATGAGTACGACAAAATTCAATGCTATGCCCTGGAATCCGACAGGAAGTACAGTAAAGACCGAAACGAACCTTTTTGTTGTTGGATTACTGAGAGCCAGAACGAGTGTTATTGTTACGTCCCTTGGAGCCAGACTGGTTGGTATTGTTGCGTCCATTTTGTCGAAAAAATGAGGCGGGCCAATTTGGTGCGGACTGAGATGGCACTGACTGTGGAGCAGAAGATGGTGTGGCTAAAACAGTGATGTGATTTTGAGAACGACGAGTCTGCAAACGTGTCTCTTCTCGAACAAGTTCATTGAGAGCTTGATCAAGTGATGGAAGAGGTGAGCGATGGAGAAGCTGACTGCGTACTGGTTCAAAATCATCATGAAGACTCATCAAAAACTAATAAAGACGAACGTGGTTGCGATACTCGAGAAATTTCTTTGCTTCAGAAGAATGCTCCCATGATGGTTCGGAAAGAGCTAATTGATCCTAGATGCATTTCATCCGAGAGAAGAATTCATTAATTCGCTGACCTGATTCTTGTTTAAGAGTAGAAAGTTGAACCATTAATTGAAATTGGCGAGCCCCATCAGAACCAGAGTAGCGAGAAACAAGCATGTCCCAGATCTCCTTGGCTGTCTCGTAACTCCCAAATTCCATACCAATAGAAGTATTGGATATGTTGCGTAACCATGTGATGATCTTGTGATTGTTACTATCCCAGTCTTTAACACGTGTGGCATAGGCATCTGATGTCTCTGCTGTGGCTTGAGTAGGTGCTGTATAATTGCCAGTGACATAGGACCATACCTTGCGACCTTTCAAAAAATTGCGCATAGATTGACTCCAAAAGGAGTAATTGTCACCATTAAGAATAACTGAAATAGGGTGAGTTACCTCATTTACGGCCATTTAGAAATTTCAAATATAAAAACGGACTGCAGATTCGGAATTAGATCAAAAAACTGGGTTGGATAGGTGTCTCCAGAAAAATTTTCTGACACTGCTGACGTGGCAGAACGCTGCTGATGTGGCAGAATGCTGCTGACGTGGAACTGGATGACGTGGCAGCTGAGTGACGTGGAAGCTGACGTGGCAGATCATGTGGACTGACACACCTGGGGGCGTGGGAGGCGCATGAAGGCGCGTGGCTTGCCGGGAAAGTGGCTGAACCTTGTGGTGGCGCGTGGGGGCTCGTGCAAGGCGTTTTCTGTCCGTTTCTGGTGGCGTTAGGATAATCTGAGGATGTTCTTTTGCCTGGTATGCTCGGAATTTGAAAAGACCTTCTGAAACTTTCTTTCAAATCCCGAACAGTATGTGAGGAAAAAGAAAAAAAATAAATATAGATAGATATATATTTAAAATAAAATATACAGAGAACCTTGCTCTGATACCATGTTCGAAATAAAAGACCGAATTGAACTCTGTATATTGATGTAAATTATAACAGATACTAAAGGGGTTTATATAGGGAGGATTATGAGTGATGAACGAGTAATTCTATACAAGGTAACTATCTATTGGAATCCTATACAAGGTAACTATATATTATAATCCTATACAAGGTAGTAGGGATTATATAATATAGTAAGAATATATTACAATATATTCTAAGTAAGAATATATTGTAATATATTCTAACACAGCTTATAGAGCAAAAGGTTACTATTGATGTTAGTGATTATTTGTGGTACATGACAAGGTAAAATTTCGCAATTCTTCTTGGAAAATTATCAATTACAGTAACTAGTTATCTTCTGATTAAATTTTCTCAAGTTACAATATATATATATCTTCAATATCGTTTTTATAATGTAAACATCAAGGATAATGATCCCATCAGGAGTGATAATATGACCATCAGAGTTAATGGTACTGGTCATGTTCTTCATGCTTATATCAATGGCGAACATATAGGTAAATATCAAATCATTTCGACTTAAATTATTAATTATTAGTTCTTTTTTTTTTTTTTTTTTTTTTTTTTTTTTTTTTTGTATTCTTTATATAACATATGATTGAAATTGTAGGTTCTGAATGGGCAACATATGGTATCTTCAACTATGTGTTTGAGAAGAAGGTTGAGCTGAATCATGGAAAAAATCAAGTATCCCTACTCAGTGCTACTGTTGGGCTATAGGTAATTTTTTTATTTTTAATTTTGATATTGATTTGAAGGTAATTTATTAATTTGAAATGTTTTGGTAATAATAAATGTTGTATTGTGCAGAACTATGGTCCTAATTATGATGAGGTACAATCGGGGTTACCAGGAACAGTTGAGCTGATCAGAAGGAAAGGTGACGAGAGAGTGATAATGGACTTGTGTACAAGGTGGGAGTACGTGGCATTGATGATAATAAGTTGTACAGTGAGGACTCAATGAATGAAACCAGGTGGTATGTAGAGGATCTCCCCACCAACAGGATGATGACTTGGTATAAGGTATTTTAAACAAAATTATTATAATTATTATTTTAAATTCATTTTTACATTGAAAAATAAAAAAGAAATAACTATACACATGTTTTTTATTTTTCATTTTGTGTGTGCTCCATTGGTTATTTTTCATTTTGTGTGTGCTCCATTGGGAAAAGAAGCAGTAGTGTTAGACTTGCAAGGGTTGGGCAAAAATTTTGCTTGGGTGAATGGTCACAACATTGTTCGATATTGGCCTAGTTTTCTAGCTCAGGAGGATGGTTGTAGCACTGATGCTTGTGATTATCGTGGTGAATACGATGACAAAAAATGTGTCTAGACCTGTGGTCAACCCACACAAAGATGGTGAGATATATATATATATATATATATATATATATATATATATATATATATTTTATTTCAATTTCAGTGTTTTTATTATATTAATTGAAAATGAATAATAACTTGCTAATTTTGTTTAAAAAAATAATAATATTCAGGTACCATGTTCCACGGTCGTTTATGACCAACGTTGTAAACACATTGATTCTATTTGAAGAGTGTGGGGGTTCTTTATTACAATAGTGCTACAAGTAGCAAAGGTGATATCAAAAACACAAAATATGAATGATTCAGACAACATTGGATCCGAGGTGGATTGAGAGAGGTGAAAGCACAGGCAAACTCGAGAGAGAGTATAAAGATGGCAGTGTATTGATACACTATTGACTCCCTTAATAAAGGTGTATGGAGAAAGCATGAGGGAGAGAGATTTTGAGCTCTCTCTGTCTAGAGGTTGTTTCCTCCCCCTTCTGCCCTATCTTTGTTAGCTTAGGTGTTAGGTCCTGAATGTTATACATTTTAGCCCATTTATATGCATGTTTTATTCTCTTAATAATAGTTTATTTGTGATTTTACATTGTTTTATTGTTTTTATTTATTTCAGGACTTTAATTGTAAAATCAGTCAAGACTAGTGATTCTGAGCTTTACCAGATGATATTTCGTGGGACCGAGCAATGTTGAAGATCCAACTTTTATTATACTTAGAAAATATTTCAAAAGAAGCCACAAGTTGATGAGAATGGAAAGAAAAAGAAAAGGAAAACTTATTCTCCAAAAAGGAAACTTTCACCAAAGTTGGTAACTTGAACCTGTTTTGGTAATTTGGCTGTATCTCTTTCCTCGAGCGTCAAAACAACTAAATTCTCGAGATAGTTGAAAGGAAATTCGAAGAATTACTATTTTATATTTCACGATGATTCCCTAAAACAGCTGTTTACCTTGTTCTTATTAACCTCGAAGTCTGTACGAATTTTGGAGTCCTTATTTGACAGAATTTATATGTATGTCTTCTATATGAAAAAGGGAACCTTAGGATCTTTTATAATTTAAAGGGGGTCCTCTACAACATTCAATGATTATATAGAGGAGCTTGAGGCTGAGATCAAAGAGGAGCATTTAGAAAAAAGAAGAGATCGATCCATGGTGGTGAAGATGTCTTCCTTAACCATGAAGAATTCCACTCCAGTCATGCTTGGCTAAATGCTTTGCTAGGGTTGTGATGTAGCCCTAGCTTAGCACTCTGGTTTGATTGTATTTATTTATTGGAGAACAATTTTTATCATGCATGATTGTGTAAACTATAGGATTTTTAATTGACTTTTTTCAATAAGAATCGGTTTTAGAGTTTTAATTCAATTACAAATATGTTTCTTTTTTGTCTTCGATATTTTAATCTTGTAATTGAACACAACTCATTCACTTATTGTAGTTGTGAATGAGATGATTACACAATGGTTTTTATCTGAATATAATGTTAGAGATTTGATGGATTATGCCTAGAAAAGATAGACCATGCTATACCCTAGAGTAAAGTAGATAAGTAAATGGTTTATACCAATCGAAGATAGTCCATGCTTAGCTTTGAATTATATTATTTTCTAGCTGAATTAATATGCGCTTGTAGCTATGATTAATTCCCTATGCATGTTATATGATATATCTCCAATAAATTGATACAATTAGCTGGTGGTGCGACGTTAGTGGTGAAGTTATTCCCCTAGTTCTCTCTCTATTTTCTACATCTTATTTAATTATTATTTTTTATTTTATTTTCTATTTAGTTAATTTAGAATTAATCATCACAATTCGATTATCCTACTTTCAAGTTAATATGGAATTTAGGAAATCTGTTGACAAACTTATTTTACACAAGTCCCTTGGGTACGACACCCTTACAAGTAAACTGTAATACTCCTAATTTTAAAAGGATAATTTCGGCATTTTAATTATTGTTTTATTGCATTTTTAGCATTTTTAGTTGATTATTTGCTTATTTGCCTAATTGTTTTACTTGTTGTGTTATTTAATTGTATTATTTATTTTCTTTAATTGAATTAATTGTTTTAATTGTTTAGATGGTTTAATTGTATTATGCATTTATTTAAATAAGTTAATTAGGTTATTGGATTAAATTAGTGTCATTAATTATTAATGTTAAATTAGGGTTTTATTCTTTTATGAAATCACGTTTCGGCCGACTAGGGTTTAGTTAGGTTTTCCGTCTCTAATTATAATTGGACCTAAGTTTTTATTTATGCCTATAAATATATGTATTAAGTCTGCTTAGGGTTTTAGAACCCTATTCACGGCACAGTGGAGGCAGAGAGAAGTAACAGGGAATTGTGAGAAAAACAGAGAGATTACAGTTGGGGTTTTAGCTGTGGATTAAAGGACGGACCTAGGAGGAGGGAAAGTTTTGCTTGCAGATTAAACCAGAGCAGTAGGAGGTTGACAGTGAACGGACGTCGTCAGAAAACTTAGGAAGACGGCGACGAGGTTTTGATTCAAAATCTCACAGGCAAGTTTTATTCTTTCTCTCTCCCATTGACCTGTGTTCTGTACATACCTAGATGATCTCTAGGATTTTAATCGGACATTAAATTAATCTTGCATGCTTAGTATATGTTAAATTAATCACCTGTATGTGTTTAATTTGATCTGGTATAGTTCTTGCAAATTTGGTTTTGATTGTCTGATCTTAAAGTATAATGAATCGGTAACTGTTTCCATTGTTGCTTTTAATGCAAACTGTTTTAAATAAATGACTGGGATGATACTGGATATCATTAGACTCTGAAGTTCAGTATTAATGAAGAACAGAAGGGTTAGAAGTGGCCAGAGACGAGGCAGAAGGAAAGAAACGGTTCAAGGCTCTCAGAGAGGGAGAGAGCCGGCTCCATGGAAGTAGGAACCGGCTCCCTCAAGTGAAGAGTCTGCTCTAGGGGTTAGAGAGCCAGCTCCCACCCCTCTGGAGTCGGCTCTAAGGTGCATGGAGCCGGCTCCATGCTTGGACAGAGCCTGCTCTCAAGTTTTAAGAGCAGGCTCTCTTATGTTACCACATTCTGGAATTTTTCTGGGCATGATTTGGACGATTTGTTCTTTCTGAATTGTTTTGGGACTTTACTGGGGGGGGGGGGGGGGGGGGGGGTTCTAAATACCAGTTTCATGTAATATTAAAACCTCTTATGGCATAATTTAAACCTTTATGGTAATGGATTGAATAGTAAGAAAGTAAACAACTTTGCATGCTGTTAACGGATAGAAAGAATTTAATTGCTTAATTTTATTTTAGCAATTTAAAGGACTATAGCATGATTATAAACCTTGGTTTGGATGCTCAATAGGGTCATTAATTTATCAAACTTGATCTATACTTACTCTGGATTCTAATTGCTGAAATATTAAACTTTGTTCTGCAATGACATGGATTAATGTATTGGATTTTAATTGCTGAACTATTAAAATTTGTTTTGTCAATTATGGATTTATGTTTTGGACTTTAAATTGCTGAACTATTATATTATGTTCTGTAATTACACGGATGTTATGGATTGTATGCACCGGTATGGGACGGTGGCATACTAGGGATGGTTTAACTCAAAACGCTAAGTCCTGCCTACTTTGGAATAAGGAAATGGATTATAAAACTAAATCCTACTTATATTTAAGCCAGATCAACTGAGTAAGTTGAGTGACTTCTTGGATTATTGATTATTTGTGGTTAAGTCGATCAACTGAATAAGTTGAGTGAATAACTGGATTAGTTAATTTTATGTCAGATTAATGAACAATTGAATAACATACTCTGATTTTGGACGAACTTTAAATATCTATAACTATGGTACCATAATATGAGCTTGAGTCTCAGTATCGTTTGCTATGGAGAGTATATGCATTGGGATGCATAGCTGGCTATGACGGTTGAGGTGTACCCTGTTAGGTCTAGGTACTCATGTTCACCTCTGGTGCGTTTTGCATGTTGCCTTCTATTTAGGTTGAGACCCCTTATAGTCCAGTGAAAGTCCCTTAATTAGTGTGGTTATATATATATATATATATATATATATATATATATATATGTATGTATTGACTAAATAGATATTATTGAGATATCTAGGATGTATCTGCCTATCGAGTCTCTGTTTGGATTGTAGTTAGAATAGAACTTGTTTGTGGGCCTGACCCACTATTATTTTTTTCAGGTGTTCGACAGTTCCAGCCTTAGAGCTTGATCGTGCTGAGCAGAGACAGTCACTCATTCCTCTGATTATGTAGGATTTCACTTTATGTTTTAGTATTGGATATTGTTTCCGCATTTTACTTTGGATTGGGTTTTTTTAGGGTTCCACTAGATGGATTCCCGAGTTGTATGTATTTAATGTTTTAGAAGTTTGGGATTATATTAATCTTTAACGTTTGATGATTTTATATTTAGAATTCTTTCAGCTTATGGTTTATCTTAAATCTTTTTGTATTCTGTGTTCACTTAAGTATTGATTGTTTGGTATTCCCTCGGATTTGGGCTTGGACCTAATCAACCCATGTCTCGAAGTCGAGGGGTATTGTAATACCCCTAATTTTAAAAGGATAGTCCTGGTATTTAATTAATTGTTTTATTTGTATTTGGATGGGATTATTTGTTTATTTATTTATTTTGCTTGTTTATTTGAATTGTTTTATTAAATTTGATTATTTATTTATTTATTTATTTTGCCTGTTTATTTGAATTATTTTAGTTAATTGTATTTTTATTTTTCTGTAATTGAATTAATTGTATTATTAGTTTTCTTTCATTAACGTAATTGTTTTGGTGTTTTGGCATTGTGTGTTAGCCGACTTATAATTGGTTTAGAATTAGAATTAGGTTTGTAGTGAAGCCTATATATACAACATTATACATCGGTGTAGGGTTACAAACAAACCCTATTCACGCAGAGAGAAACAGAGAGAATGACTTGAGAAAAACAGAGAGTGAAGTTGAGAAATAAACAGAGGGGTTCAAGGAGGATGGGACGGAGTGCTTCTGGGTTGAACCAAGAGTAGCGGAGGAGTGGAACGGTAGTTTAGAAGGTGGTCGGAAAACTCAGAGAGGGTGGTTTAGAGTTTCAAAACTGAAACTCAAGGCAAGTCTCTATTCTAACTCTTTTCCTTAAACCTGTATTCTGTGCATGCCTAGGTAGACTCCAGGGGTTTAATTAATGCTAAAATATATCTTTGAGGCATGTTTAAACTGTAATTGGCTTTATTGGAATAAACTGGTTTGATAATTCTTTAAGTTTTCAAACTGAATCTTTCTGTTCTTGATTGTAAGCTTTGTGTAATTGATGTTGTTAATGCATAATGATGTATTCTAAATAATCTAGGATGTTGAATGAACACTTGAACAAGTATTTAAAATTATTACAGAGGCCTGAGTACAACCGGAGACGAAGAAGACGAAGCAGAATCGCGTAACGGCTCTCGGGAGTGAGAGAGCAGGCTCCCAAAAGGAGGGAGCCAACTCCCTCACTGATGGAGCCGGCTCCAAGGAGTGTGGAGCTGGCTCCCAACATGTAAGAGCAGGCTCCCAACATCTAGGATCAGGCTCTCAATTTTAGAGAGCCTGCTCTTGCCCTAAATTGCACAGTTTTGGTATTTAGGGGCTATTTGGACTGTACAGGGTTTCCTTGTTTCGTTTAAACTGTTTTAAATGGTGTATGGGACTGTTATAGACCTATAATAGTATGGGGAAACATTAATTCATAATTGGATTAGGGAATGGAGCAAAATGGATTTAAGGAAAAACCTGTAGACTGCACACAGTTGTGGTTAATTAAATTACTTGCTAGGATTTGGAGCTTATGTTATATATAAGTTTATACTATTTAATTTTATTTAAACAGAGTTATAAGTATAGTAAATTCTTGAAATCATCTATGCTTGGTTTGGAATAAATTAATATATATGTTCTGTTAATTGTATCAATTTATGGATTATATGGAGGATTTAAATGTTATGACTCATTTTAGCAATTTAAATAGTTGGAATGTGATTTTTAGGTTCTGTAATGAATGCCTAATGTTATGATATATGTATTAAACTGTATTTATGCATATCCTGGCTAATGGTTGATAAATAACAATTATTGTCTTAATAATTATGTTATTTAGAGGATTGTATGTACCGGTATGGGACGGTGACATACTAGGGATGGATTAGTTGAAACACTAAATCCTACCTATTTTGGAATAAGTTGGACTAACTATAAAAAGTTAAGTCCTACTTATATGGATGTTTATGCACCGGTATGGGACGGTGGCATATTAGGGACGACTTAGTTCAAAACACTAAGATCTACCTATATTAGGGATGGATTAGTTCAAACACTAAGTCCTACCTATTCTAAAATAAGATGGATTAACTATAAAAGTTAAGTCCTACTTATATCTATGTGTCAAGTCAATAAACCTTTTGAATAACACACCTTGAATGAACTTTATATATTTATGTTGTGGTGCCATGGTATGAGCATGAGTCTCAGGACCATGGTTAGGGTGCGTATATCGCCTAGGATGGATAACTGGACATAGGTGTTGTTCCTTGGTAGGTCTAGGTACACATGACCACATTATGTATGATTTGCATGGTATCTCTACTCAGGCTGAGACAGACCTATTGGACTAGTCGCAGTCCTATAGTGTGTACTTATACATATATGGACTATTCTAGTTATTGTTGAGCTATCTAGGATATATCTGCGTGTCGGGTTTCTGTATGGATCGTGGTAGGATAGAACATGCATGTGGGCTTGACCCACTCTCTTATTTTTCAGGTGTTCGTCAATTCCAGGGTTAGAGCTTGGACGTGCAGAGCAGATACAGACACTCATTCCTTTGATTACGTAGAATCACTTTCCATATTTAGCTTTGGACTTGTTTCAATTATTTCTTTACAGTTTGGGTTTTCATTAGGGGTCCACTAGATGGATTCCCGAGTTGTACAGATATTGAAGATTTTGAATAAGTTGGATTTTAATTATATAACTTTGAGGACTTTTAATTTAGAATTTTTTCAGCGTATTATTATTTTGTTCTTATCTTAAATTTGTATTTTGTGCTTATTTACATATTAATTGTTTGGTATCCCTCGGATCTGTGCTCGGACTTGATCACCCGTGGCTCTAGAATCGAGAGGTATCACAGGTATCACTTAAACCCTATTTACAAAGATTTGTGCACTTGCGAGTGGTACATATAAAGCTCACAACACTAGGAGTATTTCCTTTTATAGGCCAAGTGAGAGGTTGGGTGATGTCTATGATGACATCACTTATTGGCCCATTAACACGAGATGGGTTTAAATGTACAGGAGTCAAATAGTATATCTCTCTTTACAAGCCAGGTTGAGTGTCGACTCGACGGACCCTGCATTTTAGCCACCAAACCAAGTACCTCTTCGGATCCCTGATCATCCCGAGTCCTGCTCCCAACTCAGGTCTTAAAGTTATCGATCTTCTGTTTGGGTTATACACATGACGTGGCAAATGCCACTTACCCTTGATCGTTGAACATTGGACTTGTGGGTCATTGTTGATGATGTGGCTAAGCCATGTGGACTCGGCTGAATCCATCCCCTACATTTAGTCCCCCTGCGTGGGTGAGCTTCGTAAAAGATAAAAGGTTAGCCGTGCATAAATGATATTTTTTGTTGTGATTCTCCCAGCAAGAGAAGAATCGTTTGAGATTCTTATCAGTACTGGCACGTGCAAGTGCAAATGAATGTATAATCCGAGTAGATGGTAGGGAACATTGTGAAACAAATGCCAAGCACGAGTTAGTCTGTGCTAGCATGATCGAGTGCAAGTGAGTATTGGCATGGACCAGTGCGTTAGGGTACTGGCACGAGCGAGTGTAAATGAGTATTGGTACGGTCGAGTGCGTTAGGGTATTGGTACGAGCGAGTGCAAATGAGTGTGTAAGCCAAGTAGATGGCAGGAAACACTGCGAAACAAATGCCAAGCACGAGTTAGTCCATGCTAGCACAATCGAGTATGAATGAGTATTGGCACGATCGAGTGCAAGTGAGTACTAGAACGAGCGAGTGCAAGTGAGTATTGGCATGATCGAGTGCAAGTGAGTACGGGCACAATTGAGTGCAAGTGAGCATTGGCACCAGCGAGTGCAAGTGAGTACTGACACGGTCAAGTGCGCTAGAGTACTGGCACGAGCGAGTACGAATGAGTGTTTAAGTCAAGTAAATGGCAAGAAACACTGCGAAACAAATGCCAAGCACAGGTTAGTCCGTGCTAGCATGATCGAGTGCAAGTGAGTACTGGCACGAGCGAGAGTAAGTGAGTACAGGCATGGTTGAGTGCGTTAGGGTACTGGCACGAGTGAGTGCAAATGAGTGTGTAAGCCAAGTAGATGACAGGAAACACTGCGAAATAAATGCGAAACACATGTTAGTCCGTGCTAGCAAGATCGAGTGCAAATGAGTATTAGCACGATCGAGTGCCAGTGAGTACTAGCACGAATGAGTGCAAATAAGTGTGTAATCCAATTAGGTGGCAGGAAACACTGTAAAATAAATGCCATGCACTAGTTAGCATGATCGAGTGCAAGTGAGTACTGGCACGAGCGAGTGCAAGTGAGTACTGGCACGAGCGAGGGCAAATGAGTACTGGCACGGTCGCGTGCGTTAGGGTATTGGCATGAACGAGTGCAAATGAGTGTGTAAGCCAAGTAGATGGCAGGAAACATTGCGAAACAAATGCCAAGCACGTGTTAGTCCGTGCTAGCATGATCGAATGCGAATGAGTATTGGCACGATCGAGTGCCAGTGAGTACTGGCATGAACGAGTGCAAATGAGTGTGTAATCAGTACTAGTACGAGTGAGTGCTGGCACGAAGAAGCGCAAATAAGTATGCAAGCCAAGTCGCCGGCTTGAACATTGTGACACAAGTGTGGTATATGTAGTGTTAATGTTTTATATAGTCCCACTGTATGGGTGGATTTTGTAGAAGGTTCGTCGTGTACAAATAATGGTCGAGTAGGATGTTATACCATCGACCGGGGAGAAAATTTCTAAGTGTAACATCTCGAGAGAAAATCTTAGGGCTTGGCCTAGTGGCCCTTCATACTTTTTAAGTGCAGCAACTCAAGAAAGGTGGTATGAGCAAAATTGCTTAGACCGCCAAAATTTTTAAGTATAGCAACTCAAGAGAAAATTTTGGGGTTTGGCCTGGTGGCCCCTCATGCTTTCTAAGTGTATCAACTCTAGAAAGGTGGTATGAACAAAATTACTTGGACCATCAAAATTTCTATGTGTCGCAATTCGAGAGAAAATTTTGGTGTTTGGCCTGGTGGCCTATGATACCCCCAGATTTCCGGATGTGGGTTGGCTAGGCCCACGTCCGATTACCCGAGGATATTAAACCAATTAGTAATAAACGAACACAAAATACAATTAAGAAAACAAGAATAAATAAATTGCTGAAAAGAAACTAGAATGATAACCCAAATACTGAAACCTCAGAACAAAATTTTATTAATAAAGAATTATTCTGATACATTCAAATTCTCTATTTCTAATACAACTCGGGAATCCATCTGGTGGACCCCTAATAAACTCCAACACTGAAATCAACAACTGAAGAACTCCAATGCTAAATCCCGAAGAAACTCCTACGTCGTCGGATGAGTGAGTAACCGTTTCTGCTCAGCACGAACAAGCTCTAAAACCTGCAACTGTCCGATACCTGAAAAATAATAGTGGGTCAGGCCCACGAACGAGTTATATCCTAATTACAATCCAAACAGAGACCCGATACGCAGATACACCCTAGATGTCTTAACCATATCTATATAATCCGTAAAATATATATATCCACACTAAGGGACATTCACTGAGCTACAGTAGGGGTCTCAACCTGAATAGAAGGCAACATGCGAAAACGCACCCAAAGGTGGGCATGAGTACCTAGACCTAATAGGGTACACCTTAACCTACTATAGCCAGCTACACATCCACTGCATATACACACCCTAACCAATGATCCTGAGACTCAAGCTCATATCGTGGTATCGTAAATACATATATAACCTCCATCCAAATACAATGTGTGCCGATCAACTATTCGTCGTTCAGACACGACATATAATTAGGATTTAAATGTTTTAATTAAACCCCTATCCTTCCCAATACAGAAATATAAACAACCATCCGTTATGTCGTTCAACTGTTTTAGTTGACAGGATATACATCCATGTAGGATTTAACTATTTTAGTTAATCCATTTCGTATGTATAAATGGGTTGGAATTAGCATTTTGATCTAATCCGTTCCTCCGTATACCACCGTCCCATACCGGTGTATACATGCAAATGATCCATAAATGATGCAACATTTTATACTGTACACCAAATAAAGTCCAAATTATCCATATAGTTGATAAACATAGCATTTGAAACAAGTCATCAACTAAAAATCCAGAATCCATCCATGTAATTCTACGAGACAAATTTACTAATTCGTTAAGTTAAATTCCAGCATCCATCCAAGTAATTGACAGAAAATATATATTTAATTCTTCAATTAATTCCAAGCCAACATCCAATTAGATTGATAACTAGGTTCTGTCAATCTAATGCCAAATCCTAATCCAAGTAATTGCAGTGTAATGCTTAATATTACAACAATTAAAATTCCAAGCTTAAATCCATGCATTGCAGAAAGGAATTTAGCATTGCAACCATTAATATCCAATTATGCACAGACCAAACTTGTTAATTAAATAATCCTAGTGTGCAACCAAAATAAGATTTAAAAATATAAACATATTCCGTTAAATTGCTAAAATTAAATTAGGCAATTGAACTCCTTCCATCCGTTAACCATCTGTACTGTGGTACACTTTCCTACGGTTAAATCCATGAGTACTAAGACCTTAATTTATTACAAGTGACTCTAATACATCATGATATAATGTTTGGAATCCATGTTCTAACCCTTTTTGGTTGCTAGACAGAATTTGCACAATTACATCATTTCGGCCCGTTAAGTCCGTAACCTGCCTCCGGCTTGCTTTAGATTTTCCTATGGTTTACAACATTAGTATATAAATAGATTAATGCATCCTAGGCCCTTAATACTCCATGACTTAAGGTTTAAAACCATCACGTTAACCCCAACACAGCTGAAAACAACCCAGTTTGAACCAACAGTGCGTAGTTAAATTTGTGTAATGCACAAAACCACATAGCCTTCTCTAAAAAAAAATAGAGAAGGCTCTAAGCTACCTAGAGATGTCTCCAACTAAGGGAAAGCCTTCTCTAAGTTTTCAAGAGCATTTTCTAAGTGGATTGAGCCTTCTCTAAGTTTTCAAGAGCCTTTTCTAAGTTTTTTAAGCTTCTGTAACACACGCTGTAACACCCAAAACCACAGAGCCTGCTCTAAAATCCTGGAGCAGGCCCAAATCAGCCTAGAGCTGGCTTTCCCACAAGGGGGAGCCGACTCTCCTTGCCTAGAGCCGGCTCTATCTCCTTTGAGAGCCTCGGTTTGTTTCTTCGCCGTTTTCGACGATATGCTCCATCTCCGACCCTTTCCTACCCCTCTGTTGCTTCTTAAAACTGGTCTTAAGAGTCCTAGAAACATCCAATAACATCCCTATGACTTGTTCACAATAGTTCAATTCAATTACAGTGATTAAAATCGTTACCGATTTAACATGCTTTTAACGCAGACTAAAACACAGAGATACAAGAACTATAACAGAACAATTCCATGCATACAGATATCTGAATTGGCATAGAACAAGCATGTAAACTTTAATTAGTGATCCATTAAAACCCTAGAGACAGTTTAAGGATGCACAGAACACAGGCAACGGGAGAGAGAAAGGAAAGAATTTGCCTTAACTGTCTCTGAATTTTTTGATGAACTCTCCAATGACTGTTCCACCTCTGTTGCTCTTGGTTTTATCCATGAGCCAACCACTGCTCCTCCTCCTCCTTGGTTCAACCCTAGCCTAAGGCAAAACCCTAGACTTCCTCCCTTTATCTCTCTCTGTAATTCTCTCGATAACTCTCTGTTATTCTCTTTGTATGTGTATAGGTTCTCAACCCTTTTTGAAGACATACTACAGTAAATATATAGGCACTAATCAAAACCCTAATCCACCATGGAAAACCTAATTGAGGCCCAGTTTAGTCGGCGTGAGGTAGTAAAAGACTAAACCCTAAATAACATTACAATTTAAATGCACTAATAATTTAAACCTAACTAGCTTATTTAACTAAACTCACAAAACATTTAAACAATTACAAATGTATTTAATTCAATTACAGAAAAATAAATAAACACATAAATCATTTAAAATCACTTAACAAATAAATTTAATTCATAAACATTTAAATTCACCCAACTTAATTTAATGCACAAAAACACCTAGCCACGTAAATACCAAAAACAAATAAAATAAATAAAGAAAACAATAAAATAAATATTAAAATTCCAATTATAACCCTTTTAAAATTAGGAGTATTACATGGCCCTTTATGTTTTCTAAGTGTAGCAACTCGAGAAAGGTGGTATGAACAAAATTGAGGACGGATCGCTCAAGGTTTTGGTACTCGAGGATGGATCACATCGTTCGAGGTTTTGGTACTCGAGTACAGATCGCTCAAGGTTTTGGTACTCGAGGATGGATCGCATCGCTCGAGGTTTTTGTACTTGAAGACTGATCACTCAAGGTTTTGGTACTCGAGGATGGATCGCATCGCTCAAGGTTTTGGTACTCGGGGATAGATCGCATCGCTCGAGGTTTTTGTACTTGAGGACGGATCGCTCAAGGTTTTGGCACTCGAGGATGGATTGCATGGCTCGAGGTTTTTGTACTTGAGGAAGGATTGCTCAAGGTTTTGGTACTCGATGATGGATTTCATCGCTCAAGGTTTTGGTAGTTGAGGACGGATTGCTCAAGGTTTTGGTACTCGAGGATGGATCGCATCGCTCAAGGTTTTGGTACTCGAGGATGGATCGCATCGCTCGAGGTTTTAGTACTTGAGGATAGATCGCAACGCTCAAAGTTTTAGTACTCAAGGATGGACCACATCGCTCGAGGTTTTTGTACTTGAGAACGGATGGCTCAAAGTTTTGGTACTCGAGGATGGATCACATTGGCACGAATAAGTGCGAGTGGGTTGGCACTCGTGAATGCGCGAGTTTAAATGCGAGCTGAGTGAATAGTGTAAGACACTACTGCATGAATGATGGTGAGTGCGAGAGGGTTGGCACTAGTAAATGCGAGCTGAGTGAATAGTGTAAGACACTACTGCATAAATGATGGTGAGTGTTGATAAGTGCTTAAATGTTGCACATTTCAGCACCTAAGCTAAGGTATTTCAGTCTTTGCATCTATCTTAATTTTATATTTTAGTCCTAATTTATGTTTATGTGTATTTCAGGGCAATAAAGTTAAAATGAGCTAAGAACAGTCCAATTAAGCCATTTTGGAGTTAAGCAAAGATTTTCAGACAATGGCACAAAGCGGTCAATTTCGGGCCTTTGATGATGTTCCCAAAGATGGAGAAGCAAACCAAATAGCCCGGGGCAAAAATGGAGCTGAATAGGAATTAAAGGAATTTGTCAACTCTGGGGGGATCGATCCCCAGGGTGGGGGATCGATCCCCCAGGACTTAGCAACATTACAGTTTTTATTTAATTTTTGGGCTCATTTTGGGAACTGTTGGGCTTTAATGAGATTGTTACTTAAGGCCCAGTGAGCCATTAAATTAGGGTTAGTTTTAGTTTTATTTAGGTAAAGATTATTAGAAAAAAAAAAAAGAAGGAGTTTTATTTTATTTTTTTTTCTGTATCGTAGTATCGTATTTTCTCTCTGGAAAAACACGCGAAGAAAGGGAAAAAGAAGAACAGGCTAGGGTTTGGAAGAAAAGTTCAGAGAAGATGAAGCAGATGATGGGGATTGTCCTATCTTCGACTCCATCAACCATGAGTGGCTGATTCTTCTACTTAGGGTTGGATAAACCCTAAGCATGTAACCTATTCTCTCTCTCTTTTCATACTTTTTGGGGATTAATTTATGTAATTAGTGTATAGTCTTGAATATTATGAATTAAATTCTTCCAATTGATTATCTGTATTAATCTCATATTGTCTTATGTGCGGTTGATTGATAAACAAATTTTACACACGAATTCTTTGTTAATTGATTCTTGTGATGGCTATGCATGGTATTGCTTAGTTGTAATTGTGTTTCAAATTGATGAAAAATGCTTACATTTGATGGATGGTACTACATGTTTAGGTTAATTTGTTGTTTAATTAGTTTTAAATTCATGTTTAATTAGTTTAATTTAAGTTTAATTAATTTAATTGCAATTCAATTATTAGGTAAGTAGACCATCCATACTTATGTTTGAATTCCATACTTTTTGTCACAATTGCATTATCTTCTAGATTAATGTGTGTTAAATTTGTAACTTGGATTGATAAATCATGCTTTGAATGGGTGAATTGCACTACACTTAGTTTAATTGTCATTAGGTAGTTGATTCATGCTTGAAATTGATGGTTTACACTTTTCATTGCTCTTGTTAGCCACATATAGATTACATAGTATTATTTCCCCAATTAGTTGAAAGTGAGTGAGTTAGGGAATGTTCTTAGTGGTGAATCCTACACCCTGAGTCTCTTTCCAATCTCTTAAACTCTATTTCTTTATTGCAATAATTTAGTTTAAAATTAGTTTTAATCACAAACAAAACCCTTTTGGCAATCACAGAAGTACTAAAGTATAATTCAATTCTGGAAAACCTATAATTGTTTAGATCTCTTGGGACGATCCCTGCTCACTTCATACTCCATAGTATAAGTGTTTAGTGGTTTTATAAATTTTAAAATATGGTGTCCACTTGACATTATTTCTAAACCTAAAGTGTTGTGCATTATTTTGTGCACACGCTCGGTCGCACCAAGTGTGAGAGGGTTGGCACTAATAAATGCGAGCTGAGTGAATAGTGTAAGACACTACTGCATAAATGATTGTGAGTGCAAGGGTGTGTCCTTTGCTGAGTATGATACGAAATTTAATGTTGACCAGGTCGCATAGTTGAGGACGTGAGAGATATGTATTGACTCTTAGTAATGATTATCAAGTAATTAACAAAAAAAAAAAAAAAAAAAAGGCAATATGTTTTTATTAAGGCTTTGAAGTTGTCAGGCATGTATATGTATATTTAATATAAAGATATTATATAAACTTATAATATATAAACTGAATGGAGCTAGGCAATTTACCATTCCTATATATATGTATAATATATATAAACATGAATACTGATGTTCATCCAAAGTTTAGTAATAAATGCAAGAAAGAGAAACTTAGACTTATGTAATAAGGTGTGTTTGACAATTGGGACTTGAGAATATATAAGAATACACACTCGAGAGTCCCAGCATATTTGTAGTCTTCGAGCTGAGGTCGAGCTACCAATTTAGATTTATGGATGTCCCCATATGTATGTGTATAACATGTGAGTTTGGGTAGAACACATGGGTTAGATGTGTGGATTGAAAAGTCTTTACAAGTGAGATATAAATTTCAGATATCTAGCATTGATGGAAATAAAATAGGGCTTTCAGTAAAGTACCTTAAAAAGTAGTGCTACTTGTTAGTAGGATAACAAATAGGTATACCTTTTATAAGCATATATATAATAGAATATATAAAGTGAGAGTACAAGTAATAGATTTTGAATATAAGAGCTTTGACGGTTATGCACAAAGTCACATCCAATCAGTAAAGTGGGACTTAAACTTATGGTCACGTGTTGGTGTAAGCTTTTGAATGCATATATGTTTTTAATATCAAATAGTACTCTGCCTTTGTGTGTACATGGAAATGTGATGAATGAAGGTTACCAAAGTGAGACCTTTGTAGGTAAGGCGACTCAAGAGGCAGGTTTCGAATGAGAAAAGATCCCATGGTTTTGAAGAGAAATACCCAGTAGAGGGCCGACAGAAGAGCATATTTGTTTGAAAGCAACCAAGCAGTAAACTCATAAGTTGAGGATGAAGCCACTGGTGTGAAGTAGTAAGTTATCAGAGGTGTGAACGCGTGGAGTGGCTGCACTCTCTCCTTGAACTACTGTTTTCATCGCGTTTTCTAATTGCCTGAGTCAATCGCCTTTGCGTAGATATCCCCAGTGAAGTCGCCAAAATGTGGGGATTCTTTATTGCAATAGTGCTACAAGTAGCAAGTAGTAAGGGTGATATCAAAAACACAAAATATGAATGATTCAGATAACATAGGATCCGAGGTGGATTGAGAGAGGTGAAAGCACAGACAAACTCGAAATAAAGTATAAAGATGGCAGTGTATTGATACACTATTGACTCTCTTGATAAAGGTGTAGTGAGAAAGCATGAGGGAGAGAGCTTTTGAGCTTTCTCTATCTAGAGTTTGTTTCTTTCCCTTTTTAACCTACCTTTATTAGCCTTGGCATATTTCCTTTTATAGGCCAAGTGAGAGGTTGGTGATGTCTAAGATGATATCACCTATTGGCCCATTAACATAAGATGGGTTTAAATGTACGAGAGTCAAATAGTATTTCTCTCTCTATAAGCCAGGTCGAGTGTCTATTCGACGGACCCTGCACTTTAGCCACCAAACCAAGTACCACCTCGAATCCCAGATCATCCTGAGTCCTGCTCCCAGCTCAGGTCTTCAAGTCCTCGATCTTCTGTTTGGGTTATACAGATGATGTGACAAATGCCACTTACCCTTAACCGTTGAACGTTTGATTTATAGGCCATTATTGATGGTGTGGCCTAGCCATGTGGACTCGGCTGAATCCATCCCCTACAAAGAGTTGGGAGGCAACCCATCTCTAGTGAACTTCCAAACTATTGAGGTTGGGACAGCTGGTGGAAATGCTCTCGAAAATAACCACAGGGAATTGTCATGTCTTGGTCGACCCATTTAAACCATCAAGTTTGCTAGTTTCTGAGACGTACAAGTAGGACTGCAAATGAACCGAGCAGAGCCGAGCCGATCTTGGGTCTGCTTGGGCTTGGCTCGTTTGTTTACGGGGTCTGTTTGGACTCGGGCTCAGCTCGTTAATTTTTTTTTTAAAAAAAAAATTACTTCTCAAAATTAATTAATATTCCTCTAAAAAAAAAATATCTGAAATGTAAACACTATCCGAACCTCTTTTATAGAAATAAGAACAGCTGAGCAAGTGTGAAGTTACAACACTTACGGAAAAAAAAAAAAAACTTACAACACTTGTAATAATAGAAGTTTAGAATTAAAAGTCCGAAACTGTAATACATGGTCTGATATATAGAAAAAAATAAACAAGAGACTCCACTATAACAAACCAAAAACTGAAATGATTTTGATTTTCCAAAATGCATATTTCACTCCCTTTTTCAAAATCAAAATCATCATAACAAGTCCAACCTACACATTAAATTAAAAAAACACTTAGATTAGATATTGTTAAGTATATTAATAATCTAAACATGAAAAAAATTATATACTTACCAAACGAAATCATGATTTGTGGGATGACTAAGGCAATATTATCTCCTTTATATATTCTTTTGTTCTCACAAAAAAAAAAAAAAAAAAAAAAAAAAAAAAAAAAAAAAAAAAAAAAAAAAATTCAATTTAAAGTCAAAATTAAAAGTATGATGATATATAGAAGAAAATAAACAAGAGACTCCAATATCACAAACCAAAAACTGAAATGATCTAATGATGTGATTTTCCAAAATGCATATTTCACTCCCTTTTTGAAAATCAAAATTACTATAACAGGTCCAATCTATATATTAAATTAAAAAAACACTTAGATTAGCTAGTGCTAAGTATATTAATAATCTAAACATGAAAAAATTATATACTTACCAAACCAAATCAAGATTTGTGGGACGACTAAGGCAATATTATATTTTTCATATCTTCTTTTGTTCTCTAAAAAAGGCAAAACAAAAATATCAATTCAATATAAAGTCAAAATTAAAAGTTTGATACTATGATATATAAAAGAAAATAAACAAGAAACTCCAATATCACAAACCAAAAACTGAAATGATCTAACAATGTGATTTTTCAAAAAGCATATTTCACTCCCTTTTCCAAAATCAAAATCACTATAATAGATCCAACCTACACATTAAATTAAAAAAACACTTAGATTAGACATTGTTAAGTATATTAATAATCTAAACATGAAAAAAATTATATCCTTACCAAACGAAATCATGATTTGTGGGATGAATAAGGCAATATTATCTCATTCATATCTTCTTTTATTCTCTAAAAAAGGCAATATATATATATATCAATTCAATTTAAATTTGTCACTATAATTGCTTTTTAATACTTTCAGGTACCATCACTGTAATTATAAAAAATCAATGATTTCATGCTCCATCATTGTAATTATAATAAATCAATGCTAAAAACTTTCAGATACCATCATTGTAAATAAAAAAAAATCAATGATTTCATGCTCCATAATAAATCAATGCTAAAAAATTTCAGATACCATCGTTGTAATTATAAAAAACCTGGCGAGAACAATAGACAGAGAGGACGGACGATAACAGAGAATGGCGAGGACAGCAGATGGCGGTGACAGAGAATGGTGAGGACAACAAATGGCGAGGACAACAGACAGAGAGGACGGACGATGACAAAGAACGGCGAGGACAGTAGATGGTGATGACATAGAATGGCAACGTCAGACGACGGTGAGGCTAGACTACGGCAAGGACAGCAGATGATTTAGTGTGTTTAGAAATGAAAAAGAGAATGACGATTCACGGATTCAGTGTGTTTGGAAATGAAAGACAGGAGGCGCTTGGACTATATGTTCGTATTTATACTTAGGGTTTAGGTTTAACATGTAAAGTGTAAACTAAATTATTTCTTAAAGAAATTTAATAATTAATAGCTTATTTAATAATTAGTAGTTGTTTTTTTAATATAAAATTTTTAATTCACATTTGAATATTTTATAATGTAATATAGATAAATATTTGAATTTAAAGATTACAAAATATCTAAGTTGTGCTCAATTCTGATTTCCATTCATACTTAAATTGACGAGTCTTTGAAGATCATAGAGTCAATTATGATTTCCATTCATACTTAATTCATATTTGAATATTTTATAACATAATATAGATAAATATTTGAATTTAAAGATTACAAAATATCTATCTAAGTTGTGCTCAATTCTGATTTACATTCATACTTAAATCAACGAGTTTTTAAAGATCATAGAGTCAATTCTGATTTCCATTCATACTTAATTTTCATTTGAATATTTTATAACATAATATAGATAAATATTTGAATTTAAAGATTACAAATTATCTATCTAAGTTATGCTCAATTCTGATTTCCATTCATACTTAAATCGACCTGTCTTTGAAGATCATAGAGTCAATTCTGATTTCTATTCATACTTAATTCACATTTGAATATTTTATAACATAATATAGATAAATATTTGAATTTAAAGATTACAAATCCATTCGTACTTAAATCGACGAGTCTTTAAAGATCATAGAGTCAATTATGATTTCCATTCATAATTAATTCACGTTTGAATATTTTATAATATAATATAGATAAATATTTGAATTCCAACTTTAATTTTTAGAAAAATTATCATTAATAACTATAATTTAGTACCATAAATTGATTTTACAAAAACATTGGTGGTCGCCGGGGGGGGGGGGGGGGGGGGGGTTTCATTTTTATATTAACTATGTACCAAAATTTTAAAAAATGACTATTAATATATATAGTTAGTAACTAGTACTAAAATTTTGCGGAGGCTACTGTTTAACCCAATTAAAGTTATTAAAAGAAAAAGAGAAATATATTTTATAATAAAAACAAAAATGTGGTGTTTAGTTCTAGATCAACATGATGATAATTCTCCAATATTAATTTATTTAATATTATTCTTGTGGTATTTAACTTTTGATATGTAAATTATTAATTTAAAATAATTATCATTTTTACTGATAATGCTTAAAAAAATTGTAGTATAATTATTGATTCTGTTAAAATTGTCTTTGATAATCTATTTAGTATATGTATATTAGTATATATTAATCAATGTTGTACTTTAAAGACACAAAATGGATTAGTGGCAGCCTGGTAAGAATGTTAAGAGTTCTATTATTTCATGCCCAAGTCTTGGATTCGAGCTATGCTAAGTTATGTTTTTTTAATGTGTCACTTATTATATATTATATTATATTATATTATATATATATATATATATATATATATATAGTGAGCCGAGCCCGAGCCTTGTTCATGAGCCTCAACGAGCCTTACTGAGCCCCTGTTCACGAGCTTATCCGAGCTGAGCCTAACGTTGTTCGGGCTCGGCTCATTTAGTAAGTGATCCTGAAAATTGGGCTCGGACTCGGCTTATTTACCAGCGAGCTGAGCTTGGAGCGAGCCAAAACCCGAGCTGTTCATGAATAGTTCGATTCATTTGCAGCCCTACATATAAGGCACATGTGGCTTACTCCAAAAGGGCACTTGCCAAGCCAATAATGATACATCCTCCATAGTCCAAAAAGTAAATATTTTCTCTCTCTGTGTGTGTTTGTGTGTTTATTACTCCATATATAGTTATTCTTAATTAAATTAATATATAATTTTGTAGGCATGTGTTGGAAAGGAGACATGCAGCGTCAAGGCTTCTGAAGAAGTTTTTGGGGCGACTGGCTGTGCGATTTTTTTTTTGATAGATAAAGTTAATTTATAATAAAATAAGAAAGAATACAATGGAGTTCAAACAGTTAGCCTATTGCTAGCATAAGAACAACTAGGCCAGAGGCAAAAAAGGCCCAAGGCAAACTGTAATACCCCTAAATTTAAAAAGATAGTCTCGATATTTATTTATTTGTTTTAATTGTATTTTTAATTATTTAATTGATTATTTGACAAATTGCTTATGAGTTTAATTGAATTAAGTGTTACTTGAGTATTTGATTATGTATCTGTGTGTTATTTGTATTTGTCTATGTATTAATTGTTTAATTAGATTACGTGCTTAAATAGTGTTTTGATTAATTGTAAATTAAATGTTTTCTTTTATTTTATTATTTTATTTTATTCTTCTTTTATGGTTATGGTTAGTAGTAATGGGCCAACCAATTGGGTCCCATGGACTACTTGAATATGAGGTTGGATGGGTATGGATTATTACCCATGGATAATTGTGTATATATATATATAGATATATATTATATACATATATAAAAGGAAAAGTAATTTATTAATTACTTTTATGGTAACTTGGGTAGTAATATTTAATCTGATGTATATGTTTTATATTTAAATAATAAAAATATACATAGATTTGTTACGTATTATGTTTTAAGTTACTTTATAATATTATGGTAACTTAAGTATTATTGGATAATCCATTAATAAATAATGGGTAATTTATTAATTACTTTTATGGTAACTTGGGTAGTAATATTTAATCTGATGTATATGTTTTATATTTAAATAATAAAAATATACATAGATTTGATACGTGTTATGTTTTAAGTTACTTTATAATATTATGATAACTTAAGTATTATTGGATAATGCATTAATAAATGTGATACCCCTCGGATCCGAGACACGGGTTGATCAGACCCAGGCCCAAACCCAAGGGAATATCAAACAATTAATATTTTAAAAACTAACATAATTGACAAAATGAAATAAAAATAAATATTAAAAGCTAAAAGAAACTAAAATAAAATCCTTTAAAGATAAATACTTCAATCCCAATAATCCAAAACCTCCGATAGATTAAACAACTCGGGAATCCATCTCTAGTGGACCCCTAATAATAATCCAAACTGTAATAAAAAAAAATAATTGATAGAACATCCAGAAGTAAGCTATGGAGAGAAGTCCTACGTCGTCGGTAGAGTGAGTAGAAATATCTACTTAGCACGATCAAGTCTAAGTCTGGAACTTTCATGTACCTGAAAAGTGGAAGTGGGTCAGGCCCACGAATAAGTTTTAACTTTCTACAATCCAAGCAGAAACTCGATACGCATATACATCCTAAGCAATTAATAATAGCTAATAGTCCTTACATAAGTATATTCACACTACAGGACTCTCACTGGCTTATGGAAGGGGTCTCAACCTGAATAAAAGGCAACATGCGAAAACGCACCCAAAGGTGGGCATGAGTACCTAGACCTAATAGGGTATACCCCAACCTCTCATATCCAGCTACGCATCCTATTGCATATACGCTCCCTAACCGACGACTCCGAGACTCAAGCTCAGATCGTAGTATCATAACATATATTTAAAGTCCGTCCTGACCATAAAAAGTCCAGTTAGTCATTCAGCTTGTGCAGCTTCTTTGACTTAACATAACTTACGAGTAATCCGAGTAATCATTCAGCTTATGCAGCTTCTTTGACTCAATTATAAGTAGGATTTATTTTAATATCCATTCCCTTATTCCGTGTAGGTAGGATTTAGTATTTTGAAACTAATCCAAACCTAGGCATGCCACCATCCCATATTGGTGCATGTAATCCAACATCCACAGTTGACAATACAGGTAATAAATGTAATTATCAACTATATAATATATCCAACAATAATCCAACATCCACAGTTGACAATGTGAGTAATAAAAGTAATTATCAACTATACAGAATATCCAACAATCGACAGTCAATCACTCAATTGTAAATATCAACTGCTTCACATTAAACATGTTAAAACTTTGTTATTTAACAAGCCTATTCAACACTCCTCTACACAGTTCCATGATGGATAATACAGACTACATATATAACCTTTAATTAAATCCAAGTAAGCATGATAGATTTGTTTTACAACTTTACATACTTATCCTATAATACTACACAGTTGTTCAGGAGTGAATAAAACAGTTAATGTAAGTATACATCTTTCATCCATTATAGGCATGTAATTCATTCTATAGTCCCACATGTTTATAGTCCACCACAGAAATATGAACAGAACCTAACTCCATTCCCAAATAAACTGCTACACCTAAAGTTGTGTAGTTTAAATCCTAAATCTCCAAGACAGTCCACTAGTTATCTTAGAAATTTTATACTGTCCTAAACAATAATATTAATTTGTTGAATATGCATTAACAAGCCCTCTGTAGACCTAAATTAATCTCAGACATCAACCACAATTCCCATTCACAACTCCTAAACATAGTCAAAAATCAGTCCAGAAGTCGCAGAAACTCAAAACTGGGAAAACACACAAGGAGAGCAGGCTCCCACAAGGTGGAGAAGCCTCAAACCATGGTAGAGCCGGTTCCAAACCATGGTAGAGCCGGCTCCTAACCATGTAGAGCCGGCTCCTCTTCCCCATCTCCTCTGTCTGCTTATTTCGTCTCCGTTTGACTGCACAACATCCGTCCCTCTTTGTTACAACTTCTAACAATTTTACTTGTGTTTAGACCTAGCCAGAGAAAACCCATCTACCTCCTTCATGCATTGATTAACATTAATTTAAAAGAACAATTACACAGTTGGACACAAGACAAACAGTTTACAACAAGTTTCAACACATACTAATGTAATAAGTTCTAAACATGCATAGTCAATTAATTCCGTTTAATGATTTCCTGGAACCACCTAGGCATGTAAAGAACACGAGTAAAAGGGAAAGAGATGATGTTAGAACTTGCCTTTAGCCTTGCACCGTTGTCCTCCAAAATCCTCCCTTTGGCAGACCTTACAATATTCTGTTCTCAACCCTCTGTTTGTTTATTTACAGAACCTAGGTTACGTCTGTGAACTAAGTGCTCTGATTGTAACCCTAGACTTATATTATTATGGTGTATTCATAAGCTTTAATCCCTAAAACCCTAATCCTTGTAAGATTAAAGACAAAGCCCAACTCGGCCCATATACCATCCTGTGTTAAAATCAACGTCGGCTACCATATAAATTTTAAACCTAATGCAAAACTATATGTGTGCAATACAGTCACGTTTAAGTAAATTTAAAATAATTAAATTAAAACAATTAAAATTAAATGAAACAATTATATATCAATTAAAGCAATTCAATTAAAACAATTAAATACCTAACTACCATTAAATCAATTAAATTAACACATATGCACTTCAACAATTAAAAATGCAATTTAAACAATAAATTAAATACCAGAACTATCCTTTTAAAATTAGGGATATTACAGTAAATGATGGATAATTTATTAATTACTTTTATGGTAACTTGGATAGTAATATTTAATTTGATGTATATATTTTATATTTAAATAATAAAAATATATATAGATTTGATACGTGTTATGTTTTAAGTTATTTTATAATATTATGGTAACTTAGGTATTATTGGATAATCCATTAATAAATAATGGGATGTGTATAATTTATTTATTTAATAAAGATATACATAAATTATATACGTAACATATTTTACTTACCTTTTTAATATTTTAATATATATATATTTTTAAGTTGACTTGGATTGGGAAAAGGGTTAGAGTTATTTTATTTAGCCTATAAATATATAGCTATAGGTTGTAAAAAAGGGGCTAGAAATATTCACTTGATATATTCTAGAGAGAGAGAGTTAAAGAAGGAAGAAGGAAAAAGAAGGAAGGAGGAGAAAAACCCTATAGAGAGAAGATCAAGGAAGAAGAAGTTTAACTTTCGATCCGAAAGTTTAAGGTAAGTTCTTATTCTATCTCTTTCCCTTTGCTTTATGTTTCTGTACATGCCTAGGAAATTCTTGGATTTATTAAACACACAAAATCAAATAATTATGCATGTTTAATTGGATTAGAACATAGGTTTTATGAAATTGGTTCATATCTGTTCTTGTGTTATGAATTGATAAATGTATGATTTTGATTTTATTTCTGGTGTGATTTTATATTTTTCATATCTGTGGAATGATGGAACGTAGAAACGTGCCTAGGATTCCTGAACATTAAATAGGGACTAGGTTTGGGTTTAAATAAATTTAAATAGACTCAATCATAATGATGCTTGCTATTTGAATGTTTTAAATAAATGAATGGATTTAATCTTTTAAAGTGTTTTAACAATTGAGATTACATGTGTAGGATGAATTGAATATGGAGACTGCTTATTTGACGGTATAATAAAATACCATCATATATAAGATTCAGTTTGTGTAGGTCATATGATATCGGAAGCTTAAATAAATAATAAGTCATTTCTATTTTGTGATAACTTGATATCATATTATCATAATTATTTCTGGATTGTTTGATATATTTCCTTAATCGTTACATCAATTGTTGGATTGTGTGGTTTAATGCACCGGTATGGAACGGTGGCATTCTAGGGACGAATTAACTTATCAGTTAAGTCCTACTATTTTATATAAGGGAATGAATTAACTAAAATGTTAAGTTCTACTTATATTCAAGTCAGGTCAGCTGAACAAGTTAAATGACTTATGGAGGATTAATTTATTGTATAAGCGAATGGATTAACTAAAATTTTAAGTCCTACTTATATTCAAGTCAGGTCAGCTGAACAAGTTGAATGACTTATGGAGGATTAATTTATTATATAAGGGAATGGATTAACTAAAATGTTAAGTCCTACATATATTCAAGGCAGGTCAGCTGAACAAGTTGAATGACTTATGGAAGATTAATTTATACTAGATAGGATGGTTACTAGATTATATATATATAAGTATGGTGCCATAATATGAGCTTGAGTCTCAGGATCAGTGGTTAGGATGCGTATATCACCAGGGATGTGTAGCTAGATATAGTGTAATTGTGTACCCTGGTAGGTCTAGGTACTCATGCCCACTATATGTGCGTTTTGCATGTTACCTACTATTCAGGTTGAGATAACCCTATAGTCTAGTGAGGTTCTTTTAGTGTGTGCGTATATGTATATATATATATATATATGTATATATATACAGACTACTAGTTACTGTTGGATTGACTAGGATGTATACGTGTATCTGATCTCTGCTTGGACTGTAGTAAAGTAGAACTTGTTTGTGGGCCAGACCCACCATTATTTTTTAGGTGTTCGTCAAGAGTAGAGGTTGTTCGTGCTGAGCGGGAATCAGTCTACTTCATTCTTTCGATTCTACATAGAAGATTCTTTTATACTTCGTTCTTCAGTTGCAGACAGTTATTGCTATCACTTGTTCAGATTAGTTTTTAGGGGTCCACACAGTATGGATTCCCAAGTTGTATTAATGGAGGATTTATTGTATCAAAATGATTTTATTATTAATGAAAATTTATTAAGAGGTTTTATTATTAGATTTTTCTTTTAGTTTTCTTTCAGCAAATTATTTATTCCTATTTATTCTTTTGTACTTTGTGTTCGTTTATTGTCGATATTGTTTTTGATATCCTCGGGTATTCGGGCGTAGGCCTGGCCAACCCGCATTCGGAAATCCGGGGGTATCACACAAACCCATTGCTACAAATGAACAACCAGCCTAAGATAAGAGGCCCGAGGCAAACACATTATACAATAAGGAGCATAATAGCCCAACATATTCAACAACAGAAGTATGTGATCAAGCTTCGATACTGTAGTAAGCTCTTGGATTGTGACCCCAACAGTGCAAAATGTAAGTCATCTTCTGGGAATGAGGTGAAGTAAAGAGTTAGCACTACGAGATTTCTTCTTGAAGATTCTCATATTCCTCTCAATCCAGATGTTATAAACTAGGGAAGCCAAAGCCAATTTTGAAACTGTTTTGCTGTGGTGATCTGAATCTCCCTTCCAATGAAATGATGCCTAAGCAATGAGCTGAGTCCAAGAAGTGGGCTGAATATATAACCCACAACATACCTGTAGAAAGTTTCATAGAGGCTTTACAAATAAACAACTAAAAAACAAGTGATCATGAGATTCAGGTTCTGCATTACAAAGGACATACATTGTGGAGTTAATATGTGTTGTACACCTTCTATTCAGAGTAGGTAATTTCCGCTGAATTGCAACCCATAGGGTAAATGAGTGCTTAGGAACGGATTGCTTGAACCAGAAAAAATGAGTCCAAGGTAAGAGTAGGGTATTACTGGTTGAAGTGATCCATGGTTTTTGCAATTGAGAATTGGCTAGACTTGGATGGAATCCAAATGTGTTTGTCAATGCAGTGAGGTTTAGGATTAGGCAGTAAGGAAGTGTCTTGTAGTTGTGGCAATAGGTTTATAATGGATTATGGAAAGGACCATGAATTGTTGATGATGAAAGTGTTCACTTTGGTCATACTGTCAAATCCAGCTGAAGTAATCTGTTGGGGCAGAATGTGTTGGTGCAAAGGGCTATGTTAACACCATATGTCAAACCAGAAATTGGATGAAGCTCCATCACCAATTTTTAACTTGACAAGAGGCCTGACTGAGTCCCTAAGACCAAGCAATCTCCTCAAAGTCCAAGAATACTGTCCAGGCACTTTGATCTCCCATATACTTCTGCCTTTAAGAAGGTATGTTTAGATCCATTTGACCCACAACATATCATTTGAGCTTAAAATGTGCCAAAAATGCTTTATGCATATGACTGAACTTTTATTCCGGATTTGCAAGTTTGGAAGTCTAAGACCCCCAGTTTTTTTAGGAATACAACACTTATCCCAAGCTACTTTGGCACCAATCCCTTTTAGATTAAGACCAGACCATAAAAAGGCACCAAATATGCTTTCAAGCCCATAGAGAATTGAGAAGAGAATTACTCTAATGAACTAGAGTCTTCCAGCAAAATAAGCTTGTTTGTCCAATGAGCAATTCTTGAAGTAATCCTATCTACAAGGGTTTTACAATCATCAGCTCTCAACATTTTGGTTATTAATGGTACACCAAGGTACCTAACAGGAAGTAGACCTTTCTCAATCCCCAATAATCCAAGGATATCAGATTCCAGTTGTGAGCTTACCCCAGATAGAAACACTTGACTCTTGCTTTGATTGACTTGAAGATCTGAGAGAGAGTAAAACATGTCTATTGCAGATTTAAGTGTTTGAACTGATGGTAAACTAGCATGTGAGAACAACATTAGATCATCTGCAAAAATTAAGTAAGACAACCCTAACTCTTTGTATCTCCAATGATGCTTGAAGGACATTTCAGTAATGAACTTGCCAACAATTGAGGAGAAGCCTTGCATTATAATTGTGAAAAGGAAGGGTGAGAGTGGATCACCCTGCCTTAAGCCCTTGATGCTTCTAAGATGACCACAAAGTTCACCATTAATTAAGATGCTGAAGAATGCAGTGGATACACAAGTTTGAATCCAACCCAAGAAAACATGAGAAAAACCTAAAAGTTTTAGATAATCAAAGGGTAGTCCCAACAAACTGTGTCAAAGGCTTTTTTGATATCTAATTTGATGGCATATCTTAGTGAGAAAACAAACTTATGATAGCCATTGAGAAGTTCTTGTGTAAGTAGGATAGAGTCATCTATGCTTCTGCCGTGTATGAAAGCTGACTGTGTAGACCCAATAATGTGAGGGAGAGTAGGTTTTGAGCTTGTTTGCAAGAAGGGTAGAGATACATTTGTAGAGTGTGAAGCAATATGAAATGGGCCTAAAATCACTGAGGTTTGTTGGGTTGGAGATTTTTGGGGCCAATGCAATGTATGAAGTATTAACTTCCTTGAGAAGTTCTCCATTGATGAAAAATTGCTTAATGGCCCTAGTGACATCTTGTCCAATGATTGGCCAAGCTTTCTTATAGAAGAAAGCATTGAAACCATCAGGCCCTTGGGCCTTATCACTATTCAGTGAGAACATGCATTGTTTAATCTCATCATCCGAGGGTATAGAGAATAGAGATGGATGAAAATATGATGGTAAAACAGGTTGTAAAAAAGGAGAGAGGTGGTCAATACCTGGATAAGGATGTGGATTTGATCCCAAAACAATTGTGTAATGATTGATGGTTTCAGATTTGATGGTAATCTCAGTGTCCAGCATTGAACCGTTGGAGAATAGAAGAGATGAGATTTCGTTTCTATTGTTTCTTGCAGCAATTGACTTGTAGAAAAAAGAATGAGTTAGAATCCACCTTTAAGCCACTGAATTCTTGATTTTTGTCTATAGGATTGCTCCTCAGCAGCACACAACTTGGTGTAATTGGAAATCCGTTGCTTCTCTTGGACTCTGAGGTCATTGTCATCAGGTTTGGAGTCAAGTGCAAGCTGACAAGTAGTAAGAAGGTCCTTTGCAGCTTGAACATCCTCCTTAAAAGCTTTAATTTTTTTGGAAAAAGCCTTCTTGAGAGGTTGCTTGAGGCTTTTGAGCTTAGTGATTATTTGAAACATGGTAAAGCCTTCAACATGCTTGCTCCAAATAGATTGAACTAATGGTAGAAACTCATCATTTCTAGCCCAGTAATTGAAAAATCTGAGTGGAATTTCCCTCATTGGTTTAGTGTTTCCTAGCTTGATAATCATTCGACAGTGGTCTGAGATGCCAGGTGGAAGGAAATTGCAGTGGGATAAAGGGACAGTTTGATTCTAAGAGTCATTAATCAGCACCCTATCCAATTTCTTGGATATATTGGCCACCCCAGAGCTCTTATTAGTCCAAGAGTGAAAGAAACCTGAGAAGTTTAGGTCCTCAAGATTTGCATTATGAAGACAATCTCTGAATTCAAACATTGCCCTTGTGGTCTTCTTGGATCCGCCAAGACACTCTGTAGCTGACTTGATGACATTAAAATTCCCTCCAAGAATCTATGGTGAAGATGAAAGTTTAGAGGAGTGATTTCCAATATCATTCCAAAAAGACAATCTATTTGCAACATCATTAGCCCCATAAATAAAGGATGCATAGAATGTGGTTCTGCAGCTCAGGATCGAAATGAAACAGTGAATGGTTTGACTTGAGCTTTGTAAAACCTAAAGTTGGATTGAATTAGAATTCCACGAGACCCAAATTCTACCAAGGTGAGAGTACTGATTGTTGTGTGCCAAGCTCCAGTTCTTTGCAATAGCCTTGTGCACATCATCAATGTTGACTGACTGAACTTTAGTCTCTATGATGGCAGCTATGTCCACCCCTTGTTTACTAAGAAGTTTCTTTACTTCTGCTTGTTTTAAGGGATCATTAAAACCCCCTATATTTCACACAGCTATTGATATAATTGATGTTGCCAAGAGGCTTGTGATGGAGGCAGTTTGCTAGGGAATCTTTTTCCTTTTTTTTTTATAGTTAATTTTGGTAAATGGTACATTTTGTAACTAGAATGTTACTCTAGTGGGTGGTTAATTTTTTAATTTCTAATTTTAATTAGTCTTTTGCTACTCTATTTTATTTTTTTCCTAATAAATAATTATCGTAGTTTTCTTAGCACACATCTCTCCATTTATTATTTTTACTATTGCACCACTTTTATATATTCAGAATTCAATAATCCATGGGGATCTTGTTTTCAGACTACAAAGAATAATGGTCCATTTGGTAAGCAAGTAGAAACATCCTTTTGTTTATGTGATATCAAATAGAATTATTAAATAGAATCTCTTCATCATTCCATAGACAAAATGATGATGAATGTGTTGTTTGTCACTCAGTGCGGGAAGAGAATATAGCACTCTCTGCATGATGTTTTAAAATTTTTAATTTTTAAAAACAAAAACTATTTTCTAAATAGGAAAACAAACCGTCCTATGCATTTGCTCATATTAACCACCCACACACATACCAAAAAAGAAATAAAACCACAGCAGTAATCAAATTCTCTTTTTAATTTGTCACTTCTACAAAACGCTTTCCATACAACAGAGAGAGAAAAAGAAAACCCTTAATTGTTGAGAATTTTAGCAAATCAGCTATACAAGACTCTGACTAGTGACTGCAACACACAAAAATAAATAAATAAACTGTTAAATTAATCAAATTCTTAATGTCATTTTAATTTGTCACTTCAACATGACCATAGAAGAAGAAGAAAAGCCTTAATTGTTGGGAACTTTAGTAAAACCAGCAAGTACAAGACTGTGACTACAACATTAAGATGTCCACACACGTGTCATCCCGTAAAGTGCTTCATCATGAAAATTACCATTACCTCCTTCCCCTCCAATTCTTGGATCATAATAAAACTCCGATGCCGAGAACTCACCAAATACTGAACCACCATAAGATTCCGAAGTTTCACCAAATATATCAGACTCCATCACCGCCGGATTAGACTCCTTCATAATGGTATTTGAATCCTCTGCCATTGGAATTCTCCGAGCATGTCTAGAGGCAACCGCCTGAATCTGCGACGGCGACAGCTCTGCTGCCGAAGGAATATCCGGAGGACATTCCGGAAAGTTGAGGGCCGCTGATTGGCCACGCAAGCAAAACACGGCGGCATCGTAGGCCCTTGCCGCCTCTTCCGGCGTCTGGTACGATCCCAACCAGATTCTCCGTCGGCTGTTGGGCTGTCGAACTTCAGCCACCCATTTCCCCCACTTCCTCATCCTCACTCCCTTGTAACGGACGTTACTGACGCCGTCTCTTCTCTCTTCCCTACCTGAAATTCTCACCATTTTCGCATATGTTATAACAGTTGGTTTAGACGATTTGCTGGTACATAAGCAGTGTGTGGTGTGGGGGTATTTATAAGGAGAAAGTGCTTTGACCGACCTGAAAAGACCACGTGGACTTGCTTTTGACTGCCACGTTGGCATATCGAAGTACACAAGGCGCAGTGCTGGTTTCTTGGATGTGCGGACAGGTGGAAGTTTATGGGACGAGCAACTATAAAGCGCTGCGTGTTTCTAATGGAATTCGCTGAATTAGAATGAAGTGACACGTGGGTCGCATGAAGTTGAGACCACGTGTTGACTGTTGTTACTTTCCAGAAGGTCAACCTCTTCTAAGGTATATAATATGAGAATGTAGACAACTAGTAGAAAACTTGGATAAGAACTACTAAAGTAGTGGATTATTACGAAATCCATGACATCAGTTCAGCGGAGTCACCGAGTCAATCACGGACCAGGTGAACGGCAATCAACTACCAATCCGTCACCACTTCGGTCACATTCATGGTCCACGCCGACTTCTACCCCCACAAGAAGGGGAAAAAGAAACAGCTAAATTCAATGCAAAAACACAAACTAATTTGTCCTCTCGAAAACGGATGAATTCTCAATTGGCTTCTCACCAGATTTGTATGCACTACAACCCACCCACCATTTCCAATAAGAACAGATCTTGCAAAAAGAAAAAGAAAAAATTAGATAAGAACAGTTCACATATTAACACTTTAAAGTTAATCAGCTCAACCCAATCATAATAAATTACAGATTAATTAATCAAATATACATACATAATGTATAGTCTAGTTGCGTATTAAAAAGAAACACTACCAAACTAGTAGTTAAAATCTGTATGATACAGAGTGTGTTTTAGAGAGAGAAAACTAGAGTGTGTATGTTTTTTATTTATTTACAGAGTGTGTTTTAGAGAGAGAAAATTAGAGTGTGTGTTTTTTTTTTGGATAAATCAAAATTTTAATAATCAAAATGGAATTGTAGAAAAAGGGTAGGCATTTATCCATTTTTTAAACGTTCAAATTATTGAGCAATGTTACATACCCACTTATTTTTATTTAATTATTTTTTATTCAGATCGAAAATGTAACAAATGATCCTCGTTACACTAACCCTAAAGCAAGCCAGCAACTTCCCTCATGCTCAAAACCGCCTAGGTCTTGATGAGCCGGTTATGGGTCTCTGTCGCTTCTAGATTTCGGTCTCGGCTGAAGCTTCTGGGTCGATGAGTTTAACCTCTGCTCTCGCCGCCGTGAAGCTCACGGGTGGGTACTGGAGCTTTTCAGTTCGTCCGCAGGACTTACTTGCATGGATGTGGTGCTCTGTGCTCACGGTTCAGTCACATACACCGAAAGCTTGTCGTGGGTCTGTTTGGCCACCTTGCTGGTCGTCGAATTCAATGGTGGTGACGAAATAGATATCTTGCCCGAAGCATGGTCGCCGGAAATTAAGGATAACTGGAGTTCTCTCTTTGAGCTCTCCATTAGCTTATGTATTATTTGGTCATTTTATAAATATAATTTTTTAAAAATAATATGAAAATTGTGAATAAAACGAATAATTTGGTCAATCTATTTAATGTGTTATAGGTACTTATTTGCACAATCTTAAAAATTGGAGGTGTTTGGTCAATTTGTCCTGTACTATAAACATGTTACAGGAGTGTTAAGTGCACTTACCCCAATTAAAAACTTAATACACTTTAGTATAATGCTATTTTCTCTATTTTTACAATAGAATCATGACAAAAAAACACACAAATTGTAATAAATATATGTGTATAGATATATATATAGTGAAATATTTATTTGAGAGATGAAAAAAAACTTTCAGATAGAGAAAGAGAACGGAAGAGAGAGAAAGAGTGAAAAGCTTTTTTTCAAGTCTAGTATCTATCAAAGCAGTTCATGCACATTGCCTTATATAGGCTCAGTTTTTTAGCTCCCTTATAAGCCATAGTAAGGCTTTCAATGTATACAAATGGGTGTTTGTACGAAAGTGTAATGAGAAAAATGAAATCGTGAGATACAAAGCTCGACTTGTAGCTTAAGGTTTTTCACAAAGACCTGGTATTTGTAATGACCCTGGATTTTTCAACCCAGTGTGTCCTGTGATGACATGAACTGGATCTAAGATACGGAAGCAAAAGAAGCAAAAGGGCCTCAAAAGATGTACGCCATCCCTAGGTGCCACGATGACTCCCTATGAAGCCGCGGAATTCAAATGAATAAAGTGCGGAAGCAAGACAAGGACAAGTCATTAGAGATGTACGTCATTCCTAGGGCACAAGAATGGACTCTCAAAGAGTTTCAAAACTCAACGGAAACAAAATGATGAGAAGGGCATCAAAACCCTACAAGAGAATAGTCAAGGGTAAAATGACCATTTTACCCTAAGAGGAAGGAATTTAACTTTCAACAAGTCAAATTAGATCTAAAACATCCTAAAACACCATTTGGCAACTTCACATGAAATCCCAAGGCCAAAGGAAGAGAAATCTCAGATGAACCCTATCCCGGTTCAAACCAATCCAACACCCTCTCACTAAAATAAGGATATCTTGAGCTATGAGAAAATTCTGAAATTGAAACTGGTACCATTGGAAAGACAACAAAAAATTAATGAAGTTGACTCAAGAATCACCTGATTCGGAGTCCGGGCGGAAAAGATATCAAGTCCTGAAGTCGAAAGAAGGGAAACCCTATCCCGGTTCGAACCAAATCATGACACTACTTCACTAAAACTTGAATAACTTAAGCTAAAAATGGAATCTAAAGCTCTAATTGGTACCATTGGAAAGCTTATTTCGACATGGTCAGTTTAGACTCAAGAATGGACCAATTTGGAGTTAAAACGAGTGAGATATGGCTCGTTGAAAAAAAGTGTCTGGAGTAGGAACAATGTTCGCGGGCGCCCGCCCAAAACCCGTGGGGGCCCGCTAAACACAGCAGATTCTCATGGGCGCCCACCAAAACACTGCGGGGGCCCGCCAAATGAGGCAGAGGGGTGGTCTGGGACCTCAAAAATTGCGGGAACAGTGTTCTTAGCAGATTTTTGAGTTTAGAGCGCGGTTTATGAGGTCAAGATGACATTTTTCGGAAAAACATGAAAAGGAAACTCCCCCTAAAATTACATTTTCTATGTGACGGAGTTGAAAACGGAATTTATTTCCTAAAGAAAATCCCCAAATTGCCCTTAAATCAGTTTAGGCTCAAAACGGTGAAAATGCAACTTTGCACCAAGCATACATTTGACCCCAAATGCACTTCTAAGCTGAAACGAAAATGCACGCACACGTAATATGTGATTTTGAGCGTACGGGAATGGTCCATGGCTCCCGGAAATGGCCGAGTCAAAATCGGACCCCCCCAACGGCCAACAAGGCAAATATGAACCTAAAATGGAAACTTTGAAAACTAAAATCAACAAATGACTTCAAATGACCGTTTAGCCCTTGGCCATACTTCATACATGACTAATGAGATCCTATGGAAGAATCAAAATGGAATTCCCACACCCAATGCAAACATGGTGAAACAAAAAACTCAATAATTTTCAATATTTTCATAATATTCCATGAAGTCAAAAATTACATAGTATATGAAATACATATTATTGGCCTCTGGCCCCATCTCATACATGTCAAATACATTGTAAAGAGTGTACTCATGTACACATTACATATATAGAATCAAATATACACGTTTTGACATAAAAGACTATAAGTGACATTCCAAGCCAACCTTTACAAGAGTTAAAAACCTTCAAGTCTAGAATCATCCAAGTATAATGAGAATCTCGAACCTTGATTTCTGTACCTGAAAAATGTCCCCACTACGTGGGTGAGTAACATAAAGCTACTCGTAGGAAATGAACATGCATCGACCTAGCATTTTACGATTATATCACCTTAAGGTGAAACATGTTAAAGGGGCTCATGCCACCTAACGTCTATATCAAGTGAGACTCAAGGAGCATCCTAAGCTACTCATGCAATTCAAAGCGAACAACGGCATACAAGTATATATATGCTCAAGTATACTAAACAATGTTGAAACATGTTATGCGACATATAAGCATACACCTCCAAGTATACTAAACTATATTAAGACAAGCCATGCAATGTCTAAGCATATCTACACAAGTATACGTTCATATGGAAATCTCATGAATCAAGTACACAACCACAAGTATACTAAGCGAAAAGGATTGCGCATGAGACAAGTATACACGTCACAAGTATACTACATGCAATTTAAACTCACGGAACAAGTATACAAGTTCAAGTATACTAAATAGTATTCAATTACCCTAAACAAGCATCAATTCTCAAGCTACAAGTAATCTATGATTAACAACTTGGAATTAAATACAAAAACAACAAATAGTGGAAATACTAGGACATGCGGTCGCTAGACCAAGCAAGTATTTTCTGGTAATTACGACCCACAAGGTACCACCTAGTGCGCACTTATGACTTAGAAGACTCTTGTCTCCGTACTAGAGCCAAATCCTAGCCATCATATAATTTATATCCTCACAAGCTTTCCAAAATCAATAAGTTCAAAACTTATATAAAATCAAATGCAAGTTACCACATTCGTGCACAAGTAAGGTTAATTTCACACAAGCCATGTCCTAGAATTGAAATCTAAATAACATACGACATGTCATATCCTCAATATTCAATTTATACATAAAGTAAGAATATTTTATAACAATTGAACCACATTACCATTCTAAGCCACAAGTACTAAATAGGCTACAATTTAGTATCAAGCTTTCAAGGAAATCAATTGTAATATTCTAACAAGTTATATACCTACACAAGATATATATAAACAAGTTATACAAGTCAATGATATTCTATATCATGCTAAGTCCAATTACCATTTCAAGAGGCCACAAATACTAATTCTGCATCTAATTAGTAATATGCTCACAAGGTAATTAATTTCACTACATTTCAAAGGATTTTCAACCTAACATGAAAAGTCTCTAGATTTAAAACCAATCCCTAATAACCTCAAATTAATATATATCAAGTACCAAATCATGGTTATACCATATCTCAAGTCTAAAATGGAATACAAGTAAAATACAATTTACTAAAATTTAAATCAAACTAAATCCATTTAATCTTTAGATTTGAAAACTCATATAAATCATACCAAATTAATATATATCAAGGATCAACTAATGGTTATGCCATTTACCAAGTCTAAAATGATTTATATGCAAGATATGATAAATTACTAATTTCTCAAATTAGCAAGAGACATGCATTCAACTTATATAAGCATCAATAGCATGCAAGAAACAAAAATATAACCCTATAACATCCCCTACCTCACTAGAAAAGAGTCTCTCTAGAATCCAAGGTAAATCAACACAAAATGGTAAACCCTTCAAGGGTTATGAAGAGGGGGATGAGGGGAACAAAAAGTGTTCTAAGCCTCATGGTCTAAGGTGAGTGGAAGGCCATCAAAAATCAAGGTCAAGGCCAAATGTTTCAAGTTCCATCCATGGAGGCTAGGGTTTTTGGTGAGGAAGGAATGAAATAATGAGAAAATGTGTGAGTGAAGGAAATAGAAATCCTCCACTCACTATGTGCTCTTACACCATGGTCAACACACACATCTATGGTCAATTGCACAAAAACCCTTCTTTAAAACCATAATCCCTAAGTGGCTCAAAAACAATTGCAAGACTTAATTTGGAGAATACACTTGTCACAAATCTAAGGCTCCATCCTAAGCTTAATCTCAAGCTTACACTTGTCAACCATCCAAGCCAACAAGTGCACCAATCCTAGGCCAACAAGTGGGTGAATCTCCACCCTCCACATGTCTCATCCAAGGCCTCAAAGTGTCCCCACACAAATGTCAATAAGTGGACCAATAAGAGTGTGACACTTGTCACACTTTCCAGAAATTGCAAAAAGGTCCTTCTTGAAAATATCTTCCAAATTAAATTACAAAATGGTCCTTAAGATGAAAAATAATTACTTTACAGTAATTACACAAAAACCCCAAAAGTTTAAAAAATTATAAAAAGGTTATGCACCTATACCCTTTACAAGAAAAGTAAACACTTAGCATGTTTTTCTACAAAAGTGAAAATACACATAGCATGGAATTTAAATATCGCGGATGCATACAAAACTAGATCCAATCCAAACACGAAAAGTGGGGTTATGCCAACAAAGTGACAACCGAGAAAAAGACGAAAGGTGAATAATGCCGAAAAATGAAAATGAGGAAATGACTCGGTCCTCACGAGAAAGTTGTCAATTCAAAGGAAAGAGTCTTAGAAACCATTCTCGAGCACTCGAGACGACACCAAGAGACGAAAAACTGAACTCAGAAAAAGAAAAACAAAAAAAAAAAAAAATCCGTAAAATCTGAGAAAAGGAAAGGAAAGAAAATGACCGGGTCGTTACAACCTTCCCACCTTAAAGGGATTTCGTCCTTGAAATCTAGCCCCAACAAAACAAAAGTCGAAACCAGGATAACTACGAAGTACATATCTGAGTATCCCACACAACATGCTACGAAAACAAATCCCAAAACCGAAAGACAACATACAACCCAATGTCATTCGCACTCACGTGCTCACGACAGGAAAACCTCTTCAAAAGAAAAGTGACCTCACGGCCACACGACAAGTCAAAGGTCACACACAGAACCCAAGGTCAGACAAAGAAACGGAAGACCACAACCGTAAGCATCCCTCTGGACGAACTATCATATGGATTTGAAAACAACCACCAAAAGAACTCCAAGATATCTATATATCAAATCAAGGTACTGAACAAAGACGACATGGCAGTACAAATAGCGACCAGAACCCACCCACGACGTACTCAAATGTGTGGTAGCAATGACAGTACTTAGTGCCCACCCACACTTACTCGTCAGTAAGGTAGCATCGACGGTAACTAGCACTCTCCCACAACACACAGCTTATACGGTAACATAACAGTATAAGGCACTAGTTCATAACCTGGCCCCACTAGGTCTACCCATGAAACCTCTCGATACAAATGACATCAATGCCAAAAATGATCAATACCAAAAGCACCACAGAGGCCAGACATTTTGTGAGAGTTGAGGTATAGTCCAAGGACGTCCGGCCGAACCATCCTGGCCAATCCCAAACTCTGACAATAATGCCATAGGTACCGCTACGCTTGAGGCCTTAAATCCTCAATACAACCAAGCTGACAACTCCAGTGTTTCAAAATACTTCCATAACAACATCAATCAAGAGTCCCAATCCTGAAAAACAAGTCAAAACATCCAAAAACCAAAATGAATCTCATTACAAGACATTTCATCGAAAGCCCTACATATCTCCCTGAAACAGATCAACTATAAGACTACACCGAAGTCAAACATCGGATTCACATCCCTATCACGGAAACTAGATCCTCGAAATACAAGTCCACCAAGTGGCACACATATCAAAATTTTGACAACAATCAAAATCACATATTACATGTGCGTGCATATTCTTTTTAGCTTAGAAGTGCATTTGGGGTCAAATATATGCTTGGTGCAAAGTTACATTTTCACCGTTTTGAGCCTAAATTGATTTAAGGGCAATTTGGGGATTTTCTTTGGGAAATAAATTCCGTTCTCAACTTCGTCACATAGAAAATATGATTTTAGGGGGAGTTTCCTTTTCATGTTTTTCCGAAAAATGTCATCTTGACTTCATAGACCGCGCTCCAAACTCAAAAATCTGCTAAGAACATTGTTCCTGCAATTTTTGAGGTTCCAGACCACCCCCCTGCCTCATTTGGCGGGCCCCCATAGTGTTCTGGCGGGTGCCATTGAGAATCTTCCTTATTTGGCGGGCCCCCGCGGGTTTTGGGCGGGCGCTCATGAACACTGTTCTTGCTCCAGACATTTTTTTTCAACGAGTCATATCTCACTCGTTTTAACTCCGAATTGGTCCGTTCTTGAGTCTAAACTGACCGCGTCGAAATAAGCTTTCCAATGGTACCAATTAGAGCATCAGATTCCATTTTTAGCTTAATTTATTCAAGTTTTAGTGAAGTAGTGTCAAGATTTGGTTCGAACTGGGATAGGGTTTCCCTTCCTTCGACTTCAGGACTTGATATCTTTTCTGCTCGGACTCCGAATCAGATGATTCTTGAGTCTAACTTCATTAATTTTTTGTTTTCTTTCCAATGGTACCAGTTTTAGTTTCATAATTTTCTTATAGCTCAAGATATCCTTATTTTAGTGAGAGGGTGTCAGATTTGGTTTGAATCGGGATATGGTTCATCTGGGATTTCTCTTCCTTTGGCCTTGGGACTTCATGTGAAGTTACCAAAGGGTGTTTTAGGATGTTTTAGATCTAATTTGACTTGTTGAAAGTTAAATTCCGTTCTCTTAGGGTAAAATGACCATTTTACCCCTGACTCTTCTCTTATAGGGTTTTGATGCCCTTCTCATCATTTTGTTTCCGTTGAGTTTCGAAACTCTTTGAGAGTCCATTCTTGTGCCCTAAGGATGACGTACATCCCTAAGGACTTGTCCTTGTCTTGCTTCTGCACTTTATTCATTTGAATTCCGTGGCTTCATAGGGAGTCATCGTGGCACCTAGGGATGGCGTACATCTCTTGAGCCCCTTTTGCTTCTTTTGCTTCCGCATCTTAGATCTGGTTCGGGTCATCACAGGACACACTGGGTTGAAAAATCCAGGGTCGTTACAAATACCAGGTCTTTGTGACAAACCTTAAGCTACCAGTCGAGCTTTGTATCTCACGATTTCATTTTTCTCATTTCGCTTTCGTACAAACACCCATTTGTACCCAACAAGATTAACACCCTCTGGTGTCCGGACTACTGATCCAAATACTTCACGTTTAGCTAATGAATTTAGCTCTGTTTGTATCGTTTCTTTCCATTTTGGCCAATCATTTCTTCATCGATATTCTTCGACGTTTTGAGGTTTCGGATCTTCATTATCAATATCAAGAGCAACGACATATGAGAATATGTTGTCGACAACAATTTCATTTCTATTCCACCTCATTTCATATTTAGTGAGATCTCATCATTTTCAGGTACCTTTGTCTCATCAAGTGCATGTGACTCATCAAGGGCCATATCATCATATGTTGCTTTTGTCTCATCAATATTTATTATTTCATCATTTTTAGGTACCTGAGACTCATCGAGAGCCTCTGCCTTATCAAAGGATATTATCTTAGATTGATCAATAATATTTGTTACTCCTTTTGTAGCCTCTTCAGGAGTACTGACTTTTCTTTGTGATTTCCTCTTACGAGGAACAATATCTTTTGCACCGACTGGTCTACCACGCTTCAGGCGTGTTTTAGATGCATTTGCTGCACTACTGACAGTAGGTCCCTCAGGGACAGCAATTCGTGCTGGAATATTTGCAGCTGGTATATGTGATTTTATTATTATTTTTGTATCAGTAAATGCATCGGGTAATTGATTTGCAATATTTTGCAAGTGAATGATCATCTGAACTTCTCGTTCATATTAATTTGTACGAGGATCAAAATGAGACAATTTCAGGGCATTCCAAGTAATATCATGTTGCTGCTGTGCTTTTTCTCCCCCTAATGGTTGGAAAACAATCTCATCAAAATGATAGTCAGCAAATCGTGCTTTAAAGACATCATCTCTCAGGGGTTCAAGATATCTAATAATAGATGAAGAATCAAAACCAACATAAATTCCAAATCTACGTTGAGGACCCATTTTAGTACGTTAGGGTGGTGCAATTGGAACATGTACAGCACAACCAAAAACTCGTATGTAAGAGATATTTGGTTGTTAACCAAAAACAAGTTGCAATGGTGAGTACTTATGATAAGCAGTTAGTCGTATACGAACTAATGATGCAGCATGTAATATGGCATGTCCCCAAACAGAAACAGATAATTTTGTTCGCATAAGCAAAAGATGACCAATTAACTGAAGTCTTTTAATAAAATATTCGGCCATACTATTTTGAGTATGAGTGTGTGCAATAGGATATTCTTTCAAAATTTTGATCTCTTTTTTTAACACTGGGCTGGGGAGCTCGAGAAGTAATACCAAAACCTTTCTTTTTTCGGTATGCCGCTCCACGAGCAAGGAATGCCGCGCACGAGCGGAACGAAAACAAAGCAAGAGGAATTCTTCAACATTAATTTCAATTGACATACAATAATCATCAAAAGCTTGAGAAGAAAATTCAGCGGCATTATCAAGACGGATTGTCTTAATTGGGTAATCAGGAAAATGTGCCCGTAATTTGATGATTTGAGGAAGAATTCTAGCAAATGCAACATTACGAGAAGAAAGTAGACAAACATGTGACCATTGTGTTGAAGCATCAATTAATACCATAAAATAGCGAAATGGTCCACAAAGTGGATAAATTGGCTCACATATATCCCCGTGAATTCGTTGTAAAAATGGAAAAAATTTAACAATGACTTTTGAAGGGGATGGTCTGATAATCAACTTACCTTGTGAGCAGGCGATGCATAGATGATTATTAGGTAAGATGATTTTTTGATCCTTCAGTGGGTGTCCATGTGAATTTTCAATAATTCGATGCATCATTGTACTCCTCGAGTGACCAAGTCGATCATGCCAAAGTATAAAAAGTTTTGGGTCATAAGATTTTTTATATATCACAACATTAGACTTAATTGTCTTAATGGTTGTATAGTATAACCCAAAAAAGAAAACATGGGGTTTTTCTAATATCTCCTTCTTGCATGAGGTAATTGAAGTAATGTAGAGATATTCCACATTTCTTTCATTTGCGGTCTCAATTTGATACCCATTACGACGCAAGTCTTTAAAACTCAACAGATTTCTCCGAGATCTTTAGAATATAAGGCATCATTGATTTGTAATCTTGTTTCATGTGGTAAAATGATGTTGGCTTGTCCGGAGCATTCAATCAAATCGGTGGGACCTAATATTGTACTGACACTAGCGTCTATCAGAGTTAGGTGAGAAATTTTTTTTATCTCGAAGGATTATATGTGTTGTTCCACTATTTGCAAAACATATGTCTTCACCATTTATTTTGGAACTAGTCAGATCCATTCCTATTCATGCAAATTTCTTTATCAGAAAAGAAACATTTATAACAAAAGAAACTTTAATACAAACTAGAAGATAAAAACTTGAATACAAGGAAAATAAAAGCATTGTAGACAGAACATGAAAAGAAAATAGGATTAATTGGTATGGAGATTTCCATCACCAATCAGAAACTCTATCTTTCTATCACGGTCCTCAAAAAAATTTGATACATCCAGATTTGTGATGTCAACTGGCTCATCATGATTAATGACTTTCATTTCCAAATTTGTGATGTCAACTGGCTCATCATAATCAATAAAATTCACTTTTTTTTGTTTCCCCTTTTTTTTTATTGAGGCAGTTTAGCCAGATGCTTAGGTGTACAACAATTGTTTTGCCAATGCCCTGTCATGCCACACCGATAACAAGTATTATCATGTGCCTTAGGAGGTTGAGCCACATCATTCCCCTTTACTTGTTTCATTTTATTATAATCTCTCTTTTAGGAATATAGTGTGGATCTCTGACTGCGAAAATGTGAGGATTGATATCCTTCACGATAATAAGAATGATTTCTACCAAGACCATATTCATTATTGTGGTAGTTATTTTTACCATGACCATATTCATTATTATAGCCATTTCTACCACCACAACCACGTCCACATCCGCGTCCACAACTACGGGATGAGGTAACATATGTTTCAGGGATCGGTGTCGATCCAGTTAGACGAGACTGGTGGTTTCTTAACAAAAGCTCATTCTTTTGTTCTGCCACAAGTAAACATGATATCAGCTCTGAATATTTTTTAAACTACGCTCTCGATATTATTGTTGTAAGAGCACATTCGAGGCGTGAAATGTGGTGAATGTTTTTTCTAGCAAAAGATCATCAGTAATGGTATCACCACATAATTTCAATGTAGAGCTGATTTTAAATAGGACAGAGTTATATTCAGCCACAGCTTTAAAATCTTGCAACCGCAGTTGCTGCCAATCAGCCCGGGCCTTTGGGAGGATAACTATTTTTTGATGATCATATCTTTCTTTCAAATTGTTCCACAAACACAGTGGATCACTTTCAGTGAGGTATTCAGTTTTTAACTCCTCACTAATATGGCGCCGAAGGAAAATCATAGCATTCGCTTTATCTTGTAATAATGCATCATTCTCTTCTTTAATTGTGTTTCCAAGCCCCATGGCATCTAAATGGATCTTAGCATCCAGAATCCAAGATAAATAATTTTTGCCAGAAATATCCAAGGCCACGAATTCTAGCTTTGTCAAGTTTGACATTTTCAGAATAACTAGATGTGACAATATAAAAATATAATTTAGAATAATATATAAATAAATAAAATGACATTAAATGAAATAATAACATAATATGAATTATTTCAATAACAAAGGTGGTAAAACCAGCCATAGTGAATAAATTATTAAACAATAAAAACGGTAAAACTGTTTATGAATCATTAAATAATGAATGTGGTAAGATTGATCATAATTAGTAGATCATTAAATAATAAAGGTGTTAGAACCGACCAAAGTGTAAGCACATATATCATTTAAGTGAATAAATTTATTTTATGAACAATAATCCATAATTAAAATTTTCTTACCCTTTGGAGTCAGAAATACTATTTTTTTCAATAAAGCAAACCAACCCAACAATCTATCAACTAATATTACAAAATAGATATATAGTTGGGATAAAAAGAGGAAGAGAAAGATTCTTCTTCAAATCTCAGATGGATAGAGTTTGTACTGATAACGTGTAATAAATATATGTGTAAAGATATATATATATATATAGTGTAATATTTATTTGAGAGATGAAAAGAAAACATTCAGATAGAGAGAGAGAGAACGAAAAAGAGAGAGATACAGAGTGAAAAGCTTTTTTTTCAAGTCTTGTATCTATCAAAGCAGTTCATGCACATTGCCTTATATAGCTCAGTTTTTTAGCTTCCTTTATAAGCCATAGTAAGGCTTTCAATGTAAGCAAAGAATTGAGTTTCCTCTCCACGCCAAGAATGGATGACATAAAATATTGTGGGCCCCACAAACATATGTATATAACACGGATACATTTCTTCTGATAAATTTTATATTAAAAGGGACAAGTATGACCAAATCACTTGAAATATTTTCAATAAAAAATAGTTACAAAAATAGGATTTTTGAGAGATGACCTTAATTTTTGGATCCGTAGTTGAGATACCTCTCGGATCAGAGACGCGGGTTGATCAGGTCCGGCCCAAACCCGAGGGAAGTATCAAACAATTAAAGTATTTTAAATCAAACACAGAATAGAAATTTAAGAATTTAAATAAAGAAATCCAAGAGAAAAATAAAATCCTTCAACGATAAATAATATCAATTTAATCCTCCAAAACCTTCAAGGTTACAACTTGGGAATCCAAACAGTGGACCCCTAAAGAAAATCTCAACTGAACTGAAACTAAAAACATCAAGCTAGAAGTATCGAGAGAAATCCTACGTAAGCAGATGAACGTGAGACTGTCCCCAACAAGCACGATCAAGCTCTAAGGCTGGAATTGACCTGCACCTGAAAAATAATAGAAGAGTGGGTCAGGCCCACGAACAAGTTCTAATCTAACTGCGATCCAAACGGTGACCCGATACGCAGATACACCCTAGATATCCCAACAATATCTAATTAGTCCATACATATATATATATTCACACTAAAGGACATTCACTAGACTATAATAGGGGTCTCAACCTGAACAGAAGGTAACATGCGAAAACGCACCCAAGGGTGGGCATGAGTACCTAGACCTAACAGGGTACACCTCAACCTACTATAGTCAGCTACGCATCCATTGCATATACGCACCCTAACCAACGAGTATGAATCTCAAGCTCATCTCGTGGTACCATACACATATATCTAAATTCCGTCCCAAAACCAGGTATGCCATTCAATTACTTATTGAACGGACACACTTTATACAAACTAGTTAGTCACTCAACTTATTTACAGTTGATATGACCCACCACAATCCACTAATCCAGGAAGTCACCCAACTTAGTTGCAGTTGATCTGACTTAGTCAGAAATAGGATTCAATATCTTTCAATCCATTCCTTTAGTCCATTAGGTTAGGTTTATGAGTTTTGAGCTAAACCATCCCTAGTATGTCACCGTCCCATACTGGTACATACAATCCTCCACATCCGTGTAAATTACAACATATATACCAGTTTAGTAATTTACAGTCCAAGACTATTTCCAAAAGAATTGCCGAAAAATAATTAATATTTCAACAACTAAAACCAAGCATTAATCCATTTAAAGTTTAATATTCCAACAACCACCTCCAAAACCATAATCCAATTCCAAACCAAAAATCCAGTTAATTACTTAACAGTGTGTAATATTACAGCAATTAATTCATGTACCACTCCGTTCAAAACCATGCAACTACAGATTTATAACAGAGTAGTTTAGCAACCAAAATCTGAAACATGCCTAGGATCAAGTCTGTTCACTAAAAGACCCTAATGTCCATTTAAACCAGTTTTAAATTTATGCTACACTCATTAAATCACTAATTTAGAAATAAGTAATTTAAATCTTTTCCATCCATTATTCACATTCAAAAAGGTTTAAATACGTATTATGCATTCGACTTGTCTACCTGTATAAACCATGCACTGAGAACCCTTAAGAACACCCAAGTGACATGTTAAACTCCTCCATTTACTTCCAACTCAGTCCCAGACTCACAACCCTCCAACAGTAGCAAGTAATTCGTAATAAAAAAAAAAATCAAAAATCAAATTCCAAGAGAGCCTGCTCAATTTTTGGAAAGAGCAGGCTCTTTTAGAGCTTTGAGCCGGCTCTTTTACCCCATGGAGCCGACTCTTTACCTAGAAAAGAGGAGGGAGCCGGCTCCCTCCATCCATGGAGCCTTCTCCTTTGCCTCTTTTGTATTACCAATGCTAGTTCACTCTCTGCTTGAATTTTGCTTCATTATGTCCGTGTATTCTTTCCCCGATTAATTCCTAGCCCTCTGTTGGTTACTTAGAGTGATCTTAGAGGTTCAATACTATCCTAATATCATCCCCCAAGCTTGATTACAGCAATTTAAATTAATTAAAAGAAGTAAATTTGCTACGGAACTAAACATGTTTCTATGCAAAAACTGAAACCTCATGCATGGATTACAACGAAGCAAAATGCAACAGAGATCTAAAACAGAAATAGCAACCTTCTTATGAGATTTACATAACTCCTGTAGTCTTTTCATACTTAGTTTACAGTAGTTGCAATCAAAAACAGAGACAAAAACTACGACAAAAACCCTCATGCTTAAAGGACATAAAACTGAACCAACTTGCATGCACTGTAACAGATATTGCAGAAATCATCACAGAAATAATTCAAAGCATACATATGATTAATTTGATGTATAACATACATGAATGATTTAGTTGTTAATTTCCTTAAAACCCTAGAGCATATCTAAGTGCACAGAACACGGCTCAAAGGGAAAGAGGAAGATAGAACTTGCCTGAATAGGTTTGCAAACAAACCCTTGTTGCCGTTGGTCTCAGTTTTTCGACATCCACTGAAACTTGTCTAACCTCCTAGAACCTCTGCTCTTTCCTTCTCCTTGGTTAAACCTTGGAACCCCAGTCGAAATTCTCACAAACTGCTCTGTTCTCACCAAAACTCCCTCTGTAACTCTCTCTATTTGGCAGACTTTTCCGTGTAAAAGCTACGACAATATGTAACCCTAGGTTTAACATATACTGAGGTATTTATAATTGCAAGATTAAAACCCTAATCCACAGAGCCCTAACTTCGTCGGCCCACAAAGTAACCCAGTTTAGATACATATCAGATGCCTATGAGACGGCTCCAAAAACCCTAACTAAAACGTATCTCAAAACCCTAGTTAATGGGAATTACAAAATTACCCTGTTCAAAAATTAAATACTTAATAAATAATTAATTAATAAAAACCATTAATTAAATCAAATAAGCAAGCAACGAATCACTTAAAACATATAAAATAAATAATCAAGCAACGAATCAATTACAACACATAAAACGCAAATAAAGAATAAACTGCAATTAAAGAATAATTTAAATAATAAATCAACTAATGCACATAAAAAATAAAAATAAAAATCCAATTTAAACAATAAATTAAATACCAGGACTATCATTTTGAAATTAGGGGTATTACAGTAGTGATACACACTCCTCTTGTTTGGCTACTTTGACTAACAGTGGAGTCTTCTAGTAGTTATTTCTACTACTGTGGATGAGATTTACTTTTTTATTGCCACTATATCATCTTCTTGTTCCATAAAATATTATAGTTTCGTTTATTTCTCATGTTTTAATTACAATTTGCACTATTAAAATTCTAACTTTGTTGTTGCAAAACAAATAAATTAAAGAAATTAAGTTTTTCAAGTTAATTGAATTAGATAATTTATTTTTAATGATAGAATTGAATTTCAAAAAAATAAATATAAAAGGACAGAAGCATAATAAAAATAGAAACATTACATATATTATTCTGTTTATTATATCATTTAATCAGTTTAACTTGCAAGTGTTGTGTTGTTCCAGTGGTTGAGTTACTGCATGTATTTAGGAGCCATACGAGTTCAAGCCCTGTATTGAACCAGGGGGGGCGGCGGGGGCGATGGCCGTTCCTACACACCAAATTGATGTAGTGAATGTGCGGTTCAAGAAAAGTCTTTTGGGTCAAGTTTAAATTTATAAAAACCACTAATACTAAGGGACTGTGAGGATCGAGCAATGTCGTGGAATCACAATTAGGGTTAGTAGGTCGAGTGATCAAACAATTGGTTGGTTGGTTGATTAAAGAGCAATTAAATTAAACTAAGTGATAACAAAAGAATGCAATTAAGAGTAAGTAAGAGAGAGAGAGATCTTGGGGTTTAGAAATCATCACCAAGCAATGCATTTCTATATCATTGACAAGTGATTAATGAGGACAAATGGTGTGTGTTGCAATATTGGTGTGTGTGTGTTTGGTTGATTCAACAAGCAAGGATGACTAGTTAAGCGTGTATTATCTAAACATCATGTGAAAGGCACAATATATCTAAGCAATGAAGTACATATTGTCTAAATAACATGTGAAAGGCACAATAAATCAAAACAAGTCATTAATCATTTCATTAAGTTCACAATCCAAATACAACACAAGGTTAGAGACATATGCTACTTGCATTCAAAAGCTTGGATCATCAAACAACAAGCATAGATTGTCCTCCCATTTAACACTACACTACAACTACACTACATCTACACTACTAGCATGAAAATAAACTAGGGGAGAGGTACAATCCATCAAGAGATAAGCATGAACCATCAAGAGAATCATAAAAGCATTCATTTAAGCACTATGTTTTGACAATTTCCAAATCTATAGCATCAATACACATAAACATGCATCAATAACACAAAATCTAGAGACAAGCATATGAACATATATTCTAGCATACATAGACATATGAATAGAATGAAATTATCAATTGGAAGCATTAAACCACATAAATCATTAAACAAACAAGATCTATATATATCAAAGTGTCAAAACATTAATTACAACACTAATCCCTCAATAATACACAAGATTAAGATATAGAAAGTATGATTGGGGCTAACTCTAGTCCCATGAGGATGTCTAGCCACTCATGGTGATGATGCTCCAAGCCTCAAGGGCTAATTCCATAGTTGAAATCTGCTCCTTGTTGATGAAGAGTCTCCAATGATCTCTCTAGCCTCCTCTTCCTCTAAATTTCCTCTCCAAGAGATGATACGAAAATAAATGTTAGCTCTATTGTAAAAAGCAATACTTATCCTTATATAGGTAGGTCAAAATGACACCCAAAATGAGCTGGGGTCGTGCACACAATATTCCCTAATGATTGGATAAAGGACAACTTTCAATGAGATGGAATTTTAACTTTTCGCACTGGAGGAAGTTCGATCGATCGAACCTTGAACTTGGATCGATCGAAAGTAAGTAAAATCGATCGAACTTAGGCTGGATCAATCCAACTGGCTGAGCTTTTTGGAAAAAGACAAATCCGAGATATTTATAGGAGATATTTATGGGAAAAGGACAAAAAAGATTAGTGGGTGGTACAGCTGTGGATAGGATCAATCATTTGAATAACGACAAAAGTGTTCGATCGATCGAAGGATGGTGTTGGATCGATCGAACTTTTGGAACTTTATGCTTTTGGGTCAAGGCTTGGATCTATCTTGAAGTGCTGAGATCGATCATTGTTCGATCGATCGAACCTTGAACTTGGATCGATCGAACTTTGTTGTTTCCCACCTTTGGCTTCATTTGCTTCCCTCTTTCTTTACTTTGCTCCTTTCTTTGTTTAATCCCAGAATTGCTTCAATTAAGCTCTTATTTGGCTGAGTTACCTTATTTTCGGGATAAGTGCCTGAAAAAGGAAATAATACGAAATCAATCTAAAACGGTAAAGTAAGATAGATAAAGGTAGTAGAATGCCTAAGCTTAAGGGGTTTAAGTACGTACTTTTCAGTGCTCATCATGCATCATCCTTATCTTCCCTCTAACAATTAAGAAATTATTAAATAGTCTTGAACCATTAACTCTTAACATTCTGGCCTTGAAAAACTAAAAATAAAAAACAAAAAATATGTGTTTAACTTTCTATTTTTATAAAGGGCCCATACAAAACAAAAATACTTGAAAAAGTATATATATCATCCTTATCCGGAAGTATAAAAAAAATTGGCATGGAAAAGAGGGGGGAAATGTTAGCATGCCCTTTCTCAAGTGGGGGCATTAGACCTAGGGATAAAAGTTTGCTCTACAGGGATGGGTTCCGCCCCAGCTCGCCCCATTTATAACGATTTTGGAGGAGCGTTTAACTTATTTGAACAGTAAAAGTTTTTATTAATGAAAATTCGCATAGGGGCAGGGGTGGGGGGGTCACCCCGCCCATATAGGTACTAAATTACTAAATTACCCTTATTTTAATAGTATATATAGTTAACTCTAGAAACCCTATGTCACATTTACTCACTTTCTCACTCATTCTAAAGAGCGTTAGAGCCTTACAAACTAAGAACACTCATACCCTTAAATTTTATGTTAAATTATTGATTACCAATTTTTTATGAATTTTTTCAATAATTAATATAATGGCATTTGAGGAAGGAAGACGATATTCGCACTCGACTTTTCAACGTTTGCACTTCATTTTTCATTTTTCTTTAAAGTGAAAAATAAAAAAAAAAGTCCCCAAACTAATTAATGCAGCATCCCTTATTTTATTATACCTTAACTATCCTTCGCACTATAAATTTTCTTTTTTTACCTTCTTTCCTATTTAGAAAATGATAGTTTAACGTAGCAATAAACCAATTAGTTATCCTCCTAAATCTTACCTGGCATATTAAATGCACTAATTTTAGACAAAACTATCATTTCATCCTCATCTTCCTTACCCTTTTTTATTTCTATATCATTTATTCCTCCATACATTATCTTTTTGTTGAAAATTCTTCTTTATATAAAATATTTTTCTTGAAGAACACTGTTGCAGTGAATTTTTTTTTTTTTTTTAATGTCATAAATTAATATTATATATTGTTAATTTTTAGAAATAAATAAAAAATTATACCCCAAGGAAAAGGAAAAGAAGATATTCGGAAGATAAGTTTTATTGTTGTTAGTTTTGACAAAGTTAAATTTAGAATTATATTTCAATTGAATGTAAGAGAAGTAGAGACAAAAAAATAAGAATACAAAACATATGAGGTCAAAAAGCGAATATAGTTATATATAATACCCATCTCTCTCTCTCTCTTATTCTTTTTTTATTTTTTATTTTTTTGCACAACATCCATATTCTTGAAATTTGTAATGACCTGGTCATTTTTCTTCCTTTCCTTTGTCTCAGATTTTCACGGATATTTTTTTTTCCGTTGATCTTTCCTTTTTTGAGTTTGGTTTCTCGTCACTTAGTGTCATCTCGAGTGCTCGAGAATGGTTTTCAAGACTCTTTCTCTTAGATTGACAACTTCCTTTATGCTCTGTTCGGTAGGAAGGAAGGAAGAGGGGTGGAAGGAAAATAAGAGAGAATGAACAAAATTCCTTCATTCGGTAGGAAGGAGACATGGAGAGAAAGGATAATAGGAGGAATGGTTTATCCCTCCTTCTTTATAAATTTTCATCCACTTAAATTTGGGCGGAAGACAAGAGAGAAAACAAGTGGAGCTACTAAATTACAAGATTATCCTTCCCAAAAATTAAAAAATAAACCCTACACATCTCGTTTCACGCAAAACCCTATCAAGAAAAACTCACCTTCACATTGAACTCTCTCTAGCGATCTCTCTCCAGCGATCTTTCTCACGCAAGTAAGAAACTCTCTCTTGCACTTTCTCTTCTCTATACATATACATAGATCGACAATATTTATAAGCAGATTTGATTCATGTGTTATATATATATATATATATTGACATTGATGCAAGGTGAAAATTTTGAATTCGGATCTTAAGCTGTTGTTTGATATGCTGTGTATGAATTTTAAGATAGTCTACAATATCGGGATCATAGAACACTTTAAACATGCGGATGTATTCTTGTACTGTTCTGATCACCTATACATACCTAAAAAATCTAAGGATGACAGGCCTGATCACAGATACTTGAATACACAATTCAACACAAGAGCAGAATAGCTTGTTTCTACAAGTCAGATATATTAGTATAATGTAGAAAATTATCGTAACCCCATCATGTTTCTGTAGTTCTTACATAAATTAACTTGAATAATTGGTGTTCTAACAATCATTACAGAAACTACCATCATAGAAAATAGCATAAATTAGGAAGACACTAGAACCTGAAATGTTAATGTTTCTACAAATCCATCAAAAATTGTGGGTAGGTTTTCATTGTTCATCAAATGCCTAAATAGTTTCAGGATTATGGTACTCAAATTAAACATCCTCAATTCCATCAAAAACTAATCCTTAAATTTGCTAGCAAGTTGAACCTGCGAGGCAGAGAATAATCTGCTCCCATCTTTAAGCTTTTTCTTAGAAGAAAGAAATTTGAAGTTTCCAATAAACTTGCACAAAAAACTAAAAACCTTACACATTGCTTATGAAATCCACTTAAGCCTAAAAAGGATAGATGCAATCAACACCTTCAAAACAAGAACAATAAATAATTGTCCTCTCTGCTACTTTTGTATAGTATGTCCCCCTCACAAAAAATAAATAAAAATATTAAATAATTGTATAACTGTGGAGAAAGATATATATAGATATATATTAATTAAACATTTTACCTTTATAACATTGTGTGTGATTTGAATAACTGTTTCACTAATTATTTAGATACAAATGACATTTATTTGGTAGATGGACAAGGAACATAATTTGCATAATAATTTTGGAGAAAATATATGTGACAATTGGGATGAGAATGAAGAGGAGAATTTAGATGAGTGTGGCGAAGAAAATTGGTGGGAAGATAGTGTAGGGCAATTGAATACTTAGGAACAACGACAGCGAATGGCAGCGGTACATAATTTGTTATTTTGTTTATGCTCTATATTTGATGGGAGAAGTATTCTATTCACATTATATAGATAGGTCTATCAACAACATGAATGAAGGCAAACAAAGAGCAAGAGAACGACTAATGAATAAACTTGCTTCAAATGAAAATTGTCGTGACATAATTTGTACGGGGCCATATACATTTGCCAAGTTGTGCCATATACTTCGTGGCACTGGTCGCTTCAAAGATTATAAAAATGCTTCAGTCGATGAGCAAGTGGCCAAGTTTTTCTATATATTAGCACGTAATGTGAAAAACTGTGCCATTCGATTTTTTTTTTTGCCAATCCGGTGACACTATTAGTCGTCATTTCCATGACGTGCTAAAAGCAATAATCACATTAGAAGAAATTTTTCTACAACAACCAAGTGGTTCAGACGTCGCTCCAGAAATACTCAACAGTAATAGATTTTATCAGTATTTCAAGGTAACATAATGTTAAACCACTAATTCACATTATTATATCCACATATGAAAATTATAGAAGTGTTTTCAATAATTTCAGGACTGTGTAGGAGCAATAGATGGAACTCATATTCGTGTCAAAGTGTCTAAAACAGATGCACCGAGATATCGAGGAAGAAAAGACTACCCAACACAAAATGTCTTAGCAGCATACTCATTCGACATGAAGTTTATGTATGTTTTACCGGGTTGGGAAGGAACTGCAACTGACTCAAGGATAATTAAAAATGCATTAAAAGAGCGTGAATATAAACTAATAATCCCTACAGGTAATTCAAAGACAATAATATATAGTTTTAAATTTTTAAACAAATAAATAATTTTTTAATTACTTTTTGTGTCCGGAGTTAGGTTTTGACTTCACGTATCCTCATTCTAAGTGGTTTCCACGAAATACGTTTCTTTACTTTTGCAGAAAAGTACTCTAGTTGCTCCCATTATCCATAAGGGCATGGATGCATAGTTTTTCAGAAACATTTTCTTTTCTTGGGGTGTTTTTTGTAAATATCTTTTGAAGATATTTTATTTCAGGGATTTCTAAGAAAATATTTTTGGAAGATATTTTCATTCTAAATCATTAGTGCAGTTAACCCTTTTTGCATGGGTCATTGTGCAATTAATGAAAGTTATTGCAAAGATGCCTTATTTTGAGTCTGGATCCTCGTACGGGATTCATTTTCACATTTCTTTGAGTTGCGTACTCTTAGAATTTCCTTCTGGTCATTTTTCTTTAGTTTCAGGGTTTTTGCCCCCAGTTGTCGCCGAACTTATTCGGGGCATATCTTTCTGTTCGGGACTCGATTTTCAACGTTGTTTCTTCCGTTATTCATGTTTTCTTATTTTGGTTCTTTTTCATTCACGGAGTTTCACCGTTTGAGGGCGTCGGCTCAAATTTCACTTTTCCGAACCCGGCAGGACCTTTTCGGGGCATTTTTAGGATTTTACTATAAATAGAATGTCTTAAAGTGAAAAATCACTTTTTCCATCTTCTTCCTCCCTCTTGGTTGGCAGCCATGGAAGCCCATGGGTCTGCCACCTTCTCTCTCTTCTTTTGAACTTCTTCCCTTTGTTAAAAAGTCGTAGTGCCTTCGTGTTTTATGCTTGTCTTGACTACGCGCATCTTTCCCCCTTATTAGAATCCGTTTTTGGCCATTTTTTGAGTTCGGGTTTGAGATCAAATTTGGATTTTGGTATGTCCTCGTTTAATATTCACCGTGTTGTCCTCAACATAATATAGGAGTATCGTCGGATTCGGAGCACTTTTCTTTCAGTGGGGATTGGAGATTTTCATCTCAAATGGAGGTAGATGATGTTATAGTTTATATTTTTGTTATCTTGCAAGCTATTGATGCTTATACAATTTGTATGCATGCTTTTGTTCACAATCTAGAATTTAATTTAATTATTTTCTATGTTTAAAATTTAAATCTCATGATGATATTCAACTTAGAATTAAATTGTGGCATGCTAGAAATTTAGGCCTTTGTATAGTTGTTGACATATATTAAATTTGGATTATTTGAATAAGAATAGCAACTTTTATTTAATATTTTTCTTTTGAGAAAGATTAATTCATATAGTTGTATAAAGCATGAAATTAACTTGTAATGTGATAGTAAAGTAGGCTTAGATGAGTTCTTTAACATATGTTAAATTGAGAGCATTTGGAGTTGTTTAAAAATCTAGAAGAAAATAATTAATTAGCTTAATTAATTTTATTCTAAGTATTTTAATCACTTAATTGGTTATTTGATGTGATATATGTGATGACTATGCTACGTCCTTCAACATATATTAATTTGAGATTATTTGGAATTGATTTGGAGTTTAGAGAATTTAATTATTTTTTTATTTAATTAAATTATATCCAATTGCTCCATGGATTTAATTGTGTTTTGGAAGTTGTTTCTATATTTAAATCATGGACTTGGACTTGTTGTACATTCACTTGGTTACATTTTGAGTATTGAATAACATTGTTGTTATATTTAGATTCATGAGTTTATGTTTCCAATATTAAGTAACATTGATATAGCGTGTAACGAATCGCACACTGAAGATTCGACATTTGTCATTCCATTGTAGTTGTGGACTTAGAGCATGTATTGTATGTGTTTCCAAATTTGGTTGTGCGTGGTAGATAGTTGATTATCTTGTATATACATGTTGATATATACGTTGTTGCACAACTTGTTGATTTTGGAAACTTGGAAATGTTGTTTGACTACGACTAGGACATGGTTATAGTACGGGGGATTGTCCCTCTATAGTCTAGTACACATATAGGGAGGTTACCCGTGAGCTAGTAACCCTAAAGTAACTATGGTGTCAGTCTGATCCGGCATGATATCGAAGTATCCACCTTGTTTGATTTCACATTTCATTTCAGGTTAATAACTAGATGCTAGCGTAATTTGTTGTTCCTTATTTGATTTCCCATTTTGAGTTTCAAGATGTTAACTTTGAGAAATCATGTTTTATGCGTTGTATTAGAAGTTCAAATGTTGGTTAAATTGCATCGATATTGTCATTTGGGTTGTATTGTTCTAATGTAGCCTAGGATGATTCCTTAGACTCATTTGGGACATAGACGTTAGGTAGCATGAATCATTTTAGTTGATTTCATATTTTAGATTTCAAGTTTATAACTTTGAGAATCTATATCTGGTTGCTTTATATAACATGCTTCTATGTTGTTGAATTGCATGAATGAGATGATTTTTGTTATAAACGATCTGACGTAGCTTAGGATGCTTCCTGAGTCTCACTTATGACATAGATGTTAGGTGGCATGACCCCTTTCGAATTGTTTCAGGTTAAGGTAATAACTTTGTAAAATGTTGGGTCTTTGCATGCTCATTTCCTACGAGTAGCTTTTTGTTACTCACCCCGAAATTACTGGAGGTATTTTGCAAGTACAAGAATCAAGATTCAAGATTCTCATCATGCATGGATGATTTGTAGACTCGAAAGTTTTAATTCTTGTAAAGATTGGTTTGAAAAACCACTTGTAGCCTTATATGTCGAAATATGTATATTTGATTCTAAACATGTAATGTATATATAAGTACGCTCTTTACAATGTATTTGACATGTATGAGATGAGGCCATAGGCCAATGATATCAAATTTGTATTCTATTCATTTTCACTTTCAAGGTTTATTATGAAAATATTGAAAAATGCCAAGTCATTGCTTCACCATGTTTGCATCGGGTGTGGGAATTCTATTTTTTTTCTTTCATAGGATCTCATTAATCATGTATGAAGTGTGGCCAAGGGCCAAACAGTAATTTGAAATCATATGTTAATTTTGGTTTTCAAAATTTTCATTTCTAGTTCATTTTAGTCATTTTTGGCCGTCGGGGGGTCATATTTTGCATCAGCCATTTTCAAAAGTCGCGGACCATTCCCGCATGCTCAAAATCACTATTTACGTTTGCGTGCATGATAATTTTCAAGTTTAGAGTCATATTCCACTAAATGAGTACTCTAATGATTTGTTTTGACACTTTTCTGCACAATCTGATTTGAGAGCATTTTGAAGATTTCTTTTTAAAAATAAATTCCGACCTTGACATGGTCACTTAGAAAACGTGATTTTAAGAGGGGTTTCTTCTTCGTGTTTTTCCAGAAAGCATCGTCTTGGTCCCGAAAATCCCGCGCAAATTTCATTTTTCTGGTTTATGCCATTTTCTTCAAAACTTGAGATTTTAGTACTTGATACTATTCATCGACTTTTTTTTAAAAAAATGTGTTCGACCGATCCAAAACTTCCATAGGTCTTGTGGGTGTATTTTAAGGTTGCATTTTCAATTTAGGCAATTGAAAAACCTCCCGACGCCCCATTTCTTTTCCTTTGGCAGCAGCTCGGAAAGATTTTGATCCACTTGACCTGATTTATTTAGGGACATTTTGGGCATTTTACAGCGCACTTTTTTTTCTTTTTTTTTCTGTTCAAGTGATTGGGTAGAAAACTTGACTTGGGGGGGGGGGGGGGGGGGGTTCACAAAAAAGTCCGTTTCGATGCCCGTTTTTGTTCTCAGTTGTAGCAGCAGTGGGCTTACAGCAACAGTAGCTGTCATGGCCTTCGTCGGAACGCCGAGACGTCAATTTTGTTTTTGACCTTTCTCCCTCGTCTAGACTCCAATTCGAGTGAACTCTTTTTTTTTTTTTTTTAACTTGACTAATTTTTCGTTGTCAATCCAACGGTGTACTCGATTGCACCCGGATATTTCTAGATAATTTATAATTTACCCTTTTAGCTTTATTGCTCGTTTTTCTTGTTTTGCCGTTTCTTCTTCGTCCGGATTCCGAATCATGCGATTCTTGAGTCCATCTTGATTTGTTTTTTTCTGTCTTTTCATTGGTGTGCCCGGTGGCACCCGAATTTATATTTTTATAAAATTACCATCTTGCCCCTGGAGACTTATTTGTCATATTTTCGATCTTTTACTTCAGCATCAGTTCTCATTGAGTTCCACGACCTCATGAAAGGTCACTTTGACTTCTTACAGTCTTGTTTTCCGTTTTCGCTTTCGCATTCGGATCCGTTATCGGGTCAATCTTCGGTTCATCACAGGACGCCCTGACTTGTAAAACTAGAGCCGTCACAAAATTTTATTATCAAAATAGTTAGGGCTTTTATCATCAACAAGAAGATTTAAATACATTTCAAATTATTTCTTAAAAATCAGATTAAGGAAAGCACACAATACCAAAAGAAAACTAAAAGGGAAAATTATCATCACCATTTGCATTAATGGAATTGAATGGCTCATGAAATTTTGATAGTTCTTATATATTTCTTATACTAACAAGATCAATTACTTTGTTTAACTCCACCATTTCTTCATGTGTGAAATTTTCCATTATTACATATAAAAATCAATATTAAACTCTAATGAGAGAGAAGATAAATAATACAAAGTAGAGAATAAACGTTAATTGGGGAGAGAGAGCTAAGGAGACCAAGATATCTTTCCTTAATTGTGGCATTTGAAAAAATATTATTTATTTATTTATAAAATTAGGGATATAAGTGTCATGTATTTTAAAAGAATAGTGCAATTGTAGAAAAGTGGAGTGCGAATATCGCCTCCCTTTGAGGGGAAAAAAAATAAAAAAATGTTCTGGAAATAAATGGGGTAGTGCTGGTGCCACCGGGCTGGGTAAAAAAGTTGAATAGGGCCAAGGATGTGGTGGAAAAGCCCCCTGCTTAGACAGTTTTGGGTGGAGGTTTCTAAACGGTTGTGGGGGCGAAAGAGGGTACACCCTCCCAAAATTGCCCTCATTGTCATCTCTAATTAGGCCATTACCTGATGCTGTGAAAAGCTAATGTAAATATTTTTATCTCCTACACAAATTATGAGCAAATAATAAAAATTTAGAAATAGATAATTAAGATAGGATTGATTAAATGGAAAAGTGATTCTAATAAAATATTGTATATGCTCTTAAAATTTGAAGGCAAATTTATTTTAAAAAATAGAGAATTATTAAATGAATTTATTTCTTTATTTTTTCCTTGGTAAAAAATGTGAGTTACGCGGTGCCAAAGCTATTAATTAATTAAGTTGTAATTAACTCTCTGAATAACCTAGAGGAAGTGATTAGGTTAACTTGCCCAATTTTTGTGATTGATTAATCTACCCACAAATATGATTAATTAAACATCCACAACCACAAAAATAAAATTTGAAAAATAAAGCAAGAAAAGTAAAGATCGAAAGATGACACTAGGATTTTTAGAGAGAAAACCAATTGGAAAACCTCGAGGAGTTTTGCATTGTCCCGAGCATAAACAATCCACTATGTATGAAACAAAATACAGCAAATTTTCACTCAGACTCACACCCCTTCACTCTACCAAGACCAAACTTGTTGAACGCCCTAGCTTAGCGACCTCCCATCCAGCAGGTCTCGACTCAGACTTATGCCTTGAACTTTGTAGAAGGATTGATGGTAGATCAATAATATTCCACAAGTGCCTTGACCCCTTCAAAGTGTGATCTTCTTCAAATCTGAATTTTATGTGAATATAGATAAGATCCAGCTTCTCAAAATTTCTGAATCTTCAATTAAACTCCAATTCTAATGAGATAGAGAACAACCCTCCTAAATCATTCTGTGTTTATGTGTGTGATCTCAAAACAAAATCAAAGAAATCAAGTTTGATTTTCTAAAAATTATTTCTCAATGGCTCTCTCAAAATATCTGAATTTTTATTCGAAAAAGCCGTATTTAATTTTAAGTAACAGAGAGATTATATAAAATTTTGGAAGACCTATAAACTCGTAGAAAATAAGCCAATTTCGTGCATAATCAACATAGAAGAAATCTACCCAAAATAGAAAGCCAAAACAGACTAGGATTGAAAGTTACCATCAACCGGTTTAGGAGGGGCTGAACCGATTCAAGTTGGGCAGAAAGAATTTAAAAACCAACCTTTGGTACTTGAACCGGTTCAAGTTGCCCAGACTTGAACTTCGCAAAAAGGCCTTCAAAAGTTGAATCGGTTCAGAAAAACTTGAACCGGTTCAAGTTAAGCAGAATGAAAATTTTCATAAAATGTCTAGTTTTAAACCACTCAATTGTCCTTACACACTCACTTACCTTCCTAAAGCATTATTTTCATCATCACGGAGTGTATCGAAGCATAAACATGATCACTTCTTCAATTCCGATTACAATCTTGAATCTTGATGATTCGAACTGAAAATTTGCAACTTGATCGGATTCGTTTTGGCAATGAAGTTAACCAAATTACAAATTTATATTTCACAAAAAAATTACTCATCCATTTGCTCTAATAAAGACTCTAACTCCGTCTTTACTTTGAAATGTAGAAAATATATCATTAAATTACAACTCTTAGTTTCAAATTAATTTATTGAACAAGAATAATAATAATAATAATAATAATAATGGAATAAAATGATAAAGGTAAAGTCAAAATAAATATTTAAAATTAAAGAAAATATGATAATATGTGAATTTAATCGAAGTTATGACACTAACAAAAAAGCAGAATAATGATATCTAATTGGGACAAGTGTAGAAAACACCCATAAAGTATAGTACTCCGTGTAACACTTTTACCCATATTTAAAAAAAAAATAAGCAAAAAACATATATAATCTTTTTACATTGTGCAAAAATAACCCTCAATCATAAATCTGACATAAATTAGTGCTGTAATAACTGTTTTGTCCTTTTATTTTTTCGAAAATGCCCAAGGGGGTATATATGCTACTAATATCATAGTGTAGGGGTGTTATATGCACATTACCTTATATATATACATACATACATATATATATATATATATATATTTGAAACTTTTTTCTCTATATATATCTTTAAACTTTTTTTTTTTTTTTTTTTTTTTTTGAACTTTGAGAATTTGAAGAATAAGGATTTGATTTTTTTGAGATTCCAGTTTACCGTCTTCTACTAAATTTGTTTTATTTATTTATTTTTCGTACCAACACTGTTAAAAAAAAAAAAAAAGAAACACATCAATATCAGTGTGCACTGTTTTCGAAGTTTAGAGCATATTTGTTTTCTTTAGTTTGTACTTTATTTTTTTTATTTTTTATTTTTTATCTTTACTTTTCATTTATACTTTTATTTTATATTTTTATCTTTACTTGTCCATTGTCAGGGTTCTCCAATAGTATCATTTTACAAAATTATTTATTTTTATATATTTTATAAAATAGTTCAGTTATGGTAATTTAGTCAACTTAGGGTTTAAACCTATTTGCACCAAATTGAAACTTTAGGAGTGTTTTTTGCACGTGAGAAGTGTCCTTCAATAGTGTCTTTTTCGGTCATTTTATAAAATTATTTATTTTTATATTTTTTATAAAATGGTTCAGGAAGGATAATTTAATCAATTTAGGATTTAAATTTGTCAGAGGGACTTATTTGCATCAAATTGAAATTTTAGGATTGTTTGTTACACGTAAAAAGTGTGATATGCATTATAAACATACTTATTGAAGAGTATTTTCTGCACTTGATCCTAGATAATTCATTTAGATAATTCATTTAGTTGGCATCATATCTTTAACAAAAAGTTCTGTTTGATTTGAGGGTCCATATTTTTATTTATTTATTTATTTATTTATGTTTTTTTTTTTTTTTTTAAGAATCTTAGGTATATAACTCAGTCCTGAGTGCTGAGTCCGCTTGTACATTAATTGGAGAAAGAAAGAAAAACGGGGGAAAAAAAAAAAAGTCAACAACAGTGAATTAGGTTAGGGTAATCTAAGGAAAAAAGTCAACAACCGTTAATTAGGTTTAGTCAATTATTTTTTGTATTTCTCGGAAAGTGCCTCTATCTGACCGTCAAGAATGTTGAACTAACAACAAACGTAAAGCGAGTGAAGTTTGAATAAGACTTGAACTTGGACGTTTCTTTAACCCTGTTTTTATTATAGAATATAGAAATAATTCAACAACAAAAATAAAATTGACTTCAGTTACAAAATCAATTAGACTTATTTCACCCATGAGCCAAACTTGACTTCAATTTGCAGATGAGTTTATAAAATTAAGTTCTCTCATTAGTGATGACAAATACAAAAGCTAATATATATGTGTGCACACACACACAAAAAAAAAAAAAAAAAAAAAAAAAAAAAAAAAAAAAGCACTAATATCCATATAACTCATCAATTAGATGAAAATTTGAAACTATACTTGTTTATTCATTGCATTAGGAAAAGAATAGACATGGTACAAAATCTACACCATTTGACTCTATGGTTGACAATTTGAGTTTTTAGAACTAAAAATTGTTCCTCTGTGAAAAAGATGAGAGAAAAATAGAGTGTAAAGAATTAAGGATTGCCGTACAAAAAGTGGCACACCCGCAACCAGAAATAAACATTTGGTAGTAAAATGTCAGCAATCCCAGCATCCAAAAAATTTTCCAGAATTCTGACCCATTGGAATTTGGCTAAAAACTCAGAAATTCCAAAGGAATGATGATTGTTCCGAAAATACCCCTTCGCAATTTTCATCACCATAATCAACGCTAGGCAATGGTGGAACATAAAAATCACTGGAGAGATCATCAAAACCCGGAAATATACCATAATCCGACACATTGTGTTCCTGACCCATGTTCGTAGATAGATCCAAGAACGACCCTTCCAGTCCACCCGTTTCACTATCCAAATGGACTGCTCCATCCGAAACCGAATGAGACGGTGATGGAGACTCGGTATGCAGTCCGGAGGACGATGACGAACGATCCGAATGAATATTCCGGGGCTCCGAATGACTTATTCTGGCTCCCGAACTACTACTTGTTTGGGGATTCGAATTCGCAAACCGTGCTGCAGCAGTTTGGATTTCCGCCGGAGTAAGAGACCTCCCGCCCACGATGTCCGGCGGGTTATCGGGGAAATTGAACTTCGCTGTGCGGCCGCGCAAGCAAAAAAGGGCGGCGTCGAAAGCCCGTGCCGCCTTCTCCGGCGTGTCGTAAGACCCTAACCAAATCCGTTCCCGACTGTTGGGTAGCCGGATTTCGGACACCCACTTGCCCCATTTTCGCTTCCTCACGCCCTTGTACTTGGAATCACTCCTCTCAGATGGATTTCTGCTCATCGGTCTCATCCTCAAATGGCAAGTGCTGTCTTTCTTTATGGATGTGATTGTGACAAATAAATTTGTTGTTACTGATTATGGAAATTGGGTACTTGATTTTTCGAGTGAGATAGTTCGAGCAAGTCTCCGTTGATGAGGTGTGTCTGGGATTGGCGGCCTATATATATGAGTGAGTATGTGACTGTGCGTGGTATTAGTACAGTGGAGGGGGGTCAACAGGGCGTGTTGATCAGAAAAGCAAAGAGAGAGAGTGTAAAAATAGCGGACACGTGGAGGATGAGAAAGGTAAGATGATGTGATCTACGCGGTGGAGTAATACTGCTGATGTTATCACGTGTGTCTTATATTCCTCGTGCCTCATATTTGTAGTCAGAAAACGACAATTTTTGTAATTATGTCTTGGAAACAATGTGGGAGCCCACCCGATTAGCATTATTTTTTTAAAACAATTCTCATTTAATATTATTTTGACCTTATCATTATTCACACACTTCAATTTTCTCTTCTTCTTTTTTTTTCCTTATATTTTTAGTAATTAAACATTCTGTTTGTCACATTTGGAGGGTTTGAATCCCTCATTTTTATATTAAGATGGTTAAAGTCATGCAACGTAAGTGGAGAGTTGAATGGTCATACATCTTTGCTAATTGAAATGTTATTATATAAATCTAATTTTCTCCAAGATTAAAAAAATAATTAATGGGTTTAAGGGAGCATATCAGCTTCCCTCAAGGGCATAACAATATTTGTAAATATAATTTAATTCATATATGTTACATGTAGAATTGAACTTACATAGCCATATATTTTTTAATTGGTAACTGGTAAGGCATTAATTTCAATTTTGTTAAATTAATTTAATTAAAAAAAAAAAAAGAAAAAAAAAAAGAACGATTTCCTGTAACATAATACTACCTAATACTACTTTTTAACATACAACTAATTGATTTGGCCCGGACGAATTATATGGGTAAAGAAGTCTAACGGTGATAAGGGAAGGAGCAAGAAAAACATAAGGAACTGTGCCTATCACTATATATGAGAAGAAGCAAAAGAAGGAGATGACGACCTTCGTTGTGGGGCGTGGTTTTCTTAGTTGTCAAATCATGCTTACATATTAGCTTGCGTATGCTCATACATAAGCCATCTTCCAGAGAACGCGTCGCTTACTGCCGTTGCTTTCTGACGACTCTCTTGTTGTTGTTGTTGTTGTTGTTGTTGTGATAAACAGACAGTGAGACTAGTCAACTCTATTTCTTTTATCAATCTTTTTTACTGCGTATAATACAGTACCATTACACACTCACGTATGTCATAATATGTCATCATCTATGACTTCCTACTTATTATGTCAGCTCCGCGCCTCTGCACGCCCTCTCTTTTTCAACCGTCTCAATTTTCCCCTTCATTTGTAACCGAAGGAAAAATGACCCTATTTAAGCCAAATTATATTGATTTGTAATTACTACTAATTATAATTATAATTAGTTAGTCATACCATGTCAATATTACAAGGGTAAATTATAGTGATCTTTTCTATAATTTTGTTAATGTACATTAACCTTGCATTTTGTTCATCAAATTATATTAACCTCTTGTGTCAGACTTATTAAATTTGTAATTACATTTCTGTCCTTATATGTAATGTATTTTATTACAATAAACATATCTCCTAACAGTAAAATTAAAATTTGAAAGTTACAAAAATTGCTCACTTCAGCATTTTTTTTGTCAGTCTATTGTCAACGAAGAGGAGGTATGTGTTATTTACATACAAATTTCAAAAGATGAGTTAGGAGAGGGTCAATGTAATTTACCATTGTTATTATCCTTACATTAAATTCTTTCCTTTTCAATTCAAATACTGTGACTCTCTGTGGGTGGGTGCAAGATATTGGACGAATTATTATACTGATAGGCTACAGGTGTCAGATATGATCCCATATTATGTATGTTTAACACGACACGATGCATTTAAAAACTGCGATGACAGCAAACCCATTAAAATTTTGCACAAGAGTAATATCAGGATGAATGGCCTCTTAAAAAGTCTAATTCGAAGAGTCAAAAGACAGTATTGCATCATGTACATAATAGTGTTGAAAATTTTGAAAGCTAAAAAATTTGACTGAAATACAAATTTGATTATTTTAAAATTAAACCAACGCGCTTGGAAATTTTATTTTGAATACTGCTTTCTGGAGCACTATTAAGTTAACCTTAAAAATAACAATCACTTTTTGATAGCTTCTTAGAAAGTGAATGAAAATGAATAGTTTAAAAGTGATTATACAATACAAGAACAAACACCAACATAATCACATGTACTGTTTGGTTTTCTAATATTTTTTAAACTGTTGTTTAGTGACTGCCTTTCTTTGTTTTTCTTTTTTTAAAGCCCTAAGTTGAACTTTTTCCTATAATTTTAATCTGCCACATGTTTCATACTTTCAGTTCTCCTGAAAATTGATATGAAATTGCATAATCAACTATTATATATTTGCTGAACTCAGAATGTCCATATTCTATTTTCCTTTTTTGTTTTGGTCCCCTTTAATTTTTTACTATATATATATATATATATATATATATATATATATATTCCTTTTGAGTTAAATAACAAAACATACGAACCTAAACAAATAAGAAGAAAGCAAATTTACTTGCATTAAAGAAGGGAAAAGTATTAATTAGTGAGAGTCACGCACGCCCCAAATGTTGGTCAAAGCAAGGCCTATTACCGGATGGGTTGGTACAGGCTCAACACGGGAATAGCGAAGACCATAAAGTTTTTTTTTTTTTTTTTTTTTTTTTTTGGGTAAATGAAGACCATAAAGTTAAGTGCTTCTTTAACATTTTTTTTTTTTTTTTTTTTTTTTTTGCACTTTTTTGATTTTTTTTTTTTTTTTTTTTTACAAGGTTAGAAGAGTTATAAGTTAAATTAGCAGATACAGAGAGTCGAAGTTTGGCACTCCAAAATCCACCAAAGGTACTAACATACTGGACTATCGAGACATCTACATATATTTATTTGTGAAGTAATGTCAAATTATATAAATATGATATTCTATTTAATATTTATTTTACTTTCATAAATATTGTGGAGATTCATGACCAAGACGAAAATTGAATTTGAAATCGATATGTAAATGACAATTAGGTTCCGTTTGTTTGGATGTATAATATTTTTTAAAAAATAATTTTTTAAAATTTTTGGTATTTAGTTATTGTAAAATATTTACGAAGAAAAAATAAATAAAATCTAACAAAAAATAACTTACTCATCAGTTTTCGGTAAATTATTTTACACACCTCATCTAATAGATTCGAGTTCAATCTCACCATAGATATTTAATAGATTCGAGCTCAATCTCGCCATAGATATTAGCTCAATCTCGACATAGATATTTATCAAGCACCGAAAAATAAAATAAAATAATATTTTACCTAAATTTTTTTTTCTTTACGTCAAAACAAACAAATGGAGTCAAAGGTTTGATAATTTATGCATTTAAATTACTCCACTTTTTTTTCCCCATACCTATGTTTTAATCATGGTTAAATCACTCTCACCTCCCCTGAGATTTTGGGTAATTACCCATAGCTTAAAGTTTTGACAAAACCACTCCGACCTCCTTATGTAAATCTAGCACAGAACCCCAATATATAAGTGTAAGATTATTTATTAATTGTGTGGCCCACATGATTTAGACACGTGATATATTTCATTAATTAATGGTTAAGTAAATAGATATCAAAAAAATATTATATTATTTGGTCAACTTATTAATTACCTTTTTGGTAATTAATTATTGGAGAATTGTTTTCCTATTTGTTCCTTACTTTGATGGAAAGTGGATATTAAGTTACTAAAAGGAAAATTGGTCATCTCTCTGTCTTTTATAAAAGTACATATATTCCATCAATTATGTACGCTAATAAAAACAACACGTATAATATTTATTTGTGCAAAAGGTCAAAAGAGAGAAATCAGTTTCCACGCTTTACCTATTGTTTGGAGTTGCAGTTTAGTTCGTTGTTAAAGGACCTCGACGTTGGACTTAATCTCAACAAGGTTTGCTATCACAGATCGATGTATTTATATTTATGCATTATAGGAATGTGAAGATAATGAAGTTTTATAATTTTGTGATTCATATTTATTTGTGATTAATGATTTGTACGAATAATTAAAGTTGGCATGTGGTATCAGAGCCTATGGCTTAGAGGCTCATTATTTTCCACTAAAGATTGCATAAATAATATGTGTCAGTAAAAATTATAATTATATAATTTATTTATTTATTAGGATCATGTACTGTTAGCGGATTACAATGAAATTGGATTCGGATTGTACTTTATCATAGATTTAAACAAGATATATCTAGCATGTATTTATTTATTGATTTTCGTGAGCAATGCAATGGTAAACTAATAGACACACAAAATATGTGTTAGTTTCTTGATTTTTGTGCGTCACTGAAATAGCTTATTGAATTGGAAAGTTTTAATAGAATTATGTTTGTTATTGTTCTGACGAAACTTATTATTATATTAATTGATGTCTAATGATTTCAAAGATTCTATTTTAATTTTTTAAAAGTTAATAAATTATTAAATACATAAAGTATATGTATTTATTTATTTTATTATCTGAATTTTTAGAATAATATGTGAGTTTAGAAATTTGATTTCATTGGACATATAAATAAATTATAATTTTGTACTCAAACATACATACATATTGGAGAATCAATTTTAGATTGATTCAATTATAATCTTCAAGTCCAAAAATAAAAATAATATATTTTATTATGTATATAAAGTAAAATTGATATTTTTATTGATTTTTTAGACTATTAAGTTTCTGGAATTGAACCTACTTAAATTTGGATTGATCAGTGTGAGTATATGTGTATAATGTTGTAATACCCCGATAATTTTAAAGGATTTATTAATTAGGATTAATTGTTTTATTTTATTTTTCAATGATTTATTTTATTTTATTGAGTGCTAGATTAATTATCTTATTTTAATTAAGTTATATTTCGTGATTATGTATGATGATTGATTGTTTGTGTGGTTGATTATTGATTGAATTATTGGTGTGTTGATTTTATTGGTATTGTGTGACTTAGTTGTAAATTCTTGTTTGTTTATGTGCTTCATGTAATTAGTTATTTTAATTTTAGTATTTAATTAATTATCTTATTTATTTAAATTAATTGGATTGGGTTTAAGGAAAGTTGGACAAAAAGATGTGGTCTTGGGTTTGTATGAAACCTTATTGGATTACTTAATGAAGGCCGGTGGTTATTTAATTATTTAAATGATCACTTTTGTATTAATTATAAATATATAAATATAATTAATTAATAATTGTTATGGAAAGATATATATATAGATATATATTTATTGATATTTATAAGTATATATGATTTAATTAACTAATGAGTTAATTATGGAAGGAATATATATTTATATATATATATGTTTATAGATATAAATTATTTAAAGATTATTATTTTAATTCATAATACTAGTTGGAATAGGATTTGGAATTTAAGGTGTATAAAAATACACATAAGGCTTTAGGGTTAGAGGTTTTACACGTTAGAAAAATAAAACAGACAGAGAGAGAAGAAGAGGAAGGGCTGACAAGGAGGAGGTCGGATCTGAAAAGGAGGACGTCGGAATTGGAAGAGATAATTAAAGCTTAAAGCGTCGGTTTCGTTTCGAAACCTTCAGGCGAGTTTTCTCTAACTTTCCTCTTAGAACTCATAAGGATTTCACCTTGAGTATCAAGGCTTTAATTAAATTTATTTGTTTAAAAATTATGGTTAGATCGGAATAATTAAAAAGTATAAACTATTATATTTGATTTTTAGATTATTGGATTTTAATTGATATATATAGGTGTTATGTATATTTTAAAATCAATCTATAGGTGGATTTGTGACACAAGAGAGTTAATTATGGTTTCTTTATTTTCTAGAATTGTTCTGTAATTTTCTGAAATTTTTCTGATATTTTTAGGAATTTATTAGGATTTATTTTCCTATTATTTGTTAGGAAAATAATTATATATATATATATACTAGGTAACTGGCGCATGTGGAGCGGCGGCACAATAAAGAATTGATCCAGTGCGGCGCGGTGTAGGATAATAGGGTGTATACGCCAATTAGGGCCATTTGATTAATTAAACTTATGTGAATTGATATGGTGCATCGCGGCGCATAAAACTTTGGTGCGCATGTGTATCTGGACCATAGAAGTGGTCTGGTCAACTATGGAATTATTTGGTGTATTGCAGACCATGAGAAGATGGTGCACTCGCTGATCTGGACCTTAAATCTATTATAGTTAATAGAAAATAATCTAGTGTGAGCGTGTTCATTTGCGCACTCATTTATGACCATTGGATGCGGCATAAAGGAAGTGATGGATTCAGTGTGGTGAGCTCACGGTAGCTGAAAGAGCTTAGCCAATACCAGCACACAAGGAGGCTTGAATCCAGCGCGTGCAAGTGCATAGTAAGCACGTGGGCGCGCGTGGGAAACTATGTTGGCCTAATTCGACACTAGAAATTAAAACGGTCATAACTTAGTCATTTTAAATCGAAATTGGGTTATTCTTGAGCTCAAATTCAAGGATTTTTCGTCTTCTTTCCAATGGTACCAATTTCATTATCAGATTCCCATCCTACTAGGAGATATTTATGTTTTAGTGAGAAAGTGTCGGAAAACTATTTAAACCAATATGGAGTATTTAAAGGAAACTATTTCTGACATATTTAGTTGCACTAATTTGTGTAAATATAATAAATTAATAATTTGTTATGGAAGGAAGTGTATATATATATATATATATATATATATATATATATATATATAATTATTTATATATGTGTATATATAGTTTAATTTGTCTATGAGTTGTATGGAAGGATGAATATATATATATGTATGTATGTATGTATATTGATTTTAAATAATCAAGGATTATTAAAGAAGGTGTTAAACACATAAATACATTAAATAACATATGTGTAGGTATATATATATATAAATCATTTAAGATGATTAATATTATCATTCTTATTTGGCATATCTTAATAGGCTGGTTGTTAAATTAATGATATGCGTATAATATGCATGTGATGGCTATGTATGATTTAGCGTATTGTTAATTTTAAAGTTAATTCATGGTTAAAGTGTGGGCATGGATGAATTGTCAAATGATTAAATATATTACCTAAATATTTGTATGAATAGAATACATATATGGAAAGCATGGATGAATTGCTAATTAAATGTATGAATAAATATACCTGTGGAGGCATGGTTGAATTGCCAATGTATAAATATACATACACGGAGGCATGGTTGAATTGCCAATGTATAAATAAATATACTTATGGAGGCATGGTTGAATTGCCAATATATAAATAAAAATATTTACAATGGCATGGTTGATTTGCCAGAGCATAATTACGTTGTTATGTGTTAGATGATTAAAATATCATCTATGGTTGTTGTATGTATGGATTGGATTAGGGTTAGATATTCTTAAATGAGAATAGTTTAGTACTTACTGGTTAGTGTATTATTTTACATTAATAAAATAATATTGGGGAAGACGTGGATGATTTGTCAAAACTTGGATTTTGGATATGTGATTTAAACAATTTAAATCATCATCGGGTTGGGATTAAATAGAGTATTTCTTTTATTATAATTTGTTGTTTAAATGATTAGACAACTGACTAGGATGGGATTAAGGTCAAAGGAGTTTTTATAAAATGAAATGGTAGATTGGTCTAGGTATGAATATTATTTTAATAATTATTTAATAGGTATGGAAATTTAATAAACCTATTAATGGATGTGATTAGTATAGTATATATAATTATATATAGACATGTATATCGTGCTTTATTAAAGTTAAAACTTTATTAGGTTTGGTTTTGATCAGAGATGATCTGCTTATTGGTTTTCAGAGGCCTGGTAGAGTGAACTTGCTCGTAGGGTTTAACCCACGATTTATTTTTCAGGTTATTAGAGGTTCCAGTCTCGAGGTTGAGGATCTGCAGCTGGGAGACTGTCATTCGTCTATTCATCTTGTGTACTTTTAAATAGTATTGGATTATTGGATAATGTTTAAGGGGTCCTTGAGTTATGAGATTTTCGAATTGTAATTGTTGGAGAATCATTAAGTAATATTTATTTATTAGTTTTCTTCAGCGGTTTATTTATTCTTTATTATTCATCTTTGTATTCTGTGCTTGTTATATACTTAAATTGTTTTGATATCCCTTGATTTTGTGCGCGGACTTGATCAATCCGTGTTCCAAAATTAGGGGGTATCACAGTTGGTATCAGAGCCTGACCCAGCCGGAAGTGTGCCGACGGGGACGTCGGGCCTCCAAGGGGGGTGGATTGTGATGACCCTGTGGGCGGGTGTGCCGTGGGCGGTTGCGAGAGACACTGTCAGGCTACCACACTGGCGAGCTACGGGTGCACAGTCCCACATCGCCTGGGTAGAGGAAAGGTGAAGTACTTATATGTAAGTGTGTCACCTCCAATTGGTATGAGGCCTTTTGGGGTGAAGCCCAAGAGCAAAACCGTGCGGGCTCAGGCCCAAAGCGGACAATATCATACCATGTGGTGGAGTGGGTCGTTACAAATGGTATCAGAGCACTCCAGGTTCAAGTGTCCCTAGGGTGTCTTTCGTTGTGTGACTTCCGCGTTGTGTACTCTTTTACTTAGAGCTTAAGTTTAGGATTCATTGTATTCTATATTCGGTCCGTTAGTGTGTCCTAATGGTAAATCATTGCGTCTTATCAGGAAAATGGTAAAACACCGATTTAGAAGGTATTGGTAAATCGTTGAGTCTTCCCCTAATTTTGAAGTATGGGTTTTATGGATTTATGCACCAATAAAATAATATGGAGGTATTTTAGGGACGGATTAACGGAATAGTTAAGTCCTACCTATTTATTTATGAATTGTATGGTTTAATGCACCGGTATGGGACGGTGGCATTTCAAGGACGGATTAACCAAAGAAGTTAAGTCCTACCTATATATTTATAAGGGAACGGATTAACCATAGCGTTAAGTCCTACTTATTCGTGTCAGGTCAACGGAATAGTTGGATGGTATGCCATTGAAATAATATGGTTGGATAGTTTACTTTGATGTGGATATAATGGATTATATATATATATATATATATATATATATATATATATATACATACATACATACACACACACATATATGGGCCATGATATAAGCTTGAGTCTCAGGATCAGTGGTTAGGATGGAGGCGTATATTGCCGATTGAGATGGGTAGCTGGGTTTAAGGATGTGTGGGCTCTGGTAGAAGGAGGACTCGTAACCACCTTTGTGTGCGTTTTACATGAGATACCCACTATCCGGTTAAGACTGCTTTAGTCCAGTGAGAGTCTCTAATGTGTATTTATATTTATCAATTATATAAATATGGAATTAGCTAATTACGTGATGTGTCTGCTAATAATGAATATGTGTGGATGGGTTAATTTCCACACGGATAAAAGGAATAATGAAATTTGAAATTAAATAATCAAAGTTTTTATTTCATGGATTTGTGAATTCCGAGGACGGAATTCCGTTTGTTAGGGGGGAAGAGTGTAATACCCCGATAATTTTAAAGGATTTATTAATTAGGATTAATTGTTTTATTTTATTTTTCAATGATTTATTTTATTTTATTGAGTGCTAGATTAATTATCTTATTTTAATTAAGTTATATTTCGTGATTATGTATGATGATTGATTGTTTGTGTGGTTGATTATTGATTGAATTATTGGTGTGTTGATTTTATTGGTATTGTGTGACTTAGTTGTAAATTCTTGTTTGTTTATGTGCTTCATGTAATTAGTTATTTTAATTTTAGTATTTAATTAATTATCTTATTTATTTAAATTAATTGGATTGGGTTTAAGGAAAGTTGGACAAAAAGATGTGGTCTTGGGTTTGTATGAATCTTATTGGATTACTTAATGAAGGCCGGTGGTTATTTAATTATTTAAATGATCACTTTTGTATTAATTATAAATATATAAATATAATTAATTAATAATTGTTATGGAAAGATATATATATAGATATATATTTATTGATATTTATAAGTATATATGATTTAATTAACTAATGAGTTAATTATGGAAGGAATATATATTTTTATATATATATGTTTATAGATATAAATTATTTAAAGATTATTATTTTAATTCATAATACTAGTTGGAATAGGATTTGGAATTTAAGGTGTATAAAAATACACATAAGGCTTTAGGGTTAGAGGTTTTACACGTTAGAAAAATAAAACAGACAGAGAGAGAAGAAGAGGAAGGGCTGACAAGGAGGAGGTCGGATCTGAAAAGGAGGACGTCGGAATTGGAAGAGATAATTAAAGCTTAAAGCGTCGGTTTCGTTTCGAAACCTTCAGGCGAGTTTTCTCTAACTTTCCTCTTAGAACTCATAAGGATTTCACCTTGAGTATCAAGGCTTTAATTAAATTTATTTGTTTAAAAATTATGGTTAGATCGGAATAATTAAAAAGTATAAACTATTATATTTGATTTTTAGATTATTGGATTTTAATTGATATATATAGGTGTTATGTATATTTTAAAATCAATCTATAGGTGGATTTGTGACCCAAGAGAGTTAATTATGGTTTCTTTATTTTCTAGAATTGTTCTGTAATTTTCTGGAATTTTTCTGATATTTTTAGGAATTTATTAGGATTTATTTTCCTATTATTTGTTAGGAAAATAATTATATATATATATATACTAGGTAACTGGCGCATGTGGAGCGGCGGCACAATAAAGAATTGATCCAGTGCGGCGCGGTGTAGGATAATAGGGTGTATACGCCAATTAGGGCCATTTGATTAATTAAACTTATGTGAATTGATATGGTGCATCGCGGCGCATAAAACTTTGGTGCGCATGTGTATCTGGACCATAGAAGTGGTCTGGTCAACTATGGAATTATTTGGTGTATTGCAGACCATGAGAAGATGGTGCACTCGCTGATCTGGACCTTAGATCTATTATAGTTAATAGAAAATAATCTAGTGTGAGCGTGTTCATTTGCGCACTCATTTATGACCATTGGATGCGGCATAAAGGAAGTGATGGATTCAGTGTGGTGAGCTCACGGTAGCTGAAAGAGCTTAGCCAATACCAGCACACAAGGAGGCTTGAATCCAGCGCGTGCAAGTGCATAGTAAGCACGTGGGCGCGCGTGGGAAACTATGTTGGCCTAATTCGACACTAGAAATTAAAACGGTCATAACTTAGTCATTTTAAATCGAAATTGGGTTATTCTTGAGCTCAAATTCAAGGATTTTTCGTCTTCTTTCCAATGGTACCAATTTCATTATCAGATTCCCATCCTACTAGGAGATATTTATGTTTTAGTGAGAAAGTGTCGGAAAACTATTTAAACCAATATGGAGTATTTAAAGGAAACTATTTCTGACATATTTAGTTGCACTAATTTGTGTAAATATAATAAATTAATAATTTGTTATGGAAGGAAGTGTATATATATATATATATATATATATATATATATATATATAATTATTTATATATGTGTATATATAGTTTAATTTGTCTATGAGTTGTATGGAAGGATGAATATATATATATGTATGTATGTATGTATATTGATTTTAAATAATCAAGGATTATTAAAGAAGGTGTTAAACACATAAATACATTAAATAACATATGTGTAGGTATATATATATATAAATCATTTAAGATGATTAATATTATCATTCTTATTTGGCATATCTTAATAGGCTGGTTGTTAAATTAATGATATGCGTATAATATGCATGTGATGGCTATGTATGATTTAGCGTATTGTTAATTTTAAAGTTAATTCATGGTTAAAGTGTGGGCATGGATGAATTGTCAAATGATTAAATATATTACCTAAATATTTGTATGAATAGAATACATATATGGAAAGCATGGATGAATTGCTAATTAAATGTATGAATAAATATACCTGTGGAGGCATGGTTGAATTGCCAATGTATAAATATACATACACGGAGGCATGGTTGAATTGCCAATGTATAAATAAATATACTTATGGAGGCATGGTTGAATTGCCAATATATAAATAAAAATATTTACAATGGCATGGTTGATTTGCCAGAGCATAATTACGTTGTTATGTGTTAGATGATTAAAATATCATCTATGGTTGTTGTATGTATGGATTGGATTAGGGTTAGATATTCTTAAATGAGAATAGTTTAGTACTTACTGGTTAGTGTATTATTTTACATTAATAAAATAATATTGGGGAAGACGTGGATGATTTGTCAAAACTTGGATTTTGGATATGTGATTTAAACAATTTAAATCATCATCGGGTTGGGATTAAATAGAGTATTTCTTTTATTATAATTTGTTGTTTAAATGATTAGACAACTGACTAGGATGGGATTAAGGTCAAAGGAGTTTTTATAAAATGAAATGGTAGATTGGTCTAGGTATGAATATTATTTTAATAATTATTTAATAGGTATGGAAATTTAATAAACCTATTAATGGATGTGATTAGTATAGTATATATAATTATATATAGACATGTATATCGTGCTTTATTAAAGTTAAAACTTTATTAGGTTTGGTTTTGATCAGAGATGATCTGCTTATTGGTTTTCAGAGGCCTGGTAGAGTGAACTTGCTCGTAGGGTTTAACCCACGATTTATTTTTCAGGTTATTAGAGGTTCCAGTCTCGAGGTTGAGGATCTGCAGCTGGGAGACTGTCATTCGTCTATTCATCTTGTGTACTTTTAAATAGTATTGGATTATTGGATAATGTTTAAGGGGTCCTTGAGTTATGAGATTTTCGAATTGTAATTGTTGGAGAATCATTAAGTAATATTTATTTATTAGTTTTCTTCAGCGGTTTATTTATTCTTTATTATTCATCTTTGTATTCTGTGCTTGTTATATACTTAAATTGTTTTGATATCCCTTGATTTTGTGCGCGGACTTGATCAATCCGTGTTCCAAAATTAGGGGGTATCACAGTTGGTATCAGAGCCTGACCCAGCCGGAAGTGTGCCGACGGGGACGTCGGGCCTCCAAGGGGGGTGGATTGTGATGACCCTGTGGGCGGGTGTGCCGTGGGCGGTTGCGAGAGACACTGTCAGGCTACCACACTGGCGAGCTACGGGTGCACAGTCCCACATCGCCTGGGTAGAGGAAAGGTGAAGTACTTATATGTAAGTGTGTCACCTCCAATTGGTATGAGGCCTTTTGGGGTGAAGCCCAAGAGCAAAACCGTGCGGGCTCAGGCCCAAAGCGGACAATATCATACCATGTGGTGGAGTGGGTCGTTACAAATGGTATCAGAGCACTCCAGGTTCAAGTGTCCCTAGGGTGTCTTTCGTTGTGTGACTTCCGCGTTGTGTACTCTTTTACTTAGAGCTTAAGTTTAGGATTCATTGTATTCTATATTCGGTCCGTTAGTGTGTCCTAATGGTAAATCATTGCGTCTTATCAGGAAAATGGTAAAACACCGATTTAGAAGGTATTGGTAAATCGTTGAGTCTTCCCCTAATTTTGAAGTATGGGTTTTATGGATTTATGCACCAATAAAATAATATGGAGGTATTTTAGGGACGGATTAACGGAATAGTTAAGTCCTACCTATTTATTTATGAATTGTATGGTTTAATGCACCGGTATGGGACGGTGGCATTTCAAGGACGGATTAACCAAAGAAGTTAAGTCCTACCTATATATTTATAAGGGAACGGATTAACCATAGCGTTAAGTCCTACTTATTCGTGTCAGGTCAACGGAATAGTTGGATGGTATGCCATTGAAATAATATGGTTGGATAGTTTACTTTGATGTGGATATAATGGATTATATATATATATATATATATATATATATATATATATACATACATACATACACACACACATATATGGGCCATGATATAAGCTTGAGTCTCAGGATCAGTGGTTAGGATGGAGGCGTATATTGCCGATTGAGATGGGTAGCTGGGTTTAAGGATGTGTGGGCTCTGGTAGAAGGAGGACTCGTAACCACCTTTGTGTGCGTTTTACATGAGATACCCACTATCCGGTTAAGACTGCTTTAGTCCAGTGAGAGTCTCTAATGTGTATTTATATTTATCAATTATATAAATATGGAATTAGCTAATTACGTGATGTGTCTGCTAATAATGAATATGTGTGGATGGGTTAATTTCCACACGGATAAAAGGAATAATGAAATTTGAAATTAAATAATCAAAGTTTTTATTTCATGGATTTGTGAATTCCGAGGACGGAATTCCGTTTGTTAGGGGGGAAGAGTGTAATACCCCGATAATTTTAAAGGATTTATTAATTAGGATTAATTGTTTTATTTTATTTTTCAATGATTTATTTTATTTTATTGAGTGCTAGATTAATTATCTTATTTTAATTAAGTTATATTTCGTGATTATGTATGATGATTGATTGTTTGTGTGGTTGATTATTGATTGAATTATTGGTGTGTTGATTTTATTGGTATTGTGTGACTTAGTTGTAAATTCTTGTTTGTTTATGTGCTTCATGTAATTAGTTATTTTAATTTTAGTATTTAATTAATTATCTTATTTATTTAAATTAATTGGATTGGGTTTAAGGAAAGTTGGACAAAAAGATGTGGTCTTGGGTTTGTATGAAATCTTATTGGATTACTTAATGAAGGCCGGTGGTTATTTAATTATTTAAATGATCACTTTTGTATTAATTATAAATATATAAATATAATTAATTAATAATTGTTATGGAAAGATATATATATAGATATATATTTATTGATATTTATAAGTATATATGATTTAATTAACTAATGAGTTAATTATGGAAGGAATATATATTTTTATATATATATGTTTATAGATATAAATTATTTAAAGATTATTATTTTAATTCATAATACTAGTTGGAATAGGATTTGGAATTTAAGGTGTATAAAAATACACATAAGGCTTTAGGGTTAGAGGTTTTACACGTTAGAAAAATAAAACAGACAGAGAGAGAAGAAGAGGAAGGGCTGACAAGGAGGAGGTCGGATCTGAAAAGGAGGACGTCGGAATTGGAAGAGATAATTAAAGCTTAAAGCGTCGGTTTCGTTTCGAAACCTTCAGGCGAGTTTTCTCTAACTTTCCTCTTAGAACTCATAAGGATTTCACCTTGAGTATCAAGGCTTTAATTAAATTTATTTGTTTAAAAATTATGGTTAGATCGGAATAATTAAAAAGTATAAACTATTATATTTGATTTTTAGATTATTGGATTTTAATTGATATATATAGGTGTTATGTATATTTTAAAATCAATCTATAGGTGGATTTGTGACCCAAGAGAGTTAATTATGGTTTCTTTATTTTCTAGAATTGTTCTGTAATTTTCTGGAATTTTTCTGATATTTTTAGGAATTTATTAGGATTTATTTTCCTATTATTTGTTAGGAAAATAATTATATATATATATATACTAGGTAACTGGCGCATGTGGAGCGGCGGCACAATAAAGAATTGATCCAGTGCGGCGCGGTGTAGGATAATAGGGTGTATACGCCAATTAGGGCCATTTGATTAATTAAACTTATGTGAATTGATATGGTGCATCGCGGCGCATAAAACTTTGGTGCGCATGTGTATCTGGACCATAGAAGTGGTCTGGTCAACTATGGAATTATTTGGTGTATTGCAGACCATGAGAAGATGGTGCACTCGCTGATCTGGACCTTAGATCTATTATAGTTAATAGAAAATAATCTAGTGTGAGCGTGTTCATTTGCGCACTCATTTATGACCATTGGATGCGGCATAAAGGAAGTGATGGATTCAGTGTGGTGAGCTCACGGTAGCTGAAAGAGCTTAGCCAATACCAGCACACAAGGAGGCTTGAATCCAGCGCGTGCAAGTGCATAGTAAGCACGTGGGCGCGCGTGGGAAACTATGTTGGCCTAATTCGACACTAGAAATTAAAACGGTCATAACTTAGTCATTTTAAATCGAAATTGGGTCATTCTTGAGCTCAAATTCAAGGATTTTTCGTCTTCTTTCCAATGGTACCAATTTCATTATCAGATTCCCATCCTACTAGGAGATATTTATGTTTTAGTGAGAAAGTGTCGGAAAACTATTTAAACCAATATGGAGTATTTAAAGGAAACTATTTCTGACATATTTAGTTGCACTAATTTGTGTAAATATAATAAATTAATAATTTGTTATGGAAGGAAGTGTATATATATATATATATATATATATATATATATAATTATTTATATATGTGTATATATAGTTTAATTTGTCTATGAGTTGTATGGAAGGATGAATATATATATATGTATGTATGTATGTATATTGATTTTAAATAATCAAGGATTATTAAAGAAGGTGTTAAACACATAAATACATTAAATAACATATGTGTAGGTATATATATATATATAAATCATTTAAGATGATTAATATTATCATTCTTATTTGGCATATCTTAATAGGCTGGTTGTTAAATTAATGATATGCGTATAATATGCATGTGATGGCTATGTATGATTTAGCGTATTGTTAATTTTAAAGTTAATTCATGGTTAAAGTGTGGGCATGGATGAATTGTCAAATAATTAAATATATTACCTAAATATTTGTATGAATAGAATACATATATGGAAAGCATGGATGAATTGCTAATTAAATGTATGAATAAATATACCTGTGGAGGCATGGTTGAATTGCCAATGTATAAATATACATACACGGAGGCATGGTTGAATTGCCAATGTATAAATAAATATACTTATGGAGGCATGGTTGAATTGCCAATATATAAATAAAAATATTTACAATGGCATGGTTGATTTGCCAGAGCATAATTACGTTGTTATGTGTTAGATGATTAAAATATCATCTATGGTTGTTGTATGTATGGATTGGATTAGGGTTAGATATTCTTAAATGAGAATAGTTTAGTACTTACTGGTTAGTGTATTATTTTACATTAATAAAATAATATTGGGGAAGACGTGGATGATTTGTCAAAACTTGGATTTTGGATATGTGATTTAAACAATTTAAATCATCATCGGGTTGGGATTAAATAGAGTATTTCTTTTATTATAATTTGTTGTTTAAATGATTAGACAACTGACTAGGATGGGATTAAGGTCAAAGGAGTTTTTATAAAATGAAATGGTAGATTGGTCTAGGTATGAATATTATTTTAATAATTATTTAATAGGTATGGAAATTTAATAAACCTATTAATGGATGTGATTAGTATAGTATATATAATTATATATAGACATGTATATCGTGCTTTATTAAAGTTAAAACTTTATTAGGTTTGGTTTTGATCAGAGATGATCTGCTTATTGGTTTTCAGAGGCCTGGTAGAGTGAACTTGCTCGTAGGGTTTAACCCACGATTTATTTTTCAGGTTATTAGAGGTTCCAGTCTCGAGGTTGAGGATCTGCAGCTGGGAGACTGTCATTCGTCTATTCATCTTGTGTACTTTTAAATAGTATTGGATTATTGGATAATGTTTAAGGGGTCCTTGAGTTATGAGATTTTCGAATTGTAATTGTTGGAGAATCATTAAGTAATATTTATTTATTAGTTTTCTTCAGCGGTTTATTTATTCTTTATTATTCATCTTTGTATTCTGTGCTTGTTATATACTTAAATTGTTTTGATATCCCTTGATTTTGTGCGCGGACTTGATCAATCCGTGTTCCAAAATTAGGGGGTATCACAAATGTTAAATGGGTAACTTAATGATGAATTAATCATTGTCTAATTTAATATTCATATTATGTGAGGGTTGGTATGTGATGATTTAGTCATTTTCCTTCATTTCTATTCCCTCAAATTTTACGGATATATTTTTTTTCCATTGATTTCTTTTTCTGGGTTTTCTTTTTCCGTCATCTTTCACTGTCTTTTCATTTTGCGTAACCTATCAAGTCGTGCTCGGAATTGATTCCGGCCTTGCATGCATTCATTATACTTGATTTCTATGTGATATGCATTTTTATTTTTGTAGAAAAGCATGCTAGTGTTCACTTTTGCCCGTAGGGGTATAAATGCAAAGATTCTTGAAAATCATTTTCCTTACTTAGGGTGTTTTTCATAATTGTCTTTCAATGAAATTTGGTATTTAAAGTTCTTTTAAATGTATCTTTTGAATGACAATTAATTTTTGGCTTTTTGGGAAATTCACTTTTTGAGTTATTTACTGGAGGGGTCTTTGTGTAATTTTGGAAAGTTTTTGGAAAAGTTTCTCGTTTTGGGTTCAAATCTTCATAATGGTTTATTTTCACTTTTCAAGAACTTTGGCACTTCTGGAATATTTTTTGAATTTTTATTTCATTTATTTTGAAATTTATTTTCCCGTTAGTCGTCAATCTTGTTCGGGGCATAACTTTTCGCTCGGGGCTCGGTTTTTAACTCCGTTTCTTTTGTTGATCTTAGAATTCCATTTTAAAACTTTTTTGTTCACGGACCATCTTCATTTGAGCTCGTCTTGATAGATTTCACTTTTTAGACTCGGGCAGGGCCGGTTCAGATTGTTCGGGACACATTTTTGACCTATTTAGGTATGGATGGCAATGGGGCAGGTTTGGAGCCGATTTTCCTAAATCCCGCCCCGCCCCGTTTAATTTTTGGCAAGTCCATGCCTACCCCGTGCCCCGCGACGAGTTAGATTTTCATATTCATCCCCGCACCGTTGGCAAATATTTTGCCCCGTGCCCGCCCCGCTAACAATTTTTTTTCACAATTTTTTTGGCTCAGAAATTGATCTGGTATCCCTTTCTGTCTTCCACAATTTTCTTGGTTGAATAGCCTAAAAAGGATAAGACGAAGAATAGATCAATCCCTCTGCCTCTGCCTGAGAAGAATAAATCAAATAAATTATAAAATAAGAGATATATTATATGTGTGTGTGTGTGTGTAAGTATAAAAAAGGTAGAAGAAGAACTGAAGAAGAATAGATCTACATGGGTGAATGCGTGAATCTACTTGAGAAAGAGAAACAGAGACTGGTGAGGGAGAAAGGGATTGAGGTCGAGGGTTTGGTTTTTGAGTTTTGACTCTCTCTGTCTATCCTTAATACGCACTCAGTGCACACATAAGGACTTAAGAAATCAGGGCTATAAGAAATGAGTAACTGAGTAAGCTAGTAAAATAAGTTATATATATATATATATAATTATATGCTTAACGGGGAGAGAGGGGGCGGGCGGGGCGGGGTCCCGGCAGATATGTATAAGAACCCTTACCCACCTCGTGACCCGCGACGGGTACAAAATTTGTATCCATGCCGCCCCAACAGTATAAAAGTTATTCCCATATCCGTTATTAACGGGGTGGGACGGGGCGGTAAAAATTGCCACCCTTATATTTAGGGCAGGTGGATGAGGGAGAAAGTCATTTCACTTTTTACACTTTCCAAAAATAGTAGCTACAGCCGCCATTAGAGGAGCTTGGGGCTGCCCTTTCTCTCTCCTTTTTTCATCTACCTCCTCTTTGATTCGCCTCTTCCCGATGAATACTTTTTTGATGTCTTCAATGACACGGTGATTTCTATCTGATCGATTTTTGATTTGCAGCACTTTGACTTTTGGGGTGTGGGTTCAAGTTTGAATTTAGGTCTTGTCACAAGAGAATTTCTTACGCTCCTTGTTGTCCCCGTCATAATTCAGAAGTTTCATCGCATATTGTGAAGTTTGATTTTTGTGTGATTTGAGATTTTCATCTCAAAGTGAGGTAGAGGGTGTTTCATGTTTATAATCTTAGTGTTTTACATGTTTTTGAGATTTATATAACTTGTATGCATGTTTAAAGTTTAGATTTAGAAATGGTTTTTATTTTTATTAAATGATGATTTAATTTCATAGCTGAAGCATGCTTAAATTTAATTGAGAATATGATATTTGAAAAACCCATGACTTGTTGTTCATTATATATTATTTTGGAATTTTTGGATAACTTTTAAAATCTAAAGATTTTTTTAATTAATTAAATTAATTAAAAATTAAGTAAGTGTTTTAGTGGCTTAATTAGACTTTTAATTTGATATTTGAGTTATTTATAATGTGTTGCTTAATATGTGTTAATTTCATGTCATTTGGTGATATTTTGCAATCTTGAGAAATTAATTAATTTATGTTTTATTAATTTCCATTTAATTATCTTATGGTTTAATTATGTCTTTGATGTTACTTAAGGCTTATTTGTTTTACATGCCATGATAGTTGAGAACTTAGGGCATGTCTTGTATGTTCCCACATTTTGATTGTGTGTGATATTTAATTATGTACATTTAGTATATGTGTATATAATTGTTGTGCATAATTTGTTGATTTTGGAAACTTGAGGATGTCGTAAGATTAACTATGGCTAAGGCTCGGCTCTAGTACGGGGGATATGAGAGCCCTCTATTTTTAGTGCGCATTTAAGGGAAAACATCCACGGGCTAGCAACCTAAATGATACTTGGAGCTAGTTTTATTCCGGTGTAACGTCCAAGTTTCCGTATGTTTGATTTCGCATTTTAAATTCCAAGTTGTTTACTTTCTGAATTTATATTTTGCTATTTGGTATTTGAAGTTTCAATGTTGCTCAATTGTTCATTTATTGTGGTTTATGATAAGGATGTTTTAATGTAATTTAGGATGATCCCTTAGTCTCACATTGGATGTAGACGTTAGATGGCATGAATCACATGGATTGATTTATATCAACTTATAAAGACTTGCAAAACTTTAGGTTATATGCATGTTCATTTCCTACAAGTAACTTGTTTACTCACCTTCGTTGCTTGGGACATTTTTCAGGTAAAGAACCATGTTATAAGGATGCACAACATTCTTGAACTTGCTTTGTGGCTTGATGAGTTTGACGTATTCCTTTACATGCACTTGCTAGCATGATTTTGCTTTATTTTAGTTAATTATGTCAAAACTTATACTTTTTATTTGGAATATGTAATAAGTACCTAAATGCATCTTTTGAGACATATTTGACTTATATGTGATGAGGCCAAGGGCCAATGACTTCATGCTTTACTTAAATGCTATTTGGTTATATGTTTAAATATGAGAAAAATAGAAAAATGCGAGATTTTAACATGTCATTTTCAGTTCGGATGGTGAAAAGTGTACTTTAATACATTCCTTAGTGTTCTTTTACCATATGTGACGTGTGGCCATGGGCCAAGTGGTCTTTTGAATGTATCTATGGTGATCGACTTCAATTATTGCTTAAAAATCTCATTTTTCATGCTTTAGGGATTTTAACATGTCATATTTTGCTTTGGGAATATTTTATGGTCGTAAACCATTATAGCACATTTTATTATGTATATTATGCTTGTGGGAATGATCACTTTGCACAAGATATCACGTTTGTATGATATGGATGCTATTAACTTCAAGTTTTCCTTTTTAAGCTTATTTTCTTGCATTTTTTAGGTTTAACAAGTCGGATTTTGCATTGGGTATATTTGGGAGTCACGGACCATTTCCGTATACTTGAAAACACTTATTACGATTGCGTGCACAATCGTTTTAGCACACAACTTCATATTTGGTCATTTGAATACTTGAAGCAAACTTGCGTTTTTTGGTTTTTTTGTCAAAACTGATCTCAAGGGCATTTTGGGGTTTCACGTAAAAAATAAAATTTTCTTTCGACATAGTCACCTTGAAAAATTATTTTAAGGAAGGTTTCTAGACAGTTGTTTAATCATTTAAACAATAAAATATAATTAAATGAATATTATATTTAATTCAAAACCTAATAACGATGTTAAATCGCACAGCCAAAATCTAGGTTTTGACAAATTATCTATGTCTTCACCAATATTATTTTATTAATATACATAAAATAATATACTAAACTGTAATTACTAGATTATTCTAATTTAAGAATATCTAATTATAATCCAACCTATACATACAATAACCTCAAATGAAATTTTAATTATCTAACAATTTAATTACGCTTTGACAAATCAACCATGCCACTTTCAATATATTTATTTACATATTGACAATTTAATTATACCTCCACAAGTATATTTATTTATACATTGGCAATTCAACCATACTTACACAAATATATATATATATATATATATATATATATATATTTATTTATTTATTTATTTATTTATACTTTTAAACTAGCAACTCATCCATACTTCTTATGTATGTATTTTATTCATACAAATACTTAGACAATATATTTATGCCTTTGACAACTCATCTATGCCTATAATTCAATAAATATAATCATGAAATATAATCTAATTAAAATAAGACAATTAATCTAAGCACTCAATTAAATAAAACAAATCATTTAAAAATAAAATAAAAGTAATTAATCCAAATTAAATTAAACAAATCATTTAAAAATAAAATAAAAGTAATTAATCTCAGTTAAAAAATTCTTTAAAATATCGGGGTATTACATTCTTCCCCCTTAACAAAAGGAATTTCGTCTTTGGAATTCACGAATCCATGAAATGAAAATTTGATTATTTATTCCAAATTTCTATTTTCCCTTTTTCCGTGTGGAATTAACTCATTCACACCTACTCATAATTACCAGACATATCTCGTAATTTATTAAGACTATGCTAAGTTAATCCATACTCATTGCATTTATTTGCAATCGAACCTCACCAACTTACATGCGTTGGTAAAATATACTCATTGCTCTATTTTCTTGCAACAAAAATACATGAAATCCGTTTACACACACATGACGTGAAAATATATGATATCGTCAACAATAGACAATTGCCTAATCAAACAAAATATGAATAACCCACATAATGAGGGAATAACCTCCTTTTTATTGCTAAACCAAGTTATACCCTTCACGGAAAAAAAAAAAAAATGTTTTAGGTAATAACCCGCTTCCCATTTTCGAACTGTAATATACGAGTTTACGATACCTAACTATTTCGTTTATTCTGGCAGCACACATAAGATCTCTAAAAAGAGTAATCTCCATAAATATATCCTTAATTAATGTCGGACTCATAATTCAACTCCTTTTAAACAACGATCCACAAAATGAAAAATCTTAAAAGATCATCCATACAAATCCTTAAGTAATGCCATACCAACAGGCAACCCTGAAAGCTTTATTTAATACTCTTAATCGATCTTGGTCAAACCCCTAAACCAAATTACTTCTCAACATACTAACCATTTTGTATCATGTTGATATTTGAGAGTATCTGTAATTACATTTATTCTTCCTGAACAATATTGAGTATAGAAGTAATAACTTCTTATAATTCAGTTATCTATTCTATCTCACACATGCGTTTACTCTGTGAACGTAAACTATAGACCGTCAAAGTGTATGTCATTCAATCAGTTTTCACGATAAATATTGTCTCCCTATATACTGATTTAGCATATGCTCCCGACACCTACGCTATTGCTTTAAATACCTTCTAAATCGGTGTCCTACCATTTGCTGATAAGACTAAACGATTTTAAGTTTAAAACATACTAACAGATCGAATATGGAATGCAATGAATCATAAACTTAAAATCTAAGTAAAAGAGTACAAAATGCGGAAGTCACACAACGAAAGACACCCTAGGGACACTTGAACCTAGAGTTCTCTGATACCAACTGTGATACCCCTTAATTTCAGAATACGGGTTGATCAAATCCGTGTACAAAACTGGGGGATATCAAAATAATGAAAGTATTTTAAACAAATACAGAGTACAAAAAGAAAAGAAAATAAATAAATAACTCGCTAAAGGAAAATTTATTAAATAATAAATCTATTAATAATTCTCCAATGATTACAACTCGGAAATCCTGTACTTCAAAAACCCCTAAAAACATTATCCAATAATCCAGTCAACTAAAAAAAAAAGTTTATAATCATACTTTGAAATAAACTGAAAGAATATATAAGTTCTCCAGCTGCGAATCCTCAACCTTGAGACTTAGACCTCTAGTAACCTGAAAGATTAAAAATAAGTGGGTCAAACCCACGAGTAAGTTTTGTCTACCAGACCTCTGAAAACCAATAAAAAGATCATCTCTGACCAAATTCAATCATAATAAAGTCTTTAAATAAATATTATATTTAATCCAAAACCCAATAACGATTTTAAATATTTTAAATCACACAGCCAACATCTAGGCTTTAACAAATCATCCATGTCTCCATCAATATTATTTTATTAATATACATAAAATAATACACTAACATGTAATTACTAGATTATTCTAATTTAAGAATATCTAATCCTAATCCAACTTATACATACAATAACCTCAAATGAAATTTTAATCATCTTACACATAGCAATTTAATTACGCTTTGGCAAATCAACCATGTCATTTTTAATATATTTAATTACATATTGGCAATTTAACCATGTGTAATACCCCTAATTTTAAATGGATAGTCTCGGCATTTTAATTAATAGTTTTATTACATTTTTATTTGATTTATTGAATTATTTACGTATTTATTTTATTTGTTTAATTATTCAGTTATGTGTTTATTTGTGTAATTATTTTGTTTGATTATTTAATTGTTTGATTTGTTTTTATTATTATATGTTTATGGGGAAATTCATGTAATTGTTGTTGTGATTAAATGATTTTAAATTCGTGTAATTAGTGTTTATATGTAAAGTGTAGGTTTAGGGTTTTATATTTTTTTATGAAATTTCGTGGGTTAGGTTAGCCGACTTATAATTAGGTTGGAATTAGAATTAGGTTTTATAGAAGCTTATATATATATAAGTTATGTGTCTGCCAAGGGTTTTAGAACTCTATTCACGTACTGAGAGGCAGAGAGAAACATAGAGGGATTTAAGAGGAAAAGAGAGAGAACCAGTTATGGTTTCGGCCGTCGATTAAAGGTCGGAGCAAGGAGGAAGGAAAAGGTTGATTGTGGGTTAGAACTGGAGCAGTAGGAGGCTTGACGGTAATCGTAACTCGCCGGGAAATCTAGGAAGACGGTGTGGAGATTTTAATTCAAAATCTCACAGGCAAGTTCCTATTCTAACTCCTTCCCTTAAACCTGTGTTCTGTGCATGCTTTATAGTCTATAGGAGTTAATTTAAACTTTAAAACGGATGTTTTATGCATGTTAAATTAAACTGTAAACTATTATATGTTTTGTTTAACTAAAACTATTTTGTGCATAAACTGTTATCAATTATGTTTTAAATCTTGCTAACAATTCATATTGGAATTTGAGGAGTTTCTGGAGTCTTTGGGACTTAGATTGAACCCTAAATTTTTTAATAAAATCAGTGCAGAGAATTCTTAACTTCACCGGAGGCGAAGAAGAGAAACAAGAGGAGCGTAACACGACTCTCAGGGAGAGAGCCGACTCCCTAATAGAGGGAGCCGGCTCCCTAGGTGAGAGAGCTTACTCTCCATGAGGGAGAGCCGGCTCTAGAGGTATGAGAGCCGGCTCCCATGAAGGGGGAGCCGGCTCCCTTGTTGGAACACCCCTACGAGTGTATTTTTGGTATTTTCAGATTGCAGGGGCTAAAGTGTAGTTCTGAAATTTAATTGGGGGTTTTTTTAAATGATGTATATAACATATTAAAGACCCAGGATTATTGGTTTATGCTATGGTAATGGACATCATGAAATTTAAATACTAAATTGTATGCTGTCAGGAGTTATGGGAGTTTTAATTGCTAGTTTTGTTTTAGCAAATTAAATGGACTAGTATGAAAGTATTTTTGGGATTTCACATAATGTGCTCAGTTTATATTTCTGATTATCATTATATCATGTTCTAGATTTCAATTGATGGACTATTTTAATTCTGTTCTGTCAATTATAGGGATATGGATGATTTAAATTGTTTATATGTATTCTAGTAATTTAAACGGAGGTTATAAGATTATAATCATATACTGGATGTATAATAGGATCTGGCATATATCTGACTTCTATTATACTTGTTTCTGGATGTATTTGATGTTCATATAAGTTGTTGCATCATTTATTGGATTTTGTGCATTATATATACCTGTATAGGGCAGTGGCATATTAGGGATGGATTAGATCAAAACGCTAATCCCTACCTATTCATACATACGAAATGGATTAACTAAAACAGTTAAATCCTACATTGATTCAAGTCTAGTCAACTAAAACAGTTGAATGACATTTTGGATGTTTGTTTATTTTATTTTATATATTCTGCATTAGGAAGGATATTATATATATACTTATGGTACCGTGATATGAGATTAAGTTTCAGGATCATGGTTAGGGTGCGTATATTGTCTAGGATGGATAACTGGACATAGTTGTTGTTCCCTGGTAAGTCTAGGTATACATGCCCACCGTGATATGAGATTTGCATTTTACCTTCTACACAAGCTGAGACAGAACTATAGGTTAGTGAGCATCCTATAGTGTGTATCTATACATATATGGGCTATTTTTGTTATTACTAAGCTATTTAGGATGTATCTACGTATCGGGTTTCTGTATAGATTGTAGTAGGATAGAACTTGCTAATGGGTCTGACCCACTCTTATTTTCAGGTGTTCGTCAGTTCCAGATTTAGAGCTTGATCGTGCTGAGCAGATACAGTCACTCACTCCTCCGACTACATAGGATTACTTTTTATGTTTTAGTGTTGGATTTGGTTTCGATACTTTACTTTCTATTAGATTTTATTAGGGGTCCACTAGATGGATTCCCGAATTGTACGAATATTGGAAGTTTGGATAATGTTAGTTTTATAACTTTTGAGTATTTAATATTTAGAATTCTTTCAGCCTTTATTATTTTGTTCTTAATTCTTTTTGTATTCTTGCTTGTTTACATATTAATTGTCTGGTATCTCTCGGATCTGTGCTCGGACTTGATCACCCGTGACTCTAGAATCGAAGGGTATCACACCATGCCTCCACAAGTATATTTATTTATATATTGACAATTTAACCATGCCTCCACAAGTATATATATATTTACACTTTTAAACTAGCAACTTATCCATTCTTCCTATGTATGTATTTTATTCATACAAATACTTAGGTAATATATTTACGCCTTTGGTAACTCATCCATGCCTACAATTCAACAAATATAATCTAATTAAAACATGACAATTAATCTAAGCACTCAATTAAATAAAACAAATCATTTAAAAATAAAATAAAAGTAATTAAGTGAGCAAACACCCAAAAATAAAAGACTTTGGTCAATCTATTAAAAGAAATAAATATAATAATGCAAAAGTGTCATTTATGCATTGAACACTTTTAGAAAGATTACATGAAACATAAAGAATGATTCGAAAAGAAAAGTAAGTCTTTTAACTTTTGTATATTTAAAATCACTTATTGATATTCTTTCTAATACATGATAGGTTGACTTAAGTATTAATGTTTATGTTTCTAATAGATGCAATGATTTCTTATGACCTAAATCACAAATTCAAATGAGAATTTCGTATTTATGAGAATTGGAAAGAAAAATTATTGAAACTATTAAGACATTTTGTTTAGTCTTAAACAATGAATTTTATTTAAATTATTTTAAACTTTTTACATTTTTTCAATTTCCCATTATTTGATTTGATTTCAAAACTTTATATTAATGATTTTTCCTTTAAATTTGATAATAATGTTTATTCAAAAAATTCTAATTTGTGAGTTATAGTATTCTTCTTGATGATTTACGTATATTCAAACTTTATAGTTTATTTATTAAAACCCTTTTGACCTTGCATCATAATGTTAGAATTAAGCGTAACTCAATTAATAAAATTCATTTATCATATGGCATACAAGACTAGGTCAATATCCAGTGAATGATTGGAAAGATTAGTAAATGATAGGATTCTTTTGAATCTAGACTTTACTGATTTTGTTGTGTGTGTGAATTGTATTAAGAGTAAACAAACCAAACACATAAAGAAATGAGTCACAAGAAATACAGATCTTCTTAAAATTATTCATACAGACATTTGCAAACCTTCTGATGTTCCATCTTTTGGTGGAGAAAAGTATTTTATCATCTTTATAGTTAATTTTTCACGTTAGCTATTTGTTGCATGAAAAATCTCAAGCAATGGGTACTCTTGAAGTATACATAATGAGGTTGAAAAATAATTAAATAGAAAAGTGAAAATCATAAGGTCATATAGAGGTACTGAATATTATGAAAGCATGATGAAATGGGCCAATGCTTTGGACCTTTAGCTAAATTCCTTGAACTATATGGCATTTGTGCTCAATACACTATGCTAGGCATGCCCCAGCAGAAGCGTGTAGCTGAAAGTTGTAATCGTACTCTTATGCATATGGTTAGGAGTATGTGAAGTAATTTCTTGTCACCCATAATCTAAAGGGTAAAAGTTTTATTATCCTAAACATAGTATGAGAATTGTCGAAACCGAAAATGTCAGATTCATTGAAAATGGTGAAGTCAGTAGGAGTGATAAAAATAAGAATGTGATCATTCAAGAAGTTAGGGTACAAATTTTTTTACTCATAACTTTTACGGAAATAATCATTTCTATAGTTGTTGAACCGTATAACAGCGAAGAATAATTAAATTATTAACAACTCAAAGATGAGATAGTCACCAATGAATAGATTGTAGAAGAATCACAAGGAATAACATTAAGACGATCTCAAAGAGAAAGAAGATCTGTTATTCCGGATGACTATGTGGTATATCTTCAAGAATTTGATATTGAGATTGAGATACATAAGGATTCGATTACATATTCACTAGCCATTAACAGTAATGATTTTACTAAATGGATTAATGTCATGAATTAAGAGATTATAAAGAAACCTTCTTTACAGTATCTAAGAAGGATCTCTTAAAATATCATGGCATTAATAGCTTATTATGATTTAGAATTACATCAAATGGATGTGAATACAACTTTTATGAATTGGAGTTTAGAAGATGAAGTTTATATGATCAACCTGAATGCTTCACAATAGAGGGTAAAGAATATATGGTCTATAAACTTAAAATGTCAATATATAATCTTAAACAGACTTCCTAACAATGGTATATTAAGTTTAATGATATTATTATTTATTTTAATTTTAAGAAAAACACTGTTGATCGGTGTATATACCAGAAGGTTAGTAGGAGTAAGTTTATATTTCTAATTCTATATATTGATGATATTGTGTTTGCTAGTAGTAATCTTAGTTTATTATATGAAACTAAAAGTTATCTCTAAAAACTTTGAAATAAAAGATATGGATGAGGCATCCTACGTGATGGGAATAGAAATACTGTATGATAGATCATGTGAATTTTTAAGATTGTCTCAAAAAGCATATATTGAAAGAGTTCTAGAAAGATTTGGTACGGAATGTTGTTCAACCAGTTTTGTTTCATACATAAAAGGAGATAAATTCAGCCTAATGCAATCTCAAAGAATGAGTTAGCTAAAAGGTAAAGAAATAAAAAAATTCCTTATGCATATATTGCGAAGTTTGATGTATATACAAGTTGATAATGGATAAAAGATTATATGTTCACACTTAGAAAGACATCTTTATGAATATGTGAATAATAATTAATTCACAATTGGTTATTTGTTCCTTTTGGCTAGAGGAACAATATTATGAAAAAGTATAAAGTAATTTATTTATTACTTTGTCTGTTATGAATTTTTAATTTGTAGCATGCTTTGAGGATATAATTTATGGTTGCAGAATTTATTTGAGGACTTGGAGTTATTAGTACCATTCAAATTGCTGAAAAATTTATACTATAATTGTTGATCTTCTTGTATTAAAAATGATAGGTATTATAAAATTGAAATACTTTATCATTAAAGAAGATGTTTAGAAATAACGAGTGTCTATTAAACATATAAGCACACAACTTATGATTGCAATCCATTAAGGAATGGACTACCACCCAAGACATTTATGGAACGTGTTCAAAGAATGAGTCTTGAATGTAGTTAATGATGATTATTTCTTAATTTTGGATTGTTTAACGGTGCTTATATATATTTGATGTTTTGCGCTCATTAAATATGTTTATGATATTTCCTATTAATTAATGTACATGCACGCATTACTTTAATAAGTGATTATAGGAATAGTCTTGGAAAAGACATTATTAATACTTCTCATTTATAGACTATGTTGAATAGGTTACTAGTGTTGTGGTACATGTAAAGGACTGTGTCATTTAGTGACATATAACCGCCATGACTCGCATTGGTAGTTTATTTACTATGGTATTTATGATGACCAACTTAATGAGTCAATCTGATATATAGTGTACATTAATGACTATTTTACTAAACCACTACAAAAGTTATCATATGGGCCAAGTGGGAGAATGTAAGATTATTTATTAATTGTGTGGCCCACATGATTTAGACATGTGGTATATTTTATTAATTAATGGTTAAGTAAGTAGATATCATATTAATAAAATATTATTTGGTCAACTTATTAATTACCTTTTTGGTAATTAATTATTGAAGAAATGTTTTCCTATTTGTTCCTTACTTTGATGGAAAGTGAATATTAAGTTACTAAAAGAAAAACTAGTCATCTCTCTGCCTTTATAAAAGTGCATATATTCCATCAATTATATACGCTAATGAAAGCAACATGTATAATATTTGTGTGTGCAAAAGGCCAAGATAGGGAAATCAATTTTCACGCTTTGCCTATTGTTTGGAGTTGTAGCTTAGTTCGTTGTTAAATGATCTCGACGTTGGATTGATCTCAACAAGGTTTGCTATCACAGATCGAGGTATTTATATTTAGGCAAACTACAATGACCTCCCCTGAGGTTTGGATTATATACAAGTAGACCTGATTATTATATTATTAAAAAATTAAAATATATAGAAATGACAAATCACCATTTTGCCCACTCTCTATCCCCTTATCTCAGAGCGCTTCCGCTGCTCAAATTCTCGTCGACGCTGATGATTGTGCGGTGAATGGGATAAACGGAATCAGCGGTGAACTGCGGCCGTGAGCTTACGGATTGGAAGAAGCTTGGCTGTGAGCTTGAGGTTTGGGAGAAGCTCGGCTGTGGAGAGAAGTATGATATGGCCGGTGAATCTGGTAGGTGGTGCAGCGGCGGTGACGGACCGGCGAGGATGAAGATGGGCTCGGCTGTGTCGGCTCAGACGTTTCGGCTGTAATTGATGGCGGGCGGTGGTGAAAAATTCACGACGAGCAAGGATCTGGGCACGGTGATGGCTGCCGTGACTGGTTTGGAAGCTCAGCGGCGGTGACGGATTGCCCTCCAACCACCACCTACCATCGCTACCTCTAACACGCCGACCCGTTTTTACCAACAACCACCATCGCCGCTACCACCCAATCTGAGACCCATGTCACCGCCACCCCCACCACTTTTTCCATCCGATCTTAATTAAACCCATGAATAATACAATCAAACCACGATTAAACCCAATTCGCCGGAATCGCGACTGATTCATAGTCTCGTCGCCGGAATTGCGACTGATTCACAGTCCTCACTGCTGTTTTATTCCCGCTGCTAGTCGCCATCGCATACCACACCGCCTTCTCCCATCCGGACTCGGTCTTCTAAGCCGTTGCCTCCCGCGTCTGCAACAACTTCAGATTAAAAAAAACCCAGAAAGTAACAGTGAATAAAATAAAATTAAAAATTAAATTATAGAAATATATATAAACAGAGAGAATTATGAATCTATATATCTATCTGACCTTGGGATTTAAGAACAAACAGAACTCCGGCGTCGAGCTCTTTGGCAGAGCTAACGGTACCATTTTCTTTATTTCTCGGGAGCAGTACATCTTCAGAGTTGGGAGCAAAAGTAGTTTCCATCCCCATATGTGTGTGTGAGAGAGACAGACAGAGAGAGGTTTATGAACAATAACAGATCTGTTTCTGGGTTTGAGGATAATACGAAAGTGGTGAAGGTGGGCTGGAGAGAGACAATGGTGAGTGGGTTTAAGGGTAGTTTGGTCCATTTAACATGAATTTTATTTTCATTTATTTATATTACAAGGGTAATAACGTCTTTTTACGTTGTTGATGGGCATTTTAGTCACTTCAAACAAATTTTTTGATAAAAAATATTATTTATTGTACAGAAGGGAGGTCATTGCAAAATAGTGAAAATCCCAGGGGGTTGCATTACAACAAAATGGCAAACTTCAGGTTTAGTTGCAATTAGTCCAAACCTCAGGGGAGGTCATTGTAGTTTGCCCTTATATATAACTATATTTATACATTATAGGAATGTGAAGATAATGAAGTTCTATGATCTTGTGATTTATGTTTATTTGTGATTAATGATTTGCACGAATAATTAAAGTTTACAATGAGAAGTTCGAATGGGTGACGAAGGTTGCGTGCATCAATCCGAATTAAACAATGAGCTATTGAAACTTGCATCCTTTGTATTTGTAATAATGAACCACTGCAGGCTCCCCCATTGTTCATCTTTCTCTGCTGTGCTGCCTCCACCTTCCCTCTCTCTCTCTCTCTCTCTCTCTCTCTCTCTCCTTTCCTGTCAGTCATCACTTCTTCTGGCTAATGGTTATGGAGGAGATGAGAAAGATAATGAAAAAAAAAGGAGATTAGTAGTGTTGATTTGTCTTTTTCACAACAGTAATTTTGGAATTCAATAATAAATTTTTAAAGGACTTAATAGTTACTTAATGGTTTGAGAGGTCAAGGTAATTTTATAAAAACACATTATTTTTTAAACTTTAATCCCAAACGGAGAGGCCGGAGTAATTTACCCTTTAATTGTCAATGCTTACTGTTGGATTGATTTATGGGATCAATTATTTATTTATTTATATATTTTTGGTCAACAATGACATTCTAATGATTAATAACGGGACACATGTAAATTTTTTAGGACTCGAACTCTCAAGTTTTTGTGATGTGAGAATCTTGCCGCTAAACTATTTCATTGAAAGGAGAATATTGGGTACCCCAAGGGTACCCCGTCAGCTTGTCCACCTGGTACCCTAATCCAATAAAAACATGACAACTGGCTAACTTTTCCACCTCAGCTTCCTACTTAACATGCCATTAACGAAGACGACGTCAACTTTGTTATAAAAAAAAAATAGCGTTGACCGGATTAAGGAATCATCTTCACCATCGCTGGCCCCACCAACCAGCAGCCATCGCCGAGCACAAAGTTCATTCTCGGGTAGCCAAGAAATGTCCCTTATGATCTCGCCGAGTTGGCTCACCAACGAGTCTGAGCTAAAGACCCACAAGAATTAAAGATTTTGGAGCGATTGAGAGAGACCCAGATGAGAGAATTGCTTGAATCTGTACGGCGGAGTTATGAGACATACGCCATAGTTTTGAAGGTCAGAGCGCTGCCGGTACCAGAGAAGATGGCGCGTCGAGAACCGGTTGATTTGGTGATAGTATTAGATGTGAGCGAAGCGTGACGATAGAGAAATTGCAGATGATGAAACACGCGATGCGATTGATCGTGTCGTCTCTTTCATCCGCCGATCGTCTCTCCATTGTGGCTTTCTCGGCGAACTCTAAGAGGTTGTTGCCACTGAAAAGAATGACGGTGAACGGACGGTTATCGGCGCGTTGAATCACCGACGCACTTGTGGCAGGCCAAGGCTCGAGTTTCACCGACGCGCTGAAAAAAGCAGCGAAGGTGTTAGAAGACGTTCACGACGGGCCAGTCTCTGCCGGTAAATCGGTGATGGAAAGGCGTCAATCCTTCGTCGTCTGTTCCACGCACTACTCGCACATCAAGATCCTGTACACGCCTTTGGATTCAGCCAAGGTGGTGCGTACGGCGACGCCTTCGCCAAATTATGGTCGGTTTACTGAGCGCCGCGGTGCAGGATTTCCGTCTACAGCTCTGTTTCGCCTCCGGTTCGCTTTGGCGAAGATCGCAGCGGTTATTCACACACCGGTCAGCCCAGCGCTCTCGGATCCGGTTGGATTTGACTCGGTGAGCTATATGCCGAAGAAGATAGGTTTCATAATATATATTTTTTTAACGAAGTTAACGATGTTCCGTTAGTGGCATGTTGAGTATGAAGCTGATGTGGAAAGTTAGCCAATTGTCATGTTTTTATTGGATTGGGATACCAAGTGGGACAAGCTGACGGGGTAAAATATTCTCTCCTCATTGAATTATAAAATTTCTCATTAATAATAAATTGCATATGAATATATTCATAATAATTTGTGGGATTATTATCAGTTCAGATCGGATAAAAATTAATCTTATCTGATTTAAGGTCAAATTCAACCTAATCCTGAGTCCTGACTGAGTTCAATCGCTTTAGAGATCTGTTTTCAGGTGTGTGTTGAACCTTGTAACAGCCTAGACCTTTGGTTGATCTACCTGCTCGTTGACTCCGGGCGGCCTCAATAACATGTGATGGGCCCAATTTTAATTTGTTTCTCACTTGGGTCTGGCACGCTACACTTACTCACGGGATTGTTGTCATGAAATGGACTACCAGCATGTGGGCCACTTCTCGGTTACATCATGCGAGTTCCTGTCGTTGATTAAATCAACCTTTTTTTTCCCCACCACTAACACAATCCTTTTTCTAACTTTCAAATCAATTAACAAAATCCAAAATCTCTTGCACCAAATTCCCAAGTCCCACCAAAAAAAAAAAAAAAAATGGACGGTTAAGGGTTGTACCTTAGTGGTCCTTTTTTGCCTTTCAAAATAGAATAATATGTGTTTAAATTCTCCTAAAAAATGCACCATTCTTTCAACTAAAAAAAAAAATTTCAAAACTTTTTACAATCTAATACGAGTTTTTATTAAAAACTACGATTGTAACGTGAATTAAAAAAGTGGAACCCATGTATTAGATAGCACTAATACTATTAAAAAAAATTCAAAATAATGCAAAAGTGAAGTGTGAACATCCATAGCTAAAGTGGGAACTTTTTTTTTTTTTTTTTTTTTTACTTATAAATATAAATAACTAATTTAATTTAAAAGAAACAAAAAGTAAGTATATATCATTTTATATTAAATTGTTAACCAATGTATACTTGTGGTCTTTGAGAATGGGCTCCGCACTGCTACGTTTGCGGAATGGAGCCGGGCCCTGGGTGTTGCCGATGTCCAAGCTGTTCCCAGCTTCTAATATGGCCAGGCAGGCTCGCCAGAGTCGCGTTGCATAATTTCCTCGAGATGGGCGAGGCCCATGGTTTACAAAGCCCAGCGCGTGGAACAGCAAACCCACTCGCTAATCTCGAACTTGCTCTAGAATTCTAGAAGCGTCTTTTGACTACTTTTCTTTTCCATAAAGCCCCCCTGATTAAAGCTTCTAGGGTTTTTATCTTCTCCTCCATTTTCCGAAGCAGCTCTACCTAAACCAGTCCCACTTAACCTTCTAAACCTATCTTCGATTCAATCCGTTTCAGGGGTATTTTTTTTGTTTCAATTTCATATGTTGAGTTATTCAATTATGCTTTTATATGGAAACTACGCGTATTCCATTTATTGGGGACTGTATCGAGTTATAATTATGTGATTGTTGTTGTAAGCGTGTGTTTAATTGGGGTTGTGGTGTATTTTTTTACACAGGAATGGCGACAGCTCAGCTTACTGCGTCATCGATTTCATATAGAAGTCTTCCCTCATTTGAAGGGCTTAAACCATCCACAGTTAAGTTCTCCTCGGTTGCACCTCTGAGGCAGAATCTCAAGTCCTTTCGTGGCCTTGTTGTCAAAGCTGCCACTGTTGTTGCTCCTAAGGTATTGCCTTCTACACTGTTCATTCATACATGGTTATTTTTGTTCACATTTCTTCTATTCCAGGTGAATTTTTTTGGGAAATTTTGGCTTGGTAATTTGCTGCAAGACTACATTTTTCGATATACAATGTTTTACGAATTGGGTTGATGTCTGGTGGTGGTATATGAGTAGGATGAGTAATGGGATTTTTGGTGGTAATATGAGTGGGATAAGTAACAGGATTTTTTGTGATGTATGTGCTCTTGATTTCTGGTCTTAAATGGCAAATTCTCTGTAAAAATACTCGACTTATCCTGTCAATCCTTGTAAAACTGTGAATTTAGGATCTGGTTTTTATATTTCATTCATGGTTTGATACCCCAAATTCTGCGAGGGACATATACTCTTTTTTCGCCCCCACCCCTTTGATAGAGAATTTCAATCTTTTCTCTTCATTTGGAAATTGGCAGCCTTCCTTTGCTTTTCAGCAATTGTCTTCAACTGGATCCCCTAATACAATTGCATCAAATTGATTAAAAAAAATTGGCTTATTAAAGTTTCTCTTTCAGACTTTATAGTTATTTGTTTTCCAATTTTCTTTTTCTGAGTCTTGGTTGAGATTTAATAGCTGCTGGAAATGTCAAATGTTCTTTCAAACGAACTGTTGTCGATGCATTACAAATGAAGACATATCATGAATATGGTATCCTTATTGTGGCTCATTTGCTCTGACGGTCTTCTGATTCCTCAGTACACTGCCATCAAGCCATTGGGTGATAGAGTATTGTTGAAGATTAAGACTGCAGAGGAAAAGACTGTAGGTGGTATCTTACTTCCAACTACAGCGCAAACAAAACCTCAAGGTGGTGAGGTGGTTGCTGTTGGAGAGGGTAAGACGATTGGAAAGAACAAGGTGGACATTAGTGTAAAGGTAACTGTTTGCTTTATTGTTACTCAGTATTGATGTCTGCTTTATGTTTTTTTTACTAATTAGCTTTCTGTATAGACTGGTACCCAGGTCGTGTATTCCAAGTATGCAGGGACTGAGGTGGAGTTTGATGGGACAAATCATCTGATACTGAAAGAGGACGACATTGTTGGTATTCTTGAATCAGATGATGTCAAAGAGATGAAGCCCTTGAATGACAGAGTCTTAATCAAGGTTTGCCAGCCTTCTAGTTATTTGCTTTGTTTTTTTTTTTTTAGCTATGTTCTTATGTAATGTATGCTCCATGCATTTGTGAGTGAGTTCTGTCACTCCTATTGTGATAACTGTAAGCTAGTTCACTAAATATGATATATATATTTGTATAAGGCCACCATTGATTTCATATTTGATTATACAATTATGGAAGTGGCCAACGGATCTGCTTTCTTGATTCTACAAATATGAAGATCCGGTATTGTTATCACTTATCAGTGTGGTGATAAAACACCCCCCAACCCAAGAAGAAAACAGCTCACTTCTGTTATTTGTTATTTTTGAAAGTATGTTTCTATATTTACTTTCTTTCATCTCTGATTATGCATCATCTATTCAAATCTCTTGAACCATTTTAGATTCTAAAGTCATAATATATGTTGTCTTGTATTAAAAATTTGAAACAGGTTGCTGAGGCCGAGGAGAAAACTGCTGGGGGTTTGTTGCTAACAGAGGCAACGAAGGAGAAACCTTCCATTGGCACGGTAAGTGATATTTTCCTTAACTCAAATTTCAGTAAAATGAGCATTTTTAGTCCACAATAACCATTAATGGGGAAAAAGGCGCCAATGTCCTCCACCGTCTACTGTTACTACTGGTCCACTACCAACTGTTACTACTGGTCCACTACCAACCACCAACAGCAGCTTGCTGTATGGTATCCTAGGAAGCACAGACACGCCTAAAAGTGCAAAGAAACCGTGTCGGTGTGTCCGACACGTGTCCGAATATTTTATATATTTTTTTGATATTCGGACATGTTAACGTGTCCGACACGCATGTCCCATTCTTTGGGGATTTTAAAGAAAGTTTTAGAAACAATATTGAGTTGAAGTCTAAATATTTTAAAAGTACTTCTTGTTTCATAAAACAATTTTATATTCAAACAATTAGATATTTATTCTTATATTTTAGTTCAAAAGTTTGAACTCTTGCACGATCATCTGTGACTCTCTTGTTATCCCACCAACCAAACTTCTCTACAGGTGAATGGTTTCTAAATCACTCTCCTCTTTCTCCTCCTCTCGTATTCTTTGTCCTCTTTTCTTTCTTCTTTTTGTTCGTCACAAACCTTAAATAATTCTTTTTTTCCCTTGTTCTTGATCTTTTTTTCGATTCCATGCTTTCTTAGATGGTATCCCTACGATGATCCTTGCGTGTACACTGTTGCACACACGATTTTAAGGTGGTTGGAGTTCATGATTGATTTAATTGTATTTTGCTGGATGGCAGGTGATTGCTGTAGGGCCTGGTCCTCTGGACGAGGAGGGTAACAGAAAACCACTTACAGTTTCTCCAGGTAACACCGTTTTGTACTCTAAATATGCTGGAAATGACTTTAAGGGCACCGATGGCTCGGACTACATAGCTCTTAGGGCTTCGGATGTGATGGCGGTGCTCTCGTAGTTGTCTATCAATTCGATTTTGTTTTTGTTTTTGTTTTTCCCAGTAGCAAATTTTCCATAGGACCATTGGGATGTCACTGTATCCAGCTTTATATTTATATCTGAAATTATGGTTGGAAGGCAATTTGTAGTACTTTGTATTGTTTGCTCAATCTATGCCTGTCATTGTTTTATGGAATGAAGGAATTGTTTTTGGATGAGTTGTTTTCAGCTGGGAGTGGATTTGTTGAAAAATGAGTGGACCTACACGGTCTACACCTGATCTTTAAAAAAAAAAAAAAAAAGGGAAGAAGAAGAAGAAGAAATACCTGAATCTTTCCCCCAAGGATTAATTGGTGTCCTCTCTCTTTTAGTGGCTTAATTATAAATTCTGCAAGTGCAATAATCAAGATAGGAAAGTCAAATCAACATTATCCACTTAAATGCCTCTTAGCATAAGCCTTCCAAAAATTTCAATACAAAAAAATCAACCTAGGAGGTTATAAATAATGGGCTACATAGTGCGGAATATCTCTCTCCTAATCATAAAATCCAGCTGCTCCAATGAAGATGCGATACAATCCAGTACTTCTATTGTGCAGCTAGAGTAGTAGCACAGTGCTATTTGAGTTTAAACACACACACACACATTACTAAACAACTTAAAATCATGCTGCTGCTTGTAACGGGATTACGCTTCTGATGGTGAATGACGAAATATTTTCTCATGCTATAGATGGCTATCTCTATTTTAAGGTATTTTCAACGGGCGCTGTTAAAATCAAAATGCCGTATTTTTCACACACAATGCTAGGGTAGGGTAGGGTAGGCTCATGCTGGAATCAGCTAATGGGACCTGAATCTTATGGATATATATATATATTATTAACCCATTCTTGTAATCTACATAGATCATGCCAAAGCTAGCTTGCATTCCATTAAAAAATCCAAGACATTTACAGTCATCTTATGGTAACATAAACATATAGTAATGATCATTTGAGCAATTTAAATTATCATCTTTAAAATTTCAAGTTTTTACGAAATTATGTAATGTTTTACTATATATATGAGAACGAACGAAGATGGCATCTCGCAAGAAACGAAGATGTTTATCAGTGTTAAACATGGTAATCCTTTCTAATTGTATTAGTAGTTCGAGCTTTTTAAAGTGTTAATATCACATCATTTGCCTCGTCTACCCCAATTAATATGTTGACATGTTCATGTAATTTGAAGGCCTTTGCAAAAAGCCTTTCGATGGAAGGGATTTTTTTTTTTTTTTTAAAAAGTTAGTTTGGTGGATGTAATTTTTTTGAATGCTTTCAACAGTTAACATGCTTTTATTTCTCTCCAAAAATATCAAAAGAACCCTATTGTTAACAACATGAACCTCTAAATGAACTAAAATTCACTTTCATGCATTTGATTTGAAGCAAACTATTGTTGGACTTCCCACAGATATTTTTTAGAAATAAAAAATTGAAAGAGCAACCTATCAAGAGTTCTTATGCCATGTTTGGTTGGAGAGAAGAATTGAGGAGGGATTGATGAGAAGGTGGATAAAAGAAGTTTTATGTATTTGGTTGAAGGGAAGGGAACAAAGGGAGGAAGCAAGGAGGAACGAAACATTCCTTATTCTCTTGTAATTCTTTATCCGCTCAAAATTGGTGAGGGGAAGAGAAGAGAGAAAGCATAATGATATATAACCCACAAGTTTTTAATTTTCATTTTTAACCTTCTTGTTGCATAATTTAGAATGGATATATAATTTATACAATTTTATATAACTAGGGTATATTAGTAAAGACAATATAAAACTATCTTTCTCTTCTTTTTAACCAAATAAAAAAAATGTGTCACCACATTTATCTTTTTTATTATCCATTCTATCCAACCAAATAAAAAATGGGGAAGACACCTTCCTTTCCCTCTAAGGATGCTTCATGCATCTCTTATCTTCTCCCTTCCATTCATTTTTTCATCCCTCCAACCAAACAAAGCATTAGACTAATCAAAAAAGTATTTTAGGATTCAATTTGAATGGAATTAGAAGACTCCAAAGATAACTTGTTTGAATAGGAAACATATTATTATAATTGGAATTTGAATGGGAGTAATTTGAATGGAAGTAGAAGACTCCAAAGAGAACTTGTTTGAGAAACATATAATTATAATTGGAATTTGAATGGGACTAGAGGACTCCTTCACGTTTATGTACAGATTAATAGATGGGCTAGTTTCACGAAATAAAAAAGGTATTCACCGTTCATCTACTGCAGATCAGTTGTACATAAAATTTGTTATTTAAACCACGAATGTGATAATGGCAGTAGTAAAAAATCACCTTTTGTCGATTTTGTTCATATCCTGATAATTTTAGCGTAGAACGACCGTGGAGAAAAAAAGAAGGGTTGCAATTCAATAAAATATTAGGGTTAATATCGGTAATATTTTATTATACGTAAAGACAATTTTATAAACTAGGTTTTATTACTTAAAATATGGCTAGTTTCCCGAGAAAGTCATTTTGAAAGCCTTTGGTTTTTTTGTTTTTTTTTTTTTTCGCTTTCTTCTAAGGGGTTTCAATACTTCCACTTTTGCCAGAAGCCCGTTACCATCATTCAACAAACACTCGTTATTTGTTTGGAAGGCCTTTTTGGTCTTGAAAGTCCCTTAGAGCATCTCGAGTTTATAAATAGGACAAGTTCATCCTCCAAGTGAGGTGAACTAATAAAATTAGAACACATGTTCAAAAAATTTAAAAGTTAAAAGATAGGTAATACTCATTTCTAACTTGCCAAACCCCTCCTCCTTTTATGAAGGGGATGACAATTATCTGATCTCACATCAATTTCTTCTCTTTCTCCTTTTCTCTCTTCCCACACAACGTAATTTTAGCTTAAAGAGTAGCAAATATTTCCTAGAGTTACATATGTTGATTCAATTATCGTCATAAATACTACAAGTCACTAAAAGCTAGCACACTTTCTGTTATTGTCTTGTCTATCTAGACATTATAGTAATGTTACATTATCTTATATATAAAGATGTGAGAGAGATGAGAAATTTGATATGTGAATTCACCATCAATCTTCTTCTGAGTTTGGAATCTCACTTTAAGGAAGAAGTATGATGGTGCTGACAATCATGTATCATACTAACTCAATTATATTAAACTAAAAGAAATGGATTTTGATTTTTGGGTAAAAAAAAAAAAAAAGAATGAGAAAAAAAAAAAAAAAAAACAATACACTACTCTAGAATGAAAACTCAAATCGATCGAGTCTCAGTTGAAAAAAAATAATTATAGATGTACAAATATAAAATTTGAACATGCCTAGTTAGCAAAAGAGAAAAACGAAGATCAGGGATTTGCGAATGGAGGTAGGGGATGAAAGAACGTCGTTTATGGAGTGTAGAGAGAGAGAATTCATTAGATGGGAGCTGTGATTCAAAAGGAAAGGAATGAGGGAAAAAAACACACACAGTTTAACCAGTAAGAAATAGGTATTACCTATCTTTAAGTTTTTTTAAATATTTTTAAATAGGTGTTCTAACTACATTTGTCCACCTCAGCACTTATAAATAGGCGAATATAGTTAGGGGAGGACCTAACTACTGTGGTTATAAATATGGCTTGTGGATATATAGTTCAATGGACAGTGCTTAGCTACTCACCAGTGAGTAATTTTACCCTACTCACCTCTTATGTATTCCAATAATAAAATAACACGTCAGCTTTAATAAAAAAATCAGCAAAATAATAAAAAAGAAGAAGAAAGAAATCGGATCGACTACCAACAGGCCTGTGGCCTAGCGGTACCAAGCTCCTATTTTTCAAAGAGAGGTCAAGAGTTCAAGCCTCAGTAGAGACATGTGTGTGTGAGTATCAACTAGGAAAAAAGAAATCGAATCGACCCGTTTTAATTGGGTAATCACCATTTCTCTTTTCTTTCTCTCTTTCATCGATTCGCTGTACACTTCTTTTGAAAAATGATCCCTGTGAGTAACTGTTTCTCTGTGTATGCTTGTGTCGTGTGAGGGCCATGGTTTTTGAGTTGGTTCGATTCTTTAGGAAGTCATGGTTTTCTTGGGATCATGCCTTCAAGAAGTGATTTATTTCTCAAGGATGGGATGATCACAGGCTCAGCTGCTGCCGCTTCTCTGTTTTAATTTTGTGGATTATGTCGCCTTCTCTGTACATTGTTGTATGTGACCTGTGAGGGATGTGCTTGTGAGGGCCGTGGCTTTAGGTCTTCTCTATACACTGCTTCTCTGTGTATGTATGTGGTTTTTGAGGACCGTGGACTTGGTTCATTGCTCTACTTGTTGTTTTTAAAGGTTTAGTTGTTTGTTGCGTTTTGGTGAGGGCAACCATCATGTTGGTTTCTCCATCTGCCTTCTGTTATTTTCGTGTGAAGGTATACCCTCGAATCTCCCTGTATCTTATTGTTTCATCTTATAATAAACTTTCCTCTAATTAGGAAAAAAAAAAAAAAAATCTTTTTAAAAATTAAACCCTAAATGTGCAAAGTAAAGAATTAAATCATACCTCCACTATAAGACCTAGTTGAACCCACAATTCTTATTTGCCTGTTGAGTAATGATGTTCAATGGAGCATGAAAGGAAAAAGAAAAATAACTCAAATATAAATCAGACATGTTCGCTCATTGATTGATGATGTCCCATAGAGATGAAAAGAAGAAGAAGAAGAGTTGAGAGAGAGAAGGGCGTGGGTTTGGGAAGCCATGAAAAAGAGAAATAAAAGAGAAAGGGTGAAGAAGAAGAACAGTAGAGAGAGGAGAGCGTGGGTTTAGGAATCGACGAAAGAGAGAGAGAGAAAAGAGAAAGAGTGATTACCGAATTAAAACTGGTGGATCTGATTTCTTTCTTCTTCTTTCTTTATTATTTTGCTGATTTTTTTTATTAAAGCTGATGTGTTATTTTGTTATTGAAACATATAAGAACATCTCCAATACTAAATGCCATTGTGGGCTGCCAAATCTATATTTTGAGAGAAACTACAGTGTCAAAATATTATATTTTAGCAATTTTGCTCCAATGGTACATTTCATCCAAAATGTTATATTTTAGTACAACAACCATTCTTTTCAACTACTATTCCCAACTACAATTTTCAACTACCAATTTTCAACAACCATTTTTTTTTTTTTCTTTTCTTAAATAATTGAATATATGAAAGTGAATTTTGAGTTTAAATTTTATATACGTGTAAGGTGTTGGATGGGTTTTTGAATTGTTGGACAACTTTGGGTTGAAATTATATATGTGTGTGGAATAACTTTTGGATTGAGATTATATATTTTTGTTGGAATTTCAATGGCGTGATGGCAACGATGGCAGAGAGCTTCGGAACGGCTGCCGACGAGCAAGGAGAAGCTCGGATGAGATGGGCAGGCCGTGGAGTCAGTTCCTTTGACGTGGGAATGGAAGTCTGATTTTTCTTCCTCTGGATCAGACATTTTCTCGGATTGCAGTGAAAAGGAGAGAGACGGATATGATTGAGGAACGGCGTCGTATGAGAAATAAGTGGTCTGCCAAAAAAATTTGACAGCCTCTATATTTGAGAGGAAATTTGAGAATCTCAAAATTTGAGAGCTTATTGGAGAACTCTTTTTTTACTCACCTCTCATATTTTGAGTTTGAGATCTCAAATGAGAGAGCATTGGAATTACTCTAAAGGGTGAGTAGGATAAAACTACTCACCAGTGAATAGCTAAGCATTGTTCTAGTTCAATTAATCAGTTTTTCTCGTATGGTTGAGAAGTGAGGGTCAAGGCAACTAATTATCATAACACATACTTACCATTCCTTTTAACATATAATATAGTTACTTAAATTAAAAGTCATTGCTTAATGCTGAGATACCGAGTACGATAAACGTGGGATTAAAAATTTATCCAGTCTCTCCCTCCTAGCAACTATATCAAATCATTTTTCTCCCAAAAAAAATAAAAAATAAATAAAAGCGCGCGCACACGTGACGTGATTGTTTTGTGGAAATGACGTGGCAGGTAAAATCCCAAATGACGTGTCTAGGCAAAATATGAAGTAGCCCGGTCCCTTAAACAATCTTATCTCAATGCCAGCAGAAGTCCGAAGTTGACCCTTGTGTGGTCGTAGTTTGATTTGGATTAGAGAGAACGAACAACTAATCAAATTGTGAAAAATGTGTCACTTATTTAAACCATTTGGCAGAAAAAACAAACTTGTCAATTAGTATTGACATGGGTGATATTCCCGGTACATATGATTGCATTTTCTTTAGCACTCTTTTCTTACTAAATGTATATACAAATATCATACTTCATCGGCAAACTAACTATTTATAATTCTTTCAGTAATAAATTACAGTAGTTACCCAAAAAAAAAAAAAAAAAGTAATATTCGGAATCACAATAAATGTGATTTTGAGATACGAGTAAGGAGTATAATACGGATTACACATTATAAGAGACATTATAAAAGTGATTTGATAAACTTCTTGATAATGTTAGTCTAGTCCTAAACAAAAGCGATGAGAATAAAAGACCAAAGCAAAAGTTAGATCGCACAAATAAGCTAATTTTCATGTTTCTTTACTCCAAAATTATTTAATCAATGGCTTTTGCCGGTGTGTGTTTTTCTCAAATTAGTCTACAATTAATTCACAAATGATGTTTGTTGCTCGTATACGAGTGTGATAAATTAACACCGGGTTAAAACCAAAGGCAATCACTTTTTGTAACAAATGGAAAAACTAAAATTAATATCAAAAATTAGAATTTATCCACTCTCTCCTAACATTTCGCATGGTTAAGATGAGCAATGATGAGAGGTTTTCATCACCTGCATTTGAGTTTGGAAATTGCACAAGTTAGCCATTTATGCACTTTAATTGGGCAATCTATATATTGCCATGTTTATCAGTAAAAAATTTACAATACTTCACGGTATTTGGACTATTGATATTCTTTTCAACTAAAATTTTATACTTTTTTATTTTTTATAAATGAAGAGGTTGATAGTGTCAAATAGGGGTAACAAATAGGGGTGACAATATTTGACACGACACGCTAACACGATACGAACACGACACAAGATAAGCGGGTTTGGGTTTGGACTAATCGTGTTTGTGTCATAATCGTGTCGACACGGATTGAGCCGCTAACTAAACGTGTCATGTTCGTCTGACTCTGTAAACACGATTATGACACGATTAACCCGATTAACTAAACGTGTCAGGTAAACGTGTCGTGTTCGTGTAAAAAATGACCCATTTTGCAAAATTTGTAAAATAAATATGTCGTATTCGTGTCAAAAATGACTTAAACGTATCTTTTTGTGTCGTGCCAAGTCTTGATTCGTTTATTAAACAAGTTATACGTGTCGTGTCGTGTTATACATATAATAATCGTGTCGTGTTCGCGTCAACCTTAATCGTGTCCGTGTCGTAATCGTGTCGACACGAACACGACACGCCAACACAAATTGCCACCCTTAGTAACAAATTACGATATGATATGAATTAAAAGGATTTGGATTTGACATAAACGGATTTGGATTATAAAAGGATCGACATGATTAACCCGCTTACTTAACCGTGTCGGATTACTGGATTAGGATTGAGGGGTTCAACTCGTGTAACCTGTTTATAACCCATTTAACTTAACATGTTATAATTGTGAATATAACATATGTAGTATATTACCTGTTTAAACTCAATTATTATGGATAGTTAAATCATTTAAACATAAAATTTGTCTATGCCTTATAATTTTTCTTTTTCTTTTGAATATTTGGATTAATTATGACATTTTTTTATTATTTAGTATTTAATTAAATATTAAATATCTCGTTTTGATAAATAGGTCATTAAATGAATCAACACGTTTATATGTTTAATAAACGGATTGGGTGAGTGTTGAGTATTTTTGACACGATTATTAAATGGGTTGGGTTTGAATTTACTTATTTAATATAATACTCTTATATCGACACTATATAACACGAACAGGATGTACGAACACGAATTGTCACCCTTAATTTCAAGATAAATAAAAAAATTAATACTTACGTGTCAAAATATTCCACAAAGTATTGTAAAATTTTTCTTTTGTACGCAAACCCTTGAAAACTTGAAAAAAATGGTCAGACAAACATAAGTGGACTTGTAGCTGAAAGGGGTCAAAGTTTATATTCCAGACGACAAGTTTTTACCTAACTCGATGAGTGTCAAATCATTTGACCAATTAAAACTCTGACAACTGTTAACCATGTGCGTGTGTGTATAATATATGGTTACTCTACTACATTGTTGAACCATTCGGACAAAAACGTGTCAACTATTAAAAGCCAAGAAGAAGGTGTCAATTTTAACACCCATTGCTCTCAATGTTTAAACCATTCTCTTGACAAAGTCTATAATGCAATTCGACCTGTTATTGACATCATTTTTTTTTTAATTATTGGTTCATATCATATCATTCATTTGCTAAACATGCACTTAAAGAGTCCTTTTGGTTTTAACATCCGAATCAAATCCGAATTCATTCTCTTTCATCTTATCTCTTATTTATGATAAGACCATAATCTGATTTACTTTCTCCCTTTTCTCCCTCTCTCGACTTTAATTAAGATTTTTAAATCATAGTTATCTTATTATTATTATTATTATTATTATGATTCATTCAAATATAAGATTCCATTATACTAATTGTGTAATAAAAAGTAAAAAATAAAAATTAGAGAGTTATTGATTTGCAAAAGAATGTTCATTTGTCTACTCTGATTCCGTAACAAGAAATTGGTTATCCACGGACTGATTTTAACAAATCTAACATATAAAACTCATCATTTATAATGCAAATGAGTAGAAATTTAATGGCTCAAATCGCGAAAATCTCAATTAAATTTTTTTTTTTTCGTTATTTTAGTAGAATAAAACCTAAAATCAATCAACCTTTTTGAATAGATAAATTCTAAATCAGAAACAAAAATAAAACAAAAAAAGAACAAAAATACATAGAAGAGAGAGAGAGTTACAGCTTTGGTCGGGTAAAGATTAAAATTTGAGTTAAGCATGGTAGCAACTTTCTATTTTAAACTAATTCTAATTGACAATCCACAGATTTAGAGAGAGAGAGATTTGATTTGGATCAGATTTGACTCATATAACCTTTCAAATGTACTTATTCAAAACCAAATTTTGCATATTAGTTTTTTTTTTATTTTTTATTTTTTATATATATTATTTTTTCAAAGGTAAATTTTGCATGTTAGGTTGTCAAAGTCTAGGGGAATGGTCAACAAATTAATAATAACACGTGGCAAAAGGCCGATCCTACAAGTATATAAATAAGCCAAACTGAAGGAAACCTTACAAAAATATAGCTAGTGCATTAGCAAGGTCCATCAGTTATAATCAATACGGAGAATTATATTATATATATACGATCAGTTTGCAACAATATATAGAGCTAGTATTATATACAAGATCGATAGATCAGTTATATAAATATATACAATAGACTTATATAAAAGAGCAGTTATGGTGAGTAGTGCTGGTAAGGTCGACGTACTATCAACTCAAGGCAATGATTTGCTCAACCGTCGCAGTTTCCCATATGATTTTATCTTCGGAGCAGCATCATCTGCTTATCAGGTATTTTAATTTGTTGTTTCAGTTCATTAATAGCTAGCTTCTATTTGCATGCATATATTTATACATAATATATGCATGTATATTTATATATATATATGCATATATGTTCTTAATTAATTATGTACTTCCTTTTTCAGTATGAAGGTGCAGCAAATGAAGGTGGCAAAGGGCAAAGTATTTGGGATACTTTCACACAGAGAAACCCTGGTACATACTCTCTCTCTCTCTTATGCAAATTTGTACAGTAATAATATTCTTATATGGATGCATGACATGCAATATATATATATATTGTAAAATGGCAGGTAAGATAGCAGACGGGAGTAATGGCAACGTGGCGAATGACTCTTATCATCGATACAAGGTACGAGGTCAAACTTGTTTTAGTTGATGGTTTAGGTTTAACATATAAGTTTTGAGTTAATTATATTATATCATAAAAGATTTAGAGGGATTCTTCTAACCATGTTGCAGGAAGACGTGAGTGTCATAAAGAAAATGGGTCTAGATGCGTACAGAATCTCAATCTCATGGCCTAGACTTTTGCCAAGTAAGTATTGGTTTAAATGATCCATCTTATCATATATTCAATGATTCATTATATAACACAAGTTCAAGTGATCACAGATTTGGAACCATATATGTCTAATTTGTGTTTATATATATATATATATATCAGCTGGAAGACTAAGTGGTGGTGTGAACAAAGAAGGAATCAATTACTATAATAATCTCATAGACGAGCTCCTCGCCAACGGTTATGATTCAACCTATGATCACTTATTTCATCAATATTGATTAGTATATATATATATTTCATCTCAAATTGTTTATGATTTTGCAGGAATACGGCCTTTCGTAACTCTGTTCCACTGGGATCTTCCACAAGCCTTAGAAGACGAGTATGGCGGGTTCTTAAGTTCCAAAATTGTGTAAGTGGATCAATTCTCGTCTAAAGATCCTTGTTTAATTAATTACTTGGTCAATCAATCAATTGTTTATAATTTATAATCAGATCAATTTTTTATTCTTAACATATAATTCCGGCTATACATCAAACACTTTAGAAGAAAATTTTATGTTGCAGCATTAATGTTTGCATTGTTAGTTTTTTCATTTCAATTATTTGTCATACCAGCTTATGAAACAAATTTTTGGCATTGAGTGCATGTATAAGACACTGGGGACGATCTTTAATCATAGAGTTTTGCTACAAAGTCCGATGTTACTGCAAAACGATGACATCATTTTCCATTCACATTAATTAGTCCGAGAGTGTGACTACTTTTCATTAATTAATTTTCCTTGCCGTACTATATATAAAAAAACCATGTTATTCTACTTTACTGCAGGCATGATTTTATTGAGTACGCTGAGCTTTGCTTCTGGGAGTTTGGTGATCGGGTGAAGCACTGGATCACACTGAATGAACCATGGAGTTTCAGCGTTGATGGGTATGTAAACGGTACCATTGCACCGGGTCGAGGATCTTCTTCATCGCCGGGAGATCCAGGCAGAGAACCATATTTGGTGTCACATCACCAGCTTCTTGCTCATGCAGCTGCAGTGGAACTCTATAGACAAAAGTTCAAGGTTTGTACTTGAATATCATAGAATTGTCATGATCTATATAGTATGAAAACAATAGAAATTTTGTGTTAATGCCTCATAAAATTTATAAAAGAAAAATTATTTGATCCGACCCTTTCATATAAAGGTAAGTACGAAATCAGATTTAACAATGATTTTGATTTGATTAAATGATGAATGTATATAGGCAACTCAAAACGGTATAATAGGGATTACACTAGTAACGGATTGGTATGAGCCTCTCTCGGAAACTAGTGACAGTGACAAAAAGGCTGCGGAACGAGCCTTCGATTTTGCATTTGGATGGTGAGGATTATATGTGCTTTATTTAATTAATTATACTAATTTATAGCATAAATAAATTGGTATCTTGCTATGTTTTATTTTCAATTTGTGTTTCAGGTTTATGGACCCGTTGACGACAGGTGACTATCCACAGAGCATGAGATCTAATGTGGGACCTAGACTTCCAAAGTTCAAAGTAGAAGAATCAGAGATGTTAATAGGGTCGTTTGATTTTATAGGATTAAACTACTATACTGCTAATTATGCTACTGATGCTTCATCATCTACTGTTGATAATCAAAATTTCAGTTACACTACAGATATTCGAGTCACCACTTCAAGTAACTCCAAAACTAATTCTTCTTATTTAGACATTAATTTCTATTTTAATCGCATTATTATTAAAATAACCATGATATTTTGTTTTTGTAGCTGAGCGGAATGGAGTCCCTATTGGTCCAAAGGTAAGCATTTCAAATGGACATATTCACATAAGACTTTCATTTATTTATTTTTAACAGTCCAATAAGTACATATATATATATATATTTCTCATATATAACTTTTTATTCTATGTTGCAGGCTGGTTCAGACTGGATCTATGTTTATCCAGAAGGGATATATAAGCTTTTGACCTACATGAAGAAAAAGTATAATAATCCACTTATTTACATTACAGAGAATGGTAATAAATTAATGTATTAATCTATTTTATTGGTGTTCAATAAGATTAATTTTTACATTCTTTCACGAGAATTTTTTAATATATTAATTTGACAAATAAATATCTGAATTGTTTCACAGGGGTGGATGAGAAAAACAATGCCTCTATAACGATTTCAGAAGCCCGCGTTGATAAGACTAGAATAGACCATCTTGATAGGCATTTTCGTTTTATTCGGAAAGCGATCAAGTAAGTTTCTCAAAGAAATTCCATATATGTGAGAAGTAAAATTTTCATTAATTTATTAAATAGTTAGGAAATAAAGAATGAAAATTTACAAGAGTAAAAAGTGTTAATTTTTATACGTTGATATGTTACTAATAGATGATTGTATATGACTTGAATTTTTCACAGTGAGGGTGTGGATGTAAAGGGACATTTTGTATGGTCGTTGATGGACAATTTCGAATGGAATGAGGGTTACAACGTTCGATTTGGCTTGATCTATGTCGATTACAAGAATGGGTTAACAAGGTACCCCAAAGAATCGGCCATATGGTTCATGAATTTTCTGAAAAAAGATACATTGAACTCTCGAAAAAGGCCACTGCCCAATAATAATTCCTCCAGAATTCTCAAGAAAAAATAATTGTTCTCCGAACCCTCCATGTTAATTTGAATTATTAATTTTTTTCTATTTGAATTTGTATTAGGTCTAATTCCTACTGTTTTGGTTGGATTATTAGAAATTCCAAACTCTTCGTTAAATTAATGCTTATGTTCTTTAATTTATGTAATAATGTCTACGTTGATATTACGGACAGGGGAAGGGCTGCCCCCTGTGTAGCCCATTGTTACATTTGAACAAATAAAAAACTTAAATTCAAATTATTGGTATTAGGAATAGTTTGGACCATTAAAATGTGATATATATATATATATATATATATATATATATATATATATATTTTGGGATTTGAGGTTTGCCAATATCTCAAATAGACTCCTGTTTTATTTCATAATCTTTCACTTACCTTTCTGGAGGTTCTAATTTATATAATAGATTCCTTCTACTTAACCGAGACAAACCAATGCCAGCAACAGAACACTGATAGAAGGTCAGTAATGGAAACAAACATTTTATGAGCAAAACGAAAAATAATCCACTACCGTTGCCAAATTAGACTAACGATCACTTACTAGGGAAGTAAATGAATCTATTTGAGATATTGGCAAACCTAAAATAAGATAAGTGAAATCAAATAAAAAAAATTTAAAAAAATTAAGATTTTGTATTGCGTTTACTTGAGCATTCTAATAGTTGCAACGTCTATTTGTTGTAACGGCTATTTTTGAAATCAACGTATGGGGTCACTATGAGTTTAAATATTGGGCTTTTGGGCTATTTATTTTTAAGCATGTAAAAATATGGAGTATTTCCTTAGCTTGTTGGGCTATAGTTGGGTTTCTTTTTCGGACTGTTTATTTGCCCTTGGACAGTTGGCTTCTTGGCTTTTTTTTTTTTTTTGTTTTTTTTTTATGTAAATTCTCACACACACAATATAACACATTTGCTTGTCCTTCCCAAAAAAGGGTAGGAAATAGTACTCTTATTTTCTATAAATGCACAAGTGAAATGACACTAATGTTCCTATTTCATAAATAAGAAAATCATGGGCATTTTTTCTCATTTAAATAATAAAAAAAAAACAATTAAAGGAGCGCATTTATAAGAGAGTGAATATGATATCTATAAGAGAGTCAAAAACACTGGCTTTGCTGTGTCAAAAACTTAAATCACTAACCTTCTACTTTACATATATATATATATATATATATATATATAGAGAGAGAGAGAGAGAGAGAGAGAGAGATGATAGCATTTCGACAGTGTTAGTGATGTATTTTTGGTACGAGGAATTAGTAATTTGGAGGATGGAAACAGTTGAGGGATGAGATGACGTGAAAAGAAGTGGTAGTTGCATGGTCTTTCTTCTTGATGAATGTTTTTCAACATTATTAATTGTGGGCAGGTGTTGTTTGTGTGAAGAGTAAATTCAGGAATCTAGTTGGGATGATAATGGTGTTTGGCTTACCAATTTTGACTTCTCACTCACTTCTCCAATACATTTCCTTCATGGTTTTTTTTTTTTTTTTAACTTTTTTTTAGAAAAGTCTTGCATTTATTCAAAGAATAAAGAAAAAATATTGAAACTTGGTTGAGCCATATAAATTGTACTTAAACAATAAACAATTCTCTTGGGACTTGTTTGGTTGACACTGACATTTTCTCCATGATCTAAAATACAAGGTTGTAGATTTGCAAATTCCCTTTTCTCGTCTACCTTATCAACTACCAAGTGGAGGTGTTTGTTACCAATCTATTAAAGCACCTCCACACAAAACATTGATTTGTTTTATGTATGTGGTTATTGGTCAGTTTGGTAGATAAACAACTTGCTTAATCAATATGACTCCACTTCTTAAAGACATCAAGCCAACCAAAATCTGTATTAACAATTTGTCTCAACTTAACATCCAACATTGATTCATTTGATTTTATGATGTTGATTTTGTGATCCAACTACTGGATTGCATTACCAATTTATTAATTTGGTTGAACATGTAGATATTAGATAGTTGTCAAAGCGGACGGTTTTCAGTTGTGATTACACACACACATTACATTAATATTTTGTACTAGTAAGCAAATGTCATTTTCAAGCATTCAAAAATTTTGGCCAAATCTTTTTTTTTCTTTTTCTTTTTCTTTTTTTGAGTAATGACTAATGAGATATATTGTTCCAACTATGCATTTAATTTGTGAACATATTATCTGCTATGAATATGTTTCAACTAACTTTTATTGATGTTTGATCTAATTGCACGTGCCATTGAACTAATGCATCTTATTGCAATGAATTCTCCTGTGGTTTGATCCGTTCTTACACATTTATTCTTCTATCAAAATTGATTACAATGACCAAAATGTTCATTAACTAAAATGAAAAGTCGTTGTTACCCTCATATTGCCATCAAATTACAAATATATATATATTTGCATGGACAAAATTGCCCTTCTTTTATTATTAAAAAAAGGTAATTTGACATATATAGATATTTTATCATTTAAAAAAAATAAAATATTAAAAATTGAGGGACAATAGAGTAAGAATGTAGTAGTAATACATAATAGCATGATTGTGAAAAATAATAATGTATAGTAAAAAAGAGGATTACAAGGGAAATTAGAAGCACAAAACATAATGAATGCATACCCTCTAGTAAGGTAGTCGAATCTAAAATGGGCCCTAAAACTCAGATTTTGATGAACACGGTCTGAATTAAGTACGAATGCTGACACTGTGTGGTTTGAGTAAATGTGTGTTGGGACCTGGTGTCAGTTGGTCCAAATAATTGCAACTGCATCTTAATTAATTACCTAGCTTCTTCTATGGTTGTGTTCCTACAATTTCCCACACTAGCAACTACAATTTCCGGCTGAGAGATGCACATTAAATTGGCCCGACTCTGACATTTGACAACTCAGTTTTTATTCAATTAAATTCAGATGTTTCCCCAATTTTCATTCTCAAGCAATTTCGATATCACACACAATTCACATAGAGATGAAGATGATTGTAATAATATATATATATATATATATATATATATATATGTCATTTTCACAGTCGATCTCAAACTCTATTCTTCATTCTTAACAAAATGAGGTGGTCTTTTTCTGTGTATTATTATAATCATTATTGTGTCAAGCTTAAGAGTAAAAAGTATGGAATATACTTTTGAAAAACTATATATATATATATATATATATATGGGCGAAATTGTCCCGCTGGTCCCTATATGTTATCCCGCCAGTAATCATTCTTTACACATGGAATACACTTTTGATATTAAAGGTTAAAATTATAAAATTTTAAACTAGCTTTTCTCGATTCCAAGTACAGGATTTCTATATTATAAACTCATAATTAAATGAACATAAATGATGTGGTACTGAAGTAGATTGTAGTTTGTCAATTGGATCTGTGGTTGGGGACAATTAGACGTATTGATACCTGGTATGTGATTCTTTTTGTATGCATATATATATATTCATATTCATGTATTATTAACGGAGTATAATTTAGGTCATATTCCGGCACCCAACTACTGGGGTATAATAAGTTCACTAGCCACCAGTGTGGTCGGTGATGGTAGCTTACCTTATTATTATTTTGATTGCCATTTTTTGCCAGTTTCAGTATATTTTTGTAAGACTCTGTAAATTTTAGTGCAAATGCGGAGGTTTTCGATCTCCCTAAGGCTCATAAGTATTAAATGATGGATTTTGAAATTAGCATTAGTTGAGTAACTCAATTGCATCCATCAATGACCAAAAAAAAAAAAAAAAAATTTGCATCCATCAAGTTTGAATTGTGATTTAATTGAGTTTAGATTAACTCGTTTAAACTCGATTATTCTAACTCAATTACATCCATCAATGACAAAATAAAAATAAAAAATTGAATCCATCAAGTTGAATTTTGATTTAATTGAGCTTAGATTAACTCGTTGAAAGTCAATTATTTATAATCAGGGGTCTTACTAATGTTATTTTCTTTACCTCACAAATGGATGGTGAGGGTTAGGATGTCAAAAGATAAAGTGGTGGATGCTTCTTATGAATGAAAAATAAATAAATGACAAAACACTCTTATACTTTAAAAATTGTATATAAAACTCTCGTTAACTTGATTGTGAAATGACAAAATTGACCTTATTTTTTATATTAAATTAACATATTAAAAATTATTATTTTAAAATTACAAAAATAATAAATGTATTCTTTTTTATTTTTTTTGTCGCCAAAAAACCCACATTCACTTTGAAGACTCGAACCCTAACTATTCATTTTAGGAAGTATAGAAAATACCATTGGGGGACCACAAAGCCATTGGTAATAAATGACCATTAAATAATGTTAAATTACAAAATTGTTTAAAATTACAAAATTATTATTTAATGTTATATTACAAAATTTAACTTGTTATTTTAAAATTACAAAAATAATTTTTAAAAAATATTATCCGTCAATTTAACATTAAATAGTAAGGTCAATTTTGTCATTTCACAACAAAATTAATGAGTCGGTCACAAATATGGGGCAACTCAATAACTTTTTTTTAGAAGAGTTTATAATTTTAACTCATGCTATGTATATAAATAATTAAATATCTAAATTATTTAAAATCAGTAGGTTCAAGTCCGGAAGTTTTAAGTTGAATACTATTTAAAAAATATAATATATATTTTTTTCTTTATTACGTGGTAGAAAAAACTGATATCAACTTTACATTAATTAATTAATTTAAAAAAAAAAAAAATTTTGAATTGGGTTATCATCTTTCCATAATTTCACTTTCTTAAGACTTATTTCTTTCCATTTCAATGCGTAAAAAATAGATCAATCCTTGTCAAGTGTGCTTGTAACATAAGGCGAATCTATTTTTTTAATTTTTATTTTAGTAATACTACAAAGAGGTCAACCTCATGACAATTGTCACGAGCTTAACACAATTTAAAAAAAAAAAAAAACATATACACTGCACAAATAATATCTGTCACATAGCCAACATTAAAGTAATCTCATTGTTAAAAAAATAAAAATAAAAGATCATAATAAAGACGTTCAAATATAATAATTTAATTTCATCAAATGACGTTAAAAAAAGAAAATGTAAAAGTAAATTTTGGTACTGTAAAATGAAGTCATGTGATCTAGTAAATAATTTTATGCACGAAATATTGATTGTTGATATAATAATATTTTAAATAATTAGTTGGGGGTCCAATTTTTAAATATGACCGCAACAAAAAGAAGGGTAACACAATTGTCATAAAATCGGCCTTTATTATTAGTATTATTATTATTATTTTCTGATTTGTTCAGGGTGTTTGTTGATTCATCATAGGTTATAAGAAAAAAGAAGAAGAGTAGTTTATGAGTTCTGTGAAACTAAACAAATTTCTTTCCTTCTCTTTTTCCTCTGTTTTTTTTTTATTAAAAAAATAAAATAAAAAATCATAAAAGCAAATCCATCATTTTCATTGTTGTTAATGCCTCCATAACGCTTGGCATTTATTTGATCTCCTTCTTTTTCATTTCACTCGCTTCTTAATACGTCAGCAAAAAATATAAAAAAATACATATGTTTATGTAAATTAACCTGAAAAAAAAAAAAAAAAAAAAAAAAACTAAACCAAATTGAAAGAGTGATCAAAATAAATTTATAATTTGTTATTTTATTTCTAACAATATTTCAAACAAGAGAGGCATGTTTATTTATTTCAATCTATAATTTAGTATCTCAAATATTAGTATGTCAGAGGTAAATGCAAATGACTCCCTGAACTTGGGGAAAAAACCCTAAACTATAAAAAAATTGTAAATAACTCTCTTGCTATTATTCAATTTGATGAAATTACATAACTATCCTTAAAATTTGAGAATTAAAAATATAGATTTTGAAATAAAAAATTATTCAAAATTGAATTAAGATCCTAGCCAGATTCTACTACTGAAATTACCAAACTCCCTGTCGAATCCCAAAAATGGATCCTCAATATATTTTTGTATATGAGTAATTTGGTTCTTAAAAATGCATATTTGTCAAAATATCATTCATTTTTGACTATGTTAAACAAAAATAAAATAAAATAAAATAAAATAACAGGCAAAGGACAATTTGCAAGGTTTCACAATAGTGGGTTATGTGCTAGATCTATAATTTAGAGGGGTTATTTGTAAATGTAAAATAGTTTAAGCTGATACTATTTGCAGTTTTTCTATATATAATTTATCAAGTCGTGGTTATCTTGAATCAATTTAATATTATAACATTTTAAGGAAAAGAAAGAAGTGTGGAGTTGAAGTTCAGATTATACTAATAGTGATTCACAATTTCACATGGTGAAATAAAAAAAAAAAGGAAAGAAGTAATATTATTATTTTACAATAAAAATATGAGATCGTATTAAAAGTATTCAATTATATTTATGTTAGTGAAAAGTGAAAAGGGAAAAATGACTAATCTCGCCTCTTTTATAATTATATAAATTAATATACTTAAATAAGAATGATAAAGTTTTTATGATTATATTCATTCTCTTTCTTTTTCCCTTTACCAAATAATAAAAATGTATTCCCCCCTCCTTTCCATCATCTTATATCCAATCAGATTTGGCAGAAAACATGAAAATAATGGTAATTTCCAGCTTTCTATAAATCGTCTACCACTATATCCACGTGCTGGCGATGCAAGCAACTCCAGAAATATATGAGTGGTTGATGTGGTTTTAATTTATTAAATTTCATTTTTTTGATGCAGCAGTGAAGTGTGATCCATTATTTTATTTTTCTGCAGGTTTTGGTCCTTTCATGTTTCTCATGTTTTTGTTCTCTGCAACCAGAACTCACTGAGTCCACTGCTATCTGATCAGGTTCCTGGGCACTAGGCAACACCACTCATTTGAAGAAAGGGGCACCCTTCTGGTCAAAGACTATTCTACCCTTTTCTGAATTTTGATGCAGAAATTTCTAATGGAAAGAACATGCATACCTAATCTGTTGGTAGTATATTTATGAAGTAGTTGCCTACATAATCTACAATTTAATGCATTATAATTTATAAATTCAAAAATAAACAAGTGCATCGAGTAATGATCTTTCTCAAGGGTACATTCTCTGTCTCCATGAGAAGTACGTTAATTTTGTGTCTTCACGCATTATGTTATAATAATATTGTAAATTCTCAAATATATTATTCTATTTCCCAACATATTAACTTTTGTTTTTCAACACATTTATTATGTTTTTTAATATCCTAACTTTTCAACACATTAATTTTATTTTTTAATACATAAAATATGACTGAAATAAGTAAGATTATAAAAAAGTAACACTTTTTTGTTTCTCTTGTACATCATTGCAAATTTTTCATGTGTGCCTCGAAATGTAAGAAATGAATCATTTTTTGATTAAATGGTTTGTAGGGGGATATTTAGTCACTCTGTAAGCCTGAAGTGATTTCTTACCAAATTTTTTTATTTGGTGAGAGAGAACAACTTCTAATTTATCATGAATTGTAGCTTAAACACACTTTCTTACATTTTAAAGTATAATTTCAAGAGTTAAAATCTGCAAAGGCAAAGTGGGTTGCCAAGGTTAAAAAAGAAAAAGAAAAATCTTATAGCTTAGGAAAAATTGAATTATATGATCTAATTTGTACTTCTAACCTTTTATTCATAAAACAGAAAGGAAGAAAAAGATAAAAGCGCAGGTACACTTAAAGGAGTGCTCTATTGGATACCTAATCTGTTGGTAATATATTTATAAAGTAGTGGCCTACATAATCTACAATTTAATGCATTATAATTTATAAATTAAAAAATAAACAAGTGCATCGGATAATAATGATCTCTCTTGAGGGTACTGTGAGAAGTATGTGGATTCTCTCTACCTTTGCACCATGCTATAATAGTATTGTAATACCTCAAACACATTACTATATTTCTCAACATATTCACTTTTGTTTTTCAAACATTAATTCTATTTTTTAATACATAAAATATGGCTGAAATTAGTAAAATTATAAAAAATAACACCTTTTTCTTTCTCTGGTACATCATTGTAAATTTTACATATGTACTAAGAATGCAAAAAATGAAATTTAAATCTAGGAGTTCAAATCTCTAAAAGGATAAAGTGGGTTGCCAAGGTTAAAAAAGTAAAAAAAAAAAAAAAAAAAAAAAAAAAAAATCTTATCGATTAGGAAAATTGAATTATATGATCTAATTTGTACTTCTAGCCTTTTATTCATAAAACAGAAAAGAAGAAAAAGATTAAATGGCAGGTACGGTAGCGTCTTTACACTTAAAGGAGTGCTCTATTGGTGATATATGATAATTAAACGCTATATATTTCTGGTCATAGATTCTTACATATTATATTGCATATACTACTATTTTATAATCTGTGTGTGTGTGTGTGTGTGAGAGAGAGAGAGAGAGAGAGAGAGAGCACTTTGGGTGTTTTGTTTGCCCAAACTTGCTTGGCGTCTCGAGCCTTTCAGAAAGAGATCCAAATAAATGACACTCATTCGATTCCCTTCCTGAGCGCTCTCTCTCTCTTGAGAAATTTATTCACCAAACCCAACCACACCTCACCACTATCCCTCTCTTATCAACACACACTCAATCTCTGCCTGAGATCATCACTACCCACCACACTCTGCACCATTTGTGTTATTGGGTATTCTCTAATTTCATCTCCCTCTGCAAATTCATCATATACATATATAGTGATTTCATTTGTTTCTGGGTTCTTGGTGTGGGTTCTTCCTATGGCTGCTTCTTCTGTTGTGTGCACATGGCTCGTGGCCGCTTGCATGTCAGTCGCTTGTGAAAAGGACCACACTATGATGAATCCGACGACCATGGCTCGCTCTTCTTCTCCAAGAAGGTTGAGTAGATGGGCTCGTAAGCGGAGGGTTTTGTCCAAATGCATCTCCGGTGGCACCGAATCTCCCAGAGGCCTAATCCCTTCCTTCTGTGGATCGAGCATTGAGGGTCTGATGAAGTCTTACTTGGCTTTCGAGCCCTGCGAGGCGTATTGTAGTTCCAAAGGGCTTACTTCTTCGGACTTATTCGGTGACAATGGGTTTGCTTCACTCTTCGGATCCAGAAACGCTCTGGTCACTCGCAAGCAGAGGCGGATTAATCGAGCCGTCCATTCTGGTAATCATGTTATTAGATATCCTATACTATATATCTATGAGCTTTTTGTGTTGACTGTTGGTGTTGATGTTGTGGGTGATTATGCATTTTTAAATGCATACTTTTAAATATATATATTTTTAATTTGGAAATCTGAGAGTTTAGTTATTAGATGATTTTTTTTTTTTTGGTTTGATTATTGCTAATCATGGGTTTACTCCTGAGTTTGATTTGGATTTCTCTAGGAAATTGATTTTCGTTTAATTCAATTTTTTCTTGGACGAAGAGCATGTGCACTAAATGAAGCCCAAAATTTGTAATTTGGAGAAAAAGTTACAAGTTAGATGATAATTTGTCTGCAAATTATTTATGAAGTAAAATAGCTCTGTGCAATGCTGTGTCGTAATCCAATAGCACTCCAGTCTCAATATTGGTGCAAAAATCTTTACTTTTTCCCACATCTGTCCCTCTACATTTTACCAATTATTATTATTATTTTTAATGTTGTTGAGGGTGGGTGGGGTTGGTTTGTTAATTTTGGTTATTATTGTCACTTGTAATCTGCCTTGCTGACTCCCAAGCTATCTGTGTTCTACAACATGAATATGAATGCGGACATAGCCACTTTAATTTTTGGGAATTCAGACATAGTTGCATTGCCTATGGAATTCTGACATATATATGTATACTTTTTTCTTAGTTGGTACACTCACACACACATGCCTCGACTAAGGCTTGAACCCCGGACCTTTCTTTGGGAAGTAAGGGCTTGATACCGCTAGGCCACCGGCCCCTTGGTAATTCTAACATATTCCATTGTGATATATATATATTTTTCCAGCCATTCCATTGACTGTTCGCACATGTCATGGGAAGAAATTGTTTCTCAGTTAGGTGCTAGGATTCATTGTCTAAATGTTTGAATGTTTACGTGGAAATAGTTTCAGATTACTGTGTTGACTCATGTAGTTTGAAACTTGTTCACATCCATATACCATACCTACCGTCTCACACAAATTGTACCGACACTTTCAAACACTATTTGTAATTTATATGGTAAAATTTTAGGGGAAGCAATGGCTGTAGCTATGCAACCTGCAATAGAAGTCACAAAAAGAAAGAAACCTCCTATGAAGCAAAGGCGAGTGGTTGTGACAGGGATGGGTGTGGAAACCCCAATTGGTCATGATCCAGATGTCTTTTACAATAATCTGCTTGAAGGTGTCAGTGGCATTAGTGAGATTGAGGCTTTTGACTGTACTCAATATCCAACGGTATATCTCGTTCATGATCTTTTCTTTTGCATGGGGGCTCCTGGTTTAGATCTTGATTGTAGATGTCTAAATACAGAGAATTGCTGGAGAGATCAAGTCCTATTCAACAGATGGTTGGGTTGCGCCAAAACTTTCAAAAAGGATGGACAAATTTATGCTTTACATGCTAACAGCCGGCAAGAAAGCATTGGCAGATGGTGGAATTACAGAAGATGTAATGGATGAATTAGATAAAACTAGATGTGGAGTTCTGATTGGCTCTGCCATGGGTGGCATGAAGGTAACCTTTGACTTTTCTGCAGATTAGAATGCGAACTGTATTTGATCGGAGAACATAGAGAAGTGTTTTTACTGTGCTTCTGCTAAATCATCTTAAATTTGTGGTTATCTAACACGTGTTTACCACATGTTACATCTTCTGTCTATGTGATTTTTATATGTAGTGATAGAGGCATTCCATAGTTATGCACCTAAACTACCTAAATGATTAGGAACAGTACTGTTTGATTCTTTTCTGATCGAAATATATGGATCCATGCATCTATGTGTCCATATAGATCATGTGACCCCTCTTCCCGCCACTCTCCTTTCAGTTACATGGACTCTTAAAATTTGTGTGATGTAGGACTGACATGCAACATTCGGATATGCATCTTAAGCAGTTCATCTCTCTTATTGTGTTTCTTTTGCTTCATCATTGCTTTAAAATGAGTGAATATTTGACTTTGGATAAATAATTAAATTATTATGCCATGTCTCCGGTATTTTGAGTCTGGAGATTTGATTGATCTCACATACCTGCAACCAACTCACACACCTAAGTCCATGTAATATAGATTTTAAAATGTAGAATGGCAGTGGCAGTGGCAGTTTTTTCTCTCTCTCTCTCTCTCTTTGTTGGTACTCACACACCCATGCTTCCACAAAGGCTTGAACCCCTGACCTCCCTTCGAGAAGTAGGGGCATGGTATCACTGGGCCATTGGCCCGTTGGTGCAGTGTTTTACCCATGTACTGGGATCCTCTTGGAAACTTTTCTGGCAGAAAGGGGATGTCGAGACTCCAATGTCTCCATGTGAGAGACGCAATACCTGCAGATGGGGGTAGGAAGCATATTTGTATAGCATCAATTTCTTGGTCGCTGATTCCTTTCCTTCCTTTGGGTTGTTTTGTAAATTAAGCAGGTTTTCAACGATGCAATAGAAGCTTTAAGGGTCTCATACAAGAAGATGAATCCTTTTTGTGTACCTTTTGCAACAACAAACATGGGTTCTGCCATGCTCGCTATGGATCTGGTTAGCTTAAATTAATTCGCTGCAAACTTGACATCCATCTGATGGGTTACAGAAAGTTTTGAATGTGTCCTTAAAGCTTTTTGTTTACGTGCTGAATTGCAGGGATGGATGGGACCAAACTATTCCATCTCTACTGCTTGTGCTACGAGCAACTTCTGTATACTGAATGCAGCAAACCACATCATCAGAGGTGAAGCTGTAAGTGTCTCACACATTTTCTCTGTCAAAAAGTGGAACAGTAGGACTTTCTTATGCGGTATACCATGTTAGTGGTGTTTTTATTTTTTTCTTTGACCAATTGAGCAATGATATAAAATTAAATTAGAAATAGTTGGAGTTCTACTGCAATATTTTCTGACATTTGTTAATAACTTTCAGGAAATGATGCTTTGTGGTGGCTCAGACGCCGCAATTATACCTATCGGTATTTCTTCCTTTGTTTGGTAGTTTATACTTATTTTACTAGCTTGAGGTTGTCGATTTTTATGATAATTTTTGGTGGTGTAGGATTGGGAGGTTTTGTGGCATGCAGAGCACTTTCTCAGAGAAACAGTGATCCTACCAAAGCTTCACGCCCTTGGGATACTGTAATGTCTGATAAATCTCGTGCTTTTGTTTCCTTGTCTTTTCTTCAGTCATTGTCAAAGTTTTGGGAGAGCGAGTTTAAATGAACAAAATTGGAATTGATGATTTGATTTACACCTACATGATATTTTAGTTAACTTGAAAAAAAATAATACACTAGGGTTGTAGTTGAACCAGACAATGACATTACATGATTATAGTTCAATGTTTTCTTTTAGATTCTAAAGGTTAATGGGTTGTACACGATTCTTAACTGAAATGCTCTGGCTTTTGTGTTTCTGAACTGTTGAGAATTTTCAAATCTCTGACAAAACAATCTCATTTAATCATGATTCTGTCAATGAACAGTTATGCTCAAAATCCCTATGCTGGTTCTTTCTTTCCTTGATCTAATTATGAGCATTGGTCACCATAGAATATGGTTTTGTCATTCAACAGAGTCGTGATGGATTTGTTATGGGAGAAGGAGCTGGAGTTCTGCTTTTGGAAGAATTAGAGCATGCTAAGGTATGCTTATAGCAAGTCTTTTATTTCATATTTGATGTAGAATTAATCCTATAGGCTAGTATTTTCCTTACCATTTCATATTTTTTCTTAATTTGCAGAAAAGAGGTGCAAATATCTATGCAGAATTCCTTGGTGGAAGCTTCACATGTGATGCTTATCACATGACAGAGCCTCATCCTGACGGTAATATTCCAAGTTTTCATACTAATGATTCTATGTATCTAATTATGTCGTGTTCTTCAACTCTTGCAAAATGTGCATGGCGTGTTTTTTTTTTTTACCCTTTATTTTCCTCTTCTCATTGTTATTAGTTGGTTACATGGTTCTATATATCTCTCTCACCTTTTTTTTTTTTTTTTTTTTTTTTTCGGGGGTTCGGGGGGAGAAGTGGGTGGTGCTAAGTTTGTTGGAGTTATTTATATTGCAAAAACTTCTTTATCACATGATTGTGTGTTGACATTAATATAGAAGTACTCATCTTGTTTCCACTGTTTTTAGTTTTTTGCGTAGGCTAGTGTATGGGTTAACATAGGTACGTGAGTTTTTTATTTTTATTTTTTTGGACAAAAATGTATTTGGTTGAGCTATTTGTCAAGTTAGAGTGCTTTGCCTAGAGAGACTTAATTATACATACAATTTAGGGTAGTCCAAAGCTCAGAGGAGAAGGTTGCATTAACTGCATATTGTGTCAAACCTTTAATCTTATGACCATTGAAACGTGCATCCTAATTTATCTATTTATTTATTTTATCTTATGCTTACCATTTGATTTTGTGCTTGTCAGCTTCCTGTCAAGGTAACCCTTGGTAAAGATACTGACAAGCAGAGGATATGTAGCCATCCTGAAATGATTGGCACAAGGCTTTAGGTTTATTGAGTTATTTGGGTAATGGTGCAAGGCATTGTTAGTTGTCGCGTCCTTGTGCTTTTGGTGTGCATCTAAACTTAATTTTCTATAAAACCACTGCTCATAGTTAGAAAATTGAAATAATAAATTTTTCATAGTTAGATAATTGAAATTCTAAAATTTTCGTATATAAAGTACTTGGGAACATTTATAAAAATTTAAGCAACAGACAAAACAAAATGCAACTTTCTAGAGCGGGTAATAAATACAGATGGAGAGACTTGGGCCCAAGACCTCCTAGAAGGCTAGAACCAAAGCTCAAAAACCATGTTTGACTACCAGTTGTTCAAATTAAGTTGTTAAGGAATGGACCAACACTCACAATCGATTCTTAGGGTCCACTGCTTAATGCTATGGTAAAAACTCAGGTTAACAAGCACGAGGACATGGTTTCAAGTCTCGAAATAGCTACTGTGTGCACAAATAATACCAAACTTTAGGCCTTTTCCGGTCTTCCCTTCCCAATGCCCCACAGACAAGACCAACACCTGGACAAAGGCTTTTTAGAATTTTGATGTTTCACACTTGAATGAATATAGATACAAATGATAATTTTTATTTTTATTTTTATTTTTTTTTAAAAAAAGAAGCTTTACAACAAAGTCAATCTCTCCCTTTGACTTCATTTGATTTGAGTAAGAGAGACTGTTTCCCAGGTTTGTAATTGAAAACGCATTGTTGAATTTTGCTAGATTACTTCTTAATAAGAAATTTTGCTAAATCGTTGAAATATTGGATGACTTTGTTTGATATTTTTCATTCAAATAAAGTCTATTCTCTTTACTGTTTGCTTTGTGGCATTTGTATTTATAGCACCTCGTTCTATAAATTTTATTTAAGCAACTCTTTTGAAGTTTTAAATGAATAATGACATTTCTGAGTGAGATGCATACAAGATGTTTCATATATGATATACCAAAAATCTATGAAGCACGGACACGGACACGAGACACGGGTACGATACGACACGGGTACGGCGACACGGCAAATTTAAAAAAATAGGACATGGACACGGCACAGATACGGCAATAAAACAATAATATAATTTTTATTATATATAAAAAAAATATTTCCTTTTATTTAATTTCTTATATATATTAATAAATACAACCCATATAAATTATATATATAATATTTACTATTTATAAAATAATATATATATATATATATGTGTGTGTGTAAAAGAAACAACACTGATGTCTCATCTAACCCCTCTTTTTCTCAATCTCTCCTTTTTCAGTGACCCATGTGACCATGTCTGATCCCCCTCTATCTTCACACACAATCTGATCCCCTTCTCCGATCCCCTCTATCTTCACACACAATTTGAACACAAAAGCAAACACGTCTCTGCTTCTCTGATCCTCATCTATCTTCACAATTTGAGATCCATAAACACAACATCAAAATCAAATTTACGCCTTCGTGTACCCCATCGTTCCGATCATTCTCTTAGGTCTCTCTATCTTCACAATTTTTACATATATATATATATATATGATACCATGTTAGGTTTGGCTCCCTTCTCAACTTCTTCCTCTCTGGCTCTCTTCTTCCTCTTCCTTCACCACTTCAGGCAAAAGAGGCACGGTGAAATATCTTAGTCCTGAGATGAGAATGCAAAAGAAGAGGCACAGTGGAATCAAATCGGTGCGTGTCCGATCGGTGTCCGGTGCGTGTCCGATCGGTGTCTGGCCATGTCCGATCGGTGTCCGGCTACATCAAATATATTAAAATATGCAAGACACGGTTAGAGCGTGTCGGACACGTGTCCAAGCCTGGGATACGCGTGTCCGTGTCGGACACGTGTCCGACACTGGTACGTCGACCCTTAGAGTCGTGTCGGTGCTTCATAGCCAAAAAATTTCAGCTTCTTTTTCAACACCTCTAATTGTGACCTATTGTAGGGTAGTCATGAATCACAATGCCCATGCCTATAGAACACTTGTAATGAATAACACATCATAATTTAGCACATTGATTTTTTACTCTTTAAGTTGTTTATTCTGTTCCTAAAATTTAACTTGTGTTACATGAACTCTTCAAATCTAAGTGAATTACCCGTGTCGGACACACAAAACTCGGACATGGTTACGGGACATGTGTCTGATACTTTTAGTTGCCCAGCCCCATCTCTACGGGATAAAGGCAAGGATGATGATGACGACGACAACTTTTAGTTGGACATGCACTGATGCACCTTAAAAACCCACCCAATAATTCAGTTTAATTGCATTATTTATTCAAATGGAGTGAAATGCATATGTTAAACATTACACAAAGACATTATTTTATTTTAAAAAATAAAATAAAATAATTAAATAGTATGAGGTTTTAGCAGTGTCCATGTATCCTTCTATTTGGGAATTTGACACATCCGACACATGGATATGTACGTACCCGAGTCCAGGTAACATAGATTATTTAACATCCTGATGGAAACTACTTGAATTTATTATATTTATGTAGGTTACATTAGAAAATTCTGGATGTTCAATTATTTGAACCAGGGATGATTTTTTTAGCTGCGTCTGTACTAATGCAAAATAATTGGTGTGCATGATTCATTTATCAGGAATGTAAAATAATTACTTAATTATGGATTATGAAACTATAATGCAACATATATAACATAATATCCCTTGTTTCACATCCATAAGCAGGTGCCGGTGTCATTTTATGCATAGAGAAGGCCTTAGGTCAGGCTGGAGTGTCCAAGGAAGAGGTGAACTACATAAATGCACATGCTACGTCCACACTGTCAGGAGATCTCAAGGAGTACCAAGCCCTCCTTCACTGTTTTGGCCAGAATCCAGTGGTAACTTAAATGCATATAATTTTCCTTTATGGCTATTTGTTTCTAAAATCATCATATGCATGCTTGATACAATGTTACTGTTCTTACAGTTAAGAGTGAACTCTACAAAATCAATGATCGGTCACCTACTAGGAGCAGCTGGTGCTGTGGAAGCTGTTGCTACAGTGCAGGTAATTAAAATATGGATTAAGTTTTGAAAAATACTGCAAAATATATATTTTTTGAATTAATATATCACTTTTGCAGTGGAATTCCTGATTTATGAAGTTTATTTATTTATTATTTTGGTAAATAAGAGGAGGTCGGGCAACTTATGAAGTTTATATACATGTGTGTATATTAGGCCTTCTAGCTGCTAATGACAAAATACTGTAGCCAACTGCTGTCTTCTGCGTCTTTATTTCAATTTTATTTTTTGTTTGTGGGGTGGGTAGGGGGATGTACGTTGGCAAAGGTAAGGAGCATTTTCCCATTCGCAGATATTGGTAAAGGTCACATATATTATTATATTTTTCTGTGATTATGTGAGCGTTATCTCATGCATCTTACACTCGGTCCAATTGCGGGCCTTGGCACAACAATAAGGTTGCTCCATTGTGACCTCCATGTCACGAAATCGAATCAAGGAAACAACCTCTCCACATGCGGAGGTAAGGCTGCATACATCTGACCCTCCCCTGACCCCACAACGGCGAGAGCCACGTGCATTGGCTAGCCCTTTTATAAAATTTACCATTATCTTGTGGTGGTAGGATTATGAGGATGATCACATTCACTTTCTGTAAACGTCCAAAATGCTAGCAAATATCAGTTAAATTTAATTATAGTTGAGAGAAATCGATTAAGATGGTTTGGAAGTATGTAAAGAAGACCACTTAGTGCATCAGTTAGAAAGACTGACATGATCCACATTGAGGGTAGTTCTAGGGGAAGGGGGGACCAAGAGGCCAAAATTAACATGGGTTGAGGTTGGGTGAAAAGATATGATAACATGTGGTTTGACTTAGGTTATGATCTTAGGTAGAGTGGAATGAAAAAATATGATTCATACAGCCAACCCCAAGTAGAATGGTATTTTGTTTCTGCTGTCAATAAAGACTACCTTGTGACTTCAATCAAGTTCAGTGTCGCAAATTTAAAGAACTTGTGTTGTACATGTGATTCTTGAAATATAGCTTACGGAATGGAATGGGATTGAGAGATTCTTGAAAAAATATTAGGGCCTGTTTGGTTTAGTTTTTCAAGGTTTAGTTTTTCAAAAATAGTTTTATTTTTTAAGAGAACTGAAAATCAGAAAACAGTACAGAATTTTGTATGATTGATAGTTCTCTGAAAACTCAGTTTGAAAAAGGCCTGTTATAGAACAGTCTTTTATGATTCTCTGGAAAACTGTTTTCCGAGTTCTTGAAAACTATTTTTAGAAAACTGAGCCAAACATGCCCTTCTACTTTAAGTCTCTTTTTTTTTAATTATATTATTATTATTATTATTATTATTATTTTGGGGGGGGGGGGGGGGTTGATTAACGTTCAGAAGGTGCAAGTTATATATGACTGGAAGAGATCCCCTCTACCCATAAATTGCATAATTCTATCCTATTGAGATTCAAGTCCTGCATCTGACTTGAGAGGGGGGAGCAGGTGATATCACATAAGCTAGACACCTGGTGCTGGCATATGATTTTGTCTATCCGAACTCTATAGGTATTATCCAATTTATATATTTTGTCTTTAAAATGTGTTGTAGCATAATGTGGATGAAAAGTAAAATGCACGAGTCTCCCAACGTGTTCATGGCTAGCCATAAAGCAACAAAGTTGATAACATGAGATCCTACAGAAAAATTCAACACTCCAGTCCTTGATTATGCTTCCAGCTGATTGACTTGAGCTTTTTCCTTCATATAAAAATTAAAAACAATGCAGAACATGTTAATTTTCATGATATCATGATATCTGAAGTTCTAGCAATATAAGGGATTTGTTGGAGGGTAAATTATCTTTTGAGGTCTTTATGTCCTCTAATTTTGCCTTTGAATGTTCCCGTTGGGTGAGGGATATGATTTAAACAAATGGGGTTGTAATTCGACTTATTGGAAGCTTCAATCACAAACTTAGTTATTGGATGCAGGTTAGTAGTCCAGATTAGGGAAATAATATAATCTGGCATAGAATCTTTCAAGAATCTCTAATGTTTCACTTGGTGAAATCATGTCTCAGCTATTGCATTCATTTCTATCACCGGTGTGGTATTGTTGTATTGGTGTGATTTGTTTCGAAGTCTTTTTTATATGTAGCTTTTTGTTAATACGTGTAATACAAAATCAAATATGCCTTCTTTTGTTTGGTTTTTTGTTCTTGATTTTCACCACTTAGTTGCAAACTTATAATAGATTTATCAAAATTGATGCTGAAACTTATATGGTTTGACGCCAAGTTTCTGATGATTGTTGACATGATCCTGTGTAATCATGTAGGCTATACGGACTGGGTGGGTTCATCCAAACATCAATCTTGAAAACCCTGATAAAGGCGTGGTATGTTTTCTTCTTTATTTAAAATTTTTTTTTGCATTCCATAGAAAAGGTCATCTAAACCTGATATTTGTGGCATGTTGTAATGTCTCATTTAGCCATAGAAAAGGTCATCTAAGCTGCTACTTTTTTTTTTCTTTCACAGTAGGCTTATTCCAATAGGGACTTGGGCAGCAATTGCTAAAGGGAAAGAAAGTTCTATTTTCTTTTTTGGACATTCAATTACACTTATGGTTGAATAATTTCGATTTTCTTATAATTTGGTGTTTTTTTTTTGGCTACTTGATATGTGGGATGATTTCTGTAAATCAATTAAACTATCATATTGATTTAAGGCATTGAATAATCTAAAACTATGCCTACGCATCTAATCAGGACACAAATGTGCTGGTGGGCCCAAAGAAAGAAAGGCTGGACATTAAGGTGGCGTTGTCTAATTCGTTTGGCTTTGGTGGCCATAACTCGTCAATCTTATTTGCTCCTTACAAATAGATCCTGTGGACTTCTCCAACTTGGGATCAGATGGTACCAAGGTATTTGGCATGTTATTAGTATTTTTTTTTCGAAGTAACCATTGGAATTGGAGTATGATATAAAACCAAACTGATGGTAGCGTTATCGTTATTAAAGCTCATACTTCGATTATTTGTTTCTTTATTGCTACATGATAATAGAGGGGAGCTATTCATGATATTCAGTTTGAATTCATTGAATAAAAAAATTAGAAGAAAAAAAAGAAGATATATGCATTAGATTCAGTTTGCAGGACACGTAGAAAGAATTATTCCTACATCAGTCTTGGGTTCAAGCTACTTCCATGAAATATTTTAAGAATTTTAGCTGTATTAGTGGAAAACTTTAATTGGCTGATCATATTTGACTTGTAAGAGTTGATTGGCTTTGCTGTGTCTTGCAGTTTCTTGCGGTATCCTTCTTCGTTGTGTCTGATCTTCTATATGACTGGCCGAAGAAATGAAACTGTTTGGACAGACCGAGGAGGTGGCCCTCTGGAATTGGGGAAGGGACAAATACAGAGTTCCCCCATGGCTACCATGATGATACTCCTGTTCTGCTTTTTGATGAGTTTTCCTTTCCTCCTTTTAATCCTTTTCTCCTCCTCCTAAAAAGTTACACTAGGGCTTCAGCTGGCGGTCTAATACGAGCCATGCTTGAGTTCAACTACTGTTTCCTTGTACAAGTAGATGGTCCAGTGAAGTTTTAACGAACGATTGTATCAAACTCTAACCTGGTAATTTGCCAATGTTGGACATGTGAAATGTTGGTTATATTGCGCAGAAGTTGGTTGCATTATTATTATAATCATGGAAGTGAAATGATGTCCATTGTGGCCCTAATTACAACGTTGCTTTCAGTACTTTTTCTATGTTTTGTTGCGGATGGACCCGTAAGGAAAAATAATGTTATCATGTCACCCTATGGTTACTAAGCATAGGGCAAGAAAAATGCATAATTTGGGAGGTCCATCCACACCTGGTACCACTTGGTTAACAGATCAAACCAATCACATTACCTCAAAGAGGAAGTTACTACCCAAAACTCACGACAAATTAAAATAAGGGTAGTTTTGTAATTAGCTTTAGGTCTAGCCGAATGTGGACCAATAATAAATAGTGATACAAAGAAGACAAGTCTATTTTTGCATTTTGGCGACGACTATAACTTTATAATAAAAAAAACAAAAAATAGTAACTGTTTTTTTTTTATACTATTTATTTTCATATGCTAGTAACTGATTTCAAGTATTTTCATATATGAATGCATGGTGCAACTACAGTTTACTCACCACTAAAGCGTGTGCATCTACGAATGTCTTGTGCTATATTGTTGGGCTTGGGCCTGTGGTGTTTTACTTTTGTTCTCTTTTGTGTTGTAGCTCCTTACTGCTTTTGCTGGCCAGTCCACAATCGTGGGCCTCATTCGCAAATGATTTGTATTCTTTTGTATTTAATATATACTACTAACTTACCTTCAAAAAAAAAAAAAAAATCTACGAATCTAACAACAGCTTTTTAAGATTAAGATCTTTCATTTACCATGTTGTGCCTTCATTCACCAGATCCATGCTGGGCTCACAACAAATTCTAGATCACGATAATTCGTGATACCGTAAATTCAAATTACCTGCTTAAACAAAGAAGCAAAGAAGATGAAATCAAAGTAGTTGTTCTATTTACTGAGGTGAAAAATCAAAGTCGCCTCTATAGTTATTTTTTAAGAAAGAGAAGAAAAAAAAAGTAATTAGGGAAAGAGAGAAACTTTAGTATATCATTATAGCTGATGAACAAGTACTATAGTACAGTAATATATTACAGACACATATAGAAGGGTAAAATAGAGAAGAGAAGAAAAACAGAGAGAGTGAAACACAGCACATACATAGACGCAGCAAGCATGCGTGTATATATCACATAATAGTGTAACAAACGAAATCACAACCGTCCAATCTTCAAGGATTCCCAATGGGTTTCCCACGAGGCTGATCGAGGCGACTAATGAGGTAGAGGGCGTTACTGGTGACTCTGGCTACATTGGTGACCTTATGCTTCACATCAGACCTCACCTTCCCATCAATGTCCCTGAACCCATCAAGGCAAGTGTCCTCATTCGTCAGCGCCGCACTCACCCAAGTCTCCGCATTGCTCATGTGCCACCTGAACGCCGCCCCGCGAAGCTCCTTCAGCTCCGTCAGCGTCATGCTCAGCTCGTCCACCGAATCTGCTATCTGGTCCACGCAGTCCTTCAGCGCCGATTTCTCTCTCTTGCTTCCGCTCCTGAGCGTCGCCAGGAAGCCCGACACTTTCTTGGTTCGGGAGATGCTCACCTTCACGGCGGCCTGGGCTAGGTCCCTCGGCGTCTTGGCTGGTCCCACGTACGACGAGAGGGTTTTTAGGCAGATGTCAGGGTAACTGGCGTGGACGCATGATGAACGGACCAGATCTTTTGGCTCATCGGCTTTTTTTGATGAGGCGGAGTAGCAATGGGAGGAGAGAGAAAGTGTGAGCAAGAAAACGAGGAGGAGAGAGAAACACGGTGGTGCCATTCTATCTATCTCCCTCTCTGTTACTACTGTCTTCTGTTGGGGTGATGGCAGGGATAGACACACACACACACACACACACACACAGAGAGTGGGGGGTGGTTGGTTAAATAAGGGTGGGTGCGTAGGATAAGAAAGCCAGAATTCAGTGGGGTCCTTTAAGTTGGGGCATAATTACGGTGCCATTCTTTTGGGTTGATGGCAATTTGGTAGTTGAAGTGAGGGCAGTATTGGAAGAGGAGAGATGGGATAAGAAGGGAGTAAATGCACCGCAGCTAATTGCAGCATTGGCCAGCAATTCGAAGTCGGCACTTGTCAATTATTGCTTTTTTCACCGCCTATGTTTACCGGCAATTGTTCAACCTCTTTTTTTTAAAGTGAAAAATTGATGACTAAATAATATTTATTTATTATTTTTGTTTTGCTTTGTTTGGTCAATAACTTTAGTAATGATCAGTTTTCTGTAACAGATGAGCTTTGATTTGCACTTTTAAGTCTACTTTTATAAACTAAACTAGCATTAGTCATTTACGTAATAACCATTGTGACCGTTCTTAGCTGCGGCATATTTGTTGTCACGTCATGCTGTTAGGCGTTTTGTGATGTTGTCACGAGAACCACACTATTCAAAAATTAAAACGAGACTGTCCCTTATTATACACAAAAAGTGAGACATTGTTGTATTTCGAATTTCAAAATTTTTAACTTAATTTTTGACTTGAAGACAAAATGGTACCCTGTCATTGATGAGTACTCACAAGTTTGCAAATAAAATGAAAATGATGGGTCACGCTAGCCGTATGTGTTGCAGAGAGTCACGTGACCGCTGTAAGCACCTGTTGTTGCTGCGCTGTACTGGGCTGGCTCTGCTTTAATATGCAAATGGGACGTGTTTAAAAATAAGTTACTATTACAATAATGGATAGTTCAAGGGTCCCACAAGCTATATAAACAACTGATATATACTTTAACCCAGCAGCATCAAGCACATAATAAAGTGTGTGTTTTTTTTACGATCCAAAATTAAAGTAGTGTGAGAATTTTGTTTGTTCTCTTGTTTTCGAACGCCGTGAAATGAAAATGATCATAACAAACAAGGGTAAATTAAAGGGAAGACATGGCATGTGCGACTTAACAGTCATGCAGGGCCCCCAACCCACGCCGAGGCCCAGGCCTAGGCCCATGCCCATGCCCAAGCCCTCCTTAAATATTACCGATCATATATATGCTAAGGAATTTCACACTGCCCTGATCCATTGCTTTCGATTCATAATAAATACAGCTTCAGATTGAATAAGGATCACGATTGATGAAGCAAAGGTCACTAAATTGGGAATTTTTTATTTTTTTTATTTTAAATTTGGTGTAAAGGTAGAATGAAGATAATTTTAAACTAATTGCTTTAAAAAGAAAAAAAGAGAAAATTTGTTGGGGCACTTAAGAAATTGACAGAACCTAAGTCCATGTTTTGGATATATATAGTTCACTAAAACTAGTAATACTTTTTTTTTGTTTTTTTTTTTTCTTAGTTAACTAGTAACACTTGTAATACACTTGTAATGAATAATATAGATTATATGTACCATTGAAATAACTATCCTTTGGAATCGATCAATTTTTATAGGGTTTTTTTCGTTAATAATATGTGTTGGGGGTACTAAATCGATGCTCTGAAGTTGAAATTAAAAAATATATATATAATTAATAATTAAATTTCTTCTAATTCCAAATTCCTCCCAAACATAACATAAATTATTTTGAAACGAATTAGTCCCAATCGAAATATATATATATTTTTAGATAGATAAAAATACTATTGTTGCTAAAAAGAAGACAAAAATAGAGTATGGTTATTAATTTCCAAAATAAAACAATATTAAACAAGTATTCATTCATAAATTGCACAATTATATGAATGGTTGGATGGTGTGTGTTGTTAAATTAATTTCAAAATGATGAAATGAAAGATGGAACGTCTCTCAATCATGTGAGTCCCATGTGAATGCATCTCACCAGGATTGTGCATCATTCGTCCTATCATTCCAGCATCAAATATAGGTTTAAGTAAAAAAAAAAAAAAAAAAAAAAAAAAAAAAAAAAAAAAAAGAAAAAGAAAAAATCAATCAACTTGTAAAAGAAAGAAGAAAAGAGAGGGTGGGTGTGTTTGTCCTGTTTCAAAAGAATGGGTTCCGTGCAGACATGGCTAATTGTTAGGAAAATGTTTGGAGATGGATCCACAGTCTTTTATGAGTGAGATTAGTAGCGAGTGGTATTTTCATTGGCTTTTGATGACACCTTGTCTTTCCAATTCCTTCACATTTGGGCCCCATGTTTTGTAGATTATTACAATGTGACGCACAGTAGTCCCTGTCTTCATTCTGTTTTTTAGGCACACACATTAGCGTGGAAGTAAGTGAAAACACACATCCATCGCTACGTCATACAATTATTGATCCATTCACAAGACTCAACCCCATGCAATGCTTGTCTCTTGCTGCTTCCGCTGAATATTTTTCACTTAATTATTGATTTGTTTTGGTAAACCAGAGGTCCTGACGCCTAAACATGATGGAGAGAGTTTGGATACATATAGGTGAGAAAAAGAAGAAGATAATATTAGTTTTAAGCTTGTTTTATAATATAATTTACAATTCATATAAAAGAATAAGCATCGTTTTAAAAACTTAGGGGTAAAATTTTATGCGAGGAAGATTGCACTTTTACTAGAAATTGAGTCCTTAAAATTCAAATGAGTAGCAAAGTTCTCCAATTATAATTACAACTTAAGAGAGGGAAATATAAAGTTAGGTTTTAAGATTTAAACGCTTTAGTTATCAGTTTTATCAATGGCCTCCTATATGTTTTTTTGTTTCCGTTTCCTTTCGTTTTTTAAATGATAGACAAAAATATAATTAAGGTTTGAGTTATTTTTCTTCTATCTCATTCCTTTCCTTCCTCATTTTAAGCCACATACGTTCCTTTCCCTTCCTCCTCAAGGGTTTTAGCATGTCATCGTACCGTTATTTGATCATACACAAATATTATCTAAAAATAGACAATCATTAATGTAAGAATGAAAAAGAAAGTTGGTTATTTTCAAAATCCGAAGTACTGAAATACCAATCTTTTCTACTAAAATATGTGATTCACGAATCACATCCATGAAGAGAAAGGCTGTAAATGCAATACTTTAGACGCTAAGAACATGTGGTCCATCAAAATAAAAAATAAAGAAAGAGAAGCAACACAGATAGAGACGAGAGAGAGCTATCATATGGCGGGGTGTAGCTATTTTTCATAAATTTAGCATTAATTGTGACATATAGAATGATGTTAAAAGAGCAACAAACAAACTTTGTGATAAACAACGATAGGGTCGAAGAAAGGAGAGTGATTAGCAAAGAAAATGTAGTGACTAGTGTGCATCCATTAATTAACAAGCTTTTATGTCTAATTAATGACGAGTACGCGATGAATTAGGTGGTTCCATATTCACATTAATGATAAATGTCTCAACCATCCGCTTGTACAAAAAAAACTTTTTGATGGACCTTCTTCATTTAATACGTTGAAACACAAATATTTAATTCATCTTAGTTGGCTTGTAGCCAACACCTACAACCACCACATTTTCCTTAGAATTTTGGTTACATCATTTTCCTTCATCACATGACACCTTTGTATGGTTGTTAATCTGATGTTCTACACCCTTAAATATTGTCTTCCCCGTACTAGATCTGTCTGCAGTGTTGTATATACCACCGTCTCCGTCACTAAAGTTTCGGAGATGAATGAATTGCATATGTTCCGTGATTAATTATGAATTATTTTAAGAGTTCTGATACCACTTTTATTGATAAAAAAATAAAAATTAAGTACTCGATGCGTAATTATTGGTCATGCTTGAAAGCATTGTTTGGAGAATAGTGCGTGTGTAATTTACCAAAAAAAAAGAATAGTGTGTGTGTTTTTTTTTTTCATCTTTTACGACAATCATGATTTTTTTGTACGTATACCAAGCATAAAAGGCCATTGCATTGATTGTGAAGAAACTTTTCTGAACACCAACATTCTCTTTGGTAATCTGAATAGTGATCTGATAAAATATTTGAAGCTCGGAATTAATTAATTTATTTATTTTTTAGTAAATTCTCAGAATTTATTTATTTTAATAAACATAATTATTTTTTTTTTATTTTATTTTTGATGTTGAGAAAGGCTCGTAATGTCAAATCATTTATTTGGCACTCCTAAGTGTATTGAATGAATTTGATTATTATGTGGTGCAACTACACTTGAGTTGAAGCCCCGCAACTATATTGACGGTTCATTTAGTAGGGAGGAAGAGTATGGTTATGAATATTGCTAAAATCAATTTTCAATTTTTTTGGGGGCTAATATCTAAAGAAATAAATGAATAGATTCAAATACACTCCAGTTTTTTAAGCTGGGAGATCTCTACTATCGTTCAAGTATTTCCGCACACATTTCTTAAATTGTTATCTTATTTGAAACTCGAAATTTTTAACTTTTCAAGGAGGAAGAGGTTAAAGATATAATTAAAACGGTAAGAGTAGTGAACTTTTCTATTAATCAAAAGATTGTGACTTTTTTTTTACATTAACAAATGTTGCTAATAACTCTTATACCAGCAATAAATAGGAAGATCTCGACCTCTTGATAGCCTATATATATATATATATATAAAATGATTTATAAGACGATTTAATTATTGGGAAAAACAAAAAAAACAAAAAAAAGAAGAAGAATTAAACCACTTCTGTTCAATCATGAGTTTTGTTAATTTAGAGAATGAAAATGGTGATATCAAATTGATGATGAGTAATTATAGCATTTTATTGTGATGGAAGAATTGTGTTGCAAGGTGCACACACATAAGTGATGATAAGAGAGATCACGAAATGGGGAGCCGACCCACCTTAGGCATGCCCTTCTTAATGTATAAATTAATGAGAGCTTTATTCAGTTGAGACTTTTCTTTTGCCACTCTCATGGGAGAGAATATCATTTTTTCTTCTCTTCTCTCTCTCTCTCTCTCTCTCTCTATATATATATATATGTTATAGATGTCTCTATACACAACGACAGCAGCCAAACATTTTTTTTAAATTTTTTTTTTTTTTGTGTGTATATTTATTTATTTTTCAAATAATAAAATAAATACATACACATTTTATCCACGTCACTCTACTCGACTCCATGCAGTAAATACATACCTATTGTTGATCAGATAAATCTCTGGACAGTGAAATTAACTCAGAGCCTTCTATATGTTCTATATGCATATATAATCTATTTTGTTTTTATTTGATAAGTGTTTGTCCCCACTGATTTTTTTGGCCTGGTGAATAAATAAATGAAAGAATATACGAATAAAATTTTAAATGATCAACACCAAATTTTAATTGGGTATTGTTCCTCTCTCTCTCTCTCTATATATATATATATATTATAGAAGAAAAAAAAAAAAAAGAAAAAAAAAAAAGAGGGTTATCATCTCTAGATGTCCTCCTACGCAAACAAGAAAGAAAATAAAAAGTCTATGGGTAAAAGAAAATACCAAAAGAAACCCACAAACAAACAAAGCAAATAAAAAACAGATAAGTTAGAGAAAATAGAAAAAGAAACAAGTAGCAAATTGACCAAAAAGTTCGAATTTTATTTGGATAGAGCGACACCACTTTGTCTTCTACAGACGATTTTATTAGGGGAAATAATAAGTATACAACTACATACACTTATTATATTTTACCCTTTTTTTAATTATTAAAAAAAAAAATAAAAATTGATCACTCATCACTCCAAGCAAAAAGATAATTATATAAAATAAAAATAAAAACTTTCTTCCATTAAAAAAAAAAAAAACAAGTTAATTGCGAGTGCATAGAAAATAGCTTGGTATGAATATATCATTAATTTCCCCAGTGATTACACACAATCATATATACAATTCATAACCTTAAAATCCTACATTTAATTAAGACTACCAGCTCCAACAAAACATAAAACTACCAGAGACGGCACTGTTTCCGTCTACAACCATCCCATAACCTAACAACGTTACCGTCAAGCACCGTCAGGTCCTGCAAACGGTACAACCCCATATCCCCCATTCTCATCCTCAACATTCCCTCCCAACCGTCGTCACACCACGCTCCTCCTCCACCCTTCACCACCCCATCACTGCCGTCATCATACTCTCTGGTCAACGTCACCCCTTCATCACCACGTTCACATTGTTCCTCCTCGTAGTACAACGTGAACTTGTTCCCTCTGGTCGCTCCATCACTCTCCACGTGACGAACCCACGGAGTCATTGTAGTCAAAGGAGCCGGAGCTGGGGATGGCTCAGCCGCCGTGGGAGGCAGAGGTGACGCCGCCTTGGGTGGACCCACATCTGGGTTGGGGCAAGGTGGGTCAGATATGGATGAACCGGAAGCTTTGATCCTCCAAAAACTGACGGCAGCCGTGATAACGGCGATCCACGTCCATATGTTATTGACTACCGTTAAGAAGCCAAAGCTGACATAGTTGAAGGCCAGAGCTTCAAGAGGAGAATCAAAAGACTTCATCATCTTTCTCTCTCGGCTCTATGGGGGGAGGGGGTTTCTCTCTCTAAAAATGTGGGTGTGAGTGAGTGTCCGGGTTTGTGGCACTCAAAGTCAGGGTGATTTATTTATTTCTAATGGGACAAGGTGAGGTAGTGGTAAGAGGAAATATGGGCCGTTGGATGTGATAGGTGGAAGGTATCTGACAATAGATGCCGAGTATCGAATCTCAGATGCTAAGGTAGATCCAATATTTATACCGAATTCGTAGAGTGATGGTTCTCATATGATACTCATGTGTTGGCACATGTGTATCCAGTTTCAACACGCGAATTCTCTACCATCCACTACCAAGGACAAAAATGACTACTACTGACTCTTTCTTTGTCGTGGCTACAAGTGCTTCTCTTTTGAGGGCGATGCAATTAATCCAATGATGCCTACCTTACCTCATCAAAATCATAATCATAATAATAATATTAATGTCATTAAGATATAAACCGCCTTATTTAAGGCATGGATTAGAAGATTTACTAAATGGGTGTTACTCAAGCGTTTTAGTTTTTAAATTTGGTGTACCCGTGTTCAAGTTTTTCTTTATTACTTTGTCAAAAAAAAAATTAAATAATTAATTTAATTATTCAAATTATATATATATATATATATATATATATATAACTATTTCAATTAATTTAGCTGTGGAATACTATATTTAGAGTAGTAAATATAATATTATACTAACTTAGGGTTTGTTGTATATAAGGGCATGATCAAATTGTGGAGAATTCAATAATTTCTTTGATTTTTTAAGTCTTAGAAATTTATTTATTTATTTATTTTTGAATGTTTTCAGTCTTAGGTTCCTAAAAGAGGATTTGACATTGAGACTTTTCTAGATGATGGTTTGTACTTTGTACAATATGACTCTAATGTTTGTCTTAACTATTATTCTTTAAGTACAATTTAGAAAAAGTGTGATGTAATTACCTTCTCAAAGTTTGCAAACTTAAATAACAACACCCCTAATTATGATAAGAGGACGTAATTATCTTTTGACTTCTAAATTGACCCATTTAAATCATTAAAATACAAAATTAATCTTTATAAGTCATTTTATTTGACCAAAATGATCCTTAGTAAAAAAAAAAAAATCAAACTCTGCCACTGTGGCAACGCCATATGCATACAGACAGGGGCGGAGCCATGAATTTTATGCATACAGATAGGGGCGGAGCCATGAATTTTAAATTGGGAGGGATAAACTAGTAGTGGAAAATTAAAATTTTAAAATAATATAAAATTATTGTAAGAATTTTTTATTATTATTTTTTGCATATTTAATGTGTGAAATATAGGGGTATTACACTATGCCCTTGCTGAAATAGATAGATTAGTTATATTATCTAATACTTAAATAAAGTTTTCATACAAAACTCTGACTTTCCATCTCAAAAAGTAAGAAATATAATTTTTAAATATATATGTTTGTATTATATGATAGTAAAATATTTTTATATTAAAAGATCATTTATAATATTTAAATATTAAATATCACCTTCAAGTAATCATACACAAACTAATTTTTTTTTTTCTTGGTGTTTATTGAAGCATTACTTACACAACATGTCACATTTTTCTTCCACAAAAACAAAAAAAAGAGGAAAATAAAACATGTCACAATAAAATTATTATTATTTCCATTTTTGAGGGCCATTTGGGTCAATTAATAGGAGGTTATAAAGGTAATCTAATGATTCACATGTGTCAATTTAGAAGTCAAAGGGCAAGTATGTACTTTTATCAGGAGTTGTCTTTGTTCATTTTACCAAATCTGTAAAGTGTCATTGTCCAAAAAGTATTTAAGTTATATTATCTTTAACTCAAATATAAAGTGTCAGTACAATTTACCCTTAATTTTATTTGACAAGTAAGTTGAAATTGAATTATGAACGAAGGCACAAGGTGAAGGCGTTGTGTAGGCATCATATTGACACACCATGAATCACAATTGCCTGTATGGAGGATGATTACAATTGAAGTTTTGAAAAATAAATAAAAATGTCACAATTATTGGTACGTGTTTGTCAATTTATTAAAATTTGAAAACTATTTAGATCGATTGACTGAATTACATTGAAAACTTAAGAAAAATGCATCGACTCTAATTAGTTGTTGTTTCAAAGTGCGGAACAATAACGTGTTTCACGAATCTTAACAATGGGCATATATACTTAATTTTGTTTAGGGATGGATGCACATTTGTAGTTACTTTTAGATGTAAAGCGGAAAGGTTAGAGTCAAATATGTAGTGTTGGTAAAAGGGGTGAGCCAATTAATTGGGAAAATGTAGTATGGGTTGGTTGGAGTTGGTCCACAGTAATAATGGAAAATAATTATTAAGGATGGTGACAAGTAATTGCGAGATTAGGTAAGGTGTGAATTTGTTGAAATTTCAACCTTAAAATAAATAATGCATGGTCGTTCCACGTGATTCACAAACCTATATTTGCTCCGACCACTTTTTTTGAGGTTGGTTTAAGGCTTCATTTGAATTTGAATGCAAGGATTTTGAATAAATACATTTAAATTTAAATTTAATTGTGCAAGAAAGAAAGTGATTTTCAATGGTGGCAAAGGAAACAGAGTTGAGACGGTATTTTATTAAAGATTAGTACCACGTCACATAAGTGCATCATATGGCTGTTGAAGAGTTAATCTTTCAATTTGGCCGTTTGTTTCGATTAAAATAGCATGATTCATGTAAGAAATCTATATATATATATATTCAAGATCTTAATGCTGAGTTATTTTTATACTGCGGTAAATTACGTCCAAATATGTGAAAGACGTGATTGGAGTGGGTAGGGCTTCATATGCTGGGGACTAGCTAAGATGTGTCTTCTTCAGAGACCAGAGCTAGTTTTGTTGCAGAAAAAGCTGACCATTTGGAACCGTGTTGCACTCGAAGATGTGGGATATTTGAAAAAGTACGAGAATTAGATAATTGATTATTCAGAAATTGTCAAGAGACTTCTAAGCAAACACAAACTCGCTAATTGTGGGACTTAATTCTGAATTTCTTTTATTTGGGTACAGAAGTTATACCATTGGGTTAAAAATCTTTTGATGAAGGTCTGTTCGGTGGTTATTATTATTATTATCTATTCATATTACATTATCAAGAAACACACTCATTTTGCACAATTTAATTTGAATGGTAAATGCGATACCACCAAGGCACAAGACTCACAGTAAGTTATTATCTGTTTGATTGTGTTTATTTTGATTTATGAATACTCCTTGCTTTGAAATACATTAGGAAAATAAATATATGTGTATTTTACGTGATTAACCATATTCATATTAAAATAAAGTTGATAATGATATTTAAGTATTATTTATTTATTTTAAATTTTTTTGTATCATCGTTGTTTAGGAAAAGTGAGTAGAAGAGCCATGAAATAAGGACCCCTTGCTCCCCAATCCCACATTATCTGGTGGAGGGTGTAGATGGCTGACGTTAACTAAAGTATACCATAACTATAGTGAACGTGAATAGTTGGTTTGATCAAAAGTAAAAAAATGGTTGATGGAAATAATAAACAAACTCTTTTGGGGGCAGACTATATATCTCTATCACAACAAACATTGTTATTTATTACCAATTTTCAACTTTGTCTTGGACAGTGATGCTTTTATCATAATAATAAGAAATAAGAAATACTGATATTTCCATGCCTTCCCGTCTCTTGAAGGTAGCTGAGAATAATATTGATAGATGCCTAATTCTGATGCATTGCTAATTTGTTGCAAATATGTCCATATTCATCATTCATGTAGAGTTTTTTTTTTTTTTTTTTTTTTTGACAGACTCCAATTGATATGGGTATATTTACATGTGCAAAGATCATATTTAAAGATCTTGTTTTTAATTTTTGTTGGAAACCCTAAATAGAAGCTGTAAACCACCAAAAAAAAAAAAAAAGAAAAAAAAAAAAAAGAAGAAGAAGAAGAAGAGTAAAGCCTCATCAATTTATTGATTTTGTGCATCCAATTGATCCAAGGTTCTAAAGCCTCTCAACTGCACCAACAATTAATATAAGTGAGAATGCTGTGTTGTCCCCATAATACTGGTCTCATATGTGTGTGTTAGTTTATAGTCTTTATTTAAACTCATTAATCTTCATGGGCCAGCAGAGCATGGTTTGGGCTTACTGAACAATTTATTTTACATGGAGTCTATAGACGACACATGCAGAGCAGGACTGGCTCTGGGCTTTAGAAGTTATTTGTGGAGTCTGGGCCTTATCTCACACGACTCAAAAACAAGTTACCATGGCACAATGGAAGTAATATGACACAATACAAAGATTGGAGATATGATTCTTATTATTACATTTACTTACTCCCCCAGTCTAAAAAATATATATAATTTTTTAAAGAAACAAGACATGTCACACATGTTTTTTTAAAAATTTCTATTTCCCAAAAGCAACATTTAAATTAGAATAGAGGGAATAAAATAAACAAGGTGATCAATTGATTTAAAAATATATATTAACATGGTTGGGTTGATATATTAATTGCACTTATTAAAAAATGTTAGACATTGATTCTATTTTTTAATTTTATTTTTTTGTTAGTTAACAAACGGTCCATTAAATAATATTACAGTTAAAGACTGTTTTAAATAAAATTTCAAAATTACCCCTTTTCTTAAATTATCTGAGTCACGTTCTTAGCCTGTCACCCCTAGATTTTCTCATTAAAGAAAAAAAAAAAAACAAACACACACACAATCCTATTCAACAACACATATGACAATGCCTTTGTTTCTCCTTCTCAATCCATTATTCAGGTACATCTAGTTGTCCCTATTTTGTTTGATAAGAAAATAATAATAATAATAATAATAATGGGGAAGAAATTGATAGCACTGTGAGCAACAATGCATTTTGGGCACTTCGCTGAGCTTCCCAGCCTTCCCTCTTGTGCAGAAATAAATTTATTAAAAAATAATAAGAAGAAGAGAGAGGGGTAGGGTTTTGACACGTTTCTAATCATTAGAAGTTTGGCAGGCAAATAATTAGGGATAGTTTTGAAATTTTATCTAAAAAGGCTCTTACCGTTAATTTTGTTTATTAGACTGTTTGTTGACTAGCAGAAAATATATAAAAATTAAACTAATTAATAATTTTTTAAAAAAAGGGATTGATATCAAAATTTATACAAAATTATGGGACTTTGTAAAAAAGAAAAATCTACTATTTTATAATTCATTCTCTACTAATACAATAAAAAAATATATCAAAATTGATACACTTAAAAATTTAGATTCCCAAATAGAGAGGTTTAATTTGGGATGGAGGGAATAATAAGAAAGGAAAAATTCATGATGATAATTATCATTATGATGATGGGTTGATAAATTAGTTGGAGGTCTTAGATTGAGCAATCATTAATATCAAAACAATTCATATAGGAGCCGTGCATTGCAGGTGTGTAGATGTATTTTTTGTCAATAATTTTTTAAAAAAAATAATATCGAAAATAATCAAGTTAGAATTAGAAATTGATATTTTGAGTTCATTTGATTGACATTTCTTTTTAAAACTCCTGCTACAAAAAGAGTAAAAAGAATGCATAATTTTTAAAGCCAAAACTAAACATGTCCAAAAAGTTTACTATTTTGATGTTTTTATTTTAAAAAATCTTATGAAATATGTTTTCAATTACTATTTAATACATTCTACCACATTTTTTTTTTTTTTTGTATCGAATGAAAAAAAAAAACACCAACCAAAAACGATTGTCAGACACGCATTTTAACTTACAAAAATAAAAACACATGCTACAAGGACTTGATTGAACCTTGTACATGGTAGAAAAAAATCCTTATAAAAAAATAAATAAATAAATAAATAAATAATAATGAGAGAAAGTTAAAACACCTACTCAAATAGGGAATTAATTAGGTCGTAGCTTGCTAACATTCAAACTTGAATATTCAACGTTTCAAACCATTCAAACACATGCTGAAGTTTCAATTTCAATTTCAATGTCAATGGTCTTCAATCTTCATCACAGATATGCTTGTACATGGACATGTGTACGGGAAAAAACGAATATTGAATTTTTAGAGCTGGTCTCAATCACATTATCTTCTTGTTCGTTAAGGAGAGAGAGATCGAGAACATGCAGAATTCGTACCACACTGTAGTCACGTAGTCTCTTAACTCATATATTATATTCATTTTGGTCAAAAATTGGCGTTGTCTGTTCTCATTTTTAATAACTATTTAAAGTCCTTGGAATAATTTTTTTGTATTTACTTTCAAATGTTACTTGGATATACAAGAATATCTAGTTATAATTATCAATTTCTAACACATGTATGATGTATACACACTCCAAATATTATGATCTAACTTCACGTATGCATACGTGACTAGCAAATTCTAATGTATAATTATAATTTTTATTGTTTTGATTCCAAGTGTGATTAGCAAGTTGAGTCTTTCGAATCAAATAAAGCCCAATGAAATCTTTCCCATGTTTTTTCATTATTTCTTTTTATATTAACCAAAATTTATCCCAAAAAAATATTGAATACTATGAATGTAACGACCCACTTTACCACATGGTATGATATTGTCAGCTTTGAGCCTGAGTCGGCACGGTTTTGTTCTTGGGCTTTATCCCAAAAGGCCTCATATCAATTAGAATGACACACCTACATATAAGCACTTCACCTTTCATTTTTTTAGACGATGTGGGATTGTGCACCTGTAACTCGCCAGTGTGATAGTTTGTCAGTGTCTCGTACTGTGATACCCCTCGATTCTAGAGCCACGGGTGATCAAGTTCGAGCACAGATCCGAGGGATACCAACTGTCAATATGTAAACAAGCACGAATACAAAACGAAATAAAAGAAAATAAATAATAAACTGAGTAGAAATCTAAATACGAAAAACTTCCAAATAAAAGTTTAATAAAAGTTAAACCTTTAATTCCGTACAATTCGGGAATCCAACTAGTGGACCCCTAATAATCCCAAATGATAAAACTTTACAGATTTAAAATCCAAAACTAAAGTCAGAAAGGAAATTCTATTTAGTCAGAAGAGTGAGTGACTGTATCTGCATCCCCGCGAACAAGCTCTAAACCTGGTACTGTCAAATACCTGAAAAATAAGAGTGGGTCAGGCTCACATGCAAGTTCCATACTACTACAATCCATACATAAACCCGATACGCAATACATCCTAGATAGCTCAACAATAATTAAAGTAATCCATATAGATATAAGTACACACTATAGGACGTTCACCAGCCCGCATAATCCTTCTCAACCCGAGTAGAACAACCAGGGAAACATCACCAGGCCTGGTTATCAATCCTAGGCGATATACGCACCCTAACCGTGATCAGGAGACTCAAGCTCATATCACGGCACCATAAGTATATATTTAAATCCTTCCTAATACAAAAAATAAAGCAACCATCCATTATGTCGTTCAACTGTTTTAGTTGACAGGACATGCATCCATATAGGAGTTAACTGTTTTAATTAATCCATTACATATGTATGAAGGGGTAGGACTTAGCTTTTTGATCTAATCCATCCCTGATATGTCACCGTCCCATATCGGTACATATAATGCAAATGATCCATAAATGATGCATACTCAATTGAACATCAAATACATCCAAAGACAAACAAAATAGAAATTAGATATTTGCATGATTCTATTATACATCCAGTATATGATTAATATCACGAACATTCGTTCAAATTGCTACAGTAATAATAAACAATTTAAACCATTCATTCCCTATATAATTGACAGAACATGAAGTATATTAGTTCAGCAATTAACATCCATAACATGATATAATGATTTTCAGAATTCTAAACTGACGACATTATATTAAAATTCCCTACCAATATTTCCATACTAGCCCGTTTGAATTACTGAAACAAAGGCTAGTAAACACACCCTCCTATCTCCTCGACGGCATGTATGTTAATATTTAAATCTCATGACGTCATTTAATCCTCAAATATAACTCCAGAGCATAATATATTGATACTTAGAAGTATAAGCTGAACACATTATATTTGAATGCCAAAACCATCTCTATACTAGTCCGTTTAGTTTTCTAAAGCGATACTAGCAATTACAACTTCCACTCCTCCTGACAACATATAATTTAGTATCTAAATTTCATGATGTCTATAACTATAGTAAGAACCAACATTCCTGGGACTTAATAATGTTATATAAGTTATTGATATAAAATCTCACAATTACCTTTCAATTCAGTCTACCTAATTTGTTAAAACAACTAACAAATTAAATTTTCCTCCTTCTTTGACAGCATGCATATTATTTTTATATATTTCATGATGCCCATTCTCATAGCCTACACCAATAATCATAGGTCTTTAAGGTGTTATAAACATCATTTAAGAACCCCCATCCAAGTTTAGACTTGCCTTTTAACCCCTGGAGTAACAAAAATTACAAAAATCCACGTATTGGGCACTTTATAAAATTGGAGCCGCCTCCAATTTTAGGTTGAGCCGGCTCCACCCATATTGGAGCCGCCTCAACATCTTGTGGAGCCGGCTCCACTTCAATGGAGTTGCCTCCATTGAAGGGTGGAGCCGCCTCCACTTCCCCAGCCTCCGTTTTTCCTTCTCTGCTTCCTCTGTTCTTCGTCTTTGCTTCCGACGAAAACTCCAACTGTCTGTTCTAAGTTTCTTAAGGATTTTAAGGGTTCACTTTAAGCCCTAATACTCCTAAAAACTCCTTCGTTTCCACTACCAATTATTTGTCAAAAACTAAAAACAAGAACAGAACAATTTATGCCACAACAAGTTATAGTTACAAAATATAAGACAGTTTCAGTTACAAAACATAAGACAATTTCAGTTACAGAAGTTCCAACTGTCTGTTCTAAGTTTCTTAAAGATTTTAGGGGTTCAATTTATGTCCTAACCATCCTAGAAACTCCTTAACTTCCATTACAAATTAATTTTCAGAAGTTTAAATCCTAACCAAAACAGTTTATGCAAAACAAAACAAATTAACAGTTACAATCTCGTTAGACAGTTTTCAGCCTATCTATCATGCATAAATCTCAGTTTTAAATTAAATTAGATTCCTAGAGGCTATATAGAATGCACAGAACACAAGTTTACAGGAAAAAGATAGAATGAAACTTGCCTTCGAGATTTTTGAATTAAAAATCTCTACACCGTCTTCCTAGATTTTCCGGCGATCACACACTATTCTAACTTCTCTGTTTCCTCCTTGGTTCCTCACACGAACAACACTCCTCCTATCCTTCCTTGGTTTAACCCACAGTCTATGGCTGAAATCCCATCTGGTGGTTCTCTCAATCTCAAGCTCCCCTCTGCTGTTCCCTTAAACACCATTACATGCCTTTGTATCTCTCTATCTCACAATACGTGAATATGGTTTTGTTTTTCCTAACCCTAGCAAACGTAAAAGATTATTTATATATAGGCACTTACTAAGACCTAATTTTTAATTCCCAGCTAACTATAAGTCGGCTACCACAACCTCCTAAAATAAAACCCTAACTCTAAATTAAATATACGACACATAAAAAAAATAACAAAAAAATTAAATCAAAAGAAATAGACAATTACAATTAAGCACAAAACCAAATAATCACATTATAACAAACAATTAAATTAAAACAAATAGACAATTATAATTAAACACAAAACCAAATAATTACATTATAACAAACAATTAAATTAAAACAAATAGACAATTACAATTAAGCGCAAAACCAAATAATCACATTTAAATGTACATAAACCAAATAATCCACATCATTAAATAAAAATGAAATAAAATTCAAAGAATATTTAATTTAAATTCCAACTATATCATTTTTAAATATTAAAGGTATTACACGCACCTTCCCACGGTACACCCACCCACAACGTCATTACAATCCACCCCCCTTGGAGGCCCGACGTCCCCGTCGGCACACTTCTGATTGGGTCAAGCTCTGATACCATTTGTAACGACCTACTCCACCACATGATATGATATTGTTCGTTTTGGGCCTGAGCTCGCACGGTTTTGCTCTTGGGTTTTACCTCAAAGGGCCTCATACCAGTTAGAGTGATACACCTACATATAAGCACTTCACCTTTCCCTTTCCCTTTTCCTTTCCCAAACGATGTGGGACTGTGCACCCGTAATTCGCCAGTGTGGTAGCCTGTCAGTGTCTCGCACCCACCCACAAGGTCATCACAATGAAAATAGTGATAGTATAAGCCCTATCACACAGTTCTTTTTAATATGTGTTGTTCTTACGCTAATAGCGTACTCTGGCTCTTACGTTCCGCTGGTACTCTTGCTCTTTCGCTCCTTTTCTTACTCTGTATAATTTTAATTTTTTTATTTTCGTTCTCAATCTTACTTTATGTGTCTTAGTTTCAATCAATAATAAATTATTATTTTTTATTATATATATATATATTCATTGGCCGTTGATATTACTTAGTTGTTACTTGTTACCTTCCGAATATCCAATATTCTCCTCAATTATTGACTGGTATATAAAAGTATTTCGTTAGTCATGGTTAAGATTTGCAATCAATCCCCCTTTTCCATTCATGTCATGGAAGTGTTGGGGTTAGTCCTAATCAATTAAATATATTTTAACCCTCATTGAGTTGCACACCACGGTTATATGTATCACATTTTTACCTAGTCACACTTAATGACCAAAAAGAAAAAAACAGTAAATAAATGAAAGGAAGGAAAGAAAAGGAAGAACATGACGTGTAGTTTCTCCCAAAACTCACGTTAATTAGTTATCCGTCAAAATCTTGGACAAATTCTTTGATTTGAGCACAGGAAGTTTATAAATTGTTAGATGTAGTCAAGGTCAAAAGTACAATTTCAACCATTTTTTATTCTATAAAGTTCGATCTGCATAGACCTATACAATTCAAATGCAATAAAGTTTGGATTTGCATTGACCCATATAATTTAATGTGATTGCAAGATTAATTAAATTCTTACATTAATCCATTAGTCCAATTTGAATTGTGGATATGAGTTGGCAATTTCCAGTGAAGATACTAATTACCCCAAGTTAAGCTCCCTATGTTAAGTGGGTTTATTGTATGTTAATAAAACAATCGAAAGAACTTTTATTGTAAGTTTTATTTATTTTTTAAGAACAGTTTTATTTTCGCGCGTGAACATTTTTATGCTATCTTTTCAGATAAATAACTTTTATAATTATGTTATATATATGTTTCTTGAAATGTGTATTTTAGAAAATTAAATTAAACAAATTATGAATTTGTGGTATATTTTGTCTGAATTGGAAGTTCTAAAATGATGAAGACAAGTTCAATAAGGGAATCCCTGAAAGCACAGTGGACTAATTCAAATATCTGAATATTTGATGACTGTTGAACAAAAGTTTGGGCTTCAAGTTCTGTGGCCCAATGAATTTCTTGGGTGGGGCTTAGGCTCTTGGATAAATTCTGATTTCAGAATACTCTCACGTGCGTTCAAGTTTGGGAGGAAGGGGCTAACGACAACTCACAGCCGAAAAGCCGCCTGTCGTGGTTGAAGGGGTAGCAAAAGCCAACTAAAAAAAGCTAAACAGGTGTGTATATATGTATGTATATTATTACAGTGCCATGGTTGTGCGTTTGAATTTTGATTTGAATTTGATTAAAAAAAAATAAGACTATTACCAGGAAAATGAAAAGCTTGAAAGAACACAGATGGTCATAGTATGTAAGTAGACTAGAGTTAATTAGAGGGACTTTGAAATTAATTCAAGTATTTGCGTGTACTCTGCAAATATTTTCCCATACGATCTAATGGGTATGCTTTGATTTCATTGGATTTGCCCTCATGTTTCTACTTGTTTTCTAGGATGTTTCCTTTTTCAACCCATGGGCTGCACCAAAACCATGGACCAAATTTCACACGAGAGGGATAGATTCATGCATACTTCCTTAAAATTAAGGCCTCTCTCTCCATACATATATGTGTACCTATAATATATGCTACATGGAATGTAAGAATTCTATGTAGATCGCCATCAACAAAAGCAATTTATGGTGGCTGGTGGCTGGTTTTTTTGTACATAATATTCATCCTTATGAACTTCACCTAAAAAAATATAATAGTGTATAATAATAATAACGGAACTGAGATGAGTCGGATCAATTGATTTATTTTTTATTTATGATAAAATTATTTAACTCGATCCCAATTTATATACGTTTGGATCTTTAAATATGCAAAGGCCGAATGCATTATAGTATAACACAAGTGTTGTACCGTGTGAGATTCCAACCCCATAAATAAATTTATTCATTTATAATTAGTTATTGATTTAATATAACAAGAATGCGATCGACATTTATTCCTTTTTTTTTCCAGTATTATTACTTTGCATATAAATGTATCACAAAAACAACAATAATAGAAGGGATTAGGCAACTAGCACTTTCATGATTTCATCAGTACCGTCACTCTACCTATATGCATATATTTATACAAATATATATACATATTTAGAAGGGCTCGAAAGTGATGAGAAATTCAACCACCACCTTCAATTTAGAAACTAAAGCAAAGCAAAGGATGGAAGAAATTTCCCGACTATAACCGGCCAGTTTCTCGTACTAACCATATAATCCTACAATATTAATTAAAAAGAGAAATGGTCCTCTTTCTCTCTCTAGGCTTTAAAATCAGTTCACATGACGTGTTGCTAACGTAACCAACTCATGCGAAGTCTATAAATTAGCTCATTTCGATCACTAGGTTCATAAGCATCTCAAAATTCTAGCTCAAACACACACATACACACACATATATTATAATTTCAATGGCTTTCTTCTCTAAAATTGGCATCATTGGAGCTGGCATAAGCGGTATTGCTGCTGCCAAACAGCTCTCTAAATATGAGCCTGTGGTGTTTGAAGCCACTGACTCTCTTGGAGGAGTTTGGAGACATTGTTCTTACAAGTCTACTAAACTTCAGACCCCTCGTTGCGATTACGAGTTCTCGGATTATCCATGGCCCCAAAGAGATAATACAAGTTTTCCATCTCATTTAGAGATAGTGGAATACTTGAATTCTTATGCTACTCACTTTGATGTGTTGAAATTTGTCAGGTTTAATTCCAAGGTGGTGGAAATCCGGTTTGTTGGTGACCGGGAAACCACCGATATTGGTGGTAAACCGGGAGAATATGGAAGTTTGTTGGCCGGCAAGCCGGTGTGGGAGGTTGCTGTCCAGTCCAACCAGTCTCAGACCATTCAGGTTGTTATCTTTCTAGGAAAATTACTTGATTCACAAAATCAGGACCCTTTCTTTTATATATGGGACTTCCACTTCTTTTCATTTCCCTGAAATTTCTATTTGCTGATTAAACTCTATATATTTAGTACCTTCTATATAGGAAAATTATATAATTGACTACTTTAATAGCCCCACTAAAAGAAGGCTGTCAAATCTAGAACAAAAATTGCAATATTTTGCCATTTTCCAGCCTGAACTGCAAACGCCATGTTTTTCAATTTTTATTCTTTAAATTCATCTCTTTATTTTTATTTATGGTATCATTATTAGCTTTGAACATTATAATAATTAACAAATGTCTGTCAAAATAGATAGATGAATTTAATGATCAAATACACAATCTTTTATTTATACACATATAACAAGGGATATACAAACTAATTATATATATATATATGTATGTATATATAAAAACAAGGGATATGCAATGTAATGAACTATTGCAAGGTAAAAGTGCTCTTGTAAGTTACAACAACAAAGGTTGTTTTGTTTTGTTTTTTTTTTCAAGTATTGATAGGATTAATATTCACAAGATCGTGACAAAATTTTATGTTGGATGTCAAACTATCTAACACAACCCTCCTTTTTTATCGAGGCTAGTAGGGTGATTATTATTATTATTTTATTAGTATCTATTTTTAGTGATAAAGAAGGTAAACCAAGTTCTTATGAAATTCTCCTATATTTATAATGATTTTTTGTGACACTTTCTATATGTAGGCTCCGTTTGTTTCGACATAAAATATTTTTTAGGTAAATTATTATCTTTTATTTTTACTTTGTCGGTGTTTGGCAAAGGTCTACGTCGAGGTTGAGGTCGAGTCCATTGGGTGGGACATGTAAAATAACCTACCGAAAATTGATAAATAAATTATTTTTGTTATATTTTAATAATTTTTTTCTTTATAAATATTTTACGACAATCAAATACCAAAAAAATAAAAAATAAAAAACATTTAAAAAAAAAATTTTTTACATCCAAACAAACGTTGCCGTAGGGTATAATATTTTGCTTATCTATGTGAAGTTTTAGCAAAGTTGTACATGCATCCTCTAATATACTTACTTCATCTAATCAACTGAATTATTTGGATACAATCATATGTGTGCCCAAACCTTAACTCCTCCTGGTACTAAAAAGTAAGCCTAGCTTGTTAAAAAAAAAGTGACAATAATTTGCAGTACTAAGTATACATGCATCATTATTATTATATTTATGCATATATACAGCACAGTAGTGATAAAGTAACAAAATATTGCTTATATATTAATTATTTTGTTTCGATCATTTCAGTGGTATACCTTTGAATTTCTTGTGGTTTGCACGGGGAAATATGGCGATGTACCAAAAGGACCAGTTTTCCCTCAGAAAAAAGGACCTGAAATATATGGAGGAAAGGTTTTGCATACTCTTGATTACTGCAAACTCGACAAAGAAGCCTCTACCCAACTACTTAAGGGAAAGAAAGTTGTAGTCGTTGGCTACAAGAAATCAGCTATAGATTTGGCTGTTGAATGTGCAGAAGCAAACCAAGGTAATTATTTTAACATCTATTCAAACAAACACAGCCACACAACACAACTAACAACTCTGTTTATCATTTTTGTTATGCCTTTTCTTTTATATTTTTCTCTATTTTCTCACATGATAGTTAAATGTGTCTTCCACATTATTTATTTTGCTTATGGTTAGTACAGAAAAAATAAAATTTTACAATTTTTTTTTTTTTTTTTTTCATGTTTAATTTAGGACAAGCAAAAGGTATTATCTAATGAATCATAGCCAAAATGAATTTTTGGTTCAACAAATACAATGACTTTTTTTTTTGAAGTTAAATATATATAATAATAACTTTTGCTTTCTTATTATTCCTAATATCATTGTCACTATTTGGCATCTATGTGTAGGTGGGTGGGTGTATGCGATGCCATAAAGTCTGATCATTTTGCTCATACTTATTGATATTCTCACAAGGCTTTTTAGAATAATAAATTCGGTTTTTTATAATCTTTTTGGGGAAAAATTAGTATAATATACTAGAATTTTATATAGTCTAATTTTTATTGATTTTTCTTGTCCGTGTTGTTTCGTTTCGGGCCCACAAAGGCAGGCCAACAACTTGAATTTAGTTATATTCTTTGAAAAAATCTGTCGTAAAACCAGAACCATTAATTTACTTGATGTTTGTATCTTAATGTTTTTTCCACGGAGAATAGGGGCAATTTTGACCAAGGAATAGGTCGTTTTAGTGTGACTAATCACTATTTTCTACGTTGTGATATGTAAAGAAGTATGCATGGTTTTGATTATGAGAGTCAATACTGGAACCTTCACTTACAAAAAAAAAAAAAAAGGTCAATACTGGAAGTAGAAAACGTGGGAAAAGGCTGTACGTGGCCAAAGTGTGAAAACTGACAATGAAGTGTGTGATGTTTTGACACAAACACTTGTTTTCAGAATTTTTTAGAGCAGCCCCAGCTGGCATAGGAGTGATGGTTAGAGCTTGGGTTTTCACATAAGGGGTCCGAGTTCGACTCCTAACCTCTGCGTTTTCGGACTCACCCGAAGGTGTCCTTGGACAGGGCTCCACCTCCAGGTTTGTACCTCACGGTGGGTCCCTAAGGGGCCTTGCGTGGAGGAGTTCCTGAGTCATCCAAAAAAAAAAAAAAAATTTCTAGAGCACACAATTGGAATTCCACGGTATTTGATTTGGACTTCGGTGACAACTAATAAAATATATATATATATATGGCACTTAAGGCCTCCCCCCTCAACACACACACACAAACAAATACTACAACGGGCTTTATTTCCCTTTTTTGTTCTATATTTAAAAATTCATTGTACACCACTACACCCAATTAATATTTACCACAAGAAAAAATTATGGTCAAACTTTCGCGACCTTGAAAACTGCTTATATTTTTCAAGAAAGCCAATTTGGGTTTTGCGACCTGTTCCAGTTATTTCCTTATTCGGCTATTATACTACTGTCCATTAAAAATTCTTCATTTGAAGAAATTAGGGGTGGGGTAGATTTGGTAATTTTCACGTGAAAAACTAAGGTATTTGTATATGCAGAAAGCGATAGATATATAACTTTCATATATACATGTGTATATGCAGAAGTCTACATAGGAGCATGGACCGCGATTAGAGAATTGTGTTTGAGGGATCGATCTTGAACAATAATAATATATACTATTAATAATATATAATGAAGTATCATTAAAAATTAAGTGGGAGTATTTTTAAAAAATTTTACAAAAAAGTAAAGACACTTTAAATATATTTACAAAATATATAGGTAATTTTGCAAATAAAAAGAGTTTCAGTACGGGCGGTGCCCCCAACTGAGCCTTAATGCTTCCATGTCTGTGTAGAAGCAACGGGTGTATAAATTTCTTAGCAAGATAAAAATAAAAAATTTGTTTTATTTTATAAATTATATTTAAAATTAAATGTTTTTATTTAAAGGGAGCTTAGTTTTCTTGCTTAATTTCTTTAAATTATAGTCTCAAAGAATATTCAGTTTATAGCTGCAATGGAAATTAAATCAATAATTATTTTTCTATTTTCATTATTTTTTCCAGTAGAGTTTATGTTCAGGGAAATTCACAAGTATTTTATATTGGTGTGACTGTATTTATTGAAGGACCAGAAGGCAAACCATGCACCATGGTAGTAAGGACTCTGCATTGGACCGTTCCACATTATTGGGTTTGGGGTTTGCCATTTTACTTGTTCTATTCAACAAGATTTTCTCAGTACCTCCATGAAAGACCAAACCAAGGTCTTTTCAGGACCCTCCTATGCCATCTATTATCTCCTGCAGTAAGTATATATATATTATATATATATATATACATTTCCCTTTCTTACAACACATTAATGTTAAGTAATTACTCAATTTGTTTAGACTAATGCTAATTAGGCTTTGGCCTTTCTACAATGGTTCTTGACAGAGACGAGCTGTGTCAAAGTTTATTGAATCCTATTTGGTATGGAAGCTTCCATTGCTCAAGTATGGACTGAAACCAGATCACCCATTTGAAGAAGACTACGCGTCTTGTCAGATGGCTATCTTGCCAGAGAACTTTTTCTCAGAGGCTGATAAGGGAAAGATTGTGTTCAAAAAAGCATCAAAATGGTGGTTTTGGGAAGGAGGAGTAGAATTTGAAGACAACACTAGGTTGGAGGCTGATGTTGTGGTTTATGCCACTGGATTTGATGGCAAGAAAAAGCTCAAAACCATATTACCGGAGCCTTTTCGCAGTCTCATAGAATTTCCCTCTGGCATGATGCCATTGTACAGGTAATTGCACAATACGTACTGCCCCTATCAGAGCTCGAACACTCAACCTAACCTATAATTGTAGGTTCTATATCGAAATATGTTTAATTTTTTTGGTTGGTTTTATTGGGCAGGGGCACAATTCATCCATTGATTCCGAACATGGCATTTGTGGGATTCATTGAGAGTGTTTCGAATCTGCACACAGCAGAGATGAGGTGCAGATGGTTGGGTCGACTTGTAGATGATGAATTCAAGCTCCCAAGTGTGGAGAAGATGCTTCAACAAACAAGTCAAGAGATGGAGATAATGAAGAGGACAACCAGGTTCTATAAGAGGCACTGCATTTCTACTTACAGTATCAACCACACTGATGAAATATGTGAAGACATGGGTTGGGCGTCTTGGAGAAAGAACAACTGGCTTGCAGAAGCATTTAGCCCCTACAACAGTAAAGATTACGAAGAGGAAAAATGAATATATATATATATATATATATATATATATATATATATATATATATATATATGAAACTATATGGATGTTAATGCCTTAATTCAAATTTTTAAATTTTTTTTTTTTTTTTTTGTTACAAAATAATACATAGCAATTGGTATACGAATAAAATGTTTCGGAGTAGATTACTTAAGCATTTACATTCTTACATTGTACCTCTTCAGAAATTTATAATACTAGAATATATATTCATGGTTCAATCCTTTGTTTATATGGGTATTTCTCTCTTTAATTATTCAATCTACCAGTGGAATATAAAATGTCTTCTAATTATTAAGTATACTCTGTTAATTAAGATTTGAGAGTACTGAATAGGACAAATTGAATACAAACTTAACTGTTGTCTTTAATTGTATATGGTTTCACTTTCAGAATTCAAATCGCATTCTAAGGCTTAACAGGCCAAACATTTTAGGGATAATTAAATAGACATCGACTTTTTTAAAGCTCTGTTTACTACTGTACTTCATAGGTAAAAGGCATGATGTAAAAAAAAAAAAAAAAAATTACACTATTTAGAGCAGGTCCAATACGTTTTTAAGTGAGCCCAGACCAATTAAGCGACCCAATCAGCTTCATTACGGGTCACCAAATGGGCCGCAAATTTAAGATTTCCATTACACTCTAATTAAAAACTTGGACAAAATAGACTAGGAGATAATTCAAACTTTAGAGGAGAGTGATATATCTGGTTTAATTTTCTTAAGATTATTTTTAAGAACTCTAAAACTCTAAAATTATTTTTAAAGAAGACCGGTTTTATTTCATTTCTTTCTGTTATAAAATTGAACCAAACGCGGAATTTTTTTTTTACCCTTTTCTTATATGAAAAGATAATATTTTCACTATAGTGATATATTTATTATAATATAAGGACATTACATACTTTTCGTCGCATACTAACTATAGCGAACCCGTTAAGACGTGGTTTATTAGTGTGTAATTTGTTCAAACCTAAATGTAATTTACCTTTCTTTCTTTCTTTTTTTTCTTAGGTAAATTGTAGTGAAACCCCCTTCAGGTTTGCTTAAAAAAAAGGTAAATACAACTTAAGTCATTTTTTAACAATGACAATTCTAGATTCCCAAACTTAAACAATGACACCCCATTTTATAAAAAAAGAAATCAAACACGGCCTTAATTGACATGAAATGTCTAATATGCCCTAAGTTTTATTTTAATTCTCTAACAAAATGACCAAACTACCCTCTGTTTATCTTTATATTTTCAATCCCTATTTGGCCAGACTCTCATCTGTCTTTCAACCCCTCTCATCTCATCGGGTGGTGGTGGCGACGAAGGTTGTGGGTGAAGATGTGGGTGGTGGCAGCAAAGGTTGTGGGTGGCGGCGGCGAAGGTCGTGGTGAAGATGTGGTGGTGGGGCGAAGGTCGCGATTAAGATGTGGTGGTGGGGTGGTAGAGGCGAAGGTCGTGGGTGAATCCCTTTGTTTGATTCGACAATCCCTCTATTCGATGTCGCTATCGCCGTTGTTGAACCACAGTTTGGGACTGGATGTGAAGAATAAGAGGGGTGATTGGCTACGGGATTTTGGGTGTTTGGCCGCTGCAGTTTTTGTGCGTGAGGTGTGACCGGCGATAAGGTAGTAGAAGATAGAGGTGGTGGTGGCGACGTGGTAACAGAAGGCGGCGGCGAGCTAGGCTTTGATAGGCTCGGCCGTGGAGGGTGTCTGCTGTGATGGATGTGGCAGCGAGCTCAGCATTGATGGGCTCGGCCGTGGAGGATGTCGGCTGTGATGGAGGCGGCGACGAGCTCAGCTTTGATCGGCTCGGCCGGTGTAGAGCTTGGCTTTCAGTTCTTTTGATTAGGACTGTGGTTGGGGTTGCAATTGATGGTGAATAATGAACTGCACCGACGATGTGGAAGGCATGAATTGGGTGTCTGTGCTACAATGTGTCTGCTATTGATTATTATTATTTTTTTTTGTTTACTCACTGTATACTAATTTCAAGGAGATTATATCTCTAAAAAAAATACAGAGTGAGCAAAATTTGATAGAGACGAAAATCATGTAATTTATGGACATGTGTGTAATTTGAAACCCTACATTTTGTGTATATATGTAATTTTTAGTTGTTAGGTTTTGTGTAACAGTGGTGGTGAGTGAGGTTACGGTGGTTGTGTATTTTGGTTGAGGCTACTTTGGTCATTTTACGTGGTCAAAGGGTGGTCAAAAGGTAAACATGTACTTTCATCATATTTGGGGTGTTATTGTCCAAGTTTGCAAACTTGAAGGGTGTCAATGTCCAAAAATAGCCTAAGTTGTATTTACTTGTTTTTTAAGCAAACCCAAGGGGTGTCACTGCAATTTACCCTTTTTTTTTTTCTTTTTTCCTTCATTTTCATAAAGATAAGGAGAAAAATCAAATAACCCCCAAGTATTATCACTTTCGTCCAAAATATTCCCACTAAAATTAACCATAAAACGTCATCATATTACTCCCAAATTGATATAAAATGACAAAACTACTCTTATAATTTAATTGTTAAATTTAAAAATTATAATATTATTATAAAATTACAAAAATATCCTTGAATCTTCTTCCTTCAACACCTAGGGTCGATGAAAACAATGTACTGAAAAGACATAAATACCTTTTTTCTCTTTCCTCGCCGGCCACCATACCAGTGACAGTGTCTGTCACACCACCATCTCTATGTGCCATTCGATTTGGTCCTTTACAGAAATCATAATTAGACCAATCGGTAGAGGTGATTACGGCATTGTTTGGTAAGTTATTTTCAAACACATGTATGTATATATATGTATTGTAGATGGTATATATAGATGTGTTGTTTATGTACCCTGTCGTGGAATTTGAAGTTTGGTTCTTTCTGGATTTGTTTTGGGTTAATTTGGGTTCTTTCTATTCTTTGTTTTAGAACTTTATGTGGTTATGAACCCCTAAAGTACAAATTTTTGGTATTTCTATTAGTTTGTTTTGATTGAATCTCAAATGGGTCTTGGGTTGTTTTAGTAGATGTGTAGATGTATTATTTATATATCCAAATACCGAGTTGAAGTTTGTTTCTTGCTGGATTTGTTTTTGGGTTAATTTGTTATTTTTTCTTTTCTCTGCCTTTGAACTTATGTGGTTATGAAGACCCAAAGTTCAAATTTTAAGTATTTCTATTAGTTTGTTTTGCTTAAATCTTAAATGGGTCTTGGGATATTTTAGATAAGAATATTTAGATGTTTTATTTATATATAATACTAAGTTGAAGTTCGATCCATGCTGGATTAGTTTATTGGTTAATTTGCCGTTCTTTTTATTCTGTCTTTGAACTTCTGTGATTATAGAGATAGAAAGATCAAAATGCCAAAGAAATGAAAGACCAAAACCCAGGAAAGATGCAGAAGAAATATGAGAGAGAGCTTTCAATAGAGAACTGGCCGGATTTCATTGACTGAGTATAAAAATGGCTGAAGGTACTTCAATGGAGCAAGTTTGAGAGAGAAGAAAAAGGGCGAGACCAAAAAGCTTCACCATTGTCAAAACCAAAAGCTTCACAATTTCTATTCATTTCAGTGACCCAACCGATTGGTGCACCCTCAACTACCAAGATTTGCTTTGACAGTGTCACAGTGACAGAGATTAATTAAAAAATTAAAAAAATTAAAGTTGATAAAGCTCGCAATTGCAACACAAAATTGGCACCTCTTTCTCTTATAGATGATAATGGGTCTTCCTCCAATCAAGCAAAAATCATTCCAGCACATTCCTTATTTCCTCTATGATCTTAGGGTCACGTGAAATTTTTGTGTAGAATTGATTAAGCCTTTTATCACTCCTATAGTTTAGCATATTTTTCAAATTTAAATTTGTTGTAAACTTTCTATAGGTAGTCTCATTGTAACTCTGTATAAATTCACAAAGCAGTGATAATACAAGTGTGTTTTTTACGCTCTCAATACAACTTTATTCTCTTTATGGTATCAGAGCAAAAAAAAGCTCAAACGAGCAAGAAACAGAAGTCTGTTCCATGGCTGAAGAAGCTTCTCAAAATACCTCTACCCCTCTTGTTATTTCTTCCTCCAATCCACTTTGTATAGACAGCACCCTAGTTTCAATAAATGCCGCTACCCAACTCCCTCTCAAACTTACACCTTCGAACTATCCCTCATGGCGTGCCCAATTTCATTCCTTACTTCTTGGATATGATTTGATGAGCTATATTGATGGCACACAATCATGTCCACCCAAAAACCCTTTTGAAGGATGGAAAATCCTCACAAAAAGATAAGCTGTTGTTGCATGCTATCATCGCCTCAATGTCCTAAACTGTCATGTCATTTATTGCATCCTCAAAGACCTTCCATGAAGCTTGGGAAAAACTTGTCAAACTCTATGCTAACAGGTCACGATCAAGGGTGATGCACCTTAAGGAATGACTCACCCTTACTCTTTGAGGCTCTAGGCCAGTGGCTGAGTATCTACAGATTATCAGAGGAATATCTGATAAGCTAGCTCTCATTGATGCTCCCTTAGCCGAAGATGATATCATTATTCATTCTCTCAATGGCTTTGGACTTAAGTTCAAGGAAATTGCAGCAGCTGTACGAGCACGTGAAAATCCTATCACGTTTGAGGAGCTCCATGATAAACTGGTGGAATATGAGGATTTTTCCAAAAGAGAAGAAACTCGTAGAGATCCGTCTCCCAAAACGGCGAATTACACTCCCCATTCTGGTAGCAACAACTCTCATTCAAAGAATGGGAACACCTGCAACAGAAATGGCAAAAATTCTGGCCACTAATTTCAAGGTCACTTTAATCAAGGGCCCAACTTCAATCAACGACCAAACTCCAACTCACACCGTCGCCAAAATGGAAACCAAAACCAAGGCAGCCAAGGTTCTAAAGTTGTTTGTCAATTGTGTGACCAACATGGTCATGTAGCCAAACAGTGTTGTCGTGCACGATCCACTCATTTTCAAGAACCCATTGCGAATTGCGTCTCAGCCTCACAACCAATCAATCAAAATTGGCTTATTGACTCTGGTGCCTCACACCATGTGACCACTGATTTACGCAACCTCTCCCTTCACTCTGAGTAGAAGGGCCTGATGAGATAGTTATAGGTGATGGTTCAAGTTTAGACATAACTCATGCTTGTCTTCTTTATTTCATGCTTCCTCAGTTTGTAATTCTTGTCAATGTAATAAGAGCCATAGGCTCCCATTTGGTATGTCCTCCCTTCATAGTTGTGGTCCTTTTGATCTAATTTACACTGATGTTTGGGGCCCTGCTCTAGTAACTTCAATGGAAGGATTCAGTTTTTATATCATTTTTGTGGATCATTTTACAAAGTATGTATGGTTTTATCCTCTTCATCACAAAGTATGTCCATTATCTCTATGTGATCTCCTAGTTCTATTTCTCTTGCAACCAACAGTCCCATACTTTTTCCTGTGCCAGTCTCTCATAGCTCCTCACACAATGATTCACCAGGGTTGTCTTCTCCCATGCATCCTATTATGGAACTTGCATCTCCGCCACCGATGCCTCATAATGATGTACCTCACGCTTCTTCCCCTAACTCATATCCCTCCTCATCATCCTCCCCCTTGTCTAGTTCACCTCCTACATATCAAGAAACATCCCTTCAGCCTTCTTCCCTTAAACCACAACCAACCCGCACTCACCAAATGGTCACCCGTTCCCAAAATCAGACTTTTAAACTGAAGCAAGTTCATGCCACTTCCAAACACCATATTCTGGAACCACTTGTGTCTCTTAAGCATTACGTGATCCAAAATGGCGTTCTGCCATGTCTGATGAGTTTAATGCATTGGTTCAAAATGGAAACTGGAACATTGTTCCTCCTCACCCAGATCAGAATGTTGTTAGGTGCAAATGGGTCTTTCGTATTAAGAGACATTCTGATGGTAGCATTAATCGCTACAAAGCCCGTCTAGTTGCCAAAGGTTTTCATCAACGCCCTGGTATTGATTATAAGGAGACATTCAGTCTAGTTATTAAACCTACTACTATCAAAATTGTTCTTAGCCTTGCTTTTGCTCGTGGTTGGCCTATTCGACAACTTGATGTCAATAATGCATTCCTTCATGGCACTTTATCTGAAGAGGTATACATGTTGTAATCCCCAGGTTTCCTTGATCCTACCTTCTCGTCTCATGTGTATCGACTTCACAAGGCTTTTTATAGCCTCAAGCAAGCGCCTCGTGCATGGTACAATGTTTCTCTCCTATGGTTTCTCTAACTCTAAATCAAACACATCTCTTTTTATGTATTCACACAATCATATTCTTGTTTATTTTATAGTTTATGTAGATAATCTCATTGTGACGGGCAATAATGTCTCATTTATTACTCAATTTATTCATGTTCTTTCTACCCGATTTTATGTCAAAGATTTGGAGGCTTTACACTACTTTCTTGGGGTTGACGTCATTTCTACTTCCACTGGTTTATTTCTCACCCAACACAAATATATTCGAGACCTCTTGGACCGCACTCACATGTCTGGTGCAAAAGAGGTCAGCACACCTTTATCTATTACGGGCTCTCTTGTACTTCAGGATGGATCTTCACCTGCTAATCCAACTGAATTTCATAGTGTCATTGATGCTCTACAGTATCTATCCATTACAAGACCAGACATCGTCTATGCTGTTAACAAACTTTCACAATTCATGCATAAGCCTTCTCAGATACATTGGACTGCTGCCAAAAGGCTTATTCGGTACCTCAAAAGAACTATTCATCATGGTCTTTTTCTCAAACGTCATGCTACTCCTTTTTTGCATGCTTATTCTGATGCCGACTGGGCTGGAATTCGTGATGACTGTACCTCCACAACTGCCTACATTGTTTATCTTGGTGGTAATCCAATTTTATGGAGTTCAAGGAAGCAAAGATTCGTTGCTCGATCCTCTACTGAAGCTGAATACCGGGCTGTTGCTGCCACTACAGCAGAATTATCTTGGCCAGTCTCACTCACAAAACCTCTTGTTATCTTCTGTGATAATGTTGGTGCAATATATCTTTGTATTAATCCGGTTTTTCACTCACGCATGAAATATATTGTTATTGACTATCATTTTGTACGCGACCAAGTCTCCAAAGGATTGCTTCAAGTTTCTCATGTATCCACAACTGATCAACTTGATGATGCTCTTACAAAGCCTCTTTCAAGGCAACAATTTTCACTCTTACGATCCAAGATTGGTATTTCTAATGGAAGCACCATCTTGCGGGAGCGTATAGATGATAATGGGTCTTCCTTGAATCAAGCAAAATTCATTCCAGCACATTCCTTATTTCCTCCATAATCTTAGGGTCACGTGAAACTTTTGTGTAGAATTGATTAAGCCTTTTATCATTCCTATAGTTTAACATATTTTTCAAATTTAAATTTATTGTAAACTTTCTATAGATAGTCTCATTGTAACTCTGTATAAATTCACAAAGCAGTGATAATACAAATGTGCTTTTTACCCTCTCAATACAACTTTATTCTCTTTATTTCTCTCATCTGCACTTTTGCTTTCTCTCTCTACCTGACACTACTTTGATTTAAGTCCTCCCTACCCCTGTCCCTTTATTTGTATCCCAATTCTATTAAGTACCGTGTTGGATTTTTTTCTCGGAGTACCCTATGAGCGGATGCAAAGCTTCTGTTCATGATTGCCTCTTCAATTTATTTCATCATCACTTACACTGCTTTAATGGAGATTGTCAGTTCATCTTTCTCTCATTCTCTCTCTTTATATATATATATGTGTGTGTGTTTATATTATATATATAGATCCGTATAATTTTAAATTTTTTCTTTGCAATTGAGCTGAATTTTAAGAATTACTTCTAAACCCATGTTGCAGCCACCGACTTCAATTGTTTTAAATTACATGTTGGGAAGATAGGGGTATTTTTGTAATTTTATAATAATATTATAAGTTTTAAATTTAATAATTAAATTATAAAGACAATTTTGTTATTTTATATCGATTCAGGGACAATGCGTTTTATAGCTCAGGGTGTTTAAATTGAGTGAGGACATTTAGAACAAAAATGATAGTACATGTGACTTATGTGATTTTTCCCTAAAGATAATCTTGACCGTTCATCATCAGCACAGCAATGATGTGCTGAGTTGAGCGGGTTGATTAAAAGCCCCAAAACCCTTTAAAAACCCTAACATGATCACCAGATGCAGAATCATTGAATCGCAGCAAATAGGGCCTTGATCTTTTGTGTTTGAGTTTAGAAATTTTGTGTTAATTTGATGGAGGGATTACAGAAAACGTTCCGTACATTTTATGAAGACGCCAAAAATGGCTCTTCTTCTTCCTCATTCAACAAACCTTCTGGAGTGGACGCTTTGTCAACAGACAGTTCTAGGGTTCTAATCACCAGACCTCCCAGGTACTTTCCCTCTGTATGTGTATTATACTAGTAATCTTCCATGTTTTTTTGTTTTCTTTTTCTAAGTTTGTTTGAGCAGTGCAAGTATGGGGTTCTGTTCGCGATTTTTGTTCTTCCTAGTTGGTACTCACAGCCCCTCCGAAGAATTGTTTGCATCCAAGAGGAGTCGAACCTTAGATAACTAATTATAGTTCTGTTCGCTTTTAATACTAAATAACTAATGAATTTCTTAAATTTGTGGTCTTTGGTTTTACTGGAATTCATTTATTTTTGATCTTGTAATAATACTTAATTGCAAAATTTGCATTGTTCATTGTGGTCTTACTTTTTTGTTGACTTCACTTACTATACTGAACCAAAATTTCACAAGCATGAATGTGATTAAATGAGTGAATTAATTTTGGATTTTTGAGTTCCTTCTGAAACAATATTTGAAGTTGTGATTTTTTGTGGTTCCTATGCATAGTTACTATTTTAGTTGCCGTCAAGGTTAGCATTGTTTGGAAGCTTTTGGTTTTGTAGTAGACCTATAATACAGTTAAATTTAACTGGGATGATTACGATGAACTGATTGAATTGCCTAAACTGACATTTGATGCAGTTTGTCGGGCTTTTTGCTTGAAACACTGCGGAGCTACTAAATAGCTCTAGCAACAGTGCTTATTTAAATTGCTACCTAGCCGATTAATAACATGTTGAATGCTTCAAGCATTGAAAAAATGGTATGTCAGTCTATTAGCATTTTTTATTGTATATTAGTATGACATTTATAGTTTTTAAGCTAATTGTGTATGCTTGAGAGATGAATTATTGTGATTCTCCCCTTTTTGAATTCAATGGGTGATAGACTGGTGTCTAGATTGTTTGTTAAGGCCTTAGAGGGTTGAAAAAGAGAGAGTGTGAATGAAGAGTGAATAGCAGTGTGTCTATTCTTGTAGAGTATTAGGGCGGAGCGAATAGATGATTGTTTGAATGAGTGGAAATTCTAGTGGTTGAGTTGGACAATATATTTCTGAGATCCCTCTATTTTTGGCTTTCAACAAGTTATATTTTGAAATGTCTGTAGAATTTTGGGGTTACATGGTTGTAGTTTTGTTATATTTATGTGTTTTTCTTTTACTGTGATATGTATTTACAACCCTTCCGTGATTGCAGAAGTTTTTCTCTTTTTACTTGTTAGAAAAAGACATTTGCTGAACTTTTAAAAAACAAAATGTTAAGCTTCTCTAACATTTAAGGTCTGTTTGTTTAAGTATTTCTTTTTCATATTTTTGATCTTTTTGGCCCTTTTCTTCATTTTTCAAAAGTTTACAAGCAGCAAATGCTTTTTTTTTTTTTTTTTTTCCTTTCAAAATTTAGAAGACAGGCAAAATGTTTTGAAATAGTTTGTTTACCCTGAGAGATTTTTGTTCTCACTTTGTTCAAGTAACTTATATGCGAGTAATGATTGAAGCATGTTTAACGTAGAAATTTGGTTACTTGAAAAGTGAATAATTAAATATTGGAAAGAGCAATTTTGTTGCTGTTAGGTGTGGCATTTATCATCACATTTGTAACTATTATGTTGGTATAGCAATGAGAGATGTGTGGGATGTGGATGATGAATTATATGAACTCAAACCAATGTTCATATAGGAAGGATATGATAGCATGTAGTTTGGCTCGGGTTATGGACTTTGTTAAGAGCGGAATGGAAACATAGGATTCATGTAGCCAACCCCAAGTAGTTGGGAAAAGTTTTGGGGTGGTGGTGGTTTTGTAAACTCAAACCGATGTGGTGATTAGGAAGGAAATTCAAGTAAGAGTAATTCCTTTCATGTGATAAGATGATATATGATGTTTGAATCTTTAAAAAGACGTGCCATAAAAAAAGAAAAAAAAGCAAAAAAAGAAGAGAGAGAGAGAGAGAGAGAGGGAGGGAGGATGGAGACGATTTGCACTTGTGCTGAGCAAAGTCATCATGTATGCTAAAATAAATTGAATACATGGAATGTTGTTGCTTAGGAGAAGAGTTCACCCTCTTCTAAATTGCTATTCCTTTCATCTATTTTTTCATTTATTTATAATTTTGTTTTTTTCAATGATATATATATATATATTGAAACTGGAAGATTCTATAGGCAGCATTGTAAATGTGCTTTTAATTAAACTGCATTTATCTAATCGCAGACAAGTCGTATCACTATGGACCTGCTCAAAGCTTTGTGCAATTTTCTTTGTTGCTGGAGTCGTCGTTGGTTTCACTCTTAAGCGACGTGTCAAACGCTGGGCTTCAAAAGTTCTCAGGAGATTGAAGGATGACTAAGGGCGTCTGATCTTCAGATTCTCATGCCCATTCACTGTAATCATCTATATCATCCGAACATGAATGCGCTTACAATACAGCAGGTTTGATTCAATATATATGGCTTCCCTTTGTAAACAAGCTATTCTCAAACAATTTGCAATTATTAAAACGTTAGATTCTTGGCATTCAGTATCATGTGTTTCAAACAGATTGAATTTTGTGCTGAACAGCTATTACTGTCTTCATCTAAAAAATGATTGTGTTCTATAACTCAATTCTTCATGATACTTGAAAATACCATTCTCATCATTTTTGTTTTGTACAAGAGACAAGTTGTTGTCTAAATGGATTGGATGATGTGGATTGAATTTTATATATATGAAAAGAAAAGAAAATAGAAGAAGAAGAAGAGAGAGATGGTAAGTGAAGGAGAAAAGAGAGGGGGGGGGGGGGGGGGGGGGGGGGGAGGGAGGAGTTGGGTTGTTGAAAGAAATGTCTTACGAATTAAGTATTTATGTGAAACTTATTCCTTTTAGTATGAGAGAATGTGGGTATAATTAATAAACAGAACTCCAATACTTTGCCAAGAAAATTAGGCATGTTGAAGTGGATAGAAACCTTTATATCTAGTTTGTATTTTGACTTGATCAACAATGTAATATATGCATATACATGTATATGGGTATATTTATATTCTTAAGTAGTAATATATATTCCTCCGAATCATTTGAATAATTACAAAATAAAAAAGAAAAGAAAAAAACAGCTTCGTCTTCTTAGTGGCAGATACTTTCTTCAGAAATACTCCTTGTGGAACTCGAATCTTGTAGATGTTTTGCGAGTCAGCTCATGTGATAGCTTCTTGAGCTCCTTTGCCAACACTGGCATCCCACAGTAGAACACTCCTGCAGATTGTCAATCCTTCATATAATTAAACAATAATCTTTAATATCTCGTGTGTGTGTGTGTGTGTGTATTTTTCACAAGACCGTCTATATGACCCTAGGTTCAGAATGTCTGATCAGATGTTCCCAGTCTTCTTCTGGTTATCACCTTTGTAAAATTGGACATCCATGGAAGTATTGTGCGCATGTGCTTTGATTGGTAGGATTCCTCTTTAATCACATGACTAATGATCTCTCTGTCATGACCTTTTACTCCTAATTCCTAAAATGCTACGAATTTTCAGTTGGCAGTTGGTAGAATTAGATGGTTATCAATGAGCTGGGAACAACTTTAAATGCTATAACTTAGGTCCAGGTATGAAAAAATGAAGTTAAAGTTATGAAGATACTACTTGTTTCACATGCATATGTTTGTACGATAGTTTTGTTCTTTTGATTTTTTTTTTTTTTTTTTTTTTACCTACGACGGCGTATGGATGCTTTGAAGCTATTTTGGTGAACACTTCTTTCCAATTTGGTCTTGCAAAATGCGTCCTTACCTGCAACAAAGTTGACTTCATATATTATATACTATTAGGATCATTAACTGTACCGAAACTGTCATATAAAATGCCTATTTTTTTAATGAATTTATTAGTGCCATGATTGCCCTCCATTACTTGATAGAAAATGGTGGTTGTAGAACTATTGAATTATCAATATTAAAATTTTCATGTTCAATGTAAAATAATGATAGATCATACTCTGGTTCCAGATAGGATGTCAACACCATGTTTGGCATGGTTGAGAGCTTGGACCATGGTGATTAGGGTTGACCTTGCATCACCTTCTTCGTAAACACTCGTAAGATAATTGTGCATCTCAATTTGACCCTGTTTCGAAGTAATTATAAGAAAGAGAGGTAACACAATCAACCATAATGGGTAAATAATAAATAATAAAAAGTAAGTGCATATACTTTTTGATCCAATTCTGCAACTTCATTCATAACTCCTTTAAACCATTCGAAAGACCCATGTTCCCTAGTTACCCAATAGAAATGTGCATTTGTTGTTCTCTGGGATTTCTTTTTTCCACTTGATGTTATACTTGAAGAGGCAAAACTAGTCAGGCTATCATCTGATATACTTGTTTCTGTGTTTGAATCCTAAGCCACAGCACACAACAGATATCATAATTTGGATATTAAGAACGATGCCATTGATTTAGAAAAATAATTCTCCTTAGTATAAATTGTACCACTTGGTCTTCTGCTGTTCTTGTATCGTTTAATAGATCTCTGAGGATGCTTATAAAAGGAGTAGCTCCAATGCCAAGCCCCACAAGAAGTAACACATCATAGTTTCTGTAGTCCTGTGCTGCAGCACCATAGGGTCCATCGACATGCAGTTTGGGTAGACTGCACCAATGAATTATGTTGAGAAGACTTTTCAATAGAAAGTAATCTGAATATAAATTTTGGCTTGTAAAATTAATGCGATGAACTTACCCTCTCTGATCCATGTACCCAAGCTGTCCAAACGTTGCTCGACCAATCACACACGCTGAACCATTATCCTCGGTAAATACTCGCTTAAGTTCTTGCGTCCAGTCTCCCACTGTCCGGATGTGAACGCTGAGGTAGTCGTCTCCTGGTGCTGAAGTTATTGAAAATGGATGCCTGTAGATATCTCGAGAGGTTATTTTAATGCTTCGGCACGACACCCATTTCATTAAATGGAATGGGAGCTGGAAGCCCAGCAAAATCACACTCACCATTCAAATGGGGAGATTGTAGGACATTGTAGAAACATATACTGCCCACTTTTGTATTTAAACCCATTTGGCTTGGACATGATTAAGCTGAAGACATCTCCTGGTAGAACTGAAACCTGCAAGAACCTCTTATAATTTAACTAATTGCACATATTGTCGGTGCTATTGCAGACGGTCTTGAGAACTTATACATGGAGGGGCTAAAATTGTAGCAGCTAGTAATGCCTGTGATTGCTGTAATTGATGTCAAGAAGTTATTCGAAGCAAGAAATATTATTATACTAGTTTCTTAGAATGATCCTTATCGAGGTCGTAGAATTATTAAGTCGCTATATGTTATTCTTTGGAAATCCTGGATGGTAGGATCGTTGAGTTTAGTTTAGAGAAGACAACATAGGTTAATGACAGTCTTACCTTCAAAATTTTTACCGTATAATGTTCTGATCGACATGTTCTCAAACTCCGCTCTGCTATGTAGAGGAAAAGAGGAACAGAGATGTACATCCATGTCTGGAAAATTGAGAAAGGATCATTAGTGACACAGAAATCATCACATATCCACTCTGTCAACCAGATTTCAGTATTGTTTCTAGCATTTCATCTACAATTCGTTTCTCACACCTAATTAGTGTGTTTTCCTAAATATCAATAACAGCAAATGTTGTAAATAGCGGTGACTTCAAGTTCTTACCGTTTTCTGATACCATCTCTGGACGAAGAACAAGAAGGTTCCGTGGATTAATAACGCCACGTAGACTAGACCGAAGAGGTGATGAGAATACCAGAATGCGTTAAAGCCCGTCAACCTGTTGAATGGTGCCGGCAGCTTTACCACATTTTTGCGGAAGCGTCTAGTTGCAAGTGTGAAAGCAATGGTCATTAGAATCACCATAGAAATCCCAGTTAGGCCTTCAACACCGGTCAATAGGTCTTTGTAGGTGGGCTTTTTGTTGTTGAAATCAGAGGCTATGGTGGCGAATTTTTCTGGTGAAGAGTTAATCAAACGTGGAAAATCACAAAACATATGGTTTCCAACATGCAGGAGGATCCCAAATGCTATAGCACATGCAATTGTCTGTAAATTGAAAGTAAATAATTAGAGAATAAAATGTCAGGAAGGTGTTGAGAATGTTAGAAAATTTTTGCCCTCTAATCCACCACTGGATACATGCAAACCCTACACTCTACATGCACAGAGTAATTATTGAATTTTTTTTCTAGGATTTAAGAGTGGTGAATTGCTGCTTGGTTGATACTCTTTATCATGTACCTCTATATGTAACTGGTTACATTGGTAATTTTTGCCCTATAATCCACCACTAGACACATGCAAACCCTACACTCTACATGCACAGGGTAATTGTTGAATTTTTTTCTAGGATTTAAGAATGGTGAATTGACTGGTTGGTTGATACTCTTTATCATGTACCTCTATATGTAACTGGTTATATTGGGAGCTTAAAGTGACACACATCCCATATTTAGAGTTGGGTTGGGCTGGTAAAAACTTTTGAAGTCTGACACATTGCATGTGAGTTTAAACATTTAAGAAAGTGAATCAGTGGGCTTGAATGAGACACAAACAATTTGAAGGGATATATGCATGTGGAGGACCATATTTTAAAAGCAAGGATGAATTTGATTTCTCAGAAGTCATGCCTTTGTTTTCTTGTATAGTTCACAATATTGTAATTGCAGCCACAGTAAGCAAAGTATGTAAAATATTGGTTGAAACACTATCATTTGTTTCACAGAATGAAACGCATAAACAAATAAATATGAGTATGAAGTGTGCTACCTTGTGAAAATTGATGTTGTCGTCAAAAGGGATAAATAGCCTGGCTCTTGTGGAGCGGAGCCACGTCAACGTATTCCGACACACGGGCAAAAGGATGAGAGCCATGTTGAGCTTTAGGGTTTCTGCGGCCCCTTTAGCGGTTGTCAAGCAATAACCCATGACTTGAAATGCTGCTTTATCCCTGTATTGATTGAACTTCCATGCGAATAGAGCAGCCATGGCCATGAACCAGAGCAGCAAGATCCAACCTCTTTGCCAGTTCTCTAATACCAGGGACTTGAGTTTGGAGCTTGCCCTGCGCACCACATTCTTGGGCCTGGACGTCCCCAAGTTCTGGCTCCATCCTACACTAGCTGTGCTGAGAGGCCTGCTGTAGTTCATGTAGGTGTCTCTTTGTAGAAGAAGTGTTTCCAACTGCCATAACTGAAATAAAGGGCAATGAAGGGATTTTCTCCCATTTTTGTCTTATGCAAACAAGGATGTTCATGTATAAACCATTTCAGCCTAGCCCAGCCCTTGAAGTCAGCATAATATTTGGTGGTAACTGGTAACTGGTAACTAACCATCAACCCACCCGGGGCAAGGCAACCACCTCTCTCCCAGGGATCCATCCCTGTTGGACGTCACAATCACTTTTTTATAGGACTTGAGATTCTGTTTTATCAGCATGGGCTTGTTCACGCTAACTCATCAACTCTGTGTATACGCTTTGTAAATTCTTCTCTCGCTCTCGGTGCTCGCAATTTTTCACGGAGGAGGGTGTTTAGTGGTGTATAATACATACAAGTGTCTTGATTGGATTGGGCTTTGACATTATGATTACATTTGCCTAATGGAGAAGATCTAATTATATATATATATATATAGTTAAGACACACCTAATATGTGTTTCCAATTGAGAATTGAAATCTCAAACTCGTATTTGGATGGTAGGTGAGATCTCACTCAAACTAATGCTTTATGCTAATAAGTCATCTTGGAGAGGCTGCTAAATACAAACAATTACAAGATGTTTGAAAGCAACTTTGGATGGGTATGGGTAAATAATTTAGTCAAGAAATTTGGGGTCATAATAAAACTGGGTGTGTGCCAAAAATAGTTTATACATACAAACACCTTGTTTGAATAAGACAGGTAGAGGAGTAAATCCCAGTAAGAAAAAGATTAGATCAAAATTCTCGTATGAAAGAGCTAGGGACAGTATATAATAATAAATTAATAATGAATGAATGTCATTAGAAAATTAACCATTCATTCACAGGATACCTACTTTACCTCAATATAACCAAGATTTTCTGGATCTAGTTCTTCCATTATCAATGAAGCGTATTCCTCTGCTTGTTCTTTCAATTTGGACAGCTTATTCGCAGAAGCACTGAGCATTATAAGCTACAAAAAATGGTCAAATAAATCAATTATAATGCCATGATTAAATCAATACTTCATTCATTCATGATTTTAACTATACCATTGTTACAAACAAAATCTAAACCCCCTAAGAAAAACAAGAAAAATATTCTAGACGACGTAGTACCGTAATTTTGCAAAGTTATGTTGGCTTACGCATGTTACCTGCAATATTGTTTGACCTAAATAAAACTTTATTGATTTCGTTTTCCATAAGTTTACCAATTGAGCATCCAACTTTACCTCCCGCACTTCATCCCTTGTCACTCTTCCATCTTCATTGCTATCCGCCCTGAAAACCAACTTAATTCTGTTAATAACTAATTTTAATATAATTTCATTATAACTGCTCTTTCCAATTAAGTTATTGCTTTCTCCAAATTTCCCCCCTTCCTTTTTCTAAGAATTGGCAAAAATAAAAATAAAACCGGTATTTAGTCTTAAAACCAATTAATACTACATTTCAGTTTATTTGTTGGGTCATAATAATCAAAATGCAGTTTGGCACTAGCAAAACCTCACGGTTGAATCCGTTGGGATTCAAAGGCCGTTGTTTTGCTTGAAACAGAGATGAAGGGCATTAAAGTGCCAGACACGAGGCCAAAAACGAGCGAGAGAGACGTGTATGTGTGAATATATATATATATATATATATATATAGAGAGAGAGAGAGAGAGAGAGAGAAGAGAGAGAGAGTCCCACATGTCGAAGAAAATCTGAAGACGAGCGTCAAAGCTCTGGTCCGAAACCTGCAACCAGAAGTCATAAAGTTCATCTTTGGTTATCTTCCCAATGTTGTGACCTCTTCGTCTCGCCAGTGCATCAAATACTCCCAAAGCGAACTCTTTTGAGTCGGCCATTCCTAATCAACAACACAACAACAAAGTCAACAAAATTCATGCCTACTATTTCACAGCCGTTGATTAATCTGGGTGGACGGTGATTAAATTAGCTTCTTTACCTATACATTCACCGAAGTCCTCTCTACACAGCAACTCCTCCTTCGCCAAACACTCAAACCGCGACTCAACTTTTTTCCATAACTCGTTCGAATCTGATTTTCCGGTGTTTCTGCTAATGAATCTGAGGCCATTAAGAGCCTCCCGAGCGCTCGATCTCGTCCGTGCCAGTTGCCCTTTTATTTTCATAGCGTCGCGTGCGGAGATTGTAGGCACTTCGATTTCCGATGACGCTCTTGATGACGACGACCGTCTCAACCAAGAGAATTTCCGCCGAATTCTCGACGTCGCCGACAGACTCCTGGCCATAAATCCGTTCGCCGATTCTTCTCCGGCGGGGGGATTAGCGTTCGAAGTCGGCGTGACGCTGCACAAGACAATGGAGTCGTCTTCGAGCTCCAATGTCACTTCAACTAAATCTCGCTCATTGTTCGGTCTCAAGTCGTTGAGAAACATCGGCAACATTGCACCTCCCACGACGCCGTATTCCCTGGAGTCTTCCGGCAAATCAAATGTACGGCTATAATTCGATATTCTGGAGCTGCTTCCGAAGGAAGACGACGACCTCATTTTCCAGGTAAATGTAATTTTCTCTCTATCTTTTTCTCTCTGTACAGCCTACTAGTACTTACCTTAAAACTGTTTATCTCTCTCTAAAAAAGGCAACGATAGTGCCTTATTTCACACGCTTCGACTCAATGTTCTTAAAACAAACACCTCTCAACCGATCTCCACACACGATTTCAACGCTTTCGTCTAGTCGTGCTTAGAGTAGTTGAGATTTGTTCAAAAACTTCTGTAATTAATATGCCTATACATATATATATATATATATTATAGCTACCTAGCTACTATCATGTATATCTATATCTATATATATAGATATAGAAATATATTTATGTTCTACTATTCTAACCATATTTACTACTCTCTCCCTATGTGTGGAGTATGGAGGAGAGGTGAAATTTACGTGTTGACAAGAAGAGGAAGCATATTATTAGCTGAGTTGGCTGTGGTTCTTTTTCCAGAAACTACGGCAATGATTGCGCCACGTAGATAGGTGCAAATCTTACAGGCGTCGTTGATTCCTGAATGTTTTTGTGTTGTGATGAATACGAATGATTAATGATGTGGACAAAAAAGAAAATATAAAAATAGTGAATTTAGTAAATTAATGAGGTCAAAGTGTAAGGTGTCGATGGAGGAACTGGTCACGTCCTCGGCCATCACCGAGATAAAGAATCGGGTAACCAGTTTTTAGCAACAAGACGCTCTTTACATGTCTTGTAACGCTCCGAGTGTTGTCTTCTGGCATGACTGCGACTGTCACTCAACTTGGATTTTATTGTGCAAATATAATACTATATATATATATATATATATATATATAAATTGTTGTATCTATGTATATAGACATATCTCTCTCTCTATATAACACTCCACTTTATTAATTTTTTTTTTTTTAAATAACTTAAATGTGTTCCAAAATCACTTTTCCAATGCATAATTATTTTAAAAAGAACAAATCCTAAACACATTCTAATAATTCTTCAGTTACTTCTTGATAATTGTTAGCTTCTGAATTTGTTTTATACTCTCTCTATTCCAATTTAAATGTCACTTTTGGAGTGTAAGAATTTTGAAGGGAACATGTGGGGCATGCCTTGTCTCCCCCAAAAAGTTACTAATTTGTTCTTCTAAGTTTTAAATATTCAATTCGAAATTTTAAACTCCAAGTACAAATTTTTTTTTTTGAGACAAAGGGAGTATATCATATTTGAATAAGTATAGAACGATACTTCATTTTAATATTATTAACATATTTAGTGTGCACTTCCAATTTTTCGTTTTAGATCTTCCTAGCTCTATGTATGTTTTGGCAAACGACACCTACACTATGTACAAATTATTAACTTAAATAATAATAATTTATAAAATTATATATAAACATCATTATTATTATTGTGTGTGTATATACTGCGCGCTATCCACTCGTCTTAATGGGACTTGAACCCTTCAAGAAATGCATATTATTGCTTTAGTGATCTCATGGTAGGGGCACTATCTAACAAATGGAATCTAGTGGTTAGGAATTACAGTGGTGGGGCCTAAAAGGAATTATGAGGACCTTAATTTGGAAATCTCAGTGACATTATAGCCTTAATTACCTTTTTCTTCAACCATAATGTTATTGGGAGTTGCTATCACAGTTACATCTCAATACTCTTAACCTCCAAAACTTTTTGTATCTAATCATTTGACTAGGTTTAAGTTTTAAAGAAGAGGTTTGTAAATTTCAAAAGTGAGAGAATTAAGGGTGTAGTCTTGTAGCTCTACTTTAAAATTAGAGGATTCAAACTTGCTAAATGAACAAAGTGATTGTTTTGTTGAGATAAAAATACATCAAGAGTAAAAAAAATAAAAAAATAAAAAATTTCTATAATTGATGACACCTAATCGTCTATTGTCTTACACGGTCTAAAATATACCACAATAATTTTGACATAAATCAGCTTAGTGAGAAACCCGAGATGGGTCTCAATAATTACAGCGTGTTCAAAATTTAAAGGTATGGTTGATATAATTTTATAAAGAAACATTTTTATAGATGGAATGGTCAAAAGTTTTAGTTTGAAACATGCTTGTGGTGCCTCACAATTTAGTTGGGCGTATACATGGTATAAAAACCGTTACATTAGACATGATGAAATGTTAATTGTGATTTAGGTGGCAGTGGAGTTGTGTGATGAGTGAAAACCATTTTGTGCATGTATTGGTAGAATGTAGGTGGGTAACAATAACAATAACAATAGTCGTAGGTACCGTACCAAATTAATTCAACATTATTTGTTTGTTGCTCATACACATTATTATAAAAAATTTTGTCGCATAAAATATTTAGCATGTACTACATCTTATAATCAGTACATTAATAAACTATATTTCTTTCATTTAGCTATCATCACATTCGTGTCTCCCACCTCCCACTCTCGCCGTCCCTAATTAGACTACTACCATTTCTGTTTGAGAAAAGTTGTTGGTCTCGAATCTCTGTTGTGTTAAGCATATCTCTTTATTTTTTTAATTTTTTAATTTTTCTTTACAAATAAATTACACACCGGCTTAAATGTGAAGGATGAGCTACGTATACATGCCCCAAAAAATTTGCTACGTATACCTCTTATATCTGTGTATCACATATATATAACACACACACACACACACACATATATATATGTATATATGTATGTATTATTATATTGCGAAGCAGTTACCAGTTCTTACACCTGGGGCCAAAACTCAAACATCTTAAAAGTATTTGGTGGATGCGTTTGTGATGGAAACATCCTTTGCCATTTCAATGGTCTATTATATTATTTTTTATGAATAATTAAATCAATTTAATTTGCTTAATTAATTTATAGTTATATGTCTTGCCATTGGAGCTATAGTTTTATGCCACTAGTTTTTCATTTATCTTAATTTGTTTCGTGCATTCGATCAGAAGGACAATGTTTAATAACGTATGACACTATAACTTTTGTCATTTAAAATTTGAATGGAGCGTGAATAAAAAGGGGTAAAAACTCCCTTGTTATATACAGAATGCAATATTTCTTGGTGTTTAAAAACAACCGCTGATAGTGCGCCAACAATATCCACTAACGGTCTACTTTTCTTTTCTCTTAAAATAAAATTACAAAAAAGTCTCAAAACTTAAAATCAATAAAATTACAAAAAAGTCTCAAAAGTTAAAATCATTAATTCTTATATTTTTAAATGCTATTATTACCCTTCTTTATTAATGTTAAGAGTCCTCATATGAATTGTAATTTCTATTTTCGTTCTGGGTTCCTTCATCTCTCACTCGCGTATGTTATTATTTGTCAATTATTCTGGTCCTTGATACAAAATTAATAATGTTTTTCTTACTCCCTAAATTCTTACCATAGAAATCACGCTTCCATAATAATTGCAAGATTCTTCTTTGAGAATTAATGAATTATGATTCTTCGATCTTTTCTACTTCTTCTTTCTCAATTTTTATTTTTATTTTATCAAGTATAATTATTTAACAATGCTTTTTATTAATAGAATGTGTTGGGACATAATCTTTGATCTATAAATAAGATTGGCTTAAAGTAGATGCCTTGAAGCACATTTATCACATTTCAATTATGATTCCATTTCATTGGTGTTTGGTGGTTTGGTATGTGGCTCTGCCCTTTTGATCTGTTTCATGAATTGGTCTCTTGTTCCCCATCTTCCTCCATACTGATTTCTTCAAAGGAATGGTGTTGCATTGGTTTCCCCACCTTTCCTATCTCTTCTCATACTTATTTCATGACAAAAAATAAATAAAATGTAATAATAATATAATATAATAAAATAAGAGTAATTTACTGAATCTATCAAACTCATGCTTGCTAAATTTACCATTGAATTAGCAAAGTTAGTACTAGTGTTGCATTTGGGTTGGTACCTTTTTATTTTTATTTTTGTTTTTATTTTTATGTAATGTGATAAAATTTTCCAATACAAAGATTTATGTACACACTTTTTAAAAGTACGAATATTTCTTGCACATTTTTTATATACATAATGATAATCTGTCCGATCAAATTGGCCTACTCGTAGTCCAAAACCTACGTGTAATTGTCACTAATTACCTAAATCGTTGATATTTTATTTGCACGCTAAAGATACCAAAAATAAATATATGGAAAGAAGCTGAAAATGTTTTGACGACTCATCTCTATCTCTCTGATTTCGTTCTGCTGCTTCCTTGATTCTTTCTCTCTTTAACTCACTGTTCTCTCTTTTCCACTAGCAAAATTAACAGAAAAACAAAGTATTGAGAAGTCTTTATTAGTTCATAAAATCAAAAGAGAAAATACATATATATGTTTGTTTGAAGAGGAAAAAACGAACCCTAATAAGATTGAAGGTATTTTTTTATTTTTTTAAATTTCATTTTCAATATATATTTTGGCTTTAGTATATTGTATTAGTTTTGGGGATTTGATTAGGAAAAAAAAAAAAAAACTTCAAAAGTTCATTAAGAATTGTAATGATGAATCGTGAGTTAGAGAGATAAAGAATCAACGGAGCAGCAGAACGAAGAAGATGAATCGGGCAGTTATACGTATGATTCAGACTAGAGTAGGCCAATTTGATCGGACAGAGTATCATTAATCTTTTTATATAACAAATATTTTTGCACTGTATCCAAAACAAAAAAAAAAACTTTTCTATGGATAATTAGTGCAACTTTTTCTTTCTTTTTTAAAAAATGAGATGAAAATTTGTTTCCAAAAAGAAGTCACAAGAATACAAGGTTCCTTGTTTTTTCCCGATAAATAGAAGTCACAAGTTTTAAAGTAAACTATTCTTAAATAATCTTTTATTCATGTTAATCATTTTGCTCCATATGATAGATGTTTTTTTATTTTATTTTATACAAAACTAAATCAAAAACATTTTATCACTCAATGATTAATCGAAGTTGGTGGAAGATATTATAAATTAAATAAGATTCGTGTAAAGAAATAAATCTTAGTTGGCTTGGAAAGGTATGGGCCACGGACTGCACGTATTCCCTTCTGGAAGGTCTATGAGAATTTTTGAAGTAGTACCATTTGCAGTGAAGTCATCGTGTGTCCATGTACTATATATGCACACACACACACACACACACACACATATATATATATATATGATGTTCAGCTGCACCATCCTCACTCCATTTTACGTACCAACTTTGACTTTCAAAAACATAATCAATATTGTGGTTCATCCATCACTTTTCATGCTAGAGCTGTTGAGTTCGTTAGTTCACCCTTGATTTATATCATAATTAAAACTTTTTTCCTTTAAATATTTTCATTTTATTATCATTTAGAGGTACTATATATATTTCTCTTAATACGCATTGATGGGTTATATTTGATTTGATTGGGCAGTTGGGTTAGCCTTGAGTTGGTCGTGTTATATTGAGTTTGGTTGAGATTCTTAATATTTTAATTAAAAAAAATTGTCTTTATCTAACCTCAAACTCAATTGAGTTCGAGTTGGCATTTTTGATCATTATGTCTAAGATTGGGTTGAGTTCGGATTGATTTTGGATTGGCACACCCAAGTTGCCTAGTATTTGTATCACTTAAGACGTAAAGTCACACCTTGTCACCACTGATTAAACTTCAATCTCATTTTCTTGGAAAACATTTGAATAATGAGTCTAAATAAGTTCATAAATAATTAATATAGACCGACCGCCAACTTCCTCTTATAATAGAGTAATAATTATTAGGGGATGCATGCTTAAGATTGAGTATAAAAAATGCTTAATCTGCCCAGTTATTGATTATTCTAAATGTTACTAGCTTAATTACTAAATTTTAGCGTTATGGGTTTTTGACGTTGTCTCTCCATTATTAAGTCCCAAGAAGGCTAGCTACAGTACAAGCAACATAAAGTCAAACAAGTCGATTTATAGCCTTAATATTTAGTCTTCTCATGCACCCTTTAAAAAAAAAAAAAAAGGTCATTCTTTTATATTTGCATAATTGTATTCAATAAGATCATATAGAGATAAATGCACAACATGCATGTAAGAAACACCCGCGCATATATGTAAATATATATATATATATATATGCACAAACAGGGGGTATGTACCATTGTGATTAAGAATGTAGAGTCGTTTAGAAATTCCTAATTGGGCGAATGGTTTATTATTAGAGGTACCAAATTAATTTAGACTAATGTGAAAGCCACCACTGACGAGTGCATGCCCTAATTCTCTATAGAAAGAAAAGTAGGAGAAGTCTGCTAGGTGTCATAATCTTTGAGAGGTAAAACTCAACTAACTCCTTTGACATTAAAGCCTAAAAGCATATTGAAATTTCAATATATATATATATATGTAGAACATGTATCTAAATTCAAGTAACTTTGGACTTAAATATTGAAATTGAAATGTATATATCCTCAATGACAACAAGATAATGACAACTCAAAACATAATATTTATAAGTTGTCATAAACTAATTTGTCCACGGTAGGCGTCATTCACCAATTGTTCCACATATGATTCTTTTCATTACCTATCATAAATTTGTCCATGCTAGGCGTCATTTACCAATTGTTACATATGATAAAATGCCTATAATTCTACTTTCTTAGCTGTTTGCTTTTGTCTTAGGTTATCACCAATTTACTAGCCCATGCTAATTGTCAAAGCAATCATAACTTCTGGGAAAAAAACATCCAAGTCTAATCAAGTGCTTTTGTAATATATTTTCTCATCTTTTTCACACCTAATTAGGAGTCAAAGGTACGAGGACGCATTATTAGGTAGAGTAAATTACATGGGAGAGTGGAAAAAAAATAAAAAAAATTTACTCGGGAGAGTAGGAGACTGTTTAATGGTTCTTAATTTAATCTTTTTTAAATTCCTTGGGTGATTGAAAAATAATTTTAAAAATAAAAAATTAGTAATGTTCTTATGTTATAATGATATACTATATTATATTTTATATAAACAAATAATAAAATTATCATTTTTAAAATTTGGTCACTAGGACGGTTGAAAAGAAATGTTAGGAGTTATCATTTAGCACATGCACCAAATATATGGGTGGTCAAAACAATAAAGGATGAATGATCTTCTCTCTCAAAGAAGTTCAGTATAATTTATTCTAAATACAAAATAAAATTTATATATATGTATATAAATATATCATATATGACAACTACATGATCCTGGCTAATTTTCTTTTTTCATACCAAGAATTGCATCATGCAAAATATGAAAATAAGCAAATATCATTAAAAAATTTTTTTTTTTAAAAAATTACTAGTATCCTTTTATATTTTTGTCAATTTACTTTTCTTAAAAAATAATTGTTTTTGGATTTTCCAAGATTCTCTGTCAAATTCTATTGTTTTAGCCACCAAGTCAAGAGAGAAATAATGAAAGCTAGAATTGAGTGATGGACACACAAGAGGGGTTGGACAGTATCTAGAAGTGTTGATGAAGTGCATGAACGTACATAGAATGATCATACAAAGTGTCTCTATTGCTTTAAAGTTTGCAGTTATATATTGTTTACGCAACTGTTATTACTGTTTGTCGACAACCCAAAAAATTTGCTCTATCTTCTACACCAAATTTTATTTATTTCCATTTATTTAATTTTCAGATGCATCGAAGCAGACACCGCTAGTACTTGCTCATGTACATAATTTGACACCAAATGCATTGGAGGTTTCACTTTCACAGGAGGTTGTAGTACTACTCCTCCATTGTACTGATCATGGAAGCTACTACTGTACTGCGCGCCAATGATTTCTTCATCTACAATCCGATCGAGTGTGTGTTGTTGGTGGAAATCTATTATCTACCGTAGAATCAACATTCGACAACTATCAACATAAATCCGAGTGTTGTTGGTGGAAATCTATTATCTACCGTAGAATCCACATTTGGACAACTATCAACATAAAGATGGTGACATGCTTTGAGCTCAAATATCATCCAGCCAAGTTTTTCAATGAGATATATATATATATATATATATATATATATATAAAATTTAAGTAAGATAAGCCTAGTCGCTCAATTTTGGATAAAATTTGGTAAATTCTTCATTACAAAGCAAAATAAAGCAGAGGTACGTACATTGCTAGGTACTGTGTCCTTGTGCTTACTACATCACCTATTATATATATTTGTTCACATATTTCTATCTTATACATATTACTGATGGATGAAGCAATCTAAACTCACCCACAAAAAGTTAAAATTGATGATAGTAAATCAAACCAATCAAATTATGGTCGCTTGAGTCATTCAAAAACTACCAACTAAATACCTAAAAAAGGTAAATAACTACTAGATGAGAAAATAACTTCTTAGCTCACCAAGTTCCAACTGCATGCGTCGGGAAGTGAATAAATGGTTCATATATATATATATATATATATATATATATATGCCATTGTATTCATTCTTTGGATGTCTTAAGCCATACATAATTTATCTTTTGAAACACAAAGAAGAGCTATTTGGATAAAATAAGCTCAACTGACAAACCCCCATCAAGAATCAACCTAAGAAAGGAAAGGAACAAAAAAAAGTGTATTCACAGTGAATCATGCAGTTAAAATTGGCATGTGTTCATTAATTTTGACATTTATCTCATCTATAAATTGAATGAATGTCAAACAAGGATAATTTGGAATTATGAGAAGCTTAAATTATTACATGAACAAAAAGATCATTGAGTAGAAAATATGCTATTGATCCATTACAAACAGCTGGCACGTGACCTATTTTGGAGTCAGCAGGGGCAATTGCCCCACTGATCGAATTTTTTTTTCTTCCCAGTATTATATGCGGTTATACTTACTAATTTCTTTTTCTTTTTTTTTTTTTTTCTTTTTTTTTTTTTGTTAAATAAATTTTCTTTTTTCTTTTTTCTATTAAATACCTATAAAATTTTAAAATTACCCCCACTAAAATTATAATAAAACTCCACTATTATCCCTCACAATATTTTTTATCCTGTTATTAAACACTGTCCTTGACATAATTTTTTGAGTCTGTTCCTGTTATTAAAAGTTACAAAAACTTCCTAGTATTAACAATTTTCTATTAGAGATAAAAAAAAAAAAAAAAGAAAAAAAAAAAAAGACATTTTATTACAATACTTGTGCAACTAGAAGCTACACCGGTATGGATTCTAAAAAACTCTTTGTAAATTTGACAAGTTTTATGAAACAAAACTTCTTCTTTTTTCCCTGGAGAAAATAAAAGGCACTACACTCAATCAAAATTGTTAACAAATACCATTCAAAAATAAATTTGTTAGCAAAAAATCAAATGAAAAATAAAATCACATCATTATAAACAAGTGCAATTTTATAAGTAAATCAATATAGCCCATTTTATATGTTTGGGCCATTCTGTTAAATGAATCTAGAGTGGATGGGCCGGATGTGGGTCCCCTACAACCAACCAATCCCAAGTACCAATCCACAAGAAAAACTTAGTTGAGCCCGCTTACAACTGGAGCATCTGGACCATCCGTGTGTATTATATGGGCGGAGCGTGTTTTACACACTCGATAATGAGCGAGATGTGAGTGCAACGGGTACAACCAGGGACGGATCTAAAAATTTTTGTTATTGTATTTTATATTCCTAAGCTTGTACTTTTTTGTATTTATATCCATAAAATTTTGAAATTACCCCTACTAAAATAATCAAAATAATAAAAAAAAAACCTTTTATATAAATTTGTTCCCCTTTATATAAATTTCTAGATCCGTCCTGAGTACAACCAAGTTTTTCTCCCAATCCACACCATACACAACCCAAAAACTCTTTCCTTTTCTTCTTTTCTTTTATTTATTTTTAAAATTTTGAAAATTACACATCCATGTTTTTTTTTTTCAATGGGGATTCAAACTCAACCCTCTAACATAGAAGGTGATGAATTATCACAAAACACAGAGATTTCAACTGAAAATAGTAACGAGAAAAGACCATGATATCTTAACCTATCAAAAAATTTACTATAAAAGACCGAAAAATATGTTAACTTAGAACCACTTACCACATATAGTTTTCTTAGATTGGGATGCCCTTATTTGCAATTTATTGGAAGTTATGTGGAAAGACAATAAATATATCTCCTTTACATGTCCATTTTTAGATTTACATATAATTAGACGGACTAATTTTCCAAATCGTTCCATTCAAAATGTGAAATTGAAAAAGTGAATATGGACTATTTAAATTGAAGAAAAGTGAAGAAACATGTTTTTTTTTTTTTTTAAAGCTAAGCAAATTTATTATAAATCGAGAAAAAGTAAATACATAAAGGTGGGCCTATGGAGAGGATAAGCCCACAATAACAAACTATCTATAACAACTAGCCCAAATACATCACAGTCTAAGCCCAAGTATAAGAACCCAAAAAATCTCCAAAATCATAGCCGGCGAAACAATAGATCCATCTATACTAGCAGGAAAATAAGCCAAATATGAGTAGATCTAATCGAACAAAAACAATCACGACGTAAAAAACACCCACAAAACGAACTTAATGAAACACGCCAAGTTTATTGAATGCCATGCATGTATTACCACTCTAAATCCCATCTGCACACTTAAACCACCTATAATGTAACTTGAGAATTATGATGCATCTCATGCAAGTATATATAAAACTCAATACATGCATTTTTAATTTAATAAATCATATTTATTAACTAAATGTCAAATATTAAAAATATATAATTAAATTTTAGGGCACATAATCCCAACATATTGAGAACCGTGGATGTATACCCAGTCTAATTTTTTACAGATTGAACATTGCTAGTACTTCTTTTGGAATACCCCTCTTAGAATTTTACCCCTTTTTTTTTGTTTTTTTGTTTTTGGAGTGTTTATGCGCTCAAATTTCAGGGTGACATGTGAAGACCACTACGTGTTATTGTGTGATAAAGTGCTCTCGCTTAGAAAAGATATAATAATTGTTAATGATGCCGGCGAAATTGCGTGGCGCCTCAGCATCATTTATTAATCAAGGAGACAAGAACACGATATGCAGCTTCATTGTTTTGTTTCATTTGATTTGATTAAAAATAAAATAAAATGCTTACGGCTAATACCAAAAAGGAGCTACACACCGGCTAAGCTAGGCCTTCTTTTATTTTAGCATAAACCGCTAACATGATCATAGCTTATGCAAATTAAAACTCTTCATAAATTTATCATTAAACTATTAGCAAACAATATTTTTTAAGGGATCTTTGTACTTTTGTAAGGTTAAAAGTTCATCCGGTAATATGGTGCATTATGATACCATCACATGTCGACATGTGCTATGCTATCTTGCGCAAATCATCAAACCCTACTTTTTTTCTTTTTTTGTTGTCAATCTTACTCATAATATTTTTTATTTTCCCTTTTTTAGACTTATAAGCATTCTGTATTAATATATATGCATAAGAAAAACCATGAAATTGTGAAGTTATGAACGGCCATGGTTAGGTTGATATTTTGATCATTTCAAGAAAAAGACAAAAAAGAGGGAGAAATTGATAGTTTTGAGAGCGTAACATCATTTATGTTGTGTTGTTGATATCATACGGTTTGTTTGGGAAAAACGAAAATAACGGCTGGTCCGAAAACGTTGGTGGAGCGAAGGAGAGAGAGAAATTCATTGCGAAAAACAATGAGGGGTATAATTGGAAAATGGAGAGACTAAGGAATTCTCTGCATGGAAAATTGATTGTGTGTGTGTGTTTGTGTGTGTCGATCCACCACTTCGCTCTCTGCAAATCCACTTCCCCTCCTCCCATGGCCTTTTCTCTTCTTCTCGTTGGCAGCTGAAAAGCCTCCTCCTTCATCTCATCTCACCCACCCCATTCAGGTATATAAATTTATATATGCAATATAAATATATATATATTTATATATATTTTTTACTTTCTTGATTTGTTCTGTTTGATGATTTGAATCCTCTGATTTATGTGGTTATGATTTTCCTTTTCTTGCATGGTACTGATTGGATCCTCAAATTTATGTTTCATTTTTATTTTCTTTGTTATGTTTTTTTTCTTTTTATGATTTCAATTGACACTACTCTTTTGTGGCATTTGTTTCTTTATTTTCTATATGTTTTTTTTAACTAGTTTTGTTAGATCATCTCATGATGAACATAGTTTGATCAATGGCTTAGTTGTTTCATTTGATGGTAGAATCTTTTTATTGGCTTAAAAAAAACTAACTGGATCTAGAGGGGGGAATAATGGAGTTTCGTTATGACATTGAGGAATCATTTGAATTATATATATATATATATATATATATATATATCAATGGTTATGTGTATGTGGCTTTGAATCTGGAAATCTGGGGTTCTTAGAAAATTTGCTCACAAAACTTTAATTGATAATATTCTAATTTCTTAGAAAATTTGCTCACAAAACTTTAATTAATACTATTCTAATTTCCAAAAAGATATATATATATATATATATATATTTCCCCATTCAGTATTGTACGGTAATTACTTCGAAATGAAATCTTTAATAATTAGAATAGCTTTAAAAGAACTGCACCTGTAATGTTTAAAATCAGGGGCCTACACAATTAATTAGGTTTAATTTCTGAAAATTTTGCACCTGTAAACTGTATTTAATTGTCAAAATTGGAATTTCAACTTCTACTACTAGACCAAAGCATCATTCATTCAATATGTTGACAATCATACATATAACTATAAATTGTCTACCTCTCCAACTCTGATGTGTTGTCTTTGACATTTTTAGTATTAATTAATGATATCAAATACTCATGCCTTGATATTTTTGAGGTCATAATTGGATGGTTGCCTTTTATTTTCCCAGAACCGTCCCTCCACAACTAAGAGCAGTAAGGCTTTTTTGTACATTTAATTTTTCCCTGCGCCAGAGGGAAAGCTAGTTAAAGGAGTATCACAAGCATTTTAATTATTTGATGTTGTTGAGGTTTATTGTGGACTCTATTGCTTGGATGTTATAAAAATTGACTGATATATATATATATATATATTTCATAAATGCATCTAATTTTTCCGATTAGAGGGATAATAGTTGGAAAAAGTATCTGATGCAAGATGGTGTGAAGTCCTATTGTGCAAACTATTGATTGGATAGTGTAGAATAGCAAAAACAATAGCTGAGTTTTAAATTGTATATGAGCTCTTGTTTTTGTAACTGAATTGAAAAAAATCATGTTCATATATTTAAATGTAGTGGAGGAAGATCTGATCGATGAGACTTGTTCATCTGGAATCGAGCACTGTGAAGAGCACTTTGAATACAACATTTGAATTCTCATCACTATTGTGGTAAGCATAGGAGAATGGATGACCACGGGGGAAGCAAGGTGACTGGAATCCGACAGATTGTTAAGTTGAAGGAAATTCTCCATAAGTGGCAATCTGCCACACTTTCTCCCAAGGCAAGCAACCTCCACTCTGACCAAAATCACGGGGGCATTTCACCAGCAATTAGCAGGCGATTGATAGGCCCAAATGGATATTGTGACTCGGACGAGGATAATTGCCAGAGCCCTGAACCACCCCATGGTGTTCCCAGAGGTTACTTGGCAGTATATGTTGGGCCGGAGCTTCGGAGGTTTATTATTCCCACTAGCTATCTTACCCACCCTGTGTTCAAAGTGTTACTGGAAAAGGTTGAGGAGGAGTTTGGGTTTGATCACAGTGGTGCGCTCACAATCCCATGCGAGATTGAGACCTTCAAATACCTCCTTAAGTGCATGGAGAACCATCACAAAGATCATCCTGAAGACCACACAAGTAAGTTTTTTCTTTTTTCCGTATGCGGCGTTTCGTTAATTGAGGTTGCTAGGAGAGATGAACTAGATACAGACTTAATTCCTACATAATTTATTTCTAGTGGTGTGAACAACTTCCTAATTAAACTTAGGACATAGTGCATTCTTAAAATTCTGTAACAATTGAAAATACTCAACTCAAGTACTTGAAAATTATATGCCAATAGAAAATGTTCGAATAAAATCTCTTGCAAGGATATCAATCTAGCTATCTCTAGAACTATTTTAGTAATCCCTTTTCAAAATTGATTTTCCACACGCTGTAAATTTCTTCTCTACAACACCATTTGATCAAATGATGATCCACGGGATTAATATCCTCCAAATTACTTCACTTCATTAACTTGAAGTTCTTGGTGATTTTGCAGCTGGGTCATCATTAACCATTGAAGAGTAAGTGATTATTCAGTAAGTGAATATTCTGGATCCCAAATGGTAGGGCTAATCTTCTGGTGTAAAGCAAGGTCTCCTTGTAATGCAGAGGTTTTTTATTTTTTTATTTGGTGAATTTCTTTCTTTTTATAGAGCTTTAGTTAGAAATTTAATGATGCCAAATGTTGGAGAAGTAATTAGTGGCTCACCTTTCCTTGTCATGTTGTTTGGGGGTGGCCAACAATTGATGTTTGGTCGAACTTGAAACACATTGATTCTTATTGTCCAACAGTAATTTGTAATTCATTTGTGGTTCTGACTAAAGATTGAATGCGCATTAGTGGTTCTGTAAATGCATTCACATGAAATCATGTGTGACTGAGCTCATCAGTCGTTATTATCTGCACTCTGAACTTTGTGTTGTAGAGTTGAAAACTGGACATCATAAAAACTAGATTGATAGTGTCACTCACTACCCAATTCTTGGTGGTTGTTTGCAGTCTTAAAGCCACGGATAACTATGCTTCAGATTGATAGTGTGAGATATGAGAACCACCTTTTCTTAATGATTTGGGGACGGCTGCATGAAGTCTATATTTTCATTATGTTCTATTTAAGGGAATAGCATCGGTCAATTTATGTAATTATCCTATCTTTTCTTACTAACTCTTCCGATATTAACACTTTGGTCTTCCTCGTCTAGTATTATTCTCAATGTGAGCCAGTGTTGTTAAAGGTGCGTCTAGGCTCGAGGCACTTGTTATCATCCCAAGAGCATTGATGCTTATTAGGCGTGAGCCTCGGTTACGCTTCGTCCTGTTTGTCAAGCGTGCCTCACTAATTTTTTTTAAAAATGACTATTCTATTTCTTAAAAGCCGAAAAAGTTACTTTTGATAAATTAATAAACAAATAAGAAAGCCTAAGTATACAAGATGAACAACTTTGTTCAAAAGAATAAACAAATAAGAAAGCTTAAGAGTCAAAGTGTCAACCGAACAGAGAAAGAGTGAGACTGTGAGACGAACAACAAAGCCCTAGTTGCAGAGACAAACGACGAAGTCAGTTAGTTCTTTCTTTTTTTCTTTTTCTTTTTTTTTTTTTTTTTTTTTTGACTCTCTTTTTTCTCCTTTTCTTCTTTAACACTTTCTATCTCTTCTCGTATACTTCTCACTCTTCATCTACTTCTTCTGTCTTTGCGTTTATTATTTTATTTTTTATTTTTCCTTTTCTTTTCTTGCAATTGCTTTTTTGTTTTTGTTAACAAATTTATTTCTTTTTAAGCTCTATAATGCCTTTAAAAAAAAAAAAAAAAAATTATGTTTTGTCTTTCAAGAAAACAAATTTGTGCTCTGTTTTATGGTTGCTGGATGCCTGTATAGTTGATGGATTTATTTTTTTTATATTTGATAATGAGATATGTATATTTTTAGCATTTTGGTGCGCCTTGAGCCTTTAATAACACTGATGTGAACTATGTCATTTTTCCTAATCAACGTGCTTAAATGTTTTCAAAACACATGTCTAAATCATCTTAACAAATTTTTTTTCTCATTTTATATCCAATTGGTGTTACTCCAACCATCTTTCGAATGTGAGATAAACGTCGGAGACATTTAGAATTAAGTACTGAATTGAGTAATCAAACAATATCAAGTCTTTCTTTTCTTAGTAGACTCGATAAAGCACCCATAATTAGAGGTAGCAAAATTACCAACACGCTTGATGTTAAGAAAAGATCCCTTGCGGGAAGGTAGGCTAGAGATTTCTTGTAAAAACACTATCCTTGCTCAGTTCATAATCATAATATTTTCATCTTTTTTGAATCCAGGCGTTATTCTCATTATGCACGTTAAGGGAGGAGCAGTATGAGATGAAAATCTCACGTGAGTTACTATTTAGATAATTGGATTCACCTTAATCTTATTTTTGTCATAAACATATTAATATGTTTAATCTGTTAAATTAATTCTACCACTCGTTTAATTAATAATCATAGCAGTACAATTATAATATTATGAATCTTTTTGTTCATACTATATGTTTAATAAATAAAGTCATGTTCATTTCAAAAGTTCTAATTATACTATAGATCACATCATAGAGGGTATTACTGTATAGTTTAGTTAGCAGAACGTCCTTTTTTTCATAAAAGATGTGCTCATATTCGAGTCTCCCTTCCCTCTAATTTGCTAAATAAAAAAATAAAATAAAATCACATTATAGATGGCCGAGAAAGTATTTGTCTGTATTTCCTATCGACCTTAAAATAGCACTGCATTTTTCAACGGAAAATAGTCAGAGTGTGGTCATCAAGATTTAAAAAAATTAGTCAAGAGAGAGTGATACGTCCTTCCAACCAAGCAAACCCTAAAAAGGCGTAAACCACTAGTGCAATGCATTACTAGAAGGGTGTACATAAAATAAAATATAAAGAAAAGATAAAATATTCACTTCTTTTTTTTGTTGGAAATTAAAGGAAAGTTCACTTAACAGATTAAACATATTAGCGTGAATAAAGTTCACTTCTTTTTTTGTTGGAAATTAAAGGAAAGGGATGTAGTTCATTGAATAGGTTTTTTTTTTTTTTTTTTTCGGTTGTTTGAGAGTGTAGGTTTTTTTTATTCCTTTTAAATACTTTTTTTTTTTTAAGTTAAAATTCCTTTTAAATACATCAATGATAAGATAGGCGGTGATTAACTTTACTATTCAATTTCTTGTGGGAAAGTTTTAAATTATATAACTTCCAAAGAAAAAAAAGTTTTAAATTGTCTGTTGCTGCAGATCTCTCTCTATCTCTCAACGTGGGCGTGTTTCCAAGTTTACAAACATGATTCTGTTCTAAACGAATTATGCTGACGAGAACAGCTACAGTTTAGAGTTTTAAATAACGATGGTGAATCATATTAATTTATGGTCCACAATGACTGTTACATCAATCACATGTAATTTCCTAAACCATATTAAATCATCATTATCAAGACTCAATTGCAAGTGGACAAAATATGTATGATTTACCTGTCAGAAATATATACAGTCTATTTTAATAATTTGCAACATTAATCTTGCATTTCCAGAGGTGATGTGGCGTTAACCAAGAGACTTTCCCTACAAACCATCAAATCCAAATACCAAACTCATCTCTACTTAAATTTATCTGAAAAAATTACAGTGACCTTCTCTGAGATTTCATCAATATATATCGATTTTTCTTTTTGTTCGTCAAATTACACCAACCTCCCTTGTTATAGTTGTCAAGTGAATGGTGTTTACTATTTAAGTGAAATTACATATATGTCCTCATTATATTTATTGTATTTTATTTATGAAAGGATGAACATTGAAAAGATAAAATTATCCATATGTCAAAGCGAAACAATTTGAAAAGAGATATATATATATATATATAAATATATATATATATATATTTGTTTGATGAGAAACAATTTGAGAGGAGAGAGAGAGAGAGGATATATTTATTTGATTTGGTGTATATATATTTGGGTTTGATTGGTGACAACAATGAGGGTATAGGAAGGCAATCCAAATAGGATAAAAGAGAGAACAAATGGGTATGGCAGAAATCCATATTTGGTGTTGAAACTCAAACACGCCAAATAATCAATTGGATTATTTATAATTGGAGATTTGGTTGTAGTAAATCCTCTCCACCTTCCATTTATAATTAATCTAATTGCATTTGGTTACAAACGAAGTCCAAAACCAAGACACTTAGAAAATTTATTTTCCTATGGCGTTGATATTGGATGATTCTTATATTCCACTCTACATAATAAGGAATACATGAAGAATGAAGTAACTCTATAGTGAGTTTAAAAGAGAGAAGAAAAAAAAAAAAAAAAAAAAAGGCAATTGTTATTATGTAGAGTGGAGTACAAGAATTATCCAATGAAAATTACTCAGCGGAGAGAGGTTTTTCTTTTTGAAAGGTTGAGTGAGAGAGCTTGTACAAGTGGCTCTCATGGATTCTAGTATATTGCAGAGAGCCCAAAAGGCTCCAATGTAATGGCAACCATGGAGGGTTTTTAAGTAATTTTACTTGTAAGGTCAAATTTATTTTCATAATAACTAAAAGGGTACTTTAGTAACTTTAAACTTACATCAGCAATTACTAATATTGACTGGGCATTGACCTTTAACGTCAGGTAATGGAGGGATAGTTTCTGTTATGAAAATTTAAACTTAAAGGAAGATTAATGTAATTTGTCAGGAGATCAGTGTAACTTGACTGAACCTCAAGGGAGAAAAGGGTTCCCCGGGCAAACTACTGTCATTAATGGAGGGATAGTTTCTGTTATGAAAATTTAAACTTAAAAGAAGGTTAGTGTAATTTGTCAAACAAGAGGAGAGGTCAGTGTAACTTGACTGAACCTCAAGGGAGGTCAACATAATTTACCCAATTTATTTTCATTTTTATTTAGGCCCACAAATAAAAATTTCTCTACTTCAATTTATTCGTTTCACAATTTCAATTTTTCAGTCTGTCAGGTTGGCCCATCAATCCAAGGCTTTTAAGGACGTATATTGTTTCGGTTTAGCATCATAAAAAGTCTTGAAAATTAATTTATACTGTATTTGTTGTGACAAGTAGCAAGGCATTTTTTTTTTTTTTTTTCCTTTTTTATCAAGATTTGAAATATTGACTTTCTAAATTTCAGTACTATCGACAGATTTGATAATTTGAAAAGGCAAATATATTTAAATATATATGTGATATTAAAATAAATATAGCATTGATTTTAAAAAATAATAAAATAAAATTTGTTGACTTAAATCAATTATAAAATTAGACATTTGAAAATTAAAGGTGGGAGTTCCATTTACAATTATGTAGGCGTCATAGCAGCATATTAATTATCCCCATCAATAAAGCCGGTCCTTCCGTTCGTTTCCTTTTGACCTTCCTTAATTTCTTCGCTCTTAACCATTTTATACTCTCTCTCCCACACTCACAGTGAGATGTCATTTTTTCAATTGAACGTGAAGGAGAAATGACATCTAAGTGAAAAAATATATATAAAAAAATTCCTTATTGGCATGAATAAATCTATCATTAGTATTATTTTCTAGAAAGTGATTGTTTTTAATTTCAACTAATTTGTTAAAATGAACTTTTATCAGTGACGTTAATAATGTAATCACAACTTCTACTATACAACCAAATATGCATGTGCATCTGTGTGATTAGAGATCGATAAATCATTTTGTTATCAACATTATAAAAATCATTTCATGCCTAAAAACTACAAAACCATAGTCCACAAAGAGCCAAGTCCTTCACATGAACCAAAAATAATTATATGCCATACTATATTAAGTGAATTAGATATATATTAGATATCTCTTCCTCGTTTATCAACCTAATTATCAACCCTTATTTCCTTAATTTTATTGAAATATATAGATCATGCCAATCCTTATCTTTGTTTCCTAAGACTCCTAACCACGTGGTGAAGTTGATATTTGTGGGACAAAGATTTGGAGAATATTGTTACTTTAATTTAGGTCTAAAGTGATACTGTACATGTATTAGTTCATTGAACAGCAATTGCTTGATTGATCAATGTCACTTTATGTCTATGTCAATCAATGAATGAACGTGCACATCAAAGGCAAATTCAGATTTAGTGGTATATATATAAATTAGTGAGGATATATATATATATATATATATATATATATATGATGCCCCCGACCAGATATATATATATATGTATGCTGTATGAATCCAGACACATATATGGTTGCACCACATGTTTCTTTGGCTTCACACTGTGCCTAAAGCTCCTCTCCGCCAATCCACATGTTCCACTCTTTTTTCCTTTGACCCTTAATTCTCAACTTTGACTTCATTTTTCAGCCACCGTTGTTTTGGAGGAGTAATAAGTTTTTACTTACTCTGTGTATTTGTGCGTGTGTGTGTGTGAGAGAGAGAGAGAGTCTAGGTTGAGACATCACATGTCATGTCTTTTGTTTTGTTCTTTCCGAGTCTGGTAAATCGTAACTACTAGTGTGACTGTCTTGAAACTCAAAGTATGAGTTTTTTTGTTTTTTTTTTTTTTTTCAATTATTTTATAAGTAACCACTAACCACTCAAGTATGAGTTGGTTCATAGATCCTTGAATTTCAATTACAAAGGAAGATTGACTTGACAAATAAAGTCCGAAATGCGGAATTTTTCATCAATTGACTGTTTGGCCTTTTATTTGGAATAGTATGGTGAAAGGGCATTTCCGAATTTAATAACACGCCTTAATTTTGCTTAGGCCATTTGCATCAACTTTAAATTTTGACTCTCTAAAAATATCACATCAGCTGTTTCAAGAATCACGTTAGTAATTTTCACTTTCCAGAATTATGTACTCCATCAGACTCTCAGAATTTTCGCTCTAAAAAACTATATATATATAAAATTATTATTTTTTTAAAAAAATTTCCTAACGGTTATACTTGCAACTACTATATTTTCTCAACGGCAATATTTTTTAATCAAACAATATTTTTGCAAATTATTAAAAAAAATTACGATTGATATTATAACTTGAAACAATACATTATCCATTATAGATTAAAAAAAAAAAAAGAAAAAAAAAAAACAAATTAAACAAAACAATTAAAAATAACTTAAACAATACAATATCCTAAATTGGAATAAGAAAATAATAGACCAAGGATTACAAAATCCTATGGAGAACTTTGGGGTGGACCGTGAATTCAAAGATTCCAATATCTCAATTTGTCATTCAATAATCCAAGCTTTCCTCGCTTCTGTTGGTACCGAATTTGGATCTATTAACATGATCTCCTTCTCTTCAAGTCTTTGTTTCTCTAGAATCTCTAATTGTCTCGTCTTCTCTTTCTCCATTTTTCTTACCCTCGTGCCACTTGGGCATCCTGCATTTTTTCCTGATGACTCTCAAAACGGCTGGTGATTTTATTAAATTTCAAAACGAATGAAGTTTGCAATTCATTCGCTGAATTAATTTTTGCTCGACGTTGTTTCGCCGCTTTTCTTACTGCTGGTCTTTGTAGTTGATATTCTTCCACACCGGGTGAATCTTTTTCCCCGATGTGTGGTAATTTTTCAGTTGAAACTCCATCTGTCGTGGCTGCATGACTTGACAGAGTAGATAGTAATGAGTGCCTAACAGACTCATTAATGTCAAAGTCAAATCCACTCCTCTTCTTCGACTGTTTTTTCTTTTTTCCTTTTCCTACTGGTTCGGCATAATGTGAATGCCATTTATTGTTGTACTTCAAGATCACTCAGCAACTTTCTAACTTAAATTCACCACCTGTTTGGCTACGAAATAGGTCTTTATATGCTATCATCTACACGAAAAAATCAACAAAAAATTAAAAGCCGACTATTTAAAATATTTACGAGTTATATTTAAATAATAAATAACTCACCATATCATCACTGTTGAAGCCGCTGGGACGATTCATTTCCATGGTAGTCATGCACTCGAAAAATTTGCTAATTTTTTGTTGGATCACCGACCAACGATTTATCAAACCTCCATCATTTCTCTCAGTTGGAACACCAATATGTTGTTTATATTGTTCTAGAATTCGCTCACATAACTTCTTCTTACTTTGGTCTGCCTCCGTAATCGATTCAGAGGTAATGGACATCCATGCCCAACATAAAGCCTTATCTTCAGCCTTGGTCCAATTATTAGGTCGGATAACCAGTTGTTTTGGCCAGGGTTTTGAGTTACTTGATTGTGGAACACTAGTACCACAATCATGATGAGAAATTTGATATGGTTGATAAGAAGGTTGGGATGATTGATAAGAAGGAAATTGAGAATCTCCTCCATAATAATTGATATTGTCTTTGGGAAATGGCAAAAACTCATCGTTTGATGGGTTGAATTGGGTGTTGTAATAAAATAGATGTCAAGGATCCATGGAATCGAAATGACTTTGAAAATAATAGTTAAGATTGAGAAAATAAAAGAAGAAATAAGTTGAATGGTAAATAATAGAGATGTGTTAGATGTGATGAGTAATGGTAAGAGTTGGGGTATTTATAGAGATTTTAAAATTTTTAATTAATTTTTTTTTTTTGGACTAAAGTTAAAAAAAATTGAATTTTTTTAAAAATAAAATTATAGCCTTAAACAGTGCCTTAACCACCAAATACATTATTTGTGGTACACATTTAAAATTTAAAGTAAATTTTTTTTAAAAAAAACCAAAATTTAACAAAAAAAAAAAAGAAAAAAAGGTTTTTTAATTTTTTTTAGACAAACAATGCCTAAACAATATATTTTTTATTTAATGAAGTTTATTTTATTTTATTTTTTTTAAAAAAAGAGCCCTAAATAACATATTTTTAGGTTTTTTTAAAAAAAAAAATTTGCCATACAGTGCCTTAAGGCACTATTCAGTCACTGTGCACAACCGTTGGAAGAAAAAATAAAAAAGGTAACAAAAAACGGTGTCATTTTGCAATAAAAAATAAAAAAAAAAAATTTCGATGATCGCGGGCTGGCTCGCTGAATACCGCGAGCTGACCCGCAAGCAAAACTGGGCTCCTCCATTTTTTACTAGGCCGTTGCACGCCCAAAGGTCCTTTTGCTCACGGAAAATGGGCTTTGAAGAGCTCACTGCAATTGCTCTTAGGTCTCTAACACCCTGTCAATGTTGTCATACACACATACACACATATATATAATTTATACATAAATTATAATTATCAACGAAGACACTTAATATAAGATAAAAAGAGTATTATTATGGCGATGACTTACTCAACCAAAATGCTCATCCACTTGTGTGTGTGTGTGTTCACTGGAATGATTCTGAGAGTACGGGAGGTCACAAAGCATTGAAGAAGATAAAAGTCAGTTGCAACTACTAATAGGTTGCTTATTTTATTTAGACAACTTTACGGGCTACTGCATATTCGGAGATAAACTCTTAAATTGGTGGGCCTTCGCATCTCAACCTGTCCTGTTGGTACTAGACTGTCATATCTGTCTATTGGCCCACACCTGCTCTCCCAAATATACTGTGGGCCGAATTTGCTAGTCTTTTCTTTTTCTTTTTCATATTCAACTATTTTTCAAATATCAATTTTGTCCTTGTTAAATGGTTTATTTTATTTTATCGAAAAACTCATCCAAATATAATGTGCAAAATTCTTCATATATGACCAGAATTCGAAATTTATTCTCATTTAAATTTAATTAATACATACATTTTGTATGCACATTGATATCTAAATTTATTTGATTCACTAAAACCATGGGACTTGAAACGAAGATACAATTTAGATGTCTGAATACTAAAGACAGCTGCACACGGACTTGGTTGTCCCCCATCTCTCTCTCTCTTGCTTCTCTCTCTATTTTTTTCTCTCTCTCACACTCACACATTGGAATGACATGAAAATTCAAAGTTGGTATTCATGAATTTGCAGACAAAAATGAAAGGAGCAACATTACTCGTGAGATGGGCCCTGAAAAGGTACATTGGGATTTCACGGCCCACTACCACGTGGGCTGGTCTCTCTGGCCATCTAACTGACTTCCACTTGTTAGTAGCACTACCCTTGCAACATGACATAAACCCCATAAGTATATACAGTTGCGATACAGAGTAACCATATATATATATATAGATAATGAAAATTGATATAAAGCGAACATGATTGGGTTATTTTCCGTCATAAAAGCCTCAAAACACGGGTCGTCTTCTTATGCATATTTTGTCTATATCGATACTTGCATTTCGCACCAAACAACGTACCTCACCTTAGTTACTCTTTTTAAGTTTTTTAAAAACTTCAATTAAATCCAATATACATTCTCGTTTGCTGTAATATTTTTTATTATTGTTATCTGCTTGGTAGGTAAGTTGAGACTTAATTAAAAGGAACCAATTGGAGTATAAGTTTACAAGGGTTATTCTCTAGGACTTAATCAAAAAAAAATCTGGTTATTCTCTATGATAAAAGAAAATCAAAGCCATCAACTCAAGAAAAAAACCGAAAAAAAACAGACAAAGGCATCATCAAACACAAGAAGCAGCATGAAAAGGAATATAGCAGGCAGCGGAGTACAAATGTACAACAGGCTCTTATTATTATTAGGGGTGACAAAATGGGTCTTTGACCCATCAATTCATTCATATTTATCCGTTTTAAAATTAATATTGGTGAATTATTTTAAAATATGAGCCAAAATGAGTAACTCATATTTATCCATTTTAATCCATATATCACCCATTATATAAGAAACCCAGTTTCTCAACTTCTATTTGACTCAAATTTATTTCTTTCTTTTTGAAATTCTCTATTCCACTATCTCTTCCTAAAATTCTCTCTGCATCATGGACTCCTCGTGCATGTAATACATGACTCGAAAGAAATCTATGTTTACATATGTATTTCAAAGCAAAACGACCTGATTTATTCATTTAATTATTTATTCTATAAAAAACTTAACAGATGATTTCATATAATATATATAATATCTTACCTTCATGCATGTTTAGTCACAAAATAAAATAATATTAATTTAAAGAATTTTCAAAATAAAATAAAGAATTTACAATCATTCATACATATTTTTACAAGCTTTTATCTATCTAAAATAAAAAATTATAATAATTGATATATATATATATATGTGTGTGTGTGTGTGTGTGTGTGTGGGGCGTGGGGTTCACTATTTATGAAAATTTGGAAGAAATATAATTAGTAGTGTGGCCCACTATTGAGAGAATTTGATATGTTTGAATTATGTGTATAGATTCATTGTATATATATAATGTTGTAGGTGTGAACACATTGAATACATACAAGCAGGTTGTTTCCTTAGCTTATTTTGTAAGTTTGGCTTATGGATATATATATACATGTGTGTGTATTGGTGTGTATCCGAGATGTATAGAAAAAATAAAAAGAAATAAAGAAAGCTTTCTCTCTCTACATTTTGTTCTCTCTCTCAAAGTTCTTGGTTTTGATATTTTTGTTTATGTTAATTAATATTTATATAATAATAATGAGATTATTCAAAATAATAATATTTTTTTTCTTCTTAAAATGGTTTGGTGGGTCATGACAGATTGATCTGATTCATTTTCACGCAACTCATATTTAAACCGATACAAGCAAATTGAATATGAGTCATAATTCATATTCGACCCTATTCAAATCCAGCTCCAACCCCTCTGTCTGCATCCCTAATTATTATACACTGATCAAATCTGCGCGGTATTATTTGTACATACGAAGAGAACATTTTTCAATGAATCAATTTTTCCATTCAATCAAGGCTGGCTCTCGTGAAAAGTCATACTCATATGACTAAGATCGTGAACTTTTAGAGTCTGACAATGCGAAAAATATTCTCTAGATAGTATTTTTTCCAAAAAACTATTCTGTACTTTCAAGAAACTTATTAAGATCTAGTAGCTTTTAGAAATGATCCTCAAACTTGTTTTATGTGTTGCCTTTCTTTTTTCTATTTTTTTAAAACTCAAAATGCCCTGACCTTTTTTTATGATTTTTTTTTTTGAACATGAATACTTTTTCACTTTTTTTTTTATTCGTTCGTATCAAATATTTCTGAAAACATTTCACGATGGTGATGTACTTAGGTTGGCTTAGTTCAGTTTTTTTAAGAACTAAAAAATAAAAAAATTTAATTTGTTGACAATTTTTAAAAATTATTTTTATAAAAACTTAAAAAAGAAAAAAAATAGTCGGCTTTTGAGAACTATCTGAAAACAGTTTTATATTTTTTAAATTTTTGAAAAGTTTTTTAAGTAACAAACTAAATTGACTTTTAAATTTTTAAATAATAAAACTTCTCTTACTGACAAGTTTGTAATGACTCGACTGTATATGAAAATCTGATTTGAAACGGGATTGGGTAACGGGGGGATCCGTCTGGTGTGGAATGCATAACTTTATGGTTGGTATTGGCAGCTTGGAAACGCGTTACAGGTAATCAGGTGCTAAATTGCGTGAAGTGACCCAAAATTTGTGGCTTCCACTATGCATTAAATTAGTATAATCTTTATAAAAAGTGTAATACAAAAGGTTTCATATCCAACCATTAAAAAGCAACCAACAGAGCGTGTGTGGTATATCTCAACAAAGCATCTCTAACAACCCAATCATTTGTATGGTAAACTATACACTTTTCTTTACTTTACTTCAACAATACTATTTTATATATATATATATATATATATATATATAATAAAGAATCTTAATAATCAATTTTAATTGAAAGAGTATGGTGCCTCCTACAAAGTTGTTTTGACTTGCTGTCTTACTATATGAAAATTGTTTGCAGCTACAAATTTTTTATTTTTTTTTACAATGAAAAGTAGTACCCAATTTGAGCGACAATTACGAATTTTGCTGGCAGTGGGGCAGATTTGGGATGAGCCACAGCTAAGTTCTCAAGTCAACTAGATTTGAACCTAACTCGGAGTTTTTAAAAACAAAAATCCTAATGATGTTTGGTGAAAATAAAATATATATTTTTTTTACCGTTGTATATAATTAACTGTAATATTATTTTATTATGGCTTTGGAGGTAGTGAAAAGTTTGTTGTTAAAATATAAGTAGCAAGCCAAATCAAGTATTTCCACCAAGAAATAATAATTCAACAAATGGCGTCTAAAACAGATAATGAAGCATGTATGGTTTTACTAAATGTTTTGTATTCAATTGGACAATCATGATGTTCATAGACAGCAACCTAACTGTGTTCAATTACATGATGGAAAACAATTTTAAATATTGATTTGGGAGAAATATATTATGATATCATCATCAATCATTGAAGTTGCATCTGTATACTGTTTTCATTTTAATAACAGTAAAATTTTCATATTAAGATTTTATCTTCATTTGAAGACAAATGGATTACTGAATGCATCATAAATCAGTTTCATGACGCACGAAATGCACATATCATAAGAGAGAAAGTTTTGTTTATGATATATGCATTTCGTGTCGGTCATTGTCATAGATTTTCAGAGTATTCAGTATTTGACACGTTACTATGTTAGGATAAGATTTTAGTGAAGGATAATTTTAAAATTAGTCACTTCATGAGCCTATATTCAATTTTAACATTTTGAGAATAAAAAATATCCTTCTCTATTGTAACTTAATTTCCAAAAAGATTTGCAATACGTAGTCAGCTACATAGTGCAAGAGGAGTATACATTTATATATATATATATGCCCATTTGTTTTGAGCAGGGGTGATACACTCTGTAGTCTCTGTTATCAGTATATGGTTCTGCCAAATCTTAATTTTGGTCAAGTCCACGTACGAGAAGAGGTAATTTTGAGTATACATTGTAGAGACATTATGTCGAGTAGAAAATTAATAATGCTAATATTACGTTGAATTTATACAACATTTAAGTCGTGAAATACCATATTTTATTATTTCACACCTGCTCACTTTTTTGTTCACCTCTTCTTTACATTTTCACAGTTGAAACAATATTTACTTGAACAATTTTATAAAAAATAAAATATAAAATTTTATAAAAAAAATAGAAGTAAGTTTTTTCAATAAATAACAAAAAACAAAATTTATGAGAATGGACTTGAAGTCCATTGTTGATGACATTCTTTTATCACTTGTATCTTCTATTTCAATATTCTTATGATCGAGACCCCTTACACAGGTATTCTGTGGATGGAATGGCACGATAAAACATGTACTGGCCTACAGAATAATACATTAGTACAAATACTAGGTTGTACTATAATACACACACACACACATATATATAGCACCCTCACATAAATCTATACATATGTACCAACATATCTTATATATTATTCAATTAAGTGTGATTTTTTTATAAATTTGAATGAGATAGTCTTGATTGAAAATCACATTTTATTTCAGAAAAAAAACAAACATGAAGAAGATCGAAAAGAACATAAGTAATGCTGGATATTAAAAACATTTATGAATAATGGGAATGAACATTTTTTATATATATATAAAAGAATGAACAACAACAATACATTACCGATCATAATCCTCATCAGGCCGTACAAGATTAGCCGATGTAAAATAGCTCAATCCTCACCGTTCAATCAAACTCATCACTTAACTCTCTTTCTCTCTATCTTTTTTATTTTTCCCTTTTCAATAATTTTTTATTTTTCAACACCGCTAATCATCAGCATCAACCTTAGAGATCGAATTTACAACTATATACCATATCATGAATTGAGTAACAAAATAACCACCCTCCAAGCAGTTACTTTTTCAGTTACAGCGTAGTAATAACAGTAAATTAGCTAGCTTCTTTCAGCAAGCGTAGAACTCGACGAGTTCTTCCAACGACTCGGGCTGAGGATCAGCATTTTCGAGCATCCACAGCAAGTGCTCGAACAGTACCACCTCGCAGCCGACGGTGATGGACTCGGAGTCGCCGGACTTCTCCACGAGCTCTCTGAAGAGGGGGTGGTCGATGACGTCGGAGCTGATCAGGTAGCGGCGGCGCGACTTTCCGACGTACACGGGGTGGAGGTCCCGGGAAATGTCGTCGTCGGAAGAGTTATTGGCGGCGGCGATTGAACTGCCATTGACTCGGCCGTGTCTGCCGAACGAGTTCCATTTCTTTAACACTGACTTCAATTTGGTCAGTTTGCTTCCTCCTTTGGCCATCACAGAGAGAGTTGGGAGAGATAGAGAAAGAAACAGAGAGCAGGAGAGAGAAAGGGAATGGGGTTTATCGGGGGCTGAGAAAGCTGAAGGAAGGTTCGTTTATAAAGGGGTGGGAGAAGGGTGGAATTGTAAATTGGGAGAAGTGCGGTTACGCTTAACGGCTCATGTGTGTGGGCCCAGCTTGGTGGGAAGACAATGGCGGCTCGGAAGAAACCAGCTGCGCGGTGCTTTTTTGGTGCGAGGGTGTCAGGTGAGTTTATGAGGAGTACTCCTGCTTTTGCGTAATTAACTATAAGTTTGTAGGTATTCCGAGAGCATGACACACCATACATTAGGCTAATTAGAATGTACATGCATAGTATTTGCGCATACATATACACCAAGAACGATTCTGATTAATCAGGTATACGATACACGGAACATACTTAAATATTTATTCTTATAAATCTCTCTACTCTTTCAATTTATGAGTACATGGGAGTAATATGTTTTTGGAAATATATATTGGAAAAGGAAAAAGTACAAAGCTGTATAATTTCTCATAAGTAAATATACCTCGTATAGTCCTATCATGTTAATGTAGTGATAAATGCACACATATACATATATTTTATGTGTTGGCTTTGGTTTAATAATCATTAATCATATATAATATGCAGTAGATTTATAACAATTTATCTGGTGCAATTACTCTTATACCATGCCTAGGGGATGTATCCCACGATTCCACATGGCACACCATCAGTGATGGACCCAAAAAATTTTGTGAGGGGGATGGGCTTTTAATTTGTGGGGGCAAACTTATATAGTGAGTCCATTTTTATAATTTTAATTAGATTTTTTCATAAATTTTAAAAAATATAAAGTATAAAATGCAAAAAAATAAATAAATAAATAAAATAGTGGATCTAAATTGTAATTTTAGTGGGGGGAATTTTCATAAATTATTAAAAGTTTAAAGTATAAAATGCAAAAAAAATATATATATATCAATTAGGGCAAATTGTAATTTTAGTGGGGACATTTTCATAAATTCTAAAAAATTAAGATATAAAATGAAAATATAAAAAATCCAGTTGGGGGCATCTGCCCCCAACTGGTCCCACATTGGGTCTGTGCCCGCACACTCTAACAATTGCCCTAGCAAGGGTGAATAAATGGGAAGGATGTATCTCACGATGGCGCACCTTAGCACTTGCCCCAGCAGTTTTCACCCTTGCTCGAGATTCATGCAAGTCAAGCCCGGGTGCTACTGCATGGCTCGAGGACAACGTTCGCATAGTATCTCGACGTTCCCACTAACATCTCGGGGCAAGCTTGTAGGGGTCCATAGACTACGTTCACCTAAGATATAAATCCAACTAGTAAGAGGACGGAGCCACGTGCCTTGACTGTAACACTTATAATCACATATGTAATTACTCAATTTACTCTTACGTGATGTTAACAAGGAAATGATTTTCAAAATTCCAATTATATGTGTGTGTGTTTTAATTTCATAATTTTGAGGAAGAGGTCAAAACTCTTATAACAGAGTGGCATCCTTTCTATGCTTTCTTTCTCGCAAGCATTATCATCACTTAACAAGTATGGAACTGGCTTTTGATGAACTTAATTGACCAGAATCTAACCTAATTAGGGGGTTTTTTTTTTTTTTTTAAATCATCCTTAACATGTTTTACAAAAGAGTTTAATTAATGTAGTCATAGCTTAAATTTCGGTGATTGGGACCCATTACTCAAATTAAGTCAAAAAGATGGAACAATTAAAAATTGTCTAGGGTTTTGTTTTAAATGAACATACCAACTAGAAAGTTGTTGGTCTCTCTAAACTAGCAATGAAAACCAACTGATTCTATTCTACTCTATTCTATCTTCAAAGGAAAAGTGCTGCTGCAAGCGACAGACATGTGCATTGGCCGTTGCCAAGTTTGGAGCTTATTGTCCAACTTCATTTTATTATTATTCCTAATCTTGAATATTTAAATTCTGAAGAGAATAGGAAGTAAAATTTAGAATAGTTGACATAAATAAAAAATAAAAAATAAAATTAATTAATTAGGAGTATACGTTCTTTCTAGAATGGGAACCAACAGGTGGTAACAACCACGATTTTTAAAGGAAAATGAAACAAAAGGGAATAAATTAAGTATACATATATAATTTTTTGATAGATTTAAATAAATTTAGTTGTTACTTTGTTATTATATGTTATTGGTTAATCATTTCACCACAAACTGTTCTGTTACATTTTGTTTAGATTCTTCGTAAATAACATTTGTAAAAGTATACATTTTGTTATAAATCACAATTGCAAAAGGTTATACCATGCAGGTGTCACCTAATCGAAAAAAAAAAAAAAAAAAAAAAAAAACTACCACCATAGATATGAATTATTTGCCTTGATAAATTGGGATATGTAAAACTAGCTACCAAACTAAGTTCAACTATTTCAGTATATTGTTAGCCGAAACTGTCAGTTTGCTGTTTGGAGAATGGAACGAACTGTGTCTGAAAAATGTACAAAACACACTGTTTTTTTCTCTGTCTACGTTGTTGGCATGCATGACTCTCTTACATTGGATTCATTGCCCTTAGGTTTGGTACATGAGAGCAGGATATGGGGGCATTTTCAGACAATTAATGTATGTGTTGTGAACTTAAGAAATCAAATTGGAATTGGTTATTATGTACAGTGACATTTCATGGTCCAATTCTTGATAGAGACCCAAGCGCCGTTTTGAATTAACAAAAGCACGTTAGCAGCACATGGGAATATGAGCATGTTCCATAAAACATTCACCCCATTTCAACACTTATCATTAGCGGAATGTATCATGCCCATACTGCCTCCCATGTGAATTCATATATATATATATATATATATATATATATATCATACACAAACCTATATATCCTAGTACATTTTTTAATTACTTTTTTTTAATTTTTTATTTTTCGGATTGGTTTATGCTTGAAAATGATTAAGCAATAAATTCGAAAAACACGCTAATTATATGCTTCAAAATGATTAGAACATACAATGAACTCACAAAGAAGTGATCAGCTGCCAACTACATCTTCTTGATTAATTTGATGAATATATATTTTGTTGATTGATGGTGTTAATGAAAAAGTTAAATGTGATTTTATTTAATTATTACAACCAACCTCCACGCGTTGTTTTGTTCCCTAGCTTCAAGAGGGCTTCCCTTAAGGAAATATTAAAAATATTACTGGAAGGACATTACAAAGACAAGGGATTAATGTATAAATTAAAGGAATAAAGTATGGGAGAGGAAGGTCTTCAAGATTCCTTTAAGACTATTTTGTTAAAAAAATTATATTATCTAATTAATACATGTTTAATAGAAAGTGATAGTTTCATGAAGGGACAGGTTTTCGTCAAAATCAATGGATCATATGCTTGTTTTTGGACTGTTCTATTATGTGATTCTCTGTTGAAAACACAATCCAATCATGGCAGGATTTGCAGCTGAGAGCAAATCAACACAATCTACTGCACTTGATTTCTTGAGGGTTTTGTTTTTGCATGTACGTGGTTAGTGTTTTTAGATCACATAGACCATTATTAACCTAGTTAGGTGAAGCTTACTAATTTGTGTTGTGGGTAATTTATAGTAAAAGAAAACAAAGAATATATTATTAATACACAAAACTTGTACACTGAGTGTAATTATTCAGGTGATTCAATCATGCCATAAACATCTGATCACTTAGTGTAATACAATCCTAAATTTATGATTCGAGTTGGCTAGAATATGTATTCAGTACTCAAATACTATAACATTCAAGTTTTCATTATACCGAGTGTATCCTAGATCCTGCCAATGGACAACGCGCAAGTGCATGGTTGAAGAATACCCTTCTCATTTCTGGTGTTTTCCAAGAGACTCCCCACAGTCACATGTGCACTGTGAAATATTCATTGCAGTACAATACCCGTGCCGTAGATGCCAAACATTTAAGTAGTGTATCTAAAATTCTAAATGAGTCAGCAAACTTTAAATTAAAGTTTGGTGGTGTTAAAGACCAGACGTTCCTCCCTCCTTGGCCTCTCAAAGACTATCCTCTTAACGATCCCATCAATTAGTTTGGTAGTGTGTCACGTATGATTTGCCATGAAGAGACATAAATTGGATATAATGTCTTGTATGAGGCAGTGAAAATAGAGTTTTGATGGGAGTAGACGGAAAGCTCAGTAACGCTCTTTATGTCCTCAACAAAATAACATGACAACCAAAGTAGAAATACTGCACATGCTTTGTTCAAGTGTGGATAAGTAATACGGCATGACGACACTATGAGTTGAAATTCGCAAAATATTTAAGATGTTGACATGATAATATGAGCATCTATCACAAAATTTGAGTCTCGATGTGGCCATAATTTTTTTTTTTAATTTAAAGAATTACCAGTTAAAAGGTTTCAGCGGTACTGCTAAGATCTTATTAGTAATTTTGCCACACACAAGATCAGTACTTGTGTTCTATTTTAGCCACAATTAGTGATTATACTCGTTTCTCGACATCTATTGGTTGAAGTATGCATTTGCAGGTAAGAAATTAAGGTGCGTGTTGTAACTTGTAATGTCATAGGACGACAAAATGTAGCTCTAGCATAGAGAAGGAAGTATTTGACTCATAAACAATAAGGATGGGCAAAAAGAATTCATTTGAAATTTGCCATTTACCTTCAACGTACAAGAATGAACTGATGTCAAATACTGTGATATTGATATACTGGTAAATGAAAGTTACGATGCAAAAGTTATGTATGATACAATGGCTTCAAACCATTCTCACAAATTTACCTAGCACATTGAAGTTGTATAGTTCTGAAGACACAGATCGGAGCACACGACTCGTGACTGGACTCTGGTATGGAGTGTTAAAATCAGGGAGAAAATAGAGAGTAGACCATTTTTTTTTTCTTTTTCAGGCTAGATCTTAATGTTGTATGATGGTTCCGAGCTGTGATGGGCCACAGAGACCTAGTTGTTACTCATGGGGTTTGGGCCTAATGAAAGTATGTATGTAACTTTAAGGGTATGTTTGTGAAGTGGAAATTGGAGAAGTTAGACCACTTGAAAGTGTTCATATTTTTATTGTTTCAGTGGGTCAGAATAGAAATTGGACATTCTTATATATAGTCCCAAGTTCCAAAGTGATCAAGCATGTTTTGAAGCCCATAATTCCTAATTAAAACCAATCAAGCATGTTTTGATGGCCACCACCTGAGCTACGACATCACCACTTTTGTTACACCCACCTATGACCAGTGACGACCCACACTAAAAATTGTGTTGCTGTCATCGGTATCATACTAGCGTCCTGCACTATCTATCACAAAATAGGTTATTCATTGAGACCAGTTAATTTCAAAGAAACAAAAGAAAAATAAAAGCATCTCATTATCTCTTCCCTTCTTTTGTTACAACAAAATAATCAAAATAGCAATAATTTAAGCTTAGAGTATGTAATCATTTTTTGAAAATAGTTAAAATCTCTTTGACGTGGAAACTATTACGAAAGTTGCACTTACATTCATGAAATCATGTAATACACCTTGATCCAATCAATTACAAAATTCACTTTTAGTCCAATTAACTCGAAATAACTCACATTCGAGCCCAACAAATTTGAAACAACTAGGGTTGCAAATGAGCCGAGCCGTTAGCGAATTGCTCGGGTTCGGCTCGTGAATTACTCGGCTCGATTTATAAACGAGCTGAGTCTGAACATCAATAGGCTCGACTCATTTGTTCATCAATCGGTCACGAACTGAGCTCGATAAAACACATACATGATTATAATATATATATCCAATTATAATATATAATTTTATGTTATGAAGACTTAGTCCATTGACACATTAAATTTTTTTGTCCTTTTTGTTTTAGACCTAATTTTATTATTTATTCATTTAAAAAAAAAACCAAGCTCATTTGTACAATCAAACCCAAGCCCATGTCTTATGTCTAACCCTAATCATCTTCCTTTTTTCTAAAATTATTAGTAGTCAACACACTCAACAATCTGCTTTCTCTCAACACACTCAACAATCTGCTTTCTCTCATGGAATCTTACTTTTATCTCTTTCTCTTTTTATATTTTATCATCCCATCAAACAGCAACAGCAACACATTTATGTATTAATCATCTTTCATCCAAACTGATTTTGAGTTTAGATTTTGGAGTTTACTATTAATCTGTGCATCTCTCAATTTCTTGCATCAAAATCAACTCTGATAAGTTTAATTTTCGATCAACTTTATCATTTTCTTTCTATTTTTCTCTCAAATTTCTCTCTTTTTATTGTTGCAAATCTATTTCTTTCTCAAATTTATTTATTTATTTTTTTTTCACGATCCGTTAGATGTGAAGTACCACAAAAAAATAAAAATTAAAATAAAAATTAAAAATTAAACGAGCTATCGAGCACGGCTCGAGGCTTGTCAAACATAGCCGAGCCGAGCTTGAACCAAATTTTCTCGACTCGAGCTCGAGTCGAGCTTGAACATTCTATCACCTGACCGAGTTGAGCTCGAGCACACCATTACTCAATTCAGCTCGTATGCAACCCTAAAAACAACTCCCTTAAACTTTTAAAACTCTCCTCACTTTTTTCACACATGATTGCTTTGTTTTTTTTTAGTGTTAGTGTAAGTGTATCTATTTATATTAAGCATATACACCCTATCATTGTCCATACTGATTTTTTTTAAAAAAATTTATAGTATTTTATAGTAATAATTTTTTTTTAAAAAAAATTTATATACGGATAAAATTTTAATATTGCTCCTTTAATATTATAAAAACAAAATTTTACTATTGTCCATCGGCCTCTCACACAATTTTTTGAATCCACGAATAAAGTAATTTGTATTTAATGAACTTCATGAATTTTGTGCAAAAATAAGGTACGTAGTATTACGTAAACTGAAATAATTTCATCAGCATTAAACCTTCATTTATAAAACATGCTTGACTCTTTTTGTTATAAATCCTACGTAATTTTTCTTTTGTACCTCTTTCCTCTCTCGCTCGTTCAATTTTTGCCCCATAAGAAACAGGCACATTTCAAATTTCCCAACCCACGCAACACATACATAATGGTTGTGCAAGCCAGTCCAATGAGTGGATCGCACCCGTCCCTAGCGGTGGGACCGAGCAATCCCTCTTAGTCCGTGCCTGCCGTACGTTGGTTCAACTTTTTGAGCCCACCGAAGGACCGCTCACCATTTCACCTCTGCAATTTTGTACGGTCCACATTCTGTCTCTCTCTCTCTCTAATGTTTCGTTGCTTCTGGAGCTTTCACTCTTCATCTCATATCTCTCTTTCAGGTTCAGACATGGCTCTCTATCTTGATTCTTGAGCTATCAAGTTCGAATAATTCAACGACGCACAAATCTATTGGTCACCAATGAGCCTCAAATCGAATTTTCTTAACTTTCCCCCAAATTCTCTGTTAAGACCTCCTCGGAATTTCTCAATTCTCCTAAAAAGAACCTTCAATATCCGCGAATATCGAGAATGGAGGCGACGAAGATTCAAAATCAATCGAACCCTCGTAGTTCGCAATCAATTAGGTCCATTACCATTCGATAATTTATTTGAAAACGTGGTTTCTCTGTTTCCTTCTGTGAATTCATTAGATTTGTTAGCTCCGGCGCTCGGTTTTACCTCCGGCCTCGCTCTGTATCTATCTCGCCTGAAACCGAAGCAAAATTTTGAACCTTGTGATATCGGAGAGTGGATATTGTTCACGAGTCCGACGCCGTTTAATCGCTTCGTGATGTTACGGTGTCCCTCCCTATTGTTTGAGGGAGGTGAATTGTTGGAGGATGTGAATGAGAAGTTGGTGGAGGAGGATAGACATTTTGTGAGGTTGAACACCGGGATGATTCAAGTGAGAGAACGTGATGGGAAAGAGAATTTGTTGGAGGAGAGATTAGTGTATCAGAGAGAGTGTGTGGGCACTGATGATGGAGGAGTAATTTCGTTGGACTGGCCGGCGAATTTAGACTTGACTGATGAGCATGGATTGGATACAACACTCTTGCTTATTCCGGGAACAGCTGAAGGGAGTATGGATAGGAATATTCGGTCGTTTGTGTTTGAATGCTTGAAGCATGGTTATTTTCCTGTTGTAATGAACCCTAGGGGATGTGCTGGTTCGCCACTCACCACACCACGGTAAGGTTAATCATCATTTATTCTCATTTTGTTGCTGCAATTACTCAATCAAATACATATCAACTTTTACGGGAACAAATTTGAATATTGATAGCGATAGTTGAATTGATCATAGTTTCTTCTTGTTTTATTGCTGCAATTGCTCAATCAAATACATAAGAACTTTTCCAGGAACAAAGTTGCATATTGATAGCGGTTCAAGTAGGATTAATCATAGTTTCTTCTAATTTTGTTGCTGCATTTGTTTGGTCACATGGATATGAACTTTTCTGGGAACAAATTTTTACGCTCATGGATGTTCAACTGCAATTAATCACAGTTTCTTCTTGTTTTGGTGCTGCAATTGCCCAGTCACCTAGATATGAACTTCTCACATATTGATAGTAGTGGTTCATGTAGAATTGTTGTAAAAATCAGTGCACGACTTCATGCTTAATAATAGTGTCTCAGTAATACAAACACTAAAAATCACAAAAGATGATAACACATGTTATTTGTTATGGTACTATGTATATGGCTTACTGAGTAGGCTTGTACGATAGCATGGAGCTAGCACGGAAGGGGACATTGGGCTAGTTAGGGCTAGCCTGAGGAAATATTAGGCTTCGGCCTAGCTGCTGTTTCTTATTTGATTGCTCACGTGGCTCTTGATGGAGCTTATTTACAAATCTGTTACACTAGCATTCTGTTCTGCTGGTTGATGGGTTTGGTTGTTGACCTGGGTTTAATTCTATCTAGGAGAATCTACCTTCACCTGCCTGTAGTTTTGTGGCAACCTATGTGGGCAGGTGCGAGGCGCTAGCGAACTACCACACCGGGCGAGCGATAGGTGCACAATTCCACATTGACTGGGAAAAGGCCAGTGCTATATGTAGATTCAATACCCTTCTGTGACACAACGTGTTTTAAAACTGTAATGGCCATGAACCTAAGAGAACTCTGGAGTTAAGCGTGCTTAACCTGTAGTAGTACCTGGGTGACCCCTTGGGAAGTCTCTGGTTCGGGGGAGCCAAAAGCGGACAATATTGTGTCTAGGTAGGGTTAGGGTTGTTACAAGTTTAAAGCAAATTTTCTATGACATTCTAAAGTTTGTTATGCTCACAATTGGCTGCTAAAATAGATTAATAACAACTTATATTTACGTTCCAGATTTAGGAACATGTAATAATCTGGTTTTAAAACTATACAAAAAGTTGTGTATCATTCATATTATCAAGATGTTCATGACAAAATTTTATTTATATATTTAGTAGCATAAATGTAACACGGACATTGTATTATGTATGTATGTATTATATGAAAGTATGGTTACTTAAAATGCTTTTAGCTATTGGACCTCATAAAGGGCAATGTTCCTTGTTCCTGCACCTTAACTTGCTTACATCCCTGTTGGTACTTTATGATTCAAGTCCATCTGATTAACATATTGGGCTTTGTTGCCTTTCACGGTTCGGTGAATGAATATTCTGTTAATTTAGGTACCATTTGGTCGCATTATGTAAAATTATTTATTTGTTCTTTTTAAGTAAAAGAGCAACGACTTTGTCGCTTAGAAAGACGCCTATGTGCAATGTGCAATCAAGTAGTACCTCTATTAATCAGTTTTTCTGACATTGTGTTTGAGAAGATATGTAATGCTTTGCATCTTTGGTTTTATGTTAATTGTTTAAAAATAAAACCAATTTCATGTTCAGGTTCCTGGATGAGAAGGTTGTTGCATTCCTGATCCCTTTTTGGGGTTTTCTTGCAAAACAAGCTGATAGTAGGACATCTTAAACCACTTCATTTATGTAGGTTATTTACAGCTGCTGACAGCGATGATATCCGCACAGCTATACAGTTCGTCAAAAGGGAAAGACCATGGACAACATTGATGGGTGTTGGCTGGGGTTATGGTGCAAACATGTTGACAAAGTACCTAGCAGAAGTTGGAGAGAAAACACCTCTTACGGCTGCCACATGCATAGACAATCCTTTTGACTTAGAGGAGGCCACAAAGTCTGCTACTCATTATACTTCTGTTGATCAGAAGCTCATGAGTGGCTTGATAGATATTTTGCGATCTAACAAGGTTGGTTATTCTTTTGAACTTTCATGTGTTCAATACACATGCTACATCTGCTTTGTTGTAAGAAAAGAGATCCTTTATCTTAAAAGAAATAGAATGCTAGATGTGGTATGCCGTATGCTTTGAGTTGGGTTAACGGTCAACTATTTAGTACTTGTCATTAATATAATCACTGTCTTAGTTGCTGCATAGTGTTTATTTGATGATTTCAGGAGCTATTTCATGGTAGGGGAAAAGGGTTTGATGTGGAAAAGGCTCTATTGGCAAAATCTGTTCGTGATTTTGAGAGAGAAGTATCTATGGTGTCATATGGATTTGATGCCATAGAAGATTTCTATGCAAAATCTAGCACACGAGTTGTGGTTGGGAATGTGAAAATTCCTGTTCTCTTTATACAGGTGAACACTTGTGCAAATATTTTGGTTATACTGCATTTGTATTTTCAGCAACATCACTTGTGCTTTGCACGTGGACGCTCTGCTTTGTATCTACTATGAATTTGATGCCATTTAAGATTTCTAAACAAAACCTAGCACACAAGGTGTGCTTGGGAATTGGAAGTTTCCTTGTACTCTTTATATAGTTGCATATTTTGTACTTCTTATGCCATCTTACATTTGAATATTTAACAAGATCGCTCTTGTCATGCGTTTTAAAAAAATTTATGTGCGTTGTGATTTCTTTTTAAGAGATGCTTGTATGGATGTGTTGATACTTCCATTGTGCTGTTCTATCTTAAAATATTACTGCTTTATGCATTGTTGCGTGCACATAGTACTATCGATTTCATGTGTTAATGTACATACTTTGCATTTTTATTACCAGTGTGTTGGTTGAAAGTCAACCATGTCACTTTAGTTTGAGGTTTTAAGCAAATTATGAATCCTCTCTCCCTGGGAAAGAATTTTAGCGGCTTGCCTATGAATTCTATGTTCAGAAGATTCTACCTTTAATTGTTTGAGGAAATTCTTATGCTTGTGCATGCATAAACTACGTGTGTAATATTGTTTTGCAAACAGTACTCTATCATCCACCTGTCATCATTATTTGTAGAACTTTTAGCTTTACATGACCTTTTGCCCCTTAATGAATATCTGACATGTTAGAGTTCTGTTATTTTATCAGACTGACGAAGGGACAGTGCCTCTATTCTCTATTCCACACAGTTTGATTGCCGAAAATCCATTTACAAGCTTGCTCCTGTGTTCTTGTTTCCCATCTACAGTTATTGGAAGTGACAGATTCACCATATCATGGTGCCAGCACCTCACCATTGAGGTAACGACTTGGATTATATATTATTATCATGGAAGAAAGTTATTCCATTGTACTGTATTTGCCTTGTATTCTATCCAAGTTGGGCCTGATTTGAGAGTTAAAAATGTCTACATGCAGTGGCTCACTGCTGTGGAGCTTGGACTTCTGAAAGGTCGTCATCCTCTTTTGAAAGATGTAGATGTTACCATCAATCCTTCAAAAGGTTTTGCACTGGCAGAAGGTAGAGCATCTAATAAGAGCGACACAATAAACAGACTCCTGAATCTTCGCCAATCAGATGCTTTAAATGGGTATTCGGTAGTGCCTTCGAAGGAGATGCTTGAAGGAAGTGACATCACAACTAGCATCCCTTCAAGATTCAAGCGAGATTTACAGATAAACTTTAAACTTGAAAAAGGACTGCGACAAGAGAACAATAGTGCGGTACAGCAGACTAGCTCTGTGGATGCAGAATTAGTCAAAGAGGGAGTTGGTCCTATGGATAGTGTAGACAGTGAAACAGGCAAAGTACTACAGACGACACAAGTGGTTATGAATGTGCTTGATGTAACTATGCCTGGCACTCTGTCGGAAGAACAGAAGAAGAAGGTGATGCTTATGAATTGTTTGTTTCCCTTATTTTTGGTGTCTTGGTAAAGTGCTTTGTTGGTTTGAAGTGGGCATATGACTTATATAATTATTTAACGTAAGGCCTGTTTTCTCCAGAGTTCAGACCCAAATGCACTCGAAAATTTACCGCCTATGGCCTATCATCTGTGCCTTGTGAATACCATTATAACAGAACAAGTACCCAGTACTACTGTGAGAATTTTCAGTTTGTGCTTAAACAATGTAAATACATTATGGTTTCAGTTCATGAATTAGTACGCTTATGTTATTTAAGACTTGGGGCCATTGCTTTGGTGCAATGATAAATGTTTGGGCTGCTAAGTGTGCGAACACGTTCAAATCTGAGAGTACGAATTGGAGATAGAATTAGAACAAACTGATGAAGAACTTTTGGTGATGTACAATGAAACTAATAATTGCACCAATGAGAAATCATGATGGTCCACTTGCATATAATTGTTAGCAATGGGAAGTATCAAAACCAACTTGGTTTGGGATAGCAAGACATGGTAACATGTAGTACGATTGAATTAGTGACTCTAAATAGAGCAAAATTTAAAAATAGAATTAATGTAACCTATCCAAATATTAGGGGCAGGGCATTATTTAGTTGAGTTAGATGCTGTTTGAAAACTCAATTCAGCGCTTAATTTTGAACGAATTAAGTGCTTATCCAGTTAAGTGCATTTGGTGGCGCAATTTGAATATCACTGAAAACGGTAAGCGCCACTTTAAATGAGGCAAAATTTTAAGTGACGGGGACATCACTTACCACCGAATGCTGCACACTAAAAATTCAAAAATATATTTAAAAACATTTATTTTTTAATTACCACTTACAAAATTCAGCACTTAAAATTCAGCTCTTAAAATTTTCAGTACTTGTTTTCAGTTTTATCAAACAATAGCTTGATAGGGTGTGTATGTAGTTGTGCACACCTCCAAGATGTCACATGGGTTGGAGTTGAAGCAACACTGGTAATATTTTTATTTTTTGGTCTTCTTCTTTCTGTAGCTTCATAAGCTGTATGTTACTGTTATTTGTTAACTAAAGTTCTGAGAATGTGCTAGTTCTTCAAAGTTTCTTTGTGCTACTGTATCTTTCTTGGAGAAATTCATGTCGTTATAATATCATTTGTGTAGCTTTTATAGAATTGTGCGCCTAGAGCACAGAGAGATCTGCCCTTGTAGAGGAAAATTAAAAGTGGATAAATTTTTAACACAAGTTGTGAGAATGTGCTAGCTCTTCTAAGTTTCTTTGTGCTACTATACCTTTCTTGGAGAAATTCCTGTTGTTGTTATAATATCATTTGTGTGGCTTTTATAGAATTGTGCACCTAGAGCACACAGAGATCTGCCCTTGTAGAGGAAAATTAAAAGTGGATCAATTCTGTTTCTATCGGGTGTTATCACACTGCTTTTGGCGTGCAATTGAGATTTACTTGGTGAAACAAGAAGTAGGATTTGTCTATTTGTTTTCCAAAAATAGAATTGCCGGTATTCATGACATTAATGCGGTGAATGACATCTGTAGAACAATAAATTGCCATTTAAGTATTAGTATGTGCTTCTTGATTGTGTATTTCCATATCATCAAAAAAATTCTGTTATATGAGGCCACGGTATAGAACACGTTTTTGCTAGTGCTACTTAATAGAGAGAGCATTTCATTACATTGTCAAAACATGTCTAATCTTTTCCTTTTTTTCAAATATATAATCACAATTATTTGCCATTGATGTCTAGGTTCTGACTGCTGTGGGTCAAGGAGAGACACTAATGACAGCTTTGCAAGATGCTGTTCCTGAAGATGTTCGTGGAAAGCTTACATCTGCTGTTTCTGGAATTTTGCATAACCAAGGGACTAATTTAAATTTTGACAAACTGTTGAATGTCAGTCAGATTCCTAATATGGCATCAGCGTTAAATCCCAAGTTCCAAGAACAAGGCGGAGGACTATCCAATACAGAAGGTGGGCATGAAGATCCTCATTCATCAGAGCAGCAGGAAAGGGTTAATGACCTGGCAGATGACTCTAATAAGAATCAACCTAACACAGATAAGTGTGCTGGGGGAGTAGGACCAGAGCTTCAGGCTTCTGAGAATTTGCAAGAATCCATTGATAAAGATCAGTTTCAATCAACAGGTAGTCACAGTAGTGATATCAGTGATTCAGTAAAGAAGGATGACAATGAATTTGATAATAACCAGGTAGTTATTGAGAATACTATACAGCCAGGTGAAGAAAATATTACAGATTCTTCATATGAACAAAATAAAACAATATCTTCAACCAAGGAGGAAGGAAACTCCTCTCCAGTATCCTCTCCTGAGACCGAATTGACAGAAAGGGAGGGCAGTGATAATCAGAAAAGGGAAGAAAAAACTTTGCAGCCTGTTGTGAATCAAGATAGTCCTGATTCCCCAACCTTCGGCGTTTCAGAGGCATTAGATGCCTTGACAGGGATGGATGATTCCACCCAAGTGGCTGTTAACAGTGTTTTTGGTGTAATTGAAAATATGATTACTCAGTTGGAGGAAAAAGAAAAAGAAATTGAAGTTAAAGATGGAAACGAGATCAAGGACCAGAAAACTGTGTTTCCGTCTGAGAATAATCTCATCATTGGTGATGAGAAGTTGGAAGAGAGAGAAGAAAATAATGACGACATGATTCTACCATCTGATAAGTTAGATGCTCCTCCATGTAATATAATGGATTTACAGAATCATGCAAGAACGAGATGGGTAGAAGGGAAACCTATTAAACACCCCATATCGTTTGACAGGAGCATTATTGATAGTTCTCGAGGAAGTGATACAGCTAGCCACATAGGTGAGCAGAAAAATGAAATGAAGGAACATTTGGGTGGTCAAAAACTTTTGGCAAAAAGATACTTCAATGATATTAAACCATACATGATTACAAATCCGTTTGGAGACGCATGTTATAAGGAATACCTCCGAAAATATCTTTTGTCAAATATGGCAAGTACCAAACCACTAGATTTAGATAAAACTACTGCTTTATTTCTTGACTATTTTCCAGAAGAAGGTCTATGGAAGCTTCTGGAACAACCAGGAAACAGTAAAATTCCTATTGGTGATGGTGCAACTCTTGAAGGTGTTGAAATAAAGGTTCAAGCTCATTCAACTTCAAAAGCAAATTATACAGGTGAAATTATTGAACCATCATATGTAATATTAGATGCTGAAAAACGACAGGAACCAGTTGCAGAATCTGAGGCTGTGGATGAACTGAATCAAAAAGTTGAGGTTGGTGATACATCAGTGGAGTTAATGAGCTTGGTTAAAAAAATTATATTGCATTCTTTGAATGTTGAAGTTGGTCGGAAGCTAAGTTCAGGTGACATGAAGGAAATGGTACCCGATCTTGCCAGAGATTTCGAACTCATCGCAGATGCTGTGTCACTGGCTGTAGGACGTGGCAAGGAGCGTGTATTGTTTTTGGATGGTAAGGATTGTACTTCAGAAAAAGTTGGCACTCTTAATGGAGAGCACATCATAAAGGCTATTTCAATTGCTGTCCAGGAAACCAGTTATTTGAGAAGATTGCTGCCAGTTGGTGTCATTGTAGGCTCTTGCTTAGCTGCTTTGAGAAAATTCTTTATTGTAGCCACAGTGAATGGCAATGGCCAACATGAAGCTTTGGTGCTTGATCAAGTCAATTCTGGGGAAAGGAATCGTGTTCACCATGAAATAGAGATTAATCAATTCCCTTCTGATAAGATTGATCATAATTATGATTTGCAGAATTCAGAGGAAGCTGAATCAAAAAATCTAAACAATGACGCTGTCATGGTTAGTGCTGTTTCTGCTGCTCTGGGGGCATCTGCTTTACTGGTGCATCAACAGGTAACAAGTATATCTTCTCTCAAGCTGTCATATTATCATTTTGTTTTTTTTCAATAACTTGCTCATATGAAGTTCTATTTTATATAGTGAGGTTCTTGAGTGGGTGATTTTGAATTTTTGATTAATCAGGTACAAGAATTCTGTGACTATCTTTCCTTTTTTTTTGTTCTTTTATTTATTTTTTGACAGGTGCCTATTTTTTCGGTCCATATAGTTTTTATCTTTTAATTTTTTTTAATCTAGTGCAGATTTTTTAGCAGCTTTATTATGTCAACTCTTGTGTAGTAAGCTGTCTAGGGCTCGTCTTTTTTCTTCTGCTTTCCATCTTTCTCGATCTGGTGTCCATGTATTTAATAATATTTATGGTGGTCAAATCATGATACATGTGTAATTTTTTCCCCATATTTTTCAATATAGTGTTCTGGTATATTTTTTACATGTTTTGAAAATAGGTAGAGAAAAAAAAGATACTGATATAACACGTATATGATGTAAGAATGAAATATTATGCAAGCTATAAACAATAACTTAATAAGAACTATGGCTTGGAGTGGTGAGGAGATGAGTGCATGAATATCCACTATGTATGGCAACAATTAATATACCTATAATTTCAATGTTTAATTCGCTTCACCAAGCATCAAATTTGGTCAATGATCCTTCCCTCTATTCTCCCTTTCATCCATCGTTATGAGGAAAACCATATACTGAAAAAAACTCTGTTGACACTTCCATTATGCGTCCAGTGAATTTCTGTTTTCTGGGATAGAACTCTGTTGACACTTCCATTATGTGTCCACTACACAGAAGATTCGCATTGTTCAGTCTTTTCTGTACACTACCACAGTATTTATGCATTTGGGGAAAAGTAAAGCTTCACGTTTTTTCTTCTTTCCACTCATTACCTTGTAAAAATTCAATTAAATACTCACCAGAAAGGGAAAAAAAATTCAATTATATCATCAAACAGAGGGAGGGTGATACTGGAAAACTAAAAACTCTTGAAATTTGTGTTTTTTTTTTTTTTTTTTTTTTTCCCATAGAATTTAAATTTTGTGGGACAGGAGTATGAAGTCATATAAAATTCTGTGATTAAAACAGCACTATACCCCTTCATAATAACCTTGCATGTAGATTGTACCATCATTTTCCATCCATTTGTGTGTTTCTCATACTTCTTGGTGATTTATGTGCATGAAGGATGCACGTAAAGGTAGTGAAACAGCTGAAACTTTGTCAGTCTCCTTCAAGAAAGAAAGTTATCCGGAGCCTGACAAGCTTGAGGTGGAAATGTCTGAAAAAAGCCAAAATAACCTAGTCACAAGCCTTGCAGAAAAAGCCATGTCTGTAGCTGGTCCTGTGGTACCTACAACAGAAGATGGTGAAGTGGATCAAGAAAGGTCGGGTTAATTGGTGCTGGAATTATTCCCTCTTTCATCCACTTATATTTTCTCTTCTCCTTTCTTTAATTTACCAATTTCCTCCTGCAAGCAGGTTGGTTGCAATGTTGGCAGAATGGGGACAGAAGGGTGGCATGTTGAGGCTGGTTGGTAAAGTTGCTCTGCTCTGGGGCGGTTTTCGTGGTGCTATGAGTTTGACTGACAGGCTTATTTTGTTTCTGCGTCTTGCTGAACGCCCCTTGTTCCAGAGGTGAATATGTTGCTGAGTTTTCTCCCATCCTGCTTTGTGAACTGAAAATATGAAAACAAGTGCATTCATTTGAAAGTAACAAAAAAACAATTAAAAGTTCTGTAAACAAGTGCATTCAATCTAAGCAGCTTAAATCTTGAATTATGATTTAGGGACTTTTCATTCAATTGGTAAGCTCTCAATATTTATATATATATATATATATTGTGATTTTATGGCCCGAATTTGGTGCCAGCTCGCTTTATGACCCGCTTATGACCCGACGACCCGTTGAACAGTGAGACTCTGAAATTCGTACAGAAACAGAGTGAGGGGCTGAAAACTTGTAATCTCCAATTTTACACATAGTGAAAACTTTTGCCGGATCCAAAAACGTAGGCTGTTGCCGAACCACGTATAAATGTTTGTGTTCTTTGTGTGGTGTGTTAACTTTTTTGTCGTGATTCTTGATTCTATCTTGGGTTTGTTACGTTTCTCATAACATATATATATATATATATATATATATATATTATATTTTCACTTCATATAGGTTAGATCTTACATAGAATTCTTGTTGATATTAAATCTTCACTTCATATAGGTTAGATCTTACATAGAATTCTTGTTGATATTAAATCTTGAGAGATTTTTGGTGGATCTTGTTTGATCTACAAATCTATTGATTTTTTAATTTTCCACCCCAGAGGTCAGTTATACGTATATAAAAAAAATTTCCTTTGCTTTCTGTGTCTACCTTGTTAGTTGTGACTTGATCTTTGAAGTATTATCTTTTTCAGTTTTATAATGTTTGAAGTATTCTCTACTTTTTTATTTTGTTAAGTTTTTATTTATTTATTTTTTATATATGTTATATTTTTTCAATATGATCTTTGAAGTATTATCTTTTTCAATTTTATGATGTTTGAAGTATTATCTACTTTGTGTTTGTGATTTTGTATGTTTATATGCATATAAGCAAATACTTAACAGTTCATCTCCCTTTTCCCTATTCTTTAAGTCAATTGAACTGTACGAATTTTTATTTATTTATTTTGTAGCCATTAAACTGCTAATTAAGAACATGGCATACATTTTTTCATAAGCAGAGCCCAATTGTATTTTCTGTTACTTATCGGGTATGTTTTTGTTATTCTTTTTATAGATGTTTTGACCATTCATGCTTTTCTAATTGAGGTTGTATTCTGCATCTGGATATTATTCTAATTAAGTTCTACTGTCCTACTTTCTTCCCTCAGGATTCTCGGGTTTGTCTGCATGGTTCTTGTTTTATGGTCACCGGTTGTTGTCCCCTTGCTTCCAACACTTGTAAGGAACTGGGCGACACATACCTCCAGCAAAATTGCTGAGCTTGCTTGTATTTTTGGCCTCTACACCTCTATTATGATACTTGTTACGTTGTGGGGCAAAAGAATTCGAGGGTATGAAGATCCGCTTCAGCAATATGGGCTGGATTTGACTTCATTGCCAAAGGTATGGATTTCTATTCTTTCATGAAGACAACGTCCTTAAAGTATCATGTAAGGAAAAAAGTGGAGAAAAGTTCTGGATATCATGTAGGCATGTTACATATTGTTCAGTTAAATGTTATGGGCTATTGTAGTGGGACAATGCTGATTGAAACTATGTTCCTGGCTGTTTGAATTTTTTACTGTGCTTTTTTCTTCAGACGGGATGTGTCAAGAAATCAAGCTTTAGATATGCAATGAACTCTTGTATTCAGAATCAATTCAGTGATTGTTGCATGAATTCATTATACTTAGTTGATCAGCGATATAGTGGAGTCCTCCGGGAACCATTTAGCTACAGCCCCACCCAGCCCCTTTCTTAATCTCTTCTAATTTGAAGAAATAAAAGGCCCTTCCAGAAAGGGGAGAAAAAACTTGGTGCCATCTGATATAATAAGGACTAACATAGCTTTCTTAGACTTTTTGTGACTCATGAATTCAGGTTATTGACAATCACTTTTTAAAATTACTCAATCAACTCAAATAGCCTCACTTGGGGCTGGCTTCATGAAGATTATACCCTATCTAAGCCATACCCGGAGTCCATATAATTGGAAACTACTTCTCATTACCATGAATCCTAAACTTTGCTGTTCTCGCAATTTGTTGTCGATATCAATACACTTGTCATTAATATCTACTTTTCTCCTTATAAGTCCATGGTGAGGTTTAAGACTTCAATATTGTGAACATTTTTCCGACACTAGTCAGCTTAGACAGAACTGCTAATGTTGGTGTCTTCCTTGCAGATCCAATTTTTTCTAAAGGGTTTGATTGGAGGAGTAATGCTTGTTTTATCAATACATTCTGTAAATACATTACTGGGTTGTGTTCGTGTATCTTGGCCTTCCACTCTTCCATCATCTTCTTTAGATGCTGTGACGTGGATCAAAGTGTATGGGCGAATGCTTATACTAGTTGGTCAAGGACTCATAACAGCAACAGGTGTTGCATTGGTGGAAGAATTGCTTTTCAGGTCATGGTTGCCTGATGAAATTGCAGCAGATCTTGGATATTATCGTGGAATTATCATTTCAGGATTTGTGTTTTCCTTATTTCAGAGGTATGTTCTTCATTTTGCATTTTTGAATCACTTGTTACCTTTGTCCTTCATGCGTATTTTTTTCTCTCTCATGTATTTGGAAGTTTCTCTTTAAACACTTCTGATTAGTCAAATCAAGTGTTATATCAGTTCTGAATATGTTGAAATTGTTTCTAAATTCTAAAGAAACTAGAATCACTGGGGGTCTTGATGCTAGATTTCCTTCCCTTACGCCCTTTCAGAAATCTGTGTTTGACACACACATGCACACACCCAGCCCACCACTTGGTTTGCCCATATTCATTTGCTCTTTTTGTCCCCCATGGCACCCTCCATTTCAAAATACTTTTTGTGATGATTATGCTTTTTCATTCCAATGTAGTATAGAGAGGTTTTTCCTGCTGATTCTTTACTGTAATTTATTAAAATTACCATTTATGATTCAGTGTGCTGACTAGCCTGACTTTATGCAAGATAAAAATGTCATAATCCTATCCTTCAATGGGCTCCAGGTCTCCATGGGCGATACCAGGACTATGGCTGTTATCACTGGGTTTGGCAGGGGCACGGCAAAGAAGCCAGGGTAGCCTCTCTCTCCCCATCGGTTTGCGTGCAGGGATAATGGCTTCAAGTTTTGTCTTACAACATGGTGGTTTCTTGACCTCTCAGCCCAATTTTCCACGGTGGGTAACCGGTACTCACGCATTCCAACCGTTTAGCGGGGTTGCTGGTATTGCTCTCTCTTTATTGTTGGCAATAGTTCTCTATCCAAGGGAGCCTCTCCATGAGAAGCCAAAAAACAAGGACCATTCTGGAATTAGAGACTACACAATAAGGTAACCGAAGGCAGAATATGAAGAAGGTATGCTGCTGAATATTCAGTGGTTTAAGATGCAGTGTGTTAAGACTTGGAAAGGCTCGGTGCTTCATGTGAACTATTAATTAATATTCAGTCCGAGTTTGCCTGCTGTGAAAGTAGTACAGAGAAAATGAGAGTTACAAAAATGGGGAAAGGGGAAAAGAAAAAGAAAAGAAGAGTAAAGAAAGAAAGCAAATACAAGATCAAAAAGGACATTGTAGTTTCAAGGCATCCTCAAGTGCTTAAATTGTCAGTGGCCAGGGAATTCATTGTATTGTACAGTCAGGAAATACCAAAGATGTAATGTAAGGCGGTTTTTTGTAACCGGGAGAGTAAACGTGAAGAGTAAGCTGTATATAGTTTAGCTGCATCGGTGTACAGAAGGTTTCTCTTGCCTTCTATTTTTTTCCCTTTGCAAGAGCCGCGAGGCTTGAGGCTGGTTTATGTACTGTAAATGTTCCAGTAACTGGTAACCCCTGAAGCAAAATGGGGCAATTATTGAAATAGAAAAAAATAGCGTCAATGAACGATGCTGATGTCAAGTTTGTGAATGCTGATCTTGTTTTCGTTACATTCTTTTTGTGTTCCTTATATATATATATATATACACACAAACACACACACACACACACACACACACACATTCTAGCCTCTTGAGAAATTTCAGTAGTTCTCTTAAATGACCTATATAGTTTATGAACCATCAAAAATAGGAAAACCTGTGGACTCTAACCAATCATCTCTACCATGTAAGAATTCCCCCACCGTAAATTTCCTTGCTATGTCTTCACTGCAATTCTTTGTAAAGCCTGGCCATTTAACTCTTCTTCTGGTGTCTGATCCAGGTCCGAAATTCATGCATTCGATGTACTCTACGGTGTCTAAAGTGCTATATTTATCCCACTTAAACCAACCTCGTGGGTGTATCAGGTCCCCCAAATAGCTCTTCATGATCATAGTCCTCGAATAGTTCCTCCATGGCCTCCCCAGGAATGTCGTAACGTTTCCCCTCTCTGTAGCAGCAAGGTCTGGTGCAGCAACTATGGTGCAGTTCTGCAATGATATGCCAGTATTCTGATTAGGATCCTCTCTCCCCTGAGCAGTGATCATGTTCTTCTGACCAGTGATGGGTTTACGAACAAGTATGAGGCAGTTTTGAAAGATTGCCTCAGCATTTCCAAAGATGAAATCAATGGTGCCTTGGATTGTGCATTCGCGATAAAATTGGCGCAGTGAATGAGTATAAAGGGTGTCCTGATAGGAAGTGAAGTTACAACGATAGAAGGCAGCATTGGAATTCACTCTTAGAGCAACTGCCTGGTGCTTCCTGGGACCTGCTGTGTTCATGATTGTGAGGTCCCTAGCCAAGAACTTGTCTCCAACCACAGCTGCAAAAATTTTGGTGAAAGACACAGTTAGTCCTATATAGATTGATTATGCAGAGTTCTGAATCAAAACATAAGAAAATTAAACGTGGTGACATTCTTAGAGCACAAACTCTACAAGGAAAATGCAAACGTAAATGCAGCTAGCTAGCTTACTTAAGGTAGCTGAATTGAAAGCGGAACATCCATCAACAAAGTTTCTAGACCCCGTGATCACCGTTGAATTCATCCCATCTCCGATCAACATGATGTTAACCTTCTCCCTGGGGATCTCCACATTCTCCTTGTATGTTCCTGCCTTGATTTTAATCACATAACGGTTTTCGCTAGCGTTTGGCGCCATACTCACAGCCTCTCCAATTGTACTGTATTTTCCACTCCCATCTCTGGCAACGACAACATTTGGCCTAATTCTGAATGCACTTTTCATCGCCTTTCTATGATCACTTGTCATCATCCATGCTTGGAACTCATTTTCTGGGACCCTGTTAATCAACAAATTTTGATTGTCGAGGGTTTGATCTTCATGATTTATAGTCTCCATGTGTTTGATAATGGCCAAGCAATTGCTGATCATGCGAGAGATAGGAGTCAAGAAGTTTTGGAGATACTGTTTGTGACCACCCTTTTGACCTTTTAAAGTTTCCAAATCAGAGAACCCATCAATGCAAGTGTTCTCGTTTGTCATGGCCGCACTGAGTAGGGTTTTGAGATTACCATATGATCGATGACGATGACGATGATGACCCATTGAAGCAGAGTACATAACCAACTCATCAATGGCTTGTCCAAGTTCATAAAGGGTTTGGTCCAACATCTCCAAGCAATCTTTCAGAGCATTCTTTTCCTGAGAATTCAATTCTTGAAGGGTTAAAAAACCCACAACATGTCGAGCTTTTGCGACCCGATTCATTGTTCGATTGATGGCAAATTCAAGAATGTGATGGAGGGTTGTGGAGTTGATGTTGGAGAGAGGAAGAGAAGAGAGGGTGTTGAAGCATAAAGAAGGGTAGAGAGTGTTTGAGCAAGCTTTCTTGATGAAGATGATGGGACGGAGTAGTGGTGAAGATGATGATGATGATGAGTGACCATCCTTTGTTTGTGTAGGAGGAGAAGAGTGATGTCTTCTTGTGAGGAGTGAAGTGAGGAGTATTGTGATGAGGGTGAGAGAGACGACGACTAGAGTACATGTGATCATCGTCTTATGATGGTGGGTTTTCTTCAGATTTATGGAGGTTTGATCTGTTGGGCTCTTGATGGTACTGGTGGGGGACTCCATTTTTCTGTTTTAACACAACAGATAAAAGATGGGTATAAGAATTGAAGAGCAAATAAGATTTTGAGAAAATGTGTGTGTGTGTGTGTGTGAGAGAGAGAGAGAGAGAGAGAGAGAGAACAAACCAAAATTTTGGCCATTTAACGCCAGCCTTCCAAACGGCTAGAATGTGAAAAAGTTTGTGTTTTGATATCGTTACAGGTTTGGACTGGATCTAGGCCTTTGTTTAATTGTTTGGCCCAATTACCACTGGCCGATTGAATGTCAAAGGCACCCAAAAAAAAAAAAAAAAAAAAAAAACCCACAAAAATAGTTATGATTACAAATGAAACATATACCATGGTCCTTTCTGTTGATTGCTGAAATTTTTAAAGCACAGAGGACTTTTTGTATTGCTTTTATTTTCCAATTTACATAATGAATCTTCAGCACATAAATCCAATGCTTGAAAAACCATATCATTCTAGTTCTATTGTGTCAGTAATCAAAGACCTCTGTTCTGCTTCATAATGGGATTGTTTTAAATCCAATGATTGAAAAACATGTGTTTTTTGGGTAGAAGAATTGAAGAGCAAATAAGATTTTGAGAAGCAAGAAATTACTCTAGTTTTGAACTTTTTTTAAGTTTAAATGTGTAGTGTGTGTGTTAGTGTGAAAGAGAACAAACTAAAAGACTGAACGGATAATATATTTGAATCGAAAAGGTATGATCTAAGAAAACATTCGGAGCAAGTTCCTCCTGACATATATCATTGTCTTGACCAGTGATGGACCCAAAAATCATTTGTGGGGAAGGGAGAATTTATATAGTAGGATTTTTCTGTAATTTCGGTGGAGCAATTTCAAATTTTTATGAGTATATATTTTTAAAAAAATAAAAATTTAGAGATATAAAATACAAAAATAAATTTTTTTAATGGAAATGAATGCCCACACGAACTGAACCCTCAATAGATCTATGAGTCTTAACTTCAGGATGTGCAGAACTAAGGACGAATCTAAGAATTGTTAATGAGGTAAGCTAATATATTTTTGGACAAGCTAATATTAATAATATATATATATATATATATATATATATATATATATATATATATATTTGCTGGGTTAAAATTTATTCTAGTAATAAATAAATAAATAAAATTATCCTAATGCACCTGAATTTCAACATATACAAATATGCACGGGTTTCCAAAAAAATCTATCACCCCAAGGCAACAAATAAAGTAAAATTAAAAAAGAAATTAGGGTGAAAAGCTTGAGGATTCAAACTGTTACAGCCTAAGAAATATTTTGAGATGTCATTAAGATACAAATTTCAATAACTCCAAACCATTCATTTATGTGTCACAGCCATTGAGACTGATATTATACCCCAAAAGAATATCACCAAGAGCATTGTGAGGATATAAATATTGCTCAGAGACTCTAATCAGTGAGATAATTAACAGAATAAATAGGAAAAATACTCGAAAAAAATTAAATTTTAAAAAGTAAAGTTACCCTCTTAACTTTGATTGAAATTGTTCTAGACGACCAAATTGAGAAATAAAAGGAAAAAATTAACCGAATCCTGAACTATAAGGTACCTTCCTGATAGCATCCAGAAGGAACTTACTTTGCTTCTGATATATATGAATAAGGAAAATAGAAAATATATATAGCTTTGCCATTTTGCTATCAAACGCAAAATAACCAACTAAAAACATCATGGGTTGTTTGGTTAATTGGAAAGGAACAAAAGATTGACGATCAGAAGAAGAATACCAATTTTGTTGGTACAGATCTAACAGAATTTAATAAGGAATCAGATGAAGCACCTTAGGTCAAGTCAAGAAGAGAGAGAACGAGTTGGAGGGAACCCTAGTTAAGGAGAATATCCAGTGTTACATATAGATATATCATATATTTGTGTAATATCGTAGGAGATAAAAGTTAAAACCAAGAAGAGATTTTCATCCATTGTTATATTTTGAATATGGGCGGCCATTAGATATGCTCTTAGGGTGTGTTTGGTAGGGTTGATTTGGAGGGATAGGGAGAGAGAAGAAAAGAAAAGATAGTGTAAGTTTGTGTTTGGATAAGTTAAGTGGAAGGATTGGGTCTCTTATTTGTTTTCTCTTCAATTTTGAGAAGATATGAGAGAAAGCACAGTGATTTTAAGTAGTATTTTGATAATACCAAAATTAATCTCCACAAATCAATATACAGATTTATTATTCCATTCAAGTCCCGTGGTTACGAAAGGATAAAAAAGTAATTTGTTTACTATCCTTTCTTTTTTTTTCTCCCCTCTATCTTATCCAAACAAGAATAACGAGGGAAATAGATAATAGAGAGGAAAAATAAACGAGGTAGAGAGAGGGGGAACAAACAACATATAGATACATATTATATATATATATATATATATATATATATATATATATATATATATATATAGTGTGTGTATGCGAGAATTATCTCTTTAAATTATTTTATTACTTTATTAATTCTTAGTGGGAATGGAATGGTCATTCCACCTCTCAAGAAGTGGAATGAGCATTCCCACCTTTTTGATGGAATGGACATTCCCTAAGAATGGCCATTCCACTTTTAATGCAACACACCAAACAAGAGAATGGAAACAAATGCATTCCATTCCACCTTCATTTGACTCCATTCACTCACACCAAACATAGCTTAATAGAAATTATTACTATACTTTCTTTTCTTTTCTTTTCTCTCATGACTAATACTATCATTTCTTTTCTTTTTTCCCCTGTCTATTCAAACACATCCTTAGATAGTTAGATATAAAGGGGATATTGCTAAAGCTGAATAGAGGTCAACTCAACGAGTTGGATCGAGTTTCACATCAACCCGTGCTTAACTCAGCAACTTTTGCTTCAAGTCCAACCCAACTCATTACATTTTGGGTAAAGTACACTAACACCCCCTGAGGTTTGCCAAAAGGACACTCAGATGAAACTTATTCAATTTTTGGACAATGACACCCCCTTGTTAAATTTGACAGCCAAACATAGTCTAAAAACGTGTGAAAGGTCTAATTTACCCTACATCATTTGATTAATTTTAATAATAAAATATCAAAAACAGTTAAATGACCTAATTGACCTTCTCCTTTCTCTCTTTGTACACCGATATAGACACATATACCCATCTGTGCAAATATATATATATATATATATTACTCCTTCCTGTAATTACCCCTCCTCTCTTTCTCTATACTCCGACAGTGAAATTGTCCGGTGAAGGATGAGTACGGTGGTGGCGAGACAACATCTGCATTCTCTTGCCGCGCCAACACCAGCCGCCCCTTCACCCTTCCAATACTTTATATACACATATATGTATATACAAACACAAGGAGGCAGCGGAAGCTACAGCGGGATGAATCGCACCGGTGAATCAAATCTGACGATGAACAAGAGGCCTTCGATTTGGTTTGGTCGAGTTCGTCTTCCGTTTCGGCGATGGCTGTTCCGATGTCGCCCTCATTAACTATGATGGCGGCTACTTGGCCACAGAAGGTCTCAACGTTCTTGTCGGACTTGACAACCGCCACGATCTCGCCAGTATAATAGGCAATGAAAAAGAGAGATGAAGGCACCAAGCGATTCCACCGTCGGCCAATCGGAGCTCAAAGCAGTGGATCTGTTGGTGTAATGTTTGAGGTCGTCGTCAGCAATGTAAACTATTGGTGTTGGAAAGAGGAACTTTTGGACGTTGTATACTTTGTGCAACAAAAGCGAATATCAGTGAAACAATCATCCATCATCTAGATGGCATGGAACAAATTGCTCTCCCAATCCTATAAAATTATGTGGATCAATGAATCCACTTAAAAATTTACTACTTCAATCTTGCAAATGATATGTCACAATAACGAGAACAGCTATTCAGTCCTTCGTCATATCTCACCAGCTCGTTGTTGGTTAGGTCACTTTTATTTAAGCTTGGAGGTTAAATTTAGTTCATTTGATTGGTGAAAAAAAAGCACACACAGAGTTAGGCACAAACTCATGAGCAGCACCATTTATTTAACAGCTGATTGGAGAAAAAAAAAAAACAAAGAAAAAAAAAAGGAAGTTCGAAACCATATCCAACCTTAGATCCCATTTTTGTCCGATCTCTCTAAAACTTTACTGTTTACTGTACACAATAGAACCGAAAAGGTCTTCTCAAATCTTTTTCCATGCAATTTCAATCTTGGCAATTTGATACATATGACAGTTATGACTACAAACCGTGCTAAATTTAATCATCAATACTTAAAACAACTGTGATCACTGAAATAAAAAAACAAACAGCAAGGTCTAGGTAAAGAGAAAACCCTGTATCAAGCTTGAATTTGTGATTCACTGATGCTGCTACTATGAATTACACATCACCTGTAGAAGTTCATTATATAATCTTTATTCCAAAATTCTTCTGAAAATAACCAATATCAATTTCCAAAACTGGCAGTATCTCATACAGAGTATTCAGTTTACATTGCGGAAAGAATGGGTTTGCAGAGAATGTTAGATAGGTAATTTCAATATTGAAATTGGTCAATATAAAAGTCAAAGGGCAAAAATATCAATTCATTATCATTGGGGTGTCTTTGGTATAAGTATCAAACTTGAGGGGGTATCATTGTCCAAAAATGGGATAAGTTTCATCTATGTGTCCTTTTAGCAAACCTCAAGAGGTATTAGTGTACTTTACCCTTACATTTTTCATCCCCATGTAACTATCTTCTTCTAACATATTAATGCGTGAATACCTAAAAAAAAGAAATTGATTACACCCGTTACAACGTGCTGTATTCGAATCATAATACACATGCATACGCGTGTATTATCAGCATGTAATACACGTGCTTCAAAATATGACTCTTGCAAATACTCAGTCTGGGCATATATGTTTGACAAATAACCAAATCGATCTGGGCGTAGAAAAAGAAAAATAAATAAAACCAATATCAAACACTCCTCAATTTAGTTTGTTAATTCGTGAAAAAGTTCATTAATTAACTCTCATTTTGGAATCATTACTCTATAATTTAGACCCATCCTTTTTATTGTCAACTTAAAATTAAAACTCATCCAAATATAAATTATCTAATCCAAGCTATATAAATAAATGTATCAATCATCTCCAAAATATAATAACAAACCTATTTTTTTTTTAGGCTATCCATATAAACTCTTTAATTTATTAAGTAATATGATGTAATTAAATTGCACATGTAATTACAAAATTAAGAAAATAATAAATAAGGAAGGCATATAGAGAGTTACCCTTCCTAAATCTTAGGATTTGTTTGAAATCAAATTTTTTCGGATTTAAAATTAGAATTGAAAAATGAATTAGATTGTAGTTAAATTAAAATTTTATTCACGTTTGGAATAAATTGAAATTTAGAAAAAAAAAATATTATTTATTATTATTATTTTTTTGTATAATTTTAGAATAAGACATGAAAAATATAAGTTTGAAGGATGGAAACCTTAGGATTTGTTTGAAATCAATTTTTTTGGATTTAAAATTAGAGTTGAAAAATGAATTAGATTGTAATTAAATTAAAATTTTATTCACGTTTGGAATGAATTGAAATTTAGAAAAAATATTTATTTTTTTATATTTTAGTAACTTAAAATAGTTATCCATCACCTTGTCAAATTCTCAAAATTTTCATCGAAATTTGTTATTATTATATTCCCTATGAAATCCCATCCCATTCCAGACTCTTTTTAAAATCTCACCCATTCAATCATATGAGATTGAGAGATCCTTCTTCGAAACCAATTTATGTGAAATCCTCCCGCACCACAAACAGATATCAAGGCTCTGCGGTTGCTTGGCTTCGTTTCAGGTTTTCCAAACCTTAATTTTGCTGCTTCTTTTCCCAAGCACAGAACTGAGTTATGGTGTTCAAACGCCGCTTCTTGTCCCCACGCTCGTTAATCGCAAGCGATGACTCCATCCCTATCTCTGAACCCGGCGTCGAACCCAATTCGACTTCCACACTACACATCCCTCTCGTCGGAGGCCTCGTGCCTCCTAAGAACAGTTTAGAGTTCCTCAATACTGAACCTCCGGCGAACTACGTTGCCGGACTGGGCCGTGGTGCTACTGGGTTCACCACCCGGTCTGATATTGGTCCAGCTCGTGCTACCCCTGACCTCCCTGATCGGTCTGCCATCACAATTGGCGGTGCAGGAGTGCCGGGGTTGGTCGCAGGCGGGTAAAAGGGGAAGAAGAGGAGGAGGAGGAAGCTGACGATAAGGGGTATGATGAGAATCAGAAGTTTGATGATGAGTATGAGGGGAATGATGCCAGGTTGTTTGTATCAGCAGAGTATGACGAGGAAGCTGATGCAATGTGGGAGGCGATTGATGAGCGGATGGATTCCAGGAGGAAGGATAGGAGGCTGAAGCAAGAGATTGAGAAGTACCGGGCCTCTAACATAAACATCACTGAACAGTTTGCGGATTTGAAGAGGAAACTGTATACACTGCCAGCGCAAGAGTGGGATAGTATTCCCGAAATTGGAGATTATTATTCATTGAGGAATAATAAGAAAAACAAGTTTGAGGGGGATAGTCTGGATCCGAAGAATGTGACAGATTTGTCTGCGTTGGGTACATTGTTATCATTGAAGTCGGATAGGGTTTCTGACTCCGTAACAGGATTGACTGTTGTTGATCCGATGGGGTATCTGATCGATCTTCTTAGGACTTTGAACATTACTGGTGGTATACGTATAGAGATATCGGTTATCAAAAAAGCTAGGTTGTTGCTTAGTCGTTTACTCAGACCAATCCAACGCACCCTCATGGTTGGATTGCAGCTGCGAGATTGGAGGAAATTGCAGGTCAGATTCAGGCAGCCAGGCAGTTAATAAAGAAAGGTTGTGAGGAGTGCCCCAAGAATGATGGTGTTTGGTTGGATATGTGTCGGTTGGCAAGTCCTGACGAAGCCAAGGCTTTGATAGCCAAGGGTTTGAAGGTGATTCCCAATTCAGTGAAGTGGATGGAGGCTGCAAAGTTAGAAGACGATGAGGCTAATAAAAATAGGATCTTGAGACTGGGGGTTGAACATATACCTGATTCTGTTTGGCTCTGGAAGGCGGTTGTGAAGCTTGCCAATGAGGAGGAGGATGCTAGGCTTTTGCTCCAGAGGGCCGTTCAATGCTGTCCCTTGAATGTGGACTTATGGCTTGCTCTTGTGAGGCTGGAAACTTATAATAATGCCAAGAGGGTTCTTAATAAGGCGAGGGAGAAGCTCCCTAAGGAGGAGCTTGCAATTTGGATTACTGCTGCAAAGTTAGAGGAAGCTAATGGGAATACTGCTATGGTTCACAAGATTATAGAAAGGGGTATTAAGACTCTGCAAAGGGAGGGATTGGCGATAGACAGGGAAGCTTGGATGAAGGAGACTGAGGCTGCTGAAAGAGTAGCGAGCAGTATATGTTGCCTAAGTGTCAAGAGCATGGATGCAATAAAAAAGATGCCACCATGATCCCCATGTGTTTGCAGCCGTGGCCAAGTTATTTTGGCACGAAAGGAAGGTGCATAAGTACTGTCACTAGTCATTACCTAATTTCTGTGTACTTTAGAAGTTTTGCTTATGATTCGTTTGCCTTGACAACTACTGCTTTGGAGAGTTGAATACTTGAAGCATTATTTAATATAATTATTGGAATTTCAGTGTTGGAATTACTGTTATTGCATTTTTTTTAGCTGGTTAGTAACTCTTGTTGTCTTCATTTTTATTTTATTTTGGATGATGGTTGAGGATAAATTTTGTCATCCATAACATTTACTCATATATATTTACTTTGTAATGAAGATCATCATATGAATAGTAGGAGACTAGGAGTGTAGTAACTGAGTGCTTAGGAGTGTGAGTGAGTGTTGAAATTAAAAGTATATATATTTCTTTTCTGGAAATTCATTTGCAATTTGGTCAGGTACTGCAAAAGATCTCCTAGGCCCAACATCATTTTGTGCCTTTTCATTCTTGTTGATATAACCATTATATAACTATTATACTATTCTGTTTTTTGGTAGGTATTTAATCCTTGAACTTCCCATCTGGTTTACAGTCTCCCTTATTATAGTATATATTAGCATTAATTTTTTGTGTCTTCATTATATATGTTCTACTAAGTTTTTGGGAGAAGTGTAGAATTTGTGAACATATACATTTGTTCTGCTTGAAGATTTCAATACTAGTCTTGTAGGATATTTGTTTCTTGCACAAGGTGTCTTATGTTTTTTGCTAGGAGGTGAGATGAGAGACGGATTACTGTACTGCTCTAAATGTTTTGTGGTGATAAAATATGCAAAGCTTAGCGGTAAAGCTAGAAAAAAACATCATTGACAAGGAGGTAAAGCACACAGTTGGTAAAGCACACAGTTAAGAAGATGGGGAGTAATTAATCGATAGGCCCGGATAACGTACCCATAGAAGCTTAGCAAACATTAGGTAACGTAGGAGGCTAAGAAAATTGTTTAGCAACATCCTAAAACAGGCTATGGAAGCATGTTTTGCAGGAATTTCTACCTTGGGCATCTCCCTGTCTGATTTTCTTAATAGGTACTGATTCCTGTCATTCACTTCTTATGTTTGTAGCTTTGCTCTTGAATTTCTTTGGTTGATCTTGGGGTGTACCTGAGGTTTCTGCCACTTCTTCTCAGTAGTATACTGTAACATCTGTTCTTCAACAAAATCAACACATTCAGGGAAAAAAAAAAAAAAAAAAAAAAAACAGGCTTGATGCAAGATGAGTGGAGGAGGAAAAGTACAATAGCACCGACTTACAAAAATAAAGGGGATAAACAAAATTGTGGCAACTATAGAAGAATTAAATTAATGAGCCATGAAATGAAAATATGGGAAAGGTAGAATAACTATTACATGTATTGCTTTCCATCATTATGGTAGATTAGATAAGTGCTAGTAGTCCAAAGTCATGTCAGTAGTTTCCACTCTTATGCACAAAGTCAAAAAAAAGAAGTTTATTTTTGTAGATATAGCAATTCAGATTGTAAAAGTAAATAAATTCAAACCACAATAGGTGGGGGGGTGGGGGTAAGAAATGACAGCAACATTTCAACTCTTGTCACTAGAATTGATAGGCTCCCATTGAAGTGAAACAATCTCAAATGATGACAGAGTTATTCCATAAAACAACTAAACCTCCCTTTTCACCAACATTGCTTCCCACCATTTTTCATCCAAACTCAGAACAAATGAAGGTACTAATTCACAAGATAAAAACATCATTATCCAAGAAAAGGAAATAAGGGTTTCGCGTAGTTTTTGTAAATCAACACTGCTTCTCCAAATATGAAATCAATTCGGCCTTAACTTGTGCATTCATTCATAGAGAGTTGGCCTAGAAAATGACAAAGAACAGGGTCCTGAAAGGAACTGAAGTGACCAGAATTGAAGGTCTTTTCTAAAGCAATAACTCTGTTCCTTGAACCTGGTTTACATATAATAGCTAGTTACTTGTTACTTTGGTCCCTAGCTCATAGTTGCATCCAAACACAGAAAAAATAAGGTGGGATGGAGTCCAACTAGAATATTATTTGGTAACATTCAAAACACAAGTAACTCATACAAGTAATTAGACCCTGTCCACATCCCAAGTAAACTCTCTCTTTCAAGTAATACTTTTCTCAATAAAAAAGATGGATGAAACTGGATTTCAATAAATTCCATCACACACAACAAAAGAAAAAAATACGAAACTATAATGTGGGAATTTAAATTCGACTTTATTTATATAATAACTCACTACTCAGAATGTCTAATAATATTCAATCTTCAAATCTCATAAAGGCAAAAGGGGAATGCAAAAAAAAAAATCGACAAGTCAACATTTTTAGTGTGACTGACGACAACAACAAAAAAGAAACAAACATGTTCAAGCACTGCCAATATGGAAAGCAAAAAATTAAGGAAAACACAGAAGCCTCTTCAATAATTCCAACAATCTCAAACGGTGAGAGTTATTCAACTCAAGAAACTTCCACTTCCCCAGCCCAAATATTCTTCCTTTCATCTACTCAACAGCCAGGGGCACTGACTCAGCCTGAAAACAACAAAGATCATCATTAGCCCAACCCCAAAAAGGAAAAAAAAAATAAAAGCAAAAACATTTAAAAAAAAAAAAAAAAAAAATAGAATCCTAATGTGAAGTGAAAGAATCCTTTTGACAAAGAAGAGAATAGGCAAAGGAGCATACCAACTTGCGGTATTTCAGAGCATAAAACATTTCAAGATAACGGCGGGTCTCACGACGATCAAGTTTGGACACATATTTCCAGAACCCATAAACCCCAGCCAGTGTCATTAACCGCTCAGAATAAATCTGCCATGTGTATCTACAAAACCAAGCAAAGAAAAAGGATCAGTAAGTGATTTACCTAACTACGCAAAATAATTTTATAGAATTTCAAGTCTAATGAAAGCTTGTTATGCATGCTTACTTCTCCTGAATGCGCTTCAGACCTCCCTCTGAAATCGTGTCCCAATGAGAAGGGTCTTGCTTACAAGTCTCAAAGAAATTGACAAGCAGGTCACCAACCTGATCACCATGATAAGGATCAATATGGAAACCAGATTTTCCATGAACAATAATCTCAGCTGGACCACCATGGCATGTTGCAAATGTTGGAAGACCACAGGTCATGGCCTCAACCACAGTCAGGCCGAATGCCTCATAAAATGCAGGTTGCACAAAAACTCCCTTTGTGTCAGCAATGCACCGGTACAGTTCACCATTTCTCACCCGGTTCATCTGGGAAGAAATCCATCTAAAGTGACCATTCAACTTGTACTTTTCTATGAGATCGTACATCTTCTTCATCTGCGCTATCTCTTCCAAATCCTTTGATTCTTTCCTCCGGTCTCCTCCTACCAAAACAAGGTTGGCCAACTCACGGAGCTTCTCATTCTTACCATACAACTCAACAAGTCCTGTTAAATTCTTCACATTGTCCAACCTGGCCATGGTAAATATGATGGGCTTGTTCCGGTCTTTCAACACCAATCTGTTAAGACAACAACTTATCAGTAAGCAGTTATCCAAACACACGGAGGAAAATGCAGTAGTAAAAGGAATGGAAACTTACAAATGCTCTTCGTTCTCAACAGAACTATAAAGAAGCTCTTCAATTTCGGGGTGAAGTGCCGTCAATCTCTTTTCGTGCTCTTTATAACAGAAGTATAGGGACATATCGGCCCCTGGCGAAACTATGTTGAATTTGGGGTCGAACACATCAATCCCGTGAACGACACGGTACAGCCCAGGCATGGTAAAGGCAGTATGACTCTCATACTGTCCTACGGTGTTCTTACTGGGAAAATGTAATGGATAGAAGTTTAGATCTCATAGAATAGATATTTGACACAGAAATTATATAGTTACTTAAAATAGGTTATACCTTCCGGCTATCTCCTGGAATGTGCTGGTGATAATGAAATCAGATTGATTCATTGCAATAAGATCAGCCGTAAACTGGCTGGAAAAGTGATACTTTTCATCAAAATTTCTCCAGTAGATATCGGAATCAGGATATTTTGTTTTCTCCAATGCATGAGCAATGGTACACTGCAAAGGTAGCAAACGCATTACAAAACATTTTGGTTGCAAAATGAAGATAAAGAAAAGAAACTTGAATAATACTTATAGCACAAACCTGGGTTACACCTAATTTCTGAGATAGCAAGGTGGCAACAAGGTTACCCTCACTGTAGTTGCCAATGATCAAATCTGGCTTTGCCTGCAACTCTTTGGTAACTTCATGTGCAACATCCTGCACAATTTAGAAGATTAAGGTTAGACAAAATTGATACAAAATAAATTGTAGAAAGAACACTGAAAACGGTAGAAAAAATTAGTATGATAGAACTTTTTACATCAGAGAAAGTCTCCATGTATGGCCACACTTCAAAACGTGAAATCCATTTGCGGAGAATTCCCTTTTCAGTTCTGAAGGGCACTCGAAGAATATGTGAATGCTCTGTTCCGTAAACTTTCTCAAGACGCTGACCGCAAGTGGTGCCTGCTGCATCTGGGAGAAGTCTAGTAACCTAGGTACAATAGCATCATAGTGCATTAAAAATAAGAACAAACAAATCAATGAAAAAAGGAAAAAAAAAATACAACTAATGCAATACTAACAATGAGAATGCGAGGGACAATATCAAGTCCTTGCTGCTTTATTCGTAGAAGCATCTCGCGCTCCATAGCAGGCACTTGATCCAAAATGTAAACAACCTTTACAGACAAAATCAAAAGACAAAAGTTAATGTTTATGAGCATTATAATGCCAAAAAAAAATGAAGATTACATAATTTTCTGTATGAACACACCTGGCCACCAGTGTCGGGATAGCCCAAAACATTATCTTGAGCAAAGTAACCGTGGGGAGAAAGAATAACAACATTGAAAACCATAGGTATTCTCCCAAGAAATTTCTCCAGAGTGCATGAATCAGGAGCCTCAAGAAGGTCCAAAAGCAGATGGATCATTTCCAATACTCGTTCAGCGGTATCACCCCAACCTCTCTCCAAACCAATCTCTTGAAACTTGTGTTCAAACTCAGAATAGGGCGTGTCTGGTGTGAGTGTCGTAAGATAGTCCCCTGCCTTTCTTAAAACAGATTGGAGTGAATCTAAGCTTTTAATTCTGTCATTCAACATCATTGTCTGCACAGAATATCATATATTACAATAATGAACATGTTCTAGAATACCTTAAAGAGATCCATAAAGAATTTCCTATCTTGACAATGTTTTTTTTTTTTTTTTCTAGGACAGATTTGAAACTTAACAATAATTCTTGTACAAGAAAAACAATGTTTTTTCATTTGGGTTCTACCATTATTCTATCATCAAATTGTAATAAATAAATTAGGGAAAACAATTTTACCTTTCCCTTGTAGTGGTGGACTCGAAGAAAATCAAGGAGTGGGAACATGCTCTCCTTGTCATGGAACATTTTTGCAGAGAGGTGCCTGTTGAGGAACTCAACCCCATTGCCAATGGACTTGGAAAGAGTAGGGCGAGGAACAGACTCGTTGAATGGTTCAAAGTCCAACTCAAGAACAAAGTTCCCGTTGCGGCTGTGCATCAAAACAAGCATCAATCAATAAACAAAATAGAAGCAAAGAGAAAAAACTTAAATGAAATAATAATCCAGACTCAAACTTACTCTCCATCCACAAGTTCTTCTTTGAATTGCAGAAACTCTGGCACAGTCAGCTCCTCAGCAACAAGGGCCTGAGTATTAACTCTCAAGTATTCCCAGACACCAGGCCTTAAACGAACAGCAAGAGCAATCCATGGAGACAAGACAATTGCTTCCTGTTGTAAAACAATCAATTATAAAAAAAATTAACAGATTCACTCACACAGTTTATTATAATTTAAGTATAACCCAAATCAAAGAATTAATTCAAGTGTCAATCAAGCTTACCTGTGTTGATTTCAAAAGCTCAATGAATGCACCATCATGCAATTTGTCTTGGGCATCTTTAGGAAGCTCTTCAAACTCAGCCATAAGCTGATGTTGTTTCAAAATTCCTTTACCATGATTTTCAATCCTGCAATTCCAAGAAGCCCCCACATAAACATAGAATATATGTAAATTCTCAATTCTGATCTAATTATCTAACATTAACAATAAAGAACCATAAATGAGGTACAAAATAAAAAAGGTTTTTTCATAACAAACAATAAATTTAACCAGAAAAACGTTGAGGGAATACATACTTTGACAGAAGCAACAATATTTCGTTACGGTGAGCAAACATAGTTTCATCCAAGCGATCACGGAGGCTGTGAACCCGAGTCAGAGTACGTTCAGCCATGTCCTCTGGTTACGAATTTTCACACAACCTTCAAATGAGAGACAAACTGTTAGACATACATACACATTGGTTTATCCAAAACTATACTTATAAAAAGCAGTATGAGAAAATAAAATATAAATAAAATAAAATAAAGGCCACCTAATTAGGAGGAGGATCTATGTCATATTTTCAAAACCTACCAAACCGCCCACCTACTTATATTTATTAGATCAACGTAAATCAAGGACAATAGATACATACCAACCAAACCCCATGACTAATGCTTGATCTGACAGCTTAATTAGGGTTAATGTGTTAAGTAACTGATTTGGGTAAATAATTTAATGTGTGACTTAAAAAATTAGATTCAATTGGAGAAACATAAACGGATAGATGTGGGAGAGTATTGAAACCCAAATTAAAAAGGATTCTAATAGAAACCTTTGATACAGTGAAACTAGTTAATATCTACTCTCTATTCGGAAAATGCAGAGTATTGAAAAACAAGTTAAAATACAAAACTATGCTTGGTTTACCAGAAAAGTTCGAATTAATAGCTTTCCAAACAAAAATAAGAATGTTCAAAGAGAATTATATACTAAAATATCAGATAAAACGAAATCAAAACAAATACATGTCATCTGTGTCAACTATTAATAAAAGTGACTATTCAACCAACACAGGATCTAATCTTTGTTTGTTTTTCCTATCTCAAAACACCTGAGAAATAGAAAGAAACGAAAACATGATTGATTTGTTTTCTTCTCTGTTTTTTCCTGAGAGACAGAACAGAAATTTAATGATTTTTTTTTTATTTATTTATTTTTTTTTTTTTGGTTCATAAGAAGCAGAACAGGCTGATCTGGTAGCAAGGCCGTTTGGAAGGGAGAAAAAGAAAAGTTAAATGAAATTGGAAGATTTGACAAGGACCCAATACAGAGAAAATTAATTAATCAGAAAGCATAAACTAAACTACTCACAAGGAGGAGGAAGAGCAGTAGAAGAAGCAAAGAGAAAAGGGTTTAGAGATGAATGCTTTACAGCTCCATCTGAGAATTTATTTATACAGAAAAAAGGCTGAGAAATTCTCAAACTTAGAATGGTATTCCCAACATCTAACTCCTCAAAATGGAATGCTGGTGAGAAAATTCTACACCGTATAGTACTTTCCTTTCTCTCTCACACACACACACACACACACATATATATATATATATATATATTTCTGAGTCAATATATTTTCCGCCCGCCTTAATCTCGTCGGAGAAGTCAAATCTCCGGCAGTAAATAAATAAGCAGATTATGTCCACCATCCAAATATGTCAGGGCAATAAATGTTAAATTTAAGTTCAATTAAGACCACAACTTTTCAACCAAGAAACCTCTGACTTTGATTTTAGTTGCCACAAAAATCAAAGTTAAACAGAGATTGCGATAATCCTACAGAATAAATAAAAACGAAGAAAGACGAAGAGATTGCGGGAATCTTTTAACATTAATAAAATATTTACCATTTTGAAGTTACGAAGTCTTAATTACCAGATCTCACAAAACCGACAAATTAGTCTCTCTAGTGTGTTCTGAAAATGAAATTATCTCTCCTAAAGCTACTGAAAATGAAATCTGAAAGAAGAAATAAAAACCATCTCTCTCCATAACTCAAGATCAACAAAGTCTCTATTAAGACAATTTAATTCGACACAATATTATTTCAGCCACCGACATATATTGATATGGACTAACTTAAAACACCTGCAAAACCGGAATATACACGCATATCCTTATATAATTTACCTTTCAAAAAGCATTATCAACAAAACAACCAACCAAACCACAGAAGAGAAAAGAAAAGAAAAGAACAAAAAAAACCAAGTAAAATAATGAAATAAATAGAGTAACAATACACACGGTACTCACACACAGAAAGATCAAAGGAGTGGGATGAATGAATGAGAGAAGAGTAAGGCTTGGGTGGCTTTATATATACATAGATCTATATAAATTTGATATAGAAAAATGGTGATGATGGTTTGGTGTTGGCCAGTGGGCCTTCGGTTTCCGTGAAAGATCAATTGGTCACCACACCTTCCTCTGGTTTCAGCGTTCCTTTCACAAAACCACTTTCCTTTTCTTCACCCTTTCATAACCCCTGTTTTCTATTACCACTTCCGTACACTGTTTCTAATTAATTATGCCCCACAAAATTAATTAATTTAACCACTGCCCCTCTTATATCCACTTTGTTCTTCCTCTATTACCACTATTTTAGTTTAAATTATAGTATTGTATTTTAGCCTCACTGTTCATGTTCATGTTCATGTTCATGTTCATGCTCATGCTCATGTTCATGTTCATGCTCATGCTCATGTTCGTCACATACTAGATACTACTTTGACAAAACTGTATGTATATATATATAAATACATGACATATATGTGTACGTCTACATACATTTATACTAGTTTAAACTTTAAATAAAAGTATTCGTGCTTTTCAATGGTTTCTAGCCTGCTATTGGGTGTTTTAGTCAACGATCTTTGCTTACCGGTCCTTTTCTTTGGCGGGGAGTTCTTCTGATCATCCCATTGGAGCGACCCACGTTACTGTTGAACTAGGGGTGATTTTCGTCATTTCACACACAAATTTTTGTCTAAAGTGAATAAAAAATTGTTTCGTGTTCAGACATTAATCGCCAGTCACGGTTCGGTGGAGTGATTTTGTGGGGAATGGCGCGAGATTTGGATGGGTGACGTGTCGAGTATTATTGGTTGTTGTTTAAAGGAACCTGAGGGAACCGCAGAGGATCTGAGCTTCCCTTATTGGCGTTTTTTAACAATTTTTTATTTTCAATTATCTTATTACAAACCATCCCCAGAGCTACGTATTTTCTAAGACAATAATTACACTTACCTCTATTGAATGTCCAAATAACATGGATTTTTCTTAAAATTTCAAAAATAATATTGACTTACCATATATATCATTGTTTAGCTTTTGAAAAAGTGATAAATGAGTACTTCTAGTATGGCCAAAATACAAATAAAATACTCTTTTTAAATTTTTTTAAGGATATTTTATGATTTTAAGTAAATATTAAACACGGGATAGGAGTTTCTTCTATTTAGGTGTTCTTTGTATATTCTTTAGAGGAGGTAAATATAGTTATTTCTTTTTTAAGTTATTACTCTACTATATTACAATACTATACAGCTTTATAGTTGTATGAATACACGCGTGTGTGTGTGTTTACTGGTATATGTGGATATATATATGAATATTTCGAAGCGATCGTTGAAATTGTGCTGGTAAATCCATTGGCTACCGTCTTTCTCATAAATAATAAATAAATAGAAAGTTTGGAAATCTATTGGTTGGCTAGTTTGTGGGGACACAGACGTTTGATTTCCACGCAAGCCATGTTCTGTCTCTGCCAAATACGAACGCAACTTTGTGGGTTGAATTTTTAAGTTTCTCCATTATAGACTACAAACTTCTGTAGATAGCAGCATCATAAATTCAATTTTCAAGTACAATTTATATAGAGAGAGAGAGTGTTTTAAGTACAGTACACACGCGCATATTCCCATAAATGATATTAATTATTTTGATGTTTCAGCGGCCTACTGTTCAATGGAATTAAGGGAAGTGAGATTGTACCACTTAACCAAAATAAAAATAAAAATTTAATTATATTTAGGAAACACAAAATATGTATTTTTTAATTTTGAAAAGTCTGAACATGTAAAATAATTTAATGAAAATTAGTGATTAAATTAATTTTTTAATTTTTTTTTTTCTCTTCATAAATATTTTATTACAACCAAATATTATAAAAATAAAAATATTTTACATCTAAATAAACGGAGTGAAAAGAATAAAAAAAAAATTAATAATAATGATGCTACAATAGTTAGATGCAAGTAGTGAATTATTGAGATTAGTCTTTATATGATTCAATGTCAAATAAAGACTTAAATATATAATCCTTTATTTCTCTCAATGCCTTGAGAGCATCCAAAGTTAATTTTTCAATAGCCCAAAGTTCCATATTCTAGAACATTTGGTAATAGGAAAGTGTTTTTCAATTGCCCATGTTCCACATTCTAGAACATTTGGTAATAGGAAAGTGTGCATGGAATTTTCTTCTCCCCGCCATATCTTCTTATCCATTTTGTGAAAATGATCCCCCATGCATGTGTATTTTTGGATGACAAATTTCGGATAAATTCCAAAAACATGTTTACACCTTGCCCCTAGAAGAAAGTGTCAAAATCAACAACCTCTGTTTCATAAGTCGTGATTCTCGTTCCACATAGTGTTGTTACCAATTGGAATTGCAGCATGTTCAAATTTTAGACAAATCATTTTAACTTGTGGTGCAATTTTCCCAACCAATAAATTAATAATAGTACTAGTTGATCCAAGCCAGGCTGGCATGATTTGTCCGTTTCCAACAACAGCCCCCTTTACCATGATGGTTACTTTTACCAGCACAGCAACGTGACAACGTCCCTTCTATCTTTTGATACAATTTGGTAGTATGACTATGATGGGCATGGCCCACTAAATTAATACAATAAAATAAAATAAACATACCAAAAATGTTGGACAAACTTTAATTTGGTGTTTGGTACTTATGGAATGGAAATGGAAAGTACTTATTTGACACGCAACTAATCATAGGAAACCATGGTCCAAGTGTAGATTTTTATACGGTCATCGACTTTCAATTTCAAATGGTGTCAAATTCCAACTATGTTTATCCGAATGGAATAATATTATTATCAAAAATGTTTTTCATGTGACGAAAATGGAAATATTATGCATAAGAAGGTGAAAAAGAAAAGCTGAGTTCGATTGAACTTAAGGTTGTCAAAGAAAAAAGGAACAAGAAAGAAAAAGAAAATATATAGACTATCACTAAAAATGAATAGAAGCAGAATGTTAGGATAGCATTGTTAGACCCTTCAATTTATCTTGTTTTATTTTTTGTTGGTGAGGATAGAATCGTAAGATTTGACAATTGACATCACTGTTGGCCTCTTTTTCTTTTCTTTCTTTTGAAAATTTGAGGTTGAGAACTTGCTTTTTCTCGTCTCCAGCATAAGTGGTGGGAGACATACCCAACTTGTAAGAAATATGGGTGTCGAGGTGCACGCATTGACCAATGAACGTATTGCTACCGTCGTCATATAAGAATATATATAATCGAAAAATGGAAAACGTCTTATTTGATATGTGACAAACATTATTATTCGCATGAATTCTATACAAATCAACATCTTCGCACAAGACAACCTAGAGCACGAACTACTGTATGAAAGAGGACGCAACATCCATATAAGTATTCATGCATTTTATTTAGGGTAAAATGCAATAAATCCCCTAATTATACTTTATGTGCCCTAATTACTTAAACAGCTATTTTTTCTTATTTGGTCACTGTCAAGTGTTAACTCCTAATCTCACCTTTACATAATTAATAAAACTCACTTTCAATATTCTTATTTCTTGTTTGTCTTAATGCCAAACATTTTATCCCATACAAGATGGTTGCTGATCTTTTTATACAAATTCCTCTTTTTATCTTATTTGATATCTTTTTTATGACATGGAATATAAGTAGCATGTTTTTATAATGTCCATCCAATTCCAATTCAGCTACTAATATCAATTCTGATCACCACATTTTTCGTATCATGTGTAATCTTTCTGAAATAGCTATAAAGTCGCTGGAAATGGGTGATACTTGAATCGTGATGAGATATAAAGTAACGCCAAGATTGGCTGATGTGTCTTTCAGAAATTGCTTTATCAGAGACACGTGGCAAGATGGAGCCAAATAGCCACCCCAACATTTTGCCATCAATAGAATCAACTGCCCAACCCATAATGTGGTTAAACTGATCCATCCATTGCTTTCAATTGTTAATTGCGCATGACCAATCATGTACCTAAGTAATTGCACACATTTGATTGGCGCTCAACTCTTCTTCACCCGCATTAATTTATCTTCATTTTATGCTTTGGAGTTGACATAAATTTGCTCACCTGGTTCATCCTGATAAAAAACAAGAGGGTGGGCATTGACAGGATTGTTCAATTATGATTTAAAAAGTTTCGTATATTTAACTCTTTTAAATCTTGTTAAGATCGAGTTTCGTACACCGAACTAATCTCAAGTTGTAACAAAAGCAATTGAAGCTCTCATTCAAATCAAGTGTCGAATCTGCCCTACTAGGCCGGTGATCAATTTTAGACCTAGGGAGATGTCTAATGGAGGAGTAGAGGTTACTTTTACTGCTTTATGTTTATCATGATTTTACACCTTCCCTACAATCCTAGGGTCTGATGAGTACTGAGGACTTATAAGGACCATTCAACTTGCATGTATATATTCGCCAATGGAAGATATATCTCGTCTTAAAATTTGGCATGCATGGGGCCATGAAATGGAGAAATTAAGATGAGTTATTGCAGAAATTAATGTTTTGGTAGACACATTGGCCAATTTGAAATTTTGACTGGTTGTTTTTCTCTACAATTTCAGTCTGGTCGATAAGCCAAGTCAAACTCTGACAAGTACTGCACATAATTTATCTTGTATAGAGATCTATTATAGAGTAGTCCTATCACTTATATGTAGTGCTTGCAATAAGAGATGATCATGGTCCATATATATATATTTCTGTCTTGTGCCTCCTCATGGAGTGATCAAGATGAATTGTTCCAAATAGGGGGTTGGTTACCTAATATGTTTGGTCATTTATTGACAGGAGCTAATATTTCTGCCATCTATGTCTACGATTTATTTTTTAATTTTTTTTTCTCCAGGGCAAAAAAAAGAAGAAAACAGAAACAGAAACGTCAACACAAATCCTCTAATAAATTGAAGAGAAGTGACCATCTATGTATTTCAGTGTTTTAAGATCCAGTTCAACGAGAAATCCTCTCCATACTGAAGAAGAATCTTGATATCACAAATAATAATGGTCAAAACTTCTTCTGATGAGCTCAACTTCAACGATTTATTCACGGGAGTGATCCCCGCTTTTTTATTATTATTATTATTTTTTATTTTTAGTTTTTGAAATACTCATCACTAAAATTCATTGCGATCATGTCACCCGTATGCAGGCAAGAATCTACAGTGGATTCAGTGGGGGCATTTGCGTGCCGCACTAAAATTTTTTGTTATTGCATTTTATACCTCTAAATTTGTACTTTTTTGCATTTATATCCATAAAATTTTGAAATTGCTCTCACTTAAAAAAAAAAAAAAAAAAAAAAAAAAAAAAAACTTTATAAATTTGTCCCCCTTTATATGAATTTCTAGATACGTCCCTGCATGACGAATGATTGGTATGATATCTCCTCCTATCCTAAATGGGAGATTGAAAGTTCAATTCCTCCTAAGAATATATTATGGGTTCAAGGCTATAAAATTTGCCATTGTAAAATGTTGTAATTAAATTAACTTACCTTATCTTTCACTTTGAAGTAATAAAAGCCACCCAATTATACATTCGTAGAGATATGAACAAAAATTATAGTTGAAATTTTAAATGTTGTAGTTGAAATTTTAAATGTTGTAATTAAATTAACTTACCTTATCTTTAACTTTGAAGTAATAAAAGCCATCCAAGTACACACACCCATAGAGATATTAACAAAAATTATAGTTGAAAATTTGAATATTGTAATTAAATTAACTTACCTTATCTTTCACTTTGAAGTAATTAAAGCCACCCAAGTAAACAGTCGTAGAGATATGAACAAAAATTATAATTGAAAATTTGAATGTTGTAATTAAATTAACTTACCATATCTTTCACTTTGAAGTAATAAAAGCCACCCAAGTATACATTCGTAGAGATATGAACAAAAATTATAGTTGTAAATTTGATTGTCAGTGAATTGAAAATAGAGTTTCACATAGTTTAAGGCATATACATACATGTCCTTAATTTATTACTCATTCATTAAACAGTTCCAACTTTCTCATGAGAACTGTATATATAAAATTACTGTGGTAGTTGACCTGGTCGTACTATATACCTTCTAAATCATACTAATATTAAAGGAATTAAAACTGTGGATTGCTTTGATGGTTTATTGGTGGCACTGATGACCCGTTTAATAAATTTTTTTGTTGTTTGTTGTTTGTTGTTGAGCACTTTGCTTATACTTCAAGCGGCTGCAACCACCGGTGATTATGAGGTGTTTTTTTTTTTATTTATTTATGGTTGGCCATGATTGGATTGGTTTTACTTGCTTGTATTTCTCTTCTGCTTGGCTTTAATTAAATTTAATGCCACTTGCAAATAAATATATATATACACACATACATACATATATATATATATAATAATGATAAGATATCATAAAAATTTTCATTATACGATCGCCAAACAAAATAAAAAATTTAATGCCCATGTCACTATCATTTCATTATCTCAATCCGGATAAGTTTGATATATATAATATGTATTGAGAAAAACCTATGTATTAGAGTCCTACAATATCTATTTTCATTTGTTAAAATGAAATCCTTTTATCAATAAATTTCGACGGTGAAACACTTTAAAATTAAATGTGTGTCCAATGTAGGTGTTTGTATTGACTTGCTGCTGGGACACCTAAATAATAGGCCGAGGCCCATTGGCAATGTGAAAATGTTGGAACATCAGTCAGAGTCCGACACCTTTCTTCCTCCTGTTTCCGGGAGTGGGGGCTGGAAAAAACATACAAGTTGGGCCTTTCATATCAACCATTTATAGGCAGTGAATTTCAACTTACCCTACAGCATACTGATACAAAGACCCTGTTTGCCTTCCATTTACACATATAGTAAGAAGTAGTCTATCTGTATTGGACATGAGGTGGACGCTTGTTTGATTTTTCATGGACATGTTCATAATACAAATATATATATATATATATATATATATATATATATATATATATATACATATATATTATTAATTCAAACTTGAGAAGTACGATTAGAAATACGAGATTCGAATACCACGATACGAATACCTACGATAAATCTCAAATAAACAGGATATGAGTATTAGTAAAATACGGCAATAAAAAATAAAAAATTATTTATATATATATATAATTAATTTTTGACTAATTTTTTAAAAAAGGTTATGCATCTAAATGTAATTACTAATACGTAGTATAATATAGGCCTTCATTTCACAAAATATAAAACAAGTATCACTAGTCATATATTTTGAACTTTTCTTAACAATTATACCATAATATTATTGTTGAAAATGTTAAATTTTAAGTTCAAAACTTGTTACAAATGTGTTTTGAAGTCTCTTAAAAGTATCGGATACGTGTTAAAATTTTTTAAATATAATTAAAAATTAAGAATACGTTTAAGAAATATCAAACACAGATTCGAGAAGTGTTAGTATTCAGTACAGACATAATATGAATATGTCAACCTTGTAGAAGTATTCGTGTTTCTTATATTTAAACACTTAGGCTTTGTTTGGATAAACAGGAGAGAAAAAAAAAAAAAAAATCATTAGTTATAAAAGAAAAGAAAATAAAGAAAAATATAACAATGACCACTTAATGTGTTTGGATAAATTACTAAGGAAAAGAAAAAAAATGATAGCATTCTTATTTGAAAGAGGTGGAGAGAAGAAAAGAAAAGAAACTATTTTAACCAACTTCCTATTATAACCTTGCACTAACAATCTCCACAGAAAATTTCTTGCCTAAGTGTTAAATTTTTTTAAATATAATAAAAAATTAAGAATACGTTTAAGAAATATCAAACACAGATTCGAGAAGTGTTAGTATTCAGTACAGACATAATATGAATATGTCAATTTTGTAGAAGTATTCGTGTTTCTTATATTTAAACACTTAGGCTTTGTTTGGATAAACAGGAGAGAAAAAAAAAAAAAAAAAAAAAAAAAAATCATTAGTTATAAAAGAAAAGAAAATAAAGGAAAATATAACAATGACCACTGAATGTGTTTGGATAAATTACTAAGGAAAAGAAAAAAAACTTCCTATTTGGACTAAAACCTTTTAACCAAAGAAAAGAAACTATTTTAACCAATTTCCTATTATAACCTTGCACTAACAATCTCCACAGAAAATTTCTTGCCCATCATTTGGACACACACCAGCAAGCGATGAGAAATCTCCTTTGGGTATTGCTCAGTTCTTTTTTTTTTTTTTTTTGAGTGTCACCAACAGACACCAGCATCACATGTATAAATGTTGCAATCATCCACACCGATGAAACTAAATCCACACCCATTTGTACACCAACTGAAGGCTCAAACATCCCAATAGCTAATGGGCATGGGCATGAAAAGGCAAAATAAATTCAGCAAACCTATTCACCAACATAGAGTAGCATAAACCCCAACTTCAAAATCATTAACATTCCAAATCAAATACCTCAAATCCAGAACTAAAGGATCGATCACTGTACTATAAATTTAAATTATTTGAAAATAAATAATCAAATACGATGAGCAAATCTAAAAAATTGGAGACAAAGAGTTGCGCTTTGTAAGGAGAGGATTGTGTTTGAGTGACGCCGAAAATGGAGAATGCCGGAGCTGGAGGAGAAAACATTAGAGAAGAAGAGAGCTGCTTGTGCGTGGCTGGTGGAATGGGGCAGTGAAGAAGACCGAAGAACAATCAAATGCCCCAGGTGGGACTGAAATGTCATATAAATTTTCTTCTTTAAGATGATGAGGGCATTTTTGGTATTACAAAACTACAACCGAACTTGTTATCATTTCCTTCCAAATCTTGTCACTCTAGGAGAAAAATGTTATCATTTTGTATGACTTAAAATTTACCGCTTTGATGTTCACACTGTTGTTCTTATTTTATGTGACTTAGGTGTGCTACTAAGTAGAAAATGGACTCTACAAGTCAAAGTAAAACTATAGGTGGTGGTAGACGCTTATCATTTAATCTAAAGTTTAAATTGTTTGGTAATGTTGCATATCATACATCTCTTTTTATTCATATTCGATATGGGAAAAGACCATTAACACTTGGACACATTGCATATTGTAAGAAACCACATTGATGGCACTGGGCTCAAGGCCCATTCTATGGATTATAAATGGTTTAGAATTCCAGAGTTCCATAATTGGTTGTCACACAGGCCTGCCCATACACTGGTATCTATTGGGAGAGTTACCTTGGCCCATCTTGTTCAAGCTTGAAACTAAATATTTGGTCCAAGAACAAAAGAATAAGGACAATTTTGTAAATGCATAACTGCAAGCGGTCCAGTGGGCCCACCGCCGTCCAATTTAAATTGCCACTTCACTCACTTGAGCAGCGCGAGCGTGGCGAAAGGAAACGAAAGCGTACTAAATGATAGAAAGAGCCGTTACGATTTCTCTCTTTTCTCCATCAAACACATAACTTTCTAAAAAAACCCTCAGGTGTTTTTCCCCCTTTCTCTCTCTCTCTGAGTAACACTAACATTCCTTTCTTCAAACCCTAAATGATTCATTGTTAACATTTTTCTGTAATTGGGCTTCATTTTATTGAAATTCGTGTTCATCAGTAGCTCTTGATTTTCCGGCGGCCTTCAAGATTTCACTGCACTTTGTTCTCTCTCTAACTAAAAAGATCAGAAGTGAATTGCAAGTAAGTCTTTCTCAGTGTTAAATAATGTTAATTTCTGTTTCATATTTTAGGTGACTTTTGTTGTTCCTTTCGTCAAAAATATCTCACACACTGATTACGAGATTGAGTTTACCATATCTGTATTCGATCATTATTTTTTACTAGATTACGCAGAGACAGAAGTTTCTTTTCTTTTTCTTCCAAATTTTCAGGTGAATTTTGTTGACTGAACGTAAAATGGTAGGACAAGATTATACAGTTCTTGATATGAAGAGGGGTGTGTGTTCTTTTTGAATGAACGTATTTCTTTTTCTTTTTTTCCTTCTACGCTGTGAGACTAATAAAGGTTTTCGTCTTTGAAGCATTTCTTTCTCATTCTTTCTCTTATTATATATATACAGGTGTGCGTGTGTGTGGAGGAATAGGTAGAAATGTCTGGTCTCAGATGTAGGAGAATAGGGTTTTTCTTCAATTTGGATGTGGGTTGACTATTTTCTTTTTTGAATCAGATTTTATCACTGCCGATTTGATATCTTGCATATCATAATTAATTTTGCAAAAATAGATTCATCTGCTGATTTTGATTAAAAATCAACTAATGTGTGGTTCTTTGTATCATCTAGTGCCAGTGTGTCCACTGTAGTTTAAGTCCATATTTGGTAATTTCTTAATTGAAATTAGTCTAACAAATTGAAATGGTTTGATTGCAGAAGAATAGTATAATTTGTAAAGATGACGGTGGGGACACCGGCCACACCAGCATCAAAGATCAGGAGGACCCCTTCATGTACTCCCAGTGGTACTCCAGGTGGTTCAAAGGTTCGCGAGGAGAAGATACTCGTCACAGTTAGAGTAAGGCCACTTAGCCCAAAAGAGCAAGCAGCCTATGATCTTATTGCCTGGGAGTGCACAGATGAGCAAACAATTCTTTCCAGAAATCTAAATCACGAGAGACCTACAGGCCCATATACATTCGGTATAACTTCAACGTAGCATTCTATTATTTATGTGTTATTCACTTGTTTTTCGTGCAATGTGGAACCTTGTCAACTAGATTGGTTATAAACACTGTTCTTTTTATGAAATTAAGTACTGCTGTTGTTCTAATTTCTAAAGCAAGAATGATTTATATATGTATTTACATGTATATGCCAGATAAAGTTTTTGATCCAACCTGCTCTACTCAGAAGGTTTATGAAGGAGGTGCTAGGGATGTCGCTCTCTCTGCTCTAAATGGAATTAATGGTAACCGGAACTGCTTCCTACGCAATAAATGAATTTCTATTTGAGCCAATTCTTAGAGTAATCTAATATTTTTGTGCAGCAACAATATTTGCATATGGCCAGACTAGCAGTGGTAAGACATTTACCATGAGGGGGATAACTGAAAGTGCTGTCAAGGACATCTATGAACACATCATGCACGTAAGTTATATAGTAAAATATTGTAAGAAAAACAACCAAGTATTGTTCTCTTGAAACATGCAAATACAACCTTCCTAGCTTCCACTGAACTTTCAACTGCAATTTTTTTTTTTTTTGAAAAAGAACAGGATTGTTTTGTTATTAGTCAGAATAAGATGTACTCCGTTTTTGAGTTTCTAATTAGCTCCCTGATTCAAGAGATCCAGTCAGGTCTTGCGCTTATTTGATGGTTCGATTTTGTCATCTCGCAGACTCCCGAGAGGGACTTTGTTCTAAAATTTTCGGCCTTGGAGATCTACAATGAGACTGTAGTAGACCTCTTGAATCGTGATTCTGGCTCCCTACGGCTACTGGATGATCCTGAGGTAGATAAAACTGACTTTCTAGTGCAAATGGAAGATTAGATTGCTTTCTATGTTTCAATAGTAAATGTCTTCTTCTTCTTCTTCTTCTTCTTTTTTCTCTGAACTACAGAGAGGGACTATAGTGGAGAAACTAATTGAAGAGGTTGTTAAAGATGGTCAACATTTAAGGCACTTAATTGGTATTTGTGAAGGTAAAACACGGTCTCAACTTCATAGTAAGGTGTTTAGGAGTAATACTTCCTGTTTTTTTATTTCATTGCCATCCTAGTGCACAACTTTGGGAGAACTTGACCGCCCAGTTGCACAAAACTAAGAGCATATCCATGCAAAAATAGATGATCGTGTGGTTTTAGACAGTTGATTTTTTCCTTTCTTGATACTAGATGAATTAGATTTTGTAGAAAAACATGAAATGCATGCTGCTTCTATTTGAAACATTTTCCCCTTTTGTTATCTCTGGTTTTTTGTGATATGCTGATATTTATCTTTGCAGCTCAAAGGCAAGTTGGTGAAACTGCTTTAAATGATAAAAGCTCAAGATCGCATCAGATAATTAGGCTGGTAAGCTTAACCCAGTGGGTTCTTTTAACGGGTCCCACTAACAGTGCATTGTATATTGCATCTTACTCATTGACTTTCAAAAGCTGAATCCAAGTAGGATAGGTTTTGCTAACTAAAATAATACAAGAGGATCCAATAATGACCCCCTGTGGTCGCGTGCTAGGTGTTCCATGTAAGTAACAAGTCAAGAGTAAGATCAAAGATATGTGATATACTTATTAGTTAATCATCAATTATAATGCTCTTTATACTATTGGAGGTGCTAATTCTTCTTGTTCTTTTCTATTTTTCCTCCCTTTTTGGTAGCCTTGAGAATTTCACTGACTCGCATTTATGGGCAATGTTGTCACTGGTTTTATCTATGCTCATATATGATCCAACCTTTATCGTGCAATTCTGTAGACTTCAAAAAGTGCTTATTGAACATGTTTTCCAGTAAAATTAGGATGAAGGAAAGAAAGAGAGAATCACAAAAGAGTTTTTACTTTCTTCGACATGATCACTCATCCATTTATGCATAATGGGGCTTCTCTTACATCTTCTTTTACATGCTCATCTTTATCTACTCTTATTTTTATAATGATTTTTCCAATTTGACAAATGGTTCTAAATTTTCATCCAGTGGTCCATGTTTGGAGTGATTAAAGTACAAAAACACTCTATGAATGCTCAATTTTTCTGGGTTTACAAAAGTGTTGTACTTCTAGAGATTAGTCAGTTGCAAAGGAATATGTTCTTATTGCCCAGTAAATTCACCATCTTTTCCATCAATCTGATTATAGTTGTATGATCAAATGGGTGAAAATAGCTTCAAATGACCACCAATTATTTCTGTTTTACTGACATATAAAATTTAACTGTTTGCTCTCTTATACATAATTTAGTATACTATTATAATAGCATGAGCCATAAAGTGACTCATGTTATGTGTGGTCCCTTTTGTTACATCCCAAGCTTAGCTTATTATGTATGAACTACTTTCGGGGAGTAAATAGATTAAATGCCCACAAACATGGTCAAAATCTTTTGACGCATTTTTTAAACTTTTTTTTAGACCATACAGAGCAGTCGCCCAGAAAATTCAGGCTGTGTGAAATCTTTCGTGGCAAGTCTGGTATGTTGATCTTTATTCACCTTACTCGGTATTTAATTATCAAACAATAGTTCAGCCATATTAATTTTGAATTATGGAATTGCAGAATCTTGTGGACCTCGCTGGGAGCGAACGTGCTTCCCAAACAAATGCAGACGGTACTAGATTGAAGGAAGGAAGCCATATTAACCGCAGCTTATTGACTTTGACGACAGTGATTAGAAAGCTAAGGTTGGTTTGCATTTTAGCAGAACCATATACACAAGTAGCTTTTCGAATGATTCTGAGAATTTGAAAATGGACCTTTTCCTACAGAATCTAAATTGTAACATAAGCCATTTGTCGTAGTGTTTTTTAAAGTAATTTTATATTTTACTATCCAGTAGAATTCTGGACAATGTAACTGCATGTGATTTTTTTTCTTTCTCATCTGGTTTTCTGTATGCAGTGGTGGAAGGAGGAATGGTCACATCCCTTACAGAGATTCAAAACTCACAAGAATATTGCAGCATTCACTTGGGGGAAATGCTCGAACAGCAATAATATGTACTATGAGTCCTGCTTTAAGCCATGTGGAACAATCACGGAATACTCTCTTGTTTGCAACTAGTGCTAAGGAAGTTACAAACAGTGCCCAAGTAAACATGGTATGTGAAGGGACATTGTCTAACCTAATAAATAAAATACTTCTGTGCTATATACGGTAGCATTTGATGTTATTTAATAGTTCCTACTCTGAACTCTCAGTTTTGTTGTCATATGGAATTCTGTAAGTACTATTTTAATTGTTACTATTTTCATAGAGCTCCTTTTTAACCGGTAAAAGATTAGCTGGTCTCATGCCCATGCTGCTTATAGAAAGCCAGGCTCTCATGACAATCTGCAGTAAACCATATTGAACTATCTATTATGTCTAGATTTTAAATTCCCCTTCTGTGATTATGGTACATCTAGAGCAAGTTGGAGGAATTATTTCCAGTGACCTTTAGTACATTTATTCTAGTCTAACTTTAGTTCACTTAACTTTAAACAAGTTTGATTTACAAAGAATTTCAAAATAATTTCAATGTAAGTAGTTCATAAATTTAGTAAAAATGTGATAGAAAATATAGTATTAAAACTACTCTTTTTTTTTACCACTAGATTTGAATTTAATGAAGGGGGTCTTATATGGAAAGTTGGAAACCATCTGCAATATAATAAAAATTATGATATTTTTTGTTAATATGTTTATTGTATTGCAAAGTACCTTCCATTTTAGCAATAATTTTAAATGTCTGTGTGATATATATATAGAGAGAGAGAGAAGAGAGAGGGAGGGAGGGAGGGAGGGATTTTAATTTGTTGTGCTGAATATTTTCCTACAGAATTTTCCATTAATTTGTATTGTATTGCAAAGTTATATCTTCCATGTTGGCAATAACTTTTGAGATGTCTGGTGTATGAAAGAGAGAGTAGAGATGGAGGGAGAATTATGGTTCTTCTAGGAACATGTACCTTGCAAATCCTTGGAAGAAACTGTTTCATTTCCTCAAAAGAGATCTTTTTGCTTCTTTAAGGCATCACTCAACACTGAACAGAGATACCCAAGAAAATTTTGTTGTGTACCAATCCAGGAATTTCATATTATTGAACTTTAATGGGCTGTGGAAGGGATTTAAATTTTTTTTTTGAAATTGACCCTGTATAATATATAAAAATATACATACTTATCCACACAGGTACATGTATACGCTTATCTCATGTATTTTGTATATTTTGTAGTTGAAAGTTCTGTTATTTGGTTGTTTGACTAACCTTTAGATGTCCACATGCTAACTTATCCAGGTTGTTAATGTAACCTTGACTGGTCAATAATAAAGCCCTGATTTTGAGTTGCAAAATAATTTATATTGTCAGGTTGTTGCAGACAAGCAATTAGTGAAGCATCTGCAGAAGGAAGTTGCAAGACTTGAAGCAGAGCTGCAAAGTCCAGAACCTTCTTCCTCTTCATGTTTAAGGACTTTACTTATGGAAAAGAATTTGAAAATCCAGAAGGTATGCATGTCTCAAGAGTAATGGAATAAGGAATTTTCACTTAGGAGATAATACATAGGTAGAGAAGATTTATAATTTTTAAAATTCCTTTGCAGTAGTATAATTTATAAGTGGATTTGTAAAAATGGCTTAGATATGCATTTTTTCTAATTTAAAGAAAGGATTTATAATTTTTATAGTTACGATATTGTGGTTATCCACAAATTTCAATGTATCAGTTACACATCGCTAATCAACCTTCAGAAGTCAAAGAGAAAGTATTCCTTGCATTATTTTTCTGTGGTCCATTTGACAACAGATCATTTATGTGTAGTAAATAAGAGGTCTTGCACAAATCAATGTGGTTCATATGACAACAGATCATTTATGCGGTAAATACAATAGATCGTTTAGTGAAATGATAGTCAAGCTTATTGTTTACGATGTTGGGATTCTCTGGAAAATATTGTTTTTCCTATGATTTTCATTCTCAAACAATATGACAACAGATCATTTATGCAGTACATACAACAATAGATGTTTTAGTAATATGATAGTCAGCTTGCTTTTACGTTGTTTGGACTCTCTGGAACTTTTTTTTTCCCTACAATTTTCATGAAAACATCAAAATGGGAAGAGTTAGCACAGTTCCATTAAAATGAATTTCCTCAATTTTTTTTTTTTTATTATAAGAAAGTTCCAATGCAGATGGAGAGGGAGATGAATGAGCTGAAGCGTCAGAGAGATGCTGCACAATCCCAACTTGAACTAGAAAGAAGGGCAAACAAGGAGCCAAAGGTATGACCAAAGAGTATCATTGTTTCTGTTTAAAAAATTAATTTTCTTCTTTTGTTTAGGTGGATTGAGAGAAACAGATTTGTCTCTAACCTGCATTTTATACATTTAAGGGGTTAAACCAATGTGGGCCTTCTCGTCAAGTAGCCAAGTGTCTTTCTTTTTCTGCCAATAATCCATCAGTTTCAAATAGACCTGTTTTGGAAACTCGGGGAAGAAAGACACTTGGAAGGCAGGCAATGGTGAGGCAGTCCTCTACTTCTACAGATCCATCCATACTTGTTCATGAAATTCGGAAGCTTGAGATGCTGCAGAAGCAGCTTGGTGAAGAAGCTAATCGAGCACTTGAAGTGCTTCACAAGGAGGTTTCATCTCACAAGCTGGGCAGCCAAGATGCTGCTGAAACCATAGCAAAGCTACTGTCAGAGATAAAGGACATGCGAGCAATTAGTTCCATTAATGAAGAAATTGAGATTAGGGCTAAAGGCAGTCTGAAGGAAGAAATAATTCGATTGAACTATGAAGGAAGCAATATTGCTTCTCTAGAAGAAAAGCTTGAGCATGTTCAGAAGTCTATCGACAAGCTGGTCATGTATTTTCCGGATGGTGAGGAGACTCCAGACTCCAAGAGCCAATTGAAGAAGAAAAAAATCCTTCCTTTTACCCTCAGCAATACTGCCAATATGCCCAATATAATACGGTCTCCGTGCTCTCCTTTGTCCTCTTCTCGCAAAGTAATGGAATATGAAATTGAGAATAGGGTCCCTGAGAGTAATGAACATGTTTCTAGAGGGGAGATATTGCAAGGTCACAGGGCTACTACTCCACTGAAGAATGATGAAGACAGTAACTATATGTCATCAAGGGAGGGTACTCCTGCATCACGGAAATCTAATTCAGTTAATGTGAAGAAAATGCAAAAAATGTTCAAGACAGCGGCTGAGGAGAACATTCGAAGCATTAAAGCTTATGTTACAGAGCTGAAAGAACGTGTGGCAAAGCTACAATACCAAAAGCAGCTTCTGGTCTGCCAGGTGAAAATTTATTGTCTAATACAGTTGCTTTACTTTTTCTGACAGTTTTTTTTTTCCTAGTTGGTACTCACACGCACACTTGTCTCTTCTGAGACTTGAACTCTTGACCTCCCTTTGGGAAGTAAGAGGCTGATACCGCTAGGCTACTCGCCCGTTGGTTTTTTTTTTTGACAGTATAGATTTAGAAGATATTCGTAATTTGTGATAAAATGAACTTAAGTCACACACATACAGGGCACATTAATATTGACTTGACATGAAGTTCTGGTTTTCATATTGATTGTACATGGTCCAAAATCTTTTCTGGACAACTATGGCTGATGGTCTGGATTTTTTATGCATTCTTTCATCAAGAAAATGTCCTGTACATTAATCATGCAATATAATATGTGTCCCTTAATGGGACAACTTATGATTACTAAGTATGTATTGGTGAATCATCACAACCCATAATATTGTGTATAGACTTTGAATGATATAATTGGTAAAACCTTTGGTCTGTGTGCATCCAGTGGATGATCTATGTCATTTTCATCACTAATCTTCTTGTATTTGGTGGAAACAATGATGCATTGGATCAATACATTGGTGATTCAAGGTGTGTGTAAATTCTATACACAGAATTGTACTAATTTTGGGTTTGTATCAGACATTATTTTCCATTAGTGCAAAGCCACAAAATTTAATGATTTTTATACAGTCGTATTAGAGTGTAGACCATGAATTACAATCCTACACTTAAAGAGGAGTATTTTAGTATTCCATCATCTTCAAATAATTATTTGGAATGTCATTCAACTCTTTGATTTCAGATGATGCACCTGACTCGAAGAACTCCAATCCAGTTAGATTCTGGAGTGCGCCTTGTTCACTATAACCTTGATGTGTGATATTTTTATTTCAAATGTGGCATCAGGTGTTAGAGCTGGAGTCAAGTGAGGCTGTAAATGAGGAGACGGATATAGTTGATCAATCTCCCATGTCATGGCACTTGGTGTTTGAGGATCAAAGAAAGCAAATTATAATGTTGTGGCATTTGTGCCATGTTTCAATTGTACACCGTACACAATTTTATTTGCTTTTCAGAGGAGAACCTGCTGATCAGATATATATGGAAGTAGAACTTAGAAGGTTGACGTGGTTGGAGCAGCATTTGGCAGAGCTTGGCAACGCAAGCCCAGCGCTCCTCGGTGATGAACCTGCAGGCTCCGTTTCAGCAAGGTATCTTTTATCGGAAATTGATCTTGACCATCTAATGATTAGGAATCTTTATGCATTAATTGAAATAATTGCTCTTGGTTATGAATGCAGTATCAAGGCTCTCAAGCAGGAGAGAGAATATCTAGCAAAGAGAGTAAGTTCAAAACTAACAGCAGAAGAAAGAGAGATGCTCTATATAAAATGGGATATCCCACCGGAAGGAAGACAGAGAAGGAGGCTGCAACTGGTGAACAAACTGTGGACAGACCCTCTTAACATGCAACATGTACGAGAAAGTGCTGAAATTGTTGCGAAGCTCGTTGGATTTTGTGAATCTGGAGAGCATGTTTCCAAGGAGATGTTTGAGCTTAATTTTGTACCCCCTTCTGACAAAAAGACATGGATGGGCTGGAATTTGATATCGAATCTCTTGCATCTGTAAGGAAACACGTTATATAGATTCATTGATTTCTTTTTGTTAGCTCCCAATTCGTTGGAAGTTTTATATTTAACACCTGATTTTTTGCTTGTGCTATTATCCATTTAACCATTTTATAAAATGTATGTAATGAAAAAAAAATGGTAGTACTAGGCATTTATAGCAGCAGCAGCAGCAATATTAAGAAAACGACTCCACGGCTTGGTAACAAGCAAGCAGACTTCATGTATATATTAGAATCGTGTACCAGGTCTTTGAACAACAGATGGTGTGACTCAAATTTATCCAGGATGTATCAAATTCTTTATTTTTTTGGTTGGCATTTGTTGTAAAAATAAGCATTATGGAGTGCATACATTCATGATTTCAATTGTACTTTAATTTTGGAAACTGCAGTGATGTCTGCGTATTTCATTACATGTTTGTGTATGCATTATTAGTAGGTTGATTTGAACTCCTGGACCGTTTTCAATCACCCCTCTATATTGAATTTACCGTTTTCAATCACCCCTCTTAAGCTGATGTTGTTCACGGTGGGTTTGAGGTCTGTCGGAGTGATGTGAAGAGGTGAAGAGGAAGGTTGCACCGGAAAATTTATGTTTTTATTAGTCCTGCAGCCAAATTAGTGTAACAAGGAAGGTTGCACCGGAAAATTTATGTTTTTATTAGTCCTGCAGCCAAACTCACTTGTCCATTTTACTCACTTAGTCACAATCTTTGGTGATCGGTAGATTCTTTGTAATTTATCAACGGTCTTGATATTCGATCTTGTGACATTATATAACAGAATTCTAAAACTGTTGTTACTTTGCGCGCGCGTGTAGTTGATGTTGATGATTGTAACTTATAATGTTTGTGTAGCTTAGTTTTGGAATTTAATTGTAAATACGAAAGAAAATGATAATTATGACTATCAGTTTATTAATACATTTTTTAAATTAAAAAAAAAACCAAAAATAATTTTTAAAAAAAGAGGGAAAAACAAGTTTTGATAAAGTGTTGGTATGAAAATTGGAAAAGAAGTTCAAAGATCCTACTCTTCTGAACATGGATAGAGAAAAGGAAACAAATTTTTTTTTTTTTTAATTAATTTTATGTCATAACACATGTTAGACAAATATTTTTTTTATGATTAACTTTGATGTTCTTTCCTCTTCATGATATTCAGAGAAAAGAATAACACAAAGATATTTCATGAAAAGAAAAATAATAACAAAATAAGATTATACAGAGTAGTAATTTAAAGGAAATGATATATACATATTTGTTGGCAGTTGGCAGTTGGCACTTGTGAATTTATCTATATTTTTTTAATGAGCTTTTGATCTGAAATGTTTGATAGTTTTTGAATTTTGATTTTTTTTAAAAAAAAGTAATAATAATAAATACTTCTAACATTTCATTCCTTTTAATTTATCATTTAATGATGCTAAAAAGGCCAAAAAAAAAAATAATAATAATAATAATAATCCTAATAGTAACAAATTAGAGGGCATAACCGTATTTCAATCCACGCGTTCTGTTTAGAGACCTGAAAACCCTAACAGCGAGAACTGAAGACCGAAAGAACCGCTGTCTCTATCCTCTCTCTCGAGTCTCGATATCCAACACCAGCAGCAGGCTGAAGGTGAAATTCATATACACACACTTCACTCTCTCTCTCTCACACACACATATAAAGATGGGAAGAGAGACAGAGGTGGCTCAAAAGCAGCAGTCGACGGCGTCATACACAGTGGAGCAGCTCGTCGCCGTCAATCCCTACAACCCTGACATACTTCCCGATCTCGAAAACTACGTCAACGAGCAGGTTCCTCTCTCTCCCTATCTATATGCTTAGAATCGAACATCTCTTTCTGTTTGGTTTAATATATATCTATTTATTTTAACTCAGAGTTTTATATCAATTGATTTTTTATGGTGGAAAGTTGCTGAATTCTTTTCTACTCATGTTATATTTAGGGTTATGTAAACCAAAAACATATTTTTTTTTTTTAAAAAGGAAAAAATTATTGATCGATCTTGAACACGAAAAAAGGTTATCGATTCTATTGGCATATGCCAGAGATTGTTTCAATTAAGAAGCTTTATGATACACATACACAAGAAGAACGTGTATACAATAATGTGGTGGTAGAATACAATTGTGGGCATTAATCCCTATAATTTTATCTGTGGTCCATATGTTGGATATGTAATTTCTGACTTCTGAGTGGAATATAATTGGGGCATATAATCTATTAGTGGACCGTAAAGTAATACCCAAATTGTGTTTGGAAACAAAGAATCAAGTTATTGGAATTGGAGGAAAATTCGTTTAAACTGTGAGCTAATTTTTCTCCAATTCCAATTCCAAGGCATCAATTCTATTGGCAAACATAGCTCAGGTTGATAATTTACGGGTTCATGAAGTTAGTGAAACATGTTAATACTGCACACTTCACACATTCTAATTGCAAGTTGTGAATAACTGTGAACATTTATAAGTTCATCATCATATGAGATAAAAGAACCATCTTAGTTTCAAATGCACACAGTTTTTATCAAATGCACACAGTTTTTTATTTGTAACTCATTATTTACTACTACATCCTTAAGTATGATAGCCATAATTGATGTTTTCTTAATAATTGTAAATTTACTGAACCAGGTTTCGTCACAAACATACAGTCTGGATGCAAATCTTTGCCTTCTCCGTCTCTATCAGGTAATTGTTTGCTTGTCTTTTCGACATTGCAACTGGATATTTTCTTTATCATTTAGTAGACCAAATTATAATTAACTGTGAAATCACTTTATTAACAACATGTTTCTTATTGCAGTTCCAGCCAGAGATAATGAGTACCCAAATTGTTGCCCGCATTTTGATTAAGGTCTAATTAAACTTTTGCATAGAAAAAATTGTCCTGATTGTGTTTGTGTGTGGTGTGTATATATAACAGTTTTATGTATCATATTGGCACACAATGTGTTTCTGATCCTCGGTTTTCTCTTCCTCTTGAGCAGGCTCTTATGGCAATGCCTGCCCCGGATTTCAACCTCTGTCTCTTTTTAATTCCAGAACGAGTGGTATCAAACTATAACTTCTAACAATGTCTCTCTTTAATTTTTATGTATTTTTACGCGTGCACTTAGTCTTATTACTCTTATTAATCTTTTTTGTTCAAGAAGCAAAAAACGCTTGTCTTTGGAATGTTCATATAGTGTCAAGGATCAATTAGGAAGGAAAAGCATAATGATTTTACAAGTTATCTTAATTATTGTGTAGAATCAAATCCAATTTGTTTTAAATGTAATTGCTTCTGTTGTTTTCCATTACATTATCTGTGAGGAGGCTTCCACTTCTATAGTGGCCAGACTCATATGGATGTTTTTACACTTGAATGCATGTAGAAGGCCGTGAGCTTCAAGTGTACCAAATTAGATCTTTTGTACAATCTCATGATAGATTTCATTATGGCAACATCAAAAGATAAGAAATTTGGGGACGCGTAATATTTCTTATGCTGTGTTCTCTTGTCTTCGTATCTGTGTTTTCTTTTCTCCAACCTCCTTCTTTTTCCTGTCAACTTTGGACTCTCTTGATGATGCAATGGGATTGAATTAGGAATCACAGATTGTTCTAGCAACAATTCTCCTTTAAAAATGGTTTACATAGTTTACAATGAACTGTGAGAACAAAATTCCAACTTCATCATGTAGCTGCTATAACTAAAAAATTCCTTTTTGATTTCTTTTATCAATTATCAGCAAATGGAGGAACAGTTCAAGACATTAATTGTTCTCTCACACTATTTGGAGGTATTTTTTTATCCCAGATTGTTACTGCTATGTACATAATGTACGTGCGTGAAATCGATCAACACTTCACACTTAGTTTTCACCTGCAGACAGCACGATTCCGTCAGTTTTGGGAAGAAGCTGCGAAGAGTCGTCACATAGTAGAAGTTGTGCCAGGTATTAAACATTTACAACTAGTGTATTGTTGGTTCATGCTTCAAGTAATGGCTCCTCTTACATGATAAGTCTATTTGCCTCGAGGGTTGTTGCATCCTAGTTTTCCTTAGGTAGTTTATGATTATGCTTCTTGGACTCATGAGCCCCAGTTCCAGTTGCACCTCAAAACTAATCTGAGAGTTTGAACTTTGAAGTCTATGGCTTACAAGAATTATAACTACAGGTTTTGAGCAAGCAATACAAGCCTATGCAATTCATATCCTCTCTCTGACTTACCAGAAGGTTCCGAGGTCTGTTCTTGCGGAGGTATGCTTTTATTTTTTGTCCTTCACATTCAAATGGCTAATGTTCATTCCTGCTACAATGTGGTTTTTGTGCTGGCACCTAGTGGTTGGCAAGTAGACGACTGAGGAGTACAGGAAATGATGGTTTCCTTGGAAGAATAAATGGCTTAAACTTTTGGTTTACTTATGAATATACCGTTTAAGCAATTTAAAGAGGACAAAGAGGAACACAATATTTACCGTCATTTTTGGATGTGAATATTGATTATTACTAATTTTTAAAATTAGTTCAGGGGACTTGCAATGACATTCTTTTCTTCCTATTCTACTTTTATAGTTTACGTCCTTCAGTGTGAACTAGACCCAATAGGCTGATCCAGTTCTATTCCTGATGCAATTTAGCCCACTGGACGGTCTTTTGTTTTACCAACTTGAGTTTGTGTCAAATTTTTCTATCATACTCAGCTTTATAGGGTCGCTCATATAAACTTATTAATTAAACATCGGTACCTTACAGGCTATCAACATTGAAGGGCTTTCCCTGGACAAATTCCTTGAGCACCATGTAGCTAACAGCGGTTGGATTCTTGAGAAGAGTCAAGGCAGGGGCCAACTCATTATCCTACCTCACAATGAGTTTAATGATCCAGAGTTGAAGAAAAATACTGCAGATAGTGTTCCATTGGAGCATATCACCCGTATCTTCCCCATTCTTGGCTGACCTATTTGCATGGGAACTTGGAGCATTTTATTATCTTTCCTCTGCTTCAGCAGAAGGGAAATGTTGTTGAGCTGCTACTACTCCCTTAAATCTGCATACATTAAGGTGCCATTTTTGAGGATCTCGGTAACTGGTTTTTGTTTTATGTTCATGTTAGACACTTGAACCATGGTACCTCCTATGGTCGAGATTAATTAGTCTTCTTTTAGGATGGTGTTTCTCAATTTATGCTCTTCATGTTCCTTATTGAATGATATAAAGTGATATTTCTCAGCTTATTATTACAGACTATACATGAACTTGTTCAGAGTCCCTCACTGCCCCTTTATTTACTATTTGATTCTACCATGGCTAAATTTTCTTTTTAAAGTATGGAAAGTGAATGGCCGGCCCACCTTGGAAATCTTCCTATCGAAGACCACCAAACTTGCTGGACCAAATGTCTATGAAACTTCTGTGATCCTGACATGGCTTGAAAGTATGTATACAGGTATGTACATACATAATACATACATACATAGATGTGTGTGAGGTGATCCATTATTGGAATGGTCTTTTGAACATCAACATTTTTGTCAACCAGAAGCTCTTTTTCCTTGAACACATCGTCATATTAATTTAGAAGAAGACATTTGACAGACTCGCAGTCCACATTGATTGTTGGTACACACCTCACATGAGTACCTGCTGAAACTACCCTACTCATTAAGAAACAAACCCAAGTTATTAGGAACTGCATTAGAAAATCTGCTCCAGATCAGGAGTATCAACTAAATCAGCAATGATTAGCTTCTCCTTGTTGAAGAAGAGATCTTGTAGGTTGTATGGTCCTACGGATAAAGGAGGTCCGTCCCAGAGTGCCTTTGCAAATTGTTCATGAATCCTCTGTGTTGGATGGAAAGAATCCCACCATACGTGGTCGTCAGGATTATCACACACCTGGTAATCAGTGACCACCTTTGTGCCTCCACAGGTGAAGAGGCCCCCATAGGGTCCTGCTCCACAGCAAGCATTCACTCCTTCCCTGAAACCTTCATAATCATGCAGCATTAGGAGGACGTGTGTGAGTATTTATATATCAATCTTTACATATGATTTGCATGCAAATACGAAGTGCATTGGGTTTGCCCTTTTTTTTTTTATGGATCAGTTTGAGAAATTGGGGGATATGGATTGTACATACCATACTTGGATGGATGATTCATTCTGTCATATAGCCAGTTGTAGAAGTCTGAGTTACAATACTTGAAACCCTTGAATAGATGTTCAAGGCTTGTGAGAACAGCTTTCAGAGCATTATTATGTGCTAATGCAAGAGCACAAGCTTCTTCAAAACAACCACCTTTATCGGCTTTAGGATTCAAGGCTCTAAGGGATGGTAAGCAACCCAGAGGAGACAAGCTTAGAAAACCAAATTTTCTACCTCCTTTCTCATACAAAACCTGAATCAGTAGAAAACAAAACATAAATAAAATATAGACATCACACTTGAAACAGTGAAGGGTTGTCATCATCAAACACTCACCTGAATGGCTTGTGTCAAGTTGCCAATGACCATTCCCACATATTCCTCTGGAAGATGCAGTTCCTGCATTCTTGGGTTACCTAGATAACCACCCATGTAATCATTACTTCCCATACTGAAGAAATAAACTGCTTCTGATATAAGTTCTTTTGCTTGTGTATCTCCCAACTTTTCTGATAAGTTCTTCTGCACCTCATCAAAGTGCTTTAATTGTGTCTTAAGATCAATGACCTGAGAACAATTTTGGATTCACAAGTTAGGGTTGCAAATGTCAATTCATTGCCAGGTAAAATCTGTAAACTACTTTACAATTGACTTTGATACAACTTGGAAGAATTTCCTTTCTTTTTTTTTCATAATTGTGGAAGACGATCCTTACCAAACCATGATTGGTTTCGGAAAGTATGCCAGCCCCACCGGAGGCAAAGTTAACGCCGTTGACATAATCAACAGATGGTTGTAAGAATGGAGGAATCATCGACAACTTTGCATATTCAGCTGTATCACCAATTATAATGATATATTCATATGTATATCAAAGACCATGTTTTTAAATAACTAATGTGTATGTAAAATTTAGAAATTGAAGTATGATTACCAATATAATCTACAATGATGCGGCCATTGGAGAAGCGTCCCGTAGGTTCTTCAAAGAAGCCATTCTGCCCATAAGGCTTGTAATTGGCTTTGTTCTCGGGGATCGTTTCGATGTAGTTATTGTTGCCGGGATCCACAGTGGAGTCTCCGAAGATGAAGAAGGCAGTACCGGTCTTCTCCGATGGACTACCAAATGTTCTGAAACTAACAGATAGTAATACAATTACACAAACCGCTAAGTAATTAGAATGGGACATTGGTCTAGCCATTGTAAAGAATGCAGGTGCCTTATTGTCCTTGAAAACTCCTATATATATATATACATTATATATATATATATATATATATATATATATATAATGTATATATATATACATATAAACACACACACGCATATATATATAGCGTTTCAGATGCTGCATTAAAAAAGGCGACACCTCCAATGAAATGCCACATTATTTGAAAAGGACATATAATTGTTCAGCATGTCTTGGTAACTTAATAGTGGATAGAGATATCCATAGATTGAATATGCTAAAACCGTTTCTTGTACACAAGTCGAATGCTTTGTAATTATCAGCCCGAGACGGTTTTTCTTGTCAGCTTGAATAACTTTGTGTGATTCAATATTTACTGAAACTGTGGATCACTGTGTAAAATTAAAATGTTTGGTTGTGATCTTTAAATACTCAACAATATTGGCAAATATGTGCCCATCTCTCGACAATTTCATTTGCTAGGCAACTTGGACCAACCACCACCATCCGTATACAATTGTTTTATGCAATAAATGTAACTATATCTTTTATATTCTAAAATTGAATATATATATATATATATATATATATATATATATATATGTATGCATTTCTGCATATTTATATAAAGAAAACATTATCTCGTAATATAACCACTTTGATTAGGCCAGTTTGGCATGCATTTTGTTTTTATTATTTTATTTTTGAACTATTGCTACAAGTTTCAATTTTGACAATAAAAACATGTTCAGTGCGGTCTTGTTTTATTTTACACAGTGCTAAAACACTTCGTGAAGACCCAAAACCAAAAAGATGTTTTTTCTTATTTTAACAATTGTTCATGGCCCAAAATCATAAGTGTATATGTTTCTGTTTCCAACAATTCCATAAAAAAACATCGTTCCCAAATGTGCTTCCGATTTTTTTTTCCAAAACATACTTACAACAAAAACACTATTTCTGTTTTAGCCAAAAACAAAACGCATGCCAAACAGGCCCTAAATATAAATGTGCCGGACAACTTGGGAAAATCCTATCCAAGTGAGAAAAACTAGTTCTCAATTAAATCTTTCAAGTAGTAGTAGAGTTCTGGAGGATTCATCAGAGGTTATAATGCAATGACAATAGCAACCTAGAACTCAAAATGATATTTTGAAAGAGGGAGAGAGCAAACATTTTTGTGCTCGGTTCCGTTCCACATCAAATATTTCAAATTCGGTTTCTCTAAAAAAGCCTGCGACATGGCATTTCTATTTTATTGTGAAACAAAGATACACAAAACAAAGTGCCTCAAAACTGCCGAAAACACGACAGTAATGTCTTTGGAGCAAGAAAAAAATATAAATTATCCTGGCTTTAGACGCTTTTGAAAAGAAAAAAAAACAGGAATCACAGTTTCTTCAATGCAGTCAGATGAATACAAGCAACAATAATAAACATGCAATTCATTAGGATAGTAGCTGCCTCGTCAACTCTCCTCCTAATGTTTGGAGTGCTTTAAGCATATTTATTCCACAATATCCAGCAGCAAAGAGATTTCCCTACATAGCAGAAGACAAGAACTAGGATTACGTCAAAACAGGAATAAGGTAGATTGATTAATATTGCCCATAGTGTCATCAATTGTAACTCTTTGACAATAATAACTCAGGACATTATTTTATCTTATCACTCACATCATTATTTTCTCCTCCCCAAAATGAGGAGATATGCAGTGATGAATTACTAAAATAAATACTACCTAGTATCAAGACTTTTTTTATGCAACACTATTTTATGCCTCATCACGGTAAGTTTACCTTTTTCCTAGTCAACGTGATTTGGCAAAACTGCAATAGCATGATTAAATGGCATGCGAAGTGCAGAGGCCACCATCAACGGACATGTTAAATACGACTTAGCATGCTTCTTACTTGGCATTAAAATTAACAATAAGAAAAATCTTAAATTAAAAATATTGCTAACTTAAAATATAAAAAAAAAATGTTGACAGAGTAGCAAAGTATTTCAATGACACGGTTCACTCCAAAAGAAGTGGGAATGACTCAAAACATCAGTGTCCAAGATCCCAACATGCAACACTCTTTATGTGAGTAAAATGCAAAGATGCATACGATAAGAATAATGCCTTTGCCTACACGGAGAAAAAGATTGGAAATGATGTTAATCACATATAAAATGGAAAGTGCTTCTAGCAAATTCTGTTATTTATACATAAAATTAAGAAGTAATCAATAAAACAGTTAATATAGAGCAACAAAGGATCACTATTTTTTTTTTTTAAAGCAAAATTTTATAGAAGAGCACTCAAAAGGGGATTCGAAAGGCCAAAAAACACCTCTCCTTTAATTTTAATTTAGGGGATTCATTATTCGAAGGGAAGTAGACTACTCAAAAATTTCACATTTCATTTATGTCGTAATTGAATAAAGAATTCAGAAAATCTAAAAAATAAATAAACGGAAGAAAGAATCAATCAAATCTTGTTTAGTCTAATAATAGTGGAATCAATGGCGCAGAGTCAAAAAAAGATTCTGACCCAACACTATTGATGAACCAATCCAATAAATCTACTTCTAATAAATTTCTATATAATTTCTAATTGGGAAAGATTAAACACAAGCAAAATACGCAATGACATCCCAAGGGAATGTTACTAATGGAACATGTAGGAATAATAGGAACTGTTCTTTTCAATCTAATATGATCTTTTATCATATAAATCTATTAATTATGAAAATAAGAGGAACTCATATCTTTATGGATCACAAAGTAACTAAGAACCAAGAAATTTCTTATAATTACAATACACATAAACACAAATTATTTGATATGCCGGAGATTACCACTATCAATAATTATCTAGGATAAGGTGATATTGGGTATATGAGCCTTCAAAGAGGCCAAAAAAACAACAATCTCCTCTAAAGATCGATAATCTCTCCCTGAAACCCAATAAAAAAGAGTGAAAATAATAGAGAACTTAAGCATAGAAATAGGCTTCTCCTTTCCATCGAAATATCTCGGATTTCTCTCAAGCCAAATGCACCAACAAATACAAAGAGGCGTAGCCCTCCAAGCATCCCGAACAAGAGCCCCAACTGAAAAACCTCTTCAAGCCTTAATCAACCCTCAAGAGGAACGAGGCATGACCCAGGATCACTATTTGGCGCAATAATAAAGGCTCTAACCAACAAACATGAGCGCATGTCGACTCTGAACTACTTTGATTAAAATCATACTATATTTTGTATTCGTCTTTAGTCTATCCCTAAGGGTGGGCCTTAGCGCAATGGTAAGGTTGCTTCATCGTGACCTAGGTCACAGGTTCAAAACAGAAACAACCTCTCCACATGAGGAGGTAAGGCTGCATATATCAAATCATCCCCAAACCCTGCAGTGGCAGAAGCCTCATGCTCTGTAGTCTCCCAACACCCTCCCTAGGTGGGATAGACATTGTCTAATATCTAACCAAATACACCTATTGGCACAAAATGCTGTAAGAAAGAAAAAAAAAAAAATGCTCATGAAATAAGCATAGTTGAAACATGGATGAGAAGATGGAACCCATTAGAGAATAAATAAATGTGACTAATATGGTTTGTCCATGTTTAACAGCTACCAATAATACTTTAGTGAGAAAGTGACATAGTCCACCATGATAGTAATGTAAGAGGAAGGGGAACATGAAGATCAAAATTAATATGGACTGAGACTAGGTAATGAAAGATATATAAAGTTTGGTTTAACTGAAGTATGACCTTAGATAGAACAGAATGAAACCAAACAGTAGGACTGAAACTTTGTTGAGTTGGATCTGAACAAATTAGGTAAATCTTGCCCTCCGTTTATACATATTTGTCCTAGTTTCTCGAACCATAACTTATTTCATATGACGATCAAGAGATAAGTAACCAAACAAACAATTGAAACCATCCAATAGGGCCACTTCCGACATCTATTAAAAAAGGACTAGTCCATTAGCGACATTGACTTTGCACATACATCATGCTATAGAATATTATCCCCTCAACCAATCTGACTAGACAATGTCAAAAACACAAGTCAAAAGGTGCAAAAACCAACCTGCATAGAAAACTCAAGCAGCAGCAACCTCCAGTAACTCCCTCTCTGCACGATCCCTAATCCTCCTCTCAAGCTCCGGCCTGAAGTGCCTAATAAGACCCTGGACCGGCCAAGCAGCAGCATCACCCAGGGCACAGATTGTGTGCCCTTCGATCTGCTTCGTTATCTCCTGAAGCATATCAATCTCCTCCAATTTTGCATTTCCAACTTTCAATCGTTCCATGACCATCCAAAGCCATCCTGTACCCTCCCTGCAAGGCGTACACTGACCACAACTCTCATGCTTGTAGAAGTAAGAGAGCCTTGCAATTGCATCCACAACATCAGTTGACTTATCCATCACAATGACAGCTGCAGTCCCCAACCCTGACGTGACAGCCTTGAGTGCATCATAGTCCATTAGCACATCATCACATATATGCTTTGGAAGCAGTGGAACGGACGAGCCACCTGGTATTACAGCGAGTAAATTGTCCCATCCACCTCTAACGCCCCCACAGTGCCTCTCTAACAGCTCCTTTAATGGTATACTCATCTCCTCTTCAACCGTGCAAGGCTTGTTCACATGACCTGACACACAAAATAGTTTTGTTCCAGAATTGTTCTTCCTGCCAAAACTAGCAAACCAATCTGGCCCACGCCTTAAGATAGTAGGAGAAACAGCCACTGTTTCCACATTTGTAACAGTTGTAGGACAACCGTATAGCCCTGCATTAGCTGGAAAAGGAGGTTTCAATCGCGGTTTCCCTTGCTTCCCTTCAAGGCTCTCCAGCAGTGCTGTCTCTTCACCGCATATATAAGCACCAGCACCATAGTGGATATGGACATCAAAATCATAACCAGATCCGCATGCATTTTTTCCCAGCAGTCCTGCTGCATAAGCTTCTTTCCTAGCCTTCTCAAGGTTGTGGCGTTCATTCACATATTCACCCCTAATGTAGATATATGCAGCAGTAGCCCTCATTCCCACACCAGCAATCAGGCAGCCCTCTAATAATTTGTGAGGATCATGCCGCATTATTTCCCTATCTTTACAGGTTCCAGGTTCACTTTCATCAGCATTGACAACAAGATAGGACGGACGGCCATCAGATACTTTAGGCATGAAGGACCATTTGAGACCAGATGGAAAACCAGCACCACCACGGCCACGGAGGCCAGACTTCTTCATTTCATTGACAATCCAATCGGCACCCTTAAGTACTAAATCTTTAGTTCTATACCAGTCACCCCGTTTCATGGCACCTTTGAGAAAGGGATCATGCAACCCATATATGTTGGTGAAAATGCGATCTTCATCTTTCAGGCCACCAAAGTGGGTTTTCTCAGGAGGTGGCGGAGGAGGTGGAGGTTGAGGTTGAGGAGTAGTAGCATTTGATGCAGCTTGAGTACTGAATAATCTACTGCTCAGTGCCCACTTCTCACAGTGACGCTGAGCCAAAGCCATCCTTTGCAAAGTGAGAATGCCCCTGATGGGAGCCTATCAAAGAGTTACAGCATAACACCAAAATTAAAAAAGGAAGTTAATTCCCAACATAAATACTGGTATACTTGGGATAGCAGGATCCAAAGAAAAGACATCATGAAAAAAAGAAAGTCGGAACAAGCAGAGATTAATGCATGATATACCCAGTTAGAACTCCTTGTATTTTATACTAAGCCAAAGCACTTGGGAGTTAGGAATGGCTAAACACAGAAACCACTAAGACATTGTAATGCAAGCTATCACCTCCTTCGAAAGAAAAACCAAGGCACTTAATTAAGTCCCAAAACTGAATGCAGCTTAAACTAGATTATAACAGCCAGAACCTGATCAATATTAACTTAAAAAAAGCAGCAGCAACTTCAGTTTTGAGTTTGGACATTAGTCATTTACACACTCGTACAAACACCAAATCAAATGGTCAAGTAGGTATAAAGGCGAGATGAATAAATAAGAGAATTAACCTTGTAGGCTTGTAGCACTGTTCAACCCAATTCATAGAAATAAACATTAACAATGAAAGTCAATATTCTGCAAAAATACATCTAGAAATGGATCATCGTACGTGAAATAAATGGCATGATGGGGCTTCTCTTAAAGCATGAAATTTTAAAAAATAAATAAAATTAGTGTAATATAAGGCAAGGTACCTCTTATTCTCCTTAGTATTCCAGATAAAAACTGAGGAAAATAAAAGCGAAAAAATGATTTCTCATATTGTTTCCGATGAAGCAAATAATGGTTTCAATTGATTGCAACATAAATTAAATATACAAGTTTTGTAATTTATCCCCTTGATTAACCCTAACAGCGAAATTTACACTAATAGATCTATTATGAAGCACAACTTTTTTCACAATCATTCGTGTCTATCAATTGCGAATATAAATATTTGCGATCGAAACCCTACTACAGAAAAGTTGAAGGAGAGAAGTGTAGAGATTGCGCACCATGATTCGATTAAATGTTGCAGACGAGCTGTGATTTATCGGCGATTCAGCTGATTGTAAAGATGAAGAAGAATGAGAGAGAGAGAGAGAGAGAATGAGCTCCCACGCTCGCGTAGGCTGTGTACAACGAACAGCGGCGATGTGTCCTCGAAGTTAATCGGATGGCGGAGATTGATGGCCTGTTTGTGATGGTCCACGGAACACGTGGATATACCGTGGGCCTTTTACTAACTCAACAATCTGGCGCATGGTTCTTTTTAAAAAAAAAAAAAAAAAAAAAAAAAAAAAAACTAATGTAACTTTTTATCCATAAATCAGATTTTGGTTCGAGTTCAATAAGAACTCAAATGTAAACTAAAATATTTAATTCCATGTACTTAAATAATCATGAATTATAATTAATTTGATATACTAATAATCCACTTTGACATAATATAAACTTGTATAAAGTAAATTACTCTCAAGTTTGTTCAAATTACACTCCGAATTAACTCATTAATTTACTTACCTAAAATTATGAAAGTATCGTTTTGCTCACTAATAGTCTTCACAAAGACTTGTGATTTGGCTTATGTCATCAATAAAAATTGAAATTACCTTTATACTCACTTCAAATATAATATTATTACCTTTTTCGCCTAATTTTTTTTTCCTTTTGTTGTTCATATTTGATTTCTCTTCTCTCTACTGATCATTATTGATTGCTGATCTATTTTATATTAAATTTTCTTTAACAAAAAATAAAAAAATTTACCATTGACAAATATCAAACTCACAATCGACCTTAGTTCAAAATCTATAATTTGGTGAATTGAAGGATATTTAGCCACCGATTATTAACGTTTTTATTTTTTTATTTTTATTTTTTTCAAAAATAGAAGTAAAAGCAATATTTTAGTTGTGGTGAATTAAATTTTTTATGCTTTTAATATTTTTAAAGTAAGAACTTAAAAAACAAATTTAATAATTATAATTTTGATTTGACTTTCTATTTGACAATAGTGTTATTTACTATATATATATATATATAATCACTCTGCAAAACAAAATTTTCCAAAGAATCAGACCCAACACCCCAACCAAACACCAACTCAACCCCACTCATCCACAAACCCACCTCACCTCAACCCCATCTCAGTCTCTCTCATCGCCCTCCTTTTCGTCTCTGTCTCTCACCTCACCCCACAAGACCCCAAAACCTGGTTCCTCACTCTCCCCACCACTCTCCGCCACCACTACTCCACCAGTCGAACCATCAAGGTCCAGACCACCCCAAATCACCCCCCAATTGAAGTCTTCGCCATTCAAGATGGACCCATCAAATCCAATAACATACTCACTGTACATGGGTTAGGTCATAGTTCTTACTCTTTTCGCAAAATTGTCGAGTATCTGGGCCTCAAAGGGCTCCACGCCGTCGCTATCGATCTACCAGGTTCTGGGGTTTTCCGATTAGTCGACGGTTATGGTGGAAGAGAGCTCCTTTTTTTTTTTTTTTTTGTGTGACTGGTTGAAGTTCATTTGGGTATATTGTTGATAGGTTATGATGTGTATGAGAGAGGAGAGAGATGGTCGTGGCAGGGGCTATGGTGGGAGGAGGTGGCAGTGGGTGGAGGAGATTGGGGAGGAGATGGTTAGAATTTTTTTATTTTATTTTATAAACAGTGTTACAGCAGAGGAAGTAATTTTCAGTGTAAAAAATAAAGATCTTACTTTCTATTCTCTATACAAAATTAGAAAGTATTTTTTTAAAGGAAAAAAGTGAAAGTATTTTATTAAACATAATTTTTATTTTTTATTCTCAATTTTAAGAATTGAAAATAAAAATCAGGAATTATTTGTGTTTATATTAAACAGGACCTTAGAGACAAAAATCCAAGGTTGAAGAATCTCGCTCGCTTGATACCAGAACACATTCATAAACAAAATGTATTACGAAATTAAGGATGTAACAAAAAGTATGAGTTATATACTGTTGGTTTATAGTTATGTGTAGTATTATATGTCTCTAAATTTTTATCTTTCGGTATTATATACCTATAAAATTTTAAAATAACCCCATTCAAATTACAGAAAAATCACACTATATAAAGTTTGCCGTCTCTCACATAATATCTAAGTCTGTCACCATCTGTTGTGACCATAATAAATTATCTTTGTATTCAAGGATTGAGCCAGAATTTCAATTGAAGGGGATGCAGTATTAAATATATATATATATATATATATATAGATGGTTCAAATTAAGGGACAAATAAAAAATATACATAAAATATCGATGGTTCAAATTAAAGGACAAATAAAAAATATACATATCATTACAAAATAACATGTCAATCAATAAGTAGTATGAACTATAAAAAAGATAAATAATCCACAAATAAATACTTGACAAATAAAAAAATAAAATAAAAAAGTGAGAGAACTTTGAATGGAAAAAAAAAAACTTTGAATGAAAAAAAAAAAGAGAGAGAGTTTGATTCAAGAAGGGAAAATAAAAAATAAAAAAAATTAAAGAAAAATAAAGAAATTTAAAGAGTAAAAAAGAAAAGAGAGAAAAAGTTAAGGACAAGTGGGCGTGCCCTCATGCTTACATTCGCTCCACCCCTATTTGTATAGACAATTGTCATTATCAATGGGTTCATATAATTGTTTTAAATGGGTTAGTCGCCTTAGGTCCTATCTCAAATTTTCTTAGAGATAGGTTTAATTATAGTTTCTAAAATTAAGGTTCATGTCTTGATACTCAAAAGCTTAAGCTTTGGTAGGTGGAGCTAACCTCCAATTTATATATACTCATTTAACTTCTTTTTTTTTTTTATCAAAATCCAATATGGGACGAGGCTCCTTCATAACACTCTTTTTCATTCGAACTCGCAACATCTTTGTTGCGGTTGCACCACCTTGCCTACCCAGGATGGCTCACCTAAACACCTTTGGACCGGGCACTTAGCTTGGCATCGGATCAAAGATTGGATCTAACTCTGATACTAACTGTAACGGGTGAGTGTTTCGCGATCTGACCCCAAAAGTTTAAGCTGTTGGGTTTGGACTAAAATTCAACCCATCTATATACATTTCACTTCTCATTTGAATCCTATGTGGAACAAGACTTCACTTATAATAACAGTTTTCTTAAAATTACGGTTTATAATTTCATATCGGGGTCATTCTCCCTTTAAATCAACGTGGTTGTTATATTAATGGGCTAAGCCCAATCATTTTGGGCGTGTTTAAATTTCTTGCAAGGGCTTAATATTCCTGGTGAGCTTCATTCAAATCTAGTGCAGGTTGGTTCCAAAACATTCAAATTAGAAATTTATTTATTTATTTTTATTTTTTATTTTTTTCACCGTTCAAATTAGATCCCCCTATCAAATCCTTTTCCTTGGTGTTCCAGTTTCATGGCGTAAGAATATTTTGGAGAAAATGATGTATAGTTTAACAAGATGCAGGTAGGATGTATGGTTCAACATGACGTTGATTGATGATGGGTAGTCTTTCTTTTAGTTGGGTATGGATTCCTTTTTTGAGAAACGATAATTTACTCTAGGAATGCTATGAATTCCTTTTATTTTATTATTATTATTATTATTATTATTTTAGTGGAACTTTGTGATGCTATATTGTGGAAAAATTATGTATTGGAAACCCTTTTACAATTACGTAAATTTGGGAACTTGACTATATGTAATTATTATTCTCTGCTCTTTTAGTTATAAAATTTTATAATGATTATATTTTCGGTCTCTTGGTTCTATTGAGCAGGTGACGTTTGTGTGTATGTCAGATGTATTTTTAGTCTCTTAGTTGTCTTTAGCATGTGAATATTTGTGTATGTAGTTGTAGCTTCTTCCTAGTTGGAAGCAGGAATGGTTCAAATGAACCGTATTACAGAGAACTACTGACAATATGACAGTAAACCATGGTTCAAGTCAATTTGTGAATTGTATTTAAAGTTGGATTGCTCAATGTAGCTAAAAGATCATCGCATTTCAGAAACATATGTTGGAAACTAACCGGTGGAACTTAGAATTTAAAGAAACTAAGTAGTAAATAATTAAGACCTGCATTTTGTTATTGCATCATCTTGATTGATGTTAAAATGAGAATTCGACATTTCCTGAGAAGGTAAAAACAAACAAAGAGAAGAAGAAGAAGGAAAGAAATAAATAAATACAAGAGAAATAGTTGTAATTTGTAAAATAAAATGTGCAATCTTGTCTATTTTGAGCAATGAATCGTCCACCCACTCTTGCATAACAGTCAATTAAATTAAATGCCAGAGCAGATAAATTCAAAAACCTCCAAATTTTTTCATACTTTTGATGCATTTGTCACATAAATATTATGCAGTTCTCTAGTCCATCTTTTTAGTTCATCTTTTATTAGTAACATTTAATTTAACTCATTTGTATCGAAATAACATTTCTTTTGCCTACCTAGCATACATTTTTTTTGCCTATCTAACATATAAATTAAAGGTATAACATAAATTCAAAAGTACAATAATGTTTTTATCAAATTATTATTTATTTTTATATTACATAGTTAAATATATAAATTTATCTTTTAAAATAGGGTTAATTACAATGACGCCTCTTGAGGTTTGTCATATTGACAGTTATATACAAGTTGGAGTGTTTTTTTTAACAATGACACCCCTCGTCAGAAATTGCATCAAAACAACCCCTAAAAGGTTATGAAAAGTCAAAATTGTCCTTTAATAGTTTATTACTTTTAATGGTAAAATATCAAAACTCTTTAAAGACCAAATTGCCCTTTGTGTGAGATCAATACCAGCCACCCATTTTTTCTTCCCTCGTCGCCTTCTATCTACCCAAACGCACCGAATCACTCACCATTGCTGCGCCACCCGACCACCACCTTTGGCTTCAAAATTTTGATGGAAACATTCACAATTGATGAGATCGGTCAAGATGAGAAAAGATTAGATCGTTTGTAACTTCTGCAAGTTTTTCTCTTGGGCTTCGGCGATGGTGACGACCAGGGCGACTAGATTGGGCTCCGACGATGGCGACTAGCAGCAGGGATGACACGGCAATGATGCGTTTGCAGCGTTAACGGCAACTAGGGTTATATATATATATGTAGAAAGAGAAGTGGTGGCTGTGGGTAGCGATGGTATGATAGGTGCTTTGGGAGGATGGAGAGAACAAAGAGAAGTTGGGAAGAAAGGGAAAAAATTATTTAGTCACTTGATGGTGAGGGTGGCCGAGGCCGTTGCACTCGAGGCGGCCGCCGGTGTTATAGGATAAGTGGCCGTTAGAGTTGTTACAGCCAATGCTCGGTCGGCGTCGCGAAGGATTGGTGGGTCAGATTTCGCCGTATACATCGCCATACTTAGGTTTGTCGTAGATTTTCTGACGAACTCTCAGTTCGTCGTCGACGACTGCATCTCTTTCTTTGACTCACCGGATCTCTTAGCAACGACGACCTCGTGATCAACCATGGGCATCCACGCCTCAATTTGGGCGTTCACCGTCGCTGCCAACAACCCGACCTTCGTCTTAACACGAGCGAAGCAACAACTGCCATTGAAGATGATTTGCGAAACGTCGATGGCGTCAATGACGTCTGGGAACCACCAGACCAGTAGTGGAATGTGTCGATGAAAAGGCAATCGGGGCAGCGACTGAGGAGGAGCTGCTTAAGGGGTTCTTTGAGGATGAAGATGATGGAAGGCTAATGTCATTGACGACGGGGATGTGAACTGAGATTCCGATGGAGAATCCATGATCGCAGAGCTGATTGAATCAGAGTCTCGAACTCAATGATTGTGTAAAGAGAGAAAGTTGGGAGAAGAGAGAAGATAGAAGGCGTGTAATGGTTATTGTGAACAATAATCTTACTGGACATATTTTCTTAGATATGTGGCTAGGATTGCTTGGGAGGGCTTCTTAGCTTTATTGGTGGTGTGAGGGCTTGGTTTATTGAAATGATTAAAAAGGTAATTTTATAATTTCAATTGGTTAATTCTCAAGTGAAAAGGTATTAAAGTCATTTTAGCATGTGTCAGAGATGGCAGGGATGTCTTTGTTAACTTTATCAAACCTGAGTGGGACTCAATGTTCAAAAATAGGCTAACTTGTATATGATTGTCATTATTATTTTTTTTCCCTAGTTGGTATTCATACAAACATGTCTCTTTTGAGACTTGAACCCCTAACCTCCCTTTGGGAGGTAAGAGGTTGATACCACTAGGCCACTGACCCGTTAGTTATGGCTGTCATTATGACAAACCTCAGGAGGTGTCATTGTAATTAACCCTTTAAATATAAAATGGTGTAATAGTAATTTTATTAAAATAGTTTCATTTCCTTTCTTTTCCTAAACATGATTATTATTCTTTTTTTTTTCTTTTTCCCTTCATTAGTCAACCAAACACGATAGGGGGTTAAATGTAACGCCCCAAAAGGATACCAAAATAATAATAAAAATATATATATAATTTCGGTATGACCTCCGCATAAAAAGTCCCTCTACGACCTGTTGAAATACAAAAAATAAACGCAATAGCCTCACTGGGCCTTAAATCTAACATATTATGTCCCAACGCACAATACAGATATTATATTACATTCCCAAAATGACTACATACATACAGAAGTTCCATTCCTCCATCTCATCCAAACAAGGGATACACTTTAGTTATATCAATTTACAGCCCAAAATGTAGTAAGAATTTAAAAGTCCATAACTTATAACATTATACTAACTAAACTAAAGTTTCACAAGGTAGTTAATATTACATTTACAAAATACTAGAGTCTAATACAAAAGATAACAAAATAGAATGGGTCTTTAAGCTTGTCTAAACCTGTGGTGGACCATCGTCGGCCACCTCTTTTCCATATCATGAAAAAATGTTAAAAAAATAATGGGGTGAGTATAAGCTCAGTAGGAAGTGTTGAAGACACGCTTCTTATATCCCCATGAATCCATACAATGAATAGATAAAAAGTGAATGGGATCATGCTATAGGGAAACGCACATTCTCAAATAAAATAACAAGTATGTAACAAATATCAACCAATCACAAGTTTACCACAATGTCATGAAGTGCAATGTCATGCAGATGTCATTCCCCATCTTCCGAAACATTTCTATTTCAACTTCCAAAACCGTTAGTGTAATCCGACCCAAGGCACCTATGATACCCCCGGATTTCCGGATGCGGGTTGGCCAAGCCCACGCCCGATTACCCGAGGATAATAAACCAATTAGCAATAAACGAACACAGAATACAATTAAGGAAACAAGAATAAATAAAAATTTCCTGAAAAGAAATTAGAATGATAATCCAAATACTGAAACCTCATAATCAAATTAAATTAATAAAGAATTATTCTGATACATCCAAATTCTCCATTTCTAATACAACTCGGGAATCCATCTAGTGGACCCCTAAAAACTCCAACACTGAAATCATCAACTGAAGAACTCCACTGCTAAATAATGAAGAAGCTCCTATGTCATCGGAAGAATGAGAAACCATCTCTGCTCAGCACGAACAAGATCTAAGACTTGGAACCGTCCATTACCTGAAAATAATAGTGGGTCCGGCCCACGAACAAGTTCTATCCTAACTACAATCCAAACAGAGACCCGATACGCAGATACATCCTAGATGTCTCAACCATATCTATATAGTCCGTAATAGATAAATATATATCCACACTACAGGACTCTCATTAAACTATGCTGAGGGTCTCAATTTGAATAGAAGACAACATGCAATACGCACCTGAGTGGGCATGACTACCTAAACCTAACAGGGTATACCTCAACCAACATAGCTAGCTACGCATCCTACTGCATATACGCACCCTAACCGTCGACTATGAGACTCAAGCTCAGATCGCAGTACCATAATTTATATATATAAATTCCCATCCAAACCAATGTAGTGCAGCTCAACTATCATTGCCATGACACGACATAAAATTAGGATTTAAAATGTTTTAATTAAATCCCTATCCCAATTCTATATATGAGTTCCCTCCAAATACAAAGTTGTGCCGGTCAACGGTTCATTACTCAAGACACAACATGTAATCAGGATTTAAACGTTTTAGTTAAAACCATATCCTTCCTAATACAGAAATATAAATAACCATCAAGTATGTCGTTCAACTGTTTTAGTTGACAGGACATGAAACCATGTAGGATTTAACTGTTTTAGTTAATCCATTCTATATGTATGAATGGGTAGGAATTAGCGTTGTGACTTAATCCATCCCTCCGTATGACACTGTCCCATACCGGTGCATACATGCAAATGATCCGTAAGTGATGCAACATTTATGCAGTACATCAAATAAATCCACACATTCCACATAGTTGATAAACAGAATTTAAACAGTTCGTCAACTACAAATCCATAACCAAAATCCATGTAATAGATGAGACAAAGTTTAATAGTTCATTTATTCAAAATCCAGAATCTATCCATGTAGTTGATGATTTAATTCAGTTAACTTAAATTTCAACTAATCCATAATACAGTCCAGCAGTTGACAACATTAGAAATCAGTAATATGTCCATTTACACATCTGAGAATGATAAAATATAACTCAGAAAATCCACAGCTCTGATCCATCGTTGGTGGAATGGACAGAACAGTTCAACGATTAAAATAACAACCTCCATCTAATTAATGAAACCTAATTAACTAGTTCCTTAATTAAGATCCAACCTATACACAAATAAGGTCTAACAAATACATGACCCTATTACACGTCCAAAATAGATTTTAAAATCACAATATTGTCCAAGAAATTTCTAAAATTAATTATAGCGATTCAGTTCCTTTTATCCATCAATAGCATGCTAGGTTGCATCTTTGTATACTGTTTTATTGTTTTAGCACCGAGCCATAGACTATGCTACAAGTCCAATTTGTTAATTAAAAGACTCCCTCATACATCTAAAATTTAATTTAGAATCATATTATAACACCTTAAATCGTCAAATTAAAATTAGACAATTTAACTTCCTTCCAGCAGTTAACCGCGCGCGGTTAAATAGCACACTGTTAATTCCATTAATACAAAGAGGGTATTTTATGCAATTCAAGACCTTAATTACATCCTAAATTAATTATTGAAACCCCCATTAAAGTTTTAAAACTGTTTAGAAACCCCAAGAGCCTAAACAGTTTCTGAAAACTCGCAGTACGCTTCAAAATAGAAAGAGCCTGCTCTAAAAAAAAATAGAGTAGGCTCAAACCAACATTGAGCCGGCTCCAAAAACTTTTGGAGCAGGCTCAAAGTGTTTGGAGCCGCCCCCAAAAAGGGGGGAGCCCACTGTTCCGCTTTCTTCTTCGTTTTCGATAATCTGCTTCGACCCCAGCCACTTTCTATTCTTCAGTTGGTTTCTAAAACTGATCCTAAGGGTCTTATTAATACCAAATAGCATCCCGATGGTTTGATAACACAATTGGAAACCATTACAGAGACTAAATTTGCAACCAAACTAATTACGCTTTAGGAACAAAACTGAAACTATTTTGCAACAAAAGTTCCATTTCAACCCCTCTGTTCCTCTTCACTACTGAATTTAGGAGTCCTATTTAATCCCAGTATCATCCCAATGATTTATTTGCAGAGGTTAAAGGCAATTACAGAAACTACAATTTCTAATAACATAACATGCTTAAAACAAAAAACTGAAACAAGACTTACATGCGTTATAATAGAGTTGATTTTAACACGTAAAGATCTTCAATATACATATAGTAAGCATGTAAATTTCAATTAATAATTACTTAACCCCTAGAGACTATCTAGGTGCACAGAACACGAGCCAATGGGAGAGAGAAAGAACAGAACTTGCGTTGCAGTTTTGGAACAAAATTGATGAGCGCTGAAAAGTACACATTTAAACCCCTTAAGCTTGAGTATTCTAGGACCTTTATCTATCTTATTTACCCGTTTTAGTACTTATTTGTGTTTTTGTCTATTTCAGGTCAATAATGTTAAAATGGGCTTAAAATGAGTTCTTAAGGCCTTTTTGGAGTCAAACTAAGTCTTAGCGATGATCCGGAGCAAAAAAAGGCTGATTTGGAGCAAAAAGAAGCTGATACTGAAAAGCTGAAAAGTTGGATGGATCGCAGAAAAAGTTGGATCGATTGAACTTTTAGTTGGATCAATCAGAAAAGTTGGATCGATCGAAAAATAAGTTGGATCGATCGAAAATAAGTTGAATTGATCGAACTGGACATGCTGGCAGCAAGCTGTCACTTTTTCCGTGCGCGGTCAAAAGTTCACCTACCAAAAAGTTGCGGGATTAGATATTTTTGGGCATATATTCTAGACTTAGTGATTAAGAAAAGGACCTTCTATATAAAGGGAAGCAACCCATTTGTAAAAAGGGGATTTCTTTAGGCTTTTTATCATTTTATTTTCTACACTGTAATTTTTATTTCTCTCTCTAGAAAAGTTAGAGATTAGGGTTAGAAGAAAAGAGAGAAGTAGAGGCACATCTCAAGAACACATCTCTAAATCCACTATCTCTCCATCTCTAGAGCTTCAAAGAAGAAGAAGAAGAAGAGGAAGAAGAAGATGGAGCCATGTTTGGAGCTTGATTCCATGACTACATTCACCTCCTCCATGATTGACTAGATCTACACTTAGGGCTTGGATGAGCCCTAAGTCTTGTGTAATCTAAACCCTTGTATTTCTATTTTTGGGGATTTTTATATATATTGTTGTGATTAGTGTTCTAGCCTTGTGAATTTCATGAATCTTGGTATATTTCTATGATTTCCATGGTCTAATTCTTCCTATTAATTCTCTAGTTTATTTACATGTCTATGTGTGATTAAATTAGGAATTATGTCTCACATGATTCATATGGGTTAATTCTTCCATTGATTCTCTATTTTAATTACATGTTGTCTTATGTGTGATTATTTGGAGAATTGATCTCTACACTAGTTTTTCTATATTAATTGCATGTCTATGTGTGGTTAATTGAGAATCTAGTAATGGCTAGACATTAGTGCTTAATGGAATGCTCTTGTTATGTCTTTTGATGGTTCATACTTATTCCTTGATGGATTGTACCTCTCCCTTAGTTTATTTTCATGCTAGTAGTGTAATTGTAGTGTAGTGTTAGATGGGGGAGACAATTCATGCTTGTTCTTTGATATTCCATGTTTTTGAATGCAAGAAGCATATGCTCTAATATTGTGGTGTAATGGAATTTTGAGCTTAATGAAGGATTAATGACTAGTTATGATATGTTGTATCTTTCACATGTGTTTAGACAATTTATTCCTCTCCCAATAGATATATTGTGGCCTCTCAAATGATGTTTAGACAAAACAAGTTTAACTAAGTCATCCTTGTGAATTATTTGGACTATGAGCTTAATGAAATGTTTAATGACTTGATTTGATATTTTGTTCTCTTCACATGTTGTCTAGACAATATATTCCTCTTCCAATAGATATATTGTGGCCTTTCACATGTTGTTTAGACATTATACACATGTTGAGTCACATTTGCTAGTCGAACCAATTTTGTTCACAACAATGTATTCCCCATTAATGGAAAGCAAGTGGTTAATTACACAAGCTTAGTGGTGATTCCAACACCCTAAGTCCTCTCTTCTCATCTCTTAAATCCCTATCTCTACTTAATTTTATTTTTATTGCATTTTAATTAATTCTTTTCTAGAAGTAATCAACCAACCCAACTCTCTTTTGCAATCATTTGGTACGCTAGAGTCGAAGTTGAAATTCCAACACGTATAATCCCTTGAGACGATCCCTACTCACTCTTGCTACGTTAGTAGTGGTGTTGGTAGTGGTTTTTATAAATTTAAATTTGACATAAAAGGCTTTTCTTGACCACACATTCACTACATTTAGTTTGGCGTATTGGAACGGCCGTCGTCAAACACCATGTCGCCGTCTTCCTAAGTTTTTCCGGCGATAACGACTGCCATCAAGGACTCCCTTGATCCGGTTCTAACTCTCGAATGGCCCTCAACCTTCCTCTTTGGATCGGCCTAATTCGTTGGCCAAAACCCCAGGTTCTTCTCTCACAGTTTATCTCAAAACTCTCTAAGACTTCTCTCTGCCTCCACTGCTCCACAAATAGAGTTCTAACCCTTGGCAGATAATATAAGGTTCTATATATATAGGTTTAAGACAAACCCTACTCCTATTGTTAAACCTACGTCTCATAAGAAAATACTAATAATAATATTAATAAAAGAAAACCCAAAGCATAATACAAATATTAAAGTCGACCCTTAAATATATGTATAAGCATAATACAAATATTAAAGTCGACCCTTAAATATATATATATATATATATATATATATATATATATATAATTTCATTTATACTATATATATATAAATAAATTAACTACTCTTATTAATATAATTATTTACTATACTAATAAATATCAAATCCCTAACTATACATATATACTCATATCCAAATATATACATGTACCAATATCCATGGGTAATATCCATACCCTTTTTACACCCTATCCACGTAGTTCATTAATATATCCAAATCCATCCTTTCAAACATAAAAATAAAACAAAAAAATAAAAATACACGTCAAAGTCAAGGTAAACTAAACTGCATTCAACACTTAAGCACACATAAGTTAAAACAATTAATTCACTTACACATTCAACAGGAAAACCATCTAAACATATAGCCACGTAAGCACCTAAAAATAATAAAATAAATAATAAAACAATGAAATAAATAATAAAATTTCAATTATATCCCTTTTAAAACTAGGGGTATTACAGCACCTCCAAGGTGTCACGAATGGAGGGTTGACTAACTATCCACCACCACAAGTCACCTCCAAGGCGTCGCATCCGGCCTAGTTAGCTCAACCATACTCCCTTCTAGACTACACTAACATCACGGACCATTAGGCGCCTCCTAGGCGTTCGATTTTCGCAAACTCCTTTAAAAATATATATATATATATTTTCCAAAAACAAATTTCATTTATTTTAAAACATTTTTCCCCCTATTTCTTCCCAATGGATGCATAAATGCTTCATACTTCATTTCATCAATTCAACCATAAAGTTTCCACATACATTTTTCAATAAATTAATAAGTTACTAAAAATGGATAACTCATATTCTCATTTCTCATTTTACTAGTAATTTAAATATACAATTCACAAATTCATTTCCATACTCATAACATAAATTGTCATAGCAATTGAAAATCATAAAAACAAACCAACACTAAGCATGCTTATTTACAAGTTAAAAATCATCATACTAATAAGCCCAATTAGCACATAACACACATTTATCACCATCAATATAAATAACCCTAATAAACATAATCACAAAAAAAAAATTAAAAGTAAGCATGCTTAAGTCAAATTAAGGGGAAAAATTCACAAGAAATGCAAGAATTAGTGGATTAGAGCACCCCTACCACAAATTGATGAAAACCCCCAATTTGAGCCCAAAAACCTTAGAATTTTGAACTCCCTAGAGTGCACCAAAACTGAAATTGTTGGTACTCACAAGTAGATCTCGCCGTGCTCTTCGATTTGCCGCAAACAGCACCCAAAAATTCCAAGTATAGAAGGAGGAATCAAAGCTTGAAATTGAAAAAAAAAGAAAAAGAAAGGGAAAAGAAGCTATTGGAATCGGACGAGAGAGAGAGAGATATGCAGAGAGAGAAAAAACAGTCTAGTCAAAGGCCTTTAGGCCCTTTTGTGGTGTCTAAAGTATTGGTAGGGCCCACTAGCTTTATTTCTTTTAACATTATATATATATATATATATATATATATATATATATATATCACAAACATTACATTCTCCCCAACTTTAAAAGATTTATATATATATATATATATATATATATATATATATATATATATATCTCACAAACATTACATTCTCCCCAACTTTAAAAGATTTCGTCCCCGAAATCAAGCCATACCTGAGGGAGAAAACAACTCTGGATACTTTGAGCGAATTTCCTGTTCGAGCTCCCAAGTAGCCTCCTCAACTCCGTGATGCCTCCAAAGAATCTTTACCAACGGTATCGTCTTTTTCCTCAACACCTTCTACTATGTGTCAAAGATCTGAACTGGTCCTTCCTCGTAGGAAACATCCTCATTAATGTCCACATCAACCCAACTTAAAATGTGAGACGGGTCTGGCTCGTACTTCCGTAGCATCGATACATGAAAGACATTATGAACCTTGTCCATCTGCGGTGGCAATGCTAGTCTGTAAGCAACCTCTCCTACACGGTCCAAGATCTCAAAAGGTCCAATGAATCGTGGCGACAACTTGCCACTTTCCTGAACCTCATCAACCCTTTCCATGGAGAAACCCGAAGAAAAACGTGGTCTCCCACCTCAAAGGATAGTGGTCGTCTCCGCCTATCTGCATAACTCTTCTGTCGACTATGAGCTGTAAGCAATCTCTGCCTGATCAGCTTAATCTTCTCGGTAGTCTCGAGTATAATGTCTGGTCCTAAGGCGGCTGTCTCGCCCACCTCAGTCCAACAGACAGGAGACCTACAAGGTCTACCATATAACGCCTCAAATGGAGCCATTTGAATACTCGCCTGATAACTGTTATTGTAGGTGATATGCGTGTATTTATAGACTTATCATTGTCAAATACACTCCATATTAACATATAATACCTACAACCAATTAACTAAAAATGTCTAATGGCAAGTAGGGTCGAACCACGCATTTAAGGTGAGTTTCTATTTCCGAACATGAGATTTAAAATTATTAATTTTGAGATTTGTCACGAACTATGGAAATGAAATTACAACTATAAAACTTTAAACACTTGAATGATAAATTAAATGAGAATGAAACTTGTGGAAATAACTTGCGTTAAATTAAATAAAACTTTAAAGAAAATTACACAAGAAATTAAACTTTCAAAACTATAACAATTTCTAACTCTCTATTTTCTATCTCTAACTTTTCTACTCTTCATTTGCCTCCGAAGTGTGCCTTTTATAGCCAAAGGCAGACACCTACTTGTAAGATGTGATGATGGGCTTGAACTGCTTCTTCCTTGCTTCACGCCACCTTTCTGCTGCCACTGACCATTTCCTACATTTTTTCTTTTCTTTTCTTCTTTTTCTCTCTCCTCATCATCACTTTTTCTTCATTCCTACTCTTCACGTGCACCCACAAATCTTCTTTTCTTCTTTTATTTTCTTCTTTTCTTCTCTTTTTTCTTTCTTTCTTCTTCTTTCTCTTTCCTCATTTATTTTCTAGATTACTCTTTTCTTCTTTCTCTTTCTTCATTTCACTACATGCACACACATATACACAATATAACTGTATTTTTTTGCTTTTTTCTTTTCTTTTCATCTCATTCATACATTAACACCTATAAACAAAAAAATGAGCATATAAGAATGTTTAAATAATATAATAGTCTAATTAAAAGCTTATTTTGATTCATGAAATAAGAGTTTTGTGTACTTATCAAACTACCCCCAAACAAGCTTTTGCTAGTCCTCTAGCAAAGAAAGACAAAAATAGATAAGTTCACAAAAAATATTACTTTTATTAACAAAAAGATGTGTAACTTTCGCAGGCTACTTTTGATTGCATTTACCATATGCAATAGGCCTTAAACCACTAGGTTACCCTTAGTGGACGAGTTATAGGCTCGTGAGGGTTTCCAGTGAAGGTACCCACAAACTTTCAAAGAATTTTCCTGCATATCTACAAAATGAAAAGTTTCAGAGATGAAAATAGCAAGTTCTTTATATACAACGAGCTACTAAGGTGTTATAAAAACAAATATTTCAAGAAAATTCATTCATAAATAACCTAGAAGTAGAGAGTGTGTGTGTGCGAAGTCAACAAAAATCCATTTTCAAATCCAAGTGATGAAATTCCCAAGTCTTTAGAAAACTATGTTTGACTTCAAATCTCACAATAAAGATCTCTCTTAAAGAACATCTCTCGAATATTTGGCTAACTGTATCTCTCAAATGTATGTGAGTAGGAACTTTGTTTCCAAAGTAAAATCAAGCTCACATACTAATTATTTGAAGGACCGATACATATAATAGAAGAGTCTCATGACAGGAATGTTGATCACTTTTGAGAGAATGTCGAGTCACCCACTATAACGCCTTCTTATTTACTATACACTATCATACATTTTCTATAAACATTATTGAGCTCAATTTTTACAAAAATGTTTCTGAGAATGAGGGGTTTTCAAAATACTTGAAATGATACTTTACTCTTCTTCTTCTTTTTTTTCATTTTTTTTTTTTTTTTTTGAAGATGATATGAATGACTTCATGATCCCTTTTTCTTTTGCATACAGTCATCCCTAACATTTCTCAAAAAAATAACAAGATTACAAAGGGTAATGAAGGTATGATAATACATAGCAAACTAGAAGACTTATGTTTCTCTTAACTCAATGTGATTTCATTCTCAATGATCTACCAAGATAAAGGATTATGAAACTAACAACAAATTTTTACCGCGCTATCCAAGAAATTTGAGTCATCTTGTGACTCGGAGTTAGCGTAAAGCTCTCTAAAAAGATGAAAGGCACGAAAGCTCACATGGTTTTAAGTTTCTAGTAATAGATTTCTAGATTCTTGGGAGATTATTCACTTCTTTCTTTCAAGCTGCAACGTTGTGCAAAAATATTTCTATTTCTAAATTCTCATGGTGTAATGTCTATCATTATATCACCTTAGTAACAATCTCAATCTAGAATAATGACATCTCTTAACTTTCACAAAGTAGAAAAGCACGATTTTTTTTTTTTTTTTTTTTTTTTTTCAAAAGAGGTACATGTTTTGATAAATTTGTCCTACCCCTAAACAACATAAAATACTGTCCCTAGTGTTTGAAAAATAAAACACTGAAAAGTGGAGAATGAAATGGACAATGTACCGCTCGAGAAAAGAAAAATTGGAACGAATTCCTCGATTGATTTGGTGCTTCTAAAGTACAATCCCTGCAGATAGTCATTGTAAAAGAAAGACCAAGTATTCTGAAATTATGACAGATTGTACCCCCAAACAAAATATAAGCATAACTAAAGAAATACAAATAAGGAATTGGGTTGCCTCCTAGGAGCGCTAAGTTTAACGTCTTCAGCCAGACGCAAAGGGGTAAGTACCCCTGGAGAGATCAATCTGAATAGACAGGATTGATGAGGAGAATTTCCTCAATTTCATGAGACTCGAGCTCAAGGAAAGGCTTTAAGCGATGAGCATTAACTTTAAACAATTCCCCAGTCGTGGGGTCTTGTACCTCAATTGCACCTGATTTGCCACATGTTTGACAAAGTATGGGCCGGATCAACGTGACCGTAACTTCCCGGGAAACAATTGAAGACAGGAGTTATACAAAAGAACCTTTTGTTCGGGACAGAAATCCTTTCAAAGAACGTGCTTGTCATGTTCTAACTTTGTTTTAGCTTTATACATTTTAGAACTCTCATATGCATCATTTCGAATTTCTTCCAACTCATCAAGCTGGAGTTTCTTATGTTTACCAGCTTTATCAGAGTCAAAATTCATGGCCTTACTAGCCCAATAAGCACGGTGTTCCAGCTCTACAGACAAATGACAAGCTTTGCCATAAACCAAACAGTATGGGGACATTCCTATAGGGGTCTTGTAAGCAGTCCGGTATGCCCACAAAGCATCCTGAAGCCGAAGGGTCCAGTCTTTCCGTGTAGGATTAACTGTTTTTTCCAGTATTTGCTTAATTTCCCTATTAGATACCTCAGCCTGACCATTGGTTTGTGGGTGATATGACAGGGCCACTTTGTGAGTGATACCATATTTGGACAATAAACTTCCAAAGACTTTATTGCAAAAATGTGAACCATTATCACTTATAATGGCTTGAGGTGTACCAAACCTAGGTAAAATTAAGTCTTTGAAGAAATGCACCACAACTCGATGATCGGCTGTCTTGGTGGCTAAGGCTTCTACCTATTTGGATACATAATCAACAGCCAGAAGGATGTAAAAACATCCATATACCATGAAATCAATACCCCAAACATCAAAAATTTCAACAACTAAAACGGGTTGTTGGGGCCATTCATTACGGTTGGTAATCTTACCTAACAATTGGCATCTATGACAAGCCAGACAGTAGGTGTGGGTATCCTTGAAAAGGGTGGGCCAATAAAATCCCGATTGCAAGATTTTGGCAGCGGTTCTTTTAGAGCTAAAGTGGCCACCACAAGCCTGATCATGGCAGAAGGAAATGACAGATTCTTGGTCTACCTCAAGGACACACCTACGGATGATTTGATCTGGACAATATTTGAACAAGTAGGGGTCATCCCAAAAATATTCCTTAACCTTAGCTAGGAATTTATCTCTTTCGTGTTTGGACCAAGTTGAAGAAATTTGACCCGTCACAATGTAATTGACAATATCAGCATACCATGGGGCATGAGTTATTGCAAATAATTGTTCATTCAGAAAAGTATCTGAGATTGGAATGAAGTAAGTAATGGACTCAACAACAAGACAAGACAAATGATCGGTCACCATATTATCGGAGCCTTTCTTATCACGAATCTCAAGGTCAAACTCTTGAGAAGTAGGATCCAACGGATCAACCGAGGTTTGGCATCCGCTTTGGAGAGAAAATGTCTTAATGCAGCATGATCGGTATAGATGATAACCTTGGAACCGATTAAATAGGAACGAAATTTGTCAAAGGAAAACACGACTGTTAACAACTCTTTCTCTATGGTGGAGTAGTTGATTTGGGCATCATTTAGGGTTTTGCTAGCATAATAGATGACATGTTGTGCTATCTCAACCTTTTGACCTAAGACAGCTCCTACTGCATAATCCGACGCATCACACATGATTTCAAAAGGTAAGTTCCAATCTAGCGAACGGATGATGGGTACAGTTGTGAGAGCTGACTTTAATTGTTCAACAGAGTGACAAGCATCGGTAAAACACAAATGGTATGTCCTTCCCTAACAGATGGGTGAGAGGTCTTGCTATCTTGCTGAAATCTTTAATAAAACGACGATAAAAACCAGCATGACCTAAGAAAACTCTAATATCCCGAACAGTTTTGGGAATGGGTAAACTCGAGATAAGGTCAACTTTGGATTGATCTACCTCAATTCTTGCAGCGGAGATATTATGACCGAGGATAATTCCTTTTTTAACCATGAAATGACACTTCTCCCAGTTAAGAACCAAGTTAGTGTCACAACAACATTGAAGAACAAGAGTAAGATGGTGAAGGCATTGCTCAAATGATGAACCAAAGACAGAGAAGTCATCAATGAAGATTTCAAGAAACTTTTCAACCATGTCACTGAAAATACTCATCATACACCGTTGAAATGTAGCAGGTGCATTGCATAAACTAAAAGGCATACGATGATAAGCAAATGTGCCAAACGGACAGGTGAAAATGGTCTTATCTTGGTCATCAACGTGGATAGGGATTTGATTATACCCATAGTAACCATCTAAGAAGCAATAGAAGGATTAACCAACTAATCTTTCTAACATTTGATCAATGAAAAGCAAAGGGAAATGATCCTTTCGAGTGACTTCAGCTTTCGATAATCAATGCAAACTCGCCATCCAGTTTGGAAACGAGTAGGAACCAATTCATTATGGTTATTGGATACGACAGTGATGCCTGATTTTTTTGGGACAACATGAATAGGGCTTACCCACTGACTATCAGAAATGGGATAGATGATACCGGCATCAAGAAGTTTGATAATTTCAGCACGAACAACTTCTTTAAATTAGGGTTAAGTCTCCTTTGGGGCTGCCTATAGGTTTTTGCATCGTTATCTAAATGAATACGATGTTGAACCATTAAAGTACTAGTGCCGCGAAGATCATCAATGGACCACCCTATGGCTGCACGATTTTCCCTAAGAACCTTAAGAAGTTGGGTTTCCTGATTGGTAGTCAAGTCCGAAGCAATTACCACGGGAAAAGTGTCAGATTCACCTAGGTAAGAGTACTTTAAAGTCTCGGGTAGAGGCTTTAGTTCAACCTTAGGCGGCTTCTTCTTATTTTCGAGAGCAGTGGTAGCTGGAACAGATAATGGTTCAAACCTAATCTTCGGTGGTTCAAAGATTAGAGTGGAATCGAGTAAAACATTGACCTCACCAATATAACTATCCGCCTCAAACTCATCACAAAAATGTGTTAAACACTGTTGGAGTGGATCCTCGAGTGCTCAAAGGTGTGAGCGACTAATGACTCAAAAAGACAAATTTCTTCAATGGAATCTGATTCAGGGGGTTGCTTCATCAATTTAAACACATTGACTTCCAATTTCATGTTCCCAAAGGTTAAAGTCATACTACCATTTCGACAATTGATCACAGCATTAGCGGTAGCTAAGAATGGTCGACCTAAGATGATAGGAATTTGCGTACCTTGGGTAGGTTAGGTATCTAGAACAATGAAATCAACCGGGTAATAGAAATCAGCTATTTTCACTATCACATCTTCAATTATACCCCTTGGATTTTTGACAGAACGATCAGCTAATTGGATCATAACATTAGTTTTCTTCAAATTATTCAAGCCTAGCTCCAAATAAACTGAATATGGTAACAAATTCACACTAGCACCGAGATCCAACAAAGCATAGTCAGCAAACTTTTCTCCAATCCTACAAATGACAGTTGGACTCCCAGGGTCTTTATACTTAACCACGGCTTGATTTTGTTGGAAGGAAGAACAATTTTGGGCTATGAAAGTTTCTTTTGGGATGTTAGTTTTCCTTTTGACTAAATCTTTGATGAACTTTGCATAAGAAGGAACTTGTTTAATAGGAGTGAGAAATGGAATATTGATCTAAAGATTTTGAAAAATATCTAAGATCTCACTGTATTGTGACTCCTTCTTATTGTTGACTAGTCAAGAAGGAAATGGGGCGGGGGGAACATAAGATTGAAGATGAATTGGATCAGATTTGGAACCATGGTCCTCTTTGGTGTTGGGTGGGTCTGATACACTAGACTTGGATGGGGCACTTGTAGCTTGGGTGGGTAACTCAACTTGATTATTGACTTTCTTCCCTAACCGAAGGGTTAAGATAAAGTTCACTTCATTATTTGATTGGTCAGTGGGAGAAGAAGTTCCAATGTGATTCACTTCTTTGCCTCTTGGATTAATTTCAGGTTGGCTAGGCAAGGTACCCTTTTGTCTTTCAGACAGTGCAGAAGTGAGTTGAGTCAACTGACTTTGGATAGTTTGTTGAAATTGGAGTTGACTCTGAGTTAAGAGGTCAAAGTGACTCTCCAACTTTTGAATTCTCTGATCTGATTGCTTGTTAGATTGATCAAGATTAAAGGCAAGCATTTTCAGAGTGTCCTTATAATTGGTAGCACGGTGGTAGTGTAGGACAGGAGCAACATAATTGCTCATTGGATCAATTGCAAGTTCTCTATTTTGATTGAACTGATTGTTCCTAGGAAAATATCCTGGAGGGACAAGAGAACCTTGAGGTGGTGCAGGTCTACTGGGATTACCTTGGAAACCTAGAGGACCACCTAAGTTTTGTGGAGGCAAATTTTGTCCCCACGAAAAATTTAGATGGTTTCTTGTATCGGGATGATGTGTCTGACTAAAGGAATTAGTCGTCGGTTTCCTATAGGTATTAAAGGCACAAACTTGTACATCTGAAGGTTCAAATGTATAGTAAATCGGATAAGCCTCAGTGGGATGAGATGAACTTAAACAGACATTGCATTTTGAAGGTGTGGACATGAAGGCATCAAATTTTTTATTCAAATCTTTGACTCCTTCAGCTAAACTTTGCATCACTGATTTGAATTCAAGTTCGGGTTTGATCTCAAAAGGATTGGATGTTCTTTTGGGGGGATCATTCCTAGAGAATCGTCATCACAAGGGTTCCAATTCCAACTTTGGGCATTCTCAGGAAGTTCTTCTAAGAAAGCATAAGCTTCTTTAGGAGTTTGGGACTTGAACTTTCCTTGGTGCATTGACTCAATCATGGTTCGGTTAGTAGGAGAAAGCCCTTTATAGAAAGAATGAACCAATTGTGGTTTCTCAAAGCCATGATGTGGGCATTTGAGACGTAAATCATGAAAACACTCCCAAGTTTGATGGAATTGTTGTTCATTTTTCCCTTTGAAAGTGCTTATAGCATCTCTCATTAACTCCGTTTTTTGCATTAGATAAAACTTATTCATGAATTTTTTAACAAGTTCATCCCAGGATCTAATAGAGTTTGGAGGAAGAGAGTTAAACCACGAGGAAGCTTTATCATCTAAGGACAGGGGAAACAGACGCAATTTGACACCTTCATCATCTAAATGCTGATTTTTGAAAGTACTGCAAATGGTTAGGAACTTCCCTAAATGGACATAAGGTTGTTCGCTTTCAAATCCATGAAATTTAGGCAACATATAGATGATATGGGCTCTAATCTCAAATTGAGGTTCGACTGGAGGAAGAACAATACAATTGGGTGGATTGGCTGTAATAGGGGCAAAATAGTCATTCAAAGTTCTAGGAGCAGGTGGGACAACCGGTTGTACTGGTGGAACAAGTGGTGGAACTGGTGGAACAAGTGGTGGAACTGGTTAAACAAGTGGATCCATTGGAGAATAATTGGATTTGGAAGAAAGTAAGAATGCTTTCTCCAAAGCAAAGATTAAAGGATCATTGGAATAATGGATTAATCGTTTGTTAACTCTTAACCAGTTGGGCATACAAAACGGACACTAAAGAGCGCACACAATTTTTTTTTTTTTTTTAAAAGGAAAGCCCTTGAGAATTAGATCCTAAAAATGGGCTAGACACTAGAGTGCACACACAAACCACACAAATATTTTTGACTTTTTAATCTTGAGCTTAAATTCAAGGATGATGAATTTTTTTTTTCTAAAGTAATTAAAGCTCCCATGAAAAAGCTCCTACTCTCTTTTAGAACAATTAAAGGCTTACCAATTAAGGCCTGCCAACAAGACAACCAGGGAAGTTTCCAGGAAGTGTGGGGAGGACGAGGCCTACTTAATGACGATACGCCCACACCCTTAGACAAAACTTTCCTTAGACATTGTCGAGTTGGAAGGTACTAATTGGACTGACCAAAAATTAATTCTGTCCAAGAGGATCCTATGAGCTATGTGAAAAACCCTATGGCCAATGTCTACTTGATTTTAAAATTAAATTAAATTTGGCTCAGGTTTGACAAATGCAAGGATTTAATGATTTGTGGGCCACGGAAAACGGGTGATGAAATCCCGACAGTATCTTGTTTGGGTTTTGCCCTTAAGTATCTTATGCAAATGCTAATTAAAAGATGTACAAATAAGACAATCAATAAAATAAAAATAAAAAGGGAGTGAGTGTGTGATTTTTTTTTTTTTTTTTTTTAAGATAAAGAAATACAAAAATAAAATAAAATAAAATCGAAGAAATTGTAAACCTAAGGTTACGTCTAAGTTATTCTATCCTAAAATTTGCATGCAAAAGTTAATCACCTAAAAAAAACTAAGTTTTCTTAATCTATATATATATATATATATATATATATATATATATATATATATATAAAACCGTTAACGGAAGATTCGCGGTATAAAAATTTGAGTTACTTACTTGGAAGACAAAGCTATCATTTGTCGTTTTTTCCACGTGTGCTCCAATGAGAATATTCAAGCTTTTGAATGTTCCAAAATAAGTCCCCAATTTGAATCGGCAATTTTTATTTTATTTATTTTTATTTATTTTTTTTTTTGGTTTTGTTAAACTGGTTTACAACAGAACCAGTTTAGATTATTGTCCAAGTCCTGAACTAGGACAGTGCTACACTTGTAGCCAAACAGAGAGATATGGGCCTTTAAATATATATATATATAAGATATATTATATATTATATATAATACATACATATATCATATATGTGGCTGGTCAAACCCAAACCCAGAAGAGTTTCAGAGAGGATGAGATGGGCAGCCGGCGACAGCGAGCTTGGCCGGAGGAGAGATGGCGACGGCGGAATCGACCGTGATGGACGGCGGCTCGGCGACTTTGTACTCGGCTTAACTCGCGGTGGTGAGCTTGGAAGCTTGCGGCGGTGAGGATGGCGAGATGGACTGGACTGCCGTGCAAGGAGAAGAACGGCGGCCGATGGCGGCTGTGATGGCGGCTTGGGCCGGAGGTGTGGCGACGGCAGTGCTTGGCGGGCTTGGAGGAAGGTGGGCTGTTAACTCGGCCGGTGAGAGGAACGACTTCCGGCGATACAGAGCCGGCGATGGGCTCGGATGGCAGCGAATTTGCGACCAGAGAAGTCGCGAACCCGGTGAGAATGAAGGACTGTGGTGTTGCACCGGCGAGACAAGACGGCCAGTAGAGACGGGGTGTGAACGGCGGCTGAAACGGACCGGCGATGAGCGCGGCTATGAACTTGCGGGGCGGCGAGATTGCACAGCGATGGACTTGTCTGAACTCGGCTGCGATCTCGGATGAACTTGGTTGGATTGACGGCGGTTTCGGCTTCGGTCAGCTCTGCTAGATGAGGCCGGTGGTGGAGAGCTCAGCGGTGGTGGCAGTGAACATGGTGTTGCACTGTTGCAGCTGATGTGAACATGGTGTTGGAGTGCACAACGACAAAGTGGGTCGGGAACACAAGGCAGAGGACGGCGGTGAGCTGAAACAGCTGTGAGAAAAAGATGTCCGGCAGTGAAAAGGACGGATCAACCGTGATGGGGAACAGCAAGGATGGCAGTGAAGCAAACTGGGTTTGCTTATTGATTTTTTATTTTTTTTATTTTTATTTTTTTGTTCTTCTTCACATAAAAGAAGAAAGATTGACTTTCCAAATATATATAAATGATATTCAGTACCACAAAACCAAACGAAACAGTGAATTTTTTTTTTTTTTTTGAAAATCAATTAACAAAGCACTGGGCATTGTAGGTAAACACCAACAGTGGAACACGAATTTTTTTTTCTTTCTAAAACTGAGAGTTGAAGAAAATCAGAATGTTTTGTTTTTTTTTTTTTGGGTGACGGATACAAAACAAAAAACTAAAAACTAATATTAGTAAAACTAAAATGAAAAGAGAGGAAGATAGAAAATAAATAGTTCAAAAATTAAAACTAAACTTTGAAGCGGCAACGACGCCATTTGATATGCGTGTATTTATAAACTTGTCGTTGTCAAATACACTCCATATCAACATATAATACCTACAACCATTTAACTAAAAATGTCTAATGGCAAGTAGGGTCGAACTACGCATTCAATGTGAGTTTCTATTTCCGAACATGAGATTTAAAAATATTGATTTTGAGATTTGTCACGAACTATGGAAATGAAATTACGACTATAAAACTTTAAACACTTGAATGAGAAATTAAATGAGAATGAAACTTATGGAAATAACTTGCATTAACTTAAATAAAACTTTAAAGAAAATTACACAAGAAATTAAACTTTCAAAAACTATAACAATTTATAACTCTCTATTTTCTATCTCTAACATTTCTACTCTTCATTTGCCTCTGAAGTGTGCCTTTTATAGCCAAAGGCAGACACCTACTTGTAAGCTGTGATGATGGGCTTAAAATGCTTCTTCCTTGTTTCACGCGCCACTGACCATTTCCTACATTTTTTCTTTTCTTTTCTTCTTTCTCTCTCTCCTCATCATCACTCTCTCTTTATTCCTACTCTTCACGTGCACCCACAAATCTTCTTTTCTTCTTTTCTTTCTCTCTCCTCATTTATTTTCTAGATTACTCTTTTCTTCTTTCTCTTTCTTCATTTCACTACATGCACACACATATACACAATATAACTATTTTTTTTGCTTTTTTCTTTTCTTTTCTTCTCATTCATACATTAACACCTATAAACACAAAAATGAGCATATAAGAATGTTTAAATAATATAATAGTCTAATTAAAAACTTATTTTGATGCATGAAATAAGAGTTTTGTGTACTTATCAGTAGGCAAACTCAATAAGTGGAAGGTGATCCTCCCAACTACCACCCAAGTCAAATACACAGGCCCGAAGCATATCCTCCAAGATCTGGATGGTACGCTCTAATTGGCCGTCCGTCTGTAAATGGAATGCTGTATTAAGGTGCAACGCTGAGCCAAACGCTGCTTGAAGTCCTTCCCAGAACTTCGAGGTGAACTTGGCATCCCTATTCGACACAATAGCCACCGGAACTCCGTGCAATCTCACAATCTCTTTCACATAAAGTACACCAAGTGCCTCTGCGTCATCTGTTACCTTAATAGGTAAGAAGTGAGTCATCTTAGTTAATCTATCAATAATGACCCATACGGCTTCATTTCCCCTCCGTGACCTAGGAAGACCGGTCACAAAATCCATTGCAATCTCCTCCCATTTCCATTGCGCTACCGGCAATGGCTGCAACAAACCAGCTGGTCTCTGGTGCTCGGCCTTCACCTGCTGACAGGTAAGGCACTTAGCCACAAACTGTGCAACGTCCTTCTTCATTCCATTCCACCAATACTGATATCTCAGATTATGATACATTTTGGTACCACCCGGATGAACTGCAAAGCGGGAAGTGTGAAACTAAAACGTCCTTACGACAAACTGTGGAAACAAACAACAAACCTCTGAACCGTAGACCTTTATTTGCATGTAAGGTCCAATCCTTCACGGTCTCGCCACTGGAGATCAAAGTGTAAATGGCATCCAAATCTGAATCCTGTCTCTGTGACTCAATCAGCCGTCTAACAAGAGTGGGTTGAGCCACGAGACTAAACAAGAATGCTAACTCACTGCCATCATCATCATCATGAAAGCAATACAATCCCATTTCAGCCAAATCTTCAAGCATCTTCCATTTCCGAATCGCTAAACTAGCCAAAGTCCCACGAGATTTCCGACTTAAAGCATCAACTACCACATTTGCCTTGCCAGAATGATACTGCAAATCAAAGTTATAGTCTTCTAAGAATTCAACCCATCGCCTCTATCTGTTGTTCAAGTCCTTTTGGGAGAAAAGGTACTTGAGACTTTTGTGGTCCGAGAACACCTCAAATCTCTCACCATACAAATAGTGTCTCCAACACTTCAAAACAAACACGACTGCTGCTAACTCTAAGTCATGAGTAGGGTAGTTAAGCTCGTGAGTCTTCAACTGTCGAGACCCATAAGCCACTACTCTATCATCTTGCATCAGTACAACCCAAATCATCACGTGAGGCGTCATAATAGATCACATAACCCAAACCACGCTCAGGTATCACTAACACCGGAGCCGTAGTCAACCTTGTTTTTAACTCTTGAAAGGATGACTCACAGGCCTCATTCCATGCAAATTTAATCTCTTTCCGGGTCAATCTGGTCATAGGAGCTGCCAAACGGGAAAAATCATTCACAAATCTCCGATAATAACCCGCTAGACCAAGGACATTCTTGGGTTACTCCCAATTAAAAACTGCCTTTACCTTTGAATGATCAACTAAAACCCCACTTTCCGAGACAACATGTTCCAAAAATTTCACCTCTTGTAGCCAAAACTCACACTTTTCATATTTGGCATACAAACGGTGCTCCCGTAGAATCTGCAACACTATACTCAAATGGACGTCGTGCTCCTCCCGGGTCCGTGAATACACAAGAATATCATCCACGAAAATTACCACAAACTGATCCAAGTAATCGTGGAAGACACGGTTCATTAAATTCATGAATGCCGTCGATGCATTAGTTAAACCAAAAGGCATAACAAGAAACTCATAATGTCCATACTGCGTACGTAAAGCGGTCTTGGGAATATCCTCCTCTCTAACCCGTAACTGATAATAGCCTGATCTCAAGTCAATCTTCGAAAAACAACTGGCTCCCCTCATCTGATCAAATAAATCATCTATCCATGGCAAATGATACTTGTTCTTGATGTTGGCATGATTCAACTTCCGGTAATCAATGCATAACCTCAAAGAACCATCTTTCTTTTTAGCGAACAAGACCAGTGTACCCCACGGTGACATACTTGGCCGGATGAAGCCTTTCATCCTCAATTCATCAAGTTGTTTCTTCAATTCTTCCAATTCAATTGATGCCATACGATACGGTACCATAGAGATTGGCGCGGTACCAGGCATCAAATCAATAGCAAATTCCACCACTCGGTGTGGAGGTAACTCATTCAAGTCCTCCGGAAACACATCCAAAAAATCACGCACAACCGCTGGATAATCAACCCCATAAAACTCAACGTCATCATCGGCGAAAAGGCTAGCCAAGAAGAACGTTTGCCGATCCCGACCCCTAACACCATAGAATGAATGAGTGAGAGGATCACACCAATCTCCCACAAAATAGAAACAATCCCCATCCGGGGTACACACTGAAACTCTGCCCCTGAAATAATCAATAACAGCTCTGAAGGACGACAACCAGTCCATCCCATGAATGACGTCAAATCCCGTCATCTCGAGAAGGATGAGATCGAACTCAAGAACACGTCTGGCAATTGTGATGGAACAACTCCTACAAACTCTATTAAGAGCAACTGAACTCCCGATAGGCGTGTCAACACAAAGCGGTCTGTCTAACTGACTGACCTCCAAACCCAATGCCCTTGCAAATGATAAAACAATGAATAAATTAGAAGCACCGAAATTAAACAATACACGAGCCCAAGAATGGGACACAAGAAACATACCCCTGACAACTGAAGGACTGAATGGTGGCTCGACTGGAGTGAGTGCAAACACGCGACACTGGGTCCTCTGCCCCTAAGAACCGTCTGCCTGATAACCAGACTACTGAGTGGGTGTACTCGAAGAAGCTCCCCTACCAAGTCGAGAACTCTGGGCTGACATAACTGGCTGAAACGGCTGAGGTGGTGGTGGCGGTCGAAACCCTGACTAAACTGTGGCAGACTGCATCTGCCTCTGCTGTTAACCTCCACCTCTGCCCAAACTATTGCCCCGCTGTGGACAATCTTTCACCCTATGGCCCTATTGGCCGCACCCGAAACATCCACCAGATGCCACCTGAATCTGAGTACACTGGGACTTGTGATGCCCTGACTGCCCACATTTGAAACAAATCACTTGAGTTACCTGAGCCTGAGTGCATTGAGACTTGTAATGTCCTGGCTGTCCACATCTGAAACAAGTAACATTCGATCTAGGAGACCCCATGGACACTAAAGCTGTGGATGCGGATCTGACTGACTGCTGTCCCCTGAACCCTGACTGCTCATACTTCTGCTTCTTACTTGATTGACCCTCGGAGAAAGCACTCATACCCTTGTTGTGCTTGTAGGACTCCCTGATAGCCTGCTGTCCTTGCTCTCAGCCTCAACCACTAAGGCCTTTCGCACTACTTTTGCATACTCTGTCGGTTCTAAAACAGCTATAATTGGCCTAATAGTAAGATCAAGGCCATCAATAAATTTCTCTATTTTTCCTTCTTCATCATTAGCAATCCCCGGTGCAAACCTCAAAAGCGATGTAAACTTGTTTTCATACTCTGTAACTGTCATGTTTCCTTGCTTCAACCTATCAAACTCCTTATTTAGTTCCCTCCGCTTAAGCGCTAGAAAGTACTTCTCATAGTATAACTTCTTGAAACTATCATATGTCATAGTATCCAAATCGTGCGTGTGTAAAACGATCTTCCACCATATCTCAGTATCACCAATAAAATTGTAAGTCGCCAATATGATCTTCAACTTGTCCGTTGCCAAGTTCATGGCATTAATATGCTTCTCCACCCTATCTATGAAACTATCCGCAACAAACGGATCTAGGCCGCCCTCAAACAGAGTTGGCATCAATTTCACAAACTTTGCAATGTGATAAAGAGTATCATTCAACTCATTTGTCTTTGGAGGTGGTGGTGGTGGTGGCGGTGCCGGTGGTGGCACAAACTATAACGATGACGGACCTGCTGGTCGAAATACTTTGAAAAGAGCTGCCTCAACAGCCAATTACAATTGTTCCTCATTTATCTGAAAAGGTGGATCAACGGTCCCCTTCACTTGTCCCCCTTTTGGTGGGACCAAATCACGCAACAAGATATCTTCCTTAACTTGCTCCTGATCCCTTTCCACGGGATTGGAGCTAAAACTTTCCCCGGGATCCCTTCATGGTGGCATGATGCTATAAGAAAAAGGAAACAGATAAAAAACGATGGTACTAAAACACGTCCGAAAACTGAGTCCTCACATGAATTGCTTGACAAGAATGGAAACACATAAACACCTTCCATACTCCCAAAATACCTAACTAAGGATAAACATGATCATGCTAATAATATACAACAACATTAACCAATTAACACGTAATTATATAAGCATTTAAACAATTAAGCATGCCTTTCAAATAATTAAACACCTTAACACATAGGCATATAAGCATGCAATCACATAAATAATTAAGCAAGTAAACAAATAACTCAACTCCCCATGTAATCCTAATTAGGCTTCCACCCGTCGTCCTAATGGTATTTGAACCATCGTTCTGATACCAAATTTGTAACGCCCCAAAAGGATATACCAAAATAATAATAAAAATATATATAAAATTTCGGCATAACCTCCACAGAAAAAGTCCCTCTACGACTTGTTGAAATACAAAAAATAAACGCAATGGCCTCACTGGGCCTTAAATCTAACATATCATGTCCCAACGTACAATACAGATATTATATTACATTCCCAAAATGACTACATACATACAGAAGTCCCGTTCCTCCATCTCATCCAAACAAGGGATACACTTTAGTTACATCAATTTACAGTCCAAAATGTAGTAAGAATTTAAAAGTCCATAACTTATAACATTATACTAATTAAACTAAAGTTTTACAAGGTAGTTAATATTACATTTACAAAATATTAGAGTTTAATACAAAAGATAACAAAATAGAATGGGTCTTCGAGCTCGTCTAAACCTGTGGTGGATCGTCGTCCGCCACCTCTTTTCCATATCCTGAAAAAATGTTAAAAAAATAATAGGGTGAGCATAAACTCAGTAGGAAGTGTCTAAGACACACTTCTTATATCCCTGTGAATCCATACAATGAATAGATAAAAAGTGAATGGGATCATGCTATAAAGAAACGCACATTCTCAAATACAATAACGAGTATGTAACAAATATCAACCAATTACAAGTTTACCACAATGTTATGAAGTACAATGTCATGCAGATGTCACTTCCCATCTTCCGAAACATTTCTGTTTTAACTTCCAAAACCGTTAGTGTAATCCGACCTAAGGCACCTCCAAGGCGTCGCATCCGGCCTAGTTAGCTCAACCATACTCCCTTCTAGACTACACTAACATCACGGACCACTAGGCACCTCCTAGGCGTTCGGTTTTCGCAAACTCCTTTAAAAAATTATATATTTTTTTTCCAAGAACAAATTTCATTTATTTTAAAACATTTTTCCTCATATTTCTTCCCAATGGATGCATAAATGCTTCATACTTCATTTCATCAATTCAATCATAAAGTTTCCACATACATGTTTCAATAAATTAATAAGTTACTAAAAATGGACAACTCATATTCTCATTTCTCATTTTACTAGTAATTTAAATATACAATTCACAAATTCATTTCCATACTCATAACATAAATTGTCATAGTAATTGAAAATCATGAAAACAAACCAACACTAAGCATGCTTCTTTACAAGTTAAAAATCATCATACTAATAAGCCCAATTAGCACATAACACACATTTATCACCATCAATATAAATAACCCTAATAAACATAATCACAAAAAAATTAAAAGTAAGCATGCTTAAGTCAAATTAAGGGAAAAAATTCACAAGAAATACAAGAATTAGTGGATTAGAGCACCCCTACCTCAAATTGATGAAAACCCTCAATTTAAGCCTAAGAACCCTAGAATTTTGAACTCCTTAGAGTGCACCAAAACTGAAATTGTTGGTACTCACAAGTAGATCTCGCCGTGCTCTTCAATTTGCCACAAACGGCACCCAAAAATTCCAAGTATGGAAGGAGGAATCAAAGCTTGAAATTGAACCAACAAGCCTAGCGGTACCAGGCTCTTACTTTCCAAAGGGAGATTAGGAGTTCAAATTTCAGTGGAAAACTTGAAATTGAAAAAGAAAAAAGAAAAGAAAAGGAAAGAAGCTACTGAAATCGGAGGAGAGAGAGATATGCAGAGAGAGAAAAAGCAGTCTAATCAAAGGCCTTTAGGCCCTTTTGTAGTGTCTAAAGTATTGGTGGGGTCCACTAGCTTTATTTCTTTTAACATTATATATATATATATATATCTCACAAATATTACATTAAAATTATCCTTCCCTTTCCCTCATAACTAATGTTATCCCTTTTTTCTTTCCCACCATACTAAATATTGCCTTCTACGGGCCTAATTAGAGTGTCAACTTAAGTTCCAGTTTTTAAGAGGGGTGTGTGACTTTAAATTTTAATCATGGTTCAACACAGACAAATCTTTATCAAACTCACAATTGACCTCTTGCATAAGCAAAACCTCAAGACTCTATAATATGATGAAGCATTCATAAGCACCACTAACAAAAAGGGACATCCATTAAGCAATCCTCCATGAGAATACAAGAACATTTGGAGATATCATATTACAGCGAAAAGAAGAAAAACTGCATTAAAGCACAACTGCTCTACAAAATTTTAATGTTCCTAGAAAGCAAAAATCCAAGGTTGACATATCTTGCTTGCTTGTATATCCGTAAATGATACAAGGACACATATTAATGAACAAAATGTCCTCAAAAGAAGCTGGTAAGGATCAATCTTTGACATGGGTAACAACACCACCTTCTGCAGAAATTCTAGACCATGCTCCAGCTTTTCTATTTCAAGAGCAAGCTTGTCACGGGGCAAGCAATAAGGAAACCAATTGTAGCACAAACAGAACCGATTAGGATCAGTCCTTCACATCAGTAACACCTTCTGGAGAAATCTGAAATCGTGCTTCGGCTTCAGCTAAGCATGGAGAACTTATTACTTTACAAATACGCTCCTCCGCTCTTCCCTTTCTGAGAGCAAGCCTGTCAAAGGGATGGACAATGCACAGTGAACTATGTATAAACAAGGAATGTGGATAATAGGGGGAAAGAAGAGAGAGAGAGAGAGTTGTAGCACAAACAAACCTTGTTGTAGAAGCATGAGCCATAATGTTACCACCAATTGGTTTATTTTGAGGCCCAGCGAAAATGGCAGAACCATCCACTTGCGCAACAACTTGGTTTGTAATTACAACAGCTACACCAAACTACATCCAAAATAAAAAGAAATAAAGGGAAAAGGAAACCGTATAAGTAACAATATTAAACTGTAACTTACCAGGGGAAAAAGGAAGATATATATATATATATACATATACATATATATATATATATATATATATTTATATTACTGTAACTTGAGGTGTAGCATCTAAATTTTGTGGCAAATCCTGGTAAGCATATAACCATATACAATTCACAATAAATCTAAAATATTAAGGGAAAAACTTGTTAAAAACTTATCCACGCCGAGGAGAATTCCTTAAGCATACAACACTGTGTTGAGTCAGTCAACAATGGAGATGAAGACTACCTCATCGGCTAATTTCTGAAGGCTTCTCAAGAACTTTGCAAGATGCATTTGTCTGGCTGACAGTTCTCCCCTTCCCGAAAAATCTGTTCTATAAAGAGCAGTAGCGCTGTCCACTATCATAAGAGCAAACCTATATGACCAAAATTAGTTAAAACAATTAGATTGAGCGCCTGCAATACTTCAATCTTGAATCCAGCTCAACTCAGATAGACTAAGGGCATGGTATCCATGGATTCTTTATATAATAAGATATTGTAGGAACTGTTGTGCTTTTAACTACTCAAACCTCTAATATATTGTTCTGATTTTGCATGCATGAAACTGTTCGTTAAAATCAGTGCATATATGTATATATGCTTGTTCACTATATTCTAGAGTTCTTAATTCTAGAAAACTTTTACGAGATAATAAATTCGATTAATTACAACATAGAAGAGCCAATGTTCATTTGCTTACAGAAGACAAAAATGTACTGTCAATAAAAATAGGAAAAAAATTATGTCCCTATTTCTGAAAAAATGGACAAGCTTGAAATAAAACAAATTTCTTAAAATGTAAACTTGGTCTTAAGGCCCATATTATTGGTTTTAAATTCTAAAGTAAGCTTGGCCAATATGAATTTGCTCACAGGATATACATGCCTAAAATTGACTCAAAAAATAAATATGTCCGTGGTTTAGTAAAGATGCACGCGCTTGAAATAAAAGCACAAGTTTCTTGAAGTAAACTTAGATGTCAATTTTCCAGCTTAACCATGATAAATACAGAAATACCAAGCCACATACATCTGCTACAAGCAATAGTTTTTTGTACCTTACAAAAGGCAAGCATGTTCTATTGTAACCACTAAGCCAAGAGTGAAGACAAAAGTTCAGTAAAGTTCAATCAGAAAAAGAAAAAGAAGCCCATGACAAGGACAGGCGTGACATTATTCTGGTCTTAAACAGAGCTGATAAGAAAATATTAAGCAAGTGATCCAGAAGCAAACAAATTAAATGATACCTCGTTTCCACCATCATTGAAGCTGCTTCAAGCAAAAGCCTTGATTGATGATCGGTGTTATAAGCTCTAGCATAAGCTACGTTCTCTAAAACATCAGCACCATTCAATCCAAACCTACACCAGGCAACACCATTAAATCATTAACTACAAAAAGAAATGCAAAATGTTCATTTTAAGGTAGCTCTACAACACCTGTCTGCTATCTGTAAGAGTCTCTGGGGCCTGAATGTTCCCTCAGCATCGATGTACATTGCTTTTCCTTCACCACCACCCTGATCTAATGGAAGCTGAAATATTGAAAATCATAGAGGCATGTTCTGAATGAGTTGCATGAGAAGAAATTCAAGTAACAAACATATGGATGTTTACAAAGAAGCAACATAATAATGAGTTTGCTAGGCCAATATAGTTAATCTCAGATGACAAGCTAAAAATTCCAGCAACCCAACAGTTCACTCCATGAGATAGAAAAGAAAGGCAAGCACAAAAAATAATGTCACCCTGATAAATAGCTGTCATTATCAATCTTTGGCATCCCAGAAGTCTTGATTGATTCAGTTGAGTGAAGCATGGTTTATGGAAACATAAAAACAGAACAGGGAGCTTATATGTATGTAAATTGATGCATTGTCCCCATATATAGAACTCAGCTACTTCTTACTTGGCAAGTGACGCAAAGTGTGTGACACAGCTGAGTCTTTCCCGAACGGAACTCGCCATATATTTCTGTTATAGATCCTGTCTCAATTCCTCCTGCCAAAGACAACCACACAAGCTTATAGTACTACATAGTATCACCTTTAATCAATTATTCTTGGATTGGTACATGTGTGCGCGTGTGTGCATGCATGCGTGCATGTGGTTAAAGAACTAAATATTTAGTTTAAGGTAGTATTCAACGTTCAAGAAAAAATTGTAACATCAAAGAAAATTACCCTCTAAGACCTTGTCAAGTTCTCTTGATCCAGAAGTTATCTGAATGATTTCAAGCCTCTGAGCATGGAGCTGGCTGGCACTGGTGAAACCCAAAGGAACCAATTTGGAAGCTGTTAACACGCAAGAAAAACTACACACTTTAAGATTTTATTCTCATTTATCTGGTAAATTTGCAGATGAAAGGAATAAAAAACATAACAGCAACAATAGAAAGAGTGTAAACATGCCAGCCTCAATGATCTTGTCAACTTTAGCTTCGCTGATTCCTTTGATCTGCAGAAGTTCTTTCCTAGGAGAATATGCAACAGATTCAACTGTGCAGAGACCCGCATCTTTTAGCTTCTTTACATCAATGGAAGCAATCCCAGATGCCTTTAAGATGGAAATTTAAAATAAATAAATTTCTCAACATTAGTTTCGGACCTTATTTTTCTACATGCCACTAGTTTTAGAGCATATTTAACACAGTACTAGTTGTGAGAAATGCCTCAAGAAATCAACACAACAACCTGGAATTTCCAAAAAATTTAAATAAAAATATGCACACGATCTCATGGTTATAATTGTGAGAAATGCCTCAATAAATCAGCATAAAAACCATCTGATTTTACAAAAGTTATGAAAAATTAGCCAAACGAACTCATAGTTGATCAACAAAAGTTTCCTACTTGCTAACATAAGTGTTAAAGTTAATCAAGAAAATTGGCAGGGTTTTCAACAATTCACAGTTCTCAGAATATTCTTAAAATTAAGAAAATAAAATGATAACTTGATGCAAAATCCCTAATTATGAGAAACAAAAGGAATTGGAGTTAGAATGGCTAGCAAATAACAAACCTAACCCCAGCATGAAAAGACGAAAAATTAACACAAATCTTTGTATAACAGCACTTAATAACAAGAATAGAGAATGAAAACAAAACCCATTTGAGAATCTTGAGCAATAGTCGACAAAATTGGATCATACCATTTCCAATATAATTAAAATTACCAAATCCAATAAAAGATAACCCATTTGGGCGTAAGACAAAAACAACTATGACCAACAGAGAAATCAAGAAAATAGAAGGTTGATTTCCATTTCCAATAGAGAGTATAAATTACCAAATCCAATAAGAAAGCTGATAAAACCTTCTTAGTCAAGTCGAAGGACAACCCATTCAGCACTAGACGGAAACAACTATGATCAACAGAGAATTCAAGAAAATAAGGCTATCATAGTTATGAGAAATGCCTCAAGGAATCAACATAACGACCCGCCGATTTCCTAAAGAATTAAAAATACAATTATATAGACGATCTCATTATCAGTCAACAAAGGCTTCTCACTTGCTAAAAAGTTGAAGTTAATCATCAAAATAATTGGTGGGGTTAGTCAACATTCTCAAATACTCTGAAATTAAAGAAAAACAAAATTGATTACTTGATGCAAAATCCCTTCTTATGACAAAGAAGAGGAATTAGGGTTAGATTGGGTAGCTAAAAACAAACCTCATCCTAGCACGAAAAGAAGAAAAATAACCACCAATCTTCCAATATAGCACCAAATAGCAAGAATAAATTGTGAATGCAAAACCTATTTCCGAATCTTGAGCAATAGTCAACAAAATTGGATAAAATGAAACCCAATTCCAATATAAAGTAGAAATAACCGAATCCAGCAAAAGGGATGATAAAACCCTTTTAATCAAATAGAACGACGACCCATTTGAGTACAAGTCCGGACAACCATGACCAAAAGATAAATCAAGAAAATAAGAGGTTGAACCCTATTTGAAGTAAAAATGACCAAATCGAAGCTTATAAAACCCTTTTATTTAAATCGAAAGACAACCCATTTAGGCATATGACCTAAACAACTATGAACAATAGAGAAATCAAAAAAATCAGAAGTTGAGAACGACAGAGATTACCTGAAGCTGTTCAACCGGAAAAGGACCATGCTGAATCTCTTCTAGGTCTTCGTGTTCTTGGGCCTGGGCCGTCTTCTGGTGTCTCTGCTGCTCCATGGTGGCTGTTAGCAGGCGATCTGTTTGGAGAGAGGGAGAGAGGGGGGGAGAGAGAGAGAGAGAGAGAGAGAGAGGCAAAAGGAGGACAATGGCGAGGGAATGAAGTGATTTTCAAACGCGTTGTGTGGCGCCAAAAGAAGCAGCTTACCCTGTACGTTTTGCGCTTTCCGAGTCCATGGATTTATCAATGGTCCCAAATGATAAGAAGTTTGGGCCTCCTCAAATTTTGTATTGAAGAAACCAAAACCCAACCCAAAATTCAGAACCCAAGTCTAGTGACAATTGCAAGTCATAATCAAGGGGCGATTTCTGGCACTTTATCCAATTTTTAATTTGTTTTAAAATTTAGAAGATAACTATTTTTTTTATTTTTTATTTTTAAATTATCAGGGATTTATCTAAATTTTATCACATTGCATGGATTTTGTAATTTGAAAATATACCGCAAGCCATAATTTCACTAAAAATACTATTTTTGGAAAGTACAAAAAAAATTTCAATCTCAAATTCAAAGCACTCATTTAATTCTCTCAAACGGCAACATAAATTTAATTTGTTTTAATAAAGTGAAGCACTCTGTCTTTGATAGACTTATATTTAAGCTGTGGCGTCTACACTCTACAAAAATTATTAATTTTACTATTAAAATGTAAGTGCATATATAAAATGTATAATATTTTAAAATTATATAAAAATTGGTGAGACTCTAAGATGTCAGACCATAAAGATTTTATATGGTAATAGAAGTTGGCACCACAAATGAAGGACTACCAAAAATAATAATAATAATAATAATAATAATAAAGATAAATTATACTGAATTTTTTTTAGATTAGGTCAAATTTAACATAAATTAATATTTTAATTTTAATTTTCAATTACACCCAAAATTATTTTTTGAGTTCTGACCGGTGCGAATTGACCTATTTCTTTTTCTAACAAAACCCACACTCATAAAAGTCTATCTCTCTATATCTCTCTATTTCTACACACACACACACACACACACACACACACACACATAACAAGTACTGTAGTTACTTCAAATTTGGAAGACATAATATGCCATTCGATCACACTTGTCACTTGCTCATTAGCACCTAAGCTATTAAATGTTAGAATCAAACTTTGGTTTTGCTTCTCGTTGGAGTTTTTCCATACATAGTCCATAAATAGTCCTTTGTAATATGCTAGGCGAGTGTAATGAAACTGGGAAAAAAATAATAATAAATTCAGCTTCTGATGTGTGCGCAAAGTAACAATATATATATATATATATATATATATATATATATATATATATATATATTTCAATTTAGCAATGATGTCTTTTAAGGGAGTGTTCCTTGTATTTGAGAAGATAATAGTAGAACTAACTAAAAGGAATGGATAAATTTATTTTTATAAAAAAATAAAAAGAGATAAAATTGTCTAATAAACAATAGTTACCTAAATTATACAATCATTTTTACAAGTTTAAATTTTTAACTTTGATTCGTTTAAAAGTTTTGCTTAATTAAAATTTATAAAAGTATTTTTCTTAAAATTAAACACATTTAAAAGTATTTTTCTTTTAGGTGGTTGAACAACAATCCCAAACCGATGTTTAGTAATAAATCAACAATGTTTTCTTAAAATTCTTCAAAACGGCTACCACATAAAAAATATAAAATAAAAAAACAAAAAATAACAACTCCCTAAAAACGAATATACTACATTTGTAAAATGATAAAAATTTATTATTATTTTTCCCAAATCTTTTGCCCTAACAAATATTATAACGTGCTTGAAATATTTGAAGTAGGTTGTGGTAGTGATTGACGTGTTGAGAGAAGGTGGTGGCCAGATTCCTAAAAAGTTGAGGAGTTTTAGACAAACTTTCAAATGTAAGACTTTTTATACGTAAGGTTTCACACATGTCAAAAAATTATATAAGAGTACGAAATTTTCATTAAAATGAGATGTTAAATACAAAATATATTAATGTTAACACACCAAACAAAACCCAATTTTGGCTCTTTATAAATAGTACGATCCAATTTACATCAAAAAATTAAAATAAATATTTAACAAAACTTAGTTACAAAAATCAAAATTTAACTTCATATTAAAATAAATATGATCGTCTTACATTTTAAGATGCAAATTTGTCAATTAAAGTGCTCTAATTAAGTTTCTCTAACATATCGTTGACCGTAGATAAGTTTTGATCAACTTTAACTTTGAAAATTTTCTCTCAGCAAAAGCAACTGTAACTCGAATAGTCAATAATACTCTATATGCAATCCAAATATTTGAAAAATAATAACTAAGTCTTTTTATAACATCCAATACCGCAATTGCGTTTTTTTGTTCCTCTTGGTAAAACATATCTTAATATTTGTAATTCTGAAAATAATTATGTCCCATCAATATAAATAAAAAAACCATGTCATGTTTTAGGAAATCTTCAAGGTTATTTTGGAGAATAGGACAGTTAATTGCACCCATGAATTAAAATTTTGGTTGTTTAAACTGGGCTTAACGAAACCTGTCATGCATACACATAAGACTAAAAATAATATCATAATAAAATAAACAAGTTTATAAGTTTAAATATAAAATATTCTTATTGTTACGTAGAAATTGTTGTATTTATTATAAGCGTTTATTGCTAAAAAAAATTTTTAAAAGTTATTTACTGTCATAAATTTACATGATGTATAAGTGTATATATCTTTTAATTGTGAAAATTATGGTCATATATATACATAATACTATATGCCCTAGGCAAACTGCCTTGGTTACCTTGCCGCAGGAGGTGGTGGTGGTGGTGGGTTTTGGTGGTTTGTTGAGAATGATTATGATGGGTGCATGCACACAATAATTTTTATGGGTCACTTGGGGGTATTTTTGTCATAAAAAATTTGAAACATTTTTTTTTACAAGTTAACAAGAAGTAGGGGTAACATAGTCATTTTATATGTAATTAAAAATATTATGATAACTCTGTAAAAGTAACATTTGGGATTTGAATAAAATACGAATCAACTCTTCAAATGCAAGTACAAATTAAAGCTAAATATTTATTTATGTAATATTTAATTTAACTTGAAAGAATGTCAATATAATTTGTCTATAAAATAATGGATCAAGTTTGTTAGGAATATTGAAACGATTAACTATTAGTTGTGCGAAATTTGTCAATTCTTGGCAAAATGGATTAGTGAATGCTAAAATTATAAAAAAATAATTTTATTAATAAAATTTACGCTCTACACCATGTATACAAAATTAAAATTTATAACTCAGTTTGAAAATTTTACACTTTTCAACATGAATATAATAACATAAAAAATAGAAGGCTATAATTTTGTTTTGACCCTTCCTCCTGTCCGTACAAGAGAAAACTAAAACAAATGCCAGCCAGCAAGGAAGACCATTCCAATTCGCCATGGTTGACCGAAAGCACTCATTAACTAATTTGATGGGCCACTGAATTATCAGATGTAACACAACAGCAAGATACAATTTAATAGAATAATATTAACTAAAATTAAAAACAACACTAATAAAATAAGTTTGGGTCGGGGGATATGTTAGGTGTAATCTTATAATTTGTATCACTGGTTGACTTTCTTATACAATAATGGAGTCAGAAAGTTGTGTGAGAAAGGATGATTGTATAATTTTTTAATAATTTTAGCAAGGACAATAGTGTATTTTTATAGAAATACATATCAAAATAATTATAATAATAGGATATATTACTAAAAAAGAAAAATTCAGTGGGGGCATTGCCGCCACTGACTTATGCATATCTGTTCTATTCTTACCCATCAATATGGTTTCAAGTTACAATTCACATTTTTTTAGTGGTCTTTTTGCAACATCTTTCCCAAAATGATAAATAAATTAGAAGAATATAGCCAAGATTTTTTTTACATTTTATCATATAAAATTCATATTAGTATCATCAATATAAGTATTGTCGAAGGGGCATAGTGGTATTGGTAAGGATTTAGAAGGTAAGTCATTGAAGTCTCGCTTTCGAATCGCATTTCTAATTTAAAAAAAAAAAAAAAAAAAAATCATCAAATATTAAACTTATATGAAAAGAGGAAATAAGGTACTAGTACTATAGTTCGTACTACAGTGATTATCGAAAATTAACGATTCAAGAAATAAAATTTTTATAATTACCAACACCAGACTTTTGAATGTGTCACATAATCTGAGGTCCACTGCAATTGTTTTGATGTTGGTTATAATTATTGGAAAAAAAAAAAAAAAAAAGAAAAGAAAAAGGAAGTAACTTTTAGAGATCAACTTGAGCTGACTATCCATGCTGAAGTTTAAGTGGGAATTTCATCATAATCATAACGCTAACCCTTTTGAGATGAGAGAGAGAGAGAGAGAGGTATTTGCTGCCCACTTAAACTGCTTTTAAAGTTGAATGGGGACCACTACTCACTAATATTGCTGCCCACTTAAATTGCTTTAAAAGTTGAACTACTACTCACCATTCATAATTGAGCCATTAATCACTCTTAACATCAATCCAACCCATCAAATTTTTTAAAAAATCTTTATTAATTACATCATCATCTATAAGACCTAATTAGATTCCTAGATATTTTAAAGTAAGTGTTCAACACTGAAACCTCAGATTGAAGATAAGAGTTTCGCTATCCATAACAATCATAAGTTTAGTGGGGACAACCCTGTGAACAATGTATGGACTATAGCCCTGTCTAACACTCAATCAAACTCATATACTTAGTTTCCCACTATTTAAAAAGCTCTACGAGACTATGTCAAACCTCTTTATTAGAAAAAACAGAAATATTTTATCACATATGTTTTACGTGTGTTCAAACTTTCTAATTATAAGTTGATCAAATGTTAAAACACTATTTATACAATGTCAAATCAATTTTAAGCATTGGATTCTAAATTTTACATTGTTAGACGTATTTGGCTAAGGTTATCGGTTTAAGAGTTATTATCAATCGTTTTAAGTCAAGGAAAGAGTCTTATTAGTGTAGTCCTGAAGTCAAAACTAATAATTATCATGTAAAAGATTAATTATTTAAACTATTTTTATTATATGACCAGCTAAATTCAAACCCTCGAATTGAAAAAATAACCTAAAAATATATTAATATATTATAAAAAAATTACCATTAATTTTTATGAGATTAATCCACCAAATATCAAATGGACAAAAACTATCTAATAATTTCTCATAATTATAAACCTCAAAGTACATCATTCACATCTTGGAGTCAGTCATTGAAGAATTTTTAATATCTCATAAAGTTCAAACTCTTAAAAGTTTTTGTCAATAAATTAAAGTTTTTGGAGGAATTCGACAATACTTTAAAGCTTATTGACTTTCATATTTACATGTTAAATCTCTCTCACTTCCACCACCGACAATGTGCTTTTTCCTAGCACAAATTGCTGTGAAAGAAGTTTTAGACAAATAATTGTGTTTTTTTTTTTTTTTTTTTTTAATCTACTGCAGTCCGCTTCGTTTCACCTGACAATTAAAGCCATTCCAAAAAAAAATTTAGTCTTACGTGCATGCATGACAGGCTCCGTTAAACCCAGTTTAAATAACCAAAAATTTAACTCATGTATGCAATTAACTGTCATATTTTCCAAAATAACCTTGAAGATTTCCTAAAACATGAAATGGTTTTTTTTTTTTTTTTTGATGGGACATAATTATTTTCAAAGCTACAAATATTAAGATAAGTTTTACCAAGAGGAATAAAAAAAGGCAATTGAGATATTGAATGTTATAAAAAGACTTAGTTATTGTTTTTCAAATATTTGGATTGCATATAAATATTATTGACTATCCAAGTTACAGTTGCATTTGCTGAGAAAAAATTTTCAAAGTTACAGTTGATCAAAACTTATCTACAATCAACGATATGTTAAAAAAACTTAATTAGAGTATTTTAATTGACAAATTTGCATCTCAAAATGTAAGACGATCACATTTATTTTGATATGAAGTTGAATTTTGATTTTTGTAATTAAGTTTTGTTAAATATTTCTTTTAATTTTTTGATGTAAACTGAATCGTACTATTTATAAAGAGCCAAAGTCGGGTTTTGTTTGGTGTGTTTTTAATTTTAATATATTTTGTATTTAACGTCTCATTTTAATGAAAATTTCGCACTCTTATAATTTTTTGACTCGTGTGAAACCTTATGTATAAAAGGTTTTACATTTAAAAGTTTGCCTAAGACCTTTTAAATTTTTAGGAATCTCAGGACCGGCCGTGACCACCATCTCCTCTCAACACGTCAATCACCACCACCACCTACTTCAAATATTTCAAGCACGTTATGATATTTGTTAGGGCAAAAGATTTGGGAAAAATAATAATAAATTTTTATCATTTTACAAATGTAGTATATTCGTTTTTAGGGGGTTGTTATTTTTTGTTTTTTTATTTTATATTTTTTATGTGGTAGCCGTTTTGAAGAATTTTAAGAAAACGTTGTTGATTTATTACTAAGCATCGGTTTGGGATTGTTGTTCAACTACCTAAAAGAAAAATACTTTTAAATGTGTTTAATTTTAAGAAAAATACTTTTATAAATTTTAATTAAGCAAAACTTTTAAACGAATCAAAGTTAAAAATTTAAACTTGTAAAAATGATTGTATAATTTAGGTAACTATTGTTTATTAGACAATTTTATCTCTTTTTATTTTTTTATAAAAATAATTTTATCCATTCCTTTTAGGTAGTTCTACTGTTATCTTATCAAATACAAATAACACTCCCTTAAAAGACATCATTGTGAAATTGGGAAAAATAAAATAAAATACAATAATAAAAATATTGTTACTATGCGCACACATCAGAAGCTGAATTTATTATTATTTTTTTCCCAGTTTCATTACACTCGCCTAGCATATTACAAAGGACTATTTGTGGACTAGGTATGGAAAAACTCCAACGAGAAGCAAAACCAAAGTTTAATTCTAACATTTAATAGCTTAAGTGCTAATGTGCAAGTGACAAGTGTGATCGAATGGCATATTATGTCTTCCAAATTTGAAGTAACTACAGTACTCGTTATGTGTGTGTGTGTATATAGAAATAGAGAGAGAGAGTTTTATGAGTGTGGGTTTTGTTAGAAAAAGAAATAGGTCAATTCGCACTGGTCAGAACTCAAAAAATAATTTTGGGTGTAATTGAAAATAAAAATAAAAATATTAATTTATGTAAAATTTGACCTAATTTTAAAAAATGTCAGTAAAATTTATCTTTATTATTATTATTATTATTATTATTATTTTTGGTAGTCCCTCATTGGTGGTGCAACTTCTATTACCAAAGAAAATCTTTATGGTCTGACATCTTAGAGTCTCACCAATTTTTATATAATTTTAAAATATTATATCATTTTATATATGCACTTACATTTTAATAGTAAAATTAATAATTTTTGTAGAGTGTAGACGCCACAACTTAAATATAAGTCTATCAAAGACAGAGTGCTTCACTTTATTAAAACAAATTAAATTTATGTTGCCGTTTGAGAGAATTAAATGAGTGCTTTGAATTTGAGATTGAAATTTTTTTTGTTCTTTCCAAAAATAGTATTTTTAGTGAAATTATGGCTTGCGGTATATTTTCAAATTACAAAATCCATGTAATGTGATAAAATTTAGATAAATCCCTGATAATTTTTTTAAAAAAATAGTTATCTTCTAAATTTTAAAACAAATTAAAAATTGGATAAAGTGCCAGAAATCGCCCCTTGATTATGACTTGCAATTGTCACTAGACTTGGGTTCTGAATTTAAGGTTGGGTTTTGGTTTCTTCAATACAAAATTTGAGGAGGCCCAAGCTTCTTATCATTTGGACCATTCATAAATCCATGGACTCGGAAAGCGCGTAACGTGCAGGGTAAGCTGCTTCTTTTGGCGCCACACAACGCGTTTGAAAATCACTTCATTCCCTCGCCATTGTTCTCCTTTCGCCTCTCTCTCTCTCCAAACAGATCGCCTGCTAACAGTGACCATGGAGCAGCAGAGATACCAGAAGACGGCCCAGGCCCAAGAATACGAAGACCTAGAAGAGATTCAGCATGGTCTTTTCCGGTTGAACAGCTTCAGGTAATCTCTGTCCTTCTCAACTTCTGATTTCTTGATTTCTCTATTGTTCATAGTTGTTTAGGTCATATACCCAAATGGGTTGTCTTTCGATTTAAATAAAAGGGTTTTATAAGCTTCAATTTGGTCATTTTTATCAAATAGGGTTCAACCTCTTATTTTCTTGATTTATCTTTTGGTCATGGTTGTCCGGACTTGTACTCAAATGGGTCGTCGTTCGATTTGATTAAAAGGGTTTTATCATCCCTTTTGCTGGATTCGGTTATTTCTACTTTATATTGGAATTGGGTTTCATTTTATCAAATTTTGTTGACTATTGCTCAAGATTCGGAAATAGGTTTTGCATTCACAATTTATTCTTGCTATTTGGTGCAGAATTAGGATCCACTTCTATGCTTCTATGTGGAGAGATTAGTGGACGAACAGTGCACAAGAGATAAACAAATTTTTTTTTTTTCCATCTAAACTCCACAACATGAGTACGCAGAGCCTACACTTTGTCAGATTTTTTATTTTTTATTTATTTATTTTCGGGGAGGTTTAAGCAATGTGTACTAATGAGGAAAAATTGTACAGAAAGGCCATTAGGCCCAAACTATGTATCAACCACACCTAGGAAATTAGGTCAAGCCCACATGCAGCCCAAACCGTACAATCATGCAAAACAAAATATATACAACCGATGTTTAAAGCTCTGTTTCTGTATTTTCAAATACTCTCTAAGAGAAAGTCAGGGTTGGAGTCTTAGCAAAAACTAGGTGAATTGCTTAACTTAAAAAGAAAATAAAAAATCACCCGCAATGACAGCTTTTAAGAAAGAATCATGCTGCACTTGCATAAATATGGATGTGGGCCCATCGCAGCCATCCAAACTCATGTTTCTTGTCGGTTGTTGCGTGTTGACAAATTAAGAGTTTTCTTTAAATAATGCATGAAAATGTTCAAATTTTTTTGGTTAAGTCTTTTCTTTTTCTTTTTACTTTTGTAGATCATGATGGTGAAAGTTTGAAGTCATTAAACACATCATACCATCTATCTATTTAGTATGCAATTAAAATTTGATGAAGTTGTTCTTTTCTTTTGTTGGGTTTTGCCCAACTTGCCGAGGTAAAGATCCTGCAGTCTGCTTTTTGTCTTAATTTATGAGTGCTTTTTCAATTCAGATTCTCCAATTCATCAATCTATCAACTTAAACACTAAATCTTTCCTTAAATACTCACCAATCATCCACCCTCAACACTTTTTCTTGTGCAAAAGACGTTCAGCATATATATCATAATTATCACTTGCATAATATCAAACAAACTGTAAATCCAATGACCTTTTTAGTTAAAAGTTTTTCTAAGGATAGACTGACTTTAATTTTCTAGAGTTGGGTTTCAACTTTTTATACACTGAAAATGATTCAAGCACGTACCAAATGTACAATAAATGGGGCCAAGACATAGTCAAGTGGCTCACCAAGGGCCACAAAAAAGTGCTTCTCACTAGGCTCAGGTCTTGGTAAATGACTCGAACATCTTTAGCATCACCTCTTTGTCGTGTCTCAAGTGAATAGACCATCGAACTAACGCTTGAAATGTTCTTAGCTAGCCACTAACCATGCCCTAAACATGAGCTTCTCTATTATAAATATGAACCCCCATCTGTTCTAATCTTCTATATACAACAATTTGTGCTCATAAACTACTATTTCATTGTTATATTATATATCTGTCTCTAATTAATATGGGAATTCAAGGGATTTTGTTTTTTTGGTTGTTAGGTGCAGCAGTACTACTAAGAGGTTCCACCATTTCATGTGCTGCCATGGATCCACAAGAAAACCATGTTCGTACCGAGTGCGGTTACACTAGATATCCAGCCCTGTGTGTTGAAAGCTTGAAAGAGCTGGGGTCAGCACATCCTCAACATGTTGATTTTGTGTCTGCTCTTGTCAACAAGACCATTTCTGAGACCAAGCTGTCCATGTCCAATTTCGCTAAACTCAGCTACCATTTCATAACCCCAGAAGCTCAACGTACTCGTCTTGCCACAGGTACGTACGTAACACTACAAGAAAAATGATTATTAACAGCGAAGTAGTATATATATATATAATTACAACTACAGTTGCAGTAGTACTATTTATACAGATAATCATATCATATACACATATAGACACCGACAAAATGCTTCTGAGCTAATAATGCAAATAGTAGCTTTAATTTAGCGCGCGTTGGTTTGACTATATATGTGCATGCAGATTATTGTCATAAGCTCATGGGGATGTCTACCAAACGGCTCAACCAAGCACTAGAGGCACTCAAACAATCCCCGACAAAGAACAAGGAGGACATCCAAACATGGCTTAGTGCTGCACTGACTTTTCAACAAACTTGTAAAGACGAAGCTGAGGCTGATGGTTTAGCCAATGAACTCATGAGTCCAATTTTACACCAAATGGATTATGTATCTCAATTGGGTAGTAATTCACTAGCACTCGTTAACAGGATCACCAGCCACAAGCCAGACAGTAGTAAAAATCGCCGCCTTCTTGAGGAAGATGATCAAGTTTTTCCCAGGTGGGTATCGGCCAGTGACCGGAAACTACTTCAGGCCACCACCATCAAAGCCAATGCAGTAGTTGCACAAGACGGAACTGGCAACTATAAGACGGTCTCAGAAGCCATCCATGCCGCTTCCGGGAATCGGTTTGTGATATATGTGAAATCAGGGGTTTATAAGGAGAAAATTAACACTGGCAAAGATGGGATCACCTTGATAGGAGATGGTAAATATTCCACCACAATTGTTGGTGATGATAGCAATGCAGGGGGATCATCTTTGAGAGAAACTGCCACATTTAGTTAGTACTCTCTCTCCATATCTCTTCCTCTCCTCATCATCGTCTCTCTTTTTTCCTTTGGAGTGTACGTAAACCAATTTCTAAATATGCATTGTAGGGCATTTATATATATATGTGCGCGCGCGCGGATACGTATGTCTCAAAATATTTATTGTGGGTTAAATAAGCACAAGGGAAAGGAAGCATGGTGGTCCAACATTTTGCTTCCATCCAGAAGTGAGAGAGAGAGGAGACAGGAAAATAATGAGAGTTAATATAAAGTTTTAATTTTTATGGGTAGGGGCGGATATGTTAGTAAAATAATAATACCATTTATTACTTCCCTCCCGTCCAATTAAACCGAAGTTGGATGATATTATTCTTTTTCTAAGAATGTCTTATCCATTTATCTTTTATTTATTATCTTTTTCCTCTTCTTCTTTTTGTTATCATCATATATTATCATTATCCTAATTCTTATTTTAATCTCATTGCATAAGATCAACCACATGAATTCTCTATTTACTATCTTTCCTTTTACAAGTTATGTTTAACTCTTTAAATTATTTTTATAATCTCATCTCATGTTATTTTTTATCGTTCTCATTGTCTCTTATCTTCTATTACGATTAGTTGTTTTTGTTTAACCGATGCGTCTATAAGTTTTCGAAGTAGGTGTCCAAACCATCTAACTCTACTCTCTCTAATTTTCTTACTATTGGGAGTCACTCTGCCTAATTTTTCTTGTCTCACACTTTGGTTAGTGGCCATATCTCTCTTACTTAGTCCACTCATCCATCTCCTTTTCTCTTCCATCCAACTTTTTAGGTGTAAAAATAATTCTACTTTAGGAAGTACGGATACGGATATGAGTACAATACTATATAAACACAGTGATACAACAAATCTAAGAAGAAGAAAAAAAAAAAAAACCACACAAATATGACAAAAATATGTCAAAAATAATATATATATATATATATATAATTTTTACTTATTTCTTCCACTATATATCATAAATGAAATTACTTATTTAAAAATAGATGGTTGTATTTTTTAAATTTAATATATTTATATATATATATATATACATATTTACTTTGGTACGATACACACTCATATACCCATTTCTTTATGGAGACTTAAACCTTTGACTATCTATCTATTTTAGAATCGGAAGAAATATCACTAAATTACAATCTTGATATTTATTCTTTTAATTAACTCATTTTTTAAAAATTACATTGAAAACATATTCTTTCAAAAAAAAAATTTACACAACTATCACATTATGTTCTCAAAGTATCGTAAATGTGTTTATGTCGTGTCTGACAAGAAAAATAAATTCAAAATTTGTCATATCCCATGTTTGTCCGATATTACAATAACTCCCTAAAAAATATTGAGAAAGGAAACATTATTAGTTAATTTTGTTAGTATAATATATAGTAGTTGATTAAAGAAAATTGTTTTCCGACAATGGCGGATCCAGTAATTGTTAATGGGATGGGCTAATATTTGGGAGAGCGTAGTAAATTTTTTTTTTAGCTAGAACTAACTATAATAATAATAATAATAATAATAATAATAATAATAATAATTTTCGGCGGGGGGGTGGGGGGGGCCACCTTTGAATCTGCCTTTCCGAAATGAAAAACTAAGGTGAATGTATTTTTTTCTAAAAAAAGGTGACAAACCCTAAGTGTCCCAACCAAGCACGAATCTGTGAAGGGTTCAATGGAGGCATCCGCCCCTAATGAAATTTTTTATTATTATATTTTACACCTCTAAATTTATATTTTTTTGCATTTATATTCATAAAATTTTAAAATTGCCCCCATTAAAATTATGAAAAAACCTCTTTGTATAAATTTTTTTCCCTCGTATAAATTCCTAAATCTGTCCCCTCACATGAATTCCTAAATCCGTCCTGATCCCCGCCCTATCATTCAAAGTCTTAATAGCCTCAACCCCTTCTCTCTAACTCTACTAATTAGTAAGTAAAAAGTTTATATAAATAAACTAATATCACGTGAAATTCACGTGAATATATAATATCCTATTAGACTAGTATTACTAGTAGTAATAAGTAAAACCAGATTATTGACCGGAGCTAACATCCGTGACTCGGTATTTGTTGGGCAGCAATTACAGGTGATGGGTTCATTGCTAAGGACATTGGGTTCCATAACTCAGCTGGTCCTAGCGGTCGACAAGCCGTGGCACTCTGCATTGCTTCAGATCACTCCGTCCTCTACAGATGCAGCATTGCAGGTTACCAAGACACCCTCTACGCTCTCTCCCTCCGCCAATTCTACCGCGAATGCGACATCTACGGAACCATTGACTTCATCTTTGGCAACGCAGCTGCTGTCTTCCAGAGCTGCAGTCTACTGCTCCGACGACCGCGATCCGGTGGGTCCTACAACGCCATCCTTGCCAGCGGCAGGGACGACCCGGGACAGAACACGGGCTTCTCTGTCCAAAACTGTAAGATCGGTGCCAGCTCCGACTTATCTCCGGTAAAGCATTCTTTTAGGTCCTATCTCGGGAGGCCCTGGAAGCAGTATTCGAGATCCGTGATCATGCAATCGAATATAGATGATGCAATCGCGTCGAGGGGTTGGGTTGAGTGGTCCGGGAGTTCATCTCTGAAATCGCTGTACTTCGCGGAGTATGCTAATGTCGGACCGGGTGCCGGAACTGCCAACAGAGTGCAATGGCCTGGTTATCATGTGCTTGGAAAACCTGAGGCTGAAAAATTCACTGTGGCTAATTTTATATCTGGAACCTCATGGCTGCCTTCTACTGGTGTGACTTTTGTGGCTGGTCTTTAGCGATGGGTTTGGCCGGAGATATATATTAATTCGGCTACTTTAATTTATTATATATCTTCTTAAATAAGGTCAGTTATGGTTATGGATAGCAAAGGATTGGAGCTCCAAATCGAGAACTACCTTTGCTGATTGCTCATACATATGTGCATATATGGAAGCTGTTATAATTAATTAGCAGATATATACTGAATGTGTAACTGTGTATTAATTAATATTGATACTGAATGTGTAACTGTGTATTAATTAATTCATATAGTCTTCTTCTTGTATAAATTTATATCTTGTAGTATGGATTTCTTGATAATCAATAATTACAAAGAAGATTGTGTATTTGATGGTTCTCTTTTTGATTGGTCTTTGTAATGGTTAAGCTTGAAATAAAGAAAGCTCTGTTTTTCACAACTAATATTTCATAATCATATGCTTCTGATAAAAGTTTTATATACCCAGGGCATCCTCCTTTCATTTTCTAAGTAAGTATAATTTTTTTTTAAAAGGGTAATGATACAGAGTTTGATAATCAAATATTTGATTATTTTATTTTGAATTAATCAGAATATGGATTATATTAACGTAATATTAAATATCGAGTTATATATCAATTTCCTTTCATCAAAATACAATATGGTTGCTAAGTAGTCTTTCAAAATCATTTATGATTGCTATGTAACGTAACATGCTTTGTGGCCAATGAATTTGCTAAAACATCTAATCAGCAAGTGCGTGATTAATGGTGTTTAATTAATATATGAAGGTAACATCGAAGAAAAGCTGTTATTAGTTGGCAGATATGTCCTTAAAATATATTTATATATAAAATGAACAATGACCGCCACTAAATTATTAGTTGGCAACCTAATTAAATTATCTTTAATTAATTGAGATCAAGAATTATTAAGTGACTCGTTTCAAAATATATATAGATTCTATTTTTGTGCTATCCTATACAATCTGCTTTTCTTAATTAGAAGTATCGAGTTTTGTCTAATCCAATACATTCTATTATTCTACTGTTTTGTCGACAAATACATTTTTTCAAAAAGAAAAAAAAAAAAAATAGCCGTCTTAAATGCACTCAATTCCATAGTCACAACAGAAAACAAAGTATCAGTTACATACTACCAAATGTTGCAACCAAACTTTGATGTTGAATTTTGTCTTCCACAATAACCCACTGACAGTCCATTATCTATAAATTTAAGGAAGATCAAATTATTCAACTTTATTAATTTTTCTAGGTTAAAAGTTTAATATCATAATAAAATAAACAAGTTTATGAGTTTAAATATAAAATATTCTTATTGTTACCATACAAATTGTTGTATTTTTTATAAGCATGTGTGTTTATTACCATTTTTTTTAAAAAGTTATTTACTGTCATAAATTTATATGATGTATAAGGTATATTATCTTTTAATTGTAAAAATTATGGTCATATATATACATACTACTATAAGCCTTAGGCAAACCGCCTTGGTTACCTTGCCCCAGGTGGTGGTGGTGATGGGTTTTGGTGGTTTGTTGAGAATGATTATGATGGGCGCGTGTACACAATAATTTTTATGAGTCACTTGGGGGGTATTTTTCTCATAAAAAATTTGAAACATCTTTTTTATTAGTCAACAAGAAGTAGGGGTAACATAGTCATTTTACATGTAATTAAAAGTATTATGATACTTCCGTAAAAGTAACATGTGATGTTTCTGATTTTCAGCATTTTTCAATTTTTCAGAAATTTTATCGCCGTGAGGGCATTTTTGACTTTTCACATTTTTCGTACTGGATTTTAGTTGAATCCATTTGCGTTTCATATATTTTGAGTTATGTGAGCTATGTATCATTTGTATGATGGTGTGCTTCATGTATTCATGTGGTGTAAATTAAAGCAAAGAGAAAAAAATAAAAGTGGTGGCAGGATCAACCACTATCCCATTCATTTTCTAGAGACCACATTTTTGGTCTCTTATCTGTCTCTCCCGTAAGTTTCCCTCTCTCTCTCTGGTTCCTTGCTTTTTCTTCTCTATTTTGTTTCAAGCTTTGATCTTTAATTCCTCTATCTCTACTTGGAAGTTTTATGTGCCGTTTGAGCCAAAACGGAGAGCACGACAAGCTCTACGCGTGAGTACCAACAATTTTAACAAAGGGCCTCCATAGGGATTTTGAAATTTGGAACCCATTTTGAGGGTTTTGCACAAACTTGAGGTATGGGTCCTTAATCCATGATGTTCTTGTACTTTTGTGAATTAATTTCCCATAAATGATTGTTTAACATGCTTAATTTGGGTGGTATCTAGCCAATTGTTTAGTTGTTGTGGACAATGTGTTAAGTTTGTGACTATGTGTATTACATGAATTAAGTGAAGAACATGCCTAAGCGTTGAATTTGTACGTCCATCATGCTAGATTTCTATTGTATAAAAGCATGTTGTATTCTTCTTGGAAAAATTCGTGTGAATGTATGCCTTGATGACTAAATTTGAGCTAGTTGTGAGATGATGATTATGTACATGGCATTGAAGCATCTACGCATTGGCATTGGGCATGAAGTGGGAGAAATGATTTTGGAAATGAAAGGGGGAATTTTGGGAAATTGTTTTGATGAACTCGTTTTATGAAAACCAGATCGCCACGGGGATACCAAAGGGCCGAAGTGTTAATATAGCTTAGAGGGAACTAGGGAGATTGTCCTAGCGTGGTTGAGCTAGCTGGGTCCCATAATGACGCTGCGGGGGAACCAAGGGTCAGGAACACTAGCCAATCCTTCTCTCGTGTCGCTGCAAGGTCACCAAAGGGCGGGTTATATTAACAGTTTGAAACTGACAGTTTAAAAGTGAAAATGGGGAGTGACATCGGCATGTATTGCATTCCATTGCATTACATTGTTTACACTTGAGGTTGATTAGTATGTTGTAATATCCCGATATGGTATGATCCCCATTCCCATTGTTCTATTCTTGTTGTGGGTTCACGGGGATACAAGAGACGTGTCTTAAGTGCCATCTACTGGGCAAATTGCTCACCCCACCATATTTAAATTTTTTTCAGGTCACGGCAAGGAGTTGGCGGGTGATAATCTACCTCATGCTTGAGAGCACTTAGGAAGCATTTTGGATGTATTTTTGTAGAGCTTGAACTTATTTTGTAAAGATGTTGATTTAGGATGTATTACTTTTGCAATATGAAAAATATTTGGATTTTAGCATGTACATGGGCAGTGGGGTAATGTAATTAAGTTTTACCATCATTTAATCCTTTAGTGTCTTTTGGTAACGTGTGGTAAATTATGTTAACGTTGTTATTATTATGGATGTTGAAATGTATTTACATATGTACGTGAGTGTAGTGGTGTGGGTGATTGGCTTTCAAAGTTGGTGTATCTCGGTGACAGTGAGTGAGGATGACCCAAACCAGTCGACGTAAAATCCTATAGGTCGACCGAGTTGCGTGAACCAACGTGTAGCTTCCCACACGTCGACCGGTATCCTGACAATAAACTTTTCACTGTGTATGTTCCAAACCAGTCCACGTGTAGCTTCCCACACGTCGACCGGTATCTCGGCAGTGGGTTTTCCACTGTTCATAACCCAAACCAGCTAACGTATAATGTATATATATCAACCGGTTCTTGTTCTATAAACATTCTTCTTTTAATTTTTCTAATTACACTTTGGCACCCAATTGATGTTGTGAGTATTTACCTTATGGCCCAATCAAAGTACAATAAATATATTTTAACCACCGAAAAGACAATATTGTCCCGGACCTGATTTTATTTATTGTGTGATACAAGTAAATGACTATTATGCCCTTAAGCCTCAAATTATTGAATTGTAGCAAATTACCATCGTGCCCCTTTGGACCTTGATAGTTGAATTACATGATAATTGAATTTAACATGTAATGTTTGTGTTATGCATATATATATATATATATATATATATATGTAATTGTGTGTGTGTGTGGAGTGAATTTAAAGGTAAAAGAAAAAGAAAAAAGAAAATAAAAGATTAGGTGGGACCCACCACCATCACTTTAAGCCCTTAAGACCATATTTGGTATGTAGCTCTCTTCTCCCGCTGCTCTCTCTCTCACGCCTTTTCTGTTTTTTTTCTTTTCTTTTTCAATCAAATTTTAGAACTTAATTTCTCCCTCATTTCTTGCGGATTAAGGTGCCGTTGAAGGCAAAACGAAGCCCACTACGAGCTCTACGCATCCATACGAACAATTCCAGATTTGGTGCCCTCCTTGGAGTTCGAAATTCAAGACCCATTTTAAGGGTTTTGTGCAAAAGTAAGGTAGGGGTTCTTAATTCCCGTTTTTCTTGCTCTTATATGAATTACTCCTCCTAAATTGTTGTAAAGCATGCTTGATTATAAATTAATTGTCTTGTGGATGATGTAGATGTTATATGAGAAGTTGTGATTAAATGGGCTATGTGAATTGTAGGTGAACGTGTTTATTTGGTTAATTTCTTGTCTAATAGTTGATATAACATGCCTATATTATTGTAAAATTTGTTAGAAATGATATGTAATGGCATGTGTAATTTTTCCTCAATATTTGTAGAGTATGTTTAAATGTGAAATATAAAATCCCTTAATTCTATGGCATTGTGAAAGCAAGACATACATGCATACCATGGGTCATGATTGGGAAGATTGTTTTGAAATGAAAAAGGGGGATTTTGGGAAAGTGTTTGATGAAAAGTGTTTTTTGAAAACCCGGTCGCCGCGGGGGTACCAAAGGGTCGGAGTGTTAATATAGCCTAGAGGGAACTAGGAAGTCGCCCTAGCGTGGTTGAGCTAGCTGGGCCCCATAATGACGCCGCGGGGGTACCAAGGGTCAGGGACACTAGCCAATCCTTCTCTCGTGTCGCTGCGAGGTCACCAAAGGGCGGGTTATATTAACAATTTGAAAGTGATGATTTTTGAGATGTGAAAATGGGGAACGACATCGACATGTATTGTATTCCCATTACATTATATTGTTTATATTTGAGTTGATTGTTAAGTGATATGATCCCGACATAGTATGACCCCCATTCCCATTGCTCTATTCTTTGGTTGAATTCACAAGGACACAAGATGCGTGTCTTAAGTGTTACCTAATGAGCTTTATTCTCACCCTATTATTTAATAATTTTTTTCAGGAAACGGGAAAGAAGTGGCGGATGACTTTCCACCACAGGCCTAATTTGGATTAGAAGACTTTTTTCTATTTTTGTATTAAGTCCCATATTTTTGTAAAATCTTAGTTTGTTATATTCGGTATAGAGGTTTGTGGACTCTTATTATTATAATTATACCTATGGGCTGTAACTTTTGTATGAGCTGTCTAAATATTGTAAAATATGGACATTTGATTTTGGGACTGTAACTATGTTATCTGGATGATATCGTATGTGGTTATACCACTATGGAATGAACTAAGTTAAAGCATGATAAATGGATGAAAGGGATGTTGGAATGTTGGGATGTATTATATGTTTATTGTGCTGGGACAGGCTTAAAATGCATTTAAACAGGTTGTGGTTGGCCCTTTTTTAGGAGAGGTCATGCCGATTTTTTTTTTAAATGGTATCAGTTTAGGTTCGTTACAAATTTGGTATCAGAGCGATAATTCGAATACCATTAGGACGACGGGTAGAGGCTTACCTAGGATTGTCTGGGAAGTCAATTGTATTGTTATTTCCTTATTTGCAAAAGTGTTTTGCTATGTGAAAAAGCATGCTTAACTGCCTACTTGCTCACGTACTTATGTGCTTATATGCTTATATTAATGTGTTCATTGCATAGTATTACATGCTAAGTGTTTGTACAATATCTTTTTGTGTTGGGTTGTTCACGGTTGGACCTTAGTGTTATCGTTATTGAATTGTTTTCTTTGTTTTATAGAACGATGTCACGGCATAAGGAGACCAGGAAAGTTGGCCCTAGACCGACTAGGGGTGATGTTGGCGAGAGTTCCAGCTCCAATTCGGAGGAGCTAAATGATGAGGACACACTTCTTAGGGACTTGATTCCGCCGAGAATTGTCCCCACAAGGAGGGTTAATGTTGAAGCAACCGTAGAAGTGGGTGAAGGTTCTATGGCACTAGAGTTGAATCGTTTGTTGCAAAATGCCGTGAGGGCAACGATTGCTGCTCAGTCGCAGTCGGCACCACAACCTACAGTTCAAGTTGAGGAGACGCCAGCTCAGAAGCGTTTCAAGATCATTAAGGTGTTTTCTCAGCTAATGCCGGTTATGTTTGAGGGCGGTGCGAATCCAATGGCAGCAGATGACTACCTGGATCAAGTTGAGACTTAACTAATTTTAATGGATGTGACGAACGATCATTTGAAGATCATCCTAGCTACTTATAAGTTTGCTAAGGATGCCAAACTATGGTGGAAGTCGGTTACGAGCCGGTACAAGGTAGAGGAGATGAGTTTGGACAAGTTTAAGGAATTGTTTTATGAAAAGTACTTTCCGCTTTCCAAAAGATGGGAGTTACAAAACTAGTTTCATAACCTTATTCAAGGGAGCATGTCAGTGGCGGAATATGAGAACAAATTCACTTCACTTTCTCGCTTTACTCAACGTTTCCGATTTTAGGCATTTTACATTTTTTCGGAGATACTGTCGCCGCAAGGGCATTTTCGTCTTTTCACTTCTTGCGTGCAGGGATTGTAGTAGAGCCCAATTGCATTTGTGCATTTTAATTTATGTGGGTTAAGTGGTATTTATATGTGGTGCATTTATGTGTATGAGGTGTAAAATGAAAGTAAAAGAAAAGGGAAAAGAAAATAAAATTGGTGGGACCCACCACTAACCGCATAAGTGGTCTAGAAACCCATTTTTGGCTTTCTTACTTTCTCTCTCCCATAACCTTCCTTTCCTCTCTTCTCTTCTTCATTTTTCTTTTTCATTTTTGTACCAAACTTTAAGTTTGGATTCCTCTCTCATTACTTAGAGATTTTGGGTGCCGTTTGAGGCAAATCGGAGAGCACGACGAGCTCTATGTGTGTGTACCAATAATTTCAGTTTTGGTGCCTCCTTGTGCATTCGAATTTGGAGACCATTTTAAGGGTTTTGTGCAATCTAGAGGTAGGGGTTCTCAATCCACGAAGTTCTTGCGCTTTAGTGAATTAATCTACTTGAATTGTGCCTTAGCATGCTTAGTTGCTTTGATTTTAGTTTAAAATGACTTAATTGAGGATATGTGAATTTGTATGAATAAGTGTTAACTTGATTGTACATAGAAGCATGCTATATGTTGAGTTTTGTATTCATTGTGTTGCTAATATACTATAAATGATGTATGAATAATATGCCTAAGTGTTGAATTTATAATTCCATTATGCTATTTCTATTGTGTAAAAGCATATTGTAGCTTTTTTAGATGTTCTTATGAATTGTGTTAGCTAATTAAATTTGAGCTAATTGTGAGATGATGAACATTGGCATGACATAAATGCATTTATGCATTTACATTGGGCAAGAAATGGGAAGAATTGATTTTGAAAAGAAAATGGAAAATTTTGGGAAAGAATGTATTGATGAAAGTATTTTGATAAAACACGGTCGCTGCGGAGTCACCAACGGGCCGGTAGGTTAATGTAACCTAGAGGGAGCTAGGGAGATTGCCCTAGCGTGGTTGAGCTATCTAGGCCCCATAATGACGCTGCGGAGTCACCAAAGGTCAGGGACAGTAGCCAATCATTCTCTCAGCGCTGCGGAGTCACCAAAGGGGGTTACATTAACAGTTTGAAAGAGATGATTTTGCGAAAAGAAAATGGGGAGCGACATTGGCATGCATTTGCATTCCATGGCATTGCATTGTTTGTATTAGAGTTTGGTTGGAATGTTGTATTACTCTGATATTGTATGATCCCCATTCCCATTGACCTATTCTATGTTTGGATTCACAGGGACACAAGAGGCGTGTCTTGAGCGTCACCTACTGACCAAATTGCTCACCCCACGATATTATTATATTTTTTTCAGGTCATGGCACGGAAATGGCGGATGAAAATCCACCGCAAGCTTGACAATTGTTGGAAGATGACTTTTTTTGCTATTTTGTAATTAGCCATTACATGTATAATTATAGTTTTGGGAATGTAATTAAACTTGTATTCATGGCTATTGAGAAAATGTAATTAAGTTTTACTCACTCAAAATCAGTTTAAGTATTTAAGTAACGTGTGGTAATTTATGTTATTGATGGTTGTTGTGTTTTCGTTAGATGTTAAAATGTGGGTAAAATTACACGTGAGTGTAGTGGCGTGGTGGTTGAATTACTAATGTTGTGTATTTGGGTTATCATTGGACAGTGGAAAAAAGAAGAAGAAGAAGTGAGAGTTTCCCAGAACTGGTTGACGTGTGGCTTCCCATACGTCGACCGGTATCTTCACAGTGTGGGTCATTGTGGCTCACATTACAAACCAGTCGACGTTTCCCATACGTCGACTGGTATCATATCCCAAACCAGTCGACGTATGGCTTCCCATACGTCGACCGGTATCCATTATAACTTACATTCCAAACCAGTCGACGTATGGCTTCCCATACGTCGACGGTATCTCAACAGTGGGTTTTTCCACTGTTCATAACCCAAACCAGTCGACGTATAGTGTACATACGTCGACCGGTTTCTGCCTTTTAATTAAACTCTATTTTAATTTCCCAAAATTACATTTTGGCACCCATTTGATGTTGCAAGTAATTATTTTATGACCCAATAAAATGCAATAATTATGTTTTGACCACCGAAAGGACTATATTGCCCCGAACCTTATTTTAATTGTTACGTGATGCAAGTAAATGACTATTACGTCCTTTAGGTCTAAATTTATTGAAATATGGCAAATTACCATCTTGCCCCTTTTCGGACCTTGATATTTAAATTTAACGTGAAATGACCGTTCTACCCTCGGATGTTTTTGGGTCGGGTAAGGACCTGTTTAAGGATCCGGATCCATGAGGAGCTGGGTCGTTACAAAATGGTAGCAGAGCAATGGTTCGAAAACCTTTGGACGACGGGTGGAGGCCTATGTGGGATTGCTTGGGAAGTTGTTTGTAATTGCATGTGAGATTATTTGTTACGTGTTTAGATATTTGAAAGAGCATGCTAAATCATTTACTTGTCTATGTGTTACATGCTAAAGTGTTTAAATGTTTGAACAGCATGTCTACTTGTTTATTTGTTTACCTGTTTAATTGCCCACGTGTAAATTTGTTTGCGTGATCACATGCTTATATGTTATATGTGTGTAGCACAGATTTAAATGATCCACGTATAGGTGTTATGTTCTGAGTAGGAAATTGTTTAGCATACGCACTTCTGTGTTGTATTAATTCTGTGGGTTATCACCTATGATTGGGGTGGGTATCAGCATTGTGAGCAAGGATGATGTGAATAGCACAATCTTCTGAGTCCGGTTTGACCTGAATACGTTGTTCCATTGGGAGCCTTCTTCCTAGAGACTAGTAACGGTGAAAGGGTTTGATCTTAGGTGTCTTCCTGGACGGAAATCCTCATTTTCTTGCACAGGTGAGGGTTGTGTTGTGCTTCTTCGGTGTAGCGAATGGACTCTTGGGATGGATTTTTATTTAAAAGTTCATTAATGTTTAAGATTACAAATTTGTCTCTTAGATTACCGTTTTGGGAGTAAAAGTTGAGGTTGATCTTGAGTTGGCGACGGGATGAGTAGGTTGCAACTTTTGTTATGATTCCCAGTGAAGGAGGCAAAAACTAAGTGTGATATTATTTGGTGACCATAGAGTATTGGTCACAGATTGTGTTGAGCCAGGATGAAGAGTGACCTCTTGGGCTTGGTGACCTGTTTTATTTGATTTATTTATTTTGTGGCCTTGTGGGCGGGTGTATGTGAGCGTGTGCAGGTGGCACCAGAAGGCTACCATACTGAGCGAGCTACGGGCACACAACTCAAATTAAATCGATGTGGACATTCCATTGTGTTGGATAGTAATTGTACCGATTGGTTGGGTAATGATAGTGTCAGGGGTGTAACAGTTGTATACCCTTTTGTTTGGTTGGATGGATCAGTTGTAGGTATGACTTGAGTATCCAGTTAGATACCAACGTGAGACCATTATTTTGTAGTCGTCGTCTATTATGGTTTATGTGATTGACCAATTAGTGTAGTGTTTGTTTTTCTCTTAGGGACTGTTTCTGTAGTGTGCCACGTATGATTCTTTTTCTTGTAATAGGTTGTTGACTATAGTGTCAGGTATCACGAATGATGTGTGTTTTCATGTCGAGTTTGCACCACTTCCGAAAGAGCGGTTGGTAGTGGAAACTTGTTATTTCCAAGGGATTAGAGTTTGTGCAGTTATTTTTGGAGGGATGATCATGAGGTGTTGAAACTTGAGGTTTTTGTATTGAAAAGTAAGTCAATTTAGGGGTGATCCTAGTATTCAGGAAGAAAGTGGTGATTGATTACATTTTTGATGGTTCTAAGGAGACAGTTAGGTGTTGAGCATTTTAGATTCTTATGCTCACTTTGTTTGAGGATTTGTTGGCATGGCATTGACGTGTGAATGATCATTTCTAGTGGTAAATAGTGGTTGTTATGGGGAGTAGTGAGCGTTATGCTTATTCTTTGTTTATAATGATATTATCTCGAGGATGTTTGGAAAAAAAATCTTTTAGTAGTGACTTGATGGTTTGATGGGATAATAGGTTTGAACGGTTGTTGGAATGAGTGACAGTGGAGGTGTTATAATGTCATGGTATGATGTTTAATGCTGATGAGCATGATGGTTTCAGGTATGATCCGAAGACGGACTAGGGATTGTGAGTCGTTTGTTGTGCATTGTCAGATAGGTGATGGGTTGTGTGTTAGTTGAAAGAAATTTGGAACAGTTTAGTCTCTCGAGCTAGTGAGGGCAATATTACCAGGTAGGCACTTTTTTGGCGAGTAGTGGGTTGATGTGACTGGCGTCACGAGTCTTGCTCCTTGTGTCCCTGTAACGTGAGCGTTGGTGCTCTTATTTGATTGGTTTTGGTAAGCATAGGTGTTGCCGGGTAGTGTATACAAGGTTCCGATGTTGACTGTGTATGACGGTCCGTTTATGGCGAGGTCGCCTAGAGTTGTGGACGTAGTTCTGTATGTGCTTCCTAGTTAGTCCTTCTCCTTGTATATAAGGAGTTCAATTCATTTTAAGTGAGATTGGGTGTCCATGGTTGGACAATTGATGAATAGCGTGTGATAGGTGATCAGGTGCATATAAGCGTGAGTCGTTAGTCTCTTGCGAGAACATGGCTTATTGCCTTTTTCGTTGTTTTAGTCTTGCAAGGACGTCATTGTTGTGAGTTTTGTCTTTGTTCAGAGGTTGTACACGTCCATGGTGGTCAGGCTTGTGAGTGATTTGTTGTGCTGTTGGGGTTCATCGGTAGAGGTACTTGTTGAATGGGTCGACTCACTCCTACAGATGGAGGTGGAGTCTTTAAGTTTTGTAGTGCATGTTCTGAGAGTGGTTCCAACTGGGGGAATGACAGGCACGGGTTGTCAAGTAAGAGTTGTGTTTTCGATGTTTAGTACTATCGGTGATGGCTAGAGAATGTGCTGTGAATGGTAGTTTAAGGATTATTAGGCGATGTGGTTTAAGTTGTATATCTTGATGTTTTTATTGATGTCTGAATTGAGCAGTGACTTGAGGACCAATGTGGGTATCATTTGAATGCTAAGTAGCTAGAGGGAGAATGTGTGATCTCATCAAGGAATAATAGGAATGATTGACTTTGGTCTTGAGGTTTTCAGCATGAAGTGATCGTATTGAGTGTTTTGAAGAGGTCAAAATCGAATCGAATAAGGTTATGAAGTTGATTATGTATTATGGGTGTTATGAGGTGACTGAAAGGCTTTTAGGTTGATTGATGATTGTGGTATTGGCGATGTGTTACTTTGGTTTGTTAGGATTGTGTGATCGAGGAATGATTATCATGTTGCTTTTAGCATATTATTTTGTGACTATATAGTTATTGAGGTTATATAGAGCAATGGATTGATTAGGGAGTGGATCTTGTGGTTGTTTTGTGGACTGTATAGGGTTGAGTTTGAGGTTTAGACCCAAGGACAAGAACGATGTCGGTATTGAAATCGGATTGAGGATGAGAATGGCCTGGCCAACCATTTCTCTTGAGTCAATTCCTCTTTGACACGATGTCGGGTCAAAGGTCAATGATCGTTCTGACTTGTTAGTGATGGTGGGAGTATGGTACTATGCGTTGTGTTGGTATGACAACGTGAACTTAAATGATTTATATTGGGTTACAAAAGGTGTTAGGAGGTATTGGGTGTTTGATAACGGGTTGGTGATACAATCATTGCTTATTAAGAATCTCGTTTTGGGGATTTGTGTTCAGAATACAAGATAGTACATTTTATTATTTTGGTGACTCATGATTACATGATTGTTGGGAGATTCATCATTTACTTATCTTGAGGTTGATCCGTATGATAATTGCCGGTTGGCGTGATTGGTGATCATTGTATGATTATGTAGTCGTATAGCCGTATATTAGATAGCAAGTGTTGATTTAAATGAGAGGTGTGAGTCTGAGTTTGAGTCAGAGTATGTGGTGGATAGGACTCCTTGTTTAGGACTTGTGTGTCCTTTAAAGGGTTGAATTGAGAAAGAATGTTGTCATGTTCAGGAGTCTTGTGACCATTTTTCTTTTAAGTTTGATATAGCGGTGTAGAGAGGACCGGCGTTAGTTTTAAGTCAAGTATTGAATTCAGCGGGTTTGTGTATAATGTTGTGAGTGGTGAGTACCCTTATAGGGTAGTGATCATTGGGTCTTCTGGCGGCACAGTGTGATTGCCTGTTGGCGACGGCGTCAAAGGCAGTATGGATGTTGAGTCCCTTGTTTTGTTTGTGAAGAGTCTCTGGGGAAAAGGTATGTGGTTATGCCTTTTTCTTTAAGGAGGGTAGATTTCGAGGACAAAATCTCTTTAAGGAGGGTAGATTGTAACGTTTCTGATTTTAGGCATTTTTCATTTTTTCGGAGATACTGTCGCCGCAAGGGCATTTTCGTCTTTTCACGTCTTGCGCGCAGGGATTGTAGTAGAGCCCAATTGTATTTGTACATTTTAATTTATGTGGGTTAAGTGGTATTTATATGTGGTGCATTTATGTGTATGAGGTGTAAAATGAAAGTAAAAGAAAAATGGAAAAGAAAATAAAATTGATGGGACCCACCACTAACCACATAAGTGGTCTAGAAACCCATTTTTGGCTTTCTCACTTTCTCTCTCCCATAACCCTCCCTTCCTCTCTTCTCTTCTTCATTTTTCTTTTTCATTTTTGTACCAAACTTTAAGTTTGGATTCCTCTCTCATTACTTAGAGATTTTGGGTGCCGTTTGAGGCAAATCGGAGAGCACGACGAGCTCTATGTGTGTGTACCAACAATTTCAGTTTTGGTGCCTCCTTGTGCATTCGAATTTGGAGACCATTTTAAGGGTTTTGTGCAATCTAGAGGTAGGGGTTCTCAATCCACAAAGTTCTTGTGCTTTAGTGAATTAATCTACTTGAATTATGCCTTAACATGCTTAGTTGCTTTGATTTTAGTTTAAAATGACTTAATTGAGGATATGTGAATTTGTATGAATAAGTGTTAACTTGATTGTATATAGAAGCATGCTATATGTTGAGTTTTGTGTTCATTGTGTTGCTAATATACTATAAATGATGTATGAATGACATGCCTAAGTGTTGAATTTATAATTCCATTATGCTATTTCTATTGTGTAAAAGCATATTGTAGCTTCTTTAGATGTTCTTATGAATTGTGTTAGCTAATTAAATTTGAGCTAATTGTGAGATGATGAACATTGGCATGACATAAATGCATCTATGCATTTACATTGGGCAAGAAATGGGAAGAATTGATTTTGAAAAGAAAATGGAAAGTTTTGGGAAAGAAAATGAAAGTGTTTTGATAAAACCCGGTCGCTGCGGAGTTACCAACGGGCCGGTAGGTTAATGTAACTTAGAAGGAACTAGGCAGATTGCCCTAGCGTGGTTGAGCTATCTGGGCCCCATAATGACGCTGCGGAGTCACCAAAGGTCAGGGACAGTAGCCAATCCTTCTCTCGGCGCTGCGGAGTCACCAAAGGGGGTTACATTAACAGTTTGAAAGAGATGGTTTTGAAAAAAGAAAATGGGGAGCGACATTGGCATGCATTTGCATTCCATGGCATTGCATTGTTTGTATTAGAGTTTGGTTGGAATGTTGTATTACCCCGATATTGTATGATTCCCATTCCCATTGACCTATTCTATGTTTGGATTCATGGGGACACAAGAGGCGTGTCTTGAGCGTCACCTACTGAGCAAATTGCTCACCCCACTATATTATTATATTTTTTTTAGGTCATGGCACGGAAATGGCAGATGAAAATCCACCGCAAGCTTTACAATTGTTGGAAGATGACTTTTTTTGCTATTTTGTAATTAGCCATTACATGTATAATTATAGTTTTGGGAATGTAATTAAACTTGTATTCATGGCTATTGAGAAAATGTAATTAAGTTTTACTCACTCAAAATCAGTTTAAGTATTTAAGTAACGTGTGGCAATTTATATTATTGATGGTTGTTATGTTTTTGTTAGATGTTAAAATGTGGGTAAAATTACACGTGAGTGTAGTGGCGTGGGTGGTTGAATTACCAATGTTGTGTATTTGGGTTATCATTGGACAGTGGAAAAGAAGAAGAAGAAGTGAGAGTTTCCCAGAACCGGTCGACGTGTGGCTTCCCATACGTTGACCGGTATCTTCACAGTGTGGGTCATTGTGGCTCACGTTGCAAACCAGTTGACGTATGGCTTCCCATACGTCGACCGGTATCCATTATAACTTACGTTCTAAACCAGTCGATGTATGGCTTCCCATACGTCGACCGGTATCTCGGCAGTGGGTTTTTTCACTGTTCATAACCCAAACCAGTTGACGTATAGTGTACATACGTCGACCGGTTTCTGCCTTTTAATTAAACTCTATTTTAATTTCCCAAAATTACACTTTGGCACCCATTTGATGTTGCAAGTAATTATTTTATGACCCAATAAAATGCAATAATTATGTTTTGACCACCGAAAGGACTATATTGTCCCGAACCTTATTTTAATTGTTACGTGATGCAAATAAATGACTATTACGTCCTTTGGGTCTAAATTTATTGAAATATGACAAATTACCATCTTGCCCCTTTTCGGACCTTGATATTTAAATTTAACGTGAAATGACCGTTTTACCCTCGGATGTTTTTGGGTCGGGTAAGGACCCGTTTAAGGATCCGGATCCATGAGGAGCTGGGTCGTTACAACCTGGATCAAGTTGAGACTTAACTAATTTCAATGGATGTGACGAAGGATCATTTGAAGATCATTCTAGCTACTTATAAGTTTGCTAAGGATGCCAAACTATGGTGGAAGTCGGTTACGAGCCGGTATAAGGTGAAGGAGATGAGTTTTGACAAGTTCAAGGAATTGTTTTATGAAAAGTACTTTCCGCTTTCCAAAAGATGGGAGTTACAAGACTAGTTTCATAACCTTATTCAAAGGAGCATGTCAGTGGCGGAATATGAGAACAAGTTAACTTCACTTTCTCGCTTTGCTCCAGAAATGGTGAGAGATGAAGTTAACAAGACTCGGAAGTTTATTTCTGGTCTTAATGATCGGATGAGGCCGTTGATCACAGCACAGTTCATTAAGGTTTATTTTGAAGCCGTGGAAAGGGCTTTGATGCTGGAGGTTGATGATAAAGAGAATGATGCAAGAAGAGAGCAGTTGAAGCAAAAGAGGGGTGCAGGGCCATCTTCAGATGGATCTTCTTGGAAGAGGAACAAGAATGGTTCATTTCAGTTTCAGGGGCAGCAGTCTGCACGATCTGCTCTTACCACTCCTTTGCCAGCTGGGTCTGATAGGAGTGGAGTCGTTTGTTTTCAGTGCTAGTAGCCTGGACATTACAAGTCCAGATATCCTATGAACTCGACCACAGTTTCTGCGCCATTGAGAGCTTGTTATGGGTGTGACCGGCAGGGCTATCTAATCCGGGATTGTCCTACTCGAGGAACAGGCACCGGTAGTGGTAGAGGGTTACAGCAAAGGCCGTCACAATCGACTACAGTTCAGTCAGGTTTCAGACCACCGCCAGCACCACAGCCTGCCGTGTCTTCTCTGGGTTCACGACCTGCAAGGAGGGATACTCCTTGCAGTGTCGGCACAATAGCCTGGTGTTCAGATTAGTAATTCACAGGCACAGGCACCGCAGGGACGTGTCTTTGCACTTGCACCGACTGATGCATCTCCTGGATCTTCAGTTCTTCGAGGTATATTTCCAGTGTTTGGTTGTTGGGCCCATGTTTTGTTTGACTCTGGTGCATCTCATTCCTTTATATCATCATCATTTGCACTTGTATCGGGGTTAGAGATCAGTTTCATGGATCGGGCATTGTATGTTGATACGCCAGTTGGGGTTTCAGTGTCTTTAAGCCGAGTTGTGAGGGATTGTTCCATTGTGATAGCTGGATGGACTTTTGTGTTTGACCTTATCCTCCTAGAGATGACTAGCTTTGATGTCATTCTCGGGATGGATTGGTTAGCTTCCTTTCATGCCGCGATCGACTGTTTTAAAGGGAGAGTCACAGTTTGCACTTCTGAGGGAAACTGTTTCTTTTTCGTGGGAGATCGGAGTGATTCCCACATTTCATCATTTTGTGGAGTTCATGGACGGGGTCGTGGTGATTATTTATTGGCTAGTCTTCTAACCGAAGAAGATGATGTTGTGAAAGAGGGTTACCCTATAGTTGTTCGTGATTTTCAGGATGTGTTTCCAGAGGATTTGACAGAGTTGCCTCCACACCGAGAGGTGGAGTTTACTATTGATTTGATGTCTGGTATCACGCCGATTTCTATGGCACTGTATTGTATGGTACCAGTTGAATTTGAAGAATTGAAGAGGCAGCTTGATGATTTGAGGATGAAAGGTTTTATTAGACCGAGTGTGTCGCCGTGGGGTGCACCGGTCTTGTTTGCTAAGAAGAAAGATGGTTCTTTGAGGTTGTGCATTGATTACCAGAAGTCGAATCGTGCCCCATCAAGAACAAGTATCCTTTGCCAAGGATAGATGATTTGTTTGATCAGTTGAGAGGAGCCAGTTATTTTTCGAAGATTAACCTGAGGTCAGGCTATTATCAGCTGCGGTTAGGGATGAGGATATCCCAAAGATGGCGTTTCGCACTCGGTATGGACATTATGAGTTCCTTGTTATACCATTTGGCTTGACTAATGCGCCAGCGGCATTCATGGACTCGATGAACCGCGTCTTTCACGATTACTTAGATCAGTTTGTGGTAGTTTTCGTGGACATTCTCGTGTATTAACGATCTCAGGAGGAGCATGAGGTCCATTTCAGTATTGTTTTACAGATTTTGCGGGAGCACCGATTGTATGCCAAATATGAGAAATGTGAGTTTTAGCTGCAGGAGGTGAAATTTTTGGGGCATGTTGTTTCAGAAGGTGGAGTGTAAGTAGATCCATCAAAGATTGAAGCTGTTTTGAATTGGGAGCAACCCAAGAATGTGTTTGAGATCCGTAGTTTTCTTGGTCTAGCGGGTTACTACCGGAGATTTGTGAAAGATTTCTCCCGTTTGGCAGCGTCTATGACCCGTTTAACCCGGAAAAGGATTAAGTTTGCGTGGAATGAAGCCTGTGAGTCATCTTTCTAGGAATTGAAGACAAGGTTGACTACGGCTCCAGTGTTGGTGATACCTGAGCGTGGCTTAGGTTATGTGATCTATTGTGATGCTTTATGTGATGATTTAGGGTGTGTGTAGATGCAAGATGGTAGAGTAGTGGCTTATGGGTCTTGGCAGTTGAAGACTCACGAGTACAACTACCCTACTCATGTTTTGGAGTTAGCGGCAGTTGTATTTGCCTTAAAGTGTTGGAGACATTACTTATATGGTGAGAGATTCGAGGTGTACTCGAATCATAAAAGTCTCAAGTACCTTTTCTCCTAAAAGGACTTGAACAATAGACAAAGAAGATGGGTTGAATTACTAGAAGATTACAATTTTGACTTGCAGTATCATCCGGGCAAGGCAAATATGGTAGCAGATGCCTTAAGCCGAAAATCTCGTGGAACTTTGGCCTGTTTGGCTATTCGAAAGTGGAAGATACTTAAGGATTTGGCAGAGATGGGATTGTATTGTTTTGATGATAATGTTGACAGCGAGCCGGCGTTCTTATTTAGTCTTGTGGCTCAGCCTACTCTTGTTGTACGAGTGATTAAGTCACAGAGACATGACCCTGATTTAGATGCTATTCACGCTTTGATCTCCAGTGGTGAGACAGTGAAAGATTAGGCCTTGCATGTAGATGTGGGTCTACGGTTCAGGGGTTTGCTGGTAGTTCCCACATGTTGTCGTGAGGATGTCTTACGGGAGTTTCACACTTCCCGCTTTGCAGTTCATCCAGGTGGTACCAAGATGTATCACAACTTGAGACGTCAGTATTGGTGGAACGGGATGAAGAAAGATGTTGCATAGTTTGTGGCTAGATGCCTTACCTGTCAGCAGGTGAAAGCCGAGCATCAGAGACCAGCCGGTTTATTGCAACCATTGCCTGTAGCGCAGTGGAAATGGAAACATATCGCTATGGATTTTGTGACAGGTCTTCCAAGGTCACGGAGAGGCAATGAGGCCGTATGGGTCATCATTGACAGATTGACCAAGACGGCTCACTTTTTGCCTATTAAGGCAACAGATGATGTAGAGAAGCTTGGTGTTCTTTATGTGAAGGAGATTGTAAGGTTGTATGGAGTTCTAGTAACTAGTGTTTTAGATAGGGATGCCAAGTTCACTTCGAAGTTCTGGGAATGACTTCAAACAGCGTTTGTCTCAGCGTTGTATCTGAGTACGGCATTCCATCCACAGACTGACGGTCAGTCGGAGCGTACTATCCAGATTTTAGAGGATATGTTTCGGGCATGTGTGCTTGATTTGGGTGGTAGTTGGGAGGATCACCTTCCACTTATTGAGTTTGCCTACAACAACAGTTATTCAGATGGCTCCATTTAAGGTATTGTATGGTAGACCTTGTAGGTTTCCTGTTTGTTGGACTGAGGTAGGCGAGACAGCCGCCTTAGGACCTGACATTATACTTGAGACTACTGAGAAGATTAAGTTGATAAGACAGAGGTCACTTACAGCTCAGAGCTGACAGAAGAGTTATGCGGATAAGCGGAGACGGCCGTTATCCTTTGAAGTGGGAGACCATGCTTTTCTACGGGTTTCTCCACGGAAGGGATTGATGAGATTCAGGAAAAGTGGCAAGTTGTCACCACGATTCATTCGACCGTTTGAGATTTTGGACCGTGTAGGAGAGGTTGCCTACAGACTTGCTTTGCCGCCACAGTTGGACAGGGTCCACAATGTTTTCCATGTATCGATGTTATGGAAGTACAAGCCAGATCCATCTCACATTTTGAGTTGGGTTGATGTAGACATTGATGAGGATGTTTCCCACGAGGAAGGACCAGTTTAGATTTTTGACACACAACAGAAGGTGTTGAGGAACAAGACGATACCAATGGTGAAAGTTCTTTGGAGACACCACGGAGTCGAAGAGGCTACTTGGGAGCTTGAATAGGAGGTTCACTCCAAGTACCCAGCGCTGTTTTCTTCCTCAGGTATGTCTTGATTTCGGGGACGAAATCTTTTAAAGTTGGAGAGAATATAATGTTTATGTTATATATATATATATATATATATATATATATATATATATATATATATATATATATATGTAATTGTGTGTGTGTGTGGAGTGAATTTAAAGGCAAAAGAAAAAGAGGAAAGAAAATAAAAGAATAGGTGGGACCCACCACCATAACCTTAAGCCCTTAAGACCACATTTGGTCTGTAGCTCTTTTCTTCCGCTGCTCTCTCTCTCACGCCCTTTCTGTTTTTTTTTTTCTTTTCTTTTTCAATCAAATTTTAGAACTTAATTTCTCCCTTATTTCTTGGCGGTTTAAGGTGCCGTTTGAGGCAAAACGAAGCCCACTACGAGCTCTACGCATCCATACGAACAATTCCAGATTTGGTGCCTTCCTTGGAGTTCGAAAGTCAAGACCCATTTTAAGGGTTTTGTGCAAAAGTGTGGTAGGGGTTTTTAATTCCCGTTTTTCTTGCTCCTATGTGAATTACTCCTCCTAAATTGTTGTAAAGCATGCTTGATTATGAATTAATTGTCTTGTGGATGATGTAGATGTTATATGAGAAGTTGTGATTAAATAGGCTATGTGAAGTGTAGGTAAACATGTTTATTTGGTTAATTTCTTGTCTAATAGTTGATATAACATGCCTATATTGTTGTAAAATTTGTTAGAAATGATATGTGATGGCATGTGTAATTTTTCCTCAATATTTGTAGAGTATGTTTAAATGTGAAATATAAAATCCCTTAATTCTATGGCATTGTGAAAGCAAGACATACATGCATACCTTGGGTCATGATTGGAAAGATTGTTTTGAAATAAAAAGATGGGATTTTGGGAAAGTGTTTGATGAAAAATGTTTTATGAAAATCCGGTCGCCGCGAGGGTACCAAAGGGCCGGAGTGTTAATATAGCCTAGAGGGAACTAGGAAGTCGCCCTAGCGTGGTTGAGCTAGCTGGGCCCCATAATGACGCCGCGGGGGTACCAAGGGTCAGGGACACTAGCCAATCCTTCTCTCATGTCGCTGCAGGGTCACCAAAAGGCGGGTTATATTAACAATTTGAAAGTGATGGTTTTTGAGATGTGAAAATGGGGAGCGACATCGACATGCATTGCATTCCCATTACATTATATTGTTTATATTTGAGTTGATTGTTAAGTGATATGATCCTGGCATAGTATGACCCCCATTCCCATTGCTCTATTCTTTGGTTGAATTCACAGGGACACAAGATGCGTGTCTTAAGTGCTACCTAATGAGCTTTATTCTCACCCTATTATTTAATAATTTTTTTCAGGAAACGGGAAAGAAGTAGCGGATGACTTTCCACCACAGGCCTAATTTGGATTAGAAGACTTTTTTGCTATTTTTGTATTAAGTCCCATATTTTTGTAAAATCTTAGTTTGTTATATTCGGTATAGAGGTTTGTGGACTCTTATTATTATAATTATACCTATGGGCTGTAACTTTTGTATGAGCTGTCTAAATGTTGTAAAATATGAACATTTGATTTTGGGACTGTAACTATGTTATCTGGACGATATCGTATGTGGTTGTACCACTATGGAATGAACTAAGTTAAGGCATGATAAATGGATGGAAGGGATATTGGAATGTATTATATGTTTATTGTGCTGGGACAAGCTTAAAATGCTTTTAAACAGGTTATGGTAGGCCCATTTTTAGAAGAGGTCATGCCAATTTTTTTTTAAAATGGTATCAGTTTAGGGTCGTTACAGTATTTACCTTATGGCCCAATCAAAATACAATAAATATATTTTAACCACCGAAAAGACAATATTGTCCCGGACCTTATTTTATTTATTGTGTGATACATGTAAATGACTATTATGCCTTTGAGTCTCAAATTATTGAATTGTAGCAAATTACCATCTTACCCCTTTGGACCTTGATAATTGAATTTAACGTGAAAGGACCGTATTACCCTTGGACGATTCTGGGTCGGGTAAGGACCCGTTAATGATCCGGATCCATGAGGATTTGGGTCGTTACAGAATGGTATCAGAGTCATGGTTCGAAAACCTTAGGATGACGGGTAGAGGCCTTTGTAGGATTGCATGGGAAGTTGTTTGTATTGCGTATGAGATTATTTGTTACGCGTTTAGATATTTGAAGAAGCATACTAAATCGTTTACTTGCCTATGTGCTACATGTTAAAGTGTTTAAATGTTTGAGTAGCATGTTTACTTGTTTAATTGCCTACGTGTAAATTTATTTACGTGATCACATGCTTATATGTTATATGTGTGTAACATTAACTTAAGTGACCCCCAGGTAGGTGTTATGTCTTCAGTGCGTAATTTTTAAGCAGGCACGTTTTTATGTTGTATTAGTTTTATGAGTTGTCATCTTCGACTGGGAAAGACATTAGTGTTGTGAGCATGGGTGATGTGAATAGCACAATTTTTTGAATTTGGCTTAATCTGGACGCGTTGTTTCATTAGGAGTCTTTCCCTAGAGATTAGTGACGGTGGGAGGGTTTGATCTTAGGCATCTTCCAGGACGGAGGTTTCCATTTTCTTGTACAGGCAAGAGTTTGTGTTGTGTTTCCTCGGTGTGGTGAGTGGACTCTTGGGCTGATGGATTCGTAAGGTATGGTGTGTGAGTCATGGGATCCTTCCATGTAAGCAAAGTTGATTGGATGTCATAGGACTTGAGGTGGTATGTAGAGGGTGACTTGTGAGGTTTTAGTGTTGTACGGGTTGAGCAAGACTGGTTTTTAGATTTTTATTTAGAAGTTCATTAATGTTTAAGATTGTGAATTTTCTCTTAGATTGCCATTTTGGGAGTAAATGTTGAGGTTGATCTTGAGTTGGCGACGGGATGGGCAGGTTATACCTTTTGTTATGATTTCTAGTGAAGAAGACATAAACTAAGTGTGGTGTTGTTTGGTGACCATAAAGTATTGGTCACAGATTGTGTTGAGCTAGGATGAGGAGTGACCTCTTGGGCTTAGTGGCCTGTTCTATTTGATTTCTTTGTTTTGTGGTCCTGTAGGCGGATGTGCGTGAGCGTGTGCAGGTGGCACCAGAAGGCTACCACACTGAGCGAGATGCGGACACATAACTTAGATGAAATCAATGTGAACATTCCATTGTGTTGGATGGTAGCCTTAGCGACTGTTTGGGAAATGAAAGTGTTAGGGGTATAGGAGTTGTATGTCCTGTTGTTTGGTCAGAAAGGTCAATTGTAGGTATGACCCGAGTGTCTAGTAAATACCAAAGAGAAACCATTAATTTGTAGTCGTCGTCTACTATAGTTTATGTGATTGACCATTTAGCGTAATGTTCGTTTTCCTCTTAGGGACTGTTTCTGTGGTGTGCCATGTATGATTCTTTTTCTTGGAATGGGTTGTTGACTATGGTGTTGGGTATTATGAATAACGTGTGTTTTCATGTCAAGTTAGCTTCACTTCTGAAGGAGCGGTTGGTAGTGGAAGCTTGTTGTTTCTAAGGGATAGGAGGAGTTGTGCAGTTATTTTGGAAAAGGATGATTATGGGGGTGTTGGAGCTTGAGGTTCTTGAGTTGAAGAGTGGGTCAGATTAGGGGTGACCCCATTATTTGGGAGGAAAGTGGTGATTGATTGCATTGTTGATGGTTTTAAAGAATAGACGGGTGTGAAACATTCTGGAACTTTAAGCCCATTTTTGTTTTGAGGATTTTTCGGCGTGGCATTGCCGTATGGATAATCTTTTCTAATGGTATGTGGTGGTTATTGCAGGGGAGTATCGAGAATAATGGTTATTTTCTTGTTAGCATGGTAATGTCTCAAGAATATTTGGGGAGGAATCGCTTAGTAATGGCTTGATAGTCCGGTGGGACGATAGGTTTGGATTGTGGTTTGGAAAGAATGGTGGTTGAGGTGTTATGACGTGATGTTCTGCATTAATGAGTATAATGGATCGAGGTATGGTCCGAATGTAGGCTGAAAATTATGAGTGTTGTTGTGTGTTGATAGGTATGTGATGGAATTGTGCATCAGTCGAGGTAATGGTGTACGGCTTAATCTTTAGAACCAGACAAATAAGTGTTACCATGTAGACATCTTTTTCCTTTAGGAGTCAGTGGGTTATTGTGACTGAGGTCACGGGTCTTGCGCGTATAGTGATTGAGCCAGTGTCAACTTTAAAGGGTAGAAATGGAACAGGTGATCAGGTGTCGTTGTATTTCATAGAGTTTCTTATTGGGATATTATCGGGTAAGATGGGACGCAGTGTCCAATGTACAGTGATGGTTCCTAGTGTCAGTATGTTAAGGGCGTTGGTGTTTTTATCTGATTAGTTTTTGTTAGCACAGTGTTGCAGAGAAGTGTGTGTGAGGTTTTTGTGTTAATTGTGTAGGACAGTTTGGTAATGGGAGAGGTCGTTTAGATTAGTGTTCGTGGTTCCGTATGCGTTCCAAGTTGGTTCTTCTCCTTGGGTATAAGGAGTTCATTTCATCTCAGGTGAGATTGGGTGTCTATGGTTGGACCACTGGTGAGTAGTGTGTGATAGGGTGTCTGGTTCATAAGGTGCGAGTTGTTGGTCTCTTGTGAGAGCGGGGTCTATTACCCTTCCGTTTGTTCTAGTCTTAGCAATGACGTCGTTTGTTGTGGGTCTTGTCTAAGTCTAGGAGTTGTGCGTGTCCGTGGACGGACGGATTTGTGAGTGGGTGTTACGCTGTTAGAGTTCTTCGATTGAGGTTCTGATTGAAGGGGTCGACTTACTTCCACGGAGGGAGGTAAAGCCTTTAGTTTTGTGGTGTTTGTTTTGAGATTGGTTTTGACTGGTAGGATATGAGGTACGGGTTGCCGAATGGGGATTGTGTTTCTAATGTTTGTTAATTGCGGTGGCAGCAAGGATACTGTCATAAATGAAAGGATGAGGATGAATAGGTGATGTGATGTGACTCATGTATTCAGATGTTTTTTATAGGTGATTGATTCTAACGATGTCTTGAGGACAGGTGTTGGTATTGTTGAATGTTTCGCAGTTAGGGAATGATTATGAGATTCCATTGAGGGTAATAAGAATGATTGATTTTGGTTTTGAGATCTTGGGTATGGGATAGTTGTGTTGAATGTTTTGACAAGGTCAAAATTAAATCGAATGATGTTATGAAATTGTTTACCTGGTATTGGTATTATGAGAAGATTTGAGAGCTTTGATGTTGGTCGATGATTGAGACAGTTAGTTTCGTGTTGCTCTTGTTTATTATGGTTATATGATTGGGATATGATTGGGGTTCTGAGGATAGGTTTATGATTGTATGGTTGTTGGGGTTATGTAGAGCAACGGATTGATGAGAGAGTGGATTTCGTGATTGCTTTGAGAACTTTATTGGGATGTGTTTGAGGTTTAGACTGGAGGACAGGAACGACGTCTGTGTTGGGATTGGATCGATGATGAGAATAGCCTGGCCAACCATTTCTCCTGAATCAATCCTTCTTTAGCACGATGTCGGGTTAAAGGTCGATAATTATTTCGCGTTGTCATAAATAGTAAGAGTACGGTATCACATGTTGAGTTGGTGTGATAGTGTGGATTCAAGTGCTTGTCTCGGGAGATGAGATGTGTTAGATGGCACCAAGTGTCCGATAAAAGGTTTGTGATACGATCATTGATTATTGAAGATTTTGTTTTGAAAATTTGTGTCCAGGGCACTAGATAATACGTTTATTATTTTAGTAACTCATGATTATGTAGTTGTAAGGAGATTCATTGTTTAATTATCTTGAGGTTTGTTGAATGTAATGATTGCCGAATGGTGCGGTTGGTGGTCGCTTGTACTGTTAGATGATGATGTAATTAGGTATTTGATTTGTCAGGGATGTGTAGATTATAGTTGAAATTGATTGAGAGATGGACGGGATTCCTTGTTTGTGGTTTTGTGTGTGTGTTCTTTAGAAGATGAGTTGTGATTGGATGTAGTCTTAATTGGTGATTTGGTGACCGTTTTTCTTTTGGACTAGGAGCCTTTCGTGGCAGTGTTGAGTGGATCGATGTCCACTATGAGTCAGGCGTATGGTCTGGTTGGTCTTATGTTATGATGAGGCGAGAAATGAGTACTGTTTTAGGTTTTGGTGGCAGTGGTGTGTACTTGTCTGACGACGTCCGGTGTCAAAAGTAATAATGTCGTTGGGTTCATAGTCTTAGAGTTTGTAAGGTGTTCTTGTAGAGTGTGTGGCTATTGGCCTTCTTCATAAGGAGGGTAGATTTCGAGGAAGAAATCTCTTTAAGGAGGGTAGATTGTGATGTTTCTGATTTTCAGCATTTTTCAATTTTTTATAAATTTCATCGCCGTGAGGGCATTTTTGTCTTTTCATGTTTTTCGTATGGGATTTTAGTTGAGTCCATTTGCATTTAATACATTTTGAATTATGTGAGCTATGTATCATTTGTATGATGGTGTGTTACATGTATTCATGTGGTGTAAATTAAAACAAAGAGAAAAAAATAAAAGTGGTGGTGGGACCCACCACTATCCCATTCATTTTCTAGAGACCATATTTTTGATCTCTTATCTCTCTCTCCCTTAAGTTTCCCTCTCTCTCTTTGGTTCCTTGTTTTTTCTTCTCTATTTTGTGTCAAGTTTTGATCTTTGATTCCTCTCTCTCTACTTGGAAGTTTTATGTGCCATTTGAGGCAAAACGGAGAGCACGACAAGCTCTACGCGTGAGTACCAACAATTTCAGCAAAGGGCCTCCATAAGGATTTCGAAATTTGGAACCTATTTTGAAGGTTTTGCACAAACTTGAGGTAGGGGTTCTTAATTCATGATGTTCTTGTGCTTTTGTGAATTAATTTCCCATAAATAATTGTTTAACATGCTTAATTTGAGTAGTATCTAGCCAATTGTTTAGTTGTTGTAGACAATGTGTTAAGTTTGTGACTATGTGTATTACATGAATTAAGTGAAGAACATGCCTAAGCGTTGAATTTGTACGTCCATCATGTTAGATTTCTATTGTATAAAAGCATGTTGTATTCTTCTTGGAAAAATTCTTGTGAATGTATGCCTTGATGACTAAATTTGAGCTAGTTGTGAGATGATGATTATGTACATGGCATTGAAGCATCCATGCATTGGCATTGGGCATGAAGTGGGAGAAATGATTTCGGAAATGAAAGGGGGAATTTTGGGTAATTGTTTTGATGAACTTGTTTTATGAAAACCCGGTCGCCGCGGGGATACCAAAGGGCTAGAATGTTAATATAGCTTAGAGAGAACTAGGGAGATTGCCCTAGCGTGGTTGAGCTAGCTGGGCCCCATAATGACGCTGCGGGGGTACCAAGGGTCAGGGACACTAGCTAATCTTTCTCTCGTGTCGCTGCGGGGTCACCAAAGGGCGGGTTATATTAACAGTTTGAAACTGACAGTTTAAAAGTGAAAATGGGGAGTGACATCGGCATGTATTGCATTCCATTGCATTACATTGTTTACACTTGAGGTTGATTAGTATGTTGTAATATCCCGATATGGTATGATCTCTATTCCCGTTGTTCTATTCTTTGTTGTGGGTTCACGGGGACACAAGAGGCGTATCTTAAGTGCCATCTACTGAGCAAATTGCTCACCCCACCATATTTAAATTTTTTTTAGGTCACGGCAAGGAGTTGGCAGATGATAATCCACCTCATGCTTGAGAGCACTTAGGAAGCATTTTGGATGTATTTTTGTAGAGTTTGAACTTATTTTGTAAAGATGTTGATTTAGGATGTATTACTTTTGCAACATGAAAAATATTTGGATTTTAGCATGTACATGGGCAATGGGATAATGTAATTAAGTTTTACCATCATTTAATCCTTTAGTGTATTTTAGTAACGTGTGGTAAATTATGTTAACGTTGTTGTTATTGTGGATTTTGAAATGTATTTACGTATGTACGTGAGTGTAGTGGTGTGGGTGATTGGCTTTCAAAGTTGGTGTATCTCGGTGACAGTGACTGAAGATGACCTAAACCAGTCGACTTAAGATGACCTAAACCAGTCGACTTAAAATCCCATACATCGACCGAGTTGCGTGAACCAGTCGTGTAGCTTCCCACACGTGGACCGGTATCCTGACAATAAACTTTTCATTGTGCACGTTCCAAATTAGTCCACGTGTAGCTTCCCACAAGTCGACCGGTATCTCGACAGTGGGTTTTCCACTGTTCATAACCCAAACCAGCTAACGTATAATGTATATACGTCGACCGCTTCTTGTTCCATAGACATTCTTCTTTTAATTTTCCTAATTACACTTTGTCACCCAATTGATGTTATGAGTATTTACCTTATGGCCCAATCAAAGTACAATAAATATATTTTAACCACCGAAAAGACAATATTGTCCTGGACCTTATTTTATTTATTGTGTGATACAAGTAAATAACTATTATGCCCTTGAGTCTCAAATTATTGAATTGTAGCAAATTACCATCTTGCCCCTTTGGATCTTGATAATTGAATTTAACGTGAAAAGACCGTATTACCCTTGGACGATTCTGTGTCGGGAAAGGACCCATTTAATGATCCGGATCCATGAAGATTTGGGTCGTTACATAACATTTGGGTGTGAATGAAATACGAATCAACTCTTCAAATGCAAGTGCAAGTTAAATTCAAAGTATTTATTTATATAATATTTGATTTAACTTAAAGAGTGTCAATATAATTTGTCCATAAAATAATGAATCAAGTTTGTTGGGAATCCACGTTATTAAGACGATTAACTGAAGGTGAAATCTGTTAGTTGTGCGAAATTTGCCAATTCATGGCAAAATGGATTAGTGAATGCTAAAATTATAAAAAAATAAATTTTATTAATAAAATTTACGCTCTACACCATGTATACAAAATTAAAATTTATATAACTCAGTTTGAAAATTTTACACTTTTCAACATGAATATAATAACATAGAAAATAGAAGGCTATACTTTTGTTTTGACCCCTTCCGCCTGTCCATACAAGAGAAATCTAAAACAAATGCCAGCCAGCTAGGAAGACCATTCCAATTCGCCATGGTTGACCGAAAGCACTCATTAACTAAGCTGATGGGCCACAATTATCAGATGTAACACAACAACAAGATACAATTTAATAGAATAATATTAACATTAAAAACAACACTAATAAAATAAGTTGGGGGAGAATTGGATAACGAGAGATATGTTAGGTGTAATCTTATAATTTGTATGACTAGTTGACTTTCTTATAGAGGGTTGGAGTCAGGATATTGTGTGAGAAAGGGTAATAGTGTAATTTTATTATAATTTTAGTAAGGGCAGTAGTGTAATTTTATAGAAATAATATTAAAATAACTAAAATAATACGGTATATTACCAAAAAAGAAAAATTGCCCCACTGACTTATACATATCTCTATCCCTGTTCTTACACATCAATATTGTTTCAAGTTATAATTCACATTTGTTAATGTTTTTTTTGAAACGTCTTTCCTGAAATGATAAATAAAATAGAAGAATATAGTCAAGAATTTTGTTTACATTTTATATGGGGCATAGTGGTGTTGGTAAGAATTTATGAAGTAAGTCATTGAAGTTTCGTTTTCGAATAATATTTCTAACTTGAAAAAAAAAAAAAAAAAAAAAAAAAAAAAAAAAAAAAAAATTCATCAATACAAGTATTAAACTTGTATAAAAGGTGGAAGGAAATATGGGCGAAAGAGGGCAGGAGAGTGTCATAATAAAATTATTTATAGTTGCTACTACTATAGTTTGTAATACAGTGATTATCGAAGATTAACTGTTCAAGAAAGAAATTTTTTTTAATTACCAACACCAGACTTTTGAGTGTGCCACATAATCTGAGGTCCCACTGCAATTGTTTTGATGTTGTTTACAATTATTGGAAGGAAAAAAAAAAAGAAAAAAAGAAAAGGAACTTACTTTTAGGGATCAACTTGAGCTGACTATCCATGCTGAAGTTTAAGTGGGAATTTCATCATAATCATAACACTAACCCTTTTGAGATGAGAGAGATAGAGAGGTATGTGCTGCCCACTTAAACTGCTTTTAAAGTTGAATGGGGACCACTACTCACTAATATTGCTGCCCACTTAAATTGCTTTAAAAGTTGGACTACTACTCACCATTCATAATTGAGCCATTAATCACTCTTAACATCAATCCAACCCATCAAATTTTTTAAAAAATCTTTATTAATTTCATCATCATCTATAAGACCTAATTAGATTCCTAGATATTTTAAAATAAGTGTTCAACACTGAAACCTCAGATTGAAGATAAGAGTTTCGTTATCCATAACAATTATAAGTTTGGTGGGGACTGAGACAACCATGTGAACAATGTATGGACTATAACCCTTTATGTAACACTCAATCAAACTCATATACTTAGTTTCCCACTATTTAAAAAACTCTACGAGACTGTGTCAAACCTCTTTATTAGAAAAAAATAAATAATTTATCACATATGTTTTACGTGTGCTCAAACTTCCTAATTATAAGTTGATCAAATATTAAAACATTGTTTATATAATGTCAATTCAATTTTAAGCATTGGATTCTAAATTTTACATTGTTAATGATTAGGACGTATTTGGCTAAGGTTATCGACATAAGAGTTATTGTCAATTATTTTAAGTCAAGGAAGGAGTCTTATTAGTGTGGTCCTGAATTCAAAATTAATAATTATCATGAAAAAGATAAATTATTTAAACTATTTTTATTGTATGATCAGTTAAATTCAAACCCTCGAATTGAAAAAATAGCCTAAAAGTATATTAATATATTATAAAAAATTTAACATTAATTTTTATGAGATTAATCCACCAAGTATCAAATGGACTAGAACTATCTAATAATTTCTCATAGTTATAAACCTCAAAATATATCATTCACGTCTTGGAGTCAGTCATTGAGAAATTTTTAATATCTCATCAAGTTTGAACTCTTAATTTCTCTTAAAAGTTTTTATCAATAAATTAAAGTCTTTGGAGGAATTCGACAATACTTTAAAGCTTATTGACTTTCATATTTACATGTTAAATCTCTCTCACTTCTACCACCGACAATGTGTTTTCATTGAAGTCTTACAAATCTTCACTACCGACAATGTGGTTTTTCCTAGCACAAATTGCTGTGAGATAAGTTTTAGACAAATTATTGTGTTTTTTATTTTATTTATTTTTATTTATTAATCTACCGCAGTCCGCTTCGTTTCACCTGACAATTAAAGCCATTCCAAAAAAATTCAAACTTTTAACCTAGAAAATTAATGAAGTTGAATAATTTGATCTTCCTGAAATTTATAGATAATGGACTGTCAGTGGGTTATTGTGGAAGACAAAATTCAACATCAAAGTTTGGTTGCAACATTGGGAAGTATGCAAGTGATACTTTGTTTTCTGTTGTGACTATGGAATTGAGTGCATTTAAGACGGCTAATTTTTTTTTCTTTTTGAAAAAATGTATTTGTCGACAAAACAGTAGAATAATAGATTGTATTGGATTAGACAAAACTCGATATTTCTAATTGAAGAAAAGCAGATTGTATAGGATAGCACAAAAATAGAATCTATATATATTTTGAAACGAGTCACTTAATAATTCTTGATCTCAATTAATTAAAGATAATTTAATTAGGCTGCCAACTAATAATTTAGTGGCGGTCATTGTTCATTTTATATATAAATATATTTTAAGGACATATCTGCCAACTAATAACAGCTTTTCTTCGATGTTACCTTCATATATTAATTAAACACCATTAATCACCCACTTGCTGATTAGATGTTCTAGCAAATTCATTGGCCACAAAGCATGTTACGTTACATAGCAATCATAAATAATTTTGAAAGACTACTTGGCAATCATATTGTATTTTGATGAAAGGAAATTGATATATAACTCGATATTTAATGTTACGTTAATATAATCCATATTCTGATTAATTCAAAATAAAATAATAGAAGATTTTGATTATCAAACTCTGTATCCTTAAAGGAGGATATAATTAAAGGAGGATGCCCTGGGTATATAAAACTTTTATCAGAACCATATGATTATGAAACATTAGTTGTGAAAAACAGAGCTTTCTTTATTTCAAGCTTAACCATTACAAAGACCAATCAAAAAGAGAACCATCAAATGCACAATCTTCTTTGTAATTATTGATTATCAAGAAATCCATACCACAAGATATAAATTTATACAAGAAGAAGACTATATGAATTAATTAATACACAGTTACACATCCAGTATCAATATTAATTAATACACAGTTACACATTCGGTATATATCTGCTAATTAATTATAACAGCTTCCATATATGCACATATGTATGAGCAATCAGCAAAGGTAGTTCTCGATTTGGAGCTCCAATCCTTTGCTATCCATAACCATAACTGACCTTATTTAAGAAGATATATAATAAATTAAAGTAGCCGAATTAATATATATCTCCGGCCAAACCCATCACTAAAGACCAGACACAAAAGTCACACCAGTAGAAGGCAGCCATGAGGTTCCAGATATAAAATTAGCCACAGTGAATTTTTCAGCCTCAGGTTTTCCAAGCACATGATAACCAGGCCATTGCACTCTGTTGGCAGTTCCAGCACTCGGTCCGACATTAGCATACTCCGCAAAGTACAGCGATTTGAGAGATGAACTCCCCGACCCGGGCCACTCAACCCAACCCCTCGACGATATTGCATCATCTATATTCGATTGCATGATCACGGATCTCGAATACTGCTTCCAGGGCCTCCCGAGAAAGGAGCTAAAAGAATGCTTCACCGGAGATAAGTCGGAGCTGGCACCGATCTTACAGTTTTGGACAGAGAAGCCCGTGTTCTGTCCCGGGTCGTCCCTGCCGCTGGCAAGGATGGCGTTGTAGGACCCACCGGATCGCGGTCGTCGGAGCAGCAGACTGCAGCTCTGGAAGACAGCAGCTGCGTTGCCAAAGATGAAGTCAATGGTTCCGTAGATGTCGCATTCGCGGTAGAATTGGCGGAGGGAGAGAGCGTAGAGGGTGTCTTGGTAGCCTGCAATGCTGCATCTGTAGAGGACGGAGTGATCTGAAGCAATGCAGAGTGCCACGGCTTGTCGACCGCTAGGACCAGCTGAGTTCTGGAATCCAATGTCCTTAGCAATGAACCCATCACCTGTAATTGCTGCCCAACAAATACCGAGTCACGGATGTTAGCTCCGGTCAATAATCTGGTCTTACTTATTACCACTAGTAATACTAGTCTAATAGGATATTATATATTCACGTGAATTTCACGTGATATCAGTTTATTTATATAAACTTTTTTTTACTTAGTAATTAGTAGAGTTAGAGAGAAGGGGTTCAGCCTATTCAGACCTTAGATGATAGGATGGGACCAGGGACGGATTTAGGAATTCATATGAGGGGACGGATTTAGAAATTTATATGAGGGGGATAAATTTATATAGAGAGATTTTTTCATAATTTTAGTGGGGTAATTTCAAAATTTTATGGATATAAATGTAAAAAAATATAAATTTAGGGATGTAAAATACAATAATAAAAAATTTCATTGGGGGCGGATGCCCCATTGAACCCTTCACACATTCGTGCTTGGTGGGGACACTTTTAGGGTTTGTCACCCTTTTTTTTTAAAAAAAAATTCATTCATCTTAGTTTTTTATTTCGGAAAATCGGATTCAGGGGTGTGCATTTATGGGTTTAGGCACCCCCAAAAAATATATATATTATATATTATTATTATTATTATTATAGTTAGTTCTAGCTTTAAAAAAAAAATTATTACGCTCTCTCAAATATTAGCCCAGCCCATTAACAATTATTGGGTCTGCCATTGTCAGAAAACAATTTCCTAATTTAATCAACTACTATATATTATATTAACAAAATTAACTAATAATGTTTCCTTCTCAATGTTTTTTAGGGAGTTATTGTGACATCGGACAAACATGGGATACGACAAATTTTGAATTTATTTTTCTTGTCAGACACGACATAAACACATTTAGGATACTTTGAGAACATAACGTGATAGTTTTGTAATTTTTTTTTTTTGAAAGAATGTGTTTTCAATGTAATTTTTTAAAAATGAGTTAATTAAAAGAATAAATATCAAGATTGTAATTTAGTGATACTTCTTCCCATTCTAAAATAGATAGATGGTCAAAGGTTTAAGTGTCCATAAAGAAATGGGTAAATGAGTGTGTATGGTCCCAAAGTAAATATGTGTGTGTGTGTCTCTGTGTGTGTGTATATATATATATATATATATATATATTAAATTTAAAAATACAAACATCTAATTTTAAATTATTAATTTCATTTATGATATATAGTGGAAGAAATAAGTAAAAATTATATATTATTTTTGACATATCCTTGTCATATTTGTATGTTTGTTTTTTTTTTTTTTTTTTTTGTCGCATCACTATGTTTACATAGTATTGTACTCGTATCGGTATCCATACCTCCTAAAGTAGAATTATTCTTACACATAAAAAATTAGATGGAAGAGAGAAGGAGATGGATGAGTAGACTAAGTAGGAGAGATATGGCCACTAACCATAGTGTGAGACGAGAAAAATTAGGCAGGGTGACTCCCAATAGTAAGAAAATTAGAGAGAGTAGAGTTAGATGGTTTGGACACCTACTTCGAAAATTTATAGAGGCATCGGTTAAACGAAAAAAACTAATCGTAACAAAAGATAAGAGATAATGAGAACGATAAAAAATAAAATGAGATAAGATTATAAAAATAATTTAAAGAGTTAAACATAACTTATAATAGGAAGGATAGTAAATAGAGAATTCATGTGGTTGATCTTATGCAATGAGATTAAGACAAGAATTAGGATAATGATAATATATGATGATAACCAAAAAAAGAAAAGAAAGATAATAAATCAAAGATAAATGGATGAGACATTCTTAAAAAAAAAGAATAATATCATCCAACTTCTGTTTAATTGAACGGGAGGGAAGTAATAAATGGTATTATTATTTTACTAGCATATCCGCCCCTAACCATAAAAATTAAAACTTTATATTAACTCTCATTATTTTCCTGTCTCCTCTTTCTCTCACTTCTGGATGGAAGCAAAATGTTGGACCACCATGCTTCCTTTCCCTTGTGCTTATTTAACCCACAATAAATATTTTGAGATATACGTATCCGCGCGCGCGCGCATATATATATAAATGCCCTGTAATGTATATTTAGAAATTGGTTTACGTACACTCCAAAGGAAAAAAGAGAGACGATGATGAGGAGAGGAAGAGATATGGAGAGAGAGTACTAACTAAATGTGGCAGTTTCTCTCAAAGATGATCCCCCTGCATTGCTATCATCACCAACAATTATGGTGGAATATTTACCATCTCCTATCAAGGTGATCCCATCTTTGCCAGTGTTAATTTTTTCCTTATAAACCCCTGATTTCACATATATCACAAACCGATTCCCGGAAGCGGCATGGATGGCTTCTGAGACCGTCTTATAGTTGCCAGTTCCGTCTTGTGCAACTACTGCATTGGCTTTGATGGTGGTGGCCTGAAGTAGTTTCCGGTCACTGGCCGATACCCACCTGGGAAAAACTTGATCATCTTCCTCAAGAAGGCGGCGATTTTTACTACTTTCTGGCTTGTGGCTGGTGATCCTGTTAACGAGTGCTAGTGAATTACTACCCAATTGAGATACATAATCCATTTGGTGTAAAATTGGACTCATGAGTTCATTGGCTAAACCATCAGCCTCAGCTTCGTCTTTACAAGTTTGTTGAAAAGTCATTGCAGCACTAAGCCATGTTTGGATGTCCTCCTTGTTCTTTGTCGGGGATTGTTTGAGTGCCTCTAGTGCTTGGTTGAGCCGTTTGGTAGACATCCCCATGAGCTTATGACAATAATCTGCATGCACATATATAGTCAAACCAACGCGCGCTAAATTAAAGCTACTATTTGCATTATTAGCTCAGAAGCATTTTGTCGGTGTCTATATGTGTATATGATATGAATATCTGTATAAACAGTACTACTGCAACTGTAGTTGTAATTATATATATATACTACTTCGCTGTTAATAATCATTTTTCTTGTAGTGTTACGTACGTACCTGTGGCAAGACGAGTACGTTGAGCTTCTGGGGTTATGAAATGGTAGCTGAGTTTAGCGAAATTGGACATGGGCAGCTTGGTCTCAGAAATGGTCTTGTTGACAAGAGCAGACACAAAATCAACATGTTGAGGATGTGCTGACCCCAGCTCTTTCAAGCTTTCAACACACACGGCTGGATATCTAGTGTAACCGCACTCGGTACGAACATGGTTTTCTTGTGGATCCATGGCAGCACATGAAATGGTGGAACCTCTTAGTAATACTGCTGCACCTAACAACCAAAAAAACAAAATCCCTTGAATTCCCATATTAATTAGAGACAGATATATAATATAACAATGAAATAGTAGTTTATGAGCACAAATTGTTGTATATAGAAGATTAGAACAGATGGGGGTTCATATTTATAATAGAGAAGCTCATGTTTAGGGCATGGTTAGTGGCTAGCTAAGAACATTTCAAGCGTTAGTTCGATGGTCTATTCACTTGAGACACGACAAAGAGGTGATGCTAAAGATGTTCGAGTCATTTTCCAAGACCTGAGCCTAGTGAGAAGCACTTTTTTGTGGGCCTTGGTGAGCCACTTGACTATGTGTCGGCCCCATTTATTGTACATTTTGTACGTGCTTGAATCATTTTCAGTGTATAAAAAGTTGAAACCCAACTCTAGAAAATTAAAGCAGTCGATCCTTGGAAAAACTTTTAACTAAAAAGGTCATTGGATTTACAGTTTGTTTGATATTATGCAAGTGATAATTATGATATATATGCTGAACATCTTTTGCACAAGAAAAAGTGTTGAGGGTGGATGATTGGTGAGGATTTAAGGAAAGATTTAGTGTTAAGTTGGGAGATTGATGAATTGGAGAATCTGAATCGAAAAAGCACTCATAAATTAAGACAAAAAGCAGACTGCAGGATCTTTACCTAGGCAAGTTGGGCAAAACCCAACAAAAGAAAAGAACGACTTCATCAAACCTAAATAGATAGTTAGTATGCTGTGTTTAATGACTTCAAACTTTCACCACCATGATCTACAAAAATAAAAAGAAAAAGAAAAGACTTAATCAAAAAAATTTGAACATTTCCATGCATTATTTAAAGAAAACTCTAACTTTGTCAACACTCGACAACCTACAAGAAACATGAGTTTGGACTGCTGTGATGAGCCCACATCCATATTTATGCAAGTGCAGCATGATTCTCTCTTAAGAGTGTCATTGCGGGTGATTTTTTATTTTCTTCTTAAGTTAAGCAATTCACCTAATTTTTTGTTGAAACTCCAACCCTGACTTTCTTTTAGAAAGTATTTGAAAATACAGAAACAGAGCTTAAACATCGGTTGTATATATTTTGTTTTGCATGATTGTACGGTTTGGGCTGCATGTGGGCGGTGTGGTTGATACATAGTTTGGGCCTAATGGCCTTTCTGTACAATTTTTCCTCATTAGTACACATTGCTTAAACCTCCCCCGAAAATAAATAAATAAAAAATAAAAAACCTGACAAAGTGTAGGCTCTGCATACTCATGTTGTGGAGTTTAGATGATAAAAAAAAGTTGTTTATCTCTTGTGCACTGTTCGTCCACTAATCTCTCCACATAGAAGCACAGAAGTGGATCCTAATTCTGCGTTAACCAGTTAAGAACTTTGCATCGTAACTTACTTTCTTTTCTTAATTAAATTCTAAATGAGCTCAAGATCGCATATTATTGAAGTGCTTAGTTTTGCAATTTTACATTAGTAACAGAAAAAATGAATAATTTTCTTAAAATAGTAAAAAGAAAAGATGATTAATTAATTACCATCGAATTACTGTTATATTATATATATAGAGAGAGATAAATTAATTACAAGCTCACTTTTTTAAAACATTGTGCTTGTTAATAAATAAATAATAGGAACGGTCTATTTAATATAATATATCAATGTAATTACCATGCCGCGAACCTACCTAACCAAATTGATAAGCCTTATCGACACAATATATATATATATATATAAATATATATATATATATATATGGTTTCAGAGGTCTGGAAGGGAGTGTGAATGCAAAATTTTGAAACCTTATAAGATGTTAATGTAAAAAAAATCATTGACTAACCGTTGAGTGACGCTGACTAAAACCTCAAGAGTGTCAATATAATTTACCCTATAAATTAATATTTATTCATTTCATAATTCAATTTTTTTTAATGGAGCCGAGACTTGTATGACCAATCATAAACAAAAAACGGACTTCTGTGCTTTCTTTGCATTAATTCATGCAGTTTTGCGAGAAATTTAAACAGCTTTAGCCTTGGGCAATGACAAAATCTGAAATTTCAAAAGAAATTAATACCGTACTTTCTTCCCTTCTTCAAGAAAAGGACACAATTAATGATAAAATAAAGAAAAGAAAAAAAAGAAAAAGAAAAAGACATAATTGAGGAAATTAAGTCCACTAAAATAGATACATATAAAATAAATAAATAAAAGTTGATAACATGGGCCCATAATTAATGAAAAAAAAAAAGAAAAAGAAAAGTTGATATCATGGGCCCACGGACTCGAACAAAGTTGTTCACTAAGTGGCTGGGACATGAAAAAGTCAACATCATGGGGTCGTAGACTGAAAGTTCACATCAGCGGTCGTTGAGTACACAATGTCACAATGAAACCGAAACCATATGGGGTCTCACTTTGCCTGGCCACCACCGTACAAGTCTTAAAAAATGAATGACCTCTTTCAAAAATCAGCCTCTCTACTTTCAAACAAAAGGTATGCCCCTCTACCCCAATTACTACATTTTATCCATACATATTCAAATACAGGCACATTCTTCTCGAATCTATTTCTATTCAATCAACGTCATAAAGCAGCCCCCACTGTCACTGACCATCCAATGGTGGCAGGGCACGGCAGCTGTGGTGGGGTATGGTGACTCGAAGGTGGTGGTGCACCACCACATTAACATAACAAGGAAACCGCCATCCAACAAAAATGCATTATGCATTAGCAGCATCACTATTCAGGAAATGAATCTTATTGCATGTGTATGAAAATGTTCAAATCTTGAGGGAGAAGATTGTGTTCACTTTGAACCTACTCAATGCTAATAATTTAAGAGAAAATCAAAGCGCACCAAGTGAGTAAGAAAATACAAGCAATAAGGGAAAAGTCAATTTGTTTGCTTCTCTATTTAGTAGTATTTCATTTTTTATTTGTTTTCATATTCTATCTATATAATATTTAATCCTTTTTATTACTTATTTTTGCAATAGTAAGGCATACACTCACCTACAATTGCTTATTAAAGAAGGAAATATTATTATATTTCTTAACATGTCAAGTGTTGATTGGTTCGGGATCAATAATTTCGAAATTATGTAATAATTTTTTCGAAAAAGGATTCGGCCTTCTTTATTTTGACGAGTAACACATAGTATATTAACAAGGCTTTAAGAGAAAAATAATTTAAATATTTTGGAGAACTTACTATGTAATAGTACCTCTAATTTATGTTCAGTTGCATAAAATTTTAATTTTAAAACATCAATACTATGTAACCGAACATATCTTCAACAAGAATGAGAAGAGTGATATATCTATGAATCCACTAACTCTACCAGACAAAAAGTAAGAGGCAGAGGGCCAGGAGAACAAATTAAAAGGGCTTATTCAGCAGAACAAAAGTCAAAAACAGAGTAATGACCTTTTAGTCTCATGTGAGAATGCCCTGCCACGAGGGAATATATATCTAGAACTGGACCTCAAACTATTAACAATACTCAGCCTTCCACATCCAACGGTAGCTTTCCTCTCTACAAAATGTAGGTAGAACAGCTGTTCTGAAACCTATCGTCTTCAAATATAACATCACTTATAAAAGTGTTCATCAAACAGCTGTAAAGACAACAACTGTTTGAATTTTACTCATTATTGACTTGGTTAAAGGCAGCATTCAATATCAATTCGCGAGATAAAATGTATTACTAATACTCTCTCGCCATATATTTATATTTGTAATTATTATATTATTTATATATAAATGATACTAATAATTCATATTTATTATTTAATTGAATTAAAGTTTCATAATTTTTTAAAAAATAAAGACATGAAAAAACATTATTTACCCTCACTGAGGTACTACTTGTGAACATATAACTACAACTTTATTTGAATGAAGGTACTACTTTTTGTGTTACACAAAAAAAAAAAATAGTAACTATATGTACAAAAAATGTTATCCATGTGAATAAAAGTGATACATTTATGTTCAAAACAAAAATGGTACCTGATGTATAAAAAGTAGTACCTTCGTGAACAAAAAGTGATACCTCAATGAGAGTAAATAGTATTTTTTTTATGTCCACGTCAGTATTTTAGTCAATTTCACTTTTTCGAAACTATAAGACTTTGACTCTATTAAATGATAAATATGAGTTATTAACACTATTTATTTTTAATAATCCTTTTATAATTTTTATTTATTCTGCAAACAATAATTTAGTCTCTTGGAGAACTTTCAGAGTTTGGAATTAAGAGATTGTCTCCCCTTGTCTCAATCCTTGTCTCAATCATGTAGAATTCTCGCAATTTCTTTGAAGATGGTGAACATTCAAATCAAGCCCTCCAAAGAAGAAATTGGAAGCCAAGTTGGGCCCAGTGTGTGCGCGCGAATAATTGTGTGTGAACTAAAATGTGTACACTTGGACATAAGATGCTCATCCATTAATATTTGTAATTAGGGATGGCAACAAGGTGAGTTTGGGCAGGTGTACTTTTCTCCGCCCCCGCCTCTGCAACCGTTTAAAAATTGTCCCTGCAATTGTTTAAAAACTTTGCTCCCGTCCTAACTCAAACCCGTAAAAATGGAAGGACTTTTCACCTCATTTCCGCAACCGTTAACATTTTTACCCCGTGGGTATCCACCCCACCAAGTTTAAAATCATAATTTATTTATTGTTGAAATACATTTGTTCTTTTTTTTTCCCCCTCATCTTCAATTCTTTGCAATTGTAACTTTCTTCTAATCAAATTCATTTGTTACTTTAATATTGTTATATAGAGTACTTAACATACATACGGAAAATATATATACTAATGAAATAAGGGTATCTCGCACCAAACTCGCGTGGGTTTTTATTACATTAAACCATTATTGTCCAAATAAGTTAAATGATCCCCTAAAATTGCAAAAAAAGGGACTAAACAGGACGGGTAACTACGAAAGGAGTCATATTGTCATTCCTATTGTAATACTTAGGGTAGGTTTAGTTAGAAGATACAATTGATCAGTAGCAAAAATGAGTAAGCAAATTGTTACAAATATTATCAAACATCTCACTAATTTGACAACAAAAATACAAAACCAAAAACCCATTACCATGTCATACCGTAAATGAGTCACACCCACGGTGTTGTGTGGTGGACCTATTGGTGGTGGTGCATGAGATGCACGATTTATCACGCCAATGGCCATCAACACATGTATTTGATTGAGAGAGGGCATTAATCCCCCAATAAAATATGCAAATGACCATTAATTAAAAAGGAAAAACAACAACAAAAGCAGTGACAGTGGTCCAAAGTTGTAATTAATTTCTTGGTGAAAGTGATATCACTTTATAGAAATCACTGGTTGACCGACAATTATTAAGGAGAATGCTGATATTTTTCAGAATATTACCATTTAATTATTAGTGGCATTGTAATGTTATTACGTTCAATAGTTATGATTTTAGTCACCTTAAAAAAAAAGGGGTTATGATTTAGTCAATTTAGAAAATTAGTATACAAAATGAAGCCAATTATGTGTCTCCTTTCCTTGTTTTAACATTACTCCAATTGTTCGAATCCAAAAAACGTGAAATTTGGTTAGAATAAGTTGGATACTTTTTGGTCAAACTCAACCAAGGAAAAAAAAAAAAGAAAAAGAAAAAGTAAAAGAAGAAAGCAAAAAAAGAGGGTGTTTTGATATTTTTATTAATTGGTGAAAAAGTGAGGTTTATTTTGTTTTGTTTTCTTTTTGTAAATTTTGTATGAGGAAGTTATAACAATATAAAAATTGGGTTTTTTTTTTTTTTTTTTCAAATTTGAAAAAAAGGTACAATTTTTTTTATGAAAAAAATTGGCTTCAAATTAAATATGTGAATTAGCCAATAATAATAATAAATGGAGACTTCAAAACCTTGGTAACAATTAAGTGCTCCACATAAAGGTACAGTACGTGGGAAATTAATTATACTCACACATAACAATTTTCATATGGTAATTATTTTTATGACATAATTAGATTTCCTTTAAATATTAAAAGAATCCAAGGAGCAGATGCAGCAAAAATTTGATTAGATTTCTCATGAGAGTTTGGGTTGCATTTTTCTTCTTTTTTTCTATATGCTATATCACCCAAAATGCTTTACAAATACAGAAGTCGTTGTAATTTAGTAGTATCTTCTTTACATTAAATTGTAAAAGTTCTTATAACTCAATGGTATTTTCTCTACTTAAAAAAAAAAAAAAAAAAAAAATTCAAAATTTCTAAGAGACAAGTGAAATTCCTAGCTACTAGTTGAGTCCACAAGACCTACACCACTCATGCTACTCTTTTCTCCCAAAGTTGGGATTAAGAAATCATTACCACTCATCAAGTTCTTAACAGGAGAATAAAAAAAAAAAAAAAAGGACATTGCCTAAGAGGGATACAAACTATGTAAAAATTCCTAATTAAAAATCAAGTGAGAAGTTTAGTGATAGCTAACAAAATGCTGCACAACTTCTCGAAATACTGGTTTGTGTGAGTGAAGGGAGAGTGGCCGTCCGGCCCCTCCGCGAAGCCGTCCTCACAGGTCACCGAATCTGTCATGGCATCAGTCACCAATCTATTCACTTCATCATAAGACTTGTCTGTCAAAGCTTGTGTTGCCTCCTGTAGATATTCAACAGCTTCCAAATACTCACCTATGCATTCACCTAAGCATCTTGACTCGAATTCGGTTTGTGGATCACTAACAGCAAGAGTGTTGTTCAAATTGATAATGAATGGAAGTATTTTCATTGCTTCAGTAATGCTTAGATTGAGTGCAATGGCAGCCAGCCCATTGATATCTGCTGTTTCACTCCAAGGATCCGACCTCAGCGAACATACACATTCATCAAAGTAAAGTGTGTTGTTGCACGTCGTAGTAATTAAATCTTCTCCATTATTTGTAGTACTAGCCATGCCATGTAACCTTGCAGCTGTACCTGGCATTGCCAAAAAAACCATCAACAAAAACAAAACCATCAATCCGTTAAAAGTTAATTCATATGAAGCCATCTCTCTTGTATGTGTAGTGTGTGTGCACTTTTTGCTTGTACATTTGCAGCATGAGGGGATAATATATAAGTGTTTGAATGATTTCTTTTAATTTATGAAATTTTGTTTTGTTTCAAACTAAACTCTTCTTTGTGTTTGTATTTGATCGGATTTATGCAATGCAATTGAAGCCAAGACTCGTGATATATATAATGTGTTAGCTTTAATTTAGAATTTCATTTCTAGAGAACAAAAAGCTAACGTCTGTCTACTCTGTGGATGTGGGTCTAACGCACGCCTTCAATTTCTGAATTAAATATGTGGTGATTCTGGAGAAAACAAAGCTTGTGGAAGCAAACAAAGCTTATAGACAAACTCTAATTGGTCCAAGGCCTGCAGTGCCACTACTACAAATATCATATTCAATGAAGTACATGAAGACATGCATCAAATCTATAATAGCTAGCTAGGTTGTATTATGAATGAGAGCATATATATATATATATCTAATATGTATATATTTATATGAGAGCATATATATAATATGTAAATATTTGTATCATATGTTTGCTTTCTTCCATTTAATCTCCTCTGTATGGATTGGCAATGTTCTAGTCATGTCCTTCTTAGTGGCACTAATGGCTGTGGGACCACACCCTTTTTATACACGTATGCTACTTGTCTTTCATTCAATTATCAACGGTTTCTCAATACGAAGCCAAATCCATAGTACATGGACCACAGTTCAAAGTTTGGAAGCGCATTTTCAAGTATTATCTCAAAGTTTTGGTTCATATTTACTCTACATCTCTCCAGGACTTCGAAAGGAGACTTTTGAAACACCAATACCCAATTGATATTAATTGAAAGAAAAAGAACTAAGTACTAGATTTCACTTTGACCTCAAAACGTAATAGTGGATTTACTGTCTTTATAATAATATTGGTCGTATTCATATTATATTTGATTTTATTGCTCAATGTAATAATCAATAGCACAAATATATAAATGTGTGTATATATATATGTGCGTTTGTATTTTTGAGACGAAATTCTTGCTCTTTTTCAGGTTTTAGGTTGTATTATAGGTTACAGTGGCACGAGGCAACCATTCACTTCCCTGAATAAAAGACTCCACAGTAAATTTAGCTGCTTCCTTGAATGTGATATTGGGCTTATAACCGGCCCAATCCACACGCTGATCCAACCCTGACCCAGGCCCTGTATTCAGATACTCTGCATAGAATATTGTCTTAGGTGGGTCAACATTTGGAGTCCACTGGATCCATCCTGCAGGGCTTATGAACCCTCCGATGTTGGATTGCATGAATATGGCTGTTGAGAAATTCTTCCAGGGCCTGCCAAGGTAGGTTGGAGCCGTTAGATTGTTGAACGGGGTGATTTTGCACCGTTGAATTGAGATGCCGGTGTTCTGATTTGAGTCGGTTTTGCCTTGGGCCGTTATGGTGTTGAACTGGTTGGGCCTGGGCTGCCGCGGTTGGACTGTGCAATTCTGTATAACAACGGCGGCATTGCCGAAGATGAAGTCAACGGTGCCAGTGATATAGCAGTCCCGGTAGAACTGACGGTTGGAGTGGGCATAGAGGGTGTCTTGAAATGCATTGAAGGAGCACTTGTAGAAGACTGACTTGTCTGAGGATGAGCGCAAGGCCACGGCCTGCTCTTTTTGTGGGCCTGCAGTGTTCATGAAGCCCATGCCCTTTGCAATGAAACCTCTCCCTTCTGCTACTGTGAATTGAAAAATAAAAATAGTGACAAGTGGATTAATAATTATGCATCTTGGTCTATTTGCAATTATTTTAAGTATTACTTTTGTTTATGTAAATATCACTTATGTACAAGATATATGCTGATATTATTTTTTGTACATGTCGTGTTATCAAAATGGTCGGCACAAAAAAATGGTACATGAAAATAGTAAGATTTTTTATTTGACAATTTTGTCCATTTTATTTTTGTCATTTGAATGAAGATGGAATTTTCATTTGACAACTTTTATAACTGTCATTTGAAAGAAGATAGAATTTTTAGATAATTCTTTTTCATTTGATAATTTTGTCCATTTTATTTTTGTAACGGACAATTATATCTCTGCCTTAATAAAGTTGTTATTTAAACAAATTGTTACTAAATAAATAAATTTAATTGAAAAAAATACTTATTATATAATATGTTATCAAACATCTAACATGTTTTTTTTTTATTGACAGTAATTTTTTTGACAGATCTATTAATGAAAATATTTTTTTAATTCCTAACAACAGTACCAATTAGGCTCATAGACAATCTTACTACTGCTACAAGCCTACAATAACTAATTCAATTGAAGGGAATAATAACTTACTGAATGTGCCTGTGTTGAAAGTGGGCACCCCATCTACATGATTCAAGCTGCCGGAGACGATGGTCCTATTCATTCCGTCACCGTAAACCATCACATTCCACATATCCTTACCCACAACTACATTCTCCACATACACCCCTTCCTTCACATAGATCAAATACATGAACTCGCTCTTCCTCGGAACCCCATTCACTGCCTCCATTATGCTCCGGAAGTCCCCACTCCCATCCTTGGCCACCGTCACATTTGGTTCCATCACCGCCTCCTCCTCCTCCAGCAGCAGTCTCCGATATTTTCCCCCACTAACCCAATTGGGGTAATCTCCACCAACCTCAGCCTTAAGCAATTTCCTAGATACCGGGACTTGAAAATCCGGGAAGATGGTGAGTATATTAGAAATGATTGCCAAGCAGTTACTTGTGAACTCAGTAGAGTTCTTCATTGCAATCCTCACATCTTCCTGGAGTCTCATAGTCAGCGGTCCCACCTCCTCCAACCCGTCCAAGCAGCTCCCTTGATCAGTAATGGCCGTGCTGAGCCACGTCCTGATATCAATAATACTAGTCGTTGTGAACGATTTCATTGACATGATGGACATGTTAACGTGATCTATAGCGGCCTCAATGAGATGTTGACAATCGCGCCACGCGTGCTGTAGTAATACTGGATCATCATCGTGATGCACATTGGAGGGAGTGAGAATTTCAGGCAAAGAAGAAGATAGATTGACAAGCTCGTTAAGTGCAATTTGGAGGGACAACATGAAGAGCTTTTGTGGATCAGTACTGATCATGTGCGAGGTTTGGTTTGTGGACGAGATCTTGAGATCAGAAGACATGCTTGAAAAGCAGGCGTCTGGGTAGTGGGTTACATTGCACATAGATTCAATGGACTTGGCCACGTCGTCGTTCGTCGGAGACGCAGAATTACTCTGGCTGTCGCTGCTACTTTTGCTGCTACGTGTGATAGTTCCGATAGTGGCAACGATGATCAGTGTGATTAGAACGATGGTGGAGAGGGTGATGATGATGAGACGCTTGCGAGTCTTGATGCGAAAAGCTTGCTCTTCTAACTCGTTGGCTTTAATGTAGCTCTTGAAGGCTACTGAATCCATGATTTAATTTAATTTCTTGCCGTGGTTATGGTGGTGTTTGATTGCTTGTTTATATATATGAGTAATTTGAGATGGTGTTATTTTGGTTCTAATTAAAGAATAATTTTCATGAAGGGATGACCAAGTTTACATTGGTGAAGATTAAGTGATGATGAGCTGCTACATTTTGGACCCTAACGACCGTCATGATAATTTTAAAGTCAGCCAATGAATTTTAAAGGTGAAAACCACAATTGAGTTCAACATGGTGTAAGTATATTCGCGAGCTCTCTACTTTCTTGTCCACAAAAGAAAAACGTTATACAGGTGTGTTAAAAAGATGATCCAACGATTAAAATTTCACACAAAAGATTATTGGTAATAGAGTCCATCTGCCAAAACTTTTATCTTTGTCTTTTGACAGCTCTGGTGTGTGTAATCTTCAACTTTTATTAATAAGACCATTTTAATCTGGGTGTGAACTTGACAATGGACATTTATTGTAATAAAAAAAAATAATAAACATTAAGTTGACTTTCTATATTATTATATGACATATTCTAAAGCGATACTAACAAAGAAAGTCCCAAATTGGTCTCACTTTTCCATTTGTCCAAATACTAATGTAGAACCCACCCCTATCAGTACAATATTGGCAGGCCAGACATCATCCAACGAAGAGTTAATTTATTTGAATTCATAAGACAGGCCGGCCAATGACCACAATTTCCCCCAAGCTTTTCCTCTGGATCGCACAATTACAGCATTGGGCAGATGGCACGATTATAGATTTAATGCTCCAAAATTGGTGGTGGTCTCCTTTTGTTGAAAAGCTCCTATTTCAAGCTTTTGAGGTCAATTGAACCAAACAAAAAATGATAAAAAGTATATATATAGTAGACAGTAAAGTTTTCTTTAACTTGTTTGTCAATGAAGAGGAGCTACAGAAACAACATTATGATCATACACTAAAACACATCACAAAAATATTCTCCAATTTCAAACCCAATGAAACCATTTTGAGAATGAGTGAAACCACTCTGTTTCCATGAAAAATCTCTCAATCTGAATGTTAGTTTATCAAACATTTGACCATGTTGACATCAAACGAGGTTAATTGATCAGTTTAAAAGTCCGGAATGAACAGGAACACCTGCCTGGTTCAACCAAGAATCTCCTTGTATGAAAGCACCTACTGTATATTTTTCAGCCTCTTTCTTGTCAATGACCTTGTAACCAGGCCATTTCACTCTGCCTTTAACGTCTGCCCCTGCCCCTTTATTGCTAAACTCGGCGAAATACGCTGTTTTGATAGCAAAGTCACCCTCGGATTGCCATCCCTTACGATCAATCAAACCACCAAGATCCGATTCCATGACAATGGTTCTTGCACATTCCTTCCCTGGCCTCCCGAGGTAGCTCTTGAAGTCTGTCTTGTCTGCCCCAGACTCGTCGTCTGGTACAATGCGAGAGTTGTGCAGAACAATTGCAGTGGTCTCACGCTTGTCAGCTCTTTCCTGGGCCGTAATTGTGCTTTCCTGGTTGTCCTGAGCCTTCCTGACATGGATAATGCAGTTCTGGAAGATAGCCGCGGCATCGCCAAAAATGAAGTCCACACTTCCAATGATGAGACAGCTACGGTAGTATTGCCGATGCGTTTGGGCATACAGGGTGTGCTGGTACCCCTCCATACGGCAATTCTGGAAAATTGCATGGTCCGACTGCACTCTTAAGGCCACTCCATGCTTCTTATCCGGACCAGCAGTGTTCCTGAATCCCATTGATTTCGCCATGAAACCTTTTCCAATTGCCACTGCAAACAAATAAAAATGATCATTTAGGTAATCATACGCAAATTAACTGCACGTTCACAGACATACATGACATTTAACCTCACTGTGTCACAAGAGTGATCAATTCGGATAAAAATTGTGAGCTAGACTGGCCTTTAGAGAGTAGGTACATAGTAGACAATTGCAAAGTGGGATTCTTATATATCATAATTTTAGAGGCTAATTTGTTGTGTATTTAGAATAACATACCAAAAGTTGCAGTCTGAAGAAAACCAACTCCATCTCCGGGATTTTTGTTCCCTGAGACGATTGTCTTTTGGGATCCATCACCATACATGGTAACATTTTCCATCTTTTTGGTCACTGTCACTTGCTCATCATAAATTCCTTCTTTAATGTATATGACATACCTGCATTGTGATAAATTGAAACAGAATGGATGAATATTGAATAGAAAGAAGAATTCAATAAATGAATCCTTTAACATCAGTACAAGTGAGGTCTCAAAAAGTTTCTCCAACAATGGATCATAATTAAGTACTTGATTATTATACAATAGAGATACTATAAGAATAGGAATAATGGTGGTGGTGGTGCTACAATTATACATGATGATGACAATTACCATGAATGAATTTGATCATGAATTATGATATATGATTGGAATTAACATTCATACCTTCCTTGGAAATTTTCTGGCATTGCAGCCAATGCATCATTAATGGAATTGAATTTTCCGCTACCATCTTTTGCAACCACCACATTGGGAGTGGGGTCATCTTGATGGGGTTCCTTGGCACGTTCCTTGAGAATCCTCCGATCCTCAGCAGTCATCCACGTAGGAAGGCGGTCCTCATCGAGAGAAGGCATGCTCGACCCTGATGCCAGAAGATGCCGGTGATTTCCGGGTGTATTGAATGTCTCGAGAATAGCAGACAATTCTGAGACAATGGCAAGAGCATTGCTGGTGTGTTTAGTTGTATTGGTCAAGGTCTTTTCCAATTCAGACTTCAATTCTCCATCAGGAAACTCACCAATACATGTCGCTTGGTAAGACATCACAGCACTAAGCCAATTGTTCAATTCAGGAGCATTTGACAAGATCGTCTTTATATTATTGACACCGGCACTTGAAACCGAACTATTCAATTCTTCAGTGGCATCTTTCAGGAGCGTCATACAATCTTCGTATGCCTCTTTCTCTTCGGGCGTGTTGGCTTTCAATTTGGAGCTTTGATCCATGGCCTTATTGAGCGAATGCGCCACCACAGAGACTGCAGCCTTCATAAAGTCTTTGGGTTCGAATGCAGAGGCACTGGAAGCCACTTCTTGTGAGAGGCTGTCCTCACATGTTTTTGTGTGATCTGTATGTGCACAAATTGTTTTCACTGCCTTTTGAGATTTTGATACCTGTTTTACGGAATCAGAAGAAGAAGAAGAAGATGAAGAAGAAGAAGATGAAGATGAAGAAGAAGGGTTGTCAGATTCTGAAGAATGGGATGATTCCTTTTGGTTTTTATTGACAACAACAGCTGCAGCAGAAGCGGCGATGAGGAGGAGGACGACGACTGAAACTGAAATAATTAGAATCCTCTTTCTCTCCTTTTGTTTCCTTTCATTTCTACGGCGTTCTGAAATGTGATCGAAATCCTGAAACGCCATGCTTTCATGCAGTGCACCACCTTAGGCAGAGAGCTGATCTCTGCCTTAGGTTCAAGCCAAGGCAGAGAGCAAAAGAGGCTAAGACAATTTGTTTATTGTGTACGTTCTTTGCTAATCCTATTTTTATTTTTATTTTTATTTTTTTGTATTTTTTTCTTCTTTTAATTAAGACAGCTTGAAAGATTTCAACCCATTGGCAAAGACAACTTTCCTGTCACCATAGGAGGTCTGGATTGGAGAATTTTTAGGACTCCTATTCAAAATTCAGTTATATGCTTTTAGACAATGGGTGAAGGAGATTCTTCCTTTTAAACCGCATTTCCAGCAAATTGTTTTCCCCTCCACGATTAGATTCAATAGTTATCTAATACATAAATATACATACAGAACTTTCTATTCTCAACATAAAATATTCTTTTTAAAAAATATTTTTATGTTAAACTATTCTTTTATTTTTAGTTTGGCAAAGAATTTCGTCGAGGTTGGGGTCGAATCTATCGAGCGAAGAATGTAAAATAATTTGTCGAAAATTGATGGATAAGTTATTTTTGTTAAATTTTAATATTTTTTTTTTCCTAAATATTTTAGGACAACCAAACACCAGAAAATAAAAAAATATTTTACTACAAAGGCTTAATTTCTTTGATATTCGTAGTTGTCAAATAGATAAATATGCATACAAATTTTTCTACGATCATCTATTTGGGTGTTTGTGTCTGTGTGTGAAAATGGCCCCCATACGTGCATGCCTATAGTATCACTTAATTTCTTTGACTCTGGTGTCCAGCCGCTGCAATATGCTAAAAAGTAATATACTTTCTTAGCAATTTTATCTGGTATGTTTTAACTAACCTTTTATAAATTGGCTTCATCCAGTTGGAATATCACAGAAAAATGAAAATGTACGATATAATTAACTTCCAATAAAACCAACCAATTCAGCTGTATTTGACAAATTAAAACCAACTGACACAAGGTTGAAGGGTCTATTTCCAGAATTCCAGTGACGGAGCCAGCCCAAGGCCCAAGCTGGCCCATTAAAATTTATATATATATATATATACCTCATATAATTTGTATATTACATAATGCCCCCTTCAAATTATTATTTTTCTCTAAAAATCCCTCTTGCCTAGGCTGGTTCATTAATTTATAAAGTATTACATAGTGCTCCCCACATTAAATCCTGGTGCATATTTTGAACTGATAAATGCCCACTTATCGGCATGAATTCTCAACTATATCTTGAAGGGATAATTACGCGCGCGCGTGTGTGTTTTGGACCCCTATGTAAGATGTTTCAAAAAATGGAGTTGGTCAATATGTGACGTAAATATAAAAAATTATTGTTCATTTGTCTAAATTATTTTTATTATTTTTATGTATCACTTTTGTACATGTAAGTACCACTATTTATGTATACAAGAGTGGTACTTATATATACAAAAATGGTGCCTAAAAAAATAATAACAATGGTTTAGGTTTAGACAAATGAACATTAACATTTTGGTCAACCTTTTTTTTTTTTTTTTTTTTTTTTTTTTTTTTAACATAGTAACTTTAACTCCATAAAATGATAAATAAAAATCTAAAGCTCTATGTATACATAATTATTCTTATATTTTATTTGGCTGAAACATCTAAACATTTAATTAGCTACTACTTGATAACAATGCTAGCAGGGGCGGAGTCAGGTTTCTATGATTTGGGGGGAACTTACAATTAATAAAAAATTATTTTAAGCCAAATATATATATATATATATATATATATATATATATATATAATCCATTATAGTCATACAAAAATTTATCAAACCAATGGTTAGCTAATTTGTGTAAAAAAAAAAAAAAACTATATCTAAGTAAAAAATGACATAAATATGTACAAAAATTAATCAAAAAGACCAAATAACTATTACAAAAGACCAAATAATTATCTTTGAGACAATAAAATTCATATATTATAGATTGGTAGCTTGACTACAGTTTAAGTCTCGGTGGAGGCATGTGTGTAAGTATCAATTAAAAGAAGAGAAAAAATAATAATAATAAATAAATAAAATTGATAGCTTGACCATCGTATAATCAATTAACCTGAAATTAATCAATCAATTAGTTATTTAAAGAAACTTTTTTTTGTTTTATCAAACTTCCATAACAAACACACAAAAAATATATAGTAAAACCATTAAGGCAAAATTTTAAAAACTTTCAACTCTAAAGTAAAGTGAATATATTATCTATTATTGCAAGTGGGCTTAGTTTAATATAATATTGAAAGGTTTAAGGAAAAAAAAAAAAGTATAAGAAAGTCGTGTATTTTTAATAGAAAGTTGGAAATTATTTATAATTAGAAAATATTATGAGAGGCCAAGTATGCATTTATTTGAAAGCACCACGTTAGTAAATATATATTCATGGGCACACCTCTGTACGTATAAAAGTCCATGTGATATATATTCATCGAGAGAACCACGAGATGGTGCTCAGTTAGGGCGCGAATCCTCTCCATGGCACCTCTCACTGGAGCCATATACAAAAGTTATATACAGAAATATTTTATTCAGTCATACATGGGACCCAATTCAGTAAAAACTTAATTAACTTTTACTTCTCCTCTTCTGTTCGTTCTCGTCATGCTTCTGTTCTCTTCTTCCTCTTTCATCCTCCTTTGATTTTTCACCAACACCAAATACCTTCATCCCCATGTGGATAATGGAATTGACAAGGTAAAATAATGGAATTGATTTCAATTGATTTTATGTTTCTTCCTATTCCCATAAATATATTCACGCTTTAAAGTAGAATTGATTTGTCTGATAAAGGATGGTGACCACAAAAAATCCATGGTTTCTTCTTCGCATAGAGAACCGGATTTGGGGAAGAAAGACAGGGGAGAGAGAACTGGGTCTGGTTCGTTAAGACAATGTTTGCCTTGGCATTATTTCCCTGGTTCGATAAGGCAATGTTTGCCTTGACATTATTTCCCTATTTTTTTTCATTTAACTGAAAAATGATTTCCTCTTTTAATTGTCGTGGTACAATTTTGACTGCAAAATCAATCAGGGGAAATGATGTATACTCACCATGAGAGATGATTCTAGTTTGGTAATTAATGAATAATGATCTTGAATTTAAAGATGGTGATCAAATTTTGGGAGGAAATATGAGATAATAACTTATTTATTGAAAAATAGGTTTAAATAACATGTTAATATTTTTTCACTTTTTGCTACTTATTTAAAAGTTGTCATTACTAAAGAAAATTTTGTGTATATGCATTAAATATTAAATTCTTACAACATGTATCACATGTATGAATTGAATATTGTATCAGAATATTTTCATAACACATATCAAAAAGTAAATTTAGAATTTTAGAGTACAATAAATAAGAATCACAAGTTCTTACTGTATGAATTGAATATTGTATCAGAATATTTTCTTAACACATATCAAAAATTTACTTCACAAAGTATGTCTTCCCTTCGGTTGTTGATTAATAAAATTTTATTTTGAAAAAAATAAAAAAATAAAAAATTCTATTTTGCCAACAATGAAGTAAAATAGCAATTTTAAATCAAGATATGTATAGGTAAATATTCATTGTGTTATAAACATTAATTTATATAATAAGTGGTACGTGTTACAAATAATTTGTGATACTAAATATAATTTACGTTTGAAACATGTTAAGCTTAAGTTGTGTAACATGTTTTCACTTTTACAATTGGACAATCTTCCACTCATAAAAGAAAGTTAATGGATTTATTTTATCCCATTCCTTTTTATATTATTGTTGTATTATAAAATTCATAATATATATGTTATATATATTATTGTTGTTGTATTTTTAAGATATGTTTGTTTAATATTACGTAATTTATTGTGTTCAAGATATGTTTGTTTAGCATGTTATTATTTTTTTATTTTTTATTTACTTATTTAAAGGCTGTCATTATCGAAAGAAATTTTGTGTATATGCATTATATATCTCAATCTTTGACAAATTAAAATTTTGTGTAATTACATTCCCAAAAAAAACGAATTTTTGCTACTTATTTAAAAGCTGTCATTACCAAAGGAAATTTTTGTGTATATGCATTATATTATATCTCAATCTTTTGACAAATTAAAATTTTGTGTAATTACATTATAAAAAAAAAAAAAAAAAAAAAAAAAAAAAAAAAACAAAACAAAAAAGCAAATTTTGTGCAACTGAGCCTCAAAACATTTACTCCTCCAAATCTTGCCTCAATTAGTTGGTATCAACAATTCAACTAAAAAAAAATACAAAAAAATAAAAATTTCAAATCCACAAGCCACCCTCCCGCATATCTCCCTACAATATAGCATCAAACTACCGACAAAAAAAAAAAAAAAAAACGAAAAAATCAAATCAAATAATAGCATTCACAATCAACGCCGATTTCTGTTCGGTGACCCAGAAACTTGATTCAAGTTTCAGTGACCAAATCACAAGCTCTCTGTTCCGTCAACGAGCCTCCCAACATCGGCAACCAAACTAGACCCAACAACCTCCATTATTTTCAGCCAAGCTTCATTCACATCATTAATGTCCGGCGAAATTAATGATGGTGCTTCATTGTTTTCGGCCAAGCTCCATTGTTTTCTGGAATGTATAGTACTTCAATTTCAGTGGGAGAGAGACCTAGAGTGAAATAATGAAATATCAAGAGGATATAGAATAAAATTTTGGGGGAAATTAGTTTTATGGTTTGAAGGGAATTTGAATTTCACCTTCAAAGTAAATACCATTTTTACTAAAAGGGTCATGTCATCAATTTACCCCTCCAAGAACAGTCTCCAGTGAGAGATGACTTGGAGACGATTTTTTCCTGCTTAGTTTTTATGATTTAGGTGGGGTTCACCACAACAGTAATAATCTAAAAAAAAAATTTGTATAACGATTACAATTAATAAATTCTCCCACTCTGATGTGCCTATTTAAAAGAGAGTGGAAAGTAATGAATTGCTTGCATGCTTATAAGTAGTAACTAATAAATAATGAATTCAATAATAATCACCAGTTTCAAACGGGCCGACGTGGATTCTAGGCCATCCATGTGTTCTTGTCGGTGAGTGCTGCATTTTGGTTTTTTTTTCCATCAACCATAAGTGTGTGACAATGAGATTTGAATTCACAATATTACATGTCTTTTATCTTAATTATTTAATTATAATTACTAAAATGACTACGAATTTGAGTTTATTATAATACATTATTATTATTATTATTTTCTTATAGTTGATACGCTAGGCTACTGGCCTATTCATAATTTATTATAATACATAATTTAATACTATCTTAATTATTCCTCATTGATTTACTCTAGCAAGTTTTTATAAAGGATGTAATTTAAGTGTGTGTATAACACTTTGACACATTCGACCCATTGTTAGCTAATTGGGGATTGTCCCCATTGAATTTTTTATTATTTTATTTGCATTATACCTTAATAATATAAACATATACTTACAAAATCCCATTGTTATCCTACTGAAAAAAAATATATATAAAATAAATAAATTTTACAGTTGCCCCCACACTTATGTTTCTAGGTCCTACCATGTGATCAGTCTCTTCATACAAGACACCCATCTTGGTTTTGATTTCGTGGAGCCTAGCTACATATTTGCAGTCTATATCTTCTTTTTTGTATTTATTATATATATGGAGCTAGCGTCAAGCCTTCAACATTGAAGAATATATAGCTTAGAGAGGGTTCCAGCTTGGAAAAAGACATTTAGAAAGAAATGGAGGGGATCGGTGATGCTGCTGGAACTGGTACCAACAGAATTGCATGGGAGAGGTTCGTAAGTCAAGACCACATACATATATACATATAATATATATATATAGGTCTTATATGTGGTGCCGTCTACTTTGATATGTACATAGATATCTAATAAGAAGATCATACATAAATTAAACCAAAAAAAAAAAAAGATCATACATAAAGCAAAGCCCGATGTACACTCGTGAGACTGTAAGAAGTTGTTGAATGTCAAAATCGGATTACTTGAAGAAATCGTACTTTTTGAGATATACACTTTGATATTGTAAACATTGGTAACCGACAGATCTCCACGGGACCCCCAAATTGACAGTTAGACTACCTTATTAAAAACAAGTACTGACCAGGTGAATTATAGTCTGTATATCCGCGTACCAGTCAATGATATCATTCAAATAAGAAAAGAAATATATTATTGCACATAACAATTAAGTATCTTTTTTAAGAATTACTACTAACTTTTACTCCATCGGTTCTAAATTAAGTATCCTTTTGTAAGAATCATGTTTTTTAAAAAAATAATTTTATTATATTAATAGTGAATGAATTATTAAATAATATTTAATGAGTTTAAAAATGTGATAATTTATTTTTTATAAGTTCAATGCAAGAAAGTTAAATTAGTAATATTATAAAAAAAATAATACATTAACTTTTTCAATGAAACATTTATTTTGAGACGAAGGGAATATGTAACAACTTTTTGATTTATCAATTGACCCATGGTGTTGTTAGAGTGCTACATTAGATAACAAGGGACAAAGGCACAAGACCTCTGCTGAAATTACTATTTATTAAAATCACTTTATACAATGAGCACCTTTTGTTTTTTATTACTTCGGTCTCCTATTAGTAGTCCATTGTCTCATTTTTAGATTTAAATTAGTTGTCCATTTAAAATGTCAAAATAAATAAACTTTATCTTTCTATCATTGTCCTTTATATTTTCAAAAAATTTCAAATTTAATAACTATATATATCTAAAGTAAAAGTTATAAGTTGGTAATTTTAAAAAGAGGATAATAAATCAATTGCATATTTTCTTAAAAACTCTAATTTCTAAACATGAACAGGGACAGAGGGAATAGTAGGTAAGATGTGCCGAGGAAGATTGTAGTCATTAATTTGGAAAAAAAAAAAACAGTAAAAGGAGGAAGATTGTAGTCATCCTTTTTTTAAAATTAGGAAGTAATTTTTTTTTAAAATAATTTAAATATGGTGTGAAAGTCTAAGTGGTAGGAAGTTGGTGCTTGTGTCCAAAGCCCCAAGTTCAAGTCTCCATACCATATGCATAAGTCACTTTAACTTCCACATTAAAAGACTCCCTGTCTTCTTTATATTTTAAAACCAATCCCCTAAAAAGCTCTCCCTCCCCTTTTCCTTTATTCAACCCTCTCTTTCAATTCAAAAGCAATCTTAAATACCGCAACACATGCACTTTTTGGTGGAAATAATGCGTTACACAACCATTGAATAGCACACCCTTGAGTAGATTTGATTAAAAGTACACAAACAAAATAGTCTTTATATATTTTGATGAAATATATCTACCTATCAGAGCCAGTACAAGCAATACAAAAGAACAGGGTCACTCCAAATCAATTCTCATCTAGCTAAGCACAGATTACACTGACATCTGCACCAAACTCTATAACCCAAAAAAACAAAGATGAGATAGCCAGAACAGGTGAATAGATACACACACTAACTAATGAAGCAATTTTTTTTAAAAAAATTATTATTTATTTATTTTTATGTTTGCTTAAACCCCCAATCCAGCAGTGTACTTGACACCAGTTGAAGGTAACCAGGAATTTCCCAGAATGAATTGAGCCACTGTGTAGTTGTTGGCCTGAGCCGAATTGTTTATTGGTTTGAAACCAGGCCAATTGACCCGACCACTCAAGCCAGCCCCTGGTCCATAGTTCGTGTACTCACCATAAAACAGTGTGTCCAAAGCAAAGTTTCCATTCCACTCTAGCCACCCTTCAGGCCTAATGGCATTACTCATGTACGATTGCATAATCACAGTTCTTGAATATAGCTTCCATGGCCTCCCGAGGTACGTAGGGGTTGAATTCAGTGAAGCTAATACATCTGCCTCGGCTGATATGTTGGAGAATTGGATAGAGAATCCTGAGGGTTCAGTTGGGGCCTTCCTGCCCTGAGCTGTTATGGTGTTCTTCTGATTTGGCAGACCCTTTCTGGCTAGAATTTGACAGTTTTGGAAGACAACAGTGCCATCACCAAATATGAAGTCAATGGTTCCAGTTATTTGGCATTCTCGGTAGAATTGGCGCATTGAGTGTGCATACAGAGTGTCCTGGTAACCCCTAAAGGCACATCGGAACAACACCGATAGGTCAGAGTCTGACCGGAATGCCACTGCTTGGTGCTTCTGAGGGCCTGCCGTGTTCTCGAATGTCATGTCTCGAGCTATAAAACCTTGGCCTTTAATAGCTGCAGAGATGTCACATGCCAAAACAAAAACAAAGCAAAAAATGTGGCATCCACCGTAAGCATTAATTCTTATGAATATTAAAACATCATCTACTATAAAATTAGTTCTGTTCAAAATCAATGGTAATATCCAAAGAAATTTAATCATCCTTATAAATGCTAGCATGATAAAAATGGAGTAATAATTGTCCATAATTTTTTATATAGGGGAGTGGGACTGGTTCCAAAAGGCAACATGAGAATGATCTTGTGTTTTGTGAAATACATGTGACCTTTGCAGACCATTTTGCCTGGTGGACAAGCACCCCGCCATGAATACGGCATGGCGATGCAAATTCCCACATACCCCACCCCATAGCTTGCCACAAAATGGGATTCAGTAAGATGATTACATTTTTTTAATCAAAAGTTCAAGCAGAAGCACACATACTCACAATATTGCTCTTAATAGGACTCGAACAACCAATCTCAAAGAAGAGATCGAACATCTGAACTAACATAATGTCCATGCAACCTCGGTTTGAGATTAGGCAATTAAGCTGAAAATTTCTCAACCAAGATTCAGCCTGTCTACTTATTTTAGCGAAAACAGAGTAAAAAATTAAAAATTAATAAATTTGAATTAATTGAACAGATCTCAGCAGGGCCAACTCTATTCAATTGGCATGAAAAGGTTTGAATTCATCAACAGTTTGGGGCTATTATAAATTGCCAGCTCTGTAACCGTATAACCAGATTGACAAAACATTAAAATCCAACACTAACGTTGTATCACCACGGAAAACAAACAATGCAACACCACCACATTGAATTAATGGAGTTGGCCGGGTTGGTTATTATGTCCAAGGATTTAGAGCACAAAGGTTGGTGACAAGAAAGTGGTGTTTGGTTCTGCGAATTACTAACCTATCCTATCGTAGTCAATATTGATGAAAGCACACAAATCTTTGTCAGTATTGAATGGGTTAAGTAGTCCAAAACAAATTTATTAAGATATCTTACCAAATGTAGCAGACCGGTAGGTAGTCCATCCATCAATGAAGCTGTGGTTACCAGATATAACAGTGACTTCCATGCCATCTCCGACCATCATAAGGTTCCACTTCTTCTTAGTGATATCTATATACTCATTATACACGCCCTTCTTGATGTATATGACATAGCGACGCATGCTGTGATCCGGGGCTGCAGCTACTGCATCCATGACCTTAGTGAAGTTCCCGGTCCCATCTGCAGCCACTACAACATCCGCGAATACCCCATTCACCTGCAGGAGTTTCCGGTCATCGGGTTTCACCCAATAAGGAAAATGGTCATTTCCCTCAAGATTCCTCCCTGAATGACCACCACCATTGCCACCCTTGCCACTCTTGCCGCCACCTCGACCACCTTTGGATTTGGCATCTGGAACTTGGCTTACCATGGTGAGGATGTCGGTGATTAATGAGGTTAGTTGGCTGAGGCTTCCTACAACCACACTTTTGACAATACTATTGGTACCCTCAAATCCTTCATTGCATGTGTCTTGATTAATGAGTGCCGCACTCAACCATGTCCTCAGATCAGCACTCAAATTACCTGTGCTATTATCTTTACCTGTAAAAAGATAACATTTTTGTATCACTTTCACTATTGTTGACCCAATATATGATTATGAAGAAGCAATATAGCACTTATAAATTAGATAGGGCCATGTGATAGGATACATTTAACTGCTAATTGATTAGAGCCAGAACATGTGGCTAATGTAGACCCTCTCTCTCTCACACCCACACACTAACATTAATTGAGTCAAGAACTTCACGACATAGCAGTTAGATGTATTATCAATTTTGAATTGTGATAGTCTGATAGATAATTAAAGATGGTACTGAAAACCATGGGTTTGAGAAGAAAGGGAACGAAACAGAGCAACCAAAACAGAAAAGAAGGTAAATACAGAGTATTTGCAGAGGTTGTGGGCTAATTTACAAAACCAGACCTTTAAAGTAAAATATTTCTCTGAAATATCAAATACCCAGAATGAATAAATAGTAATAGAGACATTACAGTCACTTGGTTTTTTTTGTAAAGAGAAGGGCAGAACCAAAAAGGGTAAGAGTTCAAGAACTACCGTTTGGGTTCTGAGAAGCAGAGAGAGTCAAGCTGAGTTCGTCAGAGGAGAGATCGAGCAAGTCGAGGCAGTCGGAGATGGCATTGGAGAGGCGAAAATCGCCGAATGCTCCGGCGAATTGGGATACGATGGAGGTGACTTGTTGGACTGTGTCGATCGTCGATTTCAACGAACTCACGAACTCCGACATGGGAACTTTCAAGCACTCCGGCTGAATAAAATCGGAGCTTGAGCTGCAAAATGTAGGAGCAAACAATATGAGTAAATAAAACAAGGTGGTAAGGCCTGAATTAGCCATTGATTTGAGAATGCTCAGTCTAGTATGTTGGATGGTAGACTTGGTAGTGGAAGGAGGTAAGCCACAACTATATATACATATATCTATATATATACATGTATATATAATATATGTGTATAGCTGTGTAGTGAGGACTAAGGACTTGTTAAGATGGTTTTGTTTGAGAGTTGAAGCATAGGAGAGGATGGTTTACAGTAAAATGTAAGACCAGTTAAATATGAGAGAGAAACTGATATGGGTACTACAGGCTACAGACTCTCTCTTTCTCTCTCTCTCTCTCTCTCTCTCTCTCTACACATTCATTGCAAAGAAATCAATGCTAAATAAGTACCTTCCGAAAAAAAAAATTCAATGCTAAATAATTTGTTTGACTTTCAGGGATAAATAAAAATTCCAATTCTAAATAAATTGTTTGACTTTCAGGGATAAATAAAAATTCCAATTCTAAATAATTTGTTTGACTTTCAGGGATAAATAAAAATTCCAATTCTAAATAATCAAAAAATATAAATAAAAATTCCAATTCTAAATAATCAAAAAATAAAATATAAAATGTATTAAATATACTTACATGAATAACGCAAATGTTATCTTATTTATTTATTACGTTGGATCCCTGTCTGTTTCGACTTGCGCCAGATTACAATGCTTTATTTCTTTTTTATAATCACTGCTTGAACTATGTTTTCGTGTTGAAAAATATTTATTTTTCTATATATAAGATTGCTTTTGATTCTAATTAATGATTTATTATTCTATATTATTAGTTATTTTAGTATGTTGAGATTTATTATTTAATATATATATTTTAGGATAAAGTGCACTAAACCTAAAATATGACCGGATTGCAATAAACCTCCCTCAAGTAAGCAAAACTCCTCAAGTATGAATTTGTTGCATGCACTAATTATCCGTCAGTAGCCGTTAATGAAAAAAAAAAAAAAAAAAAAAAAAAAGACCATTTATCCCTTACTTGAACGGCTTAGTTTTAACTATTTTTTGTTGTTGATAATGTAGAACCAATAAATATGCCACACGGTCTTCTAACCTTATCAATAAGATCGTCTGTATCAAAACAGCACCAAACAATGCCCAACAACATCAAAATGGCGCCAAACAATGTCCAGCAACATTTTATGCACCAAACAATGACCTAAACATGTGTCCATCCCAATCAACAAGGTATGGACAAAACCCTAAGATGGCTGTAGGAGTTCTGTTTTCTTTTAGTTCGTTGAAGACAACATCAATACAAACAGTAAAACTTGTTTTGGTCTGTAAATAAGTCCATTTGGTTTAAACTGGCGAGAATCAAGGACCGAACCGGCGACAACAAGGAAGAATCGGCAATGCAAGGATCGACGTTGTGCACGAGACAGCCGTGACTAACTGCAATCTATGTGCTCCGTGATAACAGTATGCTTTAATGGATGATACTGAAATGCAAGGAACAACTACTAAAGAATAACCCGGTGAGAGGTGGGTCTATTCTGCAGCGGTAGTAACAGAGGTGCTCGGCAACGGCGAGCTTACCGGCGAACACAATGATTGTTCAGGGGGGTTTCTTGAGAAAAAGAAGAAAGTTTATGGGGGTTTAGTGCACTTTATCCTATTTTTTATCCCGATAGTGTAAGTATTGTTAGGAGTTAAAGGAGAAAGAGGAATGAGGTCCTCAAACCATTGAGGAGGACCTAAGCATTGGGCCACAAGTGCATCCCAACATTGTTTTTTAAGAACAATACTTGTCTACTCATATCATTCCCACTTACTAGTCTAATTACATATTCATACATAGTGATTAAACCACCCGTAAATAATTATTGTCCGCCATTTAAAAAAGTGATAAAATTGTAACTTAATACTAGTATTTCATAAGGTATAAGCTTAATTTTTTTTATTAGAGCAAATTACACAAATCACCCACGAGGTTTCAATATTGTGCATGTAGATAGAAGTTATAGCAATATTACACAAAGGTCCATATTGACCGTTTGACCACAAAAAATCAATATAAATTTACACTTTTGACCTTAAAATTAAAGTATTTATTTTTAATAAAAAAATAAAAGATATTGTATTTTAAAAAGTTTCATTTTTGCCCTTGGTACACCCCATCTTCTCTACCACATCACTCCTTTTTTCTCTCTCTAAACATCAATCAAATCATACGTTTCCAAGGAGAGGAAGAAGTTCGGACGACGCCAAGCCAAGTCACCGAAAAATCATCCATAAGCGTCGAGCCTCCTCTTGCTCACCTGCCGGAATCCTCTCTGGTCCGAGGATCAGACTTTGCTTGTCGTCCCTTAACGCTGCCAGAACCGTGACTACAAACTGCCATCACTGACGCTACAATCATGCCATGCCTCGTTATTCCGTGTACTTGCCGATTTGAAGTACATCGCCCCGAACAGTCCCAAATTCCCAACGGCATCATCCATTACTGTTCTGCACTGCCACCTCCTCCATCTTCGCAGTGCCATCTGAGTCCTTTCTGGTCATTTCAATCTCGCGGAAGGTATCCATGAATGACTCGCGGCGGTGCTCGGAAAAATCGATGGCAGAAAGTTCGGATGGTGAAGAGGATGGGGACGGCGGGGACGACAGACAGCTCGGTGACCATGGCCTTGTAGTTGAGGTCCATTGTCAGGACTTCATTTGTAATTCATTTTTCGCTCCAATCCTGAATGTTATGCTGGATGGGTCTTGTAATAACCCTAATTTTAAAAGGATAGCCTCGACATTTTAATTATTATTTTATTTCATTTTTGAGTGATTGGTTGCTTATTTGTTTATTATTGCATTGTTTAAATGTTGTATTTTAAATTAATTATTTGCTTATTATTGTTATATTTAATTGTTTAAATGTTGTATTTTAATTAAATGAGTAATTGGCTTATTATTTAATTGTTTAAATGTTGTATTTTAATTAAATGAGTAATTGGATTGAATGAGTATTATTAATTACTTAGGGTTTTCTTTTAGGAGTTACATACTTGTAGCCAGCATAGATTATAACTTAGGTTTTGTTCTATGGGCCGACTAGGATTTAATTAGGGTTCTGTCTCTAATTATACATGGACTGGGGTTTTAGTTATAGTTAGGGTTGTATGTTTCTAAGCCTAAATACACCATTATGTTTTTACTTAGGGTTTTGAAGAACATAACACAGCAACATAAACCTAAAGTTTGTTCACGTAGAGAGGGTCGAAAGAACAGAGGCACAGTTAGGGTTACCAAGGAGGAAAACAGAGAGGACCAAGGAGGTGTTGTGGTGGATTAAACCAGAACAATAGGAGGCTTGATGGTATTCAGTAATTGCCGGAAACGTAGACACGACGCCGAGATTTCATAACTGAAATCACAGGCAAGTTCTTTTCTTTCTCTCTCCCGTTGGCCTGTGTTCTGTGCACCTAGATAGTCTCTAGGGTTTAATTGATCATTAACTGAAACTTACATGTTTATTATATGTTATATTGATGATCTGTATGCGTTGAATCAATTCTGTTACAGTTCGTGCATAGACCTGGGTTTCAGTTTTTTCTTTAAGAATGTTAAATCGGTAGCAGTTTTAATCACTGTAATTAATTCCAACTATTGTAAACAAACCATTGGAATGCTACTGGGTATAAATAAGACTCTTAGGTCCAGTATTAGAGAGGAACAGAGGAATTGGAATGGCCGGATAGGGAGCAGATGGGCTGAAACGGAGTAAAACTGGACTGGAGGCTCTCAGAGAGGGAGAGAACCGACTCCCACACCCTTAGAGCCAGCTCCAAGAGGCATGGAGCCGGCTCCATGCATTAGGGAGCTTGTTCCTAAGTTCATGGAGCAGGCTCTCTCATTTTTTTTGTTCATTATGGACTTTTCGGCGTACTGTTTCAGTACTGTTTGGATGTTTGGATCGTTTCGATTAATTTTGGGACTTTACTGGGGGTTTTAGTAATTAATTTTAGGGGTTACCAAGATCTCTAATTGCATAAGTTACCCCGTTATATTAAAGGAATTAATAGTGCGCAATTTAACAACTTTGTATGCTGTTAACGGTTGAAATGGAATTAATTGTTTAGTTTAATTTTAGCAATTTAATGGGATATAATATGATTATAATCTTATTTTGAGTGCCTGATATGGTCATTTATTTATTAGATTTGATCTATGCATGCTCTGGATGTTAATTGTTGAAATATTAAATTCTTTTCTGTAATTACATGGATTAACGTTTGGATTTTAATTGCTAAAATATTAAATACTATTCTGCAATTATCTGGATCATGGTTTTGGATTGTAAATTGCTGAACTATTATTTATGTTGTATAATTTACATGGATGTTGAGGATTGTATGCACTGGTATAGAACGGTGGCATATTAGGGATGGTTTAGCTCAAAACGCTAAGACCTAACCTATTGGAATAAATGAATGGGTTGTAAAATATTGAATCCTGATTATGTTTAAGTCAGATCAACTGACTAAGTTGAATGACTTTTTGGATTAGTTGGTTGTAGTTAAGTCATATCAACTGAATAAGTTGAGTGACTAACTGGATTGTATATCGTATGTCAGCTCAATGAATAATTGAATGACATGCTCTGGTTTTGGACGGACTTTAGATATATGGTTATGGTCCCATAAGATGAGTTTGAGTCTTAGGCTCGTTGGTTAGGGTGCATATATGTAGTGGATGCGTAGCTAGCTATGATAGGTTAAGGTGTACCCTGTTAGGTCTAGGTATTCATGCCCACCTTTGGGTGCGTTTTTGCATGTTGCCTTCTATTCAGGTTGAGACCCCTTCGTAGTCCAGTGAATGTCCCTTAGTATGGATATATATATATATATATATATATATATATATATATATATATATATATATATATATTTATGGACTAGATAGATATTGTGAGATATATAGGGTATATCTGCGTATCGGGTCATTATATGGATTATAGTTAGATTAGAACTTGTTCGTGGGTTTGACCCACTCTTATATTTTTCAGGTATTGGACGGTTCCAGTCTTAGGCTTGATCGTGCTGAGCAGAGATTATCATTCACTCTACCGACGATGTAGGATTTCATTCCATGGTTTAGTTTTGGTTTTATTTTCAGTTGTTTACTTTTCAGTTGGGTTTTCATTTAGAGGTGCACTAGATGGATTCCCGAGTTGTACTCTTGGAAGTTTTGGAGAATTGGATTTTATAAATCTTTAAGTTTGGAGGATTTATATTTAGTATATCTTTCAGTTTATTCTATTTCTTATTTCATTTTTATATTCTGTGTTCGTTTTAAAATATTAATTGTTTGATATTTCCTCGGGTTTGGGCTTGGGCCTGATCAACCTGTGTCTCGGATTCGAGGGGTATCACAGGTCTGTGCAGAGAGAGAGATTGGAGGAGAGAGAAGATGGCGGCGAGCTCGGCTTTGATGGGCTCGGCCGATGTCAGCTGTGATGGAGGCGGCGGCGAGCTCGGATGGGATAAGCTTGGCTGTGGCGGATGTCGGTTGTGATGGAGGCGACAGTGAGCGAGGTTGAGCTCGGACGGTGGAGAATTGTGTGGTGATGCACTGGCAAGCTTGGAATAGATGACTCAGGCCACTCGACTGTGATGAGGTCCGAATGATTTGTGGCTCTGTGGTTGGATTTGGGTATGTGATTGGTTCTGTTGCAAATAATTTTGTGGTTTTTGCAATTTGGTGATGGAGTCTTAGGGGCAAAACTATAACTTTAACAATACACAAAAAAAAAAAATAGATTTTTTATTAAACAAATAGTTTAACTCTAAGGACAAAAATGTAAATTCATATCAATCCACTAACCACAAATAGATAATTTGGACTTTTCTGTTATATTGTGGCCATCTTGTATCTACATGTACAAGTTGAAAACCTGAGGGCTTCTTTGTGTAATTTGCCCTTTTTATTATTATTCAAAAAAATTTAATTATGATTGAATTGAAAATTTAGGATTAAGAGAGTTGGAAGGAAATAAGGAAAAGGGAGAAGAGTTTTTCTTCAATTGAGAAACTAGAAAGGAGGGAAAGATAGTCTAGGTGCCTAACATGCATGGAACAATGCTTTGGTGATTTTTCTGAAAAAAGTGAAAGATTTTTTTTTTTTTTTAAATGATATGAGAGTTAGTGATTAACTGATTACATAGTATCTACTCAATTCATACCTTACTTCTATCACTACAGAGGATATTTTTTTCTTTCAATAGTCTAAACATGATGAGACTCAATTTATTTATTTTTTTCTCCCAACTGTATTGTCATCTCCCTTACTTTTTTTCATACTTATGCCACTGTAAATATTCTTTTCTTTAATTCACAAATTGCGTATTAGAAGGAGAACAAATCCTTCTTGAAAGATTATTTTCATTTTCATTATAAATGTAGTAGAATATGAACAAGTCTTCTATGAAAAAGCGCGTATATATATATATAGTTGATAGAAGTAATGTGTGTGTATAAAAATATAATGTTGACAAAAATAAGGAGGGGTGTTTGTGTATATAGAGACACATAGATAGAGACTAGAGGGAGAAGGAAGCGGGAAGGGGGAATGACATTAAATAAGTAATGAATGAGGTCAATAGTTGATCTGGAGGGGTTGGAGGCAGGTGATAGAATTAAAGGGGGCTTGGGATGCATGATGCGCGCATACGTGTTCTGTTGGTGGTGTCGGCGGTCGCCCAAATTGAGAGCGAGAGGTTTCTGACCCAAAACGCGGTGTATCTTGGTATTGCGTGCCAGCCTAAAAACAATATTTCCCTTTCCTTTTCCTTTTCCTCTCCCTCTCACCCCTCCTCGCCCATTGAACACCTACCTACCAATTGAACACACCCCCTACCTGCCTACTTTCCTTCTCTTTTAAGTTTTAAGCTCTCTCTCTCTCTCTCTCTGTAGCCGGTAGCCACTCATCACTTAAATTTTTTTTTTTTTTTTGGGTAAATATCATCACTTTAATTTTGATTCTAACAAAATCCCAGAAAGCCAATTGAAACAACTTTAATGGTCCGTAGCATGTTCTAGAGTATCTGTCCAAACCCGACTACAAAATTCTTACTGGCTGCTATTATTCCAAATGCATAAATCTCACACATTCCATTCCCCCCACTTCACCAATTGCGAAATTAAAACTTCATATCATAAAGTTGCAACATTGCAATATAATCATTGTGCCACAACTAAAAGTTGGAATAGGCTGTACCACATGGTCTGGGTCACAAGTTTCTATTACTGCCCACACACACCTGCAAGCACTTCTAGTTAGGATGTGTCATCGATTTCGTTTTACTTCACATCATAGCCCAAAATAAAGTTTTTGCTACATGTATCATTTCTATTCCGTAGTTTTTTTTACTTAGGCTCCGTTTATTTCGATATATATTTTTATTTTTTAAGTAAAATATTTTTATTTTTATTTTTTACTTTTTTGTGTTTGACAAATGTCTAAATCAAAGTTGAAATCGAATCCTTCGAGCCGAACATATAAAATTACTTACCAAAAATTGATAGATAAATTATTTTTTTATAATTTTAATATTTTTTTTTCCATAAATATTTTACGGCAATCAAACACCAATAAATAAATAAATATTTTTTAAAAAATATTTTACATCGAAATAAACAAAACCTTAATATTAAATATTTTTCATATAACTTTGTATATCACAGGACCATCTCTGGTAATGACTTTTTAATTTTTTTTCTCTTTTATTTAATATATACTCGCACGCCTATGAATATCATTTATGGAGTACTTATTGTCATTCTCATGAAACAAATCCATAGAAGCTTTTTCTTCGCACAGCAAACACCAAATTTGGAAGTAAAGGGCTTTTCATATGAGGACAAATAGTTAACGTGAATCATCAAGCACATTGCTACATTCCCCATTCACATGAAAATTTAGAATAGCCAGTGGAAGCATGCACCTATCACAAATTTCCTTATATATGTCAATAATTAGGTTTTAATTAATTAAGAAATGAAACGAAAGCATGTGCAATGTTTTCCCTCATTTTCATAGTACCCCCTTTGAAGACTACGCAAACCATCCATCGTATATGAATTGAGTGAAGTTGTGAAATTATATAAAATATAAAAATAAAAATAAAAATAAAAACAACATGTATTGTGTAGTCTTGACATGAAGACTAGCAAACCAAATAATTGATTTTTTTTTATTAGTATATTACCATGAATTTGATTATATGACAATTTTGATTTAATGTGCATTAAGTTCTATTTACATGTGGTTTTAGACAAGTTATAGACTCCAAATTTTTGACTAGCTAGAAAAAAAATAAATGATAAATAAATAAAAAAAATTCTTTTTACACAAACAAACAAAAAACATGAGAAAAGAAAGAAGAATGATACGGTAGATGGCAACATCAAGAATCCTTTAAGAGAGTATTTAAAAGCTAAAATAGACCGCTTTTGGAAAGAAGACCGGCAAACGCGTTTTCCAACTTTGCAAATACACACAAAGTCACACACATATGCACACACTTGACACTTGTATTATGTGACACTCTTCTATTGCTCACTAATTCTCGAATAAATTAGTCTTCAATATTTATTGGTTCTTCTTATATAATATTATATATTGTTATGCTTGGTGTTTTGCTTCCAATCAATCTATGCATTTCATGTGCGTTGATCCCCCACATACTCACTTTTGAACTGCTGATCCTTCAATTGATTTATAACATTATTGATTTATATATATTTTTTACTTTTTTAAAAAGAAATAAACCTAATAAATAGTAATTCAATAATAGAATATTTTTGCCAAACCATTGACAATGACTCACATGAGAGAGCAATCGTAGATGATTTGGCCTTAGCGAAATCAGCCCGAATAACATCATTCTTAATAATATTATTAAGTGAAATTAATTTCAGGAAAGAAAACCACAATTTACTCATGCTCATGATGCAACTAAAGAGCATTTTTTTTTTTTCCCATTTAGCGGAAGTGTTTTTATCTCACAAAGACTTCGTACAAAATGCTTACAAAAATTATTGAACACATGATATATTCATTTTGATTTGAAATGAAAGATCAATATATATATATATATATATATATTGATCTTTCATTTCAAATCAAAATGAATATATCATGTGTTCAATAATTTTTGGGAGGCAATAATGTATTTTTTAAAAATTTTAAAGGGACAAAAGTAGTATTTTATAAGTATATTACTGAAAATCCCCGCACACACTAGCAGAGCTGTGAAGACGAGAAGAAGAGGTTTTCCTTCATTTTCTTGCATTATTAATTGGGTATAAGGGACCAAGGGAGTGCAGAAAGGCTTCCCAAATGAGGATGCTCCACTTTGACAGTGTTTTCCTTTCTTTTCTGATTGGGTTGGCCCAGTTCAAACAATCTTCGAAGTAAAAGGTGCAATGTGGAGGAGTTTATGGATTTGGTTCGTACTTATTCTCTCCCAAGCCCGATCCAACTTTACTTATATAGACCAACGTCATTTCTAGCCTTGGGATTAAAAAAACATGAATTTGTCAATAATCATGAATATGAATTTATTGTTTCATGATTGTCACCCAACCAATACCAACACCAACCGCCATGGCCACCGCCTTCCATTGCCACATTCCACTGGGACCACTATCACCTTTCACTATCACCACTTCCACCGTGACCTTCCACCACCACCATCATCATCACCACCATCACCACTACCATCGAACCAACTTGTGCCCAAAGGGGCACATGCCCTTGGCTTGGCTCGCCCTATGTATATATATGAGAATGGATCATCTCTAAAGAAATTTTTCTCATAACATCTCAAAGTATTTAATCCTACCGGTGTTAGAGCGCCACATCACAACTTACCTTTCCATCATTAATTTACCAAATTTAATTAATTAACTAATAAATATGGTATCTTTTGGACTAAAATTTCCGAAATAATAATTACGGCGATTTAATATCCCACTAAAACTTTCACTTTACTTTTTGACAAATTCAATTTTTAGAGGAAAATAGTCATAGTTATCTAATGCAGTGAAATCTATATTCTTATTCACAAATTTTTTTAACAAAATTATACCCTAATTTTCAGATTTTTACTTACACCCTTAATTAAATTATTTTCAACTATAAATTCCAAAACTAATCCAATTGTAACAAGGTAACTAATTAGATGAGAAAGAATTACAACGTTTTTAGTCCAAACAATACCATATTTATTATCCCTGAAAAAATTGTGAAATCTTTATTGTAGTGGATAAAACTTAGGAAGGTAGAGGAGATACCGATGAGCTTTGAGTTGTCTAATGTACCAAGATCTTAAAATACTTTCTCAACCCAGAAAAAACTATGAAATCTTCCAAACCTTAAATTGTAGTGAATAAAGATTGATGATAGTATATGGAAATCGAAAGATAAAGCTTAATGGTAATTGTTATCTTTTAAATTTAGCCCAAAAAGTAAAGTGAAAGTTTTAGCCATGGGAAATCGCGTAATTGTTATTTTGGAAATTTTAGTCCAAAAGATACCATATTAATTAATTAATTAATTAAGTTTGGTAAATTAATAATGGAATGGTAATTAGTTGGTGATGTGGCACTATAACAGCTGTAAGATTAAAAACTTGGAGATATTATGAGAGAAATTTTCTTGGAGAGGATCTGTTCTCTTTTAAAATTTATATATATATATATTTGAATACTATGCCCCCCTAAAATTATTAGTTTCCAAAATTTTTTTAAACTTTTTCTATTTTTTTTATCTCTTACTCTTTAAATTTCTTTAATTACCTTTTTTAAAAGTTGAATTCCCCTTATTTAATCATGATCTAATTTGTTTCCTGCAAAATTCATTTTTCTTTTCCTTTTTTTTTCTTCTTATTCTTATTTTTTTTTTTTTAAATTCCCACTATGCCCCCCTAAATTCAAATCTTGGCTCCGCCCATGCTCTCCACTACCACCACCACCAACCAACACCACCTTCCACATCTGCCACCTTCTACCACCACCACCAACACCGCCTTCTACCACCTTCCACCTCTGGTCCTCTGCCACCTTCTATGAGTCCAAGACAGCAAAGTCCCAAAAAAAAAAAAAAAAGGCTTGGGCCAAAAATACATGAATTAGTTAATAATCCAGCACACAGACAAGCCCAAGACAAATGAGTCCAAGACAGCAAAGTCCAAACACTCCTTAACCGAGCCCAAGGCCGGCCTTGATCCACAACCAAAATTTGAATAACAGTAACCGAAATAACTGACGAACAGGACAGGACGCAAAGCATAATCAGAATAAATGCACAATCTCACCCAAATTTCCAGGGCAAAAGTGCTATCAGGTCAGCCATTACTAAATTGTTCCGGATGATTTGATACTTAGGTGAACTAATTTAATATAAAAGTTAATGTTTAGATTTTTTGTGATATATTAATATATTTTTATAGGATTTTTTTTTTTTAATTTGAAAATTTAGATTGAATTAGTCACCAAATGTAAATAGTGTAGGACCATTTAATAATTTATGATCCATGAAAAAGGAGTTCTGAAATTCCCAATTTTTGGCAATCTTCATAATATATAGGAAATAATACTTCTCTAAATTATGGTAATACCACTGATATCTAATAACTTTTTAAAGTAAAAAGTTAAAAATTCATATCCTGGTAAAATATAATGGAAGGTTTCAAGTTTCATAAATGAATGTAGAGTAATCAGCGGGTGCTTTGCAGTCTGACCTAAAATTTAAGCTATTAAGTGATGTTAACATCCAATTCACATATACTTAATCATTTTTCCATTCGATTATGACGTGGGACAAGTTTCCATTGTAACATTCTTTTCCATTTAAATTTGCAATGCCTTCGTTATGGTCGCCCTGCATACCCAGGACGAAGACCAGATTGCCTCCCTTGATAAGAATAATGATTGTATTTACATCTACTCCTTCTTCACGCTTTTGTTATGGTTGGGTTACCATGCCTATTCAGATAAAAGTACTCGGATACATTTGAGCCCTGCATTTGGTATGGCATTGGATTAATGATTAAATTTGATTGTGATACAAACTGTAAAAAGTCGAGTGATTCTTGATCCAACTAAAAACTTGAATTATTAGATAATATTAACACCTAATTTATATATTTTTATATCACTTGAATTTGATACGATACCTCTAACACTTGGATCATAGGCCCTTACCAATGAGACAACTTGGCAAAACGTTTGTAGTTGAGTAATTTTTCACTCTTGAAGTCACGTTAACACTTAACACCAGGTAGGAATGAAGAGAGAAAATATATAATCTGTATATATTAAAGTTTAAAAAATGAACATTAAACAAATAAATAATTGAACACTATTTGGTTATCATTGATGTTGATCTATAAGTCGAATTACGTATCCTCAATTGGTTTTGGATTTACATTTTAGGATAGAAATTGAAGTACTATCAATACATTGTTCTTGCGTACCAATATCATCTTAATAATTGAGTGATGTGATTTTCTGATGTACTACCACTAAACGAAACTTAGACACTGGATTACGCAAGCGTTCATAATTGGATGGATATGGACACGAAACGAAAAAAATTTGAAGTTCCATTACGATGATACTCGCGTGGGCCAATTTTACGTTCTTGTTCAGATACTGACAAAAAAGTGCGGCCCACAAATTTCCAACTTCTCCACATCGTGTCGTTATCACATGCTTCTCATGCCACGCCATACTGATGCTTTTCATTTCCCTTCATCTCCGAATGGACCGGATCAAATGTCTATGTATAGATATATAACTCCTTGCTTGTCAAGAAGCGATAGCTGTAAATCCACAGTCCCCATCTCTGTCAAACAAACGAACCGACATTCTGCAGATAGCAAGACGTATGTGTCAGACTGTGTGTATGTATATATATATATATTTCGAATATGTATGTATATGTTTGTACGTGTGTAATTGTGTTCTTTTCAGTTCTAAAACGTTGATCCCTTACCATTTTTAATATTAACACACATCATGTTACAGTTCTTAATCATTAAAAGTCTTACACAAGAAGAACCCAGAGATTGTCTTCTGTTTGGACATAATTAGAGGTGCGTAATTGTGTTGATCGCTCTTATTCTTTTTTGGGGTCGAAGATTTTTGTTTCTGTTTAATTTTCCAATCAATCTTATAATTATTGGATAGATATTGCTGTTTATTTATTTATTTTTATTATGGTAATCTGATGTGGAATTTCATGATTATCAGCAAAGATCAATTTACCAGTCCCACTACTACAGTGGAGAACCTAAAATAGTTTGTTTTTGTTTTTGATCTTGTTTTTTTTTTTTTTTTTTTTTTTTTAATTTGATCATTTCCTGAAATTTGTGTTTATACTAACTTATTGATCTGCCACAGTTTTTTTCAGTAATTCATGGCATTTTCTTCCTTTCTGGCAATCAAAAGAAGAAATTTATTTTTGTTGTCAGTCATGGTAAAAGGATTCGTGTATCTGATCCCAAGTATTTGGGAACTTTTGTTTTGTTTTGTTTAGAGTCATGAATCATGAATGCATGGAATGCCATCTCAATCCATAGCATTCTTGACAATATAAGATATCGTCCATAATCATCATCATCACTATTGCCTTAATCCCACATGATTGAAAATCTAAAATTTGGTGGAAATTATATTATATAGTTTCAATCTCTGTAAAGAAATGTATATCAATCAGTTTGTTAAGTTCACACATTTTAAGTTTGTTTGTCATTGTTTTGTGTTCGATATAGCTTACTGAAATAGCATATAGGAGGCCCCTTTGAAGATAATATCACAAAAATTGGCCTCAGTTTGGGAAGAGGATAAACTCCTGGATTACTTCAGGTGTCATTATAGGTTTATCCATATATATAAAATGAAAATTTAAACTTTTAAGCTTCTGACTCAGAAGATTGTATACAATACACAAACATGATATATGCATTATACCCATATCACAGAATGTCACATGCAGATTAAATTTTCAAGTTATGTTTTCTTTCTTTGTAACAATAGATAGTTTGAGAACTTTTTTTCATGTAACAACAATAGAACACTTCCTTCTCTTTCCTGCAATTATTCTGTTAAAATTCTCCTACATTTTCCCTACTCTTAATTGGGAAACTATGAATAAAAATGATCATAATTTTTTCAAACCTGTGGTTTGATCTGATTGGCATTCCTGAGATGGTATTCTTTTTCTCATTTTTGTGATTATAAATAATATGTGACAGCTAAAGATACCATGCTTGGCAATGGAGTTGTGGGAATTTTATCTGAATCTGTAAACAAGTGGGAACGAAGAGTGCCTCTAACCCCATCACACTGTGCTCGACTTCTACATGGTGGAAAGGGTCAAACTGGAGTAGGCCGCATCATTGTGCAGCCATCCTTAAAGCGCATCCATCATGATACACTCTATGAGGATGTTGGTTGTGAGATATCAAATGACTTGTCAGAATGTGGTCTCATCTTGGGTATCAAACAACCAAAGGTGCTGAGATTCTTGTGCTCAACTTCTTACATAGATAGGAGATCCAAGTTTTGAGCTAATAATTTGGTGTGGATGCAGCTGGAGATGATTCTTCCTGATAGAGCCTATGCCTTCTTCTCCCATACTCACAAGGCACAGAAAGAAAACATGCCTTTATTAGATAAGGTATGTTATCATTCAATTTTTCATTGACAGTAATCTTTGTTCGATTTTTGTACCACTGATGTTCCTTGTGATGTCTAGATCCTAGCTGAAAGAGCATCTTTGTTCGATTATGAGCTTATAGTTGGGGACCATGGAAAAAGGTTGCTTGCATTTGGTAAATTTGCTGGTAGAGCTGGAATGATTGACTTCTTTCGTGGATTAGGACAGCGTATGTACCATTGTTCTCAATGTGTAGAATACTTTGAAACTTAATGGCTGGTTTGGTGGTGGAGACATGGCGAACAGAACCTTTACACACTTCATTTTTATCTCCATCATGTTACCTGTTCCTCTGTTTTGCATAAATTGCTAATGTCTTGACTAGCCTTATTAGATTCTTGTCAATGAAATGTAGACTACTCGTCAGAAAGATTAGTGGTCTTCTTTTGATCAAAACTCCTTTTGGTTCCTGGAAAGATTGAAGATATGACTTTAAATGCTTAAGAAAGAAGCTGTAGGCACTTTCTTTTTCCTTTCCACTATAGCCTAAAGGAAGGGATTTTTGGAATTTTATTTTCAATTTTTCCATAATGTATCTGAGGGTTTCAAATAGTGCATTGCTCTGGATTTATAGTTATCCATTCTGACTTGGTAATATCATTGCTACCTATGCAAGCGTTTTATTTTTTTATTGTTCTATTTCAGGCTATCTTAGCCTTGGATATTCAACGCCTTTTCTGTCACTGGGTGCCTCGTACATGTATTCTTCCTTGGCCGCTGCCAAGGCTGCAGTGATTTCTGTGGGTGAAGAGATATCAAGTCTGGGGCTGCCATCAGAAATCTGTCCCCTGGTTTTTGTATTCACCGGTTCAGGAAATGGTATTTAACATTGCTTAAATTAAATTGATGCTTTAGTGGTTTTCCTTTTTACATCACAATTATTGACGTGTGAAAATTCTAATTCTTATGCTTGCTCTGCAGTGTTACCATCTCTGCACTCAATACATTATACCTGTTGAAAATTTTTCAGTACAAATAAAGAGTAGTTTTAAAAGCAACAGTTTCTGCTTTTCATGTTTTAAGATGATAGTATTCTTTTTGGTCCTCTTCTACTACTGAATCTTATAAACCAAAACCAATGATGATTTTTTGTTACATTAAATGATTTTATTTTTTGTTCATTTGTATGCTTCTTTAGCTTCTCTTGGTGCACAAGAGATATTCAAGCTCCTTCCTCACACTTTTGTGGATCCAAGCAAGCTTCCAGAACTATTTGGGACGGTAAGGTTGAATCAATTTTCTTTAAGAATCATTTTTAGTTACCTTAAATGTATTCGTGATTATATGGTTTATGTATCATTGCACTATTTACTACTCAATATGAATTTAAGAATCAACCACTATTACACTCCCATATTTCTACTTAAAACATGGAGAAAGATACATGCAACCTCTCATAGGCGGCTTGAAATAAGAGGGATGCACAATGCATTGTCCCTTCAAGGTTTACTTTGCCTCCACCGTGTAGCAGTTTTTTTAATCAAGATCCGGAAATGAAGGTGGAGCATCACCAAGTGAATTATATGACTTGGGATTTTGGTGTTATTCCATGGTTTACAAAGCTGAAATTATTTTTGTGTTCCTTTTTATGCATGAATGCATTACATGCACTCATAACTTTTGATAGAACACCAGTTTAATGGGTAATATCACATCACTTGTTGTAGGAGCATTTTGTTTATGCTTTGTTAAACTTATATCACCTAGAGCAGGCTTATAAAAAATTACATATTCATCCCAAAATAACTGAATAATTTAAGAATTTAACATTTTATTGATGCGTGAGTTTTCTGGAAACTCTTGCTACATTTTTTTCTTTCTTCGTCAAAAATCCTAATGGCCTCAACAAAATGCCCAAATGTACTAGCCAGAAATTGCTTCCATACATTAAGCATTGATGACTATCTTCCTGGAATTGGCAAAGCTTGTCTATATGCAGATAGATTTATCTGTGATGCAAGCTTACAGGAATTACAGAGAATCTAAGAATCTACATAGAGCAGTATTTCTTAAGTGAAAAGGAAATTATAACCCAGACAGGATTGAGGAGTCTCAGATGGGCTTCATGAAATTTGGGTAACACCACCATACCATGGATTACTTGTATGGCATGTGTTTTTGGCGTCTGGAATTCATTATTATTTCACTGATTGCTTCGATACTTAATTAGATGCATCTTCCTTGTTTAATTTAGAACTTTTCTTTCTTTCTCAGTTGGTAAAGGACGGTATCATTGTTTTATATGTTTTATTTTGTCAAATTTTTTATTGATTAGGCCAGGGATCTTTCTCAGTCTACACGAGCATCAAAGAGAGTTTTCCAAGTATATGGTTGTGTTGTGACTTGTCAAGACATGGTTGCACACAAAGATCCGACAAAAGTTTTCGATAAGGTATGTAAAATATAATAAGTTTCATTTGTCTTAGATATATCAAACTTAAGTTGGTCTCAAAACTTCCTTGTTTTTCAGTCCTTAGGTTTTTGCAAGACTAATTATTTTCACTCTGCCCCATTAAACTAAACTTATCTACCAGAATACTATATAACTAAATGTCCTCATTTGTCTTTATATTTTTACTCCCCACTTGAACCCATTAAAAATGGTATAGATTTGAAATTCCAAGTGAATAATAAGTCAACGCTGTGGGAGAAGAAGAAATCCTTTAGCCAAATTTGTGACTTCTTGATGGTAGAGTTTCTTCAATTGTAAGTGCATAACTATTCTATTATATTGCAAGTTACTAGAACGAAAATTCGGCAGAAAGAACTCATGTATATAGGATATCTAGAATATCTGAATTGCACTCTATGATGGTTACTTCTGTTATGCAGTGTTTTACACATCTAGCATCCCGCTTAGTACCTTACAGTGGCTTCGTGAAAAATTGACTTTTGACTTCCACAAAGACTTACAAATCTTGGGCAGGTCATTACAGATTAATTTCATCACGTAATACTGATAGTTGTGACAGTGAGAATATAATGTGTTCAAGAACCAGAATATTCTGGACATTGCAAGATAGTTTGAAATTGTTTTACATTCTCAGCACCTACTCTGTTCTCTATTCTTTCCATTTCCATGGGTAGACTCATAGCATAAAACATCTCAATTTAATGAAAAGCTGGACAAATTCAAAAGTTAGTGTTTCCCTTTAATGGATACCAAGTTCTTATGGCAAAATGAGCGGATTTTATAAGCATAGGTCCCTTTGTTCTCTGGATGCACCCACTTTTATTCTGTAATTATGTGGAGTATATATATGGCACTCCATTGTTAACCACCATCTACTCTAAAAGCTTAAGCTGTTAAAGAGAGTGTAACTTAAATATTTAAATCCTTCAACATCCATGAGGATGTTTGCACTTGCAGTTTCGCTAAATGGCAATTGCATCAAATTTGCAACCTCTATTATGCATCACAACAGAAATGGGTAATAAGCTAATGATTTGCATTTTGAAGCACAATTTGGAAACCCGGTATACTTCCATCCCAAAATATTATATTTGCATCCAATTTATCCTATATTTTCCCTCTTAGTTTCTAGTTTACAAGAAGAATAAAGGAAAGATCCGTAACACATCAGGATAAACTTAGTTCGATGTGTTTATGTGATTAGTCTCCAGTATTACAGATTTCCACTAGTAAAAGAGAATTTTCAATCATCCAATTGGTGAAAGATCACGCTTGCTTCTGGAAATTCCTCACCACATTCTATCTACGTGTTCTATATAGGCCTACCATATAGTTCCATACTTTAGAGTATGAGGACTACCACCTTCCCATTCCCGTCCTGCATACCAAAATGATCCTTGTTTTGAGTAGCACTGGGCAGTATCAGATTTGATTTGCCTGGTTTCTTGATCTCTGTTGTGTGTTTTATATATGAAAATTTTGGTGGTCTCTCGTATTTTTGTGAAGATGGATTTTCCTTGAAAGACTATTGAAATGTTTAATTGAATAATCTTCTTTTCTTCCATCACTGTACTTATCTTACTGACCCAACGCCTTTTGAATCTTCTGTTGTAACCGAATGTATTGTTCATAATTTATCCTGCATAAGGTTGATGTTGATTTCCTCCGATTGGAGACTAAGATTAGTGATATCTTTAACATATTCAAGATATCTCAACCTAAATTACGCTATTTGAATATGTTTCAGGCTGACTACTATGCACATCCAGAGCACTACAACCCCATTTTTCATGAAAAAATAGCCCCCTACGCATCTGTTATAGGTATCTCATAACTATGCTATCAATATATATTTTTACTAACCATGTGCAGTTGTTATTGGTATTTTTGCTGTTATTGCTGGATCCAGGAAACGGAATTTATAGTTTACTGGAGACATGAGGTTACCATGTTCATTGTTCATTTTTCAATTTCTACGAGATTCATAATCACTGGTATACCTATTCTTATGCCACTAACAATTTGTACTTGGCCATGGACTAGAAATATCATGACATTTGCATATATAAGATTCATAAATTAATAATAATTAATCATTTTATTTTCTGAAAATTTTTTATGGCATCGAACGAACACAAAAGTCATATTTAAATAAATTCTTAGTGTTCCTGCATTAGAACTTAACCATAGAGACAATGCTAAACTAGGGAGACACTAATGAGCCTAAAATCTGGTGTTATATTGTAAGTGTGTGATTATACTTTTTTTTCTATTTTCCTATCACGCAGGAATTTCCTTTCCATCGTCATACATTTAAGGGATTCCGAATAAGTGTCAATAAATTTTATCTCAACAGCTTATTAGTGTTGATAAGATATTTAAATTATTCATGTGCTGAATCAGAGCAATATGAGGATCAGCTTCATGAAAATTATCAATATCTTATCAATGCATTCTTGGAGATGACTGCATTAGGTGTGTAAATAGACCTATATTGTATGGTTGTGAAGCATAATGAGATGTAATTGGTGTTTTATGAACTAAAGGAAACCAATTACGTCTTTGACTACTGCTAGTCCAAGGTGCTGGAAGAAGAAACAGAGACCAACAAGAACTCATCTTTTATTTCTTCAACTATTAGGTTCTACTATTGGAAGTTATATTGAATTTCTAGACTTCGTGGGAATGTCCAGGTTAGTGGCACCATGATAAACAATGGAACAATGGAACCATTTCTACTTCTAAGCACTGCTACACAACAATCTGATCTTAAAATGTCCTGTATAGGTTTCAAGATCAGTGCATCATGTTCATTTAGTGTTTGGAATCTTTAGCTGTTCGTAGCAAAGCAGATTAAGTTGGAGGATTTTTTGAACATTCTGTTCTCTTTACTAATAGGGTCTGCAATAAGCAGTTGTTTCCTTGGTAGTTGGTTCCCAACGTAAACACGTAGTTCTGGACTATATGGTATATCTATTGGCTTTAGGACCTTGTTTTCAGAGGATGTATATGATGGAAATGGGTTTTAAAACATTTGGGAAGCATGGAAACCTTGAGATGTGTAGAACCATGAACCTTTTTCAAAAACAATGTATGAACGTGTTGAGACATACAACAAAGGAATAAGAGCCCTATACCTTGAGGGATGAAGTAGGATCCCTTCTTCCAATCTTGAACACCAACTTGTATATGGAAAAACCTTCAAGCTTCTCCTTCTTTGATCTCCTCTTTCCTTTGGTCCTTCTTGTTCCTTCTTGCTCCTACAAGCTTCAATGCCCAAAGATGTCACCACTATGACCCATTTGTGAGATCCCTAAGCTAGGAATTGTGGGATTCTTGAGAGAGAAAGTATGTAGATGTAGATGTATATGTCTATTTATAGAGAGAAAGTATGTAGACGTAGATGTATATGTCTATTTATAGAGAGAAAGTCTCCAGTAGAAGATGATGCCTTTATAACCCCAATATTTATAGACAAACTTTGGAGTACCCAAAGCACTCTGTACACCTTACTTATTTTACTCTTTCTTGCTTAGGACTCCAAGTTGGGCTAGTAGTGAGGATCTTATATGGGCCTGAAGATACCAAAAATAGCTTGGGCTGGGTATGACCCATCTTAGTAAAGAATGGATAAGGAGAGAAAAGTGGACCCGATCGGATAACAGCCCAAGAGGCCCAATCTCCATGAGGACGATCTCTAGGTCCCAAACTAAAAGGAAAGAAATGAATCAGCACTAAAGGAAAAGCCTAGAAGATCAGCCCAACATGCAAGATGAAAAAGGAAGCTTCGATAACAATTGTAAAAGTCAATAAATAGAATGCAAAGAGAGGGAAAAACGGTTGAGATATTTTGAGAAGGAATTGTTTTTCCAATAGAGAGAACATTTTTCGTTGCATCTTCAATGGTGTGGTGCAGTCTGTGGGAAGCGAAGGAGAGATCCAGTTGATCCTCAAGTTCGCTGCGAGCAGATTGATCATTCTTTCGGAGGATTAGGATTGATCTGCGAAGATCAAGGTTAAATTTCTGGAAGTTGAAGCTTGATTTCTAGAAATTGGACTCCGACCTGAGGAGATCGTGATTTGTTTTGCAGAGATTTGATCCTGATTGACGAAGGCCAGATCCGACGAATTCACGACAGAAAAGATTTAGATCTAACTGACGGAGATCGGAATTCGGCCAGGCAAAGGCCAGATCTAGTACACTCACGGTAGTAGAGTTCAGATCTGACCAAGATTTCTTGGTTGATGAGACTGCTTCAATTAGGAACGAAGATCGGAGGTGAGAGTTCTTATCCACAAGAAAATGAACAACACGCAAAGCTTGACGAATTAATGAGCCTGATTGAGGCTCTAAGAAGAGAAAATGCGGAATTGAGAGCCGGAATGGAGCGAAGATACGCTCTGGCAGTTCTACGACCGCCTCCGACAGGAGAGAGAATTCTACCGCCAAATGTTGTTCACTAGGGTGAACAAGAAGGAAACGTTCACCTGGATCTGCGCCGTAAAGAGTTCAAGCCGGAAGTTTTTCCACCAAATGTCCATCATATGGAAGATCGAGAAGGATCTGTCCATCTGGATCCACATCGAGAAAGGATCAGGCGAGAGGAAGCTATGGAGTTTGGCCACAATAAGGCTACGCTGTCATAGCAGAGGGAGTTAACTGAGGAAAGATCGTTCGATCCAATCTACCTTTTGTCAATGGCCACGTATGACTACAGGAGTTCAGGCAAGAGACTTGTTGAACAATAGATACTCCCAAAGGAGAACGAAGCCCTCCGCATGGCGGCTCGGACTGTCGATTCACCATTTACAGATGAGATCTTGAATGCTCCAAATCTAAGAAAATTCTCCATGCCAGTTTTTACTTTGTTCGATGGAACGAGCGATCCGATCGAACATGTTTATCACATTCAGCTAAAGATGGTTCTGAATACAGAAAATGATGCTCTGATGTGCAAAGTTTTCCCTACGAGCCTTATTGGACCGGCGCTTAACTAGTTCAAGAACTTGGCAAGAGGATCGGTAGAAAGCTTTTGTAACCTGTGCGACAAATTCATAAGCCAATATTATGGAAACAAGCGGCCGGCCAAGGACATATCAAGTCTGTTTACAATGAAACAACTAGAAGGCGAACGTCTCCAAACTTTTCTTACTAGATTTAACCTAGAAAAGAGCATGGTAATAGAGTGCCATCCATCCACGGCGGTTCAAGCGTTCAAACTAGCCATGAACCGAGGAACACCGTTCCACATAAATCTAGTGGTGAATACGCCGAAGACCATGGATGAGTTGAACCAGAGAGCTGATGGTTTTGTGCGCTTAGAGGAAGAGGAAGCTGCCAACGCAAGGAAGACATCAATGGTTACAGTGGGAGAAAAAACCAGAACAAAGATCAATCAAAAACAAGTTGCACCACAGCGTCTGACCCTCTAGAAAACAGAAAAGAGCCTAAGGAGAAAGAATCGATCACTCCACTTAAAGTCAGCCTGGCGAGGTTGTTCCAAGAAAATAAAGATAAGTTTTGCCCTCCCCTACCGATCATCCAACCGCTCGAACAAAGAGATCAATCCAAACATTGTGCTTTTCATAGTGATTTTGGACATCTGACTAATGAATGCAGGAATTTAAGAAGACAAGTGGAGATGCTAATAACAAAGGGAGAGTTCGCTGGATATATTCAAGGACCAGCAGTAAAGCAAAACCGACCTGTAGAGTAAGTGAAGAGAAATCAGAAGCCGAACTACCATAACGCTCAACCTGTTCGTATAATAAATGCAATTCATGGTCGGCCTGAGCTGACTGAAAAGTCAGAAGAGCTGCTCCGAATGCGTCTTCGTCAAGCACAAATGAAGAAAATGTTAGGTAGTGTAAACGCTCCCTTTGTACAAAAACCATTTTATCAAAACCACACCAAGCTAGGATTTACCGTGACCAAACTAATCACGGAAAAATAAATGTACTAGCATAGATGCAATATTAAGAGTACCTTCCAAAGTCAATGATGAATGGCTACCCAAAGTACTCGGGTCTTAGGCCCTAGGGCCCACCGAATAAATCAAGCATTCTCTAACCAAGGCAAGGGTCCATTCTTCTCTCATGCTTGAGAGTCAATGGCTACAACACTGATAAGAAAAAAAAATGCTATGACAGCTATCACAATTTTTCAACTTATCGTCGATCCTGTTCAATTCTTCTCAGATAGAGAGTCCATCCTCTGTAACTGAATTAGAAAATATTTATGATAATGCGGTGCATCCTTGATTCACTGTGGCCCGTGTATGAACACCCATCATACACATGAATCACACGCATATGTGAAGGGACAACCTCGATTCATCTCATGAACTGATCAATACACAGCATTCACCATAAGTATGTAAGTCATTTAATTAAAACCACAGAATCTATTAATGATAACTGTCTATTACATTCCATTCACTTGCTATGTAGGGCACATAATCCCAACATTACAGTCATTAGGGTGCAAACAATTCCTTGGAGAGAAAACGCGGGGGGGCGGGGCGGGGCGGGGCGGGGTATGAGTACCAACTAGGAAAAAAAAAAAGCTTTGTTACTTCAAAGATTTCATAATAGTAGTTAACAGTCTGCATTGGCAAGCTGTGCCCTAAGAAGTCAGTCTATGCTTTTGATGAAGGGTTTGAAAATAAGGGTTGAGCTGAGTTCATGTTGGCTGATGAATGATCTGGACAGGGTAGCTTGAAGTTCTCATGAGATGAGCTGGTTGGTATTTACCAGCTTTACGAATAACAAAATTTACTAAATTTATGTGGTTTATAACTTCTGATTAACCCTTCAAAACTCTGCGCACATTCAGCAAAATGTAGGACTGTGGTTCTGTTGTATGTCATGACATGTTATAAATATATACATATTTTAAACGGCCAAGCTTAATGACATTTTCTGTTCTAATACCTTCTCAGTGACAATTAGTCTGATGTTTGAATTATGTCTCTGCTAGTAAACTGCATGTACTGGGAACAAAGATTTCCTCGGTTGTTGAGTACCAACCAGCTGCAAGATTTGATGAGGAAAGGATGCCCGCTTGTTGGAGTCTCTGATATAACTTGTGATATAGGAGGCTCAATAGAGTTCGTTAATTCAACTACATTAATTGACTCGCCTTTCTTCAGGTACTATATTGGTGGTTCACATTGAATCATGTCAATTTCAATAGCATATATTAGGATTTATCTCGTCTTTTGCCTTATTGATATTTTTTCTGTGATTTTTTTATTTTTTTTTATTTTTATAACCTCTGAACTCCAAGATGCACAGTTGTGTATCAGGATGTTTCAAGTGTTGTACCATCCTTGATAGCCTATGTATGAGCAGATTGTCCAAATTTTTATAAGGCTCAATTCATTACCCAGTGTTGCTTCTGCCAATATTGGGTGTTGGGAGAGTTGGAATGGTACAGATGTTAACTAAAGCTTTATTTGCACAACGTGGCTTCCATCATACTCAAACATGCATTCTCACATTCGACAGTGTGAGCTATACTACTATTGAACCAAGAGATGGCCCATCCTGATTTTTATATTAGAAGTTATCTTTTAGGCATTGCACAAGAAGGTTTTTCTTACTATGTATAGTGTTCGATCTCATGTATCTAACTGATGTTGGATTTCCTTAATTTAGCAATCTTCTTAAGACGCTTTATCAGGTCCTTGAGCAAATACTTATTAATATTGGCCCATTAGTTTTTCATCTTCAATACAATTTCTAACTACAATTTTTTTTGTGAACTTTTTTATTTATTATTGATAATCTGCTAAGTCATGGCTTCTAGATATGATCCATTCAGTGATTCATACCATCATGACATGGAGGATAAAGGTGTTATATGTTTAGCTGTTGACATTCTTCCAACTGAGTTTGCAAAAGAGGTGCAGTAAAATCATCCTTGCCTCTTTTTATCAAATAACTTTTATTTCCGGTGGGAAATATATCTAAGATATTGTAATACCTGAAATATGTACTTAGTGTTTCATCTAATACACAATTCAACTGTTGGAAAGGCTTCCCAACATTTTGGAGATATTCTCTCCCAATTTATTGGCAGTTTGGTCTCTATAAAAGACATTGAAGAATTACCTGCCCACTTGAGGAGAGCTTGTATAGCCCATGGAGGAGCGCTTACTTCTTTGTATGAATATATTCATCGAATGAGGAGCTCTGATTCAGAGTAAGTTGTTGATACTTTCTCACTTTCTTTGGTTTTTCATTCATAACTGTATGTTTTGTTAAGTTCTAGTGTTCTAAATAATTCAAGCTTTAAAATCCTTGGCGAAGAACACTGGATCAATGTCTCCTGAGTTGAAGCTTGTTTGCCAAAGAATTTTAAGCCTTTGATTTTCTTTGATTCTTTTTTCTTTTTTCTTTTACTTTTTCTTTTTTGTTAGGTACTTTAATTGATTAGATAGCTTGATCTAATTGTGATTTTTTTTTTTTTTTTTTGTAAAAGTGATATCATATTAAAATAAGATATAGTTTCGATGTGGAACTCGAAGCCCATCATATATTAGAATAGCAAGGTTTAAAGTAAACAGTAAAGAAGTTTTTGGATAGAGCATTCAAATATTATCATGGTATTTCAATTTAGTAGAGTGTTAGGTCATAGGACTTATGTTGGCATATTTGTGATCAAAGCTAGAGTCTGTAATCTTTTACATTTTGTTTTAGATAAATGTTTGAAGGTAGGTTAGTGTCAAATTAGTTACCTTTTGCCAGGGCAAAGTTGAAAATCAAGTTACAACCAGGGGTAAAATGGCAATCTTCAATGTCAAGGGTAAAAAGGTAATTTGACACTATATGCACTTACCAAATTAGGGTTTATTCATTCATACATTATGATTTCATTATTTCATGTTTTGATTTGGAAAAAGCCTAATTGAATTGCATAAAAGTTTTTTAGAAATTGGGAAGTCGAGATTTTTTAAGTATAGAAGACTATCACTGATCAATAGAAGGGCACTAGATGCATGTTGATCGATTGATTGAAATTTCCGAAAACTATTTTCCTTTTCAAACCAAAATTCTAAAACTCTAATCTTTACTTTATTTTGCTTAAAAAGGGGCTAGCCTAGTGCTCGAGACTCCTGTCATTAATGGGCTTGGGATTACACAGCCTTACCTTCGCATCTGGAGAGATTGTTTCTTGTTTTGAACTCATTAGCTCATCATCCTAGAAAACCTAAGATATACAACTGAGATATTTTTATTGTGAGTTTAGAGTGCATATATCTAGATAGTTTATTTTCATTCATCATTTTGCATTAGAATTGGTGGGTGATATAGATCCTGACAACTGCTCTAGAGATCAAAGAATTATTGAAGAAGCAAATTGCAGGATCTATTGACAAAACGGACCGTGTGCCTGGAGCTGTGTGTGAGAGTTTGGTGGTCAAGAGGTAACTAGGGATTCTAGAGTATTTGAATGGTTAACTAGGGATTCTATTGTGTTAATTTAAATTTTACTTAAATGGTAACTTAGATAAATTTATGTGGTTAAAATTAGTTGGAAGAACCATTAAGACTTATTCACCCCCCTCTAGGTAGGATTTTGGTCATTAACCCATCATAGAGAATAAACAAATGAGAAAAATAAAGCAAAGTTAGAAACAAAGTTCTCCCCATTAATTGAAGTTAGTTGTGGTGGTTGTTAGCTACCGGAATTCATGGCATGTGTTTGACCATTGGATTTATTAAATCCCAAAACCAAGAGGTAATGGCTAAATATTCATATTATATATTTTCTTTGTTCTTTCTGCAGTAAAATAACGTGTGTACATGTTTTGAAGCAAAAGGGCATAGTAAAAGAGTTTTATGTATAATTAATTTTGAATTACTTATTTTATATGTTTTAGGTGCATCTCACATTATCTCATACCGGTGTCCAAGTGTCATGTGCGTCTGTCGTGGGTACTTCGTGCATTTATGAAGAGTCCATGTGGTGAAGGCTGTGTCACATTTAGCACCAGAAATATGGCAGTAGTGGATTACTCTTGTTCTATTGTCCTTTCTGAGAGCATTACCATAGGGCTGACTGGTTTTAAGTTTTAATTTTTCATGGCTTATGGCTTATGGAATTTTCATGGCTTATGGTGATTTGTATAAGGGCCTCTTGCATTTATCAACTGAGGTGTTTGTCTAGCAGGTTTCATGGGCTAACCATGATTTATTGTAAATCTATCACAGTAAAAGCAAGATAACTCAACAAACCAGGGAACTAAAGTTTATGGTTAAAAGGGCTAGGTTTTTTTTACGTCATCTATATTTAGGCAAGAGTTTAAAGGATTTATGTTCTTACTCATGTTAGTGTTTACCTTACTTCTTTATTTATTATTGTTGTTTCATTACGTATCCTTGGTTGTTGGTGGCGTTTTATGATATTTAAAAATCTCTTGGTTAAAACGTTTGCAAATGTTCTTTTTGATTGTTCAAGAGTTAGTTTTGTTATAGTTATTGGGTTGTTTTACTTCACTTTAGGGCTTCAAATTTCCCTCGAATTGTTTGTTTCTTTATAAGTTGTCAAATCAGTTACTGAATATGTGTGATGTTGTGGCCTGAATTTTGTTCCGGTTTGTCACGCCCCCAAATTCAGACACAGGAATCCCTCCTAAATCTGGTGTGAGACACGCATATGACTTCCACACCATGCACAACAACATTAAATTAAATTAACACTCCATTAAACACTTTCAATAGTTCACAAGAAAGGCCAATTTGTTAACGAGAGTAAAACTCAAACATGAGAATATAAATAAGGCAAGGTCAATTTGCTGAGCAATGATAGTGCTTAGCAATACTCTTGTTGAGCTTGTGAGCTCACGTTATTATTCATTTTTCAGGTTTCCATTAATGGAGTCACGTGATGGAGATGTGTTGGAGATTTTTACTATTATGTTTGTAGTTACTTTTGTTCTTCCTAGCTAATACTCGTGTAATGAGGACGATATTTTGATGGCGTTTGTATGGATGTTCTTGATATTATAACTGATGTATTCATAGTGACATGGTGGTGGGATTCTGCATAGATGGTGTAGATTTTGTGAACACATGTGAACTATTGAAAATGTTGGATGGAGTGGTAATTATTTTTAATGTTGTTGTGCATGGTGTGGATTTCATATGCGTGTCTCGCACCAGATTTAGGTATGGGACAAGAGTTTTCTGTGTCTGAATTTGGTGGGGTGACATGGCTCGCGTCGTGTTGCAACCCGTTTTTTACCCGAAAAATTTTACGACTCGTTTTTTTTGCTTGCGGATCATGGCCCCTGTTTAGAACTCTCTTGTATTCCAGTATATAAAGGCGTTTAGGGTTTGGAGTGGGGAACAAGATAACACTAAAAATTGCATGAAAGTGAGGAGATAGTGAGAGCTAGGGTTATGGGGGCTGAAACTTGTAATCTCTTGATTGTCGCATAAATCTTTTGCTGGATCTTCATCGTGGATGTAGCCCAGATTTTGGGTGAACCACATAAATCTTTGTGTGTGCCGTGTTTACTTTTATGTTGTGATTCTTGTTTTGTTCTTGGTTCGTCGTGTTTATTGTAACAATACGCCTATGTTTTACCTTAATTATTGATCATGAATTTACCTTTCCTAATTTGCAGAGATTTATCAGAAGATCTTCTAGATAGCCGCTCTAATAAGAAGAAGTACAACATATTGGTATGTTTTTCATTATGAAACACATTCTAAGGTTTTAATTCTCCTTAAATACCTACTACCAATGTGTAAAATTACAATAGTACTCAAAGTTTCAAACTAATATTATACAAATTATGTTCGATTATTGGCCCATAATTGTTATTCTCATTGTTGTTCATTACCCCCATTCTACATTAATGTTCTTGTTTTAAAACTGACAGGTGTCCTTGAGTGGTCATTTGTTTGATCAATTTCTGATAAATGAGGCTTTGGATATTATTGAAGCAGCAGGGGGCTCCTTTCACTCGGTTAAGTGTCAAGTGGGTCAAAGTTCAGATGCTATGTCTTATTCAGAACTGGAAGTAAGTAAACCTCTAGCCCAGTATGATTTTTGTAAGACGAAAAGATATTCATCACACACATATACACAACTATCCACATCATATATATGAAATAATACGCTTCATAGAAATTATATTATGACACCTTGTAAACATCCAAGTTGATATTTAAGTTGCTACATTATAAACTGTGATCAGGGGAAATTTTCTTTGGAAAGATATTGTTTCAATTCAAACTTACTGGAAGGAACTTTGAATTTGAAATTATCTCAAGGTTCTGTTTAAATATCCTAACAAAAACTTTCTCATTTCATGTGGATATATATAAATTATAAAGTGTGATAGGTGAAATTTTTAAGTGAAGTCATGACTGCCTCCAATCTTGTCTTTTTGTAATGCATGTTCCATATAAATGTTAGCAAAAGAATATACAATCAGGTTACCTTGAATTTTCTCAAGAGTCAAAGATTTAGAGAGAACTAATGTAAGTTTATTTAGATAAATATAAATACAGAAGCATTAATGCTAAGCAAATTTTTTATGTTTATTTTTCCATCTAAATCAATAGTGGCTTATAAGTTATCACATTATATTGAATTATATATATTTTGCCTTCTTAAGTGATTCTTTTGGATGATTAGTATTAAGCTATGAAGCACGGACACGGACACTATATCTGCAGATCAATGTTAAAGATGTCCCTTGGGCTTCACTCATCTCATTTCTAGCAATAGAGAATCTGTTGCATCTTTCTAAAAGAGAGCCTGTGTAAGGAGAGGGGTCGTTTTGACAAGCAGTGGCAGATGACGTGGCAGTACGAAAAATGCCATTCTATCTTCTCAGGGGATAAGAGCAGCGACCACTAGGCATAAGACAGGGCGAGGCTCACCGGTCAGGATAGGATAGATGGCCACTAAAGTTCAAATAGAACTCAAATAGATAAGCTGAAGGAAGTGTGAAAGGGTACACGGGTACGACACGGACACTGCGATACAGTAAATCTCAAAAAACAAGGACACGGACACGGCAAGGATACGGCAATAAAATAATTATATAATTTATTTTTATATAAATAAAATTATTTTTTATTGAATTTCTTTTATCTATATATGCATAAACATAATATACTTAAATTAAACCCACCACACATTTTGTATTTCTATTAAAAATATAAATGTACAGAAGTCCAAATCAACAAAGGATACCGTTATACCCAAAAGTCTGTCTAATTCTTGTAACCAAACAAGCACTAAAAGAAAAAAGATTGTGTATCTCTCTTTCATTGACACGTAGGTCCACCTTTTCGTAGTTCCCAACCTTTCATCCGTTATCTCTATCTCTTTCTCATCCCTCCATTAAGAAAATTTCAAAGGTCCTTCTTCCTCAACTCTATCCCATCTTTCTACCTCACAGGACCTTACTGATCAAGACCCTCTCGTCGTCGTGCCGATTCACCAAGTGCCCAGCCTTAGGTTGAGTGATCATCTCTGAATCAACTCATCAGATCAAGTCAAGACGAATGACCCCTGAATAGTTTGAGCGAAGATTGTATTCTATTACGTATATATGTTTGTATTGTATCAGTTTTTAGTTTGTATTATGATTTGTATTTGGGTAAATTACACTCAGACCTCCTGAGGTTAGGTCATTTTACAGGTAGATTAACATTTTGGTTTTAGATTTCACTTATATTTGAATTAGTGATTTAACATTTCACTTACACCCCAAATGCCAATTTTTGGTAGGGCCATAGTACTTTTGAGGTGTTAAATGGCTGTGCTACCCTTTGGCAATTTTTGTGACCAAACTACCCTAACATACTCATTCCTATTCCTCGTACCATCGTCATCTCCAATTGCTGTTCCACCACCACTACACACATATATATCTATATACATATATAAAACAGCCAAACATATATATATATATATATATATATATATATATATATATATATATACACACAAAATTACACATATATATGTATATAGGTATATGCACGTACAAAACAGCCAAACTAAAATTGTGATGGGTCTATCAGATCCTTTCTTTCGTTCTTGTTCCTAATTAAAAAAATTTCATTTTTAAAGAGAGAGAGCTAGGTGGTGGATGAATTGAGTGGGGTGGAGGAACGATCTAGTGAGAGAAACAATGAGGTGAGAGAAACTAGTGACAGAATGAGAAGTTCTGATCCAAACCCTACCTACAGAGACTCCAACACTCCTCCTTCCAACGACTGTTGTCTAATCTGTTTCGACGCCTTCATTGTTCCTACCCGAGCTGACTGTGGCCACTGATACTGCGGTGAGATTTCAATACCAATTAAAACTCCTGATCCTTTTTGTTTCATCTCTCGGAATGGCGGCTGTGGCGGCAACACCAACTTAGCAGCGGAAGAAGCAAGGTGGTTCACAGCGGTGACGGCAGCAAGGTTTAGGAAGCGGTGTCATTTGGAGAATCAGCTCGATCCGAAGTTCACACTACAACACCGATCGCCAATGGTCACAACATCCAATTTTCCGAAAAAGATGTTTACAAAGGTCAATCAATTAAAGAAAAAAAAAGGCCCTTTCTTCCAACCACTTGGTTCTGACTCTATTTGGATTTACCTCTTCCCTCCACTACTGGGTTTGCTTTCTGCTTTCAAGCATGAGTTTGCTGCTAGAGCACTCTGGCTTTCGCCTCTGTTTGCCTAAAGTCTTTGGTAGTGATAGAGGTGTTGGGTGGGGGTGGGGGTGGTGGTGATGGGTGGGGCGGTGGAGGTGTTGGGTGATAGGTGGTGGTGATGGAGGTGTTGGGTGGTGGCGGTGGAGGTGTTGGGTGATGGGTGGTGGTGATGGAGGTGTTGGGTGGTGGGTGGTGGTGATAGAGGTGTTGGGTGGGGGCGGTGGAGGTGTTGGGTGATGGGTTGGGGTGATGGAGGTGTTGGGTGGGGGCGGTGGAGGTGGAGGTGTTGGGTGATGGGTGGTGGTGATCTCTCTGCCAATTCTCGGCAAAAGAAGACAATTTGCAAAGAGCGGCAACGAGGTGAGGGAGTCGGTGGCAGAGAGGGGTGTTGGGTTTATGATTTCATTTTGTGTGTTTTAGATGCAGAGGGGTAATTTTGTATTTTAGAATTATAGATTTTTTTTGTATTAAATTGTATTAAAAAATTAAGGGTAAAAGGGTCTATTCACATGTGTCAGAGCCCAAAAAGCAAATTGGGGTGTAAGTGAAAGTTAAAACCAAAATCTTCATATAGGTGAAAAATGACCTAATCTCAAGGGGTGTCAGTGAAATTAAACCTTTGTATTTGATTCTTATGACTTTTCTTTGTTTATTATATATAGAGAACAGGTATACCCACACATACACACACACATATAATCTTTTCCCCTCTGCCTTTGTTTTCAAAGGAAAAACTCGATCAGACTAAGAGGTGTGCCGGCTTCCGACGTGTCTGGACGTATCCCTCGGCGTGTCTGATTCAGAAAAATAAAATAAAAAAATCGGACACCTCTATCAAGTCTCGGACACGTGTTCGACACTGGTACGCTGCATCAATACAATGTGTCGGTGCTTCATAGGTATTAAGTAATACTGAAATGCTGGTTGTATCTAACTCTGCAAATTTAACCAGTTCGTACTCCAGTTAGCTTGTCTGGATTCTTTCCATGTCAATGCATAAATATTTCTACGCAGTATCCATATCTGCCAACTAATGTTTCTGCTTTTTTCAAACTTTCTTGCAAATAATGTGTTTGTTTTTCTGAGCAGAGAGAGAGGGGGAGAGATTTATGAGAGAGAAAGATAGACCATGATGCATCTGATTTCTTCCCTTTTTACGAATAAAATACTGTATAGTAGAGAAAATAAAGGGGAAGGCCCAGTGCATGCTAAGTAAACATCGACCTTACAAGCTCAAACGGAGTTATAATTATCTAGAAGATTCGAAGGATATTTTTAAGATCATAATTCTTAAGGGGCATGGATGCATATATTCATTTTTTTTATGCTACGAGTCCTTATTTCCTCCATGTTTCTAAGGATTCAAGGGAATTGGACACTCCCGGAACGCATATACCAAAAACTAGAGTAGCGAGGGAACGTCTTACTACAGATAGTTATCAGCTGAATCGCCATTTGCTACTCGGACTTGGGTCTATTTCTTGGTCAGGTATAATATATGCTAAAAGTGGTATCATATAAATGCTAGTGTGGGGTCTCTTTCTCTCGTCTCCGCCCACAATTGCGTTTAGAATTAGAAGTTTGTTGTGAGGAAATTAATCAAATTATTTGCAGAAACAATTTAATGAAATAATACACATACCGACTTATTATGGAGATAAAGATCCTTGATTAATCTATTCCTCAATTTCTCCAATCATCCTCAAGGACAACTATAAATTGTTTGTGAGGGCAATTTCATGTTGCCTGCAATTATCGTGCAGCATATGTAACACACAATAAATTAGCTACTTCATATTTCTTTTTTATCAGTGTCTGACTTATGTTTAATTACGATTTACTTGTTTGTAATCAAACCAAGATCCTTGGGTTTGTTCCTTATCATAGGTTATTGATTGTTTTCGACAGGTTGGGGCAGATGATAGCTCAGTTCTGGATCAAATTGTTGATTCTTTATCTTCTCTCGCTTATCCAAGTGAAAATAATGGATATCTAAGCAAAAAGGGAAATGTGATATCAATGAAGGTTGGTAAAGTCCCTGAGAGTGATACTACAAAAGGATGTGATGCAAAAAAGAAAAATGTGGTTCTAATTCTTGGTGCGGGTCGGGTCTGTAGACCAGCTGCTGAACTCTTGGCATCAATTGGAAGCATTTCATCTAGAAAAGGGTTGAAAACATGCATGGGAGATGAATTTGAAGAGCAGAATGATGTTCACGTCATTGTTGCATCTCTTTATATAGAGGATGCAGAAGAGGTACACTAGACCATATTAATCAAGAAATCTCATACTTACACTAACTCTATCTTCATGAAGTTCTTAGAATATGCATCCTTTCTGATATTTCATTATAGACAGGTCAACTCTCGTCCATGCATTCATATATTGGTCATTGTTCGTATAGGTCTGACATTGGTCATTGTCACGTCTTGGTTCTTGGAAACACAGAAACTTGTTGGACTTGTCCATAAATTTTTATTAGAAAAATCATAAATGCATTTACTTTTCAAACTATGGATGCCTATGTAGCACAAACCTTTTTAATGGAGAGCCTTCTCCGAAACTCTTGGAAATAGGTGATCAATGACCCGAAGTGTCTGACCTTTCTTTGGAAAGAAAAATTGAGTCATTTGCAAGTCAAACATGCAGCAGGCACTCTTTATTATAGGCAAAATAATGCAATTGCTTATAGTATGTTTGATAAGAGATTGGTAGTGGTATACATCATATGATTATGTATATGATGCTTCTATATTGTCATTATCAACATTATGCAAATGTTAACAGAAATTCTGGAAAATAATCGGAGTTATGTGATTTTCTAGTATAACAAAATTTTATTTTTATTTATGCATTACCATGTCTGTCTGACTTTTTGTAGGATTTGCCACGGTGTTATATTCATGTTGTGTCCTGCAGTGTTTGTACTTTGTGCTTCTGTATATGTTACCTAGTAGGTAGGGAAACAATCAAATATTGAAAAATATATGAAAATCATAAGAGTATAAATCCTTTTTGGAATTACTGTGTGAGGTAATTCAATATAAAGTTGACAAAAGGTAACTAATAGCATATTCGGTTAAAAAAAATCAATTCTTTTGTCTTTCAATAGATTGAAATAGAATTTTTAGTCGAATTTATATGATAATAATAACAATAATGTTAGTAATGTATTCTTAAATATTTTTGTATGTACACACGCACTTGAATATAATAGCTATATGTGCCTTTGTAGCACTGACCATTGCATAGTTACATATAATTAATTACTAACCCATCAACCCTGCATTTGTCTATTTTCACCACATTCAAAATTTTAGTTCTTAAAATGACACGCACAAATCGAGAAATGGTCCAAATTTTTTATTTATCAAAAAAAATAAAATTTAATTCTTAAAATAAATTTGATGCAGATAATTGAAGGCATTGCAAATGCAACAGCAGTTCAGCTTGATATAACAGATCATAAAAGTCTCTACAAGTATATTTCAGAGGTAGACGTGGTCCTTCTACTGCATTTATCTTTCTTTCTTCTTTTATAGTTAACGTGGTGTATTTAAATTTGCTAAATGTATCAGCAGTTGCTTGCACTAATGCTTTAGACAATTGCTGCGTAAAAATCCTCGATGGCAAACGAAAAATCAAATAGCCGTATCTTATTATTACTTCATGATTAAATTTTTTTTCTTGGGTCTCAATGGGATGGTGTTTGATGTCAGGTGACCTTGACCACGGTCTTAAATTCTCCATGTAATTTTTTGGCTTTGTGCAGGTTGAGGTTGTTATCAGTTTACTGCCTCCTCCTTGCCACAGTAGCATAGCAAATGCTTGTATTGAGGTATTTCACACTTCATCAATAGTACTATCAGTAATTCACTATCGTTGCAACCAAAGACTAATATTACCAATAATGTCAAACACAAGTAATAGTAACTAGTAATGGAATAGGTTCCAAGAAATCTTTTGACTTATTACTGACAACAAATTCTACTTGAATGCGCGTGCAATTTTGTGTTCGAAGAGCTCTCTACTTAAATTTTCCCTTGGTTTTGAGGAACTCCCTTGTGCATGTCTTTCTATATAAGCATGTAAATTCTTCCCATTTCTTCTTGGCTAATAGTCATCCATCCGCCAACTTTAAAAATGTAGACTGCCTCTCCTAGAAATCAGTGGTAATCCATAGGAACAGTAATATGTATCAATATTACCCGCTTCAAAGCTCAATGGGGAGAAATCAAGATACTCAGTGGAAGATCTAGAATATATGTATTACTGACATTGATAACTTATAAGCCAACTTACTCTAGGTAACTTTTCAAGAACACTGTCTTCTTTCTTCTCTCAACATCTTATCAACTAACAAAAGGGTCATACTGGTCATGTTGTCACTTGTTTGAAGCTTTCTTGCATAACTTCCAAAAACAGTTCATTTTTCTCTCTTCTTAAACACTGTAAGAATTTGCAATGGAGAATCACTTATCTGAAGTTCCATGTACTTGGAGTAACTGATTTTAGGGTATCAGAACTTCTCCTTGCACTTCCATATTATGGTGGGCATAATTTCAGCTTCAGCAATTCCCCCCTCCCCCCAGAATAAGGTGCAAGAATTCATGATGAGACACGGGACGGGTTATACCTGAAGTTTCAGGTTTCTGGACAATCAATGAAATTTTTGGTTGGAGTACATTAGGTCTCTATGGATCAGAAAATTGAGGATATTGTTCTCTAAAACACTACATTGAAATGCAATAGTGTGAGTGATTTCTAAAATGATAAAGGGTAATAGCATGTTTAAAGAAAAGACCTGATAAGGAGATGCGTCTTTGGAAAGAAAGGCAATGTACTTGAATGTAGGAATAATAGACAGAGACTTACTTGAACTATCATGATAATGTTTAGTAGTGACAGCACTAGATGTATGGTAATCTATTACATAAAATATTCTAAAAATGAATATTAAAATTTAAATGTTACTAAGATTTGTTAATTCTTGAGTGCCTTTCTTACTATCTACGTTCTATAGAAATGCAATGATCCTTGTCTTTTGATGCAGCTAAAAAAACATCTAATAACTGCTAGCTATGTTGATGAATCCATGTCAAAGCTAGATGAAGCAGCCAAAAATGCTGGTATTACGATTCTTGGAGAGATGGGCCTGGACCCTGGAATAGGTAATTTTTATCGTAAGAAATTTTGCTGTGGTATAAATAAGTCTTTAAAATTACAAGCATTACGTCGATTTGTCTACTTCTGTTTGAACATTGTTACTTGTGAACAGAAAAAGGAGAGATTATTTAAAAATTACAAGCATTATGTGGATTTATTTCTGTTTGAAGATTGTTACTTGTGTGTGGGGAAGGGGGAGATCCCAACATTTGCTTTGACAACTTTTTTAGAATCAAATGACAGCTCTATTTCCTTATCCTTACAGAGACATGAAATAAGAATGAAATGATGGAGATCTGTGTCTGGATTCTATTGAAAATTTGAATTTGTTTTGTTTGAAGTCAGTTACTCATCTATTACAATGAAAATATGAATCTTTAACTATGAAGTTGGAAGAACAGAATCATGTTCATGGAACAAACTCTACATAATGAAGGTCTCTCTCTTTCTGCTATTCTATTGCCCTCTTTTTGTTCTTTATGATGTTGATTTATGCATTATTGACTCCTTTCTATAGAATACCTGCATGACTATTTCCCTTTGTGAGTCTGACACATACAAGATTTCTACTTTTTAATATTCTATCACTGCTTTTCCCAAATTAACATAAGCCATGCAAAGACTTATATTTTTTCATATGATTTTCTATCAGCTGTTAAGTATTTAGAGCCTCAATGTTGGTCTTTCAGTCATAAAGCTAAACCTGTACATTGTCACTTTTGTTTCTTGCCAAAATATATACTCAATGGCCTCCAAATTAAAGTTGACTCATAAATTTATTGACTCAATAATTGTTGGTGTATGCACTTCAACTTTTACCACCAAGCATTGGCCCTAGCCCTATTGTTGTTATATGTTCTCCTTTCTAGAAAAAAAAAAATTGCAATTTAAATAATAAACATGTCTCTGTTTATCTGTCATGCCATAAACCTATTTCGATAAATTTTTAATTCAACTAATAAGGCATCCAATAAATTCGATATATTTGTGCATATGCTGAAGTCTACCCCTAATTTTCTGAGTTGAGTCGGTGTCAATCAAGCTTTAGTGTACTACCAATATGAGTTGCCAATTTTATGATAGTTGTTTGAACTACAATATGCAATACTGAAGTTTATCTGTTATAATTGCTCCTACATTTGCTAATACACGAAGTATTTGAATAGCTCTTAAGTCCTAACCATAAATGTATCTTGTCCATATTGTTCAAGTAAATGGGTACATGCTTCAATCCAGCATTTTAGAAAAGAAACTACAATGTAACGTCATTATCAGAACATTGTTGTGATCAATAGTATCCACTGGATGCTTCAGATCATATGATGGCAATGAAGATGATCAACCAAGCTCATGGCCGTGGTGGGAAAATCAAGTCTTTCATTTCTCACTGTGGAGGTCTCCCATCCCCAGCAGCTGCAAATAACCCTTTGGCTTATAAGTTCAGGTACATCTTGGAACTCCAATAATTTTGGCTTTCTCCCAACTTAAGAGATAATAATGTGGTTTATATATTTAATTAATGTGGAATCATGTCCCATGGATACTCCTCGATAAGATTCACCAATGTGTGTAGCTTTTGCTTGAAGGAAATGGATATAAAAGCAAATATTCAAAAATAAATTAAATGCTGTGCTGAGCTGGGTAGTTCTTTTAAAGCCCTCAGTCAAAGTGTTTTAATTATATATGTACAACGATCACCCTCATCTCATGCTAAGATTGGTTGTACAAAAACACAGTTAATTTGTGACTCAAGACTAACATGAACTGTACATAAATATTTAATGGTTTCCCAGAAATTCAAGTTTTCTTTGGTTTTATAGCAAAAATACTTTCTTATGATCTTCAGCTATCCAGAGAAAAAGTTAACTCCATTGTTACGGTCATCTACTCTGGTTTTTGTTGTTCTCTATTTCCTTTATATGCATCTGCACTTTGGCTGCAAAATCCTGCGGTGGCAGATATCAGTATGAATTTATCTTTTATGAGCATTACCTTCTGTTCTCTTGAGCTTCAAGCTGATTACTGTTTTGAGACAGCAGAATCAAGATGACAGATACTGTCTACAATGAAAATTTTATTTCAGTTGGAGTCCAGCGGGAGCTATTCGAGCAGGGCGCAATCCGGCCACCTACTTGTCTCACGGAAATACTGTATCTGTTGATGGTGAGTTGATTAGGGGTTTAACTAATCCAAGAAAGGGGATGTGTTTGTGCAACTGTTATCTTATGCATTATGCCGTGATGTGTCATTTAATATATATTCTTCATTTATTTGTTTATCTTGGTTTCCCCTAAAATCTAGATGGTAATTCAGTTGAGCGGTTCTATATTATTCTCGCACTAGAAGAAAATATTAAGTTTCCTATTCTCTGCAGGTCAAACATTTAGCTTCTAACATGTCATCAGATTATCATACTCATATTTAAGACTTCTTGTGGTTGTCTATCCTTTAATACTTGTATTATGGTTCAAACTTGCAGGAGACAGTCTCTATGATTCAGGCGCGAAATTCCGGATACCCAACCTTCCAGCTTTTGCGCTGGAATATATTCCAAATCGTAATTCTTTAGTTTACGGGGACCTCTATGGAATAGGAAATGAAGCATCGACCATCTTTCGTGGAACCCTACGTTATGAAGGCATGATATGGATGGACCTTAAATGATGTTATTCTAATGCTAAGGTTTAATAACTATAATTGACATAACTGTCAAAAGCAGGTTGCATTGAGAAGGTAGTTGGGATTCTTGTTAAAGCTTAGAAAACCCAAACAAGAAATAAAGTAATGTAAATGGTGGTCTAAAAATGAAAAATGTGTACGCGGTACAGGAAATCCTCAATAATAACTGGAACTTTAACAGGATGTACTTTATGGAACTTATGCTTAATATTTTGTGCAGGGTTTGGTAAAATAATGGGGACGCTGGCAAGAATTGGTTTCTTTAGTACAGAACCTCATCCGGTACTTGAAAATGTAAAAAGACCAACTTATGGAACATTCTTGCTTGAACTTCTCAAAATTCAAAGTGAGAAGTTGGCTGGATCCATGATGGAAGAGAAGGACATCACAGACAGGATTGTTTCACTGGGACTTTGCAAAGAGCAAGAAACCGCAATGAAGACAGCCAAAACTATTGTGTAAGTTAATAAGAAATTTTTGTATGGTAATCCGCTGCAGATAATGAACGTTCGGCTACTGAAGGCCCATTATATATGTACTTTTAATCTATTTGTTAACTATTATATTGTTACTTTTAATGCTCAAATAATGTAATTTTTGGTTGTTAATATTCCTGTTTTGTGTTGAATTAGATTTTTGGGATTTCATGAGCTGACAGAAATCCCTTTATCCTGCAAAAGTGCATTTGATGTTGCCTGCCTACGAATGGAGGAAAGGTTAGCTTACTCCAGCACAGAACAGGTGATTTTCTAACCCCTACGTTATTCAAAAGCTTTGAATCATTTGCATTCTTCTTTCCAGGTTTAATTCGCCCATTTAGTGTGTTTGTACCAGCGTACTTTTTAATGTGACCATCCGAAAGTATTCATTTTATTTGTGATACGTAATGTTAATAGCTACAACTGGCTTCGCGGGGGTGGGTAACTCATGCTTTGTACAACATTACTCGTTTTTTAGAGGAAATTCTTCCTACAACAATGCGGCTCTGAACTACATATACTGTATCCTAATTGTGTTTTATGATAATTGCATTTTGGCATGCCATCGGAAGGGCACCTTTATTGTCCTTGAACCAGCATATTTCAGCAATTGCATCTTAAAAAGGAAAAAAAAAGAAAAGAAATATAAAATGGAACATGGTCGAGTACCTTTCTGGCACCCTGTTATTGTTTTTCATTATCCAACTAGTGTGCTTTGTGGTCAGGATATGGTGCTTATGTACCATGAAGTAGAGGTTGATTTCCCGGATGGCCGACCTACAGAAAATCATCAAGCCACTCTTCTGGAATTTGGGAGTACGAAGAATGGAAAAACCACCACAGCCATGGCTTTTACTGTAGGGATTCCAGTTGCTATTGGAGCTCTGGTATCTTCTTGTTTCACATCTGTGTTCTCCAATCCAAAAGTTGAATGATTTTTGGAACCATATTTATGTTATTTCAATTTGTCTCAGCTTGTGCTTGCAAACAAGATCACTACAAAGGGCGTCTTGAGGCCCATTTATCCTGAAGTTTATCTGCCAGGTAACAACATTTTACTCATTTGGTTTTGGTTTTAGTGTTGGACAACAGATGATTATCTAATATTGAAATCTCAAGCCTCCACTTGTTTGAAGGATGGTCTTTACATGGCCTTAAGTTGGTTGAACCTAGTTCACCCATCTTTCCCACCCTTGTGTTTATAACGGTGACCTCTTTAGGTTGTCGTTCTTCCAACTACATGATATACATACAATTAACACGTCTGTATGCTGTGTCTGGTGAAAATTACTAGTTTTGTTGATTATTTCTGGGACTTCTAGGTATATCATTCATTGAATGGCAAGCCATTCTAGACATCTGTCAAGTGTTTTATAATGTTATTACTGGTATATACATACTCTCTGCATGTGTGTACCTTTAGCTTCACTTTATGTCGTGACTATTTACTATGTGTCTGGTTTTGCAGCACTAGATATTTTACAAGCTTGTGGTATCAAGTTGGTGGAGAAGATCGAGTGACTTGAATTATTCAGTATATCCCTAATTCTTTCTGTAAATGCTGGTTTCAGACCCCTGCCATATTCTAAAACCATAATCAGATCATAATAATACTTTTGTGGTTTATTGCATGCTTTATTTTTTACTGTATTTTTTATTTTTATCACAAAGTTACAATTGAAAATGTGGAGCCACAAAATCATTACTTTATTCACTGGTCTGAGAGGAAAGAGGATTTTAGAAGTACGACTCACCATCCTTCCAAACCTCTATAAAACTTTTGCAACTTATCACCAAAAAAAAATTAAAATAAATAAATAAAACTTTTGGAACATTTGAATTTCCTAGTGAGAGACTATCATGTTTTTTTGAATATTTTCAAGGTCAGGGCTGGCTTTGGCCCGACTAAGGCTATCGCCTATGGCCTCAGAATGTAAGGAGCCTCCAACCAGATGTAGCAAATCAAAATTTATAAGCCCATGAATGTTAGGCCACCAAAAAAAAAAATTTATAACCGCAGCAAAAGGCCTCAAGAATGATGGGCTACCAAAAAAACAAAAGTGTCTCACCAAATGCAGCAAAAAGGGGCCTCAAAAATAAAATAAAAAAATTAGGGCAAGCATATCACTTGAACAATTGAACCTCCTCCATCCAAATCCAAATTCTCGTTCTCTCTCTAGTCTCTCTCTCTCTCCTCTGCGAGAGCAGCAAGATTGCAAAGGTAAAAATTTAAAGTTCAAAACTCAATTCCTTGGGTCTCGCTCTCTATGACTCTGTCCTCTCAGTTCCAGTGGCAGATCCAAAGGGGGGCTTGGGTGGGTTTGAGCCCCACCCCACCTAAAATTTTTTTTTTTTTTTTTTTAAAGTATAGATATATTTAGCCCAATGTTTTGCGATGTGGGTGAAAACCAAATATTATTTACAGTTTGACATTTATGTTTTGCCTTTAATACATCTAGACCCCCCACATTTGCAAAATTTTATTTGGACACCTGTCAGACATTGTTGATTAACACTGTTAACAGAAGTATTGCATTTACTATTTTACCCTCCAAAACCTAGATTTCTTGGACCCATCATCATTCATTGATTTGACTTTTTCAAGTACTTTTCCTGCTTTCAATTGTAAAAGAATAACAAAACAATTGTAGAAATGCAAATGCAAACCAAACATGTTTTCAATACACTCGCTTTTGCTTTCGGATCAAATGGTGCATTTATTGTCTCTAGTGAATTCCATAAAAACAATCCCAATATGCATAACAAACATTAACTTACGAGTTTGAAAATGAACATAGCACCAAAATTTGAGAGAACAGACCCCTTAAGCTCATCTTCTACAGCATATGCATTCAGGGAGTGAGGCCTGTTTGATGGCACTAATAATACCAGCAAAAGCGTCAGTTTAGACGCCCTGAAAATATCACATTTGATGTACTTTGTGCAAAAGTCATCACAGTTTTGCATCAAAGTAATTTACACGGTAAAGCTTTAATTTTCATTCCAACAGTGGTGTTATGAATTCCATATTCGAAGTTGCGATGTGATTTACTCATTAAAAAGAGAATAGATGGGAACTATTATATGTCCAAGGTCCAATATTGAAGTTGTCATTTTCATTCCATTTTCCAGTAAAGAGAAGATAAAGTCTATCATGTATAAGAATGTTAATATTACATCTTGAATTCATATTTGTTAGGCCTAGTTTAATTGGAGAGAAATGGAAAGAAAAGGAACTAAGTAAAAAAATAAAAATAAAGGAGGAAAATAATATATTGTGTTTGGTATAAATTTAAAAATAAAGAAAATGGAGTTATTTGAGGGAGATACTGAGAAATGGAAAGAAAAGGAACAAAGTAAAAAAATAAAAATAAAGGAGGAAAATAATATATTGTGTTTGGTATAAATTTTTAATTAGAAATAAAGAAAATGGAGTTATTTGAGGGAGATACTGTTAAATGAGTGGTTATATATAGAGCCAATATGACCTTGGAAACTGAAGGAATGAGGAGAGAAACTGATAAATGAAAATGGTGGACAAACTGGGTATTATAAATGATTTTTCTTTTTACGATATCAGCAACAGACATCTTCTAACCGTCACATGAAGGGAAATGTTATGTGTTTGTAAAAGGAACTACTAAAGGCAAAACACATGCTCAAATTGTATTTTAAGCTATATTATTTCGGACTATATTTAGGTCTTTATTAATGAGGATCTACAATATACTGACTATTATTTAAGTCCTCATTAGTGAGGATCTAAAATATACTGACTATTGATGTAAATACTAAATTATCAAATCAAATATAGTAATTTGATTACCACCAATAATCTATCCATTTATTATTAGTTCACATCAATTATCATTATATATGAGAACCTACTATTGCTCATTTATTTCCATGTATTGACAGTTTATTTCCTATATTTTAGTCGGGAAGTACTAAAAAGATGAGAACTTGAAAAGAAGGAATGATTATTTACGAGTCTTTTATATTTTTGCAACGACTTGCTTAAGTTACAAAATGCCCCTCCAAGAATCGAATCCACCGTCTTTCAATTAAATTCAACACCAAAAATCCATATAAATTTGGGGGGGAATAAAAAAAAAGGAAAATCAAATTTCATTGCGAAATTACATTACAAAAACAAAGCTCTAACTAACAAAACCAAGATACCAAATTCAATTCCAATAGGTACCAATTTGTCTTGAGCAGTAAATTTACAAGATATTTGCAACCAAAACAAAAAGGATTTTGTAATAAGAGCAAGTTTGTAATCGTAAAATGAAATTAACTTCATAATCAAGAAGGTTCTTGTCACAATTTGACAATCCCATGGTTTCCCCTTATGGGAAACAAAAAGGAGAAAAAGAAAAAAAGGTGGAACAAACGGATGTCAGAAAATAAAATAGTAGAACAATGTAAGCTTTTGCTTTCGTATTCCTAACACTGCAAAATCCTATATAGCTGGTCTCCTTCGAGCTGCTTCCTGAAAAGACCACAATGTGTATTACATACTTTCAGCATTATGTCTGCTTTAATGGGTAGAAAAAATCAGTTTCTGGATATTGGTGGTGTCTGATGAATCTAGTTATGGGATGAATTTTTCATGAAACTATCCATGATGCTAATTGATGCTCCACTTCTTCCCAGTTATGAACCTTAGTGACCAGGGGATTTTGATCAACAGAATCTGTCTTGCACCAAGGATATGAGTTCTCATAATCAAAAAGTAGAACCTTAATTCCAACCTCGGCACACTCGATGGCATATCTTGGGTTATCGTCAATCAAAACTTTTGCTCCCAAGGACCTGCCAGAAATAGATCAGCAGGGCAACGCCTGTCATGTTTGAGTAATGATGGTAATCATGTCCAGTAATGTCCAAAATAAGTTGGGTGCATTAGAATTCTGATTGTTCCACAGTAATAACGTTCAGTGTGTTTAAAATGCATTAGGTGCATTACATACTGATGGGCTGCACAAATGACAAGCAGAAATGCACAAGGACAAATAGGATAGAGTGTATTTAAAATCCCCAACCTAATTTTGGAAGTCTGATCCGAATCAATTATCAGAACAAGATATGGCATGCAATATATTTGGAGCCGTAAAAGCATCCAAACAAAAATTGATAAAAGATCACAGGCATTACCTGCAAATGTCTGATTTAGGTCTAGACTGTCCGTCTAAAGCAAAGTGATTGCCAAAGTGAATCTCTTGAAACAGTCCCGGATAATGCTTCTCAATCCACTCAAGTGTGTGGTCTTTGATTGCATTCTGCCGGGACCTATAAAAAAAAAGGGGTAGAAGAATTGCCTGATCAATTATTCAGTGTACAGGTTAAATAAATATGTAAATTCAGAACATGTATAGCTAAGTATACGTACGTCACTATTGATAAATTACAAAATCTTGATAACTTTTGAAGAGCCTGCCGTGCACCAGGAATAGGATGGATCCCCGTCTTGAAATAAGATGTCTTAAAGAATTCATGAACACGGATATCAGCTGTCACAAGAAGAATTGCAAAGTATTGATCCAATCCATTATTCACATCCACAGAATAGTTGTATTGTGTGTGCTAGTAGCATATTGATAGCTAAATAGGATTGTCTTGTAATGGAGATATATCTAGGTATACGAAATATAAGAATCAACAATCTGCATTACATACAACTGCTACCCAAAAAGACAAGTCATCCCAATGCCAAAACAAATTTCTTTAGTAGCGATACATCTCCACAATAAAAGTCCTCCCATCCATTTTAACATGTTCAATCTAAAGTTTAGTGATAGAAAAAATAGCCGAGAGTAGACATACAAGCAGGAAAAGCAAGAACCTGGAGTCCTGGACACTAGAAAGCCTTTCAAATACTAGTTCTAACTTTTTAAAGGTGAACTTAGAAATATCAAGAAAAAACCCAACACCATTTCTTTCTTAAATGCAAGATTCATGGTTGATTGACTGATAAAGATCATTGCTAACAAATCCAGGAAGATTTGGCAAGTGTTCCTCCGTTTTGACTAAGTAACAGATAGCTGAAACACCAAAAATGAATGATTTGCCTTAACCTTCAGCTAGGATGTCTAAGAAACAGAAAATGCTTCAATCTTTCGCTAATAAGATTCAAATGAACAAATAATGTTACTGGCATTAAAGATTTTCATGTTCCCAAAGCAGGCTTTTCAAATTGTTTACATGATTGCATATGTTAAAAAGATAAATGACTTGTTGCTCCATGAAGGTAAAAATTATATTGTGACAAAAATCAGTCAAAGCAAAGCAGAGATCTGGTAATACCTTCATCACGGGAACAGTTCCAGATCTGTAACAGAAATACGACATGCGTCAGAATGCATATATACAAAGTCCATACATGTACCCAATGACACAAACCAATAAAAGAAAATGTAATACAAACGTTGACCATGCCAACAAATATGGCACCCTAACCTATGGCCAAAAATATAGAACACGTACAAGAAGAGATAATAAATGGTGTGCCTATCTATGCAGAAAAATTCTTCCACGGATGAATGGTGCACTGGACACTTGTTGACATGATAACCACATCAATGCAAAGACCAACATCTGTTTTGACATGTAAGATAGTGGCCACCCTTTCTATATTCAAAATGGATCCTAATAACGCGTGTTATTTCATGCTGGAAATAATTATAATTTATCTAATCATTATTTTCAATTTATGGCCATTTCATATACAACAAACTCATAAGCACTCAAATATATGTATAAATGATTATATGTTCACACAAGTTCATTATAGCAAATGCACAAACACACTACATATATAAAACAAAACTTGTTTCCTCCACATTTCTTAGGTTGTACCAGAGATCACAGGTCAAATCCCACTTCTAGCAGGGTCGAGGTGCTTTCATGGGTGGAGGGATTACCCCATGATATGCAGCACAAGTTGTCATCATTGAAATAAAATAAAATAAAAAATTGGACAGACACAGAGTCAGTCTTCTGTCTCTAGGTGTCAGAAAGTTTCCATTTTCGAAAAACTATATTTGACCAGTGTCTCCAAATTTCATACGCTATAAACAAAACCCAAGTACCCAACCTTACACAGTTCCAAGTTAGACAGTGGTTCCCCATCCTTGCTGCCCCTACAGTTACTTGGGTCTATTGGGCTTGGCTTCAGACCAGCTTAAGTTGCATTGCTGCAGACTCAACACCAGGGTTTAATGTCTCAAGCATATGTATCCCCAACAAGAAAAATTTATCATACTGATTAAAATTCCTAAGACCGATCAATCTGCAAAGTGAAGTTTGTTATAGCCCTAACAATTTAATTAATGCTTTTCCAATGTATTAAAGTAGCTTGTTCTTCATTCAACCATAAAATTAGGTGGTTCAATAAAGAGTAAATTCGAATTCATGCCAATTTTCCTTGTCTCTTCAAGAAGTTTGCAAAGAAAAAGAGAAGAAAATGCATAGTAAACGTGAGCAGATATAGAAACAAATTCCATTCATAGTGGCATTGATGCACAACTTAACATATCATATACTAGTAAGGTTTAAGAAGACCATAAAGCAATTGCAACATTATTTACTCTCTGCTTGTTCTTACTAACACAAGATCCCTTGAAATTCTAACAAATAATACCTTAAAGAACTCGTAGACATGGTACTCTGAGACTGAGTGATTCAAAGAGTAACGATCTGCAATGAATCGGTTCAGAGCTGATACAAAGTTTCCAAGAACTGAGAACGAAAGAAACAGAAGAAATATGCATCAGCACAACAATCAAAGCAAGCTTGAATAGAGAATTAAAGATTACTGCACAAGCAGTTTATAATTATCATAGGATCAGACCCATAAGTAGTCACACATCCCCGGAAAATAGTAATTTTATGAAGTGAAATAAAGAAGTAAGTAACAAGCAATCCACCCAAAAAATTAGTAAATGGTTCAATTCTTGATGAAAATAGCATCCCAAATCCCCAAAAGAAAAAAAATAATGGTGACCGTTTCTATTTTGCTAATGTTGGTGTAGGCTTATTCTTTGCACACATATTGATTATTGACCAAGTAACAGTGAGGAATTAATTAATTCCACACACAACTTTACTACATAATGGCTTCTACATGTAGATGCAAAACTGGGGGAGTTCAATATATATGTGTATATATAAGGGTTAGAGAAATACCCTCATCAACATCAACAGCAACAACAAATTTTTCAGGCAATTGTTGTGGTGGGAATCCAATGGGGCTTCGCCCGTGATATGCACCACCGCGACCGTTCAACAATCCAGCACCGGATCCGTGTTCAAGAAGATGGTCGGTGTCAGGACCGCGAACCAGCTGTGGCAGGCTTGGAACAAAAGCCCGAGTCTTCTGAAACGCATTAGCACCGTTAGTAGTAGTATTATCATCAACCCCTTTACGACTGTCAGAGCAACCCTTGAGAATCAACCCATTGATTTGTCTTCCATTTTTCCGCAACAAACCACCATTACCCACCAACGACCACACCTTTCCGACAGACGAAGACCGCTCAATTGTGTTGAAAAAAGCTTGCTGGTGGTGGCGGTGAAGGTATAATTCCTTGGAGAATAACGGGTCTAGGGAGGCGGTGGGTGCCATAAATCGACAACCCCAGTGACGGTGGTGGTGGTGGTGGTTCTGATGGAACAATGAGGTTAGTAAGGAAACGCTTTTTTGCCTCTTTATCATAACGATCTTTCTCCAACTAGTCCCAGCATCTAACACAATCTTTCCATATATAACTATATATATTTATATCTATATCTATATATATCTAAAAACCTAGCTTCCAAAATAGAATTGGAAAAAAGGAACAAAATATTAGGAATGCAATTGAACAGGGTATGATCTATGATATGGTGTGATAAACCCCACCTCCAACTACAACTCCATTTCACAGAAATTGAAACGAGATTGAAACAACCAACGACAATAACAAGAAGGATTTGAAGAGGAAATCGAATATACGAATTTCAAGATTATAAAATATGGATATATCTAACCGAATGAGCAGTGAAGTAGATCATACTCGCCTTATAAAAAAAAACAACTGATTAATTAATCAATTAAGAATTTTTAAAAAATAGAAAGATATTCGCAGCCCTAAATAGTGTAAGTTGAGCACAACCGGAAAGAATAGAGACGGAGATACAAATTTAAGGTAAAATAAATATAAGAATGCCGTCAATATATATACATACATATATAGAGAGAGGGATCGGAGAGATGCCAGTCAAAAAGTTGCAGAAGATACCAAGACGTACATTATTTAGGAGTGTATTGAAATAGTGGAGGAAAAAAGTAGAAGAATCTATGGTCCGCTTAATTTTTCTGGTTCATAATTTATTTATTTATTGGCCGAAGCGAATATTTTGCCTTCATTTCCGATTTTAGTTTAAAATCACGTGTTGTATTCCTTTACTTTTCTGGGGTCCTCGGGATGTCAATTCCTGTCCCTTTCTACTCTTAATTTTTTTATTTTTTTATTTTTAGTTAATAATTTATTTTTTAAAAATAGTAAAAGTGAGTTTGTTGGTGGCCACTTTGTCTCTAGACCTACACTTATTAAAAAAATTACCCTTTTTTTTTTTTTTTTTAAAGTAAAAATAAATAATAATGTTGTTATCACTCAAAGCGCGAAACTACCATAAATAATACTACTTCAGAGCATGTCTACATTCATTCTCAAACTTCAGATAAAAGGAGGAATCAAATAAGTGAATATGTTGTATTTGGGAGCATGGATAAGTTTCTGAGATTAAAAATTACAAAGAAGAATTATTTTAAAGTTTAAATTAATTTTTTTCCATTATAATTCCACTATGGATATTCAATACTTACAAACTTACAAACCCAACACATATATTTTCAAGATTTACTCCCTAGGGCATCTCTAATAGGCTCTCAGAATTTGAACATCAACATTTTTCAATAACCACATCGGCATTTTTCATAACCATGTCAGCATTTTAGAGTCTTCAAATTTTAGCTATCGAATATATTCCAATAGTGCATTTTTGCTCTCCAAAAATATTAATATTTTAATATTTTTTAAATTTTTAATAAATTTTATTTTTTAACTTTTTCCTAACGACTATATTTTTAAAACGATTATATCATACAAAAAATTTAAACAATATAATATTTATTATTAAAAATAATACAATACGACATAAATTTAAACAATACAATAAAAATAAAATACAATACAATACAACATGAATTAAAAACATAACAACTAGGAAAAACAGAACAATCATATGGAATGCTTGAGATAATCTTATGAAAAGCTTGAATTACCACGTGCGCATATAGATGCTAATATTTTATTTTGGCGTTCAATTAGCCATACTTTCCCAACTTATGTTGGCATCGATTCTGGATCTTTTTGCATGATTAACATCTTTTTAGCTCTTTGTTTGTTTTTAATCTCTCTTAGTTTGCTTTGAAGTTTGAATTATCTGATTTTTTCTTTATCTGCTTTGCGTGCCCCTCGTGCAATTTGAGCGGCCTCAAGAGTTTCAGATTGTCTTTGATAAAGGGCTGTTGCATGATCGAATTTGCTAATGAAATCATTCTGACTTTCAGATTGTCTTTTATCCTTATTTCGCCTCTGCTTCGCTGTTTTTCGTTCTTCTGGTCGCTGACATTCTTCAACATCCGTCGAATCATTTTCGCTTATGTGCGTCGATCCTTCAACCGAACTTGGTGTCGTTGCTGCATTACTTGATGGAGTAGATGGGTTTGAGTGACCAATATGCTTACTATCATCAATGTGGGTTCCACCCCTCTTATTCGGCTGTGTGTTTTTTTTTTTGAATGTCAATTCTTTTTGACAATGTAAATGCCACTTATTGTTGTTCTTCAAAATGTTCCACCAACTGTCAAACTTAAATTTGGTGTTATTTTGACGAACAAACAATTCTTTGGCTGCTATCATCTAAAGAAATAAAAATTAATAATTATTAGAAGACAAATCTTTAAAATATCTACCAATTAAATTTAATATAATAAATAACTTACCTTGTACTCATTGACTTGCCTACTGGGGTAATTCTTTTCGATCTGGGCCATGCATCCAGAAAAATTGGTAATCATTTGTTGCATGAAGAATCAACGATTCAAGCAGGCGATATGATTTCTTTTAGGTGTACTAGCACCACTAACGTGTTGCTCAAAACTTTCTTGAATTCAGATCCATAACACTATCTTTTGTTGGTCTGAACCGATGACCACATTAGTGTTAATGGTCATCCACGCATAACATAAAGCCTCATCTTCAACAGTGGACCAATTAGGAGGCCGAATAACCCTTTGCTTTCTGGGAGGTTGAGAGTTACTTGATTATGGCACTTCAGTAGGAATGTTAAAAACTTGAGAAGGTTGATGAAATGAAAATTGAGATTCTTCTCCAACAAATAAGAAGGGATCAAAATTATCATTTGATTGGTTGAATTGGGTGTTGTAATTGTAATATGGTGGTGTAGGATCCATGGAATTGAATTTGAGTAAAAAATATAACTAAAAGATTGAGAAAATGATTTAATGGTTATAGTTGTAGGTTGAAAACTAGAGAAGATGGGTTGGATATGAGATGAATAATAATAGGGGTTGATGCATTTATAGAGAAAAAATGAAACTTTTTTTTTTTTTAATAAATAAATATATAATTATTTAAAAAATTCAAAAAATTAGTTTTTGTGCCAATATAGCTGTTAAGGCACTGTTTGGGTTAGCCAAACAGTGCCTAAAAATGGCTATATGTCAGAAGGAATATTTTTAAAAGTAATTTTTTTTAAAAAAAATCATTTTTCTCTATTTTTTAATAACTTTTTTTTTGTCCAAAAAAGCCTTTAACAGCTCTTTGGCTTAATTATTTTGAGGAAAAAAAGAGAGATCAAAACAAACCAAAAATCTGTTTTTTTCCTTCTTTTTTTTTTTTTCAAGCAAACAGAGTTTTGGGAACAGTGGTTTGGGCTAAAACACTGCTCTGGCCCAGAATAAAAAATTTAAAACAAAATTGATGTGGGCCCGTATGGCAGGCCCGCGCCTCGCCAAGAGGGTTGCGAAAAACCGCGACCCATTACGTGACCCAACCTGTGGGGCCCAAATTTTGGCGATGCCATTGGAGGCGTCCAATAGCAAGACTACCCAGAATCACTTTTTCTGGACCACATTGGAGCTGCTCTTAATAAGTCAATTTGATTCCAAAATTCTAAGATATCTTTATTAATTTAAGAAAATTTTACGCACCTAGGATAACTATTACTTTCAACTAAAAATTTGAATTCTTACAGTAATTTTTTTTTGGAAAGTAATTCTTAAGAGTAAAATAATTCATTCACTATCAGAGAAGAAAACAAGTTAAATTTTCAGTTGGAAAGTAGTTGTAGTAAAATGTAATGAATTGAGATGGATGGGAGATGCCTGTCTAAAACAACTCGGAATTTTGCCAGCAAATAGTGGTGAGTAGAAAGGAAAAGGCAATTGCCAACTACTGGGAAAGGCAGCTAGTTTTAATCAAGCATTAGCTGAATCAAATAATTTTGAACACACACAAAAAAAAAAAAAGAAAAAGAAAAATCCTTTAATTCGTGCATAATGTCTACTAAAATATCTGTACAGGAAGGTGATTGATCAATTCCCAGTCCAGTGCTGGTTTGACATGAAGGTTTACAGAGCCAGCACAGCTCATAAAACACTACAAATGATCAATGCAAACACAGCGGCAACCGCAATAACAGAGTCCAGCTTTCTTCCAGCAGCCGACGAAGTGGTCGGTTTTCGAGTCTGCTCATGCTTTCCGAGGTCAATCATGATCCCAAATCGACACGTCCCATTTCCTGGAGTTGGATCAATAGTGGTGATGACACCCAAGTTAGAGAAATTGCAAGATCCTTTCTGTTGATTCATGGTCTGATAATACGCGTTAAAAGCATATGAAGCATTGGTCCTAACATCAAGACCACCACAAGTCGACCCTTGTCCAAGACTAGTGCAATCTGCATAAGTACATGCAGTGTTGATGCTCTCTGGCAAATTGGGGTCCAAAATATTAGCTCCAGGAGCCATTACACACCATTGTCTAGCCAGATACCTCACCCCTTTCGCCGCCACAAGACTTCGATTATTACCCAAATTCAGAGGGTACTTGATTGCTCCATCAAAGTAAAAGACGCCCCAATGCCTCTCAAAATTTCCAGGATCAATGCTCTTGGCATCCTCATCAATGAGACCAAAAAAATAAATGTCAGGTGGGGTTGACCTTTTTGGGGTACCCTGTCCTTGAATTATACGGTTGATTAGACCTTGATTGAACTTACGAGCATACTGCAAGTTTGCATTAGGATCACCATCACTTGGCCACCCAACTTCTCCTATGATGACAGGCATTGATGGGAAGCCATTTTTTTCTAGAGCCCAAATGAGTGTGTCGTAGTTGGCGTCGAAAACATTGGTGTAGGAGATTGGGCCGTCAACAACAGGGGAAGAGGTGCCCGAGAAGAAGGCAAAGTCAATGGGGAAATGGGTGTCTGCATATAGACTGAGGAATGGGTAGATGTTGATGGTGAGGGGAGAACCACTGTCACTTAGGAATTTGATGATAGAGATCATGAGAGTCCGGATATCGGATCGGAAATCACCGCCTGAGGGCAAGCTGCTGTTGTCGGACTGGTACACGTCAGCGTTTAACGGGACGGTGACCTTCACCTGCCGGCCTAAACCGGCTTTGATCAGGGCAGCTTGAATGTTCTTGAGTGCCGGAAATGTTGTTTGTAGGAACTTGTCTTTGTAGGTCTTTAGGAAAGGTTCATTGCCAACTGCCACATACCTGAAATTTAAAATTTTAAAAAGCCTATTTTGTCAACTTACCAATTTTTTTAAAACTACTTGAATTGACTAACAAGTTCTCCGAACTAATTACAAAAAGAACAATAATCTCAATATAGAATGCACTGTGTTGTTTGGAAGCTTATCAACATGCAAAAAAGTAAAGTGGTTGTAAATTGGTCCATTAAACAGCATATATAGCATGTTGTTTGTTGCTTAAGTAGTGCTCTTCTTTTGTGTGGAAGGGTTGTTTTGTACAAGTTTTGTGGATTAGTCAAGGACAAAGCCCCGGACACCCAGATTTAAAAAATAATAATAATAAATATTGCTCTTCTAATTGTTGCTTGTGATGCTTTAAAAAAAAAAAAAAAAAATGTTGCTTATGAATTAATTAAGAAAGAAGAAATGACTGACCTTATATCAACCCCACTCTTGGATATATAGGAGGAAACATTTTGGGACACCCATTGTTCAGCAGCACCAACACTATTTGCAAGTGGTGCTAAGAACTCATTGGGTATTCCAAGCATAACCTGGATACCAGAATTGCCAAGAGCCTTCAATGGTCCGGCCTCGGCTTCAAAGAGCTTCACTTTGTCGACGCCATTCTCCTTCATCAACTTCACCACTATGTTGGGTGAGAGAGGATGCGTTGAGCGCGTTCCCCAGTTGAATGCCAAGCCTGCTACAGCTAAACCTTTACAAAGTATGAAGAACAAAAAGAACCTAAACAAATCCATGTGTTTTTCTTAATTGGTTTGTGTCTTTTACATGTCCAATATTTTCTCCAACTCTGTCACTAGCTATGTATATGTATATGATGAATTGAGTTGTTTGAATATAATGGAAAGAGGAATGTCCTGAAAGGAAGGGGAAGGAACTAACTAAAATTCAGCAAGGAACTAGATTCTAAGAGGTAGCCCATCAACAAAATCAATTTATTTTATATATATATGCAGAGAGAGAGAGAGAGAATCTGTGAAGAAAGGAATATGGTGAACTTGTTGAGGAGTAATTGTGATGATATATGCTTTGACCAAAAACCCATACAGAAGGAATGCACCTTTTCCAAACCTGGATCTTTCTCCAGACTCGTAAAAAGTTGCGAGGAAAGTTTTAAGATTTGGTTAGCTTTATGAAAAATGATTCCATTTATTCTAAGTTTTTGTTTGGCATGCGCTGTGTTTTAGGCATTATGTTTTTGGTCAATACTAAAATAATGTTTTGTTGTAGAAGTGCTTTGGGTAAGAATGGCAACCCTGTTTGGTAACAAAAATTTATTTCGGGAAATTCAAAATTTTATTTTAGTTCCTTCGCTATAATACCAAAACACACAATATTACCAATTTAGTGACATAAGTTTGGGCAAAAAAATTCTCATATGTTATAAACTATTCCAAACTAAAATATGGGCCCAAATTTGAATACCAATATCAAAAAAACAATATCATAACGCATGCCAAACGGATCCTGAACTTTTGCGTGATATGAAGTTAATACTAATAACTAACTCATAAGCCTAGGTACATAGTGCAAAGCAAATGTATAATACAAGACAAAGTGGATAATAAAAAATAAGAAATGCACTATTTAATCTTTTGTCCATCAAACTTCATAAATGCAAGATCATAGCCTTTCACACTTCTTACAAAAACGTTCTTGTTTTTTGTCTTTTAAAATTTAAATGACAAAAATGCTATTAGATCTCTTCACTCTTATTTATGCATTAGGGATAATAGCGTCATTTCAATTTAAAAGTAGTACAAATTTCACATAGGCGAGAGCAAATTTCCCTAAAAACTTATAGGTCTAGATTGTTCTTGACTTTTGTAATTCAATAGTTTTAGGTTATGTTTGGTGGTATGCTCTAATTCCATCAATTTCATTTCTAAAGCTCCAATTTCATGCCACCAATTAATAGCCTTAAAATAATTACAGAGAATGTAACAAATGGAAACAACCCAAAATGCATAAATGGGCCTTTTTTTTCAACCTTCTATAACTATTAGTTCACATACACAACAATGGCCCAACCGAAAAGTATCCGGGTTGCCATGAAGTGTTCCCACGTTAGAAACCCAAATCTGAATTTTTACAGACTTTTTATAATTTTTATAATCTGAACAAATTATAATTTTTTTTAATAATAAAATTTTGAGAATTTGTTTATATGAAATTTTATACATTTTAGTTTTAAAGTTTTTTTATTTTTATTTTTATTTTTTTTAAACGTATGAGTAATCAACCTAAGATCAATCCAATTTATTTAGCCGAAGCTCTAGTGCTCAACCATCTTATACCTTGGATTAAACTTGGTATTGCACCATTAATACTGGTAGAGACTAAGGTTGCATTTGAAACAATCATTGAAGTAATAGGCTGATTTAGATCAGTAAGAATCATTCCAAGTAATGTACAACATAGCTTCAGTTTATCTTTCAACAATCAGTAAGAATAACTCTTATCCACATTGGGTTGTTCCTCAATTTGATCTCGGGTCAAAAGGACACTACATCTGATGTTCAACTACCACACTGAACTGAACTGCATCTAGTCTTGTCCTCGTAAAATTTGGTTTCGACAAGGTATACATTTTTCTTCTATTACAAAGTGATGCCATAATAGCTAAGGCATCCAAGTCTGAAATTACAAGAAAATACGTCGTTTTAATCTTTTCCACTGCATAATTCTCTGAAAACCTTGAAAGGAGAAATCATTAAAAGAGAAATGCAGCCAATACGCCTTAAAAGCAAAATTGAATGTCCACCAGAGTGCAATAATGGATCAGCTAAATATGACATGTCGGCTTCCAGAAGCACTGCAATCCCATCGAAGTTGATGAAGTGGCAATAAATTTTTTCTATGGCAACAAACCATTCAATTGCATGCTGAAAAGATCACCAAGAGCTCCACGAACATTCATCTGAACAAATGGAGAGCCAATCAGATTAGTAGATAAAGCGCTTATACAGATGGAATGCTGAAACTGGCGCATAGGAGTGCCCTAATTAATAAATACAAGTTGAGGAATTATTTTCAATCGGGTCCCAGTTAAGATATCCCGTCTGCACAATCTATCCAAGTCTTTTTGCACGAATTTCATGGACCTACGTGAACTTTTAGATGACTGAACTGATTCTAAAGAGGAAGGTCGGGATTGGCTCTCCAATAGGCAAATCCGATGCAATGAATTCAAAAGCCACTACCCCAGTTTTGGCCCTATTAATCAAGTGTGCACAGGAAGGAAGGAATGGATAGATACTCATGAGTTTCTATTATCTGAACAAAGTGGCTACACCTCAAAGTTGAAGGCGGTTCCCACATGACAGCCTAGATGAAGTACACAGAGTCAAGATTTCCAGGCTTGCTAAATTTGATGCTTTAGCTCCAATATATTTGCTAAATGATTCAAGCCACAAACTTGCTGTAACTTTATATATCTCCTAAGCTGGTTGGATTTCAGCTTAAACTGGATATCAGTATAAGCTTTCAAGTATGAAAGAGATATCTCAGTAATAGCAACTGTTCCATATACCCTAAAAGTTGAAGGAATGGATAGATACTCAAGAGTTTCTATTATTTGAACAAAGTGGCTACACCTCAAAGTTGAAGGCGGTTCCCACGACAGCCTAGATGAAGTACAGAGAGTCAAGATTTCCAGGCTTGCTAAATTTGATGCTTTAGCTCCAATATATTTGCTAAATGATTCAAGCCACAAACTTGCTGTAACTTTATATATCTCCTAAGCTGGTTGGATTTCGGCTTAAACTGGATATCCGTATAAGCTTTCAAGTATGAAAGAGATATCTCAGTAATAGCAACTGTTCCATATACCCTAAAAGTTGAAGGAATGGATAGATACTCAAGAGTTTCTATTATTTGAACAAAGTGGCTACACCTCAAAGTTGAAGGCGGTTCCCACATGACAGCCTAGATGAAGTACACAAAGTCAAGATTTCCAGGCTTGCTTAATTTGATGCTTTAGCTCCAATATATTTGCTGAATGATTCAAGCCACAAACTTGCTGTAACTTTATATATCTCCTAAGCTGGTTGGATTTCGGCTTAAACTGGATATCAGTGTAAGCTTTCAAGTATGAAAAAGATATCACAGTAATAGCAACTGTTCCATATGCCCTAAATTTATGGCAAGACTTTTCTAACACTATAAGGTGGGTATTAAGAGCAAACAAATCATCGGATATTACTGATGGAATGACCAAAGAACTTGGTCCCTACAACTCCAGGTATTCTCCATACATCAGCACAGAAAATAAAGTAACAGAGGAGAGATTTTGAAGAAAAAAAGGGCAAATATTTAACAAAAAATATCCTTTTTGGGAGTGTGAGAATACCTGGTCACTGCATACAAGTTTAGTAATCAAAGGATAGAACTCTCTCAGGTGTTTTCTGAATATCCGGTTATTCATCAAGCACATGCCTTTAAGCACCTGAAAGACAAAAAAGAAAAAGAAAAGGTATATTTATAGTTCCCATAGTTCATTACAATAACAGGGTAAGCAGTTATAAATTGCAATATGGCTTTGCTAAACTGCAGTCAGTAAATATATAATTGCAAAAACCAATGGGTCTGTGGCATAGCAGTATCAGGCCTCAGTGGAGGCATGTGTGTGTGAGTACCGACTATGAATATATATATATATATATATATATATATATATATAATTGTAAAGGAAGATATGCAAATTCACATAAATATTGAAGAAACAAAGAATCTAGCCAAAAAGAGTTTGACCCACTGAAAGCAAAGGAATATTATTTCGCAGAGATTCACTTCACCAGAAAAGTTTAAAAAACACCAAGTTGACAAATAACAAAGGTCCTCATCAATCGAGAATGATGGGAGGACTGGGGTATAGACTTGACAGTTGGCATAAGTTCTTTGGCATTATTTACACAAGGTGACTACCCTTCTCAAAAACCACATTCTTACGCTTTATAACCAGGCTTGATAAGCTGAGCTTTTACAACTTCACCAAGCAACAGTCCCTAAATTTTTTATGATCCAAATGTCAAATGTAGACGAATATTAATGGAAGAGAAAATAGAACCTCCTTTACTTTGGTAGTAAATGGTCTTCATTTATATCTATAATTGAAACCCTAGATCATAGAAGGATTGGCTTTGGTCCAAAAAGAGTGATGGCCTCCCACCCTTGAGTTGTAGGTTACGATGTCTCTTCTTTGAATGTCAGGCCTCCTTCTGAGTTCTGAAGGAATTTGGAGCTTAAAATACAAAAATAGAAGCATTATATGAAGGCATTAATTTTCAAAGTCAGTTCCAGAGATTTGCCAATCCATTAAAGTGTGAGATAAGAATGCAGCCTTTTTAAGCAATCAAGTATTCCTTTAGGCGGTAACCCAAGTACTTGGTCTCTATAAAGCCGATGACAAGTTCAAATGGGTCGAGGAAAACTGTTTTCCTTTTTGTATGGCTTTCTTGCGCTGTTTGTTTCTGGTGGTTATTTATTGTCTTTCCTCTTCTCTTTTTTCATTTGAAGTATTCCTTAGCCTTCCTCTATGTTACTTTTCTTTCTCCTTCTTAATGCCATTCTCCTCATTTCTTAAAAAAAGGGTTGGATAGAAAGACCTATATCTCATTGAACGGTGTAACCATTCTTATCCAAGTTTATAAAACCAGCGTAAACACAAATGGATAACAGTTCAAGTTTACTCAAATTAGGAAGCAAGATTTCCTCTTTGAGAAAAATTTAGGTGTTTTATCTTTCTATTTGGACTTTTTTTCCTTATAGAAGAAATACAAGATAGAAGGAATACAAGAGAAATATGTAAAGGCTTGAATGAGAATGTAAGAAAGGGTTATATTCTGGCATCTTTGCACCCATTATTTATATTACTCAGAAATATAATTTACAATAATTATGTGGTCAAATCCCACTAATTACACCCAAATCCCACGATTCTAGGCTAACATATCTCGGCTAACACTCCCCCTCAAGTTGGTGCGTGGATATCTGAGACGCCCAACTCGGACAATGCATCTTTAAGCACAGTCTTGCTACCACCCATTGTTAGAATGTCTCTGTGGAGTGCAAATCTGACCGAAGATGATTTTCTTTCAAATGAAGTGCACTGTGCCGATCAACTAATCAAAGTCTCCTCATACCATTTTCCTTCATACATATGTTTAAAATATGCAGATGGAAGAATCAACAATGTCTCCTTGGACCATTCTACTTCATATACATTTAAAAAATGTAGATGAAAGAATCGACAATGTCTCCTCAGACTATAAACAATCAACAATGTCTTCTCAAACCATTCCCCTTCTTACACATGGTCAAAAAGATGTATATGGAAGAATCACTAATCTCCTCAGACCATAAATGATCAACAATGTCTCCTCAGACCATTCCCAAATGGGTGGTGCCGAACTCGCAATGCCCTCGTTGCAGTCGGATCACCCTAGCTTTGATATCAAGAAGAAATGCAAGATAGAAGGAATACAAGAGAAATATGTAAAGGCTTGAATGAGAATGTAAGAAAGGGTTATATTCTGACATCTCTACACCCATGCATTTATATTAGTCAAAAATATAATTTAAAATAATTACGTGGTCAAATCCCACTAATTACACCCTCAAATCCCACGATTCTAGGCTAACATATCTCGGCTAACACTTATGCTCTGATGTAAAGAAAATTATGTGCTTTAGAAGATTTTTCATCCTTCTTTTCCTTTTATCTTATAGATTCTGGTTTCTGGAGAGGGACAAAGAAATTAGGTGGCTACATATTTTAAGTTTATATATGATTCAAATGGTCAGTAGAAAATATTTAATAATGTAACAAGCAGCTAATGAATGAAAATTACAAACAAGCAAAAAGCTACCAAGTAATATACCTTAACGATGATTGGTGAACGCAACTCTAGAACTCGATGAGTATCCATATTCGTAGTCTCTCCAACACTGCACTGAAAGTCAGATGCCTCCTTCAGAACTTGTCCACAAAAAGACACTAGTTTCTCTTCTGCTATTCCTTCAAGTTTATCTTCTGCACTAGAATGTTCTGTGAAACTAGAATCATTTTTAACAGAAGTATCATCCACGTTCTGAGAAACATTGTTTTCAATTTGTCCTCTGTCATAATTAATTCCTGATGTCGTCTTCTGTAAAATATCCAAATAAATGCAAGTTCCAGCTAATTCCTGGCGAAGAAGATTCAAAGGCGGCCTGCTAGACAATAAAAATAAGTAACAGCACAAGATTCTCACAGTTCAAGCCTCAAGGATAACAAATTTAATGGCAAGCAGTGGAAAAGACGATGAAGGTTATAAACAAGTATGAAAGCTACCTCTCAGCAGGAATGTGGTGCATACGCAATCTGAGGTTGGTATACGAATTATATGATGCAGCAAACTCCAAAACAGAGAACAAAATATCCATTACAGTGATCTTTTGTGGTACCTTCAACTTGTTCCAGTATTTCTTCTGCATATTTAATAGACATCAATTAGAATGCTCTTCCTTTCTCATAAAAAAGTAAAGAATTTCTCACTCTTTTTTGAGCCATACTTTAGGTAGCATTCGGATGAGCTTTCTTCAGTGGGCATGCTTTTACAGGAAGAACTTCATTAAAAAAAACTTAAGAAGGCCAGAGATGTTTGGTAAATGTATTCATTTAAAAGTTCTTAAAGCATAAGAATAGCTTTCAGTCAACAGAATTACGCTTGATCCACAATATTTAGATACATTACATTTGATACAAATAAATCTAAATACAAGCTTGCTGATATATTTTTTGATAATCCACTCATAAAATAAATATAAATGAGGATAATAGATGAGTTAGCTATATTATTACATAAGGGTGTAGGATTCACCCCCCAAAAATGGAATAATCTATCATCCTTTCTGAAACAATACAACTTGACACTCCATCCTTCTCTGTGTTCTGCTACAACTGTCCCCCTCTAAAGACCCAACAGAAAAGAAAGAAGGGGTGTAAAGATGCCTAAAGAACAAAGAACAAAAGCTGCTGAATGCAGAAAAGATCCATTAATTCTTAATGTCTTTATTCTTTTCTTTGCTAAGTGAGACTGTAATCAACAGTCCACATCATCCAATACATCGAATGAGAAAACTCTATAAATTATGCATAATAGTATATGGTTAGATGCATCCAGATCCTCACACTATCAGGTTTTTACGCAAAACCACACCAACATATGCATAAACTGAACTTTGGAGTGGCACCCCTACACATGGAGAAAGAGAGAGAGCTGCAGAAAGAGAAAGCATGATACACCCACAGCACAAAAGCTCTCACAAGCCTAGTCCTGCAGTACAACTTTGTCTGGTCACCCAAAACAGCATGCCCTAAAAACCGAGTGGCTTAGATATCTACTTGTCGTGTTACAAGCATAATCAATGAGACAAGGCAATCATTCTTGAAGAAGAGGGAAATAAAAGCAAAAGCATAGGATAAGAGAACAAAATTATGGAATTTAATTTAATTATTTATTTATTATTTATTTTTTTTGGGGTGGATCAAGACAACCATAATTAATTTTGGAGAAATCAGAACTTATTTAATTTATTTCAAAAAATCCTACATATGCAAACCCTGAATTAAAAAATTAAAAAAAAAAAAAAAAAATTAGTGCTTTTTGTTTCTGAGAATGTTTGTAACGTAGAAATAGAATGGAAATGGATGAAAGGAGGAGGTCTAATGGATTCAAAGCAAATAATATAGTTTTGAGTGAGGACTAGAAAGTGATGAGCAAGAAGGTATTCTAGGAGAAACTGAAACAGAGAGAACGGAAGGAAAAGGAAGAAAACGTGAGAGACTGAAGGTTGAAGTTCAACCAGAAGTGGAAGAAACAAAAAGATAATGGAAGAAGAAGAAGATAAGGAGAAACATCCTGCATCTCCTCTTTAACTCCTCTGCAACATGGCATGGTTAGGGTTTGTAGTTATTAAAAAAAAAAAAAAATTGCATAACTTATAGTAAATTATAGGAGCACTACTGTGATATAAAATTCATCAAGTAAGCGTATCATCTAGCATACCGAGAAACTGATCTGAAAACTAATCCTTATAGAAACACTCACATTTGTTCGAGAAACACTTTTTAAGGCTTAGAGATCCTTCTAAAACCTCCTAGAAGATCCCCAAACCACCTTATTTCGTTCACAATTAAAAGAAGGCACTACTCATACGATTTCTACACCATCCAAATGATTTTTCTATTAAACTCCCTCTCTTTCTCTCTCATATTTTTTTTTCTCTAATAATATTTTTTTTCTTTTCTTTTCTTTTTTTTCCCTGGGAGAGTTTGGCGGTGAATAAGATATGTTTATTGTTTCATTTATTTATTTTCTCTTGGTGGAAGGGGGGTTGGGGAGAATTAGTTTGCCACCCTCAGCCTACCAACCCTCCCTTCTGGTTGCCAGCTGAAATCAGGAAAGCAACATGAAGAAGAGGAGGACATCATTAACATAAACAAAATCATTTAGAAAAACAGATAGATGCCATAGCATGATGCAGCTTTATTGTCGGAATAGATTGGCCTTAAAATTACACAAAACATTAATAAATGTAATAATAATTTGAAGGACTGTTTGATAAACAGCGATAAGAGATTAACTAAATATATAACATGAATTAGAGTCACACCTGAATACTATCAATGGCACCGAGGAGTAGTAATTGAGTGATGCATTTGCTCCTAATGGTTCCCAGCAAGGGACTTTCCTCTTCATCTTGGGCAACAGGCTCCACAGCATCAGGAGACTGAGGTGGCATTAAATCAAGACAACAAGAAAAGAGAAACACCATGTAACTTCAAACTTCATTCCAGAAAGAGGAATATGTAGATAATATGTTTTACACTAAAGGCATGAGCAAGGATATTTCTAAAATTAAGTAATGAGGAATTGCAGTTATCAGTCAGCCAATATGACACAAAATCTCACAAGGTACAGCTGTACCACATTTTTAGAAGTAGAACCACTCACGCACACAAAAGCAATAGAGAATGCACCTTGAAAAATTACTTTTCTTTGTTAGATAGAAACAAGATTAGCAGAGAAGGCAAAAAGAATTTCAGTGGTTGCATGATTCACAAGAAAACCCACCATTAAAATACACATCTAGTATCATGATGATAAGAGACAAGCAGATTTCCTCGAGGAGATAGAAGAGAAAAATTATAACATTCTCAATCAATGAACTTAGCCAAAAAAAAAACAAAAAAACAAAACAAAAAAAATTCCGAGTGAGATCAGAGAGGAAAGGAGTACAAGTATCTGCAATGGTGCATTTTAGCTCGTGCAAATGACATGATGTGCAGAAAATCGTGAAACTCGTATGTTTTCCTTGGTTACATAACTGGATTTTCTACCTTGTTGATACTTTCTTAGGATGAGTGGATGCGGAAGGGATTCGTTCTGTCAAAGAGACCTCCACTCATATTGCCCAGACATTCTTAAGACAATGACAAAAAATGCTTCAATTAACAAAAATATTTTTCCCTCGCATTTCCGAATCAGATCCAACAAAAATCCCTTTATAGCCTTTCTAGCCTACTAGCCATGCTAATGATATTTCTATAAAGAAAAGGAGGTACAATAGGTAAAAGCCAAATATATATATATATATATATATCAAAGAAAAACAATTCCCATCATGACAGAAGTGCTCATTCAACCCAGCCATCTTCTTGCTACCCATTGGTTTCCAGAAGTCTAAGGCTGTCAACTTACAACCTAAGTTGCATGGATTTGGGAAAACATTTTTTTTTTTTTTTGATAAGTAAAAGTCGATTAGAAGAGCATTCAAAAGGGGAACGCGTCCCTGATACAGAAAACGAAAATTGATTTGGGAAAACATATCGGGCATCCTTGCTTACTTCATATACTAGGTCTCTAAAATTTAGACATAAAGAACAAAGGTACGTAGTTAGTTTAATTCAATTCTCTTTTAGTACACCTATGCTAAAATAAAGTATCTATCCGATGTCCTGCAATAAGAAAACAATCTCTCTGGCCTAGGTTTGCTAAATTTGATAAAACCAAGTACAATATGAATATAGATATGTGTGTGTGTATTAAAAAATTGCTAGGCATTTAACAGGGAAAAAAATAATTCTAGAGGAACTTTGAGAAAGCCGGAAATCTGCTCTAGCATGCTTTTCTCACTGAAAAGCCATGAAAAATTACAGAAATGTAGCATGGAGATCAATATATGTACTACTATTAGTAACTACAAGAAAGTTACTTGCACGTTGAGTAAACAAAAACAATATTAGCTAGTAAGATTACAAGGTATCAAACTGAAATTAATCAGATAATGTAGAACTGCAACACCATAATACCTTGGATGGAGAAGATGGCACCAAAACCTCCGAAGCATTGTTTTTAGGTTTAGAGGTAAAACTTCTAACAAAGAGGTTGTCCATCATATTTCCCATAATTCTTTGACCTATTGTTTGATTCCGTTGAAGACCTCCAGCTTCAACAGGTTTCTGAGATCTTCCAGAAGGTGATGGTAGGCCTACAGATAAAAGACATTTTAGGTTTGCTATTAAATGAATTGCAACTTGTGCAGTTTCTAAGTTATTAGGATTACTCCATACAGTACTTATCTAAAAGATCTTACCTTCAGAACCCTCTAAATCCACTGCCAGCCCCATTAATTGATTGTGATCACCAGTGTTAGGGGCCAAAGCGTAAGTGTTCCCATTGTCACTGAGCCTATGCTGATAATTATCGAGTGACTCATTGTCAACAGGCTTTATCTTAGGACTGTCACCTGTACTGAACTCTAGATCTCTGGTCAACACTGTACGATTTGCAGGGCTTTCAAAGCCCAAAGCATTGAGCAGCTCAAGAGGTTGTGTTGTGTATGAAGCATCTCTGATCCACAACAGTAAGAATCAATAACATCACTGTTACATGTCATAATCAGATAAGAAGAGATACACACCTTATGCTTTTCAACAAGGTATCCCAGTCACTATCACTGAATTGGTGTCCTCCAACTTCAATGAGATGCACCAATGCTCCCAAAGAAATTGAAACCACCGCCTGATCTGTCTTTTTGGCGCAATCTAACAACAAACTCAGTAGTGGAGGCAGCATAAAACAAACCTCCTAAATGAAGCAAGAAATATATTTTGTCAAAAAAATATATTTTAAAAGTAACTAATTACCATTGATTGATTTCATAAAATTATAAATGCTATTACAAACGAATATATGAGAATTTGTATTTCTGTTAATAACATGGTATCATTTGGTTGCAACCTAATCATACACATAGCTGTTAATATCAAAGAGTGAAGATTGAGCCAAATATTAAGACCTGAAGAATTCATGTTGAAAAGCCAATGAATGAAATGACAGAATTTTTTTCTGCCACAGGACACATTAATCATATACAAATATATATATATATATAGAATGGAATGCCAATCAGTATAAATATTCAGTACAAAAATACACAAAATAAACGTATGAACATGAAACAAGGATGCTCTACCACCAGATATGGAAAAATAAAGATACACAATAATGTTCATGATATGGATACTTGATCAAGCATTGACGATACCTTGTAAAAAGTGTTGAAAAGGTTACACAACAACTGAAGTGAATGAATGCTAGTTTCACGAAGCCACTCATCTCCAGAGGATATCAAACTCTCTTTTCCAGCGTGCCTCACGTGATCAAATATGGGAAACAGGACGCGATAGAAAATGTTCTCCCAAAATGCCGTTGAGAACTTGCTCCCTCTCTCATTCAACAAATCAAACAAGACCTCAAGTGCGCAGTTTCTAACCTCTAGCCTTGAATCAGAGGTGAGGTCTGATAAACCAGCCAGCATTGGGAACCAGTAATGCTCAGTCACATCATAAGTTGTATCTGCACTGACATCAATGGGCTTCAAAGCACCACCTGGTATGAGGCCCTGAAAATGAAAAATACAAAAAAGCACTTATACTTCGTTTGGTTGGAGGGATAGAAAAAAGGATGGAAGAGATAGGGGGAGGGATGGATGAGGTATTCCCAAGGAAGGGAAGGTGTCTTTCCCATTTTTTGTTTGGTTGAATGGAATGGATAGTAGAAAGGATGAATGGAGTGATACTTTATTCTTGTTTGATTGGAAGGAAGGGAAGGAGAGTTTTCATATTCTTTTTACCAATACACCCTCATTATATAAAATTATAAAAGGTAGATATTTATTTCAAAATTTTTGAGAAGGTCAAAATTGTAAATTACAAATTTATAGGTAGTTATGCCTTCTTTCTCTCCTCTCTTCCCCCCAAAAGTGGGCAGATAGAAAACAATAAAGGAAGGACGGATAAAGCATCCCTCCTTGTTTCCTCCCTCTCGTCCCTTCCCTCGAATCAAACATGAAAATGTTTATCCATCCCTCCTCTCATCCATCCCCCTTCAATCCTTCCCTCCAACCAAACACAGCATTAGAGTTCCATTTGTTTCAATATAAAATGTTTTAAAGAAAAATTTCTCAATACAAAGGAATTTTCAGGTGCAAAGAGATTTTCCCTAATGCAATCCAAATAGACAGTAATTTCTAGCCAACCATCAAAGAAAAATATCCATGATTCACCACAAAAGCCTAGGCTTCAGTGGTATGTCCTTCAGCTCCCCAAAGGGAAGGTTGAGGGTTCAAGCCCCAATGGGGGCATGTGTGTGAATATAATTGCGTATTAAAGAAAATTCCACAATTCAAATTTCCTGAAAAAACATTACCCAACCAAATCACCCAATAACTATTTTCCATGAAAACAAATGGAGCATTAATAGAAATGTGGACATCAGTTATTAATGCTGTGCCACGGAAACTTATCTTCAGAACTTCATTCAGAATTTTATATCTTCCATGCAAAACATGAGCATATCGAATCAGCCAGAATTAGAAACTTAATGGACAACCATGCTAGGAAAAGGGAAAAAGGTAAAAAAGCAAAAGAAAATATTGCCAATTATGCCCTCATCGTGATTCTTTTAATCTTTAGCATCCTTGAATCATGACAATAATGTAAATATAACAAAATAGTGTTTGTTGATTAAAAACCAGGAAATGTGTCTTTCTGTGCTCATGCGCATATATATGCAAGTGCCTATGTATTCGTGTAAATATAAGTTAATATTTTACCACAACAGACACATCAGTAGAAAGTGTTCCTCACCATAGTATATGGTCGTCCTCTTTATCTCTTACCTTATATGCTAACTAATCTCACTCTTCTTACCAGTGCATCACAGGTCTTCATTGTATTTGTCTATATCATCTAAAGTCTATTTTCTCTTATTTTCTCACTACTGGGCGACATGCCTAATTTTTTCTCACTTGTAACCCTGTCTCTTCTAATCTCTCCAAACCAACCATCTTAACATTCTCATTTCCACTACATGAAGGCATTGCTCAAGCCTAGCATTCCACCCCATAGAGAATAATAGACCTAATAACTCCTATAGAATTTTCTTTTTAACCTATTTGTGATTCTTTTGTTGCATAGAATGCTACTAGCTTGTCTCCATTTTATCCATCCTAATCCAATTATATTAGTTATATCATCATCTGTTTTTCCATCCCTTACTATTATCAATCTTAAGTATCGAAAGTGGTTATTTTGCGTAATCCATTGGTTTTTGAGCTGTGATCATTATATTATCAAAATTTGAGTCTATTAAATTTACATTCCATATTCTCAGTTTTGGTTCAACTAATTTTCAATCCTTTTGATTCTAATGCATTTCTCCACATTTCTAGTTTAATTGCCAAATTCGCTTTAGAGCATCCACTAGCATTATATCATCGGCAAATAACATGCACCATAGAATGTCTCCAATAAAAATTCTTCTTGTTATTTAATCTAAGATTATTGCAAATAAATAAATACATGGATCTTATTGTATTTTACAAAATACATACACGAAATATATCGAAGCACGGAAACAAAGCAACATCTTTGTCACAACCCACTAATCACACAATACAGACAGTCCATAGAAGAAACATAATGATGCACCAATCTTCTTAAAACTTCACTTCCAACCACTTTACTTACTTAACAGGCTCTTATATTGTAGGCATGTGATTCAATCAATTCAAATTTGGGTTCAGAATGTAAATTCCCACGTATGGCAAGATGAAGCCAATAGAAGATAGGTAGTTCTAAATTAGAACAGGATGATAGAAGTCAGCTAAATGGTCAGGTCATTTTTATAGATTACTAGTAATCAGACTAATAAGGAGAAACTTGATTAGAGTAGAAGGCATTACAACTTAAAAGGTAAGGATGGCATAAAACTATGGATCAGGAGTATGCCCAAAGGCATTTGATTCATAAGAAAATATAACTACAGATAGCAGAATTAAACACTGCTGCTGCTGCTACTAATAATTATAATAAAATGGACTCATGTAGCCAACCCCAAGAAATTGAGACACAGCTTCATAAAAGTTCACATTAAAAAGGTAAACAAGCCACAATAATCAAATTCACTGGAAATGACATCTGAGTTCATGAGAGTGATAACCTATAAATTTATAACAGATATTAAATTTCTTTTTCTGTTCTTTCTTGTATTATCACTCATCATTTTTATGTACATGTTATCTCCAACCACCTAAAAACAGTACTTTTAAGCATAAGGTGGTTCTAGGAAACCTTTTACTCTAGAGAATCCCTAATACCAATGTAGGAAAATCAGTTACGTTTAGGAACCATGTTAGTAGTCGATGTCACTGCTCCTTGAACACCTAGTGTCATTATTATGTCATCAAAACAACATTCCATATATTCTTCGCCCCATCTGTTTTAGTAAGTTAGTATTTTTAAGTATCTCTAGACGACATTAGCTTGGAAGTTGCCAATGCTGTCATAGTACAGGAGTAATGGCATCTGTTGGATTGGGTATGGTCCTGGATTCAACTCTTTGAACTACCTATAAATTATTAAGTTAGAAGTTAATCCAATTAGTCAAGTCCAAGAAGGAACCATGTTATCAATATATGGGACACTGAATACTGAATATGAGAAAGAAATATTACAAAAAAAAAAGCAATCTAGTTTCAAGGAAATGACTTCTCTACAGAAAACTAAAACTGAAAACTGGAAAACAAACCTCTGCAAGACGGTCCTCGCATATGCGCAGGAGTGCAATAGCCTTCAAACTTATACGGTGGGAACTTTTATTGTTGGCAAACCCAATAAGACAGTTGACACAATCCATAAAGCAGTCTCCAACAACCTGATCAAAGTGCTCCAAGATAACTGCAATTTTTTTGGCATCAGAAGCGGCGGATATGAAAAAATGAAGAAAAACACCAATATATCATGGCAACAATACTACAGGAGGAAAAAAGGAGGAAGAAAAGAGGTTGGTTCTCACCCTGTTCTACATTTTCAAATGCACTTTCAACAATTGATTCCAATTCATCATCTGCAGCAGCTGTAAAAATCATAAAGACACTTCGCCAGCCAGACTTTATACTTCCAACTTTAGATTTTATCATCTGCAGTTGACACAAGCATAAGTGGACTTCTACCACAACTAATAAAAATTAAAAACCAGCTGTCAAGTATCCAGTCAAGCAGACATACTTGAACAATGCAATCGACAATTAGCCTCCGTATAGATTCACTTCGACTATTCCGCATAAGAATCACAAATGGTTTTAAAATGTCATTCTGGAATGTAAAATTGGCTAGTTCAGCACGCTCCAAATATTTCATACCGAGTTGCCTAAGAGAATCTATGGCATACATAGCGATTTTCTCATCACGATGACTCCCAGCAGAAATAAAATGATTAGCCAGCACAGACCATATTCTAGCCCAAACCTGAAAAGAGTATCAAGAAACTTTTAATGCAAAAAATGCAGCATCAGAAAACTATTAAAAAAATTAATAAACGCAATTTTACTGGAGGGAGACAGCTGTCCAATTTATCAGTTAAATTATTCACAGCTTATTTCAACGTTTTCATCATTCCAACAATTTTTTCATCATTCCAACAAAAGACAGCCTGACAAAAAACAATTTTTTTTCCTTTCTTTTATTTTTAATAACTCAAGCAACAAATGTATTAACAGACACTTGTCAGAAACCTGTCTAGCGTACAATGCAATCACATAAAAATGCGTAAACTGATTCTGATATATGCATCGCTTACTGGAGGGAGACAGCTGTCTAATTTATCAGTTAAATTATTCACAGCTTATTTCAACGTTTTCATCATTCCAACAAAGACAGCCTGACAAAAAACAATTTTTTTTTTTCCTTTCTTTTATTTTTAATAACTCAAGCAACAAATGTAAGACACTTGTCGGAAACCTGTCTAGCGTACAATGCAATCACATAAAAATGCGTAAACTGATTCTGATATATGCATCGCTTAGAATTGTTTGTCACACATTACATAAAACTTTTTTTCTCTAAAAAGTAGAATGAAACTAGTAAGCATATACCACACTGATATCGATGTTAATGTTGACAGCAAACTAGAACAACCCCACTAAAAAGTAGAATGAAACTAGTAAGTATATACCACACTGATGTCAATGTTAATGTTGACAGCAAACTAGAACCAAACCCACCCACCCCCCAAAAAAACCCAACCCAAAATAAGAAGTGTAAAATTGTAGAAATAGAAAAATTAGCACAACAGAGAGAACTCAACCACAACAAACATGTCCAGTACGAAAAGAGCATTTAGTCGATAACCAGTTCTGTTAATATTATTTATTTCGAATTTTTATGAGGAAAGACAAATTAACAGAAGAAAGAAAAAAGAAAGCAAAAATCAAGAGAAGTTACAAGTCAGGAAAACCAAAAACTATATTGAGAGAATAATTGAAATTTAAAGGGGGCCATTGTGCATTGGTAAAAGCTTGAGATGACAAACTTGAGGTCACTAATTAAGTCAGAGAATGGCAACTTCGTGCAAAAACAATATGGAATGTTAGATTTGTCTCCAGTCTTCCCCTCCCAGAACCCGCTCAAGCAGGACAAGCACCGAGTAATGACCTTTTAATACTTAAAATTTTGAAAAGAAAGAAACAAGCTGATACTAAATGAAACCAAAAATGACACATATACTTCCATGAATATTAGTTAAAAGTGCTACATGAATTCATAGAACAATCAAGCAATTCTCTTGAACAACACATGCAATGAATGTCTTGTAGGAAATAAAATTACAAAATCAAACACAAGTCGTTTGTATCAATAAACACATGAAAAATCACCAATATGTTATTTTCAGAAGTTTTGGCAAGACTAACCTTGGGTTATGTTTTCTTTTTCTTAGGTTCAGTTTATCTTGAAGCCTGGGCAATGGTATCAAATTCATTATTTGGGCTTGAAGATTGACTTCAGTAACTTCGTTGGGTAGAATTACAAATGGAAGTTTCATAACAGGGAGTTGGCATTGGTGGTGTTCTGTGCAAGTTGCCCTTCAATCACTCTGCTGAGATGTTGGTCGTCCATGCCTTGTTGAACTTGTTTTTGCTTTCTGGTTTTTGGAAGTGGTTCTTTTTCTGTTTCTGTTTCTGTTTCAGTCGGTTAGGCCTTTGGGTAATTCTTTGTACAGTTCTTTGAGGGTTTCCCTCTTGTTTGCTGTCTTTGCTTGTTGGTTTAATAATATTTGACTTAGGAGAGAGAAAAAAAAAAAATCACCAATACGTCATAAACAAATCGGACAACATTTCGATATGTAGTCAGGCATTTTCTCAATATGGTAACAAAAGATGGACCAGGAGTTTGACTTTAACAATTTAAAAGAAATGTTGCTCCAGTCCTAGATACTGGCCACCCCATTAGAAAATTTGAAACACACCCATCATTTAACCATCAAGTATGATTGCATGTATCCGGACTTGTGATCCACGCATTTCATTCCAAGGGCTTTAATTAAACATGCAGGTATTTCCAAAATTTTGTTGGATCATTATCAAGTCAACCTTGTTGTACAAATAAGGTTGATGTTGTCACTTTAGGGCTACTGTCAACAATAGGGAGTCTAATTCAATTTAATAATTACATTGCAAAAATCAAACAAGAGAAAATTTTATGACCATCAACCACCAACAAGATTTCTAATCAGAAACGTGAAAACGCAAGAAAAAACTATAGAAATTTATGAGTAAAGGAATTACCAATCGTATACGAGCCATATTGTAATAGCTGATCTCAACAAGTTTTTGCAAGCTGAAAACACGAGCAGGAGTCTGTTTCAATTCTTCAGCTGACACGCTACAAAGAGCAGTAAAGAACTCTACTACAGATTCACTAGGCAGTTTAACACTATTCACAAACACTTGTTCAGCTGGTTTCCCAGCCAACTCTCTCAAAGATTGAAGAATAGCATCCCTGGAAATCTGATTTGATCCATGCATGACAGTTGCAGCAATACTAGGAGTTGAAGTGATGCATTCAAGCCGAGAAATGCATTCCAAAATTGCATTCCATGTGTCTTGAAGAGAGTCAGTCTCTGAATCACATAAAGTCAGTAGGGTCCGCAATGCTTCGACATTTTTACTACGCATTTCCTTTGGCGCATGCAAGAAAGTAAATCTGAGATACAATTTCAAGAATATTTGCCATAGTGAGATAACCCTTTTCCTAGTGATCAATAATATATCACACAACAGTTAGTTGTAGTAGCTAAACCTAACAAAAGGGAAAATTTGAGCACTTTTTTTTTCACAAAAAGTATAGAAATGAATACAAAACAAAAAAAGAATAAGCAACAAGCAGATGACAGGAAAAAACAAAACAAACAGAAATTTTACCTAATTAAAGATGTTAAAAACGCATAGCGCATGGTATCCATTCCGAGAACATGCGTGATGCATATTCCTGCTCTAAATCCTTCCATACAAAGAACAACCCTCGGCTTATTTTCTCCTTCCTCCATAGTAACAGAAAAGGTAGCCAGCAAAGGCCACCCCACAGCTTCAACCATGGGCCTTACAAGTTCAATCTGATTTGAGGTATGAAAAACTCCTCTTTTTGCTCCTTGGTTACGGAAAATAGCCTGTGTTTGCTTAATGATAGCTTCACTCTCAGCCTTAGTGTCAGTTGCTGACTTTCTTTTGGGAAGAGCCAGATTAAGAATACTGACAATGCGGCCTCTCTCTTCTGCATCTGGCTTTTGTCTGCTGCTCTTCCCAAGTGTAGCAGTGTCATCTTTCATTTTTATCTCTTCTTTAATGATAGAATCATAGATCTCCTCCAGTAGTTCCTGCGGAACACACTCTTCAACATCATTCATGGCATTCATGCGTATAAAATCAGCCTTGGACATTTTAGGCCACACCAGTGGGTTATGCGCATCGGTATTCAACATTATAACTGCATATGCAAGTATGTATGCAGTATCTGCATTCTTGAACAGATCTGGATTATCTGCACAGTATCTGCCATAGATACAACACATTTAAGACTACGTAAGTTGATAAGCAATAAGAAGGACATATTATCTGAATGATTGGTACTGCTAGATAGCTAAGGTTAAGTTAGAGCTTTATTTGAAAATCCGACACATTAATTAGTGACAACTATATGATCGATGCACTTATATCAGATACAGATCATTCTAAGACCCCAAGCACTCTGTTGGATTTCCAGATATGTGCCTACAATTATCTTTCCACTATAGGCAAAACCATTTAAAAGTACAATTAGGTATTAATAGGTTATTTGCAGATAAGGAGCCGAAGCATTGGCCTTGCAGCCATTTCCTTGTGAGGCTGGGGGCCTCTCTTGCTCTTTAAAAGTTAAGATGCAATAGATTTCAGATCGCCGCAAGAAGTCTCATCTTCTAGCCAAGAAAAGGAAAATACTCTTTCTTTTAAAGGTCAACACTGATTATTTTTACATAAAGCAGAACAAGAATAAGAATTAAGATAAGGGTAAGTTTATATATTCATATAGGTCCAGTCTAAGTGTGATAGTAATTTTTTTTACTAGTAGATGATTAGTGAACAATGAATTATCAAAATGCCAACCTTGCCCCATTAATATTCAAAGTACGTTCTATTGGAATTATCTAAGAGCAAAGAACTAAAACTATTCATTATGTTCGTTGAGCTCTTGGTATGTTGTGGGTTATCAATTCATTTCCTCTGAAACTCCTCCAGTCAATTAAATTTTTAATAATTGTTTTATGTGTTACCTCCAACAGAAAAAGATAGGGAAAAAATAAGAGCCAATAGATTGCTATATTTAGGATTCTGGAACAAGTGTACCATGTTTTAGAACACATGTTGTAAACCTGAAATTGCTAGGAAATTAGAATTTTATGATGACTTATGGTTAACACGCACACAACATAACACGGAAGAGAGTATACATGCACCTACCGCTCAGCAAACTTCTCCATGATGCGATCTATCTTTTGTGCTTCTCCTGGAAGTCGAAATCCTCGAAGGAATTCACGGATTGCAGTACCAAACTTCATTCCTGAGAACTTCATAGAATCTACATAAGCATGCATGACTGCAAGGGGAAACTCCTCATGTTGGCCCAAGTAATCACCAATCATTGCCTGCAAAATCAAGAGGGTTATGCAAAATAATTTTCAATGTAAAACTACAGTTATACAAAAATAAAAGTCCTACCTTGTTCAAAGTGGGAGTATTCCTCAGAAATTGGGCAACTGAAGGAGGTGCTTTTTCGACCAATTTATTTGATATCAGATATTCTATGCCCTTTCCTGGATTCCGGTTGAACTGTAACATATTTGGAACTAAAATTCAATCTACTTACAAACCCCAAGCACTTGGAAAAAAAACCACTTTCAGAATTGTATCACTCTATGAATGTAATATAATAACATTTCTTTTAGAATTTTCTTTTCATCGTCACTTGGAGATGTGGTGCAGTGAGACATCTAAAATTTGACTAATTACCTCAGATATAGCAGCTTCCATGATAGATTTATGAGCCTTCGCCTTCTCAAAATTACTGGGAAAATCTTCCCTGCTTCTAATCTCATCAGATTCTCTAGCTGAAATGTCTTCTTCAAAAGATTGTTTGCCTTTACTCCGCTTTGCTAGTTCTCTCCGTGACTTCTCCCAATCAACCAGTGATTTCAGCACGTTCACAAGACACTAGGAAAGCAAGGAAGCGACATCAACCAGCAATTTCTTACAATCTTAGCAGAAAATGACTGGCATTAATAACTAGTCATACTAAGTTGAGCAAAAGAGATGAACAACTAAACTTACCTGAAGTGATGAACCTTTTGTTGACCCGGTCAGGGACATGCTAACAGAGTTTGGATCCATGTTTTGAGTCCCTTGAGCTATTTTTGATAGAGTGGTAACCTAAATGAGAAGACAGAAATATGACGTTGGATGTCTTCAATGTATTGTCAAAGAACCACAAATAGAAGCTAAATGCATAAATGAACACTATAGTGAAATAATTAATCGTTCATACCATGCGTTCAAACAAGTTAGGTGCCTCAAGATCACAGTCGTAGTTCACATATAGGTCAACAAGCATCTGAGAATCCTTGCAAACTTTCTCTAGCATCCTTCAAAAAATAAAAACAGTTGGCGAAATATGCTCATATTAGGTAACTTAGTATTAGTAAAATGTGGTTACTAGTATATTAAAATGAATTAGGAAAAAAAATATCGTACCGAAGAACACTTATTTTTTGGCTAATGGGAAATTCTGAGCTATCCAATGATCGTACAACAATCAAGGGAAAGAATATGCCAATTTCACCCTGGGAATAAAAATTTATTAGGCATACCGCACACAAAAAAACAAAGAGATCTAAGTATAATTAAACCCTAGAGAGGAACAGCAGTGAGATCAGCTGTCAATTACTCAAAAATTTACACTTACCTTGAGACTTTCCCTAAATTGCAACAGAAGCACAGAAAAGATTCCTGTTGCATACTGCACAAAAAAGTAACACAGAACCATTATCAAGGTTCCCATGGCAGATTTTGATGGCATCAGGTGCAAGAAAAAAGGAGAACTATGAGCATACTACTACACCTGAAATATGACAGAGGATTGAGAAACCGATGCACGCAATAAAACATAAGAAAGGTAAGCTTTAACCGAGTCAATAAAATGGAAGTTCTTAGTGAATGAATGACCAACACCTTCCAATAATCCCTGCAAATGTCAAATTTCAAATTATGCCACGGAAGATTCTTTAGCATAAAGATAAAATAAGCACCCAAACAACGTTACAAAGCAACAAGTCCATGAAGATGCCAAATTCGTGTAAAATCATTAGCTTTCCTAATTTAGCAAAATCTTAGGATGTAAATTTCTGTGTCACTTTTATCTAATTTCTGACAGAAGTAAAAAACTTTTTAAGCTTTTGAATAAAGAAATTCAGTTGTAACTTGTAATGAGCAATTATACATAATGGAGGTTAACAGATATTGCTCTAAAATTGTTATAAATTAGTTTTCAATAACTTGTACCAAAGAATGGTTCCTTTGCTTCTATCAACTCCATTAAATAATATTGACAGTACCACAAACTATTGAGATATTATATTTAATTGCAATAAACCAATGAAGGGTTTCCTTGCTTCTGTCACTTTATTTATTCAAATCAGAACCCACGTGGGGTCTAAGATCATTGCTTATATATATATACACTAACTAAAGAAGAAATTACAAGGTGGTTGCCTATTATTTAACAACAAATATGTGGCAATATGGGACTGACCCAAACTAACTGAAGCAGATTGTTTTTCATCTACCGATCAAAAACATGCACACAAATACACTAATTAATCGATGGAATTAACCTGCAGAAGCTCAAGTGACAAAATTCGTGTCTTGGTTGTAACTTCATCGCTCTCTTCCTTCATACCCATCTGTAACATTTTATTAAAAGGTATGAGAGGCAGCTTAGAAATTCAAACTAAAATACAGAGAGAGTTCTGAGAAAACAAACCTTGCAGAGGGTACGGAAAAGCAATAAAGCATCACGTTGCCCAATGCTCATGCTCTCTAGGTCCATCCCTCTTATAGTATTAAACAAATACAGTTCCAATTGTGTAATTAGAACGAAACAATAATTATTAATCCCCAAATAAAATACAATTAAAGTATAACACTTAAACTTTAGCACCATATCCATACCGTGTTATCCTTTCACCATCTTCAAGTTGCACAGCCTTATCAAGAACTGCCTCTAAACCCTATACAGCATAAAAGATTATCATCTCATGACCTTTGGTATAAAATTACACCCAGAAAATACAAATATGGAAGCTTGGCAACATACAATCTGGAAGCAAGGAAAAGCACTTGAATAAATGTGCATGGCATATAAAATAATAAAAAAGAAAAGCACCTTTATATCAGCGCCTCCAGCAAGATTCTGAAGTTCCTCCACGGACGCAAGAGATGTGTCTTTAACTTTATTCATAGAAAGTGCATCACCCAGGGTCATTTCTTTGCCATTTTGGTCAACTGAGGAAGTCTCTTCAACTTTTGAGTTTGAACCATTCTCTGAAGCCGCTTCCTTTTGTGCAGCAGAACCAGATGAAGTAGAAACCTGAACTGCCTGGGAGACATACAGGAAGCAACCATATTGTTTCCAACTCGGTATGCATTAAACAAGAAACAAAATTTTTATTAAATGGTCAGATTCCATACCAGATCAGTTTCCATTCGCCGGAATACGATGCTGATCATTTGGGTCAACATGGCTTTTGACGTTGCTTGGTTTATAGGGCTCTTGCTAAACATCCAAACCAGATTTTGTCAGTTCCATGTGCAGTTGATACTATTTAAACCTTGCAGAGATATATATATATATATATACACACACACATATATATAATACCTGTTAAGAGCAATATTATAGCATACTCTGATTACGCCCAACAATGGTTCCCCATGAACTGCATTTTAAATATGTAAAAAAATAAATAAATAAACAAATAAAAAGAATTAATTAAATCAAAATAGTACTCCGTATATATAAAGAAAAAGAGTCCATAAAATGTAGTAGGACTAGGAATAGGAAACCACCTTTGTAAATCTCTTAATTCAATATAAAATAGCAAACAACCAAAAAAATAATAAAGAAAGCCTTCTCCTACATTCTTTAAGAAAATGGCAGTACTAATTTGAAGACAAACTACAAGAACCCTCACAGAAAGGAAGTGGTGAAATCTGGCAGTGGTGCACAATAGAAGCAGTAAAACATATAACAGACTCAGTTCATAAACAAAACAAACAAAAATTAAACAGACTACTCTTTCTTCCCTTTTTTACTATAAATGCTAAGTCAACAATGAAAACAATAAATACAGATTAAATTCACAATAAGAAAGAAAATACAAAGGAATATCATTTCTACCCACTGTGAGTCGGTGACATACCTCTGAACTTGGTGGATGCTACAGCAGTAAGAAGCACCTTCAACACTTGCAAAATCGTACTGCATGTCATTTCCTTGGAAATTTTAGTCTTGAGAAAGATATAAACATTAAGAAACAAGTCTCACCATACAGAGGCACTTACTTGTCAGATGACGAATTATCTACACAACTGCAGACCATGTTCAGAATGTCAGTAAAAAGTGGTACATTTTTTCCACCATCTAGACCAGGATCTCCCTCTAAATGATCATAGGCTATGAGTTTCTGTGCTTGTAGATTCATCAGGATGCATTAGCATTGATCATGTTTTTAGTGCACACATTAGAAGTTTCAACTATAAAACAATATGAACATTCGTTCTAAACGAGTAATGGATTTAAAAACTTCAACTTTCAGGAAAAAATGTAGGGATCGTAAGAGCACTATTTATTAAGTAAAAAAAATAAAAAATAAAAAATTAAGCCAATTATCAACAACCAAAAGAAACACATACATGAAGACAATCCAGTGCGAGCTCCATGACTTTTACGTTCTTCGTCTCAAATGCAAGTCGGAGTGGATTCAAAACAATCTCAGCCTGAGCTCCTTCTAAAGTATGCCCAGCATTTGCTAAGGTTGTTGTTATGCCCACTGGCCTGCTAGTATGTTCTGCCTCAGCAGTACCTTGCTCATTTCCAATATTTGCAGCTCCAGTATCAGTATCAGGCAAGCTATCAACAGACAAATCAACATATCAACAAACTTGTGTATGCTATTATTGATTAAAGTCCAAAAAAGGGAAAAAATGTATAAAAACCAAACATATCAACAAACTTGTGTATGCTATTCGAGGGCATCTTGGATCAATCTAAATCAGAATCCACTCCATTAACACCAATCCAATTCTAGAAAAAAACATGCATGATCACAGAAGATAAAGACTCCGCAACCAAATTAATGGGAACCTTGCTGATTAACAGATCAGAAAAGGGTCCATATGGAGGCATGAGTGCTTGAAATCAAAAAATTATCACAATTCATACTAATCAAAACCACAGGAAGAGATTTTAGTAGAAAATTAAATGGTTGCAAGAAAAAGAAAAAAAAAAAATTAAATTAGCAGATTATGTTATCTTTCTATTGGTATGCACCTCTGATCTCCTGCCAAAGATGCTGATTGATTTGTCTCACTGGAAACAGAATGCAGATTGGTCTCTTTAGTACTGTCTGAAGGCATGATCCAGAAAACCAAAAAATAAAATAAAAGCCATTAAGATCACAGAATAAACACAAAGTACAAAAATTAAGTGAATACATAAAAGATATCCAAAAACTAAGTGCAGCTGGATCATATGAAATAAAGTAAAAGATAAAAGAGAGTGGACACCCACAAATGGCCCCTCCACCTACTTTATGTTTCACAATAGCACAGATGTCGTAGATCCCTAACATTAAAGAACCTTGAAAGACCAAGGAAGAAAGGAGAGAGGGAGGGAGGGAGAGAAAGAGAGAAGGAAATAGAGAGATATAGTAGGATCAAACAAAACCCAATTCAACCAAGATCCATCATAAACTCCTAATTGAATGAAGGATTTCTTATATTCCCAAAAGAGAATATAAAAAATGACCTCAACAGCATAATAAGACATCAGTAGAATTCTTGTTCGTTTGATAAATTTGGAATACTAAGACTAGCATGAGCATAAAATATATTAACTGGGATCTTAGCCATTCAAGAAGTAAAGCAAAATCACAAATATTCAAAAAGCTTTTATAAAAACAGCCAAGTCTTATATCCTGGGGCTTAACTACAAATGATTAAAAATCAGAAACAGGGTTGCCATCGTTTAATTAAGTATTTTTTATTTTTTATTTTAATTTAAGTCTTCGGTTCAATTTTTGGAAAAACTGCCACAAATAGTAAAGAGCTGTGAACAATAATTTCATATATTTATATATATATATATATATAAACATATATAATTTAGAAAATAAGATGAGCTGAGAAAGATGTATGGTTTGAGATAAACAATCAAAACAAATCAACAATTCCACACTTGCACACTCATAAATTAGACAAAACCATTTATTAAAAACTATTCAACTTTATTAGAAGTAAGAGAACCAAGAAGACACATAAATAGACTCAAATTCCACAAAAATTCAAAATTTATAAGCAACTATGGGCTAAAATTGCAACCCAATAAAAAAATTAGGCCTGGAGCTACTCCACCACCAAGTTATTTGGGGTCTGATAAGCCCATAAAAACATGGGCCTACCATTAAAACCCAAAATAAAAGACAAAATTAACTAATGATGATGGCATAATCTTAGATATATCAAAATCAGTGGGTCTGAGATAGAATAAAAACTAAGATAAAGACTATAAGACTAAATAAAACTAAGAAACTTGTGAGACTAGCAAGAACAATGAATCTCTCACCCTTTTACATGATGAAATTCTAATCATTTTTATCTGCTTTCTCTATTAAAGGGTAATCATTACATTTTGGGCACAGAAGACTGTACGCCGGAATAGCAAAACATAAGTGCTTTCAATGATGTGAGGCTACCTCCCTATAGGCTTCAGAGAACAAAGAATTTCAAGTTTTATAGGAGTTGAGCATACACAGAGCGGAAGTTTATAGCTCCTTTATACAGGAGTTGTCCCCCTTGGAGCTTTGTTTAATACAATATTTGTTTGTAGGACATTGCATGATTAGATCTTAAAGGAAGAGGGGCATAACCATCTCTAGCAAGTGTTGTATGTGTAATAAGGTGGCAAGATTGGTGGAACATTCAGTCAGGAGATGTGATTTACTGAAGCTATTTGAGAGGGATTAAGTGTTCCAAAGGTCGAGATAAGAGGGGGGAAATGTTTGGCATGTGGCTCTATCGTGATCGATGTGGCTTGTAACTGTGCGTAACTGCATATGGAGAGAATGGGAGATGGTTCAAGGAGATAGAAGAGCCTAATGTCTAAATTGAAGATTTATTTTGTTGGGGATCTTTAGTAAGGACGGATAATTGGTAGAATTAGTCTATCTTTAAAGACTTTCTTGGAATTAGTAGATAGCAGGGAAACAGGATGTTAGATTGTTCTAGTACTTTTCGTATACTCCATGTACATATGAGTTGCACCCACATTTAGGCACCATTTAACTAAAAAAATTTGGTTATAAAAAAATAAATTAATAAATGCATGTGCTTGGCCACCCATTAAAAGCTACAGCTGAAATGGAGAGTTGAAATATATTGTTACAACCCCTCATTAACATGTTGAGATGAAGTATTGAGTGATGTGTAATTGCGCATTTTAATTTTTGTTTAGTCAGGTTAATAGCAATAACAATATATATATATATATATATATATATATATATATATATAGAGAGAGAGAGAGAGAGAGCAAGAGAGCTCTAGTGCTCTCTCCATATTTCTTTACTGATTCTTTAAGGTTTCTTGTTTTGTTCATCCTGATTCACCCTCGTTTGATCAAACATAGATTAATACCTAAGAACCAAGATCTGCTTAAGTCCCTCAGAGTGGGAAAAAGTTTAGCCAAAAACTTGAACCAAAACTAGAGGTAGGTGATATGCTATAGGAGATTGCTTGATGAGGGGCATTTAGTATGTACTACATATTTGTATATAATATCAACTTCCTGGATGTTACGAACTTGACCAATACACAAAAAGCAACATGATCATGGTAATGGATCAAATTTTAGATGCATATAACCTCATTATGAGGTAACCATCATTCCATGTTCTTTTACTCAAAAAATCAAGTAAGACTTGCAATTCTCTTATGAAGAAAGCCTCAAGCAACAGAAGACAACCTAGAAGTTACACCCAAAAAAATAAGAATAACAAAGAGCCAAGCATTAAATGTACAATGCATTTTATGTACAATGCAGTTTATAAGTTATAGGATCCAAAGTTCCAAAAAGTATATAATAGCTCTATTCCGTTCAATTACAAATTCAAAATAGAAGCCAACGTTTCAAATAAACTAAAATATCAACAATATTGGAAACAGATGCATCTATGCAAGGTTATTCATAGATGTTACCATTGGGGGTCTCTGAAAAACTTAGATTGTCTATAAGAAGATATTTACGAAACAATTTTGACGGTAGTAAAAAGGGTGCTAAGAGGATGTACAAAGTGCCTGAGTGATAAAGGGAGAATAATTCAAATATCATCTGGTTGACGGGGCAAAGTATTCTCAAGTAAGGACCTCAGAAGAAGTTTCACAAGTAAACAGAAGCAAAATCCGAGGCATTCGAGATAGGCGGGTGACTGCAATTTTATTGTTGCATATGCTTTGAAAAGGCGAGTTTAGTGTGGTAAAATGTGAGTCTAATTTTTGTAAGCAAAGATGCATGTATAGCAAACCCATTTATGAACAACATTGTGAAAGTGCAGAAGCATTTCATAACAGATTTTTTCATCTTTGCAATTACAAAAATCCACAATTATATTACATTAACAAATCAAATGAGAATAATTATATCACAACAAATCAAGTTGTATATCAAGTGTGTGAAAAATATTTGTGACATGCTACAGATTCACATCAAGATCTGACGTAAATAAGTGAGACAGAACCAAAAGAAAAAAGTACCAACCTAAATAAGACTGAATAGCCGTCTGGAGAGAGGTAAACTTTTTGCCGGAACACTCTTTGAGCATCAACTCAAAATCCCGAGTGACAAAACCCCCCGCAGCCATTTCCTTTGAAAAAACCTTTCTCTTTCAATTGAATATCAGTTCAATTCAATTCAATTCAAATCGAACCGAATGGACACCACGTTCGGCACTCTTGCCTGAAATTTTTCAAAAGATAAAAAAATAAAATAAAATAAAAGAAAACGAGAGATCCAATTGACAGCAAGCATAAATATAGCGACTACAGATTGGGATCAATGAGATCAACGTGTAATTTGATAATTGTGGTATAGATCACCTTCACCATTCAAGAATGAACCTTAAGCGTCCAAGATTTTCTATCATTTCGATATACATATATATATATACTCATGTATGTATAGAGAGAGAGGATGAGAGGAAACGTAACCCTACCTTCTCCTGCAGAGTGAGAAGAATTACGGAGTGGTGATGACTTCCATCGGAGAGGATCAGAGATCTGGGGGGAAATAAAATGAGTGTACAGACTATTCGACCACCCACGCCAATCTCCCTATTATTCTCTATTCTATGTTATTATGTTGTCTACTGTAATGAAGTCCATTTCTATTTACCATGGTTCATCAACATTAATTACATTTGTAATTATTATTATTATATTTTTTTAACACATTTCATTTGTAATTTTACCAACGGGTGTTTATAATGAATGCAACTAAGTAAACAGTTTTAAGACAAATTCAATCGAATGCCAAGGTGTATTAGGGCTTTGAACACGAATTAGAAATGTCTGCACTCTTGACCCAAATCAATTCCATGTCAGATCTCATGAGATTAAAAATAATAAAAAAAAAGGCACAACGAAATCAAAGGATCAAAGTCTCGTGCAGGGCCGTCCTGAGATTGAAAAAATCTTAAACTTTAAATGTAAAGCCCTCTATACATAAGTTTCACACGCGCAAAAAAAAAAAAAAATTATAAAAATGCAAATTTTCATTAAAAGTGCTAATTTTTTTTCTTTTTTCATACCCGGATTCAAATTTTCTTATAGGCATAATTGTCAAAAAATCTTGAAATCTTATAAATCTAAATAATAGGAAACACAATCAACATAAAACTAAACTTTATTTTTTTTTTTATAAGTAACATAAAAAAAAAAAATTATTTATTTATTTATAATTAAGTGTTTTTCTCTAACTTAAGAGCTGAGGTTCAAATGATTTGCTGCATTTGCTTTAATTTTTTTTTTCTTTTTTGAGGCCCCTTAAATGATTTGCAACATTTGGTTTCAATTTTTTATTTATTTTTTGGTGGCCCATCATTCATGGGCCTCTTAATTTTGAGGCCTCTTAATTGATTTGCTGCATTTGGTTACAATTTTTTTTTTTATGGCCCATCATTCATGGGCTTATAAATTGTAAGGCCCCTTAAATTCTGAGGCCCTAGGCGACCGCCTTCGTCGCCTTGGGTCAGGGCCGGCCCTGGTCTCATGGCCCTTTGATGCACGAGGGTCCTCTTATTTCACCATTTTGGTGTCATTTTGTTGTGAAAAACATTATTTCACAGTAAAAAATTAGATTAAAGTTTCGGAATATATGTAAAATATTTTTTTTATTTGGTATTTGGCAAAGGTCTATATCGAGATTGAGATTGAGTCCATCGAGCGAGGCATATAAAATAACTTGTCGAAAATTTTTAAATAAATTTTTATTAAATTTTATTTTATTTTTTTCTTTGTAAATATTTTACGACAACCAAACGTTATTTTACATTCAAACAAGCCGAGACTAAGGGAAAAACATTATTTGTGATAAACATTAGATTAAGTATCTATTTAAGTATGCATACTAAATCAAAATGCAGCATTCCCGTTAGCAAAAGAAGAGTAGATTTTTATGCTCCCGTTCACCAATATATTTAAGATTTTAAATTATATATATATATATATATATATTTTCTTCGGACCAAGAAACTCAAGAGTCACGTACCCCTGTGGAAGCAAGAGGTACCAGCCTCACTTAATGGAATTATAACTATTTGAAGGAGTTTAAATTTGATACTTCTTGGAAAAGAAATGCATTCATGGATGGAGTATACTTAAGAAAAATACTTTTACATATTGCATGTCCAAAAACTAGCAAATAACACATTTGATAATTTTTCTTATTTGGTTGAAATTACAATAATGCTAAGTAGCAAATTCAATCATTCAATTATATTATATTATTATTTTAAAATGAGTTAAATGTCTATATTGAATATTAAATTAGATAAAAAAACATTACTCTACTTTAAAAGATAAAATGAAAGTAGATAAAATGAATATTTAGCTTTGTCCGCGTGTCCTCTTATTTGAAGATTTGGCACGCATGATGGATTATGATAAATGGCTATCATCTACTGACTCGGTCCTAAATTTGAGATTGAAAATCTATGAAGTAAACTTACCAGACATGGAATAACTTGATTTGAACTGGTTTATATACACACTAATCCGAAAAGTACATTCTCTCTGACAACCAGTGAAATGGTTGATTAGATAATGAAATCGAGAAACTAGCTTTTTAAAATTCAAGTTGCCACAATATATATATATATATATATATATAAACACACACGATCGCTTTACGATATTAGTTTTTCTTCCGACATTTTTATGATTGCAACCATAGGACCGGGCCTATATAATTTTCCACCCAACATACATCACAACTAGAGAACGAAAACCAAGAAGAAATTCTGGGAGTTCCAAAAATGAACCTGTAAATAGATGGGGGTAAACGACAGTGTAGATGGGACTTTAATGTTAACAAACATCATATATCATTTTCCACCCATCATACAATGAGATGAGAATATACAATTGGAAAACAAATTCAACAAAAACAGGTTGCACAGAATAATCATTTGAAAGAAGTAGTGTAGGTGGCATCTTTCGAAATATGCAAAGATGCAAATGAACCATACCATTCAATAAGAATTTTTTGTACAGCAGCAAAGTTTATACAGATTTACTCTAACCCAATGCAATATATGCTCTTATACTGCACAGCATCAGATTGAACTTTGGCTGGAAAGATGCCATGCAGCAGCACTTATAAAAAGCAGGGCAGCATTTGAAAGAAACAGAGTACACGATCAGATAATGGATCAACAAGAACCTCAAACCCCTCTTCTACCCGACCCTAAACAGAAAAAAGAAAGAAAAAAAGAAAAGAAAACAGACACCAGGATATATATACTAGAACTAGGACCTAGAAAATGTGCATGACTAAAGAAAATCACATGAACACATACATCAAGAATGCTGCAACATTGTCAGAGCTCTGAGAGAATGGCTGGAATGTAGTGAGATAACTCTGCAGTAAGTGACTGAAACCCATTGACAAGCTGCGTATGGAAATCCTGGTCCTCTTCCCCAATCAACCTGAAGTGCACCCGAATGGCACGCTTGCAAACAGCCATAAATTCAAGGAGTGCAGCTATAAGTTGCTGCAGTTCCTGGGAACGTAGCCTAGTCGCAGGCTCACCTGAAAGGAAAGCTGTGCACACACTCAGCACTCCACTGTTCACCTGCAAATAGTGCGTTCAATATTAATAAATACAACGTATGGACCCAGGAATTGAACCAGAAAGCATTGTTGTTTGGAAAGATCAAGACAAATGAAAATCTGATCAAGCACCAGAAAATGATTATATATGACTAGGCAACAATAAAATCAACAAATATCACACAACACCCTCGAAATCGTGATTATAGTCGAACACAAAGTGATGAATTACAAATTAAATGATTTAAAAGATTTAAGTTCATGAAACTCACTTGAACTGCAACAGAGCCTTGAAGTATCCTCTGTAGACTCTGCAGACGTGGGATTTGATCGCCTTCAGAGCTGCGAGGCTCTTCAAGCTCATTTCGTAGTGCAGCTGTTCGAGTTTCTATCATTCCAATTGCATTCTCTACAGGGGAGAACTCAAGAGATTCTGATTTAATTACCAAGAGCCGATTCACTAGGGCAGGGAAAGAGCCCTCAGTCTGAAGAACTGTCCGCCGCTTCCATTGGTCTTCCAATCCACCTTGCGTCTTGCCATTTTTGGTAAAAGGAGTATCAAACAAGAAGCGATCAAAGACACGTGCACGCACACTTCCAGTGGAAAGAGAGAATATTCTCTCCCTTCTGCTTCCCAGATCTTCATCTTCCATTACTGGATCAACGGCAGTTATTTGCAGGTAGCACGCTCGAGGTTCCAACTCATCTGCCTTGACTTGTCTAGAATCAGGAATTATGTGGGTATGATTACCGTCCATCCTTGTATCATATATATGGCTAAGTTTCTCCATTATGTCACCCAACCGTACATCACGAGGCTCTCGGTATACATATTCCTTTCTATCCAGCTTCCCAAATCTTTCACCATAGAATCCCACCCTATAGTATGTGGCATCAGTGAACGGTATTGGGCTTGATTCCTGCTCAAGGATTGATTCATAGATATTTGTTAGCATTGTGTGACTTTTTGCTAGCTGTCCATATGCCCTCCTGCTCTTATAAACTGGAATTACAAGTTCCAGAATGCTTGCACAGAAATGGTAGAGCTCCGCTTGAGAGAAAAGCTTATTTGCAAGCTGCAAGTATTTCACAGCAGAGTCGACTGTGAGTTTAGAAGCGCCATATCCTTCTACCTCAGCTGCTGAGGCCTCAGAAGTTATCTCATTGCTGACCATGGGGCATATTTTGCGTAAAGCAGTAACATGATCACTGCTCCAGACACCATCATTTCTGCTCACAAGGGCCTACAATGAATTTTATTACACATACGAGCAAATAATGGATTATTTGCGCTTAACTACCCCGAAAAGGGGGAAAGGGGGTGGGGGTGGGGGAGAGAGAGGATAATGGTTTGTTGAAAAGGGCATCCCAGGACATCAATATTTTACCACATTTCTGTTTGGTGATTATAGTGACATGCCCAGATCAAAATGCTAACTTGGGTCTCTCAACTCCTTTTGAAATACAACGTTAACAGTAAGACAACCCTAAATATCTTCCATAAATGTGTATACAATATTTTGAATATATATTTATTATAATTATATTTTTCCAATATTTATTAGCACATAAATGTTGCAACAGTAAGTGGAGGATAAATCTCATCATTATCATCCTTGACTTTATCCCGTACATGAATTCTCTTTCAAACAAATCTGTCCATCAATTATACATACCTTTTTTCAAAAATAAAAAATAAAAACGAAAAGCCAAACATTATTAAACCAACTTTGCACTGACACTTGTAAATGTAGGAAGTACCCGTGCTCGACACAGAAATAGGATACTTGTCTGGCATGTCTGGTTGGAAATGCAAACACCAACCATATCTAATATTTCTAATAAACTATATTGTTTTCCATAAAATTCTACTATTATGTAACTTTGTCATATAATTGATTCAAAAAAAGTTAGAAGTATCCATGCAAGATGCTTTTATCTTCCGTAAAGCTAAAAAGAAGGAAAAAATAATTGAACTTTCTCAATCAGTTGTATAATACCTGTTTTAACTACAAGTTTAATCATATCACAGGCAGAGGATGGACTATGGAATCCTTCTATAATTTTGCCAGTATTAACCAGTGGGAATTTGTTGATATGCTAAGATTTTTATTTTTTTCCTGAATAACGTTTAAGACTTCTTTTAAGCATATTGTATGTTGGCACCTTCAAGGGTTAAACATTCTATTTAAGCATGGCAATAATCAGTCACTCCAAGCACCAAAATCAGCGAGTTACCTGCATTACAACACCAGCAACAGCAACAGCACACTGTGCAGCTTCAGCCCAAGACTGCATTTCCTGATGTGCATCACATAGGTGCAACAGCCACATTATGTGAAGATCTGGGACAGGAGCAAAGGCCATTGCAAGTTTATAGAAGCTCTCTGCTGCTGCATATCTATCCATGGTCATCATCGATGCCTGTGAGAAGATATATCCAACATCATAATTGGTTTAAAAAAAAATTATATTTATTTGGATTTCCTAGCTGCAAGAAACCCCGTAAGATTTTACCAAAAGTGCATGTTCGAGGCTTGCATCAAGAGCCAGCAGAAGACTGTCAGTGAGATATTTCACCCCTGACCATGACCATTGGTTCTCTGCTGATCTATCCGGAGTTGCATTTAGTGCACTTTCAGGAAGTCCACACTCCCTTAATAAGTTTTGGCTCTTAGATTCATCTGCCATTTCCTCCAAGGATTTTCGAAGACGTCGTGCTTCACCGCTCTCTTCAAGTGTTCCATCAGACTTCATCTGAGTCACTTGCACGTCGGACATCAACTCTGACAATGTGATAGTCAGCATGACCCTTAACCTTGCTGTCTGCATAAAATAAGAACAAGAGCTCTGCAAAATGGAAGTAAAAAAATTTAAGTCAGGAAGCAACATGGAGAAGATGAAGCCAGAAGATAACATGAAAAAGGAGTAGCACTCTGATGAGCACAAATAATCTTACCCGGATGAGTAACTGTAGCCCAATAACAGCTCTTCTCCTGATGCTATCATTTCGGAAAACTGCAAGACGAAGAAGATGGAAAGCAATTTGCTTTAAGAAACGATCATTTTCCCTTGCCAGTAATGTTGAACCATGAAGATCGAACACACTGTTGAACACAGGAAACAATGCTTTCCAAAAATCCAGCGGCTGATTCCGTGAGAAGAAGCTTGTAAATACGGATGTGATGCAATCAAGTTTTACATAATCAGAAGCAATGGCATGGGATGCCGCAGCCGTTGAAAATTTTTCAGTTACTTCCAAAACCTGAAGACTGACAGCAGCACTCAAGTTTTCTTCCCAAAGTTCCTGAAGTTGATTTCACAGTTATTAGGTGCCCCAATAAATGGGGATAACAGTCTAAAAAAATTTAGAAGGAAACAAGTTTTCTACTTCCTTTTCTTTTTTCCTTTCTTTCTGTTTATATATATATATATATATATATATATATATTGCTGATTGATGGGAAAGATGAGGTTGTTCTGGTGATTAACAAAGAATGATCAAGAAATCATCAGTATATGCCATCACTAGCTTGTCTATTGTAATAATAGCAATTTCCACAGTATACCAGTTTTTGCCTCAATATTGGGTGCAAAGACTCTCTCAGTGCTTGGGCTGAAGCTCCAGTCCTGGAAGATTGAGCCTGAGCAAGAGCTTCCCTTAAGGAATACGGCTGGCTAGGGGAACTGAGCTGGGAATTCACTCTCTGCCACAAGTAACCATTTTCAGGTGTTCCAGTAGGCTGCATTAGAGATAGAGAAAAGATACTAAAGATATATAAAAAGGTGCATTTCTCAATATCTTAAATAAAAAACATTTGCACCAATAACAGTAAACAGTGAAAGAAAAAAGCAAGCTAAAGACATTTTCCATGTCAGCGGGGAATATCAAAGAGTAATCATAGACACTTGAATCACAAAAACGGAAAAACCAACAGAGAAAGTAAACTCACTCTGACTTCTTGCCTTGATGCCTCAGTCAGATAGTGATTAATTGAAGGAGAAAGTCTGTCAGAGTACTTTGGAGACGTAGGTGCATCCCCAACAGGGCTGCGGGAACTACTGCCTGCAAGCATGCTATCAGCAGGTTTCCTGTGCTGCACATTATGCGGTGCAAAGTTATCAAGAATATATAATAAGTTGATCAAGACCAACAATAATGTACCATGGGAAGCTATTCAAATAAACATCCAGATTGAATAACAACAAACACGCTAATATCAACTGTGAAGAAAAACATCCAAAAAGGTACACCAAGAAACATGCTTTACAAAATGAGATAAAAATTGGAAAGGGAAATAAAAAGCGTAGCTGTGACAGATTCAGATGTCTCTTAAATTAAACTAGCAACCCTACTATGGAATGTGTACTCTGGCTATTCATGGAACATCAGGAAAACAAAATCAGATACTAAGTTAATGCACAATATAAAGGACCGATGACTCGATGTTCAATGTTCCAGATACATAAACTTTTAGCAAGCTTTAAAGTAGTGCATTTTGCCACAATGAATCTGCATCTCATACCATTGTGCTTTTAATCACACAAAAAATCAACAAAACTTAAGTCTAATTGCTGCATCAGCACAGCCACAGAAAATCATAGAAAACTTCAAAAAAAAAAAAATCCATGGATAATAGACCAGGATATGAAATAGCCAACATGGGATCTAAGGTCTAGCAAAATACCAAGTAATGCAAACAAAAAGGAAATAGAATTCGACATATATAGGAACCTCAAAAAGAATTAGGCATTCTTCCAACAGTTTGAAAAATAATCTGGTTCGAGCAACGCTATGCTGCCAAGCCTTGACAAGTGATGCATCATCCAGATTGCGTAAAATTTGCAAAATAACAATCAAGACTTCACGCTTTTCAACTGTATTCAGATTGTAAAAGACGGGCATTTCATCCAGAATCTGCACACAACATTATAAATTAAGACATTATACGATATTAATTAAGAGCAAGCAGTCCAAGCAAAATAATGAGAACAGATGTAACCTTCAAACTTAAAATTGAATATCAAATTCATCTTTCGTTTAATTTATTTCTTAATAAAGCATTGAGAAAAGCAGCATTGGTGGGGGAAGGGGAAGGGGAAGTGTTGGGGTATTGGGTGCGGAGCCTATGTACACAAAAGGCCCACATAAAAACTAAGATCCTCCTGAAAGTTTAAATCGCGTGTAAGATCTGTGGAAGTGTAAAGAGAATCAGGGAATTTTCCCAATATTCAAAACAGTAAGGAACTAATTCTCTTCAGGGTATAGGGTGCATCAATTTCTTCAGTCTGCCTCCTCAAAGATGTGTCTAATTCTCTTCTTCCCAAATTCTATCATATAAAAAAAGATTACCGAATAATAGGACAAAAACCCAACCCTGATCACTGATATCAATTAAGTCAACAAGTTACAACTATGAACAGATTTTCCAGACCACCTCATTCATAATAGAAATTTAGAACAGTAATATTGAATCAGTTACTGACTGGGTTTGTTCCATCAAAACGATAACAGACCAACAAAATCTCCGTCTTGAGAGCAATTACCTCAAAGCATCAATGTACTTGAGAGTTGTGCAGCAGAACCAACTGGTTTTCAGGTATGAAAACAAAGTAGAGGGGAGGGTGGAGAATAGATCACCTTGGTTCAATGTCTCAACTTAATTTTTTAATCAATTAGCCGTCAAGCAAAATAAAAATAAGAAGCAAGCACAAAGACACTAGATATAACAAAGAAACCTAATCCAGATCCAAATATTAAACAATGTGAAAGAAAGTCAACAACATTACCGAGTCAGTCTAGATGCTACTCCCTAACTCACTAACCCATTGCTTTACTATCGACACATAGAGTTCCCAGCTAGCGCAAATTCCTCAAAATTACCATCACCAGTCCTCTGCTATCCACGTCAAAGCAATTGCTCCTCATGATATGCTTCCTTTATACCAGTGATCAATAAATAGCTCTATTCAACAACGCAAAACCATAAAACAAGTATATCATCTGTTGCTGCTATCTGCTCTTCAGAAATGCCTTCCAAACTCGAAGAACACTCGCTATCACACACAATCTAAGCTCTCAACACTCAAGTGTGTGTATGGGGGAAAAAAAAAAAAAAAAAGAAGAAGAAGAAAAAAGAAAAGAAAAGAAATTCTGGAAGCTATAGAAAACACTCAAAACTCTTAAAACATGCAGCCCCTCAATATATATGCATAAAGTTGTATAAGCATGCAATATCAATTATATCAAAAAGTTACTTAGTAGCAGTGCTTAAATTCAAGTACCAGTGCTCAACTTTCTAGAATGCCAAGTACCAACACTTGAAATGGGTTCAACTCTGTTATGCTGAGTAACTGTCCTTAAAACTGACAGAACTCATGGTTTTTCCCAAAACTAGCCTTTTTAAGTCCAGATCTCATCCTAACTCTTCCTAAATAACTTTCAAAGTAAGGATGCTTTCCATAGCGTCTTTGCGATGCAACATGAAAACTGAAATGCATGTTACTTGTCCCTAAGTCGGTGAATAACAATCGTTTTTGATCATTTTTCATAATTTTCAAACTCCAACAACAACCAACAAAATGAAAAATTGCAACTCAAAAAAGGATTTTGGCACCATAATTTCCAACACATGACACCAAGTCCTAACAATAATTGTGCAACATGCACATGAGTGAGCTTAAGGTTGATGTCGATCGACGGTAAATCTAGGCATCTGTAAGGGCAACCCATCATGTTGCTAATTCTTTTTCTTTTCATTTTCTTTGGAAGAAAAATCCACAAGGGGACACCAAAGAAGCAGCAATCCATGTACAGTATAGCATATAGAGAGACCAGTCGAGAAAGGGACCAAAAAAAAAAAAAAAACAAAGAAACAAACTAGGGGCCCAACTCCCCATAAACAAGAATACAGTGAAAAATATATCTGACATAATTTTATGATAAAAATCTCCACAACATCTAAAGTTAGTCTATTTCTCCACACCAAGCATACACCACCAAAGGAACAACAGAATTACCTGGCATCCTGGCCTAAATTTTTTCCACTTTCTGTCTACACCAACTCCACAAAACTTCCATGGTTGTACTCGATAGAAAAGAGACAATAGCTAAAGCCACTGGCCAGTGAAAAAGAAGATTATTTACTCTCTTCAGGCCCCTTAGGGAGTGTTACGACAAACACAGCAAACCCAAGAACAAATCAAGAAACATGACAAAAAAGTAATCACACCACACACAAAGAACACAAAGATTTAGTGTCGTTCAGCAAAGCCTACATCCACGGTGGAGATCCGGCGAAAGTTTTCAGTATGCGAAAAATAGGAGATTACAAGTTTCAGCCCCAAACCCTAGCTCTCACTCTCACTCTCACTCTCACTCTCTTTCTCTGCGATTTTCAGTGTCTCAATTGATTCCACTCCAAACCGCAAGGACCCTTATATATCAGGCTACAAAAGAGTACAAAACTGGGTCCATGACCCGCAAGGAAAACAAAACCTGGGTCAAAGCTCATTCAACAGGTCGTCGGCTCGTAAACAAATCACAAAGCGACCCGGCACCAAATTCGGGCCACAACATCACATGGAGAAACTGTCCCCTTCCCATTCGAATATCAACAGTCAAAAGTCTCTCCAAACCCTCAATCTACCAAAAAGAATACACCTTACAAGGAGCTATCGTCCACGTAATAGCTTTCTAAGAAAACAGAGAGGGGCCTCTCCTCTGAACCCTATATCAAACGAGCACTTCGAGCTTCCCCCAAAGGCAGCAAGCACAAGGGTCATCCATTCCAAGAGAACAAGTACAAAGAGCATATGTACAAATTTTAATAAAAGAAAGAGGCTCTAGTTGATCCATCTCCGAGTTCTGTAACGCGTTGCTGAATCAGAGTTTCCAAACCATCTGACACATTGAAGTTTACAAAATTAATCAAAAGATCTTCTTTTGCAACAAATTTGAACTGATCTGGACAAAGAAGACATAATGAACCATCTGGGCATTCAATAGTCAAGCCAACACCTTACGTACCCAAATATCCAATATAATTGGAGAACTCATCCCAGCCTTTCATGATAGTTACAGGTCCACACTGTAGAAAGATTGAACCTCAATCAATGACCATTCACCCTTCCCGCAATCATATCATCCTACAACCACACTTCTGTACATATTGTTTTTTTCTTCTGTATACTTCAAAAATCATTTTTCGTCAACTTTGGTAAATACCCAAACAAGGTGAATCCAATCCCCAGATAAAACATACTCATCTTCAAAGACCCTCTCCAGCATTTTCCTACCAAGGTTTGGAAGGAAAAAAGAGACAAAGACCTCAAGCTCATAAACATGCCATTGGTACTGCTAATCCCACCCTCTTGGACAATTAAACCCCCATATAGCCAGTCACATGCTTTTAAACAACAGATCCCATGCCTAATTTCGACAGAAGAACCTAATGGTGCACCCAAATTAGCTGTGAGAAGGTTACTGATCTTACAACCCAAATAAGACACCAACCACATGATGTTTTCAATACACTCTAACAGGTGTTAGTGGAATAAACATAGAAGTAAAAGTAGTGTAATATTGCTTTGCCTCAATGGAGGTTGGTGTAATTTACCCTTTTGCATAATAAGGATTTTGAAGGCAATATTAAATTGAAATCTCATGAACGATATTTTTTATTGTTCAAAAACAATAATCATTACATTAAAGTAAGAGAAATCTCATAAAATTTAGATCAACCAATAATCAGGTGGAAAGCTTTAAGATGTTGCATCCAATCTATAGGCTTCATATGACCTATAAAGAACCCATTACAATATCTACTAAAAGTGAAAATTATAAAACATGACAAAATGAAGAATCCAAAAGTCATACTTTACCCAAATTACTCAGCCGCCATCAGTGTGGACAAATTGTACACGAGTAAACAATATAAAAAAATTTATGTCTTGCTTCCATGACTAAAGCTGAGAAGATAAACCACATTCTCATGTCATACGGTAACATACATACATAAATATGGACAAATATCATTTCATGAAACATATATGACCTTAAAGTGATAGTTTTATGCATTTCCAATAACGTAATTCTATGGCCTATGATGAAGAGCATTCTAGAACTTCTATTAAGAAAGTTCAAAACAGTTAAGGAACTTGACATGTAACAGAGCAGATTTCCACAAGCAAAGATTCCATGAAAAAGGAAAACCATATATACAGTACTATTAAACTTTAAGAATGCTGTGCACCTGTCCAACGAGTGGAAAATATAGCTGGGAAATATATAATTTATCTTCAGGTTTTTGGTACCGAGCATCAAATTCATGCTTGCACAAAAGGACGACCAAGATCCTAGCCGCCTACAAACAACAAAAAGGAAAGTGTCATTCTAGCTCCATTCAAACACCAAATCGCAAGTGCTACAACAAAATAAAATTTTAGTCGCAAACATTGAGAAAGAGTTGCATTTATATTATTCTGATGGAATGAAAGATATTTTCACCCAGTGAAGAAATAAGACAATCACTTACCAAAAAAAAAAAAAAGAAAAAAAATAAGACAATCATTTGAAATAATGATCTGATGAAAACACCATTCTTCACTCACTTTTGCCCGCTGAGATAAATCATCGTGATCCCAAGTAAGGAAAAGCTCTTGTATTAAAACAGAAGAAAGGTAGTTCCTGTAACGTAAAAATGCACAATGTCAAGAACACGTCTGCACGACACCCAAAATGAGTGATCACAACTATTAAAGAAAACAGATTTGAAATACCAATAACAACAACAGCTATGATAATAGTAATAAACCATATTGACTTGTTTTTCACCTTATGTAGACTAAGAGAAATAAAATAGTAAATTTTAAATTTTACTTCCTTAACCTTGAACCATATTTTTTTTATTTTTTATATGCATATAGTTTTATTTAAAAATTGTTACATCTCTATTTTTTGAACCTTACACATGATATGCTTTTAAACATATATTGTGTACTTACTTACTTGGTAAATTACCTATAGTCAGTTTGTCTTAAATAATCACACTTGAAATGGTATCAGAGCCTGACCCAGCCGGAAGTGTGGCCAACGAGGACATAGGGCCCCACCGGGGGGGGGGGGGGGGGGGGGGGGGGGGGGGTTGGTTGTGGCGACCTTGTGGGCGGGTGTGTGTGAGTGTACAGGTGGCACCAGTAGGCTATTACACTGGGCGAGCTACAGGTGTACAATCCCACATCGCTTGAGTATGAATGGGGCTTATATGTAGATTCAACACCCTTGTATGACATAACACGTTTTAAAGCCGTGATGGCCGTGAACCCATCAGAACTTCGGAGTTAAGCGTGTTTAACCTGGAGTAGTACCAGGATGGGTGACCCCCCGGGAAGTCTCTTGTCCGAGGGAGCCAAAAGCGGACAATACTGTGTCTAAGTACGGTGAGGGTCGTTACAAAGATATTCACAAACTATCGTGTATTACATCATATCTATTAAAAAACCATGGCTTGGTACATTCATAAAATAATTGGAATATCAAGCATGAGAATGCAGGTTCAAATCCTGAGAGTAACCACTTTGAGCAAATAATGCCCAAGATTAAGTCTACATCCGATCCATAGTTACCAGCACCCTCGATTAATGCGTATCCCACTGGGGAATGACCCTTTTCACATATTATCTACTGTTTTCACCTAATTCAGATTTAAATATGTATATATATACATGCATACACATGTATATATATACATATACATATATATATCAAAGACTTTATTCTGAGCTTCTTCGTTGGAGACCTCGTCTAGATGGTCTTCACTTCGATTCTATTTCTGCCTTGGAGAGAGATGGGCTGGAAAATCCTTTTTCGGAGGAGGAAGTGCTGAAGGCTTTAAAGAGTTGCAATGGTGATAAGGCTCCAAGTCCTGATGGTTTCACGATGAGATATTTGTTGGAAAGCTGGGAGGTGGTCCGGTACGAGATTATGGGCACTTTTCATGAGTTCCATTCCACGGGGTGATTTGAGAAATCGCTTAACGCATCTTTTATTGCCCTTATTCCTAAAAAGGGTGGTGCTTCTAATATCAAGGATTTTAGACCCATTAGTCTGATCGGGTGCATTTACAAGATCATTGCAAAAGTCCTTGCCTTTAGATTGAGGGAGATGGAGTTATCTCTGAGTCTCAGAATGCTTTCGTTGGGGGTAGACAGATTCTGGATTCCGCTCTTATTGCTAGTGAATGTGTGGATTCTAGACTTTGTAGTGGGACTCCTGGTGTTCTGTGCAAGCTGGATATTGAGAAAGCCTATGATCATGTTTGTTGGAATTTCCTGTTCTATCTGTTGGAGAGGATGGGTTTTGGTGAGCGATGGAGGAAGTTGATTGTTTCTTGTGTTTCCACTGTCAGGTTTTCGGTGTTGGTGAATGGCTCTCCTTCGGGGTTCTTTGGCAGTTCTCGTTGGTTGAGACAGGGGGATCCTCTCTCCCCTTTTCTTTTTATTATTGTTATGGAGGCCCTTAGCAGGCTGATGAGAAGGGCGGTGGATTTGGGTTTTCTTAGGGGTTTCAAGATTGGCCCTGAATCAGTTCAACAGTTGGAGATCTCTCATTTACTTTTTACGGATGACACTATTGTTTTTTGTGAGGCTGATGTATCCCAGTTGAGGTATCTGAGACGTGTTTTGGTTTGTTTCCAGGCTGTTTCTGGTTTGAAAGTTAACGTGGGAAAGAGTGTGATTGTTCCTATGGGGGAGGTTCAGGAGGTGGACACTCTGGCTGCTGTTCTAGGGTGTGGGACGCAACGCTTTCCCATCTCGTACTTGGGTTTGCCGCTGGGGGACTCGGCTAGGAGGGTGGGAAGTTGGAACCCGGTGATTGAGCGGGCCGAGAGAAGATTAACGGGTTGGAAAAAACAATATCTGTCAAAGGGCGGTAAAGTTACGTTAGTGAAGAACACTTTGTCAAGCCTTCCAACGTACTTTCTTTCGCTTTTTCGTATTCCAGCCTCTATTGTTGGAAGACTAGAAATGCTCCAACGTAATTTCCTTTGGGGGGGTCGCGGAGAAGAGTTCAAGTATCATCTTGTCAAATGGGAACAGGTTTGCAGGCCTATTCAGTTGGGAGGGCTTGGAATTAGGAGATTGGCCCCTTTCAATTGTGCTCTTCTTGGTAAGTGGCTTTGGAGATTTGGTAAGGAAAGACACAAATAATGGAGAAGGGTTATCTCATGTCGCTTTGGGGAGGAGAGAGGAGGGTGGTCAGTTAGACCAGTCAGGTCTGTTAGCGGAGTGGGTGTGTGGAAGGCCATTGGTAAGGGGTGGGATGCCTTTTCTAAACATATTAGATTCAGAGTTCGGGATGGAAGAAATGTCCGGTTTTGGGAGGATCCATGGTGTGATGATAGGCCTTTGGCCCTTTTGTTTCCCAGGCTTTTCAGGATTGCTGTTGACAAACATGCTATGGTTGCTAACTACTATCGCCTTGATAGTGGGATGTGCGTTTCCGGCGAGCTTTTCAGGATTGGGAGCTGGATGATGTCACTGGGTTTTTGGCTCTCCTTTACGGACAGGAGGTGGAGGGGTCTGGGGCAGATTCTTTGATTTGGGTGCCTTCTTCTCAGGGGATGTTCCAGGTCCGGTCCTTTTTTGTGTGCCTTTCTGGTTTTCATGGTGCCTCATTCCCATGGAAGACGGTGTGGAGGTCTAAGGCGCCTCTTAGGGTGGCCTTTTTTGTGCGGACTGCAGCTTGGAGTAAGATTTTGACTTTGGACAATTTGAGAAAGCGAAGGCATATCATTGTTAATAGGTGTTGTCTTTGCAAGATTAATGGGGAGTCGGTGGATCATCTTTTGTTGCACTGTCCTGTGGCTCATGATTGTTGGAGTTTGATGTTTGGCCTGTTTGGTATTCATTGGGTCATGCCTCGCTCATCTCGGGAGTTGTTAGATATGTGGAGGGGCCAATGGGTGGGGGCTCAGGCCAGAGTTTTTTGGAGGGTGACCCCTTTTTTTATTTGGTGGAGCCTTTGGAGAGAGGGTAATGGAAGATCTTTTGAGGGAAAGGAATCCTCCATTGGGGTGTTAAAATTTTCTATCATTTGTAATTTGTTTTGTTGGGGTCAGGGGAGAGACTACTCCTCTCTTGAGGATATTGTTGATTTTATGAGCTCTTTGAGTTCATAGGCTCCGTTTTGTCTTTGTATAGTTTGGAACGTGTTCCCCTTTTGAACACTTTTAATACAATTTACTTATCAAAAAAAAGAATGCCGGTGGCCCTTTAGTGTCCTTGCATTTCGAAGTTTAGAGGATACCACATCATGGGCATGTTTCTCATTGATGCCCGTCCTCTTTACACTTCAACATGTGTCAAGTGTTCCTTTTATTTTATTCCATCACATTATGTTTCTTTGTTGGTTGATAAAGTATCCATATCCACATCACCACTATAATTCTCAATATTTACCTGGCATGTACTTCAATTCACCAACGAAGACTGTCACCATTTCAATCTAAAGAAAAAGAAAACAGGACAAGAAACAAGGGATTCACAGACAAACATCACCTATTCCATCCAATTCCATTGGACTAAGATATGTTGGGTGTATTAGCTGATAATCAGATTTATAAGAGACTAAAAAATATATATCAGCAGACACATAAAGGCACCAAAAGCATTATCTAAAGAATGACCTCTTTAATATACTTGGTACTTGGAAGTACTGGACCCAAAAACAAATGGGTCCATTTCAAGCTAAGGTGATTAAATACTTGTACGCTCCCCAACCGTAACCCCCGTCCCACCAAGAAGAAAAACCCCTCACAAACATGGTGAAAACAAAAGGTAGATAATTAAATGATAAAAGATCATATAGAAAACCATTTTGATAAAGATAAAAGATAATTCTCAAGTAATGTAGTTTAAAACATGAAATATTTTTAGGACTAATAATCTATTTGATATGGTACATAGTGACTACCACGTCCTCTCCAGACCTACGTAAGTTGTTTGAGATCTCGTTTGAGCAACGGTGTTCCGGGTGTTCTTTGCAAGCTGGATATTGAAAAGGCGTACGACCATGTGAGCTGGAGTTTCCTTCTCTACTTGTTGGAGAGGATGGGTTTTGGTGGGCGGTGGAGGAGATGGATTCTTTTTTGCATTTCTAGCGCTCGGTTCTCTGTCCTTGTGAATGGAGCTCCAACGGGTTTTTTCTCTAGCTCGAGGGGCTTGAGACAAGGGGATCCGCTTTCCCCTTTCTTGTTCCTTTTTGTGATGGAGGCTCTTAGCAATTGCTGAAGAGGGCTGTGGAGTTTTGGTTTTTTGAGAGGTTTTCGAGTGGGCAGGGATGTTGCTAGTCAACTAGAGGTTTCCCATTTGATGTTTGCGGATGACACTATTGTGTTTTTTGATGCAGACGCGTCCCAGTTGAGGTATTTGAGATGCGTTTTGATTTGGTTTCAAGTTGTTTCTAGCCTTAAGGTTAATGTTGACAAGAGTCTTCTTATGCCTGTTGGGGATGTTCCTGAGATTGAGTTGTTTGCTCAGATCCTTGAATGTTGTACTAGCTCTTTTCCCATTTATTACTTAGAATCGCCTTTGGGCGCTCCTTCGAGATGCGTGGGGAGCTGGGATCCGGTTATGGATAGATTCGAAAGGAGGTTGGCAGGTTGGAAAAAGCAGTACCTGTCCAAGGGGGGTCGGGTTACCCCGATTAAGAGCACCCTTTCTAGCCTTCCTACTTACTTCATCTCTCTGTTTCAAATTCCTTCTTCAGTGGCTGAGAGAATTGAAAGATTGCAATGCAACTTTCTTTTTCTTTTTTTTTTTTGGGGGGGGGGAGGGAAGGGAGAGGAGTTCAAGTTTCACCTGGTTCGGTGGGATCAAGTGTGCCGTCCACTGGTTCAGTGGGATCAAGTTTGCCGTCCAATTCGGTTTGGAGGCTTAGGGTTAAGAAGGTTGTTGCCTTTTAATAAGGCTCTCCTTGGTAAATGGCTCTGGCGGTTTAGGATTGAAAGGCATTGGCTATGGAGGAGAGCTATTGCGAGCAAATTTGGGGAAAGTAGCTGTGGGTGGTGCTCTCTTGCAATGCGTTGCCCAAGGGGGGTGGGAGTTTGGAATTTCATTCGGAGGGGTTGGGATGATTTCTGCAAGCATGTTTGTTTTCGAATTAAAGATGGAAGGAGGATCATTTTTTGGAAGGATCTCTGGTGTGGGGAACTCCCTCCTGCTCTTGCTTTCCCATGGCTCTATAGGATTGCTTCTCACCGATAGGCCATGGTTGTTGACTGTTATCATCTTGATAACGGGAGACTGACTTGGGCTATTCAGTTCAGCAGCCATTTTCAGGATTGGGAGATCGAGGATGTTTCTCGCTTTCTGGATAAGATTTTAACCCAGGATAATTTGAGGAGGAGGAATCAGGTGGTGGTCAATCATTGTTATATGTGCTTGTGCAATGAGAAGTCAGTTGATCACCTCCTTTTACATTGCAGCATGGCCAGAGATTGTTGGGATTTGATGCTTGGTTTATTTGGGGTCCATTGGGCTATGCCTTTTTCCTCTAAAGGGTTGATTGAGGCTTGGAGAGGCGTCTCAGTGTGGGCTTCCATTTGTGATGCTTGGAGGGCTACGCCGCTTTGTATTTGGTGGTGTATTTGGCTCGAGAGAAATAGGAGATATTTTGATGGAAAAAAGAAGCCTGTTTCTATGCTTACGTTCTCTGTTATTTTTACTCTTTTTTGTTGGGTTTCAGGGAGAGATTATAGATCTACGGAGGATATTATTGTTTTTTTGGCCTCTCTGAAGGTCTAAGGCGCCCTTTGGCCCTTTTGTTTCTTTGGGTTCTACTCCCCTTTTGAGCGTTTTTAATAAAATCTTACTTATCAAAAAAAAAAAAAGAATTTGTGCTGCTTCATGACACTTCAGGAATTCAAAAGCTTAAAATATAACACACCCATTAACAGTATGATTGCTGGGTGGATTTTCTTGGCCATTAAAACCATAATAATCAAGATGGGCTAGTTATCTCAGCTAGCCACCACAAGATCTCAGATGTTGATTGTTCTCAGATATTTGGAGTTACCAGGCCAAGAGCTGCTAGGTTGTAGCCGAGCTCTTGCCTCATCTACAAGATTAGAAGAGTTCAATATATATATATATATATATATAATAAAATTAAATAAAAATAAGAGGAAAGACAGTAGGTGTAAGGTACCTATCTGAAGGATCACGCCCAGGCATTTCTACAAATAGATCATGATCACATATGATCTGCAGAAATGTAAGCTTGCAGTCATGCAGAACTGATTGACATACCCCAGAAAATTTATCCAAGTACAATGATACCTGCATGAAATGGAAAATACTTTGTAAATATATGCCAACCAAAAATAATAGGAAAAAGGAGACAAATAATACAAAGACATGACTCTATTTCTGTACATATATAAAGTGTCCTTTTAACAACATTGCTTCATGGATAAGTTTTAAAAGTGCCCCAAAAATGAAATGATTAAAAGTGCCCCAAAAATGAAATGATTAAAAGTGCCCCAAAAATGAAATGATAAAAAGTATATTGCAAATGTAAAATTACACTTGGAAAACCAAGGCACTGACAGTAATTTAATTTTCTCCCCTTCTATCACAGATGACAGTTTACTCTTCTTCCTATTTCTCCTTATCCTTCCCCAAAACTCTGCCCAACAACATATCCGTCACAATGCCCCTCCCGCTGCCTACACCAAATTCTAGATAGTCAAATGTTCAAATATCTAACAAGAATCGGGAAATCTTCTTTGAGCGTTTGCTGCTATAGTGGTTGAAATGGATGGGATGGATTCTCAGCCTTGATTCTTGGTGGTAGGTAGAGATGAGGGTGTCAGATAAAGATTGTGCGCTTTAGCTAGTTTCCACAAGTAAGGCCTTAGGGAGAGACAGACAGAGAGAGAGAGAGAAAAAGAGAGTACTTGGAAACAGTGACTATATGGACAAACCCCTCTTCCATTCATTTCTAATTTTCTTCTCATCATCAGGTGCCTTGATATAACCACGTCAGCAGTCAAATCATTAATGCATTGTCATCATTGCACTAGGGCAGTGCAACAATATCAACGGTGGTCGGGTGGTGAATTGGACACACCAAATACAGATAAATATATATTCAGTGACATGGGTACCAAGAATGCACAAAAAAGACCACAACTTCGGAAAATATACCTTCAGTTATTTGGGGTAACGAACTCATAAAGCATTGGATTCCTTTAGAGAACGTACTAGGAAATGGTTATACTAATACACGAGCCTCTCCGTATATGAATAAAACCTTACGTGGTACTTCTAGTTATATGTTCCTACCATCTATCCCCCGAGTTAGGTGCCGCATGCACCACTATTAAGATATATGATTTTTTTAGTAAATTACTCTCAGACCCCCCCCCTGAGGTTTTGCGAAATTACCCTCAGACTAAAGTTCTGAAACAACCTCCATTGAGGTTTTCCAAAATCACCTTGACGACCCCTGTTGTTAGTCAACTGTTAGATCAGTTAAAGGAATAACTGCTTAAACCCAAAAATGCCCTTGTATAAAACAAAATGAGGTAAATAACCATTAACTTTATGAAATGAACATTTTAACTTAATTTCATTGGACAAAAATATCCTTACGGATAACCCATATATACAAAGAGATTATTAGCACTTTCTCTCTTGCTAACAACATTACCCTTAAAAGTTTAATAATTTAATTATAAATAATTAACAATTAATATATAACTGAAAATTAAATATATATATATATAAATATTAAATTTACATTTAAATTACAATATTTAAAATTAAATACACACACACACACACACACAAAAATTGATACATTATTTTACTTGCATTTAATTCATTTCACTCTTTGAAAAACATTCCCAACACCGAATTAGCCCCACCATGATCGTGAATCAACTTCAATACTTTGCTTATTCTCCGCTTAGAATCTCGATGAATTCGTGTGACTTCTATTAGTAAACAACTTAATACCATCTCATCAACCATCATCCTCATATACCCTACACTACCCGACTCACACATAGGAGGGGCAAACAGTCCTTGTTCATACCATATTCCTCAATCAGACATTGTCCATGGATTTGCTGATATTGGTCTTTATCTAAACTAGGGTTTCTATGCCAAGCCAATGGACCTCCAAACCAATCATCGGAATTTCCAAGAAACGAACGATGGAGATCCACAGTAGGTGTAACGGGTTGATCACTTTCCATCCAACCCAAAAGCTTAATTAGGTTGTGCTGCCTACCCGCCGTTATAAGCCCATGACCCTCCTCGTACATATCTGATGTGGGACTAGAGCAATATGACAATAAGCCTATAATGATCCAAGAAACAGAGAGTATAGAATAATAGTATTTGGAAGGAGTGATCGTTTTGTGGTAGAAATCTAGGGGCTTGATTAAATAAGGGGTGGAGATGACAAAACGGGAAATGAGAAATTGAGTTTGTTGCATACAGAATTCTAATTGCACCAACAATTTCTGCTGAGGAGGGAATTCGTGGGTAACGCTGCAATTAGTTAGAATTTTTGTCATACTTATTAGGTTATAGTGGAAGTGGAGAGAGACATAGAGTAGCAGTGATGCTGGAGAGATAGAGATAAAGATAAAGGTGTGCCGGTGGGGGGGGGGGGGGGGGGGGGGGGGTTTCGATTTGGTAGATGAGAGAGAGTATGAATGATTAGTAATTAACTATTGTGAGAGGGTAAATAAGTAAGATCAACATATTTTGCTTAAATCAGTTAATATAATAATAGTACGGGTATTTTTGTAATTTTACCATGGGTGCAAACTGACCAAACGGATTCAACCTCTGAGAAGGGTGTCAGAGTGATTTTTTCAAAACTTTAATGTGAGGATAATTTTAGAAAATCTTAAAGGATCTGATAGTAATTAACCCTAATTCTTATTGATGCTTAGATATGGAGTTATACCATTACTAACAACACATTAGTCTTGAGCACATATAACTCCGCGTCGCCATAGATTTTGCCATGACACTCAAAATATTCCCTCTTCGTTATTGACATCATAACTAAAGTCTATCTTCTTTTCACAAGAGTATCAGCAGCAACATAATTGCTTGCAAGCTTTTGTTCATGCATATCTTATGCAATTGAGTACATGCAACACTTCCATCCTTTGTGAATTTAGAGATCCTACAACGATATTATGATAACGCAGAATCTATAATTGAAATCCCATGAATTTGCTGATTTTTGTGCACCATACCCATATTAATCCAGAGTCAATTCCATACTACTGTAACATGCATTATAGTTCATGCCAAAAGGAAAAACAAAAGCAAACGAAATTCAAATTAAATAGAAAGCATACCAATTCAAAAACTTGGCGAGGCTCAATGATGGACAAGAGATCATAACAAAAAAAGGCCAGACTGCTGTTTAAACGTTTCGCCAAGCTTAATCCTTTCTTGCAACGCTCATGCACTTCTGTAATAAGGCAATCATATAATTGCATAATACATCTGAACACACCTTCTTTCAATTGCATTGGCGGAACGTCTTCACCTATTGCATAAAATAAAAAATAAAATAATATATATATCAATACAGTATCGCCCGCCAAGAGAACATCTTTAATACATGAAAAGTAAAACCTCAACCAGATTTAACAGCTTTCTTTTGTCATAAAATAGCATTGAATGAGATCAGTAATTCAACAAAGAAAAGAATGCAATTTTTTGCTAATAATCAAACCTCTCAGTAGGAACAAATTTTTTACAGGTGGCAGTATGTTAGTGATATGACAATGCCTGATGGTTGAGTTGTTAATCTCTAATCTTAGCTTTGGGGTTGGTTCTCTTCTTTTTGTAGGTAATCATCTTCCGGAATTGCTGGGTAACATTGTCTTCTTCCCAGTTTTCAATTCTATTAAGGGACATTCCAATACAGGAGAAAGTAGGAACTTCAAAACCAGATTGACAGCTAATTCAAAGTCTCAACATTTTCCCTTTTGTCAGTGCAACACTTCAACAAAAAGAGAAGCATGCAATTCTGTTAATAACCAAGAATGTGATTTTAGTAGGGTTTCAAGTTCTTTGACTGCAAGTTTGCTAAATCTGTGTGGATGTAGTGAAGCCTACACTATCAGGTCAGTTTGAACAAGTTCAGAGGTTACAAGAATCATTACCAACGTTAGTTATTATGTTATTCCTTTATATTAGCCATTAATTAGGTTTTTTCCATTCTTCAGGTTCTTCTCTTAGGTAGCGATGGGTAGTTGGGGTCCTCGTCCCCTTTCCTGTTTTTTATTCTATTAAAATTCAACATTCATCAAAACAGAAGAAAAATACTCCTCGTCCACAATTAAAAGAATAAAAAGCAGGTGTGGCTCAGCAACTCTGCGATCTTCCAACCCATGGCAACATGTTGTGGGGAACTGTGTCAGAACCATGTTGTGGCAGAAACAGACTCAGCACCCATTTTAAATTTAAAGTATACATGCTACTTAGTCTACAAGCATCATCATGCCAAATCATAATTATTTATGCACATTATGGTAAAATATAAGATTAATGACAATACATCAGTCAAACAACAAAACCATATCCCTATTTATACAAAACACTGTATGTCTGCCTCATTTAATTATTCGTTTCTGAAAAAAATCAAATATTATGAATCATATAAAGTTTAAAATTATCACACCAAAAAAAAAATAAAAATAAATAAATAAATAAATCATCATCAATCATTTTGATTTGTCTTTAATTTGGATACCTAGTAGAAGGATATTTCTTTTCCAATAACAGATGTTAAAAGGGGGTAAAAAAAAACGATCTGCTTAGAAATGACAAGAATCTCACTGTTTAAATGGAAAAAAATTGCAATATTTTGCAATCTAAAGCTCTCTATGTTTGTAAAGTGACAGAAAAATTTAGATCATGAGTTGGTTCCCCAAACCTCGTAGAAGTCAATCATTGTACTCCCCAAAGGGTTTAAGGATATAAGGACTGGAAGTAGAACAATAAAAAAGCAAAAGGAAGATGAACTGTCAACCATCTTCAAAATTCGCAGTTTCCGTGATAGAGAGGACGAACAAAGTCAATATGCATTGCCTATTCAAACTGAGACATCAACCAGGCCAGCCAATTTACACACTCAATACCAAGTGGAAAGATTTTATTTTTCTTTTCTTTTTAAAAAAAAAAAAAATCAATGCTTCACAGATTTTTTTTATCAGTATTGTTCAATAGTTAAAACCAAAAGACAGATTGCTGGTAAAGAACTTTGTAAAAAATATTACATGATAAGCCAATGCTTATGCTTTATAAAATTGCTTTTCTGAGGATGATATTTGGATGGTACAAACATAGATCCGCTAAGTAGAAACGGGGAAAATGTAAATATTAAGATTTTCCCCTTAAATTAACAAAAACTAATAGAGGATAGAACTGCCTCTTTCAGTTGAAAGAGGGAAATGGTTGGTGATTTGATATTACACGTTGAAATAATGATTTTCCCCTTAAATTAACGCGGCCTGAGCCTACTGCTCCGACCAGTCACCGGAGTCATCTACTCCGGTGAAATCCTCTGCTACTTTTCTTGTTTGTTTCTTTTTTCTCTCGTCATGCGTTCTTTCTTGGAAGTCGCTCGACTGCCTCGCTTGTTTCAGGGTGGTTTCGCAAGGTCTGCTTCCACTTACAGAGGTAACTCGATCTTCTTGGATGATGACTCGGTTGGTAAGAGAAGGGAGGATTTAAAGACTTGCTTGGTAGGAAAATTTGACAAAGAAGTGGGGAATAGAGATCAGATTGCAACTTGGGCTTCACGCGCTTGGAAGGTCTCGCCAGTGGTGGTCGTCTCGCCTTTGCCGGATTCTTTGCTTCTCTTTCAATTTCCATCTAAAGTGGAGGCTGAGAGAGTGCTCAAGGAGGGACGCCGCGATTGGGGGAAGGCCACTCTCTGTGTGGATTCGTGGAATTTTAGGGTGGGAAGCTCTGAGGTGTTAAAAATGAAAGGGCTGAAGAAAGTTTCGTTGTACGGCCTTCCTCTTCACCTATGGAACCATGCTCTTTTTGTGACGGTTGGGGATTTGTGTGGAGGGTTCATTTGGGTAAATGCGGATGAATCCATTGATGCTGAGAGGGTTCAGATTACCGTGTCAGATGGTTGTGCTTGCCCGCCTTTCATTTTTATTCATGATGACCAATTTTGCTATAAGGTGGCCGTTTGGGAGGAGACTCTTCCACAACTCATCCCGACGACGGACAGTCTGGAAGGGGTGATGGTTCTCACTTGCTGAAATAAGTGGAGTGGTTGAGGTGGGTCTCCATGGGTGAGAAAGGGATGGAGGAGTTTCAGAGATGGAAGGAGTGGAGAGAAAGGCATTGGGATCGCAACACTGCCTGTTTTAGAAGGATCTTTACTCAGCGTAGGAGGGATAGCCATTCTTCCTCGAAGGTTGGTGGCTGGAATCTTGGTCGCTGGGATTTGCAGAGGCAGCAGATGTTCTTTCACGCACAACGGGCGCATAGATGGGGAAGCGATGGTGACCACCCACGTGGTTGGCGCAAAAATGACAACCGTTTCAAATGGGTTACAGCTGTACCCAATTTGAATTCTGGCATTGGGGCGAGGAAAGTTGATTTGGGCTCAGGCGGTGGTGGGCTTGCTTCTGGCCAGTGATTGGACCAGCGGTTGGGGCTATTGTTGTGCAGGGTCAAGACTCATTTCCTGTTGGGCCAGTTTCTGGGCCTAACTTTAATAAGGTTCATGGGTCTATGATGTGTGGGAATGATAATGGTGAGGCGGCCCCTTTTTGCTCGGATGGTCCATCAACTGTTTTGGGCTGTGGGCCAAGTTCAAAGCCTATTGTTCCCGTGCCTTTTTGCTCTGGACTGGATGTGGCCAACCGGTTTGGACCACTTTCTGTTGTTGGTCTATCTCAGTTGTCTGGTTCATCACTCTCCAAAGACAGACGGCGTACAAAGTCTAATTCTCAGGGGCACCGACTGAGATTTAAGAAGAGGATCCTCCTCCTGGCCATGCGAAGAAAATGGACCCGAAAGGAGAAACAAAAATGGATTCCTAATTCAGACTCTCTCCCGGGTAAGTTGGTCTCTTTGAATTGTTCTTCGCCTGTGGGTCCTTCTTCTTCTTCCCGTTCTTTTTCTTCTGATTTTCCGAGGACCTACTCGGAGGGTTTGTTGAGGCCGGTGTCTTCTCTGTCCAACAACCTTTCCTCGAACTTAAAGGATGGTTTGAAAAATGGGCGAAAGAATGTTCTTGGGGATTTCCAGGTTGACGGATTGAGTCCATCTCGGTCTGTGGTTCAGAAGGGTGAGAGTGTTACAGTGTGTGGTGGGCGTGATTTGAAATTTTGTTTGGATGATGCTTCTGCGACTGTGTTGTTGAGTGAGTTGCGAACTCACTTAGCCTTAAAAGGTTTTCAATGTGGGATGAGTGGGCCTTTGGCTGCTGAGGAAAAAGGGACCCCGCTGGCTGGTCTCTCCCCTCCCTTGTCAGTCTTTGAGGATGGGGATGGTGGATCATGTTCTTTTTTTTAGGATTTGGGGATGGGGCAGTGGAATGGCAGTGAGACGAATTTTGATTTTTTTGCTCCTTTGGCTGTTGTTCATCCGGATGAGGTTTTTGAGGATGGGGCTGGTTTTGATTCAGGAAGGGCTGATAGAGAGGAGAGTTGGGTGAGGGAGAAAGGATTTGAGAATGGCTCATTGTTGGGAGTTTCTTTTGAAGGTAGAATGGAGGCGGCGACGAATCTATTTCTGGAGGTTCTGAATTCTCAGCATTTGGAAAGAATGGGTGGTAGGGAGAGTGGGGGGAGCCTTCCGGTGGAGGTGGAGGAGAGGGGAGTGTTGAGCTCAACGGCACTTGTCACTAATGAAAGAAGAAACAAGGGTTCTAGGGAGAAGGGTTGTGGAGGGAGGGGTGAGTCTGTTTGCTCTGTTGTTTCCCTACGAAGCAACAAATTCTTTCATGGAATGTCCGAGGTCTCAATAACCCGACTAGAAGGAAAGTGGTGAAGGCGGTGATTCATAAAGGGGGTGGGCATGTTGTGTGTTTGCAAGAAACAAAAATTGAGACGATGACGGATTTGTTGGTGCGTAGCTTATGGGGAGGAAGATTTGTGGAGTGGTTTGCTTTGGATGCTATTGGCTCTGCGGGTGGTGTTCTTGTGATGTGGGATAACCGGTGGGTCTCTATGATGGACTCTCAGGTTGCGCTTTTCTCTACTTCTTGCATTTTCTCTGTGTTGGAGAATGATTTTCGTTGGGTTTTTTCTGGCATTTATGGTCCTACAGAGGACAGTGTGCGTCATTTGCTTTGGGAGAAGTTGGGAGAGGTTCGCAGGAGATGGTCTTTGCCTTGGTGTATTAGCGGGGATTTCAATGTTGTTCGTTCCCCGTTTAAGAGGTCGTCGGGTGGTAGGTGGACGGTCGAGATGGAGTCTTTTTCGGAGTTTATTGATGTTTTTGGATTGATTGATCTGCCTTTGGTGGGAGGGCCCTTCACTTGGTCTAGTGGTCGTTCTCCTCCTACCTTCTCTCGACTTGATAGATTCCTTGTGTCGAGCGATTGGGAGGAGCACTTTTCGGATGTTGTCGAGGCCACTTTGGCTCGTCCTTTGTCTGACCATGTTCCATTGTTGTTGGATTATGGTGGGCTGCGCAGTAGAAGATCCCCTTTCAGGTTTGAGAATATGTGGCTTCGGACTGAGGGTTTTCTGGATCGTGTCCGTTCTTGGTGGGTGGGGTATGGAGTTGTTTGCACCCCTAGTCACTCTCTTGCAGGTAAGCTGCGTTTTTTGAAGAATGATCTTAAAGTCTGGAACAAAGAGGTTTTCGGTAATCTTGCGTGGAGGAAGAATAGGGTTTTCTCTGAGATTGTTGATATTCATAGATTGGAGGTTCAGGGTATTTTGACAGATTCCTTGAAACATAAGAGGGTGGAGTGTCAGACAGAGTTTGCTGAGATTGCTGTCAAGGAGGAAATATCTTGGAAGCAAAAGTCTAGAGTTTTGTGGCTCAAGGAAGGTGACAACAATACGAAATTTTTTCATAAACTTGCCAATGGTCACAAAAGAGGCAATCATATTGGGAGGATTTGGATGGATGGGGAGGTGTTTTTCAAGGAAGAGGAGAATTGTAAAGGTTTTGCTGATTTCTTTTCAGTTTTGTTCACTGAACCGGTTGGGTGGAGACCTTTACTGGCTGGGTTCCATTTTGACTCTACTTCGGGCGAGGAGAGTTCATTACTGGAGGTGCCTTTCTCTGAAAAGGAAGTTTTGTCTGCTTTGAAGAGCTGTAACGGGGATAAAGCCCCAGGTCCAGATGGTTTTTCCATGAGTTCTTTTTGGAGTGATGGGAGGTGGTCCAAGATGATGTGATGGGCTCTTTTCACGCTTACCGTGCTCGAGGCTCTTTTGAGAAGAGCTTGAACGCCACTTTCATTGCTCTCATTCCGAAAAAGGGAGGTGCGCTGGATGCTAGGGATTTTCGTCATATTAATTTGGTGGGATGTTTTTACAAGTTGATTTCTAAAGTCTTAGCCTCTAAGCTGAGGAAGGTTCTGGATGGCGTCATCTCTGATTCTCATAATGCTTTTGTGGGAGGCCGTCAGATTTTGGATTATGTTCTTATTGCCAGTGAATGTGTGGACTCCAGGTTGAGTAGTGGGGTGCCGAGTGTTTTGTGCAAGCTAGACATTAAGAAGGCTTACGACCATGTGAGTTGGAGTTTCCTCATTTACTTGATGGAGAGGATGGGGTTCGGGGGGCGATGGAGGAGATGGGTTCTTTTTTGTATCTCTAGTGCGCGCTTTTCTGTTCTTGTGAATGGGTTCCGAAGGGGTTTTTCTCTAGTTCAGGGGCTCGAGACAGGGGGATCTGCTTTCTCCTTTCCTTTTTCTTTTTGTGATGGAGGCGCTTAGCAGGTTGTTGAAAAGGGCTGTTAAGCTGGGATTGTTGAGAGGCTTTCGAGTGGGTAGAGATGGTGCTAGTCAAGTGGAGATTTCTCACTTGATGTTTGCGGATGATACCTTGGTTCTTTGTGATACGGATGCGTCCCAACTGAGACATTTAAGATGCGTTTTGATTTGGTTTTAAGTTGTCTCTGGGCATAAAGTGAATGTCGGAAAGAGTGTTTTAGTGCCGGTTGGGGATGTTCCTGATATCGAGATGTTTGCTCAGATTCTTGGATGTCGCACTGGCTCTTTTCCTATTTCTTACTTAGGTTTGCCTCTGGGTGCTCCTTCGAGATGTGTGGGGAGCAGGGATTCGGTGATGGATAGATTTGAGAAGAGGCTAGCGGGTTGGAAAAGGCAGTACCTCTCCAAAGGGGGGCAGGTCACTTTGATCAAGAGCACTCTCTCTTGCCTTCCCACCTATTTTATCTCCCTTTTTCAGATTCCTTCTTTGGTGGCTGAGAGAATTGAATGTTTGCAGCGTAATTTTCTTTAGGGGGGGAGAGGAGAGGAGTTCAAATATCATCTGGTTCGATGGAAACAAGTGTGCCATCCTCTTCGGAGTGGAGGTTTAGGGATTCAAAGGTTGTTGCCTTTTAATAGGGCACTTCTTAGGAAATGGCTTTGGAGGTTTGGGGTTGAGAGGCATTGGCTTTGGAGAAAGTTATTGCCAGCAAGTTTGGGGAAATCAGTGGTGGGTGGTTTCTCCTAAGGTGCGTGGTCCTAGGGGTGTGGAGGTTTGGACTTGCATTCAAAAGGGCTGGAACGTTTTTTGTAATCATGTTCGCTTTCGGATCAAGGATGGTATGAGGATCAAATTTTGGGAAGACCTTTGGTGTGGAGAGCTTCCCCTTGCTCTTTCTGTTCCTCGGCTTTACAGGATTGCTTCTGACAGGCAGGCCTTGGTGGTTGATTGTTATCATCTTGATAACATAAGAGTAACTTGGGATGTTCAGTTTAGGAGGCATTTTCAGGATTGGGAAATTGAGGAGGTCACTCGTTTTTTGGAGTTACTGTATCGTCAGGTGAGCTCTCATGAGGAGTCTGATTGTTGGCTTTAGAGTCCACACTCTAAGGGTCGGTTCGAGGTGAGATCCTTTTTCAAGTGCCTTTCTGTTGGGGAGGGTGGCCCTTTCCCTTCGAACATTTGGCGCTCCAAAGCTCCCCTTAAGGTGGCCTTCTTTGCTTGGACTTCTGTCTTGAGTAGGATTTTAACCCAAGATAATTTAAGAAGGAGAAATCAGGTGGTTATCAATCGCTGTTACTTGTGTCGACGCGATGAGGAGACTGTGGATCACCTTCTGTTGCATTGCAGTATGGCCAGAGATTGTTGGGATTTGATGATTAGGTTATTTGGGGTCCCCTGGGTTATGCCATATTCTTCTAGAGGGTTGATTGAGGCTTGGAGAGGCTTCTCAGTTGGGGCTCTCATCCGGGATGCTTGGAGGGCTACCCCTCTCTGTATTTGGTGGTGCATTTGGCTCGAGAGAAATCGGAGATATTTCGATGGCAAGGAGAAATCCATTTCTACGCTTAAGTTCTCTATTATTTCCACTCTTTTTTGTTGGGTCTCAGGGAGAGATTATCGTTCTGTTGAGGAGATTGTTATTTTTTTGGCCTCTTTGAAGGCTTGAGGCTTTTTGTGGCCTTTTGTTTCCATGGGATTCGCTCCCCTTTTGAGCGTTTTTTATAAAATTCTTACTTATAAAAAAAATAATAATAATGATTGTAATTTTTACAAAAATCAATATTCTAAATTCCACCCAGCAAATCTAGTTTATTAAACTTCCCTCAGGATGTAAAGTCATCTTCAGTGCACAGTGCTTAATGATGCTTCTCACTAGATTTTTGTGCTCAATAATAATCTCAAGAAAACAGTCTTAGGTACTAATGAGTGCATTAATCTTCCACTGTCAAGAATTTGGAGGGTGTACTAGAAGCCCAATGATTACACTTTGAAACTTCCTTCCATGATTAAGTCAAGAAATATCTGGAATATGAAGTCCTTCAGAGGGCTGAAAAGCATCCTGGTTCATGGGGCAGTAAATTTTGTCCTAATAGAGGTAAGATCACTTAGATTAAAAGTACCGCTTTTCTGTATACAATATACATGGATGACTTTAGTCTACATTCCATATTCCAGTGTAAGGGGCAGAAGGATTGGAAAACATGGATTGCAAAAATTCTTTTGGGCATAACGAAAATGGTACCATCTTTTAACCGGAAAAAATGTAATCACGCATAGATGATCTGAGTGTTCGATTCTTCTAAGAAACCTTTCCATGAAATGGTTGTGTAAATTTTCATCATGCTGGGGTTTGTGACACATCCATTGAGAAGGGGGGCCGGGGGCAGAGGAATTTGATAATCCCTGAACATCCCAAACATATCCCAATATGTCATTCAATCAAATCAACAATAAACTTATTATGTGCACTTCAGTAAATATTAACGCAACTATTTCAAGTAATTGCTGCAAAAAACTGCAAATTTTAAAAATACTTGTATTTGTTATACCCAAAAAAAACTTTTCTGCATTATAGATAATGAGAGAAATGCATGGATTAAACACTTACCCAGTGGAAGATTGTGATAGAACAAGCGAGTTTGCTCCAATGCCATTGACTTGACAATTAATTCTAGGAAAAACCAAGCCATTGCCAAGACATCATCATATACTGGCCCAACACGGTAACCTTTGGCCTACAACATAGGTTGAAAACAAAGTAAATGGAGTAAAATAAAAATAAACATATATTACCACAACATGCAATGATAGGGTATCTAGTTTCAAAACATCTTTATCACACAACAGCACAAAACATACAACACATTTAAGTATGCTATACACAACTGAAATACATAAAACCAATTATTTGCAGCATATTAGGAATCCAAAAATAAAATAAGAAAAGAAAAACCATAACTTAGTCAATGCCTTTAGTTCATGGATCTTGAGGATTGAATAATCGATCAACAAAGGGGAAAAGAAAATAAAAAAAATAAAATTGAAGGAAAAGTGGCCATTATAGGCCTTGGCAATCAGACCATGCCTGGATGAAGTATTTAAAACATGTTGTTTTAAAGATTAAAAATGCAAAAAGTATCTAGTGCTTGCACATTATTAAAATTGAAAAATGAAACAAAGGCAAAAAAAAAAAAAGAAATAGAAATATAGAACTGCATAAGAAGCCTTGAAAACTAAAAAAACAAAACTGTGTCAACCCCAAATGCAGTACATCTGACTATTAGAGAGTATGTCGCAGCTCGGGTCTCAAGAAAAATCATCGCCACCAACCCACAACCTCCACACCTATACCAGCAAACGCTGCCAATATAGAACTAGCATTGTTACACCTATCTTTGTAAAAACCACATCATACCATACTGTAGCTGCACCATCAGTGGATAAACACCTCCAACAACCAACCACATCCTGCACCTCCACTCGAAACATCACAACAGCATCCATTCTCGATACTATCATGACCTAACCCACCAAATATGGCTATCATGTTCATCAAAATAGGTTTGACATCAATAAATTGGCCATAAGCTGTTGATTTAAACGAAAAAAATAAATAAATTCCACCAAGTCAGGAAATGGAGAACACGAAGTATATTTAATATGCTTGAAGATAGCACCACAAAGCATTTGTAGAGGTACAAGGAGGAAAGAAAAGAAAAACTAGAGTGAAAAAACGATGGAATTAGATGACTGTTATTGAAGAATATAGTAACACAAGAAAAACAATCATCTCCCATAGAACCACAAGAGGAAAGCACCACTACAAAATGACAAAAATGAGATCCATCCGTAACCATAAAGATCAGGGTGACGATACAGTGTGAACCATGACAAAATAATGAACTGTGAGAGATAAATACCTTACTGCGAGCCAAACTTCCCCAAACAGTGGACAAACCAGGATAAACAGGTGGTTGACGACCCCCAAAATCATCAAAAGCAAAATCAACATAGTTTACTAGAAAACGGTTTCTTTCTGCTTCATCAACCGACTCTTGCTGCACCCTACAGAGTACAATTCCATATACTATGAAATGATAGAAAAAGAGTTCTGATTGATAAAATTAACCACAGCAATTGCACACGGTTTTCATCAAGCCCAATGAGTTGGACAATAATAATGGCCAATCCATTCCCATATATGGATACGTAAATACATAAACTAGCACAAAAAGCAAGATTTCTTATCGTCACAAACTAAAAACTAGAGGCAACCGCTACATATCAACTTATTTTGCATAAATTTTTTATTTGTCAGGTCACATTAGCATCCCGTGACTTTAATATAGTTCAAATATGAACTTTTGTGCAATTAAGATGGTTCTTGTCTTAGAACTACTTTTCTGAGATAAAGAAAGAAATTTACCCGAACTATTATATAAAAGCAACAGCATTACTTCCCATTTCCCAATTTGGACTTTCCCATGTTAAATTGTTGGAATGCTCCTAATCATATATCACAGATATGCCAATTTCTCTCTCAACCCTTTCCTCCACCACCCCTCCTCCTTTCTTCTCTCAATGGGTTACAATTAGGCATATCACTTGCACTACCATCCAGTTTAAGAAGAAACAATGGAACGGCAGCCTGAGATGGTACCCATCAAAACCATTGAACAGCTGTAACAATTCTGCTCAAAATTCCAGTCCGTCAAGAGAAAAACAACTTAAAAAGTTCTGCCGAAATTCAAAATGAGTTCTGCAGGTTAGCTGTTTTTGTATGAATTATTAGGTTTCTCAGAAAGGCATCAAAACAAATAAATTCTTCTCATTTGGAAATTTGGAATGCACCATCTCCCATCTCCATCTGCACTCTTCTAACTCCGATTAGAAAGCATGTCTTGGAGTTCCTCCATATCCCTACCATTCGATAAAAGCCAAAGCACACCAAAGCAGCGAAGCCCTTCTAATGGTGTCTGGAGCTACTTTACTCAAAGCTAAAGATAAGAGGGAATCAAATGGAAAATAAATAAAATAAAATAAAATAAAAAATTCCACATTTTTGATCCCTCCAAAATCTCAGCCTTTTACCAGTTACTCAACTGAATCAGGATCTAGTGTTAAAATCACCAAAAACATATAAAAACTTCCCCATCAGTGATTGAAACCATTGGACATTGGTATATCAAAACTCTAACATTTTTTACTGCATCCTTCTAACATAATGATTCATGTTGTAGCCATAAGCGAAAAGCATCCATCCTACATAATTTTTTACTGCATACAGTCATAACCATAAGCGAAAAGCATACCTTGTTAAAATATTTACCATAGCTCTGAAGGCTGCAACCTGAAAAGGAGAGGAAAAAGAAAATAAAACCACCATTTTACTGCAAAGAACACACTTCCTGAATCCAAACATAAAAACTTTGGCAGAGAACAGCTCAAGTTAAATTCCCAAACATTTTTGCGAGAAATTAAGGAAAATAGTCACCCTGTAAAAGACAAGCAGAGCAAATATGAAAATAAATTATGCCCAAGATCATATAGGAAACTGAATTATTTTATAGAACCTGGAGAGTTTCTCCACCGTTGCCTATAAGATGGAGAAGCATATTCAAGATTGGCTGAAGAAACTGAAGCAGTGCAGTAGAATCAACATTCTTTAAACTGTTGATGGCCTGCAAGCAAAATTAGATATAATTCATAATTATTTGTTCCATTGAGTCCATCTAATGAGCCCACCTACCCTAAAACATTCATCATATTTAAGTAATCCAAGATTTCTGTTTTTTGATAGGGGGAAAAAAAGCCAGAACAAGTGCACCCCACTTTTCAACCAGCAGTGAAGTGCCATATGTATTGTTCTATAATTACACCGAATTTCCAATGAAAGAACAATGTATGGGGATCCCCGAAACTCCAAAAGATCATGGTACAATATGCATAACCAACAACCAGGAGAATAACAAACCCGAGTTAAATTTTATGGAGCTACGAAATGACATGCCGAAGATCATATTAAGGATGATAATACATATATACATAGAAGTGAGAAAATTAGAAGGGGGCTGCACCTGAAGACAAAAGGCATTTCAACAACAAAGGAATATGCATGCAATAGAATCTAATTTCAAAACTAAAACAAATTTCAACCCAAAAAAGCCAGTAATATGCATCTGAAGTCAGAACGGGGGAAATGAACTCATAGGACTGATCAAGCACACAAGCACAACATGAGATGACCTCATTGAATTCTAAATAATGTTGAAGAGTCTCAAGGCACAACATTTGTGGAACGAATAGGAAGAGAACTAGAAGGTACTTGTATAAATAATAATTTCTCCCTCGAAATAATGAGAACTCAGAGTGGTTCGCCAATTAACCCTTACAGATTACCACAATAGCTCAAAATCAGAATTCATGATCAAACAGCATGCTTTTTAAGGCAATATATATGGAGGTAATATCAGACAATTTCACACCTCAAATCATTCTATAATAAAATTGAAAATGCAAACCTCTAATACACAGAAAGCATGATGTCAACAACTTTTACAGAATAAGGGTCAATTTGGAAGGATCCAGACAACAGATGAAAATGGAAAAGAATACGAAACTGTAGGGCATTGCTTAGGGCCTGTTTGGCAACCATTTTTGTTGCGTGTTTCATGTTGCGGGTGGTGTATTGTGGTGAAGCAAAACACGGAAACACGTTTGGTAACCGGTTGTTGCCATTTGAATAGTACAGCATTTGTTGCTGAAAAGAGGCCCAAATAGGAAAACACCAAGTTAAAGTTTCTTAATGGTTTCGCACTATAGCAAAAACACTGTAGCAGGACTTTTTTAACTAGCCATTTGGTTAATCGTGCAACACTTTTTTACCAAACATGCTTCCATGTTTTTGATTCAAAAATGTTTGTAACAAATTTGAAGTTACCAAACATGCTTCCAATCACAAATGAACACACTCCAAAACAAAAACGTTGGTTCTGTTTCGGATGAAAACAGAAACGCAAAACGGAAACAGTTGCTAAATGAACCGTGTTATAAAAGATGAGCATTTATAAGAAAAATGGAGAAGCTAAAATAGCATAAAAATATTACCTCAAGAAGTTCAGATCCCCAAGGAGGGCTTGTGCGAAGAGTGTGTCTATCATACTCGAGAAAAAAATCTCTAATGCGCTCGCTGATGGGATGTAAGGAAGAACATAGTCTCAAGCGCAATCTAAAGACATTTTTTCCATCCTCCAAGTAATCCAGCCGCTCCTTTTGAATAATCCAAAAGATAAAATGGCAATGTCAGATAATAATAAATAAATAAACAAACCAAACATATGACTGCAATATTAGCATGCGATCATCGATTAAAATTAATAAAGATTAAAACTATGCTACACTAAGATCTATGGGCTTCCAACCAACTTCAGCAGCCAACCTATTTCCCCTGTAACAGAAATTACAGGAGAAAAAAGACAGTTCAATAACCCAAACAAGAGAAAAATTATAAAAAGAGATATGAATCCACATAGTTGGAATAATCACATTAATAGTTGCATTGACACTTATTTTCATTCTCAAATCCGTATTGAAACATACATTTTAAGTAAAAAAAATAAAAAGAAGAAGAAGAAGAAGAGAGAAGAAAAAATTGGTTCCAACTCTGAGGTATCTCCCCCATGATAATTTAGTTAAGACTTTTGTCAAAACTTGTACCAGGAATCCAAAAAGTTAAAAAGGCAAACAGAATATAGGTATTAAATCAAGAGACAAAAATTATACCAGAAAATTGCAGTATGGAAAGGCCTGACATAGATATTATACAGTCAAGATGATGTTCATATATACCTTGCTAGTATCTTGAAGATAATGTGGAACCAGCTCTCTCATGATTGGTAAAGAGATTTCAGATCGCAACCTGGATGAATCACAAGTATCACACAAGTTTGAACAGTTAAAGAAAAACGATAAGTAAAATCACTACCCGAAGCCTTTTATAAACAATTTTTTTAGTAACAGAGAAGCAAAAAGAGTTGGTATATCTACTAAGTAAAATATAAATAAATAAAATACAAATCCCAGCAAAAAATTAAATTCTAGTGATAGATCGCACTCGGTAATTTTCAATAATAGGTACTAGCCGAGGGTATCAGGCGAATCCAACATAGATGTCATAGAGAACTATAGGGCTAGCCCAGGGCAAGTCATAGAGATATAGCAACAGCAAAATGCAGCACATTACCACTTTTCGATATTTCTTTTCTTTTTTTCTTTTTCCTTTTTTGATAAGTAGAACTTTTAGATATTTCACAGATAATAGTCCTGAAAGCTAATACAATAACAATAAAAGAATATCTAAAACAACTAAGCTTAAGCCCCGCAATGGTTTACTTGGAAACACACAAATTCATAAAGAATGATGTGCATTCATTAAAAATTAAGAATAAAATGATGATACCAAGCAAAAGCACAAAACTAAATATTATAAATCACAAGCAAATCAACAAAGCAAAGTACACTGGCAGACACCTTGCTAACAACAAAATACCTTTGATTAATAAGGATATATTGAAAGAGGACAACATTAGTATGCTGGTGAATTAGGAATCCAAAATCACTCCACAATTAGAAAAACTCATGTAATCCGCAACAAATCCATATCTGCTCTCTAAAGAGAGAGGATCTTCAAAGCATCACCAACACACCAAAAATCAAGCCTAAACTGCACCCCCTGCTCATCCCCTCTCGGAAAGAGCTCTAAACTTTATTTGACACCTCATTACCCTCCAATTTCATACATCCAAACTTCCACCCTTCACCATAGGCTACCCTATTCAAACTGGAGCCACATAGCCATTTAAATAAAAGCTTGATTGAAATGACTCAATTTCCTAATACTCAAAGTGCTCTTTTAAGGGAGTATACAGTTTATCAAACTCAAACAGAGAAAATTTCTCTGAAACATCTCTAACCTTTATACCACAATAATAGAGAGTAGACATGAAAGGTTTTCCTTTCCCCCCAGTTCCCCGGTAAAATATTGCATTCTTCCAGGGGAAGCAAAATTTGACATGACCTATCAAACCACATGAGTCTATCACAACATTAGTGGGTTTCGATTGACCTTAATCAGATGTGTTATAATGTGCGAACCAGGTAACCACTTTAACTAATTGTGTCGTGTTCGATTTTGGAGACTCAATCCGTTAACCCAATTCTACACGTTTAAGTAATCGTGTCAAGTCAACCCGAATCAACCTGTAGCCCATTTCAACATAACAAATTTTTCTACCCCCAAAAGCATTCATAAATATAACCCCAAAATAAAAACCCAAAATGTTTCTGATAAGTAAGAATATATATAATATATATAGTCGCTAAATATCAATTGAATAAATAAATATCAGTCTGATATCATTGGGATCATATACTTACTCAAATACGTCAAAATATGCTATTTGCCCATATTCAGGAGAAATGATTAGATAGTCCAGGACCATAGGTCACTTGGTGGTCCAGTTCAATCAAACTCTTCAACTAAGAAAAGTAGACCCATGAGAGTTCAATAAGATATTACAAAGAAACCTGAACATGGGTTTTAATTGGACCAGACCAGCAAGTGGCCTATGGTGCGAGACTATCTAATAATTTCTCCATATTCTGGAATGAAGGCTACTCTAGAGACTCAAATCACTTCTCATAAGAAGGCAATAAGATAGTTTAATCAGTACGATACTGTAGCACAACTCTTGGTTAGTTGTGTAATTTATTTAGAGAAAATGAATAATTTATAATTCTTAATTTAATATTTCATAATTTGTTTTTTTATCTATATTTATACTCCCTCCGTCCCATTTTAGTTGTCAATCTTTGGTTTTCTAACTTTTTAAGAGGACATGCAATTAATGCATTGTCCCCTTTTTAAATTACTAAGTTGTCCTTTAAACTTTAAATATATAAAACACAAGTTGAAAGATTGAAGGGTAATTATGAAAATATTGCATTTAATTAGTTTGACTTTTCAAAATTAACAACTAATTTTGGACACCTAAAATGAAAAAATTGACAACTAATATGGGACGGAGGGAGTATTTCATAGTTAAACAAGTCCAGTACTGTTAAAGGTTATATGACATGTTAATGAAACAGGTTACACGGATAGTATTGTGTTATCTATTTAATAAACGGGTGTGTTCGTATCAAGGATGTTTTAACTTTTTTAGTAAATGATCCGTGTTCGGGATGACCTGTGTAACAGAATATCCTTTTTTCGAGAAGACGAACACGACCCATTAACACAAATTGTTATCCCCACCTTCTTCCAATATGCCCAATCCTATCTTTGAAATATCAGTATAACCAAATCCCAAACTGCTCTTGTTTCAAATGCCAAACCCAAAGGAAAGAGCTGAGAAGGTAACTGGAAGATTCCCAACCATGCAACTTGTGCTGATTGAAACATTCATCACATTATTAACCTCCAACATGAATCAACTCACTTTTAATCAAATTAAGTCTCAAGCCCAAACCCCCCAAGGCAACAGCTCATTGGACCTCAGCCCCTCAGCTATGAGCTAAGGCCTATTAAAAACGAATTTTCATATCATCTTTCTAAGAATGTCCATGGGGTTTATAATTCTTTGCAAACTACATAAACTCTCTATGAGCACTTCATACATTTCAGGTCATTTAAAAGTAGGCTTGATTGACACCAAGAAACGATTACGGCGGTGCATAAGAAAACCATCACGGTTCCCTCCCCTGTAGACATCTAGGTGAACTATCTACCTTGCTTGGCAATTTTGGCCTTCTTTTGAAAGAACCCCTCATCCCATTTGCAGAACTGCAACCACTGTCTTCCTTCCAAGAAAGGCGTAGATGAAAACTACTGGTGCCATACAAAAACCACCAAATCATGATACATTAAGTCTCTGAGGGCAAACAAATGCAAGAACAGTAAGAAATTTTTAAAATTTTTAATTTTGCGATTTTAGCACTATTAGAGATCAAATGAGGAAAATTTAATTAAGATGGTTTGGCAATGTCCAACAATGGTCAATAACAGCACCGGTTAGGAACTTAGGAAAATGGTGTGGTCCTTATAGAGGGTAGGGTACATAGGGGAAGGGGAAGATGAAAAACTAACATGGGTAGAGATAGTTAGGAGAGATGTAACAATATCTGATTTAACTGAGGCTATCGCCTTGGAAAGACTGGAATGAGAAAATAAAGTCCCTGTAGCTGACCTTGAATAGTTGGGAAAAAGATTAGTTGAGTAGATTCGTGTTGTACAATTTGCATTTTTGGATGAAAGTGCATCATGTTTCAGATATTGCGATTGAATATAAATTTCCAAATCATTAGTCTTCTCCGGCAACTATAAACTAACTACAACAGGCTTGCAAGAGTACTACTGCTTTCCATCTATTCTTAACTAAAACAGGGTTGGTAAAGTAATAAAGTCCAAAGCAAACAATTTAGCCACTACTAAGGCAAGACTGTTGCTTGGCAAGGCTGAGCCACCAACTCAATGCAAACATGAGTACTATCAGTTAATAAATCAGCTAGTCAGGCGGCAACACATTTATCCAAGGCAATACACAATTAAAAATATACAAAAGAAATAGCAGCCAATTTAGTGTACATAATAAACTAATAATAATTGAGTTTCCAAAACTTATTCAAACATATTAGGGGGAAATTCTGACTAAAACATACTGAGAGTGTGTAGATAATGGAAGCACTGCATAACCAATTACCACCTGCAAAAGGGAATGGATAGAACAGCCACTTCAATAGATTAAAAAGTTAAGATAAACAAAGCAGTCCCACAATACTAACAGAAGTGTTTTGCTAACTTGAACACAAAAGAAAGATAACAGTATGGCATACTGGGATCTTTTTAACACTAATAACAGAAGAGAACTTACTGGCTTTGGAGCTTCCAGTTTTGTTTGAAGGTCGATGTGAAAGATAGTGAATAAAAGGTGATGCAATGGTGTCCAAATAGCAGGGAGTGAAACTTTAACTTCATCATGATAGCAAGCGACCCTAGCGCCAACAGCAACTTGTGTGTGTGCCCATTTCTGAATTGACACACCCGGTTCCCTTGAATGCATTGCCTAATCAAAGAGTACCATATGTTTGCGTGGGTGTATATATAATTAAGACAAGGTCTAAAAAACAAACTGCTTCTGAAATATTGTGTAATATCAATTTACCTCCAAAGGCTGTCTACGAACATCTGAATCATCCTTTCTGAGTTCAACACGTATGAACAAATTCCTTTTCCTACTCAAACTGACAGTCAAGGGATAGACATAGAGACAATGAAAAAGCTCCAAGAAAGGCTCATTTCTAATCATGGTGCGGAAGTCGAAAGCATGGAACTGCAAGTTTATCAACCAAATTTCTGAATAGGTGAGTGATAAATGAGTGAACATTTACTGGACAACATGTCAAAATCACAAAACTGACCAACTATAATTATAAGTTGTGTAGATAGAATAAATCATCAAAAATCAATTAATAAAACTTCTTCCTAAAACTATCTTACTATTTGATATTCAAAACCAGAACCTATCTCTTTTACTATTCATTGTCATAGGTATTTGCATTATTAAAACATAAATTCCACCAGCAGATCATAGGACAGCTAAAATTACAAAATCAACCAATTAAAGCCCGTATTCCTAAATGAAAATAAATAAAATTAAAAATATATATATATCATAAAAGAAAACAAATCAACAACTAATAATCCAACAATATATCCTTGTTCTCGTACCAATAACATACGAAATGTGTAATACTTACATCATCAGCACTGAAATCAGGATTTGCATGAGCAACTGATCCATTTCGGTTAATTTCTTTCCCATCAATGAAATTCCACTTGGAATCGCCATTATGAGGCCCATCAGATCCATTACTGGGGCATCTTGTGAATGTGGAATCAGTAAATCGGTCCCCAGGATCAACAGAATCATTTGTCACACTGCCACTTTCAGAAATATTTTCAAAGTCAACAAGGCCAGCTTGAAGCTTTTCAATTTCCAATCTTAACACACCTTTCACCGGTTTATGAACCTTACGTTTAGGATCCTGAAAATTTGTCCGCAAGTTGAAGGGAAAAAAATGTAATGTTGTGTTAGTTTGGATAAGAATCATGGAACATCACTAAAAATTAAGTTATAAATAAAAGGGAATTCATACACCTTCTACCAAAGGACAAAAGGGTACCTTCATTAGCTGTTTACAACGCCCACCCCACCCCCCAACAGAAAAATGTACATGCCAAAGAAAACAGGGGATGTTCATTCGTAAAGTAATGGAACATAACTAACCGAAATAATAATAAGCCAAATGAGGAATCATATGTACAACTGTACAAAGCCATGTGCTCCAACTCGCATATTGCTCTTAATTTCCTCTTCTTTGCTTTAACCTGAATCTTATGCTATTGCTATTTGGCAAGTAACTGACTGATTGACATTCTATGACTGGCTCTAATGTATTTTCCAAAAAGCTTGTTTTATTAAAACTGAGCAGCAAAATATGACATCTCATTCTGCAATAAATGTGGAGTATATCATAATTGCAGTGTTGCCAAAAATAATTAGCTTTGGTTTCTTCTTAGTTCTTACCAGGGGTCTATATCAATAACCCCCTTTATAATGATCAAGGTTTTGAATTCCAATGCAGATGAATAAACACTCTTAGAACACATATACAGATGAATAAATAAATGTTGATATCACATTTGATGCAAACAGAATCTTTTAAAAACTGAAAAAGGTGGTTCACCGCCGGAAAAGACATGGACTTTACTTTGGGCCTGGCTTTGGGCAGGACAAATGTAGGCCCAGAATAAAAAATAAATAAATAGAGACAAATATTCTCTTCCAAGTTCAATTACTTGGCTTCTTCTATGCCTAACAACAGTAACAACATGATCTCACTATCATTTCTAAATGTATGGTGCACAATCTGAATGTTCACAAACACCGCCCACTTCATCCAAACCAAACCATCAAACTCCCAATTGGGTCCACGGAGAACGATGTTCAAGCTTAAGAACAGAGATAGAGCACTGGAAAGCTTGATCAAACTCAATAGTGGTGTTAGATCTTTTGGTTCAGTGGGGCAACCTTTGACCATGCAAAGCTGAAACGGAGATTTTTAGGGTATAGGTGTGAGAATATTATTGTGTTGCCTGTCTCATCTCTGAATCTCTTCACCCATGGGAAACCAAGTACACTAGGTCACCATCTGAAGAAGATAAGAGGCATTGCAAAAAAAAATTTACTTGCATCTAGCTTTGAGTATCTTCAGAGCTTTCCCAACCACTTGTCCACAAGGTTGGGATCGTAAACAGAGATCAAATAAGCAAACAAGCTCGGCAAAGTGTTTTTTATTAGTTTCAACCTTCATTGCCCCTTCCGTTCTGCCAATTTCCTCTCAAGTCGCTTTACCTTAAACCAAGGAAGCCTTAAGGATAGTCCTAAATAAAAGAACAAAGGATGAAGCGCGAAGGGCCTCAACCCAGCACCCCATAATAGCTGGCAACTTGTCTAACCCTTAACCCTCCCAATTAATATCAGCTCGCTACTTCAAAATGTTTCAGTCAGCACCTTAAAAAATTAATGTATCATTCACAAATGAGATACAGTGAAGGGGTTTTCCTTAGCAATCCCAATCTAAGAACCCTTTAGCAAGCCACCATCCTGTTCCCTCCCAATCATGCAATCAACAACCTTAATAATATTAATAAAGGGAAGAGCCTGAGCTTTAGTCCCCTTGAGCTCCCAAAGGAACTCGTGTGTGTAAAATTTATGAGAACAGAAATTTTGACTGGCAATGCAGAACTCTATCCACTTCCTCCAATTCTGCCAGAATCTATCCTCTCCATTATATGCTCCAGAAATCCCCAATAAGCATGGCCATAAGCTTCCTAAAAGTCTAGCTTCAACATTACCCCATGCCCTTTACTCATATACTTAACCCTGATCACTTGTTTGCCACAGGGATCATAATCCAAAATCAGTAAGAAACACAAAAACAATACAAAGCTTTTTTGAGTTAAATACTCAGCTTTGTTTAGTCAAGTACTGAGCCTCAAATAGACAGACCCTGTGAAGCACAGATACATACATGGGTACAATAAAATACGGTAAATCTCGAAAAAACAGGACACGGCAGGGATACATCAATAAAACAAGAACACAATATATTATTATATATACAAAAAAATTATTTTTTTCATTTTTTTCATCTTTTCATGAATGTATTCACTAATTTTAGTTTAGATTTAAAGTGTTATTTTTGTTTTATAAAACTTTATATTATTTTTCTTTTGACCCATAATATGCTTTAAAATTGCATTGGAATGCCCTTTTGGAAAAATAACTGCAAATTATCCGTTGTGTCCTGAAATTCTCCTAAACATAATCCCCATCATTCCCCAACCGTGTCTAACCAAAAAAAAAAAAGAAGTAAAGAAATGTCCATGCGTCCAAAGAAATACCTTACTATAGAATCAGGCAAATGACAACTAATTTGTACTGAATCAATGACCTACTATAGCACTACCAAGACTTAACCAAAGGAGTAAATAAAGAAAAATAAATATCATAAAGTTGCACCTGAAGCAATCTAGAATACCTACACATTATTTATGAGCTATAGGAAACAGAAAGAATAAAGCAACAGAATGAACTTCATATATATTACTGGATTTCTGCCACACCTGGAGAGCGTCCTCCGTATAGCCTTCTTTTACTTTATTTAAGTTTGATATTTCAACCACAACAGAACTTCCACTTGAATAACTCAGCTTTCCGTCTAAAGTGATCTTTGCAATTGGCTCAGAAACACCTTCTTGGGAGCTTGACCCAGAAATGCTAGGAGCAAGAGGGCTACTAGGGGAAGCTGACCCACCAGTAGCAGCACTAATGCTGTTATCAAATAGTGGAACCATGGCCCAAGCAAAGGACTCTCTGTAAGGCATGATACGAGACCACACTTGCAGTTTCTGCTTTTCTCTCTCAGTTAGGTGAACCTGTTAAGTCGAAAAGAATACAATAAACAAATAGCAGAAATATAATCCAGTAATTTGTTATTAAATGGCAATAGAACGAAAAACGAAAATATTCGAACACCCATCTCCTCCCATCCACCCCCGCCAAGAAGCCCGTCCATGAGAGAGGAAAAAGGAATACACATACACACCCATATATATATATAGCCCACATGACTTGTGGGATGTTATCGTGTGGCAACCTTGTGGGCGGGCGTGTGGCACTGGCTGGGCAAGCTACAGGTGTACAGTCCCATAATGCCTGGGTGTGGAAAAGGTAAAGTGCTTATATATGGTGATGTTATCTCCAATTGGTATGAGACCTTTTGGGATAAAACCCAAGAGCAAAATTGTGCTGGCTCGGGCCCAAAGCGGACAATATCATACTATGTGGTGGAGTGGGTCGTTACAAATGGTATCATAGCCAGAAGTGTGGCCAACGAGGACGTTGGGCCCCGGGGGGGGGGGGGGGGGGGGGGGGTGGATGTGGAAAACGTAAAGTGCTTATATGTGGTGGTGTTATCTCCAATTGGTATGAGACCTTTTGGGGTAAAACACGAGCAAAACCGTGTAGGCTCGGGCCCAAACAGGACAAAATCATACCATGCGGTGGAGTGGGTCTTTACATATCTTCAATTAACTTTAACATTGGAATTATTGCAAGCTTGTTCTTCTTTTGAGAAAACATCATTGGTGGACCATTTCCGAAACAAATATATCTAATCTGTGGCAATACACCAATGTGGGTTATTGATTATTTAGAACTTAGTTCTCCTTTTTAAAAAAAAAAAATTGAACAGACTGGGGAATGAGGGTAGAGGTAGGTGTTTCTGCATGTATACTGATTTATTTTTCATTTTCATCCATGTACAGCCAACAACCTGAAAAAGGTAATCAATATTCATCCTCTTCTTATGATGGAAATTTTTTTTTTTTTTTTCTTTTTACTGATGGTAAAAAATTCTGTTAGAACCATGTTAGACACCTTACATCCACAGCAGACACCAGCATGTGTAATTATGATGAAAAAAACTCGAACCAACATATTCTATAAAATGAATCATATTTAAGAGGTCAATTGGAAGTTCAAAAGCTAGAAGCTAGCTATGCCTCCCGTGTCTGCCCAAATTCACAAAGATAGGATTCATTCCCAAAATTGCCAAGCTTTATGGATTTTTTTCTCCCGCGTATAGCTGTCAAATCTAAGAAATGGGGGCTTCAACCTTTGTCAAATGCTCGACCTTGTCTCCGAGGGACAGCTGAACGAGCGACTCATGAATGCTGCCGGGTCGTCGCGACTTCTAATCTGATTCTTTCGTTTGAGATGACTCAGTTAATTGGATTCAGATGAATTACCCGCACACAGGAGAGTCGTCCTTGCGATGATGGAGCAGCATACCGGAGGAAAACAGAAGTCCTAATTCGAAGGAACTAGGTGATTCTGATATAGACAACATAGTCACTTTCAAAAGAGTACAGTCCAAGAGAAGCATTTTAGCAACTTATCCGATAGGTCTCCGTTCTTCTGTCAAAAAAGCAATGCTTGAAAAGCGGATGCCTTATTGACTTTGTCTTTTGCCGATCAAAAGTCTCAAGTACTTAAAATGCATCAATAACAAAAATACATATATACTTTTTAATGGCATTGTAAGAACATGCATTTTTTATCTCACAGATAACTAACACCATTTTTTGAGCAAGACAAATGACATGCTGAAATTATAAACTTGGACTTACTGGTTCTTTCCGTGAATAGGCGGAGGGAGTAACACCGCCTTCTTCTGTGGCAGGCTTCTCTAACTGGATCAGCAGACAAACTGATGCTGATGGAGCATCTAAATAGAAAATACCACGAGGTTCATAAGAACTACTAGCCTGGAAATGGTGACCAAAAAAAATAGTAAATTCCTTATTGCTTAGAATAAATTGTTGTCCCCATAAGATGATGGGAACCCCACACATAACAAAAAAACATTTAGAAAGATAGAGAGAGGGGTAGAGAAGCCAGAGATGCGTAGATAGCACAAGCAATTAACACACCTCAACAAAAGAAAATGAAAAGTTGTTATAGCTTACATCTTGCATCTCAGCTGGTAAAACACGAAAGATGAAATCCTCGGACAATTTATCTCTTCTTTCCCTGTTGTATAAACAAATTGTACCATAAAATGGCTCTACAAGAAAAAATGACCAAGTGTCAGATTTTGAAGCAGCTAATAATAAAATAAATTAGGACAGGATCTGGTGAAGAAGAAACTCCGACGATGATACAGCACCAGTACCCAGCAGTAAAATCTTACCAACTAGTCCTGCTTGAAAAGATAGGGAGAGAACTTTCACAGAGATCTTCAATCCACTGTGGGGAAGAGAAATGAGTATATATATATAATATACACAAAAAGACGCTTGAGAAATACAGAAAGTTGCTAAACCTGCCGTACTGTGCTGTATGAGTTTCCGGAGTCCTTTGCCCAAATATCATTGACCTCTCATTCTCCCAGTCAAAAACAGGTTCATAAGCAGGCAGGGGAGATTCACCAAGATGCTGAAAACAAACTACTTAGATTTTGGAAAATAAATAAATTATAGTCGACACTGAAGCAAAGTGGTATCACACCCCTTTGGAGTTGACCAAAATTGCAGAAACATGGGGAATTTGGAAAGAAATAATAAATAAGCAATGACGTTGTGCTGCACATATTTCTCATAAACATCGTATTGAATTGCTACCTTTAAGTTTTTAGAGCGTGATGAGTCAGAGAAAGTAGCCTCTATAAATTGCCTCCCAGAAGTACTGGGGACGTCATCTTCAATGCTATCGCCAATCTTAGTTTGCCTGGCACTGGCAAGATGCATTTCTGCAGACAGATCAAAGAGAGTATATGATAGGGATTATGTACAATATCAAGGACATTTGTGCCCTTACTACTATAGTCTATATAACAACAATATAAATCCTGCCAAAAACATAAAGAAATTGTTCAACTGAATATGGCAGATACCACATTTAAGATATTCCTATGCATATCTGGTAGATGATTATTTTCTTTAAGGGGCCAATTAGCATTTGTGCCAAACTTACCTGTTTCAATGTCAGTGTCAGGCCCCTCAAATATCTGATTCTGGTACGAAACGGGGCCAATGCTATCATAATGCCCATACTTGTTTTCATCTTTTACCCAGTCAGTTCTGTAGCACTGAACAAGTTCATTCAGATGCGGCCACTGCTCCAAATTTTCATCAAGCTGCAACAAATAAAAATTACATTTACTCCTAATACATTTGTGGTTCAACTACTTTATGTTACGACAAACGCGAACCAAAAACAAATCAAGAATCAACTAGAAAAGTAAACACACCACACAAAGAACACAAAGATTTACATGGTTCGGTGTAAGCCTATGTACACGGTGAAGATCTGGCGAAAGATTTCACTATGCGAAAATAAAGACATTTTCAACCCGCAAAACCCTAGCGCTCTCTCTCTCTCTCTCTCTCTCTCTCTCTTCCCTACGGTTTTCAATGTTGTCTCATTACACACCCCAAACCCTTATATACGTGCTACAAGAGAATTCTAGAATTGAGTCCACAACCCACAAGAGAAACAGGTCAAAAAAACGGGCCGAAAAAAAATTCGGGCAACAACTTAACACTTAAAAATACTTATCACACTATTATAGTGCAAAATTTTTATTATAATGATTGTGATACCCATAAGTAAGATTTAATTGTTAAAGACCTGCACTTTTTTGTTTGAGCACTTTTACATTTCACATTGAGGATAATGCCATGATTGTAGCTATTATAATGCAAAATTTTGATTATAAAGATTGTGATACCCATAAGTAAGATTTAATTGTTAAAGACCTGCACTTTTTTGTTTGAGCACTTTTACATTTCACGTTGAGGATAATGCCATGATTGTAGCTATGTCTATAACTATTTGCTACACGAGAATATCAATGTACACAGGTAATTAATTGCACGGATTCTCAAAGGGCATCGAATGCAAGGTGCAACTGCTACTTATCCCGCCCAAAAAGTAGGTGGCAAGATCTAGGCAAAAGTCCAAATGCGATCTGATGATTACAAATTTGTAAAGAGAACTGTAATTAGTCAGAGAACCCAGCCCTCAGTGGGCATTCAAGTAACTATTACCATAAAACAAGAAATGGCCTTTATTTGGGCTTGAAAAGAGATAAAAAGCCGTGAAAAGACGATCAAAAAGGTAATCCCCCAACCAAATATACTCCTGACAATGAATTCTCTTTACATCCCCACAAAAGGCCGATATCACAGAAAACAAAAGCCCTGAGAGAAAACTTTGAAACATACATTGACAATTCTGTCTATCTGTTACCCAAGCATCCGGATCGTTGCCTTTGAATACCATACGTGCTGGATTGACTTACAATCAACATTTTCCTTTCCCTCCTCCAAAACTTCCTGCTTTCCATGGTTTCCCTCCTACCGCCCTGGCCTACAAGATTCTCACTTTGTTGGAGCCCAACTAAAGTTATGAGAATGTGACACCACCTGTCCCCCTCTCCCCCCATACTTAGAGAACTGATCATTCCCAAAGTACTGATGGAGTGGACAAAACAAATTTACCAACATCTCAACCCCTTCCCTTGTCAAGATACAGCTTTGTCAACCTACCTGCACCATGAGCTTCCCTTTGGTCCCATGGGAGCATACTTTTTATCTCAATCCCTGCTACCTTCTATTTGCCTTGCTGGCCTCTCTTGCCTCACCTCCTTGCCCAAACCAAAGTCAACCTTAAAATGGCTACTAGCATATCAGTCACTCAACCCATCTTCCTTTCCGCTGAACTTAGTAAGTCACTTTATTTAACAACCCCCACCCCAACCTTTCAGGTATTACTAACCTTGCTAGCTTGAAAGAAAATTTTCCATTATTCAAGGCAGAGCAGCACGTGATCTACAAAATATCCATTTTCCTTCAAATGTCTGCAATCATTTAAAACTTAAAAATAATCTAATAAGGTCGAGCAATCATGGGTTTCATTGTTTGTTTCATGCCCTAACAAATGTAAGTAAAGCAAACCAGATGATAAAAGATAGAAATTATGTGCAGCCAATTCTTATCACTGAGATTAATAACCATAGATATATATACTTAACTAATTGGATTGTCTGACAAAACCAAAACTAACAAAAGTAGCAGCTTATAAGGTTCTCATATTTTGTTAAGACCTCAAAAAAATAAATAAATAAATAAAAAATGGCCAACCACATAATAAATGACAAAATTAGATCATTTGAAATTTTAACATTCGAAACTAAACCCACAAATCAAAAAGAAAATGAGATTTATGTAACCAGACCAATTATTGTGCTTACAATCTTAATAGACTCAATACATTGGCACGATATGAAAAAAAAAAAAAAAAAAAAAAAAAAAAAAAACTTACCAATGGATCTAACTTCAGATTAGCAGCCAAGGAATGCCGTGGTATTCTCCGAAAACGATGCCCATTAGATGACAAATTTTCCATAGCCTGAAGCCAAGGTTTGAGGGGGGAAAAGAAAAGAAGTAAACATGATATGAAAATCAATATGAGCTATAAAATTGCCCCGTTAGCATCAAAAATCACAAGTAATTTCTTAATCACAGACGACATATTTACATATTCATCCCATAAAATACACAACGCCAAATTCATTAAAAAAAATTGTGGGATTATGTAACCTTTTTTTCCCGATTCTTGTTCTTCTTTTTTTATTTTTTACTTTTTCCGAGTTATGTTAAATACATTTGAGAAGGGCAAGTCACTAAAGGGGCAGGAAATTTAAAAGAACACGTTGAGAAAAAGGGATCAATATATATTGAGGGACTCACAAATAGTAACTAAAAATCCTCTTAAGCCCACTAGAATTGAATTAACAAAAACAATCAATGTCCAACAAAAACAATGTCCCCTCAGAGTGCGGAAATAAGTATGTTTCTTTAAAAAGGAAAAGGAAAGGAAAGGAAAGAATCAGAAAGAGAGAGAGAAACAAACCCAGATCAGTACAAATCCAACTGACGCATGAGAAGAAAAACACACAAATGCTTCATAAAAGGTAGCATGCACTTCAAGAATTAATAATAGCATGACAAGAAAAAGAAAAAAAATTATCACTATCTACTATGCAAAAATAAAAAATAAAAAAATAAAACAACCCAAAAGGGCAATAATCACCAAAACAGTAATAATGTAGTGTAAGGGGTTACTTCCCCCACCAAAAGCTCGTAAACATGGATCTGCAAAGCCCCTCTCTCTCTCTAGATCTTCCAGAGAACAATCAAAAAACCCATCTACCACTTTAATGAAGCAGGTGAGCAGTACAAGAGAGAGAAAATAACAAAAAGAAGAAGAAGAAACAGATCAAGACTGGGATGGCTCTAAAACTCAAATTCTTGAGAAATTTTCAACTGGGGTCGCACTCACATTGAAAAAAATGATTATATAAAGAGAGAGAGAAAGAGAGAGAATGTAAATGGTGAAATGGGCTTACCAGTTGACTAGAGAGAGTAGGAGGAATCAACAAGGGTAATGCCTGTGTTGAACTATGGAAAAGACCCGCATAGACTGATGATTTGAGTGGTTCGTGAAGGTGCCATTACATTACAAGATCCGACTATACAGAGTGTTGTTTGTTTTGCAGGAATTTGAGGGTTGAAAACGCCGATTTGTCCTGATTGCGATTGACCCCTGCCTGTGACTCCGTGAGACCCTTTGAGGGACTGTCGATGATGGACCGTCAATCTTTGTTTGGGCCAAAGACTTCCCTATGGATTGATTTTTATTTTCCAATCAAATTTGGGTTTCAAGTAAGTATGGACTGGGAACCTTATATAGGCCACGGCCCTAATGAATCCGGCCCGAGTAAAAATTTCTTGCTAATTGAGACTTCTTCTCATTCAACACCTTTTCGTTATTGCTTATGTTTCGAATTTTCAAATCTACTGAAGAAAAAATAATAAAAATAATTCCATTATCATAGTAATCATTTCTATATTTTATATGATAAATTCAAATATATAAATGTTAAATCCCTTACCTTGTAGTGCAGTAAATTTTCTTTTAACGTTGGGCTTTTACTAAAGTATCTCCACTAAGTCATGTTATGGGGTTTACTGCAATTTGACCAATTCTATAAATTTAGTTAAAAAATTCTGTCTGTTTTTTTTTCTTTTCTTTTTTGAATAATAATTTTTTCTTGAATTTTTTAAATAACAATATTTGAACTTATATTTTCTATTATATACATCAAAAATAAAATTATTTCCTTAGCATATGTCTATTCCTTTTTCTTTTTCTTTTTCTTTTCAATTATTTAGTTTCTATAGATTAAGGTTAGGATGAGAATGCACAATTATATGCACTAGATGCAACCCAGTGAGAGATTCCTCACGACTTGAGAATGTATATTAAAGACTTATATTTATTTTACAATTTTGTATTATTATTTTTTAGTCATACAGTAGCATTGGATTGATGTGCTAGCTCATGTTTGAGACCCTGTGATAACATTTTCCATTTTTCTTTTTTCTTTTTTTTATAATCAGTTAAATCCAAATTAAACATTAAACAGCAAAATGTCAGAATACGAGATTTAAAATAAATTGTTTCTGATTTGTGATGACCCAAAATTATTTCCTTATCAAATCATGTAAATCTTAATCAAGTATACGATAATAAATTTTATTAAATAGTAAAAATATTTTCGAAAAATCCAAAGCAAAAATGACCTGTATATCTTTTTTGTTTGAGCTTCAAAATACTGAGAATATAAATTTGAGACTTTCGAAGTGGAACCAACTTTTGGTCTCATGCTAACAATTTTATAATTTATATTTAATCCAACCCCTATACGGCAGTTATTAAAAGACGTTGGGCAACCACCTACCCTCCCTACTCAAAGCTGATTTAGACGGTATATCTTCTTAGCTAGCGACGTGTCTTTGCTTTGTCTTAAAGCATTTTCTTACTTTAAGGTCAACTTAGGGAATACACACAAGTTGGCAAATACACTAATTGAGGCGTGAAGATATATTCTTAGAAAAATATATTTCGAAACTTTAGAGGGCCAAAGTTATGATGAAGAGGAAAAAAATTGACATCATTCGACAACACATATATTCGTCAAATTGTTTTTTTCTATTCAATTTTTTTTTCTTTTTTTTTAACTTTACTTTTATCAATTTTGAAGTCTGGACCGAGAGACTTGAGAGTTAAGATTCAAAATTACACCAACAAAGATAGACTATTTTTCGTGAAATAGTTATGTTTTTAATCAATTTCGTAGTCAGTTTGTTGTTGGTTTTTTTTATATTTTATTTTTTTATCACTCCTCTATGTTGGCTTGACAATTAACAATTTAAAAAGATTAGTCAACACAAATTTAATTTGAGATCTAGGCTATGTTTGGCAGTATGGAATTGAAGTTTTGGAATTAAAATTGGTGAAATTAGAAAAAAAATAACTCATAAAATTGAACCAAAATGTTATCAAATTTCACCAATTCAAATTACATACAGCCAAACATAGTACAAGAGTGCACACAGTCCGGTTTGTAAGGAAATATAACTGCATTGTAAGTAAGGGTGCACACAGTCCGGTTTGGTACAATTCTTGTTGGAACCAGAACTGAACCAAACCGTTCCCAACGTTTCTAAAAAATATTGGAACCGAAACCATTGGGACGTGGAACCAAACTGTGAAAATCGGTCTAGTTTGGTTCCACGGTTCCATTATAAATATTAGAAAAAATAGATTATTTACCTTTTCAAAAAAAAAAAAAAAAAAAACTTTTGATATGTTATTTTAATTAATGCATAAATGCTTACTGAAGATCGTTAATTAGTATGTCTACACCGTTGTTGCAAGTACCAAACATCTCGCGGTAATGATGATCATTAGTATTTTTTTTTTAATGCAAACATTGAGATAATAATATATTAGACGGAGTTAAGATTCACTATGCATCAAACCAATCTATATTTGATTCAAACAATTATAATATATTATAATTATATTGTATAATTTAAAAATAATATATATTATATACACAATATATAACCAAACCGGTTCGGTTCGATCCCGTCCCAAAGGGTTTGAAATTTGAATCGAACCAAAACTCAACAATTCCAAAATTTTGGAACCGGTACCGGTACCGATCCGATGTCGAACCGGAATCGAACAGCCTATTCAGTTCAGTTCGATTCTCCGGTTCCACCTATTTTTTTTGCAGCCCTAGTTGCATGAACAAAGTTTTAACTCTGAGTATTGAAATATGGTGTTTCTACATAAAAAGTGTTTACTAAGAAATTATTTAAAATAAAATTCGTGTTTTATAGTAATTTCAAGAAGAAATAAGAAAAATAAAGAGTATCTACGTTGAGTAATCAATTAATGTTTATTTGATTAGAAGATCTCCAATTAGTTAATCCATTTTTCTATGATAATTAATTTCAAAACTTTAGAGGGCCAAAGTTATGATGGAGGGGAAAAAATTTGACATCATACACATATATATTCATCAACTTGTTTTTTTTTTTTTTTTCTTCATTTTTTTTTGACTTTTATCAATTTTGAAATCTTGACCGAGGGTTAAAATCCAAAGTTACAGCAACAAAGATAAACCATTTTTCGGGAAATAGTTATGTTTTTAATCAATTTCAATAGTCAATTTTTTATTTTTTATCACTGCTACTCTATGTTGGCTTTACAATTAACAATTTAAAAAATTAGTTCAACACAAATTTGATTTGAGATCTAGGCTATGTTTGGCGACACGAAATTAAAGTTTTGAAACTGAAATTGTTGAAATTAGAGAAAAAGTAACTAGAAAATTGAACAAAAAATTTGTCCAATTTCATTAATTCTAATTCCATGCCGCCAAACATGGCACAAGAGTTTTTGTAATTTTATTACAAGGAAATATAACAGTGGTTGCAAGTAGGATGCACACGGTCCGATTTGATACGGTTCTTAGTGGAATCGGAACTGAACGAAACCGTTCCCAATAGTTCTAAAAAAATTGGAACCAGAATTGTTAGGACATGGAACCGAATGAGACCGAACCGTGAAGACTGGTTCGATTCGATTCGGTTCTACGATTCCCATTATAAAAATTAGAAAAAATACATTGTTTCAAAAAAAAATTATACTTTTGATATGTTATTTAAATTAATGCATAAATGCTTATTATATAAACTGTTGTTGCAAGAACCAAACTCTTTGCGCTAATAAAGTAATGATCACTAGTATTTTTTATTTTTTATGTAAACATTAAAATAATAATATATTAAAAATATATTTTTTTTATTTTTTATTTATTTTTTATCCTTAGTTGGTACTCATACATGCATGCCTCCACTGAGGTTTGAATCCCTGACTTCCCTTTAGGAAGTAGGGGTATGATACCGCTACGTCACTGGCATGTTGGTTATTAGAAATAGTTGAAGATTCACAATGCATCAAACCACTCTATATTTAATCCAAATAATTATAATATATGTTATAATTATATTGTATAAATTAAAAATAATATATATTATATACACAATAATATTTAACCGGTTCGGCTCAGTCCCAAAGACTCTGAAACCAAAACCGAACCAAAACTCACCGATTCCAAAATTTTGGAACCGGAACCGGTACCAAATCAATGTGGAATCGTAATCGAACCGTCGATTCAATTCGGTTCGGTTCTCCGGTTCCATCGGCTTCTTGTACAACCCTAGTTGCAAGAAGAAAGTTACAACCCTGAAATTTTCAAGATTGAAATCCTATGTTACAACATAAAAAGTTTTTACTAAGAAATTATTTAAAATAAAATTAGTGTTTTATAGTAATTTCAAGAAAAAATAAGAAAAATAAAAAGTGAGCATCTAAGTTGAGTAAGCAGTTAATGTTATTTGATTAGAAGATCTCCAATTAGTTAATCCATTTTTCTATAGAGATATAGGTTTTTTCCATGATAATTTGTTAGATTGTTGCCATTTGCTTATAAATTCCATCACTGACTTGAATGTTGACAACATTCACACAAAATATTGTTGCAAATGAATTCAGTTTAAATTATAGTCAAAATGGGAATTACAACAAACATATTGTGACACATCTCAACTCAACATACAATAACCTCAAAACAATCTTGGTTCAGTCTTGTAGATAGCCATAGCTATATATATATACATACAACTCCAACAGAGTTTCATATTATTATTCCCCATTAAATTGCAAAATTAACCCTTTACTTTCAATTCACTCACTTTAATCCTGTCCCTTCTACTTCATCATCAAGTATATATAAACATGTTTATATATGTATACAAAATCAATGAAGCAGATCATCGCCGAATAGATAGAGTAATCGCTCGACGACCCAGCTGGGTTGTTGCTGGGACAAGCCTTGCGAAGAAGAAGATAAAATGGTGGTTGTGAGCAATGGGGATCTACAGAGTGGGCAAGTTTTATGGGTATCATGGTCGAGCCATCTATCGAGACATCCACTGTGGAATATGTGACAACAATTGCCCAGTTCTCTCACCTCATCTCGTTCTCTCAACCGGTCCAAGCACACTGCACAAGTGTCGCAGCTCTGGTGCACTCTATGAGCTGCAATGTCTCCGAATGTGGTCAAGGCCAGACTATCTCGGACCAGCTTGGAAGAAATTGAGCATGAAGAAGGAGAAGAAGATGAATCCAACTGCGCTTGTTGCAGAAAATCAGGGGAAGATGATGATGAGAAAAAAGGGAAGATACCAACATCTGTGTCTCTGATGAGTCTGAGAACCCAAGACAAGAACCATCTTGTCACGGCGAAAACAAAAGCTGCCTTGTATAGAACATGGGTTGTTGCCACTGCCAAACCCGAGTATTCCATAGAGAAACCCATGAAAGCAGATAACAGTAATACAAATCTATAAGCAAAGACCTGATCAGGTGAGAAGTTTAGAGAGAGAATGAGGAGAGAGGGAGGGGGAGGTTGGAAGAGAGGCTGAGAGGTGTATTTAAAGTTGGGAAAAGGAGGGTGGTGATGGTGGCGGTGGTGGTGGTGCAAAAAGGGTAGTGGCATCCGCGTGGGCATCCGATAAAAAGACAGCGATTTCCACATCAGCTGTGACCGAATCAACTACTTTTACCAAACTTTAATTATTTTGTTGGAGTAATTGTTTAATGTCATCTACCTTTTAAAAGTAGTTAAAAGGGAGGGAATTAGTATATAAGTAACTTGGGAGCAGAGCAAAATACACATGAATTTCTGCTTTATACTACAATGATAGTACCTCCAACTACGAAACGTAAGCAAAGGTTCAAGCGCCTGAGTAGTTTACACTCTCTTCAACTTCTTTTTCTAACACCTCAGCCTGAGGATCAATGATAGATACATCACTGGATACTACTTTTATATACACACACACATGGGTGTGTTTATGTATTCACGTTTCACAGGGTGTATATCTATACTTTCACACAACCTACCCATACCGTCATGGCTGGTCAGCATTTCCATCCAACACAATGCCCTCACCAACCACGTGATGTCTCAGAATAACAAGTTTTATCATATGTTATAAATAAATGTCTCCTTAATTCCTATATTCAGTTGTTGCAAGTAAACATAAAGAGATTACCAAGTGGTTGTAAAGAAACACAGTGTGGCGTATATTTTTGTTTTGAAATGACTCCTCCCTTACTAGGATCTACGATTAAAATTAGTCTACATTTGTCATTGTGGCTTTGAATCTTAAATCCCAAGCTCTAGCTAGGTCAAGGTTTCAAGACTGGAAGAGAGAAAAAAGAAAGAACAAATCGGCTATTAATTACAAACCTTTTTATACTTTTAATAATTTTTTCATCTCACGTTCACAAGAACAAATTTGGATCTTCTCCTGTTGATACACATGGTACCACATCATCAGGTGAGACTATCTACCATCTGACAAAGATTTAGGTTTAAAAAAAAAGGGTTGGTAATAGGTTAAAAAAAGGGGCAAGGAAGCTTATCCTACATGAACTTGGACAATAGGTTTCAATTCCAGCCAGATTGTAACAATTTGTTGAGGCCTAGCTGTTGGACCCTTAACTTTCCCAAATCTTTGGTCAGGCGTGGTCAGTTGAGATTGAGACCATTCCCTGACCAGTTGACTGAGTCCAAAAAAGAGGATATCAGAATCGAATACGGAGTATGAACCAAACCCCACCACCACCGATAAAAAGCTTAGCATTAGCATATTAACAAACAACGCAATGTTGAAAAAGTGATGGTCCAGATAGCCATACCCAGCCGACCACTACCCCATCCTGCGTACGTACCAAGGTTGGGCCACCACCAACCCACCATCCATCTTATCTTATCCGTCACACAATACTACTAACACATGTGCATTCCACTTAACTTTTGATGACTTCTCGGCCACTTGGACCAGAATCCCCACAGTAAGACACCAATATAGACCACACTTGAAAAAGACATTTAGACAAATCACATAGTACGGTAGTAAGAAAATTAGAAGGACAAGTATGACTGTATGAGACACTTAGATAAGTAACAATGACCCTTAATTTTTTTATTTTTTTTATTTTTGGGCAAGGTAAAACAATAACATATGTTTTGCTTGTTTCTATTCTTTCCCTCCCAACATACTCCATATAGGAATCTAACAGTGGATAATGACAAAAAGTAAAGGCATGTAATGAGGATCACCACATGCCTATATAAGTTCCTGTTCCTGCTTACAGCAAAGCAAATTACAGGACAACCCATATTAAATTCTGCTTATACATTCTTCTAAATATGCATCAATGGGCAACCCTTAACAATATTATATGGATGAAATATTATTTCACTACAAACTTCAATTAGAGCACTGGACTCGAGAGATTTTTAACACCTTGGAAATTAGTTTATTACACACCTCTACATAAAATTGGATCACTATCACTTCCATTTCTTTTTATTTTCAAAGGAAGCAAGCAAGTTTATAGAGCTAACATAGAAACAAAATGTTGCTCTCAGCAGATGATGTGTGGGCCAGATTGCTCACCTTCTTCTATCTTCTTTCGCATCTTGTATTGCAACGTAACAGGAGCGCAATCCAGTGGTGTTTCTCCTGAACAAGACATAATCAGTCAGCCAACATGACATTGACACTCCAATGTAAAATCCAATTCGAAAGTTTCTCTCAATTTTTAGTATTTCAACTATTTTCTCAAGTGATGAAAATGTTCCTCAACCAACATGCCACATGCCCAAGATGACATGGTGCATGCCTAAGTTGCCTCAACAAATCCAAAGGGGTTTGACGATCAACCGGGTTGAATTTAATCTCCTGCAGTATTTGATCTGGCATGTTGTCAACATTCTAGATATACCTACCCATACCTTGAAGAGGAAAATAGATAATTCTACTGTTCTAGAAGACACCACCAGCAGTCTGTATTATATACTATCCAACAAATTAATCAAGGTGGACAATTTAGTCGAACATGGAAATAATTACCCTGTGAATTCTTGAAGTCCACCTTTGCTCCATATTCCATAAGGGCAAAGGCTATATCAGTCTGATTGAAAACTGCTGCCTGCATTCAATCAGTCCAGTCAAAAGATCAGTAACTTCTAGAAAGCCTTGCAACCAATATTGCAAATTCCTCCAACTTTTACATGCATGAGAGAGAGAGGGAGTCTACCAGATGTAGCAGAGATAATCCTTGCTTGTCACAGTAATTTGCATCCACACCCTACAATTTTGATAATGCTTCAGTTTTTATATCAACAATAGTAAAGCACCAAACAGTGATACTGTACAGCCTTATAAAGAAAATAAAAAGTACCTCACTCAGAAGCTTCTTGACACCGGCAGTATCACCATTCTTTATTGCTTCTCTTAAACCCTATGCAACAGTTCAAATAAAGCAACTATTTTAAGTATTAACACCATAACATATGCTCTCTTTTATTTCCTTTTCCCCCTTTTTCATATTTTTAAACCTTCCATGCTATTCCAGTGCAGAGAAAATGATTGAATATTATTCATTTGTGGGGTTATCAGAATGTTGAGGTAGAGGGAGATTGCAGGTCAGTTATGAAGCTCAAGGCAGTAGAGGAGAATGCTGATATGATTGTGGATGATATCAGATGCTTACTCTCAACCTTTGAAGGAACTTCAATAGCATAGGTTGAAGACAGTGAAACAATGTGGCACATCTTCTTAGTAAATGGGCTTTGAAGGTTAAGGCCACTGATCTTGAGTGGAGTGTTTGGCCTTCTTGGCTGTTGTAGCCATTAAAGGTGATTGTTCGTTTGTTTCCTAGGTTTTGCATCTTACTGACGAAAAAAAAAAACCCGTCCACGCTATTCTACATGCATAATGCAGAGTTGCATACCTCTCCGTTAACTTCATAATCCATCTGAGATTTCTGCAAACTCCCATTGCTCGATTGACCAAGACTGAAAACAGTGCTGCAAGTTTTGTGCAAGTTAATCACCAATTGAAAATTCCAAACAGTATAATGGAGCAGCATTTGATGCTGAACCCACAAAACAGGAGAGCAAAATCTAAACCAACTGACAAATATGCCTACTGCATGGAAGTATAGCATTTAAAAGAAAAAATATGCCAAAATACATAACAGAATAATAAAATAAACCTACTTAACCCAAAGAAACATCTGGTACCTTAACCTTAAAGTACTTATAGAGAAATTGTATCTAGAATTCAAATTATACACCGTCTTATGATATGAGGAATGAAGAACGAAAATCAAGAGAACTTAAATGCAACATACCTATGCTTGCTATTTGATGTAGAACCTCTACTCTTTGGTGTCGTATCTATCTTCTTTGGTTTTGGGTTTGACTGGGCTGGAAAAGTAGAAGTAGTTTTGCTCTGCCACAAAACATAAATAAAGTCTACAAGATCCATGTAGTTCACCAAAAAATACATTGGAAGCTATTAAAGGATTCTTACATGCAAAGTTATTCCATCCCGAGCTGGAGCTGGAGCTGGAGCTGGAGCCTCACAAATGCATAAAGGCATTCCACATTTGCACTCTGGCATGCCTACAACAGGGAATTGCTCAATAGCTGGTTTGGGATTGGATTCTGCAACTGCACCAATGTCTAATCTTGAAACTTTATCTGTTACATGATTGACTCCGTCCAAAGAAGCTGGTGCATCATCTTTCCAAGATCTACACCAAAAATGCAAGCCACAAATAAAGAGTAACATTATTTTTTATACGAGTTCCCTTCAATGTCAGAAATGAACCCGCACAAGAAAAGGGAGCAAACATCCAAACAAGAAGTGAGAAAATGGAAGACCATCAAGAAACAAAAACATTCAAGAATATGGCCTAAATCTTCCATAAAACATAGACCCTCTTTCATACATGAAATTTCTCATAGGAATTAGCAAAGCATAGAACCCAAGAAAAATAAGTACCAAGAGTAATAGAGATTAGCAGGCTCTTCCAGATGATGGTCGCACCTCCAAGGACCTCAAAAGATTGGCAAGCAATTACTTAAGTTCTTCAAAGTTCCAAGTAGTAATTTTTTATGTCTACCACTTATAAATTAGAGTAATTATCGATTTATTTCCATTTTCTCAAAATGGCATCCATCTGCTTCAATCTCTCTCTCTCTACCATTCTGACCTGTGCATATCCTTCCGCTTACAATCATCTAGTGGCAAGGAGCAAAAACCCAAAAAAAAAAATAAATAGGTGATAGTTGCAGGAGTGGCCAGCTATAAAAAAATAAAAAATAAATAAAAAGTGATAGAAGGTTACAGGGCACAAAATTAGATAGATGAAGATTGATTGCACCAGCATTTAGCTTCCTAATAGCATGTTATTAGACATTAGTATCAGGCATGTTAGAAGGTGAACTACCACATGTGCAATGGAGGCTACCTTAAATTGAGAAAGTCATTCCAAGTAGAGCAAAACAGAGTAGGTATTTTCCAAGAACAACTATTAGTAGAAATCAAAGTCAGCAGATCGCACCAGTAATCCCTCCTCCAATTCTGCTTCTTTTTCTTTCTTGTATTTGTCGGAAGGGGAATCCAAATTTATTAAAAGGAAGTGAAGCACACAAGCAAATATCACAAGGCGAACAAAAAAAAAAATAATGAAGAAGAAGAAGAAGAATGAAATCAACACAACCCCCAAGGAGATAAAACAGCATCGGAAGCCAAAGATAAACTGAAGATGAAGGTGCAAACCTAAAACTGTAAAGACTCTATCCCTGACTTCACTAAAACGACTAACTCTGTATCTGCCCTTATCTAAAAAGCATGAATACAGAAATGGAACATGGATACAACACGATATGGACATGGTGATACAACAAACTTTAAAATTTTAAAACATGAACACGGGAAAAACAAAACAATAATATTTGTATATATATATATACACAAAACAATAATATATATATATATATATATATATATATATATATATAAGGGCTCGCTCAATGCACGAGACTCCCGCCATTTTGGGGTTTGGGGAGGGTCAGCTGTACACAACCTTACCTCCGTATGGAGAGGCTATTGGCCCACCCTCAAGACAATCAGATTAATTAAAAACATATTAGACATGAATTGTTCTATGACTATAACATGAAATATGTAACTTGTTAATCATACATTTATAAATACCCATGTTGCATAGATAATTACATAACACTATATAATTTTCTGCATGTTTTCGTCTGTGTATGCATTTATACATGCACACACACAAATAAGTTGATGACTGCTCTCCTACTCTCATGCTCGCTCATCAATGAAACACTCATTTTATATATATGGTCAAATTACTTTATTTTTCTTCAATTATACTTTGCTCCCTTGTTAAAAGAATATAAGAATATTTTAAACAATGTTTAAGGTTCAATAATCAAAAGTTAGCAAGTTCAACAAATGTCGTCCATGCGTCAGAAATTAAAAATTTTGTTTTTGAACTATGGACACGTCAGTAAAATCCCCAACCAAAAAAAAATGGTTCCTGCTGATACTTTCTTTGCCAAATCAAAAATCTTCCTCGAAATCCAGCATTCTTTAGCAGTCCGAGTCAGACTGTTGTTTTAGTTGATTCCGCTGTGTCCGCACCATCCAAAATTTAGTCGTCATCGCGATTTAAATTCCCTAGAGAAACCATCTGGACCCAAGGCTATCTCTATGTCATAGTTGATTTGGCATAATGCTGGGAGGAAGCAACTTGTTCCGGGAATGTCTGACATGGATACGACTACTACTTAGAAGTGTTTGTGCTTCTTAGGCCTTTATAGGAGAACAAGGACAACTCTGTCAACACTGTGATATTGTGGCCCGACTTTGGTGCCGGGTCGCGTTGCGACCCACTTATAAACCGACGACTAGTTGGATGAGCTTTGTCTGGGCCCTAATTATTCTCTTGTAGCCCGATATATAAGGGCGCTTAGGGTTTGGAGTGGAGGAAGAGAGAGTAATGCAGCAGGGGGTAGGGGCAATTCAAAATCAAAATTCAAGTAAAATAAGAAAGAGATTGAGAGAGAAAGGGAATAAGAATAGAGGGAAAGAAATCAGAATAGAAGAAGAATTCAGAGGGAGAAGAAATAACAGATAATCTCAAATTCAATATCAATAATAATCATAAAAAGCTGACTTTCCTAATGTCTAAACCAACATATAAATAGACATCAAAGAAAACCCTAATCAACCTATTACCATAAATAAAACCCTAAATTGCTGAAATATCCCATAATAATAATAAATAAACAATAATCCCTAATTCTATCTTTCTTTCCCACGTCTCCAACAATAGGCATGGGTCGTACGGACTTCAAGCTTTCGGGCCAGGCCCGGTTTTTCATCATTCCCTCCCGGTTGAGAAGAACTCTCCTCCGGAGAGTAAATGCATAAGTATATCTCCAAAAAGTACGGGTCAATACTCCGTCTGGTAGTTAAAACTGGAAAACCCTTCCATCGAACAAGGTAATAGTCAATATCTCCAAGATGAGGGCCATCACTCTGATAATCAACAATATCCTTTGTCCAAGCTATATAATGCGACTGAAAAGATAGATGAACTAATGCCGATGCTGAGGAAAATGTAAACCCACTTATAGGAACACATGCCAATAAAATAGGAGGCTCAAAGGTGCCTCGGTTAGGTAACAAATACCCCACATCAAAAATTGAAATAGTACTCATATCAAAAGACCAGTCAAAGAAATACGCATTAGGTCCTGATTTTTGAATGATGTGGCAAAGTCTATCAATTTTGGCATGTTTCATCTGGAAAGAGTTTTTATGACAAGGTTGAGGTAGTGCACAAATTATAACATAATCTCCTTCATTAAATTCATGATTCTGATGATGAGCATGTGCAATAAGTTCATAATTCTTTTTACTTAAGACAATTTCTTGTCGCTTATTGGCATAAAAATCATGCACAAGCTGAACAAAGGAATCAACAAACTCAAGTGAATACATACATGGAGGTGAAGGAACATGATCAATGGACTGGCATGGAAATGAATTATAGACAATTTCAAAAAAATAATTGCCAGTAAATTGATTTGTTAAACTTGTATAGGTATATTCCATTATGGGCAATAACAAATTCCAAGTGTCTAGGTGCACATTAGTAAGAAAACTAACCAACTTTCCTAGACCTTGTTTCACAACCTCAATTTTTCTGTCATTCAAAGGACAAGATGCAAAATGAAACTTCAAATTTGTTTCTAAGAATGTCCAAAGTGTCTTCCAGAAATTACTATTGTACTTGACATCCTTGTTTGACACAATAGACTCTTTTTCAGACACATCTTCACCAATAGAAGTGACTACTTCAGCAAAATCAATGGACAAAAGGACCATGGATGGTAGAGCTTTTGAAAGACAAGACTTAAGAATTGTGGCACAATTGTTCAAAACTTTTTCTCCTAACTTGTAAGATTGAGGTGAAATAGTTTGATTTCCCCTCTTAACACTAGTTAGAAGATGAAGTAGCTCTACTGATATATGGTCGCTTTCTTCCAGGACAAGAGTCAAAATTTTCTCCATGGATGAAAAGACACTATCGGAGTGATAATAACCTATTTCCCTTAAAAAGTGTTCAAACATCTCAACAATTAATGTGTGGATAATTTTGACCCTTTTACCATAAGATGGTGATATAAGACAAAGGACAGGCTCAAATAGAAGGAAGTAAATAAGAGTTATGGGCTGAAAATTCAAAAACAAAGCTAAGATTCAGGATTGTTAGTAGAAAAGAAGGATGGAAAATGACAAAGAAAAGCCTATTGGAATCACTCCAATAGGACCTAGGTATCACAACTAGAGAAGGCCTCACACCCTCAGAATTTGTGAATCACTCACAAAGAAATTTCAAAGGATAATCTTATTCAATCATTCGCTGAGTATTCAGAGTTACATAGTATCATTTTTATAATAAAAGACGACCCTTGGATTATCCTCCAATGGAGGTAATCAAAAGTTGACTCTAACTTAATGAAGTAACAAATAACTTAATTGATGCAATTTAATCTAATTATGCAATTTACTAAAACAAGGTAATCAAAAGTTGACTCTAACTTAATAAAGTAACAAATAACTTAATTGATGCAATTACCAAAATAATGAAATTTGACCAAACGCCCTAATTATGCAAGACTCTAAGTGGACCCCCCATCGTCTAGCATGTGCCAAATTAAGGTTTGAGCCTTAGAACCCTCCTTGCCACGCCTTTTATATACTTTAAAAGGTTGCTGCCACTGTTCTCTACCAATTCTCCCCGGCTTGGAAAAACTTGACCCCGGCGAGGTAAATGCATGAAATTTTTCATAGAGGTCTGGAGCTAGGTGTTGGAACTCACTGTCACTAATCCATGTACAATCAGAAAGTGGCCGTCCTTTCCACTTAACGGGGAATTTTTGATAACCGCCAGCTCTTGTTGAAACAAGTTGGTGATCAACAACATCTTCTATTTCCTCCTTTACACGTGGGGCTGGGGGAAGGCGAGTGATAAGATCAACAAGAAATGGATCAGCAAAATGGCCTGAATGCAAGGTGAGATCTTCGATGTTGAAGACTTTACAGATACCCATCTCTTCTGGTAGGTCAAGAACATAAGCATTGGAGCTAATTTTCTTGAGAACTTTGTATGGGCCAGCACTCTTTGCGTGAAGCTTCTTATAAGCACCTTTAGGATATCGTTCCGGTTTTATTCGCACCATAACCATATCTCCTTCCTCAAATTCGGCAAAATTCCTCCGCAAATCAGCTTGTGTTTTGTAAGTTTCATTGCTCATTGCAATCTTCCTTCGAACCTCCGCATGGATGTCTCTGATATGCTTACTAAAAGCATCAGCTTCAGCACTAGGGTTTGCCACAATTGGTAAAGGCACTAAGTCAATTGGTTTCCGAGGACATAAACCTGTCACAATCTCAAAGGGTCTGCCCCCTGTGGATCTGTTTACAAAACTGTTGTAGGCAAATTCAGCCATAGGAAGAATCTAGGCCCAGCTACTAATATGGTCACCAACAAGACAATGAAGCAAATCACCCAAGTTGCGATTAATAACCTCAGTTTGGCCGTCAGTTTGGGGGTGAAAAGAAGAGGAAAACTTCAGCCTTGTATGAAGCATCTTCCATAATGTGCGCCAAAAATAACTCATAAATTTGGTATCTTAATCAGAAACAATGGTGTTTGGCAATCCATGAAGCCAAACAACTTCTTGAAAGAAAAGCTTGGCAATGTGGATAGCATCGGATGTCTTGGAACAAGGAATAAAGTGTGCCATTCTTTAAAAACGATCCACAACAACAAATATAGCATCATGACTTTGACTGTTTTAGGCAACCCAAGAACAAAATCCATGCTTAAATCTTGCCACGGCTCATGAGGGACTTGGAGTGGCGTATATAAACCTGTATTTTTCTTTCTTCCCTTGGATATTTGACAAGTTCTGCAACGAGCAACAATTCTGGCCACATCTCGTTAAACTTGGACAAAAAAAACGATCTTCCACCATGGCAATGGTTTTATCTCTTCCAAAATGACCTTTTGCCCCATCAATTGGTATCAAAGCCAAAGGTGAAAGAGATCCAAAAAACACAAGAAGTCTCAATATGTGCTACAACGGGCTTCAGTTGTAGGTGGAGTCAATCGGCTTGGTTACATGGCATTGAGCTTGAGTAGTCAAGGTGGAGCATTGGGGTTTTGACTGATTGAGCAACGTATAGTGGGGATAATCCGAGTTCTGTAATAAGATCGAAAAGATTGAAGTGCCAGAGAATTATCCAGATTCAATTGCCATAAGAAGCGATGATTGACGTAATGGAATTTGAGCCAAGGTGGAGATTGTTAGGAACTATGTCTCAAATTCCCATTATTATTAGTTTTTATTTTAGAGTGTATTTTTATGGTAATTTCTTATAGAGACGTGAATTGGGCTCTAAGAAATTGTAATCCTTGTCCACAAAGGAATTGGGTATGTGACTCTATAAATAGACACTTAGGCTATTGTTGAGAGTTATGAGTTGAGAGAGATGTAGCCTCGTAAGGGAGTACGTTGATGATAAGGGGGGAGTTACGAGTTTGGTAGAGTGAACACTGATGGCGAGAGGGAGTCTCGTGGAGTACACGGAGAACTCAGTCAAGAGTTTGTGTGCATGGTCCGTTATTGAAATTCTCTACTATTATAATATCTCTACATATATAGTGAATCTATTCTCATCCGTAGATGTAATCCTGATTTTGGATGAACCACGTATATATCTTGTGTTGTGGTTTAATTTGTTGTTTTCATTCTTTCTTTTGCTTCCGCTGTGCCCCATCAAATGGACTAGATATATCAGATAAATTTTCAAAAGATGATACAATCATATGAAATACTTCTACCATTTGATCATCATTGTAGGGAAAATCTGGTGCTGTAATCCTTGTTAACTCACTAAGGCATGAGGCTACTGCAACTTTAACATCACAATTTGAATGCTGTAAAAACTCTTTCACAATTAAAGCCTTCATTATTGGAGAGAGTGCAGCTTGCATTGAAGCACATGGGTCCTGGTTTACTTTGCAAAGAAAGTGATCAATTTTGGTAAGCAACCAAAGGAGCTGACTGACTAAGGATGTAGGTTGAAAAAGCCTATTTCCAATTTTCAGAAGTTGTTGTTCCAAATTTATTTTCAGTGTTGTTTTTGTTTCCCTTTCATTTTCACACTAGTTAATTCTATTTCCGTGTGACGGGAAGCTTGGTTTGGACTCAACAATCTTAACCTTGCTTGGCTTAGAACAAAGCCATTGGGGACATGAAACGATGTTCACCTCTGACATCGTTAAGAAGATGTATGAGCTAGGTCAATGAACAAAGTTTAAAGAAGGTTGTTGATGGTCATGGTGGAAAGGTATGATATAAGAATGATTGAGGATAATGCCAACATAGAACTCAAATTGAATTAAGTAAACTAAATTATAAACTAGAACAATGCACAACTAAGAATATCATAATGCAATAAAATCGATTATGCCAAAATTCATGCACTGATTGTAAGTGTTTGGGTGCAAAAATAAGGTGGAAACAATGAAAAGAATTTTTTTTTTTTTTCAAATGTGCGACTGAGGCAATTCAAAGGGGTTCAAAATTTAGATGGGTTCAGTTAGGACCTTTTTGCAAATTTCTATACTAATCAAATGGATAAAAGTACTAATAACAATTTTTAATTGAAGTATATGTACCTTTTCCGAAGTCCAATGTAGATCCCAATTGAATGCTCCAAGTGTTGAAGATTATCCCAAAATAGCTGCTGGAACTGGTGTAGGAATTCTGTTTTTTTTTTTTTTTTTTTTTTTTGTCAGTCTACTACTGAACAGGCTAAACTATTCTGTTGTGGCTCTGAAATTTGGTCTCTTCTGAACGGGGCTAAGCTTAGGCCTGAAAACTCAATCTGCAACTTCCTTAAATGGGATGGATCTGACTATTTTAAATTTGAGTTTGGTTAAATCTGGTTTATAAGGAAACAAAATATATCCTTTCCAAACCAGACGGGATAATCCAAAGTTGACTCTCCAAAATCAGTAGCGCTAAAATTTTGGTGACAATAAGGAATGCAAAGATTGCAATAACCCAAAGTTGACTTTCCAAAATCAGTCGCGCAGATTGCAATAATCCAAAGTTGATTTTCCAGAATCGAGAAGAGGATGCTGAAATTTTGGTGAACAATTGCAAAGATCTAGGCACACGTTCACAAATTAGTGTGAACGAAGATCGAGGAAGATGACAACTAGGGTTTGTGTGGTTTTGGTGATGGTGAAGCAGCGGTGCTTTGGTTCTAAATTTTGCAACAGAGGCAGTGGCTGTAAATTTTGCTAGGGTGTCAGTTGGTTTGTATTGGTGTCGGCTGGGGCTTAGGATCTTCAGATGGCCGAAAAGTGATAAATGGATTGGATTGCTAATTGATTCAGATGGATGAATAGTAGATTGGTTTGATTGCTGTGAACACTTCGAATCTTTTGCTCTGATACCAATTGATGCAGCAGCGGGTAGGGGCGATTCGAAATCAGAATTCAAGTAAAATAAGAAAGAGATTGAGAGAGAAAGGGAATAAGAATAGAGGGAAAGAAATCAGAATAGAAGAAGAATTAAGAGGGAGAAGAAATAACAGATAATCTCAAATTCAATATCAATAATAATCATAAAAAGCTGACTTGACTTTCCTAATGTCTGAACCAACATATAAATAGACATCAAAGAAAACCCTAATCAACCTATTACCATAAATAAAACCCTAAATTGCTGAAATATCCCATAATAATAATAAATAAACAAAAATCCCTAATTCTATCTTTCTTTCCCACGTCTCTAATAATAGGCATGGGCCGTATGGACTTCAAGCTCTCGGGCCAAGCCCGGTTCTTCATCAGAGAGACTCTGAAATTCGTACAGAAACAGAGTAAGGGGCTGAAAACTTGTAATCTCTGATTTTACACATAGTAAAAACTTTCGCCGGATCCCAACCGTGGACGTAGGCTGTTACTGAACCACGTATAAATCTTTGTGTTCTTTGTGTGGCGTGTTTACTTTTCTATCGTGATTCTTGATTCAACTTGGATTCGTTGCGTTTGTCATAACAAACACCATATGAGATTTCATGTATCATCTTAAGACATCTCAAAGAAAAAGCATACAAAAGTACAACACTTAAAGATAAATGCTAGCTCATTAATTTAAAAGGACCAGATTTTTCAACAGTCCTGCAAAGATACCACATTAGAACACCACCACCAACACAACCCCCCCAACGCGCAAGGGAAAAACAAATAAATCATTTAATAAGAAGGTAAGATATATCTACAATGTATCCAACAAAATCAAAATCAGGAGTTAATTACCGAGAAGTATTGTTGAAGCAATCAGAGCAAACTCTAACACCTGAGTAAATGCCAAATTGCGGTAAGGCCTGAAGTTGCACATAGAATGAGAAAAGAGAAATGGTTAATTAAATCCATCCATGATTGTTACAAGAAATAATTGAGTGTATGTATATATAGCTCATACCATTTGATTTGACGAGTGTTCAGCACATAGAGTCTTGCCACAACATCGGCAATGATGCTGTGAATATAAGAGGAGAGTGTGAGTTAGGTGAGACCTAAATCTTGAACTGATTTTATTAAGACACAAGTGGTTCTGCTGAATAGCAGATTTGCACATGATAAATCAATTTTTATAGACACAGTTAGGGTTGGTTCATATCATCAGAGAGGAAGAGCCATATTAAGCGCATCAAAAGATTCTTCTTTCTTCCTAGTTAGTAAAATAGCATCATAAGCATTTCCTTAGGCATCTGTATGACAATGAATGAACGACGTTCCTTTTTTCTGATAAAAAAACTCAAATAAAGAATATTCCTACTCCTTCCAAAGTGGTTAAAGATCCATGAATATTACTAGTTGCTCACTATAATCTCCAAAATTGTCTACTCATTGCATAATGAGATCTGAAAAGTTTTAAAATATTCCATCATCATTCCTCTTGCGATGTTGTACATATTGGTTAAGCCTCATTTTCCATTGAAAAAACAGGTATTCTAGATTTCACTTGACCTATACATTAGATTTACATTTCCAAAGATATATACATATATCTGTATGTATGTATGAATATACACAAATAACACAATTGGCTGGAGGAATCCAAAATGGGCAATGACCAGTTATTAGTTATACTATGAGGCTCTGCCATATTATGCGCTAACTGGCAGGTTAGCATCTCCATCCAAGCCATTCTTTGATTGAGTTCCTTAACATTAGGATATTGCTTTGTGTATCAGCTGACAAATGAATCAAAAGATATTATAGGAGACAATAAGGCAAATGCTCATTACTGATTGAATGATGGTTTAAGTAAACATAAAAAAACAATGAGTGGGCACATGCCGCATATCAACACCAAAATCAACGCGTACAGACTGGAAAAATCAACATGTAAAGACAGGAAAAGCACAAGTTGTTGTGTGGATGCAACAGATTGCTTAAAACACATTAGCAACAAGTTCCGATCCCACTATTTCTCCTTTTGTTATTGTCGTGTGGAATGCAACTGATGGCTTAAATCCCACTTATTTCATCTTTTGCTGGTTCTAAATCTAGAGTCCAGTTTATACCTTATATCAGCTTTTTAAAATCATCCAGGCATAAAGAATCAGATTCAACTAGACAAATTGTTTCATACTTTCTCTGGTTGCCTGCAACCAAAAAGGTTCAAAGTGTCTAACCTAAATTTAAGGAAACTGTAAGGAGGGAGGGGAAGGTATAGGACAAGTGAGAAAAAATGTTATCCTACTGTTATGGAAACTTAATGTAGGGCAGTGCTTGGAAAGTTCTAATATTGTGACCTCTGTATAATTGTTTATTTGTTGGGCTTAGGCTATGGAAAACTTGCAGTTTAAGGTCTAAATAAGAGGAAGAATGGTAGTAGGGTTTATAGATGGAATTGCTTGAATTAAAAGTGTTCGATCTCGATGAGTTCAGGAAAACTTCTGCTGGAAATGCTTGACAACCACCTTTCTGAAAAGAGTAATGTTAAGGAGAAGGCATTATTTAGGATTATAAAGGTATGCTTTTTTTCTTTTTCCTAGTTTTTAGAATGAAAATTAAATGAAATCATTTGTTGTTCTGCTGCTGTAAGCAATATCGATGAATAGTAGACTAGTTTGTGCACTACGCGGCAAGGGTTAATTAGTTTAAAAAGGAACAATTAGGGCTCAGCAAATAGTTTTAGGAGAGAAAAGGTGTTGACGGGGTCTTCTCATGAGGTTAAAGGACTAAATGAAGTGCAAGAAACTCTATAAAGAAGAATGGTAAACGAATAAGTTTCGCATCACAGCTAGATTCCTAAGGCATCATACTTCGAGTTCAAATTGCGACAATGCAAATACCATAACTGCTGAAAAACTTCTCTTACACCGTAACACTAATATAATATACTCTGTGGCTATACCTGGCAACTTAGAAATTTACTAGGAAAAGTCGTATAAGCCTAACAAAGTTTACACATGAAGAAGCACCACAGTTTGATTTATCATATAAGACGCTAACCACTATTAGAGCCCATCTAAAGCAAATATAAAGTTACCAGAATTGGAGAGTGGTTTGGCTTGAAGTGCAATCAATAAATGAGCTGTCAAACCAATCGATTTGGTTTGAAGTGTGCATAAAATTTTAGATAAGGAATTGGCTGGCTGATCAAAAACGCTGTTGGATGGGAATGACTCACTCAATAGTCACATGTGCAATAAAAAATCAGTCAAATAGTTAAGGAAGTGAAAATGCTCACTAAGAGTGGTGCATAAGATTAAAAAAGGACCCTAATACGACTGTTAATGGCGTTCATATCAGATTAGAAAACAAATCAGATTACAGCCTTATTAAAACATTTCAAATGCTTCCTGAGCCTCTAGAACTGGAAGAAGTTGTAAGTTGTAACTAGTCTGTTTAAAGCTTTAATAGAAATTAAGCAACTAAGTATTAATTCACTATTACCAAATACTTCAAAATCTAGCTCCTGAACCAAATGCCAATGATATTTTATCTGCCAATATACAAGAAAGAATTCCATAAAACAAAAGGCAAAATGAGCATGGATTCACAACAATTCAGATGCAGATTATCTATATAGGATTCAAGTATTGGATATCCAACTGCCAATTGAATTTAATGGATAAACAATATAATAATTGAAAATGAATAAAACCTTAGCTTATTTGCAGATCAGAGTTAATTACATCCTACAGCAAAAAGATAAAGGATCGATGAATACAACAACAACGACGACAATCGTCGCTGTGTTTGGAGGGGTGGTTAAGAGAGTACCCGTCGCCGGAAGGTGTTGAAGCTGCATTTGCAGACGTCGCAGCGCGAGGATTCCTGGAACGGAGGGGGCTCAACTGACATATCTGTGCCACTCTCTTTCTCTCTCTAGCTGGCGTTTTGATCGACTTTTCCAGTCGGATTTATTATCCCCTACAAACAATTAATATATTAATTAGACAATATATTTGTGTCACTGTGTGTTTGTGTGTGTATACCATACATATAAGTTGATATTGTGGTGTTTTTTTTCCAAGTCCAATTCCAATACAAGGGGATGGTGCTTTTGAAATTTCATTCTGGAGTTCGTCTCCGACTACAAAGTTGTAATTCTTTCCCTCGGCCCATATAATTTTATATTAAGGGCTGAATATTGTTGGGCTTCAAAAAGTAGGATCAAACTGGTTTGGGTTTTCTTTTCTCACGTCCGATTGCATAAAAAAAATGGGTAGATCGGATAACCAAATCGAATCCAGTTCGATTCCGATTTCAAAGTTTTGGAACTGTTGAGATTCGATTCGGTTCTAATTTTAGATCATTTAAGACTGAATAGATATATTGTTTATATATTATATTATTTTTAAATTATACCATTGATAATATATATTATAATTGCTTGGATCAAATATAGTGTGGTTTGATGCATTATGAATCTCAACTCTTTCTAATGCATTATTATTTCAATGTTTACATAAATAAATAAAAAATTTACTAGTGATCATTGCTTCACTAGCTCAGAATGTTTGGTTATTGTAACCATAGTTTAGAAGAATATTTATTAAAGTGAGTTAGACATACTCATTGAAGGAATGAATGTGTTTTTCAGTAAGCAGTTATGCATTAATTTAAATAATATATCAAAAATATATATACTTATTTTGAAAGTAGATAATATATTTTTATAATTTTTATAATGGAACCGAATCAAACTGAACCAGTTTTCACGATTCGGTTCTATTCCATGTATAACGGTTTCAGTTCTAATTTTTTAAGAACTATTGGAAACGATTCGATTCCAATACCATCAAGAATCTTATCAAACTGGACCGTGTGTATTCTTACGTCGCATGTGAACTAATTACATTTTTCTTATTATTTATTCTTTATTTTTATTTTTATTGAGAATAAATCAATTAGGGCATATTAAATGGTTCAGAAGTATGCAATAATTTTTTTTAAGATTGATTAAATAAGATGATTGCTTTACACATTTCAAGATTATAAAACTTCTTTCACTTTTCCTTACTAAAAAAAATGTTTATAAACCTTTATTGCTGACATTTCAACTATTTAAATACAATTAAATGTTCGGAAATTCCAACAATGATTATGACATATATGCTTTTATTTCAGTGATATTAATATCCTTTTGATTTGTACTGCCCACCAATTATTTTTTTCCATTTCAAAAAAAAAAAAATGGTGTAATGTTAGCGATGTGGGTATCTTCGGTAAGTTCACGCCATCGTCTCTAGTGTAATCAATCAAATAATTCAAAGTATTATTGTATTTTAAAAATATATAGATTGAAACCACGATAATGATAATTATAACCTCCTCCAGTGTGATGACAGAGATATTATAGAATATAAAAAAAGTGTGTAAAATAAGTTAATAACATTATTCAAGATACTTAAAAAAAAAAAAAAACATTATATGAAGATTAAACAGGAAGGATTTCTGACAAATACTTACCATCAAAGCCGAGACTAGGATGAAACCGCATACCCTCGTCAAGATGCAGAGCAACGACCAAAGGTGCGTTGGCTGCTAAGGTAATTAAATTGTAGTGAAGGTGCCTCCAAGACACAGTGAAGCATGCAACTTCAAGAGTGTAAGCTCTTTTTGTTTAGATGTAAAATATTTTTTTCTTTGTTGGTGTTTGATTATCATAGAAAAAAAAAATATTAAAATCTAAAAATATTTTTTTACCTCAAAACAAAAGAGCCTTAAAGGCCTACCTAAATTCCTATTTCAGAGTAGGCTCATTTAAAAAACGCTCGATATTTTATTTCCATTAGTCGCGATAGCCACTGCCCGAGTGTGAGAAACTTAGAAGCATAATCTTCCTGGAACTATAAAAATTAGAGGGTTATGAAACTAGATGTCAATTCGTGCCACACCACCAGATTTTAAGATTTCAAACAAAATATAACGATGTCAGCAAGATTGGGCAGTGAGGCCAGTTGGGGCGGGAACTGCAATTAGTATGCGAATCTAAACATAGTTGTACATGAAAAGTTCAAACCTCAATTGGATCTAAACACAGTTGTACGTGAAATGTTCAAACCTCAAGCTTCCAAAATACTCGAGTATGTAGGTGGCAGGTTTATTCACTCACAGTCAGTCATACCAAATTACTCGTAGTACATAGTACATACCATACAGCACAGAGTATGTGTAGATCAGAGTGCAACTAGCAAAGCATTAAACTAAAATCACACTCTACAAAAGAAAACAAAGACAGAGACCTCAAAGTCATTAACATCTCAAATACATTCTAACCATCATCAGTGCATACTGCGAAAAATACCATGTAGGTACCCGCCACTCATAACAAGGGACACAACGGACACAACACCAGCTGGAAATATCTTCCCTGAATTCTTAAAGCGAGAACCCATAACTGCCAGAAGAGCAGCAGACAGCCCTGAAATTGAAAGAAAGCAAAGATGAGATAAGATTTACTATGAGATTAACCATACTGGTGCAAAATGAAATTTCCTTCCTCACCTATCAGATCTAGGCAATTTGTTGAAAGATTCTCTTTGTTATAAAGAGCAAGTCTCTTTCGACCGAATGCAAGAACTTTGATTTTCACCTTTAGAAGAGTGTTTTAGAACATCCAGCACCTTAATCTCCATTAATAATTTAATAGTATGAACTGCATGCTTAAATCACTTTTAAGGAGCTCATGCATGAACACACCGAGGTCTAATTTGAATCTCCTATGCTACGGGAAGGGAACCAGGAAAAATGTCATAAAGGAAGCCTTTTTAAGCAATCTCCTTTCTTTTTCTTTTCTTTGCTTCTTTCCGAGATACAAATAGAACATAAATGGTTGATTTTTCCCTTTAGTACAGGGCATAATCTGGTATGGGAGCTTAAACTAGTGATTTCCACAGTAGCATTGACGTAGTAAATTCAACATTAATATAAAGACCGTGAAATCTTACCAAGTCCAAGAGATGATGCAAACACCGGTTTAGTGGGAAGCTCGGTGTAAACATAATACAGAAGCAGGGCTGATAGTCCACCTGACATCAGTGACTTCTGGCTGCCACTCTTCAAATACCCCATAAGTCCACCCACTGAAGAAAATGAATGAAATTTAGTCAGAAAGAGCAAAGGAAACCAAAAAAGCTGCACCAACAATCAAGGATTATATGGCTGAAGGAACAAGGTCCTATCAAAGCAGATGCATGAGGTACTTCAAAAACTTTCTTGGGAAATACCAGTTTTGTTTTAATACCAAGGGAAGACATAAAATATTGAAATTTAACTCTCCAGTTTCCTTCAGGAAGAACTTGCTCAACCGGTAACACGGGTGAGATAAGACAGCCACTTTGACAAGGAAGGAAAAAAGCTCAAGAATAAATAGATATAGTGCTGTATATTTCCCAAAAGAACTGGTCTATTATTGCCCCTGATGTCTTTTCTGTTTTTTGGTAAGTAATAGGCTCTGATATCATTTGATGCCTTATTTTCACTCTTCATGACTACTTAAAGAAATCAAATGCTATAGCAATTACTTTAATTCCTAAAGTGCAAACTTCAAGTACTATGAAGTATTTCAGACCCATAATCTTGTCGCAACACAAATTAAAAATATTATGTAGTTGCCAATACACCATCATGCCAGTTGTTATCAACAATAAACAGTCACCTTTCATGCAAGGTAAATCTATTGTGGATGACAATTTTTGTTTGGAATTGGTTAAGAACTACCATAGAGATTTAACAAAAAAAAAAAAACAAAAGTTTATGACAGACAATTGGCAACTCCTCATAAAAGTTCTGGAACCTCTAAATTTTCCAATGCATATATAAAATAAAAAAATAAAAAGGAGTGCTAATGGAATAACTTCCATAACTCTTTTGCTGCTGATCTATTTCTGCTCCTTGTGTTCAAATTAACTCAATCTATGTCACTGAGGGAGCCTTGAGAGAAATTTTAACTCATAGCTTCCACAGTTTTGAAGATATCTTAGGAGCTTGATTATGCTCATTGCCCGTATTTGCAAATTGATAATTATCTGAATTGTGGAAATTCCTTCAGATAGAAGTCATCTACCTAGATAATTTAATCAATGGTGATATAAAACTGCAATATATATATTTCTAGTGTAGATGATCGGTCTAAGAGAGACGATGCCTGAAAGGATTCTTTCTGTCAAGTATTTAGCAGTGGCCTCATACACACCAGGCTCAGAGCAGCAGAATGTAATGAGTTAGTTGAACTGGTAGTGGCTAGAATGAGAAGCTGGAGAGCTATATACCTATCTTATGTTGGAAAATTCTAACACACCATCTCAGTATGCAATGTCTTAAGATCTACTGGTTTGGCACTTTGTCCTTCGGAAGTAAGTTCTGAAAGTTGTGGAAAAGATTTAAACAACTTTTCTATAGTCCACTTCAGCGCTTAAGCAGAATATAAGTGCAAGGTTGCATGCAACCCTATGAGTGAAGTGGTTTAAGTGTTAAACGAGTTGAGGAATTGAAGAAGGCTACCATGTTTTTTTTTTTGTGACAAGTAAGGAGGGAATGTTAGGACACTGGTGGACTATCTGCAAGAAAAAATATGCATTATGTATCATGTGGCATCATATTCACCTGATTAAATATAGGTGTTTCTAGAATATACTAATTCCTGCAAATTGTAAGTAGACCTGGAGAAAGATTCTAAAGCTCAAGGACATAGAAAGGAATTTCACTAGAATGAATATTGGAGATGGATTCATCACCTTTCTTGTGGTATAACCAACTGATATCCTGTTGGTTCCTTGGTTAGCAAATATCGCTCCAAACTTATTTGTTGATTATGTTACCAATGAGAAGGTTGTCAATTATGCATAAAAATAAAATTTAAATTTAAAAAATAAAAAACAGTGAAGTTGCCTGAAATATAACCTAAGGAATAATGGTAATTAAGAACATAAGGTGCCTGCAAATACAACCTGGGAAACAATTGTAATAAAAAATCAATATCCAGACTATTTCCTTCCAACACGGCAAAGCTAGGATACCAACACATGGGTGCTGAATTCTAGTGATGACTATAATGCATACTGCTTGTGAGGCGATTCATAGGCAGAATCACGCCAGATTGTTAGTGCAAAGGGGACATTCATAAACTTTCCCTGTGGCTGCTATTTTAAGGCCAAAATGATTACAGCAGACAAACTCAGAGGTTGTAGTTTAATTTAGAATGCAAATTGTGTTCTCACTTCTTCGTGAGGTGCACCAAGAAGGCATCATATTCTATTGCTATATGGAAAGAGATCCTGCAGGTTTGCAATATTCATAGAGATCCACATCGGCAGAAAACAAAATGAAGTGGACTGCTCAAAACCGAAGGGGTAATTGTTTATGCTTGATGTTATGAGATTAGTTTGGCTGCAACAGCCTTTTAGATTCGGAATGAAATAAATAGAAACAGAACCAGTCTAACAATTGAAATGCTTTTGGTAAACATATACAAATACATAAATAATAAAATTGCTCTATTGGCAAATGTATTATTGACTCAATAAGACAAATTAAAAATCAAAACTCCTAACAAAATGTCAGAAATTGAACAGACGTTAAAGAAGAAAATACTATACAATCATAATATAGAAATCCCTTCTTGATCATCAACTCCTATCAGCAAACACCCAAACCTCACACAACCAACCAAGGAGAAACTAAAAGTCGTGTTTGGTAACATGGAATCGGTGAGTTGGAACTCATTTGGAGCATAATTTTCCTCCCTATTCCAAGGCCTTGTTTCATGCTTTCAAACAAACATACGAATTACAAAAACAAATGAGCTATAATAATCAACATTTACTCCAACAGCGTTGACTCACTCACCTCCAACCAAAGCAGCATAACCCAGTGTCAACTTCTGAGACATCGACATAGCCATCTTCTTCTTGCCGTCGCTGTTCTGATCGTCCGATCCCCCTTCTCCCTCGTTATTATCGCCGCCGCCACCGCCTCCGCCGCCGCCGCCGCCTCCGCTAGCACCGCCAAAACCGTCACCACCGCTGGTATTCGGTTGGATCTCGATCTCTTTAGCCACAAACTCACCGGTAAATGTGGGCGTTGTAGAGTCGGAGACAACCCTAGCAGAAACTGATCCGATGATGTTGTGAATGCTGTTCTGGAGTCGTTGAGAGCTAATAGATGGTAACAACACGCTTGGTTCTGATTTGATATTCAAGAAACATAGAGATGAGCGGTCAACGGAAGACGAAGAGGTGTGATAGCGAAGGAAAGAGTGGCGTGCTCGAGTTGACCCATGGAATTGAGATTGGGGGTGCAGCGTAAATGACTGTGAAAATGCCAAAGACACTCCCATTTCGTTTTTCTTCTCTCCTTTCTCTTTTCTTTGCCCTTGCAGTTATGAGTAATGGCTGCACGTGTCCATCTTTCTTCACGAACTTCTCGAATTTTCCTTTCCCTCCGTGTCTTTATTTGACCTTCTCTTTTCCCCTGTATTCCATTATTGACTAGCAAATTATCGATACACAAAAATGAACGGGGCCGATTTGGCATTCATTTTGTTTTTTTTTTTAGGAGTTATTATTCTTGTTTTTGTTAGGAGTTAACAGTAAAAATATATATATTTGATAAAAAAATATTTTATTTTATACAGTATCAAAAATAATGGAGTCAAAAAAACAAAAAAAATAGTCTTCAAAAAAGGAAATTACATTTTTTTAGCACCGTAAAAATGGAGACTGTAGCGTTAAATAGTAATTTTTATTTTTTAAAAAACTCTTAAATGTCATTTTTAAATTAATTATATTTCTCAAACTTGCAACACTCTTTCACCGAAAATGTTTTATTGTTTTTGCTAACAAAAAACTTGCAATAAATGAACGTTATCAAACATGTTTCTGATTATTATTTAAAACACTTTACTCTTCAACTTGTTTTGTTTCGGGTTAAAACAAAGCGTGATGGCCACATTTATTTGCAAAATAAAACTTACTATATTTTTTAAAATAATGAAATTATCAACAGCCCAATGACCTAGTAATACCATACCCCTACTTTCCAAAGGAGGTTAAACATTCAACTAAATAATAATAATAAAATTTTATGGAGAGGAGATGTTATTATATCACATATCTTGATTATAAATTTATAACCTTTCAAAGTTTAGGCAGCGGAAAAGAAAAAAAATAATAATCTGTATTTCAATTTTGAACGCACTTATCTTCGAGGGGAAAATAAATAAATAGCAATAACCCTTTCTATACGAATTTCTTTTTATGAATAATTGTGCATGCTTGGAGTTTTGAACCTTTATTTATCATTTTATGAGGTCAAAGCAATGATATTTTGAAAATGTACAGTTAACCAAAATGCCAATGCGAATATGGAAAACATTGTCCATTTGCTCAAATTACTATTATTATTTCCAAATACCACTTATGCACACGAGCAACACTCTTATGCACAGAGGTACCACTTTTGGTTTGCACAAAGAATGGTACTTACGCATAAGAATGATACTTGCGTGCATAAAAGTGGCACCTGAAATAATAAATGGTAGTTTTGGCCAAAAAAAATGTAATGTTTCTGATTTTCATCATTTTTTCATTTTCTGGGATTTTTCGGGGTTATTTCCATCTTGTCTTGTTTTGTGTACCGAACACCGTGGGGTGTGTCGGGAGTGTTTGAGAGTTATTTGGGGTATTCCCTTGAGTTCAGGACTTTTAGAAATGCATTGGTTGTCATTTCGACATTTTTTCATTTTTCAGACTAGGAGATCCCAGATGGGACCCGCTACCAGGGTCGTTGTGTGCTGGGGTTGTGTTTCGGATTCATTACATTTCATGCAATATTACTTAATATACAATTATGCGAGTACATGTTTAATTATATGGGTGTATGGCGTTTAGTATATGTACATATATATATTTATGTTCCCTCCGTCCCAAAATAGTTGTCCATCTTTCTATTTTGGAATGTCCTAAAAAACATGTCCTATTCCAAAATTGAATGTACTATTTTTTATAATATTCCTAAACCATCCTTTTAACTAAACAACCGCAGTAATTACGAAAAACTATTTTGTCTTTTAATAAGGGCATATTTGAAACTTCACTCTTATCAATACAATAAAAACTATTAAAACTCGACATATAGGACATGTATTGTGCGACAGAGGGAGTATATATTAATGTTAAAAGTTATTATATTATGCCGCGGGACTGTCATTCTTTTATTATTGAAATGACCCGAGGGTCATTAGCAGACCCTTAGTTCCTTTCCTTTCTTTCCTTCTGAATTTTCATTTTTTTTTTTTCTTTTACAACTTCAAACTTTGATCTCTTCTAAACCTTTGGGAATTTGATCTTGCCACTTAAGGTAAAGTCGACGAGCACGTAGAGACCTTTTTTTTTATCGGAGCAATTTCTAATTTGGAGCACTTTTGAAATTTCGAAATTTGAGGTTTTCTTCAATTGGTTGAGGTTGGGGTTTCTAATACACACAATCTTTGATTTTTGTGAATTACCCTCCTCTAATTTGGTTCTAGCATGCTTTAAATTGTATAAAATTGTTTATGGTTATGTGAGTTCATGTACTAGATGTGATATTTATATGTTATCTGTAAAATTGAGTTCATATACATGCTTAATCGAATTGTATGAAAGAGCTTGTTAAATTCTAAGTGTCGTATGCTTGTGTTGCTTATGTGCCATGACTATGAGATTAATGACGTGAAATTTAGTGTGTAATTTATTCCCTAAGAATGCAAGCATGATGTATATATGAGATGTATAAAAATTGTATATTTGATATGGCTTGAAAGGCATGTACATTCAAGCATATCATTGGGCAAAAAAAAAAGGAAAAAATGTTTTGAAAAACAAGAAAATCATTTTAGGAAATGTTTTGAAAATGGGTTGTGAAAACCCGGGCGCCTAGGAGTTGCCTAGTGATCCGTAGCGTTAATGTGATCTAAAAGGAACTATGGAGAGACTCTAGCGTGGTTGAGCTACCTAGGCATGAAACGACGCCATGGAGGTACCATGTGGTTGGGGATAGCTAGCCAATCCTTCCCTTGTGGTGCCGTAGAGGTGCTATGGGTCAGGTTGTATTAACGGTTGGGAACGGCGAAATGGAATTGTTTTAGAAAACGGGGAGCGACATTGGTATGACATTACACTCCATTGACGTACATTATGTATCTATAGTTGGATGACATTAATATACATACTTGTCGTAGTTGTTGTTGCTGCGTTTTTCCCTATGGCATTATCTCATTTGTTTTTACCTATGTTTTGTGTAGATTCATAGGGTCATTAAGAGGTGCGTCTTAGACACCTCCTACTGAGCCGTTGAGCTCACCCCATTACTTTAATATTGAAAAAATATAGTTTAAGTTCAATGTTTGATGATAAATATTTTAAGTCGAAATATGTAGAACACAAATAACGACTTAATTAGCTAGGTGTGGTGCAATTTGATAATAAGAGGCCAGATGCATTATGTGGGGGTTAAAAAATTGTTGTGTTTGAGCGGCTTGTACCTCTTTGGTGGTCAAATGTCTTTTAATTTATAAACATAGCGAAATAAATGTTCTTTTAACCTGGACAGCAATACTGGTTAGGAGGAGGTCTTAAATTATAACCCTTATTTATTTATGTATTTATTTTAGTGGTCAAGTCTTAAATTAGACTCTGTGGTTGTATATACAAATTCAATATTCATGCCTAATAGATGACTCGGATGCTTTATAGTATTGAGGAGGTCTTAGATTACAACCCCTTTTTTTTTTTGGTCAAGTCTTAGATTAGACTCTGTGGTTGTATTAGTATATATACAAATAGAATATTCATGCCTAATAGAATATTCATGCCTAATAGATGACTATGCTTATAGTATTGTCTCAATCCAAACCGATCGAGTTAGGAAAGTTGGGACTTATGACAGCTTCGCGCCACTTAGGTTATTATATATATTAAAAAGAAGTTCAATTTATTTAATTTTTTGATGCATTGTTTTAGTCAATGTTATAATTTTATCGGGTGGGAATGTAGCTACGTTGCTATTCGTGCTGAAATCAATTTTCAAAGAAAGGAAAAGGTCCAAGTGATCATATACACATTAATGTAATACACTTGAGAATTCAAACAACATACTACGGTAGACAAAGCCAATATTACCGGTTAATTTTTATTCAACATTAAAGCAGTACTTTGATATATATGATATTTATTAGTGCCAAAAAATCTTAATTTGTACACATGAAACTTATTGCATTACAAATCAAAGAACAAACAACAAATGAGGTGGTTGTGACGTGATCTCGGAGTAGTACCTACTTTATGTGTATATGTTTCCTTCATGTTAGTGAGCATTCTTGAGGAAGTCCTTGAGGGAAGCGTTTGGCATCGGTGCAGTAGTTGTAAATCATGTAGTTCTTTTGCACCGTCTTAATTCTTTCTTGGCCGGTGTTGTCTAGCGACTCGGTTAGCCAAGAATTGTTGCTAGATGCGTTGGAACAAGAGGAGGAAGACGAAGCTGAGGACCATATGCAAGCTTGGGCATTGAAGTTCTGATATGAAGCTGTGAATGGTGCTTGGCTCCAATCCGTCTTGACAAGTCCTCCTCGCGTAGCCCAGTCGTCTGCGTTCCACAGACTCGAGTATATCCACATAGGTTGGTCCTTCGGAAAAGAGATGCCATATGATTCCAAGTTCTTGAACTGCCTAATGGGAGTCCCATCCACAGAGAAGCTGATACAAATGAAAAATAATAATAATAATAATAAATAATTAAACACACGTTCAAATAAATACATAAATAAATAACATTTTTTTTTCTTTTTATTATCTATTTATCAGTCTAAACTTCCATTTTCACCACCCAGTGGCAACTTTGTGATTCAAGTTTTATCCAGTGATTAAATAGGGTGGGTTCAGGTGGTTTTAAATATTTGTACCAAAAATTAATTTTATATATAGATATACCATATACATAGCTAGAGTCATATTTTGCCACGCAAATAGCTATGGACATAGAGGTTGAAAATTTTGGTGACCTAAAGCATTACTGTTAGGTCAATCCAATTAACGTGACATAAGAGAGAGAGAGAGAGAGGGGTTTACACGATGGTTTGAGGATTCCATAGAATGGAGTAGGTGTGGAAGTCCTTAGTTGGGTCGAACCAAAGATAAAACTGCTGCTCTCTGTTACCCTTTCCTTGTGTAAACACATTGGTATGTAGTATGTAAGGGTCTCCACTTAGGTTACCAAGAAACTCAAAATCGATTTCATCATGAGTGTTACCCTGGGATGACAGCTGCAAAAACATCCACAATATTAATTAATTTTAAAGCTTATTAATTAGTACTAATTAGAGCAACATAGAAATCAACTACGTATATATTAAGTGCATGACCAATAAACACGTCAAACTTACATAATATGCTGTGACAGTACCAGCAGAGTTACCGGGCACGAGTTTTAATTGCATGTCAATCTTCCCAAATAAGTACTGGTTCTTGGATTTGAATCCGGAACCAGAGGCCTTATCTAGGGAAAGCGTCAGAAGCTGCCCGTTGTTGTGTATCTGTGCTCGGCCATCGCCCCATGTGATATCGAAATCCTGGTAGAAGTTGCTCGCTGATGCCACCACCGCCACCAATAAGGTGAGCGGCACAAGCAAATTGGCAATCATTTTAGTTGAAACTACAATTTGAGAACTCATCTAGCTAAAAGGTAATATATGTGTGTTGTGAAAGTGCATGAAGATGGTGAGATCGAGTGTTTATATAGTAGTATATATATATATATATAGATATTTAGAAATAACCCAATGAATGGGCGGGTTGGAGTGGAGTGGTTGGGGAGGAAGGGCATGCGTGAGATATTTGTGTTGACTTGGCTTTGGTAAGTGGCCGGACCAGACAGCTAATGCCAATGACGTGAGGGAGTTATTGAATTTCATGGGATGGATCGTTTTATTTTTTCTACGCGGTTGTGATGATGTTTAAGTGGCCTCCCTTCAATACACAGCTGTTCAAAGAAACTTCAATCGATGTTAAACGTCCAATTAATGTTTGTGAAGAAGACACGCACAAACGTCCTCAAGTCAAAATCAAATTATATATCGAACGTTCTTCGCATATCCATGGATACGACCCATTCAATTCAGTACCATATGAACCATTCATTCCTGATACAAATTTCAATTTTTTTTTTTTCCTCAAGAATTTAATACTAATTTCAAGTTGCCACCTATATGATACATCTTACAAATATTTGTGTATTTACAGTTGTGATTTATATGTGATAAACTACTGTCCGATCTCCCAATCAGTGTGAGCCATCCCATTGTATCAGTTTATATATGATACTACAACGTAGAAAAATACATATGAGTCTATTATTACCATAAAATTTTCATAACTATTTGGGATTGGACACGTGGTTCTTGTTTCATCATATCATTCCGTTGTATATCTGGCACCAACATGGCATCATATGCCTATGTTGGCAGAATTCCAAGATTAATATTGTCATTTAAATTATTACGTAATTAATTATATATTCAGGTAGCCATAGACTCGAAAACGATTGCTAGAGAATTATGTGTAATTGATTATATATTCAAGCAGCCATAGACTCAAAAAGCTTGCTAGAGAATCAATGTACGTAGTATACATAAAACTGAATACAAAGAAGTTTGAGAACATCTACTTTAATATTAAAATGTGTATATATAATATTGTTGTTGATTTGTTAAGTCTCAAACATCTAGCTTGGAAATTAATATCATACACGAAGTCTTTTATTATACAAATGCTATATTTATAAGTCTCAAACATTAGTCTAGCATTCAAGTCAAATGTTGCTTCCATGGAAAGCCTGGCACATAGATGAAGACATGGAAAGCTATGTCAATCTTTTCTACGAGGTATGTTATAATATTCAAAATTTAAAAAGACAGTCATACATAGATATATGCATGAGCATTACCAAAGGACTTAATTTAATGGTATAACTTCTCCATCTTTAAAGACGAGTAAAGGAGTTAGAGTTCTAGTAAAGTGTGTGAGTATTTACTTATTAAAAAAATAATAATAATAATAATTCTTATGTGCTTCTATTCTTGATGAAGGGTTAATTGTTTTAGGTATGTGATGCATGCGTTTTGGATTATTAGTGACAGTAATTGGATCCTCGGGCCTCTTTAAAGCAATTCTTTGGTTATTCCCAGGCTCTTTATTTGGATCTACAGTGGCCTCGGCCCCGAATAAAGGGTGTTTTATATTAGATATTTTGGTTGTATCTTGTACATGTTTTTTTTATTGAGTTAATACATTACAGATATCTTATTGAAAATATATATCGGAAAAAATCCACTTTTAAACATTTTCCTTTTGCCATTCTTTTTGACAATCCAAATGGAGTTTTATAGTTTGATACAATTATAGGGATTAAAATCGCTGGTCCAAGTAGTAGGTAAACTAAATAGCTTTTTAGGTGTTTGTTATAGGCAAGTTGGTTGACCAATATGGTATAACAGGTGAACACAATAAAAGGAAGGTACCGTTGCGAATTTTGAACATTTTAAAACTCCTTTTAGGAGGGTGTGTTTGAAAAGTTTTTAAAAATAATTTATTATTAATTTTGGGCAAAGTGTAAAAAATTCCCCAACAACATTTATATATAAAAAAACCTCTTGATTATTAGTCAATTGTAAAAAATTTCTCTTATAAATATTTTTGGCATAAAACCTCCCTCAATTATTCTAAGGGGGTATTTTTAATTGATGTCCATTTAAATATATGTCTAAAGTATTTTTTTGAACTAAATTACTCCTTAACATAATATTCTTTAGACAATTTATTTTTTACTTTTTCTATCTCTTCTTCAAACACTATTTGGCTAGACATGGTTCTAATTGATTGACTCCTCCCTTCTTCCTACAAAGCTCTCCGATAATATGTCTCTCTACCAAGTAGCTGATAAGAGAGAGAATCACTTGATGAGGATTAGGACTTAGGGTGAAGGCAAGACAATTTGAAGATGATAGAGACCAATGGTTCATCAAGTGTTGCGGTAAGTATTTAGTTTCATGCCAAATATAAATATATATATATATATGGTAAAGTGCAAAAACACAATTTTTTTCAAATAACTTCGTTGAACTAAAAATTGTCTCATGAACTATTGATTTGTTGTAATTAAGGACAAATTCATCACAAAAGACTATTTTACCCTTTCTCATTAAAATTTTCATTTCTTATTAAATTATTTTTATTATCTTTTGTCTTATGTAAATATTAATTATATTATTTACCTAAATTTTATTATTAGTATAAATTTATCATAAAAATGAAAGAAAAAAAAAAAAGATAAATAGATTTGTAACTGTCATTTTCTAAATTGATTAACTTATTATTAAAATTTTATTATTTATAATAAAACTTATTATAACCAATTTAAACATTTTTATCGTAAAAAATTATCTTCTTTTTCGTACAATATATCGATGAAAAATTAATAAAATACTTTTTAAAAAAAATAAATACCTTCTTTTCATGTAATATATTCATTAAAAATTTAAAAATTATTTTTAAAAATTAAAGGTAAATTTATCCAAATTGAATGGAGAATATATCATCAAATTAGTATGAATTTTTTTATATAATTTATTTAGATAAGAGAAATATATTAAATGTAATTAAATAAGAAGGGGTATTATGGTCATTTAATAAAATATAGTATAGGTATTGGAGTATGTTGCAACAAATTAAATGTGATACTTTAGAGGGTTTTATGCACAAAATATAATTCAGGAGAGTTATTTGTAAATTCAAACATAGTTGAGGAATTTTTTTGAGCTACACCCATATATATATATATATATATATAATGAACAAAAGTTGGAATTTAATGATGGAAAATAAAAGTGAAAACATTGATGTAATAATGCAAGCGGCCAAATTTTGAGAAGAGAAATCTGGACTATGTAAGAACCAAGTTTGAGGAACCTGGAAAATATTCCATTTAATCATCTGGAATTTTATGAAGGAAAATGAAAGTGAAAACATTGATGTAATAATGCAAGCTGCCTAATTTTGAGAAGAGAAATCTAGACCATGCAAGAACCAAATTTGAGGAACCTGGAAAATATTCCATTTGATCGTCTGCAATAAGTTGATCCACCTTAGCATTAAAATCCAATTGTAAAGTTTGAAATCTTTCTTGAGCAGAAGAGTCAAGTTGATTGAATAATACTTCATTTGGTAACCAATTAATATCCCGCCAAATAGTGTTTGAAGAAGAGAGAGAGAAGATACAAAAAATAAAAAATAAATTGTTTAAAGAATATTTTATTAAGGGGTGGCTTAGTTCAAAAAAACATTTTAGAAAGTTATTTAAAAGATATTAGTTAAAAACACCCTCTTAAAATAATCGAGGAAAATTTTTTGCAAAAAAATGTTCATAAAGGTTTTTTTTCTAACTGACTAATAATTGAGAAATTTTTAATTTTTTTTTCCAGTCAAAGTAAGAGGAGGAGAATCTCGAATAAGCACACCCGGTGAATTGAGTTCTCAATATTGTTTCTTACACGTTAGTATATAGTGGTCAACAATTTTGACCAATTTTTTTTAAAAAATCCCCAAAAAATTATAAAAACTCAAAAATACCTCCAATACACCAATTTTTTTTTATAAAAACCTCAAAAAATATAAAAATGGCAAAAAAATTGAAATAAGTGTTTTCTGTTTCTATTTTGTCATAAGGGCATTTAGGTATTTCAGTTTTAAAATTGAAGAATTGTTCTTAATTATTTGCTCAATTTAAAAAATGTAAGGGTTTTTTCAACACCAAGGAGTATTTGCACATTTTGTATATTGAATGTGTTTTTTTTTTTTTTTTTTTTTTTTTTTTGCACTTTACCCTCTAATTTTTTTTTTATACATAACTTATCTGGAAATAAGAATATCTTACAAAGTTTGTGCTCTTAAAAGTCGATATCTTACAAAGTTTATAAGAATAATTACATATTAGTCCTACTTTTATAACATAAAGACAAATAAGTTCTAAAAAAATTTTATAGGACAATGAAGTCCTGCTTTTTATAAATATTTCCACCAAAAATCTATAATAAATAGAATCCCACTTTTACCCTTTTCATTTCCCCTCTTTCACCTTTTCCCCTCGCGCAATCATCGGCTGGCAGTCGCCAGCATCGCTTAGGGGCGGAGCTACTAAAAAGGCTAACCTGTGCTAAAACCTAGGAAAAATAAATAAATAAATAAAAGTACTATTGTACATCAGTTCACAGCCGGGTCCACATGCAATACTATTCTTCCTCTTAACCCAGTCCACTTTGCAATCCTGGCTCTGCCCCTTGGCTCTTATGTTAAAAAATTTGGGCAATTTTACAATAGTTAAACATGCATTACCTGCTCCAATAAATGAGATGTGCTCTCACTATAAATTGAACAAGCCTTTTGCTAAATAGATAAGTATCATAACTCCTAACTTGGCACCATAAACGTTTCTTTGTTAAAATTTTCAACAATAGTTTTCATGTTTTTTTCCAATTATTTACAATATTGTTTATCATATACAAGTTTTTATGGTGTTCCCACCGAAATCTAGCGCCGGCAACACAACTGTAACCATCGCCGATGACAAGATTAGCAAGGACGAAGTCTTCTGGACCAGCAACTTAACCGAACCGTTCGGTCAACTTTCTCTCTGCCACCATTAATCCTAACAACCACAGCCAAATTTTAGGGCAGATATCCTTGTCGCATTGCCGGAAACATAACCTTCCGGGTTTTGCAGAAAACCTTCAATTTCATCATCATCCACCATGTCCTTTTCTTCGTGTCAGGCGATGGGCATACCTAAGCCTCCGCAACAAAATCCCAGGGACCTAATTAACCATGATTGGCAGTGGCACCGGCGACCGTTGCCACAACAGCGATATCGGTGACCACTGTCGGAGCAATGACGTCGCCAACAATTGTTTAGGCTTTGTTTAGATATACAAGATAGAAGATAAAAGAAATTATAGTATTAGTTATGAGATAAAAGAAAGTAAAATTTATGATAGCAATACTTTCTATTTATGTTTGGATAGATATAAGAGAAAATAAAAGAAAAAATAATATATATTCTTGTTTGGATATGATAGATGGGAGAAAAGAAGAGAAATGGTAACAACCAAATTACAATCATATCCCTTTAAATAGAAGGGATATGAGTGGAATGATAATTTTCTCTTTTTAATTGTTGAGGACGCTTTCGCGATTATGAAAATACTACTTAAACGTTATCATTTCTCTCCCTATCTTCTCATTTTTTGAGATATAAGAAATGAGGGATAAGGAAGGATATTTATCCCTCCATATCCTTTCTTTTCTCTCATTTTAAACCACCCAAACACACTTAAACTCCATCCCTCCAAATCATCCCATTCAATCACTCTTAAAGGGAAAGGGTGAGAGAGAAAGGGGAAATGAAAAGGGTAATAGTGGGATTGTATTTATTATACGACTTTGGTGGAGATTTTTATGAAAAGTAGGAATTCATTGTCCTATGAAAATATTTTAGGACTTATTTGTCTTTATGATGCAAAAGTAGGACTAATACGTAATTATCCCAAGTTTATATTGCCATTTATTGAAGCAAATAATGATATGCCCTTTATTGTAGCAAATAATGATAATAATGAGATAGTTGTTTGACTTCTTAGGGAGGCGCGCGCGCACACACACACGCATATATATACAGTGATGGACCTAGAAATTTTTTTGAGGGGGGATGGACTTTTAATTTGTGGGGACAAACTTATATAGTTGGTCCATTTTTATAATTTCAATTAGGTCTTTTCATAAATTTTAAAAAATGTAAAGTATAAAATGCAAAAAAAAAATTAGAATAATAAATAAAAATAAAAATAGTGGGGCCAAATTGTAATTTGGGGGGGGGGGGGGGGGATTTTCATAAATTCTTAAAAAATTAAAGTATAAAATGCCAAAAAAAAAAAAAAAAAAAAAAAAAAAAAGGTAAATTGTAATTTTAGTAGGGGCATTTTCATAAATTTTTAAAAAAATAAGGTATAAAATAAAAATATAAAAAATCCAGTGGAGGTGCCCCCACTGGTCCCACATTGGGTCTGTGTCTGTATATATATACATACATGTGGCAACAAACATAATTCACATTCTGTATTGCACTTTACTTCTCTCTATCTTCTACCCATTTTTGCTTATTGCATTTTCTCAATAAAAATAACTATTGGGATAAATTTACAATTAATTTGCATGAATGTTGGTTCTTTAAAATCTATAAGGTATAAAGTTTATATTGGTCTTTAATCTTTATTTTAGCATAATGACAGTAATGAGGCCACTGTTTCACATTTTGTATTGCATTAAACATGTCTCTTCTATACATATTTGTTTATTACTACTACATTTTCTGCTCAGAAAAGATACATCCATGGGTTCTTTAAAATCCATAGCATTCAAAGTTTATATTGATCTTTATTGTAGCAAATAATGATAATATGGTAATGAGGTAGCTAATTTGGCTTCTTAGAGAGGCATATATACACAAACACACACACGTATAAATGCAAAAAATACCTCTAAAGTATACTCCGCGAAACATTTTTACTCATATTTTAAAAAGTATGCAAAAAACACCCTTAATTTTTTCACATTGTGCAAAATACCCCATCTGACATAAATTAGTTTTGTAATACCCGTTTTGCCCTTTTACTCTTCCGAAAATGTCCAAGGGGGTATATATATTTCTAATCTCATAGTATAGGGGTGTTATGTGTACATTACCTCATATATATATATTTTCGAAACTTTTTTCTCTATATATATCCCTAAACATTTTTTTTAAAACTTTAAAAATTTGTAGAACAAGGATTTGAATTTTTTGAGATTTCAGTTTATTCTTTTTTACTTTTTTTTTTTCGCACCAACACTTTTTAAAAATAAAAAATAAAAATTTCCAATATCAGTGTGCACTTGTTTTCGAAGTTTGGAAAAAATTCGTTTTCTTTAGTTTGCTTGTTATTTTTGTTTTTATTTTATATTTTTATCTTTATTTTTCTTTTATACTTTTATTTTATATTTTTATCTTTACTTGTCCATTGCCGGCATCCTCAAATAGTGTCATTTTCAGTCATTTTATAAAATTATTTATTTTTATATATTTTATAAAATGGTTCAGTAAGGGAAATTTAGTCAACTTAGTGTTTAAATTTGTAAGAGGGACCTATTTGGATCAGATTGAAACTTTAGGGGTTTTTTTTCACCAGAGAGGCATTCACCAATAGTGTCTTTTTCGGTCATTTTACAAAATTATTTATTTTTATATGTTTTATAAAATTGTTTAATAGAGGTAATTTAGTCAACTTAAGGTTTAAATTTGTCAGATTGACCTATTTGCACCAAATTAAAACTTTAAGAGCGTGTTTTGCACGCAAGGAGTGTAATATGCACTATATATATATATATATATATATATATATATATATATATATATATATATATATATATCAACATAATTCAAATTTTGTATCACATTTCTCTTCCATCAATATTTGCTTATTACCTTTTGTGCTCAACAAAGCTATTTCTACGGGCTCTGTGCAAAATTTATATCGGCCTTTATTGTAGCAAATAATGATATTAATGAGATAGCCATTTGGTTTCTTTAGAAGACCTATATATATATGTGGCAACATAATTCACTTTCTGAATAGTATCAGACCTCTCTCCTCTATATTCACATATATATATATATTTCACCATTTTTTGGCAACTCAAAATTGGAAACTTGGTTCGCCTTACTTCTTTTGTCATGTCCGAAGAGAAGACACTATGGCTGTGAGGACTATAAGATTTTATTTTGGAATCTTAGTGGCCCACCATTAAGCGTAGTAGGGAGACTACAAAGCTGTGTTTGGTGTGCAGGAATGGAATGCCCATTCCAACAATTCCTTTATTTGATATGCAGTTTAAAGTGATAGTGACCATTCTATTGGAATGAAAATCCATTTCACAACTAAACTTATGAAATGGCCATTCCATTACCAAGTAATTTTTTTTTTTTAAATCAACTTCCCAAAAAACCTTCATATTCCAAGTAAAAAAATTACCACTATCTTCCACCACAACCACCGCCTTCCACCACCACCACCGTCACTGACTTTCACCATCGTCCACCGCTTTCCACCACCACCACCTTTCACCACCAACACTGTCTTCCTTTGCTCCTTTGCTGCAACCACCATTGTTGTCACCACCGCCTTTCACCACCGCTATCGCCACCACCTTCCACCACCACCACCTTTCACCATAGCTACTGTCTTTCACCTCCACTGCCGCCGCCACCACCTTTCACCACTGCCACTGCCTTTCACCACCACTATAACTTTCCACCATCGTCTTTCACAACCGCTACCGCCTTCTATTATCGCTTCCTTCCAATGTCGCCACCGCCACCACTTTCCACCATTACCGCTGCCACCGTCTTCTACCATCGCGGCCACTGCCTTCCACCGCCACTACTATCGTTACCTCTACTGTCTTCCACCACCGCCACAGTTACCTCCATTGGCTTCCACCACCGCCATTTACACCACTACTGTCTTCCACCACCACCGTCGCTGCCATCTTCCACCATTGCCACCACCGCCACCTTCCACCATTGTTACCGCCGCTGCCTTCCAACACCCCCGCCTACACCACTACCACTTTCCACCTCCACCACCACCATCACCACTACCATCGTTTATTTTGAAAATATTATTAGAGAATGTCATTTTGTTAATTTAATTTTTTTGTTACTAAGTGGGATATTTTGGATAATTCAATTTGAAATTTATTATATTCTAAATTTTAAACTGGTCTAACTAAATACTAGAATGATAATAATTCCTACACATTTCATATTTACAACTAAATAATAGAATAAGAACTGACATTCCATTCTATTCTCATTCACATTCCCATTCCCATTTGCATTCCATTCTATTTCTGCACACCAAACGCAACATAAGAAAGGGTCACTGTGTGTCTCTGTCAATCAAGTCAGCCTATTTCTTTTACTTTATCTATTTAATTATCGGCTATATTTTCGATGGAATTTGACTAAATGTATGATGTGCATGTCCTGTATGCAGAATGGAACCGAAATCTATAACTCATTTATTTGGCAGATGTTCGCGAGATTTTAGTGTGGAAGGTCTCTCTCATTCGCCTTGATGTTTCTGTGGGACATGGGACTTGGGATGTATGGTAAGAAATCAACTAAATGTTTGGGAGCAATTTGAAACTGGTGTTCTTCTGAAAGCTATGGCTGCTTATTTGTGCTGTAGAATTTGGATGGCTCGCGATGATGGGAAGCCAGTAATATAGCTCGTTCTGTAGCAGATGAATATTTGGAATATTCTCAGATATTAACAGATGAATGGCACACTCTCATAATGCTGAGGAAACAATTCTAATTTTTTTTACTATGGGAGTAGGTGGAAACGTCCTCCAACAGACATTCTTAAGATCAACACAGATGGTGCATGGTGCAAAAAAACTTCTTTGGCTGGTGGTGGATATGTGTGTAGAGATGTTTATGGTATTATTCTTCGTGTTGGGTGTATCTTTTTTCATAAACTCTTTGACCCGTCGTTAGCTGAAACGTCCATTCTTCGTCAAGCATGTGCCTTTGTTATTGAATGGGGTTACCGAGATGTGATTTTTGAATGTGATGCTAAAGGTCTAGTGGATGTAATTAATCAACATAGTTCAAGTCCTTCTCTCCATGTGGTGGTTGCAAATATCAGATTGGTTAGTGCAACATGAAGGTTTTTTAGTTGTTTTTGCACCTCGTTCACATTGTTGGGAAACGTGCAAGTTTTAAAAACTTTTTGAGGGATTTTGATTCATAAATCTTGATTCATCACATAGAGACAAGTTTTATGCAAAAATAAAATATGATGTATCGTTCAATTAATGGATTGAATACTTACATCAAAGGGCTGAGCAAACCTTTAAATCTTTCCTCTAAAGTGAATGTTCTCACTTATTATAGATCCCTTAGCAAGATGCCTTCTTCTTGGATCTCTATCTTTTTGGTAGTTGTTTTACTTTTAGGAATCACTCATAAGCCTCCATGAATGACCTTGGAAAACTAAACTTGTGGGAGCCTCCATTAGATGAGAACATTAACCCTAATTTTCTAGAGAGGAAAAATATATTCCTTTTTCCTTCTTCCAAAAAATCACTCCTAAAGTATACATAGACCATGTATATATATAGGCAATATAAAGACAAAGAAAATGAAACAATAAATCATTCTCAATCTCTAATTCACATGTCTCAAATCTAATAGGATTCCAATATCAAGTTGGGCTATGAGTGACAATCCTTTGGGCTTATTATTTTATTGGCTACAATGAATTAATAATTGGTCCGGTCCATGGACCCAATTCAATTAATTCATAAATTAATTTCTATTCCACTAAAAGAAATTAATTGCACTCCAATTAAATAATAAATAACCTCTAAGTCAATGTTGTACTTTGACCCCTCTTGTATAATTAGTTATCGTATAAATAAAGCCATCAATCCGATTACTTAATTAATATATTTATTTTGGTACCATTGATTATTTCTGACTTGATCACAATAAAATATTTGTTTGACAAAAATAATAATTTAAATAAATATATATATAATAAATCATTTTGTCTAAAAACACACGAAGGCCTTTGAATTTACTCTGTGATCAACCATAATCAATACAAAATAAATACAAGTAGCAATGATGCAAATATTGAAAATATAACCCTCTAACTATTAATTACATAACTACCCAAAGTGTCGGTCTAAAGATCCCGAAGAATCCGCCGAACAAATCAAAGTAATTATTAATTAATAAAAGAGTCTATAATTTTCTCATGCTTAAGAGTCTAATGCCATGACGGTGATAGGGAGCAATTGCATACGACGGTTCTCGCAATTTATCTCAACCTAACACGGATCCAGTTTAAGTCTTAATTAATTATGAATCTATCCATAATTACCGACTATGAACAATTTATAATTACTATTTATATTCATGTATTGATCGCCATCACATACATATATAAATATCTCTTATAATCAAATGGACACTATCAATTCTATAATGAATCTAAATATAATACATTGAATTCACCAATTGTATAAAGCACAAATATATCAGAAACATCAGGAACATATGTCACTATAATCCATATGGGAATTTGCTATGCCAGGACATATAAATCCCAACAGCTCCCACTTGCCGTCATAGCCAATTCAAATTGCATCTAATTCCAATGTTATCCAGATGACGATCAAAATTATTGATCAATAACATATTTGTTAATGGATCAACAAAGTTATGTTTTAATGTAATGTTCTAGCTACAAGTACATTTTCTTGCCGGACAATATCATGTAGAACATGATACTTCCTCTCAGTGTATCTTGTTCCTCTATGGAACCTTAGGTCATTGGTTTAGACTACTTCTACACTATTGTGGCAATATAGCTCGATAGGCAGCCTAGTATGCTCCACAACCTCTAAATCAGTGAAATCAAACCAAAAAGCTTCCTTTGCCGCCTTTAAGGCTGCAATGAACTTTCCCTGCAGGTTTGAGTTAGTAGTTGAAATCTGCTTAACAATCTACTAACTAATTTCCCTTCCATTGAGTGAACATACACTAAGTCATGAACCTCATAGTATTTACTGTTGATTGAAAATCAGAACTAGCATACCTTACTAGGACCATAACATCACATCCATAAATGAGTATGAGATCATTGGTTCTCCTAAGGTACTTAATAATATTTTTCACAACAGACCAGTTATCAAGTTTAGGATTGGACTGATATCTACTGACTATCCCTACTATGTAGCGGATGTCCTGTTTGGTATATACCATGGCATATACGAGACTCCCATATGCCAAAGCATATAGTTCCAGTCTTATTTGCTCAATCTTTTCTGTCAGTCTTGTAAAACTACCTACTGGATAGAGCAATCCATATCAATCAAGCAAGAACTCATTCTTTGAGTTTTGCATATCAAACCTGGTCAAAACTTTATCAATATAGGATCATTAAGATAAGCCTATTTTCCTTTTAACCTGATCTTGCAAAAGCTTGATCCAAGAAATATAGCTTACATCTTGAAAATCCTTCATTGCAAAATTATTGAACAACTACCTCTTTACTGATGACAAAACTTCCACGTCATTATAAATGAGTAGGATGTCATAATATATAGAATTAGGAAAAATAATGACATTCCCTCATACACACATGATTTAATTACTAAGAAATCCTCTGGTATTCTTTTATAGATTAACTTGCCTTCCATATGTATCACCCTACTAGAAAGTTCTACAAGATTCCAGATTTAATTAGAATACATAGATTCCAACTCTGATTTCATAGCAACTCGCCAAAACGATCTATATCCATATCGGTTCACGCTTCCGTGTAGCTTACTGGGTCCAACTCATGTTTAACAGGGATGTCCATAACGGTCTCACCTAAAAACATTATTCTGTCAGATTGGATGATAATCCTCCCACTACATCAATGTACCGATGCAGGAATCTATGTACAAAATGATGCTAACGCATCAATAGGGAATTCATATATTATTCTTAATTTCTATAATAAGTGTGTTCACATATGATACATATAGTACTCATACTATATTCTCTAACATTATGTTATTAGGTATGTAATTCATAATATGATCCTCCTATAAATAAACAGTGAGTGTAAACAATCAACTTTAATCATTGAGATCATAAAATAAGCTATCCTAGTGCCTTTAGAGTAACTATCAAATCTATCATGCATATGATCTGCTTTCAACTTACTTGTCCATATCAAGCGCAAATGTGCAAGACTACCCCATATGTGCAAGTGATTCAAACTAAGATTTAGTAAAAAAACACAGCTCCAACGGTATCCTTGAGATAAACTAAAATAGAATGCAGTTCACAATGCACATCGATATCATTAAGGCTAAACTTTTAAATGAAAGAGATAATGTAGCATAACTGTTCATAGATCTAACCATGTTAAGCGGAATTCTGTTATTCCTATTTGACACCTCAATCCATTGAGCGTCAATTGCGAAAAACTGGTACACAACACCCTCATTGACCATATAGTCTTTGCACTATCCCAAGAAATACTCATATCCACAATTAGATCGAAGTGTTTTGATAAGTTTACCTAATCTGTGCTCCACATCAGTCTTGACACTTTCAGAATATACCAAAAATTTAATACTTGTGTCGCATCAGATAAATTTATCCAAAACGTAAGTAATCTTGCTTGGATGTTCATAAAACCACACGTGTCTGTGTATACCGACTCCAATTGTTCTTTATGTCTATTTCATTTGACTGATTAAGCCTTTAGGGTTATCTATCTTTCAAAACAGGATTCACAAGTTGGTTTAGGCTCCTCTGCCTCACTAGGTTATAAACCTTCTTTGACCAATTTTTGAATCTTATTTTAACTGATTATAATCCAAAAATAGACACTACAAATACAATGAGTCAGTAATAACAAATTTTCTCTTAACATTCAATCTAGAAGATACAACATTAGTTTTTACATCCTGCAAATATTTAGAACTTGTGATTATAGTATATTAACTATCTTTCAATGCACCAGAAGCAATCGCACATCTATTCAATTTTATAAAACCAGTTTTACAAAATAACAACACAGTTTTTATAAACCAAAAGAGAAACAAGAATTAGATTGCGTCTAACATCTGTGCATAAAGATAATTCTCGAATACTAATATCCTCATACTCTCTAATTTCAGATGTAATACTCCCACTGACTTAGCTACAACCTTGACATCAGGTCAAGTACAAATATATTCTATATCATCGAGGCTTCTGGATTCCTGAAATCCTTGCAATGAATTGCAAACATGCTTAGTGGCTCCAAAATCTATCCATCAGGAATTAATAGATACAACCACATAACATGACTCAATGATTAAATATATATTTTCCTATGCCACGTCATTGCTTAGACAGTTTGTCCTTTAATGTCTTAGTCAGTGGCAAAAGAAACAATTTCCTTTGCCCTCAATATACACTGCCTTATTCCCTTTAACCTTTTTGGATACCCATATTTTGTGCTAGCCTAATCCTATTATCATCCTTCTTTTTTCCTTTGCCCGTCCACTTGGACCTAGAAGAAGATGGTATAGACTAGGTTAGATTGATAGGAACACCCATACTCTTGATTATCCCTTCATCTGTTACCAATTCTATAAGAATATTAGCGAGTGTGAACTCAAACTGATTCCTTATTTAGTTTACTCTGAAAGAGCCGAACCAGTTTGGTAACAAGGCAATAATCATGTTAATTTGAAACTTACCATTCAAGTCAGCTCTATTGACCTCCAGTTCAATTTTTCAATAATAAACAATCATTTTTAAAATACGATCTCATACTGGAGGTCCTTAGGCTATCTTAATGGTATTCAAGTCTGACATAGTATTTAGACATCTCCTCTATCTAATATCACTAAAACACCTCATTGATATTTAACATAATGTTTGAAGAAAATAAAATAATGTAAATGTTAGCTTTGGAGCGTATTCGAGGTAAATTCTAGAATATTGCACCAAGTCCTATCATTTGCCTTATTTCAATTATTAAAAACATTAATCTTCTCTTGGGTATCTTAAAGTAAAATGATTAGGTTTAGCAGTAGTAAATATATTTTGTATCACTATGTTATGAATAAAATATCTAAGTTCCTTTTCCAGTCAATATTAATAAGGTCCAGTTTCATTGAATACGTAAGCAAGCAGATAAAATGGATTAGACATAATTAATCTGAATATAAATGCATTCATACAATATTCAAAGTGAATTATTAATACTGTCATGCATATTTAAAATTAAAATGAGTTTGTTATTACGTAATTTAATAAATCTCAATAAAATCAGAGATCATTATCATTATTGGTAAACAATCACTTTTAATTAATGCGGGTCCCTCAATTTCGTAGCATAATAAATCACCCAATCAATATGTAGAACAACTCTAGTATACGAGTTCAACTATTTACAACATCCTACTGTTGCCTTCCAACCGCGCGCAGTTTAGTACAAAGGAAAATATCTCTTTCCGACATATTTTTAAATGAAGTCAAGGTCTGATTGTACAACTCATACTTCCATTTCCAACCAACAAATGAGAGGTATGCATTGTGAAAGATACAAAACCTTCAAAGTTGTCACACTAACCTCCTTGTGCCAACAATATCACAGATAAAATTCCGACAAGTGAAGTAAACACTTCCAACTGTCCATGAAAATCTAGGATATACACCTCAAACATATCCTTTATGGTCTAATTTAATCTCTCGATTAAATCCTCCGTCTATAGATATGAGGTAAAGCTGCTGCTCCAAAATCTTCATAAAGCTCATTCGAAATAGCACTTTGCATCCACTAATATGGACATTCACATGCTATAACACCACCATCACTGAACTATAGAACTACTATGAAGTTCTAAAATAAGTATCACTCAAATTTATGTCCTCAAGCGATCTTTCTCAATCCACCACTCAGATTCCATATGAAAAATTAAAATTCCAAATCAATGTCGATCCTTCCCATCGACCGTCACTCCTATTTAATTCAACTTCCATATTTGTTATAGGAAGTGGCTAAAGATTCCTACGATATCCGATGATCAACTTTCCACCTTTGTAGCATGTTTTACACTTAGGGCAATTGTATATGCATCCTTATCTGTATCTGTTCACCAAAATCGATATTTGATGTCGTGATATACCTTCTAACCATTTGGGTGTACCAAGAAAATTATAAATTTCCATCTCAGTTGCCCGACCGTCATATCATTATTTACAGAAACTACGAAATCCTCCTCGAGTACCTTAAACTCCATCAGCTCCAATATTCAAAGTTGACCTTCTCAACTACCGTAGTAATAACAAGTGTTATTATTACACCTGCTATAAATGCATCTAATAACTCAACAACTAACCGAAAGATTTAAATATTCTATCATTTGTTAAGAGCATCCACTTCCATAATTACTTCCACCAGACGGAACTTGATATAAAGTGTGAATTACCACTTCTATCTATCTAAACCGTCATCCATTCTATTCGTATGAACTAAAGTCCTACCAGTTCGAAATAGACAAGAACTAAGCTGACCTAACTTATCAGTCAACCAATATCCCATCCAGAATCATGACCCTTGTGCGAAGTCAGCAATCCCTCAACTAAATCCGTGGAAAATGCTATCTCATTTCCACTTCAATATAGGGAATAGCTGTAAATGATCTAGTGAACTCTAATGGTCCATCTCGACTATCTAATAAAAATTACAATGGGAGACAAAATCACTATGTCCCCCCTCCTGCCTGTCCTCCAAACGTCTGCTTCATACCGTGAAGTATCATATTTCCACTAGGATAAATAAAGAACTAAGAGTTGTGAAACTCAGTCTTTGCATCCTCCATCCAATTTGTCTGCAGAAAATACTGTTAATCCGGTACCACCAGTTTTCGTCGGAACGCGCGTGTGGAATGTTCCTTTGTCTGGCGCGTGTATCTCACGAGCCAGAATGCTGACCTTGTCTTTGCTCCATTGGCGCGTGTTACATACGCGCCCCTTGGATTGGAGGTGCAAGATACGCACCAATGCTGCGCCACACTGGATTATTTTCCAGCCACCTTTGTTGATCTAGTGGCTTGTGATCCGGTTACACCATATTATGTTGTACCGTAATGCACTGGATCGGATGTCCATCTTCTGGCACTACATTGCCGCCGGCGACGCTCCGGTTATCGGAAAACCGCCGAAAATTCCAGAAAATCGTTTAAAAAATTCTAGAAAATCTAAATTAAGCCCAAAAAATTCCCGAAAAATTATGGAAAATTCTTGAAGCCTAATTGAACCCTTTTGGTCCTTCTTGAAGCTTCATAGCATCCTTTGATGAAGATTATATGGCTTTAAAAATATTTACAATTTAAAATATAACGAAAAAAATAAATTACATCATTGAATTGTCAAACGGCTAAATCAAAACCTTAATTACATTCATCCAAAGATAAAATTATATTCAATATACCTATAAGCTTCATCCATGACCCAAACACACATCATCATCCATTCACAATTATACATACGTCGTCGTGTATTAATATATATCAATATATTAATTCATACATCAACATACATCACTAAATAAATATATGCATATTAAAATTGGATCCATGAATGATCTCTAGTAATGAATCAAACCATGCTCTGACACCACTGTTGGGAAACATACAAGTTTTAAAAACTTTTTGAGAGATTTTGATTCATAAATCTTGATTCATCACATAGAGACACTCATAAGCCTCCATGAATGACCTTGACCCCTCTATACATAATTAGTTATCGGATAAATAAAGTCATCAATCCGATTACTTAATTAATATATTTATTTTGGTACCATTGATTATTTCTGGCTGGATCACAATAAAATATTTGTTTGACAAAAATAATAATTTAAATAAATAAATATATAATAAATCATTTTGTCTAAAAACACACGAACGCCTTTGAATTTACTCTGTGATCAACCATAATCAATACAAAATAAATACAAGTAGTAATGATGCAAATATTGAAAATATAACCCTCTAACTATTAATTACATACCTACCCAAAGTGTCGGTCTAAGGATCCCGAAGAATCCGCCGAACAAATCAAAGTAATTATTAATTAATAAAAGAGTCTATAATTTTTTCATGCTTAAGAGTCTAATGACATGACGGTGATAGGGAGCAATTGCATACGACGGCTCTCGCAATATATCTCAACCTAACGCGGATCCAGTTTAAGTCTTAATTAATTATAAGTCCATCCATAATTACCGACTATAAACAATTTATTATTACTATTTATATTCATGTATTGATCGCCATCACATACATATATAAATATCTCTTGTAATCAAGTGGACACTATCAATTCTATAATGAATCGAAACATAATACATTGAATTCACCAATTGTATAAAGCACAAATATTTTAGAAACGTCAGTAACATATGTCACTATAATCCAGATGAAAATTTGATATGCCAGGGCATATAAATCCCAACACACATAATATGGTTACTCACGTGTTAGCTGTGAGGGCTCTTCGATGTGAATATATTTATGTTTTTCTTACTAAACTTTCTATGTATCTTCAAGAGCTTGCCTGTAATAATGTGTTATTCTCTGTTTGATATGATTACAAGTTCTTGTCTATGAAATAAATAAAATAAAATAAATTAATTATCGGCCATATTTTAAATAATTAATTGTAGCTGATTTGTTTTACTTGACATATTTTCTGAAAGCAGTAAAATTGTCAAAGTTTTCCAATAGATAAGTCGAGAGTCTCAACAATTTATAAATGAAAAATATTAGGCCAACATCTTAAAGCAGTTTTATACCCATAGATGGAGGATTGAAATTAGGACTTCCATGCATGACAAAAAAAGAGGGAATGAACAAGAGACCTTCACTTAAAATAAAAAAACAATAAGCAAGAGATGTGATAATCATTCCTTAATGAGGAGTGTCACAGTTGCAGTTATGATTGGTTAGTTTTAAATGCATTAATTATTTGAGTTTATATTTTTATGGGACTCTACAAATATTACTTTTTAGACAAAAATACCCTTTTAAATTATCTAGTCTTTCTTCTTATCTCCTTTTTTAATCGATATGAGGATATGTGCGTGTATATATATGTATGCGTGTGTGTGTGTATATATAGATCTTCAAAAGGTCTTTCCTTTTAACACAAAACCACTATCACCCTATTTTTAGTTTCTATATTTAATTTTACCATTACAATCAACTGAAACAATAAAAGGTAATTATCAAAAAAAAATAAAAATAAAAACCTTTCATAAAAAAATTTGCCCAACTTCAAATTGAAATACAAAGAACTTTTGTTCAAACTTTAAATGAAATTTTCTTTAATTTTAACTCCAATGAATCAATTCGATATTCCAAAATGTAATAAATTTACTTATACTAGAGAAGTATATTAATTTACTTATGCTGAGAACAACAAAATGTTTCTTAGGAAAAAAGCTATAATATCATACTGTTGTTGCAAAATTGAAAGATACGAGTATTGTTTTTATTTCAAAGAAACATCTAAATAAAAACAAATTTATTAGTAAATTATACGGATATTATTTTTTTTTTCAAAGGTTTCTATTTTTATTTTGATAATTATCTTTTATTTTTAGAGTAGGCGGTATGGTAAAATTAAATATAAAAACTAAAAACAGGGTGGGAGTTGTTTTGTGTTGAAAGGAAAAGCCATAGGTGGGTTTGAAAATTGAATCTAACAGTCTATATAAAAAGTGTGGATTAATTTTCTTACTTTATGGATAGGAATGACAATTTACCCCAACCCGATAGGGAACCGTCCTGCCTCCGCCCAATTTAAAACTGGTTTGGAGAACCGTTTATTTAAAAGGGGTGAGGATGGGGGTTGGGAAAAAAAAGGGCCGGATTTGGGGGGCGGGGGGCAGGGTACCCGCCCCGATTACATATGAAATTACTCCTATTAACCCCTGTCATGTATTGTACTTACGATTTAACATATTATATATATATCGGTGCGGGGGCGATTATGGGGACTAGGGGTAAAAAAATAATCGATTATGGGGCGGTTTTGGGAGACTAGAATCCTCTCCAGAAAAGGAGAGGTCATGCACACTCACCAACCATTGGATTGAATTCTCCCATTAATAATGATGTCATATCAATGGTTAGTGGGTGTGCAAGTCCTCTCTCTTTTCGGAGAGGATCCTCATCCAGTTTTGGGGGTGTCAAATTTAAACGGGATGGGGATGGAGATGGGAAATAAAAAACCCGCCCCATTGCCATCCCTATCTATGGGGAGTAAGAGATTAGGACTATATATATATAATAACTAATGTTATGTGAATGGATGCGGAAAAAGGAAAAAAAAGTTAGATAGGATAATCCATTCACAAGAGATTGATTCTGATGGGAAAAAAAAAAAAAAGATAAAGAAAAAAATCTGGAAAAAAAGAAGAGAAGAGAGCGAGAAAATAATCCATATACAAGATAGATTATGAGATTTAAAAAAAATATACAAAATTAGTTTTATATACGTGTATATTTCTTTTTACTACTATCTTTGATGAATGAATTATTTCCTTTTTTTTAAAAAAAATCCATTTATACAAGGATAGTTTTAAAAATAAAAACAAAAAGAAACATATATGCATATATACATATAGATATATATATATATATATGAAAAAGAGAGAGGAAAGAATCCATTCACTCAAGGATAGGCGTAAAAATATATATATATAATTGATCTCAGAATCCATCTTGTACATGTATAGATTATTTTTTAGCTTATTTATTTATTTTATTTTACCTTTCTTTTTATTCTTTTTGGATTTTTCCTGGGTTTTTTTTTTTTTTTTTTTTTTCCTTCTCCTTCCTTTTATTTTTTTCGGAATCCATCCATCATCTCTTGTGAATAAATTATTCTATCTATATTTTTTTTCTTTTTCAGAATCCATTCGCATTACACTAGTTACATATATACGCACACATCCTCGATTAAAAGAGGTGAGAAGAAGAAAGATTAGATAATTTAAAAGGGTATTCTTGTCTAAAAAAATAATATTTGTAGAGTCCCATAAAAATAGAAACTCAAATAATTAATGCATTTAAAATTAGGATAATTCCTTAAAAATAGAGTTTTGTAGGTCAAAGGCCAAAAAGATAGAGTCAAACTTCTATTTTTTAAATAAATGGAGTTTTATGAAATGATGAGTTGGACATGGAAACTTATTGCAAAATGACCCAACTACCATTTCTCTCTCTTCATATCTCTTTGTGATTGTCTGCCCTTTCAGTCAAAGCTTTCTTTGCCAGTCTTTATAAATCTCTTCATACCTGAAAGTTAATGATGAACTGAGTCAAGAGTAACGATGATGGCGACGATGGAGTGTTCTTACCGGCGACAAGTAAGGATTGAACTTACCAATGAGATGCGAGTCAGAGCCTGGTCTGGACGACGACGGAGCTGTAATGACCCGGATTTTTCGGATAAATTTTTTTCGTTGTGTTTTCCCTTCTGAGTTTGGGTTCTTGTCGATTAGTATCGTCTCGAGTGCTTTGGAGTGATTTCCGAGACTATTTTCTGTGGATTGACAACTTCCTTTGAGGACCGAGTCATTCCCATATTTTTCGTTTTTTGACACTATTTATTTTTTGTCTTTTTCCCTATTCCGTCTTTTCCTCATTTGTCACTCTGTTTGCGTAACCACACTTCTTGTGTTCGGAGTTGGTTTCTGACTTCACGTATCTTCATTCCTAATGATTTCTATGAGATACGTATCTTTACTTTCGTAAAAAAGTACTCTGGTTGCTCCCGGTGTCCTAAGGAGCATAAATGCAAAGTTCTTTGGAAACCTTTTCTTTTCTTGGGGTATTTTTCATAAATATCTTTTGAAGATATTTTATTTCAAGGGTATCTAAGAAAATATCTTTTCTGGGGCAGTTTCGCAATTTTCACTTTTTTGAGGGGTCATTGTGTAATTAATGAAAGTTATTACTTAATATCTTGTTTTGAGCCTAGATCCTCGTATGGGATTCATTTTTACATTTCATCGAGTCGTGGACTCTTAGAATTTCCTCCTGGACGATGTTTTCCAGTTTTAGGGTTTCTGGCCCCGGTTGGCACCAAACTTGTTTTGGGTATTACTCTCTGCTCGGGACTCAGTTTTTGACGCCGTTTCTTCCGTTGTTCATATTTTCTCATTTGGAATCTTTTTTATTCACGGAGTTTTGCCATTTGAGTGCGTCTGCGTGAATTCCACTTTTCCAGACCCGGCGGGGCCCGTTCAGGGCACTTTTTGAGTTTTTCTTTCTCTCTCCTCTCTCATGGCCGGTCCAAGCTCCATCCATGGCTGCCATCTTCATCTTCTCTCATGATGCCTTTGTGTTTATTATTCCCCTCGGCGAGGCCTTCGATTCCAACCGATTGGAATCTTGTTTTGGCCGTTTCTTGAGTTCGGGTTTGAAGGCAACTTGTGTTTTTAATGGGGCTTCCTTGGGATTCATGTTCGTGGTGTTGTCCCTGACAAAACCTAGGAGTTTCGTCGGATTCGGAACCGATTTATTTTGGTGGGGATTTGAGATTTCATCTCAAATGGAGGTAGGGGGTGTCTTAGGATTACATTTGTATTGTATTGATGATTATATGAGCTTATACAACTTGTATGCATGCTTTAGTTCAAGATCTATAAATTAATTTAATTAATTTCTTTGTTTAAGGTTTAATTTCCATGATGATCTGTAAATTGGAATTAGATTGTGACATGCTAGATAATTTGGCTTTGGTATGGTTGTTGACATATATTAAATTTGGATCATTTGGTTAAGAATTACAAATTTTATTTAGTATTTATCTTTGCTGAAAGTTTAATTCACATGGTCATAACAAGCATGAAATCAAGTTGTAATATGATATTTAGATAGGCATTGGCATGTTCTCTAACATATCTTAAATTGAGGGCATTTGGAATTGTTTAAAAATCTAGAGGAAATTAATTAATTAGTTTAATTAATTTTGTTTTAAGTGTTTTAATCACTTAATTGGTCGTTTGGAGTTATATATGTAATGACCATGACATGTCCTTCAACATATATTAATTTGGGGTTATTTAGAATTAATTTAGAATCAAGAGAATTTGATTATTTTTGCTTAATTAAATTCTATATATTTGCTCAATGAATTTTATTACGTTTTGGAAGTTGTTTCTGTGTTTAAATCATGGACTTGGACTTGTTGTATGTTCATTTGGTTATATTTTGAGCATTGGATAACAAAGTTGTTATATTAATATTCATGAGAATGTGTTTTCCTTAATGAATATGTTGTTGCCTTATGTAAGAAATTGCACTCTTTGTATTGGACATTTTTCACGCCATAGTAGTTGTGGACTTTGTGCATGTACTGTATATGTTTCCAAATTTGGTTGTACTTGGTAGATAGTTGATATCTTGTATATACATGTTGATATATACGTTGTTGCGCAACTTGTTAATTTTGGAACTTGGGGATGTCGTTGTTTAGTTACGGCTAGGACTTGGTTCTAGTACGGAGGATTATCCATCTATATAGTCTAGTGCGCACATAGGGAGGTTGCCTGTGGGCTAGTAACCCTAAAGTAACTATGGTGTCGGTCTGATCTGGCGTGACGTCCAAGTATCCACTTTGGTTAATTTCGCATTTCGTTTCAAGTTGATAACTATATGATGTTATAACTTATTGTTTTTTATTCGATTCTCCATATTTTGTTGCAGGATGTTAACTTTGTGAAATTATGCTTCATGCGTTGTATTGGAAGTTCCAATATTGGTTAAAGTGTATTGATATCATGATTCGTGTTTTGATGTTCAAATATGGCTTAGGAATGATCCTATAATTTCATTTCGAACATAGACGTTAGGTGGCATAACCCATTTTGGTAATTCTTGTGTTTTAGATTTCGAGTTCATAACTTTGAAAATTTATGTCTTGTTGCTTTGTATAACATGCTTCCATGTTGCTTGAATTGCATGAATGATGTGTTTCATGCTAGAAATGATCTTAAGTAGCTTAGGATGCTCCCCGAGTCATATATTGATATAGACGTTAGGTGACATGAGCCCTTTAACATGTTTCACCATAAGGTGATAATTTGTAAAATGCTAGGTCGATGCATGCTCACTTCCTACGAGTAGCTTTATGTTACTCACCCACGTAGTGGGGACATTTTTCAGGTATGAAGACTTGGTTCATGGTGCTCATTGCTCCTTGGATGGCTTATAGTTTTTAAGTTTCCATTTTATGCAAGTGTTAGCATAAAATGCCTCTTTGTAACCTTATGTATCAAAATATGTATTATTTGATTCCATATATGTAGTGTGTAGATGAGTACACTCTTTACAATATATTTGACATGTATGAGATGAGCCCGGAGGCCAATGACATGTAATTTGTATCCTATATAATTTTTGACTTCATGAAATATTATAAAAATATTGGAAAATGTTGAGTTATTGCTTCACCATGTTTGCATTGATTGTGGGAATTCTATTTTGATTCTTCCCTAGGGTCTTGTTAATCTTGTATGAAGTGTGGCCAAGGGCCAAACGGTATTTTGGAACCATTTCATAATTTTGAATTCTGAGTTTTCGTTCCAAGTTCCATTTTTTGCCCTTTTGCCCGTTGGGGGGTCGGATTTTGCATCGGCTATATTTTTAAACCATGGACCATTGTAACGCGCCTAAATAGGTAAGTTACGTTCGCGTGCATAGTCGTTTCCGGGCAAAACCTCATAGTTTGTGTTTTGAGGCTCCAACGGACTCATTTTACACTTTTGTTGCATAATATGACCTAAGGGTATTTTGGAAATTTTCTTTGGGAAATAAATTCCGTTCTTCACATGGTTGAATAGAAAACATGATTTTATGGGGGGTTTCTTCTTCGTGTTTTTCCATAAAATGTTGTCTTGGCATCGGAAATCGATCCCGAAATTCAGCTTTTGTTTTTCAATTTAGCAGCTTTTTGGACCCTCTGGACCAGTTTTCTTGGGAGGGCATTTTGAATATTTTACAGTGCGTATTTTTCAATTTTTTTTGCCAGTCACGTAGAAAACTCGATTTTGAGGGGGGTTTATTCTTTGAGTTTTTCCAGAAAATGTCATCTAGGCCCTCAAATTTTCATTTTTCCTAGAAAAACCCCTGCTGCCAAGTTTTTGGGCTGCCCATTTTGCCTCATTCACATGTAAACGTTTAGATAGGGCCTCATAACCAGTTACATGTGCATGGGCAGTGTTTTGGTCGAATTTTTTGGTCTCCTAACCGTTTAGATGTTCTTGGGTTGGTATTTTTTGTCCGTTTTGCCCCTGTTTCTTCCGTTAGCCATATCTTCTTCATCCGGACTTCAAATCAAGTGATTTTTGAGTGTAAGTTCATTGATTTTTCGTTGTCTTTTCAATGGTGTGCTAGGTGGCACCCACTTTTAAGCTGAAAATGACAATTTTGCCCCTGGGTTCATTCTTGTTCGTTTTTGAAACGTTGTTTCCACATTTGATTCCTTTGGGTTCCGTGACCTTGTTGAAGGTCACATTGGCGTCTTAGAGTCATATTGTATCTCTAGAGACCGTTGTTTGTTTTTTTCTTCGGCATTTTGGATCCGTTATCGGGTCGTCTTTCGGTTCATCACTGATGCACCGGGTTGAAAAACTTGGGCCGTCACAGAAGCAGCATGGTTGGGTCCAACAGCGTGGGTGTGGTCATATGAGATGTTGTCAGGGACGGTGATGGAGAGAGGGACGCGCCATGTGTTTTTGATAGGTTTGCAACAGTTGGGTCGGTGGGCAGTGTGTATAGTACTCCCATATCTCTCGATTGGAGAAGAATAATGCACAGTACCATCTCTCTCGATTAGTTGTTTCACCTTCTTATTTATACATATCCTGATATTGTACAAACTATATTTATGGACTGCCATATATATCAGTATATGGATTTGATTTTGTTGATTTTTAATTAAATTCTATAATTCATTTGTCATAATTTGATTTGGTCATTAGATCTCCAAGAAACACACACCACTGGTGTTGAAAATGCGAAGAAGGTGAGGGGTTGGAAAATTAATAGATAAGAGAAAATAACAACACTATTTATGTTTGTAATTTACTGATAAAAGCAAACATTTACAGAAAAGCTGTTTCTATGGTATATGATCATCTCCAAACTTAACAAATAGTACAACCCCTATCATTGCTTATAATCCTTGCTTGTCGCCGGTAAGAACACTCCATCGTCGCCATCATCGTTGCTCTTGACTCAGTTCATCATAAACTTTCAGGTATGAAGAGATTTTAAAGATAGACAAAAAAGCTTTAACTGAAAGAGAAGCCAATCACAAGGAGATATGAAGAGAGAAAGGGTAGTTAGGTCTTTTCGCAATAAGTTTCCATGTCCATCTTAGTCTTTCATAAAACTCAATTTATTTGGAAAATGGAAGTTTGACCCATCTTTTTGGCTTTTGACCTACAAAACTTCATTTTTATGAAATTATTCCTTGAAAATTAACTAATTCTAACTGCAATTGTGAATGGATAGTCTCTTGCGTGATTGCAATTAGCATCCCTCTTCTTTAATTCGAGCATTGGAGGAGCAAAAATTGGTGCAGAGAATGTACTTTGAAACTAAAGACAATTATTTAAGGCATGTTTAGTATGCATTTTTACTTTGTGTTTTGGGCGTTTTGGTAAATAAATAATTGGTTAAGTATAGCACCGAAACCAAACTATGTGGTTTGGAGTCGAAAAATTAATTTGATATTTCTACATGTTTTCATACTGTAGTAATGAATAAAACTCTAACTATGAAAAATATTGTCAGCTATCAACAGTACGATTTTTTTATTTTTTATTTAAAAAAAACACTCTAAAATGACTTTTTAAACTACTATTATATTTTTCAAACTACACTTTTTAACAAAAACATGTTTGTTATTTTTTATTCTAAAAATCTACCTTACCCACCAAACATTTTTACAATTACTATTAAACAAACTCCACGTTAATTTCTCTTTGGAATAAAAATATAAACACAAAACATTTTCAGTTACCAAACATGTCCTTAGACTGTCACATGTCAGCATACAAGTTCTTCTAGAATTGTATAAACTTTTTTTAAGAACTGAATAATAAATCAATTTAAGAACTGAATAATAAACTTTTTTAAGAACTGAATAACAAATTAAGTTAAGAACTGAATAATAAACTTTTTTTAAGAACTGAATAATAAATCAATTTACCTATATATTTAAAACTAAATTAGGCCTCCTAACCCGATCAAGGCCCCAAATAAATACTCGTATCTATTTCCTTTACTAAGAAAGGGTCTTTTTGGGTATCGCCGGTATCTCAATTTAGACGACTTGACAGTTTTGCTGGGAGAGCGTGATAGCAGAGACAATTGCAAGAAATGGCCACCTCTGTCTCAAATCGCCCAATCTGGGAAGAAATTGAACGTTCCGAGAGGTAGCTTTCTAAAACCCTTTGTTAATTCTACTGAAATTTGGTGTTTCGTCGCTTCATTCTATAGCCATAATTTCAATTTTATTTCTCTGTTTCCTACTTTTTCTTGGCTTTCAAACATCCGTATTTTGTTAACATGATTAATGCAAAAGTTAGTCATTTCTGACCTCTATCAACGGGGAAATTGCTATGCCCACCCTATAACTCTTCTTGCTAACCAAAATATTGCGAATCCCATTGTATACCTTGATTTTTATTTTTATTCATATATATATATATATATATATATATATATATATATATTTTGTGTTATATATCCAAAGCAATTAGTTTACAGTGATAATGTTAATAATTCACACTAATATTCTTGCAAATTCAATGCAAATCGTGACATGAGAATAGCTTGTACAATTGTCATTTGATTTTAGATATTAGTGTATCATCATCCCCAAATTTGGTATACAGTACACACTTCACACTTGCATAATTTTGCTCATATCAGTTTGAAGAACGTCATCATTCCTTTTTCTTCTTTTTTTTTTTTTTTTTGATATCCTTGTTGCACAATCTGCATTACATTTTTATTTCTTTTTATATTGTAATTATATGTATAAGGTATATGGTTGTCATGATGAGAACATATTTGATGTGGTAGGGGTTTTATTTCTCTACCATATGTAATATACAGATATCATTTAATTTGTTTTATCATATTGTCATCTGTGATTTCTTTCCCTTTTCCCCCCTTCTTTTTGGGTATCAAAGTTATGAAATTTGTGCTAGCTTTATTTTTATACCCATTCCTTCATTGTCTATTGATTATGATTGCTAAATGAATTTGCAGGTGAGTACAAGTCAAATGGACTTAAACATAAGATCATGTCTCCATCACGTCATGTTTTGGCTCAAATAACTAAGTAAATAAACAGAAGGAGACATAGATATGAGTGAAACACCAACACAGAGGAGGGAGAGAAAAAAAGAAAAAGAAAAAAAAAAAATTACATTACCAAAGATAAACAAAATGATCTTCAACAAAAGTTAACAAAGTGCATTACATAATAGCAATGATAACGAATAAATTAGAAATTCAACTCCTCTTGCTGAAGCATTGCAGACTTTCTTTTTTAAGACACAAGGCTACAACAAATTAGATACCATACATCATTGATGGACTTAAACATAGAATATAGTCATATATGAAGATGTCAATAATGAATTTTTTTACCAGTTATTCTTTACAAGTTATAATCATGGCTTGCAAAAGTAAGTCACACAAGTTTGTGTGTTTGACTATATATTTTGGGTGGGGAAACAATCATGAGCAAAAAATATCCGGAACAAGGTAGCGGCGGAACTCCGCTTCGCCGCATTGGCGATGGCTTGAGGCCTCCCATTATTGCCAGAGAAACCACCCTATTCCGTCCCCCGGGCAAGACACAGATTAAAATAAGCCTCGCACTGACGGCGATAGTATCGCTCCCAAGCAATCCTTAACCATTTCTTCTGCTAGACAGGGCAATATCATTACTCCTATTGTTTCGGCTCACGTGGTGATGGTAGGGGTTCTTCTCCAGTAGGAGGAGAGAAAATATCGACTCCCCTGTAAAAGAGGCTTGGCGATGGTGCTGATGCAGGGACTTCAGGTAGTTCCAAGAAGAGGGCTTCCCTTGAAGGACCCTTTAAATGTAGTTTGTGTCAAAGATAGTTTGACACTGATAAGGGCCTATGTTGTCATATGCGGTCTCACTCGGAGCGTAGTTGGCGTGGTGCTTGTCCTCCACCGATCCAACTTCCTCTGGGCTAAAGTCCGGTGGAGGATAAACACCGCGCCATCTGGGTGTGACTGCATATGACTTCATAGATCTTTATCAGTGTCAAATTATTTTTGGCACAAACTTCATTTAAAGGATCCTTCAAGGGAATCCCTCTTCTTGGAAGTACCTGAACTCCCGGCATCGGCATCGGCATCGCCAAGCTTGAGGAGTCAATATTTTATCTCCTCCTACAAATGAATCTATACCACCACCATGGAGGGCTGGGACAATTGGAGTAATGATCATGTCATGTTTCGTAGAAGAAATGGTTAAGAATCATGTGGGAGAGATACTATCATCGTCAGTGTGAGGCTTATATCAACCTGTGTCTTGCCCAGAGGACGGAATAAGGTGGGTTTCTCTGGCAGTAACGGGAGGCCTCGAGCCTTCACTAGTGTGGCGAGGCGGAGTTCCGTAGCTACCTTGTTCCGGAGATTTTTTGCTCATGATTGTCCACCCAAAAGGATTAGTGAAACACATTGACTTGTGTGACTTACTTTTGCAAGCCGTGATTATAACTTTTAAAGAATAACTGGTAATTAATATTCATTATTGATGTCTTTAAATATTACTGTATTCTATGTTTTAGTCCGTAAATGATGTATGATATGTAATTTGAAAAGAAAGTCTGCAATGCTTTTGTAACAGGAGTTGAAATTGTAATTTATTTTTTAATCATTTTTATATGGAATGCACCTTGTTAACTTTTGTTGAAGTTCATTTTGTTCATCTTTGGTGTTGTAATTTTTCTTTCCATTCTCTGTGTTGATTATTTTCACTCATATGTATGTGTCCTTTTGTTTATTTACCATGTTATTTGAGCCAAACATGAGATTATTTAGACCTTGGAATAAGATGGAATGGAAATTTTGGTTATGTACCTCAATTTATTGGTTTTAACCATGCATTCTTATTATAATGATTTGCAGCTATCTTACTTATCAAAAAAATGATTTGCAGCTATCTTGTTTGCTGTATGTTCGAGGAAGCGGTTTCGTTAGCTTCTTCTGTCCTCAGGCGCTTATGTGATAATGAGTGCACTGAAGGTAGAGAAGATATTGAATTGAATGATATGTTGGAATCAGCTGGTATGGTGCTGGTACAGTCTTTGAAAGAACTTGGAAGGTACGAAACTTCGATATGTTCGGTTACCTTTAATATTAGTTCTCATTTCCTGTTTATATCACCATTTTTTTTTTTTTTTTTCCCTAGAATCATTTGTTTCATTTGGTAGTAAATTATTTATTTAATTTATCTTTCATCTCATTACCATTCTAGTTATACTTTGTAGTAATATGGCCACGACACATTCATCTACTTACCACTCTAGTTATTTGTATTAGGGAAAATTATTCAATAGTGGTCAGTTGTTCATGCTCGTTGATTGATTATTTTTAACTCTCAAATCCAGGAAGTCGAAATTTTGCAGTTTACTGACAGACTCTGTATCTTGATACAGATAATTGTACAGCCCACTGCTCACTAATGTGTATGAGATTTAAAGAGATTGATTTAAAATTAGTAATGATTTTTAGTTAGTTGTTCATTCCTGCTCTTAAAGATTTTAAGAATTTCAATTTGAGAAAGAGAAAAGTGTAGTAATATAGGGGTTTCACCTCTTTAAATTCTTTCCAATAAATAGCAGTAGCATTATGTGTCTCTATATCAATGACAGGAAGTGCCAGGACCCATGTGTAGTGTGTCCTGTTTAATTGGTATTTTATGAAGTGTTACAAAATTATTGAGATTTGATTACTTAGTCCTTTTGACTATACTCTGTAGTCAAAATATTTTAGAACTATAAGGGTGATTGCAATAGTATGCAAATCTGATTGTGTAAGATTGTTAAATGGGAGTGATTTATTTTGTTGTTGGTTGACTAGTTGTAAACCATGAAATGATGGGATGATCTTTTTGTTTATATGTATCTGTCTTGGCTAGATTAGAGTAAGTATTTGAATTGTTGAGGAGTGGGAAAAACTATGAATTGTTGAATTGTTTATTTGAAGTATTTAATGTATGGGGCGGGAATGTGGGGCTGGGGACATAAGTGTTGGGTTTAAATAATAAATAACATGTAGAAATCAAAATTAATCATGAATTAAAGAGAGGTTTTTGATATCATACCTGATTAGAAGATTAAACTTTAGATACCTTTGAGAATTCCTTAGTGCCCTTTGAGAGATCTGAAAAAAATAGAGCGCTTTACCCCCTTCTGAGAGTTGTTGATACGATAGGTCTGAATAAGGGTTTTAAAATCCTTATATATAACAACAACAGGGGGGGACGGCTTCTCTACAAACAAGCATATCTAAGTCTCCCTTCCTATCATGGAAACTTAGATATCAATGGTTAGAAATAAATCACATCAAATAAGTTGGAAAACCACAATTCAACGGTATAAAACCATACTCCCAATTAGACTACCAAATTGGAAAGTACAACTCAATCCATCAAGTATCAATAATTACATTGCAATCCTACTTTAGAAAACGTAGTGTATTGTACCATAAAATAATTTTTATTATTTATATATATATATATAAATTTCCAACAATCTCCCACTTGGTCCGTACACTTTAAGTTTTATAAAATGAAACTATGAATTGTAACACACTTTATAAAAGTCGAGTGGCCACTCATTTTTATTTAGAAAACATAATTATCGAAATTGATGGATTGAAACTTTAGAACACTCTCATCCATAAATTTCCTCAATAGTGGATCATGAATGCGTAGACAAGTAATATATTAGTCTAAACAATTCCATGGTCTCAAAACCAATTCCATCTAGGATTCAAGCAAATATAGTGGTTTTAACTGTATTTCATGAGATGTGCAAACTGCATGTGGTCTAAACGCACACCTCACTATCCGTCCTACTTCATACCATTGCGGTATGTCACCTGAACATATTACAGCAAACCGCCAACCTTCTGTTCAGTGTGAGGGTTTAGCGATATGGAGCCAATCTTATATCTAGCCCAATCTATCCTCATAGAGCGTTAACACTTCCATAGGCAAACTTTAGTAGTTATGTTTGAATTTACCAATGTGGTGCCAATTTCACATCTAGCCCAAACAACTTTATGAGTGAAATACCACTCCCAGGCAATAAGAATAACCCGTGCACGTATCATATACAACAATGTAATAATAATGATGATGATGCATCATAACTTTATTTTCATGTAAATAACTGTCACCATAAGGTGTAAATAAACTGAAAGAAAACAATTGCAATGTAACATGATGTAATAGAGAAATCAGACATCATAACATAACGACTCTTGAATACCCGTCCGAATCACGTGCTCTTTAAATATTTTTGGCTGAAGACCTTTAGTGAGAGGATATGCAATCATCCTTGCTGTATCTATATGGGAATCTCAATAATACCTTTCTTAACCTTCTCGCACACGTAAAGGTACTTTACATCTATGTGTATATTACGCTTGGCCAATTTTTCATTTTTCACATATTTTGTGACAGCTTCATTATCATAGAAAATTATCAAAGGCTTGTGTATGGAGTCCACAACCTTTAAATCCGTAATAAACTGTTTCAATCACATGGCACGTTTGGTCGCTTCATAACAACTGATCAACTCTGCATACATAGTTGAATTTGCTATAATGGATTGCTTAGAGTTTTTCCATAATACAGCTCCCTAAGCCAACATAAAAATATATCCAGAAGTGGATTTTCTACTACTCGAACAACCTGCATAGTCCGAATTAGAATAATCATCTATCTCCAAACAATCTGATTTCCTGTACACCAAGATAAACTCTTTTGTTCTCTGAAGATACCTTCTTCACCGCGCTCCAATAAGCAATACCTGGATTTTGCTGAAATCTTCCAAGCATCCCAACCACATAACTAATATAGGTCTAATGCACGTTGTAGCATACATTAGACTTCCAACTGCAGACGCATATGCGGTGATATCAATTGTACTTCTTTCAATCTCATTCCTAGGACATTGTTCCTCTGAAAAAATATTCCTTTTTATAACTGGAACCTCACCTGGTGCACAATTTTCCATCCCAAAAGTTTTTAAAATTTTATTAATATATGCCTTTTGAGATAAACCAAGTGTGCCTGCCGTGCGATCTCTATGGATCCTAATACCCAGGACAAACTCAGCATTGCCCATATCCTTCATCTCAAAATGATTTGATAAAAAATTCTTCGTATCATGTATAGCATGAATGTCATTGCTAGCTAGTAAGATATTATCAACATATAAGACAAGAATAATAAAACGACTCCCACTGACCTTGAGATATATGCATTTGTCTCCAACATTCTCCTTAAACCCATAGCTAGTAATCACTTAATCAAATTTCAAGTACCACTGTCGTGAAGCTTGTTTAAGCCCATAAATTGATTTCTTTAATTTACACACTTGATGTTCATGTCCCTTAACCACAAAACCTTCAGGTTGAGACATGTGTATCTCTTCCTCAAGTTCTTCATTAAGGAATGCTGTCTTCACATCCATCTGATGCAACTCAAAATCATAATGTGCAACAATAGCAAGAATGACACTCAAAGAATTCTTTGATGAAACTAGAGAGAGTCTTAGAGAAATCAACACCTGGCTTCTGCTTGAAACCTTTAGCCACCAATCTAGCTTTATATCTATCAACATTTCCAAGTGAATCCCTCTTGGTCTTAAAGACCCATTTACACTCCACTGCATTGCGATCTGTAGGTAAATCAACAAGCTCCCACACCCCATCAACATCCATAGAGTGCATTTCATCTTTCATAACATCTATCCAACTAGAAGATTCACGACTCTCCATGGCTTCATTAAATGAAGTTGGATCCTCGTGCTCGCCAATGTCAACTTCACTCACATACACGTCAAAGTCATCAGGTATAGCGGACCTCCGAGTTCTAGAAGATCTTCTAAGTTGAGCAGGCTCAGAAAGTGGATTAAAAGTTGAAGCAAGAGACTGCATATAAAGAATAACTGAAGGGGTGGGACTAGGAGCTCTGAATGGAATCACTGAAGTTGGAATTAAATCTATAGTAAATGGAATACGCATAGAAGATTGCTCCTCTGAAAAAGAGAAAGTACGATAATCCAAACTCTCATTGGATTCGTCATTCTCAATAAATTTTGCATGACTTGTCTCAACAATCTCCATAGGTCTAGAGGGACAATAAAATCTGTAACCAAATGGTCTCTCAGGATACCCAATGAAATGACAAGTAACAGTGCGAGGATCAAGCTTCTTAAAATCAAGATTGTACAACTTTGCCTCTGCAAGACATCCCCACACATGCAAATGTCGAAGACTAGGTCAACGACCTATCTAAAGCTTGAAAGGTATTTCAGGAGTTGCTTTACATGGCACCCTATTAAGAATATAAACTGCCGTTTTAAGAGCTTCTCCCCAAAAGTTCTCAGGTAGTGAAGAATGACTCATCATACTGCAAACAACATCTTGATAGGTGCGGTTTCTCCTCTTTGCAACTCCATTTTGTTCAAGAGAACCAAGTGTGGCATACTGTGGCACTATACCTTGCTCCTTGAAGTACGTGACGAAAGGACCATAATTCACACCCTCCTGGTCCATTCTCCCATAATACTCACCACCTCGGTCCGATCTTACAATTTTAATCTTTTTGTCTAACTGTTTTTCAACTTCAGTCTAATAGATCTTAAACATGTTAAGTGCATCGGACTTTTGGTGTATTAGGTACAAAAAAGCATACCTTGAGAAATCATCAATAAAGGTAATAAAATACCTTTGTCCTCCTCGAGAAGTGGTAGGAAACGGACCACAAATATCTGTGTGAATAAGGTCCAAAAGACTAGATGACCGACTAGCCTCAAAGTTGCGTTTCTTCTGCATCTTCCCCTTGACATAGTCAACACATAAATCAAAATCTGAAAAATTTAGTGGTCTTATAATCTCATCCTTGACCAAGCGTTCAAGTCTCTTTCGAGAGACATGCCCTAATCTCTTATGCCACAATATAGATGAATCCTCTCTAATAAAAGCACGTTTTGATCCCGAAGGTATTGAATCCACAGAAAAACAAGAAGCAAGTATATGAGAATCATCCAACAATAACTGATATAAACCATCAATTAAACAACCATGTCCAACTGTATTATTACCATAATGAATAGTAACAGATCCATCACCAAAAGAAAACCGAAAACTCAAAGCATTAAGTCTTGAAACTGAAAGTAAATTATGCTTAATAGTAGGAACATAAAAAACATCCTGAAGCTCTAAGGAAAAACCAGTGTGTAACACTAGCGAAATCGTCCCAACAGCTGCAACATGAACCGCATCAACATTACTCAACACCAATTTCTCCTCAGCCCTGGGTTTTTTCTGGCTTCAAAGTCCCTGTGATGAACAAGAGATATGTATAGATGCACCCGTATCAATCCACCATGTATGATTAGGCACATTAACTAAGTTGGATTCAAATATTACCATAGCAACTCCCATACCTGCTTTGTTTTTCTTTAACCAATTTTTGTAGCTGTAGCAGTCTTTCTTTTTGATGTCCTTTCTTATTACAGAGTCAACACTCATCATTCGCATTTGCATGATCAATGCCTTTTCCTTTGTTGTCTTGCTTTCCATTTTTCTGAATTGCCTGATTCCCTTTCTTGCCGACTTTCCACTTGAAGTTATTCCTGCTTTTATTGCTTACGACAAGATGAGTTGACTCAAATTTAGCACCCTTGAGCCGCTCTTCCTCGGTCACACAAAGTGCCAATAGTTGATTAATGTCCCATTTTGTCTCTCGTGAATTATAATTTATCCTGAAAGCATCAAAAGATCTAGGCAGAGAATAAATCACCAAATGTGATTCCCTACTCCCTGAGACCATTAACCAGCTTGCATATCTTATAGATGTACTTCCTCACTGAACCACTGCCATCATAACTGGTTGACATAAGTTGTGTCAAATAATAATACTGAAGTTGCTTCTTGGTACCCATGAACTGCTTCTTAATTAAATCAAGAAGCGCCTTGGCAGTATCAAATACAGGAATACCACCAAGAATAGTCTCACCAATAGAAGCACGAATCAACCTGATGGCCATGGTATTAGCCTTAGTCCACTTAGCATGCAACAACTTTACTGCTTCAGAAGACTCTTCAGTGATTGCAGCGGGTTTCTCCTCATAAAGTACGAACTCATAGTCCAAAAAACCCAACATAATATCAACAGTTGTCCTCCAAGTAGTATAATTCGAACCATTCAATGGTTCAATCCCTGTGAGCTGTCTTTGAATAGCGGAAGCGTCCATAACTGTAATACATGTTATATCAAATAACATAAAAAATGAACAACATATAAAATAATATGTCACAGCTTTAGGGATTATTACTTTAATTCGTGCTTGGGTTTTAAGCTGACTTTCTCAGGATGTTTTACTATATGCAAAAACCGTCCACCCTGCGGGAACAGATAAAATGCCATCTAAAAATCACATTTTGGTAAAATTTTAGATTTTAATTTACCCCTAAACTTACGATCAAATCGCACATAGACCTATTTGATTATACTTGAATTGTTGCTGAACACTTCCACTACCTTTTGGCAAGAGGGTTATTCAGTTATAATCCAAGCACTCTCAAATATTCTACTCACTTATCCCACATTAAGACATGGATCACCTTTTGGCAGTATAAATGCCCTCATGTAGGTAAGTGCACTGTGAGACCTCAATAAGACCAATGCCTTAAAATTTCAAAAAAATAATAACCTCCATGAACATGTCACTTTTTAGTAGGCATAACTCACTTTGACTATTATTTTTGAAACGGTCATTTTACTGATCCTCATAAACCCCAATGAAGGACCTTATCATTAGAAGTTCCATTTTAATCAGGTTCAAATTTATTTATTTAATGTGCATAAACCAAACCAAAATATGGAACAAATACCATAAATTAATTATAAAGCATTGGATAGCACCATTAAAATTATATGTATTGCACACTCATGAGGTCATGCAATTTCATCACCATTATGTGGGATTTCTATCAATTAGTCAATGAGCAATTTAATAAATAATACATGAAATCACTACCTCACATATATGGAATAATTTAAAGAATTAATTAAATATTCAAACATATATCTCTCTATATATATACTATACACAGTATGATTTTCGCAATCAAATTCATTGATTTTTGTTTCTCGTTCGGTGTGCTTACTTGATAAAGGAAACAAATTATACAAGAAACGAACTGATGGACTATAAAGTACATAAATTTAATTGACTTTGTATAACTAATTCATGCTTTAAAAAAAAACTTCATTCGGCGTGCACAGCATATACAAGAAACAAACTGATGGACTATAAAGTACATGAATTGAATTGACTTTGTATAACTAATTCATGCTTTAAAAAGAAAAAAAAAAAAACTTCGTTCGGCATGCACAACATATACAAGAAACAAACTGATGGACTATAAAGTACATGAATTTAATTGACTTTGTATAACTAATTCATGCTTAAAGTTCTGCTGGACTATAAATTGCTCACAAACAATCTCGTTCGACGTGCACAAGTATTTGAGAACAGAACCTTTGAATCAATTATGTGATGAATTTATGTGGTTAAATTAATTGGATATCCCAAAAGCCATAACTGATTAGTCAAATACCATTATTGATTGCATTAATATTTTCAAAGAGTTTTGGACCATGTGATTAAATGTTAATCACCCACGAAAATCATGGACACAAAGGTAATCAGTGCGATTTTAAAACACCTAAATATACTACATCATAAATCAATCTTTACTATTTTGATTTCTACAAACCTTAACTTGGCTCTGATACCAATTGTTGGGTTTAAATAATAAATAACATGTAGAAATCAAAATTAATCATGAATTAAAGAGAGGTTTTTGATATCATACCTGATTAGAAGATTAAACTTTAGATACCTTTGAGAATTCCTTAGTGCCCTTTGAGAGATTTGAAAAAAATGGAGCGCTTTACCCCTTCTGAGAGTTGTCGATACGGTAAGTCTGAATAAGGGTTTTAAAATCCTTATATATAACAACAACAGGGGGTGACAGCTTCTCTACAAACAAGCATAACTAAGTCTCCCTTCCAATCATGGAAACTTAGATATCAATGGTTAGAAATAAATCACACCAAATAAGTTGGAAAACCACAATCCAACGGTATACAACCATACTCCCAATTAGACCACCAAATTGGAAAGTACAACCCAATCCATCAAGTATCAATAATTATATTGCAATCCTACTTTAGAAAACGTAGTGCATAGGACCATAAAATAATTTTTATTATTTATATATATATAAAAATTTCCAACAATAAGATCATGGGAAATAGAGTGGGAGTGCCTTCATTCCATGGATTGATTAGTTTGTATGATAAAATGTGAATACTGCTATCTAGGAAGACACACACCTAAAAGGTGTGTTAGACGCATTGGATTTGTCCAGACATGTATCGGGCATGGGAAAAAATTGCCACAATTAAAAAAATAAAAATGTGTAGGAGCATATTGATTGACATTTTTTTGTGTTGGTGGCTTATTGATGCTGCTGCTCATTTTTCACAACAGGTTTTTTTTTTTTTTTTTTTTTTCTAATTTAGAAAATTGTCTCTTCTACACACCAATATCTTCATTGGACATGCTCATTGGGTGGGCACTTTTGTTTCCTGATTGCTCAACATCCTGTGTGATTAAGTTTGACAGTTTAGCAACTACATTATGAGTGTTCTTGTTTGTTTAATTTAGGTGTGTTATTTCATTGCAGTAAAAAAGAACATTATTTACGTCCATTTAGCTTTGACTAAGTTGGTGATTTCTTGTTTGATTTCATTCTTACGTGGATGAATAATGTTCTTGATGTGATTGACTTGGGTTGAAATTCTAATAAGAAACATGAATGTTGATTTTTGTGTGCATCTACTTTGGTGTACAGCCTGCGTGCCTGTGCTGTGCAGTGTGCTTCCATTACAATATTTCTAGTTGTTGTTTTTATCTTGTCTTCCTCTAATTATTGTACTCTTCATCATTGACACGTATGTTTTCATGACAGTGCTGACAGACACACACATCGCATAACTTAATCTTAAACTAATTGTGATTTCGTTATTTCTTTGTTATTTGCAGGACAATTGAAATTCTGAATGAGCTTAAACTGTTGTTCGGTTCAGTCACTGGCATTCCTGTTCAAGTTCTCCTAACTGGGTATTCTTATTTTTTGCACATGTTTTTTCATTTCTTTTCAAATTTTCTAGGAGGAAAAACTTTGACATATCTGTGAAAGTGTTCCATCTTCATAAATTGAGGGGTTAAACTTAAAGTTCATAGCTGCTTTGGCTCTAGGATTTCCACATGTAGTTAGTATTTGATGCAGCTTTTTACATGTTTATTTTCATTTTTCTTTTTCTTCTTTTTCATGCTAAAGCCCTGCAGTGACAATAGTATATCTTTAAAAACAAGAATAAAGAGAATTACCCAATTCTGGTCTCACTACAACAGAGGGTCTTGGGGAGTGAGGAGGACTTGAGACAGACTTAACCTTTTTTATTTCACGAAGTGGCTGTTCTGAGGCTCGAACTTGCACAAATGACACTGATATTGAAGCAGTAAAACCGCTGAGCCAGGCTGTTTAAAATAATATTTTCATAAATGATGAGAATTTTATAAAACGCTTTAACCACTCCACAGGTAACCAAATTACCACCTTTATATTTGAAATGCCAAAGATATTCTCTCCGCCCAACCCCCTTCCCCAAAAGGAGAAAAAAAAAAAAAAAAAAAAAAAAAGAAAGAAAAGAAGTGCCACTCCAAGTTTCAACCCAGTCAGCCACCAATACCAAAAATAGGAAAATAAAAAAACACATACACAATTCCAAACTCCCATTTCATGCAAGGTGCCTCCATGATTCCTTTCTTCATATGCATAACTTTCTTGGGATCGAAGCCTGCTAGAAACCTAGAAAATAAGTGCTGGTTATTTATTTATTTTATAATATATATTTCTATATAAAAATATAGATTTAGTTATTGTGGTATTTGGTATTTTTCTGTATCCTTTTTCTACATTAAAAATAAAAAAAAAATAAAAAAAATAGTGTCGGTGTAACCATGTTGTGGCATTTTTGCTAAATGTCTGCATTTGGTGCTACTGATAATGTCAATGTATTAACTGTTTATTTACTTATCAATATATATATATATATATATATATGTATTAATTGTTTCTTTTTTCCACTGGCTAATGAGAACATAACATGTAACATATCTTTATGCAATGTGGGCAATCATGTAGTAGAGGGGAAGTTGGGATTGCAAAACTTTTCATATCTTTATACTTGCCCATAGTTTGAATTATATTTATGCTTACCCATATCCCTTTTGAATCATTTTTGTGGTTTGTACTTTGGTCATTCTAATTTGTCAGTGTAACACTGGTTGTGGCAATCCAGAATTTGGGTGCACTGTATTTAATATTTCATTTTTCAGGGTGTATTTTCAGATATCAGAAGCTCCTTCAGGTGTCCGAGAATTTCTCGAGGAATTCCTTAGCAAATGGAGATACGTAGATGAACAATACTATGTTCTTGCAACTGCAGAAGCGAATGTGTCTTATGTTGAAGGATGTGAAGGTCGTTTTATGCTTGGAGTTGACGAATATCTGGAAGTTGTTGAGGTCTATGTTATAACGTTTCTTGGGATGGTTCTGGGTGAGATGGACCTTGCTATCTCTTGGGTTGAAAAAGCCACCTTACCCGAGGAAAAGCGGCAGGTAACTAGTATTTCTCTCATCTTAATTTAGACGATATCTTCCAGAATTGGTTAAAGCTGTATATGTGGTTTCCATATAAATATGTTTGTGTTTGACTATCATTTAGTTAAGGGGATTCTGTAATTGTCAATAACTGGTCTGGAATCTGGATTGCAGTATCCTACATTTCTGTATTGTGTACCTTGTAAATTCTAATTAAATCCTATTTTAGATTCTTTATAGATATGAATCACTGGACATATTTCTTTTCTTATCAATTAATTTGTTTATTGTTAGAAATGTACGAGTAGAAATGGGCTCATTATGATATTCCAAAATAATCTAATTTTAGATATATCTAAAACTTCTGTCTCACGATTACTAGTTGCAATAGTTAACCTTTGGAAGAAGCAAGCAATAGCAGTTAGTTTTTTTTTGGTTCAAAAGATTATTATTTTTATTATTATTATTTATTTTCGGGCTAGTGAGTCGAATGAAATTTCATTACTCCTTTCTTCACTTCTTATTATTTGATGAGAGAAATTTATGTTGGACTCTTGAATATTTTTCAACTTTGTGATTCTTATAAGGAGTGTTCTTCAAGTGTTGTTGTCATTGGTTGCTTTTCAAGCTGAACAATGGTCCTTTTCTTTATTTGCCGACACTTTTTTTCAAATATTTTCTACATTTGAATACATTATTGAATGGCTTTTCGAGCTTCATCAGTCAACTTTTGGAGTTTAACAACTGAAATTTCTTTTCCTGTTCACTTGATTCTTTTTTATTGACTGAAGACCATTTATAGTTGCATCATCTTGATGAAGATATGAGATTAAGGTCGCTTTTAAACTATATTGAGGATGCCCAGTAATTGTTAGGGAGGATTTTGGAAAGAGAAGTAGTGTAGGACTAATGGGGGTTGTTTTGTTGGTTTAAAGTGTGTTTCAAGTAAATCTGCTAGTAGTGCTATTTTCTTATTACTCAAAAGATTATGAGAAACAATGTGTGAGGAGGAAAAAATTAGCAAAGAAAGACATAACACAATCATGATATCTTAAACAAAGAACAGAAGTTGCAGTTTCTTGGCACTTTAATAATTAATTCTAGATAGAAGTTTGGATTTTGGAATCCCTTTTATAAACTTTAAAACCCTTACAACAATAAACAGTAGCCCATAAATCAGACTAAACATTAACCCTTAATCAAAACTTATTTATATATTTTTGTAAAGGGTATCTTTTAGCGTGAACTATGCTGTATAGATATCTTCTAAAATAGTTTAATACCTTTATTTTTTGAGTGATCGATTAAATTCTAATAGATGTGTTTTGTCCAAATATCTTTATTTTAGAAGTTGCATGAGTTTTAGGAAAGGGGCGATTACTTAAGGGCAGGTTAGTCACTTAGTGCAATTTACTCCGCTGGATAGAATCATGGCCGGTCATGGCCCATAGATTGCAATTATTAAAAGGACTGGAGATTGCATTTTTGCTCAGGCAACCCGAGGATCTTATAAAAGGGTTGTTCCTGTTTATGAATGACAACTTTTTTGGAGATCTAATACTTGAATTGTTGGCGTTATTATTATTGTTGTTGTTGTTCTCATTATTATTAGTACTATTATTGTTTTGTAAGTTGTGGGTGTATTAGCTTCGTGGTTTTCTTTCTTAATTTATTTTTTAATCTTTTTTTCATATGTGGACTGCATGAAGACACGTGAATGGTAATTTGAAGGCAATCTTATAGCTTGAGAAATTCTCTGGATTGCATGTGCAGTAGATGATGATCTATTCAAATAACAGTTTTGGTCTTTAACTAGTTGGGTTAGTGTTTTGTTATGTCATGGAATCCAAACAATTGGTTTTTCCTAATTCTGATTTCCAGTTGAAACGAGATCGCATTTGATTCAAGTTGCAGTTAGTTTTATGAAAATCAAGTTCTCTGCTCTCTATCATAATCAAGTATGCATTATCTGGTCAGCCCTAAAAAGATTAACCCCACTACTGCGCACATCTTCTTCATATAGTATTGAGCGTCAATAAATGACTTCAAAATGAGAATAAGATATGCTAAATGTTCTCCCCAATGAGCATTCACTTTTATCATTTTTGCCGTCATCGGGGCCATCATCAATCATCTTCTTTTTTTAACTTTGTATACTCATCTTTAATTTAGTCCTATTTCATGAAAGAGTTATAGAATTTTATGGGGAACTTAATGTGAATGAAGTCTTAAACCACCACCCAGTTATGCATATGCTATAGTCGTCAGATAATTATAAACCAAGAAAAGTAAACTTGCAACTTAATTATTTTGTGCACAAACATGCTTTGGTTGTATGAAATAAGATTTGTGAACAAAACAAAGTAAATACTTTCACCTTTTTTCCCTGAGTTTGATAAGCTGAATGCTAGTGAAATGGTACATTTTTCTTGTTAGATTATAAGACTTCTGCACCAGTCACCTTTTTTTCCCCCTAATCTTGTTTGTAGGAACTTTTGAGAAGACTGCACTCCCTGTGTTCTTCTAAGCTAACCAGTTCATCACATGGTTCATTGGAACCCTCACTGGCAGATGAACTTGATACATCTGAGGGATCTCCAAAAGCCCTGAAGGCCCATTTCCCTTCTAATGGAGACGATGATAAGAGAAAGGCAATCTTGAAATTATATGGACAAGGTGTTCCATGTTTTTGGTGGTTCCGCACCATCAATTTGAAGTTTGGTAATGCTCAGTTTGTCGTATCAAATGGGAATATAGTATTGGGCTGTTTGATGTTTCTCATTTATTTTTTTCTGCGAAGAAAACAAGCCAGTTTAAAAAGGTAAGATATTATTTTCTTGGCGATCTTTGTGCTCTGTATGAGCCATCTGTCTAGAATGTTATAAAAATGATGTCTCATAGGGTTTGGATTTTCATCGGTTCATGGCTAGAATTAAAGGAGGCAGAGAATATCTTGACTTTGAAAAGGCAGAATGCTATATGCGAAATCACCAATACTTGTTTGTATCCATTATTTGATATTTATGTAGTGTTTATTTATTTCAGGGTTCTTAAGAGACAAGCTTTTTCTATGAAGAAGGCTTTGGTAGACTTGTGGCAGCTTGCTTTCTCTTACCAAGTGAATCCTCTAGCTGCTGTCCAACCACTTCCGGCTGCAACGCGTGGAAGCAGGTGATGGTGCCTCGTGTTCCCCAATTCTTCCCATCTCAAGGCTATAGCCATTCGTGCGCTTTGGGAGGAAATATTTCTATACAACACAAAATTTACTCGTGGAAAATCTTCACTGCTAGCTAACAAATGATTTCAATAAATTTCCTATGAAGCTATAGCTCGTTCTTTTCCCCTTGTATAATGCAATAAAATTGTGTTAGATGTCTGGGCATCGGCATTTTTGCAATTCTTGTATAAAAATGAAAATCTGCATTAGAATACTTAGTAAAACATTAACGAATCCATTCAATTCAGGGAGACATTTAAGCAGGGTTTTATTTTCATAATCTGAGTTCTTTGCACTCAATCTGTAGAAGAAAATCTTCCAACAAGCTTGGCTCAACCTGAAATGCATGGTGGTGTTAAAGTGTGATCGTGGAATGAAGAGGTGATAGGCTGAAGCTCTTTTTATTATTTATTTGGGCCTTTGTTTTGTGACCTCCTGGCCCCTGGGTATACCCCTTTGTAGTCGTACACTTTTCTTCATCTAAATAAAAAATTACTTACCCATGAAAAGGTGAGCCATCGTGCATTGTTCAAACGTGACAGGACTCAAAAATAGTCGAAGTACATAACTGATATTCACTACTTTTTACTGACAAATGAAAGTGGTGAAATTCATTATTTAAAATTATGAATTGGTAAAGTTCATGGTGGTGAGATAACTTTGATTCCACGTGAAGCTTGTTAATTAATGAAAAATAAGTGTATAAATTTTTTTAAAATTTAGACAAAATTCATTGAGGTTATGTTCGATTGAATGGAATTGAAATTGGAGTTTTGAAATTAAAATTAAAAAAAAAAATAGTTTTAGTTGTTTTTTTTTCAATTCCAAGCAAATGAACGTAGCCTGAAAGTGTTATTTATTCATTTTTTTATCTTGTGTGTATTTTAAAATTTTTGAGAAATTTTGATTTCAGGATTTTTTCTGTCTTTTTATTTTTTTCCTTCCATTTTTTTTTTTTCCCTCTAATTTGAATAACTTATACTATAGAATCAATATTACACCAGTTAAATTGTAAACTTCATAGCAAAGGCTATAATATAGTGGAATCTTTTGATAAGAAGGACTTGTGAAGTTGTCCTGTATCGGATATGGATGAGAAAGTAAATGCGTATATATAAATTAAGTATTAGCCCCACATAATAATTTAAGCTTTTAAATTAGATTACAAACATCCCACCCATTACAATTAATGAATTCAAAATTAGATCATTTGAGTTTAATAATTTGAATAACTTCTCAAATCTTTAATTTATAATTATTTTATATTGTAAAGACATTTGTCACCTTTTTTTTTTTTTTTTTTCCCAGTCTATAAATAATATCTTAATTTTTTAACATTAAAAATATTTACATAGAAGACTTTTTTTTTTTTTAATAAAAATCTACCACTTATATATTGTTGAACTTATAACCTTTTGTGCGAAATAAATAAATAAATAAAAATACTAGTTTAACTAACCACCGCCCTCACATTAGGGATGGCAACGGGGCGGGTTTGGAGCGGGTTTCCCTAAATCCCGTCCCGCCCCTTTTAATTTTTGTCAAGGTCATGCCCGCCTCGAGACCCGCGACGGATTGGATTTTCATGTCCAGCCCCGCTCCGTTAGGAAATACTATGCCCCTGTGCCCGCCCCACTAACAAATTTTTTTCTCCTACTTTTTGGAACTTAAACTCCTGCTATTTAAATGTGCAAAGCCTAGGAATGACATAATATAAATAAAAGTATGTATCCTAACAAAAATAAAAAAAATAACATGCACATAAGATAATTCAGAGAGCATAATAAACAAAAATAAAAGTTTAATACAACCAAATCACAAGAAGTTCTAAGCTCAAACTTCCACCATAATCAAAACAAAAGCAAATTTAATACCAAATTTACATCCCAAATTAGGATTGTAAGAGATGGGTAATTGGGTAAGCCGCTAAAATAACTTATTAATATATATATATATATAGTTATATGCGGGGCGAGGCGGGGCTTCTAGGATATGTATACTGAACCCTTACCCGCCCCGTGACCCTCGACGGGTACAAAATTTGTATCCATGTCCGCCTCAACGGTATAAAAAGTGTTCCCATATCTGTTATTAACGAGGCGGAACGGGGCGAAACCCCGGCGGGGCGGTAAAAATTGACATTCCTACCTCACACGGTATGTTTTGAAATTTTTTGGGTAAATTACACAAAAGGCCCGTCAAGTTTTCAATTTATACATGTAAATAGAAAATGACTACAGAGACCCAAATTAACTGTTTCTCGCTGGTGGATTGATATGAATTCACATTTTTGCCATTAGAGTTAAACTATTTGTTTAATATGAAAAAATTTGAAAAAAATTATGTATTGTTAAAATTACGATTTTGCCCCTAAGACTGCGTCACAGCCGAAATCCAACCACAGAGCCGCAATTCATTCCGACCTCATCGCAGGCGAGTCCTCTGTTCCAAGCTCGCCGCTCCATCACCGCTCCATCATCGCCATTACCACACAGCTCTCCGCCGTCCGAGCTCAACCTCGCTCACAGCATCCGAGCTCGCCACCGCCTCCATCACAGCCGAAATCCGCCACAGCCAAGCTCATCCCATCCGAGCTCACCGCCGCCTCTATCACAGCCGAAATCCTCCACGGCAGAGCCCATCAAGCTGAGCTCGCCACCATCATTGCTGTCACAGCCAGCCAATATCCACCTCGGCGTGCACAAGTTGCTGTCGCCAAAGCCGGATCCGTCTCGCCATGCACTGCCGCAGTTCATCTACAGCCGCGAGTCATCCACGTCGATTCAGTTCTACCGCCGTTCTGAGCCATCGCTGCATTTCACTGCCGAGAGTCCTTTTGCTCGGCGGTCTTGTTCGCTGTTGCAGCCACTTCACCGCCGATCTGCTGCTTGTATTTTTCATCGACGACTTCTTCGATCCGCCACCGATCAAAATCCTTGAGGGGAGAATAACTTGCCTTTGGCAGTTGGGTTGTGGTGATTAAGACGAAGTCGCGAATCAATTGCGACTTGGCTTCGGTGGCGACGGCGACGATGAGCATTTGCGGGTAGTACGCGGCGACGTTCCGGCCGATCCAGGCGGCGACAGTCCAATTGCGAGGAATCCATCATTGAAGAACCAATTTGAGCCTTCTTGAGCCATTGCGCCGAACCCAGTTTTGAAAAACGAAGGGTATTTCCATGCTGACCATGATTATATACAAAAACCCTACACCAATCAAAATTTGAATCGATCTCTACCGATTCAGTGAACGAACACGTCTAACTTGGCTTTCTTCATCCCCAATTCTCCACAAAACCCTAAATTTTCAAAAACCCAACCTTAATTTGACTGCTACGTGATCACCAACAAAACAAAACTTCACAGAGAGAGAAGAAAATAACAGAGGAGTGATGTGGTAGGGAAGCGATGGGGGTGTATCCAGGGGCAAAAATGAAACTTTTTAATATACAGTATCCTTTATCTTTTTATTAAAAATAAACACTGTCAGAAGTGTAAATTTATATTGATTTTTTTTTGTGATTAAACGGTCAATATGAACCTTTTTGTAACGTACACAATATAGTGGTCTGTGTAATTTGTCTAATTTTTAATTTTTTTTGTTTTTACCTAAATATGAAAAACAACGTATACTTGTCCATATTACTAGGGCGGTTGAAGATTAATTTCTTGGTCTTGATTCAAAATCACCCCCCCTCTTCTTTGCGCCTCCTTTAGCCAAACCAAAAGCTTCGTCTATCTCGACAAGTAGGGTTTCAGAACCTTGAAAATGGGGAAACCACTTTTTGGCAGAAAACCAGGTATTTCACACACATATATACTACTAGTTTTTAATGTTCTTGGTAGATGTCTTGGTGGGTGATTTTTAAGAGTGACGCTTAGCTTGTTTTATTAATCCAAATTTCAGCAGGACTAAAGAGACACAAAACACCCAAGAAGTTTGATATGAACGAGCATACGAGAAAGAATCGTCGTATTGAAGACTCTCTGAATTCATCAGGCAACTTACTCTTCCTCCTCTTTGTTCCCAAAACTTTTTGATGGTTCCGAATGCAGTTGCATTATTTCAATTCAATCAAAACCTATTTCAATAAGTTCATCAAATTTGGAGAATTTTTTGTTTTTTACTTTCTTTCAAGAAACTCACAACCCACAACTTGAGCCCCGACCTTATACGTCAGAAGTAAAAGTTTGTGTCGGTTTTACTTTTATCATTTTTTTGGTGATTGATTTGATTCAGGGGACTCATCTGAGGAACAATCGACTTTAGTTTCCGAAGAAGAAGAGGAAGTAGTAGTTCATAAAGAGCCGTCGATGTATGATGATTTGTTAAAGAAATTGGGGTCGGGTTGTGAATCCCTTGCCAATGCTTATAAGAGGAGGTAATGCTTTTGTTTATAAACTACTTGTGTCATACAAGTAATGCTCCTTCTTTTAGACTTATCAAGTGAAAGAAAAAGAAACAAAGAAAACAATCAACACCCAATTGTCACATAGAAAACTGGACTTTGAGGAGTCATAATGATGAATAATGAACTTGCACATCCTTCTGGATTGAAGTCGTTACATTTGCAATTTTCAGTGATTTCTTAGATGGAACATCACTTGATGCAGTGGTAAAAGCATGGACCACCAAGTGTGAGAGCACAAGACCAAGTATTGGGTTAACCATTTTTCTGCAACTGCAAATAATACCAAACCGCAAGTATTGTGTACCCACTCTATTCCTCCAGCACCCTTGAGGAACTGGAACCAATGGGTCATGGTTGTCTTTTTCCCTATAGAAATGGTATAATTATTCATTACTTGTGTAGAAATTAGAAAGAAAAAAAAAATCTCTAATGGAAGGGTTCATGGAGGAGTCAGATTGGAATTGTTCTATGGAAGTGAGGGATCTGAATGTATTATTCATAATCCCATGAAATCAATTCATGGTAGCCTAAAATTAGGTGCAGCATTTTAGCAATTGGAATTAGAAGGCATACAACAATTTTTTTTTTCTCTTTGAATAAGTAAAAAAGTTTTTTTTTTTTTTTTTTTTGATAAGTAAAAAAGTTAACCGGCAAGGATAACAAAAAATGGGTTAAGAACCACAATGCAAAAAAGGAGTTCATGGATGCTTGTTGCACTTTCTGTTCTGGAGTTAGTTGAGAGTCCTGAAATTGTTTCATTTGTTCGCGTCAATGGGTAAAATGTGAGTTAGTGAGGACATGGAAGCTGGTGATAATTGATGCAAACACCTTCACTAAATAGTGTTTATAACATTTTACATCTTATAATAAATCACAATAAATATTAGTCTCTCCCTCTTTTCCCTTTTTTTTGTTTTTTGTGTGTGTGTGTGTGTGATAAGTAATATATTGTTGGACATATGAAAAATATATATTGGAATTTATTTTTCCATTATTTATCAGATGACATATTTCAATTCTATTGGATTTTCTAAACCATTCTTATATAAACCATAAAATTCTATAGTAATGACTTACCTATGGTTTTGACATCAAATCACATGGCTTTTTCTGATTCGATGATGTTCTTCATTCATGGATGGGGTACCACTTACTGTTGAAGATTTGCTGAATTTTCTCAAACTCATTTCAGATTCTAATTGATTGCATATCAAAATAACTCTTCTTTTGCTTCTATTGTGCATAGACAAAGAGAAGAAGAAGGTAAAAGTGACACTGAAGAGGATTCGGACAGTGGCTCAGAATCTATTAGTATATCAGAGAAAGAGGATGAGAGTGAGGAAGGTAAAAACTATACCCAAGGTTTCAAGACTTCATTTCTGTCAACATCTTAAATATGTTATAGCTGTATCCCTTTAGTTCTTATGATAATTCATCAGTTCTATAATATGTTTGAAGCCTTCAATTCATGACATTATATTTTTTTTTCCCGGAAGGAATTTGTCACGTTATTGCTAATATCTTTTTTTTTTTGATGAGTAAAATTTATTAAAAAGCGCTTAAAAGGGGAGCGAATCCCAAGGAAAAACACAAGGCCAAAAGCGCCTCAAGCCTTCAAAGAGGCCAAAAAAACAACAATCTCCTTTGCAGATTGATAATCTCTCCTTGAGACCCCACAAAAAAGAATGGAAATAATAGAGAACTTAAGCATAGAGATAGGCTTTTCCTTTCCATCGAAATATCTCCGATTTTTCTTAAGCCAAATGCACCACCAAATACAAAGAGGTGTAGTCCTCCAAGCATCCCAAATGAGAGCCCCCACTGAAAAGCGTCTCCAAGCTTCAATCAACTCTCTAGAGGATTTAGGCATAACCCAAGGGATCCCAAACAACCCAAGCATCAAATCCCAACAACCCCTAGTCAAGCTGCAATGAAGCAGAAGGTGATTAACTGTCTCTTCATCTCACAGACACAAAAAACATCGATTAACCACCACCTGATTCCTCCTCCTCAAATTATCTTGGGTTAAAATTCTACCCAAGACTGAAGTCCAAGCATAGAAGGCCACCTTTAGGGGAGCCTTGGAATGCCAAATAGACTTCCAAGGGAAAGGGCCTCCAGAGCCAACTGTAAGACACTTGAAAAAGGACTGAACCTCGAAGCGACCTTGAGGGTTAGGATCCCAAAGCCAACAATCAGACTCCCCAGCTGTAATCGCCTGGCGGTTCAAAAACTCCAAAAAACGGGTGATCTCCTCAATTTCCCAATCCTGAAAGTATCTCCTAAACTGAACATCCCAAGTCAGTCTCCCGTTATTAAGATGATAACAATCAACCACCAAGGCCTGCCTATGAGATGCAATTCTGTAGAGCCGTGGGAAAACGAGAGCAAGAGGAAGCTCCCCACACCAAAGATCCTCCCAAAATCTAATCCTTCTACCATCCCCGATCCGAAAACGAACATGTTTGCAGAAATCATCCCACCCCTTTCGAATGCAAGTCCTAACCCCCACCCCCCTAGGACCACGCACCTCAAGAGAACTCCACCCTCCATTGCTCTCCCTAAATTTGTGCGCGATAACCCTCTTCCAGAGCCTACGCCTCTCCACCTCAAACCTCCAAAGCCATTTCCCAATGAGAGCCTTATTGAAAGGCAACAACCTCCTAATCCCTAGGCCACCACTCCGAATCGGAAAACACACTTGCTCCCAACGAGCTAGGTGAAACTTGAACTCCTCTCCTCCCTTCCCCCCCCCCCCCCCCCCTCCCTCCCCGGCAAAAAAAAAGAAGAAGAAAATTGCGCTGCAATCTCTCAATCCTCTCAGCCACAGAAGAAAGAATCTGAAAGAGAGAGATGAAATAAGTGGAGAGGCATGAAAGGGTAGTCTTGATCAGAGTGACCCGACCCCCCTTAGAGAGGTACTGCTTCTTCCATCCCGCCAGCCTCCTCTCAAATCTATCCACAACCGGATCCCAGCTCCCCACACACCTCGAAGGAGCTCCCAGGGGGAAACCTAAGTAAGAAATGGGAAAGGAGCCAGTGTGGCATCCAAGAATTTGGGCAAACCTCTCAATCTCAGGAACTTCTCCAACCAGCACCAGAACATTCTTTCTGACATTCACCTTAAGTCAGAGACAACTTGGAACCAGACCAAAACGCATCTCAGAGTCTCAACTGAGACGCATCAGCATCACAGAGCACGTAATGCTAATATCTTTAAATGTATTTTAGCTGTTTATTATTTTTTCTTGTAATGAATAAAATTAATAAATCAGTCTTCCATATGTTTGAAACCTTCAAACACATTAATTTTTTAGGATAAGAATTAATTTATCACATTATTATTGTCTTAAACCACATCAGAAAATGCTGTCTTACTGTAGATCAGACAGGCAATTGATTTTAAGCTTGATTGGCTACCAAATTATTCAATTTGCGCATTCATTTTATCTCTGTTTCTAACAAAGTCAGCAAACCTATAATCTCTGCAAAAGATGGTGCCAAGATCTAAAGAATTTGGTTTCCGTTACATTGGTCACAAAATGGTGGATACCTGTGGAAGAGGCTTTTGGAGGCTGTTTAGAAGAGCTTGTATCTCTGTGTTTGTGGCTATCTATAATTTTGTTGTCTTTGAGAAAGAAGAGTAACATATTTGAAGTGATCCCTAACGATGCTCCTTGGCAACTCTTGCTCTTCAGCCTAAATGCAAAAGATGCATAATTTGACTGCTAACTATCATATTTGAAGTCATCCACATAAACTCTTCCTTTATAAGCCCAACAAAAGGCGAAGAAGAACATCCTACCCAAGCAGGGACTTTAGCTGTCCTTGCCTCTCTAGAGTTTACCCCAAGCAGGGATTTCTAGAGTTTAATTATTTCCCAAGGTGCAACCCAGAAATCCTATAGAAGCGGGCAAAGGTTGGGTAGACCGATAGAGGATTCTTTACTACAGCATAAAAGTCACCACTCTAGTAGAGTTTGTGAGGACATTGTGGCATTCACCTTTGGATCAAGAACAGGTTTACTAACATTCACTGCTTCTATGGACATCAGCGTTGTTATTTCAATGTTTTAAAGTGTTTTATGATTCATGAGTTAAAGGATCTTTTGTCCAAACATTGATCATTTTTATAAATATATTTGTTTTCTTCTGTTCTCTACCTCAGGAACTGATAGTGAATCTCCTAGAATTCCTGATACAACAAGTGATACACAAGAATCTGGTTTAGGTGTTATGGAGCAGAATGAAGATGCTGGAAGTGATGATGATGATGAGGCCTCTGACATGGATGAACATGACTTGAGGGCCAATGGTCAAAGTGCTACTAAGACATCAGTGAGCACGAGGTCTTTTAACATTGCATATATTTTTAATAAGTTTCTTTTGATATATTCATCATCATATTAAGAGGCTGTGTTCATGTTGTTGCTTTTTAATATTTTTTTCTTGTACTATTTAAAAAAAAGGATTCCTCCTCATGTTCAGGTTGTCATGCAATGAATATGTGTCCAACCCCCCCTTCCAAACCCACCCCCTTTTCTTTCTCCGTGCCTGCTGCAGTCTGGTGGACGACATTTGCAATTGATCAAAATACTGTACCTTGTACTTTTAAGGGAATTTTTGGTTACACAATATAACATTAGAGAAATGATGTCCTTGACTTTAAAATTAAAGTTTAAATTTTAAAAAGAAAAAAAAAGACAAAAAGTTATGTATATTACTTTACCTTTTGTAAAATTTAATATGCAAGGATATCATATATTCGTTTTGCCTAATCCTGGTGCCTCGTACAACAAACATTGGGGTTCACCCACATATTATTTCCCTATTCAACATAGATCTTGGTAACATGTTACAATTGGCTGTTTTTCAGCCAGTTTTGATTTCTAAAGTGCTCTTTTTTTCTTCTTATTCTTATTTATTGGCATATTTGCTTTATTATCTAGTCATGAATTGAAATCCATCTAAGCGTTCTTCAGAGGAAAATTTATGGATGCTTTAGTTTATAATCCTCCAATATTTAAAGGGTTAGCAGGTAAGATCTATAAACTTTGATGGAAATGAGTTCCATTTTCTTAGTCATTGAAGTATGACAAAGAAGCTAATGTTCACATCCTACCATTTCATATGATAGAAGGCTCTTATTTTCAATTCTAAGCATGGTCTTTTGGTTTTTATAATCTTTAAACATCTAGGTTGAAGGGATTTTAGAACAATTGACTAGGTGCTCTCCCGAGTTCGTTCTACTTGCTGAATGTGCAAGTTAATTTATTTGTATTTTGTTGAATTTTTTTTATAAAAAAAATCTCCATTTTTTCAGTCTTGAGAATCAGTTCATCGCATTACGGAAACCACATGGATGCAGTTATTCACATAATTAGAGATCCAGCTTGCTGTTCCGAATGATTTCATTATTACAAGATATCTTTGCTAATCTTCTGTTTTTGTTCCCCTTTGAGGAAGATGAATCTAAGAATAGTAAATAATAATAATAATAATAATAACAGGCATGGATTATGGGCCAAGTTTGTGCAGCTGTAAGCGGGATGCGTTCCGCTTTTCAGCGTCTTTCAATGAAATTTTTAATTACAAATAATAATAATGGGGGCCTTCAAGTTGTTAACTCTTCAGTAATAGAAGACGTTTCCATTTACCATCATATGTTTTACCTGATATTTTGAAAAATATTATGTTCAGTAAATGCAATTACATTTATGGTATTATAGCTGACCTAGAAATTGAGGTTTCTGTCTTATTTTTTGTATTGGTTTGGTTGTGATTAGCAAAAAGGCTAGGAAAATGGTAAAATGAACTTTATGATGTTTGACTGCCTGTTAAGTGGGTGGGAAAATTAGTTAAATGATCCAAGTAAGAGAGACCACAACAAATACAATCCTTTAAATTCAATCGCTTAAAATATTTCTTAAAATATGAAATTGATATTTCCTTCAAAGGATCAATTAGAATGTGTAATAAAAAAAATAGTTTTTTTTTTTGTTTGACTGCCTTCTTAAGTGTGTGGGAAAATTAGTTAAATGATCCAAGTAGAAGAGCGAACAACAAATACAATCCTTTAAATACAATCGCAAAAAATATTTCTTAAAATATGAAATTGATATTTTCTTCAAAGGATAAATTAGACCGTGTAATAATAATTAAAAAAAACTGTCTTATAAATTATGCTTGTATTTGAGTTCATGATATTTATTGTAAAAGTTACAATTTCCTTCTGTAATTGTGAAAAAGGCTTGGTGGTGGTGGTGGTTGTAATTGTGAGCTTGGTTTCTAGTGAATTAGTGTTTTTTGCCTTTTTTTTAGATGCCCTAGTTTAAAGTTCGCCTGTATTTTCTTCAAGCAGTTCCTTCGACAATCACTTGGGGTACAAATTAGTAAAAGGGGAGGTTGACAATCTATCAAAAAGGAAGTGCAAATATAAATGGGAAGTTCCAGCTGTTGACGTCTCAAATTGCAAATGGATGGGTACAGAAGAGTGTTCTCTTATGGTATGTGAGTTGTGTTCTTTTAGTTGTGCATCATGTTTTGGATTGTCTGACCATCCTTTTTTCATCTTTCCTTCTTTTAATGCTTGAATTCATGAATAACTGAATAAGTACTCCATTGTATTGTTTTTTTTCCTGAATGAATAAGTACTCCATGTAGAAGTTATGAGAAGATATATGTCATCTTTCTTTCATGATATGCCTTATCAATCTTTTGGCTTCTGGCGATGCTGTCCAAGTTGGCACTTTATGACAGAGGAAAAGGAAAACATAGGTAATGAAAGGGTACAATAACATGTAAAGGTGAAAAGTTGAGAGCTGAGTGGGGACAAGAGATTGATATGGTTGAATGTCCCTCCGTCTGACTTTATGTGCCAATTTATAGTGAGAGTTAACTAACAATAGTAGCAGACTTATTCCCAGGAAGATAGTAGCAGACTTATTCCCAGGATATCTTCCTGAACACTTTCATCTGGCTTCTGCCAAATTTTTCCCCATATAGTTTTGTATCACATTCCACTTCTTCTTCTTCTTTTTTGTTCCCCCATTGATAGATAGAAGCTTTATTAGTTGTATAATGATGGTGGTGGAGATTAATGATGCATATGGAAGAGTGAGGTGGAATGGAGTGATAGAAGGATGCTTTCTCAGTAGGAAGCTTTATTTTCTATTCTTTGGTGCTCATGCTAGCAGAAAAACTTACGTACTTTTAAAATATTGAGCTCCATTTATTTTAAGCTGTTTCGCAGAACTGACTTTTCAGCTTCCAAAGAGTAGATGTGTTGAGTTCACGCTATACGTGGTAGTGATTTTATTGTAAACGTAGGATTGAACCATGGATCTGCACTAAGTTTATATTTAGTCACAATAAATTAAGCGAAATCACTGGACTTACAAGGAATATTTATTTCCTTCTTTTGGATGGGAATATTTATTTCCCCTCTTTTGGATGGTTACCTCTATACTATGTCTAAAAGTCTGTAGTCAAGGTTTACTTGATTGGGATCCATGGTGGAGCTAGTTAGCAAATTTGTGCACTGATAGCACTTGAAAAGAAGAATGCGGTAGATATTGAAATGGTAACATTTTAATTGTGCATTCACATGATTCATTCCATATTGACTACCTTCTTACGTCTCTGTATTAAATTATAATTATAGGTTAACAAACCATTTCTCAAACATAAATTTCTTAAAAATTAGGAACAATATGTACTCTTATGTCAAGTTATAATCATAAGAATAAATGGTAGTGGTTATTCTAATACACCTTTTCTACGGATAAAGCCCTGTTTATGACGTCACTATGTGCGATTTCACCACACTAGGGGCTATTTGTGGGGCGATTTGTGTGACTGCGATTTTGCTAGGTTTGGGATGAAATCCTTTCTGGAAATTGCAAGATTACCAAGAATCTCGCTTGGAGGGGAAGTGAAGACGGTAGTTCCTCACCGAGGACCGTCGTTGTACATTGACGGGGAGTCCGTCGGAGGAAGGAAGTCAGTCCTCTCATCTTGTTTGGTCGGAAGATTTGATAAGGAAGTGGGGGGTTGCGATCGTGTGAAAGAATGGGCAGCGCAGGCTTGGAATACGACTTGTGGAGTGGGGGTAACACCCTTATCCGACTCACTGCTCCTTTTCCGGGTTTCTTCTCAGGCAGAGGCCAAACGCGTGTTGAAAGAAGGGCGACGACAGTGGGGTTCTGCAATTTTGAGGATCGATGTGTGGTCCTTCCGAGTTGGGTGTTGTGGCGTTCTTAGTGATAAAGGTCTCAAACAGATCAGTCTATTTGGCCTCCTTTTGCATATCTGGTGTCATGCTTTGTTCGTCAAAGTGGGAGAGCTTTGTGGTGGGTACGTGAGATCTGATGCGGATGAGACTAGGGACGCCGAAAGCGTTCGGATAATAGTGAGATCTGGTCGTGATTGTCTGAAGTTCGTGTTTATTAACGATGACACCTTCTGTTACTAGGTCGCGATCTGGGAAGAAATCTCTCCGGAGCTTGTTCCTTCAACGGAGAGTCTTGAAGGTAGTGACGGATCTCATCTCATGTCGGAAGAGAAATGGAATGAGATCCTAAGTAAAGGAAAAGAGGGGGTTCTCGAGATAGAACAGTGGCTGAAGGATCGTGAAATCCAACAAGCAGTGAAGTTCATAGGAGGTAGAAGACGAAGTGATCTCCACGCGCCGGCCAAACGCGTCGATGATGAGCAGAGAAGGATTACACATGGAGATCGACGGGTTGCTCTTCCAGATTCTGCCTTACCCTTATCTCTTGATGATAAGGTAGGGGAGGACTTTTTTTTTTTTGGGCTGAGGATGGCGGTGAGATGGGCCAGAAGATGTCAAGACAGGCCAGGTTTCAGATTGGACCTTTTCGACGAGTACAGAAAGGGCCGCTTAGATTCGACCCAAGTGGGTGGATGCAGACTGGGCCTATTAGATCTGGGCCTAACAGAAGGGTGCGAAAAGGGTCAAACTCTTTAATTCTCTCTTTCCCAAACACCAAACCAGGCCCTAAGCCATTTAAAGAAGTACAAGCCCATGCTAAGCCCTCGACTCATTTGCTGAATCCTGAGCGGAGGATGAAGGATGTCGGTCGCCATGGATCTCGGTGGACTCGGACTGAAAAATAGAAATGGGTTGCACGACCTCATGATTCATTTTCAGGTTTGAGTTCTGATCATTCTCAAAATGCTCTCTCTACTTCTACTTCTTCTTCTTTGGGTGGAGTGGTGAGGACTAGGGATGTTGTGGAGGATGTTTCGAATCAATAGTGGGGTCTTATTGGCTCTTCAGGTTCATGGTGTGCTGGGTCAGAGTTGGATGTCTTAAAAGCCACAACTGGGAGTGTGGGTTGTTTCAATGGAGTGACAGTTTGCATTGGGAAAGATCTGCACTTCAAACTGAATAATGACTCAGCTGTAGCTCTGCTTAAAGAGCTTTGGCTCTTTGCTGCGTTTGAAGGTTTGAACAGTCAACCATTTGCGAATGAGGTGAATTTGTCAACTGAACATGATAATTCGGAAACAGAGGGGAATATGCAGTTAGGAGTGGTTGATTTTCCTTCTCAGCAGCACTGTTCTAAAGATTCTTCTTCCTGGACGGATTTTGATCAATCTGAAGTGGATTTAATGGATCCTTTGGTAGTTGTGCGGCCAGATTGTTTGGGGACGACCAATGATCTGGGTATGGAATGGGTTATCGAGAACATTGGAGCAGTAAGTGAAGCTTTGGGTGTCTCTTCAGAAGGTTATGATGAACAAACGTTGTTTATTCTTCACAAAATTGTTGCAGGAAATGATAGTACTGAAGCTAATAGTGGCACAAAAGAAGTCAAAGTTAGAAATTCGCATTAGAAAGGCGAACAGGAAATGAAGAATCTGATTTCTTGTGTTAATTATGACGGGAAGAATGGGACGACCAAAGAAAGGGGACGAACCAGAAGTGGTAAATGGGGAGGAGGAGGAGAGTTGATCGTTTTTGGTTCTTCATGAAGCTACGACTTATAACATCGAATGTTCGTGGTCTAAATGATCCTAACAGAAGTAGAGTTGTCAAGGTAGCTTTGAGGAAGTGGAGTGCTCATGTTGTTTGTTTACAGGAAACTAAGATGGTTTCTATCACCGTTGAGATTGTCAGGAGTCTTTGGAGAGGAAGATTTGTGGAATGGAAAGTGTTGAACGCCTCTGGCACTTCAGGTGGTGTTCTTCTCATGTGGGATCGAAGGTGGTTGTCAAGTTTGAATTGCTGGAAGGGTATTTTCTCTGTGTCTTGTCTGTTTCAGATGGAGGATGACAATTTCAGATAGGTATTTCCAGGTGTTTATGGGCCTGTTAGTGATAGTGATAGACCAGTTATGTGGGAAGAACTTTGCTATGTTAAGGATTTGTGGTCATTGCATTGGCGTTTAGGCGGGGATTTTAATTCTGTTAGGTCCCCGTTTGAGAGGTCCATAGGGGGCAGGTGGTCCTCTGAACTGACCATGTTTTCAGAATTCATTGATAGTCATTTTCTTATTGACCTACCATTGGAAGGAGCAACCTTTACTTGGTCTAATGGTAGGGAACTGGTTACTTTTTCCCGGTTGAATAGATTTTTGATTTCTGGGGCCTGGGAATAGCATTTCTCGGATGTCTCTCAGGCTGTTCTGGTTAAAGTGACATCTGATCATGTGCCTTTAGTTCTTGATTGTGGTGGTTTGAGTTCTAGACGCACTCCTTTCTGCTTTGAAAATATGTGGCTGAGATCCGAGGACTTTCAAGGGAAGGTTCAGTCTTGGTGGGAGGAAGCGAGTTTCACAGGTTATGCTAGTTATGTGTTAGCTAGAAAGTTTCAGTTTCTTAAAACTGAGTTAAAGAGGTGGAATAAAGAAGTGTTTGGAAATCTTGAATGGAAGAAGAATAGAGTTCTTGTTGATATTGCTGAGCTCGATCGTCTTGATGAGGTGGGATAGAATGGGGAGTCATTACGCTCTAAAAAAGCCTCTTGCCAAGCGGTTTTTGCTGAGATTGCTCTTATAGAGGAGATTTCATCGCGCCAGAAGTCTCGGGCTTTGTGGTTAAAAGATGGGGATCGTAATACAAAATTTTTTCATAGACTTATCAACGCTCACAGAAGATGTAATCACATCGGGCGTATCTGGGTCAATGGTTAATCGTTTCTTTTTATTAGCAGCTCTACACTGAGACTCTGGGTTGGAGACCTACTCTTGATGGTCTTCCTTTTAATTCTATTTCTGCGTTGGATAGTGATAGGATTGAGATTCGATTCACGGAGGAGGAAGTGCTTAAGGCACTTTCTAGTTGTAACGGGGACAAAGCTCCAGGGCCAGATGGGTTTACTATGCGGTTTCTTAAGGAGAGTTGGGAGGTGGTGCGAGCTGAGGTGACGGGCACCTTTCAGGATTTTTATTCTCATGGCACATTTGAGAAATCTTTGAACGAATCTTTTATTGCTCTCATTCCCAAGAAGGGCGGTGCCTTAAATATTAAGGACTTTCAGCCAATTAGCTTAATTGGATGTTTGTATAAGCTTATTGCCAAGGTTCTTGTCTCCAGGATGAGTAATGTTTTGGATGGTCTCATTTTAGAATCATAGAATGCTTTTGTTAAGGCAAATTTTGGATTCTGTTCTTATCGTAGGGGAATGTGTTGACTCTAGATTAAAAAGTGGGGTTCCTGGTGTTTTGTGTAAGCTTGATATCGAGAAAGCTTATGATCACGTTAATTGCAAGTTTGTTCTGTATCTACTTCGGAGGATGGGGTTTGGAGATAGGTGGATAAAATGGATTGAAACTTATATCTCGTCAGTTATGTTTTCTGTGCCCGTGAATGGTTTACCTGCGGGTTTTTTTGCTAGCTCGCGTGGTCTGAGACAAGGAGACCCATTATCGTCTTTTCTTTTCCTTATTGTCATGGAAGGTCTGAGCAGATTAATGAGAAAAGCGGAAGATTTGGGTTATATTAGGGGGTTCAGAGTTGGCAGAGATGTTGAACATCAGATGCAGATCTCCCATTTGTTGTTCGCGGATGATACGTTAGTTTTTTGTGATGCCGAAGTTTCTCAACTCAGATATCTGAGGTGCATTCTTGCTTGCTTCCAAGCGGTTTCTGGGCTAAAGATTAATGTTGGAAAGTGTGTGCTTGTTCCAGTGGGGGATGTTCCTAATATTTCCTCCTTAGCTGCTGTCCTAGGGTGTGGAGTTGGTGTTTTTCCTCTTTCTTACTTAGTATTGTCTTTGGGAGTTTCTTCTACGCGAGTTGGGAATTGGGATCCAATGATTAATAGATATGAGAAAAGATTAGCAGGATGGAAAAAACAGTATCTATCTAAGGGGGGGAAATCACACTCATTAAGAGTACTCTCTCGTCCCTTCCTACCTAGTTTTTATCTTTGTTTCAAATTCCATGCTCTGTTGCTGAAAGGATTGAAAAAATTCAGAGGGATTTTCTTTGGGGTTGAAGGGAAGAGGAGTTTAAGTATCATCTTGTTAATTGGGATTAAGTCTGCCAACCGTTGAGGTTAGGCGGGTTAGGCATTTGAAAAATCGTTCCTTTTAATCGTGCTCTCTTGGGAAAGTAGTTATGGAGATTTGAAAGGAATGCCATCGTCAGTGGAGAAGAGTTGTCTCGTGTCGTTTTAGTGAGGAGAGTGGGGGCTGGTCCTCTCTCCCAGTCACTATTACGGGAGTGGTTGGTGTGTGAAAATTCATTCGGAAGGGATGGGATGTTTTCTCCTCACACATTAGGTTCAAAGTTGGTGATGGCAGACATATCCGTTTTTGGGAGGACCTTTGGTGCGGAGATCAGTTGCTGTCTCACTCCTTTCCTAGACTTTACAGTATTGCAGCCAATAAGCATGTCTACGTAATTGATTGTTATCAACTTGATAACAATGGAGTTACATGGGATGTGCGTTTTAGGCGCCCCTTTTAAGATTGGGAAATGGAGGAAGCTTGTGTTTTTTTGGATACGTTGTATAGGCAGAAGGATATTGGCAGAGGGTGTGATAATATTTTGTGGGTTCCTTTAGTTGATGGTAGGTATGGTGTCTGATCCATGTTCTTGTGTTTGTCCAATTTTGTTGGTCACGAGTTCTCATGGAAGTCTATTTGGCGTTCTAAAGCTTCTCTTTGAATCGCATTCTTTGTTTGGATTGCCACATTGGGAAAGATTTTGACATTGGTCAATTTGAGAAAGAGAGGCATCATCATTGTTAATTGGTGTTGTTTATGTAAAGCAGATAGTGAATCTGTGGATTATATTCTTTTGCCTTGTCCTGTGGCGTATGATTGTTGGAGTTTTATTTTTTGCATGTTTGGCGTTTTTTGGGTAATGCCTAAGCACTCCTCTGATTAACTCTTGGAGAAGTTGTCCTGTTAAAGAACAAGCTCGTGATTATTGGAGGATTGTTTCACATTGTGTCTGGTGGTGTTTATGGCGCGAGAGAAATAACAGATCCTTTGAAGGAAAAGAATCGTCTTTAGCTAATTTAAAAATTCACATTCTTCGTTCTTCGTTCTGTTTTGTAAGAGGAAACGCATGCTCCTTGATTGATGATTTCTTTGATCTCTTGGATACTATTGGTTCTTAGAATCTTTTTTCTTCTTGTATTAAGGACGCGTTCCCTTTTGAACGTTTTTCTAATATATTTTTACTTATAAAAAAAAAAAAAAAATTATAATTATCTTCAAATTCATGGTTACTTCAAACTGCTTATTGTTCCTAAAAATGCATGAATACCTTCACTCTTCATCTCTTTTAGTCATCATTTTTGCAGGATGTTGTCGTGAATTCAGGTTATGGTCTCAAACCAAAGTTATACAAGCATTGGTTGGATACGTACATGGCTTCTGGAGGCAAAGATTTTCATTCATCTAAGCAAAGATTGTTCTTCTCCCTTTGTATGTGACGTTAATCTGATTTTCATAGATTGAAGATTGTTCAGCTGAACTCATTACCATCATGTCTCTCTTTGCTTGGTTATTTCATCTGTGCAAATTATTCTATGGGATCTGTGTGTTCTTCCTCGATTCCATGTTGAGTGATGAACAAAACCCAATTCATTTTTCAGGTTTATCATTTGGTAGCTTCTACATTTTTTTCCCGTATCTGTTGACAACATTTTTTTATTGTAGTAGCATGGTAATATGATTCTCTTTATAATCTTTAGCAATCTTATTGTGATGTTGTCAGCTTTCCTAATTATTTTCTCTGTTTTTGTTTCTCTTTGGTGAATGCCTTCACCAGTCTAATATTTTAGTTGGATTGGGCATTTGGATAGAGTTAAATAGGTGCACTTCTGAAGATGTGAATTTATGTTCATTAGGTTAAATATATGTTGATAAAATACTTCTCCTTTTGGAATTCCAGGTTTTTTCCAATTGTGACACTCCTTTGTCGATCTTATAGGTGATTTGAGTTGCATAAAAGCAACTTAATTCATCTGTTCTTGTATACTGTGGAGGAGAATGTGGAAGGGGGTATGGACTACAAAAGATATCATGAGTTCGTGTGGGATTATGGGTGGAGTTCTCATAGCTTATTGGTTTTGTTGTGGGAAAGGGCAAATGCGTTGGCAGGAAGCTCTCCTAAGGAGATCTTTCCCGCCTTTTTTGCAATTGCTGCCAATAAAGTGCTTTTGTTTGTGAATATGTAAAATTCATGGGGGTAGAAGTGGTCAACTTAGTGTGCTTCTCTTTTAAGGCGTTGGGTGGGAGGATATTGATGGTTTCCTTGGAAGGTCATGTTGTGTGTCAATTTTCCTTCCAAAGCGTCTTTTTCACTTTGATGGCAGCTCTAGTGGCAGTTTGTCAATAGATGACATAGGAAAGATGGGAAAATGCTTCCAAATTGGTTATTTATGTACAAGCAAGCGGAGTTGTTGTTAATCGTTATTTATTTCATTCTAAGGTGGTTAGAGCTTGCTTTTCTTTCCTTTTGGATTGCACTAGGTTTTGTCATTGATTTGCTTGTGTGTTGGCCTATGGACTGTTTAAGGATCTTGGAGAAGCTCCAAGAGGGCTATGGACTGTTTTATGTCTTATGTTGTGTATTTGGTTGGTGTAGATGCTGCACTTTCAAGGAAACGCTTATGCCAAGTTTTAGATTGAAGAGCTTGATTCTAAAGTTTTGCCAGTATAGAGGATTAAGAAACATGTCGATTCTGTATTTCTTTTGTTGATTTAATAGGGGATTTGAGCATATAGTTATAGCTTGTTTTCTTGCTGTGTGCATTGCGTCTACATGGCTTGTGCCCCTTTGACGCTTTTTGAGAACACACACACACGTGTGTGTGTATATATATGTTTACATTAAAAAAGAAAGAATATAGTAGCTGAGACAGAAAATCATGTTCGATCTCAAGCAACACTTTTCAATTTTGATAGTTATTCTTGAAGAGATATACTGGTATGCAAAGACTCACCAACACTCTTAATTGTCCGTGAATTTATAAGTGTGCGCCAATCTTTATTGTCCTTCAAGTGATTTTGTGTATTCGTTATGAAGTATTACTCTTTTTTTTCAAACTTATTAAAAAGTTAGGACCTGGTATAATTGAAGATGTTAGTTATCTTTTTTCTTCTTGTTTTTTTTGGGGTCATCTTTCCCACTTTAATCATTAGACCTTTTATGTTGCCATATGCTAACCACATGAGAACAGGTAAATGATAGTCTTTCCTGAATATAATTTTATCAATATATACTAGTGGTGTCGCATACTCTGCGCATGCTATTTTCTCATTGTATCTCTCTTGTCAATATTCAGTTGTTCTCCAATATCTTAGAATTCTTAAAATTCTTTGAAGAAAGCTTTTGTAAATAAGCACACAAAAACTGTCAATAGCATATTCCGTTAATATGATAGTGTGGGTTTCTCCAATTAACTTTTGTTTCACAATTTGGACATATTAAAATGTTGCACTTGATGTACTGTGGCTTTGCCATGTTTGATTGAATAGAATTCTTGCTTGCTTTTCAAAAATAAAAAAATAATGCACTATTTTTTATTTTAGTGTTTATGCTTCTGGCTGCCTTTTTTTTTTTTTTTTTGCAAGAACTTGAGAACAAATAATTTTGTATAGATTCACTTCATATAGTCAGTTGAGCTCTGCAATGTTACATTTTACTTCAGGCAACAGTTACTGGGATATACTGCATCCCAACAAGAAGCCCTTCTATCTCAAAGGCGCTGAAGAAGATTCAAGTATCATGGATGCCTATATAATGCATTCTGTCTGTACATGACCTTTTCCTTTATTCCCGAATGTTTTTACTTGTTGCTCTATGCTATGATTTTCAGTGTTATGTTCTTGTAAAAGAAGTTAAGAAGATTTTCTTGTGCAGCTGAATCATATCTTCAGAACTAGAGATCTTGTGACAAAAAATGATTCAAAAGTGGCCAAACATCAAGAGAGCACTAAGGAGGATATACTCAATGATGATGGTTTTCTTGACCATGGGTTTACTCGTCCTAAGGTAGTGCACTAGTGAATTTTTGTGTTGTGGTGCTAATATGACTTGGACATGATCTGAACACATTGCATTAAATATAGTAAAGGTCAAAAAGGTTTCTGTTGTTAATGTGTTATTTATTTCTTCATCAATTAACTATTTGTATAAATGATATTAAGAAAATATGTTCATTCCTAAGGGACTGTTTTTGGATTTGTTTTAATTATAAACAAGTATAGGTTTCAAAGGATAAGCAGATTTCTTGGTATATTCAAGATTGATTTTGAAAAATATGTTATTTTGTAAATCAGAACATCCTTCTATTGCCTAGGGGTGCAAGTTGGGCAGGCCCAACCCGACCTCCGGTTGGGTCGGGCCAGGCCGAACGCAATCAAGCTTTTGGGTTAACATATCTGACCCGAACCCGGAATCCATTGGGTTGGATAGGTTTTCGGGCTGACCCGGTATGTATAAAATGGAACAATGGTAGCTTATTACGCACCAAAAGTTAAAAGAAAAGAAAAAGAAACAAAAAACAGTGAATACAGATCACAGAAAATAAAATAAACTTTGTTGTGTATCTGACCTTTTAAGCTGCTCCTTTTCATCTCATAGTGAATTCTATGAGAAACCCTCCATTGTTCTCAACAGTGAATTTTATGAGAAACCCATTATTAATTGGGACTGACTTGTTTATTTTTTCTTTATTGGAGAAGAAGCAGAAACTTTCCAAACCCAAACTCTAAATTTTCCACCAAATTCCAGAAACCCCAAGAAAATTAGGCTCCAAAGAGGAGAAAAATCAAGAATGTTTTCACGTGCTCAGACAATTGGTGGCAGTGATAGGAAGCGTCGGTCAGAGCAAGGGCGGTGGCAGTGGAATCAAGAGAGAGAAGAGGTGGGTTGCAAGTGGCTGAGACAATACTCACCTCTTTGCAACCCATCTCTTCTCTCTCAATTGATTACACTGCCACCGCCGTTGCTCTCGCTGCCACCGCCCCTTACTCTCGCCGCCCTCCTTACTAAATTCTGCACTTGTACAATTAAGTGCATTTGTTAATGCAATATGGATACCACTTAAAAGAACAAGAGGAAAAGAATAGTGAATTGTTAAGATTCCAATATAGGACTAAGCAAGGATAATGATGATGATGATTTAAAGTGAGTCAGAGTTCACTTATCACTAAACACTAAACCCTGAACATTAAAAAATTTAAAAAGTGTCACAAAAAATGTCAATTCATATTAACAGAAATTTCAGCACTTAAGATTCATCTCTTAAAATTGTCAGTATTTCATTTTCATTTTTTTCAAATACAGTTAATTTCTGTTAGTGGCTTAAATTACCTTGGGGTCCTTAACTTGTTTGCTATACTTTATGCTAGAGTTGAACGAGACTAGGCATACATGCATTTTTAAATCTGTATCTGCCAACTGTTTGAATTTTTAGTAGTATGCAACTTTTGGAAATTGAAGCTCTTGAAAATAGTAACATATTCTAAAACTGATTGTTTCTCACAGAAACCAAATTTTTACATTTCAATTAAAGATCCAAAGTTCTATGAACAATTATTTGTTACGCATCGGATGATTGTTATGTACTTCATTTCCGAACAAGTTCCAAATATTGCAGATACTTCATTTCACAATTTTTTTTTTGTAAGAAAGGAATATGAAATTGTATTGTTATCTAACTTTCAAATCTATCACCAGTCATTGTATATTACTGGATCATGTGTTACACTCTATTTGTCAATATGCGTTTATCATTTTGTACTATTCATGATCCAGGTTTTGTTTTTATTGCCACTTGCGAGCATCGCGCTTCGAGTAGTTAAGAGGCTTATACAGTTGACCCCTTCCACATATAAGGTAATCCTAGTTTCCTTGACTTTGTATTGGTGCTTGTCTTTTAATGTGATCTTTTGTTATCTTCCTGTATCAGTATTAAACTTATTGTTATCAGATTGGCTTAGAATGGTACTTTGTTAATGAATTGTGCAATGCAGAATATATTATTAGGCAGTTTGGCAGATATGTCATCTTTTGGACAACCTACATGGATACCTATTGAATTCCTAATGTTCCCACTTTTCTCACATTTTGATATAGAAAAAGTCCTAGCTTGAGCTTCCTCTCTTATTATCCATTTGGTGGGATTGAAGAGTGGGGAAGAAAAAGGTGAAAGATGGATAAACTTTCTATTCTTTGTTAGGAGCTTGGAGTGAGATGGGAAGAGAAGGGTAAGGAGGTTCTGTGAGGACCCACCATATTCCTTCTCAAAAATGGGAGGGAAGGCTCCTTCACTTTTTTTTTGTTTTGTTTTTTGTAATTCATTTTTGCCCGTTAAGTAAAAAGTAGGACATAATGATAAAATTATGCAACACATTATACCAATATGCACATTACTTTTTAACTTACTTCCTTTATATTGTAGGCTTGTAGCATCCTTGGAGATTTGAAGATTTATATCAAGAAGTCTTCTAATTTTTCTCATGCACACCTTTCTTGTTATTTTATTATCAGTGCTGCTAAATACTATTTTATATTTGTTTCTCTGTTAATTTTTTAATGGCTTTATTCAAAGGACTAATTTGAGGGAAAACTAGTTTATATTGATTTTCATCCTCTGATAGCTATATAATAATTTATGTTGTGGCAGAAAATGCATGAAAGAAGGTTTATTGGTATTGTAATATTTTATTTTTATTTTTATTTTTTTGTTGTTGTTGTTCTTGTTTTGAATAAGGCTCTCAAAATTGAGACAAATGAATTCTGTTGCTTTCTTAAAGTTAAAATTTTGATTTGTTGCAAGGTTCAATATCCTCTCCACTGATACCATTTTGTTGGTTTCCTCAGGTTAATGTGGAGCACCTTGATCGCTTCTCTGATGAGTTTGGAACTGGAGTTGCTGCAAACGAGGATGAGAATCAATCACCCCATGGGATTCATGATATTAAAACTTCAAAAACTCAGAAGTCTTCAAAGCCTTCCGACTTTCAAGGACTGTTTGGAGGGAATAACAATGATCATTTCATGATTGGCGTAAAGTTTACTAGGTAAATTTTTTCCTGAATGTTTACTAGATAAATTTCATTAATATAAACGGATAACCTACTTGAAATTTCCATAAATATTATCAGAGCACCAACCTTTGTCGAAGTAGCTTTTCTAGGTGTATACTTCATTTTATTATGTGCTATGATCACAATTACGGGAGAATTGCATGAGTTTACACAATGAACCCTTTGATATTTTTCTCAAAGACATTTAAATTCTTTGTGAGGAATTCTACTCTTATGAAAAATTGATTTTTTTTTTTTTTTAATAAATTACTTCTTTATATGAATTGTACTATAGGAAATTTGATCCTTTCTATTTTCTACCTTAGTTAATTTATATGCAAGCTAAATATATGCAAGCGTATATTTAAGGGTAAATTACTAGTTGGACCTACATTTCAAGTGGAAAGATAAGTCTGATGAATTTTTATTTGTACAGCAAAGTCTTACTTCTGATAAATATTTCCTGTTAAATTCAAAACTTTATTAACAGTGAATTTTTTCAACTATTACCTTTTATTATTATAATTATAATTGAAGACCTTTAATATCATTTTCTTCTTAAGATATTATTTATGCGCTTTATCTCACTTAAAATTAACTTTCTTTTAACTAGTGGCACTTATATTTTGAAGTGATTATTAAATTGCATTATCAAAAACTCACTTAATTAACTTGTCAAAAAAAATGCCCTTAATTAGATAAACACTTAATTCATTCAGAATTAAGTGCTGAATTGGGTTAACAAACAGCACTTAAGGTAGTATGATTAGTATCTCATTGAAATTCCAGTAATTCAGAAATACATTATACTATTCCATTATTGAACACAAGGGGTATATGTCGAAAATTAATGTCTATATAGTGATCAGTGATGGAGAAGTGCAAAGGAAAATTTACTGCATACTCCAAGACCGAAATCATGGCTGGCAGTGCTGAGGAAAGTTTTCTGAGGTTGATTATAAGTGGGTTTTTTTGGCTAAAGGTTCGTGGAGTAATCAGACTCTAATTTCCAAAAAGCGGGATAAGAAGAGGGTAAGGGTTTAGGGGTTCCAGCATATCTTCCATCTTCTGTGAGCGCCATTCTTGATCCAATGCGCAAAGAAAGAATTTCGCCACATCACGTATAATGGACCATTTAACCAGACAGTGCACCCTGTGGGGGTCGCCACTAGAGCAATCAAGGAAAGATCACGAAGAATAAAGAGGGGTATGATTCTATTAGGCAAAGTAAAGAAAAATGTTGGGGACTGTTCTTGGGCTGTGAACTGTACTCGTGAACAGTGAAGGTTGATTGTGTTGCTGGTTGATTTATTGAAAGATGGAAGTGCTAGGGATTGCGTATAGTTTCTTTTAGGGTCTAAAATCATGGAAGTGCTAGGGCTTGTGTAAAGTTTTTTTATTTATTTTATTTTATTTTTTTATTTATTTTTTTTATAAGTAAGAATTTATTAAAAATGCTCAAAAAGGGGAGCGGAAACCAAAGATACAAAACAAAAGGCTAAAGGGTGCCTTAGACCTTCAGAGAGGCCAAAAAAACAATAATTTCCTCCGTAGATCTATAATCTCTCCCTGAAACCCAGCAAAAAAGAGTACAAATAACAGAGAACTTAAGCATAGAAACAGGCTTCTCTTTTCCATTAAAATATCTCCTCCAAATACACCACCAAATACAAAGCGGCATAGCCCTCCAAGCATCATGAATGGAAGCCCCAACGGATACGCCTCTCCAAGCTTCAATCAACCCTCTAGAAGAACAAGGCATAACCCATTGAACCCCAAATAAACCAAGCATCAAATCCCAACAATCTCTGGCCATACTACAATGTAAAAGGAGGTGATCAACTGACTCCCCATTGCACAAGCACATATAACACCGATTGACCACCACCTGATTCCTCCTCCTCAAATTGTCCTGGGTTAAAATCTTGCCTAGGACTGAGGTCCAAGCAAAAAAGGTGACCTTGCGGGGAGCCTTGGAACGCCAAATAGACTTCCATGGGAAGGGTTCTCTGTGATGAAACGAAAGGCATCTAAAAAAAGATCTAACCTCAAAACGGCCTTGAGAGTTAGGAACCCAGAACCAACAATCTGACTCCCCAAAAGAGATCACCTGGCTATACAAAAGTTCCAGAAAGCGATAAACATCCTCGATCTCCCAATCCTGAAAATGCCTCCTGAACTGAACATCCCAAGTCTGTCTCCCGTTATCAAGATGATAACAGTCAACAACCATGGCCTGTCGTTGAGAAGCAATCCTATAAAGCCGTGGGAAAGCGAGAGCAAGAAGGCGTTCCCCACACCAGATATCCTTCCAAAAACTGATCCTCCTTCCATCTTTAATTCGAAAGCGAACATGCTTGTAGAAATCATCCCAATCCCTCCGAATGAAATTCCAAACTCCCACCCCCCTTGGGCCACGCCTCGCCAGAGAGCACCACCCACCGCTACTTTCCCCAAATTTGCTCTCAATAACTCTCCTCCAAAGCCAATGCCTCTCTATCCCAAACCTCCATAGCCATTTACCAAGGAGAGCCTAATTAAAAGGCAACAACCTCCTTAACCCTAAGCCTCCAAACCGAATTGGACGGCACACTTGCTCCAACCGAACCAAGTGAAACTTGACCACCCCCCCCCCCCCCCCCCCCCCCCCAAAAGGAAGTTGCATTGCAATCTTTCAATTCTCTCGGCCACTGAAGAAGGAATCTGAAACAGAGAGATGAAGTAAGTAGGAAGGCTAGAGAGGGTGCTTTTAATCAAGGTAAACTGACCTCCCTTGGACAGGTACTGCTTTTTCCAACCCGCCAACCTCCTTTCAAACCTATCGACAACAGAATCCCAGCTCCCCACACATCTCGAAGGAGCACCCAAAGGTAATCCTAAGTAAGAAATGGAAAAAGAGCCAGTACAACATCCAAGGATCTGCGCAAGCATCTCAATCTCAGAAACCAAATCAAAACGCATCTCAAGTGCCTCAACTGGGACGCGTCCGCATCACAAAACACAATAGTATCATTCGCAAACATCAAATGGGAGACCGCCAATTAACTAGCAACATCCCTGCCCACTTGAAAACCTCTCAAAAAACCCAGTTCCACAGCCCTCGTCAATAATCTGCTAAAAGCCTCCATCACAAAAAGGAACAAGAAAGGGGAAAGCGGATCCTTTTGCCTCAAGCCCCTCAAGCTAGAGAAAAAACCTGTTGGAGCTCTGTTCACAAGGACAGAGAACCGAGCGCTAGAGATGCAAAAAAGAATCCATCTCCTCCACCGCTCACCAAAACCCATTCTCTCCAACAGGTAGAGAAGGAAACTCCAGTTCACATGGTCGTACGCCTTTTCAATATCCAGCTTACATAGAACACCCGGAACACCGCTGCTCAACCGAGAATCAACACATTCACTAGCAATAAGGACTGAATCCGAAATCTGACGACCACCCACAAAGGCATTCTGAGAGTCAGAAATGACGCCATCCATCACCTTTTTCAACCTAAAGGCCAAGACTTTCGCAATCAACTTGTAAAAACATCCCACCAAACTAATAGGGCGGAAATCCTTAACATCCATTGCCTCTCCCTTCGTTGGAATTAGAGCAATAAAAGTTGCGTTCAAACTTTTCTCAAAAGAGCCCTGCACATGGAAAGCATGAAAAGAGCCCATCACCTCTTCACGAACAACCTCCCAACATTCCAAAATGAACCGCATAGTAAAACCATCAGGACCAGGGGCTTTATCCCCATTACAACTCTTCAGAGCAGCGAACAAGGTTGAGTCATTAACAAGGTAGAGTCATGGCGTTTAAATGCTAATAAAGTGGAAACTAAAGAAAGTAGATATAGCAGCCAAGCATCATACCAAGGTTTCCCTAGGCATCATTGTAGAGTTTGAATTATCTTAAAAAATCAACAAAAAATAATGTAGGAAAATTTATCTAAAACTTCTTCTTTTTTGAATTGAAAGCATTATATTGCTATAGATTGATATCTAATTAACATCGCTCATACAGCACTTCCATACTGTATTCAGAAACATGTACATTTAAGCTCGTAAAACCTATATAAATCTACTAAAGCCCTAAATATAGAGCCAGCGGTATTATTTGACCCATATATGACGCATACACAACTATTACAATGTCTGTCCAAGGAATATTTGAATTTCCAAAACTCCCTCCTCGACTCCTAAAACATAGCAAAGCATACATAAAAACTGAACCATTTGCCTACAAACTTTAAAGAATTATAAAATTTACAAAAGATTCAATGTGACAAAGCATAATTACGCAAGGTACTCACAAGTGCGCCCAACCTTTAATTTAAACCGAAGTAAGATCCCTCTCCTTTTGAATTTGGTTTTTATTGAGCTTCTTCTGGATTGCGTCAGAGATTTAATTCCCAATACTCATGTTGATTCGTGTTCAACATGGGCACTCACGAGTCTGTGTAACGTGTATGTAATTTCTTTCTTGCTAGGTTTGTGTACCATACTCTTTCTGTATCTTCAGATTTTCAATTTCTGGAAGTCTGAAGTGGTTGTTCTGGAAGTTTATGTGGGTGTTGATTTTTGGTGCTCTTATATTGTGATTTGTGAGATAATGTTTATTGGACATTAATGAATTCTTCTTCTTTTTCATTGCTTGAGACAAATTTATTGAATATTTTCTTTGTTTAGGTTAAGCATTCGCAAATATATACGCATGTTGTATTCTTTGTATTGCCTTTGGTCCCATTTCAGTTACTATTTTTCTTTTTTCCAGGAGGTGCATAAAGCTCTACAGTGATTTCTATTCCTCTGACATGATTATTGCTTCTCCTCTTGGTTTGATCACTGTAAGCATTCTTCATTTACATGAAATTTTTTAGTTTCTAAGTAGTATAAACAAGGACTCGATATGATGCGGATACAATGACACTTTGAAACCCTAAAAAGTAGGACACATACATTCATGAACACGAAATATAAATATCATAAAGATTGTTATATTATATATGCTATTATCCTAACTTGTCATTACAATTATATTCTTATGCTATGTGAAAAAGTGTCATCGCGTGCTTAACTTGTAGAGATCATGTGAATGATGTCAATTTTTATTGAAGAAAAAAGGTTAGAACTTTGATGCGTTCATATTATTTCAAAGATTGTCAGACGTGGTTATTTCTATATGTGTTTCTGTTATATATGACTTGTATTGGAAGTGTCTAGGATGTGTCGGCCAAGTGTATGGGATGTGTCATCTAAGTGTTTGAAATAATGAAATCCACGAAGCATTGGACATGTGTCTAGGAGTGTCCCTGAAATGTCGATGTCCAATATGGATTGAAGTGTCCGTGCTTGGTAGGTTTCTGAGAGTTTATATATATATATATATATTATGATCTAGGTAACTACTGTAATATATTTATTTGATTCTTTTCAATTGCAACCACTGATGACATTTGAATTTGAGAGCTGCCAGGAGAGGTCCACATGGCCTGTCTAATGACACCATTGTTTGTTTTGGACCCCATATATGCTCTGCTGACATGTGTATGTTCATACTGTTTAAATGAGCTGTCAAGGCATGCATAATGAGGCTGCTGGCAGTGGCAGCTTGGCATTAAATGCAATTTGTGCTGATCTCTTGCTAGCTGATCCATGTGAGGAGTGAATAAGAAAGAGACACTGGACATATAACCTTTTTAGAGGGAAAAATGCAATGAACATGTGTCCCTTTCTCATTGGAAGCCCTTCACATGTGAACGTGGCATTAGGCTGCATATGTGGCCTTGTCTATAAATGTCCCCTTCACTTATGAGCAATAAAGATCCTGGTCCTATTATTATCCGCACTATGGAATGTGGGGCTCTACAATCTTTCTCTTCTCTCCTCTCCTTATCTCACCTCCTCCACTAACCAGTGTCTCTTTGACCCTTCTGGCATTAGGTTAGAACCCAAAATAAACCACCCTTATCATACATTTATACTCAATCTACGAGAATCTATTTTCATGTTTTGTTAATTTTTTCTTATTTAAAATAATGCTTTATCTGAGGGACCAAATGAATCTTCATGTGTTTTAGATACTTAATATAATTGGACTGATTAAAGAGTGGAGGGACATGCCTATTTTCAAGCTTCTACTGATGCAAAGCTGTGGACTGTTTCGAGTTAGGCAAATCCATTGTGAAACAGACTGTGACTATTATTGAATTTGTCAAAACAAAAAGCTAATGTAATGCAGAGATTCTGTTTTCTAGATTCCCTCCAGCAAATCTCTCCAAGATATGACATCATAAGGGTGGACAAAAAGGCTTTACAAAATACACTTATCACAAATTCATGTTGTCAAATGCTTCAATAAAATCTTGTTTTATTTTTATCCCCAACTTATAGTCGTCTATTTTAGAATAGTGTTGTAGAAGCTTTTAAGTGATATTGCTTTATTCTATCTATATTTAAACCTGTTGAAGTGAGAATTCTGCACACTATATTATAAACAGCGAAAGCTATGTATGTATTAAAGGTCAAGTAAATGTCATACTTTTTTACCCTTTTGCTGCATCAAATACTAAATTGATTTTATACTTGCACGGAGCTCAATTTCATATTTTCATGTTAATTGTCGATTCGGTCTTGTTTGAGGAGGAGGGTAATATATAGATACTTTATATTATGGATAATTGTGCAAGTGATTTTAGATTTTTTTTTTATTGGCCTCTGACAGAAAATTGGTGAGGCTGAAGTAGACAAGGAAAAGGATGTTGATTATCTTTCTTCTATAGAGGTAATTTATGTTTCTTATCAGATAGATGTTGAGAACTATGAGCCTATACTTAGTACGTCTTTAGTCTTTGTCTATGTTCATTTCAGTTTCCTTTTATGCACAGGTTTTTAGTGCGGCTCTAGTCTTCGCTATGTTCATTTCAGTTTTCTTGTATTGAACAGGTTTTAATTATTGATCATGCAGATGTAATCGCAATGCAGGTACATTATGCACCAAATTTATATACTGGATTTTATTTATTTATTTTTATTGTTTTGCATTTAAATTTATGTTATTACTTTTTTGTTTACTTTTTTGGTGAAACTTGTGCAGAATTGGTCCCATGTGAATTCAGTAGTTGAACAATTGAATTGCATACCGTCTAAGCAGCATGGGACTGATATTATGCGCATTAGACAGTGGTATGCTATAATTTTCTGTTTCTTACTCAATTTTTGTTTTCTTTTCTTCTCCATACTTTCTCCTTCATTCAAAGAGGGGTATGGGAGCCTTTGTAAAATAGTTACAAGAAGTTTCCTTTTCCATGTTCTGAAGTATATATTTCTATTTAGTGTTGTACATGTCTATTTTTTTACAAAAAAAATCCTTGATTGTGTTATTTGACAAATATTTTCTTAGTTGGGATCCAAAATTTGGTAATATAACATTCTATTTGATTTTATCTTATTTTTTATTTGAACTTAACTCTTCCTTTTGATGCTTCCATGATTAGGTATTTTGATGGGTTTGCGCAGTTCTATCGGCAAACAATTATTTTAGGTTCTTATATAAATCCAGGTAATTTTTCTCCCACTACTTTTGACTGTAATATTTACTTTATTTATCTGGCATTTCACTGAATCATAGAGATTGGGATAAATTACGTATACTATTATCCGTATGACCTCTGTAACAGCAGTTTGGAACCAGGATTTTTAATTTTTGTTTGAACATCAATATCCATTATATGCTAGATAATTTAACATGACACATGAAGATTCAAAATTTGAAATTTCCACATCTTTCTAATCCTTCATCAGATATGAAGTTGGTTTGGTGAACTTCTCTAAAAAATGTACTACTGGTGTGCATGCTAACATACGGAAATATTTTACTCCCTTCAAGTCCCCTCGGACCAATATTTCAGAAATTAAAGAAATCTAATCTGGATTTTTACTTTCTTGTCCAGACATCAATGCTTTGTTCAATCACCATTGTGTAAACTACCATGGGAAGGTGAGTTCACTATTCCTCATACCATTTATGTTCTTTGTACTTACACCTAGGTTTGTGAAGACTATTATTAACGCTGGCATTTCAAAATATTTATTTCTAAATTCCTTTATGCTTGAAACTTTTGCATGAGTTTTGCTTTTTAAGTCTTATGGCCTGTGGCTTGCTCAATCATTTGCCTATTATGCTTCTTACACCGCTGCTTACGTACCATGCACCTGATGTACAACTGTTAGCATTTTTAATTATTGACAATCGTGTTCCCTTTGTTTTTTTGTATATAATTTTTCTTTAACCATGTTTTCTGGTTAAATAATAATTTTTGAGTGGAACGTGTTTTGCCTGTATTACTATGCATATGTGAGAAATTCATCTGATTTAGTTGATTATGCATTTTAATATACTCTGAATTACAAAAAAAAAAGGGGAAAAAATTGTAATTCAAATCATTTGTAAGATATTATTTCTTCTTACCCAATCTGATCAGTTTGTATATTTCTAAATATAAAATGAAATTATCAGGATTTTATTCCCAAACAATGCTTGTATTGCTTAAATTTACACTATTACATCTTAGAACACTGGTAAATATTACTTAAGCCATCTTCTTGCTTATTGAAAGAAAACGCTGAGTTCGTTTTATATATTTAATTACTTCTTGCAAACTCTGTGATGTTTAAGTTATTAGTATTTTTCAGGTGAAGTCGGTGTGCGATTATAAAGGTGTTCTTCCGAAAGTACTGCTTCAAGTACGACAGGTATGTACAGAATAGTGTGTATTTCTCTTGCCTTATTGATTGAATTGAACATTGGTGCTGGACTGTCATGACCCGCTTTGCTTGTTTCCATTAAGGAAGTGTTTACTTTTGTCATTTCACCTTAATGGTAATTGAAAGAATCAGTAAGTTTCCTAAAATTGTGAAAGGAAAGGTTGATTAATTGTGTGTATACTGAGCAGGGACCAGTTGAACACTATTGTATAAATGTGCATATATATATTTAACGCTAGCTACCGTTAAGAATTAACTAACAAATTTGAAATCAAAACAAGTCATGTGCTCAGACACACTGTATCACACATACATGTACTATTTATATAATTTCACCTAGTTATCAACAATATTCAAGTAATTTTATGATTTCTCACTAGTTGTTTTATTAACACACACACACACACACATATGTATGTATATAAACATAATCTTTAGTTTTCCCTCCTCCTAACCCAATTCTATATTTATTACCATTCATCATTTGTTTATGTCTGGCATGAACAGTGGTGTTACCCATTAACAATTTGCTATTCGTGTGGATTTCCTATGAGGCTTACAACTTCACAACATATTATGCATATACACACCCAATTTTGTCGTTACACGCAATTTCTGTTCACTGATCTTGCAACAATTTTATTTTATTTTAAATCTAAACCATTACTTTTAGTTTAACTCTACATTAAAAAGAATAAGACATTCACTTGTGAAATTTAGCCTTAATGTAAGAATAAATCTATTGTCTTGTGCATAATTAACATTGAATTCTTAGGTTAAGAATATGTAACTTTACATAATTTTTAGTTTAAAAAAAACATACATTAACAAAAACAAATATATTTACCTACTTTTTAACGATTCCAAAAGCTTGATAATTTTCCTGGCCTTGTTTCAATAATTCTCTCTTCTTCTCCTTATGAAGACAACCCTAGTTTTCCTCACCGCCCTAGTCGATTTCTCCTTCCTCTCTAACCCTAAAAATCGTAATATTGGTATGTGTATATATATATATATATATATATATTGCAGCACGCGAGGATCGGATGGTCTTTTCTCTCTGTCATTGTCTCGCAAAGTCTTTTTCTTTGTGAATCCTTTGGACTTAACGCCCTTTGGGGATTTTCGCGAAGCCCAGTCTGTGCAACTCCCAGGTCCTCACTGAGTCCGGCTTGTTTGAAGATGATCCCTTCACTTCACCAGAGGGGAGTCATCCTACACATGAAAACCAAGGATCAATTGATTAAATGAATTAGGCATTCTTGCGAAGGTCCAAGGAAATGAGCAAGCAGCGACGGATGAAACTCAAAAACTATGTGAACTTGTTAATGCAATGTTTGACACGGAGGAGTTTCTTATGAGACAGAAATCTTGGGTCCTGTGGTTGGAAAATGAATATAAAAAGACAGGAACTATATGAGCTGCCTTACCCAAAAGAGGAATATAGATCTTTTTAGGTCTTCATATAAGGCTTAATCCTAGCCATTTATTTATTTTGGTAAGTTAATTTTGATTTCCTCATTTTTTAGACTAGTTCCCTGGACCGTGTACTTAGATTAGACATTAAAATTTGTTTAGAGTATGCTTTAGAGAATATAAAAACGATCACTATTAAATGCCTTTTTAATGGGTACATACATATATATTAAATGTTGTTTAAATTGCTATTGTTGAGATTGGTTAATAATGCTTTAATTCAATTATGGTAAAAAGATATATAATTTTTACCTAACGTAAACAACAAAATTTTAGATTAGGGAAAACAAGTATTTTACTTTTTATTTTTGATAATTAAAAAGTATATTAGAAAAGCGTTCAAAAGGGGAACGCGTCCCTAATACAAGAAGAAAAAAGACTTAAGGACCAATAGCATCCAAAAGATCAAAACAAGTATTTTACTTACTGGCTGTCGAGCTCATCCCATTCTTTAACATTCTTCAAGTGTTAGGAAGAGAAGTTGAGATGGTGCTTTCCATTGTCACATAGTTATCATTTACTTTGTTATTTAGTTGAATTGACTTCTTGAATTCATTGGGTTAATTTATTTTTTATTTGAGGTGGGATGTTGCAATTAATGTGAATTTATTCTTTACTTGGTATTTAGCTAAATTGTTAAGCCATGCCTTGAAATCCTCGTGGATTAATATAGTGTCGCACATTCTGTCTGGACTCGCCCCACCTTATGTAGATATTGTCCACTTTGCACACTGTCCTTGCTCATGGTTTGCAAATCGCGTTTACACAGTTAGGAGTCATCCACACATATAAGTGCCAACAACCTCTCCCCTAGGGCGATGTGGAATGTCACATAAATACATTCAACGCATTGCAAGAACTAAGTCCTTGGAATAAAAATAACAGCTGTCTGATGATTTAGAGTAATTTGGTAGGACAACACCGGATTCTTTTTAACTTTATTTTATTTCTGTGAAATTATGCGCCTTACATTCATGAAAAAAATAAATTATGTGCCTTACTTTTTTTTATTACCTCAAATTTGGTCAGACGATGATTTACAGTTCTCTTTTATACAGTTTTGTTTTGTTGACGGCAATTTTTGATTCTGTCAGCTCTTTGTGTGGTCAACAATGCGCCTTTCTTATAAGCTTGTCTGTTTTTCTCCTTTTCATCATCGCAGATTTATGAGCGTTTTGATCCAGAATCAATAGTAGATGCTGATGATGCTCGTCTTGAATATTTTGCCAAGAAGGTTTGTTTAAAACAGTTATCTTATTTATTTTGTAGTGGAAATATTTACCCCTGTAGTAAGAACTTTTAATAGTTTCGAAATCTATACTTTCTGCAGTAAAATTTTATTCAACTGAAGTTTGGTGGGCTAATTGCACCAACTGATGATACATGTAGACGAGGGATGGGAGCTGAAGTAACTTTAGTTTGTTTGTGTGTGTGTGCGTTTTTTTTTTTAGCGGGGTTGAAAAAATATGAAGAATTTGAAACTGATACGTTTGTTGAATACACTTCTGTGAAGTGAAATAAGTATGGAAATTTTATAGAAGTAATAAACCTAAATCTAGTTGTTAGTAGTGGTATGCTAGTTTCAAAATTTTTAACTTCAGGTCAAGGTTCAAGACATTTTAGAAGAGTAAATTATTTATAAAAGTGTATAAAATTTAAAGTGCCTTTCAAATGTAATTGGCTCCCAAGTAGAAATGCCTTGCTGTTTAATCTCTGTGTTTGAGGTTTGGTGAAAAACATGAGGTGCTCTTTGGCAAGAATTTTATCAATCTATTTTGTCTCCTTTTTCTTTTTTCTTTTTTGGGAGGAAGGGTTAAGTTTAGTGGAATCTGTAAATATAAATCAGAGTCCAGATTTTAACTCTTTAAATGGGCAATATCCCACCATTCACATGTGCACACATATTTTAATTAACAAGTTCTTATATTAGGAGCAAAATGAAAAATGAACACTACATTTTTTTATTTACACTTTCGATTGCTTTACTTTAGAGATCCCCTTCAGCTTCAATTGATTAGGAAATATAAAACTACAGATGACCCTGAACCAATAAACCTTAAATCCAACTATTTTGGTCGATTACATAGATCAAATAATAAGTCATGAAGGTTTGATATTATTATATGGTTGGCTCTTTCCTAGCATCACTGAGAAATTTAAATAGTTGCCAAATTCTTGGGGAGCTGGTTGGTGGCAGGAGAGGGGCCTACTATGAAACATTACTGACACCATTTCATGGGTTGGAAACCTACTTATTATGAAGGAGTCCAAACTCAAACAACCAAAGAAGAATGCTACATGCTTCCTTGAATTGACTAAAGATTTCGTGGAGAGGATGACCTATTTTGATTTAGAGAAGAACATTTATCATTGGTGCATTTAATCCCATAAAACTGTCAAATGATGTGTTCCGGAGGGCGACAGTTGAGAAAAATTGTCTTTTACCATTTTGTTCCATACTTCTTGAACCTTTAACTTTCTATACGTAATTATCTCTTTGTAATGAATGGGTCCCACATAATGTCTGATTGGTAGGATGTAAGTCCAATAAAATCACTTTTAGTTCATTTAGTGGCAAAACTTGCGCACTAATATCTACAGCATTGTTCATATATGGCATTAAATTAGAAGCTGCAGAAGCACCCTGCACCATCTTTGTGAACATAAATGCAAAGTGTTTTTGTAGAAATATATTGTTTTTCTTATATCGGGTTCTCAAATATAATCGTTTGTGAAGTAGCCACCTTGGATCAGGTTTATGGCTGAGTTTAAGTTGTTTAACAGTTTTTTTTTTTTTTTTTTTTTTTTTCTTTCTTGCATCAATGAGGGATCTAAAGATGAAATGTTGGTAATTTTCTCAATGCAGGTGTTTCCCAAGATAAAAGATTCTGTTCAGGTATTAATTTATTTTTAAATTTCAACTGAGACTTTATAATTGTATTTTGATGAACCTAGGACTACAACCAGATGCAATGTTAGTAAATTTGTTAATGAAGTTTTTTATTTTTTCCTTTCCTTTTTGTTCTTCTTTTGGGGACCATATTGTGCAGGGTGGGATCATGCTATTTATTAGTTCTTACTTCGAGTTTGTTCGGGTTCGAAATTTCTTGAAGTCACAGGATGTGTCCTTCTGTCTTCTTGGCGAGTAAGTGTCTTTTTGCTCTTTTCACTTTCAGCTTTTGATAAGTTGTAAGAGTTTTCATTTAAACACCTCTGGTGTTGAATTTTAAATATTAGTTTCCTGCACTGGTTGCAGATGTATATAGCACAAGAAATAACATGATTATTCTTTTACATGTTTAGGTACACAAAACAGAGTGATATTTCTCGTGCACGGGTTTGGTTTTTTCAAGGGAGGCGGAAGATCATGCTTTACACTGAGAGAGCACATTTCTACCACAGATATAAGGTTTATTTGCAGTGCCTTTGACCTTTATTTTCCTTTTTCTGGTGGAAAAGTTTGCTAAAGTGCTATTGCATGTGCCTTTGTATTGAAATTGTTATTGTTTTTTTCCTGGTTTAAGTGGTCATATCGGAAAGTTACCCTTTTGGAGTTCAAAAATGCACCCGATGTGGAAACTTTGGCTTTCTTAAAGTAACATATGTCCAATTATATATGTAGGAAGAACAAGCTTGTAGTCTTCTATATCAAATTAACTCTTTCTGGCTACTTCACATCAAAAACACAACCCACCCTTCTGTGTAATAACTGAGGCTTTCTTGGTGAAATTGGCAAAAAAAGTGTTGGATTCTTCTCAAGGCCCTTCGGTTGACCTAAACAATTTGTCTGGTTAAAAGAGGTCAGCTACATGAAGGGTTTTAAAATTTTGCTTGCTTATCAAATATTTTGGCATTCTTAAAGCGATAAATTTGAGATTATTTTGGATCCATTAGGATGCATTTTTTTATGTTGGTTTGCTTGCCAAAAGGGATCTGATATGATAGGATGTGATGTTGCATTATATTCTTGTACTCATCCTTTAGTTTATAAGTTTTTTCTTCTCTCTCTCTCTCTCTCTCTCTCTCTCTTCCTCTCTCTTCTTCTTCTTCTTTTTTATTTTTTATTTTTTATTTTTGTCATTTTTATTTCACACGTGTAGATTACATAAAAGGTGCTAGCTTGAACTCCTTTTAAGAAAAATAATCCTGGTTGGGATGATGAGAGAAGATAAATAGAACTCTGTATATATTACTTGAATTCTACATATATATTAAGTTAAGATACACGTAATAAGACGCACTATAGGATACGTTTTAAAGGCAAATTGATATGTGTGTGTGTGCACACACGTGTGTGTTTGATATGTATCCTATAGTAACTAACCTTACAATACTAATATTCAATATTCTCAAAACAATCTATAGGATGCTAATTTTAGTCATTTGTGAATTATAATACAAATATTACAATAGTTTGTTTGATACCATTATATTACACCTTCTACAGTATTAGAAGTCTAGTTGTTGTCAACAAATATTCAATATGATTCCACAAGATTTAGTTTTGTTTAAGTAACGGATCCTAGCCAATCAAAAAGATCTTCTGATCAATCCAGAGATCATTTGGATTCCATTGGTAATGAGGATTCGGAATATTACTCATTGATCAATCAAGGAGAGATTCAACAACTTAAAGAAATATTGATTCTTTGTACAAATACAGAAAGTATTGTGAAGAAGGCAATTTCAACATATGGTAGAAATCATGTGTGACCATGGGTTGTTCAACTTACTTTATTTCCCTTGTCTGAAATATGTTTTTAAATTTGATTTTTAATTATGTTCTTGGAATATCTGTTGTGGGGCCACTTCATGTTGAGAAATAACTTTCAGTTGATATGACTCAATGTTTGATGTAGTTCTTCCTTTCCCATAATATGAAATGCATTGTTTTATAAGGGAAACCCAATGCCTCCTTTTTGATCTGCATTCATAGCCTTCTGTGAGGTGTGCATCCAGCGTAGCTTCATTTTCGTGTTCGATATATTTGTAAATATTGGCCTCTATGTGACAATAACTAGTTTCATTTTATAATCGTTTCTGCTTTCAAGGTCCTATAATGTAGTTTGTTTGTAAATTCTCTGCAAACTGTTTGGAATCTCAATTTCATTAAGATTGCCCTTGAGATACTCAATGAAACTCTGGGGTCTGAATTATTGTATCGAAGTTGTTGAAGCAAATTAAATGCAACTTTTCATTAATGTTGTGTAACCCGATTAGATCACATAGAATAAGAGTAGCCTAATGTTCACCGTTTTTCATATTTTCCTGCTCCTTAAAGTTACATTACTTATACCCCCCCCCCCCCCCCCCAGATTCGAGGTATTCAGAATTTAATCATCTATTCTCTCCCGGAGCGGAAAGAATTTTACCCGGAGGTGAGCACTATCTTTGGAGCTATATTTCTTTTTAGATTTCTTTGTTTGGAATCTTAATTGAACTGTTGTTGCACATTGAAATAATATCATCCATTAATCTTCTTCTGTTGTTCATTCCAGATTGTTAATATGCTTGAAGGATCCCATAGCATGACATGCACCGTACTCTTTTCGCGCTTTGATCAGCTCCGGGTAAAATTCTATTCTTTGTTAGTCTGCTAACATGTGGGGAAGGAACAATTTGTTTAGTTTACCATCTATTGTGGCAACCCAAAATTATTTTTGAAATAATTTATGAAGTAATATGTATTAAGTTTGATTACAGTTTTTTTTTATTTATTATTGATTATTATTATTTCCATCTATTGTTACACAGTATTAACTTTTTCTAAAGACGGAATATTGTTTGTAGCTAATTATCACATAGCCAGTTTCAAGAATTTTTACTTAAATATAATTGTAGATCTTATTTGGGATTATTAAATAAAAGGCCACTACAGTGTTGGTCCACATTAATAGATGGTGTTCGAAAGGATGGAGTGTATTCAAATTTCAAACCGTTATTTGCTAAAATAGACTGTCCCTATACTCAAAATTGCCTTGCCTTGCTTGGCAGCGCGGAGGTTTTACTATAGCACAAAAAATTTCATGTAATATTTGGTGAGTTTACAAAATACTAACCAAAACTTATGTGATATTTAGCTGGAGAGGATTGTTGGAACTGCCCCAGCAAAAAGGATGGTGACATCAGAGAAGGGTGTCTTTGTTTTCTGTTAGAAGGTTTCTCCAGGCCCTAGAAGTTGACAAATGGCAGCAGCAAAACCGTGCTGCTGTAAAATAACAATGACGGGATCCAATGTTTCTTGGCATGAGCAGAACCTTGTATCATTAAGGTGTGCCCTCGTACGTGAAAGAATTCGTTGCAGCTTGTAATTGGAATATAAGATAATTTTTTTGGGAACTAAGATAGATCAGTGCCTTTTGATGTTAGATGGCTTTGGTCCATGTCTAATGTACTGTACATGTACATTTTTCTTATTTTGACATGTGATCTCTATTAATTTTTATTGTTAACCATTTTCACGATGTTTTGACTGCCCTGAAGGGCCGCCTTGTCTATACAAGCTCCAAATTTTGTTGGGTGTCCAGAAGGGACGGCTGATGCTTTCACTTTGCGATGGTCAATTGATTCAAAACTAAATTGCAGCTGTGGATTTTGAAAACCGGAATGCATTAGTGTCGTTTCATCGGCAAATCTCAGTACAAACTTTATCTTCGACCAAGAGGCAATTATATAGCGAAGGCACTTTTGATTCCTTAAGGTGAATGAAAACGGCTAGGTTTGCAACCTGAGAAAGCAAAAAATAAAGGAATGGAACCCAGTGGTTATTATCGTCTAAGAACCATGAAATAACTAGTTGAGCTTGATTTAACGCTCTGTTATGTTCATGAACTACCCAAGGTCGAATCTAAATTAATATGATGTGTTATATAAAATTTAACTCACCTAAAGTGTTTGTGTATGGTATGAATTATAAATTTAAAAAATTGTATGTAGAAAAGAAGTTAATTGAGCAAAATTCTTCTGAATTATAAAGTATTTGCTTATTACTGGCAAAACACAAATAATCTTGACGCGTTAAAGTTTGCAAGTCGGTCCAACAGAGCAGCCATTATGTGGTCCCTAAATTTGTTTCCAATGTCAATTTTCGATTATCTTGTCTTGGTTATTTAATACTGAGTTATTCATTTTGATAATTTTAATATGGCCAAACAACATTAGTAATTATGTAATGTAAAAAGAGTTAGGTTGAACTCTCTTGTTGCAAATTCTATCACTACATGGGTTCAGTTGCAACAAGAATTTCGTTCAATTCTTAGTTTCTCCCAAATAAATGGAGAACAATTCTATGAGTTCCAAGACCTTTCCCAAAATGGCCTCAAAACGGCACAATGTTTTCGCTTTTTTTTTTGGCCCAGCACTGTTCACGGCTGTCAAAACACTGTTCATGGCTGCAACGACATTTAAACTTTGTTTCGACTTTTCTCCTCTGTCCGGACTCCGAATCAAATGATTCTTGAGTCTATCTTCATTATTGTTTCGTTGTCTATCCAATGGTGTGCTCGGTAGCTTCCATAACTTTCGTATGGATATTGAAAATTGTTACAGTCAGGGCATGGCTCTAGTACGGGGGATGAGAGTTCCTTCTATTTCATATAGTGCACACCGGGTGGTACCCTGAGGGCTAGAAACCCAAAATCACTAATATAACGGTTTTATTCCGAGTTTAGTTGCGCACTAGGTAATACCTTGCGGGCTAGTAACCCGTAACCACTTGCTTGGTCGCATTGATAAAGAAAATTATAGTAGAGTTCAAAATGAAAGTATATAACCATTCACAACGTATGAATGAGTGGAGGGATCTCCATAATGTGGAGACCCAAATGCACTATCGTGGACTAAGAATCACGGATACTTTGCCGTGGTGATATTGGATAAGTATTCAGTCTTGATACGCTTAGGATACGCGCGGACATGTTTTCAATACTCCGAAAAAGAATACAATTTTTTAAAATAAAGTTTTTTAAAAAATTGTTATATCCTGTTGTACCTGTATCTTGTGTATTTTTAGATTTGTCGTGTGTCCGTATCATATAGTACCTATATCTTATGTCCGTACTTGATAACTTGTGCGGAACTCCACTTAGTGGTCCCCACATCAAAATCATGATGTACAACTCTAAATTTGGATTTCAAAGAAGAGTTTCGAGGGTATCTTTGTGAGCCTTGCACTATTCATTTACAATAAAATACTAAGTTAATAATATATTGTGTTTGCCTAATAATTAAATAAAAAGAAAAATAAAAGAGTTACTCTTTGATTTTTCAATTTCTTTTTTTTTTTTTTTTTTTTCTAATATTTATAAATAGCACATTCAATTCACTCAATTAAATTAGTCATAATCTATATAATTATTAACTTATTTGTTATATATATATATATATATATATATATATATATATATATATATATATATATATATATATATATATATATATATATATATATAATGTATTTTATTTATTTTCTTTAAAATACGTATAATGTCAACAATTATAATTGTTGGCAATGTAGACGTTGTATTTTATTTATTTATATGTGTGAATATGCATAATGTCAAGGGAGCAATAATATGTAATATTTAATATTTTATTTAAATGTGGAAAAGTATTAATGTATTTTTTCTCTATTTGTGAAAAGATATGTAATGTACTTTTTTATTTATATATGTAATATCATATTTCTTTAAATATTATTTTGTTGTAAACAAATTATTTAATTTTTTTAATAAATAAACTAAAATATAATAAAATAGGTATCAATTCAGAACATGAAAGAATTAAACTCTAAATAAAGGAGAGCCCATGTTAGCAAAATGGCTAAAGTAGATATCCAAAAAAAAAAAAAAAAAAAGAAGTGGAGACTCTAAAGGTCAATTTGGTGCAATGGAAAAAGGGAGGAAAGGGAAGGAAAGGTGATGGAGAGTGATTAAAAATTTGTGATTAGCTCAAATGGTTGGAAGGAAAGGAAAGGTTTTGGAGGGTTAACATAAGGCCTAAACAGTAAATTTCTTAACTTCCCAAATATGGGAGGAAATGAAAGGAGAGGCTTGGTGTGTGATTTCTGATGTCAAATTTGTCCTTGATTACACGTGAATTTAGTTTGCAAAACAAGAATTATAGACCTTGATTAGTTGATTTAGGCTATGTTTGGTACGATGGGTTTGAAGGGGGAAGATAACATTAGTTATGAGGGAAAGGGAAGGGAATGATAATTTTAATTTCCTATCGTATTTGGTTGATTAATGAATGGAAAAGAGAGGGAAGGATAATAATCATGTTTGGGAAATGAAAGGAAAGAATTATTTTAATAAATTTACTATTATGCCCTTTTATATTTTAAAAGATAAATAAATAAATATATATATATACAAATATATATATATATATATATATATATATATATATATATATATTTTGTCTCCTATATAAAGGCCCATGGATCGGCCACCAGAAAAGGAAATTTTTTTTTAGGGCAAATCATTTCAGCCTCCATATCTATTCTTGTACTCAATTCTGAACTTGCCCCCCCTCTCTCTCTACAATTATAAACTAATACAAGAATCAGAAGTTCAAAACGCATATATTTCAGTTTATATATTTGTCTGCAAGAATCAGAAGTTCAAAACACATATCGGCATCATTTCAGATTGTTCAAAAAATCAAAACCTATATCGATCTTTCAGTTTCCATCGCCCGCTGTTCCAATTCGGGTTCGCCGTTTGCAAGCTTTAGTCGCTGACCCTCTTTCTCTCTACTCTTAAGCTTGCCCCCCTTTCTCTCTGCAACTGCTAACTTGTACGTATGGGTTTTGTTTTATCTTTATTTTTTCTAAATCAACTAATCAAGGTCTGTAATTCTTGTTTTGCAAACTAAATTCACGTGTAATCAAGGGCAAATTTGGCATCAGAAATCACACACCAAGCCTATCCTTCCATTTTATCTCATTTTTGGGAGGTTAAGAAATTTACTGTTTAGGCCTTGTGTTAACCCTCCAAAACTTTCCCTTTCCTTCCAACCATTTGAGTGAAACACAAATTTTTAATTACCTTCCATCACCTTCCTCGCTATTCCATTACACCAAACTAACCCTTAGAAAAAATAAAAATAAAACAAAACCCATACGTACAAGTTAGCAGTTGCAGAGAGAGAGAGAGGGGCAAGCTTGAGAGTAGAGAGAAAGAGGGCCAACGGCTGAAGCTTGCGAACGGCGAACCCGAATTAGAACAGCGAGCGATGGAAACTGAAATATTGATATGGGTTTTGATTTTTTGAACAATCTGAAATGATGTCGATATGTGTTTTTAATTTTTGATTCTTGCAGACAAATATATAAACTGAAATATATGGGTTTTGAACTTTTGATTCTTGTAGTAGTTTGCAGTTGCAGAGAGAGAGGGGGCAAGTTCAGAGTTGAGTATGAGAATAGAGATAGAGGCTGAAATGATTTGCGCTAATTTTTTTTTTCCTTTTCTGGTGGCCGATCCACGGTCCTCTATATAGGAGACAAAATATATATATATATATATATATATATATATATATATATATATATATATATTTATCTTTTACAATATAAAAGGGCATAATAGTAAATTTATTAAAATAATTCTCTTTCCTTTCTTTTCCCAAACATGATTATTATCCTTCCATTTCTTTTCTATTCATTAATCAACCAAACACGATAAGAGATTAAAATTATTCTTTCCTTTCCTTTCCCTTATAACTAATGTTATCCTCCCCATTCAAACCCATCATACCAAACATAGCCTAAGGGTTAGTTTGGTGCAATGGAAAAAGTAGGAAAGGAAAAGGAAGGTGATGGAGGGTGATTAAAAAATTGTATTAGGCATAAATGGTGGTTAGGAAAGGGAAGGTGATGGATGGTTTTGGAAGAATAACTCAAGGCATGAATAGTAATTTTCTTAACCTCTCAGAAATGGGAGGAAATGGAAGGAAAGGGAAGACTAGGGTTGATGAATTAGTTCTGATGCCAAATTTACCCTCATATAAAATCAATATTACACTTGATTTTAGGATTTAGTTTGCAAAACAAGAATTACAGAGCTTGATTAGTTGATTTAGAAAGAAAAAAAATTAAAACGAAACCCATACATATAAGTTAACAGTTGCAGCGAGAGAGGGGGGCAAGCTTGGAGAGTTGAGAGACAGCGGCTGAAGCTTGCGAACGGCGAACCCAAACTAGAACAGCAGGCGATGGAAACTGAAAGATATGGGTTTTGATTTTTTGAACAATCTGAAATGATATGCAGATATGGGTTTTGATTTTTTGAACAATTTGAAATGTAGATTTTGTAGTTTACAGTTGCAGAGAAAGAGAGAAAGGCAAGTGCAGAGTTGAGAACAAGAATAGAGATGGAGGCGGAGGTTGAAATGATTCGCCCTAAAAATATATAGTATTTTTTTATCAAATTATCCTTTAAAATATAAAAAGGTATAATAGTAAATTTATATAAATAGTTTCTTTTCCTTTCGTTTCTCAAACATGATTATTATTCTTTTTTTTTTCTTTTTTTTTTTCATTAATCAACCAAACACGATTGAAGGTTAAAATTATCCTTCCCTTCCATTTCCCTTTCCCTTTCTCTCATAACTAATGTTATCCTTTCTCTTCATTCCTACTGTACCAGCGGCATGGAATTAGAGTCTTGAAATTGGAAATGGAGAAAATTTTCATTCAATTTTCTGAATAACTTATTCTCCAATTGTACCAATTTTAATTTCAATATCATGCCGCTAAACATAGCTAGGGCTGCAACTCAGGTGGGTTAGGTGGGTTTAAGGTATAACTTGAGCTTAACCCGTCATATGAAATGATAAACCTAAACCCAACCTGATCCTATCTTCAACACTAACTACTCAACTCGAGCCCAACTTATCATTCTACTTTTAAATTCGGACTTGCAACTCGGAATTAGATTCCGAGTTAAAAATTCAAGTTAATTCGGATTACTTATATGACTAATCTTTACATCAAAAATTTAATATGATCTTGAATTATTTTTTATTAAATTACTCTTAAACAAGAAAAAAGATTTTTTTTTTTTTTGGGTACATTTTTAATAAATTACAAACAAATTCTTAAAAAATCAATTCATGTTAATATACAATAAGTTAAGATTTGGCAAAGGAAGTTGAAAAAAAAGAAGAAGAAGGTAATCTTAGTTTAAATATTATATATAATGTATTTAAAATTAAAAATATATATGAAAATAATATTAGAATTCGGATTCGAATTTGCCTTGAGTTAGCACCTCAGCCCAAGTCCAACCCTAATTAAATTCAGATTGAAAATTTTCAACCCAGAGCCAACCCTATTTGTAATAGTATTTGCCCAAACTCGCGAAAAATCGGGTTGGGCTCGGATTGGATTAGATTTGTCCAACCCAAGTTGCACTCCTTAACGTAACCTAATGTTATGTTTGTTAGGAAATAAAAAGTTTGGATGGGAGAGAAGAAGGCATGAATGAGACATCCCAAGAGAAGAGATTGTGTATTTCCATTTTTTTGTTCAGTTGAATACAAGATAAGAAAATAAGTTCATAATTTACTATGTTGTTAAGAGAGAAGGAAAAATAAAGTTTTAATTGTTTTTACCATTATTATATCCAATAATATTTATAAGATTGTAATTTATAAATGATAGTATTTTTATTTAAAATTTCTATAATAGTTCACTTGTCTTTTCTCTTTTTTTTTTTGGATAATAAAAATTTGTAAAGGTGGAAAAATATATCATCCTTTCTATTCTCATTTATTTCTTTTTAATTATCTCTACCGAATAAAGAAAGTTAATTCAACTTTCCTATTTTCTCTCCATATGGCGTTTTTTTTTTTTTTTTTCCTATCAACATAGCATAAGCGAAATTCATATACCATATTAAAAAGTTACTCAAATTATTAATTATAGGCCCCACGTTAATTTGATGCGCACCATTACAAATATACAAAGTACAAATTTGGAATTTAAAGATAATTAGAGGGATAAAGTGGTCTTTCCAATTTTTGGTGAATAAACCATCGTTAGGGTTTTTCGGATCGCGTCTCGTGAGCCTATAAAACGCTAGAGAGAAGAAGAAAATACTTAAAAGCCGCAGTTGTCTCTGAAAGTCTCGAATTAAGATTTAGGGTTTCAAGTAGTCGACATAATGGGAGTGTTTACGTTCGTGTGCCGGAGCTCCGGCAAAGATTGGAGTGCCAAGCAACTCTCCGGCGACCTCGAAGCCTCGGCTGGCTCTACTTACGAGTTGCAGAGGAAGCTCGTCCAAGAAGCCCTGTCCTGCGACTCCTCCGGTGGTGTGCAGTCCTCTTTCTCTCTCATCACTCCCACATCCGCTGTTTTCCAGGTTTAATTCTCAGCTTTCTTTCTATTGGCCTGCGGAGTATGATCTCCGATCTGCCAATGTTTATATATATTTTCTGATCTCCGATTTAGTTAGATCTGTATCATATGCTTTGATCTTATTATAAGATTTTGTTATATTTTTTCAGTTTGTTTTTTTCTCTGAGTTTGCTTTTACTTTATATATAAATTCTTAGTTATTCATTGGGAATTTGTCTTGACGTGGAGGTTTTATGTAACCTCTGGTATCGCTATGTTGTGGGTATGTTCTGGTGGAATTTAGTACTGGTAAATGGTTATCTTCTTTGGGCTATCTTTATTTCAACAGAAGTGTGGATTATTTTCTTTAAATATATATATTTGGTGGATCCTTACCATAAATATTGATTAAATTTTATCATGTTTCTCTGAGAAAAATTAATTATATCTTTGCACCACAATTTATAATAGTATGTGTGATGAATTGGAATTCTAAGTGAAGTCTATTTATTTTTAATACTCATGTCTTTTGCATTTTGTTCTTTACTAGCTGGAAAACAATGTATATTATACTAAAGTTTGCTTGTACCTAGATTAAAAACATCTACCTTACACAATTAGGAAAGTAGAGGTCGAACAACTTATAAGTTTGTAATGATACATTATAATCTCAAAAGTCTAGAGGTTGTCACTCTCTGTTTTGCAAGTCTGATATCTAATGATAGAGAGTTCTCAGATAATATATGTGGACACATATGTAAATTATCAACTTTGTATCAGTATTTTGTTGTGATGGTGGTCTGACTGTCCAAAATATATGGTAATGGCCCGCTTGATTCTGATATCCTAACTTGTAAGGAGGCAGGAGTAATGGAAATAGTTGAATGACTTGGGATAAGGGCTCTGATCCTCATTCCACTTGATTCAGTGCATTTTGCTTGCTGCTGATGTTCATTTCAGTATTATTCATGCATTTGTCATGAGAACTGAGAATCTTTTGGTTTTTTTGTTTTGTTTTGTAGGTGATTGTTGGTGGAAGCATTGGAGGTGGAATCATTGGGGGTGGTGGAGCTGCAGCAGCAGCTCCTGGAGGGGGTGGTGCCCCAGCTGCTGAAGCACCTCCAGCTCCTGAGAAAAAGGAAGAAAAAGAGGAGAGTGATGATGATATGGGATTCTCACTCTTTGATTAGTACATCTTTCTATACGATGTACCCTCACTTTTATTCAAGTCTGTTTTATCTCTAGAATTTTTGATAGTTTGAATTGAGAACTTGTGAATTTATGGAGATTTCTTGTTTACCTCATGGTTAACGTTATTTTAAAGAAAGGTTGTTCCTCATGGTTATCTTGTTTTCAAATAAATAATTGTGTCAAAAAATTTCTGCCAAGGTTTTTGTAGTATAATTTATATTGAAGATAAATTTTGAATGATGAGAGCTCAGAACAGGATAATTAGTGGTGTTGATGCTTGGGCTAGATGGGTGTTGTAGTTGTAGATTGTTGTTGAGGCCAGGTGCAACAGGCGCTTGCCCTCAATCCCTTGGTGGGTGGTGTTCATTTTCAGTTAAAATTGTTTAACTGTTTTTAGAGAACTGAAATTAGAAAAGAAAACGACTTTTTGAAAAGGCTTTGATCTCAAATAAGTGAGGGTGGGTTTGGTTAATAAATTCGAAAACAGTTCTTAAAAACTCATAAATTGGGTTTACAAAAAACTGTACAAAAATTTCTGTTTGCGTCCGTTTTTTGAAAAAAAAAGAAGAGTTTTACGAAAATTCACTTATAAAAGTCTCTATTTTTAGACAATAGTCTGAGTTTCTGACTTTCAGATTTACAAACTAGACGTGCCTAGGAAGTCTTTAAAATTGAACGAAGCAGCAGGTGCAAATCAAGCAGGTTCTGAAATCTTTAAAATTGAACCGAGCAACAGGTGCAAAGTGCAAACCATACGGTCTTAAGCTAGGGTAGGTTTTTTTTTTTTTTTTTTAAGCCTTTGTTTTGTGACAAAATAAAGTAAATAAAAGTTAAAAATATTTGTCTCATAACTTAAACTTAAACTTAAAAGTATTCAGGGGAAAAGAGTATAGAAAATTTAAATTAAATATTATCATAAATTATACAAAATTTAAATTACAGTATAATCTTTATGAATTGCAATATTATAAATATTACTAAATATAATAGTAAAAACAATTTAAAATTTTATTATTATTTTTTCATCTAATTGAACAAAAAGAAAGAAAGACGCAATCTATTACTTAAAAATGTCTCATTCATCCATTTCATTCAATTTTTATTTTCCTAACGAACGAAATATAAAACTTCCATTTCTACCAAAGAGTTTTTGGTCTAACAGTCTCAAAGAGGATGGGAAGGGTAATCCATGTGTTCGGATCCATTGTAGCCGTAAAGTAAAGTCAATGATCTATATTGACAAAAGGGTTCTAGCTCCGACAAGGCGGTGTGTTTCATTTCTCTAACCTATTTTTAAGAAAAAGGGTATGGTAAACAATTTTAACTCATTTTTATGAAATTGGTATGGTATTATAAATTCTTCAAAATAGTTTCATTTCCAATCTTTCTCCAAACATGATTACTTTTATTTATTTATTTTTTTTCTTTCAAGAATCAACCAAATATAATTTCTTTCTCCAAACATCATATTGTCTTTTATAAAAATAAGATTAAATATAATATTAACAAAGTTTCATTAAAAATGCTAATATGTCCTTTCACTTCTTTTCATTTCTTCTAATTTTTTTTTGGAGGATATCAAAACCAACTCATCAAATAACAATAGGATAAATTACACTACCTTTTTCAAAATTAATTTGAAAAAATTACACAACGGCCCACATGAATTTGAAAAAATTACACAAATATTTTGTAATATAATGTGTTATTATACTAAAAGGATACGGAGTATTACTAACTTTTTACACTTTTAGAGTCACTTTTGAATAACTGACGAGTGAGTTTAAGATTTTAGAGTCACTTTTGAATAACTGACAAGCGAGTTTAAAAGATCAAAATAATAAACGCTAAATAATATATCCAACTATAATTTGTCAAAACCTCAAAAGAGGTCTATCTAATTTATTATTCTATTATATATATTATATAATTCTATTAATCCGTACATGAAAGGATCCAAATTCTATTACAAATGTGCTCAACATTTTGTTTTTATTATTATTTTTTAAATTTTATTTTTAGCACCAACAAAACAATATGCCCAACTAGCATTGCTCTGAAACCATCAAATTAAATTGGAAAGAAATGATTTACAAGCCTTTTCTGTTTTCTTTGTATGGTATTGGTTGGTTCATAAAAATTAGAGCAATGCCATTAATGTTGATGAAATAAACTTACTAAATTATTGCAAATTAAAAGTGACTAATATATTTTTTTAATTGCTCAGATGACATGATTTTAGAATTAAGACTTTGAGTTTAGAAGTTTGAGTTATAGTTGAAATTATGTGAACATATCATATTATTTCATCATTAAATATTGGCTCGTTTTTATATCGTGTTACTATTACAGATTGGTTCTTCTTATTTCGTTCTTTCACTCTATCAAAATTTTGATCATACCTTAGGCAACATAATTTATTTTAGGCAACGTAATTATTATTCTTTTCTCTTTTTTAAAAATAAAAAATTTGACTGAATAATAATTACGTTGCCTAAAATAAATTTGACCTTAATACTACATTATGTAGTTCTGAGATAGTCAAACAATCAAATACCTAAATTATAAATTACTTCGACATTATTTATTGACCTAATTGGACAGTTCTAAACACACGCACACACACACGCATAAACCCGACCCGAACCGCTTCCCCAAAATGAAAGCACCGACCCGTACGGTACAGTGTCACTGTGTGTGTTTTGGAGGAGACCAATTTGTCCGCTGGGGTTGAAGTAGGGTTTTTTCACTGCTAGCTCCTTGTTTCCCCTGTTTCGTCTCTCTTCCGCTACATATACAATATATAACATATTTTGGGTGTGTTTGTATTTTGTTTATATTGATTATATATTTGAAGATGTCGTCGAGGCCTGAATTAGAAGCACCTCCTGAGATATTCTACAACGATTCGGAAGCTCGCAAATACACCTCCTCTTCTCGTATTATCGAAATTCAGGTACTATATTAACATAAGTACATAGTAGTTATAAACATAGTGATACTGATTTGATTGTAATTTTTGTTTAAGACATATCTTCTTGTTTGCTAAATGTCCTAAAGGCAAAACTTTCAGAGAGAGCACTGGAGCTTCTTGCCTTGCCTGATGACGGCGTCCCAAGATTACTTCTTGACATTGGTGATTTTGTTATTCTGTTTCTTTAATTTCAGTTTCTGAGGGTTAGATTTTCATTTTGTTTCTTAAGATTGGAAAATTGGTATGAAGTTTTTAATAATTATACTTTCGCTCTCTAGTGAAAAGAGAGATTATTATTATTATTATTATTATTATTATTTTTTTTTGACTAAAGTGCTGTTTGGTAACTCAATTGAGTGCCTAATTCTGAATAAGTTAAGTGATGCTACCCAATTAAGCGAGTATGGTAACACAATTTTGACATCACTTAAAAAGAACAAGTACTACTTAAAATGATATAAAATTTTAAGTGAGTGAGACTTCCGTATCATTCCAGATGCTAATGAATTACTCAATTTTTAATTATCACTTAAAAAGGAAAATTCTATAGAATCTTTATTAGGCCAACAATATAGTATGGAGCGGAGTGTTGAGCACAAATACAGCACATTCATGTAGCGGAAATGAGGATGTTATGTTGGGTGATAGGAGTTACTAGAAGAGATAAGTTAAATAATGAACTTGTTAGGGAAACATTAGGTATAGCCCTATAAATGATAAAATGATAAAATGATAAAATTAAGAAAAGTTGACTTAGGTGGTATGATTATATTCAACGTAGACCGATGATGCACCTGTTAAAAAAGGAAGAGTTGTTTGCTTAGAAGGTAATCGATACAAGGGCTGACCAAAGCTTTCGTGGGATGAAGTAATTAAAAATGATTTCAAAAAATTAAATTTAAGGGAAGACATAGTGTGTAATAGGAAAAAATGAAAAAAAAGAATTCATGTGGCCGACCCTATCCATCTGGGACAAAGGCAAGGATAATGATGGGGATGACTTAAAATTCAGCTCTCAAAATTTTTAGTACTGAATTTTAGCACCCAAGTTCTTACCAATCTGTTCGAAAAAATGACAGGGGTTGTCCTGTTGGTAGTTTTTTTTTAGTTAGTTAACTTAGTTGTATTGATAGTTTCATGTTGTTGAAAACCAAACTTGAATTGTAGGTGCATGAAGTTATTATGTTATGTGCTATGACTCACAGTGGCATGTTCAAGAGACTCAGACTAAAACTAGGAAGTTCACACACAAAAAAAAAAAGAAGACAATCAATCACTTTATGTTCAACCCAATGTAGGCTTTTGTGCTTTTCAAGTCTTAAGTAATAAAAAGCTCAACTTTTTACTTCTTGTTTTCTTTTGGTTCTCTCAGTATCAAAAGAATTAAAAGGCAAAAAGAAAGCTTGAGCATGATGAGAAAATATTGGTACCCCGAGGATACCGACAACGTAGTACTCCAACCAATAGGAAGTAGTTATTTGCTATTATCAATGGAAATAGTGAGTATCCATTGGTTGGGGGTACTATATAGTTGGTACCCCCGGGATACCCAATATTCTCCGAGTATGATTTAAGTAGTTTGGATTTGAGAATTCGATGATGTACGGAGTCATAATTGGCATGGACTTGGACTGGGTCCATTCAGGTCTTGATATATTACAGTTATTACAGTTTTTTTTTTTTTTTCTTTTTCCCCCATCATTATTATTGGCTTCCTAGCCCTTGCTTAGATTCTTCATGAAAATTACAAAAGTAACTTCGGCCTTTTTTTGTGCCTTATAGGTTGTGGATCTGGACTCAGCGGGGAGACAATATCTGAAAATGGGCACCAATGGATTGGTTTAGATATATCACAGTCGATGCTTGGTATGTAATTTTTTTGTTTGATTTAAGTTGAAGTTTTTGTGATAATTTTTTATGCCTTCTCTCTCTCATTCTCTTCTTTTTTATTTCAAATTCAGATGTTGCTTTGGAGCGTGAGGTTGAGGGTGATCTTATACTTGGTGATATGGGTCAGGTGACCACATAAGTTCTCATTTTAAATCTGTAGTAGTGATATCATTACACTAAGTTTGTATATTACTGCATTCTAATAGGATTACGGAAATAAAATGTATCTCACAGTTTATTAGCCAGACTAAGAATTGAAAGAGAGAACAGGCTAACAATTGGCTGCTGACAGGTAATGTTGAGTGCCTGATATCATACCTGCTTATTAGTAAGTCATGCAATGTGGAAAAAGTTCGGAACTTTTGGAGTTGATTTGATTATGTACCACCCATATTCTCTTTACCTGCAGCTTTTAAACAAATCCAATGGATTATTTAGTCATAAAATTTTGACTCGTCAACAAGACCAAAATAATACTTCCTATCTGCTAACCATGTTCCACCAGAGTTTGTATGGCATTAAATAATAGTGGACTTAGCTTATAATTTAATTGGTAATCTGTCAAGTGTCAACTGAATGTCAGTCTGGGATGATTTGTCATTAATGCTAAAATTATTTACCGCAAACACATCTATCAGTTCAAAGTCATATATTGATGGGGTGATTGTTGGTCCATTGACATAATGAGAAAGGGATGAAAAGCCAACATAAATATTACACGTTAATAACTATGCTAGTTTGGCTTATATGCCCCACTACTGCTAAACCTTCCATAAATAGTTTTGCTTTATATCATACTAAACCTGATTATTTGGCTATAATTGCAGCTGAAACCATGCTACAACCCAAAGTTGTTCATGTATTGCTATTCCCTTTTTTTTTTTTTTTTGGTCATTTGGTAACTTTATGTGGTAATGATTTGTGAAACATAAGTTGAAATTTCCTGTTAAAATTTGTTGGTGAGAAAATTAAAGAGAGTAGACTTAGATGGTTTGGACGCATATATCAGGGACCTAGAGACATGCTGGTTAAGCAAGGAAGACTAGCCGTAATGGAAGGTAAAACACGGAGAGGGTGACCAAATATAACATGGGATGAGGTTATTAAAAGTGACTTAAAAAAGTTAAACATGGTTAGGGGAATTGGTAGGTAATAGGAAAGATTGGAGAGATAATTCATGTGGTTGACCCCCCATTCATATGGGATTAAGGCAAGGATGATGGTGGTGATATAACTATTTCAAATATTGGGTATTTGGGTGTTTTGATTATGATACGTGCAAGTCAACTTACGAAAGTATTTGTTCCTTTCAATTGATTGTTATTAAAGGATGAATAGTCTGCTTTTTTTGTGTATGTTGTAGGGTTTAGGACTTCGTTCTGGAGTAATCGATGGTGTGATAAGTATCTCAGCTATTCAGGTTTGTCATTTCTCTCTTAAATTTTCAATTCTCTATCTTTTTGAAGTACAATGTCTAGCTACCCTCTATCAAATATGAATATTCTACTAGCATTATCTCCCATGTCAGGATTCAGGAAACGTTGCTTGTAAAATACAGAATTGCATACTTATTTCGCTTAGTATGTTATTTCAGACTCCATCTACAATTATAAAAAAGAAAAAGAAAATACCAAACTATATATGCAAGTTAGCAATGCTTTTTTCAACGTGGTTGGACTTATGATCATATCTTCTGCTCAATCTCAAATTATTCCTATATCTGTATTACAAACAAGGGAAGAGACATTTGTATGCTATAGTTTGATTCCATCATCACTTTTCATTGATGGAGTATTTAGTTAATATATGATTTCCAAATGTACCTTTAGAATCAAATTAAGTTTCTTAGATACACGGTGATTAGAATTGTTGCACACTATTTGAGTTGTTAATGGGTATTGAAGTCTCTCTTTGATATTACTGCTGACATCACCCTCTCTTTAGTTTTCCTAAATAAAGTGCCTTGTAGTTATACGATAGTTTTTTTTTTTTGAAAGGTATTTTTTTCGTAAATTTTACATTGTATGAAATCTTGCTTATGCATAAACAATTTGATGGTTTTCCAGATTTTTTGTCAAGGACCCCAATTTTCTGTTTGTTTGTTTTGACTTTTATTTATTTATTTTTTTTAAGCTCCTGCTCGAGCTACTTGGCTAGCTCTGGTTCTTTCTCGAGTCTATAGTACAGTCAGCTTTGTTATCAATAACATGAGTGTAAACCAAAATTTTGGATTTAAGAAGCAAAGATTTTAAGAAAATTTTAATGAAAAAAATATTATATTTTTGCAATTATAAAATTCAAATTATGAATGCAACGCAGTTGTTAAATTCATTTCTAGGCTTGAAAAAGTGTCACCTCAGCAAGGCATGGCCAAAGAGAGCTCGCTTCCTTAATATCTATTACAATTATATGTTTATACTTCTTTCAACATATTATCTGTATAGACTATTGGTTCTGTGAATAAGTAGTACTCACTGTTGCTGGAAATTATATTTCTTCGCTAGACATGTTTATATTGTGCTAAACTCTTTTCACATGTTGATTTGTCCATGCAGTGGTTATGCAATGCGGATAAGTCCTCTCATGAGCCTCGATTAAGATTGAAGTTCGTTAAAATTCTCTCTTTCCTTACTTTATTAATTAGTTCATCTGAATCATGGTAGAAGTTTATGATTAAGTTTCATTGAGAACTGCATTAATAATCTCTCTTCTGTTTGAGTTTTAATGTGTTTGGCACAAAACTTGATGTAGGACTAGTACAAAGAACACTCCTCTACACTCTATGCTACAAAATTTATATATAACAGCAGTAAAGAGGGTCTGTTGGCTCGCTATTATTGTTCTTTTTTGGTCAAAGGTCGGTGGGTATTTAACGGAGGGAGGAAGGGAGAGAGAGAGAGAAATTTTTATATAACAGCAGTAAAAAGGTCTGTTGGGCTCGTTATTATTTTTCTTTTTTGGTCAAAGGTTGATGGGATATTGGAGGGAGGGAGGGAGGTTCTCATGTCTCACACCTAGGGTTAGAACTTCATTGCACAATCTTGAAACCTTGATATCAAATTAAAAGCATTAGATATATGATATGGTCTTTTAGGATTTCCCAACTCTAAGAGGGCTTGGACCTTAAAAAAAAGAAAAGAGGAGGACAATGGACTATTGAAACTTGTATAGACCTACTTTTAAAATTACCAAAATACCCTTATTGCAATATAAGAAATCATCTAAAATATATCAATATAAATTAGAATCTGAGCATTCTAAGGCGAAATTAAACATAACAAAGAATTCTGCTACAACTAAAACTTGGCTACATGAAGTTCCAATGTGGTCGTATGAAATTAAACAAATTTTCCTTATTTCTCTGTCCAAAATTGCACATCCTTGTGCTTCTTATGGACTGCAACCATATCTTTTGTAGGGCCTTCTTTGGATCACTCTATAAATGTCTATCAAGGGGAGCAAGAGCAGTGTTTCAAGTCTATCCTGAAAACCTTGCTCAGCGTGAGTTGATCCTGAGCTTTGCTATGCGTGCTGGCTTTGCTGGTGGCGTGGTTGTTGATTTCCCGCACAGGTAATGCAATTATGCTGTAGAGTAGCCTTAAAGAGGCTTTTACTTGTGTTCATGACTTATGGGGAAAAAGATGACCAATGAACATTAGAAAAGGTGGTTTTGCAATAGTACTCAAGTTTCTTGTAAAACTTTTTATTTGTCTTGAAAACTTTAGCTCATCTTTGGATGTTGGGAATATATTTTGGTAATGGCAATTACCATTTCTGAGTTGCGAAACAAGTGGGTAATACATTGAAGAATGAAGAGCAACTATTTATTTACCTTCTTTTGGGACTATAGGTAATATATATTCCCAACATCCAAATTAGTGAAGCATATTGAATTGGCGACATTCATAGCAAGTTTTGATATCCCTTCATAAGTGTGGGAACAAAGCATTCTCTAATTTTGGGGGAGCTTGGCCATATTCTTATTAGATCATGGTAATTAAACTTGTAACTTTAAAGAGATTTAACTAATCTATATTATTGTTTCCCATAGGATATAGTCAGCACAAAGCATGAACTTTCTTAAGGTAGGATGTATTGTAACTTAGGGTTAAAAGCTATGGTAAGAAAGAGTAGAAGACCAAGTCATGATATTTGAAGGGCTTTTGTATCTTGGGTTTGTTTTCCTCTATTCTAATTTCTACATGCTTTGGTGGATGAGAGAATCAGAGTCAAATTCCTTTGAAACATCATAATCTTTATTTTTGGGTTTTCTTTTATGCAATTTAGTAAAAAATTAATGGCTTGGACAAACTCTTAAAAGTCTACTACTTGTGAGAAGTACCATGGGAAAGGTCAATTGTAGTCATGGATTGGCTTGGATTACTTAGTATTGCGGGCCTAGGAGGGCAGCGTACTTTGGGATGCAGAGGAGCTATTATTGCCCCTCTCCCTAACCTAATGCTGGTGTATTCAGATCTGGCTTGCTGTTATTCAGATCAGTCTGAACTTTGATGTAAGCAACATGCCTTGGAAGTTTGGTTAACCACTAAAGTTACAAGTCAAAGGCAAAATTTTCATTTCGAATTTGGCTTGCATGTTAAAATTTTCTATTAATGAGGAACTAGAGGGGCAAGTGTTTTAATTTGTTGCTCTGTTATTTTTTTTTTCTTTTTTCTCTTTTCTTTTCTTTTCCTTTTTGAGCCTTTTATGCTAGGAGTGTTCTGGTAATTTTAGGTTTTGGACTCTAGTGTCAGCTTTTCCTTGTGTGCTCGTGTGCTACTTTTTTTTTTTAACTTGGCTTTCTAGAGTGAATGCCCCCAATAAGTGATGTATTATCGTTGTCCTGAGGCAGCAATCCTCCAGAAATAAGGGATCTTTGAAGTTTCTAGTAACATCTGTCTCATTTTTCTCTAGTGCTGATTGTCTAGGCTTTTGGTCCTCCTTTTATCTTCTTCAACCTTGGAACTCTCATCTCTCTTTAAGTCTTAACTATTATTTACTGCAATCCGTCAAATTTCAATGTGATAAAACTTTGGTGCTGAATAGATTATATATTTTTAAGGCGTTTCAAACCATAATAAATACAAACTTAGCATGAATATAACTTTAGTGTTGATGAAGGTAAAGGGCTTACATGATATTCTATTTCCGTTTGCATTTCTTGACTCCTTTAGGAATAGTGTTTAGCTAATAATAGATGACCGAAAGAAACATCAGTGAAAAAAATAATACATAAAGGTCTTCACCCAGTGTTGGACCTGCCTATGTAGGTGTGTATACAATTTCTAAGCTAATTTTTTATTACCATTTGCAAAGTTCTCTTCCCATACTTATTGACATTTTAAGAATGTCATCCCTTCGAAAAGAAAGCTATGTAATTGAATGATTGGCAGTGTTGCTACCTTATGCAACCATAATTTGGTTTTTCTTAAAGAAAATAATTTTTTTTATGATTGGGCAACTCTAATTGCGAAACCTTCTTAGGCTGAGCTTCCATGGAAAGTTGCAAAAATGACGTTCTAAAATAGGAGCATTTTCTTTTTATCAGTACGGACACTAACTAGAGTGTAATTTTCATGAACAGTACTAAGAAAAGAAAAGAATACCTTGTACTCACTTGTGGTCCACCATCCTTGAGCACAGCTACTCCAAAAGGTAAAGGTGAAGAAGAGGAGAGTTGCTCTGATGACGAGAGTAGTGGAGATGACGAAAATGAGACAGTAAGTTCCTTTGTGATCCGTTATTATTTTATTAGCAATCACATTTCAGAGGTGAGAATCTATAAATAATGCTGTTAATGCTAGAGTATGTTCTGCTCGGTACCAGACACATGAACTTTGTGTATTTATTTGTAGTTATTAGAACAAGTTTCTCTCTGCCATGCAGATTTGCAAATCAGACAGGAATAGACCAAGGAAAAGGCAAAAAATAGCCAAGAAAGTAAAGGGAAGAGATTGGGTGCTGAAGAAGAAGGATCAGATGAGGAAAAAGGGAAATGTTGTGCCTCGAGATACAAAGTACACGGCACGGAAACGAAAGGCTCGATTTTGATTAGGATGTTGTTATCCTAGTGTTGATTTGTATTTTGGGGCTCTAAACTTTGTATGGTATTTTCATTTTTATGTTCTATTTTTTCCTGGTGATCTTGCATGATTAGTAGACCCATTCAGAAGAGAATTTTTATGTTCTATTTCCTAGTGATCTTGCAGGATCAATTGTCATAAGTAACCGCACCTGAACATGAAATTTGGTGTCAAGCGGGATAGCAAGCATTGTTGAGTTTTGAGGCATTGTTAACTCCCGATTTTGGGAATGAAATTTTGTTTATATTTAGTTGGATTGCATGAAATTGTTAACATATCAGTTGTCTCTAGGTTGCCTAGCTCTCGAATGTTTACTGTATATTAATGAACTTATATCCATAGGGACTCTTTGATGATACATAAGTTTGAGTTTCATTCAGATTTGTATAGGAGGAATAGTGTCTTCTAGCATAAACCAAAATCGAGTTTCATACGAAGTTGTACCGGCAAGAAGGGTGACTTCTGCTGTTTCGTATGAAACTCAATTTTGGTTTATGCTATTTTTTTTTTTTTTTGGTATTTGGTATTTGGCAAAGGTCTAGGTGAGATTGAGGTCAATGGGTGGGGCGTGTAAAATAGTTTGGCGAAAATTAATAAATAAATTATTTTTGTTAGATTTAAATAATTTTTTTCTTCGTAAATATTTTACGACAATCAAACATAAGAATTTTTTTTTTTGAAAAATGTTATGCTCAAACAAACGGTCTCAATGTGCTTTTTGTTTCATGATGAAAAAAAGGAAGAATTCCAGGTTGCCCATATCCCCTAAAAATTGATCTACTTCTTTGTCTTCAGAAGATCCACATGCGACATTCAACTTGACAGACTTGGCGTGTTTATAATCATGTATGTATTTGATGGGATGTAGAAATTTGAATGGCTGGAGTTGAAATTAAATAGAAAAGAGTTTTTTAGCATTCCCTCGGTTGTGTTATTGATGCAGCACTCTATGCCATTAGAGGGATGTCGGTTCAGAAAATTTTTCAATTAGAGGGATATTATGCTAGGCTACAACCTGGTAAGATATATTTTTGTAGGTGATATTATTTAAAGGCTAAATTACACTACATTTAAATAAAGGATTTAGATCATCTAAGTTAAATCTTCTTTTAAGTTATCTTATATTAAATTCTTTGCAGATTGAGACGAAAGTTTGAAAATTGCACCGTTTTGAGATAAAGAAAAATTTATCGAAGATTAAAAATTGCACCGTTTTGAATTAAGAAAAATTCACCATATTCTAAAATAACGTTTTTCTCTCTCAACTTTTCTTGCAAAATCGCTCCGTCTCTCTACTCTTGCTTATTCCCACTTGGGGGAGTATTTCGCACAAAAAATGAATGTGCAAATTAAAAGACTCTGTAGTGGATTTTGCAGTTTAAATTTCAAAAAAATAGATGAATTTTGCAATTTAGATTTCATAAAACAAGAGTAAAAAAAGAGAGGAATTTTGCAATTTAAATTTTAGAAAACGAGAGCAAACCGGAGCGATTTTTCTGTTTAAATTTCCAAGAGGAGAGACAATGAGTAGTCTTTTTTAAAGTATTGAGAATTTTTCCTATTTCAAAACGGTGCAGTTTTTAAACTTTGGTAAGTTTTTTGTATCACAAATTGGAGTAGTCACCTGGAATGCCATGATTACAGGGCAAGTACTTCTTCTTGTACTTCATAGTTGCTTATTAGCATTATCATGCCTAGAGCTTCATTTGTTCTTGTGTTGCTAAAATTCTATTGACTTCATATGTGGAGCCCTACGTTAAACTCTCAGGAGATGAGTTTTGTCCATGACCCACTATAACTTTTAGAAAAGCCAACATTTTATTTGACATCAAATTCAAATTTTCTTGTTAATCTACATCCTTATTAGTGAACTGCTGTTGAACTTTTTATATTAGTGGTATTAACATTTTAATGATCGGTATTCAAAGAATTCTGAAGAGCAGAGTTTGCTTGACTTGATTTTGTTGAAGTATTTAAGTAAACAATGTGGCCATCTGAGTAATTTTGATCTGACCTGCCAAATATTTGTTGTTGCTCCACACCTTTAACACCCACCCTCCCTTTTCCCCCTTCCCTCATCTTTTGAAGTCCTAATTGCAGTATGATAGAATGATTTTATTTATTTATTCTCAATATTTGAAATGATAATATGATCTAATCATTGATGGTTCTTCCTGCCCATATCAGATATGCGCAAAATGGATTGTCAAATGAAGCAATCTTCTTATTTAATGTCATGAAAGTGGCAGGGATTATCCCCAATAAGATCACGTTGATCGCAATGCTGTCTGCTTGTGCCTCAATTGGAGCCCTTAATCTTGGGAAGTGTGTTGATGCATATGCATTCCAAAGAGGCTTACATCATGACATCTATGTTGCTACAGAATTGGTTGTCATGTATGCGAAGTGCGGAAGTGTGGACCGTGCATATAGAGTTTTTGAGAACATGTCGCATAAAAACGAGGTCACTTGGAATGCCATGATCTCTGCCCATGCTTTTCACGGGCGAGCTTTGGAGGCATTATCTCTTTTTAAGCGCATGTCAAGAGAGGGCAGGGATATCCGGCCAATGATGTCACATTCGTTGGAGTACTTTCGGCATGTGTGCATGCTGGTTTTGGTTGACGAGGGCTGCCAATTGTTTGATTTAATGATCTCATATTTTGAATTAGTCCCAAAGGTTGAGCATTACTCTTGTATGGTTGATCTTTTGGCACGTGCATGAAGGATATATGAAGCATGGGACTTCATTGAAAAGATGCCTGAAAATCTTGATGAAGTCATCTTAGGTGCATTGCTTGGTGCCTGTCAGAAACTCCGGAATGTGGAAATCAGTGAAAGGGTTATGCAGCTTCTTCTAAAGATTTTTTTTACCCTGGCAAGAAAACATACGGCATCTACAGACAAGAATCAAACTACAACATCCACACTAGAACCACATACAACAGCAAAAAACAAAAGCTAGCTACAGAAACTAACACCCATGCCAAGATCACAGTCCTGACAATAACAGGGATTAAAAGGTGTCAGTAACTGTGGGATTACTTGCCCCCACAAGCAATGCCAGCGGAGTAGCAAAAGACTGAGAAGATTCGGAGTTATATGACTCTGTCATGTGAGTCCCAGACTTTCCAGAGGATTCAGATTTCAACCCAACCTCACCCCCAACAGCATCTATAGACACTCTCTGCAACCGTAACTTTAAGCTTTTTATCACCTCGCACACGCCCGTCTTGAGAACTGCCAGAAACGGATTGGCAGCGTTTACGACCTTTCCGAGCCGGAGAAGAACCTTGGCTTTGAGAAGTGGCAGAGGAATCAGAAGTAGACCCAAACACTGATTTGACACAACTTTTACCTTTTTTCCATCCTTTGGATAACTGATCCTACCTTTGCAAAGGAAGAATTCGACCTTTAATAGGAGAAGTGACTGGAGCTGATGCCAGAAGCTCCTCATTTTGCACTGACGCCACATGACTCTGCAACAAGAAGCCTAGAATAAGACCCCCATCCATGGGCAAGACAGGCAAACCCAAAGGCCCAGTAACTTCACCCTTACCAACATCCCGATCCCGTAACACAACTCCTGGCAGACCACCTGAAAATTCTCCAAAAGCATCACCGCCAACCATGCGTGACTGTCCACCAACACTTGAAAGAGCCATCACAGCATTACCTGATTTTTCTCCCATAAAAACGTACCACTATCATGACCAAGCTGATCACCTTCCCAAGTAGGGATCTGACGAAACAGTGAAGACGATTTAGATCCGGCAAGACCATCCTCATGATCAGTATCCCCGTCTTCCAGATACAACCAATTTTTTCGAGGCCTGTCACCCACCGACTCCATCCCATCTCTATCCAGACTCCAAAGGTCTTTCCCCAAGAAATCATCCACCCCCAACCAAGTCCCATACTCCTTAAGATCTTCAGGACTTACTGAAAGCCCATTCGGACAAGATTTCCATTGATGACCTATAATCCCACATGCAAAACAAAAAGACGGCAAATTCTCATAACGAACTTGCGCTCGGGACTCTTCACCCGTTGGACTGGTAAGAAGAATATGATGCTTAAAAGGTTGCGTGATATCCATCTCCACCCTAAGCCGAAGGACTCGACTATCATTTCCCACCAACTCTTTTCCTTAGTCACACCTTTATCCCGTAGCTCGACTTTTAAATTGCCACCAAAGGATGAAACAATTCGGTGCCCAACTTTCTCCGAAAGAATATTAACATTCACATCAAAGAGTTGGATCCAAAAAGGAGATACTTGAACCGGAACATCAGACCGTAATAAACCCTCCTCCCACTCCTTAATCATCACCAAATTCTGGAAATTATATCTGAAGTGGATGGCCCACCAATTCACATACGCTCAGAAGAAAAAAAAAACAAATCACATACACTTTGCTTCAATCATCATATGCTTAAATTTGATCTATTCCGGTAGGTTTCTTTGGCCAACCTAATACTTCCACACACACATATAGATATATATGTGTGTGTTTTTTTTCTGCGTGATGAAAGAAACAAGAATGGATATATTTATATATTATAATGCAAATTAATATTCATTCGTTATTTATGAGTAGAGAATATAATTTATCACAAAACTGGATCACAAAACAAACAAAAACAATGCTTGTCTGAAACTGCATAAGTAAGAATGTCCTTTTGATACTGACATGAATGAATAAAAATATAACATGCGTCAAAAACTTTTTAAAATAATTAATAAAAATTGTTTGAATCTTTTTGCGGATCATCCAAAACGATTTTTTTTTTCGACCAATGCTTGCCTTAGGCCGCATAAGAAGGAATTCATTCTTATGATGAGGTGGCCCAATAAAACATTAACATATGTTTAAGTTTTAAAAGAAAAAAAAAATATGACTACAGACAATACAAATTCATCCTTCCGTCTCTTTCTCTCTCTCACAACCATATATATTACTTCTGTGTTTTATTGGATCAGTTTCAATTGCTAAATCAAATTACAACAAATATAGAATATTATAAGTCCCAACGACTGATGGAAGTCAAGTGTTGCTGATGCAATCAAGAGCAACAAAAATTTAAGTGTCAAATCACAGATTAAAATTAAAATGACTGTCATCTAAATGCAATTATGCAAGAATTCCTGATTGTTTTGAAAACAGTAACTTCATAAAGATAAAAAGTGTTCAATTGATGAACTCAATCCTACAGATTCTAAACCCTAACCCTAGCTACACAGAGATACAAACAATTGGCGGTCAAATTGATCACCTTCGGTGAAGAGCTGGAAAACTTGATCACCGGCTTTGTCCCCTCAGACACGGCGTGCTTGGCCAATTCATCGGGAAGCAGCACAAGCTTGATGGCGGTCTGGATCTCGACGATGAAGCCGTTCATGATCCCCATGGCCTTGTTCGAGATTCCAATGTCAGGATGGACAGGACCTTGAAAATGTAGATACTGCAGTGTTCATGATCCCCACGCTCTGTTGGTAAATACATGCTTCATGTAACATTTAAAATATAACCGACCTTGTATCATGAGATAATTAACAATATGCTAAGAAATCATTAATTAAATATGCAACTCTATATTTAATTAAATATGCAAAATAAAACAATAAAATAATAATAATAAATAAAGAACCTGGACCGAGGCTAGTATTGAATACTATGTTCTTAAGACAGATTCGTCTCGCTATGGTGCTAACGGACTCAATGAAGTCTATCTCTCAGGATATAACGGTTTACATCCACCAGTAGCAGCACTACAAACTCGTGGATACGGCGAACCTTCTCCGTGTAATACTCTCTCTGACTTAAAAATCCATCTATACTATATAAATGCTGAATTGGATGCAATCCGAGCCAAATGGTTCAAACCAATCTTAATATGGCTCGATGAAATTGGATTAGGGTCTAAGTGGTTCGGACCACTTAACCTATGGTTTGAACCCACTTGAGTTGGGTTCAAGTCTAGAGAGGGAGATTGAAGAAAATGAAAAATGAATTATTTGCAAATGATCCAAAGGGGGGTATTTATAGGCAATAAGGTGCCTTTTCGGGTGGGTGTGTCTCTTCATCATTCGACACAACCATATATATATGTGTGTCTCTTCACACTGGACACATCCACTCCTATTGGTTGCAATGGTTCACATGGTGTCTGTTTACCAATAGACACATCCACTTCAATAGGTTGCAATGGTTCACATGAATAGTTATGTCTGTTGGTTTTAAGTTGCAACCCTTTAGAAACAGATGCAACTCTTTGAAAAACAAATGCAATCCTTGGAGAAAAAAAAAAACTTTTAATTTAAATTCAAAAACCAACTACCCATTTAAATAAGCCCAGCCCAAAATTAAAGGCCCAATCCAAGATTCCATTTAGTAAAAAGAATAATTGGACTTTACAATTAGGCCCAAGCCCAAGCTCAAGCCCAAATTTGGCTTATTTAAATCTCAATTGGTTTCAACATTTTTTCCATGTGGGACAAACACTTCCTACATTTTGCATACCCATTTAGATTTATCAAAATACCACACTTTGGAGCTAATTTCTCATTCACCCGAAAACGGATTTGAGAAAGTAATATACCACGTTCATCTCCTTGCGGAGAGAAATGCGTTCGTCTTGAGATCCACAAAAAATTATTAGCAGAATTTATTCTAAATCTCATCCAAAGTTTATGTTTTTAATGCCCCTGTTTCCAACACGCTCTTCTTTGACCTCTTCTTTTTCTAGTGTCCGGCGGCGACGCAGGCCTCTTCTCTGCCTTGGTTGCCGCCATCGGTGATCTTCTAGAGAGAAAAAGTTGAGAGAGTGGGGATTTTGATAAGGGCTTTGATCAAAGAAATTATCAGTTTTACGAGCATTTTGGGAACTGCCTTTTTTATTTTTATTTTTTTAAATGAATGTAGATTATGTAATTTTGAGTTGCTATTAGTTGATGAACAATAATAAAACTAAGTAACAAATGCCGTTGCGTGAGAGAGTAAGACGGAAGGGTGAATTTCCTATTGTTTGAGTTATTATTATTATTTTTTTCTTTTAAAACTTAAATACCTGTTAATATTTTATTAGATCACTTCATCCTTATGCATCCTAAGACAAATAATGTTCACACACACACACACACACACACACACACACATATATATATATATATATATATATATATATATAAATCTCACGATTGGATCGAATTTTTAACAGTCCGATCTGTGAGTTACGGATTTGATTTTTTTTAAAATCCATCACCAATCTGTGTATAGCAATTCAATCCAATCCGCACGAATCGAATCGGATTTGCGAATTCACGGATTCTTTGTCCATCCTTGTACTATACTATATTTGAATTTCATCTAAGTTTATTTTTGTCTCTATCAAATTTTGACAAAATTGAACCTTGCATTTAACAATAAAGACATATACAATATATTAAATAAAATAAATATAAATAATTAATATGATCATGTATCATATACATATTATATAATATAGGCTTGCGAACATTTAATATGCATATAACTCCCATAACTCTTTATAGATTTTGAAATAAAAATATTAAAATGCACTTCCTACAATTAAAAATAAAAATTCAATGTAAAATTAATATTATATCATTTATTAAATTCAGTTAATTAAGTTAATGTAAAATTCAATAAAGAGTAATTTCGGTATTTATTAAATTTAATTAGTCATGTCACAAATACATTTTTTTAATGGTAACAGCCGAAAAGTTATTCTTTACAACATTTTTAAATTATTGAGAAAGTTATATATCCAAAGTAAAATAGAGGGGTGTTTTTTGCTCAAGATGTAAATCTTATGGTAAAGGGAAGAAAGTAAAGGGAAGATATTGGGTGCTGAAGAAGAAGGAACAGATGAAGAAAGTAAAGGTAAGTACACGGCACGGAAACGAAAGGCTCGCTTCTGATTAGGATTTTGTTATCCTAGTGTGGATTTGTATTTTGGGGCTCTAATCTTTGTATGATATTTTCATTTTTATGTTCTATTTTTTCCTGGTGATCATGCATGATTAATAGACGCATTCAGAAGAGAATTGGTTTGGTGGCCATCCAGGATCAATTGTCATAAGTAAACGCACCTGAACATGAAATTTGGTGCCAAGCGGGATAGCAAGCATTGTTGAGTTTTGAGGCATTGTTAACTCCCGATTTTGGGAATGAAATTTTGTTTATATTTAGTTGGATTGCATGAAATTGTTAACATATCAGTTGTCTCTAGGTTGCCTAGCTCTCGAATGTTTACTGTATATTAATGAACTTACATCCATAGGGACTCTTTGATGATACATAAGTTTTGAGTTTCATTCAGATTTGTACAGGAGGAATAGTGCCTTCTAGGATAAACCAAAATCAAGTTTCATTCAAAGTTGTACCGGCAAGAAGGGTGACTTCTGCTGTTAAAACATCCAGGCTATTATATTTTTTCATGTAAAATATATATTTTTATATTTTTGTGTTTGGCAAAGGTCTAGGTGAGATTGAGGTCGAGCCGATTGGATGCGGCGTGTAAAATAAATTGACGAAAATTAATAAATAAGTTATTTTTGTTAAATTTTAATATTTTTTTCTTCGTTAATTTTTTACGACAATCAAACACTAAAAAATACATAAAATATTTTTTGAAAAACATGTTCTGCAGATGTAATACTCCCACTGACCTAACTACAACCTTGGCATTAGGTCAAAAGATAAATATATATCCATATCATCAAGGCTTCTGGATTCCTGAAATCCTTACGATGAATTGCAAACATGTTTAGTGGCTCCAGAATCTATCCATCAGGAATTAATAGATGCAACCACATAACATGGCTCAATGATTAAATATATATTTTCCTATGCCACGTCATTGCTTAGACAGTTCGTCCTATAGTGTTTTAGTTAACGGCAAAAGAAACAGTTTCATTCGCCCTCAACATACACTGCCTTATTCCCTTTAACCTTTTAGATACCTATGTTTTGTGCTAGCCTAGTCCTATTATCATCCTTCTTCTTTGCTTTGCCCGTCCACTTGGGCCTAGAAGAAGATGGTATAGACTAGGTTAGATTGATAGGAATGCCCAAACTCTTGATTATCCCTTCATCTGTTACCAATTCTATAAGAATATCAGCGAGTGTGAACTCAAACTGATTCCTTATTTAGTTCACTCTAACAGAGTCGAACGAGTTTGGTAACAAGGCAATAATCATGTCAACTTGAAACTTACCATCCAAGTCAGTCCTATTGATCTCCAGCTAATTTTAAATAATAAAGAATCAATTTCCAAAATTCGATTTCATTCTGGAGTTCCTTAGGCTATCAGAAGTAGATACTATGAGGTTCATGACTTAGTGTATGTTCATTTAATGGAAGGGAAATTAGTTGGTAGATTGTTAAGCAGATTTCAACTGCTGTCTCAAATCTGCAGGTGGAATACATTGCAGCCTTAAAGGCGGCAAAATAAGCCTATTGGTTTGATCTCACTGATTTAGAGGTTGTGGAGCATACTAACCTGCCTATCGAGCTATATTGCGACAATAGTGCAGAAGTAGTCCAAACCAATGACCCAAGGTTCCATAGAGGAACAAGATACACTGAGAGGAAGTATTATGTTCTACATGATATTGTCCGGCAAGAAAATGCACTTGTAGTTAGAACATTGCATTGGAACACAACTTTGTTGATCCATTATCAAAGGTGTCATTGATCAATAATTTTGATCATCATCTGGGTAACATTGGAGTTAGGTGCAATTTGAATTGGCTATGAGGGCAAGTGGGAGTTGTTGGGATTTATATGCCCTGGCATAGCAAATTCCTATCTGGATTATAGTGACATATGTTCCTGACATATCTGAAATATTTATGATTTATATAATTGGTGAATTTAATGTATTATGTTTCGATTCACTATGAAATTGATAGTGTCCATGTAATTACAAGAAATATTTATATATATGTATGTGATGGCAATCAATGCATGATATATAAATAGTAATTATAAATTGTTCATAGTCGGTAATTATGGATGGACTCATAATTAATTAAGACTTGAACTGGATCCGCGTTAGGTTGAGATATATTGCGAGAGCCGTCGTATGCAATTACTCCCTATCACCGTCATGGCATTTGACTCTAAAGTATGAGAAAAGTATAGACTCTTTTATTAATTATTAATTACTTTGATTTGTTCGGCGGATTCTTCGGGATCCTTAGATCGACACTTTGGGTAGTTATGTAAATAATAGTTAGAGGGTTATATTTTCAATATTTGCATCATTGCTACTTGTATTTATTTTGTATTGATTATGGTTGATCACAAAGTAAATTCGAAGGCCTTCGTGTATTTTTAAACAAAATGATTTATTATATATTTATTTATTTAAATTATTATTTTTTGTCAAACAAATGTTTTATTGTGATCAAGCCAGAAATAATCAAAGGTACCAAAATAAATATATTAATTAAGTAGTCGGATTGATGGCATTATTTATCCGATAACTAATTATGCATAGAGGGGTCAAAGTGCAATATTGACTTAGAGGTTATTTATTATTTAATTGGAGTTCAATTAATTTCTTTTAGTGGAGTAGAAATTAATTTATGAATTAATTGAATTGGGTCCATGGATCGGGCCGATTATTAATTCATTGTAGCCAATAAAATAATAGGCCCAATGGATTCTCACTCATAGCCCAACTTGATATTGGAATCATATTAGATTTAAGACATATGAATTAGAGATGGAGAAGGATTTTTTGTTTCCTTTTCTTTATTTTTATGTTGCCTATAAATATACATGGTCTATGTATATTTTAGGGGGTGATTTTTAGTAGAAGGAAAAAAGGAATATATATTTTCTCTCTCTAGAAAATTAGGGTTTATGTTCTCATCTAATGGAGGCTCCCACAAGCCTAGTTTTCCAAGGTCATTCATGGAGGCTTATGAGTGATTCCTAAAGGCAAAATAATTACCAAGAAGATGGAAATCCAAGGAGAAGGCATCTGGCTAAGGGATCTACAATAAGTGAGAACATTTACTTTAGAGGAAAGTTTTAAAGGTTTACTCAGACCTTTGATATAAGTATTCAATCCATTAATTGAATGATACATCATGTTTTATTTTTGCATGAAATGCTCGTACAAACGGAACCTCAATCTGCTTTTTGTTTCGTGATGAAAAAATGAAGAATTTCAAGGTGCCCATTTCCCTTAGAAATTGATTTCTTTGATGTCAGACTTTTTATTCGGAGATCCACATGCGACATTCAGCTTGATAGATTTGCCGGGTTTATAATCATGTATGTATATGATGGGATGTAGAAATTTGAATTGCAAAACAAAGTTGAAATTAAATGGAAAAGAGTTTTCTAGCATTCCTTCGGTTGTGTTATTGATGCAGCACCCTATGGCATTAGCGGAATGTCAGTTCAGAAAAAATTTCAATTAGAAGGATATTATGCTAGGTGTAACAAGGGTCATTTTGTCCCACATCGGAATTGGATGGGAAAGAAATTGGGTATAAATGGGTGGGTATGCAGCCTTACCTAACAGTTCGAGCTTTTGGGTAAATGGGCAAGCGCCTACCCGTTACAGTTGGTATCAGAGCCAAACCCAGTCCTTGATCCGGTACCACGCCAAGCGCCCAGCCCGAAGGCGTCCGGGTGAGTCCACCCGGGTAGGCAGGGTGGCCCAACCGCAACGAGGGCGTTGCGAGTTTGGGTGGGGAGAATGTAACAAGGGTCATTTTGTCACACATCGGAATCGGATGGGAAAGAGATTGGGTATAAATGGGTGGGTATGCAGCCTTACCTAATAGTTCGAGTATATGGGTAAGCGCCCACCCGTTACACTATGCTACAACCTGGTAAGATATATTTTTGTAGGTGATATTATTAAAAGGTTAAATTACACTTCATTTAAGTAACTTATATTTTTTTTATAAAATTTGGTCTGGTGTGCTTGAAAGAAAGCGCTAGGAATTCAAATGAAAATACGTATTGAAATTTCATAGCCGGACCAGGAGGAAACTATAGTTTTCTCAATTCCTCTCTCTTTTATCATGCCATCACGAACTCTTACTCTCTCTAGAAGAATTACGAAATCCTCGCCAATGTTCAGACCAAGGACACCTTCACACCTCTACTCCGGCCATCTCACTCGTGAAATAACCCAGCCCTATGGCGAACTTTTGAAACAACCTCTCACTGACAGACTCTTAGATCTCCTTAAACGATGTGTTTCCACGAAAACATTGCAACAAATCCACACCCAAATGCTCATAAACTCCATTCATAAACCCAACTTTCTACTCTCAAAGCTCATTGATCTCAAAGACTTCAACAATGCTTCCCTTCTCTTTTCTCATATGCCTGAACCCAGTGACTACGCTTTCAATGTGATGATCCGTGGCCTAACAACTACATGGCAAAAATTTAATCTTTCTTTAGAATTCTATTACCAAATGAAGTTTTGGGGCTTAAAGCCGAATAATTTTACATTTCCATTCTTGTTTATTGCCTGTGCGAATCTTTTAGCATTGGAACACGGGAGACCGGCCCATTCAATGGTTTTCAAGAATGGTTTGATTATGGATGGCTATGTGGCTCATTCACTGATCACGATGTATTCAAGATGTGGTGAATTGGGTTATGCCCGGAAAGTGTTTGATGAAATTAGGGAGAGAGATATAGTGTCGTGGAATTCGATGATATCAGGGTACTCGAAGATGGGTTTTGCAGTGGAGGCGGTGGAATTGTTTGGGAGAATGAGGGATGAAGGGTTTGAGCCCCACGAAATGACTTTAGTGAGTGTTCTTGGGGCATGTGGGGACTTGGGAGATTTGAATTTGGGGAGATGGGTTGAGGAGTTTGTTGTGGACCGTGAAATGGAGGTTAACTCTTATGTTGGGTCAGCATTGATTGATATGTATGGAAAATGTGGGGACTTGTCATCAGCTAGGGGGGTCTTTGACAGAATGGAAACCAAAGATGTGGTCACCTGGAATGCCATGATTACAGGGCAAGTACTTCTTCTTGTACTTCATAGTTGCTTATTAGCATTATCATGCCTAGAGCTTCATTTGTTCTTTTATTGCTAAAATTCTATTGACTTCATATGTGGAGCCCTATGTTAAACTCTTTTAAACTCTTAGGAGATAAGTTTTGTCCGTGACCCACTATAACTTTTAGAAAAGCCAACATTTTATTTGACATCAAATTCAAATTTTCTTGTTAAGCTACATCCTTATTAGTGAACTGCTGTTGAACTTTGTATATTAGTGGTATTAACATTTTAATGATCAGTATTTAAAGAATTCTGAAGAGCAGAGTTTGCTTGACTTGATTTTGTTGAAGTATTTAAGTAAACAATGTTGCCATCTGAGTAATTTTGATCTGATCTGCCAAATATTTGGTGTTGCTCCCTACCTTTAACACCCCCCTCCCCTTTCCCCCTTCCCTCATTTTTTGAAATCCTAATTGCAGTCTGATAGAAGGATTTTTTTTTTAATTTATTCTCAATATTTGAAATGATAATCTGATCTAATCATTGACGGTTCTTCCTGCCCATATCAGATATGCACAAAATGGATTGTCAAATGAGGTAATCTTCTTATTTAATGTCATGAAAGAGGCAGGGATTATCCCCAATAAGATCACATTGATTGCAATGCTGTCTGCTTGTGCCTCAATTGGAGCCCTTGATCTTGGGAAGTGGGTTGATGCATATGCATCACAAAGAGGCTTACATCATGATATCTATGTTGCTACTGCCTTGATTGACATGTATGCGAAGTGCGGAAGTGTGGACCATGCATATAGAGTTTTTGAGAACATGCCGCATAAAAACGAGGTCACTTGGAATGCCATGATCTCTGCCCATGCTTTTCACGGGCGAGCTTTGGAGGCATTATCTCTTTTTAAGCGCATGTCAATAGAGGGCAGGGATATCCGGCCAAATGATGTCACATTCGTTGCTGTACTTTCTGCATGTGTGCATGTTGGTTTGGTTGACGAGGGCTGCCAATTGTTTGATTTAATGATCTCATATTTTGGATTAGTCCCAAAGGTTGAGCATTACTCTTGTATGGTTGATCTTTTGGCACGTGCAGGAAGGATATATGAAGCATGGGACTTCATTGAAAAGATGCCTGAAAATCCAGATGAAGTTGTCTTAGGTGCATTGCTTGGTGCCTGTCAGAAACTCCGGAATGTGGATATCAGTGAAAGGGTTATGCAGCTTCTTCTAAAGATAGAACCTTCAAATTCTGGAAATTATATAATTTCATCAAATATATATGCAAAATTAAAAAGGTGGGATGATTCGGCTAGGATGAGAGTATTGATGAGAGAGAGGGGTGTCAGCAAAACTCCTGGATGTAGCTGGATTGAGATGGATGCTAAAGTTCATGAATTTCTTGCTGGTGACTTGTCACATTTTGATTCAGAAGATATTAACAGTGTACTTAAGTTGCTGTACGAGGAGATGAAAATTGAGGGTTACATTCCAAATATTAATCTTCTGTAGAGGCAAGAATTGAGAAGCTTGCTTTGCTTGTTGAGGCTTATCAATTGCCAAACAACATGCTTTGAATTTTGCAACTTGTCAGGTTGGTGATTTCTCAGATTTTTTAACAGTCTTGCTAGTTGTGAGATCCCTGGGTTCTAATATTACTACAAAGAGATAAGCTGACCTAATCCCGGAGCTTAATCCCATTAGTTATTAATAATACATTTTACAACTTCAGTAAATACACATTCATTTTAGCAAATCTCTGTTTCAATTGAGGCTTAAATTCTGGTAAAATTAACCTTTAATACTTCTTTATGATTATGCCTAGGGCTGTGCCATCAACTGGAAATCTTATTCATTCTTTTATTTGGACTGCTTTATTAGTAACACCTGACTTACAACTTTTGGACTTTGTTCTAGCTAATCCTAGTGGTGCTGGAGACATTCTCGAAGAGAGACGTAGTGTAGTCTGTTTGTGGCATGAGGTGCCAAGTGGTGCAATTCTAGGGGATGAACTGTTTGGTGGTAGATGAGACTGCTAAGTTGGTTTCTCAATTGTTTCAGGTTTGATGATCTATTTTATTTGTTCTTCTGTTTGATTTTTTTTTTTTTTTTAAGCACCTTCTTCTGTTTGATTTACATAGCAACACTCACGGACATACATTTTGGGCAGATATGCAATTGCCTGCTTTTTGAAACACTTACTGGGGTAGTAAGCATTAGATTCTTGGTGGATCACGCGGTTGCCTGTTTTAGTAGTATCAATGAATATGTCTGTTTTTTTGAGCTTGCTTTACAAAATTAAATGCCTTGGGAAATAAAAAGAAATCGAGAAAAAAATGTTTTGAGTCTTGAGATATACAAAAGAGTTTGGTCTGATCAGTTGTGTAGTGCTTATGCTTTTGCCTTGCCATTTTTAAGTTCCATTTTTTTGACAGGAGAACTTGTATATGTGGTAAAAGATTTTCTTGGCAATTGAGATAGTAAGACATTTAAAGTTTGTCTTTTTTCATTCTTATTCTCATACTTGCCCCCCTCTTGTTTATCTTTGCATCTTAAGTTCCAACTTTGCAACTTGGAAATTTACAGAAAAGCAAATTTCCTGGAAGGGTATAGAGCATATTTGAAAATGCCTCTGCTTGGATTCTATGGTGAACAAAGATCTGGTGAGTGGCTTCACCATTTCTTCTGTGGTATTAATGTTATCATATGCTCAATCTTTGTAGATTTTACTTCTTGGTACATGCTTGTATTGTGTTTAAACGGTTGCTTAAATACCTCATAGACTGATATATTGTTAGCAACCTTGCACATGACAACTATAAAGGTAAATACAAAAGAATCAAGACTCTCAAAACGCTTTCCTATTCAAGAAACCATAATCCAAATCACCAACCGATAATTTAAGATATGCTCTCTGAAAACCTCAATTACCACCCTTTAACGACGTTCAATCAAATGAGTCCAGTGAATGGCCAAAGCATCCTCCAATAAACAAACTATCTTTTATCTTCTCGTCGTATTGTGAATGCATCTGGTTGTGCTTCATTTTTCTTTCTCTTCATTTTTTTGGTAGTAGTTTCCCAGAGCCTGGAGCAAACCAAGTAGACTGCTAAGAATCAAGATGCTGCAAACCATGTTCCTGCCATTCAATTTCTGTTTCAATTAATAGACAGCGACACAGATCACTCTGGTTTCAATTTATCTTGCACAGGAAGGTACTATACTGTTATGTTTATGTTTTTCACTATTTTTCATTTTCTGGAATTTCCCCTTTTTGCAAGGGCATTTTCGTCTTTTTTTGTTTTGCGTACCGGACACCGTGGAGTGTTTCGGGTGTGTCCGAGAGTTGGTTAGGATATTTCGTTGAGTTCAGGACTTTTTGAAATGCAAGGGTTGCCATTTCGACATTTTTCTGTTTTCCAGACCGGAAAGTCCCGAGTGGGACCCGCTACCGGAATTGTTGTGCACGGGGGTGGTGTCATGGGTCCAATGCATTTCATGTGTTATTAGTTTATGCATAATTTGATGGCAATGTGCTAATTGTGTGGTTGTAACTTAATATACACATATGTATATATTTAGCGGTGGAAAATTATAAGGTTAGATTTTTTTTAAGTGGTGGGTCCCACCACTTCATTGTTTAGTGGCCAAGAGGCCATATTTGGCTTCACTTTTTCTCTCTCCCATAAGCTCTCTTTCTCCCTCTCATTTCCATGTTTTTCTTTTTTATTTTTACATCAAATTTCAATCTTTGATTTTTATGCATTTGATGTGACTTAGAGGAAATTAGGGAGATCGCCTTAGCGTGGTTGAGTTATCTGGGCCCCAAATGATGCCACGGGGTTACCATGGGTTAGGGACAGTAGCCAATCATTCTCTCGTGCCGCCATGGAGTTGCTATGGGACGAGTTATGTTAACGGTTTGAAAAGTGATGAATGTAATGGATTTTGAAAACGGTGAGTGACATAGCATGCTATTGCATTCCATGACACGACATTGTTTAATTATGGTCTTGAAACTGTGTTGTATTTTCCCAAGCATGGCATGATCCCGTTCTCTTTATTTCTATTCATTGTTTGGATTCACGGGGTCACAAGAGGTGTGTCTTAGGCACCAGCTACTGAGCAAATTGCTCACCCCTTTATATTAACATTTTTCAGGACACGGCAAAGAAATGGCGGATGACGGTCCACCACAAATTTAGTTCGGAGAATTGAAGCTCACTTTTGCTATCTTTTGTAATTTGGGAAACTATTCTTTTGTAAAGTCTCAACCCTTGGAAAAAAAAAAATGTATTTGTTTTTGTAAAGCATAATCATGTAATGTAACTATGACTTATTGATAGTAATTTGATGTAAATCGAGACTACGATGATATTTTATGTTGAATGGGAATGTGGCATTGTATTGTATCAAAACGTTGATGTTTATAACCATGGCATGCAGCTTTGTTAATTGCAGTGTTTTAGAACATGTTTACAGCAGATTGCAAAGTTTTTACATTGGCCATTTTTCATCTCCACACTTGCTGCAATCTAGTTGTAAGTTTTTCAGCTCGAAGAGTCGTTTCGCCGACCGAAATGACTGCTTCGGTTCTCCTGGTAACTGTTCATTCACAATTCCAGTAGCCTCGTAAGATTTTTGGCCACAACTGGTTAGTCGTTTCGCCGACCGAAATAAGCATTTCGAAAGACCCAAGTGCCATTTTGGTCGACCGAAATGCAAGGTCCCTTATTGCTTTTGTTTCACCTTTCTTTGAGCTGTTTCTTCATTTCGTTGTTGTTCCTTGGCGTATGTAATGAGTTGTAGTGGTTCATTGAAGGTGTCTTGACATGTCAATTGACGATGGTGCCCTTAGGTGACCTCGAGTTCAATTAACAGTTCTAAGTCACGGGTTCGAGTGGTTACACATACCATATTTGAACTGCCATTTTACGTAAAGTTTTTCATAAAGAGCATCAATTACTATTCCCAGGTGGTTCATGAGTTTTTGTTCTGAAGTTCTTTCTTTTATATCACTTTTTGTAAGGGTTGGGATTTTCTTCCGCTAGTTAATTTGATCCATATATATATGTATTATTAAACTTCCTGGCAATTCGGTTCAAACGAGCTTTCTTCAGGATAGAGTGAATAACTGGCCCAAAAGAAATTTATAGATCTCTCAAGGTTAGATGTGGGCTCAATCGTTCGGGCCAACCCACTTGTTTTAGTCTGATCTCTTTCCAAGTTGTTTGAGCCGAGTTTGAGTACGGCTAAGCCTAGAACAAGACCCAGAGACCTTAATGTCAAAACAACCACATGAAAGGCAGTGCTCAAACTCCTGAAGAGAGTTGAACCGTCTTTGGTGTACAGTGTACCACCACGAGATCATTTTTATGATTGTTAAAATGATTGCTTGTCATATTTGAAGAAGAAAATAAAATGCACACATCACATCATCATTTAGGTCATATTAAAATGATCCACTACAAAAAAAATATATCGAAACATGACACATGGGGTACTGTTAAACATGATTGTCGACATGATAAATATTTGATAGGAGCTGTTATCTATTCTAAATCAATTTTGACATGGAATTGATCGCTCAGTCCTTATGCAATCATCTACAGAATGATCCGGTGCTTCTCTTGATATTTGTAAAGGATCGTGCCAAATATAGAGAGCTCATGGGTGGCTACAGGTGCCGCATAAAAAAACATTCACCACCAAGGTGTCCTGATGGTATTCAAATGTGATTCCATTATTCAAATGGGCTGACATTTGATTTGAACCCTGCATTTCAATTCAGACTGATCATGTAATCTATGCATTTGTCTTTGCTGCAGCCAATAATATCATTGGTATGAAAATTCAAAATTCTAATAATTTCCCATGTCTGTTATACTAAAAAGATGGTTCATTGTTGAGATAGTATGGTCAGAGAAAACATGGTGTAGTTTTAATCTTCACGTCTTCTAAATTGGAGTACACAATCAGCATGAACCACCATGTCCATGGCAGGCCACTGCATGCACACAATGGCCCATTGTTGCCAAGTACAATTTCTACCACCACTGCCATAACCAACATAAAATATAGTTCCAACATTGATAGAGTGACGCAATTAGCACTAAAATAATGAAGAATCCAATCATGAAAGATGGTCTCAGAAACTGGGGTTGATGATGATGATGAAGAAAAGTGGAACTCAAGAACCACGCTTAAAAAGGATGTCCATTGTCCAGGTTCATCTTTCGTATGTCTCACCGGCCATAAGTATGTCCAGAGGAGATTAGATTCACTCAAAAATTACTTAATGTATGTACTCCCTGTATGAAATAGGAGAAAGGGAAGATTAGAGACATATCTTTTAATTCACACTCAAACCTGTGTACAGCGTACTCATGCTTATTAGAAATCTTAATATACATTTTGAGCTCATTCCTTGGTAATTGTTTAATCTTTTGAGGTAGTTGGTGTTCAAATACGATATGTGGGCCTTGGTTCCAAAAGGTTTTGGATTCAAGTCTATGTTTCTTCTCATACCCTGTTATGAAAGTTCGCTCTTTGGATGCTTGATCTCATAAATATGAAAGAGGATTGTCCCACCACATCATGCTGTTAGAATCCTTTGTGTGTGACTGTATTATACTTTCGACGTTTGTCTGATGGTGGGTTGCTGACACATGTGCACTAACCATTGTGCAGCGTGCGTGTTGTGACACGACACATGGCACTTGGTTTCACCACTACAAGAGGCCTCTTAGTGCTTTCTTGTGTGACACCCTTCTGTTATGCCTGGCTCATGATTGTCCTTTTTTTTTTTTTTATACCTTCACAGCTTCCTTGTGTGGTACCACATTCAAACTTTCCAAATCTTAGGTATAAAAAGCAAGCTCACTACACTCACTGTGGGGAACCAATCTTTAAACCCTAACCCTAATCTTTCAATGAAGAGATCTCCATAGCCACAAATAAATTTTGTGGGATCCACCATTTCTTTCGTTTTAATGGCACAAAACCATCTTTTGGTCAATTTCCTTTCATCATGCATCCATCATATTACATCTACTAATGCTTAAGATGGAATTGATTATAACTTTTTGTTTAATCCAATCTAAATCACTAAGCAAAAATATAATTGAGATGGGATTAGGACATAATGAGTATACTATGTAATAAACATGATTTCTTTTGAAAAGTTATTGTTGTTATTGGGAGTGATAAATTAAGGCTCAACCTTGCTTTTAGTGAAGATCGACGTAATATGCCTTTTGTGAGTACCTTCTAGCTCTTTTTCCAATTTGATTATGTTATCTCTACCTGATTAAAGTCTTTCTAACAATAATTCTAGTGTCAATGCTCTGTGAATATTTTCACTAGTGTGCTATTAACATCAACTAAGTTACCTATAATGTAAGTTGGTGGTAAAATCGTACTAGCTCAGATTTGAGCCTTTAGAAGAGTGTGAACATTTTCTTTATCTCCCACTCTGCTTTTCTATTCATTCCAATTAAAGAAATTGAAACATACAGTCTCATTGAACTATGGTCTACACATCCCTACTTGACTAATGGTTGTCTGAGCAGAACATGGTCACAATTTAAAGGATTTCCAGTTGAGCCCTTGTACTCAAACATCTTCTTGGGGGTTAACATATTTTGGTTTAATGAGTTCATCAGACTAAATGAATCTGATAGTAAATCTAATCCATCCTGGTAGTTATAGTATAGCAAGCCCTATTATGTATTATACCCAAAGCTATTTAATTCATAGAATTACACCCGTTAATTAAGTCCTAAGCATTAAAAATAGGAAAAATCTATTATTAGAAATGAAAATTCAATAATTTTTGGGAAAATTATATTCTGGTGACCAAAATTAAACATAATTGCTCCATAATGACCTTAAAGTTAAGAAAAGGTGAATAGTGACCAATGCTTAAACTTAATTGATATTAAGTGACCATTTGATGGTTTATTATCTAAATAACCTTCTTCTAATATATTATTAAATAAGTAGACAAATTTACCCTGTATATTAACCTAAATAAACACTTAATTAAATTGACTAACAAAAGACGACAGATTATTAAGAGAAGATCAAGATGGGAGAGAACTAAGGACAAATGTTCTACATCATTTTCTTCAAGGTTCTAAAAGGCAGAACGAGAAAATTGTAAATTTTCTTCTTATTCATTTTTTTCAAGGTATAGTTATTATACTTTACAAGTTGATTTATTTGAGAGATTTTCCTTAAGATATAAATATTGTAATTTTTAGGAATTTTTTAATACTACTGAGTTATAGTTTAAGAAATAATAACCATTGTTGATTAATTTTAGAATTTTGCCAACTGTTTATGGGTGTTTCAAGAGTATGCATATCAATGGTTTGCAAATATGAAGTTGTCTTGTGAGTTGTTATTGAGCTTGCTTGGGTTTTGGAACATTTTGTATTACGTAATTATACTTTTGTTTTTGAAAGTGAATAGATTACTTTAGACATTGTCATTAGTTCATGTCTCAAATTTAAATTACTTTGTAATGCACTTCATGTTTGTTAAAATGCTTGAAAAACTATTTCTTATTAAAAAACAAATGTTCCTATAAATATTCTATAAAGGGCATTTTGGGATGAAACTTGTTTTCTTGATTTGCTACTATAAATGTTTTTGCTTTTATGGTGGAGAGCCTTGAAGTATAAATAAATGGTGGAAAAGAGATAATGTTGATAAAGAAATCTTAATTTTTTAAATTGGTAAATTGCAAACTAAAAAAGAAAAGAAACAACGTTGGATTAGAGAGAGAGAGAGAGTGGGAGGATGAATTCAATGAGTTATTATTTGTATTGGATGACAATTTTGTCATCTAAAATTTATTTTTAAAATGTTTATCAAACCTTTAAGTATTTTTGACCAAATTATCCTCAAATGGTCACTTAAAATCAATTAAGTTTCAACATTGGTCACTATTCACCTTTTTTTGACTTTAAAGTCACTATAGAACAATTATGTTTAATTTTGGTCACCAAAATATAATTTTCCCATAATCTTTTCCTTTTGAGTCTGAAACAAACTTTTCCCATTAGCCATTAGTATCAATCATATTATTAAATTTATAATAACTCAGCAGTAAAACTGATTGAGACTTGCAGAATTGGGGCATGAAAATGACAAGACTAGTTTATAATATTGGATTCCATTTTCCTGGCTTATTTGGTAAGGGGAAGCTAAAATGATATCAATTGATGGATATAGATACTTAATCATGTGTTAATGGACACATATGGTAAGAGGGATGGGTCAATGTCTGATTATCTTGGTCTTTTTTTTTTTTTTCCTTCCCACCAACATAATAGAAAATTGACTTTGACAACCACTAGAAAGAACTGTATGGCCAAATTTGAGCGAGTGTGGACAGCAACAATGTTTTATGGTATTAATTCAACCAACAGCATGTCACACCACTTTGCAGCTGCCAAGTCCTTTTTCTTTTTCATTTTTCTTTTCAACTTTTTTTTGGGAATACAAGACTAATTTGTTTTCAGTTCCTGATTTGCTTGCTGGTTAGTAACCTTTTTTTTTTAATTTATTGGCAAGCTAGGGGGAGGGGGACTCGAATATGAGCACACCCGCACAGGGAGCTGTGTGCGCAACCAACTAGGTCACTGGGTAATGTGCACTGGATAGTAACTTATTGGGTACGGTGAATTTAATTCAAAGTTTTCACGTATTTCTTCTTTATTGATTATATTTCTTGTTTGGGTGCTCAGAATTTTGGTTTTGAATGATTTTCTTCTTGCTGAAGCATACCATTTGTGAATCTGGATGAAACTTGTCTTTGCGAGATTTGGTTGAGACTTGTTTGTGATTTTCCCCATATTTATCTGCAGTTCTCTACATAAATCTTGGTGTTATTAGGTTCTTAGATTAATTAGATGCTTTATTGTTTATTTTGTTATTATGCAGAGTGCAGCATGATTTATTTTGTAGTGTAAAATCTCTTAATAGTTAAACATGATATCTTATCAAACCATTTGATATAGAATCCATGTCATTCGTCATCAAGAATGAAAAATCTTGTTCAATAATTTGAGTTTACTTTTGACCTCAGTGTATGGTTTCTCAAATGGCCTCTCACTCACTCAAGAAACACTTGAATCCAAAGGAAAAGTAACTGTTTGGAGAGTGAGAAAAATAATAGGTTGCATAAAAAAGAACCACCACTAACTTTTGAGTGATTAGTTTTATGGTGGAAAGTACATATAGTGTCTGAGTGGATGGCTTTCTCAAGGAAAGTATAGCTTTTAAGTTAATTATATGTACTAATGTTGAATTAATGAATGAGTCAATTATAACAAATTAATTTAGTATTTCTGATTCTTGATTTTGTGTGAATTTTCTATTATAAAAAGGATGAATTAGTAGAGTTAAAGCAAAAAGGAGAAGCATTAAAAAAGCTGAAACACAAAGGAATTGGAGCCTATAAGCTATTTGAGCTAGCACTTCTACTTTGCAGTACAAACTGTGTACTATAAAGTGTAAAATGATCTTGTGAATTGGATCTTTAAAGTGTAATTTTGTTGAAAAAACAAAAAGTTGGAAAAAAAAAAAAAAAAAATTGGTATTGATTAAGACTTATTATGATCATATCTTTGTTCTTTCCTAAGCTTTGCACTGAAATATCTTTTTTGATAATTTTAACTGGGAAAATTCAGGATGATGATTAAGCGATTTATGAGAAATAGCAAGTAAATATATGATTCAATATAACTGCAGTGCTTATAAGTGTGTTGGACCTTGGGGATGCAATGATCTGTTTGTGTGTGTGTTTCTTTTCTTTCATTATGTGCATGACAATTTATGACCCCAGTTTTTCTGGATCATCATTCCCTTGAAAGTCCTTGAGAAACCAAGATCAACATACTAGATGGTTGAAATTTTATAAAGTAATTGTATTTGTTTTATACATATTATTCTAATTATTCTCATAATATATATTGGGTAAATTATTCTCATATAATGTTGATAATTTTAACAATCTGCTTTTTGTTTTATTGACATGACTGCTTGTGCTTGTAATTTTTTATTTTATTTTTGGTAGATCTCCATATTAGCGACCGTTTCCGGCACTCTTATAAATTAGAGAAAAATATTGAAATTTTAAATTTTAGTGCTAGTATTCATGATAAGCACAATTTGGTAATTTATCAACATTTGTTTTACGCGAATATTGTTAGTCACAGTGATTTTTTATAAAATTTTTATTTTAAATTTTTATGCAACTCCAATAAATATTGTCTAACATTAGTTGTATGGGTTAAAATATAATCCCTCCTCTTATGACGTTTATCTTAATGATTAACAAAAACCAATCGAAATTTGTATCCGTTTTTTTTCTTACGCATTTTCATCACCCGATTCACACATTGGTGCAAACAATAACTGTGGAAAATGTTTATTGACACCCAGGAAGATATTTTGGTGTAGTTTTCAAAAGATGTTACGAAAATATCATAAAATTTTAACCACGACGACCTCGTGAGTGGAGGTGATTGTACAAGCGTAGGATTGGATTTCGCATAATGTAACATCTGATGTTTCTTATATGCCAAATAATAAGACATTACTTGGCCAGTTAAAAAATTATCCAAAACACAAACACTCTTGAGAGAGACAAGGCCACCGATTAAACTCATGAAAACATATAATATGTTTTCATGAGTTTAATCGGTGGCCTTGTCTCTCTCAAGAGTGTTATATATATATATTATATTAAAAGTTAAAAGCCTTATTTTTGCGAAGGTGTTCAAACCTTTGGCAGATTCATTCACAATTGTGCTAACTTTCTGCATATTATAAAACAAATAGAATATTCCAAAAAGAAATGCGTGTTGTGGGTGCTTAGCATTAATAGGATTAGAGGGGAAATAATCCAAAATAAGTGCTTGCTTTGCTTAAAAAATTACGCATATACTAACAAATCTCACCAAACTCGTAAGTTATAGTATTAGTGATATATAATAGCACGAGAAAAAAAGGAGAAAAAATAAAAAAAAAGAAAAAGAATAATTCCAAAGCATGATGCCATACAAGACTTCAGTGTGATTTTTGTTTTTCTTTCCCCCAAAAACAAATTGAAATTTATTGGTGCTTTACAACACTTTGTATTGTAGCATTGCTCACAATGCATCGATGTGTGCACAATCACACCTGCATGCGCTGTGAGCCATCGATGTTGTAAATCCTTCGTTTAGAGATTTGCATAAATTTATCATGAATTGAACTAATCTATCAAGTGTCAAAGGCTCTAAAACCATTAAATAGTTTTTCGAACCATTTCATAGTAAAAGAGGACACGGTCAAGATTAAAAGTGTCTATTCCTCTATTCAAAGTTAGTTGAGGGTCAAGTGGATCCACTTTTTTTTTTTTTAGTTAACTCGGGTATTCGAAAATGTATGAACTCTTAGGACCTCTCAATAACTCGACTAATTCCAGAAAGTCTGGAAGGGTGTCTTCCCATCCGAACCGGATAAGCTATTATAGGGACAACAGAGACTAGTTACAAAGAATACCCAACGAGTTTCGAATCCCAAACCTTAAACTTGCTAAGCTCTAAAATCCGACGAATAAATTGGTGGCCAATATCCAAAGTGAATGCCTCCACCAATTCACAAACACTAATAGTCAGAAGGAAAAAAAAAAAAAAAAAAAATCGCATACACTGTGCTTCAATAGTCATATACTTGAATTTGATCTATTCCGGTAAGTTGCTTTGGCCCACCCAATACTTCGATACATACATATATCTGTGTGTGTGTTTTGTGCGTGATGAAAGAAACAAGAATGGAATGGCCCAAATAATAAACAAATTCACCCGACGTGTTGCCGTTATCTCTACCGTTAAGGAGCTTTAGTCACGCGAAAGGCACTACCTCCCCAAAACAAATTCAATATAGTCTTTTCTTTTCTTTATTTCTTTTTTCTTTTTACATATACTGTAGTCTTTTCTTTTTATAGTCAAGTGAAATTTACGTTAAACCAACTTTGATGTTTATACATTTGACGTTTATGATTAAATATTAAACAGTAAAAGATATCGATTTGTCTTCTAATAAGAGGACGGTAAAATCTTGTAAGAATGTGGGACCATGTGACCTTAATGATAAAAAAATTAGTTTCCAACTATTTTTTGTTTTTTTAAAAGGAAATTGTGTGCAACATCCACATTGAGCCTCTTATTATATATTATGATTATATAATCGAAAGCAAGAGTCAACATATAATAACAAGGTGAAAGTCCTTAACATTCACTCATTCTAAAATGTTTCTATGCAAATTGTGCATGTCCAATTTTAAATTGTATGCTTGGTTTTGTTTTGGTTCAGTATGAATTCGGTTCAAAAAATTAAAACATTGTTGATGACTATTTGGTTTCTATTTGAAATTAAAAATATATATCAAATTGAACTAAACTGGATTGTTAGTGATAATTTAATATATATTATATTTATATATTATAATGCAAATTAATATTCATTTTTTATTTATGAGTAGAGAATATAATTTATCATAAAACTGGACCACAAAACAAATAAATATTATTTTTGAAGTCTTATTAATAAAAAGGAATTTGTAATTCTCACTTTTCATTCAAAGAGGCTGGCGGCTGACGATTTTAACCGTTGAACTACAACATGATTCTAACCGTTGAACTATTATTATTATTATTATTAATCCAACAATTATATTTATATGTTCTATTGTTGTTCTATTAGTTTAAAATAAAATTAAATGTATAAGGAGTTTGTATGTAAACAGTTGGAATGCTCACTTTCTATTTAAAAAGTCTGACGGCGTAGGATTTTAATTATTGAATGAATTGATAATTATTCGGTGAAAATTTTCTCTACAATTTTTACTCATGATTAGTTATATGCTTTCTTACTCTTTTAATTTAAAACTTTTCATTCAAGAGGTGTGGGCGGCGTAGGATTCGAACTGCTGAACTACAATTTTTTATTTTATTTTATTAATGCTCCAACAATTATATTTATATGCCTTCTTGCTCTTTTAGTTTAAATAAAAATAAAACGAAATCCATGACTGACCAACTCCTTTTTGTTAATAATACTCCAATAATATTATTATTTGTTTTAAAATATTTAATTAAAACATGTAAAGACTAAAAAATGAGATTTGAACCCTACGTGATACGTGAGTATTCTAATTGATGATTAACCAACTCCTTTTGTTAATAATACTCCAAGTATGAGATTTGAAACATTGATCTCTGAGGAAATAACAAATATAACTGCAACTTTCAGACAACATTTTCATTGTATTTGACAATAGTTTTCTTTTTTCAAAAAAAAATTAAATGGAACTTCTTCTTCTTTTTTTTTTTTTTTTTTTTTTTTTTTTTTTTTTTTTTTTTTTTTTTTTGTTGCACACACCAAACAAGCATTAATTATATTAACACACCAAACAAGCATTAATTATATTAACTAATTAATTATACATCAATAACACAACATACACTATTGACTATACTATATTTGAATTTCATCTAAGTTTATATTTGTCTCTGTCAAATTTTGACAATATAGAACCTTGCATTTAACAATAAAGACACATACAATATATTAAATAAAATAAAATAAAGGTGACAAATAAATAATTAATATGATCATGTATCATATACATATTATAGAATATAAGTTCGCCAACATTTAATACTTCTATAGTATGTTTATAGTTCATATAATTTTTTTATAGATTTTGAAAATCCCCTAACGTTTTATTGTAGGGATAAATAAGGACCTATCGTCAATTGGCTGTTAAAGGAGTATTAAAAATACTAAAATGCCCTTCCTACGATTAAAAAATAAATTTTCAATTAATGTAAAATTATTATTATATCCTTTATTAAATTATTCAATAAAAGGTAATTTAGATATTTATTAAATTTAATCAGTCATGTGCTAGACACATGTTTTTTTAACGATACATTGTTAACAATAACAACCGAAAAGTCATTCTTTACAACATTTTTAAATTCTTGAAAAAGTTATATATCCAAAGTAAAATAGATGGGTGTTATTTGCTCAAAACGTAAATCTTAGGAGTGTTTTAAATACTTAGCCCTATAATGTATATGTTGTTTTATAATTTTCTTATACTTTTGATTTGGAGATTAATTTTTATATTAATTTTTAATTTTCACGTGTTATATATAGTACGAACTTTGATTCATTTCATGCTTGAATTTATTATTATTTGTTAAATGCAGTAAAAATATAATTACTAAGCCGTTATAATTAAGACAAAGACTTAGAATTTATAAATAGGTTACTAAATAAGGATCAATAAATTTTAGATACTTAGCTTTTAAATATAATTACGTAGCAAAAATTAACATGTCATTGTGTTTTTCTATAATTTTAATCAATTTCATTACGTTATATGTATTAATATGAATTCGAGTTCATTACACTGTAACTACGAATCAAGATAAGTAGTGAATTTTTCGTTGGTTGCATTTGGATACAAACAAATTTCAAAACATATAAACATTACAAGGAATTAGAAAAGTTGAAACCGTCTGGCCCTTAGATTGATGGTTCAAATTACGCAATATAGCACCAGATAATATGCTTTTGGCAATTCATTTGGAATGGTAAAAGAAATGACATTTGGACCCATCCCAATGTATGGAGAAAATAGATGAAAATCAATTTCAATCACATGCAAGTTATCAATATATGCATGATTAATGTGTGGCTAAGAAAATAATAAAGGATTAAGTGTAGAACTTATTGATACACATTCAGATATGAAATTTTAATGTATTCTAGTAACAAAATAGCTAGACCAAATGGAAACAGTACAATTGAAAGCAGGTTTTGGTTTGGCCTAACTATCGTATCACAATTAGAAATATAACATATACGGATTATACACGTAAATACGTTCGTTTTGTCTTTTTTTTCATGTCATTTAGCCGTTTCAATTCAAAACGGATTGAACGTGTGAGACTTTACCTACTTAAAAAAAGAAAGAAAGCGAAAAAAAAAGCAAAGAAAATTTGGGTTCATCTTTGGAATTTTAGCCATTTAATACACAGGTTTTGTTCAAATTGAAATTGAGTGGGAGTGGGTGGGAAAAAATTGAGTGGGAACAAGGGAGGAGGGACCAGAGTTTGTTAATAGTTTTGGAAAAGACTGTAATTAAGCCTTAAGATAAACTCTAATGTTTCGTTTGGTTGGAGGGATGGAAAAGTGGATAGAAGAGATCGGAGTAGGGATGGATGAGGTATCTCTAGGGAAAGAAATGTGTCTTCCTCATTTTTTGTTTGGTTGAATGGAATGAATGGTATAAATAATGAATGGAGTGATACTTTTTTCTTGTTTGGTTAGAAGCAAGTGAATGAGAGTTTTTATATTCTTTTTACTAATGCACTCTCATTATATAAAATTATAAAAGGTAGATATTCATTTCAATTTTTTTGAAAATGTTAAAATTGAAAACATAAAGGAATGAGGGATGAGGCACCCCTCCTTTTTTCCTTCCTCTCTTTCATTTCCTCCTACTAAACACGAAAATATTTATCCATCCCTCCTCTCATCAACCCACCTCAATCATTCCCTCCAACCAAACATAGCATATGCTCCGTTCGGTTGGAGGGATGGAAAATGAATGAAAGGGAGAGAGGAAGGGGTGAATGAAGTATCTCTATGGAAGAAAAAATGTATCCATTCACTTTTTGTTTGGTTAAATAAAAGGAATGACAAAAAGAGTTAATCGAGTGACACATTTTTTTTTTTTTTGGTTTGATGGAAAGAAGTGATAGTTTCTATGTACTTTTTATTCATATACCCTCCCTATATAAAGTTAAAAAAAAGTAGATGTTAATTTTAGATTATTTAATAACATTGAGCTCACCATACAATGATACAAACCACCTGTGTAGTCTAACCTGGGTGACCATGACAAATTAAAACTATAAAATGAAGATTGCATTGATTCTCATTCCTTATGGAACTGAGCTCTTTCAGTTAAGAAATCTTTTGTCAGTAGAGGTTATTACAACTTAATATAAAAATTTTACATTATCATCAAAATGATATAATTGCCAATAACAATAAAAATCGATTGATATATCTGCTGTTTACGCAAACACTTAAAAGGAAGGAGTCGGCAAGTATCTCAGATTAAATCACCTCACCAAAGGCCGAATGGGATACTCTTTTTCTTTTTTTGTTTTTTTTTATCCGATAACTGGGGTAAAATGTAGGAGTGTTCAAATAACCCGCTAATCCGTCAAATCAATCCAAACTAATTCGATTAGTGTGGTTCGATTCGGTTTTTTGATCTAATGGTTCAGTGATGGTTTTAAAAATTAGCAATCCGTAATGAGTGGTTCGGTTAACGAATTGAATCCTGAAAAAACCGAACTGATTCGTTAACCGATCCGATCCGTGAATTATATTATATAATTATATGTATACTGTAATATATTATTTCTATTTATTTTTTTTATTCCTTATTTGTTTTTAGATTAAATGTGTTACAACATACTGTTTTGAAAGATTTATTGTTTGGGCTGAGCCATAACTAAAATAGTAAAGTATAATCATATATTGGGTTGAGCCATAACTACAATATAATTATATTGGGCTATTTGAAAAAGCTCAATCCGTGGGAACCGAACCAAACCAATCCGTTTTTTTACGGTTCGGTTTGGCTTGGATTGGTAATCCCCATGGATTGGTTCGGTTTCAGATTTAGTCAATCCATGAGGACTGAATTGGTTTGAATTTTACTCAAAACCGAACCGATCTGATCCGTGATCAGCCCTAGTAAAATGGGATACTCTTGTTACACAATAACAAATTTTTAATGAGTTTTTCTAGCCTTATCTTATTTTTTAATAAGATTTAATATTGAGGGAATTTTGTCTTTATATTTGTTGAACAATTAAATTTTTTTTTTTTGAAAAACAGAATTGACCCGACAAAAACACATAATCGATGGAGATAAATTTCCGATTTATCTGTCACTACTCTTTACATAAACACTAGATAAAATCGGCAAGAATCTTAGATTAGATCACCAAGCCAAGAGGGATATTCTTGTAACATCCATAACAATGGCAAGTATTTTAGACTAGATCACCAGGCCAAGAGGGATATTCTTGTAACATCCATAACAATTTTTTAATTAGTTTATCTAACCTTATCTTATTATAAATTGAAATCAGACCGGATTAAGAATCCATAACGTTTTCCAGTGCACCGCTATTTTATTGTGGTGCGTTGGGGATGATTACGAATTTAGGATCAATTCAGCAGAGTAAGATTTATTGTTTTTATTTTAATGATATATTATTTAAAATATTTTTCACAATTACATACTTTTTATTTTGACTTCATTTGACAAAATTACATTATCAATTTTGGCCATATTGTATAATTGTATTTTATAATATTTTGAGCTGATTTTTTACAACGAGACCATTTTAATATATATATATATATATATATATATATATATATATAAAAGTAAAATTCAATAAAAGCACTCAAAAGGAAAGTGAATCCCAGGGAAATACAAGGCTTAAAAAGCCTCAAGCCTTCAAAGTGGCCAAAAAAACAACAATCTCCTCTACAGATCTAAAATCTCTCCCTGAAACTCAATAAAAAAGAGTGGAAATAATAGAGAACTTAAGCAAAGCAATAGGCTTCTCCTTCCCTTCGAAATATCTCCGATTTCTCTCGAGCCAAATACACCACCAAATATAAAGAGGAGTAGCTCTCCAGGCGTCCCGAATGAGGGCCCCATTGAGTAGCCTCTATAAGCCTCAATCAACTTTCTAGATGATCTAGGCATAACCCAATGGATCCCAAATAACCCCAGCATCAAATCCCAACATCCCCTAGCCATGCTGCAATGTAACAGAAGGTGATCAATTGTCTCCTCGTCCCGCAGGCACAAATAACATTGATTAACCACCACCTGATTCCTCCTCCTCAAATTATCCTGGGTTAAAATCCTCCTCAAGACAAAAGTCTAAGCAAAAAAGACCACCTTGAGGGGAGCCTTGGAGCGCCAAATAGACTTCCAAGGGAAATGGCCTCCAGAACTAACCGAAAGACACCTAAAAAAGGACCGAACCTCGAAGCGACCCTAATGATTAGGGTCCCAAAGCCAACAATCCGAATCCCCAGCTGTAATCACCTGGCGGTACAACAACTCCAAAAAACGGGTGACCTCCTTAATCTCCCAGTCCTGAAAATGCCTCCTAAATTAAACATCCCAAGTGAGTCTCCCGTTATTAAGATGATAACAGTCAACCACCATAGCCTACCTATGAAAAGTAATCCTGTAAAGCCGTGGGAACGCGGAGCAAAAGGAAGTTCCCCACACCAAAGATCCTCCCAAAATTTGATCCTTCTACCATCCCTGATCTGAAAACTAACATGTTTATAAAAATCATCCCACCCCTTCCGAATGAAAGTCCAAACCCCCACCCCCCTAGAACCAAGTACCTCAAGATAACTCCACCCTCCTCTACTCTCCCCAAACTTGTGTGCAACAACCCTCCTCCAGAGCCAACGCCTCTCAACCCCAAACCTCCAAAGCCACTTTCCAAGGAGAGCCTTATTAAAAGACAACAACCTCCTAATCCCTAAGCCACCACTCTGAATCGGACAAAACAATTGCTCCCAAAGAACCAGGTGAAACTTGAACTCCTCTCCTGTCCCTTCCTCCCCCCCCCCCTCCCCAAAGAAAATTGCGTTGCAACCTCTCAATCCTCTCAGCCATAGAAACAAGAATCTAAAAAAAAAGAGAATAAATAAGTGGGGACGCATGAAAGGGTGCTCTTAATCAACGTGACTCGACCCCCTTTGGAGAGATATTGTTTCTTCCAACCCGCTAGCATTTTCTCAAATCTATCCACTACTGGATCCTAGCTCTCCACACACCTCGAAGGAGCACCCAAGGGCAACCCTAGGTAAGAAATGGGAAATGAGCCAGTGCGGCATCCAAGAATCTGTGCAAACATCTCAATCTCAGGAACCTCCCTAACCGGCATAAGAATGTTTTTTCTAATATTCACCTTAAGCCCAGAAACTACTTGGAACCAAACCAAGACGCATCTCAGATATCTCAACTGGTACGCATTAGCATCACAAAGCATAAGAGTATCATTAGCAAACATCAAGCGGGAGATCTCCAACTGACTAGCAACATCCCTGCCCACTCGAAAGCCTATCAAACAACCCAAATCAACCGCCCTCTGAATCAACTTGCTAAGGGCCTCCATCACAAAGAGGAAAAAGAACGGAGACAAATGATCTCTTTGTCTCAAACCCCTCGAACTAGAGAAGAAACCCGTCAGAGCTCTATTCACAAGGACAGATAACCGAGCACTAGAAATACAAAACAGAATCCACCTCCCCAATACTCCCCAAATCCCATCATCTCCATCAAGTAGAAAAGGAAATTAACTCCAGCTCACATGATTGTACGTTTTCTCGATGTCCAACTTGCATAAAACATCCAGAATCTCACTACTCAAGTTGAAGTCCACATATTCACTAGTAATAAGAACTGAATCCAAAATCTGACAACCGCCCATAAAGGCATTCTGAGAATCAGAAATAACATCATCCAAGACCTTCCTCAACCTAGAAGCCAAGACTTTAGCAATCAACTTGTAAAAGCAACCCACCAAGCTAATAGGGCAAAAGTCCCTAATATCTAACACCCCTCCCTTTTTCGGAATGAAAGCAATAAACGTGGCATTCAAACTCTTCTCAAACAATCCCTGAGCAAAGAAAGTGTGAAAAAAATGCCAATCACCTCTTCTCGAACCACCTCCCAACACTCTGAAATAAATCTCATGGAAAATCCATCTGGACTTGGGGCTTTATCCCCATTACAGCTCCTCACTGCAGACAAAACTTCCTCTTCAGAAAAAAGGTTCCTCTAGAGTAGAACACTCCTCACTTGAAATAGAGTCAAAATGAAGCCCTACAAGCAATGGTCTCCAACCAGCAGATTCTGTAAACAAAATCGAATAGTAATCTACAATACCCTTACAAATCTCCTCCTCCTTACAAAACAACTCCCCATCCACCCGGATCCTCCCAATGAAATTGCCCCGTCTATAAGCATTGGCAAGCCTATGAAAAACTTCGTACTATTGTCTCCTTCCTTGAGCTACAAAACTCTAAACTTTTGTCTCCACAAAATCTCCTTAGTAATCTGCAATACCCTTACATTTGAATATGAGCAGTGATACTTACACCGAACACTTGTAGTGAATTATCTAACAGAAATAATTTTTAATTGGCTATTTATATTAAATACAACTAATTGGAGGGCTTCATTTCCTTATTTGTTACATAATTGACCAATTAAAAGAGTAAGTCTAGTAATTTACTGCAACTATTCGGTGCAAGAATTATTTTCCTTGACTAATAATGTAATTTGTTCTTTTTGTTTTCAAAATGTGATAATTTAAAAGTGAGCCCATGACAAGTGTCATGACTCCATGGTGGCATTACTTTTACCAAAAAAAATAAAAATGCATAAAATTGTCTAAAGAAAAATCCTCACCAAAAAAATAAAAATCTCAACTCAAAATGCAATTCTAAAAGTTAAAATTTTTAAGTTGATTAAAAATTCTAGCAAGTTAAAATTATTTTTAATGATTACCGAACGGAAAATTTTAAAACAAAAGCAATTTTTATTGGATGGAGAGTAATTCCAAACAGACTCTTAAGGGTTGTTTGGACCTCTGCCCTTGCCAAACGTCCTTCTTAACCAACTACTCCACTCCCAAGTGTTAAAGCTCTCTCCCTATATACGTGTGTGTTTTCATGTGTATAGAGAGAGTTATGGGAGAAGAGAGCTAAAGTTGGAAAGCTCCTAACCAAAAGAAAAGGTAAAGTTAAAAGATGGGGGTGGGTTAGTTGTTATTAATATAAAGGAAACGAAAGTGAAGGAGTAAAATGCAAAACATATATGATTTGTATATATATCTTTCAATTTGAGAAGAGGATGCCTGTAGATTACAACCATTAAATGTATGTGGTATTCACATGTGGATTCCAATTCAATTCCTGAACTGATTCTCCACTATTTGTGTCTCGTCCACAGGAGAAAGGTGATACAATTATTCTCTCAAAGAACATTTCTAATTCCATTTTGAATTTTTTTTTTTCCTGTGAGTGTGTCCTTTCAAACGTTAATTCACACTTGCTTCATTACCTTTCTTACAACCCCCTCCACTTACATGTCTTTTAAAAGGCTTCAACTCTCTTCAAAGGTTGAACAACCCCATTAGCTTCTCAGGTGGCTGCTCTCAACTCTTCTTCTGTTGGAATCTCTCTCTCTCTCTCTCTCTCTCTATATATATATATATATATATATATCATATTCATCTGTTGTTGCACGGGTTATTACTCAAATTTCTATAGCAATTTTGTTTTGATTAACTCATTATAATTCTCTCTTTGCCTATACATACATACATATATCCATGTATCTGTGCATTAGAGAACTAAATTTGCCTTTCCTCTGATTTATTAGTATTATTATTATTATTATTATTATTTGTGGGTTCATTTTTTTTGAGTTCTATTCTAATTTACTAAACATTTCCATAACAAATTCTCATACCCATATACAAAATCTATTTCTTCAACCAATTACATTATGTAGGATTATGATAATCTGGTATAATATTAAACTGACAATTAATTTCCATCTTCTACTACTTGTTTTTCCTTTTATTTTTTCTGTTGCAGATATATATATATATATATATATATATATATTTTTTTTTTCTTTTTTTGATATATATATATATATATATATATATTTGTTTTGCAGAAAAGTAAAGACATAATTAAATGGCTGCAGCTAGCGACAAAAATAAGGCAGCCAAAAAGTTTCAGAAAAGCTACTTTGATGTATTGGGTTTGTGCTGCTCATCAGAGGTTCCTTTAATTGAAAAGATTCTCAAGTCTCTTGATGGAGTCAAAGATGTTTCAGTGATCGTTCCATCAAAGACGGTCATTGTTATACATGATAGTCTCCTCATTTCTCAAATTCAAATCGGTAATTGCCCAAAACTACTTTGTCATACTCAATTTCTGTTATATATCCATATATATTTGTATGTATGTGTGTGTTTGTTTTCTTTTGCATCATGTCAATTTCTTCCAATGTCAAAACTGCCTTTTCTTTGATCAAGATGTCCTTTTCAAGATCATTGAGGTTGATGTTCCACTACCTCATGCATAACTTTTGCGACATAGGAGTACGGTTTATTTCAACTTTTCTTTTTTTTCCTTTTTTTTTTTTTCGTTATTATTATTTTAAATTGTTGCGATGATGATAGTGATATATGATTGTATATATTTATATAAATTTGCTTGGAAGAATGTCAAGTTGGGTCCATTAGTAGCGTTAGATTGATTACGAAGGCCACTTGTTTGGTGGTAATGATTGGTGAATGCAAAGCCACATGTTGGAGCTTCATTGATGAATTCTGATAAGCCGATGTAAGTCGCACAATGAGCCCGATGAGCCAAACTTGAGAATAATATTATATTTTTGAGAAGAATGATGTGACTTAGAATTAACTTACTATTATTGTTATAATTATAAATATATTTTATATATATATATATATATATATATATTTTTTGCCATTGAAAAATATACTAATTTCTAAACAAATTGGTGAATTTGGTTTTTATATTTATTTTTTGAATTCTCTAAAACATGAAAGTGAAGTTCCCATCACTATGATGGGACAATGACACACACTTATTAGTGTCTTTACCCAAAAACGATGACACACACTTATTAGGTCTTTACCGAAAATAGATGACACACACTTGGTGGGTCAGCTAAAAATTTGCATGATTTTAGTAAAATAATATAGTGGTTTGAATGATTGTAAACTTTATTTAAAAAAAAGTTCTAGGATTCCACTTCGGTGTTATCACAATAATAGTGTTGATCAAGTAAATTAAACTTTATTGATAAATAACAATATACTTTATTGATAAATAACAATATACTTAAATTTTTACCAAAAAGTTATAAAATAAGTACAAAACAATATATTTCATCTCAATAGATGGTTGTGTTAAATACTCCATCTATTTCAAAAATAAGTTTTCACATTCGTATCTGTGATTGTGACATGAGTAAGAGTTTTCGTGTAATCTAGAGTTCTTGGGTTCAGCTTGATAGCTTATATAACATATTAGGTAGGATTACCTAATAATTGCAGGTAATTTAGGAATTAACAAATAATAATAGCTATATGCCTGTGTATGTGTGCCTATAATAGCAATACTGACATGTTCTGATTATTTTTGATAGTGAACATTTTTACCATTTTACCAAAATGCCCTTCCATTGCTTCTAATTTATGTCATTCTTTTATTTCATTTATTTAAATTTTTTTTTTTCCCTGAGGGAGGGGCTTAAAAATTGTATATAAAAATATATTGATTACTGTTTTTCTTGGTCTGATTTATTGCAGTTAAGGCACTAAACAAAGCGAGGCTGGAAGCTAATGTTAGACTATATGGAGAGGGAAGTTACAAGAAAAAATGGCCAAGCCCTTACACAGTTGCTTGTGGTATATTACTTGTGCTATCATTTCTAAAGTACGTTTACCGACCATTTCAATGGCTGGCTCTTGGGGCAGTTGCTATTGGTATCTGTCCCATTGCTATGAGAGGTGCCGCTGCCATACGTAATCTCACTCTTGATGTCAACATTCTTGTTATAATTGCAGGTAACAATTACTATTAATGTGTTGCGTTTATCAATATATATATACTAAACTAGGACTAGTTAGGATGTCACTTTGAATTGAAAGTGAAAGCCTACCTTTTTTCCTTTAAAATGTAATAGAAGGAAATGGTTCCCAAATATGAATGGTTTCGTATCCCACATAAACTTAACTCTATACAATATAAATGGTTTACTCTTGCAGCCAAAACTCTAATTCATTAACTACATCTATTCTTAGCTCTCCATTATTGTCTCCGGTGACATATTTGATAATGTAAGTTTTTCTACAATTTGATTATCATCTTTTAACTTTTTCTTTCAAATTCTAACGACTACATCTTACTGTCTTAAATGATTATCAAGACACAACCACCACGTGATTTTTAACCGTTGAAGTTAGCCCTTCAACCCAAGCTGAACTTCTACAACTAGACAATTAATTATTAGCAAAGTGGAACTTATTAATTATAGAGCAATTTAATTATGGTCCTCTATGAGATGTTAAATTCAAAGGAGGTCAAAAGCATTAAATTTGTTTCTTGAAAGATTTTGTCCTCTGATCCACTTCTTCCACCAACTATGGGTAATTCGATCCATAAACTGTCCCTTTTCTCCAATGATGGTATTTTTGAATTTTTAGTTAACCAAACCATCCTGTAGTTAGCACAATTTAGTCACCTATTAATTGTCCAATGGTTTAGGTGAAAGATCGAACTGAAACCTAAATTATTATTACTATTTTAAAATCTTGTAAATTTTAAATTTAACATCGTGTCAAGTTAGTTGGCACGATGTCAAATTTAAAATTACTTGACGTGTGATATTGATATCTTGATTATCCATTGCAGTAGCCACAAAAGTAACTCAACTGAATTTCTTTGTTCTATTTGATTGATAGGGAAATCCAACAAATAAAGTTCCATTTGAATTATTTATGAAAAAAAAAATAGTTCCATCAGAAATTTTAATTTTCAATTTGATAGCTTTTATTATGTTTTTGGCAATCTTGTCTAGGAGGTGGGCCAAAGAAAGTAAAATATTACATGCCTTGTATATTAAGAAACTGATTGTAAGTGAGTAATCATTGCTTATATATAGAACTTGTTCGATTTCAAATTAATTCAAAAAACAGTGCTTAATAAAACTACTCAATTGCAGGTTAGTCATTGCTTATTTATAAAACTTGTTCGATTTTTGGACTACATGTTGATAAAACAGGTGGGGTGATCAGTATCTTTATTGGCCTAAGTTGCACCTTACACGTATGGAATAATGGAATGTGGCTGTGGCCAGTGAAATGATTGGAACCATTAGGGATTTCGTGTGACCTATTTTTATTATAATCACTTCAATAGTGCTAGCATTTCAAATACCAAGCTGATTTGTCTTGCACATAGTGCAATTTATATATACATATTATATATAACTTTAAGATGGTTTCTTAAACATTGTACCCGATATTTTGCAGTTGTGGGGTCTATTGCTCTACATGATTACTGGGAAGCCGGCTCAATTGTCTTTTTATTTACAATTGCAGAATGGCTCGAGTCAAGAGCAAGTCATAAGGTTTGCAAAAACAATGGCCTCTCTCTCTCTCTCTCTCTCTTCCTCATAAGAGTTGCAAGACACTCATCTAGGAGGGTTGAGGCAAATTAAGCTTATATAGAAGTGCATTTACTGTTTTAACTTCCAAAGCTAATGCAATAGCAAAACATAACACTTGTGTCTATAATATTCTAGGTAAGAAAAGTTACACACGTATAGAATCCGAGATTTAATTTGAGCAAAAGATTTACAATAAAGAGCTTTATATGTAGATTTAGGTTATCTGATCAAATGTTAATTAGAAAATCATCGAACAAAGAAGAAAACAAGCACAGGTGAATAATACAGCACACCCGAATTTGCTTCTTTTTAGCCCCTCTTTTTTTTTAGAATTGAAGAGTGAGGAAAATGGGAAGATTTCAATTAATTGACAGAAATGCTGTGATAGTATCTAGCTTTGAGAGACTTCCTACCACTGGCAAAGTCAAAGATTTTTGATACTTAAGGGAATCCAAAATGTTGTGGTATTAGACATGGTACAATTTTAAAATTTCAATTGACAACTCTTTATGTATCATAATACCCAAAAAAGTTTTAAAAGTAGGGCCAATGAGTTCATGTTCTGAACACTGATTATATTAACGAAGACTTTAAAGAGCATTATGAACAAGATGAATAGGGAAATGAGATAGAAGGGGAAGAAAATGGATGCATGCTGGATATGCTTTCATTTATGTAGCGATTGCTTATAGGGATTAAATGCAGTTGAATGAAAATGAAGCAGGGGAAATAATTGTGACAAGGAAACAAGCAAACTGGAAATGGACAATTCCAGATATATATTAAGCAAGTACGATTCATAAAACACAGAAATAGGGGTAGCATTCACACAATAAAAGACAACAACATGGAATTGCATTTGTTATGTGACTAACATCTAGCAAATATAACTGATGTGAAGGATTGGACTATATAGACCATAATAGATGAGAATAGTCAAATAAACCCAAAATTAGTGTTATATCAAAGACTGAATATTAAAAGTTTTACTAACTGTATCTTTGCCTTGTCTAAATTTCAGTCCTTCCCTCGAGGAGGCTGGTGAAAAAACAGTAGTAAATTTGCTTATTGAACAAACTTGGATAGGCCCTGCTAATTGCTTCTCAGTTTCAAGGTATTATTGTGATTATGCATCCTAATGAAGGTGGGAATTTTTCTTTTTTTTTTTTTTTTGTAGGCCACTGCTATCATGTCAGCACTGGTGAACATAGTCCCTCAAAGAGCTGTATTGGCTGAAACTGGAGAAGAAATTGATGCCAATGCAGTCCAAGTGAACACCATTCTTGCTGTTAAGGCCGGTGACATTATACCCATTGATGGAATTGTTGTAGAAGGGAAATGTGAAGTAGATGAAAAAACTTTGACCGGTGAATCGTTTCCAGTTTCCAAACAAAAAGATTCCACCGTTTGGGCTGGTACAGTCAATGTAAATGGTAAACCTCCACTTTTCTATGTCTGAATATTTCAATGGAGCAATAAAGAGATGATTTAATAACAAGGATTGATCTTCTTTTAGGTTATATTAGTGCAAGGACTACCACTCTGGCTGAAGATTCTGTGGTGGCTAGAATGGCAAAGCTTGTGGAAGAATCTCAAAACAAGAAGTCTAAAACTCAAAGAATCGTTGACAAATGTGCCAAGTATTACACCCCAGGTTGGTTGATCTTGTTATTAGAATCCAAGATGATTCAGTAGCAAATTTATGGAGCTAGAGAAATGAATTCAAGTAAAAATGATTCTCCATATAAAGTGCCAAGTGCTACTTTCCTTGATAAAATTGTCAGTACCTTCTTTTAACTGCCACAAAAGGGACACAATTAAAGTTTTTGTGAAAGAATATGATCATGGATAATATAATAATGTGTGAGAAAAATATTACGCCTAATGCAAGAACTAATGAAGTTCTTGTTCGTCCTAAAAGTATTTTTGTGTTCAGTTACCATAAGTGATTTTCTACCTTCTATTGTGTTTATTATTTTTCCCTCTCAAGTGCAAGCAATAGTATTCGTAAGTTCTTATTCGATGTTTTACTTTGTACTTTTCAGCCGTTGTGCTTATATCAACTTGTTTAGCAGTTATTCCGACTGCATTAAGAGTTAAAAATGAGAACCAATGGTATCATTTGGCCTTGGTTGTTTTGGTAAGTGCATGTCCTTGTGCACTTGTCCTCTCAACACCAGTTGCCACTTTCTGTGCACTTTCGATGGCAGCAACATCTGGACTTCTAATCAAAGGGGGAGAATATCTTGAAACTCTCGCAAAAATTCAGATCATGGCTTTTGACAAAACTGGGACAATAACTAGAGGAGAATTCACAGTGACAGATTTTCGATCTCTTCTGGATGATGTTAGCGTTAACACATTACTTTTCTGGTAAGGTTACTTTTTTTTCTCTGATTTCTTTGCATAGAAATAGGGAAACTTCAGTAAAACAATATTTGAATTTTAAAGAGTCAATGCTGAATTGTCAGTAGTACAAAAAGGACAGAAAAAATTTCATGGAACTGGGAAGTAGAAAAACTTTTGTTACTGTCTTAATGGTCCCTGTGACACAAATCACTGAATGTTGCTGCCCATGGCAGAAAAAGTACATGTCATCAAATATAGTCAAAATTTTGTTTTTTATACTAGGAATCTTGAGCTCTTGAGCAGTGACTTGAATATCCCTTGAGATGCAGATAAGATTGAAGAAAAGTCTTTTATGATGTTTTTGAAATGCTAATGTCATAAATAAGTTTTAGCAAAACAAATGGTTTCTTCATTGCTACCAAAAAGGGGAGAGAAGGGGGGGAGGGGGAAGAGAATACTCTCAAATGCTATATCATATACGATGGTTGGATTCAGTTGAATTAGAGAACTCATTCGTTGTATATGGAAATTCTGCACTTCATTGGAAACTGAAATTTGTACTGCATACTTTAAAGGGTTACAAGCATTGAGAGTAAGTCTAGTCATCCAATGGCGGCTGCACTTGTTGAATACGGGCAGTCACATTCTGCTGATCCAAAGCCTGACAAAGTGGAGGAATTCGAAAATTTTCCTGGAGAAGGTATCTATGGTAAAATTGATGGGAAAGACATCTATGTTGGAAACCGAAAAATAGCTATGAGGGCAGGGTGTGAAACAGGTGAGAAGCTTCACCCCTTATATACCTTCAAATTATCTTGTGAACATCTCAGTTACACATAGAAGTGATACTTTTTGCCTCTTTTTATTAATAAAGAAAAAATATATATTGTAAGATTCCAAATTTTTTATTTATTTATATTCCTCTGTTCACTTGACCACCAAACATATTTTGCATCTATTCTTGTTTTGTTCTTATTGTTTCACATCTTCAATCTTTCAGTTCCAACCTTAGATGATGATACCAAGGAAGGGAAGTCCATTGGATACATATTCAGAGGAGCAACTCCTGCAGGAATTTTCAGCCTATCTGATGCTTGTCGAACTGGAGTCAAGGAGGCAATCCAAGAGCTGAAGTCAATTGGCATCAAAACTGCTATGCTTACAGGTGATAGTCATGCAGCAGCCATGTATGCACAACACCAGGTGAAATTCTAGTCCCTAATTTGTGTTTAGCTTGATTGTCATGTATGATAAAAACTTCTAAGCCCTGAAAATTTTGATTAAAATATGTTTGAGTTGTGGTTCAAGCTTAGTTCCATTGCATCCACATGGTCCCGGTTCGACCATTTCATGTTTTTGATTGGCTTCTATCAAATCATAATGAATGGTTATGTATATGCTTTTGGATTTGTCAGCATTGCTAATTTAGGTGAGCCTGATCTTGCATAAAATCCTAATGCCATACCATTCATCTAATCGAAATAAGGTTCGTTTGTTTTTAGCATCCCCTGCGTATTTTCCAGTAAAATAATGGAGTTATCAACATGTATTTTAAAAAACGTTTAATTTTCTTCTTTTAATCATACAAATAAAACCTTTGTGCAATCAAGTTTGGCTCATTTTTGTTATTATAACGAACAAAATAGACTCATGTTAGATCCTATGAGAAAACATAATGAGGTGATCTTTCAATGAAGCATCCCGGTGTAATACACATTATCGTTAACATGGTACGACAATTTTTCATGGATTAATTAAAAGGAAATTATTTTTATTTGCAGTTGGGGTGTGCTTTAGATGTGGTCCATGCTGAACTTCTACCTGAAGGCAAGGCAAGAATCATCAAAGACTTTCAAAAGGAAGCGCCGACTGCCATGATAGGTGATGGCATAAATGATGCTCCTGCATTAGCTACAGCAGATATTGGTATCTCAATGGGCATTTCAGGCTCAGCACTTGCAACTGAGACAGGGAACGTGGTTCTCATCTCAAACGACATCCGGAAGATACCAAAAGCTGCTCGACTTGCTAGAAGAACACGTAGGAAAGTAATTGAGAATGTGGTTTTTTCAATTACAACTAAGGTTGCCATACTTGCATTGGCATTTTCTGGTCACCCGCTTGTTTGGGCTGCAGTTCTCGCTGACGTTGGAACAGCCTTGATAGTAATCTTCAACAGCATGCTACTTTTACAAGGAACTCATAATCATGGAACAAAATGCTGCAAATCTTCTGCAACAACACACATCCATAGACATTGCAAAAGCACTGATAATAACCACCCATCCCATAGCCACAAGCATTGTTGTTCTGATACTGAAGCTCAAGCACAGAAGGGCACTCCAAGCTCATGTGGGAACAACAAATGCTCGGATTCATCAGTCACACATGGTTGTTGTGCAAGTGGTGATCTGTTGCAAGAGGCTAGGCCCTCAGATCATGAAAGATGTGACATGGACACTCAAGATAAGGGGTTAGGCAGTGTACACAATCATGGATGTTCGGGCCATTTCATGTCAAGGTCATGCGGGGAAGATAATTGCACAAACTCAGTTGAACATCACAGTGTTTGTGCACACGGTAATGGGCTCCGTGAGGCAGAACACACTGACCATCGGAACTGCGACACCTTGGTTCTTCATGATATGGCTTCAAGGAGTGAGCATAATCATTCGGGTGTAAATTCTTTGGAACAAGGTGAGCGCTTAACAAGTAACGGTCATTGCCACAAAATCCATTGTGTAGATAACCATGTACATAACCACACTACCAATGAAGAATTAGGCAATGTGGTTGAGACTAGTTGCAGACACTGCCAACCAAATTCCGAGGGTCATTCGGAGTGTAAGAAGCATGGTACAGACTCTAGCACACCACTTCATGGTACTAACCATTGGGAATGTACAGCATCTAAGGCTTGTATGAGTTTGGAGAAGAGACAAATTGGTGGCTGTTGCAAGAGCTACAGGGAGGAATGTTGTGGTAAGAGTGCACATTTTGGAGGTAATTTAGGAGGCTTATCAGAAATCATAATCGAGTAGAAGTACCCTATAGCTTAAAAATGTTTAGAAGTTATATAAAATGCTTGTTTTCCTATCAATAATCTAGGAAATTTTGTTGAAAGGTCAATTATAGTTAAAAAAAAAAAATCAACTTAATGTACGAATTTACAAGCTTTAAAAAAATTTCTCTTTCATTTCTTTTCTTCCTTATTTCCAATCAGTGGTCAAAGCTATGCTACACTTTGATTGCTCCATGTAGACTCATGGAAAATCAGCATCAAAAGGTTCTGATTTCTCCACCAATCAAATCTTTTGCCTTCCTCGATTTTATACGAAACCACTGGACAAACAAGAAAAAGTAACCCAAGAATTGCAGTGACTCACCGTTGGCCACACAACAAAGCAAAAGGATCCCAAAATAGCAGGGCCAGTGACTTCATTTATTTTTAGTAATTTACAATTTTTTTTACATTTAAACTCACTAGTGCAAGAAATTTATTCACACCGAGCATCATAATTTTTATCAATAGACTACTAGTTTGTGAGTCCAAATACCGGAATCTCTGATTCCACCACCATCCATCATATTTCTCACCGATGGATGACTAGAAGTCTAGGTTTGTGAGTTCAACCACCTTAAAATACTGAAATCTTTCGCGTTCACTATCTCACCAATCCGTGACTTCTCCCTTTTTATAGTTGTATAACATTTTTTGAATGTTAACGTTGATTGAGTTCATCAATCTTATTGTTCTTTACATGTGTTTAAATCATATCTCTTCAGATGTTATTGACAAACATAATCCTTGTCCCATTTTTTAGCTATTGTTAATGAATTTAATCTGTTTGTCTTCTTATATTGTGAATTTTTGTCGATTTTTTTTTTTTTTTTTTTTATAAAAAATTTATTCAAGTTTAATTTTTCATACAGTTTTATGTAATATTTTTTTTATCTGATTTCTTTCAATTTAATATAACAACTCATTAAAAGTTTCAATTCACTGATCCGATCCTATTCAATTCGGATTTGATTAAACTTTCTTACATAACCGAGTATTTTTACTTTTCATTTATCCATGCGGATAGGATTAGTTTAGATTTAATGCCTAAGTAAAAAATGATCCAATGTGCGGTTATTCTATTATCTACACAAATAATAACAATGACAATTTTGATAAGTCAACAATTGATAGATGCTGTTTTTACATAATACTATTTGAGAGATAGCTTAGCTAACAAGTGATAATATTTCATTTAAAAATGGAAAAGGCCAAAAACAATTAAAAATCAATTGGGTGAAAAACGAAAGTTGAGTTGGTGTGAAAGGATGGCTTGAAGTTTATTCTTTAACCAAAAAAGGAAAGAAATTATTGTGTGTGATTAAGATTTGGCGTTTGTGGCCTCGAGCATGATGCGAATCTAGTTGAGTACAGCGAGGAGAGAGAGAGAGAGAGAGAGAGGAGGGAAGGTACAAAAGGCACATGGAGAGCACCTGCATAGGTCAATAATAGATGGGATATGTAGTTTAAGTTTCTCACTCTCTCGCGCACGCGCGCGCGCGCGCAGTGTTCAATTTCTAATACTCACTTTTCCTCGTAATCTTAACATTTAATTCAACGGGTACTAGGGTGAATAATTATTTTAAGAAATTAATATTATTTTAATTAACTATTAATTATGAAATAACTATTGGATACATTCTTAAAGAAAAAAAAATATATTTACCACCTCCACCACCACCACCACCTCCACCCCAGACAGATTTGATAGCTACTTTTGATTAAAAATTATCAAAACTACAAATTAATTGACGTCTTTATAATTATTGGTGTATGTGGTGGTGGTGGGTGGCAGTATGGTGGTGATGGAGGTGGCAGTGTTGTGGTGTGGTTGGGGAAGGTGGTCGTGGCAGCAAGGGAGGAGGTGGGTGGTGGTGAAAAATCGACAGTGGTGAAAAGGGACATAGTTAAAGTTTAATCAGATTAAAAATATTATTATTATTATTTTTAAAAAAGTATCCAATATAGTCATTTCATAATTAATGGCTAATTAAAAGAAAGACAATTATCTAAAATAATTATTGTTTCAATTAGCTGTATAATTAGATTCTAAGGTTATGAGTAAAAGTGAGTATATTGCTCTTGCTCACTAGGGAGCAATTGAACACTACTCTGTGTGTGTATATATATATATACATGTATGTACAAATTGCATAAAAAAATTCTTTTACTTTCAACTTTTGGTAAGAAATTTCTTGAAGAAAAATGTTGACAATAAACCTGTCTAAATCTCTAAACTATCAATTTATGACAAAGAGATATTATAATGACTAAACTATCTCTTAATATAAATTATATAAAATAATATCTTTTCATATTAACTTAAAATTAATACAAATAACTCAATTGTCACAGTGTTGTTGTTATTATTATTTTTTAACATTGAATTTATAATAAAATAAAAATATCTTAAAATAATTTTTAAAATTTTTAGAAATCGTTTTAAAGTAAACTTAATTTTTGTTAAATTTAGATGAAGGGAATTTTTATTATTATAACATTACTTTAATGGTGTATAATTTTTTTAAAAAAATACAAACAAATTAAAACCTAAAATGAATTTTTTTAAAAAAATTTATATTAAAGGGAATTTTCTTGATTATTGCATGACTTTGTAATAAATTTGATAGTTACAAAATTTTATGTTAAACCTTCTTCTTTTTTTTTTTTTTTTTTTTTTTTTTCAAGAGGATTTAAAATAATAAAAAAAAAAATTAAAAGTAGAAGATTATGTTAAACCTCGGAGACTTTGTGGACCACCCAAAATAGTCTTCGAGCCTTGATTAATTTCAATTGGTTGGAAATAACTAGGGCTGCAACTCGGGTAGGTTGGACGGGTTTGAAGTATACTTGAGCCCAATCCACCAAATGAAATGCTAAACCCAAGCTCAACCCTAACCCTATCATCAACCTTAACTACTTAACCCGAGCCCAACCCATTCTTCTACTTTTAAATTCGGGCTTGCAACTCTGGCTTATATTCCGGGTTAAAATTTCGGATTATTTCGGGTTACTCATATGACTAATCTTTATACCAAAAATTTAATATGATCTTGAATTAGTTTTAGATTAAATTACTCTAAAACAAGAAAAAGTTTAAAGATTTTTTGTAAATTTTTAATAAATTACAAATAAATTTTTAAAAAATTAATTTTCTTAAATGCTAACATGCAATAAGTTAAGATTTAACAAAAAAAAAAAAAAAAAGTTGAAAAAAAAGAAAAAGTAATCATAATTTAAATTTTTTATATAATGTATTTAAATTAATATTAGAATTCGGGTTCGGGTTGACTCGAATTACTAGTACTTCAACCTAAGCCCAATCATAATTAAAATTGGGTTGAGATTTTTTAACCCAAAGGTAATTCTAATTATAAAAATAATTGGCGAAGCCCATAAAAAATCGAGTTAGAGCTTGAATTGGGTTCGGTTACTCAACCCAAGTTGCACCAGAAATAACACTCATTGGTTCAAATTTCCCCACCACGAGTCACAAACATATAGCCCACAGACAACACACAAATTCGGTAGATTCCGTCTCCTCTCTCTGTACAATCCCACACATTTAATATCGAAGACGAAGCTGTGCCATTGAGAGCAAGGAGAGGGTTCGTGAGGTACGATTTCATAACGATCAAACTTAGGGTTTTCTGTTTTCGTGTGTTTACACTCTGCATACTCTATCTATATATACGTTTCTCTATCTACTCAACATTTTATTTTCTCTCATTGTTATGATTGAGTTTTGCAGTTTTTTGTCATCTACGAATCTTAGGGTTTTTAATTCCAGTGGTTTTGTTTCAGACTCGCATTTTGGTGAAGATTTGCAAATAACTAAGGTTTTAATCCCAAACGGAACGAGGAAAGGGTTAGATTGCTATTCAAATTAGTGAAGCTATTTCAGTCTAATTCAATCTAACACTTTCGGTATACTTTCCAATAAGAGGACGAGCTGTTGCATTTTTGCTTAATTTATACCCCTTTCTATATTATCGGATTCAAATTGAGCAATCAGATAAGTTGTATTTTGAGAATGGACCTAACTAATATAATACTGGACTCAATCATGATTCATGAGTCATCACAAGGTTGACCTAAAAAAACTCAAGTTCGCTACAGTAAGGGTTTTGTCTTTGTTTTGTTTTTCTAATATTCGCTAATTTAACTAAATTTTCATTTACAGACTTTTGGCATAATTTTTGGAATGTATAACCAATACTCTCGGTGCTTTAATAAATTGAGTGCAGAACTCTATTTCAGAATTTCTTCACATCGGATCTAATTTTGAGTTTAATTAAACAGGTTTGTGTGTGATGTCATGTCTTTTTTACTTTTTTCCAGTAATTTCTCATTTTCAATCTACAAATGTGTTAAAGCTCAACCAATAATTGAATTCTCAGCATAATACAGTTAATACTTGTATTAGAACTGATATCTTAGTTCTAATTTTTGTAATTTTTTATCTGTGCTCTCTAATTTTTGTGCTGTAATCATATGATCTTTAGAGATATTTGTGTTTTTGGTCCTTTTAATGCAGATAACTTTAATAATGATATTTGAATTGTTCTTTTTTGTAATTTTTTATTCTTTTTCTTGATTATAGTCACCTTTGGATAATTTTTTGTTAATGTTTAGTTGAAACTTTCTTTGTAACCTGTAGATTCATTGGTGCTGCTTATGGTAATTAATTTGAAACTTTATCTTAGGGTAAATTACTACCAAGTCCTATTTTTCTCATTGAAAGACAAATAAATTCTAAAAACTTTCTTTAGGGAGTCTTACTTTTGAGATTTTTTTCATTTAAGTACTAAATCACTACATCTTCCATGTGCCATCATTTTGATTATGAATGTAAAAAATAGCTCAATTTCCATGCATATCAACAAGAAAATGGGCTCTTCAATAACAACTTGCTTGCTGAAAATTGGCTCCTCAATAAACTTTACTTTAAATTTTGTGAAGTTTTGTCCTTAGGTAGCTAACTCCTTTTTTCTTCTTCTTACTTTTAAATCTTTGGTGATATATTATTTTACTCAGGTTTTGCATGCTTTCTTTACTAATTAGTCATTATGAACTCGAGTCAATGTTTTTAGCTTCAAATTCTTCTTCTTTTTTGTTATTATATTGCTCTAATTTGATGCTAAGATAAATAGGGAATGCAAATACTACTTTTATTTTTCTTTTTAGTAAGATGTGAATGAAAATGCTTGAAAGTTTTTTAGTCCAAGTTTCCAAAATTTTCAAAAGTTCCATGACACGTTCAAATTTTGTTCTTTTGGCACAAGTGAAGTAAAAAATAGTAATGTACATTGTTTTGTATTTATTTTTATTCATTTATTATTATTTTTGAACAAAGTTAAGGTCATTTTGATAGTTGTTAATTGAGACATGATAGTAAGGGATTGGCTGCAACTTTTGATAGTTTTAGAGGGTGTGTTGCAAAAGTTTAATAGCATAAGGAATTTTTGTAAATTATTTTTGAACAAAGTTAAGGTCATTTTGATAGTCGTTAATTGATACATAATGATAAGGGATTGGCTGCAACTTTTGATAGTTTTAGAGGGTTGGTTGCAAAATTTTAATAGCATAAGGAATTTTTGTAATTTACTCTACTTTCTGCCATCTCTGGTGGGAAAAAGTCTAAAAATCCCAATAAAGGATTTTATTTTAAGGTTCAAGCAAACACACACCTATTATCCACATGTCCCTAGTGGGACTTGAACTCTCAACACACACACACTAAAGGGGTGGAGAGATCATACAATTGGGCCCGAGTTCTTTCCTTCCTGGGACGGGGATGGTATTCTTACCAAAAACCCATCCCTATTTCTTAATCGAGATAGGTGTAGTATTTCTTAACAGGGTGGGGTAGGGTTCACTCAAACCTGTCCTGAACCCATCCCCTTGACCATGTGGAGTTCCAGATTGGTACTGGTAGGGATACTAGCTTATTCCTGGATCCTTGGCTGGATGGAAAGTCAATTATGAGCTTGTATCGCTATAGAAGACTTAGTGGCTCAGTGTTTAGAGAAATGATGGTGTCTCTGTCCTTTTGGAGGGGAATCAATGGACCATTCCAACAGAATGGCCTGGTGAGATTTTGCAACATCTCAGAAGATTTTCCTCTTTTGCAGATCCTTTGGAACCATGGAAAGTTTAACTTTAAGTCAGCTTGGAATCACTGTAGAATTTGGAATGAAAGAGTTGACTGGTACAAACTTGCTTGAAACAATTGCAGACCTAGAGTTTCTGTTGCAGTAGCACTGATATTGCAGAATGCTCATCCTTCTATAATTGATTTGAAAAGAAAAAAAAAAAAAAGGGAGGGATTTCCTTGTCTTCAATTTGTCACAACTGTTTTGGAGCTGAAGATGGAAGAGACCATTTATTTTGGTCTTGTTCTCTGGCCAAATCAGTTTGGGCCTGGTTTGCTGATTTCTTACTTTGTGATGCTCTGCTCCATCTGCAGAACTTGGAGCAGGCTAGCTTGCAACCTATTTTCTAAATATAATTTGCCTTGGATGGTATGTTTTTATCGTTCTTGTTATGTGCCTAAGGGCTGCTTCTCTGTACTTTTGTATCAATAAAATTTTACCACATTCAGGGTAAAAAATGAAAGAAAGGACATTGTATGTATGTTAGCTTAAATGCTTTTGGAAGATGATCTTAACCTTGTAAGTAGCCCATTCTTGATGTTTGCTTTATGAGGGGAACATCTTTGCTGCTTAAGGTATTTGAAAGAAAAACCTTCTCTCATCTAGTCTTAAACTCATTGCTTTTGCTTTGTTCAGTGTCACAATGTCGTTTGGCCCGCCTGTTGTTAGCCGTCTAATTAACTTCTTAAAATGTATATTTGTTTTGTGGATTGCTTTTGTGTGCTATATCTTTGAGTATGATGGAGATATAACATGATATGGAGAGTTAGGTGTAAGCAGTGAAGAGACTGGTGTTAAAGATTTGGTACTCAGATTATAGTAGAGAATTATGATGAATAAAGCAAAAATGTCCTTTAACAAGTTTTTTTATTATTATTATTTTTTATTTTTATAGTCATATCTTCCATCTGAACAATTTATCCCTCTATGGTTTTCATTTCAATCTCTCTTTTTATATATATGGTACCAGATTTTGGCCCAAGCAAAGGCTTTTGATCGAGCCTCGGTTTCAGGCAAAGAAGAGCCTATGTTCATATGTGATGTTACAAATATTATATATGTGTGTGTGATATAAAATAGTACAATATAGTTAGAAGAAATTAGGAAGCCGTAGGGAGGGAGGGAGAGTGGAGAGAAGGTGGGGAGTGGCGGCGGCAGCAAGCAGTGGTGGAGGCGGAGGGGTAGGGGGGGAGTGGCTGTGATTAGGGTTTTGAAATAAAGGATTTGATGGGGGAGACAATTACCTTCTTTTTATCCCTTCCTGTAAAAACAATATTACCATACCACTTGAGAAAAAAGAAACCTAATCAAACCATAAAAAATAAAAAACTTAGGAAATATATATATATATATATATATATATATATATATAATATTAAATTTGTATGAAAATTAATACTCCCCAATTTGCATTTCATTGACACTTCAGTTCCCATTTAAAATGTAAGGTTATTGAGATCTTTTAACATAAGAAAAAAGACAACTTAGTCATTTTTGAATTTTCATTAATGGCCGGAGGTGTCGCTTAGATTAAAGTAATAAAGGTCAATTGTCGTATATGTAATTTGTTCTAATATCAGGGAGGTCAGTGTACTTTGTCCAAAAAAAAATTGTAAAAGTTGATTAGGGGATAATTTACTCCAAATATTGAAACCATAGAGATTTATATGCACATAAAAAATAATAGAATTTTTTTGTTTTTATTATTTATTTAATGGAATTTATGCCCCAAAAAAACATAGGAGTATATATATTTTTGAAGTTTTGGGATTGCTTGATTCTGATTAGTTGGAAGACATTTGAATTACGGAAACTACTCCTAGGCGGCAAAAAATAATAATAACAATAATAAATAAAACCATTATCAAACACGAACATGAGAAAAGTTTCTTTAATGAAGAATCAAGTGCATAAAATCCAAATGGTGGTCAAAGATATGAAACAATTTGATTGGCCGAATATTAGCATCAAAAGTCTCTGATTTCTCCACCAATCAAAGCTATTGCCTTCCTCGATTTTATATGAAACCACCATACGCGAATAGCCAGAAATAAACCCACTGACTCTACAATTAGCGAAACAACAAAGCAAAAGGATTCCCCCAATAGCTTTTGTCGCTTGCTCTACTTGTTTTCTTTTTCTTATTCTTTAATAAATTGGAGTTTTTTTTTTTATTTATTGTATAATTTGTCATTATTACATGATCTCAATTTTATTTGCGAATTTAGTAGACAAACCAATCAGATATTGGATATTTCCAAGGCATTCAAACCAAGTTTTTGTAATAAAACCATGTCCCTAGAATTACAATCAATACTATTAGTTCAATATTTTTTGTTTATATGGTAATTCAGTGCTTTTTTATCTTCATCGGGATGTCGAAATTCTAAAATATTCTTTATAAGGGCAAAATAGTAAAATGATAAATTAACTGATCAAAAAAAGATTGTTACAAGAGGGTGCATTGAGTTTCCAAAATATTGCATCAAAACCCCCATTGACATTCACATTCGAAGCATGACAAATTTCTGGCGTGATTCTATTCCCACTAAGCATTCAACCAAACCAATTAAAGACCAACTTTACTCTACACCAAGTGGGACCATATTAATTTAGCTAGAGCCAACAGTTGCTCCAACTATAAGAGGAAACTTTTGGATGACACGAAAAAATGGATGATTTCAAGGGCCTATCTTCAGTCATTCCCTTTGGGTGGCACAGCAATAACTAACCTCTTTGGAAAATTGATTTTGGGCTGAGAATATATTGATATTCCAGGAAAATTCCCATTTATCCATAACCATTCCTTCTTATATATATGTGTGTGTTTCAACACTAACACACCACAGAACCAGAGGAGTTGGCTAAAATATATATGCGTATGGGAGTTTTGCATGAAGAGGTAAGAGAGTGGATTGCAGCCAAGGATGACTTGCCGGCAAGTGATCACCGGCATGCCATCGATCAATCATACTCCGGCAAGTTGTCCTTGGCTACATTTGGCTCTCTTCTTCTCATGTCAGCCTCAATATACTGATCTTTGCGTTGTGCCACAAACTGATCGTAGTACAGCTCAAGGCTTTATGATAAACTTTTCTATTTCTCCATTGGTCTCATATATATATATATATAATTTCTTCCTTTTTTAGTTCAGCAGTACCGATATCTCGAGGTAACAGTAATGGACCACTACTTATGTGCCTCATTAATCAGTTGCTTAGTCATATTTTGCAGGTTAAATAATTTCTTATTGGTGATCATAATGTCATTAATTTTTTAGTCTCTTTTTTTCTCACAAAGTCACAAAGAAATATATATTTATATATGTGCTTATATTTTTTAATATTAAGGTTCCGTTTGTTTTAACGAAAAATATTTTTTTTTATTTTTATTTTTTCGGTGTTTAATAAAGGTCTAAGGACGAGTCCATGGAACGAGACATGTAAAATAACTTTTCAAAAATTGATATGTAAATTATTTTGTTAAATTTTAATATTTATTTTGTTTCCTAAATATAATTATTTTGTTAAATTTTAATATTTATTTTGTTTCCTAAATATTTTACAACAATTAAAAATATTTCACTTTCAAACAAACAGAGCTTAAAAAAAATTTAAAAAATGGAAGAACTTCATGGACATTCAGTCAATGTGTTTGAAAACGATGGAGCGCTCCTTGATTTAAAGACTGCAATCTGCATAGCATGATAAATAACTCCTTGGTGATTGCCTCTCGATTTATATATATATATATCTACTGTCTACACACACACAAGATACTGGAAATCATTATATATATATATATAGATATATTGCAATACTTTCTGTTTTAATACAAATGAGACTTTTGTATAGTATAATTCTCTATAGTTACACATTAATATTGATTATACAATTTTCTTTAATTTTTTTAACTCATGATCTACCCATGGGTACATGCACTGGTCCTGTCTTACATCTGTCACGCAATTATCAGACTATTCAATACCTTTTTTTTCCAAACTATATATTTTCTAAGTCAACTTCTGGTTTTCAATTAAGCCACCTGTGTGTGTGTGTGGTGTTTACATGCATGCATGTTGCCATGTTAGTACTAGTACATATATTGATGAGTCCTCTCCCTTTTTCTTTTTCTTTTTCTGTTTTTTTTTTTTTTTCACCCAAAAAAATGCATATGAAGATATAGAGAGAGAGGGGGGGCTGGTTTTGTAGAGTGGTTTTTAGTGAGAGAGTATTATGTGCCTCTCCCTCTCACCATCAAAATTTTCAGATAAAAATCAGTGTCAATCACTCTGCTACACCCTTCTTGATTTACTTTTTTAATTTTCATATGTTTAGGTGGATCTAGCTTATAAGTGAATCCAAGTCCAAATTTGTTCATATGCCAAATGAGAGAGAGAGATCTATTAATTTTTATTCACTGTGACAGACTCAGAAAATATTAAAACAATCTTCTGAATATTCAAGTAAATCTATGTGTTTGTGGCATTTGTTCAATCAATTAAGGAGTCAATTAACATGGAGTAGAATTGATCGATCTTTGATATTTCTAGTTTACTTGGCCTAAATCAAGGAAGAGTGCCGATTCAATATTTACCATCAGGGTTGAATTTCTCAATGGGGTAGACCCGTCAAGTTGGGCAATCATGGCTGAATAACTTGATAGCAACATTAATACTTTCTGATTCTTAAAAATTTGAATACTTAACAAAATCTCACATTGATAAAATATATCATTACAAACATCTTAATAATAGAATTTTTTTGCTTCTCATTATTGCCGAGCTCAATACTGGAGGGGCCCCACCATCTGGCGTGCCAACTGGATGACTTGGTCCCCGGCACTACTTTTTTATATATAATATATATAAATTGTTTGGGTTTTTCTAAATAAATTTGCTTAATTTTTTTAGATTTGATAAATAAATTACATAAAATGGAAGCTTGTTTAAAATTTGATCAATCAAAAATAACATCTTCGTAATTCAATTGTTTTTTTCTTAATAATTTTACCTACTTGTTTTTTTCTTAATAAATGTACCAACTTGTTTTTTTCTTTATAAATGTACCTACCAAAGGTATAGTGTGTATATATAATAAAAATAAACAAAATTGGAAGCTTGTTTAAAGTCCAAGCTTGAATATATATTTTTTTAAAATGGAAGCTTGCTTAAATTCTGATCAATCAAAAATAAGATTTATGTAATTGATTTTTTTTTTTTTTTTAATAAATGTACCTACCAAATGTATAGTGTGTATATATATAATTTTTTAAAAAATGGAAGCTTATTTAAAATGGAAGCTTGATTTTATTTAAATATATTTCTTTAAATGGAAGATTGTTTAAATTATGATCAATCAAAAATAAAATCTATGCAATTGAATTATTTTTTTGTTAATATATGTACCTAGCAAATAATCTTTTGGCAAATTTTATCACCTTCTCTTCTTCCGACCTTGTTTTTTTTTTTTTCACATCTCCAGAACTTAAGATGACGAAATGAAGGACTAATATGCTGTGTGTGTTCCAAACTTTATAACTACTACCTTTACTAGAGAGCAGACCCTTGTGGTGTCTTTTTTGTTTCGTCCAGTTTTCTTTTTCCATTTTTGGTTTGGTCAAGTTTTCTTGCTCCATTTTTGGTTCTGTTGGCATCCAAAGATGGGACTACACAAACACCAGAGGATGCCTTGTATCGTCTTATCAAGAACAAATTATATTTCTGGTGGACGATGCCTTAGGGTCCGTTTGGCATGGTTTTTGTTTTAGACATTTTGTTTTTTGCTAAAATGAAACAGTATTTTTGCTGTAGGAGTGTTTTAGAAAAAAATCGGAAACACGTTTGGGAACGATGCTTTGGTTTTCTTTTTGACCCATGTTGCGCTACCGTTATAGTTTTGGGCCACTATTCATGAAGTGATTTAGCACTATGTAAAATAAAATAAGGAACATGTTTTTGTTGCCAAAGTCGACACCGTAGCAGCCTAAAAACAAAAACTGCAGAAACCAGGGCCAATGTTCAGGAAGTGCTAAAATAAAACAAGGTCGCACCAAACATGTTTTTATTGCCAAAATCGACATCGTAGCAGCCTAAAAACAAAAACAGTAGAAACAAAACGCATGTTAAACGAGTCCTTATAGTTAAGGTTGTAAATCAACCGAGCTTAGCCAGGCTTAAGTCTGTTCGGGCTCGATTTGGGATCGTGATAAGTTTGAAAAGCTGAGCTCAAGCTCGGCTCTTTATTATTTTAAAAACCTCATGCTCGGATTAGTCTTTTTGAATAGCAAAAGTCATTTGGGATAGATTTTAGTTTGTATTTAAGATTGTTTTGGCTTATTCATGAACTTATACGAGCTTACACAAAATTATTTTCATGAGATTAAACTTATGTTTGTGAATGTGTTCACGAGCCTATACGAACTTATATTCACGAACAAATACAAGCTTACATGAGTTTAAATATTCATGAGCTTAGCCTAATATTGTTCAATATCGACTTGTTTAATTCATTTGCTTAACCAATGCACAAAAAATGAGCTATTCATGAACAACTCGTTGATTACATATTCAAAATAAAGAAAAATAGAGAGAGATGTTGAATGTGAGTGTGTAAAATTTCAAAAGTTAATGATCCTTTTTATATAGCTAGAGTTGTTGGGTCTTCCATATTAAGAATGTAGACCAAATTTCACAATATAATGGAGAAGTCATTAATCTTGCAATGAAAGATTCATACGTGGGTTAAATAAAATGTCATTAATCTTGCAATGGAAGATCTAAATTAGAAAGCCACGAAGATTCACAATTAAAATTTGTCATAAAAAAGTAATTTATTAGACCAAATGCAATCCCATCAGATTGGGCCAATGTAAGTATCAAATTGGGCTAAATAATATAAGTATCAAATTGGGCCAATATGAGTTTGATTTTGCTCAACAAGTATCACCTATTTAGTTTGCTTATTTAAAAATACGCAAGAATACATATTTTAACTTTAAATTCGAAATTGCTTATAGGCAGGAAAAAAAAAAACAAAAAACAAAACTTCAAATTTGAAATTTGAGGGGAGGATGTGTGGCCAACAACCTTACACAAGTAAGGCCCACTATCTCTCTTTTACATTCGATTTGAATTTCAGAGAGAAATATTTTCTCTAACTATATTTTTCAAAAATTGTAAAAGGCAAATTAGATTTTAGAAAACTTAAAAAGAATAATATCGACCTTGAGCAAAGAAAATGTCATTTATGTTAGGAACATCAATCACATGTCTCTCACAAAATGAAGAAACTTCTTCGAGTAAAGAATCACATCCATCATCCCTTATCATTTGTAATCGTTGCTTACATATTTTGACTAAACACATAACATTCACGATATTTTGATCTTTTTTGTAATGCTTTTGATAATTCATTTGTCATTTCCAACAATGCCTTCATTAAATGGAGATTGAATACAAAATTATTGGATTGTATTGTCCCAAGAAGAATAGTTGTTTCACCTCTTTGATCGGATCTAAATCCATCCGCTTCGATAATCTCAAGAACATAATTACAGATGAGAACATTGTAATTAAGCTCATTATAGTACCATAATGTGAGCCCCAACGAGTGTCTCCTGCACATATAAAAGAAGTACTCTGATTTAAGCCTTGCCCACTTGAAAGCTCACCATTGTTAAGTCCTTCAATAACTTTTTCAATTTGTTTCTCTCGAAGCATATCACGACGTTTACATGAGGCTCCAACTACATTCACCACATTAGCAACAAATAAGAAAAAAGTGAAGATCTGGCCATGATTCTTTGCCACAGCAACAAGAGCCAACTAAAGTTGGTGAGCAAACTAATAAACAAAAAAGGCAAATTCATTCTCTTTTAGAATAAGCGTTTTGAGACCGTTGAACTTGCCTTGGGGTCCACACAGTATGGATTCCCGAGTTGTATTTTGGAGGATCAGTTGTATCAGAAGAGTTTATTAATTAATGAAAATATATTATGAGGTTTATTATTAGATTATCATTTTAGTTTCTTGTCAGCATTTTATTTATTCTTTTTAATTATTTTATACTCTGTGTTCATTTATTATCAATTTGTTTTGATATCATCGGGTATTCGGGCGTGGGCCTGGCCAACCCGCATTCGGATTTTCGGGGGTATCACAGTTGGTATCAGAGCACTCCAGGTTCAAGTGTCCTTAGGAGTGTCTTTCGTTATGTGACTTCCGCGTTGCGTCTCTTAAAACTTAGAACCCGTATTAGGATTCGTTGTACTCTATTTACGGTTTGTTAGGAGGAGCTGATGTCAATTATATTCTATAGTCGTAGAATGGTTGGCACTAGGAAAAGGATGGGTCCAAGGCGAAAACGATAAAGACCCAAAGGAGTAAAGGAGTACGTTATCAATTTCGTTGCCAGAAGGCAAAGTTAGGGATGGATGGTTTGGGTTCGTTCGGCGTTACTTTAAAAGTATAAGTCAAGGAAGGATTTAGGTGTACGTGATAGGTCATCGCATATCGGGGCTAACACAACTTCAGTTGATCTCAAAAAGGAGACAAACGAGGAGTAGGAGCCGAAGAGGATCCTAATAGAGGAGATTTATGTGTATCCAATAGAGAGGGTACTAAATCTTGAAAATGGATGATCGCGCGAGGTGATTTGAATTGCTAGTAGTATAGCGAATGTTATTAGTAGAATTGGAGTTGATCAATCTAACATATAATTAAGTTTTTTTTTATCATCTCTAAAAGAGGTATATAAGAAGTATTGTTCAGGAGTTTGAGGATCGAATGTGTTCTTATCAGAACAAAATACATAATTTTTAAATCATATACAAGAGGGCATTGGTATTATGTTGTGACGTTCTAACTTGCTTTATAAAGCCAAGTTAGACAGTTTACATTCTGCATATAAGGAGGATGAGGGTTAAGCCCTTGGTATTTGCTTAGGCAAATATTTGTGTTTTTAAGCTATATTTTAAAGGATATGTTTCGAGGTTGGATGATTATTTACAAAACTATAAAAAGGAAAATTTGAAACAATCTAGTAAAGTTGATTTCAAATGAGATTCTCTTTTCTAGAAAGAACGATGTCCTAAGTAGGAGTATATTTTGTTTTATTGTGTTTATCATACGTGTTTTATTTTTATTTTTGTTAATTATTCGGGATTTGGTATGTGGTTTAGTTGGGACATAAGTGTGTGATCAACCAATTATTGTTTTAATAACATAGTGTAATAGCGCTATTTACGCTAGATTTGTGAGCATACGGTCGTAGGATTTGGTAGATACACATAAATCTAGCCAATCTATTGGACCTAGACATGTGTCATTATGGTGTGTTTTGGGATGGGATAATTAAACCATCACTACGAGTCAAACAATTTAGAACGATTTGTTTGATATACTTTACTCTAGGTATGGATTTGTGTCATATTACAACGCCATGATAATGGTGGTTGTTAATTTTTTGGGATGCGTGAGATGGTAGTAAATAAAGATCACTGTAACGCCATGATGATATGTCAGAGGTGCTGGATTTGCTGAACATCTTCTTGAAAATTTCAGAAGTTGTTACCAAGTCGGAAGGAGGATTTAGTACTGAATTAAGTATTTATTGGAATGACATCGAGTGAGGATAGGAGACTGAATAAATATTCATTAGTAAATTCTTAATCAAGAATTTATTCAAGAGGGTATGTCATTAGGAGGAATTTGCCGGTGTTGCACACGGAGGAGGAAACTAAGTCTCTTAATTTCCATAAATAATATGGAATTTTTTTTTTTTTTTAGTCACAATTTGCAACAATTAGCTGTTGCAAGGAAATTGATGACTTATGTAGAGGATGGAAAGATTTCAAATTCTTTTGAAGTTAAACAAAGAAGTCGGATTGTCATTAACTTGCCTTAAAGAAGCAGGGTGTGTCAAAGACAAGATGGTGAGACCAAATACTTATATAAAGATGAGGTGCATGGTATGTATGGAAAGGTCATAGTTTGTTAACTTTTGTTGAGTTAAAGTCATAGTTGGCTATTGATAAATGAAATTACCGATTGATTTTCAATATCGGCAAGTTTATCACGGATCAGTGGTAGATAGATTTAGTTATAGAATTCGCTTTTGAAGATGTTCCAATTTAAACGTTGGGTACAGACGAAATCTGGTGGTATCAGACTAACGGTACTTTCTATAGACAAATTGGATGGAGGATGCACGGACTGAGTTTCACAACTTTTAGTTCTTCATCCTGGTGGAAACATGATGCTTCACGATTAGCAGGAGAAGGGACATAGTGATTGATCTCCAAGTCTAATATTTATTAGATAGTAGAGATGGACCATCAAAGATCATTAGATCATTTGCAGCCATTTCCTATACTAAAGTGGAAATAAGAAAGCATTTTACGAATTTAGTTGCGGGATTTCTGATTTTACACAAGGGTCAGGATTCTGGATGGGATATTGGTTGACTGATACATTAGGTCAGCTTGATTTTTGTCTATTTCGAACTGGTAAGACTTCAGTTCATGGATCACGAGACGGTTTAGATAGATTACACTGCTGATTCACACTTTATATCAAGTTCTGTCTGGTGAAAGCAATGATGTAAATGGATGCTCTCAACAAACGATAGAATATTTAAATCTTTTGGTTAGTTGTTGAGTTATCAGATGCATTTATAACAAGTGTAATAGTAACAGTTGTTATTACTACGGTAGTTGAGAATGTCAACTTTGAATATTGGAGCTAACCTTGGAGACGGTATTACCTTACTCAGATGGAGTTTAAGGTACTCGAGGAGGATTTAGTAGTTTCTATAAATAATGATATGACGGTCGGGCGACTAAGCTAGAAAGTTTATAATTTTTCTCGGTGTGCTCAGACGGTTAGAAGGTACATCATGACATCAAATGTCGGTTTTGGTGAACAGATACGGATAAGGATGCATATATAATTGCCTTAAGTGTAAAACCTGCTACAAAGGTGGAAAGTTGATCATTAGATATCATAGAAATCTTTAGCCACTTCCTATAACAAATATGGAAGTTGAACTAAACAGGAGTGATAGTTGGTGGAAAGGATCGACGTTGATTTGGAATTTCAATTTTCCATATGGAATCCAAGTGGTGGATTGAGAAAGATTGCTTGAGGACATAAATTTGAGTGATGCTTATTTTAGAACTTCGTAGTAGTTATATAGTTCAGTGATAGTGGTGTTATAGCATGTGGATGTCCATATTAGTGGATGCAAAGTGCTATTTCGAAGGAGCCTTATGAAGATTTCGGAGCAGCAGCTCTACTTCATATATATAGACGGAGGAATTAATCGAGAGATTAAATTAGACCATAAAGGATATGTTTGAGGCGTATATCCTAGATTTTCATGGACTGTTGGAAGTGTTTACTTCACTTGTCGGAATTTTGTCTGTGATATTGTTGGCACAAGGAGGTTAGTGTGACAACTTTGGAGGTTTTATATCTTTCACAATGCATACCTCTCATTTGTTGGTTGGAAATGGAAGTAAAGGTTGTACAATCAAACCTCGACTTCATTTAAAAATATGTCGAAAATAGATACTTCCCTTTATATTGAACTGCGCGCAGTTGGGAGGCAACAGTAGGATGTTGTAAATAGTTGAACTCGTATACTAGAGTTTTTCTATCAGGGAGTAGTTTGCTCATTCTGTTTTTTATGTAGGAAGAAAGACAATTTTTGGAGAAAGGTCGATTTTACTTATTACATTGACTTTTAGAAGATTTTGTTTCGCAATTGAGGCAGTCACCTCTGAATTAGCGTTACCAAATTATTAGCGCTGCGTGCATAGGAGTTTGTGCGTATATTCTATGGCACTCGGAGGTATGTAGATCATTCCCTTGTCGACATAGGAAGATTACGTTGTTATTTGATACAACCTACGCATTGTATGATTATTGTGTTTCTTAAAATATAAGAACTCTGTATACCACTTGGCATATTGGAGTTAAGTGGAGCCCTTATAGTGAGGTTGCGTCTATTTAAGAATATGAGAATGTTTTTCGCTCACAGTTTCCAAGCATAATGGAAGAAAGTAAGGGCGAATTCCGAGGACGGAATTCCTTTTATTAGGGGGGAAGAATGTAATACCCGTAATTTTAAAAGGATAGTCTCGGTATTTATTTATTTGTTTTAATTGTATTTTTTAATTATTTAATTAATTATTTGACTAATTGTTTTTGTGTTTAATTCAATTAGGTATTACTTGATTATTTGATTATGTGTCTATGTATTATTTGTATTTGTCTATGTGTTAATTGTTTAATTAGATTATGTGCTTAAATGGTGTTTTGATTAATTGTAAATTAATTATTTTCTTTTCTTTTATTATTTTATTTTATTTTTCTTTTATGGTTATGGTTAGTAGTAATGGGCCAACCAATTGGGTCCCATGCACTACTTGGATAGGAGGTTGGATGTGTATGGATTATTACCCATGGATAATGTATGTATATATATAGATATATATTATATACATATATAAAAAGGAAAATAATTTATTAATTATTTTTATGGTAACTTGGGTAGTAATATTTAATCTGATATATATGTTTTATATTTAAATAATAAAAATATACATAGATTTGATACGTGTTATGTTTTAAGTTACTTTATAATATTATGGTAACTTAAGTATTATTGAATAATTCATTAATAAATAATGGAATGTCTATAATTTATTTATTTAATAAACATATACATAAATTATATACGTAACATATTTTACTTACCTTTTTAATATATATATAAAAGATAAAGTAATTTATTAATTACTTTTATGGTAATTTGGGTAGTAATATTTAATCTGATGTATATGTTTATTTAAATAATAAAAATATACATAGATTTGATACGTGTTATGTTTTAAGTTACTTTATAATATTATGGTAACTTAAATATTATTGGATAATCCATTAATAAATAATGGAATGTGTATAATTTATTTATTTAATAAACATATATATAAATTATATACGTAACATATTTTACTTACCTTTTTAATATTTTTATTTTCATTTTTTTTTTAGTTGACTTGGATTGGGAAAAGGGTTAGGGTTATTTTATTTAGCCTATAAATATATAATTATAGGTTATAAAAGGGGATTAGAAATATTCACATGATATATACTGGAAAGATAGTGTTAGAGAGGGAAAAAGGAAAATGAAGTAATGAGGAGAAAAACCCAATAGAGAGAAGATCAAGGAAGAAGAAGTTTAACTTTCGATCCGAAAGTTTAAGGCAAGTTCTTCTTCTATCTCTTTCCCTTTGATTCGTATTTCTGTACATGCCTAGGAAATTCCAGAATTTATTAAACACATAAAATTAAATAATTATGCATGTTTAATTGGGTTAGAACATAGGTTTTATGAAATCGGTTCAAATCTGTTCTTGTGTTATGAATTGATAAAATGCATGATTTTGATTTGATTTCTTATGTGAATTTTTACATGTTTAAATTATGTATTTTTCATATCTATGGAATGATGGAACGTAGAAACATGCCTAGGATTCCCGAACATTAAATAGGGACTAGGTTTGGGTTTTAATAAATTTAAATAGATTCAATCATAATGATGCTTGCTATTTGAATGTTTTAAACAAACGAATGGATTTAATCTTTTAAAATATTTTAGCAATTAAGATTAAATGTGTAGGATGAATTGAATATAAAGAATCCTTATTTAACGGTATAATAAAATATCATCATGTATAAGATTCAGTTTGTATAGGACATATGATATAGGAAGTTTAAAGAAATAATAAGTCATTCCTATTATGTGATAACTTGATATCATATTTATCATAGTTATTTATGAAATGTTTGATGTATTTCCTTAATTGTTACATCAATTATTAGATTGTGTGGTTTAATGCACCGGTATGGGACGGTGGCATTCTAGGGATGGATTAACTTATCAGTTAAGTCCTACCTATTTTATATAAAGGAATGGATTAACTAAAATGTTAAGTCCTACTTATATTTAAGTTAGGTCAGCTGAACAAGTTGAATGACTTATGGAGGATTAATTTATTATATAAGGGAATGAATTAACTAAAATGTTAAGTCCTACTTATATTCAAGTCAGGTCAGCTGAACAAGTTTAATGACTTATGGAGGATTAATTTATATTGGATAGGATGGTTACTAGATTTTATATATATAAGTATGATGCCATAATATGAGCTTGAGTCTCAGGATCAATGGTTAGGGCGCGTATATCGCTAGGGATGTGTAGCTAGATATAGTGTAATTATGTACCCTGGTAGGTCTAGGTACTCATGCCCACTATATGTGCGTTTTGCATGTTGCCTACTATTCAGGTTGAGACAACCCTATAGTCTAGTGAGGTTCCTTTAGTGTGTATATATATATATATATATACGGACTACTAGTTACTGTTGGATTGACTAGGATGTATACGTGTATCGGATCTCTGCTTGGACTATAGTAGAGTAGAACTTGTTTGTGGGCCTGACCCACCATTATTTTTCAGGTGTTCATCACGAGTAGAGGTTGTTCGTGCTGAGCGGGGATCAGTCTACTTCATTCTTCCGATGCTACATAGGAGTTCCTTTATGATTCAGTTTCCTGTTTCAGATTACTGTCATTTGTTTAGTTTGGATTTTCTAGGGGTCCACACAGTATGGATTCCCGAGTTGTATTTTGGAGGATCAGTTGTATCAGAAGAGTTTATTAATTAATGGAAATATATTATGAGGTTTATTATTAGATTATCATTTTAGTTTCTTGTCAGTATTTTATTTATTCTTCTTTATTCTTTTGTACTCTGTGTTCATTTATTATCAATTTGTTTTGATATCCTCGGGTATTCAGGCGTGGGCCTGGCCAACCCGCATTCGAAAATTCGGGGGTATCACAATGATCAAGCCTACGACTGGATTGTCGAACACCTGAAAAATAGAAGTGGGTCGGGACGACGAACAAGTTCTATCCTACTACAATCCGAATAGAGACTCGATACGCATGTACATCTTAACCAACTCAACAATAACTATGTAGTCCGTAAATATATATATATATATATCCACACTATGGGACTCTCACTGGATTATGATGAGGGTCTCAACTTGAGTAGAAGGCAACATGCAAAACGCACCTGAGTGGGCATGATTACCTAAGCCTAACAGGGTATTCCTCAACCAACATAGCCAATTACGCATCCTACTGCATATACGTTCCCTAACCGTCGACTCTGAGACTCAAGCTCATATCGCGGTACCATAAAAACATATTTTAAGTCATATCCTATCCATCCATAAGAAATCCAGTAAGCCGTCCAGTTTGTTCAGCTACACTGACTTACACATCCATAGCAAGTAATCCAGTTAGTCACCCAACTTTGTTTTAGTTTATCTGACTTAAATATAAGTATGATTTATTTTATAATCCATTCCCTTATTCCGTATAGGTAGGATTTAGTATTTTGAAACTAATCTGTCCCTAGTATGCCACCGTCCCATACCGATGCACACAATCCATCCATCCAGTATTGATAATACAGATAACGAATGTAAATACCAACTAATCCACAGAATTCATATAACTGACAGAACATAAATAAATGTTTACATCAATTAATTCCATACAAGGCATAATAGAATTTTGTAAACTAACATGCTTGTCTTATACCACTGTTACATGATTCTCTCATAATTTATAGCACAGAGAATAAGTATAAACATCCTTTAATCTGTGATAAGCATAATCAAAATATATAATTGAACATGTTTACTTTATACCACTACACAACTATCCAAGAATTGATATTACATTTAACACATGTATACGTCAATTTATCCTTTATAAGCATATAATAATTCTATAATCTAACATACTTATTTTTTACCACGGGAACATGAATTAAACTATAAATCCATTCACAGAAAAATTGCAACAGATAAGTTTAAACAATTTAAATCCTCCACCTCCAAAACAGTGTACCAAAATTATGTAAGATTTTTATACTGCTCAAGATATAAACCCTAGGTGGTTCATTATCCCTTATCCTGCTCTCTGTAACTTTAACAAGACCTTAGATACCATCCAACTTCCCCTGCACAGCCTCTGATTACCCCGGAATAGTAAAAAAAAACAAACCCAGAAGCGAAAATACGCCAAAACTGCATCAAAAAAGGGTGGAGCCGCCTCCCCCTTGTGTGGAACCACCTCCACGCCATGTGGAACCACCTCCACAGCCCTTGGAACCGGCTCCACCCTTGTGGGGAGCCGCCACCTTGTCCAGTTTGCCCAGTTCACTCGTTTTCCTTCATCGGTTTCATCTCCGGCGATTTCCATCACTTTTGTCCTCCATTGTCAAGGTTTCTACTGATTTAAAATTAAGTTCCAGTGTTCTAGAGAATTTAAAAAACATTCATCAATAATCAACTTCAATTAAAACAAGAAAAAATGCAAAGAAAAATTAAAACAAACAATTGACAGTTCATAAACACATACTGCTTAGAACAATTCAATCATGCGAACCAGTTTAATTTTAATGTTCATCTACCCCTGGAATTGAGTTAGGCATGTAAAAAACACGAGTCGAAGAGAGAGAATTAGGAATAGAATTTGCCTTTAAGTCTCAGTCTGAAACTTACACCGTCATCTTCCTAAACTGTTGGCAATTCCTACTGTTCCAACTCCTCTGTTTCCTCCTTGGTTCAACACACAAACAACCCCTTTTAATCCTTCCTTGGTTCAGCCTTAGTCCAAGCTAAACCCTTGTTCTCCTCTCTTTGCTTCTTTCGAGTCTTACAAAACTCTCTCTGTTCTCGAAACTGAATGTGTGTCTTAAAACCCTAGGCAGATACAACTCATATACTTATAGACGTCAATGAAAACCCTAATCCTAATTCCAAGCTAATTAAAAGTCGACTAAAACCCTCAACGTAATTGACCGGTGTCCTTTTTTACAAGGGTCGCGATACCAAGTCAAGTTTGAAGAGTTGTGTGTGAATTTAGGAGGTGGCCAAGTTTTACATTTATAGAAAGCCACTACTACCTTTCTCTATATAAAATATAGATAGGGCGAGTAGGGATCGTCCCAAGGGATTTGATGGTGTATCGAATTGTGAAACTATGGTAATTAGGGTTAGTAAGTCGAATGATCACACAATTGTTGATTGATTGGTTGATGATACTAAATTGAATTCAACTAAATAAAATAATATGAGGTAAACAAGAGAGAGAGAGATCTTGGGGTGTAGAGATCACCACCAAGCGATACTTTTCTATACTACTAACAAGTTATCAATTGAGGGTAATGGATGTGTTGCAATATGATAAGGGTGTGTGTGCATTAAGTTGATTCAATTGGCAAGGATGACAAATCAAGCAAGTATTGTCTAAACAACATGTGAAGAGCACAATATATCTAAATAATAGAGCATATATTGTCTAGACAACATGGGGTTAGCACAATAGATCAAAACAAGTCATTAATCCTTCATTAAGCTCACAATTCACATGCAACACAATATTAGAGGAATATGCTACTTGGACTCACAAGCATGGAACATCAAATTTCAAGAGTAGATTGTCCTCCCATCTAACATTATACTACCACTACACTAAATCTACACTACTAGCATGAAAATAAAGCTATCTAGACTAGGGAGAGGCACAAACCATCAAGAATAGGCATAAACCATCAAATGAACCAAAATAGCATTCATTAAGCATATCATCTTGATAATCTCTAGATCTATAGCATCAATACACATAGACATGCATCAAAAACACTAAATCTAGAGATAAGCACATGAATATCCTACTCTAGCATACATAGACATATGGGTAGAATAGAATAGTCAATTGGAAGCATTAAACCATACAAACCATGAAATAATCAAGATTTATATATACATGAATATCAAGATGTATCATACAACACTAATCCCTCAATAATACACAAGATTAGAGTATAGAAAGCATGCTTGGGGCTAACTCTAGCCCCAAGAAGATGTCTAGCCACTCATGGTAGTGATGATCCAACCCTCAAGGGCTAACTCCATGGCTGCTCCTTGTTGGTGAAAATCTCCTCCAATGGTTGCTCTAGCTTCCTCCCTTCTTCCTCTCCAAGAATAGCCTCCAAAAAATGATTTTCAGTGTGTGACAAGAGACTCTAGACTCCTCCCCAAAAAGTGTATCATATTCCTTATATAGGTAGGTCAAATACACCCTATGATGAGCTGTGGTCTTGCAAGGCATATTCTCCAATGATTGGGTGAAGGACGGAATAAATGAGCTGGACTTTAACTTTTTCTCGCTGGAGGAAATTCGATCGATCGAACCTTAACTTGGATCGATCGAAGATGGGTTCGATCGATCGAACTGCATCTTGGATCGATCGAAGTGGTCTGACTCCTCCGGATAAGGACAAAGCTGAGATATATCGAAGATATATATGGGGAAAAGGACAAAAGTGGTTGGTAGGCGTACAGCTGTGGATAAGATCAATCATTTGAATAGGACAAAATAGGGTTCGATCGATCGAAGGTGATGTTGGATCGATCGAACTTGGAATTTCAGCAAAGGCCAAGGTTGGATCTATCGAGAAGTACTGTGATCGATCATAGATGTTCGATCGATCGAACTCTAAGTTGGATCGATCGAACTCTAAGTTGGATCGATCGAACTTTTCAGCTGCACAACTTTGATTCCTTTTTGCTCCTTTCTTTCTCCACTTTGCTCCCTCCGTTGGTTTATCTCAGGATTGCTTCAATTAAGCTCTTATTTGGCTGAGTTAGCTCAATTTTGGGATTAGTGCCTGAAAATATAAATAACACGTAATAAGTCTAAAACGGCAAAGTAAGATAGATAAAGGTACTAGAATGCTTAAGTTTAACGGGTTTAAATGTGCACTTTTCAGTGCTCATCAGTAATTTCTTAAAAGACAAATACAAAACCCTAATTAAACACTTAATAAAACAACCAATTAAATTCCACATAAGCATTTGATAATAAAAGAAAAATAACTCAATTAAATTACTATGTAAGCATATCATTAAGTACACAAAAACACAATTCAATAAAACAATTAAGCAAAGAATTTAAATAAAATAAAAAAAATTAACTAAAAAACTCAATAAAATAAAAATAATTAAACATTTAAGCAATGAATCCGAATAAAAATGCCATAAAATAATAGTAAAATTGCCGAAACTATCCTTTTAAAATTAAGGGTATTGCATTATTCCCCCCTAACAAAAGGAATTTCGTCCTCGGAATTCGCTCTTACCTTCGTCCAAGCGAATCACATCCTCCTATTCCCAAGTAGATTTAGCCTCATTGTGATGACTCCACTGAACACGTACCAAAGGGATAACCTTATTACAAAGGATTTGATCCCGATGGTCGACAATATAACACGGTGGCTCCAAGTAAGTTGTATCCGACTACAACTCAATCTCCCTAACATCGATATGCTGATACCGATCCTCATCTCGCAAAAATTTCACCAACATGGAAACATGAAACACATTATGTACGTGATCCTAATAATCCAGAAGTGCCAACCGATAAACGACAGCTCCAACTCGATCCGTAATCATGAAGGGACCGACAAATCACAGAGACAACTTCACTTTCTTCCCAAAGCGCATTACACCTTTCACTGGAGACACCTTGAGTAGAACCAGATCCCCAACCTGAAACTCCAAAGTACGAGTGCGACGATCCGCTTAACTCTTCTGCCTACTCTGGGCAGTACACATGCGATCCCTAATAAGAGTGATCTTCTCAGAAATATCCTTGATGAACTCTGGACCCAAGAATCTGCTCTCATCATCCTCTATCTAACAAACAGGTGATGGACATGGTCGGTCGTACAATGCCTCAAATGGTGCCATACCAATAGTCTTCTGTAAACTATTGTTATATGCAAACTCCACAAGTGGCAAATAATCCTTCCAGTGGCCCTTGAAATCAAGAACACACGACCGAAGCATATCCTCCATGATCTGATTCACCTTCTCAGTCTGTCCATCAGTTTGAGGATGATAAGCAGTGCTAAGATACAATTCTGTACCCAAAGCCTGCTGAAAATTCTTCCAAATCCTAACACAAAGCTCAAATCCCTATTCGATATAATAAACAATGGAATGCCATGCAGCTTTACAATCTCTGTAATGTACAGCCTCGCCAACTGCTCTGAAATGAAGTCAGTGCGAATAGGCAAAAAATGAGCTGATTTAGTCAATCTGTCCACAATGACCCAAATGGAATTATGATCCTTAAAGGAATTAGGCAATCCCTCCACAAAATCCATAAATGTTCTCCCATTTCCACTCCGGTATAGATAGTGGGTGTAGAGCTCCTGGCGGCCTCTGATGATCAATCTTAACCATCTGACAAGTACTACACTGAGAGATAAATAGAGCAATGTCCCTCTGCATACCTGCCTACCAAAATTGCCGCTTCATATCCTGATACATCCTGTCACCTCCTGGATGAACAGAAAACTCAGAGCGATGAGTCTCAGTCACCACATCCTTCTTTAAATCATCAGCATAAGGTACCACTAAACGTCCCTTGTACCTCAAACCTCCATCAGTCCCAACATAGTAAAATAGAACCTCCCCAGAAGTTATCTCCGCAATTTTGTCAATGCACTGCTGATCCGTAAGTTGTGCCTTCAAAACCTTGTGAATGATAGAAGGTGTAACTACCATGCAAGCCATGAAAGCATCCGACAACTCATCCATCGTCTTCAAAGCGTCCCACTCAGTAGTGAATAGCACAGAAAGGCTAGCAACAGGTCAGCGGCTGAGTGCATCCGCCACCACATTCACTTTCCCTAGATGGTACCGTATAGAGAAGTGATAGTCTTTCACAAACTCCAACCATCTGCGTTGTCTCATATTCAGCTCCTGCTGAGTGAACAAATATTGCAGACTTTTGTGATCACTAAATAATCTGAAAGACTCACCCAACAGATAATGCCTCCAGATACGTAAGGCAAATACCACAGCTGCCATCTCCAAATCATGTGTTAGATAATTAAGCTCATGAGGCTTAAACTTACGAGATCCATACGAAATCGGTCGTTCCTCCTACATCAAAACACATCCAAGACCCTACAAAGAAGCATCTGTGTAGACAAGATACTCCATCCCGCTCTGTGGGGTAGACAAGACCGGTGCAGAAGTCAACTTAGTCTTCAGCTCATCAAAAGCTTTCTGATAGTGTTTATCCCACACAAATCGTACACCCTTCTTAGTCAGATGAGTGAGTGGTCCCGCTATCTTTGAGAACCCCTGGATGAACCTATGATAATATCCGGCCAATCCGAGAAAATTCTGAATCTCGGTAGGTGAAGTGGGTTGTCCCCACTCAACCACTGCTGAAATCTTGGCTGGATCTACCGCTATTCCCCTTTCTGACACCACGTGACCCAGAAACTTCACTAGAGTTCACAAGGGTATAATGGTCTTTTTGCATGGTCAAATAATAATATTAAACTCAAAAGGGTAAAATGGACTTTTACCATAATCAAATGGTGATATAAAATCTCTTGGGGTAAAATAGTCATTTTCTGGTCAAAATACAACATTCACACCCTTTTAGGGTAATTCAGTCATTTTCTAGGGTTATTCTGCACTTTTGTGATACCCTTGGATTTTCGAATGCGGGTTGGCCAGGCCCATGCCCGATAACCCAAGGATATCAAACCAATTAGTAATAAACGAACACATAATACAATTAAGAAAACAGGAATAAATAAATTGCTGAAAAGAAACTAGAATGATAACCCAAATACTGAAACCTCAGAATAAAATTTTATTAATAAAGAATTATTCTGATACATCCAAATTCTCCATTTCTAATACAACTCGGAAATCCATCTGGTGGACCCCTAATAAACTCCAACACTGAAATCAACAACTGAAGAACTCCAATGCTAAATCCCGAAGAAACTCCTACGTCGCCGGATGAGTGAGTGACCGTCTCTGCTCAGCACAAACAAGCTCTAAAACCTGCAACTGTCCGATACCTGAAAAATAATAGTGGGTCAGGCCCACGAACAAGTTCTATCCTAATTATAATCCAAACAGAGACCCGATACGCAGATACACCCTATATGTCTCAACCATATCTATATAGTCCGTACAATATATATATATCCACACTAAGGGACATTCACTGAGCTACAGTAGGGGTCTCAACTTGAATAGAAGGCAACATGAGAAAACGCACTCAAAGGTGGGCATGAGTACCTAGACCTAACAGGGTACACCTTAACCTACTATAGCCAACTACACATCCACTGCATATACGCACCCTAACCAACGATCCTGAGACTCAAGCTCATATCGCGGTACCATAAAAATATATTTAAAATCCATTCGTATCCATCTATAGGAAATCCAATAAATCGTTCATCTTATTCAACCGCACAGACTTATATAGGAGATCTAATAAGTCGTTCAACTTATTCAACCGCACATACTTAAATATAAGGAGAATTATGTTTTTATAATTCGTACCCTTATTCCAAAATAGGTAGGACTGAGTATTTTGAATCAGTCTGTCCCTAGTATGCCATCGTCCCATACCGGTGCATACAATTCACAAAATCCATATAATTGATAGAACAGGTAAAGTTGTTCACCAATTAAAATCCATAAGGTAGGAATTAGCGTTTTGAGCTAAACCATACCTAGTATGTCACCGTCCCATACTGGTGCATACAATCCTCCATATCCATGTAAATTACAACATATAAATAATAAGCCAGTAATTTACAGTCCAAAACCAAATATCCATATCATTGCAGAAAATTGATTAAAGTTTCAGCAATTTAAATCCAAGATCTAAACCATGTAATTGCAAGAAATGGTTTAATAGTTCAACAACCAGCATCCAGAGCATACATAGATCAGTTTAATAAATCAACAACTCTATCATGCATTTAAATAATTTTTATAATCATGTTATAGTCCAAACAATTGCTAAATTAATTTAAGCAATTTAGTTCTTTCCATCCGGTAACAGCGTATTAAGTTCTATACTCGTATTCTGTTTTATCCTTTAACACGGAGCCATACACTATGCCCCAAGTCCAATTTGTTAATTAAAAGACTTCACCATGTATTTAAAATTTAATTTGGAATCATGATATAGCACCTTAAATTGTCAAATTAAAACTAGACAATAAATTTCCTTCCAGCCGTTAACCGTACGCACAGTTGTTAAAATAGCGCACTGTTAATTCCATTCACTTAGAGGTCAACCTTACTCAATATAAAGATTTAACAACATCCAAAACCAATCTTCTAATCCTTCTGTGAAACCCCATAATCAACAGAAGTAATCCCATGCTCCAAAGTACCAACAGTTCGTAGAAAAATTTCAAAACAAGTGTACTATTGAAGAAAACCGTCTGTAAAAAAAAACTGGAGAAGGCTCTAAGCTACCTAGAGACGTCTCCAACTAAGGGAGAGCCTTCTCTAAGTTTTCAAGAGCCTTCTCTAAGTGGATTGAGCCTTTTCTAAGTATTTAAGAGCCTTCTCTAAGTTTTTTTTAAGCTTTCATAACACACGCGGTAACACCCAAAACCACAGAGCCTGCTTTAAAATCCTGGAGCAGGCTCAAATCAGCCTAGAGCCAGCTCTCCCACAAGGGGGAGCCGGCTCTCCTTGCCTAGAGCCGGCTTTCCTTGCCTAGAGCCGGCTCTCTCCATGGAAGAGCCGGCTCTCTCTCCTTTGAGAGCCTCGGTTTGTTTCTTCGCCGTTTTTGACGATCTGCTCCATCTCCGACCCTTTTATACCCCTCTGTTGCTTCTTAAACCTGGTCTTAAGAGTCCTAGAAACATCCAATAACATCCATATGACTTGTTCACAATAGTTCAATTCAATTACAGTGATTAAAGTCGTTATCGATTTAACATGCTTTTAACGCAGACTAAAACACAGAGATACAAGAACTATAACAAAACAATTCCATGCATACAGATATCTGAATTGGCATATAACAAGCATGTAAACTTTAATTAGTGATCCATTAAAACCCTAGAGACAGTCTAAGGATGCACAGAACACAGGCAACGGGAGAGAGAAAGGAAAGAACTTACCAAATCACTTTCCCAACCATTCCCAAATTACTTTCTTTTTTTTTTAAAAAAAAAAAAAAAAGCATTTCAACCACTATTCCCCAACCATGCTCATGCCATGAATGAAATCATGCTTTATAGAGATCAATATTTTCATGTTTGAAACTTCTAATTACATATTGAAACATGCTCATCACAATCATCATTAATTTCAACATGTTTTCTCAACAATTTAACATCTCAAATAAACACCTTAGTAACATTCAAAGCATAGTTTCAACATTAAGCGCAAAGGCACCAAATCAACTTTTAAATCATCATTTTTCACATATATAATATGGGATCAAAATATAAACTCAATTGAAGGCAAAACAAGATGGTTTAAACGCCCCTACCTTAAAGATGCAACCCAAAACCCCTAACTCCCAATCTCAAATTTCACCAAATAGAAGCAAAACCGGAGTAAAAATGGAGACCTTGAAGAGTAGAACAACCTTTCCTTCTTGTTTCCCACCTAGATCTTCTTTTAGCTAGCTCAAAATCTTATAGAGAAGCTTGAGATTTTAGAGAGATAAAGTGAAATGGAGGAGGGAGAGAGAGAGACAAAAATGGGAGGAAGAGGAAATGAAGTTATGGCTAATGTTTGCCATGTCTTCATCCAAAATGGTTGGCTCAAAATGGGTCAAAAGTCTACCCAAGCTCAAATGCCAAAAATGCCTTCCAAAGCTCACTAAAACTACAATATTGCCACAAAATATTCATCTCCACCCACATGATACATTTATCTATATATATATATATATATATATATATAGACTTTTTGGTATTTATATCTATTTTTATTTACTTTTTGTGCATCGTTTGCCTGCCGTGTGGTCCCATTGTTATTTTCCCATTGCCATGCATTCAACTAATACATTAACTCACAAATAGTTGAATGCATGGCAATGGGAAAATAACAATGGGACCACACGGCAGGCAAACGATGCAGGAAAAGTAAATAAAAATAGATATAAATACCAAAAAGTCAGAAATATATATATATATATATATATATATATATATATTTCGGGACACTATAATAGGTTTTCAGTTATGAATTTGAAATCCTATTTGAGATTTCATAAATCTTATAAATCTAATTTAAGTGGGTACAAATAATTTGAAATCCGATTTGAGATTTCATAAATTTCATAAATCAAATTTAAGCGGGGTACAAATAATTTGAAATCCTATTTGAGATTTTATAAATCTCATAAATCTAATTTAAGTGGGTACAAATTCGATCTATCTTCACTCCATTTGTTCTATACGTTGGGTTTGTGGCTTAAATTATGTGCAAAAATTAATTTGCAAAGAAAATTGTGTCTCATTAAGTTTTACTCATTGCAGACAAGTTGGGGAAGAATTGAGTTTTGAAGGTGTGAGGGGCTTAGAGAAGAGAGATAATAGAGAAAAAATGTTAACCGTTAATTGTTCCCATCACAAATGCACAAACAGTTCATAATTACAAAATCAGTGATAAATAAGGACAAATTTTTAATTTTTTTTAATAAATTCAGTAACCCTCCCTGATTTCCTTATTTATCATTTTTCTAATTTGTAATTGCAAATTATGTGTGCATGTGTAATTGGATTAGTAGAGATGACCTACTCACCTAATAGACAAGTATATATATATAGTTGCCAGCAACCTTCTATAATACTATATATATATATATATATATAAACACATATATATACATGCAAGAAAACAAGATAATATTAAATTTTACAACTAAAATTTTCATTTATCTAATTATAATATTGCATGAGTGTTGGGGTCGGGTGAGCATGGGAGAGAGAGTGGTTGGGTTGGGTTTGTTTTGGTATTAGAAATTTTTAGTTGAATCGTGAACTCAAATTGCCGATTTGGAATGTTTGTGATTACAATGCAGTTTTAATTCTAAATTATTTTGTAGTATCCAAATAACATATTTGGGATTAGAGCTCCCAATTTCAATCCCAAAGCAATACTGTGCTGCCAAGCATATCCTATATGAATTTGGCAACTTCTATAGTGTGAAAGTAATTTTCTCGATATAATATATGATACGATAAAAAGAGAAAAAAAAGAGTAGAGAAGGTAATTATTATTATAGCATTCAAATCTGTTTCTCGTGGAAGTCAAATTCAAACATATTTCCCGGAATCTTTGTTTTAAAATCCTCCCCTAAATCTTGACATTTTTATTTTCATGATTTCTTTGAGCTATGCTTTCTAGGTGCCTACTCACTGGTGAGTAAAGTCATCACCGCTAATGTGGTCCAATCACAAATGTACATATGTATAATTCGTAATTATAAAATTAGAAAAGTGATAAATAAAGACAATAATTTTTTTTTATTTAATAAATTTAGTTATTTTATTAATTTCTTAATTTTGTAATTACAAATTATGTGTGCATTGGACAATATTAATGATTAGTAAATGATGTCCTACTCAGTAGGCAAATCTTGTCCATAAATTTATCGAAAAACTTTTCAGTTTTTTGTTTTTCAAACAGTAAAACAAATGTATAGATGTGGGCGAGATATACAGGAATGCAAAGGGACATGGACAACGTGACAGGGCCCAAACCTAAACAAGAGAAAGCCCTACAAAAACATGGAACATGAATCTAAAGCCCAAATGAATCTAAAGGCCAAACCCAAGGGCCTAAACATTCCAAATACCCAATATCTTAGAGACCGTCGAACACAATCACCATGATAAATGATTAAAATGATTTTTCTATTAGCTAACAGTACAAAATTCAAAATAGAAACGTAGTGACAGTGGAGATTTAAATTTTTTATAAAATAAATTCGAAAAATATTAGTTATAAAATAAATTCGGAAAAATTAAATATGGACATTAAAGGGTTTTTTTTGACAGAAAGTTTTATTTTGCATTTTGGTTTTCATATGAAATAGACATAGTAACCATTTTTTTTTTTTTTTTCCCGAAACAAAAAACATGTTTGGTAACTAATTTGTTGCACAATGTTTCATAAAAAAAATATTTTAATTCATTTAAAATAAGAGTCTTGCTATTTGGCCCGACAAATAAAAACTTACTACTTTATCGAATTTATGTGGCTACCCATCATGTGTCAAATATAATGGGACCCATTTTAAAAAATAAGTTAATTTTTTTCCCCCTAAAATATAAGACAATAAACTATTTAGAAAGTTGTAATCTTTTTTCTAAATTTATCTTAATCTAGTATCTCTGTTGGCAATTAAAGTTTCAACCACCATGTATAAGTATATTTATTTTATATTTTAAATTGCATCTCTCATCTCTGTAACTGTAAGGACCATTGGGATATTTCAAATTGTATTTTTTATTATTAATATCCATCTATTACTTTGATAGACATTTGTTAATTGCTATAATGATCAAAACTAATGATCTATCTAACTCAAAAACAAAGAGAATAAGAGAAATTTTTTAAAAAAAAATTACAAAAGTATGAAAAAATTATAAATCATTGCAGTTTTTGCTCTAGATTTTGTACAAATCAAATTATTAAATTTGAGCATGAAAAAAATATAAAATATTGCAGTTTTTGCTCTAGATTTTATACAAATCAAATTATTAAATTTGAGTACCATGAAACTTATGTGATAAAGAAAAAGAAGATGATATGGCTATGGAAAACTAAAAAGATAAGGAAATTGGCTATAGAAACTGAAAAGACAAGGAAATGGAAATGGAGCATTTTATGAAAATAAATAAGAGTCGTAATAATACCTATTTAAAATGAAATTTTGATTAAGGCTATGCTCTATCCATATCATCAAATATCAAATATAATTCGAGGTTAAATTAAACACATTTCAAAAAAAAAAAATTACACACCTTTTACTCCAAAGTATTTTCTAAGTCAACTTCTGATTATCAATTAAGCCACCTAATATATATATAATATATGGGTTAATTACACTCACACCCCTTAAGGTTTGATATCATGACAGCCATATATAAGTTGAGTCTTTTTTGAACAATCACAGCCCTGATCAGAAATTGGATCCAAACAACCCCTTAAAAGTTATAAAAAGTCAATATTGCCCTTCAATATTTCATTAATATAAATTTCAAAATATCATAATTCTTAAATGACCTTTTTACCCTTCATATGATTTCCTCACCTTTTCTGTCTACCCTAACACCACCATTGTCGCCACAACCACCCACCATTGCCGCCGCCGCCCCCACCCACCCGCCCACCCTTTTCTTTTCTTTTTTTTTTTAAATCTCTCTCCACTCTCAACTCACCACTGTAACCTCCACCACACAACCAACCCCCATCGTTGAGTTAAAGATCCAAGACTGAACAAAGACTTTTTTTTTTTTTTTTTTTATCTCTCTCCACTCTCAACTCACCACTGTAACCTCCACCACACAACCAACCCCCATCGTTGAGTTAAAGATCCAAGACTGAACAAAGACTTTGATTCATATTGTGGACCAGTTCGTGAAAGGTTCAATATATCATGATTTATAAGACAACGCATTGAAGATTGTTACCGAGTTTGCAGAGGAAGACGAGGATGAGTCGAGTTTACAAAGGAGAGATCGTCGTCAAAGTAAGATTCTTGCGGGGATGATTTTGTCGATGATGGCGATTCGACGAGAAGACAAAGGTGATTCATTACGTTGAGTGTCAGAGAATGAGTTTCGCTGTTACCAACGGTGTATATGAGTTCCGTTGTGGTTAGCCTCTTTGTGAAATTTCCCATTTGCAATAAACCCAGATTCAATCAGAGTCTGCAAGTGGTTATTTTGATCATTGTTGGGTGTGATTCGTACAAGAATGTATTAATTGGGGCAGGGGGTATAGCGACATTGATTAGGGATTTAGAACGTGGGAATGAATTTGGCAAAGAATTCTCTACACACTCGTGGTTGTGGCGGTGTGCCGCCAGTAGAATTAGCAACCATCCTTTTCTTATTCCCTTCCTTTCTCCATTCTCTCTCTCTCTCTCTATATATATATATATATACACACGGAGTATATAAGTGGATATATATATATATATATATTATATGTGGAATGATGAAGAGGCTAGTTAGGTTAATTAAAATTAGTTAGAAGGGTAAATTAATAATTTTAACATTTTAATTGGTCAATTAACAAGTCAAAGGACATTCTAGTTGTTATGTGTCAGAGTGCTTAGTTGTAATAACCAGGTCATTTTCCTTCCTTTCTTTTTTCGGTAATTTCTTTTTTCGTCATTTTCCCTATTTTGTCCTTTTCCGGTTTATCGTTTTTCCTTACTGATGAGCGCTGAAAAGTGCGCATTTAAACCCCTTAAGCTTAGGTGTTCTGGAACCTTTATCTATCTTATTTTCCCGCTTTAGATTGATTTTGTATTATTTCCATTTTCAAGTACTTATCCCCAAAATAAGTTAACTCAGCTAAATAAGAGCATAATTGAAGCAATCTTGAGATGAATCAAAGAAATGAGTAAAGTGGGAGCAAAAGGAAGCAAGTGGTGGAAATTCAGCAAGTTCGATCGATCTCAGAAAATATTCGATCGATCGAAAGTTCATCGATCTCAGCATTCCAAGACGGATCCAAGCTCTTTTGTCCTTATCCAAAGATCCCACAAAGCTCGATCGATCCAACTTTCTTCCGATCTGTGATACCCTTCGGATCTGAGACACGGGTTGATAAGGCCCAGGCCCAAACCCGAGGGATATCAAACAATTAATATGTAACCGAACACAGAATACAAGATAAAATAAAAAATAAAAATAATAAGCTGAAAGAATGCTAATTGAAAATCCTTAAAATAATATAATTATTGAAATCTATTAAATCCAAACTCCATAGGTTTACAACTTGGGAATCCATCCATTGGACCCTTATTAAAGATTCTCAAACCGAAACTGAAATAATAGAAATAAAATCTAAAGCTAACATAAAGAAGATTCCTACATAATCGGAGGAATGAATATATGTATCTGCTCTGCACATCCAAGCTCTAACCCTGGAACTGACGAACACCTGAAAAATAAAGAAGTGGGTCAAGCCCACATGCAAGTCCTGATCTACTACAATCCATACAATAATCCGATACGCAGATACATCCTAGGAAGACTCAACAATATCTAGAGTAGTCCATATAAGTATAACGTACACACTATAGGACACTCACTAGTCCAGTAGGTCTGTCTCAGCCTGAATCGAAGGCAACATGCAAATACGCACCCTAAGGTGGGTATGAGTACCTAGACCTACCAGGGAACAACACCTATGTCCAGTTATCCATCCTATGCGATATACGCGCCCTAACCATAGTCATGAGACTCAAGCTCATACCACGGCATTATATAATATATATATAAAGTCCGTACTCCTCCTAATACAAAATATCATCCAACCTTGTAGTGGTTTGATATAATGTATAACGCATCCATCCTGAAACCAAAAGTAGGTCACTCAATTCACAATTGATATGACATATGTAGGTGAAGGACTTAACCTTTACAATTAATTCATACCTTAATCCAAATTAGGTAGAACTTAATATTTTAACTAGTCCATACCCAGTATGTCACCATCCCATACCGGTACATACAATCCAATCCATCCAACATAATTATTAAGATATTTGCTGTTATTGATCAACCATTATCCAGAATATGCATAAATATAATTTAATACATATCACATGACGTTAGGAAAATCATTACAGAACCTAAGCATCACATTCAATCCATTAAAGTTGCTAATATGAGTCATAGCATTCAAGTCCTCCATAAAATCCATAAATTGATAGAATTTACAAAGTATACTTATCAATTTATTCCATATCAAGAATAGATGAATTCAAGTATTTATTATTCTTATACTTCTGATTAAATACAACCAAACAGTAATAAAATATATATGCCAGAAAAATTCTAAGTTCCAGTACATGGTTTAAATGTTCAAAACAGTTAGCAACTCCTAATATTTCTTAAATTTAATTTGCTCCAATCCTTAACCAAATCATGGATTAATATTTCCCTTAGTATAACAGGTTTATTCCAGATCCAACAACAATTTAAAACAGTTTAAACAAAGTTCCAAGAACCTATACAGACCAAACAGTGCACAGAAACCAAATTTAGTGCGTTCAACTGAGAACAGGCTCATTCAAAACAAAGAGCCTGCTTAATTGATCTACGAGCCGGCTCCTAGATGCTAGAGCCGGCTCCACCTTCCTTTGGAGCTGGCTCTAAGGTAGAAAGAGCCGGCTCCTCCTCTTTTTGGAGCCTGCTCTTCTCCCCTTAGTTGCCGTTGTCCGTTCTGTTGCATCTTCTTCGACTGCGGTGTTTTCCAGACCTCTGTAAGGTTCTTAATGGTTGTTCTAGGGTTCAATCTTAGTTCTAGGGTAATCTTAACCCATTTTTAACCAATCCTAACTTGTATAGAACACAACCCTTTTTTGAAGCAAACAATTACAGAATTTTTAGTTCTAACCCATGTATGAATACTGTTTTTACTACTTGATTCAGAGTTTAATCTCAGCCCCAGATTAATTATTAATCATCAGTACACAATCATGATCTCAACTTAATCAAAAATTAAACATACACACCGAAAAGAACAAATAACAGAAACATCAAGGTTTATGCAAGTCACTTATTTCAATGAGATTAATATAATTCATACATGCATACAAGACTTGATATCATGTTGGTTTAATCCGTTTTTAGCCTTTAATTAATCCCTAGAGTCTAACCAGGCATGCACAGAACACGAATTAAAGGGAAAAAGAAGAACAAGACTTGTCTTGAGTTTCAGACTTTGAAACTCTAATTCCACAGTTTTTGTATTCTCCCTTGAACTGCTCTGCCAATTCCCCAAGTTCACGCTCTGTTTCTTAGCAGCCCCTTGTGTTACAGATGTAACCTTATGTTTGTCTAAAACCCTAAACCCCAGTATGTGTATGTATTTATAGACTTAAACATTAACCCTAATCCATAAATAACTTGGCCCATTGAACAACCTAAGTTTAAAACAGTGTCGACTATAAGAACTTACATAAGTTTATAAGTACCAGAAATATAATAACAATGAATTAAATAAATAAAGAAACAACCAATAACAAATAATTAATAATTAACAATTAATCAAATAATTAAAACAAATAAATAATTAACAATTAAGCAAATAACATGCCATTTAATCAACACAATAAACAAGTAAACAATTAATCAAATAAAAATAATTAAATCAAAAAATTAAATACCAGAAATATCCTTTTAAAATTAGGGGTATTACGCGATCGATCGAAAAGATTTCATCTTATCCACTTATACCATCCTACCTACCACATTTGTCTCTTTCCCAAAAATATCTTCAAAATATCTCAGATTTGTTTTTATCCAAAAAGGCGCTGCCATAGAGGATCGATTTAGCTTAAATTCGATAGATCTCAGCCATGTTCGATCGATCTCACCACAAGTTCGATCGATCGAACTTCCCAAAGCCCGAGAAAATCTAATTTCCAACTCATTAAAAGTTGTCTCATATCCAGTCATTGGAAGGAATATTGGTGTACGAGCCCAGCTCATTTGGGGTGATATTTAACCTACCTATATAAAGAATATGAGCCACTTTTTGAGATATACTTGAGAGTTGATAAAGACACTTTTCTATATACTTAGTGAGGAAGAAAAGAAAAAAGGAGGCTAGAGACACAAGCTTGGAGTTCTTCCATCAACCAAGAAGATGAACAATCTCTACCATGGAGTTAGCCCTTGAGGGTTGGAGGACACCATCCATGAGCAGCTATACATCCTCTTGGGGCTAGAGTTAACCCTAAGCATACTTTCTACATCTTGATTTATGTATTTTTGAGGGGATTTGTATTGTGATATATGTTTTGACACTTTTATATATATAGATCTTATTTATTCAATGATTTGTGTGGTTTAATGCTTCCAATTGATTACTTCATTCTATCCATATGTCTATGTATGATAGACTAGATGTTCATGTGTTTATCTCTATTTTTTATGTTATTGATGCATGTTTATGTGTATTAATGCTATAGATCTAGAGATTGTCAAGACATAGTACTTAATGGAATATTCTTGTGATTTATTTGATAGTTCATACTCATTTCTTGATGGATTGTGCCTCTCCCTTAGTTTAATTAGTTTAATTTCATGTCATTAGCTTCATTGTAGTGTAGTTGTAGTTTAGGTGTTAAATGGGAGGACAATCCATGCTTGTAGTTTGATGTTCCATACTTATGAAAGCAAGTAGCATATATCTTTAACATTGTGGTGTGTTTGGATTGTGAGCTTAAAGAAAGAATTAATGGCTTAGTTTGATATATTGTGTTATCCCCCATGTTGCTTAGACAATATATGCTTAATTTGTCATCCCTGTTTGTTGAAACAACCACACACACACACACACACTATGTTGCAATACATGTTTTTCCCCTCATTAATCATTTATTAAGGGTGCAGAAAAGTTATGCTTAGTGGTGATCTCTAAACCCCAAGATCTTTCTCTTATTTTCTCTCCATTACATTTAATTGCCTACTTTAGTTTAAATTGCATCTTAGTGTAATTCAACCACCAACCAATCTTTTGATCACTCGACCTACTAACCCTAATCTCGATTCCACAACCTAATACGACCCACCAATCCCTTGGAACGATCCATACTCGCCCTAACTGTATTTTTAGTGAAAGGTAGTAGTGGCAATTTCTAAATGTAAAATTTGGCCATATTCATCATACCTCTACACCATTATCTTTTGGTGCACAAACTTTGGATTTTGGGGTGCGACACCCGGAGTAACACCACTTGCATAACCTCACTTTTCATGCTCGGATTTGATTCCGGCTTTGCATGCATTCATGATATTTAATTTCCATGATATCTGTATTTTTACTTTCGTAGAAAAACATGCTAGTTGCTTACTTTTTTTCGTAAAGCGCATGAATGCATACCTTCTTGGAAACATTCTTGATTTTGGGGTTTTAGTGTAATTATGTAAAATAATTATTTTTCGTCTTAGGGACCATCTTGCAATTTAATTTGGAAAATATTTTGGAAAATGACCTTTTTTGCAATTTTTGGAAAGTGTGACAAGTGTCACACTCTCATAGAGCCACTTGTTGGCATTGGGGTGGAGTTACTTAGAAGCATTATCTTGTGACATGTAGAGGGTGGAGATTCACCCACTTGTTAGCCTAGGATTGGTGCACTTGTTGGCTTGGATGATTGACAAGTGTAGGCTAAGGATTAAGCCTAAGAAGGAGCCATGGATTGGTGACAAATGCATGCACCAAATTGAGTCTTGCATTGTGTGTGTGTGAGAGGTAGTATAAGAACACCTAGTGAGTGGAGGAATACTAGATCCTCTACCCATCACTTTTCATTTGATCTCATCTACATTCCCTTTGCTATCATCCGAACCTAGCCTCCATTGAAGGAAAAGCTTGGCTTAGAGCTTTTGACTTCATTTTGGCCTCCTTCCACTCACCTTAGATCTTTAAGCTTATAATACTTTTACTTCCTCTCACTTTCCTCTACAAAACCCTAGTTTTGTTTTCCATTGTAAGCATGGTTACTTTGGATTATAGAGATTCAATTCTCTATTGAGGTAGGGAGTGCTCTAGTTTATTATCTATAACGACCCAAAACTGATACCACTTATAAAAAAAAATTCGGCATGACCTCCGCTAAAATTCGTCCTACAACAACCTGTTTAAATGCATTTTAACTTATCCCAACACAATAAACATTTAATACATTCCATGGTGGCACAACCACATATTATATCATCTAGGTATCATAATTACAGTCCAAAAATACAAGATTAATATCAAATGTCTATGTTTTACAATATTTAGACAGCTTATATAAAAGTTACAGCCCATAGGTATAATTATAATATTAAAAGGCCATAGGTTGTCGTACAAAATACATTATACTTAGTCTTACAAAAATAGTGAGACCCGAGTACAAAAACAACAAAATAAACTCCTAATCCATACTAAGTCTGTGGTAAAATATCATCTGCCACTTCTTTCCCATTTCTTGAAAAAAAATGTTAAATAAAAGGGGTGAGCAAAATTGCTCAGTAGGTGGTCCCTAAGACATACCTCTTGTGTCCTCGTGAATCCAAACAAAGAATAGAACAATAGGAATTTGGGGTCATGCAAAGCCGGGAAAACACAATATCAATTCTAAGTCCAAAGCAAATAAATCTTGTGTCATGAATGCAATGTTATGCATGTCACTCCCCATTTTAAGAAAAACATTATAACTTCACAAACTGTTAATATAACCCGCCCATTGGTGACTCCGCAGCGACACAAGAGAAGGATTGGCTACTGTCCCTGACCTTTGGTACCTTCGCAGCGTCATTTAGTGCCCAGATAGCTCAACCACGCTCGGGCAATCTCCCTAGTTCCCTCTAAGCTATATTAACACACCGGCCCTTTAGTGACTCCGCAGCGACCGGTTTTTCTCAAAAACCGTTTCATCCCCAAAATCCCCTTTTAATTTCATTTCAAAACACTTTCCCTTTTCTTTCATGCCCAATGCTTGTGTGCATATATGGAAATGGAGAGAATTTTTAACACACAATTAACATGTTTTCACATAAAATTTCTAACAAATTCTTAAGCATTATTGGCATGGAAAACTAACACATTGAGCATATTTTTATTTTATTTTATTTTATTATTGTGATACCCCTCGGATCTGAGACACGGGTTGATCAGGCCCAGGCCCAAACTCGAGGGAATATCAAACAATTTAAGTATTTTAAAGCGAACACAGAATAGAAATTTAAGAATTTAAATAAAGAACCAAAAGAAATATAAAATCCTCCAAACTGAAACTATTAATAATCCAATCCTTCCAAAACCTCCAAGATTACAACTCAGGAATCCATCTAGTGGACCCCGAAATAAAACCTCAACTAAAACTGAAAAACTGAAAATAAAAATAATCCAACACTAAAGCGTGAAGTGAAATCCTACGTTGCTGGTGGAATGAATGAGAGTCTCTACTTAGCACGATCAAGCTTGAGACTGGAACTGTCCAATACCTAAAAAGAATAATAAAGGAGTGGGTCAAGCCCACGAGCAAGTTCTAATCTAACTGCAATCCATACAGTGACCCGATACGCAGATACACCGTAAACACCTTACAATATCTATCTAGTCCATACATATAAATATATTCACACTAAGGGACATTCACTGGTCTATAATAGGGGTCTCAACTTGAATAAACGACAACATACGAATACGCACCTAAAGGTGGGCATGAGCACCAAGACCTAACATGGTACACCTCAACCTATTATAACCAGTTACGCATCCACTGCATATACGCACCCTAACCAACGAGTCTGAGACTCAAGCTCAACTCGTGGTACCATAAACATATATATAAAGTCCGTCCAAATCCAGGGTATGTAGTTCAACTATTTATTAAATTGATATACAATAAACCAACTAGTTAGTCACTCAACTTATTCAGTTGATATGACTTAACTACCATCCATTAATCTAGGAAGCCACTCAACTTAGTTGCAGTTGATATGACTTAAACAAAATTAGGATTCAATATTTATAAATCCATTCCTTTAATCCGTTAAGTTAGGTTTAGGCGTTTTGAGCTAAACCGTCCCTAGTATGTCACCGTCCCATACCGGTGCATACAATCCTCCATATCCTCGTAAATTACATCATATATATAACAGTTTAGTAATTTACAATTCAAAACTAATAACCAAATAATTGCAGAAAGAAGATTAACAATCTAGTAATTTAAATCCAGTATTAATCCATGTAATTGCATTGAAGAATTTAATATTCTAACAATTAACATCCAAAACTTGCATAGTTCAAATTTAATATAACAATGACCCTATCATGTATTTAAAATAAGTTCTATAATAATATTATAGTCCAATAAATAGCTAAATTAATTTAAGCGATTTAGTTCCTTCCATCCGGTAACAGCGTACTAAATTGTATACTTATCTTCTGTTTGATCTTTTAGCACAGAGCCACACATTATGCCACAAGTCCAAATTATTAATTAAAAGACTTCATCATTCATCTAAAATTTAATTTATATTCATATTATAGCCCCTTAAATTGTCAAATCAAAATTAGACAATAAATTTCCTTCCAGCCGTTAACCATACACAAAGTTGATAAATAGCGCACTGTTAATTCCACTAATACCAAGAGGGTATTTGATGCAATTCAAGACCTTGATTACATCATAAATTATTTGTTAAAAATCCCATTAAAGTTTTAAAACTATTCAAGAACCCCAAGTGCCCAAACAGTAGCCAAAAAAATCACTGTACGCATCAAAAATAAAAGAGCCTGCTCTAGGAAAAATGGAGCAGGCTCCATTCAGCATAGAGCCGGCTCTAACACCACCTTGGAGCCGGCTCTAACAGGTGGGAGCCGGCTCTTGGCATTCAAGAGCCGACTCTCTCTCCCCCTGTGAGTTTTTTCTCCGTTTCAGCTTTGTTCTGACCTCTGTTCCAACTCCGGCCAATTACAACCTTTCTGTTTGGTTTTTAAAACTAATTTAAGAGTCTTATTTAAGCCTAGAATCATCTCCAAGAGTTGTTTACAATAATTTGAAATCAATTACAGAGATTAAACAAAGCCATTAAACTAGCATGCTTGAAAAACAACACTGGAACAGGTTTAAGAAATTTCAGTGCTATTCCAACCCCTCTGTTCCTCTTCACCACTGAACCTAAGGATCTTATCTCATCCCGGTAACATCCCCATGGTTCGTTTGCAGTAGTTAAAAATCAATTACAAAGTCTAAAGTTACAACAGAGTTAACATACTTACAGAAAAACAACTGGAACGAGACATGCATGAACTGTAACAGACTAGTTTTCAACATAAACAGATCATTCATAAAACATATATTAAACATATAACTTCCAGTTATTGATTGATTAAACCCTAGAGATTATCTAGGTGCATAGAACACGAGCCAAAGAAAAGGAGAAAGAGAAGAACTTGCCTGTGATTTCAATTATGAAATCCCGGCGTCGTCTCTAAGTTTTCCGGCAATTCTGAATGCTGTCAAGCTTCCTATTACTCCATCTCTAATCCTTAATCAACCTCTTTGGTCCTCTCTGTACAATTCCTCTTAAGCCTCGCTCCGTTTCCTCATAACTGCTCTCTGTTTCTCTCTCTATATCTTTGGTACGTGAATAGGGTTTTTCCAACCCTTGATACAGATTATAACCGTGTATTTATAGGCACAAAAATAACCTAAGTCTACTTAAAACTCTAGACTATAATTTAATCGGCCCATAGAAAACCTAAGTCATATTCTGTCGGCTATCAATACAGAACCCCTAAAACATATGTGAAAACCTACTTGCATAAACAAAACATTTAACTTATTTATTTAACTTATTTATTAATAAAAACAACTAATAAATCCACGTTAGATAATTAAAGCATTCAATTAAAATAAATACAACAATTTATTTAAACAAAACAACTAAATAAAAAGAATCAAGGAATTCATTTAACTCAAATAATTCAAATAAATTCAAATAACTCAAATAATTTCAAATAAACAAGCAACAAAATCATTTAAATAATTAAAAATACAAGTAAATACTTAATTAAAATATCAGGACTATCCTCTTAAAATTAGGGGTATTACAATTATTATTATTATTATTATTATTTTTTCATACAATTCACTTAACTACACATTACAATTCAATTAAATACACATTCTCACATTATAATTCAATTAAATACACCTTCCCACATATTTCATATATACAATCAAGGCACTTTAAGGAAAAATTATCACAATTTAGCATGCTAGAGTACTAATAGGATACTAATCAAGAAAAATTAATTCACAAAGGAACAATCATCACAATTTAGCATTCTAGGACACTAATCAAGAACAATTAATTCACAAAGGAACAAGATTGTAGGAATTAGAAACCCCTACCTCTATGTTATGCAAAACCCCTAATTTGCACCACAAACCCTCAAAATGGGTCAAGATTTTCGGACTCCCTAGGTTGCTCAAAACTGAAATTACTGGTACACATGTGTAGAGCTCGCCGTGCTCTCCGTTTTGCCGCAAACGACACTTAAAAATACTAAGAAATGAGGGAGCAATCAAAGGTTGAAATTTGTAAAAGAAAAAGGAAGAAAAACAAGCAGTGGGAGAGAGAGAAGACTGGTCGAGAGAGACTGAGATATGTTGAAGTATAAAGCCATTATATGTGTTTTAATATCATGTGGGGCCCACTACTAATATACATATATATATAAATCACTTAAACATTACATTATCTAAGTGAATTAGTTGCTTTTGTAGTGATGTATAAGTTGTATACATGTCTTTTAATTAAATTGAGAAATTAATGATTAATGGTAACTTGCATATAACTCACTTTAAACTTGGTATATGGCATAGCCATGATTTGATTTTTGTTGTATATTGATTTGGCATGATTTAAATGAGCTTTTAAATTTAGAGATTTAATAAATTTAATTTCGTTTAAATTCTACTTAATTGTACCTTACTTATATTCCATTTTAGACTTGATATATGGCATGGTCATGACTTAATCCTTGTTATATATTAATTTGGGGTCATTTGAATAACTCTTGAAATCTAGAGAAATTAATTAATTAGTTTAATTAATTTATATCTTATTGTTCTAATAATTTAGTCATGTATTTCATGGGGATTTTGTGTTTTATCATATGTCATGACTTGTGGCTCAACTTGTTGATTTTGGAAACTTGGGATATCATCAAGAACTTGACTTGGCTAGGACTTAGTTCTAGTACGGGAGATAGAGAGCTCTCTACACTATAATGCGCACTAGGGGAAGGTACTCATGGGTTAGTAGCCCTAAAGTGATCCTAAGAGTAAGGTTTTAATCCGGGCGGTTTTAATTTCACACTCTAAATTCCAAGTTGATAACTTTGTGAGTTTGCATCTTATTGTGTTGTGTTGGAAGTTCCAAAGTCGGTTAAACATTATGGATTGAATTACATTGAATTGCAAGTTCGTATAAAGTTAGGCTCTCGCATGCTCATTCCCTACGAGTAAACTTGTTTACTCACCCCAAAGTTATCGGGTTGTTTTTCAGGTAAATAAGCATTATTGTGGGATACACAGCACTCTTCGGCTTGCTTGACTACTTGGAGAAATTTTGTTATATGGAACATGCACTTGTTTAGCATGCTTTACTTTTGGATGATATATTTTGTATACCATGGATGTATGGTATTTTAGAAGCAAAAATGGCTTCCTCGATGTGTAATGTGTATCTAAAAACGCTTGAAGATGCCTATTTTGTATGTATAACATGAGGCCAAGGGCCATTAAATTTAAAGTTCATACAACTATGTTTTTAAACTTGTTTTGGATCATTTGGAAGGCGTGTATAGCGTTAAGGTTACCTTAAACTTGCTTACTGTATTGTCGTTCGACTGATTTCTTGTTTCTGTTTTGTCATTCGGCAAATTGTTGCCTTTTTTCCGTCGTTCGGTAGTTAGAACGTCAAAATGTCTGACTATGTAAGTCCGAACGCCTGACCATGTAAGTCAGAACGTCAAAATGTTTGACCATGTAAGACAGAACGCTTGACCATGTAAGTCCGTAGCGTTAGAACATGTACGTCAGAACGTCTGAAAGCTTGACCATCTATGTTCGAATGCCTGACCATATAGGTTAGAACGATTGACCTTGTAAGAGCATTCAATGTGGAAGAGTGTTAAACGCGCGCTCAATATGGAAGAGCGCCGAACACGCTCTCAATGTGGAAGAGTGCCGAAGGGGCGCTCAATGTGGAAAAGCGTCGAACACGTTCTCAATATGGAAAAGAGTCGAACGAGCGCTCGGTACTTTGGCTTTGGACAAGCGCTCGTCCTTATCCAGAACCTTTTTTTTTTTTTTTTGCTTTGTCCATCTTTCACTTCCGCATTTCGGATCCGTTATCAGGTCATCTTTTGGTCATCACTGATGCATCGGGTTTATAAAACTTGGGTTGTCACATTAGGGGTGTGTTTGTCAAATGGAATAAATATGAGGGGGTGTCAATATTCAAAAAGAAGCTAACTTTCATCTAGTTGTTAATAGGTCAAACCTCAAAGGGTGTGAATGTAATTAACCTTATTACATGCATGACTGCCATGCATACATGTTGGTACATTATGAGTCTTCTCTCTTTCTTTTTTTTTTTTCTTTTTTTTTTTTTTTTTTTAACCGAAAGAAAATGCATATGAAGATGGGGGTGGTTTTTAGTGACAGAAAGTATCATGTGTGTCTCCCTTTCACCATCAAAATTTTCGAATAAAAATCAGTGTCAGTCACTCTGCTGCACCCTTCTTGATTGGATCTAGCTTGCAAGTGAATCCAAGTCCAAATTTGTAAATATGCCAAATGAGAGAGGAGATCGAGAGAGAGAGAGAGAGAGATCTATTAATTTTATTTCACTGTAGGATATATATTATTGAAAACGAATATAATATATATGTATAATATTTATTATATATATTAAAAGTTACACAAGACAGTATTTCTAACCGTAGTAACAGTAACACACGTCATTTATACATTTTTCATAAAGAAAGTCATCTAATTTATGAGTATTGGACATCTTCTTTTTCCAACCAATGCATATTACATTACATACGTTCATCGGGTATATTGTCGGATCATCCATAGGATACCCGGGGCAATCCTCCTTTTTCAGCTTTTTATTTGTACCAGCTTCCATGAATCCCACATTTTCCACCATGCTCATCGAACTCATAGCTACACACATTAATTTATATATATCACTTTTAATTTTAGAAAACAATATCAACCATCATATATGCATGTATGTTTGTATATATCTATACATATATATATATATATATGGCTGAGCTCATTCGTATGAAATTAAGACAAAAATGATGATGATAAATGTGTGTATATGGATTGTAGGTGCAGAATTTCGCTCAACCAATAATGATTGAGAAAAATAAAACAACTCACTCAACAAATAATGAAAATAAACAAGAACAGTATATCGAGAAGCGTAGAATTGCTTGATATCTTTATTGGAGGTCTTAGCCTCTATTTATATACAAAAGATTGCAAAATTATGGTAGGACTCGCGTTGCTTGCCCTCCAATTCTTTCTATATAAACATTATTTTCTAATAGAGTTCTTTCCATTGTCGAATTTTCCATACATAGAACTTGCCTTGTACAGAACTTCCTATCTCAGAGTTTTCCTTCTACAGTAAATCCTTCAACTGGTAGGACTTGTGCATTCTTGGGCTGAATATATTTTGATCCGGCTGGGCTTGAGTAACAGGCCGGATGTTAAATATTCATAAGCTGGGCTGATGACTTCTTGATTCGGCCTTGATGGAAGTTGGAGGACAAATCACAATGGTCTTGGGCTGTAAATACCCTCAATTTGGGCTTGAGCATGATGGGCCTTATATGTCCTTGGAATGTAGATATGGGTAGTGGTGACGTGTGCACTTTTTATTGGAGGGAGTTTTTTTCCCTCCACACTTTGCCCCAAATTTCGTTTTTAATTGAGCGACGGCTCCTATTAAAAAGGGAATTGAAACCGGTTTTTTACTTTGCTTCAGAAACGGTTCGAGGTCTTTCATTATTACTCCGTCATACAAGATTTTGCAAGAGTTACATTTGCCCTTGCTGCACTTCTGCATTCTTCATTCCATCGCTTTGTCAGGTTAGTCTCGCATCTTTCTCTTCAATCTTTCATTATGAGTACTTCATCTACTCCCGAACGTATAGACCTTGGGGATTCTGAATCCACACCTTCATCTTCCCCCCTTCGCATTAGGGCTCCCCCTCCTAGGGTTTCTACAGATCGCCCTTTGTTGAATCCATTAGGTACTTCCCCTCTTCCAACCGAGACATCCACCTCAGGCTCTGATTATGTTCTTACTCATGAAGAGAAGAGAGCAATCATCTCTATTCGCCGCAGCAAGTTCTCTATTGCTTCGGTAATGGAAGAATTTGATATTCCTGAGGGAGTAGAAATTGCAGAATATCCCGAGGGTGCCGATTTTACCTCCGGCGAAGGAATTGAGGAGGATGAGTTGCTTCTTTCGGTGGGGCATCTTAACGCTCTCCGATTCCCTCTTCATCCCTTCTATCATTTAGTTTTCAATAAGTTGGGTCTTGCCCCCCTTCAGGTAAACCCTAATTTCTTTCGCATCCTTTCGGCACTGTTAGTGCGCCGAAAATTAGAGGCTCTGGATTTGACCCTTGCCGACCTTCTGCTTACTTACAATATATCTAAGCATGGGACCGAGCCTGGTCGCTTCTTTTTTACCTCTCCCCTTCATCAAAGGATATGCACGAACCTTCCTTCATCCGAAAAGAAGTGGAAAGAAAGGATGGTTATAGTTAAAGGAAAATGGTTCGTGCCCCAATCAATTACACTCCCTATCCCGCGCAAGTTCAGGAAATTAGGTATAGAATACTTAACCTCCCTTCATACCAAGTGTTCTGGCTGTTTTCCTTGCCAAGTCTTAATGTTTCGCCGTACTTATGAGTTTCTTGGTATTTTTTCAGCTACATTCCCATCCTCCGCAGCAAGTAACAGACTTTCTTTTCTTGAGGAATGAGTCTGGAGTGACCCCTCGCCTATCGAGGACCTGCTAACTTCTTCAAACCTCAAGGATATTGCCTCCAGTGCTGTTGCTGCGGACCTCATGGATCTGTCTCTACCATCCTTTGACAGTTTCCCCATGACTGAGGAGGAGGTACGGAGGGCTGAGGCTTTAAAAAAGAAAGCCGAAGATGCCCAACCCTTGGTTGTTATTAGATCAACTGAGGATGAGGTGGAGGTTGAGGAACCACCAATGAAGAAATCTCGCCTCAACCCCTCATCCTCTGGCAAGGGCAAAGTCCCCTCTAAGAGCAGAGGGAAAAAAGCTGGAGAGGCCGAACCTGAAGATAAAGTCAGGGCCTTTGTTCTGGCTGAGACTAGGGCTCCTTGGACTCCTTCCTTCACCAGGGCGGACAGGTCAGTCCTGCACTCAGGGGATTCTGTGATTACAGACCCTTCGGCTGCACTGGCGGTGGCTCGAGGAATGTGGCTCCCAAAGGATGAGGAAGCCATCAGCCAAATGGGGTTGGAACAACTACTCCCCTCTGCCCCGGTCCGGGCCATAGAGGTTCGCATTGCTCCTTCAGAATTATGTTACTCTTGCTTGCTTATGTTTCTACTTATGCTTATATTTGCTCTCCTGTTAAACAAAGTCTATACCACACCATGGCCCTCTGCCCCACTACTGAAGCTCAATCCCTCTCCATCAAGAAGCTGGAAAAGGACCTTGACAATGCAGAGAAGAGAGCCACTACTGCCTCTACTAATCTGAAGATAGCTTCTGAAGCCAAGGATGCGTATAAGAGGCAGTTGTCAGCCTCCGAGGCTAAGGTGGATTCTCTTCAGGCCGAAGTTCAAAGCCTGACCGAGGCTCTTACTACTTGCTTCAAGGCGGGGAAGCAAATGCAGGGGCGTTACTCCTGTCTGGCACACCTGGCTAGTGCTAAAGCGTTCCGGTCTGGTTATAATCAGGGCTCAGGCCCTAAGACGATGGATCCGGAAGCTTTTGACAAGCAGGTGGGGGTGCACTTCCCATACGATGAAGGGCCAGAGGCTTTGGAAGCTGAAATCCGCTTTGCCGAGATGGTGAAGGAGCACCTGAAGGGTACTACTAGCTCATCTGCTCCTGCGGCTTCAATTCCTCCTACCCCAAGTCCTAATGTAGTGGATGCTTTTGAATCTACTCCCTTCGATCCGAAGAGGAAGTAGAACCATGTATTTTGTTTTTATGAACAGCCTGTTTGGGATAATGAATATAACTTTTTGTTTTAGGCTTACCTGACTTGTTTTTGCTGTATGCTCTTGATACTGTTCATATTTCTCTGACTGGTAATGTGTTTAAACAATAAATATTGTCTTTATGCTTCGGATTTATGCTATCCGCGAAAACGCAAGGATTGTGGGAAGAAGGAGATCCTTTTAACAGTTTAGTTGATATCACAGGATGATTCATATGGACAATGATTTAACTATTAAATGAACCCTCCTTGCCTTTTACTTGCCTGCAGTAGATGTATACATACTCTTTCCTTCTCGTGTGTTCCTGATGTGGGGTGGATTATGATGAACTTATGATATATCCGCATCCACAGGGTATTAAACCCTAGGAGTCCGGAGGAAAGAGTTCTGATCCGGGCACCAGAGGTCTAAAGCGAATTACTCCTCGGCACTGAGTGTGGAGGAATATTGCTGAATAGGACACTTAGGGTCCAAATCTGTCTCGGATACTTAGGATTCGAGGCGAATTATCCCTCGGCACTGAGTCGTGGAGGACTAGTGCTGAATAGGACACTTAGGGTCCGAAGCTGTCTCGGATACTTAGGATCCGAGGCGAATTATTCCTCGGCACTGAGTCGTGGAGGACTAGTGCTTAATAGGACACTTAGGTTCCGAAGCTGTCTCGGATACTTAGGATCCGAGGCGAATTATACATTCCCTGGCGTGGAGCCGGAGGGTGGTTTTGCCGAGCCGAACACTTAGGGTCCGAGGCGAGATTTTCGCAGAGCCAAACACTTAGGGTCCGAGGCGAGATTTTTGCCGTGCTAGACACCTAGGGTCTGAGGCGAAATTTTTGCCGAGCCAGACACCTATGGTCTGTGGCAAATGACCTACTCTCCGGCGCTGAGCCTAAGGGTGGTTTTGCCGAGCCGAACACTTAGGGTCCGAGGCGAGATTTTCGCCGAGCCGAACACTTAGGGTCCGAGGTGAGACTTTTGCCGAGCCAGACACCTAGGGTCTGAGGCGGAATTTTTGCCGAGCCAGACACCTAGGGTCTGTGGCGAATGACCTACTCTCCGGCGCTGAGCCTAAGGAGAGGTTTAAATGAATCACTCCCCGGCACTGAGCCAGAGGGGAGGTTTTGCCGAGCCGGACACTCAAGGTCCGAGGCGAATGAACTACTCCCCAGCGCTGAGCCTGAGGGGAGGTTAAATAAATTACTCCCCAGCGCTGAGCCTGAGGGGAGGTTGCGCCAAACCGGACACTTAAGGTCCGAGGCGAATGAACTACTCCCCGGCGCTGAGCCTGAGGGGAGGTTAAATGAATTACTCCCCGGCGCTGAGCCTGAGGGGAGGTTGTGCCGAACCGGACACTTAAGGTCCGAGGCGAATGAATCACTCCCCGGCGCTGAGCCTGAGGGGAGGTTTGTTTTATATTTTTCCTCAAACCACTTATCATGAGGCCGAGGACTCAAAAATGATAAGAGGCCAAGAAAGCGAGTAACAGTGGCTGTGAAGTTTTCCATTTGTTGACTTTGGAGACCTGCCTCCTCCACTGATACTCCCTTCTTGGCAACCAAATGTTATGGACCACGCATATATGAACCGTATTTCTTTTCTATTTCTATCCGATGTGGGACATAGACTAAATTTTGTCAAAAAGGTCGGTGTAAGGAATGCCTCTGGTATTGAGCTTGACAGCCTTAAATACCAGTGGGCCCTCCTTACACCGTGATTAATTATTTGAATATTTCCATATATAACAGAATGTGGCACATACTTTTTTGTCGATGTGGGATAGAAAGGTTTAAGCACAGGCATAGTATGGCCATAACTCATGTTTTGTTGCTTTTTTCCCTTTGTTTTTTGGTTTTTTTTTTTTTTTTTTTTTTTTGTTTTTTGTTGTTGTGAAAAAATCAGACGAATGCCATGCATAGTATGGCCCCCCATTTTTATAAAAAGAAACAAAAATAGAGGAAAGTTGTACTGAATATAGAAGCAAAATAAAGAAAAGCTTGGCCGACTGTGGACATACGCAGCTTTATTTGTGAAGAAGTTGTAGCAAAATGGACAAACTTAACTAATGGAAATACCTTTTCAGGTGTATTGCGTTCCAAGGACGCGCAATGGGACGTCCGCCAGCTTCGGCCAAACGATATGCTCCTTTCCCCACTACTTCGGTAACCCTGTAGGGTCCGGTCCAATTAGGTTCCAGTTTCTTTACATGAGCTGTCTCCTGCTTCAAAACCCAATCGCCTACCACAAAGCTCCTGAATCTGACGCGTTTGTTATAACTGTTACACACCTGCTGTTGGTATGCCGCGAGACGAATTGTTGCTGCATCTCTCCTTTCGTCCACCAGATCAAGGCTATGCTCGAGTTGTTGCTCATTGTTCCCCTCCAGTACCAAGGATGTCCGAAGGGTTGGGATTATGGACTCGGTAGGAATGACAGCTTCGGATCCATATGCCATAGCAAATGGGCTTTCTCCCGTGGGTCGTCTTGGAGTGGTTCGATAGGCCCAAAGCACTTGAGGGAGATTCTCGTACCACTTTGTCTTCAATTTCTCCAATTTTTTCTTTAAGCACCCGAATATCGTGCAATTAGTTATTTCAGCTTGCCCATTGCCTTGTGGATGACTAACTGCAGCCAATTTTTGCAGGATTCCATGTTCGCTAAAGAACTTCCTTGTACTTCTGTTATCGAGGTTCTTACCATTGTCCATTACGATGACTTTTGGTACCCCAAACCGGCAAATAATGTTGCTCCAAATGAAATGCTTTACTTCTTCGTGGGTGACGCTAGAGAAGGCTTCAGCTTCCACCCACTTGGTGAAGTAATCCGTTGCCAGAAGCACATGCTCCTTTTTTTCCATGGTTTTGGGTAATGGTCCTACTATATCAATCCCCCATTGGGCGAACGGCCATGGATTAGCCATGGCGTGCAAACCTTCGGCAGGTTGGTGCTTTATTGGACCATGGCGCTGACACTTGTCACATCTTCTTGAGTATTCCTCGGCATTCCGAGCCAAGTATGGCCAGAAATAACCTTGGGTTAGAATTTTGTGTGCAAGGGATCTTCCTCCGGAGTGGTTTCCACAATCTCCTTCATGAACTTGTTTTAGAATTGTGAGAGCCTCAGTAGGGGTTAAACACTTGAGATAGGGACCGGAGAATGACCTTCAGTACAACTGGTTATTGATGATTGCGTACTTAGCCGCGGTAAGCCTAAGCTTCCTTGCCTCAGCTTTCTGATTCGGGAGAACTCCTTCCTTGAGGTAGGCCTCGATTGGATCAATCCAGCAGGGCTCGCGTGGTACTTCCGGAATCACCATCACCTCTTGCCGGGGATTAATGCTGGGTTCTTCGAGAACATCGATTGGAACAAGCCAAATCAACTCTTCATCTGAAGATGATGCGGCTGCGGCCAATCGATCTGCTTCGGCATTTTCATCTCGTGGTACCTGATGAAACTCGATTTGATCGAACTCCCGGATAGCACTCTCTACAGCATCTTTGTACGACTTCATACGTTCCTCCTTGGGAGAATATTGCCCTGTCACTTGATTGATCACAAGCTGTGAGTCACTAAAAACTTTTAAACACCGTACCTGTAGCTGTTTAGCTAGCCGAAATCCGGCGAGCAACGCCTCATACTCGGCCTCGTTATTAGTAGATGGGAAATCTAGCAAAATTGACTGTTGCAGCTTGGTGCCCTCGGGTGTTGTGATGTCAATCCCGGCCCCTGCCCTTTTCCGGTTGGAAGAGCCATCAACCCGTAATTCCCAGTATGGCTCTTGAAGTGTCGGTTCCTCAGGTTGATCTTCGTACTCTAGTAGGAAATCCGCTACTGACTGCCCCTTGTGAGATACCTTCGGTGCATAGGTGATTTCAAAAGAGCTAAGTTCAATAGCCCATTTTGTAATTCGACCAGACAGGTCTGGTTTAGCTAGGATAGCTCGTATAGGGTGATTTGTGAGTACCACTATGCTGTGAGACTTGAAGTAATGTCGAAGTTTCCTCTTGGCATAAATTAACGCCAGGATTACCTTTTCCGTCTTGCTGTACCGTGTCTCGGCATCCGTCATCGTTTTGCTTGTGTAAAAGATTGGGTGCTGAAACTTGTCTCCTTCTTTGATCAACACTGCGCTCGTTGCTACAGCTGATACTGCTAAGTACAGGATGAGAGTGTCTCCGGGCGTTGGAGCAGAAAGGATCGAGGGTTTCGTCATGTAGCTTTTCAATTGATTGAGAGCTTCCTGCTGCTGAGGTCCCCACATATCTTTGTTTTTGGATCGAATAGCATCAAAGAAAGGTTTATACTTATCAGATAATCGGGATATGAACCGGCTGAGAGCCGCAATTCGGCCGGTTAGAACTTGCACTTCCCTGCGGGTTTTTGGCTCCTGGTTCTGTATGAGTGCCTTTGCCTGAGCTGGGCTTACTTCTATTCCTCTTTTATTTACGACGTGACCGAGGAACTGTCCTGATGAGACGGCGAAGGAGCACTTGGTGGGGTTTAGCTTCATACTATACCTTTTGAGAGTATCAAAGACCTCCTGGAGGTGCTTCGGGTGGTCCTCTTTCAGTATACTCTTGACCACCATATCATCGATATAGGCTTCAACTGTGTTCCCCAGCAGATTATTGAAAATTTTATTGACAAGTCGCTGGTAGGTGGCTCCGGCATTCTTTAGGCCGAAGGGCATCACTCTGTAGCAGTAAGTGCCCGTCTCTGTAATGAAAGTGGTTTTCTCCTCATCTTCAGGATTCATGGGAATCTGATTGTAGCCGGAGTATGTATCGAGGAATGTGAGCCTCTCATAACCTGTCGTAGCATCTACCATTTGATCAATTTTGGGCAGAGGGAAGCTATCTTTTGGGCAAGCTTTGTTAAGGTTGGTATAATCTACGCATACCCTCCATTTCCCATTCTTCTTTTGAATGACTACTACATTTGAGAGCCACTGTGGGTACTGCACCTCTCGAATGAATCCTGCTTGTAATAGCTTATTTACTTCTTCGGCTATTATGCGATTCCGTTCAGGTGCGAACCGTCGGTGCCTCTGCTTGATCGGCCTGAATTCTGGGTTAACCCTCAAACTATGGCATGAGACCATAGGATCGATCCCCACCATGTCCGAGTGATCCCAGGCAAAGACATCTGAATTGCCCCGAATGACCCTGATCACTGCTTCCTTCTCTTCGGCTTTGCAAGATGAGCCAATGTAGGTGACCTTCTGAGGGTCTCCGAGGACTACCTCTATAGCTTCGAGGGACTCCTCGGTAGGTGCTTCAGCCTCGGTTTCTTCCTCTGCCTTGAGATACTTGGGCAGAGGATATTGTAACTGCTATTTGATTGCGCCTTTGGGATTCGCCTCTAACTGAGGTGATTTCGACGCCTTTTTTGCTTCATGTAGCGTTAGCATGTAACATTCTTTTGCAGCCACCTGGTCTCCCCAGAGGTCGATGACTTCCCTGCCATCTGGGGATAAACACCTCATTACTTGATGGAGGGTAGAGGGGACTCCGTTCATACGATGGATCCAACCTCTCCCCATAATGAGGTTATAAGATGGGTGAATCTCCTTCACGACAAAGTTCTTCTTCAGAGTCCTCTTTGCTGCAGTAACGGATAGATCGATCACCCCAAGCGGATTCACCTTAGTACCATCAAATCCCATTAGGGGGCTGGAAGTTGGCCTGATGGACGATGGTGAAACCCCCAACTGATCAAAAGCTGTTTTTGTAATGATGTTGGCGCTACTTCCCGGATCTATCAGCACTCTCGTGATCATATTAGTCGCTACTAGGAGGCTGATGACCAAGGGGTCCTCATGCGGGCGCTGGACTCTAAAAAGATCATTGTTACCGAATCCGATGTTGATGCTGCCTGGTGCAACCGTGTTTACCGAAGACAATCTTCATAACTTATGAGCCTCTCTCAGCCTGGATCTGTACAACTCTTCAGACTCTTCATCATCCTCTGACCTTCCGTGTATAGCATAGATAACCTTTACCTGACCGCCCTCTACCCGTCGAGGGTTAACCTCCCAAGGTTTTACGTGCTCCTTCGTGGCGAGATACTCCACCAACTCTCCTCTCGCTATCATGCTTTCTACCTGTCGCTGTAGGGACCTGCAGTCATTGGTGGTATGCCCATAGTCTCTATGGTAGGCACAATGTTTGTTTTTGTCCCTCTGCTCCAAGGGTTGTTTCATGGGCTGAGGAGTCGCGAACCTCGTCTTATTCTCTTGGAATAGGCGCGCCAAGGTAGTACGGAGAGGGGTAAGCCTGTCCTCTGTCCTTCGCCTCTTCTCAGACGCTTAGGTGACTTGCGTGACGGTATGAGGAACCTTCTGCATCCTTGTGCTCGCAGCTTTCTCTCGAGACTTGTTCTCCACTGTGACGAGGGTAGCGTGCTGTGCACGGTGGGCTACGTTTTCCTCCAACCGAATGTAGATTTGTGCCCTAGCGTTCAAAGTCTGCATATCCGGGGGGGGATATTTGACCAAGGATGTGTGAAACTTGGTTCCCTGAATCATTGCCAACTTAAATGTTTCGATTGCCGTGGCAGGGTGGCAATCCGAAGCCTCCATGTTAAACCTGAATAAAAAATCTTGCAGAGTTTCTCCCTTCCTTTGCCTTATGGTGAAAAGGTTGGCGATACTTTTCTTCTGCTTCTTATTTCCGCAATACTGGGCTAAGAACATAGTGCACAAGGTCTCATAATCAGGGATAGACTTGTGTGGCATATTCCTGAACCATTCTAACGCTGCTCCGGTTAAACTGGTAGGAAAAACCTTACACATCCACGGATCGTTATGATCATCCAGTGCCATCTTTTGCGCATAATGATCGAGATGCCGAGAGGGGTCTCCTGCCCCATCGAACTGGGTGAAGGATGGCATAGTGAACTTCTTTGGTCTCTCCACAAGGCACACCTCGTCAGTAAAGGGGGTCTTGACCAAGGAGTTTTTGTGCTCTCTAGCCATCTCGGCTGGTGTCTGAACTCTTAAGAGCTTCTTTTCGTCGAAGGCATCTTGTACGCGTGCGCCATCTGGAACGCCATTGGACCATACCGTAAGCCTATGGCTGGACTCGGCCTGTTCGTCCTGTGTGCGATGCGGGAGATTATCCGAAGCAACCGCCTCGGACCTTGTCCCTTGCTTTTGCTGAACCTCATTAAGTCGAGCCCCGTTGGGTGGTGTCTCGTTGGCTGGAGGCTCGTGAACCGGAGGTAAATTCCGGGTGGGAGGTGGTGCTGCAGCATCGCCTGGTGGCGGTTGTGGCGTTAGCCTGGCCATGGCCGTATGCAGCGTATGAGTCTGCTGCTGAAGCGCAGCTATCTGGGCGACACTCGTATCGTTTGCTTGCCGGAGTGTCTCAAATTGGTGCAAGGACTCTTCTCGCATCTTTTGCATCAATTCTATCTTTTGATTCATTGCTGACTCTCCGTTTGACATTCCAGACACGACTAAGGATTTGATTTGAAGAACAAGTGGGAGTATATTTTTATACGTTTCCCATAGACGACGCCAAAGTGTAGGTGCATAATTTCGCTCAACCAATAATGATTGAGAAAAATAAAACAACTCACTCAACAAATAATGAAAATAAACAAGAACAGTATATCGAGAAGCGTAGAATTGCTTGATATCTTTATTGGAGGTCTTAGCCTCTATTTATATACAAAAGATTGCAAAATTATGGTAGGACTCGCGTTGCTTGCCCTCCAATTCTTTCTATATAAACATTCTTTTCTAATAAAGTTCTTTCCATTGTCGAATTTTCCATACATAGAACTTGCCTTGTACAGAACTTCCTATCTCAGAGTTTTCCTTCTACAGTAAATCCTTCAACTGGTAGGACTTGTGCATTCTTGGGCTGAATATATTTTGATCCGGCTGGGCTTGAGTAACAGGCCGGATGTTAAATATTCATAAGCTGGGCTGATGACTTCTTGATTCGGCCTTGATGGAAGTTGGAGAACAAATCACAATGGTCTTGGGCTGTAAATACCTTCAATTTGGGCTTGAGCATGATGGGCCTTATATGTCCTTGGAATGTAGATATGGGTAGTGGTGACGTGTGCGCTTTTTATTGGAGGGAGTTTTTTTTCTTGGAGGGAGTTTTTTTCCCTTCACATGGATGCAATAGCTAGTTCTTTTGTTTAGTTACGTACGTACCGCCAAATGAAAAATTTACCTGATATGAAAACGAGAGGAGGATGCAGAAAACTAGGGAGAGATTGAGATTGGTCATCTTATACCATGAGTCATTCAGCACCAAATATTACTTAAAATTTCAGTTTCTGTTTATGCAACCAAATAAAGGATGGTTGATATATATATAGAGAGAGAGAGAGAGAGAGCACCAACAACTTATAAACTGAAGATGTACATAAATACCCACATGGTCCTGTGGAAGCTTTCAAAGATTTCCTAAATATATAAGTTTTCAGTTATGAATTTGAAATCCTATTTGAGATTTCATAAATCTCATAAACCAAATTTAAGCGGATACAAATAATTTGAAATCCTATTTGGGACTTCATAATTTTCATAAATCTAATTGGGTTAATTTCACTCACATCCCCTTAGGTTTGACCAAATATCACATCCCTTTAAGTTTGACCAAATATTACATTGAAATACATTTTGAAAATAACTATCACTCACACCCCAAATCACTTTTCCATAACTGACACAGCCAAAATGGATAGGAAATGACATTTTTACCCTTATTTTTTAATGCCTTTTAATAAATAAAAAAATCAAAATTATATAAAGACAAAATTACCCCATAATATATTATACATATATTCATATATACATACACATATACACCCTCGCCCTCCCTATCTCATCACTCACAAACTCTTTCTGTATCTTCCAGCGCCGGCCACCTCCCACCACTTCATCACTGGCACCCAAATTTGCTCAAACCCTAATTTGCTTTTGATTTAATTCACAAACCCTAATTTTTTCTCTGCAACATCAACAGTTCCATCATACACTGAAGCCAATTTCTCAATAGCCTCCTCACACCCTGCAATTTGAGCAATCATCATCGTGGTGTCCTCCACCACCTTGACCCACCGACTCGTCCGTCCTTCACGACCAACAAGAACAGCGCGGGAACAGCCCCTAATTTTGATTATCTTGGCTCGAATGAACGCGTGCAATCCAATCCATAAAAGGGCTTTGAGGGCGTCTTTAATCGATCTCGGGAGCGAATTAAGGCACCGAATAATATCAATTAGGTATACATAATGTTGCGTTTGGAACCAATAATGGGTCTGTACTCGTTGACGATAAGGAGGCTGTGGAGTGTGGTGGAGGCGGACTGGGCAGCGAAAGGCGTGGTGGGGTGGTGGAGGACGTGGGAGAGGACGTCGCGGCTAGAGATGGAGAGGTTGAGGAGAATAGCGGTGGCATTTTCCTGGAACGTACAGAGTGCTTTGGTTCAGGGTTCTTCCCTACAGCTTCTTTATGGATTGGAAAACCTTTTTATTAGATTATGGGTTCTTCTTCTTTACTGTTGGTGCTATATATGTCTATGTGCTTGCAATTGTGTCTACTTACAACTGTGTGTCTATGTGTCTATATATATATATATATATAAGAAGAAGAATTAATTAGGGTGTCTATGTGTGTGTGTGTGTGTGTATATATCTGAAGAATTAGTGTGTGTATGTGTATGTGTGTGTGTGTGTATATATGTCTGTGTGAAGAATTCGTGTGTGTATATGAAGAATTTGTGTGTATGTGTGTATATATATATTGAAGTTCAATCATTAATTTTAATTGATTCCCATGCAAACTTGGCCAAATTTTATTATTATTGGTTGTAGGTATCTGACGTGTACATATATACATTTTGATGTGGATATCATGAGCAATAGTTTTTACTGAGTTTTGGGTCATCATAGCTCGATGTTGAGTGAAAATGAGGGTAAAAATGTCATTTTATATATTAGATAGTTTTTTAGTAAGTCAAAATAAAGTTAAAAGGGTAATAATGTCATTTTACATGCAAAAGTGATCTGACATAACTAAAAAATAATGGTTGGGGTGTGAGTGAAAAACGGAACAAACATTTGTAATGTGAGTGATAGTAATTTTCGAAAATTGTTTCAATGTGATATTTGGTCAAATCTAAGAGAGTATGCAAAAATTAATTTGCAACGAAAACTGTGTCTCCTTAAGTTTTGATATGATAACGTACTCCTTGCAGGCAAGTTGGAGAAGAATTGAGTTTTAAAGGTGCGAGGAGTTTAGAGAAGAGAGATAATAACCGCTAATTGTTCCAATCACAAATGCACAAATAATTCAAAATTACAAAATCAGAAAAGTGATAAATAAGGATAAATTTTTTTTTTTTCAATAAATTCATTAACCCACTCTGATTTCTTTATTTATCATTTTTCTAATTTTGTAATTTCAAACTATGTGTGTATTTGTAATTGGATTAGTAGAGATGACATACTCACGGTGAGTAGAAAAGTGTATATATATAACTGCCATCAACCTTCTATATATACGCAAGAAAACAAGATAATATTAAATTTTACAATTAAATTTTTTTTTTTTTTTTTTTATCTAATTATAATATTGCATGAGTGTTGGAGTTGGGGTTGGGGTTGGGGTTGGGTTTGTTTTGGTATTAGAAATTTTTAGTTGAATAGTGGATTCAAATTGCGGATTTGGAATGTTTGTGATTACAATGCAATTTCAATTCTAAATTATTTTGTAGTATCCAAATAACATATTTGGGATTAGAGCTCCCAATTTCAATCTCAAAGCTATATTGTGCTGCCAAATATATCCTATATGAATTTGGCAACTTCTATAATGTGAAAGTAATTTTCTTGATATAATATATGATACGGTAGAGAGAAAAATAAATAAAGAAGGTAATTATTATTATAGCATTCAAATCTCAACATAATTTATGAATTCCACTTCTGTTTCTTATAGAAGTCAAATTCAAACATATTTCCTGGAATCTTTGTTTTAAAATCCTCCCCTAAATCTTGACATTTTTATTTTTATGATTTCTTTGAGCTATGCTTTCAGGGTGACCTCTTTCTAATGAATAAAAAGTGTGTAGTTAAAGACTTGCCTAATTATGGGTAAGTGAAATCATATCCCAACTAATGTGATTATTTTATTAATTTCTTAATTTTGTAATTGCGAACTAGGTATGCATTGGACAATATTAATGATTACTAAAGATGACCTGCTCAAATCTTGTCCATAAATTTATTGAAAAACTTTTCAGTTACTTGTTTTTCAAACAAGTAAAACAAATGTATAGATGTGGGCGATATATACAGGCCTGCAAAAGGACATGGACAACGTGACAGGGCCTAAACCTAAACAAGAGAACGCCCTACAAAATCATAGAACATGAACCTAAAGCCCAGATGAATCTAAAGCCCAAACCATTTTTTTTTTTTGACACTAAGTTTTATTTTGCATTTTGGTTTTCATATGAAATAGACATAGTAAACATTTTTTTTGTTTTTTTTTTCAAAACAAAAAACATATTTGGTAACTAATTTGTTGCGCAATGCTTCATAAAAAAATATTTTAATTTATTTTAAATAAGAGTCTTGCTATCTGGCCCAACAAATAAAGACCTACTATTTTATCGAGTTTATGTGGCTACCCATGTGTCAAATATAATGGGACTCATTTTAAAAAATAAGACAATTTTTTTTCCCCTAAAATGTAAAACAATTGACTATTTAGAAAGTTGTAATTTTTTTTCTAAGTTTATCTTAATCTAATATCTTTATTGACAATTAAAGTTTCAACCACCGTAAATAAGTATATTTGTTTTATATAAGTATATTTGTTTTATATTTTAAATTGCATCTCTCATCTTTGTAATTGTAAGGACCATTGCGATATTTCAGATTGTATTTTTTATCATTAATATTCAATTATTATTGTGATAGGCATTTGTTAATTGCTATAATGATCAAAACTAATGATTTATCTAACTCCTCAAAATAAAGAGAATAAGAGAATTTTTTTAAAAAAAAATACAAAAGCATGAAAAAATTATAAAACATTGCTTTTTGCTCTTAGATTTTGTATAAATCAAATTATTAAATTTAAGTACCATGAAACTTATGTGAAAAAAAAGAAAGAAAGAAGATGACATGGCTATGGAAAACTAAAAGATAAGGAAAAGGGCTATAGGAAACTGAAAAAGACAAGGAAAGGGACTTAGAGTACTTTACGGAAATAAATAAGAGTTGTATTGATACCTATTTAAGTTGAAATTTTGATTAATCAGATCATATTTTTGTGTCTATCGGTTTTAAGTCAGGATATTAAAATCGTCAAAAATATCAATGGTATTGACATTATATTATTTTTGGAAATAATAATATAAAAAAAACCAATACAATTGTTCAGTTATAATAATAAAAACGAGTTAAGGAAAAGAAAAAAAATCAAAGAACAAAAAATATCTATTTATATATGAGAATACTTTGAAGGGGAAAAAAATAAAAGTTTGGTTGGATATAGGAAATACAATTATTTTGAAGAAAATTAAAGATGAAAAAAAAAAAAAAAAAGATTCACGATTCAAAAGTTTTCAATTGCACTTCCTCCAAATTCGGGAGCTAAAGAGTTTTATAAAAAGTTGGAGGGGTGTCCGCTTGTCCAGTCCATTGCAGCAATAGGATCCTTGTATTCGGCCGGATCGTCTTAGTAAAAGATTGAATTGTAAGAATGAAACAATTAGGAAATTTTTTTAAAATATATAATTTCATAGGTGGCCTTTCATAAATTTTTGTAATTAATATGCCTAAATTTAAAAACATATCTTCTCAAAAAATAATATATTGGATATTCTTGGTGAAGACCTCTTATAACACTCTTGAAATAATCCCAAAATTTCGAATGATTGGAATTGTAGATGAAAGATAGGTAACGACACTCCTTAACCAAAAAATTAAATTTTGTAAGAGTGAAAAAGGTCGAATATCAAGCATGAAATTCCACCCAATTGAATCAAACGCTTTTAAAAAGTCAAATTCGATCCACAATATTCATTAAAGAAACTACACTTTTTGTAACCTTTTTAACTGCGTATATATATTTCAGCACATATATAAATGAGTGAAAAGTTACGGAGGGTCAAGAATCAAGATTAGTCCCTGCTTCTCAATTTTGGCTTCATGACTCATTCTATAATTGGGTCAGTTAGTCAAACTATTTGACCATGAATACCCCCGACTTGTCTATGGTCTGCGAAGACTGCAATTACTTGGCTGTCGGCACAAATCATTTGACCATGTCAATTACGCAAGTTTTTCTTATATATACACACACGCACACAAATAGCTGTTGCTACCATAACAAATATGGTAAAGGGTTAATTGCAGAAAATTCGTGATATATAAGATTTGTGTAGAGCTAATTTTTATTTTTTAAAAATATATATATTAGTTCATAAAATTTAAAAAAAAGTGTAAATAAACTCCTCTGATTATTTTTTTACAAAAATTAAATATAAAAATTGTATTTTATCCTTTTAATTTCCGTAATACCCCTCACCCATATGTGCATATAAACCCCCTACCCATTTCGCCTCTCTCTCCCCCTTCTCTTTCTTTCTTTCTTTCTCCATATCTATATATTATTTGTTTCCAAAAGCCTCACCTAAATTAACTGATAAAAAAATATAATAAAAATATAAAAAACACATATATATGTACTTATATAATAAAACTGATACTCCGTAATATAATAAAAACTATAATAAAAATATAAAACTGATAATATAATATAATTAAAAAATATAATAAAAATATATATAATAATCTGATAATATAATAAAAAATTATCAGTTTTTTTCTTTTGGGAATTTAAGCAGTAAAAAGTTGTTGCTGGGCAAAACAAACATATAAGACACATCCTCCATATATAATATATATATGTATATGAGTGCATAAATTTAGAGATAATACAACTTTTTGGCAATCGACAACGCCAAGCCCAAAAGTTTGCTTTCGGTTGGCAGTTGATGTATTAAAACTGATGTATTAAAACTTACAAATGATTAGTTTTGTACTGCCAGTCGATTACAATCAGAGACTGGTCTCTGATTTAATCCGACGATTTGCCTAACCTGAGGACGACGAGTAGATACCCATTTGCGATTCCAATTTTGCGCCTAGGGTTGTGTGTGTGAATAATATAAGTTAATAGGAATTCCTTGTCTAAGGAACAGGGATTTAGGATGGGCTGAGTATGAGATGGGCTTGGATTCTTGGCCACCTCCTGTATAAACCCATCCAAACCCTATTGTTGATGGGTTTAGAGAGGAGAGAGATGGTTGTGGGCAGTGGGAGGAGGTGGTAGGAGCGGCTCTGGCGTGGAGGAGGTGGCAGGAGGCAGCGGCCATGGCGGTTTTTCCCATATCCAGTTTTAGGTTTAATTGGTTCAGCTTATTCTAATTTTATATAAATTGAGGTTTATTTTATTCTTGTCCCAGATAAACACAATTTTATACAAATTGGATAAAAGGGTCATTTTACATGGCCTATATTTATAGTTATTAATTTATTTAACTGAGTGAGAATATTATCATCATTTTATACCATGCAGGACCTATTTGAACTAAATTGATGGTATAAGGGAATTTTATACCACACAGAGACCTTTTTGCACCACTTAACCAATATAGTAAACAATGGTAGTAATTTATTAAAATTATGAGATGCGCACATTAGAAATTAAGTTCCTATTTTTACATCATAAAAATAATAATAATAAATAAATAAATAAATAACAAAAAAAGACATTATATATACGGCACTTTAGAATGCAGCAATTAATCGGCTCTATATAAGTGTGTGTGTATAAAACATAGTGGTAGAATCGTCTCCATACATACAAGAATAGTTATTTATAAAATTTATATTTTGGTATTATTGAATGTTCTTCATTGTTAGTCAAGTCTAAAAATAAATAGATTAATTAAAAATTTAAAGACACGTCATCCTGACTCCTTAGAGTAAAATTTTATTTTGATACCTCCTTACCAAAATAAGTATTAATTAAGAAGTGTAGAAAAAATTATATTTACTCCAGGTGTAAACCAATCCTGAACTGTGTATATGTTGATATATAATATTTCCATTTCCACTTCAAGAATTTGATGAAGCCACATGGCATAACATGCCCGTTTGGAACAAACTCACGTTGTACTGATCCCGATTCAATTGCAAGTTGTGCTATTTTAATCCTAAAGACAATGGTTGTCTGTTTGTTCTTTGTTGTGTTAAAAACGTTCGTTGACTTCATAATATATATCTCAATGTGGATTAGATCAATCACTGATGATTCAAAACGAGCTGTAAGATCTCTCTCTTATATATATACACTATATAATTAATGTCAATATGTTTATAATGATCTAATTAATATACAAGTTTAATTGGGACCATAATTGCTTGTATGAAAAGACATGTATACAAAAATGAAAAAGTAATTAAGATAGAAAAGAGAGACCAATATTCTGAGGTTGATTAAAAGTCCTGGTTTGAGGTTTTGAGCTAGAATCAATATTGTAATATATATTTATAATTTTATGTGTGTGTGTGTATATATATATATATATCCTTTCAACTTAATTTGTACCTTATTTTCTTATTCCTTGCATGATTGCTTATTATTGACATGGGACTTTTGGACCAATCCACACTTCATTTGTTTGGACGTAAAATATTTTGGTATTTGGTTGTCGTAAAATATTTATGAAGAAAAAAATATTAAAATTTAACACAAATAATTTATCCATTAATTTTGGACAAGTTATTTTACATGTCCGGCCCGATAGACTCAACCTTAACTTCGATGTAGACCTCTGCTATACACCGACAAAGTAAAAATAAAATAATATTTTACCTAAAAAAATATTTTATGTGAAAACAAACGGAGCAATAGTGTCATTTTTTTACAAAGATGTTCATGTATTACTCATTGTAATTCTTTAACTAATTAATTCCAAGATACACAATATAAACAGTAGGGAAAAAAACACTTTTGTTTTTTGTTTTTTTGTTTTCTATTTCTTTTACGTACCTATTAAGGGATAATTTCAAAAAATTGATGTTTTGGAGGTCAAAGGACAAAAATAGAAGGAGTCAAATTTTAATTTTTCAAATTAATGGAGTTTTCTCAAATATGGACCTGGATATGGAATTTGAGTGTAGATCACTTTTTCGTTCTCAAACTGCCCAGCGCCCATCATATATTGTTGCGAATTGACCTAACTACCCCCTTCAAGCTAATTGAGATCCAAATGCATGTGCAGCAATAGACGCTTGAGGAGTCAGTGACCGATGGACGACTGAGATGAGGAACTTCTCGGCATGGCTGAACGGTAGTGTGAATCGCATAAGAGAAATGACACCATGGTGGTGAACTCGATTTTCGCGGAACAGGTCGGCGATGGACTGTGATTTTGTGGAGGGAAATTTTCCCACCAATCATAGCACACCACGCGTCCACAAAACAAAAATAACCCATCAACTGGCCCAACAAGGCAAATATCGTCGAAAACCCACCATTGAGAGGCACTCAGACATTCAAATCAACCCAAAAAAGAGGAACGTGGCTCAGGATAAGGGCATTAAACGACCCATAATGCCTGTCATCACAGGAAAATAGGGCCCTTAATCACCCACACAAAAAACTGTCAGTAACAGCCCCAAAAAAAGCACTATAAACACATATAAATAAGGGATCAATGAGAAGGAAAAGGGACATCCATCTTTCTTCTGTCTAAATTATTTCAATTCAGTAATATTATCTCTACTATAATTTTTATTTTTCTTAAGTATTTCCAGTGTTAAATTTTGCACCTACAGATTTCCCTACCGGTCGGCCGTGACGTGGGAAACAATGAGCAAGGATCAGATTGTTGGGTGACGGTGACCGGAACAACGGACGACGACTAGAATATAACCAGTAGAGAGATTGGAACGGCCGTGAGTAAGGAATACCCCACCAATACCCCACCGACAATGATGATATAAGGGCCTGAACATTGGGCCAGAAAGGATTCTGACGAAGAAAAAGGACGGTGACCAAATGGGCAGCGAGCAAGGAATGACTGGTGATCGAACCAATAACTCTAATGCACATACGACGAGCGGATGGCTAGAAAGAAAGGGCAGTGAGCTTAGAACGGTTGGCGAGGATGATGAGAGCTGCAAAAACAAAAATAAATAAATAAATAAACTAATCTTGAAACTGCGATGCCGGCGAAGAGGAGGCGTGGCACCGGCAACAATGGTAAAGCTTGTGGTGCCACGGTGAACTCGGTATGAACAGGGGGTGAGAATGAATGGGCCGACAAAAAACAATTTCTGAACTACAGTGGTGATCATCGTGAACATAGAGGCCGTGAAAAGAAAGACTATAGGGTCTGTTGTTGCGTAGGCTTTTGGGTCTTGGTTAGCTTGAAGGGTAGTTGGGTCAATTCGCAACAATATATGATGAGTAGTTTAGGAATGAAAAAATGAACTACAGTAAAATTCTATATCCAGATGAGCATTTGAGAAAAATCCATTAATTTGAAAAACTAAAATTTGGCTTCATCTATTTGTTCTTTGACCTCCAAAACACCATTTTTTTTTTTTTGAATTGTCCCTTCTATTAACTTATTTCATTGCACTATGTACCTCTTAACGTAGTATTTTTTTTTTTTATAAAAAAATCTAATTTAAAATGTGTTGTTTTTTTTATATAGTTTTAAAAATCTGAATTATTTAATTTTTTAACATTTAGCATAAATAAAAAGAAAGTAATTGCATTACTAGATATATATATATTTTTTACAAGGTTAAAAGTGTTAGAGTTAGATCAGTAGATGCAGAAAGTCGAAATTTGGTATTCTAAAATCCACCGAGACTGAATCATTGAGGCATCTGCCATTTTTAAATTGAAATGCCGATCAATTATCTTCCAAAATGATATATTTCGAAGTGAAAAACCCATGTCGTGTCATCATTTTGTCAATAATCATAGGAAAAATTGATGCTATTCAAGTCAAATTACAATGAAATTTGTTATCTCAATCCGTCAGTCCATTCCTCCTTCCTTCATTGAATAGTAAGTATGATAAATGAGAATATTGTAAAATCCATCTTACTACAACTCTATACTATACAAGAATGATTCTGATGAAGAAAATTCGCAATATTTGAATTTACTAAAAGGTTATTAAAATTTGAATAAATCACACGATTTCTCTTGCACCGATAACCTTTTACAACCTTTCAGCAAATGTCACAAAACATTCAGCTAAAGAATGTTGCTAGTTTTTTAGTCTATATATATATATATATTTGTAACAAATGTGTGTGTTTTTTGCAACAACATATATATATATATATATATATATATATAGTGCAAGGTTGTTTAAATATTTTGTTTTTCTTTTTCGGGAAGGTGGCTTTTTCGTGCATAAGAATAAGTTAAGTTCGTTATCAAGAGTAAAGTTGACTAAAACCTCTCACATGATATCACACTTTTACGGCTCATTGATAAGTTAAATTATGGATGAAATTAATGCAAGTCTCAAAAAAACTTATCAAAGTTATTGAATTCAATTCCAACTTTTCATACATTGTGTGCAAGAAACAAAGTCTTTGACTTTTCTCTGAATCTTCTCAAGAAACATCCTCTACTATCTTTTATATTTTATTTTTTTACAAGTAGAAAAATAAAAAATAAAAAAAATTTCATCGGAACAACTCTACTAATTTACACACTGGTCAACAAACAACTCATACAGCACGTGAACAAACGTGGCCTTATATTGGGTCCCACTAAATGGAACAATCTACCTAGGCTAAATAGACACTTTTATAAACCAACAGAGTCTACAAGATTATGATGGAGATTAGGTTAAATATAAAATCACACTGTAGCACGGTAAGAAGCGTAGATCCTCGGGCATCTGATTCTGGAGGGGGTATTTCTGTCATTACATGTTTTAGACACAACCCCAGTAGCCAATTTCCTTTTTTTGCAACCTTTTCTAGTTAGTTTCAGACGCCATCCCGCAGTAACAAGCCAAAAAAAGGGGTCGGATGGGGGTATTATAGTAATTCACTACAAGCGTTAAAACTGTCCTCGTATCAGAAAATAAGTTTTCTAGCCACGCGCTTTGTTTCAGTAACCCGCACGCACTAATTACTAATATTTATTATTTTCTTTTTTCATCTATCTCTCGAGCCTTCTTGTTGTGTTATATATATATATATATATATATATATATAATACTTTTTTGAGATAATACTTAGGTCCTCATTAAACTTACAACATATTCACTATTAACATGGATCAATAATAATTAAATATGTGATCTTTAATTATCAAATCAAATATGATAGATTGATATTCACTTACCAAATCAAAGATAGTGATTTGATCACCATCTCTGATCTAAATTAAGATGGGACATGTTCATTTATTATTGGTTCACATCAACGATGACTATGTTGTAAATCATCGGACCTAAGTATTGTTCATTTTATAATTACTTTGTGAATAGAGAGAATAATATTCTCACTTTTAATCATAACTTTAGAATATAATAATACGGTAATTAGTTAATAAACTTTTTTTATATATATTTTAAGTAATTTCTTGTTTTTCTATTACCCTTTCTTAATATTAACAAAAGCAAATGACAAAACTAGACATGTAATTAAAGAAAGCTAAACCAATTAAACTGCATTTGAATTTTTTTTATATAAAAAATCATTCCATCTTTTGCAATAGTGTCAAAATAGTTAAGAAAATCGCCAGTATACAGTATTTTTTTGAAAAAATAAAAATAAAATAAAATTCTTCAACAATGGACAGCCAAATCCAATAATGGCGAGACGAATTAAAATTAATTAAATATTTTTTCTTCACAACCGAGACAAAGTAGAGTTAATTAAGTAAAAAAAAAAAAAATGCTTTAGGGTGTGTTTGGTTAGATGGAAGTAGGAAAGGAAAAGAAAAGGAAAATTTTAAAATTTTTTAGGGTGTGTTTGGTTAGATGGAAGTAGCAGAAAAGAAAAAGGAAAGGAAAATTTTAAAAAAATTTCTTTTTTTTGTCCAAGTTGCTTTTCTTTTTGTCTAACTCACTTCCTTTTTTCTTTGTGAGTTTCGGGAATATCCCCATTCATAGGTCCGAGATCTGTGTCTATGAATTGAAAGGTCCGAATGATCAACTCTGCAATCCGTAGTTAGAATCAATAGGTCTTCAAATTGTCCTCATGAATCATGATAAAAAGCCCGTCTCTCTAAATATGTATATAGGAAAGAAAGAATAAAAAAAGATTTTTCCTTTTTTCTGTTGCAATGAAATTCTTTCTATTTTATTTATTTTTTCGTTCCTATTCTCCTTTCTCAGAAAAGGGGGGCTTTCAAAAAAAAAAAAAATAGAGGATTACTTCGTTCCTTAGGCTCCGTTTGATTAGATGGAAATAAGGTAGAAAAGAAAAGAAATAGAAAGTGAATAAAAAGAAAAGTGATTTTCTAACATACATTTGGTTGGCATGAAAATTTATCCAAGAAAATAGTAGAAAAATATTAGTTTTTTAGTTTGAGTAGCATGAAAGTGAAAAGAAAATGATTATACATACCAAAACTACCCTTTGAGAGAAAAACTAAATATTTCACCATATAACTATATATATATATATATATATATATATATGATATCATACAGAATTGACTTGCATTAATATACTAAATCAAAAGTTCAATATGATCTTTCAATAGAACATTCATGCAACAAAGTAGGAAATAAGTGTTACCAGCCTACTTAGTCAATGCTAATAATGACCTTATGAATACCATCTTCTTGTTGAGATAGTAAAAAATGCACTACTACGGAGAATTAGAGAATTAAATCATTTTGTTGGATCTCTAGAATCGTGTTTTAAATGCTACGGAAATTTGACTTTAATTATTCATGTAAGCCTAACCAGATTACACACCATACTAATATATACAAGTCTTAGTTGTTTACGGTCTGAAGAAGTAAATAAGTAAAGAATATAAAAATAAAAAAGAATTTAATTTTTTTTTTTTAAAAATTCTATTATATTCATGGCATGAGACTGTGTTTAGGAATCCAGGGCGTGACAACTTGGTGTATATACATATATATATCATACTATGTGTTGTCTCTTTGTGTTTGTAAAGAGCATCCACTTCTACCTGCCTTCGTAGGTCACACACACACACATATATATATATATTGATATTGGATACTGGGTATATATTTGGATTCTGGTATATATACCCAGTATCCATATATACATTGGATACTGGGTATATATTTGGAATGAAAGAAATCGTTAAAATAACATCCCTAATTATAAAAAATTCTGATTTTAGTATGATTTGGGATTATGAGTGGCTAGAATTGCAATATAGAACATATAATTTTAAAAAAAAAATTCTATCTGTATAATTTGCTTTGCCAGAGAAACGTTGAGAGAGAACTTACCTTTGGAGAGAACTTTGCAACGATTAAACTGCTAGGTAAAATAGGAACTGCAAATAACTAAAGAACAGATAATTAAAAAAAAAAAAAAATTATTGAAATTTTTTGGAAAAAATACTCTACGCAGGAAACTAAATTTTCCATTACGATTCTCTTTATATCTATCCAAACTTTAAAAAAGTTTAAAATTTTTGTCTTTTCTTTCTTTCCTAGCTGTTTCTACCTAACCAAACAAAGCCTTAGAGTTTAGTTAGAAGAAAAGTCAAAATTTTGAAGAAAGTTAGTCTCCCGCAAGTTGTTGATCTTCTTCAAAATGTTTCCAGCATAAAACAATAGAAAATTTCAATTTCTCATGAAAGTTGTGTCTATATTTAAACTTCCTATTATACACCTTATCAATTGGTGATTTCTTTATGCTCTTTATAGACTTCTAATATATTTGTACATGACACTAACTTAGAACACCAATTATGGAAAGAAATTTGTTACGCAACTTTTCAAATATTTGTGGTAATGTGTATTTTTGAAGTAAGCCTCTAAAATTCCTCACATATAAATAATTTAAAATTTAATATCAATAGTTATATTATAATTCTTAATAATTTCATATTTTATCATTATTATCATTATTTATTTATTTTGTTTTTAAAAAATGAATATAAATAATTGGGCAAGGGGAGTAACACAAATTTATTTTATTTTTAGTATTTAAAATCACAAGGGTGATTTTGGTAAGTACAATCATTTTATTTTCTATTTCATACTTTTCAAACTAATAAAATAATATTTTCAGGAATGTGATATTATCGCAACTGGTTGATTTTTCTCAAAATGTTTTCTTTATAAAATACGTGAAAATTGTAGGTTCACAAAAGGAGCGACTTTTTTTTTTGATAAATTAGGACTCCTAATTATATTACAACTTTGTAACTCTTTAAATTATGATTCTTAATTAAGTTACAGTTTTTTAACTCTTCAAATTAGGACTCTATATATATATGCACGCACATATATTTTTATTCATAAAACAATTATTTATATTTTTTATTATAATTGTTGCATGATGTATTTTACTTGGTATTGAATTCATAAGGGTAGTTTTGGCATATAAATCATTTTCTTTTCACATTATTGCTAACCAAACTACTGAAACAACATTTTTCCACAAATTTTTTACAAAAAAATCATGCTAACCAAATGTATGATAGAAACATTGTATTATTTTCTTTCACTTTACTTTCTTTTCTTTTTACTTTCCACTATCAATTTTCGACTAACCAAATGGAGAGTTTCATTTAATTGACAGACAATGACATCAACTATCTTGGTTGGCACAAGTCTTTGAGATTAATCTTGTCAGAAGATGGTTTTGATCAACTGATATAAAGTACCATTTAATTAATAGAAAGCCCGTGTTCAAATCTTACACTCTCCTCTTTCTCCTCTAACAACTAACTACTAACCCTTACCATTCTTGTCCTAAAATAAATAGTATGGACGTTCAAAGACTTCCGGGATGTTTAGAGACACACCGTGCTCTGATTGGGGGAATTGACGATGTAAGGATCTCTTTTAAAGTACGAGACAATAGTCCTTCATGTTCTGATCAACTAATATAAAGCACCATAATAAAAAGCCTGTGTTCAAATTTTACACTCTCCTCTTTCTCCTCCAACAACTAACCACTAACCCTTACCATTCTTGTTCTAAAATAAATAGTAAAGTACCATTTAATTAATAGAAAGCCCGTGTTCAAATCTTACACTCGCCTCTTTATCCTCTAACAACTAACTACTAACCCTTACCATTCTTGTCCTAAAATAAATAGTATTGACGTTCAAAGACTTCCCATTTTGTGCTAGCTCCCGCAAAGGGAAGAATAAATACTTTAAGTTAACTTCATCATATATCTTCCTTTTAATTCTGTTTGGTTCCCTTATCGTACCAACTTTCCTGTTTTAGACAACCATTGTCTCATTTAATTTTACAAGGCTGAAGTTAACAACTACGCACGCGCCTCCATTGCGATTGGGTTTACCTTTTGATCGTTGAAAAACATAAATATATATATAAAATTCGCCGGCTGAAATTTTCTCGTATGGAACGGAGCCCAAATACGACTGTTTCGAGCGAGGCTTCATCTCAGACACAGAGAGAGAAAGATATTTAGAGAGAGATAGAGAGAGAGAGAGAGAAGAAGAAGAAGAGACACACAGACGCATCGTTGAAGGAAATAACGAATTAGTAATATTTTTATTTTTATCTTAAATTTTTTTGTGTAAATATAAATATATCCTATTTACTATTTATATAGTTCTGTCTCTCTCCTCGCTCGCTCTCTCTTGGAGTCTTCTTCTTCTTGTGCCCTAGATCTTTAACACCTATAACAAAAACTCTTGAGTGGCTAGATCTTTTGATTCGTTACCCTAGTTCGTGATATAGGAATCTTGGGGTCAATCCAGGTATGGCGTCTCATTCTCATTGGTCTATGCGCTTTCTTTTGATCAAAAACAGCTTAATACAGAGAGAGGAAGTTACAAACACACATACACACACAGTTATATACATATGCTTGAGAGGTCTTGGAAATTACTAAATGTGTTCCTCTGTTTGTTATTTATTGATCATTAATTTTTTTCTTTTTAACTCTGTCTGATTTCTCAATGCTTCATTGGTTTCATTAATGTGATGTCAATTTACACGCCAATCGACTTCATTTTATTGTAATCTTGCTTAATACTTAATTTTTCTGCAAGGTCGAGGATAAGGAGAAAGATATAAAATTCTTATCGGGTTGACTAGTAGCACAATGGATGGTATGGTATATTCTGGATCATGCTCATCCTATAGGTTTGGGTGGGTATTGAAGCAAATTTATTTTCAAGAAGTCTTGTTTTGGGTGGTTTGAATCTGATGATGGGAGTTGAAATTGGTAGCTCTGATTTCGATGGATGGGTTTGACTTTATTTTTTTCTTTAGCAAACTGATGTCTTTAGAAAATTATTAAAGATATCAGCTGGTTTTGTTGGTTGGGCAACTTGGACAATTTCAGTTTTTAATGATTTTCTTATTATCTTTTATTTTCCTTTTTTGTTGTTCATTGCGAACAATTGTTTGCCTTTGGGGATATGATATGGTTTGCAAATTTAACTATGTGAATTTTGCTTTCATTGGGTAATTTTTTTTTTTATTTTATTTTTATTATTATTATTTTTTTCTCTTGTTGTTTATTGAATATTATTTCATCTCTAAATTGAATGGCATAACACAAAGAAACAATGGAATTCGAATTGGGGCCTCCAGCTCCAAATACAATGTCCTGATGTTTGCAATGCGAGTCTTGGTGCTATAATTCAGTTTATGTTTAGATCCATTGTTGGATAGTGTGATTCTATGCAGTGTCATGGAAGTACCATGGGCACTTCAAAGTGTTGCATTTGTTGCCCGTCCTCATCAATTATGCAGTTTTCAGTGCTCAGCTATTTTACGATGGAGCAGATTTCGAACTTTGCTCTTTTGGAGTGACTTGTGGAATCATTTTACTTCATTGAATGAATTTTGATTCTCGCCCATTTCTCAGTTTTTTTGCTGGCTAAATTTGGCAATATTTTCTTAGAATTGAATAACTCCTTCCTATCTCTCTCTTTGTAGATTATCAAGTGTAGGATACTCTTTAATATTGCATAATAAAACTATTGGAATTGATTTATTTCTTATAATTTACACCCTGCTGATAAATGTGTCTCTGCTTTATGGATTCAGGTTCTTCCTCAATCTGTCAATTGGAGGCTGGTGGTAGTCTCTTAGGTATTGATATCTTAGAAAGAAGTGTTCTGGAGGGAAATTATGAAAAGGGAGTGAGTTGTTTTCAGACTAAGTGATGCATTAAATTCAAGATGAAGACAGCTCAGGCTTGGCGTCTACGCATGAAAGACATGCAGATCTTGCATGCGCCCCGCCAACGCTCTCATTTAAAGAAGCCAACGTGGATAATCATATTGGTTTCATTGGTCAGCATCTTCTTAATTTGCGCTTATATTTATCCACCCCAGAATTCTGCTGCCTGTTATGTGTTCTCTTCCAATGGTTGCAAGGCTTTTTCCAATTGGCTTCCACCTGCTCCTACAAGGGAACATACTGATGAAGAAATTGCTTCTCGTGTCGTAATTAGGGATATTTTGAATACACCGACAATTGAATCAAAGAACCCTAAAATTGCTTTCATGTTCCTGAGCCAGGGTACTTTACCTTTTGAGAAGCTATGGGATAAGTTTTTTCATGTAAGAGTTCTTTCCTAATATTAATGTTATTTCATTTTTTCTTACTTTTTGTTTTTTTTTGCTAAATCTTTTTTTACACTAACTATTTGCTAAATTTGCATAACTTTTATAGATATTTAAATTTTGTCAACCTTTGCATGCATTAATGCGTAATTAAGTTATACATAGAAATTGTGACTTCATGTTGCCTCACTTTATGGTCTCTTACAATGGTGGATTCTTGTATAAAGTAATATGGTTGATTAACTTGATTGATTGAGTGTACAAAAAATGTTCTGAAGTGCCCTTATAACATAATTTATGATGTGGAACCTACTTAAAAGAAATTTGGAACTATGTAATTGTTATCATTGGAAAGCTTTAAAAGACCAGAAAGCAAGGTTCTACGAAGAGCGTGGATGCACTGCAATTGGCAGAATTTGTTGTCTCATATTTGATGCAATTTTGAGACTGTTGTGTTGAAAACTATGGTTATAAACCGAATATAACACAGGGTTTTGACATGTCTTAGGTTTAAATGAATGGACTAACTCTAAGGATATTTAACTTTTATATTGTTGGCTTTTCTTCTGATTGGAAAACATTAAGTGGGAGGTGGATATGTTAATGTTATAAAAGCATGCTTTGAGGGGTAGGCATAAAGGGTTATGTACACCTACCTGACCACATTCCAAAATAGAAGAGAAAAGTAGCCTTGCATCGGTTTACGAATGACCGGGGAGAATAACCAAACTACTCATCAAACCGTATCAAAGCTAAAAACAATTAATAAAAGCATAAACTAGGAGGAAGTTACTCTTATATTGCACCTACTCATCAGACCATATCAATGGACAAAAAAGAGTCTATACTTAAATAACCAAACTGACAGCTAAGAAGCATGAACACTTCCAATGAGGGTCTGTGTTTGTGTTCTACACATGTTCAACACATATTAGACGTGTGCTTAATTTTAGAATAAAATTATTAATTTCGCACACATGGCTGACACTTCTTGGGCATGTGTTGACATCTCGACCACCTTGAACATTAGATATATCTCTTGCCCTTGTTATCTTTTCCTTGACATATTTGATCATAATTAAAGGATCATTGGCCATAAATTTAATGTTGTTATCATAAAATACATATTTGTAGTATATAATATATTTTTCATACAAAATTACATATTTTATTGTTATATCCTTAATGTGAAATGTCCGTGCCCGTGTCATACTTTGGTCTTAATAATGACTTGGCGGCGTATCCGTTTTCTGTTGTGTCCATCTCCCACATCTGTATTCATTCTTCTCAGACTATTAGAGACTATAAAATCATTTTGTACTTTTATTTATATAATTCATCCATAAAAATTCCTTGTAGTGATCAATTTGATATATAATTATTGGATGTTAGTGTTTTTGGTCTTAATAATGTAGATCATGGTGAGAGATAGGATTTTTGAAGGGTTTAGGAGAAAAGATTGGAGAGTAAAATGCAATAGGAAAAGGTTTATAACTAATGAAAGGAGTTCTATACTTACATGGTATGAGGGAGTATTTATAGCATGAGCTTCCAAATCGCTGTATGTTGGCAGATATGATGTGGCGTTTCTGAAATTGAAAGCGCCACTTCTTTCTTTTGGTCTTCTAGCTGTTTTACTTGTAGGAATTGGTTCATTGGAATCTGCAAGAAAACTTGTGTACCTTATGAATGAAAAAACACTGAATTCCAAAATGCATCTGTAGCAAAAATGCGGATGTGAGTTTGATACCAATGGCTACTATGTGTAGATTATTTATCCCAAGTAGATTAAGATGTAGTACATTAGTAAAAGAGAAAACACTGTATTAATTGTTCGTGTTATTTCATTTTGCTTCCAAACCATTTCATTTTTAGGTGAAAGCAGTTTTTGTGTTGTTTCAGTTCAATTTGTATGCCAACTGAAGTTTTAATTATATTTTCAGGGGCATGATGGCAGATTCTCTGTCTATGTGCATGCATCTAATGAAAGGCCAGTACATTCGAGCCGTCACTTCATGAATAGTGACATTCGCAGTGACAAGGTTTGTAAACTTAATGTCAATATTTTTTTTTAATACTCCAAATTTGTCTCTCCCAAGTCCCAAGTAAATTTACAGTTTTATTACCTGATGGGGTTAGGCTCTGTTGTGTTCATTTTTACCTATATGTTTATATTTTGAATTGTATATATTTTTTGTTTATAGTATATTTCCTTGTATTCCTTTCTTTATTTGCATTTCTGTTCAATATTGGAAATATGCAAGTCCTTGTAATAGTAGCGTGATCAGTAGAAAACATATATAAATAATTAAATGGAATAATTAAACACACACACACACACAGAGACACATATATATATATCATTGATTACTCCATTGGCTGTTGTGTTTGCAGTGGAAAATTGAACAATTAAATAAATGGTAATAAAAAGAAAACCTATTGATAAATGGCATAATTCAATACTTATATTTGTTCCTTTGGTATTAAATTTCTAAGTTCAAGGGCTCGATGAAGTTGTGTGTTGGAATGTTGGATTCAAGGGATTGAAAGGGAGATGTCTATGTTGAAGTCTTCAGTTACTAAGCGGAGATTCTCCTTAATTGGAAGTATAAAACCTATGTGATTGGGAAAGTATTGATCGAAAAAAATGTTCAAAGGGAAAAGAAAAGTACCTCTATCGACACACCTAGAATTGTATGGACCTGGGTACCAAGCAGCCGAATGAAGTAAAAGTTTGACTTTGAAGTAGTGTTTTAGAGCCTGGATGGTCTCTAAAACGATCGAGTGCATACCTACAGATAATTTTTTTTATTTACTTTTTATTTGTGTGTGTACATCTATGAAGTGTAAACATTATATCTATGTGGTTAAGTGCCCACATTTATGAATTCTATTTATACATTATGGCCATATTAGGATGTATTTGTACAGAACTTACCTTGACTCTATTTGCATGAATGGGGTTTTTATCGTTCTCAAATTAAGATTCTTACCTTGACAACAAGGCTCTTACTATTACTATTTCACTAAGCAATATCCCTAATTGCCTGGATTTTTGTAAATAATGCATATATTCATTGACCAAACGGTTGTGTTTAATTTAAGATGATGGAGATATATAGAAAAAATGAATTTCCCTGTTGGCACATATGCAAAAAAACTATCCTGGTCTGTGTATATATGTTCTTTGAATACATCTGTATGTATGATCAAAATAATGGATTTCAAAAGAATCAGGAAGGCATTGTTGTCATACTTTCTTTAATCAGTTTGGAATTGAAATGATTAGGTTGTTGTCGTCATCATCATCATTACATTATCACCATCATCGTTGTACAAGCTAAATAATATAATTGTTACATTGATTTTCTGTGCAGGTAGTGTGGGGAAAAATTTCAATGGTTGATGCAGAGAGACGACTTTTGGCAAATGCACTGAAAGACCCTGATAACCAGCATTTTGTTTTACTTTCTGATAGGTGATTACATGAAAAAGTTACTGTAATTATATTTTTTCTGCTAAATTATGATCTTTAACTCTTATCTATTTCCGATGAATTGTTTTCTTGCATTGCAGTTGTATTCCACTGCGCAATTTTGACTTTGTATACAACTATTTGATGTACACAAATATCAGCTTCATCGACAGGTTTGCACAATGTTTCCACATATTGGGAACCACTTCTCTTGTATATAGCTCTTTAGATGAGCAATTTCCAATTACCATACATTGTTTAACTACATTATAAATATGAAACTATTTTGAAGCATTTGCTGCTTTTATTTGCTTACTAAATAGGGGTTGTCAAATATTATAATTTATTATATTGCAAAATTGCTTTATATGTGTTTTATTCTCTCTTACTGATGCACTTTTTATGTTTGTTCTAGCTTTGTGGATCCTGGTCCGCATGGAAATGGCAGGTATACAGAGCATATGTTACCTGAAGTTGAGAAGAAAGACTTCCGGAAGGGCTCACAGGTATACTTACACACATTTAATGTGGAAGCCATGGTTTTATCAATCTGTATAAATTTTAATGTGTTTATATTGGAGAAGGGCCATATAAACATAAACTACCTGCAGTAGATCTGTGTGCAAACTATTATGACATTTAAGCCCTAAAATTCAAGGGGTTATAAATATGAGTCCCTTTGTCAACTATATGTCAATGAGGTGATGCATTGTTGCAATCCGCTGTAAAATCTTTTCGACTTTTTTAGTTTAGTTTAGTTTTTTTTTTTTTTTTTTTTTTTTTTTTCCTTGGTTCTTTTGGTGGTGGTGGTAGTAAAGAGGGGTGGGGGAAATGGGTATTGGTTTAGATATGTCAATTTCAGTATCCTCAACTTTAGTTTTCATCTAAGTTTTAAATCCAATCAATCAAACCAGTACACAATCAACACAAAATAAAGAGTAATTTGCTCTGGAAAAACCTGAATTGGAAAAAAATTGCGGACCTTGTTACGAGCAATTCAATTCAAATAAATCCACTATGTGAAGAAAAGATTACAATCCAAAAACCCTAACAAAACTAGCTCATGCTCAATGGGGCCATGTGCATCACAGTCTCATGTTTGGTTCTCACAAGGCCAGCCTGGCCTCAAACTCGTGCTTGACTCTTATGAGCTTAGTTGTTGTACTCCACACAATCAAACCCTTGATCTGTCCTCTTCACGAGTTAGTGAATCCAACTTCTCCATGAAGCTATTGTGTAGTGGTTACGAGTTTCTGCTGCTTGATATTTTTCGATGATCTGGTTTAGCAGGAAATCACTGGCATGAGCAAATCACGCACAAACTCTCTCAAGTGTTATATATGAAAAACAAAAATCTTGCAGACAAACATTTATAATGTGTATGCAAAGTAAGCTTGAAATTTCCGATTTTGTAAAAAATTGCAACACCAATCCATGAAGTTGCTAAATCTCTTCTCTATCTTCTAGAAACCCTAGGAGGTTGTTTATAAAGAGTCCAATATTTAAGTCTAAGAAAATTATAAAATTTATTTAGAAACTTTTTATTAAGTTTGAAAACAAATAGAACGTGTTTTGATAATTAAAAGCTGTAAATTTTTCATGTCTGGACATTATGCAGCGACCAGTGATATGTCTGCCAAGATAGCCACCATTGGAAATACACTGTACTGTGCATAACTCACTGTGTAGTTATGTACCGCTGGATAAACATGTATGGGCAAATAACTCTCTACCTAGTTTTATAGCAATGCAAACACCTTGTAACAGGGAAAAACTTGTTGTCTTTTGTAACTTGAGCAAAATTAAGCCAAAAATCAACGTACTTATTTTTCAAAAAACATGTTGAACAAATAAGACATGCTATCAAATTCGAATGTGTTCGCCTCACTCATTTACCTTGTTCTAAAAGTGTATGTCCAATTAGTTGTTCATGAATTAATGATTTTCTGAATGTAGCACGGTCCATGCTTTCAACAATTCAAGACTCAAACTAAAAATGCCAACTCAATTAGGCTTCTGACTGAAAGAGCCAAACAATGACGCGAAGTCCTAATAGTTTTTGTTTTGAATTTCTACAGTGGTTCACAATGAAGCGGAAGCATGCTTTGATCGTAATGGCCGACAATCTGTACTACTCAAAATTTCGGGATTACTGCAAGGTGATTCTGTTCCTGAATATGAGTTGATTTTTAATACATTTGTTTATGATTTGAAGTTTTGATATATGGCATGCAATTGTTGTTTCTAATATCTTTAGGAACAGTTTCTTCTGTGAATTTCAAAATTTTTTCTTATTGATACTTCTCTCTTTTTTAATAGGTTTTGTGAGTTATAGCCAATGCAGTTAATACCCTTTTGCTTCCATTGATTTATTATTTCATCTTGGCAGAACAGTTTAATTTCTACTTTGTGAAATATGTTTGTCTTATTTTTGAGATCTATATAGGTTATATTGCTCTACCTATCTCTCTGTTGGTACTTCTTAGAACAGTAGTATTTAGCTTGTAGAGGAACAGCAGTTTCTCTTTAAGCGTAAATGCAAAAGTAGCTGCGACATGAGATGGACTGCAAGTGTAAAAAGGGATTAATCTCATCTAGTATCTTGATAAAAATAATTTACATGGAATTATTATTAAACAGGTAATATTGTACATAGACAATCTTGCTATTGGCCAATTCCACTAGGTGAAGTTACCCCCTTGATCATAAATAATGAATCATGATTTATGTCTGTGCTCAAACTAATAAAGTGGTGCCAAGTGAAATATATTCACTTTATCTGATTCAATAGCTCTAATGCTTGGGGGTGATATTCTCTTCCCTCCCCCCCAATTGAATGATTGATTAATTTATTTTTGCTGCGTTCAGTTTAGGAGAGATTACTTTCTATCCAAGATGGTGGGCTTAAAATGCAAGTTGTCCATTAAAAATATGAAATGCAACACAGCAAAGCATATTTTATCATTTCCTCATATCGTTGTCATTGGCTTATCTTAGTCTTGGGGTTGGGTGCATAAATCTTGTTTGTTGTCATTGACGTGTATCAAATTTGTAGTTGGCTGCATAAATCGTGTTCGTTGTCATTGACTTGTATGAAATTTGGAGTTAGCTGCATAAATCATGTTCTACAGCTCGAGGATGTTGAATGCCATGAAACATATTCGATATAAATATTTAAAAAAAAAAAATATATTTTTTATTTTTTAAATTGTCAAAATCATATGCATGTGTGCCTGACAGTTTTTTATTAAGACACTCTTGGACATGTCTTGAACACATTTGGACATATTTGGTATTTAAAACAAATTTATATAATCATGAACATGTTCGATAATTCCCTAAAACTCCTGACGATGTGTTCAGCATGCCTCATGATGGTTTGTTGTTAGCCTTTCTGTATAGAAAAAGTGTGTTACTGTAAATAAAAAATAATATAGTATATATACTCTGTCCGAAAATTCAGAAATGAATTTTGGGATGTCACACATGTCCCATTCCAAAAATGAATGTACTATTTTTTATAACATTCCCAAACTATCCTTTTGACATTGATTTAATTAAACTAGTGCACTAATTAGTAATTACGGAGTACTCCTTTGTCTTTTAACAAGGATAAATTTGGAAATTACTCTTATCAATACAATAAAAAAGTATTAAAAACCCACTACCTTAAAAAGTTGGATTCCCCAGACACCCCAAGAATTTTGGGACAGGGGGAGCATGTTAGAGGATTAAGAACATATTTCTCTCCCCCTCACACAAACACAATTTGAGACTTGCATTGAAGGTTTGGGTATATATATGTATATAAATATATATAATGGCATATAGATGTTAGAGAAGTCCATACACCAGGCATTATTTTTATAGCCATAACTTTCTTGTACTTGTTCCTTCTGGAAAATGTTTGGAGTTTCAAGTTTGCGGTTATATTTTTTTGATAGATCCCAAGCGGAAAGATCATGCATTTATGATCTAATTATCGTCATCAAATTTCCATTACTTCCTTTGAGTCGAAATTTCCACTTTTCTATTATCTGAAAAAATATATGCGAAATGGGAAGAAACCTTGAACAGAAACGCACCATTATTGATGGACCGAAGGCTGTAGCCTTGCGACCTGTCCTCTTCAGGGTTACAGCATATGAACAATGGCAAATTTTCTTCATTAGCTGATGAAACTCCAATAAGTAAAGAGTATCCCAAAACAGACACTCTTTATATTCCTTGTGATAGTTAATAGATGCCATAATTCCATTCACTAGAATTTCAGCTACTTTTTGCATGTGTTTTGTGTGCTTGAGCTCACACATCTGGTTATGGGTAGGTTAAGAAAACTCCGCCAGCGTTGAAATAACACTGCCGGTCCCAAGCCCGGATAAAGGAGGAGGGTTTTTCAGGTTTTAAGTTTCTGTTAAGATTTTTCGACTTGTTTTTTTTTATGAATATTATCCTCTTATCTGTATTTGTTTGACAATCATCTCAGGTTGAAAATTTGACTAAATGTCTATGTTTTGTGAGTTCATATCTTTCCATCAATAACCCAGCCCATGTATTAGAGAAGGGGGGTTGAAATCGACAGAACTCAGTCCATGGGGATATGGATTAGACAGAACTCACGCATCGAGAAGAACATCATAAAGCCACAATAGTTATTTAAAAATGCAAAAATTACGTACATTTATATTTGTGCTTGGGTGTGTGTATATACAGTATTGGACATGGCATAGCCGTGTCTTATGCTCACTTTTTTCCTTCCGTGTTTGTTCCAACAGAGCTGTTGCTCCTATTTCCTTTATTTTATTTTATTTCAATCTTCCAAGCTACAATACAACTTCAATGGGCAAACTTTCTTATAGATATAAAAGAACCTGCCATCAAAGATTGTGTTTTGATCATCATTAGCTAGTTTATATTAGACTACAGAGTTTCATTTTTATTTTTGGTTTTTGTTTTGCTTTCTCCATGTTTAATTTTGTGATGCATTGAATCATTTTTAATCTTCAATTGCATTAATAATTGTGTCAAATGGATTCCCCAAAATAAAAACGGTCCATCTGAAACATTTGGTTTGTTATCGGTCTATTTTCTTCAATTGCAGATATAAACGGGTAAGGCTTGTCCAACATCATGGCAATGTTCTTTTGAATGATATTAACTAGACTGTTCTCTGATGTTATTAAATCTGTCTTTTTGCAAAGTGAAGTGCACGCTTGCTTTTGCAATCTCGAAACAATAATACATCTCCATGCATTAAGTTGGTAATATTAGAAAATAATATTGTATACTATTATGTGAGGAATATATTAAATTGCTGTCCCTCTTTTCACAATCATATATAAAAATCTAACTTTCTCATACTAGGTTTTGGACTTGATTAATTAGGTTCAGCTGAATCCATCAGTTAAAACCTTGTGAGGATCTTCTGCATTTATCATAATATTCTTGTATTATGCCATATATCCAACATAAAAAGGTTGTTCTATCGTCATATGATTTGGACTTTTGGAAAATATGGAACTTGTAAACGTGGTTCGTAGCACCATTGTATTGACCACAACATTTTTTTTTTCCTTTTGCAGCCAGGTATGGATGGGCGAATCAATTGCTATTCTGATGAGCATTATCTGCCAACATTTTTTCAAGTGCGAACATTTAATTTTTTATGCTTTTTTCCATTGCCAAATACTTCATGTTCAACTCTGCTTTACTGAACCAATTTTCTGTTCATTTTAAAGATGTTTGACCCTGCTGGAATTGCAAACTGGTCAATAACGCATGTTGATTGGTCTGAAAGGAAGTGGCATCCAAAATCATATAGGGCTCAGGATGTTACTAATGAGCTCATGAAAAATATTACAGTATGTCTCTCTCTCTCTCTCACACACACATACACACAAAAGTGCTTGTTTTTGGCGTGTCACGTTGCTATATTTCTTGGTACTTCCGGAAGTCATGATAAGGTTCAGCTCATTCTGGTGGAGGCCTACCAAATTCATCTGGGCATTATACTCTCTGCCGCCCTCATCTTAGGACACTCGCATTTTCCCCAAAATGCATGTCTATTCAATGAATCAACTCTTTGTTTAAATTGAAATGACTGAAGCACCCCCTCTTTACAACAGTGTAGCATAATGACTCTAGAATCAGAAGGGACATGGGAGAGAGCAGCCATGATGGACACTAGCAGAGCAATTGCCTGTGTCCTTGTTATAGAGCTAGAGTTTTCTTGGCTATGTTTTTGGCCTCTCGGAAATGGGTTGTAAACATCTATTGTGTTTTTTTTGCAGTCTATTTATGAGAGCGTGCATGCTACAAGTGATGAAAGGGTATGTAAATACTAAAATTGAAAATTCTTGCCTCCAAAATTGGTTAAGAGCAGAAAAATTCTGAAAATAATCGTATCTCATGTGCTGCAGAATGAAATACAGATTAGATCTTGCTTATGGAACGGAATCAGACGACCATGTTACTTATTTGGAAGGAAATTCTTACCGGAAACTTTAGATAATCTGATGCTTCTTTTTCCCAATTATACAACAATTTGAGTGGATATCATTGATTCTAATTCTTTGGTCGGATCAGCAGTTGCTCTCGGCCCCCTTCTTCTTCAATTCTCATGTAGTTTACAGTGTTGTAAAGCACCTCATTGTAGAAGGATTGAATGCTCCCCGTCCTGGCTTCTTTTTGAGTGCAAGGGCAACTGGCAGAGCAGTTAGGGTGATTTGAGTCGAAGCTGTTGCAAAAGTTCCTTCCTTGGGGATGGGTGATGTAGTATTTTATCTTTCCCCTCCAATCTGGGCTTATTTTTGGTTATATTCTAGTTATGGAACAGAAATTTTGGGGACTTATTTTGTGAAAGCTGAAAATATGTAGTTGCAAAAGTTGTGTAGTCACGGGCAATGGTGTGTCCCTCAATTGGCCAAAATATAAGACCTAATTCCAGAAAATAATATTTTAAAGTGAATAAGTAGTCCCAGAAAGAAGAAAAGGTTATAAAAAAAATGGATCATAATAAGTGAGACAAACCAACAAGAAATTTAAATCAGATGCCAAACAACTCTTTTATACATTTCTACCGCATCTACAATAACATATTGATTGGTTCTTAAATTCAACTAGGGGTAGCAAAATGGGTCAGGAATTATCAACCAGTCCATATTTGTCCGTCTTTTAATGGTTATGGGTGAATAATATTTAATTTGAGGGTCGAGATGAGTTGGGTAATTTTTAATCACTTAATTTAAGAGTCAAGATGGGTTGAATATGGTTAACCATATTCAATTCATATTTCACCAATCACATATAAACACACGTCTATTCTATATTGCACTCAATTCATTTCTCTCTCTAAATTTCTCTCACTCATAATCCTCTCTTTAAATTTGTCTTTCATTAATCTCCTTTCTATAAGTTTCTCTCTCTAGAAATTTTTTATAAAAAAAATAAATAACTAAAAAATAATTTTAAAATAATTTTAAAAATTAAAAATTAAAAATTAAAAAATTAATTAATTTTTATTATTATTTATTATTATTTTTATTTTTGTAATATATCAAGCACAATGGCGCCAAAACATATAAAATTATACTTCCTTAATATGTTTTACGTTGGGCCGGCACACATATATATAAATATATAGTTGGATTCAGGTGTAATTGATCATGTTGGACCGGCATATATATATATATATGTGCGCACTGTAATGAATTATTATTAAAATTATAGTAGGACGAAAAGTCAGCAAAAGAATCCAAAACGTATAAGTTGAATTAATTGCTGTGTACAATTAATTAGTCGTAGATAACTAATTATAGAGAACTGGTCAAGTGGCGCCATGCAATTTCCATTCAGGTGATGCGAAGGAGAATATGCTTACTTAATATGCATCCATCTTTGTGTAAATATAATATTCCAGTGCTTGTGCTTTGTGCTTTGAACATTTCATTCCGACGACTTCACTGAATTTCAAGTTTTCTTACTCCAAGACTTCACCAAACCGTTAGACATCCAAGTCTCTCGAGCATTTAATTTGGGACAATTGAATCTCACTTATTCAACCTAGTTTTTCTTGGGGTAAACTGTAAAAAAAAATTCCTCAACTTTAGCAATTTTGTTTTATTTACCAAAAAAAAAATGGCAATTTTGTAATAAATTCTCTTGAATTTTTATTTTTGCACAAAACTCTCTTAAACTATTCCAAAAATATGCATATACTCCCTTGTCATTTGCCAATTACAATTGTTACTGAAAGTATAAAAAAAATTAAAAATTAAAAAAAAATTAATGGGATCACGGGTCATAACGGGTTAACCCTGCCCATTTTCAACCCGTTTTGAACGAATTAAATATGAGTCTTGACCCATTTTGACCCACCCATTTTCAACCCAACCCAAATCCAACACAACACGCCCATTTGCCACCCCTAAGTTCAACTAATGGTTAATGGAGCCATCCATTGACTCTATCATTGGAGCTGGCCGAATTTTTGTGTTCGGTCCTGGCTTAGTTTGGCATTCTGAATCTAGCAGTAACTAGTTTAGGGTTAAGGTGAACCCGATTTGTTTGGAACTTTTAAGTCTCATAATTTTGTTTAGGATTTGACATTGGTCTCTTTTTCAAAAAACATTAGAGATTGGTTCTATTTTTAGATTTTTTGTTAGTCATCATACGCGTTTGGAATTGTTTCTCTATTGCTTAAAAACACTTTTATTTTGAAAAATTATTAGTAGGATTTTTGAATTAAGCTAGAATTTTGAGTTAGAAAATTTTGTTCTTTTTATTTCTTTATTATAATGTGTCACCAAACACCTAAATTCTTTTTACTAATAGTAATTTTTTGACACCTCTGTTAATAAAATAAAAAAAAAAAACCTTTTTTTTTTAAAATTCCAAGCTCTAAACAACTTAAAGAATATTTTTTTTTATATAAAATTTCAAAACTACCCCTTGCTAAAATTACCTTAATCAAATACTTAGCCGTCATCTCTTTTTTTGCTTCCTATTTTCTTTGATATTTTTGTTTTTCACAAGATATCATCTCTTTCTTCTCTTCCTATTTCCACCGCTATCTGATTGAATTGTGAGAAAAATATGGAGAACTTTTGCCTTCCACTTCCACTTCCACATGTAAAGTTAATTTTATTATGAATATTGTTCATAAATTTCAATGAATCAATGGATAACTTCTTCTTCTTATTATTTTTTTAAAGTCGAAATCTTTGTTCCACTGCACAATCCTATTTAACAACACAATAACAACCCCTTGTTTCCCTTCTCAATCCTTGATTTAGCTATATATATCTTATTCCCAAAAAAGAAAAAAAGTAAAAAAAAATGAAAAAAGAAAAAAGAAATTACCACTGTTAAGATCTCTTGGTCACCGGCCAAGTAAAAAAAAAAACCCAAATTTATTTTGTCTTCCCTAAAGTCAAAGAATTAATTGAAAAAACAATCACCAAATATATCATGAATGTTTGAAGTAAATAATTGACAATTTCTTTACTTCATGTACTCGTGATAAACAGCAATGGGGGCGTGGAGAGGGAGAGAGAGAGGGGTTAGGGTTCTGGTCATCTTCTCTAAGGTAGTTTGGTGGAAACAAATTAGGGTTAGTTTTGAATTTTGTTTTTGTTTTTTTTGAAAGTTTAAGCAACTGACATGTTAGGAGGTTCGTTGATGTTAAGTCTCCCCTGTTGGAACCCATGCATTCCAAGAGCTAGTAGGAGGTATCTTATTAGCTAAGGCCAGAAGACTTTGGCAAAAATAAAGTCAACAAATTATTTTTTAATTTTTTTCTCAAGTCAACGAATTATTGAACTATATAAAAATATGACCAATCTCTAATATATATATATATATTTTCAAAAATGACAAAACCTATACAAAATTATGGGATTTAAGAAAAAAAAAAAAAAAACTATATATATTTTGTGTAAATCTATAAAAGCGATTTCAAGTATTGGAGGCCATTATGTTCCTTTGTTACAAAAGGTGACAAGTTTTAAAATTTTGATTTTAAATTTTGTTATTATTAATAACCATTCAAAGCACTTTTAATTTTAATTTTAGCTTGCTTTATAATGAAATTAAAATTTCTAAACTTGGCCTTGGTGCATTAAATCTCCCTCTAATTTCAAAAAGTTGCACAATACTACGAAATCTTTTTTTTTTTTTTTGGGTAACAAACAACCTCTATTTTACTAACTTGTTGCAACTTACCCTCTTTTGTTAATGTAGATGAAACAAAATTACATGAATACTCGTAATAAGGAAATTGAATTATATATATATATATATATATATAATTCAATTTCCTTATTACGAGTATTCATGTAATTTTGTTTCATATATATTTTAGGAAAAAAAAAAAATCACAACTAAGCCGACCAAGTTTGAATAACAACTCCCTTTCTTTTCCTTTTCTTCCCCAACCTTTCACCATGATTTTGCTCATTAAACCATGGATGATCCTTCTCCTGCTATCTCCCCACCTGTCCAACCTTCCCCCAACCTGTTATGTGACCAACCCAATAACCATGACCAAAACCCTACACCTATTGTAAAAGCTGGTAGTAGCCTTGAGATGGATGGTTCAACCACTATTGATGGTATGGAACCACTGATTATTGATGACAGAAGGAACATTGCTTTAGCTAAGCAAGTGATTTCTGAGGCCCTATCAAGATACCTTGTTGATGCAAGGAAGGAACTTGAAAAAGCCAGAGAGAAGATTTCTAATCTAGAGTCATCTCTTCTGAAGCTTCAAAAAGGAAAGATGGTTGATGAAGGGCATGTGGCTAATAACCAGCCCAAGGAAGGACCTACTCAGCATACTACTTACCCGAGGGGTAAAGGTAGATTCAGAGGAGGTTCTAATAGAGGTAGAGGAGGATCCACAATTGGGTACAACAGCTACCACCATGGTGAACCAAGTCACGCGCCTAAGGAGATTGGGCATTACACTGGTCAACCAAAGTCCAAGACTGGTACCAACCACAGGGCTGCTACCACTGATACACCTACCAATCAATACACAAACCCCTTACACCAAAATGGTAAGGTCAAACCTGCTAATTGCTCTTTGGAAAATGACAAGAGTATGGTTTTAGAAGCTGGCCAAGTCGCTCCTAGACAGCCTAGCTGGGCTGAGATTGCTGCTGGACCAAAGGCCAACTCTCCCAAGATGGAATTTGAATTCATCCCACCTCTTCCACCCAATAGGGACCGCATCCTTATTGAACCTCCTGAAGAAGTTACAGAGGAAGGAGTTGAGGAGTGGATGACCTGTCTTGTTGGATATTTTATCCAAAAGAAATTGCCTTTTTCCATTATCAAGGATGCAGTTACAAAGATGTGAAGTAATGAAGGGTTGGAAGAAGTTATGGCTGATGATAAAAGGGTTCTTTATATTTAAGTTCTCCACTGAAGCTGAGTGTAATAATATTTTAGCTAATGGACCATGTATGGTGATGGGGAAACCATTATTCCTTAAAAAATGGCACAAAGGTATGGAAATGAGTAAAGAATCATGTAGATCCATTCCCCTTTGGATCAAATTTTATAATATTCCCTATGAGTATTGGGCAGCTAAGGGTTTCAGTCATGTGATAAGTGCTGTGGGAAAACCTTTATTTGCTGATAGGCTTACTGAAAGCAAAGCAAGACTCAGTTATGCTAGACTGTGTGTGGAAGTGGATGCCACTAAACCCTTTGTTGAATCTTTCCAACTGAAGGCAACTAATGGAATTGTGTTTGACATTAAGGCTGAATATCAGTGGAAGCCTATGGTCTGTTCATCTTGTTGTTGTTTTGGGCACCTTAGTAATGTATGCCCTACCAAACAAACCATAAGTAGAATAGCTATAGAGAATGCTAATCAAGGAAAGGAATGGAAAGCAGTGCAAAGGAGTTCTCAACCAATTGAAGTAATAAATGTTAGCCATGAGGACCACATTACTGATGTTGCTGGGGATGATACTGCTGATGTCAAATAGGGTGGAGACTTTATAAGTTGTGTCTAAGAATGTTATTGAGCTGGAAGTGAGCACCAAGGAGATGAAAAGTTCAGAGGTTCCAAACCAAGAGGAGGTTATTCCTGCTGTTGAATTGAAGACTGATGGAGAGTTGCCAGAGATGCCTAAGGCTAACCATGTGGGAGAGGGGACACATGTTGTTTTACCTAGCTGCTCTAGCTCCACATGCTCATCTAGTTCAAACCAATGTAAGGACAAGGAGGACCCTGAGGTCACAAAGCAGAAAACTCAAATAAAGAAAAAGAAGAAGGGAGGTGAATGCCCTATTGTACCTGTGTCAGGTTTTCCAGGGGTAATTCTTCAAACCCTGTCTTAATGATTTTTGCAGCTTGGAATATCAGGGGTCTTAATTCCCCTGAAAAAAAAAGGAAAATAAAACAGCTTATTGCTTCTTCCAACTTCCATTTTGTGGCTATCTTGGAAACTAAGGTCCAAGAACCTAATGTTAATGATATCCATAAATTTATTGCCCCTTCTTGGCAGCTTCTACACAACTACCCCTCCTATAGTCTTGGTAGGATCTTAATCTTGTATGACCCTATCAAACTTAAAGTTCAGAAGCTTTCTTCTAATGCACAAGCTATTCACTGTAGTGTAACCACTATTGAGGATCACACTCATTTTTTTGTGTCTATTATTTATGCTTTTAACACTGCTGTGCAAAAGATCTCCCTGTGAAATGACATTAAATCTCAAGCTAGGAGCTTCTCTCCCTCCCCATGGGTCCTCTGTGGAGACTTCAATGTTATTAAACATCCCAATGAAAATGCAGGTGGTTCTGGTAATTGGAATTCAGGTATCATAGACTTCAATACCTGTATTTTTTATGCTGAGTTACATGAACTGAGGTATAGTGGTATGTTCTACACTTGGACCAATATGAGCCCTGGAGATTCTAATATTTCTAGGAAACTGGATAGAGTTTTGGTGAATGACAGCTGGTTATCCAAATTCCCTCTATCTAGCTGTGAGTTTTTGCCTCATGGGGTATCTGATCATTCCCCAATGATTGTTAACTCAGAAATTGTGCCTCCTAAAAAGAATATTCCTTTCAAATTTTTTAATTTTTTGGGCAATCATAAGGATTTTTTATCTACTGTGGCTTCGGTTTGGGAGCAAAATGTGCATGGTAATATTATGTTCCAGGTGGTTTGTAAGTTGAAGATGCTCAAGATCAAATTGAAAGCCTTAAACAAGAAGGAGTTCAGTGAGATTTCCAAAAGGGTTATTGAAACTAAAGATGCTTTGAGTGTTATTCAGATTGCTCTTGATGGTGATTCTGCTAATGTGGAGCTCAGAAGTAAGGAGAATAATCTTCTTCAAAGTTTTCATGATTTGTCTGTAGCTGAGGAACAATTTTTCATGCAAAAGTCAAGGGTTAAATGGTTGAGTGATGGCGATAAGAACACTAGCTACTTTATGAAGACTTTCAATGCTAGGTGCAACAAATTAAGGATTACTAGGCTCAGGCTTGCCTCAGGTGAGTCCACTGAGGTGCCTTCAGTTATTAAAGATGAGGTTGTGATGCATTTCTAGAGTATTTTGGGAAGCTCTTCTCACTGCTATCTAGGGATTCAAGCCTTAAAGGAAGTTTATAGTAAGGTGGTTCCTGACGAGTATCTTAATTCATGGACTTCTATTCCATCTCTTGAAGAGATCAGGGGCTGTTTTTTTGGGCTGAGTGACAAAAAATCCCCTGGAACTGATGGGTTTAATGCAGTTTCTTTAAGAAAGCATGGCCCGTGGTGGGCAATGATATTGCGATGGCAATCAGAGAATTTTTTGTTAATGGGAAAATTTTGAAGGAGATTAACTCTACTTATCTTGCTCTGGTCCTAAAGGTTCCCAATCAAACTTCTTTGTAGGATTTCAGACCTATTTCCTACTGTAACACTAGCTACAAGGTTATATCCAAGCTTTTGGCTAAGAAAATTCAACCTATTCTTCCTCACCTTATTGATAATTACCAAACTGCTTTCATTAAAAATAGAAGAATTGGTGAAGGAGTGTTTATTGTTCAAGAACTCATGAAGGGATACACAGGCCAGCTTTCTTCTCCAAGATGCACCCTTAAGGTTGATATCCACAAAGCTTATGATACTCTTTATTGGGAGTTTTTGGTGGATTGTCTTAAAGTCCTCAACTTCCCTCATATGTTTATCCAGTGGATCATTGCATGTGTCACCACAACTGCCTTCTCTGTGGCTATCAATGGTGAGATGATTGGTTTTTTCAAAGGAGCTCAAGGTTTAAGGCAAGGGGACCCTATTTCCCCTCTCCTGTTTGTTCTTATTATGGATGTGTTATCTTCTACTATCATTAAGTCCATCTATGAGAGTTCCCAATTCTCCTACCATTGGAGATATAGAGCAAACCAAATTTCCCATTTGTGTTTTGCTGATGATGTCATTTTGTTTTGCTATGGGGACCCCTATTCTCTTGATGTGTTGATCAAGAGTTTTGATTTGTTCTCTAAGCTTTCTGGTTTAAAGCCTAATTTGGCTAAAAGCAACATCTTTACTGCTGGAGTGAATGAAGAAACTCAAAATACCTTGGTTAATGGCTCTGGATTTGTTGGTGGCCAGTTCCCATTCAGGTATTTAGGTCTCCCTATTACTGCCTCAAGACTCTTAACTGTTGACTGCAAGGTGCTTGTGGAAAGGATCATTGCTAGAATATCTAGTTGGACTTTTAGATTTCTATCCTATTCTGGTAGATTCATTCTTATTGGGGGAGACACTCATCCTTCCTATGCAGGTTACTAATAAGGTGAATGCTGTATTAATGAAGTTTTTATGGACTGGGAAGGAGCTGAAGAACTCTGGTGCTAAAGTTAATTGGTATGCTGTATGCAAGCCTATGGTCTATGGAGGGCTTGGGCTGCCTAATCTTGCTGCCTTAAATAGAATTGCTATCTTGCAGCATATCTGGAATTTGTTCTATGATGGAGGCCAATCTCTTTAGTATCAGTGGGCTCATAGTGTCCTAATTGAGGAGAAAAACTTTTGGAACATCAAAGCTAATTAACTAAGTTCGTGGAATTGGATAATGCTCCTTAAGCTGAGAGGTCTAGCTAGGCAATTCATCAAGCACCAGGTGGGGGATGGAGCTGAAACCTTCCTATGGTTTGACTATTGGCTACCTACTGGTCCTATCAATTTGAGAGTTGGAAATGATGTTATATCCAATTTTATGTGGGATGCTAACTTCAAGGTTAAGGGTTTCATTAAACATGGCCAATTGAGATTCCCTCCTCTTTTCAGAAACTTAACTAACTTGGTTGAGAACCCTCCTCTAATCAATTATAATGGTAGGGATAAGGTGGTATGATCCTTGTCTACTACAGGTAAATTCTGTTTGAAACAGACGTACAATGCTCTTCTTCCTCCTGCTCCATTGTCTAATTGGACCAATATTATTTGGTTTTCACAACAGGCTTTATACTAAAGATAGGTTCTCTACAGATCATAGAGATGGTTCTAACCTATGCATCTTATGCCAAAGAGAAAACGAAACACATGAGCATTTGTTCTTTAAATGCAGTTATTCCTCTTATATATGGAACTATGTTCAACATACTTATGGATTCTATTGTGGTGAACGTAGCCTGACCTTCATTGCGAGATGGATTGACAATGTTTGGAATGATAAGTGTAACTCTATGGATGCTGTAACTGCTAGACTTTGTTTCTCTGCGGCTATCTACTTTATATGGAAGGAAAAGAACAAACGTACCTATGCAAGCAAGTACTCTGTTCCTTATGTTGTTTGGAAGCTCATTGAGGATTGCATTCGTGGCCGGCTTCTGTCATTGAGATTCAAAGATACTAGGATTTCTCGGACTGTGGCGGCTGATTGGAGACTTCCTAGTCTGGTTATTGACAGTGCTAGTGTTGGTGATTAAGCAATGCTTTGTGTTGTGCTTTCTGTGTGTTACCTCTCGTAGTTCCTCTTCCTTTTGTGGAGCTTGTTGTTGCATTCGGGCTTTGTTTGGGCCTTAGTGCCTTCTTTCTTGTTGCTTCTTTTGGGCCGCTGTTTGGTAGCCTATATTGTTTATTCTTTTTTGAATAAATTTTGACTTACCAAAAAAAAAAGTTTGAATAACAAATTAAACTAGTGGATATATATATAAGCAAAGTAATAAAGGAACTAATTTCTATATAGAATATAATATATATATAATTGTATATGTCTAATAAGATTTTAATTTACTAATTATTTATTATGAGAATTTTATTCACACAAAAAGTAGATTTGGTCACGATGTACAATGCCTCGAGGAAATTGGAATTGCTGAATCACTTGAACTATGAAATCTTGCTTGTCACTCACCAATAGGGATGACAATGGGGCGGTTTGGGGCGGGTTTCCCATTCCCCATCCCCGCCCTCGTTTAATTTTGGTGCCCCCAAAACCGCCTCATAACCGGTTAATTTTTTACCTCTAATCCCCATAACCGCCCCCGCCCCATTTGCCCCGCCTCCGCCCCATAGCCGATTATATTTTTATTTAAACACAATCATAGCGCGCGCGCGCGCACACACACACATATATATATGGAAGTGGTAAGTGTAGGGTTTCCAATATATATATAGAGAGAGAGAGAGTGAAGGTTAATTTGGTAAATATATTAACATGGTAGGATAAATTAATAATTTAAAATATTAAACGGGGTGGTTATGGGGCAGGGATCTTAGTCTCCCGCCCCCGCCCTGTAACCGGTCAGTTTTTTTTTTTTTTTTAACCCCCATCCCCACCCCATTTAAGTAAACGGTTTTCCAAATCCGCTTTAAATGGGGTGGGGGCGGGGCGGTTCCCCACATGATTGGGGATTTTTGCCACCCCTGCTCACCAAGAAGATTGTGATTTTTTTTTTTTCCCCTTGAAATACAAAACTATATGAATAATAGAGAAACTCCATAAAATATCTACAATATATTTGAAAATTTGAGATTACAATTAGAATTGCCGTTTATAAGGATATTTTTTATTTTATTTTTAGAGAAGCTCCAGAAATATCATCTACCAAAGAAAAGCTAAAAAAAATAATAATAATAAAGTCAACTTATGTATAATACTTATCTACGTTGGATTAGTCCATAATATTAATAATAGAGAAACTCCATAAAATATAATCCGTCAAGGATATATTTTGTTTTTGTAAATCAATGAGAAATGCTACATTGAGCAATTTGTAAGGGTAATTTTGTCAAGAACTTGGATCCCCTCCGGTGGAGGGAATTACAGGAAAAATCTCAAAACGTCAGCATTTTGAGCCACAATTGGCAGCAACCAAAAATTAATTAAGACAACATTTGCTCATTTCTTTAAATACAATATATTACTTCAAAAATAATTACCAATTCTTCTGCAAGTTGTAAATTAAACCAAACTAATATTTATGAGTCTTGGAGCCTTTTGTGAACTATAACGACACTAGTAAGTTTTTTATTTTATTTTATTTTTTCCTAGTTTTTACTATTAAACTCTCATAGTTTTTGGCGCAATTAACAAATAAAATTTAAACAAGTCATTCTTTGTATTAATTGGCAGCCAAACTATATTAGTTAATCTGAAATTTCATCAGAACATCAGTATTATGAAGCTCAAGCAATTGATGTAGAGGTAGCGGCTGATTTAGTAATAATACGGGAATTATTATATTAGTATTTAAAAAAAATATATTGTATTTAAGGACTGGACAACTGTTATCTTAATTAATTTTAGGTTGCTGCTAGATGTGGCACACGATCATGTGATTCCCTCCTGTGGAGGGAATCCAAGTCCTTTTATTTGTGGAACATAATTAACTAATGTGTCGTTTAATATGCATAACTAAGGCTCTATTTGTTTGGATGTTTATTTTATTTTATGGTATTTGATTGTCGTAAAATATTTACGAAGGAAAAATTTATTTACATAAATAATTTATCCATTAGTTTTTGGTAAATTATTTTAAACGTCCTGTTTTTTGGTAAATTATTTTAGACGTCAAGCTTGAAGGACTCGACCTCAATCTCGAGCTAAACTTTTACCAAACACTGTAAAGGACAAATAAAAAAAATATTTTACTTAAAAAATAAAAATATTTTTTGAAAAAAATTTTTTACATCAAAACAAACTGAATCTAAAAGTGGGACATTTCCATTCGTGAGCCATGGATAAGTTACAACCCTTTATAAAATGTTGATTGTGGGGAATTTAGTGTAAGAACTACATTTTGAGTAGCAGTGTACATATATTGTTTTTATTTTATTTTATTTTATTTTATTATTATTTTTTTTTATGGTTTGATGGCAACATCTTACATCTATTTAGAGTCTAGTAGACTGAATTTTAAGATTTGACAATAACATTCATTTACTCAAAGATAATAGAATATTTATTTTTCAAACATAATAGAATATTACTTATAGAAGAGTAAATCGGATATTTCAGCTTTCCTTAGGGCATCCGTTTAGGGTATTTATAGCTAATTCTCATCTCCTTAGATCTTTTTATTTTTCTAAAAAGATTACAATTATTTATTATTTTATAATATTCTATATTCTAAATATTTTGTACACATATCAATAAAATCTATAACTATTTATTGTTTTCTCATATTTTAGGTCCTAAATATTTTGTAAACATATTTTTTCATAATAATAATGTGAAAAAATAATAAATAATTAAAGATAATTTTTTTAAAATGAAAAAAATCTTTATAGATTTCTCTAGACAAATGACACCTGAAAATATATGAGTACGAAAATTCTAGAATGTAGAAGATTGAGAAATAATAAATAATTACAGATTTTTCTTATAAAAAATGAAAAAGAAAATGAAGGGAGAATAAGATGGTAGGAGTGGGCTATAAATATTATAATTTAATTAATTTAGCACATCCAATTTCCTCTCCTCTCGTTTTGGAGAGGAGGTAGCACAGTCTACTACGATTAGTCATGATACCATTCCGCTATATTTTGTCATCATGTAATAATGCAAAATGTTTAGATAATTTTATATATGAGTAAAATTTTATCTCTTACTTATTATTATTATTATTATTTTTTAATATCATCCCACCGCTACACTTTTGAGTATTACAGTTACATCTTCAATTGTTTCATTAGGGAATTTGTTAAGGGGTACATGAAAAGTTGATGCACAAAATCAAATTTAATTCAAATATAAAGAGGGTGTTAGTGTAATTTATGCATTTATCTAGCACTAAAAATATCCTAACATATTGATTTGATGTTTACACATATATGGATCATATAATTTGGCCCTGCACTCCTATAGTAGTCTATGATGAATGATGATCACCTGAAATTAATTAATTTAAGGAGTGTGAAATTTATATAGTTGGGATCAATTATTCATGTTGGCCAATTTAGTTGAAGAAAACTCAGGTCGATTAAAATTTATGAACCTCACTAAATTATTTTCGAAATTCAACACATTCAATTCTTCTCTTTATTTATAGAAAACTGGAGGTCTATAATATATACATACATGCAAGCCGAAACTCAAAACAAAAAGAAATGAAATTTCAAATTGGAAGCCGCAGATGAACGTTGCTTTGCTGAAAAAATTCAAAGTAGAGGATCAACCATCTAAAGGTTTCTATATATTGACAGCAAAACAAATTCAGTTTCCCTCTAACTGGGTCTAGAATTGGTTCTGAGAATGAAGTGAGCAGAGGATGATCAAGCTTTGAAGTAAAACACTTTTAACATCATATATATATATATATATATATATATATTTCTGTGTTATTCCAATCCATGTACTGTGGACCTTGAACATGCTCTTTGATCTGTTACATATTTTAAAGAAGCGATATTCTTCAACATTTAAGCAAAAAATGTGCTGATATTGGATTAGCTAGAAAGTGGGTCAAAATTAAAAAAAAGATATATAATGTCAAGAAGGAAAAGACTGTGTCATAGATTCAAAACATACTGTAGGTAAAAAGAAAAAGAATGTGTTGATAACTAAACATCTGAATATGACAAGCCCTGCATATGTGCTAAAAAGAGGAGGAAGTATCTGAAATCAAAGAAAAGGTCCACTTTTGAGCAAAAATATATTTTGAATACCCATCTTGTTAATACATACATATAGATAGTAAAGGAGTTTCTAAAAGGGCAAAAGAAGCAGCAGCCGCTAGGAAATTATCAAGAAATTAATTTGCATTTAGTGTTGAGTATGAATAATTTTGTTGGAAAGATGTTTATGCATTTCTTTTTCATAATAAACTCTTTCTTGTACTCCATCATTGTAGTCTCCTCAAGCAATGATGCAGCCATCACAAAACCTCGTAGGGTGGTCACTAAACTAATTAACCGTGATTCAATTCACTCCCCATATTACAACCCTGGTGCCACCACCTCAGAACGTGCTAGGTGGGCAACAGAAAGCTCAATGGCACGCTTTACTTACCTAAAGGCAAGGATAGAAAACGCTTTAAACAACCGTACCGCTAATGATGTCCGAGGTGGTGTTATTCCAATTGACACTGGCAGCGTATTCCTTGTAAATTTTTCTATCGGAGAGCCACCAGTTCCACAACTCGTGGTAATGGACACCGGCAGCAGCCTGTCATGGGTTCAATGCCTCCCATGCACAGAATGTTTCGAACAGTTAGGCCTCATTTATGATCCTTCAAAGTCAACCACGTATGAAGACTTACCGTGCACTACTCATCTTTGTTACATCTATCCAGATGCACTATGTGACAGTTTATCTCGTTGCACTTATCGCAAGGTATACTTGGACAACACTACCACACAAGGTCACATTGCCTTCGAAAAGCTTACATTCGTGACATCTGATGAAGGCACAACAAGTGTTCCCGGCATCGTGTTTGGCTGCGGACAATCCAATAATATCTTAGTCGGCAAAACAAGTGGAGTTATGGGACTCGGCTATGATGATACTACTTCTTTGCCTTTTCGATTGGGTTCTAAGTTTTCTTATTGCATTGGCAATATAAACGATCCTTACTATAATCATAACCTGTTAATCACTATGGATGGAGCTTATATCGAAGGCTATTCAACACCAATTGCAGTGCATGGTGATAAGTTATACCATTTGACCTTAGAAGGCATAAGTGTGGGAGACAAAAGGCTTGACATCAACGGTGATCTAGTCGGCAAAGATAGGGTCGTGATCGACTCAAGTTCAACGGACACTCTTCTAGCAATGAGTGGGTTCGAGCCATTTAAAGCCGAGGTCCAATACTTGATAGGTGGATTATTGAGACAGGTGGTTGTTAAGAAACCCGGGTACTTGTGTTACAGGGGGGTTGTGGGTGAAGACCTTAAAGGATTTCCAGTGGTGACATTTCACTTTGCTGGAGGGGCTGACTTTGTGTTAGACATAGACAACATGTTTCGACAGGTTGACACTAATGTGTTTGGCTGTCATTGCAAGTCGCTTACCCAATCAGTTGAGTATACTTGGGATTGTTGCTCAACAGAATTACAACATTGGTTATGACCTAAACAACATGAAACTCTATTTCCAGAGAATTGATTGTGAACTTCTTGAGGATTGATCACAACTCTTACAAGTATGTGTTTGTCTGAGGACAATAAAATTCAACAGATAAAACTACGTAAATTCAACAAGAAATTGATTATGTTATTTTTATTTTATCAATTACCTACACATTAGTGTGTATATATATATATATATATATATATATATATATTGGTTGGTGCTTTTAAATGGGATTTCATATCAGTATTGTCGACCTTGAACATGCTCCTTTTCTTTTCTTTTCTATTTTTTTTAAATGCTACATATTTTAGCTCGAGACAAATTTTATATTAATTTAACTATACTTGTTAGGTAGAAGTTTTATATTTTATTCTTATTTAATTTTTTTAAATGTGAATGACTAATAAGTCCCTAAGCTAAATAATACTTCATTCTTTATTTTATTATACCATAACTACCTTGCACTTTAAACTTTCTTTTTTAACCTTTTTTACTTACTCTGAAAATAATATTTTAACAAGTCAATAAACCAATTGTCCTCCTTAGATCTTACATGACATATTAAATGTACTAACTAATTTTAGATAAAACTACCCTTTCATCGTTATCTTCTTCACCATTTTTCTTTCTATATAAGGTTATTCCTATATATAATATGTTTTTGTTGAAAATTCTTCTTTCCATAAAATACTTTTCTCGAAGAACTCTATCGCAGTGAATGATTTTTTTTTTTTTTTTTTTCCTTTTCTGTTGTTTCAATTAATATTATATATTGTTAATCTTTAAAAAAAAAAAAAAAAAAAAAAAAAAAAAAAAAAAAAATTATACCCCAGGAAAATTAAAAAGAAAAGGAAAAAATGTTTGGAAGGTGAATTCTATGTATGTAGGTTTTGACACAATACCCATCTCTTTCTCTTCTTATTTATTTATTTATTTTTATTTGCTTTACCATGTGGACAGGGTAGAGAATTCAATCATTGACAACCAATTCTCATTTTGTTAAAAAATTTCAGGTAGTAAAAAATATGTTAAGTATTCGATAACACATTATAATAAATATTTTTTACAATTAAATTATTTTTTAATTTATTTGATAATAATTTTTTTTTTAAACACTTCTATTATTAATTTTACAATAAACATACCCGCTGGTTATTGAAATCCAATAACCATGTATTACGGACCTTAAACACACTCTTTTATCCACCATATTTTTTAAAGATGTGACATTCTTCAACGTTTAAGCAAACATTGTGCTGATGTTGGAATAGCTAGAAACTGGGTAAGAAATTAATCGATATAATGCGGAGAAGGAAAAGATTGTGTCATAGATTCAACAGATTTAGTAGGTAAAGGAAAAGAATGTGTTGATAAGTAAACATCTGAATATGACAAGCCATGCATATATACTACAAATATTTCAAATTCAATTTTGTCATATATAAATTAGTGGAGTTTCTATTGGCCCAAGGTGTGTGTTCAAAAAGGAGAAAAAAGAAAAGCAGTAAAGATGTTTATGCATTTCTTCGTCATAATAAACTCTTTCTTGTACTCCTCCATCATTGTGGTCTGCTCAAGCAATGATGCAACCACCACCACCACGACGAGGACGATTGCCATCACAAAACCTCGTAGGTTGGTCATTAAACTCATTCACCGTGATTCGATTCACTCACCATATTATAACCCTGGTGCCACCACCTTGGATCGTGCTAGGTGGGCTACAGAAAGCTCACTAGCACGCTTTGCTTACCTGAAGGCAAGGATAGAAAGCGGATTAAACACCACAAATGATGTCCGAGGTGTTGTTATCCCGATTGATACTGGCGTAGAATTACTTCTAAATTTTTCTATTGGAGAGCCACCAGTTCCGCAACTAGCGATAATGGACACCGGCAGCACCCTGACATGGGTTCAATGCCTCCCATGTACCAAATGTTTCAACCAGTTACACCCCATTTTTGATCCTTCAAAGTCATCCACGTATGTAGACATACCGTGCAATTCTGCTACTTGTAATCACCTCAAGTTTCATAGTCAAATACAATTTCGATGTGATAGTTTCTCTCGTTGCGGTTATAGACAGCAATACGTGGACAACAGTACAACAGCAGGAAATGTTGCCTTTGAAAAGCTTACATTCATGACATCTGATGAAGGCACAACAAGTTTTCCCAGCATCTTGTTTGGCTGCGGACACTCTAATAAAATCTTAGCCGGCGAATTAAGTGGAGTTATGGGACTCGGCTATGATGATATATCTTTGCCTTCTCGATTGAGTTCTAAATTCTCTTATTGCATTGGCAATATAGACGATCCTTACTATAATCATAACCGGTTAATCATTGGGGACGGAGCTTATATTGAAGGCTATTCAACACCAATTGCAGTGCGTTACGGCCTATACCATTTGAGCGTGGAAGGCATAAGCGTGGGAGAGAAAAGGCTTGACATCAACGTTGATCTATTCGGCAAAGATGGGGTGGTGATCGACTCAGGTACAACGGATACTCTTCTAACAAGGATTGGGTTCGAGCCACTTAAAGCCGAGGTGCAATCCTTGATAGGTGGATTGCTGACAGAGGAGGTTGATAGCAAGAACCCCGGGTACCTATGTTACAGGGGGGTTGTGGATGAAGACCTTAAAGGATTCCCAGTGGTGACATTTCATTTTGCTGGAGGGGCGGACTTGATGCTAGACATTGATAACATGTTCCGAAAGACTGACACTAATATGTTTTGCATGGCCATGGTTGAAAGTGGCTTACCCAATCAGATGAGTATACTTGGGATTGTTGCTCAACAGAATTACAACATTGGTTATGACCTAAACAATATGAAACTTTATTTCCAGAGAATTGATTGTGAACTTCTTGTCGATTGATCACAACTCTTATAAAAACCAATATGAAAACTACATTCTCCATCACTCATTTTCTCCTAATACCTTGTGAAATCAGAGTCCTGGATGATTTTGATTGCTTGTGTAACCGTATTATCTTAGGCTTTATTTCACACGTATATAAATCAGTACAACACAGAAAACTCGAGGTACGTATTAAATATATATATATACATACATGCAAGTAGGGGCGGCAAAATATACCCAAGCGGGCCAAGCCCCAAAACCCACCCAAACTTGAAAACAAAAGAAATGAAATTTCAGATTGGTAGCGTTGGCAGATGACCGTTGCTGTGCTGAAGAAATTCGAAGTATAGCATCAACCATGTAAAGGTGATCGGCAGTGGATTAGTACTAGCACTGGCCTCACACTGCGTCTTCTTTCTTGTGGTTGTGGTTGTGGCTGTCCTCCGCCAGCTCCACCAGTCCGTTTTTCTTCCTTCAGTCTGTACCATTTTGCCATCAACCGCGTGCAGAACTTTTGCTCCATCTATTTACCCCCAATTTTTTTTTTATTTATAAAAAACATTAATTAGCTCCTCCTATAACCAAATTCCCCAATTACAACATTTCTTTTATAACGGTAAACCAAACATATTATACATAAAATCAACTATATATACTACAACTGAAAAACAATTTAAAGCATTTAAAAAAATAAATAATGAATCTAAAGTTTCGGCTTAATTATCAAATGATCTAATTAAACGACTGAAAAGAACTGAATATGGTCAAAGATGATTAGGGGTGGCAAAATATACCCAAATCCAAAAACTCGCCCAAATCTGCCCAACAATTATTGGGTATTGGGTGATTATTGATTAGTTTAGTTGAATGAGTTATTAATGAGTAACTCATTAATGGGTAATATATTTAATGGATTGGCAGTGGGTTAAGAGTGGTTACCCACTTAACCCACCAGACATGATGTTTTTCAAAATCAAATTACTTTGTTCCATTTTATCTCTCTCGCTCCTTTTTTTTATCTCTCCACTCTTTATATCTCTCTCTTCTCTCTTCCCATTTATCTCGTTTTCTCATCTCTCTCTTTCTCCTCTCGTTTTCTGTCTTTTTTCGTTTCTTTCTCCTCTCTTCTTTCCTACCCTTTTTTCTCTTCCAGGAGTGGTAATTGGGAATTATATATATATATATAATGTACGTATAGTTGATAAAGAATATATCAATATAAGATGTACGTATAGTTGATGTATGCGGACTGATCTTTGGTTACTTTGGCCTGTTTTGTTAGGTTTTCTGTTTTATTAGGCCTAATATTTTTGTACCGGGGTTTTAACTTTTCAACAATTGGTATTGTTTTTGTTGCCCTATCCATTGGGCTTGATTTTATTTTGTTTTGACCCTGGGTATGCATGTACAGTTCTCCTATTTCTATTTTTTATACTCACTTACTTATCAAAAAAAAAATTGCCCCTTCGAAGAATGTAAAGAAACAACTATATATATATATATATATATATATATATATATATATATATATATATATAATATGTATTTTTATTTATAAGAACTGTTTTTAAAATTAGAAAATTATTTTTATTAGTTGTTTTTTTTTTTAAAAGTACAAGGTTTTGATTTCAGTTTTTCAATTTAATATGGTAAATGGAATCTTATTTGAGTAAAAAAAAAAAATTTGAAATCTTGTTTGTCATTTAAAAAAAAAAAAAAAAAAAAAAAAGAGGTTAGAATGGATTAACCCGTTTTGACCCGCCTCATTTGAGCCCTTACCCATTTATGATCCACCATTGGCGGGTTTTGAATGGGATATTGATCCATTCATACTCAGCTCAAAACTCCCCCAAACCCACCCAATTGCCACCTCTAAAGACGATATATATATATATAATCAAATCGACAGTTCATTACCCATGTAACAAATTTGTAACTTAACATGCGTTCTTCGTGCTCAGTAATTCGGCGGGAAACTTAGTGACCAAATATGTGAGAACAGCAGATGCAACTACTATCGACGGCCTGACTTGTGTGAAGACGATGGCTACAACGATTCAAAATAATAAAAATCAATGTATACTCATCGATCAAATTCCATATTTTTCACTGTTAATTGGTGAGAAAATGAAGAAAGTGAAAAGTAATTCAAGTTTCAAATGACAAAAAATAAAATAAAATAAAATAAAATGTAACCTTAATGAGATTGTATGAGATCTGTAGAACATGTCTCAGTTTCAAGACTTCTCAGCTGAAACTGTTGAAAATAAACTTGATTTTAGAATTTTAGTTGTAATTTGTATTTTCAAGTATTTGGTATACATGATGCATGTGTGCATTTCATGTTAGTGGGATAGTAAATGGTCTTGATGAAGAAGGTTATATAAGACTAAGAGGTATGGGAATTAAGTCTCCTAAATACTATGTTAGTGGGGTAGTAACTGTTGAAAATAAACTTGATTTTAGAATTTTAGTTATAATTTGTATTTTCAAGTATTTGGTATACATGATGCATGTGTGCATCTCATGTTAGTGGGGTAGTAAATGGTCTTGATGAAGAAGGTTATGTAAGACTAAGAGATATGTGAATTAAGTTTCCTAAATACTATGTTAGTGGATATTTGTATTTGTGTTAGTGAAAGACATGAGAGTTAAGTCTCCTAAATACTATGTTAGTGGATGTTTGTATTTGTGTTAGTGAAAGACATGAGAATTAAGTCTACTAAATACTATGTTAGTGGGATTAGTGGGAGTAATTGGGCATTGAAATGTAATTGGTTACATATGTCTTAGAGCCTATATAAACTCATGTACTATGCCTATTTTATGAGGAGAGAAAAGTTGAATAAGTTGGGATTAATTGAAATAATATACTTCTTCCTTCATTTTTCTTCCAAATTATAGTGAATTGTATTTGTTTGTCTAGCCCACTTATTTCCAATAAAGTAGTATCTGTAATACCCCGATATTTTTAAAGGATTTATTAATTAGGATTAATTATTTTATTTTATTTTTCAATGATTTATTTTATTTTATTGAGTGCTAGATTAATTATTTTATTTTAATTAAGTTATATTTCATGATTATGTATGATGATTGATTGTTTGTGTGGTTGATTATTGATTGAATTATTGGTGTGTTGATTTTATTGGTCTTGTGTGACTTAGTTGTAAATTCTTATTTGTTTATGTGTTTCATGTAATTAGTTATTTTAATTTCAGTATTTAATTAATTAATTTAAATTAATTGGATTGGGCTTAAGGGAAGTTGGACCAAATGATTTGGTCTTGGGCTTGAAGGAGGCCTTATTGGGTTAATTAATAAAGGCTCATGGTTATTTAATTATTTAAATGATCATTTTTGGTATTAATTATAAATATATAAAATTATATATAAATATAATTAATTAATAATTGTTAGGGAAAGATATATATAGAGATATATATTTATGGATATATATAGGTTTATATGATTTAATTAACTAACGGTTAATTATGGAAGATAAATATATATATGTGTGTAATATAATATATGTATATATATATTATATTATTTAAAGATTATTATCTTATTAGTGGTCCTAATTAGAATAGGAGTTAGGTTTTAATGTGTATAAATATACACATAAGGTTTAAGATTAAAAGGTTTATACGTTAAAAAAATAAGAGAAGTAGAGAGAAAAAGAAGAAGAGGAGGCCGACAAGGAGGAGACCGAATCGAAGAAAGAGGATGTCAGAATTCGAAGAGTCTTGAAGCGTCGATTTTGTTTCAAAACCTTCAGACGAGTTCTTCTCTATCTTTCCTCTTAGAACTCATAAATATTTTATATTAAGGTTTTAAATTAAAATTATGGATAGAACGAATTAATCAAAGCATTAAATTAAATTTATTTGATTAAATCATGTGTAGATCGGATTATTCAAAAGTCTAAATTATTATATTTTATTCTTTTGGAATTTTGGATTTTAATTGGTATATATGTGTGTTGCATATATTTTATTAATCTATAGGTTGATCCTAGACCCAATATGATTAATTAGGGTTTTTTTAGAGTTTCTGGAATTTTTCTATAATTTTTGGAATTTTATAGATATTTTTCTGGATTTGTTTTTATTTTTATTTTTTTGAATTTTGAATTTTGTTATAATTATTTTAGTATAATTTTTAATGTTTCTATACACTAGAGGCTATTTAAAATCGGTGCACCCATTAAAGGGCTGGGATTCGGTGCAGCAAGGCGCATGACACTTCAAGCGCTTAAATCAGGACCTTAGGATGGTCGTGATAATCATTGGTTGTTTCGGTGTAGTACGACGCATGATAATATGGTACATATGTAGATCTGGGCTTTTGGATTAGTTTAGAGTTAGTGGATTGATTCGGTGTGATACGGGTGTACGGAGGATTAGTGTGCCACAAATTTGAGCCTTAGATGTGGCTGATTGAAGGGTGAGTTGATATGATGTGGCGCTGGTGCATGGAGATGTATGGAGATGCGGTGAGATGATCCTGTGTGCCGCCGCATAAGGACAAGGTTGCCCATCCAACGAATGGTAGCATGCCACATCAGCAAGGAGGAGGATCAGGCGCGTGGGAGTGCGTGAGTGCGCGTGAGGTTAGCTGCCAGTGCTAGGTGGCGTGTGGAGGCGAGTTCAGAGGCTTTAGGCCCGTGTAGTGGCGCATGGGGGAGCGTGAGGCCCTGTTTAGGGTCCTGTTAAGGTCCTGTGCAGTCCGGTGAATTTGCAGAATTTATTTTAAGCTTGTTAGGGTTAAAATTAACCATTAGGGGGTGTGTTCTTAGTGTTCTGAGAGCCTTAGAGTGTTGCTATGATATTTAGTAACATTTAATTGGCGTAAATATAATTAATTAAATATTTTGCCATAGAATAAGGTGTATATATGTATATATAGTTATATATGTATATATATACATAGTTGATTTAATTTATGATTCGTATAGAATGAGGCATATATATACATATATATATATATATATATATATATATATATATATATATATGGTTTTTTTTTTAAATAATCAAAGGTTATTAAAGAATGAGTTATACACATATATACATATTAAATAATATATATGTATAGGTATATATATCAATTAAGATGATTATCCTTATTTTTCTTATTTGATATATCTGGAGAGGCTGGTTAGTAAATTTGTGATATGTTTATCATCCGCAGGAGATGTTTATGTATTAATTAGCTTATTGTTAAGTTTAAAGTTGATACATTGTTGAGTTGTTGGCATGGATGAGTTGTCATAGGCATAAATATATTGCTTAAGTATTTGTATGAATAAAATACATACATAGGAAGTATGGATGAGTTGCTAGTTTATAAGTATAAATATATATACTTATGGAGGCATGGTTGAATTGCCAATTTGTAAATAAATATACTTGTGGAGGCATGGTTGATTTGCCAATGCATAAAATATATACTTAAGGAGGCATGGTTGAATTGCCAAGGTATAAATAAATATACTTCCAGGAGGCATGGTTGAATTGCCAAGGTATAAATAGATATAATTATAATGGCATGGTTGATTTGCCAAGGTATAATTATATGGATATATGTTTGATGATTAAAATATATCATCTATGATTATTACATGTATAAGGTGGATTATGATTAGATATTCTTAAATTAGAATAGTCTAGTACTTACAGGTTAATGTATTATTTTATACATATTAATAAAATAATATTGGGGGTGACATGGATGGTTTGTCAAAACCTAGATATGGGCTGTGAGATTTAAATACTTAAAATCATTATTGGTTTTGGAATTAAATATAATATTCTTTTAATTATATTTTATTATTTAAATTATTAAATTGCCGTGTAGGATGGAATTAAGGTTAGGGGAGGTTCTTTAAAAAGAAATTGTGGATTGGACTACATATAATTATTATTTAATCATTGATAATGGTTTCGAAGTTAATGCACCTGGCTATAGATGTTATTGTTATACTGTATATAATTAGTTATATATATATATATATATATGTATATCATGGTATATCAAGGTTAAAACTTTAGTTGGTTTGTTTTTGATCAGAGATGATCTATTTATTGGTTTTCAGAGACCTGGTAGAGCGAACTTGCTCGTAAGGTTTAACCAGCGATTTATTTCTCAGATTGTTAGAAGGTCAAGTCTCAAGGTTGAGGATCCGCAGCTGGAGGACTTATCCAATCCTTCTGTTTATTTAAAAGTAGGATATTATAATTGTTTCAGTTGATATTAGTATTTATTTGGTTGGAATTCTAAATAGTAACTTTTGGTTAAGGGGTCATTGAGTTACGAGATTCTCGAGTTGTAACCATTGGGAGTTATTAATGGAAAATTTTATGTATTAGTTTTTCTTCAGCGTATTACTTATTTTTTAATTTCATTTTTGTACTCTGTGCTTGTTTAAAATACTTTAATTATTTTGATATCCCCTAGTTTTATGCGCGAACTTGATCAACCCGTGTTCCGAAATTAGGGGGTATTACAGTATCAGAGTAAAGCAAGAAAGTGGTATCAGAGCAAAAGCCAACAAAGTGGTATTAGAGCCAGATTTCATGTTCAGAACCTAGACGATCCTGAAGGCCTGACGAAGTTGATCCTAGAAGGTTCAACATTTTGAGAAAAACATGTTTCTCCTTGATGATGATGAAGGGGAGAAAACGTATTTTCTTAGTGAGAAGATGATGTTCTCTAATTACAGGAGAATGAGAATCATCATGACTTCACACCTCAAAGTATGTAATTTGTGGGATGTTGTTGGATTAAAGCCAAAGAATGGCATGTCCAACAAGTTTCGAGAAAAGAAAGAAGAAAAGGCATTAGTAGTGTTGCAGAAAGCAATATATCAAGAAATTTGGGAGTATTTTGGAGAGTTTAAAACTTCAAGTTGTGTTTGGAAGATGCTCGAGACCATCGTTTCCAATTATAGAAGTGTGAATCACTACCCATGGAGTGTTGGGTACAATACTTTGAGGATGATGAGTTTACAAAAGCTGATTATGAAAGTCTTGAGGATAAAGGTGTGGAGAATGAAGAGGCGTACAACACAAATTAAGTTGAAGAATTTGAAGAACAACTTGAAATGGTGAATAAGGAAGAGGTAAAGAAATGTGTTGAAGAAGGGATTAAAAAAATGGAGTAGAATGAAGTTAAAAGAGAAAACAAAGGAGAAGAAAGTGTTAAAGAAGATGCACAAGTTGATGAATTTGGTACATTAACATCTTCAGGTATGGTTACAAATTCCACCTTGAAAGAAGTTATATTTGAATTATTTGATAAAATTATGATTTATTCATATCCATCTCAATTGGAAAAAGAAATCAAATATTATGAAAATTATGTTCATGTTGTGGAGAATGAAGAAATTCTCTTAAAGAAAGTTGTTCCAAAGAAGTATGAGATTGAAACCTAAGATGATAAGAAATTTTCAAATTATTTTTTAAAAAATAGTTTGGAGAATTTTGTAATTGATACAGATTGGGTGAATATGGAGTTATTTTTTGACTTTAAAGAAAAAAAATATGTGAAGTTGAAGAGCCATAAAAAATTCAAAAACAAAAAAGATCGATGGTGCGTTTGTACAAAGAGGATGATATATGATTATGTGAAGACATCAAATAAACATTTGAAAATTTTTCACATGCCATATACATCAATGGAAATGGCCAAGAAGATTGTTGCAGATGAAGGAGGTGGAACTTAAGACAAAGTAACAAACTTTTGATCGACTTTCAAGTTACAAAATCAAGTTTAAAGAGGGGTGTTGAAAATAAACTTGATTTTAGAATTTTAGTTGTAATTTGTATTTTCAAATATTTGGTATACATGATGCATGTGTGCATTTCATGTTAGTGGGGTAGTAAATGGTCTTGATGAAGAAGGTTATGTAAGACTAAGATGTATGGGAATTAAGTTTCCTAAATACTATGTTAGTGGGTGTTTGTATTTGTATTAGTGGAAAACATGAGAGTTAAGTCTACTAAATACTATGTTAGTGGAATTAGTGGGAGTAATTGGACATTGAAATGTAATTGGTTACATATATCTTAGAGCCTATATAAACTCATGGACTATGCCTATTTTATGAGGAGAGAAAAGTTGAATAAGTTGGAATTAATTGAAATAATATATTTCTTCCTCTATTTTCCTTCCAAATTATAGTGAATTGTATTTGTTTGTCTAGCCCACTTATTTATAACAAATTGGTATCAGAGTAAAGCAAGAAAGTGGTATCAGAGCAAAATCCAACACAAACATTGAAGACCACAGTTGAAGCTCCATTGAAGACCATGGGTTGATGATTCACTGAAAAACTATTCTGGCCGGAGTTACAGTGTAGACCCATTTCCGGCAGGCTCCAGTTCAATTTCAGACGAGCTTCAGTCAGTGCAAAATAAAGCTTTAGTTTCAGCTCCGGTGTGTTTCATTCAAACCAGAAGCTCCGGCGAGCTACAGAGGAGACTCGGTTTCATCAACACCATGAACTCCGGTGTTGAGCTCTGAGTTGACAACGACCAAGCCCAGCTATTCTGGTGTATCTCAGTGGTCAGAATTTTAGTTTGGCGAGCCCAAGTTCGGCAAAGCTTTATTTCAGGCTGGCGACACAACAAGTAGTGATGAACCACAACGGTGACTAATGCTGTAAAGTTTCCGACGTACTCCATCGGCAACCAAAACGGAAACTTACAGACCCAGGTTGGTGAAGTCTACAGAACCAGTCTGGTGAAGCTTATAAAGTGGGGAGCTCTAAAAACTACAACGGGTGACAGTGACTAAACCAGCGCATTCCAGTTCAGAAACATCCATCTTTTTCGGCGACGAACTACGACAAACAAAACGTGTGCTTCACTTTAGTTCTGTCCGGTGAGCTTCATCACGTTCCAGCTGTGAGCTTTGTCTCAGACCTGCAAGCCTTAAGTACCCAATAGAAGCTACAACCTCCGATGAGCTTCCCTCCATTTCAGAAGTTGGTTCCACGGTGATCTTCAAGACTCAGCGAATGACGGAGAATATGAGAGAGAAAACTGAGAGGAAGAAGAGCGGAGAAAGAGATGAGGCGGTAAAAGTGGACAAAACAGTCATTTTACATGGCTGACATTTTAACATATTAATTTATTCTACAGACATAAGGGAATTGTCGAGGACCTGAAAAGCGCACAATACAAACTCTACACCTGGTATTGTCGAGGATTTGAAAATATAACAATAAAGGTGAGTAAAAATCCACGAACAAATCCTTTCTACTACACCTTAAATACAAACCTATGGATACATCCTAGTCAAACTCATGCAATAGCTATGTAGTCCGTATATATATATACACACTAAAGACTCTCACTGGATTATAGGACAGACTCAACCGGATAGTAGATATTTCATGAAAATCGTACACAAGGTGGTCGCGAGTCTCTCTTCTACAAGGGCACACACACTCCTCTATATCCAGCTACCCATCTCAATCGGCAATATATGCCTCAATCTTAACTACTGATCCCGAAACCTCAAACTCGTATCATGTTACATATAATATATATCTAGCCATATTCTGATAATCATGTATCAAACATAATAATAAATACTGTAACCATATCCTGACAATGGCACAACACACATATAACACATAGTAGCCATATCCTGACAATGACATGTCATTCATATCCTGATAATGGCATGACATACAATGAATCTAAACTTATTAGCCAGTTCATCCACAGACACATAACAAATAGCCATATCTTGACAATGGCATAAGTAGGACCATATCCTGAAAATGGTCCCCAACAATCAACATATACAGATCATGTATAAGATCATATACTATTGCTATAGACATGATTATAATCATACTATCATCTATCGCAATTGTTATTACAATTAAAGCGATACTAAACATAATGTAATTAACTTATAACTCATTTAAGTTCCATTACATCTCATATCATTGCATATCATTGTATATAATGCATTATGAAAAATTACCAAGTCCATTAATTTCATTTAAATCAATTAGAACAGACCCGAACAAAATTTGGAACGCAAAACCATAAAACCCATATCACAACCCAAACCAGTTGGCTGGTTCCCAATCCAACCGTCTGTTTCTCAAATTTAGTCGGTTGAGTCACTAACTCAGTCGGCTGAAGCCTGCTATAATCCAGTTGGCTGGGTTTTTAATCCAATCGACTAAGTCCACAACCCAGTCGGCTGAGTTGCTAGTTCCTGCTGGACTTCATCTTCTCCAGCTCTGGCCACTGTTTTCCACGTCGTTCTCCATCATTAAGGGTCCTAAGCGTGAAATCTAAGTCCTGTATGATCCCAAAATTTACTTTAAGCATGGGTGCATGTTTAGAACAAGTTTAACATCAGTTAATTCATCAAATCACCAAAATCATACAAAGCATATACACATATATACTCTTCTGTTTTAATCCGTTTTTATAGGCAAACAGGTTCATTGTTTCTGTTTTAAAACCCTAAAGTCGTTCTAAAAATGTATAGAACACGAAGTCAAAAAAGGAGAGTAGAACAAGAACTTGCCTTGCGGTTTCTCTCTCTCCCAAATCCTCCTTCTCCGATGTTCTTCTCTGACGTCGACATTCTTCGGGTTGCCGTCGTGCTTTCTGCAGACCCTTAGCTCTACCCTACGAACAATCTTCTTCCTTCTTCCTTGGGTTTGGCTACTTCTTCCTCACCCGCGGCTTCTCTTCTCTCTCTTTTCCCTCGCGGTTTCTCTCTCTCCCTCTCTGCCTTTGGTTTCGCACGTAAAACCCCCCGAATGCCATTACACGCATATACATAATACTACACATGTAATATACTAATCCTAATCATAATCCTTCCTCACGTCTAACTAGACAGAAAATAAAGATAACAATAATAATAATAATAGTAATAGTAATAATAACAATACAATATATATATATATACACATCATATATATATATATAACTCATCCCATGAGCATATACTCCATACTCTTCTGGACTTTCATTTAAGTAGTCCAAAAGCCATTTAGTTGGTTCAATCACTATTAGTACAATCCATCTTCTCTAATTAAAATAGAATAAAAATAAATCATTTAAATAAAAATAAATCATTTAACTAAGTAAATAAACACTTAAAATAATACACTCAATAGAACAACCATACTTTACATTAAACTCACGCACAAGCAATATAATTAACCACATAATTCGTAATAATCATTTAAATCATTTAAACACATAAACAAATAAAATGTAATTAAATGCCTTGAAAATTCGTGGTATTACAATAACTAAAAAGTTCAAATTGTTCAAAACTTATATATGACAGGATAATTATTCTTTTAATAACGAAAATTGAGATTCATATATATAAATGCATTAAGAGGAGCACCGTTTAGCTTTTCCGACTTGCTTTTCGTAAGGGTATCATTTTTTATTTTTATTTTTGCTGAAAGTTGATGATGATTATGGGTGGTATATGGTTGTTGGCCTCATCTTCCTCATCTCATATACAATTGTTGGCTTTTGCAGTATATAACATTACTCTATGTAATTAGGTCATTTTCTTACTCCCTCTGTATCTAAATATTGTCCCTCTGTATCTAAATATTGTCCCTTATTCCAACTCTTTAAGTGGAATATGTATATTTGAATGCGTTGTTTGGCTTTTGAATCTCCAAAACCTCATTTTGACTTTAAAAGTTAAATTTTTTAGTGTGAAAATTTTAAAAAAATTAATGATATTTTGACAAATAGAAATGACTTTTTACACTAATCTTAAAATAGCTAAATAGGAAAATAAACATAATATTTGTTCTGTAAGTAAAAAGACGTATAATAAGAATAACCATAATCTTGGGATGAAGGGAGTTACGCAATCTCATATTGAAAAATGCAATCATATATTGACGAGGAGGCCGGCATCATTAACTCAGTGTAGAAGAAATAATAATAATAAAGAAAAGGGTAAAGTGCATTAAACTCCCTTAAATTATTGGCCATTTGTGAGAAACCCCCCTGAACTACAAAAAATTTCCCTGAACTATGATTTTGTTGCAATTTACCTCCTTGAACTATTGATCATTTACAAAAAACCCCCCTAAACTACAAAAAACCCCCTTGAACTATGATTTTGTTGCAATTTACCCCCCTGAACTATGATTTTGTTGCAATTTACCCCCATGACATCAGCTTCCGGCGCCGAAAATTTTAAAAGACCAGTTTACCCTTATAACACACTGTGTCGTTTTAACTTATACACTTCTTACATTTTTTTTTTCTGCCAAAAGATGTTTTTCACCCAACACAACCCAAAATAGAGAGTTAGAGAGAGAGAGAGAGAGAAAAGACCAAAGAAATCTGAGGTCGGCGGAATGGCTCGGTCTCAAATGATGGTGGCTTGTGCGCGGAGGACTCGGCTGTGATGAGAGCTCGGTTGACTCAGCTGTGAACTGTGCAGGAGGCGGCGAGCTCAAGGGGGCTCGACAGTGAACTATGGACGGCTGCGTGCTCGAAACACGGACGACGGTGTGCTCGGTTATGGAGATGGCGGAATGGGCCAGCGAGCTTGGAATGGACGATGGAATGGGCCAGCGAGCTTGGAATGGATGATGGAATGGACCGGCGAGCAAGGTGAGCTGAACGGCGGGCAAGGCAGTGACAGCAATGGGCTGACGCAACGGTGTAGAGAAGTGCGATATATATGGCCGACGGATCTGGCGGGTGGTGCAACAACTATGATGGAGCTATGATAGGAGACCCACCGATCCCAGCAACAAATTCTTCGGCTTCATCGTCCCTTTTAGTCAATCAATTCGCGCAAATGGGATAAACTGCAAAAAAATATATAGTTCAGGAGGGTTTTTTGCACATACCCTAATAGTTCAGGGGGGGTTTTTTGCAACTTTTATAATTTAGGGGGGTTTCTTGCACGTGCCCTAATAATTCAGGGGGATTTTTTGCAACTTTTATAGTTCAAATAATTCAAGAGAGTTTAATGCACTTTACCCTAAAGAAAATCAACAATAAGCTTACACTTTTGTGATAACCACCAAAATTTTAATTTGTGCGGTAGAAATGATCTTCCCTGTGTCCTCTTGTTATGGACTCCTTTGTCAACCGATCCTTTCCTGTACTTCAACGTTGTGGTTCACTAGAGCAGTACAAACTAATAACATATACAGCAACTTTGTGAACTAAAAGGGATTGAAGCCCAACTCATCGTTGTTAGGCTATGTAATGAAGCCCAACCCATCATTACATGGAGTTAGCCTGTATAAACAGTAATGAATCCCACCCCATCATTAAATGGAGGTAGCCTAGGTAATTAAGCCCAACACACAACCCAACCCATCATTACATGGATTTTAACCTATGAAGCACGGACACGGATACGGGACACGGATACGATACGATACGGATACGGCGACACGACAAATTTCAAAAAAATAGGACACGGACAAGGCAGGGATACGCCTATAAAATTATATATATATATATATATATATAATTATATATTCAAAATATAATTACTAGAATCTTGTACAGCAAAATAAAACAACAATAAAGAACAGAATCAATTTCAATAATTTCATAAAAATATAGACAAGACAAAACAGAAAATAAATGAAAAATAAAATTGATCTAAATTCCAAAAGAAGATGTGCAGAAGAGACGTAACTATAATAAACTAAATATGTATATGAATAAATATATATACTTTTAGTCTTTCACAAAGTTTTGTTCATGTAACTTATATATATATATATCTTGTTCATGAAGAGAGATAATTGAAGAAGAGGAGAGACTGAGAGGAGTGAGAGAAAATAAATTTTGTCTCACAGAAGTGTCGGACCGTGTGTCCGAGCCTCGGACACGCGTGTCCAATAAAAAATAATATTTAGACACTTTACAGAAGTATCGGACATGTGTCTGAGCCTCGGACACGGGTGTCGGTGTCCGAAAAGTATCCGACACGAGTACGGGATCCTTAGGAGGAATGTCCGTGCTTCATAGATTTTAACCTGTACAATGAAGTTCAACCCATCATTACATGTATTTACCCTGTATAATAAAGCCCAACTGATCAAAAAATATAATTAGCCTAGGTAACCAACCCATAATTACCTGGATTTAACCTGTATAATGAAGCTCAACCCATCATTACACGTATTTAGGCAATGAAGCAATTTTGTTAAATGAACAGAGACCGCAAGCAGCCCACGAGATACATGGATAAACAAAAGTGAAAGTAACAAATTAAAAAACTTTTAGGAAAAAGAATGCAGAAATTGAATGCCCAAGTCTAAAATTGTGGTTTAAGCATATAGTAAATGCCTCCAGAAAAGAGAGAGAGTAGTAGCAGTAAGTAGCATAAGAGACTTTATTACATCACGTTGAGTAAATTGGTCAAAAGTCCAGTACTAGTAAGTAGTCTCATGAGAGTAATATTGCATCTAGAGTATGTCGCAGCACTGCGTAATTCCGGCAAACCCCCCTTTGGAAAGGGCTTTGGCGGTTTTTTTGATATCATCAGAAGTCCACTCCAGTGGGAAATTCATCAAAAACTCCTCCTCAGCCTCTTTGATCTCCTCCTTAGCTGCCTTCTCCTTTTTTTCTTCTTCTACTACTGGCTCTTTCCCAGGTCGTCGTCCTGACGCTGCCGGTGATGCATCACCACTCGCACTGGTTGAACTGCTCAGAAGGTCCTCCTCCTCCTTCTTCTTCTCCTCCACATCCTTGTCTTCTTCTGCTACTGTGTCTTTGCCAGGTCGTTGTCCTCCGAATGCTATTGATGGCCGAGCCGCATCTAACAGTGTCTCTAAAGAATCGGCACCTCCACCTCCACCGCCAGCGGCTGATGAAGAACCAGCACCACTTCTGGCCCCTGGAATATCAATAGTCGCACTGAGTCTTTTTTCTGGTGGTCCTCCTCCTCCGCCTCCATCTCCGAATTGGATTTTGTACCATTTCTCCATCTCCTCCAGGCACAACGTTAGTTCATCCTACAACCAAATTCCCCAATTACAACATATCTTATAATGCCACTGTAAACCAAACAATTATACTAAAATCATGTAGTACCATAAGTGAAAAGCAATTTCTAGTATTTTTAAAAATAGTTCAATCTAAACATTCAAAGTAATTGTAAAGAAGTTCGTATGGAAACAGAGCACGGAAACAGTTACAGTATAAACTATAGTAATGTTGAGGATATATATATACATATATACACATATAATTGATTGATCAAATTGACAGCTCAGTTTTCTAGTTTTGATCAGTTCGTTACCGCTGGAACAAAAGTGCAAGATGTCTCTTTGAAGTCATCCAATTGCTCGGGAGACACATTTGACAAATGCTTGAGAACAGCAGATGCAGCCACTATCGACGGCCTGAACTGTGTGAACGCGATATCTGCGATTAAAAATAATAAAACTCAGATAGTTGATTATATATACTGGATCAAATTCCATATTTCTCACTGTTTGTTTGATGAGAAAATGCAAGAAAGTGAATATAAATCAAGATTCAAATTGTAAATTCCAAACGAAAATAAAGAAAAGAGAGAGAGAAGAAAGAAAATGTTACTGTTTTGAGATCTTATGATGATTATGAAAACAGGTCTCGTTTTCAATTGTTCTCTTGTCGGCTTCAATTGAGAAAAGAAGAATATCGCAAAGCATATCGGAGTCAAAGATCGCATTCGCCATTTCAGTGTATTGAGTATATGAAGTTCCATTTTCATAAGATCCTTACTCGCAAACTCCAATTCGTTTTCATTCTGTATTGAGAAGATCAAAGAAAGAAACTTACTTTCAACGCACATTAATTTTCATAATATCGCGATCATCAATTATTACCAATACATTTATATATAATAAATGAATCTTGAGAATAGATTAAGAGTTCACCTGAAATTTAGTAACCGAGAAGGATTTAGACCTCATCTTCCAAGCAATTGTAAGGCAGCAGATCACAAAAAGATTCAGGTTCTTTAAAAAATCACCAATGATCACAATCTAGTTCGATGATCAAGAAGCAATAAATCAAAAAACAGGAAAAAAAAAAAAAAAAAAGAATTAGAAATTAGAACTCAAGAATCCGATTGGTTGCCGAGAAAATACATGCATAAAAGAGAAGAAAAGGAAAGGAAAATTTTTAAAACTTAAGTTTCTACTCTGTTTCCGTTTAATTTACCGGCAGTGAATGATCCGAGAGGAAGCGGTCATAATAGTTCATTGCAAGATACGGTGTGAACGCATCAAAGACCGGACAATCGGAATACTATAACAAGTACGATACAGAAATGAATTAATAATCAGTTTCAGAAATCAACAATGATATATCAACGATCGATCTTGAGATAAATTAACTAATGCAAGAAGAAAAAGAAAACGATCGCGATGATGATTTCAATCGGAGTTGAAGATCATCATCTGCGTTCTCACGTACTTTCTGAATGCAAGCAATGGCGTGTCTACGCATGGTTGAATGACTCTCGGTCTCGGAGTAACTTTGCTTGATCTTGAACCGCGATTCGACTTCGAAGAGTCCGTGAAATACTGCAACTTCATTTGGCTGAAGCAATGGACGACGTGGATCGTAATCCGTCATTGTCGATCTTTCCTTTTCGTTCTTGTTTTCTTCGTTCAGAGCTTTTTGTGTTGCAGAGAAAATGGATCAACTGAATCAAAAACTGAGAGAATGAAAATGATATGCGAATGGTGATCTAGGTCTGCTATTTATAGAGGACGGGCTTCAATCTCTCTCTACAAGTAATTAATTTCTCTCTCTACTTCTTGAGCCAAGTCAGTTATCTGTTAGTGGACTTGTAAGTTAGTTAGATAGGGATCGGCCGTTAACACAGAGCAGCTGACGTCGGCGAATCTGTTTTGCCAATATTCAAATCCAAGTGAGTTGACTCGCTTCCAACTAATTCAGGCCATCCGCTGACCCGACCCAATTAGGTTCAAAAAGCAAAAGATCCAAGTTGACAAATTAATTCCAAAATTTCATTATTTCCTGATTTTCCTTTTCTTTCAAATTTAGCATGATTCAGACGAACTTTAAGCTTCATCAATGGTTCCTATCTCTGTGTCATATTATCATATATGGGAACCACCAATATGTGTTAAATTAGATTTATGGATATATATTTTTTTTAGTTAAAAAAATAAGATTTATTTTCTCACAGCAAAATTTTCAATTCTTTTCTAAAAACAATTTTTTTTTGGGAAGGTATTTTTAGAACAAAGTTCTCATTGAATGATGTGAATTTTCTTTTTTATTTTTAATCCTATTTTATACATGTATGAGGTAGGTGTTGTTTATACAAGAGTTATTGATTTTAATCTACCGATTATAATTTTCTATTTTTGCACTAAATTAAAAAAAAATATTTTGAGCCCATCGGACAACGTTAATAGTAAAGTCACGCTCCATTCACATCAACCTAGTCCGGGACTCCTGTTATAACTCTTAATTAATGAGTATTATAATCTCTCATATAAGTTTGAAAAGTTCATCTGCATGATTGACACTTGGGACTTATCTAATGCTAACAATTATTTTATTATTTGTTTTATACTAGTTAAACACACCTATTGTTTTAACAAGGACTTGAACCAAGACGTACCGTAACACAACAACTTTTTCAGAAGCCAAACAATGTGTCAAAACCATACAAAATGCATCTTAATTCACATTTGAATCATTGATTAGGATGAAAAGAGTACAAACCATCTCAGTAGCACAAAAAAGTATACATTGTGATCAATAATTAGAATTGACAATTGTAAAACAACTTTCTTATACAACATTGCTGCAGATAATCACCAAACCAAAATGCACAAAACCATCTACATATATGTAACGAGCCAAATTGGAGGTCCCGATCGCTAACCGGGTCCGAAACCAAACCCAAGGACACACCAGGGATAAAATGGTCATTTTACATTATGAGACGTTAATCCATCCTTAAACTAATCAAATGAGGTTTAAAATAATCATTCTAATAATTTCATGACATTTGAAAAAGTTCTGTAGTCACTGGTTATGAATTGACAAAAGCGCCCTTACCGGTTCAAGACAAATTCCGATATTGTTCCACTAAAACTATCATAACTCTCAACATGAATGGAAATCGAAGATGAGGTTAGTCTCATTGGAAAGCTAACTCAAAATCCTTGAAAATGGACTCAAGAATGACCTAATTTGGGTTCAGAACGAAGAAGTTATGACCGCCTGAAGTCAGGTGATCAAAGCTGACAAGCTGACAAGGCAAAAGTGAGTAATGGAGGTCTTGAACCAGTTCAATGATCCTGAACCGGTTCAAGATGGGCAGTATGCCCATACGTGAACCAAATGCACACCTTGAACCAGTTCAATGGGGTTGAACCGGTTCAAGATGGCCAGAATCTTGAAAATGCCCTAGAAACCTTAACATTGTGCACTTGTGCATATAAACACCTTTTTGGTCCCTTGGTAACCATATTTTAGGTCTAAACCTGTCTCAATTCATGCATTCAAAAGTGTGTAAAATATAATTAAACTCAATACGAGCTAATACATTGTTTAAAGGTCGAATTACACAAATCTCATTTTGTACAATTCCAAAAGAATTAAATACAAAGAATAAGGCCTCCATGGCCAAAATTACATAGCTTTAATATAAATAAAATAAAATCCTAACTACATTGATATCCATGGATGCATATCATTCACCGGCTCATCTCCGAATTCCTGAAAAATGTTAATAATGATAGGGTAAGCTCAACAGCTCAATAGAAAAAACTTAAATTACATTCCTAAAAATCCCATGAACCACAATCAAAGAAGAGGAGAATAAGAAGAAGGGATCATGGGAATGTCAACCATAATATCAAACATTAATTTCAATGAATTCATAAATCATTTCAACACATAAGATGCAATTTCCCTCCTCTTTCCTTCCAACCCAAATCTCATCCAACCTTTCATAACCATCATCTCACTTCTCAACCCAACTTACACCACAACATCAATTCACTTCCTATCCTTCGGTCCCACATTATGAATTCAATTTCGCAAGCCCAATTTCCCCCATGAAAAATACATGAAACTTATGCTATTAACCATTCATGAATTTAAATCAATATCATCACTCATGATATATAAAACATAAAACAACCATACAAGCTATACTTCCACATTTCAATATAGAAAATAGCATGTTATGCACATTAGCGTAAAAACACGTTAACTACATTTCAAACCACATATATCAATCATATATCATGCTTGAACACCACAACCCAAAACTCTACAAAACTAAGCATGCTACATAACCACAAGATTCCATGTAAGAATATACATAGAAGCTCACTAAAACCATAGGACTTATAATTTAAACTTCTCCTACCTCAAGATAACAACCCAAGCTCCAAGTTCCAAACTCGAATCCCACCAAAAGCTTGCAATACCGGTACCAAAACATAGCCCTTGCAACGATCTATAATTTGCTAACTCTGACTTAACCAAATCTTTTTCTAGCATGAAGAAATTCTAGAGAGAAAGGAGAGAGGAATATAGAGAGAGAAAGAAAATGGAGAGAGAGAGCATGTGGGTGTGTGATCTGAAAATGAAGGAAAGGAAAGAATGGCTAAAATGAAGCCACCTTCTTGGCTTCTAGAATTCTCTAAATCAATGGTCCATGAAATCCAAATGACAAAAATGCCCCTTAAACTTATTTATAATCTCAACAATACCATAAAATATCACCCTCCATTTAATACCACTAATACAACATACATACATGTATATATACACACAAACACATGTGGAATGCTTATGACGCCCCTTACTTAAGATGAGAAAATCGGGAGAAATTCCCAAGTCCGGAAATCGTCCCGACTCTTGAAAAAATCTAAAAATGATACCGTCACTTCTAATTGACTTAAAATGATTAAAAATAAATTTCTAAAACCCTCGGCTCAATGAATGACCAAAACACCCCTCGGGACTCGCGTGGCAAGCAAAACGAGGTAAGGATTAAAATAATCCAGAAAAATAAAATAAATTCTAGAAATTAAAATAGGAAAAATTGGTAACATTACAATATATGATATGTATGATTTTTGAATTTGGTAAATTGTGTTTTGTGACTGCTACTAACTTCATCTCCTCATTCTCCTCTGTGGTGCTGCTTCATCACCATGATTCACAGGATTAGAAGGATCGGGATGGTATATTGCTATTGCAGCAGATCTAAGGCTGTTAAGCTTCCCGGATTGATGTCAAGTAGGACATTAACATGTCCTGTCCTGTAATTTGGAGAATGCATCTGTTCAACTCATCTTGAGGCCACAACATCAAAAATTATAAACTAATGCCAACATTTCACAATGAATGAAGAAATCAAGGAAAGACAAGTCCAAAAATCGCATTTTCCATTGGAGTGTGATGAGAACCAGAAGCTTGTTGTTTAGAGAGAGAGAGTTTCTAAGTCTGAGTCTTGAGTCTGGCTTATGAGGAAGTTTTTATACATTAGGAACTCTGAGGCTATTATTTTGATAGTTGTTACAGTTATAGCAGTGAGCAAATGGGACTTTGGCTCTGATCCATTACCCTATCAAAACTTGTTTCATTCCCAAGCCATTCTTCAAACAAAGGCCTAAAACTCAATGTAATTAGTCTTCTTGTTCATATAGTATTACTATATAGAAACGGAGTAAAACGACAACCGAAACTTTTTTTCCCAACTACTTGAGGGTCGGCTTTATGAATTCTATGTTTCTAGTCCGCTCAAAGGCCAATGAATGAATAGAAATGAAATATTTGCTTATATTTGTGCTTGTGTTGTGTGCACATATGCTCATTCTCAGTAATATTTTGTTTCAAATTACCATAAAAGTTTCATTAGATACAAAATAATGTGCTATATATCGGATGTGCAAATACCCCTCCACATTTTTCAAATTGAGCAAATAAGAATAATTTTCTAATCTAAATATTAAAATACCTAAAATGCCCTTAAGGGTATTTTGGAGTTTTTACAAAAAAAAAAAATTGGTCAAAATTGCCGATTAGGGGGCAATTTGCTTGAAAATACAGGAATTTATATGCACTTTTTAAAAAATGAGGTTGTTTGTTGCACATTTTTTATATAACAAAGGTTTTTTGCACTTTACCGAATTATTAATCATGATGAACAGAGTACACAGGAGTACATGACTAAAACAAAACAACGCTGATGCTCAAATTGCCATTACTTGAGGTAATTTAGACAAAGTAAAATTTAAATAAACTTGTTATCGAGCCAAGCTCAATGACAACTAATATTTACAAGACATAATTGATTAAAGCAGCAATGGAGAAATGAACCAAATGGTGAAACATAGAACCACCACCTCTTCACTTTTTAAGCGCATTGCATTCAGATGATCTCTCTTATATTTCACTCTGCAGTGCCTTCCATCCCTGACCAAGCCACTAGTTCGACACGACAAGTTCTATCCTCCCTGGATCATTTACTTAACTTGTATGCAAAGTACAGAGTTTTCGATTTCTTCATTAGCGCCATTTTGGATGATTGAGGGTGAAAATTTAGTATCTCGGTAGCACAAAAAGTTAAACATGATCATCAATAACTTTGTAGAGTTGTATACGGTAAAATGTTCTACAGGAATGATCATTGGCTTTGACTATTGTAAAACTGTTGGGATTTATATGCCCTGGCATAGCAAATTCCTATTTGGACATATGTTCCTGACGTTTCTGAAATATTTATGTTTTATACAATTGGTGAATTCAATGTATTATATTTCGATTCACTATGAAATTGATAGTGTCCATGTAATTACAAGAAATATTTATGTATATGTATGTGATGGCAATCAATGCATGATATATAAATAGTAATTATAAATTGTTCATAGTCGGTAATTATGGATGGACTCATAATTAATTAAGACTTGAACTGGATCCGCGTTAGGTTGAGATATATTGCGAAAGCCGTCGTATGCAATTACTCCCTATCACCGTCATGGCATTTGACTCTTAAGCATGAGAAAAGTATAGACTCTTTTATTAATTAATAATTACTTTGATTTGTTCGGCGGATTCTTCGGGATCCTTAGACCGACACTTCGGATAGTTATGTAATTAATAGTTAGAGGGTTATATTTTTAATATTTGCATCATTGCTACTTGTATTTATTTTGTATTGATTATGATTGATTACAAAGTAAATTCGAAGGCCTTCGTATGATTTTAGACAAAATGATTTATTATATATTTATTTATCAAAATAATTATTTTTGTCGAACAAATGTTTTATTGTGATCGAGCCAGAAATAATCAAAGGTACCAAAATAAATATATTAATTAAGTAGTCGGATTGATGGCATTATTTATCCGATAACTAATTATGCATAGAGGGGTCAAAGTGTAACATTGACTTAGATGTTATTTATTATTTGATTGGAGTTCAAATAATTTCTTTTAGTGGAGTAGAAATTAATTTATGAATTAATTTAATTGGGTCCATGGACCGGGCCAATCATTAATTCATTGTAGCCAATAAAATAATAGGCCCAATGGATTCTCACTCATAACCCAACTTGATATTGGAATCATATTAGATTTGAGACATGTGAATTAGAGATTGAGAAGGATTAGTTGTTTCCTTTTCTTTACCTTTATGTTGCCTATAAATATACATGGTCTATGTATATTTTAGGGGTGATTTTGATGAGAAAAAAAAAAAAGGAATAAATTTTCTCTCTTTAAAAAATTAGGGTTTATGTTCTCATCTAATAGAGGCTCTCATAAGCCTAGTTTTCCAAGGTAATTCATGGAGGCTTATGAGTGATTCCTAAAGGCAAAATAATTACCAAGAAGATGGAGATCCAAGGAGAAGGCATCTTGCTAAGGGATCTACAATAAGTGAGAACATTCACTTTAGAGGAAAATTTTAAAGGTTTACTCAGACCTTTGATGTAAGTATTCAATCCATTAATTGAATGATACATCATATTTTTATTTTTGCATGAAACTTGTCTCTATGTAATGAATCAAGATCTATGAATTTAAATCCCTCGAAAAGTTTTTTTAAAACTAGCACGTTTCCCAACAGTGGTATCAGAGCATGGTTTGATTCATTACTAGAGATCATGATTTTATGAAAACCATCATTCGTGGATCCAAAATTATATTCATATATATTTTTATTAATGTATGTTGATGTATGATTTAATATGTTGATATATATTGATACATGATGATGTATGAATAATTGTGAATGAATGATGATGTATGTATGGGTCATGGATGAAGCTTATAGGAATATTGAATGTAATTTTATCTTTGGATGAATGTAATTAAGGCTTTGATTTAGCCGTTTGAAAGTTCAATGATGTAATTTAATTTTTTCCATTGTATTTCAAATTGTAAATATTTTTAAAGCCATGTAATTTTCATCAAAGGATGTTATGAAGCTTCAAGAAGGTTCAAGAGGATTAAATTAGGCTTCAGGAATTTTCTGAAATTTTTCCGGAATTTTTTGGATTTTTTCTGAAATTTTTTGGGCTTAAATTTAATTTTTTGGAATTTTTAATTATTTTCGGCGGTTTTCCGGCGACTTCTCGGCGACCGGAGCGCCGTCGGCAATGACTGTAGAGCCGGAGGGATTGAGGAGGATCAAGTGCGGTAAGGTACACCTTAGTATCGTGCGCACGGATCCACAACGGTTGGATTGGAGAGAGGAATCAGGTGCAGCGCACCTTACATGCAAATGGCGCGTGTTCCACACGCGCCAGATCAGCTGCTTGCTGGCGCGTGAGGAGCACGCGCCAGGCCAAGCAAGTACATCACACGCGCGCGTGCCGGCGCGTGGCACGCGCTGTATCATCCCTCCAGCGCGTGCAGGCGCGTGGGAGCGCGTGGCACTCGCTGGAACTTTCCAGTAGCACGTGGAGACTTCCTGTCCATTCCCCTAGCGCGTGGGAGCGCGTGGGGACATGCTGGACACTCTCCGGGCGCGTTCCAAGCACTGTTTTGCTTTTCCAGATGCTTACTAGCTTCCTGTAGGTGTTTGCAAGCTGATGGAAGATCTTCGCGCAGTGATTAGAGCAATTAAATGTTAAAAGCTGATTCCATTGGCCGTTTTATTTGTTTTATCTGTTATTTATTTATTTATGCGATGTGTGAAATGCATGGAATATATAATTGTTAATTATTTATTATTCATGCATTGGATCCATGATATTTATTTAAATGGCTTGATTTACATTAATTAAATTATGAAAATTAATTGGATTAGATTACTAATTAATTTGATGGCACTTATTGGGAAACGAAAAATTATTTTTGTAAATTATTTTTAAAGTGTGCTTCAAATTAAATATTAGTGAATCATTTAAAGTCCAAATATTTTCTAAATTTAATGGGATTAAAATCAAGACGTTTTGCATGCATTATATCATGTAAATTGAAAACCCTAATTATTAATGACTAAAAATTGAGTGGGAGCTGGGATTTTTATACATTACCCCATGGCCTTCGTTATTAAAACCATTGTAATTAGATCTTCAAAAATAAGGCCCCACGCATGATTTGAAGAGTCTTAATATTACAAGAATGGTTGTCTCATGAAAATAAAAATATTAAATGTTCATTGTAATTAGATCTTAAAAAATAAGGCCCTACGCATGATTTAAAGAGTCTAGATTATAATGACAACATATTTAATGTTTTATTTTTCATTAGAGCATTAATAATGTTATACACTCAATCTAAAATCAATAGTGTTAGCTCCCCAACGGAGTGGTCTACACTAGGTGATTTTAGAAAGGCTAAACATAATCGGGAGTCATTTCATATAGATAGACAAGGCATTGTCTTAAGAGATATGGAGATGATGGGATTTGCCCGCCAATAGCAATAATGAACTTCGCCAACCGAATAAGTTATTGGTGTATTGGTTATCCGATTTTTCATGCAGTGGTTAAGGGACCCACATACTATTTTAATGGAAGTGCTCACCTAATAGTAAATGAATCTCAACAATAGTAATAATGAACTCCTCCAACAGGATAAGTTATTGACATATTGATTGGTTGATTTATTATGCTACAGAGTTGAGGGACCCGCATTAATTAAAAGGGATTGTTCACCAATAATGATAATGATCTCTTGTTCGATTGAGATTTATTGTATTATGTGGTTAACAAGCTCATTTTAATTTTAAATATGCATGACATTATTAATAGTTCACCTTGCATATTGTATGAATGCATTTATATTCAGATTAATTATGTCTAATCCAGTTTATCTACTTGCTTACATATTCTATGATATTGGACCTTATTTATAATGACTGGAAAATGAACTTAGATATTTTATTCACAACGTAAGGGTACAAAATGTGTTTATTACTCCTATACCTATCTCTTTTACTTTGAGATACCAAATTTGACATTAATGCTTTTAATAAATTAGATAAGGCAAATGATATGACTTGGTGCAATATTCTAGAGTTTAGCTCGAATATACTCCAAAGCTAACATTTGTATTATTTTATTTTCTTCAAGCATCATATTAAATGTCAATGAGATATTTTGGTGAGATTAGATAGAGCATATGCCTAAGTACTGTGTCAAATTTAAATACCATCAAGATAGCCTCATGAATTCCAGTTTGAAATCAAATTTTGGAAAATGATTGTTTATTATTTAAAATTAGCTGGAGATCAATAAGGCTGACTTGGGTGGTAAGTTTCAAGTTGACATGATTATTGCCTTGTTACCAAACTCATTCGACTCTGTTAGAGTGAACTAAATAAGGAATCAGTTTGAGTTCACACTCGTTGATATTCTTATAGAATTGGTAACAAATGAAGGGATAATCAACAGTATGGGCGTTCCTATCAATCTAACCTAGTCTATACCATCTTCTTCTAGGCCCAAATGGATGGGCAAAGCAAAGAAGAAGGATGATAATAGGACTAGGCTAGCACAAAACATAGATATCTAAAAGGTTAAAGGGAATAAGGCAGTGCATGTTGAGGGCGAATGAAACTGTTTCTTTTGCCGTTAACTAAGACACTAAAGGAAAAACTGTCTAAGCAATGACGTGGCATAGGAAAATATATATTTAATCATTGAGCCATGTTATGTGGTTGTATCTATTGATTCCTGATGGATAGATTCTAGAGCCACTAAACATGTTTGCAATTTATTGTAAGGATTTCAGGAATCCAGAAGCCTTGATGATATGGATATATATTTATCTTTTGACCTGATGCCAAGGTTGTAGTTAAGTCAGTGGGAGTATTACATCTGAAATTAGAAAGTATGAGGATATTAGTATTAGAGAACTATCTTTATGCACAGAAGTGAAACGCAATCTCATTCTTATTTCACTTTTGGCTTATAAAAACTAGATCGTTATTTTGTAAAACTGGTTTTATAAAATTGAATAGATATGCGATTGCTTCTGGTGCATTGAAAGATGGTTAATATACTATAATCACAAGCTCTTAAGATTTGCAGGATGTAGAAACTAATGTTGCATCTTCTAGATTGAATGTTAAGAGAAAATTTGTTATTCCTGACTCATTGTATTTTTGGTGTCTATTTTTGGGTTGTAATCAATCAAAATGAGATTTAAAGATTGGTTAAAGAAGGTTTATTACCTAGTGAGGCAGAGGAGCCTAAACCAAACTTGTGAATCTTGTTTTGAAGGATAGATAACTCTAAGGGCCTAATCAGCCAAATGAAATAGACATAAAGAACAATTGGAGTCGGTACACACGTACACGTGTAGTCTTATGAACATCCAATCAAGATTACTCACGTTTTGGATAAATTTACCTGTTGCGACACAAGTCTTATACTTTTGGTATATTCCGAGAGGGTCAAGACTGATGTGGAGCACAGATTAGGTAAACTTATCAAGACACTTCGATCTGATCGAGTATTTGAGTATTTCTTGGGATAGTGCAAAGACCATATGGTCAATGAGGGTGTTGTGTACCAGTTTTCCGCAATTGACGCTAAATTAATTTAGGTGTCAAATAGGAATAACAGAATTCTACTTAACATGGTTAGATGTATGATCAGTAATGCCACATTATCTCTGTCATTTAAGAGTTTAGCGTTAATAACATCGATGCGCATTATGAACTGCATTCCATCTTAATCTGTCTCAAGGATACCGTTGAGCTGTGTTTTTGACTAAATATTAGTTTGAATCATATGCACATATGGGGTAGTCTTGCACATGTGCGTTTGATATGGACAAGTAAGTTGGAATCAGATCATAGGCATGCTAGATTTGATAGCTACTCTAAATGTCACTAGGATGGATTATTTTATGATCTCAAAGATAAAAGTTAATTGTTTTCACTCACTGTTTATCTATAGAGGAATCATATTATGAATCACATACCTAGTAGCATAATGTTAGAGAATTTGGTATGAGTACCAGATGTACCACATGTGAACACACTTATTATAGAGATTGAGAATAATATATGAATTCCCTATTGATGCGTTAGCATCATCTACTACACAGATTCTTGCATCGGTACATTGATGTAGTGGGAGGATTATCATCCAATTCGACAGAATCATGTTTTTAGGTGAGACCATAATGGACATCCCTGTTAAACATGAGTTGGACCCGGTAAGCTATACGGAAGCGTGAACCGATGTGGATACAGATCGTTTTGGTGAGTTACTATGAAATCAGAGTTGGAATCTATGTATTCTAATAAATTCTGGGATCTTGTAGAACTTTCTAGTAGGGTGATTCCTATGGAAGGCAAGTTAATCTACAAAAAGATACCAGAAGATTTCTTAGTGAATAAATCATGAGTGTACAAGGGAATGTCATTATTTTTCTTAATTCTATATATTGATAACATCCTACTCATTTATAATGAGGTGGAAGTTTTGTCATCAATTAAAAGGTAGTTGTTCAATTACTTTTAAATGAAGGATTTTCAAGATGTAAGCTATATTCCTAGGATCAAGCTTTTGCAAGATCAGGTTAAAAGGAAAATAGGCTTATCTTAATAATCCTACATTGATAAAGTTTTGACCAGGTTTGGTATGCATAACTCAAAGAATGAGTTCTTGCTTTATTGATATGGATCGCTCTCTTTAGTAAGTAGTTTTTTCAAGACTAGCAGAGGAGATTGAGCAAATGAGACTGGAACAATATGTTTCGGCATATGAGAGTCTCATATATGCCATGGTCTATACCAAACAGGACATCCGCTACATAGTAGGGATAGTCAGTAGAGATCAGTCCAATACTGGACTTGACAACTGGTCTATTGTAAAAAATATCATTAAGTACCTAAGGAGAATCAATGATATCATACTCATTTATGGATGTGATGATATGGTCCTAGTCAGGTATGCTAGTTCTGATTTTCAATCAGAAGTAGATACTATGAGGTTCATGACTTAGTGTATGTTCACTTAATGGAAGGGAAATCAGTTGGTAGATTGTCAAGCAGATTTCAACTGTTGACTTAAACCTGCAGGTGGAATATATTGCAGCCTTAAAGGTGGCAATATAAGCCTATTGGTTTGATCTCACTGATTTAGAGGTTGTGGAGCATACTAGCCTGCCTATCGAGCTATATTGCGACAATAGTGCAGAAGTAGTCCAAACCAATGACCCAAGGTTCCATAGATGAACAAAATACACTGATAGGAAGTATCATGTTCTACATGATATTATCCGGCAAGAAAATGTACTTGTAGCTAGAACATTGCATTGGAACACAACTTTGTTGATCCATTATCAAAGGTGTCATTGATCAATAATTTTGATCATCATCTGGATAACATTGGAGTTAGGTGCAATTTGAATTGGCTATGAGGGCAAGTGGGAGCTGTTGGGATTTAAATGCCCTGGCATAGCAAATTCCTGTTTGGATTAATTGACATATGTTCCTGACGTTTCTGAAATATTTATGTTTTATACAATTGGTGAATTCAATGTATTATATTTCGATTCACTATGAAATTGATAGTGTCCATGTAATTACAAGAAATATTTATGTATATGTATGTGATGGCAATCAATGCATGATATATAAATAGTAATTATAAATTGTTCATAGTCGGTAATTATGGATGGACTCATAATTAATTAAGACTTGAACTGGATCCGCGTTAGGTTGAGATATATTGCGAAAGCCGTCGTATGCAATTACTCCCTATCACCGTCATGACATTTGACTCTTAAGCATGAGAAAAGTATAGACTCTTTTATTAATTAATAATTACTTTGATTTGTTCGGCGGATTCTTCGGGATCCTTATACCGACACTTCGGGTAGTTATGTAATTAATAGTTAGAGGGTTATATTTTCAATATTTGCATCATTGCTACTTGTATTTATTTTGTATTGATTATGGTTGATCACAAAGTAAATTCGAAGGCCTTCGTATGATTTTAGACAAAATGATTTATTATATATTTATTTATTAAATTATTATTTTTGTCGAACAAATGTTTTATTGTGATCGAGCCAGAAATAATCAAAGGTACCAAAATAAATATATTAATTAAGTAGTCGGATTGATGGCATTATTTATCCGATAACTAATTATGCATAGAGGGGTCAAAGTGCAACATTGTCTTAGATGTTATTTATTATTTGATTGGAGTTCAATTAATTTCTTTTAGTGGAGTAGAAATTAATTTATGAATTAATTTAATTGGGTCCATGGACCGGGCCAATCATTAATTCATTGTAGCCAATAAAGTAATAGGCCCAATGGATTCTCACTCATAGCCCAACTTGATATTGGAATCATATTAGATTTGAGACATGTGAATTAGAGATTGAGAAGGATTAGTTGTTTCCTTTTCTTTACCTTTATGTTGCCTATAAATATACATGGTCTATGTATATTTTAGGGGTGATTTTGATGAGAAGAAAAAAAAGGAATAAATTTTCTCTCTCTAGAAAATTAGGGTTTATGTTCTCATCTAATAGAGGCTCCCACAAGCCTAGTTTTCCAAGGTAATTCATGGAGGCTTATGAGTGATTTCTAAAGGCAAAATAATTACCAAGAAGATGGAGATCCAAGGAGAAGGCATCTTGTTAAGGGATCTACAATAAGTGAGAACATTCACTTTACAGGAAAGTTTTAAAGGTTTACTCAGACCTTTGATGTAAGTATTCAATCCATTAATTGAATGATACATCATATTTTTATTTTTGCATAAAACTTGTCTCTATGTAATGAATCAAGATTTATGAATTTAAATCCCTCGAAAAGTTTTTTTAAAACTAGCACGTTTCCGAACAAAAACAACTCTTTTACACTACAGATAATCACCAAAATGAACAAAACCATCTACACATATGATATGAATGTTGCTTTTCGCAATTTGTTCAGTGAACCAGTCAACCTTTAGTTACTAACTTCATCTTTTCCTTCTCTTCTGTGCTGCTGCTTCATCACCATCATTCATAGGATTAGAATAAAATCAAAATGTGAGTCTTCACTCCTTAATCTATACACCATTCGCATTTGAATCATTAATTAGGACGAAGAGAGTATAAACATTACCGAAACAAAACAATGCTGATGATCAAATTGCAATTACTTGAGAAAATTGCTAAACAACTTTATTATACTACATTAGTTCAGATAATCACCAAACCAAAATGAACAAAATCATCTTGCATAATATGTATGATCTTTGAATTTGATAACTATGTTTCGACTTTGTTATAGTACTACATGAATGCGGCTTTAGTTACTAACTTCAACTCCTCCTGTGCTTCTTCTTCTTCTTCTTCTTCTTCTTCATAATCATCTTTTATAGGATAAGAATAACAAGGAGGGTCTGCTGCATCATTCATGATCCGATGATGTCAAAGCAGCAGAGCCATAAGTCTCTTGGATCGAAGTCAACATGGCCATTATCATCTTGGTTGCTATTAGGTCAGTGCATCTGTTCAAATCATCCTGATGCCACAACATAAAAAATCAGGCAAATTAGTCAAACATGGATGCAAGATAAACTAGCTAAAAAAATTATTTGATTAATCTGAATTTCTGTTTTTCATTACTCTGTTAACAAATGGAGCAAAAGCCTAGGTCAAAGCATGGTCCTGATGATACGGATTCAGCTACAAGAGCCGAAGCTGCAATTATGGATGGCTTGAATTGCGTAAATTCGATACCTGTGATTAAAACAATGATTTTGAAAAATAATCATTTATATAACACTAAATAAGTAAGAAAAAGAAAAAAAAATCTGGTTACCAGTTTACATTTTCCTCACAGAGTACCTGCTCAAAATTTGGAGAGAACAAGAAACAATCTCCATTATAAGAAAATCAAAGAATCAGTAGTTTCTGGCTCAAGAGTGTGTTTGTCTCACTAGTTTGAGTATGAAGTCCATCGTTTGCTTTCTCCCAAAGACAGCGGTGGGGTTCTGGTGGTAGTTCTCAGAGGCCATGAACTCTGCTTCAGCTGCCAAGAGACTCTGAAAGGTCTCGAGCTCAGATTCGTTATGGTCATCCATTTCCCTTCTTGTTTGTTTTCAGTCTGTAATTATGCTTTCTGAGAGAAGGATAGTGGTTGTTTAGAGAGAGAGAGAGTCCGAGTTTGGCACGCTTAAGAGGAAGGTTGGTTTTAGTCGAGTCTTTCTGAGGCGGCTATTTTGATAGTTGTTACTGTTACAAGCATCTGAGAGGGAAAGTCCTTTGTACCGGATGGGACCGAGTATAGAAGCTCTACCTTTGTTTTTGTTATTGAGTTTCTTTTGGTCTTATATAGAATGGTGGAGGTGGGAATTTCAATGTTTATCCTGGGTATACCCCTAAGAGGGTGCGTCTAGACGCAACAGTAAAGTTACTCTATTGTAATCTAGAGATCGTTCAAAACCAAAAAAGTCTCTCTATTCGAATGTAAGATTGGATCCCGGGTTTACTTAAATGTATATACACACACACAAAAGGTGAAAAAAGAAAAAGAAAAAATCCCATTTGGAAGTTATTTGTAATTGTAAGAATCTAAGCAAAAATCAACAATGATTTCAGCATTCAAAGAGCATCAGCTCTTTATTGAATCAGTTTCACCACCCTGTCAAGTCTTATTCCATTCTCAACTCTCAAGCCAAAGTTTCCTCAAACAAAGTCCTAAATTCAGTATATCAATATCCCATAGAACATTTGATTCCGTAGTCTTCTTCTTCATATATATACTGCTGAATAGAAACTAAGAATCTGCATAAATGGCTAAAGTTCATGTCCCTAAATTATATATTTGTGTTCGTGCTGTTTGCATTTATGTTTGCACCAGAAGTCTTTTTTCCAGAATAAAATCAAATTATCAATATGTGAATCTTCACTCCACAATCATTACAACAAAAGATTCGACAAGAAAAGCAAAATAAGCTTCAACATACATAGGAAATAAATTCTTTCCACGCAAAAACACAGCTTAATTTCCAACTCAAAACACCTGCAAAGATTAGAGAAAACTACATCCGTTACATAGTCAACGGAAATAGGCCGGCATCATTAACTGCTTTTTATACCTTCTACTTGCCTACAATTAGTTTGGCTCGTGCATGTCCAGCTTCTATCCTGAACTGTTCTCCCAAGCCAAGATGTGCCATCAGCAACCAAACGAAAGTAATAAGCTCACCACCTTTGCTGAGCTGCTGAGCATGGGTGTTTGCTCTGCAATGACTTGCAGCATAGGACAACAATTCCACCCACACTTTGCTCATTATCATCCACCTCTTTTTCTTCATTTCGTTCAGATCTTTCGCGAGCATACATGCATCAAACAACAGTGATTTGCTTCTATCCCCCTTCACTTCAACAGGTTTGACAACTGTATTTACAGAAAGTAGATTATCACAGACTTTTGTTCGTTCTTCATTTGGTTCTGATCGTTTTCCTTTAAAACGATTCATCAATTTCTGCACAATACGCTCCCATGCCGATTTTGACTCCACCCTGCGGAAGAATTTTCTGGCTTCCGCACAGGTGTACCGGAACCTGATTTGCCCAATACCTGCCACTGCTGACATCATTGTATGCCGCATGACCAAAAGATACAACATATATTCTGACAAGAGTTTACAAAATTCGCGATTTGGATCACGATCATCATTGGAGTGATTTTGGTTATTGTGATCAGGTGTTTTGAAGTAGCACAGTTCAGTAGCAATATGCCATAACAAAAGGCTTTCATCATATTCAACCTCCTCGCTCACGCTTGATACAATGGATGCGTGGTAGCAACTGTTCTGTGAGAGAACCCAATCACCTCTCGCTGAAAATATCTTCTTTGCAGTTTTTGAATCCTTCGCTCTCAGAGCCTTCGCCCTCAACTCATCAAAAATAAATTTCTTTAGATTCTCCTTAACAAGTTTGGTTTCCTTGTATTGCATTTCATCAAAAAATTCCTTGAGCCCGAAAAAATCAGTTGCTTTGTCGAGCCACTTGAACCGTTCCTTCATACAGTATCTTATCAAGCTGTGCTGTGAGACAGATTTAGATCACCGGCATCTATTGTCAAATGAAACTCTCTCACGGATGGCAGAAACAGTAGAATTGGCCTTGGAATTCTTGAGTTTCACTATAGTCCAGTCACAGAAAATGAGCTTGAAGAGAGCCAGTAAGTCCAAGCCAACAGCACCAATAAGCAAAGTGTAGGTAACAGCAACATCAGTTCTATGGATTTCGTGGTCTTTATGAATGGATGCAAATTGTATGAAGGATGCCGCTATCAGAACAGAACATATGATGCGGAAAAAGTATCCGACCTTACGATGCACCATTGCCATCTTAGTGTAGAGCACATCATAAATCAAATTGAGCTCAACTTCCATCACTTTAAAAGCATCTTCATAATGCCTTTGAAAGAAGAGTTTTCGACTCTCATTGCGTTCATGGAAGCTAAACATGAGGTCAACAATAAGTCCCTTGAAAATTTTAAAGAAATCGTGCCCATGTTTCACCACCTCAATATCTGTAAGTTTTGGTTTTGGATCTTGAGGTAATTCTTCCTCTTCCGGTATATTAGTTCTGAAACCTTTTTCAGGTTCCTTTACTATTTCAATTTCAACTGGAACTTGGGCAGCTTCCTTAGATGAGTATTCCTCCATGAGCTGAGCATAATTTGGTCCAGCATCTGGTTTTGGAAGCATGTTGTCCTTGAAATTACCCAAGCATGCTAGATATAGAGCACGGGTCCACTCAGCATACTTAATAGTTCCAGCAATCACCAGGAGGACAGTTGGAATATAGAATTGGTTAGGGATCGATTGTGGGAAACATAAAGAACTGCAACAAGCTGGATGACAAGCCAAAGCAAATGTCGAATCCACAGCTCATTATCTTCGAGAGAGAAAGCAGTGATGGTATCAGGGCCACCAAGGTGTAGCAAAAGGAATGGAGCCCAAAAAGCTGCAAGGTCATCATTTACCCTAACCTTCTCACAGTCATCCCCTTGCCCATTGGAGATGAGTCCAACAGCAAAGGCCGCAACCCAATCAGCAAGCAAATAAGCCGACCAGATCATCATGGTTACAATTCTATGTCCAGTTCGTTTCCGTGATGTTGCAGAGAAAATTAACACTACCTGGAAGAAGAGACTGACAAGAACAGCACCACGGAGATTCCATTAATCCCATACCCTCTTGACCCCGTGTGGAATGGGGAAAGCCATTTTACCACTAATTTTTTGATATCTTTCTTAATTTGCACCGTGCAGCTGCTCCTGATTAGTTTGTGAGAGACAAATTGCAACATAGTATCAACAGTCTAAATGAAGGACCCAATATCTAATTAAGTACAACTAAAAGGCAAATCTTGATTGGATAAAAAAAATAGGAGTAAAATGCTGCAGTTTAGATTAGAGCAACACAATTCATTGTCAACCATGAAGTGCAAATTGAAAAAGTTTTGTTCAATCCAAAGAACAGTAGAAATAAATGAAAGGAACTAATGAAAATCAAAATGGCAATCTACTTCCGGTGCTCCATTTTTTCTTGAATTACTCCAACCTGGACAATGAAATTGCACCTCCTAATGTTATCTAAGAATCTCAATGGGGCAATTCCATAACCCCATAAACCCTAAATGACCTTCAAAATCACCCTAAACGAAACTGGCATTTTTTTCTTTCTTTCTCTTAACTGAAAGTGCTGTTGTTTCTCCATGGGACCAAAACCATTTTGCAACAAATTAATCAGTAACAAGATAAGGTAGCTTAAGAAACAGGATAGTGCTTTGTGGATGTCCTGCATTCACTTTGCAAATAAATCGAAGTAATATTTTTGGTCTCAGAAGCAAATCAGTAGCAGTGCAATTTTTCAGTAGTTGCATCACTGCTTGATCATGAGACATACAATCACTGTCACTGTTCCCCTCAGGCACTTGGATAGTATTAGATTTATATTTTATCATTTTAATCCCTTTAGACAGTATAGTAATTTAAGTAACACAAGATTGTAATAAGGAAAAAAAAAACTAAAATTCAGGATAAATCATTGATAAATCCAAATTTGTTGGAAGAACTTGTTCATGTTATGTTAATTACCTAAAATTAAATAAATAAATTGTTAAAGTTTACCAACAGGCCATTAGCACAAAGGGTTAGCCTCTCCTCCCTCAAAGAGGCGGTGAGGGGTTTGAGCCCAGTAATGGTCAATTTGTGAAGTGTGTGTACCCTATAAAAAATAAAAATAAAAATAAAAAGTTCAAGTTTTCTTAGTTAAAGAGTGAGTCAGATTACCCAGAATTGATGCACCCACGACCACTGGCCAACACAATGACAGATCAGAGTTACTAAATTAAGATGAAATAAAGCTAGTTTTTCAAGCATTTCTTTGAAATGTACTGACAATACAAGAATGCATACCCAATTTAGTGTACGAATATTCACAAGGCGAAGATAGTGAAATTACCTGTGTTTTTTTCTTCCTCCTGCTCTCCTACTTTTGCTTCTTGATGTAAGTTTGTGTGTGTGTGTGTGTGTGTGTGTGTGTGTGTGTGTATTCCTTTATCTAATGAGGTTTTAGATGAACAAAAGAAGGGGCTCAGAAACTGATACCTACCTTCACATTGCTCAAAGTCTTCGTCAAGTCAATATTCTCTCTCCTTTTTTTCTTTTTTTTCTTTTTTATGTTGTTGTCGCATCAAGTCGTTAAGAAATTCGTAATACTAATTTGGATATATATCTTTTATTATTATTATATTATTATCTTGTATATTTCCTTTTCGCTTTTCACGCGCTTCATGGTAGACTAACCTTTACGCGTGGGGTACGAGGTAGGCAGCAATCCAATGATCTCAACCTCACTGGAACGTCGGTTGGTAACGGGTATGCATTTGTATTGTCAGTACATTTCATATGTTACAGTAATTATCACATGAAGGGAAAAAAAAATCATCAGATTAATTTGATCATTTTTCATATTAATATTTTGTAGCATTTACATATTAGATCCGAATTGAGCATGTTTTGGATTGATTAAAAGAAAAAGTCTATAATAAGTTTTCAAGGTAAGTAACCAGAGTTCTTGATAACCATCACATGTCTTCAAACTAAAAATTATTGTTTTATTAATGAGCTTGAAAGTAATATATTGATACTTTCTTAAGTCGCATAAGCGGGCACAAGAGGTTCGCAAAAATGATAAAATTCAAATCACATAATGAAATTATTTGGAAGAGCATTAGCAAGAATAGCAAAGACATCCGTTTAGAAGAATTATGTGACTTAGGTATTCTTTTGCTCTTCAAAGTGGAAGTTTTAAAATTTTATGTTCAAGTCTATATAGGAGCAAAGCAGGGGCGAAACCCCTAATGGGCTAACTTGGACTATAGTCCAGGTCCAAAAAATAAAAAGTAATAATTAAAAATTAGTACTACTATTTTCTATTAACCATAATCCAGCCCAAACTGTCCAACCCATAATAAAACATAAATTATAAATGGTTCAAAAAAGCTTATAAACAAATTAGAACTAGAAGATTGAAGAAGACCTAGGGACTATTTGGCATGATATGGTATTGTTTTTGATATTTTCATCTTCTCTACTTGAAAATTTTTTTTCCCAGTAAATTGTTTACTTGAATTCTTTCTTTAGCCCCCTATTTTAAAATCCTGGCTCCACCCTGAGCAAAGTGGGTTGTAAATCTGAGAGTACATAATTGTGTAAAGACAAAGACGTGATCAATACAAAACCTTGTATCCATACAGTTCTTCTTCTTCAAATTTATCACAAACTGAGTTGCAGCATAGGACAACAATTCCACCCACACTTTGCTCATTATCTCCCACCTCTTCTTATGCTCCAATGCCGATGCCGACAAGAAACGGGACTTAAGTCTTGATTGCCCACTACTGCCTCAGAAGAACTTCTTCTTGGCTTCCTCGCAGGTGTCCCGGAACCTGATTTGCCAAATATCTTTCAGGACCATCATTGGGGCGACTTTGGTCATTGTGATCAGGGTCTGTGAAATAGCACAGTTCAGTAGCAATATGCGACAACAGAAGGCTTTGGTCATATATAGTCAACCTAGCTCTTTGCTCACGCTTGATACAATTGAGGTGTCGTGGCAACTGTTATCCGATAGAATCCAATCACCTCTGGCCGAAAATATCTGCTTTTCAGTTTCTTAATCCTTCACCCTCAGCTAGCTCACTGAAAATGAATTCTGTTAGATTATCCTCAACAGGTTTGGTTTGCTTGTATTGCATTTCATCGAGAAAAGTGAGTCCGAAAAAATCAGTTAACTTGCTTTGTTGAGCCACTTGAACCGTTCCTGCATGCAGTATCTTATCAAGCTATACTGAGAGAGATTTAGACCACCTGCATCTATTGTCAAATGAAACTCTCTCACGGATGGCAGAAACTGTAGATTTGGACTTGGAATTGCTGAGTAGTCCAAGCCAACCGCACCAATAAGCAAAGCGTAGGTAACAACAACATCAGTTCTATGGATTTGGTGCTTTTGTACCAAGGATGCCACTAGCAGAACAGAACATATGAGGATCTTACAATGCACCACTACCATCTCGGTGTAGGTGGACTATGGAGCACATCATACATGAAATTGAGCTCCACTTGTATCACTCTAAAAGCTTTTTTATAAGAAATTTCGATTCTTATTGCGATCATGGAAGCTAAGCATGAGGTCAACCAAAAGTCAAAGAGCCTGTACCCATGATTCACTACCTCAGTATCTGTAAGTGTTATTGCATCTCGAGTTAATCCTTCCTCTTCCACTATACATATCAGTTATGTGAGAAACAAATTCAACTGGAACTTGGGCAGCTTTCTTTGATCCATCTGTATACCCACACGAGCATATCATATCATAGCTTGGTCCAGCTTCTGGTTGTGTGATTCTCCTTGCAGTCATGATTCTTTTTATCACAGCACAGCATCAACCATCTGAACATTTCCATGGACAGCAAAGCAATTTCGTCTAGAATTGTCATGATTCATGTGAATTATTGACATGGCATTCAAAACTTATAGACGGCCGTGACTTGCTCTATTATAGATGGTCCATGTGAATTATTGATTGCTAAGTTTTGGAAATGGTGACATTTTTTTTCATATTTTCTTGTGGACTTCCTCTCCATATTTTCAAATTTGTCTGTTATGTGTAAATGAAACTTTTATTTTTTTTAGTTAAAAATGTGTAAATGAAACTTGATTGTGCTAACATTTGAAAAAATTCAAAGTAGAGCATCAACCATCTATCTAAAGGTTTCTATTGACAGCAAAACAAATTTAGTTTCCCTCTAACTGCGTCTAGAATTGTTATGAAAATGAAGTGAGCAGAGGATGATCAAGCTTTGAAGAAAATGTAACGACCCTAGCTGATGTCAAGAATTTTACAAAAAATTCGGCATAACCTCCACTAAAAATAAACCTATCACAACCTGTTTAATTGCATTTTTAACCTGTCATGGCTCAAATTCCGAATTCACGGCAATAGTAGATGATGATACACAATCAAATGACCTCAATAATACTTCAAACTAGTATTACTCTCCCCATTCATCAATAAGGTTTACATGTTATCAAATTCACATCCAAAATATAATCAAATACCTTAATTACATTACATGACAAAGTTTTTGCAAAATATACATATACACCTTCACACTTTTAGTGCTTTGCAAAAATAATGGAAGATATACAAAAAACACAAAAGTGAGCTTCTAGTATCGCTCAAGCTTGAGGTGGGTTGTCGTCCACCGGTTCTTTTCCAAGACCTGAAAAAAATGTATAAATAATAGGGTGAGCTATATGCTCAGTAGGTGACACTTAAGACACAAATCTTGTGTCCTTGTGAATTCAAGCAAAGTATAGGCCAATGGGAGATAGGGATCATACAACGTAGGGGATCAAATATAACATACAAGTCAATTCCAAGTATAAACAATGCAATGCAATGAAATGAAATGCAATGCATGTCAATGACACTCCCCATTTTCATTCTCAAAACCATCACTTTCAAACGTTAATACAGCCCGCCCTTTGGTAACCCCGCCGCGACACGAGAGGAGGATTGGCTAGTGTACCTGACCCTTGGTAACCCCGCGGCGTCATTATGGGGCCCAACTAGCTTAACCACACTAGGGCGACTCCCTAGTCCCCTCTAGGCTATATTAACCTCCGGCCCGTTGGTAACCCTGCAGCGACCGGGTTTATCAAAACCATTTCACAAAAACTATCATCTCCCAAAAATTCCTCATTTTCATTTCAAGACAAATTCTCCCATTTCATGCATCCCAATGACATGTCCAAGAATGTACATATAATCTCAATATCATGACAATGTGAAATTTTGGCACAATACAATTAAGAATGGTCTCATACATCACTTTCAGCAAGTTTACACATGGTGGACATAAACTCAACACATAGGCAAGCTTTTCACATAATACATCACATGTGCATAAACATACATTTCTCTAGACAACATTAAAATAATCATTAACACAATTAATCCCCAAGTAAAGCATGTTAGCACATAAAAGAGGTGTAATTCAAAAAAAACACCACAAAGCCATCATCTATACATGCTTTTCACATAGACAAGTCATAACCCTAAGACATGAATTTTTTCTAAACATCACTTACACCTCATTGAAGCAATTAATTCTCAAATTTAGCATGTCTAGCACAGCAAAAGAGCATAACTCACAATGGAACAAGAAGGGAGTGGATTAAGATGCCCCTACCTCAAGATTGCACCAAAACCCTAGAAAATGGGTCCTCAAATTCGAGCTCCAAGGAAGGTAGCAAAACTGGAATTGCTGGTACTAGAACGTAGAGCTCGTCACACTCGTCGTTTTGCCTCAAACGGCACCTAAATCCGGCAAGGATTGAGAGAGTAATCAAGGGTTAAAGCTTGAAGTGAAAAAAAAAAAAAAAAAAGGAAAAGAGAAAGAGCTGAGAGCAGCAGTCGGGAGAAAGAGAGAGAAAAAGAACAGAGACTAACTTGGTCTCTTAATTCATTTAAAAGGGACGTGGGTCCCACCTCTCTTTTTCTAATTTCTTTTTCTCTTTTTTTTTTTTTTTTTTTTTTTTTTCTTTTAATACACACCGCACACACAGGCATATATATATATAAAGGCACAAACATTACACTCTCCCCTACTTTAAAAGATTTCGTCCCCGAAATCAAGACATACCTGAGGAAGAAAACAACTCTGGATACTTGGAGCGAACCTCCTGTTCAAGCTCCCAAGTAGCTTCCTCGACTCCGTGGTGTCTCCAAAGGACTTTCACCATTGGTATCGTCTTGTTCCTCAACACCCTCTACTGAGTGTCAATGATCTGAACTGGTCCTTCCTCGTAGGAAACATCCTCATCAATATCCACATCTACCCAACTCAAAATGTGAGATGGATCCGGTTCGTACTTCCGTAACATCGATACATGGAAAATATTGTGGACCCTATCCAACTGTGGTGGCAAAGCAAGCCTGTAGGCAACCTCTCCTACTCGGTCCAAAATCTCAAACGGTCCAATAAATTGTGGCGACAACTTGCCACTTTTCCCGAATCTCATCAATCCCTTCCGTGGAGAAACCCGTAGAAAAACGTGGTCTCCCACCTCAAAGGATAACGGTCGTCTCCGCTTAGCCGCATAGCTTTTCTGACGGCTCTGAGCTGTAAGTAACCTCTGTCTTATCAACTTAATCTTTTCAGTAGTCTCGAGTACAATATTGGGTCCTAAGGCGGCTGTCTCACCTACCTCAGTCCAACAAACAGGAGACCTACAAGGTCTACCATACAACGCCTCAAATGGAGCCATCTGGATGCTCGCCTGATAACTGTTGTTGTAGGCAAACTCAATAAGTGGAAGGTGATCCTCCCAACTACCTCCCAAATCAAGCACACATGCCCGAAGCATGTCCTCCAAAATTTGGATAGTACGCTCCGACTGATCGTCTGTCTGTGGATGGAATGCCGTACTAAGATGCAACGTTGAACCAAACGCTGCTTGAAGTCCTTCCCAGAACTTCGAAGTGAACTTAGCATCCCTATCTGAAACAATGGTTACTGGAACTCCATGCAACCTTACAATCTCCTTCACATAAAGAACACCAAGTTTCTCTGCATCATCTGTTGCCTTAATAGGCAAAAAGTGAGCCGTCTTGGTCAATCTGTCAATGATGGCCCATACGGCCTCATTGCCCCTCCTTGACCTTAGAAAACCTGTCACAAAATCCATAGCAATATGGTCCCATTTCCATTGGGTAATGGTTGCAACAAACCTGCTGGCCTCTGATGCTCGGCCTTCACCTGCTCACAGGTAAGGCATCTAGCCACAAACTGTGCAACATCATTCTTCATCCCGCTCCACCAATACTGACGTCTCAAATTGTGATACATTTTAGTACCACCTAGATGAACTGTAAAACGGGAAGTGTGAAACTCCCGTAGGACATCCTCACGACATACTGTGGGAACCACCAACAAACCCCTGAACCGCAGACCCCCATCTGCATGCAAGGCCCAATCTTTCACTGTCTCACCACTAGAGATCAAAGCGTGGATGGCATCTAAGTCCGGGTCCTGTCTCTGTGACTCAATCACTCCTACAACAAGAGTAGGCTGAGCCACAAGACTAAATAAGAATGCCGACTCACTGTAACCATCATCATCAAAACACTGTAATCCCATCTCTGCCAGATCTTTAAGCATCTTCCATTTCCGAATAGCTAAACTGGCCAAAGTTCCACGAGATTTTAGGCTTAAGGCATCAGCTACAACATTTGCCTTGCCCGGATGATACTGCAAATCAAAGTTGTAATCTTCCAAGTACTCAACCCATCGTCTCTATTTGTTGTTCAAGTCCTTTTGGGAAAAAAGGTACTTGAGACTTTTATGACCCGAGTATACCTCGAATCTCTCACCATACAAATAATGTCTCCAACACTTCAAGGCAAACACAACTGCCGCTAACTCCAGATCATGAGTAGGGTAGTTAAGCTAGTGAGTCTTCAACTGTCGAGACCCATAAGCCACTACTCTACCATCCTGCATCAACACACATCCCAACCCGTCACGTGAAGTATCACAATAGATCATATAACCCAAGCCTCGCTCAGGTATCACCAACACTGGAGCTGTAGTCAATCTCGTCTTCAACTCCTGAAAAGATGAATCACAGGCCTCATTCCAGACAAACTTGACCCCTTTCCAGGTCAAACGGGTCATAGGAGCTGCCAAACGGGAGAAATCCTTCACAAATCTCCGATAGTAACCCGCTAAACCAAGAAAACTGCGGATCTCAAACACATTCTTGGGTCGCTCCCAAGTCAAAACTACTTCAACCTTTGATGGATCAACTGATACTCCACCTTCTGAAACAACATGCCCCAAAAACTTCACCTCTTGTAGCCAAAACTCACATTTCTCGTATTTGGCATACAATCGGTGTTCCCGCAAAATCTGTAAAACAATACTCAAATGGACCTCGTGATCTTCCCGAGTCCGTGAGTACACAAGAATGTCATCCACGAAAACTACCACAAACTGGTCCAAGTAATCGTGAAAGACGCGGTTCATCAAGTCCATGAATGCCGCTGGCGCATTAGTCAAGCCAAAAGGCATAACAAGGAACTCATAGTGTCCATACCGTGTACGGAATGCTGTCTTCGGGATATCCTCATCCCTAACCCGCAACTGATAATAGCCAGACCTCAAGTCAATCTTCGAGAAACAACTGGCTCCCCTCAACTGATCAAATAAATCATCTATCCTTGGCAAATGATATTTTTTCTTGATGGTGGCATGATTCAACTTCCGATAATCAATGCACAACCTCAACGAACCATATTTCTTCTTAGCAAACAAGACCGGTGCGCCCCACGGTGACACACTCGGTCGGATGAAACCTTTCATCCTCAAATCATCAAGTTGCCTCTTCAATTCTTCCAATTCAACTGGTGCCATACGATACGGTGCCATAGAAATCGGCGCAGTACCATGCATCAAATCAATAGTGAACTCCACTTCTCGGTGTGGAGGCAACTCTGTCAAATCCTCTGGAAAAACATCCAAGAAGTCACAAACAATTGCCGGATAAACTTCTCCTACGACATCATCTTCTTCAGCTAAAAGGCTAGCTAAGAAATAATCACCATGACTTCGTCCACGAACTCCATAAAACGATGAAATGTGGGAATCACTCCGATCTCCCACGAAAAAGAAACAGTCTCCCTCAGGAGTGCAAACTGTAATTCTCCCTTTGAAACAATTGATCGTGGCATGAAAGAAGGCCAACCAATCCATCCCAAGAATGACATCAAAGCTAGTCATCTCCAGGAGGATAAGGTCAAACACAAAGGTCCGCCCGGCTATCACAATGGAGCAATCCCACACAACTCGGCTCAATGACACTGAAACCCCAACTGGCGTATCAACACATAACGCCCGATCCATGAAACTAACCTCCAACCCCGATGCAAGTGCAAATGATGATGAAATGAAAGAATGAGATACACTAGAGTCAAACAAAACACGGACCCAACAACCAAACACTGGAAATATACCTCGAAGAACTGACGGTCCAGAAGATGCATCGGTCTGTGCCAATGCAAAAACACGTCCCTGTGGTACCTGTGCCTGAGGACTGCCAACCTGAACACCTGACTGCTGCACTGACATAGTAAGAGTATCCCTCCTAACTGATCGTGAACCCTGTGAAGACATAGTAGGCTGTGGTGGTGGTGGTGGTCTGAAACCTGACTGAACTGTAGCCGATTGTGACGGCCTCTGCTGTGACCCTCTACCACTAATGGTACCTGCTCTCTGACTCGGACAATCACGAATCAAGTGACCCTGCTGGCCACACCCATAACAAGCCTTCGGAGCTGACGAAACTGAAAACGATCTCATCGGACAACTAGACTTGTAATGTCCGGGCTACTGACACTGATAACAAACAACTGCACTCCTGTCAGATCCAGCTGGCATAGGAGTGGTAGGAGCAGATCTTGTAGACTGTTGCCCCTGAAACTGAGATGGACTGCCCATATTCCTTTTCCAAGAAGGTCCCTCTGAGGATAGCCCTGCACCCCTCTTTTGCTTCAATTGCTCTCTTCTTGCATCCTTCTCTCTATTGTCAGCCTCCAGCATCAAAGCCCTTTCCACTGCTTTAGAGTAAACCTTAATAAACTGTGCCGTGATCAACGGCCTCATTCGATCATTAAGACCCGAGACAAATTTCCGAGTCTTGTTAGCTTCATCTCTCACCACTTCTGGAGCAAAACGGGAGAGTGAGGTGAACTTGTTCTCATACTCCGCCACTGACATGTTCCCTTGAATAAGATTATGAAACTGGTCTTGTAACTCCCATCTTTTAGAAAGCGGAAAGTACTTTTCATAGAACAGTTCCTTGAACCTGTCCCAGCTCATCTCTTCAATCTTGTACTGGTTGGTGATCGACTTTTACCAAACCTTGGCATCCATAGCAAACTTGGAAGTTGCTAGGATGATCTTCAAGTGATCTTCTGTCACATCCATTGAGGTCAACTGAGTTTCGACTTGATCCATGTAGTTGTCGGCTACCATTGGATCCGCACTGCCCTCAAACATTACTGGCATCAACTGAGAAAACCCCTTAATGATCTTGAGACGCTTTTGAGTTGGAGTCTCCTCAACTCGAACTGTAGGTTGTGGTACCAACTGCGGCTGAGCAACAATAGTTTCTCTCATGGCATTTTGCAACAATCGATTCAACTCTAGTGCCACAGAACCTTCACCCACTTCTACGGGTGCGGGTGTTTCAACATTCTCTCTTCTTGGGGGAACAGCTCTTGGGGGAATCAAGTCCCTAAGAAGCATGTTCTCATCAACTGGCTCCGCCGGATTGGAGCTAGAGCTCTCACCAACATCGCCCCTTGTTGGCCTAGGGCCAACTTTTCTAGGTTCCTCACGCCGTGACATCGTGCTATAAAACGAGAAAACGATTCAGAAACATGACACTAAGGTCCACTGTGGACGACTCAATAAGAATTAATACCGTACAACACTTAGCATGCAAGACTATGCAAGAAACATTTTAACATAAACAAGTAAGCAAGTAAGCACATAGGCAATTAAGCATGCTCATTTAAATAAGATACCACGTAGCAAGTAGTCAAGTAAGCAACACAAACAACATTCCATGCGACTCTATGTAGGCCTCTACCCGTCGTCCTAAAGGTTTTCGAACCTTTGCTCTGATACCAAATTTTGTAACAACCCTAGCTGATGCCAAGAATTTTACAAAAAATTCGGCATAACCTCCCATAAAAATAGGCCTATCACAACCTGTTTAATTGCATTTTTAACCTGTCATGACTCAAATTCCGAATTCACGGCAATAGTAGATGATGATACACAATCAAATGACCTCAATAATACTTCAAACTAGTATTACTCTCCCCATTCATCAATAAGGTTTACATGTTATCAAATTCACATCCAAAATATCATCAAATACCTTAATTACATTACATGACAAAGTTTTTGCAAAATATACATATACACCTTCACACTTTTAGTGCTTTGCAAAAATAATGGGAGATATACAAAAGACACAAAAGTGAGCTTCTAGTATCGCTCAAGCTTGAGGTGGGTTGTCGTCCACCGGTTCTTTTCCAAGACCTGAAAAAAATGTATAAATAGTAGGGTGAGCTATATGCTCAGTAGGTGACACTTAAGACACAAATCTTGTGTCCTTGTGAATTCAAGCAAAGCATAGGCCAATGGGAGATAGGGATCATACAACGTAGGGGATCAAATACAACATACAAGTCAATTCCAAGTATAAACAATGCAATGCAATGAAATGAAATGCAATGCATGTCAATGACACTCACCATTTTCATTCTCAAAACCATCACTTTCAAACGTTAATACAGCCCACCCTTTGGTAACCCCGCCGCGACACGAGAGGAGGATTGGCTAGTGTCCCTGACCTTTGGTAACCCCGCGGCGTCATTATGGGGCCCAGCTAGCTCAACCACACTAGGGCGACTCCCTAGTCCCTTCTAGGCTATATTAACCTCCGGCCCGTTGGTAACCCCGCAGTGACCGGGTTTATCAAAACCATTTCACAAAAACTATCATCTCCCAAAAATTCCTCATTTTCATTTCAAGACAAATTCTCCCATTTCATGCATCCTAATGACATGTCCAAGAATGTACATATAATCTCAATATCATGACAATGTGAAATTTTGGCACAATACAATTAAGAATGGTCTCATACATCACTTTCAGCAAGTTTACACATGGTGGACATAAACTCAACACATAGGCAAGCTTTTCACATAATACATCACATGTGCATAAACATACATTTCTCTAGACAATATTAAAATAATCATTAACACAATTAATCCCCAAGTAAAGCATGTTAGCACATAAAAGAGGTGTAATTCACAAAAAACACCACAAAGCCATCATCTATACATGCTTTTCACATAGACAAGTCATAACCCTAAGACATGAATTTTTTCTAAATATCACTTACACCTCATTGAAGCAATTAATTCTCAAATTTAGCATGTCTAGCACAACAAAAGAGCATAACTCACAATGGAACAAGAAGGGAGTGGATTAAGATGCCCCTACCTCAAGATTGCACCAAAACCCTAGAAAATGGGTCCTCAAATTCGAGCTCCAAGGAAGGTAGCAAAACTAGAATTGCTGGTACTAGAACGTAGAGCTCGTCACACTCGTCGTTTTGCCTTAAACGGCACCTAAATCCGGCAAGGATTGAGAGAGTAATCAAGGGTTAAAGCTTGAAGTGAAAAAAAAAAAAAAAAAAAAAGGAAAAGAGAAGGAGCCGAGAGCGGCAGTCGGGAGAAAGAGAGAGAAAAAGAACAGAGACTAACTTGGTCTCTTAATTCATTTAAAAGGGACGTGGGTCCCACCTCTCTTTTTCTAATTTCTTTTTCTCTTTCTTTTTTTTTTTCTTTTAATACACACCGCACACACAAGCATATATATATATATATATATATATATATATGAAGGCACAAACATTACAGAAAAACACCGTTAACATCATTTTATTTATTTATTTAATGCTATATAAACATACCCGGATTTAAGTTGTTCAATGTTTGGTGGTTATTCCAATCCAATAACCATGTACTGTGGACCTTGAACACGCTCTTTAATCTGTCACATATTTTAAAGATGTGATATTCTTCAACATTTAAGCAAAAATTGTGTTGACATTGGATTAGCTAGAAAGTGGGTCAATATTTAAACGACATATAATGTCAAGAAGGAAAAGACTGTCATAGATTCAAAAGACATTGTAGGTAAAAACAGAAAGACTGTTGATAACTAAACATCTGAGCTAAATTTAATGGTTACCAAACACATCTAAACAGAATTTTTCAAAATAAAAGTGCTTTCAAATAGTAGAGAAACAATGCCAAACCGGCTCTTCGCATGCCTGGTGAAATCAGATTCCTCGGATGATTTTGATTGCATGTGCAAAGGCTTTATTCTACTGTTATTTAACTTATTTATGTTATTTCTACACGTATATAAGCCATTGTCCTCTCTCATAGGACATTATATACAGATGCATATACTTTTTGCTGTTATATATACACAGACATGCATTAATTAATACTACAATTTATCTAACAAGTAACAACACAACAAAAATAGAAAGGAAAAAAAAAAAAAAAAAATTCTAGCAGACTATATTGAGCTGATGTTTATATTAGTATAAGAAGAATTGGAGAGGAAGCTAACAGATCATATTAATTGGCCCTACACTCCTCTAGTCCTCTGCAACACAAACAAAATCAACCACAATTGTATGGTTCAGATCAATTATTTATGTGGACCAATTTAGTTGAAGAAAACTAGAGGTGAGTGAGGTCCATTCAAATTTATGAACCTCGCCAAGAAGTAAATTATTTTTGAAATTAAACACATTCAATTCTTCTCTTTATTTATAGAAAACTCAAAATATACATGAATGCAAGCCCAAACTCAAAACAAAAGAAACGAAATTTCAAATTGGTAGCCGTTGGCAGATGACCAATGTTCTGCTGAAGAAATTCCAAGCAGAGCATCAACCATCTAAAGGTTTATATTGACAGCAAAACAAATTTAATTTCCCTCTAACTGAATCTAGAATTGTTCTGAGTGAAGTTTAGCAGAGGATTATCCAGCTTTGAAGAAAAAGCACCGTTAACATAATACACACACACACACACACACACACATATATATATATTTTATTTTGATGCTATATAAACATACCCGGATTTAAGTAGTTCAATGTTCAGTGGTTATTCAAATCCAATAACCATTTATTGTGGACCTTAAACACACTCTTTTATCCACCACATTTCTTAAAAATGTGAAAGGAAAAGAATGTGTTGATAACTAAACATCTGATTATGACAAGCCTTGCATATATACTACAAATATTGCAACTATTTTTCATTCAATTTGTCATACATAAATTAGTGGAGTTTCTATTGGCCCAAGGTGTGTGTTCAAAAGGGAGAAAAAGAAAAGCAGCAGCACCTAGGAAAGATGTTTATGCATTTCTTCGTCATAATAAACTCTTCTTGTACTTCTCCATCATTGTAGTCTGCTTAAGCAATGATGCAACCGCCACCACCACGACGATTGCCATCACAACCTCGTAGGTTGGTCACTAAACTCATTCACAGTGATTCGATTCACTCACCATATTATAACCCTGGTGCCACCACCTTGGATCGTGCTAGGTGGGCTATAGAAAGCTCACTAGCACGCATTGCTTACCTAAAGGCAAGGATAGAAAGCGGATTAAACACCACTAATGATGTCCGAGGTGGTGTTATCCCAATTGATATTGGCATAGAATTCCTTCTAAACTTTTCTATTGGAGAGCCACCAGTTCCACAACTAGCAATAATGGACACCGGCAGCATCCTGACATGGGTTCAATGCCTCCCATGTACCATTTGTTTCAACCAGTTACACCCCATTTTTGATCCTTCAAAGTCATCCACGTATGTAGACATACCGTGCAAATCTCCTACTTGTAATCACCTCAAGTTTCATAGTCAAGTAGAATTTCGATGTGATAGTTTCTATCGTTGCGGTTATAGCCTGCAATACATGGACAAAAGTACAACAGCAGGAAATGTTGCCTTTGAAAAGCTTACATTCATGACATCTGATGAAGGCACAGTAAGTGTCCCCAGCATGGTGTTTGGCTGTGGACACAATATTAATGACTTCTTAGCCAGCAAAATAACTGGAGTTATGGGACTTGCCTATCATAGTACATCTTCGCCTTTTCAACTGGGCTCTAAATTTTCTTATTGCATTAGCAATATAAACGATCCTTACTATAATCATAACCGGTTAATCATTGGGGATGGAGCATATATTGAAGGCTATTCAACACCAATTGCAGTGCATGACAACCTATACCATTTGACCTTGGAAGGCATAAGCATGGGAGAGAAAAGGCTTGACATCAATAGAGATCTATTCGGCAAAGATAGGGTTGTGATGGACTCGGGTACAACGGATACTCTTCTAACAAGGAGTGGGTTCGAGCCACTTAAAGCCGAGGTGCAATCCTTGATATGTGGATTGCTGACACAGGAGGTTGATAGCAAGAACCCCGGGTACCTAAGTTACAGGGGGGTTGTGGATGAAGAGCTTAAAGGATTCCCAGTGGTGACATTTCACTTGGCTGGAGGGGCGGACTTAGTGCTAGACATAGACAACATGTTCCGACAGACTGACTTAGTGCTAGACATAGACAACATGTTCCAACATGGCCATGGTTGAAAGTCGATTACCCAATCAGTTGAGCATACTTGGGATTATTGCTCAACAGAATTACAACATTGGTTACGACCTAAACAAAATGAAACTCTATTTCCAGAGAATTGATTGTGAACTTCTTGAGGATTGATCACAACTCTTACAAATATATATTTGTCTTGAGGACAATAAAATTAGTGTGTTTAGTGAGTTTTATGTGTATTCATGTATAAGTTGCTCTAGAACTATAAATTATTTATGTAGGGCTCAAAAATATATATATTAAGATTGTGTCCGTTTTTTATTTTAAACTAACACTTTAACAATAAGGACATTGTCATTCTACAATAACTAAACAATAATAATTTAAAATTTTATGTTAATTTCACATTGAAGGAGTTCCTCCCACCACTCTGGAATTTTATTTTTTTTTTGGAATAGTTCAATAGATAAAACTATGTAAATTTAACAAGCAATTTATTAAGCACATAGAAAGAACCTCATGGTTTAGAAATCTTACACTGAAATGATTGAACAAGGCCCTGATGCAGGCTTGAAATATCAATCCACCGGAATTCGATGGCCTTCACAATCCAAATGCGGAAGAAAATTCACAAATATCTATCTATGATGATGAATCAGGGAAAGTTAAGTTTTGAGAAAGAGAAGAATAAAATGAGAGTTATAATTTACTATCATGCCTTAATGTTAAGATGGAATCCAAATCAAGGGTGAATCTAGAGGTGGGCTTTGGTGGGCTTAAGCCCACCCAAAAGAAAAAATACTTATTAATATAGGCAATTTTAGCACAGCCCAAAAAAAATAAAAAATTTATCACTAGTATTACCCCACCCAAATATTAGTCTATCCAAACAAGCTCAAGTCAGCTAAATTTATGTTCAATATTAGCTTACCCCATTGATAATTTCTGGATCCACCCTTATCCAAATGCCTTATAAAGTTTGTGATGTCTGTATATATTAGTGTGTGTGGTGTAATTTAAATGAAAAAGAAAAAGAGAAAAGAAAAGTTAATGAGTGGGACCCACAAGCATTTAAATGGTCATGAGACCATCCTTGCTTTCATTTTTTTTTTTTCTCATTCCCGTAAGGTTATCTCTCTTGTCCAGAACTCCTTCTTTTTTTTTTTTTTTTTTTTATCTTTTTTGGTTCCAATCTTCAAGCTTTGATTCCATCTTCATTACTTGCCGGATTTAGGTGCCGTTTGAGGCAAAACGACGAGTGTGACGAGCTCTACGTTTTAGTACCAGCAATTCCAGTTTTGCTACCTTCCTTGGAGCTCAAAAATTTAAACCCATTTCTAGGGTTTTGCCTATTTTGAGGTAGGGACATCTTAATCCACTCTAGTCTTGTTCTATTGTGAATTTTACCTCCATGTTGTATTAAATATGCTTAATTTAGAGTTAATTATATCTATGATGGTATTAATGATGTCTAGAGGGTTTTCACGATCTTGAATATGGTTGGTTCATGTGCAAATTATATTTAGTTGTTGATTTCCTATGTTTACTATGTGCTAGCATGCTGAAATTGATGTATGAGAGTATGTTTATTTAAATTGCGCCAAATTTCCCAATTCATGATGTTGAGCTCATATATATATATATACATGCACATGCTTAAATGTATTTTGTTGTATCTTAATGTGTTAATAATTACTTGGGAGATGTTGAACATGTTGAATGTTTAATTTTATGATAGAAAATTTTAAATGCCATGACATTGAATGTATGGAACATATATACATGCACATACCATTGAGTTTGCATGAAATGGGAGAAATTGTTCTTGAAATAAAAATGGGGAATTTCAGGGAAGTGTTTTTGATAAAATGGTTTTATGCGAAACCCGATCGCTGCGGGGTTACCAACGGGCCGGAGGTTAATATAGCCTAAAAGGGACTAGGGAGTCGCCCTAGCGTGGTTGAGCTAGCTGGGCCCCATAATGACGCCGCGGGGTTACCAAGGGTCAGGGACACTAGCCAATCCTCCTTTCGTGTCGCGGCGGGGTTACCAAAGGGCGGGCTGTATTAACGTTTGAAAGTGATGATTTTGAGAATGAAAATAGGGAGTGTCATTGACATGCATTGCATGTCATTTCATTGTATTGCATTGTTTATACTTGGAATTGACTTGTATGTTGTATTTGATCCCCTACGTTGTATGATCCCTATCTCCCATTGGCCTATGCTTTGCTTGAATTCACAAGGACACAAGATTTGTATCTTAAGTGTCACCTACTGAGCATATAGCTCACCCTACTATTTATACATTTTTTTCAGGTCTTGGAAAAGAATCGGTGGACGACAACCCACCTCAAGCTTGAGCGATACTAGAAGCTCACTTTTGTGTCTTTTGTATATTTCCCATTATTTTTGCAAAGCACTAAAAGTATAAAGGCATATATGTATATTTTGCAAAACTTTGTCATGTGACCTTGTTGATGAATGGGAAGGATAATTTTAGTTAAAGTAATTATCGATGTTATTTGATTGTGTATGATCATATACTGTTGCCGTGAATTCGGAAATTGAGCTATGATAGGTTAAAAAAGAATTTAAACAGGGTATGGTAGGCCTATTTTTAGGGGAGGTTATGCCGATTTTTTTGTAAAATTCTTGGCATCAGCTAGGGTCGTTACAAAGTTTAACGTTAAACTTTCACTTAAGCTGTTTTTTTCTTTTTTTTTTTCTTTTCTTTTTTTTTTTTTTTTTTTTTCTTTTTTTGTATTACTTTGTAAAAGGGTAAGTTTATAAACAAAAGAAAAAAATGTATAAAGGCTCTCTTGGAGACAAACAAGGCCCATGGGCCATCAAAAGATAAGAGAGCAAACAAAGCCCAAAATGAACTATACAAGGCCTAATTGGGCTCAAGTCAAGAAAATTCAACAAAATACAAAATCAAAATAGCAGCAAAAACAAAGCCAAATCTTGCTATCATTTCTTTTCAAATCTTCCCACTTTATTAGGATAGAAAAGCTATTCCTCTAAATCTCTCCAAATCATTTCTTTTCTTTTTCTTTCAATTCCATAAATCCAAACGAAGCCTAAGAGATGCAGACTAACTCTAAAAGCTTAGATGATTGAATATAATATTTTTTTTGATAAGTGTAGATGATTGCATATAATATTATATTTTATATGCACATGAGCAAAACCTATTTAATAAAATTCCTAGTTAATAAAATCAATCAAAGGGTAAGTCTAACCCTGGTATAAAAGTCGGTTTAAAAGCACTCTTAATTTATTTATTATTTTTTAAAAAATTGCTTTTAACGTATTTTAGTAACAAAAACGAACACTTTTAACTGATAAATATTTCTGCTCAAGAAAACTTTTGGATTAATTTAAAACTACATGTTAAGTATAAGTTCTATTTTTCAGGAAAACTGATGCATAGGGCAGAAGACCTTGGTTTTGTTAAGGGTTTCAAAGTGGGTAGAGATTTAGACCATCAGATGGAGATTTCCCAGTTACTCTTTGCAGATGACACCCTGGTTTTCTGTGATGCTAATGTGTCTCAACTTCGACACTTGAGGTGTATTCTGACTTATTTTCAGGCAGTTTCCGGGCTAAAGGTCAATGTGACAAACAGTGTGCTTGTCCCAGTAGAGAATGGTCCAAATATTTCCTCTTTAGCTGCAGTCCTTGGATGCAAAGTGAGCTCATTCCCTATTCCTTATTTGGGTTTACCCTTAGGGGTCTCTTCTAGTTTAGTGGGGAGTTGGGATTCTGTGATTGACACGTATGCGAAGAGATTAGCAGGTTGGAAGAAGCAATACTTGTTAAAAGGGGGTAAAGTTATTCTTATAAAGAGCACCTTGTCGAGCCTTCCCACTTATTTTCTCTCTATGTTCCAAATCCCTTGTTCCATTGCAGACAGGATTGAAAAAATTCAAAGGGTTTTCCTTTGGGGTGGTAAGGGCGATGAGTTCAAGTACCACCTTGTCAGATGGGAGGATGTTTGTAAGCCTGTGAAATTGGGTGGACTTGGTATAAGACGTTTAGTTCCTTTCAATCAAGCTCTCTTAGGTAAGTGGTTATGGAGATTTGGGAGGGAAAGACATCGACCATGGCGCAGGCTAGTCTCTTGTCGATTTGGCGAAGAGGCTGGAGGTTGGTCTACTTATCCGGTTACCCTAGTGGGAGGAGTAGGGATGTGGAAGGCTATTCGGAAAGGATATGATGTTTTTTCGGCTCATATCAGATTCAAACTCCATGACGGACGTTGCATTCGGTTTTGGGAAGATCTCTGGTATGGGGATCAGTCACTTTCTCGTACTTTTCCAAGATTATATAGTATTGCCGTTAATAAACACGCCTACATAGTCGACTGCTATTGACTTGATAGTAGCGGGATTATATGGGATGTGCATTTTCGGCGCTCTTTTCAGGATTAGGAGATGGACGAAGTATGCGTTTTTTTGGATCCTCTGTATCGACAGGAGGGCGTTGGTAGGGGTAATGATGTTTTAAGTTGGGTTCCCTCTTCTCATGGTCGTTTCGAAGTTAGATCTTTGTTCTTATGTTTGTCAAATTTTGTTAATCGAGACTTCTCGTAAAAAACTATTTGGCGATCTATGGCTCCAACTAGGGTGGGTTTCTTTGTTTGGACTGCTGTGTGGAGAAAGATTCTGACAATTTATAATTTGAGAAAAAGGGGCAATTGTTGTAATGTCTGTAAATTAAAAAGAAAAAGAAAAAGAGAAAAGAAAAGAATTTTTGGTGGGTCCCACCACTAAACCTTAAGTGGCTAGAGACCATTTTTAGTCTCTCATTCTTTCTCTCTCCCCATATCTATCTTTCTCTCTCAATTTTCTATTTCATTTTCTTTTCTTTTTCAACCCAATCTTTGAGGCAAGATTTATTCTTCGTTACTTGGCGGATTTAGGTGCCGTTTAAGGCAAAACGAAGGTCACATCAAGCTCTACGCATCCATACCAGAAATTCCAGCTTTTAGCCTCTTCTTGGAGTTCGAAATTTGTGACCCATTTTTAAGGGTTTTGGTGCAAACTTAAGGTAAGGACACCTTAATCCACTACCTTCTTGTTCCATTGTGAGTTATAATCATTTGTTATTCCAAGCATGCTTAATTAGAAGTTAATTGTATCAATGATTATTTTAAATGTTATATAGAGAAATTCATGTATTTGAATGTGAGTTGTTTTATGTGTAAAGCATGCTCAAATGTATTTTGATGTATCTTAATGTGTTAATAATTACTTGGAAGATGTTGAACATGTTGAATGTTTAATTTTATGGTATAGAATTTTAAATGCCATGACATTGAATGTATGGAACATATATACATGCACATACCATTGGGTTTACATGAAATGGGAGAAATTGTTCTTGAAATAAATATGGGAAATTTCAGGGAAGTGTTTTTGATGAAATGGTTTTATGTGAAACTCGGTCGCTGCGGGGTTACCAACGGGCCGGAGGTTAATATAGCCTAGAGGGGACTAGGGAGTCGCCCTAGCGTGGTTGAGCTAGCTGGGCCCCATAATGACGCGGCGGGGTTACCAAGGGTCAGAGACACTAGCCAATCCTCCTCTCGTGTTGCGGCGGGGCTACCAAAAGGGCGGGCTGTATTAACAGTTTGGAAATGATGTTTTGGATTCTGAAAATGGGGAGCGACACTAGCATGCATTGCATCTCATACCATTGCATTGGATATACTTGACATTGAATCGTTATGCTGTATTATTTCCCGACATTGTATGATCCCCATTTCCCATTGGCCTATGCTTTGTTTGGATTCACAAGGACACACGATGTGTGTCTTAAGTGTCACCTGCTGAGTTTTATGCTCACCCTACTATTTATATTATTTTTTTCAGGTCTTGGAAATGAACTAGCGGACGACAATCCACATCAGGCTTGAAAATTGTTAGAAGGTTGTTTGCTATTTTGTATTTTGACCGTTCTATGTATATTTGTAGTTGTGAAAATGTAACTAAGTTAGTATTCATGGCCTTGTAACTTAAGAACGAACTTATCTTTTATTTGATGTAAATGAAACTAGTGGAATTATGGTATATGTTTCCATGCAATTGTATCATGTAACGTTGTAAGACAGGGACTTTAAATATTAATCTTGTATTTTGGGACTGTAATTATGATAATTTAGATTATTTGGTGTGTGGATGTTCCACCATGAAAGAAATTATGTTAAGGTATAATGAACGGATGAATGGGATGCTTGATGATTTTATGTGTTTTGTGTATTAGGACAGGTTGTTGAAGGCCCATTTTTAGGGGAGGTTATGCCGAATTTTTTTAAAATTTTGGCATCAGCTAGGGTCGTTACAAATTTGGTATCAGAGCGATAGTTCGAATACCATTAGGACGACGGGTAGAGGCTTGCCTAGGGCTGTCTGGGAAGTCATTTGCATTGTTATTTCCTTGTTTGGAAAAGTGTTTTGCTATGTGAAAAAACATGCTTAACTGCTTACTTGCTTACGTGCTTATGTGTTTATATGTTTACATTAATGTGTTCATTGCATAGTATTACATGCTAAATGTTTGTACAGTATGTTTTTGCATTGGGTTGTTCACGGTTGGACCTTAGTGTTATCGTTATTGAATTGTTTCCTTTGTTTTATAGAACGATGTCACGGCGTGAGGAAATCAGGGAAGTTGGCCCTAGACCGACTAGGGGTAATGTTGGCGAGAGCTCCAGCTCCAATCCGGAGGAACGAAATGATGAGGACACACTTCTTAGGGACTTGATTCCCCCGAGAACTGTCCCCACAAGGAAGGATAATGTTGAAGCACCCGTAGAAGTGAGTGAAGGTTCTGTGGCACTGGAGTTTAATCGTTTGTTGCAAAATGTCGTGAAGGCAACGATTGCTGCTCAGTCGCAGTCGGCACCACAACTTACAGTTCAAGTTGAAGAGACGCCAGCTCAGAAGCGTCTCAAGATTATTAAGGGGTTTTCTCAGCTGATGCCGGTTATGTTTGAGGGCGGTGCGGATCCAATGATAGCAGATGACTACATGGAGCAAGTTGAAACTCAATTGACTTCTATGGATGTGACAGAGGATCATTTGAAGATCATCCTAGCTACTTATAAGTTTGCTAAGGATGCTAAATTATGGTGGAAGTCGGTTACGAGCCGATACAAGGTGGAAGAGATGAGTTGGGACAAGTTCAAGGAATTGTTTTATGAAAAGTACTTTCCACTTTCCAAAAGATGGGAGTTACAAGACCAGTTTCATAACCTTATCCAAGGGAGCATGTCAGTGGTAGAATATGAAAACAAGTTCACTTCACTTTCTCGCTTTGCTCCAGAAATGGTGAGAGATGAAGTTAACAAGACTCGGAAGTTTGTTTCTGGTCTTAATGATCGGATGAGGCCGTTGATCACGGCACAGTTCATTAAGGTTTACTCTGAAGCAGTGGAAAGGGCTTTGATGCTGGAAGCTGATAATAAAGAGAAGGATGCAAGAAGAGAGCAGTTGAAGCAAAAGAGGGGTGCAGGGCCATCTTCAGAAGGATCTTCTTGGAAAATGAACAAGCGCGGTCCATCTCAGTTTCAGGGACAGCAGTCTGCATGATCTGCTCCTACCACTCCTTTGCCAGCTGGGTCTAATAGGAATGCAGTTGTTTGCTTTCAATGTCAGTAGCCTGGGCATTACAAGTCCAGTTGTCCTATGAGATTGACTTCAGTTTCTTCAGCTCCGAAGGCTTGTTATGGGTATGGCCAGCAGGGCCATTTGATTCGGGACTGTCCGAGTCAAGGAGCAGGCACCACTAGTGGCAGAGGGTCACGGCAGAGGCCGTTACAGTCGGCTACGGTTCAATCAGGTTTCAGACCACCGCCGCTGCCACCGCCACAACCTGCCTTGTCTTCTAAGGGTTCACGACCAGCTAGGAGGGATACTCCTACTGTGTTGGCACAACAGTCTAGTGTTCAGATTAGTGGTTCACAGGCACAGGCACCGCAGGGGCGTGTCTTTGCCCTTGCATCATCGACTGATGTATCTCCTGGATCTTCAGTTCTCCGAGGTATATTTCTAGTGTTTGGTTCTTGGGCCCGTGTTCTGTTTGATTCTGGTGCATCTCATTCTTTCATTTCATCATCATTTGCGTTTGCATCGGGGTTAGAGGTCAGTTTTATGGATCGGGCGTTATGTGTTGATACGCCAGTTGGAGTTTCAGTGTCTTTGAGCCGAATCGTGAGGGACTGTTCCATTGTGATAGCCGGGCGGACTTTTGTGTTTGACCTTATCCTCCTAGAAATGACTAGCTTTGATGTCATTCTCGGGATGGATTGGTTAGCTTCTTTTCATGCCACGATCGACTGTTTCAGATGAAGGGTTACAGTTTGTACTCCCGAGGGAGACTGTTTCTTTTTCGTGGGAGATCGGAGTGATTCCCACATTTCATCATTTTATGGAATTCATGGACGGAGTCGTGGTGATTACTTTTTGGCTACCCTTATAGCCGAAGAGGATGATGTTGTGGAAGAATATTATCCTGCAGTTGTTCGTGATTTTCTGGATGTGTTTCCGAAGGATTTGACAGAGTTGCCTCCACACCGAGAAGTGGAGTTCTCTATTGAGTTAATGCCAGGTACCGCGCTGATTTCTATGGCACCGTATCGTATGGCACCAGTTGAATTGGAGGAATTAAAAAGATAGCTTGATAATTTGAGGATGAAAGGTTTCATCCGACCGAGTGTGTCATCATGGGGCGCACCGGTCTTGTTTGCTAAGAAGAAAGATGGTTCTTTGAGGTTGTGCATCGATTATCGGAAATTGAATCGCGCCACCATCAAGAACAAGTATCCTTTGCCAAGGATAAATGATTTATTTGATCAGTTGAGGGGAGCCAGTTGTTTCTCCAAGATTGACTTGAGGTCTGGCTATTATCATTTGTGGGTTAGGGATGAGGATATCCCGAAGACAGCATTCCGTACACGGTATGGACACTATGAGTTCCTTGTTATGCCTTTTGGCTTGACTAATGCTCCAGCGGCATTCATGGACTTAATGAACCGTGTCTTTCACGATTACTTGGACCAGTTTGTGGTAGTTTTGGTGGATAACATTCTTGTGTATTCACGATCTCGGGAGGAACACGAGATCCATTTAAGTATTGTTTTACAGATTTTGCGGGAGCACCGGTTGTATGTCAAATATGAGAAATGTGAGTTTTGGCTACAAGAGGTGAAGTTTTTGGGACATGTTGTTTCAGAAGGCGGAGTGTCAGTTGATCCATCAAAGATTGAAGCTGTTTTGAATTGGGAGCAACCCAAGAATGTGTTTGAGATCCGTAGTTTTCTTGGTCTAGCGGGTTACTACCGGAGATTTGTGAAAGATTTCTCCCGTTTGGCAGCGTCTATGACCCGTTTAACCCGGAAAGGGATTAAGTTTGCATGGAATGAAGCCTGTGAGTCATCTTTCCAGGAATTGAAGACAAGATTGACTACGGCTCCAGTGTTGGTGATACCTGAGCGTGGCTTGGGTTAAGTGATCTATTGTGATGCTTCACGTGATGGTTTAGGGTGTGTGTTGATGCAGGATGGTAGAGTAGTGGCTTATGGGTTTCGACAGTTGAAGACTCACGAGTACAACTACCCTACTCATGATTTGGAGTTGGCGGCAGTTGTGTTTGCCCTAAAGTGTTGGAGATACTACTTGTATGGTGAGAGATTCGAGGTGTACTCGGATCATAAAAGTCTCAAGTACCTTTTCTCCCAAAAGGACTTAAACAATAGACAGAGAAGATGGGTTAAATTCTTGGAAATTATAATTTTGACTTGCAGTATCATCCGGACAAGGCAAATGTGGTAGCAGATGCCTTAAGCTGAAAATCTCGTGGAACTTTGGCCTGTCTGGTTATTCGGAAGTGGAAGATGCTTAAGGATTTGGCAGAGATGGGATTGTATTGTTTTGATGATGATGTTGACAGCGAGCCGGCATTTTTGTTTAGTCTTATGGCTCAGCCTACTCTTGTTGTACGAGTGATTGAGTCACAGAGACAGGACCCGGATTTAGATGCCATTCACGCTTTGATCTCCAGTGGTGAGACAGTGAAAGATTGGGCTTTGTATACAGATGGGGGTCTATGGTTCAGGGGTTTGTTGGTGGTTCCTACTGTTTGTCATGAGGACGTCTTACTAGAGTTTCACACTTCCTGCTTTGCAGTTCATCCAGGTGGTACCAAGATGTATCACAATTTGAGACGTCAGTATTGGTGGAACGGGATGAAAAAAGATGTTGCACAATTTGTGGCTAGATGTCTTACCTATCAGCAGGTGAAGGCTGAGCATCAGAGACCAGCCGATTTGTTGCAACCATTACCTGTAGCGCAATGGAAATGGGAGCATATTGCTATGGATTTTGTGACAGGTCTTCCAAGGTCACGAAGAGGCAATGAGTCCGTATGGGTCATCATTGACAGATTGACTAAGACGGCTCACTTTTTGCCTATTAAGGCAACAGATGATGCAGAGAAGCTTGGTGTTCTTTATGTGAAGGAGATTGTAAGGTTGCATGGAGTTTCAGTAACCATTGTTTCAGATAGGGATGCTAAGTTCACTTCGAAGTTTTGGGAAGGACTTCAAGCAGCGTTTGGCTCAGCGTTGCACCTGAGTACGGCATTCCATCCACAGACTGACGGTCAGTCGGAGCGTACTATCCAGATTTTGGAGGATATGCTTCGGGCATGTGTGCTTGACTTGGGTGGTAGTTGGGAGGATCACCTTCTACTTATTGAATTTGCCTTCAACAATAGTTATCAGGCGAGCATTCAGATGGCTCCATTTGAGGCGTTGTATGGTAGACCTTGTAGGTCTCTTGTTTGTTGGACTGAGGTAGGCGAGACAGCCGCCTTAGGACCTGACATTGTACTCGAGACTACTGAGAAGATTAAGTTGATAAGACAGAGGTTACTTACAGCTCAGAGCCGACAGAAGAGTTATACGGATAAGCGGAGACGGTCGTTATCCTTTGAGGTGGGAGACCACATTTTTCTTCGGGTTTCTCCACGGAAGGGATTGATGAGATTCGGGAAAAGTGGCAAGTTGTCTCCACGATTCATTGGACCATTTGAGATTTTGGACCGTGTAGGAGAGGTTGCCTACAGACTTACTTTGCCACCACAGTTGGATAGGGTCCACAATGTTTTCCATGTATCGATGTTACGGAAGTACGAGCCAGATCCATCTCACATTTTGAGTTGGGTTGATGTAGACATTGATGAGGATGTTTCCTACGAGGAAGGACCAGTTCAGATTCTTAACACACAACAAAAGGTGTTGAGGAACAAGACGATACCAATGGTGAAAGTCCTTTGGAGACACCACGGAGTCGAAGAGGCTACTTGGGAGCTCGAACAGGAGGTTCGCTCCAAGTATCCAGAGTTGTTTTCTTCTCCAGGTATGTCTTGATTTCGAGGACGAAATCTTTTAAAGTTGGGGAGAATGTAATGTCTGTAAATTAAAAAGAAAAAGAAAAAGAGAAAAGAAAAGAATTTTTGGTGGGTCCCACCACTAAGCCTTAAGTGGCTAGAGACTATTTTTGGTCTCTCATTCTTTCTCTCTCCCCATATCTATCTCTCTCTCTCAATTTTCTATTTCATTTTCTTTTCTTTTTCAACCCAATCTTTGAGGCAATATTTATTCTTCGTTACTTGGCGGATTTAGGTGCCGTTTGAGGCAAAACGAAACTCACGTCAAGCTCTACGCATCCATACCAGAAATTCCAGCTTTTAGCCTCTTCTTGGAGTTCAAAATTTGTGACCTATTTTTAAGGGTTTTGGTGCAAACTTGAGCTAGGGACACCTTAATCCACTGCCTTCTTGTTCCATTGTGAGTTATAATCATTTGTTATGCCAAACATGCTTAATTAGAAGTTAATTGTATCAATGATTATTTTAAATATTGTCTAGAGAAATTCATGTATTTGAATGTGAGTTGTTTTATGTGTAAAGCATGCTCAAATGTATTTTGATGTATCTTAATGTGTTAATAATTACTTGGAAGATGTTGAACATGTTGAATGTTTAATTTTATGGTGTAGAATTTTAAATGCCATGACATTGAATGTATGGAACATATATACATGCACATACCATTGGGTTTGCATGAAATGGGAGAAATTGTTCTTGAAATAAATATGGGGAATTTCAGGGAAGTGTTTTTGATGAAATGGTTTTATGCGAAACCCGGTCGCTGCGGGGTTACCAACGGGCCGGAGGTTAATATAGCCTAGAGGGGACTAGGGAGCCGCCCTAGCGTGGTTGAGCTAGCTGGGCCCCATAATGACGCGGCGGGGTTACCAAGGGTCAGGGACACTAACCAATCCTCCTCTCGTGTTGCGGCGGGGCTACCAAAAGGGCGGGCTGTATTAACAGTTTGGAAATGATGTTTTGGATTCTGAAAATGGGGAGCAACACTAGCATGCATTGCATCTCATACCATTGCATTGGATATACTTGACATTGAATCGTTATACTGTATTATTTCCCGACATTGTATGATCTCCATTTCCCATTGGCCTATGCTTTGTTTGGATTCACAAGGACACAAGATGTGTGTCTTAAGTGTCACCTGCTGAGTTTTATGCTCACCCTACTATTTATATTATTTTTTTCAGGTCTTGGAAATGAACTAGCGGACGACAATCCACCTCAGGCTTGAAAATTGTTAGAAGGTTGTTTGCTATTTTGTATTTTGACCGTTCTATGTATATTTGTAGTTGTGGAAATGTAACTAAGTTAGTATTCATGGCCTTGTAACTTAAGAACGAACTTATCTTTTATTTGATGTAAATGAAACTAGTGGAATTATGGTATATGTTTCCATGCAATTGTATCATGTAACGTTGTAAGACAGGGACTTTAAATATTAATCTTGTATTTTGGGACTGTAATTATGATAATTTAGATTATTTGGTGTGTGGATGTTCCACCATGAAAGGAACTATGTTAAGGTATAATGAACGGATGAATGGGATGCTTGATGATTTGTGTGTTTTATGTATTGGGACAAATTGTTGAAGACCCATTTTTAGGGGAGGTTATGCCGAATTTTTTTAAAATTTTGGCATCAGCTAGGGTCGTTACAATTGTATAGTTAATCGCTATTGTCTATGCAAGGATGACCAGGAGTCCGTTAATCACCTCCTTTTGCATTGCCCTGTGGCGATTGACTGTTGGAATCTTATTGTTGGGTTGTTTGGCATGTGTTGGGTTATGTCACGATCTACTGAGGAATTGATTCATATTTGGAGAGGTTGTCGAGTGAGAAGAGACGTTCGTGATTTCTGGAGAATTGTACCACATTGCGTATGGTGGTGCATTGGAAGGAGAGAAACAGCAGAATGTTTGAAGGAAAAGAGTCGCCTACGAAAACGGTCAAACTTTACATTCTTCGTTCTCTCTTCAATTATGTGAAAATGAGCTTTTGTTCTTCTTCATATGATTTAATTACTTTTTTGGATTCTTTGGGGCCTTAGCTCCGGTTCCACTTTTGTAATTAGGACGCGTTCCCTTCTTGAACGCCTTTTTTTAATATTATTTTTACTTATAAAAAAAAAAAGTTCTATTTTTCAGGTAATAATTTTTCCTTACAAAATTTTGTCCTTTTTTATTTTCAATAAAGACAATTTTTTCCTTATTTTATAAAATACTACTTATCAAATATAGAAATATCCCATTCAAGGGTACTACTGTAAATTAGCAATAAAAATACTTTAAAAAATGTTGTCACGTTTAGCTTTGAAGTTTCATCACCTTGAACTTGTCGGTTAGGGCCCGGAAATAATTTTCCATATTACATAGATTAATGCTAGAGCCAGTGCAATATTTGTAATTATCAGAAATTGGAGCTAGTCACAGTGATCAAAGAGAAATTATGTACGGGTGATTAGAAGCTTCAAAAGTCGTTAGACCTATTTTTATTTTTTATTTTTTATTTTTATTTGTTTTTGGACCTATTTTATTTACTAATTAAGGGTAGAGCAATTAGAGAAAGTAATTCAATCATTAACAACCAATATGAAAAGTCCATTCTCCATCACTCATTTTCTTCGAATACCTTGTGAAATCAGAGTCCTGGATGATTTTGATTGCTCTTAGGCTTTATTTTACACGTACATAAATCAGTATGTATATATTCTACACACATGCGTTATTACAACTCAGCAAACACAACCACCAAAAACAGAAAGATGATACCGCTTGCTTACTCTCTTTTTTTAGCATATACTTTTTGCTTACTAGCTGTTTATATATACAAAAAAAAAACACGCATTAATACAATTTATGTAACACCGAAGATATCCTAGCAGACTATATTGATTTGATGTTTACATTCAAATATGAAGAATTGGAGAGGAAGCTAATGGATCATATTAATTGGTCCTGCACTCCTCTAGTCCTCTATGATGATCACCTGAAATTAATTAATTTAAGGAGTCTGAAAGTTGTGTGGTTCACATCAATTATTCATGTGGGCCAATTTCGTTGAAGAAAACTAGGAGTGAGTGAGGTCCATTAAAATTTATGAACCTCACCTCCAAGTAAATTATTTTTGAAATTCAACACAATCAATTTCTTCCTTTATATATAGAAAACTCGAGGTACTATAATATATACATACATTTTCTATTTTTTTAAAAAAAATTAAAGCTATATAAAACATACCCGGATTTAAATTGTTCAATGTTTGGTGGTTATTCCAATCCAATAACCATGTACTGTGGACCTTGACCATGCTCTTTGATCTGTTACATATTTTAAAGATGTGATATTCTTCAACATTTCAGCAAAAATTGTGCTGGCATTGGAATAAGCAGAATGTGGGTCAATATTTAAATGATATAATGTCAAGAAGGAAAAAGATTGTGACAGAGATTCAACAGATAATGTAGGTAAAGGAAAATAAGGTGTTGATAACTAAAACATCTGTATATAACGAGCCCTGCATATATACCACAAAGATGAGAAGGTATCTGAAATCAAAGAAAAGGTCGACTTTTGAGCAACAATTTATTTTGATCACCCATCTTGTTAATACATACATGCATATAGATAGTGAAGGAGTTTCTATTAGAGCCAAGGTGGGTGCTCTAAAAGAGGGAAAAGCAGCAGCAGCAACAAGGAGATTATCAAGAAATCAATGTGCATTAGTGTTAACTACAAATAATTTAGTTGGAATGCATTTCTTCGTCATAATAAACTCTTTCTTGTACTCCTCCATCATAGTCTCCTCAAGCAATGATGCAACCACCACCAAAGCGACGATCGCCATTACAAAACCTCATAGGGTGGTCACTAAACTCATTCACCGTGATTCAATTCACTCCCCATATTATAAACCTAGTGCCACCACCTCGGAACGTGCTAGGTGGGCTACAGAAAGCTCGATGGCACGCTTTACTTACCTAAAGGCAAGGATGGAAAGCACTTTAAGCACCACTAATGATGTCCGAGGTGGTGTTATTCCAATTGATGATACTGGCATTGGATTCCTTGTAAAATTCTCCATTGGAGAGCCACCAGTTCCACAACTTGCGGTAATGGACACCGGCAGCAGCCTGTCATGGGTTCAATGCCTCCCATGCACCAAATGTTTCAAACAGTTAAACCCCATTTTTGATCCTTCAAAGTCATCCACGTTTGTAGACTTACCATGCAATTCTCCTGTTTGTGGTATATATGTAGGTACATTTCAATGTGATGAATTTCAATCTCGTTGCACTTATCGCCTGGTATACTTGGACAACGATACCACAGAAGGTAACGTTGCCTTTGAAAAGCTTACATTCATGACATCTGATGAAGGCACAACAAGTGTTCCCAGCATCTTGTTTGGCTGCGGACACTCTAATAATTTCATAGCCGGCAAATTAAGTGGAGTTATGGGACTCGGCTATCATACTACATCTTTGCTTCTCGATTGGGTTCTAAATTCTCTTATTGCATTGGCAATGTAAACGATCCTTACTATAATCATAACCTGTTAATTATTGGGGTTGGAGCTTATACTGAAGGCTATTCAACACCAATTGCAGTGCGTAAGGACATATACTTTTTGAGTTTAGAAGGCATAAGCGTGGGAGACAAAAGGCTTGACATCAACAGAGATCTATTTGGCAAAGATAGGGTTGTGATCGACTCAGGTTCAACGGATACTCTTCTAGCAAGAAGTGGGTATGAACCGCTTAAAGCCAAGGTGCAATCCTTGATAGGTGGATTATTGAAACCGGTGGTTGATAGTGAGAATCCCGAGTACCTATGTTACAAAGGGGTTGTGAGTGAAGACCTTAAAGGATTCCCGGTGGTGACATTTCACTTTGCTGGAGGGGCAGACTTTGTGTTAGACATAGACAACATGTTTCGACAGATTGACACTAATAAGTTTTGCATGGCTGTGATTGAAAGTCACTTACCGAATCAATTCAGTATGCTTGGGATTATTGCTCAACAGAATTACAACATTGGTTATGATCTAAGGAACATGAAACTCTATTTCCAGAGAATTGATTGTGAACTTCTTGAGGATTGATCACAACTCTTAGAAATATATATTTGTGCAGTAAAATTAGTGTGTTTAATGTTACAAACAACCTGTCGTACTTTTATTTTTCCTTAATCCCATGTTAAGGGGCGTTATGAGTTCCACATTAACTTGTGATTGCTTCAGTGTACTAATTTAAGTGTTATCTCTTGCCAATTCACCATAAAAAGCTGCAAAATTCAAATTCCAAGTGAAGATTTAATTCAACTCTTGGTTTCATTTCTATAATGGTGCCAATCGCAAACATATATGTGTAATCATGTAAAAGTTAATTTAGAACTATACATTGTGTAGGGCTCATAAAAATTAAAAGAATAAAGATTTTGTCAGTTTTATATTTTAAACTCACACACTTTAACTGTTGGGATTTATATGCCCTGGTATAGCAAATTCCTATCTGGATTAAAGTGACATATGTTCCTGACATATCTGAAATATTTATGATTTATATAATTGGTGAATTCAATGTATTATGTTTCGATTCACTATGAAATTGATAGTGTCCCTGTGATTACAAGAAATATTTATATATATGTATGTGATGGCAATCAATGCATGATATATAAATAGTAACCATAAATAGTTCATAGTCGGTAATTATGGATAGACTCATAATTAATTAAGATTTGAACTAGATCCGCGTTAGGTTGAGATATATTGCGAGAGCCGTCGTATGCAATTGCTCCCTATCACCGTCATGGCATTTGACTCTTAAGCATGAGAAAATTATAGACTCTTTTATTAATTAATAAATACTTTGATTTGTTCGGCGGATACTTCGGGATCCTTAGACCGACACTTTGGGTAGTTATGTAATTAATAGTTAGATGGTTATATTTTCGATATTTGCATCATTACTACTTGTATTTATTTTGTATTGATTATGGTTGATCACAAAGTAAATTCGAAGGCCTTCGTATGTTTTTAGACAAAATGATTTATTATATATTTATTTATTTAAATTATTATTTTTTGTCAAACAAATGTTTTATTGTGATCGAGCCAGAAATAATCAAAGGTACCAAAATAAATATGTTAATTAAGTAGTCGGATTGATGGCTTTATTTATCCGATAACTAATTATGTATAGAGGGGTCAAAGTGCAATATTGACTTAGAGTTTATTTATTATTTAATTGGAGTTCAATTAATTTCTTTTAGTGGAGTAGAAATTAATTTATGAATTAATTGAATTGGGTCCATGGACCGGGCCAATTATTAATTCATTGTAGCCAATAAAATAATAGGCCCAATGGATTCTCACTCATAGCCCAACTTGATATTGGAATCATATTAGATTTGAGACATGTGAATTAGAGATTGAGAAGGATTAGTTGTTTCCTTTTCTTTACCTTTATGTTGCCTATAAATATACATGGTCTATGTATATTTTAGGGGGGATTTTTAGTAGAAGGAAAAAGGAATATATTTTCTCTCTCTAGAAAATTAAGGTTTATGTTCTCATCTAATAGAGGCTCCCACAAGCCTAGTTTTCCAAGGTCATTCATGGAGGCATATGAGTGATTCCTAAAGGCAAAACAATTAACAAGAAGATGGAGATCCAAGGAGAATGCATCTTACTAAGGGATCTACAATAAGTGAGAACGTTCACTTTAGAGGAGAGATCTAAGGTTTACTCAAACCTTGATGTAAGTATTCAATCTTTTAATTGAATGATACATCATATTTTATTTTTGAATAAAACTTGTCTCTATGTGATTAATCAAGATCTATGAATTTAAATCCCTCGAAAAGTTTTTAAAACTAGCACGTTTCCCAACAGTGATATCAGAGCGAGGTTTGATTCATTACTAGAGATCATGATTTTATGAAAATCATCATTCATGGATCCAAAATTATATTCATATATATTTTTATTGATGTATGTTGATGTATGATTTAATATGTTGATATATATTGATACATGATGATGTATGAATAACTGTGAATGAATGATGATGTATGGTTGGGCCATGGATGAAGTTTATAGGAATATTGAATGTAATTTTATCTTTGAATGAATGTAATTAAGGCTTTGATTTAGCCGTTTGAAAGTTCAATGATGTAATTTATTTTTCCCATTGTATTTCAAGTTGTAAATATTTTTAAAGCCATGTAATATTCATCAAAGGATGCTATGAAGCTTCAAGAAGGTCCAAAAGGGTTAAATTATGCTTCAGTAATTTTCTGAAATTTTTCTGAATTTTTCTGGAATTTTTTGAGGCTTAATTTAATTTTCTGAAATTTTTCGGCGTTTTTCCGGTGGCCGGAGCATCGCCGGCGGCGAGAAGAGGCGTCGGAGGAGGCTGGAATCAGATATGGTGCATAGGGGGTGAGCCTGGCACGTGAGGAACACGCGCAAGGAGGTGACATATGCTGGCGCGTGCATTGCACGCGCCAGCCAAGGTTGTATGACCTCTACGCGCGTGCAGGCGCGTGGAGGCAGGTCCCACGCGCCCCACGCGCGTGCCAGCGTGTGAGGGCGCGTGCCAGCGCGTGGGGGCGCGTGCCTTCACCTGCAGCATGCCCCAGGCGCGTGTGAGCGCGTGTGGGGCCCTCCAGGCGCGTTCCAAGCGGTGTTTTGCTTCTCCTGGTGCGTATCAGCCTTATGTGGGTGTTTGCAAGCCGATGGATGATCTTCCCGCAATACTTAGAGTAGTTAAATGTTAAAAGTTGAATCCATTGGCCATTTATTTTGCTTCTGTCTGTTATTTATTTATTTAACTGATGCATGGAATAATTAATTATTTATTATTATTATTCATGCATTGGATCCATGATATTTATTTAAATGGCTTGATTTATATTAATTAAGTTATGAAAATTAATTGGATCTGATTACTAATTAATTTGAGGGCACTAATTGGGAAACGCAAAATTATTTTTTGTAAATTATTTTTTAAAGTGTGTTTCAAATTAAATATTAGTGAATCGTTTAAAGTCCAAATATTTTTTAAATTTAATTGGATTAAAATCAAGACGTTTTGCATGCATTATATCATGTAAATGAATAAAATGAAAACCCTAATTATGAATGATTAAAAATTGAGTGGGAGCGGGGATTTTTATACATTGCCCCATGGCTTTTGTTATTAACACCATTGTAATTAGGTCTTCAAAAATAAGGCCCCACGCATGATTTGAAGAATCTTAATATTATAAGAATGGTTATCTCATGAAAATAATAATATTAAATGTTCATTGTAATTAGATCTTTAAAAATAAGGCCCTACGCATGATTTAAAGAGTCTAGATTATAATGACAAGATATTTAATGTTTTATTTTTCATTAGAACTTTAATAACATTATACACTCAATCTAAAATCAATAGTGTTAGCTCCCCAACAGAGTGGTCTACACTAGGTGATTTTAGAAAGGCTAAACTAAATCGGGAATCATTCCATATAGATAGGCATGGCATTGTCTTAAGAGATATGGAAATGATGAGATTTGCTCGCCAATAGCAATAATGAATTTCGCCAACCGAATAAGTTATTGGTGTATTGGTTATCCGATTTTTCATGCAGTGGTTAAGGGACCCACATATTATTATTTTAATGGAAGTGTTCACCTAATAGCAAATGAATCTCTACAATAGTAATAATGAACTCCTCCAACATGATAAGTTATTGACATATTGATTAGTTAATTTATTATGCTACAGAGTTGAGGGACCCGCATTAATTAAAAAGGATTGTTCACCAATAATGATAATGATCTCTTATTCAATTGGGATTTATTATATTATGTAGTTAACAAACTCATTTTAATTTTAAATATGCATGACAGTATTAATAATTCACCTAGCATATTGTATGAATGCATTTATATTCAATTTAATTATGTCTAATCCAGTTTATCTGCTTGCTTACATATTCAATGTAACTGGACCTCATTAATATTGACTGGGAAAGGAATTTAGATATTTTATTCACAACGTAAGGGTACAAACGTATTTACTACTCCTAAACCTAATCCTTTTACTTTAAGATACCCAAGAGAGCATTAATGCTTTGAATAAGTGAAATAAGGCAAATGAGATGACTTGGTGCAATATTCTAGAGTTTACCTCGAATACGCTCCAAAGCTAACATTTACATTATTTTATTTTCTTCAAGCATCATGTTAAATGTCAATATGATGTTTTGGTGAGATTAGATAGGGCGTATGCTTACGTACTATGTCAGACTTGAACACTATTAAGATAGCCTAAGGAACTCCAGTATGAAATCGAATTTTGGAAAATGATTGTTTATTATTTAAAAATTAGCTGGAGATCAATAGGGCTGACTTAAGTGGTAAGTTTCAAGTTGACATGATTATTGCCTTATTACCAAACTCGTTCGATTCTGTTAGAGTGAGCTAAATAAGGAATCAGTTTGAGTTCACACTCGCTGATATTCTTATAGAATTGGTAACAGATGAAGGGATAATCAAGAGTATGGGCGTTCCTATCAATCTAACCTAGTCTATACCATCTTCTTCTAGGCCCAAGTGGACGGGCAAAGCAAAGAAGAATGATGATAATAGGACTAGGCTAGCACAAAACATGGGTATCCAAAAGGTTAAAGGGAATAAGGCAGTGTATGTTGAGGGCAAATTAAATTATTTCTTTTGCTGCTAACGAAGACACTAAAGGACGAACTGTCTAAGCAATGACGTGGTATAGGTATATATATATTTAATCATTGAGCCATGTTATGTGGTTGTATCTATTAATTCCTGATGAATAGATTCTGAAGCTACTAAACATGTTTGTAATTCATTGCAAGGATTTCAGGAATCCAGAAGCCTCGATGATATGGAATATATTTGTACTTGACCTAATGTCAAGGTTGTAGCTAAGTCAGTGGGAGTATTACATCTAAAATTAGAGAGTATGAGGATATTAGTATTAGAGAACTATCTTTATGCACAAATGTTAAACGCAATCCCATTCTTATTTCACTTTTGGTTTATAAAAACTGTGTTGTTATTTTTTAAAACTGGTTTTATAAAATTGAATAGATATGCGATTGCTTCTGGTGCATTGAAAGATGGTTAATATACTATAATCACAAACTCTTAAGATTTGCAGGATGTAGAAACTAATGTTGCATATTCTAGATTGAATGTTAAGAGAAAAATTGTTATTCCTAACTCATTGTATTTTTAGTGTCTATTTTTGAGTTATAATCAATCAAAATGAGATTCAAAGATTGGTCAAAGAAGGTTAATTACCTAGTGAAGCAGAGGAGCCTAAACCAAAATTGTGAACCCTGTTTTGAAGGATAGATAACTCTTAGGGCTTAATGAGCCAGATGAAATAGACATAAAGGACAATTGAAGTCGGTACACACGGACACGTGTGGTCTTGTGAACATCCAAGCAAGATTACTCACGTTTTGGATAAATTTACCTATTGCGACACAAGTCTTATACTTTTGGTATATTCCGAGAAGGTCAAGACTGATGTAGAGCACAGATTAGGTAAACTTATCAAGACACTTCGATCTGATCGAGGATATGAGTATTTCTTGGGATAGTGCAAAGACTATATGGTCAATGAGGTATTATGTACCAGTTTTTCGCAATTGACGCTAAATAAATTTAGGTGTCAAATAGGAATAACAGAATTCCACTTAACATGGTTAGATCTATGATCAGTTATGCCACATTATCTCTTTCATTTAAGAGTTTAGCGTTAATGACATCGATGCGCATTATGAACTGCATTCCATCTTAGTCTGTCTCAAGGATACCGTTGAGCTGTGTTTTTGACTAAATCTTAGTTTGAATCACATGCACATATGGGGTAGTCTTGCACATGTGCGCTTGATATGGACAAGTAAGTTGGAAACAGATCATACGCATGATAGATTTGATAGCTACTCTAAAAGTCACTAGGATGGATTATTTTATGATCTCAATGATAAAAGTTGATTGTTTACACTCACTGTTTATCTATAGGAGGATCATATTATGAATTACATACCTAGTAGCATAATGTTAGAGAATATGGTATGAGTACCAGATGTACCACATGTGAACACACTTATTATAGAGATTGAGAATAATAAATGAATTCCCTATTGATGCGTTAGCATCATCTAGTACACAGATTCCTGCATCGGTACATTGATGTAGTGGGAGGATTATCATCCAATCCGACAGAATCATGTTTTTAGGTGAGACCGTTATGGACATCCCTGTTAAACATGAGTTGGACCCAGTAAGCTACACGGAAGCGTGAACCGATATGGATACAGATCGTTTTGGCGAGTTACTATGAAATCAGAGTTGGAATCTATGTATTCTAATAAATTCTGGGATCTTGTAGAACTTTCTAGTAGGGTGATTCCTATGGAAGGCAAGTTAATCTACAAAAAGATACCAGAAGATTTCTTAGTGAATAAATTATGAGTGTACAAGGGAATGTCATTATTTTTCTGATTCTATATATATTGATGACATCCTACTCATATAGAATGATGTGGAAGGTTTGTCATCAATAAAGAGGTAGTTGTTCAATTACTTTTAAATGAAGGATTTTTCAAGATGTAAGCTATATTCCTAGGATCAAGCTTTTGCAAGATCGGGATAAAAGGAAAATAGGCTTATCTTAATAATCCTACATTGATAAAGTTTTGACCAGGTTTGGTATGCATAACTCAAAGAATGAGTTCTTACTTTATTGATATGGATTGCTCTCTCTAGTAAGTAGTTTTTCAAGACTAGCAGAGGAGATTGAGCAAATGAAACTGGAACTATATGCTTTGGCATATGGGAGTCTCATATATGCCATGGTCTATACCAAACAGGACATCCGCTACATAGTAAGGATAATCAGTAGAGATTAGTCTAATCCTGGACTTGATAACTGGTCTGTTGTGAAAAATATCATTAAGTACCTAAGGAGAACCAATAATATCATACTCATTTATGGATGTGATGATATGGTCCTAGTCAGGTATGCTAATTCTGATTTTCAATCAGAAGTAGATATTATGAGATTCATGACTTAGTGTATGTTCATTTAATGGAAGGGAAATCAGTTGGTAGAGTGCTAAGCAGATTTCAACTGCTGACTCAAATCTGCAGGTGGAATACATTGCAGCCTTAAAGGCGGCAAAATAAGCCTATTGGTTTGATCTCACTGATTTAGAGGTTGTGGAGCATACTAGCCTGCCATCGAGCTATATTGCGATAATAGTGCAGAAGTAGTCCAAACCAATGACCCAAGGTTCCATAAATGAACAAAATACACTGATAGGAAGTATCATGTTCTACATGATATTGTCCGGCAGGAAAATGTACTTGTGGCAAGAACATTGCATTGGAACACAACTTTGTTGATCCATTAACAAAGGTGTCATCGATCAATAGTTTTGATCAACACCTGGATAACATTGGAGTTAGATGCAATTTGAATTGGCTATGAGGGCAAGTGGGAGCTGTTGGGATTTATATGCCCTGGCATAGCAAATTCCTATCTGGATTAAAGTGACATATGTTCCTAACATATCTGAAATATTTATGATTTATATAATTGGTAAATTCAATGTATTATGTTTCGATTCACTATGAAATTGATAGTGTCCCTGTGATTACAAGAAATATTTATATATATGTATGTGATGGCAATCAATGCATGATATATAAATAGTAATCATAAATGGTTCATAGTCAGTAATTATGGATGGACTCATAATCAATTAAGATTTGAACTGGATCCGCGTTAGGTTGAGATATATTGCGAGAGCCGTCGTATGCAATTGCTCTCTATCACCGTCATGGTATTTGACTCTTAAGCATAAGAAAATTATAGACTCTTTTATTAATTAATAAATACTTTGATTTGTTCGGCGGATACTTCGGGATCCTTAGACCGACACTTTGGGTAGTTATGTAATTAATAGTTAGAGGGTTATATTTTCGATATTTGCATCATTACTACTTGTATTTATTTTGTATTGATTATGGTTAATCACAAAGTAAATTCGAAGGCCTTCGTATGTTTTTAGACAAAATGATTTATTAGATATTTATTTATTTAAATTATTATTTTTTGTCAAACAAATGTTTTATTGTGATCGAGCCAGAAATAATCAAAGGTACCAAAATAAATATGTTAATTAAGTAGTCGGATTGATGGCTTTATTTATTCGATAACTAATTATGCATAGAGGGGTCAAAGTGCAATATTGACTTAGAGGTTATTTATTATTTAATTGGAGTTCAATTAATTTCTTTTAGTGGAGTAAAAATTAATTTATGAATTAATTGAATTGGGTCCATGGACCGGGCCAATTATTAATTCATTGTAGCCAATAAAATAATAGGCCCAATGGATTCTCACTCATAGCCCAACTTGATATTGGACTTATATTAGATTTGAGACATGTGAATTAGAGATTGAGAAGGATTAGTTGTTTCCTTTTCTTTACCTTTATGTTGCCTATAAATATACATGGTCTATGTATATTTTAGGGGGGATTTTTAGTAGAAGGAAAAATGAATATATTTTCTCTCTCTAGAAAATTAGGGTTTATGTTCTCATCTAATGGAGGCTCCCACAAGCCTAGTTTTCCAAGGTCATTCATGGAGGCATATGAATGATTCCTAAAGACAAAACAATTACCAAGAAGATGGAGATCCAAGGAGAATGCATCTTGCTAAGGGATCTACAATAAGTGAGAACGTTCACTTTAGAAGAGAGATCTAAGGTTTACTCAAATTTTGATGTAAGTATTCAATCTTTTAATTGAATGATACATCATGTTTTATTTTTGCATAAAACTTGTCTCTATGTGATGAATCAAGATCTATGAATTTAAATCCCTCGAAAAGTTTTTAAAACTAGCACGTTTCCCAACATTAACAATAACGACGTTCTCATTTTAAAATAAATAAATATAAATAATTTAAAATTTTATGTTAGTTTCACAATGAATGAGTCTCTCCCACCACACTGGAATTATTATTATTATGAATAATTCAACAGATTAAACTACGTAAATTCAAGAAGCAGATGATTAATAACACATCATGTAATGAAACTCATGGTTTTGAAATCTTACAGTGAAATGATTGAACCAGGCCCTCCTGATGCAGACTTGAAATATCAATCCACTGGAAGGAATTAGAAAGGCTTGACAATCGAAATGCCGAAGAGAATTCACGTACATCTATCTATGTCTATGATGATGAATCAGGGAAAGCAGAGGGGATTGACAGATACGGTAAGAGATGTAGACTAACCCCTTCGTTTGGATACATAGGAGAGAGAAGAAAAGAAATGATAGGTATAATTTATATTCATGTTTAGATAAATAAGAGAGAAAATAAATGAATTGATAATATTGTTGTTTGGATAATGCAAATGAAAGAAAAGAAAGGTAAGAATAATAATTAATTTACCATATTACCCTTCTTGATGAGGTCGGTAGCTAGGGTAAATCTTTCAGCCTCCATAATCGTCTCTCTCTCAAAATTATCTTTCTCACAGATTTGAACTTGCCTTTTTTCTCTCTCACTCTCTCACCACCATTCATTATACCCCCACACGACGCGTTCTATTTTGCTCGTCTTTTGCCCCCTCTCTCTCTCTCTAAAAAAATTATCTCTCTCTTTAAAAACTATTTTTGGTTCTGTATTTTCCTTCAACGAAATCTACCCTTCAGAACTGTTCCAAATCGTTGCTAGATTTTCATGTCTCATACAAATTCATATATGTTTGGATTTCGTGTCTCATACACATACATATATATATTTCTGACTTATTAATTTTTTTCTTCCTTGATTCTGTAATCAAGGTCTCCCTCTGCAACTGCAACTTCCAGCGATAAGGTTTTTCTGCAACTTCCGGCAATAAAGTTTTTCTGCAACTTCCGGCGACTTTTCCCCTCTCTGCAACTGATCAGAACCCATATCCGGCTGTCTCTCTCTCTTGCCCCTTGGTATAATTTGCTCCCTTTCTCTCCAAATCCCTCCAAATCTTGTCAATTTTGTAGGGATTGGGTTTTACTATATTGGAGGGATAGCCTATCCCTCCAAATCCTTCCCAATCATTTCTTTTCTTCTCAATTCCCTTCACCTAAACACACTAAACTCTATCCTTCCCTTTCTTTTCTCTCCAAATCTCTCCAATTCCCTCAATCCAAACGAGGCCTAAAAGCTCTGATGAGTGCATATATTATATATATACATATATATATAGATATAGAAGAGGGGATGTCACGGGAACGCTTGGGACTTGGGCCTTTTTTTCGCAAAGGGGCTTTCACAAACCCTAGTTAATATCAAATCAATCAAGGGTTAGTGTGACCCTGGCTATTTATAGATTTTAGGGTTAATTACACTCACACCTCCTGAAATTTGATATATTGACAATCACATGAAAGTTAGCCATTTTTTTACATTGACACCCCCTATAAGTATTTTCCTTTAAAATCATGTAAAATGTCTAATAACCCTTTATTGTTTAATTCATTAAAATATCAGAAGTGCAAAATGACCAAAATGCCCATTATAATTATTTTTTATTATTTAATTCATTTTACTACTTTCTCTTTCTAACCTATCACCTAATGGAGGCGCTGTCCTCTGGACACCCACTGATTGGTTGCATCCCACGACGAGATTTAGGGGATCTAACCGCAGACGTCGAGTCCTTTGAGCCGACGTAAAAAAACGGGTCGAATTTGGAGATCTGATCGAGCACCAGAGTGATGACTGAATTGCCAGAGCAAGCCGTGTTGAAGTGTAAAGTCGACGAGGATGTGGAATCGTGGACCATAAGGCTATACAAGAATGACGACCCTTTGATTTGAGAAGAAATAAGAGCGAGCTGCCGCCGATTCTGAAGGCCAAGGATACAAATCCGAGTTTCTTACCAACGATTACAATATTGTGTGCCAGTGCAAATCGTTGACTTGATGAGTTTTATTATTATTAAATCCATGGCAGCACGAGAAAAGGATTAGCTAACTGTCCCTGACCACAAGGCAACTTCAGGGCGTCATTTGGGGCCCAATTAACTCAACCACGCTAGGGTAGTCTCCATAATTCCCCTTAAGTCACATTAACCCCACGGTCCCTAGGCAACTCCTAGGCGGCCGGGTTTTTCGCAAACCCTTTCATTAAAAAATCATTTCCCCAAAAATAATTTCTTCCCTTTTCAAATCAAATTTCCCATTTTATACCCAATGCCATACATGAATGCATCATGCCTTTCCATATCATGTCAATATCAATTTTCACATATTTTATATACATCATTCTTGCATACAAAATAAAATAAAATAATTAACTCAAAAGTTTCAACAAAAATCGAACTCAAATTCATAACATACAACATTCTATGCATATAGGGAATTTAAACTTAGCATGCTTTTTCATATAAATTCAATTAAAACATGTTCATAGCACCAATTTCTCACATAAGAATACAACTAACATGATTATTACACATAGCCCATATAACCACAAACAAAATCATATAATTAAGACATGGTGGAGTCAAATAATAGAGAAATAATTCACCAAAATCAAATATTGCATGCATTAGAGACATCTACCTTAAATTAAGCAAAAACCCCCAATTTGTGCTTTAGATCTCGAATTCCCTAGAGTGCACCAAATAAGGAATTGTTCCGATCAATTCGTAGATCTTGATGGGCTCGTCAATTTGCCACAAACGGCACTCAAAAACTCCAAGTATTAAAAGAGAAATCAAATTTGGAAGTTTGAGACAAAAAGGAAAAAAAAAAAAAAAAAAAAAAAATCTAGAAAAGGAAATAGAGGAAAAGGGTTGTGAGAGAGAAAAAAGAGAGAGAGATTATGTGATCAAAATGGCCTCTTGGCCTTATTTTTAAAAGGCATGTGGGCCCCACCATTTTGTTTTATTTTCTTTTTATCTCTTTTCATTTTCTTTACACCACACAAATAAATATATACCAACTATATAAAACTTACATAAAAATGAAAATATTACAATCTACCCTCCTTAAAGAGATTTCGTCCTCAAAATCTACACTCCTTAAAGAAAGAGACCCACAGCCACACACCTTCTCAAGAACAGCTCACTAAATTCCAAAACCATGGACTCACCAACATCATTATTACCTTTGATACCAGACGTCACCTGGCAAATCAGAAACCATTGCCATAAAACCGATGTTCACCACCCTATGAAGGTACTCATCACTCACGACATCAAAACACAAGACTACAAGACCTTACGCTTGACTCAAAACGGACATCGGTCCACTCTACACTGCAGCGAAAGGCTCCAATGCCCAAAAAAAACACAGTCACCAGACCACCGAAAAAAACAACATCCAACCTCAACTCACCCTTCAAAGGACGCACAAAATCTCAATTCTATACATCTCCGTCAGACCAAATACTCACTATCTAACACGTAGCTAGACCATTACATATCAGTACAAGTAACCATCAACCGTACCATTCTGTAACCATTACACTTAACAACCTCAAGACGACAAAATAATGAATCTCCCAATGCCTGCATAAACATTAGTCACCAAATCAGTAAAGCGCACTATCTTGTAATCAGGACAAAATCCTCAGAACAAAATCTTCAATGACTAAACAAATTGGACACTTGGTTCCACCTAACACACCTCATCACCCAAGACAGACCACCTGAATCCTCACTGTCACGTTGGCACAACCCGCAATACAGTACCCTCATTGTCCTTAACAACCAAAACAATCATGGACCTTTGATCCGACATCATGTTAAAGAGGGACTGATTCAAAAAAAAAATGGTTGGCCAGGCCATTCTCATCATCGATCCGATCTCAACACAGACGTCGTTCCTGTCCTCAGGTCCAGACCTCGAGTACAATCTCACACAGTACACAAATTAACAATGAGATCCACTCACAATCCATCCATCACTATACGTAACTCAACAACCATGGGATTCATTTACTATCAATTCATCTCTCTACGCAACCACAACGGTTATATAGTCACATACCTACTCTAAAAATCCCAATCATACTTTAATCATAACAAGCTAAAAATAACACAGCGCCAATACCATAATCATCAATCAACCTAAAAACTTTCTAATCACCTCATATTACCTACAACAGGTAGTCAACATCATAACATCATTTAATTCAATTCTTATTTTTTCGAAACGTACAACACGACTGTTTCATGTTTGAAACCTCATACCAAAGTCAATCGTTCCATTTATTCCTCAATAGAATCACACATTCACTTTCTAGCTACTTAACACTCAAACAATACTAACACTCGTCTTCAAGACACTGCTAGAATCAGTCACCTATAAAAACATCCAAATACATGAGTTACATCACGTCACCTAATCATCCTCAATCTTTCATTCATGACAAATTTTTTGCCACCACTACTAGTACTAGACATTGAAAACATACAATCCCCATCTGACAACTAGTGCCTCACATACCACCGGTCAAGACCACATTCAAAACAAGCATTACAGAAACCAATGACTCCACCTCCCTCCAATGGAGTGAGTCGACTCCCTTCAACCGGAGCTTCTACCGATGAACCCTAACAACATAACAAACCACACACAGGTCCGCCCTCCCACGAATGCGCACAACTCCTAATTGGAGAACAAGACTCACGACAACCGGCGTCCTTGCCAGGACTAGAACAACGGAAAGGGTAACAAACCCCCTTCTCTCACAAGAGTCTGACGACTCACACCTAAATGCACCCGACAACCTATCATACGCTACTCATCATTCGTCCGACTATGGACACCCAATCTCACCTGAGATGAATTGAACTCCTTATACACAAGAAGAAAAACTAACTTGGAAACACATACGGAACCACAAACATCAATCTAAGTGACCTCGCCACTAACGGACCGCCCTACACAATCAACGCAGAAACCTCGCACGCACTTCTCCGTCACACTATGCTAACCGAAACCAATCAGATAAAAGCACCAATACCCTCAACATACTAACACTAAAAACCATCACTGCACGTTGGACACCGCGTCCCATCCTACCCAATAATCTTCGAATGAGAAACTCTATAAAGTGCAATGATACATGATCACCCGTTCCACCTCTACCCTTTGAAAGCGACACTGCCTCGATCACCGTACACACAAGACCCGTGACCTCAATCACAACGACCCACAAACTCGCCAAAAGAAAAGGGTGTCTATCTGGCAACATCGTCCTCACTGACTCTAATGACTACACCACCCACAATCACCTCAACTAGCACACAATCCATCACCTACCTGACAACACACATCAAAAAACTCGTAATTTCCAAACCGCATTTGGACCATACCTTAAACCACTCTACTCATCAGCACTAAACATCACACTACAACACCATAACACTTTTACTGCCATTCATTCCAACCATAGTTCTATCATATCATCCCACCGTACCATCAAACCACTACTAAAGGATTTTTCCTCGAATATCCCTAAGACAACATCACCATAACAAAAAAATAAGCGCCATTACTTTCGATACTCCCCACAACGACCACTACCTAACACTAGAAAAGAACATCCATACAGCAACGTCATGCCGACAAACCTTCAAAACAAAATGAGCACAAATCTCAAAATGCTCAACATCCAATTGTCACCTCAATACCATCAACGATGCCATCAATCATTAACGCTTAACCGATAACATCAAACCACTCTTTCTAAGTGATCTACGCATCTAAACAAGAAAACTCTATACCCCAAGTTCAACATCGTTACTTTTTCCCATTCTCTCTCCCTAAAACATCCTTGGTCCCAAAAAAAAAAAAATCAAATGGGACTACCAACTGACCTACAAGATCAACCTCGTCCCAATCACTCCAATTATTAGTTTATCCCTTCAAATCCTCAAGCAACAAGCACTATCTCCTGATACTCCAGACATAATCTGAAATATAACCTTAATCTACAACTTTCAAATTCTAAAACACAATTTATTTGATAACACCATACTCACCAGCTATTACTTCATTCATAAATAACCAAGCACTCCAATGACCCCATACAACCCGCCTTATTGTGCAATCATGCACTATTCAACTAAAACTAACCACTATACATCACCTCAAGACCTTCTAGACAGATGTGCCAACCCAGAACCCCGCTCATCTACTGAGCCATGCAACCGACTCACCAAAAGTCGATTACCTGCAACACACTCTCGTAACTATCCTAAATGAGAATCATTCCTTGACAAACCAGCCTCTAGAACAAACTCCTACAAAACCATGAAATGATCTACATCCCGCAACCGGTCCTAAATCACCATAGACCTACAGAGTCCACTAAGTCCCCACGACAGTCAGAACCAACACGCTTCCTTAGACCGTACCAAAAGATACACATCTACAACTCATATACCACATTCGTGACTTGAACAATCTCTGATACACTTACCACGACCGGTTCGATAAGAACCTCCGCACCAAACCGTGACCCAAGTCACTAACACTAACCTCCTAAGGTCATACCTTTCTCCCTTGAAACTCTCACTCGCACACCTGACCTCCATGGTCACAGGAACCCATCCACCAATGCATGAAACTCACACACAACAAGAACACCATGCCATGAAATACAAACCCGTTCTAAGATCATGCTCTAAGCACCGCACAAAATGCACCAAAAGATTAAATAGACCCCACACTGGATAGCTCAATCCACGAGCTAAAAGATCAAGCCATTCTTTCGATAAGAACTGGCACTCAACCACCCTGGAGCAACCGAGCTCTTCGCCTACTCAGGTCAAAATTGACACAACCCTCAATGCCGTGACAAGTACTCTACCGTACTAGCAACCATCCCATGCTCGACTGCATACATGCATAAAAGTACATAGGTATACATACAAGACATACTTATATATATATACACACACACACACACAAAATAACTAGAACATAACCCTTGACACAACTGTGTCCTATCGCATTAGTTTAAACAACGAGTTCATTAAATTATTATGTGAAATTAATTATCCCTTCTATTCTCATCATCATTTCGCATACTACACACTTGCACAATCCATACTCACAGCTTGCCATTAACATACTTCTCATACTTATCATCATATCGAAATCAACATGCTTTCAATCATTATCATGGTAATAGCATACATTATTTTAAACACATAAATATGTGGTCACATAGGCAAATAAGCAAGTAAGCAAGTAAGCATGTTTTCCAAAATCATAAACACATAAGCAATTAAACAAATAAGCATACTTCTCAAATAACAATCACTTTAACACATAGGCACATAAACAATGCAATTCAACTTCCCATGCAATCCTAGGTAGGCCTCTACCCGTTGTCCTAATGGTTTTCGAACCATTGCTCTGATACCAATTTTGTAACGTCCCGAACTTGAGGGTCCGAAATCGCTAACCGAGTTCTTACCCGAACCCGATGTCAACTAAGGGCACTACTATCCTTTCTTATATCAATACATAATATACGTGACATCCCAGGGTTTATATAATAATAATAATAAATAAATAATACTAAAATGAGGTCATAGCAATAAAGTATGTCAAAACGGTCTACTAACCCATTGAACCCTGTGGAAGAGCGTCGTCCGCCACTTTCCTTCCGTGTCCTGAAAAATGTTAAATATAAGGGGTGAGCAAATTGCTCAATAGGTGGTGCCTAAGGCACGCCTCTTGTGACCCCGTGAATCTAAATAATGATAGAAAAATAGAGAAGTGGGATCATGCTGTATAGGGGTAAACATAGCAACAAAATCGACAGTCTAAGTCATAATTAAACTTATGTTGTGCAATGAGATGCAATGTCATGCAATGTCACGCAATGTCACTTCCCATTTTCTAAAACCATTTCTACCACCATTTCTAAACCGTTAATGCAACATGTCTCATGGCAGCTCCATGGCGGCACGAGAGAATGATTGGCTAACTGTCCCTGACCACAAGGCAACTCTAGGGCATCATTTGGGGCCCAGTTAACTTAACCATGCTAGGGTAGTCTCCCTAGTTCCCTCTAGGTCACATTAACCCTACGGTCCCTAGGCAACTCCTAGGCGGTCGGGTTTTTCGCAAACCCTTTCATAAAAAAATCATTTCCCCAAAAATCATTTCTTCCCTTTTCAAATCAAATTTTCTATTTTCTGCCCAATGCCATACATGAATGCATCATGCCTTTCCATGTCATGTCAATATCAATTTCTACATATTTTATATATATCATTCTTGTATACAAAATAAAATAAAATAATTAACTCAAAAGCTTCAACAAAAATCGAATTCAAATTCATAACATATAACATTCTAGGCATATAGGGAGTTTAAACTTAACATGTTTTTTCATATAATTTCAATTAAAACATGTTCATAGCACCAATTTCTCACATAAGAATACAACTAGCATGATTATTACACATAACCCATATAACGACAAACAAAATCATATAATTAAGATATGGTGGAGTCAAATAATAGAGAAATAATTCACCAAAATCAAAGATTACATGTATTAGAGACCCCTACCTCAAATTAAGCAAAAACCCCCAATTTGTGCTTTAGATCTCGAATTTCGTAGAGTGCACCAAATAAGGAATTGTTCCAATCAATTCGTAGATCTTGATGGGCTCGTTAATTTGCCGCAAACGGCACTCAAAAACTCCAAGTATTAAAAGAGAAATTAAATTTGGAAGTTTGAGACAAAAAGAAAAAGAAAAAATCAAGAAAAGGAAAGAGAGGAAAAGGGTTGCGGGAGAGAGAGATTGTGTGATCAAAATGGCCTCTTGGCCTTATTTTTAAAAGGCATGTGGGCCCACCATTTTCTTTTATTTTCTTTTTATCTCTTTTCATTTTCTTTACACCACACAAATAAATATATATCAACTATATGAGACCCACATAAAAATGAAATTATTACATATTCTCTTTCCTCTCCACCCACTGCCGTCACTATCTCTATCCTCTCCACCTCATTTTCCACCCTTCGTCGCTGCCATGGCCATGGTATTTTGTTTTATATATTCTTTTGGTGGTTTATTTTCTGGGTTTAGCTTTGTATGTTATGATATCTTTCTCTACAATTTTTTTTTTTTTTTTTTCAATTTATTACTTTGTTTTTGTCATATTTTGAATTTCAAACCCTAATTCCTTTTGCCCAACAATCTATAGATTGAAGCTAATCACAACCCTAATTTTAAGATTAATTTGTCATCGTACCATTCGGAAATGAATGTAGGGGGGAATCAACGGTAAGAAATGGTGGTGGGTTCTGAATATATTGGTTTTTACGGTGGGGTGGCAGCAATGGTCGTGGAAGCTAGAGATGATGAGAGGTGCGACAACTAAAGATGTATGTTGGTGTTCTTGGGTTCTGATTGGGTGAGCAATGGTGTTATTGGGTTCCAATTAATTGGGTCATGGTCGATGGATCGGTGATGGTGATTGCCGATCGTTACAGATGAGAAGGGGAAAGAGACGACACGAAGGGGACTGAGATAGAATGCAACGAAAGGGGCAAATGAGAGATTGAGAGAGAGAGAAAAGAAATGGTGTCGTGTAGAGCAATAAGAGACTTGTCAAAAAAATTTGGCAGCTCTTATATTTAAGAGGAGATTTGAAAATCTCAAATTTTAAGAGCCCAAATGAGAGCCCATTGGAGAGCTCACTTTTTACCCACCTCTCAAATTTTGAATTTGAGAACTCATATAGCAGCCCATTGCTCTTTATGTGAAATGATAAGTCACATTTTTCTCTGAAATACCAATACAATTGAAAATTCACTTTTATATTTTTAGTAATTGCTTGTTTTACTTTTATCCTTTTCCCTGTAAAATAAAATATTCATTGATATTCAAGAGTCCACCAAGCCAAATAGGCATACCGCATACTATCAACAAACATCTTATAACTCATTCAAAAATAATATCAATCAATTGAACCGAGTCACTCATAGCACCCTTAACTTAAGTCAAAGCTTCAGCAATATTCGCTTCAACTATTTTGCCCAAAAAGAACAAATGCATTTTACAACTGTTCGTTGTTGGTAACGTTGGATCTCAGAGAAAACAATAACCGGTAACATTTCAAACTGGATTGACTAAGTTTCCTCATTGAGTATTCTTCTCCTCAAATCCAATAATTTTGATGGTGAAATTCCTCTTCAATTGTGCCACTTAAAAATGTTATGTTTGTTAACCATACGGGATCTTTCTCGGAATAATCTTAAATAATACTGTATTTCTCTTTAGATACTTTGACTTTGTAACAAGAAGAAAAATGTTAAAATAGAATCAGCGTATATAGAAATGATATATTCAGCTTACCGTTTTAGTGATATTCAAAATTCGTAATCAAAGGCATTTAATTGGATAAGTACTGAAGCAATTCATAATTAAACGCTAAATTGAATTTTCATACAATACCTAAGTTAAAAAATAAGAGAGTTCATACATCTTAAAAGCATTGCTCTAATAAAATATATATATTGTTCTGTGTCCTCCAACAAAATCAAGTGGTGTTGTGTTTTAGGTTATTTATTACTTTACAAAATCAAGTGGTGTTGTTTTAGTCTCCCAATATTCTAATAAAAAATGTAACCTAATTGGAATAGGAAAGAAACGACCAATTTGTTCCCAGCTGGTTTCGCTTAAACGCAACCGTTTCTGTTAGACCAGTGAGTTATAATTCAAAATCAAAATTTGAAAATCAACTGCGCAACCAGTTGCTGAGAGCGCGACCGACTCCGCAAAGGTAGTGCACTTTTTAGAAAACTATCTTTTGAAATAGAGAAATGATAGGTCTTCCGAACTCAATTGCCGACTCCTCCTCCGAATACAACATAGTTGGATTACCTTAGAACTCTTAAAAAAATTTCCGTAAACATCTCTTTCTCTTCGACTCATTCCCAACCACGTTGTATTCGGAGGAGAAGTCGGTAATTGAGATCGAAAGACCTATAACTTCTCTTAAATATTTCTAAATGCCTACACCTAAACTCACCAGTGATAGAATAAAGTGTATTCACACATTTGCCCCTTCTAATTTGATAATTCTCATCAAACACACATCCATATCTTCGATTTCGTTTTGAAACTCGAGACTCAAAATTAAAGAATAAAATTATAACTCAATTGGACTTGTTTTGAAATTGAAATTTGCCGATTACAATATTATTTCACACTACAAATCCGTCTTAGTGTGTGAGAGAGAGTATGAAAGTATCTAATTTGTGAAGAGTAATTTAAAGAAGAAATCTCAATGGTCACTTTTTGACAATTAAATTTTAAATTTAGTACCATTCATCTTTTGGTGACTTTATTGTCACTTTAAAGTAAATTTGCTTAGAATTGATCATTAATACTTAATTTTCTCTATATATTTTTTTTCTTTCTTTTGGTTTTTGTTCTTAGGATGGTTTGAGACAGCTGCTAGAACATACATGATAATATCAAATGTAACATTAGCCCCACAAATATGATAATATCAAATGCAACTCCAAAATTGAATTCAAATATTAAATTTATTGCAGTTGATATAATTAAAAATAATAATGAGTTTGTAATATTTTTTTTACATTAATCTTTTATACTCATACCATCAACGTTTATCACTTCTTTGTTATTAAGAACATTTATTCCACCGTGATATATCATGCACTGCTGCCTTACAAGAGGAGATGGGATGTGATAGCTTATGTTCTTCGTATTTATAGTGCACTAAAGTTACTTTTCCTTGAATTATCTTTTATTTTTTTAATTTATACAAAAGAAAAAATATATATATAGAATTATTTATTATTTTCTCATAATCTAGATCCTAGATATTTTATACATTTTTGTCACAAATCATTTGACTAGAGATATCTATAGATCTTCTCATTTTTACAAATAAAAAATAAAAAATCAACAATTACTACTTTATTAATTTCTCATATTCTAGATTAATATTTTGTATCCATATTTTTCACATGTCATTTGTTTAAAGAAATCTACCTAGATTTTTAGTAGTCCTCCTTGGACTCTTCCAAAAACGTGCACCAATTATCAACATGGTGAAATGATGGTCCGAAGTGGATATTGCGAACGATTTAGTGATTCATAGGGTCGAGAATTTGGCTAATGGATGTGGCTTCACCAGAGTAATGTTTGAGAGTGATGCAACAAGTTGCATACGTGACGGTTAAAAATGGTTGGTCCATTGCTCTCTCAAGGCCCGACATCCAGACTCTCATTCAAACCCGCCTTAAGGGCAAATGGGTTGGCCCAAAGGCATGGCAGACATGGGCCATGAGAAGAGAACTAGACCAGTGACCAAATTCTCCACGAATGTTCTAAAGTCAATCGGCGACTAGGTATCGGAGAGGAGTTTCCGGCATGCTCACTAAGCCATAGTCGCCGGACGTCTTCACTTTGCTTCACTCACTCTCTGGTAAGCTAGTTTGCTTTCCATTCAAATCTTTGTGTTCTGTTAGGTCTCTCTCTGTTCTGATTTGGACCACGAACTCAACTCTTAAAACAAAAACCCTAATTTAAAGTGAATTTCAATCAATTTTGACAAGCCTGGTTTGGAGGCTCTACTAGTGTTTGAATCTTCCATTCACGAACAAACCAAACCTAATTTTACAATTCTTAGTTTGTGAAGATTTAATTTAACTCTTAGTTTCATTTTTATAATGATGCCAATTGCAAACATATGTGTGTATTAATATATAAGTTACTCTAGAACCTGTACGCAATTTTTTTTGTTCTTTCCACCAAAAGTTTTATCTTTCTCTCTCTAATTTTCTTCCCTGTAAATCTGTTTTCCTCCTTCAACTTTCTTTCTTTTCTCTCCCATTTTTATTCTGCCCTCTGTCTCTTCCTATATTTGTTCTCTCTAAAACATTCAATAAAACCTTCATCTTTCAACCAAAAGTATTCGTTCTCTCTCTACATTTCTTCAAGAGCATAAAATATATTTCAGGAGTTTTCTTTTGCACTTTACCCAATTTATTTATTTATTTATTTATTTATTTATTATTTTTTTTTCCTGTCGACAAATATTTTATCTTTGCTCATAAAAACAAATACCTTCCAAACTCTTCATACATGAAGAAAAAAGCTAAATGATAGTCGACACCTTTGCTTTTGGTTCACTTTTGCACCAGTGTTCCAGAACCAGGGCGTTTCGATGCGGTCTTTCGCTTCACGCTGCTGTCGTCAAGACAGGAGTGCAAGCCAATGTCGTCGTCTCCAACCACATCCTCAATATGTATGCCAAGTGTGGCAACATTGTATTTGCCCGCAAAGTGTTTGAAGAAATGTCTGAGAGAAACCTTGTGACTTGGTCTGCTATGATATCTGGCTATGACCAGTCTGCAGAACCTCTAATGGCAATTGACCTTTTTTCTCAAATGCGGCTTGTGCCCAATGAATACATCTTTGCCAGTGCTATCAGTGCATGTGCCAGTCTCTTTGCACGGACACAAGGCCAACAGATTCACGCTCAATCTATGAAGTTGGGTTATTCTTCTATCTCTTTCGTTTCAAATTCTCTTATTTCAATGTACATGAAATGCGGCGGATTTAAAGATGCTTTATCAGTCTTTAGTGGCATTTCTGAACCAAATCGTGTCTCTTATAATGCACTTATTACTGGGTTGGTAGAAAACCAGCAACCAGAAAGTGGGTTTGAAGTGTTCAAACTTATGTACCAACGAGGTCTAATCCCGGATCGTTTTACTTTCGTGGGAGTTCTGGGAATTTGCACTTCTGCAGACGATATGTGGGGAGGAATGGAATTGCATTGCCAAACAGTGAAGCTCAATCTTGACTCCACTGCCTTTATTGGCAATGTGATAATAACAATGTACTCGAAGTTCAATTTGGTAGAAGAAGCCATGAAGGCTTTCGAATTGATTGAAGAGAAAGATGTCATTTCATGGAACACTCTTATTACTGCTTGTTCTCATTGTGATCACTATGCAAAGGGTTTGAGTGTTTTCAACAAGATGACGAAAGAAAATGGTATAATGCCTGATGACTTTACTTATGCCAGTGCCCTTGCTGCATGTGCTGGCCTTGCTTCAATACGTCATGGCAGCCAGATTCATGCTCATCTCATCAGAACAAGGCTGGATGAGGATGTGGGCGTTAGTAATGCACTTCTCAACATGTATGCTAAATGCGGTTGTATTGGATATGCGTACACTGTTTTTAACCAAGTGAAATGTCGTAATGTTGTCTCATGGAACAGCATTATAGCTGGATTTGGAAATCATGGGCTTGGCGAAAAAGCCCTAGAACTCTTTGAGCAGATGAAAGAAAGGTGTTTGCAGCCAGATTCTGTTACATTTGTTGGACTTCTGACAGCTTGCAATCATGCAGGGCTTGTGGACAAAGGCCAAGCTTACTTCAATTCCATGTCTGAAATCTATGGGATTGCCCCTAGTGTGGAGCATTTATCTTGCCTAATCGATTTACTGGGACGAGCTGGCAGACTAAATGAGGCTGAGGAGTACATAGAAAAGTTCCCTTTTGGGCATGACCCAGTTATATTAGGGAGCTTGCTTTCTTCATGTCGACTGCATGGAGATGTTGTAATTGGTGAACGCTTGGCTAGACGGCTTCTAAAACGTGAGCCTGTTACTACTTCATCGTATGTTCTATTGTCGAACTTATATGCTTCAGATGGAATGTGGGATGCCGTTGCAGAGGCAAGAAAGATGTTGAAGGGTAGTGGACTAAAGAAAGAGCCAGGCCATAGTCTGCTTGAAGTGAAAGGAATAGTGGAAAAGTTCACAGTTGGTGATTTTTCTCATTCAAAAATTGAAGAGATAGTGGACATACTCAAAACTTTCAGTTGGGCAGGGGATGAAGTTTCATTATATAATTAATCAAGTCGTCAAAAAAAAGGTGTGTTATGTTATTTACATTTATTTCTACATAAAAAGGTGTGATTCTTATATACCCCCAAAAAAGGTACCGACTTTATCTTAATATTTAATTAGCATCAAGAAGAAGTAGAAAAAAATTGATATGTAGAATATGGAAGTTGTTGTTATTGATGGGATGGATTGGAGGTTGGGATAGAAAAACCATTTATGCTATTAAATACAAAAACGAAATGAAAGCTCTAGTATAAAATGTGATGTGGTTAGAGTGGTTTTTAGTTTTTGATTATTATAATATTTGGTACCAAAAGAAGTCTTCAACCGGAGAGGGAGAGAGCTTTTTTCTCTAGAATCCTAAGCTAGCTCTTTGGTAATTAGTATCATTCTTGTATATAGTGCTATATAGATTTATATGCTGGGATTTAGGTTGTTCGATGTTCAGGGGTTCAATACTAGTATTCCTTTCAATAATCATGTATATACATGCTCTTTAGTGCATCACATATTTTTAAGATAGATGTTTTTCAACATTAAGGAGATAAAAATTATGTTGATACTTTTTCTTTTTCAATATATCCAATAGAGATATTGTAGGTAAAGAAAAAGAATTTGTAGTTAAACATATAAATATGACAGCCTTGCTTTGTACAAAGATGAGGTCTCCAAGAAGAAAAAAAGGTGGACTGTTAAGAAACAATCTTTCAAACAGACACACACTTTGATAGGTAATTACCAATCTTTCTAATAATTATTTTAGGAAGTCAGCATAAATTAAATATAATGCTTACAAGCTTTTTTTCAGTGTGTGAGTATATATATTGCAGCTATACAGTTTATTCATTTGTCATACAAATAAATCAGTAGACAAGTTTCTATATGCGCAGAGTGGGTGTTTAAAAAGAAAACAAAAGCTAGAATAGCTTTAGATCAAATTAAAAAGAAAACAAAAGCTAGAATAGCTTTAGATCAAACTTTATCGGTGCTTCAACTGAATAATTTTGTCCTCTACTCTCTATCTATTAAAGATGCTTAAATATTCATTTCTTCATCTTGAACTCTCTCTTGTCCTTGTCATTGTCGTTTCCTCAAGCAGTCATGCAGCCATCACTAGGCCTCATAGGTTGGTCACTAAACTCATACACCGTGATTCGGTCCTCTCCCCGTACTACAACCCTAATGCCACCACCTTGGACCTTGCTAGATGGGCTACAGAAAGCTCGGTGGCACGCTCTGCTTACTTGAGGGCAAGGACAGCGAGCTCTTTATACTCCACGGTTGATGTCCGAGGTGGTGTTATTCCTATTGTTACTGGCATTATATTTCTTGTGAATTTCTCTATTGGAGAGCCGCCAGTTTCACAACTCGCGGCAATGGACACCGGAAGCATCCTATTATGGATTCAATGCCTCCCTTGCACAAAATGTTTTGACCAATTAGGCCCCATATTTGATCCCTCCAAGTCATCCACGTATGACGAGTTATCTTGTGCTTCTCCTTATTGTGATTTTCCATTTAGATGTGATAAATCTCGAAGTTGCAGGTATGGTGAGAACTACTATGACAATACTTCCACAAATGGAGGCCTTGCCCTTGAAAAGCTCACATTCTTGACATCTGATGAATCCACAACTAGTGTCCAGAGCATAGTGTTTGGTTGTGGACACATTAATGAGAACAAAATAGGCAAATTTAGTGGGGTTTTGGGACTCGGCAATCACGTTGTATCTTTGCCTTCACAATTAGGTTCTGTATTTTCTTATTGCATTGGCAATATAAACGATCCTTACTATACTCATAACCAGCTAATTATAGGAAACGGGGCTAGGATTGAAGGCTATTCAACTCCAATGACAATCTATAGAGGATTGTACTATCTAACCTTAGAAGGCATAAGTGTGGGACAGAAACGGCTTGACATTGACCCAGAAACTTTCAAACGAAATCCATTGGGCAGAGGTGGTGTGATCATTGACTCAGGCATGACAGATACTCTTCTAGTAAGACCTGGGTTCGAACCGCTTAAAGCCGAGGTGCAAGCAGTGATAGGTGGATTGTTGAGACGGGTGGTGATTACTATGAAACCTAATCTCCTATGCTACAGGGGGGTCGTGAGCGAAGACCTTAAAGGGTTCCCAGTAGTGACATTTCACTTTGCTGGAGGGGCTGACTTAGTGTTAGACATAGACAACATGTTTCAACAGCACGGCCCTAATGCATTTTGCATGGCTGTGTTTGTGTCTGATGATGAGGATCGGCCTAGTGCAATTGGGATTATGGCTCAACAATATTACAACATTGGCTATGACCTATCCGGCAAGAAACTTTATTTCCAGAGAATTGATTGTGAACTACTTGAGGACTGATCAACTCCTATGATTTGTAGTGAGGACTTTAGTGCGATTAATGCTATTTTTGCTTTCCTGTTTTTTTTTTTTTTTGCCTCCTGTACTCCTTGTTAAGCACTTTTAAGATTCATAAATTTATTAGTAATCTTTGATTACTTTATTATCCTCGTATCATGTATATATTAATATAACAAAAAAAATATTTGACTAAAGTACTTGTAGCGGAATGTTACAGATTCAGCTACAGAATTCAAGTTATGCCTTAGGCAGCTTGGCTATTTTCATTCTTTCGGATATGTGTTTCGGGCCTTTGGCCTATTTTCTTTTTGTATATGGGATTTTGGGCCTTTTGAATGGGTCTGCCCAAGTCTGTTTGGTAGTCCTTAACCACCTCCATCTGAAAGCCGTTGGAATCTGCAACCCTCACCTAAATTGACCTAATCATCTATACTTCTTTGAATTTCCGACAAAAATGAACAAATATATAAATAAATAAAAAGAAAAAAGATTAGAGTGAGCATATTATTAGATTTGGCATCAAATTAACTCACCTAAAAATGAGTTGTTCTTCTTTTCTCTTTTATTTATTTTAAAACAAATAAACTCCTTATAGATATCTAATATATCTATATATATAATTCTAGTAAAGTTCCCTATATAGGTCATTTATATACTTCTTCTACTGTGATGTTGATGTATTTGGCACAAGGATACAAACAATTCTTACAAGGAATTTCTGCTTGCCATTTTTCCATGTGTTAATGCATTAGTTGTAGAATTATTATTTTTTAGAATACTTTTATTTTTTATTTATTTTGGCTTGCCATGGAAGAAGCTAGATTTCATAGACTATTCCAAACTTGATTGTTATTTTATTTTTTGGCCACATGTTCTGTGAATTAATTGTTCATATATGGTAACATAATTAATTTTCATGCAAACTTTGCTTTCTGTAGTGTTACAAGAAATATATAATTCCTCTTTAAAACCCCATGTTTATGGACCTTCAACAAGCTCCTTTTTTTTTTTTTTTTTTTAATCTCATTTTTTAAAGGCAAGATGGTCTTCAAAGATCAAAAGCAAGAATTTATATATATGCTGAGCTTTGTAATAGAAATTCTGTCAACACTAGAATGAATATTTTGATATTTTATTATATTTGATATACATATCCACTGTATATATCTTTAATGTGCCCATGCATTTTTAATAATCCTTTAAATACAACAGGTCATGCATTATGCATACTATAAAGATGATATGGTCTCCAACAAAAGATTAACCTTTATGCAACAATCTTTATAGCACACATGCGGTCAACCAACAATCTTGTTAGTAATTATTTAACAAATTAAAATAAAAGATCATGCTTTTTATAAGCTCTTTTATACTACGTGTATTGCAACTAGCAATACGTTGTTCAAATTTTTAAACCAATAGATTAGTACTGAAGTTAGTTTCTATAAATCCAAGGTTGGTATTCAAACAATAAAGGAAAAAGAAAACAACAGAAAAGTTAAAATTTACTAGAAAAATCAAATTGTATCATCAGTGCTATGAATAATTTTGTTCCCATTTTCTTATCCATGAAAGTTGCTTCTGCATTTGTTAGTTTCAAGCTCATGATTCTTTGTTCCTTCATCATTGTCGTCTCCTCAAGCTATAATCCTGCAGCCATTGCCATGGCAACGCCGCCTCATAGGTTGGTCACTAAACTCATTCACCGTGACTCCGTTCGCTCTCCATATTACAACCCTAATGCCACCACCTCTGACCATGCAAGGGGAGCTATAGAGAGCTCGATGGCACGTTATGGTTACTTAAAGGCAAGGAAAGAAAGCTATTCTTTCACCACAGATGATGTCCGAGGTGATCTTCTTCCCGAAGATCATGCCTCCGCATTACTCGTGAATCTCTCGATCGGCGAGCCACCGGTTCCACAACTCGTGGCGATGGACACCGGCAGCACCCTATTATGGGTTCAGTGCCAACCTTGCAGAAGTTGCTTCAACCAGTATAGTCCCATATTCCGTCCTTCTAAGTCATCCACATACGCTTACCTACCGTGTGAATCTTCTTATTGTGATGATCCAAATGTCGGATATTGCGGTCTTGGAGACGATTGCGTTTATGGAAAAGTATATGGTGATGGAACCACGACAGAAGGACAACTTGGTACTGAAAAGCTCACGTTTGTGACGTCTGATGAAGGCATAATTAGTGTGCCTAATGTGGTTTTTGGTTGTGGACACGAGAATAAGAACAGTGGCATAGGCAAAATGAGTGGAGTTCTAGGACTCGGACCTTATTATGTTTCTTTGCCTTATCAGTTTGGTTCTAGGCTATTTTCGTATTGCATTGGTAATATAGATGATCCTCACTATAACTATCACCAGTTAATTATTGGGGAGGGGGCGAAAATCGAAGGCTATTCAACGCCAGTGACAACGTATAGAGGCTTTTACTATGTAACCCTAGAAGGCATAAGTCTGGGAGAGAAACGAGTTAACATCGATCCAACAACGTTCAAACGAGATTCGTTAGGCAAAGGTGGTGTGATCATAGACTCAGGCTCGACGTGGACTTTCCTAGCGAAAGATGGGTTCGAACCATTGAGCAGAGAGGTGCAGGAGTTGATAGGTGGAGTGTTGGAGCCAGTGGCACCTACTGATCAAGATGGTAGAGGTCACCTGTGCTACAAGGGGATTTTGAGTCGAGACCTAAAAGGGTTCCCGGTGGTGACATTTCACTTTGCTGGAGGAGCTGACTTAGGGTTAGACATAACCAGCTTGTTTCAACAAGATGGCCCTGATGTATTTTGCATGGCAGTGCTTGGGTCTGATGATGAGGATCGTGGGACGAGTGTAATTGGGATTAGGGCTCAGCAATATTACAACATTGCATATGACTTGAATTACATGAAACTCTATTTCCAAAGAATTGATTGTGAACTTCTTGAGGACTAATTACAAGAATTGGAATCATGGCCCCAGGTATTACAAATTTTCATTTGAAATAAGGCCGTTTCTGATTCATTAACTATAATTTTCTTTTTCTTTTTCTTTTTTCTATCACTTTGCTCAATTTCTATTTGAGTATTGAACTTGGTAACTTTTGCCATCCCAAAAGAGAAGGCGTATGATTTAAGTTATAACAAGGACTTGGGTACCTCTGATATTATTTAGTCTCTTAATTTCATGTTTACTAGGATAGCACATGCATAAGTCAATAGGTAGCAATTTTTTGTTTTTTGTTTTTTGTTTTTAAATTTTTTTGTGGGTAATTTAATAGGCTGTGTGTTGCACGCGACTCATAGAAATAAAAAAAATTAAGGTTCCATTTTAAAACATTTTTCGGAAAATATCTTGCACTTGTAGCTCATCTTTTTCTTCCCTACAAATAATTTGATTGAATATCTCACAAACAAACCTTCGTCTAACAATTATTATTTTGTAGAAACCGCAGTCTACTTTGTAGATTTTTATGATTGTAAATATTTTTAGTGATACAGATAAGAGCTTAAATTTTTATATGAAAATACTTTCAAAAATCAAACATATGAAAACTTATTCTTAGAAATTATTTTCAGTGAACCAAAAACTGAACAATGAAAAAAAAAAAAAAAAAAAAAAAAAAAATTACATCAAAAATATTTTACATCAAAAACATTTTACGCCAAAATCCAATGTCAAATAATTATGGAAAATATTTTTTGTTATTTTTCATTGTTTGGCTCCCCTTTAAAAATAAAATATTTTACGCTAAAATGGTTGAAAATGATTTACCAAGTAAATAAATAGCCGTAAGTCGTTTTGTAATTTTAAGTCCACAAGTCACAAGTCTCCTCGAAATACATGAGCAACAAAGAGATAAAAAAAAGTCAAATGTTTCAAATCAATACACCATTTGACGATGGTGATCCTTGCTAACAGGCAATAATAGTTATCTTGGTTAATGTTGTCAATTGTGCATCTGGCAGGCTATTATGGTGCTAGGTTATGGCACATGATGCCAAGCTAAGGAAAAAGAAAAGTATTATATATGTAATAGTAAATTCTAAATGGTAGGTGGTCTTTTGAGGATAAAATTTAATAATAAAATTGTGTATACTTAGACATAAAAAAATGATAATATCATATTATGTGATAGTATGAGGTCCTTATAAATTGTAAAACATAAGGTATTTGATACACGTTGTCAAAAGAAATTCAAGAATTGTTGTTGACCTTTGAGCTGTTTGATAGAATGTCTCACAAAATTATTTTATTTACAAACCTCAGTGTATATCGTCCCAATCTGATGTTGCAATTATAACTCATCTTTTTTATGAGTACAAACTGTTTGATAGAATGTCTCATAAACAAACCTTAGTCTAATTATTATTATTTTTTACAAACCGTAGTCTACTTTAGATTTTAATGATCATGACTGTTTTTAATGGTAGAGATAAGAGCTTGAATTTTATATGCAAATATTTCCGACCACACAGTGAACCAACAACAAATATATATATATATATATATATACAAATAACAAATTTTAAATGGAATTTTTTTTACAACAAAAAATTTTACGTAAAATGTTTTTTGAAAAATATTTTTGTCATTTTTTGGAGTTTGGCTCCCTTTTAAAAATTGAAAGTGTTTTTCTAGTAAAATATTTTATGCTAAGGCTCCGTTTGTTTGGGCGTAAAATATTTTTCAGAAAATATTATCTTATATTTTGGTGTTTGGTTGTCATAAAATATTTACGAAGAAAAAAATATTAAAATTTAACAAAAATAACTTATCCATTAATTTTTGGCAATTTATTTTACATGCCCTGCCTGATGAACTCAACGTAAACTTTTGCCAAACACAAACAAAATAAAAATAAAAGAATATTTTATTTAAAAAATATATATATTTTTCAAAAAAAATATTTTACGTTGAAACAAACAAATATAAAAATTAAAATTTCTTTTTTCACGGATCCCACTTTCTGACCATATGAAGCCAGACCCTGCGTTGCTAATAATGGCTTCAAAAATTAAAACTGTTCCTCAATGGTTAAGGTAGAAACCCAAGATCAATATTTTTATATAAAAATAACTTTAAATTTTTATTTTTTAAAAAAAAAAATTTTATACAAACACACGAAACATATGGTTGTTGATGTAATCTATGTCTAGTCGTTTTAGGTCTAACTTGATTCATATCCTCCGGATCTGATATTGCAATTATAGATCATCTTTTTCTTGTCTACAAACTATTTCATAGAAGGTCTCTCATACAATCTTAGTCTAATTATTATTATTATTATTATTTTACAAACCACGGTCTACTTTTTATAATATTATGATCATTAAAGTTTTAATGATAGAGATTAGACTATTAGAGCGTGAATTTTTATATAAAAATATTTTCAAAAATCAAACAAATTAAAACTATTTCTTAAAAATTATTTTCACCTAACGAAGCACTTAAAAATGAAAATGAAAAAAGAATTTTACAAACAATATATGAAAAATATTTTATGCTCTGCTCCGTTTGTTTGGATGTAAAGTATTTTCTGGTTTTTTATTTTCTAGTGTTTGTTTATCGTAAAATATTTTCGAATCAAAAAAGTATTTAAAATCTAACAAAAATAATTTACTCATCAATTTTCGACAAGTTATTTTACAGCTCCCTCCCGAGATGGACTCGCCCTCAACCTCGACCTAGATATTTGTCAAATACTGAAAAATTAAAAATTAAAAAACATATATTTAACTTGAAAAAGGAAAATATTTTACGTTAAAACAAATGGGCCCGAGGGAAAAATATTTTGCAAAAAAAACATTTTACGAAAATATTTTTCATTATTTTTTGGTGTTTGGCTCCCTTTTAAAAATTGAAAAATGTTTTCCATGTAAAATATGTTATCATAAAATAGGTGAAAATGACTTGCCAAGTAAATAGCCGTAAGTTGTTTTACATTTTTTTAGTAGACTTTTTGACGATTGTCACTCATCGCCGGCGATAATTCTAATTCAGTTTATCAAATCCGGTATTTTATATCTACGCGCGCCAACAGCAATTTGGTCGTTGATAAACCTTTTTGATGCCGATTATATATCTAATTGACGGTGTGTATAGGTTGTGAAACATAAGTTATTGATGTTCTCTCTATCAAAGTAAATCCAAAATTTCTTGTCGACGTTTGAACTTCAAAGGAAGTTTGGGTCATATTGGGTCGCTGGTGAACTATTTTTTTTATGCCGATCATCAAATTGACGGTTGTGTTTAGACTGTGTACATAAGTTTCTGATATTCTATCTGTCAAAGTAAATTCAAAATTTCTTCTTCATGTTTGAACTTCATCGAGTCTGGCAAAATCATGTCAATTCTAAGTTGATTCATATCCTCTCAATATTATGTTGCAATTATATTATAGCTCGTCTTTTCTTATTCACACACTGTTGACAAACAAACGTTAGTCTAATTTACTTATTTATTTATAAACATCATTTTACATCGATTGTTGCAATTATAACTCAACTTCTTCTTGTGTACATACTGTTTGATAGAATGTTTCAAAAACAAACCTTTGTCTAATTTTATTTTTTATATTATTTTTTGACACCTCAATCTACTTTGTAAAATTTTATGACCACCAAAGTTTTAACGATAGTGATGAGAGATTGACTTTATATACAAAAACATTCTCAAAAACCACGCATATGAAAACTATTTCTTTAAATTTATTTTCTATTTTGTTAGTCTAATTTTATTTCATTTTTATATTTTGACAAACCTCAGTCTACTTTGTAGATTTTTATGATCATCTAAGTTTTAATGATAAAGACAAGAGCTTAAATTTTTAAATGAAAAAATTTTCAAATATCAAACACATGAAAACTATTTCTTAATTTTTTTTTTTCAGCGAACAAACACTGAAAATTGGAACCCAAAAAAAAATATACATTTTACAAAGAAAATAATTTATGTGAAAAAAAAAAATTACCAAAAAACAAACATTTTACAAGTAAAACTTTTTTTTGGAAAATATTTGTGATATTTTTTGGTGGTTTTTTTTCTCATTTTTTAAAAATTGAAAATATTTGTAATTTTTTTAGTATTTGGCTGTTGTAAAATATTTGACGTTGAAATAGATGAAATAACTTATCAAGGAAATAGATGTATTTGCCGACAATTGTTATGTCGCTGATGAACTTTTTTGACATGATCGGGATGCCAATGAGTTAAGATTCTCTATGTTCTCTCTATTAAAGGAAATCCAAAATTTTAGGTTGACATATGAACTTCGATACTGTCCCAAACTGTTGGCGTATGAACTTCGATACTGTCACGGTCTTCTATTCGTTTCAATCATATCTTAAAAAAACAACTCACTTTTTCTTGTCTACAAACTGTTTGATAGAATGCTCACAAACAAATCTTAGTCTAATTATTTTTTTTACATAGAAAATATTTTACAACAAAAAAAATTTAAATTGAAACAAGTTAAGAATAACAATTTGTGTTCGCGGGTCGTAATCGTATTGTGTCGACTTAAGAGTATTCTACTAAACAGCTCAACTCGAATACGACCTGTTTTATAATCGTGTTAGGAACCTTCAACACTAACCTTACCTGTTTATTAAACGGGTTACATTTAATGACCTGTTTAATAAAATCAAATATTTTATTATTTAAATTATTAATAATACTTGATCAAACATTAAATACTTGAAAAATATAAATTTCAATCCAACCAAATTACTAAATAATCTTTAGTCTACAAAAAAAAAAAATATATATATATATAAGATATAAGTTTTAATAGTTATTTTAGAACTTAAATAGAAATTTGTTTATGACACGTATAGTTAAACGGATATAAACGAACCCCTCAATCCAAACATGACACGATTAACTAAACAGGTTAATCGTGTCGACTCGTTTATGATCTGAATCTGTTTAAGGTCAACTTAAGCCCATTTAACTCGTGTTGTATTCGAGTCGTGTTGGTGAGTCATGTCAAACTTTGTCACACTTAGATTGTGTACCTCACCCAATATAATAGCTTACTGGTACCACCTACACACGCTCACACACACACCCGCGGACAAGGCCGCCACATACTCTCAAATATAATATAGACATATTTTATTGATTATTGACCCTCTCATTCTTTAGTGTTTTAACTTATAAGTGTGTGTGTATATATATATAAACAAAGCTACTTAAATTTGGTGAAATAATCAGAATTATATGTTAGATGGTCATCATTTTCTTAAATGCCCTGTTTATGGTATTGAAGTCAGAAGTTGAGATTATTATATGTTTGATCCAAATCTATTCACATGAAATAATTTATTAGGTCCATTTCTAAATACATCACAATCAAATCCCAACTCACCCTTAATCAAAATTTACTCATTTTTGCTAATTAAGTTAATACAATATTTACTCCAATTAAATTTGTTGTAAGTGCCCCTTTTAACACGCAAAAGACCCTACGTCTCTTGTTTTACTTGTTCTTGGTTTTTGTTTCGACATGAAAGTGTGACATTTTGTTGTTGTTGTTGTTGTTGTTAGCTAACATGAAAACAAAAACCCATTTGCGTGGTGGGCCACAACTCACAAGTGTTTTTATGTAACACCACACCACCTAGAAAGCAAGTCTTTCTTTCTGATAAATTGGTCTTCGTTTTGTTTGTTTTGGCCACTCTGTGGAGTCCTGTTTTAGACAGTCAAAATTGTCATCACACTCTGCGTATGATGACTTCCATGGTGTCCTTCTGACTTGGTCGTAATTCAAGGTTTAGACTGCTTACTCCCTTATTACTGTATTTTGAACTCCAATTAGACTACTCAACTGTTTTTAACTGACTCTTGTTGAGAATAAGAAGAACTTTTGAAATTGACCGTTGAAATAGTTTAGATTTGATTACATTTGTGGAGCTTGTCAAATTGTTGAATTTTACCATAACCTACCCTGATGAACTAATAAGCAGTATAAGACTTGAGAAGAAGAAGAAGAAGAAAATATTTCAAATTCAAAGTTAAAAATTAGATTATAACTAAAACATGCGGTTAAGTGATTATCTCTTCTTCTTTCAAAGTCAAAAATGAAAGATTTAAATTTTTTAATGATATTGTGAAAATTTGTTTGCCAACCCATGTATAGTGATAAACAAATCAAAAGAACAAAAGTGAATAAAATTCATTCACGCATCATGTATTTAAAATAACGTTTTTTCCTTTCTTTCACTCATGTTCACTTTTTTCGATCAAATTTTTTAGTATCTTTATCCACACCAAAATATATTGGACAAATTACATTAATATCTAAAAAATCTCATATATATATAGATATATATATAGTAAAATTGAATTTGATGACGGTGCTTAGAAGTTAGAACCCTAGTCCCCATCTCCACCCCCAAACCCCACGGCAGGGACGAATTCAAAATAGGTCAGAGTCCATGGGGAGTGATTTGTAGTGAGTGGTCCGCACAAAAAAAAAGGCTCTGTCAAGTAGAAAGACACGTTTTCTTCCTATCAAATTCTTACTTGACTTTTTAGTAATTTCCAAAAGTGGTTGGCCAAATGTCCAAATTGCCTACTATTTTCCACTATTAAGCCCATGGAATAAAGTCTTCTTGTGGGTCTCATCTATTTATTTATATACACATCCCTATTTAATTTTTCTATGCATGAAAACATACAAGTGAAGTCTCATCTACTTTCTATAGACATTTATATTCGTGAGACAAATAGAGAGAGAGAGATAGAGATATAGAGAGATGGGTTGTTCTTTCTCTTGCAGTTCATCATCTACTTTCAACAACATTCGTATTGTGCACCTCAATGGCTATGTTGAGGACTTTGAACCACCAGTCACGGTGGTCCAAGTCACCGGCAAGCCACCGAAGCATTTTCTGTGCACTCAGGTCCAACTTCTGTCCGGTGACTTGAAGGCCCTCAAGCCCAACACTCAACTCGAGCCGGGCCACGTTTACTTCTTGCTATCATACGCAACATTCCAGGCCGAGGTCTCTCCCATGGACTTGGCCTCTATGGCCAGGAAGCTCACCAAAGTTGCAAAGACTAGCCGGTCGGAATCCCTGTCTGGCCGGACAAGTTTCGGGTCCAGCCCACATTGCTCGAGCCCAATATGGAGCTCACCGGGTCGGAGTCCTAACCGGTTCTCGGAACAGTGCACAAGGGTGGAGCCAGAAAGTGGTGTGGTGGCTTATGGTTTATCCAAGTCATCAAAAGCAAGGTCATGGAAGCCAATTTTGGACACCATTAGAGAAAAATCGTTCAATAGGAGAAGTGAATCGGACTTACAAGAAAATCATATAGAGGCATCAAAAGTTGCATGAATGTGAGGTAGGTTATATTGTTGTAAATAAAAGTGCTATGGAATTTTTTTTTTTGTGTGTGTGTGTGTGTGATGGAGTTTTATGTAATGTGCTGATGGGAAATTGGGTAATGAATTTTTCTTCTTTGTTGCTATTTCAACTTCCTATAAATGGCTATATCCAAAAGGCATGTTTATAAAGTTATGTAATGAAAATCTTTCATGGGAAATTTGAGGATGCCCAAATTATGAGGCTTTCAGTCCAATTCTCTTGACTTCTTAAAATCAATCTGAAATCATGTTTTTGGTAAGAGTCATGAGTTAAAAATTCAATGAATTTTCTAATCCAATGTTTAGCATCACGATGCTTATACGAGCACAATTAATCAAATCGATGAAATTGTACCAATGGACCATTAATCAATGATATATAACCCCCAATAATCCAATGATATATAACCCAATAATAATCTCCCGAGTGCAGTGATAGCCCAGTGATAGGATAGCTGTAGTTTGGAACCTTTGACTTAGGTTTGAATCCCACCCCATCTTTTCCCTTCGCATATTACTAACACACTAACGTTGCCAAGATAAAAATATATATATAATAATAATAACCTCCTGGGAGGGTTTGCCTCCCGGTGTGGATAATATGCTTGTGTAAAGACTTATCTAATATAAAATAAATTTGTTAACTAAAAATTCAGACTTGCATTTGAGCATTCCAATTCTTGATGTTTTTGAGGTGCAGTGTATCTGATCATTTGAATTTCCATCCACTTGAAAGTTGGAATTTAAGTGTGTACAAAATATGGAAGTTTCTCCAATTTATCTCGAGTGTACCTATTTTTCAACTCTATTTATCAATTTCTACAAGCAAACCCTCCTCATGAAAACTGCAGCCAAATGTTATGAATCATTTTGTTCAGCAACTTCTACTTGCAAATTTGTCAATAACCCAAAACTTAGTACATTAATTTAATTCTTTACAAGTTTGTTCAGCTACAAAGAATTTGGAAAGTGTCAAATTCCATGGATTAATAAGATTAGAGAACACTAGTCCGCTTGTGTGGTCCAAGTGGTTCAAAGCGGTACAACAATTGGAGCTGGTGGGACCCACCTCATATTTGGTGAGCAGTCCCACCCACTTTCCTTGCTATATGATACAGTGAAATGCTTAGGTACCCAAGTTTCTCCTCTGGCATTCCTTCCTCTAAGAAGCTCTCTTTCAATTTCCTCCAGAGCTGTCTTAGCTTCCTTTGCTTTCTCCCAATTTTTCTTCAAAATGCTTTCACTCACTTGACCCCACACCACAGCTGATTCACTTGCCCAAACACCCTAGGACAGTGAATAACACAATCAGATACAAAGTTACAATCATAAGCATATATACACATACATTTACACACACACACACACACACACACAAAAAAGCATAATCCATTCATAGATCATACATGTAGTTCATATGTCAATGTTGTTAGTAGCTTGTTAAAACAGATGATTAATTGAACTTGCATAATCATCTATAACTGAGATGATTTGTTGTATATCAGACTATTTGATTGAATTTGTCTGTGTGCATCTTATGGTATGATCGTTCTTCATAAATGACCTCTCATATATGTAATAGAATTCAACGATGGATACAACAATTGGAAGGGGTTGGTTACCTCTGGATTGTTGGCAATGGGTGTCTTCAGTCCTGAAATCATGTCCTTCGCATTGTATATCACCGTCACTTTTCCGTTACTAGCATCCTTAATTGTAATCGTTCTGCATATTTAGATCAAGCAAAACAAATAAAAAAAAGTGTCAACAAAAATAAAATGCAATGTTTATGTTAAACTCATTGGGATACAACAAATGTGTTTGGCATAGAGTCCTTGCAATAAAACTTCCACAAAAAGTAACCAACATCTCAAATTCCTTCTTTGCAACAAACAACATTTAATAAGGAAGTATTATCTTCAAATACCCCATGAATTACAAGCACAACAGAAGGAAAGCCCATGTACTAAATGAATATTCAATAGGGAAAAAAGTACCTATCCCAGTGGCCATTAATCTCGTATATAGTCTTCAATGATGATGACATAAAAATCTTTCCATTAATTGCCCGGTGATTTGTTCGGCGGCCTAAAAAAGAGTTGGTTCGATAACAAAACTCAGCTTCTAGATCAGTTTCTGGACATCGGATTGTGACGCTGCCCACCCAATCAACACGGGGAAACGGCAAGAATCTTATCACAAGCTTTGGAGAGTTCATTACATAACTTTCACCCTTACTCAGGAGCTTCAGCAGTCTTTTCCCACACACCTCGGTTTCTACAGAGGTACCTACAACATGTATTTAGGAATATAAATAAACAAACTAATATTAAAGGAAAAACAATTTTTAAATGATGTAATTAAACACCATAAGGATGATAATAATTACAGTTGAATTAGAAGCATAAGGATGTTCAATGATGTAATTTAACACCATGTCTATAGTTGATGCATGTCTACAGTTGAACAATTTTTGATGCATTGTTATAAATATTTATAACATCAATGATTCCAAACTTTACACTACCAATATTCAGAGGATAAGATTTATACCATGAAATTTTGGAGTAGGATATTGACACCATAACAATTCAACATTATCTTTCTCATCAGTTGCATGAAGGGCAGACACCGGTGGGTGATGAGAAACCTGCAAGCATGGAACACTAGGGTTCAGACATAAGCCAAAAGCAGGGGTATACACATTAGAGGAGCGAAAACACGTCATGCAGAGTGAAGCCAGTCGAGCTTCCAAGCTCAGCATGGACTGATGATCTTGGATTCCCCAAGGTAAACCAGACCAAGTGCTGTTACTTGAGAAAATCAATTGATTCAATCATATTACTACCATAGTACTAAATTGAGCTTGCTTAGCAATGAAAGTTAAAAACAGTTTGATCTTGGTTCACCTAGCTTGCAAAGAAGTTAAATTTGGCAATAAAGCTCTCTAGGTAAAGAATAGAAATAGAAATATGCTCTAGTACCTGTTCAAGCAGCACATTGAGGTTGCCCCTTGACACATGGTGAGTCTCTCCAAGAATGGGATTGTAAGGAGCAACGCCAAATGCCAGAGGGCGCATGGTAGATATGCTCCATGCAACGACAGATGTAAATCTTTCAATTGAGCTCTCGCCATTGGCAATCTTGGTCAACAAATTGTCACCAACGCAATACACTGATTCCCCATAACACTGAAGTTGTGACTTTGGAATGTTGAAGAGCGGTGGCAGCTGAAATTGTAGATGGAACATATTAACAAAATCATCATATGATCAGAGCATTGTTGACATCAACACATCAACAACCAGACACCCACAATCATACATAAGCTGAAAAGTGAGAAAACAACAATGTTGTCCCTATTACCAAAACAGAGTATTGGCTTTACCCATTTGCACACCTACTAAATAAATTGTTACTAGATACACGAACCATAAAACTAAGCATCGAAGGAAAAAATTAGTTTGAACAATTATAATTAGCTCTTCATATACTCGGTTCTGGCTACAATTACATTCATTTTTTCTGACATTGAAACCATAAGGTGTGTAACTAAACAAATGCAAACAAAATTTAGATATGAAATATTTGACTGCTTTTCTCTGTATTAAGAAAAATCCATGAAACTTAGGGGTCTAATTGTTTAGAGGTTTCCACTTGGAGATTCCTTTCTTTAATTTGTCATAACATCTTTAAAACTAAGCAACTAACTATTTATACAAATGTGTCATGTATTCTTCCTTGCATTTTGGGATACAATAGAAACTCCAAACTCTTTAACAAACATTGAATTTAAATGTCCCACCATGGCACCATATGATATGTGTAATCCTAGAAGAGGGTGTAAAAACTATTGTCCTGAGCATCTCTCAAATTTTGTACTTTTTATTTCACTCCACAGACCTCTCAAACTATTGTGCATAGCATCTCTCAAACTATTGTGCTTGGCATCTCTCAAACTCTCAAACTATTGTTCCGACAATTTACAATTACAAAAATTATATATATATATATATATATATATATATATATTCCTCCATATTTTTTCCTTTCACAAGTAACACCAAATCAAGATCTTTAAGGAGAACAATCAGTTCAACATTTTTTATGACTTATAAATAATCTAAAAGTCAGCCTAAATTGTGGGTTTTACAATTCAAGGCTAGGGTTTAATTAAAGACATGTGCAATGAAAGTTGACTATATAACACATACATATATATATATATATATATATATATATATATATTGGTATACATGCCTGGAAGCGGGTGAGATCTGTGCCGGGGCGTACACTCTTCAAGAGACTCAAGATACGTTGTATAAGATTAGGAGCTCTGTAATTAACATCTGATTCCCCCTCTAACGAAATTGGTGATGTAAGAACAGCAACCTTTACACCTCCAACATCTCCTTCCTTCACCTGCACCACACCATATAATTATCATTATCATTGTAATTATAATTATCATTCCACCAACAGTATTAGTTTTCCCCAAAAATAATAATATCAATAGTTTTTTTTTGGTAAAATAATATATATAATTACGCTGGCGACGGATTTTTTTCTCTCTTTTTCGATGAATTATGTGCGAAGTAGTAAAAATAATAATAATTTCTTAATTAATTTTTTTTTTTGATCAGTTCGATCCACCATTTACGCTGCCGACGGATGATTCTCAGCCAAAAGTTCAATCAGCCGTTTGGAGGAAATTGAAGTAAAGAATCCAAGAAAAAAGTGAAAAAAGCCAAGGAGAACGCACAATTTTTTAATGGTTTGTTTATAATCCAATGATTAGGTATAAGAAATTGATTTTAAAAAACAAAAATTAAAATTAAACATCCAATTCTAAAAAAGAGCACCGAATAAATATTATTCCGTGTGCCTTACGATTGAAAAATTATGCTATTAATAATTTTATTGAAAAAATAATAAATTAATACTTTGAATTTACAATTAAAGAAGGTTTAGCATGTTTGAGATGAACTGTTTTGAAAAGGAAAAAAAAAAAAACAAAAAAGAGATACGCAAGAAAAGGATTATGAGCTGTCCATTTAAGTTGACCAAAGAACAAGCTTTAAATATATCAAACACTAATTCTTAAATATTTTCGAAGCCCAAGGAAAGTCAAATTTTTCATTTTATATAGTGTTACTATTAATAATTCTATATTTTATCCATTAATAAATTTGATTGTCCTATTAAGAAAAGATTTTTTTTTTAATAGTTTGTGATTAATTCTCGTTCTCCTGTTCTTACAATAGTCTCGTCATTTTCGTGAGGCCCAGCAGTCATATGGGCCTTGTGATTATGAAATTGTTAAAAGAGTATATATATCTTCCCTAGCAAGCAAACCAAAAAAAAAAAAAAAACTTTTTTTTATTATATATTTTTACCATTTATCAAGAAAATCCAGTTGTTGATGGCACAAGTTTTGGTTTCAGTACTTTGTAATTATTGTATAATGAAATTATATATAACATATATTTATATTATATAATATAATAATATACGCATTCGCATGTGATCAAATCTTACCGTTCAACAAACATAAAGAGAACACAAGACTCCAAACCCGGCCTGCCAAGGTCCAACCCTACCCACTATCCCATTTTTGCTTTCCACATGACAACAAAGCATTATATCAATATATTAATTATACCTAAGATATATCAATTCATATGTATAATATATTAACACCCACTACACATATTAATCGGTAACTGATTTTTACACGCCGGAAAAGCCCCACTTTTCCGACCATACCAATCAAACAGCCAATCAAAATATACATGTTCACAGAATATGTAGAGATATGTATATAGAGAGAGAGAGAGAATTAAGTACCATTAATTGGAGTGACGGGTCTGTCGGCATGGAGGAGCTTGCTTACGACTCGATGCAGAGAGAGAGAGGATTAAGGTCTGTTGGTTTATGGTAGATTTGAACGATAAGGCAGAAAGGCCTTTTTAAAAGGCTTTGGAGAGAGAGAGAATTGAGTAGTATTTCGTCTATATGGGTACGATCGAGTATATACAATATATATATATATACACACACATATATATATATCTAATTGGAAAAATTGACTAATGAGTTGTTGTAAAAGAAAAAAATGTTTCGTTTCATTCAAGAAAGGCACAGGAAAGGGACATAAAGAAGGGAAAGCAATGACTTACTAGTGTTGTATAACATGGATACAAAGTGATTACGAAACCGGGTAATGCCGAATTTGACCATTACGCCATTTTATATAATTAAAACAACCTCTTCTTTCTTTCTTTTTTATTTTTATTTTCTGAAAGGATATTGTGATTTTTTCACTTTTTTTTTTTTTTAAATGTGGGACTTGAACCAAATATATACAAATTATTATATGGTCTGAAATTACATAATCGGACGAAACCATGTACATTTATTCACGTAGGAACTCAGACCCCTCCATTCCTCATTGAAGATGAGGAGATAATACATTTGGGGCACTAAAGTGCTGTTTGATAAAACTGAAAATTAATCGGTTAAATTTTTAAGTACTAAATTTTAAGCATTAAAATTTTAAGTGTTAAATGTATTAATTTGAAAACATGTTTGATAATATTTTGATTTTAAGCACTGAATTTAATAAGATTATTTATTATATACAAAAATTGAAGTCTAAAAGTTGTACATATTAAATTTTTACCCTCAATATCTGGTACTCATAACAATTTTATATTTATAATATAAAAATATTAATAAAATAATCACATTAATTCACTCAATGAAATATATCAATTTAAAAATGAATATTAATGTCAAATAATTATTTAAAAAAAAAATAGAATTCTTATCTATAAATAGAACTCTATTATATAAATAACTAATGAAAATTTAAATTATATGAATTTTGGATTACATAACATTTATATAGGATATCTAAAAGAGTGCTAAAAAAAAATAATAATAATTAAAAAAAATTAAAATTAAAATTTAAAATATATGGGTTTTGGATTATTTATTATGTAGGATATCAAAAAAAATGTTACAAACATTAAAGAAAGTAAAATTTAAAGCATATTGGCTTTGGATTACATAATATTTGTGTAGGATATTGAAAAGGGTTGTTATAACGAAAGTACGTGAAAAATAATTCTTATCTAGGAATAGAATTCTATTATATAAATAAGTGATAAAAATTTAAAATATATGGGCATTGGATTATATGATACTTATGTACGGTATCAAAAAGAATATTAAAAATATTTTTTAAAAAAAAAGGTGAAAAAGAATTCTTATTTACAAATAGAATTCGATTATATAAATACATTGTGTTCTATAATGAATCAATTTAAATAGGTAACTAAAAGAGACATGTTTATAAGATACTAAATAGAACTATTATTTTATTATTATTATTATTATTATTATTTTAGGAGGGGGGGGGGGGGCGGGGGTTTAAAAATATAATAATAATAACAGCCAACCAAATATATATAGAAGAGTTTTTCAACGATAAAACTTTTCAGATGCATAGAGAAATCACAAAAAGAAGTCTAAGAACAACTCCAACGGCCCAAAATTTAGAGATTCTTGTCCTCTTTTAGCTATTGGATTGCTCCAATAGAATCTCCAAAAAATGGGCCACATGTTTTGGGTTGCAGAAAAGGGCGACCCAGTTAGCGATTGCAGGCTTCTTACTTGCGGGCCCGACCAATTTTTGGATTTTTAACTTTTGCGGTCCAGCAACACTGTAGCCTAGAATACGTTTAAGGGCGTGTTTGGTAGTGGAAAAAAAAAATTCTAAAAATCAGTTTTTTTTTGCATTTTTTGGCCTTTTTTTTACCTTTTTTTTTTTATCTCATCATAATTGAACTAAAGAGCCATTAAGGCACTATTTAGCTTATACAAACAGTGCCTTAAAGGTTTTTTAGGCCAAAAAAAAGTTTTAAAAAAATAGAAAAAAGTGAATTTTTTTTCCTTTATAAAAAAATAAAGGGAAAAAAGATAATAATAACAACCAACCAAATATATATAAAAGAGTTTTTCAACGACAAAACTTTTCAGATGCATAGAGAAATCACAAAAAGAAGTCTAAGAACAACTCCAACGGCCCAAAATTTAGAGATTCTTGGCCTCTTTTAGCTATTGGACTGCTCCAATAGAATCTCCAAAAAATGGGCCACATGTTTTGGGTTGCGGAAAAGGGCGACCCAGTTAGCGATTGCAGGCCTCTTTTACCTGCGTGTTTGGTAAAGAAAAAAAAAAAAAAAAAATTCTAAAAATCAGTTTTTTTTTTGCATTTTTGGCCTTTTTTTTTTTTCCTTACCATAATTAAACTAAAGAGCCATTAAGGCACTGTTTAGCCATTAAGGCACTATTTAGCTGACACAAACAGTGCCTTAAAGGTTTTTTTAGGCCAAAAAAAGTTTTAAAAAAATAGAAAAAAGTGAATTTTTTTCCCTTTATAAAATTTTAATGTTCCTATTACATCATAGCCGTTTTAGGTACTGTTTGGCTGACCCAAACAGTGCCTTAACAGCTATATTGGCTAACCAAATAAATTTTTTTCCCTAACAAATAGAAAAAAGTAATTTATTAAAATTATTAAAATGTTAATATTTTTGGAGAGTGAAAATTCACCATTGGAGTACATGCGATAGCTAAAATTTGGAGACTCTAAAATGCTGACGTGACTATGAGAAATGCTGACGTGGCTATTGAAAAATGGTGATGTGGCAAATTTGGAGAACCTAATTTTAGAGATTCCATTGGAGATGCTCTAAAGAAATAATAAAGAGAAGCCTAGAAGAGACAGCGTGATTATTTGAGGGTAAAATAGTTATTAAAAAATAGTTTTAAAACCTAATTAGCTACTGTCTTTCGCGATAGGCAACCCTCCCCTCGCTTAAAATTTTGGTCTATTTTAAGTGGTACCTACATGTTTAGTGGTATTCTAAAATTTTATCAAACGCACTTATTTTTAAAAACCACTTACCGTCTCCTTCATACAGCGTTGAAGTATGGAATCAAGTGGGCCTAAGTCTTTGATAATCCGGAATTATTTACTCCTCGTTTCCTTTTATGTTTAGATGAATAAGTAATAAAGTATGAGGGCAAAGAAATTGGATTAAAACCTTGTGATAATGAAAGTTTTTTTTTTTTTTTTTCCCTTTTAGAGTACATGTATCGGCCCCACAACACGCACCATTCAAGTCAGGAGTGCGATTCGAAAGCGAAACTTCAAGGATTTACCTCCTAAATTCCTGTCAACGCCGCTATGCCTCTAGGGCTTATGATAATGAAAGATAGTGTAGCACAGTAAACACACTTCTATTTTTAAAAATTGCTTTAAATGTATTTGATAATCATTAAAAACACTTTTAATGGTAACAATTTTAGCTCAGTAAAGCTTTTGAATAAAGCTAGGATTTGAAATTTTTTAATCAGGTTGTATATTTTAGGTATCTATTTTTCTTTAAATAATTTTATCTTTTTTTATTTTTTATAAAGACATTCTGAACTTTTTTTTTATAGAGTCATGATACATAGGTAGAAAGATTGGACCGATTTGTTAGGTAGAATCTACATAACACAAAAAGATAATTAATATGGTAATCAAATGGACCCACTAGCATGTCCATTAAAACAGCATGAATTTTCAAAGACAATTACCCTTATATTGTCTTCTTTTATTCATCCTTCCTTTTTTAGGATCATTTAACCTAGATCATCGTTTAAAAACAACTATAATTAAAAATTCTTTAAATTTCTTTTATAAATTTTATCAGAACATTCTCCTTCTCCTTTATATAAATAAATAACAAGTTTTAAATTTTTCATCATAACTCCAAAAAAAAAAAGTGGTGGTGTTTGTATGCAGGGTATGATTAACACTCTTTTGCACAAAACCAACAACAGACTAAATGAGCTCGTCAATAAAGTGACGGATCTACAGAACCAAGTTCATCAACTTGAAAAGGAAAGAAAGAGAATGCCACCATGTAAGAGGAACAAGTGGTCTCTCAAGGCGACTTGATGGCGACGACAATGGTAGTGATGTCACCAAGTACTGTAAAGTGAAATATTTGTGTATCCCGGTTATAATCGAGAATCAATGATGGCAATGGAGAAAAGGGTGAGAGAAGAAAATAAAGAATGGTTTGACTATGGTATAGAGATGGATGATGGGAGACATTAATGTTAATTGAGATTCTATGCTAATTTGGATTATAGGATAATTTTGTCTTTAAAATTTTTATCTTTCCAAGTGTAATACAATTATAGTGACACATCACCATCAGTTTGAGTTTTGGGTCTGAGTATTCCGTACAAGTATCATTTTCTTTTTTTATAAAGTTGTTATTATCAACATTATATTAAAGAATGTTATTATAAAATTAACAATACAAATATTTTTAAAAAATATTATTACTAAACAAATTTTAAAATAATTTACTTATAAAAGGACTTATTATAATATGTATCAAACACCAAACGATTATTAAACAAAAAGCATGTGAACATTTTATTGGTGGGTCAAGTACGTAAAACACCTCTAAAGTATGCTTACGTGTATATCACATCACTCACATACAAAAAATACCCTTAAAGTTTTAATTTGTGCACATAGGTCTCTCTGACAAATTTAAACCTCAAGTTGACTAAATTACCCTTACTGAACTATTTTATAAACTATATAAAAATAAATAATTTTGTAAACGGGCTGAAAAGGACATTATTGGAGAATGTCTTTCTTGTGCAAAAAAACACCCCAAAAATTTCAATCTAGTGCAAATAGGTAACTCTAACAAATTTAAACCCTAAGTTGACTAAATTACTTTTAATGAACCATTTTATAAAAAATATAAAAATAAATAATTTTATAAAATGACTAAAAGTAACATTATTAGAGGACGCCGGCAATGGACAAGTAAAGATAAAAGTATAAAAGAAAAGTTGAGATAAAAATAGAAAATAAAAAACAAAAATAAAGTGCAAGCTAAAAAAACAAAAAAAATTCAAACTCTGAAAACCAGTGCACACTGATATTGGGATTTTTTATTTAATTTTTGTTTAACAATGTTGGTACGAAATAAAATACAATAAAGAAAAAAAAATTAGTAGAAAAGAGTAAATTGGAATCTCAAAAAATTCAAATCATTATTTTACAAATTATCAAAGTTTAAAAAAAAAAAAAAAAAATGTTTAGAAATATATATAGAAAAAAGTTTTTTTTTTTAAAATATATATATATATATATAAAAGGTAATATACACATAACACCATATACTATGAGATTAGTAGCATATATATCCCATTGGACATTTTCGAAAAAGTAAAAAGGCAAAATGGATATTACATTACTAATTTATGTCAGGAGGGATATTTTTGCATAATATGAAGAAAAAAAATAGGAATATTTTTTGCACATTCTTTTAAACAGGAAGTAAAAATATTAGGCAAAGTATATTTTAAAAGTGTTTTATACACTTGTCCCTTTTTTTGATATACCATGTGGATCAGCTAAATGCTCTCCATTGATTGGGATGCATTCCTTCCACCACTTGATTGAACACCTGACATCAGTCTGGCACCTGCGAAAATGAAAAATAGTGCGTGTAGCACAACAGAGCTTGTTTAGAAGCACTTCTATTTTAAAAAAAAAATTGAGTTTAACTGTATTTGGTAATTATTAAAAGCATTTTTAATAATAATAATTTTAATTAGGAATTTTTTTTGAATAGAACTAAGATTTGGAGTATTTTAAATTGCAAGTTATATATTTTAGGTATCTATTTTTCCTGAAACAGTTTTATCATTTTTTTTGATTTTTTACAAAGACATTCTTAACATTCTTTTATAAAGTTGCTACTATCAAATATGGTATTTTTATGTTAAAAAATATTATTATAAAATTAACAACACAAATGTAATAAAAAATATTGTTACTAAACAAATTTTAAAATAATTTTAATTATAAAACTACTTATTATAATATGTTCATCAAACACCTAACATATTTTTTTTATCAACGATAACTTTTTAGACAACTCTAATAACGAAAGAATAGTGATACTCATACCGAACAGTTACAGTGAATTGCCTAACCTAATAATTTTTAAATGATTATTTATACCAAATACAACTAAGTGGAAGGCTTCACTTCCTTATTTATTGTATAATTCACCGATTAAAAGAGTAGCTTTAACAATTTACAGCAACTATTCAGTCCAAAAATCATTTTCCATAACAAAAACACTTCTTTTATTATAACAAAAACATCAAAGGTGGAATTTTATTGATAAACCATATGAATCAGCTAAATGCCCTCCATTGATGGCACCAAACGATGGAATTTTATTGATAAACCATATGAATCAGCTAAATGCTCTCCAGTGATGGCGTCGAACGGTGGAATTTTATTGATATACCATATGAATCAGCTAAATGCTCTCCATTGATGGGGATGCATTCCTTCCACCAATTTGATTGAACACCTGTTGTCAATCGGTTCGACACCAATTAAAATTATGAGAGGCAATTCGTGTTCGCATGTCGTAATCGTGTCGTGTCAACTTAAGAGTATTATACTAAACAGTTCAACCCGAACGCGACCCATTTAATAATCGTGTCAAGAACTCTCAATACTAACACGACCTATTTACAAAAAAAAAAATTATATATTATTTAAATTATTAATAATACTCAATAAAATAATAAATATTTATAAAAATATAAGTTTTAATCAACCAAATTACTAAATAGTTTATAGTTTACAAAAAATTAAATTATAAGACACAAATTTATATAGTAATTTTAGAACTTAAACGGAAATTTATTTACGACATATATAGTTAAACGTGTACAAACGGATTACACGAGTTGAACCCCTCAACCCAAACACGACACGATTAACTAAACGGGTTAATCGTGTTAAACCGTTTATGACCCGAACTCGTTTAAGGATAACTCAAACCCATTTAACTCGTGTCGTGTTCGAATCGTATTTGCTAGTCGTGTCAATTTTTGCCACCCCTAATTAAAATAATAGTCGATTAACTTCTTTTCTATCTATACTATCCCTTGACTCCTTCCGACATTTATATTAATTGCAAAGTCAAATATCTATCTCTATTGCAATCAATCACTGAATAACATTATAAATGATATAGCATTTTCGGTTAAATTTCATTGTCTATTTTTTCTTTTTCTTTTCTTTTTGTTGATTAAAGAGTGTGTGTGTGTGTGTTTTTTTTTAAAGGGTTAAATCATTTTCTTTCTTATTTATTATTGTTATGTTTGAAAATATCAAATCAACACCTTAAATTTAATATTAAAAAAATATTATTTATTTCTAAATTTAAAATACAAAAATGTGTGTAATTCAAGAAAATCTTTGTGAGATGGATTTGAAGGAACAGAATCTATCCTAACTCCTAAGGCACACCTCTTTTCTTTAATTTTTTTTTATCTAATTTTTATTTTTTTGCCACTCCTTGATGTTATTTTGTTACAGTTTTTAATTGAAAATAGTTGACAACTTGGCATGATAGTGTGGCATATCCTACAAAGCATGTATTACCTATGTCTTGAATTTATTGTAAAATTTAACAGAAATTCGACCTATTCGTACTTGAAATGGATCACTCACCAATCTCACATATAAATCTGTATTTTTAGTGATTGAAAACATAATGTAAAATAACATTTTGACTAAACTTGGGATTCCGCGTAAAGCAACCACTTAAATTAATGGAATTTATGGCACGAAAGAGAATGGTTATTAAGCTATCTACGTAAATTAATTATATCCATATCTGTTATATCTATCTACCTATATCTATAAACCTTAAACACATTGACCCCACAAAAAGAATAGGTATTTTGCAAACACCTGTCTGTCACCTTCACCCTTTTTATTTTGCAACTGACATAAAATATCACCAAATTACACCCATTGTATTTGAAATGCATGCGTATGAGATGGTAAATAAGTAAGTTGAAAAAAAATCAATTTTCAAATCATAAATTTGGATCATTTTAATCTTCAGTGTCGTATATATGTATGTATGTTACATATATATATATATATAATAAAATAAAATAAAATCACTAGTCCAGTCTTACAACCACTGCATATATACATACCTAGATGGAATAAAAAATCATCAATTCTCACTGTAGAGCAAAGTTTGTCGTATGTTCCGATATGCAATGTATTGATCGATACGTAACATTTTTTAAAGTTTGATATACGATTTGTATCGATCAGTTTACACTGATTTTATTCGAATTTGTTATTCGAATTTGTTACATCGTTACCGTAACTATGACTGATACTGAGAACCATGCTGCAGAGTCCCTTAGAATGCTATTTATATAATAAGTCAATATATATGGTGTGTTTGTGTATGGGTGTTATGTATGATAATGTCAATGTAAACTTCGTCTTTATTGTCCTCATGTGCTACCTTAGTCTTAAGTCACAGAGCATGTGGTCAACTTCACGAATTGATTTGTGTAGCATAGTGGAGTTTTGATTTGTCTCCTTCGGATTATTATCACAAGATCAAATTAAGTGGAAAAAATCTGATCAAGTCGGAGACAATCAAAATTGATATAGATCAAAGATTTTGCCAGAGATAAAATAACAGATTCACTCATACTAATCAAAACAAGTCAAACATGAGCAGATTTAACCGAACAAAAGCAAAAACGGCATAAAAAATACTCACAGAGCGAACTTATTGACAAAAAGGCACCTTCCCACTCTCATGGAAGGGAGTAGGGAGAAAAACGGAGGGAAAAAAGGGGTTGTTATAGAGAGAAAGGTTAGCAAAGAAATTGGATTGAAAGCTTGTGAAAATGAAAGATAGTGTAGCACAGTAAAAACGCTTTTATTTTTAAAAATTGATTTAAGTGTGTTTGATAATCATTAAAAGTGCTTTTAATGGTAAGAATTTTAGCTCAGTAAAACTTTTGAAATTTTTTAAACTTGGGTTGTATATTTTAGGTATCTATTTTTCTTTAAACAATTATATCTTTTTTTATTTTTTATAAAGACATTCTAACCTTCTTTTATAAAGTTGCTATTATCAAATATGATAACATTATATTAAAAAATATTATTATAAAATTAACAATACAAATATTTAAAAAAATATTATTACCAAATAAATTTTAAAATAATTTAATTATAAAAATACTTATTATAATATGTTCTATCAAACACCTAACAAAAACACCAAACGGCTCTTAAACAAATGGCATATGAACGTTTTATTGATATACCATATGGATCACTAAAAGCTCTCCGTGGATGGGGATGCATTCCTTCCACCAATTGATTGAACACCTGATATCAATCAGTCACCGGCACAGATCAAAATAGTAGTCGGTTAACTTATTTTCTATCCATCCTTATCCTCCCTTTATTATTCTACTCCTTCCGACATCTATTGCAATCAATCACTGAATAACAATATAAATGCTATAGCATTTTCGGTTAATTTTTCTGTCCTTTTTTTTTAATGTTAATTAATGAGTATGTGTGTGTGGCGGGAATCTAAAGTATAGCGGACAGATGGCTGGAATCTAAGGAAATGCATCGAGGAGAGATCAACATGAAAGGAAGAGGACAGTTGTTATCTAGGACCGAGCTCAGTGCATTAAATGCACCATCTTGCCTTCACCGTGGTTCAAACCCCTTACCTCCCTTTAAAAAGTAGGAATCTAATATCGTTAGGCCACTTGCGTACATGACCCACATTAAATATAAGAGGTATAATACCCCTAATTTTTAAAAAGATAAAATTTAAATTTAAATTATTTTTATTTTTCATTTTGATGTGACTATTTGCTTGTATGTTAAATTGTGTATTCTTTATTTGATCTACATTGTTACTTGTGTATTTGAATTTTCTTATTTGGTTAATTATTTTCTTTAATTGAATTGTGGTTTGTTTAATTGTTATTATTTATTTGAGTTAATTGTATTGTTGGTATTATTTTAAAATTGTATTATTGTTTTCATTATTAAGTGGTTTAAATTTAATGGTCTTTAATACGCGCTTAAGTGGAGGTTTAATTAATGGTTTTCATTAATTAATAAAATTAGGGTTTTTGTATATTTTTATGGGTTAGCCGACATAATTTATTTAGTATATAGATTAGGATTTCAATTGGACCTAAGTCTCAATATTACCTATAAATATATACGTTATATGTCTGCCTAGGGTTTGAGAACCATATTCACTATACAGTGAAGGCAGAGCATGGCAGAGGCTTGTGAGGACAACTGAGAGATATCAATGTGGGTTATGACTGTGGATTGAAGGTCGGACATAGGAGAAAGGAAGAGCCGGAGTAGTGGAAGGCTTAACAGTATTCAGAAATTGCCAGAAAGTTAGAGACGACGCCGGGTTTCATAACTGAAATCACAAGTAAGTTCTTTTCTTCCTCCTTCCCTTTGCCTGTGTTCTGTGCACCTAGTTAGCCTCTAGGGTATTAATTAGATAATAATTGAACCATGTATGATTGTTGTATGAAATATTTGATAACCTGTTATCAGTGAAATTAATCTGAAATTGTTCAGTCATATATGGTTTGTATGTCTCTGTTTCCGTATAAAAACGTCTACCTGTTCTAAATCTTTTGTTGGATCTTCTGCACTAAATCAAGAACTTAATCATCACTAGATGTAAATTAAGGCCTGTAAGCTCAAAATAGAGGAAGAACAGTAAGGTTCAAGTGGCCGGAGACGGAGAGGACAAGCTGAAATGGAGCAGAAGAAGGCCGGAAGCTCTCAAAAGGGGTGAGAGGCGACTCCATAGAAGTGGGAGCCAGCTCCCACACAAGTAGAGCCAGCTCCAAGGGCCTTGGAGCCGGCTCCAAGTCCATTAGAGCCTGCTCTCAAAATCTAGAGCAGGCTCTCTCTCAAAAATAGTTTTGAATTATTTTTTTTTACGAGTGATTTTGAGACTGTAAAGGCTGTGAACTGTATGGGCTGAGGCTGGGACTTCATAGAAGGATTCAAAGGGTAATTTTAGGTATTAATAAGACCTGCAGTGGATTAAAGTTTAATTCTAAATCAACAGGACAAACAGTATAAAACTGGCACATATTCTATACAGGTAACGGATGAAAATCGGATTATTTGCTTAACTGAATTTAGCAATTTAATGGGATTTGGGATGTTTATAAAACCTATTTTCAATGCATGATAGGGTCCTCTGTATATTTATTTTGATCTATACGTGCGTTGGGATGTTAATTGTAGAATTATTAAACTCTTTCTGTAATTAATTGGATTACCGTTGGATTTTATTCGCTAGGAGCCCTCTCTTTTGTTTTTGGAGCCTTCTCTTTTGGTTTAGAGCCTTCTCTTTTGTTTTAGAGCCTTCTCCTTTGTGTTTGGGAGCCTTCTCCTTTTGGTTTTAGAGCAGTCTCTTACGAGGATTTGTTTCTGAAGTTTTTAGGCAACGTTTGGATGATTCTATTTTGGTCTGGACAGTGTGGTGAGTACTGGGGTTTTGTTTTACCAATTTCAAGAGTGGTTAAAGCCTCTTATTGCATAATTTATGTCTCTACACTAAAGGATGAAACAGTATAAAACTATACGATTTAACATACTGTTAACGGGTGGAAGGAATTGAATTATTCTGGAAAATTCTGGGACTTCACAGAATGATTTAAAAGGTTAATCTTGGGTATTGATAAGACCTTTAGTTGGTTAGAGTTTACTTCTAAATCAACCGGACAAATGGTATAAAATTATTGAACTTTCTATACTGTTAACAGATGAATTACGGATTAGTTGCTTAACTAAATTTTAGCAATTTAATGGGATCCAGTATGTTAATAAAACTTGTTTTAAATGCATGATAAGGTTTTTATTTTAGATTGAAACTATGCATGCCTTGAATGTTAATTGTTAGAATATTAAATTCTCGGATGCAGTTACATGGAGTAATACTGGATTTTAATTGCGAGATTGTTAATCTTCTTTCTGCAATTATTTAGATATTTGGTTTTGGACTGTAAATTACTTACTTATTATTTATATGTTGTAATTTACATGGACATGGAGGATTGTATGCACCGGTATGGGACGGTGACATACTAGGTTTGGTTTTGCTCAAAACGCTAATTCCTACCTTATGGATTTTATTTGGTGAACAGATTTACCTGTTCAATCAATTATATGGACTTTGTGGATTGTATGCACCGGTATGGGACGGTGGCATACTAGGGACAGACTGATTCAAAATACTCAGTCCTACCTATTTTGGAATAAGGGTACGGGTTGTTACTAAAATCCTCCTTATGTATATGAGTCAATGCGGTTGAATACGCCGAACGACTTACTGGATTTCTTATGGATGAATTTGAACAGATTTTATATATATTGTTATGGTACCGTGACATAAGCTTGAGTCTCATAGTCGATGGTTAGGAAGCGTATATGCAGTCGGATGTATAACTAACTATGTTGGTTGAGGTATACCCTGTTAAGCTTAAGTAGTCATGCCCACTCAGGTGCGTATTACATGTTGCCTTCTATTCAGGTTAAGACCCTCAGCATAGTTTAGTAAGAGTCCTGTAATGTGGATATATATATATTTAGCTATTACGGACTATATAGATATTGTTGAGGTATTTAGGGTATATCTGCGTATCGGGTCACTGTTTGGACTGTAGTTAGAGAAGAATTTGCATGTGGGCCTGACCCATTCTTATTTTTACAGGTGTTTGTTTGTTCCAGTTTTAGAGCTAGATCGTGCTGAGTAAATACAGTCATTCACTCCACCGATGACTAGGATTTTATTTCACATACTATACTTGGGTTTTATTTTGCAGTTGGGATTTTAGGGGTCCACTAAATGGATTCCCGAGTTGTATAATTTGGAGAAGGATTTGTATTAGAAATGGAGAATTTAGATGTATCAGAATAATTCTTTATTAATAAAATTTTATTATGAGGTTTTTGGATTATCATTCTAGTTTCTTTTCAGCAATTTATTTATTCCTGTTTTCTTAATTGTATTATGTGTTCGTTAACTGCTAATTGATTTGATATCTTCGGGTAATCGGGCGTGGGCCTGGCCAACTCGCATTCGGAAGTCCGGGGGTATCACAGGAGGTGACCCCTCCCACGAACCAAGGTATTAACCGCCTCGGGCCACCTACTAGTGTCCCTTCCGTCAGAGGCATAACCATTAGACATATAGGTAGGAGAGGAACCATCCTCGTGACCAGAGGTCTTTAACTGAAGGAACTAATATAAATGGGAGCGGTTCCTTTCCAAAAATAGTTCTCTCCAGGCATCTACAGGAATTAATCCTACGACTCTTAAGGTGCCACATCAACAACTTATTTTTGACTCGTTCAAAACACTAAAAGTTACTACACTTTCTTAAAATATCTAACTATATTAAATTACAGTTTACCCACATTAAAAAAAAACTTTTTTTCTCTTTCTCCTCTCTTCCTTCTCTCTCCTATATATAACATATATATATCACATGGCTAGATATATATATATATATATATATATATATATATATATATATATATATAAAGATTATATGCATATACGTCGGACTCCAGGGATGTTGTCTTTGGCGTCCATGCGCTCGAAAAAGGCGGCCATGGGTTTTGTGATCTGGCTTCCATGTCTACAACAGGATTCGTTCTCCAATAATATATATTTAAGAGTTTGAATAGTTTTGTTGATTGCCATCACCAAGCATTGGAATTATTAATTGATTCGAAGGCTTCAAGCTTGAACAATTTTGTTGATTGAAGGTTTGAAGCATTTGTTCGCCACTTTTCAACAGATTCTTGTGAAGCCAATTCAATGCGACATCTGGAACGACATAGAAAGAAAGAAATAGGAGGTTTGAGAGAGAGAGTTGTCAATGGCAGATCAAGAAATACTCCGACTGTATATAATCTGTATATATATACATATATATATATATATGTAATACCCCGATAATTTTAAAAGATTTATTAATTAGGATTAATTATTTTATTTTATTTTTCAATGATTTATTTTATTTTATTGAGTGCTAGATTAATTATCTTATTTTAATTAAGTTATATTTCGTGATTATGTATGATGATTGATTGTTTGTGTGGTTGATTATTGATTGAATTATTGGTGTGTTGATTTTATTGGTATTATATGACTTAGTTGTAAATTCTTGTTTGTTTATGTGCTTCATGTAATTAGTTATTTTAATTTCTGTATTTAATTAATTATCTTATTTATTTAAATTAATTGGATTGGGATTAAGGAAAGTTGGACCAAAAGATTTGGTCTTGGGCTTGTATGAAACCTTATTGGGTTAATTAATGAAGGTCCGTGGTTATTTAATTATTTAAATGATCACTTTTGTATCAATTATATTTATATATATATATAATTATATATAAATATAATTAATTAATAATTGTTATGGAAAGATATATATATAGATATATATTTATTGATATTTATAAGTATATATGATTTAATTAACTAATGAGTTAATTATGGAAGGAATATATATTTATATATATATATGTTTATAGATATAAATTATTTAAAGATTATTATTTTAATTCATAATACTAGTTGGAATAGGATTTGGAATTTAAGGTGTATAAAAATACACATAAGGCTTTAGGGTTAAAGGTTTTACACGTTAGAAAAATAAAACAGACAGAGAGAGAGGAAGAAGAAGGGCTGACAAGGAGGAGGTCGGATCTGAAAAGGAGGACGTCGGAATTGGAAGAGATAATTAAAGCTTAAAGCGTCGGTTTCGTTTCGAAACCTTCAGGCGAGTTCTTCTCTAACTTTCCTCTTAGAACTCATAAGGATTTCACCTTGAGTATCAAAATTTAAGATTAAATTTATTGATTAAATGATGGTTAGAACGGAATCTTAAAAATATGAATTATTATATTTTATTTTTGGAATTTTAGATTTTTATTGTTTTATATATGTGTTGTATATTTTGTTTACATCAATCGATAGGCTGGATCTAGACCCAAGAGGGTTAATTAGTGTTTCTAGCATTTATGAGAATTTTTTGGAATTTTTAGATTAATTTTAGAATGTGTTTTATATTTTTTGGAATTATTCAAGAATTATTTTCTATCTTAATTTGGCAAAATTATATAGATAATTTATAATATATATATATACAACACTGGAGGCGGCTTTGTAAGGTGGGCGCAACAATAGGGTAGTAATCTGGTGTAGGACGGTGCATGGTAAGAGGTTACACCACTAATCTGGGCCATTGGAATAGTTTAGATATAAGTGGAATAATTCGGTGCATTGCGGTGTACACAAAAGAGTGCACATGTGAATCTGGACCATGGATTAAGTTTGGTCAACAGAAGATTGATCTGGTGTGGGTGCATACATGTGAGCTCAAGTGAGCTAATCTGGTGTGGGTGCGTTTGTGTGAGCTCAAGTGAGCTAATTAATTGTGGGCGCGCTCACAGTAGTGTTTGAGCTCAGCCAATTATTTTGCCTGTTTGTGACATAAAATTAAAACGGTCATAACTTAGTCATTTTAAATCGAAACTGGGTCATTCTTGAGCTCAAATTCAAGGATTTTTCGTCCTCTTTCCAATGGTACCAATTTCATTATCAGATTCCCATCCTACTAGGAGATATTTATGTTTTAGTGAGAAAGTGTCGGAAAACTATTTAAACCAATATGGAGTATTTAAAGGAAACTATTTCTGACATATTTAGTTGTACTAATTTGTGTAAATATAATAAATTAATAATTTGTTATGGAAGGAAGTGTATATATATATATATATATATATATATATATATATATATATAATTTGTCTATGAGTTGTATGGAAGGATGAATATATATATATATATGTATGTATGTATGTATATTGATTTTAAATAATCAAGGATTATTAAAGAAGGTGTTAAACACATATATACATTAAATAACATATGTGTAGGTATATATATATATAAATCATTTAAGATGATTAATATTATCATTCTTATTTGGCATATCTTAATAGGCTGGTTGTTAAATTAATGATATGCGTATAATATGCATGTGATGGCTATGTATGATTTAGCGTATTGTTAATTTTAAAGTTAATTCATGGTTAAAGTGTGGGCATGGATGAATTGTCAAATGATTAAATATATTACCTAAATATTTGTATGAATAGAATACATATATGGAAAGCATGGATGAATTGCTAATTAAATGTATGAATAAATATACCTGTGGAGGCATGGTTGAATTGCCAATGTATAAATATACATACACGGAGGCATGGTTGAATTGCCAATGTATAAATAAATATACTTATGGAGGCATGGTTGAATTGCCAATATATAAATAAAAATATTTACAATGGCATGGTTGATTTGCCAAAGCATAATTACGTTGTTATGTGTTAGATGATTAAAATATCATCTATGGTTGTTGTATGTATGGATTGGATTAGGGTTAGATATTCTTAAATGAGAATAGTTTAGTACTTACTGGTTAGTGTATTATTTTACATTAATAAAATAATGTTGGGGAAGACGTGGATGATTTGTCAAAACTTGGATTTTGGATATGTGATTTAAACAATTAAAATCATTATCGGGTTAGGATTAAATAGAGTATTTCTTTTATTATAATTTGTTGTTTAAATGATTAAACAACTGACTAGGATGGGATTAAGGTCAAAGGAGTTTTTATAAAATGAAATGGTAGATTGGTCTAGGTATGAATATTATTTTAATAATTATTTAATAGGTATGGAAATTTAATAAACCTATTAATGGATGTGATTAGTATAGTATATATAATTATATATAGACATGTATATCGTGCTTTATTAAAGTTAAAACTTTATTAGGTTTGGTTTTGATCAGAGATGATCTGCTTATTGGTTTTCAGAGGCCTGGTAGAGTGAACTTGCTCGTAGGGTTTAACCCACGATTTATTTTTCAGGTTATTAGAAGTTCCAGTCTCGAGGTTGAGGATCCGCAGCTGAGAGACTGTTATTCATCTATTCATCTTGTGTACTTTTGAGTAGTATTGGATTATAGATAATGTTTTAAGGGGTCCTTGGGTTATGGGATTCCCGAGTTGTAATTGTTGGAGAGTTATTAATTAATGGAAATTATTATTTATTAGTTTTTCTTCAGCGTATTATTTATTTTTTTATTTCACTTTGTATTCTGTGTTTGTTTAAAATACTTTAATTTGTTTTGATATCCCTTGATTTTGTGCGCGGACTTGATCAATCCGTGTTCCAAAATTAGGGGGTATCACAATATATATATATATATATATATATATATATATATATCTACCAATCTGGATATATATATGTTATATATAGGAAAGAGAAGGAAGAGAGGATAAAGAGAAAAAAAGTTTTTTTGAATGTGGGTAAACTTATAATTTAATATAGTTAGATATTTTAAGAAAGTGTAATAACTTTTAGTCTTTTGAAGAGTCAAAAATAAGTTGTTGATGTGGCGCCTTAAGGGTCATATGATTAATACATGTAGATACCTGGAGAGAACTATTCTTGGAGAGGATCCATACTCAATATACATAGCCGAGATAATCAGTCATTAAGGTATATACCAACTACCCCCGAGCTCGAGTTACTTGGGTACTAATTTCTGCCTTCCCTAACTCTCTCAATCTCAATAGTAACGAAGAGTCTCTCATATTACTCAGATTTCCTCTTAAATATTAATTTTAACATTCCTGACCTATTCCTCATTCTTGAAAACTATCATCAACACTTATTTTCTATCCATCCAACGCTTATATTAATTGCAAAGTCAAGTATCTATTGCAATCAATCACTGAATAACAATACAAATGCTATAGCATTTTCGGTTAATTTTTCAATTTTTTTTCTTTTCTTTTCTTTTTGTTGATTAATGAGTATGTATGTGTGGTTTTTATTTATTGTTTTTTTTTTAATTATTATTAAAGTGTTAAATCACTTCCTTCCCTATATATTATTGTTATGTTTGAAAGTACCTTAAATTTGAAATTAAAGAAATATTATCTAATTCTAAATATAAAATACAACAATGTGTGTAATTCAAGAAAATCTTTGTGAGATGGATTTGAAGGAACAGAATCCATCCTAAGGCACACCTCTTTTCTTTAATTTTTTTCTTCTCTTTTTTTTTTTTTTATCTAATATTTATTTTTTTGCCACTCCTTGATGTTATTTTGTTACAGTTTTTAATTGAAAATAGTTGACAACTTGGCATGATAGTGTGGCATATCCTACAAAGCATGTATTAACTATGTCTTGAATTTATTGTAAAATTTAAAAGAAATTCGACCTGTTCGTACTTGAAATGGATTTTTTTTTTTGTTTTTTTGACATACTTGAAATGGACCACTCACCTATCTCAGATATAAATATGTATTCATAGTGATTGAAAACATAGCGTTAACTTACGATTTGACTCTAAACTTGGGATTCCGCTAAAACCAACCACTTACATTAATGGAGTTTATCGTACGAAAGAGAATGGTTATTAAGCTATCTACGTAAATTAATTATATCCATATCTATTATATCTATCTACCTATATCTATAAACCATAAACACATTGACCCCACAAAAAGATTTGGTATTTTGCATACACTTTTCTATGGGTGCAACTTAAGTTGAATAATTCGAAACTAATTCGCGTCCAGTCTAATTTTTTATAGGTTTGAATAATTATTTTTATATATATATCTGAATTCGAGTTTAGGTTGCTATCACTTCAAATATATATATATATATATATATATATATATACTTTTAAATACATTATATATAATATTTAAATTATGATTAACTTATTATATGTTTACATTTAAGAGAATTAATTTTTTAAAAATTTGTTAGTAATTTATTAAAAAACTATAAAAAGTCAATAAATTTTTTTTTACTCAAGAGTAATTTAATCTAAAACTAATTCAAGATTATATTAAATTTTCGGTATAAAGATTAGTTATATGAGTAACTCAAATTAACCCGAAATTTAAGCCCGAATTTTAAAGTAGAAGGATGGGTTGAGTTTGGGCTGAGTAATTAAGGTTAAAGATAAGGTTAGAGTTGGGTTCGAATTTAGCATTTCATATGATAAGTTCAACTCAAATTATACTTCAAACTCGTTTAATCCGCCCAAATTACAGCCGTACACCTGTCATCTATATACGGTACCTTGAAAAATATCTCAAGGAAAGTAAGATTAATCATATTCTTCCTTTTTTTATTTTTTAAAAAAAACTACTGTACACTCCACTATCAAAAAAAACTCCACCAATGATACGGTGTATCGATAATACTGTAGAACTTCTCTTTGCTATATGTGTTGCGTCATATTAGACCAATCCCAAACTCACACACATTTCGTAGATTTCGACAGAAATATAGATTTCACCGTCTTAACTAAAGCCCTAAAGCTCTAAAGCCCTTATTTGTCCACGTACATCAAGGTTCCTTAAATACGTCTTCTCAAATTCAACTCAACTCCATTTCGTGGTGGCCCATTTTCAAAATGAATTTTTTATATATATATTTTTTGTCATCGTCTTTCAAAATCATTTCTTCCACTAGAAGTCTAGAAAGATGATTCAAAGAATACAAAAAGATTTTGTCAAAAAAATATAAAATAACCAGAGGAAAATTGGAAGAAATTTCAATTGAAATCTATGCAATTTTTTTTTCAATCCTAACAAGAAATTTGCACTAATTTGTCTCTATGTAAATTTCAACCTTCACCCTTTTATTTTGCAACTGACATATAATATCACCAAATTACACGCATGGTATTTGAAATGCATGTGATGTGTATGAGATGGTAAGTAAGTTGAAATAAAATCAAATTTCAAATCATAAATTTGGATCATTTTAATCTTCATTTTTGTATATATGTATGTATGTTACATATATATATATGATGAAGGGATTGTAAGAAAAAAACTTAATCTATTCCACAAAAAATATAAAAAAAAACTTAATCTATTCCACAAAAAAAATATGACGAAGGGATTGTAAGAAAAACAAGTTTGAAAGTGATACCTAATTTGATATTTGATTAATCCCCCCCTCTTTTTCTTAGTAATAAATATAAATATATATACACATATATATCTTACAACTAAATGATAGCTGCAAGATATTAATTTTAAGTTATTGAGCATGTGGTCAACTTCACAAATTGATTTGTGTAGCATAGTGGAGTTTTGATTTGTCTCCTTCGGACCATTATATGTTTAAATGTTTTTGATTTATTTGTTGAACAATATTTTTATTATTTTGGTCTCTTTTTCAAAAGTTTTTTGGTATTACCAAAATGTTTCATGCTTTAGTTCTGACGCAATACACTGTCCGAAAAAGAAAAAAAAAAAAAACAGGGTTTGCCAAAAAGCCCTAGAAATATAATATATAGTGTTATACCTCAACCACCACAAATATATGTTTAACCCAAGACAGACGAAAAAATATTCTTTTCAAAGGTCCCAGGGGTTGCACCAACATTAATAATAAATCAATCATAGCAAAGATGGTGGTGTGACATAAAAACATTCCATATGAAATGGAGTAATGGACATTAAATAGTAAAGACCACACATAAATTATAGGGATAGGACTCTCCCTCAAGAAGGGAGGTGCATTAAGGTTCGCAACTGCTAAATGGAGCCTAGTTTTAAAGGCTTTTGTGAACAAAGTTCAATTTGCCATTTATACGGGTAAACTTAATGTACCAAATATCAGTAGCAAGTATTTTTGAAAAATTTAGTCAGGGAAACATAAAATCTTCATGCCACGTGCTCATGATTTCACTCAAGGTTCTTATATACGTTAAAGAAATCACTTTAAACAAAATAACTTAAAAAATTAAGTCTATTTCAAATCTGTTTTTCGTAATTTTGTAAATAAGACATATCATGAACGTTTTGTTGGGTTGATTAGTTCTAATTAAAAGCATACTTTTCAGTTCAATGTAAATGGCAATTTCTCTTCCTCGTACAAAACAGAAAATCTAAAAACAAGGGTGGGAAATTTTTTAATTTTTTTTATAAAAAAAAAAAACTTAATCTATTCCACAAAAAATATATGATGAAGGGATTGTAAGAAAAACAAGTTTGAAAGTGATACCTAATTTGATATTTGATTAATCCCTCTTTTTCTTAGTAATAAATATAAATATATATACACATATATATCTTATAACTAAATGATGACTGCAAGATAGAGATCGATACTTTCTTATTAATGTCAGTGTGTGTATACTTTTTTATATTTTTTTTGTTCGTTATTAGTGAATTAAAGGCACCAATCCCATGCAACTTATTATAACACTTAAGAATTATAAAAGTCTGGTTTATGGAATAACACAATTTTAAACTCAAATTTATGATAACAGTTATTAACCGAATAAAAATTTGAACCATTTTAAATTTTCAATTATCAATAAATAGGAAATTGTTTTGAGATTACTAAATAAATGAGGTCTGTCTTATTATGAGATTACAGAGTGTCAACTTGTGATTAGCCCAGAACATGTAATCTCGAACCAAATAAAAATTTCTCTTCGAAGAGGGAATGGCAGGCACATAATTGAAATATAGAAACAGAATTGGTGAACATACATTTTGCATTGTGAAAGCCCCAAAGTCATTGCCTCATAATTAGTACACTTATTTGGTATGGATGGACCACATGCTGTGTATATCTGTTATTTAGGGTAGGATTATGACTTCAAAATTGAACATCATATATACTCAGAAAAATGAAACAAAAGATAGTGATCTACAATCATCTGCCCATAATTACAATACTAACCTCACACAACATGCATACACAAAGACTGATTAGATGGCCTTTCCAATGGTGAACCCTAGTCCTAACCAAATAGAGATGAGGTTAGGTTCGAGAAGACTACTGCATGTGTAGATAAAGATATATATCCAAAGTTTTTATGATACGTGGCAATCAATTTTGTCTAAAGTTCTGCAACTTTATTTGATTAGGGTTTGGCAAAGTAGTAAAGTTAAATTTGCCCAACTTTATTATAAAATCTATGTGTATATTATTAATTTGTACAACACAATTTGAAATCAATATATATATATATATAGTGACATGATTTGGGGTAAATGTTGATAGCTGATAATTAATCATATGAAACATATAAGTCCCACATGGTCCACTTCAATCAAATGAATGGCAATCCCTAGCTTTAAGGTCACCCATTGGTACCATTTCTTAATAATTAAGGTGCTTGTGAACATTAGATTTTTTTGTAACATTCATCAGAGATATATTAATTCACGTGGACTGCATGAGACAGCAGACTCAAGTATCCAAACAAGGCTAAGATTGTACCATATTATTGACTGGTAAATCGAATTGCTATATGTTATTACAACTTGTCAAACACACATCTTCTGTGTAGTTATTCACTTTTTTCTTTTCTTTTTTTTTTCTTGTTTTTTTTTTTTCTTTTTTTTTTCGTTTTACATTCTATGTCTTGAAACACTATGTAGAACAAGTAACCAGGACAAACATCCAAAACAAAAAAATATAAAATAAAACAAAGACAAGAAAAGAAAAAATTACATTAAAAACATTGCTCAAGAGATATATAGCCGTAGAAGGCTACATATAGAGAGAGAGAGAGATTTAAGATTTGTGAGATAGAGACGAATTGGGAGGCCCTTGGCTGGGATGGGCATGGGATCAGCCACAATCTTCTCATCTGGAATGATTTTCTCCCACCTGAACCTCTTCACCAGGTGGTGCATGAAAACAAGTATTTCAGGACGGGGATATTCTTTTCCCGGACACATCAAATGGAACAAATGTGTAAGGAGCCAATCCACTTCCCTCAAATCTTGAAGGATTGAATTTTAGAGGCTCCGAAAAGATTTCAGGATTTCTATGTGTTGAATTCGCAGTCCAATATATATGTACCAACAAAAAAGCTTTGGATATTGAATGAATTATGCTTTCAGAGGAATTTTCTTTTAAAAAAATAAATTAAAGTAGTATATATGAGCCTCTTCACATGTAGAGATAAGACTCTATATATTCAGACTCTAAAATAGTAGGAGTTTCGTGCACAAAGTTACCAGTTATATATATGTGTGTGTATATAGATGTGTAATTGATGAGTAAATTTGAGTTAATTACCTTCTAGCCCTTTGGAATGGAGAAACCATTGAACCTGAAAGCATTGAGGGCTTCTCTGAAGGTTCCTTGAAGGGGAGGTGCAAGTCTAAGCACTTCACAAGGGACATTCCAGGAGTACCCATCTTTTGAATATCATCCCAGTTCAACAACTCACCTGGACCTTTTGACTTTGCTATCTCCATTTGCTCTGTTTATAAAAAACCAAAACTAATTAATTAAAATGTTAATCATGGATTGGGTTTGCAATATATATGGTGTGTTTTTGTATGAGTGTCATGTATCACACAATGTCTATGTAAACTTTGTCTTATTGTCGTCATGTGGTATATTAGTCTTAAATCAAAGAGCATGTGGTCAACTTCACAAATTGATTTGTGTAGAATATTGGAGTTTTGATTTGTCTCCTACTCTCCTTCATATCATTATCACAAAGTACAAAGGCCTCAATATATATATAGACCAACCCAATCTTTAGCCCAAATGTGACGCAAATGGAGTTTTGGACGGGTTCGATATATCTATGTAGTATTTCTTATTTTATTTTTGTTGGAAACGGCATTAGAAAACACAAACTTTGGAAGGATTATTAAAAAGATTCCGCTAAGAATTTTTTGCGAATCTATTGATGAGCGCGTTCCTCTCTGCGAGGAGATGAACGTGGTATATTTATTTTCTCAAATCCGTTTCCGGGTGAATGAGAAATTGGCTCCAAAGTAAGTGATTTATAAAGCCTAAATGGGTGTGAATAAAGTGGGAAATGCTTGTCCCACATCGAAAAAGTAGCAAAGCAACCTTGAGTATATATATGTCTAGTATGGGATTTGGGTTTGGGCCCAAGGGCACCCAAGTTTTTAAGAGGGGGAGGACCTAGGCTAGCCTGGATCCGAACCAACTACCACACGCGCGCCGCCGGTCCGGGCTAGGGCGGGGCGGGGCGGGGCTTGATTGTGAAATGTGTGGTAATTTTATTTTGTTGCTAGACTTATCAAAATGGGCCTGTTTACTGGGCTGAATTAATAGCCGAGTTGGGTTATTCTGGGATGGGCTGGATCAGAATTAAAAGGATTCAGTTTTAAATTTTGAACCAAGAGTTGCACCCTTTACAAATTAAAAGCCACCAACAGTTTTTTAATTCTGATTGGTCAACAATGGTTGCACCCATTCGGACTATGGGTGCACCCATTGAGAATAGGCACCAACAAGCCTATAAATACCCATCATTGGGTTCATTTCATTTCACACCAAATTCAGAAATCTTCTTCTCTTCTTCTGAATTTCTTCTTCTAATTCTTCTTGTTCGGTTTGGGTTCAACCTAAACTGGTTTGGATTGGGTTCGAACCTTGGTTTCCGAGTTAGGGTTCAATCCTGGTCTCCGAGTCTGAGTTCATCAGAGAGTACTACACCGAGCCGGTTCGCCTATTCCATTGGTTTGAAGTGCTACTACCAAAGGAAGAAAAGTCGTTGTATCCTGGGAGATAGACGCCGAAGAGTCCGTTAGCACCGTAGCGGGGCGTATCTGTCTTAAGGCTATAGAATTAAATTCTAGCCTCGACTTTATCAGGTTCTTTTATAGTTTTATTTTCTTGATATTAAACTATATAAATATATATATATATAGATTATTATAATAAATATTATATTTACAAATAATATTTAAATAAATTATACTATAGTATATGATACATTAATTTATTTTTATTAACAATCTTAAGACAGATAACTTTATACTATAGTAATAATTATTTAATTATTATTCTTGTTATAATTATAATTTGACTCGTGGTCTGTATATCAATATATAACAGACAAATGGCAAGTACGAGTATTACTGTGCCTAATGTTCCCGTCAGTCATGGGGAGAAGCCCGAAAAATTCAACGGGACAGAGTTTAAAAGGTGGCAACAGAAAATGATGTTCTACCTTACAACTCTGAATCTAAGCAAGTATCTGACTGAGACTGCTCCAGTGTTAGATGAGGGTGATACAGACATTACCAAGCTTGGAGCTGTTGATACATGGAAGCATGGAGACTTCCTATGCAAGAACTACATCCTCAATGGATTGGACAACACCTTATATAATGTGTACAGTCCAATAAATACTGCTAAAGAGCTTTGGGAGTCGTTAGACAAAAAGTATAAAACAGAGGATGCTGGATTGAAGAAATTCGTGGTTGGACGATTTCTGGACTTCAAAATGATAGACTCCAAGACAGTCGTGAGCCAAGTGCAGGAGCTCCAGTTAATCCTACATGAGATACATGCTGAGAAGATGACATTGAGTGAATCCTTTCAAGTAGTTTCAATCATTGAAAAGCTGCCACCTACTTGGAAAGATTTCAAAAATTACTTGAAGCATAAGCGCAAGGAAATGGGGCTCGAAGACTTAATTGTCAGGCTGAGAATTGAAGAAGATAACCGTACATCTGAAAAAAGAGCCGGAAATTCTTCAATAGTGTCAAAGGCAAATGTAGTGGAAGCAGGACAGAAAAATAAGAAGAGGAAGCACTCTGGAGAAGGTCCTAGCCAAGGAAACTACAAGAAGTTCACTGGGAAGTGTTTCATATGCGGCAAGCTAGGACACCGAGCTAAAGATTGTCGTAGCCGCAAAACACATCATAACCCCAAGAAGAAGACCACTGAGGTGCACATAGCTGAAGAAGATAAGTTGACAGCTAATGTATCAGAGTTAAATCTTTCAGCTGTGGTTTCTGAAATCAACCTGGTAAGCAACAACAGAGAATGGTGGGTGGACACAGGAGCAACTCGTCATGTTTGCTCTGAAAAGAGGATGTTCACTACCTATGAAACTATAAATAATGAAGAACAACTCTACATGGGGAATTCTTCTACTGCAAAGGTTGAAGGACAAGAAAAAATCAAGCTGCTAATGACCTCAGGGAAAGAGCTCACTCTTAATAATGTGCTGCATGTACCAGACATCAGGAAGAACTTGGTCTCTGGGTCACTACTAAGCAAGAATGGGTTCAAGCTGGTCTTTGTATCTGATAAGTTTGTGCTGACTAAGAATGGGGTGTATGTGGGCAAAGGGTATTTAAGTAATGGACTATTTAAGTTCAATGTAATGACTGTTGTACCCAAAGCTATTAATGATAATAATAAAGCTAGTGCTTCTTCTGCTTATATTATTGACTCATCTGATGTATGGCATGGTAGGTTAGGACATGTTAATTATGATACTATTCGTAGATTGATTAACATGGAATCTATACCTAAATTTAATATTGATTTAAATCAAAAATGCCAAACATGTGTAGAAGCAAAATTGACTAGAACCTCATTTCACTCCATAGAGCGAAGTACTGAACCTCTAGCATTAATTCACAGTGATATCTGTGACTTTAAATCTGTGCCAACTAGAGGTGGGAAAAAGTATTTCGTTACTTTTATTGATGACTGCACAAGATATTGTTATGTATACTTGTTAAGAAGTAAAGATGAAGCCTTGAAAATGTTTAAACATTACAAGAATGAGGTTGAGAATCAACTTGGAAAAAAGATAAAGATGTTTAGAAGTGATAGAGGTGGTGAATACGAAATACCATTCGCTGACATTTGTTCAGAACATGGTATTATTCACCAAACTACCGCTCCTTATTCACCTCAACAGAACGGTGTTGCTGAACGCAAAAATCGTACCTTAAAAGAAATGATGAATGCTATGTTGATAAGTTCTGGTTTAACCCAGAATTTGTGGGGGGAAGCTTTGCTCTCTGCTAATTATGTTCTCAACAAGGTACCTCAAAAGAAATCAAATGTGACACCTTATGAATTATGGAAAGGTCAAAAACCTTACTATAAATTCTTAAAAGTGTGGGGGTGTTTAGCTAAGGTTGCGGTTCCTACTCCTAAGAAAGTTAAGATAGGACCAAAAACCTTTGATGGTATTTTCATAGGCTATGCACAGAATAGTAGTGCATATCGTTTTCTTGTGCATAAATCAGACATTCCTGATATCCATGTCAATACAATTATTGAGTCAAGGAATGCTTATTTCTTTGAGGATATATTTCCTTGCAAAAATCCTCTTAAAAGAAATTATGATACTGCTAATAGCAATATACAAGAGAATATAGACCAAGAGTCTATAGATGATAAAAATGAGGAAGAACCTAGACGTAGCAAAAGAGCTAGAACGTCTAAGTCATTCGGTCCTGACTTTCTGACATATATATTGGAGAATGAGCCACAAAGCTACAAGGAAGCTATGTCTTCTCCTGAAGCTAATTTATGGAAAGAAGCCATAAATAGTGAAATTGAATCCATCATGCAAAATCATACTTGGGAGTTGGTGGATCTTCCTCCTGGTACTAAACCTTTAGGGTATAAGTGGATTTTCAAGAGGAAGATAAAGCCTGATGGTTCAATTGAAAAATATAAAGCCCGACTTGTTGCTAAGGGATATAGGCAAAAAGAAGGCCTGGATTATTTTGATACATATTCACCAGTCACAAGAATAACATCCATTAGATTGTTACTAGCTATTGCAGCACTGCAAAACTTAGAAATACATCAAATGGATGTTAAGACTGCCTTCTTAAATGGTGAATTAGAGGAGGAAATTTATATGGAACAACCTGAAGGGTTTATAGTTCCAGGGAAAGAAAAGAAGGTGTGCAAACTTGTAAAATCCTTATATGGATTAAAACAAGCACCTAAACAATGGCATGAAAAATTTGACAAAGTGATGTTGTCAAATGGTTTTAAAATTAATGAGTGTGATAAATGTGTGTATGTGAAAAACACTCAAAATGGATATGTCATTGTGTGCCTATATGTGGATGATATGCTAATAATGGGTAGTAATGATGTTATAATCAAAACTACTAAAAAGATGTTGACCAAAAATTTTGATATGAAAGATTTAGGCATAGCAGATGTCATACTAGGAATTAAGATTTCTAGAACATCAGATGGTCTAGTATTATCTCAATCTCACTATATTGAGAAAATATTAGAAAAGTTTAATAAAGGGGATAGTAGTCTTGTAAAGACTCCTGTTGATGTAAATCTTCATTTATCGAAAAATACTGGTCCTAGCATATCACAACTTGAGTATTCTCGCATTATAGGAAGCTTAATGTACTTGACGAATTGCACACGCCCAGACATAGCATACTCAGTTAATAAATTGAGTAGATATACTAGTAATCCAGGAAAGAACCATTGGACTGCAATAATTAGGGTTCTAAGGTATTTAAAATATACTATAAGTTATGGATTACATTATTCTAGATATCCAGCAGTACTTGAAGGATACAGTGATGCTAATTGGATATCAGATACTAAGGATTCTAAATCCACAAGTGGCTATGTCTTTACTATTGGAGGAGGTGCCATATCTTGGAAATCTTCAAAACAAACTTGTATTGCCAGATCCACTATGGAATCTGAATTTATTGCTTTGGATAAAGCAGGTGAAGAAGCTGAGTGGCTTCGTAATTTCTTAGAAGATATTCCAAATTGGCCTAAACCGGTGCCCGCTATATGTATACATTGTGATAGTCAATCAGCAATTGGAAGGGCACAAAGTAATATGTACAACGGTAAGTCTCGACATATACGTCGACGACATAATACCGTTAGACAATTGCTCTCAAGTGGGATAATCTCAATAGATTATATCAGGTCAAAAGATAATTTAGCGGATCCGTTTACAAAAGGTTTGACAAGAGAGCAAGTATATAGTTCATCGAGGGGAATGGGATTAAAGCCGAAAGCTAACGAGTCATCTTAATGGAAACCCAACCTAGTTGACTGGAGATCCCAAGATCTAGGTTCAAAGGGACAACAGAAATTCTGAATGGCTCACCAGAAGCACTGGGAAGATTCAATCTTCTACCCATTTCTATGATGAAACAGTGTTACCTACAGCGATGAGTAGGATAAGCTATGCTTTTAATGACTCTTATACCTTGAAAATTCAAGTGGGGTATGGTAGGATACTCTTAATAAGAAGTCACCTATATGAGTGTGAAGTGGGGCCGCTTCTATGAGAACTTCCAAGGCTAAGTTTTCTGGAGCGCTCATGAAATACCAGGCGTTGTTCAGGGCCATATGAACACAACCGTGAGAACCGACTTTGTGTGGGAAGGAATTGTGTGTTTGCTATTGTCTTGGTTTACATCAATGGCTGAACAGTTCAAGACATAATGTTCACTGGTTAGCTAGTAAATCCGATAGTAATACACTAGGGAAGGTTCAAGGCCAAAAGCTACCTATCCCGATGCAGTAACTTTCCAATAGTACTCTCTATAGTGTCTGTATCTTCTCCTTTTGTAATCTGCGAAAATTTTCATTCATGTGGGGGATTGTTGGAAACGGCATTAGAAAACACAAACTTTGGAAGGATTATTAAAAAGATTCCGCTAAGAATTTTTTGCGAATCTATTGATGAGCGCGTTCCTCTCTGCGAGGAGATGAACGTGGTATATTTATTTTCTCAAATCCGTTTCCGGGTGAATGAGAAATTGGCTCCAAAGTAAGTGATTTATAAAGCCTAAATGGGTGTGAATAAAGTGGGAAATGCTTGTCCCACATCGAAAAAGTAGCAAAGCAACCTTGAGTATATATATGTCTAGTATGGGATTTGGGTTTGGGCCCAAGGGCACCCAAGTTTTTAAGAGGGGGAGGACCTAGGCTAGCCTGGATCCGAACCAACTACCACACGCGCGCACCGCCCGCCCGACCCGACCCGGTCCGGGCTAGGGCGGGGCGGGTCGGGGCTTGATTGTGAAATGGGTTTAACTTTTTACCCAAAGTTAGGATGGGCCTGTGTGGTAATTTTATTTTGTTGCTAGACTTATCAAAATGGGCCTGTTTACTGGGCTGAATTAATAGCCGAGTTGGGTTATTTGCTTGCTGGGCTGGATCAGAATTAAAAGGATTCAGTTTTAAATTTTGAACCAAGAGTTGCACCCTTTACAAATTAAAAGCCACCAACAGTTTTTTAATTCTGATTGGTCAACAATGGTTGCACCCATTCGGACTATGGGTACACCCATTGAGAATAGGCACCAACAAGCCTATAAATACCCATCATTGGGTTCATTTCATTTCACACCAAATTCAGAAATCTTCTTCTCTTCTTCTGAATTTCTTCTTCTAATTCTTCTTGTTCGGTTTGGGTTCAACCTAAACTGGTTTGGATTGGGTTCGAACCTTGGTTTCCGAGTTAGGGTTCAATCCTGGTCTCCGAGTCTGAGTTCATCAGAGAGTACTACACCGAGCCGGTTCGCCTATTCCATTGGTTTGAAGTGCTACTACCAAAGGAAGAAAAGTCGTTGTATCCTGGGAGATAGACGCCGAAGAGTCCGTTAGCACCGTAGCGGGGCGTATCTGTCTTAAGGATATAGAATTAAATTCTAGCCTCGACTTTATCAGGTTCTTTTATAGTTTTATTTTCTTGATATTAAACTATATAAATATATATATATATAGATTATTATAATAAATATTATATTTACAAATAATATTTAAATAAATTATACTATAGTATATGATACATTAATTTATTTTTATTAACAATTTTTCCCTCACAACCAAAATACCATTATATAACAAAATTACCTGAGTCTTCTTTCACTACTGTAAGAATATTAACATACAAATATTCAACAAACATAACATACATGAGGTCAATCTCTAAGGCTTTGATATTAGCCTGGCCAACAAAATTTACACGACAACATATAATTGAAAACAGAGCAAGATGAAGCCAAGATATTACAGCACGAGTGATGCTCTCAGAAGCTCCAAATACATCCCCTTCTCCTCGAGTCAAGTTTTGCACTAAACCACCAATATCCACTTGACCTTTCACCATACCCAGTCAAAGCGATTTCCAAACTTGAGTCATTGCAAGCTGTGAAAATCCGCCAGCAAGCTGAGCACATTGGTATTTCTTATGTTGATGTTGCCTGAATCTGTAAATGGGGTTGAAAACAAATTGGTGAGAGATTGAAAGAGGTTGAAAATGGAAAGAGCTTGAGTGCTTATTGTGAGAGTGAGATTAATAATTTGGATATGTTTGTAACAATTCAAAAGGGCAAAACTGAGACTATACATCTACTTTATATCACGTAGTGGTTAAAAGTTAAAATAAAAAAAGTGAAGTAAAGTAAAGAAACATTAAGATTTCTTGTAAATTTAGTTAGCATGAAAATTTTACAAATATATATATATATATATAAATTATCATTTTATAATTTAAATAGGTAAGTGTGGAAAGTGATTTTTTCTCAAAATTTTCACTTTTCTTTTCTAACCAAACTTCTAAAATATTCTGAAAATTTTCATCTCTCTCCAAATATTCTATATGGGTAAAACTATGAACATTGAACTATGATATATATATATCTATATATATATATATATATCATAGTTCAATTTTCATAGTTTCCCTATGTTATAATTTACTTAATTTTGTCACAAATAAATAGAGGTCTGAAAGTATTAGTACGTGAATCCAGATTCCAATACAAGATCCTTCATGTCTGCCAAAGTGACTGCCTTTTTTATGGAGATTTCCATTGTTTGTGGGTGTGCCTCTCACTTCACTACTTCAGTGCTGTTGTCTGCATTAAAAATGGACAACGAAAGTTTTAACTGTTCGGGAAAATGAAAGTTTATATATCAAACAAAGATGTCAATTCATATTTTATACATGTATATATAAGTTCTATATATGGAGAGAGAGAGAGTTCTACATGCTAGGCCATATATGCAACTACACACAAATAACAACCTTTTATTGTGCATTATTGCACACGAACTGGGGTCGTTTCAGTTAGGTGGTATATATATTTTTTTTTCAAAGAGGAGCTGATCAAAAAATAGGCAGAATACGTGTTTCAATCGATCACATTATCACAAGTTGTAACGCAATTAAAAAATTGAATAAAATTGACATATTTAATTGAATGACAGCTTGTAAATGAACAATATCACATTACCACATAATCTCTGAACTCTAATAATTTCTCGAACAATAGAGTTTGAATTTTAAATGAGCCAAAAATTAATGTATGGATGAGCTGTTTATCTATATATGTATATATATATAGACCAACCCAATCTTTATCCCAAATGTGACGCAAATGGAGTTTTGGACGGGTATGATATATCTATTTCTTATGTTGATGTTGCCTGAATCTGTAAATGGGGTTGAAAACAAATTGGTGAAAAATTGAAAGAGGTTGAAAATGGAAAGAGCTTGAGTGCTTACTGTGAGAGTGAGATTAATAATTTGGAAATGTTTTCAACAATTCAAAAGGGCAAAAATGAGATTATACGTCTATAAAGTAAAAGAAAATTAAGGGTTCATGTAAATTTGGTTAGCATGAAAATTTTAATATATATATATATATATATATATATTACCATTTTATAATTTGAATAGGTATTTATGAAAAGTGATTTTTTCTCAAAATTTTCAATTTTCTTTTCTAACCAGATTTTAAAATGTTCTGAAAATTTTCATCAATCCCCAAATATTTTATATGGGTAAAACTATGAACATTGAACTATGATATATATCCTATGATATACTAATTTACTTAATTTTGTCACAACAAACAGAGGTCTGAAAGTATAGTGAATCCAGATTCCAATACAAGATTCTTCATGTCTGCCAAAGTGACTGCCTCTTTTATGGAGATTTCCAGTTTGTGGGTGTGTGCGTTCCACTTCACTACTTCAGTCTTTAGTGCTGTTTTCTGCATTAAAAATGGACAACGAAAGTTATAAATATTCTATACACGTGTGTGTGTGTGTGTGTGTGTGTGTGTACAAGTTCTCTCTCCCTCTATATATATATAGGTTGTAGAGTTGTACATGCTAGGGCCATATATGCAAGTACACACAAATAACAACCTTGTATTGTGCATTATTGCATACTAAGTGGGTCGTTTGAGTTAGGTGGTATATATTTTTCTTTTCAAAGAGGAAGCTGAACAAAAATTAGTCCCAAATTCCCAATGTGTGTTTCGATCAATCAGCAATTAAAAAACATTGACATATTTAATTGAATGGCAGCTTATAAATGAATAATATCACATTATCGCATAATTCCGGAACTTTAATAAGTTTTCGAACATTAGGGTTCCAATTCTAAATGAGTCAAAAATTAATGTGTGGGTGAGTTGTTTATCTAACCAAAATGAAAACTCCAAAACGATATAACATCGTATTAAGTAGTGCATATATATCAAACAGTAACATTATTATACATAAGAACGTCAATGACTGTTCTTGCAATTAAGAGAATTGAATTCCAAATTTACAGAAGAATACCGATCGATCAATGACCCTTTTTGCAGGAGATTTTTTTTTTTTTTTTTTAACAGTTTGCAAGAGTAATCTCATCAAAATGCTTGTTACAGTTTGTAAGATAAATTTTAAATTATTATTTGGGTGTTGGGAGTAAAAAATGCTTATATTTGCATTAATTTATTGGTGCGTATAGTTACACGCACATTAAATATAAGCTTAGTCACATTTACTTCGTATTGGTCCACTAGAGGGGTACGAAATATTATTTGATTCGGTACATGTTCATGAAACAGCAAATACCAAATGAAACATGAAAGTGCATCTCGCAATCTCATCTACACCCTCCTTATTTAACATTTGTCTCAAATTCTGAACCCTACACCTAATTTCATTGCACATTAAGGGCGTTTTTAAAGGGCGTTTCATACGCACCTCATTGTCATCCCTGCACCTAATTTCATTGCACGTTAAGGTTCCATTTGTTTGAGCCAAAAAAATATTTCTCCGTTTTTTAGTGTTTAGATGTTGTAAAAATATTAAAACTTAACAAAAATAATTTATTCATCAATTTATGACAAGTTATTTTACACATCTCACCTAATGGACTCGACATCAACCTTGACCTAGACCTTTGCTAAACATCGAAAAATAAAAATAAAAATATATATATTTTACCTGAAAAAGAAAATATTTTCCTAAGAAACAAATAGAGCCTAAAAGCCAAAATACACACAAACGTATATATACCTTAATGCTATATTTGGTTGGAGGAAAGAATTGAGGGATGAATGTGAAGGATAAATGAGTCTTTTTCGTTTTTGATCGAAGGAAAGGGAAAAGAGGGAGGATTGTTTTGTATTTTTCTATCCGTCCAAAATTGAAAAGAAAATGAGAGAGAAAGGAGTGATAATTACCACAAATATGCATTTTTAACCTTCCCAAATATTTAGAATGAATGTCTAATTTTATAAAATAAAGAATATAAAACTCCCTTTTCCCTTATTTTCAACCAAAAAAAAATATCACCCCATCCATTCTTTCCAATATCCATTCCATCTGACCAAATAAAAAATGAAAAAAACACATTTCCTTCCCTAAAGATGCCTCATCCTCATCCGTCCCTTCTCATTTTCCTTCCATCCATCCATTTTTCATCACTCCAACCAACCAGAGTATAAAGGTCGTTTCCATTCTCCATGGTGGTTGTTTAAATTGATGTAATGGAATCGAGTCTCAATTGATTTTGCACAACTTGAAGTGGAGTTTCCATGATTGTAGGTTTTAATTCAGGTTAAATTACGGAATCGGGTTCCAAGTGATTTTACACACAGAGAGATGGGGATAGTTTCAGTTGATGAGGTAAAACAAAGGGTTGGAAGAGGAAGATAAAAATAAATACACACAGAGAGATGGGGATAGTTTCATGTTTCATTTGGTATTTGCTGTTTCATGAACATGTACCGAATCAAATAATATTTCGTCCGACTTACCCAGTTTGGTGCTTCAGGGTGGGGTCCATAAGAGTCGTGTCTTGGAATGCTCTCTGTGCGCCTGTAAATACTTTTTCGTTCTTTTATACAAACCCAATTATGAAAAAAAAAAAAAAAAAAAAAAAAAACCAAAGGGTTGGAAGAGGAAGATAAAAATAAATACTGTAATAAATAATAAATAACAAAACAAAACAAAAATGGGTCAATTTAAGTAGATATTTGACCTCAGAAAAGAAAAAGATCAATTGAACCTCATGTCACTCGTCCAGATATTAAGAAATCAGACACTACAACAAACACTTGAAATGGAACCACTGTTCAATATCTTTTATATATATATATATATGCCTCTAAACAATAAAAAGAACCTACAATGCCAAATAATAGATCACTTACTGTGAGTGTTTACATATGTTTCGTGTAAGAAATAGTGAGGGTGACCAAGAGAAACATATAAATGCTCCGAGGGGTGTGAGTACCAAAATATTTGTTTATAGCAAAACAGCGCTTTTGCAATCTTTTTAACCTGTTATAGTGCACTAGATGCCTAGCTATTTTCAGAGCTCAAACCCAGATTTTGTAAGGAATCTCAAAATTAATATTATAATCAACCCCGAACTGCTTTTTCATTTTAATAAAGTACAATACCAAATTGATTCTTCACCATCATTCACTTGGAATCAGATGACCGTATGCCATGGCGTTTGAAATATTCTCTAAATCCATAGGCACTGAGGTCGTAGTTGAACTGTTTATTGAAGAAAAAGTAAAAATACGATTAAATTTAATAGAATGAAATTTAAATTTATAAAAAAAAAAAAAAAAAACAAAACAAAAACAAAAAGGACTGTACTGCAAATCGCAACAGAACTTATATGATATGATCACAATTTACCAATGACCTAGCTGCTAAGTGATTATTCGATTAGCACTCTGGAAGTGCTTTTCTTGCTTCCAAAAGCAAAAAACAAAGCAATGTTTGCTTTCGCAATGAGGAAAAGTACTTCTAAAAGTGCTGGCAGATGATACCGAGTAGAATGATATGATAGTAGAGAGACTTGTAACAAAGAAGCAAAAAATAAAGCACGAGGAGGAAAATTACTTCTAAAAATGCTAGCAGATGATACCTTGGACTTGGAGGATTGATAGAAAAGAGTCTTAAAAAATAAGCAAAATTGCAAGCTATCAAGTTTCAATAACATTCTCCTTATTCCCATTAAACAAAGATATCACCCACTCAAAAGATATCCTTTCTTCAGAACTCCATAAGAAAATAAACGAATGTATAAAGAAAGAAGTAAAAGAATGCTATCATACATACACCACCAATTTACTGTCAATGGTTTTCAACTATCATTTAAACTAAATATACAAAATACATTATCCATCTATTCAACAAACGTGGTGCTTAGCACCATAAATTAAGGGATTGAAGGTGCAGACCTAAGACCTTCTTCCACAATTATCTTAATGCCTTTATGTTGGTGCTTTTAATTTCAATAACAAAATATATATGCTTTCTTACCATATTTAAATAAAAAAACAAATAAAAAGGATATGTTTGGGTAGTACACACTAGCAAGTTTACTTACCAGTTAGATCAGCTTATCATGTGGTGGCTAGAAGATTTAAAGTTTCTAGAAGGTTTGTTTTCAGAATGGGTTCTCAAAACTATTCATGGTGCCATAAAGTTGGAGATTTATTTCAGGAGACATCTTGCCAAAATCAATTTTGGTTAACATTTGATGTTCACGCTGTGGATTGAAGAGGAGTAAGCGGATAAATAGTTTTTACTGTCTAGTGGAGAAATATTTCTGCTTCAAAAATGAAACTTCAGAAGAGAGGATTATTGCCATATTGGTACCAGTGATTGGCTTTATAGCCAGTCGAACCCAGAAAAGATGTCAATAGGCAGTTTCTAATTATAGTTTGGTTTCTCTCTTTCTTGGCGTCTCGAGAAGCAGACTAGACTCCTCTTGCCCACAAAGCCTTGGTTTGAAACACGCCACACACACACACACACCAAAAAAATAAATAAATAAATAAATAATAAATAAAAAAACACCGTGACACCCTATTTTATTGCTCATCAAGAAAAATATAATGACAAGGAAAGAAAATGATGTTTGGAAATGGTTCTTGGGTCCCTAATAGTTTGTAATCTGCAATCGTAAGATCTTACTGTGAATTTTTACCAATTAAAAGAGGTCCTTCAATCAAGAATTTGATTGTTAGCATGCGGGTGCCCCTCAAGTTACCAGGTAAAATGGTGGAGGTGGTAAAATAAAGGCTTTGATTACGTTACACATCAAGATATATGTTGTAAATCATGCATCAATAGAAATTAGCAAGGGTAGATCTCCTATAAGCGCTTAGCTCCTTTTTTTCTTTTTCTTTCTTTCTAATGTTTTATAATTGAACAAGATACTTGCTAAAATCTTACTTATCAAAAAAAAAAAAATATTTGAACAAGATACATGCTTATCTATGATGAAATAATGATTTACTCTTCAAGTGAGCTCTGTAAATTCTATCCTCTCTTTTTTCCAAGTACTAGGCTGGTTCTCTTCATCTCGTCTATCTTTTACTCATCGCAATGCATATAACAGCAAATTTCTTCCTAAGTGTGGAACTATTTTTATTATCTTGAACACAGGTAGTTCTTTTCTTTTCAACTGGAAATGAGGGCTGGTGTGTTGCCAATTTTCGAAAATGAATTTTTGATCTCTTATTGTATATATATCTAGACCTTATCAAGAAAACCTTTAAATCGAACAAAATATGTAAATGGCAAGTATTATCAAATATTGTCTAGGAATCATCATACTTAGCATTCCCATACCACCCACCCCTTCCTGAACATAGTAGAAAAAACAAAAGGGTTGACTCTTTGAACTATCGTTTTCAAAGTGCAATAGTAAGAGCCTCTGAAGTCTGAAGTTAGCAAATGGAAAAAGTTAGCAAGCAAACTTGTCAAATTACTACAATCAAAATATAATATATATATATATATATATAACACTTGAAACTCACAGGTAAAACTTTCACAGAGTACTTTGTAATATTTGGATCAGCAACCCTCCCTTGATTAGCCGCCTGCACAAGAAAGAACATAAACCACTCAACAGAAATTCAAACATCCGTTGAAAATAATACTAACACAACATTGAATGTCAAGAAGGCAAAGTCATAGGGATGGCAACAGGGCGGAGCTGGGGTGGAGTAGGCTAAACCTACTCCACTCCGCCCCGTTAAAAAATCTATCATACCAACTCCGCTCTAACTTTATAATTGGTATACCATCCCCGCCCCCCTACTCCGGTAGACAAAATACCGACCCCGTCCCGCATACTCCGTTTAATTGCGGTAAAGTTGAAACTATTGAATTAATTCCTGGACTTGGGATAGAATACTAAGATCTTGAATCCTTGATTGATTCTTGAAGATTGAATCACGTGCACAATTGTGGAATTTTAGCAAGTAGTTATTCTAGCGAATATTTAGTCAAAATATACTAATGGACACTTAACTTAAATATATACTTTATATATATATATATATATAATCGGGGTGGGGTCGGGTCGCCGGGGGGGGCGGTGTGGGGGCATCACTAAATCCGTCCACGCCCCAAACCCGTTTCGGGTTTTCAATTCTTTACCATATCCGCCCCAAACCCATTTATGGAGCTACCAAATCCGCCCCATTAAGAGTGGAGCGGGGCAAAAACCCAGCGGGTTGGAGGAAATTGCCATCTCTAGGCAAAGACTACAAGAAAAGTGCTAAAAAATTGTCACAAAATAGAAGAGCACCCCTCCCCTCACCCCCCTCCCAAAAAAAAATTAAAGACCCCCCAAAGATATAAACGTTTGTATTTTTGTATATACAACTTGCATTGATTGTTACACCCTATAATACTTTTATAGATTTTGTATTTTCAAATTCGACCGTTGGGTTATATATGTTTACTGTATCTGTTATGCATGACAAATATTAAGTCAATCAGACAAAAGTGTCCACCCTATGAACCCATAATTTTATGTTAATGATATATTAGAATCAGACTTCATTTAAAGTGTAATGTTGATGAGGCAGTTCTAAATCTCCAATAATTTGATTTTTGGTGTGCAAGATTAACATGAAGACATTCAATCCAACAGTTAAATTGTCATAAATGAAACTTCAAGAATCGCCAAGTCTGAGTAGAATTTACATCAGCATGCTGAGTCTTACTTACTTGTTCTGGACTATGAAATATTTCTATAAATGGATATTCCTTCCTCTGTCGTGTAATACAAAAGCCGGGATATTTTGGACATTCAACCTGAAAAACACCATCACAAGTACTAAGAATCATGAGATTCGAGTATTAACTATTGTGATGACAGAGCTATTGCAAAATGCTTCATTGATACTTGCGTACAATCATGTATGCATAGCAAGCGAGCGCACGCGAAAGAAAGAGAGAGAGGTTTAAACTATGAAAATTTTATCTGGAATTGTATGCACCCTTTAAAGTGCAGGAACAATGCTCGATTTGGCTATATAATTTACCATTTTTCTAAAAGATGTTAAGAAAATTAAAAATCATGCATATTAACAGGTTCAACATATTATAACTAATGATAACCCGAGTTATATGACAATACATAATTCATTTTCAAGAAGCAACTTACGCGCATAAATTTTACATGCGGATAAAACTCAACTGCAGCTTCCTCCAGTACTTTGTCAAGATGTTTTGTATAATTACCCCTTGACCATCCAAAATAAGTACATAGACACAAGGAGTCAGTTTGATGAAGATAGGAGACAACAACAAATAAGAAAGTATCAATTCCAAATCACCTGATGGTAAATGCCACAACCATAGGGTAACCTTGGTGTAGAAGCTGCACAAACTCACGCTCTGAGGTAAAATGAATAACCCGAGATGGCCTGAGATCCTTCGGATAACCAGTATAATATCTTTGAATTTTTACAAATGACACAGTAAAGGCATGTCAGAAAAGAGGTACTTCAGTGATGGACAAGAGGAAAATTGGATCAAACAGTGTAACTATGCTTAAGGTGATTCCATATCTCAGAACTAAGAAGGGGGTGCATCCCGTTAAGACACCAAACTTAAGAAACAATCTGCATATTTGGCACTTCATTTCTTCAAAAATAATAATAATAGAAGTTAATAATTTTATCTTTACATGAATGGCACAAACACAAACTGCATAGGATCCATGCCTCAATCAAGCATGTGTTTGGACACTAACACGGGCCAGTCATGATAGCTCACGTGGGATCAACACTGTCTCCAAAATTTTAAAATGATTTTTTTTTTTTTCCCCTATCAAAGTAAACAAAGCAGAACTTTGTTATTTTTCTCATTCAAAAAAACTGTATAATTGTATTGAAATAATAAGGAAATCATCAGCTTTTTCTAAAACCTAGCATCTTCAAAAATAGAGAGAATCTCATTTTCAAACAAGAAAAGAACAATGAGGAAAAAATAGTCCTTGTGCTTGACATGTTTTCTTTTAATTTCCTGTCAGCAAGCATGTATGGTGTCTAATCCATGTGAGTGTCATCATATGAAATTTGAAAATTTTAAACACAATATTTTGCAACCAAAAAAAAAAAAAAAAAATGCCAATCAGAAAGCTTATATAAATAACATCCTCAATTTGTGGAAGAAATAGCATACAGAGGGTTTGAACTTTAAGATGTTAATGCCACAAGAGTGTCTTGAAAATATGAAAATCAGTCCAAAAGATGTTTTCCCCGCACGAGACTCAGTACATATATTATACAAATTATCCCAACATAAAATTTTCCATTAAATTGGGTGAGAGAGGAAAGGAAATAAACAACGGTTAAGATAATATGTTGCATGCGAGAATTTTATTAAGAAAAGGGCACATTCCAACAATGAAATACTGAGTATGAAAAGTTACACACTCAAGAAACAAAGTACTTTTGTGTGTGTGTGGAAGTTACAAGTAGAAATGTACTGCACATACTTGCACGTTGTACGAAGCTGATTCATCATTGTACCAAAAAATGACGAATCCTCCATCTGGTAGCAATTTTTCTATGTTTCTGCAAGATATATTAGTCATATATTTAAACCAAACACTATACTTTAAAAGAAATGACAAATGCTATGAAATGTCCTCAGCAAGTGCTAACTGCAAAGCAATACTGAACACAAAGTGCTACAGATTTTACAATCAAGTAAATTTGATATCCAAAAAATTAAAACACAACCCCAAAATTGAGATCTCCAATCCAAGTAAAGATAAAAGCCTCAACCAATAGACAATAGGAAAAATTAAGTTAAAGGCGTAAGAAGCTTAACCTAAAATTAGACTTCGTATATAAAATTACAAGGAAAATGAAGAAATGGTAGTCAATCCTAGAAGTGATTTACATGAAAAGATGATTTGAGAACTTTGTAGGGTAAAGTATAACTGATCAAACAAAATAAGAATAATAGTGCAGTGGAACTAATCAAAGAAATTGAAAAGGAAATTGCAGCTCAAAGTAAAATACCTTCGTTTTCCGTCAGTTGTACGTGTGTTTGAGCCAGTGTGTGTGTGAGTGAAAGGGAGACGGAGCACCGAGAACTTTGATTCATCAAGTACGAGTTAGGGCTGGTCACCAATGGATGGGTCTAGTTAGCCGCTAATGCAATGGGCCTGTGACTGGATGTGCTCGTGTCGCTAACTTGCTACGTATATAGTTGCCAACTTGCAGATAATAGAATGGAAATTGGGCCTGGTTTGGGTTAAACCCAAAATAGATTGGGTCTACCCGCTTATAAAAGCGGGTAATGTGTTGTGTTCGTCATTTGAGCGACTGTGTTGCGCCAGCCCTTAGAAGCCTAAGACTCTCCGTTATAAGAAGGGCGGGAGCGTTACGGCTTGTGTTTAACAGCCCTTATGAGGTCAAGACACTTCGCATCCAAATCCAATCGAGGGACAAAAACCCGCAACACTGGGAATCATTTTTCTATTAACAATTTACTTTGTATTTTGTGTAATAACGATGATTGAACACTTGAGCGATTCATTTTTGTACCTCGAGTCCTCAAAACCAATTGTCTCCAACACAATTAAGTAGTTCAAAAGCTGTCTTGGAATTTTTTTTTTTTATTTTATTTTTTTTTCCAAATGCTGTCTTGGATTAGATAGGTTAAAAGTGTAGCTTAAGTCCTCAGGTACCACATGTCAGTTGTGTCTTTATTCATTATTGGCAACTAGTGTAACAATCTCTGGTTGTCACGTTCTCCGACTTTTTGCAGCAAATAGCCATGGGTTGCAATTTATCTGAATGCGTGGGCGTAAGAGGTTGTGAAAGTTGAATAAGGCAATATAATCCAACCAAGATGGTGCAAACTGTAATTAGTTATTACTAGAAAAGTCAATAATACAACAATAGAGAAGCATAAAACCCCATCCCAACCCTCCTTCGCTTCTCCAATCTTTAAAGACCTAGGAACCAAGGCTACTTCATACAATCAATGTAAAGGGGAATACAGGCATTCCACCATATTACAAAACAAATTAGCAAAACTTATATGAGAGGAAGAAACTAGTAGTCTCACCCTACTATTAGTGATCTTCTTTACATCCCTTCCATAGATATATATATATGTGTATATATTTCAGACAAATACATTTAGCTTTTTATATCTTATTCCCACATATTACAAAGAATATCCCAACCCATAACGACTTAATTTCCATTATTAATCCAAGCTAGTGCTGGTAACCCATAGCCACCACAGGGATCCTGACCTTGTGCCCTCTGCTTCCTTTCATCAAAACCTCTCCAAAAGCATACTTTCCTGTGAGTGATCGGACAGTGAGAGTCACCGTAAACTTCCGTGAAGCACCAGGTCTTAGAGTCATGGCTGGGGGGTTGGTTTCAATGGCAACCGCCGGTGCCATTCTTGCCGTTATCACATATGTTTCTTCCTCCGCAACATTCGTGACAGTGCGTGTAACAACTTGAGTACCAACAAGATGGGAAATTGCGATTGATGCGGTGTTCAGATTTGATGGGTGGCCAAGAGTGTAGTTGCATGGTGAATATGTGTGGTTCTTGATCTCACGAGCATCAATTCCAGGTATTGTGCACAAGAAGCCCAAGTAATCCTCATAACCTACAAAATAGAATCCAGCAAAAAGAAGTTTGACCGATTAGGGATTAAAACTAGAGAACAACCTGCCCACCCAAATAGTCAATATTCTCAAACATCCTAAAAACAAGACAAACATTCCCATATGAAATCCCTTAAACAGTTTCCTAGTACTCGGATACTTTCAAAAATAAGTTCCTCATCAGATAACTTTTTCATTTACCCATCTAAATATATAGCAATTTCTAGGGTTCATATTTCTTCTTTCCCATACACCTCTTGGGCAACAGGTCTGTCATTTCTATACTATAGCCCGTGTTGGAGCTTGATGTACATTGTTAGCCCATTCTTAAACAGCTTGAACTTTTAGAGCAATTGGTTGTAGCGGGGCTTTTTGAATTGGTAGTCTTACCCCTCTTTATCTCCCAGAATTATTATTTAACTTCAGAAAAGAGAAATAAAGAAGCAACTATCAGAAATCTTCCTTGAGATTCAGAGATTCTTAACATTTACCAACCTTACTAGAGTTAAATGTGTCCAAAGAGTGTGTGTGTGTGTCATATATGTACAATAAGATTTAATCCCTGGACATCATACAAATTCTGTGGCCATAATTGAACAGAGGCTAAGTCTATGACCACGTGCAAGTGAAATATGATAACATCTAGGTAATGATGTGTCAGGTTGGCAGGCAAGATAACAGATACTTCAGAAATCTGACAGTTGGCTTCTTGTGAAAATCAAAACCCACTCAAAAATAAGTAAATGAATAAAAGGAGTCAAATCATAGCAGTGATAGAAGGATCAAACCCCCAAGCAGTAAGTGGAAAGTACATTGGTTTAAATTCAAGTTCATCAAAACAAATATTATTTACTTTCAATTCCCACGTGAAGTCAATAATAGATCAAGCCTCATTGGGCCTCAACTCGTGTGTTATCTCATTATGAGGGGGGAAAAAGTGAAGAAGAAAAGAAAAGAAGACAAAGAAAGAACCTGCATCAAAGACAAGTCCAGGATCTAGAGCAGCTCTGGGATTGACATGGCCACTACCATAATCAAAAGGTGTTGCTGATACCAATGTCATGGTTTCAGAACCAGAATATTGCTGGGCTTGAAGAGGTCTCCCTGCTCTGTCCAGTGTAGTCGATGTCGTCATCAAGGCTGATTTGATGGCAGCAGGGCTCCAATGAGGGTGCTTCCGCTTTATTAGAGCAGCTATCCCTGCAATATGTGGTGCGGCCATGCTAGTTCCAGATACCATTGCAAATCCTTCACCTAATCCAAGCAAAATGATTTCTAAGTTGCTTAGTATGTATTAAGTGCATTTTTTTTTTTTTTCCTAGTTGGTACTCACACACAAATGCCTCCACCGAGGCTCGAACCCCTAACCTCTCTTTGAGAAGTAGAAGCTTGGTACCGCTAGGCCACACTGGCCAAGTTGGTCAAAACCTCAAATTTACATACATATATACATATGTCAGAAAAATTATTTAAGTGCCGCGAAATTCTATTCCACTTTTGAAGTAATAAAAGCTTGGTAGAGCCTCTCTAAGCCTAAAACATTTAATGGAACGTCTAAAACAAGGAGAGAATAGTGATCAGGAATATTATTGCTTTACCCATGTAATTAGGCTCATCCGTCCCATTTGGAGCCCAGGCTGCCCAAATTAGAGAACCAGGAGCTAGAATATCTGGCTTGAGAAGATCCGCATCTTGAAAGCTATAATCTTTTATATTGGGTCCTCGAGCAGAGAATAATGCTACTTGGGGGGCTGATTTGTGGAGTATGGGCAGCAAACCGTCCCCGATGTTGCCTGTGGCCTTGAAGCTCCTTACTCGTCCAGTCCAATCTCTTGGTGTAGAGATGTTGTAGTAGTCTATAAGCTCCTAAAACCAGGGATGCCCATGCAGTGGATAACAAAAACATAAGAACCAGGAATAGTCCAGACTTGAGATTAAGAACAGGCAAGAAAATAATAAATACACAAAATGTGAAGACAAAAGAAAGCAATGCATCTTAGCAAGAGTAGAACAAACTGAAAAGGAAATGGGTGGTGATCATCGGGGAGTACAAACTTGCAAAAGTGAACTTCAGTGGCACTGTCCATATGTGATTACCATTCTAAATACTTATATGGCACAGCCCAAGGGCTAAGGCCCAGTAGTACTTGACTCCCAAAAATCATAACATCAAGTAGAAGAGCCATGATACTTACCATTGACTTGCTAACATCTGTTATTAGAATCCCAGGAATTCCAACAGGAACAGGATCGAATTTCGTTCCTGGAGAAACATTTTCTACTGCAAGAACAAAGCCAATTGCACCAAGGCTCTTGGCTGTTTCTGACACTTTCTTGATTGATGCAGTACCAACAACAAAATTGAAGGAATAGCCACAAAGAAGAATGTTTCCCTTCACCAAGTTTTTGTTTAAAACTTCTGGCCTTTGGCAATCTGAAGGGCTGTACTTCATGACCGAAGAATCAAGCAGTACATCATTAGCCGCGACCATGGTGAATGTTTGATTCAAATGTGTAGCAGCTACAATAAGCCATGAAACATGCTTCAGCTTTGAGAATGCATACATATATCAAGGGAAACTAGTAAAGAATGATCTCAAACAAGAAGTTCGAAGGTAATTGAGAATAGAATTTAATTATGTAAATAAATATTGTAGAATGGAACAGCTGCAACATCACATGAGAATCCTCTTGAAGGCTACCAAATTAAAACCAAAAAAAAAAAAAAGGCAAGATATAATCAAGTTGCGTGAAACTTACGTGACAACCCAATTCCAGGTAATATTTTCCCATTTCCCAGATTCAGATGGTTTTTGTATCTACGATCATCAATTGCAGCAGCCACAGATGCTATCCATGGACTATAAGACAACAAGGTTTTTGGAAAAGGACCTCCATTTCCAGCTGCCTGTGCAACAAACACACCGGCTTTCACAGCTGCAAGAAGTGTAGCATCAAAAGGGTTTAAAAATGTGGTCTTTATGGTTGTTGGAGGACTGTTTGGCCCCACCGAGAGATTGAGAATGTCAACACCATCATGAACAGCCTGTTACAAAAGCTTTCAAACATCAAATTCCTTACGTAAGCAGAAATTATAAAAGATTATCAGACAGATAAAAAAATAAGTAATAAAAAGGATCTCAGATTCTCATATCACTTGCAGCTATTGCAGCCTTCGAGAGGCCATCAATTAACGGTTTCTTTTCTCTTTTTCTTTCTCTCATTTTTTTTTTTTTTTTTTGTTGTATCATTCTGGGTAGTGGGCACATGAGGAGCATCTCAGCCATCAAGATTTTAGTTCAGCAAATTAAATAAAACTTAAAGAAAGATGCTCCATTTATGTAAGAAGTAGAGGATACATAATATATATATGTAATAAATAAATAAACACAGAGCTGTTACTTAGATGTCAACAAGCAAACCACACAAAGCAGCAGGTCAGAGTTGTTCCACCATAAAAAAAAGTTGGTAAGTGCCACGAACTTACTAAATGTTTCAAACAGAAAGTATGCAGAACACATTGCAACAGAACTAAGCAATACTATAGCTGAAATAAATATGACTATATTACTTCCTACCAAGTCAAAAAACATGACAGGTGACAACTCCAGAGAAGGTAATAGTATAAACACCATAACCAAACCAGAGAGAGAGAGAGAGAGAGAGAGAGAGAGAGAGAGAGCAATTTACAAAATTATTAAAATATTTTTGCATCTGTGAAACCAAAAAGTGAAAATTCTATCCAAAATAAAAATACACAAACTGCCACAAATTGCCAACTAAATTTGTCGCTTCAAAAAGAATTACCCTTCAACCTTCATGGTTCTTCCCCACGCCAAGGTAGCAGTTCTCTTGTTAAACAGTTTAGCACCACCTGATCTCATCAACTACAGTACCAGAATCAACAGCCTCCCTCATGGCACAGTCACTTATTTACTAAGGCCTGATATCTTTCCTTCAATAATTTCGTCACCAAATGCAATATATTTCCCTTTTATTTCTTTTTGTAAGTAAATGCTATATATTTCACTCAAGGAAATCTGAAAGTACTGTGTGATCTGAAACCTGATCTCATGTGACATGACACCTAAGAAATTTTTTCTCCTACACTGTCGCAACTGAAATCGAACTTTAGAATATGTATAATAAATAAATAAAAAACCATCAACTGATAGAGAAGGCAAAAAATTCTAAACCACCAACCAAGTATGCTAAAGCTAAAAGCCAAACTGCCCAATTAATAGGGAAAAAATTGGAAATCAACAAGAATTTAGTAAACAAGAGACTACCGAAAAACTTTCAAAATTTGTAGTCCAGAGAGTTTTAAGAATATTACCTACCAAAAAAGTTGAAAAGGGTTTCAGCAACGACACAAAAGCTTGGAGTCTCAAAAGGCAACCTGTTAGAGCTCCTTCTGGATACACCAAATGATGCAGAAAGGAGTTGTTTCCACACTCAGGCAAAAAAATAGAAGGAGATTCGCTCCACCAATCCTCGAAAAGAGGCAAAATATAGAAGAAAAAAAAAACAAGATTCACTCCACCAATCTTCAAAAAGGTGAGACAAATAGGATGGCAAACACCAATTAGCAAAATTGGGATTATAGAAAAACAAACAAAATTCAGTGGCAGCAAGAACACCATAACTTAAGTTGGTATAATTTTCTCAAAATTATAACTTCCTCGAAAAACCTCATCATTGTTGATGGTATTTATAATTTATACCATGCAGAAAATCAATCAAGCAAAAAAGAAGAGCACAAATAAGACATTCAGAAAGTGAACAAGAAGAAGCTTCCATTTCGTTGCCAGTCAAAGTAAACAGATCTAAAATTCTGAGTGCTTTGCTTGCATGGAAACAAGAGACAATAAGGAAAGCTATACAACATCATAGCCTCAGTTTATTCCAGAGGACAAACGCAACAAAGAATAATACTAGCATCTCCTCCAATTTCATAAGTCAATCTTGGCATACCAGCATACCTGCTCAATGGCAGCCACAACATCTGCAACAAACCCTCCAAAAAGCCTGTAGAGTGCCTTGTAAACAGCAATCCTGAACATAGACAAATAAAAAATTGTTCTTCCTGTAACTAATACCAAGAAAGAGGATGATGAAAATTCGTACTATATATTCGCCAGTATATATATCGATCATTCGATCCTCACCTGGCACGAGGAGCCATCCCACTTGCTTTCCCAAATTCATATCCATGCATTCTCACTGGAATCCCATTATTTCCAGCTGCAATAGCTGCTGTATGACTGTCAGGCAACATTGTTAAAGAAAAACAGATCAAAATTAAATAGAATGAAGTGACTAGCAGTTGAAAAAATTTGAAACGCTGTAAAACTAAGCAAACAGAACAATTAAATTTTTCCTCATTTTTCTGTTTGGTTGTGCAGTGAAGTAGGTAGAGACTATGGCTGTGGTTGGTTATATATTGACCTCCAAAGAGAAATTTTGAATTTGCTTTCCACTCATAAAGTGGTTATGAGTTTGGTCCCGACATGGACTAGTGAGGAAGAAAATTCCTTGGCCAAGAGGGAAGCACAAGAGTCCTTCAGACAAAATCCCATGAGGTTCTCTTTTGAGTGTGTTGGATTTTGGCATAAGGTTGTATTAGCCTCAGCCTTTTTCCTTCCCTTAGTATTCGAGTTTTTGTTTTTCCATTGCTTTAAAAGAAACAAAACTCATGTCGCAGAATGCGCATGGTTGGGATGAGATACTTCTGACCACTTGAACTATTGAATTTTTTCCCCTTCTATTTAGGGTTGCAAATGAACTGAACCAAGCTAAGGTTTGGCATGTTAGGCCTCAGCTTGCCAAAGTGAGAGAGGTGTTCGGACTTGGCTTGTACTCAGACGAGCTTGGTCTAGTCGAAAGGATCTCAGCTTGTTAGTAATCCTGGTAATCTCAGGCTCGGCTAGGCTCAACTTGATCTCACTTGTCCAAACACATAGAATCTCAGGTAAGATGTATATATCACACAAAGCATTGTGTGTGTGTGTGTGTGTGTGTGTGTGTTGTACAAAGGTCACACATAGATTATACACATAGCTTCACCTACACATTCAAACAAGTCCATATATACAATTACAAATATATATTACATACATATATACTTGAAAGTTGGAGGAAATAGTCGACAGTAGTCCACCGTTCTCTTTCCATCTATCGCATCCGAGGATGGAGCTATGCGAGACTCTCTCTCTCTCTCTCTCTCTTCCTCCAATAACAATCGTAAATGTACTCAATGAAAATATCAATTAACTAAAATTCTTTTATTTATTATGGTTTGAAAAAAAAAAATCTTATCGTAGTTCAAGACTGTCCCGTCAGAAACTAAAGTTGTCTAATACTGTTATTGATCGTATCTTCTCCAGAAAGAAACCAATGTTGTGAAGGGAGAGGAATGATAGAATCAAGGCCTGGATCGAGAAGGTGGTTGTAAGCAACCAGGAAATGAAAGTTGAGAGTGAGGATAGGGGCATGAGAGTATGGCAATTGAAAATGAGATAGATTAGGATTTCTAATTGTGGATGCATATGGGCTTTAGTTGGATTGGTGAAGGAACATGGGCCATTTTTGTTGGGTTTATCATTTGGTTTAATATATCTTTCACATATAGGCTTATATATATGATTGTAATGAGTCTTATTTGATTAATAGAGAGCCATGGACTATTATTTTCATCGGACTAATCTTATACTAAAAAAAAACTCATCATGATTAAATGAGATTGTTCACAAGCCTAGCATTGTTCAGCATCAGCTTGTTAATCAAAAGAGCTTAAAAATCGAGCTCAAGCTCAGCTTGTTCACTTAATAAATGAGCCCAATCCAAGCTTCAAACGAGTCAAGCCTGAACTGTACATGAACAGTTTGGTTCATTTGCAGTGCTACTTCAGTTTGCCAACCCGTCTTGGGACATGTCCCTGTAGTAGAAGACAACACCCAAAGCCTCTCACGATTATAGAGGACAGGACAAGAACAACAAAAAAACCATGATATGCTAACATTTTAGAGCATCATAGGTTATTTTAGTGTATCCTAGGTTGTGAATTTGTGTTATAACAAAAAATATGCAAGATTTAGTATGCAATAACCAATATCATATAAGGAAACATTCATCACATCCAATCCACAGTCTATTTGGTTTTGCATCTCGCGTCTTATTGTACAATATGCTTTGCAAACACATTTATAAGTAATGTGGTGCAGTCAGAAACAGCTGTTTGCAGGTTTACAACAACAACAACCAAGCCTTTTCCCAATTACTTGGGGTCAGCTACATGAATCCCATGTTTCCGTTCCGCTCTATTTAAGGTCATAGCTGTTTGTAGGCTTGCGTGTGTGTAATAGTAAAATTAATTTATGTGTTACCTACGTGATAAGGTGTATATAATCGATTTTTCACTTTTTTATTTTCAAATTAAGTTATGTGTTATATATAGTCACACATCCAGAACCTTATATGTATTACTTTATTGCATTTCCCTGAATTTAAATCTCTCATATTACTGGTTCAACTTTCCAACATGTATCAAAGACCAGTTCCACATCAAACCCCACTTAAACTTGGCAAAAAGTACACAGGTTATTTTAGTTCCCTGGAAGCTATTATTATCTCCTCATGTCAACCAGTTCTATTTCAAATAAAGCTATTAAGCAAATACAGAAGAACTTCATAAAAATTAAAAGAAAGAAATGGCACCACCATATTCTCATTGGAATTAGTAGTATAGAAGTGTATGGGTTCTAACCTTCCATGTCCATCACCGTCCAACGGAGAAGGAAAATCTATTGCAGGATTGAATGCCCCAGCTGCTATTGCAGCTTCCGCAAAATGTTGGGCTCCAATAATTTTTCCGTTGCAGAAGTCCCTCTTGGTATCAGGATCAACTTCACATTTTCCTCTGTACTTCGGAACAGGGCCATATGGTTCGGTATTGTGCGTAGCAAAGCTTGGATGACGTGGATAAATCCCAGAGTCCACAAATCCTATTACAATGTCCTCTCCAGCCTTATCAAAGCCGCCTCCTGTCGGCCATACTCCAGTTGGAAGTCCCAAAAATTGTGGTGTATGTGTTGTAAGTCTCCTCACTTTCCAATCTCTCTCCACAGATTTCACACCAGGAGCCCGTCTAAGAATTTCTGCCTACTAATATATACTAAGATTGTGTAAGGAAACGGAAATGCAAAAGGATTGAAGATCAACCAGCTAAGAGAATTGTTATAAATAGAAATTACTTTTAAAAGAAAACTGGTAGAAAAGAAGTCCAAGCTGTCACCTGGTCAGGAGAAATGTGAACTGCAAAACCATTTAGAAGATGCCGGTAGCTGTAGAGTTTCTTGTAGGTCCCACGGTCAAACAGCATCCCGAGAAGCATATCATGTTTATTTTCAAGGTGACGAGAATAGGAAGTAACTACTTCACTGAAAGAGGCCCAAAATATAGGGGAAATGTGTAAACAAGCATGGCTCTAAATGTATCAATGAATTTTATGAAATAGGGAAGAAAACTATCATAATGTTTAAGGAAAAAGGCATGGTAACAATCAACGGAGATTCAGAGAAACTTTTTTCCTCGGCAGAATAAGGAGTATACTCCTCAAATTGCATCATATAGAATGTGGAAGTGATAGGGCAACAGCTTTTTCTCCCAAAATAATACTGGCTGTAGTTAGAATGGCATGGTAGTTTTTTTTTTAAAAGGCATGATATATAGTACATCCATATCAGAATATTTAAGTAGCTGAACAAGATCACATCTAATCTTATTGTTAGACATTAAGAAGGAGTGATAACAAAAGCAAGGGAAAATGACATGAGTTTGAGGTACTTTATGTGATACCTTATCTTTCTATCTGCCAGAGAAGGAAACATTTGCAAATAAGAGACTTGACAACTTGGTTCTGTCAATTTTAAATTATTTGGTAATTGAAGGATTTAGTGTTGTTTAATAGGGGGACTGGTTCAAATATAAGTTCTGTTACCAAAAGGCATAAAGCAAGAAGGGGATATAAAACATTAGTCCTTGTAAATCAAGCACAAAAAAATGAACAAACAGCAATAACATCTTGTCTATATCATGAGAAATTTATTAATATCTACCAGAAAAGGCACATTTTATCAATAACATATAATTTAATCAGGTGGGCAATATTCACACTCCAAAATAGCCTCCCACACTCCATAATAGTAATAGATTTCATATAACAAAGAATGGGGGGCAGGAGCTTTTTTGGACTGCTGATTTCACATCCCTTTAGTTTTACTTATAAAATTTTAATAAAACCCAAATAAGTGCAGTATGTACCGAGTCAATTTAACATGCTTATATCAGACAAAATTTATTAATGTTGATAATTTAGATTAGATCTCCTAGAAAAATCAATATAAGTGCAATTTATGTTGAATAATATCACAATAAACGCTGTAACAGTGTAACTACCGCTACCTAAGCACCCAATTATGTGTCCTTGAAGGATAATTTACATGATAAGGTGCAGCCAATCTCTCCTATAAGTATCAATTTTAATAATAGTGATAAGAATGAAAGCCAGTAGAATAGTTCAAATGATCAGATTGTCAAACATATAAACAGGGGAAAAAAAGTCCTATTCTTTAACAAGACATTTCAGCGGTCAGGACCCACTTGCATGGCTTGATTAGAGGGTGACATGCTACAGCCAAGATTTCAAAATACATTTAGTTTTTTAAAACAAAATACTACTTGAGAGACATTGTCAGTACCTGGTGACATCAATCTTCTCATCGGACTCCACCGCTGTGGCTTCAAAACCATCAAGGTCGCCTTTATAACTTATCACAGGCTCTCCTTCAACAGTTGCAATGTAAACCTCCGCCTTCCCAATGATCAAGAGGCCAAATAACATTAAAATTGTACACCTAAACTCGACATCCCTCATTTTCACTGATCCAGAGTCAACTACAGGAGCCAAAAGATCTATTAAGTTCAATTTACTAATAACTAACTAAAAATTAAGTGATGATTCTAGAGAGAGTCAGAGACTGGAAAGAGCAATCAAAGCTTATTTCTAGCATTTTTAATTACATAAAAACAAGCTTGTTTTCAACCGTGTCCAGTACAAACATAAACACAGTTTTAGTAGTTTATGTATAGATGCATTGAAAAAAGACTGAACGTCCTATGAAAATAGAAACAGATGGCACAAAATATACAGATACACAGATAGTTATATATAGAGAGTGAGAGTAAACCAGCAACTTCAATTAACGAATAGCGTTGTGTTTTATTAAAGCAATAAGTTGATCCAATCGGTAAGGCTCTCTCTTATTCACATTTGCCACATGTGATTAATCTGCGTAATACGGCGAGACAAAAATTGATATACGGATATATATGTGTGTGTGTGTGTGTGTGTGTGTGAGAGAGAGAGAGAGAGAGATAGAGAGAGAGTGAGAGAGTGTGTATAAGACCAACAATTCAAGAAAGGAATCACAAGATCTACCCTAGCTCACATCTTTGTCCTTAGAAATAAAAAATAAAATCGAATTTGAACCAAAGCAATAGTATAAAGCAGAGATCTTTACTCACATTGATTCACGAAAGGAATCAACAAAAGCGTTATCTGCAATAAATTCACATAGAAGCGATCGTCACTGTTCCTCCACCGAAAATGCAACAATCGAACACTAATTACGACCGAAATCGAATACGCTACATATCATCCACCACTACAAGTGTGACATTAACAATATATATATTCACACACTGAAAATTAACTGGAGTTGTTGAGCAAAGAGATCAATGTTAGCTGAATAAGGAGACCAAACTAGGGTTGCACAGTTAGTGTGGAGAGAGAGAGTGAGACTGGGCACTGGGAGAGAGGTGTGGTGGTTAGGGTTCTATCTTTTCAGACGCGCCAGACAGGGAAGCGAAGATGGAGGAGTCGCATATAAATCGTTAAATAAACAACATTTTTTAATGTATTTGAGTTTTAATTAGGGAAATTTTGATTAAATAATGCTATTTTTTAAGAGTAAAGAGAGTGAAAAATAGGAACATTCCAGCGTGTGGTGTCGGATTCTCGCTTCTCAGATGGTTTGATTAATTGTAGCTTCAATTACGGAATTATCCCTGGTCATTTTTTATAATGACGCTATTGCCCTTGAGCCAGATCCCCAAAGTCCAAAATGTAAAGCCTTGGTGTAATGAATTTTGAAGCTGGTTAATAACAAAATTTAAAATGAAAAAAAAGTGATCATACATTTTCTTATTTGTTTTTATATTTTCTCCATCCAAAAATAAATAAAAATAGATATGGACAATGTGAATTTGTTCTATTCATACACATTTTATGTATAAAATATATCTTTTAAATATTTTCTCAAAATAAGTCTGTTTGGGGGGTTAAAAGGAAAGACAATAAAGAATCTTATCGGTTATCTCCTCATTGTTTAATATGATATTCCAATAAAATGAAATAAAGGGAATTCTTAAACCTGCTACATTTCAATTATAAAAAATATAAATAATATTAGTTATAAAATGATGGTCCTTTTTGGAAATAATTGTTTTATTTTATGAATATTAAGACAAAATTAGAATTCACTCGTTTTAAAAACTATATGAGCAAAATAACTAATCACTAACTTTTTTCTCTTCAATTTCCTCAATCCAAACAAGGCAAAAGCTAGAAACTCTTAAATATAAAAAATAAAAAATAAATTGGGAAAAGGGTTCAAGAAAGTTTGTGTTGCCAATTTTGCCCTCAACTTTTTATAATTACTCCAATGAGTTCTTGTTTTGACTCCTCCACTGTCATGAACTTCACAATTATTTCCTTTTTTAACAGTCTTATCGGTGGAAAAGAAAAGTGAAACAAATCAGGAAATGAAGGAGAGTCATTCATTCATTCATTTGGTAGCGGATAAGGAGGAAGGAGAGGAAGAGAAAAGGGAAGTCCCTCCCCTTCAAAACCATTGCCTTCTTTCCACAAGAGGAAAGTAGCAAAGAAACATATTCCATTCTTCTCCCTCCCCCAATTTATTTAATTTAAAAAGATGTATCATTCCTTTCTCTCCTTTCTTACTCAACCGAATAGCAGGAAAAAAAAATAAATAAATAAATTTGAAATTTCCTCTTTTTTACCAATTGTTGTATTGATGTTATCTCGTCATACATAAAATTAATTATTTATTTAAAGATTGAGGGTTCTTATTTTCTTTCCCAACAGAAACAAAACGGAGTGGGTGTATGAATTTGTTTGAAATTTTAGAGAAATAATAATAATAATTGAAAGTAACTAATAAAATTTTTTGCTTCTTAGAAAAATGCCAAGTCCATGTGTATCACATTCACACCACACGAAAAAATGGGCCTCATCTATAGAAAAATGCCAAGTCCATGTGTCTCTTTTTTAGGAGTCTGTAAATGAAGAGTCAACAAAAAAAATAAATAAATAAATAAATAATTGACTGATGTGATGTATAGTATTTATATGTTTTTTGTCCACGACATTGTTTTCTAAAATGAACACTATTATAGTTAATGCGTGTATTTTCTGGTGATTGTGATTCTCTGTTTCCGGATTAGAGAAATGGGGTTGCAACGGTTACTTTTCGAGGACATGTGAGTGTTGCCCCCACCAAACTTGTCGTTATGCTTGTACACCGCATGTGACTTGAGTAAGACCATTTCCTGACAGAAAAAAAATAATACTACGTAATAAAATAAAATAAAATATATATATATATATATATATATGGATTGAATAATCCAAACATGAGAAATCAATAAAATACTCGAACCTTCTTTCTATTCAGAATGACACCACCCAAACAAGTCCCTACATGAAATCCACTCATATTGAATCCATATGCACCCATTATCTTCACAACACCGTTCCAAGTGTTGGTTCAGTGTAGCACTAATTTAGTGGTCACTATTAAATATTTAAAATCATGTTAATTTATTGTTATTATGTGATCTTAATGACATTAAATATTAAATATTAAATCCATGATAATTTATTGTTATTATGTGATCTTAATGACATTAAATAATGAGTTACTGCAATTCATTTTTTATAATAATGAAATGCATACAAAACCTAAATGGATCCAGTAATTAATTGATGGGAGAAATTATTAAATGATCTCCCACCATAAATTACTTTGTGGTTTTGAATCAAAATTTATGTTTAAGTTATTTTATGTAATATTTTATGAATTTTTTTCAAAGAATTTTAATTAAATTGGATCACGTGATTCAACACTATTTAATAATTTATGGTTCAAGGTGCTCCTTAAAATATTTTATGTATTTTACAATGATCATCAAATTTCGTCAAACTATTTAATATGTCTCACTTAATAGATTTTACACGACCTAAATCTTTGTCAAATATTAAAAAATAAAAATAAAATATTTTATCTAAAAATATATATATTATTTCTTTTAAATATTTTACGTGGAATCTAAATGATGAAATGGAAATGATTAAAGATGCATTGTAACATTCATGTTCCAAATGTGTGTGTGTGTGAGAGAAAGAGAGAGAGAGAGAGAGAGAGAGAGAGTATTTGTTTTTTTTAATATTTTACGTCGACTCTAAATGATTAAAGATGCATTGCAACATTCATGTTCCAAGTGTGTGTGTGTGAGAGAGAGAGAGAGAGAGAATAATTAGACATCTGATTGGTGAAAATGACTCCACTCCACTCCACTAATATGTGTGTGTGAGAGAGAGAAAGAAGAGGAGATAGAGTAATTAGACATCTTAATGAGGGTGAAAATGACTCGAATCCACTAATATATTTAGTGGGACAAAGGTAGTTGTCATTGGGACAAAGGTCATGGACTTTTTGGTGCTCAATGAAAACAAAATCACCCTCAATATCTCAACTTTAGTTATTTCTCTCACTTTATGGTTTATGATCTAGCATAATCATGATCAACCTGTTGAAATTGGTGCAGGGTCATTCGTGAACTTTCAAGTGATTCATCAATTGCAATAACTCTCATCTTGATTCTCTGGTTTTTTTTTTTTTTTTTTAACTTTCAATGCCTTTAAACCGTTTTTTTCTGACTTGCCCTGTAGTAATTTCACTTATTCTGATGATGCCAACATTTGACTTCAGGAATTTATTCACCCTATAGTATGCTAATTGAAGTAGCTACCAGCTAGCTTTCTTTTGACTACACTCACTCTTGTGTCATACAATAAATAAACTTTATAAAAATAAATAAAATAAAATAATCCATAAAAAAAATTATTTTCAAAAAATTATAAAAATTATTATATGAAAATACGATTTTCTTTCTCTTTATTTGAATTTTTATAAAACTACTTTCAGAAATCTTTCAACCAAACTGGTTGTGTGATGTTTAATTAGGAAAAAAAAAACTGTTAATCAAATAAATTTATGTATATCATTTTATGATTTTTAATTATCTGAAAAATATACAGTAGAAAATTAAACCAAAAAAAAACTAATATCATTCTTGTACGTTTAAGGAGGCCGAGATTTTCCTTACCCCTACCAATATTCTCTTGGAGGCTAATAGACAAGTATTGTCTAATATAAAAATTAAAGAAATAATAATTATACATATATATATTGTCATGAATCATGATAGTGGTGTTAGAACTCTTACCCATAATTTACCTAACATGCAGTTCTTCTATATTTTGTTCCACATGTCGTGAACAATTATAGGAAAATTTTTTGAGAGTGGTGAATTAAAATTCCCGACCTCCGAAATGTGTTATAAGAGTCTTTATTATTAGGTTATTCGTCTGAAGTTATTTAACATATGGGTGGGTTGAAGCTGCCAGAAATAGGATGGAGAAGAAAGAGGACCGAAAGCAGGTAAGAATTGAAACCCTGTTGTTAGGAATAACAAAGGACAATACTTGCGTCAAAGTTTTCAACCCAAGTTGGATGAAGTTTGTCCGACCTGCGTACATGGGCCAATTAGTGCATGACAAGTGTCTAACTTAATACCCAACTTAAATGGGTTTGACCCGGCAGAACTTTTTTTTTTTTTTGCAGTATCGGTTCCCACATCCCCACCATCCACCAATACCACATCACTGCCACCGGCAGGGGCGGAGCCAGGATCTTGAGATTGGGGAGGCCAAAATTATAAACAACATTACATAGTTATAACTTTTGAAAAAAAAAATTATTATGTAGGCAAAAATATTTTACTATTTAATATATTCATATAAAAATATATCTATTTAAACTTTTTTTAATTTATTTAAATAAAAAAAACTAGTTATTTAAATAAATTTTTTATCAAACTTTCTGAACAAACACAAATAAGATTTATGTCAAAATTATAAAAAAATTCAATTAAATAACTCTCTTTATTTATTGAAAAGAAAAAAAAAAAAATTTAAAAAAAATGTAACAATTGAAAATTTAACAAAACAAAAACAATGAAAAAAAAAACACACACACAAACAAATTAATAAAATAAGAATTTAGATTCTTAAATCATCTATTTTTATTGATATTCAAAACTTCAAATTAAATTTTTATTCTTGATTTTGTAAAAATTAATTTATTATAGAATTCTTATAAAAGCATTTCAATAAAAATGAATAAAAAGAAGCAAAAAAAAAAAAAAATGATGGAAAGAATCATGTATAAGATGGAATTTTAGAATAATAAGGTTATGGAAAGAATCATACTTGTAGTCACATTATGGAAAAAATGGTGTTTGAGTTTAAATTTTAAGATAGCAACATAAAATTTGTATGTGAATCAGTTTTTATCGGGGTTCTATAGTCGTTAATTAAATCACTATATAAACTATCTTTTGTTAAACTCTAATTAGAGAAATAAAAATAAAAAATTTCTTAAAGGGGTCAAGTATAGATTTTATACCATATATGTTATACTATTTTTTTTTTTTTTACCTATACTAAAAAAATTCCAAAAAATTAGGGGGGCCATGGCCCCTGCCAACCCCCCTTTCCCTCCGCCCCTAGCCACCGGCGATGACGACACCCCCGCCAGCAACAACTACCCCGCCTTCATTTAATCCGACACTTCCTGCGACATCTCCCCCTCCCGTTGCCACTGATTCTCTGCCGCCACCCGTAGCACCAGAAACTTCACCTCCTCTGCTGTCAACTCCGACTCCATCAACCTCTCCGCCTAGGGGCGGCTCGAGCCTTAGGCGAGTTAGGCGGCCACCTAAAGCCCCAGCCAATAAAAAGGCCCCAAAATATTATAATTGCCTAGTATATAATATATTGTAATTATTTCCTTGTTGAACATTAATTCTAAAAAATTTATTTACTAACATAACTCTTCTTTTTTTATTTTCTTTCTCCTTATCATCATTCACGTCTTTCATTAAACTTTAACTAAGAGATAAATTATCTCCTAATTCCTAAAATATCTTTTTTTTTTATCCTTTTTTTTTTTTTTTTTTTTTTTTTTTTACACCAACAATGTATATATTTTATATTTTTTCAGTAAGTTGCACTACAATAAATATTTAGTCATTGTATGAGGAAATAAATAAACTTTCCATATTCTCTTTTTTTAGATTTTTATTTTATTTATTTATTTATTTTTATTACTTACAAGTTACAAGTCATCTCTTTTCTCAGTCCTTTCTCATTATACAACTTTACAAATTTTTTTTCTTCTCAACTCAATATTCATTAGTTTCTCAAATCTCATTTTGAACGCATTTTTCTTCTTCTTTCTAAATTAGGTTATATTATTCTTTATTCTTTAATTACTTTTTAGTTTTACTGACTTTTGTTATTATAAATTTGTATATATCTATATCTATACTTTTTGTTGCGGTAGCAGAAAAAAGTTTTTCAAAATTAAAATTGATAAAATCATATCTACAATCAATTACGTCACAAGAAAGATTAAATGGATTGGCTATATTATTTATTAAAAAAGAAATTTTAACCACACTTGAATATAATAATTTAATTAGTAAGTTTGTATCTCAAAAAGCCATAAGGATAATTTTTAATTAATTATTATATAATAATTAATATATTGCATATTATGATAAAAGCCACTTTTTATTTTTCGCCCTGATTAACATCGAGCCGAGCCGCCCCTGTCTCCGCCATCGCCGTCAACTCCAGCTCCATCGACGTCTCTGCCATCGCCGCCACCGCTGACTCCTTCCTCATCTGCACCTCCTCCAGCCAGTTCAACTCCTTCATCGCTGTCGAATCGGAGTCCACCACCGCCTACTAGGACTACAAGATCTTCGGCGCCGCCTCCATCATCCTCAATTTCTCCATCACCTCTGTCATAGCTCATCGATCATCTCGACTGGCCTCGTCGTTGGAATTGATGTTGGTGGTTTACTGATTCTTGCAATCTTGAATATTTTGTTCATTTGTTGCAAGAAAAAGAGTTATGCCGAGTCAAACCCATTTAAGTTGGGTAATACCCAACTTAAGTTTAATAGTTCTGATGAACATTAGTCATGCACGGATTGAGCCACGTACTCAAATTGGACAAATTTCATCCAATTTGAATTGGATGCAAGTAACTTTGATTCTCACGAGCTCACCGTTTGCTTTTACCCGCACTTTACGGTGCAGGCTGAAGGAGAGTGATATTTTGTTGAAATAAATATAAACCCTGACAATCTTCATTTCATTCAAATGGAAGGTTCCATGATTGTACTTTTCACTATGCCACCCCTCCTGGCCATGCTGCGGTGGAAGTTAGGCTCTTCCAGATTTCCACATTATGACTTGACAAAAATGAATAAAGAAAATTGAGACAACCAGGATTGAAATTTGTCTAATATATGTCATGCCTTGCCCACTAGGCCATGTGGTGTGAAAATATAATAATTTGTCTTGGAGGCACACCATTTGACAGTGTAGAATTGGTGTTTAGGGTTAGCTTCCCATCACGCCCATTTCCGCTCTCATGCTTCACGGCACATGGATTTTCTCGTTCTTATTTTCATAATAAGATTTAAATTTTGTCACTTTTACACTAGAATAAATTTTGACCTATCATTAAACTCTCACTTCGTTAACATAGTAGGAAGTGGGCCACTATGCTATACAATCAGGAACCAAGGCCGTATCTACCATCTCAGCAAAGCCAAACCTTATTGCACTTGATAAAAGGGCCGGGCCCAATTTCTGATCCTTGTAGTAGAGCAAGCACACCCAAGTAGTAAAAAAAGTACAGTAATTGCGATTGGATTGAAACAAGGAGAGGTGGGAAAAAAAAAAAAGAAGAAGAAGAAGAAGAAGGAGAGATACAATAAGAGAGAGCTTATTTTACGTTTGTTTTACAAATAAAAAAAAAAGGAAAGGAAAGGTTTATAAAAATAAAAATAAAATTAGAGAAAGCTACTATTTGAATAGTATTTTAGTTATTCATAGTCAATTAAAATATTTTGAAAGAAAATGATGTGACAGTGATTATCCATTTTTGCCCTTATTTTCAAAGCAAGATAATTCAATTTTTTCCAATTACTATTAAAGTTATGAAACAGATCATCTTTTTTGTTTCTTTTTTCAAATACAATATACTACACATTCTTTTTATTCTCATTGTTCAGTTGTATTAACATTATCCAAACTCAATTACTTTATTGTCAATAATTTTAACGAAAAAGATCAATTATTTAATCATTTTTTTTTTCGGAGTAAAGTGCAAAAAACCCCCTTGAATTATTGTCCTTTTGCAAATAACCCCTGAATTATTGATGTATTGAAATTAAGGACAAACACATCGCAAAAGATTATTTTACCCTTTGCGATTAAGTCATTTCTTATTAAATTATTAATTTTTAATTTTTTTATTTTTAATATAAATATTAATTATACTATTTACCTTAATTTTATTATTTGTATTAATTTATCATAAAAATGAAAAAAAAAGATTTGTAATTACCATTTTTTAGAATGATTAAATTCTTATTAAAATTTTATTATTTATAATAAAACTTATTATACTAGTTTAAACTTTTTTACTGTAAAAATATTTTCCCTTTCTTGCAATATATTAATGAAAAATTTATCAATTACTTAAAAAAAAATTACCTTCTTTTTCAGGTAATATATTCATGAAAACTTAAAATAATAATTAAATTTTTTTAAATTTTTTTTTGATAAATATTTTTATTAAACAATTAATTTTAAAAATTAAAATTAAATTTATGCAAATTAAATAAAGAATATGTCATTAAATTAGTATGATTTTTTTTTCATAATTTATTTTAATAAGAAAAATAAAGTAAAAGTAATTCAATACAAAGGACATTGTGGTCATTTAATAAAATATAATCTAGGTATTGGGAAATTTTGCAATAAAATATAATAGTTCAAGAGCACATATTTCAGGAGTTTTGTTTTGCACTTTAACCCTTCTTTTTTTTTTTTTTTTTCTGTCAAACAAATATTCTATCTATGCTCATAAAAAGAAATACCTTCCAAAATACATGAAGAAAAAAGCTAAATATGTAGGGGTGGGTTCTGGTGGGCTTGAGCCCACAAAAAAAATTACTATACTAATTTTAGCCCAACCTAAAAAAGAAAATTTATTAATCCTATTAGCCCACCCCAAAATTAGCCTACCCAATCAGGGCAAAGTCTAGTCACTCACTATACTAAAATAAAGGCCCAACCCAAATAAGCCCAAGGCCGACCCTGACCCAAGGCCCCAAAGGCTGTCTCCTACGGCCTCAAAATTTATTGGCCCATGGATAATGGGGCACCAGACAAAAAAAAAAAAATTATTAGCGCATATCATTTCAGCCTCGCGTATCATTTCAGCCTCCCCAATCGCCTCCATCTCCATTCTCGTTCTCAACTCTGTACTTGCCCTCCCTCTATCTGGAACTGCAAACTACAAAATCTACAAGAATCGGAAGTTCAAAACCCATATATTTGAGTTTATCTATCTGTCTGCAAGAATCAAAAGTTCAAAACCTATTACCTATATCAAAACCCATTTCGGCATATCATTACAGATTGTTCAAAAAATCAAAACCCATATCTTTCAGTTTCCATCGCCCGCTGTTCCAGTTCGGGTTCGCCGTTCGCAAGCTTCAGCCGATGGCCCGATTTCTCTCAACTCTCGAGCTTGCCCCCTCTCTCTCTGCAACTGCTAACTTGTATGTATGGGTTTTGTTTTAAATTTTTTTCCTAACCAACTAATCAAGGTATGTAATTCTTGTTTTACAAACTAAATTCTATTCGGTGAAATTTTTTATGATCTTTTTAATATATATATAAAGTAACAAAATTTGCATTGCATTTTGAGGTAATCACGTAATCTACATTTTATTTGAGCAATTTTTTTTTTTTTTTTTTTTTTTTTTTTTTTTTTTTTTTTTTTTTTTTTTTTTTGTTGTTGTTGTTGTCAATTATGTCTAAAATTTGAATCTGGGCATAAAAAAAAAAGAATCTGAATTATTGAATTGGATTAGAAATCTGCAGATACTGAATCTGAAACATTTTTTATCAACATGCCAAGCTTTTTGAAGATGTAAATCTTTTCAGAACTCAAAAAAATCATAACAAGAACATTGACAAGGAAAAGTACTTAATATAGGATAAAGCTCTAAAGTTACTTCTTGAAAATTAAAATATTCCATAATGTTGGAAGGGGCTTGCCATGAACTACCTCACACTCTGCTTCCACTAGTAGATTCTCAAATAGGATTAGGAAATTGGTCAAAAGAAGAGATAGGGTACTGAGTGGTGAATTGTTCAGAAATAAATTGGTAATTTTTTTTATTAATTACCCAAATAGTATTTCTATCCCTTAATCAGTCAACTGTCTAAAGAAACATTGTTAATTAACTAAAATTGAATTAAACAACAGTTGATTTTGGTTGATATATTTTGATTTAGCCCAGCCCATTGAGAAATCCTGGATCCACCCTTGAGCTAAATGATAATCGACACCTTTGCTTTTGGTTCACTTTTGCACCAGTGTTCCAGAACCAGGGCGTTTCGATGTGGTCTTTCACTTCACGCTGCTGTCGTCAAGACAGGAGTGCAAGCTGATGTCTTTGTCTCCAACCACATCCTCAATATGTATGCCAAGTGTGGCAACATTGTACTTGGCCGCAAAGTGTTTGAAGAAATGTCTGAGAGAAACCTTGTGACTTGGTCTGCTATGATATCTGGGTATGATCAGTCTGGAGAACCTCTAATGGCAATTGACCTTTTTTCTCAAATGCGGCTTGTGCCCAATGAATACATCTTTGCCAGTGCTATCAGTGCATGTGCCAGTCTCTTGGCACGGACACAAGGCCAACAGATTCACGCTCAATCTATGAAGTTGGGTTATTCTTCTATCTCTTTCGTTTCAAATTCTCTTATTTCAATGTACATGAAATGCGGTGGATTTAAAGATGCTTTATCAGTCTTTAGTGGCATGTCTGAACCAAATCGTGTCTCTTATAATGCACTTATTACTGGGTTGGTAGAAAACCAGCAGCCAGAAAGTGGGTTTGAAGTGTTCAAACTTATGTACCAACGAGGTCTAATCCCTGATCGTTTTACTTTCGTGGGAGTGCTGGGAATTTGCACTTCTGCAGACGATATGCGGGGAGGAATGGAATTGCATTGCCAAACAGTGAAGCTCAATCTCGACTCCACTGCTTTTATTGGCAATGTGATAATAACAATGTACTCGAAATTCAATTTGGTAGAAGAAGCCATGAAGGCTTTCGAATTGATTGAAGAGAAAGATGTCATTTCATGGAACACTGTTATTACTGCTTGTTCTCATTGTGATCACTATGCAAAGGGGTTGAGTGTTTTCAACAAGATGACAAAAGAAAATGGTATAATGCCTGATGACTTTACTTATGCCAGTGCCCTTGCTGCGTGTGCTGGCCTTGCTTCAATACACCATGGCAGCCAAATTCATGCTCATCTCATCAGAACAAGGCTGGATGAGGATGTGGGTGTTGGTAATGCACTTCTCAACATGTATGCTAAATGCGGTTGTATTGGATATGCGTACACTGTTTTTAACCAAGTGAAATGTCGTAATGTTGTCTCATGGAACAGCATTATAGCTGGATTTGGAAATCATGGGCTTGGGGAAAAAGCCCTAGAACTCTTTGAGCAGATGAAAGAAAGGCGTTTGCAGCCAGATTCTGTTACATTTGTTGGACTTCTGACAGCTTGCAATCATGCAGGGCTTGTGGACAAAGGCCAAGCTTACTTCAATTCCATGCCTGAAATCTATAGGATTGACCCTAGTGTGGAGCATTTATCTTGCCTAATTGATTTACTGGGACGAGCTGGCAGACTAAATGAGGCTGAGGAGTACATAGAAAAATTCCCTTTTGGGCATGACCCAGTTATATTAGGGAGCTTGCTTTCTTCATGTCGACTGCATGGAGATGTTGTAATTGGCGAACGCTTGGCTAGACGGCTTCTAAAACGTGAGCCTATTACTACTTCATCTTATGTTCTATTGTCGAACTTATATGCTTCAGATGGAATGTGGGATGCCGTTGCAGAGGCAAGAAAGATGTTGAAGGGTAGTGGACTAAAGAAAGAGCCAGGCTATAGTCTGACTGAAGTGAAAGGAATAGTGGAAAAGTTCACAGTTGGTGATTTTTCTCATTCAAGAATTGAAGAGATAGTGGACGTACTCAAAACTTTCAGTTGGGCAGGGGATGAAGTTTCATTATATTATTAATCAAGTCATCAAGAAAAAGGTGTGTTATGTTATTTACATTTATTTCTACATAAAATGCAAGTCAAGGTTTCATGATGGATTACGATTTCCATCAACAATTTAGTCCCTGGATGATTTTCATTGCATGTACGTGGCCTGATTACATTTTTTTTTTTTCCTTCCCCTTTTAGTACCTTCGCAAAATTCCTTGGTGCTTTGGCAAGGCTGTGCGTTTCAATCCAATTGTATGTACATCTACATTATGTTTGGCGGCAGAAATGCTTGATATTTTCACGTAGGATATTAGCAAATATATCCGTGCTCTAGTGAGGAAATTTTGATTGATCTATATTATATGCTTTAAGAATTTTATATACGAGCCTTCCACTGAATATTTTTCCCTTTTTATGGCAGGAACCATCTATTGCCCTTACGAAACCTGAGCTGCTGCTTGTTCTTCCTTCTATGAGCTACATTGTTTGTGAGTGATTTTGGATCTTTAATTAAGACTGAGGGTACATCAGATTCTGATATATCCTCTTATGGAGGCTGTGTTTAGCAAGCCTAATGACAATCCAATTGTGGAGAAAATTGCACTGCGTGGATTGGCCCTGAAGTATTGCAAAGCTTTCAGTGAGGTATGCCTGGTACTTCAAAGTGATTGTTGTGTCTTTTTTATGGCTAAGAGTTTTTAGGTTACTTGGGTAACTAATGTGGAGGCTGTTGATGATATATAACTAGCATCTGCTACTATATAACTGCTTAAGCTTTTAAAGTTACTGTTTTCTAGCATGGTATCAACGCAGGAACATGTTGCGATCAAATGATGTTACCTCCCCAATAATAGTTCCATTCTCTATTTAACCAATTCAAGGGGGAGCCAGGCCACAAAGTTTACCAGAAAAGTGATCTTGCTTGGTGTAATAATAAAAGTTCGGATTGTTTAGTATTAGAATCCGGGTTCGAGTTTGAGGACAATAACTTTGTGCAAATATTGCCAAATATCCCTACAATCGATTAATGGGGACTACACTAGATAAAATGTATGTCATGGCCCCTGTTTATTTTCTTTTCTCTTTTATGTATGATAAGAGCCCTAATGCGCAGTATTCAAAGTTTGCCAAATCAAAATTTCAACCTCCGAAAAGCCCCATAAACTCTGAACTAATCTTTGATGAACTATATTCCCCCGCCTTGCCAGTCTGTGCCCATGTACATGTACAGTGTGTTTTTTCTTTGCATGAAATGTCTTTTTAAGGAGTTGAAATGTGGATGGAACAGTTGAAATTATTACTGTTTCTGAATTCCATTCCTTTTAGTGAATGACAGGTGCTCTCCTGTCCTTTGAAGTGGGTTTTGGACAGGAACTTTCAAACTGCTGGCTGTGCCTTCGTACACCACAATTGCTCAGGTTAGGTTCTCGGATTGTTGCTCAAGTTTATTCTACAATATTTTATGTATCCTACTGTTGATTGTGTAGGTATTGGGAGACCTAAATGGTCGAGGTTGGAGAAGCTGTAAGGATTTGTAGCTTTCCTCTCATGCTACAAGATTAACAGAAAACGAAATAGAGCAACGGACTATTGAGAACCACTTGAGGTAAGGTCAGGATGATATCGTGTCAGCAGGAGCTTTCAAGTTTCTGTTTCTTTTTCCATTCAAAAAGAAGAAGAAAATGACTCCGTTCTTTCCTCATTATTGTTCTTGTTAGTATTTAAAGAAGTAAATTGGTGCTGATGCTTGATGTAAATGTTCTTTATAGTATATTCTAAGAATGCATAATGGTAGAAACTAGTTGTAACGACTTACTCCACCACATGATATGATATTGTCCGCTTTGGGTCTGAATCTGCACGATGTTGTTCTTGGGTTTTTTATATTGGTTGGCAATACATTTTTTTAAATATATATATATTTTTTTGTGGCAGGATCCGATATCTCCAGTTCGTTAGGAGAAGAATTATTAGAATCTCTATGATTCTAGTCTATACAACCTGACAGCTTTGCCCTAGACTAAATACAGGTGAGGTGACATTTATATATGATATAATATATATATGCCATCCAATATTGTGTAATCTTTATGGGTCTTCGATTGAATTAGAACTTTGTTATGCATGTGCAATTTGGATATGGACAATATCTGTGATTTGATATCTTTGCTATGCATGTGTAATTATTAATTGCTCTTTTCACCCACTAAGATCAGATAATCATCTACTCTCTAGAGTTTACTGCACTAAATAGAAATATACGTAGCTATTTGTAGATTTTGATTGTGAAAAAATAGGTAGTAGTTGAAGAAGGTATCGAAATTATTCCCCATTGATCTTGTTAAGAGTAGTATTAGTGTTTGTATTTGAGCAGAAATTAAGAATACCAGAGCTAACTTTTTCAATTAAGAGGACAAGCAAGAATGGGATGCAAAGAAAGAGAAGGGTTCTTGAGATATTGAAGGAAAGCATTGTGGTGATCAAATTATTCTTTAATTAATTCTAGTTTGTGATCGCCCAAATATGTTTTTTATTAAGGAGTACAGTAAAAAACATGGAACAATATTTTGTTTGATAAATTGAGAATTCATCCATAGGGAGAAAAAAATTTATTGGGCTATTTAGAAAAGCCCAATATGTAAAACCAATTCAATCCAATTCAATATTTTACGGATCGGATAAAATTAAAGTTTTCCCCATGTCAGATCAGATTTAGCTTTCATCAATCCTTAGAAATCAGATTGTTAATGGTTTAGGTTTAATGTCTAAACCAAACCAATCCAATCCTTGGTCACCCATAATCCCATAATTGTCAGTCTAAAAAAAAAAAACTTAAGCATGGTGACAGTAAATATTGAACCAAGATTCTTTCCTATGTCATTTTTGTTCCATATTTGTACTATGCTTAATACAATAATTTTACATTGTGAACGTAATTACTTTAAATAGTGAATGCTACAGCTTCAAATTGACAATATAACAACTATGTAAATATGTTAAATCCTCTATTTAATTGTGTTATAATGTTGCAACTGTTTTATGAGGGCAGTATCTATGATATAATTGTGTTGCATAATTTTCTTAAAATTATTGCATGAGTATTATATTGTGTGATATAACTATGTTGCGTGATGAAACTGTATTCTACGTACCCTTGCACAGGATCCCTAAAGCAGGAAAGGATCCGAGGTGATACAAATGGTTTTATGTTTGAACTAGTAGCTTTGCTTCTAACTGGAAAATTGTTTGACTCTAAATTGGTGGTGATACTATATGAGCATGTTCATATACCTTGACCTGATATTTGATTTTCACACCTATTAGTAGTTAAAAAGAAGAAGAACATTTAACTACTCTCTCTAGGGTAGTTGAACTTTGAAACCTGGACACTCATTTTGTATGAAAACATAGGACAACTGCTTGGTGAATTGGTAAATGTACAGGTATCAAACATGTGAAAGTTAATGTGGGCACCGAGAATAGTAAACTTTGTACAAGCTGGGTAGAACGTGGCTTAAAGGGCACATGAAGTAAATGTTTGAATGTTTTATTGGAAAGTGTAGGGAAAGTGGTGTGAGACCTACTACTGCACTCGGGTAGGTCCATCACTTTCTCTACTTTTTGAATTTGTGGATGGAAAAGAAAATTATTTATTCTCTCTTATATTTCGAATTTGAAGTTGAAAATGAAAAGTAATTTTTTTTATTTTAATTATGCACAAGTTTTTTTCCTTTCGTTTTCACTTCAAGTTTTAAAGATTATTAGCATCCTGAAATCCAGCATTGTGTGATGTAGGTACTTGCTTAGTTTTTGAATCATGGACAATGAGGTGTGTTTTTGATTAGTGCTGATTGAATCTCAAGTGCATGCAAAATGTTGTTTTTGACTAGGGCTTACTGAATGGTGTTTTTGAGAAGTGCTAGGAAATGGTGTTTTTGACAAGCATTCACTGAATCTCAAGTGGTAGGAAATGGTGTTTTTGACAAGGACTTACTGAATCTCAAGTGCTAGGAAATTGATAGAATTCATGGTGTTTTTGACAAATTGGTTTCAATTTCTATTTTGCACATTGAACAATGATGAATTTTAGAATTGTGAAAATGCTTTTAGTCTTTTGATATGTTTATTTGATGGTGCATTTCAATGGATTGTTTTGGTTATTGTTATTAACTAAGAATTGTTACCATTATATAGCATGTTTAATTGAAATTGTTGTCGATTACAGGTTTTGTGGATTATTTGGTAGCATTTATGGTTGATTTCAGTATAAAAAAAATAATAATAATAAAAAATAAGATATGTTATCTACGGGGAGCTTGAAACCTTGTAAATAAAAGCCCATATTCAATTATCCACGGCACACAACTTCTAGTTCATAAGAAGTTTATATTATTTACGAAAAGCGAAGATCCTCATTAAAAAGTAGAATTATTTTCTAGTGTATAGTGAATACTTAGATATATTAACGAGTCGCAAAGTACATTGTAAATTAATATTAACGAGGGAATATGTATTGTTATGCCCCAAGGCCATAGTTCGGATTGTGAACTCATTATACTAGACAATCACAAAAATAACATCCCTGTAACCTGTTTCCCAACCACATTCTTCACCTATTTATTTCCATTATACAACCAGAACTGAAAATAAACAGGAAAGATACACATACTACAACTTTCAAGTTTATAAAGTTAGCAATAATATTTATCACATGCCAAGGATGAAGCTGAACTAATATTATAACATTGTCTCACTATCATACATTGTTTACTATACAAAATAAAAACACCACAACACCAGCCCTGACTCTGTCTACAGCTAAGGAGGAACACCCTCCACACCATCTATGCCATGACCTGAAAAGATGTGTACAAAACAGAAATGAGCAATCACAGCTCAACGGGAGTTGCCTAAAGCATACTCCTTGATATCTCTGTGAATCCAAGTAAAGAACAGATATAAGATAAGGGGCCATACAGGCTCGGGAATATAATATTATGTGAGATAATAAAGTGAAGTGCAGTGCAATGCCAATGCTAATGCCCAAGACACTTCCCACTTCCCGAAACCTCATCTAATCACTACCAAGTTAATGTAATCCGGCCCGGGGCTATACTCCCCAGTACCACGAGAAGATAATTGGTCATCTATCTATGACACAAGGCTATACCCTTTGTTGTTATTTGGGGCCTAGTGGCTCAATCACACATAGGGTGTTACCATATGTTCCCTCTAGATTTCATTAACAGCACGAACACAGGCTATACCCCTTGCCATTCAGCTTTCAATAATCCTTTCTCTTTGAAGCAATCTTATAATCATTGACATATTATTTCAATTCTAAACTCATCCCCAAAACCATGCGAGATGAATGCACATTTATATTGGTATAATGTACGACATTTCTAATTAACAGTTCAATCTCAGTTCCATATACAATAAATATGGTTATTGCAATTCTATCAACTTGCCAGCATGTTCATTTATAAGATGAGTATCGCATAATCACCTTATGTTTTAGGTAGCATTCACTACAAGAAATATTGGTTTTACAGGCGGTTTTTTTATGTCCGCAGGTAATATTTTACAAATACCGGCAGTTTAGTTAAAAATGCCGTTGTGTAGTATTTTTCCAGCGGTTTGTATTAAAACGCCAGAAAATATGTGGTTATTCTGGCGTTTTATATTTAAATGCCGAAAAATATCATGTTTGTTTCGGCGATCAAAAATTGGTATCGTTTATATTGTATTTGCCGGCGTTTTTTTTGCATTGCCGATAAATATAAAATGAGATTTGTGTGCCCTGCCAATAATTAAAGAAAATAAGCGAGGTAGTTTTGGGCTTAGGATATTTTAATCTTTTTTGTTATTTATTACATTTTCAAAGGGCGAGGTTAACCCTAGTATTAGGAGAAGATAACAGAAGCCTAGAGTCCCATCTTCAAGCTGCTTGTTCCCTCACGTTGTCACGATAATCAGCGGTGGTGCGGTTGGTGGTGCGCGACGAAGATCTAGGTAGTGGTGGTCAAGGCGGGTTGCAAAGATCTGAGTTGTGGTGGACGAAGATCTCGATAGTGGTGGTCAGTGCGGGATGCAAAGATCTGAGGTGAGTTCTCTTTTTACAATTCCTGTTGGCGTGGTGCTAATAGGGTTCTAATTTCATTTGATACTTGTATTTTTTTAGATGATTATGGCATTCAACAGCACTTTTTGTAAATGAATTATTCAGACACCCTGATGTGTGTGTTTTTCAATTGTCTCTTGCATCGATGACATTATTAGAATTACTGCACCGGATGACCAAATTGGCTTTTGAGAAGTCTCATATTTCTAGTTGTTGCTATAAAAAGGCTATTTTGATGCTTCATGCAGTTGCAGAAATCAAGTTAATCATTGAGATGTATCACACATTATTTGTTTTCCTTTTTAAAATATGATTAGGGATCTTCACCCAGATAGCATCTTTCTATCGGTGGAGAAAAATTCTTTTATGCTGGACGAAATTGACTTTATTTCAATGGAACTAATTTGACCTCTTTCAACCAGTGTCTAGATGGGTCAGAATATTCTTCCTCATTGATGGAGGTTTGGACAAAAGGTCCTGAACAACTGGGCTACCATTCTTAAGTCTCGGTTCCGAGAAGTCTGGAGTTCATGGGCCTTTCATACATAGATTTTGTGGAAATAGTTGCTAATGATGCATTTAAAGAGGAACAATTAGAAAATAGTTAGATATCACTGGGGTTCAATACAGACTGTTACACAATAATTAATAAGATAGAATCTCTCAATTTGAAATGTTTAAATCTATGATTAACAAATTCAGTCGGATTTAAAAACCTATGGTAACTCGTATCATTTTCCAACATGAAATTGTTTCTCTAGTACAAATTTTGATTAGGGAATAAAAACAAGACACGGTGTACCAAAGGAGGCTTCTCTAGTATTTGTCTATATACAAATCCTTATATACATGAGTCTACTTTTGGAAGTTTCAGAGATGGTAAGTGGGTAGAGCAGTATATGTGAAGACAGGAGTTTGGAATAAAATCATGTTGTACCATAGGTTTAGATGATATTTTTGCAGTTTGAAGTTTGAATCGTATAAATATCTACATTTGTGTGTAGAGAGAGTTAATAAACTATGAAGTTTAATGTTAACGGAATACCGTAAAGATAACGACTCTCATTTAATATTTTGGAGGATGGGTGTTTGAGATTTTTGGGGCCAGTCAAATAATGTTTCTGATAATTGTTTGGTGTTTGGGATAAGGAGATTGCACATTTGCACATGTACATATTTGGTAGTGAATTATGGGGTGTTATACTATCATAGTAGACAAAAATAATAATAATAAAAAATTAAAAATTAAACCATGAACTTTGAAGTCAGAGTGTCACATTGCCAGTAGACTCACTGCCACGTATTCACTGATTATATATAGGCTAATATTTTTAATTTCTTTAATTGGATAGAGATACTCTGCACCTAAACCCTCCCAAAACAATAGAATCAGTTTAAGTAGACCTTAATCTAGATCATCCAATATCTAAATTATTTAATCCATTTTTAGAATTTATTGAGATTTTTGGACATAGTCAAAATTTAAGCGGTTCATGGAGTTGTTATGGATGATGTCCACCCACTCAGCCACTAAAGATATGTTCACCTTCCTTCAGATTGTAATATATAGAGAGTACTACAAAATCAAATCATTTTAAATGTGAACATTATTATTATAGTCATTGTTTAATTTGCTACATTTATATTTCAACAAGTATGACATTCAATAACACTGGGCTAGTTGATCAATAGAATCAACATTTTACTACTGCATATATAAACTTTTATCTATTAATACAAATTTTTGAATTTAAGAAATCGATCCCCAAATCAATTAGATTTTCTAGTTAGGTTTTAGGTTTTCAGCACATCTCACATGGATCATGCTAGCTAGCCTAAAATATTATCTGTTCTCACACATGATCGATTCTCTTCACCAATTATTTTATGTGCCTTCAATTGCTGTGGAAATATAAATAAATAAAACACAGGCTTTTAAGGCTTATCTTGCTTTACAATGAGTTGGTGCAGAAAACCTAGAGTGGAAAGCAATAAATTGTATTTTTTTAGATGATTTACTGATATAATTTTTTTTTTTTTTTTTTCCATTCATTTGGATGTCTGATTTTCATCTAGGTTATGTTTATATTTCTTCTCCTCTTATAATTTCTATTTTGCATTCATATATATATAACAAGCACTGTATTTTAAGTTATTTGACTGAACAGTAAGTTTGATATACTTACTGCCACACTTTATAGGTGATGCTAATTAGGTAGATAGAAGTAGTTTATTGATTAAAGAACTATGAAATGCAGTAATTCAAAGAAGTTGACTGACATAGTTTTGAGATTCATATGTTCTTACATAATCTATTATAATGGATAGAAGTTGGATTACATTAAATTTTAGTCTCGTTAATTTAATATATACATGTATATATTTATTTATTTATTATAAAGCTATATATATGTATATTATAAAGCTTAATTCTCATCTTAGTTTAGATATTTACGATAAATTCATTTTGACTTTATCTTTCTTACTATACAAATAGGATAAGTACTACATACTCGAATGGAGTTGAACAATTTCTAGATACTGCATTTGAGCGAGTTGGACAGAGTGGACGCATATATTGTCCTTGTAACAAGTGTGGGAATTGTATCAAGAAAACAAGGCAAGAAGTTTTGGATGACTTGATGTGGAATGGGTTTATCAATACATACAATTTGGATTTACCATGGAGAACGATTACCTTCGTCTTCTAGGCATAATGATGGGGACACCTCATACGAGCATATCGATCATATGGTCTGTAATTTCTGCCAAAATAATCCCTTTCAACTTCTGAGAAAGCGAAAGTGTAATGATATGGACCATATGGTCTGTGCTTTCTACCAAAGTAATCCTCTTTCAATATTAGTGTAGCTTTTGCGCGATGCGTTCCACATTTGAATGCTTTCTAATACAATCTTACTTATATATATATATATAAAAGCAATTATCTTTCAACTTCTGAAAATGATTTTTTAACAATTTGAGAAGGCAACAGGGTCAGCTCATCTTTTAAAATTCTCTTCTTTTTTTTTTTTTGTTTTTTCCCCAGGAAAATCATTTGTGATATATCATCGAGATAAGAGGCTCTAAGCACTAGAGAAATAGCTCATATGTAAAAGTTCATCTGTGACTTTGCTTCCAAACTTACCCTCAACTGCCATTTACCAGAATACAGTATAGGTCTCTTGAGTTGGCTCTTGCTTCTTCTAGTTTTAAGCATTCCTTTGAAGAGAAACAGATGAGAAAATAATATATAGAAAGTAGTTATCGGTTTGTAATTTCTTCCATTATGATCCCTCTCTACTTCTGAGAAAGTGCAAGTGTACGATTCGTCTGTGATTTATGTCAAAGTAATTATTCTCTTACAACTTCTGAAAATGATTTTTAGAAGTAATTATTCTCTTACAACTTCTGAAAGTAATTATGTATATATAGTGTGTGTGTGTGTGTAATTTAAGAGCTAATATATACCTTCTTATTCCTTTGTTTTAGGAAAAAAACAAACAAAATGAAGTAAATCGCTCTAAGCAAACAATGCTGGGACAATGAGTTATGTGCGGAAGGCTGAAAAGGTTAAGTTGGATTTTTTATGAAGTTAATCATTTGTATGTCACACAATTTATTATACATCATTGAGGTATAATTATAATAAGATAGATATATTAAAAAAAAACAGATGAAGTTGGAATCAAGGAAGGCACCAACTCGTGCTCAACTATTTTGCGCAACACATAAGAGCAAGAAGGATGACAAAGCTAGTGATGAACATGTTGCCAAAATGATTGTAAATATTTTTTTAGACCATCAATTCTTTATTTCCTAGTTTGATTAAGTGTAAAATGGCTATGATTTTGCGTCATATTGAACATCAAAATTCTAATGTACAGGTAAATAATTTTGTTATTGCACCCTTATAAACATTTAACTATATAAATATTATAAGACCTAATATATTTATAATTACATTCTATTATGAAGGTGCATAATAAAGTTATATTTTATTATGAAGGTATCCGGTTCCTCAACTACATTTGGTGATCCTTAAATTTTATTTTTTGTGATGGAATTTCATCATTGGTGAGTACTATAGATTTTAATTATCATTTTATTTTAACTATACATTTAATTGTCTTAATTATTATTCTTTGTTTAATGGCTTTTATTTAAAATGTATGTAGGGCAATTTGAAGCAAGATGAGAGATGAAATTGAACCATTAATTCTCAAGACCCTCGCATAGTCTCACTCAAATTCTCAATGAAATGTTGATGTTTTATTTTGAATGATTTCCTTTTGATGTTTTATTAGATTTTGGTGTTTCCTTTTGAACCTTTTATTAGCACTTGACATTTTGAAACAAAACTTATATGTTATGGAATGTTATTGAATTTTAATGCAACTTTGTTCTATGTTACATATCAAATTTAAGTTGTTGGATGTGTTGTGATTGGTAAATTATATTTGATTTCATTGACCAGGGAACAAAATAAAATATTTGCTATTATGTAAATTAAACCAGAAAATAATATTTTTTTTAAAAAAAAATTAACACATTACCGGTGGTTTAAAACGCCCCCAAAAGAAAAAAAATTACAGTGCACTATAATACACTGATAGTTTAAAACGCTCCCAAAAGTTAAAAAAATTATACATTACCGACGCTTTAAAGTGCCGGAGTAGAAAAAAAATTATACATTACCGGAGCTTCAAAGTGCCGGAGTATAATGTCAACACCGGCGGTTTAAAACGCCCCTAAAAAGAAAAAATTCAATAATACCGGCGCTTTAAAGTGTCGGAGTATACAGTTATAATGACAGTTTATTTAAAATACACTGGCAGACAAAAACGCCGCTACTTAAACTTACACCGGCGGTTTTATACAACCGTCGGTACTGATTTCAAACCCGACGGTTGCTGACAAAACGCCGGTGAAAGCTAGCGGTGGTTCCTGTACTGGCGGTTTGGTAAAAGCGCCGGTATAGGAATTACCGACGGTTTTGGTACCTTACAGCGGCGGTATAACCGCCGCTAAAACCCTTATTTGTTGTAGTGATTGTTAATGAATATAACACATTAAACATGCTCTTCTACTCACATTTATAATATAATCTCATCAACAGTGTTCTATAACAATTCCCTACACAAGTATACACCTTCCCATTTCAAAATACCAATTACAGTTTAAATTTCAGTTTACAGCAATGAATGCTCGAGCTCTAAGCATAAAGGCTCGAGCTCTGAAAGCGAAATTCTAGATTTCTAAAAAACAAGCAGTAGTTTGCACTACAGAGGTAATAACTCTCTCCACAATTAGAATCTATGGCTGAAATTGGTATCATTGGAAAGCTTACTTCGAGCCGGTCAATTTAGACTAAAAAATCACCCAATTTGGGTTTAAAATGAGAAAGTTATGATCCTTTGAAGTTCAGGTTGCAGTGCAGAAAATTCTGCAGAACAAAGCTCGAGCTCTGGGAGTACAAATTCGTATTTCAGCACTGTTTTTCAACATAAAACATATATAATTGATTCCTTAAAGGTAAGGGATGTGAGAGTTAAACAATCATACCTCAAAGACGCTTGAAAACCTTGCTAAACCACAATTCAAAGCAATCCAAGGATGAATCAAAGCCACCCAATTTGTAAAAATGAAGAACACTTTCTTTTGAAACACAACCAAAGCTTCCTCTCTTTTAAACTAGATTTTAAAATCCCAGCAGTGAAGAAATGATCACAAGTTTGATACCAAAATAAAGTTCATGACTTCAACAATACTTTTCATTCACAAACCCTTCCCAAATTCTCAACATAAGCATCCCAAATATGCAAGACAAGATGATAACTATATAGAAAGAAAAGAACAAAAATGCATTCTGCCGAATTCCTATCCCTCTCCTTTAGATGAATTACAATGTGATAACATGTATAAGATATTGCCTCATCACCTAGATAGGTGGCATGCTCTAAAGCGGTCAAAAGTAAGACCATGTGAAAAGACTAAAACACCCCTCCACAAACACCCATTTGCATGAAAATGTCCACCATGCCCTTCGTGAAATAAATAATGACATTAAATTAAATTAACACACTTACAACTTAAATCATAATTTGACAATAAAATAAAAATGCATAAATGCCAACATGTCCGGTAAATGATAAAAAAATGCAAACCATCACATGTATACTGTAAATAAGTTTATTACATAGATAAAACTATCTTCTATGGCATATATTTTAGACTTCTACGAGGTTCATTCTGTCTCGTAAAAAGTTGTGAGTATTTACGTGACCTTTACATTTTGGGGGGTATTCACGGGGTGTTTGGCTCCTCGTAAAAGTCATTTTCTATTGTAGTATGAAGAAGTAAATTGGTGCTGATGCTTGATGTAAATGTTCTTTATAGTATATTCTAAGAATGCATAATGGTAGAAACTAGTTGTAACGACTTACTCCACCACATTTTATGATATTGTCCGCTTTGGTCCGAATACACATAATGTTGTTCTTAGGTTTATCTCATACTAATTGGATATAGTACTAGTACATATAAGCATATCTCATTTTCCATACCCAGACAATGTGAGATTGTGCACCTGTAATAGTCTGTCAGTACCTCTTGCATCCGCCCACAAAGTCCACACACTAGTAAAGGTATTCTAGCAATGGAATATTTTTTCTCTTTAAGGTTTGTTATATATGTTGTTTTGAGAGGTTTTTTTGAAGGCCCATGCAGACCTTTAGAACAAGGAAGAGTGGACCTGTTCAATGTGTGCGAGTCATTCAGTTCCAATTGGAATTGGTGTATAGATGGCCCACAGGTCCAAAGAGCAATTGGTTGTTCAACCTGAATAAAGTCCATTAAGATTGATATGGGTTAGACTGTCTGGTCCAACCAATCATTTGCTAGATGGTCAAGGGCCACCTATTCTATATTCCATTGAACCCAGGGCTGGACCAAACTTATGAGATTCCCCAGAATTTGCAGATTGAATCCCAAATTGACATATTAGGCTAATCATGTCGTACTAATTTAATTCCAGTACGTACTAATTTAATTCTAGTACATGAAGAAAGCTGATTTACTGAGGCAATTTTGCAACTATGGAAAAGTTCTAATCCACCTCCTGGAAAAACTCAAACTTAAGACTTGATGATTCATGAGACACCGGAGCTTGAGTTCTCACCCGTAAATTTATGTAATAATACATGGTTAATATTTATTGGTCATGGTCATATGGTGTTATTACATCAATAAATATTGGTATTTTTCTTTCCATTTGGTTTAGTTATTTTTGGTCATAGAATATCATTTTCTTAGTTAATTGGGCATGTTATCACCAACTATTGATTTTAATGATCGAGGAGGCTTTGGTAATAAGTGGGCATGGGCCATATGCATCAATCAATAGGCTTGATAAAGAGCCAAATCATAAATGATTCCTCAATGGCAAGGAAAATGAAGGTCCAAGTGCTCTTTTGGGTCCCACCCAACACCACCAACCCACGAGTTAATTGGCGCATGGTTTTAGATGGACGGTCACTGGTCACTGGTCACTGACTCTGTGGTGGGCCCTTTACATTGTTACTATCGGGTCTTAAATCCATGGTCGTTTTTCAATATCAATTTTCCAATTTTATATGGTGACGACTCTCGTCTTAAATTAATGGTCGGTTTTTAATTTCAGTTTTGCAATTTCGTTTGGTGAGGTTCTAGCTTGAACAGATAATGACTTATCACATAATTAATCTTGAGGACAAAATTGAAAGGAAAAAAAAATTAATTTACTATCTTTATTATAGTTAGTATAAAGATTTGTTTTCCACTTTTCTAATGGAAAACAAATTTAGAAAACAATAAATCCTGAAATTTTAAGAAAATTGTTTTGGTCAATTTTTTTATAACACTTTTATGCTTTCAGATAATTGAGAATTAGAAAAATGTACAAAAATTCTATTTGATTTAATTTTCTTAAAATTCAATTATAAAAATGTGTTTTGATATAACTATATAAATTTTTCTGTTTTCTTAATTCTTGAGATTTTTTTTTTTTTTTTTTTTTTAATTTTTAGAAATTTGAACTAAACAGGCCTTAATACATGTGCTGTGCTTGTGTTTATGTGTTATCATCTTTCTTCAATTTTCCTACATGATATTTTAGTTCTATTACTTTGTTGTGTTGAAAAAAAGACTTGTTTGGCATCTTCTTTTCTTTTTCTTTTTTTAATAAAACATTCCTCACTTTTTGGTGCAGTATTATCAATTATGGCAATTTTTTATACTCAAATGAAAGGACATTGACATGAATTTTTTCCGACTTTTTTCCTTAACTATTTTTGTAGATTATGGTAGTGAATTTTTAAATTGATTTTCTATTGGAGAGAGGTGAGTAAAGCCCAAAGTACTTCTGGTAAAACCTATATTCCACTCCTCCATAACGACAAGAAAATGCTTAATCATTTATGATTATATATATTCCACTTTTTGTCTCTTTTTTGTTTCTTTTTATCCTTTAATTACTTTATTGTTTTGCAATGAGATATGACCTTCATATGTAGTAATATTAAAATATTTTTTTATCATTGTCAATTTTTTTTTTTTTTTATTTTAATTTTCACACACATACCTCCATCAAGAATCCCTAACCTCTCTTTAAAAAGTAAGAATTTGATACGACTAAACCACATACCTGTTAATTTTAGAAAAAATCACACTTAAAGTAGATTTAAGAGTCTTAAATAATAAACCGATCTATTTTTAAAGTTAATATTTCAATTTGGTCGAGTTAGGTAAAATAATTACATATGCTTTAAAAATTATTATTTAAGTCTAACATACTCTCCAATCGCTTATTTCAAAATATTAAAATATTCTTCCTAAATCAAATAATTCTTTCATTCATGAAATTTAGAAAAATAAGATTTTTGAGTTGACTTTCAACTTGGCATTTTTGCATATGGTGAATATATTGCCAAAATAAATAAAATAAAAAACAACATATATATATATATATATATATATATATATATATATATAATATAAATTTTGTGCAAAAAACTTTAACATTATTTCTTAATCTATATCGGTTCAAACCTGCAAATGTCAATTTAGGAATATACAAATAATATAGTAAAAATTCATTATATATAGATTATTTTTTTTGGTAAATAGAAATTCATCATATATATATATATATATATATATATATATATATAAAATTTTATGTGCACATAACTTTAACCATATCTCCTAATTCATACCAATATAAACCTGCAAATGTGAAACCTTTCACATGAATATATATACACACACACACACACACACATACACATACAATACACACGCACGGGGGAGGGAGATCATAAAAAAATAAAATGGTTGATTCAGTAAATGGTATACCAACAATCATTTTTATTTATTTATTTATTTATAAAACAAGAGTAATTAATTGAGCCAAAATATTGATGATGATATCAAGGCATGCACCAAATTAAAGACGATTTATATATTTTTGAATTTAATTATATTTTTCTTTTTGGGGACTACTCTTTGATTGCCCCATTTTTTTACTATATTGAATCTTTTTTATTATTTGTACAAGTTCTCGTGTGTGTGTGTGTATGAAAATTGTAGCAATATGGTTTAATATTAAAGGAAAGATCTAGTTTTTAAAAAAATTTCAAGTAAAGAAATTATTTTTAGAAAGTACTTGATTTATGGGGAATAATTTTTAATATTTTGAAATAAGTGTTTGGAGGACATTTTAGACCTAAATAATAGTTATTGATGCATATATAATCATTTTACTTAATTCAACCAAAGTGAAAATTGAATTTATAAAATAGACCATTTTGTTATTTAAGGCTTCTAACTCTATGTAAGTATAATTCTTCCTTAATTTTATCATAGTCATTAATTATATATATATATATATATATCAACATCGCAGGCAAATTTGGGGATGAACTTCTACTCTTGGTCTATAGTGATGGACATGGTGAGACCCACACATGATACAATGGAATTAGGGTTTGGTGAACTTCTACTACTCTAGAAGCCACATTTTTTTAATTTTTTAATTTTTATTTTTTATTTTGGTCAAAAGACAGGCTGGATTATGCTATTTCCACGTGTTTTCCTTATTAATTGCCTAGTCTAAAAAGGCCAGCATAAATAGAATTAGGGACCAATATATCATTACATCGAAATTATACTTAACAATTTGTGTTTTAGATGTGTACATATATCAACACTTTGCCAACTTTATCATATTTACTAATTTTGAGACGTAATCTTAACTTGTTTCTCACGTAATTTTCTTGTCAACTTTACTATAAACTTCACTTTCATTCAATTTCTAATCACCGAGCGATTCCAACAACATCATTATGTTATTGCTTACTTTTATTTTACTTGTTTTTTAATCAAAAGATGGAACAGACAAACCAAATCATGCAATATCATAATAAACAAAATCAATATTATAAGAAATAATTAATGAGACAAGATCATAATATGCCATAGACCAACCAATTCCTAAACCTTTGTTTTGGAGGATGGTGGGGCCCACTCAGCCTCATTTGATTGGTGAACCATATAATTTTAATTATTGTGGGCTGCGCAACCTTTTTCTCCTTGGCTGATCTTGGATTTATGATAAAGTTTTATATCCCTCTATAAGGAGCCTATTTTTTTCAATATTATATATTTATCGAAATTAAATTAATTACTGTATACTACGTATATAAAATTTCAATTAATACTAAATAGTAAAATTATAATAGAGATATGAGTATGGTCAATGCTCATAATGCTTCAACTTCAACTTTTTACTGTCTCTCTCGATTAGGATGAAAGAGGGAAATGAAATAAAAATAATAGTACTATTAATTATAAATAAATAAAAAGAGGAAATTGATAAAAATGTTGTTAATTAACTTTTATCTAGTTAAAGGGAAAAAGTTAAAAGAACATTTGCCTAATAAAAGGAGGAAATGATTATTATATTACGTGAATATATGCATACCACATTAATTTGAATTTTTATTTTTATTTTTATTATTTATTATTTTATTATTTTATATTTTTTTGGCCCTAACGTCGAATTGATTGAGAATTGCATATATTCTAATGCATGCAAATCTTTGTCCGTTCACCAAATTCCATGCTAAATATCACTTTGAACGATATATTCAAATGCATGCAAAGTGCAAATTCTTGTCCGTGAACCAAATTCCATGCTAATTATGAAGTGGATGTCAAATTAATGGGATGTTTGCTCCAAAGTGGGATTTGGAATTTGGTTCACAGTGGGATTTAGCATGGAATTTGGTTCATTACAATAATATATTCTAATGCATGCAAAGTGCAAATCCTTGTCCGTGAATCAAATTCCCAAAGTGGGATTTAGCATGAAATTTGGTTGGCAAAGCAAAATGGATGAGGTTTAGAGGCTGATTTGTGTGACCTTTCATTTAATTGCTAATTATGTCAACAACCCTAGGAACAACTTTTGTTCACATATACATATACATATGTGTGTTTTCTGGTTTGCATGAACACATTTTATCTTTGAAATGCAATAAAATGTTAGTCAATGACACGCATGTATATATAATTGCAAAAATCCCTTCTAATTGAGTCATTGATTATCTAATATCTCTTTTATGAGTTTGTTTAACACTCAAACAAACAGAGCTTAAATTGCAAAAATTTCTACTATTATAACTCTGTTTTGAACCAAATAGCCCTTGGTTGATCTATCTAATCTTACGTAAAATTGTCGCTAGCAATAATGTAAAATTAGTAATGATTTTCTTGAACCTTCACTAATTATCACTTTTAGTAGTAATTAAGTCTTGAATCATGATTGTTCTTAGACCCTACCTCTTCTTTTCTTGGCCAGGATGTTTTCTGGTTCATATGTGATGTGTGTGAATGACTGAAAGGACCACAAATCAATTATACATGCATGCAAAATGACCTTGGGGAATCCATTTTCATAGTCGTATATATATACTTTATTTTCATTATCAAGTATAACAGTTTTAACCGATTCTTGATCAAGTGATAGTATACTATATGTTCAAGACTGAAATTATTTAGTGATAGACTTTTATTTATATACCATCATAAATATGACTAAATTTCATTTTTCTCAATAAGTTGAAGAATTTATTTTATTTTATTTTTTTACACAACAAGTTCAAGATTAGAATGTGAAAAGTTCCACTTAGATAAATAATAGTAATAGTAAAAATTTAGAACGTGGAATGAAGGATGTGAAATGCTGTTGCACTCCAATATTATCTAGTATGGTGGACTTTAAAGAGCATATTAGAGAAAAAATTTATATTTTTATTTGTATATATAAAAAATTTAAATCTCTGAAATTGCGCACTTATAATTTTTATAGACTATGTATAAAATTTAAATTTGGTGATTAGGTTTACCAGATGTTGGAGGATGTAAGCTTTAAATGTTCAATAAATAATTAAATATTGTAGTGGTGTGTATATGGTGTGCCTTGGTACAACACATCTTATCTCCAATAATTAGGAAAATTGTATGTCTGCCTTAAAAAAATCACTATAAAGTGCCTCCACATCCACGTAAGAGATATGATCTATGTATAACATATAATATATATATATATATATGTGTGTGTGTGTGTGTATATGTGTGAGTGTGTGGTAGTTAAGAGTGAGGATTGCCTAAAGTAATATTAAGATATATATTTTATGGCCATCATTGTATGTGACCATATTTTGTCTCTTTAGATGTAATAAAATGTTTCTCAATGGTCATAAAATAAAAATAAAAATCATATGTTTATTTTATAGGGAGACACCGACCTACCAATTAGATGAAAACAGTAGCAGAAATAATGAAGTGGATATCAAATTTATGCATTAATGTCCCCATATATATATATATCAAAGAAATAAAAGAAAAGAAAAGAATTAAACTAAAGTAATTGACTTGAAGAACTTGGTAGGTTGAGAGCACCTATCTTTGGCAGGGTTGAACCACCTAAATCTGTGATGAAGGTTATGGACTTATGGGTGAGACTGTAAGTTAACTCTTTCAAAATATTTAAAACGAATGAATGAAAATTTAATAGACTCTTTAACTTCATTTATTTAGGATAATATAACAGTCTCTTATCTAAAAGGCTAAAATTAATAATAGTTTTAATTATTCTTTAAAGTAAAATAAATTCCATTATCTTGATCACCATGTGACAAATGACAAAAGTTCTTAATAAAGCCTAAATATACATGACTAGACTCATATATACGGCCAATAATATACCTAACACTACAGTAAAATTTATAAGAAAAGAATTGTATGATAAAGTGCAGAGAGTGTTAGTTGTGTCACAAAATTCTGATATAGAATTTCACTATGGAAAAGCGAAATTGGTTGCGATTTAGTAAAATTGGTCGCATTTGGACAGAATGCTTGAAACGATGATTCACTTTACTAAAAACGGTTGCGCTTGTGCGTGAATTAATTTCTTATTTCAAATTGAGAAGTAGTTTAGCAGAATTGACATGGAATTCCTTGGTAGCCAAATTGTGAATACTTGTCTAACAAATAATTAATGTGAAGACTTTATAAATAGAGATGGGTGTGAGAGACTAATAGAGAGAGTGAGAAAGAGAAAAATAATTATAGAGAGAAAAAGTAAATTCAATTTGTGAGAAGAAAAAAAATATGTAATCAAATTTTGAAATAAAGATAGCAGTAAATAATTTGGTGAAGAATCACGTAAATTTGAGAAATAAAAAGAGTTTTCCTTAAATATATATATATATATATAGTTACCAATAGGTCCAAAACACAAGTTATGGTTTGGGTCAATATCTGCCAGCTTCTAGTCTTCACGCCTCATGATCATCTAATTGCTTCCAAAAATTATTTTCTCATGTGGACCCTTTCAATAATATAATCCGATGGTTTTCCTAAGAAAGGCAGCGCCTACAAAATAATCAAAGCCCTCCATCAAATTTTTAGGGATCCATCTATTCCATAAATTATTAGTCCCTCTGTCGTCACTATGGACCAAAATCGTCCCTAAGCAAACAGGAGACCTGTTCAGGTCGGTCCATATTGTAACGACAGTACAAAAAAAAAAAAAAAAAAAAAAACAAAGAAAAAAAAAGAACAAACAGTGTTATGGTACAGTATTTTTTTATAATTGACGTGGCCTAGGATGGATTCTGGGCCACACAATTGGATCGGTCCAACACGATTCCTGTTCGACAAGAGACGATTTTTGTCCGTATTATTACCATTCTTGATTTTTTTATAATAATTTATTAAATTTTTTAGATCCATAGAGAATTTAATTGAACTCGGATAACATGATCCAGAAAGATCTCTGGTTTAATTGAAAATAAATCAACTTATTACAAATTTGATTCAGCTAGGATTAAAGTTTTATTTGATCAAATTAAGATTAAATATTTAAAAATTTAAGAGTTGAATTTTAAGTACTTTGAGAACTCCTTTTAAAGATTATAAGAAAAAATTAGCATTCAAATGACGAGTATTATCATACTTCCTTTTGCTTAAAATTTCATCAATTTTAAATAATGCTTATTTTTTTAAGTGTCAAATACACTAAATTGAATAAGTAGTGCATATATCTAAAATTAAATAAAAAATTGAGTATTTAAATCCTAAATTAGGAATAGTGTGGTTCTAGCATGAGTCCCACTCTCAACCATTGAATTGTTGGTTCTAAGAAATTCTACAATACCTATATTTTGACAAATAATAGGTATTTTATTTAGGAGAGCTTTAAAATAAATAAAAAATTTTGATTGGAAGGGTACCATTTATTTGTAGACTTTTCAATGAGCCATGTTGCAACTTTCCATTATATAAAAATATATATGTATGTAACACTCGTACAAGCAATTGGAGAACTGACTATTGATAAATCCATTCGCTCCTTGTATTATATAATCACGTTTTGATTTACTACAATCACGTGACGTGGAACTAGTAATACTTTTCGACGAATGTGATTGGCGCATAGACTAGAGAGACAAGTCATCTCTAGTTCCACGTCACGTGAGCATATACTTGGAATATATTAATGTTAATCTATAAATTGTTATCTGCAATTATATGTACTCATATTTATTAACTGGGATTGTGACATGAAGAGAAGTAAACAAATTGAATTCCAAAAATGCCCCGAAACGACTTGGAATAACAAGGACACCTCCGACAGAATATGCTGCAAACACTAATTGCTCCAAACATTTTAGGGTCCTACCACAAGGCGTATTGTAGAGAACATGAACTCTTTTTTGTCTCCACTCTCTTCTTTTTCTTTGTTTTTTTCTCCTTTAAATAGTGTCTCTAGCTCGTGTGAATTACTAATAATCAAAAATCCCAAAATACCCCTAATTATCAATTTTCACAATTTTTTTTTTCTTTCAATAAAAATTTCAAAATGCCTTTTTGAATAAACTTTTGTGTATACAAGTATTTTTTATTTTTCTTTAAGGGCATTTTAAATATTTTAATATTTAAATTGAAAAATGACTTATTTCCCTAATTTAGAAAAAGTAGGGGAATTTTTTTAACACTAGAGAGTTTTTCACAATATATATATATTGACAAAAATGCCCACAACCACCTTGCTTTAACCAGAATTTAAACATTAATTTACAACATTGAAAAGTTTGGACTGCGTTGTGTAAATGTTCTTAAACAAGTCGGTTTTGTGCAGGGTAGTAAAAATTTAGTACATGAGATAATGTTGTCCATTTAAAATATCCTATATGAAAAAGAGTTAATATTCAAATATAGAATATGTAGTGAATATATATATATATATATATATATATATAGAATATCATTCAGATTTCTTTTCATCTATTTACTATTAGTTGAAATTCCAATGGTATGATATCACAATGAAATTTATTGTTCCAAATAGACAAGGTAAATAAGCTTCTCCCTATGATAGGACCATTTTCTAATATTGGTCCAAGGGTTGCATTGCATCTTATCACCAAATGGTTACTATATATATATATATATATATATTAATTATATTTCTGTATAATTATATACGGGCGATGTATGTATATGTAGAAGACGACAGCTCACTAACCTCGCAACAGCTCAAGCACTCCACAATAGCGTTTTAAGGTTGTGAATCCTTTAATCCATACTTCCTTTCAATATTACAAACATCAAGCTAATGTTGGTTGTGTGACAAAAACAAACTTCTTATTTCCTCTCTCTCCACTTTCTCTTTCTAGAATAAAAAAGGAGAAGAAGATGGAAGCGGTGACGAGGAGATAATTCAGCTCTCTCTCTCTATCTCTGATATCCCCATCCCCCCAAAAGCAAAATCGAAGACGCAAACTCTCTCTCTCTTCTCATTCCGCCATGTTTGCCCTCTTCTGAATTACTCCCTCTGATTCAGCGCACCGACACAATCTTCTCTCTCTAGAAACCTTTCTTCCACTCCGATTTCGCCTTTTGTTTCGTCCCAATTTCTCTCTCAATAAATTTCCACGCAATTTTTTTTGTTCTTTCAACCAAAAGTTTGTATCTTTCTCTCTATAATTTTCTTCCCTGTAAATCTGTTTTCCACCTTCAACTTTCTCTCTTTTCTCTCCCATTTTTATTCCGCCCTTTGTCTCTTCCTGTATTTGTTCTCTCTAAAACATTCAATAAAACTTCATCTTTCAACCAAAACTATTCGTTCTCTCTCGATATTTCTGCAAATTATTGTCGGTTTTCTTGTTAGATCGTCTTTGGTTACAAGTTTGATGAATTTTGACCAATTGGGTCATTGAGGAGTAGCTACAAAATCATGACTCCGGCTCTGATTGAGCCGCCGACATTGACGGAATCGTCGTCGTCGTCGTCGGTGGAGTCTTCTCCTTCGCCTCCCAAGAGATCTGGGGGCGAAAATCGTCCTTTTGCAGATCTCAGGGGGGTTCAGTGGCGTATAGATTTGGGGATTTTGCCCTCTTCTTCTTCCATAGATGATCTTCGCCGGGTCACCGCAGATTCTCGTAGGAGGTAACTTTCCTCTCTCTCTACACGTGTGTAGTTGGATATAGATCTTCACATTATATATATATATAATATAGTTTTTGTCTTTGTAATTAGAATGTATCAATTGATTTTGTGCTTAAAATTACTAAAGGGAAATTATATTTATTTTGTTCATTTGGGTTGAAATGATCACCTTGATTGAATTTGGAAAGTTCTAGAAATATGTTGTCAAGAATATTTTTATTCAATGAATTTTTTCTTGTCGTTCTATCTTATTTCAAGAACACAATTGGTTTTTGGCATAAAAATAAAGCCTAGTAATTTGGGTAATGGTTTTACTCTTCTTCTTAATGATGATAATTTTGTAATGATTTTAGTAGTTATTGGGGTTCATTTGAAATTCAATGAATGAAAAAGAAATAGAAACTACAGTTTGTCAACTTGTTTATGTTTCATTCCATGTTGAAATTTGGACATCTTGAAAATTGAGTGTCTTTTATTTCTCCCATATGTTTGGATGAGATGTTGAATATATATATTATATAGTTATTTTAGCTTTTTGATTTTTAATGAGGTTTTCTTCTGATTGGAAACCTGAAATTTAAATGTTGGGCTTTGGGTTTAAATTATAGGAGTTGCGACTTCAGGAATCGTTGATGTGATGGAAATGTATTGCTGTACTTTAAGCAGGGTTTTTATGCAAGGGGTTCAGAGTAAATGCTATTGCATTGCAATCTAATGTGGCTTATCTATTGCTTTAAGTTATTTGATGTTCTTTCTCAGATATGCTGCGTTGAGGAGGCGGCTCCTAGTTGATTTACACATACCTAAGGATGGAAGTAATTCTCCTGATCTTGTCATGGACAATCCATTGTCCCAAAATCCAGGTTAGATCTTATAACTTTTTATCGATCGCCTTACTCCTTTTTTGTACATATCGATCTAGGCACTGTCTTCTCCTTTTATGTCATGCTCAAATATAAATTACAAAAGTTTATTAAATTTTCTGTCTCGTTGGATTATCTCATTGGTGATATAATTTTACACGTGGAGTGATTGCTGTTTTATCTACCAATATTTAAAGCTTGCATACTGAAGTATGTTTAATTAGGCATCAGTGGCAAAAGGTAGTTGCATGATTGCATCACCCCAAACTGAAACCGCCACCACCTCTCCCTACCAGTACCAAAGGTCAAAATGGAAAGAAAGAATGTAATTTCATTTGGGGAAATAAGATAAAAGCAACAATTTTAATACAATGAATAAGATAAATAATACTAATAATAATAATTTATTGCTATATTTTGTAGTGTTGCTGCCAAATTAGATTTGTATGAACTGGATTTCCTTGTCGATTGATGCAATTGCCATTCTTTGTTGATTTTTCATGCAGATAGCACGTGGAGTCGCTTCTTTCGGGGTGCTGAATTGGAGAAAATGGTTGATCAGGATTTGTCCCGTCTATATCCCGAACCTGAAAGCTACTTCCAGACATCGGGATGCCAATGCATGTTAAGACGAATTTTGTTATTGTGGTGCCTTAGACATTCAGAATATGGTTACAGACAAGGTAAGTTGTACTGTTTCCTTATAAATATAGACTATCCAATGTTTGTGCTTCTATACAATTATTAGTTAGATACATTTATCTGTCTCTGTGTCTGAATAAATGAAACTTCGATTTTAAGTCCTCATTGGAATGGTGGGAATGCATATAACTGTTGCAAAAACTAAATCAGATATGTTTCTTTTTTTTCTTTTGGTTCAAAAAATAAAAAAAAAAAAAGAAAAAAAAAAAAGAAAAAAGAAAAAAAAATGACTACCCTATAATAAAAGAACATGAAAAATCACTTATTTTCTTTCTTGCAAATTCACATGATGCTCATTCCACAAGTGCAAATTTTCCCCTACTTTAAAGATGTGCACATTGTTTTTTATGTGTTATTCACCAATTGAACTAGAAGATTCTGTTCTTGTAAAAAATTACCTGGCAGGATTTGGGTCCTTCAACTTTTCATTACACCGTGCGGCAAGGACCCTTTTTGATCATCAATATTCCTGCTTTGCTACATTCTCTCTCTCCAAAAGTGCTTTATCTCTCGAGAATTTCATCTCTCTTATCCAAAACAGAACATGGTTTTATACTTTTATAATGAAAAGGCAGTTGTTTAATATCGTTCTTTCTGATTTTGTTTTCAGGAATGCATGAACTCTTGGCACCATTGTTATACGTTCTCCATGTTGATGTGGAGCATCTCTCACAAGTGCGAAAGCTTCACGAAGACCACTTCACTGATAAATTTGATGGAATCTCCCTTCACGAGCGTGAATTAGCATATAACATTGGTTTTAAGAAACTTCCCAGGTCCGTGGAAGGTGAAATTGACTCTCAAAAATGTTCAGTGAAGACTAGTAGTCTCGACGAACTTGATCCCAAGATACAAGCCACTGTATTACTAACTGATGCTTATGGGGCAGAAGGTGAACTGGGTATCGTCTTATCAGAGAAATTTATGGAGCATGATGCTTATAGCATGTTTGATGCTTTGATGAGTGGGGCTGGTGGCGCAGTTGCCATGGCAGAATTTTTCTTGCCTTCTGCTTTGGGTGGCTCACACACTGGTTTGCCTCCTGTTATTGAAGCTTCTTCTGCGTTGTACCAGTTGCTTTCTATAGTTGATTCATCTCTCCATAGCCACCTTGTTGAGCTAGGCGTTGAACCCCAGTACTTTGCCCTCCGCTGGTTACGAGTTCTATTTGGGCGTGAGTTTGCACTTAAAGACCTTTTGATGATCTGGGATGAAATATTTGCATCTGACAACAGTAAATTAAACAGAAGTGCTGAAAATGACGAAGAGTCCAGCTATGGGGTCCTCAATTCCCCAAGGGGAGCATTCATCTCAGCCATTGCAGTTTCAATGATACTTCATTTGAGATCTTCCGTGCTTGCCACTGAGAATGCCACTGCCTGTCTGCAGAGATTGTTGAATTTTCCAGAGAATATAAACCTGAAGAAACTGATAGCGAAGACAAAATCCTTGCAGGCATTTGCATTAGATGCTAATAACTCGACCCCACTGCCAATACATAATGGGGCGTATAACCTGAGTAAACCAATGATTGTGAGAGGTCATAGCGTTCCACCGGATTCCATTTCTCCAAGGTCTCCACTGAATTTGGTACCTGAGAGCTATTGGGAAGAGAAGTGGAGAGTTCTGCACAAGGCAGAAGAACTTAAGCATGGTAGCTTAGAAAACCAAGTAACCAACCGCAAAAAGGGTTGGTCAGAGAAAATGAGATTGAGTTTATCAAGAACCGGATCTGCCCCGTCCCCTTCTAGGGTTGATAGTGGAAAAAAGGACACTAAGTCATCTGTTAGGAGGAGCTTGCTGGAAGATTTGTCTCGGCAGCTTGGATTTGAGGAAGATACGGAGAAAACAGCGTGTAATGAAGTTCTTGACCAGAAGCACCCTTCATCTGTAGATGCAGAGGTGGATGGTATTTCTAAGAACTTCGCTTCCACAGCTGAGGAGAGGTGCTTGAATGGAAATGCCGGCAGTGAAGAGAACTCTCCTATTTTTTCAGATCCACCAAGCCCTCTTTGTGGAGCTAATGACCATGAAATTGAATCAGAGAGTAGTGTCGCGTCAAATTTATCCACTGATGAAAATGATGTTGAACCCAATAATGCTGAGTCATGTACGACTAACTCAGGCTCATCTCTTTCGGTCTTGGATTCCCCAGAGGACATCTCTATGAAATCTGGACAGAATGATGATTCTCCGGAAAACTCAGCAAGTATTATTGTGTCAAATTTGCCCACTCATGAAAATGATTTTGAACCCAGTAATGTCGAGTCTTGTAGGACTAACCCAGAGTCACCTCTTCCAATCTCAGATTCCCCAGAGGACATCTCTTTGAAATCCGGACAGAATGATGAAGCTTTGGGAAAATCAGCAACAGATTTTAAGGAGCGGAAGCGTCCATCGGGCAAATTCCAGTGGTTTTGGAAATTTGGACGGAATAGTGCCGAGGGGACCTCTGATAAAGGAGGTGCTTCTGAGGCAACAAAAGCTTGCGGTGGAGAGAGTAATCAGAAAAATGCAGCGATCTCTTCTACAGCTGATGGGCTTAGCACTTCTTCTGCAATAAGCAAAGGAGATGCCGTGGACCAGAATGTAATGGTTACTTTGAGGAATCTTGGGCATTCCATGCTTGAGAATATTCAGGTAATTATCAGAATTAATTTTGATGTGCCAGTGATTATGGACAACATTTTTTTGCCACTCTCTCTTATAACCTAAAACTTACATGCTTCTTCCTGCCCCTAATAAAGTAAGAAATTTGCTGATAATATGACACCAATATGTGAACTCAACAAAGAATTTTCACGGAACTCTTTTACATGAATCATGTTCCGCCTAAGGTCATAACCTTTGTTAATCCACATGCTATCATCATATCTTTCCTAACTATCTCAACTCATTTTATTTTTAGTTTTTCCCTTACCCTAGCACATTACCCTCGGTAAAGAGTGTCACTTTTCTTAACTGGTACTGTCTTTAATATCCACTTTCCACAATATAGTTCATTTTTATTTGATGTGTTTTCTGATGAATGGAAGTGATTCTTCATTGGTGTTGCTTCCATTTCTAATTTGTTAGTTATTCTCGTCTGGTGTAGTCTCGTAGAGGTCGTGAACCTGTAACTAACCATAGATACTTAACAGGTGATTGAGTCTGTTTTCCAGCAAGATAGGGGTCAAGTGGGATCAGTAGAGAACTTCTCTAAAAATGTTTTAGTGGGCAGAGGACAAGTTACAGCCATGACAGCTCTGAAGGAGCTTCGGAAAATCAGCAACCTTTTATCGGAGATGTGAGGTTGGAATTATTTAAATTTAATCTGTATATACATTTTGTAATTACTATTTCCAAGTGTCAGAAATAAATGAGTTTCTTCGGCTTCTCGTATCTTTTATACCTTCCAATGAATATAAATTTTGTTATGAATTTGAGTTTGATGTGTAAATAGAAGTTTCTTATTATAGTATTTTATGTCGAGAACTGTAATTTCTTACTGCAAATTTTCAGTAGCTTTCAGCGGATCAATCATATAAAACTCATGCAATGAGAATGTGGTATATGATTTGCATTTTAATTCTTTAATTGATGCATATTTTGGAAGATCACATATTTTTATGCATCAACCTTTGGAAAGAACTCGTGCAGTTCCAAAACTAGGGCTCATAAATTTGGCCTCCTTTTTCCTTGGATGCTTATAACAAGGTTCATTTGAATTCTGAATGTATCATACAACTGACAGCAAACTCATCGAAACAAACTCATTGAATACCGGAAAAAATGTTGTGTACACAATGATTTAAGTGCATGTTTGGAGTCGATGATTGGACTATCAAGAAAAAGGTCCATGTTTGGCTACTGTTTCTTTCATAAATAAACTCATACAACTTTACTTCCAAACGTATTCAAAAAGTTCCAAATTGAACTTTTGACTAAAAGCTGGATTAAGATTAAAAAAAAAAAAAAAAAAAAACGGGAAAAATCTCTATCACTAAAAGTGCTTCTCTTTACTTACCAAAAAGAACAAGAAAAAAAAATAGGAAATTTTCTTTTTGACCAAACGCAATTGAAAGTGAAATTTCAAAATAATTATGTTCTTGATCAAGATAGGGCCAACATTACCCTAATTGAGAGAGGGATGAGTCAATGTACGACCAAGACAACACTTTGAAATGGAAACACTTTCAACGAGTTAATGCAAACTTGAAAGCAGATAATCAGACTATCGACGATTTGTGGCAACAAAAATCAAACGAAAACATACCAATGCCAGGGGTCAGGGTCTAGAAGCAGAACTAAATGATCAACAAACTAGCCCTCAAGATGCTCAACTTGTCAAACCAATCCCTCTCTTCACAGAGCAACTCCAAACAGGTCAGGTCTAGTTAATATGCGAGGAGAGAGAAACTAAACACAGTATATTCCTTGCGCTTGGGATAAAATTCAACAACAATTCATCACAATTTGTTGGGGATGATTTTTGAATTGAAGCATGTCAAGGAAATCTTGAAATGAAAGTACATAATTATGTTAAATGATCAAAATGGTACACCCTTTGGTCTAGAATCAATAATCAGTGTCTCTCAGTACAAAAAACATGAAAAGAATCACATTGTACCGAATAAATAAAGAATGAGCTTGTCAACTAAGAGGATTAGCCTAGTAAAAAAAAAATTCAAAGAATACAATGGAATTAAAGAGGAAAAAAGAAAACAAAAGAAGAAGTTGATCTCTAGAGTAGCGTGTGGTTTCCCTGTGGTGGCATTGTACTCTGCGGGTAACTGAAGGGATCTCCAAACGGGTTTGCAGACCCCATATTTGGCATCTCTTGTTGAGGAGGATATTGGGTTGGATACTGATGAGGTACCATTGCCAGCATGTTTTGTTGTTGGTGCTGCTGCTGCTGCTGCATCATCATATGCTGTTGCTGCTGCTGAGCCATGATGGCCATCTGCACGTTGGTCGGGGGTGCTATGCTACTGGACATTGCAAATGGATCTTGCTGTTCAAATGAATTTTGCAAAGGCATTCCGTATCCGTACCCTGTATTATAGCCTGCATTCTGCAGCTGTATTTGTCTCCTGGCAGTATCATCTTCATACAAGCTATCAAGTAATAGCTTGTCAAATCCACCGGCCTAATACCACAAACCAAATTGTATTAGTCGTTTGATTATAAATAGTTACTTATAATTTTTCCATACACAACACTAGTACAATGACTCGTACATATAATGACTACAACAATTCTGGTGGAATTTCAAAAAAAAATCAATGATTGACATTTACTGATTTACAATTAGGGATGCAACTCAATTCTTGTTAGGTAACTATCATTTTTGCATTAAATCAGATCCTAAGTTCAGAGCGTCAACAAAGGCATTAACCCAAGTTAAGCGACCTTAGTTTTATTCGTCATGTTAATGCAAGCAACTAAAATACAAAGGCAGAACTGATAATTAAATTGCTCAACCTAAACCAAATGCTAGTATAAATGAGGTAATAGTAACCCACCCTACTGGTTCTTACAAAAAAATCTACCCTGAAAATTCAACTTTAATGCATTTTCAACCCATAACCAAACCAATACCGACTAACAAATTGAAAAAATTTGAACTGACATTCGGTCAGTTGTCTTAAATCCTCATTTCTATTAGTATTCACAACTTCAATACTACTGTTTAAAGCCTTCTGAGAGAAGGAAAAATAAAATGCAGTAAAAACTTAATAGTGGAGCAAAAGGAACAAACCAATTTGGTTTCTGTCATCTGGTTGTTATTAATGTTGCTCGGTGTGGTAACCAGAGCTAGCTCCCATCCTGAAGTATTTCCAATTTCAGCCAACGCCCGATTTGTTGACAAAGGATCACCACCTGAACAATATTGCAAGATCTTAGCACAAGTTCAAAATGGTGCATATGGACAATAGGATAATCAAGAGAATGACACCACAATTTCAACAAATGGTTCCTGTTGGAAAGAAAAGAATCTGGACTGCATCTATTGCCTGTTAAAAGAGAAGCACTAGATGTACTAAAGGAAGTCACAATTCACTAGTCCATTCTTCAAAGATCTTTGTGCTTGGCTTGTCCTAAATGGATAGTCATCAGCATCATTTGTTGGGACAGCTGAACATTCTATTTTTTGAAGTAAAAGAAAATAGATAACAATAATCACTCAAACAAGGTGAATTATGACTTTAAGGTCAATTAGATATAACTATTCCAGAGTTAAAACTTATACTACGTGAATCATGTTCTCAAGCAAGATAGGTATCAAAATTTCCCAATGAAAGTTAAAAACACTATACAGCTTACCAGGTGGGATTATGGCAAGAGCCATTGCATTGCCTTCCTCTAGCTCTGCAGCTTTTGGATTTATTTCATTCAAACCCTGGATACGCGCACACGGTAATAATAAAGTAAATAAATAAAACCATAAAAAGTTGAATAATAATATATGTTATTGGAATTCACTAAGACATTTGAATCAGAAAATCAAAAGTATGTTTATTTTTTTAAACTTACCAGTAGATCCCCAGTATCTTCAGTTGATATTAATGGTGGAGTTTCATCCTCACTCTTAGGATGAGGTTCTTCCTGTGCATCTACCATTGGTTCTTTATCTTCTGCTTCTTCAACTTCTTTAACTTTTTCTTCACTTTCTTCAGGGGCAGGTTCTTCGGGTTTATCAGGTTCTTGATTTGTCTCCTGATACTCCTATTGTTTAAATCAAAGAACAGACAAACCAAAATTAAAATATACACACACCAGCCCAAGATTTCAAGATAAGACATATATTTGTAAATAGTGAACCCGAGTCAATTTGGACAGGTTTCTCAGATTCAAATTAACCAAATATAATTTAGGCGAAATATGTGGTGGAAATTAAAATGAAAACAAGAACAAATAGGTAGGACTTGAAAATACATGGAAGTTCCATCATTAATTTGGTGGAAATTCAAGAATTATTAGACCAAATGACCAAATTTTTGAAAAGGTCGGGTTACATAAATTCAGGCAATGCTTCTGCAGTGTTGGGGTTGGGGGTGGGGAGAGGAAACCATGAATTGACAAGTTGACGACTGCGTGGAAGACTTTGCTTGTAGAGGACCACAGAAAACAACATCTATAATGCAAGAATTCAATCAATTATCCCGCCCAAAAGGTACTAGAATATAACTGATCATTAGGTGCCAATGCCAGTGATAAAAGCTTGGGCTGCCTAGTGTGAGAATGCGGGGTTGAGTCTGAAGGCAGTCACTTCGTGCAAATAATGACAAAGCTATGAATTCTACTTAGTTCACCGCTCCCAAGCCCAGCACCATCAACTAGTGAGAACTGCACAGGGTAATAGTTTTTAATGGCCCTTTAATCATTAAATATAATGATCAGTCTATAGATAAATTCAATAAAGGTAAGACATTTGTACATAACTTGTTCTGAGAAAAAAAAATTATTTGAGGATTTTCAAATGTTCAATCACTGAAACAATAATGGCTGTTACAGTCGTAGGATCTGAAAGATGCAGCTTGGCCAATTTTAGTTCCAATTTTTTTGCAAGAAAGTATCATTTCTTTCTTTACTCAAGACATCAAATGCACGACTGTGTTTGGTTTAGCATAAGACATGCAAGTTGAACACCAAAGCTGGGGATGACAATTGTCTCGATCGGATTATAACACTTCAGCAACCTAGAAGAAACTTTTTCCTTTATTCCTGACTTCCTCTACATGTATGTTAAGATCAAGAGGTTGTCAAGATTACACCATTAAGGTGTACAACAAAACCCAAAAAGGAGTTGTATATTATATTGCAGCATTTATCTGAACCTAATCAATAATATTGATGTTTTCAAATTATTTTACTCAAGAACCCTTTAGCTAAGTCCTTCCCTACCAAAAAAAGGAATGCTAAAGCAATAAGAAGACATTAATGGCACTGCTTTTTTGACATATATGTTTCAAAAGGGGAAGCCCAAAGCAAAATGGTTGAGTGCTCTCACCAGTCTCCTATTTGAAACTGAACCTGTCTGAGGTGCTTCTTTAATATATTCTTCCATTGTTGAAAGAAATGAAGGAGGAGGCTGTTCAATGCAGAAAACTCTAGTTATGAAAAGAAGTGCATCAGAATTGACTTCAGCTTTCCAAGTTTTGAGTATGAGAAAGAAACCTGTCTCAATGTTGGAAACTGAAAATTCCTAGCAAGATCCAAACCTTTACAAAATTCATAAAATTCAGCAAGCTGTTCAGCCTACAGAGAGGAAAGAAAGGAAAATAATTAGCTTAGCCAAAAATTTCAGCCAAATATAGCACCAAAAATAAATAAATAAATAATTGCAGCGAAATATATTCCTAGGCAGAAAGTGGAATTAACAAAAAGGCATATGTGCAAACCTGTTGGCCAGCTCTTTTGTAGATATTGAGAGCTTTAACTGCGTCGTGTTTGGACATGTCAAAGAACTGCATAAAGGTGAAGAAGTTAACATTGAATATTAACGAAGATTGTTAAATAGAGGGAGGATAGTCCTGTAATAGCGAAAATAAGACCATACCATGTCCACAAGATTGATAATCCCATCATTGATGGCACAATATATTTTGAAGCTCTCTTTCAGTACCTACATGATCAACACATGGAATTTTAATTAAAAAGTTTTCGAACAAGCAATATGTGCTATATGTAGATTCAGCATACTACATGGATAAAAGGTTAAATGTCTTAATATGAGATATTCCAAAGATTTAGGATAAGGATTGACTTTTGACTAATAAAATGTTCCAAATTGCAATAATAAAATTAAAAATTACATTCCTATGAGATCCCTCGTCGGGGATGAGATGCTTTGTAACGGAAATAATTCAAAATCGTTATAAATAATAAGAATCAGTCTCATGAGGTCCAAAAGAAGAATTCGAAAGTATATCGTTATAATAATTAATGGTGCATGAGCAGTATTGGGATTACAATACCCCTCTAGTCATGCATATGTTACCAGCCTACAGCTATCCAGGAATTGTGGGAAATAAATAAGAAACTCTACAATAGTGTCAACATTTCTACATAGTGTCATACAATCTGAACAAACTCTACAATAAAAGCCTCTGAATCAAAGAGAAATAATTTTAGAAAGAGAAATTTAAGGGGCAAAACACGCGTGTTGCTCACTTGCGCCCCCACCCAACAAAAAATTAAAAAAAAATAAAAAAAATCCTTAAAATGATCACGGTGTGGCAGTCACATTAAAATTCAATTAGTTGACTAACTCAATACACAGTTCAGTCCGATTATTAGCTTTCCTTTATATGCTCATAGACTTTTTGGGAAATTAGAATTTCATGAAAAAAAAAAAAAAAAAATGCTAGACCAGATCCTTTTCTGCCAGCAAAAAAAAAAAAAAAACGAACTTGTTTGAGAATATGCGTACCAGAGCCAAAGCATACTGTATGAGATAATTATGGTAAGCTGCTCCTTCAGGCTGCAAAAAAATTGGAGCAAATCAGTTTTTTTCTCCTTTTTCTTTTGAGGAGAAAAATGTGATAATAACAGAAGATAAACATTACAATTCAAGCTGTAGAGATTTCTCTCAAGGTAGAAAAAAAAAATAGGGAATATTGTCTCAACAGTTACCTGGCAACCAATTAGGCGGAACAGAAGCTGCTGCAATGCAGGTAGTTGCTCCAACAGCTCCTCACCACTCAAAAGCCGCGTTCTACTATGCACCTAATATTACAAATAGTCCTTCGTAGTGTTCTTAACAATGCAAGTGAAAAGGGATTAATCCTCATAGATGTAGAAAACACACACCTTGGTTGATCCCGGTGATGTTTTAGTTAAACGTTCTGTCTCAATGTCATATTTCAATATCCTAAAACACTCAAGTCGCTCTTCTAGAAAGAGTGCATATGTTCGAACCCATGCAGAGCAATCCCAAGCTGTGGGAACATATGACAGTTAAATAACAAAATATTGCTACATTTCAAAAGTAAAAGTGTATCCGTATCATCCAAGTAAGAACAACATGAAAAGAATAAATCAAGCTAATCAGTTTACCGAGAGGACTAGAGTCATCCTTGAAATTGGATATTTGGAGAATATGTCCTCTGTGTGAGTAGTTCAATAGCTCCTCTCTAAAGGTTGGATCACCCTCTCTCAATGTCCTATGAATAACTATCAATGTCTTTATGGCAACCTGTGGATAATCATCATTTAGATAAGAGATCAAAAAGTTGTACAACCAAGCTCCTAGCTCAACCATTTGATATATACTATATAGTATAAACAATGCATTTGCGACCATGTAACTAGGGCATTCCTTGTTAGCAAGCCTTATATATAGTGACAGAGAGTGCATGTTAGATGCAATCATGTGTGCCATATATTAGTTTTTAGAGATTTGGCAACCAAATAATAAGCAAATGCATAAACAAATAAATTCAATGATCGAAAATGGGAAGAAAAGTCTATACAATCCAGTTGCGTGTCTTTGACAATCTCCTGGCAAGAGCATGAATGCAGTAGGCCACATCTGCCCGTGGATGCAGTACTGATGTTGCAGAGAAAATTTCTATAGAAAAAATCAAATTAAACACCAGAAATAAGATAACCAGAAACAGATAGAAATAAGAAGAATTTCCCAAAAGAAAAAAAATAAGAAGAATAAATGCATATTGAACACGAAGATTTCAATTCAACAGTGCATTGAAATCATGTTTCAAATTAACAAAAATTCAGCTAAATTTCAATCATCAATTACAAAATTTTCAATAAGTAGAAAAAAATGGGGGGAAAAACATGGAGTCAGAGAGTTTCTATATAGATCCAAAACCTTAATCAATTGAATTCAATTATACAATCAAAACCAATGTTCACACAGAAATTTGATCAAACACAAAATATGTACATTTGTATATACATAAACTCACTTCTTACGTGCCGTTCCTTTGGAGGACCCTCAACGTGATTGGTGGCCTTAACAACAGCAATATCCAAATCCTTCCACAAAAATCAAACAAACATTACCATGAAGCAATTACCGAATAGTTCAAAAGATTAACATGTCAATGAATTTGAATTCAATAAAAATCTGAAAAATATCATAGCTAATTAATGAACTAAAATAATTTCCATCAAAATTGAAGGAATGACACACACACATACACACATTTATATTTATGATTATGAATGAATACCTTGAATTCACTATTGACCTTGGCAAGGCCAACCTTGGTGGAGTCTTTGAGCGCTCCATAGGCTTTTCGAAAGCTGTGAAAGGTACCCATTTGCCCTGAGGGCCTAACCTATATGGAAAATCTCTTCTTTTGATCAGAATTAAGAAGAAGAGAGAGAAAGAAGAGGCCAGAAGAAGGTGATCTTCTTCTCTGGTAATCACAACGGTGTGCGTCCAACAAGAAACAAATAAAAAAACGACTCTCTTTCTCTCTCCTCTTAAAATTTTTTTTTTTTTTCTTTCTCTCCAAAAATGTGCTCAAAGATGAAGATTGAAGAGGTCGTTCAAGGGTGAAGTTTGGTCGTTTAGCAGTTGTCGGAGGTTAGCTAATAATCATTTGATCGGAAATAATAAAAAGGTTCTTTTTGTTTTATTATTGGAATTATTCAATTACCTAACATCAAGACTATAAATAGTGACTTAATTGGGAGCAAAACGAGGTTGATTTGGACCCCACTTGAAGATTTCGTCTTATTGGTTGAAACGTAGTACGGGTGTAAGAAAAGAAGCCCAGTCTGGCAATTCCGTGTGAAACACGTGCTTTTGCTGAGGGGGCCGAGGTGCTATATAACTATTTTTATATACTAATAGTTATATAGTTATACTAATCAAAGGCAACATTTGTCAATTCCTTTAAATATAATATATTAATTTAATTAATTTTGTAAACTATACTAAGGAAACATTCTGCATGGAATTATTCTGTAAACTCTTTCATATATTTTATACAGAAAATTTATTCCAACCTCAATTTCAAACAATTTACTTTAACCACTTCAATATTCATAAACCTCAATTTGTGGATGGAGCCAAAAATTTTGAATTAGATAGGGTGACAAACTTGAATTATATATATAATTAAAAAAAAATTAAAAAAAAGTAATTGTAATATAATTTTCTGTACAATATTAGTCTTGGTATATTTATTGATGAAAATATAATTTAAACAAAATGAGAAGAATGCAATTGAAATAAATAGAGATGGAAAATTAATTCCAACGTCAATTTAGCCGAGATTATTTGAAATTAAGGTTAATTGAAACAGACACGCATACAAATGTTACCTTAATATAGTTTACAAATTTAATTGTATTGAAAGGAATATCTTGGATTTAAAAGAATATACAAATGTTGCCTTTAGTAGTTTTAAGTTGCTGCGAATTGCGTCTCAAAACGTCAGCATTTTGAGGTACAGGATTTGTCCTAGGATCCCCAGGAGAGGATCCAAGTCCATATATATATATATACACACATATATATATATGGGTTATTGTTGGAATAAAAAAAGTATTTTTATCAGTAAAGTTGTCAAAAAATTACGGTCAGTGATAAACATATTAGGTGTTTGGTGACATAATATAATAAATATTTTTTACATTTAAATTATTTTTAATTTATTTGGTAACAAAAAATTTTTAAACACTTCTATAACTAATTTACAATAATATCTTTTATGATTAATTACAACGACACCCCCTAAAGTTTGTCGTATTAGCATGCATATATAAGTTAGTCATTTTTTTAACACTCACACTCTCTGTCAGAAATTTAATCCAAACAAACCCTTAAAAGTTATGAAAAGACAAAATTGTCCTTCAATAAAATATCAATTATTAATTTAAAATATCAAAAATATGTATATGACAGAATTACCCTTTTTTAAATAAAGGTTTCTCCATTTAGGGAAGAAAAAAAAAATCATAGGTTTGCTCTCTATCTTTACCCTCTCAACCCACCGATCTCCTCGATTTCCTTTGATACTATCAGAGTGAGCTTGGAAAGCTCACTGTTCACCAATGATGCATCATCATAGTCGCCGAATCCGTCGAACGCCTGTTCCCAGTCGACACCCTCAAAATCTGCATGCAGACAATTGGGTCTTCGTGCCCATCTTCAAACCTCTCACTCCGGCCAACCTTTAGCTCCATTCTCAAGCTCGAAGGCTCTACCGTCCTCTATCGCGGTATCATCGCCATGGGTTTCGGTGTCGAAATTAGGGTTTTGGGGTTTGAATTAGGGTCAACGAGCACGAGGCAGTGAAGATATCGAGGTTTCAATTTTGTCAGAGCAATGGAAATTTATGGTTCGCAGAGAGGGATTGCGCCGACGATGGTGGTTTGGCAACCTTTATTCCACCACCAATTGCTCCTCCGTTTCTTCGAAGTGATGGTGGGGATGGTTGTGATGGGGTTGTGGATTGGTGGTGGTGATGGGTGGCGAGGTTGGGCAGTGAAGTGGTGGCGGGTATGGTTGGGCCGTGGAGTGGTGGCGGGGGTGTGATGTGGTGGTGGCTGGTTTGTGATGTGGTGGTGGTGGGGCTGTAATGTGGTGGTCGTGGGTGTGGGTGTGGGTGTGGGTGTAGGTGTGGCGGGGCTATGAAGAAAAGAGGGAAGAGAGAGATGCGTTGGTGATGGTGGCTATGGTAGTGTGCCGCCAGTGGAAGTGGCAACCACCCTCTTCTTCTCTCTCTCTCTCTCTCTCTCTCTCTCTCTCTATATATATATATATATATATATATATATATATATAGGAGATGCCCTCACTCCCAAAACAAAAACTGAAGACTATCACACGCTGGGTGACTTTGGCGCCTCAGTTGTATCCTTTGATGCAGAATTGTTGTTTTTCGACTTATGGGACTTTCGGCCGCCCTCTCTCTTCCAATCTCAAATCTTTTTCCGATTACTGTTCTTAGTTAGAAATATGGTAAAGCCCTTATTTGGAGTTGTTAAAATATCGCCACCATCATCGAAATAGAGGGCGAACCCCAGGTTTCAACCTCGGTACTTAGATCTTCCTCGATGTAGTGTATATATATACACATATATGTGTATTCGGTGTATGTATACGGTATAGTGATGAATGGTAAGTTTAGTTAATTAAAATTACTTAGAAGGTTAAATTTGTAATTTCAAAATCTCAATGATTTAATTGACAAGTCAAAGGGTAAATTGGTCAATTTTTAAAATGTCGGTGTACAGATGGTGTTAAGGGGTGTTTTGTCGACTTTATCAAATTTCAGGGGGTCTTATTATCCAAAAAGGGTTAACTTATATATGCCTGTCAATACGACAAACCTCAGGGGGTGTCGTTGTAATTAACCCTATCCTTTAATACGATGTTACTATATTTGATAATACCAACTTTATTAAGGAATGGATGTAATTATCTTTATAAAAAATTAAAAGAACAAAAATGTCTAATAAAAAAGAGTTACCTAAAATCTCTACTAAGGCAGTTTTTAAAACTAAAAATTCTAGTTTAATTCAAACACACTGTTAAACTAAATTTGATAATCATTCAAAGCACTTATAATGGAAACGCAATTTTTCAAAATAAAAGTACTTTTAAATAGTAGAGAAGCAATCCCAATATTGAAATCACTCTTACAACAATCAAACTTTAACTCTACAATTGAATAATTATTTATTTTCAAATTACTCATTTATTCTTCCTTATGTGATTGCTTTCCCCCCTCTCTCATCTTTAATATTTTTTAGGACAATACTTGGGTCCTTCCTTGGAAGGGTGAACTTCATCATCCAAGCTGATGTGGCTCAATAAAATTTAGACATATATCCAAACTTTTAAAAATTTTAATAATGGTTATTAAACTTTTTACCGGTTAAATCCAAACCCAATTTTTTTTCTTTTCTTATTTAAAATTTTTAGAATCCCTTTTTGAGCATGACTCTCTTCTCCCCCTTCCCCCTCTCTCTCCACAAATTGCTATATCCAACCTCCATAAAGAAACCCTAGTCTATCTACATCAATCAAATTTTTATCTTTTATTCATTGTAAAACAATATACAAACTAATAGAAGCTCATAAATAACACAAAACTGCATCAATAGTAACTTGCGTATTCACGAACTTTTAATCTTTCTTTTTCATATTTTCCACCAATAAGAGAAAGGAAAAAAAATAAAATTAAAAAAATCAACTATTAACCCTATCAATCGAAGATGTTGGAAACTTGATAGATCTAACTTGGACCGAAAATAGATTTACGTACAATGCTAACTCTGACCAAGAAATAAATAAAAAAGAAAAGCTAACTCTGAGTAAGAAATAAATATATGAGAAAAGCTAACTCTGAGTAAGAAATAAATATATGAGAAAAGCTCTATTCAAAGATTAGTTAACATTAAATTTTTATATAATATTTAAAGCTCCTATTACTACCCTATTCAACACTTGATATAGTACATTTTTTAAATAAGTTTAGGAATTTTTCCATTTCAAATGGAGGTTAGGTATAGAAACAATTGTGATCCTTTTGGAAAGAAAAAAAGAAAAAACTTTAGGATTTGGTTGAAGCTATAAGAAAATGGATAATGATTATTTTTTAAATTTTAAACATAAGTCTAAATTGTATTGGGTCGGGAGAATGAACTGTATCATTTCAGATAAGGACCCAAGTATTGTCCTATTTTTTATCACTTTAACAGCCCCAACAAGATATATATATATATATATATATATATATATAAATTATATATTTTGACAAAAATGAAAAATAAAAAGTACAAAAACAGCAAAGAACCCCAAATATATATATATGAATTGAATAAATTGTCTATTTTGACAAAATTTAGAACAATAAATTGTCTATTTTGACAAAATTTAGAACAAAAAGTATAATAAACACCCCCCCCCCCCCCAAAAAAAAGTTACCATTTTTGAAAAATTTATCTTTTGTGACAAATATATATATATATATATAGAGAGAGAGAGAGAGAGAGAGAGAGAGAGAGAGAATAAATTAACTCTTTTGACAAAACCCTTCAAATAAGTTATATTGGTTGAATAAATTATCTATTTTGATAGGATTCACAAATAATAATAATAAAGAAAATATATAAGATAAAAAAGTTAAAGTTTAAAGTATAAATGATAATTATGGTATTCTAAAATAAGAGATAATGCATTAATGAGTTTAGAGTAGGGGTGACAAAGTTTGACATAACCCGTCAACATGACACGAGTTAAGCGAGTTTGAGTTGATCTTAAATGAGTTCAGGTTTTAAACGGGTCGACACAATTAATCTGTTTACTTACTTTTGTGTTTTTGTTGAAGAGTTCAACTCTTTTAACTATACGCATAAATAAATTTCTATTCAAGTTTTAAAATAAGTATCTAAACTTGTATCATATAATATACTCCTTTGTAAACTAAAGATTATTTAATAATTTGACTGGATGGAAACTTATATTTTTCTAATATTTATTGTTTGATTGAGTATTATTAATAATTTAAGTAATATAATGTTTTATTTTAATAAATAGATCATTAAACGAGTTACACGTATAATTCGTTTAATAAACTGACCGGATTAGTGTTAAGGATTCTAACATAAATAGTAAATATTTAATATAATACACTTAAATTAACACGACACAATTATAACCAACAAGTACAAATTGTCACCTCTAATTACATACCCTTATGTCATTTTATTTAGAAGAAGAATATGAGTGAATCTGAGTGCGGAGTACGAATATGTCTTTCTACGTATGAGTGTATAGATATTGGTTTGACACTTAACCTTATCTTTTTGGTATGAATGTATAGATATTCTTCTTGGGACTACCCAAATCAATCAATCAAACTTCAAATTTATATTTACCAACTGTATATAATATATATATATACACATCTCTCTCTATATATATACATGACATTTGTCCAAGAGCAGCTCAGCAATTGGAGTGCGAATATGTCCTTCTACGTGAGTTTGTGTGGGTTCCTTGGGGGGACCCGCTTAGGCTGGATAATGATAAGGTTAATTTAGAGGTCACAAGCGCAAAATTTTAAACCCTGTGTAACTCACCTCAAATGAAGAAGTTGTGTGCATTGGCAAATAGGAAAATTCATAGATATTATATATAAATTTTTGTAGCAGATAAAAAGAAATAAACAAAAATATTGTTTTGAACACGTTCATCTATTTTCATGCGAATATATATCTTTTTGGGTACAGTATTTTTTGTTTTACAATTTGTCATTAAAACTGGATTACACTTATAATATTTTTATCCTCTTATATTTAGTATATTTTCTTTTCAATAATATGAAAGATTAAAAATAATAAAGAAGTATGGAGTGTTGTTGAGAGAGAGAGGGGTTTTTAGATCAGGGAAGAATTTATAAAACTTAGTAGATTGGAGAAGATTTAAGAAAAGTAAAGAATTTATTCCCTCCGTCCCTAAATAGAAGTCCATGTTTAGAAATTAGAGTTTTTAAGGGGACACGCAATTAATGCATTGTCCCCTTTTAAAATTACCAAATTGCCCTTTTTAATTTAAATATATATAGTTACAAAGTTTGAAATTTTTTAAAAAGGTAAAGGACAATGATGGAAATATAATAAAAAGATGTTTTGACTTTTCAAATAGAACAATTAATTTGGGACATGTAAAAAGAGAAAAATGGGAGATCCTCGTACATGGTGAATAACCAAATTCCAATTGAAATAAAATCTTTAGGATAAATCAATGCAATTTAGGAGGAATCAATGAAAGGACATCAATTCAAATTCTGGATTTTCGAATTGAGAGAGATATTGAGAGAGAACTTGGGTGTGGGTCTTTTGTCGAAATGGAATGGCCTTCACTTTTATTATTTATCGTGAATAATGGAATCATTACACATAGTATGCCCGGCCCCATCAGCGTATTTTTTTGTTTTACGCGCTCCGTAACTCTTCCTCAGCCAGGCTTGGGCAGAATAGCAGAGCAGATCACATTGGGTCAAGTTTTCTTCAAATCAGTAGAAAAACATCGGGCAGAGAGAGCGATAGGCACAAGAGAAGAAACTCGTCAGAATAGGTGAGCTAATTTTGGTTGGTTAATCCGATCAGTTCATCGATGGTCGGCAAGTATGATGGTCCTAATGATGATCCTGCATGTATTTCGTGTGTATCTCACCGGTGGATTTAAAAAACCTCGCGAATTGACTTGGGTTACTAATATGGGATGAAGGGAGTATAAATATATAAATATTTAGATTTAAAGTTTTAAAAATTAAATTTTAATTATTGATTGTAATATATGGAGCCGCCCATCACGGAGTTGATGTCTATATAGGTAGTGGAAAGAATGAGGCTGGGGTATAAGGGAGTGAGTACAAAGTTATAGGAGTGAGGGTGAGACAGAAGGGAGCCAGTGTAAACTTGAAATTCCGATTACACTACCTAAAAGGTTTTAAGAGTATTTGTGGAAATACTTTTCAAAAATGCATATGTTCCCAAAATGAAGTTTATCGAATAGCTCTTACCAAGTCACTTTATCGGTTAATTCAAATTTGTCTGGTATAGGCCTTGTTAGGCGCTGAATGTTATACATTTTAACCCATTTACTTGCATATTTTATTCTCTTAATAATAGTTTATTTATAATTTTACATTATTTTATTGTTTTTATTTATTTCAGGGCTTTAATTGTAAAATCAGTCAATATCAGTGATTCCAAGCTTTAAAATATGACATTCCATGGGACCGAGCATTGTTGAAGATCCAAGTCTAATTATACTTGAAAAATAGTCCAAAAGAAGCCACAAGATGATGAGAATGGAAAGAAGAAGAAAAGGAAAAATCCTTCTCCAAAAAGGAAACTTTCGCCAAAGTTGGTAACTTGAACCCGTTTTGATAATCTGGCTGTATCTCTTTCTTGGAGTGTCAAAATAGCTAAATTTCCGCAATGGTTGAAAGGGAATTCAAAGAGCTGCAATTTTGTATTTTACGAGGATTCCATAAAACAGCTGTTTACTTTGTCAAAATTGAGTTGGAAGTCTGTACGAATTTTGGAGTCCTTATTTGACAGAATTTCTATGTATGTTTTCTATATGAAAAAGGGAAGTTTAGGGTTGATATTTTATTATCTAAAGGGAGTCCTTTACAGCATTGAGGAAGGATACAGAGGAGCTTGAGGCTGAGATCAGAGGAGAAGCATTCAGAAAAAAGAAGAGATTGATCCATGGCGGTGAAGATGTTTTCCTCAACCATGAAGAATTCCACTTTAGTCATGCTTGGCTAAACGCTTTGGTAGGGTTGTGATATAGCCCTAACTTAGCACACTGGTTTGATTTTATTTATTTATAGGAGAATAATTTTTATCATGCATGATTGTGTAATCTATATAATTTTTAATTGACTTTTTAATAAGAATCGATTTTAAAGTTTTAATTCAATTACAAATATTTTTCTATTTTGTCTTAGATATTTGAATCTTGTGATTGAACACAACTCATTCACTTCTTGTAGTTGTGAATGAGATGATTACAAAATGGTATTTCTCTGAATATAATGTTAGAGATTTGATGGATTATGCCTAGAAAAATTATATACCATGCTACACTCTAGAGTAAAGTAGATAGGTAGATGGTTTATACTAATCGAAGATAGTCCATGCTTAGCTTTAAATTATATTATTTTCTAGCTGAATTAATATGTACTTGTACCCATGATTAATTCCCTATGCATGTTATATGATATATCTCCAATAAATTGATACAATTAATTGGTGGTGCGACGTTAGTGGTAAAATCATTCCCTTAGTTCTCTCTCTCTGTTTTCTACATCTTATTTAATTTTTGTTCATTAATTTATTTTCTATTTAGTTAATTTAGAATTAATCATCACAATTTGATTATCCTACTTTCAAGTTAATTTGGAATTTAAGAAATCTGTTGACAAACGTATTTTATACAAGTCCCTTGGGTACGACATCCTGACAAGTAAACCCTATTTATAAAGATTCGTACACTTGCGAGTGATACATATAAATCTCACAACAAGTTTTTGGCGCCGTTGTCGGGGATCTGTTTTAGTTCTTGACATATAATATTAAATTCTATAATTAATTTCAACTAGGATCTTAGTTTAGGATTTTAATTTAATTTAATTTAATTTAATTTATTTCTTTATTTTGATACTGTTTTCTTTTAATTATTGCAGGTGACATTATATGTTTGGAAGACGTTCTTTGTCACTTTCTCAGCTTCCGTCAAACTCAGAAATCGAAATGACTCTCAGAAACTTGAAGAAAGATTTTAGAGACCTTAAAAAGGAAAAAATGGTGGATGATCCACCAGCTTCAGAAATAGTTCGCTGTTTAAAGGATCATTACGAACCAACTACATATAACTCTTCATCTGCAGTTTGGTATCCTCAAGTGAGGGCCCCTCACTACGAAATTAAGGCCAGTACTCTTCAGTTAATGCCTTCTTTTTACTGCCTATCAAAAGAGGATCCATACCGGCACTTGGATGACTTTGCAAAGGTGTGCAGAACAATAAAGATCCAGAGCTTTGACGATGATGTGCTCAAGCTACACCTTTTCTCCTATTCGTTAAAGGACAAGGCGAATGACTGATTTAATTCATTGCCAGCAGACTCCATCACTACATGGGTTGAATTGTAACAAAAGTTTTTGAACAAGTACTTCCCCATAGTGAGAATTACTTAATATCGAGATGCTATTACTCATTTTGCTCAAAGGCCTGACGAGCCTCTTCATGAGGCTTGGGAAAGATTCAGGACCTCATTTGGAAGTGTCATCATCATGACATGCCAAAATGGCAGCTTGTTAACTTCTTTCATAAAGGGCTCAATGAGGCACAAAGGTATATGGTGGATGCCTCTTATGGTGAAAATTTTATATTAAAGAGTGTAGAGGAAACATGACAGTTTTTCAAAAATATATCTAATAATTCTACACAACATGTCTTACCTCCAGTAGCAAGACCTCATACCATATTGAGGAGAATAGAAAGTGTGAATGAAGCAGGAATTAATCAAGGGCTAATGAGCCAAATGGAGGTATTAACCAAGAGGATGGATCAATTGATGACTTCACAGTCAAATTTTACTCCTCCTTCGACTAATGCTTAAGACTTTGAAGTGTCCTCTTTCTGTTCTAGTCCATCTCACCATGTGTTCATTTGTCCATGTGCAACTCGGTATTCAAGAATTTTACAAGAGCAAGTTAATGCTGTCTATGGAACGCCCGGAGGTAATATGTTTTCAAACACTTACAATCCGGCTTGGAGAAACCATCCAAACTTCTTATGGAGAAATTCAACCACAGGGACATCAGTTCCTCCACCTCAAGTGCAAGGCAATTTTCAATCTCCAGTTCAGACTTCAAATCCTCAAGGGTTCACTCCTATGAATGCCTTTAGTCAACCTCAACAATTCTTATCAATGTTCGAGGCAATGATGGCAAAGCAGTTAGAGCCAACTAATCAACTTATGCAGTCTCATTCTCAATCCCTTGCCAAGTTAGAGACTCAAGTTGGCCAACTAACTCAAGATTTGAATAGAAGAGAAGATGGCACGCTTCCTAGTCAACCAGTAGCTAATCCAAAAGGTGTACAAATAATCGATGACATTATTGGCCAAGAAGTCCACCATGAACAAGTGTAAGCAATTACTACTCTAAGAAGTGGTAAGAGAGTTGAAAATAAGGTGGAAGAAGAAAAAGCAAAGAAGGATGAAAATTGGAAGAAAAGACTTGAAGAGAAAAATGAGCGTAATGAAAAAGCACAAGAAGTACTTCCAACTACTGAGTAATTTCTTGAGCAAAGGCATGCAGTTGTGCCATTCCCTTAGAAACTACAAGAAACATCAAAGGCAGCGAAGCAAGTAAGCAAACTTCAGGACATAATGGAGATGTTCAAACATATGAAGATTAATCTCCTATTGCTTGATGAAATTTAGCAAATTCCAGCTTACGCCAAATTTTTGAAAGATATGTGTACTCAGAAGAGGCGTTCAAATAGTCATGTTTCTAAGAAGGTGCTAGTAACTGAACAAGTAAGTTCCATAATCTAGCACTGCACTGCTCTAAAATTCAAAGATACAGGTGCTCTAATAATTTCATGCACAATAGGGAATCATCAAGTAGACCGAGCTCTTCTAGATTTGGGTGCAAATGTAAACCTTCTTCCTTATTCAGTTTACTTGCAACTTGAATTAAGAGAATTGAAACCTACCTCAACTATTCTCGAATTGGCAGATAGGTCAACCAAGCAACCCTGTGGTATCATCGAAGATGTGATCATCAAAGTAGATAAATTTTACTTCCCAGTGGACTTTATTGTGCTAGATACCGAGCCAGTTCCAGAGTCAATGAGGCACATTCCAGTGATCCTTGGTCGTCCTTTCCTTGCGACAGCAAATGCAAGCATAAATTGTAGGAATGACGTCATGGACTTATCTTTTGGCAATATGAATGTGCGTTTAAATATTTCAATGCCAGTAATTGCCCTTCAGATTATAATGATTGTTTTTTTGTCGATACCATCGATAAATGTGTTGAAGAGATAACCCTATTTGCCTTGACAAAAGATCCACTAGAGGCATGCCTATCTTACTTTGATACCGAGTCCTTTGATGTCGACAAAAGTATTGAAGAGGTGAATGTCATTCTTGATGGAGCAAATATTTATAACATTCCACCATGGAAAATTCCTATTGAGCCACTTCTACCATTATCAAGTGAACCACCTATGCCATCTTTGAAGTCTCCACCGTTACCCTCTCATTTGACTTATGCATATCTTGGGGCAGAAAACACTCTTTCATTGTATAATTCATTCCCGGATACACAACAATTTCAACTTCAGAAGGAGACTCCACCATGGTATGCTGATATTATGAATTGGAAGGCGTCAAGAAAGAAGACCGGTCGACCGGATCGGAAAGTTTGTTACATTAAAGATTATGTGCCTACAAAATGAGTTGAATCCGTCACTTTGACGGATCCCATTTACTCATCCTAATCATCCAGGTATCACGTCACCTACCGACGTTAAATGTAGGAATTGTAGATAGGATTTTTCATTTATGTATATATATATATTTTTCCTTCTCTCTTTAATTTTATCTTTTGTTTTAGTAGATTAGGAAGATTTAATGTGTTTCATAGGATTTTTAGTTACTTGTGCATGATACAAGTTGAAGCGTCGTGCTTGTCTCGAAGAAAATAAAAAAATTCCATGGCATACAAAGACAAAAAAAAGTTAATTAGAGCAGAATAGAGCATCTTTGTGGTCCAAACGTCGACCAAATTGCCTTTGGCATATTGACTTTAATTCAAGTATTTGAGAATTATTGGGGGGATTAAGACATTTAAGTACTTTTTAAAATTCTTTTCTGAGATTGTCTTGAATCCCTAATTTTCGTGCTTTATTTTATTTGGGTTCCATTATCTAGTATGATAGGAATTTTAGTAATTGTCGATTCTTAATAGATTTCACATGCACACTAGAATTTATTTATGGGTATTTGTATTTTTGGTTGAATTTTGATGACTATGGATGAATATGAATTGGTGAACTTTGAAGGTTATTACTATGACATAGATATTTTTAAAATAAAAAAAATTCGTAACCCTTTTGTGGAGTAATCAGGGCTCATGTCTCATATGCATAGAGTGTTCGCATGAAGAAATGGGGGTAAGGATAAGAAAAAAAAAAAAAAAAGAAAAAAAAATAAATAATATTTTTCCATAGAAAATAACTTGAGAAAAGATCTGAGTAATTGAAGTTATAGAAGTTGGGTTCAATTGAAAAGACATGAATACATAGGTAACTTGCTAGTTCACAAATTTCACAACATTGGGGATTGATTTTGCTATTATTCTTGTTATATAAGTGTGTGGGAAACATTGGGATGGAGTATGAAAATAGAGACTAAGGATTATAGTCAGATGATAATTTTTAAAGTACTTTTGTGTAGTCTTCCCCTTGATTATTGTGATGATATGAGAATAAGCTGACTGCCAAATGATTGAATTATGTTGTATATTTGTGAGTATCATCTCTGAAAACCCTCACGAGACTTCACTCGTCCACTAGGGGTAACATAGGGGTATAAAAGGCTTGTTGCTAGGGATAGCAAAAATCCCCAACCCGGTGGGGAACCGCCCAGCCCTTGCCCCATTTAAAGCAGGTTTGGAGAACCGTTTACTTAAATGGGGTGGGGATGGGGGTTAAAAAAAAAAAACCCGGCTGGTTACGGGACGGTTGCGGGGGACTCAGATCCCCGCCCTGCATCCTCCCGAAACCGGCCCGATTCATATGTTAAATTACTAGTTTACCCTGCCATGTTAATATATTTACCAAATTAACCTTCACTATATATATATATATATATATATATATATATATATATATATATATATTAAAACCTTAGATTTCACCTTCAGACAGATTCACTTTCAATCGCTATATTGAGAGAGAGGGGGGGAAGTGTATGATGTTATCGAGTTGGAGGCAGACGGTGTCGGAGGGTCTGCCGAAGCGGAGGACAAGGACTTTGTCGATGGTGTCTCTGATGATCGAATCCACTTCTTGCTTCTTCGTCAGCGTCGTCAATAGATAGCTCATCTTCTCTCTATATATCTTTCTCTCTTCCCCTTCCCTGGTGGTGGTGGTGGTGGAATCACAAAACGTTTCCGTTCTCTTCTCCTCTTCGGCGACTAATTTGTGAATTTTATCATCCTTTTTAATTTTCAAATTTTACTTTTTTTTTTTTTAAGACAAATAAAATGAAATTATTTCAAGGGCAAAAATAAATTAAATAATGGTTCTATCAAATATTTTCCTTATTATTTTTGGTACCCAATAATATAGTTCATTCATGTTTTGGATTTGCATTCCAAATATTGTCTCGTGTTTCGTTTCTAAGTGATTAGTTCGTATTTGAGCTCTTCAAATGGGTATGTGTGTGTATATATATATATATATATATATATATATATATATATATATATATATATATATCGCTCTCTCTCAATCTTGTCTCTGTAAGATTTGTATATTTGCAAGCAATGTTATTTTGAAATGTTGATGTTGGATGAATGTTCAGATTTATAAGGTTCTGTTACAGAACTTGGGTAGAATTATGTATAATTCAGATTTCAGATTTATGTGGTTATGCTGCAGAACTTGTGAAGAATCAAAAAATCAAAAAAATTGGAATTTTCAAATTTAACAGGTTATGGGGCGGGGCGGGGTGAGGGCGGGGCAGGCGGGGGCGGTTATGGGGATTGGAAGCAAAAGTTTAAACTATTATGGGGCGGTTTTGGAGGTACCAAAATTAAACTGGGGCGGGGATGGGGAATGGAAAACCCGCCCCATTGCCATCCCTACTTGTTGCATACGTTAAATGCAATCGTGATTCCTACGAAAGCGACATTTATGTTTTCTTTAGTTTATTGTTATGGGACTAGCAATATGTAAGTTTAGGGGTGTGTTAGGCGCTGAATGTTATACATTTTAGCCTCTTTACTTGCACGTTTTATTCTCTTAATAATAGTTTATTTATGATTTTACATTGTTTTATTATTTTTATTTATTTCAGGGTTTTAATTGTAAAATTAGTGAAGATTAGTGATTCCAAGCTTTAAAAGATGATATTCCGTGGGACTGAGCAATGTTGAAGATCCAAGTCTAATTATACTTAGAAAAATAGTCCAAAAGAAGTCACAAGATGATGAGAATGGAAAGAAGAAGAAAATGAAAAATCCTTCTCCAAAAAGGAAACTTTAGCCAAAGTTGGTAACTTGAACCCATTTTGGTAATATGGCTGTATCTCTCTCTCCTCGAGTGTCAAAATAGCTAAATTCTTACGTGAATTGAAAGGAAATTCGAAGAGCTACAATTTTGTATTTCACGAGAATTCCATAAAACAGTTGTTTTCCTTATCAAAATTGAGGTAGAAGTCTGTACGAATTTTGGAGTTCTTATTTGACAGAATTTCTATATATGTCTTCTATATGAAAAAAGGGAACTTTATGGCTGATTTTTTTATTATTTAAAGAGAGTTCTCTACAACATTGAGGGAGGATACAGAGGAGCTTGAGGCTGAGATCAAAGGAGAAGCATTCAGAAGAAAAAAGAGATCGATCTACGACGGTGAGATGTTTTTTTCAACCAGGAAGAATTCCACTCTAGTCATGCATGGTTAAACGCTTTGCTAGGGTTGTGATGTAGCCCTAACTTAGCACACTGGTTTGATTGTATTTATTTATTGAAGAATAATTTTTATCATGCATGATTGTGTAATCTATAGGATTTTTAATTGACTTTTCAATAAGAATTGGTTTTAAAGTTTTAATTCAATTACAAATATTTTTCTATCTTGTCGTAGATATTTGAATCTTGTGATTGAACACAACTCATTCACTTTTTGTAGTTGTGAATGAGATGATTACACAATGGTATTTATCTGGATATAATGTTAGAGATTTGATGGATTATGCCTAGAAAAGATATACCATGCTACACCCTAGAGTAAAGTAGATAGATAGATGGTTTATACCAATCGAAGATAGTCCATGCTTAGCTTCAAATTATATTATTTTATAGCTGAAATAATATGTGCTTGTAACTATGATTAATTCCTTATGCATGTTATATGATATATCTCCAATAAATTGATACAATTAACTGGTGGTGCGACGTTAGTGGTGAAGTCATTCCCCTAGTTCTCTCTCTTTCTATTTTCTACATCTTATTTAATAATTGTTTTTAATTTTATTTTCTATTCAGCTAATTTAGAATTAATCATCACAATTTGATTATCCTACTTTTAAGTTAATTTGGAATTTAAGAAATTTGTTGACAAACTTATTTTACACAAGTCCCTTGGGTACGACACCTTATAAGTAGATCCTATCTGCAAAGATTCGTACACTTGCGAGTGGTGCATATAAATCTCACAACAGGCCTTCTGAGTAAAGATACTAATCATACTATCACAAAAAAATTTATATTTTAATACTCCGATTTAAAACCGAGATATGACGTTTTATTTTAAAATTCCAACCTAAATTAGTATCATTATTTCATAAAATACGTTCATTTTTCTTTCTTTATCTTTTTAGTTTTTCATACGCGTATCATTTTCTTTTTTCGTTTTCACAATAACTTTCATGGTACTCAAATATAAGAATTTGATTTGTACAAAATTTAGAACAAAAATTACAATGTTTTACAGTTTTTTAATGCTTTGCAATCTTTCTTTAAATTCCTTTTTTTGTTTTTGTTTCTGAGAGTCACATAGATCATTAGTTTTGATCATTCTAGCAATGAACAAATACCTATCAAAGTAATAAATGGATATTAATGATCAAAGGCACAATCTTTTATATATAACAAGAGATACATAATCTAATTATAAATAAAAGATGCAATCTTAAGTATTTCAACAATTCTTAGAAAATGTAATCTTAAGTATTTCAACAATTCTCAGAGACATGCAAAGTGATATATATAACATATATACAATTTGATATACATGGTTATTGAAACTTTAATCCTCAACAAAGATACTAAGATGAAATCTAGAAAAAAGATTACAGCTTTTTACATAGTTAATTACTTTATATTTTAAAATGAGTCCTATTATATTTGACACATAAGGGACTCAGTGAAATAGTAAATTTTTATTTATCAGGGTAAATAACAGGGCTTTTTGCTGAATTTGTTAGGTATTAATGTTATTTTTGTGAAATTGAAGGAATGACAAGATGCATACACCTATTTAAAATTATTATTATACTTTTCACAAAATGTGAAATTATATTTCTTGCAATCGATCATTCTGGTTTATTAGTTACCTTTTTAAAAAGGCAAAAAACCAAATGGGCAAATAGCCTAGTTGGTGTAAATCATCTCCTCAAAAGAGGAGCTTGGGTGTTTAATCCTCTCCGTAGACGCATGAGTATAACCTTCCAAAAAAAAAAAAATTAGTGACTGACATACCATAATATTATTCTATCCAAACAATTTTTTGAGTGAGGTTATTAATAGAGTTCTATGGTTCTTTATTAATCATTGTAATGTGGCAATTATATATATATATATATATATATATATATATAAAGTTAATTAAATTTTTTATGCTATATTTGGTGTGCATAAATGGAATGGAATGCCCATTCCAACTATTTATTTGTTTAGTATGCAATTTAAAATGGGAAGGGTCATCCCATTGGAATGAAAATCCATTCTTGTGAATAAAATTTATTTCATAACTAAACCTATGAAATGCCCATTCCATTCCCTAATAATTTTTTTTTTTTTAAAAAAAATCAAATTCCCAAAATACCCTTATATTCCAAGTCAATAAATCACTACCATCATCGCCACTATTTTTCACCGCCACCTCCATTGCCTTCCACCATTGTCACTACCGTTGTCACCATTGTTGTCACTTTCAACCACTGCACTGTTGCCGCCACCACCACACCGTTGCCGCCACCGCCACCACCAACTTCTACCACTGCCACATTTGACTATTGTCACCTTCATTGTCTTCCACCATAATTGTCACCATTACCATCACCACTGCCGTCGCCAACACCGCCACCACATTCCATCACTGCCATTTTTCACCACCACCACCACCACGGTCATTGCCACTGCCACCATTATCACCGCATTCTGCCACCACCACACCGCGTCCACCATTACCACTGACTTCCACCACGACCACCTCCTTCCGCCATAGCCACTGCCAGCTTCACTGCCACCGACTTCTACCACCGCCTTCCACCACCATCGTCACCTCTATCACTGCTGCCTTCCACCACCACCACCCACACTACTGTCGCCTTCCACTGCCACCACCGTCGTCGCCTTCCAATACCACCACCTACACCACTATCGTTTTCCACCTCCACTACCATTGTCACCTCCATCTACCACCGTCGTAATTTATTTTATAAAATTTATAAAAGAATGTTTTTTTTTGAATTTAATTTAATCTGTTTTATTTGTCACTAAAAGGGTATTTTGGATAATTCAATTTAAAATTCAATCTATTTACTAAATTTTAAATTGGTTCAATTAAATAGTAAAATGGTTATTATCATTTTATTCCTATATGTTTCATATTTAACACCAAACAATAAAGTGAGAATGATCATTCTGACCCTCATTTCATTCTTACTTATATTTTATTACATTACATATCAACGCAATATTAATATATTTATCAATTTAAATAATTAATACAGATAACTCACATCTCATGTTATGAGAACAACCTCAATAGCCTTACTCTTCTTCTTTTATATCACTTGTCTTTATGCAATTTTTTTTTCTTCCCTTTTTTTGGTGGGTATTTTAGCTTTACCTTTGCTATGGGTTGAATTGTGTGGAATTGGGCCGTTCAAGTAGTGTCAAGGTGTGTGCGATATTTACCATTAAAAAAAGAAAAAGAAAACAGAATTGTATGTATGGCATTGCTTCAGAAAAATTTGCCAATAAAAAATCACATTCTTTTAGCTTATATTTGGATTCATATATATATATATATATATATATATATATTCAAATCCACAAGCTATTTATAGTCGAGAGAGAAGACATATAAAAAATACCAAAAGCGTTGATTTTAAAGTTAACTACATCAAATTATCCTACTGCATATATGTAGAAGATAATATAAAACATTAGACTTTAGTCCTCCAATTTTTTGAAATACATATGTGTATATAATCTCTAATTCACATGTGTTGTAAATATTATTATTGTTAGATGAAAATTGTAAAAGTAGCAGTTTTCTACGTATAGAAATAAAGGGCTTGTTTGACTGAATTTTTATTTATTTATTTAATAAGACCGATAATCAAACAAATTGTATCAATTGTGAAAATAGCTCATTACTCAAGAAATGAGATATTTTCATGATCTAGCTCACTCAAAACATGAACTACAATGCAACATTTACCCAAACAACAAAATTGAGAATTCAGCAGGATGACAGTGGAATGCCTATTTTCCATAAACCAAACCCATCTTAACATAATATTTCAACTATTTTAATGGAGGACTCACACTTTTCTCCCTCTTTTGCTGATAATGTAATTAATTCATTATAATATATTTTTAAAAATAAAAATTTGTCTACACTTTTATAGGAGTTTTACCAATAATTTATAAATACCATTTACCAATATTTTTTTTTTAATAAAAAAATCTCTTAGATTTACCAAAAAGAAAAGGGAAAAATAGTAATTATGTGTTAACGCAGTAACTTTGTTGAACATTAGTGGTAAATCGGGCAGATAAATCAGATAGTTTAGAGAGAGAGAAAGACAAAGAGAGCAGACCGTTGGCTAGCCGGAAAGGAAATAGCCTAAGGCGGCACGGCGAACGACAAAATCAAGTGAAAAAACGTTGCTTGGGAAGGAAAATTATTCAAACCTAAATTCAAATTTGAGTTCTTGGGACTACCCAAATCAATCAATCAGACTTCAAATTTATATATACCAACTGTATATATACACATCTCTCTCTCTATATATACATGCCATTTGTCCAAGAGCAGCTCAACAATTTAGATCTTCAGTCCCTTTCTATCGCCAGGTGACTTTAGATGCTACTCATCTCTGTCATGCTTTTCTTTGTTTCTTTCTCGTACCCGTTAGTTTAAACGTACAAATTCTTAAGTCCTAATTTGGGTTTTTTCTGAGAATCCACCGCAAATCTCTTCTGGGTATTTGTTGAATTCCATTTTTGTTGATGATCATGTACTGGGTGCTCTTCAGATCAATGTGAAAAGATTGATTTTTTATCAACTTTATTTTGATTTATTGAACTAACAAACACGTTACAGGCATTCTATGAAGTTATTGTTTTATTTAGTTTTTCTTTGTGATTGTCATTAGTGAATTGGTTTTTACTTTTAAAAAATTATTCAGCAAATGAGGGTCCTCCCTATGATAGTTATGATTATTAGACAAGACGTACTACTCAATCTCTTGGTACTCTAATTTTTCTTCTTGGTTGAGAATGGGCTTATCATATTCGTAAGATTAAGACCATTGTGAAGAGTACATTCTTGTTTCAAACTCTATTAGAGGGTTGTTTCTGTGATCAGTGCCTTCTGTATAAGAAAGTGCCATGAAATATGTAAACAAGGGTTTAGTTTCCGCTTGGGTTTCATAATTCAAGATCTTTGGTATTGATATAAAAAGGAAATCACCTGTTTAATACCCTTTATGTTCTGTTTGATCTTGTGATGTTTCGATCTGTCTATGTAGCACTGTGCATTATATTTGATATGGCTCTTCTCAATTTCATTGCACTATCTCTTTCGTTTTGCTGGGTTGAGGGGAGCTATGGTCCTCTGATTAGTTTTATTAGGGTTTGAAGAGCAGTCTGCTTTGTTAGAGTAGATGAGTTCTTTACATTGTATTTAATTGTTATGTAGTCTTGTGCTCTATTTTTTGGTTTTATGGTGTGTAGCATGTTGATTTGATTTATTTCATATGATTTGTATGCAAACTTATGCTCATGGACATAATAGATTTAGAACAATTGTTGTGGCTAGAAACATTTTACGGGATCTATTGGGATTCATCATGTTAGATGTCAATCATTGGTATATGAAGAAAGTGACATGTGAAAGGAGAGTTAGATGTGTCTTATTTTCTCGAGCATTAGATTTCATCATCTGCATGAAAGGGGTACCCCATTCCTTGGAAGTATAATATTTGCTTCACGAATTTCTGTTGTTCTTCAAAGAAGGTATGATAAAAAAATACATTATACATGCAATTAGGAACTAAATGATGAGTTATCAAAATTGTAACAATGCAGCTTGCGACTATTTAATTAGAAGTTGTATCCTTGTTTATGCAGTTGAATTTTGTCCAGATTATATTATCATTCAATGGATATTTCTGAACTCATTACTTATTAATACCATTTTCCTTGCTTAACTTTTTGGTTTTTATAATAGGAGATCAAATGCGTGGAACCAGAAAAAAACTATCCCACAAGGAATTTGGGAAGTCTTGTTTAAACAAGATACAGAATCCTAAATCTAAACCAAGTGAAAATGATATTGGTTCGGCCATTTCACATAAAAAAGATATAATTTACGTAAGCAAAGGGAGGAGGAATGACCCTGCAGGAAGAAATGTGATTAGTAAAGAAACTCATCAAAGCAAGTCTTCCAAGAAGCAATCTGAATTGAGACATCAAGGTGAAAAAGCCCCAGCAATTAGCTCAATGGAGAATGAGAAGCATGCCGATGACGATGTTAAATCTCAGAAGTTAAAGAAAAGACGAAAGAGAAAGAGGCAAAAGGATAATGTGGAGCTAGATGAAGCTCCACGCCTGCAAAGGAGGACAAGGTACCTCTTGATAAAAATGAAGCTGGAGCAGAACCTTATTGATGCTTATTCTGGGGAAGGTTGGAAAGGTCAGAGGTACGAAAGTTTATCCATTTGATTCTTGTGAAAAAAAAAAAAAAAAAACTTGTCTTTGCAGAGTCTAGTCTGACATGTCTTAAAGGATCTGGTAAGATTGTAAAACTTCAGCTGCTTTCTGAAATGTTTAATATTATTCTCCATAACAAGAATTGATTTATACTCTGACCTGCAAGTCGATTAATGAGACTATAACTTCTTAAAACAAATCCGCATTTGGCTCCTCGTGGAGATGGCTCAAATCCAAACATCTGATTGAAAAAGGAAACTCAGACTACTTTATATTTTAACTGACATACTGGATACAATCTGCAATGCCTGTTCAGATTAATTGATGGTTTCGTTTTTTTACTTCTAAAATCATAAGTTACATAATAAGAAGAACTAGGTATTGAGGAAGCAAGACACTGTAATTAATGTATTCATTTTATTCAGTACTGGGGTAGCAATTCCTATTGTAGTGTACTATATTAATGATGTCATGTGGAGTGTTTTCTGTCCGTAGCAGCTTAACAAGAAAATCATTAGCTTTGTTGGTAGTATCAAACTATTATCATTTCCTTTTATAATGTTTACTGTGATTGCTTGATTATAATTTTATCTCAAATATGGATATAAGTTGCTATTAACCATTGCATTAATTTATTTGAGTCTACTGAAGCAGGCTAGTCAAACATTAAGACAGATAGTAACCATTAATAATTTTTGTTATGCACGTTTGGGTGTTTCAGTCTGTTGTTGGAGGTAGGGTTATTCGTCAAACCATTGCATTAATTTATTCGAGTATACTGAAGCATGCTAGTCAAACATTAAGACAGATAATAACCATTAATAATTTATTCGAGTATACTGGAGAGGCCATAGGGGTATGGTATTGGGTGAAAATCAATGCAACCTTAGGAGAGGAGAAAGTTCCAGGAGTATCCTTAAAAAACTTTTTTCATCTTTTCTTTCTTGAATGAGGAAGGGACTATCCCCTATTTGTAGGAAAACATGAGTTTTGAGGACAGTTGGTGATATGTCAGTGCATGTGCTTGGACAACATGGTTGAATGTAGATACCGACAATTCATGTTAGAATATAGTTGGGTGAGGTTGCGTGCGTAGAGCTCATTTTGTGACAATCACATTTTCTAAAAGCTGTTTCCTCCTTACTTTCCCTACTTTTGTTTTTGAGGTTTCTTCGTGAAAATGGGTGCCTGTATCCTACCTAAATAGTAGATGATCTCTATACTGAATGAATGAGTACCTCCTCTAATTGGTAGAATATTCTCTTTGAAAAGTAATTTTGTCCCACCGGCTAGAGCATGAAGAGTTCCCAAAGCATTCAGGTCGAATACATTGTTGTATAAACTCAATTCCAAAAGGCCTTATCCCAAGTTTTTCTTTTTGACAAGTACAAAGCCTTATAACAAACTACTTGGTTCATTATATGAATCCTATTTTTCCATTCTTCTCTAAGGCCATAGCCACTCCAATACGCTGTTGTATCCTTGCAGATATATCGCTGTTCTAGGCCACGGTCGATAATACCTTGGTTTAGGGGCCAAGTCATGAAACCTTCATCATGTGGACTAGCTCTCCGGACCATGTTCCTGATCTAGGCAAACACAGATGCATTGATGTGTAATGCATCGGGGATGGCTTCAGGTGGGGTGAGATAATTGGTGGGTCGGCTTAGATATAGGAGTCAACTGAAGCGCACGGTAGGAAATTGAATTGCTAAGGAGATAGCTGAAACCAGATCAGTCAACTTTAAGCGTAAGAGAACCTCGCTTGTCTCGCATGGTCAAGTTCCAAGATCTAGATACGGTGTCTGCTGATTGAGATACTGATATGAGTCATCTGAGGTGGAGTATGGTAGTGGAGGTGTGGTACCTGTTACAGCCCTACAAGAACACATGCTATTAAAAAATGTGTGCACACATCAGTCAGCAAGTGGAACATTCCACTGTTGAATGAGAGCTTTAACCTCTACGAGTACAATGTAGCCTGGAACTGGCAGTGGTACTTAAGGGGGCAAGTCAGCAAGTGGAAAATTCCGCTGTTGAATGAGAGCTTTAACCTCTACGAGTACAACGTAGCCTGGAACTGGCAGTGGTACTTAAGGGGGCAAGTTTAGTGGCCAACATGGTACTTATGCCATGTGGATTGTCAACAGCACGGATGCATGTAGCACAGTGGAAGGGTTCAATTTGGCAAGGTTACCTGCATGAAATTTTCTCTCTCTCCAGATAGATAAAATGGAAAACAATGCTATAAGTTTGAAATGTTCTCATCATGTCTTAAATTTTAAGTGGTTTTCAAGGAAAATAACACTAACGGTTATAGATTGTTCTATTATATTAAAAAATTAACTGAAAAAACATTACTAAAAATTTAAATTCAAGGGTTTCTGAGGAGGACATATCTCTGATGGGTTTTATTTTCTTATTAGTAACTTTTCCATGGCATAATGCTTTTTCCACTTTTTGCCCATTCTTACATAACTATTTATATATCAACCTTTCTTTTCACAATTTTTACTTCAGTCGAGAAAAAATTAAGCCAGAAAAGGAACTACAAAGAGCTAAAAAGCAGATATTAAAGTGTAAACTTGGAATCCGTGAAGCCATTCGCCAGCTGGATCTTCTTAGCTCTGTGGGATGCATTGAAGGCTCTGCAATTGCTCCAGATGGATCTGTATATCATGAACATGTAAGCATGTATTGCCACTTTATTTGGATTTTTCTTATTATAAAAGAATAAGTCATTACAAAATGGTCATTGTAAGGGCTGTTTTGAATTTACCCAAACACATTTCAATTGCTTGAATGAGCAAATTTAGTTTCTAAAATCTCAATTTCAGAAGCAAATAACCTGCTTAAGCCTGAAGATCACATGATGTTTACACCTACCTATTAAATCAACTGAATTTTGGTTTCTTTAACTTACTTCTTGATGAGAATTTTGGATTCCAATCAGCCCCCAAAAATCTGGTTATTTATACTGAATCGCGTAAACAGATATTCATATAGCGGACACTTGCTACCACAACTTAGAATCTCTTATAATTTTTTCAACATCGACTAAAATATTTATCATCTTATGCCTGTTACATCCAGATAGTCTGTGCAAAATGCAAGTTGCGAGAAGCTTTCCCCGATAATGATATTATACTCTGTGACGGGACATGCAACTGTGCTTTTCACCAAAAATGTCTCGATCCTCCACTGTTAACTGAAAACAGTGAGTTCTTACTAAACTATTATTATTTTATGAATAAATTGAAGAAAAATATAGTAAAACAGCCATTTCATGTTCTTCATGAAACTTACTTTTGGTATATTAATTAATACCCAGTTCCTCCAGGAGATCAAGGCTGGTTTTGCAAATTTTGTGAGTGTAAGATGGAAATAATAGAAGCTATGAATGCTCATATAGGTACCCACTTCTCCACCGGCAGCAATTGGCAGGTTGATCACAATAGAAACTCTTCACTCCCTTTCAATTTGATTTTGCTGCTTCATTGTTAAAAGAAGAAAATTATTTCTGGGATCAAAACAGGACATCTTCAAGGATGAAGCAGCTTTGCCTGATGGTGGGGGTGCTTTGATGGATCCTGAACAAGAATGGCCTTCCGAAGATTCTGAAGATGACGACTACGATCCAGAAAGAATTGAGAATAGCTGCAGTTGCAACAGGGCTGGTTCAGAAGGTGATGTTTCAGATGATGCAAGCAGTTCCAGCAGTTCATGGTCACTTGAGGATGAAGTGTTTTCTGAATCTGGAAGGTCAGCTAAAAGAAGCAAGGGCCTCCAAAATTCATCTGCTGAGTTGATTATTGGAGTAGATTCTGACGAGACAACTGATTGTGAAATTACACATGGCCGAAGACAGCGAATAGCTGTTGATTATAAAAAGTTATATGTTGTGAGTACATTTAAGTTACAAGCTTAAGACTTAAAATTGATCTTTCGGTTTCCAGGAAGTTTAGATATAGGTAATCATGGGTAGTCTGATGCAACAAACTTTGATTGGCCACAAGAGTGACTTCAAAATGCCTATTTGTTCGAATTTTTTTGGGTAACAAGTGAAGGGGAAATTTAAATCTTAAGCATATAGTTGAACATATTTTTTTCTCAACCTCCAAACCAACTTCTAGAGCTCTCCAGCAAGAGGGAGAAAAGTGGCACCTGATTTTGTTCTGTATTTAAAAATGAACTTTCTTGAAGTTGATTTGATTTGGAAGTCCTATTAGATAGCATTTTCATTTAAGTTGCTTTCCAAAATGATTGAACAATTAAACGACCTATTACCGATTTATAATTTTGTGGTGGCACAAGTAATTAAAAATTGAATGTTGTTGGACACAGTGAAACTCTCTCTCTCTCTCTCTCTCACACACACACACACACACACGGAATATGATACTATGTGGTTATTTGTTCTGTAATTTTGGAACTAATTTTTTTGAAATTCTTATTGTGTAATTCCTTAAATCTTTTTCTCTCAATTAACAGGAAATGTTTGGAAAGGATGCTCCTGCAAATGATCAAATTAGTGAAGATGAAGATTGGGGTCCTGCTAAAAGAAAGCGTAGAGAAAAGGAGTCTGATGCAGCTACCACCCTTATGACTCTATGTGAAAGTGAGAAAAAATGTCCAAATGTCAATGCTAAAGAAGTCATAGAGAAACTTCCAAGTGGACACATTAAAAGGTCGTTTTTCAGAATTCCGCCTAATGCAGTTGAGGTAGTTGGGGGTTCCTTTTCACTACATGAAGTACCTGTCAATACATGTTATTATCTTAACAAATACTTGCTTAATAAGTTTGCTGATTGCATCCTTTCTTTTCTTGCATATTGTTACAGAAGCTCCGACTTGTGTTTGCTGAGAATGAACTTCCCTCAAGAGCTGTCAAAGAGAACCTTTCCAAGCAGTTGGGTATTGAAACTGAGAAGGTAAATATTATCAGATTGAAATGCAAAAAGAAGAGCTGTCCAAAATGCCTTATGAACTGTCACTACTTGTAAATTATCTGCACAAGGTTATTGATATCAAATGAACAATTGATAAAACTTTCCAAAATAAGCAAAGGCTTTTTTTCTTTTTCTTTTTCTTTTTGGTAAATGCGAGAAGTTGTTTTGTGAATAATATGCTATATGTCTTATGAAAAAAAAAGAACAATATGCTATATGTACAAAGTCTCGTGAACCTAATTTTAGGTCTTGCTTCAAGTTCTATGGCATAGAGATGTTAGCTTTATAGTGTATGAGTCCATGATGCAACCAAATGCAACACTTTCCTGGATTTAAGTTCTCTGGAAATGATGGAGCCTAAAGAAAATTGATTTGATGGGGGGGAAAAAAAAAGGCTAGTTGATCAGGAATTCAGGGATCTTAGGATGATCTACTATTATTGGCGTGAACGTGCTTGGGAGTATGTTCAAGGGGCATAGCATTGCATTGCTCATGAAAACTACTGTTTTATAGCATATAGAATTCAGGGATCTTAGGATGATCTACTATTATTGGAGTGAACGTGCTTTGGAGTATGTGCAAGGGGCATAGCATTGCATTGGTCATGAAATTTACTGTTTTATAGCATACTGATTTCTTTCACCTAATGCCTCACATTCATTTTCACTTTTAGGTTAACAAATGGTTCAAGAATGCACGTTACCTAGCACTTAAAGCCAGAAAGGTAAGATGGTATGCGACACTTTTAAGTGCCTATCTTCAGTTCTCTTGCTAAATATTTTCCAATTTTAACCCACATTTTTGTCCTAAAAGCATCGTGGAAATCACACTGCTAGTTCATTTATTTTATGTAAATTCTTTCAAGTAGTAAAAAGGGAAGGGATGTATCAGTATTACCCACCGAAAAGAAAAAGGAATAGATGCATATGAAGTTTACTTTGGCTTATTTATTTTGTGAAATTCTGCTAAGGTATTTTTGTGGGGTTGGTAAAATTCTTAAAGGTGCACTTTATTGACTTCAACTCAACTGTCTTTTGAGTTCTCATTTTCGTGGTGGCTTATGAGGTAGAAATATTTTTGTTGAGTATTTTTGTGGGTGTGATAATATTCTTAAAGGTGCATTTTATTGACTAAAACTAAACTGTCTTTTGAGTTCTCATTTTCGTAGCGGCTTATGAGGTAGAAATATTTTTGTTGAGTGCTTCATATGAGTCATAAAATTTAAGGCTGAAGTAAATCTACTTATTGAATTTTATTAGGATTCTGATAACTTTTATAACTTTTTGTTGGACATATACAGGCAGAGAGAGGAAAACCATTTGATAGTGTTAGTCCTAAATTCTCTAAGGAATCCGGATCAGAAAGTGGAAAGCACAAAACTGCTGATCAAATGGCATCAAAGGATATGCCATCAGCAACAGGAGCTCTTGCACCTAAGAATTTGAAGAAATTACTTAGGAGAAAGAACCGGCAGTCATTAATCAGTTCTTTAAAGAAAAAGCAACACAGGAGAGATTTACTTATGACACCAGCCAAAAAAGACAAGGTACTGTTAGGCTGAAACTCCTGCCTCTTTTCTGGTGATAATACATATCAACTAAAAACTGAAGCAACTTGAGGAAAGAAATCTTGTAGGTTTTTAGAGTTTCACATAAAACATTTTTTTTTTTCCTTTTTCGAACTCAGAGTTGAAAGTTTTAAAGTGATTACTGCAAAAGTAGGATGCAGTTGAAAAAGGTTCCATTTCTTGAGGTTGAAAAAGGAGCTTACATATTTTAGATGCCATGTTATTAGAGATTGCATTCTCTTTCTTAAAACTGCATATCATAAAGTTTTGTTAGGAAAACTCAGCTCGCTATAATGAATTCATTCTCTCTTTAATTTATGTAATAGCACACCTCATTCTACACTGGATTTTATTTGTGAAATTTTGTAAAGGCCTTTAACCCAGTACTGGTCCTGCCAATGCAGATGTTGAAAAGAGTAGATACGGGTCTATTATTTGGTATATATATACAAATTAGATTCTCCTACACTCAAACCTGCATTTTTACACTGGGCAACCTAGCATTATACTGTTGCACCAGGCAATGACATCTATAGGTGAAATTATATATTTGACCAAATTATTTGAAAGCTCAAATCTTTGTTGACTCGAGAAACTTCAGGTTGCCCATGTACAGAATGTCACATTCCATGTAAACAATAGGAGTATTAAAGAAATCACATAAATCCCATGATTGGGTCAAGTTTTGATTGAAAACGTGGGTTAACATTTTGCATTGAAAATATGTCCATGCCAACTTTGAGAACCATTGATTTGAAAGTAATTTACTTGTAACCTTAAGTCTTTACAAAGAAACCGTAGGAGTCATGCTTGTATCGTGATATTTTCTTCTATGCAGGCTTGTATGGAGTTCAGTGATGATGTGAGCTTGAAATCTTTGAAAGCCAATGTTAGGAGGGAGAGGAAGCGAGTTAACTTCAGGGATGCAGCTGGAGTACAAGAAGCAGAAGCTGAGTTGGAGAGGCTCTGTAAGGTCAAGAGTAAAGTAGAAAAACTCCAGCAGGTTTTACTGGGACTTCCCGACCGTAGATCTAATAAAGTAGATACACACCCCTTCATTGAAAAGCCAGTTATCTATGTCCCAGTAGCAGAGCTAAGGGAGAAAATATGATCTCTTTTAAATTATTGGACAGAAAATGTATTTTGGTGTATATATTTAAGTTGCTTTTCTTGCCAGGTATTAGTGCCTTGCGCAATCTTTTGACATTTCTTGGGTCAACGGCAAGTAAATCAAAAAGAAAGTTGATGTACAACATTAGAAATATATATAGAAAAGGTGCTGGCTTTCATCCAGCAAAAATGTTCCTATTTTGTGGAATTAGGACAATTTATTTTGTGGTGCTTTCATAAAATTCATTGCTGAATATCTCATTCTATTAAAATTGTACTTGGTGATATATTCTTTTTTCTTGCATATGCAAACACACTGCATTTTCTATGTTTTTTTCTTCAATTTATCACTGCTAAACTCACAGTTACGGCATCAAAATCTTGGCATGAGATCAGGCAGAGTGGTTATGGACTGATAATCAAGTCAAGATTGCTTTCTTTCTTATGCGGATGAACAATGGAAATAATTGTATACACTGACTGCACTACTTTCTGAACCTGTTAACAGTTTTCCAGGATCTTTCAATTCATACCAGTGGTTTTGCTCACATTGTGAGCTAACATTCGATATTATCGTGCATATGGTGGCCCTTTCAAAATAACCCCTCAAAATCATCAATTCATTAATTTACTATTGCATCAGATAATTGCCTTTCTTTGCTTTCAAATGTAATTTTTGCAATACCAATTTTTCTCAGGAATACACAAATCTGGTTCTGTTGGTTCAAATTAAAGTACTTCATTCAACAGTATTCCAATTAAGTATTCCAATTCTAGGATTTGTTGTCGATTTAAGCAATGTAAGAACTCTATGACATAAACTTCCTCGACTTATCCTGAGAAAAAGGAAAAGACAGAAATAGACTATGCTTCTTTCAAAGGCCTTCATTTTTTTCTTCTTGGCAACGAACTCACGCACCTGCCTGTTTTTTGTCCAACAGAAATTTGAACCCTCGACCTTTTACTCCATTTTAGAAAGGTAGAAGAGGTTTCACGTGATGACAATTAATAAATAAATAAACATTGATTGAAAATCCTCACTGTTATTAATCTTCATTATTCAGTCATTGACCATCCCTTTCCACATTCTACAAAAGAGCTGCATTTTTTGCCAACATTTTTACAAATTTGAATATGTAAGAACTCTACAGCTTAATAGCATCACTTCTCCTCCTAGTAACTGTACTGAATCTTTTGCTTAACAATCACCAAAATGAAAAACCAAAATTAACAAGAAGCCAACGGCATAAAAGGGAAAGAATAAGAAAAAATTTAAGAAAAAACACAATTCAGTAAATGTGAAAATTGGATGACACATGCTCAAGAGGCAGAGGCCCACCTCTACCATTTCCACAAATATATTGTACCTCAAAAACTTTCCCAACAGTTGTAAAACCAGGCAACGGTATATGGTGAAGATATAGCTCAGTAAATTTAAACCTTCAAAACTTGTATGCATGTACAAGAAACATGACAAGGACACTATTGAGTTCGTACATTTTTCACGTTCTCTGTAAGGTCTTGGGAACCGACACTGTTGCTGCAACTCAATTTGCGCCTTTTAACATTCAGCCGAGGCCTCAACTACACAGAAGATGAAATGATGAGTGCCCACGAGTTTACCATAACAACACGACGCAAAAACAGAATCTAAACTTATATGACTTCACACAGACATTGAGAAGGCATGTATATCTTCATGGAAAGTGAAGAAAAAACTTGAAAATACGAAGAATATATATATATATATATATATATATATTTTCATAAATGAAAATACGAAGATTTCAAGACTTTCATGAAAATTAAGTGAAAAGTTAGTGGGGGCAGGTTGATGGAAGCATATAATATTATAAAGCTCACACAGTCACACCATCCTGTTGGATTTCTCCCCTATAAATGGTCATTCTTGAGATCTTTCTATCCAAATAATATAATGAAAAAGGAGGAGCTTCTCTGCTCATTTAACAGATGATATTCTGTTTAAACTTCCGGCATAGATTGTTAGAAAATTGGTAGGTAGATGGAAGTGGTAACAAGTGACAGGTAAAGCCCACTGGTAACATTATTAGAACCCAACAGATATGTAGCATTTTACTACAATATATAACAATTTACAGTTCATGAAGATCCTGGAATAAGAGTGCTAAGACATACCATCTCTATGTACTTCAAATGCTTTAGAACTTGATCTGTATCCAGCTCCTGAAACAGAAAAATAAAAGGGAAATTACAAGGACAGTAAAAATCATCATAATTCAAGTCACTAAGGTCTAACCAATGAACTGAAAATGGGAAAAAAAAAAAATCTGTGAATAAAGGAAAAAGCTGCTGCAAACCAATTGAGAACAACAATGAATAATAGACTCCTCTGTTCATCATCCATGCTTTTGGAATAACATCAAAAGCAAAAAAAGGCAGTTACTGAGAACGTTTTACTATAAAGATATATCATCAGAACATATTCTACCGTACTTCATATACAGATTGCCTCTTATCATGCCACAACTTTGTACACAAACACACACATTCATTGCATGAAGGGATAAGATTGTTTAATTTATTAAAAAGCTTTTGAATTGCAAATGTGTTCTAAACAACAGACTGAACTCAGGAACGTAAGTTGGGAGTGGTACGCAAGTGTTAGATCTTACAAATACCCAAAGCCAATGTCAGCTACATATTCATACTTTGTAATATCTTTCTTTAATTTTCCTAGATAAAATGGTGTATTTCTGTGAAATAGTGTTTAACATGGGTACTTCACTTGTTTTGAAGCAACGATGTACCAAAGGGACATAATAAGAGAGCTTTAAGGACAATTATATAAAAGACTTTAGTTATCTGATGTGTGTTGGTTGCATGTTCAATTGTATATGGTGGATGCATATACCCATTCAAGATAAATCATTGTCATGTGAACGACATGGTACCTGCCCCCAAACTCAAACTAATATCCTAATTCCTAACCCCACATTAACATAGCAAGACAAGAATTAGGTGATTAGGTAGGTGGATTTACTCAGTGCATTATGTTGAAATACAAAAGTTGAACTAAGCCATGCTCTGATTAAAAGGTGCTACTATATGAATCTATTCAGTCAACAACCACATATTCCTTAAAAAAAATTTAAAAAATAAAATAAAATAAAAACCAATTGAGTCTGTAATCTATCAGGGTTGCATACTATCTTGAGGTCTCAAGTACCACATCTTAAAAAATAAAATAAAATAAAAACCAACAAATTGAGTCTGTAATCTATCAGGGTTGCATACTGTCTTGGGGTCTCAAGTCTAAGACCTGGTTTAAACAATATCCATGATTTGCAGGGGATTGTGAATATCTGGGATTAAGTTGTAGCTACAAGTCCAAAGGGCGCGTGGTCAAAAGGTTCCTCATTGCCCAAAGAAACAGATCAAACCTATGTATCTTGCTATATTGTGACACATAGCATGTTTTTCAAGGCCAATTAGGCAAAAAATTACGAAAAAGATTTGAGCCCCCATTAGAAACTAAAAACCAAAATACATCATAAACCTTGTACAAATTAGATTTCACTCCTTGGCTATATTTTAAATTCTTCATGCACAATCCTCCAGTCGGGGGGATTGTGTTTCCCTAGTTCTTATACTCTTATTATCAAGTCCTGGATTCCCACTTTCTTGACAATCATAATTTCCACACAAATTCTTCTACATATTCTGGAATCTTGGTGAGGGGGGTAAAAACGTAAACTATCATGGGAAAATAAAAGGTAAAACTCACGCACGCACACACTCACACACACACACACACATATATATAAAGGTAACTAAAATATGTGTTTGTTTTATGGAAACTATCATGAGAACAGGCTGCACAATCTTTGAGATATTGCTCATGTACAAATGACGAGAACTGTGAGAGTAACACAAATATACGCTGCTCAACAACCAACCTGAGTGTCAATACTATGACCTATTTCTACAAAGTTGCTAAAACGTGAAAATAACCCATAAGATGGAACAAACCAAGAGATAAGGTTATTTTACCTGGGGTACAGCACAATCAGCATGGGCAGGATCCCAAAGGACAGAGCGGAAACACTCCCAATTATCAGATTGCACTTCAAAAAGAGGAGCCCTGTGATATCAATAACTCAGTACATTAAGCATCTTGACTATTGAGCATAATAAGCATTCAAAATCATACTTTCAACAAAAGATATAAAATAAATAAACAAAACAATAAATTGAAAAGAAAAATAGCATGCATTAACAAACACCAGATTACAATATCCCCCATAAAAGCTGCAGTAAAACATAACAATGTCAATAGCATGCATTAACAAACACCAGATTACAATATTCCCCATAAAAGCTGCAGTAAAACATAACAATGTCAACCGGAAATTCATGAAGGTTTACAGTACAGCTAATGTGCATAATGCACATTCAAGTAAACCAACAAAAAATGACATTACTCATATTTCTCAAAAACAAACAAAATAAACTGATTTCCAACAGAAATGAATGTAACAGAGCACACCACATCCAAAATTGTATCATGAACTATCTGGTCACTGCCAACTTCTCAAATACTTTTGCCTCTTATATTGTACAAAACTTGAATTCCATACAACTGCACTTGCTTAAAAGAATTGGAATTCGTTCCTAGATTTACAATTTAAGAACTAAAAATCTTAAATCTGAAATGAAAAGCTGAAAGTTCACTGTTCAATTGAGTTCTTTTTTTCGGTGCTGTTCAATTGAGTTACTAAAGTTTTACCTTTCAAAAAGAATTGAGTCATTAACGTTTAATTTTTCATGAAAAAAAAAATTATTAACATTAATGGGGCATTAGCCAGTTGCCAAAACTAATGGAGAATTGTGTTCTAATTGTCTAATACTGGTGGTAGGCACCATAAGTAACACCAGAGAAAGAGTCGAGGAGGCAACGATGCTATTCCAAGGACCACAAATTCCTGTCCAACATCTGCGAAATACAACAATCCTTATCTAAAATATATTCTACACCAAATCTCATTCACAACCCGCGACATGACTTTTACCTTGGAAGACAAATAATATCATAAGCAACCCATTTTGGCACCATGATTCCCGTCCATCACTTGCTCAAAATATGATTTCTAGCCAGTCAATACTACATCTTATCCATTTGATCTTCACAAGTCAATGGATTCTCCATCATGACGTGACAAAGACAACCCAATTAGTCTGGCCATTGCTTACTTCCACAATGTTTTTCGAACTCCACTTGAAAACCTCACTTCTATTACCCATGCTCTTTATTCCTCAATTATATCACGCAACTATCACAGGAATGAAGGGGTTTGGTCCATCCATAGGTTTTGTGATCCTTCCAAAGATGGGCGGAAATTGACACAAAAACAGAATAAGGAAGAAGAAGCTATGATTGCTGGACCCTACATTGCTTTTCTGGCACAACTCTGGAGCTTTCTCCACCGAAGAGAGCAAGAGCAGCCCAGAAGCAAGGTTGAATAATCTTTCCACCCCCTTCTGTCCCCCAAGGACTCCCTATTGACAATATGGGAAAGGAAAAAAGGAAAAGAAAAATGAGATGGCGCCACCCCTCAAAAATGAGCAAACTGCCCGACTCCCACTTCAAGTGCATCTATTCCCGGGCTATATGATAAGGCATATTCTATATCAGTTAACTTATGTCATACATTATGATATGTGAGTCAAAACACCATTACGGTTACCAACACCTTTAAAGATGTAATGTTTACATTTGAACTAACTCGTCACACACTAAGAATCTATCTGATATCAGAATTAGAATTTGAATGTTTACCAGGTATCAAGTTTAATAAGATTAGAAACTTAAAAAATTAAATGAAAAAGAATTGTCAATGTAGATGAGCCTGTTGCTGGTAATATCGTCTGGTGTTGGAGGGTTATACAGATGCAGACATGGCGGGTGATCTTCATGGCAGAAAAAAGACATCGGGGTTTTTATTCAATTTTGCAGGGGGAACTGTGTCATGGCAGTCTAAGTTGCAGAAGTGTGTTGCCTTGTCTACAGCTGAGGCAATGTATATTGCTGTTACCAAAGCAAGTAAAGAACTATTGTGGATGAAAAGATTCCTTCACGAATTGGGTTTACCTTTGATTGCTGAATTGGTCCAAAAACTGCTCAGCAACGGTACTCTGACAATTTTGGGAAGTATCATGATCATCCAATAAGGGTTTCCATTTGGAAGATATAATCCTAATAAAATAAAATAAAAAATTGTGTCCAATAGGATTTGAAACTATACCAAAGGTTTAGAAGATCTCTATCACAAACACTAAGGGCTATAGCTCAGTTAGGTAATTGTGGCTTCTCGGGATAATCGATGACTACATAAGAAACTAAGAATAAGTTGGAACACAGTCAATGCATCTTCAAAACTATCAAAAGGAACATTTTCTCAAAAGGAGGCAGGGAGAAGGGGAAACTTAAGGAACAATGGAAAAATACCTAGCTAATTTGCTTGAATTTTCCTAAAAATACGGATAGCTCGACAAACACAACTCCAACCATGTTGGTCCTCTGTAGAGCAACTCCTGGTCCTTGTTACACGTGACCAAGTCATTTTAAAGAGACGACTGAAAGAGTTGATCTCCCTAAAATATGCTTTCCAACACTCTTGTTTGTTCATGGTAGGAAATAAGAAGGTTTACTTTCAGAATACAGTAGTAAAAAAGAATGGAGAAAGAGAATTCATGTGGCTGACTCCATCCATATAGGATAAACGCAAAGATGATGACGACGACGACTTTTAGAATACAACTGACTGGAGCAGCAGCATTGAGCATGCAAACACATACAAGTCAATAACGATAAAATTGTTGATTGTAGTTAAAATATTAACACTAGCCAATGGGGAGTAAAATATCAGTTTAGAGACATAAGAATATCTAATACAGAAAAAAATAAAAAAATAAATAAATAATAAATAAATAAAGAGGAAGAAGAAGAAGAGAGAGAGGTTATTTTAATGAATATGTTTAAATATTTTAGAAAAATATGATATTGTATGACATAGATACCCTACAAGCCCACATATTTGTCCAGTTATCCAATTGCAAATATCTGTATCATATTAAATATAGAGTATTGGTGATCCCATTTTAAATCATCTTTTATATCATTTCTGGTGATATTTTTTTTTTTTTTTAAGCAATGGGGCCACAACATAGTTGTCATAAGAGATAATGCATCTACAATCATACAAAGCTACCAAGTATCGAAAAAGGAAAATGATTATGGGGAAAAGAGAGTAAAATTACTCGATGAAGACAAATCAATTCTTAAAAGTTAAAGCTGTTCACTCTCAAATATCACAAATACATAAATGTTCTTGCGAAATTATTCCAGATTTTGGATGTCTCCTACATTTTAAACTCGTATCATAAGAATTTGTTTCTTATCAAACAATATTATCCCAAAAGCATAATAGCTCCTACATGATATACTCAAAAGAGAAGATCACAGCTCATAGTCATTACAAATTGGAAATATAAACAGTATTTGGTTTACCTGCGCCATTTTCCGCATATAGTTCCATCAACACCTTCTCCCAAACCTTCTATAACCTCTCGACATTGAAGCCAATTACCAATAGAGCTGAGTCTAGAAGGCTTGTGGGAATTTAATTTCTAAAGATAAAAGGATAAAAGTCATTTCTCTCTAATACTGCTGGAAATCTTCTGGTAACAGGAACAATAAAGTAGTAGACAACAGAGGCCTTACCTGCAAACTAATACAATCCGAAGGATCCATTTCCATTGGCTCACTAATAGTATCAACATCACTGCGCCAAATCAAATTAGCAACCATGAGCTAAATGGAATATGTCAAAGGTGACACATGTTCAATCAATAATAATGCAAATGGTATACAATTTACAGTGACAATCCAATAAATGAAGCACATAAATTAATGGTATTCAAAATAGAATCTAGCTCTGTTACACCCCACGTCGGATACTGCTACTTCATTAAACAATTAACGGACACTGCATTCAATCATGCATGATAAAGCAAAATGACGATTTTTCCATTCGAAAAGAAAAATAATATATAATGTGAAACAAAAATGATCTTGATTAGATGACGCCGTTTTACCTAAAGTGAATCCATCTTCAGATTTGCACCCACACCTTCGTCTACCATTCACCTATTTCTCATCATTTTACTCCCAACCAAGAAAACCCAGATAATCTCTCTCTCCCCTTCATCACCATCACAATTAATTTTGCAACCAGTGTAATCAGAAGTGCCTTGAAATAACCTATAGCACTATTACCACATAAAGTCAGTCAGTCTGCTCTGTTTCTTTAGTGATTCAGTGTCTTGCATCATCTGGGTTTTATTCATTGGTATTAACAACTTGGCTATTCATTGAAACTTCATGTATTCATCTAAACATATATGCAATCTGGAAGAAGAAATTGTTTACGCTGGTAATTGGGTAAAAAGTTAAAAACTCGCTTGAATTCTCAACTTAAGTCGTTGAACTGTGATTCAAGTTTTGATCTTAAATTCTTAGTAAGGCTTCAAGGAATCAATTCCAATAGCAAACATACAAGGAAGAAAAGGGGAATGAAAGAAGATATTGGTACTTTTTGAATCAAATGATTGGGGCTATCAAATGCTTTTTGGTACACGGTTTAGGAATTGAGACTATCCAATTTTAGACATTGAGAATTAACCGGTGCATTAGGGCTCTATATATGTATATATATTGGAATTACATATTAGGGTTTTTTAGCAAGAAGCAAAATGGGTCATAAAAATGGGAAACGAGTCAGGTTTTGTAATGTTGGATCAATACAAATGGGTTAGGGGCACAGGGGCATTTTTGTCATAATATGAATTGCATATCTCACTCAACACACACTTAATATTATAACCGTTTAGTTTTTGCACGTCACGCTGATGTAAGGGTGCTATGTGCCAAAACCATGATAGCATGATACCATACAGGAAGAGTTCATGGGGGTTTACTTATTATCTTTCAACAAACATTTTCTTATTATTCTCCTCCATTTTCCATTGTCTATAACAAAACAGATAGAGAGAGAGAGACAAGGAGTTTTCATCTAAAAGTTGTGTGCAAAAAAACTGAAGGCAGCTGGAATGAAAAGACTACGACAACACATGGCAAGAGAAGACAGAAAAAATTAAAAATGAAGAACAGTTTGAAGCTCCAAATTAAGGTACTAAAAGAACAAGTGGAAATGAAAAAGAACAAAGAAGGTGAATATAAATGAACAACTTTATAAAAAGATATGGACATAGATGCAACATATCAAACAAAAAATAAATAAACCAACCAACCAAAACAGTTGGCATAAAATTTGTTGCGTTAATTGTAGCTGTATAAGACATACCTCACACAATCCATGAGATTATGCACTCAAACAATTTTCATCCAAAAAAATTAATTTCATTAGACTTCACACAGAAATATATATATTTTTCTCTTTGATAGACGGTATCATTTTGTATCGGTAATTTCCTAAACATAGGGAAAATAAGGATATCCAACCTGTTCCCCCTTCATAGTAAAACCTTTAAATCCCAATGTTAATATACAATTTCTACTAGTAAGAAAGTTGAAGTCAAAAAGATTTACCGAATACGTTTGCATTTAGGTATATCAGATGAACTTCATAAACAACCTTTAAAGATGACGATCTCAAGAATAAAGAATTGTGTGAAAATTTAAAAAGTTTTTAATTCATCACCAATTACAATATAATACATGTAAAATTATATTATATATATATATATATATATATATATATATATATATCAATGCATATGTGTGCTTGTGTATACATAGGGGAGTTTTGAGTAAACCACAAGACTAGACACAAAAACTTCTTGAATTCTAGAATTGAAGAGACAAATATATATTCGTTCACTATACATTAGAATTACAGGGACTAGACAACTAAGCAAAGAAATGTGAACATCTTTATAAGTATCCAAATAGACATTGGTTGAAGAAGCACAAACACTTCTAAGCATTGGCTGTCTCTACCAAACACTTGTACAATGCATCTTGAACATGTTTATAATTTTAAATAAATTATTAATATTAAACATATGCCTAAACACTTACTGTAACGACCCACTCCACCACATCGTATGATATTGACCGCTTTGGACCTAACCCCACACGGTTTTGCTCTTGGGTTTTACCCCCCAAAAGACCTCATACCATTTGGAGTGTGCCAATCCTACATTTATAGCACTTTCCCTTTCCACACCCAGGCAATATGGGATCATGCACCCGTAGCCTGCCAGTGCCTCGCACCCACCCAGGTACACCCGCCCACAAGCTTGTCACACTTACGGCATGATATTTTAAAAACCTTGACAATGGGATATGACTTTGTCCAGCACAAAAAAAAGAATGTACAATTATATGGAGAAATCAGATTAACTACAACAACTAACAAAGCCTTTTTCCCAACAGAAATCAAATTCACTATTCATACAAAAATCATAAAGTGATTGAAATAACAGGAAGGTTTTAACTTTTACCAAAGAAGTGGGAATGGGAGGATATAAGAGGTATTCTAATTAACTCTGTGTGTGTGTGTGTGTGTGTTTATACATTCTACTCACGTACATGCACACATGCATTGCGTCCTTGACACCATGTTGTCTCATTCACTTGGCCACGTGGGTAATTATTGATTACTTCGATTCATAAGTTACATATATCATGTTACAAACATAAAACCATATGTAAACTTGTCATCAAATAATGTTTGTCATATATACTATAATTCTGTACACAAAAATGCATCTTTTTATCACCTTGTTCATGTCTTACTTTTTCAAAAATTTGCCATAATAGCATATTCTTACCGTCCTATGTCTGTGTCCTATCACCTATAGCTGTGTTTATATTTGATACAAATATGTAGACACTGGTTCTGTCTTGACAGGTTTTTGGCACAAAAATTGTCCAAAGAAATAATAAACATATAGGCTCCGTTTGTTTCGACGTAAAATATTCTTTTTGGAAAATAATTTTCTTTTTCAGGTAAAATATTCTTTTATTTTTACTTTGTCGGTGTTTGGCAAAGGTCTACGTCGAGGTTGAGATCGAGTCCATCGGAAATAAAAAAAATATTTTCTGAAAAAATATTTTACGTCCAAACAAACAGAGTCATAAGCACCGTGTGAAACTTTAGCCCACTAAAACTCTGTAACATGATAGGTCCACACTACGCTTTAGCAGATTATTATTATCCACCTACCAATTTCGAATATTATAAGACTTAGTGACTCATGTCCTCCTGTTTCTTGTTTTCTAAACCCAGCACAAGAAATCCCTAATAATCAACAGAAACAATCGAAAACCATCAAACTAAACATGAGGATTACTAACTTGGTAATTGGACCCGACCAATCAGGAACCTCTGCTTGAAAATCTTTACCAATTCTAACACTGGTTGCATACGGCTCAGAGTCTTTCAACATCGATGCTATAGGGCCAAGTTCACCTTTTAATGTTGCGATTCTACATCTGCCTGCTTCACTGCTGATATCCGTTGATTTACTGGTCTCCTTCAATATTTTGTGCTTCTTTTTTAGACAAGAGTGGCAAAACCAGTCATCAGATGGTGTCTTCCTTATACGGGGGATGCAGCAAGACATATGAAATGCCTCTTCACAGTGGTCACAAATTAGCATCTTCAAAGTAGTTTCTGATTGACCACAAACTTTGCACGAACGCAAACAACTACTATAACTACTAGTAGTCATACTTTCAGCAGAAGTGCGGCCGATAGGGCAAACTCCTTCAAGCAGCCCCTCACTTCTAAGAATAGAGATGCATATATCCTTTTCCGAAAGATCATTCCGTAATTCCTCCATAATCAATGCATCAGAAGAGGAGCATTCACCAGTGTCATCCCCATCTGTTTTCAAGGAAGCTGAACCAAGTTCTGACTTCGATGATGAACAACTATCCTTTACACAGCAAACATCTATTATTTTTTGCATGTCACTTTCCTGGGCTTCTTCAGGACCGGGCTCTTCAGCAAATGAACATCTACTAATAGATTCGGAATTTGAAACAAGGGCCCCTCTATTGCATTCGACAGGAAGAATAAAAGGAGCTCTAACAGCGTCATTTTCTTGTTCAACTGGAGAAAGTACATTTTTCTTCTCGGCTGCAACTGAGGGGGCTTCAGAACTTATGGCAGAAACGCAAGCATCACTCCTCTTTGTGTTTGCTGACTGGACATCCAAAACAGCAATAGAGTTCCTTGGGTGCTTCCTCCGCTGGTACACAAAAGTAGGTGTAGAATTTTTAGACATGGTACTGATAGTTGATAGCTGGGAACAACTTCTTGGAAAATTTAAGGAGCACAAATCATCATTATTCCATTTTCCTTCCGTAACTGGAACGGCTTCTCCGCTGACATCCTGTGGACGTTTATCACATTTTGAACATTTCTGCCATGTTTCATCACCAGGCATCCAATTACATAAAAATTCTTGTTTCCCATGGTCAAATACAAAAGAAATTGCAGCTTCAATAGGAAGTGAACTCTGTATTAACATAGTCACCTGAATGGTTTTACTAATATCTAGAGTATGCTGCTTTCATATGCTAAATAAGGCCGCTAAAACATTTCAGACATCCTTGAATTCAAAATAAAACCAGCCTCACAACTCTTCCATCCACAGCCTCCACGATGTTATCTGATCATGTAGAAAAAGAAAATAGTTAAATAAATCAAACAAGGTCAATATAAGCTGACTAGGGGTGCACAAAAAACTGGTGGAACCGGTGAACTGGACTGTACGTTTTGGTCTAGTACTCTAGTTCCGGTACGGTTCGGTTCCAGCACTGTTGTTAAAGGCGCGCCCAGGCTCGTGCCTAGGCTCGAGGCTCAGGTTTAGTGCCTGTTGTCATCCCAGGCTCACTGATGTTTACTAGGCACGTGCCTCGGTTGCGCCTCGTCCTGTTTGTGAGGCACGCCTTACTGATATTTGTTTAAAAAAATATGATTGTTCTATTTCTTAAGCCAAAAAGGGTACTTTTGGCAACTTAATAAACAAAAAAGAAAGCCCAACCATACGATAGAAGGAACTTTTGTACAAAAAGAAAAAAAAAAAACCCAAGAGTCAAAATGTTAACCGAACAGTGATAGAATGAGATTGTGAGACGAAGACGAAGCCCTAGTTGTAGAGATGAACGACAAAACCACGTCAGTTCTTTCTTTCTTTCTTTTCTTGCTTCTCCTCTAGATCTCCCCTCTCTTCTTATCTTTGTTTACATCTCTCTCTTCCTTTCTCGTGTCTTTTTTTTTTTTGGCACTGTTTTTTCTTCTTCTTTTTTCTTTTTTGTTAGCATATTTATTTCTTTTTGTGCTTCTTTTTGTGGCCTTGTGTATTTCTTTTGGGCTTCGCTCCCCTTTTGAGCGTTTTTATAAAATTTTACTTATAAAAAAAAAAAAAACACATTTTGCTTTGCCTTCCAAGAAAACAAATTTGTGCTTTGTTTTATGGTTGTTGGATGCTTCTATAGTTGATGGATTTACTTTTTATATTTGATATTAATTTTTAGAATATTGATATGACTTATGAGATATGAATGTTATTATGGTAGATTAAATTTTCATTTGTGCGCCTCACTCCACTTAAGGGCGTGTCTGGCACCTAGGCTCCAAAGGACCTCTAACGCCTTGGTGCGCCTTGGGCCTTTAATAACACTGGTTCTGGATATAGAAAACTTATCTAACGGTTTGGTTCAAGATTAATCTCTGTAGGACCAGACCGAACCGGTAACTGATATATACGTATATATATAGAGAGAGTAATACGAAACCCTAAATCCCTAATTCTCATCTCACGCCCCTCTTTTGCTCTCTTACTCCTCTCTCCCTCTCCGTTCAAAACCAAAGCAGACCATCAAACCCTCAACCGCCATTGTCGTCAACCGCCCTTGATCGCTCGACTTCTTTTCACTGCTTCCTCTCCCTCTTAACCATCTAAGACGACCACACCTCACTCACAACCTCACTCACAGACAACTGGGGATTGAGGAGAGCAGCTTCTTTGATGATGATCTGGTGGCAATCGTGGCAGAGATGATATCCATCAGCTCTTTGTCATTAGAGTATTTGTTGGTGACTGATGCAATCTCTAAAGTTGTGATTTAGATTTTGGCCTATCATCCCAACTTGCCGATTCTCTGTGGAAGTGGGTATATCAGAAGTTTTTGGTTGAGTTGTTGAATTGATCAAAATATTGAAACTAAGCCAAGATTTCAGCATTTCACTTGTTCTAATTTTCTTCCAATTTCATTATTTTAGCTATTTGTAAGAAACTCCGGCCAGGATTTTTGTTGGAAACATTGTATAATACTCGAAACTTCTAAGATCAGCTTTTATTTATTTCTTTATTTTTTATTTTGAGTTAAACTGGAAAAGGCCTGAACCGCGAGCAGAACCGGACCATGTGCAGCCCCTATGGCCAACCTTACTTGTCATAGAAAAAAAAAATTGGCAGACCTCATATTCATTTTTTTATTTTTTTAAAAGAAAAAGAACTTGTTACACCAAACACTGGATAAACTCTGTGCATGCCAATAACACCACAGCCTGCATCACAAGGCACCCCAATACAGTTAGCATATCACCCTTCAACCAGATGCTCATCCCATCCAACTCTAACACCAAAAATTTCGACAAGTGATCTTTATTTACAAAGGATGTGTAATTATAAAAGATGTTCAAGGAGTCAATCCTTTGTTTTGAGTTGCCTCCATGTTTTAGAATTTAACTGTCTCATTCTATAACTTTACTTTTTTTCTCAACATTCTAAGATGGCAACATAAAGAGAGATCAAAAATCATCAAAATTAGTATAAAGATAATAAATTAAAGAGAGGAAATAAAAGAACCATCATATTTCAATATGATAAGTATAAAAGTTCTGCTTTTATTCCAATTCAGACACATTTTTAACAATCTCCTTATTCGTGTTAAAGTGGGTAGGGACCCGTGGCATCTTCTCTTGGCTTTATTGGTCTGTCTTGGCTGTTCCCTAGACCAGTGGCAGACTTATTTTTAGTACCTAATGTGGCAAAGTTTGAGGGGGAAGAAAAGCCAGGAATTGCAGCTCCGTAGTGCTTAATGTGGTGATTGGGTAGAATAATCTTCTGTTGTTCGAATTGCTCTTTTGCAAAGAAGAAAAAGAAAAGAAGGGTTTGATTAAGGTTTACTTATCAAAGGAAAAGAGTACTTAAATGCCCCAATTAGGACTAGATGAACACATTATGGCACAACTTTTGGAACATACGAATGAATTCAATCAAAGCACACCTAAGAAGAGAAAATACTTGTGGAAGACTCCAATGATCATAGAGGAAAAAAATATGTAAAATATGATGAGACAATATACGGGTGACATTGGATTAAGAGATATGAATGACGATGTGGAGGCTATCCTATATTACGCAATGTGATATGATAATAAACACATTTCAGAAAGAGACAAACATTTAATAACTTTTGAAAGTGGAGCGGAAAGGACAGTTGCACCTTTTTTCACAAATGAGAGAATAGATTGATTAACGCGCAAAGATTATAACACTATTCCAGAAAAGAATTTGACCTCATAACACAGATCATTGAAGGACAATAAAAAATCAGGAAGGAGGCTATAAACCGAAGAACTATGTAGTGAGATTTTAGAGGGAATATATTGGAATTAATTAAAAAAAATATAATAAAAGAAGTAACAAAAAAAATTAAAGACGAAAAATTAGAACGGCCGCATATGTTAAAGGAATAACAAAAATAATTTGTTGGAGGATCAAAAGAAAAGTTTCATTATCATAGGAACTTGTTGGTGGAAATTTGGAATGCTAAACTATAAACTGTAGAAAAAATATAAAAGTGTTACAAAATTCTAAAAGATATAAATTTGAAAAAAAAAGAAGATTAGGATTAGGTTTTGCACATACTTATTAGGAATTTTCTTATTCTTGCTTTGGAGAGAGATAGAGAGTAAAAGAAAGAAACTGATGGCTTGAGTGGAAACTGTTAAGACTATAGGGTTCTTTTTTTAACAATATACACATACAAACAAACACACATCCCAAATTAAAATTAAAAAAAATTCCCTCTGTGGCTCCGCCAATGCTACTCCACAAGCTTCCTTTTCCTATAATTCTAAATTTTTAAGCTTAAGATAAACATCTGGATGCATAACACACCACCATACTTCTAAGCCATCAATCATCATGCACCATGTTGTGTGAGGATATTAGAACGTAGTGTTGACAAATTTCATAACAATAGTCATTCCGAAATTTTTATTTTTATAGCATATTTTTTAAAGTTGGGTTGGTTAGTTAAGGTCAGACTTTACCTAGGATCCATGGGCACTAACAATAAAGTATTTGAAGATGAAAAGGGAAAAATGGTAAATTCACCTCTTGAGTTACTACCTTATTTTGCATGTTAACATTACTCATATTAGGGCACAAAGCATACATATTTGGATTAATTAAAAAGATGTTTCTAGGGCATGAAATTATTTTTAGATTGAAAATTTGGACATGAAAATAAGTTAGAAAACATTGAGTTTCCTGTAAAACTTCGATCAGTTGAAATCACTCCAATAAGTTTCAACGAATAGGTCAATCAGTCGAACCCAGAGTGCATATTGGCTATATATATATATATACACACACATATATAGAAAGAGAGAGAGAGAGTTGTATTATATATTGTTTTACATACACATTTAGAGAGATTTTCTATAGAGCACATCTAGGCACATAATGCATATTTTTCTTTTCATTGCCTAGCATCTTGCTTTACATGAAAAAATTATTATTCAGAGTTTTCATCATCAACTTGAGAAGCCTAAAACATTATCAACACCAATTCCGAACAACAAATAAACAGTGAGACGTGACTAGTCATGGAAATCAAAGCACTGGTTAAAGAGCGGATTGCATGAGGAGCAAATTCGTTGACTGGCAGCATGAGAGATCATTTGATGTGAATCTGTAGCTAGAAAGTTCTTACGTTTAGAATCTGGTATCCTAGTATTGTCTTACCTTCCTTCTAATAATGGATTTAATCTGTCTGGACTAATTAATATGGCTTTCTCCTGTTAGGGGTTCACATAAAAATAGTGCATTAATGCGTGGTTTCTTAGTTATTTGTTTTTGCTCTTGATACTTCGAGTAATTTATTGTTACATTTAAAATATAGTAGTTTTTTTTTTTTTTTTTTTTTGATAAGTTGTATTGAGAAGGGTTCAAAAGGGGAACACATCCCTCAAGAACTACACAAGGCCAAATAGGGCCTCTAAACTCTCAAGGAATCCAAAAAATCAATTATTTCATCCATAGGTTTACAATTTTTCCCTAGAACCCAACAAAACAGAGAGATAATAATGGAGAATTTAAGTGCGCCAATAGGGGTCTCCTTTCCTTCAAAAGATCTTCTATTTCTTTCAAGCCATAAACACCACCAGATGCACAAAGGCGTGACCCTCCAAAAATCACGAACTTGGGCCCCCACTGTACATCCTTTCCAAGCCTCTAGAAGACCTGGGCATAACCCACCGAACACTGAACAAAGTCAGCATCAAGATCCAACAGTCCCTAGCTACTGGGCAATGCAAAAGAAGATGATCCACTATCTCCTCATTTCTCAAGCACATGCTACAACAGTTGACCACCACTTGTCCCCTCCTCCAAAAATATAAATGTTGGAATTTTATAAATCGGTTATTGTTAATAAAATTTTGAACAAGATCTATTCACGACTCTAGATCTATTCTGAGCATAGCATACTCCGAAGTATCATGGTCTTGGACGACGGTCCTAATCTTAATTGGTATCTAGCATATCGATTGCGACTTTCTTCACCATACAACCATTCCAAGCTAGCCCCTCGAGAAAATAATTCACATTCTAGTTAGCTTTGCTAAATCCATATATAAAATTATAAATTTATATAACCATTTTCTTGTCTCAGACAACTACCAATTTACTCAATGTAACCCTCCTGAGATTCAAACCCAACAAATGCCATCTATTACAACGTAACTCAAGAATCAAAATCCTTTCCAATAACGATTTCACGTTGTTCCTTGCGGTTGTTGAATTTCATCACTTTCAATGGTGAATTTCACTACTATAATGATGAAATTTCACCTGTTTGTATTTAGTTATTTGTGAAATTTCACCATTATAGTGGTGAAATTCACCAACCACAAAGAAGGAAGTTGTTACTGAAGAGCATTCGGGTCCGTAACTCAAACCCAATATACAAAAAGCTCCATTACCTATGATCTATGTTACATGGACTCTTCCAAAGTAGGTGAAATACCCGTGTCAGACACATACCATTCGGACAGGGGTATGAGATATGTTTCCGACACTTTTGATTGGACGTACCTAAAAAATATATCCAATAATTTCATGTTCTTATATTATTACTTCACATGAGTGAAATGTTTATTCTGGTCACTATATTATATAAAAAAACATTACTTTACTCTATAGAATAAAATAAAATATTAGATAATAAATATGTAATAGTGTCCATATGCCCTTCTGTTTGGAATTTGACACGTTCGGAGCGTTGATACATACCCGTATCCGACACACATACCCGAGTCCATGTAACATAGCCTGTGATACATGCTAATCAAGCCCTATAATCCTTTGTCTTTTTCTTTTTCTTCTTCTTAAACCCTGTAAAAACTTCTCCTAATCTTGATCTAAACGATTTCACACTTCTATGAGAATATAAGGCTAATTTTTTTTATTGTTTTAGGTAAAAAAAAAAATGAATAAATATATAGGGTTTCTAACCAATTGCGACCATATCTTTAATAGATAAGCCCACAAGTAAATCATATTGCTACAATCATACAAATCTTCTTAGATTTCAAAAACCTAGGGAATACTCAAGTTTTAGAACACCAGTGATTATAGAAGTGTGTGTATATATTCTGGTTCTTTATAGAGGATATATATCATATAAACAGATCAACAATGTTCTCCATAACCAATAATCAATGCTTTCAATGAAGTCATATATGACAATAAAATCGATATATACATCCAGAAAAACAAGAACAAAGATTGGTATATTAAAGAAACTTTACCTGATCGGTCTATAAGAAGGGAAAAGTCACTGCAGATAAAATGAATTTGATTCTGAGAGGCCTACCCTCTTATATGGGTATTTTGAGTCCTGACAAGGTCACACGACAAGCGCAAGAAACTAAAGAACCCTCTCTTCCCCCACGCCCTGTCTCTCTCTCTCTCTATATATCTCTCTCTCTAAAAATCTAAAGAACCCTCTTTCACCCTCCCCCCAGTCCCTATATATTTTCTTTTCTAAAGCATGTACTATGTTTTTGTTTTTTCCACACAATTCATTAGGTGACATTTGAATAGATATTACCCACAAAATATAAAAAATAAAAATAAATAAAAAAGACATTTGAATAGATAAATTGACCATAATATAAGTTTGAATTGAATGATGCAATAATAAACTAGTTTGTAACTATAACTTTACACAGCCTTTTAACTAAAAAAAAAAACTTTGCACAGCCAATAACTCTTTATTTTCTTTGAAGTTTATATTAAAAGCACTTTTTTCATTATCCCACATATTTTTTAAAATAAAATAATTATCTTACACCATTTTCTAAGAAAAAAAGAAGAAAATATTTATCCTTTTGGCTGCTCATTTAATTATTTTTACATTGACAAATGTTTGTTCATTTATATGGGATTAACTTATTTCATCTTTATTCATTTATATTAAAGTACGATTTTGTTTTAACATCTTTTAATGCATTTATGTCAAAGTGCAATCGTCTTTTAACTTATTTTAATTCGTGTGTACACACGTGTGTGTGTGTGTGTGTGTGTGTGTGTGTGTGTGTAGGGAAGGCATTGAACCACAAAATATTCTATTTCTAAATATAAGAAAACATCATAACCTAGTTTATTTTATTCTCTTAAATTATATGCATGCTAAAAAATGTAATTTGGTTTGAAAGGATGGATTCTATATATTCCCAAAAATAAATTTGTAACCTCTAAATTATGTCAAAAGTGAGAGATTAAGTTGGTTCTCTTTGTTAATTCTTGCTACAACAAAAATAAGGTAATGCTTTGTCTATTAGCACTAGTCTATTGAGATCTTCTTTAATACTTAGATGAGAATATTCTAATATTAAAAATCGAGAATCACCTAAATTCAATTATGTATCCCATACATGTGACGAGTTTGTTAATATTGTCATCATGCATTGTTCAAATACATTCACTTCATTCAATTTTCATGGATTCATAGTACTTGAATTAATACTTATATTTTCTTGTTATGTTTCTTTTTTTGGTACAAGATATTATTAAGATGCCTTGTTTATAATCCATTTTTGCAAATATTTTATAAAAAGCCAGTGTTAATGGTTTGATGACTTTGATATTCACATGCAAAGTATGTAGGTATTTATACTCATTTTGTGCAAGGAGTGCTCAACTTCTTCAACTTGATGGAGGGTTATCAACATATGAGATTGGTGTGATGATTCATTAATACTCCATTTGGCAACAGCATAAGGACAACTTTATCTGCCAATCTCCCATTTGCAACTTTTGGTTTCTGAAGTGCCATAAATTCCACAATTCACTTGCAGAATGCAACACCATATAAATAATATTTCACTTTTGTCTTGTCTATCATTTCTTGGTTCTTCAGTGTGCTTTCTGTAAATACATTGAATCTAGATGTTGTCAAAAACACCACATTTCTTTAAATAAGAGTTGGCACTTTATAACACTCCTCATAATTAAAGCCCACCTTTGTTGAAACTCTGCAGCATCAAACCATCCAACCTTCTACAAAAGTTGATTCTACCATGATATCCATGTTTACATCACAAATTTGAACCCAAACCTAACTGTAGATTGAACCCAAACCTAAAAAGTTCTACCATTCTTAAAATTCTGTTTGTATGCCAACCAACAGATTTTAATGATGGTAGATATTTTAGGCTTTGTTGCAAGCAATCAAAGACAATTCCTAAAATGAAGACCTTCACCACACAATTATGAAAATTGCAGCGGCATCCTGTTCAATGCAACTTGATAAGGAAAAAAAGAACAGAAATATTGGACCTGATCATTGATTAAAAGCAAACTATGTTTATCTATATAATATATAAGATGGTCCAATAGAGTATATTTAGGTGCCAAGTTACAAATAAACCATAAATCAAACTTAAATTTATGTTCCTTCCTTTTTCAGAGTTTATTTTATGGGAGAGATACAAAAATGCCCCAACTTAAGTTATTGAAGAGCCTTCCACCAGATGCCATCCCATTTCAGCTGCTTAAAATCTGAGGGATGTGGTTGATACCCTATATCACCAACTTGCAAGCTAGCTGATTCAGTTGTCGAGCCATAAGCGAACTGCAGCAACTTGTACTTAATCTCATGAAGCAATTCTGAAGTTAGCAAGAGGGGTGCATCTTACCTCAAAGGTACCTGACACAGTGAATTATTTGCTTAGGTGTTAACCAATTTATAAGAAATATTTATATTATCTGCTTTGAAACAAGATCCACATCCATAACATTCATATTAGAAAAATCATTAAACAATCACGGCTGTTTCACACTTGGAATAATTATTTGAATAAAAAAATAATGATTTGATTCACCATACTCCCACACAAGTTTGATGTTTCCAGCCTACTCCTGGGTCCATAGAAGTATTTTTATTTGAATAAAAAAAATAGGAACAATGACAGAAAAGTGCACAAAAATCACAGAAAATTATAATAAATGTGAGTGGGCCACTGTTTTGTTTGAGCCTGGGGGCTCATGATTAATGAAGTGAAACCTGATAATTGTTAATCAAGAGATCAAGAGAGTCAACTAATTAACGGATTTGAGATGAGAAAATAGTTAAGTAGTGGAGTTTCGTGTTGAATTGAGATTAAATACAGTAATTAGTAAGATATTAATTACTTAGCAGTGAGAATTTTTTATTTTTTTTTTAACATACTTATTGTGGTTGATTATATTTATATGAGAGGACATCAAGTGAGGTCAGTTTGTTGTGCTTTAATATTGCTGAGCTTGTGAGTTCACACATTTTCTGCCTTACAGGTTCTATTTGACATGGTAAGTGGCAGAGGCACGTGCTTTAACATTTGCTTTGTCATGATAAGTTATAATTTCTTACGAAAGATCTTATAGTGAGGATTTAATGTAAATCGTTTAGGTCTAGTTGATTATTGAGACTACTCTTATGGTTGATGGAGACCTCTTGAGACTTTATTAAGTTGTTCAAATTGATATGGGTTGATAATTAGTTTAATTATTGATGAATTCAACTATAATAAATTATGGAATGTAAGGATTCCCGAACAACTCTTCCTGCTTATTCTAGTTAACAAAAGCGAAAGTGGCTCCTAGCTTCTTTGACGAGGAATCTAGAGACTTGTTATGGCAGAGTATTGTTTATTATGTTATATGGATGGGTTATGATTTCCGTCATGCGCCAGATTTTTCTGAAGACTATTGTATTTAATCTTGAGGGTGTGACAATGTCTCTATCCAATAACGTGTCCATGTAGACATAAGAACCTAGATGAACATGGTAGCATAGCCATTGCCAGAATTGGCACTTACTAGTATGGAGGCAGAGAATGTAGTAGTAATGAAGTATACTGTACTTTTGGTGAAGCATTAAAATAGAACATTGAAGAGCATCACCCAAATTCATGGGGTCGGCTTGCTTTGTTTTGTGCAATGTGGTATCCAAGTAGGCTCCAGTACCAGAAATCACAAATAAAATGCGTTCCAAGGCTCACCTGTTTAATTAGTAGCAAAGCCAAACATACTTGGTTTCATAATCGCTGGACTGTCGGTCTGTGAGGCTTTGGAGCTGAAATAAACAAAAGCATAAAAATTACTCAAAGTACTAACAAAAGTGAATGCACTAACAAATAGAAATGCGGCTATAATGAGATCATATTGGTTATAGAAAGAAAAGAATATTGATATCTACAATTTCCCATTTTCAAAGGCATATAATTTAATTTAGAGTTATGAACTGAAATTAACTTGAATAACAACAGCTTTTAATGATTTGAGCAACTTTGTGGCCCATGTTCCACAATCCATTTCAGATCACGCCCAAGCCTTGTTAGATGGGACCATGGCAATTGACATGTAGAGCTTTAAATGATTTTTGAGTAATGCTATCATGAGAGCCCTCTCAAGACAAGAGGCGTGAGCTCTCCTTATTTAACCATTGGATTGAGACAATTTTTTGAGATATGTGAAAAGTCAAATGAGTCATTTAATAAACATTTCAATTCAATGATTAAATAAGGAGAGCTCATCATGAGAGGACCCCCATGATAGCATTAGTCTATAATTTTATTGAGCCTAAAATAAAATAAAAGTTTTGACCATTGATTCCAACCCAAAAAAATGTAACCCTATAAGTAGCAAGATTCAAAAGTTTGATCTGCTGCTAGATTTAACATGCATGGAATACCTTTTTTCATCAAAGAAAAAGAAGACAAATTTAATGATTTTTTTTTTTTTTTTTTTTTTATGGATAATTTTAATGATTAAAATTAACATGTGACACTAAGCTCATGTGTACTTATTAAATTGTCCACAAAATGTGAATAAAAATCAAATCTCTGATAAACTTCGACATTTAGGGCCCGTTTGGTATGCGTTTTGTTTTTGGTGTTTTGTTTTTGGCTAAAACAGAAACAACGTTTTTGTTGTAGGGTGTTTTAAAACAAATTCGAAAGTACGTTTGGGAACTATACTTTGCTGTAGATAAGTCAAAAACAAAAACATGTAAAACATGTTTGGACACACAAATATATATATTTATATATATATATATATATATAAATTAATTTTTGCAAGGGTAGCAAACCCCTCTCTCTCTCAAAAATCACTCTGCAACTCTCTCTTTTCTCTCTATTAGTTGGAATTCATTGACTGGTAGTCTTCCATCTTGGGTGTTTAAAATGGGTTTACAGAGTGTGTTGCTTTCGGTGAACAGATTGAGTGGGGATATGGACAGTTTATTTTCTTCCTCGAAGAACAGCTTGAATGGAGGACTTCAGGTCTTGGACTTATCCCACAATGGTTTAACTGGTGAAATTCCCTCTGCTATTGGGGATTTTGGTGGCTTGAAGTTCTTAAATTTGTATAGAAACTCACTTGTAGGTGGTATTCCAACAAATATTAGAGAATTAAAGGCCTTGGATGTTCTTGATTTGAGCGAAAATCAGCTGACAGGAAGCATTCCATTGGAAATTGTTTTTGAGGTCGATTGATTTCAGTGAGAATTCCTTTTCTGGGAGTCTTCCAAACATGTATGAAGCAAGAAGACAACCGGTGATAAAGCTAGGGACACAACACAGGGCGACGACAGCAAGGAAACTCCGGCGATAGCAAAGAATGAGGTCGTGGCACGAAGAAACAGATAAACTCTGGTGATAATAGGTTTTGATTCTTGCAGGCAGATAGATAAACTGAAATAAATGGGTTTTGAACTTCTGATTCTTGTAGATTTGGGCAAGTTCAGAGTAGAGAACGAGAATAGAGATGGAGGCGATTGGAAATCGCCCTTGAATCGTAGAGAGAGTATCGGGAGAGGAGAGAGAAAATTTGTGCAAAAATGACCTAAAATGTTTATATAGCTGAAACAAATTGGGCCGACTGTTTCATCCGCTACAGTGCTTTTTATTGGGCTACAGTGTTGAAACAACAAAAAACACCAATTTGATACTGTTTAAAACATTGTTTTTTACTGTTTAAAACAAAACAAGTGCTACCAAACATGTTTTTGGGCCTTAAATGAAGCCCTGCAACAAAAACACCAAAGTAAAACACCAAGCAAACAGGCCCTTAAGGCAGCATTTCAACATGTTCTGCAGTAGTACTTTACAAACCAAAAATTTGTGACACTTCAACTTTTCAGTTTTTGGAGAAAAATAAAGAGGCACATCTTGTAATTGTCAGGTTCACCAACTTTAATTTTTTACTCTCTCTATAAGAATGAAAATTGCATAGATGGTGAAAGACAGGAATGACGGGTATTGGTTTTGACGGTTATACTGGCATAATGGTATGCGACTGGCACAATAGTAGTTTTGGTGGGCTTCCTGTGGCAACAATATTAATTGTGCCTTTGCGATGAAGAGACAGTTAATCACCTTTTGTTACATTGCAGCATGGCTAGAGCTTGTTGGGATTTGATGCTTGGTTTGTTTGGGGTTCCTTGGGTTATGCCTTATTCCTCTAGAGGGTTGATTGAGGCTTGGAGAGGTTTCTCAGCTGCGGCTCTCATTCGGGATGCTTGGAGGGCTACGCCTCTATGTATTTGGTGGTACATTTGGCTTGAGAGAAATAGAAGATATTTTGACGGAAGGGAGAAGCCTATTTCTATGCTTAAGTTCTCCAGTATTTCCACTCTTTTTTGCTGGGTTTCGGTGAGAGATTATAGATCTATTGAGGAGATTGTTCTCTTTTTAGCCTCTTTGAAGGCTTGAGTTGTTTTTTTGGCCTTTTTGTATGTTTGGGATCTGCTCCCCTTTTGAGCGATTTTTATAAATTTTACTTATCAAAAAAAAAATATTAATGGTGGGGACAGTGGCAGCAGAGTGGAGTTCAAATGATGGTGGCAGGTGTTACAGCAGTAATTATTAAAGAAAAAACTACGGAGGAGGGGATAATGGTGGAAATACATTAGAGCCTTTAGAGGACATGGCAGCCATGGCAGATGTTTCGTTTGCAACTATTTTTGTGAAGTCAGTACCCAAAAATACAAAATGGTGATAATTGGGCAATGTGATGAAGAAGTCTGTGGCAGTGGTGGTCATGGTCTCAATGGTGGCATAAGCACTGGAGGGTTTCTGAAAAATATAGTATATGTGAAAGGAGGAGGTTTATATAGTGTGTAATGAAAATCTAATTGTTGTTGTGAGGGTGGTCTTAAGGCGTTAATGGTAATGCAGTACTGGTGATAGCAGTGGTGGCAGTGCCTCTTAATTAGTTATGGTGGTAGTCGGGGGAGAAAAAGGTTAAGGTTTTTCTTCCAAGGTAAGAATCTTTTACTGTTCTTTAAAAATTATTTCTTAAGAATCTTTTACCGTTCTTTAAAAATTATTTCTTTAATTGCTTTGCTTTATGCTGAAACAATAATTATAAGATGCATTAGGAAAAATAACATCTTGGGAGTTTTATGTTCCTTTTTTATTTTCCATATATATAAGCAGGGATTAGTAATCTCAGAATGTTATTGTTGTATAGTATTATATGAGTTGTCACACGTGTACAGTTAGTATTGTATGAGTTGTTATCTACCCCTCATTACCATATATTGAATTACCATGTATAGGGTTTTCTTGTTCACCACTCACCTACTTCCGTAGCTTTTCCTATATAAACACCATTGTATTATTGTATTACTTACTCAATAACATATACATTTTCATATATTCTCTTTCAACATGGTATCAGAGCGGAAATCGATCCCTCTTTAATTTTTTTTTTTTTTTTAGTCTTATTCAGACTCCGATCTTGATTTCATCTCGGTTTTCTCTCAATCTCTTCTCGGTGACCTCAGTTCTCGTCGAAGCAATCTCTCTCAGATCCCTCCTCGGCTCTCTCCTCGATAATTTCTCTCGGGTTCATCTCGGCTAGATCTTGGTTCTCTTATCTCGGCTCCCTCTTGCTACTACATCTCATTTGTTTGGCAGCTCTTGTGATGGATACTAAGAAATCTCATCTTCTTGGGTCAATCGCCAACACCAAACTGGTAAAGCGTGAGCGTGCAAATTAGCCCCCCTCTACCACTACTATTGTTACTTCAGGTAATACGTGTCTCTATGCTTCATCTTCTACACCTTGGATCAGGGACGAACTTAAGTAGAAGTCAAGGGGGGCAATTGCCCCCGCTAAAATATATTTTTTTAGTACTAAATTTTTATTTTTTTAAAATAAATAAAATTATTTAGCTGTAAAACTATATACTTGCCCCCCCTGGAGTTGAAACAAAAAAACATTATTGGCCCCCTCTTTCTTCAGGTGTCTCACTCAAGAGCCTGAAGGTCCTTTCCTGTGGAAGGCAGTTTGGCGTTCTAAGGCTCCTCTTAAGGTGGCCTTTTTTGCTTGGACCTCTGTTTTGGGAAATATTTTGACTCAGGATAGTTTGAGAAGAAGGAATCAGGTGGTGGTTAATCGATGTTATATGTGCCATCAGGATGAAGAGTCAATGGGCCATCTTCTTTTGCATTGTCCTTTGGCCAAGGAATGTTGGGATTTGATGCTTCGCCTGTTTGGTTTTCTGTGGGTCATGCCTGGCTCTTCTAGAGGTTTAATTGAGGTTGGAAAGGCTGTTCTGTGGGGGCTCACATTCGAGAGGCATGGAGGGCTGCGCCTCTTTGTATTTGGTGGTGCATTTGGCTTGAAAGAAACAGGAGATACTTTGAGGGAAAAGAGTCACCTATTTCTGTTCTGAAATTCTCCATTGTTTCCACTCTTTTTTGTTGGGTTTCGGGTAGAAATTATAGATCTATTGAGGACATTGTAGATTTTTTGGCCTCTTTGAAGGCTTAGTGGTATTTGCTTTTTGTTGTTCCTTTGGGATGTGCTCCCCTTTTGAGCGTTTTTATACAATTCTTACTTATCAAAAAAAAAAAAAAAAAAAATTTATTTCTTTATATTATATCGTTCCTAAAATTTTTATTTCCTTCCTATTATCACTCCAGCCAATATAAAGGCCCCAAAATTTGTATTTCCTTATATTATAACTTTCAAAAAATTTTATTTGTTTATATTATAACATTCCTAAAAATATTATTTCCTTCTTATTATTAAACTCTACCCAATATAAAGGTCCCAAATTTTTTTTATTTTTTTTATTTCCTTATATTATAACCTCTTTAAAATTTCTATTTGCATCGATTATTAGACCCTTAATCAATAGAGATTTAATAGGAGCCAAAAGATTTATATCTTTATCTTACCTCTTTTTTTCTTCTCTCTCTCAGCTCCTCATTCACTTTTCTTTTTTCTCCATAATTTGTAAAACTTTCCATATTCTTTTTTTTTTTCCTAGTTGGTACTCACACACACGTCTCTTTTGAAACTTGAACCCCTGACCTCCCTTTGGGAGGTAAGAGGCTGGTACTGCTAGGCCACTGGCCCGTTGATAACTTTCCATATTCTTATTTTAACTTTTATCTTTTCTTTTTCTTTTTTTCTTTTTTTTTTTTTTTTCTTTTTTCCTGACATACCCCTGGCGTGGACGTGTTTGAGTCACCATGTTAAGGCTTGATGCGAAAGCGGAGCTCAGGAGTAGGCTGAGCAGCTTTGAATACCATAACCGGAGGTGTTTTTTTTTTTCTTTTGATAAGCAATAATTGAATTAAAAAGGCGTTCATGAGGGGAACGCGTCCCTTATACAAAAGTGGAATCAAGGTTTCAGGCCCCAAAGAAGCCAAAAAAATAATTAAATCTTCGGAAGAGGAACAGGACTTCCTCTTCACATAACTGAAAAGAGAGCGTATGATATGAAGTTTCAGAATCGCCGTGGACGATTCTTTCCCTTCGAACATTCTACTATTCCTCTCCTTGCAAATGCACTACTAAACACAATATAGCACAACTCTCCAATAATCGCGAACAACACTACGCACGGGGCATCCTCTCCAAATACGAATCAAATCCTTAGGATAACGAGGCATAACCTAACGCATACCAAACAGACAAAAAATAAGATTCCAACAATCCCTCGCCACAGGACAATGCAGGAGAGTATGAGCAACTGACTCACCATCTTGTTTGCAAAGGCAACACTAGCTGACAAGACAGTTACCTCTTTTCTGTAGATTATCAATCGTCAGGATCTTACCCCATACAGCGGTCTAAACAAAAAATGCCACCCTAATTGGAGCCATAGAACGCCAGATAGTCCTCCACGGAAAATCAAACGATATCAAAATCAGAAAGACATAAGAATAAGCATCGAACTTCGAAGCGACCATGGGAAGAGGGAATCCATGTCATATCATCATAACCTCTGCCAACTGCCTCCTGTCGTTACAACAGATCCAGCAAAACACATACCTCGTCCACTTCCCAATCCTGAAAAGAGCATTGAAATTGCACGTCCCACGTAATCCCACTACTATCAAGCCGATATGACCGGAGGTATTCTGATGAACCAACTCGCCGGAGTTCGTGTTTCTGACCCGATCTGAAGCCTCCGAGTTGCCGAAGATTAAAGCCTATATTGTACACCAACTCGGCCACTCTTCTCTCTCATTAGTATTGTAAAAAAAAAATTGCCCCCCCTCACATGAATTTCTGGGTCCGTCCCTGCCTTGGATCATTGATTCAGGGGCATTCGATCACATGACAGGTAACCCATCTCTTCTTTATGATATTTCTCATGTTTTTTCACCATCGGTCGTTACTATAGCGAATGGTGCCAAATCACCTGTTCATGGAATTGGTACCTTTCGCACTTCGGGTCTCACTTTTTCATCAGTTTTATATATCCCTCAATTTTCATTCAATTTATTGTCAGTTCGCAAAATCATATCAGATTTAAATTGCTCAGCTACTTTTTCTCCTTCCCATTGTCTCTTTCAGGATCTCAAGACAAAGAAGACGATTGGTGGGGGGTTTGAGAAGGATGGTCTTTACTATTTCCAATCAACTACTACTCCGACAGCTCTATATTCCACCTCCTCTTCAGCTTACCAGTGGCATTGCCGCCTCGGACATCCCTCTTCAAATAGTCTTCGAGCCTTAGTCCCTTCTTTAGTTGATTTTTCTAAGTTTAATTGTACTACTTCCGAACTTAGTAAACATCGTCGGGCTACTTTTAAGTGTCGTTTTCATAAAAGTTTAAAACCTTTTGAGTTAGTACATTCGGATGTTTAGGGACCAGCTCGTACTACTGGTTTATTTGGTACTCGTTATTTTGTGTCATTTATTGATGATTATTCACGTTTAACTTGGGTTTATATTCTTAAAGATTGATCTCAAGTATTCTCTGTTTTTCAATCCTTTCATGCTGAAATTCAAAATCAATTTGATGCAAAATTACTTGTTATTAAAACTGACAACGCCCTCGAATATAAACTTAATGTTTTGCAAAACTTTCTTGAGTCGAGGAGCATTATCCATCAAACATCTTGTGTTGATACCCCTCAACAAAATGGAGTTGCTGAACGGAAGAATGGCCCACTCCTAGCTATCGCTCGTGCCTTAATAATTCAAATGCATGTTCCAAAACTTTTTTAGGCAAATGCAGTTCTGGTTGCTGCTTGTCTTTTAAACCGCATGCCTTCTAAGGTCCTTCAAGGAAAATCACCCTTCCAAATGATGTTTTCTGACAAAAATCCTTTTTCCATTCCTCCAAAGGTATTTGGGTGTGTCTATTTTGTTCATAATCTAAAGCCCGGGACGAGATAAACTTGATCCTCATGCTCACAAATGTATTTGCTTAAGTTATTCTCGCACTCAAAAGGGATATAAATGTAACAGTCCAACTCTTCGTAAACAATTTGTGTGTGCAAATGTAACTTTCTTTGAGGATGTTCCTTATTATTTCAGGAAGGCAATCGTCTGGAGGACTCTGTTCTTCAAGAGTTTGTTCTTCTAACTCCAGTTTTTTATTCTGGCATCCCACTAGCTCTTCGTGTTTATGCTCGTCACCGGAAAAGAGTAGTTAATCATGTCCCAACGACTGAAGTAATAAACCCAGCCTTGCCACTTCCACCAGTCGTTTCAACGCCTGGAGATTCTTTTATCTCTCCGGACTCTGATCTTGATCAACTTATTGCTGTTCGGAAAGGTAAACGGTCCTGTACCAATCACCCTATCTCTAATTTTGTATCGTATAATAAATTGTCCTCCTCCTTTCAAGCTTTTTCTTTGTCATTATCCTCTATTGCTCTTCCTAAGTCCTACAGGTAGGCACTTTCTTATCCAGGGTGGAGGAAAGCTATGGAAGAAAAAATAAACGTTTTAAAATTGAATCATACTTGGGACCTTGTTCCTAAGCCTACTGATACTCAAGTTGTTGGTTGTCGTTGGGTTTTTACTGTTAAACAAAAGCGTGATGGTACTATTGACCATCTCAAAACTTAACTTGTTGCTAAAGGCTACACTTAGACTTATGGCCTTGATTATACTGAGACGTTCTCTTCTGTGGTCAAACTGAATTATGTTCGTGTGATAATATCTCTTGCAGGTAATCTAGATTGGCCACTTCATCAACTCACAGTGACCTTAATGAGACAATCTATATGACTCACACCTGGGTTTGAGTATAAGGGGGAGTGTGTGTCATCTCAAGAAGTTTATCTATGGCCTCAAATAGTCCCCTCGTGCATGGTTTGATAAGTTCAATAAAGCAGTGGTAGCTCATGGTATGAACAGAAGCCAAGCTGACCATTCTCTCTTTTTTAAGAAAACGAAACGAGGTATTGTGATTCTTGTGGTGTATGTAGATGATATTGTTATCACCTGCAGTGAAAAAGATGGGATACAAGTTCTAATCCATCAATTGAGTTCTAGCTTCCTTACTAAGGATTTGGGCAAACTTCGGAATTTTCTAGGAATTGAGGTGGCTCGGTCGAAACAAGGCATTAGTCTTTCTCAGCAAAAGTATACTCTTGATCTCTTACAGGATATTGGATATCTTGGTTCGAAACCTGTAGCTACACCCATGGAGACTAATATAAAACTTAAGGTGGATGATGGTGACCCACTCGATGATCCAGAAATGTATCAAAGACTTGTAGGTAAACTTATTTACCTCACAATCACTCGTCCAGACATATTCTATGCAGTCAGTGTTGTGAGCCAGTTCATGACCAGTCCTCGGGTACCTCACATGGAGGCAATTGTACTCATCTTGAAGTATCTCAAGGGTGCTCCGGGACGTGGTCAGCTTTATCGATCTTCTGGACATCTTCGGATTGAGGGATATACAAATGCAGATTGGGCCGGTTCTCCTTCTGATCGACGGTCCACCACGGGTTACTGCACCTTCATAGGAGGAAATCGAGTAACTTAGAGGAGTAAGAAACAGTTAGTTGTGGCTCGTTCCAGTGCTGAAGCAGAGTATCGTGCCATGACACACACTGCCTGTGAACTTACTTGGTTAAAAACTCTTTTACAAGAACTTGGGGTTTCAGTCCAGTACCCAATTCCTCTCCATTGTGACAATCAGGAAGCTATTCATGTTGCTAGCAATCCAGTCTACCATGAGAGGACTAAACACATTGAAGTAGATTGACATTTCATTTGATCGAAAGTTGACTCGTTACACCTTTTGTTCCTTCTGGTAGACAGCTGGCAGACATCTTCACTAAGGTGCTTACTAAGAACTCTATTGATTCCATATGTAGCAAGCTGGGAGTTATTGACATTTACTCTCTGGCTTGAGGGGGAGTGTTGTACAGTATTGTATGAGTTGTCACACGTGTACAGTTAGTATTGTATGAGTTGTCACCGACCCCCCATTACCATATATAGAATTATCATGTATATGGTTTTCTTGTTCTCCACTCACCAACTCCCGTAGCTTCTCCTATATAAACACCATTGTATTATTGTATAACTTACTCAATAACATATATGTTTTCATATATTCTCTTTGTCTCTCTCTCTTTCAACACAAATAGGACCACTAGAAATTATAATGAAATTGCATACCATTGGGATTCCCTTGCTCGTAGAAGCTTCGTAATAGAGAGACTGCTTCAGATGCCATTATTCCTCCAGTGCATTTGAAATTCTTCCCTTTTGGAGCTCCACCACTTTCACCCAAAATAAAATAAAATAAATAAACAAAACAAAATGTAAAAAATAAAAAACTAAAAAATAAGCAGATAACCTATTCAATTGAATTGCAAACTGCCTAAATAGAACAGAACAGATGTATGGGAGACCAAAGGACATTGCACAGTACTATAAAGTCTCCAAATTCAGGCTAGACACACACACACACACACACACACACATATATATAAAGAGAGAGAGTGTGTGAGTGAGAGAGAAAAAATAAAAAAAATAATAAGGCAAATTACGCAAAGGATCCCTCAGGTTTTCAACTTGTACATGTAGATAGAAAATGGCCACAATATAACAGAGAGACCCAAGTTAACTGTTTGCGGTAAGTAGATTAATATGAATTTACATTTTTGTCCTTAGAGTTAAACTATTTGTTTAATGAAAAAATCTAAAAATTTTTGTGTATTGTTAAAGTTACGATTTTGCCCCTAAGACTCCATCACAGCCAACACAGACCAAATTACAAAAACTACAAAATTATCTACAACAAAACCAATCACAGACTCAAATCCAACCACAGAGCCACAAAACCAATCACAAACCCAAATTCAACCACATAGCCACAAAACCAATCATAGACCCAAATCCAACTACAGAGCCACAAATCATTCCGACCTCATCACAGTCAAGTGGCCCTAGTCCTCTGTTCCATGCTCGTCGGTCCGTCACCGCCATCACCACACAACTCTCCACTGTCCGAGCTCGCCGCCTTCTCCATCACAACCGACATCCACCACAGCCAAGCTCATCCCATCCGAGCTCGCCACCGCCTCCATCACAGCCGACATCAACCGAGCCCATCAAAGCCGAGTTTTACATCATCTTCTCTCTCCTCCAATCTCTCTCTGTGCAAAGACGCATCCGGCATAACATTCAGGATTGGAGCGAAAAACGAATTACAAATGCTACTTCTGTGAAGTCCTCACAATGGACCTCAACTACAAGGCTATGGTCACCGAGCTGTTTATCGTCCCCGCCATCCCCATCTCTCCACCATCCAAGCTCTCTGCCATCGATCTTTCTGAGCACCGCCGCGAGTCATTCACGGACACCTCTAGCGAGATTGAACCGGCCAAAAAGGACTCAGATGGCACTGCGAAGATGGAGGAGGTGGAAGTGCACAGCGGCGATGGTGGATGCCGTTGGGAATTTGGGACTATTCGGGGGCGATGTACTTCGAATCGGCAAGTACACGAAACGGCAAGGCACAGCATGGCTGAAGCGTCGGTGATGGCAGTTCGCAGTCACGGTTCTGGCAGCATTAAGGGACAGTGAGCAAGGTCTGATCCTCGGACCAAAAAGGATTCCGGCAGGTGAGCAAGAGCGGGCTCGGCACTGATGGATGATTTTCCGGTGCGTGTTTAGAGAGAGAAAAGAGTGATGTGGTAGGGAAGGGATGGGGTGTACCCAGTGGTAAAAATGAAACTTCCTACTATATAATATATTTTTTTTTATTAAAAATAAATACTTTAATTTTAAGGTCAAAAGTGTAATTTATATTGATTATTTGTGGTCAAACAGTCAACATGGACCTTTCTGTAATATTACTATAACTTCTATCTACATGCACAATATAGAAACCTCGTGGGTGATTTGTGTAATTTGCCCAAAATAATAATAATAATAATAATAAAGTACAAGAAAAAAGAACAAGACAGATGGTCTGCCTTTAAGATAAACAGTTTGCTAACAAAGAAAGAGTGAGAACATGCAACTCAAGTGGGCTATCAGCCAAAAATTGTAATGGAACACATCATGGAGGGATATTAGTTCATTGGAACTATAGAACTTTTTAAACCTCAATATGCAGGTTTTGATCCCACAAAATGTAAGCAGAAGATCTCAAAGTGAATTCAATCTGCTGTAAAAATTCTCTGAGCATCTTTACATACTTCCCTTTTAAACTTCATTTCATTTTTTCTGGAAAGATACTCTAAACATCATTCTAAATTATTAACACAGTACCAAGAACCAATGTGTTGTAGAGACTATAGATATGGAAAGAGACACTGACCATCACTAGTATTCATGCTTTCAAACAAGATTTTGTTGTTTAGCATCTTGAGAATATGGAAAGATGACCTAAGCTCTTATTATGGTTGAATATCCGCAACATCATAGAAAAAAACATCGTCGAGAAGACATCATAATATAACTTTATGCTTATAACATCAGGCAAGAGGTTATATAAAAGAACATAATACCTATTTGCACTGACGGGAGAAATATTAAACAAATTTGAATTGTGGCCAAAATGGATGAAAAAAATAAAATAAAGGGGATTTATATAAAGTTCATGTTACCTATTACTAAGGCCTTTCTTGCAAACTGCTCTGTGGAGGTGTGAGTGACAGAGACAGAGACAGAGACACGGCTCTTTTAAGATATTCCTTGGCCCATCGTCGAGAAGAAAAATAAGGCAAATGGTTTCCAAAATTCCCTTATACAAAATGGCAAAGAAGAGATGTGTCGCCAAATCTGGTCTAGTTAAAGCATCATCATAATAATAATTCCAAATCAAAATGGACTTCTCTGAAAGGCCTCAGGACCCATTTCTCATGGTTTTATCAGGTTTGCAACACACTCTTGAACCATGAATGACTATGGCGGCATTTGGCTCAGGCAACTTGCGCTTCTTAGACCACCTAAGAAGTTCGTTGCCACAAGCTACCCCAACTCAGATTCAGCCAAACCAAATTGGAATGACCCTATTGATCATAGATTGTGTTGGAAGAGTATTTAGTTATACCTATAATGGAGTTCATAGAAGCATGAATATAATGGTGCTCTGGATATCTTTTCATATGTTTACAATACTGAGCACATTGGTAATATGAAAATAATGTACAAGTATGTAATGATTCTTCGAGCTTTTGTAACTTGCATGCATGCCCAAAGCATCTTGGGCTTGATTAGAAGACAAAACTTACTCGAGATTTTCTGCAAACATTTTATTGGACCAAACCTGACAAATATTTTTACAGTTCCTTAAAAAAAGAAAAAGGTGGCCATTAACAAAGAAATTTTAAAAAAATCAACAACATTTTAAATGACTTTCAGAAATCCAACTCATTTACAGATTTCCTTTTCTTTTTTTTTTAAAAAAAAAAAAAAAAAAAACCTTCTGTTGTTGATTCTTATATGAACTCCAAAAAAAATGCCAAAAAAAAAAAAGTTCAACAGATAAAAGTGAAATATATAGGTGCATGCCTTTTGTTCGATCAATCTCAATGGAATTGCGGCTTTTCCTGGTTTTTAATATTTTTATTATGTCAAACCTTGTTTGATAATTGAAGTAACTAACTTTGGCATTGGCCGAAGGTTGGTTTGGCTAAAATGGGTCTATGACTGGAGTACTTCAAAGTATAGCTAGACTGAGTTAGCAGATTACTTGGATTCAAAGCTTGAGTCCCCTTTGTTTTGGACACCGAATGAAAAGACATAACATGCATATTAAAAAACACTATCGATCATAATAAATTAAATTATAAATAAAAGCTAGCAAAGAAGGGAAAATGAATCTCATATGCAATTTTTCACATTATATTAGGCTTATAATTGAACCTGATAAGTGGCTCAGAGCTACTTGAGTGTAATGACAATATTGATCCACATCCTCCAAATTTGTCATTCGCACAGCCATAGAATACTTCATTTATACCTACAAGAAGGGAATATTAATGTTCGTCAGGTATAACTAAAATAAATAAATTAATCAATTATCATGATGTAGTATGGTGAAAAGAGCATACCAAGAATAGATAAGGCTGCTGCACACATTATACATGGCTCACATGTCACATAAAGATTGCACTTTGAAAATCTCTCAGCAACTTCTGGCTGTGAAAGTCCATTTTGCTGCCACTGCTCAATTAGAACATCAATAGCTTCCATTTCTGCATGTCTCGTAGCCTGCATTTAAACAACAAGTAAGCAAAATTTATCCCGGGGTAATATTGAATTTTTTTATATAATTTTCAAAACTTTTAGCAAGATACATAACTTGGATCATCTAAAAAGTAAAAACGGATATGCAAACACAGAAATTAGAAAAAGCTATATATATATAAGAGTACAAGAAAATATAGTTCAATTGATATATTAAGAAACCATGTGAACAAACTTATAACTCATCATGCTACAGTGAATAAAGAGAGAGAAAGAAAATGATGAGTATACATTTCGTGTCTCTGTGGTTCTATTTCTCCCCGAGGCAATGACCGTCCCGTTCTCGACAATCACACAACTGCCAATAGAAAATAAGAATTTATTAAGGAAAAACATTGCCCACATAAGCACAGTCCAATAACATCAGAAAATTCTTCTGAGAATATCTCACATATCAATTCCTACTTAGGACCGGTCTACCTCATTCTTGGTGGCTTTGGATCTTTCGTTTTTTTTTTCCCCCTTCTTGAATGGTGGCTTGGGTTCTTAACTTTCAAGCTAGAGGTCAAGGTTTCAAGACTGGTAGAGAGAGGGGGAAAAAATCCCAACTACTTAGGGCTGGATAGATTCAGTTACACGAGGTCTGGGTAACATCCATATGGAGGATGAAGCCCCTTCTTGTAAATTGGGTGAAGGATAATCTCAAGGCCTGTAGAAAGTATTCATATATTCACTATGAGATCTTAGATCTTGATCAAAGAACCACTGCATCCATATCTTGAGACACGGGTCGGTAATCAGGAGGCAGACTTCTTAACAAAATGAGAAATTACTTTTGAAGAGTTTAGGTGAAATTCTTATCCTCCTTGGCCTTCTATTTAGTATTGTTTCCCTTTTGATCATTCTTTTCAATTCTGAAGAACTCCCAGTGATTCTTCTTGTATCTCTTATGTTAAAAATTTTGTTTTCTTTATCACACCAAAAAATTAAATCAGCTCAAATTTGCAAAATTAATTAAGGTCCTAAAGCTCTGAAGATAGGACATTCACAAATTTTAAACTGAATGTCTAAAATGTCATGCCTAAAGGTAGAGGTGACTTCAGTCAGTAAGGAAAACACATAGGGTGTCCCCACCCCCTTTGGGGTCATCATGAAGTTCCATGATTGAAATTCCTGATGAAATTAAGGAAAAGCTTACCCAACAGGCACTTCAAGGCTGTCCAAGGCAAGCTTTGCCTGCAAAAGAAAGCATCAAACTTTAGATGATATGCAAAATTAACTCCAATCAGACATCAATTTCAAGTTTTAATAGTTTACACAGGGAAAATGCAAGACACCAAGAGCCATTTAATAAACACGATGTTCTAGGAATGCTTTTAGACAAAACAGCAATCCCTCAGTTAAGCGGCACAAGTATCACCAACACATAATACCACAACTGACATGAGCACAGTCTTTGCTCCACATATAGGTTTCAAACTCGTAGAGTTCATGACGGCTTTGCACATCAGCAACACAGCTACATTTCAACACTACTTTTTTAAAGTTTTACTTGCATAAATCAGCTCAGTATTTTTAATAGTATGAAATCAAAAGTTGAAGCATTTACCAGATCTTGATCTATATTGCGAAAAAAAAATGAAGAACTTCACAGACTATAATTTATTCAGAAATTACTTTAACAAACTCAAGTGCTAAAGAAATCCAAGCATCAAGAAGCATTTAGAACGTATAGAATGTAGAATATATCAATTATTTGATTCTGTTTGGTATTTTGTCATAATCACAACTTTAGTATATTTATTTGTTGATATTTTCAAACAAAATAATTGTTTTCCCTCCAAAAAATTATAGAAATGCAAAAAGGACTTATGCTTAAAAAGACTCCATAAATAACGATCACGTGTATACAACTACTTACTATTTGACCTCTTTTCTCTGGATGTAGCATGCATTGGTTTTCTTGTTCTCTTCAATCGATTAACTTCTATGTTCCAATATGCTTTATGTAGAAGTAGAACATCCAAACCAATGCTTTATGTAGAACATCCAGACTAGCACAAAAAACAGACTTTAGTGAAATCTCATATACCACTAACGATGCAATGTAGGAAAAGGGAATCACTTTAAGGAAGTCCTAAGTTTACCAATCCACACTAATCTTCAGATCATCTCATACAAAGGTCTATGCATTACCTGTTGCAATGCAAGCTCCATGAATGCAAGAGTATCTGGCAAACCCTCTTTTCCACAACAAGCCATCTGAATAAAAAGAAGACAGTTGAAATTCATATTGAGAACACAAAAACAAAACTCTATATTGGAACTGTATTTTGAATAAGTGTGACCTCAAAGCCAACAAATTGAAGTCATAAAGCTGTCATATTGTATCCACGGTCATAAACAATGTATACTCTTTGTAATTTACAAGAATTGTCGCATTAAATAAACAACCATATTCCTAAGGATGCCTTTGGTTGCAATTTGCAAAATTCATTCTAATTTCTAAGCAATTCCCAGAAAAACTATATAGAAATCTTCACTAATAAATACCCACTAAAAAAGTCACTGATTCTATTTGTTACATCATATATTTATTTAAAAAAAGTTGCAAAAACCCTCATGTACTATCAGATTTTGAAAATACCCTGTCATTGCAAATGAACCATGAAACTAACCACAAAAAATGAAACGAAGGGCATGCCGTGACATTAGAAAGTACTATTTATTTTCTTATTTTATTGGTAGTGGGTGAGTATTTACCGAAAACAGCCTCTCCAAGTGGAGGTAGGGGTGGCAAATTACAACACGACACGACAACACAACACGATCGCGACACGAGTTAAAAGGGTTTGGGTTTGGCATAAACGAGTTTGAGTCATAAAAGGGTCAACACGATTAACACGTTTACTTAACCGTGTCGGGTTAGAGTTGAGGGGTTTAACCTGTGTAACCCGTTTATGACCCATTTAACTCAACATGTTATAATCGTGAATATGATCTATGTAATATGTTACCTGTTTAAACCCAATTATTATAGATAGTTAAGTCATTTCAACATAAACATTGTCTATCCCTTTGATTTTTCTTTTTATTTTGAATATTTGGGTTAATTATGACAATTTTTTTTCTATTATTTAGTATTTGATTAAATATAAATGTCTCATTTTGATAAACAGGTCATTAAACGGTTTAATACGTTTACCTATTTAATAAACGGGTTGGGTTAGTGTTGAGAATTCTTGACACGATTATTAAATGGATTGGGTTTGGATTTACCTATTTAATATAATACCCTTACATCGACAAGACACGAACACGACCCACGAACACGAATTGCCACCCCTAAGTGGAGGTAAGACTGCGTACATCTCACAAGACCCCAGTGGAGGGATCCTAGTGCACTAGGCTAGTCTCTAATTTTATTTGTTTATTTTTTTTGTGGGTGATTATGTACCTAACCAAAACAAAAACAAAAAAAAACAAAAAACACTACACAAATATATATACATATCCACAGGGAGATTTTCTTACCTTTTTGGCCACTTTGGAATCTAAGTCGGCTTTCTTGATTGAGGAGGTGATGGACGAACAAATTTTGTTGACATCAGAATCGGCCACGGTTCGGTGGGAGTTCTCACCAACCATGGTGGAGTCGGCCATCTCTGATAGATAATTGAGAAAGATAATGATAGATTAATTTCTCAAATGCCATCTAGGTCAGGTTATTACACACACATGGAATAAAATACTTAAATAACTATGTAATTAGGCAGGCAGGCAGTGTACTGGAGTTGAAGGAATATGCATTCATTTAGTTTAATCTGGTTTTTGCTTTCCTTTCTCTGGCCCCCGAAAACCTAAATTCCTATTTTGTTGCAAGATATTGCAAGTTCAAGAAATTTAACTCTGAACTCTCACTAGGGTTTGAATTTTTATTTCAGCAAAGACCCAACAAACATTATAAACGTTAGTGAACATGAAAAATTGGTTGAGTACAATCATAACTAGGCTTAGTTTCAAATTAAGTGCTTCGAACGGAAGATCGTGCACTAGGATTGTTTCAGACCAGAGAGAGAGAAATAGAAAAGGTTGAAACCGAAGATCATTGCACTAGGACTTGAACCTTTCTAACCTTTCGGGTCGTCCCATGACTTCGGCTTGTGCTTTCCCTCGTGCTCCGTCACACCACAGTCTTTGTCCATAACTGCGTCCGAAATCCCAGTTTCGATGAAAGCTAAACCCTAGAATTCAGAGATAGATTGCAACGGTAGTATTTGATGGGTATATGTACGCTTCAGCGGCAATTTTGAACCAGGTCAACTGAACTCAGATATTTAGTTAAAAATTAAAAGGTATATTACACTGACCTCCCCTGAAGTTTAAGCAAATTACACTCTGATTGTATTACTTTGTACCCCATAAAGTTTGTGTTGTGTGTTCAGTAACTCCCTTCTTGTCAATTGACCGTTAAAACAGTTAAAAAAAAAAATATTGACATAATGCCTGAATTGCCCTTATATATAGTCATATACCATTTCATTTATATACCAACTCACATACGCTAGGGGTAATTTGTATTTTATCTAAAATCCCCATCTTCCATTTCTTTCTCTCTCTCAAATCCTCACCAGTTCCAAACTCCACCCTCCCATCACCAAACAAGAAGATGAGATGAAAGAAAGCGACAACCTCAACTCCTCCACTGATCCGACTATCCCGATCCAAATCTTTTCTCCTAAAATACATGTCGAATATATTCGTATTGTGCGTCTGGTTATGCCCTGTTGTATTCAAATATGTATAAAGAAGAAACAAGAATTCAAATGTCATAGGTCAGGGGTAAGGAGCGTAGTGTTTATGTAAGGACCCACTCCACCAGATGGTATGATATTGTCCGCTTTAGGCTTGAGCCCGCACGGTTTTGCTCTTGGCCTTTACCCCAAAAGGCCTCATACCAATTGGAGATGACACACTTACATATAAGCACTTCACATTTCTTTTACCCAGGCGATGTAGGACTGTGCACCCGTAGCTCGCCAGTGTGGTAGCCTGACAGTGTCTTTCGCACCCGCCCACAAGTTCATCACAATCCACCACCCCTTGGAGGCCTGACGTCCCCGTCGGCACACTTCCAGCTGGGTCAGGCTCTAATACCATTTGTAACGACCCGCTCTACCACATGGTATGATATTGTCCGCTTTGGGCCTGAGCCCGCATGGTTTTGCTCTTGGGCTTTACCCCAAAAGGCCCCATACCAATTGGAGATGACACACTTACATATAAGTAATTCACCTTTCCTCTACCCAGGCAATGTGGGACTGTGCATTCGTAGCTCGCCAATGTGGTAGCCTGTCAGTGTCTCTCGCACCCGCCCACGACACACCCCGCCCACAAGGTCATCACAATCCACCCCCCTTGGAGGCCCGACGTCCCCGTCGGCACACTTCCGGCTGGGTCAGGCTCTGATACCATTTGTAACGACCCACTCCACCACATGGTATGATATTATCCACTTTAGGCCTGAGCCCGCACGGTTTTGCTCTTGGGCTTTACCCCAAAAGGCCTCATAACAATTGGAGATGATACATTTACATATAAGCATTTCACCTTTCCTCTACCCAGGCGATGTGGGACTGTGCACCCGTAACTCGCCAGTGTGGTAGCCTGTCAATGTCTCTCGCACCTGCCCACGGCACACCCGCCCACAAGGTCATCACAATCCACCCCCCTTGGAGGCCCGACGTCCCCGTCGGCACACTTCCGGCTGGGTCAAGCTCTGATATCATTTGTAACGACCCATTCCACCACATGGTATGATATTGTCCGCTTTGGGCCTGAGCCTACACAGTTTTGCTCTTGGGCTTTACCCCAAAAGGCCTCATACCAATTAGAGATGACACACTTACATATAAGCACTTCACCTTTCCTCTACCCAAGCGATATGGGACTGTGCACCCGTAGCTCGCCAGTGTGGTAGCCTGACAGTGTCTTTCGCACCCGCCCACAGCACACCCGCCCACAAGGTCATCACAATCCACCCCCCCTTGGAGGCCCGACGTCCCCGTCGGCACACTTCCCAGTGGGTCAGGCTCTGATACCATTTGTAACGACCCGCTCTACCACATGGTATGATATTGTCCGCTTTGGGCATGAGCTCGCACGGTTTTGCTCTTGGGCTTTACCCTAAAAGGCTTCATACCAATTGGAGATGACACACTTACATATAAGCAATTCACCTTTCCTCTACCCAGGCAATGTGGGACTGTGCACCCGTAACTCGCCAATGTAGTAGCCTGTCAGTGTCTCTCGCATCCGCCCACGACACACCCGCCCACAAGGTCATTATAGTTTAAATACGCCATTGAAAAGAATGGAGAGAAACAGAGATGATAGAAGAAAGAGGAAGGGTTACCGTGGTGGTGACAGTTGTGACTGGCAGCGACGGTGGGAGGAGGTTGTGACTGGCGACGGCTGTGGGAGGAGGTGGATAAGAAACAGAGTAAAGAGAGAAGAAAAAAGGTTCGTTTGATTCGTTAAGAGGGTAATGTTATATTTTTTTTTAAAAAAGGGGGCAATCTTGCATTTTGTTTTGACATGATTTTTTATTCGATTAAATTTTAATTAAATCAGGCAAGGGTATAAAAGACACTATATAAACTTAACGGTAATCAGTTCATTAACAGACTTAGGGGGTGTGAGAGTAATAAACGGCAACCACCCCCTAGTCTGTAATTTGCCCAAACCTCAAGGGAGGTGAGTGTAATTTACCTAAAATTAAAATACACTTAAATGCTACACCCAATAAAATAAATATTGTTAGTCTTAATGGTTGATATCATGTCAATATCATGATTTGCCGTTGCGGTATCAGTCGCAGTATTACGGATTCGTACAAAATCATTGTAAATTGACCGATACAAATTTGTACAAAATCAATGTAAATTGGCCGATACGAATCGCGTATTGGACTTGAAAAAGGGGCGCGTATTAACCAATACGTCGAACCATGATCAATATTACAACCAGAATATTTAGTTTTTCTTAGAGTAAAGTGCAAAAAAAAAAACCCTTAAGTATTACCCTTTTTGCAAATAACCCCTCTAAACTACAAATTACCCCCCTAAACTATTGATTTGTTACAATTAAGGACAAATTCATTACAAAATAGTACTATTTTACCCCTTCTCATTACATTTGTCATTTCCTATTAAATTACTTTTATTATCTTTTTGTTATCTAAATATTAATTATACCATTTACCTTCATTTTATTGTTAGTATCAATTTATCATAAAAATAGAAAAAAATAAATAAAGTTGTAACTACCATTTTCTGAAATGATTAACTTATTATTAAAAATTTACTATTTATAATACTAAACTTAATTTTTTTACTGTAAAAAAATATATATATATACATTCTCTTTCATACAATATATTCATGAAAAATTAATTAATTACTTAAATAAAAAATATATTCCTTTTCATACTATAAATTCATGAAAAAGTAAGAACTTATTCAAATTGTTTTTAAATTTTCTACTTAATATTTTTATTTAAACAATTAATTTAAAATTTTAAAGTTAAATTCATGCAAATTTAATGGAGAATATATCATCAAATTAGTATGAATTGTTTTCATAATTTACTTCAATAAAAAAATAGATTAAGTGTAATTCAATAACAAAGGGCATTATAATCATTTAATAAATAATAATCTAGACATTGGGATATTTTGCAACAAAATGTGATAGTTCATAGGGTATTATGCACAAAATTTACTTTAAGGAGTTATTTACAAATTTGAACATAGCTTAGAGAATTTTTTGCACTTGATCCTTTTTTCTTATTCTTGTCCCACTATCCAAATGAGTGAGTGGGTATGCAGGCATCATTATTCAATCTATTTAGTAGTGGGTATGTATAAATCATTATTCAATCTATTTAATAGCTTAAGTTTTGGACGAGCAGACAAATGCTCAACCTTTTATAATTGGTATCAAAATAACAATGGGTTGTTGATCCAATGCCAAGCCAAGTGTCTAGATCCAAAGTGTGAAGACTGGCCAAATAGAGAAGGTGGCCCAATCGCAGAGTGTGCAGGCAGGTAAACTGTTAGAACAACTAAGGACTCGATTTTCGAAGGATTCTTCTATTTTAGATCACATCAATACTCATAAACACAAGGAAACATTTCATATCACTAAAAATGAAATCATATTTTTTGTTTAATAGTACGCAATTGCCTACAAGTTCTTTGACTCCTTCCTCATAATACATAACATATCGAGCTTTCTTGGTGAGGGAGAGGAGATCTCTTTTTGACAATGTTGATTGCACAGCTAAAGCAAAGGAAAATTGTCACAGGTCTTCAGTGTGTCAAATTCCCTATGCATGATAGTAATGATGCAGCTTGTATAGCAAAACTTTTCCAGCTGAATTCCCCATAGCCATGAAACCTCCACCGGGACTAAAATGCAAACAACGGGGATAATCTAAGGTCCGATTTTGCGGAGGCCAGTTAGAGAAAACAGTGAATGACGGAACATGAATAAGCTTTAGGCTGTTTTTCTTCATGCTTGAACTGATAGCCAACATCTGAGCATCATTATTGAATTTCATAAAATGCACTTTCGTTGTTAGATTCTCAATGGTTTTCATCGGTTTTCTCTTGCCCCCTAGAAACTCCTCTCTATTGTAAAGATTCACAATCCCACTGTCTGAACCAGCTGCAAATAAACTTCCCGTTGGTGAAGTACAAAGAGCAGTACCATTTATGCAACCTTCACCAACAGCCTTGTGGAAGCAAGCCCTTGTTCTCAAATCCCAGTGGTAAATGTGCCCATCACCCCCAGAGCTCAGCAATTGTTGTCCATCATTAGAAAAGGCTTGAGTGATCCAATCAGTTCCGTCGTTTTTGATGAAACCAGCAAGATATACCCATCATTGCCCGCAAAAGCAATTGTATTAGAATCAGGGGAAACCTCGAAATTTTCCAAGCTCTTTTCGTCCCTACCAGTTAAGGGACCTATCTTATCAACCTCCGCTTTCACTAGATCACAGCTATAAAAGAACTTCCTTCTTCCTGCTATTATAACCCGAGATCCATCAGGTAAGAAAGAAGCCTTCCGAATAGGACAATCGTCGAGGAAGATGCTTTGTGTTTTGGTGTTCCTTTTGCCGTCTATCTGAAAAAATCTCAGCCTTTTATCTAATCCACCAGCAAGGACCAACTGTGCATTTCTATGGAACTGAATGGAATTGATTGGACCATTAGAAGGATCTCCTGCATTGGCATCAACCAATCTCGAGTATTCGAGGAGTCCAGGCAAAAGCTTCACACCGCTCTTCACAACAAGGTCTTCATTTGTTCGAAGGATGTTGTCAAACACCTTTAACATTTTTGTAACCATGTGCAAGTTCTGCACCATTTTCTTCATCAGAATGTTCATCATCAGAACCGTAATACCTTAACCGTGAATCAAGTTGTGCCCACTCTGTGCCTGGGTTCAGCTTTACATGCTGAGCCCTCAATCTTGACACATATGCTGAACCAGAGATCAAACTCTCATCCTCTTCCTTCCTCAGCTTTCTTAACCTGTTAACTTTAGCTATATTAATATTGATTTTTTCCTCCTCCTCATCCACCCAAACAGGTTTCCTTAGCTTAGTCTCTTCCAAACTACTTTCCTCACCAGATTCTGCATCCCTTCCATGTACAGACGGTATGCCGTTCGCAGACCGGTCTGTGAAGAATAAAGCAGAACATTTGTCAATCCCATCTCTCACTTCTCCCTCATCATCATTACCAAATCCAACAGGGTCGTACAAAGAGCCAAACAAAAAGTTCTCCAACTTCTTCATTTCCCTTTCCTGCTCAATTTCAAACTTCTTTTGCTCTTCCTTGCACTCCCTCCGTCTCTTTTTCAATTTTAAGTTATCCGAATCATTTTCTTTTCTATCTTCCAACTCTTGGTTCCCTACCAAAAGCGAAAGCTCATCAGAGAGGTTCCTTTTAATCTTCTTGCTTTGGTCTTTAGGAAAAATATTTTGAGAAATCAAACCCATCATTCACAAAATGGCTACTACTGCAAAATAAACAACAGATAATTAGTCACATAATATTGACAGGCAAAGATCCTGGAGTTCAAAAATAATAATAATAATAATGCAACTAAAACTAGAAGTACTTGATATTTCATGGGTGAACCTAAGAAATATCAACGAAAAGCAAGCAATCAAATAAACCCAAAAATAAATGGACATTCAAGGCAACTGAGGCAGCCATTCAAAATGTAAAAGCTTGAAAACTATCCCTGGGAAAATTAAATTTCTATTGCTGATAAAAAAATTTGACATTTAGAAAAGATTAAATGTTAGGGTGATCTATGACTTACAAGAAGGATATAAGAATGTATCGATCAACTCCAACAAAATACAAACTACCATGGTAAATATGGCGTGTACTTTTAAAACTACTTCTTTTGAGCACAAAACAATAATGGAGTCCAAACTCCAAAGGCAGATCAAAACAGCAGATAATATAGAGCCTAATTAACAATGTCCTGGAATGAGAGGCCAATTTTCAATTCAATTGCCAAACTCCATTATTCTTGCAAGGAAATTGAACCACAACTCAAGAAGATGAAATTAACAAGCATATCTAAAATGACAAAATTGCTTAAAGCACCTTTCTAATGTTAAGCTATAAATCCACATAACCTTCCCATAAATATTGGTTAAATTGTGACAATCCAGAAGTCTCTTAATACTGCATAACAGAACAGAAGAATAATGACAATAGCATTGCAATCAATGTCTTTGGCATAAAGGGAAAACAAGCCTCATATTCTACATTAGAAGACTATTTGATACAAAACTAGGCAACTTTTGATTATTCCATACTCCAATTCCAAATTACCTTTGAATTCATTAATCAACATCAGGGCAGGGAAAAAAAAAAAAGAAGAAGCAATTTTCCAGACAAAAACCATAAAATTCCTAACTGTAACAGGTGGGCGCTTGCCCATTTACCCAAAAGCTTAAGCTGTTGGGTAATGCTGCATACCCACCCATTTATACACACTTCAAACCCCATCCAAATCCGATGTGGGACAAATATCCCCTTGTGACACTAGCCCATCACGTCAAGAAATACAGTTCTTCCTATAATTTAGACTATTATAGATGCAACTCTCGTAATACCACGTATTTCTCTGTGTTGAGAAAAAATTGTAATCCATTTCTTTTCTTTTTTAATATTTTATGTTTCGTGGAAATATTAAGAAATAAGCATCGACCCATCTATTTTTTGACACAAGTAAGCTTAGGGGTGCACACATTCAAGATCGGCCCAATATAATTAGATAAGTAAACACATAGTTGATCTTAGATATGATTTTATTAACTTTAATTTTGAAAAACTTCATTATGCTGCAACAAGAAATATTGTCAATAATATGCTGTAAACAATACATGCATTTGGAAAATAATCTAGTCTTTTTATGCAATTTAAAATTTCAATTGGAGGGTTTGTTCTATTTGTAAAGTTTCTTTTAAAACTAACAAATTTTGATTATTAGTTGTAACAAATTTATCATGAGCTCCTTTCTAGATTGAATTAGTTTATATATATGTATATATTTTTTGATAAGTAAAACTGTATAAAAAGCACTCAAAAGGGGAGTGCATCCCAAGGGAACAAACATAGGCCAAATCAGCCTTTACACTTTCAAAGAGGCCAAAAAATCAACCATTTCCTCTAAAGATCCATAATCTCTACCAAAAACCCAACATATTTTTCTCCTTTTTTAAGTTTTTCATATCCTGATTTACTTTCTAATAGACATATTCAATAATATAAATAAAAAAGGTCACAAACAAAATATACAGTTTTATGATAACAAATACTAATAAGACTATAAAATAAATTAAGTTAAAAAAACAATAAAACCTGATGTTAGAAAAATCCGGTCCAATGCTCCAACAAATACTTCAGTCCTTTTATTCCTAGTTTGTAACTTCCAATAAAATTATAGCACCTAAGTATAAAATTACTACCTCCAAATCCTTGAAGAGTCCCAAAATACCAAACTATGTGAGAATAAAGAAAATAGGAGATGCAGTGAAATAGTGAATCAGATGGAGAGACTGTAATGGGTGGATGAGAGAAAAAAGCATTTTTAATGAGAAGAGAAAAAAATCATGAGGAATAAGGATAAAAAAAATGTATGGAAGAAAGAAAGATAAATGTTAGGAGTTTAATAGAAAAGGTAGGAAAGGGAAGAAAAAGAAAAGAAGATGGAAAGTTATATCAATTCCCAATACAATTATCCATTAGATACGTATAATAATATATCAATATTAATACTGCTGCAAAGATTGAAAAAAATAAAATAAAACTGGACTGAGGACAGCCAAAAAAATTTTTTGAGGTGAATTAAGACAATATTAATATAGCTAATGTAATGATAGAAGAAAAAAATAAACAAATAAGGTGTAATGAGATTGAGGAGAGGAGGAAAAAGAAAAAAGAGTAAGGTGCAATAAGGATAAAAATTAGGAGTTTTAATAGAAAAGGTAAGAAAGTGGAATGAAAAGTTTATTAATGAATTAAATTCTATGGGCCCACTATTAAATCTCCGCTATTGGTTGAGCCCTAAAAATATAAGGATAAATAAAAAAATTAGGGCTTTCTATTGGCTGGGACCTTAGGCAACAGTCTAAATTGACACACGTTCACATAAAGGCAATCACCTAATCTTCCATCTTCTCAAGCTTTTTATGTCCTTATAATTTTAGGCCCCAACCAATAGCAGAGATTTAATAGTGGGCCAATACAATTTAATTCATTTAAAAACTTTTCATTCCACTTTCTTAACTTTTCATTAAAACTCCTAATTTTTATCCTCATCTCACCACCCTTTTTTTTCTCCCCTATTAATATTGTCTTATCTCACCTCATCATTACACGTTTTATTTCCCCTCTATCATTATAAAGGCCATATTAATATTGTCTTACCTCACCTTACTTTTTTTTTTCTTTCTCCTCTCCTTATTGCAATTTTTTTTTCTCCTCTACAAATGTATTAATATTGAATACATATCTAATGGATAATTGCATTGGGAATTGATAAAATTTTCCATCTTCTCCTACTTTTTCCCTTTCCTACTTTTTCTATTAACCTCCTAACTTTTATCTTTCTTTCTTTCTTTTATCCTTATTCCTCACTTCTTCCTTTTTCTCCTCTCTCATTACAAATGCTTTTTTCTCTCCTCTACTCATTACAAACTCTCGATATGAACTCACTATCTTACTCCATCTCCTATTTTCCTTACTCTCTCACATATTTTGGTATTTTGGGACTCTTTAAGAATTTGGATGTAGTAAGTTTCTACTTGGGTGCCATAACTTTATTGGAAATTACAAAATAGGAATAAAAGGATTGAACATTTGTTGAAGCATTAGACCGGATTTTTCTAACATCGTGTTCTATTATTCTTTATCTTAATTTATTATCTAGTCTTATTATTATTTGTTATCATAAAACTGTATATTTTGTTTGTGCTTTTAATTTATATCATTGAATATGTCTAATAGAAAGTATGAATCAAGATATGAAAAACTTTAAAAAAAAATAATAATAAGAAGGAGAAAAATAAATAAACTAATTCAATATTTAAAAAAAAGAGCTCTTGATAAATTTGTTACAACTAATAATCAAATTATTAGTTTTAAAATAATTTTTACAAATAGAAACAAACACTCCAATTGAATTGTTAAATTACATAGAAAGACTAGATTCTTTTACAAATGCATGTATTGCTTACATAATATTATTGACAATACATGTAACTGTTGTTGCATCATAAAGGAGTTTTTCAAAGTTAAAGTAAATAAATCATATCTAAGATCAACTATGTCATAACAAAGATTAAATGGAACAGCTATATTATCTATTGAAAAGATGCTTTAGCAAAACTCGCATCATAAAGGAGTTTTTCAAAGTTAAAGTTAATATAGCATATCTAAGATCAACTATGTCATAACAAAGATTAAATGGAACGGCTATATTATCTATTGAAAAGATGCTTTAGCAAAACTCGCATCATAAAGGAGTTTTTCAAAGTTAAAGTTAATAAATCATATCTAAGATCAACTATGTCATAACAAAGATTAAATGGAACGGCTATATTATCTATTGAAAAGATGCTTTAACAAAACCCAAATTCATGAATCTAATTAATAACTTTGCATCTCAACAAGCAAGAAAAACATTATTAACTATTATTTGTTATTAATAAATTAAATATTAAAAGCCCAATTATATATTTTTCATCTAAAGCCTCAAATTATATTGAGCTGGCCCTGGGAGCATGTCATAGTCAGTAAAAACCTACACGTAGGGAAGCTATTAAGGCTTTAGGACAATGCTACTCACTCTTAACTTAATCTGTTTATTTTCATTAATGGTATATGTATTGGACTATTAGTTTATAAGATTTTATTTATACCATTGATATTCTGATATGATTATATTATGATATGAATAAATAGTGTTTGGCTAAGTTACATTTTGTTTATGATTACTTGAAAGAGTAATGTTATGAAGAGAGTTTCATCATGACAAGAGCTTTGAGCTCTTCATATTTAACCACTAGATTGAGACAATTTTTTGAGATCTCTTGATAGCATTACCCTTACTTAAATAGAAATTATGAATTAAAATAAACAAATTTCCCAACAGTTTATACAGAAATAACCTGAGAAGAGCTCCTAAAATAAAAAAAGCAAAGCCGATCCCCCGCCACAAAATCAAGAAGAAAGAAACGAGAACTGTTTAATATATAAATAAATCCACTGATTTATAATAGGCTAGAAAATTAAACCACATGCAAACTGACTTCAAAGACAACTATATTGCCATTTATCAACAAATATAAATAAATAAATAAATATATATATATATATATATATATATATATTGCCATAACAATTCAAAATTCCCATTCTTCTGTTCACCCCGCAATCAGAAATAGTATTAGGACAGTATAATAATTCACGTGTGAGAAAAATCATTTTGTAATAATCCTTATATTAATTAGAAAAATTCAGCTAGTTAATTTTCAAAAAAACCATTCCCAATTAAACTAAAAATAGAACCCAACCACAGGTTAATTTTCAGTTAACTCTATCACATGAAACAACAGTTTTCAACACATACATTGAAAAAAAAAAACCATACTTACGATGAGAGAGAAAGATGATGAAGGCGTTGTTGAAGTTCATAAAGAAAGAATAGAGATGATATTATGATATCGTTAGATAGTTATCAGAGAGATGTAGTGAGAGAGAGAGAGAGACAGTAAAGAGACTATAGAGAGGAGAGAGATCGTGTGAGATTAGTTAGATAGTTCGGTAGATTAGGGTTACGCAATTATGCGAAGTAAATGTATTTGATATAAATAGTTAATTATAAATTATTTGATTAAGTAATTTACTGTAAATGGTAGATGTATCACTACTTTTTTATAATAATAAATTAATAATAACGATTGCGTTTTTTATATTAACCGTTTTATTTTAGGGTACTGCTTTCATTTTGTCTCGTAATTCAATACCCTAAATTGGTGATTGATAAAGTAGAATCTCTAGAATAAATGACACTTATAATTTTTTTAATTTAAACCTGTGAATTTAAATCATTTTTGAAAGAAAAAAAAAAGAACAAGAAAACATATTATATCATTTATTGGCTAAATTTACCTCTTTTTGAACAAATAAAAGTAATATAAAAATCTAAATAAGGGTAAAATTTTGTAAGATATGTAGAGATAGGGGTAATTATTATAATATTCTTACCAAAAATCATGAATAAACACAATTTATTTTAGAAAGTGAAAATGGGGATATAATTAGAATTTCTTATAGTTTTTCAAGAAATCAAAATTTTCCTGTGTTTTTTGTGGAAAAATAAGGTAGTAGTTATGGAAAGTTACTTTCCTACAAAATTTTTCTTTCCTTTTAAAAGATTTGAAATTTTTTTTTTTCTTTTCATTTCTTACTATTTCTATCTAACCAAACTAAGCCTAAAAACTCACCCCTCACATCTTTGAGGTCCTGGTGCACGTGAAATGGTGGATTACATGTGTCCCCGCTAAAGGCTTAAGGAGTCCAACGAGTTCCGACACCACCATGTTGACCCAAAAAAAAAAAAAACTCTTTATACAGGACCATGTACCATATCCTTCATGAGATTTCTAGGGGAAACAATGCTTCAGATCATCTTCTTGCTCACTCCAACTATGTTGCTCCAACCCAACCATGTCAAAAAAATTATTGTATATTGACAGAGAGCCAGAAAGAGGGAAGTTTTAGCTCCATGTTCATCCCTGAGAAAGTGAAGTAGGTTGTGCCTGATTTTTGCCAACACCACCTTATTTTCAGTCCAAAAATCTGGTGTGTCCTAAGGTAGGTGGTACTATTACTACTAGATACGTTAACTATATTGATTCTACTCCATCATCCAACTCGCAGACTCCCAAGTCCAGAAAATATTATCACTTTTATATTCTTCTCACTTTGCCAGTGATAAAAATCATTTTGAAAGACTGATTTGTGCCCTCAAATGCTATATATTAGCATAACATTCCATGGGATCTCTAGAAAACATAAGCTGTTAAAAAAAGATTCTGCACTCGATAGAAACAAAGCAATTTAGTAACACCATAATGACAAAGTTCATACAAGTAAAAAAAAAAAAAAAAAAAAACCATTAATCTGCTATTGAAAAGATACAGAAAACCACTACAATTGATCAACGTTTTTATTGTTCCTTCAATGCTTAGCCACTTGAATATCAAGTTCATCATAAGATTCAGAACTTGAAGCTCAAATAAAGTATGAACCATCTACACAAGACAAGCTTTACACGGACTACATTTCCATGGTAATTTGATGAAAACATCGGAAAAGATAACTCAAAATGAGGAGATGCCGGACTACCTATCAGTGCCTGAAATTACCATATCCTCCCACACCAGACGATCCATACCCACCATAGGGCTGTGCAGAGAAGGAAGATGAAGAATAGGAGCTATTATCAAACTGCGAGTAGGGAGACCTAAAACCAGTGTCAATCTTGCCATAACTACCACCAACCGGCTCTTCGTGGCTGCTTAAAAATTCCTACAAGAGAGAAGGCAGTGCATCTATAGTCAGCTTTCTTTTACATAATTTAAAACTCAACACAACATCAAGTTTGTTGAGGTATTGAAATAATCTTCAGAAATTTGGTTGTGAAGAACCATTTTGAAAGAACTTACCTTAAATCAGTATATGCATATGAAGTGGCTCCTTAATACAATTTTAAAATCACAAGCTATGATGAATTCATCCCATAATTCACTCAATAGTTCTTTTCCTAATATAATCCTTAAATTCTTGCTATGTTATAGCTTTCTTCCTCAAATTTAACCTTAGGGATAATGTAATTCGTAAAGCAGGGGCTTACTTGAAATAAATAAATAAATAATAAAAACATAGCACAGCCTGACAAATTCATTCAAAATAGATGTGTTACAAGTCATCCATAAAAAAACAATCAATAAAGTTAATTTTACGAAGAAATCAGTTCTACCGGGTAAAAAAAAAAAAAAAGGGTTTGAAGATCACATAAATTAAAGGAAATGATTCCTGCTACCTGAATAAGTTGCTGAGCTGTCTGAACTTGCGATGAAGTCCCTTTAATTTCGACAGTGATTTCATCTGGTAAGCCTCTACTCTCTTGCACAGTGAGGATGGCGCCACTAGTACGTCGGATATATGCAATATTTGCCCCTCCAATCCCAATGATGTCCTCAGCATAAGTTAGTGGTATTTGCATTGTTTGCGCAATCTGAATAGAGAAAGAAAACAAATAAGATAATAATACTAGGTAATAAACGTACTAAAAAATAAAAGAAATAGATACTGGGGCCAACAACATATAGCAACTATTTGACGAGCAAGAACTTATACAAATCTACAAAAACCATTTTCTTTCTTTCTACCTTTTGGCAGTCCTATCACCTATGCATACTACTCCACTTTTGATGCTCTTTCTCCAAATAGAAAAGATGATATGTTATAAATATATATATTTTTTTTAAAAAAAAAAAAAAAGGAAAAAATAATAAGAAGAGAAAATGGGCAGGACTGACATTTTATTATAATGTGTCAAAAAAGTAGCCTTGTACCTTTCACTAGGATATATAAAACCTCTGATGCAATTTTATTGATCTAATCTAATTGTGCTTCCACAACGCCATTTTAATTTTGCCTTCTAAGAGACACAACCAGGCCTGCATGGTTTATGGTGCCAAGCATCGCTAGAACAAGAACTATGATTTTACTTGGATTTGAAAAAATTTCCCATTGGAAACTATTAGTCAAATCATCTTACAGTATCTTTTAGGTAGCAAGCTCACCAGATCCAGAAGGAATAACAGCAAAATAGTTTACTCTTGGAAAGCTTCCAACATCTCAAGCCCAAAGCATATCTCATTAGTATTGGCTCAGTACATCACAAAGTAAAACTGAGCAATATTTTGCCGAAATTCATGTTCCACAGTGTCAACAAAAAGAAGCTTTTATCCAATCAAGCATCTTTCAAAAAGCAGAGGCACAATCGAACAAAACAGCAATGGAAGAGGATATATGATGTAAAGCATTCAGTCAGCATAGATATATACCAGAAAGAGGATAGGAAACTACTTACTTACAAATTTCAGGTTGAAGACTTAACTGCTAAAAGCTTCTTTTCCAATATAATAAATTAACGTGGATGAAAAGGCTGAAGATGTTTGACAACTCGAATACATTTCAATTTTGTTGAAGTATCTATCAGAGTATCATGTTAGGAGCAGGTTCTGTCACATGGAAAATCACACATCTCACAAGGATACATAGAGGAAGGGCACAACAGTACCAAAGGCTTTGTAGCCCAGTGGCATCTTCCCTATCTCCCAAAGGGGTGGTGAGGTTTCCAGTCCCCGTAGGAACAAATGGGTGTGTGAGTTTCTAGCCAATGAGGAAAAAAATGGAGGGGCACAACACATATGGGAGATTCATGCAACTAAGAACAATGAAACCATTGAACTAAAAATGTTCATAAAACATTTTTACCCATGTTTATAACACTACCTTTGTACCACGCAATACACATGTTGAGTTTGTTTTTCCTTTCAAATGGGAAATGATAATATTGTTCAAAAATCACAAGCATAAAGCCTCCCTATCAAAAGTTCTAATAGATTCAGGGTGGAAATGTTACTTAAACCAATATTGAAACAATAAAGGGTAATATTCCCACTCCAAAGGACAACCATGCCACTCCATCAAACTCACATCTCAAGACGGAGAAAAAGACAAATATGAACCCAGAAGGGACATGAATTATAAGAAAATAATACTGTTGAAACCACCAACCTGCGTTATAATAGGACCACCAGCAAGACCAAGTCCTGAAGAACGTATTCCCGAGAGTGCAGAATCTTCTCCATATAGTGAAAGTCCAGGAGGAGGCATTCGTGATTCCATATGGGTTTCACGGTCAAGAAACAGAGAATCCCGCTTTGCTGTAAGAGGATAATCAGTACCAATTCCAGTTTGAGAAGTAGTATGTGACAATGGCCTGTCAGCCCAAGTCTCTACTTGGCGATCTTGTAAGACTGTTGTATTGTACTGCAGAAAATGGTATAGCAAATGAGATCACTGCAGTGCATATTCTATAGTCAACATCAACATAAATCGAACTTACAGTCTTCTCGAATAAGGGAATAACACTATGATCCACCAAGAACTTCCTTAGATGCCCAACCACAGCTTCTAGAGCTTTAAGAACCTTGAGAGTTTCTCCCTGCAACTCCACAATCCTCTCGTCTGAGTTGACATACGATGGCAACTCATCTGGCAGAACAAATACGAATTGTCATGTGCAGTGTTATTCAGAGATGCAGGGAAAGAAAAAAAAAGGTGAATTACTCTAACCACCCCTGAGGTCTGTCCAAATTACCTCCAGCTGAAACTACTGGCAAAAGTATGGTCAACCTCCCTTAAGGTTTGTCCAAATTACTCCAACCACCCCTGACATCAGTCAAGGGTTAAGTCCGTAGTGAAATACTTCCTAAATGCCGAAACTACCTTTGAGTAAGATAAAATGACCATTTCAATGAATTATATTTAGACAAAACTACCCTTGCATGTATCTATATAACCTACCTCACTTTCCCTTACCAATTGCAACAATTTCCCTCTTTTTTATGGCACCAAGCACACTGGTAGTCTCTCTGTCTTTCTCATTTTTTTTCTCTCTGTTTTTTTTACCTGGTCAGTTTCTCTCTGTTTATTCCTCTCTCTCTCTCTCTCTCTCTCTCTGCTTTTTCTTCTCTTTCTGTCTTGTTTCAAGCAAAATCTGGACAGTGGTGTGGATTTCACAATGTGGTTGAACCATTTGAATCTTATTCATTGACTTGCAACAGAACTTAGCTTATTTAAAAGTCCTGAGCTTAAGCCAACCAAGAACAGGGTTGCTCATGATATCATCTCTTGATGCTAGAAAGAGATCATTCAATGGTATGTTTTTCACTTGCTGGACTTTAAGCAGCTTTGGCTACTCTAAACTAACTTATTTTACCTCATAACAAAATTTGACAATTGTTGAAAATCCACTTAATTTATGGGTATGTCCTGACATTTCCAACTGCTGTTCAAAACAACAGAATAGCAAAAACAATCAAATGGAATTGGTTACTATAAACTAATACAATCAGAATTGTCATACAAAATCTTTTGTACATAAAGATATGGCTGATATGGTGGAGAGAGTGTTTGGAGATGATGAGGGTTTCATACTTGTGAAGGGTGTATGGAGAGTCAGAGAGAGAGAGAAAGAGAAGTCAGAGATCCTATTGATCGTACTGAGAGAGAAATCCAAACGCCACCTTCAGATTCTGTTGTCTTTGGGGTTAGAAGGGTAGCTGGTAATTTAATATTTAGTAATGACATCATCCAAACGTCAGCAATAAAGAAGATTTTTAGTGAGGGCAAAATAGTACTTTCATAGCTATCATTAGTTGGATTAATGGCGCTATCTTTGATAGGGGGTGTCAGAGAGATTTTTCAAAAAGTGTCAGCCGCAGGTAATTTGGACAAACCTCAGGGGAGGTCATAGTAATTCACCCCAAAAAAGGTAATTTTAAGCATAAAAAAAGATCAAAGATATGAGACATACAAAAAAATGTATCTAATAGAAAGTTCAACAGAAGACAGAAAGAATCTTTGATACAAGTGAGAAGTGCAATTTAGACGGGTGGAATTTCATAGGGATCAGGTATTGTCCAGAAATAATGGCCATGAAGACCAAAGCTTTGCTTAACCTTAGACAGTATTATTCACAAAGTGAACCCGCTTTCTCACGATGGCAGGTCTTTTACTATTACAACAAGCAACGGCCCCTGATAAAACAATTCTATAATAAACAAACAATTTGTAGGTTTACTAAGAGTTGTAGCTTAGTGGAATCTCCTCTACCTTCCAAAGTGGAAGGTGAATGGGAGTGTAAGCTTCTTGCCACGAGAGCGAAAAAACAAAAACAAAAACAAAAACAAAACATAGCTTTCAGAACATTTCAGGCATACCATTGGAGAGAACCCGGATAGAGGCATTAGTGCTCTCCTGTATTGACTTGATCGTAGAGCCTTGCTTCCCAATCAAATTAATGGCTTGTGTGGATGCCACCAATAACCGGATTGAACAAAATGCAGCTCCAGCAGCACCAGTTGCGTCATTATCAGATAATCCACTGACACGTTTGAATACTCTTATCGTAGCATCCATCGCTGGGGACAATGATGCCTCCAGTTCTTCCTTTCCAGATATCAAAACCTATAAAATTGAAGAACAAGTTCACAGTTGGAAATTAGAATTTGATGCCTAAGAAGAAAAACAAAAAAGAAATGACCAAAGGGCCTCTAGCCCAATGATATAGTCTCTCGTTCTCTTCTGCCTAAAGGGGAGGTCCAGAGTTTGAGTTCCACTAGGGACATGTTGTAAATGAATGGGTGTGTGAATTTGCTTTAACTTCCAAAAAATAAACACATCTTCCGTTGTCCATTTGTTCGAATTTGGATTGTAGACATGTTTTAATGCTAAAACACTAGTTTCATTTCAAATAAAGGTAAAAACTTCACAAAAAGCAATCAAAATTGGTCAAGGTAAAAGAAGCGATCTAGGTACAGCAGCTTTACTCAAGTCCAAGATTGCATTCCTGTTCTTAAAAGCAATAAGTACTTGCACTTAGGTTGCATGTCTGTTCTTAAAAGAAAACACAGCCTAATGAAAAGGATAGAGAAGGGGAGAGAGTGTGTGTGGAGAGTACAGAAAGACATTCTGAAACACAAAATTTGATACCCAAACAAAATAAAAAAGATAAAAACACAAACACAAGCATTGATCACATGGAACACAAAATACTTAGAATTTGTGCATTAAGGACGGCAAATCCATTAAAACCTTGTCAATATTCACAAAGAAACAACCTTGGAAGATAAAATTACAATTTTAAAATTGAAAAGTTAACATTGTTCTTAACCTAAAACCCTAGAAATGGGTAACAAAAAGGAAAAACAAGAACTGGTTAGAGATACAGAAAAGAAAGAGAAAAAAAAACCCTAGAAATATGGATAGAGAAAGACTCACAATGCGATCAGAAGTTCCGTTGGGGGCATCAAGGACGCGTATGCGAGCGCCAGTCTCCTCGGACATTTTCTTGATGAGTTCACCTTTGCGGCCGATTATGCCACCGACCTTGAGGACGGGGACGATGAGGCGAAACACGCAGTCCCCGGGCCATCCCGGCCACTTCTTGACGTCTTCGTCGGCTGAAGCTGCAGCCGGAGTGGGCATTGTTTCTTCCGGCGCTGATCCGGACAGAGAATGATCATCTCCTAGTGACTCGGACTCGGTGGCCGTGGCGGTTGCAGTGGCGGAGTCAGTTGTCTCCGTTCGTTGATCAGATTCTGGGCCCTTGGATGACCCGTTCTCGGCGACCTCGGTAGTAGCAGCAACAGTAGAAGAAGCCATGAGAGATGGAGAGAGTATGGTATGGTGTGATAGAGCTAGAAGGGGCTTATATTCGTATAATGTGTTGTCGTCCCGTGGACGATGTGCTGTACAAACAGAATCTGTTGTGTAGACCTAATTTGGTGCGGGTCCCATCCTTGAAAAAATGACGTACTGACTTGGATACTAGTATCATTTTTTTTTGAAATATTAAAACAGTGATAGGTTGAAATTAGAAGAATAATTATTTTCCTTCTGTCAATATCGCGTGATTCAAAAAATAATAATTATGTAAACAAATTTAAAGAACAAATTGGTTCTTTGACAATAATAAAATTTACCACTTTCATTTTTTCTTCTATACATTTTTTTAATTATTTTATATTTATTATAATTACATTTTTCAATAGATTGTATTTTTCTCAATGTACCTATGAAAGATTAATTTTATAAAGGGTTAAGTGGAAGAAAAGAAAACAAAATCATCTACTATTGATATAGTGCAATATAGTCCTTGTGTGATATAAAACCTACCTATACTATCAATTTGGTGCAATTACTCCATATTCGCATAAAAAGACATTAATACCCTCCCTAATATAAATTAAAGGATTAAGTGCAAAAAAAACCCCTCATATATAGGGTTTATGCAGAAATAGTCCCTACTTTTTGAAAATATGCATTTCAGTTCATAAAATTCAAAAAAAGTTGCAAATAAGCCCATCTGGCCACTTTTTGGTCAAAATTGACATTAAATAAATTCAAAAACCCTATTTTGCCCTTTCTTTTCCTATTCTACCCTCTCTCTTACGTTCCACCACCACCACCATCCCTAACCCCACCACCACCACCACTACCACTATGTTTATTCTAGCCATTCTATTCAACCCCATAGCCAGAGTTCAGCGCCAATCTGTTGAGTTAACTCATTGCGTCATCAAACAAAGACACATCACAAACCCAGCTGTTAGCAACAATGAGGACGGCGAGCTCGGGACACCGTTAATGTGTCATCGGTGATGGCAACTGATGGGAAGGGTCTATATCTGTTGGTGTTTGCCGTCTGGTAATAATGAGAGCTTACCGCCGGAGTTTAGTTGGCGGTGAAAGGTTGAGGTCTTATTCGACGACGATAAGACGGGGGACGGTGAACCTCGTAAGGTGGTTTCAGACGGGAGTGGTTCCGCCGCCTCTGAGGAAGAGGTCAGCGGGATTGGCCAAGTATAGTTCGGCGGCGATGAGAGCCTCTGTGATAGCTATGAGGCTCAACCACTACTTTACTCCCTCCCTTCATTCCACCACCACGTCCACCGCGACCGCCTTTGCCTCTTCCTCTCCCTCCATCACTTCTACCGCCACCATAGCTTTTAAAACTACCACAACCTCTGGGGCCTCCGGGGCTTTTTCCTCTTCCGAAGCCCCTTCTTCCTCTCCCTCCATCACTTCTACCGCGCCTGTCTCTGCCCCTTCCTCTCCCTCCATCACCTCTACCGCCACCACGACTTTTAAAGCCGCCGCCACCTCTAAGGCCTCGGAGGCTTCTTCATCCTCCAAAGCCCCTTCCTCCTTTCCCTTCATCACCTCAACCACATCTGAACCTGTAATACCCCTAATTTTAAAATGATAGTCTCGGTATTTTTATTAATTGTTTTAAATGGTGTTCTTGATTCTTTAATTGATTTTCTTGACTATTTGTTAATTATTTATATGATTTAATTAATTATGCGTTGGGTTTTCTTGTAATAAATAGTTAGGAATTTTAATGTTTTAAATGGTTGCTTATTTTATTTTTAATTCATTTTCTTTTAGGGTTATGGATAGTAGTCATGGCCAACCAATTGGGTTCCATGGACTACTTGGATAAGGGGTTTAATGGGTACGGATAATTACCCATGGATAGTGGATATGTATATATATATAATTAAATAATATATATTTAGGAAAAGTCCATTGGGGATAATCTAGTGTATTTATTTTATTTAGATAAGAATAATATACATAAATTATACGTAACTTATATTTTTAGTTATCTTTTTAGTTTTTTTTAATTTTTATTTGTTCTTTATTAGTTGGATGTGGATTGGGAAAAGGAATAGGGTTTATATGTAGCATATATATATGTCTTTATAGGGTTGGAAAATGGGCTAGAAAATATATCACGTATATTATTTTAGAGAGAGAGAGAGAAAGAAAGAGGAAGAAGGAAGATGAAGAAGAAGGAGGAGGCTAGGGTTTAATCAAATCCTAAAGACAAGTTCTCTGTTCTACACTTCTCCTTTGATCTGTAACCTATATGTCTCCAGTATAATTTTAGGGATGTTTAAAAGATTAATAAAATTGGAATCCATGTTTTAATTTATCTAGAACTAGGTTTTATACATCTTATTTGTTCATGGTTGTTCTTGTGTAAACTGTTAAATTCATGATTTGATTTGATTATTTTGTGAATTTGTTGCATGATTCAGATGATGTTTTGTTTTATCTGTATATGGATGGAACGTAGAAACATGCCTAAGATTCCTAAAACAAATAAAGATTTAATGCACAGTTGAAATTATGGGTTGATTCGCGTAAGTTTGGACCGCTGTTACAATGCTCGAGCCTTGGGGGCAAAACTCGAGCCTTGGGATGAAAAGCTTGAGCAATTAGTTGTGAAGCTTGAGCAACTGGCTGTAAAGCTCGAGCAATTGGTTGTAAAGGTCGAGCATTTGGGATGTAAAGCTAGAGCTTGAGAAGGAAAGCTCGAGCAATAGGGATAAAAAACTCGAGCCTGAAGTAGGATGCTCGAGCCTTAGATAGGGTGCTTGAGCAATTAAGACAGAAGCTCGAGCCTTACCTGGTGAAGTCTCGAAAATAGCGTTGTTTTATTTTTAGATTGGATTTGTGGAGTCCTAAACATCAAATAAGGACTAATAATGATTTAAATAAATTTTAAACAAAGTATGGAGAATGCTTAAGTGATTGTATAGCAAAATATAACAATCTGTTTAAGATTCAGTATGTGTAGGATATGTGACATAGGAAACTTAAATAAATTATAAGTTGCCCTATTTTGTGTTAGCATGATATAATATTATTATTATGTTTAACTTTAGATTATGTGATGTACTCCTGAAATTATTACATCAATTGTTGGATTGTGTGGATTAAGTGCACGAGTATGGGATGGCGGCACTCTAGGGATGGATTAACTTATCAGTTAAGTCCTACCTATTATATAAGGGAACGGATTAACTAAAATGTTAAGTCCTACTTATATTTGTGTCAGGTCAACTAAACAAGTTGAATGACTAACTGGATTACTGGATACTTATACTTATGTCGTGTCAAGGCAATGAAAAGTTGAGCGGCACTACTTTGGTTTGGATGGAGTTTAAATATATAGTTATGATACCTCGAGATGAGCTTGAATCTCAGGATCGATGGTTAGGGAGCGTATATGCATTGGGATGCATAGTTGGTTATGATGGTTGGAGGTGTACCCTGTTAGGTTTAGGTACGCATGCCCACTTCGGGTGCATTTTGCATGTTGCCTCTATTTAGGTTGAGGCTGGCCTGTAGTCCAGTGAGAGTCCTTTAATGTGGATATATATATATTTATGGATTATATAGTTATTGCATGGGTTAGTTATAGATGTATAGTTTTCCGGTCTCTGTTTGGGTTGTTGTAGAAAGAACTTGTTCATGAGTGTGGAGGGAAAAAATCCCCCCTCCAATAAGAATCGTCCACATCATCACACTACAAAGGTCTTGGGTGTGTTTTAATGCAGGAGGAGTGATCGATTTTATATGGGTCTCGTAAGCTTAAGCCTCATGAGCTTAATTATCCAACACATGATTTGGAGTTGGCAGTTGTGGTCTTTGCCTTACGCATTTGGAGGCATTATCTGTTGGGAGAATCCTTCAGATTATTTAGTGATCACAAGAGTCTGCAGTACTTGTTTACTCAGCGAGAGCTGAATATGAGATAGCGTCGATGGTTGGAGTTTATAAAAGACTATCAATTCTCTATACAGTATCATCCAGGGAAAGCGAATGTGGTGGCCGATGCACTCAGTCGCTGACCTGTTAGTAGTCTTTCTGCTCTATTCACTACTGAGTGGAATGCTTTGAAGACGGTGGATGAATTGTCAGATGCTTTCATGGCTTGCATGGTAGTTACACCTTCTATCATTCAAAAGGTTTTGAAGGCACAATGTAATACCCCTAATTTTAAAAGGATAGTCCTGGTATTGTTTAATTGTATTTTTAATTCATTTAATTTGTTATTTGTATTTGTTTGTTTGTTTGTATGAATTACTTGTGGGTTTGTTTAATTAGATTTTGTTTTTTGCTTTAAATGATAAATTGATTAATGTTTTAAATTGGTTTTAATTTATATTGTTTTGGTTTAAGTAGTTGTCTTATTTATGGATTTATTTGTTATAATTTAGTTGTTTTTAGTTGAGTTAATTTTATGGATTTTAATAATTTAATTGTTTTAAGTTAATTATTTTAAATGACTGATTTAGTTAGGTTTAGTTAGTTTTCAACGTGACTTTCTTTTAGGGTTTACAGTTTACATAGGAAGTCGTCAATTAAATATAGCTTAGGTTGTTCTATGGGCCGAGTTATATGTGGATTAGGGATTAGTGTATAAACCTATAAATATGTATGTTACAGTGGATTAGGGTTTAAAAAAACACAAAACAAAACGTGAGTTAGTCTGTAGAACAGAGACTTGTGAGAACAGAACAAGGCTTAGGAGAAGAACGGAGAGGACCAAGGGAGAGTTGTGGGGGATTAAATCAAAACCATAGGAGGCGTGAAGGTGGTCAGTGGTTGCCGGAAATTAGGAAGACGACAACACAGTTTTGAGACCAAAACTACAGGCAAGTTCTTCTCTTTCTCCTTCTCTTTGGCTCGTGTTCTGTGCATCTAGATAGTCTCTAGGGTTTAAATTGAACATTAACTGGAACCTATGTGTTTAATACATGTTATATCAATGATCTTTAGGTGTTGATATTAATTATGTAAAACAAAATTTATGCATGCTTTCGTTTCAGCATTCTATTCTTAAAGCATGTTAAGTTAGTTGCAATTTTAGCCTCTGTAATTCTTTTCAACTACTGTAAATAGACCATTGGAGTGATACTAGGTATATATAAGACTATTAAGTTCAGTATTTAAGAGAAACAGAGGAACTAGAATGACCGAAGGTGGAAAAGATAGGCTGAAACGGAGCAGAATGGGGACGGAGGCTCTCGAAGGAGGTGAGAGCCGACTCCATGGATGTGAGAGCCGGCTCCCACACATGAAGAGCCAGCTCTAGGGTTCCTAGAGCCCGCTCTAGGCTCAAAAGAGCCTGCTCTTTAAAATCTAGAGTAGGCTCTCTTCAATTCTCACTTTCAGACTTGTTTTTCCACGTCTTGTTTGATACTGTTAAGCATGGACACTGTACTAATGGGTCTGGGTCTTCACAGAGGGACTAAGAAATTGTTTTAGGATGTTATTAGGACCCGAAATTAATTAAAGTTTAATTCTAAGTGGTTGGGATTAACAGTATACAGTTAATGAATTTTTCTATGCTATTAACGGATGGAAGACAAAATAATTGCTTAATTAAATTTCAGCAATTTAAATGGATTTAATGTGTTTATAAAACTTGTTTTAAATGCATGATGAAGTCTTTTATTTAACAAACTAGACTTGTAGCATAGTGTGGCCCTGTGCTAAAAGATTAAACGAAATTCAAGTATACAACTAAGTACGCTGTTGCCGGAGGGAAAGAAATAATTTGCTTAAATTAATGTAGCAATTTATTGGCCTATAATATGATTATAAGATTTATTTTAAGTGCATGATAGAGTCATTGATATATTAGATTTGATTTATGCATACTCTGAACATTAGTTGTTAAATTATTAAATCGGTTCCTGCAGTCATATGATTTAATTCTTAGATTTAAATTGTTGAAACTTTAAGCACTTTTCTACAATTATTTGAATAATGGTTTTGGACTGTAAATTATTAAACCATTATATATATGTTGTAATTTACATAGATATGGAGGATTTTATGCACCGGTATGGGACGGTGTCATACTAGGGACGGTTTAGCTCAAAACGCATAAACCTAACTTAATGGATTAAAGGAATGGATTGGAAAATATTGAATCCTAATTGTGACTAAGTCAGATCAATTGCGAATAAGTTGAATGGCTTCCTGGATTAATGGATGGTAGTTAAGTCATATCAACTGAATAAGTTGAGTGACTAACTAGTTGGTTTATTGTATGTCAGTTTAATAAATATTTGAACTACATACCCTGGTGTTTGGACGAACTTTATATATATGTTTATGGTACCACAAGATGAACTTGAGTCTCAGACTCGTTGGTTATGGTGCGTTTATGGATGCGTAGCTGGTTATAATAGGTTGTGGTGTACCCCGTTAGGTCTAGGTACTCATGCCCACCTTCGGGTGCATTTTTGCATGTTGCCTTCTATTCAGGTTGAGACCTCCATTATAGACCAGTGAATGTCCTTAGTGTGGATATATTTATATGTATGGACTAGATAGATATTGTGAGGTGTCTACGGTGTATCTACATATCGGGTCACTGTATGGATTGTAGTTAGATTAGAACTTGCTCGTGGGTCTAACCCACTCCTTTATTATTCTTTTCAGGTATTAGACGGTTCCAGTCTCAAGCTTGATTGTGCTGAGCAGAGACTTTCATTCGTTCCATCAACAACGTAAGATTTCACTTCACGCTTTAGTCTTGGATTATTTTTCTACTTTCAGTTATTTAGTTTCAGTTGGAGTTTTATTTCGGGGTCCACTAGTTGGATTCCCAAGTTGTAACCTTGGAGGTTTTGGAATGATTGGATTATTAATATTTTCAGTTTGGAGGATTTTATAATTCTTTTGGTTTCTTTATTTAAATTCTTAAATTTCTATTATGTGTTCGCTTTAAAATACTTCAATTGTTTGATATTTCCCTCGGGTTTGGGCTTGGGCCTGATTAACCCGTGTCTCGGATCCGAGGAGTATCACACGCAACACACAGATCAGCAGTGCATTGACAAAATTGCAGAGATAACTTCTGGTGAGGTCCCATTTTACTATGTTGGGACTGATGGAGGTTTGAGGTACAAGGGACATTTGGTGGTACCTTCTGTTGATAATTTGAGGAAGGATATGATGACGGAGACTCATCATTCTGAGTTTTCTGTTCATCCAGGAGGAGACAAGATGTATCAAGATATGAAGCGGCAGTTTTAGTGGGCGTGAATGAAAAAGGACATTGCTATTTTTGTTTCTTGGTGTAGTACTTGTCAGATGGTCAAGATTGACCATCAGCGGCCGCCAGGAGCTCTATTGCTACTACCTATACCGAAGTAAAATTGAGAGAGCATTTCTATAGATTTTGTGGAGGGATTGCCTAATTCCTTTAAGGATCACAATTCCATTTGGGTCATCGTGGATAGATTGACTAAATCAGATCATTTCTTGCCTATTCGCACTAACTTCACTTCGGAGCAGTTGGCGAGACTTTACATTTCAGATATTGTGAAGTTGCATGGCATTCCGTTATCTATTATATCGAACAAGGATTCGAGCTTTGTGTCAGGATTTTGGAAGAGTTTCCAGCACGCTTTGGGTACAGAGTTGCATCTTAGTACTGCTTATTATCCTCAGACTGATGGACAGATTAAGAGGGTTAATCAGAACATGGAGGACATGCTTCGTTCGTGTGTTCTTGATTTCAAGGGTCACTTGGAGGATTATTTGCCACTTGTGAAGTTTGCATATAACAATAATTTCTAGAAGACTATTGGTTGATGCTAAGCAGAAACTGTCCACATCATTCCTCCGGTTCTATGTAGGACTCTATCAATGTTTTAGTTTATGATTATGGTTATTTTTAGATTGATTTAGTTGGATGATCATTAGGGGTCCACTAGATGGATTCCCAAGTTATAATGATATAAGGTTTTGGATAATTCATTTGAGGATTTTATTATTTAGTTTTCTTTTCTGCTATTTATTTATTCTTAGTTCTTTCTTTTATATTCTGTGTTCATTTATATACTTAATTGTTTGGTATCCCTCGGATCTGTACTTGGACTTGATCACCCGTGGCTCTAGAATCGAGGGGTGTCACAGTTGGTATTAGAGCACTCCAGGTTAAGTGTATCTAGGATTCTATCGTATAAGACTTCCATGTAGCGTATTTTTTTGTTTAGAGCTTAAGTTTAGGACTCGTTGTTTTCCTTTATGGTCCGTTTAAAAAATCGTGCTGATGTCTATCTTTTTGTGTTAACAGAATAGATAACGATATTAGAGGACAGAACATGCAAGGAAACAGATGGCAGAAGAGAGCGGCACGTAGGCACCAGTATCTCCTACGGCGTCAGCAAATGGAGGAGGAGCAGCAATTGCCTGAGTTTCAGGATAATGATGGTCAGTTGCACAAAGAACATGAGGCAGTTCAGCAGATTCAGGGTCAAGGAGGAAATCCAGAGTATCCTCCTCATCTCAATGACCTCATTGCTCGGGCTATAGAAGCAAGGGTAACAGCTGCACTTCGGAATCAATCACAGGTTCAGCAGTCACCTATACCAGCACCAGTGGTTCTGACTGATCCTTTTGAAAAGGTTAAGAGTTCTTCACAAATGGGAACCCACATGAGTCTTAAGGCTCCATCAATGCGAAAGCAGCTCATCAGTGGAAGAAGGACATTGAGCGACATCTTCGAATGATTCAGTGCACGGAGGTTCAGAAGCAGATGCTTGCTACATTCAAACTGGTCAGAGATGCACTACAGTGGTGGGAGTCAGTTACCACCGCAGAGGAAAGGACTTCATTAACTTATAATCAGTTCAATGCTCGCTTCAATGAGAAGTACTTTTCATATGCAGTCAGGACAGCTATGAAGACAGAGTTCCTTAATCTACAGCAGGGGAACATAACAATGGCAGAGTATAAACAGTAGTTCACGCGTTTATCTCTTTTTGTACCAGAGGATGTGGATACAGAGGAGAAGAAATACAATAGTTTCATTAAGGGACTGATGTGGTCTATTAAGCGATCTATTACCAGTAGTCCAGTTTACACTATATATACTCAGGTGATAGACACCGATTTACAGCAGTATCAGTTGACCGTGGACTTCAAACAGGCTAGGGGTGAGAAGCGGAGTGACGGAGACTCTGTTAATCAGTCAGCTGAGAAAGTGAATAGTAATGGACACCGACAGAATGACAAGGGCAAATTATAGGGACAATAGTCTTAGAAAAAACACAAAGGTGGTTCAAATGTTCATAAGAATGGGGCACCTGTTCAGAGGCAGCAGGATGGGGGACCATAGGCAGGACAGGGTCAGCCACATGTTAACCGACAGAGGAGGCCATTTGGCACTTTCTAGGGTAGTTGCTGTACTTGTGGAGAGTTTGGTCATACTTCCAGGTAGTGTCCTAAAGCAGAAAGGAACAGGGACAACATGTGCAGCAGGGATAGAGGGCACCAATACCTTTACCAAGTCCACAGGTTCCATGGATTCAGGGACAGATATATCCAGCTTTACCAGTACCTCCACAGCCTCGGGGACAGGCACTGCAGCAGTTGCATTATGGCAATGTGTATAACCCCATGCCACAGGATGTTCAGGCACCTCAGGCTGTTAAGGGTATGTTTCTTATTCATGGTTCATAGGGACGTGTTTTATTTGATACGGGTGCTACTCATTCATTCGTGTCTAAATGTTTTGTTGCATTATCTGAGATGACGACGCGAGTTTGCAATAGACTTCAGGGTATTTCTACACCTTTAGGCAATACTGTTATGTTACATGAAAGTGATGGATCTATGATATTAGATATTGGTAGAGTCAGATTTTTAGCTAATCTATTGGTCCTGGACATGCACACTTATAATGTGATACTTGGGATGGATTGGTTATCTCGTTACCATGCCCAAGTTAATTATTATGATAGGTCATACCTGGTCAGGATATGTACGTCGTTGCTTTGCCACGTTCTAACGGGGTTACTAACACTTATTTGTTTTACGTGAAGGAGGAAATAGAGGAAGAGATTACTGTGTCACTGGATAACATACCGATTGTACAGGAATTTTTGGATGTTTTTCAAGAGGTCAGAGGACGACCATGATAGACATCTACGGATTGTGTTGTAGACACTTCGTGAGCACCAGTTGTATGCCAAGTTCGAGAAGTGTGAATTTTGGCAACGGGAGATAAAGTTTCTGGGTCACGTGGTGTCAGAAAGGGGAATAGCGGTGGATCCGACCAAGGTTTCAGCGGTGATTGAGCGGGGCCAGCCTACATCACCTACTGAGATTCGGAGTTTCCTCGGTCTGGCAGGATATTATAGGATGTTCATCTAGGGGTTCTCAAAGATAGCGGGACCGCTCACTCATCTGACTAAGAAGGGTGTACGGTTCGTGTGGGATGAACATTGTCAGAAAGCTTTTGATGAGCTGAAGACTAAGTTGACTTCTGCACCGATTTTATCTACCCCACAGAGCGGAATAGAGTATCTGGTTTACATGGATGCTTCTTTGTAGGGTCTTGGATGTGTTTTGATGCAGGAGGAGAGATCGATTTCGTATGGATCTCAGAAGCTTAAGCCTCATGAGCTTAATTATCCAACACATGATTTGAAGTTGGCAGCTGTGGTCTTTGCCTTACGTATTTGGAGGCACTATCTGTTGGGTGAGTCCTTTAGATTATTTAGTGACCACAAGAGTCTGCAGTACTTGTTCACTCAGCGGGAGTTGAATATGAGACAGCACAGATGGTTGGAGTTTGTGAAAGACTATCACATCTTTATACAGTACCATCCAGGAAAAGCGAATGTGGTGGCAGATGCACTCAGTTGCCGACCTGTTGGTAGTCTTTCTGCTCTATTCGCTACTGAGTGGAATGCTTTGAGGATGGTGGATGAGTTGTCGGATGCTTTCATGGCTTATATGGTAGTTACCCCTTCTATCATTCACAAGGTTTTGAAGACAAAACTCACAGATCAACAGTGCATTGACAAGGTTGCAGAGATAGCTTCCGGAGAGGTTCCATTTTATTATGTTGGGGCTGATGGAGGTTTGAAGTATAAGGGACGGTTAGTGGTACTTTCTGCTGATGATTTGAGGAAGGATGTGATGACTTAGACTCACCACTCTGAGTTTTCTGTTCATCCAGGAGGCGACAAAATGTATCAGGATATGAAGCGACAGTTTTGGTGGGCAGGTATGAAGAGGGACATTGCTCTTTTTGTCTCACGATGTACTACTTGTCAGTTGGTCAAAATTGATTATCAGAGGTCGCCAGGAGCTCTATAGCCATTACCGATACCGGAGTGGAAATGGGAGAGCATTTCTATAGATTTTGTAGAGGGATTGCCAAACTCTTTCAAGGATCACAACTCTATTTGGGTTATCGTGGACAGACTGACGAAATCAGCTCATTTCTTGCCTATTCGCACTGACTACACTTCGGAACAGTTGGCGCAACTTTATATTACTGAGATTGTGAAGTTACATGGTATTCCCTTGTCTATTATATCGGACAGGGATTCGAGCTTTGTGTCTGGATTCTGGAAGAGTTTCCAACAGGATTTGGGTACGGAGTTACACCGTAGTACTGTTTATCATCCTCAGACTGATGGACAGACTGAGAGGGTTAATCAGATTATGGAGGATATGCTTCGGTCGTGTGTTCTTGATTTCAAGGGCTACTGGGAGGATTAGTTACCGCTTGTGGAGTTTGCTTATAACAATAGTTTTCAGAAGACTATTGGGATGGCACCATTTGAGGCATTATATGGCCGACCATGTCGATCGCCTGTTTGTTGAATGGAGGTTGGTGAGAGCCGATTCTTGGGTCCTGAGTTCATTAAGGATACTTCCGAGAAGATCGCTCTTATTAAGGATCGCATGCGTACTGCCCAGAGTAAGCAGAAGAGTTATGCGAATCGTCGCACACGTGCTTTGGAGTTTCAGGTTGGGGATTAGATTTTCCTCAAGGTGTCGCCTATGAAGGGTGTAATGCGTTTTAGGAAGAAGGGGAAGTTATCACCCCGGTTTGTCAGTTCATTCATGATTACGGATTGCGTTGGCGCTGTTACTTATCAGTTGGCACTTCCGGATAATTTGGATCGCGTACACAATGTGTTTCATGTTTCCATGTTGCGGAAATTTCTGCGAGATGAAGATCGGTATCAGCATATCGATGTTGGGGAGATTGAGTTGCAACCGGATGCAACTTATTTGGAGCCACCATGTCAGATTGTCGACCATTGGGATCAAATCCTTCGTAATAAGGTTATTCCTTTAGTTCGTGTCCAGTGGAGTCATCACAATAAGGCTGAGTCTACTTGGGAACGGGAGGACATCATTCGCTCGCAATTTCCTGAAATTTTGGAAGAAGGTAAGAGCGAATCCGATGATGGAATTCCTTTTATTAGGGGGGAAGAATGTAATACCCCTAATTTTAAAAGGATAGTCCTGGTATTTATTTAATTGCTTAATTGCATTTTTATTTTATTTAATTGGTTATTTGTTTGTGTGTTTATTTAATGGTTATTTTAATTGAATTTTGTTTTACTTTTACTTATTAATTGATTAATTATTTTATTTAAATTGGTTGATTATTTTATTTGTATATTTATTTTAGCTTCATGGTTTATTTTAATTGTATTAAGTTAAATGTTTTATTTACTAAATTAGGTTATAGTTTTAACTGTAGAATGAAATTTACGTGTGTAGCCGTCATTATTTTAAAACGTCGGTTTTGTTATGGGCCGACAAGGATTAGGATTAGGGCTCCGTCTCTACACATACAGGGAATAGAGTTTAGTTAAGTCTCTATATATATAGAACAGTACGTCCACTTAGGGTTTTGAGAATACACAACCCCTATTCACGTACCAAAGATACAGAGATAACAAAGACTTATGAAAGAACTAAGCAAGAGAAAACAGAACAAGGCTTAGGAGGAGAATAGAGAGGACCAAGGGAGAGTTGTGGTGGATTAAACCAAAACCATAGGAGGCTTGAAGGTGGTCAGTGTTTGCCGAAAATTAGGAAGACGGTGACAAAGTTTTGAGACCAAAACTGCAGGCAAGTTCTTTTCTTTCTCCTTCCCTTTGGCTCGTGTTCTGTGCACCTAGATAGCCTCTAGGGTTTTAATTAATTAGTAATCAGGATTTACGTGTTTAGTATTGCTATATTGATAATATGTTGTATTAAAATCAAATCTGCTTACAATTTGTGCATGTTTGCTTCCGGTTTTGTTCCTTAGAGCATGTTAAGTTCTGTTGTGATTTTTGTTACTGTACTTGCTTCCATCTTCTATAAACGAACCATGGGGATGTTAATGGGATGATATAAGATCTTAGGTTCAGTATTGATGAGGAACAGAGGGGTTGGAATGGAACTGTTGTGCTAGTTTCAGTTTGTTCTTAAAGCATGTTTAGTTCAGTAGCAAATTTAATCTTTGTATTTAATTCCAATTGTTGTTATTAAACCATTGGGATGCTATTTGGTATTAATAAGACCCTTAGGATCAGTTTTAGAAACCAATTGAAGGGTAGAAAGTGGCTGGGGTCGAAGTAGATCATCGGAAACGAAGAAAGAAGCGGAACAATGGGCTCAAATGAAGAGAGAGCTGGTTCCAGGAAGTTTAGAGCCGGCTCCCCCCTTTTTTTGGAGGTGGCTCCAAAGTGTTTTGGAGGCAGCTCCAAGCACTTTGAGCCTGCTCCAAAATTTTTTGGAGCCGGCCCAATGTTGGTTTGAGCCTGCTCTATTTTTTTTTAGAGCAGGCTCTTTCCATTTTGATGCATACTGTAAGTTTTCAGCTACTGTTTGGGCACTTGGGGTTTCTGAACAGTTTTAAAACTTTAATGGGATTTTCAATAATTAATTTAGGATGTAATTAAGGTCTTGTATTGCATAAAATACCCTCTTTGTATTAATGGAATTAACAGTGAGTTATTTAACAACTTGTGCGCGGTTAACTGTTGGAAGGAAGTTAAATTGTCTAATTTTAATTTGACAATTTAGGGTGCTATAATATGATTCTAAATTAAATTTTAGATGTATGAGGGAGTCTTTTAATTAACAAATTTGACTTGTAGCATAGTTTATGGCTCGGTGCTAAAATAATAAAACAGTATACAAAGATACAACCTAGCATGCTATTGATGGATAAAAGGAACTGAATTCCTAGAATTAATTTTAGCAATTTCTTGGACAATATTATGATTTTAAAACTTATTTATATGCATGATAGAGTTGTTGATTTATTAAAACTGATCTATTCATGCTCTGGATGTTAGTCGTTGAACTGTTGAACAATACATGGTTTAACTCTTGGATTTAAATTGCTGAACCTTTAAACATCTTTCTGCAATAATTTGGATATTGGTTTGGATTGTAAATTACTAGCTTAATATTTATGTGTCGTAATTTACATGGATATGGGGAATTGTATGTACCGGTATGGGACGGTGACATACTAGGGATGGTTTAGCTCAAAACGCTTAAACCTAACCTATCGGATTAAAGGAATGGATTGAAAAATATTGAATCCTAACTGTGACTAAGTCAGATCAACTGTGATTAATTTGAATGGCTTCCTGGATTGATGGATGGAGGTTAAGTCATATCAACTGAATAAGTTGAGTGACTAACTAGTATGTTTTGCATGTCTCCTCAATAAATAATTGAATGACATATTATGGTTTTGGACGGATTTTAGATATATGATTATGGTACCACGATATGAGCTTGAGTCTCAGAGTCGTTGGTTAGGGTGCGTATATGCAGTGGATGCGTAGCTGGATATAGTAGGTAGGTGTACCCTGTTAGGTCTAGGTACTCATGCCCACCCTTGGGTGCGTTTTCGCATGTTGTCTTCTATTCAGGTTGAGACCCCTACTGTAGTCCAGTAAATGTCCCTTAGTGTGGATATATATATATGTATAGACTAGATAGATATTGTGAGGTATCTACGGTGCATCTGCGTATCGGGTCACTGTATGGATTGCAGATAGTTTAGAACTTGCTCGTGGGTCTGACCCACTGTTCTATTATTCTTTTCAGGTACAGGACGGTTCCAGCCTTAGAGCTTGATCGTGTTGTTCGAGGACAGTTTCCATTCGTCTGATTACATAGGACTTCTCACGATGTTTCAGTTTTATTTACTTTCAGTTCTCAGTTCAGTTGGGATTTTATTTAAGGGTCCACTAGATGGATTCCCGAGTTGTAATCATGGAGGTTTTGAATGTTGGATTTTATTAAGTTTTATTAGTTGAGGATTCTATATTAGCATTCATTTCAGCTTTTAATATTTATTCTTATTTCATTTTTGTCATCTGTGTTCGTTATAAATACTTTAATTGTTTGATATTCCCTCGGGTTTGGACCTGGGCCTGATCAACCCACGTCTCAGATCCGAGGGGTATCGCAGGTGTACAGTTCATATGGGATGAACACTGTCAAAAAGCTTTCAATGAGCTAAAGAGCAAATTGACTTCTGCACCGATTCTGTCTACACCACAGAGCGGGATAGAGTATCTTGTCTACACAGATGCTTCTTTGCAAGGTCTTGGGTGTGTTTTGATGCAGGAGGAACGACCAATTTCGTATGGATCTCGTAAACTTAAGCCTCATGAGCTTAATTATCCAACACATTATTTAGAATTGGCAGCTGTGGTCTTTGCCTTACGTATTTGGAGGCATTATCTGTTGGGCGAGTCTTTCAGATTATTTAGCTATCACAAGAGTCTGCAGTATTTTTTCACTTAGCGGGAGCTAAATATGAGACAGCGCCGATGGTTAGAGTTTGTGAAGGATTATCATTTTTCTATACAGTACCATCCAAGGAAAGCGAATGTAATGGCAGATGCACTCAATCGCCGACCCTATGCGAATCTTTCTGCTTTATTCACCACTGAGTGGAATGCTTTGAAGACAGTTGATGAGTTGTCTGATGCTTTTATGGCTTGCACGATAGTTACACCTTTTATTATTCACAAGGTTCTGAAGGCATAACTCACAGATCAGTAGTGCATTGACAAGGTTATAGATATAGCTTCTGGGACTGAGACTCATCATTCTGAGTTTTCTGTTCATCTAGGAGGAGATAAGATGTATCAGGATATGAAGCGGCAGTTTTGGTGGGCTGGAATGAAGAAGGTTATTGCTATTTTTGTCTCTCAGTGTAGTACTTGTCAGATGGTCAAGATTGATCATCAGATTCTGCCAAGAGCTCTACAGCCACTACTTATACCAGAGTGAAAATGGGAGAGCATTTCTATAGATTTTGTGGAGGGATTGCCTAAGTCATTTAAGAATCACAATTCCATTTAGGCCATTGTTGATAGGTTGACTAAATCAGCTCATTTCTTGCCTATTCGCACTGACTTCACTGCGGCGCAGTTAGCAAGACTTTGCATTACAGATATTGTGAAGCTATATAGCATTCTGTTATTTATTATATCGGATAGGGATTCGAGCTTTGTGTTAAGATTTTGGAAGAGTTTTCAGCAGGCTTTGGGTACAGAGTTGCATCTTAATACTGCTTACCATCCTCAGACTGATGGATAAACTGAGAGGGTTAATCAGATCATGGAGGATATGTTTCATTCTTGTGTCCTTAACTTTAAGGGTCATTGGGAGGACTATTTACCACTTGTGGAGTTTGTATATAACAATAGTTTTCAGAAGACTATTGGTATGGCATCGTTTGAGGCTTTATATGTCCGACCTTGTCGGTCTCCTATTTGTTGCATGGAGGTTGGTGAGAGCAGATTTTTGGGTCTTGAGTTCATTAAGGATACCTCTGAAAAGATTGCTCTTATTAAGGATCATATGCGCACTGCCCAGAGTAGGCATAAGAGTTATGCAAACCGCTGTACTCGTGCTTTGGAATTTCAGGTGGGAGATCAGGTTTTACTCAAAGTGTCTCCTATGAAATGTGTAATGCGCTTTGGGAAGAAAGGGAAGTTGTCACCATGTTTTGACGGTCCTTTTATGATTACGGATCGAATTGGAGCGGTGGCTTATCATTTAGCACTTCCGGACCATTTAGATCGTGTTTACAATGTGTTCCATGTTTCTATGTTGAGTAAAAATTTCTTCGCGATGAAGATCGTTATCAGCATATTGTTGTTGGTGAGATTGAGTTGCAACCAGATGCAACCTATGTGGAACCATCGTGTCGTATTGTCGACCGTCGGGATCAGATTCTTAGTAATAAGGTCATTCCTTTGGTACATGTCTAGTGGAGTCATCACAATGAGGCTGAATCTACTTGGGAACGGGAGGATGTTTTTTGCTCAACCTTTCCAGACTTAATGGATGAAGGTAAAGGTGAATTCCGAGGATGGAATTCCTTTCGTTAGTGGGGAAGAATGTAATACCCATAATTTTAAAAGGATAGTCTCGGTATTTTTATTAATTGTTATAAATGGTGTTCTTGATTCTTTAATTGATTTTCTTGGCTATTTGTTAATTGTTTATACTATTTAATTAATTATGTGTTGGGTTTTCTTGTAATAAATAGTTAGGAATTTAAATGTTTTAAATGGTTGCTTATTTTATTTTATTTTTAATTCATTTTATTTTAGGGTTATGGATAGTAGTCATGGCCAACTAATTGGGTTCCATGGATTACTTGGATAACGGGTTTAATGGGTATGGATAATTACCCATGGATAGTGGATATGTGTGTGTGTGTGTGTGTGTATATAATTAAATAATATATATTTAGAAAAAGTCCTTTGGGGATAATCTAGTGTATTTATTTTATTTAGATAAGAATAATATACATAGATTACACGTAACTTATATTTTTAGTTATCTTTTTAGTTTTTTTTTTTTAATTTTTATTTGTTCTTTATTAGTTGGATGTGGATTGGGAAAAGGAATAGGGTTTATATGTAACCTATATATATGTCTTTATAGGGTTGGAAAAGGGGTTAGAAAATATATCACGTATATTATTTTAGAGATAGAGAGAAAGAAGGAGGAAGGAGGAAAAGTAAGAAGAAGAAGGAGGCTAGGGTTTTATCAAATCCTAAAGGCAAGTTCTCTGTTCTACACTTCTCCTTAGATCTGTAACCTATATGTTTCCAGTATAATTTTAGGGATGTTTAAAAGATTAATAAAATTGGAATCCATGTTTTAATTGATCTAGAACTAGGTTTTATACATCTTATTTGTTCATGGTTGTTCTTGTGTAAACTGTTAAATTCATGATTTGATTTGATTATTTTGTGAATTTATTGCATGTTTCAGATGATGTTTTGTTTTATCTGTATATAGATGGAACATTAAAACATGCCTAGGATTCCTGAAACAAATAAAGATTTAATGCACAGTTGAAATTCTGGGTTGATTCGCGTAACAATGTTCGGACCGCTGTTACAGTGCTCGAGCCTTAAGGGCAAAGCTCGAGCCTTGGGATGAAAAGCTCGAGCAATTAATTGTGAAGCTCGAGCAACTGGCTGTAAAGCTCAAACAATTGGTTATAAAGCTCGAGCATTTGGGATGTAAAGCTCGAGCTTGAGAAGGAAAGCTCGAGCAATTGGGATAAAGAGCTTGAGCCTGAAGTATGATGCTCAAGCCTTGGATAGGGTGCTCGAGCAATTGAGACAGAAGCTTGAGCATTACCTGGTGAAATCTCGGAAACAACGTTGTTTTATTTTTAAATTAGATTTGTGGAGTCCTAAATATCAAATAAGGACTAAGAATGATTTAAATAAATTTTAAACAAAGTATGGAGAATGCTTAAGTGATTGTATAGCAAAATATAGCAATCTGTTTAAGATTCAGTATGTGTTGGATATGTGACATAGGAAACTTAAATAAATTATAAGTTGTCCTATTTTGTGTTAGCATGATATAATATTATTATTATATTTAACTTTGGATTATGTGATGTACTCTTGAAATTATTACATCAATTGTTGGATTGCGTGGATTAAGTGCACCAGTATGGGATGGTGGCACTCTAGGGATGGATTAACTTATTAGTTAAGTCCTACCTATTATATAAGGGAACGGATTAAAATGTTAAGTCCTACTTATATTTGTGTCAGGTCAACTAAACAAGTTGAATGACTAACTGAATTACTGGATACTTATACTTATGTCGTGTCAAGGCAACGAAAAGTTGAGCGGCACTACTTTGGTTTGGATGGAGTTTAAATATATAGTTATGATACCTCGAGATGAGCTTGAGTCTCAGAATCGATGGTTATATGCATTGGGATGCATAGTTGGTTATAATGGTTGGAGGTGTACCCTGTTAGGTTTAGGTACACATGTCCACTTCGGGTGCGTTTTGCATGTTGCCTCTATTCAGGTTGAGACCAGCCTGTAGTCCACTGAGAGTCCTTTAGTGTGGATATATATTTATATATTTATGGAATATATAATTATTGTATGGGTTAGCTATAGATGTATAGTTTTTCGGTCTCTGTTTGGGTTGTTGTAGAAAGAATTTGTTCGTGGGCCTGACCCACTTTTATATTTTTCAGGTGTTCGTCAGTTCCAGACCTAGAGTTGGTTCGTGCTAAGTACAGATAGTCCACATCATTCCTCTAGTTCTATGTAGGACTCTATTTATGTTTTAGTTTATGATTATGGTTGTTTTCAGATTGATTCAGTTGGATGATCATTAGAGGTCCACTAGATGGATTCCCAAGTTGTAATGATATAAGGTTTTAGATAATTCATTTGAGGATTTTATTATTTAGTTTTCTTTTCTGCTATTTATTTATTCTTAGTTCTTTCTTTTGTATTCTATATTCATTTACATACTTAATTGTTTAGTATCCCTCGGCTCTAGAATCGAGGAGTGTCACAGAACCCTCCACCACCATTAGGGGTGAGCAAATAATTCGTCAATCCGGTCCAAACCAATCCGATCTGTGTGATTCGATTCGGTTTTCAGATCTCATAATTCGGTGATGGTTTAAAAAAATAGCAATCCGTTATTCGCGGTTCGGTTAACGGATTGGGCCCTGAAAAAACCGATCCGATCCGTTACCTTAATTATATATTAATATTATATAACTATATACGTACTTACTGTATTTATATTTTTTTTATTCATTATTGAAGACTTTAAGTTAACCTTAGGTCACCAAAGTCATAAGTCATTACAGGTTTTTAATTACTAATTTCAGATTTTAATGGGCTAGAAAGTGTAATCATATTAGGCTGTTTGAAAAGCCCAATGCGTGGAAACTAAACCGATCTGATTTGTTATTTCATGGATCGATTTGATTCGTATTGAAGGTCTCCACGAATCGGTTCGGTTTCAAATTTCACCAATCTGTAAGGATCGGATTAGATTGAACTTTACCCCTAAACCGAACCAATCTGATCCATGATCAACCTTAACCACCATGACCTACAAATCAATCAACCAAATACAAAGGGAAAACGAAAAGAATAAATTATCTAAAATGGTAATTTTATATTGCCTAATTTTTTTTTTTTAAATCATTTCATTTATATTAGAGAAAGTATCGATGTCCTTTTATGCAAATATAGGGTAATTGCACCAAATTAATAGTATAAGGGGGGTTTTATACCACACATGGACTATTTTGCACTATATCGATAGTAGATGGAGGTTTTTTGCACTTAACCCAAGGGCAAAATAGGGTTTTTGAATTTATTTAATGTCAATTTTGACCAAAAAGTGGTTAGAGGGGGCTTCTTTGCACCTTTTTTGAATTTATGGACTGAAATGCACATTTTCAAAAAGTAAGAATTATTTCTGCACAAACCCTATATACGAGAGATTTTTTTACACTTAACCTTATCATAAATATACATTACAATTGATTTATGAACTTTTAATTTTTAATGAAAATTTGTCCACCAACGGTGTGACGAGTCTGCACCACCATACTTAGTGGAATTAGAAAATATCTTTTTTAAAAAATATTTTTTATATAAAACAAAAACATCCAAACAAACACATCTTTAATTTTACTTTTTTTTTTTCTCCCTATTTTAATAGCAAAATATAAAATCCTCGTGTAAAATAATAATTAATTACACTCACATTTTCAGAGTTTTGGACAAATTATATATGATTATACCATTCAACGTTTATTATTTTAAATTTATCTAAAGTCGTTTGTTGAGATTTTAAATGGAAATGTGAAAAATTACATGGACATTTAATACTAAAAAAAGAATAAAATTGTCATTTTATAAATTTGGTTGACATATTTACAGGAAAAAAAATGTTAGAATTATGTTGAAATCTCAAATCAATGGTCTACAATGTAAGTTGTCCAAATTGCAAGGAGGTGAGTGTAATTTACTCAAAATAATGTAGGTGAAGAACTGAACTGCGTACAAAATACAGAAGGAAAATGTTACAATCAGGGTGTTATCGCGTGTCTTCCATTCGATGAGTGTTTCGTAGCGGTCGAATCAAGGTGTGAGCTCACGGTGCGTGCATCCCCGTGACACAATTGCTCAAAACGTAAAATGGAAAAGAGCAAAAATTAGATTGAATCGACCTAGGAAATTTTACAGCCTAGAAAGCTCTTATCATTCACTTATCGACAAATTCTGTGTTTGCAACAACCACCCATTTCCCAAAAGATTAGCTCTTGTTCTATCTACTCGAGAGAAGAGTGTTCTGTGGAGAAAAATAAACAAGAAGAAGAAATGCCCACCTTGAATCTGTTCACCAATATTCCAGTAGATACTGTGATTGCCTCTGACATTCTCAGGGATGCCACTAAAGCTGTTTCTAAGATCATTGGCAAGCCTGAATCTGTAAGTCTCCATTTCCCAACAATCCCTCCATTTTTTGCTGTAATGGGTTGTTGTTGTTGTAGTGACTATCAATTGTTTGATGATATTACTCTGTGAAAAATTGAATGTTTTTTTTCTGTTTGGGTTTTCTTTCATTAATCTGCTATACTGAATTTTGGTTTATATGTAAGATTTTTTAATATTATTATTACAGAAGTTGATAATACTTTCATGTATGTTTGTTTTTTATTTTTTTTATTTGCTGTTTGGATGCTTGGGGACTGACACATGTATTACTCGATAATACTGAGTTACTTTTTCGGGTGTGAATCAGACATCTTTAATTTCTTGTGTAATTCTTGTTTCCCAGTTTCTTTTTATAGGGTTTCATTGCTTTTTGGAGTTGTTCTAACAAGTGAGAAGGGTAATGTTACTTGGCACCCACAATTAACATGCCAGGTTAAGAGTACGAGTGTTTAGTCATTCCATGAACAATTTGGAAAATACACAATGCATTACCATTACCCTTTCCATATCAAAGAAATAGTAACAAGGTAATATTGAATGTAATTGAGTGTAGTTGATTCAAAATGTTTTTCCCCAAACCAGTTTGGAGAATTCTTTTTACTTTCCAACTAGGTGATATTATAAAGGTGAATATGTTTAGATTTTAGTGTTGAATTAGGCGATGGGACTTTAGCGTTAAATTTGGCGATGGCTTTATGTTTTGTTATAGATATATAGGTAGAATGTAATAATTTCATTGGATTTTGGTTTACTAATCTTCTTATAATATCTAGTTGCATCTTCCGGGGTCAGTGTGTCAAGGTGTCTCCTTAGTTTCAATTGCCTAGCTAGACAATCAACTGGGATGCCAAGGCATCACTGCAGTAGGCACCCAGGTGGACCTCATATATGTTGTTTAGTTACATGGGTCATGGGGTTGACTTCCGTTGGAGATTTCACTCATTTAAGTTGTGCAGCAGACCACTAGATGGTCCTTATAATGATGTTGTGCAGGCCAAAAACAGATGAAACTGGAGAACTATAGATGTTTGGAACTTTGGACATGTAAAACGTGCCCCCTTTATAAATTATTTCAATTGTGTAACAAAAAATCAATCGGTTCATAATCTTAAATGTTCCTAATTTTTATCCCGTAACTTCCTTTCACTGGGTAGATTTATTTCTTTGCTTTCAACAATTAGAGCAAATGCCGTGCAAGTTGATAAGTGATAACTAGTATGCACTTTTAAGACTTTGCACCACTGCTGTAATTTTTGAGATGAAAGAGACGAACTGTTAAGTTCGATGTGTTATCTTGAATGTATGTTCACCTTTCTTCTTCTTGAAATATACTTTATTTTTCATGTCCCCTATTCTGTGGGAGTTGTAAATCAAATAAAAGAAAAAATTATCATATGATAATCAAGTTATAAGATTCTCTCTTTCTCTCTATCTCTTGCTCCCATTGCAGATATATTTATATTGATACTTACATACTTAACTACATAAAGCATTTTTATTTATAATTTATTTCAATACGCAACACCACAGTAAGTAAGGATAAATGTTTATGTTAGTCAGCTGGAATTCCTTGCCGAGAGAAGGTCAATAATCTGAGGTCATGCCTTGATACATTGACTACTGTTTTTAAGGAGTATTGACATGTAGTTGGTAATTCACTTACTATAGATATGGACTATTATTTACTGGTTCAAACTTTATGCAATTTCTGCTATTTCACAGAGTTCTTTATCTTTTTTCAAGTTCTATTATTGATCAAGTTGGAATGGCATATAATTATTTACTTTCTTCTCTATTGTTCAGTATGTGATGATTTTGCTGAATGGAGGAGTGCCAATTGCATTTGCGGGGACTGAGGAGCCGGCTGCATATGGAGAATTGATCTCCATTGGTGGCCTTGGACCAAGTGTTAGTGGAAAATTGAGTTCAACCATTGCAGATATTCTTCAAACCAAGCTTTCTATCGATAGTTCTCGATTTTATATCAAATTTTATGATGTTCAGGTAAGTAATTTGACTACACCTTTTATTTTTTTATATTTTGGGTGTGATTTGTTTCTAATAAGCTATATGTTTCTTTCAAACATTATGTGAGAGTGCTTTCAGAAACAGCATCTCCAGTCACATTTGTCATTCTCTTTGCATTAGATTAAAGCAAAGGAAATCTCTCTTCTATTGTTTTTAAGTATTTATCTGCTTAGTTTAATTAAAATATGCGTCTAAGCCCCATTTATATGGGATAAAGGCAAGGATGAAATATCCCCACTATTTCCACCATCATCTCCACGAATTGGTGTCAAAGCTTACTTCTATGTTGTCTATAATTTTTTATTTATTTATGAAAAACTCTTGAAATTTCAAGCTTCGTACCTTAAAATTTGTATGTTGACTCTGTTTACTGTATATTGAATCACACGATGATCTTCATCTCCAACTTTAATTCAACGAATAGAGCTATTAATTAGAGAGGGGATCCACTATAGGCGAAACTCAGTCTTGTCAAGGTGAAGTTACGAGCTTCAAGCTTTGGTATGACCTTTCAGCCAATCATATCTGAGCTTTGTTGTGAACCTTCCTCCTATATTTAAGTTATTAGAGAGTAATGGTGATTGATTAATGTAGAGGGAAAAAAAAAAAACCAGTTTACGAGTGGTGGTTTGATCACCTTTAGTTAGGATAAAAAACTTTCATTTAAAAGGAAAAAGAAAATCAAGGGCCTTGTGCCCTAATGAAATCTCCTCTACCTCCCAAAGTGGATGGTGACGGTTCGAATCCCCGAAGGGGCAAAGTGGTGTGTGCGCATTTCTTGCCAGTGAAAAAAAAAATGAAGAAAAGAAAAAGAAAACCAGCCATATCATCTAACTAAGTTAAAAATATGATTCTCACTGCACAACCTTTTACTATGAATACTTAGTGAACACAACTTAGTTCAACAGAGACTTGGGTCCCAACTCCTGACTATTTGGGTTGGTTACACTAAATCTATTTTGTCATCCATTTCTTTATGGGTCATTACACTTGCTTATTATTGGTTATCACGTCTTATCTCTCTTCTCAACCAACATATTTTCTAAATTTCTTCTTTTGCTGTCAACTTGAGTCAAATCTCTTATGTTTTCTGGTGGTGTGATTGGCTTTGTTATACAACATGAACTACCTTAAGGAAAGCTTTTGTTTCATATACAATAGTCTTCCATTATATCGTCATTCATCCATCTCATGGTAAGACACGTATAGGATATGTGCTTAACATGCCCATCACTAGATTCAGACTCGATCCACTTGTTTGACTAAGAGACAGACAACTTTTAATCCACCATAGCTTCCCTATGATGTAATTTCTTTTAATATGCTCCTCTACTACATGGACATTTCAAGATGCGTAGAATTCTGGTGTTTCGTTTTCCACATTGCAAGGACATCACCAAAATTAATACCAGTAAATATACACGTAGAATTTTGTTGTTGCATATTGTACATGGATGTCTATCTTAGATTTTGGTTAGAAAAATTTGGGAACTCAACTATGAATCCATCACCAAGATAGACATGCACACACCGAATATGCTCCATACTGCTGTCCATTTAACATATCATTCGAGCACATTTGAAAGTGCAAGAATCTAAATGACGGGAAAAGGGCTGTTATCATATGTGTTTGTATGTAGAGCCTCTCTAAGCAGCCCAATCTGTCCCAGAGTGTGTGTATATCATTTTATGATTGCCTAGCGTTTGGTAGCATGAAACATGTTTGGCTCAGTCATTGAGAAAGTTAAATTATGGGCATACTGATCATGGAGGGTGAGGAACTATCGAAAAGACAAATCTTGAATTGTGCTCAATTTCTTTCTTCATCTTCCTCCTCTTCCTTACGGACCTTACGGGTTTTATGAAGAAACCCCTTTTCACACATGAGTTGAGTTTGAAGACAGTCTTCTTTAAAATACTCTTGCATGCCTACATTAGTGAGACAAATATGCGAGAGGCAGTGGGATGTGCATGTTCCTATCTGTGCTGAAAGGAAAAATAGAAAAATTGTTCCATCTGCATGCTGTGCCAACTGATAATGTTTTAGTTTAAAATCTAAACTTTGCAATTTTATGCTCATTTACTAACTGATAATGTTGCTTTAATTTTGGGTGCAGCGCTCGTTCTTCGGGTTTAACGGCTCAACATTTTGATTGCCATTGAATTTTAAATTAATGGATGTTTGATAGATGTTGAGAGTTGAAATCATGTGCCTACGTTGGCTAAAGGATTATTCATGTCCTCAGTTTGTAATCTTTCTTTCTTTCTTTCTTTCTTTTTTTTTTTTATTTTTATTTTTTTTTTATTTTTATTTTTTTTTCTGAAAAAAAAGAAGACGAATTTCATGGATTTGATTGTAGCATTAATAAGAATTCACTTGTTGTTAGTATTGCATATTATATTTCTTTTTGATGGCAATATTGTTGGTCCATAATGTTAATGTTCAGTCTATTTCTATTACATTTTGTGCTACCTTTAGTAACCTAGTCCCTCTCAATTAGGTTTTCTTTTAAAGGAATTATATACCACCGTCGTACTCGATGTAGTTGTACAGAACACAGTGGGACACTCTAGAAAGTTAAAAATTAATAGTAATAATAATAATAATGCAATTATATTATATGAGAGGATGATGGTAATTAATTTTAGAAAAATTATTAGTCAATGGTTAGTGGCTCCGGTGAATTTTGGATTGTCAGATTCGACTCTTTGCATCTATTAATTTAACTTCTAATATTTTTTGTCTTAGAAAAAAAAAAAAAAAAAAAAAAGTGTCATTTTTATGATGGGTTCAAAATGCGAAGGTAATTATTGAATGTGGAAGCTATAAAACTATGCTGGGATGCTTTGAAATTTTATGAAGAAAGCAGGAGGTTTACAATTTATATATATATATATATATATATATACATCATACGACAATGAAATATGATTATTACCAAAAACTAAAAAAATTCATTTGTTGAGATCCTCTCAAAAAGCAAAGCTAAGACTCTTCCATCGAGTAAATAAAATAAAATAAAAAAGAGAAAATATCAACAAAAAATAAAAATCTTAATTTATTAAACATGAAAGTTCATGGTGAGAAATCATTCATCCGTTGTATAAACATCATGTTTGGTAGTTTGGAACCCATAACTAAATTACAATTTCAAGGATGACGAATTGATGCTTTGTTTTAAAATTGGGAAAAAATTTCATTTATAGTTTAAGTTGAATTTTCTCCAATTTTAAAGTGCATTAGGAAGCCACGAATTCCATACTACCAAACATATTACAAAGATTTGTAGATGCAGGTTCTTGAATTGGAATTAGATGCTAATCGGGCTTTCTGGATCATTTCGAGCTGCTATGGCAGTTTCAATCTTTTTCCTCAAATCATCTTTGTCCTCCTCATCAGCCTGAAAAAAATTAAAGAGTAAAAAATATGTTTAATTAAATAAATTAGCTTACTTAGTAAATTCAGTTATCAAATGTTTTTATAAAGTTTAAAAAGCACAATCAATTCAATGGGACACATCGTTTTATGGGTCTTGTTTGTGTCAAATGTTTTTATTTTCACAAGGAACGCATAATCCACTTTATTAAAGTGGCTTTTTTCCCCGTAAACCCCACAATCCGAGTCATTTTCGGACCACCCACGAATGAACTCTTATATTCGTGAAAAACCAACCACGCATTTTCTCCATCCTGGATTAAAATAAATCTCAATTCTCAAGTGCTTTGATTTTTGACGCATCACATAATTATTTGAGAGCGACAATTTTAAAAAGCAATAAATTAATTTTTTTCTGAGACTTAATCAACAATTTAGTGGGAGCCTCTGTCTCAATTTAAAAATTAAGTTTTGACTAAATTAATTAATTATTTAATTAAATATGTTTGATAACTAAATCATTTGAGACATAAGTACTATTTAAGTTAGACTAAAATTTTAAGGCTAAAGAAACTTTTATTTATTGTGGAACATCAAACACCTTCAATTCAAATATATATCAAACAAATTTGATTTATAACTATCACTTAAAATATCAGCAGTCTCTTATCTTTATTCCGTACAAATAGTGCCGGTTAGAATTTTCTTTTTTTCAGTCTTTTTTATCATAAGTCATATCTATTATAAAATAAAATTTAAATTTTTAAAAATTATTTCGTATTACTTTATTCCATGTTATTTTTTTTGTTGAGTTCTTTATCTCTTGTTAAATAAGTCGTAAATACCAGAAAATTTATATAAAAAAATGTAAAAATTTAGGCTCTATGGATTTGGAAAGAAAAAGAAAATACAGTGATTAAGTAATATTTTTATAATTGAGTCTCATCTTATAAAAATGTATGATAATAATTTTATTATTATTATTATTATTATTTTTTCTCTCCTTTACTTTTTTCAAACTAGAATACATAATTTTTTTTATTTTTTTAAGTAATTTATCCAAATATAAATAGACATTATTAATATATATATATTTTTTCTTTTTTTCTTTAATAACAAATATTATTCTTTCTTTTCTTTTCTTTTCACTTTATCTAAACAAATGATAAACAAAACCTTAGAGGAGAGAGAGAGAGTGAGTTATATATATAGAGAGATATATATATATATATAGAGAGAGAGAGGGAGAGAGGGAGAGACCTCAACAAAGACCGTCTTCAAAAGCCTCCCAGAAAAAGCTGTGATGTTGGCTGTAATGATTTTGAGCTTCAATGATTCAAAAACCTCACACAGCTGCACCATTGTGTCTGTTCTTTTCCTGCATGCCAAGCTCACTACAACTGTTCTCTCTCCCATATAAGACACCCTCAACTGCCATTTCATTACATACTTTATTTATTAGTCCACCAAATCATTAATTTATTGTATTTAAAAACAATAACTTAACCAATCATACATAAAAATAAAAAAAAATACACTTATTAATCAATATATTCCTAGAAAGACAAAAGAAAGAAAGAGACATAAAACCCACTTCAAGAATTTCAATCGGAGATGTTCTTCTACACCCATTTTCATTATCATCCATTCTCTTCTTCTTCAATCTCATGGGCATCTCTTCATCCAACTCAAAATCCATGCTTTTCTTCGATTTTCCGGATTCCAGTTCCCATATCTCTGCTTGGATTCTTCTCTCTTGCTCATGCAACTCCTGGATGTAATCTATTGCATCTTTGATTATCGATGCCTTGTCCATCTAATTAATCACACAATAATTTTAAATTAATTAATTTAAAATTTGAACTAATACGAATTTCAATTCCAATTTTAAGACACGGACATTAAACAATGATTAATAATGTAATGCGTGACATACAGTGCACGAAAGAAATGAGTCCACTAACCCATTAATAGTATTACTTTATCTCAAGTGGGCATATTATGATTATTAATAAGTAGAATTGCGTCACCTTGCTAATTTTGGGGACTGTTGCTCTTAGTGCCAGGAGCCTATCATTCAGCTTCTTCCTCCTGTTCCTTTCCGAGACTATATTTTTCGACGCCGGCCACGACGATTTTGCTCCGTCCGGGGAACTCGAATCGGAGTAACCCGAAATCGGCTCGTCCAATGCCCATCTAATCAAAACCAATCACCAATTAACTCCCTAATGGTTCTTGATCCAAACAAAGAGAGAACTTTAAATTTTCGGAGGGGTTTATGAGACAATTTACCTGTCAAATTCTTCAGTTTGGAGGAAGATGTTTGTTTCCCAGTAATGTTTGTATTCGTCACCAAGGTCTTCCATGGTTTGTTTGTTGGGTGTGTGTGAATTGGGGAGTTGGAATATGGGGAGGCAATAATGCTATCTTGGAGTGATTCTAGTGAGAAGATTGAGTTGTATTTTGTGTGTGTGACTATTGAGGACATACATGTGGGAATATTTATAGAGGAAGTGGGGTCCAATGATGGCTAAAGACATTTTAGCCACCAGGGAAGCAGGCATCTTTTAAGCTGCTCCCTAGAGAAATCCTGACCGTCCAGTGATGGCTAAAGAGTCATCCAGGTTGGTGGAGAATTTGTTACTGTCACAAACGTGACTCGGACGATTGTCGTTCAAAAGTTTCATGAACACATGTTACATCTTGACTGATCAGCATCACGCAAAGCTAATTTCATACTTTGTGAGAGGTTTAAGAGGGGTTTACGGTAACAGTTTTTTCTTAGGTCTAAATTAATAAACATCGTTAGTTCTATTTATACCTCTTTTAAACAATTTATGAACTCTTATACATCATCTACACACTTGAAATAAACAGAGGAGGCAAAAAAGTTCTAAAAATGAGTCATGGTGCTTATAATAACAAGGAATAACCTTTTTAACCCTTTTGAGAAGACCAATGTGATGGTCTTCATTGTAGGAGAAGACTCTTTTGGTCTCTCTCTCAAGTCTCATCCCCCCCCCCCCCCCCCCTTTTTTTTTTTGGTAAATAGAGGAAGAGGAAGACTCCAATTTGGTCAAGTCTTCTTCATTTAAGTAATAAAGTAACGTCATCGTTTAACTTTTGCTTATATCACCAATGTATATGTGAGGCCGATGTCACACTTTGAATTCAAAGCATGCCTTGTCACGAAAGCAAAAATGCAACCATTGATCAATCAATAGTGTGATTTCATTCTTGATGTAAATGTTGCATCCTGTTATATTTTTTTGAAGGACAATACTTTTCCCCTTCCATAAAAGGATAAATTAAGTTCTAATTTTAATTGATGTGATCTACTATAATTTAGATATATATTTTAATTTTTAATTTTTAAAAAAATAATTATTACCCCTTTTTTAACTGTTAAGTTGAATCCCAAATTTTTTTTTTTTTTTCTTTTCCAAAATAATACGATTGTTTTTATACCCAAATTGAAAATTTGTTAAATTTATTTAAAAAATGTAATATATCAAGTATTGAATAGAGAAAAAATATGAACTTAAAATATTATATAAAAATTTGATATTAACTTATATTTAATATAGTTTTTCTCGTATATATATTTTTTAAGAAGAATTAACTTTTCTCATAATTGTTTTTTTTTTTTTTTTTGGTGAGAATTAGATCTTTCATTTACATCGCTCACAAATTTTCAACACCTTTAATTGATAAGACCCTAGGCAATCGCGTGAGTCACCTATGCACGAGCCACTAATGTGAATTCTGATCGTCCATTGCTTGGGGTTGGTTTGACATGATAATGGAGAGAAAAGAGATCGATGCTTCTGTGCTTAGAGAGATTCAACCAGAGTTGACTAGGTATCGACAATTTGAGATCACGTGAGTGGTTAATAATGTTTTTATATAGATTGGTTTTAGAATATGGGTTTCAGTTTGTCTGTTTTAATTTGTTTGGACTTGGCGTGTATATATATATATATACATTTTTTTTTAGATGGTTGACGTTATATTTTAGATTAAAATGCATCAACATTTTATAAGATTTTGCTAAATGTCTCCGAAATTTGGGTCAATGCCTTTTTTAACAATGACATTCTTGTAAGTTTAAATGTCATATCTGTTCCTAAAGGATGATATGGCACACGCAAGGAAAAGGTCGTAAGCCTACCCTCATATTTGAGGCGGTTGTATCAAAAAATATGTGGATCTGACATGCTTTCTTTGATCATTCCTCAGTATTCTTGGATCATTCTCTAGTATTCAATCTTATCATTAATAATATGATGCCTCCAGTTAATTACGAGGTGAATGGACATCACTGTATGTTTGGGTATTAACTATCTAATGATATATACTATATGTGTACAACTTTGATTCAAACCATCTTGCACCCAACTACTATAAAAAGAGAAATTGTTTGCTCAAAGACAAGAAGTCGTTAGGAAGGATGTTAAACGGGCATTTGGTATGTTGCAGATAAGGTGGCCTATAACGCAAGACCAATATATTATTGAAAAAAAAAAGATCTGAGTAAGATAATGAGAACGTGTATCATATTGAACAATATGATCATAGAAGACAAGGGTAACACAAACATTTTGGAAATGACACCTCCAATGGATGAGTCGGTCCACCTTCCACAAAATCATCAAGACCGATCATTTTTTGCAACACACATCTCCACTCACTTCAACAAGATTCGCAATGCAGAAAACAATGGGAATCTCAGGAGAGATCTCATGGAGCATTCGTAGAATAAATTTAGCAATGAAAAAGTTTAACAATAATATTGAGTAAAATGTATTTTTTCATATTTTATGTTTGTGATAAATAAAATATTATTTAAAATTTTTTTACTTATATATTTGTTGACAAATTTTAAAGAAAAAAATATCAAAATCATAAATCATAAATATTTTTTTTTACAATAATATTAAATTATATATAAAAGGAAATAGTAAATAGAAAAAACCATTTCTAACAATATTATTTTTTTTAAAAAAAATTCATATATATTTGTTGACAAATTAAAAAAAAAAAAAATTCAAAAGACAAAGAAATAGAAATCATACATATTTATTTGAAAATAAAGAATAAAATAAAATAATCAAAATCATAAATTATAATTTTTTTTTTTTTACAATAAAAATAAATTACATATAAAAAGAAATAGTAAAGAGTGGGGCCCAGTCATGCCCGCAACACTATTGTTATATGTTACTATATCCTTTGCTATTCTTTATCCGAGTCCCACAAATTACCAACCTTATACCAAACCAAAGACTAGCATTTCCTAGCTAGCAACAAAGGCATTACATCGGTCGCCCAAAATTTTGGGGCTTAGAGAGAGCAACTAGAGTAGACTAGTTGCATTGACAATTTGAGATCACATGAGAGGTTAATAATGTTTTTATACAGATTGGTTCCAGAATATGGGTTTCAGTTTGTCTGTTTTAATTTGTTTGGACTTGGCTTATATATTTACATTTTTTTAAATGATGGATAATATATTTTAGAATAAATTGCATTGACACTTTCTAAGATTTTGATTCATGTCACTTAAATTAGGGTCAACGGCTTTTTTAGCAATAACATTTATGTAATTTCAAGTGTCATATTTGTTCCTAATTATTTAATTCAATTAATTTACAAAATATCAATCCTATTTGACAAAACAACCCTGTCATTAAGTTTCTTTTTCTACCTTAACCTTTTAACCCTTTTTTTTGGGTTCATTTTAGTACATAACCGTCGATACTCCCTCTTTCTCTTCCCAATCTCAAACATGGTTGCTTTTTTCTTTTTTTATTTTTTTCTCTGTTGTGGTGGGTTTAGGCTGGCAGTGGCTGTTTTTAATTTTTTTCTACTCTGGTGGTGGTTATTGTGATATGGTTCGTGGTTGTTGTAATGTCTAGGTTATCAGGGTGTTTTAAAATTTTATTTTTATTTTTTCTATTATGGTGGTGGTGGTGGTGGTTCTGGTAGAGTTTGGGTGTGTTGGTGGTGTTGTTTTGGTATGGTGGTGGTGGTGTCGTCGTTTTGGTGTTTTGGTGTGGTGGTGGTTCTAGTGACATTTGGCACATATAAGTATGGGTTGACCATGCCTGTTAATTTTTATGTTATGGTTGTGGTTATGGTGGTGTATATTTATCTAACTATTTTTTTTTAAGAATTAATTAATTTTTTATTTTTAAGTTGTGATGGTGGTTATGGTGGTGTATAATTATCTGGCTATTTAATTTAATTAATTAATTAAATTTTTTTATATTGTAGCGGTGGTTATGGTGGTTTACAATTATCTTACTATTTAAAAAAAAAATTTGTTTTTTATTTTTATTTTTATGTTGTGGTTGTGGTTATGTTGGTATAAGTATTATTATATATAAACCATATTTATAGATATAAAAGAGATGGAAAAGTAATTTCATTACTTAAATAGAATTGTTAACAAGTCAAGTGGTTAAAAAGTAATTTCATATGATTTTAAATGTCTGGAGGAGTGTCAATGAACATTTGTAAGTAAAACATAGATTTTACCCAACATTTTACTTTATTATATATATTTATATATATATATATATATATACTCACACATTTACGAGTTCAAAAAGAACTTATTTATGAGCGTATTTAAAACTAACAAATCTAGAGATGTTTGGGATTGATTTATTTATAAAAAGAATTTGAAATAATTATTTGAACTTTGTTTTTCTATTAAGTAAACAAAGAACTATTGTCCAGCTTAACTCAAATTATTTGTAAAACTCTGACTCATTCATTTTTCACTTATTCCGGAAGCTCCTTCATATATATATTTTAATCAAGAATAGAAATCGTCACCCTAAAGGAGAATGAATATTATCACCGCGTAATATGTACGAAATATTATTACTCTGTACAATATATACCGTATAAATTATTAACTTGTAATATTAACAGTCATGACTTTCCAATTAACAGAGGACCGTACCCGTTCTTACAAGAAATTCATGCTAAGCTTACTTGTTCTAACCAAACAGTTAACAGTTTCAGTCACACACACACACACACACACACACACATAATTATATAAATACACACATATAGTATTTATTTATGTGTATATCTACATGTATACTGTATTTATTTATCGCCTTATTTGGTAATAAAAGTGAAGACTTTACCAACCAAGATGAAGATGGTGAGAAAGAGGCACTCTCACTCTATGTCTCTCCTCCATTCTCCCTAACAAGGTGATGAGATGAGATGGAGTCTGGATCTGGAAAATCATGGATTCACTCTCTTCTCTATCTCACCTTCATAGCGCTCTTTCTATACCTTATTCAAACCCTAGTTTTCGACAAATTGATGCTAGGACACGAGAAAGTAATTCTCAAGAAACAAGCAGATCTTCCTCTACATTTCCGCTCCGACGGCACTTTCAAGATCCTCCAGGTCAGAGGTTTCTTCTTTCTTTTTCCTAGAAAATGAATCTTTCTTGTTTTTTTTCCGGGAAAATTTTGCTAATGATTTTATAGTGGATGTGGTGAATAGGTGGCTGATATGCACTATGGGAATGGAATTGTGACTCGGTGCAGAGACGTCCTGGAAACCGAGTTCGATCGTTGCACCGATCTTAACACGACTCAGTTTCTGAGGAGGATGATTGAGGCTGAGAAGCCTGATTTCATTGCTTTTACAGGTAATGAATGATTCTTTGCCCTTTTTGACTGTTTTTAGTTGTTTCAGTATATGGTAGATAAACTTTTTCAGTCATCTGTATTTTACCTTATTAGTTAGTGGAGATTTTTCAGGAAAAAGTTTCGTTTGTGTTTTATTTGGACAGAATAACGTTCACGGAGAATTACACGGAAAACAATTTCTTTGGTCTCCATTTTATATTTTGAAAAATTAGTCATGTAGATAGGAGACTCAGTAGGGGTGCAATTTTGGGAGGTCAACCCAGGCTCAATCCAAGTTATAAAAATCAGGCTAAAATTTTGGTTAGTCTCGGTTTGTTACTTCTATCTATGCATAAAAAAAAAAATCCAAGAATTTGATTTAAATTTATTTAAAACTTGTAAATAAAATCTCAAGAAAAATTTCCAAACTAGTAATAAACCTGGATCAAAATTTAAAGAAAAATAAATTGAAAAGAAAAAAAAAAAAAGTGGCCAGGATTATAAGTACATATAATATATTTTAATTATAAATATATAAAAGTTAGGTTAAATTTTGGGTTCGAATTGCTAATCCCACAACCAAAGCCCAACTCTAATTAAGTTTGCATTGAGATTTTTCAGTTCTAGGTTAACCCTAATTGTAGAAATGGTTGTCCAATCTCATTAAAAATAGAGTTGGGCTTGGGGTGAACCGTCCAAGTTTCACCCCTAGTACTTTAGTTTTATGGATGCAAGACACACACAATCACACATAATCTATTATATATATATGTGTGTGTGTGTGTGTGTGTGTGTGTGTGTGTGTATGTTCCTACAAATTAACATTTATTGCATATGATATTTGTATATAGATTTGGGCAAGACATTTTAATTGACGCAAATTAAGGCCTGAATTTGTATTTATTTCTGCTCATTTTATTTCTAAACTTAAGAAGAATACACCATAGTTTTAATTGACGCAAATTAAGGCCCAGGTGTGTTTTGCCGGGACCAAAAAAATATGAACGATTTCAAAAATTAGTTTTAAAAAAAGACTCAAGTGATTCTCAAACTTTTTTTGTTTTCTATTATCTGAAAATAGAAAATTATTCTCATAAAAAGGAACCAAACAGATTCCTTTTTCCTTTTTTTTATTTTATTTTTTGTTGTTACATCTGTTAGCATCAAAGCACCTTTGTTTCCCTGACGTTGAGAATTATTTAGATTGTGCTTAGAAATTGAGGACGTGAATATATTATCTATAGCTGATATTTGGTTTAAATTTAGAATTGTACAATCATATTAAACATTCTCATTGCTTGTGATAATATTTTGAGACTTATAAACTTTAACTAATAAGCAACAATTAACAAACTAACTTGCAGAAGCTATTGTACCAGAATAGTTGAAGAGTTGTCATGGAATATTACTGGGTTGTGGGGGAGTAGGGTCTAATTCTTATTGTTGAGAGCAATGGATGACCTTAAAATTTTAAATTATCCATATTTACATTAAAACCTTGGTAGCATGTCTTAATAATGCACGATATTATAGGGGACTTTATGTTGACACTCAACTTTGGCATGCCACATGACAACGATATGACCATTGGTTGTTTTGGGAAAAAGGTGGTAGAATTACATGTGCAAGTATTTGTTTTCTTAACTGAAGATGGATATGTGTTATGTGTTATGTTGACAATCTACTTGGTCTCGTGTGGTGTTCGAGTCGTGTTGGCAGGTCGTGTCAAATTTTGTCACCCCTAATTTATAATTCAGTTACGCATTCAATTTCCTATTGCAATTTCAGTCCACTTTGGTTTTTATTTATTGTGCAATTAATTCATTTTTTTTAGACAGTCCTTTTAATTAAGGCAAATAGAATCCATAAGAGTTTATGTTCTCTCTCTTTCCAAACCCTTTTTACATGATTTCTCAAAAGAGACTGTGTTTGACCACCTGTCTACAAATTCGAACCAGATATTAGTTGTGGCACATTTTCAGAGCTTGCCGATTTAGCGGTCAACACTTTAATATACCCTGTCCTACTTGTCATGGTTTTTGTCTTTGCTTATGTGAAAATTCTTTTAATTTAGGATTTGTTTGGTGACGTATTTTAAGGATAATTTTCTAATTTTTTAAAGATTATTGGTCCAAATCAAATGCACCTAATTTGAAGTTCATAAAAACATTTAACTAGGAAAAAAAGAAGATGTTCATGGGGATATTTTGGAAGGACTGAAGGGATTATGGTGGAAAAAGAACTTTTTGTTTTCATTCATGAACATGAATGTTTATCCATGCATATTGTTACATATCTCCATCATGTCAAACTGAACTGGAGCTTGGTCTGAATTTTCTTTGCTTCTATGTTTACACAAATGATGACCTTTAGACAGCTTCCTTATTACCAGGGAGTGTGTGAAATGATTTTATGGGAGGCAAAGAGTCGCATTATCTTTCTTTTGTTGTTTGTCTTTATCTCTTGTTTCGTTTCTCTCTGATTTTAGAGAAGGGTAAATATCCCTCTGTATGTGTCTGTGTGTATATATATCACTTATAAAAAAAAAAAAAAAATGCGTGTGTATATATATTATATCCGTGCGTGACTGATTTTGTTCAGTACTGGTAATTAGGAGATAATATATTTGGTCCAAGCGCTACTGATGCTGCAGAATCTTTGTTTGGAGCTTTTGCCCCTGCCATAGAATCTAGACTCCCATGGGCAGCCGTTTTGGGGAACCATGACCAAGAATCTACAATGACTCGTGAAGAATTGATGTCTTTCATATCCCTTATGGATTATTCAGTCTCACAAACCAACCCTTCAGCTGAAGATACCTCTGAACCTGCCAAAGAACGGCTAGTAACCAACATTGATGGGTTTGGAAATTATAATCTTAGAGTATGGGGTGCGCCGGGCTCCCATTTGGCCAACAACAGCATCCTCAGTCTCTACTTTCTTGACAGCGGAGACAGAGCTACTGTTGAAGGAGTTCGAACCTATGGATGGATTAAGGAATCTCAACTTCTTTGGCTCCGTGGTGTTTCTAAAATATCTCAGGTACAGTGGACTCAACTATGCCAGCACAATCATGACATGCTTTGTTTTTTTAAGGCAGAATTCTGTTGCATTTCATTATAGACGGAAGAAGAGATACAGAGAAGTAAGGAACAACTCTGACTTGAGTTATAATAAAATGTGAAAATGTCATTAGATTTATTTAATTTCTGTGGATGTTAATGGCTGATCTTTTCCCGAGTTACTTTGAAATACCAGCAAAACAAACTCAAATGATGGCTTGAATTTAGACTATTTAGTCATTGATTAATTACTGCCCTTAGCCATTTTTTTTCCTGACTGTAACAAGGTGCAGTTTGGTAGATTTAGATCTCATTAACATGTTGCAGGTCACACACTGACAGGTCCAAAATCGGGAAAATGATCAATCAGCAGACATTTCTTCAGTCCTGAGTGCACCCCCAGCACTGGCATTCTTCCACATTCCAATTCCAGAAATTCGCCAAAGGCACTTTAAAGAGATAGTTGGAGTGTATCAAGAATATGTAGCATGTTCGTTGGTTAATTCTGGAGTCCTACGAACGCTTGTCTCCATGGGAGATGTGAAGGCTGTGTTCATAGGTCATGATCACAACAACGACTTCTGTGGCAACCTAGATGGTATTTGGTTTTGTTATGGTGGAGGCTTTGGATATCATGGTTATGGTAAGGCTGGACAGCGACGGAGAGCAAGGGTCATATTGGCACAACTTGGAAAAGGGGATAACACATGGACGGGAGTCGAGTGGATCAAGACATGGAAACGACTTGATGATGAGAAGCTGAGCAAGATTGACGAGCAAGTCCTGTGGGATCGGCAATCATCAAGATGACTCATATTACAGGTAATGAACTTTATTTCACGAATCCAGTAATTTTGAATACTCTGTGGTATTACCTTCTTGCATATTGTGGTTTAAGGTTATATATACAGTTCTATCTGGATAGAAGGTTTGATGAGTAGGACAAAATAATTGAGCTTTAAATCTTATAAAATAATTTTTTTGATAACAAGCTAGGTATGTCCTCAATTCAGTCTAGTATATGGATTTAGTGAATAAGCTAGGCATGACTGTGATAACAATGCAACAATGTCTTGCGAAGAAAGTGCACCAAAAGATGATAGGATGCTTGAAGAAATTTGAGTCTAGTAGAAGCACCTCTACCTTCCTAACTCCGACAAATTTTCAAAACCTACAAATTATATTGAAATTTCAAAGTCAACGTGCTAGAGAAATCCAACCAAAAAGGAAAGGAAAAAAAAAAAAAAAAAAAACCTAAGAATGGAATTAAGAGGGGGGAAAACTTGATAATTTGTAAACTCGGTCAACCTTCATGCTCAATCCAATTGGCAAGCGAGAGACCACTCAAATCTGTATGTATAATTTCTTTAAAGGGAAGAAACAATGAGTAATTCTTGTCATACTCGTTAAATTGCTAGTTTAAAATGTCCCTTAATTTCCATCTCACTACTTGTGATTAAGTTAAATAGCTATCGTTCCTAATTTATCAATTGTTTAATACATGTTAAATTGTTAGTTTACAATGTTCCTGAACTTGAAATATCTTCGACTACTTGGAAAGATTTTGACTACCTCACATCAAAATCAAATAAATGTTATACATTTAAGACGCTTGACCATTACATATTTATGCACCGACGGTGCAGAATCAGGATTCAATGCACTGGATTATACATGGGGTAATTTAAATTGAAAATGCAATACCCTACTTTAGAAACACAATATCTCTAAGTCTTGAGTCTTCTTCTCAAAAAATGCTTCTATGCAATAACGATGTAAACACCCATACATACATTTACATCGAAGATGCAACATTCATGTAATATATTACAACGAAACGCAACATTGTGACACCATTAAATCGAGAATGCAACATCTTTACATCATTGTTGCAACCTTGATTTAATGTTAATATATAATGTTGCATTTTTTGTTTAATTGCACTGAATGATACTAGTCCCAAATGTGTACAAGAGAGGATCCAACATGTTAAGAGAATTTGATCACAAAGAACTGCTTATTCCACATTGAAAGAGGACTCCAGAAGTGTCAATGACTTGTACCTTTCACCCCTTCTCTCATATACAATACAACAAACATATGGGCTAGACTTCGAAGCAATCTATTCAACATTTTAGTGAAAGTAAAAAGTACCAGAAGGAATAAAGTTTAAATTTTAAACCTGAAATTTACTAAATGCATAAACTCTTTAGAGGTTTAGTGCTGTCGAGTTTCAGTGTTAGTTACTTTAACCTACCAATGTGTGAGATCTTTTAAGGTCAACATCACGGTATCTTGGGTGGCTAACGTTGGAGCTGTGGGAACATAAATAGTACTTCATAAGAGAAATAATATCCCTTTGGTGCTATTTAATAAGTTTGATTATTGAAACCACCATGTCATTTTAGTAACATGTTTACTAAATAATTTTTCTATTATTTATATAGAAAAATATTTATTTTAAGGTTTTAAGGTTTTAAATTGGTTACTCAAGGAATACAACATATAAGTAAACCTTTAGTGAGATAGTATTTAATTTTCCTGGGGCTAGACAATATCTAATTTTCCTGGGACTACTTGTGGATGTTCGGTAGTGTAGGGACTTATATGCAATTATTTAGTAGGACATGGTATTGTTGAGATTTCCAAATCTTAAGAGTGCAATTACAATAAATAGTAGTAATCATTGTAATTGATTGGATAGGATAAAGTTATGAGATAACTCAATCACTATCCAATTGAAGTTAGGATGAGAAAACCCGTCGTCTTTAGGCCCGTATGATAAGATGTTTAATATCTATCAGGTTGACACGTAAAAATATTCTGAGATAATCTTGAAAAGGGGTGAAAGGTAATTATCTAAAATTTTAAAAATATTCTGACTAGATGTTTAAGTAATTATTTAATATTGCATTATTGTATATTAGAGAAGGAAATAGGAGTTAGGACACTTTTGGAGTCCTCATGTAGGATCCTCTCTTTTACACATTTGGGTATAGTTACAATTATACAAAAAATGCAGCACCATGTATCAAACATTAAATCGAGGTTGCAACAATGATGTAATGATGTTACATTCTCAATTTAATGGTATTGCAATGTTGCATTTCGATGTAATATGTTGCATGAGTGTTGCATCTTCGAAGTAAATGTGTACATGAGTGTTTACATCGTTATTGCAAGGGTATTGTGCTTTTAATGTAGCGTATTGCATTCTCAATTTAAATTGTACTTGTATAATTCAATGCACTAAATCTTGATTTCTGCACTCTTGGTGCATAGATATGTAATGATCAAGCCTATTAAATGTGCAACATTCATTTGATTTTGAGGTTGTCAAAGTCTTTGCAAGAGTTGGAGATAGTTGAAATTCAGGAACATTGTAAACCAACTATTTAATGTGTATAAGACGATTGATAAATTAGGAAAGATGACAATTTATTTTGTATGAGACAATTACAAGTAGTTGGAGATATAAATTAAGGAACATTGTAGACTAGCAATTTAACGTGCATGGGAAAATTGAAAAATTAGGAAAGATGGCAATTTAATGTGTGTGAGAAGATGAATAAAGTAGGAAATATAATTTTTTTTTTGCCATTAGTCTTTTGAGATGGAATATTTATGGGAATCTAAAAATTAAAAGAGGGACGGTGTATTATTTTTTAGCACTGCAATTTGCAGGAGCTCTTTTGTTAGACAAAGAATACCTATTTTTCAATGATGACTCGTTTGACCAATAATAATTATGATTGGTGGGACCATCCTGTATTACTATATGTATTACTATAAACATTTTGAATTATTATTATTTTGTATTTTTTGGATTTTTTGGGCATGGTGACTTTGAAATTTTAATATAATTAATTTGCAGGTTTTGAAAGATTATCGGAGTTGGAGAAGCTAGAGTTGCTTCTATTGGACTCAATTTTTTAAATAATAGCATCTGATTGTCTATTGGGCACTTTCATCTCTGAGGAGTCTATTGCATTGTTACCATAGCCATACCTAGATTAAACTTCAAAGGTGGTGACTTGGATGAACTTAAAGTAATGAAACATGGTTAATGTGTTTTAAAATTAAACTAGTGAGGGCAATTTCATGGTAGAATGTAAAAGTTTGGTTGTCAAAGGTGTGGAGTGTAGGGTGGAGTTACTTAGAGAAAAAGAAAAGAAAGTGTGGGTGGGAGTTCCAGAGCAGCCAAATTTGTGTAAATAATAGCAAAAGTTATGTCTGTATCTAGTAGTCCAGTGCTCACAACCACCTGCACAAGTATTGGCAAGACAAACACCAGGTTAAAGTCACCGTTACCAAGAATTGGCCCCAAGATAAACATTGTTGTGGTCTTTCTTTCTTTTTCCCTTTTGCCCCAAAAAGAGGAGGGAAAGAAGGTGGGGAAGGAAGCTGTAGGTGTAAAGATGAAAGGTCATAGTCAGCAGTTTTAAACATAGAAATGTTGTTCTATTTGTATTTAAAACTATATGATGTTGCCTGTTATCTTGATTTTTTCTCTTTTCTTTGTGATCAACGTAACATTTTCCGAATTGTCTTTCTTTGCATCACCCTCAAGTTCTTTCAATTCATTTTACAAAGTGATTACTAAACTGAATCTTCCTCCCCACTCCCTCATCTTGGATGGAATACATCTATAAGTTCGTCATCATTTTTATGTTTATTTGTGTGCTAATATAGTTCGAATATATTTTTGCAGGATTAACTGTTTTTCTCGACTACTACTATCACAATGATCGACTTGAACAATAGTTTGTGAAGGTGTGTATCTTTGGAATTTTGTTTACATGATAAAGGTATTGCTCAGTGCATTTGTATAATATGTCCATTTTTAAATTGGAAGAATTGTTGTACAGATGGGTGTCACTCCTGAATTGTGGTTGGGGCTTCCCGCCCCTTTGATTTGTTTGTATGACTGTATAATCTTCTCTCAACCTTTTCCTTTTGGCTTATGTCCATAATACTAATAATAATAAATATGTAATCACTTTTTATCTTTTTATTTTTTATTTTTTTATTTTTTATTTTTATTTGTCACTAGACTCCCTTCCTGGGCTGGTATGGCAAAAAAATCAATGTTACTTACTTGATATGACACAATTTTTGTGATTTTATTTTAATTTCCAACCTCGATGAACTGAACCAATTAACTTACACGGCAGTCTTCTGTCAATTTCTCTGTGACGAGGTTCAAAATTATTGTTATCTTAATTTAATCGATTATTTATAGAAGCAATTGAACTCATCTGAGCATAAATAATGGTTGAAATTTTTTAGTATCAGCTGTGGATTTGTTAGTAAAGTCTTGGATTCAAATTGAAACTTCAATAATAATTATTCCTCATTTACAAAGAAATGGGTCTTTGTTTTCACTTAAAATGTCATGCTATTTCATGGTTGGTTGAATTCATAATTTTATATATGAAATCCATGGATGAAGGGTAGCCCACGGTTTTGATTTGTTTAATTTCATCGAGTCTCTTTCTTCCATGTCTCATTACTGTTGCGAATCAAACTTCATGTTAATAGTCACATTCATTCTTGCACCTACGACAAATCTGAATATTTTCAATCATCAGCAAATTACGCGGATATAACATAAAATCTGAATATTTACAATTATCCGTAAATTATGTGGTTATATGTAACATAAATCTGAATATTTACAATCACATGCAAATTCCGAAGAACAAGATCTGAATAAATAATAGTATTGGGTGCCGATCCACTAGTTATTTTGATGTCAACAACTTGTGAAAGTGTAAAAAGAGATGAATTATCAAAATATGATGCAATGTTTGGTGGCACTGAACTTAAAATTAAGTACGAATTATTATTATTATTATTATTTTAATTCTAAATTCAAAGCACGATACTCCCAAATATGTTTCAATTCTACTCATTTTTCCTTTTTTTTTTTTTTTTTTTAAATACTAAAATTTCAAGCCATTGTGTTGTTGTAATTTTGATGATTTTCAATAAAAATACCAAACAGACCTTATAGATATTGTACAAATTACAACCACCCACCTTTGTTAAAAATTCCATTAATAATAAACTTAATTAGCACATATCTACTACTTTTATGATAACCCATCATTACAAACCTACCCATTAGTGTGTGATAAAGTGAAATGACATTAAAAAAGAATTGATTAGGGTTAGGTTGTTTCCTCCAATTCACACAAAAAGGTGAAAATCCAGTCCCAATGCAAGTGGAGGAAGCACAAAGATAGAAAGTGAGAATTTACAAGAAGAGGAGGTGAAGCACAAAGCAAAGAGACATTCCCTCAACCCTACTACCAATAAAAAAGGGGATTAACAACAACAAAGCTAAAAGCAAACCCTGTCCCAACCCACCTCACCTGCAATCATCACTATTTAGAGTGGGAGTGGGCCCACAACATCTCAACAACAGGCAGGTGTTTGATTAATTAATTCCCATGCAGATTTTACTTATACATACAAAAATGAACATAAAGATAATCAAAGAAAGTATGATCAATTAGAATCTCTCTAGTACTATCACTTGGGAAAAAGTGATGGGTTTTGCACTAGCAGAGAGAATCCCTGTTGGGAGAGCTTGAAAAGGTGAGCCACACACATTGAGAGAGAGTATGTGTGTGTGTAAACAGAGGCGATTGTGAGTGTGTCAGCAGCTAGATAGGGCATGCGTTCTACAAACTTCAACAGGGGCATTGCTTCAGACATGAGAGAATTTTAGGTTATTGGGTTCTTTCTTTTGGCCTTTTCCCACATTCCTTCCATTATCAGCCTCGACTATGTGCTTCCATCTTACCCATGTCATGTGTCTACACACACACACACACACACGTTCCCCGGACCATCTACTACTGTAGCTCCTTGGTGCTCTAGTACGTCGTAACTTGTTTTCCAACACATTTTATGTAGAGTATAAGGTTATATGAGTGGATGTGTGAGCCTCCATTATATTATGTGATAAAATATATTCTCGCAAAAATCTTATTATGCAACCTCCCATACGGAAGATGTATTATTATTTTTTAATCTAAATTTTACTAACACTTTTAATAGAGTTGAAACACAAAATAAAGCGTTAAAAATAGATGTCCCTGTTGAAATGATTCCGTGTTTCTAACAAATTTTATTTTATTTTTTATTTTTTTTGTGTTTCAAATACAGATGAAATGTGTGAAAACAAATATATACATGCCATAAAAAACATTACAATCCACAAAAATATTCTACAATATATTCTTTTTGGTTTCATGTGTGCAGTGACTGGGTATGATAAACACTCAAATCAATAAACATCCTCCCTTTCTTTCTTTCTTTCTTTCTTTGACTGCTTGGGGTGTGTGTCTGTGAGAGAGAGAGAGATAGTGTGTGTGTGTGTGTGTGAAAAAAATGAGAAGGCAATCAACTCTCAAACACATAAATGTAAGATACGGGAAAAGCTTTAGTGGATTCGTTTCCTCAAAACCAATGATATAAAATAGTAGTAAATGTAATGTAATATAGATATAGAGGACTGAACATATATATATATATATAAAAGATGGTAGTAGCTAGGAAAAGGTAAAAGAAGATTTGTGACTAGTAATAGTGATTTGTACACACTACCTTTTCACTCTAAATGCAATGCGAGACTCCAAAGCTTTTTTGCCTCAAAGTTACTGCCATTTGTTAAACAGCATTATGTCCACTAAAAGCTTTCTGTTTCACCATTTTGACCACATTTTTCATTTGACTACTACTGTTTCTGTTTCTGTTTCTACTATGAATTATTACGCCCGCTCCACATTTTTCCAAAATTCAAAAGTTTTAAGCCCATCATTTTCGTTCTAACTTCTATATATATGTTAGGATGATCGCATATTGTGATATTAAGGAGGTATATGAGTTGTATCATTTCATGTACATGCAATACAAGATGGGATGACAATTTTTTCTGTTCCCTTTTGATCTTGTCTTTTAACGAGATGAATAATAACCTCTTATTTATAATTTTATTTTTAATAAAACAAATACATACATATAAATTTTCAATTTTTTTTTTTTTTTTTAAATAGAAGAATAATAAAAGGTGGGATGGGGCAGGGACATTGCGAGGGATATGACGGAGCAGTGTGGAAAATGATCGACATTCTTTTAAGGAAGAGGGAGAGTCGGGATTATGAATGACGACGACAACTTCTTTCCAAAGTGGAGACGGGGATGGGGTTCCCCATCCCATATCCGTCCCGCATTTATTCTTAAACAATCATTTCAATTTAATTTTTTTCATTCACTTTTGTTTAGCATCAATAATTTAGTAGTGCTTTCTTAACTTTGAAAGTACAAATCCCACTAGGACAAGATGGATGTATATGTATATATATATATATTTGTCACGAAAAAGAAAAAACGAAATTTTTTTATATTTTCAATCATAAGCTAGAATATCTTTTTAAATAATTAGTATTACTTTCACCGATTATGGAATTATGTATATGTTTTAGCTTTGGCTGCATTACAGTCAACGAACATCATTTCAACTGGGCCTGAAACGACCATTAATTTGAATAGAGCCATATATAATAGACAAATTCGTACCTTGCATTATTATTATTCTTATTCTGATATGATATTGATATTGATATCGATATTGAGATATGCTGATTGTTGATGCGAAATGCAAATGTACCTTTTCGGCTCTTAATTTTATCAAAACTACTTTTGTCAAAAGAGAATAAAAAACAATAATTAGAAGAAAACAAAAGATAAATAAAATATGAAAGGAAATGAGAAAATAATGATAAGAATATTTTTATAATATGTATATATACACACACACAATATATATATAAAATATTATTTCGAATTAGATTGATCAAAATTCATATTCAATTTATTTAACTAACGAATTATCTAATTCAGATCGTTAACAGGTTATTAAATTAAATCTTCAATTTATATCTGAGTTATTAAATCGAATTTGAATCAAAATCAGATTTATTGAAAGGTCTACATAAAACCCTCTGATGCTAAGACTGCTAAGACTGCTAAATATAAACCTCATGAAATTTCCTGGGCTTTTCAAGAAGTCATTAAAATTACTGCATTCCGTTAGTTTGCTCTCACACATTAACCTCTTACTCTACATATGATCAAAATATCTCTGTATATACACTTTTTAGTTTTTAAATTAAAATTAAAATAATAAAATTAATTTTATCATTTCGCAACATAATTAACTAACAGATTCATCACCAAAAGGGGGAAAAATATCACTTTTGTTAATACTCTAGTTGTCTGATAATGATTATTTGGAATAATACAGGGGTTTTATGATTTTACCTCAAAAATTAACACTAAATCATTATAAAATAATGCAAAAATTTTGTGTAAATATTATTGATCCATTGATAGAGTACCCCAAATTTTAAACTAGGAAAAGCTACGTACACATTGTACAAAATGACACAGAGATGGCTGATGGCATGCTTCACAACCGTAGTGGCCTTGGCACTATTTGTATGTATATGTATATGTATATGAGGAGTCTATTCTAGTTCCAGCACTAACTCAGGCAGGCTAAGCAGCCAGTTCAGAACCCTGTACCAGACACAGGACAAGGGTACATATATGTGTATATGTATACATATATACATTGGAGGTATTTGGCAGTGTTAATTGATATATGTACAATTCACATATATATATATATATATATATATATAAAACATAGACAGTTAAGTATATATGCATAGTACAAGTTGAACGCTACATCTCTGGCAATTTTGGCTGAATCACTGAATAGGTGGAGGGAGGGGCAAGCTTTTGTCCGTCAATTATAAAACTCAGTTTTTTTTTTTTCCTTTCAATTCCATCATTCATCAGCTCTCTGTACTGCAACCAGACAAAGGTGACAATCTGTGTGTTACAAGTACTGACACCAATAAAGAAGAGAATGTAAGTGCTAAAAAGGGAATATACATGACACTCATTTATTTATTTATTTATTTTTATTTATTTTGGCCTTTTGTTCAATCAATATTCGATCTTAGCTAACTTATCTTTTCTAAAATACTACTCCTACCAGTTTGTACCATTTATAATAGGATATTTAGGGAATTGAAGGGTTCACAAAGTTATATCAGTAAAGAAAATGCATGCAGTTAAATCTCATGTAGAAAGTTGAAAAACTTATTAGTTAGGGACTTCACTAGTCTAAAAGGAACAATGAAAATTTCAAGATATCAACAGACCTATGGTTGATATCTTTGAGTGGAATAATAATAATGATGATAATAATAATAATAGTTTCACTATTCACAAGGAGTGCTCCAAGTTTTTCCTTGAGTGGCAATATAATTTTCCGATGTTTCCTATTTTTGTATATTTAACCCTTAGTCACTTTGTTATTTGATCTAATTGGTTGTGCCCCAGTCATTTGAGGTTGAAAATATTAATTATGCTATGTTATGCTATTTGATTTTGTAGTAATTGTAAAAAACCAATCTTAGTGGAACTCACATTATTACATAGATTTCACGATCATGTTAGTCGCAATTGTGAGCAGCCCTTTTCATTCATTTCAAATATATATATATTTTTCTTAAAAAATCAATATTCATGTGTAATGACGTTTTTTTTTTTAATACTTTATATACAGTGAGTGTCATGGTAAGATGTCCCATCCATTCTTTAAATGCCAACCAAGCATGCTAATCAGGGACTGTTTGTTATCAGTAAATACTTTGATAATAAAAGTTGCACTTGACTTGTTACATACGAAAGTAATTTTGGCATGTTCAAAATTGATAAAAGTCAAATTCTACCATTTGCCAAACTTTTGTTGATCAATATAGTGATATCATTTTTGTATAAGAAGAGAGTTAAAAACAAATGGGGCATGTACCCCATACACACACACACACACACACACATATATACACGACACACTATAGTTCTATATATATCAATATAAAAGAGTGGACGCTTTGGGGTGGGCATAATACTAGAATAGTACAGGTCAAGCCACCTCACAACCTCATAATTCTTTGGTCTCAATTCTCAAACTATCTACTAGGCCCCCAATCTAACAAAATATGACTTGGCCCAAGAAAGACATAAACCAACTGGTCCAATTTGCTATCCTAATAATGGCATCATGTCAATTTAATTTGCTTAAAATATGCGTAAATTACACTGACTTTCTTAAAATTTGACAAAATTACATAAATATCGTCAATGATTTGAAAATACACACTTACCTCCCTTATCAAGTGACATTCCTTTAACAGATTTAACGGTTGGTGTGATATATTTACTAAAATGCCATATGGAAAACATTTCATTTTACTAAATATGCCTTGAAAAAAGAGGACAATATTGAAATTTAAACATTTACTATGACATTATCATTTTCTATCTTTGACTAACATTGACCATCACCGAAGGAAGGAGTTGATTGTTACCAAATTTCGTTCTGGGAGAGAGAGCTCATGGTTGGTGCCATTTACATTTGATTTCCAATTTAAGGAGGGAAAAGAAAGAATATTTTAAATGAAATCATGTTATGCTTTTGGTCATTATAGTAAATCACCACTACACTATATTTTACTATTTTAGAAAAATGTTACACTTTTCTAATTAGGAGGACGTGGATTAAGTCATATAAAGCGGGAGCGGGAGAACGGCAGAATTAAGTTATAAGCAGTGAGAATTTGAGCGAAAACACGCGCAGAGCGTGAGAGCAGGAACGTGCTCAGAGCATGAGAACGACACCTCTTGAGAAAGATTCTGTGATACATGACACTAATATGGTATACGCATATTTATTATTGGATATCTATTATGATAATTTAGAAAATATATCATTGTTCTTATTATCGACACAAGATTGACCTTTTATCCCATACCCATCTTGTTTAAAAGGACAGTCTTCAAAAAAAAAAACGATATATATATATATATATAGAACAACCTGAAGAACATAAAAGCGTTGTCTACGCAAATCTAAACATCACTTGTACTTTGAATTTTATTTCATGTACTTTGCTTATTATCTTAGTTTAAATTTACTTTCTGCACTTTTTGTAACTTTATTATGGTTTCTACCTCTTCTATTTACTCACATCTTATACCCAGGTCTTCATTAATGAAATATTATATTAGTAAGATCATTTTCATCTTATGCCATAAATTTCCTCATTGTTAAAATATTTATTTTAAGAGTAAAAAGCCAGATAAAAATAGTTATTTATTTTCTTCTGATCTTGTTAGCCATTCAGGCACAAAAAAAAAAAAAAAAAAAAATTGGTGCTACAGCCTACAATGGGTTCTCAACAAATTCTGGCTTCACCATTGAACACCTCAATAAATTTTTTTGCCAATTAAAGAGTATGTTATATATATATAAGAAAAAAAATGTTATATATACACGCACCTGTTGAATTGAAAAGCTACAAGGACATATTCTCAATAGAAAGATGGAGAACATGACTTTGCGGTTAGAACGACTCACTGTAGAATTATTCTGCAGCATTATCCAGCATATATATATATATATATATATATATATTTATATATGTAGATATAGATATATATAGAGAGAAAGTGGTGGGTTGATACGTGTATTTATTGGGATCTGGGAACAAAGAGAATGACAGTAATGATGAAGAAAGAGGTGGGGTGTATGTAGGTATGTGTCATCCATCGTTTTGCATGAAATTGAAATTGAAATGAAGAAGAAAGAAAAGAGAGAAAGCTACGTACATACTACCATTACTTTCATGCCCTCTTCTTTTTTCTGTTTCCTTTTACTTTCTTCTTTGCTTTCCAGTGCTGACCCCTACCCTACCCTACCCTACTACCTTCTTTAATCACTCTCTCAATTAATCCCATGTTATCAGTGTACCTATATCATCAAATCAAGGCTCCAATTCACGCTTCCTTAATTGTTTCTCTTCAATTATTTCTCAATTAATGCAATATATATATATATATATATATATATATATATATATATATATATATGTTCAACTGATATAGTATACAAATGTGTGGTCAACTTAGAAGGGAAAATAATCAAAATATGTTTCACACCGGGTCCGAATAAAGGAGTGATTGATATAAATAAGTGAGTTTGCAATACTATCCAACAACTTAAGTTTTAATGTATAATTTGCTGAAAAACATATATAACGTGTAGAAAAATATATATAATATGTTGAAAACTAAATGTAGTCTGAATATGGTAAAATTTGGTGTTGTAATGGTATTGTATCAATTTTTAACACCGTTATATTTATTTTAAGCATTTACATTTACTTTATTTTAGCAATGTAATGTGTTGAAAAACAAATTTAATTTAATTCAAATTTAGTTCAATTTTTTTCTAATTTCATGGATATCAATTTTAAGACTTCAATTCCAAGTAGTTAAAACACAACCTAGCAGCTACGAAGCACGGACACTCCTCTCAGGGGTCCCGTACCAGTGTCGGACACTTTTCGGACACCGACACCCGTTTCTGACACTTCTGTGAAGTGTCCAGAAATTATTTTTTATTGGACACGGTTCGGACACGCGGAGGACACGGGATGGACACGCGGGGGACATGGCGGGGTATATTTTGTAATTTTTTTTAGAGATAAATGTGGTACCTAATGTAATTTACTAATTTTAAAAGTTTAAAAGTAAAATTTTGAAAAAATAAAAAAACAACTACAGACAACAGAGTATTACACAAAAAATTTATTTTCTCTCACTTCCTTTCTCAGTCTCTCCTCTTCTTCAATTATCTCTCTACATGAACAAGACTTTTTTTTTTTTTTTTTTTAAGTTACATGAATAAGACTTGGTGAAAGACTGAAAGTATATATTTTTCTTATAACATAGATAAAATTATTAAAATAGGTCATGTTATTTGTTATTGTTTTATTTGTAATTTTGTATTTATATATACCTGTTTGTTATTAGGAAAATGAATGTGTAAGTTTCTAGTAATTATATTTTGAATATATATATATATAAAATTTTATAGGCGTATCCCCGCCGTGTCTGTGTTCTATTTTTTTGAAATTTGCTGTGTTACCGTATCCGTGTCGTATCGTACCCGTGTCCCGTGTCTGTGTCCGTACTTCATAGCCCGGCAGAGAGTAAAATCAATATTAATATCATTATGCATGGAAGCATCTTTCATGTGAAAATTGGGATTCATTTGGGTATCTTTTTATATTTTTTAATAGTGACTTTTTCTTCTTCCAAATTACAATTAAGGGTTCAAATCTTTTAAAGTGGGTGTGTGAATTTATTTTCTAAGATAAAAGAAATTTATTTATTTTGCTTATCATGTATAACATACAGGGTTCTTTCAAACCATTTAAATCCCTGTGTTGTTCGTTATTTTTCATGATTTGATCTCGAAATATTTGTGCTTTAGTATATTGAATAAATGTTTTTTTTGTCACCAATACGTACTTGTTCAATATTTTATTGATTCTAATTTATGTCTTGGTACTATGTTATGGGTCGGATCGGATTTCTATACATATATATCTCCTGGATCGGATCGAATTTTTAAAAGCCCAATCCGTGATCCGATCCGTAAATTATGGATTCGATTTTTTTGAATCCGTCACCGATCTGTGGTTGTAACAATTCGATCCGATCCTGGATGTACTGATCGGATCGAATCGAATCGGATTCACGAATTATTTGCCCACTCCTAATTCTGAGAACGTAATTAAATCAATGTGTAAGCAAAAATACACTTTAATTGTTTATCAAGTTAATTTCTGTGGCCTCATGAAGAAATTATGTCCTCCAAGGATCATGTGTTGGGTTTCAATCTTATCATTATTCATTAATTTGTTCATAATGGTTTGATTTCCTTTCTTTTTTTGAAAAAAAAGAAGATATTTTATCTTCTCAGTAGAGTAAGTTCAACCCAACTAAAAAGATATGACAATTAAAGTTTTGTAATCATTTTGTTATAATTTGTTTGATAGAAGCTAGGAATGAAAATTTTGGAAGAGAGGTAAAAAAAAAAAAAAAAAAAGGTGGATGGGAAAAAGGGGAAGGGATAGAATAGACATTTTTTTTATATAAAAAAAAGTTTATCCTCTCATTTTTTATCAAGATTATAACCTATAGATACTTTCGCATTTCTAATGTACACTTAGGGTTTAAGTCCTTATTGAGTTAAAGTCGGTGAAATCATATAATTTTTTTTTTTTACTCTTTTTCAAAAAGAAATGAGAAGGGTTTCAATGTTATTTTACTACCATACCGTCATATTTAAAGTGCATTACTCAATGTATATCTCGTTTATCCAAACTTTTCAGAATAAAAGACTAGCGACAAACACAATATGCAATATTAGGTTTTTTTTTAATAAAGTAGCCACTTTCATGCACAATCAACTTAAAACAAAATGAACTCATTACAATGTAGCATGAAAGCAAGCAATGAAGTGAAAACAAAATAAAGAAAACAGAGTCCATTTGATCATCATGTGAACCTTATGGAACAAGATTTACTATTATGGTTAAATCATGTTACATGGTTCATCTCTTTTCCACAGTGGGCCTAAAATGTCCCAAAATTTGGTAGTTTTGTTATTAATCCCTTTGATGCTTTGTTGAATATTTGTTATCAAACAAGCAAACAAAATCATTGGACTCCGAAAGATGGCACATTTATTCACTTCACAAAGTAAATTGTCACAACCTCATCATCAATTAATCCCCATAAAAGTGATACTTTTCTTCTAAGTAGAGGAACCTTATTATTCATTCCCTCACCTTTAATCAATCTTTGAAAATATAATGTTCCAATGATTTGGGCACCCCCCTCCCTTTTAGTAAAAATCCACATTCTCTCTAACAAAGAGGCATCAATTACCCCACACTCAACATTGATATATACATATATATATACATATATATATTTATATATATATATATGCTTTATAAAGAAATTGGACCTGTCCATCTTTTATTTCAAGGGTGCCCAGATCATTAACAAAATTTATCATCACAATTTTTTTTTTCAAACTCTTTTCAGCTTTTTATCTTTTACGGTAAGCAAAATCATACCTCACATGAAGCTTTCAATCATAAGATGTGCAGTAAATGACAAGAGTGATTAAAAGGGTATTTATTAGATTCTGATCTTAAAGTTTTGCATGAGGTGACCTAGACGATATCTATGACCTTTGACTGCAAAAGTTAATAGTCATTGTTTAACAAATTATATGCAGCTGAAAAGTTAGAATTTTTGCATTACACCCTGTTTTAATCCATGCTTAACCAAAAGTCATTAATTGTTTTACTAATTAATACTACATGTGTTCACTGCAAAACACATTCTACTTCCTTAATTTGTTTGGTACTGCTAAAACTTCATACAGAGTAATTTATAGGCAAAATCAAACCCTAAGGCTCCGATTGGCTCGCGTTTTGTTTATGCTATTTTTGTTTTTGGACTCCTACAGTGTTGATTTTGGTTAAAAAAATATGTTTGGTACGACCTTATTTTATTTTACACAGTGCTAAAATAATTTGTGAATAGTGCTCAAAATCAAAACATCAAAAAGTTAATTTTTTTTTTGTTTTGACAATTGTTCATGGTCCAAAACTATAACTGTTTATATTTTTATTTCTAACATTTCCACAGTAAAACATTATTCCCAAACGACTTCCGATTTTTTTTCAAAACACTCCTATAACAAGAACACTGTTTTTGTTTTAGCTAAAAACAAAACGCATAAGACAATAAAAGCCATTAACAAACCCTAAAAAGATAGCAAAATCATACCCTAAAACAATCATGACGTTTGATTAGGGGTCTTTGAGGGCAGACACCAAATCTTGTAGGAGATCAAAGTAATATAGGTTGAACGCTTTATTCATATGTAATTTGTTCAAATTTCAGGAAAGTTTAGTGTGCGTAATTTACCATTTTCTTATATAAGCATGTATTAGACATTTATATATAAGTTAAAACAACAAAATTTACAAGAAATTTCGGAACAACAGTAGCCCAAGTTGAGAAGTCGAGTTTCCAGCAAGATGATAATCTTATATATTCATAAATTTAATATATTTAATGGTACAAATTTAATTAATTAACAACCCTTGTCAACTTCTCAAACTTCAAAAAAAAGAAAAAGAAAAATAGAAATGAAGATAAAATTATAAGCCCACAAGGTAGCTTTAAGCCAGTTGAAGATTTGACTGTCCTTTGGCAACACTTTCAACTCAACCACTTTACCTAGTCTCTCTCTGCTAGTGGCTTAACCATTCTTCTTCCTTTTGGCTCCTTTTAACGCAAACTTGGAGACACTACCTTTAAATTCCAACTTTTAACCACTGTGTAGATGCTATTCTTGGAAGGGCAATGGTAATGCTTCTTGTTTGAAGCCATCCCTTTTACTTTTCTTCTACTTTTTCCCATTTTTGTTGTAAATCCTTTTTTCATGTACAAGCGATGTCTCACATCGGATCTAAATAAGAAGTAAAATGGGTATAAATAGGTGGATATGCAGCACTATTCAATAACTTAAACTTTTGGATCAGTGGACGAGCGTTCACCCGTTACAGTTAGTATCAGAGCCATACCCATTACTTGATCCGGTGTCACACCAAGCCTCCGATTCGAATGAGTCCGGTTGTCACCCCAAGTAGCAGAGTCGACAAGAACGTTGTGAGTTCAAATGAGAGAGAGTGTTAGTGGTATTCCACATTGAATCTAAATGGGTATGCAACACCACTTTTGGATCAAACCTGTTGCACCCAGCTATAAGCTTATAATGATTTTACCATCATGTACAAGGCTTTATCATCATTGTTGCTCTTTTAATTTGGATCAGTATGTAGGTTTGAACCTTTAATCCACTAATTATCTTTTTCTTCTAAATTATGCACACGTTTGCTATCATTTTTAATCAAGTGATCAGCAATGGACTAATTTGATTGATTATAATTGCAAATCAACAGTATTATTTCAAATCAACAGTATTATAATTTCAAATCTCTCTCTCTCTCTCTCACACACACACAAAGCTCAATCCTTTGAAGGGGACTTTTTGAAATGAACCAACGCTACAATAATACAATTTCTCAAGACTCTAAAACTGTCTATTCGGAATAACACATGGAAATGAGTTTTATCTCCATGGAATATTCTGCTTTCTCTTTGTTAAAATTTTAAACTACATACACTCGGTGTATTTTATTTTATTTTATTTATTTATTTATTGAGTTGAATACCCTCCAAGAGTTAAATTGTGAATAGAAAACTAAAATTATGAAGTTTTGATGGATAAAAGGACTCCTAGTGCTGGCTAAAAGAGACATAAGTCATCTCAATGGATTCAATTCAGTATAACCAGGCAAGATGACATCATCTTAAGCGAAAATAGGACATAGCATGACACATTTTTTTCATTAATTTTTCTTTGATTGGTGTCATCTTTGAAATTTAACAACCTTAATCAATAAAGATACAAGTATTGTCTGCAAATATCAAAACAAAGAAAACAGAAATATTGTAAGGAAAAAGGAGAAATACAAATGGATTTCAACAATCATCCTAGACAATGGTTTTGGTTTTCAAACATGAGTAACCAAACCATTGACACTTATCTTAGTAAAATGTGAACACCTATACGGTCCATCTAAGCAATAAATTTCTGATTTCATTTCTTTTTTGGGTAACCAAAAAAAATACGAAACTAATTGGGTAGTTGGGAATATGAGATGGGATTAAGGGGTCCATCTAAGCAATAAATTTCTGATTTTATTTCTTTTTTGGGTAACCAAAAATAAAAAAGAAATTAATTGGGTAGTTGGGAATATGAGATGGGATTAAGACAAAAGGTAATTGCAGGGTGTATAGAGAGAGAAAGAGGAGAGAGAAAGAGGGGCTGAAAAAGAGCCAATAATGCTATGTAGGATAGCAGACAGAGGGTTGCTTTTTGGGTACTTGGGAATAAAATGGTGCTACGAGGATTGGCGTGAAGGGTCTCTCTCCTTTTAATCAATCTTGGTAACAAACCCTTATATGTATTTATATACAAAGAACAAATGATAAACATGAAAAAGGTAAAGAAATTCCACCTTTCCTTTTTATCTCTCATCACACTCTGCCCTTCTTTCCACCTTTTCCCTTTAGTACTTTATTTGAATTTCTGCTGGCTTTGTCTGTCCATTCAAAGGCTGATGTGGAAAATAAAGCAGACTTGATCTCTCTTCATCACTAGTGTAATTTTTGAATTGTGGGTCCCACTTGTGGACCCCACTTTTTTTTTTTTTTTTTTGGTGTAGTGAACCCATCATTTTGCATAAAAACAACTCTGCAGCAAAGTATACACAATATTAACAGCATTTGAATCATGTACTGAATAAATTTCACTAATTGTTTTCACTACATTTATTGACATAGATATATAGAAAGAACCGTAAATTGAAACCTCCTTTTTCATTTTCTTGGAATAAATTTATATGCTATGTTTGGGGTACCCAATCTGACAACTTGAATGTGAACTTAGATGTGTTCCAAACACAATAATGTAGCAGTAGTTAAGTGCAGGTTTTAAAGTGTGAAAATGACCTTCTAATACCATAATAGCAACTTTGTGTAAATAGTTGCATAAATTATGTTTTAGTACTGGTAAATAATAAATGAGTTTTGTTATATGAATTGGCAAGTCCAAACAAATGCAAAGAGGCTAGTGATATTTATACCGCAGTAGGTTGTGTAGGAGCTATGGATGATAAAGGTCTGATGTAGTTTAACTGTAAGTAGCAATAAAAAGCAAAAATATATAGTCACCACCACCAGTAATAAAAAGCAAAAGGTTAAGAACCTCCATAACAATTGTTGTATATATAAAGGTGGTATGGTCTAGTCTAGTTTTCCCAAAGCACTTCCAATCTCTCTTCTCTCTCTCTCTCTCTCTCTCTCCCTCTCCCTCAAAACTTCACCCACCTACTTAAGATCAGAAAACAAACCAGTTTCTTCATAACATCAAGAGCTGAGCTCACATTTAACACATAGTGGTGGGGGTGGTGTGAAAAGAGAGAGAGTGGGATATAGAGAAGAAATCAAAAGCAAAGGTGTTGAAGAAGATAAGTGTTGTAGTAACAAAGGGGGGGTTTGGGGGGTGGGTGTTGGCTAAGTGATGCGTGCAGGGGCTTGTACATTGCCACAGACCCTCACAACAGAGGCTGCTTCAGTATTGAAGCACTCTCTAGCGTTGGCTAGGAGGAGAGGCCATGCACAGGTCACTCCTCTCCATGTGGCCACAACTTTGCTGAGCTCAAGAGCTAGTCTCTTGAGAAGGGCTTGTCTCAAATCTCAGCCACACCAAACTTCTCATCCTCTGCAGTGCAGAGCTCTTGAGCTCTGCTTCAATGTGGCTCTCAATAGGCTCCCAACAACACCTGGTCCACTCCTCCATGGTCAGTCCTCTCTCTCCAATGCTCTGATTGCAGCACTCAAGAGAGCACAAGCACACCAGAGGAGAGGCTGCATAGAGCAGCAACAACAACAGCCTCTTTTGGCTATTAAGGTAGAGATTGAGCAGCTCATTTTGTCTATCTTAGATGATCCTAGTGTTAGCAGGGTTATGAAAGAAGCTGGTTTCTCTAGCACTGCTGTCAAGAACAACCTTGAGGACTCTTCTGCTTCTTCTGTGTTTCAGTGTTATAATAGTAGCTCTGGTGGGGTTTATTCCTCTCCTTGCTCTCCTTCTCCCACTGAAACCCCCAATCCAACCAATTTCTGGCATTCCCAATTCCTGACTTACACTTCTGACCAAAACCCTTTAATCTTTTCCCCTCAAAAGAAGATTTCAACCAACCCCATCACAGATTCAGCTTCTCTCAAGGAAGATATCAAGTTGGTTTTGGAGGTCTTGTCGAGGAAGAAGAGAAAAAACACAGTGATAGTTGGAGACTCTGTGTCCATCACTGAAGGCCTTGTTGCTGAGCTGATGAGTAAAATAGAGAGAAAAGAAGTTCCTGAGGAGCTGAAATCAGTCCGTTTTGTCAAGTTTCAGTTCTCATCTCCTTTGAGGATGATGAAGAGGGAAGTAGTTGAGCAGAACCTATTAGACCTGAAAAGGAAGGTGGATTCTTTTGCATTAGGAGGTGTGGGAGTGATTATCTACACAGGAGACTTGAAATGGACACTTGAACCAAGTGCTTGTGAGGTAGAGGGAGGGTGTTCAAATGGAGAAGTCTCTGGTTATAGTCCAATTGATCATTTGGTTGCAGAGTTGGGAAGGTTGCTTTGTGAGTATAGCAGCAGCTCAAGCACTACAAATGTTTGGTTAATGGCAACTGCAAATTATCAGACTTACATGAAGTGCCAGATGAAGCAACCCCCTCTTGAGATTCAATGGGCTCTTCAAGCTGTTTCTGTTCCTTCTGGTGGTCTTGGTTTGAGTCTTCATGCTACAAGGTGAGTCAACCAATAATTTTAATTTTGTTTTGTTTTTTTTGTTTTTTGTTTTTACTGTATATCTATATCCATAATTATGTATTCCATGTATTGATAAGCACATACACCATTTTGGGCTAGTCATTGAAGCTTTATTTTGTGTCCTTGTCTGTTGCTAAACTTTCCTGGTCTCCACTGTGAAAAAGTAAGGCTTGTAAGACACATGTAAATCACTGTTTCTCTTGTTTCCTCCTTGTTTTTTTGTCTGGATGCAGATACTGATAGCTGTTATTTCTTTATTCTAATAAAGACAATTAAGCAGGAAATAATTATCAAATGTTTAGCGATGATGCTAATTTTTTAGTTTTTATTTTTTTTTATAATGTTTAAAGCATTCCAAATGACATAAGAGATATTCATAAACCTTCTGTTAGTACTTAGTAGTGTCGTCTTCAATTTCCAGCAAAACTATTTATTTCTAACCATTTAGTGATGGACTTAGCTTGAGAGGATTGGCTTAGTGGGGTTTTTGTCAATTTGAAAAATAAATTTATATATATATTTTACATCACTTAATGGCCTATTAGACTTTATATTGATACTGTTTTGAGTTATTAAATATGATGGCATTTATTGGAAACATTACCACCATATAAATTTCATATTTCCACTAATTTATATTCATTGTATTCATCTATTGCAGTGTGCATGATTCAAGGATAATCTTCCCACATAACCCATCTCAAGAGCTGGAAACAAAGCCATTTATCAGCAAGGAGGAAGAAGATAAGCTCACTTGCTGTGCAGAATGCTCCTCCAATTATGAAAAAGAAGCTGGGTTGTTCAAGTCAGGCCAGCAGAAGCCTTCTTCATATTACCTAAGCTCTTGCAACACCAAGGAAGTGGACAAAGGTTCAACCCATTTGCCTTGTTGGCTGCAATCACATGGCGCCGAACCACGCCAAAAGGTAAGAAGATCTATATAAAACCAGCATTTATATATCTGAGCAAAATTATCCTAGCAATTTATAGATAATTTTTATAACAATTTATACATTGAAATTCTTACTTATGCTCTCTTTATTTCAGGATTATTTATTTGAGTTGAAGAGGAAATGGAACAGATTGTGCCAAAGCCTTCATCAGGGAAGGCACACTCATAACCATCCAAATTCCTCTTTGTTCAACAATCAAGGATTAATTGGAAAGGGCTACTCTTATGCTTCATCGTACCCGTGGTGGCCTAATCAGAGCAGCATCTCCCCCTACTCCAATTCAATTTCATTCGCGGATTCAGCTTTGAAGCCCAGCCAAAGTGCCAGTTCTCTTCCTCGCTTCAGACGTCAACAATCGTGTCACATTGAGTTCAGTTTCAGTAATGGGAACCACAAGCACCAACCAGTGGAACCAAGCCTTGATTCGCTTAAGAACACAGAAGGGAAAGAAGTCAAGATCACTCTTGCACTTGGCAATTCTCTATTCTCTGATGCCGGAAAATTGGCACAATCAAGAGATCATGAGGAAATGTGCAAGTTTGTACAAGAAAATGTGCCATGGCAAGCAGAACTCATCCCTTCAATAGTGAAAGCTTTGATTGACTCCAAATCAATCAAGAAGGAGAGTTGGTTACTGATTGAGGGGAATGATATCGTAGGAAAAAGAAGATTGGCACGTGCAATCGCGGAATCAATGTTTGGTTCAGTTGATTCTCTTTTCTGCATAAACATGAGAAATGGAGATCACAGAATGAGTCCTAGCTCTGAAGTCCTCGAGAGAGCCTTCAGAAATCACGAAAAACTTGTCGTTCTAGTGGAGGATGTTGATTTTGCTGATGCACAGTTCATAAAATTTCTTGCTGATGGATTCGAAACTGGAAAATTTGGAGAATCAAGTAAAAGGGAAGGAGATTTTGGCCAAACAATATTCATTCTAACAAAGGGTGAGCCTACAAGTTATGAAGATGACAACAAAAGTTCGAATTCTGTAATCCAGATGAAATTGCAGCTCAATGAAACAATTCCAAATTCGGGGACATCCAGCTTTGATCACAAGAGGAAAGCTGAATGGGAATTGCCAAACAAAGCCAAGAGTCCGAGAATGAACGAAAAGGAACACTCTTCGTTCATTGCTGTCGAGAATGGGAACAGCAAGAAAGAATTCACAAGGCAGCTGAGTTCCAACACCCTTGATCTGAACATCAGAGCCGACGAGGATGAGGAAGACGGAAGCAAACCCGGAGATCTTAGCCCCATTTCAAGTGATTTAACTCGCGAAACCGGAAATGATCTCCAGAATCCAGTTGGGTTCCTTGAATTGATAAACAATCGCTTCATCTTCGATTGGAATTCGACTCGAGATGGCCAGATGAGAGAGATGTTCTTGTTCAAGATCAAAGGGTGTTTTGAGGAGGTGTTTGGGAGTAAAAATTTGGGAAGCTTCACAGTTGAAGAGATGCTGTTAGAGGAAGTTTTATTTGGGTCTGGGTGTTTTCTCAACAGCTTGTTTGAAAAGTGGTTGGAAAATGTTTTTCAAACGAGCTTACAAACAGTCAAAATTGGCGGGAAGGAAAATATGAGTGTGAGGCTCTGTTTTGGAGGGAAAGGAGAGAGTAGTTTGGGGAATGGGTTCATGGGTTCAAGTCTACCCAAGAAGATCCAATTTCAGTTCATGGGTTAGGGGGGGATTCACATGTAAAAGAACATCTTTCTACGAAATGGAAAATGACCAAAATGTACTTGTGTAACTTCTTATGTTCTTAATAGAATGTCCTTTTTTTCCTTCAATTTTTGGGGGCAGTATTTGCTTAAATTGCTTTCTCTCTGCTGGTCTTGTGTTATTTTTCATGTTACTTGACAATAAACTCTATAATGTTGTTTTTCCCCTAAATAAGAACAAAATGCAAGCAGATTTTCAAGTGTAGATGACAAAAGGTGGTGATAAATTAAAAGGTAGTTTCTAGTTTCCATTTTTGGAAATTAAAGGCAAAACTCTTGTTGAAAAATTATTAGATGATTTGGAACTACGTGGTTTCAATCAATCACAATATGTCATGCAATCAAATATGATAATATTAAGGGGGAAGCCATGCAATCAAATGTGATCATATTTAGGGGCGGAGTCAGGATTGCAAAGTTGATTGGGTTAAGAGGAAGAGTAGTATTGTATATGGTTTGAACTAAGAGGAAAAGTAGTATTGTATATGAACCGAGCTGTGAACTGATCTACAATAATACTATTTTTTTTTCTCCCCAGATTAGCCCTTCAGTAGCTCCGTCCCTGATAATATTATTTAATTTTTTGTTACGTGGAAACTTGTGATTGGTCAAACCACGTGGTTTCGGACCATCGGACCATCTAATAATCTTTCGTTTACGAGACTAAAAAGGTTGGGTTCATAGAATGTGGATTTGAGTACAATAATAGTCAAAATTGTGCTAAAAGTTAATTAGCAGATTAGCAGTTGATGATCACTTTTCTTTAAGAATGCTTTAATATCTGCAGATATCTTTTCTTATTAGCCATCCAAGTAAAGTTGTTTTCTTCATTTAATTGTTTAGATATAAAATTTTCACATATTTTTCACACCAAACCTCAGAAATGAAAGGTGGTTATTCTAATTGAACTATATGGCCTTTCAATTGCAAATATTTTCAGTCGATAATCATTTACAGTACAAAAAGTTGTATATAAAATGTTAAGGGAAAGAAGAAGTTTGATCCCCAAATTGGCTATAATTAACTACAATTAACATTTGAATCATTGCAGGACTCATGATTAAGATAAGAACCTAAATATAGATATGATAAAGTTATAATCAAGCTATATTATACAGCATCAATATAGGGAGGATGTGGAACTCACTACCCACAAAAGTTTCTCTAGGACCTTTTTCTTAAAAATGTTATCCCTCATAATGTTCATCTTTGATCTATCTACTCTTTTGACTCCAATCAGTGACCATTCATATATATAAATATATTGGTCATTATAACCAAGAAAAGAGTAATCATATGTTCAATTGGTCCTCTTGACAAATACAAATCACACAACTCTTTCACCACTACAAGCCAATGACACTTTTAAGTTCAAGTTTGTTTGTTTATATGTGTATGGTATCATTACTTTGACTTGTTAGGGCCCAACAAAAAACATGTGATATTATTACATCAAGCGGCGGATGTGGGGGGTTTGTCTTCCTATGATACAAGACTAAAATTATTTCATGTTTGTGACTTTGTGTGTATGTTTGTATAAATTAATTTAAGATATGATAGTGAAAGTGTGAGAACATTTGCACTGCTTTAAAAGGGTCCTCAATTGTGCTACCATATTAAGAAAAGCCCAGTCTATGATAGGGGAATGATGGGCAAAACCATCATTGCCATATGACCTACACACAGTAACACACACACACACACACACAAAAAGTACTATTATTATGTATTAAATTATTTCAAACCATTTGATGACTTCAATCAAATCATGATTAGAGAACCATTTGTACTATGCTTAGTTCAGTCTTTCAATGATGATCGGACTTGAATTTGTGATAACACCATAAAGAGTTGGTATCTTTACATGTGTGATAGATCACGGCCGTTCGGTGTGATTGGCTCAGTATATAAAACACCAAGGCTTCTTTCTCATACTACTCTATTCTCATGCCATGGTTATGGGTTCCATTTAAGTAAAGGTTGGAAATGGGCTAAAGTTTTCTGAATGGGCTTTGCAATTTTACAGGAATTGTTCGTTGTGGACTCGGGGCATTAGCCCGTAGTGGGGTTTCATAAAAATAAGTCCTGCTAATGGGCCAAGTATTTTGAATGGGCTAATTATTTACGCGATTCAGAAAGCCGACTCTGTCTCAAGACTCTCAACATAAAGTTACCCTTTTAAAATAGGGCTCAAATCCCCTGCTGTGAGTTACCTTGCAGTCCCCTGCTGTGAGTTACCTTGTAGTCCCCTGCTGTGAGCTGATGAAAGGCCTTAGTTTGGCCACGTGTGCTTTAGTTTGTCTCCACTAAAATGGTGCAAAACGCATTATTCCGTTAAATCTGCCTTCCGTTAAACATCCATCTCTCGGCATCTCTGAAAAAGCCCAAAAGAGCCGGCTCTACAAATTAATTGAGCCGTCTCCAAAAAATTTGGTTGAGTCGTCTCCACATTTCTTCTTGAGCCGGCTGTCCATTATTTTTTTTTCTTTTATTTTTATTTATTTTTTGCTTCGCAAGGAGCGGCTCTAAAAATTCTGAGAGCCGGCTCCATATTTATTACGAGCCGGCTGCCAACTCAAAGAGCCGGCTCAACAACTTAGAGCCGGCTCCATTGAACTTCAAGAGCCGGCTCCATTAAATCCCAAGAGCTGTTAAATTTAGGTGTGAAATTAGTTTGGCAAAGGTGTGAAATTAGTTTGTTAGAACTGTGTGAATAGCTTATTTTGATGGTGAAGGTGATCAGTGTCCCTACTTATTAAACTTCACAATGTATTTTTTCTCATAAATATGACATAATAACATGTGAAATGTGTAATTGCCGCATACATGAGAAGACAAAATATTTGGATAACACATTGGTATCTAATGAAGCCAACTCAGTTAAAAAAAAAACAATTATGGAAGATTTTACATTCACTAGAATGGTTATTGAAGATTATAGAAGAAAATCTTACAATTAATCAAGATTTCAAATACGCTAGAATGCTTAACTAATGTCAATTTCAAGTAAAAAAAATTATAATTTACACTAACGGATAACAAATGAAAGAATTAAAAAATGTTAAATTTAGGTGTGAAATTAGTTTTGCAGAGGTGTGAAATTAGTTTTACAGAACTGTGTGAATAGCTTATTTTGATGGTGAAGGTGATCAGTGTCCTTACTTATTAAACTTCACAATGTATTTTTTCTCATAAATGTGACATAATAACCTGTGAAATGTTTAATTGCCGCATACATGAGAAGACAAAATATTTGGATAACACATTGGTATCTAATGAAGCCAACTCAGTTAAAAAAAAAAACAATTATGGAAGATTTTACATTCACTAGAATGGTTATTGAAGATTATAGAAAAAAGTCCTATAATTATCCAAGATTTCAAATACGCTAGAATGTTTAACTAATGCCAATTTCAAGTAAAAAGAATCATAATTTACACTAACGGATGACAAATGAAAGAATTAAAAAATGTTAAATTTAGGTGTGAAATTAGTTTTGCAGAGGTGTGAAATTAGTTTTGCAGAACTGTGTGAATAGCTTATTTTGATGGTGAAGGTGATCAGTGTCCCTACTTATTAAACTTCACAATGTATTTTTTCTCATAAATGTGACATAATAACCTGTGAAATGTGTAATTGCAGCATACATGAGAAGACAAAATATTTGGATAACACATTGGTATCTAATGAAGCCAACTCAGTTAAAAAAAAAACAATTATGGAAGATTTTACATTCACTAGAATGGTTATTGAAGATTATAGAAGAAAATCCTATAATTATCCAAGATTTCAAATACGCTAGAATGCTTAACTAATGCCAATTTCATGTAAAAAGAATCATAATTTACACTAACGGATGACAAATGAAAGAATTAAAAAATGTTAAATTTAGGTGTGAAATTAGTTTTGCAGAGGTGTGAAATTAGTTTTACAGAACTGTGTGAATAGCTTATTTTGATGGTGAAGGTGATCAGTGTCCCTACTTATTAAACTTCACAATGTATTTTTTCTCATAAATGTGACATAATAACCTGTGAAATGTGTAATTGCTGCATACATGAGAAGACAGAATATTTGGATAATACATTGGTATCTAATGTAGCCAACTCAGTTAAAAAAAAACAATTATGGAAGATTTTACATTTACTACAATGGTTATTGAAGATTATAGAAGAAAATTCTACAATTAACCAAGATTTCAAATACGCTAGAATGCTTAACTAATGTCAATTTCAAGAAAAAAAAATTCATAATTTACACTAACGGATGACAAATGAAAGAATTAAAAAATGTTAAATTTAGGTGTGAAATTAGTTTTGCAGAGCTGTGTAAATAGTTTATTTTAATGGTGAAGGTGATCAGTGTCACTACTTGTTAAACTTCACAATGTATTTTTTCTCAGAAATGTGACATAATAACTTGTGAAATGTGTAATTGCCGCATACATGAGAAGACAAAATATTTGGATAACACATTGGTACCTAATGAAGCCAATTCAGTTAAAAAAAAAAACAATTATGCAAGATTTTACATTCACTAGAATGGTTATGAAGATTATAGAAGAAAATCTTACAATTATCGAAGATTTTAAATACGCTAGAATGCTTAACCAATGTCAATTTCAAGTAAAAAAAAAAAATCATAATTTACACTAACAGATGACAAATGAAAGAATTAAAAAATGTTAAATTTAGGTTTGAAATTAGTTTTGCAGAGGTGTGAAATTAGTTTTGCAGAACTGTGTGAATAGCTTATTTTGATGGTGAATGTGATCAGTGTCCTTACTTATTAAACTTCACAATATTTTTTTCCTCATAAATATCACATAATAACTTGTGAAATGCGTAATTGCCGCATACATGAGAAGACAAAATATTTGGATAACACATTGGTACCTAATGAAGCCAACTAAGTTAAAAAAAAATAATCATGGAAAATTTTACATTCACTAGAATGGTTATTGAAAATTATAGAAGAAAATCCTACAATTATCCAATATTTCAAATGCACTATAATGCTTAACCAATGTCAATTTTAAGTAAATAAATATTATAATTTACGCTAACGGATGACAAATAAAAGAATTAAAAAATGTTAAATTTAGGTGTGAAATTAGTTTTGCAGAGGTGTGAAATTAGTTTTGTAGAACTGTGTGAATAGTTATTTTGATGGTGAAGGTGATCAGTGTCCATACTTATTAAACTTCACAATATATTTTTTCTCAGAAATGTGACATAATAACCTGTGAAATGTGTAATTGCCGCGTACATGAGAAGACAAAATATTTGGATAACACATTGGTACGTAATGAAGCCAACTCGGTTAAAAAAAAAAACAATTATGGAAGATTTTACATTCACTAGAATGGTTATTGAAGATTATTGAAGAAAATCTTACAATTACGCTAGATTTCAAATACGCTAGAATGCTTAACCAATGTCAATTTCAAGTAAAAAAAAATCATAATTTACACTAACGGATGACAAATGAAAGAATTAAAAAATGTTAAATTTAGGTGTGATATTAGTTTTGCAGAGGTGTGAAATTAGTTTAGTAGAACTGTGTAAATAACTTATTTTGATGGTGAAAGTAATCAGTGTCCCTACTTATTAAACTTCACAATGTATTTTTTCTCATAAATGTTACATAATAACCTGTGAAATGTGTAATTGCCGCATACATGAGAAGAAAAAATATTTAGATAACAAATTGGTACCTAATGAAGCCAACTCAGTTAAAAAAAAATAATTATGTAAGATTTTACATTCACTAGAATGGTTATTGAAGATTATAGAAAAAAATCCTACAATTATCCAACATTTCAAATATGCTAGAATGCTTAACCAATGTCAATTTCAAGTAGAAAAATATCATAATTTACACTAACAGATGACAAATGAAAGAATTAAAAAATGTTAAATTTAGGTGTCAAATTAGTTTTACAGAGGTGTGAAATTAGTTTTACAGAACTGTGTCAATAGCTTATTTTGATGGTGAAGGTGATCAGAGTTCCTGTGATCCGAATTTTTAGAGCCGGCTCCTTGCCAAGCAAAAATAAATAAAAATAAAAGAAAAAAAAAATAATAGATAACCTGCTCAAGAAGAAATGTGGAGATGGCTCAACCCAATTTTTTGGAGACGGCTCAATTAATTTGTAGAGCCGGCTCTTTTGGGCTTTTTCAGAGATGCCGAGAGATGGATGTTTAACGGAAGGCAGATTTAACGGAATAATGCGTTTTGCACCATTTATTGGAGCCCATAGATATATTACAAACTGAAGCACACGTGGCCAAACTAAGGCCTTTCATCAGTTCACAACAGGGGACTGCAGGGTAACTCACAGCAGGGGATTTGAGTCTTTTAAAATATTTCCTTCTGTCTTAGGTTTTGAATCTTTTGATCATGATGGGCTATTCCTCTTGTTTATTGGCCTAGTATTTCCCTCTCTCATTTTGTGTGTGTATATTTTAAAAGTCATTTACAAAATTAATTTTATAAAAAAGGCATTATTAATCTAAGAGTTATGCTAAAATTGTCGAGTGAGGAAGATAACTTGTGAGCCCCCACCGTCCACATGTATCTCACTCACTATACTCGTAAATACATAATTTTCCTTAATCAAATTATGCTATTAGCTATTAGCTATTAGCTATTAGCGTATGCTATTAGTTATTCGCCTTAAAGTGATCAGTTAGTTGGCTGTATTTCATTACATCACCAGGGAAAGGTTATTGATAGTTATATGGGTGAACATCTTCTAAATATGTAGATGTGAATGTTTTAGACATAGAAGAAAAGTACACAAATTCGTATATTTTGAAAACAGTGAATACAAAATCTCCAAAATGAACAATATGATGATGCTATACATGACCTAAGTTAGAAAGACGGTAAAAAAGTCCAAGCCTAAACAATAATGCAAGATTTAAATGTTTGGAGCTATTACTTAATGGAATGTTGAGGAGGCCCCGGACGACATGGGCCGGATCCGACTTGCAAACACTACATTCAGTCCGTACAGCTGGGTCGGCCCATATAAAGACACTGCCATATGGGCCGAACGCGAGTAAGCCCATCAAAGGTGACCAGGACTTATGGAGGAATAGGCCCAGATCCAGCAATCAGTAAATATCTTGTAAATATCTTGTAAATATCTATAAATAGGATAAGGAATGGAAAGGAGGGGGATCTTTTTGGGTGGAGGTGTAAGAATTCTAGAGAGAGAAAGAGGGGAACGAATTTCTTGCATCTTCAATTGGTGCCGTCTGTGGCAAGTGGCATTCTAGCCGAGTGCCAGGCACTTAAGTAAGATAAGTGGCAGCTGGCACTATAAGCCGAATGCCAGACACTTGCTAAAAACTTAAAGCCAAGTGGCAAGTGGCATTCTAGCCGAGCGCCAGGCACTTAAGCAAGATAAGTGGCAGCTGGCACCATGAGCCGAACGCCAGACACTTACTAAAAATTTAAAGCCAAGTGGCAAGTGGCATTCTAGCCGAGCGCCAGGCACTTGCCATAAACAAACACACGGCAAAGCTAATATAAAAGAAAAAGAGAGAAAAGATATGTATGTATTGAAAATAAGTTGAATAGAGCACAACACATAGGGAAAAAGAGTTCTGTCGTTTCATTAATATCGAGCATTGAGTTTATAAAAGAGAGATGTCCATCATTACAAAAAAGATATGGAATGGAAGAGTCCAAAGGAGCCCTAGCTAGACGCCTCAGTACCAACAGCATCCTGGTCGTGCCGACTCGCCTCCTCGGCCCCATCAGCCGTCTCACCTTCACGAGGTGGGGAATCAAGGTGGATAACTGAATCGTTCGGCTGGGGCTCAGCGTCAGCAGTGGCTATGGAAGGTACCACGGTTGACGATTGAGGAGTGGTCAGAGGCAGAGCGGTAGGAGGAGCTGTGATGATCCTTGAGGAAACAATGTCCTGGCACTCATTGAATATGCGCTCCGCTTCGGTGGGTTCTGGGTCGACATAGACCCCCAGAGGTTCGATCCCCAGATCCTTGTCGACCTCATCCGGAGTGGAGCTGGTCTGTCCCTCATCCGGAACCCGGTCGGCGAAACCTTCCCGGAATCCTTGAGCATACCTAAGAGCACCGACCCTTGAGAACCGAGCGTGAAGAGCCAGCATCCCACCACTCACTCTGCTGATCGCATCGATCAGAGCGGTACGCTCGTCCAAAGCTCTTTTCTCGAAAGTCATCCGAGCAGACTGTTCGTCAGCCAGAAGGCGCTGGAGTTCTGCCTTTTCTTCTCTAATTGATTCACGCTCAGTCTGCCAGACGCTCTTTTCAAGCTGGAGGGCGTCCTTCTCATCCTGAAGGGAATCATTCTCCTTCTTCAGGACATCTCTCTCTTGTTCGATTTTGTCAAGCCGAGCCAGTACCTCGGTATTCTTCATGGCGAGGAGGTCGTTTTCTTTATTAGCCACCTCCAGGCTGTCAGAAAACTTACGGGCCCTGGCGTTCCCCATCTCCACCTGCTTCTGCATGGCCATCATTCCGAACAATGTCTGCATAGGTGCACATTAAAAATGGTTAAGCCAATAGTCAGGTCGGGCGAAGGCAAGACCAAATAATATGAGAGAATTCATGAGTTGGAAAATAAAAGTCACCTCCATAGCAGATTGGGGAAAGTGGCTGAACACATCCTTCTGGGATAGGCCCTTTGCCGCCTCAAGGTCCTTCGGAGTCCACATGCTCCTGTAGTAGGCCATGGCGGTCTGGCCATCCTTCAGTATGGTCTCGTTCGGTTTCACGAACGTCCCATCCGTTCGGGTGTACCGAGGGGCCCATGGCGGTAAGGTGGGGATAGAAGGGGGGCCTGAAGCAGAAGCGGAGCCACCAGCTGCAGCAGGCCCAGAGGGAGCAGGAGCTCTGATCGCTCGGTGCAAGAGAGCACCCGGCCCAGAGACCCGGGTCCTTCTAATGAGAGGCTCCTCCTCAGGATCGACTTCACTGTCAGGATGAGGCCTTTTTGCCTCGTTCTTTGTCCCGACCGCCCCCCGCAGCAGCAGGAGCTATGGTAGCTTGGGGAGACGCGCTCTGGTTGGCAGCAGGGGCGCTGGCAACAGAGTTAATAGCCACTGTGCTCGGGACAGTGTCAGAGATGGTGGCTGAGGAAGAGGCTGACGCTGGAGAGGAGGTCGCCCCAGCAGCAGGAGTGGCTGGGGGAGTATTTTTCTTCCTGCCAAAAGAAGGAATCTGAAGTCTGCTCATGTTGTAGCCGAGTGATGAGAGCGCTAAGAGGTTGTCTGAAGTGAGGAGATCTGAGCAGGAAGGAATATCGTTCAGAACGTATTTCTTCAAGTAGTTACTCCTATCCCTGCAAACACTATAGCTCAAGTCATCACAAGGTATTCCTAAGGAACGGCATAAGAAAGTGTAAAAACGAGGAACGCATGTTTCGCAGGGGCAATCATGTTTATGAGATTTGAATTTCTTATAGGAGGAGACAGAACAGACACCAAAGGCGCTCGGGATTGGGTAACCCTCTGCAGCCGGCGAAGACCAAGCCCCACTAATGCCCACGATGCTATCCCTCCAACCCTTCTCAGATTTTATTGTGTCCGTACATATGGACATCTTCTCGAACGGGTAGAGGTGGTAGAAGGGTTCGTTAGTACGGATCTTACTGACCTTATAGCACAGAAGAAGGTCTATGAGGTCAAAGTCCAGATTTCTGTCACGCATCAACAAGAGCATAACAGATATGATTCTAAAGAAGTTGGGGTTGACCTGCAGAGGGGATATCCCCAATCTATTGAAGACATAACTAAAGAAAGGGTGCAGAGGGAACCTAACAACATTCAATTGAAGGTTCGTGAATAAGACTTCGCCGGGCAGGAGGCCGGCGCCGGTCATAATGTTAACGTCCTGAGGGCAAACCCTAACTTCGATGTTGTCAGGAAGTCTAAGTCTCATACGAAGAACATCCAGATCTACAACCATGATGGAAGTGCTTGAAGAATCTAAAAGGGGGTAAATGGAAGCCTGCCGAAAGTAAAAAAGAACGAAACTAACCTCGGAGGACTGCAAGATCGCTGGAAGAATGACTCTTGAAGGATTTCACCAGAAAAAGCTTAGCACTGTTCTAGAAAGAGAGAGACTTGACTGATGATGGAGACGGTAAAAGGACGTGAAGTGGAATTCTAGAGCATTATAAAGGCGAGGGGGCCCGAGGGCCGAAGCCTCGAGAAGGCGAGAAATTCCTCGAGCCCCGGAACATTGATTCTGGATCTGACCGTCAGTTCCCCCACGTGGTTATCTCGAGCCGTCAACATCATGATGAGACGCCATCAATAATTACCCCTTATTAAATAAGGGGCAATTATGGGGGCAGTTGAGGAGGCCCCGGACGACATGGGCCGGATCCGACTTGCAAACACTACATTCAGTCCGTACAGCTGGGTCGGCCCATATAAAGACACTGCCATATGGGCCGAACGCGAGTAAGCCCATCAAAGGTGACCAGGACTTATGGAGGAATAGGCCTAGATCCAGCAATCAGTCAATATCTTGTAAATATCTTGTAAATATCTATAAATAGGATAAGGAATGGAAAGGAGGGGGATCTTTTTGGGTGGAGGTGTAAGAATTCTAGAGAGAGAAAGAGGGGAACAAATTTCTTTCATCTTCAAATGTTAATTATTCAAAGAGAGGGCTGAAACATGATGTTATTAATTGCATCTGGACCATCTGGTAATTGCAGCATCACTTGGGCCAAACATGAAAATGAAACTTAAACAGCAAATACATAGCATCTATTGCACTGTTCTTCCTCATTGAAAACAACTATTTAACTTTATTCAGCCTAAATGTTTCGTATTCATTTTTTCAGTTTCTTAAAAACCAAACAGCCAGTCAAATAATCTTTCCCGTCAAATTCTTAAGTTACACGACAGGCAAAAAAAAAAAAAAAACACAGAAAAAAAACCCTAACTTTGCTCTGCTTTTTGGATTTGAACTACGTTTGTTTGTAGAGCCCTAATTTTCAAATCTCGTGAAAGATGGTACAATAATAACCTGACAAAAACCTACTACTCTGTAGATATGAAATTAAAATAAAAAATGAAGGAAATTCAGTACCTTGGTTCATTGAACAAGATTCGATCGGATCTCCGGATGGAAAACCATATGATTAAATCAAGTCATTAACCAACAGAGAAGTCATTAAATTGTTTGTGTTGGTGTTAAACCGGTGGGCAGTCAGAACGATTCCAATATTGATTAAAGAAAGAAAAAAATAAAATAAAATAAAAATTTGTTACTTATGTAAGGTAAGAGTCACTCCACTCCACTTTATAGGTTAATTATTTCGGTTAAATATTTTTTAACCAACACTTATAACAGAGTCAAATCTCAAAGAGTCACATGTGAACTCAAATTCCTTAGGGACAGAAAGGCCTAACAGTATGTGTTAACAGGGGCCCCTATCATTTAATTTAACATTAAAAAATTATATTCTTAAGTTTTTCTCCACTTTCCTACCCTACCTTTTTTAATCAAAGGAGGAATCCTAATATTACTAGTGTCCCACGTCGGATTTAAATGAGAGTTAAAATGTATATAATATGTGGGTATAATCTGACCTAATTTTTGATCTAGTGTAAGTGGTGAACATTAAAAAAAATTATACTCTGAAGTTTTTCTCCACTTTCCTACGATATCCTTTTAAAACTTTTACATTTTATCTATTTATTCTTTTTTAGAAAATAAAATATTTGACTATAATTGAGAAGTCGTGTCTCACAAAGAGGTGGAACCTATCACAATAGCAGGTGATGTGTCTCAACTCTTTGCTAGACACCTGACTAGTCAAGTGTGTTAACGTAATATTCAATGAGTTAACGTTATACTCCAAAGAATTTAAAGTTAGGGAAGAAGAGAAATGGTTAACTTCAGTTACACCCCCTGAGGTATGTCCTAACTTCAAGGAGACCCCCAACGTTTGCAAAATTTCAGTCAGACCCCCTGTCACACATTGTCGGCTGGCAAAATATAATAAGTGAATGAAATGACTAAATTGCTCTTTTGTCGTTTTCCTCTTTACACTTAACCAAACCAAAGTTTGTATAACTTTAACCCAATTTTGCTTTATCTTGTGAACCAAACACCTTGTAATCACAGTGGCCAAACACTTCAATCCACTTTACTTCGTTAACCCAAACTTAGGTTTTGGAAATTTCATTTTGTCGACTAACCCTAGATAGAGAGGTAAAGAGAGGAGATAACAGAGAGATATAACCCTAGGTTCGTATGTGAAGACATCGATTTTGGTTCATACGTACACCGAATACGCTTGATCAAACAACATATTTGCAGATAGTTGAAGGTTCGAAGGGGAAACATTTGTTTGATTTGAAGCTGTTGAGAAAAAATCGTGATTTAGAGGTATGGATTTTGTCTTTCTAAAAATTGATTTTGGTTTTAGTTGATAGGGGGTTTCGGGTTTGGAAAAATGGGTTTCTTTTTTACTGTTTCTTTGTTCGGTTGTTTTGGTTTGGGGGTTTAGGGTTTGTTAGTTTTATATCTGTAATTTAGGATCTTGATTTGGGGATTTAGGGTTAGTTTTTGAGTTTCTTTGTTGGGTTTGTTGAATTGTTCGATTGTCTGTAAATTTAGGATCTTGATTTTTTTTTTCAATTTGTCTGTAAATTGTTCAATTTGGGGGTTTAATTTAAAAATGCATGAATTTGTTTAATTTATGTTAAAATGTCTGTAATTTGAAAATGCATGAATTTGTTCAATTTATCTGTAATTTCTTTGTTTCAATTGACCAGTGCCTTATTTATGCCATTTATTTTTATATTTCTTGTTATTTGAATTATTGACAGTGATGGGAGATATTTATCATAATTTTCACGTGCACTACAAGTCAAAATGTAGAACTATTAATCATGTAGACCCTGATAAGTATGGTTTGTATGATTTCCTGGAAGACATAAGTAGAGCTGTTCTTGAGGATTATCCTGGGGGTTTGGGGTTTACTTATTCTATATACTGTGATGTTCCTGGTTCACTACAAGAATTAAGGGTATTGATGATCGTCCTTTAGGGACAATAAAAAAACTGTCCCTAATGATATCTCTTTTAGGGACAGTCCTAAAAGTTCCGTCCCTAAAAGACCCCTTTTGGGGACAGTCTTACCCTTTCCATTCCTAAAAGACCAAAAGAATGAAATAAGCCTGTGGCGCCAAAATTTAGCGCCGTATTTAGTGAAATTATAATTTTTTTAATAAAAAAAATTATCAGAAATAGCCTTTTGGGACGGTAAACTATCCTTAAAGACACTACTTTTTGGGGACAGTTCATAGGTCCGTCTCTAAAGCCCAAAAAAAATTCTCCCAAATAAATCTGCTCACGGGAAATATGGCGCCATGGTAATGTGAATTTTTTGTAATAAAAAAAATTTGAAAAGGCTTTTGGGGACGGTAAATTTACCATCCATGATTCGCTACTAGTAAATGCTACCTTCATAAACGACGTAGTTTTTGACTATTAAGTATATACATCTCTGCTCTCTTTCAAGTCGAATATCTAGCCCTAACACACACACACACACACACACACTCTCTCTCATGGCACCTCAGGGGGCAAACGATTCTCTCTCACCTGCGATGGCGAAATGATCGTATCTAGGGTTTCGACCGCCGTCTCGCGGTCGCTGATTGTACACCACAACAAACGAGCGACGGCGGACGCAGCCTACGTGACCAAACTCCCGGTGAAGAGCACCGGAAAGGCCGCTTGGATCGTCGGCACGACGTACCTCATCCTCTTCTTGCTACTCATCATTGAGATGGACCGTGAACAGCAGCTCTATGAGCTCTAGTTGCAGCAAGAGAGTCTACTCGGTGCCCCACCCGTCGGGTCAACTCAGAAGTGAGATCTGATTCATTGATCGGTCTCTCCGATGGTCATCTCACATCTCAGGTAGAGTTTCTTGGGATTCATGTTGGTTTCTTTGGTTGGAAGTTAGAATTTTTTTATATAATTTTACGTGTTAGATGAATGTTAGCACGGATTGTTTTGAAAATTTTCTGAGTTTCCATTTGAGTATTAGGGATTTACAATGGAATTCTTAATTTGTCTCAGTGTTGAAATTTAAAGTTCATTATTATGTTGCAAAAAGGATATCAGATCGAAGTCCAATTTCGCTTCTTTTTTTTTTTCCCTTTCGATTGAAGCCCCAATATCTCACTCTCACTCGCTTCAATCTCTCACTCAGAGGCAATCCTTTACCAGGTATTTATTTATCTATATATATATATATATATATATATTTACATATTTATATCACACACAAGCACACACTCTGAGAGTATTTTAGTTTATTGATTTTGGTCCTTAATTTTCTTTTTTTTAATCTACTTTGGTATGGTGTTGGTGTATGAGATCTTATGTTGTAGATGTGTGGCAGAGTTTGGGTATTTTAGATATTATTTTTCATGTATGAGCATATGTGTGTATGAAAGTGCAGATGTGTGGGTTGTTCTAGGTGTTATTTTTATAAATTATTTTGATATGGTGTAGATGTATGAGATTTGATGCGTGGGTTGTTCTAGGTATTATTTTCTTGAGTCAAGGAGAATAAAGGAAATCAATTCATACCATCTTTATTCTCTGTTTGCTTGTTTAGGAAACAGAGAAAAATAGTGAAAAAATAAAAAAAATAAAATTGTTTGCTAGATAGTCTTTTTGGAAATAACCTATGTTCCTTGGGTAGATACTTTTAAAAACAAAAAAAAAAAAATAATAATATTCCAATTTGTTGAGGGCTAAAAAATAAAAAAATTATAAAATGATACTCTCTCGATGCGGAACTACCAACAGAATTATATAAAAAGAGGTGAAATTACTTTTTTTTTTATTTTTTTATTTTTTGTCAATTTCAGAGTTCATTTTATATTTTTTATTACAATGTCATTGGTGCTGGCTAGATGCCATTTTTTTGTCATCGAGATTTGAAATTAAAAGAAATCAAATATGGGTTGCTTCAATATCTGAGCAATTTATATGTGGTTATAAACTTCGTATTTTAGAGGGGTGGAATCAAAGTGAGAGGACTTGAGTTTGAGTCTACAACGGTTAATCTATACAAAACAATGCTTTGAAAAAAAAAAATGAAAATACAAAATAATGTTAAAGGTTAGGTCTTCTTTATATTCCTTAGTAGCACCCGACGCTAGTAGGGCTCGCACTAGGTAATAGGATAATAGCCTTTTGACAGTGGTGGAGGCAAGATTTGGTTTGCCTTTCATGCTTTTGATTTTAGATTAAGTATATTGGTGTAAGATAATATGTTAAATTCATTGGTAGTTATTACTGATTTTTGTAGTATTCTTGTGAATCCTGTTAATATGTTTGTCACATTGTTGTCTCATCCTGCATGTCAGAAAGTACTTGATTAGTACTTGCTCATTTATATTAAAATATTTTTGTAAGTTGGCAAATTATGTCGGAAAGGAAAAGAAAACAAAATTTGCTTCTTACATGCACAATCAGAATCTATATTAAAATTAAAAATTGATTAGTACTTGCTTATTTATACTTTTATTTATTTATTTATGGTTTTTCGTGATTTTTGGTTGAAATTTTGCCAGCACCGGAGAAACACATGTTGAAGTTGCAGAAACCGAAGCACCTGATGAAGTGTCAAATTATCTTTTAAAAGTGTTTCAATTTGTTTTTTTGTATTCCTTATTGTGCCTTTATAAGATTTCAATTGATTGATGTTTATCATAGGCAACCTGCTTCACATGAGTCCCCATGCAGTTCTGAGTACAGTACAGGATCAACTCTCCTGTCTAATACGACAGGTGATAGAATAGAACAAAGTCAACATGAGTTGTGTGCCCTGCATCAGGATATTGGAGTTGAACAATCCATTCACATAGGAGAGCAAATTAATTTTGGTGAATGTCCACTGCATCAGGACATTGGAGTCGAGTTACAATCCATTCCCACAGGAGAGAGAGTTGGTGTCAATGAATGTGAAAGCAGAATTCTCTCTAGTGAAACCACAAATCAAGGTAATTATCTTTTATTATATAATAAGGATTTATTTTTTCATCATGTGTTTGCTAGGATCCTACAGAAATTTTTTATTTGTTGATCTAAAACCATTGACCAAGTTTTTTCTGCCTTCTCACATATAGAATTTAGTTCCCCTCTTTAAGTAACCCCGCTGTTCAGATCTTTAGCTGCAGGGATTCCCAGCCCAAAATTTTCAGAAAGCGTAAGTTATCTATCTTATAGTTGATTCTGCCACTGTTATTTTTATGAAGAGTAGTACTATTAGTAGAACTTTGTCACTGCTAATTACTGAACCAGTAGTAGTAGAAATGATATTTGCATTGTCACTTTAGTTTTGGTAGCGGTACTTTGTAAGATTACGAGTCTTGTTACTGATTATCATGCTGCTACTGTAGTACTAGGACTTGTATGTGCTGATTTAAAACCACTACTAGGACTTTTGAGTGTACTGATAGTGAAGCCGACTACACTAGCAGCATAGGAAAAATATGGTAGCATTTGTAAAAGGAAAAACTTGTAGCCAAATCATATTATCTTACATTATGCAAACATCAACGTGAAAGAGAAATATGAGGGTTTCTGAAGGTTTATAGAGATGTGAGGAAGAGACGGGATAAAAATGGAGAGTAGAGAAATAAAGGATTGTTAAGGCTCAGGACCTTTGGGTGTGAGCAGGGAAGTGAGATTGCTCTAGAGTTTCTATACTACAATGCTATTAAATAGGGAACTAAGCTTTGCTTCAGGGCTCAAGAATTGGTGCAGGTTTTAGTGGTATTGAATTATCTTTCAGTTGTTAGCTCTCTGCCAAAAAGGTAATTGTATTATTTGCCAGACAAAAAACGAAAAGAAAAAGGAAAAAAAAAAAGAAAAAGAAAAAGAGATCATTGAACTAGTTCTTGACTTCAAGACTTTGTTTGGGCCAATCTTAGAGTTTAGAGGGTTGTTTGACAGGCCTAGGTGCAGCTAGTAACATTGTGTTCTCATTTGTTACTTGGTATTTTATAGGTACATAAAATATATATATATATATATATATATATATATATATATATTTACTGTTTTTCCTTCTTATAACTCTTTCCTTTGCAGTTAGCTAATATAATGGTTTGTGCACTTGTTTCTTGTTTTAGGGTTGGAAACTTCCTGATATGATGTTTGCTACAAGGCGCAGCTTATCTGATGCGTGCACTTCTATAACTAAACAGCTTAAGAATGTTTACTCATCGGTTTCGGTAAGTTTATTTCCTCACAACTAGTTCGTCCTTCATTATCATGTTAAGGCTAATGGTTAATAAAGCATTTCTAGTAAATGATGAAATTATTTATGCAACAGCATCACCTCGTTATTCACATGTCATAAGGAAAATGATGTTTGTTGATGGTTAATGTTTTATGTATGTGTTGCTCTGATGTACTGGAGATAGAGAGCTCAGCTCAGTTTATCCTTTGTGATATGATTCCGGTCCAGAATATATCCGCTAAGCATTGGAAGCACCTTTGGTTTGGAGGAGAAGTTGGATATAATTCAGAAGCTACTTGAGTAGCAACAACAGCTCCTTGAGCAGCAGCAATAACATTTCATGATTGCATTCAGTTTAAAATGATGTTTTAACTTTTGAGGATGTTTGGAACCATTTGATGTTAAAGCAGCTAGTAGATACTTTTAGTTCTTGTTTACAAAATTGGAGAATTTGTAGCTTCTTCATGAGATTAAGAGCTCGTTTGTTAGCACTGTATTGTGGTGATAATCTATTTTTTTCTTTCTAGAATGATATTGTGGATGTATGTACTTTTTAGTTCCGATATTTTGATATATAAGGTGGATGTAGTTTAGTAGTTTCTCTAGAACACAAATCCAACAGAGAAATAATAATAATAATAATAATAATAAAGTATTATGGATAGTTTATAAATGTCACAAATTTAATAATAATAATAATAATAATAATAATAAAATCCTATTAGGGACAATAAAAATTGTATTAGGGACAGACTTGTCCGTCCTTAATATATTAACTATTAGGGACAGTAAATACCGTCCCTAATAAATCAAAGGGGACGGTCCTATTTGAGACAGTAAGCCCGTACCTAATAAATCAAAGGGGGACAGTCTTATTTGGGACAGTAAATCCGTCCCTAATAAGTTAAAGGGGGACGGTCCTTTTGGGACAGTTAGTTTGTCCCTAAAGGTTGACTTTTTTAGGGACGGACAATTTTTTCCGTCCCTAAAAATCTATTGGGACACAACTATTAGGGACGGTCGAATTCGATCATTAGGGAAGGTCTTAGGGCTTTTAGGGACAGAATGGACTGTCCCTAAAACCAAATTTCTTGTAGTGGTTCTTATTCTAAGATGTTGGTTGAGAATGAAGCTGATTTGTTGGACATGTTATACTTAAATAGTGAAAGAATTAACATTAATGTGTATGTTGAGATAAAAGAAGTTGAACCCTTAAATATATCAACTGATATGGATGACCCTTATGAGGATATGGATTATGGAGTGGATGCTGAAAATAGTGAGGGAGAGGAAGAGGATAGTGATGAGGAAGTGGGTGATGAAAACAATGAGGAAGAGGATAGTGATGTGGAGAAAGATGATGTGTATGATTTTAGGAAAGAGAATCAAGATTGGATGGCAGAAGGTGATACTGATTATGTTGAAACTAACAGTGATAGCTCAGATGATAAGTATGTAGGGTTTCAAGACAATGATGAAGACTACAATGATGAAGACTACAATGTGGATTGTGAGGGTGGCCCGTCAGATTATGAGTTAAATGATGAAGCACATTCTGATTCAAGTGTAGAGATTGGTGTGGAATATCCAAAGAGAAATAGATCAAAGAGCAAGGATTGGGATAAAAATATTAAAGGGAAGGAATATGTAAAGGTTAAAGGACAACCTATAAAACTAGAACAATATTTATTGTTTGAAAATGTGAAACATTTTAGAGAGGTGTTGACATATTATACAATCCAAGAAGGGTTTCAAATTAGAAAGATAAAAAATGAGAGTTCAAGGGTAACTTGTGTTTGCAAAGCCAAAGGTTGTCCATGGAGGATCCATGCCTCCCCACTGCCTTGTAAGACTTACATGATAAAAACATACAATGACAATCATTCTTGTGTGAGGGGTGATAAAAATCCATTAGCCAATTCTATATGGATTGCAAAGAAGTTTTTTAAGAAACTCAAGCAAAACCCACAAATGGCAGTTGAAAGTCTGAGAACTGCACTGCATGAAAAATATGGCATTAGGGCAAAGAAACAACAATGCTATAGGGCAAAAAAAAAGGCATTGGATGTGTTTAAGGGTAACCATGGGAAGTCATACAGTTTGCTGCCCTCCTATAGGAATGAAATTATGAGGACAAACCCTGGCAGTTTGGTCACACTTGATTATTATGATGCTGAATTCAATGGAGTGAATAGATTCAGAAGGATTTTCATTGCTTTTGATGTTTTGAGGTCTGGGTTTATAAAAGGCTGTAGGCCATTCATTGGGTTAGATGGCTGTTTTTTAAAGGGCCGACATGATAGAGTGCTTTTGTCAGCTGTGGCCTTGGATGACAATAATGGTCTATTCCCCATTGCCTATGCTGTGGTAGAAAGTGAAAGGAAGGAGACATGAACTTTTTTCTTAGATAATTTGAAGGATATTCTTGGTGCAGATGCACATGCCAGACATTGGACAATTATGTCTGATATGCAAAAGGTATAATTTTTTTCTTTAACTGTTCAGTATTACATAGTTCATTATTAAATTGTTCATAATTACTTGTAATTTATTTTATTTTGCATTTCAGGGTATTGAGGTTGCAATTTCTAACTTATTTCCTGAGGCAAGCCATATGATTTGTTGTAAGCACTTATTTAACAGTTTTAGGAAGGATAATTCTAGGTTGTTGAAATTTTTTTTCTGGAAAGCTGCAAGATCATATAATGAACTTGAATTTAATGATGCAATGAATCACATGAATGGGATTTGTACAGAAACTCATGATTGGCTAATGGACAGGCCTTTGGAAATATGGTCTAGGGTGGGGTATGGTGAGACATCAAAGAGTGACCATATCACAAATAATTTGACTGAATCCTTCAACAACTGGGTTGGTCATTATAGGTCTAAGCCAATCTTGAATATGCTTGAGTGGATTAGGATTAAATTAATGGTGAGAATCCAGAAAAGGTATCAGAAAGCTTTAGCTTGGAAGGGAAATTTGACACCAAATGCCTTGAAAAAATTAAACAAATCCATTCAAGAATCAAGAGGGTGTAGAGTTTGTCCTGCTGGGAGGGAGGAGTTTGAAGTTCATGAAGTGGTGGGAGTAAGTGTGGTTAATTTAAACTTGAGGACTTGCTCATGTAGAGCATGACAGATATCAGGGATACCTTGCAGGCATGCAATTGGTGCTATTTCATGGAATAGGCAGGACCCTAAGCATTTTTGTGATCCTTGTTACAGCAAGGATACATATCTACTTGCCCACAGTAGGATGATTCATCCTTTGATGGATGAGAAGATGTGGCCAAAAACTCCATCAATTGACTTATACCCTCCTAAACTAAGAAGATTACCTGGTAGACCAAGAAAAAATAGAAGAAGCGAACAAGGTGAACCTGCCCCTGCAAGTGCAAGAGGAGTACCTAAAAGATCATCAATTGTGACATGTAAGTATTGCCTACAAACTGGTCATAATAGGAGAACTTGCCAGAGAGCTCAAACAGCAAGAGAAAGAGCTGCAGTAGCAAGAGGGAGGGCTGCAAGTGCAAGAGGAAGAGCTCAAACAACAGCAGTGAGTGTTTCAGTCAATTTTAAACTTGCTATGTTTTGATAAATTTCTTTTATTACTGATTTATATACCTTCTAATTGTTAATTTAAGAAAACATAAGGTCCAAACTCAAGGATCAGAAGGAGCAGGAACTTCTGGTGTTACACAACAAGTATAAGTCCTTACTTATGTTCACTATAACAATTTTTTAATTCTATGATTACCCAATACTTACTTATAAGTCCTTAGCTAATTTTTTAATCCTTACTTATAAGTCCTTAGCTAATTTTTTTTGTTTAAATTTTTTCCAATCCCAAATTGCTCGGAGAGGTGGAAGAAATGTAAGTGCTAGAGGTGGAAGAAATGTACGTGCAAGAGGAGCTTCTCAACCAAATGTGAGTGGCATTGGTGGTGGTTCTCAACAAAATGTGAGTGGTAGCAGAGTTGGAAGACAGCCAAACCAGAGTGGCATCAGAGATGGAAGACAGCTAAGTGAGAGTGGTATTGGTGTTAATCCTCCACCATGGATAAGCAATAAATTACCTAATATTTATCCTTATACATATTAATTTATTGTTGCATTAGTATTCTAATCCTAATATTCAATTACAAAAAGAGTAACAAAAGCAGCAGTACCAAGGAAAGAAACACAACAGTGAGTTGGTTTTAGAAAGGGTAACTAGCAGTTGGAGGCTCCTTTGGGTTTTATTCACCATACAACAGTGAGGATTTTTTTATGACCTACTTTGTTTGAAACTTGTAACTTATGGTTGACAATGGTTATGTTTGTTTGTTTGTTTTTTTTTTTTTTTTTTTTTTTTTTTTTTTTTTGTGGTTTCTCAGTAATAGATGATGCTTTATTTGTGGTTGTATATGCATGTGCAATGATAATAGATTGATGATGCTTGTACTCAATATAGGTCAATATTCATTGCATAATTTTATTTCAAATAAATAGCAAAAATAAATAACAAGAAGCAAGCAAATACAACTATCTTAAAATACAAAATAGTTGTTTCAACAACTTGTAACCTTGAACCTATAGCTTGTCTCTGCAACCTCAATTCAGTAACAACCTCAAGCCAAAGTTGATTTGCAGGTGAATACTCCTCAGCAGCACCAACAACAGCAGCACCAACAGAACCATCTATAGGGTTACACCATTCCTAAAAACTGCATGTTTCATTTTCACAAGTATAATATAGCCTTCCTTTGTTGCGATTTTTGTCATTTTCTGTAACCTTCACTATAGCAAAATCCCCACAACGACAAATCTTGTTCCTATACTGTATATAGCCTTTGCCTCGACCTTCACGACTATTTACGCTTGATTGAGATATCACTTTACATAGGAGAATATAAGAGAGGAAGAGAGGCACTTTACATAGGAGAATATAAGAGAGGAAGTGCAAAAAAACATTGTGTCTATCTCCTATTTATAGAAGCCAAACATGACCGTTGGAGTTGAGGGGCAATTTGGGCATTAACATGGACTTTGTGGGCAATCTGGGCATTTTAATTGCCTTATAACCTGAAGCCAAACATAACCGTTAATGTTTGTAAACAAACAGAACCGTTTAGGGGCAATCTGGGCATTAAAAGCTCATTTTTTGCTGACGTCGGCAAAAAGTATCTCTGACCAACTTTGATCGTTGACTAAGAGGGGAGACAAATGTGTGTCAGAAAAAGTAGGGGGTCTGATTGAAATTTTGTAAATGTGAGGGGGTCTCCTTGAAAGTAGGACATATCTTAGGGGGTGTAACTGAAGTTAACTCAAAAAGAAAACAAGAGCATCGGGTGTCATAATTTTATTGAAATTTAAAAATAAATTAAAATGACACCACATGAGAGATTAGGTACAATCTCACACGGAAATTCAAAGATAAAGTGTATTTTTATTTTTTAAATTAGTGATGAGTATAAAGTAAAACCAATATTATACGATTTTAGTGTGAAATGTCTTCTCAAAACCTAACTTATATCATTTAAATTTGTCTCCAACAAAGTCCCATATTAATTGATATATATAAAAGGTATGAGTCACTCCACTTAAGAGGTTAACTGTTTAAATTAAATATCCCTACTGATATGAGTCAGATCTCAAAGAGCCACTTGCGGACTCAAAATTCCTTAGCAACACAAAAGCCCAATAGTATGGATTAAAAGTGGCCCTATAATTTAATTCATCCTTCGATATATTTAATTCATACTTAAGTGGTGAACATTAAAAGATTTACTCTTAAGTTTTTCTCCACTTTTCTACCATATCCTTTTAAAACTCTGATATTTTATCTATTTATTCTTTTTTAGAAAATAAAAACTTAATTATAATTGAGAAGTCGGTGTCTTGCAAAGAAGTGTTGTGAGACAACCGATTAATTAGGTGTGTTACCGTAACATTCAATGTGTTAATGTTATACGCCAAAAAATTTAAAGTTAGAAAAAAAAAAAAAAAAAAAAAAAAAGTAAAACAAAATGTAATGCTCCAAAGAATTTGAAGTTAGGGAAAAGAAAAAAACAAAAGTAGCCGGTGTCATAATTTTATTAAAATTTTAAAATAAATTACAACAACACCTTCTAATATTAGGTACAATCTTACACAAAAATTTAAAAATAAAGTGTATTTTTATTTTTTGAAACCAGTGATGAGTATTTGTCCTAAAGTAAAACCAATAATATTATACTGTTTTAATGTGAAATGTCTTCTCAAAACCTAACTTAAATCATTTAAATTCGTTTCCAACAAAGTCGGTAATGAGTGGCGCTGTCGGAATGGATGAGAGTATTATCCAATCCCCGAAAAGAAACGATAAATTGTAATTTCATGTGCGCAAATTAGTAGAGTATGAGGGCCGATGCGCCGACCGCGTAAGTTAGACGGAAGCCTGTTTATTATCTATTCCAAAACATTGGGCGTACGCCGACTACACTTGTCTTGTTTATTACAACCCTGGTAAAATCTTATCAATAAAGTCGTTTTCAAGGCCTAGCAACAGACTAACATATTCAGCACAAAATCAACACGTCTCAAATCCACGTAACCCAAAACCCCAACAAACCATATATATAAATATATATATATGACACACACAGACAAACACAAATATATACAGAGTGAGAGAGATATAGAGAGAGAAAGTAATAGTACAAGGAAGGAAGGAAGGAAATGTATATGGCGTTGCGTGTGTTTGATGCAGAGGAGAGAGAGTTGGGGAGACAGCAAGCTCCTGGGGCGTGTCCATACTGTGGAGGGAAGGTGCAAGCTGTGGATGTTGAAACCCAATGGAGATTTTTCTTTCGATTCACACTCTGTTTTATGATCAAGAGGAAGTTTTTATGTACTCTTTGTGCCAAACGTTTGGTACTCTACTCTTAATTACTATATTCCCCCCTCAAATGGCCTATTCGTTGAGCTTGAAGGTCTATTTTGGACTCTTTTTTTTTTGGTTCATATTATAAGTCATATATGTACTGAAGAAATTTAAATGTCTCTGTATATGATCGAGGTTTAATTTAGTGGGTTATTTTTTCATTGGAATTACATTTTAATGTTCATTCATTCTTTGTAAATGATGATGATATGTGTGTGTGTTTTTGGCAATCTAAGTGGATTAAATTCTTGCCTTGGAATTTTATCATGAGCTTTTTTTTTTAATACTGTTTTTTGGGGATATTTTGTGCTCTTAAATGTGTATATAATTTTGCTTTTAATAAAAATCGTTAAAAGTGCATTTTTCGTTTATGCTTCTCATTTTTTAAACAACACGAGATTGGTCTTCTTTCTTCTCCTTCTAATTAATTCATTCAGATGCAATATTATTGAAAAACGTGTGTTGGACTTAAAGGAAATGTCAAGAGAGATTATAAATTACTAAATTATCTACATACTAAAACTATTTTAAAATATAAAACTTTACGTTGTCAAGGCGTGAAGTTTCTTTTGAACATTAAAATCATTTTTAAAAAAATAAAATAATAAAATATTGAAAATAGAATGGTAGCTAAACTCTTTTAAATCCTAATCACAATTTTTAATTTCAAATTATCTCAACAAACTTTCTCCACAGATCTTTTCAACTTATATATATATACTCAGTTACCTGTTGGTCCTTACCCTACTAATCAATTCAGTAATCAAAACGTTAGGCATTGAATAGAGAGTCGAGAGATACCATTTGAAACCCATGTGAATACAAGCCTGAAATAATAGTAGAGTAAGTTTTTAGTGTAATATGGTGTGTAGAGTGTCATAATTTATTATTTTATTTAATTTGGTAAATATTTAGGGGTGTTGTTAAGCACACGTGTCAAATTTAATAAAAAAGATTATCAAGTATCTAATATATATATATTTTTTCTCTTTTAAATAGAGACCTAATATATTGTAACACAATTTTTTATTTATTTATTTTTTATTTTTCAGTAATTAAGTAGATGTTGTAGGAATAATTAGAATAGTAATTTATAGGAATGAAAAGATTGATTGAATTATGAAAGGTAGGTCTAAATTTTTGACTTGTATGGCAATTTAATACACGAATTGCATTGAACGTGTTCTGTTACACAATGAGGCTACGATGTGCATGCACTTAGATAAACGCGTCCAAAAGAGAGACTATGTGTGAGGTCGATCAGTGGGAACGCGTCATTTTTGTAAATTGTTAACAGCTGTTACGTAACTAGGGTAAAATTGTTATTTGTGGGTTGTATTCATTTAGCATGATTTTCACGTTTTAGTGATTTCCTAGGTGTGAACAAAAGAAGCAGCCAATTATGAAGTCAGCCTTAATTCTTTATTATTCTTATTATTTTTTTGACCAGACAATGAATATTTTGAGAGTTAATAATTGCTCCCACCGTTCAAAATACTTGTCAATATTTTCATTTTGAAATGTATCAAAAAAATAACATGTCTTATTTCAAAATTAAATATATTATTTTTTATAACATTCCTGATTATTAAAATTACACTAATATAAAAAGTTGAATTCTCTACGCAGGACATGTATTTTGGGAGTGGGAGAGAGAGTAGGAGTAGGAGTAGGAGTAGGAGTTATAAGGGTTACGGGAAAGAGGAATTCAAACCTAAGATAATAGTCCACATCTCTTATGAAGTCGGCCTTAATTCTTTAATTTGAGACAAACCCAAATATTTTAGATTTTGTCTGTTTTACGTTCCCGCCTTTCACTTCGCCTGCATTAAACAGCCAATTACCATTATTTTATTTTCTTTTCTCTTCTTTCCCTTTTTTGTTAGATCAATAAATTAAAAAAAAAATAGAAAAGTGCTCATTTTTTTTTTCCTAAATGGAAAAGTGCTCATTTTCCTTTATATATATATATATATATATATATATATATATATATATATATATATTCCGTGGCTCAGTAATCATATACAAGGAATGCTTGTTATTTCAAAACTTTGAAATAATTTAATTATGGTGTGTTTATCAAATAATTTGTAACAATTTTTTTATCCCTAAAAAATAGGCCCAACTGCACTAAACCCTCTTTGATTTTAAAAAAGTTGCAAAATACCTTCTTTTTGTGCTTTTTTTTTTTCGGGGCAACAAACCCCCTCTGTTAATTTATGCACATGAATAAATTAAAGTCTGCATGTATATATATTTCTCTTCATTTTCTTTTATTCCATCTTAGATATGTTAATCCAAAAGCTACAACCATGAAGAAGAAGAAGAATGCTCTCTAACCCCCTCCCCCTCACCACCACAGCTCAACACTCAACCCACCATACCACCAACCGTCTACTAATTACCAGAAACCTCCTTCTATGTCTAACCCCATATAGAACCATCTCAAACCACCATTCACAACAACACATCCCAGCACCAATGTACCTCAACTAGACAAGCTTTCAAATTTTTTTTGTGTTTCTCCCACCACAGCTAAAACACCTCACCAAAAACCCACTGCCAACCACCTTAAACTTCCATCTCTCCATGTAAATCAACAACCATCTATTCCAAACCACTTACAAACACCAATAACCAAGCAAATCCCTCACCCAAAACCAATTAACATTCAACAACAAAAAACTACCCCCAAGCAAAAAACTCCAACACCAAAGTACACCTTAAAGAAGCCACAAATCACAGCACTACTCACACATATCTACCACCCCCCAATTCCTTCCTCACTCTCTAGCCAACCCCATGTCCACTTCCCTCCTTCCACAGTCAACCCCATAAGGATACTTACACAGGACTCACCCAACAACAAAACCCCATAACCATCTGCCATTCCTCATAAGCAAACCATCCCACAACCAACTGTTATTCCACAGAAACAAGCCACTCCTACTTCTACAACAAAGTCTCACCTACCAAGGAACTTTAACCCCTTTTTAGACAGCTCTCCAGTCCATCAAATTGATAGGCTTCAGGAACAACTTGAATGGAATGATGAAAACCTTGGGAGGGCTCAGGAAATGCACAGTAGGCTCAAAAAGATAATATTTGAGCTAAGAGCTGAGCTTGCTGAGTGCAAATTACAGAACCAACAACAACAATAAGCTCCACCAGCAACCACCATGGTCACCACCTCCTCCTCCGACAGAGAAAACCAAACCACCACAAGAGGACCATGTCAGAATTCAAATTCAAATTCAAATTTGAATTTTACATCAACTGCTATTGTGACATCACCTCTGCATACTTCATAACCAACCAACTTAAACATTACCAAAATAGGAAAGAACTCAAATCACTTTCAACCAAACCTAACCCCACACATAGACCTACAACCCATTTCAGGCTTCCAACCAAATTCACCCAATACTCCACCTGTCAATCCACTACCTCTGTCAGCTTTAGCCCAGCACATCAATGACCTTATAGCTGTTACCACTGGTCTATTACCACCACCACCAGTTGACCTACCAAGGATTAACATAAAACGCACTGGACAATAACCACTTCTACCACCTTTTGCCCATTATACAACTATCATACCAACTACTACACCACCACCACCATTACCACAACAAACAACTGATAATCCAACTGCTGCTAGAAAATGGACTGACGTTATCCCCAACAGCCCTTGCAAAATGAATTTTGAATACCTTCAGCCATCTTTTAACCACAGTAAACCCATCATTAAACCTCCAAAGAAAGTTGTTCTCGAGGGTAGGAAGTTTTGGGAAGCAAATCACCTCATTGGATTATCAACTCACAAAAGGGTTCCCTTTAAAGTAGTCCAATCCTCAACAGCCAAAATCTGGAACACTTATGGTCTCACTGATACGATCATTGGTGAAAATGGTTCATATATCTTCAGATTTTATACCACACATGAGGCTGAAAATGTCTTATCAAATGGCCCATGGTCCATTGCTGGCCATCCCTTCTACCTGAAGAAATGGAACACACAATCCCCATCTTAACCAAGCAACAGCTCAATGATCCCAACATGGGTTAAATTCTTCAATATTCCTTTCAATTATTGGACTGCAACAGGCCTCAGCCATATTACAAGCTCAGTAGGGGTTCTCCTATATGCAAACAAAGCCACTGAAAAGAGAATCAAACTAAAGTTTGTCAGAATTTGTGTTGAGATTGACCTCATAAAACCCCTCCTTAATGAGGTCCATCTTATGGTGGATGATAATAACATAGAGAGAATCACCATTGAATACCAGTGGCTTCCCAAAATCTGTAGTAAATGCAATAAGTTTAACCACACTGAAATTTTTTGTCCCATGAATGTCACTGATCACACTTCTTTAAAGGACAATAGGCCAGCATAAACTATCAGTCCAATGATTGGATTACCATTAGAAAGAAAAGAAGATAGATCGCTAGAGGTGAAGCCTCTCCCAAGAAGACCACTGTTATAGAAACCACCAACCACTTCTCCTCCTTCTTAACTTTACCCATGAATCCACTCCACCATCTTCACATGTCTCTCCATCATGTTCATCTTCTCCACCACACTACACCTCATCCTCGAAAACTCCTGTTAGCAAGTCCTCTCCAAAGTTTCATATCCCATCAGGTTCTTAGCTTCTACAGGCCTGTAAGGAGGTCAACCCCTCCCCTCTATGTTGCAAGAGACTATGTTATTTAAACCATAACAGTCCTAATCCAAACCAACCCTCCTCATCTAAAATCTAATCCACACAACCCTCCCCACCAGTTAATGATCCATTGCATATTAGCTCGGTCCCAAAAGAGTGTCGTGCTTATCCCCACTTTCTCTCCACCTCTCTTAGTAAGAAATGTATAGTCAGAAGTATAAATAAGTTAGCCAGAAGATATCAAAGCTGCAGCCCAGTTATGATACCCCATGATCCTCCCAAGGATCTCAGGTATCCTAGAAACTCTCCCTCATTCCTTTTTAAATGATTTCCATCCTAGCATGGAACATAAGAGGGTATAATATGCCATCTAAACAGTCTGAAATAAGGAAACTGATTTCTAAGAAAAGGTTAGATATTGTCTCAATCATTGAGACCAAGATCTCCCCCACTAATATTGCTGTTGTCCATAGTAGAATTGCAGCTCACTGGCCTTTGATCCACAATTACTCCTTCTCCCAGCTTGGCAGAATCTGGGTTATGTGGAACCCTAACACCATTAATCTCAATGTCATTAGCACTACTAGGCAGTCTATACATTGTTATATCACTATCATTGGGCAGAATATCACTTTTTATACCTCATTTGTCTATGCTTCTAATTATGCTGTGGAAAGACTCTCCCTTTGGAATGATATCATAAGCCATTCCACACTTGTTTGCAATAACCCTTGGATTTTGATGGGAGATTTTAACATCATCTCTAAATCTGGTGAGAAAAATGGTGGTTCCACTAGAGAATGTCCAGCAATCAATGATTTATGTGAATGTCTCCAACAAGCTGAGCTTGAGGATCTCAGATTCAGTGGGATTCTCTTCACATGGAACAATAGGAGCTTGGGTAATGCTTGCATTGCAAAAAAACTTGATAGAGCCCTCATCAATTATCACTGGAATGCTATACTTCCTAGCTCTGAATGCACATTCCTTCCCCCTAGAGTGTCTGACCACAGCCCCATACTAACTCTCCCAAAAAGTGTTTACCTTTCAGGTTCTTCAATGCATGGTGTACTCATCCCCAATTTCTTCCCTCTGTCCAATGCACCTGGAGCCATTATATTGCAGGTACTGCTATGTTTTAAGTTATTCAGAGGCTAAAAAAACTCAAACACATCCTTAAGTCCAAATGTAGAAATGATTTCTCTGAAGTGGTTTCAAAGATGCAGGTAGTAAAATGGGAACTTGACAAATGCCAACTTGACCTTGATCATAATCCCAATGACATTCATCTCAGATCACTGAACCTCTCTCTCACAAAGGAGTGCATGAAGCTTGCAGGAGTACAGGAAAACAAGTTTAGGCAGAAATCCAGAATGGTTTGGCTCAAACTTGACAGTAACTTATCTTACTTCCACAAGTTTATTGTCTCTAGAGCCAACAAGGAAAAGATTCTCAACCTGTCCAATGCTGATGGTGTTCAAATAAATGATACAGAGGCTATTAAAGAGGAGATTTTATCACATTTTCAGATTTTATTTAGCACAGCTCCACCTATCACCTATTCCCAGACTAAACTCTCAATATTTATCACCAAGGCTGTCCCTATCCATTTTCACAACATTTTGGACTCAATCCCATCATACTATGAAATTCAAAATTGCATGATGTTACTGAACAAGGACAAAACCCCTGGGCCAGATGGCTATAATGCTATGTTTTTCCATAAAACATGGCCCATTGTAGGTAGATCAACAATTAAAGCTATTTCTGTATTCTTCAGATGTAGAAAACTCCTAAGTGAAGCAAACTGCACCTACATCTCCCTTGTCCCAAAATGCCAAAACCCTTCATACCTCAATGATTACAGACCCATTTCCTGCTGTAATACCATCTACAAGTGTATTGCAAAGCTCCTTACAAAGAAATTACAGCTTGTTCTCCCCCACATCATTGATCAAACCCAAACAGCCTTTGTCAAAGGCAGGAAAATCATTAATTCAGTCTTGCTCACTTATGAATTACTTAGAGGTTACCACAGGGATTGCCCTCCTCCAAGGTATGCCATCAAGATTGACCTTAGAAAGGACTTTAATTCAGTCACTTGGGACTTTACCATCAACTGTCTCTCCCTCCTCAAGTTCCCAAGTAACTTTATCAAGTTCATTCATGCCTGTATCTCTTCCCCTTCTTTTACAGTGGCCATTAATGGTGAGTTCCATGGTTTTTTCAAAGGCTAGAAAGGTCTGAGGCAAGGTGATCCTATATCTCCTTTCTTATTTGTCATAATCATATAAGCTTTTACCTCTATTGTGCAAAACTTTGTCTCTAAGGCTCCAAGGTTCAAGTACTATTGGAGATGTAAAGACCTAGGCATTACACATATTTCCTTTGCAGATGGCCTTTTTCTCTTCTGCCATGGTGACATAACCTCAGTTTCCATTCTTAAATCTGCAATGGACTATTTTTGTACTATGTCTGGTCTATCTATCAACTTCAACAAAAGCACTGTTTTCTTATCTGGAGTGGATCCTTCCACTGAATCTGCAATCACAGATTTGCTATGAATAAGCTCTGGTTCCCTCCCTATTAGGCACTTAGGAGTTCCTTTGATCTCCAAGTGCCTTAGATTTTCTGACTACAGGCCTCTCATCGAAAGAATTACACATAGAATTACTCACCGGACCTCTAGATCCTTATCATATGCAGGAAGATTACAGCTCATAAAGTCTATCTTGGTCTCCACCCAGGTGTATTGGTCAAGTATTTTCATTTTTCTTAAAGGGGTTATTGATGAGCTTAACAGAATTTTCATGTCCTTTTTATGGTTTGGAATAGAAATGAAATCAACAGGTGCAAAAATTGCTTGGATGTCAATATACAGGTCCTAGGAGGAAGGAGGGTTGAATATCCCTAATTTGGTCTCCTCAAACAATGCAGTTATCATAAGATATATGTGGGATTTATTGACAAATAATAGTGACAGAATTTGGATTAAATGGTGCAAGGTTTACCTTATTATAGGCAGGAACTTATGGTCTTTGGATATCCCTCACTCTTGTTCATGGAGTTGGAGAAGACTCCTACAATTGAGACATCCTACTAGGTTCATTATCAAGCACCAGATTTGCAATGGCTCATTTATAAACCTTTGGTTTGATAACTGGCTTCCTGGAGGTCCCATAAGCCTTAGATTTCCATCACAATTACTCTTTGATGTGGGATATGATACTGCAACTACAGTTAGCTGCTTCATATCTAACAATTCTTGGTCATTTCCACTTTCTTTGTCTTTAGTGATTTCAGAATTGCTTCACCTGCCAGCCCCATCCAGCATGGAAAATGATAAATTGCTATGGTCCATATCCCTTTTAGGTAAATTTAGTCTTAAACACACTTCAGCCTACTTATCTCCATCTTCTCCTCAGGTTCCATGGTACAACCTTTTTGGTACTCTCCTGCAATCCCAAGAATGAAATTTAACCTCTGGTTAGTAGTGCAAGAACGGTTCTCAACTCTTGACAGTAGATCCATGGCTCGCCATCACAACTCTTGTCCCCTTTGCAATGCTAGCCCTGAATCTATCATTCACATTTGTTCTTCTCTTGTTCTTTCACTACCCCCATTTGGAGCTTCTTCAAGATAAAATGTCGCATCCACGCTGCTATTCTCCCCTGGGTGAACTTAATTTTAGTCTTTAGCACTCAATGGTCCTCATCGACCCCTCTGAACTTGCTGCGAAAGCTCTGTTTCTTTGCCTTGGTTTATCACATTTGGGAAGAAAGAAATGCCCGCATCTTCCGAGGATCCAATTTATCCCAAAATGCAATCCAATCAAAGGTTTGTAATAATGTTACTTCCATACTCAGTTTAGGGATTTTTCGAAACTTTGCTGCTAGTCAACGTATTCTCCATGACTGGCATCTCCCTCCGTCCTGTTGTCGCCCTCCGCTGAGGCGGCCGGATTAAGCTCCAAGCCTAGGGCTTGTTTGCCGTTGCTGGTTACGCTTCCGGATTGTTTGCAGAATTGACGGTTATCTTTGTCTTTTTTGTTCGAATTTTGGTTTGGGCATGGGCCTTGGAATTATGGATTGGGATGGGCTATTGTTTGCCTTACTTTGGTAGTTGTTTTGCCTTGTATTACTTTCTTTTGTGGGCTGGGTTTGGCTATAGGCCTTTTTTATTTTTATTTTTTTATTTTTTACGTTTGTACAGTTCTTTTATTTTATAATATAACTTACGCTGTGTTTGGAATGCTGGATTTTATGGGATTTGGATTTAGAAATAGGATTTACACTGTTTGGAATCATTGGATTGTTAATGGGATTTTAAAGTTATGGGATTTCAAATACTGTTTTTGATGTGTTTCAAATCCTATCTAAAACGACAGGATTTAACGGGATTTGGAATATAAATACGATATTATCTTAATTAACCTTGTACAATATCTACTTAACCTATTTCAATCTCCAACCGTCTTCTTCCCATTTAACCCTATCCTATTAAATATATACTAGCATATTTCTATCTCTAACGGTATTTAACTAACCCCATATTACTCTCTCATATAACTGTTTACCAACGTTATTTTACTTTAATGATTTTTTTTAAGTATGTTGGTGATGTTTAATAAGTTAGTTTTTTAATTAAAAAATAATTGCTCTTTTTTTTTTACGTGATCTGTTAAATAAGTAAATTTTATATTTAAGTTATATCATTTAGTCGTTCTTTTTGTTTGTCTATTTGATGTAACTTTTGGAGCATATTTGACAATAAAATAAATATTTTATTTATCATTTAAATAAGGGCAAAAATGGTATAATATTATTTTTATTCCAAATTCCCTTTTAAATCCAACCTCAAATTCAATTGGTTCCAAACATAGAAATGGAATTCCTTTTTTAATTCCAATTCCTTTTTTAATTTTGATTCCTTTTCCAAATCCTAAAATAATTGATTCCAAACAAAGCGTTAACCGAGAGAGAGAGAGAGAGAGAGAGAGAGATCGATCTTAGATATATATGTTAAGCTGACAATAGTTGATAACTTTAGTTCCAAAAATGCACATGCAAACTGAATGCTATTACTTATTAAGGCCTAAACTGTATCCAACAATTTATATATATATATATATATATATATTAATAAAGTAGGGAAGTTATATTCAGAATTAATGTTATTATTTCAGATTGAATAGTAATCCTCTTTTGAGATAAAAAAAGAAAAAAAAGAAAAGAAAAAAAAAGAGAGAGATTAAATTAAGAGATATCTTCAATAAATAAAAATACTAAAGATGTCCACGTCTTCACTTGAAAATTAACTTACTTTGCAAGAGAATGATTGAATTTGTAAAAAAAATAGTAATTAATAATAATGTAGGCTGAATGACAATAATGCAGATTAAAGGGAAATCATTATACTGTCGGAAAGGAAAGATTATATAAAAAATGTTGTTCCTTTTAGTGGGCCATTGGATTAACCTATATGCAATAATTAAATCTCCATCACATGAATTAATAATGTCAGGAAAATTATTGTACCTTCAAAGGTTCATTAGGACCACTTTTCTTTTTTTTTTCTTTCACTTTTCTTTTTATATTTTTTTAAATTATTTTTTAGTGACTATTGACCAACTTACACAAGAAAATCAAAACTTTACCTTTTAAAGTAGATATATCATGTTACCTAACGTGATAAATGGTGCAATATCTCTTTTTGAAGTAGCAAGATCATATCACCCCAAATTCGTAGATTCCTAATGGTCCATTGTTGAATGGCCATTGAGATGCATTCCTTATTCATCGACCCTTCATTTTTCACCAACGACCAAGAGAGAGATGATTGTAACTTCAAAGAAGATCAATGCAACAATTTTTTTTTTTTTCATTTGAAGTTTTGTTGACTTAGGCAAGTGGTTATTTAACAATTCTTACCACCGAACCATTGTCCCCTTTGATATAACCTCTTCTCTCTAAAGGGAAGGAGAGTTTTCGATATTTTTATTTTAAATAAAAACAGAAAAGAAAAACAATTACGTGATTCTTGTTTAACTAATTAATGAGTGTAAATATATGTCACATCTAGGAATCCTATGAATTTTGGGTATTGAAACTTATGCAACGGCTTTGAATTTTGGGAAGAAAAACAACGGCTTTGACAAACAAGTTTTTTTTTTTTTTTTTATTATTATTTTTTTTTCAGGTGTTATTTGATAGACTGATAGTAGTAATTTAATTAAAAAGACAACAAATTTTTTTTTAAATATATATTTTAGGGCTATCTTTGAGACTTATTAGTCAATGTATGACATATGATTTTAATTCTTGGTTGCATATGTTAGGCAAGAACTTGTAGAAATTCGTTAGAAGTTCAAGTTCAACATTAATTGCATATACATATATGTGTGTGTATATATATATATATATATATATATATGCATGATATTTTTTATTCATATTTTGAGTTCACAAATTGAATTGTTTGAATATATATGACTTGATTTGCATGATATTTTTTATTCATATTTTGAGTTAACAAATTGAATTGTTTGAATGAGATACAATAATAATGTACAACAAAAGACATGAACAAGCCGGCAATATTGAGAACACTCTTCTTTTTTATTAGATGTCACTTATCAGTTCAGTAATCATCAGGGTGTGGTTTGTACTAGGGGAGGTAAAGACCTCGTGGACGACGTGGAGGCGGCTCAACACAGTACATTCTTATGTAATGAGTGAAATTACCAATACACCCCACATGGTATTATCTTTATTAAAATTGGTTTGTTTGGATTGGGGGCTAACTTGCAACTAGTTGTCCCAAAATGACACGTCATAAAATTATAAGAGAAGAAGTTACTAATACGAAATAATTTGATAAAAAATTGATTTTCTCTATACTTCAACTGATTCGTTCCGATTTGTAATCAATTTTTAAGGATGCACACCTTCTTGAGTCGATCCGTTTACACTAATATTAATCCGAATCTATTACACTGCGATCATAACTACAATTAATACTGTCGTGATATCACGACTGTGAACCATGACTTCAAATATTAAATAAATGGTGTTAATTGCTTTATTTCTATACAAATTACTTGTATATATATATATATATATATATATATATATATAATTGTGCTAATTGATGTGACAAGAGCACGGTGAGGTATACAGTACAGTATTTATTAGGTTGCTCAAAATAGAAAAATAAATGGACCATTGAGAGAATTGTGGGAGAAACCACAGCATACAACACGCAACTACCTCAGCTCAGAAAATCAGCTCTGAGAGAGAGAGAGATAGAATGTGTTTGGGAGAGGAGAGAGAGATAGGAAGACAGGAAGCAACAGGGGCATGTCCATACTGTGAAGGGAAAGTGGAGGCAGTGGATGTAGAGACACAATGGAGGTTTTTATGTCTACCAATTTGCTGCAAGACCAAGAGAAAGTTCTTCTGTACTTCCTGCGCCAAACGTTTGGTCTGTTCTCTTATATATTATTAAGAGACCACGTGTGTATCTTCTTCTTCTTCTTCTTCATTTTTATTTATTTATTTTTTCTTTCAGGTAAATAAGTGTAATGTATCTCAGCTTTTTCTTCATTCCAAGTACAAATTAGATATACCATTGATGAGTTTTCTAATGATTTGAATATCTTTTCTCCTACTCTTAGTATAGTTTCTCAACAATCATATATACAAACACACATACTAGCAACTTAAACATTTAAGTGCGCAGATAATTATTAACATGGCTTCTAAACAGGTAAGTTTTTGAGTTCAAATCTCACTTTATAATTTTAGGTAGCTTGACATATTAGCAGAGAGAAACGAAAAAATTAAAACAAAGTAGTTCATAGCCGATTGATGTTTAGAGAGAAAAAGGGGGAGGGATTTAAATACGCTGTTAATCTATTCAGCACATTTATTTTTATGAGAGATTTTAATGCATAAAATTTCCCTTCAAATTAATTGTGTAATAATCTCAATGCAGGATAACCTCAACTTGTTTGTTGTAATTTTTTTAGGATAATACTTAATTACTCACCGGTGAGTAGTTTCATCCTACTCACTCCTTATGTATTTCAATAATAACATAGCACATTAACTTTAATAAAAAAAGTTATTCAGTTATTGATTCAAGAAAATACAGGAAACCGTGGGTTACGTGATTATTAAAATTGATGTAGTATGCTGTTATTGGAACATTTAAGGAGTAACTTCACCCTACTCACCTTTTATACGTTTCAATAAAAGATTAATGCGCCAATTTGAATAACAAAATCAGTAAAGGAGAAGAAAGTCGGATTGACAAGTAAAAAATCACTCTCTTTTCTCTCTTTCATCCCAACCTACAGTACTGACAATGGTGCAGGGGCGTGGAGAAATTTTGTATTGTGGGGAAACATGGATAGATAAAACCTATTGCCAATGAGAAATTGACTGACCACCTGTCTCGGTCAAGCAGGCTGGAAGGGGCCTTCAGTAGCTAATGGCAGCTAAGGGCCAAGCATCAAATCCTACTAGTTTTTAATTGAAAATACTGTTTTTTCTCAACTTTGGATCAGTTCCCTTTCTTCGGCGTTGCCCATGAGACTGAAAACTGTATATTTTTTTTTAATTCTGAATCATTTTAAACTAAAAATTATCTTGCATCTTGAACTTATCATGCTAACTGAGTCATCACTATATTGATCCAAGATAACTGAATCACCAGTTATGCAGCTTTAAACCCTGACAAGTTTAAATAGTACAGAGACATATGCATACATAAATAAATATACACATAGTCACACACACCTGTATGTTTCAGTTGGATAACAATAAGATTTCAATATCAGAGCAGGTAGGTCTGCTATTAATGCCAGTGGATTTTCTGTGCCTTTGGTTCATAATTGGTTGTTGGGGAAGAAAGCGATTCAAGAAGAAAGACAATAATCAATTCCAGAGTTAGAAATTCATTCCGTATTTCCTTATAAGGTGTGGTGAATAAATCTTATTAGAAAAGAGAAAAGAAAAAAGATTTTTATCTAATTAAAATGATCTATTCAATTTTTTTTATTTTTTTATTAATTTTGTTATTAAAATTGATATATATATATATATTTTTAAGTAGAACATATAAGAGATTTGTAAAGTGAAGATCATGAGTAGCAAAATATTATCTTTTTTTATACATTTATAATATTATAGTGTATATAGATATATATATGAGCAAAAAAATACTTAGCTTGATTTCTGCGACAATGTACAGTAGTTTGTCCCAATAACAGGTGTCGGTGGTTACACCTGTCTTTGTCGTCTGAATTTGTCAATGGCACGTGGGTAACTTATTCCCACATTTCCCATCAAGTTTTGTGTTGGTGAGAAAATTTGAAAACCCAACAAATGTCATTTAATACAGGGAAAAGTGCCAAAAGAATAAAATAAAAAAAATAATAAAAAAAAAACACCCGAGTTATTAGGGTTTTGTAATTAACTCTCTAAATTAAAAAAAAAAACCTTTTGAACTTTGATTTGGTTACAGTTAAGGACACTCGGTCACGAAAAAATCAAAAGACATATTTAAGCTTCCTAAAACGGCGTAGTTTCAATAGCTATAAACTTAAATGGATGAGATGGAAGATGACGTGGAAAGTGCAATCTCATGGACCAATAAAAATTTGACAACTAATATTGTAATATTCTTTTTGCATCAAACAAGTCAAGCAAATTAACAAACCAGAAAATGAAAAAATAAAAAATAAATAAAAACCTCATTCCTTCGGGTTCATAACAATTCCAGAGAGAAGATGAAAGAGAAGACGCCCAGGAGTGCCACATAATAGAAGACTTGGTTTTTCCATGGGAGTGATTCCGCCGGTGTAGTTGTGGGGAAGGTGGTGATGGTGACATCAGTGGGGACGGCGAGAATGCTTGAGAAGTTGATTTCGATTGTGCCACAAATGGGTTCACAATGGCAATGGCGATTGCGATGAAGACGGATATGGATATTGAGTTGTTTTGGTTTGTAAAATTGTGATAAGGTTATGCATGTGTGGTTCCTTCTAAATGGGTTCACAGTGGCCACAGAGATACAAAACCTACAAAGAGGAAATAAGGAATCTGACCAAGGTCGACGTCGTGCCCGCCAATGGTGGATCTATTGTCATAGGACCTTTATTATTGCAGCGGATATCTATATATATCACGCATACATATGTCTCTGTATTCTTTTCTTGCATGAATAATTGAACATATATATATATATATATATATATTTTTATTGTGATTGAGGTGTAAATTAGATATCATTGATGCAAATATTGCAGGAATCAATTATGATATTAAGACCGATTGAGAGGTATGAAATTGATTTGGGAGATTATTTAGTATTTTCCTGAAATTGGGTTAGGGTTCTAAGGATTTTGGGTGTGTATATTATATATAAGGGTGTGTATATATAATGGTGTGTATTGACGATTGAGAGGTATGAGAATTCGTTGTAGAGTGTTCTCCTACAACATACACTACACCGACGCTACCGATGAAGAACGGACTCAGTCGTTGATGCATTTCCTGAGATTCATACCGAATGTTTGGGGATTTTAGGTTAATATTTCTTTTTTGCTTTCATCAATGCGTGATTTTTCCTATGGGATGAACACGTAACAGAAAGAACATAGAGAAGAAGATGAATAATGATTATATATATATATATATATATATATATCTGTGTGTATTGATGATAAACAAGTCACAAGGCTGTGTGTTTGGGTGTTGAGGATTTGGGTGTAACCGTGTAATGGTCAGGGGCATTTGTGTCTTTTATGCTCATAAGGGCGTTATGATCTTTAAAATTATATTGTGTCACGTGATTATCACATGTTCAATTCACTGACCGGAGTATTGCTAGATGGGCTATCTGCAACAAAAATGTATAGTTCTTAGTTGTAATTTTTGTAATTTAGAGAGTTAATTGTTAATTTTTCAATAGCTCAGGAGAACTTTTCGCACTTTCCCCCTTTAATATACACATGGTAACACATTAACTATAACAATGCCCACTAGCTTTTCCAATTTTTTTGGAACAAATTAAATAAATTGACTCATAATTAAATTCTTGTACATAAATAAATACTTTTAAGTCAACACCAGTCATAAATGTTACTACCTCCTCCTCCAATAATAAATATATATCCCTTTTAATTTGAAAGATTTATTGGAGTTCCCTTGATTTGTTCTTGAAAAATCATTCTCGAAATAATTCATAATACAATTACTGAAAAACTAATTTTTAAGAATTTAAAATACAAAAAAATATTTTTAAAAAATTATAAAAAATAATTCTGGTAAAATAAATTATTTATAACTAAATTGAATTGAACATAATTTTTGTAAATTTTTTGAATTTCAATTCTCTGAAAAATTTAAAATTATTTTTTGAATGACAAATGAAACAGATCCTAACTTTTTAAAAATGAATTTTTAAATATATCCTTTTATAATTTCAAGTCAATAAAGATAATTTAAGAAAATTTAAACAATAGTACATTAAATTATAAATTGGGACAATTATTTTAAAATAGTTAAAAAGAAAAACTAGACACTTTTTGGAAGAGGAGAAGCATTTTGAGTCCATTTTTAATGGAAAATCATACAACAACAATAACTGCATGCAAAAAAACAAAAAACAAAAAAAACAAACTAATTGGGCAAGCTACTTTAAAATGGTATCTTTTAATTTCATGATGAACATCAACCATGATATTTATTACTTAATGGATCTACACTTTATAATTTCATTTTACTACATGAAATATATGAACTGAAAGGAGACCTATTAGATTAGGGTTGTATTTTATATTTCTGGCCCCAATTTTGTGTAACTTCAATTACTAATTTGAATTTGAAAAATCTATTTCATTCAAATTGCACACTGAGCTTTTGATATATGTGCCCCGTACTAATCTAAGAAGGGGGAAGATAAAGATAAAGATCAAACAAGGATCCCGCCACTCCTAGCAAAGGAAAGGAATGGAAAAGTTTTCCTTCTTATTTTTCCGTTTTCTTTTCGGGGTCCTATCGAATAAAGAACAAATCAAATCCTAAAATATTGAATTTGATGGAATATTATATCTTTTATACCGGGACTCATCTTTATCACACTTTGTGCATGTTATGACCCATTCACGTGATTGCTCGAATTTCAATGATGACATTGAACAGCTGGATAATGATAATTGAATCCCATTTTATTTAAATAAAATGAATCTTGATCAAACTTTAATTAATCTGTAAAATTAATATTCTTTCAAAAAAAAAAATCACAAAAAAATTTTGTATGCAAGGGTTGTGGCCCTTTGGGGTTGGTGGGACCGTGGGACAAGGCCGACCCACTGAGGCCTTGTCTAACCGAAAGTAGGGTTTTTGATACTTTTCCAATAGTTTCGTCATATATGCTCCAAATTGAATAAAAAATAGAAGTAAATAAAATGATAAATGAGACTTTTATTATCGTCTCTGGACACTAATTAACCCAGTAACAACAGTTCAAAGTTAAAACTAGTATGAATTCATAAGAACACACACACACAAACACACACATGAATTGAGTGGGGTCACTCAAGCGAGGAGTCGATGTTATTGACAGATCGAGAGAAAGCAAGAACATCATCAGGGTGTTTCACCCCACCGTCGTCGTAGACCATTTTTTTTATAGCTTCACGAATCACCTCCCTAGCCTTGGGGATCGGATCAGCTGCATAATGCTCTTTCTTCTCCATCTCTTCTTCTTTTCTCACCTCCTCCTTTGTTTCTTTGTTTGCTTCCATCCTCTCTCTCCTGTTTCTCTGTCATCAACATCAACCTATATATATACACACACACATGTACAGAGATTGTGTGAGGTTTTCTTAGGATACACGTGTCATGGATGTTGATGCCAAAAATCTCCACGCTCCGGAGCCCGTGACGAATCTCGTAAGACAAGAGAAGTTAGTACTGGACGATTAAATATCCGATAAGGATTACATATGAAATTTACGGCGTACCTTTTTAGGTTGAATGATCATTTCTTTTATAGAAGCGAGATTCTCCCTGATTCAAGATGATATCGTTCCTTTCTTACAAGAATGGTAACTTTGGTTACATATGGTAACCAGATATTTTTTTATGATTCCATAGAGATTTTGGATAAGATAAATCTCTTACCCTTATCTTATTTTTCTTTTGATTTTGAGTTGCCTATTATTTTTATTTTTATCAATGTACAAAATCAAATGTAACACCGCTGTCACATGCATGCAAGCACAAGGTCACACGTAGCAGTGGGAGCATTGAAGGATATATATATATATATATATATATATATATATATTTAAAAAATAATTATATTACCCAACGATGAGGCCTGACACCACTGTGAATTAGATCGATTCCAATTTCCAGAGCAATGACTCATTATTTGGACATTGCTATGTAGGAATAGCCCAAAATGACTGACCCGTGATACATCCAGCCAATTTAGGCCCAATAAGGAGTCTTAATAGTAAACAACATCTTTCTCACACAAAGCCCAACTATATCTACTCTAAAACGCAGACAATTTCTCAGAGTAGCATTGAATATTTGAATATATAGAAAAATAATAACAAATGAAGTAAATTAGAAGAAAATTTACTAAGCAAATTAGGGATGGTTACAACCTAGTTCTATTTTTGCACATTAAAAATTACTAACCATATTAGGGAGGAGATTTGAACATGCATACCCTGCTTGAAAAGTTGAGCGTACTACTAATTAGGCTACTAAATAATGCACACATTAAAAATAATTGAGTCCTATACAAATTTAGTAGGATAAAGAATTCCAACTTTTGAGATCTATTTTCAAATATGATTTTTTTTTTCCCAATATTGTTATTATTACTTAGAGCAATCGTGTATGAAACTCATTCATTCTTTCCATTATTATTTTATTTTATTTTTTTTAATATATAAAACAAATATCACATATATAAAACAATTGTCAAATTTATGAAACTATTGCACAAGCAAAACTAATTTGGAGTGAAACAATGAAATAGTTATGCATCGACTGATTTGAATTTTGTTAGTTAAAGAAACTAAGAAAAACACTTATATATACTATACACACACAGTTACACACAGTGGCTTAGCTTCAAGGGACCAGTGGGGCAGCTGCCCCCACTGAGCTTTTGATTTTTTTAAATTTTATATGGAAATATTTTATATTTGTATAATTGCCCCCAGTGCACATATATATGTTATATATATAACCAAATGACCATTATTAAAAAAAAAAAAAAAAAAAGGGAATATAATCTTTCCAAAAAATATAATATTTTTTTTCACTTTCTCAAAATATTATATTCTTTCCCACTTTCTCCAAAAATATAAGATATAACACTTTTGACTCTACCACAAACAAATGCGTTTTTTCTATTCTTCAACATTTTTCTTTCGATGAGTCTTCAACATTTCAAAAATTCACAAAATCCAAACAAATACGCAGTGTGGAGACAGGTAATCTGATATATTTTTTTTATCATCTAAATTTACGATTATTGTGTCATGAATATTTTGAAAATTCAACAACGCAATTGAATGGAAGACCAATGGATGAATGATATGATGGTTGTGTATATTGAGAAAGACATATTTAGTACTGTTAACAATGATATTATTAATAAAAATATTATGAATCAATATTTTAATTTTTATATATATTATTTTGGTTCAAATTATATATATATATATATATATATATATATATATCTATATATATTATTGCTATTAAAGATTGTCCCCACTAGAGCAAATTCCTGGTTATGCCACTGGTTACAGAGTCAAAATAATGGAACAGTTACAGAGTCACCCTGTAGTTTTGCCTCACAGGGGAAGAAAAAAAAAATGTAAATTTACATTTTTAAACTGTACATTCAAAAAAAAAAAAAAAAAAAAACGGATTTGGACAAATTAAAACACAAGTGCAGACAAGAACTTGTGACAAGGAGAATCTTCGGGGGAATTATATGTTTTGTAAATGTATTGTAATTTCTTGTCCTTTTTAATACATTTTTTTTTTTTTTTTTTTTTTTCGCCTGGCAAAGCCTAAACGGCACTATTTTTTTTAATACTTTACCACAATAAGTTTGATGAAATAAAATAAAATTTAAAAAAATAGTGAGAAGAAGAAGAAGTAGAAGAAAAGGAAAAAAAAAAAAAAACCAAGAATGTATGTGTGTGTGTGTATGCTAATTAGTAAATTACAATTCAAATAATATTGTCTGTAAAGGTGAAATAATTCAAAACGAAAGTGGGTACATCACACTGTCCTTGATCATCTTCCAAAAGGGCCAAAAAAAAAAAAAAAAAAAACAGAAGAAGAAGTATAAGAAGAAAGAAAGAAAGAAAAGCGTGAGACAAATATATACCATAAACCAAACAACCCATTCAATAGTGTAAAAGAAGTATTTTTATATTTGGGTTAAGTGCGAAAAACCCCTATCGCTATGTAAAAAATATGTAAAAAATATTCATATTAAAAAAAAAAAAAAAGTGTATATAACTCCATGTATTATTTATCTTTTAAGCAAATTGTTCATATTAAATAAATCTTATGAAAAACAGCTGTTGGTGATGTCATTTTTTTATGAAAATCCAAAAGTACCATTTTTGTGTAACAAGAATGTCACTACCAATTTTGTATATATTTGAATAGTGAATGGGTTTATTTCGATATACTTGAAGACCTCTCCAAGAAAATCTTCTCTCTAATATTTTTTTTCTCTCTCTAAAATATTTCTATGTTGTCGTTTAACAAATTTTTTTCCAAGAAAATATCATTTTTTTTTATATATATATTTTTATGATACTCTATTTTATTTGATATGTCAAGTGAGATTCTGGCATCTGTACGTCATTTTTAATTTTAATTTTTTTAGAATATTACTTATTTCAATATATATATAAACATGATCTTTCTTTCAAATATTCTTTTCTAATTCTACAACTTCCATATATTTTGCTCCTATTCCTATAACTCTCCTTCTATAAGAAAATATAATATATCTCTCTAAAATTTGTGTGTTGTTGATATTAAGTAAAAAGAGCACTTGGAATTAGCAAGTCTCGGGAAATTTCATAGTAACAACATAGAGCCACAAAACACAACCTGAAAACATTGCTTGATCCGTTCCAAAAAATAAGCAATCTAATTCCAATCTCTTGAAGAAGATAAGGAGAAAAAAATTAAGAACCAAGTTACAAATTTCAGTATAAATAGACAGAAATCATTAATAAAAAAATAAAATAAAAATAAAAAAAGGATATACAAAAAATAGAGGAAAAATTAGATAGAAAATTACTTCTTGTATTCAGATGAGGTCACGTCAAAGCAATATTAGGAAGTTTAGGTCAATTTTATGAGTATTTTCATTTGTGTAGACTTGTTTAGTTTTGATCTGTAAATTTTTACAGTTACACATTCTTTCTTCAAGTTTTAACTTTGAGCATAAATACAACATGTCATTTCTTACTAAATAGTTGGGTTTATTTACAAATATGGAATAAAAGATAAGGCTGGTGGGTGCATAGTTAAGTAGTGGATTTATTTTATGGATATATGGAGTATTGTTATGATATGAGAAGGAACATATGAATTTAAGGTTAATTTTGTTATTATATAATCTGGGGATTTTTTTTTTTTCTAATGATAAAGTAAGGTTAATTTAGTAATTTTATTACCAAAATTATGATTTGTCCTTATTTGCACAAATTGAAAAAAGTAGGGGGATTTTCCGAACAATAGGAGTAATTGCACATTTTGTATATTATGAGACATTTTTTTGCACTTAACCTTTTATATTTCATAAAACTTTGTTAAAAATAAAATTTAAAAGTAAGGCTTCTTTGTCTTAATTAAAATATGACTTATTTGTTTTTAAGGTTCAAAATAGGACTAAGTGGTAATTTTCTCTCAAACAAAAATAAGTAAAGTGAATTGTTAAAGGGAAAAAAAAAAAAAATGCACATTGTAGAATGCAAATAATTTGGAAAAATTATTACATGATTTGAGACCATAGATAGATCATGTTTAATCACCTATTGATAAATAAGTGAAAAGTGAAATAGAATTAACGTAAAATTTTTGTTTTCTGTGATTGACTTGAGTCGCATGATCCTGACACCATGTAATAATTTTTATCCATGTTATGACTCTTCTTTTACTCTCTTTGAGCCATTTATTATTTGGATGTCCTTGGGTCAAAACAGATTAATTCAATAAAAATAAATGTTGAGATTTCTTTGTAATATATTAATAATTTAATATATTTTTATTAGATCATTTTTTTCAATCCATTGATTCATCAAGTGTCAATAAATCAAAATCATCTAGTAATTTTCCCTCAAAATGATACGAGGAATTTGGTCAAAATGACAAAGGGATGTGGTGAGACCTAGGCACCATTTTATTGTTCGAGATTCGCATTAAGAAATTTTATTTTATTATTTTATTTTTTTCCATCGTGATGCGTAGATCTACTCTTTATTTAAAGAAAAAAGAAGACCAAAAATGACAGTAGAATAATACTTAAATCCTTTCAAATCCGTATCACACATTATAAATTTGAAGTTAATTATTTTACTATGTTTAATATGCGTGTACTACACTTATCACCTAATCATTACAATAGCCAATGTAATTAGTGGCATCGAAGATACGTTATACTTGAATATACATACATATATACATACATATATATATGTATATATACACACACCTATCGTGTTCCTGCTGGGATCATATGCCCTACAAGCTAATTATTTATTATTTATTCGATATTTTATTAATAAATATGATATTCATGCATTGAGCTTTACATATAATTGTATGAGATGCATTATAGTCCTCAAGGTGCATTATAGGTGATTTAAGTGTGTAAATGAGATTTACACGCAGGAGATTTGGGCTCACTGGTTTCTTGCACCTTGGCATTGTTCACAGTCAGTGATAAAAGTTGGGCACTTTTATCTGTAAGACTGTAACACACTTGACCTCTATAAGATAAGATAGTTTGTCTCGACTGTTGAGGTAGTTGACTCTAAGGTAGTATGTTAGTACATTGAATTGGATCACCTTAAGATCACACCATACAATGTACTGTCATTATTCTAGTGTGTTTCTTATCTACTAAATTCATAAGCTCTAAATCCTGAGTGACTTAGTGAACTCAAGTTTTAGTACTAGTCACTTTAACTTACCAATGTGTGAGATCTTTTTAAGGTCAATACCACGGTATCTTGGGTGGCTAATGTTGGAGCTCTGGGAATACAAAATACTCAACATGGAATCCACACTCTTTATAAGAGTTAGAATATCCCTTTGATGCAATTTAATAAATGTGATCACTGGAACTTGGCCAGGACATTTTAGTAAAATATTTACTAAATTATTTTTCTATTATTTATTTTGAAAAATATTTATTTTGAAAAATCCTTTCTAAAAGAATTTTATTTAGTGATCATAAAGATTAAGTTGGTTACTCAAGGAATATAAAATATAAGTAAGCCTTAGGTGGGACAATATATATTTTCTTGGGGCTACTTATGGATATTCGGTGGTAGAGGGGCTTATATGTAATTATTTAGTACACAGGGCCTTGTCATAATTTCTAAATCCTAGAGTGCAATTACAATACTATTTGTGGTGCTTATTGTAATTAATTGGATAGGATAGAGTTATGAGATAACTCTATCCAATTGGAGCTAGGATAAGGAAGCCCTCTTGGATCCTCATCTCTAGGCCCAGACTTTTTAACCGATTAAGTGAGATAACGATACGAAAGATTGTATCGTACACTATCCAGAATACAGAGAGTGAGAGAGAAAGTTAGGGTTCAACAAACCTATATTGGGGTCATAGAGGTGAAGACTCATTAGTTTTTAAGGCCAAAGAAGAAAGTAAATATTGTTTTCGAATACGACGATTATTTAATCGTCCAAAGGTATGAGATCCATTTACAGTATTTATTGATTTGTTGAAAAATCACGTGGTTACGCTCCTGAAAATTTTTAAATGTTTCCGTTGTGCCTTCAATTGGTATCAGAGCAACCCACGTGCTTTTCATCAAGCCATGATGATGATATGAATATCTGATTATTATCTATGATTATATAGATTTATATTCATGAATTATTTTTTGTCTGTTTTATGAATATGTATTTTATTTATTATTGTTATTTTATTTGTTTGATCTGTTAATCTATGAGATAGAAATCAGATCACAGTGAATAAAAATAAAATAATAAATAAAATCGGATCACAGTGATGGGCTTAATGTTTTATGCACTGGATGAACACAGTGACTCGTGATAAAGAAGGTAATTATTTAATTGCTTTTAAAATCACGTCCAAGTTGTTCATATAGAGGGATTTTAATAAATTGATCATATATATATATATATATATATATATATATATATATATATATATATATCTCATTGACAACCACCAGTAACACAGTGGATAACACCCATGAGAGTGGGTGATTAAAATCACATGAGCATCTATATTTGTGTGTGGTTGTACTTGTTACCAGTTACCACTAACACCATTGTAATTTGTGTTGATGCCTTTAATATATATAATATATTATATTGATAGTATTCTATTTATTTGAAGTTTGAACACAACCAGTGGAATTAGTTTCACATATATTTAGTATTTTATTTTTGTGATACCCCTGGATTTCCGAATGCAGGTTGGCCAGGCCCACGCCCGAATACTCGAGGATATCAAAACAAATTGATAATAAACGAACACAGAGTACAAAAGAATAAAGAAGAATAAATGAAATACTGACAAGAAACTAAAATGATAATCTAATAATAAATCTCAGAATATATTTCCATTAATTAATAAACTCTTCTGATATAACTGATCCTCCAAAATACAACTCGGGAATCCATACTATGTGGACCCCTAGAAAATCCAAACTAAACAAATGACAGCAATAACTATCTAAATCAGGAAACTGAATCATAAAGGAACTTCTATGTAGCATCGGAAGAATAAAGTAGACTGATCTCCGCTCAGCACGAACAACCTTTACTCCTGATGAACACTTGAAAAATAATGGTGGGTCAGGCCCACAAACAAGTTCTACTCTACTACAGTCCAAGCAGAGATCCGATACACTTATACATCCTAGTCAATCCAACAGTAACTAGTAGTCCGTATATATATATACACACACACTAAAGGAAACTCACTAGACTATAGGGTTGTCTCAACCTGAATAGTAAGCAACATGCAAAACGCACATATAGTGGGCATGAGTACCTAGACCTACCAGGGTTCACAACTACACTATGTCTAGCTACACATCCCTAGCGATATACGCGCCCTAACCACTGATCTTGAGACTCAAACTCATATCATGGCACCATACACATATATATATAATCCAGTAACCATCCTATCTAGTATAAATTACTCCTTCATAAGTCATTAAACTTGTTCAGCTGACTTGACTTGAATATAAGTAGGACTTAACATTTTAGTTAATCCATTCCCTTCTATAATAAATTAATCCTCCATAAGTCATTCAACTTATTCAGCTGACCTGACTTCAATATAAGTAGGACTTAACATTTTAGTTAATTCATTCCCTTATATAAAATAGGTAGGACTTAACTGATAAGTTAATCCGTCCCTAGAATGCCACCGTCCCATACCGGTGCATTAAACCACATAATCCAACAATTGATGTAAAAATTAAGGAAATACATCAAACATTCCAGAAATAACTATGATAATATGATATCAAGTTATAATGACTTATTATTTATTTAAGCTTCCTATATCATATGTCCTACACAAACTGAATCTTATATATGATGATATTTTATTATACCGTTAAATAAGTATTCTCCATATCCAATTCATCTTACACATTTTATCTCAATTGTTAAAACATTTTAAAAGATTAAATCCATTCGTTTGTTTAAAACATTCAAATAGCAAGTATCATTATGATTGAGTCTATTTAAATTTATTAAAACCCAAACCTAGTCCCTATTTAATGTTCAGAAATCCTAGGCATGTTTCTACATTCCATCATTCCACAGATATGAAAAATACATAATTTAAACATGTAAAAATTCACACAAGAAATCAAATCAAAATCATGCATTTTATCAATTCATAACACAATAACAGATATGAACTAATTTCATAAAACCTATGTTCTAACCCAATTAAATATGCATAATTATTTAATTTTATGTGTTTAATAAATCCTAGAATTTCCTAGGCATGTACAGAAACACGAATCAAAGGGAAAGAGATAGAAGAAAAACTTGCTTTAAACTTTTGGATCGAAAGTTAAACTTCTTCTTCATTGATCTTCTCTCTACAGGGTTTTTTTCCTACTTCCTTCATTTTCCTCCTTCCCTCTCTAACTCTCTCTCTCTAGAATATATCACGTGAATATTTGTAACCCCCTTTTACTCTCTAGAATATATCACGTGAATATTTGTAACTCCCTTTTACAACCTATAACTATATATTTATAGGCTAAATAAAATAACCTTAATCCTTTTCCCAATTCAAGTCAACTTAAAAAGTATATATATATTAAAATATTAAAAAGGTAAGTAAAATATGTTATGTATATAATTTATGTATATCTTTATTAAATAAATAAATTATACGCATCTCATTATTTATTAATGGATTATCCAATAATACTTAAGTTATCATAATGTTATAAAATAACTTAAAACATAACACGTATCAAATCTATGTATATTTTTATTATTTAAATATAAAACATATATATCAGATTAAATATTACTACCCAAGTTACCATAAAAGTAATTAATAAATTATTTTCCCTTTTATATATATTAAAAAGGTAAGTAAAATATGTTATGTATATAATTTATGTATATGTTTATTAAATAAATAAATTATACACATTCCATTATTTATTAATGGATTATCCAATAATACTTAAGTTACCATAATATTATAAAGTAACTTAAAACATAACACGTATCAAATCTATGTATATTTTTATTATTTAAATATAAAACATATATATCAGATTAAATATTACTACTCAAGTTACCATAAAAGTAATTAATAAATTACTTTCCCTTTTATATATATTAAAAAGGTAAGTAAAATATGTTACGTATATAATTTATGTATATGTTTATTAAATAAATAAATTATACACATTCCATTATTTATTAATGGATTATCCAATATTATTTAAGTTACCATAACATTATAAAGTAACTTAAAACATAACTCGTATTAAATCTATGCATATTTTTATTATTTAAATATAAAACATATACATCAGATTAAATATTACTACCCAAGTTACCATAAAAGTAATTAATAAATTACTTTCTTTTTTTATATATGTATATAATATATATCTATATATATACATACACAATTATCCATGGGTAATAATCTATACACATCCAACCTTTTATCCAAGTAGTCCATAGAACCCAATTGGTTGACCCATTACTACTAACCATAACCATAAAAGAAAAATAAAATAAAAAAATAAAAGAAAATAAAACATTTAATTTATAATCAATCAAAACACCATTTAAGCACATAATCCAATTAAATAATTAACACATAGACAAATACAAATAATATATAGACACATAATCAAATAATCAAGTAATACCTAATTCAATTAAACACATAAGCAATTAGTCAAATTATCAATTAAATAATTAACAATACAATTAAAATAAATAAATAAATACCGAGACCATCCTTTTAAAATTAGGGGTATTACAATTTTGTACGTCTCAACCATCCATGGTTGCTTCTCAAATGCAATCAATCTGATTATAATTTTTTTTTTTTTGAATATATACATAGAAATGCATATTAAAGTTTGATTGCAGGTGCAGATTAATTATTTAATCTCTCTCATGGCCCGGTTGAATTTTTAATTTATTATTTAATTATATGTGATGTAATTAATTAATTAGAGGCGGCGTTTTAAATGGCTGATCTAATAAGGATTAGTTTTCCCAAGCCGAATAAGTTTATTTTATTTTATCTTGTTTAGAATTTTTGTAAGTCCTAAATTGGGTATAGGACAAAGACTTGTACTATATTTATTAAATTTAGGTTTGAAGTTCTTAAAGAGTTCAAGAAATGATTCAAACAAGATAAGAGTCAAAGGCTTCTAATGGAGGAATTTGGAAGCACAAGGTGATCATGAGATAAATTGCTCTAGTTTTGTTTTCGTTAATTTTAAACTAAATAAAATTGGATTTTTTTTTTTTATTTGGGTTGTTTTAAGAAAATTAGTACTTTCCAAAATAATTTTAAAATATGATTTTCTGAAAATTAAAAAATTTTATTTTTAATTAAATTTTGTGAAAAATGTAGGATTATTCCATAATCAAGCTTAAGAAGTTGAGCTAGTTTGACCCAAATGGTTTAGGCTCATTGGGCCTAATATATAAATATATAGATTCCAATATTGTTTAGATTAAAATTAATAATTTAACATGATGTTATTATACATGAGATGTATAAAATTTAAAGAAAACTCTCTATTTTTAAAACAATCAAGTGGGAGCGGATTTAATTTTAAATTCCATAGCCTTCCATTGTCGATCTATTGTAGGGTGTAACAAGTACCTCACCACCAATCTTGGGTGCTCATCTGGAGGGTATTTGTTTCATTGCTTACTAGTTATAGATCTCGCATGATAGAACCAGCGGATGGGGACGATCACCAGTAGGAAACGGACCTCATTCAATTGCACTACCTCTAGACAATGGTATACACTTGACTAAGTGGGAGTACGCTCCACCTCAGGGGGTATTTTCACTTAGAGGCCAAGGATAAATCGGTTGCCATATTTCATTTAGCATGAGATGCCTAGACAGTAGGATATGGTGGAAATTGTTTCCGTCTAATTAAGGTAGTGACATGATCTCTTGGTAGTGGCATGTTTTTATTGCCCCCTAAAAGAAACGAGTGAATACCTACATGGATTATGATTACCGATGTTTTCATTACATCAATGGTTTAGAGAGGCCTATTGAAAGACTATATGAAAACTAAAGTTTATTTTTTTTCTTTCTGAATGTGTGCCCTTTTATTTATGCATGAATATTTATATTTCAGATGCCAAATATTTTCAATCTGCTTGTTTCCTTACTTATGGACAATAAATTAACCAGGTCGAACTATGTTAACTGGAAGAGAAATTTTCTGACTGTGCTCACTCAAGAGTGCCCTCCTGAGCTTAGCCCTAATGACATCCAGGAGCACAAAGAAATTGATTCTAGTGCTGGGGTTGTCGAGGTTATGGGCAATAAGCAGGATAAGTCCAAAAGGAATTATTTCCACTGTGGCAAGGAGGGACACAAGAAAATGAATTGTTTGGTATATCTTGCTAAGAAGCACTCTGAAGATATTTTTCATTCACTTGTTGTTAAAACATGTTATGTGGCAGAATCTACAGATACCTGGTGTGTAGATTCTGGAGCCACTAACCATGTTTGTAATTCATTATAAGGGTTCTAGGAAAGCAGAAAGCTAAGTGTTGGGGAGATTTATATTCAACTTGCTTCACAAGCAAAGGTAGCAGCAGTATCAGTGGGAGTGGTTATTTTAAAAATAAATGGTAGGAGTTTATTATTGGAAGATTGCCTTTACGTACCAGAAAGTAGAAGAAACTTGATTTCTATTTCGACTCTTTCAAAAACTGGTTTTTCAGTATTATTTGATTCAAAAGTTTTGAAAAAGAAAAATGGAAAGTTTGTCTGCTATGGTACATTGGTGGACGGTCTATATCTAATTACTCCTACACCTCACTCCTTGTATGATACTGAAATGATTAATACATCAAGTGTTTTATCACAAAAAAATGAAGATTCCTTCAAGTAACTTTACATATCTTTGACATTTGCGGTTAGGTCATATTAATCTAAATAGGATCCAAAGACTGGTTAAGGATGGGCCTTTGGGCTTTTTAGTGGTTGAACCATTTCCAGTTTGTGATTCCTTCTTGGAGGGTAAAATGGCCAAAAGACCATTTACGGCCAAGGGGCATAGAACTAAAGAGGTACTAGAGTTAGTGCATACAGATGTATGTGGTCCTATGAATATCAGGGTTAGAGGAGGATATGAGTATTTCATCACTTTCACAGATGAGTACTCTAGATATGGCTATGTTTACCTTATGCATCGCAAGTCTGAGGCTTTTGATAAATTCAAAGAGTTTCAGGCAGAAAGTGAAAGGCAGATGGGTAAAAGCCTAAAAACTCTTTGATTAGATCGAGGAGAGGAATACCTCTCTAGTGGATTTGAGGATCATTTACGAGAAAATGGGATTATATCCCAAACATCTGCACCAGGCACACCACAACAAAATGGTGTTGTTGAAAGAAGGAATAGAACCTTACTTGATATGGTAAGATTGATGATCAGTTATTCAAGTCTACTAGTATTCTTTTGGGGATATGCTCTAGAAACAGCAATTTATATTATGAACTTAGCTCCATCTAAAGTAGTTCCTAACACTCCTAGGGAATTGTGGACTGAGCGTAAGCCCAGTTTACAACATTTACATATATAGGGGTGTCATGCACATGTGCGGAGAGTAAAGCTTGAAAAGATCGGACCAAGATCAGATGTTTGTCTTTTTGTGGGCTACCCAAAGGGTACAAAGGGTTATTCATTTTATGATCCTAAGGAGCAAAAAGGATTCGTTAGCACGAATGCTGTTTTTCTCGAGGAGGATTATATAATGAATCACCATTCTCAAAGTAGAGTTGTTTTAGAGGAGTTGATAGATACACCAATCAATCAAAGAATGGACATAACAGTTATGCCTAATGAGACACCGGATACCACAGATCCAAAACCTCTTACTATACTGGAACCTCGGCGTAGTGGAAGGGTTATCAGGCCACCTGATAAGTTAATACTCTTAGGAAAGTCTTACGAGATGATCCCAGAAAAGCAAGATCCCTCCAGCTATGAAGAGGCTATGAATGATTATGACTCTAGACTTTGGCAAGATGCTATGAAGGCTGAGATAGAGTCTATGTACTCCAATTAGGTTTGGGAGCTGGTAGAACCACCTGCAAATATTAAACCAATACATTGCAAGTGGGTTTATAAGTGAAAAAGAGGATCAGATGGGAAGGTTAAAACCTTCAAAGCAAGGCTTGTTGCGAAAGGATTTACTCAAAAAGAGGGTATCGATTATGAGGAGACTTTTTTGCCAGTAGTTATACTCAAGTCTATTCGTATTCTCTTATCCATTGCAGCTCATCTCGATTACGAGATTTGGCAAATGGATGTCAAGACGGCCTTTTTGAATGGTCATCTTGAGGAAGACATCTATATGATGCAACCAGATGGGTTCATAGCAAAAGGCCAAAAGCATATGGTATGCAAGTTACATAGGTCTATTTATGGACTTAAGCAAGCATCTCGTAGTTGGAACATTCGGTTTGATTTAGCAGTCAAATCTTTTGGATTTGATCAGAATCCGAAAGAATCTTGTGTATATAAGAAGAGTGAAGGAAACGTGGTGATGTTTCTACTTTTATATGTTGATGACATTCTACTAATTGGAAATGATGTAGGAATGTTATCAACAGTAAAAATTTGGTTATCCAATCAATTTGATATGAAGGACTTGGGAGAAGCCAGTTACATTCTAGGGATTAAGCTTTTGCGAGATCATAAAAATAGAATGTTGGGCTTATCTCAGACTGCTTATATTGATAAGATATTGGTCAAGTTTGGTATGCATAATTCCAAGAGGGGTTTATTACCTTTCAGACATGGAATTGCTCTTTCTAAACAACAGTGTCCTAATACACCAGAGGAGGAAGAGCGCATGAAGGCATTTCCTTATGCTTCAACAGTAGGAAGCCTCGTGTATGCTATGCTTTGTACTAGACCAGATATCTGTTTTGCAGTCGGCATGGTCAGCAGATATCAGTCCAACCCTGGACAAGAACATTGGATAGCGGTGAAACAAATCCTTAAATATTTGAGGAGGATCAGAGATTACTTGTTGATCTATGGGGGTGATGATTTACTTCCAGTGGGTTAGACAGATTCTGACTTCCAGTCAGATAGGGATAACAGGAAATCTACCTCAGGATATGTGTTTACCCTTGGTAGAGGAGCCATTAGTTGGAAGAGCGTGAAGCAATCTTGCATTGCGGACTCCACCATAAAGGCCGAGTATGTAGTAGTTTCAAAGGCAGCTAAACAGGCTATATGGCTTAAGAATTTCCTCTTAGAGCTTGGAGTGGTACCACTGGCACAATCTCCTATTATCTTATATTATGATAATAGTGGGGCAATTGCCCAGTCCAAGGAACCGAGGAACCACAAGAAGGGAATGCACATTGAGCGCAAATATCATCTCATTAGAGATATAGTTCAGCGTGGGGACTTTGTTGTCACAAAGATTGTATCTACAAATAACCTTGTAGATCCTTTCACTAAGACTTTACCTACTAGGGTTTTTGAGTCTCATATTGAAGGGATGGGTGTTAGATGTAATGGTAATTGGTTTTGAGTGCAAGTGGGAAATTGTTAGGATCATATGCCCTACAAGCCAATTATTTATTATTTATTCAATATTTTATTAATAAATATGATATTCATGCATTGGGCTTTACATATAATTGTATGAGATGCATTATAGTCCTCAAGTTGCATTATAGGTGACTTAAGTGTGTAAATGAGATTTACACGCAGGAGATTTGGGCTCACCGGTTTCTTGCACCTTGGCATTGTTCACAGTCAGTGATAAAAAGTTGGGCACTTTTATCTGTAAGACTGTAACACACTTGACCCCTATAAGATAGGATGATTTGTTTCGACTATTGGGGTAGTTGACTCTAAGGTAGTATGTTAGTGTGCTTGGAGTATATTGAACTGGATCACCATAAGATCACACCATACAATGTACTGTCATTATTCTGGTGTGTTTCTTATCTACTAAATTCATATGCTCTAAATCCTGAGAGATTTAGTGAACTCAAGTTCTAGTACTAGTCACTTTGACTTACCAATGTGTGAGATCTTTTTAAGGTCAATACCACGGTATCTTGGGTGACTAATGTTGGAGCTCTGGGAACACAAATGCTCAACATGGAATCCACACTCTTTATAAGAATTAGAATATCCCCTTGATGCAATTTAATAAGTTTGATCACTGGAACCTGGCCAGGGCATTTTAGTAAAATGTTATTAAATTATTTTTCTATTATTTATTTTAAAAAATATTTATTTTGAAAAATCCTTTCTAAAAGAATTTAATTCAGTGATCATAAAGATTAAGTTGGTTACTCAAGGAATATAAAATATAAGTAAGCCTTAGGTGGGATATTATATATTTTTTTGGGGCTACTTATGGATATTCGGTAGTGGAAGGGCTTATATGTAATTATCTAGTATACAGGGCCTTGTCGTAATTTCTAAATCCTATAGTGCAATTACAATACTATTTGTGGTACTTATTGTAATTAATTGGATATGATAGAGTTATGAGATAACCTATCTGAATCCAATTGGAGCTAGGATAAGGAAGCCATTTTGGATCCTCATCTCTAGGCCCAGACTTTTTAACCGATTCTCTCAGATCATATATTCAGTGAGATAGCGATACAAAAAATTGTATCGTATACTATTTAGAATACAGAGAGTGAGAGAGAAAGTTAGGGTTCCACAAACCTATATTGGGGTCAAAGAGGTGAAGAATCATTAGTTTTCAAGGCCAAAGGTGAAGAATCATTAGTTTTCAAGGCCAAAGAAGAAAGTGAATACTGTTTTCGAATACGACGATTATTTAATCGGCCAAAGGTATGAAATCCATTTACAGTATTTATTAATTTGTTAAAAAATCACTTGGTTACGCTCGTGAAAATTTTTAAATACTTCCGTTGTGCCTTCAATTCCTCCTTCAGTCAAAATGTTTAGCCGGTCTAAATTTTGGACTTGTACAACAAATATTGTTCTACAATGCATGAGCTTATGACGCTGTGATTGCGCAATACAATGACGCTATGATTGCGCATGCAATTCACACAAAACTAAATCCACAAGACTTTTTACGGATCCAAGTGTGAACGCATCCTAAAATATAATATCCTTTTAACTTTTATTACTACTATTATTATTATTAATGACTCGTCTTTTTCAAAATTGGTCACCAATAATAAGTTACAGTTGGTACCTAGGACAAACATTATTATTATTATTTGTTACCACGTTTTCTTCACGTTTTAGTGATTTCCTAAGTGTGAACATGCACAAGGAAGCAGCCAATTTTGAAGTCAATGTTAATTCTTTAATTTTGGTCCATATATTAACTAATTCCACATTAAATTTTGCATGCTCACTTTGGTAGGGAAAAGAGGGACAGAAAAATGAAAAAGGAATGACCGCAATAAATTAAAGTGGAAGTAAAAAGGATAAAAATGAAAGGCCTGTCCACTCCATTCCTTTAATAAAAATAATAAATAAATAAATAAATAATTTTAAAGAATCAATCAACCCGTTAATCACTTTGAACTATTAGATGATTTGTAAATTCCGAGACTATGCAATTACTCAAAAAAAAAAAAAAAAAAAAAAAACACACTTAATTTAAGCTCGAATGTTTTAGTGCCTTGTGAGAATCAAATGTTGGACGCTACGTTTGAGTTTACCCTTCACTTCAAAAAACGCTTTATATATTGGGTCACACGTGCAAGTTATCCACATTCGGGCTCGAACTTCTACCCTCCTCTTTGAAGATGAGAATATTATACTGTTAAGTTAAATGCCCGTCAGTGAAGATGGACTCATAAAATAATGTGAATGAGAGCGGACTGAGCAATTACACATAGGCCCTTGACTGCCCATCGTTGCACCGTGCTTATTAAGGCCTAAATTTTATATGTAAAATATGTACATGTTTTATGTTTATATACATATATTTTTGAATGAAGAGAAGTTATATTCAAAATATTTATTATTTCACATTGCACAGTAATCCTCTTTTGAAAGAAAAAAAAAATGACAAAATTAAGAGATTTCATCGGTAAATAAAGACATCAAAAAAATGTCTAAGTCTTCACTTGATAAGGTTGAAAATTAAATTATTTTGTTTGAAAGACAACGATTGAATTTTTTAAAAATTAGTAGTAATGATAATGTAATGCAGACTAAAGGAAATCATCGAACTGTCGAAAAGGAATTGGTTAAATTTAAAACGTTGTTGCTTTTAGTGGGCCGATACATTAACCTACATGCAATAATTAAATCTCCATCACATGGATTAATAAATTCAAGAAAATTAAGGAAATCATTGAACTGTCGAAAAGGAATTGGTTAAATTTAAAACGTTGTTGCTTTTAGTGGGCCGATACATTAACCTACATGCAATAATTAAATCTCCATCACATGGATTAATAAATTCAAGAAAATTATGGTACCTTCAAAGGTTGATTTCACTTGTCTTCTTTTTTTTTTTTTTTTTGACCATTGACCAATTTACACAAACTCGGCTTCGAACTCATACTTCACTCCTCTTTTGGAGTAGAATGATCATGTCATTAGAAGTAGTCTTGAACGCTTCATTGTTCACTAGCAACCACAAGAGATAGATGATTAATGTATCTTCAAATAAGATTTATGTATGAAAATTGCTATAATTTGAAGTTTTGATGTCTTAGTTAAGTGGTCATTTATTTTTGAGATATTATTGGCACTTTAAAAAAAAAAAAAAATTTTTTAAATTTTTATCCACATCCAGGCTTGAACTTCTACCCTCCTCTTTGAAGAAAAGTTATATCGTTCAGTGAAGACGGACTTATAAAATTATGTGAGTGAGAGCGAACTGGGCAATTACACATAGGCCCGAAGCTGCCCATCGTTGCACCGTGCTTATTAAGGCCTAAATTTTATATGTAAAATATGCACATGTTTTATGTTTATATACATGTATTTTTGAATGAAGAGAAGTTATATTCAGAATATTTATTATTTCACATTGCATAGTAATCCTATTTTGAAAGAAAAAAAAAAAGAAAATGACAAAATTAAGAGATTTCATCAGTAAATAAAGACACAAAAACATGTCTAAGCCTTCACTTGATAAGGTTGAAAATTAAATTATTTTGTTTGAAAGACAGCGATTGAATTTTTAAAAAATTAGTAGTAATGATAATGTAATGCGGATTAAAGGGAAATCATTGAACTGTCGAAAAGGAATTGGTTAAATTTAAAATGTTGTTGCTTTTAGTGGGCCGATACATTAACCTACATGCAATAATTAAATCTCCATCACATGGATTTCACTTTTCTTTAATTTTCTTTTCTTTAGTTTCCTATTTTTTTTTTTTTGGTGACCATTGACCAACTTACACAAACTCCGCTTTGAACTCATACTTCACTCCTCTTTTGGAGTAGAATGATCACGTCATTAAAAGTAGTCTTGAACTTTTCATTGTTGGCTAGCAACCACAAGAGATCGATGATTAATATATTTTCAAATAAGATTTATGTATGAAAATTGCTATAATTTGAAGTTTTGATGTCTTAGTTAAGTGGTTATTTATTTTTGAGATATTATTGGCACTTTTTTTATAAAAAAAAAAATTTTAAAAAAAATTTGTGTGAAACACACCCTTTTTTTTTTTTTTTACATGTTACAAGTTTTTTATTTTTTATTTTAGTTAATATGAAACAATCCACTTGTTTAATAAAGCCTTGCGAAGGTGTTGTATGATAGTAATAATTAATTCAATTAAAGAGATAAGCGAAAAAGTAGATCACATGCGTTTTGGAAATCTCCCCAACTATGACATAGACTAATAAGTTTATGTATGGCATATATAATGTTTTAAATTTTAATTCATTGCATGTGGACAAGAGCAACAACTTATTGAAAAACGTTTGGGGTTCAAAATTGTACGTATATGGTGTCACAGATTTATGTCATATCGGATTAAATAGGAATTGAAATGAATATATAACACGTGAATGTTGATATTAGTTTCACTTAATAATTTAAAATTTTAGTTTTAGAGTTCGACTTAATTTTTTATTCGATTTCACGCCGTACGTTCAGCCTGAAAGGCTTGAGCCGTTCACAACGAAAGTGTCGCACACTATTCGTTTTTATTAGATGTCACTTATCAGACTCAGTAATCATCAGGGTGTGGTTTGTACTAGGGGAGGTAAACGCCTCGTGGCAGTAAATTCTTATGTAAAGAGTGAAATTACCAATACACCCCCACATGGTATTATCTTTATTAAAATTGGTTTGTTTGGATTGGGGGCTAACTTGCAACTAGTTGTCCCAAAATGACACGTCATAAAATTATAATAAAAAAAGTAACTAATACAAAATAATTTGACAAAAAATCCAACAGATATTCTTATCGATTCGTTTCGATTTGTAATCAATTTTTACGGGTATAATATCGCTACACATCTTCTTGAGTCGGTCAGTTCGCATTAATATTATTCGAATTTATTACACTACGACCATAACTATAACCAATACTCTCGTAATACCAAAACTATGAACCATGGCTTCAAATGTTAAATAAATTGTGTTAATGGCTTTATTTCTATACAAATTACTTGCCTTGTCCAAAAAAAAAAAAAAATTAATTGTGCTAATTGATGTGACAAGAGCATGGTGAGGTATACAGTACAGTATTTATTAGGTTGCTCAAAATAGAAAAATAAATGGACCAATGAGATAATTGTGGGAGAAACCATAGCATACAACACGCAACTACCTCAGCTCAGAAAATCAGCTGTGAGAGAGAGAGAGAATGTGTTTGGGAGAGGAGAGAGATAGGGAGACAGGAAGCAACAGGGGCATGTCCATACTGTGAAGGGAAAGTGGAGGCAGTGGATATAGAGAGACAATGGGGTTTTTATGTCTACCAATTTGCTGCAAGACCAAGAGAAAGTTCTTCGGTACTTCCTGCGCCCAACGTTTGGTCAGTTCTCTTATATATTATTAATAGACCACTACATGTGTGTATCTTTGTTTTTTTTTATTTTTTATTTCAGGTAAATAAGTGTAATGTATCTCAGCTTTTTCTTCATTCCAAGTACAAATTAGATACACCATTGATGAGTTTTCTAATGATTTGAATATCTTTTCTCCTACTCTTAGTATAGTTTATCAAAAATCATATATATACACACACACACATCCATACTAGCAATTGTTAACATGGTTTCTAAACATGTAAGTTTATGAGTTCAAATCTCACCTTATAATCTTAGGTAGCTAGAAATATTAGCAAATGGAAACGAAAAATTCTATGTGAACATTTCTACAATTAAAACAGGATAGTTCATGGTCGATTGTTATTCAAAGAGAACAAAGAGAAGAGATTTAAATATACTGCTAATCTATGAAGTACATATACCTTTATGAGAGATATTTGTCGCATATTTAGATAGATGTTTATCGAATATTTATTTTATACTTAGATATATTCACAACTTAAAAATATTTCTTTCTATTTTATTTTAAATAGTTATCGATGATTCTTGATTATATTAATCACTCAGAACGGTGTGTTTAACAAACATAATAAAAGTTTTTAATGCATAAAATTTCCCTTAAAAATTCAAATTAATTGTGTAATAATCTCAATGCTGGATAACCTTAACTTGTTTATTCTAATTTTTTTATGTACATTAGTAGTAGTAGTAGTATTATATATATATCAACAAAAAATAATTAGTTTGATTTTATGTATAAGCTCATAAGTATATTTGTACTTTTGTTGAAAGTTCACATGCCGTTTGAGTTATGCAATAATGTACAGTATATAGTTTGTCCCAATAATAGGTGTCAGTGGTCACCTCCTGTCTTTGTTGTCTGAAATTGTCAATGGCACGTGGGTAACTTATTCCCACATTTCCCATCAAGTTTTGTGGTGGTGGTGAGAAAATTTGAAAACCCAACAAATGTCATTTAATATACATAGGGTAACACATCAACAATGACAATGCCCACTAGCTTTTCCAATTTTTTTGGAACAAATTAAATTTTGGAACAAATTAAATAAATTGACTCATAATTAAGGCTTAGTTTGATAGAATGAAAATGAAGAAAAAAAAAAAAAAAAAAAGGGAAAGTAATAGAGGATGATTAAAAAAATGTGTTTGGATAAAATAGGTGGAAGGAAAGGAAAGGAGAGTGAATGGTTTGGAGAGTTATGTATATCTTTGTACAATGATTTGTTTATCCTCTTAAAAATGAGAGGAAATAGAAGGAAAGGGAAGACAATGGCTGATGTAAGAGTTGTGATGCCAATTTTACTCTCAAAACAATATACATTCAAGTTACATACAAGTTAGCAGTTGCAAAGAGAATGAGAGACGGCGCGCCGGCGGCTGAAGCTTGCGAACGACGAACTGGAACAGCGGCGATGGAAACTGAAAGATATGGGTTTTGATTTTCTGAACAATCTGAAATGATATACCGGAGTTTTGAATTTTTTATTCTTGCAGACAGAAAGATAAATTGAAATATATGGGTTTGGGTTTTGAACTTCTGAATCTTGTAGTGCAGAGAGAGAGATAGAGATAGAGGGCAAGTTCAGAGGTTAGAATGATGATAGAGATGGAGGCGAGATTGGGGAGGCTGAAATGATTTGCCCTAATTTTTTCTTTTCTTTTCATGTGGCCTAGCTGCTGATATAGGAGACTATATATATATATATATATATATATATATATAATAGAGATGAAGGCGAGATTGGGGAGGCTGAAATGATTTGCCCTAATTTTTTCTTTTATTTTCTTGTGCAGATTAAAATATAAAAGGGTATAATAGTCAATTTATTAAAATAATTCACTTTTCCTTTCTTTCCCTTTCTTTTACCAAACATAATTATTATCATTCCCTTTCTTTTCCTTCATTAACCAACTAAACACGATAGATGATTAAAATTATCATTCGCTTCCCTTTCCTTCATAACTAATGTTATCATTCCCCTTTAAACCCACCCTACCAAACATACCCTAAATACTTTTAAGTCAACATTACTCATAAATGTTACTACTTCCTCCTCCAATAATAATAAAAATATTTTCCTTTTAATTTGAAAGATTTAGAGTTCTCTTTATTTGTTCGCTAAAAATTATTCTCAAAATAATTCATAATATAGTTATTGAAAAAAAATAATTTTTAAGAATTTAAAACATAAGAAAATTTTTCTGTTAAAATAAATTTTTTATATCAGGCAAAATTTTTAAAATTTTTGTAAATTTTTTGAATTTCAGTTCTCTAAAAAATTAAGAATTATTTTTTGAATGACAAATCAAACAGACCCTAACTTTTTAAAAATAAATTTTCAAATATATCCTTTTATAATGGAGCCACATGCTTTTATAATTTCAAGTCAATGAAGATAATTTAAGAATATTAAAACAATAGTACACTAAATTATAAATTGGGACAATTATTTTAAAATAGTTAAAAGAAAAAGTAGACAACTTTTGGAAGAGGAGAAGCATTTTGAGTCCATTTTTAATGGAAAATCATACAACAACAATAACTACAACCAAGAGAAAGAAAAAAAAAAAAACAAATATTTTTTTCAACTAAATGGGCAAGCTACTCTAAAATAGTACCGTTTCTTTTAATTTCATGATAAACATCACCATGATATTTATTATTTAATGGATCTACATTTTATAATTTCATTTCACTACATGAAATATATGAACTGAAAGGAGACCTATTAGATTTGGGGCGCGAATCACCTGCAGTGAGGCTCTCATGCAGTTTCCTGTTGTAACTTTTAGGTGGTCCATATTTGGCCACATCATTCTTCAGCTAACGGACACTAAGGCCTTGTTTGGCCAATTACACTACTATTTATAAGTAACATTTCACCACTATTTATAAGTAACATCACATAGTCTAAAAAGTAATGTCACATATAAACATAATTCAATTCAACATATCATTTATGTTATTATTTGAAATTAAAAGTGGTGATATTTCCTTTTACAAATGGTGATGTTACTTTTTAGACTCTATGATGTTACTTATAAATGGTGGTGAAATGTAAAAATAGTCTAAAAAGTAATATCACCACCATTTATAAGTAACATCACAGAAGTCTAAAAGTAATATCACATAGTTTAAAAAGTAAGATCATCACGTTTTGAGAGTGAAAGATATTTATAAATGATGGTGACATTACTTTTTAGACTGTGTGATATTATTTTTAGACTTCTGTAACGTTACTTAAAATTAGTGGTGAAATGTTACTATGAATAGTGGTGCAATTGCCAAACACAGTGTTAGTGTCTATTAAGTGGAGTAAAACGTGGCCAAACCAAGGCCACTTACTGCTCACTGTAGGAAACAACATAGGAATTGCACTACAGGTGATTCGCGCCTATTAGATTAGGGTTGAATTTTATAGTGCATGCTATGACCCATTCACGTGATTTGAACGTGCTCGAATTTCAATGATGACATTGAACAGCTGGATAATGATAATTGAATCCCATTTTATTTAAATAAAATGAATCTTGATCAAACTTTAATTAATCTATAAAATTAATAATCTTTCAAAAAAAAAATAAAAAAAAAGCACAAAATTTTTTTGTATGCAAGGGTTGTGGCCCTTTGGGGTTGGTGGGACCGTGGGGCAAGGCCGACCCACCGAGGCCTTGTCTAACCGAAAGTAGGGTTTTTTTTATACTTTTCCAATAGTTTGGTCATATATGCTCCAAATTGAATAAAAAATAGAAGTAAATAAATTGATAATAGAGACTTTTATTATCGTCACTGAACACTAATTAACCCACTAACAACAGTTTAAAGTTAAAACAAGTATGAATTCATAAGAACACACACACACACACACACACATTAATTGAGTGGGGTCACTCAAGCGAGGAGTCAATTTTATTGACAGATCGAGAGAAAGCAAGAACATCATCAGGGTGTTTCACCTCACTGTCGTTGTCCCCATTTTGAGTGATAATAGCTTTAAGAATTATTGCAAACCAAAGAAATAAGCGAACCAGCTCGGTGTACTACTCTCTGACTCGAAATTGGACTCAAAGTGACTGACTAAACTTTAACTAGGAGTGACTGATTAAGGCTCAAACCCAAAGACAAGGGCTCGTACCACAGACACTTATAGAAGAAGAGTGAGGAGATAATTCAGAAATAGAGAAAATGATTATGAATTGGAGTGCTTTGGAATGAACCCAAGGGGGGGGGGGGGTTTATGCAGGCCTTATAGTGCCTTTAGGTGTAATACCCCTAATTTTAAAAAGGATATTCCTGATATTTAATTTATTATTTAAGTGCATTTTATTTGATTATGTGTCATTATTTTTTTTATTAGGTGCTTAATTGTTTTCTTTTGTGGTGATTTAATTTATTTAAATGATATTTATTTTTAGTTATTTGATTGGAATTACTTGTTAGTGTTTTAATTATTTAATTGACATTAATGATTTAAGTGTAATTGGTTTAATTATTCTATGTGTGTCTTATTTTATGTGTGTCTTATTTGGTTTAATTGGGTTTACTAATTATTATTTTGTTCAATTAGATTATTTGTTAAGTATTTAATGGTGAATAGGGTAATTAGGTAAATACATCTAACTAGGGTTTTAATTACAGTATAAATTAGGGTTTTATATTATAGCCGTCGTAGGTTTCTACGTTAATTGGATGGGCCGGTTAGGTTTGTGAGTTGGACTTAAATGAACCTAGGGTTTAGGAAAACTCTATAAGTATAAGGTAGACGTCTGTGTAGGGTTTTTTTAAACAAAGCACACGTTTTGTGGAAGTGGAGAAGGAAAAACGCAGTTTTTCACATTCTGCCAAGGTTTGATCAAAGCTCCGATCCCGCTTCGTCCGTGGTTCGATCTAGCTGAATTTTGGAGGAGAGATTCAGACTCAGTGACGCACAATCTGAACGGTGGAGATTAGAGTTTGACCTCGGGAACAGTGATTCGTACTAGTGAACAGTAACTGGGTCGCACAGGTTTTTTCCCATTCTGCCCAGATTTCATCAAACATCCGATCCTGCTTTGTCCGTGGTCCGATCGAGCTGAAATTTGGAGTATAGGTTCAGGACTCAGTGTTGCACAATCTGAACGGTGGAGATCAGATTTTGAGTTCAGGAACAGTGATTCGTACTCGTGAACAGTAACTGGGTCGCACAGGTTTTTTTTCCATTCTGCCCAGATTTCATCAAACATCCAATTCCGCTTCGTCCGTGGTCCGATCGAGCTGAAATCTGGAGGATAGGTTCATGACTCAGTGTCGCACAATCTGAACGGTGGAGATCAGATTTTGAGTTCGGGAATAGTGTTTCGTACCCATGAATAGTAACCGGGTTTTGGAACTCGCCGGGATTTTTTAAGAAGACGACGTTGAAACTTTGAACAAAAGTTTCTGAGGCAAAATTCTATCCTTACTCTTTCCCTTAGGCTTCATACTCTTTGCACTCTTAAATGATTCCAGGATTAATGAAGATTAAACCAAACTAAAATGATATCTGTTTTGCTATGAAACTGGTAGTTACAGTAGTGTTGTATGTTTGTTCAACCTAGACTAAGCATGTTTGTGGATGCATTGTGGTTCTGTGGTTCACGTTTTTCCTTACCACTGCTAGTATAAATTATTGGAAGGATGGGTCTAGATGATAGCTATCTTAACTTCTGTAATAACAACTGTTGGAACTTAAATACTAGGAGGATTTGAGTTTAACACTAGATCGGTTTTGTGGAACACTATAATTTGAGCATGTCTACATACATACTGTGAATATTGTTTTGATGCTTACATTATCACAGTTAGTATCAACTGTGGAGGTTAGGATTTTGTAATACATACCCTACATATCTGTATGTCATCTGTAAGGTGTTAAATGGAGGTTTTAATTAATTCTGTCTTTATATCAGACTAAAGGGAACAACTTAAATTGGGCATGTATATGTTGTTGTTGTGACCCTGTTTATCAATGCTTATTTTATCACTGCTAACATTGAATGTTGGATGTTGGAATTTAATTGATATATACTTAATTTATTGGTATTATTGACTACTGGAGGATTGGAAAGTAGGCACCGGTATGGGACGGTGGCATACTAAGGATGGGTTTGGATTTTAAAACAATACCATTACCCACCTACTTGGAATAAGGATGGGATTAACTAAAACTTAAGTCCCGTGGATTTGTATTGTCATGGCAACTACTTGTTGAGCGGCAATACCAGGGATTTTGGATGGATTTTATATATGTACTGTTATGGTGCCTCGGTATGAGATTGAGCCTCAAGACCGATGGCTAGGGAGCGTATATGCATCGGGATGTGTAGCTGGCTACGATGGTTGGAGGTGTACCCTGTTTAGGTATAGGTACATATGCCCACTTCGTGTGCGTTTTAGCATGTTACCTCTATTCAGGTTGAGACCGGCCTGTAGTCCAGTGAGAGTCCTTTAGTGTGACTATATATATATTTACGGACTATTAGCTATTGTTGAATTGTTTAGGATGTACATGCGTATCGGGCCTCTGTTTGGATTGTAGTAGTATAGAACTTGCACGTGGGCCTGACCCACTTCTATTTTTCAGGTACACGACAGTTCCAGGCTTAGACGTGTTCGTGCTGAGCAGAGGTCTCTATTCACTCTTCCGACGATGTAGGGCTCTCTCTATAGTTTTATTTCTGGACGTTTATTACAGTTGTTCTATCTTCCGTTTGGATGTTTAATAGGGGTCCACTAGAGATGGATTCCCAAATTGTAAACTGATGGAGTTTTGGAGTTTGGGTTTGATGGATTTTAATAATTATAATATTTTGCGGATTCTATTTTTAGTTCCTTCCAGCTTTAATTTCATTTCTTAATTTATTTTGTATTCCGTGTTCATTATAAAATATTAATTGTTTGATATTCCCTCGGGTTTGGGCCTAGGCTTGATTAACCCATGTCTCGGATCCGAGGGGTATCACAGTTGGTATCAGAGCACTCCCAGGTTCAAGTGTCTCTAGGATGTTTTCGTATTAAGTCTTCCGCGTAGCGTTTTCTCTTGAGTAGAGCTTAAGTTAGGATTCATTGTATTCCTTATGGTTCGTATAGAAAGGGTACTGACGTCTGTCTTTTCGTGTTAACAGATGGTTAACGCTAGAAATAGACAGAATATGCAAGGAACTAGGAAGGAAAGGAGAACGGCACGTAGGCAACAATATCTCCTACGGCGTCAGCAAATGGAGGAAGAGCAGTAAAAGCTTGGGTTTCAAGATGACATGGATCAGTTTCAGGAGGAACAGGAGAATGTTCAACAGACTCTGGACCAGGTCAGAGATCCAGAGATTCCTCCTCACCTCAATGACCTCGTTGCTCGGGCTATAGAGGCTGGGTTAACAGCTGCACTTCGGAATCAGCCTCAGGTACAGCCGGCACCTGTACTAGCACCAGTGGTTCAGACGGATTCTTGGGGAAATGTTAGGAGCTCTTTCACAAAGGGGAGTCCACCTGTGTTCTCAGGCTCAACCGATGCGAGAACAGCTTACCAGTGGAAACAAGACATTGAGCGTCATCTTCGTTTGGTTCAGTGCACGGAGGTTCAGAAGCAGATGCTTGCTACTTTCAAGCTAGTTGGGGATGCACTACAGTGGTGGGAGTCAGTTACCACCTCAGAGGAGAGGATGACATTGTCTTATGATGAGTTCAGTGCTCGCTTTGATGAGAAATATTTTCCCTATGAAGTCAGGGCAGCTATGAAGACCGAGTTTCTAAGTCTGCAGCAGGGAAACATGACAGTGGCGGAGTATGAGCAGCAGTTCACACGCTTGTCTCTCTTTGCACCGGAGGAGGTGGATACAGAGGAGAAGAAGCGCAACAGTTTTGTCAAGGGACTGATGTGGTCTATCAAGAGAGCTATTACAGGTAGTCCAGCTTATACTACCTATGCTCAGGTGGTAGACGCCGCTCTACAACAGTATCAGTTGACTGTGGACATCAGACAGGCTCGTAGTGAGAAGCGCGGAGATAAAGACTCTACTAATTAGTCAGCTGAAAAGGGGAATGGCAATGGTCACCGGCAGAATGACAAAGGCAAGTTCCAAGGACAACAGCCTTGGAAGAAGCACAAATGTGGTTCAGATGCTCACCGGAATGGGGCACCTATTCAGAGGCAACAGAATGGGGGACCACAGGCAGGACAGGGTCAGCCACAGGCTAACCAACAGAGGAGGCCATTTGGTACTTTCCAGGGTAGTTGTTACACTTGTTGAGAGTATGGTCATACCACCAGGGCAGTGTCCTAAAGCAGGACAAGGACAGGGACAGAGACAGTATGTGCAGCAGGGACAGAGGGAGCCAGTGCCTCTACCAGCTCCACAGGTTCCACGGATTCAGGGACAGACACATCTGGCTTTACCGGCACCGCTGCAGACTCAGGGACAGGCACCACAGCAGTTGTACTATGGCAGGGTGTATAACCCCATGCCACAGGATGTTCAGGCACCTCAGACTATTGAGGGTAAGTTTCTTATTCATGGTTTGCATGGACGTGTTTTATTTGATACGGGTGCTACACACTCATTTGTAGCTAGGACTTTTGTTGCTTTGTCTGGGATGAGGACGAGGGTATGCACTAGACCTCAGGGTATTTCTACACCATTGGGTGATACAGCTATTATATATGAGAGTGATGGGCCTGTGACACTAGATATTAGTAGACTCAGATTTCTAGCCAATCTATTGGTCCTGGACATACACACTTATGATGTGATACTTGGGATGGATTAGTTGTCTTACTACCATGCCCAAGTTGTTTGTTTTGATAGATCTATTATTTTTACCATACCTGGTCAGGATATGTATGTAGTAGCTATGCCACGTTCTAAAGGGGGCGGTAGCACCTATTTGTTCCATGTGGAGGAGGAAAATGAGGAGGGGATTACTGTGTCATTGGATAACATACCGATTGTACAGGATTTTTCGGATGTATTTCAGGAGATTCCAGGGTTGCCACCTAGTCACGAGATCGATTTTGTGATAGATTTAGCTCCAGGCACTGCGCCTATTGCTAGGGCACCCTATAGGATGGCACCGGTAGAGATGAGAGAGCTGAGGGATCAGATTCAGCAGTTACTCAGCCAGGGTTTTATTCGTAGGAGTACACCACATTGGGGAGCACCGGTTCTGTTTGTAAAGAAGAAGGATGGTTCGCTTCGTCTGTGTATAGATTACAGGGAGTTGAACAAGGTTACGATTCGTAACAAGTATCATTTGCCCAGGATTGATGACTTGTTTGATCAGTTAAGTGGAGCCACATATTTCTCCAAGATTGATCTGCATTCTAGGTATCATCGGCTGAGGGTCAGGGAGCAGGATGTTCCTAAGACAGCATTTCTCATGCGATATGGTTCTTATGAGTTTCGAGTTATGCCGTTTGTGACGACTAATGCACCTGCAGTATTCATGGACTTAATGAATAGAGTCTTCCGGGCTTATTTGGATCAGTTTGTTATTGTCTTTATTGATAACATCTTGATCTATTCTCGGTCGGAGGACGATCATGCTAGACATCTTTGCATAATCTTGCAGACGCTTCATGAGCACCAGTTATATGCCAAGTTCGAGAAGTGTGAATTTTGGCAGCGGGAGGTGAAATTTTTGGGTCACGTAGTGTCAGAAAAGGGGATAGTAGTGGATCCGGCCAAGGTTTCAGCGGTGGTTGAGTGGGGACAGCCTACATCACCTACTGAGATTCAGAGTTTTCTCGGTCTGGCAGGATATTACAGGAGATTCATCCAGGGGTTCTCCAAGATAGTAGGACCACTCACTCATCTGACCAAGAAGGGTGTACAGTTCGTGTGGGATGAACACTGTCAGCGAGCTTTTGATGAGCTGAAAAGGAAGCTGACTTCTGCACCGGTTCTGGCTACTCCGCAGAGCGGGATAGAGTATCTTGTTTACACGGATGCTTCGTTGCAGGGTCTTGGATGTGTATTGATGCAGGAGGAGCGATCGATTTCTTATGGATCTCGGAAACTTAAGCCTCATGAGCTTAATTATCCAACACATGATTTGGAGTTGGCAGCAGTGGTCTTTGCCTTGCGTATTTGGAGACATTATCTGTTAGGTGAGTCCTTCAGATTATTCAGTGATCACAAGAGTCTGCAGTACTTGTTCACTCAGCGGGAGCTAAATATGAGACAGCGCAGGTGGTTGGAGTTTGTAAAAGACTATCATTTTTCTATACAGTACCATCCAGGGAAAGCGAATGTAGTGGCAGATGCACTCAGTCGCCGACCTGTTAGTAGTCTTTCTGCTCTATTCACTACTGAGTGGAATGCTTTAAAGAGTGTGGATGAGTTATCGGATGCTTTTATGGCTTGCATAGTGGTTACACCTTCCATCATTCGCAAGGTTTTACAAGCATAACTCACCGATCAGCAGTGTGTCGACAAGGTCGCAGAGATAGCTTCAGGAGAGGTTCTATTCTACTATGTTGGGGCTGATGGAGGTTTAAGGTACAAGGAACGGTTAGTGGTACCTTCTGCTGATAATTTGAGGAAGGATGTGATGACTGAGACTCATCACTCTGAGTTCTCTGTTCATCCAGGAGGCGATAAGATGTATCAAGATATGAAGCGGCAGTTTTGGTGGGCAGGTATGAAGAGGGACATTGCTCTTTTTGTTTCTCAATGTAGTACTTGTCAGATGGTTAAGATTGATCATCAGAGGCCGCCAGGAGCTCTACAGCCACTACCAATTTCGGAGTGGAAATGGGAGAGCATATCTATGGATTTTGTGGAAGGGTTGCCAAATTCTTTCAAGGGGCATAATTCCATATGGGTCATTGTGGATAGGTTGACCAAGTCAGCTCATTTTTTGCCTATTTGCACTGACTACACTTCGGAGCAGTTGGCGAGGCTTTACATTTCAGAGATTGTGAAGCTACATGGCATTCCATTGTCTATTATATCGGACAGGGATTCGAGCTTTGTATCTGGATTTTGGAAGAGTTTTCAGCAGGCTTTAGGTACGGAGTTACACCTTAGTACTGCTTATCATCCTCAGACTGACGGACAGACTGAAAGGGTGAATCAGATTATGAAAGATATGCTTCGGTCGTGTGTTCTGGATTTCAAAGGCCACTGGGAGGAATATTTGCCATTTGTGGAGTTTGCTTATAACAATAGTTTCCAGAAGACTATTGGTATGGCACCATTTGAGGCATTGTACGGTCGACCGTGTCGGTCACCTGTTTGTTGGATGGAGGTTGGAGAGAATCGATTCTTAGGTCCTGAGTTCATCAAGGATACCTCTGAAAAGATTGCTCTTATTCGAGATCGCATGCGTACTGCCCAAAGTAGGCAGAAAAGCTATGCTGTTCGTCGTACTCGGGCTTTGGAGTTTCAGGTTGGGGATCAGGTTCTACTTAAAGTGTCTCCTATGAAGGGTGTTATGAGCTTTGGGAAGAAAGGGAAGTTGTCACCGCGATTTGTTGGTCCATTCATGATTACGGATCGCATTGGAGCTGTTGCTTATCGGTTGGCACTTCCGGATACTTTGGATCGCATCCACAACGTGTTTCATGTTTCCATGTTGCGAAAATTTCTTCGAGATGAGGATCGGTATCAGCATATCGATGTTGGGGAGATTGCGTTGCAGCCGGATGCAACTTATTTAGAGCCACCGTGTCGTATTGTCGACCGACGAGATCAGATTCTTCGTAATAAGGTTATTCCTTTGGTTCGTGTTCAGTGGAGTCATCACAATGAGTCTGAGTCCACTTGGGAACGAGAGGATGTCATTCGCTCACGGTTTCCTGAAATATTGGAAGAAGGTAAGAGTGAATTCCGTCTTTTGTTAGGGGGGAAGAATGTAATACCCCTAATTTTAAGAAGGATATTCCTGTTATTTAATGGTATTTAATTTATTATTTAATTGCATTTTATTTGATTATGTGTCATTATTTTTTTTTTATTAGGTGCTTAATTGTTTTTTTTATGCTGATTTAATTTATTTAAATGATATTTATTTTTAGTTATTTGATTGGAATTACTTGTTAGTATTTTAATTATTTAATTGGCATTAATGGTTTAAGTGTAATTGGTTTAGTTATTTGATTGGAATTACTTGTTAGTGTTTTAATTATTTAATTAACATTAATGATTTAAGTGTAATTGGTTTAATTATTTTATGTGTGTCTTATTTTATGTGTGTCTTATTTGGTTTAATTGGGTTTACTAATTATTATTTTGTTCGATTAGATTATTTGTTAAGTATTTAATGGTGAATAGGGTAATTAGGTAAATACATCTAACTAGGGTTTTAATTACAGTATAAATTAAGGTTTTATATTATAGCCGTAGTAGGTTTCTACGTTAATTGGATGGGCCGGTTAGGATTGTGAGTTGGACTTAAATGAACCTAGGGTTTAGGAAAACTCTATAAGTATAAGGTAGACGTCTGTGTGAGGTTTTTTTAAACAAAGCACACGTTTTGTGGAAGTGGGAAGGAAAAACGCAGTTTTTCACATTCTGCCAAGGTTTGATCAAAGCTCCGATCCCGCTTTGTCCGTGGTCTGATCGAGCTGAATTTTGGAGGAAAGGTTCACGGCTCAGTGATGCACAGTCTGAACGGTGGAGATCAGAATTTGACCTCGGGAACAGTGATTCGTACTCGTGAACAGTAACTAGGTCGCACAGGTTTTTTTCCATTCTGCCCAGATTTCATCAAACATCCGATCCCGCTTCGTCCGTGGTCCGATTGAGCTGAGTTTTGAAGGAGAGGTTCATGACTCAGTGACGCACAATCTGAACGGTGGAGATCAGAGTTTGACCTCAGAAACAGTGATTCGTACTCATGAACAGTAACTGGGTCGCATAGATTTTTTTTTCCATTCTGCCCAGATTTTATCAAACATCCGATTCCGCTTCGTCCGTGGTCCGATCGAGCTGAAATTTGGAGGATAGGTTCATGACTCAGTGTCGCACAATCTGAACGGTAGTGATCAGATTTTGTGTTCGGGAATAGTGTTTCGTACCCATGAATAGTAACCGGGTTTTGGAACTCGCCGGGATTTTTTAAGAAGACGACGTTGAAACTTTGAACAAAAGTTTCTGAGGCAAGATTCTATCCTTACTCTTTCCCTTAGGCTTCATACTCTTTGCACTCTTAAATGATTCCAGGATTAATGAAGATTAAACCAAACTAAAATGATATCTGTTTTGCTATGAAATTGGTAGTTACAGTAGTGTTGTATGCTTGTTCAACTTAGACTAAGCATGTTTGTGGATGCATTGTGGTTCTGTGGTTCACGTTTTCCTTACCACTGCTAGTATAAATTATTGGAAGGATGGGTCTAGATGATAGCTATCTTAACTTCCGTAATATCAACTGTTGGAACTTAAATACTAGGAGGATTTGAGTTTAACACTAGATCGGTTTTGTGGAACACTATAATTTGAGCATGTCTACATACATACTGTGAATATTATTTTGATGCTTACATTATCACAGTTAGTATCAACTGTGGAGGTTAGGATTTTGTGATACATACTCTACATATCTGTATGTCATTTGTAAGGTGTTAAATGGAAGTTTTAATTAATTCTGTCTTTATATCAGACTAAAGGGAACAACTTAAATTGGGCATGTATATGTTGTTGTTGTGACCCTGTTTATCAATGCTTATTTTATCACTGCTAACATTGAATGTTGGATGTTGGAATTTAGTTGATATATACTTGATTTATTGGTATTATTGACTATTGGAGAATTGGAAAGTAGGCACCGGTATGGGACGGTGGCATACTAAGGATGGGTTTGGTTTTTAAAACAATACCATTACCCACCTACTTGGAATAAGGATGGGATTAACTAAAAGTTAAGTCCCGTGGATTTGTATTGTCATGGCAACTACTTGTTGAGCGGCAATACCAGGGATTTTGGATGGATTTTATATATGTACTGTTATGGTGCCTCGGTATGAGCTTGAGCCTCAGGACCGATGGCTAGGGAGCGTATATACATCGGGATGTGTAGCTGGCTACGATGGTTGGAGGTGTACCCTGTTTAGGTATAGGTACATATGCCCACTTCGTGTGCGTTTTAGCATGTTACCTCTATTTAGGTTGAGACCGGTCTGTAGTCCAGTGGGAGTGCTTTAGTGTGACTATATATATATATTTACGGACTATTAGCTATTGTTGAATTGTTTAGGATGTACATGCGTATCGGGCCTCTGTTTGGATTGTAGTAGTATAGAACTTGCGCGTGGGCCTGACCCACTTCTATTTTTCAGGTACACGACAGTTCCAGGCTTAGACGTGTTCGTGCTGAGCAGAGGTCTCTATTCACTCTTCCGACGATGTAGGGCTCTCTCTATAGTTTTATTTCTGGACGTTTATTACATTTGTTCTATCTTCCGTTTGGATTTTCAATAGGGGTCCACTAGAGATGGATTCCAAAGTTGTAAACTGATGGAGTTTTGGAGTTTGGGTTTGATGGATTTTAATAATTATAATATTTTGCGGATTCTGTTTTTAGTTCCTTCCAGTTTTAATTTCATTTCTTAATTTATTTTGTATTCCGTGTTCATTATAAAATATTAATTGTTTGATATTCCCTCGGGTTTGGGCCTGGGCCTGATCAACCCGTGTCTCGGATCCGAGGGGTATCACAGGCAATACCAGGGATTTTGGATGGATTTTATATATGTACTGTTATGGTGCCTCGGTATGAGCTTAAGCCTTAGGACCGATGGCTAGGGAGCGTATATGCATCGGGATGTGTAGCTGGCTACGATGGTTGGAGGTGTACCCTGTTTTGGTATAGGTACATATGCCCACTTTGTGTACGTTTTAGCATGTTACCTCTATTCAGGTTGAGACCGGCCTGTAGTCCAGTGAGAGTCCTTTAGTGTGACTATATATATATATTTACGGACTATTAGCTATTGTTGAATTGTTTAGGATGTACATGCATATTGGGCCTCTATTTGGATTGTAGTAGTATAGAACTTGCGCGTGGGCCTGACCCATTTCTATTTTTCAGGTACACGACAGTTCCAGGCTTAGACGTGTTCGTGCTGAGCAGAGGTCTCTATTCACTCTTCCGACGATGTAGGGCTTTCTCTATAGTTTTATTTCTGGACGTTTATTACAGTTGTTCTATCTTCCGTTTGGATGTTTAATAGGGGTCTACTAGAGATGGATTCCCAAGTTGTAAACTGATGGAGTTTTGGAGTTTGGGTTTGATGGATTTTAATAATTATAATATTTTTCGGATTCTATTTTTAGTTCCTTCCAGCTTTAATTTCATTTCTTAATTTATTTTGTATTCCGTGTTCATTATAAAATATTAATTGTTTGATATTCCTTCGGGTTTGGGCCTGGGCCTGATCAACCCGTGTCTCGGATCCGAGGGATATCACATTAGGTTTTAATATTTTTCCGATGTGGGACAAACACTTCTCATATTTTACAAACCCATTTAGGCTTATCAAACACCTTACTTTGGAGCTAATTTCTCATTCATCCGGAAACGAATTTGAGAAAGTAAATATACCACGTTCATCTCCTTACGGAAAGGAACGCGCTCGTCTATAGATTCGCAAACAATTCTTAGCAGAATCTATTCAAAATCTCATCCACAATTTATGGTTTTAATGCCCCGTTTCTAACAATCCCCCATATGAATGAAAATTTGCGTAAATTACAAAGGAAGAAGATACAGACACTAGAGAGAGTACTATTAGAAAGTAACTGCATCGCGATAGGTATCTTTTAGCCTTGAACCTTTCGTAGCGTATCGGATTTACTGACTAACCAGTGAATATGATGTCTTGAACTGTTCAGTCGTTGATGTAAACCAAGACAATATCAAACACATAGTTCCTTCCCGCATAAAGTCGGTTCTCATGGTTGTGTTCATATGGCCCAGAACAACTCCTGGTATTTCATGAGTGCTTTAGAAAACTTAGCCTTAGAAGTTCTCATAGAAGCAGCCCTACTTTACACTCATATAGGTGACTTGTTATTAAGAGTATCCTACTATACCCCACTTGAATTTTCATGGTATAAGAGTCATTAAAAGTATAGCTTATCCTAATCATCGCTGTAGGTAACACTGTCTCATCATAGTAATGGGTTGAAGATTAAATCTTCCCAGTGCTTCTGGCGAGTCATTCAGAATTTCTGTTGTCCCTTTAAACCTAGATCTTGGGAACTCTAGTTAACTAGGTTGGGTTTCCATTAAGATGACTCGTTAGCTTTCGGCTTTAATCCCATTCCCATCGACGAACTTGCTCTCTTGTCAAACTTTTTGTAAACGAATCTACTAAATTATCTTTTGACCTGATATAATCTATTGAGATTATCCCACTTGAGAGCAATTGTCTAATGGTATTATGTCGTCGACGTATATGTCGAGACTTACCGTTATACATATTACTTTGTACCCTTCCAATTACTGATTAACTATCGCAATGTATACATATAGAGGGCACAAGTTTAGGCCAATTTGGAATATCTTCAAAAAAAAAAAAAAAAAAAAAAATTTACGAAGCCACTCAGCTTCTTCACCAGCTTTATCCAAAGTAATTAATTCAGATTCCATATTGGATCTGGCAATAGAAGTCTGTTTTGAAGATTTCCAAGATTTGGCACCTCCCCCAATAGTAAAGACATCGCCGCTAGTGGATTTAGAATCCTTTGTTTCTGATATTCAATTAACATCACTATATCCTTCAAGTACTGCTGGTATATCTTAAATATATTAGAACCCTGATTATTGCATTCCAATGGTTCTTTCCTAGATTACTTGTATATCTACTCAATTTATTAATTGAGTATGTTATGTCTGGTCGTGTGCAATTCATCAAATACATTAAGCATCCTATAATACGAGAATACTTAAGTTGTGATATGTTAGGACCAGTATTTTTCGATAAATGAAGATTTATATCAACAGGAGTCTTTACAAGACTACTATCTTCTGTATTAAACTTTTCTAATATTTTCTCAATATGGTGAGATTGAGATAATACTAGACCATCTGATGTTCTAGAAATCTTGATTCTTAGTATTACATCAGCTATGCCTGAATTTTTCGTATCGAAAATTTTTGTCAACATCCTTTTAGTAGTTTTGATTGTAATATCATTACTACCCATTATTAGCATATCATCCACATATAGGCACACAATGACATATCCATTTTGAGTGTTTTTCACATAAACACATTTATCACACTCATTAATTCTAAAACCATTTGACAATATCACTTTATCAAATTTTTCATGCCATTGTTTAGGTGCTTGCTTTAATCCATATAAGGATTTCACAAGTTTATACACCTTCTTTTCTTTTCCTGGAATAATAAAACCTTTAGGTTGTTCTGTATAGATTTCTTCCTCTAATTCACCATCCAAGAATGTGGTCTTAACATCCATTTAATGTATTTCTAAATTTTGCAATGCCGTAATAAAATTTTTTAATGCCGCAATAGCTAGTAACAATCTAATGGATGTTATTCTTGTGACTGGGGAATATGTATCATAATAATCCAAGCATTCTTCTTGCCTGTATCCCTTAGCAATAAGCCTAGCTTTATATTTATCTATTAAACCATCAGGCTTCATCTTCCTCTTGAAAATCCACTTATACTCTAAAGGTTTAAAAGCAGGAGGAAGATCCACCAACTCCTAAGTATATATGATTTTGCATGATGGATTCAACTTCACTATTTATGGGCTTTTTCCGTAAATGAGATTCAGGAGAAGACATAACTTCCTTATAACTTTGTGGTTCATTCTCCAATATATATGTTAGAAAATCAGAACCAAATGACTTAAACGTTCTAGCTCTTTTGCTACGTCTAGATTCTTCCTTATTTTCATCATCTATAAACTCTTGATCTATATTCTCTTGTATATTGCTATTAACAATATCATGATTTCTTTTAAGAGGATTTTTACAATGAAATATATCCTCAAAGAAACAAGCATTCCTTGACTTAATAATTGTATTGACATGGATGTCAGGAATGTCTGATTTATGCACAAGGAAACGATATGCACTACTATTCTGTGCATAGCCTATGAAAATACCATCAAAGATTTTTTGTCCTATATTAAATTTCTTAGGAGTAGGAACCACAACCTTAGCTAGACACCCCCACACTTTTAAGAATTTATGGGAAGGTTTTTAACGTTTCCATGATTCATAAAGTGTCACATTTGTTTTCTTTTGAGACATTTTGTTGAGAACATAATTAGTAGAAAACAAAGTTTCCTGTGATACCCCTCGGATCCGAGACGCAGGTTGATCAGGTCCGAGCCCAAACCCAAGGGATATCAAACAATTAAGGTATTTTAAATCGAACACGGAATACAAAATGAATTGAAGAAATAAAATTAAAAGCTGAATGAAACTAATTTAAAATCCTCGAATACATAAAATTATCCAAATCCAATAATCCAAAACTCCATAAGTTTACAACTCGGGAATCCATTCAGTGGACCCCTTATTAACATTCTCAATCCAAAACTGAAATGACTGAAATAAAGTCTAAAGCTAATATAGAGAAGATTCCTACGTAGTCGGAGGAATGAATATCTGTATCTGCTCTGCACGTCCAAGCTCTAATCCTGGAACTGACGACCACCTGAAAAATAAGAGAGTGGGTTAGGCCCACATGCAAGTCCTATTCTATTACGATCCATACAGTAATCTAATACGCAGATACATCCTAGGAAGACTCAACCATATCTAGAGTAGTCCATACATGTATATATAGTACACACTATAGGACGCTTGCTAGTCCAATAGGTATGTTTCAGCCTGAATAGAAGATAACATGCAAATACGCACCTTAAGATGGGCATGAGTACCTAGACCTACCAAGGAACAACACCTATGTCCAGTTATCCATCCTAGGCGATATACGCGCCCTAATTATGGTCCTGAGACTCAGACTCATACCATGGCACATAAAATATGTATATAAAGTCCGTACTCCCAATACAAAATATCAGCCATCTATGTAGTGATCTGATACATGTAAACACTCCATCCTGAAACCGTAGTAAGTCTTTCAATTCACAATTGATATGACATACGTAGGTGATGGACTTAACCTTTATGTTAATCCATACCTAAATCCAAATTAGGTAGGACTTAGTGTTTTGAACTAATCCATTCTCTATATAGGTAGGTCTTAGTGTTTTGAACTAAGTCATCCCTAATATGACACCGTCCCATACCGGTTCATATATATCCATATAAGTAGGACTTAACCTTGTTATGGTTAATCCAACTCATTCGAAATTAGATAGGATTTAGTGTTTAAACTAATCCATACCTAGTATGTCACCGTCCCATACCGGTACATACAATCTTCCAACTAACATAGTTGACAATACAATATTAAATAGTTATCAACCATACTCCAAGTTATGCACAAGATATATGAATCCATATACATAAATATTAAGCATTCAATCCAAGGCCTCAAAACCATATCCAATGTTGTAAACTGTTATAATATATGCAAACATTTACATCCTCCAACAAGATCCATGAATTGATACAGTTTAATGCAACTTAAGTACCAATTAAGTCCAACCCAAGTATAGTTGATTATAAATAAATCACCATACTTAAAACACTGAGGAAATATGATTATATATATTATTGAATTATATAATAATGTCTGCTACATTCCAGTGCACAAAACTAGCAAAACGGTGTGCATCATTTAAGTTTTTCTTAAACTTTATATTGCTCCTTCAATTAATCCCATTATAGATTAATGTTCCTCTATACTAAGTTTAGGTCTAAAATAGTTCCATCCAATATTTAAAATAGTTTAAACACAATAGAAATACTCAGAATAGTCAAAACGACGCACAAAAACCCAGTTTGTAATTTACCGTTTTTCTTTAGATTTATTTTGCTCCATTCCTTAGCTCAATCATGGATTAATGTTTTCCATATTGGATTAAGTCTATTATAGTCCCAACACATCAATTAAAATAGTTTAAAAGAGATGCTATACACTGTACAACTCAAACTATGCACAGAAAAATTAAAAAACACGTACTGTGAGAGTTCTAGCAAGCTAGAGCCGGCTCCACCTAAATGAAGAGCCTACTCTTCTTCAACAAGATCCGGCTCCTAGCAAGCTAGAGCCGGCTCCACCTCCTTGGGAGCCAGCTCTAAGGGTAGAAAGAGCCTGCTCTTTTCCCCTTAGTTACCGTTGTCCAGTTCTGCTTCATCTTCCTCAACTCTGGTGTTTTCCTAGACCCTCTGTGATGTTTTTAATCCTTAATCTAGGCTCTAACTCAGTCCTAGGTTCATCTTAAATCTCTTAGATCCAATCCCAACATGTATAGGATCTAATTTTTAAAGCCACGAACACAGAACCTCTGCTAGATATTTTTAAGCAAGGTTTTTACAGATTTAATTCCATTAATTTTATGCAATTAAATATTGTTCTATGGACTTGTTTTAGAGTTCAAACTCAGTCCCAGATTAATTACGAGGCATCCAATTATAATACTAAGCTCAATTAGAATAATGCTTAATTATAAACACAGAAGGAACAGATTACAGAATTTCACTGATTATGAAAAACAGTTAATACAATGAGATCAAATAAATTCATATATGCATGGAAAACATGTAATTATGTTTGTTTCAATCCGTTTTAGCCTTTAATAAAACCCTGGAGTCTAACTAGGCATGCACAGAACACGAATTAAAGGGAAAGAGAAGAACATACACTTGCCTCTAATTTCTAGTTAGAAAACTGAAACTGTCATCTCTAAGTTTTCCCTCAACGTTGTCGACTATTGTTCTACACCTTCGGCGCTCTTGGTTCAACCCAGAAGAACTCCGTTATAACCTCCTTGAACCTCTCTGCAAGCTCTCAAGTTTTCACTCTCTGCTTCTCTATGTCTCTCTATCTCATTGTATACGTGAATAGGGTTTTGTTTGTATCCCTAAACATACGTATAATGCAATATATATAGGGCGTCATTAAACCCTAAGTTTAATTCTATACCAACCCTAAGTCGGCTATATAAAACCCTAATGATACGTTAATACTTAACAACCATATAATTCATTAAACAAGAAATCCAACTAACGTATTTAACTAATTAATATAATTAATACAATTACATCAAATAACCAATAAAAACAAAAACCAATTAACTAAAAAAAATTAACAAATAAATACAACACTTAACTCAATTAAGGAAACAAAATAATTAAAAATAATTCATCAATGCACCCAAATAATAGCATCCAATTAAATAATTAGACACTAAAAATGCACTTAAACAAATAAATTAAATTCCAGGACTGTCCTTTTAAAATTAGGGGTATTACATTTCCCTCCCACAAATTCTGAGTTAAACCTGAACTTATCAACAGAGCATTCATCATTTCTTTTAAGGTACGATTTTTGCGTTCAATAATATTGTTCTGTTGAGGAGAATAAGGAGCAGTAGTTTGGTGAATAATACCATGTTCTGAGCAAATTTCAGCGAATGGTGCTTCGTATTCACCACCTCTATCACTTCTAAACACTTTTATCTTTTTGCTAAATTGATTCTCAACCTCATTCTTGTAACGTTTAAACATTTCCAAGACTTCATCTTTGCTTCTTAACAAGTATACATAACAGTATCTTGTGCAATCATCAATAAAAGTAATGAAATACTTTTTCCCACCTTTGGTTGGCACAGATTTAAAGTCACAGATATCACTGTGAATTAATACTAGAGGTTCAGTACTTCGCTCTATAGAGTGACATGAGGTTCTAGTCAATTTTGCTTCTACACATGTTTGATATTTTTTATTTAAATTAATACTAAATTTAGGTATAGAACCCATGTTAATTAATCTACGAATCGTATCATAATTAACATGTCCTAACCAACCATGCCGCACATCATATGACTCAATCATATAAGTTGAAGAAACATTAGCTTTATTATTATTATTAATAACTTTGGGTACAACAATCATTACATTGAACTGAAATAGTCCATTACTTAGATACCCTTTGCCCACATACACCCCATTCTTAGTCAACACAAACTTATCAGATACAGAGACCGACTTGAACCCATTCTTGCTTAGGAATGACCCAGAGACCAAGTTCTTCCTAATGTCTAGTACATGTAGCACATTATTAAGAATGAGCTCTTTTCCTGAGGTTATTAGTAGCTTGATCTTTCCTTATCCTTCAAACTTTGCAGTAAAAGAGTTCCTCATGTAGAGTTGTTCTCCATGATCTATAGTTTCATAGCTAGTGAACATCCTCTTTTCTGAGCAAACATGACGAGTAGCTCCTGTATCCACCCACTATTCTCTATTGTTGCTCACAAGGTTGATTTCAGAAACCACAGTTGAAAGATTTAGCTCCTTTTTTTTTTTCCTGAAAGATTTAGCTCTGACATATTGGCTATCAATTTATCTTCCTCAGCAATGTACACCTCAGTAGTCTTTTTCTTGGGGTTATGTTTTTTTTTTTTTTTTTTCGGGCTACGATAGTCTTTAACTCAGTGTCCTAGCTTGTCGCATATGAAGCACTTTCCAGTAAACCTCTTGTAGTTTCCTTGGCTGGAACCTTCTCCGGAGTACTTCCTCTACTTATTCTTCTGTCCAGCTTCCACTACATTCGCTTTTGACACCATTGAAGAATTACCGGCATTCTTTTCAGATGTGCGGTTATCTTCTTCAATTCTCAGCCTAACAATCAGGTCTTTGAGCCCCATTTCCTTACACTTATACTTTAAGTAGTTTTTGAAATCTTTCCAAGTAGGTGGTAACTTTTCAATGATTGAAGCTACTTGAAAAGATTCACTTAAAGTCATATTCTTAGCATGTATCTCATGTATGATCAGCTGAAACTCCTGCACCTGGTTCATGACTGTCTTGGAGTCTATCATTTTGAAGTCCAGAAATCATCCGACCACGAACTTCTTCAAGCCAGCATCCTCAGTTTTCTATTTATTGTCTAGTGACTCCTATAGCTCTTTAGCAGTGGTCATTGGATTGTACACATTATATAGAGTATTGTCCAATCCATTGAGGATGTAGTTCTTGCATAGAAAGTCTCCATGGTTTCATGCATCAACAGACCCTAGCTTTGTAATGTCAGTTTCTCCTTCTTCTAGCATTGAGGCAGTTTCAACTAGGTACTTGCTCATATTTGAAGTTGTAAGGTAAAACATCATTTTCTGTTGCCACCTTTTAAACTCCGCCTCATTAAATTTTTCGGGCTTCTCCCCATGACTGATGGCAAATATATAGACCACAGTCAAATTTACATAAATAAAATAACAACAATATTTAAATAATTAAATTATAGTAGAAACAGAATATGTCTTAAGATTGTAGTCCAAAATATGGTCTAAGTATACAATACATTATAGTATTACTATTTAAATATTATGCATAAATATAATGAGTGTATATATATAATTATTATTATAAAATAATAATTTATATATATAATATCTTATAAAATAAAATAAAACAAAATAAAAGAATTAATCTGGAAATAAGTCAAGGCTAGAATTTGATTTTATATCCTTAAAACAGATTCGCCCCATTATGGTGCTAACGGATTCAGTGGCTTCTATTTCCTAGGATACAACTTTTACTTCCTTCGGTAGTAGCACTGCAAATCAAAGGAATAGGCGAACCGGCTTGGTGTAGTACTCTCTAACTCAAAATCGGACTTGGAGTGACTGACTAAACTTTGATTAGGAGTGATTGACTAAGGTTCAAACCCAAAGACAAGGGCTCGTACCCACAGACACTTAGAAGAATAGGAAGAAGAGAATTCAGAATTAGAGAAAATAATTCTGAATTGGAATGCTTTGGAATGAACCCGGGGGGGGGGGGGGGGGGGGGGGGGTTATATAGGCCTCATGGTGCCTTTAGGTTTTAATATTTTTTCGATGTGGGACAAATACTTCCCACATTTTGCAAACCCATTTAGGCTTATCAAACACCTTACTTTGGAGTTAATTTCTCATTCACCCGGAAACGAATTTGAAAAAGTAAATATACCACGTTTATCTCTTTACGGAGAGGAACGCGCTCGTCTATAAATCCACAAACAATTCTTAGCGGAATCTATTCAAAATCTCATCCAAAGTTTATGGTTTTCATACTCCCGTTTCCAACAGTTAGTTACACAATCAAAATAATGGAACGGTTACAAAGTCACCCAACAGTTTTGCCTCACAGGGAAAGAAAAAAAAAATGTAAATTTACATTAAAAAAAAAAAAAAAAACACCGTGAGACAAATATATATGCATAAGCAAAAATCCATTACATAAAACTTTGTTGAAAATAATTTTTAAAAGTTGGACTTTTTTTTGTCTTAATCAAAATAGGACTTATTTGTCTTAAGGTTCAAAAATATGACTAGTTGGCAATTTTCTTTTAAACAAAAATAAGTAAAGTAAAATGTTAAAGGGGAAAAAAAAATGCACATTGTAAAATGCAAATAATTTGAGAAAATTATTATATGTGCTGAGACCATGGATCTTGATTTAATCACCTATTGACAAGTAAATGAAAAGTGAAATAAAACTGACTTAAAATTTTTGTTTATGTGTGACTGACCCGGGACTCATGATCCCAATACCATGTAATAATCTTTATCCATGTTATGCACTTATGCCTCTTCTTTTACTATCTCTTAGTCATTTATTGTTGGATGCCCATGGGTCAAAATAGATTAATCCAATATAAATTAATATTGAGATTTTTTATAATATATTAATAATTTAATACACTTTTATTAGATTATTTTTTCAATATCATAGTAAACTTAACTGAGTCATCAAGTGTCAATGAATCAAATTCATCTAATAATTTTTCCTCAAAATGATGTGAGAATTTGGTCAAGACCACGAGGGGACATGGTGAGACTCATGAGAGCCAGGAACCATTTGATTGTCTGAGATTCGCATTAAGATTTTTTTTATCTGTGGTGATGTGTAGATCTACTCTTTATTTAAAATAAAAATAAAGAAGAAGAAGAAGAAGAAGAAGAAGAAGAGGAGGAATGAAGAAGAAGAAGAAGAAGAAGAGGAGGAGGAATAATGCTTGCATTAGGCCGCATAAGAAGGAATCTCTTTCTTATGAAGAGGTGATCGAATAAAACATCAACAGGCCGGTGTTTAAGTTTTAAAAGAAAAAAAATGATGACTATAGGCAATAGAAACTGATCATTCTTTAAGCAACTATATATATTATTTCTGTATTTTGAATCTAAAACCAAACATTGTTATGGAGAATATATATATATATATACACCACATATTTTAAAGAGTGAGGTCAGGTGGGGCAATGACCCTAGGCTTATATTGGCTCTATCACGAATGATGATATTAATTTCCTCTCTCAAATACAGAATTACATGTTATATATAATGTATGAACGACACATTATACCAAATTAAATAACTTTTTCAATAAAAAAAATCTAATAGATCTATTTTTATTATTTTCATTTGATGATAATCATTTTTAAACAATAAAATTTGGATAAAAAATTTGTAATTAGATACAAAAGAAAAGAAGATGAACATGGAATGTTTTGAAATTTAGGAAAGATTGGGATGAGAAAAGAAAAAGAAAGGAATATGAACATGAAAAGTTTTAAAATTTATATATAAGCGAAAAAAAGAAAAAAAAAAAATTTAATTTCTATATCAATGAAAAAACCTAGAAAAAAAAAATACGTGGCTAATAAATAGCGTGTCTTTCACGATCACGATTCGTATCACGAAAATGAATTCATGATATATATCATTTTCCATGAATTTGTAGCGATTATTTCTCTCAACTCTTGTATATGACTGAAAGATGCCGATCTAATATATATATATATCTATATATATATATATATATATATATATATTTTAGAATAATGTTTGATTTTAGATTCAAAACACAAAAATAATATATATCGCTGAATGAGAGAGAAAGAGGGAAGAATTAGTTTTTATTGAATCACTCTATCATTAGAAGGAAGTTCTTTCTAATACGGCTTAAGATAAACATTATTCATAAAAGAATACTTAAATTCTTTCAAATCCGAATTCCGAATCACAGATTATAAATTTCAACTGAATTATTTTACTATGCGTGTACTGCACTTATCACCAACTAATCGTTACAATAGCCAATGTAACTAGTGGCATCGAAGATATGTTATACTTTGAACACACACATATATATACCTATTGTGTTCCTCCTCCAGTCACAATGTTTTGTCGGTCTAAATTTTGGACTTGTATAACAATATTGTTCTTACAATGTATGAGCTTATGATAGATTGCGCAATACAATGACGCTGTGATTGCACATGCACTTCACATAAAACAAATCCACAAGAGACTTTTTCTGCATCCAAGTGTGAATGCATCCAAAATTATAATATCCTTTAAACTTTTATTATTATTATTATTAATGAGTGGTTTTTTTCAAAATTGGTCGCCAATAATAATTAACAGTTGGTACCTAGGACAAACATTATTATTATTTGTTGGTTGGGTTGCATTCATTTAGCATGGTTTTTTTTTTTTGCACGTTTTAGTGATTTCCTAAGTGTGAACATGCTCAAGGAAGCAGCCAATTTTGAAGTCAACGATAATTCTTTAATTTGGTCCATATATTAAAACTAATTCCACAATAAATTTTCACTTCGTTTGGGACAAACCTAAATTCTCTTGTTCAATAAATTTTACATGCTCACTTTGGTAGGGAAAAGAGGGACAGAAAAATGAAAAAGGAATGACCGCAATAAATTAAAGTCGAAGAAAAAAGGAAAAAAAAAATGAGAGGCCCAATCCACTTTAAAAAAATTAATAATAAAATTGAAGAATCAATCAACCTGTTAGTCATTTTGGACTCTTAGATGGTTTGTAAATTAGAATGTAAGTAATTATTTAAAATAATAATAATAAAAAACATATCATTTAAGCTTGAATGTTTTTGTCTCGTGAGAATCGAATTTTGGACACTTCACTCCAAAAAATCCTTTATATACTGGGTCACTCGTGTAAGTTATTCACATCCAGGCTCGAACCCCTCCTTGCTTCTTTAAAAATAGGAAAATTATACTGTTGAGTTAGATGCTCGTCAGTCAAGACAGATTCAGAAAATTATGTGAGTGAGGGTGAGCTGCGCAATTGCCCCCACTAAACTGTGCGTAAGTCCATTTCTGCACATCGGTCCAATGCATCCCCTACTTACTATGGCCTAAATTGTAGATATATAACAAGTTATATATATATATATATATAATATGTACTACGTGTTTATATACATATATTTTTGAATTAAGTGGAGAAGTTATAGTCCGAATATTTATTATTTCACATTGCACAGTAATCCTCTTTTGAAAAAAAAAAAAAAAACTTGACAAAAATTAATAGATTTCATCAGTAAATAAAGACACGAAAAAATGTCTAAGCCTTCACTTGATAATGTTGAAAATTAAATTATTTTGTTTGAAAGAGAGCGATTGAATTTTAAAAAATTAGTAGTAATGATAATGTAATGCAGATTAAAGGGAAATCATTGAACCGTCGAAAAGGAATTGGTTAAATTTAAAACGTTGTTGCTTTTAGTGGGGCCATTACATTAACCTATATGCAATAATTAAATCTCCATGTTATGGATTAATGATTTCAAGAAAACTATGGTACCTTCATAGGTTGATTAGGACCACTTTTTTTTAATTTTTTTTTTGGTGGACCATTGACCAACTTACGCAAACTCCGCTTCGAACTCATACTTCGCTCCTCTTTTGGAGTAGGATGATCACGTCATTAGTAGTAGTCTTCGACTCTTCATTGTTCACTAGCAACCACAATAGATCGATAATTGTATCTCCAAATAAGATTTATGTATGAAAATTGCATTAATTTGAAGTTTTGATGTCTTAGTTAAGTGGTTATTTATTTTTGAGATACTATTGGCACTTTAAAAAAAATAATATTAGTGTGTGAAACACTCTCTTTCTTTTTTCTTCTTCTTTTGTTTTTTTTCTCTTTTTAGTTGCAAGTTTTTATTTATTTATTTATTGAATTTTAGTTAATATGAAACACCCCACTTGTTTAATAAAGCCTTGTGAAGGTGTTATCCGATGGTTATAATTAATTCAATTAAAGAGATAAGCGGAAAAGTAGATCACATGCGTTCCCAAGTCCCAAACGTATTATAGTCTATGTCATGACATATATAAGGTTTTAAATTTTAATTCGTTGCATGTGGGCAAGAGCAACCACACTTATTGAAAAACGTTTGGGGTTCAACATTGTATGTTTACGGTGTTGGTGATTTGTTCCATACCAAGATTAGATAGGAAGTTAAATGGTATATTAGGCTTGGATGTTAGTTCTACTTAAATTGAATTATAAAATATCAGACTCATTATCGTTGATATCAGAATCAGATCTAACCTTTGATCCGATTTCAGGCCAAACATCTGGCCTGGCCCAACCACAATGAAAGCGTTGTTGCAAATTTGGTCGGGGAAGAGAATATTAGAGGTTTGCGAAGCACCCGAGCTGGTGACATGACTTGCATAATTTTTTAGTATTTGATTGTGAGTTCACAAGTTACAATTTTGGATGAGAGACGATGAATGCACAAATAATTAAGGAAAATTGCATCGACCTTTTTACTTTTTTTAAAGATTTGAACAATTTTTTTAAATTTGAAAAAATTATCATTAGATGTTTATCATTTTGACATCTCCTATTCACACTAAAAATTATAATAATATATTATAGTACATTTTATACAGGGAAGTCACAATTATCATTTTATAAAATTTAATCAGGTCTACAATGAATTTTTTGTTTTTTTTGATATGGATTGTTCACACGCGTCAAATTTTAAGATAGGTAAAGATAATAAATGTTAAACAGTCTACTGCTAAAAGGAGATGAGGTAAACACAATGCTAAGGCAGCTGAGCTCAAAACAATAAATTGGTACTGTATTTCTAACGACTGAAGTTGCTAATCCGCCCCCTTCAGAGCATAGCAGTGGTATATTTATCAGGTATATCAAAATATATAAATAAATTGACCATTGAGAGACAATTCTGGGAGAAACCATAGCATATAACAAGTTACCCATAACCCCAGCTCAGAAAATCAACTATAGAGAGAGAGAGAATGTGTTTGAGTGAGGAGAGAGAGATAGGCAGAGAGGAAGCAACTGGGGCATGTCCATGCTGTGAAGGGAAAGTGGAGGCAGTGGATGTAGAGAGACAATGGAGGCTTTTATGTCTACCCATTTGCTGCAAGATCAAGAGAAAGTTCTTCTGTACTTCCTGCGCCAAATGTTTGGTCTTGTTGTCTTAGATATATATATATATATATAAGAAATCACTGTGTATCTTAGCTTCTGCTCCATTAATCTAAGTACAAATTAGATACCCTCATTGTTGGCGGGCTTTCTAATGATTTTAAAATATTAATTTTCTCCTCCAATTCATATATATCCTTTCTTTCTCAACAAGTATTTACACACACACACACACACACACACAAACACACACATACATACATTAGAGATTATATGTATATATAATTTAGCAACACCCTCTTTATCAACTTGAGCAGATGGTTATTGTGTTGGGAAACGTGCAAGTTTTAAAAACTTTTCGAGAGATTTTGATTCATAGATCTTGATTCATCACATAGAGACAAGTTTTATGCAAAAATAAAAATATGATGTATCATTCAATTAATGGATTGAATACTTACATCAAAAGTCTGAGTAAACCTTTAAAACTTTCCTCTAAAGTGAATGTTCTCACTTATTGTAGATCCCTTAGCAAGATGCCTTCTCCTTGGATCTCCATCTTCTTGGTAATTATTTTGCCTTTAGGAATCACTCATAAGCCTCCATGAATTACCTTGGAAAACTAGGCTTGTGGGAGCCTCTATTAGATGAGACCATAAACCCTAATTTTCTAGAGAGAGAAAATTTATTCCTTTTTCCTTCTCATAAAAATCACACCCTAAAATATATATAGACCATGTATATTTATAGGCAACATAAAAATAAAGAAAAGGAAACAACAAATCCTTCTCCATCTCTAATTCATATGTCTCAAATCTAATATGATTCCAATATCAAGTTGGGCTATGAGTGAGAATCCATTGGGCCTATTATTTTATTGGCTACAATGAATTAATAATTGGCCCGGTCCATGGACCCAATTCAATTAATTCATAAATTAATTTCTACTCCACTAAAAGAAATTAATTGAACTCCAATTAAATAATAAATAACCTCTAAGTCAATATTGCACTTTGACCCCTCTATGCATAATTAGTTATCGGATAAATATAGCCATCAATCCGACTACTTAATTAATATATTTATTTTGGTACCTTTGATTATTTCTGGCTCGATCACAATAAAACATTTGTTTGACAAAAATAATAATTTAAATAAATAAATATATAATAAATCATTTTGTCTAAAAACACACGAAGGCCTTCGAATTTACTTTGTGATCAACCATAATCAATACAAAATAAATACAAGTAGCAATGATGCAAATATTGAAAATATAACCCTCTAACTATTAATTACATAACTACCCAAAGTGTCGGTCTAAGGATCCCGAAGAATCCGCCGAACAAATCAAAGTAATTATTAATTAATAAAAGAGTCTATACTTTTCTCATGCTTAAGAGTCAAATGCCATGACGGTGATAGGGAGTAATTGCATACGACGGCTCTCGCAATATATCTCAACCTAACGCGGATCCAGTTCAAGTCTTAATTAATTATGAGTCCATCCATAATTACTGACTATGAACAATTTATAATTACTATTTATATATCATGCATTGATTGTCATCACATACATATATATAAATATTTCTTGTAATTAACTGGACACTATCAATTTCATAGTGAATCGAAACATAATACATTGAATTCACCAATTATATAAATCATAAATATTTCAGATATGTCAGGAACATATGTCAATACAATCCAGATAGGAATTTGCTATGCCAGGGCATATAAATCCCAACAGCTCCCACTTGCCCTCATAGCCAATTCAAATTGCACCTAACTCCAATGTTATCCAGATGATGATCAAAATTATTGATCAATGACACCTTTGATAATGGATCAACAAAGTTGTGTTCCAATGCAATGTTCTAGCTATAAGTACATTTTCTTGCCGGACAATATCATGTAGAACATGATACTTCCTATCAGTGTATTTTGTTCATCTATGGAACCTTGGGTAATTGGTTTGGACTACTTCTGCACTATTATCGCAATATAGCTCGATAGGCAAGCTAGTATGCTCCACAACCTCTAAATCAGTGAGATCAAACCAATAGGCTTATATAGCCACTTTTAAGGCTGCAATATACACCACCTGCAGGTTTGAGTCAACAGTTTAAATCTGCTTGATAATCTACCAACTGATTTCCCTTCCATTAAGTGAACATACACTGAGTCATGAACCTCATAGTATCTACTTCTGATTGAAAATCAGAACTAGCATACCTGACTAGGACCATATCATCACATCCATAAATGAATATGATATCATTGGTTCTCCTTAGGTACTTAATGATATTTTTCACAATAGACCAGTTGTCAAGTCCAGTATTGGACTGATCTCTACCGACTATCCCTACTATGTAGCGGATGTCCTGTTTGGTATAGACCATGGCATATATGAGACTCTCATATGCCGAAACATATTGTTCCAGTCTCATTTGCTCAACCTCCTCTGCTAGTCTTGAAAAACTAGTTACTAGAGAGAGCGATCTATATCAATAAAGCAAGAACTCATTCTTTGAGTTATGCATACCAAACCTGGTCAAAACTTTATCAATGTAGGATTATTAAGATAAGCCTATTTTCCTTTTAACCTGATCTTGCAAAAGCTTGATCCTAGGAATATAGCTTACATCTTGAAATTCCTTCATTTAAAAGTAATTGAACAACTATCTTTTAATTAATGACAAAACTTCCACGTCATTATAAATGAGTAGGATGTCATCAATATATAGAATTAAGAAAAATAATGACATTCCCTTGTACACTCATGATTTATTCACTAAGAAATCTTCTGGTATCTTTTTGTAGATTAACTTGCCTTCCATAGGAATCACCCTACTAGAAAGTTCTACAAGATCCCAGAATTTATTAGAATACATAGATTCCAACTCTGATTTCATAGTAACTCACCAAAACGATCTGTATCCACATCGGTTCACGCTTCCATGTAGCTTACTGGGTCCAACTCATGTTTAACAGGGATGTCCATAATGGTCTCACCTAAAAACATGATTCTGTCGAATTGGATGATAATCCTCCCACTACATCAATGTACCGATGCAAGAATCTGTGTAGTAGATGATGCTAACGCATCAATAGGGAATTCATATATTATTCTCAATCTCTATAATAAGTGTGTTCACATGTAGTACATCTGGTACTCATACCAAATTCTCTAACATTATGCTACTAAGTATGTGATTCATAATATGATTCTCCTATAGATAAACAGTGAGTCAAAACAATTAACTTTTATCTTTGAGATCATAAAATAATCCATCCTAGTGACATTTAGAGTAGCTATCAAATCTAGCATGCCTATGATCTGCTTCCAACTTACTTGTCCATATCAAGCGCACATGTGCAAGACTACCCCATATGTCCATATGATTCAAACTAATATTTAGTCAAAAACACAGCTCAACGGTATCCTTGAGACAGACTAAGATGAAATGCAGTTCATAATGTGCATCGATGTTATTAACGCTAAACTCTTAAATGAAAGAGATAATGTAGCATAGCTGATCATAGATCTACCCATGTTAAGTGGAATTCTGTTATTCCTATTTGACACCTAAATACATTTAGCGTCAATTGCGGAAAACTGGTACATAATACCCTCATTGACCATATAGTCTTTGCACTATCCCAAGAAATACTCATATCCTCGATCAGATCGAAGTGTCTTGATAAGTTTACCTAATATGTGTTCCACATCAGTCTTAACCTTCTCAGAAAATACCAAGAGTTTAAGACTTGTGTTGCATCAGATAAACGTATCCAAAACGTGAGTAATATTGCTTGGATGTTCATAAGACCACACGTGTCAGTGTGTACCGACTCCAATTGTCCTTTATGTCTATTTCATCTGGCTGATTAAGCCCTAAGAGTTATCTATCCTTCAAAACAGGGTTCACAAGTTTGGTTTAGGCTCCCCTGCCTCACTAGGTAATTAACCTTCTTTGACCAATCTTTGAATCTTATTTTGATTGATAACAACCCAAAAATAGACATTAAAAATACAATGAGTCAGGAATAACAAATTTTCTCTTAACATTCAATCTAGAAGATGCAACATTAGTTTCTACATCCTGCAAATCTTAAGAGTTTGTGATTATAGTATATTAACCATCTTTCAACACACCAGAAGTAATCGCATATCTATTCAATTTTATAAAACCAGTTTTACAAAATAACAACACAGTTTTTATAAACCACAAGTGAAACAAGAATAAGATAGCGTCTAACTTCTGTGCATAAAAATAGTTCTCTAATACTAATATCCTCATACTCTCTATTTTCAGATGTAATACTCCCACTGACTTAACTACAACCTTGGCATCAGGTCAAAAGATAAATATATTTCCATATCATCAAGACTTCTGGATTCCTGAAATCCTTACAATAAATTGCAAACATGTTTAGTGGCTCCAGAATCTATCCATCAGGAATCAATAGATACAACCACATAACATGGCTCAATGATTAAATATATATTTTCCTATGCCACGTCATTGCTTAGACAGTTTGTCCTTTAGTGTCTTAGTAAACGACAAAAGAAACAGTTTTATTCGCCCTCAACATACACTGCCTTATTCCCTTTAACCTTTTTGAATACCCATGTTCTGTGCTAGTCTAGTCCTATTATCATCCTTCTTTTGTGCTTTGCCCTTCCACTTGGGCCTAGAAGAAGATGGTATAGACTAGGTTAGATTGATAGGAACGCCCATACTATTGATTATCCCTTCATCTGTTACCAATTCTATAAGAATATCAGCGAGTGTGAACTCAAACTGATTCCTTATTTAGTTCACTCTAACAGAGTCGAACGAGTTTGGTAACAAGACAATAATCATGTTAACTTGAAACTTACCACCCAAGTCAGCCTTATTGATCTCCAGCTAATTTTTAAATAATAAACAATCATTTTTCAAAATTCGATTTCATACTGGAGTTCCTTAGGCTATCTTGATGCTATTCAAGTTTGACATAGTACTTTGGCATACTCTCTATCTAATCTCACCAAAACATCTTATTAAAATTTTAACATGATGCTTGAAGAAAATAAAATAATGTAAATGTTAGCTTTGGAGCGTATTCGAGGTAAACTCTAGAATATTGCACCAAGTCATCTCATTTGCCTTATTTCACTTATTCAAAGCATTAATGTTCTCTTGGGTATCTTAAAGTAAAAGGAGTAGGTTTAGGAGTAGTAAATACATTTGTACCCTTACGTTGTGAATAAAATATCTAACTTCCTTTCCCAGTCAATATTAATGAAGTCCAGTTACATTGAATATGTAAGCAAGCAGATAAACTGGATTAAACATAATTAATCTGAATATAAATGCATTCATACAATATGCAAGGTGAATTATTAATACTGTCATGCATATTTAAAATTAAAATGAATTTGTTAACCACATAATATAATAAATCTCAATTGAACAAGAGATCATTATCATTATTGGTGAATAATCCCTTTTAATTAATGCGGGTCCCTCAACTCTGTAGCATAATAAATCAACCAATCAATATGTCAATAACTTATCCTGTTGGAGGAGTTCATTATTACTATTGTTGAGATTCATTTACTATTAGGTGAGCACTTCCATTAAAATAATAATATATGGGTCCCTTAACCACTGCATGAAAAATCGGATAACCAATACACCAATAACTTATTCGGTTGGCGAAGTTCATTATTGCTATTGGCGGGCAAATTCCATCATCTCCATATCTCTTAAGACAATGCCTTGTCTATATATATGAAATGACTCCCGATTATGTTTAGCCTTTCTAAAATCACCTAGTGTAGACCACTCCGTTGGGGAGCTAACACTATTGATTTTAGATTGAGTGTATAACATTATTAATGCTCTAATGAAAAATAAAATATTAAATATGTTGTCATTATAATCTAGACTCTTTAAATCATGCGTAGGGCCTTATTTTTAAAGATCTAATTACAATGAACATTTAATATTTTTATTTTCATGAGACAACCATTCTTGTAATATTAAGACTCTTCAAATCATGCGTGGGGCCTTATTTTTGAAGATCTAATTACAATGGTTTTAATAACGAAGGCCATGGGGCAATGTATAAAAATCCCCGCTCCCACTCAATTTTTAATCATTCATAATCAGGGTTTTCATTTTATTCATTTACATGATATAATGCATGCAAAACGTCTTGATTTTAATCCAATTAAATTTAGAAAATATTTGGACTTTAAACGATTCACTAATATTTAATTTGAAGCACACTTTAAAAATAATTTACAAAAATAATTTTTCGTTTCCCAATAAGTGCCCTCAAATTAATTAGTAATCTAATCCAATTAATTTTCATAATTTAATTAATATAAATCAAGCCATTTAAATAAATATCATGGATCCAATGCATGAACAATAATAATTAACAATTAATTATTTCATGCATCACATACAACAATAAATGACAGATAAAGCAAATTAAATGGCCAATGGATTCAGCTTTTAACATTTAAAACCTATTCTTGCTGTACGGGCATCCTTCAACTGTCTGTAAACACCCATAGGAAGCTTGTACGCGTCAGGAGAAGCAAAACGCCGCTTGAAACGAGCCCGGAGGACCTCACACGCGCTGGCACGCGCCTAGGGCAAGCTGCACGTGCTCCCACGCGCTCCCACGCGCCGGCACGCGCCTGGGGCGCGTGGAATGCACACTCACGCGCTCCCACGCGCCTGGGGCGCGTGGGACGCGCCTCCACGCGCCTTCACGCGCGTGGAGTTCAAACTCCCTTGGCTGGCGCGTGCAATGCACGCGCCAACATGTGCACTCTCCTGGCGCGTGTGGAACACGCGCCAAGCTCACCTCCTTGACGCCACACCTGATCCGGGCCACCTCCGACGCCCCTTCTTGCCGCCGGCGAAGCTCCGGCCACCGGAAAAACGCCGAAAAAATTCCAAAAAATCCGAAAAAATGCCAGAAAATTAAATTAAGCCTCAAAAAAATTCCAGAAAAATTCCAAAAAATTCGGAAAAATTCCAGAAAATTACTGAAGCATAATTTAATCCTTTTGGACCTTCTTGAAGCTTCATAGCATCCTTTGACGAAGATTACATGGCTTTAAAAATATTTACAATGTGAAATACAATGGAAAAAATTAAATTACATCATTGAACTTTCAAACGGCTAAATCAAAGCCTTAATTACATTCATCCAAAGATAAAATTACATTAATTTAACCTATAAGCTTCATCCATGGCCCAAAACACATATCATCATCCATTCAAAATTATACATACATCATCATGTATCAATATATATCAATATATTAATTCATACATCAACATAAATTAATAAATAAATATATGCATATCAAAATTGGATCCATGAATGATGAATTTTCATAAAATCATGATCTCTAGTAATGAATCAAACCATGCTCTGATACCACTGTTGGGAAACGTGCAAGTTTTAAAAACTTTTCGAGAGATTTTGATTCATAGATCTTGATTCATCACATAGAGACAAGTTTTATGCAAAAATAAAAATATGATGTATCATTCAATTAATGGATTGAATACTTACATCAAAAGTCTGAGTAAACCTTTAAAACTTTCCTCTAAAGTGAATGTTCTCACTTATTGTAGATCCCTTAGCAAGATGCCTTCTCCTTGGATCTCCATCTTCTTGGTAATTATTTTGCCTTTAGGAATCACTCATAAGCCTCCATGAATTACCTTGGAAAACTAGGCTTGTGGGAGCCTCTATTAGATGAGACCATAAACCCTAATTTTCTAGAGAGAGAAAATTTATTCCTTTTTCCTTCTCATAAAAATCACACCCTAAAATATATATAGACCATGTATATTTATAGGCAACATAAAAATAAAGAAAAGGAAACAACAAATCCTTCTCCATCTCTAATTCATATGTCTCAAATCTAATATGATTCCAATATCAAGTTGGGCTATGAGTGAGAATCCATTGGGCCTATTATTTTATTGGCTACAATGAATTAATAATTGGCCCGGTCCATGGACCCAATTCAATTAATTCATAAATTAATTTCTACTCCACTAAAAGAAATTAATTGAACTCCAATTAAATAATAAATAACCTCTAAGTCAATATTGCACTTTGACCCCTCTATGCATAATTAGTTATCGGATAAATATAGCCATCAATCCGACTACTTAATTAATATATTTATTTTGGTACCTTTGATTATTTCTGGCTCGATCACAATAAAACATTTGTTTGACAAAAATAATAATTTAAATAAATAAATATATAATAAATCATTTTGTCTAAAAACACACGAAGGCCTTCGAATTTACTTTGTGATCAACCATAATCAATACAAAATAAATACAAGTAGCAATGATGCAAATATTGAAAATATAACCCTCTAACTATTAATTACATAACTACCCAAAGTGTCGGTCTAAGGATCCCGAAGAATCCGCCGAACAAATCAAAGTAATTATTAATTAATAAAAGAGTCTATACTTTTCTCATGCTTAAGAGTCAAATGCCATGACGGTGATAGGGAGTAATTGCATACGACGGCTCTCGCAATATATCTCAACCTAACGCGGATCCAGTTCAAGTCTTAATTAATTATGAGTCCATCCATAATTACTGACTATGAACAATTTATAATTACTATTTATATATCATGCATTGATTGTCATCACATACATATATATAAATATTTCTTGTAATTAACTGGACACTATCAATTTCATAGTGAATCGAAACATAATACATTGAATTCACCAATTATATAAATCATAAATATTTCAGATATGTCAGGAACATATGTCAATACAATCCAGATAGGAATTTGCTATGCCAGGGCATATAAATCCCAACATATTGTCACTATGGTTTCTGATCGAACAGGTAAGTCCTTGAGTTCAAATCTCGATCAATTTATAATCTAACTTGGGTAGCTTGAAATATTAGAGCATATAGAAGTGAAAAATTCCATGAACATTTCTAAAACCTAAAAATAGGTCATGGTTGATTGTTTATTAGAGACTAGAGAGGGATCCAAATGCAAGGGTGTTTGTTAGTGTCTATGAAGTTCAATTAATTCTTCTAAAAGTGAAACATATATATTTGTAAGGTATCCGAATGCTGATATACTTATCAGATGAGTATTCAATACTTCCTAAACATGTCCATATATACAATCACAATCTGAAAATCTTCTTTTTATTTTAAAGCGGTATCGATAATTCATGATTACGCTGGTCACATACATGATTTTTTTAGATATATAGCAAGTGTTAAACTATAAAAAGAGTTATGTAAATTGTGTAATAATCTCCATACAATATAACCTCTAGTTGTTTGTTACGAATTTTTATATTAGTTATAATATATGATCATTAATTATCATCATCATCAATCCTATATGAATTAGGTCCGTTATATGAATTCTCTTTTCAAGCTAGCTTTTCTATTACGTGCTAATTCACTCACTATTTTTAATAACCTCATCTGATGTCATTTTTTTTGCTGCCCTCTCAATCTATTTCTTTCTCTAATTTTCTCACCAATAGAAACTACCTCCAATTTTTCTCTCACACTTTTATTATAGTTCGTAGTAACTTTTGGATTCAAATTGGCGACCATCCCTCCTATATAAGTATGGTACTTGACTCAAAAATTAACATATCGATCATTTTATTATTTCTCCCTCATTTTTTTTTTTTTTTTATTCGCTATTATAATGCACAGTTTCAATGAGTGTTTAAGAAATATATTTCTTCAACATTACTAACTACAACTTTGTTATTTTTTGTGAATGTTTTACCATAAATCAGAATAGGTATAAATAACACTTTAAAAAAAATGAATACACATCGCAAAGTTTTTATTGTTTGTAAGTTATCTTGAATTTAATGCAATTTCCTCAACAGTCTAGAAGTTTCAGAGTTCAGCTTTAGTTTTGGGTCATCTTCAAGTTTCAGAAGTTTGGTCCAACAATTAATGTTTTTAAGGGTCGGCATTGGTTTTGGGTCATTCTCGATAACATTTCACATTCATCTTAACATTTTCATTTTCGCTACACAAAAAAGTTTTTCTTATTTTTTTTTTGGGCCAACCACTTCACTCCATACAACATAATTAGTCTAAAGTCTTATAAAAAATTTCTTTTAGCCTATATTTATCGCATAAAATTTCCCTAGCTTACCTCAATTTTGGTCAACTCACTCCAATTATACTAGTTGCATCATCATCTATCTCTGAATCCTTTTGTATCATCAATCCTAGATACCAAAAGTGCTTGTTTTCAAGTGCTATCATTAGCATATCAATATTCGAATGATATGAAATTTGCACTCCATATATTGAGTTTTAGTTTGACTAATTCTCAATCATTTGATTCTAAAACATTTCTCCAAGTTAATTTTAGTTTTATTTCAAAGTTCTTTTTAGAAATATCCAAAAATACGACATCACTAACAAACATCAATCTTGTTTTGGAATTTCTTTTTATGAAAAACTCACTAGTGTCACACACATTGTATGAACTTTTAATTTTTGTATTCATATGCATGCCCTCTAGTTTTTATAATTTGTAAGGGAATTTGTTTTCTTTATAAGGCCCACCAAGTTATATTTTGGGATCCTATCATATGCTTTTTCTAAATATGTAAGAACCATATGTAGGTATTGTTGCTTACTCCTACATTCTTCATTATTGATCTCCTCCGCGTGAATCTAAATTATTCTTTCATTAGTCTTTGTTTTATTGCATAACTCATTTTATTTGTGTATATAAGTATTTTTTTTATTATTTTGTTTTAAGTATTTTAATCTTGAGTTAACTTTAGTTACACCCCTGAGTTATGTCCAAATTTTAAGGTAACCCCTCCATGTTTACAAAAATTCAATCAAACCTCCTGTCAGACAGTGCCGACTGAGAAAGCCAAATAAATGAGTGGCATGACTAATTTGCCCTTTTTGTCCTTATTCCATATAAGCTTAACCAAACACCAAACTCCCACCTAACTTACCCTATCTCTTGATGCAAACAGTAAAATTGTTTTTTTCCCTAACTCCAATACTGTATGAAAGCGTGCCTAGTTGCCTAAGGCCGGACTGAACTGACCGGCGGACCAAATGAAATTCATGGATTTTACTGTATGTGTTTTTTTCGGGGCGGACCAAACAATTTTATTGTCGGCTGACAAAGCCAAATAAAATTGTTTTTTTCCCTAATTCCAATACCGTATGTGTGAGTATATATAATATATATAAATATGTATATATATAAAGAAAGGGAGAGAGACTGGACTATATACATAAATATAGTACATGTATTCTAAATCTGAGAAGAGTGGGATAAACATGAAAAATATTTGCAATAATGGAATGGTGCAAATGATCAATAAGTATCAAAATTAAAGATAAATATATTCATGTTACAATTATATGAAGGAATAGTAAAATTTTGGCGACATGGAAGACATCTTCAATTTTGTTTAAAATATTTAATTCATGATTTACAACTTGAATTTTCATCAAATGTGCTTCAACATTAATTTTTCATTAATGAAGTAAAACAACCATAAGGCTCTCATACCTATATCGCAGTGGCAATGTATATGTGCAGTTCAAATTATGGAAATCCACGAAGAATCAATAATATCACAACATTTTTATGGGACTTACCCTTTTTTTTTTTTTGGATAAATAAATATATTTAAAAGGAAAGGATTGAAGTTCAAATATAAAATTGCCTATGCAAGTTGGATCTCGAAACTCAAGGAAATATTAGTTTTTTAGGTAGGAAAAATATTTTATTACGATCATGGTATGTTAGAATCCTTAGGGATCTTGCCGGCATGGATTTCAAGACTTCTTCAATCATTATATTTGAATCGCTAGGATGGGACTTGGGAAGCCAGTCGGCGTAGTCGACCGGCAAGTCCTCGCCGACGGTAGCGAGGTCGGCAGAGAAGGTGGAGGAGTTGTTGAATTGCATTGTGAAAGTTCTCCTGGGTTGTTTTGGGGTCTGAGGCAATTGAATAATAGTAGATTAATGGTGGAGGTTGGAGAGAGAGAGTATAAGGAAAAGTAATTATAGATCTTGATTCTCACATAATTTCTCTAACAGTGTTTTCATCTTCCTCCCTTGTTTGAATCTAACAGTTGCTCATTCATCCTATATCCTATAGACAGTAATATCAATCGTGGAAGCTACTTACACTTTCTATTTCCTGATCTGATGACATTTTTTTGTGGTTGGGAAAGTGCCGTATATTATATATATATATAACCGCTATTGTTGTACATCCACCTTCTTCACCGGCGCCCAATCCCCATTGAATGGCGAGCAAGGAAGAAGCGGTGATGACAGTATATATATATATATTATAACACTGTTTGGATACAAGCATATTGCTATTCCAAATTATGTGCAATTCCATATCCAAATAAAATGTTATATATACAATTTCGCCAAACATGGTCATTGGAGGGCAATTTGGGCATTATTTTTGACCCTTTTTATGACCTCAGCAAAAAGTGATTCTGACCAACTTTGATCGTTGACTGAGAGGGGAGACTAATGTATATCAGAAAAAGTAAGGGGTTGCAAACTTGGAGGGTCTCCTTAAAGTTTGGTGTGTAACTGAAATTAACCCTTTAAAGATTAAATTGAGAAAATATTTTCTTTTTTTTTTTTTTTCTTTTTTTTGGCTCAATTTGAAAAATGTAAGAAATTTTATTTGCACATTATGAATATAAGAAGTGGGTTTTTAGCAATTTACCCTCATTAATAATATATATATAACAACAAAAAATGATTAGTTTAATTTTATGTATTATATTAACATATATTAATCATTGGTGGACAGTAGTTGAAAGTTCACATGCCATTAGCCTTAGCAAAACTTTACGGTAGTTTGTATCAAAGTGCGTGCGAGTGGCGGTGAGAAAATTGAAAACCGTATATATTTAATATACAGAGGCACGTTATGAATTGAAAACCGTATATATTTAATACACAGAGGCACGTTATGACAACGCTCCTAGCTTTTGTGTGTGTGTGTGCGTGTGTGACACACATATCCTACTCTGGGAAAGTTCGCCAGGAATGGCAAGCTTTTCTTCCCCGAGAAGAGTTTGTTGGTTCACCGAGACGAGTTTGGATATGAATGAAGCTTTTCTCTTCCTAAACTCAATTATTGGGTGAAAAATGGATAGGCAATTTTATCTTTTTCTATCCTATTTTTTTAATTAATTTTATTCAGAAAAAAAAAAAAAAAATCAATCATTTTTAATAAAAAACACACATAACAATAACAACAAAAAAACCTCTTAGTTCTTACATCGAGATCTCCACTGATGATCCTCTTTCCAATTTCTTAAATGCAAATCTTTTATATATGGGTATAAAAAAAAAAAAAAAAAAAAACATATGATAAGAGTGGAAACACAGAGAGGAGGTCAAATTAACAACAGTCCATCCCAAGCAAGAAGTTAGAGGAACGTCACATATAATTATCAGGTCAATGGTAACACGTCTGAAAACCAAGTCCCAATAGTTGGTCATACATGCTACAAATTTTATTTTATTTTTTAAAAATTTCCAAAGTTACGCTACAAAATTAATTCATATGGTAAATGAAAAAAAAAAAAATTATCATACCTTATAGGTTTACCACGTATTGGTAACAATCAAGCCACTAAACTAAAAGAATGAACAAACAAATTATCTTTCAAAGGTGTATTTCTATATTTATTGATTATTGATGATGCAATTTGAAAAAGAATGACTAACCTGTGATTTAAAAAATCAGAAATTATTCAGATGGTTGCTGTGTACGGCTAATCCTAAAATGAACCATCCAACTCATTTAGGTCCAACAGGGAGTGTGAATAGTATAAAACATCTCTCAGCCAAAGCAGAACATTCTCCTCAGCAAGCCATAAAATTTCTCATAGCATATATATCCACACAAAAAAAATAAAAAAAAGTACGACCAATGAATTAAATACTAAACTAGACACATCTTATGGTACAAACTTGCAGTGCTTGATGGGAAGTATTTTAAAAAACTTAAAATTTTGGGTTAGTAAAAACCTAAATGTCAAACAACAATGCCAATTAGGATAATCCTTTAAAATGCTAAACTCTTTACCCAAAGCCTATAGGAGTCCAGTAATTTCCATTTCTCTCTCTCTCTCTCTATATATATCAAGAACCACCAAAATTTTAAAAACAAGAAGATCCTACAGAAATCTAGTTCATCCTTCTGATGAGCTCATTGATGTAATCCTCACGGTTGCCAGCATCACCTCCTTCAACATAGTGATTCCTCTTCTTTTTCAGACCACCCAATGGTGCCTTAAGCTTGAATGGCCATAGGAAGTTGTTTGCCTACTTGAAGTGATGTCCAACGGTCATGATTTCATGGACCAGATCTTCAATGCAAATGATACCGAACTTGCCTAGACCCTGCAATAATAAGTAACATGGTAAAGGGGGTGAAAATGAACATTGCAGAATGCAAAACGATTGTCCACTTTATTGTCTTAGAGGAACACAGAATCAAGTTTAACCAACAAACCTGTTCAATTATTGAATTGTCGGTCAAGGCAATTCTTTGCTTGTTTAGTTTCCCATAACCCCTCTTATAAATCAATTCTCTCACACTTTTCAGATTGGGATACCTGAAAGCATTCATTCAGGCTACATATGAACATTATTGACTTAGTGAACGCATGGGCGTCTTCAAATTATGAATGAATAGCACGAGAAAAATAAATAAATAAAATAATTGCGTACCCATATGTCACATATGGGTCAACCCGATGCAGCATGTTCATTGTTGCTTTGTTCACTTTCAAAAAGACACCATTAAATATCTGTAACCCAAAACAAATGCAAAAGATGTCAAATATTAAGAACTTCTGTATAACAACAATTTTTGTAGTATAACAAGGAGAAGATTCAGCGCGGTTCGAAAACGAAAAGTTGAATATAGAAGCACCAATAAAGGGGGAAAAATGAAAAGAAAAGAGAGAAATGAATTTCAGGGGACCATCAGTCCCCATCCATCAACACCCAAGTTCCCAAAGATGTGTATATCAGCATTTAGTTTCATGGGGTTAAAGAGTATAAATATGCCATAGAAGAAAAGGATCAAGCCTAAACACTGCATGCTACTGAGAAAGATATATTTACTTCCAACTACCAATATAACCAGAATTACTTTAACCCTATGGAAAATAGTCTGAACCCTTAAGCAGTAAGAACGCTGGAAAATCTCCACCAGTAATTCGACCCCATTCAAAATAGTGTCAACACTTGAACATGCATATCTTTGAAAATCCTCTTACTCTGTCATCCCAACTGACCCATGTCAAAGCTGGAACAGCTTAATCAACATTAAGCACCCAGAGGCAGTCAGCCATGTTCTCCAGATTCGTGCATGTTGAAAACCATGAATACAGAGTCTTCAAAATGAACAATATGATGATGCCATACATGACCTAAGTTAGAAAGACAGGGTAAAGAAGTCCAAGCCTAAACAATAATGCAAGATAAATGTTAGTTATTCAAAGGGAGGGCTGAAACATGATGTTATTAATTGCATCTGGTAATTGCAGCATCAGTTGGGCCAAACATGAAATAAAAATGAAACATAAACAGCAAATACATAGCATCTATTGCACTGTTCCTCGTCATTGAAAATAACTATTATTTAACTTTATTCAGCCTAATGTTTCGTTTTCATTTTTTCAGTTTCTTAAAAACCAAACAGCCAGTCAATAATCTTTACACTCTAATTCTTAAGTTACACGACAGGAAAAAAAAAAAAAAAAAAAAATCCCTGACTTTGCTCTGCTTTTTTAATTTGAACTAGGTTTGTTTGTAGAGCCCTAATTTTCAGATCTCGTGAAAGATTGTATAATAAATTAATAATAACCTGACAAAAACCTACTACTCCGTATTAGATATGAAATTGAAATAAAAAATGAAGGAAATTCAGTACCTTGGTTCATTGAACAAGATTCGATCGGATCTCCAGAAGGAAAACCACATGATTGAATCAATTCATTAAGCAATAGAGAAGTCATTAAATTGTTTGCATTGGTGTTAAACCGGTGGGCAGTCAAACGATTCCCATTTTGATTAGAGTCACCCCACTTAATAGGTTAATCATTTGGATTAAATATTCTTTAACCAACAAATTATACCAGAGTCAGATCTCCAAGAGCCACGTCTAAACTCAAATTCCTCTAGGAACGAAAAAGCCTAATAGTATGTGTTAACAGTGGCCCCTACCATTTAATTTAACATTAAAAAATTATACTCCTAAGTTTTTCTCCACTTTCCTACTGTATCTTTTTAATCAAAGGAGGAATCCTAACTAATAGTATGTGTTAATAGTGACCCTACAATTTAATTCATCCTTAGATATATTTTATTCATCCTTAAGGGATGAACATTAAAAAAATTTACTCTTAAGTTTTTTCTCACTTTCCTATCATATACTTTTAAAACTCTTACATTTTATCTATTTAATCTTTTTTAGAAAATAAAAAACTCAACTATAACTAGAACTTGTTGTCTCACAAAGAAGTGTTGTGAGACACTGACTAGTCAAGTGTGTTAACATATCATTTAATGTGTTAACGTTATACTCCAAAAAATTTGAAGTTAAAAAAAATAGAAAACAAAATATAATACTCCGAAGAATTTAAAATTAGGAAGGAAAAAAAAAGCAAAAGTACTAATAATTTTATTGAAACTTAAAAATAAATTACAATAACACCTTCTGAAATTAAGTACAATGTCACACAAAAATGTAAAAATAAAGCGTATTTTTATTTTTTAAACTAGTGATGAGTATAAAGTAAACCCAATAATATAGTGTTCTAGTGTGAAATGTCATCTCAAAACCTAACTTAAATCATTTAAATTCGTCTCCAATAAAGTCGGTAATGAGTGGCGCTGTCGGAATGGATGAGAGTATTATCCACACCCCTAAAAGAAACGATAAATAGTAATTTCATGTGCGCAAATTAGTAGAGTATGTTGGCCGATGCGCCGACTGCATAAGTTAGACGGAAGCCTGTTAATTCTCTATTCCAAAACATTGGGCGTACGCCGACTACACTTGTCTTGTTTATTGCAACTCTGGTAAAATCTTATCAATAAAGTCGTTTTCAAGGTCTAACAACAGACTCGCAAATTCAACACAAATTCAACACGTCTCAAATCCCATAACCCAAAACCCCCAACATACCATGTATATAGAGAGAGACACACACACAGACAAACACAAAATATATATAGAGTGATAGAGATCTAGAGAGAGAAAGTAATAGTACAACGAAGGAAGGAAGGAAGGAAATGTGTATGGTGTTGTGTGTGTTTGATGCAGAGATATAGAGAGAGAAAGTAATAGTACAAGGAAGGAAGGAAGGAAATGTATATGGCGTTGCGTGTGTTTGATGCAGAGGAGAGAGAGTTGGGGAGACAGCAAGCTCCTGGAGCGTGTCCATACTGTGGAGGGAAGGTGCAAGCTGTGGATGTTGAAACCCAATGGAGATTTTTCTTTCGATTCACACTCTGTTTTATGATCAAGAGGAAGTTTTTATGTACTCTTTGTGCCAAACGTTTGGTACTCTACTCTTAATTACTATATTCACCCCTCAAATGGCCTATTCGTTGAGCTTGAAGGTCTATTTTGGACCCATTTTTTTTTTTTTTTTTGGTTCATATTATAAGTCATATATGTACTGAAGAAATTTAAATGTCTCTGTATATGATTGAGGTTTAATTTAGTGGGTTATTTTTTCATTGGAATGACATTTTAATGTTCATTCATTCTTTGTAAATGATGATGATATGTGTGTGTGTTTTTGGCAATCTAAGTGGATTAAATTCTTGCCTTGGAATTTTATCATGAGCTTTTTTCTTTCTTTTTTTTTTTTAATATTGTTTTTTGGGGATATTTTGTGCTCTTAAATGTATATATAATTTTGCTTCTAATAAAAATCGATACTCATTTTTTAAACAATACGAGATTGGTCTTCTTTCTTCTCCTTTTAATTAATTTATTCAGATGCAATATTATTGAAAAACGTGTATTGGACACAAAGGAAATGTCAAGAGAGATTATAAATTACTAAATTATTTACTTACTAAAACTATTTAAAAATATAAAACGTTGTCAAGGCGTGAAGTTTCTTTTGAACATAAAAATCAATTTTTTTTTAATAAAATAAAATAAAATATTGAAAATAGAATGGTAGCTAAACTCTTTTAAATCCTATTCACAATTTTTAATTTCAAATTATCTCAACAAACTTTCTCTACAGACCTTTTCAACTTTATATATATATATACTCAGTTACCTATTGGTCCTTAACCTACTAATCAATTCAGTAATCAAAATGGTAGGCATTGAATGGAGAGTCGAGAGACACCATTTGAAACCCGAAGTTTTTAGTGTTATATGGTGAGTAGAGTGTTATGCGTTTATTATTTTGACATATTTTAAATTCATTAGGCTATTAATAGAAAATAATTTTAAATATGAAATGTTAGTAATGTTCTTATATTATAAAGTAAAATTTGTCATTTTATAAAATTTGGTAAACATCTATTAGTATTGTTAACCACACGCGTCAAATTTAATAAAAAAGATTATCAAGTGTCTAATATTTTTTTTCTTCTCTTTTAAATAGAGAACTAATATATTGTAGCACAATTTTTTTCTATTTTTTTATTTTCCAGTAATTAAGTAGATGTTGTAGGAAGAATTAGAATAGTAGGAAGAATTAGAATTAGGAATGAAACAGATTGATTGAATTTTGAAAGTTAGGTCTAAATTTTTGACTTGTGTGGCAATTTAATATACGAATTGCATTGAATGTGTGTGTTACACAATGAGGCTACGATGTGCATGCACTTAGATAAACGCGTTCAAAAGAGAGACTTTGTGTGAGGTCGATCAGTGGGAACGCGTCATTTTTGTAAATTATTAACAGCTGTTACGTACCTAGGGTAAAATTGTTATTTGTGGGTTGTATTCATTTGGCATGATTTTCACGTTTTAGTGATTTCCTAGGTGTGAACAAAGAAGCAGCCAATTATGAAGTCACCTCTTCTTCTTTTTTCTTTTTTTTCTTTTTTTACCTGAAAATGAATATTTTGAGAGTTAATAATTGCTCCCACAGTTCAGAATACTTGTTCATATTTTCATTTTGAAATGTCTCAAAAAATAGATGTCTTATTTTAAAATTGAATATACTATTTTTTATAACATTAATGACTATTAAAATTATACTACCAAAAAAAGTTAAATTTTCCGAACAGGACATGTATTTTGGGAAAGAGGGAGTAAGAGTTAGTAGAGTTAAGGGAAAGAGGAATTCGAACCTAAGATAATAGCCCACATCTCTTATGAAGTCGGCCTTAATTCCTTAATTTGAGACACCCAAATATTTTAGATTTTGTCCTTTTTATGTTCCTGCCTTTCACTTCGCCTGCATTAAATAGCCAATTACTATTTTTTTTTTTTTTTCCACTTCTTTCCCTTTTTTGTTAAATCAATAAATTAAAAAATAATAATAAAAAAGTGCTCATTTTTTTTTTCCTAAATAGAAAAGTGCTCATTTTCCTTTATATATATTATTGCTGCAAACTCCAAATACGTGAAAAAGAACGATCAATTCTATTATATGCTGGAAGACTTTTGCAACAATATGTGGTTGATATGAGCTTGAATCGACTCGTTTAAATTACTACAGGACACAACAATCACATATTCGATTCGAATTATACCAAGGAATTGTTGATAGCATTGTGGCAGGAGAATCTAGAGGAGATAAAGTTGGAAAACGGGTTGTTCTTCCCGCTTCTTTCATAGGAGGACCTAGGGATATGCATAGATGATACTTTAATGCCATGTGTTTGGTTCAGAGATTCGAAAAACCAAACCTTTTTATTACAATGACTTGTAATCCTGATTGGAAAGAAATTCGCGACGAACTGAAATTTGGACAATTACCACAAGATAGACCAGATTTAACAGCTAGAGTGTTCAGAGCAAAGCTATATGACATGAAGTGACAATTATTTAAAAGATCGATATTTGGAAAAGTGGCAGCGCATGTTCATGTGATTGAGTTTCAAAAAAGAAGTTTGCCACACGCACACATATTGCTCATATTTCAATCTAAATTCAAAATTACAAATGTAGAACAATACGACAAATTGATTTGTGCAGAAATTCCTTCTGAGAATGAAAATCCATAACTTTATCGGAAAGTAGTGAAACATATGATTCATGGTCCTTGCAGAGATCTCGACAAAAAGAATGCATGCATGAAGGATGGGAAATGTAAAAATCTTTATCCACTTAAATTTGTCGAACATACGATTCAAAGTAAAGATTCATACCCTATATACAAAAGAAGCAAAGACAGCCAAATAGTCTTTGTGCGTAATGCAATGTTAGATAACAGATGTGTTGTTCCTTATAATCCATATCTTTTAAAGAGATATGGCTGCTATATAAATGTTGAGATATGCTCAGGAATAACAGTAGTAAAATATCTCTATAAATATATATACAAGGGACATGATCGTGTTGCGATTCACATCTCAAATGTTGATGGAGGGAATTTCGTAGATGGAATAAAAGAATATCAGGAATGGGTATCACCACAAGAAGCAATGTGGAAAATTTATGAGTTTAACTTAAATGAGATGTATCCTTCGGTGACCAACCTCTAATTACACCTTCCAAATAAACACATAGTTTGGTACTGGGAGAACAAAAACCTAGAATATATCATTCGTTTTGAAAATATATCACATACGATGTTGGCGGAATTCTTTCATTTAAACTCTATATCTTAAATAAGTAGAGACTATTTCTATAGGGAGATTCTGGAGCATTATGTTTAGAACAAGCAAAATAAATGTTGGAGTCTCGGACACCACAAGGCGGTAATAGGACAAGTTAATGCTGCCAACACTTCTGAAGGAGAAATGTATTATTTAAGATTATTGTTAAACCACGTGCGTGGACCAACATCATATAAATATTTATTATATGTTAATGATCTTCAATGTGTAACATTTAAAGAGTCGGCATAAAGAAGAGGTCTCCTTGAAAGCGATAATAGCATTGTTGAGTGCCTCAACGATGCTGTGTGCTTCTAAATGCCAACGGCTTTTCAAAGGCTTTTTGCAACTTTATTAGTTTTTTGTGACCTAAGTAATGTTAGAAAACTTTAGGATGACTATTTTGAAATTATGTCAGAAGATTTTTTTACCTGACCCCAATTCTTCCCCTGACTACCAACTCATGGAAACACTTAAGAGCATAGAAAACTCTTTAATAAGCATGGGTAGAAAACTCATTGATTATGCGAATGATTCCAACAGTTATGATTCCTTTAGAGAGATCAGCAACGAAATGGCTATTGTTACTCCGTCTGACGATTACAATGCAATGGTAAATCTTAACAATGAGCAAGAAAATACATATAAAACTATACTTGAATGCATAATCTCAAATCAACCAAACATCTTCTTCATTGATGGGCCAGGGGGTACAGGAAAAACGTGCTGTACCGTGCATTACTTACGAAGGTTAGATCTGAACATGGAATTGCACTTGCAACTGCAACTTCTGGAGTGGCTTCTTCATTATTACCCGGTGGTAGGACTGCACATTCAAGATTTAAGATTCCTATCATAGCTGACAAGTCAACTACTTGTAACATTTCCAAGCAAAGTTCAACTGCAGAACTCTTACGAAAAACCAAACTAATTATTTGGGATGAAGCACCAATGGCTAAACGTTACGCAATTGAAGCAGTTGATAGAACTTTACAAGATTTACTTGGCAATAATTTATCTTTTGGAGGAAAAGTTATGGTTTTTGGCGGAGATTTCAAACAAGTGTTACCCGTACTACCTCAAGCGACTAGAGTTGAAACTATTGAAGCAAGTCTGGTAAAGTCTAAATTATGGGAAAAAAAAAGAAGAAGAAGAAGAAGAAGAAGAAGAAGAAGAAAATACAATTAAAAAAGAACATGAGAGCAAGAAATGATCAATCATTTACAGAATTTTTACTACGAGCAGGCGACGAAGAGAAACTGACTTTATTAGACAACATGATTCAACTATCGAAAGAGATAGTTATAAACTATGTAATTGAAGAAAACTCTGAAAATGCATTGATAGATGCTATATTTCCGTCCCTTCAAGAAAATTCTCACTCAGCAAAATACATTACTAATCGAGCAATTTTAGCTACAAGAAATGATTTTGTTGATAAAATAAACGGTCAGCTCATTGAACGTTTTCCGGGAGAATCTTCAACATACTATAGCTTTGATAAAGTAAATGATGATGCTGGTACCTACAACCAAGAAGAATTTCTGAATTCTTTACTCCCAAACGGCCTTCCACCTGATAGACTAACATTGAAAATTAATTGTCCTATACTTTTGCTAAGAAATTTAGATCCTGCAAATGGATTATGTAACGGGACTAGGCTTATATGTCGTGGCACAAAAGAGAACATAATCGCTACTGAAATTTGCCATGGACAACATGTAGGGAAACAAGTACTGATTCTAAGGATACTTCTTTCCCCAGCAGAGAGTGAGGGATTGCCTTTTTGTTTTACTAGAAAATAGTTTCCAATACGATTAAGTTTTGCAATGACAATAAATAAGGCACATGGGCAAGCAATTCCTTATGTAGGAATATATCATCCAAAACATGTATTCTCACATAGACAACTATATGTGGCATTATCTAGAGGAACATCAATGTCGACAACTAAAGTATATGTTAAAAAAGACCAAAGAATTGAAGGCAATGCTAAATATACAAACAATGTTGTCTATAAAGAGGTTTTATTGCCGAGCATGTAAGAAAGTTTTCGTATATATATATATATATATATATATATATATATATATATATATATATATATATATATATATATATTGCAATCTTTCACTTACATTATTATTATTATTATTATTATTTACAATTTTTCACTTACATTAAACATATTATTGTTTTTATCTTGTGTTATAGAAACAATCTTCAACATGAGGAACCAATGTACTTTTAACACTATAAATTCACTAAATGTTTTACAAATGTTGAAAACTACCATAATGACAAAGGATCAGGCCAAATATTGAAAGTAATTCCAATGGATGAAGAAGTAAGTATATTATCCATTTCTTTTAGTATTCTATATTTATATTTTTTGATATTGATATATGATATATATATATATATATATATATATATATATATATATATCATATAAATGTCAATATTAATTGATCATCTTTTATAATTTAGGGAACACAAATTCAAGCTGCATTGTTCAATGATGTGGTCACCATATTCAAGGAATCCCTAGCTCTTCATAAAACTTATATAATTTCTAATAGAATTGTGAGTCGAGTGAACTACAAATATAGAAATGTTCACAAGGAATTCAAATTAAAGTTTACAACTAAAACATCAATTGAAATCATTGAGAAAGAGAAAATAAGTTTGAAAAAAATAAATTACAATTTTGTTGATTTCGAAGAGATAAACAAACACATTGACAGCAAGGAGACAATTGGTTAGTTCCCTTCAACTCTTTGTTTATATATATATTTTTTAACATTGAACTCAATTGTGAATTACAATATATCTCAATTGAATATATTAAACTAACTTGTTAAGCTTGCAGATGCTTTCGGAATCGTTATTCAAGCAAATTCCATGTTGATCAAATCTGAAAAGAAAAGTGATGGAATATCTAAAATGTGTAACATCACTATAATAGATACAAAGAAGTAAAACTATTTTTCACAAATTCCTATTTTTACAATAAAAACTTGAAGTAATTATTAAAAAATATAACAGGTCAAGAATGACGACATTGACATTATGGGCAGACCTTGCAGAAAATGAAGGAGAAAAAATAATGCAAATGGTAAACGAGAGACCAATAATTACTTTAACAAATGTGGTAGTTAGCATTTACAAAGGTACCCTACATATAAATAGACATCAATGTTCTCATTTTTCTCTTCTTTTTTTCGAATCAATGTTCTCATTTTACAATCTATCTTTCCTTATGATGTTACAAATATATAATTAAATAATTGTATTTTTAAGGTGTTGCTCTTCAAACACATCCAAGATCCACATTGCAGATCAACATGAACATCGATGAAGTAAACATATTAAGAAAATGATTTGTTTTCTTCCACTAAAAATAGTTACATTGATCAATAAATTTAAATACTTTAAAGTATTCAATATATATAGTAATCATTACATACATACAAATTAAGTTATCACACATACATACTACAAATGCAGGTTTGATAAAACTATATCTGGCAATGATATAGGTGCTCTCATTATGAATTCAAGATCTAAAGCTTTTGATGGAGCCAAAAAAATTTGTCTCAATGAGATTATTGGAAAATCAACAACTGCATTTATGGTATGATCTATATACATTTGTTTTTTAGTATAGACTTTCCATCATTATTTAATTTATTATATTAGTTTTCATATTAAATGTTTTTTTCTAAAAAAATTTATTCATACAAAAATAAAATTAACTTATCATTGTTTAGAAAACAAATTATTATTTCGAAGCAACAATTCAAGAAATTGAAAATGAAAAGAAACCATGGTACGACGCTTGTATGGAATGCAACAAGAAAGTCAAACTACTAAACAATGACATTGTTTGTACCAATTGTAACATAAAGAATGAATGTAAAATGCGTTCAAAGGTATTCATTTTTTTATTACAATTATTACTTTTAAAATTACATTAGTTTTAAAAACTTTATAAAAGTAAATAACTTATTATTGTAATTAGTCATTATGCATATTTGTGATGCGACTAAAATTGACAGATACAAATGCAAAAGCAAAGATAACAGTTTTTTATGATTGTCAGTCACTAATAAATTGTTGTTTGGAAGATTTTCTGCGACTAAAAAATGAGGTGACAATTTGAAATCATTAATAATACTTTTATAGAAGGAAAAAAATTGTGCATTACATTATATAATAAATTATATATATAATTTATAAAAGAAAAATAAGGTTAGTTTTTTTTTTTTTCTTATAAATATTTAAAGGAAGAAGAAACAAATGAGTTCAGTGACATTGTTAAAAGATGTGAAGGAAAGTCATTTATGTTTCTGGTGAAAATAGACAACAATGATGAATTAATCAGAAGCCTCTTTGTAGCACAAACAGTTAAAAAAGTCAGCCAATACAAGGATACAATAGAAGAACTTAGCATTGACAATAATACAACAGAAGCATAGCATTGACAATGATCCAATTGCAGAACTTCGATCACCCAAAAGGATAAAACGCTCTTTCCAAAGGAAAAATAAAAAAATTTAGAATATTGATTCATAGTGTGTTAACTCTCATTGTTTATAATAATTAGTAATATCGCACCACATTGCGAATGCTATTTGACCACAGTGCAACTACTACTATGTGACGTTCCGAATTTTCACAAACCCGGATAATTAATGCGATCCAAAAGTTGACCCGATAACGGATCCGGAATGTGGAAGCGGAAACAAGAACAAACGCGGAAGCAAGAGGTGAAAATAGACCAAATATGCCCCAAGGGCAAAATGGTCATTTCACGTGCAAACAAAGTCTCAAGAGATGTACGTCATCTCTAAGACACAAATATAACTTCCCATGAAGCCACAGAACTTAAAAGAAAACAAAAATGCGGAAAAGAAATTTTAAAAAACGGACAAGTTTAGCCTTAGGGGCAAAATCATAATTTTTAAAAAGTTGTAGATGCTACCAAGCATACCATTGGATAGACAACAAAAAATTAATGAAGTTAGACTCAATAATCACTTGATTCGTAGTCCGAACGAGGTAGAAAGAGCAAAAACAAAACGAGCGTCGTCGGGGCCGAGGGACGCACCAACAATGAACAGTACCTGGGCAGAAAATGCTGAAGATCGTGTGCCGTTTTGAGGCACTAAACAACTTTTGTTTTGGAAAAATACGAAGAAGAAACCCCCTATAAAATAATTTTTCCAAACTGACCATGTCGAAAGAAAAATTTATTTTTGACCTGAAATGCCCAAAATACTTTTGAGATTACACTTTTTTTTTTTTGAAGAAGTGCGCACTAGGAAATCAGATTTGACGCGGGGTTTTAGAGGCTGAGACGACATTTTTTGGAAAAAAGTTGTGAAGAAACCCCTCCTAAAATCATATTTTCTAAGTGACCATGTAGAGATCGGAATATATTTTTGAAGAAAAATTTCCAAAATGCCCCTAAACTAGATTTTGTAGGCTAAAATGATTAAATATGAAGTTATGGGCTAAAACGATTGTGCACGCAAATGTAATAAGTGTTTTGAAGTGTGTGAAAATGGTCCATGACCTCAAAATACACCATATGCAAAATTTACCATGCTTGAACCCCAAAAATCATTAAAAAAACATAAAGGTAAAGTATGAGGTTCTTAGTCCTTGGCCTCATCATATACATGTCAAATAGGTCTTAAAGGATACATTTTGGTACTTATTACATATCTCAAATAGAAACTACAAGTTTTGTAAAAATAAACTCAAAATAAAGCAAAGTCATGCTAATAAGTGCATGAATAGAAATACGCCAACTCATTAAGTCACAAGCAAGCTTCAAGGATGTTGTGCATCCCTAAAGCATGGTTTTTCACACGAAATATGTCCCAAACAACGAGGGTGAGTAAACAAGTTACTCGTAGGAAATGAACATGCGTATAACCTAAAGTTTTGTAAGTCCTTATAAGTTTATATAAATCAATCAATATGGTTCACGCCACCTAACGTCTATGTCCAAGGTGAGACTAAGAGCCTGTTTAGTAACAGGAATTATTTCCTACTTTCTACTTTCAATTTTGAAAAAACAAAAATAAAAGTAAAATCACGTTTATTAAATTACTTTCACTTTTTTATTAAATTACTTTCACTTTTTTATTTTGAGGAAGTAATTCCTAAATTTGTGAAGAGAAAATCTCACTTTCTCTACTTCCTATAGGACTTGTACTGTGCGGAGGAAGTAATTTCGACACTGTAGCGAAAGTAAGTAAAACCTAAAACCCGTCCTTTTTTTTTTTTTTTTTTTTTTTTTTTTTTTTTTTTTTTATCATCATCCGTAACATCCAAGCCCTAGCCTCTCGCCTCTTCAAGAAAGTTCTACCAGGTGATTGTCATCCCTCATCTGCGAGCATCGATCGGCAACGGAGACTCAACGGCCGACCAACAACACCACTGGTAAGTTCGCCCTCTCTTCTCAGATTCTCCCTCTTCTCAAATTCTCTTTCTTCTCAAATTCTCTCTCTTCTCGTATATGAAGATTTTGCCTTAGAATCTGCAATTTCTCTTCCTGTATCATTTTTATGAGTGAAATATCTTTTTTTCTTTGTGTAATTTCTATGAGAAGTTCTGGTTTTGGATTTCGTTTATTTTTTTTTTGGTAATAGTTGCATCAATATGGGCCTCAATTTCATCTATATTGGGTCCAATACTCGGTCCCTATGTAATCATTTCTGTCCAGTTATGCTATGTTTGTCTTTAGTACCATTTGCTTTCCGAATTTTGATTTAGTGAACAACAACGAAAATTGTTTTCTCTGTGAGCTTGATTTCATAGTCTTCTGGGTTTCAATTTGGGTCTTCCAATTCCTAACTGTAAGTGTCGTCTCTAAAAGCTTGCTTTTTCTTCGAATTGATTGGTTCTGGTGAATGTCGTCTCTAAAAGGTTGTTTTTTCTTGGAATTGATTGGTTCTGGTGAATTGGATTATCTCTTTTCTTGATGGGTACATCATCTGCACAGTACCCATTTGGTATCAGTGTCCATTTCCATGGAAATTCTAGGGTTTCACCTTCTACAACTGAGTTCTTAAACTTCAATTTTCTTTCCAATGTAGATTTTTCAAGAACAAATTCGTGCTTGAGTTCTTCTCCAACTAGTACTTCTAAGGTATTCAACGTTCCTTTCATTTTCTGTTCTTTTATTGTATGTATGTCTTATATATGGTTAATTTTGATTATTTAATTATGTTTCATGTTCGAATTGAAGTAAAAGGTTCATGCTTGCAAGGCTGTATTGTTAATTTGTTATTCTAGAATTTATTTTACAAATAATGGCTTCATCTGCTACTTTTAAAGCCTCTTTTTTTAGTTTTAATTCATGTTCAGGATTTATTCTGATTTGGGTAATAATGAAATTGCTTGAAATTTATAGACAACATTTTCCTTTTTGTGACTCTGTTCCTTTTTTCCATCCATGCTTTATAGCTATTCAAGGTCGAAAGACACCTATACTTGAATTGATTTACTCTAAATCTGTGGTGATGAGTAGTTTTAACAAAGAACTTTCCACATTTGACAATCATTATATCTTCTTTTGGGAGTAAATGAAAATAAAATCAAGGTTGTTTGCTTCTCAAAATATAACTATGTGAGATGGGTTTTGCTATCTATTATGTAATGTTGATTTCTGCAGGAACTAGTGTTTCATCACATGTTCATTTTGTCCATATATAAAGGCAGTATGGTTTATAACATAATGAAAAACTTACTTTTGCAATTTGACAGCTTATATATAGTGATTTTGAGACAATTTGTTGGTTAATATAGCTAAACCTAGACCTTCAATCATCTAAATATTTAATTCATATTAACATCTAAATTTTAAACTTACAAATAAAACCATGAAGAGTTTTAAAAGTAAGTGTGCAAAATGAGTGAATAATTTACTATTTCTTCTGATTTTTGAAGGTGGATAATTTATTCATCCTTCTATTCAAGTCGAAATTGAAGTCTACATTAAGAACAGAAGCCTAGAGGTTCTTTCATCTTGATGACAGTATGTTAGCTCCAACTATCCATACCACCCATGATTGGGTCTAATCTTTATTTGAGTGGATGCTTCACTAACAAGTGTAGAACTAAGTTAAAAAGGTTTGAAATTAAACAGATAAAATAACATATACCATCTTCATCAATCTTATACTGGCAATTTGGTAAAACATGGATAAATTTCAGATTTTCTTATATTTGAACAGTCATTCTAAACTTGAATGGTGAGGCAAGCACATAACCAGACAGCATCTTTATTGTGTTTAGTTACTGTAATATAAAGATTTTGTTCCTTATATTATTTTACAGTATTATATGTTCAATGCTAGGTTATTTTATTCGGATCTAATAAGTTGTAGAAGTGTGTTAATTGTTGTATTGAGAAATGTGATAGAACGTTGTTTTGGTATATTAAAAATGCGTTGGCCGATCCTTAAGTTGATGCCTCCTTACAAACTGAGTGTACAAACACTTATCGTTATTGCTTGTTGCACATTACATAATTTTATTCGTAACGAAACCCATTTAGATCGTCTTTTTGATGAATATGGGGATGAGAATGCCAATCTTCAAGAAGAAGAAGTGGAGTTAGGTGGTACTTCTCAGAGAGTAAATGTTACATAGGAGCTAATTCAAGAGATGAGTGAAACCCGTGATGCAGTTGCAAATGAGTTGTGGAACAACTATCATGATAGATGAATCACTTCTATTTGCTCATTATAATATTGTAACTTTTATTAGGATTATTTTTCTATTTTTCAACTTGGATATTGTAATATTGTCACTTTGGATTAATTTTCTATTTGGATATTGCAATATTGTCATTTTTATTAGGATTAATTTTGTATCTAAATGCCATTTGAATTTATGTTATAATCTGCATCCTTTTGATATTATGTGTATGCTAACTCCAAATTTCTCGTCTTATAAATCAGACATAAAATTTCCTATGAAGTTCAATATATTTATCCTTATCTGATTTTCCTTCTGAATGCTCTATCCAGTCATCTGTTAAAGAATGATCTTGAAGGGTTCACATCTGATTTGGATTTTGTTGCTCAAGTCTCAGAGTCATTACGTTTTTGTAGGCTACCAATTTGGGATGCATTTAGATTAGATTGATAACCAATATATTCCCAATTTCCCATTAGTTTTTGTAGAAGTTTACACTTCAGTATATACATATTTACATTTGATCTCTTTTTGCTAAAGAATAATGCACTTTCTCATATATGACAGATCTAATGCATTTATAAACAGTGGTAGAAGATACAGAAAAAGACATTATTAGCATCATCTCCAAACAAATCGCGTTAAATTTTGACAGATATACAAAAATCGCATATATTTTTTTAAAAAACACAAAAAGTAGCCATTTGATGACAAACCAAAGAATCCTCAAGAAAATTATTTTTTCTTCTTCTAAATATTACCACATGAGGAAAGCAATATCGATAACCATCATCTGATCTTAAAATTTTGCCAGAGGAGCATATAATTTACATTCTCTCATAATTGAGCCTATCAGAATGCAGGCAAACACAAGAAGTAAGCAAACAATAAGTACCTTAAAATGACTCTGTTTCAAGTCTTGGTTTTCTAAAAAAAAAAATTAGCAATTTCAACTGTAGAAATAAAGTCATAATAGTGAGCTACACATGAGAACAAGCTGAAAATTTTGACAGTACCTTAATGAACATTTGTGTTGGAAGCCAGGCAGGTGCAGTTGGGATCCCTACCCATGCAATCTGTAAGAACCATTAAACTATGACCTGAAATTTTGTCCATGCTCTATTTATATTTCATGTAGGCAAATGTTAATTTCCGTTTTATTCATTATACATTTCTTTATTAAAAAAAGAAAAGAAAATGGAATCTCATAAAAGAAAACCAAAATCAGAACCAAAAGCAATTCAAGAACCAAAAGCAAAAATAGAAATTTATTATTTTTTACTAAGCACACTTTCTGTGTTTTGCTTTCAAATTTCAAAAGTAGACAATAATTTACTAAACACACTTTCTATGTTTTGCTTTCAAATTTCAAAAGTAGCTCGCAATTTACTAAACATAATTTTACTTTCTGCTTCATCTCAAAGAAATCAAAATCATGATTTTACTTTTCGAAAAAGCAAAAGTAAGAAAGTAAAAGCGTTAGTAAACGGGCCCCAAGGGATTATCCTAAGCTACATTAGAACATCCACATCATAAACCACAATATATAAGCAACTAAGCAATATTGAACATCAAATGCCAAATAACAAAATATAAATTCGCAAAGTAAACAACTTGGAATTTAAAATGCAAAATCAAACAAGCGGAGACTTGGACGTCAAGCTGGAATAAAACTGGACCCAAGCATCATTTAGGTTACTAGACAATGGGTGTTTGCCCCTTAAGTGCACACTATAAAATAGAAGGCTCCTTCTGTCCCCCGTACTAGAGCCTTGCCATGGCCATGGTCGTTCTTACGACATCCAAAGTTTCCAAAATCAATAAGTTGTGCACAACAAGTATATACACATATACCAAATGCACATAATCGAATATCATACACAATCAATTTGTGGGAACACACAAGACATGCCCTAAGTCCTCAACTATCATGGCATGTAACATAGTAGGCCTTGAAAATATCAAAGATACCAACAAATCATTGTTTCATTAAATGGAAGCTAGTAATATAAAATTAATAAATTCCTCTAGATTGTAAAATATCACCAAATGAAATTAACACATAATAAGCAATATATCATGAAGAACTCAAATATCAAATCAAAAGTTCAATTAAGCCATTAAAACACTTAATTAATTTTTAATTAATTTACTTAATTAAAAATCTCTAAATTTCAAAAGTCATCCAAAAATTCCAAAAATAATATATGATGAACTGCAAGATAAGGGCTCTCCAAATATCATGTTATTAATTAAATTTAAGCACGCTTTAACTAAGAAATTAAATCATCATTCAATTAAAAGAAAAACTATTTCTAGATCTAAACTTTAAACATGCATATAAGTTATATAAACCTCAAAAATATGTAAAACACTAAGATTATAAACATGAAATACCCCTTACCTGACTTGAGATGAAAATCTCAAATCCCACAAAAATCAAACTCCACAAAATGCGAAGAAACTTTAGGGTTTTGGCGGGACAACAAGGATGGCAAGAAACCTTCAAGAAATAAGATCCAAATCCAAGCTTGAACTCACAACCCAAGAATCAAAGTGCTGCAAATTGGAAACCGTTCAGATAGAAATGACCGCATCGTCGAGGGGATCAAAAAAGTATGAACCGTGAAGATAAAAATCAAAGAAAAAATAGATGAAAAGAGGAGAGAGAAGAAGGCTACCTCCAAGCTCTAGAAATGGTGGCTGCTGCAACTACTTTAGGAAATAAAAAGTTAGAGATGCTTTCTCTCTCATCCACTAACTCTAAATAGGTCAAAAAAGTGTCCCGAACAGTTCGAACGGGGCTCGTTTGGATCCAAAAAGTGAAATCAATGAAGACGCGCTCAAATGCCGATGGTCCGTGAACAAAAAAGTTTTGAAATGGAATTATAAGGTTAACAAAAGAAATGGGGTCAAAAATCGAGCCCTGAGCGAGGAGATATGCCCCGGACAAGATTGGTGACTAATGGGGTTCGAAAATTTAAAATAAATTAAATAAAAATCACAAAAAATATTCTGGATGAGACAAAGTGGATAAAAAGTGAAAAGAAACCCCTCATGAAAGGTTGAAACCAAAATGAGAAACTTTTTTGAAAACTTTCCATAATTACACAAATGCCCCTCCATTAGATAACTCAAAAAGTGAATTTATCATAAAGCCCAAAATGAGGTACCATTCAAAAGATACATATAAAAGAACCTTAAATACAAAATTTCATCAAAAGATAATTACGAAAAACACCCCATGTAAAGAAAATAATTTTCAAGAATCTTTGCTTTTATACCCCTACGGTCAAAAGTAAACATCTAGTATGCTTTTCTATAAAAGTAAAAATGTGGATTACATAGAAATCAAGTAAAATGAATGCATGCAAAGTTGGAATCAAATCTGAGTACGACCTGATAGGTTACGCAAAATGCAAAGATAACGAAAAATGACGGAAAAAGAAAACTCATAAAAAGAAATCAACGGAAAAAAATTATCCATAGAATTTGAGAGAATGGAAAAGGAAGGAAAATGACCAGGTCATTACAACCTACCTTCCTGAAAGAGATTTCGTCCGCGAAATCAGGAACATACCGAGAGGAACTGAACTGGGACAGAACATAAGGTCAGACCAAAGGACCGATTGTAAAGTGCTAAAAGACGATTCCAAAAGCATTGAGATCAAATAAAGGAACTCAAAACCATGAACCGAGAGACACCGCTCAAACGGACCGACGAACCAACCCAACGTCAAAAACCAAAGGAATCCCCAAGACAACGACACGTCGAAACAAGACACCTAGCCTAAAGTGATATGGCAAAAAGAGTAGTGACTAGAACCTTCCCACAACATACTCAAGTGCGTGGTAACGACAGAGTCTAGTGCCTGCCCACACTTACTCGTCAGTAAGGTAGCATCGACGGCAACTAGTACTCGCCTATAATACTCAACTTGGTACGGTAGCATAATAGTATAAGGTACTAGCTCATAACCTGGCCCACCTTCTCTATTCAAATGACACCAATGCCAAAAATGATCGTTACCAAAAGCACTACGGGAACCAGGCATTTTGTGAGAATTGGGGTATGTTCCAAAGATGTCCGGACAGTTCACCTTAGCCAATCCCAAAACTTTGACAATAACATCATAGGCACCACTACGCTTAAAGCCTTAAATCCTCGATGCAAGTAGAGCTAATGACTCCTACATTGCAAAACACCCTTATCAATAACCTCTAATCATGAATCCAAAGCCTAACAAGTTTGTGCCCTCCAGACAATGGATCGGACTCTACGAAACTCAAAAGCGAAAACACCTCCCAAGTTGCAACGAACCAACCTTCTTCTTCATACGAAGAACTGATCATTCAGCTTGATCTAACACTACCGGTGTCATACAATACGGTGCCATAGGGACGGCATTGTACCGAAAATGACATAAACGGCAAAAATAACTTCCCGTATAAAAGGCAACTCTATTAACTCCTTTAAAAAGACACTTAAAACTCTTCAACAATTGCCGGTAGTACACGACCCGAAACCCCGATCTTTCTCGACTAGTACAGTAGCCAAGTAAAACTTGTGGCGACTCCGGTCACCAAATGCTGAATTCCAACGCCGGGTGGGAATCACTCCGATCTCCCATGAAAGAAAAGGATCCCTCTTGGAAAAACAAACAGACACCTGTCCATAGGAGGAAACAACCGTAACCTGAAAGAAAGACAACTAGTTCATCCCGAGAATGACGTCAAGGCCCGTCATGTCGTGGATAACGAAATCGAACCCTAAGGTCCGCCTTGCTATTTCAATAGCACAACCTTAAAAATTTTGATCCAAAGACACAGAAACCCAAACGGGTATGTCAACACAGAGAAAATTGTCTCGCTGTGTGGCCTTTAGATCCAAAGAATATGCAAATAAAGCAGAAATGAATGAATGTGATGTACCCAAATTAACAAGAACTCTAGCCAAAGAACTAAAGACCAGAAAGATACCTCGTACTGTCGATGTCCCAGCGGAAGTATCAATTTGAGGCAAAGCATAGACTCATCCTTGAGCCCCTGTATGCTGAGAACTGCCCTGCTGACCTGACTGATGAGAAACAGAAGGCGTAGAGCTTCCGACTGGATGAAAACCAACTGATGCCGCTAGCTGTGGAGTCTGTGAAACCCAAAAATCGGACTGAACCACTACAGACTGTGTCTGTGTTGCTTGTAAACCTTCACCATAAGATGTTCTGCTCTGCAAACATGGACACTCCCTCCTGAAATGCCCAGGCTACTTGTAATAGTGGCAAACTCCAGTCACACCCCTCGCTAGAGTAGAAGATCTACTGGTCTGAGACTGGCTAGCTTAAGAACTGCTGCCCTAAGACTGAAGTTGCGGGCAGTGAAGCTTGATATGCCCTGGCTGTTGGCAGTGATGGCAAATCACATTTCGGGCTGGCCCCGAAGAAACTGGAACTGTAGGCGCAGACCTGGCCTGTTGCGGCTACCCTTAAACCTACGAACTGCCCCCAGTCTTAGCCTGCAATGATGGACACTCCTTCTTGAAGTGGCCAGTCTGCTTACAGTAATTACAAGCCCCGCAAACCTCATTTATAGCAATAGCAGCATGTCGAATGATCTGTGCATGGAGCCAAGTTCAATGAGGCCTGATGTGCCCTGGCTAATGGCAATGGTGAAATAAAATCTCACAAATGGACCTCACAGTCAAAGGGGCTGGGGTCGTGGGACGAATGTGCTGTGATGGTCCCCATGAGCAAGTAACACCCCCGACTCTAGCCGCCTTTGCTTACACCCCAGAGGATGGAGACTCATCCTCACAACGTTCCCTAGACTGCTTAACCCGTTCTGCACCCCGAGCTTCTGTCCCAACAAGTATAGCCTTTTGAACTATATCCTCATAGGCCCTTAAATCAAGAAGTGGAGACCGTGACCTGACATTAAGCTGTGTTAAACAAAAAAATTTCAAAATACTTAGATAAGTGAGCACGCAAGCATACAAGTGCTATATAAATGTAAAACATACTATCATATGTAACATACAAGTCATGCTATAATGATTAACGAATGCTTCTAAACACATAGTTACCTAAGCACGTAAACATGTCATGACATCAAACATGTCATTAAGAAGCACATAGACACATGGTATGTCGACATATGTGAAAGAAAACATAAGACATGAAGACAGGTTACATACAATCATGTCAAGGCAATTAAGCATATATAACATGCTAAGACAACTAAGCAGATATGACATGCTAAAGTGGTTGATGAAATTTTCCAAATGAATTGCCACATAAGCCTGTAAACATGCTAAGCCACACAATATCTATATATATATATATATATATATATATATATATATATATATATATATATATATATATATATATATATATATAACGTACTAAGACAAACAAGCATACACAACGCGCTAAAACAACTAGACATATACGTTATGCTAAAATAGTTAAAGTAAAGCTCCTAAATAGTTTGTCATATAAGCATATAAGCATGTTATCAAGAAGCAAGTAAACATTTCAAAGCAGTCAACAAAAGTATAATATGCACCCAAACCATTCGTCCAAAGTTTTCAAACCCGGACACTCTGATACCACTTGTGACGTTCCGAATTTTCACAAACCCGGATAGTCAATGCGATCCAAAAGTTGACTCGATTACGGATCCAGAATGTGGAAGCAAAAACAAGAATAAACGCAAAAGCAAGAGGTGAAAAAGACCAAATATGCCACAAGGGCAAAATGGTCATTTCACGTGAAAACAAAGTCTCAAGAGATGTACGTTATCTCTAAGACACAAACACGGTTTCCCATGAAGCCACAAAACTTAAAAGAAAACAAAAATGCTGAAGCAAAGTTTTAAAAAACGGACAAGTTTAGCCCTATGGGCAAAATCATAATTTTTAGAAAGTTGTGGGTGCTACCAAGCACACAATTGAATAGACAACGAAAAATTAATCAAGTTAGACTCAATAATCACTTGATTGGTAGTCCGAATGAGGTAAAAAGAACAAAAACAAAACGAGCGTCGTCGCGGCCGAAGGACGCACCAGCAATGAACGGTACCTGGGCAGAAAATGCTGAAGATCGTGTGCCGTTTTGAGGCACTAAAAGATGTTTTTTTGGAAAAACAGGAGAAAGAAACCCGCCTTAAAATAATTTTTCCAAGCTGACCATGTCGAAAGAAAATTTTATTTTTGACCTGAAATGCCCAAAATACCCTTGAGACACTTTTTCTTGAAGAAGTGCGCACCAGGAAATCAGATTTAACGCGGGGTTTTGGAGGCCATGCCAACATTTTTTGGAAAAAATTTGTGAAGAAAACCCTCCCTAAAATCACATTTTCTAAGTGACCATGTTAAGAACGGAATTTATTTTCGAATGAAAATTCCCAAAATGCCCCTAAACCAGATTTTAAACCTTTTCTGCAATTACTTGGATTACTGTTGGATTGCAATTGCTAAAATAATGAAACGTTTTCTGCAACTACTTGGATAATGGTTTGGACTGTAAATTACTAAATTATGAATTATGAATTATAATTTACATGAATATGGAGGATTGTATGCACCGGTATGGGACGGTGGTATACTAAGGACGGTTTAGCTTCAGAGCACTAAAATATAACCTATCGAATTAACGGAATGGATTTTAAACTATTGAATCCTAAATTGTGTTTAAGTCAGATCAACTGACTAAGTTGAGTCACTCCCTGGATTAATTGGTTGTAGTTAAGTCATATCAGCTGCATAAGTTGAATGACTAACTGGACTGTGTTTTGTATGTCACCTCAATGAATAATTGAATGATATACTCTGGATTTGGACGGACTTTAGGTACATAATTATGGTACCACGAGATGAGCTTGAGTCTCAGGCTCGTTGGTTAAGGTGCGTATATGCAGTGGATGCATAGCTGGATATAGTAGGTAGGTGTACCCTATTAGGTCTAGGTACTCATACCCACCTTTGGGTGCGTTTTCGCATATTGCCTTCTATTCAGGTTGAGACCCCTATTATAGTCCAGTGAATGTCCTTTAGTGTGGATATATATATGTATGGACTACATAGATATTGTGACGTATTTAGGGTGTATCTGTGTATTGGGTCACTGTATGGATCACAGTTGGATTAGAACTTGCTCGTGGGCCTGACCCACTCTTTTATTCTTTTCAGGTACAGGATGGTTTCAGCTTTAGAGCTTGATCGTGCTGTTCGAGGACATTTTTCCATTCGTCGGATTACGTAGGACTTCTCTCGATGTTTCAGTTTTATTTACTTTCAGTTATTAGGGGTCCACTAGAAGGATTCCCGAGTTGTAATCATGGAGGTTTTGGAAGTTGAATTTTATTAAGTTTTATCAGTTGAAGATTTTATATTAGTATTCTTTTCAGCTTTTAATATTTATTTTTATTTCATTTTGTCATCTGTATTCGTTTTAAATTATTAATTGTCTGATATTTCCCTCGGGTTTGGGTCTGGGCCTGATCAGCCCGTGTCTCAGATCCGAGGGGTATCAGAGCCTGACCCAGCCGGAAGTGTGCCGATTGGGACGTCGGGCCTCCAAGGGGGTGGATTGTGATAACCTTGTGGGCGGGTGTGTTGTGGGCGGGTGCAAGAGACACTGTAAGGCTACCACACTGGCGAGTTACGGTTGCACAGTCCCACATCGCCTACGTAGAGGAAAGGTGGAGTGCTTATATGTAAGTGTGTCATCTCCAATTGGTATGAGGCCTTTTAGGGTAAAGCCTAAAAACAAAACCATGCGGGCTCAAGCCCAAAGCGGACAATATCATACCATATGGTGGAGTGGGTCGTTACAGTTGGTATCAGAGCACTCCAGGTTCAAGTGTCTTTAGGATGTTTCGTATTAAGACTTCCGCGTAGCGTTTTCTCTTGATTAGAGCTTAAGTTTAAGATTCATTGTATTCATTTACGGTTCGTTTAAACTCGTACTGATATCTGTCTTTCTTTGTTAACAGCATGGTTAACGCTAGAAGAGGACAGATGAACAGTCGACAGAGGAGGATGGCACGTAGACAACAAGAACGTCTACAGCATCAAAAAGAGCAGCATTTTGCCAGAGTTTCAGGACGATGGCCAGTTCCATGATGAGCAGGAGGATGTTCAGCAGACTCGGGATCAGGGAGGAGATCCAGAGTATCCTCCTCACATCAACGACCTTATTACTCGAGCTATAGAAGCAGGGGTAACAACTGTACTTCGGAATCAGCCTCAGGTACAGCCGGTATCGTTACCAGCACCAGTTATTTAGACTGATACTTGGGAGAAGGCCAGGAGTTCTTTCACAAAGGGGAGCCCACCTGAGTTCACAGGCTCCATCGATGCGAGAGCAGCTCACCAGTGAAAATAGGACATCGAGTGACATCTTCGCTTGGTTCAGTGCACGGAGGTTCAGAAGCAGATGCTTGCTACCTTCAAGCTAGTTGGGGATGCACTACAGTGGTGGGAGTCAGTTACCACCATAGAGGAGAAGATGGTATTGATATATGATGAGTTCAGTGCACGCTTTGAAGAAAAGTACTTCCCTTATGCAGTCAGGGCAGCCATGAAGACTGAGTTTCTCAATCTGCAGCAAGGAAACATGACAGTAGCGGAGTATGAGCAGTAGTTCACATGCTTGTCTCTTTTTGCACTGGAGGAGGTAGATACAGAAGGGAAGAAGTGCAACAGTTTTGTCAAGGGACTGATGTGGTCTATCAAGAGAGCTATTACAGGTAGTCCAGCCTATACTACCTATGCTCAGGTGGTAGACGCCGCTCTACAGCAGTATCAGTTGACCGTAGGCTTCAGACAGGCCAAAGGTGAGAAGTGGGGTGACAGAGACTCTACTAATCAGTCAACTAAGAAAGGAAATAGGAACGAACACCGACAGAATGACAAGGGCAAATTCTAGGGACAGCAGCCTTGGAAGAAACACAAGAGTAGTTCAGATGCTCCAAGGGATGTGGCACCTATTCAGCGACAGCAGAATGGGGGATCACAGGCAGGATAGGGTCAGCCACAGGCTAACCGACAGAGGAGGCCATTCGGTACTTTCCAGGGTAATTGCTATACTTGTGGAGAGTATGGTCACACTTCCAGGCAATGTCCTACAGCCAAACAGAGATAGGGATAGGGACAGCATATGCAGCCGGGGCAGAGGGCGCCAGTGCCTTTACCAGCTCCACAGGTTCCACAGATTCAAGGATAGACATATCTAGCTTTACCAGCGTCGCCGCAGCCTCAGGGACAAGCACCGCAGCAGTTACATTATGGCAGGGTGTACAATCCCATGCCACAGGATATGCAGGCACCTCAGGCTGTTGAGGGTAAGTTTCCTATTCATGGTTTACTTGGACGTGTGTTATTTGATACGGGTGCTACACACTCATTTGTAACTAGATCATTTGTTGTTTTGTCTGGGATGATGACTCGGGTATGTAGTAGACCGCAGGGTATTTCTACACCGTTAGGCGATACAACCATTCTTCATGAGAGTGATGAGCCTGTGACATTAGATATTGACAGACTCAGATTTCTAGCCAATCTATTGGTCTTGGACATGCACACTTATGATGTGATACTTGGGATGGATTGGTTATCTCACTGCCATGCCCAAGTTAGTTGTTTTGATAGGTCTATTATGTTTACCATACCTGGTCAGGACATGTATGTCGTCGCTATGCCACGTTTTAGCAGGGTCATTTGTAATACCCCTAATTTTAAAAGAATAGTCTCAGTATTTATTTATTTGTTTTAATTATATTTTTTAATTATTTAATTAATTATTTGACTAATTGTTTATGTGTTTAATTGAATTAGGTATTACTTGATTATTTGATTATGTGTCTATGTATTATTTGTATTTGTCTATGTGTTAATTGTTTAATTAGATTATGTGCTTAAATGGTGTTTTGATTAATTGTAAATTAAATGTTTTCTTTTCTTTTATTATTTTATTTTATTTTTCTTTTATGGTTATGGTTAGTAGTAATAGGCCAACCAATTGGGTCCCATGGACTACTTGGATAGGAGGTTGGTTGTGTATGGATTATTACCCATGGATAATGTATGTATATATATAGATATATATTATATACATATATAAAAAGGAAAGTAATTTATTAATTATTTTTATGGTAACTTGGGTAGTAATATTTAATCTGATGTATATGTTTTATATTTAAATAATAAAAATATACATAGATTTGATACGTGTTATGTTTTAAGTTACTTTATAATATTATGGTAACTTAAGTATTATTGGATAATCTATTAATAAATAATGGAATGTGTATAATTTATTTATTTAATAAACATATACATAAATTATATACGTAACATATTTTACTTACCTTTTTAATATATATATATATAAGAGAAAGTAATTTATTAATTACTTTTATGGTAATTTGGGTAGTAATATTTAATCTGATGTATATATTTATTTAAATAATAAAAATATACATAGATTTGATACGTGTTATGTTTTAAGTTACTTTATAATATTATGGTAACTTAAATATTATTGGATAATCCATTAATAAATAATGGAATGTGTATAATTTATTTATTTAATAAACATATACATAAATTATATACGTAACATATTTTGCTTACCTTTTTAATATTTTTATTTTCATTTTTTTTTTAGTTGACTTGGATTGGGAAAAGGGTTAGGGTTATTTTATTTAGCCTATAAATATATAGCTATAGGTTGTAAAAAGGGGTTAGAAATATTCACGTGATATATACTGGAGAGATAGTGTTAAGAGAGTGAAGGAGGAAAAGGAAGGAATGAGGAGAAAAACCCTATTGAGAGAAGATCAAAGAAGAAGAAGTTTAACTTTCGATCCGAAAGTTTAAGGCAAGTTCTTCTTCTATCTCTTTCCGTTTGATTCGTGTTTCTGTACATGCCTAGGAAATTCCAGAATTTATTAAACACATAAAATTAAATAATTATGCATGTTTAATTGGGTTAGAACATAGGTTTTATGAAATTGGTTCATATCTGTTCTTGTGTTATGAATTGATAAAATGCATGATTCTGATTTGATTTCTTATGTGAATTTTTACATGTTTAAATTTTGTATTTTTCATATCTGTGGAATGATGGAACGTAGAAACATGCCTAGGATTCCTGAATATTAAATAGGGACTAGGTTTGGGTTTTAATATATTTAAATAGACTCAATCATAATGATGCTTGCTATTTGAATGTTTTAAACAAACGAATGGATTTAATCTTTTAAAATATTTTAGCAATTGAGATTAAATGTGTAGGATGAATTGGATATAGAGAATCCTTATTTAACGGTATAATAAAATATCATCATGTATAAGATTCAGTTTGTGTAGGACATACGATATAGAAGTTTAAAGAAATAATATGTCATTCCTATTATGTGATAACTTGATATCATATTTATCATAGTTATTATTGGAATGTTTGATGTATTTCCTTAATTGTTACATCAATTATTGGATTGTGTGGTTTAATGCACCGGTATAGGACGGTGGCATTCTAGGGATGAATTAACTTATCAGTTAAGTCCTACCTATTTTATATAAGGGAATGGATTAACTAAAATGTTAAGTCCTACTTATATTTAAGTCAGGTCAGCTGAACAAGTTGAATGACTTATGGAGGATTAATTTATTATATAAGGGAATGGATTAACTAAAATATTAAGTCCTACTTATATTCAAGTCAAGTCAGCTGAATAAGTTGAATGACTTATGGAGGATTAATTTATACTGGATAGGATGGTTACTAGATTATATATATATAAGTATGGTGCCATGATATGAGCTTGAGTCTCAAGATCAATGGTTAGGGCGCTTATATCGCCAGGGATGTGTAGCTAGATACAGTGTAGTTGTGTACCCTGGTAGGTCTAGGTACTCATGCCCACTATATGTGCGTTTTGCATGTTGCCTACTATTCAGGTTGAGACAATCCTATAGTCTAGTGAGGTTCCTTTAATGTGTATATATATATATATACGGACTACTAGTTACTGTTGGATTGACTAAGATGTATACGTGTATCAGATCTCTGCTTGGACTGTAGTAGAGTAGAACTTGTTTGTGGGCCTGACCCACCATTATTTTTCAGGTGTTCGTCACGAGTAGAGGTTGTTCGTGCTGAGCGGGGATCAGTCTACTTCATTCTTCCGATGTTACATAGGAGTTCCTTTATGATTCAGTTTCCTGTTTTAGATTACTGTCATTTGTTTAGTTTGGATTTTCTAGGGGTCCACACAGTATGGATTCCCGAGTTGTATTTTGGAGGATCAGTTGTATCAGAAGAGTTTATTAATTAATGGAAATATATTATGAGGTTTATTATTAGATTATCATTTTAGTTTCTTGTCAGCATTTAATTTATTCTTCTTTATTCTTTTGTACTCTTTGTTTGTTTATTATCAATTTGTTTTGATATCCTCGGGTATTCGGGCGTGGGCCTGGCCAACCCGCATTCTGAAATCTGGGGGTATCGCATCATTAGCACCTATTTGTTCCATGTGGAGGAGGAAAATGAGGAGGGGACTATTTTATCATTGGATAACATACCGATTGTATAGGATTTTTTGGATGTAATTCAGGAGATTCCAGGGTTGCTGCCTAGTCGAGAGATTGATTTTATGATTGACTTAGCTCCAGGCACTACGCTTATTGCTAGGGCACCGTACAAGATGGCACCAGTGGAGATGCGAGAGCTGAGGGATCAGATTCAGTAGCTACTCAGTCAGGGTTTCATTCGCAGGAATACTTCACCCTTGGGAGCACCGATTTTGTTTGTGAAGAAGAAGGACGGCTCACTTTGGCTGTGTATAGTTTACAGGAAGTTGAACAAGGTTACGATTCGTAACAAGTATCATTTGCCTAGGATTAATGACTTGTTTGATCAGTTAAAGGGAGCTACATATTTCTCTAAGATTGATCTGCGGTCTGGATATCATCAACTTCGGGTTCGAGAGCAGGATGTTTCGAGGACAGCGTTCTGACTAGATATGGATCTTATGAGTTTCGGGTGATGCCGTTCGGGTTGACTAACGCACCAGCGGCCTTCATGGATTTAATAAACAGAGTCTTTAGGGCCTATTTGGATTAGTTTATCATTATTTTCATTGATGATATCTTGATCTATTTTAGGTCTGAGGACAATCATGCTAGACATCTTCGGATAGTCTTACAGATGCTTCGTGAGCACCAGTTGTATGCCAAGTTCGAGAAATGTGAATTTTGGCAGCGGGAGGTGAAATTTCTAGGTCACGCGGTGTCAAAAAGGGGAATAGCGGTGGATCCAGCCAAGGTTTCAGCAGTGGTTGAGTGGGGACAGCCTACATCACCTACCAAGATTCGGAGTTTTCTCGGTTTGGCAGGATATTACAGGAGGTTCATCCAGGGATTCTCAAAGATAGCGGGACCACCCACCCATTTGACTAAAAAGGGTGTACGGTTCGTGTGGGATGAACATTGTCAGAGAGCTTTTGATGAGTTGAAGACTAAGTTGACTTCTGCACCGGTTTTGTCTACCCCACAGAGCAAGATAGAGTATCTGGTCTACACGGATGCTTCGTTGCAGGGTCTTGGATGTGTTTTGATGCAGGATAAGAGACCGATTTCGTATAGATCTCAGAAGCTTAAGCCTCATGAGCTTAATTATCCAACGCATGATTTGGAATTGGCAGCTGTGGTCTTTGCCTTACGGATTTAGAGGCATTATTTGTTGGGTGAGTCCTTCAGATTATTTAGTGATCACAAGAGTCTGCAGTACTTGTTCACTTAGCAGGAGCTGAATATGAGATAACACAGATGGTTGGAGTTTGTGAAAAACTATCACTTTTCTATACAGTATCATCCAGGGAAAACGAATGTGGTGGCGGATGCACTCAGTCGCCGACCTGTCGGTAGTCTTTCTGCTCTGTTCGCTACTGAGTGGAATGCTTTGAAGATGGTGGATGAGTTATCGGATGCTTTCATGGCTTATATGGTAGTTACACCTTCCATTATTCACAAAGTTTTGAAGGCACAACTCACAGCAATGCATTAACAAAATTGCAGAAATAGCTTCCGGAGAGGTTCCATTTTACTATGCTGGGACTGATGGAGGTTTGCAGTACAAGGGACGGTCAGTGGTACCATCTGCTGATGATTTAAGGAAGGATGTGATGACTGAGACTCACCACTATGAGTTCTCTGTTCATCCAAGAGGGGACAAGATGTATCAGGATATGAAGCGGCAGTTTTGGTGGGTAGGTATGAAAAGGGACATTGTTCTTTTTGTTTCGTAGTGTAGTACTTGTCAGATGGTTAAGATTGATCATCAGAGGCTGCTAGGAGCTCTACAGCCACTTCCGATACCAGAGCAAAAATGGGAGAACATTTTTATGGATTTTATGGAAGGGTTGCCAAATTTATTTAAGGATCACAATTCCATTTGGGTCATTGTGGACAGATTGACGAAATCATCATTTTTTGCCTATTCGTACTAACTTCACTTCGGAGCAGTTGGTGAGACTTTATGTGATACCCCCAGATTTTCGGATGCGGGTTGGCCAGGCCCACGCCCGATTACCCGAGGATATCAAACAAATTAGCAATTAACGAACACAGAGTAAAATTTTAAAGTAAATAAGAATAAATAAAATTTGCTGAATAGAAAACTAAAATGATAATCCATTAAATGAAATCCCGAAATAAAATTTCATTAATAAACAACCTTTATGATATAACTGATCCTCCATATACAACTCGGGAATCCATCTAGTGGACCCCTAAATAAAAATCTCAACTGAAACGTAAACAACTGACATAAAACCAAATACTAAAATATGGAAGGACATCTTACGTCGTCGGTGGAATAAATGATAATCCCTGTACAGCACGATCAAGCCTAAGACTGGAACCGTCCGATACCTGAAAATAAGAGTTGGTCAGGCCCACGAACAAGTTCTAATCTAACTGCAATCCATACAGTGACCCGATACGCAGATACACCTAAATACCTTATAATATCTATCTAGTACATATATAAATATATCCACACTAGAGGACCTTCACTGGACTATAATGGGGTCTTAACCTGAGTAGAAGGCAACATGCAAAAGCGCACCCAAAGGTGGGCATGAATACATAGACCTAACAGGGTACACCTCAACCATCATATCCAGCTATGCATCCCAATGCATATACGCTCCCTAACCAACGACTCTGAGACTCATGCCCATATCGTGGTGCCATAACATATATATAAAGTTCGTCTAACCCAAGGTATGCCATTTTATTGTTTATTGAATTGACATAAGAATTTTAATCCAGTTTAGTCATTCAACTTAATCAGTCGATCTGACTTAAACACAACCAACATTTAATCCAGGTAGTCATTCAACTTAATCAGTCGATCCGACTACACACAAACACAATTAATCCAGATAGTCTTTCAACTTAATCAGTCGATCTGACTAAACAAGGTTTAGGATTCAATATTTTACAATCCTTCCCTTAAATCCAATAGGTTAGGTTTATGCGTTTTGAGCTAAACCATCCCTAGTATGACACCGTCCCATACCGGTTCATACCATCCTCCACAACCATGTAATTGACAGAATCTATTAATTCAGCAACTAAAATTCCACATATATATATAATCGTTTAGCGATTTATAATCCAAAACCAATATCCAAGTATTTGCAATTAAATCAAAGCATTTAAACCATATAGTTGTAAGGAATGATTTCATAATTCAACCACTAACATCCAGAGCCTGCATAGATCACATCTAACACATCAATGACCCTATAATATATTTAAAACCATCTTATAAATATATTAAATCCCACTGGAATGCCTAAAAATAAGCTTAAGTATTTAAAACTTCATCTATCCACTAACCGTATACAATGTACATAAGTGTTATACAGTTTGATCCGTTAATTTAGAATTAACCTTAAATCAATTTAGGATCTTAATAACACCCAAAAATTAACTATTTAATCCCTCCGTGAAGTCTCATTAAATTTCTAAAATTTAATCAAGCCATTTAGTTCCTTTCTTTTGTTAGTAGCATACACCGTTGTATATTTTTACACTGCTACATCCTTTGTCTTAGAGACTTAAATTATGCAACAATAAGTTTAATAACACTTAGAATTTACTACTTAGATCCTCTGTTAAGTCCCTACAGTTCATTAGAATCACTCAAAAGCTCAAACAGTGCTCAAAACACCAAACAGAGCCCTAGAAAACACTTTCTGGACGTAAAACAAATTGGAGCCGGCTCTTGGAATGGAAGAGCCGGCTCTTCCCCTATTAGAGCCGGCTCCAATTCCCTAGGAGTCGGCTCTTGCTGAAGGGGAGCCGGCTCTTGACTTTCTAGAGCCGGCTCTCTCCCTCTTGAGAGCCATCTGTCCGTCTGTGACTTCTGCGACCTTCTTCTTCAACGCCGGCCGCTTCCTACCCGTTCTATTTAGTTTTAGACTGTTCCCAAGGGTCCTAACTATGTCCAGTATAATCCCCATGGAGTGTTTACAACAGTTGAAATCAAAAACAAAAACTACAAGTTCCACAGACAAATCATGCTTAGGAAAAACAACTTCTGTAATGAACTTTCAAAAAACCCATCACCGAATTTATTCAAGGCAAAGATAAGGTTAAATTGACATATAAAAACATGCTTAATTCAATTATTGATCCATTAAAACCCTAGAGTATATCTAGGTGCACAGAACACAGGCCAACAGGAAGGAGGAAAAAAGAACTTGTCTTTCGGTTCCGATTTGAAACCTTTCAACGTCATCTTCCTCCTAGACTTTCCGGTGGCCACTGCAACACTGTCTAGCCTCCTATTACCTCTGCCCTTTCCTCTCCCTAGGTTTGGCCTTGAAACCTCAGTCGAGAACTCACAATTTACTCTGTTCTCTTAAACCTTACTCTGTATCTCTCTGTGTTTTGCAGAACCCTCTACGTGTATATGCTATGTGATATATCGTAAAACCCTAGCTTAACGCATAATGGTGTATTTATAAACTAAATACTAAAACCCTAATCCATGTCAAATTGAGATAGAGCCCTAAACTTAATCCGAGTTGGCCCATAACAAAAACCTACAATTAAATTTCATTTAATAAAACAATAATAAATCAAATTATCCAATTAAGTCAATTAATGCAAATAATGTTAAATAATTCAACTAAGGCAATTAAACCAAAATAATAAACGCAAATAAATAATTAACAAATAAATCAATTAATACACACAAATAAACAATTTGCCACATAAGCATTTATTCATAAAATTAATAAATAAAATAAAAATGCACATAAAATAACATTTAAATTCCAATTTTATCCCTTTTTAAAGTAGGGCTATTACACTTTACATTTTAAAGATTGTAAAGTTGCATGGTATTCCGTTGTCTATTATATCGGACAGGGATTTGAGCTTTGTGTCAGGATTTTGGAAGAGTTTTTAGCAGGCTTTGGGTACCGAATTACACCTTAGTACTGCTTATCATCTACAGACTGATGGACAGACTGAGAGGGTGAATCAGATCATGGAGGATATGCTTAGGTCGTGTGTTCTTGACTTCAAGGGCCACTGGGAGGATTATTTACCACTTGTGGAGTTTGCTTATAACAATAGTTTCTAGAAGACTATTGGGATGACACCATTTGAGGCGTTATATGGCCGACCGTGCCGATCGCCTGTTTGTTGGATGGAGGTTGGCGAGAGCAGATTTTTAAGTCCTGAGTTCATCAAGGATACTTCTGAGAAGATTGCTCTTATTAGGGATCGCATGCGTACTGCCCAGAGTAGGCAGAAGAGTTATGTTGATTGTCGCACACGTGCTTTGGAATTTCAGGTTGGGGATCAAGTTCTACTCAAAGTGTCGCCTATGAAAAGTGTCATGCGCTTTAGGAAGAAAGGGAAGTTGTCACCGTGGTTTGTCAGTCCATTCATGATAACGAATTGAGTTAGAGCTGTCGCTTATCGGTTGGCACTTCCGGATAATTTGGATCGCGTTCATAACGTTTTTCAAGTTTGGAAATTTCTGCGAAATGAGGATCGGTATCAGCATATCGATGTTGGGGAGATTGAGTTGCAGCCGGATGCAACTTATTTGGAACCACCGTGTCGTATTGTAGATCGTCAGGATCAGATCCTTCGTAACAAGGTTATCCCTTTAGTTCGTGTCCAGTGGAATCATCACAATGAGGCTGAGTCTACTTGGGAACGGGAGAACGTCATTCGCTCACAGTTTCCTAAAATTTTGGAAGAAGGTATGAGCGAATTCTGAGGACAGAATTCCTTTTGTTAGGGGGGAAGAATGTAATACCCCTACTTTCAAAAAGGATAGTCCTGGTATTTTCTTTATTGTTTAAAATTCAATTTTTTATGGTTTAAGTGTATATATGTTTATTTAATTGATTTAGTTGTAGTTAATTTATTTAATTGTTTTACTTATTGATTTAATTGTATTAATTATTTAATTGTTATTTAATTTTTTTGTTGTAATTCGTTGTTTTAATTATTGCTTTAATGGTATGTTTTAATTACATTTAATTAGTTTTAACGTGACTGTAGGATTGGTTGCATATATAGGTTACACAGTTTATAGCCGACATTGATATTAACTTAGATTTCTTTATGGGCCGAGTTGGGCTCTGTCTCTAAAGCTTATAAATACACCATGACAATAAGTCTAGGGTTTACGATCATAACACTTAGCCTATAGACGTAAACTAAGTTCTGTAAAGACAGAGAGATACAGAGTGAGGTTTTAAGAGAACAGAGCACGTTTGGTGTGGGATTCGACTGAGGTTTCAAGGTCGGACCTAGGAAAAGGGAAGAGCAGAAGTAAGAGGAGGCTAGACAGTAGTTTAGTGTTGCCGGAACAGTGGACACGACGCTGAGATTTCATAACTAAAATCACATTCAAGTTCTTTTCTTCCTCCTTCCCTCTGGCTTGTGTTCTGTGCACCTAGATAGTCTCTATGGTTTAATTAATGATTAACTAAGTTTTATATGTATATTATATGCCATATTGATGATATATATGTGTTGTAATCTATTAAATTACAGTTCGTACATGTCTGTTTTCAGTTGTATTCTTAAAGCATGCTTAGTCTATAGAACTGGTAGTTTTGTATTTAATTTCAACTGCTGTAAACACTCCATGGGGATTATACTGGACACAGTTAGGAATAGTTTAAAACCAAATAAAAAGGTTAGGAGCGACCGGAGACGAAGCAGAAAGTTACAAAAGTTGCAGCGGTTGAAGACGACTCTCAAGGAGGTGAGAGCCAGCTCCATAGAAGTAGGAGCCGGCTCCCACACATGTAGAGCTAGCTCCAATGTCCTTGGAGCCTGCTCCCAAAGTTTTGGAGAAGGCTCTCTTCAATAGTAACATTCTGATATTTTTTTTTTACGTGTTGTGGTTACTGTTAGAGCATGGGAATTGTTTAGAAACTTTTGGGATTTGTAATACACCTCGGATCCGAGACACGGGTTGATCAGGCCCAAGCCCAAACCCGAGGAAAATATCAAACAATTAATATGTAACCAAACACAGAATACAAGATAAAATAAATAATAATAATAATAAGCTGGGAGAATACTAATTGAAATCCTCAAAATATAATTATTGAAATCCGATAAATCCAAACTCCAAATTCGATAAGTTACAACTCGGGAATCCATCCAGTGGACCCCTTATTAAAACCAAAAGAAACTAAACATCTGAAATAGAAACTAAAGGTAAACATAGAAAAGATTCCTACGTAGGCGGAGGAATGAATATCTGTATTTGCTCTGCACGTCCAAGCCCTAACCCTGGAACTGACGAACACGTGAAAAATAAGAGAGTGGGTCAAGCCCACATGCAAGTCCTATTCTACTACGATCCAAACAGTAATCCGATACGCAGAGATACATTCTAAGAAGACTCAACAACATCTAGAGTAGTCCATATGTATATATATAGTATACACTATAGGACGCTCGCTAGTCCAGTAGGTCTGTATCAGCCTGAGTAGAGATACTATGCAAATTGCACATAATGTGGTCATGTGTACCTAGACCTACCAGGGAACAATACCTATGTCCAATAATCTATCCTAGGCGATATACGTGCCCTAACCATGGTCCTGAGATTCAAACTCATACCATAGCATCATATAATATATATAAAATCCTAGTAATCCTAATACAAAATATCAACCATCTGTATTGTGGTTTGATATATGTATCACCAATCCATCCTGAAACTACCACAGGTCATTCAAGCGTTTTATTGATATGACACAAATATGAGATGAACTTAACCTTTTTGGTTAATCCATCATTAAATCCAGATTAGGTAGAACACAGTGTTTGAAATAGTCCATACCCAGTACGCCACCGTCCCATACCGGTGCATACAATCCTCCATCCAACACAGTTAACAAAAATAGTACCATATACATTTATTAACTATACTACAGAATCAACATACAACCAATCTAATCTGTGTATGATTCAATTATACATTCAATATAAGATATAGAAATCCTGTTCCAGTCCATCGAATTTAGAAAGAAAGACTACGCATATAACTCCTCCAAAATAGTACAGTAACCGATGAAATATACCGTATAATTAAATATCAGTTAATTTCCATTTAAGCATACCTATTTTTTCCAGAACATATAATATATGCTTATACAACAGTTGAAACATGAATATAATTTAGAATTATGCTAGAAACCAAAGTACTTATAGAAACAGTAAGCAATGTCAAGGTATAATTCAACCTCCCACATACAGTGTATTATTGTAGGTTATCCCATGCATCAATATTAATACTAACATGCTTCCCAATTCTTTTAATATCTCTGGAACAGTTTTATAAACCATCCACAGCCCTTAGAACAACTCAGAAACCCTCATACAGGCCATCTGGAAGTCAGAAACGTGAAAAATCAAAAAAATAAAAGAGGAGCCGCCTCCACCAAAAGTGGAACCGCCTCTCCCCTTGGTGGAGCCAGCTCCACCCTTTATTGGAGCCGGCTCTATCCTTGTGGAGCCGACTCCACCCCCTTGTGGAGCCGACTCTCCTCCGTTGAGAGCCGTATCCCCTATTCTGTGCATCTTCTTCGCCTCCGACGAAGTGCAGAAACTCTGTACAGTTTTTATAGCCTATTTAGGAGTTCAATTGCAGTCCTAGAATCCATTAAAATCATGCATTCAATCCCAAATACATAAGGTTAAGCAAAATTAAAACTCACGCAAACAGTTTATTTTTAAACAGAGCAACGTCCTACACACAACAGAATTATGCAATGATTTAACCGTCGATTCAACATGCTTCCAAGATTAATATTATTTCAACTTAATCTGTTTTAGTGCTAAATTAATTCCTGGAGTCCACTAGGCATGCACAGAACACGAATTAAAGGGAAAGAATAAAATAGTGACTTTCCTTTGAGTTTCAGATTTGAAACTCTAAACTGCCGTCTCCTGAATTTTCCGACGGGGTTTCCGACTGTTGTTCCACCTTCGTCACTTTAGGTTTAGTCTCAGTTGAAACCCACAACCCTAGCTTCCTTCCTTTCTGTAACTCTCTCAAGTTCTCCTCTCTGCTTCTCCCAAAACCACAACTGTTGCTCTTTGTATGTTCTCTACGTGTATGGGTTTTATTTTTAAAACCCTAAGTAAAACTCGTACATGTATTTATAGGTGTTTGTAATACACAACCCTAATTCTAGTTGCAATACAAGAAAGAAACCTACATATACCAAGTCGGCTACCATGAAACCTAAAACCCTAATCCTAACTCCTGCATTTAACTAATTAAATCAATTACAAATAACTCAATTTAAAATAACCATAATTAAATAAAACAAGTATAAAATTAGATACCAAATAAACAAATAACAATTACACATTTAATCAAATATCAATTAAATCAATTTAAAATAAAATAACCCTATTTAATTTAAAACAATTTACAATTAAGCAAATAATTAAAAATTAAACAAAATACATGCAATTTAAGCAACACAACAAACAAGGAAACAATTAATCAAATAAAAAGACAATTAAATCAAAAATAAAATACCAGAAATATCCTTTTAAAATTAGGGGTATTACAGGATTTCACAGAAGGATTAAATGGTTTATTTTGGGTGTTAATAAGACCTTAGATTGGTCAAAGTTGGCCTCTGAGTTAGTGGGACAAACAGTATTAAATTAATAAACTTACTGTACTGTTAATGGTTAAAAGACAGATTAATTGCTTAACTAAATTTTAGCAATTTAATGGGATTTAGAATGTTTATGAAACTTATTTTAAATGTATGATAGGGTCATCAATGTTTTTGTTTTGATCTATGCATGCTTTGGAATGCTAATTGTCAAAATATCAAACCTTTTTTGCAATTACTTGGATTACTGCTGGATTGCAATTGCTAAAATAATGAAACATTTTCTGTAACACTTGGATAATGGTTTGGACTGTAAATTACTAAATTATGAATTATGAATTATAAATTTACATGGATATGGAGGATTGTATGCACTGGTATGGGACGGTGGCATACTAGGGACGGTTTAGCTTCAGAGCACTAAAACCTAACCTATTGGATTAACGGAATGGATTGTAAACTATTGAATCCTAAATTGTGTTTAAGTTAGATCAACTGACTAAGTTAAGTGACTCCCTGGATTAATTGGTTGTAGTTAAGTCATATCAGCTGCATAAGTTGAATGACTAACTGGACTATGTTTTGTATGTCACCTCAATGAATAATTGAATGACATACTCTGGATTTGGATGGACTTCAGGTATATAATTATGGTACCACGAGATGTGATACCCCCGGATTTCCGGATGCGGGTTGGCCAGGCCCACGCCCGACTACCCGAGGATATCAAACCAATTAACAATAAACGAACACAGAATACAATTAAGGAAACAGGACTAAATAAAAATTTGCTGAAAAGAAACTAAAATGATAATCCAAATACTGAAACCTCAGAATAAAATTAAATTAATAAAGAATTATTCTGATGCATCCAAATTCTCCATTTCTAATACAACTCAGGAATCCATCTGGTGGACCCCTAAAAACTCCAACACTGAAATCATCAACTGAAGAACTCCACTGCTAAATCATGAAGAAACTCCTACGTCGTCGGAAGAATGAGAAGCTGTCTCTGCTCGGCACGAACAAGATCTAAGACCTGGAATCGTCTGTTACCTGAAAAATAATAGTAGGTCAGGCCCACGAACAAATTCTATCCTAATTACAATCCAAACAGAGACCTAATACATAGATACATCCTAGATGTCTCAACCATATCTATATAGTCCGTAATAGATAAATATATATCCACACTACAGGACTCTCACTAAACTATGCTGAGGGTCTCAACCTGAATAGAAAGTAACATGCAATACGCACCCGAGTGGGCATGACTATCTAAGCCTAACAGGGTATACCTCCACCAACATAGCTAGCTACGCATCCTATTGCATATACGCACCCTAACCATCGACTATAAGACTCAAGCTTAAATCACAGTACCATAATTTATATATATAAATTCCCATCCAAACCAATGTAGTGCCGCTCAACTGTTCGTTGCCATGACACGACATAAAATTAGGATTTAAATATTTTAATTAAATCCCTATCCCAACTATATATATAAGTTCCCTCCAAGTACAATGTTGTGCCGGTCAACAGTTCATTGCTCAAGACACAACATGTAATCAGGATTTAAACGTTTTAGTTAAAACCCTATCCTTCCTAATACAGAAATATAAACAATCATCCAGTATGTCGTTCAACTTTTTTAGTTGACAGGACATGAAACCATGTAGGATTTAACTGTTTTAGTTAATCCATTCCGTATGTATGAATGGGTAGGATTTAGTGTTGTGACCTAATCCATCCCTCCGTATGACACCGTCCCGTACCGGTGCATACATGCAAATGATCCGTTAATGATGCAACATTATAAACAGTACATCAAATAAAGTCCACAGTATCCATATAGTTGATAAACACAGAATTTAAACAAGTCATCAACTAAAAATCCAGAATCCATCCATGTAATTAACGAGACAAAGTTTAATAGTTCATCTAGTTAAAATCCAGAATCCATCCATATAGTTGATAAACACAGAATTTAAACAAATCATCAACTAAAAATCCAGAATCCATCCATGTAATTAACGAGACAAAGTTTAATAGTTCATCCAGTTAAAATCCAAAATCCATCTATGAAGTTGATAACTTAATTTATTTAACTTAAATTTCAACTAACTTAAAACACAGTCCAGCAGTTGACAACATTAGCAATTAGTAAAGTGTTAATTATGTCAATGAATGATTTAATATCATTCCAAAAACCCACAGAGCATATCACTTTCAATTATATTTAAGAATAACTATACAAATCCTTTTAACTTGCTAGCAGTACGACATGCAGTTAAACATTCCCTCTCCGTTTACGGTCTGTGATTAAATAACCAAAAATCCAGGGACTGATATATTACAAGTCAGATAACCAACAGAGTATATCATATCAAATTACCTTAAATTATAATTATACCGACCCCTACTACTTGCTAGAATAGCAACACACCGTCAAATCCTTCCCTCCCATGGACAACATATAATTTAACCATTAAATTTTCCGAAGTTAGTTAAGTTTAATTACAGAGACTAACCATCCTGGGACTATAACAGATTAATTAAAATCTCTTAGAAGCCCATTACACTTTCAGAATCACACAACAGCTCCTGAACCTCAAAAAAAATCACAGAACTACACATATTGTGTAGTTTTTCATAGAGCAGGCTCCCCCACAAGAGGGAGCCGGCTCTCCCTAGTCCAGAGCCGGCTCTCCCACAAGGGGAGCCGGCTCTCTTTGCCCTAGAGACGTGTAATACCCCTAATTTAAAAGGATAGGTTTGGAATTTATTTTATTGTTTACATTATATTTTTATTTATTTAACTATGAATTGATTTGTTTTAACTGAAAATTTGTTTATATTTCAATGTGAGTTTATTTTGTTTTATGTGTATGTCTTATTTTAATTTAATTGTTCATTGCTGTGGTTTAATTGCATTTAGTTATTTAATAGATTTAATTGTAGTTTTCCTTTAAGTGGGTTAAATTAGTTATTTTAATTAGGATTAAAATGCTTTAACTGATTTAATTTAACTATTTAGGTGATTTAATCTAATTTAATATAATGGTTAATTATTTGAATTTAAGTGTTAATTATTTTCATTTAATTGTTGTTTTAATTAGGGTTGTGTTTTAAAAAAAGTCATGTTATAGCCGTCGTAGGAATCTAAGTAAGTTGGATGGGCCGGTTAGGATTACAGTTGGGTCTTGCATTAAGCTAGGGTTTAGTAAAATCCTATAAATAGATGTGAGATTTTTGGTTAGGGTTTTAGGAAAAAATAACAAAACCAAGTATACGTCTGTGGAGGCAGAGGAGGAACAGAGGAACTTTTGCAGTAGGAATCGCCGAAAAGCTTAGAAGAAGACGTAGAGATTTTTAAACAAAGGTCTCAAAGGCAAGTTTTGTCCTTACTCTCCCCCTTAGGCTTTGTGTTCTTTGCATACTCGATAGTTCCAGGATAAATTACATGTTTTAAAAAGGAAAACGTTATCTGTTTCATGGTTCAACTTTTAACTATGACAATATGTGGTTTATATCTGTTATATCGTATAAACTTATTGCTTGCATTGTTCTTTGTTAATCCATGTTAGTAGTGTATTAAGGACTTAACCAAGGGTTGGAATTTACTGGAACTAAGTTAAAATCTCTGGGAACCTAAACTGTGAAGTGCTGGAGGTGTAGACGACGACTGAAGAAGGAAAACGAGGCAGAGGAGGGAGAGAGCCGGCTCCTCTTTGGATTGGAGCCGGCTCTTCTAGGTTTGGAGGCGGCTCCAAGACCTTTGGAGCCAGCTCCAAAGCCAATGGAGGCGACTCCATGATTTTGGAGCTTGTTCCATGTTGCTCCTTTATGTGTTTTTACGTTCTGTTTGCTCATTTTCTATTTTTCAGTGATAAAGCTTCATGGTGGTTGATTTCCTATGTTTCTAATGGAGATTAAATACTGTGATAGATGGTTTATGAGTGGTCCAGAGTGAAATTAAATTGCCAAGGACTGAATGTTATAGAGTTGCACTCAGAGCATGTAACATTAAAATTGTATGGAATTATTTTAGGTGTTTTGCAGAGATGTATGGATTTGGTTAATTTAAATTTCTTAATGTTATTAAAGATTTCTATGAGAGTTTATTTCCCTGTTAATTACATATACCTGGAAAGAAAAATATAAAGAAATACATGTTTTAAATCTATATTGTGCTAAAGATTTATTTATGGTTAATTTGTACAATTTAGTGCATTAATTTGTTGGACAGAAAACTATAAGTATGATACATTACTTATGGTCTTTTTTTTGCATGTCGTGGAATTTAGTTAGACAATATCGATTTGTGCTCTATAAATTGTATGGAAAACTGGGAACAGAGATATATTTACAGACACAATCCTCGTGATCAAGTTATGATTTCTGTATTGATTTACTTAAGTATGATTGGTAATCTGTTCTAAGGTGCTTAGTTGAAATTGTTGGTATTGACATTTATATAGTCAGTATTTCATCAACTGTTAGTTTAATTAAGCATGTTTGATAAGTTACTTTAATATGCTTAGTATGGAGTAGTTGGTATTGATAATTATACTTTAAATGTTAATTAATTATTGGCATTATTTAAGAATGGTTGCTAATACATTCTAATATGCCTGGTATGGAATTGTTGATATTGTTATTTAATTGTAAATACTTTATTAACTATTGGATGGATGAGATTGTATGCACCGGTATGGGACGGTGTCATACTAGGGTTGGATTAGCTCAAATTGCTAAGTCCTACCTATTTTGGAATAAGGGCACGAGTTATTAAATAAAATCCTCCTTATGGTTATAAGCCGGTGCGGTTGAATACGCGGAACGACTTACTGGATTTCTTGTGGATGGTTAGGAACAGAATTTAAATATATTTTTATGTTACCGTGACATGAGCTTGAGTCTCAGAGTCGACGGTTAGGGGGCGTATATGTCGTTGGATATGTACCAGCTGGCTGTGAGGATTGAGGTATACCCTGTTTAGGCTTAGGTACTCATACCCACTCAGGTACGATTTGTGTGATGCCTTCTATTCAGGTTGAGACCCTCTTCATAGTCTAGCGAGGGTCCAGTAGTGTGGATATATATTTATGTACGGACTATTAGCTATTGATTGAACTATTTAGTATGTACTTGCGTATCGGGTCTCTGCTTGGACTGTAGTAGGATAGAACTTGTTCGTGAGTCTGACCCACTCCTATTTTACAGGTGTACGTCAGTTCCAGGCTTGAGCTTATTCGTGTGGAGCAGAGACGGTTACTCACTCTTCCGACGATGTAGGATCTCTTTCCAGATGTTCGACTTGGATTTTATCTTCAGTTTTACTTTGATTCAGTTTGGGATTTTTATATTAGGGGTCCACTAGAGATGGATTCCCGAGTTGTTAAAAGATTGGAGATTTTGGATTGTAGGATTTTAAGTTATTAATATTTTAAGGTTTTTATATTGAGGATTTCTTTTATAGTTCTTTCCGCTCATTATATTATTTCTTAAATCATTTTTGTAATCTGTGTTCGTTATAACATATTGATTGTTTGATATCCCTCAGGTTTGGGCCTGGGCCTGATCAACCCGTTGTCTCGGATCCGAGGGGTATCACAAGACGGCTCTCTCCTTTGGAGAGCCGGCCCTCACTCCTTTGAGAGCCTGCTGCCCTTCTGCAACTTTCACGGCCTTCTTCTTCTTCTTTGGCCACTTCCACCTCCTTTGTTCCTTATTAAAACTGACCCTAAGCGTCTTAACTTACATCCAATTATCATGTAAGTCCTTTGTTTACCACAATTTGCATTAACAGAACAATCAAGACCATCATCGAATCAACATGCTCAAAGATCTACAGGTGAACTAAACTTGCACAAACAATTTCAGTTTAATTTCAGAACATACAGATAGTTAATTTAACCTATACAAAGCATGCATAATCTATTTAATAGCTGTTTAAGATCCTAGAGAACATCTAAGAATGCACAGATCACAAGCCAAAGGGAGAGAAAGAGAATAGAACTTGCCTGTGATTTCAATTATGAAATCTCGGCGTCGTGTCCACTGTTCTGGCAACACGAACCACTGTAAAGCCTCCAAGTGCTCTAGAATAATCCACCAAAATCCCACCTTGGTCCCCACTGTTCTTCTCTTTGCCACCCATACAGTGTTCTGTTCCTTCTACCCTCTGTTTTTACAGAATTATCTTCACGTTTTTGTGCTATGAGTTATGAGCGTAAACCCTAGTTTACAACAAAATGGTTGTATTTATAGACTTAATCCTACAACCCTAATCCTTGTAATATTAGAGTCAGAGCCCTAATGTTACCCCAAGTCGGCCCATAAAGCAACCAAGATTTATCCATGTTGGTTAAACACACTGTCTTCCTAGAGACCCTAGTAAACTAACGTAATAACCAAAAACTTATTTAACTTATTGATATTAAAATTAATAATTACTAAATTAATCCATTTAAACATACAAGCTAATTAAATAACAATTTGTCAATTAATTCAATTAAAAATACAAGAAAAAAAAAATCTATTTAAGTCAACCAATCAATTCGCACATCAAGTAATTCAAATTTCATACATAGTCACATAAGCACCTAAAAATAATAAAATAAATATTGAAAATAACAAAATAAACAATAAAATTCTGATTATATCCCTTTCAAAACTAGGGGTATTACACGAGATGAGATTGAGTCTCAGGCTCGTTGGTTAGGGTGCATATATGCAGTGGATGTGTAGCTAGATATAGTAGGTAGGTGTACCCTATTAGGTCTAGGTACTCATGCCCACCTTTGGGTGCGTTTTCGCATGTTGCCTTCTATTCAGGTTGAGACCCTTATTATAGTATAGTGAATGTCCTTTAGTGTAGATATATATATGTATGGACTACATAAATATTGTGAGGTATCTAGGGTGTATCTGTGTATCGAGTCACTATATGGATTGCAGTTGGATTAGAACTTGCTTGTACAGGACGGTTTATCGAGTCACTCTTTTATTCTTTTCAGGTACAGGACGGTTTCAGCCTTAGAGCTTAATCGTGTTATTCGAGGACAGTTTTCCATTCCTCGGATTACGTAGGACTTTTCTCGATATTTCAGTTTTATTTACTTTCAGTTATTAGGGTTCCACTAGATGGATTCCCGAGTTGTAATCATGGAGGTTTTGGAAGTTGGATTTTATTAAGTTTTATCAGTTGAGGATTTTATATTAGTATTCATTTCAGTTTTTAATATTTATTCTTATTTCATTTTGTCATCTGTGTTAGTTTTAAAATATTAATTGTCTAATATTTCCCTCGGGTTTGGGTCTGGGCCTGATCAACCCGTGTCTCGGATCCGAGAGGTATTACAACATCCAAAGTTTCCAAAATCAACAAGTTGTGCACAACAAGCATATACACATATACTAAATGCACATAATCAAATATCATACACAATCAATTTGTGGGAACACACAAGACATGCCCTAAGTCCTCAACTATCAAGCCATGTAACATAGTAAGCCTTGAAAACATCAAAGATACCAACAAATCATTATTTCATTAAATGGAAGCTAGTAAAATAAAAATTAATAAATTCCTCTAGATTGCAAAATATCACTAAATGACATGAAATTAACATATAATAAGCAATATATCATGAAGAACTCAAATTTTAAATCAAAAGTCTAATTAAGCCATTAAAACACTTAATTAATTTTTAATTAATTTACTTAATTAAAAATCTCTAGATTTCAAAAGTTACCAAAAATTCCAAATAAAATATATGATGAACTGCAAGCCATGGGTTCTCCAAATATCATATTATTAATTAAATTTAAGCATACTTCAACTAAGAAATTAAATCATCATTTAATTAAAAGAAAAACTATTTCTAGATCTAAACTTTAAACATGTATATAATTTATATAAACCTCAAAAATATGTAAAATACTAAGATTATAAACATGAAACACCCCCTACCTCACTTGAGATGAAAATCTCAAATCCCATCAAAATCGAACTCCACAAAATGCGATGAAAGTTTAGGGTTTAGGCGAGGACAACAAGGAGGACAAGAAACTTTCAAGAAACAAGACTATAATACTCCGATATTTTAAAAGATTTATTAATTGGAATTAATTACTTTTATTTTGTTTTTAAATAATTTATTTGATTTAATTTGAATTAATTACGTTTATTTTAATTTTTAATTGATTTGTTTTATTAAGTGCTTAGATTAATTGTTTTATTTTATTTATATTTCGTGAGTTATTGATATAATGATTGTTGTGTATATGCTTAATTATTGATTGAATTGTTGGGGTGTTAATTTTATTGGTATGGTATGACTTGGTTGTAATTTATTGTTTTGTTTATGTGCTTAGTGTAGTTAGTTTTGTTAATTTAAGTATTTATTTAATTATTTGGTTTATTTAAATTAATTGGATTTGGGCTTAAGGGAAGTTGGACCAAAAGATGTGGTCTTGGGCGTGTATGAAGCCTTATTGGGTTAATTAATAAAGGCTCATGGTTATTTAATTATTTAAATGATCATTTTTGTATTAATTATAAATATATATTTATTGATATATATAGGTATATATGATTTAATTAACCAATGGGTTAATTATGGAAGGTGTATATATGTGTGTGTGTGTGTGTGTGTGTGTAATATAATATATGTTTATAGATATATAATATTTAAAGATTATTATTTTAATCCATAGTCCTAGTTGGAATAGGATTTGGATTTTAATGTGTATAAATATACACATAATGCTTTAGGGTTAAAGGTTGACACGTTAGAAAAAGAAGAGAAGTAGAGAGAGAAGAAGAGGAAGATGACAAAGAGGAAGTCGGATTAGAGAAAAAAAGACACTGGAATTAGAAGAGAGAATTAAAACTTGAAGCATCGGTTTCGTTTCGAAACCTTCAGGCAAGTTCTTTTCTAACTCTCCTCTTAGGACCCATAAGTTTTTCACCTTGAATATCAAGGCTTTAATTAAATTATTAATTTAAATCATAGTTAGAACTGATTAATCAAAAACATGAATTATTATATCTTTATACTTATTGATTAAATCGGAGTATTGAAAGTATGAATTATTATTCTATTATTTTTATTTTTGGAGTTTTGGATTTTGATTGTTATATATATGGGTTGTATATATATTTTAAATCAAAATAGGCTTGATCTAGGACCCAAGAAGGTTAAATAGGGTTTGTAGAATTTTTTGTAATTTTATGGAATTTTTTTTGGAATTTTTTGTGATTTTTATATATTTCTTGGATGTTTTAGAATTATATATTTAATTATATATGTGTAAAAATATATGTATTTATATACTGTTTTCATATATATGTTGGGAGGATTAATCGGCGCAGTGTAAAAGGAGTTAGATTCAATGCGGCACGGTACACTGAATTATGGTGTACCGCGGATGTGAACCTTCGACGTCGAGTTGATGGCTAGTAAAGTAATCTAGTGTGATGCAGTATGTAGTAATGTGGTGTACCTTTGGATCTGGCCGTTGATATCAATGGCAGTTGATCAGGTGAGGTGGAGTGCACCTAATCTTAGTACACAACAGATCTAGATCGTTGACTAAGTCTGGTCAACAGAGGAAGTGATCCAGTGCATCGTGGCTCACAAGACAAGAAAGAAGCAGCCAACCAGAAGCAGCCACGTCACCCAAAATGAAGAATAGGCACGTGGCAGCTTGTGTAAGGCGCGTGGGGGCGCGTGAATACACCTGCCAGTCATGGGTGGCGCGTGGAAGTGCGTAAGAGATGTTTGGGGTCGTGTGGCAACGTGTGGGGACACGTAAAGAGGTGTTTGGTGTCCCGAAAAGGTTCTGTGAAGTCCGGAGATGTCCTAGAATAAGTTTCAAGCTTGTTAGGGTTAAAATCAACCCTTAGAGGAGATGTTCTTGGTTTTCTAAAAATTATAGAGTGTTATTAAGCTATTTAGTAGCCTTTAGTTGGTGTAAATATAATAAATTAATGATTTATTACGGAAAGAAATGAATATATATATACATATATATATATATACATAATTATATATGAGTATATATGGTTTATTTAACTTGCAATTAGGATGGAATGAAGTATTTATATATATATATACATATGTATATGTATATATATAATATGGAATGTATTATACACATGTATATTTTATAATATATGTGTATATATATGTCATTTAAGATGATTAATAGTATTAGTCTTACTTGGTATATCTGGATAGGTTGGTTATTAATTAATTATATGCTTATTATATGCATAAGATGTATATGCACGATTTAGCTTATTAATTAAGTTTAAGGTTGGTACATGGTTAAATTGTAGGCATGGATGAGTTGTCAAAGGCTTAAATATATTGCCTTATTATTTGTATGGATAAAATACATACCTGGAAAACATGGATGAATTGTCAATTAAAAGTATAAACATATATACTTGAGGAGGCATGGTTGAGTTACCAATATATAAATAAATATATTCATAATGGCATAGCTGAATTGCTATAGCATAATTAAATTGCTATGTGTATTAGATGATTAAAATTCATCTATGGATACGGTATGTATAAGTTCAATTATGATTAAATATTCTTAAATTAGAATAATCTAGTAGTTACATGTTAGTGTATTATTTTATATATATTAATAAAATAATATTGGTAGAGACATGAATGATTTGTCAAAACTTAAATTTTGAATTATTCATTTAATTGTAATTTATTGCTTAAATGGTTAAATTACTGTTTAGGTTGGAATTAAGGTAACTGGAGTTTATTTTATAATAAAATTATAAATGATGGATTTGGTTTAAGTATGATTAATAATTAATCGTTGGTGAATAGTTTTAACACTTTAAATGAACCTATTAATAGATAGGATTATTGTATTATATATAAGTATTTATATATATTAGTAGCATCGTTTTATTAAAGTTAAAGCTTTATTTGGGATGGTTTTGGTAGAGATGATCTATTTATTGGTTTTCAGAAGCTTAGTAGAGAGAGCTTGCTCGTATGGTTTAACTCATGATTTATTTTTCAGGTTATTAGAAGTTCAAGTCTCAAAGTTGAGGATCCGCAACTAGAGGACTTATCTATTCTTTCTTTTTTATTTCAAAGTAGGATATTATTACTTCAGTAATTAGTAATGGATTTATGGATAATGGATTTTGGTTAAGGAATCCTTGAGTTACGGGATTCCCCAGTTGTAACCATTGGAGAGTTATTAATGAAAATTTTTGTTCATTAGTTTTCTTCAGCGTATTATTTATTCTTTTATTTCATTTGTACTCTGTGCTTATTTGAAATACTTTAATTGTTTTGATATTCCCTGGTTTTGTGCGCAGATTTAATCAATCCGTGTTTCGAAATTAGGGGATATCACAAAGACCCAAATCCAAGCCTGAACTCACAACCCAAGAATCAAAGTACTACAAATTGGAAACCGTTCGGATAGAATGACCGCATCATTGAGGGGATAAAAAAAGTATGAATCGCGAAGATGAAAATCAAAGAGGAAATAGATGAAAAGAGGAGAGAGAAGAGGGCAGCCTTCAAGCTCTAGAAATGGTGGCTGCTGCAGCTACTTTAGGAAATAAAAAGTTAGAGATACTTTCTCTCTTATCCACTAACCTTAAATAGGTCAAAAAGGTGTCCCGAACAGTCCGAACGAGCCCCGTCCGGGTCTAAAAAGTGAAATCAGTGAAGACATGCTCAAATGCCAATAGTCTATGAATGAAAAAGTTTTGAAATGGAATTCTGAGGTTAACGGAAGAAACGGAGTCAAAAACCGAGCCCCAAGCAAGGAGATATGCCCCGGACAAGATTGACGACTAATGGGGTTCGAAAATTCAAAATAAATTAAATAAAAATCAAAAAAATATTTTGGAAGTGCCAAAGTCCATAAAAAGTGAAAATAAACCCTTCATGAAAGTTTGAACCTAAAACGAGAAACTTTTCTGAAAACTTTTCATAATTACACAAATGCCCTTCCACTAGATAACTCAAAAAGTGAATTTCTTAGAAAGCCCAAAATGAGGTACCATTCAAAAGATACATTTAATAGAACCTTAAATACAAAATTTTATCAAAAGATAATTGTGAAAAACACACCAAGTAAAGAAAACAATTTTCAAGAATCTTTGTATTTATACCCATACGGTCAAAAGTAAACATCTAGTATATTTTTCTACAAAAGTAAAAATGTAGATCACATAGAAATCAAGTAAAATGAATGCATGCAAGGTCGGAATCAAATCTTAGTATGACCTGATAGGTTATGCAAAATGCAAAGATAGTGAAAAATGACGGAAAAAGAAAACTCAGAAAAAGAAATCAACGGTAAAAAATTATCCGTAAAATTTGAGAGAATGGAAAAAGAAGGAAAATGACCGAATCATTACATACTATGTAACCACAAAATAATGAACCCACTCTAGAATACAATATAGTTATTTTTACACTCGCCATGTTATAAATTTCTAAATTCATTTTTCTCAATTCTTGGTAATACATTAAGAATTGGTAGAAATAAATTTTCATTGATATAATTAATTGATTAATTGTGTTTGGTAGAGAATATAATATATAAAAAGTTATTTTAAAATAATGTTTTTTGACGAGTTATCTTAAAGAATTGTTATGACTATTCTGAAAAGTTATCATTTTTAACGTATATTTTTAATATTATATTTTTTTTGTACAAATAATTATTTCTAAATTGAAATATATGTTCGGTGAGAATTCATTTTTGTTTTCTTTTACGGTAAACTATCTTTTTAACATAATAAAATGTGTGTATGAATCCATCTCTATCTTATCATCTTTGTCAAAAAAAAATTTCTCTTTGGAAATACTTGTATGCAAATTGAAATACATGGGAAAAAAAATTCAATGGACTTTCTTTATCACTTCAAATTTTTATTTTTTAAGTTATTTATTATTGATTGTTTACATAACTTATAAAAGAAAAACAAAACTACTTAATGAGTTACAATCTTAACAACAAATACACCCTTTAAAAGTTATCTCCTTAATGCAAAACACTTATAATATTTAATAATTAGATAGAAAGATGATAAAAACCCTAATATAAATCATATTAATATTTTAATTTGAATTAATGTCTATTCCGTAAATCAAAATTAATTTTTTGGTTTAAAAAAAAAATAAAGTCAATTTTATTTTATTTTGAGGTAAAATAATATTGAAAATACCAATTATTTATCCAATATAAAATTTTCTTTACGTGCAGTGCACGTGTTCATTTTCTAGTATATATATATTTCGTGGCTCAGTAATCATATACAAGGAATGCTTGTTCTTTCAAAACTTTGAAATAATTTAATTATTGCGTGTTTATCAAATAATTTGTAACAATTTTTTTATCCCAAAAAAATAGGCCCAACTGCATTAAACCCTCTTTGATTTTAAAAAAGATGCAAAATACCCATTTTTTTTTTTTTTTGGGCAACAAACCCCCTCTGTTACTTTATGAATAAGTTAAAGTCTGCACGTATATATTTTTCTCTCCATTCTCTTTTATTCCATCTTAGATATGTTAAGCTGACAATAGTTGATAACTTTAGTTCCAAAAATGCGCATGTAAACTAAATGCTATTACTTATTAAGGCCTAAATTGTATCCAACAATTTATATATCTATACTATTATTAAATGTGCAAAAATTTTCAGTATTTCAGTATTTATTTATTTATATAAAAAAATATTTATTAATTGATATAAAAATATTTTTTATAAAAATAGTTTCTATAAAACTCTAAAAATTACTTAATAAAATCAATTACAATAAAATATTTATTAATTGATATAAAAATAATAATTATTTTTTATAGAAGTATTTCAGTATTTATTTATTTATATATATAAAATATTTATTAATTGATTTAAAAATAGTTTTTATAAAAATAGTTTCTATAAAACTCTAAAAATTACCTAATAAAATCAATTACAATAAAATATTTATTAATTGATATAAATATAATAGTTATTTTTTTTATAGATAATTATCACAATATAACCGGTGCAGCCCAGTTACAATTATGTCATTATCAGGAGAGGACACATGTCATCATTCTATTAATTCAAGAAGCCTATAAATAGAGGCATGCATGAAGGAAGAAAGGATACAAAAATTGAGAATTTTATAAATCCAAAATTCCAGAGTAAAATACAGAAACTCTACGAAAGAGTTTCAGTATTTATTTTATATGTATATTTATTAATTGATATAAAAAGAGTTTTTATCTATACTATTATTAAATGTGCAAAGATTTTCAGCATTTATTTGTTTATTTATATAAAAATATATTTATTAATTGATATGAAAAAAAAATTCTATAAAACTCTAAAATCTACCTAATAAAATTTAAATTAACCTATTTATTTATTTATTTTTATGATTTTTTTAATAAAAGAAAATCTAATTAGACAAGAATAATTAATATAAAAAATATTTATTAATTAACATATAAAATAAAATAATTTTTCTAAAACTCTACCACAAATTAGCTTTTATTATGAGTTTCTTGATAAAATTAAATCTAATTAAAGAAGAATATATTTAAAGAAAATAAAATAATTTTTATAAAACTCTATCACAAATTACCTATTTTATTTTCAATAAAACTCTATCGCACTAGACATAGATATATTCAAAGAGTTTCTATAAAGCTCTAACACAAATTATTTATTTGTTATCAATCGGCCAGTGGCCTAACGTTACCAAGCCCCTAATTTTCAAAGAGAGGTCAAGGGTTAGAGCCTCCGTGGAAGCATGCGTGTGTGAGTACCCAACTAAGGAAAAAAAAATTATCTATTTGTTATGAGTTTTTTAATAAAAGAAAATCTAATTAGAAAACTATTATTAAAATAAAAAATTATTTATTAATTGATATAAAAAGAGGTTTTAAAAGAGTTTCTATAAAACTTTAACACAAATTACCTATTTATCTATTTATAATGAGTTATTTAATAAAAGAAAATCTAATTAAATAAAAATTATTTACATAAAAAATATTTACAAATTTATAAAACTCTATCACAAATTACTTATTTTGTTTTCACTAAAACTCTATCACACTAGATACAGATATATTTAAAGAGTTTCTACAGAACTCTAACACAAATTAGTTGTTTGTTATGAGTTTTTTAATAAAAGGAAATCTAATTAGACAACTATTATTAGTATAAAAAAAAAATTATTAATTGATATAAAAAAAGGTTTTAAAAGAGTTTCTAATAAACTCTAACACAAATTACCTATTTAACTATTTTTTATGAGTTTTTTTAATAAAAGGAAATCTAATTAGACAATACTTATTAATATAAAAAATATTTACTAATTGATTTAAAAAGAGTTTTAAAAGAATTTCTATTAAACTCTAGCACAAATTACCTATTTATTTATTTATTATAAGTTTTTTAATAAAAGATAATCTAATTAGACAAAAATTATTCATATAAAAAATATTTTTTAATTGATATAAAAAATAAAATAATTTTTCTAAAACTCTACCACAAATTACCTTTTATTATGAGTTTTTTTTTAATAAAAGATAATCTAATTAGACAAGAATTATTAATATATAAAAATATTTTTTAATTCATATGAAAAGAGTTTACAAAACTCTAACACGTATAAAAATAGTTTATATAAAATTAAGAAAATAAAATAATTTATATAAAACTTTACCACAAATTAGCTATTTTATTTTCTACAAAATTCTATCAGATATAACCTGTATTTATCTATTTATTACTAATATTTTTACAGAAAATAAAATAATTTCTATAAAACGAAGAAAATAAAATAAGTTTTTAAAAGAGTTTATATAAAACTCTAACAGAAATTGCCTATTTATCTATTTATTATGAGTTTTTCAATAAAAGAAAATATAACTAGACAAGAATTATTAATATAAAAAATATTTAAACCCCAACACAAATTATCTAGCTCTACCACAAATTAACTATTTTTTCTTTTTAAACTTTATCACATATGACCTATATTTATCTATTTATTTTGAGTTTATTAATAAAAGCAAATCTAATTAGGCAAAGATATATTTGAGGAAAATAAAATAATTTTTAAAAAACTCTAACACAAATTACCTATTTTATTTTCTTTAAAACTCTATTACATTAGACAAGGAAATATTTAAAGAAAATATATAATAATATAATAATACATATAAATAAATAAAATATAAAAGTGTAAAGAATTTCAATATTTTAGTATTTATTTTTTAATATAACAAATATTTATTTATTAATTAATATTTATTCTTTTATTAAAACCTAAAAGAATTTATTACTTTACAAAACTCAAACTTTACCACCAATTTTAAAATATTTCAGTATTTATCTATTAATATAAAAAAATATTTATTAATTAATATAAAAAGTGTTACAAGAAATTGTAATTTTTTGTAAGGTTTATTGTTACAAGCTTCAAATCAACAATTAGAAAAAAAAAAAAAAAAAAAAAATGGAAACAAAAATTCTATAAATTACAAAAAATTCACCATGCCTTTTACTAGTGTATATATATATATAAAGTAGGGAAGTTATATTCGGAATTAATGTCATTATTTCACATTGAATAGTAATCCTCTTTTGGAAAAAAAACAAAAGATTAAATTGAGATATATCTTCAATAAATAAAAATACTAAAGATGTCCACGTCTTCACTTGACAATTAATTTACTTTGCAAGAGAACGATTGAATTTGTAAAAAAAAATAGTAATTAATAATAATGTAGGCTGAATGACAATAATGCAGATTAAAGGGAAATCATTATAGTGTCGAAAAGGAATGATAATATATAAAATGTTGTTGCTTTTAGTGGGCCATTGGATTAACCTATATGCAATAATTAAATCTCCATCACATGGATTAATAATCTCAGGAAAATTGTTGTACCTTCAAAGGTTCATTACAACCACTCTTCTTTTCTTTCTTTCACTTTTCTTTTTATTTATTTTTAAGTGACTACTGACCAACTTTCACAAGAATATCAATACTTCACCTTTTGGAGTAGATAGATCATATTACCTAATGTGATAAATGGCCCAATTAATATCTCTTTTTGAAGTAGAGAGATTATGTCACCCAAAATTTGTATAATCTCTTCTCTTTTAATTAATTTAAAGTTTTATTAACTTTAACAAGTGGTTATTTAACAATTTTTACCACCGAACCATTGCCCCTTTGGTATAACCTCTTCTCTCTAAAAGGGAGGAGTGTTTTGAAGGTTTTTTTAGAAAAAAGCAAAAAAAAAACAATGACAAGATTATCGTTTAACTAATTAATGAGTCTAAATACATGTCACATCTAGGAATCCTACGAATTTTGGGTATCGAAACTTATCCAACAGCTTTGACAACTACGCTCTCTTTTCTTTTTTTTCTTTTTCTTTTTTCTTTGATGGACTGATAGTAGTAATTTAATTAAAAAGACAACAGAATTTTTTTAAAAATATATATTTTAGGTCTATCTCTGAGACTTCTTAGTCAATGTACGACATATGGTTTTAATTCTTGGTTGCATATGTTAGGCAAGAACTTGTAGAAATTCGTTAGCAGTTCAACATTAATTGCATATATATATATATATATATATATAAGCGCGCTTGGCGACTTGACTTGAATGATATTTTTTATTCATATTTTGAGTTCACAAATTGAATCGTTTGAATGAGATACAATATATTAATTAATAATGTGCTACAACGAAAAGACATGAACAGGCCGGCAATATTGAGAACACTCTTCTTTTCTTGTTAGATGTCACTTATCAGACTCAATAATCATCAGGGGTGTGGTTTATCCCAGGGAGGTAAACACCTTGTGGAGGCGGCTCAACACAGTAAATTCTTATGTAAAGAGTGAAATTACCAATACACCCCCACATGCTATAATCTTTATTAAAATTGGTTTGTTTGGATTAATGGGGGCTAACTTGCAACTAGTTGTCCCAAAATGACGATTCATCAATTTATAAGAAAAAAAGTTACTAATACAAAATAATTTCATGAAAAATCCAGTTGATATTCTGCATGCTTCAATTAGTTCTTTTTGATTTGTAATCATTTTTTAAGAGTCTGATATCGTTATATATTTTTGTATATCTGTCAGTTTAAATTAATATTGGTCCGAGTCCATTACACCATGACTACAATTACAATCAATACTGTCGCGATACCGAAGCCGTTAACCATGGCTTCAAATGTTAAATAAATAGTGTTAATTACTTTATTTCTATACAAATTTGCCTTGTCCAAAAAAAATAATAATAAATAAATTGTGCTAATAGATGTGACAAGAGCATGGTGGGGTATACAGTACACTATTCATTAGGTTGCTAAAAATAGAAAAATAAATGGACAATAGTGGGAGAAGCCATAGCATACATGATACAACACGCAACTACCTCAGCTCAGAAAATCAAGTAGAGTGAGAGAGAGAGAGAGGAAAGAGAATGTGTTTGGGAGAGAGGAGAGAGATAGGAAGACAGGAAGCAACAGGGGCATGTCCATACTGTGAAGGGAAAGTGGAGGCAGTGGATGTAGAGACACAATGGAGGTTTTTATGTCTATCCATTTGCTGCAACACCAAGAGAAAGTTCTTCTGTACTTCCTGCGCCAAACGTTTGGTCTTGTTCTCTTAGATATATTATTAAGAGTCCACTGCATATGTGTATCTTTGCTTTTTTTTCTTTTTTATTTTATTTCAGTTAAATAAGTGTAGTGTATCTCAGTTTTTTCTTCATTCTAAGGACAAATTAGATACACCATTGATCAGTTTTCTAATGATTTGAATATCATTTCTCCTCTTAGTATACTTTCTCAAAATTCCTATACACACACACACATATATACTAACAACTTAAAACATTTAAGCGCACATATAATGGTTAACATGACTTCTAAACAAGTAAGTTCTTAAGTTCAAATATCACCTTATTATCTTAGGTAGCTTGAAATATTAACAAATAGAAACGAAAAATTCTATGTGAACTTTCATAAAATTAAAACAGGGTAGTTCATGGTTGATTGTTGTTTAGAGAGAAAAAGGGAAAGGAATTCAAATACGCTATTAATTTATGAAGCACGATACTTTTATGAGAGACATTTGTAGTATATTTAGATAAATGTTTATCTAATGTTTATTTGATACTTAGACATGTTCACAACTTAAAAATATTTCTTTCTATTTTATTTTAATTAGATATTGAATGATTCTCGATTATATTAGTGACTCAGGACTGTATGCTTAACAAACATAACAAGAGTTTTTAATGTATAAAATTTCTTTACAAATTAATTGTGTAATAATCTCAATGCAGGCTAACCTCAACTTGTTTGTTCTAATTTTTATATACATTAGTAGTATTACATATATATATATATATATATATATCAATAAAAAATAATTAGTTTGATTTTATGTATAAGCTCACAAGTATTATTTGTATTTTTGTTGAAAGTTCACATGCCATTTGAGCTCTGCAACAATGTACAGTAGTTTGTCCCAATAACAGGTGTCAGTGGTCGCCACCTGTGTCAATGGCACATGGGGTAACTTATTCCCACATTTCCCATCAAGTTTTGTGGGGTGAGAAAAATTTGAAAACCGAACGAATGTCATTTAATATACATAGGGTAATATACATAGGGTAACACATTAATAACTATGACAATGCCCAGTAGCTTTTCCAATTTTTATGGAACAAATTAAATAACTTCACTCATGATTAAATACTTGTACATAGATAAATACTTTTAAGTCAACACCACTCATAAATGGTACTGCCTCCTCTGCCTCCAATAAAACAAAAAATAAAAATTAAGAGTTCTCTTAGTTTGTTCTAAAAAAAAACCATTATCAAAAAATTCAAAAAAATTAATTCTATGGAAGTAGATCTTTTTATAACTAAACCGAATCAAATAAAATTTTTGTATATTTTTTTAGTTTGTGACTCAAAAAATTTAAAACTGTTTTTTGAGTCACAAACTAAACATACTCTAACTATTTGAAAATAAATTTTCAAATATACCATTCTATAATGGGACCACGTCTTTTATAATTTCAAGTCAATGAGGATAATTAAAAAAATATTTAAAAAATAGTACATTAGATTTTAAAATTGAACAATTATTTTCAAATAATTAAAAACAAAAAGTAAACACTTTTTGTAAGTGGAAAAGTATTTTGAGTTCATTTTTTAATGGAAAATCATAGAACAAGAATAACTACAACAAAACCATTTTTTTCAACTACTTGGGCAAGCTACTTTAAAATGGCATCTTTTAATTTCATGATAAACATAACCATGATATTTAATGGATTTACATTTTATTACGAAATATATGAATTGAAAGGACACACATTATATTAGGGTTCTATTTTATACTGCATGTTATGACCATTCACGTGATTCGAACGTGCTCGAATTTCAATGATGACATTGAACAGCTGGATATTTAAATTTGAATCCCATTTTATTAAATAAAATGAATCTTGATCAAACTTTAATTAATCTGTAAAATTAATATTCTTTCAAAAAAAAATCACAAAATTTTAAAAGTATCAAGGGCTGTGGTCCTTTGGGGTTGGTGGGACCGTGGGACAAGGCCGACCCACTGAGGGCTTGTCTAATCGAAAGGAGGGTTTTTGAATAGTCTGATAAGGTACTTTTAGAATGTCACTGTTCCCTCCTATTTATTAATTCAATCTCAATAATTGAATTTTGTACTGAATCTCTTCTCCACTTAAAGATCCTCCAGCGCAAAAGATGTCCTTCACAAAATTCAATAATATGAGATTAAATCAATCTCAATCATTATTAAGAAGACAACGGAGTAGGATTGGGGTGGGTTTCTCTAAATTCCATCCCATCCCTTTTAATTTTTGTTTAGTCCATACCCGTCCCGAGATCCGTAACGGGTTAGATTTTCATGTCCAGCCCCACTCCGTTGAGAAATACCGTGTCCTCGTGTCCACCCCACTAACAAATTTTTTTCTCCCACTTTTTGAAACTTAAGCTCCTATTATTTAAATGTGAAAAACTTGAGAATGACACAATATAAATGAAATTATGTATCCCAACAAAAATATAAAAAAAATAACTTGTACATAACATAATTAGAGAACATAATAAATAAAAATAAAAGTTTAATACAACCAAATCATACGAAGTTCTAAACTCTAACTTCTACCATAACCAAAACAAAAGCAAATTTAATGCCAAGTTTACATCCCAAATTAAGATTGTAAGAGATGGGTAACTGGGTAAGCCGCTAAAATAAGTTATATATATATATATATATATATGCTTAGAGGGGTGGGGTGGGGCGAGGCCCCTAGGATATATATATTAAACCCTTACCTGCTCTGTGACCCGCGACGGATACAAAATTTGTATCTATGCTCGCCCCAACAGTATAAAAAGTGTTCTCATATCAATTATTAATAAGGCAGGACGGAGCGAGACCTCGACGGTGCGATAAAAATTGACATCCCTAATCATTATTAATGGATCTCATTTATCAATTCAGTCTTAACCACTAAATTTTATACTAGACCTCTTAACACAGGAAGATCCTACAAAGAATTCAGTGATTGAAGTTAAATAATTACTAATGAATTCTATTTTTCAATTCAATCTTAACTGTTAAATTCTGTGCTGGTTCTCTTCTTAAACTATAGAGAATCTTGTCCATTTCGAAGATTGCGGGCTTCACGTACACTTTTTCAAAAGGCTTAATTTTAACGGGTCCAATAGTTTGGTCATATATATGCTCTCAATTGAACAAAAATAAATAAATAAATAAAGATATAAAGAGACTTTTATTATCGTCACTGAACACTAATTAACCACTAACAACAGTTCAAAGTTAAAACTAAGTATGAATTCGTAAGAACATAAACACACAAACACACACATGAATTGAGTGGGGTCACTCAAGCGAGGAGTCGATGTTATTGACAGATCGAGAGAAAGCAAGAACATCATCAGGGTGTTTCATCCCACCGTCGTTGTCCCCATTTTGAGTGATAATAGCTTCACGAATCACCTCCCTAGCCTTGGCGATTGGATCACCCAAAATTGCTTCTCTATCAGCTGCATCATGCTCTTTCTTCTCCATCTCCTCTTCTTTCCTCACCTCCTCCTTTCTTTCTTCGTTTGCTTCCATCCTCTCCCTCTCTCTTTCTCTCGCGTCAATATCAACCTCTATACATACACACACACACACACACAGATGGACAGAGATTGTGTGAGGATTTTCTTAGGATACACGTGTCATGTACAAAATCAAATGTAGCACCGCTGTCACATGCATGCAAGCACAAGGTCACACGTAGCAGTGGGAGCATTGTAGGATATATATATATATATATAATTAAAAAATAATTATATTTTAATCTATCCCAACCATTTCATTACTTAAGAAAAATAAATGACAAATGAAGTAGATAAAGTTGGGCTTTGTGTGAGAAAGATGTTCTTACTGTTAAGACTCCTTGTCTCGATAGCACAGTGGCCAATGTCTTCGGTGAATTTTGAGAGTGCTGAGTTTCGACTTTTTACACTTACTAATCTAACTTCTAACCCTCCTTGTCTTAAAAAAAAAAAAAAAAAAAAAAAAAAAAACCCTGTTTAGACTCCTTATTGGGCCTAAACTGGCTGGATGTTTATATTCATCACGGGTCAGTCATTTTGGGCTAGGCCTACATAGCAACTGTCCAAATAATTAGTCATTGCTCTGGAAATTGGAATCCTATGAGATCTATAATTCACAGTGGTCCTGGGTAATGTATAACCAATATCAGAGACGAAAGTTCAATAATATATCGAGTACCTCTGGGTCTCTCATCTAATCATATAATTGAACTTTATTCAATACAATGATTTAATACTTAATATTTTAAAACTTGAATATATAGAAAAATAAATGACAAATGAAGTAAATAAGAAGAAAAATTACTAAGCAAATTAGGGGAGGAGGATTTGAACATCATGGCACACCCGGCTCGGAAAGTTGTAGGCTACTAGATAATGCACGCATTAAAAATAATTGAGTCCCATACAAATTTAGTAAGACAAAGAAGTCCAACTTTTGAAGTCTATTTTCAAATATGATTTTTTTTTTCTCCAAAATCATGTATGAAACTCATTCATCCTTTCCATTATTTTTATTTTATTTTTTTTAATATATAAAACAAATATCACAAATAACTATTATGATTTGGATGAAACTGTACATCAAAAAAAAAAAAAAAAAAAGATTTGGACGTGCTTTAGCCTTTAGGCTCACCATGACTATATATACATTTGAGTGTTGACATGTTGAATGGTAGACGAGAAGAAAGCAAACATCTACATCAACTAACTCCAGTTTAGGTATCACAAATTAAAACACAAGTGCAGACAATAACTAGTGATCAGGAGTATCTTCGGGAATTAAATGTTTCGTAAATGTATTGTCATTTCTTGTCCTTGTTAATACTTTTACCACGACAAGTTTGATGAAATAAAATAAAATTTTAAAAAATAGTGAGAAGAAGAAGAAAAAAAAAAAAAAAACCAAGAACGTGCTATTTAGTAAACTACAATTCAAGTAATATTATCTGTAGAGATGAAATAATCCAAAACAAAAGTGTGCACATCACACTGTCCTTGATCATCTTCCAACAAGGTGCAAAAGAAGAAAAAAGAAAAAGAAAAAAAAAAACGTTCAAATTTTTTATAATATATTAAAATTTTAATACACTTCTATTAGATTATTTTTTTAATCTCATAATAAACTTAATTGATCCATCAAATATCAATAAATCAAATTTATCTAATAATTTCTCCTCAAATTTATGTGAGGAATTTGGTCAAGATCACCAAGGGATGTGGCGAGACCTACGCACCATTTGATTGTTAGAGATTCGTATTAATTTTATTTTATTTTTTATTTTTATTTTTTTCCTCTTCCTGATGCGTAGATCTATTCTTTATTTAATAAAAAAAAAAGACCAAAAACTGACAATAGAATAATACTTAATCCTTTCAAATTCGAATCACACATATTAAATTTCAACTGAATTGTTAATATGCGTGTACTACACTTATCTCCAACTAATCATTACAATAGCCAATGTAATTAGTGGCATCGAAGATATGTTATATTTTAAATATATATATATATATACACATATATATACACACTTATGGTACGTGTTCCTCCCCCAATCACAATGTTTAGTCGGTCTAAATTTTGGACTTGTTCAACACAATATTGTTCATACTGCGTGAGCTTATGATAGATTGCGCAATACAATGACGCTGTTATTGCACATGCTCTTCACATAAAACAAATCCACAGGGACTTGTTTTGCATTCAAGTGTGAACGCATCCTAAATTATAATATCATTTTAACTTTTATTTTTGTTATTATTATTATTAATGAGTGGTCTTTTTCAAAATTGGTTAACCAATAATAATTAACACTTGGTACCTAAGTGCGAACATTATTATTATTTGTTAGTTGGGTTGCTTTCATATTTTTTTTTTTATTTTATTATTATTATTATTTTTTTTTTCACGTTTTAGTGATTTCCTACGTGTGAACATGCACAAGGAAGCAGCCAATTTTGAATTCAACGTTAATTCTTTAATTTGGTCCAAATATTAAACTAATTCCACAATAAATTTTCACATCGTTTGGCGACAAACCTAAACTCTCTTGTTCAATCAATTTTACGTGCTCACTTTGACAGAAAAATTAAAAAGGAATGACGGCAATAAATTAAAGTGGAATTACCGGAGTGTGTGCAATTACTCAAAAAAAAAAAAAAAAAATCATTTAAGCCCAAATGTTTTGTGCCTAGTGAAAATCGAATTTTGGACGTTGAGTTTACGCTTCGCTCGAGAAAATCATTTATATACTAGGTCACTCGTGCAAGTTATCTAGCTCGAACTCCTCCCTTCCTTTTTGAAGATGGGAAAATAATATTGTTGTGGTAGCTGCCCATCAGTTGAGACAGACTCAAAAAATTATATGAATTGAGGCAGACTAGGCAATTGGCCCCACTGAACTGTGCATAGGTCCATGCCTACCCATCGATAAGTTGCACCCCTACTTATTAAGTCTTAAATTGTAGATTGAGGATGCCAAAAACGGCATGGGCCGATTGCGACCTAGATCGCTAGAAGCGGGTCGGGTAAGTGGCATTGGTTCGAATCAGATCCTCAAGGGTCGGGCCCAGGAACGAAAGATCAGGCTGGAGGTCCAATCCAAATAGTCAGGCCTATGATCAAGAAGAGCCCAAGAGGAAGCCCAGCACAAGGAGTTAGTTAGAAAACTTCTAGAAGGTTTGTAATAGTCTATAAATAGACAGAAAATAGAAGGAAATGAGGGTTGAAAAATTCTTGAAGTGTAGAGTTGTTCTTTCCAAATCGAGAGAGAAATTTCTTGCATCTTCAATGGCGCCGTCTGTGGGAATCGAACCCACAACCATGTTCATTTCTAAACTATCAGATCGCTGCAAGCCATTCTTCAACACAATAAGAAGCCACGACAAACAGTCTTAGAGGGATGAACAAAGGCAGGCACTGACCAAGTTGAAAGAGTACATACGGAACCCACCAGTCTTAACTGCCCCAAAACCAGGTGAAAAACTCTTCATGTATCTTGAAGTGTCCAACTCTTTATGTATCTTGGAGTGTTTAGCATTGCAACAAGCGCCGTTCTGATACGGTGTGAAGAAGAAAAACAATTCATGTTCTATGTCAGTAAAACAATGACCGAACCAGAAAGAAGGTATTCGAAGGCCGAATGAGTAATCTTGTTATTGGTAAATGCAAAGAGGAAACTCAGGCACTATTTCGAATCCCATCCTTTAGTCGTTCTGACCACATTTCCTGTATGGGTGATCTTGCATAAACCTGATATATCGGGAAGAATGACAAAGTGGGCAATAGAGTTGAGCTCATTTGACATAACGTATGAACCCAGAACGGCCATGGGCAAGCGGTGGCTGATTTCCTGCTGGAATGTGATGAAGGAAACCTAGAGGAAAATCCTGGAGGACCTTTATGGAAGGTTTTTATTGATGATTCTTCGAATCAAATGGGGGCAAGAATTAGGATCAAACTACAGACGACAGAAAGCACCTCACTAAGTCAAGCACTTAGACTTGAGTTCAAAGCAACCAATAATGAAGCAGAATATGAAGCATTGCTGGCGGGACTGAGGTTGTCAAAAGAGCTAGAGGTCAAAAACTTAGTCGCGTTTAGTGATTCGCAGCTAATAGTTCGGCAGGTGACTGGGGAGTACGGAACCAAGGATGAAACAATGGAGGCATACCGTTCTGCCGTTATTCATGAGGCAAAAGATTTTGAGAAAATTGAGTTCATCCAATTGCCGAGAGAATGTAACGAGGATGCCGATCGGTTAGCATGCAGTGCGTCAAGTTCTGGAGAAACACTGGCAAGGGTGATTCCAATTGGTGTGTTATGCTAGCCATCTATCTTTGAGGAACCATCAGGCTCGGATCCTTGGCAAGTGAATGTCATACTGTATGAACCAAGTTGGATCGATCCAATCATAACTTATATGCTAGATGGTGTTCTGCCCGAACAAAGGGATGAAGTAAGGAAGATCAGATCGAATGCTGCAAAGTATGCCCTAGTGCATAACCAGTTATATAGAAGATCTTTCTTGGGACTGTACTTAAAATGTGTTACCTCCACAGAAGTTAGGCAAATCATGTGGACTATCCATGAGGGTGTATGCGGTAATCATTAAAGAGGGAGATCTCTAGCGTACAAAGTGGTGACGCAGGGATACTTTTGGCCGAACATGTCACGAGATATAAAAGAATACTCTAGAAGATGCGATAAGTGCCAAATGTTCGGACCATTGATCCACCAACCACCCGAAGACTTGCACGTAATGGCCAAACCATGGCCTTTCGCGCAATGGGGGATAGATGTGGTTGGCTCGCTGCCGATCGCGAGATCACAAAATAAGTACTTTCTGCTTGAAACAGATTATTTTACCAAATGGGTGGAGGCGGAACCATATCCCAGCGTCACCTAGACTCAAGGGAGACGCTTCATTTGGAGTAATATCATTTGTCGATTTGGTGTGCCAAGGTCGATTGTTATGGACAATAGGACTAATCTTGACAGTAAGCAAGTGAGGGAATTGCTTGAAGAGTATGGAATCAATCAAAAGTTAGCAGCGGTCAGCCATCCGCAGGCAAACAGTCAAGCTGATATTACGAACAGAACAATCTTTGCTTATATAAAGAAGAAGCTTGAAGAAGAAAAAGGGAAATGGTTGGACGAGCTTCCGAACGTCTTGCGGCCTTATAGAACAACCCAAGACAATCGACCGGAGAAAGCCCATTCGCTATGGTGTACGGCACCTAGGTAGTAATACCGGTCGAACACTTAATTCCAACTGTTCTAAGCTTAGCATGGAATCAAGAGCAGAACGACAACATATTGAAATTCAACCTCGACTTGCTAGAAGAGAAAAGAGACGCAGCAGCAATAAGGCTTGCATCCTATTAGCATACACTTATAAATAGTCACAACAAAAGAGTGAGGTATAATATCCCTAATTTCAAAAAGATAGTCCTGGTATTTTAATTTATTGTTTTTATTGTTTAAATTGCATTTTTAATTGTTGAAGTGGTTATGTGTTAATTTTGTTACTGACATTGTAGTTAGTTATTTAATTTTTCATTAGTGTGCTTTAATTGATTTAATTATGTAAGTGGTTTAATTTAGCTATTTTACTTGAATTAATTTAATTGAATTTAAATTTAATTGTTTAATTACCTTGATTTAATTAAATTTAATTATGTTTTATCGTGACTGTATGGGTGGTTGCACACAGATAGTTATGTAATAGGTTTACAGTTCAAAGCCGACGTTGATTATAACCTAGGTTGTTCTATGGGCCGAGTAAAGTCAGATTAGGGTTTAATTGAGCCTATGATTAGTGTGGCCTATAAATATTCACCTAAGGTTCTACCTAGGGTTTTAAAACTTAAATACGTCTTTGGAAGCAGAGAAGAGGAACAAAAGAATTTTTCAGTAAGAATTACAGGGAATCTTCGAAGACGGCATAGAGATTTTGAACAAAAGTCTCAAAGGCAAGTTCTATCATTGTTCTCTCCCTTAGGCTTCGTGTTCTTTGCATACTTAATAGTTCCAGGATGAATTACATGTTTTAAAAATAAAACAACGTTACCTGGTTCATGGTTTGAATTTTAATTATGACAGTATGTGTTTTATACCTGCTAAATCGTATAAACTTGAAACTTTCTTGCATAATTCTTTGTTTGAACCCATCTTAGCAATGTAATAAGGACATAAACAATGGTTGGAAATGTACTGGGACTCAGTTACAAGTTCTGGGAACCTAGGCAGAGAAGTACCGGAGGTGAAAACGACGCCGGAAAAACAAAACATGAAGAAGAAGAGGGGAAAGAGCCGACTCCTTTTGGATTGGAGCCGGCTCCTTTTTATTGGAGGCTGCTCCATCTTTGCTTCTTCAAGTTTTTCTTATTCTGTTAGCGTGATCTTCAGTTTTCAATGAGACAGCTTCGTGGTGATGGTTTGTTTAAGTTTTTTAAGAGGAATTAAGTACTGTAGTGGAGGTTTTAGAGGTTGTCCAGAGTAGGATTAAAGTCTCAAGGGATAGAATAATACAGATTTAAGCACCGAGTTTTAATCGTTAAAACTGTATGGTTTTCTTATGTGCTTTGCAGACCTGTTTGTATTCGGACATTTATATTTTTTAATTATAATAGAAATTTCTGTGAGAGCTTGTCCACTGCCAATTACGTATTCGTGGAATGGAAATACATGCTAGAAATCTATAGTTTGCTAAAGATTAATTGATGGTCAAATTGTAAAATTTAATGCATCAATTTGTTGGACAGGAGATTTACGGTATGATAAATTGCCTAAATTTATTATACAGGTTGTTGAACTAAGTAACCTAATATTTATTTAGGCTCTGTTAATTATGAATACTGGGAAGTAAATTTATATTTACAAACACAGCTTCATGGGGTCAAGTATTAGTGCCTGTGATGTGTTTCTATGAGATGGTTTCTATGTAACGGGGTTATATAAGCATGTAAATATTATATTTGTTATGTTTTCATGCTTATCATGGAATGGTTGAAATTGATATTTATATTGTCAATGCTCCTTCAACTGCTGGACTTATTTAAGCATATGTGATAATGTATTCTAAAATGCTTAATATGGAATTGTTGATATTGTTATTTAATTGTTAATGCCTTATCAACTGTTGGATGGATGGAATTGTATGCACCGGTATGGGACGGTGTCATACTAGGTTTGGAATAGCACAAGTTGCTAAAGTCCTACCTATTTTAGAGTAAGGGTATGGGTTATTAAATAAAATCCTCCTTATATTTATGAGTCGGTACGGTTGAATACGCAAAACGACTTACTGGATTTCTTGTGGATGATTAGGAACGGAGTTTAGATATATTTTTATGATACCGCGACATGAGCTTGAGTCTTAGTGTCGACGGTTAGGGTGCGTATATGCAATTGGATATGTAGCTAGCTGTGAGGGTTGAGGTATACCCTGTTTAGGCTTAAGTACTCATGCCCACTCAGGTGCGTTTTGTGTGATGCCTTCTATTCAGGTTGAGACCCTCTTCATAGTCTAGCGAAAGTCTATTAGTGTGGATATATTTATGTATGGATTATTAGTTATTGTTGAACTATTTAGTATGTACATGTGTATCGAGTCTCTGCTTGGATTGTAGCAGGATAGAACTTGTTCGTGGGCCTGACCCACTTCTATTTTTTAGGTCTACGTCAGTTCCAAGTTTAAGCTTGTTCGTGCTGAGCAGAGACGATCTTCCACTCTATCGACGATGTAGGATTTCTTTCCAGATATTGGATTTGGATTTTATCTTCAGTTTTACTTTCATTCAGTTTAGGGTTTTTATTAGGGGTTTACTAGAGCTGGATTCCTGAGTTTTTAACCTATGGAGGTTGTTTTGGATTATTGGGATATTTTAATTATTTAATATTAAAGGATTTTATATTTTAGTTTCTTTCAGCTTTTAAATTTTAATTCTTATTTCATTTTGTAATCTGTGTTCGTTATAACATATTAATTGTTTGATATCCCTCGGGTTTGGGCCTGGACCTGATCAACTCGTGTCTCGGATCCGAGGGGTATCATATGATGCATAGAGACTTTGTACCTGGTGATTTGGTTCTGAAAAAGAAGGTGGGGATTGTCAAGAAGATGATGTCACCATGGGAAGGCCCATACAGAGTGGCAGAAGCCATAGGAAAAGGGGCATACATTTTAGAGACTATGGCTGGAAGATTGGTCAGTAAGCCATGGAATGCCACGTCTCTAAAGAGGTATTACTAGTAGAAATTGAATTTCATTTTGAGCAATGTTTATTTTGATTTACACGTTTATAAAATGTATAGAATCTCCAAGATATATAAAAAGAGTTCAGTTTGTTTCAAAGAGTTGATTAAAAGGGGGGGGGGGGGGGGGAGCATTTAAGCCATACTTGGCAAATGGCGTTATGAGCTGAACGCCAGACACTTGCACAAAAATAAAAAGGTAAAGTGGCAAGTGACATTCTAACCGAACACTAAACACTTAAGCTAAGTAAGTGGCAAATGGCACTACAAGCCGAACGCCTAAAACTTGCACAAAAATTAAAAAAAAAAAAAAAAAAAAAAAGTGAAATGGCAAGTGGCATTCTAGTTAAGCGCTAAGCACTTAAACCAAGTAAGTGGCAAATGGCACTACGAGCCGAACACCAGACATTTGCACAAAAATAAAAAAGTGAAGTGGCAAGTGGCATTCTAGCCGAGTGCCAAACACTTAAGCCAAATAAGTGGCAAATGGCACTATGAGCTGAACGCCAGACACTTGTACGAAAATTAAAAAAAGTGAAATAGCAAGTGGTATTCTAGCCGAGCGCTAAGCACTTAAGCCAAATAAGTGGCAAATGGCATTACGAGCCGAATGCCAGACACTTGCACGAAAATAAAAAAGTGAAGTAGTAAGTGGCATTTTAGCCGAGCGTCAAACACTTAAGCCAAGTACGTGACAAATGGCACTACAAACCGAACGCTAAAAACTTGCACAAAAATTAAAAAAGAGTGAAATGGCAAGTGGCATTCTAGCCGAGCGCCAAACAGTTAAGCCAAGTAAGTGGCAAATGATACTACGAGCCGAACGCCAGACACTTGCACGAAAATAAAAAAGTGAAATGGTAAGTGGCATTCTAGCCGAGCGCCAAGCATTTAAGCCAAGTAAGTAGCAAATGACACCACGAGCCGAACGCCAGACACTTACACGAAAATAAAAAAGTGAAATGGCAAGTGGCATTATAGCCGAGCGTTAAGCACTTAAGTCAACTAAGTGGAAGATGGCACTACGAGCCGAATGCCAGATATTTGCACGAAAATAAAAAAGTGAAGTGGCAAGTGGCATTCTAGTCGAGCGCCAAGCACTTAAACCAACTAAGTGGCAAATAATACTTCGAGCCGAACGCCAGACACTTGCACGAAAATAAAAAAATAAAGTGGTAAGTGACATTCTAGCCGAGCGACAAGCAGTTAAGTCAAGTAAGTGGCAGGTGACACTACGCTAGATACTTGCACGAAAATAAAAAGGTGAAGTGGCAAATGGCATTCTAGCCAAGCGCCAAGCACTTAAGCCAAGTAAGTGACAAATGACATTACGAGCTGAACGCCAAAAACTTGCACAAAAATGAAATCAACTAATGGAATGTTATCATGGATGAGCACCAGGAGCGAGCCTAAAAGGAAAAGCTTACGATAAGTGTTAAGAAATGGAACAAAAGTCGGCCAAAAATCATTTATTCCATTCAATTCATTTTAAGTTCTGAATTACAAGAGAAGTATCCTAATGAAATGAGTACAATGCAAAAAGATGGCACATCTATAAGTTCCTAGCTAGCCTTATCTGTTCCCTCAGTTTCTGGACCACGCTCGACATTTTCCTCACCATCATTAACTGTCCCATCTCCTCGGGGAGGAGAGTCGAGATGGATTATCATCTCATTCTGTTGAGTTCAGCCCTCAGCAATAGGTGTAAGGGGAATCATGGAGGATAGAGGAGGAACATCCAGAGGTTGATCAGGTGAAGGGATAAGAATGACCCCAGAAGATGCAATCTCTTGGCATTCTTCAAAGATACGCTCGGCAGGAGTGGGGTCCGGGTCAGCATAGACTCTTGGGGGACTGATTTTCAATTCCTTGTCAACATCATCTGGGCCGGCATAGGAATTGGTTTGACCTTCAACATGAGAACGGTCAGTGTAGCCGTCTCTGTACCCTTCTGCGTACCTGAGGGCCCCGATCCAAAAGAAACGCCCGTGGAGAGCCCTCATTCCACCATCAACCCTACCAATGATGCCGAGCAAGGCTTCACGTTCATCCGAGGCTCTCTTCTCAAGAGCCAGTCGCATTGACTGTTCGTCATCCAGCAAGCGCTGAAGATTTTTTCTTTCAGCCCTCAATACTTCCCTCTCAGTCTACATAACGTTCTTCTCAATCTAAATAGCGTTCTTCTCATCTTGAAGGGAGTCTGCATCCTTTTTCAGAACGTCCATTTCTTTCTCAACATTGTTCAGTTGCACCATTAATTCGGCGTTTTTGGTATTAATGATTTTATTTTCTTTGTTGGACGATTCAACATTACTGGCGAGCCTATGTGCCTGAGCATTGGATGACTCAACATGCTTCTGTATTGTCATCATCCCGAACAGAGTCTGCAAATAGATGCATAAATACTAATTAAGCCAAATGTATATTCAAAGAAGTTAGAGTATGAAGACTTTCTTAATTTAACCAAGTATGGGGTGGAAAATTACCTCCATGGCAGCCAGGGGAAAGTGGCTGAACGTCTCCTTCTGGGTCAGTGCTTTAGCCACTTTAATGTCCTTAGGGGACCACAAATGCTTGTAGTAGGCCCGAGCGGTCTGACCTTCCTTGAACATAGTTTCGTTGGATTTGACGACCGACCCATCTGCTAGGATGAATCGTGAGGTCCATGGAACTGCTTCAGAGAGAGAAGATGAAGCTTCACCGGTTCCAGGAGTGGCGATAGTTTTGGTTTAGGAGGTTGTGGATGCACCCACCCCAGAGGATCGAACCCTCCTTGACAGAGGAATATCGTTAGGATCGGGTTCACTGTCAGGCTGGGGTCTTTTCCCTCGCTCTTTATCTGGAGCAGGCACAAGGGTGTTGGAGGGGTTATTTGCCCTTGGAGCATTATTTGGATTGGCACGTGGAACACTAACGTTGGGGCTGATGGCAGTCACAACATTCGGAGCGGTGCTGGAGGTAGTGGCGGAAGTAGATACTGAAGTTGGAGAGGAAGCTAGGGCAGGAGCAGTGAACTCCTATGAGGGTCCTTCCTTCTGCTGAAAGAAGGGATCCGGATCTGGTTCATGAGAGTGCCCTGAGTGAGATGTTACTAAGATTCTCAGATACAAGGAGTTCCGAACAGGAAGGAACGTTGTTCAGAACGTATTCCTTCAGGTGGTTGATCCAATCCCTGTAAATACTGTAACTCAGTTCGTTATGAGAAATACCTAAAAATTGCAAAGAAAAGTACAGAGGCGAGGAATGCAAACTTCATAAGGGCAGTCACTCTTGTGGTTTTTGTACTTTCTGTATGAAGAGACAGAGCATTCACCAAAAGCGCTCGGGATGGGGTAATCCCTAACAGCCGGAGCAAACCAAGCCTCTCTAACCCCAACTATGTTTTTCTTCCACCTTTTCTTGAAGTCAAGTTTATCCATATAAATGGATCTTTTTTCAATGATATAAAAATGATAGTACATGCCATCCAATCTAATCTTATTAACCTTATAGCAAAGGAGAAGATCTATGATATCAAGATCTAAACCCCTGTTACGGTTTAGAAGCAAGAGAACGGACAAAAACCTAAGAAACTTAGGGTTTACTTGAAGAGGGGAAAGTCTTATTCTATTAAAGACAGAACAGAAAAAAGGGTGCAAAGGAAATCTAACAACGTTCAGGTCAAGGAGGGAGAACGAGATTTCACCAGGAAAAAGACCTGCACCGGTTCTAATGTTCACATTTTTGGGCCCTCCCGAATAAGAATATTGCTGGGGAGTTGAAGTTGTAAGAAATTTCTACACAAATAGAATTCATGGTCTAATGCATAAATTGATAAAAGAGATATACCAGATATAGAAACTCAGTTTGAAGAGATTACAGCTGAAACGATCTTCAACCCTCTCCTTTGTCTGCAAAATTGGATAATAGACTCCAGGATTTCATCTGCTTATATAGTGAGGGTTGGGACCGTTTCAATAATTACGTGAAGAGATGTGTTAGTTCCATCAACCGACGTAACTCTTTATATATACATATGTGACTATTCATTCAAATTAATAGCACCTTTAAGGATTAATATGGTGTAAGACACCTATATTAAATACATGGATAACTGTATATTAATTAATTATAGTTAGACTATTATTTTTGCTTACATTCTCTCACTTAGTCTAACGATAATTAATTCTGATCACGTCACGATCAAAATGATCATTGAGTGAACTCCAGAAGTTAATCCATATATATAAGAAACTCATCTTCCATCAATTTGGAGTACCTTCGAGTCTACTAATATGGGATCAAGGGCATTATTATATCATCAATGATATAAGACACCAATGGTCACTGATACTAACAAACTCAACTCTAAAATCACATATATACCGCATATGCATATATTTAACACAATATTTATGCAATGCATCGGTCCTATCGTATCTCAATAAGGACACATCGTGTCTCAACACAGAACACTTAAATCACAATTTTCTATATACGTGTGCACCAATATGGAAAATATCTAGTAAATGAGGATAATAATGTGATCACAAAATAAAACTGTCTTTACCTGAGCCAAATACAACCTCCCACTAACTAAGCAAATTAATGTTGTCAAAGAGAAATATGAATGCTTACTGTACAACATTAGCGACAAACCCTTAGTCATGGGATCAACAATATGTTGTTGTGTATTATGTGCTCAATCAGACACTAGTTGGTTCTGATTCCTCTATTTCACAACAAGATATTAACAGTCATATTTTAGACTTCCTTGAACCCTTGTTGTTTCTTTAATACAATGCTGTAGCGGAATTATTGACCTGAAGTATAAAACTGATATTTTAAAATGGATGAAACGTGGCCTTATAACATGCAAATAAAATCCGTTTCTATTACTTATCATAATAGTAAAACAATACTTGAAGTGGATTTGTATACTGTCCTAACAACCAGCAAAGTCAGTTTTTACCACTCCTATAAAGATATGGTTCTTAACTATTTGCAGATACCTTATAAATTTTTTTGCCGCTTACTATGGATCCAAACCAAGATCAATGTGATATCTGCCTAGCATATGCTATTTTATAGTTAACCATATACAAAACCTGAACATACATTAGATTTCCAAAGGCGTAGAAAATGCCTTTTACCTAATTCAGCTCTAGATATTTTTCTTGGTCCTTGGATTACCAAATTTATCAACTTTTACAATGGTGCAATTCTTCCTCTATAGTGTTATATGTTAAATACTTTCAAAACTCTATCAAAGTAGGTTTTTTAATCGTGACAATTCACAATTTCACAAGATTTATTTAGGTGAAACTTAATGCCAATAAAAAGGCTTCACCAACACCTTCATCTCAAATGCTTGAGAAGTTAAATTGTTTAATCTCATGTACAACTGTCATCCACATTTAACACTAAAGATGAATTTTACTCCCACTGACTTTGAGAATAACTAAGGCCACACATTTATAGTTTAATTGATGGGAAGGTCAACTAAACTTTTCAGAGTTAATTAAATAATGCCTCAAAACAATTAACGCTGAATGGGATCAATATAACATATAACAATCTTTCCTTTGGTCCAAAATTATCTTATATTAGTCTCCCACTGGTGAAATAACTTTCACCTTTGAAGCTAATTAATCATAGAAAACACAATAATAACTTATACTCCTTTGGGCGTAGTGAGTCATCAGTTGTGTATTTTACACTAATTACCTCAATCTGCTTAGTTGGACAAACTCAATGACCTACCTTTGGGTTTGATCATTGCTCGTCTTTATTAAACGCCAACACAATCCTTTAACTTTAACAAAATAATAATTTTGCCATTAGCTACAAATATCATTAAAATTTTCATGAGTGTGCCACTTTGGTGACTAAACACTCGATCAGACTTAATGACACTTGTACTTAGGATTGCAAAATGATTCGATTTTCAAGAATAAATCAAAATACCATATACATATTATGCAACAATTTATAACATGAGACATATGCATAATTATGTATATAATTTCAATAACATGTATAATTTCATAAACTTATATGCTATGAAACTTTAAATTAATCATTGACTATGCTATGTATATCATCAAATATATAAAACATTCAACCAGTGATGATAACTTAAGGAAAATGACATATTTATAAAAATTAATATTTAAGATCCAAAATTTTTAAAATGTATACATGTTATAAATATTAAATTAGCGACCCTTATTGATAGAGTAAGTAGGGGTGCATAACACACGACTCTGGGTAGAGAGACATGACTATTGGTTTAAATTCAAAAGACATGCCTGTTGGTTTAATCCCAAAAGACATGACCCAAACTAAAATATGAAATGGTATGTTGAAACATATAACCTTTCACAATTAGCCTATTAATTGTTGTTATCATGCACACTCCAATTGAGTTTATAGTAAGACAATTGAGTTTATAGCAAAACATCTATAAAATACCATGCGCATAACTCTTGGTGCATAGACCACAAAGGCTATGTACCGCTGCATGCAACATGCATGACTTTGTAGGTACAGACACATGTCTGTTGGTTCAAACCAAAAAGACATGTCTGTTGGTTCAAACTAAAAAGACATGTCTGTTCGTTGAAACTCAAAAAAACACATGACTATTAATTTAAACATCAAAAGTTATAAATTTTTGAGACATTTGTAACCTAAACAAAAATATGACATGGTACTGTTTTTTACCTAATTCAGCTCTAGATATTTTTTTTGGTCCTTGGATTACCAAATTTCTCAACTTTTACAATGGGTGTAATTCTTCCTCTATAGTGTTGTAATACCCCTAGTTTTCAAAAGGCTAATTTAATTGAGGATTTTATTGTATTTTTATTTAATTATTTGAATTGTGTGCTAGATTTCTTAATTGATTAAGTGAGTATTTATTTAAGTTGTATTTGTTTATTTATTTTAAAATTAATTGTTTAATTGGTATTTAGTGAATTTATTTTAAATAAATTGTTAGATTGTTATTTGGTTTAATTATTTGATTAATTGGTGATTTAAATGACATGTTTTATTTTACAACTTGTATGGATTATTTGTATTAAGTTTTGTGTACTTAGGTGGACTTGATTGTTTTAAATTATTATGTGTGCCGTATAGTTTAGGTTTAGGATTTTGATTAATGAGGTTAGAGTAGCCGATTTACATTGGGTTTAATTAAAGCTTATAGAGGTATGGTTACAATCAGACTTAAGATTGGGAAGCCTATATATATATTCTTATACGTTGCTAGGGTTGGGAAAAACCCTATTCACGTACTTGTGTCTTGAGAGGAGAAAAACAGAGAGAGGCTGGAGAAATAAACAGAGAGGGTCTAGAGAGTTTGGTTAAAGGTGTTGCTCGTGGGTTGAGTTAAGAAGCAACGGAGGAAGAAGAACAGTGAACAGAGGAGGAAGGAACGATCTTAGGATTCTCCAGAATTTAGAGACGATGTGAAAGGTTTCAAGCCGAAACCTTAAAGGCAAGTTTCAGTCTATCTCTTTCCTATAAACTTGTGTTCTGTGCATTCTTTATAGACTCCAGGGTTTAATTCAACTCTTAAAACGGATGGTTGATGCATGTTTCACCGGACTATAACTTGTGTTATATTTATTTAAACTGAAAACGGTTTCTTGCTTAAACTGGTCTGTGTTTGTTTTAAACTTCTGTAAATCAATTAAAAATTAAAATTGAGGTGTTCTAGGACTGTTGGGACTTATCTTGAACCTTAATAACTTTAAGGAAACTTTGGAACAGAGGTTAGGACTTTACCGGAATCAAGGAAGACGAACAGAGGCAACATAAACTGTTTTTTGGTTTTGGTTTAGATTTTTGTTGATTAATTTATACTGGAAGGAGAGGAGGTTCTAGGACAATAAGAACTTAAATTGAACCCTAGGTATTTTAAAAATATTTTGGACAGGGATGTTGAACTTCGCCGGAAGCACAGAAGATCACCGGACAAAGCAGAGACGAAGCAGAGGGGGCTCTCAGGGGGAGAGCCGGCTCCCTAAGTGTGGGAGCCGGCTCCCATGAAGAGAGAGCTGGCTCTTCATGGGGGAGAGCCGGCTCTAGAAGTGTTAGAGCCGGCTCCCATGGTGGGGGAGCCGACTCCCTTGAATAAAACCCCTACGGGTTGTTTTCGGATAAGTTTCTGAGTTAAGGGGCTTAAATGGAATTTTTGAAAATTGTTGGGGGTTTTAAAATTTTAAAATTAACTTGATAAAACCCTAAAATAGTTGGTTTATGCTAGGGTGCTAATCCTAAGGGGCGTCATGAAACCTAATCATATAATGCGCATGCTGTCCGAGAGGAAGGAGGATTGAGTTGCTATTTGTTTTAGCAAATTAAATGAATTGATATAAAAGGGATTTTTAGGATTTTATATCAATGATATCTAAGACATACTTAAGTCTTAGGAATGTTGGTTAGGTTGTGGTTATGGGCAGCATGAAATCTATACACGAATTGGCATGCTGTCAGGGATTTAGGAGGATTTAATTGCTAGTCTTGTTGTATTAATTCAAGTGAACTAGTATAGAAGGATTGGTTGGAATTTCTAGTATAATGTTGCTCAGTTTATAATTCTGATAATCATTATATCATGCTATGAATGGTAATTGCTGAACTGTTATAAATTCTTGTTCTGTCAATTATATGGAGATGGATGGATTAAATTGTTTATTGTTTTAACAATTTCAAAAGGAGTTTTCATTATAAATATAGTCATATACTGGATGCATAATAGGATCTTGTCTATAATTGATTTCTATTATGTTTGGTTTTGGATGGATTGGATGTTTGAGTGATTCTGCATTGTACATGAATCATATGCATTATATGTACCGGTATGGGACGGTGACATATCAGGGATGGATTAGATCAAAAAGCTAAGTCCTACCCCTTCATACATAGGAATGGATTAATTAAAACAGTTAAATCCTACATGGATGCATGTCCTGTAAACTAAAACAGTTGAACGACATAATGGATATTTGTTTTATCTTTCTACACTAGGAATGAATTTATATATATATTTATGGTACCGTGATACGAGCTTGAGTTTCCTTATCACGGTTAGGGTGCGTATATCGCAAAGGTTGAGTAGCTGAATATAGCTAATGTTCCCTGGTAGGTCTAGGTACTTGGCCGCTGGAAAGCGTGTTTTATATGTCACCTTCTACCCAAGCTGAACTGTGTTATAGGCTAGTGAACATCCTATAGTGTGTATTTATATATCTATGGACTATTGTAGATATTGCCGAGCTATCTAGGATGTATCTGCGTATCGGGTTTATGTACGGATGGTAGTAGGATGGAACTTGCATGTGGGCCTAACCCACCTTTATTTTTCAGGTGTTCGTGAGTACCAGGCTTAGGGTTTGATCGTGGTGATGCAGATACAGTCACTCACTCTTCCGATTACATAGGATTTTCTTTCTTATTTTGGTTTTGGATTTTAATTATGTAAATGTTTTACCAGTTGGAATTATTAGGGGTCAACTAGATGGATTCCCGAGTTGTACAGATTTGAAGGATTTAAATGTTATTAATTTATTATTTTAAGTTGAGGATTTGTATTTTAGAATTCTTTCAGCGTTTTGTTATTTTATTCTTAATTCAAATTTTATTCCTGCTTGTTTACATATTAATTGTCTGATATTCCTCGAATCTGTGCTCGGACTTGATCACCCGTGACTCTAGAATCGAAGGGTATCACAAGTGTTACATGTTAAATACTTTCAAAACTCTATCAAAGTAGGTTCTTTAATCGTGACAATTCAAAATTTCACAAGATTTATTTAGGTGAAACTTAATGCTAATAAAAAGGCTTCACCAACACCTTCATCTCAAATTTTTGTGAAGTTAAATTGTTTAATCTCATGTACAACTGTCATCCACATTTAACACTAAAGATGAATTTTACTCCCACTGACTTTGAGAATAACTAAGGCCACACATTTATAGTTTAATTGATGGGAAGGTCAACTAAACTTTCCAGAGTTAATTAAATAATGCCTCAAAACAATTAACTTTGAATGGGATCAACATAACATACAACAATCTTTCCTTTGGGTCAAAATTATCATATATTAGTCTCCCACTGGTGAAATAACTTTCACCTTTGAAGCTAATTAATCATAAAAAACACAATAATAACTTATACTCCTTTGGACGTAGTGAGTCATCAGTTGTTTCTTTTACACTAATTACCTCAATCCGCTTAGTTGGACAAACTCAATGACCCACATTTGAGTTTGATCATTACTCGTCTTTACTAAACGCCAACACAATCCTTTAACTTTAACAAAATAATAATTTTGCCACTAGTTACAAATATCATTAAAATTTTCATGAGTGTACCACTTTGGTGACTAAACACTCGATCAAACTTAATGACACTTGTACTTAGGATTGCAAAATAATTCAATTTTCCAGAATAAATCAAAATACCATATACATATTGTGCAACAATTTATAACATGAGACATGTGCATAATTATGTTTATAATTTCAATAACATGTATAATTTAATAAACTTATATGCTATGAAACTTTAAATTAATCATTGACTATGCTATGTATATCATCAAATATATAAAACATTCAACCAGTGATGATAACTTAAGGAAAATGACATATTTATAAAAATTAATATTTAAGATCCAAAATTTTTCAAAATTTATACATGTTGTAAATATTAAATTAGCGACCCTTGTTGATAGAGTAAGTAGGAGTGCATAACACATGACTCTGGGTGGAGAGACATGACTATTGGTTTAAATTCAAAAGACATGCCTGTTGATTTAATCCCAAAAGACATGACTATTAATTGCAACTCAAAAAACATGATATACATGTATATATATAATGAATCAATGTTAGTGACCCAAACTAAAATATGAAATGGTACGTTGAAACATATAACCTTTCACAATTAGCATATTAATTGTTGTTGTCATGCACACTCCAATTAAGTTTATAGTAAGACAATTGAGTTTATAGCAAAACATCTATAAAATACCATGCGCATAACTCTTGGTGCATAAACCACAAAGGCTATGTACCGGTGCATGTAACATGCATGACTTTGTAGGTACAGACACATATCTGTTGGTTCAAACCAAAAAGACATGTTTGTTGGTTCAAACTAAAAAGACATGTCTGTTCATTGAAACTAAAAAAAAACATAACTATTAATTTAAACATCAAAAGTTATAACTTTTTGAGACATTTGTAACCCGAACAAAAATATGACATGGTACTGTTTCACTTACAATCGTCCCCACAACCGATTAAGTACATGAATGTTAAAGATTTGTGTTGATATGCCTAACGTGATATGTATGGATACCAAAGAAGAAATTACATTCACATCACAATCACGTTACTGTCTAACATTATATGCATGAACACCCAAACCAAAACATGTCAATGTACATTATTGTATGAGTGGTACTGTTTCACTTATAACGATCATAAAACCATTTGATATTATTGACAGTACGTAACACTGGTACATGAATGTTAGAAATTCATATTGCCACCTAACGTGATATGTATGACACTAAAGAAGCCATAGTTCTTTCAAGAATGTGTTCATGTCTCTATAAATGTCACAGTTCTTGTCCAACACGTGACACTCTTATAGAGACATAAATACCCAAAATTACATTCACGTTGTTGTCCAACACATCCACGTTAAAACAATTATTATAACAATTGTATAAAAAATATTCATGTATTTCATATTCAGTACATGCATATGCATTATCTTATTATACAAATGTTTGTCCCAAAATAATAACGTACATATATTAATATATATATATCAATATCTTTATGCTATACGTATACTTTTAATATAATTTGTAATCCAACTGGTGTTCTCTTCTATTTCAAATTCATAAACACTATACTTAAAATATTCAGAATCCATGCGTTAGAGTCCATGTTGGCTTTGATATACCACATGTAAGAAATTTCTACACAAATAGAATTCATGGCCTAATAAATAAATTGATAGAAGAGACATACCAGATATAGAAACTCAGTTTGAAGAGATTACAGCGGAAACGATCTTCAACCCTCTCTTATGCCTGCAAAACTGGATAATGAACTCCAGGATTTCATCTGCTTATATAGTGAGGGTTAGGATCGTTTCAATATTTACATGAAAAGATGTGTTGGTTCCATCAACCGACGTAACTCTTTAGATATACATATGTGACTATTCATTCAAATTAATAGCACCTTTAAGGATTAATATGGTGTAAGACACCTATATTAAATACATGGATAACTATATTTTAATTAATTATAGTTAGACTATTATTTTTGCTTATAAAAGTTTCATGCGAAGAACATCTAAATCAATGGGCATGGTGAAGACGAACGGGATCCCCAAGGAAATGTGTAAAGTTTTTAAAAGATAAAAGGAAGCAAAACTAACCTCAAAAGGATTGAAGATTGCAAAAGATGCTGCAGGATAGCTGAGAAGAGAGAGTCTTTCTGTGATGTTTCTAATTTTCTCCATTTTTCATTTTTTCAGAATTTTGTTGATGCGAGGACATTTTGTCTTTTCACGTTGTGCGTATTGGACACTGTGGGGTGTGTCGGGTGTGTCTGAGAATTGTTTTGGGCATTCCATTGAGTTCGGAACTCTTTAAAATGCAAGGGTGACCATATTCGCATTTTTCGTTCTTCGGGCCGGACGATCCTTTGTGGGACCCGTTGCTAGAATTGTTGCATACGAGGATTTTAGTTGGGTCCATCATATTCATATTGTTTAATGTGCTATATAAGGTTGTGAAATTATTTAATATGTACATATATATATGTGGTGTAAAATGAAAATAAAAGAAAAAGGAAAATTAAAATAAAAGTGGTGGGACCCACCTTAGTCATTTAGGTGGATTAGAGACCATTAAAGGTCTCACAATTCTCTCTCCCCGCTGGTCTGTCTTTCTCACTTCTCAAATTCCATTTTTTCTTTTTCTTCACTTTAAGATTTTAAACCTTGATTTCTCCCTCAACCTTAGGAATTTTTGGAAGCCGTTTAAGGCAATTTGAAGAGCACGGAGAGATCTTCACATCCATATAAGCAATTTCAATTTTAGTACACTCTAGGGATTCCGGTTTTGAGACCCATTTAGGGGTTTTTGGCTTAATTTGAGGTATGGGTCTCTAATTCCCACTTCTTTGCACCTTTGTAAGTTTTTCTATTAAAATTGTTGTTATGCATGCTTAATTTGAGTTGGTTGTCTCTTAAATGATTTAATTGTGTATATAAAGCATGCAATATGTGTATTTGTTGATTTACATGGAAAACATGCCTAAGTGTTGATTCCTTATGTCTATTAGGTGTTAACTTGCTAGAAATGATGTATGGAAGTATGTAAATTTTTTTTTAGAATTTCTTGTAAGGCATGCTTAATTGTGTTGTATGAAAACCCCTTATTATCATAACGTTGAAAGTATGAGAAATGTATACATTTCATTGGGTACGAATAAAGGGAAATTATTTGAAATAAAAGAAAAAGGGATTTTTTGGGAAGAATTTTGATGAAATGATTTTGAGAAAACCCGGTTGCCGCGGAGTTACCAAAGGGTCGTGGTGTTAATATAACCTAGAGGGAATTAGGGAAATCACCCTAACGTGGTTGAGCTAGATGGGCCTCAAATGACGCCGCGGGGGTACCAAGGGTCAGGGACAGTAGCCAATCCTTCTCTCGTGTCGCTGCGGAGTCACCAAATGACGGGTTATATTAACAGTTTGAAAAGCGATGGATTTGAATTTTTAATTTGGGGAGCGACATACATGACATTGCATATCATGGCATGATTGTTGATTTGAAATTGGAATTTATGTTGTATTCTTTTCCAGCATAGCATGACCACTATCCTATATTCCTATTCATTATTTGGATTCACGAGGCCACAAGAGGTGTGTCTTAGGCACCACCTACTGAGCTTTATGCTCACCCTATCATTTAATATTTTTTTTCAGGACTCGGGAAAAAAGTTGTGGACACTGAACCATCACAAACTTAAGGAGAACTAGGAATATATTTTTTTTTTTGCTATCTTTTGTATATTTGCTACACTTTTGTAAAGTCTCAAAACCATAGTGAAGTGTATACATTTTGCAAGCCATGGTCATGTATTATAAACTATAACTCTTGTTGGTATTTTGAAGGGAAGCGAGACTATGTTAATATTTTGTGTTGAATGGGATGATGACGATGAGCCATCTTGAGTAGGTTGTTAATGTTGTTGTTTTGGAGACTGTATTTATTTATTTTTTTTTTTTTTGTATTGTGTGTTGGGACAGGTTGGATAAGTCTTGAAGGCCAAGAAAGGCCATTGCATTTTTTTTATTTAAGCAGGTTGTTATAGGCCCCTTTTTAGCGGAGGTCATGCCAATTTTTTTTTTATAATTGGTATCAGTTTAGGGTCGTTACACTTTCGCAGGAATTCGCCGGGAAAGATTTGATTTGCTTGAAAGGGATGAGCAGTGAGTTGATTGACAGCGATGTGTGATTGAGACAATAGAGAAAATTGAGAGTACGGATTGTGGGATTTATAGAGGAGAAGTGGACCCAGTAACCGAGACGTCAGGAAAATGAAGAGATTTCAAATTTCAAAGCATTAACTTCTGAACCGACCACTTGCTCCCACACACCGTCATCTCGAGCCGTCAAGTCATGATTAGGTCCCTTCGATAATCTCACCTCAATTAATTAAAGAGAGATTATGGGGGCAAGTGAGGATGCCAAAAAGGGCATAGGCCGGTTGTGACCCAGATATCTAGAAGCGGGTCGGGTTAGTGGCATTGGTTCGAACCAGATCCTCAAGGGTCGGGCCCAGGAACGAAAGATCTGGCTGGAGGCCCAATCCAAAAAGTCAGGCCCATGATCAAGAAGAGCCCAAGAGGAAGCCCAGCACAAGGAGTTAGTTAGTAAACTTTTAGAAGGTTTGTAATAGTCTATTAATAGACGGAAAATAGAGGGAAATGAGGGTTGAAAAATTCTTAAAGTGTAGAGTTGTTCTTTCCAAATCGAGAGAGAAATTGCTTGCATTTTCATAGATATATAACAATTTATATATATATATATATATATATATATATATATATAATATGTACATGTTTATATACATATACGTTTGAATGAAGTTGAGAAGTTATATTCAGAATATTTATTATTTCACATTGCACAGTAATCCTCTTTTGAAAAAAAAAAAATTGACAAAATTAATTTAGAGATTTCATCAGCACCAAAAAAATGTCTAAGCCTTCACTTGATAATGTAGAAAATTAAATTATTTTGTTTGAAAGAGTGCGATTGAATTTTAAAAAAGTAGTAGTAATTATACTGTAATGCAGATTAAAGGGAAATCATATATATTGAACTGTCGAAAAGGATTTGGTTAAATTTAAAACGTTGTTGCTTTTAGTGGGCCATTACATTAACCTATATGAAATAATTAAATCTCCATCACATGGATTAATAATTTCAAGAGAATTATGGTACCTTCAAAGATTGATTAGGACCACTTTTCTTTAATTTTCTTTTCTTTCTTTTGTTTTTGTTTTTGTTTTTTTTTTGTTTTTTTTGTTTTTGGTGGACCATTGACCAACTTACACAAATTCGGCTTCGAACTCATACTTCAGTCCTCGTTTGGAGTAGAATGATCACGTCATTAGTAGCAACCACAAAAAATTTTTTGTATGAAACACTCCACTTGTTTAATAAAGCCTTGTGAAGGTGTTATCTGATAGTTAAAATTAATTCAATTAAAGAGATAAGCGGAAAAGTAGATCACATGCGTTTTGGTCATCTCCCCAAGTCTCCCAAACTTATTTTAGTCTATGTATGACACACACACACACATATATATATAAAAGGTTTAAAATTTTAATTCGTTGCATGTGGGCAAGAGCAACAACTTATTGAAAAATGCTTCGGGTTCAATATTGTATGCATATGGTGTCAGAAGTTTGTTCCACACCAGATTAGATTGGAATTAAAATGGGTATGTAAGACGTGGTTGTTAGTTTTACTTAATAGTTTAAGTTTTGAGTTGGATCGGATCGCTAAATATCTGATTCGTTATAGTTGGTATTAGAGTCGAATATAATCCTTAATCTAATTTTCCGCCAAACGTCTGGCCTGGACAGCTTAGACCCACCACAACAAAAGCGTCCTTGTGTATTTGGGTAGGGAAGAGAATGTTAGAGATTTGTGAAGCACCCAAGCTGGCGACTTGACTTGCATAATTTTTTACTATTAGATTGTGAGTTCACATGTTACATTTTCGAGATAAATGTACAAATAATTTAGATAAATTGCACCAACTTTTTTACTTTTTTTGAGATTTGAAAAAATTATCATTTCATGCTTATTATTTTGACATCTTCTATTCGCGCTAAAAATTATATTGAAGGTAAAAAGTAAGTGATATTTTTACATTATAATAATATATTATTGTACATTTTATACAGGAAAGCCACAATTATCATTTTATAAAATTTATTCAGGTCTACTAAGAAAATAATAATAATAAAGATGTTATTGTTCACACCGTTTAAATTTCAGGGTAGGTAAAAATAATAAATGTTAAACCGTCTATTGAGGAGGAGATGAGGTAAACACAATATTAAGGAGGCAGCTGAGCTCAAAACAATCTGTATTTCTAACGAGTGAAGTTACTAATACGCCCTTCAGAACATAGCGGCTGTTGATGAGAACTAAACGAATGCATGTGTTCACAATTTATTAGGTATATCAAAATATATAAATAAATTGACCATTGAGAGACAATTCTGGGAGAAACCATAGCATATAACAAGTTACCCATAACCCCAGCTCAGAAAATCAGCTAGAGAGAGAGAGAGAGAATGTGTTTGAGTGAGGAGAGAGAGCTAGGCAGACAGGAAGCAACGGGGGCATGTCCATGCTGTGAAGGGAAAGTGGACGCAGTAGATGTAGAGAGACAATGGAGGTTTTTATGTCTACCCATTTGCTGCAAGATCAAGAGAAAGTTCTTCTGTACTTCCTGCGCCAAATGTTTGGTCTTGTACTCTTAGATATATATATATATATATATAAGATATCACTGTGTATCTTAGTTTCTGCTCCAATCTAAGTACAAATTAGATACCCTCATTAGTTGATGGCGGGTTTTCTAATGATTTCAATATATTTTCAGCGCCAAATGTTTGGTCTTGTACTCTTAGATATATATAAGAGATCACTGTGTATCTTAGCTTCTGCTCCAACCTAAGTACAAAATACCTGAATACCCTCATTTTTGGCGGGTTTTCTAATGATTTTAATATATTTTCTCCTCCTCCATATATATCCTTTCTTTCTCAACATGTATGTATACATATATATACACACGCACACAAAACACACACATACATTAGACTATTATATGTATGTATATATTAGCTTCTGCTCCAACCTAAGTACAAAATACCTGAATACCCTCATTTTTGGCGGGTTTTCTAATGATTTTAATATATTTTCTCCTCCTCCATATATATCCTTTCTTTCTCAACATGTATGTATACATATATATACACACGCACACAAAATACACACATACATTAGACTATTATATGTATGTATATATATATATATATATATATATATAATTTAGCAACACCCTATTTATCAACTTGAGCAGATGGTTATTGTCACTATGGTTTCCGAACAGGTAAGTCCTTGAGTTCAAATCTCACTTTACAATCTAACTTCGGTAGCTTGAAATATTAGAGCATATAGAAGTGAAAATTTCCATGAACATTTCTAAAACCTAAAACTAGGTCATGGTTGATTCTTTATTAGAGAGGGATCCAAATGCAAGGGTGTTTGTTAGTGTCTATGAAGCTCAAATTTGTCTAAGAGTGAAACATATATACAATCACAATCTGAAAATCTTCTTTTTATTTTAAAGCGGTATCGATAATTCATGATTACGCTGGTCACATACACGATATTTTTAGATATCTAACAACTGTTAAATATAAAAAGAGTTTATGTAAATGGTGTAATAATCTCCATACAATATAACCTCTAGTTGTTTGTTACAAATTTTTTTAAACATTAGTTATAATATATGATCATTAATTATCATGTCATGAATCCCATATGAATTAGGTCTGTCACATGAATTCTCTATTCAGGTTTTTCTATTACGTGCTAATGCACTTACTATTTTAAAAATTATTTTTAATAATCTCGTCTCATGTCATTTTTTAGCCGCCCTCTCAATCTATTTCCTTCTCTAATTTTCTCACCAATGGAAACCACCGCTAGTTTTTCTCTCACACTTTTATTATAGTTCATAGTAACTTTTGGATTCAAATTGGCGACCATCCCTCCTATATAAGTAGGGTGCTTGACTCAAAATTTAACATATTATTTTATTATTTATCCCTCATTTCTTTTTTTATTCTTTATTATAACGTACAGTTTCAACGACTGTCTAAGAAATATATTCCTTCAGCATTACTAACTATAACTTTGTTGTTTTATGTGAATGTTTTACTATAAATCAGAGTAGGGATAAATAACATTTTAAGAAAAGTGAATACACACTGCAAAATTTGTATTGTTTGTAGGTTATCTTGAATTTAATGCAATTTCCTCGACAGTCTAGAAGTTTCAGAGTTCACATTAGTTTTTGGGTCATCTTCAAGTTTCAGAGTTCACATTAGTTTTGAGTCATCAAGTTTCAGAAGTTTGGTCCAACTTTATTAAAGTTTTAAGGGTCGGCATTGGTTTTGGGTCATTCTACTTAACACTCCACATTCATCTTAACATTCTTATTTTTGCTATACGAAGAAGTTTTTTTTTTTTTTTTTTAGGGCCCAACACTTCACTTCATACAACATAGTTAGTCTAACGTCTCATAGAAATTTTCTTTTAGCCTATATTTATCGCATAAAATTCCACTAGCTTACCTCCATTTTGTCCAACTCACTCCAATTATAGTAGTTGCATCATCCTCTATCTCTGAATCCTTTTGTATTATCAATCCTAGATATTGAAAGTGTTTGTTTTGAATAATCTTTTGGTTTTCAAGTGCTATCATTTGCACATCAATATTCGAATCGATATGAAATTTGCACTCCATACATTGAGTTTTAGTTGGACTAATTCTCAATAATTTGATTCTAAAATATTTTCTCCATGTTAATTTATAGTTTTATTTCAAATTTCTCTTTAGAGATATTCATCCATGTTTATTTCTAGTTTTATTTCAAATTTCTCTTTAGAGTATTCAAAAATAAGACATCAACAGCAAACATAATATACAATGGAATCTTGTTTTGAAATTCTTTTAATGAAAAACTCACTAGTGTGACCACACATTGTATGAACATTTAGTTTTTGTATTCATATACATGCTTAGGGATGGCAACGGGGGCGGGTTTGGGCGGGTGTACCCTCCCCCATTCCCGCAATTATTTAAAAACCCTGCCCCCGTTCCCGTCCAAAATCGCAAAAAGGGGAAAATTTTCTACCCCATCCCCGTAACCGTTTAACATTTTTACCCCCACGGATACCCACCCCGCCCCGTTTAAGACCATAATTTATTTATTTATAAAATAGATTTACTCTTCTTTTTTTTTTTACCCTCATCTTCAATTCTTCACCATTGCAACTTTCTTTTTAACCAAATTCATTTGTTACTTTAATATTGTTATATAGGGTACTTAATATATAGTTGTAAATATATATACTATTGAAATAAGAATACTTAAGTAATTTGTCTATCTAAACGGGGCGGGAAAATGCGGGGCAACCTTCCCCAGCGCTCGCACCAAACCCGCGCGGGTTTTTATTACATGAAACCATCCCTGTCCATATAAGCAAAACGGTCCTCCAAAACCGTCAAAATCGAGACGGGTCAAGGCGGGTAACCACGGGGGCGAGTCAAATTGCCATCCCTATACATGCCTCGGATAGTTTTTACAATTTGTAAGGGAATTTGTTTTCTTTATGAGGCCACCAAGTTATATCTTTGGGATCGTATCATGTGTTTTTCTAAATATGTAAGAACCATATGTAGCTAGGTATTGTTGCTTACTCCTACATTCTTCATTGTTAATCTCCTCCGCATGAATCGAAATTGGTTATCCGAGGATTCTTTCATTAGTCCTTGTTTTATTGCATAGCTCATTTTATTTGTGTATATAAGTATTTTTTATTATTTTGTTTCAAGTATTTTAATCTTTAAATTAATGTCTTTTTTTGTTCAAAATGTAGGAAATTTTATTTGCAGTTTATGAATATAAGTGGGTTTTTAGCAATTTAACCTCAGTAATAATATATATATATATATATTCTATACCATTCACACTCACTCACTGTGGGACCTAAATGAGTTGGATGGTTCCTTATGGGATTAGCTCCACACGGCCCATAAGGAACCGTCCAACTCATTTAGGTCCCACAGTGAGTGTGAATGGTATAGAACATCTGTCTCAGCCAAAGCAGAACATTCTACTCAGCCAGCCATAAAATTTCTCATGGCACATCCAGACAAAAAAATGTACGACCAATGAATAAAATACTAAACTAGACGCGTCTTATCATACAAACTTGCAGTGCTTGCTGGGAAGTATTTTTAAAAACAAAAAATTTTGGGTTAGTAAAAACCTAAATGTCAAACAAGGAAGGCAATTAGGATTATCCTTTAAAATGCTACTACTTTACCCAAAGCCTATAGGAGTCCAATAATTTCCATTTCTATATATATATGTCGAGAACCACCAAAATTTTAAAAACAAGAAGATCCTACAGAAATCTAGTTCATCCTTCTGATGAGCTCATTGATGTAATCCTCGCGGTTGCCAGCATAACCTCCTTCAACATAGTGATTCCTCTTCTTTTTCAGACCACCCAATGGTGCCTTAAGCTTGAATGGCCATAGGAAGTTGTTTGCCTCCTTGAAGTGAGGTCCAACGGTCATGATTTCATGGACCAGATCTTCAATGCAAATGATACCGAACTTGCCTATACCCCGCAATAATAAGTAACATGGTAAGAGCAACCGATATAAGGGCTTTATTGCTAGCTAGGGAGTCACTACTACTTTTGTTTGACTTGGTATAAGGCTAGTAATTTGTGGGACCCAGAGCAAGACTAGCAAAGTACATCGCAACCGCTAACAATAGCATTGCGAGCTAAACAAGGCCCCACCTGCCCTCTTTTCCCCTTTTTTTTTTTTTTTTTTTTTTTTTTTTTGGGTTTTTTTCTTTACTATTTCTTTTTATTGTAAAAAATAAATTTATAATTTTGATTATTTTATTTTTTATTTTGAAATAAATATTTATGATTTCAAAATTTGTCAACAAATATATATGAATTTTTTAAAACAAAAAATCACATTGTTAGAAATGGCTTTTTTTTTTTTTTTCTTTAGTATTTCCTTTTATATGTAATTTAATTTTATTGTAAATTTTTTTTTATTTTATGATTTTGATTTTTTTTTCTTTAAAATTTGTCAACAAATATATATGAAAAAAAATTGTAAAGTAATATTTTATTCATCACAAACATACAATATGAAGAAATACATTTTATTCGGTATTATCGTTAAACCTCTTTATTGCCAAATTTATTTCACAAATGCTCCATAAGATCTCTCATGAGATCTCCATTGTTTTCTACATTGTGAATCCTGCTGAGGCGAGTGGAGATATGTGCTGCCAAAAATGATCGGTCTCGATTGTACTGTGGAAGGTAGACCGACTCATCCGTTGGAGGTGTCCATTCCAAAATGTTAGTGTCGCCCTCATCTTTTATGATCATGTTGTGCAATATGATGCACGTTCAGGTCTTCTTTCTTCCAATAATATACTGGTCCATGCATTATAGTCCACCTTATCTGCAACACACCAAATGCCCGTTCAACATCCTTCCTAACGGCTTCTTGTCTTTGAGCAAACAATTTCTCTTTTTCAATAGTTGGGTGCGGGATGGTTTGAATCAAAGTTGCCCACTTAGGGTATATACCATCAGATAGGTAATACCCCAACGTACGGTGATGTCCATTCACCTCGTAATTAATTGGAGGCATTGTACCACTAATGATGCAATTGAATACTAGGGAATGATCTAAGACATTCACGTCATTGTGTGAATCAGCCATACCAAAAAAAGCATGACAGATCCATAGATTTTTTGATGCAACCGCCTCCAACATGAGGGTAGGCTTACGACCTCTCCCCTTGTGTGTGCCATGCTACCCTTTAGGGCAATTCTTCCATTCCCAATGTATACAATCTATAGAGCCAAGCATACTTGGGAATCCTCTTTCTTCCCCTTCTTGAAGTAAACGTGCAATGTCGCTTTCGTTTGGCGAGCGTAGGTACTGCTCCGCATACAATGCAATTACAACATCACAAAATCTCTTCAAGCTTTCAATCGCAGTGCACTCTCCAACCTTTCAATCGCAGTGCGCTCTCCAACCTTTATGTACTCATCACAAAGATTCGCTGAAATTCCATAGGCAAGTATACTGTTGTTGTCATCTTCTGTATAGGGGTGCACCCCATACGACCAGTAGCATCGGGCTTCTGTTTGAAGAAGTTGTCATGAGTTGTAATATCGTTCAAAATACGAAGAAACAACTGTCGTCGCATTCTAATCCGTCTACGAAAATATTCGGGTGGAAACACAGGATTTTCGGCGAAGTAATCTTTCTAGAGTTGTTGTGCTGCATCCTCCCGATCACGTTTAATATATCGTCTCTTCTTTGGTTTAAATAATGCTTTTAGATTCTCAGGCGTAAAAATACCCAGAATCGTTTTGATCCTTTTTTGATGGAATTGATAAACCGTCTCCCGATCAGAATCTGACGAATTTTCTGAAGAATCAGATTCGGAGATTTGAAAAGATTGTGATGATGATGCCATTTTTTTTCTTATATAAAAGTTGATAATTCAGAGAAGAGAAAAAATGGTAGAGGAATCAAATAAGAGAAAATATGGACTTGAGGAATGAAGGAAAAGAAAATGGACTTGAGCAATTACAAAAGACTAAATTAGTGGTTTATATAGCCGTTGAGAATATAGCCATTGGAATATAGCCGTTGGGAATATAGCCGTTGAGAATATAGCCGTTGGGTATACAACAATCCCTATAAATACAACACTTATTTCACTCAATACTCATCATTCAACACTCATTTCTCTCATCCTTCAACATTTATTTCACTAAATCATCATCCTTCGACATTCAATGGATCAACGACCTCTAGTCAATAACCCTCATTTTAACCAATATGGAAACTTCGAAATACCATCTCAATTCAATTCTGGGTGGCACTCTCAAGATCCAATCCATTCTGAATATACATCTCAGCCCCAATTGCAAAACCAAATTTATCCAGAATACACACCTTAATTTCAAAATCCATTTTGTCACCCTTACACATCTCAATTCCAAAATCCATCCCAATAACCCCCATACACACCTCAATTCCAAAATTCCTCTCAACCTTCTCAATCACAGCCACCCTTAAAGGAAAAGGGTGGGAATTGGTCCGAAGAAGAAGATATAGCATTGTGCAAATCATGGATCATGATTGGTGAAGATCCAGTGATGAGTACAGATCAAAGTATGGATACATTGTGGCAACGAATTCAAGCTTCTTGGGTTAGGCAATTGGGAGACAAGATAACTAAAGAAAGATCACACGGTGCTCTGATGAACCGTTTTTCAAACTTTCAACGTGATGTAAACAGATTTTCAGGATACTACAAAAATGTCCACGACAATCCAATCAGTGGTTACAACGAGTATGATATGGTAAGTTTTTACTTTGTATAATATTTTTTTATTCTTAATTTTAATCCAACTTATTAATTTCAATGATTATTTATTTTTTATAGATGAATGCTGTTAGAGAACTATATAAACTTCAACAGAAAAAAAAATTTAAATACGAGCATTGTTGGAATGTTCTTCAGGATTCAGGAAAATGGCAGATGCATTGCAACGTTAACGAAAATCCAACTAGACGACCAATGAAAAGAGGTGTTGATCTTGATATTAATTAGCTAAGAAATTGGTCAAAATCGACGCCAACAACACTAGGTTCATCAACTCCTACAGTATCAACTCCAGGGTCAGTAAATCTTGGTGATGACGATACACCAGTCGATATCGAAGGTTCGAATATGTCACGTCCCGAGGGACAAAAAGCAAAGAAGATTCGCAAAAAGAAAACGCCATCTCTTGAAACAAGTATTCTTAAACAATTGGAAGCTGTAACAGCACAAGGCGTCATGTTTAGTGAAGCAGGTGTGGAAGGAGAGCGAATGAGACTTCAACTTTCCATGGAGAAACAATGGACTAAGCAGCTGGCGATAGAATCAAATTTGGAGAAAGAACGGACTAAACAGTTAGAAATAAAAACAAGAAAAATGATGGCTGAAATGTAGTTTGAAAGAGATATAATGCGTCAAGATCCATCAAAGGCTCCAACAGAAGCATCAAAGGCATGGATAATTCAACAACAAAATTAAATCTTAAATAAACTAAATGAAGGTAGTAGTCATATGTAATTTATTTATATTTGTGAGAAAATATGCAATGTCTTTTTATTTATTTAATTAATTGTGAGAAAATATGTAATGTCTTTTTTTATTTTATTTATGTAACTGGGAGAAAATATGTAATGTCTTTTTATTTATTTTATTTATGTAATTGTGAGAAAATATGTAATCTATTTTTGATTTATTTAATTATGAGAAAATATATTAATTTAAATGTATTAAAAGAAGTATTTTATTCAAATATATAATAAAAAAAATTTCAAGTGGTTGAAAAAGTAGCCGTTTTAAAAAATACAAGCACAAATAATAAAATAATAGATATCAATTAACTCATACGTACCATGACTAAAAGATAGCAATATATAATATAAAAAAAAATTCAAGTGGTAGAAAAAGTAGCCGTTTTATAAAATACAAGCAAACAAAAAAATAAATATGTTTTTAATTTTTTTTACTCAAAATATTAAATGTATTAAAATAGTACAACAAAAAATAATAAAATAATAGATATCAATTAACCCATACCGTGCCTTAAAGATAGCAATATACTGTTGCTAGCCACATCAGCACAATTGCTGATGTGGCTAGTAATCCAACAAAGCTTTGCTAGCCTGTATTGCTAGCACTATACCACTTGCCCTAAAGGATCAAAATCGTCTCATGCGCAACAGTACATATGTCTTAGCCTGTGAGTAATATGCGAACACCATTTTGCCACGTCAGTTAGTCAAAGAAGAGAAAAGAAAATAAATCAATTTTTATTGAAGACATATTAGCGTATACATACAAAGTTTGCCACGTCACTTAGTCAAAAAAGACAAAAAAGAGTAAGTCAGCTTTTAGTGCATATATACAAAATCTATACATCCCAACTTTCTCCTTAACAACATCCCAATATTTTCCGAATATACATCCCAATATTTTCTTATAATACGATCTACTATTCATCTATTTCTATTGTTAGAAAAATGTTTGGACGTTGGTCTTGCATCACAATATTTTCCTAACGTACATCCCAACTTTCTCCTTACTAGCATCCCAACTTTTTTTTAACATATATCCCAAACAAGATAAAGCAATGAATAGTGTGATGTTGGTAAGGAGAAAGTTGGGATGTTGGTAAGAGAAAAGTTGGGATGTAGATAAGTCAGTTTTCAGTGTAAACATAGAAAGTCTGTACATTCCAACTTTCTCCTTAACAACATCCCAATATTTTTCAAATTTTTCCTTACTAGAATCTCAACATTTTTCTAACATACATCTCAAACAAGATAAAGCAATGAATCGTGTGATGTTGGTAAGGAAAAAGTTGAGATGTAGTTTAGGTTAGAAAAATGTTATAATATACAATTTATACTAAGATATGTTTATTTATATATTTGTACAATAAGTGGGATGTTGGTAAAGAGAAAGTTAGGATGTAGGTTAGGAAAATGTTGTGATATACAAGAAGTTGTAGGTTAGGAAAATGTTTGTGTATAGAGAGAGAAAATAAAAAAATAAAAATAAAAAAATAGCAAAGAGTTGGTCTGATTTTGATTTGGTGTCGTATGTAAGTGTATATGTATATACAAAAATTTTATTTTTTTAATTTTTAACTCTTACGATTTTAACTCACTGACTAGGACCGTTCCTATTGTTGCGCTGGAGAAGATTTTGATCCCATGATAAAGGGATGAAAATGAACATTGTAGAATGCAAACGATTGTCCACTTTATTTGTCTTAGAGGAACACGAATCATGTTTAACCAACAAACCTGTTCAATTATTGAATTGTCGGTCAAGGCAATTCTTTGCTTGTTTAGTTTCCCATAACCCCACTTATAAATCAATTCTCTCACACTTTTCAGATTGGGATACCTGAAAGCATTCATTCAGGCTACATATGAACATTATTGACTTAGTGAACCCATGGGCGTCTTCAAATTATGAATGAATAGCACGAGAAAAATAAATAAATAAAATAATTGCGTACCCATATGTCACATATGGCTCAACCCGATGCAGCATGTTCATTGTTGCTTTGTTCACTTTCAAAAAGACACCATTAAATATCTGTAACCCAAAACAAATACAAAGGATATCAAATATTAAGAACTTCTGTATAATGACAAATTTTGTAGTATAACAAGGAGAAGATTCAGCGGTTCAAAAACGAAAAGTTGAATATAGAAGCACCAATAAAGGGGGAAAAATGAAAAGAAAAGAGATTAATGAATTTCAGGGGACCATCAGTCCCCATCAACACCCAAGGTCCCAAAGATGTGTATTGGAAAATCTCCACCAGTAATTCGACCCCATTCAAAATAGTGTCAACACTAGAACATATCTCTGAAAATCCTCTTACTCTGTCATCCTAACTGACCCATGTCAAAGCTGGAACAGCTTAATCAACATTAAGCACCCAGAGGCACTCAGCCATGTTCTCTAGATTCCATAGAAGTATAAATATTTAAACAAAAAAATAAATAAAAATTATTCTTCGCGATATTAGCAGCAAACAGTATTTGAAGCCGAAGTTTGTCTGTAAGACTGCAACTAGACAATAATAGAACCATTTAACCATATAAACTAGCACTCAGAACTCCCATTAAGAGGAAATCGAGAAACACCCATCGAGAGGAAAGCAAACTTTTCTAGATAATTTCAAGTACAAACTCTATCTACCTTACATAGCATTATAGCTCACTGAATTTTTACCTGCCTCAATCGCAGAAGTTGCAGAATTGTTCTGGTTTTTGGGTGCATTGCGCGCATTGATCCTAAAAGTTTCAAATTTTAAACAATAATTAATAAGCATCATAATTACATATATTATAGACACTGTATCGACATACCCACGGATTCTGGTAATGAAAAGCAGTTTGGCTTCCGGGTTTACATAAAAGCCTCCCTTCAGTCTTGCCTCAGGCTTCAACTGAATCAGTTCCTTTACCTGAAAAGCAGGAATACAAATCCATTGAAATAACCAGAAACTCAAAATATTGTAAACCAAAGAAGAATTACCTGTTCCCCATACTCCTCATAGTACGGCATAGTTTTCTTAAAGATCAACTTCTGATTCTCAACATTTTTCTTCTTGTCAGCTTCGAGCTCTTGCTTGTCTGCAAGAGCCCATCCCTCATTCCTTTTCTGCTTCTTCAATACTGACTCTGGAACCAGTGCACCTCCCTCGACTTCCTCTCCACCCATATCTCTACAAAAATTGGGGCAAAAAATCACTGAGTAAAAATCCAACACAAAAATATTTAAAATAATAAAAATAAGATAAACCAGATATATATATATATATATATATATATATATATATATATATATATGTATCAATCAGAACAGAAACAGTTTCCAGAAAAATACACTCCAAGCCTCCTTGTGCTTTTGCAAAAATAATAATAATAAAAAAATAAAAAAAAATTCACTGCAAGAATTATTGTGGAACAAAAAAATAAAAATAAATAAATAAATAAACTCTTTTTCAAATATCAATATGTTTAAATAGGCATTTTGTAATGAAGCATTGTAAATCAATCACGTGCATTTGTTCCGCTTCATTAATTTTCTACTCCAACTATAATCCATTTTTCTCAAGGAGAAAACTTTTGATATCATCAGATAAACACATTAATAAGTATGGAATATAGAATTTGGGTGTAAATAAAACAGGAAAAGTGAAACAAAATAGACTTTGCAATTTTTATGTAACTTATACGGTTCCAACATAAAGGATTTTTATTTTAACAAAACGAAAAAATAATAACACGAGATGAGCCAATTGAGTTTTCCACACTCAGTTGACCATAAATCTTCCTTCCAGAATGAAGAAAAATTATAAACTCAAGTTCTTCTCGTTTTCCTTCACTTTCTCAGCAATCAAACAGCACATCAAAACAGAATCTTCCAGTGACCCATACATTTAATTAAACATCGTAACAGCTAACAGAGAGACATGAAATATGCCCAGATTCAAAAGATAATAACAAACATATACAAATATATCTCAACAAAACCCTTCGTCAAACGATACATGTATATATACACACACAATGCATGCTCAAGATATTCTGTAAGACTTACTGTACCTTTTACGATCCGAAATGCGGAATTTGGTCGGCCGGGAGGGAGGGTTTCGCGGGCGCAAATCTCCATGCTTTCTCCTACCATAAGTGTTAAGTGTTATTAATTTGGTCACGTTTTACTTCAATTAATATGCACCAGGACTATATTTGGCAATTATACCACCGTATATTTGGTAATTACACTAACATTTATAAATAATATTTCATCACCATTTATAAGTATTTTTACTTTTAAAATAAGGTTTGTACATAATGCATATTAAATAATGTCACATATAAATGTAACTCAATTCATCACTATTTATAAATAACATTTCGCCACCATTTATAAGTATCTTCACCCTCAAAATAAGGTTTGTACATAATGCAGACTAAGTAATGTTACATATAAATGTAACTCAATTCATGATCATTTATAAGTATTTTCACCCTCAAAATAAGGTATGCACATAATGCAGACTAAGTAATGTCATATACAAACGTAACTCAATTCAATCAACCATGTATAATTTGCAGAAGAGGAATGTGAGCTTGGCTTCAAGATGTTCTGTTTGCCTTCACGCTATAGACACAAGGGATCATGTGTTTGTTGATTGTATCTTCTCTAGGGATTTCTGGATGTGGCTTGATGATTCTCTTGGATGGAGGATGGATTTTTCAAACATCACAACAATAGTGGATAGTTTATTGAACTGGTGTTTAACTCAGTCAAGTAAACCGGTGCACACTCTTTTTGTTACTGGCCTATGGACTATTTGACAAGAGAGAAATAGAAGATTGCATGATCAAACAACTAGAACTCATTCTGAAGTGGCTCGACATATTTTGTTTAAAGTTCTTGATATTTATAATGTCTCTATTTAAGACATTGTTTAGTTTGGATTTTTTTGGTTTCTTTAGTGCTGGAAATGGTTTCTATCTTTCATTGTTTGTTTCATTTTCAGCATTGTTCTAGAGTATACCCTCTGTGCACCTATAAATATTTTAATTTTTTATTTACATAAACACCAATTATGAAAATAAAAAATAAAAAAATTGAGTTACGTTTGTATGTGACATTACTTAATCTGCATTATGTGCATAACTTATATTAAGGGTGAAGATACTTATAAATGGTGGTGAAGAAGGTTTTTATTTTTTTGTAATTGTGCATCCAAACGCTACCTCAAGAGTTATTAAATGAAGAATGATGTGGCAAACCAAGACCACTTAACACTCACAGCAAGGAACCGCATAAAATTCCCATAGCAGAGGATTTGCGCCCGGGTTTCGCACCTAATTCACTTGAAGGATATATTCGTATGTGTATATATATAGACCAGTAAACTGACATTAGGGTTTTGTTGGAGTTGTGTTTCACATTGGTAAAAACCATCCAACGGTTTATAATTTTATTACCTGTTTATGGGGAAACAACACTTGTTGATGGATCCGATTTGACCAAATGTCTGATTTACCCTCAAGGGGGAGGTTTCACTTTATGGTTGTGAACTAGGGCGTGTTGAAGGCAAAACTAAGCCCAACCAACATTTGAAATACTAACTAACTGATCATCAACCCTGGCTTAGTTTGGTTGGTAGGATGGAAAAATGGATGGAAAAGATATTAGGAGGGATGGATTAGGAATCCCAGAAAGGTGTCTCTCCTATTTTTTGTTTGGTTGGATGGAATGAATAATGGAAATGATGGAGGGGTGATACATTTTTTTTTTTTTTTTTTTTTTTTGGGAGTAAGAAAAATATAATTTGAGTAATAATACTTGCACCGATTTGTTGCACCGAATGTTTATTTATGCATAGTATATGTAAGTGGAAGGCCCCACTTCTTTATTTATGCATAAATATACCAATTAAAATAAATAAGTTTGACAATTCATTACAACAAATCGCATAAATAAAGAAATGGGACCCTCCACTTACACGTACTATGCATAAATAACCAATCAAAAATATTCAGTATAACAATTCGTGTAACAAATCGGTACAAGTATCATTACTCATATAATTTTTATATATTTTTTAATCAATATACTCTCATTGTATAAAATAATAAAAGATAAATATTTATTTGAATTTTTTTGGAAAAGTTAAAATTAGAAATTGTATGTGTAGGTATTCAGTTTCTCTCTCCTCCATTGGACCATTTCCTCCAAAATTGGGTCGATAGAAAAAAAGACGAAATGAGGGATTTTTCATCCCTTCTTGCTTCCTCTCTCTCTTTCCATTTCCTCCGACCAGACACAAAAGACTTTATCTCATTTATCCCTCCTCAATCCTTTTCTCCAACCAAACATATGACAACTATTCCATTCGATTCTAACATATTTTTGAATTTTTAAACTTTGGCTGGCTGAGATCTTGGATTCAAAGTTTGGATTACCTCAATTAAAGTTAAACATATGGTCCATTTACCCAATGAAAATTAAAGTGATCTTAAGTTAGTTTAATATCACTGAAAATTTTAAACACTGCAAATTCCTATAAATTTTATTTTGTAAGAGTTAACATGCAATAAATTAATATTTAAAAAATGATTAAGTGAAAAAAAACCTCTCATAATAATCAAAATGTACAATTACTCCCTTATTGTTCGTACAAACCCCTTACTATTTTCAATTTGTGCAAATAAGGACAAATCATAATTTTTAGTGTTAAAATTACTAAATTAACCTTTCTTTATCATTAGTGAAGAAAAAAAAAAAAAAAAAAGCCAAAAGACAAAATATCAAAATTACCCTTAAAGTCATAACATAGGACTATAAATCAGTGTCCCAATATTTAAAACAAACTTAAAATGTGGATGTCTAGTTACCTTTTACCAAAATCTACCATTGTTCTTCCAATACGTTTAAGAATATCTATATATAAATCTATAGTGGCTAAAAAAAAAATTGTAGACCTATGTCATTAACTACACATCAATCTCATTTATTAATAATATATTTTTTTTAACTCTATTTTATCTCACTTATTAATAATTTTTGAGAAATTGTGCTTGAAAAGTTAATGGTAAACCGACTAGGAAAAAAGAAAAAGAAAAAAAGTTAATGGTAAACTCAAAAGGTTTGGCTCACGTGATGTTAAAGCCTTGTGCTTGGTTTATTATAAAGAACACAATATGATAAAAATTTCAACATTAATAAAATAAAATAAAATAAATAATTTTTAAAAAAATGTGTTGCTTTAGTTTGTGGTAACTAAATCAAAATTTTAATTTTGATAGAAATCCTAAGTTCACCTGATAACAATTTGTGTCAAAGCAAATTTAATTATTATTATTATTATATATAAAATATATAATTAAGGGAGGCTATAAAAATAGAAAGAGAGATAATATTGGCAGCCACAAAAAAAATATTTTAGTGAGAAAAAAAAAATTAGAGAGAGAATATCGGCAGTGGCTATATATTTTAGAGATGGACTATGACTATATGCGAGAGTTTCTTTTTGACAAGTCAAACAAACCCATTTTAGTGTTTAAATATATACAAAATTAATAGGGATATTATTATCACATAAAAAAGACACTTTTGATTACATTATTGTCAAATAAAAAGGACACTTTTTGATTTTTTTTTTTTTTTTTTTTTAAATAACATCCCCAACTGCTCTTTTTTAACAAATTAATTCAATAAGGGACAAATTGCTCAAAAAATAAATAATATAAGGAGTTATATGCACATTTTTTAGATAACAAAGATTTTTTTTGCACTGAATCCTTTAAAATATTTATATATATATATATATATATATATATATATATATAACTAGAAAACAGTCATTCACTGCTGGACTAAGATGTCCATTAGCAGTGGATACTCAAAAAAAAAAAAAATTCTACCAGATGCACTCATTATCCAAATAGTGCAATTTAAATTCATATACCTAATTTATCTTGTGGAATATTAAAGAATTAACCCTTTACATGTAAAAATTAGGGGTGCACATGGTTCAGTTCGGTACGGTTCGACCGGTCTGAACGGTTCCTAAAAAATAGAACCGGAACCGTGAGCAGTGGAATCGTTGACCAAACTGAGATCGGGAGGAGAGGCTGAGACTGAGACTGAGAGGAAAGGAGAGGCGAAGATATGAGTAGAAGTGATTGAATCAGAGGCTGAGAGGAGAGGCTGAGATAGAGACCAATCTGAGTAGAAGTGATTGAATCAGAAAAAGTCGTCGATTTCCGAGCACCGCCTCCATCTCCGATCGGCTCCAGTCGCCGATCATCGATCACAAACGCCGACGTTCTCACCAATACTCTTGAACACTCTCTCCAGTCTCCATGTTTCGGACCTCATTTTACCGGATCAAGTCTTCCCTCGCCAAAAAACCCTCCTAAAATTGACTTAATTAAATCAAAGGCTGAGAAGAGAGGCTAAGACAGAGACCGATTTGACCGATCTGACCGGTGATCCGAGAAGATAGAGACCAGTGAGAGGAGAGGATGGGAGGCAGAGCCGCCGAGTGTGTTTTGAGAGGTTAGTTCAATGAACCTAAATGTCACGGGCCTAGAGATTTGGCGCAGCGGCACGGCCCGTGCGGCACCAAGGCGTTGCTTCAGCTCGCGCAAGCGCCCTGGTCAGCCACCACGACCTGCCCTCCCAAGGATACATGCTGACTGGTTTCGGCCTGCCATGGCCTCGTCAGGGGAACGGCTCCAGCTCCCGACCAGTTTGTGCAGGGATGGCCAACTCCCTTCTTCATAGTCAAGTCCAAGACTAGCAACAAGCACCTCGAACTGAACCGAGTCGACCTGCCTGAACTCTGAAGAGGTACCATCCTGTGCTCCTGCACGCCCCTTCCCTGGAACCATTCCCAGTCAAACTCTGCTCTTTGCCAACCAGCATGCGTGTCTTCCATCCTCCAAGCGTCTTAGGAATCACTTCGTGACATTCTCCCCCACCCAAATCCTGCGACGTCCTCGTCGCAGTGCGGCGTTTCACTACTGCGTCCACTCCCTTCCAAAGTCTGCCTCCATGCGGTATGCTCGCCTTCCCACCATCGCTTCCTTGTGCAGCTCCCTGCACTGCACTCGCCCAATGATAGGCCTCGGACCAAGGGGACGTCCACTCCTCAAGGACGTGACTCTTCTCCGTCATGCCGCCTCCGCGACATCCCGAGCAAGCAATGGCCTTCTGCCGACTTGATGCTCGCCCTTCACCATGGTTTGCATCACCCAAGGACTAAGCACGAACTTTGGTGCGCGCGGCCCTCCGGCCCTTCAATGCGCAACTTCAACGGACGCCTCTTCCTGGGGAGATGGAGGCTCTCCCCCCCAACTGCATTGATTCCTCCACATCGACGCAACTTCAATGCACCGTCTTCATTCTCTGACCCCTCCCGGACCGACAAGGGGGCACCCTACCGTGCTTTACCCCAAGTCCTGCTCTGATACCATTTGTCACGGGCCTAGAGATTTGGCGCAGCGGCACGGCCCGTGCGGCACCAAGGCGTTGCTTCAGCTCGCGCAAGCGCCCTGGTCAGCCACCACGACCTGCCCTCCCAAGGATACATGCTGACTGGTTTCGCCCTGCCATGGCCTCGTCAGGGGAACGGCTCCAGCTCCCGACCAGTTTGTGCAGGGATGGCCAACTCCCTTCTTCATAGTCAAGTCCAAGACTAGCGACAAGCACCTCGAACTGAACCGAGTCAACCTGCCTGAACTCTGAAGAGGTACCATCCTGTGCTCCTGCACGCCCCTTCCCTGGAACCATTCCCAGTCAAACTCTGCTCTTTGCCAACCAGCATGCGTGTCTTCCATCCTCCAAGCGTCTTAGGAGTCACTTCGTGACATAAAGCTTAGGTTTAGGTTTTGAGAGTTTTGTGACTTTTGATTTTTATGACTTTTATCCGATCTCAATTCTGAAATGTCGAATTGAATATGTGGATGTGGTCACTTTGAAAGTTATAGGCTAGACATGGCCCGGTTGCCCATGGCCCGGTTGCCCATGGCCCACAATCCACAGCCCACAAATATATATATATATATATATATATATATTACGGTTCGGTTCCGGAACCATAAGAACCGATTCATTCCGGTTTTGGTTTCGATTCCACAGTTCTTTTGTGCACCCCTAATAAAAATATCCCTAGATTATAATATATTTTTACTTGTTAAAAATAATTGGAGTGAGCTATATCCACCCACCTCTTTTTTCATTAATGTAGACGGCATTTCCACTCAAACGAGTTAATTTAAATTATATTAAAATTAAAGTAATCAATATATTTCATACAAATTGATGAAAAATGAATCTGATTCAATTTGTAAAAAGCTTTAATCTGACTTGGTCTGATTCATAAAAAAAATTAAATTAGATTGGATTTGTTATACAATTAGGCTTTTTCTAAACTGTCTAATAAATTTACTTTTATTTATTTCCCTTGACCACATCTCAATTATCAATTAATTAAATATGCATTGATGTAAAAATAAAATAAAATAATCAAGCATGAGTTCCATATTTAAAGGTGACAATAAAAATGATGAAGCATATGCTCCAATTTTTGCATCCTTCCAACCAATAATAAATAGAAAATATTCAAGGATATTAAAAGCATTTAGAATTTGAACGATTTCGTGATCAAATATATACCAAGAAATTTAGAAAATTTAGATTCAAGCGAGCAAAAGAAAAAAATATATATTATAAATTTTAATTTGATGCACACAATATTTTGAAAGAAAAATTGAAGTTCTCAGACTTCTCAAAAAATTGATAGTATATATCACCAAAAATTTACTAATATTCATAAGAGAATAAAAAGAAGGATAAATGGTTTTCGTTTTATAATTTCTCATTATAACAAAATATAGTTTATGTTGCAAATATTATAAGCAAACATGAGACAACATGATTTATAGTCACAATATAATAAATTCAGACAAATATCGATATAAACTGACCGAATTAATTGATTTATGTAGGTGTATAACGATATCAAATATTTAAAAAAGATTACAAATCGACTGATACGACGAACAATGATAAATAAAAAAATATATATATATATATAATAGATACATGAAAAAGTATTAAACTAAAAAAAATAAAAAAAATAAAAAAATGTATTAAACACGTTAGTTGTGATGGAGAGGAATTCGAGTTTGGGTGTGAAAAAAAGTTTGTATGAAAGTTGTGAATATATTTATTGTTAAAAAAATAAAAATAAAAACTCTCGGGTACGGTTTTATAATACCCGTCCAGTCGGTATTGAAAAAGTATCCACCAATGGGAATGATGAATTCGGGTTCATATTATGTTCATTGCCACTCCTACCCCTGCAGATTCAAGAAAAACAGGGTTATCCCTAGTAATTTTTATCAATTATTTGTCTCAACTATTTGACAACCCAACAACACACAGCAAACCCTAATTCCTAAAACCTCCCACCACAAAATTCTCAGTCTCAAACCCCCCACCCCCAGCTGACGCAATTCTCTCTCTCTGTATATTTATATATATATATTATATATATGCTCGAAACAAAAAGTGGAGAGAATACAAACCCTAACTCAACTTTGATAGCATTGAAGCCTCGGCAGGTGATGCTCGCAGAGCAGAACGCGAAGAAGACGATGACGAAGAACGACCACAACAAAACCCTAACCCTAAAACCCAACCAGAAGGCTCCTCTTCTCCACTCCGTCCTTCGGTACCTTGAGCACAATTGCTTCTCCAAAGCCCTCAAACGTCTTCTATCCGAAGCTCAAATTGAGGTCTCCTCTACATCTCTCTCTCACATCTTATTTGTTGCAAGCTTTGTTGTTTTCTGGTGGATATTTGTTGTATCTACTTGAAGTAGACGATGCAATTTGATTGCATCTACTTGCTCAAACAGATTGGTGGCTGTATAAGTTTGTATAATGGATAGGTCCAACTCATTCAGAGGGATTTGTGCAAGTGGTTCAGGCACCGAGAAGCTAATTATATGCACATGCCCTGTTTTTTACAATCTCCATGTTACTAAATCATTCATTCATACATATAATTTACCGGATTTGGTGGTATGAAATTTTGGATTAAGAAAGAAAAAAACAAACACTTCCACTTAGCCCTAAGCTAAAATGCATTTTTTTCCCTTTTTCTATTTAATTAATATAAGCTTTCAAATTCTTGTCTATTTTTTAATATGCTTCTTCTTTGTAGTTTTATCTGACTTAGTCATGCAAATAATCTTGATCCTTCTTTTGGTGCAGGATGACAGTTGGAAGACTTGTTCAATGGATTTGGAAGATATGTACTGCAAGTATTTGGAGACATGGTAGGATTAGGGCTGATTCATCCTTGTATTCTAATTAGTATTAATGCAATCATTTATTAACAGATTCGTGAAGCCTTTCCCTTGTTAGGAGACATGGTAGGATTAGGAGTAATTTATATACAAGAATTAAAGCCTGACTATTTATGATCCGTTGGCCTTCAAAGTTTAGCCTCATATTCTTGTTTTCATAAAAAAGAGGAAATGGAAAGATATGTCTTGGACTCTTGGCTCAACATTCACCTGCTAGGCATTGTAAACATGATGACCACTTTATAAATAGTGTGCTCGCTAATGGCCCCCCTCCCTCCCCCTTCTTTAATTTGGATATATTACATTTTGAATTGCTTGGTAAATATTTTGTTTGAGTTAATTCATGCAATCCTGCCTTTTGAAGGTGGCAATATGAGTACTTTTTGCTGTTCACATCTCTTATAAGCTGTATCCTTAATGATTGTTCAACATGTCATGCTATGTTAAGTCACCTTAAGGGGCTAATAATTTGGAATGGCACTTGAAGTTGGTTTTGTTACTTTGTATTGTAATTAGCTTAAAACCATTTGGAGGGATTCCTAGTTCATTCTCCGTACAACTTCTCCGGTGCTTTATTTCTTAGTGTTTTCCTCGAAAGTCTGCTTATTGAAAATCTTGAATTCCTTTTATCATTCTAATGCTATTTGTGCTTCTCTACCATATGCAGTGGTCATGCAGATGTAAATTTCAACACTTACAAGGAGCAGGGTATGTTATTATAGTAATGGACCTGTGTGTGTGTGTGTGTGTGTGTGTGTGTGTGTGTTTTGTTTCCCTAATGTCTTCTAATTTCCAGAATCAAGTGGTATAAAGTTTATTTGATCATTTTGAGGAATACTTAGACTGGTTCTGACATAAATCTGTAAATTTCCAGAATTACTAAAGGATGCCATTACCAAGAAAGATGGTGATACTAACTGTGCTGCCTCTGAGAAAACTATTAGTAAAAAGAAGAAAAAGAAAAGTGATGAGAGTGACGTGAATGCCGCAGCAGATCAATCTGGGGCTGCCGAAAAAATTAATCAATCTACTAACATGTGTGAGAAGATAGCAGCAAATGATTTAGTCATCGAATCAAAACGAAAATCGAAAAGGATTCTTGATTCCTTAGGTCAAGCTGAACAAGTCAGCTCTGAAGCTTTGAAGAAGCATGTTGATGATACAGGTTGTGAACTACAGATGGATGAATCCAACATTAAATGTAAGGGAAATAAGAAAAAGAAAAGTACACTAGCCTCTGGATCTCTTGATGGTAGTGTAGAACAAGAAAAATTAGATTCATTGCCAGAGGCGATGGATTTAGTATCTTCAAAAGGTGACAATATAATTGATTCTGAGTCAAAAGTTAAATCTAGAGATAAGAAGAAGAAAAACAAGCTAAATGTTGTTTCTCATGCTGAACATGTTGAGGAACCTGGCGTGGAGAATAAACAGGGGGCTATGGCAGAGAAGCTTGTTGATGGTGATGTAGAACAAGAAAAAATAGAGTCATTGTCGGGGGCGATGGATTTAGCATCTTCAAAAGGTGACAATATAATTGATTCTGAGTCAAATGTTAAATCTAGAGATAAGAAGAAGAAGAAAAACAAGGTAACTGTTATTTCTCATGCTGAAAATGTTGAGGAACCTGGCTTGGAGGATAAGCAGGGGGCTACGGCAGAGAAGCTTGTTGATGATTCCGCATTGGGGAATATTCCTGACATCCCGTTGGAGGGCAACAAAGTTAAAACCAAAGATAGGAAGAGAAAGAAAGATGGTGCAGTCTCTCAAGAGTTCATGGAAGCAATTGACAAAGAAAATCCAATAATTAATGAATCTACAAAGGAATGGTTTCAGACACCAGAGAATGCAGCCAACAAAGAAAAAAAGCATTCCAAGAAAAGAAAAAGATTAGCTTCTGTTGAACATGAGCATCAGCCTGTTGAGGAAGTAGCAACTGAAGACTCCAAACGCAGAAAAACTGAAGGTTTGGAAGAAGCGAAGAGTAATGAGCAAATTACGAAGGTGAATCCAATCCTGGGAGGTGATGGACATGCAGGCGAAGAAAGTAAAGGGGAAATTGGCCAAGTTGGTCGCGATGACTTGAAGAAGGCATTGTATAAGCATGCAATTGGGAAGCTTGAGAAGAATGGGGAGGAGAAATCTGCCTTGCAGAAAACGACGATGAAAGAACGAAATGGTTCCGCTGAGGTACAATGTTGTAAACGTTTTACTTGTTTCTTGATTTGCATGAAATTGTCTTTTGAACTGTTGTGACACAATACATTTACCTTGTTTGGTTAAATATGCCAACAGTTCTATATTTGGTGTTAAGTTATCATCCTCGCCAATTTTGTTGCTTTTCTTGTGTTTATTTTATTTCAATGCGTATGATACTGTAGTTTACTTTTTTAATTTTTATTTTCCAAATAATTGATGTTCCATTGTGAATTTATATTTGATGGATACTGATTTTACAGCCAAAGACAGTGAATGCATTTCAAAGAGTGAAAGTTGATGAGGTTGAATTTGCAGATGACAGGCTTCAAAATAATTCCTACTGGGCCAAGGTGTGATGATAATCTTGTTATTTTTGCTTCATTTTATTCTTTTAAATATCTATTTGCTGTTCTATTTGCCTCGTGTTTTTAGTACTTATCCTACATAAAAATACTTGGCAGGGTGGCGCAGAGATTGGCTATGGTGCAAAAGCACAGGAAGTTCTCGGGCAGGTTAGAGGAAGGTATGTTTGCTACTAGCTATATGACATAAATTAGTGCATTGTAAAGGGTGTCAAAATAACAAAGTAAGTGGCATATCTATGTAATTCATGAGATTACATATTGCCACATGCTGTTAGCTTGGGAGGTCTCTCCTGTGAACTCTCAGAGAGTGTTGGTTCAAGTCCTTGTGTTCTACATAGATGTTTGGCTTATCAATATAAACCCATTACCACTAGCTGGTAGCTTGGAGGTCTCTCCCGCGACTCTCAGATAGTGTTGGTTCAAGTCCTACATAGATGTTTGGCTTATCAATATAACCGCATGTGAGTGTGCCTATATATCCGAGGTTGTATATTTCCCTCTTAGATTACAATTCAAATTTTATGATCATTGATTATAAAGAATATTACTTGTAGGCCCATGGATTATTGTACTTTTTTTATTTTACATATGGCTGCTCATCAATGCATAAGCTATAAAGAATACTACTTGTATGCCCATGGATTAAGTTATATAGGATAACTTATCTACTAGGCCTAAATACTCTGCCAACCCTCAAGGAAAGTAGAAAACTACCTTCATCTTTCCAAGTAAAGGTTCTAAAAAACAATATAGTATGTTCAGACATGTGGTTATTGGAAGAAGCAATTACCTTTGCGGTAAGGGTAGGTACTTGACACTTAAAAATGATAAAGAATTTGACATTTTTGGACAAACATCTCCACTGATTACCTCTATCAGAAGAGTCCATGCAATGTAGCTCATCATGCTCCAACTGAGCCCTCTACGTGAGCTTTTTACCTTCCTGCCACGTTGTTTTAAGTTTTATCCAAGTGCCACAGTGATCCGGTCTCCATATTGGTTCATGTAATGCATCCATCATCATCACTAGTGGTTTTGCATTTTAATCAGTGTACTAAACAGTTCTGTTTCCTTTTCTTTCCAGGGACTTCCGTCATGAAAAGACCAAGAAGAAGCGTGGTAGCTACAGAGGAGGTCAGATTGATCTGCAATCCCATTCAGTAAAGTTCAATTATTCTGATGAAGAATGATTGGCAACTAATTTGTGGGTGAAGCATTCTTTGCTTTTTTGCTGCTGCTGGTTGATTTTGAACTCAAATACCTTGCATCATTTTTGTGAGATTAATGTAACAATTCTTACGTGGTTCTCCATGACATGAGTTGATTCAAAGAATTATATAAAATTTAATATATTTCTCCCTTAAAAATTTTGAACCATTTTAATTTTCTATCAATTTAATTGCTTGGCAGGGGATGGATGAAAATCAACATCCAGTTTCGAAATCCCAAGTTTTCTTATACATGTTCTCAGTTATGCAGTCCCCACTTCTCTGCTTTTTCTATGACTAAATGTGGCAATACATGCAGGCTTCGTAAGAAAGGAATTCTATATGGCTTTGTTCTTTGCCCTGAGCTTTTCTCTCATAGAAAATTCTGTTTGGCGTAATCTGTTTAACTGCTGGGAAGGGGATGGATGAAATATGCTCTGATATGGCCAGATGTAGGATAAAACGTGATCAATTTCATAAATATCCACATCCAAATCCGACCATGATCCGTGATAGATCTTAAAGATCTTCCGTTCACCTTGAATCAAAATGGACGTCCCAAACTGCCACACGTAAAGCCTTATTTTTGTTCCACTCTGGTTAATAAAATATGCAATTTTGCTATTTTGACAATTAAATTTTAATATAAATAATCATTGTTGACCGAAAACAACTTTATTTGAAGAACACCGAAGTGTCTCTTTCAAAATTGCATCAACAAAGTCTTGAGGTAATTAGCTGCAATCTTGTTTCTAAGCCATTTTGGGGTATGGAGAACTAACTATTAACGTGTGTCATTCGGGTTATTTTCTAACTACTATAAATTTGTAAGGATGTACACAACTCTCTCCTCCCTCTCAAAACCAGTGGAAGGTGAAGATTAGATCACATATCTTTGATTCAACATTCTCACCATTGCAGGATTTGAACAAAGTCAGATGTACGCAATCTTACCTTCCTTACCTCTATATGCAGAAAGTACTTTCTATTTTGAATATGTGACCTCCAGATCACAATGGAAAAACCACTCCGTTGCACAACTAAACTAGCTGTAAGCCTGCTACCTTTGTATATCTTCTTAGGTAGCACCAATTATGATGAAATCACTAGGTTTCTTCAAATTGGTGATATTAGGAGTTGAATCGTTTTTTTTCTGTCAATTCATATGAGCATCCCCTAACCTACACATTTGAAGGGATCTTATTATTAATACCCATCTCGTTAACCTTTCCTCTTGTTTGGGAAAGGTAAAGGAAAATGTGAAAAAAGAAGAAGAGTTGAAGCAAGTCATCACTTGAAAATATTTGATATATAGCAAGGCAGTCAGTTTCACTTTCTCAAGAGGGGATAAAACCATGACTAGGCAGCAATTCAAAACAGTTATGAGTACAAAGGAAATTGGGGGGAAAAAGTTATGATTCCCCGCCTGAAACAAATATTAAATAATTGAAGAGTACATTTCAATTTCTAAGTGTTTCATAAAGCAGACAGTGGAAATGATGCATGGCCTTCTCGACGGTTGGCGCATACCTGCCACTACAGTATGCCGGTGATTCAAGGCCCCGCTGAACACCTTCACACAAAACGACATCTTCCATCTATATATTCTCAAAAATATAAGAATTAGATATAAAATATATATATATATATATATATATATATATATATATATTGAGACAATTCAAATAAATTGTCATGGTTGTACCTGCACTCTTTCGCTATCTTCTAGGCTACTCTCTATGAAAGCTTTGTCATCCTGACACCATAACATAATATTAATTACATTTTCTTGTAATTGTTCTCATACACATTCCTCATACGATCACATAATCTCACGAAAAACCTACTTCTAACTCCAAACTTTTGACATAAGCATGGAACAATTCGCTCTGAGAACATAAAATCTGGTTTTTCTTCTCCCTCAAGACTAGGGGGAAGATGGAGTGGGAGGAAGCCATAAATTATATATTCTGATATAGTGTAATATGTTTTTACCTTAAGAGAAGTGTCAAGAAAGTAATCAAATATCACTTGGCACTTCCTAGGTCCCAGTGGGAGTACTAGATTGGTGTCCATCCAAGGTCCATACCTGTAAGTCCAAGAAACAAGCTGAATATATCAGAGTTGATATAATATCGGATTTATTTAACACTCAAATGGTCGATGGCCCTTGGCACATTTGATGACTAATCACTCACCTATTAATCATGAAGTTCGGATAAATGAATGCATATAGAGCTTTTGATCCAAGTCGATCAAAATCATCTTCACTTTCAGTTGATCCGCCATCACATCTTTGGACGCTAACCTTCTCAAAAGTCTACTTTATTAAAGAAAATGAGTCAGATTTTATAATAGTCTACTTTATTAAAGAAAATGAGTCAGATATTATAATATTGGTAGTCGGAAATTAACATTGCCAAATCCACAACGATGAATCAAATAGTGAGCATACTGTGGTGGAATATGACTCGAGCTTAAGACCAGATGCAAGACCTTTATGTGCATATGGTACATGATAGCCACCATCTAAGTAGTTATCACAGAATACCTGCAAGAAAAAAAGTTCATAAAAATTATCATCATCAATCAATACGCATATCATACTAAATTAAAAAAATAAATTAAAATCTAATGGTTCTTTATATTGACATAGGAGACACTCACTGTAACTCAAGGAGGGGAAGACAATATTAGCTTCTAGGACCATCAATGAAAGACCAAATGTCGAAAGGTATTACATAACGTAGGACAGGAATCTGAAGTAAAACAAGTAGCGGAACAAACCTTCCAGTTACATTCAATAGTATATTCTCGTCTGCAAACAAAACTAAGTGAAGAGTCAACTCCATTGGTACTCAGCATCTCTGATGAGCTACCAAGCCATTCATTTCCGACAATGTCGCCAAAAGCTTCTTGTTGAGGCAAAATCTCATCTTCCAAATTGAGAAGAACAAATGGCCCCCAAATGGCTACTTTCAGCGGTATAAGTCCAAGTTCCTACCCTCCCATGGCCAGATTAAACCACCCAAATTATCCCTCCATCGGAAAATGCGGTACAAAACAGGAATGAGATTGCTACCATAACATTTTACTGCATACATTTACATTGAAGTTCTTGATTCCTGTTATTCTAGTTGCTTTGAGAAGTGCTCCATCCAATCCATATGTCCATCCCTACAGAATAGATCAGAAGAAGTTGAACTAAATTGCCGGAAAAAAGATAAATTTCATGTCCGCGGTCCATCCCTACTAAATTGACGAACATCATACAACCAACTAAAACACATTGATGCATATTACAAAACTTCAAAACATAAAGTTTACTAAATGATATATAAGATTATGAATGACATAAGAATTTTAAGCTACTCTATCTGCAATGATACACAAACTTACGTGATAAGGGCATTCAAAGCAAGATTTCTGTCCACTTCCAAATGCAAGAAGAGAGGCATGATGCCGACACACATTGTGAAAAGCTTGTACAATCCCATTATCATCCCGACATACCACATATTCTACATTTCCCAACCTGTCACAATCTACTAATTAGGCACCTTAAATACCAACACACATACATACATATAAGAGAGTTGTTATATATTTATGGAATAAATAGAGAACAATGGAATAGACGATCAACAATCACAAACAATACCTCCCAGTGAAAAAGTCACGAGGTTCTTTAATTTGTTCCGTATATCCTAACAATAAAAATCAAAAGCAATAAATGAATCAAAGCATTTATTCATGTCAATCAAAACGAGAACAATCTCCAATAAACTAATCAGAAATCTCATTTAATTCACATTTTATCCTACACAATACAATCATGTGTTAAGTATTTTTACCAAAATTTTCAAGGATCTCTCTTTGATTGCTGAGAAAACAGAGAAAAGACAAGTATATATATATATATATATATATAAAATTCAAATCATATATGAATTGTTTCCCAATTGATTAGGAGGGTTTCTAGATTTGTTGGGTTTTAACACTCAAAAAATATTAAATTTCATTTCTTTCCATGTATGTGTGTGTGTGTGTGTGTGTGTGTAGAGAGAGGGAGAGAGAGTATGAGTATACCAACGGCCTGCCAACCACGGAAGAAGACGCGATCGAATTCTAGAGAGAGAAAAGAAGGGTGAGTGTACCAAGAACTGGGTGGGGTTAGGGCTTCCTGTATCGGAATATTGGGGTTGAATTCATGGACCAGTCTTCGAGCTTCGTCTGAAGTTTCGAATGATGAACAATAATAGTTGGGTTTGCAGGAATTGAAGATTCGATTGAGAGATGGACGTGTGTTAGCACGCCAATTAGGGTATTGGTTTCTGGGTTTGTTGTTGAACTCTAGGGTTTCCAAAACGTAGGGAGAGACGGGTTTCAGCATCATCGCCATTGCGGAATTTACTATGCTCTCTCTCTAGATTCTACCCGAAGAAGGAGTGAGAGACATAGAGTTTGACTCCTACCGTAGCATATGATGTGAGGGAGGGAGTTTTTTTCTGGTTAAGTGAGGGAGCTAGTTTTTGTGTGCAAGAGAGTGCAGATTATTAACCATAAGACCCATTGGATTTCTGTCTTCCCTTGACCATAAATTAATAAATCAAATTTCCTTCACAACCCGTCAATTTATCACTTAATTCTGAATATAATAATCATTTATTTTATTGAGTGCATTTTATTTACCCCTAAAAAGTCAATCCAGATCTCGATCAAATTAGACTTGATTTGAGTTTGAGTTAATCTGTCAAATTGTACTCTACATTTTTATTTTGCACATTCAAAGGTTTAAAATTCAAATTTTATTTTGCAAGTTTTAGGGTTTGAAATTCAATTAATTTATTTTTACACAACTTCATGCAATGGAAAGTTATATCTTGTATAGAATGAAATCAAGAAATTGACGCATTCATTTGTCCTCTTGGTTCTCGAAGCCTCGCCATTCATTTTCAAGTTACAAAATTTACAGCATAAAATATGTTGCAAGAGTTACTTACATTACCAAATAGATTAAAACCATCTCTTCCCAATTCAAGCCAGTCATGTTGCTTGTCAAGTTCTTCTCAATATATATGTTCCATATAAAAAAGGCAATGTATATTACTGTTAAGCGACTTTATTTCAACCTTAAAGCCACAATAGTAACAGTAATTTGTGTTCACAACCACGAGGATGGTAATTTGTGTTTACAATCATACTATCATTTCTGTACCCCAAGTGTTCTGTTAAACGTAGTTGACTGATCAATTTCCTTAGGGAGTCCTAGCATTCCATGAAATTTGATTCAATCCAGAAGTGCATGATTTTGAAACCAACCGTCTGATGCAGTAGGATCCCACACTTTTTCTTTCTCTTCCAACAAATCAACGGCTACTATGATTTTCCCACTCGTGGCCAGACTGGGTTTCGTCCTCATACCGTATTTGGGTGTCTTCAACTTCTGAAACTAAATACTAATGTGCACCATGCTCATTTTATATCTACATAAACATAGATTACATATCCATTATGGCCATTACAAGATCAATGCACAAAACAAAAGGAGGGAAAATGGAATCACAACATCTATAATCAACTGCCGCTACAAAATTATCGATACATTACAGTGAAAATATGCTGGGGAGATCTATAGAACCGAAATCATTTACAGTTACTGTTTACAGAATAAGACTAAATTGAGGCCATAAAAAGTTAGAACTTGACGCGAAATGATGAGGCAAGTACCTGTTTACAGGAGCCTCACATTGCTCTCTTTCGGATTCTCCACATGGTATGTGACCGTATGTCAGCAAAAGCATGAATATGCCAAATGGCTCTTGTTAGATATATAGGGGGAAATATAATCTGTGGAAGAAGTCGAAGTTATTTGGGCAGGAACTAGAATCTGTCTCTTGCCATAAGCAATTCTCTTCCCGGCAACATTAGCATAGAACAGCCCAGAGAAGGCAGGTATAAAGACATCACTCTGAGAACATATATGGAAGTCGACGAGCTTTTCAAATTCAGAACTTTCTGCATTGAGGAACTTTGCCTTTTTATCTGCTGGCATTATACCTTGCTGTTGCAGTTTCAGAAACAAATACAGGAATTCAAGTCATGTGCAAGATTAATCAGCATCCATTTGATAGTAATATCAACAAATAATTTCACTCTGTTTTAAGGAACAATGGTGAAGTTCATGAAAGTATCAAATGTAAGAACTGTTATATTTTGATTTGAAGAAAACTTTAAAACAAGTAACAATGATAATTTTAAGTTCAATGACGGCCTTTATCACTCATGGAAGTGCCACATGCTTTTGGGAGATATAAAAAGAAGGAAACTTTACATCAAAGTCTCATGTGAAGTATTCTATTTTCAACATCTTCTATTCCTCTGTTAGACTGTAACTACAAATTTCTTAGAAATAATTGCATGTTTACGGCCTTTTGCATTGTACTGTGACGTAAACTGTTCAAATTGGTTTGATCTTTCCCAATCATCCTGGCCGGAACTTGTATGCAGCACTTGTAGATAGGTGTATGCAGAAAGGTTTCATACTCTTTCTTATCTGAATCTTAAGACAGGTCCCTACCCTATTCTCAAACCCTCTGCTGAGCTTGATCCTTACTTTCTAGATAATGAGAAATGCAAGGGAACCACCTTGAAAAAAAATTACTTTATGGAGGGAAAGCATTTCATCTTGGAAAATTTATTTAAGAACAATTCACTATTTCAGATGCGATGCATGGTGCTTGAAAGATGCAAACCACTGTCAAGAGGCATTCAAAAGAGAGACAGATGTCTTACCTCTCTCTTTGATTCTGAACTACTTTGAAACTTCATTCAACTTTAACCCTTTCCTATAGGAAATTATTTCAAGAATTTCCGGCTTTTGAGAATCTCTTTATTTTTAAGACCATATTTGCTGTCCAAATTGGAACTTAAACACTCTTGCCTTCAGCTGCTAATGCAGTAACCTTGTGCCTATCCATAGACTCAGGAACGCCTGTAAAGGCAATTAAGAGAGGAGATATATCCCTTCCCTTCAATCTTCCTCGCTCTTAGGCTCGGGTGTGGCCATGTGGGTGTGTCAAAAATTCTTACATATATATCTAAGCGTTAGATGTGTCAAATCCCTAAATAGAATGACAAAGAAACACCACTAAATATTTATTTTATTTAATAATCTTTTATTTTATTTTCTAGTGTTAAATAATGTGTTTATGCAACATAGTATTCAATATAAACATTTCACTCATTTGAAGCAATAATGTAATAAAATTGGATTATTGGATAAGTTTGTTGGGTGCATGAGCAACAAAAAGTATCGGACACTTATTCATACCCTTACCCGAGTATTGTATGTCCAACACGGTAGTTCACCTACTTTTGAAGAGTACACATAACATGGTACAGGATAGCAAGTGTTTTAATTCCTTCAGACATGGTACCAAACCAGAAAGGCACACTAAGCCATCTGATGCAGTAGGAGGCGATCATAATAGAAAATCCTCTGGGTTACTAGAAGGACTAGAATAGGTAATAAATCACAAAAAAAAAAAAAAAAATGTATGGCCTTTACCTTTGTATATGTTCTTGGGTAGATATCTCTCAAAGCATCAAGACTTCTATGCCACCCAGATTGCGTCAGGTAAATTGTGGTGTCTCTATGAAAACCAATCCTCTTCAAAAATTCACCAATCTCCCAAGCATTGTAACAACTTCTTCCCATAACTCCACTTTCCCAACACACCTTTCCCAAGTCCAGTGCAATAAACCGGCCTTTAGATTTCTGGCTTAAGGTTCCGAGCCTCCCAACCATTGAGTCAACCAATTCCTGCATCCCTGGTTGCAACTGGAGAATCCCAAACAGTCCCAAGCATGAATATGAATCCAAGTACCCAGTCTTTTCTCCCTTTGTCATGGTTAAGGAAGGGAAGTACGTTTCAAGCTTTAAGATTTTCTTCCATCTGAATAATGGCTCAACATTTGCAGCAATGTAGTCTTCAGAAACCCAATTAGGAACCCTCACAATGGTGCTTGATGCTTTCATAGGCTGATACTTTGCTATTGTGATCACACCATCCAGATTTCTAATAAGTCTCTTGACATCATAAATTTCTTCAAAGTTCCTGAAGGGTTTCAAGTAAGTTGGAGTGCTTGTTGAATGTTTCAAGGCTAACTAACCAGTTCTGCCTGTATTTATAAAGTAATATAACATGTTATGTAGTTAATTATCAAAAAATATATGTAACATGTTATGTAGTTGCCGAAAATTTGAAGTTAATGTAGATTACCCATCAGAAATAGATTTCAAACAACACTAAGAGTATATTTTGAAACCAACGTCAAGGGAAAAAAAGGTTTCAAATTCTGGCTTGAAAAGTGTTTGCTGATAATGGCATCTAATGAAATAAATTTGTTTCGGCATCATGGCTGAAGTGATCGGTTAAAAAACACTGCATCAGCATCTTTGGAGGAAGTTCGTTAGATATTGGAAAGTCGCAGAGTAAGGATGCAGTGATTGACAAATGTGAGAATTGAATAAGGAAGACATCAAATCAGAAAATTGGTCATTAGGATGATCTATTGGCCCTTATAGATCATCTTCCCTCAGAGTTGTTTCCAGTGCACTTTATCCATTTATATTTTTTATCTTCCAAGCAGCAAGGAACTAATGAGCTAACACTTAAATTTTCTTATAATTTCTTCGTACAAAGGCTCTAGTAGGGTAACAGAAAAAATAAAAAATGTTCCCTGCCAACCTTTCCCTCTTCCTCAATCAGGTTGAAAAATTTGTAATAGCCTAGAAAATTTTCCAGGACAACGAAACCAGATTGAGCTTCGCAATCATTAGTCTACAGAGCAAATGCAGAGTTAGTTTTGATCATTTCAGGAACTCGTAAAATTTTCAGCTGGAATATTTATAATCTCCCTATAGGTAAGTCTTCAACAAAAATATCCGTACTACAGCCTCGCACTCAATTTACATCAGTTGAAGCAACTGAGATAGAATTTATTGATTGTGCATACAAAGTTAACGAACATAAACTTGCCAAGGCCTATAGAACGCATAAAGAATGCAGGAAGAATATTACAGGTTACATTAAGCACTAACCTCTTCTCACCAGGCTTGCTTCCCCTGATGTCAGGGAGTACAATTGTTGCACCAAGATATCCAGCAACTACCACTGCATTTGCAATCTTAGAAACGATCAGAGATAAATTACATGAGTAAAGGATATAAGATCAATAGAAGCATAAAAGATTTTGAGATGTAGAGCAACAAAGACAGAAAGAACGCTAAAATATTGTATGAACCAGAATTCACCAAACCACGTGAAAATAACAACGTCCATTGAAGTTCATCAAGACATCCATTTGATACTTATGTCAAATACAGGAAAATAGACATGACAAAGTCCATTGGATCTATAAACAGTTGGATAACTTAGATGATCGCGATATGGTAATGAGTTGTATGTATACAAAACTCACATATAGTTTGTATGTATTTGTGTCTTTGTGTATGTAAGTGGGTACTATTACATAAAAATTAAAATAAAAACATGAAAAGAGAATAAAAGGAAGAAAAGATGGCATAGAGTACCTGAGAAACATGATATTCAGGGCCATCAGTCAATGAGAATGTGATAAAACCTTTTGACTGCTGTTTGCATTGTATGAGTGAAGCATGAATATATAGGTTGAAGAAGAAGGAAGAAGAAGAGAAATAACAGTTAAAATGCGCCTATAAAAACACTTCACCAAATAATTGATACATCTAAATCCAAAAAAGAACTGACTTGGTGTAGGTTTGTTCCAGCAAGGTCTTAGCACTTTGCCATTTTCCTCCCAAGGCTCTTTACTCACACTAGAAAGTTTGACAATCCTTTGCTTTGTAAGCTCAGTGGCATCATACTCACCACTTAATGTTGTTGGACTCTTCATCTGCAAACCCAAATGGGAAACCATATTGGTTAATCTCATAATGACTAAATTCATTCAAAAATAAAAATCACAAATGCGCACAAAAGCATACATTGTAATAAAACCAATTTCTGCAGAAAATAAGTATGAAATCATGTAAAATAAACACTTTTTTTTTTTTTCGAACACCTTCGTAGCCCATGCGATAGGGTTGCTTCCATTATCCTTGGGAGCCCGAGCCTTCGCACACTCTCCCTTACTAACCACTAACCCTAACATTCTTGCCATGAAAAAAAAAAAAAAAAAAAATTACATTGCAATTAATGATAAAACAAAAGGAACTAACGTTGCAATGCTACCATCAATCAATATTGATTTAAATCCTCAAAAGAATGAGAACCCAAACATTTTTATATTAATAATATTAACGCGAAATTGGGACTAAACGGAAGTAACTGTAATACTCATCAAATATGACAAATAAACATAAGGTCATAGAGAAAAATAATCAACAGAGTACTTACTTGAAGTGAATCAAAATGGTCTCTTTTGATCATGTTTCCCAGCATTGCGAACATAGAAAGTGTGAGAAAAGCTGCAATCACCTGCCTCAAGTCCATCACAATGTTTATTTTTCTCTCTCTCTCTATATATATATATCTCATACTGCGATAGCAGAGAAGAACAGGGCAATGCGGATTGAAGAGGAGAATAAAATTAGAAGAGAGACATTAATTGATTCAGATCCGGACAACGAAGACAGCGGATGATAACACAGTGAACAGACAAACTTTCTCGAGAAAATTCAAGAAAAGCCATTAACTTTCCCGAGAAAATCCGTTTGGCATTCATATCTTCAGTAACGGTGAATTGACGGCCGTTTTTGTGTTTTTTCAAAGATTCAGACAGATCCCTACAGCTATGGCCACGCCTGTTCGTCGTTTTCTTTGTGGAAGAGACAACTCAGCCTAGTGATGACGATATTTTGTTAGGATAAATTACATCGAGTCTACTATAAACTATCTAAATAACAATAAACTCCCCTCTAATTTTAAAAAATAACACTGACCTCCTCCATCATAAAATTGTTATCTGATGTCATACTTGAAAAAATCTAAAAACCCAAATTTACCCTTTGAAAAAATATTTGTGTATTGTAAAAATATAATGGGTATAATTGTCAATTAAAAAATCAATAACACGTCAGTTTATTTTTTAAAAAATATAAGAGAGGTCTATGTTGTTTAGTTATTAAAATGATTTTTGTACCGAATAAATACAGTGAAATGCTAGTCCTACTCTTTAAATTGGTAAATTATTTAATAAATAAGAAAATGGAACCTTACATTTGGTTGTATTTAGTATAAATAACTAATTAAAAATTATTCGATTAGACAATTTATTGTAAGTGTTCGATGTGAGTATCACTATAAACCACCCAATTTTTTTCTTTTTTTTTTAGTCGGGTTAATTAACTTATTTACCTATTTCTTAACTTTCACAGTAAATTAAAGACATCACACTCTTCATTGTGTGCATTTTTCGGAAATAAAATACCTGTGAAGAAAGGGTTTGGTAACTGTGACCCAAATGAGATGAGTAATCAAGAAAAATGGATAATTTAAGAAAGACATCAGAATGTTTTTCCTTTCATCTTTACGGTGTAATTATAGATAGTAGAAATTTATATACATTTTATAAATTATTAATAAGATATTATATTATTTCATTATCGTGTTATACTATTTATTTGCATTTTACAGAATTTCTCTTCACTCTACAATTCTACCTCAATTCGCCAATTTCTTTTTGTATCATAATTGTTAATAATTTACTTAAATATAATTAATTTAATTTTTTTATAAAATAAAATAAATTTAATTTCTTTTTATAATTAATTTTTAAAAGAAATTTTCTTTCAAACATCAACCCAAACCCACTGTTAAAGGTGAGATATCTTTTACGGGCCTGGGTTCTCCTGGGCCTTGAAAGTGTTTGGAATGGTGAATTTGACTCTAGGGGCCCAAGGTCTGCCAGAATGTCTTTCAAGGTAGCATTCCTTGGACCTAGGCAGAGGAGGTTGATGCAAGTTTAAGATAATTTATTGAAAAACTCAGCTCACCACTCAATTTGGTTTCTCTCCGTCGTTTTTGATACTCAGATTTTGAGATTTGGTACTTTTAACTTTTAATCTAATATTTATTTTGAAAAAAAAAAAAAAAAAAATCAATCACCACTCAAAAATTTGAGAACCAATCCCCATTCACAATAAAATGATCAATAAACATTAATTTAGATATTATATAAAGTGATTTTTATTGTTTATTTTTTATTAATAAGAAATTCATACATCTATTTATTTGGAATAATAGAATAAATATGCTTTGTTAAATTTGACATTAGATGAGTTGTGAACATCATTCTTTGTAATTTGTATTATGGTCGGCTGTGTTAAAATCAGGTCTAATGTGATATATAAATATTATTTGGCTAATTAGTCATCCAATGAATGTCATGTTATATACTGTATTTATCTATATATATATATATATATATATGATGTATATGCTGTAAATGTTCATATGTCTCGAGAATATCCAGGTCATACATATTTATATTATTAAAAATATTTAATTTTTATAAAGTTTATTGATTGACTTCGTAAGAGTACATTTTCAAGTAAAGCGTGCTCTCAACCCTTGTCCTTGAAAAATTGTTCGTGTTTTTATATTTGCCGTCATTTTAAGATTTTGTAATACTCTCTCTCTCTATAGATATATATATATATAAATATATAATATTTGTCAAAGGAAAGACAGAGGGTTTAATCTCATCCTTATCCTCGTAAGGTGTGATTGGTTGATCTTGAAAGGAAGGAGAAAGTTGAAGGGTATACTTCTACTAATAAATCAATATTAAAATCCTCAACATATTTTCACCAAAATATATGTTAATTATTGGGTTAGGTGGGTCAACTCATTACAAGCTTGATTGTCTGAATTTCCGTACAAGTTGAATTTTGCCCTGTCAAAATCATATAAGTACAAGAAAAAAAATCATTTACTCTCCTAATGTCATGCTCTCTAGCCATACACTAATTTGTACTTGGTCACTAATTACAATTCTCTTTTTTGAACAGTTCGATTCAAACCCAATTCAAGTCCAATTAATCTTTAGAGCCTAACCATAGTTAGGTACATTTTTTTTTTCTTTCCTTTTCTTTTTTTATTTTGTGAAGATTAAGTTTAAATTTCAATTTGTAATTTCATTCAAAATTAACATTTGTCATTAAGCACTTCACTATTCTAAACGTATTCCAGAATTAACAAGTGACAAAGACACACATGTGTTCTCGACAATTATAATATAATTTATGTAGATATGTACTCTTTTTCTCCTAATTTAAATATCGTTTATGGAGAATAATAATTTTTAAAAAGACACGTGGGACATGCTCTTTTCAATTTTGAATATTTAAGTTTAATATTTTAAATTCAAATGATATATATAAAAAAATATGAAATATATTATTTAAAAAAGAAAAATAAATTATTATTTTAAATATATATATATATATATATATATATATATATGACAATACGGGTCACTTATCAAAATGACTTTGTGTGATGGCACTTAAATGAGTATGGTATAGTATGCACGGAAAAAAATTAAACGGGAAAAACCAAGTGACTCAAAATTTGTCGTGATTCAGAAAACAGTGGCTTTAACTGTTAAGGTCCTATGATGTTTTCATGCCTGTCCTATTTGTTTATTAATGGAGTAACAGTTTTTCCACAAGTGGACACTTTTGTCATTATTGCGAAGCTTCCACGAAATACAACCCTAACTGACAAAGTGACAAGATCCGAAGTCACACATTTAATATTTATACATAATACATATATAATTATATATTCATCCAATTTTTTTTTTATTTTGTGAAGGAAGTGGATTTGAATCGGACAACTGTATTTATGTTTAAAATTTCAAGTTTAAAAGAAAATGCCATAGGGTGAATGTTTGGTGAAATTCAAAAGATTCTAATTTTAAATTGTACTATTAAAATAGTTTTTTTAAGGAATATTATTGAAAATTTTAAATTTGGGTGCATAAAAAATATTAAAAAAAAATTGTATAGAACAAATCCAGAGAAACCATGATGTTGCTGAAAGCAATGGGCCACAGAAGCCATGTTCATAAGAATCTATGTGCTGTTAGGTCACACCAAAGTTATAGACATATACACACACACACACGCACAAACACACATAAACCTACACATATATTAGGAGAAATTGTAAATTCACTACCTAATATTTATGATAATTGGCGAACTAATCTTCTTGATGTTGCTAAAATTGCAGTCTCCCCTTTGAATGACAAAATTACTTGCAAACTCATCCAAAACATAATGAAGAAGAGCAATTTTATTATTTCACTTGCATATAAATGTTATAAATGTTACAGTGAAACTATTTTTTTTTAATGTTAAAAACTGGTTTTTGCAAAATACTAACCATTTTACCACTCATTATGTTACATCAAAGTATCAATTTTTAAATGGCAATAAAGTATCTTTAAATAATATTCTCTCTCCTCTCTTTATATGATTCTGTCTCGCTCATTTCAATTCATTCTAATTGTCAAATCCTCTTCATTGCCCTCCATTATCTCTATCTACATCATCTTTTTATCTCACACAAATGTGAGTATGAGGTGTGTTGGTCATGGTGTTGGATGTGGAACAATGTTGGTGGTGCCAGTTTTTTGTACAATATTTAATATTTGTGGATGACAATTCATTCTTTGATGATCATTTTCCTTTCTTATTATAAGTACTCTTTATGCATTTCAGAAAAAAAATGATTGATTTTGCCTTCAAAATGAGAATTTCTTCCGAAGGTGGAGTTATGTATATTCCCACTTACTCACATGTCCATGGCCAGTTATGCCATACAAAAATACACACGCGCATGACACAACTAATGGAGTATATATTTTTGTGTTACGTTTGATGTACAAGAATAGAATAGAATGTAAGTGGGAATGAAATAAGAATGGAAATGGAATGGAATGGTCATTCTCATTATATTGTTTGGTCGTAAATATGAAATGTGTAAGAATGCAATAATAATAACCATTCTAGTGTTTGGTTGGACCAATTTAAAATTTAGAATGAAATAAATTTCTAATTGAATTCTCCAAAATATCTCTCTTAGTAACAAATAAATTAAATTAAAATAAAATAACAAAATAATATTCTCTAATAATTTTTTAAAAATAAATAGTGGCAATGGCTGTGGTAGTATTGGAAAGCGGCGGCGGTGGCAATAGTGAGAATTGGTGGAAGCAATGGTGGTGGAAGGTGGCAGTGGTGTTGGTGGAAGGCGGTGGCAGTAGTGTGGTGGTTGTGGTGGAAGGAGATAGTGGTGTGACTATGGTGGTGGTGGAAGGCAGTGGAAGTGGCGACAATGGTGGTGGTGGTGGAAGGCGACAGCAACGGTGGTAGTGGTGGTGGAAGGTGGCGGCGGCGGTGGTAGTGGTGGTGGTGGCGATGGTGGAAGGTGGTGATAGAAGGTGGTAGAAGGCGATGGCGGCGGTGTTAGTGGTTGTGGAAGGCAGTGGCGGTGGTGGCGGTGGCGGTGGTAGAAGACGGTGGTGGTAGTGAAAGGCAGTAGCAATGGTGGTGATGGAAGGTGGTGGCAGTGGTGAAAGACGATGGCGGCGGTGGTGGTGGAAGGTGGTGAAAGGCAATGACAGTGGTGGTGGTGGCGATAGTAATGGTGAAAAGTGACGGTGGTGGTTGCAGCAAACGGTGGCGGTACGGTGATAGTGGTGATGGAAAGTGGTGGGCGATGGTGAAAGTCGGTGGTGGTGGAAGGCAGTGGTAATGGTGGTGATGGTGAAAGGCGGAGATGATTGTGGTGGAAGGTAATGGTGGTTTTTAGATTTGGAATATGTGGGTGTTTTAGGAAGTCGATTTTTTAAAATAAATTACTTGGGAATGGAATGGTCATTCCATAAGTTTAGTTGTGAAATGGATTTTCATTCTCAGGAATGAATTTTCATTCAAATGAAATGGTCATTCCCAATTTAAGTTGCATACCAAATAAATGAATGGTTAGAATGTGCATTCAATTCCATTCCATTCATCCATACCAATAAACACCTTTAAGATTGAAAGAAATTTTTACATAGTCTGGGTACATGCCAAGTTTTATTTAGTTTTTTTTTTTTACTTGCGTAATGATTAATTTTGCCTTCAAAATGAGAATTTCTTCTTTAGGTGGAGTATGTATATTCCCACTTACTCACATATCTATTGCTAGTTATGCCATACAAAAATATATATACACAGGCCGGTGTGTATTACACAATTAGTGGAGCATATATTCTTGGTAGAAAAACACCCTAAGATTGGAAGAAATTTTTATGTAGTCTGAGTACATGTCGAGTTTTATTTAGTTTTTTTTACTTACGTGTCGTGTTGTGATTGGCTGAGATCATGTTGTACATCATGGACCATGTAAAAATTCCTCCAAGATACGTTACAATGTTCTTGCTCCACCTTAGCATTGAAACACACACACTCTCTCTCTCTCTCTCTCTCTCTCTTTTACTTGAGAAATTATTAGATGATTGATGTGGTTCAATTTAATCAAAACTCAACCTATAAGAGTTTAATATATTTAAAAAAATAAACAAATCTAAACATGGATATTGATTGTAGTGGACCGCCAAATAACCTATGAATCAGGATCATTTAATAATTTTTCTCACTAAATGACCCATGGTCTAGACTTGTGGACCAAGAGACAAATCAAAGAAACTTTAAGAGGTTAAAAAAATTGTTGATTTTTTTCCCTTCTAACATGTTGAAACATTACAATCCAAAAATGGAAAACAATAAGCATACCGAATAAGCAGACTTTTTCTTCAAATTTACAAAATGGAAGATTCAATCAATCTCAACACACTGTTCTATGACAATATGATTTTCAAATTTACTAGAAAAAATAATATATCTTTGGAATTCAAAGAATATCGACATGGTATTGTGTAAGTTTTGGGGTGTGGACTCCATCCGCATGACATCATTTGGTGGAGTCTACACCTCACTCACAAATTCATTTTTTGACATTTTAAATTCAGAGAATGTATTATTAATCACTTATTAGTCCAACCTAGGGTTTACACAAATATTGTTTATTTTTTCCCTTCTTATATGTTGAAACATTACAATCCAAAGATGAAAAATAATAAGCATACCGAATAAGCGACTTTTTCTTCAAATTTACAAAATGGAAGATTCAATCAATCTCAACACAGTGTTCTATGACAATATGATTTACAAATTTATTAAAAAAATAATACATATTCTGAATCCAAATAATACAGACATGGTATTATATAGGTTGGGGTGTGGACTCCACCCGCATGACAACATCATGTGGTGGAGTCTACCGCTCACTCACAAAAATTTTTTATTTTTTTTTTCTCTCTCTCTCTCCGTATTTTAAATTTCGAGAATGTATCATTCTTCACTTGTTAGTCCAACCTAGTGTTTACACAAACATTTAGGGTGGGTTGTTTACTAATCACAAAAGAAATTGGGGGTGAATTTGTAAGTCCACTCCACAAGTAAAAAGGTCTATAAGTGCTATAGCTTATAGATATTGTCCCTCTGAATAGTAAGTAAACAGATAAGACTAGCATTTCAATTGGATTTTAGCCAAATAGAACAAAATAATAACAACAAAGCAAAGCGTGATTCGCGGGCTGCCAACTAAAACAAAGGGTTGACTTTTTAACATGATGAGTGGTTGATGTGTATACGCAACCTCAACCCCCTAACCCCATACGGGCTTGTACTTTTCCCCCCACAACGTCATGCAAACGTGTCTTGTACCTCATGCTCATCCGTACGTCCTTTAATATGTTATGGTCCGTATTAATTTTGCTGCAACCACTTACCAAGTTACCATATATACACATAGAGGCACTCAGATATATAGATAGTGCCCTCCTCTTCTTCCCCTTCTATTTCTCTATCTACTTTATCTCCCCTACTTTCTCTCTCTATATATATACACATATATATCAGTTGATATATATATATATATATATATATATATATATTTGTCTTCCTAGATAGCTCTTTCTTTCTCGTGTGTGTGTGTGTAAAGATGATGTACGAACAGCAACAAGTTAAGATTGATGGGAGGAAGAAGACAGACAGGAGAAGAGCGCCAATACAAGAAGCTGAAAGGCTTGAAATTGTGGATTTGAGTGGGATGTCTTTGGAGTCTCTCCCTAACCCTTCTCTCAATTTAGGCACCATCTGCAAATTAGACCTCTCCAATAATAATCTACAGGTATATATAATAATCTCCAATAATAATCTACAGGTTTACATATTCAACCTATGTAAACAGTGTTTAAAAAAAAAAAAATTATATACAGGTTATATACATACATATGTATGTATAAGTATACTGTTAAGTCAATGAGTGACATGATTGTTTTTTGGTTCATGCAATGAGCTGTGGTGAATATGATGACACATGAGAAAAAGCATTTTCTCATGTGGGAATTCCAAAAATAGGAGTGTTCTAAATTTGTTGGAAACCCCCTCTTCTTCTTTGTTTTTTTTTTTTTTTTTTTTTTCCTTTTTTCTCTTCTGGCTGAAAACGGGATATTTTATGTCTTTATTTCCTTTTTCTTAATTTTTTTTCTTGATTGATTTATTTATTATTACTTTTGTTTGTGTGTGTGTGTGTGTGTTTTATGTTTTTTTGAGTAGGGAGAGATGATAGATGGGAAGTTGAATAGATTTTTAATTTTTACACTTCCAAACTTTTCCTCTTTCTGGGTAAGTAATAAGGAAGTTTGTCTCTCCAAGACTCCAAGAATTAATGCCCCACATATCCATATATAGACACACAATATATATCACCCAAAAAGGGAAAAACAATAAAAGGAAATCTATGATTGTTAGATATATCTTGTTTGGATTTCACAAGAATAATTAAGATGTGCATCCCATTTTCATCTATCAAATTGAATTTTTTTTCCCACAATGACACTTTATTGTTTTATTTTAATTTCCTACTCTTTAGTCTTCTTTTGGCATTGTTGGAGTTAATTGTTAAGAAATTATTAGAGCATAGTGACTACTTTGAAGTGGTCCCATAAGAATTTAATAAGATATTACTAAAAAATAAAAAAGTAATATATAAGTTTCGATTAGGCTAGACCAATGATCTAACATGGTTCAGAATCATCTAATAATTTTATTTATTAATCAAAAAAGAAAAATATATATAAGCCAGGTAAAATATCAGGAGAGTTGTGCTTCGTTGCTCATATCAGACGATATGACAATTGATCAGTTATAAAAAGTGTGATACCACAACATATATTTGGTTAATTAGAAAAGCATTTACATCTCAAGACTTTATTTCTATAATCTATAACACACACACACACACATATATATATATTCACACAAATACACATACCAATTATGTGGACTACTTTGAAAGTTTTGTTTGTTGTTTGTTTGACAGGGCATACCAGAGTCTCTAATAGCAAGATTGCTAAATGTGGTGGTGCTGGACGTGCACTCAAATCAGCTCAAGTCCCTCCCAAATTCAATGGGGTGTCTCTCAAAGCTCAAGACTTTAAATGTTTCCGGCAATCTTCTTGAATCACTCCCCAAGACTATTGAAAATTGCAGGTATATATACCATAATTCATTTCTTATGGGTATATTAAATTCTCATACAAATTAAACTTTTTCTTTTTCCTTGTTTAAAAACTTGCCCCTGAACTAGTGAAAGGGAAGAAAATTACTTCGATTAGGAGGCTGCTCACCCCTTTATTCTTCCTATCTGCTACCAAATATTGAAAATTTGTTACATTTATGTTCTTTGAAAAAAATATATAATTAAAAATATGGACAAAAAAATATTGAGTGCGCCCTACAATACTCTATATCAGATACATTCAAATTGTACTTGTTATACACACATCCGCATGTGCACACGCACCCCCTTCACATAGACAACTTACAACTCATTGTACGTATATAATGCACATGCATTCCCTCTGCATACACAACTTATAATTATCAAAGGATCAATTGTTCCAGCGATATCACCCAGTCCTCTTCAAAAAAAAAAATAAAAAACTCGAATCTCGGTGAAAATTGGATGTGTGGAATTTCTTTACCTAAAAAAAAAAAACTTACAACTCAGAGGTGGACTGTCGGCCATATAGCAGTGCTTTTCGTCTTTTCTTCTCCTTTCCTCATCCTTATCTCCTGTATCTAGAAAGCATAAAAATGGACACTTTGTTACACGTGTGAGACATGCATAGCAAAAAAAAAAAAAATTAATTGATCGAGCAACCCAAGGTCCATTAAGTCATATTTAATTGTAGACCGTTACAAATAGCTCATTAAATTCGGTCAAACTTTGCTAGAGAGCTTCTTCACACACAAACGCACAATATGGACTCTGATTATGTATCTCACGGGTTTGGCTGCTCTATCTATATAAGTCCCGCAATATGATGATGACTCCGTGACTACTTCAATCTTATCATTAAAACAGACTTGCCTTGCTATATAATTCATTCTTACTAGTCTATTGATGTTATATTAATTAGTAAGTCTATATCTCAGAATAATTAAAACTCATGATTAAAATAGCATAGTACCATAAATTTTAATAGTAGTCTTCCAATTATAATAGTTTGGACTACAGAAAATGAGGTTAATTACTATTATAAACCAGGAAAGTTTTAGTTAGGTTAATTTATATCAAACGTTCTTAAAAACAAATGTTGGTTTAAATTATATCAATAACGACATTTTTACTATGTCAGCAAATAAAGTTATCAAAATACCAATGTTACCCTTAAAGTAATTCTAACGACATCAATACCCATTGTTTAGAAATACAAAAATGAATTATACAACCCTAAGCACTCCCATACACGTATTCCCAAAAATATATATATATATTATTATATTTATGTAAATATATAAAGTACACATGTATAATTGAGTGATTATTGTTTACATGTGTTGGTGGGCTCATGCATTTTATTGACAGATCACTGGAGGAGCTGAATGCCAACTTCAACAAGCTAACCAGACTCCCAGACACCATAGGGTTTGAGCTGGTGAACCTGAAGAAGCTCTCAGTGAACTCCAACAAGCTCGTCTTCCTCCCTCACTCCACGTCCCACCTCACCACCCTCCGCGTCCTCGACGCCCGCCTCAACTGCCTCCGTTCCCTCCCCGAGGACCTCGAAAACCTCATCAACCTCGAAGTCCTCAATGTCAGCCAGAACTTCCAGTACCTCGCCACCCTACCATACTCCCTGGGCCTCCTCATCTCCCTCGTCGAATTGGACGTCAGCTACAACAAGATCACTGCCTTGCCCGACTCCGTCGGCTGCCTCAAGAAGCTCCAGAAGCTGAGTGTTGAGGGGAACCCTATGGTGTCGCCGCCACCGGAGGTGGTGGAGAGGGGAGTGTATGCAGTGAAGGAGTACCTGAGCCAGAGGATGAATGGGGCACACAAGGAGTCCCCCAAGAAGAAGACTTGGATGGGGAAGCTCAAGAAATATGGTACATTCAATGGTGCACTGTCCAATAATGTACCACGTAATAGTGAGGAGAGAGAAGGGTTTATAATGCCCAATTATAGGAGCATTGATGGGCTTGCTTCACCAAGATACATGGGGATGTTTTCACCAAAACGTTTGTTCTCACCCAAGACCTACTTTACAAGATGAACGGGAAATCGATTTGCATGGCAGAAGCTTCTTGCGCTCGATCTGCATTGCAGGGCAGAAGTTTCAAGTCTCGTGCATTGAATTAGCCTTTATATATATATATATATATATTTATGTTTCTGTATTTATGTTTATGTAATAATTGTGTATGGGTAAACTTCATGCATTGAGGTTTGAAGTGGTTTTTTTTGTTTTTTTGTGTTGTGATATATTTAGGTTTTGAGATTTGAGTGGTATAAGGTTTTGGTAGTCATGGAGTTTTGGTATGCATTTACATTGAGATTACATAGTGGTTGGTAGTCATGGAGTTTTGGTAAATGGGTTTTATAGCCCGTGTTTGAAAAACTAAATGGTTCAAGTTTCAGAATGTTGAACCTTTTCTTTCAGTTGGATGTTTTATGTTCATGAATTTGTGTACTCTTGATTATAATATAGCTATGGTCATTGTGTAATTAGATGAATGCTTTATTTGATGCCATGGTGGTTAGAAAATTGGAAACAAATGAAGGTAGATGGAAATGGATTTTCTTTCATCAAATAATTTTCAAATGTTATGAAGATTTTCTTTAGTTCAGTATAAAAAAATTACAATCAACTCTTGAAATAGTAAACAAATGTAAGAAGTGAGGAAAGATCCTTTCTTTCCACTTTTGAGAGGAAAGGGAAAGGACTTCACTCTTCCCTTATTTCATAAAATGTTTTTGCTAAAATGGATGAGATCTGAACACCTTTTGAGGTTGCAACCATGAGAAAAGCTTATAGATGAAACATGAGCACCAAGAGGTTAAGGAAGGATCAAAAAATAAATAAATAAAAGAAGAAGAAGAAATTCTTGTGTTTGTTAAAAAACTTTCAGAGTTCTGGTTCAATCAAAATATAGTCAAAGTAGAGTAACCTCAAATATCATCCCAGCTTTAAAGAGGAAATTAGAATCACCAATCAGTAGAAAGCAGAAATGAAGAAATCCGTCCTGCGAATCACAGAGCCACTTAAAATGATCGATGGCTGCATCAAAGCAGACACTAAGATGAATTCGCAACTGTTACATCATTTAACCTACCTATAAGTATGGGAATGCGCAGATTTTATATCAATTTGCAAATCATTCAAAATTGTAGGCTCAAAGATCATCCTTTGCAGTGACCCCCAGAAGCTTAGCCAATTTTCCACTTGTATAGGCTTCAACGGTATCTGTAATCATATTTAAGAATCATTCAGGTATGTTTCTAATAAAAAGAATATCTAATGAAGGTAGGGAGAAAAGAAATCAAGGATGTCAAGCACAAAGATCGGTGAGTTACCATCTGCGCCTCCAACGTGTTTTCCATTGATGAACACCTGTGGTACAGTACGCCTGCCAACAAGCTCACTCAAGGCGTCCTGAATGTCCCAGCCATCATCTGTAAAACACAGAGCAAATCTTCGTCAAAAACTTCCCGATGAGTGATATGGACACCTCAAGTATGATTATGAATCTACGCACTTCAAAGAAACAACATAGCCACATTGGTGTCTCATCTGCTTATCATAAAATGTCAACAGAGCAATTAAAGGTGGAAAAGGCCCATAACCTGTCAAAAATGCTGACAAGCACGCTTCTTAGCACTGAAAAGACAATTAACACTGAATTGCACATTTGCACGTAATTATTTTACATTGCAAATTATTCATCAACATGTACAGAAGTTCCTTGTCACATTCCAGATCACTCAACAAAGATGTAAATTAGTTAGTTGTGTAGACAAACCTCGCTCATCAAGCTCAACAACATGCGGTACTTGGTTCAACTCTTTGAAAACAGCTTTTGCCTTTCTGCAGTATCTGCAAATCACAAAAATACAATGAAAAAAGTGACCAGACAAATAGCTAATGATTTATACTAGCCCAATTCTGCATACAAACAAATTACATTGACAGCAACCAAGAAAGAGTTGGTGACTAGTGTACTTCACAAAATACTATATAAACCATTTGTATTGCAAGTGAACTCTCCTAGACATTGATTTTGTCAATGTGCTTTTAGGTATTATTTTTAAAAGCAATGCTCTACAAGCCAAAGTTTAGGCCAACTAAACAATGCGACTAGCAGGTATCTTCATGTGAGATTCATAAGATATCATCTCTTCAGCAATCATTGGTTTCCTTCCATTTGCATTGATTAATAAGTAATGTTTTTCACTTTGAACAGAAATTTTTCTATTTTTGAACCCAAGTAAATAGAGTAACATGAAGATATCTTTCTTAACCCAAGTAAATAGAGTAACATGAAGATATCTTTCTTATCGGAAATGAAAGAAAGATGCTAGGTCACCATTAATATCCAAAACATCCCTTCTCCTTCACAAGGCTTGAAAAAAATAAAGTAATTTTTTTTTTTTTTAAGTAAAAAATAATAATAATAATAAAGTAAATAACAACAATCTCACTTTAAGTCATACGTGAACTTCAAGGACTCATTCCATGTGATGCGGTGGAGTACTGCAACCTATCTCATTTTTCGTTTGGGAGAACCGAATCAGTGCTTTAGATTTGGGATTAGAGGACATTTAGTTCAAAGTTTTAACTATATTTCTTCCAATCCCAAATCTAAACAGTAGATTCGGTGCTCCCGAACATAGCATCAATTTATTAGGTTTTTTACATATACATATAATACTGAATCCACCACTACACTTGAAGAAACTTTAGGATACTGCAGCACACAAAATAAATTGAAAGAGTTTAAGATAGTCAATGAAAATTGATAAAGTTAATTGTTTCTCTATCACCAAGAATATCTAATGAATTAATTATCTTTCCCGTATTCGAGCATTTCATGTAAGCAATTTAGGTTTTCACTAATCAATCGATCAGTTCATTTCATTTTGGTAACAAGAATGAACCGATTTGATTCTCATCCAAAATCGAAACATACAAATTAACATAAACAATGCAGTAAATACACACACATGACACATACATATATTTACATAATATATAACAAAATAAATTTGGGGAATTCAACAACTCTCATTTCAATTACTGATTGGAATGCCCGGTCAAAAGTACGACAGAAAAAAAATTAAGGAATGCACAGAAATCGTTGAGATTTCAAATCAGATGTAGTAATAAGTAGTAATAAGGGCATATATATATATATATATAAAGAGAGAGAGATAGAGAAATCATACGGGCAGTAAGATTTGGAGAAGATGACGATGGAGTGAGAGGAGATGGTTTTCTTGACGAATTTGGTAGAGGCTGCTTCGGATGATGATGCGCAGATAAAGGCTGTGACTATCATCAACAACAAGACTTTGATGAACGTTGCTGAGTGGTTCATCCCACACTTCGCCATTTACTTCGATATCAGATCTAATCTCACTCTCGCCCTAAAAATATAACACTAGACCACCAGTTTTTGTTCTTTTGATATGAAAAGAAAATAGTTACTCACTTCCGTGGAAGACAAAGGGCGGTGAAGGGGAGGGGAAAGGAAAGGAAAGGAATTTTTTATTGTTTGGACTTTGAAACAATGGAATGGAATTTGAAGCCTCTTCGGACCCTAGTCCATGCCACAATACTGACAACAAAATTTGAAACTTGTGTGCGTTTGGTTGTTATTTTAACCATTCTTTTGTTTGGTATTAATTTGGAGTGGGAATATCCATTCTATTAGAATAAAAATTAATTACACAACTAAATCTATGTAATAATCATTTCATTCCCAACTAATTTTTTTAAAAAAATCAACTTTCCAAAAAAACCTTCATGTATCACAACCTTGCACCACAACCACCTCCGCCTTCCACCACCACCATTACCACTACCACCGCCTTCTACCACCACCCACCGTTTTCCACTACTGCCACCGCCTTCCTTTGTTACAACCATTATCGCCACAGCCTTTCACCACCACCACTACTACCTTCCACCACCACTGCCGCCACCATCTTTCACCACCACCACTGCCGCCACCTGAAAGAAAGATCACACATCAAGCTCCACCAATCTCGCCTACCTAACGACTAGATCAAACTTTCCATATTTATCTCTATACAATTATATAAATATCACGATCCACCATTATAGCATGTAATTAGGGGCATGTTTTTTTTTTTCTATCTATCACTATTTTGTATATATTGAGCAATGTACAGACAATAGAGAGGTGAGGATAATTTCATAATTCTTTGTGTTTTATAATGGTATTAGAGTCTGTCTTGCTTTAACAAGCATTTTTTTTTTTTTTCCTTTTTCACTTTTTTTCATCCTTATTCCTTGTTTAAGCCAAACCTTCATTCTCACATCCGATTTCCTATCTCGTCGTATACCAAATGGCCGACGCGTCAATCTCTGGAGAATCCACCTCGAATCCTACTTTTATCACCCCTGGCAATAATTCATCTGTCAACTCCGTTGTTGCCTTCAATGCTGCTCACCTTCCTCTCAAGATTACTAGCAGAAACTACCCCACCTGGAGAACCCAGATCATTATTTTCCTAGAAAGGTATGATCTGATGGGGTTTGTCAATGGCATCTACACCCAACCATCAACTCTCATCAAAAAAGGTAATGCAACCATCACAAGTCCTGAATATAGAATCTGGAAAAGACAAGATAGTCTGCTGATGAATGCCATCATCAGCTCAGTCACCGATATTGTTGCTACGCTGGTTGCTTCTGCAAAGTCAACTAAAGAGGCATGGGAACGCCTCAATAAAACATACGCCAATAGACCTCATACTCGTATTTTTGGCCTCCATAAAACACTAGCCAAAACGTCCAAAGAAGGAATCTCAGTTGCCGAATACATGAAGACTATCAAATCCATCACAGATGAACGTGCTATCGTTGGGTCTCCTTAGCTAATGTAGAATTGGTTATCAGTGTCCTAAATCGATTAGGACCAGACTTCAAGGAGATTAATGCTACTGTTAGAGCACGTGATACTCCTATTACTTTCGAAGAGCTACACGACAAATTATTGGATCATGAAATCTTCATAAAATGTGAGGAATCTAGAAAAGAAAGTCAAACCATCACCGCTCAACTCACTCAGAAAACCTTCAACAAATCCAATGGCAATAATTGGAACCGCAAGAAATGGCAGAATTCTAATCATGGCAATAATTCCTAGAATCAAAGCTATCAGGGAAATCGTCCTCAACAAGGCAACAGACATTTCGAGCAACAAGGTTGTCCCTCATACAATAATCGGCCACGAGTTGACTGTCAACTATGCGACAAGGTCGGGCACACCGCCAAATACTGCAAATCCAAGTCACCACCATACTATGAACCACAGGCCAACTTTGCAGTTAGGGGCTCTTCAAATACTAACAACAATTAGATGGTGGACTCTGGAGCATCTCACCATATAACCTTAGATCTCCAAAATATATCAATCTATTCAGATTATGGCGGCAATGACGATATTCTCGTCGATGATGGTAATGGTGTCCCAATTACTCATACTGGATCCACTCAGCTTGTTACCCCTAATTCTGTTTTTACACTTAATAATGTTCTGTATGCTCCATTAATCCGTAAAAATTTATTATATGTATCACAATTTTGCCAACAAAATAAAACCTTAATTGAATTTTTCCCATCTTTGTTTGTTGTGAAAAATCTGAACACGGGGGCAATGCTCGTCCAAGGCCGGAGTAAAGGAAATCTATATGAGTGGTCGACCACCTCAAGCCCATCTAAGCCGTAAGTTTTTCTCTCCAATAAAGTCTCTCTTAATCAATGGCATCATCGTTTGGGTCACCCGTTTATTCGAGTCTTAAAATCTATCGTTTCGTGTCAATCTCTTCTTGTTTTGGAAAAATCATCTCAAGATACATGTAATTCTTGCTTATGTAATAAGAGCCATAGACTTTCCTTTGGTGTCTCACCTTTATCCAGCAATAAACCTTTGGAAATCATCTTTACAGATGTTTGAAGACCTGCCCCAATTACATCATTTGATAATTTTCAATCTTACGTGATTTTTATTTCACAAAATTTTCCTGGATTTATCCTATTAAATACAAATCCAATGTCACAAATGTATTCGAAAATTTCAAAAACACAGTTGAACAATATTTCCAAACACCAATCATTATAGTATATTTTGATAGTGGAGGAGAATATCAAGGTCTACATCCAACTCTTTCTAAACTGGGCGTTCAACATCTTATCTCTCCATCACACACCCCTCAAGTCGTAGGGACGGTTGAAAGACGACATCACCATGTCGTTGAGACTGGCTTAACTCTTCTTCATCAGGTATTTCTTCCTCTCAAGTTCTGGTCGATTGTTTTTCAAGCCGCTACTTACCTCATTAATCGACTACCAACCCCAATCATTGCCAATAAGTCACCATTTGAAAATTTGTTCCACACTTCACCCAATTATCATAAACTCAAGACATTTGGCTGTCTCTGCTATCCATGGTTACGACCTTATTCTAACCATAAACTAGAACTACGGTCAAGACCATGTGTGTTACTAGGTTACTCAATGACTCACAATTCATACAAATGTCTTAATCCGACTACATCAAAAGTTTTCCTTTCCCGTCATATTATTTTTGTGGAAGATATTTTCCCATTTCAAAACCTCCAATCCCATGAATCTAGAGTCTACAACGATGTTTAAGCTACTTGGCCTTCCCTAAATTTGTCACCATCGAATCTTCATATCCCTATAGTCACGAGTATAACTCAGGAAACAAATTTTCCTAATTTCCAGGAAGCTACCCACGTCTGCGCCCCATCCATTGATTCGGCCATTCCAAATTCCAATACCTTAATTAACTCCAAGCCCACCGAATACTATAGAGATAATTCATTGAATCCCTAGTCGCAATCTTCTCCCTTTTCCACATCACAATCTCTCAATTTATCATCATCCACGTCGCCAACTCATGGAGATTTACTTTCCACATCTCCGTCCAGCAAGTCACGGGATTCTTCATCACCAAAAGTAAGAAATCTCTCGCCCATAAATCCTTCGAATCAACCATCCCAAAAACCACCACCATCCCTTTCAACTCATCCCATGATCACTCGATCAAAACATAATATTTTTAAACCCAAGAAAAAAAAATTTTGACCACTGCCCACACCTTACCCGAACCAATAAAGCCCACATCCATATCACAAGTAAAAAAACATCCACAATGGCGTACCGCTATGTGCGATGAATTTGATGCTCTTGTTCGAAACTCCACATGGGAATTAGTTCCCCCCACTAACACACTGTAATACCCCTAATTTTAAAAGGATAGTCTCGGCATTTTAATTAATGTTTTATTGCATTTTTTAGCTTATTTGTTTACTTGCCTATTTGTTTAGTTGTGATTTTTATTTTATTTAATTATTTATGTGTTTTTGTTTAAATTGAATTTTTGTTTAATTGTTTTTATTTAGTCAAATTATTTGTTTTCATTAATGTATGCTTAGGTGGAAATTTAATTGTTTGCTTTCATTAAATGTTTAATTAGGGTTTTATATTCTGTTTAGGTAATTAAGATTTTGGCCGACTAGTTTTATTTCTCTTTTAATTTTCCGTCTCTTAATATGATTAGAATTAAGGTTAAAAGATTGGCCTATATATATACTTGTATAAGTCTGCTAAGGGTTTTAGAACCCTAATCACGTAATAGTGGAGGCGACGAAATACTGAGAAGGTAGAGAGGAAAACAGAGAAAAACTTGAGAGTGAAACAGAGAGGCTAAAGAAGGAAGGAATGGATTGCTTTTGGATTGAACCAAGAGCAATGGAGGGGTTAAACGACAGTCTAGAATCTGTCAAAAAAACTCAAAGACGGAGGTTTAAGGTTTCAAAACTGAAACCGAAGGCAAGTTCCTATTCTAACTCCTTCCCTTAAACATGTGTTTAGTGCATACCTAGGTAGACTCCAGGGTTTAAATTAATACTAAAATATATCTTATATGCATACTTGAATTGAATTTAAACTGCGTTGAATAAAACTATTTTGTGGTTGATAATTATTCTTGCTCAAATTCTGATTTCGTTGATTATAAACTGGTTTCAATTTTCATGTTAGTGATGTGTAATACCCTTAAAATTAAAAAGGATAAAATTGGGATTTAAATTTTATTCTATGTGCATTTTTGTCTATTGATTTTGTAATTGTTGTATTTTGTTTGTTTTATTTAATTATTTGTAAATGGTTACTTGTGTATTTGTATTTCCTTATTTGGTTAATTATTTTCTTTATTTGAATTATGGTTTGTTTAGTTATCTGAGTTATTGTATTGTTTGTTTTATTTTAAATTGTATTTTAAATGCCTTATTTGGTTAATTATTTAATTGTCTTTATTAAGTGCTTAAGTAGAAGTTGAATTAATAGTTTTCAGTTAGGGTTTTTTGGAGCCGTCATACAAGTATTTAACGTGTATGTGACTTAAATTTATGGGCCGACTCTAGTTTAATTAGGGTTCTGCCTTAGCTCTAGTTTAATTAGGGTTTTCTAAAGGCCTATATATATATATATATAGTTTAATTAGGGTTTTCTAAAGGCCTATATATATACATGGATGAGTTTCACTAAGGATTTTGGAAGAACCTTATTCACGGCACAGTAAAAATAGAACGTAACAGAGAGAGTTGAGAGAACAGAGGCAATTGTAAGAGCTACCAAGGACAAGAACAGAGGGGGTCAAAGGAGGGTTGTGGTGGATTAGATCACACCCATAGGAGGCTTGAAGGAAGTTAGTAGGTGCCGGAAACTTAGAGACGACGCCGGGATTTTAGAACTGAAATCACAGGCAAGTTCTTCTCTTTCTCCTTCTCTTTGGCTCGTGTTCTGTGCACCTAGATAATCTCTAGAGTTTAATCAATCAATAACTGGAAGTTATATGTTTAATATATGTTATATGAATGATCTGTTTGCCATAAATTTTAATCTGTTTATAGTTTATGTATGGTTGCTCCCAGTTTTGTTCTTAAAAGCATATTAAGTTCTGTTGTAATGTTTGTTACTGTACTTGCTTCCATCTTCTATAAACGAACCATGGGGATGTTAATGGGGTGATAGAAGACCTTAGGTTCAGTATTATTGAGGAACAGAGGGTTTGGAATGGAGCTGTGGTTGCAAAATAGTTTCAGTGTTGTCCCTACAGCATGTCTAGTTCGGTAGCAAATTTGATCTATGTAATTGATTTAAATGGTTAAAATCAAACCTTTGGGATGCTAGTGGATATTAATAAGACCCTTAGGATCAGTTTTAAAACCAACTGAAGGGCAGAAACATGTCGGAGAAGAAGCATAAAGTTAGAACGGAGCAGAACGAGGACAGAGGCTCTCAAAGGAGGTGAGAGCCGGCTCTAAATTCTATAGAGCCAGCTCCAGGCTCAAAAAGAGCCTACTCTTGGAATTTAGAGCAGGCTCTTTCAAATAGTAGTTTTCTGAATTTTTTTTTTCTACGAACTGTTTAGATATTGTTGGAGCATGGGAACGTTTCTGTTGACTTTGGGGTTTTATAGAGGGATTAAAAGGTTGGCTTTGAGTGTTATTAAGTCCTTAAATTGAGTAAGGTTGACCTCTAAGTGAATGAAATTAACAGTGCGCTAATTTAACAACTGTGCGTACGGTTAACGGCTGGAAGGAGATTTGTTGTCTAGTTTTAATTTGACAACTTAGGGTGCTATATAATGATTCTAAATTAATCTTAAAAGCACAGTGAAGTCTTTTAAATTTATAAATTGGACTTGGGGCATAGGGCATGGCTCTGTGCTAAAAGATAAGACAGAATACAAGTATACAACTTAGTACGCTGTTACCGGATGGAAGGAATTAAATTGTTTAAATTAATGTAGCGATTTATTGGATTATAATATGATTATAGAATTTATTCTAATGCTTGATAAAGTCATTGATATATTAGATTTGATCTATGTATGCTCTGGATGGAAGTTGCCGAATTATTAATTGTTTCCTGCAACTATATGGTTTAACTCTTGGATTTAAATTGCTGAAATACTAAATACTCTTCTGCAATTATTTAGGATGGTTTTGGATTATAAATTGCTAAACTGTTAATTATATGTTGTAATTTACATGGTTTGGATGTTAATTGTGGACCCTTATATATTATTCTACAATTGATTGGATTATTAGTTTGAACTATACATATTATAGTATCGCATATATTATTCTGCAGTTATTTGGATATTTGGTTTTGGACTGTAAATTACTTACTGATTATTTATATGTTATAATTTACATGGATATGAAGGATTGTATGCACCGATATGGGACGGTGACATACTAGGTATGGTTTAGCTCAAAACGCTAATTCCTACCTTATGGATTTTAATTGGTGAACAGTTTCATCTGTTCAATCAATTATATGAATTGTGTGGATTGTATGCACCGGTATGGGATAGTGGCATACTTGGGACTGACTGATTCAAAATAACTCAGTCCTACCTATTTTGGATTAAGGGTTCGAATTATAAAAAAAAAAACATAATTCTCCTTATATTTAAGTCTGGGCAGTTAAATAAGCTAAACGACTTATTGGATCTCTTATTTAAGTCTGTGCAGCTGAATAAGCTGAACGACTTATTGGATTTCCTATGGATGGATATGAATGGATTTTAAATATATGTTTATGGTACCACGAGATGAGCTTGAGTCTCAGACTCGTTGGTTAGGGTGCGTATATGCAGTGGATGCGTAGCTGGCTATAGTAGGTTGAGGTGTACCCTGTTAGGTCTAGGTACTCATGCCCACCTTTGGGTGCGTTTTCGCATGTTGCCTTCTATTCAGGTTGAGACCCCTACTGTAGTCCAGTGAATGTCCCTTAGTGTGGATATATCTATATGTATGGACTAGATAGCTATTGTTGAGATATCTAGGGTGTATCTACGTATCGAGTCACTGTTTGGATTGTAGTTAAAGAAGAATTTGCATGTGGGCCTAACCCACTCTTATTTTTACAGGTGTTCGTTAGTTCCAGACTTAGAGCTGGATCGTGTTGAGTAGATACAGTCATTCACTCCACCAATGACCAGGATTTTATTTCATGTTTTAGACTTGGGTTTTATTTCCAGTCTTTTGAGTTCAGTGAGTTTTTAAGGGTCCACTAGATGGATTCCCGAGTTGTAATAGAAGTGGAGAAGTTAGATATATCTAGAATAAATGTTTATTAATAAAATTTTATTCTGGGGTTTTTGAATTATTGTTCTAGTTTCTTTTCAGCAATTTATTTATTCCTGTTTCTTAATTGTATTCTGTGTTCGATTATTGCTAATTGATTTGATATCCTCGGGTTATCGGGCGTGGGCCTGGCCAACCCGCATCCGGAAATCCGGGGGTATCACATGATGCATGATAATTTTTTATAATTAATTTGGGCTAGATATTGAACCCTAGGGTGTCTAAATAAAACAGTACAGAGGGTTAGAATATCGCCGGAAGCAAAGAAGACGAACGAAAAACAGGTTACGGCTCTCAAAGGGAGAGAGCCGGCTCTCCAAATGAGGGAGCCGGCTCCAAGGATGAGAGAGCCGGCACTCACAAGTGTGGAGCCGGCTCCACAAGGAGTAGATCCGGCTCCCCATGGGGGAGAGTTGGCTCCACCAAGGGGAGAGCTGGCTCCCTCTTCTTTTGGGCTGTTTTTCGTGGTTTGGGTTTGGTTTGGCCAGTAGGGGTATTTTCAGGTTGTTCCAGTGACTGTGAATGATGCAGATAACTGTTACAAACATATAAAAACTACTGGGAAGCATGTTTACATCAATATGCTAAAAGCTAAAACAACATGAGGTTACACAGTAAACTTGCATGTGGAAGTATGGATAGTTATTTTAAATTGCTTACTGAAATTCTAGCAATTTCTCTTTACATGATTTAATAATGTTAATTATATTCCAGCAGTGTTATAAGTGTAATTGATTATCTAGAAATAATTATGCTTAGCTGGAACTAATTGATGTTTTGATTTTAATATATATTGCATCAATTATTGGATTGTTTGGAGGATTAAATTGCTTAATATTATTTCAGCGATTTAAACAACTGCAACATGATTTTTAAATCTTGTACTGGATGCATATTATGGTCATATACATTTTAGACGTTGTTTATGCTTATTTTGGAGTATGGTTGATGATTAAATTTATCATCTACTGCATCAATCATTTGATTTGTGAATTATATGCATCGGTATGGGACGGTGGCATACTAAGGACGGATTAATTCAAAACACTAAGTCCTACCTATTCTAAAATAAGTTAGATTAACTATAAAAGTTAAGTCCTACTTATATATATGTATATGCACCGGTATAGGACGGTGGCATATTAGGGATGGCTTAGTTCAAAACACTAAGACCTACCTATTATGGGGATGGATTAGTTCAAAACACTAAATCCTACCTATTTTGAAATAAAGTGGCTTAACTACAAAAGTTAAGTCCTACTTATAAATATGTGTCAGGTCAATAAACCTTTTGAATGACATACCTTGAACAGATTTATATATATATATATATATATATATATATATATATATATATATATATATATATCTTTATAGTACCGTGATATGAGCTTGAGTCTCATGATCATGGTTTGGGTGAGTATATTGCCTAGGATGGATAACTGGACCTAATGATGTTCCCTGGTAGGTCTAGGTATACATGACTATGTTCCTTGCGTTTTGCATGTTACCTTCTACTAAGGCTGAGACAGAACTGTGGGCTAGTGAGCGTCCTATAGTGTGTATTTATACAAATATGGACTACTTTAGTTATTGTTGAACTATCTAGGATGTATCTGTGAATCAGGTTTCTGTATCGATTGTAGTGTGATAGAACTTGCATGTGGGCTTGACCCACTCTTATTTTTCAGGTGTTCGTCAGTTCCAAGCTTAGAGCTTAATCGTGCTGTAATACCCCTAAAATTAAAAAGGATATAATTGAGATTTTACTATTTATTTTAAGTGTTTTATGTGTTTAGGTTTAACTGATTAAATTATTTGTTCGTTCTTTATTTGATTTAATTGTTTAGTCTTTAATTAATTTAATTGTCATTTAGGTTGTTTTTGAATTATTTTGTTGGTTAATTATTTTATGTAATTTAATTGTGGTTTTAATTAATTGGTTAATTATTTTTTTTTTTTATTTAATTAAATAGGTTAAATTATTAGCGTTTTGTCTCTTTACTGTCACGTTTGAATAAAGCCGCCTTGTTTAATTAAGCCGCCTTAGATATGTAAGGAATTGTTGATTTCCGTCTCTACGATTAAAGTAGAATTAGGGTTAATATCTTTTCCTAAGCCTATAAATAAAATAATAAGGGTCTGCTTAGGGTTGTAAGCACAAACCTTATTCACGAATAGTGAAAATACAGAGAGTGAAATAGAGAGTTTAAGGGAAAAACTGAAGGAGAGGAAGGTAGGATTTGAGCCAAAGATTGTAAGCCGGACTAAGGAGGAAGCTTGAGGGCTGTTTGAGGGTTAAAACCGGAGCAGAGGAATCCTTGACGGCGATCATGATCGCCGGAAAGTCTAGGAAAAAGACGACGTTGAAAGGTTTCAAACCGAAACCGAAAAGCAAGTTCTTTTCTTCCTCCTTCCCTTTGGCTTGTGTTCTGTGCACCTAGATAGTCTCTAGGGTTTAATTAATCAGGAACTAGAATTTACATGGTTAATATATGCTATATTGATGGCTGTTCGTTGTTGAAATTAAATCTGTTACAATTCGTACAAGTCTGTTTAGTTTTGTTTTCTTAAAGCATGTAAATTCTATTGGAATTTTAGTTACTGTATTTTCTTTCAACAACTGTAAACGAATGATTGGGATGCTACAAGGATTAGATAAGACTCCTAAGTTCAGTAGTGAAGAGGAACAGAGGGGATTGGAATGGAATTGATGTTGCAAAATAGTTTCAGTTTCATTCCTAAAGCATGTTTCGTTTCGGTAACAAATTTAGTTTTAATTCGATTTCAACTTCTGTAAACGAATCATGGTAGTGTTACTAGGGTGTTATAAGACTCTTAAGATAAGTTTTAGAAATCAACAGAGTGGTAGGGATGGTCCAAAGACAGAGCAAACAGACTGAAACGAAGCACCGGGGACTGAAGGCTCTCAAAGGAGGTGAGAGCCGGCTCCATAGAAGTGGGAGCCGGCTCCCACAACAAGTAGAGCCGGCTCTAAGGAGTCCTAGAGCCGACTCTAGGCTGAAAAAGAGCCTGCTCCAAAATTTGGAGCAGGCTCCCTTTTTATTTTACGATTTGTTTTAATTTTTTTTTAATTTTCTACGTACTGTGCTTACTATTGGAGTATGGGTTTTAAATCTGTTGGGTTTGGGGTTCCACAGAGAGTTTAGAAGGCTAAATTTGGGTGTTATTAGGACCTTAAATTGATTAGGGTTTAATTTTAAATTGTCGGGACAAACAGTGTAAAAATTAAGACACTCCCTATGTTGCTAACAAATGGAAGATAAATTAATTGTTGAATTAAATTTCAGCAATTTGATGGAATATAATGTGTTTATAAAACTTGTTTTAGAATACATTCAAGTGCATGATAAGGTCATTTAATTATTAATTTTGATCTATGCATGCTTAGGAGGCTAGTTGCTGAATTATTAAATCGTTTCCTGCAACTATATGGTTAATGCTTGGATTTAAATTGCTGAAATATTAAACAATCTTCTGAAATTATTTTAGCAATTTATTAGATAATAATAGGATTATTTAACCTATTCACATGCATGATGGAGTCCCTGACATATTAAATTTGGTATATGCATGCTCTGGATGTTAGTTGTTGATTTATTAAATCGTCTCCTGCAACTATATGGTTAAATGCTTGGATTTAAATTGCTGAAGCTTTAAATGTTTTTCTGCAATTATTTGGATGGTGGTTTTTGGGTCTGTAAATTATTAAACTGTTATATATGTTGTAATTTACATGGATATGGAGGATTGTATGTACCGGTATGAGACGGTGACATACTAGGGACGGTTTAGCTCAGAACGCATAAACCTAACATAATGGATTAATGGAATGGATTGAAAGATATCGAATCCTAATTGTGACTAAGTCAGATCAGCTGTAACCAAGTTGGATGACTTCCTGGATTAACGGATGGTAGTTAAGTCATATCAACTGAATAAGTTGAGTGACTAACTAGTTGGTTTATTGTATGTCAGTTTAATAAATAGTTGAACTGCATACCCTAGATTTGGACGGACTTTATATATATGTTTATGGTACCACGAGTTGAGCTTGAGTCTCAGACTCGTTGGTTAGGGTGCGTATATGCAGTGGATGCGTAGCTGGCTATAATAGGTTGAGGTGTACCCTGTTAGGTCTAGGTACTCATGCCCACCTTTGGGTGCGTTTTTGCATGTTGCCTTCTATTCAGGTTGAGACCCCCTACATAGTCCAGTGAATGTCCCTTAGTGTGGATATTTATATATGTATGGCCTAGATAGCTATTGCTGAGATGTCTAGGGTGTATCTGCGTATCGGGTCACAGTCTGGATTGCAGTTAGGATAAAACTTGCATGTGGGCCTGACCCACTCTTATTTTTACTGGTGTTCGTCAGTTCCAGACTTAGAGCTTGATCGTGCTGAGCAGATACAGTTATTCACTCCACCGACGACGTAGGAGTATTTTCTTCTCATTATGATCGTTGGTTGTCTTTGTAATTGTTCATGTTCAGTATTGGAATATTTTTTAGTAGGGGTCCACGAGATGGATTCCCGAGTTGTATTAGAAGTAAAGGAGAAGTTGGTGTTTTCAAACTAGTTCTTGCATATAAAGTTTATTCGGAGGTTTTTTCCATTAAAGGATTTTCATTTTAGTTCTTTTCAGCAAAATTTTATTTATTCCTATTTCCTATATTGTATTCTGTGTTCGTTAAATTGCTAATTGATTTGATATCCTCGGGTTATCGGGCGTGGGCCTGGCCAACCCGCATCCGAAAATCCGGGGGTATCACACGTGCCGAGCAGATACAGTCACTCATTCCTCCAACTACGTAGGATTGCTTTCCATGTTTAGCTTTGGATTTTGTTTTAGTTGTTTCCTTTTCAGTTTGGGATTTTAATAGATGTTGTGATACCCCTCGGATCTGAGACACGGGTTGATCAGGCCCAAGCCCAAACCCGAGGGAATATCAAACAATTAAAGTATTTTAAAACGAACACAGATGACAAAAAGAACAATAAAGATAGAATAAAACTGAAAGAAACATTAATTATAAAATCCTCCATGTACAACTGAAAATTGAAACTCCAATCCTCCAAAACTTCAAAGTTACAACTTGGGAATCCACTGATGGACCCCTAACCAAAAGTTTAACTGAGAATGAAACTGAAAATAGATAGTACTAGAAACATCGAGAGAAGTCCTACGTAACCAGATGAAAGTGAGACTGTCCTCGACAAGCACGATCAAGCTCTAAGGCTGGAACCGTCCTGTACCTGAAAAGAATAATAAAGGAGTGGGTCAGACCCACGAGCAAGTTCTAATCTAACTGCAATCCATACAGTGACCCGATACGCAGATACACCGTAGACACCTCACAATATCTATCTAGTCCATACGTATAAATATATCCACACTAAGGGACATTCACTAGTCTATAATAGGGGTCTCAACCTGAATAGAAGGCAACATGTGAATACGCACCCAAAGGTGGGCATGAATACCTAGACCTAACAGGGTACACCTCAACCTATTATAACCAGCTACGCATCCCCTGCATATACACACCCTAACCAACGAGTCTGAGACTCAAGCTCAACTCGTGGTACCATAAACATATATATAAAGTCTGTCCAAATCCAGGGTAAGCAGTTCAACTATTTATTAAACTGACCTACAATAAACCAACTAGTTAGTCACTCAACTTATTCAGTGGATATGACTTAACTACCATCCGTTAATCCAGGAAGTCATCCAACTTGGTTACAGCTGATCTGACTTAGCCATAATTAGGATTTGATATCTTTCAATCCATTCCATTAATCCATTAGGTTAGGTTTATGCGTTTTGAGCTAAACCGTCCATAGTATGTCACCGTCACATACCGGTACATACAATCCTCCATATCCATGTAAATTACAACATATATAACAGTTCAATAATTTACAGTCCAAAAACCACCATCCAATACTTGCAGAAGGAATCTTAACAATCTAGCAAATAAAATCCAGTAATAATCCATGTAATTGCATCGGAGAATAAACTATTCTAACAATTAACATCCAACACATGCATAGTTCAAATTTAATAAAACAACGACCCTATCATGTATTTAAAATTAGTTCTATAATAATATTATAGTCCAATAAATCGCTAAATTAAACTAAGCAATCTAGTTCCCTCCATCCGGTAACAGAATACTAAGTCATATACTTATACTGTGTTGTAACCTTTAGCACAGAGCCCCCACTATGCCACAAGTCCAATATATTACTTTAAAAGACTTCATCGTGCATCAAAAATAAATTTAAAATCATTTTATAGCACCCTAAACCATCAGATTAAAATTAATCAACAAATCTCCTTCCAGCCGTTAACTGTACGCAAAGTTGTCAAATAGCGTACTGTTAATTCCATTTAAACTAAGGGGTAAATTTATGCAATTCAAGATCTTAGTTACAAGTTAAAATTATTATTTAACACCCAACTAAAATTTTAAAACTGATTAATAACCCAGATTACCCAAACAGTGAACATAGTACGTAGAAAAATTTTAAAAAAAATTAAAATAAACCAAAGATAACAAGGGAGCCTGCTCCAGAATTTGGAGCAGGCTCTTTTCCAGCCTAGAGCCGGCTCTAGGACTTCTTAGAGCCGGCTCTACTTTGTTGTGGGAGCCGGCTCCCACTTCCATGGAGCCGGCTCTCACCTCCTCTGAGAGCCTTCATCCCCGGTGCGTCGTTTCAGCTCTTGTGCTCCTTCTTCGGCTTATTCCTAACCCTCTGTTAGTTTTTAAAACCAAACTTAGGTGTCATATTAATACCCAGTAGCATCCCAATGGCTTGATAACAACAATTAAAAACAATTACAGAGATTAAATTTGCTACCGAACTAACTCGCGTTAGGAACAAAACTGAAACTATAATTCTATTCCAACCTCTCTGTTTCTCTTCACAAACTGATCTTAGGAGTCTTATATCAACCCATTAATATCCCCTGGGTTTGTTTACAGAAGATAGAGGCAAGAATCGTAACTAAAATCTCAACAGACTTTAATATGCTTTAATAAACAGAACTGGGAGCAACAATACACGAACTGTAAACAGATTTGAATTCAATGGAAACGAATCATCATCAAGCATACATTAAACACATAAGTTTCATTTACTAATTAGTTAATCCCTAGAGACTATCCAGGTGCACAGAACACGAGCCAAAGGGAAGGAGAAAGAGAAGAACTTGCCTGTACAGTTTTATAAACAGAACCTTGTCGCCGTTGTTCTAAGCTTCCCGGCAACCACTGATTACCTTCTAGCCTCCTCTGGTTCTGATCTAATCCACCAAACACCTCCCTTGGTCCTCTCTGTTATTCTCCTTGACAGACCGTTACGATGCTCTGTTCTCTCAACTTCTCTCTTTACTGTATACGGGAATATGGTGAATACGGTTTTAGAAACCCTCGGCAGACGTATACCCATATATTTATAGAGTTATACCAAAACCCTAAATTAATTAAAGCCCTAACTAAATCCTAACCGGCCCATAGGACTTAATTAAATCCTGTGTCGGCTAAAGAAACTAAACCCTCAATTATGAAAAAAATTGTTAATTAAAATACTTCCTAAATTACCTCCTAAATTAAAACCTTTAATAATCAATTAAATAAAATAAAATGCAATTTAAACAAATAAATAGATACCAATTAAATACACGTCACACAGGTAAACAATTAATGAAAATAATTAGACCAAATAATCATGCAAAAATACAACAAAAATAATAAATAAATGCCGAGACTATCTTTTTAAATTAGGGGTATTACAGATGTCCACTTTAATGGATTCCCGAGTTGTTTAATTAATTAAGGTTTTGGATTATTAGATTTAATTATTTAATTTTAAGGATTATATTTTAGAATTCTTTCAGCGTTAATTATTTATTTCTTAATTCTCTTTTGTAATCCTCCTTGTTTACATATTAATTGTTTGGTATCCCTCGGATCTGTGCTCGGACTTGATCACCCGTGGCTCTAGAATCGAGGAGTATCACAGTTGGTATCAGAGCACTCCAGGTTCAGTATCTCTAGGGTTATTTCGTATTAAGACTTCCGCGTAGCGTTTTCCCTTGATTAGAAATTAAGTTTAGGATTCGTTGTATTCCTTTACGGTCCGGTTAAGTCGTACTGATGTCTGGTTTTGGTGTTAACAGAATGGCTGTAATACCCCGATATTTTAAAGGATTATTAATTTGGGTTAATTACTTTTATTTTATTTTTAAATAATTTATTTAATTTAATTGAAATTAATTGCTTTTCTTTTATTTTTAATGATTTATTTTATTTAATTGAGTGCTTAGATTAATTATCTGATTTTAATTATATTATATTTTGTGATTATATTTGTTAAATTGTATATGATGATTGTTTGTGTGTATGCTTAATTATTGATTTGATTGTTGGCATGTTGATTTTATTGGTTTGGTATGATTTAGTTGTAAATTTTTGTTTGTTTATGTACTTTATGTAATTAATTATTTTAATTAAAGTGTTTATTTAATTATTTTATTTATTTAAATTAATTAGATTGGGCTTAAGGAAAGCTGGATCGAAAGATATGGTCTTGGGCTTTAATGAAACCTTATTGAGTTAATTAATAAAGCCCATAGTTTTATGATTATTTAAATAATCATTTTTGTATAATTATAAATATAATTAATTAATTAGTGTTATGAAAGAATATATATATAGATACATATATTTATGGATATATATAGGTATATATGATTTAATTAATTAATAATTAATTATGGAATGTAATATGCATAAATATATTATATATAATATGTGTGTCTAGATATATATATTAGTTAATGATTATTAGTTTCCTTTTATTTAGTACTCATTATTGGAATAGGATTATGTATTAATGTGTATAAATATACACTTAAGGTTTTATTGATAAAAATTTGTCACGTTAGAAAAATAAGGGAAGCAGAGAAAGAAGAAGAGAGGGTTGACAAGGAGGATGTCGGATCTGAGAAAGAGGATACCGGAATTGGAAGAAACAATCAAGGCTTGAAGCGTCAGCTTCGTTTCGAAACCTTCAAGCTAGTTCTTCTCTAACTCTCCTCTTAAAACTCATAAGGATTTCATCTTGAGTATCAAAAACTTTAGGTTAAATTTATTTGATTAAATCATGTTTAGATCGGATTATTTAAAAGTATGAATTATTATATATTTTTAGTTTTGGATTATTGGATTTTAATTGTATATATAGATATTGTATATATATTTTAAAATCAATTTATAGGTTGATCTATGACCCAAGAAAGTTAATTAGGGTTTCTTGAATTTATGGTATTTTTCTGGAATTTTCTGGTATTTTTATATATTATTCTGGAATTTATTAGATTTATTTTTACTTTATTTGCTTGGAAAATAATATTATATATATATATATATATATATATATGTATATATAAAACAAACGTAGTATATTGTTTGGATTTAGTGTTATGCGGTATATCATAACTTGGTGCACGTGTGAATCAAAGCCATTAAAGTTTGAAATTAATAAAGGATGGATTCAGTGCATTGCGACACATGGTAATAAGATGCACATGCAGATCTGGCCATTGATGCGGCTAGATCTATGGTGGTTGATCAGGTGAGGTGGAGTGCACATAATCTTAATGCACAACAGATCTGGAACATTGACTTAGTTTAGTCAACTTAGAAGTGATCTGGTACGGCGCGCACCATCAGAGTTGATGCACTAGTGAATCAAGGTGCACCACATGTCAAAATCTTAGTCTTTAAATCCGGTGCGGTTGCGCTCACAATAGCGATTGAACTCAACCTATTATTTTGCCTGTTTTATTACTCGAAATTTAAACGGTTATAACTTAGTCATCTTAAATCCAAATTAGGCCATTCTTGAGCTCAAATTTAAGGATTTTTCGTCCTCTTTCCAATGGTACCAATTTCATTATCAAATTCCCATTATTCTAGGAGATATTTACGTTTTAGTGAGACATTGTCGGAAAATTATTTACCGAGATGGAGTATTTATGGGAAACTTTTTCTGACGATATTTAGTAGAATTTAAATTGCATAAATATAATTAAATTAATTTATTGTTATGGAATGAAGTATATATATGGTTTAATTATTTAGGATAAGTATGGAGGGATGTGTATGTATATATATATATATATATATATATATATATATATTGTTATGATCGGGTCATTTCCTTACTTTTCTTTTTCCTCAGAATTTCACGGATGAATTTTTTTTCGTTGAAATTTCTTTTCTTAGTTCAGTTTCTCGTCGCTTAGTGTCGTCTCGAGTGCTCGAAAATGATTTCTGAGACTCTTTCCTTTGGATTGAGAACTTCCTTTGAGGACCAAGTCATTTCCACATTTTTCTTTTTCGACACTATTCACTTTTTTGTCGTTTTCCCTGTTTTGTCCTTTTCCCTATTTTGTCTTTTCTCCGTTTGTCACTTTGTTAGCATAACCTCACTCATTGTGTTCGGAGTTGGTTTTTAACTTCACGTATATTCATTCTAAGTGGTTTCCACGAAATACGTATCTTTACTTTTACAGAAAAGTACTTTAGTTGCTCCCGGTATCCATAGAGGCATGGATGCACAGTTTTTCAGAAACTTTTTCTTTTCTTGGAGTGGTTTTCATAAATATATTTTGAAGATATTTTATTTCAGGGGTATCTAAGAAAATATCTTTTGGAAGATAGTTTCATTCTGGGGCAGTTTTGCAGTTAACCCTTTTTGTAAGGGCCATTGTGCAATTAACGAAAGTTATTGCATAATACCTTGCTCTGAGCCTGGATCCTCGTACGGGATTCATTTTCACATTTCGTCGAGTCATATATTCATAAAATCTCCTTCTGGTCATTTTTCTCCAGTTTCAGGGTTTCTGGACTCGGTTACCGCCGAACTTGTTTGGGGCATATCTCTCTGCTCGGGACTCGGTTTTCAACGTCGTTTCTTCCGTTGTTCATATTTTCTCATTTTAAATCTTTTTAGTTCACAGAGTTTCACCGTTTGAGCACGTTTGCTCAAATTCCACTTTTCCAGACCCTGCGGGACCCTTTCGGAGCACTTTTAGGGTTTTTCTATAAATAGGGGACTTAAAGAAAAAAAAAATCAGATTTTCTTCTCTCTCCCCTCTCTCTTGGCCGGCAGCCATGGCTGCCAAGGGGCTGCCACCCTTCTTCTTCTTTTTCTGGCCACTTCCCTCGAGTGAAATGTTGTCGTGCCTTATTGTTTTATGTTCGCCTTGGCGAGGCCTTCGATTTCACCGATTGGAATCTCGTTTTGGTCATTTCTTGAGTTCGAATTTGAAGTCAAGTTATGATTTTGACGGGGCTTCTTGGGGGTTCATGTAGATCGTGTTGTCCCCGACAAAACCTAGGAGTTTTGTCAGATTCGGAGCGGTTTCATTTTGGTGGCTTTTGAGATTTTCATCTCAAATTGAGGTAGAGGATGTCTTAGGTTTATATTATTATTGTATTGATTGTTTTATAAGTATATACAACTTGTGAGCATGCCTTATTCAAGTTTTTAGAATTTAATTTATTTATTTTCTTTGTTTAGGATTTAATTCTAATGATGGTATATAGTTTAGAATTAAATTATGGCATGCTAGTAAATTAGGCCTTGGTGAGTTGTGTAACATATATTAAATTTGGAGTATTTGAATAAGGATTGTAAAACTTATTTAATATTTAACTTTTATGAAAGTTTAATTCACATAGTTGTATCAAACATGAAATCAACTTGTAAGGTGATATTAAAGTAGGCCTTAGTATGTTCTTTAACTTATGTTAAATTGAGAACATTTGGAATTGTTTGGAAATCTCGGAAAAAAATAAAATAATTAGCTTAATTAATTTTTATTTTAAGTGTGTTAGTCACTTAAATTGATATTGGAGGTAATAGGTTGATAATACCTTGAAATGTAGTCCATTTAATCACCTTGTGAGCATGTTACTAATTGGATGTAGAATTAGTACTTGAGGCATCTTGAAATGATAATTGGACTTAGCATGATATAGAATATCATTGACTTGCATAACTTGTTTAGATATATCTTGTGTAGGCATATAGCTTGTTAGAATATTACAATTGTTTACCTTGGAAGCTAGTTACTAAATTATGACTTATTTAGTACTTGTGACTTAGTGTGGTAATGTGGCTCAATTGTTTTAAAATATTCTTGTTCGGTGTATAAATTGCATATTGGAGGCTTGCATGTCACATGTTATCTAGACTTGAATTCTAGGACATGGTTTGTGTGGATTCAACTTTATTTGTGCATGAAAGATGGTTTTATACATTATTGGATTTGGTATAAGTTTGGTCTAACTTATTAATTTTTTGTATAAGTTTTGAACTTATTGATCTTGGAAAGCTTGTAAGGACATATTTCACGTGATGGCTAGGGTTTGACACTAGTACGGAGACAAGAGTCTTCTAAGTCATAAGTGCGCACTAGGTAGTACCTTGTGGGTCGTAATTGTCCGGAATAACTTATGCATATGCGCACTAGGTAGTACCTTGTGGGTCGTAATTACGCGGAAACACTTGCTTGGTCTAGTGACCACATGTCCTAGTCTTCTACTTTGATTTCGTGTAATACCCCATATTTTATTAAAGAGTTTAGTTTATTTAAATTCATTTATGTGGGGATTTCTTTACTTATTATTGTGCATGCTACATTGTTATATTAAGTTCATTTAATGGTGCATGTAAATTAATTGTATATGTTAAAATAGTAAATTTATTCATTTAATTGTGCATGTATTATTATTAATAATTTTATTTGTTGATTATGTTTAATTAAGCAATATTAGTTAATTAAAGTATTATATTTATGTTATAAAGTATTATGATGATATAATGTATTCTTATGTAATAATAATAATAATTATTATAATAGTTTATTAATAATAATAATAATATAATAATATTAATTATAATAGTTTATTAATAATAATAATAGTAGTTATAATAATAATAATAGTATTAAATCAATGTAATGATGAAGAAATTAAATCTTAGGATATGATTTCATTCTCATAGTTGAACCTTAGGACATTTTGCTTGACTTGGCTTGCTTGCCTTAAAGCCATATAGGTGGGAATGTTGAAAGTTAATGTAAATTTAGATATTTGTATTTTATATATAATATAAGTTAGTATATATATATTAGTTAGCCAACTTACCCTTAAGGCAACTCATGTAAGTTAGGAAGCTTAAAATTTCAGAGAGCTATTTTATAAGAGTGAAAGGAAAAGAGAGAGGGAAAGAAGCTTGGACCGGTGTAGGAGAAATTTACCCGACTACGCGCAACCGGCGGATTTATTGTAAATCCAAAAAGGCAAGTTATTATCTACTTTTCCCCTTTGAATCCATAAATTATTCATTTAATTTATTTCGGTTTTTTAGAGACTAGAAACCATGCTAGGAATGTCAATAAATTAATTTTTTAGTTTATTAAAGTAATGCGATTTTAATTATTAAAGGGGCTAGATAATTATTTATTAGCCTATGTACTTAAAATATAGCTAAAAATAATTATATAAGGCTTTAGGGATTTTTCTAGAATTTTCTAGAATTTTCTGGGACTTTTCTGTAATTTCCGGCGACCTTCCGGCGAGTTTTCCGGTCGCCGGCAACGGGGGAGATGACCGGAGTGATCCGGTGTGATGCGGCGTACTGCAGGTTGGTGTGCGCATACATCCTGGCCCTTGGGAGTGTTAGATTGATCCGATGCATCGCGGTCCATGTTAGCGCGAAACACCCGGATCAATAACTGTTGGATTAGGTGTAAGATGATAGATGATCCGGTGTGGCGCGCATGTAGGAAAGCTGATGCAGCCAACCAACCGGAGGATGCCACGTCAGCAAGCAACCATCAACGCGCGCGTGGGAGCGCGTGCGCGCGCGTGGAACTCTCCAGACGCGTGTGGGAGCGCGTGCGCGCGCGTGGTTGATGCCAGACGCGCGTTGAGGCGTGTGGGAGAGTGGGAAAGGTTGGGCTGCGCGTGGGGAAGCTTAGGGCGGCACGTGGGGGCACTTGAGGGGCCCTGTCAGCGGCTGGAAATTACCAGAATACCCCTAGGGCCTGTTTTTTAAATTCCAGAACCTTAAACTTGGATTTTTAGGTACTTTGTTGGGATTTACGGGTTTAACGGGCCACGAAATTATTATTTTAATACCCAGTAATTATTCTTATGACCGATTAATCTTTTCTAAGCATTTATTGGCTCGTTTACAGTACGGATATTAATGTGATTTATTTAATGACATTGTTAAATATAAATAGTGTTATTATCTTATTAAATGGTATCAAACATTACTGTTAAATTAAATAATGCCATGGTTTAAATTATCCATGATATCTTATGGGATGTTTATACTGTTAAATGATATATAAACCATGATTATTATGCTGTGTGCATTTCAGGAAATAAATGGACTGTTTAATTATGTCACATTTATATTATATGGATGTGTTGCCATATAGAACCATGTGAGCTGGCTAATAAGTTTAGACTCATTTATACCTTATGCATTCGTTGCTATAGACAGATGTGTGGCTGTCAGGGTATGTGGTTTAATATTATTGGCATGTGTTGCCTAATTGACATGCTCAGTATGTTTAGTAATATTATTGGCATGTGTTGCCTAATTTATATGCTCAGTATATTCATCAGTACTTTGAGAGGTGTTATCACTGTGTAGTTCGTTATAGTCTGTGTTGTCAGTACCGTGCACCATGTATAATAGCTGATTTCCCGGGTAGGAAAAGGCGACACTTAACCACCTAATGTGAGTCTAAGTGATCACCGTCTATTCTGGTTGAGGTCATGTTATACATTGGATAGTTCCCTTAGGATGTATACAGATATAGTACTCGTCCGATTCATAATGATTAATTTATTTGATTCTCTGATTTGGGTCATAGTAGAGAAAACTTGCTCGTTGGGTTGACCCACCATTGTTGTTATTTCAGGATACGGTCAGTACCCGTTCCAAGGTTGAGGTTAGCAGTGTGGGACCACCATCCGAACTCATCTACTCTTACGATCCAGTTCAGGGTAGAAGTTTTACGTATTACTTCAGTTTCAGTTTTTATTTACTTTTGACGTTGAACTCTCAGGTTTATATTTAGGGATCCTTGACATAGGATTTCTAAGTTGTAATGGAGTACTGTATTTAAATAAAGGATGGATGGATATTGTATTATTTAGTGTTCCTTTCCTGTCTAAATTATTTTATTATCATCATTTTGTATTCCATGCTTGTATATTGCCAATTGTTTTTGATATCCCTCGTTTTTTCGTGTATAAGCCTGATCAACTTATGCGTGAAAAATGTGGGGGTGTCACATTTCGCATTTAATTTCAAGTTGTTAATCATGGATTACTTGTAGCTTAAGAATTGGAGCTTGCTTATGTATTTTGATCTCATTTAGTATACTTGAAACTGTATACTTGAACTTGTATCATTGTTGATGTATCTAAACCCTATCTAGTGTATTTATGCTTGTCTTGTGTGTCCGGATTTCATTTTAGTATACTAGTGCCATGTATACTTGTCTTGTGTGTACGTGTTTAGCTTAGTATACTTGTGTTTGTATACTTGATTTATAAGTACTCTATACATATATCTTATACTTGTGTATGTATGTTAGATATTGTTTATCCCGTTTAACATGATTTAGTATACTTGTGAGCATGTGTACTTGAATGTCGTGTATCATGTTTTAATACGGTTTAATGTACTTGAACATGTATGCTTGTATGCCGTAGTTCATTGTAATTGCATGAGTGACTAAGAATGATCTCAGAGTCTCACTTGACATAGACGTTAAATGGCATGAGCCTCGTTAACATGTTTCACCTTAACGTGATATAATTGTAAAATGTTAGGTCGATACATGTTAATTTCCTATGCGTAGCTTTATGTTACTCACCCACGTAGTGGGGACATTTTTCAGGTATGGGGACTTTGATTTGGGATGCATACTATGCCATAGAAGTTCCATAGACTTGGAATATCCTTCATAACATTCTTATGAAGATGTTAGCATGAAGTGCCCTTTAGTAGCTTTGTATGAAAAAACTTGTATTTTTGTTTTAAATATGTAATGTATACATAAGTACACTTTTTATAAGGTAATTGATGTGTATGACATAAGACCATGGGCCAAACATGTTTGTAATTGCACTTGTACTCACTTGGTACCATGTTTTGTATAAAAATGTATTTTTATCAACTTTGGAGGTCTAGCATGTCAAATTTTGTAAATGAGATGTAATGAGGCCATGGGCCATTGTAACATGTTTCAATGTATAATGTACACCTGCAAGCATGCTTGTATAGCTTAAAATCTTGTTTTTGGTCCACATTCATGTTGGGGTTTGAGGCTTGGGTGGAGCCTCAACAAATTTTGTTCATAACAGGACTTTCAGCAGCCCTTTGAGGAGTTTCGGTCGACCGAAACTCTATTTCGTTCGACCGATGGCTCAAGTCGGTCTACTGAACTAGCCTTGCCTCAAATTTTAGATTTCAGAAATGTTTCTATGAGTTTTGGTCGACCGAAACTCTATTTTGGTCGACCGAAATAGCCCACTTTCAGCTGCTTTGTTGATTTTGTTTGGTTGTTGCTCCTTAAAGCTTATACCAATTGATTTACTCCCACTTGACCTTGTTAATCTTGCTTAAGTCATTTAATGGCGTACATGGTCTAGTTTGAACTAGATCTTGCTCCTTTGGTTGTTATTGGTGCCATAGGGTACCAAGTGACCTTTTCATTCTATCTTTCGCTTTCAGTTATTCCTTTGGGTTCCATGACCTCATGGAAAGTCATCTTAGGGTCTTAGATGTGTGTTATGCCTCAAGAGACCATTGTCTTGTTCCTTTTGTTTCCGCATCTGGATCCATTATCGGGTCAACTTTCGGGTCATCACTGACGCACCAGGGTTGAAAAACCCGAGTCGTCACATATATATTGATATATATGTATATATATAATTTAAATAATCAAAGATTATTATGTATGGTATTATATATATTTATATATTATATAATATATGTGTATGTATATATATATCATTTAAGATGATTAATATTAATTATTCTTATTTGGTGTATCTGGATAGGTTGGTTATTAAAGTAATATTATACTTATGAAATACATGAAATATGTATGTGTGATTTAGTTCATCGCTAAGTTTAAAGTTGGTACATGGTTGAATTGTAGGCATGAATGAGTTGTCAAATGTTTAAATATATGGCATAAATACTTATATGAATAAAACACATACATAGGAAGAATGGATGAGTTGCTAATTAAAAGTATAAATAAATATACTTATGGAGGCATGGTTGAATTGCCAATGTATAAATAAATATACTGGTGCAGGCATAGTTGAATTGCCAATATATAAATAAATATACTTAAGCAGACATGGTTGAGTTGCCAATATATAAATAAATATATTTATAATGGCATAGTTGATTTGCCATAGCGTAATTAAATGGTTATGTGTTAGATGATTAAGATTTCATGTAGGGTTATTGTATGTATCAGTTGGATTAGGGTTAGATATTCTTATATTAGAATAATATTGTGTTTAAAGGTTAGTATATTATTATATATATATTAATAAAATAATATTGGTGGAGACATGAATTATTTGTCAAAACTTGGATTTTGAATATGTGATTTAAATAATTACAATTATTATTAGGGATTGAATTAAATATAATATTCCTTTAATTATATTTTATTGTTTAAATGATTAAATAACTGACTAGGATGGGTTTAAGGTTAAACGAGTTTTTTTTTAAAAAGAAAATGTGGATTGGTCTAGGAATGATTATTAATTTAATCATTGTTTAATAGTTTTAAATTTAATGAACCTATTAATGGATGTGATTAGTGTATTATATATAATTATTTACATATATGTATATCATTGTTTATTAAAGATAAAAACTTTTATAGGATTGGTTTTGGTGAGAGATGATTTGTTTATTGGTTTTTAGAGGCATGGTAGAGAGAGCTTGCTCGTAGGGTTTAACCCGCGATTTGTTTTTCAGGTTATTAGAAATTCCAAGTCTCAAGGTTGAAGATCTGCAGCTGGAGGGCTTATCCATTCTTTCTATTTTATTTCAAAGTACTTCAGTATGTATTGATGAATTTTTTTGGATAGTGGATTTTAGTTAAGGGGTTCTTTAGTTACGGGATTCCCGAGCTGTAACTATTAGAGAATTATTAATGAATTTATTATTTAATAGAATTTCCTTCAGCGAGTTATTTATTCTTTTTATTTTCTTTTTGTACTATGTGCTTGTTTGAAAAACTTTAATTGTTTTGATATCCCTTAATTTTGCGCGCGGATTTGATCAACCCGTGTTCCGTAATCAGAAGGTATCACAGTTGGTATCAGAGCACTCTAGATTCAAGTGTCCCTATGGTGTCTTTCGTTGTGTGACTTCTGCGTTGTATACTCTTTTACTTAGAGCTTAAGTTATGATTCATTGTATTCTATGTTCGGTCCGTTAATGTGTCCTAACGTTAAATCGTTTAGTCTTATCTAAAATGGTAAGCCACCGATTTGGAAGGTATTTGAGGAGGAAGGAGCATAGGCGTTAGAATTATATGCTAAATCAATACGTAGAGAGACAATATTTATTGTGAAAACTTATTGAATGACATAAACTACAAAGATCGATAGTTTACGTTCATATAGTAAACACATGTGCGGGATAGAGTAGATAACTGAATTGTGGGAAGTTATTACTTCTACACTCAGTATTATTCAGGGAGGATGAATGTAGTTGCAGAATGGGTTTTTAAGTTCTGTTTTGAGGATTAGGGTGTTCCAAGGTTGTTTAAATCAAATTAGGTGATTTAAATAGTTGAAATAGATTGGTTAAAATCTCAGAATGCATAATATACATTAATATGCTAAGGACTTGAATCATATGGAATTTTAAATAACTTACATGTTGTGAATGAATGATTTATTTGCTTAATATTATTCCAGCAATTTCAATGTATATTTATGTGATTTTAATCATGTATTGGCATATGATATAATCATGTATTTATCAGATTTTTATTATAATTACTTCTAGATTATTTGATGTATAATTATATATATTGCATGAAGTATTGGTTTTATGGATTTATGCACCATTAAAATAATATGGAGATATTTTAGAGACAGATTAACGGAATAGTTAAGTCCTACCTATTTATTTATGGATTGTATGGTTTAATGCACCGGTATGGGACGGTAGCATTCCAGGGACGGATTAACCAAATAAGTTAAGTCCTACCTATATATTTATAAGGGAACGGATTAACCATAGAGTTAAGTCCTACTTATTCGTGTCAGGTCAACAGAATAGTTGGATGGCATGCCATTGAAATAATATGGTTGGATAGTTTACTTTTATGTTTGGATATAATGGACTGTGTGTGTGTGTGTGTCTGTGTGTGTGCGCGCCACGATATGAGTTTGAGTCTCAGGATCAGTGGTTAAGATAGAGGCGTATATTGCCGATTGAGATGGGTAGCTGGATTTAAGGATGTGTGGGCCTTGGTAGAAGGAGGACTCGTGACCCCCTTTGTGTGCGTTTTGCATGAGATACCCACTATCCAGTTGAGACTGTCTTAGTACAGTGAGAGTCTCTTCTGTGTACTTATATTTATCAATTATATAATTATGAAATTAGCTAATTAGAGATAAACAAATAGTGAGTTATGTAGACTACAGGGAAAGGCGTATCAAAATATAGAATGTCAAGATGGAAACAGGAATGATAGTGGCAATTGCCATCATTACTTCCAAAGTATCTGGTATGTTCGTTATTAGATGTGATCAATAGAGATCATTAGTGTTGTGCAGTCACTTTCCATATTAAAGTGGCCGATGGGAGATATTTTTGCGAATAATATTGTGGGAATACCCATGTTGTAAGGGAAGTTTATTTCCATTGGGGACGTCACTAGTTAAATGACAAGGTAGTTTATTCGTTATAGCAAGTACATGCAGCAAAAAGGAGTCCTAGATAATATGGACAATTGGGTTTTTACTCAAATTGTATCCCATATGGGAAGTAATGTTGATTAGAAAGGAAAGAAGGTTATCACATCACTATGTAACGATTTATGTTTTATTTATTAAGCAATAGCCTATTGTTGGTAAGGATATAAATATGTATTTTGCACCATGTGTGTAAAGGAGTTTTTAGGTGTGTTATTGCAAGAAAATACAGTAACGGAGATAATTCCCAACGCATGTAAATTAGTGAGGTTAGGTTGCAAATAAATGCAACAAGTATGGATTAGCTTAACATCGTCTTAATAAATTACGAGATATGTCCGCTAATTATGAGTAGGTGTGGATGGGTTAATTCCACACAGATAAAGGAATAATGAAAATTTGGATTAAATAACCAGAGTTTCATGTCATGAATTCGTGAACTCCGAGGACGGAATTCCTTTTGTTAGGGGGAAGAATGTAATACCCCGATATTTTAAAGGATTTATTAATTGGGATTAATTACTTTTATTTTATTTTTAAATAATTTATTTAATTTAATTGAAATTAATTACTTTTATTTTATTTTTAATGATTTATTTTATTTAATCGAGTGCTTAGATTAATTATCTTATTTTAATTATATTATATTTTGTGATTATATTTGTTGAATTGTATATGATGATTGTTTGTGTGTGTGCTTAATTATCGATTTAATTGTTGGCATGTTGATTTTATTGGTTTGGTATGATTTAGTTATAAATTTTTGTTTGTTTATGTGTTTTATGTAATTAATTATTTTAATTTAAGTATTTATTTAATTATTTTATTTATTTAAATTAATTGGATTGGGCTTAAGGAAAGTTGGATCAAATGATATAGTCTTGGGCTTGAATGAAACCTTATTGAGTAAATTAATAAAGCCCATGGTTTTATGATTATTTAAATAATCATTTTTGTATAATTATAAATATATATTTAATTATATATAAATATAATTAATTAATAAGTATTATGGAACAATATATATATAGATATATATATATATATATTTATGGATATATATAGGTATATATGATTTAATTAATTATGTAATGTAATATGCGTAAATATATTATATATAATATGTGTATCTGGATATATATATTAGTTAATGATTATTAGTTTCATTTTATTTAGTAGTCATTATTGGAATAGGATTAGGTATTAATGTGTATAAATATACACTTAAGGTTTTATCATTAAAAATTTGTCACGTTAGAAAAATAAAAGAAGCAGAGAAAGAAGAAGAGAAGAGGATGCCGGATTTGAGGAAGTGGATGCCGGAATTGGAAGAAATAATCAAGGCTTAAAGTGTCGGTTTTGTTTTGAAACCTTTAGGCGAGTTCTTCTCTAACTTTCCTCTTAGAATTAATAAGGATTTCATCTTGAATATCAAAAGCTTTAGGTTAAATTTATTTGATTAAATCATATTTAGATTGAATTATTTAAAAGTATGAATTATTATATATTTTTAGTTTTGGATTATTAGATTTTAATTGTATATATAGATGTTGTATATATATTTTAAAATTAATTTATAGGTTGATCTATGACCTAAGAAGGTTAATTAGGGTTTCATGAATTTGTGCTATTTTTCTGGAATTTCTGGTATTTTTATATATTATTCTGAAATTTATTAGATTTATTTTTCCTTTATTATATATATATATATATATAACAAACGTAGTATATTGTTTACATATGTACACTGTGCATCGGCGCATGATTTAGGGGCTTCTGATTTAGTGTTATGTGGTATATCATAACTTGGTGTACCTGTGAATCAGAGCCATTACTTTGAAATTAATAAAGGATGGATTCAGTGCATTGCGACACATGGCAGTAAGATGCACATGCGGATCTGGCTATTGATGCGGCTAGATCTATGGCGGTTGATCAGGTGAGGTGGAGTGCACAGAATCTTAGTGCACAACAGATCTGGAACATTCTTAGTCCAGTCAACTTAGAAGTGATCTGGTACGGCGCGCACCATCAGAGTTGATGTATTAGTGAATGAGAATGCGCCACGTTTCGGAATCTTAGTCTTTAAATCCAGTGCGGTTGCGCTCATAATAGCGATTGAGCTCAACCTATTATTTTACCTGTTTTATTACTCAAAATTTAAACAGTCATAACTTAGTCATCTTAAATCCAAATTAGGTCATTCTTGAGCTCAAATTTAAAAAAATTTCATCCTTTTTCCAATGGTACCAATTTCATTATCAGATTCCTATCATAATAGGAGATATTTACGTTTTAGTGAGACGGTGTCGGAAAATTATTTACCGAGATGGAGTATTTATGAGAAACTTTTTCTGACGATATTTAGTAGAAGTTAAATTGCGTAAATATAATTAAATTAATATATTGTTATGGAAGAAAGTATATATATATATAATCAAAGATTATTATGGATGGTATTATATATATTTATATATTATATAATATATATGTATGTATATATATATCATTTAAGATGATTGATATTAATTATTCTTATTTGGTATATCTGAATAGGCTGGTTATTAAAGTAATGTTATGTTTATGAAATGCACGAAATATTTATGTGTGATTTAGTTCATCGTTAAGTTTAAAGTTAGTACATGTTTGAATTGTAGGCATGGATGAGTTATTAAAGGCTTAAATATATGGCCTAAATATTTGTATGAATAAAACATATACACAGAAAGTATGGATGAGTTGCTAATTAAAAATATAAATAAATATACTTTTGGAGGCATGGTTGAATTGCCAATGTATAAATAAATATACTAATAGAGGTATGGTTAAATTGACAATATATAAATAAATATAATTTTATGCTTTGAGTTTAGTTTGAATTTTTTTTTCTGTGATATTTAAAAATTGATTTGAAATTTATTTGAATATTTAAGTTTACTTTTTACTTGTTAATATATAAAGTCATTACTCTTTGGGTAATAAAACAAAAAAATAGGGAGTTTGCGAAAAGAAATAAAAAAGTAAATAAGGTAAGAAGAAATAGTTTACAGTGAAAATTAGATGTGGTATTATAAAATGAGAGAGGATGCATTAATGAGGTTAAGGATTTTTTTGTTATTTTGTTAAAAGAAAAAAAAAAATGAAGTGCATTGCTAAGAACAATCACTAAGGCTCTCATTTAACAGTCGCTCTTCCATATAGAATTTATAATTAATGCGTTTATTAATGGTATATTTCTTATATAAAACACTAAAAATACATATTTTTGACAAAATTGTCCTTTTAATCCCTGTCCTCGTGGCTATTTTTATTGGTCATCAAAGTTGTAATTAATGCATTCATTAATTACATATTTTCTATTTTTAATAAGATATTAAATTATTATTTTTAACACAAAACTATATACCGTACTCTTATTTATATTATAAATAAAATCAATATAAAGGAGGTTTTATTCATATGGTGTGTTTATATATAAGCTAACAATAGATTATTTTCTTTTAATTGTGTTTAACCATGACAGTTGAGAGATAAGATTTTTATTTAGTGCGAATTGTAAAAAAAAACCCCTCTGAGTTTTTTGCAAAAAATTCCTCTTATGAATTGTTTCAACAAGAAACCTCCCTCAACTATCATGAGGGATTATTTTAATTTCTGTCCGTTTAAAGGGTTATCATTTGGACAAAAATACTCCTTAAACATTACACTGTCCCGATCTCATCCTCAACGGTCCAAAGGATCCACGGTTGAAGCTCTGTTCTATGTCTTCTTCCTCCACTGCATCATTGATGCCGACGACGGCCACCAAAACCCAAACCTAAAATCTTAATTCAAAACCCAAAATCAATCAAGAGAGGTCGTCATCCTCCAATGATCAAAGCAACAGAGGTCGTCAGAATCAAAACCATAGCTGGACAACTCTCTTTGCAAACCCATTTTTATCTTCACCTATCATTTTTCCTTTTTCTTATTTTAAACAAAAACAATTCACAAAGGGAGTTTTTTTGCTAACAGGTGAAACTCGAAGGAATTTTTTTTTTACAATTCACCCTTTTATTTATTTATTGAGAGATAAGAATTGAGTCCTCTATGTAAGAGATAAAGGGTTAGAAGTGTAATTTTGTCAAAAATATATATATTTTTAGTGTTTCATGAAAATAGGGAACATACCTTTAATATATGTATTAATTACAATTTGTATGACCAATGGAGTTCGTATGTGCCTCCCAATACTTTATTCTATTTAATAAGTTATTTCTATAAATGTTACTCCGTATTTAAGTTTTTATTTTCAATTTCCTTTTCATAAGCCGTATCTCACGCCAGACAAGACCCCCCACCAAAAACAACAAATGTTATGTTAAAATATAGCAGAAATACAAAAATAACTTTACCAAGCCAACGGTGAACCTAGTCTTTTTTTTTCTTTTTTTTTTTGGTTGAATAACGTTGAACCTACTCTTTTTTTTTTTGGGCCAACGGTGAACCTACTCTTTTTTTTTTCTTTTTTTTTTTGGTTGAATAACGTTGAACCTACTTTTTTTTTTTTTTTTTTTTGGTAATAACGTTGAACGTACTTGTGAACACAAGATGCACAGGTTTAAATGCTTTACTTAACGACCAACCCAACTAGTTTGAACACTTCTTGCCTTTTCTTTTTTTCTTTTTGCAGCTTTTAGCTCAAAAGTCATAACTAACGCAACTCCGTTTGAACATTTTTTCTTTTTCTTTCTTTTTTACAACAAACTAGTTTTGAGTACTATAAAGATCATTTGGGTTTCGTTTATTTTCGCCTTTCATATGTTTTACTTCAATTTTCTCTTATTCTTGAAAAAGAAAATTATAAATATTTAATAGATATGACCTAATTTCCTCTTAGTTCAAATTAGGGATAAAATCATAAAACCATCGTATTGGTTTCAAATTTGTCATACAACCCTCTAAACTAATGAAAATATCATAGATGTTTAAAAAATCTATTATATCACCCCTCCCGGTTAGTTTTTCATCTAAAAGTAACTGACCGTATCACCTGATCGCAGCAGTTGCATCATTTTGCTGACCAAAATGACCTTATAATTCATAATTACAAAATTACCCTTCACACACTTTAAAATCAACAATTTCAGTTTAATAAAATATTAATATACTATCAATGGGTATTATTGTTATTTCACAACAACTTAACCGGTTCTATCACAAAAATAGAGTAACGTGATAGCTTTTATTAATTTTGAAGGTTATTTGATAATTGAGAAAGTTATATGACGAATATGGAAATAATAAGGGGATTTTATGATTTTATAGAAGAAAGTTTATGGAACATGGTAAATTAACTTGGACTAGCTCGATTTTTGGCGGAATTTAAAAAAATGTTTTTGCCTTCATTTACATTTACAAGGTTTCCCCCTTCCGTAATCTTGCAACTAAAATGGAGGATGGTATTTGTCATCCACTTAATTCTTTTTTAAGAAAAAAAGATTATTACCCATCAAAAACACAATTACCTCCACGAAACTTAGAAAAAAAAAAAAATTACAATTACATTTCATTTTTGAGTAGTAATTTTGTGATTTCAATTATTAAAAAAATTCAGTGGAGTATAATTATTATTTTTAAAAAAAAAAAAATAGGAAATAGTTTCTACAAAAGGATCAATATGCCACTGCCGGGTGGTGAAATACAAAATGTCCTGAGACCCGACACCACCGTCCTTGACCCAACAAAAAATTCCATACATGAACCAAATGGTGAGTTCCTCCACAGCTTTTATTATATATTCTTGTTTTGGCCAATATGGGTAAAATATAAACTAAAAGATTGATAAACCCCGCTTGATATAGCTTTAATGGAAAATATTTTATATCATATGAAATTACTTGAATTTCACCCATAATTCCATAGTAATAATCGTTTATGATCTTTTGTCCAATGTTTTAGGTACTAAAGTTGAGAAATAAAGACAGCCTTTCAATAAATAAAAAGTAAATAAATAACAGGAAGCATAAACCTATTTTTTGCAAGGACAAATTACGTCTAACAACCACATGGTTTATATATTGTGCAGTTAAATAAAAGTATGAAAAATATAACAATAAGGTCCAAATTGACTATTTGACTTTTGAACATGCAAGTTAATTTACATATATAACGCTAAGGCATTCAACCATTATTCAAAAGAAAAATTTGGAAGGAAGTTGATGAGGGTAACTTACTTGGTTACGTGGGCAGTACTTGCTAACTTAAACATGTTCTTTTTTAGCCTCACTAGTTTGTGTATGGGCAGTAAAACATGTGTATAAGTTATGTGGGCGTGTTTTGTAAACCAGTATGTATGGAACATGAAGATGCTTGTAGGTTACTTGAGAACTTATATGATGTAATATTTATGACTTATTGGTTTGTATATGTTGGTGAATTAGTAAGGATAATATAATATATTGTTCCACACTTTCAAAAAATACCACACTCCATGACCAATGTCCCTGTCAGTAGGATACACAAGCATATAACATGATCATAGCTGAAACACAAAAAATAAAGATGCTTCCAAAGACCATTGTCTTGGCTTATTCCTAACATGGCCTAAGTTGTGCAGTTACATGCAAAACATGGGTTAGTGTAAGACATTGGTTTGATAGACCATTGATGTTCCATGCAAAACTTAATTCAAATAGTGGAGGAAAAAATTTTGCATGCCTGGATGTAGAGATAAAGAGAAAGGGCACTTTTGTCTTTTTTGAAAGATATAATTTCAATTCAACTAATGGACAATTTGGTCTTCTCACAATATCAAGGTTATTTATGTCCAAAAGTATAATTACCCTACATTCAATTTGATGCATCACTCGAGTGAAACCACAAGGGTGGTTGATGAATACATCAGGCATACTTCTATTTAGGTGTACAAAATGAAAACCTTGTAGGTGTTAATTGTAATTTGCCCTTTTTGTAATCTTATCCTGGTCAAACATACCTAAAATAAAATAAATAAATAAATAAAATAAAATAAAAAATGTAGTTGAAGAAAGCAATTGCTGAACTAAAGCCTAAGATACTGGTATAGTAGTAAAATGGCAATTGCTGAAGAAAGTAAAACCTGAACCTCTTGAGAATATATAACTTCCAGCCTTAAGAACCCATGTAGTAATAATCTTTAACAGTGAAATTCTCTCTTCTTTCTTCCCCTCCATCTCATACTTCCTAAGAAGGTCTATGTGTCAGGAATGACCACCCAATCTATTCTGTGTCCAACATCAACTTGGTCAAATGATCTACAGACCCATGTGATAATTTTAAAATGATCACCAAATTGGTTTCACATGCCATCAACATCAGCAGAAACTTACCAAGGTTTGTACAAGATAATTGATAGCACAAGAACAGAACACACAACTCAAAAGATAATGCATGTGTTAGAGGGCATAAACTTCTGACGATATCAGAGCTATATAGTAGCAATTAGAAACAACAATCTATGAACCGAAAACATCCTTCAGCATAGTTAAAGACCTTATTACGATGAATAACAAATGACTGCATGATCCCTAAAAATCAATAAAAATGCTTTTTGAAACTAATTCAGTTACATAGAAAAAATACTACATTTTCACACCAATGTAGAACATGGAAGCTAACAGTGTAAACAATTCTAATAAATAATCAAAGATTGACCTAACTAAGGTAGATCAGGCCCCCCAAATGGGATTCTGTGTCTACAGCCTTACTGAGGTCTGCTCTAGGTCAGAAAAAGGTTTCAGGCAAATAATTGTGTATTCTCTTCCAATCTCACCTTGAGCTCCCACGCCCGTGCTCTAAAACACAGCCTAATGGAGTTAAAAATAAATAAATAAATATATATATATATATATATATTTAGGAACAAATGAATCAGGAAAAGCTTTAGGAACACAGCTTGGTAGGCTATGAGAGGTTTTGTGAAATCAGGGTAACAACTTTGGTGCATTGGATTCTTATTAGACATGATGTCCTACTTCTTTGATTGGTAACATGTGTAAAGGGCAGATCAAGCATTTTTGAGTCCAACACACCTCATTACAGCCTTGATATCTTTCTGATAATCTGAAAATTAGTCTACACACAATTAACCCTAATAAATAAATGGTGTTTTAGCAAGAGGCACAACAAACTCCTTAAAACAGGTAAGATTGCTGGTGTAGAGGCGATGTTTTGCAGTGGCAATCAGCAAGTATGCGGGGGAATTATTCAGTGTTATTTTGTGGCATTACTAATATGAAGCATGATATTCACTTCGTAACACTGTGTTGAGAATATTGTGTATTAGAATCATGTATTACACTCGTGTCTCAGAAAAGGGCTCCACATGCACCAATAATGATTAGCTCTGTTGGCATCAACAACAGGAAATGTTGGAAGTTTATCTGAAACAGGGTCCTATTGCAGTTGAGCTGTAATTGATTATCCAGCAGATCAGCAGATATGGTTGCATGCATCACTCAAGCATAAGTTCAAGGATGGCACGATAATGCACAATGGCCTTCAATGCTGGGTTGGACGATCATAACTCGATTTCTATACGCATGCCGGTTACCTAACAAGTATTCTTCTTGGTTAAATATCTCAGTGGAGCAATACCTGTAGGACTTGATCAACATGGGGCAATAACAATCAGCTCAAAGTCACCAGTATGCAATGCACGCACGATGCTTGATGTGCAAGACCAATCATCAAGCTGTGGTCATCAGATGATTTTTGCAGCATTTGAATGGCCTATCATGTGTGTCAAATTGTAGTCAGTAGGCCTTAGCTAGGTGAATGCACGGCTCGACAAAAAATGATTAACTACGGCACAATGCAAACAGCCTACAATCCCTCCTATGCGTTGCATGTAAATATTTGTGAACTTGCCTAGCATTTCTAAGGCTGCTAGGCTGCTTAAGGTACGATCATGAATTACAAGAATCACTTCCCACAAAAGGCACAAGTAAGTTGGGCAAATTTGTATAAAGCATATAAACCCTTAACCAAGCTTTTTCCTAGTAAACTTAGTCTATCACGTGTAGAGGATATCAAAACAAAATCAGGCTACTTCAGATTGGAATCATTGGATAGCTAACTAAACTATATGTTAGTTGCAATAGCATACATTCACTGTTGAAAAAAATGCACACACTCCAAAGGGGACTTGGCTGAGGACCTTGCAGTTACTTGAGAGCAGAGCAAATTTTGACTATTTAATATATGTATACACTTGTTCCCCTGATACACTTAAATACATTTAGTCTCATAATCAAGAAAAGTGCAATTCCCCCTGTTAGAAAATGTCACCAGCATCAATAAACCCCACAAAGGGCTTTGCAAATTCTCATAAGAATTTTCCTCCCTTTCAAAGCAAGATTGGAGCAATGTGAAAAAGACACAATACTCAAAAAGGATTTAAAAGATGATAAAGCGTTGGATAGATTTAATGGAGGAGGATTCACGTACGCAACAAAAATAGCTTTGATTTAATGTCTGTTGAATTGAGATGTTTTGACTAGATGTTTTCCTTCCCTTTATTATTTCTTAGATGTATTTTCGGTTATGTCAACTCACAAAGTCTAAAAGCAACTAATTCATATCGCAAGTTTGCTCTTCCCCAAGTTAGAAAGGCATTTTTCCTAGCTAATCCTTACCCATTAATCAAAAACTAGTCCTTGCATAGCTATACTATTAGCTTTTATACTACTTTGTTTCTCTTCATTTATTCTTTCAGCTATCCACTCTATAATCAAGTCATATCCAAAGGGTTTATAAACTCACTTCCAACCCATAACCATACTCTTATTTTCAAGCAATAAGCACCTAAACTAAAATGTGATCCCAGTCCACTATATTTGTTCTATATTAGTGTGATTTCCATGTTTCTATAGACAAAAAGGCATTTTGCAGAAAGCCTGTTTTTCAATAATAATCGTTCCAATTTGGGTGCAATTTCAAGTCTCCAACACCAAATAGATGTATTTTCTAACCTGTGATTCTCCACCCTTCAACCTTATACAAATCGATGTTACTGATTTCTGCACAATTTACCAAAGCTAGTGCACTGCAAACACAATTGATCTCAACTCCATCCAAATAAATGTGTATTTTCACAATTCGTCTAAGGTGTTCAAAGGAACAAAATTTTCACTATATGGCATCAAAAAACCGAAAAATCATCCCGTTTTCCTGAAAGTACAGCATCTATATAACATTATTATAAGAAACAACCACAAAAAAGAAAAAAGAAAAAAAGAAAAAAACAGATAAAAGAAGTAAGCAAAGAGATCTGTACAGGACACTTATGAGTTCATTCAAGTAGCTCAGAGCTGAAGCAGCAAATTAGTCCACTCTACACAGGCGGTATGTTGGAGAATGAGAAACCCTTGTAACCCTTGTAGGCGTAGTACGCAATCCGTGTATAATAGAAACCCGGTATGAACAAGATCCCTCCCAATATTGCGAAGAAAAGCCCTAAAAAATTCAACCAGATTTCAATTAGACAGTTTAGAAGTAACAATTACGATTGAGAGACATACATACATGTATACATAGAGAGAAGCATATATATATATGTGTGTGTGTGTGTGTGTACCGTGACTTCTGTCGCCGCCGACCCTGTTGTAGGCCATGAGGATGCCGAGTACGATGCCTAGGGTTCCGAATACGAGAAGAGCAACGGCGAGAGCGATCTCCTTAATGGGAGGGCGGTTCTGGACGGTGTAAGAGGTCTCCATCATGATGTCCTCGTCTGATATAGAGAAGGCGTGGTCTACGTACGCCATTGATGATTTTGTTGATCGAATAGAAGGTCACTGGATTGTCGCCTAAACCCTAGATCTGCTGGAAGATTTATAGAAAATGGCTTGAAATGCAAGTCTAAATCCAAGACTTTTCAGAGCAGACAGTAGAAGTAGTAGATGACACGGCAATCGAGGTATAAGAAAGAGAAGGCAATCTTGTTCTTCCTCTTGATTGTGCGTAATGCGCACCACCGTAATAATAAACAACAATTAATTAAGTCTGATATTAGTTAGGCCTATTGCATTAGATAACCGATTGCGTGGCAACAACGTTATACAAGTCAAATATGTTTATGTGAGAAGAGTATGGTATTTCGAGATAGTGGAGCCCGCTAGATCATGGATGGGTGGTAAATCCTACCACATAAGCAGTTTGACAGTTTGGTCTCGTGGCCAATATCAAATTTATCCCACCGTAAAAAAAATTAATTATTTTATAATACCATAAAATAAAATTATATGACGCAATTAAAGGTGATAGTTTAATTTAGTCCAATAAAATCAAGATAAATTGTTTTATTAATTTGTATAATATATTATAAATAAATTTTGATGCGAACTTTCTTAGAATAAATTATAATGACTTTTCCGAAGTTTGAATTAATTGTAATTAAATCTAGGATTTGTCATTTTATTGCATCGACACCTCAATGTCAAATTTAATTATGATTTTACATATATACCCTTACTATTGTATTACTATTTACTACTAAAAATGGGCAAAATATCTAAATAAAAAATGACCCTTTTGCCCACTAATATTTGCCCAAAAAAATATTTTACATTTTTTCTATTTTTACTGTTCATCTCCTTCTTTCCTCTCTCCGTCTCTGCAATTCTCACCAAAGAACGTACGTCAATGACGAGGACGAAAACCAACACGCCCAATTGCAATCTACAAGCGTCTCATCCACTTCTACAACAACGTGACCTAGTATATGGAATAGGCAGCGACCATCGATGTCCGACATTAGCGAAGGAAAAAGGCGACCCTTGACGCCGAAAAAATGAAGAAACCAGGTCATGGAAGCCCGGACACGACACGGATTTCCCTTAGATTGCCGACATTGCCGTCACCGACAATAACGTGACAGCTCTTGAGGAACGCTATCGGAGCTAACCGCCACATCGCCATCGCTGTCTACCTCAGCGACGAGAGTGCCTTCGCTGTCAAGTGGATAATACAGAACTACCTCTGTCCAAGGACGGTATGATCCTCCTCCGCCTCTACGGTGCCGACTGGGGAGCCATCAACCTCTCCGTCCAGCGCCGACCAACTACTACTCTTTCTTTCTGTAACCCAGTTAATCCTTGCTCATCTGTTTCCTTCTCTGATCCGACCCCAATTTGGTAAACCTTAAGTAAAAACTGTTGTGTAAACCTACAAATCCCATTCTTGCTAGCCGCTGCAGACGCACTCACTTCTCCGTTCAGAAATGTTAGCCGGAACATCTATTGTCATTTTCAACTACCCCATCTTCATGTATCTTCTCCAATCCGAAACGTAAAAGACCATCAAAGCCATAGAAAAATCCCCAAAAGCACAATTACATTAATATTGTCACTCATTTACTCATAAGGGGTATTTTAGGCTACTAATGCATGATTATTTTGTTATTTCATGACACTTTAAGGGTAATATAGTCTTTTAGACTTAACTGACGGATATTTTGATCACTTCAACCATTTTTCTGACCAAAAAAACACTGTCCTGCATGTCTTTGCAAAAAAAAGCAAACCTCACAGAATGCCAAATTTCAGATTTAGTTGTAATTAGTTCAAACTAAAAAAAAGCTAATGTAATTCCAAGCGATTGGATACTTTTTTTAATATTTGTAATTTGTATATTATTGTAACAAAAAAATTCATGACAACCAACTTTATGGTTGGCATTACCATTTTTTATTTTTTTATTTTTTTTATTATTATTTTTTTTTTATCAACAATAATAGTGTCAGCCTCACCCTAAAGGAGAATATATTCGATGTGACACAAAAATATATTTGTTGTGTCTAGTGCATGAGTAATCAGAGCCTTCTGTTAACTCTGTGTCCTGTCCGATACACCCGAATACCATCCCCACTGGACACATGCAATGCTCCAATGGAACAATTATCAAGAAAATATCTAAATTTTTAGTTCGATTCCAAGTCCACTTTAGCCATTTTTTGTCTGTGAGGGGTCGGATTTTGAATCAGGTCTTCTCGGGAGTCACGGACCATTCCCGCTCACTTGAAATCATTTATTACGCTTGTAAATTTGAAATTCTAGAACATAATTTGTATGTATTCAACCTTACTTGTGCATAGAAAATGATTCTTATACATTTAATTTTGTTGCATCGGGCGTGAGAATTCTATTTTTATTCTTCCATAGAGTCTCATTAATCATGTATGAAGTGTGATCAAGGACCAAATGGTAATTTAGAACCATTTCATTTGCTCCTTTCTCTAATTCAGCTGATTGGACATGTTCTGGAGATAAGTGCGGGCCCTTATTAATTAACCCAATAAGGCTTCTTTCAAGCCCAAGACCACATCCTTTGGTCCAATTTTTCTTAAACTCAAACCCAATCTGGCCCACCTGGAGTTGTATATGACTGAAAAGGAATAATCCCGTGACTTAAAATCTATTCTGCCGTTAAAAGCTCGAGCTTTAAGAAGTCGCGCTCTTCAAATTCTGAATTTCTAGTTCTTAGTTTTTCAAAATGGAAGAATAGTGGAGATGGAGGGTTATAAGTTATCACACGGGCACTGTTGTGAGATTTTGGAATCCACTCCATCAACTCTGGTACAAATTTTATTTTTTCAGAAAAGTGTAAAAAAAAAAAAAAAAAAACAAAAAGACATTTTTATTGTTTGTTCTACCTGTCCCGTATTAAAAAAGGGCACGAATGAATAAGAAATTGAGAAGCTTCACATCTCCTGAAAGTAGTTCACTTCAAAACCCAGTGTTATGATATATAGGCAGTGTACACTGGAATGTAGTCGAAGGAAATAACAAAGGAGTACTCCTGTATAACATGCATATACAAGCCTTTCACAACAAATTATACTACTCCAGAAACGGTGTAATCAGAACATTAACTGATGGTTACTGATCAGACTTACAGACATAGGTAGGAGGGGCCTACTCAACACAGAACTAAATTTTGTAAACAAAAAGAATAAATAAAATAAAAATAATTCCAAGGTTAGTAGAAGTTTCTCATCAGTCTCGTCGTGTATACCGGTTCTCTTCCCGCAGTTGAAGTGTATATAACTAGACATGTTCTTCACCACAATTCCCGTCTTGGCTGTCCCCATTTTCTTTGCTCAGCTTAGATTTCTGTAGAGAGAAAGAAGATTGTCTGGAAGATGTTTTATTTGATTGCTGCTGCGACGGAAGCAAGTTGAGGTAAGTGTAGAATGACATGCCAACAAGAGCTGTAATTGCTCCACAGATGCTAGTGCTGCCTGGATTGGAACCGAAGAGCAGAAATCCTCCAAGAAGAATGACGCAAGTTTTGAACTGGCCGAGAACAACATGGGTGATCGCAGAGGTTGCCCTGCGTGGAGAGACAGATAGAGAGAGAACGCCAATTGATGGCACATTAAACAATCTTCTAAATGTTATCTCTGAAACGTGTGCATGAAAGAAGTCGAATTCCCTCAATATTGGAACTCAATGACAAGTAAAATGGAGTCAAGTGAAACATTATTTTGACTTCTAAATCATTTACAAGGGGAGATATGAATAACAATTGAATCGCCTTAAATCAAATTAAAAACAAATTATTTAAATAGAATAATAACTTATTTTGAAACAAAAATCAAAAGTAAAGATGGATAATATGCATGATCCTTCAATTAAAAATCCACGAAAAAATGAAGAACAGTATGAGGAAAAACTCTCAAATTTGGCTTCACCAAACTATCAAAGTAGTATTGCTACCAAACCTTCGTAAAATTAACTAGACATTTCAAGAGCAGAACCAAATTAAGCTCATTTCAAGAGCATAACCCTTCAAAGATCAATTAGCCAGAATCAAATTGAATGACCAGCATCAAGCTAGAATGCGATGAACCAAGTTGGCTGATTCCTTTACACTGGGAAGTAAGTTAATATCTTGGACGATACCAAGTCAGCAAGCTCGTTCATCTAGTATGACATCCAGACAACTGTGCCACAACTATTTAACTAATGCCCTCCACCCGGCCCAGCAGACATCTTTAAAGTGACATTTAAGGAAAGTGACCTGAGTTTTTAAGGACAACATTCTAAAGTTCTGAAACATTGTACTTTCACAGGTCTTGAGATGAAAATTGAGATATGAATAAAAATTTAACGAGTGACACTTACCCAAGTGCTAGAGCACCTGACCACTGAAGCAAAAAGCCGAGGATAGCAGAAATGCCAATGATTGATGAATTATAGAAGCTCCAGTCAAAGGAGAGGACACCTGGAGGATCAAGTGACGGCATCAAAATAACCAGAAAGAACAAAGTAATCGGTGTGGTCTTCCACATTAACCTGCACATTAGTTATGTATCTTAGATAAAAAGATGCCGACATGAACTCCTATAGTAGTAATAAAAATCAAGAACAGTAAAACCCAGCAAGTGGTATTCTTTGAGCTAGTCACATACGCTAGGGCAGTCCAGTTCTCCTGCTGTTGAAGATTGGACCATAGTATCTTATTGACTGCACTGGGTATTATCCACGCCACTGCTATACAAGCACCAAAGAAGTGGAATTGCAGATCGGTTACGGAGGCAACGGCAACACCAATGGATACTACCGCTAGTGCAAGCACCTGAAATATATCTTATTAAGATGGGCAAGGAAAAAGGCAACAATTTATTATTGTTAGATAGCGTATGATGTTCTTAAAAATTGGGTTTACTTAATTATCATACATAAAGAATTTTCATAGTTGTTATAATGCCAGTATAAAAATACAGAATCAGGATATTCGTACTTCACCCACCAAAAAGTGGGAAATACAAAACATTTACACTCAAGATCTCAAGAAAGGCACTTGAATGATCAGTTGCATTGAACAAATAAACATGATAAAATATTATAATGATTATATGGTTTCCTAATCAGAGGAAGATTTTCATGAAAGGTGCCAGAACTACACAGCAAAAATATATTTATGCGGGAGCCATACCCATATTGTATATGAATTGGATGTATCATGTAGCAATCAAATACTCAGAGAGTTATATTTGATAATGCTTAAATATACATAATTGGAAGGGCAACAAAAAGGTATATCTTCAATCTATTCCAGTACTTGCATAGGTCAGACTGTTACTAGATAATGGCCTTTTTAAGGACTTCATGACATAAGCTACACTGAACTGGTGTAGTCGTACTATCATATTGTAGTAATTAGGAAAAAAAATTTGGAATTCTTTAAGGAAAACAAAACATAAAAGCATAACAAAATTTTCAAATAATTAAAATGTATCTGAGAGAGGAAGAAGATATAGTAAGGTAATTCCTATCAAATTTGGCCCCAAGCTCCAAAGTCCACGTCCATGTAACAGAACCCTCACTCTTCTAATACAATTTTCAATGTTTGCAAGTTCGTAACATAGAAGAAATAATAGATTCATGAAAATTTTATGTGTTCCTATACATGACAATAAAATTGTTTTTTTTGTTTTTCACATGAACATGGAAGATTTAATAGATTCATGAAAATTATATAATTTCAAATACCACGACAATTATTTTTTTTATTTTTTTATTTTTTTTTTTCACATATACAAATTCTTATGTAAGACAAACAATTATATTGAATTTTTTATGAATACATACAAGCATATTTATGAGTATGTACTGTTGTGTCCCCATATCAGTGCCATGAATTTAAAAAAAAAAAAGAAAAAGAAAAGAAAAATTATTACATAAGTGCTTCATAGTATCCCTGTTCAGTATTTGTCTCCATGCTTCAAAAACAAGGGATATGATTTCAAATTGTTAGTTTCCAACTTATCGTTCTTGGAGGTTAAAAACTTATGGTTGTTGGGAAAGACCTCCAAGTAGGACCCATCTATGCTAAAAGTAAGTAAAATGATGCAAAATAAGAACCAATGAAAAGAGACAAAATTAGAACTAAAAGACCTCCAATCTACAACAGGTACATTATCTACGTGTCCAGTAGTGATGCCTATATGCCCACGGCCTCATGCTTCAATTCTTAGGCTCATATTACCATGTGGCAACATGCAATCCTCCATATAAAAAAAAATATGGAAAATTATGTATTATAAGAACCACTGGAAAGAGAAAAATTACAATGAAATGGCATTTTCTGAAAGGTAAAAAAAAAAAAAAAAACAATTCCCAAATTCTCCTATATACAACACAGGTACATTTTCTATGAGTCCAATAGTGATGCTTAATTGCTTACGTGCCCATGCTTCAGTTCTTAGGCTCATGACCACGTGGCAACATGCAATCATCCATATCCATGTTTTATTGCCCATATAGGCCAGATGTCATATCACGCACATCAGATGCTCATGATTTTTAAAATTTAAACTAGAATACTCATTTCATAAGCTAAAGAATAAATCGTTGTATTCAGAAATGTTGAAAATGGTAGGGAAGCCGCCCATGTTAGTATTTTAAGTACCACTTATATGCTAACCTCATATGAACAGAGATATCCAGAAAGTAGAATCAACATAGATTCCTTCCTCCATTGTAATGAGATCATCAGTCTGAAGATTAATCCATGTAGCAAGTAGTAAAGTGCAATCTATTTATCAAGCACACCCCTTAAAAGGAGCTGTTCCATGACGGACTCCATGCCAAATGCAACAATCCCTCAACATGCCCGGAAATGTGTTGAAAACTTGACGCGCCCCAACTTTCAGAATTTTATAATAAACTTTGACATTGCAAACATGGCCGTCACTGATCAAGTACTTAGCAGATTTTTTATACATGAAAATCATATAGTTCTGAAGAAATTACATATATACAGGAGAATAGTATCGTGCATGTGACAACTATTTTTTATACATGAAACCCATATAGTTCTGAAGAAATTATATATATACAGATCAGTTAAATTTCATTTTCCTTATGATTCAAAAATATTACTTATTATGCAAATGGTAAAACAGAAGCATCCATAAATTAACCAAAACCAGAAATTGAATATATAGATTATACTCCATGCTACTTCATCTTTACTAGGACTGACAATGGATTTTTTTATAAAATACTTTTACATATAAAAAGTAATAATAGTAATAAGTTAACCAAAACTGTAGTTACTATAATGAAAATTATATTTATCTATTGTGCTTATCAAAATATCCATGATGTGGTGTTGTGTCTGACCCTAAGTCCATGCTGCATAGAGTGCAACATTTATGAGGGTATCGAGAAATCAACATTTATGCCCCTTGGTAATATACTACTGCTTTGAAGATGTAACAAGTCAAATGTGGAAATGTTCAGAATATGAGGGTATCGAGAAATCGGATAGCTTAGAAAACAGAGACAATCCTCATAAAGAACTTTGGCTACAAAGTCTGTTAAGTGTAACTCATTCAAGTCTACTCCATGTATGTTGCATATAAGATACATATTTCGGATGTATACTATGGATGGATTAAGTAGTCAATATGCTGAGTTTCAGCTTTGAATGAATAGTAGCAAGGAAGATTTATGAATGGATATTTATAAATCTAGTACTGTTGCCCAATAAATAAACATTAAAGAAGAATTCATGTGGGACAACCCCGCACTAGTTTTCATGCTTGATTTAAATATGTTATCTAAAGAGAAGTTACCTTCTGGAAAGAAACTTTTTTCCGAAAGAGAATAAATTCAGCTAAAACAATTGTCGGGGTCACAGCAATCTTAGCCATCTGATAAAATCCAACACTGAAAATATAGAGTTCAATTAAGACATCAAACAAGTCAAAATGAGGATATTTAAGCATAGTAATTGGGGATTGTCATGTCTCACCTATTATACTTCAAGCTAACATTAGCAAGGCCGGTTGAGAGAGACATAACTATACCAAGAGCCAATAACGAAGAATATTTGGTTGCCTTTGATGGAGGAGATGCAGGAAGGATATAAAGAGCTTTTAGAAGCCCCATTAACAACCAGCTACATAGATAATGAATAAAAGTGAGGCAAATTGGGTAATTGAATCCAACTTTGCCAAGCACCTGAATTGAAAAAATAAAAAATTAAAAGAAAAGATAATGTCTAGAAAGCTGTTAAATATGATGGATGAAATGGGAGGATATTTAATTTTACTAACCAATTTGTTCATCAAGATAATACTAACAGCGACCAAAAAATTGAATGTAAGAGCAGCAGTAGGCCCCCATAAGAGTTTCTGTTGACGCTTTGCACTTCCAAAGAACCGGAATTCGCTGAACAAAGATGCCCGCAGTTCCTCCAGTGCTTTTCCTAAATTGACAGATGAGACATAACCTCAATTCATAGATAAAGGCAAACCAATGTGAAGATCATCTTAATAAAAACACGATAGCTGAAAAGTTCATTCCAGCCAATTATAAACTAACTAAAATAGCCTTACATCAATCAAGACTCGGCTGGACATATCCCAGAAGAAAATCGGTATACTGAATTTGCTATGATTTCCATTTTTCTTTTCGCAAGTAAAATTGATACGAATGTATTGAATTTGAGAAGCAAATCGGGTTAAAGAGTATGATATATAACTCTACTCCCGAAAGCGTCAAGCCTGTGGTGTGTCATGAAATAAAATTATGATTAAGCATATACTATCAACTGCACAAAAAATCTAGAAAGACCTAAAAAATATTAAAGAGACTCGGAGAATTCAGTGCATTCAAGACATATACCACAAACAAAAGAAATGTGTTCAAACACCCTACTTAGTACTCATGAAGATAACTAAGGGCCCGTTTGGCAACCACAGTCGCTTTGTGTTTTTGCATTGACAAGAAACAGAAGCAATGTTTCTGCTTTAGAGTGTGTTCAACACTATTTCGAAGCTTATTTGGTAACGTAAATTTTTTACTAAGATTTTTAGAAACAAAAATATGAAAGCGTGTTTGGTAAAAAGTGTCGCTAAGTTTGAAATTTTGAATGGCTAGTTAAAACGTTTTTTCGATTTTCTCTTTTTTTTTTTTTTTTTTTTTTTTGAACAGTAGTGCAGGAGCAAACAAAAGCATCATTTTGATGCTTTCGATTTTGGCCTCAATTTTGGAAGCGCTTCAGTACTATTCAAATGACAGCAAACAATACCAAACATGCTTTGTGCTTTTGCTTCGCTACCGTACACTAGCAAAAGCAAAAGCATTAGCCAAACATACCCTAAGTTTTTAAAACCTGTATTTCAGCAACTAAACTAAAATACAAAGTTCATACTCATTCAAATGAAAAAGGTAACCAGGGAGCCAGGAATGTTTAATTGGGGAGCCCAAAAAAAAAAAAATTCAACCTATTTTTAATGTATACTTTTAAATTATGTATAATCCGAGAAGAAGAAATGGAAAGAATTACAATTATTTCTTTAATTTTCCTACTATAATCACAATTAATACCATAAATATATACAATTAATACAGATTTCAAAAAAAATTAGGGGGGGGCAGCTTTAATTTTCCTACTATAATCACAATTAATAACCTAAATTATGTATTATTAACATAGGGAAAAAATTTGGGCTCCCTCCGCCCCTGAAGGTAACCAGAATTATCCGGGAAGACCATGCTTGGTTGCTTTTTAAAACACGATTCTCAAGAACTCAGAAAGCTTAAAATTATTTTAAGAGAACTATAGAAGACGGTTGTCTGAAAACAACTGTTTTTCAACGGAATTTTTTCAAAAAACAGTTTTTGAATCCTGACAACCAAACAGTTTTTTGATTTTCAGTTCTCAAAAAATAGAAAACTAGCAGGCCAATTTCTTAAACGGACCAAAGCCTTCAAGCACAGTGGCTAATCACTTCAGAAAATGCAGTTTTTTTCTACATTCTACTATAATAGAAATACAACATTAATTGATAAATCATGTTTGTTACTATCATTTCTTCATCTAATTTTTTGTCTTCCCAAAGTAAATAATGGGCTACCACAACACATCTATAACTAGCCAAAAACACTTCACATAATTTCAAATAAAAGGTAAAAATAAGAAATTGAAATCCAAAATCAGACCAACAACCAGAGAACATTAAAGTCTTCTTCATAATTCACTTTCCATTGCTCAATCAGATCATTCAAATCTAACAAACCCTTGACTACCCCAATATACGAAGTGCAAGAAACAAGCAGACAAATAAATCCACCAACAAAAGGAAGACAACTTTTGCAACTTTCCACACAACTGCATTGTAAAAACGAGACTAATGTGGGAAAACCCACAAATCCTAACCCCAGAAAGTGAGAGAAAATATGGAGTTAAAAAAAAATTGGAAAAAAAGTAGAGAACATGTGAGTATTGAAAATACCTCTTTCACCAGCATCACTGTCCTTGCGCTTGAGAATTTTCCTGACGTCTTTTCTGGTCAAGAAATTGAACATTTTACTCCTCACAGCATTCCCCTTTCACTCCAAAACCCTAGAGAAAAAATTATAGCAATGGCTACACCTACGCGAGTCGAGTTCTGCACAAATCGGACTGAAGAGAGAGAGAGAGAGAGACAATAGACCAACCTCGAACCCAATTAGTAAAGGTGAGTTACGTGAGTAGGTTGGGGAGCATCGATTTAGAGAGAGAAAATGTAGAGAGAGAGAGCTTGTGAGAGAAGAACACGTGGAGCTGTGAGAGAGCGGTGATGGCGGAACATAGAAGTTTGTCGGCAGATTGAAGAAAAAGGAAACGTTAAAGGCGGAGTTATCCGAGGAATGCTAGTTGAAAGAGAAACTCTGCAAATCATATTTTAAGAAAAAGTTTACTTTAATTATGAAACCTAAAAATAATACTACTACTGTTTTATATTATTCATTTTCTAAAAATGATATTCATACTTGTATTATACTTTATTTTCATGTCATTTGAATCATTTAATAAGTGAAATAATAACATTGCCTTCTAAAAGGTGGATTATATAAATAATTTTTAAGAAAAATATTTGTGGAGTGTGTGAACACAGTTTTAAAAAATAATGTGAAGTGAAAATATTTTTATTTTGATGAAAAACAGTTGTATTGTAGGTGGATGAAAAGTATGCTGCAAATGTTATCATAAATAATTCAATTTAAATTATTTTTAATTAATATTACATAATTCTCTAATCTGAGTTTAAAATTTGAAATATTAGACGATTGCTTGGTTATAGTGCTATACAACTCATTAATTGAATCTTTTCTATTTATTTAAAAATTAAAAATAGTAACTTTTTAAGTACAAATTTGCCCTTTCAAATTTGGTCATTCTTCCATATGTATGTATATTTAACTTTTGCGATAAATTACCAGACGTGTATATAGATATATAAATATAAATTTCAGCCGTAAATACTTTCCTTTTCTTTTTCTTTTTTTTTTCTTCCCAGTGGATTCTTTCCTTTTTATTTTTTTAATCGTTTTTAATGATCGTTTATCTATATACGTGTGTGTGTGTATATCACCTGCTTTATGTATTCTGTAGTACGATCACATCACCAACATACCTCTCCCTTTTTTTTTTTTTTTTTTTTACAAAGCTATCACCATCTCCCTCTCACAAAATAACTATGAGTCAGTACAATTTTACTGCAAGTAAAACTGACGAAGAAAAGGCCATGAAAGATTTAAATATTGAAAGGGTAATTTTGTCTTTAAAAAATTATCATATTTAATGTCCAAATAAATGAGTCATGCTATTTAACCTACTATTTTATAGGGTCTGTGACTAAAAATATAGTGGATTAATTTTAAAATATAAGGTAATTAATCATTTAAAAAGTTACAATCTCTTTTTTAGAGTTATCTGAATATAATATCTTTGTTAAGATTAAAGTTTCAATCAACCTGTATATTAAATTATACATATGTTATATATATATATATCAAATTGTATATATGTTACTATATATATATATATATATATATATATAGTTAAGATTGCATATCTTATGTATAATTAGATTGTGTATCGTTATATGTAATAAATAAATAAAAAAATGTGTATTTGATCATGAATATTCATTTATTACTTTGATAGGTATTTATTTGTTCATTATTATAATGATTTATGCGCAGAAACAAAAATAAAGAGAGGAATTTAAATAAAATTACAAAGCATTGAAAAATTATAAAACATTACACTTTTTGTTCTAGATTTTGTACAAATCAAATTATTATATTTGAGTACCATGAAAATTATTGTGAAAATTAAATCGAGTATTAAAGTCGTCAATAATATAATTTTTTTACCAAGGAAAGATACAATTAATGAGTTTTTATGGTTGATTTTACAACCAATTAGAGTAGTGGTTTTGAATGGGCAGTCACTATAGTCACTGTACTTAACATTTATCTTATAAAAAATAATTATGTAAAAATCAATACCTTTCCATTTAAGTTTTCAAATATAATTTTTTTATAATTTATAATCAAATAAGTTTATATTTAGTAATTTAATTTATAAAAAATTGTTATTGCAAAACAGAACGAAGCAGGCTTTGTTTTTTCAACATAATTAATTATTCTTATCTTTGTTAAAATAATAGAGATGATTTGTCTGAAATTTGTTGTAGATCTGATGATGGGATTTCTTCCGATTCACGTGATAACGAATGGCAGTGAGATAAAATAGGGTATATATTCGATAAAACTTTTGTTGTTAAATGCAATATAACTGTGATTAGAGCTGAAAGAATTCTTATACGTTACTCTATTAGTGGGGTCCTTGTCTGAAACTATGCCTAGGGACCACCTTAGCCATTTGAAAATAAAAAAAGAGTAAAATAAACAATTTTAATTTTTTTGCTAAATGTGTGGACAAGTGTCTAGCAATTAACAAATGCATGGGACGTTCACATGAGGAAAAGTTAGACATGCCAAATAGAAACTAAGAAAGAAAAAAAAAAATTTGCCCATTTCCTTAATTTGTTTTTGTGAGTAAATAAAATGATTATGTATAATTATTTATGACCAGATAAAAAATATACCAACATGGAAAATTAGAATTATAAAATAAACAATGAATAGAAAAGAATTTTTAAATTGAGGATATAATTTAATTTTATGACAAATTACTTCCCGGCAAGTGTGAATACTCTAGTGGCATCTATCTCTTATAAACAACTTTTACCTAGAAGTTTAATCTATGGAGACGTATGGTAAATATGACATGGCAATCTGCATGTAAAAAATTTAAACTTCTTTACACAACGTGAGCTTTCTAAATTTCTCTATACAATGTGAACCATTCACAACAGTAATATATGATGATAGGGAAAAATAAACCTAAACTATTTTGACCTAACGATGGAGGCAACTAAGTGTTGACCAGATGCCAAATCTCTTCTACTTTCGAAAGATAATATTTCGTTATCAAGGATAACGATTTCCATTGGATAAATTCCATGGGATAATGACAAATCTTATCAATGATAAGATTTCCATGGGATAAGGATTATGATATTCCCTTATCAAGAATAAGGGAAGTAACGATAAATAGGAAGACGACTCGGGAATAAGGTACGACGAAAAAATTATTATTAAATCTCTGCCTTTTTTTTAGACTTCCGGTGACTAATTTGATCGTCAGAGAGCTCTTGGCGGGCACCACACCGGTGCTGTCAAGGTTCATCGATCTTCTTTTCTCTTCCTTGCAAAAAAACGGCGTCGTATCGGATCGCGTGAATTTCACCCTCAACAGTTGGTACCGTCTGTGGGAACAACGATTCCCTTGAATCAGTTAATTACTCAGTTGGGTATATACGTTTGCGGTCCGGTATGGTTACCGAAGGAATACTGTCGTAGGGATCTGGTCAAAGGGTAGAGTCGGGTGAAAACCTAGACGTCCCAAACGACCAGACACGGCTTGCAGCGTTGGAACTGCAGGTCTAAACTCTAAGTTAGGGTATGGACCAGTCGATCCAGTAAAATGCAACGCTCTTGCAATATCTTGTTCTACCGGTTCAATAAAACTTGCCACGACAAAATCTCTCAAATCCAAACGGAGGTAATGGGAATCTTAAAGAGCTTGATAATCATCCTCCCCAAAATGAGACCGAAGTGGAACAAACCAAGGTGGGAAACCGACATAAAGAGGTCGTTCACCCATCTCTCCCATGGAGTTTCCAACCTCATGAAGGCATAGCTTTCTGTCTTAAGGAAAAGACAAAGAAAGTTACCTATTTTGACCTGCAGATCGAGGATCTCAAGGGGAAGATGTAATGCAGGCTATGAAAGGGAAAGGTCCTGCCACCATAGATGACCTGGTACAAAGGACCAACTTGCCATTCAGCCTCGCCGTTATGAAATGTCCATTGCCTAGCAAGTTCAGGATGCCCTCGTTCGAAAGCTTCAATAGGACCAAAGATCCCCTCGATCACCTGGAAACCTTTCAAGCTCTTATGCATTTACACGTCATGCCAGATGCAATCATGTGCCGAGCTTTTCCCACTACATTTAAGGGATCGGCAATAGTTTGGTTCAACAAGCTAAAGCTAGGAACCATTAACACCTTCAAAAAACTGAGCAAGCAATTTGTGAGCCACTTCATTGCAGGTCAGAGGCATAGGAGGCCGGCCACCTACTTGCTTACCGTGAAGCAACAGAAGGGTGAGTCGATCCGGGAATATATCACCCGATTCAACATAGAGATATTGTAGGCAGAAGATGTGGGTGATAAGGTGGCTCTGACCGCTTTCATAGGAGGACTCCAAACCTCCAGATTCTTATTCGCCTTATCCAAAGAACCTCCCACCAGCATGGCAAAGTTGTTGATCAGAGCGCAAAAACACATGAACACTGAAGACGCCATGAATGCACGGAAGGGAAAGGAAGGAGATGACAAAAAGAGGTCAGCCCCTCTCACCAAGGATGAAAATGATACCAGTTATAAGAGATCATTCTTCCGCCAAAACGATAGGACATATAGTGAGGAGGACTCAGATAAGTATACCGACTAACAGTTGTCTTACAGTTGGAATTAACCTTATCAAGTCATTCAAAATAAAGACTGGGGGCATCTCAGTTCATCATTTCACATGTTGTTTCATTTTCTAATAAAGTCACCATCACCAGTGAGATAGACGACTCTCAATTTCTACACAATAAAATATTATGTTTTCATTTACCTACCTATGTGGTAATATCAAGCTCAAAATAATTTATTTATTTCCTTAAAGGGACCAAGGGCCAACAATACATTCTTCCCTTATTAAAGGGACAAGAAGCCGACTACTTCTTCTACATAGAAGGGTGAGATAATTAAAACTTCCTTCATTTACTAGAGAGACGAGACGACTACCTCCCGTATTATAAGGGATGATAATGAAGGTCCTGTATTAAAAGGATTCGGGCTAAATGAATCCCGTAATCAATATTCTCGTACTATAAAAGATAGTAAATGAGTGTCCTATGTTACAAGGACTCGGGCTAAATGAATCCCGTAATCCATATCCCCGTACTATAAGGGATAGTAAATGAGTGTCTTGTATTATAAGGATCCAGGCTGAGTGACTCCGTAATCAATATCCCCGTACTATAAGGGTCCTGTATTATAAAGACTCGGGCTGAATGATCTCCATAATCATTATCGAAAATAAAAATCCTTTACTATAAGGGGTAGTAAATAAAAATCCCTTACTAAAGGGACGAGCTGAATAAAACTCGTAAAATTTAATTCCCTTATTAAAGGAGTGGCGACCTGAGTGAATATCGTACAATTTATTCCCTTACCAAAGGGAAGATTACCCAAGGGTACCAAAAATAGTACCCAAGGGAAGAGTATCCAAGAATACTAAAAATAGTACCCAAGGGAAGAGTACTCAAGGATACTAAAAATAGTACTCAAGGGAAGATTACCCAAGGGTACTAAAATTAGTACCCAAGGGAAAACTACCCTAGGGAAGATTACTGAGATACTCCTCGGATCCGAGACACGGGTTGATCAGGCCCAGGCCCAAACCCGAGGAAATATCAAACAATTAATATTTAATGAACACATAATACAAATTTAAATACTAAATAAATAAAAATGGTGGAAACAAATTCTAATTGAAAATCCTCAAAACATAACTATTAAAATCCAAAACTCCAAAACTTCCAACAACTCGGGAATCCCTCAAATAGACCTCTAAAATAAAACCCAAACTAAAAAGAAAAATAATTGAAATCCAAATCCAAAGCTAAATAAGATAGTAGTCCTACATAGTCAGAGGAATGGAAGTCCGTATCTGCTCTGCACGACCAAGCTCTAACTCTGAAATTGCCGAGCACCTGAAAAATAAGAGAGTGGGTCAGGCCCACATGCAAGTTCTGATATACTACGATCCAAATAGGAATCCGATACGCAGATACATCCTAGATAGACTCAACAATATTTAGAGTAGTCCATATATGTATAAGTACACACTATAGGACGCTCACTAGTCCAATAAGTCTGTCTCAGCCTGAGTAGAGATAACATGCAAATCGCACATAATGTGGTCATGTGTACTTAGACCTACCAGGAAACAGCAACTACTGTCCAGCTATCCATCATAGGCGATATACGCACCCTAACCATGGTCCTGAGACTCAAGCTCACACCATAGTACCGTAACATATATATATAAAGTCCGTTCCAAATGTGTCATTTAAAATGTTTATTGACCTGATACCTAGTTATAAGTAGGACTTAACTTTTGTAGTTAATCCATCTTATGTCAATATAGGTAGGACTTAGTGTTTGAACTAATCCATCCCCAATATAGGTAGGTTTCAGTGTTTTGAACTGAGCCGTCACTATTATGCTACCGTCCGATACCGGTGCATAGACATCCATATAAGTAGGACTTAACCTTTTATAGTTAATCCAACTCATTCCAAAATAGGTAGGATTTAGTGTTTTACTAATACATCCCTAGTATGCCACCGTCTCATACCGGTGCATACAGTCCTCCAATTAACATAGTTGATACAAATAACATTAATTAAATTATCAACAATTCTCCGAAATATGCATCAGTATAGTTTAATATGTATACAATGTCATTAGTATTCACTACAGAACCTAAAAATCATGCTCCAATTATTTAAACTGCTAAAATAAATCATAGCGTTCCAATCCTCCACAACAGCCGATAAATCGATACAATTATACCAATTTAAGTATCAATTAAATCCAACCTAAGTATAACACTATAAAAATATATGATTATATATAATTAGAATATATAAAAAAAACCTTGCCAAGTTTCGGTAAATAAAACTAACAAGGCAGTGTGCAAGCTACCAGTTTTCTCTTAGGTTTTCCTTGCACTATTCTTCAATCCAATTATGATTTTATATTTTTCCATCACAATACCAATTTTATACAGTCCCATACATCACTTAAAACAATTTAAACAAAGTGCATACACTCAGTATAGCCCAAACAGCCCCTAAAAACCAATTCTGCAACGTATAAGAAGAGAGCAGGCTTTTTAAAAATTTAGAACCTGCTCAAAACCACTTAGAGCCTGCTCTAAATCACTTAAAGCCGGCTCCAACTCTTTGGGAGCCGGCTCTAAGGGTTCTGGCAGCCTGCTCTCCCTCCTTTAGCAACTGTTGTCCATTTTTCCTTTGTCCTCTTCGACTCCGGTGAGTTTCCAGCCCTCTGTACTGTATTCTAAATCTTATTCTAGGTTAAATCTTAGTCCTAAATAAATTTTTAGACCACTGATACCCAATTAAAACATGTATAGAACACAAGTTTTAAAGCAACGCTTTTAGAAATTTAGTTAGTAGTTTAAAGCAACTCAAAACAAATTTATTCCATGAATTCTAAATACTGTTTTTAAAAACCTATTCTAGGATTTAATCTTAGACCTAGATCAATTACCAAGCATCCATTTGCATTACTAACCTCCGTTAAACAAAACGTAAATGTGAACAACAATAGAAACCCACAACAGATTGTCACAGATTCATGCAAACCAGTTAATTCCACGAGATCAAATAAAATTCATATATGCATAAAAGACTTGTTATCATGCTTGTTTAAATCCGTTGTAGTCTTTATTTAATCCATAGAGTCTAACTAAGCATGCACAGAACACGAATTAACAGGAAAGAGAAGAACATAGACTTGCCTTTGAGTTTCAGTTTGAAACTCTAAACTGTCGTCTCTGAATTTTCCGACGAGATTCCCGACTATTGTTCCACCTTCGTTACCCTTGGTTTCACCCACGAACAACCTCTCCTTCCTCCTTCTTGGTCCAACCTTGGTCTAGGGCAAAAACCTAGCCCTCCTCTCTTTATCTTCCTCGGCTTCTCTCAATACCTCTCTGTATCTCTGTTCTACAGACTAACTCACATTTCGTTTTTAAACCCTAATCCATTGTGACATACATATTTATAGGCTTAGTGATTAAACCCTAATCCGTGTATAACTCGGCCCATAGAACAACCTAGGTTATATTCCAACGTCGGCTGAACTGAAAACCTAATATAACTCTATGTGCCACCTTACATACAGTCACGTTGAAAACCTAATTAACTGTAATTAAAACAATTCACTTTAAACAACTAAATTAAAACCATTAAATTTAAGTAAATTAAGTCAATAAAACAACTAGGGTAAACCAACTAAACAATTAAATTCAATTACAACAATTAAATCAATTAATTTAAAACACGTAACAAATCCATTAAATCAATTAAATTAAAATAAGTAATAAATCCATTAAATCAATTAAATCAAACCAAAGAAATAATCAATATAATTTAAATAATAAATTAAATACCAGGACTATCCTTTTGAAATTAGGGGTATTACAATTACTCAAGGGAAGAGTGCCCAAGAGAACATTACCCAAGGGAAAAGTACCCGAGAGTAGGAAAAAAAAATAGTACCCAAGAAAAGAGTACCCAAATATATTAAAAATAGTATCCAATGTAAGAGTATTCAAGGGTACTAAAAATAGTATCCAAGGGAAGAGTACCTAAGGATACTAAAAATAGTATCCAAGGGAAAATTACCCAAGGATACTAAAAATAGTACCCAAGGGAAGATTACCCGAGGGGAGATTACCCAAGGGAAGAGTGCTCAAGGGAACATTACCCAAAGTGCTCAAGGGAACATTACCCAAGGGAAAAGTACCCGAGGGTATGGAAAAATAAAATAAAAAATTACTGTTCATGTGAATAGTACCGCTGGAATAGTACCTGCGGTACTGTTCCTAGGGCAAGGGAAAAAAAAAAAAATAGTTATTGTTCATGTTCATGAACAGTACCCACGGCTATATTCCCAGGGCAAAAAAAATAAATAAATAAATAAATAAAAATGTAGTTACTGTTCATGTGAATAGTACCTGCGGGTACTGTTCCCAGGGCAAGAGGAAAAATAAATAAATAAATAAATAAATATATATATATAGTAGTTACTGTTTAATGAACAGTACCTGCAGGAACAGTGCCGGGGGTAAAAAAAAAAAATTATTACATTCCCAAAGCTAGACAAGCAAGTTTGGGAATGGGGGACAACTAATAGGGAAAAATAAACCTAACCTACCTTGGCCTAACGATAGAGGCAACTAAGTGTTGACCGATGCCAAATCTCTTCTACCTTTGAAAGACAATATTTCGTTATCAAGGATAACGATTTCCATTGAATAAATTCCATGGGATAATGACAAATCTTATCAAGGATAAGATTTCCATGGGATAAGGATTATGATATTCCCTTATCAAGAATAAGAGAAGTGACGATAAATAGGAAGACGACTCGGGAATAAGGTACGACGAAAAAACTATTATTAAATCCCTGCCTTCTTTTTAGACCTTCGGTGACTAACTTGATCATTAGAGAGCTCTTGACAGGCACCACACCGTTGTTGTCAAGGTTTATCGATCTTCTCTTCTCTTCTCTTTCTTGTAGGAAAACGGTGTCGTATCGGATCGCGTGAATTTCACTCTCAACATATGAATTTATCTAAACCTATATATATTTTTCAAGATTTATATAGTATTGTAGATATTATTACTTGGAGCATTCTAAAATCTTGTTCTAGAATATTCCCGAAAGCTAGATTGTATGGCTTTTGGCCTACATAAGAGAGTGGAGTTCATAATAGCAAATTCATGTGCTTAATATTGTATAGGGTTGCAGGTGAGCTTCAAAAATGCAAAATGCATGAGATGATGGAGGTAGAGAAAGAAATAAACTTGAATTCAACCGTGCAAGTTGCAAATGAGACCAAAAGGGTAATTATGGGGTTGGCTCGGCAAAAATATGGTAGCAGTATGGTGTTGGCTGAGGAACGATGAGGTAATTGAGTAGGTCAAAATCATTAATGGTATACTTCAGTTATTTTAAGTGGCATAAAACAGAAGCGAAAATGTAAAAAAGTTTAAATTTGAAAATTTGTTGAAAGCAGTGATTATCAAATACTATTTATTTATTTATTAATTAATTTTTAAAAATATAAGACTTTTTAAAAATAACTAATGAGATAATCTTTTATAACTTTTTTATTAATTAAATTTATGAAATAGTCATTACATATTTAATTGAGCTATATATATATATATCATAAAAAAAGAAATGTTAACCATTGTTGACGCAATTGCAGTTACCTACTCTTCTTCAGATTTTGCCCAACACGTACCATACGATATACACTTACTAGTTACTCAAAAAACTCACGAATTTTTAAATTAAATTTACGGACTTAATATATATATATATATATATATATATATATATATATATATATAAATAAATAAAATAGTCTCTAATGTTCAAATCTCACCAATAAGGACTTCTGACCTAAAAAAGTTACATGTGTGGATCATATAACAAAAAAGACTTTTTAATACCAACACTATTCATTTTGACTTCCCAAACTGCCCCTCATTCATTCATCCCTCATTTCTATATATGATACCCCAAATTTTTTATTTCTCTCTATAAATACTCCATTTTTGTTCTATATATAATTTCTGATTGTATATATATTTTTCTTTTAATGCTCTATCTCTCTCTAACAGCTCTCTCCCCACCTATATAAATTCTATTTCTTTAATAGTAATAATAATAAATAAATAAAATTTATTTTTCTTCAACACAATATCTCAGTAGCTCTCTCCATTACCATGTGTGAGATATTGTGTCATGTGTATATATACAATAATATATATATATATATATATATATTTTTATAGAAATAATAATATTTTCTAAAACATAAAAGTGATTTACATATTATGTTAGTAATTTATTTTCCCATATTCACGTTATCAAATAATTAAATATTAATTTATCAATATATATATATATATATATATATATATATATATATATATATATCCATAAGACGAATATATATACACCTAAATGTCACTACTTATATTTATTGTTTCCGTGTCTCATTTTATGTGCCACATGAGTTTCGGGGATTATTTTGAGCATTTCTTCGAGTTTAGGACTCTTAGAAATGTATTTTTGTCATTTTTAAGTTTTCGTGTCCGGGAGGTCCCGTGTGGAACCAAGCCCGGATTTCTATGCTTAGGAATTTTCCCGATCTTCATTTCCATTTATTATTGCATAGTAGCCTCTTTTAGTCCCCTCTTCGCAAAGTGGTCCCCACTATGTGCTACAAACCATCAGTAAGTTTCTCTCTCCCTCTCTCTCTCTTTAGTTCATCATTTTCTTTTTTCTTTTACATAGAACCCACTTCATAAAACCCAATATTTGACCTAGTGTTAGAAGGATTTGAGTCGCGCCATAGTTGAAGGAAGTATTTTACACATTAAGACCTTCATTTTGACACCAAATTTGGAAACATTTGGAGAATTACGAATTTGGGGAGAAAATTAAGGCTTGTTTGGCTTCCATTGAAAGTAGGGGTGTTTAACCCATCTTTCTTTGCCTTTTATTGAGTTTTATGATGTTAATTATATGATTTAAGCATGCTAAGTTGACTATGTATTGTTTTACATATCATGGATTAAGGTTCTTAGTTGACAATGGCATGTGTATGTGATGAAACTTGTATATCTTGGTGTTAAAATGTGTAAATTTCTCAAGCATGTACATATATGTGATTAAATGAATTTGAATATGTTTATTTGACTTATATGCATGTTTTGTGAGCTTGAAATGCCCTTGAAGAGTTAATCATGACTTTAATATAAAATAGTGAAATGATAATTACCATGCTAGATTATTATTTATCAAAAAAACAAAAAGACGATTACCATGCTAGATTGTTGTTGATAAAGTATCTTATGGAATAGTAAAATGAGATAACATGATTTACTTGATTTCATGACGAAGAATCTTGTTTAATGATCACATTGATACACTAGTTACATGCACGACATTGGCATGGTCATGGGGTTAAGTTGAGTTGGTTTATCAAGCGGAATGAATTTTTAAGAAGTTTGAAAAAAGATTTTTAGAAAAGAATTGGATATCGCGAGTTCGAGGCTAATTCAACTTAGAGGGAGCGTGTATCGGATTTGGACATGAAAAATTGAATTAACCAAATGGTCGTCGGATTTAAGACCAGGGATAGTTAATTAATCTCGCCTCGGTAAAGTTAATTAGCAGTTTTCGATGTGGGTTGTGTTAGTTTGGGATTGAAGTCGGGAGAGCATGGCATCTTCATAACATTCATTTAATACTTGTGCATATTCCAACTATGTAGAGAATGTTGTGATACCCCTCGGATCCGAGACACGGGTTGATCAGGCCCAGGCCCCAAACCCGAGGGAATATCTAACAATTAATATATTATAATGAATACAGAATACAAAATGAATTAAGAGTGAAATTAAAGCTGAAAGGAACTAAAAATAGAATCCGCAAGTATTATAATTATTAAAATCCATCAAACCCCAAACTCCAAAACTCCATCAATTTACAACTCGGGAATCCATCTTTAGTGGACTCCTATTAAACATCCAAACGGAAGATAAAACAACTATAATAAACATCCAGAAATAAAACTATAGAGAGAGCCCTACATCGTCGGAAGAGTGAATAGAGACCTCTGCTCAGCACGAACACGTCTAAGCCTGGAACTGTCGTGTACCTGAAAAATAGAAGTGGGTCAGGCCCACGCGCAAGTTCTATACTACTACAATCAAAATAGAGGCCCGATACGCATGTACATCCTAAACAATTCAGCAATAGCTAATAGTCCGTAAATATATGTATAGTCACACTAAAGGACTCTCACTGGACTACAGGCCGGTCTCAACCTGAATAGAGGTAACATGTTAAAACGCACACGAAGTGGGCATATGTACCTATACCTAAACAGGGTACACCTCTAACCATCGTATCCAGCTATGCATCCCAATGCATATACGCTTCCTAACCGTCGATCCTGAGACTCATGCTCATATCGAGGTACCATAGTAGTAATATATTTAAAATCCATTCAAAATCCATAGTAGTGCCGCTCAACTAGTTGTTGCCATGACACTACAAATCCATATGATTTAACTTTTAGTTAATCCATTCATTAATCCAGAATAGGTAGGTTTTGGTATTTTGAAACCAAACCGTCCTTAGTATACCATCGTCCCATACCGATGTATACTATCCAACCATCCAGCAGTTGATAATATCGGCAACTGAAGCGAATATCAACTAATTCCATACATCCAATGATTGATAACAACAGTAGTGATGTGAGCATCAATAAGTAGAGTAAACATAGTCAGTACATACTGTTACACAAAAACCGATATAATACTAAGTTTAAATATTAATAGTATTCCACATCCAGTAGTTGATATCACAAACATTTGGGGTAAATATCAACCAGGTCCATGCTCCAAAAATTGATACTAGCAGTACTAATGAAAGCATCAAAACAAAACTTTAGCATATACATAGGCATGCTTAATCTCTAATGTTTCACAGACTCAGTAGAATCCACATCCAGCAGTTGATATAACAAACATTTAATATAACCATCAACAAGTTCATTTCCTCCAACAGTTAATACTAGCAGTAATAGTGCAAGCGTCAAGATAGAATTACAGTATGTATATATACATGCTTAGTTTTGGTTGTTTCACAAAATCCAATTGATGCTAAATTTAAAACTTAGTTCAATGCATCCTACCCATATATAATTCAAATACAAGATCATGGTATATGGTGAAACATGTTTTGAAACCATTGTTCATCTCAGAAAAACTAATACAGAGAACTAACCACTGCAAGTCTATCAACCCAAACATAGTATAATTATTTGTTCAAGTTCTTTACTGTCCAAGCTATTCCAAGTGGACAGATTAATTGACACTCATTCTGGAACCTTAACCCAGACATGAGGCTCTTATAAACATTACATATTCAATTCTAACCTCATCTGAAAAGTTCCAGAATCATCCACTGCATGAAAAACCAACTAGAAACGAAGAAAAATTGAAAAACTGAGCAAGGAGACGTCTCCAAAAATTGGAGCCGCCTCCTTTAAACATTGGAGCCGGCTCCAGTTTCTTGGAGCCGCCTCCACACTAAGGGGAGCCGGCTCCCTCCAAAGGAGAGCCAGCTCCCTCCCTCTCTGCTTCGTCGTTCCCTCCTCCGATGGACTCTGCAGCCTCTACGCCTCACTGTTCTGACTTCCAAAACCTGTAACCTAACCCTAGTATGTTCCCAGTCCATGTTTAAGTCCTTATACCATTATTAATCATGAACTTAAATCAAGAATTATGCACACAACTATCAAGTTTTAACAGTTTAATAACCATGCAACACATATCAAACTTAAGCACGAACAGAGAAACGTTTTAAGATACAATTAATCCTGGAACAGTTTAGGAATGCAAAGAACACGAAGCCTACGGGAGAGAGTAAGGATAGAACTTGTCTTTTGAGATTTTTGTTAAAAATCTCTACGTTGTCTTCTACGATCTCCGGCGATTCCTACTACAACTTCCTCTGTTCTTCGTCTCTATTTCCACAGACGTGTTTTGGTTTTATTTTTTTTTAAACCCTAAACAGACTTATCTTATATATTTATAGGCAACCAAAACCCTAAGTCCAATTATATCCAAAGTCTGAAACGCGGCCCATAAACACAACCTAGTTTATAAACCCTGTCGGCTCATTAAATTAAACCTAAACAAAACTAAAACCCTAACCACACTTTTATACCTAGTCATTAATTAAAACATTTAATTACTAATTCAATTAAAGAAATAATAAAATTCCAAGTTAACGTAAAACAGAAAATAACACACAATTTACAGAAAATTAAAGCCAAATAAATAATTAAAACAATTAACTTAAATAATCACAATTATCACAATTAATGTAAATAATTCAAATAATTAATTAAACCAAAGAAAACAAATAAACCAACTAATTAATTCAAATAACACAAATAAGTCAGCAAGTCAAATAATTAAAAAGTCAATTAAAACACAATTCAAATAACACAAATAAGTCAAGCAAGTCAAATAATTAAAAAGTCAATTAAAACATAATTCAAAATAATTAATGAACAGAAAACAATTAAATAAAATACCGAGACTATCCTTTTGAAAATTAGGGGTATTACAAATGTCGTTTAGGGTAAAGTGTAAATTGTTATTACATCGTTAAGATTCCTAAAGTATAATCCCGAGCTCTATTTTTTTCCGCTCATTATTTGTTTGACTTAAGGGAGTCCAAAGTCGGCACTTTAGACATCTTCTATTGAGCCTTCGTGCTCCCTTCCTTCAATATTTTTCAGGTCATGACAAGGATGTAGTGGACGACACACCTCCACAAATGTAGGTGTAGGCAAAATACTCGTCTTTTGTAGTTTTTGTATCATTGCTTAGTTTATGACGACTATTTATTAAAGAGACTACTATTCGTTGAAACTACAGAAGGCATTGTATTCGTGGCCACAAAGGCCTTGACTATGTAACCGTATTCTTTTGGACGACCTTTATATATGTTTTGGAGTATGTAAATGATGATAATGATGTACATTAGTATATTGGCAATGATGGATGCATTCGAAATGATCTCATGTGGATCATTGCATTATGTTGTTAATTTATATGTATATTAATGCATGGTGATGTTTTAGCACATTATTTTCATGAGTTGGGACAGAAGTTGAATAGTCAAAATGACCAAATTATAGCCCGGGAATAGGAACCATTCAAAAAGGGGCAAAAATGGGGTCCAACCCTATTTGTTTTTTTTAAAAAATCAGTGAAGGATCGATCCCCCCCTCCAAAACATAACGGGGTTCTGCCATGGGGTGGGCGATTGATCCCCCATTTTCTATTTTGCAGAAATTGCTTCCGAACTTTGAATACCCATAATTTATTCGTTTTAAACCCAAATAAGGTCGTTCTTGAGTCAAACTCGCACATTTTTGAGTCATCTTTCTTATGGTGTAGGTCTCGTTCCATATGTTTTTTTACATGAAATGACCATTTTACTTTTATCAACCCCAGGGATTTAAAGTGAGCCCGTAGTTGAGGTTATCACTATTTCATGATTTGATTTGGTTAGAAACGATTGGTGTGCCATCATTATGACTCCTAGAACATGGAGAGGTACATAATGACCATTTTGCCCTTAGTGCCCTAGGCTCGGGTTGGGACCCAGTTAGCGATTCAGGTCACTTATTTGGGTGTTACAATATATATATATATATATATATATATATATATATATATATATATATATATTTATTAATTTTTTACATTATATTTCATTTGATTTTACTCTCTAATTTTTGTATAAGCCCTTTTAAGTAATTTCAACTTTTACCCATCTTTTATTATTTTTGTAAAGAGAATCTCGAGGGGCATTTTTCATATTTTTGCCTCTCTCACTTTATTTAATTAACAATAATCTTTTGTTTGCTCACTTTTCATACTACATGAGTGAGATTTGAACATAAGGGATATTATTTGTATACTTTTCAAACTACAAGTGAGTTTTTTGCACTTCATCCCAAAAAAATGAGTTTGCAAATTTGGGATGAATATGTTCCCAAATCGTTAATTCAAGTGTGGAACCAAACGAATTATGTGACATGTTACAAATTTTCAATTGAACAGTCAATAAATATATTGCGCTCAGTATCAATAATCAACACATATATCCACCTCAAAAGCTTAATGAGATGCATTATAATTTTGACTCAAATTTTATTTGATAAATTTCCAACCGTTTATAATATAGACAATTGCATAAACAAACACAAACTATTTTTTAATATCTATTCGGCGGTAAGAGAACCCACTTTAAATGAAATAATAAAAACATATTTTTGAAGGGAAAAAAAGGGGGAAATTGTAAGGGCAAATTTTTATTTATTTATTTTTTTTTTTTGTCATTAACAAAAAACTTACAAACACACCACTCTACACAAAAAATTATTATTGAGAGAATAATTAAGCATATAGGTTGTTCTAGATAGAATCAGACAGTCTCATCTGGTTATCTACCATGGTCTGAAATGAATGTCTAAATACTCTAAACATAAACTGGGTCGATCGATAGTGATTCGTATATTAAGATGACATCCTGTCACATTCACTCGAGGGAAACATTAAATATTCAACATGTGCTGTTTGAAAATTGAATATTGAATTAGATTCTCTCTATATTGATCAATGGGTGATTAAATAATGGCACATTTATTTTATTTTATATAGGTGTACCGTGTAGTTCTTTTAAGGTATCTTACTATCTTATAATTTATAACCAATTACAGGTGGTCTTTCTATTTTACTGCCACGAATAATTATGAGAAAAATGTATTGAGAGTGGCCTCCACTAAGTGAGGTGAGAGACTATTCTTATGCTTCGTTCAGTAGGAAGGAAAACAATTGGATGGAAGAGAGAGAAGAAGGGAAAGACGAGACATCACTATGGAAGAAATTATGAACTTCTCTCATTTTGTTCGGTTGGATAGAAGAAAAGAGAACTAGATGACAACCTATTTTGTTCGTTAGGAAAAGAGAGGAGAGAATTTCAAATTATTTTACCATTATACCCATCCCTATTTTTACTACTCATTTGACCCTTTATTATGTTATAAGTAAAATTAATTTTACTATAATTTGTTGTTAGAATCATATTTCATCATAAAAAAAATAATATAAAAAATAGGCCACTTGCGTTGAAAAAAAAAGAACATTCATCATAGAATGTCAATTATAAATTGTTAAGAAAAAGATAGATTGAACTGATTTTAATAATTCTATACTCTATTAAAATGATTCTTGTAAATTAGGAAGGGAGAAGAAATCCACAACAAAGGAAAAGGTTAAGATAATTCTATACTATATTTGCCTTCAAGTGTAGAAGAAATAGCTTGCTAGAGCTACAATTGTTTCAGCTGGAGCAGCAGTATTGGAAACGTCCTTAGGAATTAGGTCTTTGATTCATTCCTTGGCAGCCACTTTGGAGAGAGAATAATTTAATCAAAGACCTAATGCTCCAATTGAAACGTCCTTGGAATGCACTTTGATTCATTCAATGGAATCGTCCTTACAATAATTCCTTAGCAGCCACTTTGATTCATTCCTTGGAATTGTACTTACCGGAATGCTCTAATTGAAGTGATTGATTTAATCCTCTCCAACATATATATATATATATATATATATATATATATATATATCACATGAATTTGATCCGTTTATAAATACTGCCGATATTAATAAATTAATCATATTTATATGTGGATCTATGTATATGTATAGGGTGATAGTAAGCGAGAGTTTGTTACATGCGTGAGAGAGAGATCGGTTGAGAGAGTTATAATACTTTTTGATAGGGTTTTGCGTGAAATGTGGTTGCAGAGTTTATTAGTATTTGTGAATTCGATGAGACTATTTATTGACGCGATTCAATACAACAATTCAATGAATAATTTTTAAATAATTTCATAAAACGGACATTCAATAGGATAATTTAATACTTTATAAATGTATTTTATTTTAATTTTAAAAAATTAATGTCAAAAGAGATGGAAGTTAGAAAAAAAAAAAAAAAAAAAGAAAAAGAAAAAAGAGAGAGAAACAAATGACAAAAAGTATATAAAAAGTGATAGAAAAAAGGAGAAGAAAATGAAGGGCCCATTTGGTAACCAAAATTGCCATGTGCTTTTACTTTGACCCGAAACAGAAGCAATGATTATACTTTTAAAGTGTATTCAACACTGTTTAAAAGCTTATTTGGTAACGTAAATTTGTTACAAGATTTTTAGAAGCAAAAATATGAAAGCATGTTTGGTAAAAAAATGTTATAAGTTTGAAATTTTGAATAGTTAGTTAAAAATGTTATTTTAGAAAAAAAAAATTATTTTCTATTTTTAAACAGTGCTTCGCTACAGTGCAAAAACAAATAAAAGTATCATTTTGATGTTTCTAATTTTGGAAGAGTTTTGATATTATTCAAAAGTACAACAAATATTATCAAACATGCTTTGTACTTTTATTTGGTCACAATACACTGACAAAAACAAAAAACACAAATCAAAAATACTAACAGGCCCTAACTATTTTATTCTTTGTTAAAGGAAAACGCTCTAGCGTATGAAAAAATTAAAAAGTTATATTATAGCATTTGATAATATATAGTTGTCCTATTATATTAATATTTTATGTGACATCAAATTATTATTCGATTGAATTGATCATAATTTTTATTTAATTTATTTAATTAATAAATTATCAAATTTAAGTTGATGCTATTCTCAATCGAATTAAAATTTGGATCAAAATTCGTTGGGAGAGTGGCTTCACTGTGTTTATGGGTTTTAATAATTTTGTGTGTGTGGGAGTGTGTGCAAGTGTTATTTTACAATTTTATAGATAAAAAATGTCAAATAGTATTTATTTATGTACTAGTATTTACTTTTGCCTCTGCTCCATCCGGCCACATAAATCGAGTGACGGAGTGAGAACAGAGAGAAAGAGAGAGAATCGACAGGTCCACATAAAACGAGTGACGGAGGGAGAGCAGGGAGAGAAGTCGAAGTCTGAGAGCCTTCAGGTTGTATGTCACCGCTGTCAATCGCCGACCAATTCATCGTTTTTGCGCCGATATTTCGGTGAAATTTCTACAACCAGCGGTTTGTTGATCATCTGCATGCTTTTTCCCTCAGCGTTGTTTCTAATTCGAACTATATACAGTAGTAGAAAAGTGTGTTATATATCTTTATTCACATCACATGGTGGGTTTTTGGAGTAAGATCAATTGAGTTTGGAGCTAGCACTGATGTTTAGAAGCAACAATGTTACTGCCAGAATTTTCGAGCGCCAGATTTACACTCCTGCTCCGGGCACAAGTGTATGTTTCTTCTTCTGATTTGATTCCTTTATCTTTCTTGCTTTGCCCTTTTGTTCTGTGTTATATAGCAAAGATTGAATTAAAATCTCCTTTACCAATTTAACAGCTAATTTTTCTTTCATTGTTTGGTTGTGTTAGGATTTCACACAAGCAATTGGCAAATAGAACAGATAAAAGCACACATCCACGGCCCAAGAATGACTATCTTTACTTTAAATTTTTATTATACATTTTTTTTCTCTTCTCATAAACTCAACTCACATTTTCTCTCTCTACAATTAACTCTTTTTCCTCTCTAACTCCCTACCCAAACCCATCTATATCTTATTCTAAAACGGAAAAGGAAACTAATTTATGCAATTTTGAGCCACAAACCCATCAATCTCCACCTTTGACTGTATCTCTCCACCTTGAACCTAACATCTTCTTTCTTCTAGTCATTCTTCGCTGTTCCGCTACACTCCTCTGTTCCTAGCAAATTCCAAGTTCAAATAATTGAACCTAGAATCTACTTTCTAGTCACCAAATCGAACTCTTCTTGCTTATGGAATAAATGTTGGTGGTTTTGCAATTGCGAAGACTTCTTCCTTCTCTTGATCCTCCAATCTAGTAGATCTCGAAACAGGCTTCCATTATGTCTTTACAATTGCTCCACCTAGCATAGTATTTCCCAACAAAATATTCCCAAAAGCATGACACGTGGTCCCCTTCTAATCTTCATTAATCCATTCTTCACTTCACACCAACAACCCTTGGAATGCAATGCTCCCACAAAAATCACATTTCTTCTAACACTTGGTACATTCGTTACAGTTCTTACCAAACCATTCGTTGTCTTGATTTTGATTGATCCAATTCCCATAACATAAAAGAAGCATTATTCCCTATAATTACCTTACCACCTAGGGAGCAAACCACTTTTTATGAGGACACACTTGAAAGGAACAAGTAGAATTAAGTATCCACTCCTTAGCTTCTCCCTTAGTATCAATGATTGATAATACTTCATCATTATCACTCCATTCTTTTGTATTCTCTGACACAACTCTGACACAACAGCAGTAGCGGATGCACTCTCATTTCTTTCCGTTACTCTCATTTCTTTCCAGACAATACCACTAAATATGCCCTTTTCTTCCACACCTGTAGTAGCATTTTTTCTCTGACAATGGCACAAGATTTCTTGAAGCTCCAAATCTCTTCTTCTCTTGAGAAATAAGAGTTTGAGCCTGGGCATCACGGCTCTTTTCTTTATTCAACTTTTCATTAGAGAACAAAACACTCTTAACTTGTTCCACTGAGATGGTATCTCTCCCATAAAGCAAAGTATTGAATAAATGCTTATGGGTAAAGCGTACTGATGTTAGCAAAATAATTGCTTTATCCTTATCACTGACATCAACAATAGATAAATCACAAATAATTTTATTGAACTCACCAAGATGTTCTTGTAGGCTTACCCCTTCTTTTCTCCTAAAGGAATACAACTCTTGCTTCAAGACTAACTGGTTGGTGAGATTCTTTCCCATATACAAATTCTCCAACTTCTTCCACATGTCCGCTGCTGAATCTTCTTTTATCACATCATACACAATATCATCCGCCAACGTCAATCGAATTGCACTCATTGCTTTCGAGTTGATCTTCTCCCGATCTGCATCTTCCATCTTTTTACGGTTTCTTACCCAAAGCTTCTCCTAACCCTTGCTGAATCAGTAAATCTCATATCCGAACTTGCCAAAGGCTGAAATTCCTTCTTCCATCAAATTTCTGGACCACCTACTTTCCTTCTGTAATAGTTGTCATCCTGTCTTTGATACCACTTGTTAGGATTTCACACGCACAATTGGCAAATAGAACAAATAAAATCACACACACAAGCATTCGGCAAATTGCCTACATCCACGGGGGAAGAATGACTTTATTTACTTCAAATTTTTATTGCACACTTTTTCTCCTCACAAACTTAACTCACTTTTTCTCTCTTTAGAATTATATCTTTTTTCCTCTCCACCTCTCTACCCAAACCCATCTCTATTTATAGTCTTCAAAAAACCCAATTCCTTGTTGGACAAGAATTATACCACTTGCCTGCAAGGAGTTACCAAATCAATTTCACTCTAAAATAGAAACATAATGAGATACAATTTCTTTCACAAATTTCAGTCTTCCAAAATGGAAAAGGAAACTAATTTATGCAATTTTGAGCCACAAACCCAACAGGTAGAAGGGAAAATGGGTTGAAGGAAAGAGGGAGAATGGAAAGGGGAGAGATGAGTAAAGTTTCAGTTGTTTGGCAGGAAGGAAAGGAAGCATTTCCCATCAGGGTTTACTTGATAATCTATTGGCTACATTTCTTGGATAACAACTATGTGAGTAAGAGTGGGGTTTAGAAATAATATATCATCAAGTTTTTGTGTATCTTTGTAAAGAATGATTTGTTTCATATTTTCAGTTCAATGCCGTTCTAATATATTACATGTTGAAGAATATTATTTCCTTGTTCTTTTATTTTAGTTTTTTATTTATTCTCAAATATGGAGCGGGTTGGACAAAATGGAGGCAAACTAGTGGGATATTATGTGATAAAAGAATAACACATAGGCTAAAAGGAAAATTCTATAGAGTCTTAGGCCAACTATGTTGTATGGAGCATAATGTTGGGCCCTAAAAAGGAAACAATAACAATGCCTTCATGGAACGGAAATGAGAATGTTAAGATGGATGGGTGGAATGACTGGAAGAGATGGGATCACCAATGAAAGTGAGAGAAAGTTTTGGTTTAGCACACATTGGGGAGAAAATTAGAGAGTAGACTTTGTTGGTTTGGACACTAAAAGCAGAGACCTAGAGACGCACTTGTCAAAAGAGGAAGAATAGTTGTAATAGAAGGCAAGAGATAGAAAGGGCGGCCAAAAACAACGTGGGACGAGGTTATTAAAAATGACCTTAAAAAGTTAAATATAGTAGAAAATGGCATGTAATAGCAAAGATTGGAGAGAGAATTCTTGTGGCCGACCATATTCATATAGGATTAAGCAAGGATGATGATAATTATTCTTAAAATTATCTTGACGCACAGGAAGTGTGTTTCAAATAGCTTAAGAAATAGTTAATTTGGCATGCCAATATGTAAACTCCATTTGTATCTCAAAAATGTGTGCTATGCAGCGTCACCTCTTTCTTGATGTGTTGTTCCATATTGGTACTTAGGCAATACGGTAGTTGAATCCAGCATCTTTGACAACTCCATTTTAAATATATTCACAACCCAGGGTGGTTCTCAGTTATCAGATGTGTTTTATAGCGTTTAAGCTTCACCTTTAAGCCGGGGAAGGTGTTGAAAGCAGAATTTTCTTGTTCTTGCAGTCAACCTTTTGGAATCCAGGCATCTCTCTTTTTGCTTTCCTTGCTTCCTATTGTAGTTGATGATGCTAAGAAAACGTTCTAAGGCCTTGGAAATAATTTCATATTATTCGTGAAGTTATAGGCATTCCTTCTATGCTGGCCGCTGGTTTTATGCAATAATATATATTATTTCACAAACATAAAGTATCATTTCTCTACAAAATTCTGTTTTTATTTATGAATGGGAAGGAAGAAGTGAATGTGTATGGAATTAGTTTGGATGCTCTATCTCTCTAACTTGTGAATTATTTTGTGCCAGTCTGCTAGAAGTTCAAAGCTGATAACCATAATATGATGCTTGCAGATTCATTATGCAAGGCGGTTTTACGAGAATCTAGTCCCAAGTTGTACCATATACGATATTGAATGCCCCGACCACTCATTCCGTAAGTTCACTGATGATGGTCAGTACCTCATAAGTTTCAGCAGAAATCATCAAGAGCTCATTGTCTATAGGCCAACATGGCTGTCATTTTCATGCAAAGAAGAAGATTGTGATAGTCATGATCTTCCCTCCAAAGCCAATAGGTTTGAGAGCTTTTTCACCCAACTATACTGTGTACCACTAGCTTCAAGCAACGAGCTTATATGCAAAGACTTCTTCCTTTACATAGAGAGTAACCAATTTGGACTCTTTGCAACTTCAACTGCCCAAGTTCATGACGCGCCTGCTGTTGGAGGAGCTGTCCAAGGAGTCCCTTCAATTGAAAAGATAACTTTTCACCTTTTGAGGTTTGTACTTTTATTTTCTCTAACAAGTTTACAATTTTGTGAAAAAAAATTGAAAGATGACAATTTGAGATATTCCTCAAAGGTTCATTGTGGCCTGTATTCACTATGATTTTCTTAGATTGGAAGATGGAGCTATACTTGATGAGAGGGTTTTCCGCAATGATTATGTTAATCTCGCCCATAGCATGGGTGTTTTCTTGTATGATGATTTACTGGCTATAGTATCCCTTCGCTATCAAACAATACACATTCTTCAAATTAGGGACTCCGGGAACCTTGTTGATGTTCGAGCAGTTGGAGCATTTTGCCGTGAAGATGATGAGCTTTTTCTCAATTCCAATGGGCAGGCAAGTTGTTTTCAATTTTCAAGCTCCTGATGAGCATTTTACTGAAGGTTTACGGGCATTTTTCCTGATTAAACTTGCTATCAGATTTGAGACTTCACCTCGAATATAGAAAACTTAATGCCTTAAGGCAGAGTAGGACAGTTAAAATTGAAAACCCTATTGACTTAACATAAAATTTCACAATGCTTATCATTTAGGCGGCTTTTAGTTAATTATAACGATGGGCCCTTTTATCGTACAGAGAATCGGGTCCTTGTTGACAGGGGGTGTCATGTTTGTGAATGTGAAAAGGTGGCATAAACTTAGTGGCTTTCATTATTATGGCTAATTATATTTATCAATGCGGTTTTCCAAATAAAGAGTTCTTTCTCTTGTATCAAATGCATGTTCCTAGACTTACAATATAGCTATCGATTGCAGTGCACGGTAGAACCTAACAAAAGTAAGCTGCATCAGGTGCCCCTGAATCATATTGGAAATGGTCTGCAACATAGTGAATCTGTTCCAGACAATTATTTCCTCAGTGGTATTAAACAGCGCTTGCTTTCATTCATATTTCGTGGGATATGGAATGAAGAAACAGATCAAACCCTGGTTGGTCACGCAACTATTAAATTTATGATGCTTTCAATTAGAGTCTTAGAACTTTTTAATTCGTTAATCTATCTCATTTATATGGGGCATTTCATTTATAATGTAGTATATCATTTATGGTGTTTATTGTTGGGTTTCCCTAACATTTCTTGAATTTCCTTTCAGTTACCAAGTTACGTATCTGAATTAGTTCAAAAATATCCTTGGCTTAGTTGCTCTGTTTTCTTGTTCAATCAGAGAATCCAATGCCTGAAGAAGAAGTTCTATTTCCATTTTCAAGATTATGTTGATCTGATTATTTGGAAGGTATGGTTCTAATTTTGATTGTGCACATCTCTTCCGTCTTTATGCTCTTGAATGAAAATGTGAACACGACTTGCATATCTTGTTTTCTCCCTTTTTGTTTTTACCCCACAAATCTGTTTATCCTCTTCGAATAGGACATATAATAAATTGTCTGCATTTTGAGCAGGTACAATTCTTGGACCGGCATCATTTACTGATAAAGTTTGGCAGTGTCGATGGAGGGGTGAGGTTTCTTGTTCCTGCCTTTCTGTCTTATGCAATGCTTATTTTGTTCCATTTTGAAAGGGATTTAGTTGTTGGTCACTCCGGTAAGAAGAAACATTAAATATATATGGGGGCAGGCATCCATTGCCTTCATCCGTGGAAGAAGATAAAATACATATCAATATATAAATACCATAATACAGGCCTATGGGGTATGATCTTTTTATTGGATGTAACCGTTGAAGGATTTTAAATATTTAAGTTACCCTTTCTAACAGCTTAAGCTTTTAGAGTTGATGGTTGTTAACATGGTATTAGAGCCAAAGGTCTCGAGTTCAAGTCTCACCGTTACCCTAATAATTTTTTAAAAAAAATTGAAACACGTGTTGGACCAAAAAAGGCCACAAGTGAGGGGGCGTGTTAAAGGATTTTAAATATTTAAGTTACACCCTCTCTAATAGCTTAAGCTTTTGGATAGATGGTTGTTAACAGTGACTAATGAACATAAGTTGTTGTATGTAGTAGAAAATATCATGCCCTGTAGGCCTTTTCGCCATAGAAAACATAGAATAATATCAACACCAAATGGGCTTTTAGTTTACGATTTGACTATAGTTTTAAGTTTTCAGTGATTTATTTGTTTATGGTGGTCCACAGAAGGCTTTGTGAGTTCAATTGAGTATATGTGTATATCGATGTTTTATGTCATTCATTAGTCCCTGAACGTTTAATTTTACTATAATTTTTTGTCTTGCTCAATTTCTGCTTTGCTCCGTCGTCTGTCTGGTTCTTCATAATGTGCTTAAAACCAACCTTTTAAATGCATCCAATCTTTATTATAAGCACACGCGCGCGCAAAAGAATTATTAGCTGTGCAGTTCACTTACTCTAATGGCTACCTCATGATTGTAAGCTTAAATTGTCTAATATCAAAACTGCTTTAAATTTCTAATCGGTAATCAGAGGATGACTTTGATTGTTTATCATCTTGAAGACATAAAGTGTGTTATGACAAACGCAACGAACCCAAGATAAAACCAAGAATCACGACAGAAAAGTAAACGCACCAAACAAAGAACACAAAGATTTATACGTGGCTCAGCAACAGCCTACGTCCACAGTTGTGATCTGGCGAAAGTTTTCACTATGTGTAAAATCGGAGATTACAAGTTTCAGCTCTTCACTCTGTTTTTGTACGAATTTCAGTCTCTCTCTCTTACACCACTCCAAACCCTAAGCGCCCTTATATATTGGGCTACAAGAGACTAATTAGGGTCCACAACCCATGAGCAAAACACGGGTCAAATTTTTTTCAAAGTTCATCCAACAGGTCGTCGGATCAAAACTCGGCACCGAATTTGGCCCACCACATCACAAAGTGCATTTTGTGTGAACCATAGTTATTAGTGTCAGATAAATATTGGAAAAAAACTGTTATTTTCCATTGATGATCTTTAGAAGCCAAAGAAGAGGTTTAGATCAGCCACACCTGTCCTTGAAATTTTGGTGCTAATCAACCTGATCCCTGGTTGGTTTAGTAGATAATATTCATGGTGGTCAACGTTGGAGCTTTAAGGATCAGCTCCTGAATTAATGGTGTGTGAATTTAGTATGTGTTTGATTTCATACTAAATCTAATGGTCATCGACTTTTAAGTGAAGTAAGTTTTGTGCTCCTTATGAGAATTATTTGTATGGTGATTGAACATATTTGATGTCCTAGATAACACGAAGTGCTGATAACCATCCTGCATTCTTTGCTGTATACAACATGGAGACAACTGAAGTTATTGCATTTTATCAGGTATCTGTTTGTGCTCATATATTGGTTGTTTATGTTTTCTTCGAATTTAAGGCTTTACTCTAATATATACACGAGTTCTTCCTAATTTCCTGTAGAATTCGGCAGAGGAGCTCTATTTCTTGTTTGAGCAATTCAGTGACCACTTTCACGCAACATCAAAAAATTCAGTGTATATGAATTTCATATCGTCTCACTCAAATAACATTCATGCACTTGAGCAACTAAGGTGCAACAAAAATAAAGCCAGCAGCTTTTCACAGGTAACGTCTCTTAGTTGAACTTGTATGGTTGAAATTTTTGGATTCTTTTTTGGCACTGTCTTCGAAAAAATCTGTGCTTAGATGCGAAGAGACTTTGACAGAAAATAGTAACAGGGTTACATATTGCTTCCATGCTCATGCAATCGTTATGGCCTTATGCTGTGAAAATTACTGTAATGGGCTTTTTGGTTTATATGCAGTTTGTGAAGAAGATGCTGGCCTCTTTGCCTTTTAGTTGCCAGTCGCAGAGTCCTTCTCCTTATTTTGACCAATCTCTCTTTCGATTTGATGAAAAGGTTTGGTTTATAAATTCAATCTTTCTTTTACATGCTAATGTCACGTCATTATTTAAAATTTATTTTAGCACCTAATTCATTAATAATTTAAATTTATTTTATTTTTAGATTTAACTATGTGTCACTGTCAGCAAGACTGGTTTTTCCTCTTAATATGTAAAGGTTCATTGCCAAGTGCCGCTCCTGCCCACACTCGAAACTGAAGAGGGAGAGAATCTAGACATACCAAGCCTTTGATATTAATTTTACCAAGCATTTGACACTATTATTATTCATAAAATGCCTACTGTCAACTTGAACCCGCATTCTCATGCTTACTACGTCGAAGATTTGAATTAAATTACAATCCCCTTTAAAAGGTTATATCATTCTTGGAGTAATGGAATCCTAGTATGGTAACATACCACACTAGGGAATCAGGCAAGAAAAGGGATAAGATTACCATTCCAACCCTCCATTCTTGCCAACCAAGCAATCTTGAGGTATTTGATTTTTTTGGGGTTTAATGGTGACTCGACATTGCCCCTCTCTCTCTCTCTCTCTCATTTTCTCCTTGATGGTAATTCAATCTTATCCTTCCCATTTTGTATTGTTGTGGACAATTTTGCTGGCATGCTTTCAATTAATTCTCGCTTGATGCAGCAAATAATCTTGCTCAGAAGAGCAAGCACTTTCTATGGTATTAGCCATTGTACTGGCACTTTTATTTCCTTGACAATGGCTAAAGTTGATGCAATAATTGAAAATTCATTCAATTTTAAGTTATTTTTCTCAGGAGCGGCTTTATTTCCGTGACACTTCATTGTTTTGGCTGATTATTGGCTAGAGTTTATGCACAAGTTGGATCCTTTAAATCAGAAATTCGTTTACTCACATTGGATGCTCAAGTGTTTCTTTGCCTTTCTGTATCTTTTTATCTCTTCCCGTACTGCATGTACCATATGGTTCTTTTTTCTTCTTACAGAAAAGACCATTAGTTTGTTTCTTTACTCTTCATGGAGGGCTAATTTTATTGGATATATTAGTAATGTATATTGAAGAAACATTATCATAAATATCACATCGATGTCAAAAAATAACTACCGATCGAATCACCAGTGAAAAGTTTCTGTTTGTTATATGGAAGTGTAATGCTATTATTGCAATTATTCTTACTTGTGAATTCATTGTGGAACAATGTTTTATCATATTTTTCCTCATTCCAACTGCAAATGAATCTCATTTCCTTTATTGCATCCTTTGTATTTACTTCACTGTAATGATGAAATTCTTATATGGCTCTTCAAACATTATGTTTGGTTGATTTGCATTTTTCGAAGGTTGGTTTCTTAGAGCATCTCTCTCCCCCTTAAAGGTGCTAATGTGCAGTTCAGGGGGTTTCACTACTTTATGCTCATTATCTTTAGGTTTTTGACCTTCATAATTGATCTATTGCAGCTTATTTCTGCAACTGACCGACACAGACAGTCCACAGACCATCCCATCAAGTTCATTTTAAGAAGGAAACCGTATTCTCTCAAATTCAAGATTAAACCAGGTAAATAACTGTAAACCGCAGTCTTTAAACTGATACTAGAATACAATTAGGGTTTCTACATATTTCTAAGCTGTATATATACGAGCAAATTGTATGAGAGTAAAACTGAGACCTTACGGTCATCTTCTAGTATCATTGTTCATTTACATATTATTATCATGAGCTTCAGTTTGCCTGTAACGATTACACTCCAACCCCATTGCTTGCTCAGTTATATTTTGACCCGAGTGGATGATCATGGTTAGCTGGCTTTTGAATCAGGACCTGAAGCTGGTAGCATAGATGGTCGGACAAAGAAGATCTCTTCATTCCTGTTCCATCCAATTTTGCCCCTAGCTCTCTCTGTTCAGCAGACACTCTTTTTGCAGCCATCAGTTGTAAATATTCATTTCCGTGGATGATCACCTCATCTTCTTCTTCTTCTTCTCTTCTTTTAGGGTTGCATGTTTCCCATCTGTAACAGCCTCTAGTGAGATTGAAATTGAACACGAAAGTTGTATATTTATATTAAGAGTTTACAACATTAATACATTTATTTCTTGTACTCTATAAGCGTCTGTGTTTTTTTAATGTAGTATCTGACTTTGTTGATATGTAGTGATGATTATTTGTATTACCTATGAATTTTCCTGTTGGATAATCTTTTAAAGTTTCATATACTGCTGTTGGTTTAGTACTCTCTTTAATGCAACTTATGTCGCGTTATGTACCAACAACAAAAAAAAAATTAAAAAATTAAAAATCTGGTAAAAGGCCATTGCATCAATTGAGAAAATAAAACTAGGGTTTTAACTGTAGGTTCTTGGATATGAAATTTGTATATTGATCTCTTTACGGTTCAAAATCTGTGTCTCTTTCAACTTGATCCTTAATAATGTATTATAATTTATTGAATAATCATTGTAATTTTAAAAACTTTTCTTTTTCAATTTGAATGAATTTATTATATCTTAAAACAAGAAAAAAAAGGTTTGCGAATTATGTAATCATTAAAATTTATAAATTTACAAAAAATAGTTTCTTAGTGGGGTGATGGACCTCACTACATGCAGAGCCGAGAGCCGACTAGAGCCTTAGGTGAGTTTGGCGGCCAGTCAATAGGAAAATTCTATATTTTTTTACTTTATAAATTATAACATTCCTAAAAATTTTATTTTTTATTTTTATTAAATAGAAAGATTAATAGTGGGCCTACTTCTTCTTCTTTTTTTTTTCTTTCTTTTTTTTATTTTTTTTTTTATATATTTTATTTTATCACCTTTATTTGAGGGCCCCAATTTTTGTTTCTTTATATATTAAAACTTTTCTAAAATATTTATTTCCTTCTATTATTAGATCTTAACCAATAAAGAGATTTAATAGTGTCTAAAAGATTTACGTCCAGATTTTACATTCTCCTTTAAAATAAATAAATAAATAAATATATATATATATATATATTCCCATGATCATTGCAACCATATAAACATGATCATTACAACCATATAAATTTACGGTTGTAGTGAGAATTGGTGAAACATTCCATATTCTTCAAGACTCTTACTACATATTTTTTTTTATCTTCTCTTTTGTCTTTGTTTTTTTTTTTTAATTATTTTTTTTAATCTTGTTTCTCAAATATTTTCTCACTATTTCACTCCGTGAGAATGTTTTGAGCACACTTTATTCTATTGAATAATTTGTTGAAGCCTCGGACCAAATTTTTTGAAATCAAATTCTATTGTTTTATAACTTAAATTATTTTATAGTTTTACTAAATTTTGCTGTCATAAAATCATATATTTTGTTTGTGAGTTGTAATAATTTTTTTATATTGTTGAATATGTTTACTAAAAAGTATGAATCTGAATATGAAAAACATATAAAGAAGAGAAAATAGATAAATTAATTAAATCTAAAAATGAGCTATTGATAAATTTGTTACAACTAATAATCAAAGCACAAAAAAAAAAAAAAAAAAAAAAAAAAAAAAGAGTGAAAAATCAATTAATGAACAACCAAGATTTCTAGATGAATTAGAAGAGTAATTGTACACTACCGAAAGAAAAAGATATTGGTGACTATATGTGCGATAAGAAAAATATTTATGAACAACAATAAATAAATAAATAAATGAATGGGGAGAAGAAAGTGAAATAAAAAATTAGATTCTATTCCCAAAAATATCTATGACCTTGGACAATGAAAAAATATTAATCCAAAAATAAGAGATTTATTGGTAAAAATAGTCTAATTAAATTTAATGATTTAATAATCCTAAAGATAAAAACTCTTGGCATTTTTCAACTACATATTGTATTTGAAAATTAGATAAAAAAATGACTAGTGCATTCAAAAGATTTATAGTTTTTTGTTTTTGTCCCAAGTTATTTAGTTCAAAGTAATATTCAATTAGCTAACGATGAAACTATAGATTGAAAAAGTCTTACTGCTAAACTTAAAAATCATAAAACATTAACATTACAAACATAAAAGGCCACTTCATTTGTTTAGTCTGAAACCTCAAATTATATTGAACCGTCCTTAACTACATAATGTCATTATTAGGTCATGTGATATGATTCATCATTCCTCGTACATAAATTGAATTCGGCAATTATCGAATTCAGTCCCTAAATCACTATTCAAAATTACAAAGAGCAGGATTGGTTGGATCCCATAACTCATACGTGTTCGTCCAATCCCAACTCATAAAACTTATGTGGAAAAAAGCTCGAAAAGTAAGACTAATTATCTTATTGAAATTTGAATAAATTACACTTTTCTCCTATCTAATTAATGTTTATTGCACTTTTATCTACCGTGTTTTGGATAGTTGTAATTACTTCATTTACAGTTAATGTGTATAACAAGCCCATCCCTGTTGTCAGTTTTACTAACGGTCAAATATGGTCAATGTTATTGTGATAAGTTTTTTTTTTTTTCTTAACTTTATGTGACAAATATGCCTTTCAAATTATTGTAAAGACACTTTTGTTCAATGTTTATTGTGCAAAAAGACAATTATACTTTTAACTCATGACATTTTCGTCGATCTAATTTTATTTAATTAGGAGTACAATTGTCTTTTCACATATGAAAAGTATTAGACAAAAGTGTCTTTACAACGATTTTTAGAACAGATTTGTCATATGAAGTTAAAAAATTTGTTACATCAGTATTAATCATCTTTAATTATTAGTGAAATTGATGACAATAATCCATTTATTACATTCCCGTAATTAGAAAATAGGTAACTATAATTATCCAAAATCGGGAAGCAAGTTTAACAAACCCTAGTTTAAGTTATTCTTAAAAATAAGAAGTAAGAGCATAGGTGTTTTTTCAACATTATACCCCTTTTCACAATATTGTTCGAACGTTAATATTCATTTTCAACTTTGAGTAAAATTAAGGTATCAAGACCTACTGCATAGTCAGATTACTATCTGGTACTATCACCTACATTAATTGAGATGCTAACTTCTGTACTGATTGATTTGAAATTTGATGTAAATGTGATATGCATTTAACAACAGTATCAACCCCAACAACTATTGGAGAAATCGGACAGTTCTTTTGGTATAGGCAAAGTACTAAGGTTGATGGAATGCCAACTTGAAAACATTGATTAAAACCTATAAAAATTGATATTTGAGACAAGAAGTACGAGACTACCAAGTGTACGACATTAACATAAAAGTTAACTCACTTTTGTTCATCCTGAAGAGCATTCATTCACACTGTTTGATTTTTTTATTTTTCCAAAAGTTAAAATAAATACACACACAGTTATAGACAACGTGGCTCAAAACTCTCAACCTCTACTTGATGCTTCTCTAGGTATAAAAGAACAGAGGTGGAGACAAGATAGATAGATAGGAGGAAAGAAGAAACTTCCTGGTAGGATAAAGATGAAAACTATTTTTAAAATATTTTTCATCAAATCGAACAAAATAAAAAAAAATAAAATAATAACACTATCTCTTAGAGTTGTCTCATTCCTTTTCCTTTCCTTTTCATCTAATTTTTTCTTTCATCTCAAAGAGAGATTGGAGATCATATTAGAGGGACTAACCTTTTGAGTTTGTTTGTTTGCTTTTTCTATTTAACTAATAATACCTCAAGAAGAGAAAGACAAAAGTAATGATCATTGCAATATAAATACAAATATACTTGATTATTTCAATCTTTTAATCAACATCCATATAACACACATCACACGCACCTAAATATAATTAAATACACGTTTTTATATTTCCATTTTGAGGCTTTCTTAAAATAAAAAGGACATTCGTGTTTCCAATGGATAAACAAGAGGATAAGTATTAGAATATTTTTGTCATTTTTTATTTTAAAATACATTTAACCAAAGAGAGTGAATATCAACTTTCTTAAAAAAATCATGTTATAGTTCGCATATATATATATATAAAAAAGATTCGCATATATAAATATATTGCACCACTAGCCATGGATGCAGAATTTTTTTGGTTAGGTGAGTGCACTCATTTGATCATTTTTAGGTCAAATATTAGAAATACAAAAAAAAAAATAAAAAAAATAAAGGCTGTAGAATTCATTTTCTGGGCCATATGTACATACTTTTTATGGTACCTTTTTTTGGGTTTCTCTCAGAACACAATAGCAAGAGGAGAGAGAAAGCAAGGACGATATAGAAGATAGAGATAGATAGAGACTAGAGAGAGAGAGAGAGAGGAGAAGGTGCAGCGAGGTCTTCGGTTGCCGCTGAGGGTGAATCAAATCCACCGGCCAGATCCGAGAAATCGATCCGACGCCATCATCGGTCGTCGAAGACTACGTTTGCAATCAATCTTTCTGGTCAAATCCCATTTTTTCTTACATCAATCAACAAACCCTCGCACCGTCGCCGGTCCAAAATTGCCGTCGATTCATTCTTGGTTCGTCATTTGAGGCGCTGATTTTGCCCGATCCGATGCGAAAGGTTGCGGAGCATTTGTGAAATTTGCCTTGCACGCTTGGGGTCTTGCTGTTGAAGATCTGAGCTGCTACGATCTCTCCAATTTCGAGCTGGAAAAACCCATCAGGTCATTTTTCTTAATATGCACTTGTCAAATTTCCACATATATATATATATATATATATATATTATACAAATGTTACGGCTATTATAGAATTGGGTTTATTCCTATTGTGCACTCAATCCCACAATTTATTGTTATCACCCAAACGGAGATAAATTTCAAAGGTGTAGTACTTTTCTGATGGGCTCTATTTGTCAAATAAGAAATTACGAAGTAGGTGAATTATATTTTCAAGGACTTTGCATGATTTTTCGGTTTAAAGCAATCACATTTTATATCATTTATGCTTGAAGAACTGCACCTTCTATGCACCCAGATAACATGTTTTACATTGCCCATCTATGCATGAAAATCTCGCTGAACATTTTCTGTCATGATTATGAATTGATTCTCTTATTACTATAGCCCTCTTATGGTTTGAAGGAAATTATTTCAGTAGAACCCTAAGGTTACTGAATGATTCTAGAGTGTTTAGAGACCTTCAAGTGGACCTCATAAGTTTCTGTTATATGAAGTGGCATGCAACATTCCAATTAGCAAGCCAAATATGCCATATGTCAAATTCTGCCTTATATGAAACAGTTTAGATATTCAGCCGATGTAGAGAAGAAGGCAACAATGTTGAAAGAAGGCCTAACTAGGATTGATAAGATTAAATTTGGCTCAGGTAGATGCTGGAACCAAAAAAGACTAAATGGATTCAAGTTTGAATTGGTGAGAATTAAGCAGACAGATTCAGCAGTAATCAGCAATAATTAGGATCTCGCTCTAATTGCTGAGCAAGCCTCCATGGTTAAAGGAACGCCCACCAAAGTGATTGGAGAATGCGTGCAAGCTCCAAAGTCAACCATATGAATGACATGGGTTAGATTGGTGAGTAACATGTCTGAAAATGAAAGTTGATGCTATAGGCTTTGTGAATAAGCTTCATAAAAGTTGATTGCATGCTAATTTGATCTGTGCTCCACTAGCCCCTTAATTTTTTTTTGACATGGCATTCCTTTTCACAGTGTGGGACTTTGAATCCTTATATTTAGGATTTTCGGTTAGAACTTATTTCTTATTATTTCTGTTGGTTGGGATGAGCTAGATCAAACTATTGAGCTCAGTTTTAGGATTAGGTTGTGTGTAGCTTAACCTGAATCTTGTTGACTGGAGTGCCACGAAATGTAACAATTCTTTTACTTATAGGGTGTTGGGTTTTAGTAATGATTTGAACTAAGTTATTTATTTATTCAATATCGGGTTGGCTTGTGCTAAGAGAAATTTTTGTAAACAGAATAAGTTGGGAAAGTGGGTTCTGATTAATACTTGTGGCAGGGATTTCTTCATTTGGGTCAACTTGAGCAACCATTGCTAGGCTTAATCTGGCCCAATTTTAGGCCTAGTTATTTTCTTACACATCAACTTGACTTAAGAACAATTTTATATCTTTGTAGCCTCACCAGGACTACTGGGATTACACGAATGAAGACATCCAACAAACCAAAAATCCTCCCCCAGACAGTTTTATTTTATACTCGCATTATTTTTGTGAAGTAGGATGGTTGTAAAAACTATAGAAAATTTACTTGACAATCCTTAGTAGACTCTTATGAGGATAAAACTATGGAAGTGTGCTCAATAAGATCACAGAAAACTAAGAATCTCCTACCTTTTCAATAAAACATTAACCTTCTTGTTAGATTTTTTATATATGTATTTATTTTTGATAAATTGCAGCTTATGTACGCATGATGTGCACAAGGCAAAGATATGCAGCCCCTATAAGGAAACAAATGAATCCATAAGGGAAGGGATCATGCTCCTGTCACCCAACTATGAATAAAAACCACTTATAAAAAAAGAAAAACTACTAATAAGAACCAAAAAATAAGTCTTTAACTTATGAATTGGTTTTGTCCACTTTTTGGAATGGCCGTTACTTCCTCTCCCCTCAAATCACCAAATTGTGCACCACTGGACACATACAATGATTTATTTCTTCTTGTGTTAATGATTAATCCTCCTACATCCTCTCCATTTCGTTGTTCAAAATATCAGCCATTGTGGGACGACTTGGCTGAGTTGCAATGAACTCAGGCTGAGTTGATCGCGTTACAGCCCGATATATCGTTGTGAATGAAAATCACAAGGGACTTGGCTAGGACTTCACAGAGGGACTTGACCATGTTGGCACTATAACATCTCAGTGAGCTCTTTTTAAGTTCATAGACTCAATTTTGCCTAGGGCTGCAAACGAACCAAACCGAGCTTTAGACTGACCGGGCTTGTTTGTTTATAGCTCAGCTCGGGCTTGTGTCGAGCTCAAAAACTAAGCTCAGCTCATTTAAGAAAACAAATTGAACTCGTTCAAAATCGGTCTCACCAGTCTCGTTTAGTAAACCATTGAAAATTTTATTTTATACTTCCAATGATTAATAATTCCAATAAAAAATATAAACAAATATAAACGAGCCCTATAACGAGCCTACAATTCATGAACATATACAAACCCTACACGAGCCTATGTTCATGAACATAAACGAGCCTACACGAGCTCATATTCACGAGCCTACACAAGCTGAGCCCAACATTGTGCGGGATCGACTCGTTTACTAAACAAGCCTAGAAATCGAGATCGAGCTCGGCTCATTTGCTTAACAAACAACTCGGTTCATTGCACTCCTAATTCTGCCTAATTTTCTCATTCCCTCGTTCTCTAACTTCAATCTCTCACCTCTAAATTCATTATAAATCCTAAATGTGTGGATCGAACCTCTTAGGAAAATAAGATCTTGGGCTAAAACTTGGATCAAAGCACACCAAGCTTTCAACTAGTTGGTGAGATCTTATTTATTTATTTATTTTTGTTTTGTTTTTATTTTTTATTTTTTATTTATTTTTGAGTTAACATGTTATATGTCTTGTGTCATAAGTTTTCATTTATTAATAGTTGAAGTCTCTTCTGACTCATTAATTTAGTAAAAAGCATAGCTTACCAAGCCTTTAATATTTACAATGACTTAAATTTCATATACAGGCTATTAGTTGAATTACCCCAAAAAATTGTAGTGAATTCTTATTATTCTTATTAATTTTTTCCTTAAATTTGTTAGCATGACCTAGAACAAAGATTTCATATTTCAAAATTCATAGTAATCAAATGTTTTTTTTTTTTTTTTTTTTGGGTGGGTGGGTTGGTAGATTGACCCTTATTAATAGTAATCTCTCTAGCTTGCATACGTAGATCACGTCTCTGTTCACTATTCTAGCTTCAACGGAGCATAGATTTGAGAAGCTGCCAATGGACTTATTGAATTAAATATCGCTTGGTCAATTGGAAGGTGGCTTTCAATTTGCTTCCCTGTGAAAGAAGGGAGCTTAAGGATTTAGGAGTTGAGTCTGTTTTTTTTTTTTTTTTTTTTTTTGATAAGTCTAGTCTCTTTAATCAAGGCACTTTTGGAAAAAGGTTATGGAGTTATTGGTTGGGGAGGGAAAGTTTATGGGCAAGGTTAAAAGTTAAATTAAGGGTGTTTGGGGGTATAAATATCCCAATGGTATCCTAATCTCATGATGTGGGAATGTACAAGAACAATATGTTGTCGGTGATGTTCAACTAATTAGGTTTCAGGTTGGTGATTAAATTGTTGAGATTTCTCTTAGGAGCAATTTCCAAATCTTTTGATTTCCAAGTTATATAAAATTGAGCAATTTTTTCACACTTAACTTTAGTCTCCGGCACGTCACATTATGAGTGCGTACAAGTTCTATAATACTGGGGAAGGGTGCAGGCTATGATTCAAATGGCAATAATAATTTTCTTACAAACTTTATCAGTTTTGCTTAATCATAAGTGCATTTGGAGAAAGCCATAATTTGAAATTCAAATAATAAATGTCTCTGATAATTTCATTCCATATTTAATTTTTTTTTCTTTTTGTTCAACCATAATGAGGTTATTTATAAAGATTCTTATGCCAGTCATTTGATGTGCATTGTTGTACTAGGATTTTCTTCCCTACGGTCTTTTATTTGGTTAATGAGATCAATTTCCTGCACTATCTCTTTGCACGATGTGTATGATATTATTCCAAATCTTGTCTTATGGAATGTTTGTGAAATAACAGCAAAAAGAATTGTAATATGCAGGCTGATCTGTATGCGGGGTTCTGACGTGGATTTTGGTGGATCATCTACTCTTCAGCTCATGCAACACTTATACGGTGATCCATCCTTCTTGGTTTGTTGTTTCTATTTTCAGTTGTGAAACAGATATGCAGAAGAGTGCGAGTCTTTCCAAGAACACTTCTTTGAGACTGACGCCCCAGCAGTCTCTTCGCCGCTTGGGTTTGTGTTCTCAAATAGCAACTGGGCAGCACTCCTCCCCGATTGTCTTTCCAGAAAAACGTAGTAAAGTGAAGACTTTAAGGCGTGGAGACATCAATGTTACGATTGATGATCCCAAGAAAGCAAAGAGAGAGGAACATAGGATTGATATTGGAGATGAGCAGTCTGACTTGTTGGGATATGAAGTGGTTTCCGGAACGCTGGTATTGGATAAGAGAAAGACAAGTAAAAATACAGATGTACAAACTCCAGCAGAGATAACAAACCGGGATGCAGTTGATGCCAAACTTACAAGCAAGGCGTTGGTTTGGGGTTCTCATATGTTGTTTCTAGATGATGTGATTTCGGTAAGAATTTTCAGACAGGTTGTGCTTTTTGCCTGAATTGTGCCTCGTTTCAATTTTCAAATGGGGCTCAATATGCATTTCCTTGAATTTAACAGGTTTCGTACAATGATGGCCTCAGACACTTTACTGTGCATTCATACCCTGTGAAAAAGGGTTCGTGCGGCCTTTCTTGTTTTACGAAAACTGGGAGAACTCGGAAGGACTTCCGCTTCTTGGCTGCTAGCCCAGAAGCAGCAGTCCAATGGGTTAGTGGATTTGCAGATCAGCAATGTTTTGTGAATTGTTTGCCTCATCCTTTGCTTTCTTCAAAGAAGCAGGCTTCAGATTTTGTTGCTTCTGAGTTTCCTCCTGAATTACATATCAAATGTAAAAGTCCACCTAAGATGCTTGTGATTTTAAATCCGCGGTCCGGACGTGGTCGTTCAAGTAAAGTTTTCCATGGCATGGTGGAACCAATATTTAAGGTACGTAGAAATTTCTGTTTTGGTCTCAACATATATTTGAAAATGCTAGTACAGTGGGATACCCATTCTGGATCAAGCCATGAAAAAATGTTTGCATGTCTGGATGCTTATGCAAACATATTTATGCTGTAAAAATCCTTAATATACTTGAGAAATCTATCAGATATTTTATAAGTCATTGATCAGATAACAACCACCACCAACCTAATCAACCAAGCAAGACAAAAAAAAATTTTTTAGTTGATTCTCTTAGGTGATATTCTATGATATATTTGAGATAACTTGATCCTAAGTGCTCCCAGTAATGGTGTTTATACTTTCCTTTTTAATGCTTTTTTTGGTTTGGGTAGTTGGCTGAAATAACTGTATTCTAGAAACAACATAAGTATGTTTATAGTATTTTTCTTATTCATGTATGTAATTTATATTAGAGTTGCAAATTGTGACAGCTTGCAGGGTTTAAGATGGAGGTAGTCAAAACAACATCTGCTGGTCATGCTAAAAATCTTGCTTCGAGTCTCGACTTCAGCACATGCCCTGATGGTACTTTTGATTCTAAGGCCGCCTTATAATTTGTGTTTTATTTCATTCACTGCATTTTGACCATCTTTGATCATTTACCCTCTTATAATCTGTGGAATTATACTTGTTGCAGGAATTATATGTGTTGGAGGCGATGGAATTGTTAATGAGGTTAGTCATATCCCATTTCATGGGATATTCTTATTGGTCTACACACTACAAAATGAATTATTTTTCTTGTGCATATCTAATTATTATTGTTATTTTTTTCACTTGAAAGGGTTTTCAGTAATGTCAAGTTCTTAGAAGTTCCTGAATGAACCATATTAGGTATTACCTTGGATTATTTGAAAAAGGATATTAACTCATGTTTTTGTGGTTGATCAATACTTCTGTTCAGTATGATATGAATTTTTTTGATTGTTTATCTATATTAAAAAAGGCGAAAGATGATTTTTTGGAGAAAATTATGTTAAAATTAGTTTCTGCATGACAAAGTTAGGGTTTTGTTAGTTTTAATATATTATAAAATTGTAACTAATTATACAAGTGCTTTTGTGGTCTATCATTTCCCTAAAAATATCTTAGGTAGTGATCTCTAATGACTCATTTAAGTGGTTGCTTTTATTGGTATATTTGATATCAACTTGGTTTGGCCACCCACCCATGAAGTTTATATTGATCCCATTGATTTTCGCGATGGTCAATTTTTGGCGTTGAGAGGGGTAACCACTGTTGAATTGCCCCATAATATTTTCATAGGCAACTGAGTCCTTATATCGGGATGCTGTTGCAGCAGCCATGCCCATAATTTGCTTAAAGTGAGAACTGCATCTACCATATTTAACTTTGATAGTAAAATGTTAAATTTGGGTCATGGGCAACTCCAGAAAAGCCTAGCCAAGTTGATGGTTTATCTCCGTTATTTCACGATAAAAAGTTCTCTTGTTATGTTGTTGAATCAAGGGTTTAAGTTTCACAGTGAAAGTAGAGTTTTATTCATTTGGTCAGAAGTCTTTACAAATGAAGTGAGAAAACCTAACCCTATTAATTTACTTCAGGGAAGGGAGCTTTTTGTTGAACTAATAACCTTTATTTTACTTTTGCTTCATGTGTCATCACATTTTTACCCTTTTTTTCTTTTTTCTTTTTCAAGTGAGTTATTTAAATGCACCACTTAACTCACATGTGAAAATTAGATTGCTTTTCTCCACACCAGATCTGACTTCCTTTCTCCAAGTGACTTTACTAATCCCTCGTGCTGTTTTTGCATCATTCACCCTATTGGCATTACTTGGATTTGACTGAGTTTGAGTGTTATGGTGTTCTATATTATGGTTACCCAGATGATTTCCCCAATATAGATTCATACTAGCCGTTAGCTGTTCCAAGTATTAGTTGATTTATTAAATTCGAGAGTTTGTTGATGGATATTTTAGCTATAATATGATTAATATCTGTATCCCTTCAGAAGGATTTTTCCTTACAATATAATAATTTATTGTTCTTCTTGAAAGGAGTTTGACATCAATGCTTCAGTACTCACCCTATCTAATACTTGCTCCTTAATTTAGGTGGTGTATTTATTTTTATTTTATAGGAAATCGTCAATTTGGAAATCTTGCTGACATTTCTGAAAAACACATTTGCATGGCTTTCTGATTTAAAATTGCCATAGGCAAGCATAAGATTTCTTTATAAAACACACTACAGCCATCATTCAGCTCCATGGCTGGGTTTAAATTCTTAAGCTGTCACACAAATGGTTTTATTTTTCTGTATATTGCCTTTCTTTTTCGTTTGGTGATATTTACATGAATTACCTCTAGGGTGGGGCAGTCATGATAATTTTATGGTAGATTGTAAGTCGAAGTAAATTGTAGCATGTTCTATTGATAATTTGCTTCAGCTACCTGCTTGTTTGTGCTAGTATCACCACGTGATCTAATTATAACCTTTGCATTATTATTTTTAATTTTTCCTTTTCTTCTTTCATAAAAGTTAATTCTTTATTATCAGAAAGAGTTTCACGACTTTATATACCGCAGGTTTTGAATGGTCTACTTAGTAGAGACAATCAGAAAGAAGCAATCTCAATTCCAATTGGAATTATACCTGCTGGTTCGGATAATTCTTTGGTATGGACCGTTCTAGGAGTTAGAGATCCAGTTTCTGCTGCAATAGCCATAGTAAAGGTAACTTTAATTTGTTCACGTGTAATGGATCAAAGCTGGCTTTTTATGACACTAATTCTTGCGTTCAACTTTTACAACTAATGAACACATTTTGGATATCTGCCATTCTTTTCCTGATAGCCTGTTTTAGCTTTTCAAACAATCGTGACATTGCTTGGTGCAATGGTAAATTGTATTTTACTTTGCCACTTTATCATTTGTATTAATTAATCATTGAAGAGCTGGCTGTTAGTACTTAGTCCCATCACACACCAATCACTAATTGAATTCTGCAAAATGAATACTGTTGTGTTATTTTTTGCCTATTTCTAAATGCTTTGATTTAATTTTAACGAATATGTTTGAATACCTTGTTACCAAATTTATCCAAGCGCTCGACTTCATTTTGGCACCATTATTGTGCGAAGAGAACATTTTTTCTTGGGTTTTTATTATCAAATATCCATTATTCTTAAAAGCAAATGTACTACATAACTATATCTTTCAGTGAGCAATACCGGATCAGCCAAGTGCTTCTACTTCTATGATAGATATAGGTGGAAATAAATTAGTATTCATCTGAATTGTGTTTTGCACATCACAGATGATTTAATCTGTTTGGTAAGGGAGGTACCGTGCTTGTCAGAAGGGTTGCATGGAAAATCTGTGGAGGAGACTCCTATTTGGGTGCTCTAATTTTCTATTCTTAGTTCATTTTTGTTATGGGTTCATGGTCGGAATTGTAAATCTGTGGAGGCTCTTATGTTTTGTGGATAGTTTGAGGGTATAGTGGTTTTGCTTTTGTGCAGTTGTATTCGGGATCCTGTTCAGTGCCTTTCGATGAAAATTTTACTTATCAATTTTTTTTTTAAGAGAATGAAAGAATTGTTTTTGGACTACTGCAAAGAATTCTGTCCACCAACACTTGTCGTCTAGGCCAAAAGTGGACGATCCTGCCTTTTCAATTCTCAGTTATCCAAAACCCTATCAAACCTATCACAACCTTTCACTGAAGAGGAGAATGTTAACTTTTTAGGCATTTGCAATCTTGAAGAATTGAATACAGTTAACTAAAATGGAGACTACATCAATAGGGATTCTCCCAAAAACAATCTGAAAAGGTTCCCAAACTAAAAACTGAAAAAGAGAGAACCAAAACTATCTAACTTTGGTGCAATAACTGATATCCAACACCAAACCTTGGCAACAGATGCACATTGTGAATCTATGTCCACCACATGTTTCATAGCCACAGAGCAAATTTTTCTCAATTCTCCCCCCGAAAAGTACTCTCCACAAGGGAACCTTTCCCCACTTTAGGTAAACTCAAATTTCTTCCATCAACTCCTTATCAAAGTCGAAACTAAAGAAATGTCCCCATCTCGAATGAAAATTCAGCTTGTCTTTGTTTAGAGCCCAACACTCTTCCTCCGCTGACCTCCTCTTGGGGGAAGTAATAATCAATAGATGTAATGAGTGAACTGTTGCACATCTATGCATGAAGGGCCTGTTGTCGGCCCAAAGTTTCTTGCTGTCCAAAGAAAACAAAATTAATAATCCTTCTTCCACTACAAAACTCAAAAAGAAATTCTATCTGAATTAGGAATGTGAGACAAATATGTCATAAATTTTTGCATGAGGTGACTAGAACTCCTATGCAGACTGTCCACCAACCACTATTATTCTCTTTCCTCAGAGCCTGGGAAGGCTGTGTTAGTGATAGAGACACCAAACATAATAGTGACACAGTGCAAGAAAGATTACTGATGACTGTAAAAAATTTAAAACCAAAATGAACCTCCCTTATTCAGGGAAAAATAGAAAAAGAAACTCCCTTTGGGTGCTTATGATAATGTACGAGATTTAGTTTCATCAACATGTGAATTTAACGTTTTTCAGCCCTTATTCATACCAATTTGAAACATTATTTTCTTTTAAATAAAAAGAATTGTATTATTCTTTCTTTCTTTATGCTAATGCGAACGTGTATGTACTTCATGGCACGTTTTCTCTTTCTCATCCTTGTGTTTTTTTATTTGTTTCAGGGTGGCCTTACTGCTACAGATGTTTTTGCTGTTGAATGGATCCAAACTGGCATCATTCACTTCGGAATGACCGTCACATATTTTGGTTTTGTTAGTGATGGTAAATCATGAAGCTTTTTGATTGATCTTGTATATCTTTCTTTCATCTTGGTCAATTAGAGACTTTGTGATTTTGATAATGATGGATAAAAACATATCTTTATGTTATTATTTTTCCAATCATTTACTTTATATTTTTTCATTTTAAGTAAAACAAAGAGAGCATGGATCTTAAGCTTTGATGCTCATTGCTTGCACAGCTAGATATTGCATTTCCTTACAGACACATTCACTGCAAAAGCATTGCTAATGATTCCAAATTCCGTATATGCTCTACCTGACCATATTGACTCTAATTGTATCCTTTAGTAAATGAGGTCAATATTCAATTACCAACTATTGAACCATGGAAACCTTATCCTCTCCTTTTCCCCCTCCCCTCATTTATCCTCTTGCCCTTCTCTTCTACCAGATGAACCATAAATTGTCTCCTTCAGGTTTATGTGCTCTTGATGAGCTGCTTCCTTGTATGTTATATCTTGATTCCTGGACCACCCATGGTGATACCTTTTGCTGCTTGTTTGTTTATTTATCAACAATCACATCTTGATTATGCTTTTCTTTGGTCAGTAGAAGATTATAACCATTAGGCATTATCTTGACCACTTGTGCTTTTGACACTAAAACCACTTCATGGCATAATGTATGATGTATGCATTTAATTTGCATGTATTAGTTATTTGCTCCATTAGCCTGAAGTCTCGCTGTGACAGTGTGTGTCAGTTGGGATGACAATATTAATGCCAACCTAAAATAGTTTGACTACGCAGTGCAAGTTATGTGTGCGCGATATTATTAATTACGGGTGGAATGCTATTTATATGTATTTATTTCTAATTTGTTGCAGTTTTGGAACTTTCTGAGAAATATCAGAAGCGCTTTGGTCCTCTGCGTTATTTTGTTGCTGGTTTCCTCAAATTCTTATGCTTGCCTAAGTACAGTTTTGAAGTGGAATATCTTCCAGCATCAAAAGAAGCAACTGATCAAGAAAAAAAACTCTCAGCCGACAGGGAAATAGTTGACCTGTCAGACCTGTACACAGACATTATGAAGAGATCAACGACAGACGGCATGCCCAGAGCCTCTAGCCTATCAAGCATTGATTCAATTATGACCCCAAGTCGAATATCTGGAGGAGACTTGGATACAACCTGCAGTAGCACACATGCTAGCACTGAACCATCAGAATATGTGCGTGGCCTAGATCCAAAATCAAAACGCTTATCGTCTGGAAGGAGCAATGTGATGGCAGAACCAGAAGTTATTCATCCTCAGCAACCACTTTCAGCAACTCCTAACTGGCCAAGGACTAGGTCGAAATCTAGAACGGATAAAGGATGGACTGGATTGACAACCACAAATGACTCCACCAGATGTTCTTGGGGAAATACAACAACAAATGACAAAGAGGATATTTCGTCAACGATGTCAGATCCTGGTCCAATTTGGGATGCTGAACCGAAGTGGGACGTCGAGCCCCACTGGGATGTAGAAAATCCTATTGAATTGCCAGGGCCATCAGATGATGTTGAAGCTGGAGTGCGCAAGGAAGTTGTGCCTAGATTGAATGACAAATGGGTGGTTACAAAAGGTCATTTTCTTGGTGTCCTTGTGTGCAACCATTCGTGCAAGACTGTTCAAAGTTTGAGTTCCCAAGTGGTTGCTCCAAGAGCTGAGCCTGATGACAACACTTTGGATTTATTGTTGGTTCATGGAAGTGGGCGACTGAGGCTGTTGAGGTTTTTCTTGCTTCTGCAATTGGGTCGACACCTCTCACTGCCATATGTTGAATATGTCAAGGTATGACAGAGACACCTTTTCTTTTCCCCGTAGGCAATTTATCCTTGGGAGTTTTTGCACTTGTGTGAGATTTGAGGAAAATTACACATAATAATCTAAATACTGCACACGGAAGACATTGAATTTTTGTAGTCTGCAACTGCAGTACATGAAAAGGTTAACAACATAGCTGGCCAGTTTTTTTTTTTTTTTTGAAAGATTCCTACAAGCCAGTTTAGCAGACTACATCCAATAGTTTGAACGTCTTTGTCATATGGATTGCATTTGGTGTGGCTGTTTAATGTATTTGAATGAGATTTGTCATTGCATGTATTTTTATGCTTGCATAATTTATTGAGCAGTAGAATTATGAAATGCTGCTAGTGGTAGTAACAATGTAACCCACGAGTGTATTGTAATGCAGGTAAAATCGGTGAAGATTAAGCCTGAAAAGCAGACGGGCACGGGCTGTGGTATTGATGGGGAACTTTTCCCTGTCAATGGGCAAGTTATGTCTTCCATACTTCCCGAACAATGCAGGCTTATTGGTCGTCCTGCCAGTGGTACCAAATAATTTTCTGTGGCCCCTCTCTTTGATCTCTTCTTCAGGTTCCATGGATGCACCTTTGCTCGTATTTCAATTATACGTGGTAGTGGAGTATGTAGAGTATTCATATACCACATGAAAGAACTTCATTCCATTTTCTTTCAACCCTCCCCACCATTGCACCGTCTTGCATGTTTGAGGTCTCTGTAAATTTTGTCACCATTTTATTTCATTTATTTGGTTTCTTCCTCCCTTTTTTTTTTTTTAACCTTTTGGGTTTATTTCTTTTGTTATATCCTATTATGTACACTTCTCCATGTTTGCTGTTGTGTGCAAACTGTCATGTATTAAAATCTTGCTGTTATTTTTTCTCATTTTGAACTACACACACACACACACATATTCATTTATGTATGCATTTATGTAATTAAACAAGCGTAATAGGTGGAATTTATTTCCAAGAAAGCGAAGGAAATGGAGACAATAAGGACAGTGGTGTGCTTTGCAAGGATTATAGTAAGTACTCTGTAAAGCTGCATGATCTTCAGGGCTTCTGGAATTCCGTGGATGAACAAATTAATGATGCCATTCCATTATGTTCTTTCAGTGCGGTAACTGCATTCCGAAGACGGAAGCCGCAAAATTTAAAGTCCAGATGTGTAACAGCGGAGGAAAAAATATTGAGCAAAAGGTTACCATCTAGTGATGGCCGATTTGTGCAGCGTGTTAGAAGGGAATGCCGAGAAATAGACTGGTGGTTCAAATTTGAATCTGGGATATCCATGGTTACTCTTGCAGTTAGAACTTCTAGGTTTGCACCAAGTAATGGCTTCTAGAGGACATTGAACTGGAATGGTGCTTAGTTGATGGCTGTTGTATGTGTATGAAGTGGCTGTTTGTATATTTGGAATCCTCCATGGATGCTATTTTTTCATTTGAGAGCTTTTATTTTTGCTTCTAGTAATGAGAAATCAATTTGGAATGGTGCTAATTTGATTGTTATTTTAAGCAATGACCAGGATATATGGGTGTTCAAAATGGAAGAAAATTAATCCCCCACCATTGGCCAAATATAAATACAAAGCAATCACAAACCTCAACGTGAGTTAGGCACAAGCGTGGAATTTAATGACTTGGTGATTCTCAAGCAGTCCGTGATTTTAAGAGAGTTGTTAATTGGCTAGGGGCTTAGAGGAAATTGGTGAAATCATATATAGTTTAGGTTGTATTCATTCCACTATGTCATGGTCAAAGATATGGTCAATCCCAACCCGTTTGATATACTCTCATTTCATTTTCTTTGTTTCTTTTCGTTCTATTTTCTTTTCTACCAAAAGAAAGAAAAAGACTTTTTACCCCTTTCTTCTCCTCCTTCACTCATATTACTTTTTCTTCGAAACCGCATCTTCTGTTGCATACTTTTTGTTGCCCGCACGGGAGTATGACATGGGCGCAACAATCAACGTGTAACACCATTATCCTGAAGTTTGAAAAAATAGTATTGCAATTTAATATAGTATAATATAATATAATATAATATAGTAGTATACCAAATTAATGGTACAAAATCACAATTTAATGTGTTTCCAAAAGTACTGCAACACAAAAAACACAATAGATTATCCACATCCCTTTCTGCCAATATTTTTGTAAATTCATCAATTACTGTGGAAGAAGAGTGGCTCTCCATTCTTCGTGATGGAAGGAAATGGATAAAAAAAATGCAAAATCCTTCGGAAGGTTCAAGGAAAGAAGTAGATTGCATTTTTACCTAAAAAAAAAAGAAAAAAAGAAGTAGATTGCATTCAATTCAATGGAAATGTCAGGTTGGTGGTGGTACCCACACGGAAAGTGGACCATATATATATATATATATATATATACATATATATCATCTCACCTAGTGACACGTAATTTTCCATTATAAGTTTTCACTCTTTCAATCGAAGACTGCATTATTAAAATTTCTTCTTTGCCCTCAGAAAAGAAAATCCAATTCCGCGTTTCCACTATTATTGTACCCCCTTATTTATTAATTTTATTATTGTTGTTGTCACTGTCACATATACACGTAGTCACATATGATCAGATCGGATTATTATTATTATTATTGTCTTTCTAAAAAAAATCATATTATATAAAAATATTGTTTGGTGTTGAGAAGACAATTCCTCTTCAGACGGCCACAAAGTAAACGCCTTCTTCTTCCTCTTCTCATCAAACTTCACACTTCACGTTTCAGCTTTCATTCTGTTGACTGTCAAACTATATATAAAGAGAGAGTTTGTGTGTAGTCTATCTGCTTTCGTTGTGTTTTAATTGATCTCTGGAAAAAGACTTAGTTTCACTGATATAGCAATTGCCGTGCCGTCGATGCAAAGAAGGAAGACACCGCACTGACAAAGATGGATAAGAAGCGTTCAGGCGCATCTGGGGGTCTCCTCTACAAGATCAAGGTTGCTTTATTCTTCTTCTTCTTTCCATGTTCTTAATTCTCGATAAGCAATTCAATTTTGATTTACCAATTGCTTCTCTGAAAAATTGAAAACCAGTATATATATATATATATATATTCAAACAAGTTGGTTCAGAACTTATAGAAAGCAAATTTGATTTAGGGCTTTTACATCTTTGTAATTTCTTCATGTTTACTTGTTTACGTAACTTCAGAGAGCTGCTTGTCTTGATTCATCATCGTCAGACACTGGAAAAGGGCAAAGTAAGTCATCGAGCAATAAAGTGGCTCATGGATTCCATTTAGTGGAAGGGCAGTCTGGTCATGACATGGAGGACTACCATGTTGCTGAATACAGGAATCAGAAGGGGCATGTGCTTGGATTGTTTGCCATATTTGATGGTCATCTTGGTGATCGTGTCCCCAGTTATTTGAAAGATAATCTTTTCAACAATATACTTGAGGAGGTGTGTCTTCATAAATACAAACTCCATTTCCAATTTACTTTGTGTTTTTGTTAGTTTATTTACACCTCTATGTTGCTTAGTTTTCTCATCTTTTTCAAAGTTTGTCTGAATCTTTAGAGAAATGAGGACGATCAGAGTAGGTAGAATATCAATATACAACATGTAGTCACACGTCATCAATATGAATCCTGAAATCTTTTAATTGGGGAAGTCTGCAACAAAAAGCAAACAAGGTTGTGTCTCACTGCTTGGAGGTAAACATTTTTTTAAAACATGTAGGAACTTGAATCTAGATAACTATGTCAGGGATAGGAACTGCAGTACATCTGTAAAAAATTCTAGGTTTTTTGAATTAAAGCAAGTTGCGAAAAATGACGAAGATAGGGAAGACTACAAGATCTAACAGATCTCCCATTGATGTTTGGTAGTATACATATGGCAATGACATAGTTTGTTTGGTAGTATACATATGGCAATGGCATAGTTTGGTTAACTAGTTTTAACATGATTTTTAGGTCTTAGCAGATACTCTTAATGGAGGAAAATCATCTTATTACCAATTTATAACAACAGAGATGGTATTCAGAACTACACTAGCTAATATAGAATCAAGCTTGTTAGTTGTATGATTAAACATTAGGTGGGGCATTGAATTGATAAAAAAAGTTAACTATGAGAACTATTTTCTTAGGCAATTCATTGAGGCTATTTTTTTGTTCCTTTTGTGTGTGTGTCATTTACAAGACTGCAACTTGATATTTTTTTAGTTATGAACAAGTTGAAACAAAAATATTAAATGAAAAAATAATCCTGCAAGTTATTCCAAATGGCACATTGGTGCACTCTTAGCTAGAAAGAGAAGTAACATGTTTTTTGCTCTTTTTCCAAATATTTTTGTTTAGGACTTTTATCTATGAACAATCACACCTTAAATGACTTACAATTTAATTACGCTTTGGCAAATCAACAATGCCATTATAAATATATTTATTTATATATTGACAATTCAATCATGCCTCCTTTAAATATATTTATTTATACGTTGGCAATTCATTCATGCCTCCACAAGTATATTTATTTATACATTGGCAGTTCAATCATGCCTCCACAAGTATATTTATTTATACATTGGCAGTTCAACCATGCCTCCACAAGTATATATATATATATTTATACTTTTAAACTAGCAACTCATCCATGCTACTTATGTATGTATTTTATTCATATAAATACTTAGGTAATATATTTACGCCTTTGGCAACTCATCCATGCCTATAATTGAACCACGTACCAAACCTTAAAAGTTAATTTATCAACCAAACAATTCTTACATAGGCAAATTAACTTATCAACAAAACAACTTATACCTAGGCATTCCATGCATATCATATGCATATAATTAATTTAATAACCAACCTGTCCAGATATACCAAATAAGACTAATAATATTGATTTGTCAAATAATATGTATATATACACATATATTATTTAATATATATATGTATATAACACCTTCCTTAATAATCCTTGATTATTGAAAATCATATATACATATATATATCAATAAATACACACACACACACACACACACACACACCATCCATACAACTCATAAATTAATTAAACCAGATATACACATATATACCTCCTTCCATCACCAATATATTAATTTAATTATATTTATGCAAATTAAATGCTACTAAATATCGTCATAAATGGTTTCCCATAAATACTCCATCTCGGTTTAAATAATTTTCCGACACCGTCTTACTAAAACGTAAATATCTCCTAGTAGGATGAGAATCTAAGAATGAAATTGGTACCATTGGAAAGAGAAGGAAAAATTCGTAAATTTGAACTCAAGAATGACTCAATTTCGATTTAAGATAACTGAGTTATGATCGTTTAAATTTCGAGTAACAAAATAGGCAGAATAATAGGTTGAGCTCAATCGCTATTGTGAGCGCGACTGTACCAGATTAAAGACGACACGTGGCGCACTATGATTCACTGCTACATCAACTCTAATGGTGCGCGCCGCACCAGATTATTTCAAAATTGACTAGACCCAATATATGGTCCAGGTGCATGCTTGTACCAGATTAAATAGTGCTGCATTTCACTGGATTATCTGCCCTTCATCATCACAATTCAATGGCCATGATTTGCGTGCGCATGGTAGAGAAGTAAGCCGCGCCACACCGAATCAAAACCTCCTTTGATGTGCCGATCCACAGACACAGTGTATATATATATATATATATAAAGGCACATTGGTGCACTGTTAGCTAGAAAGAGAAGTAACATGTTTTTTGTTCTTTTTCCAAATATTTTTGTTTAGGACTTTTATCTATGAACAATCACACCTTAAATGACTTACAAATTCTATTGGTTTTTCTTCGAAAGTCATAAAAGATAACACTAACATTAATTTATTAGTTTTTTTTTTAGGCATCAAGTTCTTGGACCAAAATTACTTGATTATCAGCCTAGCTCTACAGCTACGGCTAGGTTGAGAGTTATCTAAGTTGCACATATTCACTTAGGGGATGTTTAGCTATGCAGGGCAATGGACACTACTAGGATCTGTGTGTATGAATTGTAGACATGAGGTGCACCATAGTTGTTAAGGCTCAAGGCACACTAAGGCGCCAAAGGCCTTCTAGAGCCAAAGTGCAAGGTGCAATATAAGGTGCAAGCCTGATTGAAGTAAGGCGCATGTGTAATAATAATGCATATTTGAACATATATTATTATTTATATTCAGAATCAAGCACTAACTGCAATTAATGTAAGTAGTAAACCATAAATTTATGAATTTTGTCAAATATTTCATAATGTTAAATAGGATGATATATGACATAGAACATTTTAATTTATTAGTCATTAAATAATAAAGAAATGGTACGAATAAGTGATTAAAAAAATAAAAGGCGTGTCTTTTTTAGCATGGAGCCTACTAAAAAGGCGAACTTGAGGGCTTTATGTGAGCCTGATTGAAGGGGCCTGACATGTACTAGGTTGAGGCGCTCTAGCTCATACTTGACGAGCCTAGTGCTTTTTCGGAGCCTAGGCATGTCTTTAACAACTATGAGATGCACTGAGGGTTTATAAAAAGTGCTATTGGTGGCGCTGGTCCTCCAATAGCGAGATTAAAAATCAATTAAAAATTTAAAGGTGTGATGGAAGGAAACCGGACTTTACATCAACTTTATGTTTGTTATGTATAGTGATATAGATATTTATTTATTGCCCTGTCTGCTCCTTGGAATTTTTGAGTCGTGTCATATATGAATATTGTGTTTGTGTTCATGTCATATTTGCAACCTACATTTAAGGATATATTAAAAGAGTTTCTATAAAATAGTAACACAAATTATCTAAATTCTACCACAAATTAACTATTTTATTTTCTTTAAAACTCTATTACATATAACCTGTATTTATCTATTTATTATGAGTTTTTATAATAAAATTAAATCTAATTAGACGAGGATAAAATCAGTTCTGGGAGGTGTTTGCCTTAGTGTCTTCAAGAACAACAAAATCAAGTACATTTACTTCTTTGTGTCTGTTCTCTCTCTCTCTCTTTATAACTTTTTTGTGTCAACCAAAATTGTTATGTTTGGTCAAACATATTCAATTTATGTCCTGTTGATTTGGTACAGTCAAATTTCTGGAAAGAGCCAGAGGCAGCAATAAAGAGTGCATACCGCTCTACTGATAAATTTATTCTGGAGAACGCAATGCAGTTAGGGCCTGGTGGCTCAACAGCTGTTACCGCAATTGTTATTGACGGCAAAGATCTATGGGTGGCCAATGTTGGTGATTCAAGAGCTGTTGTATGTGAGAGGGGGTCTGCCAATCAACTTACTGTGGACCATGAACCACACAGTGAAAGGAGGAGGATTGAAAAACAGGGTGGCTTTGTGACTTCACTTCCTGGTAAATATATTTCATCTTGCAATGAAACTTCACTTGGTAATATTCTTTGTGGAGATCTTATCTGACAATACCTATAAAAAGTAAAGTCACAAGTCAAATTCTAGAGATGGCAACGTAATCTTGAAACCACATTGGAGTGTGGCAAGATCATAAATTTAAAAAGTAGGTGCTCCGCTCTCCTTATAGTGAAAAATTGAACTCTTATTTCAGGAGATGTGCCGAGGGTTAATGGTCAACTTGCAGTAGCACGGGCTTTTGGAGATCAAAGCCTTAAAGCACATTTAAGTTCAGAGCCTGATGTACGACATGTACCTATTGACTCAAATATAGAGTTTGTTATATTGGCAAGTGATGGCTTATGGAAGGTCAGTTTTAAAACCATCTTATTAATAAGAACTCTTCTTCATTTTCTGTCATTTGATTTCTTTATATACTATATTTTATGTTTTCGTTCTTAAATTAATTGAAGATGTTTTATATGCATATATACGTACGTATGTATGCATAAGACATAAACACCTGTGCCTTGGCAGGAACTTGAACCTTTCAGCTCCTCTTTTTTGGAGTGGAAGGATAAAGTACAACTCAATCTAACAGCTCGTGGTGGTGTTCTGTATGCAATTATATATGGAATCATTGCTTTAGGTTTTTCTGAGCCAGGCCTAAAGTGAGTTTGTTGTTCTTATCTTTGAAATGATCACATCTGTTCCTGGCACACTGCAGCCATAGAAAGTGAAGATGTTATGGTTATACGTGGTTTTGTAATGGGATGACGACATTGCCGTATACTTTTGAAATGTACCTTTGGCAACGTATCTGGACAAATTTTTTTTTTTTTTTCCCCCGGTGGTATAAGATGGAATGAAGTTGAGATTATTTTACCACTACACCAAACCATGGTCCCTACTCTAGCAATATTATTTAATATAAGAAAAGAGTTACAATGATAAATTAATGATAAAGCTAAACTAAGTGAGCTGTCTTCCAGTTAAATTTTTATTTTTATACAAAAAATTAACTGCTAATTGTGCAAATATTTTAATTCCTGATATATTACTTACATAGTTGCATAAATTTTAATATCAACTGTGTGGATGTCTCTAAACCAGAATGAATAGCTTTCAAGAAAGTGGGTTAAATGTGCTGGGACAGGTTTAGTTGTGATGGACTGAACAGAAGAATTCATTGGGGATGTGTTGGGGGTAGTGTGAAGTTTGGCAGGTTAGAAAAGGAGACAATCCCTCAGTCGTCCCGTTACCAACACTAGGAAGAGCAGGAATGTGTGCATTCTTTTATTAAGATCATTCATATCAGAAAAATGGGATCTTGATGATAGTTAAGTTTCTCAAGGTTTGGAGTTTCAATTAAAGTTTATGTGCAGATGTGTGATGTGACAAGATATAGGGACCACTGCTTTGTGCAGTAGCAAAATGCTCAGGCTCTCAAGCGTGAAAACATGGGTTCAAATCCTAAGCGCAGTCACTTTATGCAAATGATGCTACATGATAGGTTTGTATTCAGTCTGCCCCTTCCGGCACCCTCGATTAATAAGGATAACACTGGGTAATGATCCTTTTACATGTGACCAAATATCAATTGTGGAAATTTGAAGAATCAACTATTGTATCTTGTCAAGTGACTTTCATAGTGTCATGCGAGGACAATTTAAATATAATATATATGTACAGGTGTATATACACACACATGTTTGGAATCCCAGTATATATTGCATAGTTTTTTATCTGCATATTTGTAAAATATCCCTTTTTTAAGGTCAATGATCATTTATTTTTCTGGTTTGAGTGTCATATCTAATTTTATGTTATGGCTGAAGGATAATGTATTGTGTTGAAGTCTTAGCAGCTTGGGCATGTTAGATGAGATGAAGATGCTGCTGTATCATCTCTTGTGTAGGTTGAGAAATATAGTGAAGTAATTGGTGTTCTCTGGTGGGCAGGTTATGAAAAACGAAGAGGCAGTTGATATGGTGAAATCCATTAAAGATCCTCAAGCGGCGGCCAAACGTTTGACAACGGAGGCATTGGCAAGAAAGAGTAAAGATGACATATCTTGCATTGTGATCCGTTTTGGATGATGCTTCAGCCTTCAGGATAAAACCGTGATCGCTCCCAACGACCATAGTCTCTGGTGTGGTTGGTTCCATTGGAAGGTTGATGATATAGGAACACAAAGTGATTGAAAGAGCTTTATGTGTGTGCTAGCATTTCTTTGTAGTAATAATCATACTGGAGCAAGTTGAGATAGGAGTGTAATTAATCTGTTTTAGCTGGTGAAGAGAATTTCCCATTAATGCATTTGGTACCCATTTGCAGTTGCATGCTCTTGCAAAGGTCTTTTTTGTGGGTGAGGTGCTATTAATGGGGTATTTCTTACTTCAACTGGACACAAAAAGGGGAGGGGGAAAAAAAGTAGTAGTAAATCTGCGGTGTGTAAATTGATGGATATAAATAAGAAAAAATAGAACATTCAGTTAAGTATTATATCTTTGAGTTACATTGTTGATGAGCAAACGCGTGCTCAAATGCAGATACACTTTGTATGATTTAGGTTAAACTATCACATTACTTTATTCCCCATTCAAGAAATTTGGACGTTGTGAAGGTTATAATAATCTCCTCCATGGTCACATAAACTTTCAATAATTTATTGGCATATAATTTTTTTGATTTTCTTGCTTGGAAAGACCAAAGGAAAATAAAATAAAATAAAATTACAGTTAGAAATTGCATTTGTACCAACCTTCTTCACAGGGGTGATGGTAAAGGATCAGGCTTTAAGTGTCCATACGATCTTAGGTTAATAACTCTCCAAAATAAAAAAAATATTTTATTAATAGAAAAGTTAACATTTCTCTGTACTCATCCCAAATTAAGCCTATTGGTTCTTTATATCTTGCCATTCTTTGGGTTGCATTTTTATTTTTGTTCCCTTTTGCCTATCAATGAATTTTTGTTTTTAAGTTTACTCCAATGTCTCAAAAATTCACTTAATACTATTTTACAAAATTTAAAAATACAATATACATGGAATGGTTCAATTAAGTTTATAATCAAATAGACATGCAAAACAACTCAATTTTATCACACAATTATATATATATATATATTATATTTGTGCTTGATTTACATGCAAAGATTTTACATATAATAGGTAGAAGATAACACATTAAATTTTGAACATCTGTTTACAAATAAATGTGCCAATGTAAAATTTTTAATCCACAACTCTTAACTCTTTCATCAACCCAAGCTAAACTCTTTCATCAACCCAAGCTACTCAATTCAATCCAACCCAAATACATTCAAAATTTAAAATTTAGCTCGAGTTAAAATAGTCAAGTAAAAATTGAATTGACATTTGATTCCATCGAGGTAACATAATTATTCCTAAACTAAAATTATTTCCTTCCTAGTACAAATGTTTTGTGTTTTGATTTTGAAATTTTTATGATCAATTTTGACATTACTATCCATTATTATTTGATATATTTCTTTTGTTGAAATTCATTATTTTATACATTGTCTTTTATAACTAGAAGATTCAGCTTTTGCATTTAACAATCATAATGAATTCGACGTTTAAAATTAAGACAATATCAAAATAAAGATGTCAATGGGGCGGGTTGGGGTGGGTTTCTCAGTCCCCGTCCCCCTCCCCCCCATAACCGATTATTTTTTTACCTCTAATCCCCATAACCGTTCCTGCCCCATCCATTGCCTACCCCCGTGCCCCCCCCTCCCAAAAAAAAATTTGAGTTTTTTCAGATTCTTATTGTTACAAAATCAAACTGTGAAAAAGAATCAAAGTAAAAACTAGATGATGAAATCAAACTGAGAAAACAAAACCCAACTGTGAAAAGGTAGAACTTATTACTTCAAAATTTATATATATGACTAGGGTTTTAGCATTGATCGCAGATCTGTGGCCGAAAAAGAAGAGAGAGAATATGTTGAAGGACTGAAGGAAGTCACATGATGGTGTTGATTTGCTTCATCGCTTGGCTAAGGTTGTGGAGATCTGTGGTCGGAGAAGGAGAGAGAGAAGATCTGAAGCCGTAGGACGTTCGCTTTGTCGCGTCACTCACAACTTTGTTCTCTGGCTCTCATCTCTTGGCTGCTGCTTTAGAAGATAGAAATGATTACAGTTTATTTAGAAGTTACGGTTTATTTAGAAGTGTGTATATAATATATATATATATATAATATATTAAATTGGTAAGTACAATAAAATGGCAAGGGCTAATCGGAGTAATTCCATATGTAATCGGAGCGGTTGCGGGGCGGGGCTACCCCTCCCCCGCCCCAAATTCAGCGAGTTTTTTTTTTCCCAACTCCCATCCCCACCTCATTTAAATAAACGATTCTCCAAACCTGCTTTAAAAGGGTTTGGAGGGGGGATTCCCCAACAAGTTGGAATAAAATTGCCATTCCTAGTATTAAACAAGGTTTCGAATTTTTAATTTTATCAAACAACACCTAATTCAAATGTAAACTCCTACAACTAGTTAGGGCTATACACAAATCTAATTGTTTGTGGACACTTTAATATTAATACTTTAAGATGATTTATTATAAGTAGACAAGTCAAAGCTAGTCTTTTGAATGTTATTAAGTTCCACTCAAGTTGTTATATATACTTATAAACATAAAAATATATTTATAAACAAAACGTGTGTATAAATTATTTAAGTTGTTGATGAGTTGTTTTACGTTTTTTTAGTTTTGTTAACGTTTTTTTTTTTTTTTTTTTTTTTTTCAACTTTGAAGATGTCTTTGTCTTTTTGCACATGTAAGACGGTCGAGGAGATATGTATTAAAAAGCAATTAAATTAATAGAAAGCAACCAAGTAGTACAAAGCGGGTCTGGCTTGAGCTCCATCTAGCCCAAATAAATTTGAGCCCGGTTCAGATTTCATTTAAGCCCACAAATAGTTGGACTGAATGCGAAGTATATGGGCCAAATTTTCAGGCCAGTGGGTACCCTAGACAGTAGAAATAACTACTAAGCATGACTCCAGGACCAGGAGGGTCGTGAATGTGAAAAGCCGAGCTTCGATTTGTATTGTGAAGAAGAAGAAGAAGATAGATATAGACAGAGAGGTGGGGTAGAGAGAGAATGGAAATGGAAGGAGATGACAGTAGGAAGAATGAAGGCGATTCGACGAGGACGAGAATATTCGTTGGAGGATTGGGAGGGAACGTGACGGCCGATGATCTGCGGAAGACATTCTCTTCTTCTTCCGTGGGTGCTGTGGACTCCGTCGATATCGTCCGCACCAAAGACCGAAGCTTTGCTTACCTCGATTTCATTCCTTTTTCCGATAAAGCTCTTTCCAAGATCTTCAGCACGGTCTGTCTGTCTGTCTGTCTGTCTCTCTCTCTCTCTCTCTCTATATATATATATATATATATATATATTTCTTTGGTTCGTTTTGCTTTATATACACACACACACATATGTATATGTATGTGTGCATAAATTAAGGGTTTTGCTTTTGTGTTTTGTTAGAATTAGGATGGATGATTTGAATCGATTAAGAAGGATAATTAATTACATGATTTCGATATTTGTCTTGTTACTATTAATTGTTGTGGTGATACTAAGAAAAGGCTTAGGAACCCTTGATTAGTAGATAAATGGGCTGTTTTGGGACTTTCCAATTTCTTTGAAATGGTTAAATTCTGCGTGACTTGATAGTTTCTGCTCAAATAGGGCATTATCTCTCATTACTTATTATATTTATATAATTATCATATTCCTGCATCATAAAATTACTCTAAGCCAAAGGAATACTAGCTTCTCAATCTGCCTTGCTGCTTATGCTGCGTGGTACTTTCTGGCCAGAGAAATTCAAGAATTTCAAGTTGGTTTCTTCAAGAATTTGGGTTACTTGCTTAATATGGTTATATCTAATCACATTAATTTTACATTCTCTTGGTGCTTTTTAGTGAGTACTAAGGTAAAAAGACAATAATAAAACCATACTATCAAGAAAGAAAGAAAAGAAAAAGGCAGCACGTCAGAATTCGAAACGGGGAATTTCAGTTCAATAAGACCGTTTTAGCAATGATCTCAGTGACCTTTATTGGGTTGAAATGTTGTGGAACGGGGCCATGTTGTCCCTGACGCTTGAATCTTGATATGGCTTCAGAATACATGGGAAAGTAGAGAGATATTAATTGACGGAATTAGGAACAACTGGAGGAGAAGACTGAATGTTATAGAACTGAAGGAGGAGAGAATTTTAATTTCTCATTTGGAAGGAGAAGGAAGCAGATAGGCAACAAAATTAGGACTTGAGTATTCTAAGGTTCCATCTTCCAGATTTCTGGAGAGCGTTGAAAATGGATTTGCTTGAGGTAATCAAGCTTAAATTTCTTGTTTGATATGTCTCCCTATGCTCATCATAGTTTTCAAAGTGTCATTTGTATTGCATATATATTTCTATATTTTCTATATTGTGTATGTTGCATAGCGCAAGACAAACTTTAAAAAATTGGATTGAATTGAATAATCATAAACGATGATATCTAGTAAATGAGAAATGCTATATACAAGAAGCAGTTATTTATTTGGATGACAAGTGTCAAATATTCATTTCTTAAACAAGAAAAAAATTCTGAAAAATGGTATTTGATTGCAAATTATTAATTAAGGGCAGAAAAAACTCAGTAACACAATAAAGGTAAGAATATTTTCCAACAGTTCACTTAAAAAGAAATAGTTGCAAAAGTTTAGCAAAGTCATCAATCATCATCTCTAATAACAATTCGGCATATCCTGTGGTAATGTTTCTCAAAATTGATATTGTATTAGTAGTTTGGAAACAGTAAAGATGGTTTAGTATCTGCGATATGCTTCTATTCACCCTTAAAAATGTGTCATATCAATGTACTGACTACTATGCTGTTCCTTCTCTAAATTGAAACTCTTCAGTATAACGGATGTTTGTGGAAGGGCGGGAGGCTGAGACTTGAGAAGGCTAAAGAACACTATCTTCTTCGCTTGAAAAAGGAGTGGGCAGAAGATGCTGAACTTCCAGAAAGTACGCCTAGTAATGGCGTTGATGCCGCTAAAAACATGGAGTCTCTTGAAAACCCTAAGAAAGTCCTGAAGTCGGAGAAGATGCCACTTCGCCTTTTCTTTCCCAAATTAAAAAAGGTGAAACCTTTGGCTCTCTCTCTCTCTCTGGGTCTCATGAACTTTTCTTGTGTGTCTGGTTTTCGTCCATTTATTTAGCCTGCCAATGTGTTCATGACAATTCTTTCTGTATTACTGTCAATTCTGATTTGCGTGCAAATTTCACGAAACTAATGGGCCCGTTCTGTAATGACCATTGCAGTAATTCTTTCTGTATTACTGTCAATTCTGATTTGCGTGCAAATTTCACAAAACTAATGGGCCCATTCTGTACTTGGGCAAATTATTACTAGATAATTGTCTGTTGTCTGTTCACACGCATTGTGATAACAACTGGGTTTGCTTTTGTAGATGAAATCATTGCCTTTCAGTGGAACAGGTAAGCATAAATATAGTTTCCAACGCATTGAAGTTCCTTCCCTCCCAATCCATTTTTGTGATTGTGAGGAGCATTCCGGTCATTCTTACACTACCAAAGTAGAACACTTTCATGATCCTGAAACACAAAGGGGTGGCATAAATGAGGAAGAGCTTAAAATAATGAAATCGGTGATGAGCAAGATCTTTGAGAGGGAAAATATTTCAGAGTCTACACGTCTTGAGGCTGGGTCAGCCAATCAAGAAAAGAATTCCACTGAATCAATTGATGATTTGATAATGAAAGAGAGTGAAGCAGATGATGAGGCTGATGAAGATAACCTTATAATGAACATGGTGGCCGGTGGGAACAACAGAGTCGCTTTCTTTGGGAGCCAGGGCAATGAGACAATCTCAGCAAATGAGGTATAATTTAAATGCTCAGTTGCTGTAATGCAGTTGTCTCTGGGATTTACTTGTGTTAACCTCCCCTTTGTGGAGGAGGTGTGTTGAATCCTGGTAGGGGGCAATATTGTGAGGGCGCGTGCATTTGCTTGAACTTTCAAATAAAAATAAATAAATTAAAAAAAAAAAAAACAGTCATCTTTACTAGAGAATGTGACGTACTTTCTTGTTTCCTTCTTGTGCACCCAGGAATCAGTACTGCAAACTTCTAAATACAGGCCACCTCAGAATATGCTCAAAAGTCAGAAAAGAAATATTTTAACTTCCAACAAGAAGAGATCAGCTCATGCAGAAGAGAGTGACAAAAGTGAATTCGTGTCTGCTACCCGTAAGAGAAAGTCAGAGATACTACTGGATTCTGAAATCGTGGAACCAGATCCACAGTCTGCTACCCCTGAGAGAAAGTCAGAGATACTCCTGGATTCTGAAATCGTGGAACCATATCCACGTACCAAGCGATCAAAAACCAATGTTTCATGGTCACAGAAGACTGCCTGGAGAAACCTGATTGGTGAGAGGGGCAACAGTCCATTCCTTGTCTCCCAGATCATGCAAACCACTGCTACAGACGAAGAGCAACCCAAATCTGATGGCTCAAGTGTGCCTGACCTTGCTGAAAGCAAAAGGCAGAACCTAGAAAAACATGGAAACATGGAGATGCAACAACTTGATGAAAGTCGGCCTGCTAAACCAAATGAGGTCGTAAATAAATCTTCCAAATCCAAATCTGATGGCTCAAGTGTGCCTGACCTTGCTGAAAGCAAAAACCAGAACCTAGAAAAACATGGAAACAGGGAGATGCAAAAACTTGACGAAAGTCTGTCTGCTAAACCAAATGAGATCTTTAATAAATCTTCCAAATCCAAATCTGATGGTTCAAGTGTGCCTGACCTTGCTGAAAGCAAAAACCAGAACCTAGAAAAACATGGAAACATGGGGATGCAAAAACTTGATGAAAGTTGGCCTGCTAAACCAAAGGAGGTTGTAAGTAAATCTTCCAGAGGTGCTTCTTGGCTACAAAAATCCTCATGGACACAACTGGTTGGTGAGACAAACAGAGGTTCATTCAGCATCTCACAGATTTTACCAGGTAGTTTTGAAAGACAAGAGATACTGGAACCCAATGGCATATATACTACAAATTCAAGTGATAGTAAACATAGCAATTTATTCAAGCCAACTGGAAGTGAATTTCCAGGAGATGGTCCTAGAATTTTGGGAATTACAAACGAGAATGTTCCTAATAGTTCCAATATGGTTGCTTTGGCTGAGAATCGGAATGATACTGATCTGAATGTTGAGCAGAGTACTCCAGAAAATAATGTCCAGACTGTCAAAGAGAACAACGAGGTTTCTGCTCCAACACTTGGGAAAGAACAACATTCGGCACGAAAGCAAACATCTGTCAAAGACTGGGAAATCGGTGAAACTTGCCCTTTCATGAAGAGTGATGCTTCCATGAGAGAGTGGGTGAAAACTAAAGTAGCTCTAAGTGCTTCGCTCCAGAAAAAAGGTAGTGAGAAGAAGGCAGCATAAGCACTTCCGAAGTATGTTTGAAATTACTGGAGAAGAAAGATTCATGTAGTTGGCTCCAATCAGTTTGAATTAAGATTTTGTTGAGTTGGGTTGTGTTTTAAGTAAATTTGAGTAAGATGAGCATGGTTAAAAATCGACCAACATCAAAGCCCACAGACAGTAATGTTTCACTGCATGCTGTGGCCATTTGAGCTGTGTAATTTGGGCGATCCTGTTAATGATTTCGTGGTGCCAACTCTTCAAATTGTAGTCATAATACTTTCAACAGAAGATAATTTTAAGTATCCAATGTTTTGATTGCAAAATTGTTTTCTAAACCTGTTGTGGTTATTTAACTGTACTTTGAGGTATTAATTACCAAATTGTTTAGTATCCTTTTGTGCTATATCCTTCTTAGGGTTGTGATTTCATATAAACTGGCAGTTAGCATTTTTTTCAAATTTTCTTGTGAAAATCTCGTGTACGGTTCTGTAATAGCGAAGGAAACAGTGATGTTATCACCGACTGATTATCTAACAGTTCAAGTACAGTTGATATAGTTGAAGCACGGTCAAAATATGGGTTTTGGGGATGGAATTTGTGAAGTCAACCTATAGGTTTATCATTTTTTTAATTTCTTTCCTAGCGGAGTGTGGAAGGTTACCTTTTGATTTACCAGAAGAGGAAGAGGAGTTAGTGGCAGGTTATCAAACCGTATACATCTCCGATAGATGCAGTGTGTAAAGCCCGAGCAAGCTATTGACCAAAGTTTTGTTTTGCATTAATATTCATCAAAGAGAACTTCAAATTGACCTGTATCTTCTTTATTTTAGCAAGAGAATACCCTTTTGCTCTAATGGAAAAGCTTGCGAATAATTAATGTAATAGAGAATTTCAGCTTGACCTGAATCTATTTGGTTATATAAAGACACTGCTCCTTGTGGTTTAATTAGTAAGTCTTTTCCAAAAACTTTTATGTAACAGAGAACATAGACAACGTGTAAATAAGAAGGCAATTGTTTGATCTTAAAGAAGAAAAGGTCCCATGAGAGGAGCTTGGGCTAGTACTGTAAATGAGAGGTTTCAATAATCTAGCCTACCTATTCAGATTGTAGGGCCTGTTTGGCATTCGTTATAGAAACAACGTTTTGTTTTTTTTTTTTTTTTTTTTTTTTTTTTTTTTTCAGTATACAGAAATAACGTTTTTGTTTGTGATAATTTAAAATTTGTTGCAAGATTTTTGGAAGCAAAAACAAGAAAATATATTTGGTAAAAAAGAGATGCATTTCTTAAAAAAGTGCGCTAGTTTGAAAAATAAAATTGCTAACTTAAAAAGGTCATTTAAGAGTTTTTCTTCTTAAGGTATTGTTCATTTCTATAGTGTTGTTGCTACAGTGTGGGTTTTGGCCATTTTTTAAAGAACACAAATGGTATTATTCAAATCACAAAAAACGTTACTAAACACGTTTTTGTATTTTGGTTCGCTAGTACACTGTAATGTTTCCGATTTTCACTATTTTTTTTTCCCAGAATTTTTGTCGTTGCAAGGGCATTTTTGTCTTTTACCGTTTTGCGTTCCGGACACTACGGAGTGCGCTGGTTATGTCCAAGAGATTGTTTGGGACATTTCAGGGAGTTCAGGACTCTTTGAAATACAAGAGTGACCATTTTTACATTTTTCAGTTTTTTGGGCCGGACGGTCCCGTGTGGGACCCGCTACCGGAACTGTTGCTCACGGTGTTTTTGTTTGGGTCCATTTGCATCATATCAATTTTATTAAATATATTTTACGTGGTTGCAAATTAATATGTAAATGTGTATATATGTTGTGTGTGGTGTAAAATAAAAACAAAAAGATAAAAGATAAAATATTTTGGTAGGACTCACACCTTTATCAAAAAGGAATCAAGAGGCCATTTTTGCCTCATTTTCTCTTCTCTCTATTCTCTCTCCCGCTGATATATCTCTCTCACTCTCTCATTTCTTTTTTCTTTTTCTTTTTACTTCAATCTTTAAACTTATATCTCTCTTTCAATACTTAGTATTTTTAAGTGTCGTTTGCGGCAAATTGAAGCCCACGACGAGATCTATAAGTTGATCGGAGCAATTTTGTTTCCAGTTGGTTCTTCTCCTTATGCGTAAGGAGCTCTTTTCATATCAAGTGAGATTGGGTGTCCATGGTTGGACAATTGATGAATAATGTGTGACAGGTTCTCAGGTGCACTCAAGTGTGAGTCGTTAGTCTCTTGTGAGAGTAGGGTTCGTTACCCTTTCCATTTGTTCTAGTCCTGGCAAGGAAGTCGTTTGTCATGAGTTTTGTTCTCCGTTTAGGAGTTGTGCGCGTCCGTGGGTGGACGGACTTGTGTGTGGGTTGTTATGCTGTTTGGGTTTATTGGCAAAGGTTTGGTTAAATGGGTCGACTCACTCCCACAGAGGGAGGTGTAGTCTTTGGGTTTTTGTAGTGCTTGTTTTGGGAATGGTCTTGATCGGTGTAATGTGAGGCACGAGTTGCCGTATAGGAATTGTGTTTCCGGTGTTTGGTACTATCAGTGATGGCTAGGAGATGTGTCATGAACGACAATTGAGGATGATTAGGTGATGTGATATGAGTCATGTGTTCGGATGTTTTTATTGATGTCTGAATTAAGCAGTATCTTGAGAACAAGTGTTCGTATCGTTTGAGTGTTAAGTAGCTAGAGAGACAGAATAAATGGTTTCACCGAGGAATAATAGGAGTGATTGACTTTAGTTTTGAGGTTTCAGGCATGAGACAGGTGTATTATGTGTTCTAAAAAGGTAAGAATTGAATCGAATAATATTGTGAAGTCGTTTATCTAGTGTGGGTGTTATGAGGAAATTATAGATCTTTTGTACGGGTTGATGATTGTGACGTTTGGTGTCGTGTTGCTTTTAACTTGTTATGATTGTGTGATTAAGGCATGGTTGGGATTCTGAGAATAAGTATATGACTGTATGGTTCTTAATGTTACGTAGAGGGATGGATTATTGGTGAGTGGATCTCATTGTTATTTTGCGGACTATGTGGGTTTATGTTTGAGATTTAAACCTGAGGACAGGAACGACGTCTGTGTTGAGATTGGAACGTTGATGAGAATAGCCTGGCTAACCATTTATCCTGAGTCAGTCCATCTTTAGCACAATGTCGAGTCAAAGGTCCATGATTGTTTTAGTTTATCAAAAATAATTAGAGCACGGAATTACGGATTGTGTCGGTGTGCTTGTGTGGATTCAGGTGGTTTGTCTCGGTGACAAGGTGTGTTAGGTGGGACCAAGTGTCCAATCCGTTTGATTACTAAGGATCTTGTTTCAAGGATTTATGTCTTGGGTACAGGATAGTGCGCTTTTGTGGCGACCTTGTGGGCGGGTGTGTGTGAGCGTGTGCAGGGGGCACCAGTAGGCTACCACACTGGGTGAGCTACAGGTGCACAATCCCACATCGTCTGGGTGTGGATGGGGCAAGTGCTATATGTAGATTCAACACCCTTCTATGACACAACGCGTTTTAAAGCCGTGATGGCCGTGAACCCATCAGAACTCTGTAGTTAAGCGTGCTTAACTTGGAGTAGTACCAGGATGGGTGACCCCCTGGGAAGTCTCTGGTCTGGGTGAGCCAAAAGCGGATAATATTGTGTCTGGCCAAGGTGAGGGTCGTTATAAATGGTATCAGAGCCTGACCCAGCCGGAAGTGTGGCCAACGAGGACGTTGGGCCCCAAAGGGGGGGGTGATTGTGGCGACCTTGTGGGCGGGTGTGTGTGAGCGTGTGCAGGGGGCACCAGTAGGCTACCACACTGGGTGAGCTACAGGTGCACAATCCCACATCGTCTGGGTGTGGATGGGGCAAGTGCTATATGTAGATTCAACACCCTTCTATGACACAACGCGTTTTAAAGCCGTGATGGCCGTGAACCCATCAGAACTCTGTAGTTAAGCGTGCTTAACTTGGAGTAGTACCAGGATGGGTGACCCCCTGGGAAGTCTCTGGTCTGGGTGAGCCAAAAGCGGACAATATTGTGTCTGGCTAGGGTGAGGGTCGTTACAGCTTTACTGATTGGGTGACAAATGTCTATGCAGTTGTTGGGTGAATTATTGTTTGGTCATCTTGAGGTCGATAAGTATAGTGATTGTCATATACTGCGATTAGTAGTTATTGGTACGGTTATGTGGTGGTGTAGCTACGTACTAGATAGCAAGTGTTTGGTCTGTCAGGGACGTGTAGATTAGAGTTGAGATGGATTGAGAGATGGACGGGATTTCTTGTTTGGGGTTTAGTGTGTCCCTTAGAGGATGAGTTGGGTTGGACGTTATTATGTCCGGTGGTCCGGCGACCATTCATTTCTTGAATTTTGGAACCTTTCGTGACTGTGTAGAATAAACTGATGTTCGTTTTAAGTCAGGCGTAGAGCCTAGTTGATCTTATGTCATAATGAGGTGAAAGATGGGTACCGCATTTGGTTTTAATGGCAGTGGTATGTGATTGCCTAGTGACGTCCGGTGTCAAAGGCAATAAAGTTGGTGAATTCATGGTCTTGGGTTTTGTGAGGTTTCTCGGGAAGGTGTGTGACTGTGAGCCTCCTTCTTTAAGGAGGGTAAATTTCCAGGACGAATTTTTTTTAAGGAGGGTAGATTGTAATGTTTTTTATTTTCACCATTTTCTTTTTTTTTTTGGAATTTTTGTCGTTGCAAGGGCATTTTTGTCTTTACCGTTTTGCGTTCCGGGCACTACGGAGTGCGCCAGTTGTGTCCGAGAGATTGTTTGGGACATTTCATAGAGTCCAGGACTCTTTGAAATGCAAGGGTGACCATTTTCACATTTTTCAGTTTTTCGTGTTGAACGGTCCTGTGTGGGACCCGCTACCGGAACTGTTGCTCACGGGGTTTTTGCTTGGGTCCATTTGCATCATATCAATTTTATTAAATATATTTTATGTGGTTGCAAATTAATATGTACATGTGTATATATGTTGTGTGTGGTGTAAAATAAAAACAAAAGGAAAAAGGAAAAAAGATAAAATATTTTGGTGGGACTCACACCTTTATCAAAAAGGAATCAAGATGCAATTTTTGCCTCATTTTCTCTTCTCTCTATTCTCTCTCCCGCTAGTATATCTCTCTCACTCTCTCACTTCTTTTTTCTTTTTCTTTTTACTTCAATCTTTAAACTTAGATCTCTCTTTCAATACTTAGTATTGTTAATTGCCGTTTGCGGCAAATTGAAGCCCACGACGAGATCTATAAGTTGATCGGAGCAATTTTGTGTTTGGTGCACTCTAGGAGGTTTGGAATCTAGGGCACAAATTGGGGCTTTTGGCTTACATTGAGGTAGAGGTCTCTAATACTCAAATTCTTATTCCTTTGTGAGTTTTTCTACTTTAATTGTTATCAAGTATGATTAAATTGAATTGATTGTTCCTTAGATGATTTAATTGAGTATATGAACCATGTAATTATGTGTATTTGCTGATTTACTTGGAAAGTATGCTTAATGTGTTAATTTTCTATGCCTATGATGCTTAATAATTTGTTAGAAATTTTATACGGAAGCATGTTAATTGTGTGGTAATAATTCTCTCAATTTCCATAATATTAAAAAGACATGCGATATGCATACAAGCATTGAGCTTGAAAGAAAAGGGAAAGTGTTTTGAAATGAAATTGAAAAGGGGGTTTTGGGGAGAAATTTGAGAAAATGGTTTTAAGAAAACCCGGTTGCCGCGGAGTCACCAAAAGGCATGTGTGTTAATATAGCCTAGAGAGAATTAGGGAGATCGTCCTAGCGTAGTTGAGCTATCTGGGCCTAAATGACGCTGCGGAGGTGCCAAAGGTCAAGAACAGCAGTCAATCATTTTCTCGTGTCGCTGCAGAGTCACCAAATGGCGGGTTATATTAACAGTTTGTGAAATGATGAAATTTTTTTGAAAAATTGTAATATCCCTAATTTTAAAAGGATAATCTCGGTATTTATTTATTTATTTTAATTGTATTTTTAATTATTTAATTGATTATTTGACTAATTACTTATGGGTTTAATTGAATTAAATGTTACTTGAGTATTTGATTATGTGTCTATGTGTTAATTGTTTAATTAGATTATGTGCTTAAATGGTGTTTTGTTTAATTGTAAATTAAATGTTTTCTTTTATTATATTATTTTCTTTTAGTTCTCTTTTATGGTTATGGTTAGTAATAATGGGTTAACCAATTGGGTCCCATGAATTACTTGGATAAGAGGTTGGATGGATACGGAATATTACCCATGGATAGTTATGTATATATATGTATATATATATATATATATATATATATATATATATATTATATACATATATAAAAGGGAAAGTAATTTATTAATTACTTTTATGATAACTTGGATAGTAATATTTAATCTGATGTATATGTTTTATATTTAAATAATAAAAATATACATAAATATACATAGATTTGATACGTGTTATGTTTTAAGTTACTTTATAATATTATATTAACTTAGGTATTATTGGATAATCCATTAATAAATAATGGGATGTGTATAATTTATTTATTTAATAAAGATATACATAAATTATATACGTAAAATATTTTACTTATCTTTTTAATATTTTAATACATGTATATTTTTTTAAGTTGACTTGGATTGGGAAAAGAGTTAGGGTTATTTTATTTAGTTTATAAATATATAGCTATAGGTTGTAAGGAGGTTAGAAATATTCACGTGATATTCTCGAGAGAGAGAGAGTTAGAGAAGGAAAGAAGAAAAGGAATGAAGGAGGAGAAAAACCCTGTAAAGAGAAGATCAAGGAAGACGAAGTTTAACTTTCAATCCGAAAGTTTAAGGCAAGTTCTTCTTTTATCTCTTTCCCTTTAATTCGTGTTTCTGTACATGCCTAGGAAATTCCAGGATTTATTAAACATATAAAATTAAATAATTATGCATGTTTAATTGGATTAGAACATAGGTTTTATGAATTTGGTTCATATCTGTTCTTGTGTTATGAATTGATAAATACATGATTTTGATTTGATTTCCAATGTGAATTTTACATGTTTAAATTATATATTTTTCATATCTGTGGAATGATGGAACGTAGAAACATGCCTAGGATTCCTGAACATTAAATAGGAACTAGGTTTGGGTTTAAATAAATTTAAATAAACTCAATCATAATGATGTTTGCTATTTGAATATTTTAAACAAACGAATGGATTTAATCTTTTAATATGTTTTAGCAATTGAGATTAAATGTGTAGGATGAATTAGATACGGAGAATGCTTATTCGACGGTATAATAAAATATCATCATATGTATAAGATTCAGTTTGTGTAGGACATATGATATAGGAAGTTTAAATAAATAATAAGTTATTCTTATTTTGTGATAACTTGATGTCATATTATCATAATTATTATTGTTTTATGTATTTCCTTAATCATTACATCAATTGTTGGATTGTGTGGTTTAATGCACCGGTATGGGACGGTGGCATTCTAGGGACGGATTAACTTATCAGTTAAGTTCTACCTATTTTATATAAGGGAATGGATTAACTAAAATGTTAAGTCCTACTTATATTCAATTCAAGTCAGGCCAGCTGAACAAGTTGAATGACTTATGGAGGATTAATTTATTATATAAGGGAATGGATTAACTAAAATGTTAAGTTCTACTTATATTCAAGTCAGATCAGCTGAACAAGTTGAATGACTTATGGAGGATTAATTTATACTAAATAGGATGGTTACTAGATTATATATATATAAGTATGGTGCCATGATATGAGCTTGAGTCTCAGGATCAGTGGTTAGGGTGCGTATATTATCAGGGATGTGTAGCTAGATACAGTGTAATTGTATATCCTGGTAGGTCTAGGTACTTATGTCCACTATATGTGCATTTTGTATGTTGCCTACTATTCAGATTAAGACAACCTTATAGTCTAGTGAGGTTCATTTAGTGTGTGTGTGTGTGTATATATATATATATATATATATATATATATATATATATACGGACTACTAGTTACTGTTGGATTGACTAGGATGTATACGTGTATCGGATCTCTGCTTGGACTGTAGTAGAGTAGAACTTGTTTGTGGACCTGACCTATCATTATTTTTCAGGTGTTTGTCAGGAGTAGAGGTTGTTCGTGCTGAGCGGAGATCAGTCTACTTCATTCTTCCGATGCTACATAGGAGTTTTTTTATGATTTAGTTTCCTGATTTAGACAGTTATTGCTGTCATTTGTTTAGTTTGGATTTTCTAAGGGTCCACACAGTATGGATTCCCGAGTTGTATTTTGGAGGATCAGTTGTATCAGAAAAGTTTATTAATTAATGGAAATATATTCTGAGGTTTATTATTAGATTATCATTTTAGTTTTTTGTCAGCATTTTATTTATTCTTCTTTATTCTTTTGTACTCTGTGTTCGTTTATTGCTGATTTTGTTTTTGATATCCTCGTGTATTCGGGCGTGGGCCTGGCCAACCCGCATTCGGGAATTCGAGGGTATCACAAAAATGGGGAGTGACATGCATGACATTGCATTCATGGCACGGCATTATTTTGTTTTTGACTTGAAAATGTATATTGTATTTTTTCCCGGCTTTGTATGACCCCGTTCCCTATTGTCTTATTCATTATTTGGATTCACGGGACTACAAGAAGTGGGTCTTAGGCACTACTTACTGAGCAATTTGCTCACCCCATTACATTTAACATTTTTCAGGACACGGATGGCAAGTGGCGGACGACGCTCCTCTACAGGGTTCGATGGGTTAATAGACCGTTTTGACATACTTTGTAGTTATAATCTTATTTTATTATTATTATTTATTTATTTATTATTACTTATTTTTTTATAAACCTGGAATGACACGTATAATATGTATTGACGAAGGAAAGAATGGTGTTGTCCCTAATTGACTTCGAGTTCGGTTAAAGACTCGGCTAACGGTTCGGACTTACGGGTTCGGGTCGTTACATACACCATATGAAAAAAATAAAATAAAATAAAATAAAATAAAAATAACCGAAGCAAAAGCGGTTACCAAACAAGGCCATAGCTTTCCCGAATCAATGGAGAAGTTAATCCAAATTCAAACCGTATTCTCTTTCTAATATATATTTTTTTTCCTACCGCTTGAATCCATGACCTCTCTTGGGGAAGTAAGAAGCTGATACTGTCAGGCCACTGGTCCGTATTCTCTTTCTAAATTGTTTCTGTAGGATCCACACAAGAACTCTATAATTAGAAATTCACCCACAGAAAAAATAAACAAGAAGAGAAAATTATAAAAAAAAATTTGAAGCATCAAACAAATTATTGGCGGGTGATGATGGATTGGGATATAAACTTCTGTTCTTCGGAAATCTAGAGCAAAGCACTCTCCCATGCTGCTCTATGAGATCCAACAACTCAAATCAGAATATCTATCAATTGTCTTTCAGAAAGAGCCTTTTGTACCTTTGCAAACCACACTAGATGTATGAAAAATAGAAAGAATTAGAATCTACTAAAATTAAGAACCACTGTCGAAAGTAACTTGAGAGTTTCAGACTGAAATTAAAAATAAATAAATAAAATAAAATAAATTATAATGAAAAATGTGATAGCACTATGTTAAGGATGGTTGATTCATTGGGATGGTTCATTATCACTATGTGCATGGGTTGGGTCAGAAATAAATTTAATGAAGAAAGATGATGGTGAGAGTTGGGATGGTTCATTCTAAAAGCTGTGTTTGGGGTTTCAGAAAAGTGGGAGGAAAGTTGCTAGTAGACTGGAACCTGATGGGGTTTATTTTGAGTCCATTTTGCTTCTAAATTATACTGGATATGCATGAAAAAATAAATTGACAAAATTGCACTGTACCCACGAAAGAATTTCTGAGTAAAGAAAAGAAAATAGAAGAACAGAAAACAATTGAAAGTTTTCAAGCATAATGAGTTCTGGTTTCTGGTATGGTTTTTAAACACTCAGATTCTAAGCTATGTCTGAGTGAAATTATTTTCTGGGCTGTCACAGCGAACTCGTTTGTGACATCTTGATCGCTCAGATTCAGCAATATTAGAAGCTTCCGAGCCATCTGTTTTAGGCTCAGCTTGTTCTGGTGTCTGGTGAGGCATCATTTGATACAGAGAGAGACTGCAGTTCAGATTCTGAATTGGTGTCTGTCAACAACGGTAGGCCATGGACGGGGAACAAGGTGCTGCCAGTTTTATGTTCTTCCAACATCTTTCTCAAGTATTCACCATTCTTCTCCATGCGTAACTGAATCTCCTTTTGCCCCTTTGGAAAACACAATAAATTTTATAATAAGATTAGGACTTTCTAAAATCAACAGTAAATAAATGAGACTGAAAACGAAAAAAAAAAAAAGAAGTAAAAGTCGATGTATTGTCCATTTAATTGCTATGACTTGAACTGATATAGAAACACACCTTCAGATGTTCATGTAGCTGTTTCTGAAGTGCAATTTGCAAACGCAGAGCCTCTGTGACTAGCATGCCACTGCTACAAGGAAGACCATTAACAGTCAATCCATGAATCAGTCAAGTATAACGAAGAAATGAAGGCCACCTACTAAAATTAACCTTTCCGGTTGTGCTGATGCAACACTGTTATTGCTGGTTGAAGCTGGCTTATCTTCCTCAGAGCTGCTTAACCTTCCCGGATGTGCCGGTGCACCACTGTTATTGCTCGTTGAAGCTGGCTTATCTTCCTTAGAGCTGCTGTCTGTCTTGTCTTAACCGCAAAATTAGAAGCAACGAAAGGGTAAATTGTAAGGATCAGAGGATTTGCAGTCCGAACCAATATGCACAACACAAAGAATATTGTGTTAATATTTCAATAAACCAACCACAAATGACATCCAAAAGGACCAAAACTTCCAAAATCTATACATACTGCTTGCTACTTATATCTATACTAGATAATGGTCTATAAAAAATGGTAAGAACATAGTATTTCTCGTGTTTATTTATTGGAGAAGGAACAAAGCAATTAAAACTGCACCTACGTAAAGAGCGAAAGAGAGAGCTGCAATGACTGAAAGCACCATTTAACTTAGATGAATGAATAGGAATCACATTAGTTCGAGGGCAATCACAAAAAGATGAAGAGCCAGGTTCAGTACTGAGAAAGAAGACGATAAAATTTGTTACCCTATTGTAATCTTAATCCTCCAAGCTGTGTCTCAAATTTTACTCTTAATAAATAAAATTAGTAAAATAATAAAATCAGGCTGCTGGAAAATAGTTTGGACAAAGATATTTCTTTTAGTAACGAGCAAAAGCATAAAACAATTTCAAAAGATAATATTATACCATGTTTTAGCTCTTCCAAGCTCTTGAGAAGTCGATATTTCTGCAAATCATAAACCCATCAAGCTCGGTTGAAAAGGAATAGATGTTTGTTAACCACTATGCCTAATCCAAAATGCGAATACTGATAATACCTGCAAATGACTCTTCACGTGGTCGATGGTCAAACCCTTAACATTCATAAGCATCCATATAGTCTTAGGAGTTGCCTCTACATTTCATAATGAAAAGAATGAGCCATTCAGATATAATATATATACACACACACAGTTGCGCGCACACAAAAATATTCATTATCAAAAAGCACTGCTCACTACTCTCAGGGCCATCCAGTTTTTCGACTGCATCTAAGAAAAGGTCATGAAGCTCGGTCGTCCACCTTAATCTTTGCTTATTTGTAGCTGCAACATCTGGAAGGCAGTCCGTTGGATTAATTCCATTACACGGCTGTGCAACTGAAGAACCATGATTCTCATTGCATTCAAATCCAACAGTGGGGTTTGATGCAACTTGTGGTGCTTTGTAAATCTCCTACATATTATGAACATTAAAAATATCGAGGAGCAATGCTGTTAACAGAAATACAAATATATAGAGGCATTTGTAAACAAATTAAAGCAAACATGTATATATACATGTACTATTCAGTACCTCATATTCAAGAAAATGTAAAAATATGTACGGTACTCACTTCAACACTGGGATTTTCCCCATTCTCGGATATGTCTATGTCGAGCACTTCAGACAAGTACTCTAAATCCAGTTCAGCTATCAATGTCAAGCTGTCCTCCTCATAACTCAACCCATCAAACCTACCAACAGAACTTTCTCGTGCTAAATCTAGGAACTTCTTCGTTGAGTCTTCTGAAATTTCTGTGTCGCAACTATCAATCACATCTCCACCCACAATTAATGGATTTTTTGAAGAATTAGCCACAGAAGTGGAATGGTCATATGCCGGGACATGTGAGAGGAAGTGTGGATTTCCAAGTTGCTGATTAGTCTCAGAGCTTGTTGAAGATGACACATGTAGATTGGTACCAAACGAAGAAGATCCATTAAATGGGCTCTGTTGATTCTGGTGGTGTAAACTGTCAGTCAAAAGCTTATTTGAGCCAAGGCTCGTGTTCGAATTCTGCAGTTGGAACAAGGATTCCTGGGGGAGTGAATGGAGTGATTGTGTTTGTCCACACTGGGGCAGATAGGAAGATGTAAATATTCCATTCCGTGATAATTGAGCTTTTGATCGAGGGGTCAATAAATTATGAATTTTCTTCGTTGAGTCTTCTGAAATTTCTCTGTCGCAACTATCAATCACATCTCCATCCACAATTAATGGATTTTTTGAAGAATTAGCCACAGAAGTGGACTGGTCATATGCCGGGACATGTGAGAGGAAGTGTTGATTTCCATGTTGCTGATTAGTCTCAGAGCTCGTTGAAGATGACATATGTAGATTGGTACCAAACGAAGATGATCCATTAAATGGGCTCTGTTGATTCTGGTGGTGTAAACTATCAGTCAAAAGCTTATTTGAGCCAAGGCTCGTGTTCAAATTCTGCAGTTGGAACAAGGATTCCTGGGGGAGTGAATGGAGTGATTGTGTTTGTCCACACTGGGGCAGATAGGAAGATGTAAATATTCCATTCCGTGATAATTGAGCTTTTGATTGAGGGGTCAATAAATTATGAAATTTCTTCGTCGAGTCTTTTGAAATTTCTGTGTCGCAACTATCAATCACATCTCCACCCACAATTAATGGATTTTTTGAAGAATTAGCCACAGAAGTGGACTGGTCATATGCCGGGACATGTGAGAGGAAGTGTTGATTTCCATGTTGCTGATTTGTCTCTGAGCTTGTTGAAGATGACACATGTAGATTGGTACCAAACGAAGATGGTTCATTAAATGGGCTCTGTTGATTCTGGTGGCGTAAACTATCAGTCAAAAGCTTATTTGAGCCAAGGCTCGTGTTCGAATTCTGCAGTTGGAACAAGGATTCCTGGGGCAGTGAATGGAGTGATTGTGTTTGTCCACACTCGGGCAGATAGGAAGATGTGAATATTCCATTCCGTGATAATTGAGCTTTTGATTGAGGGGTCAATAAATTATGAACCTGTTCGGGGCTGGTACACTGAGCTCGCGTCCTCTTCCTATTGTGATTCATGATCTTTAGTCGACACTTCCAATTTTCATCAACTCTACCAAAAATGTAATTAAAAAAAAAACATCATTTCGTTTATTTCAGAAATAAAATGGCAAAAAAAAAAAAAAAAGGCAAAACAGATGAGAATTAGTAGTATATATCTAGGTTTGAGTTTTTGTAAAACATAGCGCAATATATATTAGAAGACTAGCATTGCTTAAAGTATGCCTCTCTATGCTTCAGCATGGTTGGTGGTGTTTTCTGAAAACATAGGATTGCTTATATAGACTTACGAGGCTAAAAAGCTTAGGGTGTTAAAATTTTGAAACCTACTCTGAAATGAGCGAGTTTCGATCAATCCAACTCAGATTCGACGATCAATTGAACTCCCTGCACTTTGAACACTTGGGTCTGACAAATTTTTTGACTTCCTCGCATATATCTATTATCTTTTCAGACTTTTTTCCAATTATAGTTTGTAGCCAAATTTTATAATAACCCTTTCTTGTTTCCGCTATAATTTGGTCTTTGCTGAAGTAATATTAGTTAAAATTGTTAACACATATTCAAGCATAACAGGAATAAGTGAAAATGCAAATATGACAATAATAAGTAAAAAATAAAAAATGAAAAATTGAACAAATGCACATCCCTATTCCAACTCTGAACTTCTGAAAATAATTTCGAATGTACATATGTAAACAACACATAAGTGCTGCGTGTGTGTGTGTATATAAATGTATTATATCAATATATTTTCATATATAACTTAGACAGGGATGTGATGGTAAGGTAAATACATGATTTCACTTTGCTTTTATATCAGATTAATCTTTTATAGTGGCAACTTTTTTAAGTTGCGATTGCTTTGTATTGTCATAATTAATCTAGTGGCCACTGAGTTTATAAGAAATAAAGCAGAAAAAAATCCAAAGTTATAATACATAGAGAGAGAATGAAAATAAATATATAAAGTGAGGGAAAATCCAGAGAACTACATTTAAGTGCATGCATACATGAAAAGGCTAACGTCTAATCCGATAAACCTCTCAAAAATCATCCATAAATTTGACAGAATTTTAATCCTTGAAGAAGAAAGCAACGAGAATTTAAACCTTTCCCAAAAATTAAAGATAGAGAGAGAGAGAGGTGACCTTGAAGGCGAAGAGGCTTACGAGGAAGGCAGAGACTACTTCAGCTGATCTCTGAAAGAACCCAAAAGCCAAATATTATGTCTCTCTCTCTCTCTCTCTCTCTCTCTCTCTCTCTCTCTCTCTCGTAATCTTTCTCGTAATCGATGGTGTTGTATGCAAATAATGCATGTAATATATTTGTATATTTGTTTGGTTCTGTTTGTTGCGTGCGTGCTTGTGTTCTTCTCTGAACTTTCTGTTTCTTCTTCTGCATATTATTTAAAAGTATAATTATGGATTTATTTTGAAATTATGGATTTAGAATTTTATATAGAATTGGTCATGTAATGTAAACAAAGACGTGACGGAGATGCCAAAGCTAAGAGCCTAAGAACGACCAAACCAACACATTTCTCTCAACAAAAACATTTGTCAAACGTAAACTGCTGCAATTACGCAAAAGGCCCTTATCCTTAAAAACACATTTCGTAACTAGTTTTCAAACCAAGTCTTTTTTCTTTTCGTTTTTTTTTTTTTTGACGGACGGACCTATGACATTTGTAATAACACACCAAAGTTGAGGAAAACCGAAAACTCGGTGTTAGATTATGTCTGTGTAAATAGGGCAAGCTTTGTCTATTTAATCCTTTAATAAAGACAATGTATTTAATTTTGGAAAAATTATAGATAGAGTTAAGAGTCTTAAATAACAAAATAAGCTATTTTAAAAGTTTACTTTTCAATTTGATTGAATTAAACAAAATTATTACAAATAAATCAACATTTTTTGTTAAGGTCTAAAATGCCCACCAATCTCTCAGTCCAAAATACCAAAATATCCTTCTTAATATCACATATTGCAAAATACCAAAAAAAATCGGAAACTATCAAACCCTACTAAAGTCGGTGGTTCTCTGCTTGGTAAAAGTGTTGTGCATGAGAGAGAGAAAAAATTCATAAAAAAATCGAATCCATTGCAACAAAAGGAGCGATTATAGAGTCTCTTACAAACCTAAATTTATTTTACACATCTTCTCTATATTACTCTGTCTGTATGGGTACAACATATGATAGCCTCCTTATTTTTATAATCCACAATACCCTCTTCTGGTTGTTAGTACTTTCTTTATTCAATTCCTTACAGATCCACTCTCTCCCGCGTTGGATACACCCCCACAAGGTTTCAATAATTCGTTCTGGCCTCTTCTCTTTGATTTGAGTTTGAAAAAGCAATTGGGTCATTCATATACTTAGCAAGGGTATCTCTCTTATTTCCTAGTAGTTGGAATATTTTTCTCCAACACTCAGAGGAGCTGCAAAAGAATGATTTCATCATTACCTCCCTCCTGTGTTCTTATCAAAATAGTATAGGTTCTTTTGACAAGTTTATTTATTTATTTATTTTATAGTCTTGTGAATTTGGTCTTAGTATAGATCACACACACACGGGGTATATTTTGTTGATAATTAAACAATTCACACACACACATAATTAAACAATTTTATTGAAGAAGGAAATAACAACTAAAGAGGCATCCATTTTGAAATTATATTATCTTAAGGATATTTAGGTAATTTGAAATAAGAGTTTTAGGGTATTTTGGCCCTTAATAATAATTATTGATACATTTGTAATTATTTAATTTAATTCAATCAAATTGAAAAATGAACTTTTAAAATAGACTATTTTATTATTTGAAACTACTAACACTACTTATATGTAGTTTTCCCTTTAATTTTTCCTTTTTTTAATATATATATATTAACTTTTTGTTTCACAATAAGAGAGTGAATTTTAACCCAATCAATCCTAGATGCAACTTTAGTTTTGGCACTGTAGGCTGACCCTGCTGGAATAATAATTGCAAGTCCTGTGGATGTAGCTATTGATTAAGATAGTTGTAACAAGGGTCATTTGTTTCACATCGAATCTGGATAGAAAAATGATTGAGTATAAATAGGTGAGTATGTAACATTATTCAACAGTTTGAGCTTTTGAGTAAATAGACAAACGCCCACCCATCATAATTGGTATCAGAGCCAAACACACTCCTTGATCCGGTATCACGCCAAGCGCATGGCCTGAAACGCTTCTGGGTGAACACCCCGGAATAAACAAGGTGGCCTGAGCCGCAACGAGGGCATTGCGAGTTTGGGTGAGGAAGAATGTAACAAGGGTCATTTGTCACACATCAGATCCGGTTGAGAAAGTGATGGGGTATAAATGGATGACTATGCAACACTACCCAACAGTTTAAACTTTTAAATAAATGAACAAGAGACCACCCATCATGATAGTCTAGCACAAAATTTTTTTTTGAATAAATTTTTTAAAATATATATATATGCAAATGGCATGAAATTGCGATCAAACGCGATCCTGCAATACAACTACCACTCCCAGTATGGAATGGGATGAGGGGAAAACAAAAATAGACATGCCACGTTAAAATTAAGACAAACCGACTAAGCCTTTGGTGAGAGTAAATTGTTTTGCTTCAAGTGTGTGTGTGTGTTGGATTAAAAGATGTTAGCACTACTTTAAGTTAACAACCCCCAAGTCAATTCTTAATTTAAATCAGAACATAGGAGCAAAGCGTAACAATGTTTAACAAAAAGAAATCGGAACGGAGGACCCTGATGAATCTGCATGACAGTGCAAAATTTTCTATTTTACTATTGGCAAAAAGGTTGTGTACAATTCTAAAAGCCTATAACTGCACTTAAATCGTTTTTGCATGGGCATTGAACATTTCTCTCCCCTAATTTTCAATCAAACAACAGCAACAAGACAGGCTTTGCTTCCCCAAAATATAACAAGAAACCTATATTTTCATGGCTACCGCATAATGAGCGGGGCTTGGTTTGGGAATGTAAAACCCTACCAGTCTGCTCCGATACAACATAATCAGGTACCTTGCACTCATCAACACTTTAGTTGATCTTAGGCTTTGATCGTCTTGGTCTTAACACAATCCATAGAACAACGAGGACTACCAAGAAAGCAGGAATCGTGCTCATATCAAACTCAACTTGAACTTCCCTCTCCCTGGTGCAATGAATTGGATGGAGATGTGATATAGTTGAATTCACATAATCAACAAACCTGCAAGAGGAGTGAGTTTCAAAATGAGCTGATTTAAACAACATTTTGTTCACTCCAATGCCAAACTGTCCATGTAAGTGGTAAATCACAATGATAATTACACTTCTTTTCTCATGTTTTCTTTACATTAAATACTAGATACAAACCCTTTTATGTGCGTCCTTGAGAGATTCAACTCCCATAAGCACTTCAAGGCTTGGATGAAGCTTGTATTTCTAATTGAAAATATTTCTTGCCTGAAATTCTTGATGCTTATGTTTACAGTTCTCTCATAAAGAACTACTTTCTAATTTGCATCCAATGGAGAATAGACTGCAAATTTGGTTAGACTGCATCAAGGAGTAAGTGTAACTACAAAGAGTCTAATCTACCTACAAATAGGTTACAGGGAAAATGTGAATGCCAGACGTGCAGTGATCAAGATATATATTCACACACATATAAGTCTATGCATGTGCCTAACATACCAGATCATATGCCTGACAAGATCAGAAAAGAATCTACGATGATTATCTAGATTGATAAGTAATAGACGACGTACATATATATACAGTGTGTGTTTATATATGCAAATTGCTTAAACTGCAAATGAAGTTCAGAGTACACAATTATTTTAACACTGGAGATTTTCATAGATATTCATCAAAGACTGCTGAATTTAAAAGCAACAAATATTTTAATGGCTAACCCTTTGGATGCATCCTCCAAGGTATATAGCAGTCTCATAGCATCCACATAGCGCAGTTCTCCAGTAACGGTCGAAATCTGAAAAGACACCAAAAAATATGAAAGAACCCAAAATATATGTGAACCCTAAACTTTGAAAAAGGAAAAGAACCAGAAATAAGGACTCTAATAATTGAACAGTTCTTCACACACACGGACTTGTACAGGAAAATGGTGATGAACAGTGTACTCACCCTTCTCCACAGGCTGACAACGTAGTTATATTTGTTCACTAGCTCACGCTCCTGGGATTGGAAAAGCTTGAAAGTTTTTTCAGCTAGTTGTAGTTAAAGTCCATCTAAAGAACTTTATTTTACAGCAATGCTCCCAAAATCAACAATTGCAAAAATAAATAAGTAAGAATTCATGTTGCTAAATCAAGTGAAAATCAAATTGAACTGACATCTACTTCAGTTTATGAATCAAGTGAAGAATGACAATTTGGCAGGTCCTATTCCTTTTTCATCTTGCTAAAATAGCACAAGAACCAACCAAACTGCACAAAGATGGAACTTTATTTAAATCAAGTCTATTCTTGTGGTGGGTTTATAAAATCCTTGATTAAACAAGATAATGACATCAGAACATTTTGTTACCAAGTCTTTTGTTTTCTTAATGAATGTATAAGAAGAGCAGAACGATGTCCCCAGCTCTGTTTCTGCCATAACCAAAATTCTCTTTCACATCATTATGGTTGGAGGCTGCAATTTTTTAGGTTGAATTTGCCATTGAAATATTCATCTGCTACAAAGCCTATAATACCACAACAAAGGATACAAGTACGCTCCATAACTAGAAGATGAATGGCTGAATTGACAAGTTGTATCGACTCCTCAAGAGTTGTGAGAATATAACTCCGAGCAATTGTATCAGACTGAAACCGTGTGATATGCCATCCTTGAGAAGTGATGGACAAAGGGTTGCATCCTACCGACCATATCCAGTCCTATTACATTTCAGACATACAATTCAGAAACCAGCGAAGTTCTTTGATAATTGATAATTAGATGGAATTAAAACTAAAACCAAATAATTGATAATCAAATTGAAATATTCGCTGCACTGCATTGAAATCATTTCTACGTTTTCTTCAATATGGAAAACTACTGGTAGCTTAATATATCACTATTTTGAAACCAACTGCAAGAAAAATCTTTCAAACCAATAGTTTAGTGTTAAAGATGTTCTGGAAGAAAGTAAACACATACAAACATGCATGAAACTTCTAATATTTGGAGCCAACAAGATACGGGTACAAATACACCATATTGATAATACTATCAAGTTAAAAATGAAATGAGTTGCAAATATTTGGAAGGCAGTAAATACATTACAAGAGTTAGAGTGGCAAATTAATTGTTGTATTTCTAGAACTTTCAACATCTGATTCGCAAAATGGATTTGTGGCACTATATTTATTACATGAATGTAAGATCTTTTATAATAAATAAATAAAAAATCTAATTTTCACATTATGGGGCCAGAAACATTTGTGGTTGAAAACTTAGGGTCAAGTAAGATTCAGAGCACTGTAGTGTTACATGTTTACCAAAATCATACTCGACAAAATAAACCACTTTTTTTTCTTTTCTTTTTTCTTTTTAAAGTATATTAGAAAAGTGCTCAAACAGGGAATTCGCCCATGTACAACTTCAAGGAGCCAAAACAACCCTAAGCTCTCAAGCTATCCACAATATCCTGCATGGATTGACAATATTGCCTTTTAACCCAAAAAAATAAATAAATAAAGAAGTCAAAATAGAATATTTTAGCACCCAAAAAAAAAAAAAATTATCCTCAGACTTCCACTGTTAAATATATATATATTTTTTATTTGAACAGAAATTTCAAAAAGTGTTACTTAAAAATAAAAATAAAAAACTTAAAAAATGCAGTAAATAAAACAAAAACATACTGATCATCTGATCGTGTCAAAACGGGGGAGGGAGTAGAATCGAAACCATTTAGTAACGTTTAAAGACATGCAAAAATAATATGCATGTGCCTCTCACATGCAAAAAATGAAAATGTCATGCTTTATCAGATCGTGGCTTAAGAAAATGTCCATCCAGATTCTGCCACCACCACTTTCTTGAGCAGAACTAAAAAACTAAATAGAATACGGAGCTCCACCTCCACATATGGCGTACCTCGATTGCAGTTTCATGGGCGTGACTGTAAACAAGATGAAGAGGAAGCAAACCCGCTAGATGTTCAGAAACAGCAGCCAATGCAGCTTTTATGGGCCTCCTGAGATGGTTAATTGTTAATTGAAGAGGGAAAAAAAATATCAGTCCCATGATTCAAAATGCTTTATATATGCGGAGGAAAGAGTATTCCAGGTGATATTTTCAATAAGCAACCAATAAAATAAAATATAATTCAGGTCTTCTTTTTCTTTTCTTTTTTCATAAATAGACAGTTAGAAAAATAAAGGGGTCGTTGTACTACCTAACAGTTAGCATTCACAATGGGATACTAAATTCAATTTTCTCAAGATATTATCTGTCACGCACCAGCATGCAATAAAAAATTCCATGTTTCTTGTGCATAACAAGGAATTTATCATATACAATTTTGCAAGTTTCATCCTTGACTTTAAAAACAACAGTTTATCTAGGTCAGGCAGTCAAAGCCTCATATAGGATGAGTTGTTGGTTCAAATCTTTATAGAAATGTGCAAGGTCGTCCAACATGGCTGCCGTGCATTACTCTGCAAAACCAAGGCGTCCCATTCAAAATTTACATCATTTCATTGATCAATTAGATGCATGACAAAACTCCCATAATGACAAGACAATAAGAATACGCTCATCCTTACGTTTTGCCTTTATTTCCATGGATAAATGATATGTCACTTCTCATTAACTCAAATTCTATAAATCTGTGGAATTCTCTGAGAGTTTGGATTTAACATTAAACTACACTGACAGTATTAAAGGATAAAATGCTTAGACTTAATATAAAAAACTCATTATTCAATTCCTGAAATTTCAACCTCAAGTCCCACAAAAGCGACTGCCCATTGCACTGCAGATGGCTTTCCCAGGATGACTGCTCCGACTGGACCACGATAACCATATCAGAGAGTGCTTTTGCCTGATAATGCTTGTCAACTAATAATGGATCACTATGAATAAACCAAAAGATTGGGACTTCTAGCGTGGACCTGCTATTGGCATGGGTTCCTGCACAGGAGAAAAAAACATTGTAGTTCCAATCCTAGAACATATAAGCATCTATATACAACATGGGTCAATAGTTTATCAGGTCAAGTGAATAGTTTAAAGCAGATGTCTATAATCACTTCTACATGATATGATTCCTTAAACACAAGAATACAACTTATAAATAAATCAACCACTAGTTAAACCTCGATAGTAGGCAAGCTGTGGCCCTTACCACTAACTCAGTCTTGACCCAGAAACCACGCTTTACTTTATGAGTTCACTAATTAAGAAAAATATTTGGCAGTACAAATCAGTAGCTGATTCCACGTCTTTTATGTTATGTTTACAAAAGCAATTAGTAATTATTTACACTCTATGACATTTAACCATCCACAAAATAAAGCAGGGTCCACCGCCAAAATTAAAACACACCACATATTCCCAAAATGTAAGTATAATCTATGTAAAACCAGAGATTGGAAATGAACTAAGTAGTAAACATAATAAAATAATTTTTATTCAGATTGGTGCTATATATACAGTATACTAAAGAATAAAGTATATGAGGATGTATTATTGTGAATCAACATCACATATTCATTTTTAGATTTTTTGAGACTGTCAATAAGGCAGCTTTCAGCACCACTGTTGTGCATGAAATCTTGCCACTGAAGACTTGTATTCATATGCATGACACGAGCCAACCAGAGCCCAGAGTGTGAGAAAATATCTACAAATGTGAGAACCCCATCCTTCTCATAAAAGGACAACAAACCCCAAAAGAAATGGACTTTTCTTAGAATGATTTGGAGGACCGACAAAATAGCAAATTAAAAATTAAGCAGTAGAGAACCTTTAAGAGAACCATGATCATTCAACCTCTGCAACTGACGCTGGAGAATGGAAGAATCAAGAAAGGAACGCACAGTTTTCCTATATGTTCCATTAACAAGCAATAGTGGGACGGCTGCCGCTCTCCGCGCCACTGAAAATGCCATTGCTAAAGTAGGATCCTCTGAAAGTGGAAACCTACAAAAGTTGACAATATCAATTCAGGTATGAACCATTTAAGATTATAATGAAAACCACCCTTGCACCTGATCACTGAAAGAAACTAGAATGAACAGGCAAGTTTAGACACTGATATCTTGTTAAGATGGCAGCATTATAAAATATTGAAGAAATAGTTTAGGGGAACCACTTGCTGGAATATAAAATTTTCACAGTTTACCAAGTGGCTAGGGCAGCAAATAAGCTGAGTGAAGCTGAATATCTGAGTTTTTAGGCTCGCCTCAGCAGCCAAGTACCAAAGCACAAGATTGGCTCGTATAGAGCTCAACCTGGAGGGGTTATGGCTCCCCTAATTTTTTTAAAAAAAAAAAAACTTGTTTTGGGTCCTCTTAATAATGGCAAATTTGAAAAAAGAATTTACATGTCCTTCAAAATTTTGTTGAAAACCTTGTTTATTCGTCCCTCTTAATAATTAAAAAGGGTGGTTTGAAAAAGAACTTACACGTGGCCCCTCCAAAATTCATTGAACAACTTTTTGTTCTTTCTTTAAAGAATCTAAATCTAGTAAACAAAAGTAATTTCATTATTGTGGTAGCCCTTGCTACAACGTACATGTTCTATTCAAATATTTATATATATAATATCTATTATCTATATGAATTTGAAGACGAAAAAAAGAAGAAGAAGAAAAGGAAGAGATGCTAGGCACTTGAATGCATCATTTATTGGCTGACAACACGTTCTGCCTATTTTTTTTGGTCCTATTCGTATTAGTTTCCTTGTCTTAGTTATTTAAGTTATTTTTATCTCATTTTCTTTTAGGTCATATGTACCTGATTATTTAAAATGTATTAAGAATAGGAATAACCAGATAGGTTATGATGAAGGCACTCACACTAAGCTTGCGCACTAATAAGCGTTCGACTGCAGTCATCCAATAGAACCCCACTTGGTTATAAATGAATATAGGCCAACAATCAGATCTCAAAAGATCGCTAAAATATATTCAAATGTAATGTGAAATTTGGAGAAGTATACAAAAATATATATATATATATATATATCAGATCTCAAAAGATCGCGAAAATATATTCAAATGTCAACCAACCACGCTGCCCAAGGGAGATTCATTGAAGTAACAAGCATTGAACTAGAGCTGAAGCTCGGACTATTTACTTAATGAACTTGAAAGAGCTAATAAATTACCTGAGCCAAAGCAATTTTTGTGCAGCTTGGCTCCTTTTCAGTACTAGAAATGGCAAAAACTGTTGTTCAACAGTTAGTACCAGGATGAGCTCATAGCATCTACGAGGGAGGGAGTAGTTGAGAGATTTGATTCTTACCATTAATCGTATATATATATAAACAAAGTTTACTAAGTCACTGGAACTCCTTAGAACATTAGAAAATATAGTAAACTTGAAAGAGCAACGTGCAAAATACATACATGTGTTCACTGAACACGGGTGTCTGAGAAGGTAACACCAAAGAAGAAAGCCCATCCTTAAGAGCCTTCAGATCCACTGGCAATTGTTTAGTATGTTTTACTTTCTGCATAATTAAATTTAGAGTAAAGATAATTTCTCAATGAAATAGAAACTGCTTTGACCTCATCATAAACATCTTACCTCCTGTGTGATGAAGAACAACTGAAATGATATCTTCTCGTAATAATGAAATGCCCCATCAGCAATGGAAGGTGATATGATGTGTCTCATAGATCCCCACAAGGTTGCACCTAAATGTGCAAGGAAAGTATCACGTGCAACTGTGTAGTTTTGAAACTCCTGCACAAGAATATAATGTTATGTTGAAGATATGCATTTTTCTGACTAAATTTTCCTTTTTCTTTTTTGGGGAGTGGGAATTCTTGTCAGTAAGCGTGACACTGAAGAATTTGTTGTCAGTATGTGTACCACGGATTAATGGAATACATGACTAAATTAATAGTTTTCCAATGTGTCACGGGAACATAAATATATCAAATCTGTCACATGTAAAGGAAGTAGAGTGTCAATGTATTGGACTCTGACACAAACAAATCGAAACTTGATCCAATATTTTAGATATCGTAGATGATCTATTGTGTGATCAAAATCTAATAGATAACTTAATGGTTATAATACAATAAAATTTAAAACCATCTTTAATATCAACCATAAAAACTTTGCCCATGTATGCATCAGTTGTAAAAGCAAAAACCATTAGGATTTCTCCCTCCCTCTACCAATTGTAAATAATGATTGATCTGTGTGGCCTTGATCTTCATGTTCAACCTCCATCCTCTCAGTCACTTCCTTTAATTTCCTTCTATCCAACAATTTTTCACCTCTTTCTTTGTAAAAGATTGATTTTTTTTTTTTTTTTTGATCAATTTTTTAAGAGTAAAACCTGTTTTACAACAACAACAAATGAGATGATATGTTCAAAAATCCATTTGATTGTCATCTATGATACTTGTTGAAATAAAATACCATTTTGTTCCATTTTCCTCTTTCATTTTCATTTTTTTTTTTCTTTTTTTGCTATTTTTTTCCTTTATTAGGTTGTATATGTTGGTTGACTGTAGATTCAAAAGTGATATTGTAATCTAATATGCTTGATTTTCTCTGGGCAAATTTTCAAGATGTTTGCATTATTCTCAGTTTTAACAGGATTATCCGATCAAGAGCCAAATATAAACCAATTCAGTTTTGTATTTGAAGAGAAGTGAACCATTAAACTACCCTATCCACGTCGGATTAGGAGAATATCTGATCCACAGGCCCACGCAAAAGGATGGAACAAAATAAATGAGCAAACAGCATACCTCATAAGTATCACTGAACAAATTCCAACTCTCCATTCGTGTTAAAGCATCTACAGCCTTTTTCTTATGACTTTCATCGTATTCCTCGCCTTCAAAAGACTGGAGTTCATTTTTTAGATCTCGCATTCGCTCGTCAAGCTCTAAAAACATAAACCAAAATTTATCATAAAAAACATGAGCAAGTAAAGACTTCACATAATTAGACCTACATAATACGTAAACAACATAATTCCAGAATATTATAAAATATTTTAAACCATCGAAGATCTAGGCCCACAATATCTAAGGTTAGAGAAAAAAATTTTGTTAAAAAAAATGTAGATATAATTTCATCCATACAAAGCAACCTAGAAACCAAAAGCATGACAACAGGCATGAACTTTGCAATCAAAGAAAAGCTTCACATTATATGTGAACTAAATACACTAATAAAATGATTGTTCCTGGCAATGAAAGCTTGTGCAATCAGAGAACAGAAAATTACCTTCACAAAGAGCAAGCTTAACCTTCCGTCCCTTGCAATGTTTGAATGCGAAAAGCTCGTATATATCAATCTCTGCCAGAAGGATATCAATGGCCTGATGATCTTTCTGAAATATTTAAATGCATTATACATCAAAAAAGAGAATAGCAAAACCATTAATGTTCACCAAAAATCAATAACAGAAATACTATAAATTATCTCACAAGTCACAACCCTGAGCCTCTATACTGATCAAATTGGTGCGTATGTGTTCAACTTTCACCTGTACTTAGATCTATCAATTGATTCATAAAAAAGCAAAGTTCATTAAATAATGAAGCTCGAATTCTCATGATAAGAACAACGTTAGTTTGTGAACAACTCTTCCTCAATTGATCCAACCCTAAGTTCTAGAGGATCATCACCACACCACTGTCCATGATGGTTCATGAACAGTATCGATTAAGTTTGGCCTTCTCTTTTTCAATATGCAAAGAATATTTTTTACATCATTAGCTATAGATAAATATTTATTTTAAGGGGGGGAGGGGAAAAGCAAAAGCAAAGAAGAGGAGGCAATACTTTTACTGGCTAGGCATAAACAGCCCAACAGTCAAACTATAAAAATTGCCTATATCTCTTATAGCAGTATCCACAACTTAGACAAATGCCATTGATCTAATAATGTCATCATCGTGTTCCACGTCGAAATTCACGCACCTCTTCAAAAGTACAGAAGCCATTTTGCCCAAATATTCAGGGCAATAGGTTAACAAACCAGTATGCCAACACCCTAACAGACATATCACACAACCAGATAACACTGAAATGGACTACTCATTCAAGAATGGGTGACTAAGTGCTCAAGATGCTTATTGCAACTGCAAAATCCACTTACTATGCTCATATAAAACCACTCAACACTACTGGCGATTCACAATCTAGTACAGTCCTTGCGTGCATTACGAACTCAGAACCCAAAAGATAAAATGAGGCCGCAAGAAACTCCAGGATAGTGGGTTCATGAGAAAACTGGAATGTATGTTCAATAAGAAGGCAGTTGGCCACAATGTGTGAATAAGTTGTAGAAACCGGCCATATGTGCTCCAAAAACCAAAACCTCAGGTCCTCAAGCCATGAAACTTCCACCTCCTTGTGAATAAAGAACAAACGGACAAATTTTGCACCGTACCATGGAAGGATAGCTTCATGAATCTGTGTTACATAGAGAGTCAATTCAAACAAGAAGTAGGCAAGGGCTGCCAACGTAAACTCACTAATCGTGCGTGATTGCGTTCATTACTTGCACAAAGGAGAAATCACATTGTCCCATAAAACTGCAGAGTGTTGTTCTTGCACCCATAACAATTTTCCATAACCATTCATTCCACCACTCAAACCTGTCTTCAAACCATACCTCAAATGATACTACCAGGACAACTAAATATACCTCCAGTGTCCCAAGCTGTGGTCTTAAATGACTAGCAAACAACTCAAAGCAGAAAAAACTATACCAACAACATGGTGCTCAAACACTATGCCAACATACCAACCTAATAACAACAAAGCAACATAAATAATCAAGCACCTAATTAGAGTTTAGACAGATGACTGAGTTACTTGGTCTAGAGATACCCCTTCGCCTTCCGCACCCCCGACAAAAAAAAAGGGGAAAAGTAGCAGATTCTTCCTTTTGGCAATGATATTATTGTAAAGAGAATGAATAAAAAATATCATCTAGATCTCCCTCTTACATCTATACCATCCCCCATGATGTATTATGATAATTCCTTGTCAGAAGAAGTTCACAAAATCAAATGATCAGCTGCCAATTTTCAGATTGTACAGCAATTATTGCACTCATAATCTCGTCTTAACCTACCAAATATTTTTCCAATGGAAAAATCATCACTTAAAGGGTAGTTTGTCAATACCAATAAAACAAAATTAGGCAGTATATTTATTTCCAGATAAAACATTACTACTGATTACACCATGTGCAAATCCTTTGTGAACAAAACCTAAATGAAATAAAATCTACATTAAACAGTTCCTATTTTACTTTAAGGAACATACATCACCGAATACGGAAAACTTTTCCTGAATTGCTTCTTGCAAGCGATCCTCAGCTTCATCTTCCGAAAGTTCTGGATGCCACAAAGCAAGTACAAGTTAACAAAGGGCTCAAAGGACTATCCTTGAACAGAAAAATAAGCAATATCTATATAATAAGGCCAACATAGAACTTTCTAATCCTGATTGATTAAAGATGAGTATTTAATGCGCCCATGAGACAATCAGAAATTACAATAAACTAGTATATTGCTTTAATCATTAGAACAACAGCTGAAATGGAGAACATTAATTCCCAGAGTGAAAGAGTCATAAATTTTCTGCAGCAATTTTTCTTTTTTCAAAAAAAAAAAAAAGTCAATATATGTGACTGAAAAAAAAAACTGAAAATCTAAATAACATAATGATTATGCACTCGAGAGAATCAACAAATAGTATGACGTTTATGAACTCGGCAATTTTATTCTGAAATCTCTAAAATCGAATCTGTGCTTTTATCATAACTGGGTCGGCAACATCACCGATGACTGAAAAAATCATGCATTAATGTGCACTAAGAAGAAATAAACCATTGTCAGAACCATCTAGTACCTGCTACTGCACCAATTGTTTTGTTCACATTTGGCAAACTTAGTTCAGTGCGAACACCTTCTCCACCAACAGCAGGGCCCCACGAGAAAGGGCCTGCGCTTAAATCGATAAATGCCCACCTGATACAGATATTCTAAGATTAAACTTCATGTGCAAAAACGAGAGTGAGCGAACAAGAGATACAGAGAGAGAGAGAGAGAGAGACTGAACCTGCCCTTCCCAATCCATGTATCTGTGAGACATTCTGCATGTAGACCACTAAAGTCCCCAGATTTCAAATCCTTCTTAAAAAGAAGCTTCAAATCTTCATTCTTCCCATTCAACAACTTGGAAACAAAATAAATAAATGAACTTTTATTCCATTAAAAGTAATATATATATATATATATATATATATCAGAGAATGAGATTTTCAACATTTTTGTTTTGCTGCATCTATCCAAGACATATAATAAGGAAGGCTATATACCTGCATCACTTTGCTCTGGATGATATCAGCAGTATCTTTCCCTTGATATAGCCTTTCAACACTATTCAGTGCATCTAGGCAGCTATTGTACCACTCTATCTGGGAAAACAATTAAATGGAAAATAATGGTCTTGAAATTATATTGGCAAATAAAAACAACTAAAGCTACAATATTTGCCCTCCAAACTTTATTTTGGCCATCATGCAAATCCCATTAGTATGTTGTCTTCTAAAATGTAAACAACTACAATGAAAAATATAAGCAATATTAGATGAGAAAAATTGTCGGATTTGCAAATTCTCTTTTTACAGGAAACGTATTTTCCAATGTGGATGAAAGAAAAGCAAGGAATGAGAAGCAAGACACTACCTACATAAACTATATAAAAGTTCCATCAGAATGTGGTCCACACAATCAGATATACTTTGTACTCCTTAAGAGGGAGGCCACTGCAAAGGAATTAATAGCATCTACGACGCATTTCTATTGGGATGTACTCCTAAATAATTGCTAATGAGTGAATTCAATCCAATCAAATTGTCCAGTGTTGCCATGTCAATGGCGAATAAGGAATTAGTCCATCATCTGAGGGTCCTAAGTAGTAGGTTAGATATTAAAAGGTAAAAGGGTTGGATGAGTTATAAACATTTTCTTTACAGAACCTATTTAACATTATTACTATTGCCACAGAATTAATTCAAATGAGATGGCTGAGAATGATCAAATAATATAAACTTTTTTCCCATTATTTCACCTATTAATTGAACTTATCGGACGATTGACCCGATGCCTTAAACTCTGCCGAATATTGACCCATCATCAAGCAGAGCCTACTTTTCCGTTATGTCTAGCAGGCAAAATGTTAAATATAATGGACTGTGAAGCATGGGCATGGATATGAGATATAGACACAACACAGAGATGGGTCGATATGGACATGGCAATGTGACATTCTTAAAAACAGGATAATGATACAACAAGGATATGACAATATTTATGTGTGCGCGCGCGCGCATGCAAATATATAATATACATATGAAAAGTAAATAAATATGTATTTATGGCAACAACGACAACCACCAAGCCTTATTCCCAACTACTTGGGGTAGGCTACATAAATCCTATGTTTCCATTCCGCTCTATTAAGGTCATAGCCTGAATCAATCATACGATTATGTTCATATTGGTCATGACAAAGTTTTATGCCAGCTATCAAGTTACCAAACGGAACCCTCCTCCTTTATCCGACTAGGGACCAACCATAGTTGTTAAAGGCGCCTCTAGGCGCCATCTCAGCGCCTTTAGTGACTTAAGGCGCAGGGAGTAAAGAAGGCGTGCGCCTTTACCAAACAGGCACCAGGCTACAGGCGTCCCAAAGGCGCGCCTGCTTGCAAAATGCAATTTTTTTTATTGGTTTAGTTCTGTTTGTTTATTTTTTTTATGTATTGTTATATTATCATTATTTATATTATATTATTTTATTAGTTAATTGAATAGAAAACCTACAAGTTACATTGTTACAACATAAAAAACAAAAAAAGAAAAGAGAACAAAAAGCAAAGGAAAGAAGACAGACTCGACAGAGGCAGCGACGACTTGGACTCTCGGTCTCGGAAGTCAGATCTGCCGGATTTGTGTCGGATCTGCGTCTGCGACTCTGCCGGTAAGTTCTCTAACTTCTCCTTCTCTCTCTTCTTCTTCTCTTCTTCTTCTCTCCTTCTTCTCTCGTCCTCTTCTCAGATTTGCTTCTTCTCTTCTCTTCTGCGACTCTGCAGATATTTTATTTCTTCTTTTCTTCTTTTTCTTTTCTTCTTCTTCTTTTCTTCTCTCTCTCGGCCGAGTCGAGTTTGGCAGATTTTTTATTTTATTTTTATTCTTTTTATTTTTTTATTTATCTTTATTTTATTATTTTATTTTTTTTCTCGAGTCTGGACTCTGGACTGTCTACAGCTCTTCTTTTTATTTGAAAGAGTTTAGTTTGTTTGTAGAGTTGGAGTTGTTATTTAAGATGGTTGAATTTTTTTTTTTTCAGTTATCTGTGTTTGTTATGTACTATAACTATTGTTCTTCATTTCATACTACGTGGCAATAAAAAGATCGTTGTTTGCGTTTTGTATATACAATTTTGTGCATGTGGGTATCAGAAAGATGTTGGACTTTAAGGTGAAGACAAAATTTGATCTTTCTCCATCATACATAACCTTCTGCATGATTTTGGGCACAGTAAGATTAATGCAAGTAGACACTTTGAATTGGTAATAATGACAGCAAAATGCAGTAACATTATAATTGGACTTTACTTGGTTTTGGCATCTTTATAATTGGACTTTACTTGGTAATAATGACAGCAAAATGCAGTAACATTATGATTTTGGGCACAATAAGATTAATGCAAGTAGACACTTTGAATTGGACTTTACTTGGTTTTGGCATTTTATGTTGAATATTTAACTTAAGTAATTCATTTAGTTGACTTTTACATCTTTATATATACTATTGCATCTTTAATACTTTATTGGGTGGGTTTTGTTTTTTTTTTTTTCAACGTGCGCCTTGCTTCAGTCGGGCGCGCGCCTCGCTTCAGTCGGGCGCGCGCCTCGCCTTGCACCTTGCGCCTCAAGCTCCAGGAGGCATTTGCGCTTTTGTGCGCCTTGAGCCTTTAACAACTATGGGACCAACTGTGTAAAAAACACAGGCGAAGAAATATGTATCTATGAAAAAAAAACTAAAATAATAATTGTTTGTCGTTTTAAATAGAAATATTATTATTAACATTTTCTCATAAAAGAATATGACTAACAAGTATATGATATATTTTATATTTCTTACTTATTAGTTATAATATCAAAACAAACATTAAAAGCCGAGATTTATGTTGCATTAACATGGACTTTCTAACTTAAAATATTAGTATTCTGATTCTATCCTAATTCATCCAAATCCAAAAATTTGAACCCTTTAAGCTTTTTTAAAACAATCATACCATAAAGGTAAATTAGTAATACTACATTTTAGTTTCAAGATGTGTCAGACATGAAGAATATCTGAGCGGACAAATGTTCGATGTGAAATTTTTTTTTTTTTTCAAATTATTAATACATCAAGAAGTATATGTATTTACGAGTATCCAAACAGTATCGGTATCCGATACACATACAACATGGATACATCTTCCTTGTACAAGTTTTAGTGTTTCACAGGTAATCGAAATTTACAAAAAACTAGCAAATAGAGATGTACCCCATATCTATTACCTGCATCTACAAGATACATACATTGCATGAACAACATCTGCTACCTCTGATTTAATCAATTTAGTAAGCAAGTAATTATGCACTTTGTTAACAAAAAAGCTTTAGATGCATTGCCATTTATGATGCAAGAATAAGCCTCCATGTCTCTTTCCATATGGAGGCCCAAAAATTATACATATAAGTACATCCAAAGGAACAAATAATATCCTTTCTCCTTTACAGATGGCAAATTAAACAATTTAATGATATTAAAAGAAAATTTGCATAGTGAATCCAATAAAAAAACCTTAATATTATCAAGAACTGGTAAAAGATTTGGTCCAGGGCCACAGGCAAGTAAAATGGGTAAGAAAGATTCAGTATGCAAATTTCAGTAAGATTTACTATTTTCGGAAATTAAAGCAAAAAAGTACTAACCGTATCAGTTTCTTCAGTTATGGTCCAGGCAAACTTTTCCATTGGATGCTTTTCGTACAAAGGCCTCTTAATATTATCAAGAGCTGGCAAAATATTAGGTCTTTAGATAATTATAAATATGTAAATACTAATTAAGCAAACATTTCTACACTATTCAAAGAGGAACCAGAACACATTATAATATAAGTTCTTACGAACCAAAAACATTTTCTTGAACAGTTCCTGAATGAAGAATGCTTTCTTGCAAGGTCTTATTCTGTAAAATATAAAACTATTAGTGCCTATTCTCTAAATGCCATAAAGAGAAACATACTACAAAACAACAAACACCTTTATATATATAATCTGATAAATTCCTAAATATGCAAATATCAAATGGAATAGCCATATAATAAATACTCAAAGAACTGATGGTTAATGGGAAGCATCTAAATGAAAAGGGACATTTGAAGCATTAAAGAAACTGGAAAGTACCTCCTTAAGAAAGTCTATTTCAGTCTCAGATAAACCTCTCCTGCAAAACACAAATAAATGTGAATACAGAAGTATGAAAACCATACAATGTACCATATGCAAGTACAATGAAATTTGAATCCTTAGTGATTTGACAAATGAGGCCACAAAGAATCCTTTATCAAATTTAGCATCAAATGATAGGCTATGCAGTATAGACACTTCTAAGGAGCCGTGTTCTTGTCAGACGTGTTACAATGAGAATCCTTAGACATTCTCAGAAATGTGTCTGGCACATTTTGAATATGCCCATGACATGCATCTAAGAAGCATGGATAACGACATGGACATGGAAACGACACGGGAAAACGAATCTCAAAAAAGTAGGATGCGGGCACAGCATGGAAGCAGTAATAAAATATGACTTTTATATAAAAATATGATATACAAGAAATTGTAATTTATAAATCATATAATTATAGTCACCCATGTGACACAGAGAAAGACATAACAAGTACACATACAGAAATCATATGCATTTGTGCATGAAAGTAGACTCATTTCCTACTCCAATGCCCACTCCTTTTCAGTAAAACCTTCTTATATCTTTTGATCCATAAATATAGTCAAACTTATACAAATTCTACATGAATCTTTAATTTTGTCTCTCTTGCAACTATACTTGTTTTTGGTAAGTGAAATTATAATTTTCTTCCATGCTAAAAGGAAGTTTTAATCAACATATTTAAAGTTGATTGGTCACGTGTTAGATAAGGTCAAGAACTGCCAGAAATCTTTGCGAAATTAAGACTTTTAATTTCAAACTGTGGACATGTTCAAGATATGTCAAACATGTGTCCCGGAGTGACTGAGAAGTGTCGGAACCCCATGCGTGTCTAACACAGACGCGGCTCCTTATTAGAAGGTTTTGTGCTTCTTATACGTTTGACCGTACTTAAGATGCAAAAGATACAAGGAGGATTTATTACAAGAAAGTAGGAGATATATACATAAACAAACACATGCGTGTCAATATATGAAGTGTCCTTGTTATATCATTTTCTATGCAACATGGTTGATTATAATTTATAATTATATGGTTTATAAATTACAAGTTTGATACTAGTCATAGAATATTTATAAATCATATACAATAAAATCTTTATGTAAAAATATAATGACGTGTCCTACTTTTTTAAGATTTTCCATGTCAACATGCCGTGTCCGTGCCCCAAGTCAATATCTATGCTTCATAGAAGATAGTTAAATATAATTCAAAACCAAAACAATCAGGTCAGACAAAAAAATATGTATTATGCAAAGAGAGCTACAGCATTAATTGTACAAATGCAGTATGGGGCAAAACAGCGTTCAAAAGTGCTTAGTGGGAACATCAATAAATGTACATGTATATTTATACTTTATGGAATTTTCATGGTACCCAGCTCGTATAATGAGTAACAACACATAAAAGAGGGACCAACCTGCCGAACATTGATTACTAAGCCTCTTCGTTCCCTATAATTTTTTTCTTTTTAAAGTAAAATTCATTACTTAAATCATTTTAAGCATAAAACTTTAGCTTCTAGAAACTTCTTCCTACCACATGCGTTCTCTAATCCTTAGCTTCATCTAAAAGTCTGTAATTTCTAACGCTATAGAGAATTAAGACTACATGTATGATAGGAGTCGCATTGAATTTTATTTTAACCACTGCTATCAGTATAAACATCAATGGAGAATAACCATTTTACACAAATTAATGGTGACGGCTAGGTCTATTTTCAGCCCACCCCTTCTGTGGCCCAATGTTGGTGGGATAAATACAGGGTAATGGCCTTTTTAGCATGTTTGATAGGCCGACACATATCTGATATGGGTGTCACGATCAGACTGGTCAGACGGGGATTTGGCACCACAGCTGCCAAATGCAAAACTTGACATTACAGGAAAGAGGGCCAGCATTAAGCAAGTGCCTTCCACAAAAGGCGCAAAATAGAGCTGCGTGTCATGACCAGTTAAAAGACAGATGCCTCATGCCTTAGCCTGAGAATCCAAAAAATTATATACCACAATACTGAAGTATTGATCTTGCTTCGATATGACCTGCTGTGGTACCATACAGTGGCCACAATACTGAAGTATTGATCTCGCTTCGATATGACCTGATGCATAACTAGGCATAAACGACAGCTGAAGTACCAATAAGCAGCAAAATTGGTATCTGGAGGCATCAAATTCTATGGATGTCAAAAAACTTATTACAGAGAAATTGAGTGCAAAGAAAGGTGAGGCAGCCATCTGAAAAAGACAAGAAAACCAAGAACTGATACAAGACTACAACAAAGGAGAGAAAGCAAGTGGAACTAGAACAGCCCCTGAAACCACTCCATGCAGGTGGAACCGGATGGTGGAGGACAGACATCCTCTAATTTATAACAATCCATCCCCTCTCCTAGCAAGGGGATCAGCATCCTGAATATCCTATGAGTAAGAGGTTAGATACTAAATGTAACTTAGTTGGGGGTGGGAACTGGGTGTACTTCATAAAGTGTGTTCTGATGTTCTTACTAGCAAAGCATAGATAAATAAATAAATAATAGAAGTTCAAAACTTTGACCAAAATAAGCACCTGTATCCATATTTAGCTCGTTTCACATCACCCTTGGGATTCAGAACAAAAATGTTATATGCATTTTCGAGTTGCAAATATTCAACCAAACTGGAGAAGAGAACATCCATCATGTCCACATCTACTTGCCAAAGACCAGAATGGTCATCCCTACAAACACATAATGAACGAAGATTAATTAAAGCAGAAATACAGATAAAAGTTCTTGTTCTTAATAAAAACAACCGTCACTCATTTGAAGCAACACAAAAAATCATTTACAATAACGCAAACTCAATTTTCAATTACATCAATCATCTATTAAAAGGAAGATGTAACAGGATGAGCATACTTTTCATACTGCCAAATGTGAGATTGTTGATTACTCGATTAAAGTATGTGGACAGCTACTTTGTGCAAATATTGACAAAGCTCAGAATGTAAATATCTACCTCTCCCAACACTATTGATTAAGGGGACAACACTGGGTAATGGCTTTCTAGTGCGTATGGAAGTTGGAGAAGAGTCATGTACACAGGCACATACATCTACATAGATATACACAAACACAGAAGACATGTTGTGTCCTTATTATGTCTTTCTCTACGCAATGAGGCTGATTAGAATTGTTATAATTTGTAAGCTATAAATTTCTTGATACATCCAATGGGTAATGGCAATTCGTGAGCATGGAAGTAGTGGAGTCATACACAAACATAAATATACATCCACATACACATTCACAAACACAAACCCAAAAAAAACACGTGTTGTGTCCATGTTTTGTCATTTTTTTCTATGCAATAAGGATGATTAGGATCATCATGATTCATAAGCTACAAATTTTGTGATACATCCATAAAGTATTAGAATTACTTAACATAAAGTACTGTATGTCGTATAAAATAATAGTTGTTAATATAAATTTATTTTTTACTGCATAGTCTTTACCATGTCCATTCTTACTTATTATGATTTTCCAAGTAAGCATGTCCACATCATGTCATGTCGTGTCAAGTACTTGTAAATGTTCCATATCTGTATCCATATTTCCTTTTTTATAAGTATCTGTATCCATACTTCTTATAACAAAAATAAAAGTAAAATGGGGTAATCCCTTCCTCTTTCTTGTCACCCACCTAAGGGACGAAAGAATTTGATGGACCATGAAGGAAATGTGCCCCTCCTATCTTCCTCTCCCTTCCCCTTTCCTTCCTACTAAACTATAAATCTCTATTCACCCATCCACTTTTCCTTTCCCCTACTATTCCCTCCAAACAGACAGCCCATTAGTCTCACCAGTCTTCCAAATATTACTAGGGCCTCAAGTTTTCTTACTTCCCCCAACTTAAGTCCTCTTCTATACATGGTGACACATTGGCTTTACTTTAAAGCAGGAAGGGAAGAAATATCTTGAACAATTTATTTCTAATGTGAGTCATCTTCTTTTACATGTGAGCTCCTAAGAGCCTAGATGCGAATGCGGAGTGCCTAGCTTTTCTCTCGTTTAGTTTTTCAATGCTTCAATTTTTCAAAGTTTCCAAAAATTCATAAGCCATTTTTGTTCAGTTCTGGAAACAAAACATACAATAGCAAGAATTCTCAAGATTCTCTAATAACATGAAGAAAATTATCAAAATGTGCAAAACTTCAGCACAGGGCATATTTTACCTGGTATCAGACACATCATCTTTGCGGGCTAGGACATTAATGGCATGCTCAAAAATAGAAGTAACCTTTTCGCCCATCTGTATAGCATGTACAGAGAAGCTGCAAGAGTATTTCATAGCAACGTTTAACTCATACAAGAGAATATAATAAATTCGAGTACAGTAAAACAAAAAGAGTCTCCTGAAAAATAAAATAAATAAGTCAACGAAAAGGTAAACAGAAACATATTACTTGTAGTTTACATGACTGATCATAGGTAGATGATGACGTTGCTCCTTATCTATGCTAATCTTGTAAAATGGGGTGAGAACTTCGCCAATGCGAGGAACTCGCGTATGTTCAAAAATGTGGTCAATTTTTTTGAACCAGCGCTCAAGTTCTTCAGCATGTAGCTTAAATTCTGAAAATTAAAAAAATAAGTCTGGAATCCACTTAAGAAAAAAGCTGTTAAAATAAGAAATAATTTTTAAAAAAAAAAAAAAAAAGTGTATATATATATATATACCTTGGTTCCCCTTCCCTTCAAATCCAATAAAAATGAAATTCACAGGGACTGGAAGATACATAGAATCCACTTCCAGGAGCTTTAGATAATTTGCGATATTACCTGATATACAAATTAAATATAAAAAAAAACAAAACAAAAAAGAAATTTTTACTTCCTGATTTCAAATCAATGCTGCCTCCAACATAATTCAAAGTTCAGTAAGGAATTAAGAAACTATGAACAACAAAGAATTTATACAAAGTTATGCGATAAGGAAATAAAGAAACTGAGATTAAAATTAACAAGAAAGTTTCAAATTCATAAACTCCTGTTACCTTCCTACCATAAATCACAGCTATCCTTCATTTGAGTACAAAGAGAGGAAAGCAATCCAATTTCCATACCAACAATTATGCAATTTGCAGTTTATATAAATACTCAGTCAGGAATAGCTTGATTTGATTGAACAAGAGCATCAGTTCAACATTTACCAAATCGTTTTATCATGTCATGTTTCTATGACAAAAAGTGTCATAATCCCCTGAGATGTAAATTCATCCAATTTGGAAAGAAGATAAGTAATTAGATGATGAGCAAACCACTTAAAAGGTCATCAGGTGTCAAAGTTCTATATATACATTGAAAGCAGAATGATTAGTTTATTTCAATTTACTATTTTCTGACTGACAAGTGACATGAACATGGGTCTGTTTGAGGTTTTATTATATATACAATTAACTAGTATACTTAAATTCCCCCCCCCCCCCCCCCCCCCCCCCCCCCAAAAAAACGCCACGGGGGGAGTTTTATGTTAGTGATATTATTCATCACTCCTCAGTCCCCAATCAATTACTTTTTGACGTGGCATTAGAACAAAAGCATGTAAGGCGAAAAGGACTAAAGGAGCAAAACTTTTCTTGACAAAACTAACAGAAGTAGAAATCAATTTTTCAAACTTAATAAATAAATAAATAAAAGATACATAGAGATGGAGACATTAAGAGGAGTGTTAAAAGTTACAACAAATGCCGCCGATGGTAATCACCAATGGAGTCCATAACCCCCATTGAACTAACCGATAAATGTAATTAGATAATATGTTTCCACTTCAAAATCCACTACGTGCAGAAAAATTGATTATCCTTTATGACCCATGCATGCGTATCGGGCCAAAAATTGACATTAGAAACTGCACTATTTAAGCAGAGAAATGTCTAAAATCTAAATTAAGTCCACATGCAGAGTTTTGCTATGTAGTAATAGTAATTGTAAGTTTAAATGATTATTTAGGAAATCAGAAAGAAAAACACTATGCATGCACAGTATAAACAGGATAACAGAAGTACATTGAAAAACACAGTAAGACAATGGTGATATACATGCAAGTACCTGCCTTGGTGTAATTGAGAGCAGCCATTTTCCCAGGCCTGGAAGATTCCAAATCATCAAAATCTGTACACGTTAACAGAAATTGTCACAAAATATACTGAAATAAACCCATTTCTCAGGAAAAACCTATAAAGGGAACCACTGAAAAGTGAAAACATAATAATGGAGATAAACAAGATGTAGGCATACCACCACGTATAACAGCCTCACTCCAGAACCTACTCTTCTCTTTGAGGTTAAACAAGGAAAACACTGATGACATCCCACTTTTACCAGTTCGAACAGGAGATCCATGTGACCCAGCCACTAAGAACTGGTAAATCATTATTCAAACAATCAGTACAACATTATCTATTTACATAGCATAAACTAAACAAAAATAGACCCCACTACATGGAAATCAATAATCCTATCATAGGGCATAAACATGTTCCCGTGTACTGCAGTCGCCAACATAGATCTACGTATTGACCCAATAGATTGGACAACTTATTGCATACCGCGAAAATATGCTGTGTGTAAACTGATTTCTTTATAAAAGCGAAAACGAACTTTGTTTTGTAGAAAAATAAATGGAGGAGAAATACAAGCCAAGAAGAAACAGACAGAAGAGAAAACAAAAGAATAAAACATTCATGAATAACAGGTGGGGTTTGAAATAGTTCTTAAGCAGACAGTCTTGAAGAAACAGCTTCGTCGTTGCATATTAAAGTTCCTCTGTTTTTCAGTTGATGTTAGGAAGGCAATCGTATCATTGTATCATGTGATCACAACACAAAAGGGATTCTAAATGGCATGAAATGCAAAACGGGACGAAAAAAAGACCGAAAAACAACAGAAGAAACCATTCATGAATTACCAACTTTGTAGGACAATAATGGATAATTCATAATTTATGCCCAACGATCTCAACAAAAATTAAAGGCTGGGTTTGAAATAGTCCTTAAGCAGACAATGTTGAAGACCTAGTTTTGTCATCATATTCGTAAGTATATGATCTTTTTGTTACAAAACATTTCTAATTGATATATATAGACACATATATATAATGTGATCACGACATAAAAGGGATTGTAAATGGCATGACTATGCAAAACGAGATAAAAAAACTGAAAAGAAAACAACAGAAGAAACCATTCCTGAAACAGGTGGGGTTTAAAATAGTCTTTGAGCAAGCAGTATTGAAGGCTTGCCTTCGTCATTATATTTGAAAGTTCCTTTGATTTTTAGTCGATGTTAGGAAGGTAATCGTATCATCTTTTGGCTATATAACGTCTCTAATTGATATGTATACATAAATATCTTTATATATAATGTGATCGCAACACAAAAGAACAAAATAATTGATGCAAAACTAGAAAATGAATTTATTAAACAATCGAATCAAATAAAATAAAACAATTGTCAATACACAGAGAGAGAGATTGTTTACCAACAAGAAGGAGAAAAAGAAGAGAGGGAATAGACGATGATTGTGAGAATGGATCATTTTGGGGAGAGGATCTTTGTAATAACAGATCTTTTGGACAACTCCGTCGGGATCTGTGTGTGTCGATCGACGGCGGGCACTTCCAGTGGTGAGTACGAGTTGTGTACGGCGAGCGATTTTGACTACGCGACGACGGTGGTGGGTGAGTGTGATACAGAGACGAAGATCCACACCGTCTAGAGTACTAGGGTCTGAGGGTAAATGGGTAAGTCCACTTACTTTCTTGATTTTTTTCTTTGCATGAAAAAATGATGCATCTTATGAGCGTTTTCCTAAAAAAATATATATAAATAAATAAATTGATCATTCCATAATACTCAGTAAAATAATAAATACGAGTGGTAAATACTAATAGCAATTTTCTCTAACTTAGCGGGTTTTTGCCGCATCCCGTCCCTAATAGAGTGAATTTGGTAGTCTCTAAATAGATTTGGAGTGGATATGGTAAAATAATTAAAAAGTCGACATGGGTTTGGGACAAGAGCGAATTTCCTATCCAATCTCACACCGATTATACATGTATCTTTAAATTTTTTTATATATATTTAATATTTATAAGAATCTTGTTCTTTATTAAAAGTATTAGTAAATATATAAATATTTACTACTTAGTAATTTAAAAACTTGGCCACCTTATTTATCAGTCCAATTTAAACACATTAGGCTATCTTTCTTTTTTTAAATATAATAAGAGTGACATAACCTGCTCCATCCTGCAATTAAATGGAATACGCGAGGCGAAGTAGGTACTTTGTTTACCGAAGTAGGGGTGGGGATGGTATATCAATTACAAACACATCCTGGAGTTGGGGTGGAGTTGGTATGACTAATTTTCTAACGGGGCGGAATAGGGTTTAGCCAAACCCGCCCTGTTGCCATCCCTAATGGTAAATACTTCGTAAAGGGTTGAATGGGATGTGTCTACAAAAGTCGGTTCCGGGCGAGGCGCTTGGTGTGGCACCAGATTAAATATTGGGTCTGGCTCTAATATTAACGGTAACGGGTGGGCACTTACCCATTTGCCCAAAAACTTAAACTCTTTGATAGTGTTGCATACCCACCCATTCATACCCCTTTCACTTTCTATCCAGATCCGATGTGGGACAAATATCTTATAACACTAATGTATTTAGATAAAAATACATCATTAATTATAGGGTAAAATGCAACAAACCCCCCCTGATCTTTACTCTCTCTCCCAATAAACACCCTTTGAACTTTCATTTTTTCAATAAACCCTCTAAACTATTTTATTTTTTGTAAAAAACACACGATGTCACTGTTCATCACTATTCAAATTGATTTTTTTTCAGTGAAACATGCACTATAATTTTAAAAAGACAATATTACCCCTATTAAAATTTTAGAATTAAATCAATTAAACCCCCCAATTTGTTAACCATAACTCCCATTGGCTTTCATCTCGATCTACCAAATTGCATCTCTCTCTGATCTCATTATTTGCAACCCTATCAACAATCACAGACCTGACTTTTGCAAACCCAATATAAATCAAAGTCATACACAGAAAGCCATGTGTTACAAAACCACTTATGCGATTTGGTTGCTGGAACCCAATCTTCTCTCTCTTGCTCATGAAATCCAGCCATCGTTATCGTCTATTTCTCTCTCTTGCTCCAGTTAGCAATCCGGCAGGGTCATTATTGAAACCCATTATGAATTAGAACAAAGCTAAAAACAATCGAAGAGAAAAATCAGAAGTATCTCACCGTTCCTCTATGGTGAGAATGAGGAAGTAAGGACTAGAAAAATCAATTGGGTGTTTAAATTTTGATCTTGATGATGAATCGAAGCAATTTCAAATTGTATATAGGCTCGCGTGCGCTTTACACCCTTATGATATCGATATAGTGCGTATAACCCCCCATTGTTTGTTTATCTCCCTTATACTTTAAAAATGGTGTGAATAAGTACATTTTTGGCGTTGACCCCTATTGACCGGTACCGGAGCTACAAAAAGACTAAAATGGCCCTCTATCTATGATTTAAAAAAACTAATAATATAACATAAAATGTGAAAAGACTAAAATAGCCCTCTATCAATACTCCATCTTTATTCTCGTTCTTGACTATGATCTTGCCCCCTCTCTCTCTGCAATTGCAAACTACAAAACCATACAAGAATCAGAAGTTCAAAACCCGTATATCTATGATTTTGAAGCAATTCGGCTTCGAGTTCAGAGGGGACGCCAGGGAAGTCACTTGAATGCAAATATATACTCACAAGAGGAGGTTGATGGACTGGTTTTTGTTGTTGTATTGGTAACATACTCCAGGGTATGTGAATCATCCTCAAAGAAAAAAAAAAAAAAAAAAAAAAAAAAAAAAAAGAGAGAAAAAGAAAAAAGAAAAAAGAAATAGTCAAGATACGGTTTCTCACTCCTTTATCCATAGAATCGATAGAATTCTCCGATTCCCTCAGCAACATCGGAAAGGGTTTGCTTTTAGAAAGGTAGGGTTCGACACAAGAATCAAAAGTTCAAAACCAATTAAGAAAAAAAAAAGTTCAAAACCTATTACCTATCAAAACCCATATCGGCATATCAATTCAGATTGTTCAAAAAATTAAAACCTATATCTTTCAGTTTCCATTTCAAATTGTTCAAAAAATCAAAACCCATATCTTTCAGTTTCCATTTCAGATTGTTTAAAAAATTAAAACCCATATCTTTTAGTTTCCATCGCCCGTTGTTCTAGTTCAAGTTCGCCGTTCGCAAGCTTCAGCCGTTGTCTTACAACTCTCAAGCTTTCCCCCCCCCCTCTCTCTCGCTACAACTACTAACTTGTATGTATGGGTTTTTTTTTATTATTTTCTAAATCAACTAATCAAGGTCTATAATTCTTGTTTTGCAAACTAAATGCTATTTGGTGAAATTTTTTATGATCTTTTTTTTTATATAATTTGTTTTAGGGCAAATCATTTCAGCTTCCCCAATCGCCTCCATCTCTATTCTCATTCTCAACTTTGAATTCACTCTCTCTCTCTCTCTCTGTAAATGCAAACTACAAAATTTACAAGAATCAGAAGTTCAAAACCCATATATATAATATACAAATATATATATATTTATATGGTGAGGGGTAGTAAAGGAATATTAAAAGGGCAATTCCTGAATAAAGGGTTTAAAATGGTCATGTGCCATGCACATGACCAACTGGTGTCCAATTCTCACCGGAATAGTCACCGGAGGTGGCTTAATTGCACATTTTTATATCTAGTAGGGATTTATATAAATAAATCTAATCAAAGGGGTGTAAGTTGCACAAATTTAAAACCACAGGGGTGTTTTTCAGACTTTCCCCTTATATATATATACACATAAAGAAGATTTGGATCGGCTTTTGTGATACCCCTCGGATCCGAGACACGGGTTGATCAGGCCCAAGCCCAAACCCGAGAGAATATCAAACAATTAAAGTATTTTAAATTGAACACAGAATAGAAAAATAAAGAATTTAAATATAAAATCCTCCAATGATAAATAATAAATTAATCCTCCAAAAACCTTCAAGGTTACAATTTGGGAATCCAACTAGTGGACCCCTAAACCAAACTCCAACTGAAACTGAGTAACTGAAAGTAAAGATATTCCAAAACTAAATCATAAAGTGAAATCCTATATCATCGGTAGGATGAATGAGAGTCCCTGCTTAACACGATCAAGCTTGAGACTGGAACCGTCCGACACCTGAAAAGAATAATAAAGGAGTGAGTCAGACTCACGAGCAAATTCTAATCTAACTGCAATCCATACAATGACTCGATACGCAGATACACCGTAGACACCTCACAATATCTATCTAGTCCATACATATAAATATATCCATACTAAGGGACATTCACTGGTCTATAATAGGGGTCTTAACCTGAATAGAAGGTAACATGTGAAAACGCACCCAAAGGCAGGCACGAGTACCTAGACCTAACAGGGTACACCTCAACCTATTATAACCAGTTACGCATCCACTGCATATACGCACCCTAACCCACGAGTCTGAGACTCGAGCTCATCTTGTGGTACCATAAACATATATATAAAGTCCGTCCAAAACTAGGGTATGTAGTTCAATTATTTATCGAACTGACATACAATAACAAATTAGTTAGTCACTCAACTTATTCAGTTGATATGACTTAACCATCATCCATTAATCCAGGAAGCCACTCAACTTAGTTGCAGTTGATTTGACTTAAACGCAATTAGGATTCAATATTTATAAATTCATTCCTTTAATCCGTTAAGTTAGGTTTAGGCGTTTTGAGCTAAACCGTCCCTAATATGTCACCGTCCCATACCGGTGCATACAATCCTCCATATCCTTGTAAATTACATCATATATATAACAGTTTAGTAATTTACAATCCAAAACTAATATCCAAATAACTGCAGAAAGAAGATTAACAATCTAGCAATTAAAATCCAGTATTAATCCATGTAATTGCATCAAAGAATTTAATATTCTAACGATTAACATCCAAAACATGCATAGTTCAAATTTAATATAACAATGACCCTATCATGTATTTAAAATAAGTTCTATAATAATATTATAGTCCAATAAATCGCTAAATTAATTTAAGCAATTTAGTTCCTTCCATCCGGTAACAGCGTACTAAGTTGTATACTTGTCTTATGTTTTATCTTTTAGCACAGAGCCACGCATTATGTCACAAGTCCAATTTATTAATTAAAAGACTTCACCGTGCATTTAAAATAAATTTAGAATTATTTTATAGCACCCTAAACTGTCAGATTAAAACTAGTCAGTAAATCTTCTTCCAGCCGTTAACCGCACGCAAAGTTGTCAAACAGCTGTTAATTCTATTAAAACTAAGGGGTAAATTTATGCAATTCAAGACCTTAGTTACATGTTAAACTAATTATTTAAAAACCTATTAAAGTTCTAAAACTGTTCAAGAACCCCAAGTGCCCAAACAGTAATTGAAAAGTCACTGTACGCACAAAATAATGAAAGAGCCTGCTCTAGAAAAATTGAACAGGCTCAATGCAGCACAGAGCCGGCTCTAAACCACCTTGGAGCCGGCTCTAAACAGGTGGGAGTCGGCTCTTGACATTCCAGAGCCGACTCTCTCCCCCCCTGTGAGCTATCTCTCTGTTCCAGCTACGTTTTGCTCCGTTTCTGACCTCTGCTTCAACTCCGGCCAGTTGTAACCTTTCTATTTGGTTTCTAAAACTAATCTTAGGTGTCATATTAATACCCAGTAGCATCCCAATGGCTTGATAACAACAATTAAAATCAATTACAAAGATTAAATTTGCTACCGAACTATCACGCGTTAGGAACAAAACTGAAACTATAGTTCTATTCCAACCCCTCTGTTCCTCTTCACAAACTGATCTTAGGAGTCTTATAACATCCCATTAACATCCCCATGGTTCGTCTACAGAAGATAGAAGCAAGAATAGTAACTAAAGTCACAACAGATTTTAGCATGCTTTAACGAACAGAACTGGGAGCAACCATACACAAACTGTAAACAGATTTGAATTTAAGGCAAACAGATCATCAACAAAGCATATATTAAACATGTAAGTTTCAATTACTAATTAGTTAAACCCTAGAGACTATCTAAGTGCACAGAACACAGGCCAACGGGAGAGAGGAAGAAGAGAACTTGCCTGTGATTTCAGTTATGAAATCCCGGCGTCGTGTCCACTGTTCCGGCAACACCGAACTACTGTCAAGCCTCCTAGTACTCCGAGATAATTCACCACAATCCTTCCTTGGTCCTTTCTGATTTCCTCCTTGCCAATCCTTACAATACTTTGTTCCTCTACCCTCTGTTTTTACAGAACAACTCTACGTGTATGTGTTATGTGATATAACGTAAACCCTAGGCTTAAAGCATAATGGTGTATTTATAGGCTTAATACTAAAACCCTAATCCTTGTCATAAAAGAGATAGAGCCCTAAACTTAATCCTAGTCGGCCCATAACAAAACCTACGATTAAATTCTATGTCGGCTACACCAGACGACGTCCTTAAGTTAATAACCTAATATTATCATTACCAGAAATATATTACAAGAAATAAATAAAACAGTGAATGAACCAAAAATATAATATCATTAACAATTTAATTCAAATACCATTTAATAACCGAACTGACGATGTTAAAGCTGTTCCTACACGCCAAATTGATGTAGTGAATATGCGGTTCAAGAAAAGTCTTTTGGGTCAAGTTTAAATTTATAAAAACCACTACCAACACTACTACTAAAGTAGCAAGAGTGAGTAGGGATCGTTCCAAGGGATTGGAGTCGTACTTGAATGTGGAATTGCAACTAGGGTTAGTAGGTCGAGTGATCAAACAAATGGTTGGTTGGTTAATTAAACTAGAGAGCAACTAAATTAAACTAAGTAATTGAGTATAACAAAGAGTAAGCAAGAGAGAGAGAAATCTTGGGGTTTAGAGGTCACCACCAAGTAATACTTTTCTACACTTCTAACTAGTGACTAATGAGAGTAAAGTATGTTGCAATATTGGCGTGTGTGTGTGTTTGGTTGATTTAATTAGCAAGGGTGACCAATTAAGCATACATTGTCTAATCAACATGTAAAAAGGACAACATATCTAGCAATTAAGAATATATTGTCTAAATAGCATGGGAAAAACACAACATATCTAGCAAGTCAAATACATGCTACATGCTACTAGCCAAATACACCACAAGGTTAGAGACATATGCTACTTGCATCCAAAAGTATGGAACATCAAACAACTAGCATGGATTGTTCTCTCATCTAACAATTATGCTATCACTACACTACAATTAAACTAATGACATGAAATTAAACTAACTAAGCTAAGGGAGAGGCATAATCCATCAAGAAATGAGTATGGACCATCTAGAAAATCACAAGAGCATTCTTTTAAGCACAATGTTTTGACAATCTCTAAATCTATAACATTAATACACATAGACATGCATCAATTACACAAGAAATAGAGGCAAACACATGAACATCTATTATAGCATACATAGACATATGGATAGAATGAAATGATTGATTGGAAGCATCAAACCTTATAAATCATTGAATAAACAAGATCTATATGTATAAAAGTGTTAAAACATTAATTACAACACTAATCCCTCAATAATACACAAGATTAAGATATATAAATCATGTTTGGGGCTAACTCTAGCCCCAAGAGGATGTCTAGCCACTCATGGTGATGATGCTCCAACCCTCAAGGGCTAATTCCATGGTTGAAATCTGCTCCTTGTTGATGAAGAGTCTCCAATGGTGTCTCTAGCCCCTTCCTCTATGCTTGCTCTCCAAGAGATGATATGAAAATTAATGTTGGCTCCCCCTCTCTAAAAAGCAATCTTTATCCTTATAGAGGTAGGTCAAAATGACACCCAAAATGAGCTGGGGTCATGCATACAATATTCCCTAATGATTGGATAAAGGACAACTTTCAATGAGATGGAATTTTAACTTTTTCGCACTGGAGGAAGTTCGATAGATCGAACCTTCGACTTGGATCGATCGAACTAGCTGAGATCTATCGAACTTAGGCTGGATCGATCCAACTGGTTGAGCTTTTTGGGAAAAGACAAATCCGAGATATTTTGGAGAGATATTTATGGGAAAAGGATAAAAGTGGTTAGTGGGTGGTACAGCTGTGGATAGGATCAATCATTTGAATAAGGACAAAAGTGTTCGATCAATCGAAGGGTGGTGTTGGATCGATCGAACTTTTGAACTTTATGCTTTTGGGTCTAGGCTTGGATCTATCTTGAAGTGCTGAGATCGATCATTGTTCGATCGATCGAACCTTGAACTTGGATCGATTGAACTTTGCTGCTTCCCACTTTTGGCTTCATTTGCTTTCTTCTTTCTCCACTTTGCTCTTTTCTTTATTTAATCCCATAATTGCTTCAATTAAGCTCTTATTTAGTTGAGTTAGCTTATTTTCGGGATAAGTGCCTGAAAATGGAAATAATATGAAATCAATGTAAAACAGTAAAGTAAGATAGATAAAGATACTAAAATGCCTAAGAGTAAGGGGTTTAAATACGCACTTTTCAGCGCTCATCACACCCCCAAACTTAAATATTGCTAGTCCCTAGCAATGAATTAGAAAGTAAAGGAATGAAATAAACAACTATACAAGTATGAATCTAGAAAACAATAAATGGATAACGCCACTTTCGTAGGGAACATGATTGCACTTAGCACATGCAACAAGCTTTTTAAACCCCTAGGTTACCCCTAGTGGACGAGTGAAGTCTCGTGAGGGTTTCCAGAAATGGTACCCACAAACATTAAGCTTATTCTTTCAAAAGAGGCACCAATATTGCAAACTAGCATTGGGAGAAAACTACCCCAAGTATGCAATTTTTCAACCATTTCCAAGCAATTTCCCAAAATTTCAACATCAAGCGAGCAAGTATGGTCCTCCACACATCAAGAAAATGATCATGCAAATCAAAACAATTCTAAAATCCTTTTGAGTGGACCGGCATCAAATATGTTGTTATCTAAGCCAACTAAAGAATTAATCACATCCTTACCCTCAAACTAGCACACAAATCTAGTACCGATCATCAAGACAAAAAGTGGACCTTTTATTAAAACTTCATTGTTCTAAATGCGCTTATTCTTTTCACTCGATTTTTTTTTTTTTTTTATAGGATCAAAGATGGAAGTATAGTGCAATGTGTTGATCTATTAAGCTTTCTAGCGATTCATGAGGTCGAGCGTTAAGTCAATGACTCCCAAACCAGATGGCTTTAGGGCATTAGGCATTCAAATACCCCTACGGACTTACAAACTCAAATCAACTAGGCTACAAATCAAGACAATAACCATCTAATCATTTCCCACTTCTCACCTTTTGGGAGAAGTCCTCACTTTTTATTACTTTTGTTTTTGCTCTTTTTTCTTTTTTTTTTATCAATTATTAACCTAGAGTTTGGGCCCTCCACCTTTCGGCTCGAGAAGTTCAGTGCTTGATGAGGCTAGAATCCGGGCTACTTAGTGAAAAGGGGTTGTTATCCACCTTTATCAATAATGAAAGCTTTTAATGCATTACAAACTCAATAGGGATATAACCAATTCAATACTCAACAAAGCATGTACCCCACAAATGAATGCTAGTGTGCGCCTATGCTAGTGTAGAATCCTAGAGTGAATCTCAAAATAATCACAAAATCAAGATGATGTGGACCACAAGTACAAGCAAGATATCAATTTTTTGAAAAATTTACTCCTAAATGGCATTCATAAAGCATACAAGGAGTATTGGACTATCAAGTCATACAATTTTTAAATTTTAAGCAATATAATCCTCAAAAGATCAAAATCATAGCTAGATATGGACCAATCATAGAAATATCCCTCAAATACACAAGTCATGCTCAAAATTTGAATTTAAAACTAACACTGTAAAGCACCATTCCCCCCAAACTTAAATGGCACAATGTCCTCAATGTGCAAAGAGAACAAAGGAAAGAGTATACCAGTGCAACTAAGCAATAATGATCGGGACTGAAGCATCCGAAGTGGGTGGCATGGCCCCCCCAAACTTGGGATGAACTGTGGTCCTGAAAATTAGCACTTAGGTAAACTGATCAGATAACAAAATGGGATAATCAGTGCACAGTGGACATGCAAGTGTAAATGGGATAAACAGATAAAGAAATGAGAGAGGTGTAAGGGTGGTCCTGAAAATTGGGTAGCACTATCTCACTGAAGTCACTGAGATGCACCTGATGGAATTAAAAGGACAAATGTATCAATAAAAACATACAACATCCATCATAGATAAAAACAACAATAAAGTGTAATACATCTAGTGTCAAAGCCGACAGATCCAGCTGCAATAATAATATCACAAGTGTAACAGACACATAACATAGATAGAGAGTATAAAAAGATAAAGAGATTGGGAGTCTCAGGCAGAGGGAGCTCCGCGGATCTCCCTGGCTAAGTCATCAATGGCAGTCAAGATCTCCGTGCAGAGGCGAGAAATGTCGGCTCTAATGACAGCCATCATATTCAGACGAAGGGTACTAATGTCAGCTCTAAGGGCAACCAGCATATCCTCCAAGCTCTGAAGGTGCTCCTCTAAGCGACATATCTGATCATGAGCCTCAGGTGTGGCCTGAGTGGAAGAACTGTCATTCTTAGTCATTGTCTGCAAAAAGGAAATCTTGTAATGGGATTAAGTGGTAGAATAATGAATTGAAGGCACAATAGAAACATGTTTGTCAAATAGGATAGACAAAACATATATGACATGAATCTATGCAAGTGACAGGATGTGAAGTATGCTAAGCAATATAAGTATGAGATGCATCCAATGTGGAATATCATATGCATTGGGCAAAGATATGATAGCATGAAGTGAATACAAGATGAATGAAGTATATGTATGAGATCTGTGAAAGTCAATCGATCAGAAAAAAGAAGTGAGATCGATCACAAAAGTTGGATCGATCAAAGATTAGTGAGATCGATCTCACAACTTCGATCGATCTGAGACGCAAGTTCGATCGATCGAACTGTGTTCTGTGAAAAACGAAAAGTCACAGATCTGTGACTGTGGGAGCACGGGACCCACACAAACATGTTCGTGGGCCCGTCAACATAACAAATACCAGTCCCAATCACCTAGAATCGCTCACACTCCCAAAAGCAAAGTAACTCATTATAATGGATATGGCAAAAAAAAAGAGAGAATATGGACATATAGACATGAAAAGCTTAAAACTTCATCCATGGCCAACAATCATCATGAATATGGGAATGGATCAAACACTTAAAGCATACTGTTAACAATCGAGGTGTGAAATCAATAATGGGGTCTCGGATCTTACCTTGAAACAAAAAGAGGAGAGATGGAGAGATGAAATGTGAAGAGGAAGAAAATCCGAGAAGAGGGAGAGATCGACACTTGGTTCACTATAGAGATCTCGCCGGAGGTAGAAGAGATGGACGAGATTACGGCGGCATAGGAACTAGGGTTTGGAAATGGGGGAGAATGAGATCTTATCCTCTATTTAAAAACTGTCTCTCATAAGTTCGATCGATCGAACTAGAATCTCAGATTGATAGAACTTTTGATGATCTCTTCACAAAGTATTTTTTTTTTTTTAAATTAAGAAAATAAAATAAAATAAAAATGAAAATATTTTTGGATTTTTGAAATTTGAAAAGTCAAAACAAAGTCAAACAATGAAATGGAGAATTGAGATCGATCAGAACAAGAGTTCAATCGATCAGACAGAGAGCAAAAATATGTAGGTTTTTGGCTCAGAAAATTGGCTAAGTGTTGGAGCTTGAAGATCGATCGAACTTAAAAGTTGGATCGATCGAAGGACTTCTTGATCGATCTTGGAATGTTTCGATCGATCAGACAGAGAGGTGAAATATGCAGGGTGATGCAGGCTCAAAATTTTTCTAAGTGTTGAGTCATGAGATCGCTTGAACTTTGAAGTTGGATCGATCGAAGGTCTCTTGATCGATCTAAGAGTTGGTTCGAACGATGGGACAGAGAGGTGATTTGGATGCAGGTTTCTGCAGGTCGAAATTTTTTCTTAGTGTTGGATGCAGAGAGGAGTTCGATTGATCGAACTCAGGTTTGAGATCGATCGAACTATGCAAAATGCTCAATAATGACATGAAAGTTCATGCAATCCTCACCAAAGTTCCTTTCAATGCATATGAGAACCAAAAACAAGTATCTAGACTTTGCATGAAATGAAATGAAAGATAGAAATGAGGGATGAATAGGGTTTTGACACCCTACGAATACCTTTGCTAGTCTTTAACGTCTCTAGCAAGACGTTGGGCTCTTTTAGCCAGTATCAAAGATCTTGTTATGCATCCCCTCCTTATTGGGGTGATGAATGGTTCTTTGAACTTTTCTCAACAAATGGTTCTTTGAAGAACTTGTTGGTTTAAGCTCAAAAGGAGCTCTTGGTTCCTTATCAATGCAATCTTCTACGTGCTCATACACTGGGTCAACTAGATGTGCAGCTTCAAAATGTCTTTGAAAGACTTGACCCTCTATGTAAGGTTTCAATTTTTGACCATTAACTTTGAAAATGTTCCCCTTCTTCAAGTTTTTAATTTCAACCGCCCCATGAGGTGCAACAGAGATGATTTCATAAGGACCCTCCCATTTGGTTCTCAATTTCCTAGGAAAGAGTTTCAATCTAGAGTTGAAAAGCCAAGCTTTTTTACCGGGTTTCAAAGACTTTTTCACAATATACTTATCATGAAAGGCTTTGGTTCGTTCTTTGTAGATTTTGGCATTATCATAAGCATTGTGTTTCAATTCTTCTAACTCACTCAATTGAAGGAGCCTATTCTCTCCGGCTTTATCAAGGTCAAAATTGAGCTTTTTAACTGCCCATAAAGCTTTATGCTCTAGCTCAACCGAAAGATGGCAAGGCTTTCCATATACAAGTCTATAAGGAGACATGCCAATGGGAGTCTTGTATGCCGTCCGATAAGCCCACAAAGCATCATTTAGCTTTCTTGACCAATCCTTCCGGGTGGTGTTAACCATTTTCTAAAGAATATGCTTAATTTCCCGATTAGACACTTCAACTTGCCCGCTTGTTTGAGGATGGTAGGGAGTGGCTACCTTATGAGTGACGGAGTACTTAAGAAATAAGTGCCTCAAGAATTGATTGCAAAAATATTTTCCTCCATCACTTATTATAGCCCTTGGCATACCAAAACGAGCAAAGATATTGGATTTAATGAATTAAATGACCACGGAGTGGTCATTCGTTTTTGTAGCACATGCTTTCACCCACTTGGAAACATAATCAACGGTAAGAAGAATGTATTGAAAACCATAAGATATAGGAAATGGACCCATAAAATCCATGCCCCATATATCGAAGATCTCAATTACAAGTATATTAGTTAATGGTATCATATCTCTTCTAGACATTGTCCCCATCTTTTGACATCTCTCACATGATTTGCAAAAATTGTAGGCATTTCTATGAATAGTGGGCCAAAATAGCCCACTTTGAAGAACCTTCAAGGCGGTCTTCTTTGCGCTAAAATGCCCACCACATGCAAGAGTGTGACAAAACACTAGGACACTTGGAATTTTACTCTCTGTAATACATCTTCTCATAATTTGATCCGGACAATATCGGTACAAGACAGGGTTTTCCCAATAGTAATTCCGGATGTTGGCAAAGAAACGATTCTTTTCGTTTTTCGACCAAGAAGTTGGTAGCTTGCCTACTACCAAATAATTCACAATGTCGGCAAACCAAGGCATTTTTCCATTAGAAATTTGAAAGAGTTATTCATCCGGAAAAGAGTCACAGATTGGTAGACTGGGGAAAGGCTCTATCGATAACCTAGAAAGATGATCGGCAACCACATTTTCGGTGCCTTTCTTGTCTTTGATTTCAAAATCGAATTCCTGAAGAAGCAAAATCTATCTAATTAGCCTAGGTTTTGTTTCCCTTTTTGTCAATAGATGCCTCAAGGCGGCATGATCAGAATAAACGATAACCTTGGACCCTGTAATACCCCTAATTTTAAAAGGATAGTCTCGCCATTTATTTATTATTTTTATTGTATTTTTGCATGATTATTTGGATTAATTATTTTTATTTATTGTTTTGATGTAATTATTTACCTATGTGTCATGTGTTTTAAATTGAATTAAGTTATCTTTTATTCTTTAATTGGCATTTTATTGTTTAAGTGTTTTTAATTATTTAATTGGGTTATTTAATTGGAATTAATTAGTTAAGTGGATTTAATTCAATTTATTATTTTTTTTCATTTATTTCTGTTTTAAGTTACAGTTACATTTAGGGTTGCAATTACATAGGTGGCCGACGTAGGTATTTATCTTAGGTCGGTTTATGGGCCGAGATGGGCTCTGGCTTTAAGGTTACATGGATTAGGGTTTAATCACTAAGCCTATAAGTATGTGTGTCACGGTGGTTTAGGGTTTGAGAATAATTAACCGGAATTTCTGTAAAAACAACAGAGACCGTGAGATACAGAGAGAGAGAAACTGAGAGCAGTTGTAGGAAAACAGAGTGAGGCTTAAGAGGATTTGTACAGAGAGGACCAAGGAGGTTGAGTAAGGATTAGAGACAGAGTTATAGGAAGCTTGGTGGCGTTCAGAATTGCAGGAAAACTTAGAGACGACACAGGGATTTCATAATTGAAATCACAGGCAAGTTCTTCTCTTTCTCCTTCCCTTTGGCTCGTGTTCTGTGCACCTAGATAGTCTATAGGGATTAACTAATTAGTAAATGAAACTTATGTGTTCAATGTATGCTTGTTGATGATTTGTTTGCATTGAATCCAAATCTGTTTATAGTTCGTGTATTGTTGCTTCCTGTTCTGTTCATTAAAGCATATTAAAAATCTGTTGAGTTTTGGTTATGATTCTTGCCTCTATCTTCTGTAAACAAACCCTAGGGATGTTAATGGGATGTTATAAGCCTCCTAAGATCAGTTTGTGAAGAGAAACAGAGAGGTTGGAATAGAATTATAATTTCAGTTTTGTTCCTAACGCAGGTTAGTTCGGTAGCAAATTTAGTCTCTGTAATTGTTTTTAATTGTTGTTATCAAGCCATTGGGATGCTACTGGGTATTAATATGACACCTAAGTTTGGTTTTAAAAACTAACAGAGGGTTAGGAATAAGCCGGAGAAGGAGCACAAGAGCTGAAACACGCACCAGGGACGAAGGCTCTCACAGGAGGTGAGAGCCGGCTCCATAGAAGTGGGAGCCGGCTCCCACAACAAAGTGGAGCCGGCTCTAGGGAGTCCTAGAGCCGGCTCTAGGCTGGAAAAGAGCCTGCTCCAAATTCTGGAGCAGGCTCCCTTGTTATATTTGATTTATTTTACGTTTTTTTTTTTTTTAATTTTCTACATACTATGTTCACTGTTGGAGCATTGAGACTGTTTGAATGAATTTGGAACTTTACAGAGGGATCAAGGAATGAATTTTGAGTGTTAGTAAGACCCTAAATTGAGTAAAGTTTAATTCTAAGTTGTCGGGACAAACAGTGTAAAAATTAAGGCACTTAACAAATGGAATTGAATTAATTGTTGAATTAAAATTCAGCAATTTGATGGAACATAATGTGTTTATAAAACTTGTTTTAGAATGCATTCAAGTGCATGATAGGGTCATTTAATTATTAATTTTGATCTATGCATGCTTAGGAGGCTAGTTGCGGAATTATTAAATTGTTTACTGCAACTATATGGCTAATGCTTGGATTTAAACTGCTGAAATATTTAAACAATCTTCTGAATTGTTTTAGCAATTTATTGGTTAATAATAGGATTATTTAACCTATTCACATGCATGATGGAGTCCCTGACATATTAAATTTGGTCTATGCATGCTCTGGATGTTAGTTGTTGATTTGTTAAAATCGTCTCCTGCAACTATATGGTTAAATGCTTGGATTTAAATTGCTGAAGCTTTAAATAGTTTTCTGCAATTGTTTGGATGGTAGTTTTTGGTCTATAAATTATTGAACTGTTATATATGTTGTAATTTACATGGATATGGAGGATGGTATGTACCGGTATGGGACGGTGACATACTAGGGACGGTTTAGCTCAAAACGCATAAACCTAACCTAATGGATTAATGGAATGGATTGAAAGATATCGAATCCTAATTGTGGCTAAGTCAGATCAGCTGTAACTAAGTTAGATGACTTCCTGGATTTACGGATGGTAGTTAAGTCATATCAACTGAATAAGTGGAGTGACTAACTAGTTGGTTTAGTGTAGGTCAGTTTAATAAATAGTTGAACTGCTTACCCTGGATTTGGACGGACTTTATATATATGTTTATGGTACCACGAGTTGAGCTTGAGTCTCAGACTCGTTGGTTAGGGTGTGTATATGCAGTGGATGCGTAGCTGGTTATAATAGGTTGAGGTGTACCCTGTTAGGTCTAGGTACTCATGCCCACCTTTGGGTGCGTATTCGCATGTTGCCTTCTATTCAGGTTGAGACCCCTATTATAGACTAGTGAATGTCCCTTAGTGTGGATATATTTATATGTATGGACTAGATAGATATTGTGAGGTGTCTACGGTGTATCTGCGTATCGGGTCACTGTATGGATTGCAGTTAGATTAGAACTTGCTCGTGGGTTTGACCCACTCCTTTATTATTCTTTTCAGGTACAGGACGGTTCCAGCTTTAGAGCTTGATCGTGCTTGTCGAGGACAGTCTCACCTTCATCTGATTACGTAGGACTTCTCTCGATATTTCTAGCATTATCTATTTTCAGTTTCCAGTTTCAGTTGAACTTTTGGTTAGGGGTCCATCAGTGGATTCCCAAGTTGTAACCTTGAAGTTTTGGAGGATTGGAGTTTCATTTTTCAGTTGTCCATGAAGGATTTTATAATTAATGTTTCTTTCAGTTTTATTCCATCACTTTTGTTTCATTTTGTCATCTGTGTTCGCTTTAACATACTTTAATTGTTTGATATTCCCTCGGGTTTGGGCCCGGGCCTGATCAACCCGTGTCTCGGATCCGAGGGGTATCACAGACCCTAAGAGATAGGAATGAAATTTATCAAGAGCATATACTACGGCAAGTAATTCTTTCTTGGTAGTGGAGTAATTCAATTGAGCTTCCGAGAAAGTTTTACTTGCATAGTATATGGCACAAGGAAGCTTACCCACTCGTTGTCCCAAAACTGCCCCCATGGCATAATCAGAAGCATCACACATGATTTCAAATGGCAATGACCAGTTGGAGGGTTGCATGATAGGAGCAGATGATAATAATTCACGCAATTTATGAAAAGCGTCTAGGCATGCTTGGTCAAAGACGAAAGGAGTTTCCTTGGCAAGAAGATTGCACAAAGGTCGAGCAATTTTGCTAAAGTCTTTGATAAAACGGCGGTAAAAGCCAGTATGAACTAGAAAAGAGCGAACCACTCTCACCGTTGACGGTGGAGGCAATTCAGAAATAAGCTCGACCTTCGCTTTATCTACCTCTATTCCTCTCATTGAGATAACGTGACCCAAAATAATACCTTATTGAACCATGAAATGACTCTTTTCCCAGCTAAGTACAAGATTGGTTTCACGACATCTCTTAAGCACTAGATCTAAGTTTTTGAGGCATGCATCAAATGAGGACCCAAAAACAGAAAAATCATCCATGAAGACCTCTAGATACTCTTCCACCATATCCGAGAAAATTGACATCATACACCTTTGGAATGTGCCGGGTGCATTGCACAAACCAAAAGGCATCCGTCTATAAGCAAATGTGCCGAATGGACATGTAAAGGTGGTTTTCTCTTGGTCTAATGGGTCGAGGGCTACTTGATTGTACTCCGAATAGCCATTAAGGAAGCAATAATATTGTTGCCCGGCCAATCTTTCTAGAATTTGATCAATGAATGGCAAAGGGAAGTGATCTTTTCTAGTGGCGGCATTTAATTTGCGGTAATCAATGCATACACGCCATGAATTGGCGGTACGCTTAAAGATTTCCTTACCCTTTGCATAATCAACCACCGTAATCCCTGATTTTTTTGAAACTACTTGAGTTGGACTCACCCATTTGCTATCTGAGATTGGGTAAATGATTCCGGCATCCAAGAGTTTGACAACTTCCTTCTTAACTACTTCCTTCATGTTTGGATTAAGTCTCATTTGGGTATCCCTAAAGGGTTTTACATCATCTTCCATAAGTATGCGATGCATACAAATAGAAGGGTGAATTCCCTTAAGATCCACCACACTCCATCCTATGGCTTCCTTATTTTCTTTAAACACACTTAAGAGAGCATCTTCTTGGTCTTTTTCAAGACTTGAAGAAATGATAACCGGAAGAGTCTCTTTTGGTCCTAAAAATGCATACTTGAGATTGGAAGGTAGAGTTTTAAGCTCAAGAATTGGTAGAGAGAGTAAAGATGAGACAGGTGGAGTGCTAGAGAGTAGAGGAAGAGGTTCTATTGGAGTTTTCCAAGATGGAAAATCTAAGCTTGCAACAGATTTCACGAGATTGCTTACTTCATTCATTGAATTTTCATTATCAAATCCACAACTTTCATACATTTCAAGAAGACAAAAAGCTAGAGGATCATCGGATAAAAGAGATGAAAGACTATCCTCAATTGGTTGTTTCATTAGCATCGTTGGAATTGATTCCTCAACAACCTCATCTAACACATCTATAAGGCAACACTCATCTTCATCCATGGGATGTCGACTTGCATGGAAAATAATAAGTTTGATCATCATATTGCCAAAAGAGAGGTCTATAATCCCGGATTTACAATTAATTGTTGCATTTGCGATGGCAAGGAATGGTCTTCCCAAGATGATTGGGATGTGGTTGGAGGGATTAGTAATCGGTTCGGTATCAAGAACTACGAAATCAACCGGAAAGTCGAATTTATCCACCTTGACAAGAATGTCCTTAACCATGCCCCTAGGTGTTTTGACGGATCTATCGGCCATTTGAAGCACCACTGAGGTTGGCTTCAATTCATTCAACCCTAATTGGACATATACGAAGTAAGGAATCAAGTTGACACTTGCACCTAAGTCAAGAAGAGCTCTACGATTTTCATGAGTTCCAATCACATAAGAAATAGTCAGAGCACCGGGATCTTTGAACTTAAATAGGGTGTTTTATTGAAGAATGGAGCTCACTTACTCCGTGAGGAACACTTTTTTATGGCTTGGTCCCTTGCTCTTCCTCTTTTGTGTACAAAGATCTTTCAAGAATTTTGCATAAGGTGAAATTTGCTTAATGGCATCCAAAAGAGGAAGATTGATATTGACTTGCTTAAAAATTTCCATCATGTCATGTGTTTTTCCTTCTTACCTCCCATGAGGCGAAATTTCTTTTAAAGTATAAGGGAATAGAGCTTTTGGCTCACAAGAATTTGTAATTTAAGAGGATGATGGAGAAGATTGAGAATTCAGGTTAGGAACATTTTCATTCAAAGGAGTAGGAGAGGAATTGGAAATTGGATGGGTGACAACTTTAGGTTACACCAATTCACTATCTTCCTTTGGTAGCTCAAACCTATTGTCTACTTGCTTACCACTTCTCAAGGTGGTGATGGCTTGCGCTTGAGCTTAGGAAGAATACCCCGATGTAGGGTTTGCTTCCACGTAAAATTGGGCCTTTGGATTCCTCTCGGGCTGACTAGGTAATTTCCCAATCTCTTTTGCATTCAATGCATTAGCTATGGTCCCAATTTGGGATTCAAGCTTTGATATAGATTAAGAGTGGGAACGCAACAAGTTGGTATCCTTTTCTAAGCTACCCAAAGCCATCAAAACCTTGTCTTCAAATGTGGAATTACTAGAAAGTGCTTGAGGATAATGAAAGCCAACTTGGGAATCATACATTTGAGGATGTGAGAAGTCATTCATTCTTTGATGATGGAAAGAAGAAGAAACGAACCCTTGAGAACCTCCATTTCTTTTATGAGGTAGAATGTATTTTCTTTAAAGATTTTTAGCTTGATAAGGGCTTTCATTCCACAATGGAACATATGCTTTTCAATAAGGGTGAGCAAATATGGCATTAACTTGTTCAAAGTGTTCATTAACAACATGTCCATGTGGACAATTGAAAGTAGTATGCAAGACACTTGAACATGTCATGCAAGGCTCATAAAGATGAGTTGTATGATGAATAGGAGACACATTGGTAGCCGGTTTTTGATTCAACAAGAATTGATCAAGTTTTTGAAAAAGAGTTTTAACCTCGGCTACAATTTCCCTTGAATTTTCAATTTGACACGCTGTTACACTTTTCTCCTTTTTAGTAAAACCATGATCAAGCCGAAAAGTGTAATATTTGCGCAAAGAATTTTCACTCATTTTTTCAAAGAGGTGCCAAATCTCATTTTCATGTTTTCCAAAATATGAACCTCCGCGTGAGGTATCAACTATGTCTTTTTGCATGTCGAATAGGCTGTGAAGGCCCTGATTTTTAGGCCAGTGCGTCAGAGATGAACCGAAAGGATGATCCGATAACGAATCCGAATACGGAAGCAAAAACAGAAAACAAGACTCTAAGAAGTCAAAGTGACCTTCCATGAGGTCGTGGAACTTAATAAGAACTGATGCGGAAGCAAAAGGTCAAAAATATGACAAATAAGCCCCCAGGGGCAAAATAGTCATTTTTAAAAAATGTGGATTCGGGTGCCACCGAGCACACCGCTGGAAAGACAACAAAAAAATAATCAGGATAGACTTAAGAATCGCTTGATTCGGAGTTCGGACGAAAGAGAAACGGCCTGACGAAGAGAAACGAGCACTTAAGGCTAAAAGGGTAAACTGGTAATTATCTAGGAAGATCCGGATGCAACCGAGCACACCGTTTGAAAGACAGCGAAAAATTAGTCAAGTTCAAAAAAAAGTTCACTCGATTTGGAGTACGGACGAGGGAAAAACGAGGGTTTGAAGTTAAGACATCGCGGTGGCCCGACGAGGGGCTATGACAGCCCCATGCGCACGCCCATGCGCGCGCCCATACACGCCACGCGCGCGCTGGGTGCACACATGGCTGGCAGCAGCCCATAAAGCTGCTGTGAGGTTATTTTTCAGAAAAATCCAGAATAGAGGCTGAATTTGGAGGCCTAAATGGTTTTTTTTGCAAAAACACAAAGAAGAAACCCCCCTCAAAATTGTGTTTTCTACATGGCTGGCAGCAGCCCATAAAGCTGCTGTGAGGTTATTTTTCAGAAAAATCCAGAACAGAGGCTGAATTTGGAGGCCTAAATGGTTTTTTTTGCAAAAACACAAAGAAGAAACCCCCCTCAAAATTGTGTTTTCTACATGACTTACGAAATAATTAAAAAAAAAAAATAATGTAGAATACCCGAAATGCCCCTCCATGAAATCTGGTCATGGAGGTCCAAAAAGCTGCTAAATTGAAAAACTGAGAGCTGAACTTCGTAAGCGATTTCTGATATCAAGATGACATTTTCTGGAAAAACACGGAAAAGAAAACCCCCCTAAAATCATGTTTTATATTCAACCATATTGAAAGAAGAAAATAAAACCACAGTGAAAAGTCTATAATGCCCCTAGATCAGAATATGCAAAAAAAAGTGCGAAATGAATTTACAAGAGGCTCAAATCACCAAGGATGAGGTTTTACCCGGAAACGACCATGCACGCAAACGTAACTTACCTATTAGGACGTGCTACAATGGTCCACGACTTAAAAATACCACCAATGCAAAATCCGACCCCCCAACGGGCAAAAAGGCAAAAATGGAACTTGGAATGAAAACTCGAAATCCAAAAATATAAAATGGAGTCAAATAACCGTTTGGCCCTTGACCACACTTCATACAAGATTAATAAGACCCTATGAAAGAATGAGAATAGAATTTCCACACCCGATGCAACCATGGTGAAACATTGACTTGCGATTTTTCAAGATTTTCATAATATTTCATGAAGTTAAAAAGTATATAGAATACAATATAATAGTCATTGGCCTCCGGCCTTATCTCATACATATCAAATACATTGTAAAGAGTGTACTCATGTACACACTACGTATATGGAATCAAATAATACATATTTTGATACATAAGGTTACAAAGAGGCATTTTATGCTAACACTTGCATAAAATGGAAACTTAAAAACTATAAGCCATCCAATGAGCAATGAGCACCACGAACCAAGTCTTCATACCTGAAAAATGTCTCCACTACGTGGGTGAGTAACATAAAGCTACTCGTAGGAAATGAGCATGCATCGACCTAGCATTTTACAATTTTATCACCTTAAGGTGAAACATGTTAAAGGGGCTCATGCCACCTAACGTCTATATCCAAGTGAGACTCAGGGAGCATCCTAAGCTACCTTAGAGTCTAAGTAACAAGAATCGTGATATAAATACGTGTATGAAACGAGTCATGGTTAGGATAATCCAAATAACACGACAAGAAGAATGTTTGAGAATAGATTAACATGAATTGCATTTTCAATACAATTGAACTACGTCTAGAGTAATCCATACAACATGACAAAAGCATATTTGAATACAAGTTAACAAGAATCACATTATCCATGCAATTCAACAACAAAAGAGCATGTTATACAATGCAACAAGGTATATGTAATACCCCTAATTTAAAAGGGATAAAAATTGGAATTTAAATGTTATTTTATGTGCATTTTTATTTTATTTTATTTATTTATTTTGTGGCTAAGTGTTTATGTGTCAAATTATTTATTTGTGGTTATTATTTGATTTATTTGAATTATTTGCATTAATTGAATTAATTGCATTATAGTGATTTAATTGAAATTGTTTGTTTGCATTTATTGACTTATTGGAATTCTTATGTGAATTAAACTACGTGAGTTTTTAAATATATTAAATTATTTTTACTTACAAGTTTTGGGACGTCATCTGGTGTAGCCGACATAGAATTTAATCGTAGGTTTTATTATGGGCCGACTAGGATTAAGTTTAGGGCTCTGTCTCTATTATGACAAGGATTAGGGTTTTGGTATTAAGCCTATAAATATACCATTATACTTTAAGCTTAGGGTTTACGATATATCACATAGCATACACGTAGAGTTGTTCTGTAAAAACAAAGGGTAGAGGAACAGAGCATTGTAAGGATTGTCAAAGAGGAAATCAGAGAGGACCAAGGGAGAGTTATGGTGGATTAAAACAAAACCATGGGAGGCTTGAAGGTGGTCAGTGTTTGCCGGAAATTAGGAAGATGGCGACAAAGTTTTGAGACCAAAACTGTAGGCAAGTTCTTCTCTTTCTCCTTCCCTTTGGCTTGTGTTCTGTGCACCTAGATAGTCTCTAGGGTTTAATTGAACGTTAATTGGAAATTATATGTTTAGCACATGTTATATCAATGATCTGTAGATGTTGATATCAATTCTGTAAAACAAAATTTATGCATGCTTTCGTTTCAGCATTCTGTTCTTAAAGTATGTTAAGTTAGTTACAATTTTAGCCTCTGTAATTGTTTCCAACTACTGTAGATAGGCCATTGGAATGATGCTAGGTATTTATAAGACTAGTAAGTTTAGTATTTAAGAGAAATAGAGGAACTGGAATGACCGGAGGTGGAGCAGATAGGCTGAAACGGAGCAGAACGGGGACGGAGGCTCTCAAAGGAGGTGAGAGCCGGCTCCATGGATGTGGGAGCTGGCTCCCATACTTAAAGAGCCGGCTCTAAGACCTATAGAGCCGGCTCTAGGCTCAAAAGAGCCTGCTCTTTAAAATTTAGAGCAGGCTCTCTTCAATAATGAATGTTCTGTAAACTTTTCTACGAACTGTTTGTTACTTTGGAGCATGGGAATGTTTTTGTTGATTATGGGGTTTCACAGAAGGATTAGAAGGTTGATTTTGGGTGTTATTAAGACCTTGAATTAATTAAATTTGATAAGGCTCCTAAGTTCAGTAGAATTGTTGTTGAAAAATAGTTTTAGTTTTGTTCTTAACACATGTTAATTCGGTAGCGAAATTAATTTCTGTAGTTGATTTTAATTGTTCTTTTCAAATCATTGGGATGCTCTTTGGTATTAATAAGACCTTTAGGATTAGTTTTTAAAATCAATTGAATGGTGGAAAAAGGACGGAGAATAAGCAGAACGGTCGAAAATGGAGAAATAACTGAACTGAGGCTCACAGGGGAAGAGAGACGGCTCCATAGAGGGAGGAGCCGCCTCCCCCATAAGTAGAGCCTGCTCTCTGAGGAAGTAGAGCAGGCTCTACCTTTAAAAGAGGCTATTCTACCTCTAAAAGAGCCTGCTCTTTTAGGATTAGAGCAGGCTCCCTTCATTTTGTAAATTCAGTTAATGTTTTTACGAACTTTTTGCTACTGTTTGGGCACTTGGGGTTCTTGAAAATATTCTAGAACTTTAATGGGGGTTTAAATAATTAATTTAACATGTAATTAAGATCTTAAATTGCATAAACTACCCTCGTTGTAATAATGGAATTAACAGTGCGCTAATTAACAATTTTGCGTATGGTTAACGGCTGGAAGGAAATAAATTGTTTAATTTTAATTTGACAATTTAAGGTGTTATATATGTTTCTAAATTAAATTTTAGATGCGTGAGGGAGTCTTTTAATTAATAAAATGGACTCATAGCATAGTTTGTGACTGGGTGCTTAAACAACAAAACAATAAACAAGTATGCAACCTAGCTTGCTATTGACGGATAAAAGGAACTGAATTGCTTGAATTAATTTTTAGCAAATTCTTGGATAATATTATGATTTTAAATCTTATTTGAATGCATGATAAAATAGTAGATTTATTAAAACTAATTTATTCATGCTTTAGATGCTTGTTGATGAACTGTTAAATAATACACGGTTTAACTCTTGGATTTAAATTGCTGAAATAATAAATATTCTTCTGCAATTGTTTGGAACGGTTTCAAATTGTAAATTACTAACATGTATTTATATATTGTAATTTACATGGTTTTGGATTTTAAATTGCTGAAACTTAAAACACTTTTCTGCAAGGATATGGATATTTGGTTTTGGACTGTAAATTATGTGCTTAGTATTTATATGTTGTTCTTTATATGGATATGGATGATTGTATGCACCGGTATGGGACGGTGGCATACTAGGTATGGTTTAGCTCAAAACGCTAATTCCTACCTTATGGATTTTAATTGGTGAACAGTTTTATCTGTTTTATCAATTATATGGATTTTGTGGATTGTATGCACCGGTATGGGACAGTGTCATACTAGGGACAGACTGATTCAAAATACTCAGTCCTACCTATTTTGGAATAAGGGTACAAATTATAAAAAACATAATTCTCCTTATATTTAAGTCTGTGCAGTTGAATAAGCTAAACGACTTACTGGATCTCTTATATAAGTCTGTACGGCTGAATAAGCTGAACGATTTATTGGATTTCTTATGGATGGATATGAACGGATTTTAAATATATGGTTATGGTACCACGAGATGAGCTTGAGTCTCAGACTCGTCGGTTAGGGTGCATATATGCAGTGGATGCGTAGCTAGCTATAGTAGTTTGAGGTGTACCATGTTAGGTCTAGGTACTCATGCCTACCTTTGGGTGCGTTTTCGCATGTTACCTTCTATTCAGGTTGAGACCCTTATTGTAGTTCAGTGAATGTCCCTTAGTGTGGATATATATATATATGTATGTATGTATGGACTAGATAGCTATTGTTGAGATATCTAGGGTGTATCTGCGTACCGGGTCACTGTTTGGATTGCAGTTAGAGAAGAATTTGCATGTGGGCCTGACCCACTCTTATTTTTAAAGGTGTTCGTTAGTTCCAATCTTAGAGCTGGATCGTGCTGAGCAGATACAGGCATTTACTCCACCGATGCTGTAGGATTTTATTTTATGTTTTAGGCTTTGGTTTTTTTCCAGTCATTTGAGTTCAGTGGGATATTTTAGGGGTCCACTAGATGGATTCCCGAGTTGTACAATTTGGAGAATGATTTGTATTCGTGAAGGATCAGTTGTAATAGAATAGTTTTATTTATCAATAAAATTTTATTCTGAGGTTTCAGTTTTTGGATTATCATTGTAGTTTCTTTTCCGCAATTTATTTATTAGTGTTTTCTTAATTGTATTTTGTGTTCATTAACAGCTACTTGGTTTGATATCCTCGGGTAATCGGGCGTGGGCCTAGCCAACCCGCATCCGGAGATCTGGGGGTATCACAATATAAGTTCTCAAAGCCATCAACTTAGAATCTAAAGTACAAAATAACAGTAGTGGTTCATGCCACCTAACGTCTAAGTTCTAAATGAATCAATAGGATCAATCATAAGCTTTGTTAGAACGTCAAAACACAATTTTCAATATCGATGCAATTTAACCAACATTGGAACTTCCAATACAATGCATAAAGCACAATTTCGCAAAGTTAACATCATGTAACTTAAAATGGAACGACAAATAAGGAACAACAAGTTACAACATCATCTAGTTATCAACTTGAAAATGAAATGCAAAATCAATCAAAGTGGATACTCGGACGTCACGCCGGATCAAACAGACAACATAGTTACTTTAGGGTTACTAGCCCATGGGTAACCTCCCTATGTGCGCACTAAACTATATAAAGAGACTATCCCCCGTACTAGAACCACGTCCTAGCCATAGTCAAACAACGACATCCCCAAGTTTCCAAAATCAACAAGTTGTGCAACAACGCATATATCAACAGAAATATGCAAGATAATCAACTATCTACCAAGCACAACCAAATTTGGAAACCTATATAATACATGCTCTAAATCTACAACTAATATGATATGATGAATGTCAAATCTTCAGTGTGCGATTCGTTACATGCTATGCATGAAAGATGTTAAATACGAAGTGTGCAAATCATTACACAAGGCAACAATATATTCAATAAGGAAAACTGACACACCCCAACCCAATTTACACTATTTAATAAATTGAACAAATTGGAATGCATCCAACCATCTGCATTAACCTCATTCATACATGACATCATCCTACATCAGAGTACCTGCTTAACAGTTTACAATTAAACATAATTTATAAATCCACCTCGCAAGTTCTAAGAAAACTAAACAAGTAACGTCAAGTCATACTCTTAAGTTCTACTACGATATTTATATTTTATACAAAAGACGTTCCATTGTTCTTTTCCCCATTTACACATAAGATTCTAGACTTGGCAGTGGCAACCCATGCTGATACCTGAAAAAAAAAAAAAAAAAAAATTATGGAAAGAATGAGCTTAAAGCCCAGTGAATGCAATACTAACACATCAGAGAAATATAAACAAATATTATCTGATAACTTCAATTAAACTTCATTTACATATTACAGGCATTAAAATATAGTACTCTCCTTCTAGGCCAGAGTATGGACCTTATATAATATAGTACTCTCCTTCTAGGCCAGAGTATGGACCTTATTCCAATATGGTACTCTCTTTTCAGGCTAGAGTATGGACCTTATTTAAATATAGTACTCTCTTTTCAAGCCAGAGTATGGACCTTATATATATATGCATCTTCATTTCACAGAAACAAGTTCAATACTTCAATTTAACACGTTCAAGTGTAAAACTTCCAGTGAGTACACTCACCTTGGTTACTTGTCCAATTATTTATTTTTCCTTCGGTACTATCGATGTGGTCCGTTCCGTCTCCTTGCCTGAACAATATTATAACCATGTCATATTCATTTCTAAACAGAATTAAATAATACTCATCACTCCCATAATACATTTTAAATGTTCTGCAATTGTAGTCAAAATATCTAATCATTAGATTAAATTTCACCTAATAGACTGGAGTTAAACCACAATTGTATTAATTCATGTAAGACCACAATTGAAGCTATACTTAATAGTAGAAGAATAAATGAAATATATGCAAAAGGAATTACTTGAACTGAATAGAATTAGAAATACAAATTTCCTTTTTTTTTATCTCTTTCCTGCTCATTCCCTTTCCAGCGTCTACCTCCCAATGACTTTCATCTTTTGATTACTTCTATGGGTTCAAACCACTGACCACAGAAAGCTAATTTTTTTTTTTTTATTTTCTCTTAGTATAAAATTATTCACACAAAGCTTCCAAGACCCACTTCACATCTCATCCCTTATAATCATTAAATATATCAATATATAAATCTAATTTATACATACCCAGCAAGATTTGTCTAATCTAACAATCCAATTAAGAGAAAACCAACGAATAAATAGAATTTATTCAAGAACATATTATATCAACTATATGGGTTTCAGCTAATAGAATTTATTTGTATACCTTACTCTTCAGTCCTCACCCACTGTGTTTGCAGCCACCCTTCCTTTTTCTTTTCTCTCCCTTCCTATCCTATTATTCCGCCCTTCCTCACCTTGTTCGTTCTTTTCTTTTTTTGCTTTTTCCTTGTCCATGTAAATCTCTAGACAACGTGTCACTTAGATATTAAATTTGATTTTCCCCTCTTCGTGACTCATGCGTGTGTGTGTCAATTAGTAATAGCTTCCTTTGGAAGCTTTTAGAATAAAGTGTATTCCTAGATATCTACATACATGGGCAGGTGGAATATGTACTTGACCTAGCAGTAACTTACCCATATATATAAATAAAAACTTGGTCAAACTTTAAAAAAACATAAGTACGTATATATATATATATATTTTAGAACCATCACACCACACACCATTTCCACCATTTATTACTTTCAGCACCAGTGACCTTAGTATACACCCATAACCACACAAACGTACACATGCTACTTTCTAATATTATCATTTTTATTATTATTATTATTATTATTATTATTATTATTATTATTATTTATTTATTTTTTGTTACCATTGGCTATCACCAACTTAATAAGTGTTGACACCAATTATTAACTTCACAATACAAACCACTACATAAACTATTCAATAAATCATGTCTAATTAAAATAAAATTATGCTAATCAAAATTAATTTTGTTTTGGGGTCTTACAAATCTTCCCCTCTTTAATTAATTTCGTCCTCGAAATTAAAATGCATGAAACATACCGAACAAGTGAGGATATTGCATCCTCATAATTTCCTCGCTTTTCCAAGTCGCTTCTTCAATCGTGTGACTTCTCCACAATACCTTTACCAATGATATAGTTTTATTCCGTAGCACTTGCTTTCGGCGATCCAAAATCTGTACCGGTTCCTCTACATAAGTCAAATCTTCCTTCAACTCTATTGGTTCCGCAACTAAAACATGAGATGAATCTGATATATACTTCCGAAGCATAGACACATGGAAAATGTCATGCAATCTTGATAACTCGTCGGGTAATTCCAACTGATACGCTATTGCTCCTATCCGTTCCAGAATCTTACACAGTCCAATGTACCTGGGACTTAATTTACTTTTTTTCCCAAACCTCACAATACCCTTCCAAGGAGAAATATGAAGAAAAACAAAATCACCAACTTCAAACTCCAAAACCCTTCTTTTTCGTACATCCACATAACTTTTCTGTCTATCTTGTGCTACTTTCATACGCTACTGAATTACTTTCACTTTTTCTGTCGTAAGTTCAATTAATTCTGAACCCAATAACTTTCTTTCACCCACTTCACCCTAACACAATGGAGTTTCACATTTTCTCCCATACAAAGCTTCATACGGTGCCATCCCAATAGTAGACTAATAACTATTATTATAAGTAAATTCAATCAACGGTAAATACTCATCCCAACTACCTTTGAAATCCAGCACACAAGCTCTCAACATATCTTCCAAAATCTGAATAGTTCTTTCTGACTACCCATCTGTCTGTGGGTGAAAAACTGTACTGAACTTCAAAGAAGTTTTCATTGCTTCATGCAAACTACCCTAGAATCTAGAAGTGAACTTCGGATCTCTATCACAAACAATAGAAACGGGAGCCCCATACAAACATATGATCTCATCAACATACAAACGCGCGTATTCCTTTGTAGAATAAGTAGTTTTTACTGCCAAAAAATGAGTTGATTTCGTTAATCTATCAACTATCACCCAAATGGAGTCATGTCCCCGTTTTGATCTTGGAAGTCCCGTCACAAAATCCATTATTACTTGCTCCCATTTCCATTGTGGAACTGGTAACGGCTGCAACAACCCTGCTGGTTTCTGATGTTCAGCTTTCACTCGTTGACATATCAAACACTTTGCTACAAATTCTGCAATTTCACGCTTCATATTGTTCCACCAATAATATTCTTTCAAATCCTTGTACATTTTAGTACTCCCCGAATGCATAACATATATAGAACTGTGGGCTTCATCTAAAATATCTTTCTTCACAGAAACGTCATTTGGAACATAAATTCGACTTTTAAAATACAAAATCCCATCATCCCTAACTGTAAATTTAGTTGGCATACCTTCTTGAGCGTCTCTTCTTTTCTTATCCAAGAATACATCATGAATTTGCGCCTCTTTAATTCGATCCAGCAACAAAGGTCTCACCGTAACATGTGCAAACAATGCTCCTTTGTTAGTAACTGTTAATTCAACTCCCATCAGTTTCAATTCCATAATATTTGCCACCCGTGCACACTGTACACAAGATAGTCTTCTTGAAGACTTCCTACTTAAAGCATCTGCTACTACATTGGCTTTTCCAGGATAATGGTAAATATTACAATCATAATATTTGATTAACTTCATCCAACGTCTCTGTCTCAAATTTAAGTCCTTCTGTGTAAACAAATACTTCAAACTCTGATGATCTATAAATATTTCACAAATTTCACCATACAGATAATGCCTCCACAATTTTAAAACAAAAACAATAGCAGCTAACTCCAAGTCATGTGTAGGATAATTCAATTCATGAGTCTTCAATTGTCTAGAAGCATATGCAATAACCTTACCATTTTACATCAAAACACATCCCAGACCCTGATGTGAAGCATCAGTGTAAATCACAAAACTTTCGCCACTACATGGAATAGTTGACACTGGGGCTGTCGTTAACTTTTTCTTCAATTCTTCAAAACTTCTTTGGCATTCTTCACTCCACACAAACTTTACTTTCTTCCGGGTCAACTTTCTTTATGGCAATGTGATACTAGAAAACCCTTGGATGAACCTCCGGTAATAACCTGCTAATCCCAGAAAACTTCTGAATTCTGTCACATTAGTAGGCCTTTCCCATTTCACCACTGCTTCCACTTTTGATGGGTCAACATAAATACCATCCCCAGATGCTACATGCCCCAAAAATACAACTTTATCAAGCCAAAACTCACATTTGGTGAACTTAGCAAAAAGTTATTTTTCCCGTAAAATTTGTAGTACAATTCTTAAATGTTTTTCATGTTCATCCACACTCCGAGAATATATCAAAATATCATCGATGAAGACAATAACAAATGAGTCAACATATGGATGAAATACTCGATTCATTAAATCCATGAACATCGCTGGAGCATTGGTTAACCGAAAAGGCATCACCAAAAACTCATAATGGCCATATCGAGTTCGGAAAGCAGTTTTGGAAATATCACTATCATTTACCTTCAACTGGTGATATCCTGACCTCAAGTTAATCTTAGAAAACACCCGTGCCCCTTGCAACTGATCAAATAGATCATCAATTCGTGGCAATGGATACTTGTTTCTAATGGTTACTTTATATAACTGTCTATAGTCAATACACAACCGCATAGTACCATCCTTCTTCTTAACAAATAACACCGGTGCACCCCACGGTGAAATACTAGGCCGAATGAAGCCCTTATCCAGTAAATCTTGCAACTGTATCTTCAACTCTTTCAATTCTGTCGGTGCCATTCGATACGGAGCAATAGAAATTGGAGCTGTTCCTGCTACCAACTCAATGGTAAAATCTACCTTCCTGTCCACTGGCAACCCCGGTAATTTTTCTGGAAACACATATGTGAATTCCCTTACCACTGGTACATTTTCAAGTGTCATATCTTTATTTTCAGTATCAACCACATAAGCCAAGTAACCCTGACACCCTTTCTTCAACAACTTCCTGGTTTGAATAGCTGAAATGAGACAGCTTGGAATAACATTTCTTTCTCCTGTAAATCTGAATTCTGGCTCCCCTGGTATCCGAAATACAACTTCTTTCCGAAAACAATCTATTAAAGCACGATACGCAGATAGCCAATTCATACCCAAAATGATATCAAAGTCTGGTATGCTCAACGGTATCAAATTCGCTTTTAACTGTCTATCTCCCATTTGCAACACACAATCCCGATACTCATTTGTAACCACTACCACTTCCCCCATTGGTGTAGAAATAAACAATTTACTATCTAATAATGAAAGTGGTCTACCCAAATGCATAGCAATAAATGATGTAACAAATGAATGGGTTGAGCCAGGATCAATAAGCACAGTAACATTTCTATCCAAAATAGAAAATATACTTGTCACCACTTCTGGTGTTGCTTGAGCATCCTGAAGTGTCATAGCAAACACTCTTCCCCGGGCTTGTGAACCACTTGTAGCACCTTTACCTCCTCTTGACGAGTTCCCCTGTGCAAAACCTCTACCAGAACCAGCAAAACTGCCCACTGAGGTCACTCCTGTCAACATAGGACAATCTCTCTTCCGATGACCTGGCTGATGGCAATGATAGCATTCTTCTGTTTTCAACACAGGACAATCTTTCTTCTGGTGGCCTTCCCTTCCACACTAAAAACACCCCATGCCAGTAACACTTCCTCCAAAGCTACCTTGTTATACAGATTGTTGTTCGGAAAGCTTTTGACCTCTTCCACTACCTTATGTCTGCCCTTGAGATTCACTACCCCTTCCCCTTCAGTACCGCAACCTTTGACTTTTCTGACTTGAAATTCCTTCACCTCCTCTTGATTGTGATGGCTCAGATCTATTTCTTTTGTATTGTTCCCTTCTTTCTTGCAATTCTTTCACATCCTTTTCGGCAATCATGGCTTTATTCACAAGTCTATTGTAATCTGTTTCTTCAAACACTGAAACTCTAGACTTAATAGCTGCCTCTAAACCATCTTGGAATTTTGTACATTTATCTTCTTCATTCTGTACAAACTTGGGTGCAAACCTCGATAAAGCAGTAAACTTAACTTCATATTCAATTACAGACATTCTATCTTGTTTTAGGAGAATAAACTCTCGTTCCTTCTCTTTTCTGTAAATTGAAGGGAAATATTTCTCACAAAAAACTTTAACAAATGGATTCCAGAATATCACCTCTTTCTCTCCTGGAGTGAGCAACAAATGTTTTGTCGTGTCCCACCAATAACTAGCTTCATTTTTGAACATAAATGTAGCTAAGTTTACCTTCTGGTCTTCTGCTGCACCCATCACTGCAAATATCGATTCCATTATTCTTATCCACCCCTCTGCTTCTTCTGGTTTGGTAGTACTTGAAAATTCTGGGGGTGTTAACTTGATAAACCTCTCATTATCTGAGCCTTTCTTCCCCTTCTGTTGTCTTTCCAGCCTTTCTTGTATCATCATTTGACTTGCCATAAATTGTTCGTTTTGTTCTGCCAAGTCTATTATAGCCTTTTCCATTTTTTGCATACCAGTTAAGTACCACCCTGAATAGGTTGTTCCACTTCAGCCTCAACAGGAACATAAGTGGCTTCACCCTCAGTTCCATGATAACCACTTTCCCTTTCCATTTCTTTTTATCTGCAATGAATCTCAAATATAACAACATATATATGATACATAATCACCACATATATCTGTTAGTACAAAATTAAGTCAAATAAATGACTCTACTACACACTTCTTACTGCCACTGCCAGTCTAGACTCTTATTACTTCCAGAACCTAGAAAACCTAGGCTCTGATACCAAAATTTGACACACCCCAACCCAATTTACACTATTTAATAAATTGAACAAATTGGAATGCATCCAACCATCTGCATTAACCTCATTCATACATGACATCATTCTACATCAGAGTACCTGCTTAACAGTTTACAATTAAAGATAATTTATAAATCCACCTCGCAAGTTCTAAGAAAACTAAACAAGTAACGTCAAGTCATACTCTTAAGTTATACTACGATATTTACATTTTATACAAAAGACGTTCCATTATTCTTTTCCCCATTTACACATAAGATTCTAAACTTGGCAGTGGCAACCCATTCTAATACCTGGAAAAAAAAAAAAATTATAGAATGAATGAGCTTAAAGCCCATTGAATGCAACACTAACGCATCAGAGTAATATAAACAAATTTTATCTGATAACTTCAATTAAACTTCATTTACATATTACAGGCATTAAAATATAGTACATTCCTTCTAGGCCAGAGTATGAACCTTATATAATATATTACTCTCCTTCTAGGCCAGAGTATGGACCTTATTCCAATATGGTACTCTCTTTTCAGGCCAGAGTATGGACCTTATTTAAATATAGTACTCTCTTTCCAGGCCAGAGTATGGACCTTATATATATATGCATCTTCATTTCACATAAACAAAGTTCAATACTTCAATTTAACACGTTCAAGTGTAAGACTTCCAGTGAGTACACTCACCTTGGTTACTTGTCCAATTATTTATTTTTCCTTCGGTACTGTTGATGTGGTCCGTTCCGTCTCCTTGCCTGAACAATATTATAACCATGTCATATTCATTTCTAAACAGAATTAAATAATACTCATCACTCCCATAATACATTTTAAATGTTCTGCAATTGTAGTCAAAATGTCTAATCATTAGATTAAATTTCACCCAATGGACTAGAGTTAAACCACAATTGTATTAATTCATGTGAGACCACAATTGAAGCTATACTTAATAGTAGAAGAATAAATGAAATATATGTAAAAAGAATTACTTGAACTGAATAGCATTATAAATACAAATTTCCTTTTTTTTTTTTATCTCTTTCCTCCTCATTCCCTTTCCAGCGTCTACCTCCCAATGACTTTCATCTTTTGATTACTTCTATGGGTTCAAACCACTAACCACAGAAAGCTAAATTTTTTTTGTTTTCTCTTAGTATAAAATTGTTCACACAAAGCTTCCAAGACCCACTTCACATCTCATCCCTTATAATCATTAAATATATCAATATATAAATCTAATTTATACATACCCAGCAAGATTTGTCTAATCTAACAATCCAATTAAGAGAAAACCAACGAATAAATAGAATTTATTCAAGAACATATTATATCAACTATATGGGTTTCAGATAATAAATCTGAATGATGAAGATGTAGCAGAATTATTTGTATACCTTACTCTTCAGTCCTCACCCATTGCGTTTGCGGCCACCCTTCTTTTTTCTTTTCTCTCCCTTCCTATCCTATTATTCCGCCTTTCCTCACCTTGTTCGTTCTTTTCTTTTTCTTTTTTTCTTTTTCCTTGTCCATGTAAATCTCTAGACAACGTGTCACTTAGATATTAAATTTGGTTTTCCCCTCTTGGTGACTCATGCGTGTGTGTGTCAATTGGTAACAGCTTCCTTTGGAAGCTTTTAGAATAAAGTGTATTCCTAGATATCTACATACATGGGTAGGTGGAATATGTACTTGACCTGGCAGTAACTTACCCATATATATAAATAAAAACTTGGTCAAACTTTAAAAAAACATAAGTGTATATATATATATATATATATATATATATATATATATATATATATATATATATAGAACCATCACACAACACACCACTTCCACCATTTATTACTTTCAGCACCATTGACCTTAGTATACATCTATTTTTTGGTCGCACACCCATAACCACACACACGTACACATGCTACTTTCCAATATTATCATTTTTATTATTATTATTATTATTATTATTATTTTTATTTTTTTACCATTGGCTATCACCAACTTAATAAGTGTTGACACCAATTATTAACTTCACAATACAAACCACTACATAAACTATTCAATAAATCATATCTAATTAAAATAAAATTATGCTAATCAAAATTAATTTTATTTTGGGGTCTTACAAAAACATAATCTCATGAGTATAAACATAGCAACTATGTTATTCAATACTCAAAACATAACCAAATGAATATACAACAAGTCCATGTCTAGGATTTTGATATAGAAATGACTTTCAAACACAATTAAATCCATGACTCAATTAGATAGAATTTAATTAAATAAAAATAATTAAATTCCCTGGATTCTAATTTAATTTCAAATAATCTCAAATTAATACATATTAAAGAACATGGCATGGTCATCACCTATACCCATTCTAAAACTCAATTAGGTTATTGGAACAACAAAATAGAACTCTAATTAAATCATGCTAATTTAATTATCAAGGTTCTAAAGCAACTTCAAATGGTTCACAATTAATATATATTAGTAAACAAGTCACGGCCAATACAAATATCAAGTTAAAATCTTAATTAAGCTAATAGGACCACAAAATAGATTTTAATTAATTCTTTTAAATAAAATCTCAAAATTTTCAAACTTAACCAAATGCTTTCAATTTAACATATCTTTGAGAACATGCGAAGGACTAATGTAATATTACATTACAAGTTTATTTTATTCAATTTACGACCATGTGAATTAAACCTTCACTAAAGTTAAATATAAAATAAAAGTTGCAATTCTCATGCAATTAATCCCAATTTAATATATGTGAACAATCATACCAAAACCTAATTTTCTAGCATACCACAATTCAATTCCAAGTTGTATATCACCATGAGGATTAAATCTTAAACAAGGAAATTAATTAAATGAAAGGTTTCAAAACCTAACCGAATATTCTAAATCAAATATATGTGAAACTACATGGCATGTAAGTCAAGAATATCAAGTTGAAATTTAAATAGAGTGAATAGTGCACTCAGGGCAAATTAATTAATCAAATTAATTAATAATTACTAATTTTTAAAACACCTCCAATTACTTTCAAATTCAACTATGTTGAAGAGCAAAGGCCTAATATAATATGCTAACACATATTAATTTCTAGTTAGTTAAAGCCACATGATTTAATATTTTATTCTAGTAAAATATTAAATAAAATCTTCGTTACTTGTCCAATTTCTCTCAATTTAATATATATTAATCAACATACCAAGGGGTAATATTCTATCATGCCACATATTTAAACAAGGCTATAGGCAACCGGGAAAATCAAATCACATGCTAGAAAATAAACAATTAAAATCTCTAGATTTAATATCCAAGCATGTAAACAAGTAGCATATGCATCACAAGCATGCTACATAACAAGAAAGTAACCTAGAACACCCCCTACCTCAATTTGAGATTTTCATCTCAAAAGCCCACTGAAAAAAAGTGTTCCGAATCCGCCGAAACTCCTAGGTTTTGTCGGGGACAACACGATCTACATGAATCTGAAAGAAGCCCCATGAAAATCACAACTTGACTTCAAAACCAAATTTAAAATTTGGTCAGAAATGGGTTCCAATAAGGGGGAAAAAAGCACGTAGTCAACACGAACACAAAACGCAAAGGCACTTCAACTTTTTAACAAAGGAATGAAGTTCAAAAGGGGAGAGAGGTGGTGGCAGCCTCCTTTAGGTTGCCATGGGAGCTCTGGTCGTGCAAGGTGAGTGGGGAAGATGAAAATCAAAATATCTCATCCCCCTTTTATAGGAAAATCCAAAAAGTGCTCCGAAAGGGTCCCGCTGGGTTCGGAAAAGTGAAATTTGAGCAGACGTGCTCAAATGACAAAACTTTGTGAACAAAAAAGATTCAAAATAAGAAAATATGAATAACGGAAGAAACGGCGTCAAAAACTGAGTCCCGACTAGAAAGTTATGCCCCGAACAAGTTTGGCGGCAACTAGGTCCAGAAACTCCGAAACTGGAGAAAAACGATCAGAACGGAATTCTATGAATTTACAAGTCAACAACAAGTGAAAATGAATCCCGCATGAGGATCTAGGCTCCAGACGAGACATTTTGCAATAACTTTCGTTAATTGCACAATGACCCCTACAAAAAGGGTTAACTGCGAAACTACCCCAAAATGAAAATATCTTCCAAAAGATATTTTCTTAGATGCCCCTGAAATAAAATATCTTCAAAAGATATTTATGAAAAATATCCCAAGAAAATCAAATAATTCCAAAGAATTGTGCATCCACGCCCCTATGGACACCGGGAGCAACTAGAGTACTTTCTTGCAAAAGTGAAGATACATATTTCAAGGAAACCACTCAAGATAAAGGCACGTGAAGTCAAAAACCAACTCCGAGCATGAGAAGTAAGGCTGTGCCAACAATGTGACAAACGAGGAAAAGACAGAATAGGGAAAAAGACGAAACAGGGAAAAGGACGAAAGACGCATAGTGTCCGAAAAGTGAAAATGCGAAAATGACTCGGTCCTCAAAGGAAGTTGTCAATTCACATGAAAGAGTCTCAGAAACCAATTTCGAGCACTCGAGATGACACTAAGCGACACGAAACAAAGCTCAGAAAAGAAAATTAAACGAAAAAAATTCATTCGTAAAATTTCAAGAAAAGGGAAAGGAAGGAAATGACCGGGTTGTTACATAGGCTTTCATAAAAGTATAAAATAATAAAAAAAAAATACCGAGACTATCCTTTTAAAAATTAGGGGTATTACAGCTTTCAAACAGGAATTACTCCTCAAATTTGTATATACACACATCATATACATATCTGACAGTATATAACATACACAACATTAAACCCATTTTGATGAGAGGGTAAGGAGTGCTTGCGAGAGAGACTATGGGGGCAAATATGGTGGTGGTGGGGCGGGATGGTGGCAGAAATGGTAGTAGTGGTGGGAAGAAAACAATATATATCTCAGTCTCTTGCTCTGTGGACTCCACATCCAAAATCTTCTCCCCAAACAACTAAAGTACTCACAATTAAATATTTTTTTGGTCTGTCTGCATGCTTTAATTTTGATAAATAGCCAAAATTAAACTCAATGAAGACAAAGAAATTTGTAATTAATGGATTCTCAAATATATGTTTTTTTTTTTAATTTTTTTTTTTTATGTTTGGGTGTGTTTGGTGGCCGAATTTAATGGCTAAAAACAAGCTAACAAGCACTGGTGGTGATTGGTGGCCAGATTTTTGGGTGGTGTTTGGTGTTTGCTCACCGGATTTAATGGAGTTCAAGGGATAATGTTCTCACCTCCAAATATGTATATATACACACACACCCCTATACACAATGTTGCCAGAGAGCCCAGGTCGCTTCGCACTGTACGTGGATGAGAGTCAGGATTAAAGGAGTAGATTTCGACCTTATAATTGTTATGTTGCAATGGAATAAGCTAGGGCTAGTGTTTTAACAAGTGAAAAAGAAAAAGAGATGAGGTGGTAGCCATGGCCGATGGAGGTAGTGTTATAAATTTTGAATGAAAATTATTTGATTAGTTATTAATAGACGTCATTGACTGAACAAGTGTGATGTGATACTCTCGGATCCGAGACATGAGTTGATCAAGCCCAAGCCCAAACCCGAGGGAAATATCAAACAATTAATACTTTAATGAACACAGAATACAAGATGAAATAATACGAAGTAATTAAAATAACTGAATTGAATTCTAATGAAATTCCTCATAATATAATTATTAAAATCCAACCTCCAAAACCTCCAATTAATTAACAACTTAGGAATCCATCTAGTGGTCCCCTAATAAAAATACCAACTGTAAATGAAATAACTGAAATACGATCCAAAGCTAAAAAGTAAGCAGTCCTACGTAATCTGTGGAATAGAAATCTATATCTGCTCTGCACGACCAAGCTCTAACCCTGAAACTGACGAGCACCTGGAAATAATAAAAGAGTGGGTTAGACCCACATGCAAGTCTTGATCTACTACGATCCAAACAAGAATCCGATACGCAGATATGTCTTAGATAGACTCAACAATATCTAGAGTAGTCCATATATGTATATATTACACACTATAGGATGCTCACTAGTCCAATAGGTCTGTCTCAGCCTGAGTAAAGAAACCATGCAAATTACACATTACGTGGTCATGTGTACCTAGACCTACCAGGGAACAGCAACTACTGTCCAGCTATACATCCCAGGCGATATACGTATCATAACCATGGTCCTGAGACTCAAGCTCATACCATGGCACCATAACATAAATATATAAAGTCTGCGTCCTCCTAATACCGAATATCACCCGTCTGATATAGTGGCCCGATATCTGTATAACAATTCATCTCAGAAATCTAAATATGTCATTCAGTTATTTACTGACCTGACACTCACAGAAGTCGGACTTAACTTTTATTGTTAATCCGAACCTCAATCTAGTTTAGGTAGGTTTAGTGTCTGAACCAATCCATACCTAGTATGCTACCGTCCCATACCGGTGCATACCATTCTCCAGTTAACATAGTTGACAAAAAAAATAGTATAATTATCTATCAATCACATTCCAAAATAAACGTAAGTATAGTTTAACATGTGTGTCACTAAACCATGCCTACATTGAAAAATTCAGAATTCAAGTTTCAGTCCATTAAATTGATAAAACAGATTTATGCAATTTGCTTCTCCAAATAGTACCATAACTGGTGCATTTATGTACAAATTTAAGCATCAGTTTATTCCAACTAAGCATACACATTATTGAATAAAAATATGCTTAAAACACAGCAGTAAAACATGATTCAAAACTGAAGATCATGCAAAGGCATTAAATCTCCTCCAAACATTGTCGTAACAGATGAGATATATAACAGATTTAATTATCAGTTAATCCCAACCAAGCTGGTGCGACCGAGCGTGTGCACAAAATAATGCACAACACTTTAGGTTTAGAAATAATGTCAAGTGGGCACCATATTTTAAAATTTATAAAACCACTAAACGCTTATACTATGGAGTATGAAGTGAGCAGGGATCGTCCCAAGAGATCTAAACAATTATAGGTTTTCCAGAATTGAATTATACTTTAGTGCTTTTGTGATTGCCAAAAGGGTTTTGTTTGTGATTAAAACTAATTTTAAACTAAATGATTGCAATAAAGAAATAGAGTTTAAGAGATTGGAAAGAGACTTAGGGTGTAGGATTCACCACTAAGCACATTCCCTAACTCACTCACTTTCAACTAATTGGGGAAATAATACTATGTAATCTATATGTGGCTAACAAGAGCAATGAAAAGTGTAAACCATCAATTTCAAGCATGAATCAACTACCTAATGACAATTAAACTAAGTGTAGTGCAATTCACCCATTCAAAGCATGATTTATCAATCCAAGTTACAAATTTAACACACATTAATCTAGAAGATAATGCAATTGTGACAAAAAGTATGGAATTCAAACATAAGTATGGATGGTCTACTTACCTAATAATTGAATTGCAATTAAATTAATTAAACTTAAATTAAACTAATTAAACATGAATTTAAAACTAATTAAACAACAAATTAACCTAAACATGTAGTACCATCCATCAAATGTAAGCATTTTTCATCAATTTGAAACACAATTACAACTAAGCAATACCATGCATAGCCATCACAAGAATCAATTAACAAAGAATTCGTGTGTAAAATTTGTTTATCAATCAACCGCACATAAGACAATATGAGATTAATACAGATAATCAATTGGAAGAATTTAATTCATAATATTCAAGACTATACACTAATTACATAAATTAATCCCCAAAAAGTATGAAAAGAGAGAGAGAATAGGTTACATGCTTAGGGTTTATCCAACCCTAAGTAGAAGAATCAGCCACTCATGGTTGATGGAGTCGAAGATAGGACAATCCCCATCATCTGCTTCATCTTCTCTGAACTTTTCTTCCAAACCCTAGCCTGTTCTTCTTTTTCCCTTTCTTCGCGTGTTTTTCCAGAGAGAAAATACGATACTACGATACAGAAAAATAAATAAAAATTAAAACTTTTTTTTTTTTTTTTCTAACAATCTTTACTTAAATAAAAACTAAAACTAACCCTAATCTAATGGCTCACTGGGCCTTAAGTAACAATCTCATTAAAGCCCAACAGTTCCCAAAATGAGCCCAAAAATTAAATAAAAACTGTAATGTTGCTAAGTCCTGGGGGATCGATCCCCCACCCTGGGGATCGATCCCCCCAGAGTTGACAAATTCCTTTAAGCCTTATTCAGCTCCATTTTTGCCCCGGGCTATTTGGTTTGCTTCTCCATCTTTGGGAACATCATCAAAGGCCCGAAATTGACCGCTTTGTGCCATTGTCTGAAAATCTTTGCTTAACTCCAAAAAGGCTTAATTGGACCGTTCTTAGCTCATTTTAACTTTATTGCCCTGAAATACACATAAACATAAATTAGGACTAAAATATAAAATTAAGATAGATGCAAAGACTGAAATACCTTAGCTTAGGTGCTGAAATGTGCAACATTTAAGCACTTATCACGCCCCCAAACTTAGATATTGCTAGTCCCTAGCAATAAACTACAGCATGGAAATGAAACAAACATATATACGATTATGAACTAATAAAGCAAATAAAGACAACACCACTTTCGTAGGGATCACGGTTGCATTTAGCATATGCAACAAGCCTTTTAAACCCCTAGGTTACCCCTAGTGGACGAGTGAAGTCTCGTGAGGGTTTACAGAAATGGTACCCACAAACATCAACAGCTCTTTCTTACTTGAGAAGTAACGACACATATTAAACAAGTGTTGAAAGTAGACTACCTCAAGTATGCAAATTTCTGCCATTTCTAAGCTATTATCAACGTTTCAACATCATGTAAGCAAAAACGGTCCTCCACACATCAATCAATTAATCATGCAAATTGAATCAATTATATCATCCTTTTAAGTGAACCGGCATCAAAATGTGTTGCTATCCTAGCAAATCAAAGTAATGGCATAGCCTTACCCTCAAACTAGCATGCAGATATAGTACCAGACATCAAGACATTGAATGAACCTTGTTATTTAATCAAACATTCTTTTTTTTTTTTTTTTTTTTTTTTATTGATTTCATTTTTTATTTTTATGTATGACCATATGCAATGTCCAAGTTCCTTAAGCTCTCTAATCACCCCATGTAACAAGCGTTGAGCCAACGACTCCCAAACCAGATGGTCTTAGGGCGTTAAGTGTAAAGACACTCCTAAGGGCGTAATGACTCGGAATGGCTAGGCTACGAACTCAAACTAATCATACATCTTACATTCTTCCCTTGTCTTCCTTTTTAATCAGTTGACATGTTGAAAGAATGCAGTTTTTTTTTTTTAATTTATTTCTTTTCTTTCCTTTGCAAGGTCATTTTATCAAGAATGAAAGCTTTCAAAGCATACTAGCTCAATTGGAACAAACCAAAACAATAATCAACTAAGCATGTACCCCACAAATTGAATGCTAGTGTGCGCAAGTGCAAATGTAGAATTCTAGAATCAACTCTCAAAGCATTTTCAACCAACAAGATGATGTGTACCACAAAAGCAAACATGATGTCAAAAATTAAAATTTACCCCTAAATGGCATCCTAGAGCATACAAGAAGTATTAGACTCTAACAACTTGTTTTTTAAAGACACTATGCTTCAAAAGTTCAAAATCATTGCCAAATATATCTCAAATCTCAATCATGCATTTAAAGCTCAACTTAAAGTAGAATGTAACAAGGCTATGTTACCCCCAAACTTAAACTGCACATTGTCCTCAATATGCAATGAGAACAATGAAAGAAATGGAAAGAGTATACCGTGATGGCAAAAGTTAATGACGCCCGGCAATGATCCATGACGAAAGAGGTCTCCCCCAAACTTAGATGCGAAAACCTACTAGAAAAGCCATACTAGCAACTCACATCAAATATCAAATGGGATAAGTAAAGCATACATTCCAAAACAATATAGAATAAGATGTAAAGAGATATGATATGAAACCCTGGATAAAAGATGAAACATGTATAACCAAGCATAAGGGCATACTAGTAACATATTTTTGATTTTTGATTTTTGATTTTTTTTTTAAGAAACAAAGAAAAAGATTATGTGTACACAACCTACAAAAGAAATAAAAAATAAAATGGGCTAAGTTTATCTTCTCTAGCAAGACGGATTGGGACTTTGAAATAATTTTTTTTTTTTTTTTTTTTTAATTTTTATTTTGTCATTTATTTTAAAAGAAATAAATAAATAAATAAAAATCTTATTGCAAAATCTATTGAATTTGTTCTTTTTTTTTTTCAATTTTTTTTTTTTTCTGTAATATCTGCAAATCAACCAACAAAATTCAATAAGCAAACTTCCCCAAAAAAAAATTTTCTTTTTTTTTATTTTTTTTTTTTTATCATCAAGTCCATTTTTCTTTCCTTTTTTTATTTATTTATTTAATTTTTTTCCTTTTCTTTTTCCTTCCTTCTTCTTCTTCCTTTTTTTTTTTTTTTTTTTTTTTTTTTTAACATCACAAGCTTGCCGGAGAAGACAACCGGCAGAACTGGGTAAACCCAGTCCAAGAATCGCCGGCGAGACCCAGCAGCGACGACGGAGAACTGCGAAGCCGGAGAAGACAACCGGCAGAACTGGGTAAACCCAGTCCAAGAATCGCCGGCGAGACCCAGCAGCGACGACGGAGAACTGCGAAGCTGTAATCGACGACGAACCCAGCCACGACGCCGTTTGATGAACCAGCCGCCGGAATCGCTGGGGAAAACGACGAGTCACAAGCTCGCCGGAGAGGACCAATCCGGAATCGGACTGATTCAAGCACGGCCGGAAGAAAACGGACAGCCGCGACGCCGACGAATTAAACAAGAACCAGGAAATGGCGCTGGAAGATGAACAGATGCGACGCCGGAAAGAAAGCAGATGCAACGCCGCTGCTGTTTTTTTTTTTTATTTTTATTTTTTTATTTTTTTTTCAAAAAGACGACCCAGAAGCTCGCCGGAAAGACCAGCCGCGATCATTGGAGAATAAAGGACGAGTCTCAAACCGGCGGCCGAAGGAAAACCCAGTCGAAATCGCCGGAGAAAAGCGACCCAGAAGCGCGACAGAGAACCCAGCCGAAATCGCCGGAGAAAAACAGTGACCTTGATGCGATCGCTGGAGAACAGCAACCCAAACTCAACGCCGGAATATGACCCAGGCGCGGCGCTTGAAGAACAACGAAAGAGGCGACGCAGAACAGCGTCCTATCCGAGATCGCTGGAGAACGACCCAACCGCGACGCCGCAGGACGAACTGGCCGTGATCGCTGTTAGAAAACGCAGCCGCGATCTGAATCGCCGGAAGGAACAGCCGATTCGTGAACAGCCGTGAATCGCTGGGAAGCTCGCCGGAAGAACCCAGCTGCGACGGCGTTGAAAGAACAGAGAGGATGGTCGAAGAACTTGGGAGATTGGATTTGGGTTAAAGATTTGGGGCGAAAAGATTTGAGGGTTGGGCAGTGAATGGAGGAGAGAGAGAGAGAGAGAGAGAGAGAGAGAGAGAGGGAGGGAGGGGGAGGGGATCGATCACCCTAAGCAAGGGATCGATAATTTTAGACAAAAAAATTATCCTTCACTGTGGAATGAGAAAGCAAAAATACATGACAAAAAGGGATCGATCCACATGATTGGGGGATCGATCCACATGGGGCAATTTTTTTTTGTTGCTCTCTGCCAAGCATGGGATTGATCAATCCCTTTGCGGAGATCGATCCTTTATTTTTTTTTTTTTTTTTATTTTATTTTATTTTTTTTTTTACACAAAACTAGAAAGAAATATATATACTAAACTAAAATATTTATATTCTATTTTTTATTGCGCTCCAATTTTTTTTTGAAAAAAACTAAAAAGAATATATACACTATAATGAAAAATATATATATACTAAAATAATGAAAACATGTAAAGAAACAAAATGAAAGAAAAAAAAAATAAAAAATAAAAAATGAAAAAGGAAAGTAAACAAGCACTATATAAAGGATAAAAGAAATTTTTTTTTTTTTTCTGGGCGATGGTCGCCCAATGCCGGGTGAATGATTATTATTATTATTTTCTTTTATTATTATTATTATTATTTTTTAATTTTTGTAAACTACAACAAAGTATGTATAAGCAAAATAAAAATGTAAAGAAATAAAAATGCAAATGAAAAACAAAAAGAAATAAGGGAGAAATAGAGTTGTGAAACTCTAAGAAAAATACTAATATTTAACGTCTCTAGCAAGACGTTGGGACAACATGCTAATCAAAAGTATCAAAAACGGAAAATGAGACATCCTCATTAATCCGTTTGTCTATCTTCCTAAGTGGATTCTCTCTCATAACAACAAATTCATCTCCCAAAAGAATGGCTTGAAAAGAAATGATGTAAGATGCAATTTGTTTCCTTTCATCCATGGTCTTGAAAATGAAATCAATAATGGGTGGCCTTGCACTTGGCAAGGCAATGTCTTTCAAAGACTCAATTGAATTATTAGGGAACGCACTCTTTTCATCCATTTTCTCTTCTTCAATGATCACCATCTCTTCACTTTCCAAGTTACCTATGGAGTTCATTAGAAAGTTCACTTCATGTGTGGAGTTTTCGATGTCAAAACCACATCCTTCATACATTTTCAAAAGGCACGCCTCAAGAGGGTCGTTGGAGATAATAAAAGGAAGGTTCTCTTTTACAAGTTCCTCCTTTTCCTCTCCTACCTCTATAGTGGTCAACAACTCCTCACTCTCTAAGGTATCAATTTCCTCATGTTCAAGATTACAAGGAATGTCCTCATAATTCAATTTATGCTCTATTGGATTAGTCACTAACTTACTTGCCTCACCCTCTTCTATTATCATGTTTTGCTCACTTTGATTAGTCATTAATTGACTTGCCTCTTCTTCCTCTTCCTCTTGACGAGAAAGAGTACTTGCAATTTCCTCCACTTGACCTTTTAGTATGGCTAGCCTATGAGAATGAGAATTAATAAGTTGTTTCCTTTCATTAAGTTCATCAATTAGAGCTAACATTTTATTTTCAAATCCGGGAGAGTAAGTTAATGGAGATGGTTCCTCATAAAATGGTGGGGGAGGGTAGTAGTCATAAGAGTGATCAAGTCCATTATATGATGATGATTCATGAAATGCATTGGACTCACTCTCATAAGGATCATGATATGATGGAGATGCATAAGGATAAAGGGTAAAATTTTCCCCCAAACTTGGATCAAATAAGAGCTCCATTCACATTCACAATCCAAAAATCATAAAATAATTGCCTCGACAATGGCTCATGCATATAACAATGAAAGTAATGGCCTCAACAAGGACCTATGCTTGGATAAAATATTTAAGCATTATGAAAGCCTCAACAAGGACTATCTCGCAAGCATAGAAAAATGAACAATTAGGGTAAGAATTACTTACAAAGGTCCTTAAGCAATTTCAAATTCCAATGATTGCTTTAAGCTCCAATGTTCACCTTTCTTGTATCAAATACCTAATTGCATATTAAATGAGAAAATAAAAATTAAAATGACTTAAAAGTAAACAATCAACAAAGAACTAATGTCTAATTCAATTATTTAAAACCGTTAGATCCCCGGCAACGGCGCCAAAACTATGGTGCGACCGAGCGTGTGCACAAAATAATGCATAACACTTTAGGTTTAGAAATAATGTCAAGTGGGCACCATATTTTAAAATTTATAAAACCACTAAACACTTATACTATGGAGTATGAAGTGAGCAGGGATCATCCCAAGAGATCTAAACAATTATAGGTTTTCCAGAATTGAATTATACTTTAGTGCTTTTGTGATTGCCAAAAGGGTTTTGTTTGTGATTAAAACTAATTTTAAACTAAATGATTGCAATAAAGAAATAGAGTTTAAGAGATTGGAAAGAGACTTAGGGTGTAGGATTCACCACTAAGCACATTCCCTAACTCACTCACTTTCAACTAATTGGGGAAATAATACTATGTAATCTATATGTGGCTAACAAGAGCAATGAAAAGTGTAAACCATCAATTTCAAGCATGAATCAACTACCTAATGACAATTAAACTAAGTGTAGTGCAATTCACCCATTCAAAGCATGATTTATCAATCCAAGTTACAAATTTAACACACATTAATCTAGAAGATAATGCAATTGTGACAAAAAGTATGGAATTCAAACATAAGTATGGATAGTCTACTTACCTAATAATTGAATTGCAATTAAATTAATTAAACTTAAATTAAACTAATTAAACATGAATTTAAAACTAATTAAACAACAAATTAACCTAAACATGTAGTACCATCCATCAAATGTAAGCATTTTTCATCAATTTGAAACACAATTACAACTAAGCAATACCATGCATAGCCATCACAAGAATCAATTAACAAAGAATTCGTGTGTAAAATTTGTTTATCAATCAACCGCACATAAGACAATATGAGATTAATACAGATAATCAATTGGAAGAATTTAATTCATAATATTCAAGACTATAAACTAATTACATAAATTAATCCCCAAAAAGTATGAAAAGAGAGAGAGAATAGGTTACATGCTTAGGGTTTATCCAACCCTAAGTAGAAGAATCAGCCACTCATGGTTGATGGAGTCGAAGATAGGACAATCCCCATCATCTGCTTCATCTTCTCTGAACTTTTCTTCCAAACCCTAGCCTGTTCTTCTTTTTCCCTTTCTTCGCGTGTTTTTCCAGAGAGAAAATACGATCCTACGATACAGAAAAATAAATAAAAATTAAAACTTTTTTTTTTTTTCTAACAATCTTTACTTAAATAAAAACTAAAACTAACCCTAATCTAATGGCTCACTGGGCCTTAAGTAACAATCTCATTAAAGCCCAACAGTTCCCAAAATGAGCCCAAAAATTAAATAAAAACTGTAATGTTGCTAAGTCCTGGGGGATCGATCCCCCACCCTGGGGATCGATCCCCCCAGAGTTGACAAATTCCTTTAAGCCTTATTCAGCTCCATTTTTGCCCCGGGCTATTTGGTTTGCTTCTCCATCTTTGGGAACATCATCAAAGGCCCGAAATTGACCGCTTTGTGCCATTGTCTGAAAATCTTTGCTTAACTCCAAAAAGGCTTAATTGGACCGTTCTTAGCTCATTTTAACTTTATTGCCCTGAAATACACATAAACATAAATTAGGACTAAAATATAAAATTAAGATAGATGCAAAGACTGAAATACCTTAGCTTAGGTGCTGAAATGTGCAACATTTAAGCACTTATCACAAGCATACATATAATTAAATAACAAAATGCTTATAACACAACTGGAAACATAATTTGCAATTTAAGATCTTTCAGAGAAATCAAAAATAAAAAAAAAACAGTAAGCAACAGAAGTTAATTCTCCACTCATCCACCTAGGAATTTTTTGTTCAAACTTAGATTAATTTTATCTCCAATATTGAATGCGAGCTTGCTTCCCAACATTTTTATAAGTCTTAAGCAGTGAATTACATCATACAGTAACACATAAATAGCCTTTGAAAAATCCAGTTTAGCCAAACAGACCTCAAACATCAGTTTTACGCTTCAAACAAGAGAAAGAGAACGCTCTGAAAACAAAAGAGCCTTATCCACTTCAAGGAGAGCCTTCTCCATCTCAAGGAGAGCCGTAGCTATTCTGCGTGTGTCTTCTCCGACTTCGATGGTTATCAGTCTTTGAAATCAGTATTATTACAGGTTTTAAAGTCCCATCCTCATCCCAGATTGATCACAAGACAGAGTTATACAATTAAAAATTTAATTACTCATCAATGTTTAAAGCAAACAATCACTATATACAACCTGAACTTGTAACAACAGAGCAACAGATTTAATTCAATGATGCTAGAAACTGATTTAACATGTATAAGCAATGTAACTAAGACTTAGTTTAATTCCTGGAGTCTAACTAAGCATACACATAACACAAATTCGTGGGAAAGAGAAGAACAGAGACTTGCCTTTGAGTTTTAGTTTGAAACTCTAAACTGTTATCTCTGAATTTTCCGACGAGATTCTTGACTGTTGTTCCACCTCTGTTGCTCTTGGTTTCACCCACAAACAACCTCTCCTTCCTCCTTCTTGGTCCATCCTTGCTCTAGACCAAATCCTAGGCCTCCTCTCTTCATCTTCCTCTGTTTCTCTCAGTACCTCTTTATCTCTCTGTTTTACAGAACTTCTCTTAATTTTCTAAACCTTAAACTGATCGGTTGGTCAATTAACATCAACCTTCGCAATAGCACGAATCATTGTAAAATAGGGCTATTGGTCGGGTAAGTCGAACCACTGGGACTGCGCTAGTCTTACGGCAACCTTAGTGTCTAGAATCTTTCTAGAATGATGAAGGGTTTATAAAGGTTTTGTTGTTTGTCACTTAAGCTAAGAATATTGAAATTGCATAAATTAGAAACTTGCAAGAATTAAAAAGAAATGAAATACAAGTAGAGAAAAAACTAGGGAAATGAATCCGCTCCAACCTATACAAATTCTAGATTGAGATTAAATTGGGAAAATCAACATAAATGATGGTCATGACACATAACAACCCTTGGTTGCTATACTATCCTCAAGAGGTTCATTAAATCAAAAACAAGAATAATCCATCAAAGATTCACATGCTTGAACTACCTAAACTAGGGTGTAGTCTTCAACATGCTCCCTAAGCCAAAGATTATCAAGCCCTTAATTAAATGATGAGAGCACACAAAGTTAAGAATTAAGTATAAACCATCAAAGGGCATCCTAAGCAATGATTTATCAAAGTTCTCAAACTCCATGCCATTAAAACCATTCTATGATCTAACTTCCATTGTCACTATGGAAATGCAAGCAATATGATTAGGAAGAGAAACCATCTAAGACAAGATGAATAGCTCAAAATAATCATGTATAGACATTAGAATTCATTACAACACATATGATGCTCTAGATCATAAAATCACCAACAATAATACATTGAAATCCCAAAAGTAAAATCTACACTAGAACATGCTTACAAGGGAGGGGCTTCATCACCTCCCTAGAGAAGATTTAGTTACCCATAGGAGCAATGGAAGAAGGAAGAAGCTTGAAGACCTCCTCCATTTTCGTGCTCCCTTCTTCAAGCTTGAAGAACTCTATCTCCTTGCTCTCTTCTCTCTCCTCTTCTTGTAGAATGAAACTTAATGTATATGTGTGGCCTCCCTCTCTTATCTTCTAGAGATAAGGCTCAAAAAAATCCCCACCAACCAACATATCCAACCAACCATTAAAGAGGGAAATTAGAATTGAGGAACCCAAGATGCAAGTGGCTGAAAATGGGCCATTTCCGGATGCAATTCTGCCATAATTTCGAGCACTCGAAATAAAGGCTCGAGCACTCGAAATCGGAGCAGAATGCTCCATTCTTGCCTTGCTCCGCCCAGACCTACTTCGGTTAAACAGCCATCACTTTGCCTTCCGAACTCCGAATGACGAACCGTTTAAAGATTTGGAGAGCTGATTCATAGCTTTAAAAACTTCATGTTTTGATGAAGACCCAAATCTCAAGTCTGGTTGGTCGAAAATGGGGAGAAAGGCAGTACTTCAGTGCTGCCAGGCAGTTCTGCGCACCTCTGGTAACAAGGCCATAACTCTCTGCTCTGAGCTCCGAATGATGAACCGTTTGAAGATTTAGAAAGCTAATTCAGAGCTCTAAATCTTTCATGTTATGATAGAAGTCCAGTTCTCGAGTTTTCTGGATCAAAATGGCAAGCAAAGTCCTGACTCCACTGCTGATCTTGTGAAGCAATCTGCCCTAATTTCGAGCACTCGAAATAAGGCCTCGAGCACTCGAAAATTGGCCAGAATGCCCTATGCTTGGTTTGCTCCGCCCGGACCTACTTTGGTAAAATGACCATAACTTTGCACTCTGAACTCCAAATGATGAACCGTTTGAAGATTTAGAAAGCTAATTTAGAGCTCTAAAAACTTCATGATCCAATTCTCAAGGATGGTTGGTCGAAAATGAAGATCAAGGCAGAATTTCATTGCTGCCAGGCAGTTCTGCGCACCTCTGGTAACAAGGCCATAACTCTCTGGTCCGAGCTCCGAATGACGAACCGCTTGAAGATTTGGAAAGCTGATTCAGAGCTCTAAATATGCCATTTTATAATGGAAGTCTAGTTCTCCAGTTTTCAAGGTCAAAATGGCGAACAAAGTTCGGGCTTCACTGCTGCCAGAATTTCAGAATTGGCACCTTTGATGTTCAAAACTCCACAAAGCATCCTTCTTGCTTCTTTTTGGCCAATGGACCTGAAAATATATACATACACACAAATGAAGATAATCTACTTAAATAATCAAACGATGGACTTAACTAATGCAATTTAGGGCGCTTGAATATACAATATTCGGCACTTATCATAAACCACCGTAAGGTTTGTATTTATAGGTTTATAACAATAACCCTAACCATGTATAATTTGTGACAGAGCCTTACTTCCCAATCCTAGTCGGCCCATGAAACTATCTATGTTATATATTCATCGGCTATATACACGTGAATTTTACTGTAAAGCCTTAAAGGTAACTTAATTTCATAAAATTTAACATTATAATTATTACACTAATTTAATCCCATTAAAACATTTAATTAACCCAAGCTGCACAACAAAAGGAAAAATACTAAACTCAGGAAACAAGAAACCCACCAATGAAATTTAAATTCATCATTAAATAATTAAATCACAATTAAAGCAAATAAATACTGAAAATAATTAAATACTTAAACAAATAAGCAAACAGTCATACAAAATGTAAGAAAATAATAATTAAAAATACCGAGACCATCCTATTAAAATTAGGGGTATTACATGTGATTACTAGTTGGTTATGGGATGAAAAGATGCAACTTAAAATGAATAGACATAACTTATTGGAATGGATGTGTGTAGTGGTGAACAAACACCATGCGAACCATTACAACCTATTAGATTGGATGTGTCTAGTGGTGAACAGACACCATGTGAACCATTGCAACTAATTGAAATGGTTATGTCCAGTGATGAATAGACACAAATAAATGGTTATGTCTAATGATGAAGAAACACATCCAATCCGAAAAGGCACCTCTATTTCTATAAATACCCCCTTGGGCTGCCATTTGCAGTTCGTTCAATTTAATTTATACTCTCCCTCTCTCAAGATAAACCTAACCCAAGTGGGTGTAGGTTCAAGCTAGGGTCAAGTGGTCTGAGCCACTTAGGCCCAAAACCAATTTCAATAAGCCATATTAAATTTGATCCGAGCCATTTGGTTTGGATTGCACCCAATTCATTTTTGAGTCAGAGAGAGTATTACATGGAGAAGGTTCGTCGTATCCACGAGTTTGTAGTGCTGCTACTGGCGGATGTAGACCGTTGTATCTTGGGAGATAGACGCCACTGAGTTCGTTAGTGCCACTGAGTTCGTTAGTGCCACTGAGTTCGTGAATCTGTCTTAAGAATATAGTATCCAATACTAGCCTTGGTCCAGGTTCTTTATTTATTATTATTATTTTATTATTTTAATTTGCATGTTTAATTAAATATCTAGTTAAATATTTAATTAATTATTTTAGCATATTATAAATATCTCATGGCATATTAGTATATGGTTAATATATTTTAAATATCATTTGAAGCATATATTTTAACCAACAATCTTAAAACAGATTCAGTCTTTGCGTAGATTTTATTATATGTTTCTATTTAAGATATAAAGAGGTAGAGATTATACTAGTAATTGAGATATAATAAAATAGTGTTATATACATTATTATATGATAATATATTAAATATTGATGTGTTCAATATTATGTGAAATTGAAGCATGTTATATAAATAGATTATTGAATTAATTATATAATTCAATATTGGTTGAATTATTTTAATTTTGTAAAATGAATTTATGTAGTTATTGTATTATCCTAAATTTGTGCCAACTAGAGGTGGAAAAAAAAAAATTTACTTCGTTACTTTTATCAATGATTATAAAAGATATTGTTATGTATATTTGCTACGAAGCAAAAATGAAACCTTATAAATATTTAAACATTACAAAAATGAGGTTGAGAATCAACATGACAAAATATCAAGACGTTAAAAAATGATAGAGTTCATGAATACGAATTACCATTTGTTGATATTTGTTCAAAACATAATATCATTTACGAAGAAATGCTATGTTGATAAGTTCTGATTTAACTCAGAATTTGTGGGGGGAAAGTTTTGCTTTCCGCAAATTATATTCTCAATAAAATACCTCAAAAGAAAACTAATGTGTAATACCCCGATATTTTAAAGGATTTATTAATTGGGATTAATTATTTTTATTTTATTTTTAAATGATTTGTTTGATTTAATTGAGATTAATTGCTTTAATTTTATTTTTAAATGATTTATTTTATTTAGTTGAGTGCTTATATTAATTGTCATATTTTAATTAGATTATATTTTATGATTATATTTGTTGAATTGATATGGTGTTTTGCTTTATGGAATACTTTGATTGAATTGTTTATTTGATTTGTATGTATTTATGCGTATGTGAATTATTTGTTAATTATTTAAAATTATTAGATTTAATTTAATTATTTTATTCTAATTGGATTGGGTTTAAAGAGGAGTGGGGCCAATAGATGTGGTATTGAACTTGAAGGAAGTCTTGTTGGGTTAATTAATAAGGGCACATGGTTATAAAGATATTTAAATAATTATCTTTGCATAATTATATATATATATATATATATATATATAAATGTAATTAATTAATAATTATTATGGAATGATATATCTGTGTATATTTATTGATATATATATGTGGATATGATTTAATTAATTAATGATTAATTATGGAAGGTAATCTACACGCACACATATATATTATATAATATGTGTGTAATTATATTTTATATTATTTAAGATAATTATTATTTTTATTATTTTATTTGGTTGTTCTACTAGGAATATGATTTGGATTTTAATGTGTATAAATATACATATAAGGTTTTATTGTTAAAAATTTTACACGTTAGAAAAATAAGGGGGCAGAGAGAGAAAAAGAGAATGCTGACAAGGAAGAGGCCGGATCTGAGAAAGCTGACGCTAGAATTGGAAGAGATAATCAAAGATTGTAGCGTTGGTTTCGTTTCGAAACCTTCAGGCAAGTTATTCTCTAACTTTCCTATTAGAACACATAATAATTTCACCTTGAGTATCAAGGCTTTAGATTTAATTTATTAATTTAAATCATGATTAGAACGGATTAATTAAAAGCATTAAGTTAATTTATTTGATTAAATCATGATAAGATCGGATTAATTAAAATAATTAATGATTATATTTTATTTTCTTGTAACTTTGGATTTTAAATTGTTGATGTATGTGTTGTATTTATTTTAAAATTCAACTGTTATGTTTGATCTATGACCTAAGAGGGTTGTTTAGAGTTTTTAGAAATTCTGATAATTTTCTATAATTTTCTGAAATTGTATAGAGTTGTTTTATATTTTTATAGAATTATTTATAATTATTCTGGAAAATATATGTATATATATATAGTGTTATACACATATACGAGGCTTTAAAGCGGCGGCGTGTAAAAGTAGATTAATAATCCAGTGCGATGCGGCGTAGTGTAATAGTGTGTACTAGCGGGTCTAGACCATTGCAGATGGCGAATTGATTCGGTGCAGCGTACCCACAGGGACGCGGTGCAACCGGCCAATGGGAGCGTTTCGCGTCACTAATAGGACCGGCCAGCGCGCGTGGCCGCACATATGTGCACGTGGAAGCGCGTCCCAGTACGTATGCGCATGTGCCAACTCCCCAGCGCGTGTAGGGACGCATGCAAGCGTGGAAAAGGCTGTGAAGAGGCGCGCAAGGTGTTTGGGATAGTGTGGGGGCGCATGAAGAAGTGTTTGGAGTCCCGAAAAGGTCCTGTGAAGTCCGGAGATGTCCTAGAATAAATTTCAAGCTTGTTAGGGTTGAAATCAACCCTTAGAGGAGGTGTTATTGGTTTTCTAAGAACTATAGAGTGTTATTAAGATATTTAGTAGCCTTTAATTTGCGTAATTATAATAAACTAATGATTTATCACGGAAGAAAGTGTATATATATATATATATATATATATTTAATTATACATGAGTATATATGGTTTATTTAACTTGTGATTATGATGGAAGGAAGTATTTATATATATATATATATATATTATGGAATGTATTATACACATATATATTATATAATATACGTGTATATGTATATATCATTTAAGATGATTAATATTATTAGTTTTATTTGGTATATCTGGATAGGTTGATTATTAAATTAATTATATGCATATGATTTGCATGGAATGCCTAGGTATAAGTTGTTTTATCGATAAGTTAATTTGCTTATGTATGAATTGTTTGGTTGATAAATTAACTTTTAAGGTGTGGTACATGGTTGAATTGTAAGCATGGATGAGTCATCAAAAGCGTAAATATATTGCCTAAGTATTTATATGAATAAAATACATACATAAGAATCATGGATGAGTTGTCAGTTTAAATGTATAAATAAATATACTTAAATGAGGCATGGTTGAATTGCCAATGTATAAATAAATATACTTAAATGAGGCATGGTTGAATTGCCAATGTATAAATAAATATATTTAAATGAGGTATGGTTGAATTGCCAATATATAAATATATTTATAATGGCATGATTGATTTGCCAAAGCATAATTAAATTGTTATGTGTGTTACATGATTAAAATTTCATCTGTGGATTTATTTTATGTATAAGTTGGATTATGATTAGATATTCTTAAAGATTAGTATATTATTTTATATATATTAATAAATTAATATTGGTGGAGACATGGATAATTTGTCAAAACACAGGTATTGGATATGTGATTTAAATAAATAAATCATTATTAGGTTTTGAATTAAATATAATATTCATTTAATTTTATTCTATTGTTTAAATGATTAAATAATTGTATAGGTGCGATTAAGGTTAAATGAGGTTCTTTTTAAAATAAAGTAAATTGTGGATTGGTCCAGGAATGACTATTGATTTAATCATTATTTAATGGGTTTGAAAATTTAATGAACCTATTAATGGGTGTGATTAGTGTAGTATATATAATTATTTATATATATGTGTATCACTATATATTAAAAGATAAAAACTTTAATATGATTGGTTTTGGTCAGAAATGATCTCTTTATTGGTTTTCAGAGGTTTGGTAGAGAGAACTTGCTCGTAGGTCTATCCCACGATTTATTTTTCAGGTTATTAGAAGTTTCAGTCTCGAGGTTGAGGATCCGCAGCTGGGAGACTGTCATACATTTACTCATCTTATTTACTTTTAAGTAGTATTATTATTTATTGGATAATGTTTTAAGGGTCCTTGCATTATGGGATTCCCGAGTTGTAATTTTAGAGCAGTATTAATAAAATTATTATTTATTATTTTTCTTCAGCGAGTTATTTATTCTTTTTTAATTCTTTTTGTAATATTTATATGTTTGAAATACTTTAATTGTTTTGATATCCCGTGGTCTTGTGCGCGAACTTGATTAACTCGTGTTCCGAAATTATGGGGTATCACATAATGTGACACCATGTGAATTATGGAAGGGTCGAAAACCTTTCTATAAATTCTTAAATGTGTGGGGGTGTCTAGCTAAGGTTGTAGTTACTACTCTTAAGAAAGTTAAAGTGGGACCTAAAATGTGACGACCTTATAGGTGGGTGTGTCGTGGACGGGTGCAAGAGGCACTGCCAGGCTACCACATTAGGCGAGCTACGAGTACACAGTCCCACATCGCTTATGTAAGGGAAATGTGAAGTGTTTTATGTGGTATTGTTATCTCCAATTGGTATGAGGTCTTTTGGGATAAAAACTAAAAACAAAACCGTGCGGGCTCGAGGCCAAAGCGGACAATTTCATACCATATGGTGGTGTGGATCGTTATATAAAACTTTTGATAGATTATGCTCATAACATTAGTGCATATCATTTTACTGTTCATAAATCATATAATAAAAATAAGGATGAGCTTAGATGTAACAAGAGGGTTAGATCGTCTAAATCTTTTGGTCATAATTTTCTAGCATGTTTATTGGAGAATGAGTCACAAAGCTTTAAAGAAGCAAAGTCTTCTTCTGAATATTATTATTAAATTATTTTTTAGATTAATTATGTGATATAATTAATCATGTGATATAATATTAAACTATATTGTTATGCAAGTTCAATATTATTTTTATAAATGTTTACTTTTATTTGATACTATAATATTGAACTATATAGTTGAATTACTTAGTGTGCATTGTAATCATAATTTATTTAATATGTGATATTATTGAATTTGTATGAATTCATGACTAGTTTGTGTATGTAATACAACAAACAAAAATTGACTAGTCTAATTATGTCAATTCTCCTGATAGTCAAAGGAAAAAAATCTATACTAGTGTTTAAGACGTTTATAATTGTGAATGGGCTGAATAAGACAAGATTTTCTAATAACTCTAAAGAGTTTCATGGAAAATGTTATGAATACACTAAGCAAGTATACCGAGATAAGCTATATCGAGCTAGTTAGCTCTAATGTACAATTTAGCTAAAAGCTAAAATGTTACTGAGTTGCAAACTAGTTAGCTTATCAATAAGCTAAAATGATTAATAAGGTGCACAAAACCTAATAGGAAGATGAAAATTAGTTAATTGGTTCTAACTCTCAACTTGATAGTAAAAAACACAAATGTGATGAGTTGTCATTTTAGCGATAAGCTATTTGAACTATACATCATATTTGCTCATGCATGAGGGAATAATATTACTTATAAAGTAGTAGTTTTTAAATAATATTCTTTAAAATAAATTACTCTACTACCAAGGTAGATTACTTAGATAAGTGTGTACTGAAGTTATAAACTACTATAATTGATAGCTAAACAAACTTAACTTCAAACTAGTGGTAATAGCTGAGAAGTGGGTGCTCATCATAACCTAGCAGTGAGATATGAGAATAATGTACTTAATCTAAGCTAGTAATGATAGCTAATAACTCACTTTTAACTAGTAATGATAGTTGAGAAGTGGGCGTTCACTTTGCGGTGATTGTATCCAAAGCTTAAATAATAAGATAATTATTTACTTAAATGATTGAGTTATGTGATGTGTGACACATGAAAGGTCATGACATGTTAATATGGCTAACTTAATATGAACCTAAATATGAATAACTCAATTAATAAATGCAAAAGATGTAAAAGCAAATATTAATTAGAGCCTATTGTAATTAATATCTTTAACATTAATTCACAGTAACGTCTGTGACATATTATAAAAATAAGTTAGAGATAAAGTGAATACATACGCACTAGAAACTGTTATACATGCTTGTTAAGAAGCGAATATAGAACCTTGGAAAGGTAGAGGGGTGAAATATTTAATATATGGTATTTCATGTTTTGGAAAACCATAAGAAATATATTATATATAAAATTTCAAGATTATCCCAAAGTTGTGGGAGGATATTTTTCATAAATGAAATTTGCTGCGAATTACCTCACCAAATAAGAAATACTTATAAATGCGGGGGTTCTTAATCCTAAGAGATTTTGGATAGAACCAAAAATCATTTATAGTAATATAACAATAGTGCATGTTGTTTATTATGAAGAAAATATTATAGAACAACTAGAAGAGTTCTTTTTCCAGTTGAAGAGCTGAGTTATTTGTTCTAGTTGAAGAGTCAAATGTGCAAGCTTATAAGTCCTTGAGTGGATTAAAGCTGGTACCGAGACAATGATATAAATGTGATGCATAAGTCATTATATACCTTAAAAACTTAAGGATATACTAATTATATATTTGATATGAAAGATTTAACATCTGATAACATAGTATATTCTCAATAGAGTGAGATTGAGATAATACTAGTTATGACAACAAAAGCCTAACTAACTTTTGTAGATATAAATCTCAAATATAAATAATAGTCAAAGTATATCACTGGTTAAGATTGTAAGGCATCTTAATAACTGTGATTAATTGCACACTTTCAATCCAGGATAGGATCACTGAAAAGTAATAAATTGGGTAATTGAGATACACCTAAGTCAAATATTGTATGGATCGATGTATCTAACTAAATTGGAGGTGTAACAGTGATGCAATCTGGATATGGGATATTAAAGACTTCAAATCAAATAGTGAATATATCTTTAATATTAAAGGTGTAGTTGTATGTTCTTAATATAACTCAAAGTTAGAAACTTTGAATAAATCAAATAAGAAAGTCAATAGACTTTACCTAGAGGATATTTCAAAATAAGTCTACACCTGTGCCACTAAAGAAAAGGATATTGCTAATAATAAACAATTTTATGGCACAGAGTATACAGTTGCTCTCAATTGGAGAAATCTCTGCAGAGTGTAATATTTTTAAACACAACCTTGTGGCCACATATAAAATTGAGGGTTGTACCAGAGAATAATTGCACAGATCATCGAGGGGAATGGGATTAAAAACCGAAAGCTGTGATACCCCCGAATTTCTGGATGCGGGTTGGCCAGGCCTATACCCGATTATCCGAGGATATTAAACTAATTAGCAATAAACGAACATATAATACAATTAAGATAAACATGAATAAATAAAAATGCTGAAAAGAAACTAAAATGATAATTCAGAAACTGAAACCTCAGAATAGATTTTATAAATAAGAAATTCTTCCGATACATTTAACTTCTCCATTTCTAATATAACTCGGGAATCTATCTGGTGGACCCGTAATAAAACTCCAACATTGAAAACAACAACTGAAGAAAAACCATAAAGAAACTCCTACGTCGTCGAAAAAATGAGTAGCCGTCTCTGCTCAGCACGAATAAGCTCTAAGACCTTGAACCGTCTATTACCTGAAAAATAATAGTGGGTCAGGCTCACGAACAAGTTCTATCCTAACTACAATCCAAACAGAGACCCGATGCGTAGATACATCCTAGATTTCTCAACCATATCTATATAGTCCGTGTATATATATATATATATATATATCCACACTATAGGACTCCCACTGAATTATGATGAGGGTCTCAACCTGAATAGAAGGCAACATACAAAACGCACCTGAGTGGACATGACTACCTAAACCTAACAGGGTATACCTTAACCACCATAGCCAGCTACGCATTCTACTGCATATATGCTCCCTAACCGACGATCCTGAGACTCAAGCTCACACCGTGGTACCATAAATATATATTTAAAGTCCAATCCTATCCGTCCATAATAAATCCAGTTAGCCGTTCAGCTTGTTCAGCCGCACAGACTAACATAAATTAATGTATATAAATTCCATCCAAATAAAATGTTGTGTCAGTCAACTGTTCGTTGTCCAAATACGACATATAATTAGGACTTAAATGTTTTAATTAAATCCCTATCCTTCCTAATACAGAAATATAAACAACCATCCAATATGTCGTTCAACTGTTTTAGTTGACAGGACATGAAACCATGTAGGATTTAACTGTTTTAGTTAATCCATTCCGTATGTATGAATGGGTAGGAATTAGCGTTTTGATCTAATCCATCCTTCCATATGCCACCGTCCCATACCGGTGCATATCATGCACATGATTCGTAAATGATGCAACATTTCAAGCAGTACATCAAATAAAATCCACACAGTCCATATAGTTGACAAATACAGAATTTAAACAGTTCATCAACTAAAATCCATAATAATATCCATGTAATTGACGAGACAAAATTTAATAGTTTGTCAATTTAAAATCCAGAATCCATCCTTATAACTGACGAAACAAAGTTTAACAGTTTGTCAATTTAAAATCCAAAATCCATCCATGTAATTGACGAGACAAAGTTTAACAGTTTGTCAATTTAAAATCCAGCACAACATCCCTTGCATTAATGGAACAAAATTTTAACAGTAATTGCAATCCAACCTAAGTACAAGTAAAATTTATCCGGTACATGACCCTATTATGTGTCCAATATAGATTTCAAAGTCCTCCTCCAGTCACCTAAGTTGTTTAAATAAATTTAACCAACTAGACATTTTATATCCGTCAACAGTGTGCGACATTGTTTAAAACGTCCACACTGTGAACACCATTAGCATAGACAGATAAATTATGCATTGGGGGTCCTAATACAACCTAACACCATGTTTAGAGTCCATGCTACAATCCGTTAAATTTTTAAAACAAGATTTAGCATTTTAGTTCTTCCTATCCGTTAGCAACTTGCAAAGTTGCTTATTTATACACTGTTTATTCTGTTTGCTCTATGGGTCAAATCATATAATCAGAGAACTTAGAATCCTATGAAATTACATTTAAAAATCTCATTCTAGTCCCTGAAACCATTTAGAATCCCAAACACGTCCCAAACAGTGCCCGAACAGTCTCAAAACCCATCCAAACAAAGCCAAACCAAGGGAGCCTGCTCTCTAATTTAACAGAGCAGGCTCTAAACACCTTAGAGCCGGCTCTCTAGCCTTTGGAGCTGGCTCTATGAAGGGGGGAGCCGGCTCCCAACTTCTTGGAGTCGGCTCTCTCCTCCTTTGAGAGCCCTGCTTGCTTCCTTCTCCGTTTCCAACCATCTGCTTCATCTCCGGTCCTTTCCTGCCCCTCTGTTCTTCCTTAAAACTTGTCCTAACTGTCTAACACATATCCGGTGTCAACCCCCAGTCCTTAGTTTACAACAGTAACAACTAAAACAACAATTTAAAACAACATCAGTTTACATGCTTTAAAACAGACGATGAAGAAACAAAGGTGCAATAAATCTTTCAGACAAAGTTTAGCACATACAGACGATTAAATTGACATATATAAAACATGAAAAGTTCAATTAATATTCAATTAACATCCTAGAGACCACTTATAATTGGAGACAGAAAACCCTAAATCAATTCTAGTCGGCCAAAACCCTTAACGTGATCACGTAACAAACAAATACAAAACCCTAATGTGATCTAACTAACACGGTTATTAATTAAAACAATACTTAAATAATTTAATTAAATAAACCATTAAATTAAATCCCATTCTTTAATACATTAATAATAATACTTTCAATTAAACACATAAATCATCAAAATCAATTAACAAATAAATTCACACAACATCTAATTCATTTAAACATAAAACACGAAACCAATTAAACACCTAGCCACGTAGCAATAAAATAATAAAATAAAATTTCAATTATATCATTTTTAAAACTAGGGGTATTATAAGCTAACGAGTCATCTTAATGGAAACCCAACATAGTGACTGAAGATCTCATTATCTAGGTTCAAAGGGACAACAAAAATTTTGAATGACTCACCAGAAGCACTGGGAAGATATAAATCTTCTACCCATTTCTATGATGAGACAGCGCTACCTACAGCTAGGATTATGATAAGCTATGCTTTTAATGACTCTTATATCTTAAAAATTCAAGTGGGGTATGATAGGATACTCTTAATAAGAAGTCACCTATATGAGTGTGAAGTGAGGCCGCTTTATGAGAACTATAAAGGCTAAGTTTTTTAGAGCACTCATGAATGTCAGGAGTTGTTCATGACCAAAATGAATACAACAATGAGAACCAACTTTGTGAGGAAGGGAACTGTGTGTTTACTATTGGTTTGGTTTACATCAATGGCTGAACAGTTCAAAAAATCATGTTCATTGGTTAGTCAGTAAATTCGATAGTAATACACTAGGGAAGGTTCAAGGCCAAAAGCTACCTATCCCGATGTAGTAACTTTCCGACTATACTCTCTTTAGTGTCTGCATAATCATATTTTGCATTTAAGCAGCTAATTTCCATTCATGTAGGGGTTTGTTATAAATTATGAATGAATATTGTTTGATTAGTCATCAATAGATGTCATTGACTGAACATGTGTGATTACTAGTTGGTTATGGGATGAAAAGATGCAATTTAAAATGAACAGACATAACTTATTGGAGTGGATGTGTTTAGTGGTGAACAGATACCATGCGAACCATTACAACCTATTGGATTGGAAGTGTCTAGTGGTGAACAGACACCATGTGAACCATTGCCACCAATTAAAATGGTTGTGTCCAGTGATGAATAGACGCATATAAATGACTGTGTCTAATAATGAAAAGACACATCCAATCTGAAAAGGCACCTCTATTTCTATAAATACCCTATTGGGCTGCCATTTGCAGTTCGTTCAATTTAATTTCTTTTCTTCCTCTTTCAAGATGAACCCAACCCAAGTAGGTGTGGGTTCAAGCCATGGTCAAGTGGTCTAAGCCACTTAGGCCCAAAATCAATTTCATTGAGCCATATTAATTTTGATCTGAGCCATTTGGTTTGGATTGCACCTAATTCATTTTGGAGTCAGAGAGAATATTACACGAAGAAGGTTCGCCATATCCACGAGTTTGTAGTGCTGCTACTGGTGGATGTAAACCGTTGTATCTTGGGAGATAGACGCCACTGAGTCCGTTAGCACCATAGTGGGGCGAATTTATCTTAAGGACATAATATCTAATATTAGCCTCGATCCAGATTCTTTATTTATTATTATTATTTTATTGTTTTAACTTGCATGTTTAATTAAATACCTAGTTAAATATTTAATTAATTATTTTAGCATATTATAAATATCTTATGGCATATTAGTACAGGGTTAATTACATTTTAAATATCATTTGAAGCATATATTTTAACCAACAGGTGGTGATCTGAGTTGTTTGGGGTAGGAGGTGTTGGTGGCGAACCAACGGGCTAGTGGCCTAGCGGTATCAGACCCTTACTTCTTAAAGGAAGGTCAAGGGGTCAAGCCTTCATGGAAGCATGTGCATGTGAGTACCAACTAAAAAAAAAGAAAAGGGTGTTGGTGGGGATCAGCGTTAGAATTAGGTGGTGTTTGGCCTAAAAATTAGGTGAATTAATGATAAGGTGATGTGCTGATGCAATGCTATTAACTGATGCAATGGTCTTTAAGCTGAGAAATCAAACCCAAAAGTTACAAAAAATGCCGAAATGATTTTTTTTTCGTGCGTGTGATATATATATATATATATATATATATATATATATATTAAGATTTGAAGCAATGAGTAAGGAATTTAAGTTGGTGCTTAGAAAGTGACGAATGTGACTAGTTCAATTGAATTTTTGTTCCAATGGGTGGAGGAAGGAAAAATAAATTTGTAGCATTTTTCGAGAATATATATATATATATATATATATATATATATATATATATATATTGAGAGAAAGAGAGAGAGAGGGGGTAGAAATGTCATTTTATACGCAAAAGGATAATAATGTCATTTTACACGCAAAAAGTGTTATGACAACCACCGAAAAGCAACATTTGGGGTGTGAGTTAAAACCGAACCAAATATTTGTAATGTGAGTGATACTTATTTTCGAAAGGTATTTTCAGGTAAAATTTGTCCAAATTTCAAGGGATGTCATTGGTGTCATTGAAATTAACCCTTTAATTTTTTAAAAATGATGCATGATAACCTTGTTATATATGCCAGGTTGGGCAGTTGGGCTATGTTCTTTTTTGATTTAATTAGTCTCAGTCGAGTTAACAAATTAAGTTCATAAAATTATATCAATAAATTAAAATGAGAAGTAATGAAAAAGAAAAAAAGTTACAATATACATGAGTGCAAAAGTGGGAAAAAAATAGAAAGGAGGGTAAAACCAAAAATGATAGGAAAAATAAAAGAAAATGGGAGAAGTTTGAATGACCAAAAAAACAAATTGTAGAGTTTGATTAAGAGAATCTTGTAAAAAATCTCATATGTAGGTGCATAATAAAAATAAAATAAAAAGAAAGATATATATATATAAAGACGGAGTTACAGGTGATGTTTACTTAACTCATGCACCTTATTTGATCGCGTTACAAATAGGATATTCATCTATAAAAGGTGAGAGTTTGAATTTCAAAATAACAAATGAAAAAATGCAATTAATCATTAAATGGGTTGTGTCTGGAAGCTATGTCTAGCCTTGCAACCTCCTCCTCTCTTCTAACAATTAATTTATAATATTTTTACTTTGAAAAAAAAAAAATATATAAATGTGAACTATCTATTTTCCAATCAGGTAATAACTGTTTTATTATCTAAAAATGCAATTAACGAAGTGCTCTCACTGTGACGTGGACTTCGGAGGTTACTCTGTTGTTTGGGTTCAAAGATTAAGACACCAAATCATTTTTCAAAAATTAGATATCAGTTTGTACGTTTTTTAAGGGCAAAGGTATGATTTTAATTTTTTTTATTTTTTTAATTTTTTTTATTTTTAACTTGATAAGCCACGTTACCCACTTTCAAGCTCAAATTTGATACTTGATTAACTAATTTAATAAAATTTAATTTGTAATATATCAATATATTCCGATGGGACTATTTTTGTAATCTAAAATTTGAATTCAATTAATCTATGTTAATGGTCTAGAATTAATTAATAAATTTTCAGCTTACTTATTGAATTTTCATGCAGTTTATCAAGAATTGTACCACCAATATTCAGACGACGGTTATTTACATTATTAGTACCACACACATAAACACAGCCACTCCACACACTAAAGTAAATTTTTTTATTCTTTTATTTTCTTTTCCCAGTGAAATGCATCACAAATATGTACTACATGTTTTGTAAAAATTACAATGAGGTGCATTTAACTGTGGTTTTTAAAGCTCTGTTTTTTACCTTGAACATACACACAGAATTGTACGAAGAGGACTATACGGACAGAATTTTAAAATTCATTCATAATAAGTCACGAGTTTTGGTCATTGTTTTTTTTTTTTTTAACTAAATTTGACTATTTTACCTAATAGAGTATATATATTTTTAATATTAATGACATTATTACTAAGTGGTAAAATTCATTCATAATAAGTCACGAGTTTCGGTCTCTCTCTCTTTTTTATTGTAACTAAATTTGACTATTTTACCTAATATTTTTTAGAGTATATATTTTTTTAATGTCAATGACCTATGTACTATTTTTTGTGAGTAAATATTTCAATCTATCCCCAAAGTTATTATTTCTAAGTGGTCTGTTTCTCAAAAAAGTTTGAGATTAAATAGGTCATACTTTTTCACATTCTAAAATAGAAGGGCAAGATCTCAATTCAGAAGGAAAAAAAAAAAATTAGTGTGTGAATTTATAAATTTTTTAAAAATAAAAAATAAATAAACAATAGCAATAATGTAAAAACGAGTTGGGGACGAGAAACATGGTATCAACCGAATTTGCTGTACACGGAGTACTACGTATTATTTTTTACTGTAGTTTTTTTACTTTATTACAGTATTATCTGTCGTCCCTATCTTTAGTGTACATTAATGGGTGAAAGTGGATGGGTGGATCGATTATTGAGCTCGCTTTATTATTATTCGAGAATCCAACTCCGTCACTTTTCACCACTCAAGCAGTACAATTTTCAGTTCCCTTTATTAGTTTTAGTTTCAGATTGTTGTGTTACGAGATGGTCTGCTTGGTTACCTGAGCTCCGTCTTTACCCTCTTGAGTCCTCTACATCCACACCCATCTCAAATCAACAACTCGAATGATCTCAAATACCTTTTTCTTTCTTTAATATTATCCAGGACCAGAACATGTTAAAGATTGTGGACTGTTTTAAGCTGTAAAACTGAATCCACCTCACTAACCAAACCCTTATTCTCAATCTAACTAGTCTTTTCCTCTTCTGCTCTATCCTTCCATCTTCTTCTTATATGTGTTGCTTATTTCTTCATTCCTGGTTTGATGTGGCTTTCTAGTGTAAAATCCCTTTTCTTTGTTCCCCAAACTGTTTTGGGTTTGTACTTTGTACTTGTTTTCAGATCGGTTTTTATTTTTATTTGAATCACCTATGCGTTAGATTTTTTTTGTTCTGTGTCTGTTTTTGCTTTCTATTTGGCCATAATATCAGAACACTTGTAGTTGCAAACCCTTTTTTATTTAATAAAAGCTGCCTATAGATTTACAAACAATGTTGTATTTTTAAGTCCCTAGTTGATTTTGGTTTGCATATAGGTTGGTTAGGTAGCAGATTGATTAAATATGATGGGGTACTCTTTTTCAGTCTTTCTTTTGGTACTATTAGCTTCACTATCTCCATTAGTATATTCAGTGAGTGGGATTGGTGCTAACTGGGGCACACAAGCAAGCCACCGTTTGCCTCCAGAAACAGTGGTGGGTATGCTGAGGGACAATGGGATCCAGAAGGTTAAACTTTTCGACGCCGACTACGATGCGTTGAGAGCTCTGAGTAGGTCTGGGATTGAGGTGATGGTTGGTATCCCAAATGATATGCTTGCAACTCTTGCAAGCAGCATGAAGGCTGCTGAGAAATGGGTGTCCAAAAATGTCTCTGCTCATATCACCGCCAATAATGTCAACATCAGGTTAGCCTCTTCTAGTTCCCCTTCTTCTACTACTTCTATTCTGTCACATCAATACCATTTGAATTGATTGGAAAATTAATGTGATGATTTTTGAACACTTAGATTACATGTGGTTATGTTTATTTAAGAGGTGGTTGTGGTTTTATGATAATTGATGTCCAGAAGGTGTGGGTCTAGCTAGCCAGTAGGATGAGGTTGTGGTCCTTGATTGCTACTTCTGCTTGTTTTTTCATAATTAAATTGTTATTTGCAATGTTATGTTATGGGCAATAACTTTACTTCTAGGACTTTTAATTTTTATTTTATTTTTTTCTGGGTAAGTTGCGAGAGATAATATTATTGTCTATTTAAAGAATTTGCACTCTTGAGAATCTCTCTCATTGATCCTCACACAATATTTTCTTTTTTTAGGTAAGTAATTTAAATTTGTCTCTCGAGCAGCGTTGGATAACTTATCACAAGAACACATCCCTAAAATGTCCTTTGCTGTAAGCCAATTAGCTGAAAGTTCACCACCCCAGTGCTTTCTTTGTACATTTGAACAAATCCCAAGATCAAACCTATCCTGAGCTTGCTTATGTCATAAATCAACTGTCTAATTTTTTAAGTAGTGTCTTCGAATATGTTCAAAAGGCTGTTAGCATTTTTGTGAATCTGAAGCAAATTTTATGTGACTTCACTTTTCGCAGCTGCCAGCTCCTTAGTCCTTACCAAATTTGATAGCCTCCAAACATGGCATATAATAGAGCTCAAATCAATTGCACAACCAAACACAGAAAAATTATGCTTCTCGTGACTTTTAATGACATCCACTGATCCCTCTATTTCTGCCGTAAACCTATCTGCACACATCATCCAAATATCTGTGGGAATGGGAAGCCATCTGCATCAAACCTCAGTAGTTGAAGAAAACTGCACAAATATATTAAATTCATTAAAATACATTTGGTTGGAAACTGAATCTTCACTTTTCTTCATGCTGCAAATCTGAATATAACATCATCGTAGTTCTGTCTACACTCACCCTAGTCAAGAAAGCTTTTCTGAATATCTTCAATTTTATTCCATTTAAAGATGATATCATGATAGACTACCAATTGCACCAAAATCTTATACTGTTAAGGAATGGATCCAACAACATTCCTTTTCTTACACTATTGTCACAAAACTATCTACTTTTGTTACATTATTGCTGCTAACTATGTCGGGGTTTGAGGATTAAATAAATCCGATGCTTAGACATGAACTCACACTTGACATATGTATCCGAGTCCAAGTGACACGATTAGCACTAAAGTTGGAATCTTTCTTTATATCAGTTGTACAAATTGGCATCATAGATGGGTAGCCTTATAAGGGCGGGCGGTGGCGCAACAGTAAGGTTGCTCCATTGTGACTTGGAGTTGGGTTCGAAACAAGAAACGACTTCTCTGCATGTGGAGGTAAAACTACATACATATAATCCTCCCCAAACCCCCTAATGGTGGGAGTCTCATGCATAGGGCTCGCCCTTTTTGTGAGGTTACGCGGTGCGGAAGCTATTAGTTGATTTAATTGTGATTAACTCCTTTAATGACCTAGATGAGATTATTAGGTCAACTTACCCAATTTTTGTGATTGAATAAATTACCTAAGCAATATGATCAATTAAACTTCCACAATCATAAAGATAAATACTGAAAAGTAAAGCAAGTAGAGTTAGAGAGATTGCACCAAGATTTTTAGCAAAGAAACCCAAATAGGTAGAATAGACCAATTGTTGTGGGAAAAACCTCGTGGACTCTACAGTCCAAAGTAAACCGATCCACTATATTTGAAACAAAGTACAATGGACTTTGACTAAAGCTCACATCCTATCGTTCTACCAAACACCAACCGCTGACAATCCTGTGGCTTTGCGACGTCCCGTCCAACAGCTCTTGACCTTAGGCTTATACTTGATCTATGTAGAAGGATTGTTGGTAGATCAAATAACACTCCTCGAATGCTTTGACCCTGTCTAAGTGTGATCGCTTCACCCAATTTCTTCAAGATCTGAATTTGATGTAGAAGAAATAAATCTGCTCTTTCGGAATCTCTGAATCTTCAATTAAGCTCCAATTCCGATGAGATAAAGAACAACACTACTAAATCACTTATGAATATATGTGTGTGCTCTCAAAAATAAAATAAGAAAAATCAGATTTGATTTTCTGAACAATATTTCTCAAAAGGTTTTCTCAAAATAATGAATTGATATTCCTCAAAGTCATACCTCAATGTTGAATGACAGAGGCATTATATAGAAGTTTGGAAGACCTAAGAATACTTGTAAAGCAAGTAAAATTCGTGCATAGGATTTTAGAAGGAAGTCTAGACCAAAAGGATTCAAAACAGATCAGGAAACTGAAGTTACCAAACTTGATCAGAAGCCTTGAACCGGTTCAAGAAAGTGGAACCGGTTCAAGATGGTCGATGCTCATATGAAGAATCCTTTTGATTCTTGAACCGGTTCAGGATGGCCAGTCTTGAATTTTTCACAGAGCCTCAGATGTTGAACCTGTTCGAATAATCTTGAATCAGTTCAAGTTGGCCAGAATGTAAACTTACTAAAAACTTATGTCTTCAAACTTCCTAAGTGTTGTCACACACTCACATACCTTTCTAAAGCATTGTTTTCATCATCCCGGAGTGTATTAAAGTATGAACAGTTGAACTTCTTCAAATCCGCATCCGATCTTCAATTTTGAATTTTTGAACCGAAAAATTACAATTCGATCGGACTTGTTTTGACAACGAAATTAGCCAATTACAAAATATATATTTTTCACAATCTCCCCAAAATATATATATCAGCCTTATAATTCCCTCTGGATAGATGCAAAACAAACTTTTTAGGCTACTAGCTTTCTCACAAACCTCAAGTAATTTCCTTCAATCCCATGATTCCCAGCTACAGAAATATGAAGTCCTGAGACTCCAGCTACTTTTAATCTTTAATTTGATATCATTAGCCCATCTGATCCACAGAGAAGGGGACTTTTTCACCAAGGTTCAATTTCTCATCCACGTCAATCTTTCAGTCCTCCAAAGTTCCCTTTTGGTTCTGTACATTATTCTAGGCAACTAACATGTAACTTTGTTGTTACTCGGGCTACGGTTGTTTATCAAAGATGAAATAAAGTATAAATTTCTTGAAACCAGTTTGAACTTTTAGTTACTTGTTATTCTTGTGGGACTGATATTTCTTCTAGTTCAACTTATTGCATTAATGGAGTCCGTCCAAGCAAAGTCCGTATGTTGTACTAGTCTGTGTTGGGATTTTGCCCTCCCATACAAATTTTCATTCAACTTGAGATCTGATATGGTAATAGTTTTGTGTGTCACTTGATACAGTTTAGTTACATGGCGTTGCACATTTCATAAAGTACAATGACGGTCATCAACTTCAAATGTAGAAAAGGCATTTTTGTGGCGTTTGAATTCTTATTTTCTCATTGTATCACTTCGGAGGTTCTCAGTTTTACTGATATCTTCTGGCAAAGTTTTAGTTTGCAGTTCTGCTAAATTCGTTCTGTCATGCAATAGGAATCATTATGTTAAGAACAAAGTATGAAACTACAGCTTGTAAATCTGAAAGTCTGAATGGACTCAAGGAAATCTTGATATCTTAGAATTTGAAACTTATATTTTCACGTCTACAGACATTAAGTCTCTGTTTGGTTTGTGGATTTTGTGAGAGAAAGGAATCATGCAAAATAAAATTTTCCCTTGTGTGGTTACCACCAAAAATTGGGGGAAAAAGAAAATATCTATTTAATTTTTTAAACCCCAAGGGGTTGGCTCAAGTGGGTAACAACTTGGTCTTGGACCTCCTGGTGCTTCAGGAAGCTGGTCTAAGGTTCGACAAAAATTTTAATGTCATTTTCCTTTTCCATTTTTTGATTCCCTATATTTTTTAAAATCTTTTAATTTTATTTGAGTAGGATATAAATGAAGGAAATCATTTTCCTTTTCCTATCTCCTTCCTTTTCCTTTCCGCCACTAATTTGTGGACCAAATAGAGCATAAAGAGAAAATACCACAGGATGTTTCTGTATTTGAAAGTTCGATTGCTTGAGATAGAATTACTTATTCTTCCATAGGATCCTTGTTTTATTTCTGGAAATTATTATTACTGCTTTTTTGGGAAGCGCAAATCACGAAAATTCTATTAAGTAGCAACTACATAGAAATCAGATTGTGTTTAAAAAGCAGTTTAGTTGCAGTAACCAAATAGGCAAAATTTGCAGATTCCTTGAATGGTTTCTGCTGCAATCAACTATGCAAATGTTAAATAGATGCAAATTTTTTTGTCAACATCAGCTCACCTTAAGCACGATGAAGCTGCTGTCCTAATTTTTTCCCCAAAGCCGCTGTATTAACATCGATTCACCTGCTTCAGATTGTGATCTAGTGTGTCGATGTTGTGACGTCACAATCCATGAGATGACAGACGTATCATGTGGAAAATGGTGCATTCCCATTATTAGGATGCAGCAGATCTGTCAAATTACTCTAGGAATGCCTGCAAAATTCTTGAGATTCCCAGTAGACAGGAGTAAGTTGGGGAAGAAAATACATAGAAGAACAAAAGGTCTCAGCAAGACAGTCTAAAGTCCAATGTCCAATGTCCAGATACTACGAATGCATTAAAGCCTAATTGGCTGCAGTACATTTACATATTGAGCCCAAACAATTACCAATTTACCAATTGAAGTGCTAATGGAAAGTAGTTTGGTTTAGAACAGAGTTCCAAAATTTTCACTATGTGACCGGTGTTGTTAAATCTGTTTTCTGGTTTATAATATCGTGCAGCAGTATTGTGGTGGCCAACACTAGGATATGGCAATTGTAGTTTGCTGAAAAGGTACACTTCCAACGTTATGTTGCAGTTAGAGGACTTGCTTAAGCTACCTAATTGCTCTAAAATTAATTCGAATAATCTATGGAATTACACAAAAGGAGAATTAAAAGACTCACTGAAGAAGAAAGATGATTACTAACAATTTGCAGAAAAAAAATGTAAATAGAGGTAGAAAAGATCATTATCCATTGTGTGCCGTGAGAGGTGGACTGGACAACCTAGTGTTTGGCAATTTTAAGATTATAAAACTCCTTTGATTATATAAATCAAGTCACTAACTAATCCTAGTGTCATAAAAATGCGTTCAACAAAAATACAACTCATAGAAGCTTAAAGATGATAAGATATCACATAGCACCTTGTACCAAACAAATCTCCTGAATAATGGGTTTTTGCTTCAGTTTAATATACTTGATTGACATGTAAATGATCTAGTAGTCTCTTCCCTCCTCATACTTTTGGCATCTAACTACTATTATTACTAGAAATGCAATACAATTTCAAAATTTTTTTTGTTTGAAATTTACATGAAAATAGTGAACCAATTTTTGTAAGGCTTTGTTGAGTTGTGAGGATCTAAATTTATGGCTAAGTTCACTTTTATCATATTATCATCCAGTAATTTAACTATCAATTTTGTTTCCAATCCAATCCCCCCTCCCCCCAATAACATAAAAATTGTATTTTCATGTTTTTCAGAAAAAAAATAAAGGGATTAAAATGTTTGTATACAATGACGGTTAATTTCCAACTTTTAGTTCATATGAAGTGTATTAAATTGATTTTTCATGGTTTTATTCTTCATTTATGCATAAATAACTATCTTATGTATAATGTCTGTATAATCTTTTGGATGCACAAAGAAAAAAGAAGAAAGCCATCAACCGGTATCAGTGCCTTCTTTCCTATTCCAACTTCCAACTAATTGTTTTATGGCCTTGCTAAGATAGGATGGTTTCAATAATTCCCTTTCAGTGGCCTGTCTAGTAGTTCCAGAATGTGTGGCTTAAACTTATTTCATTTTATCATTCTTCATTTATGCATAAATAACTATCGTATATATATTAGTATATGTAAATATGACCTTTTGGATGCCCAAAAGAAAGAAAATAAGGCAGTGAACAGTCTTATTGCATTCTTTCCTGTTCCAACCGATTGTGTTATGGCTTTGCTAAGATAGGATTGTTGCAATAATTTCATTTTAGTGCCCTGTCCAGTAGTCTGATGCGTGTGGCTTGAAACTTACTTCATTGTTCTGATTTTGTGTTATATAGAAGCTTAGCAAATACATCATGCATATGTATAAGAATTGGCATTCTCGAGTCTTGTGAATGTATAGCATTATGTTAGACTTTGTCTCATGCAACCAAGTTTTTGTTTTTTGTGATTTTACAGATATGTTGCAGTTGGAAATGAACCTTTCTTGGAAACATACAACGGAAGCTTTCTCAAGACAACGTTCCCTGCTCTCCAAAATATCCAATCTGCTCTGATAAAAGCTGGTCTCAGCAATCAAGTGAAAGTCACTGTCCCACTTAATGCTGATGTCTACCTGAGCTCGAGTGGTGTTCCATCTGGCGGCGATTTCCGAGCCGACATCCATGACCTCATGCTTGCCATAGTCAAGTACTTGAGCGATAATGGTGGCCCCTTTACCGTCAACATCTACCCCTTCATAAGCCTCTATATAGATTCCGACTTCCCGGTTGAGTATGCATTCTTTGATGGCAATGCAACTCCTGTAAATGATGGTGGGACATCCTATTACAACATGTTTGATGCAAATCATGATACCCTTGTGTGGGCCTTACAGAGAAATGGGTTTGGAAACTTACCCATTATAATTGGAGAAATTGGTTGGCCGACAGATGGAGATCAAAATGCTAACATGGTCTATGCCCAGCGGTTCAACCAAGGGTTCATGTCCCATATATCAGGTGGGAAAGGAACCCCAATGAGACCTGGGCCAGTTGATGCCTACTTGTTTAGTTTGATTGATGAGGATGCTAAGAGTATTCAACCAGGAAATTTTGAACGCCATTGGGGGGTATTTACTTTTGATGGGTCAGCTAAATACCAGCTTAACCTTGGAACCACAAATTCGGGAGCTTTGGTCCCAGCGAAGGCTGTGAGCCGTCTAGAGCATAAGTGGTGTGTGATGAAGCCATCTGCAAAGCTTGATGATCCAGGAATTGCACCAAGTGTGAGCTATGCTTGTGGACTTGCTGACTGCACAAGCCTTGGGTATCAGACATCTTGTGGAAGTTTGGATGCTCGGGGGAACATCTCATATGCATTTAATAGTTACTACCAGAAAAATAACCAGCTTGACAAGGCTTGCAAGTTCAACCTTTCAATGACCACCAAAACAGACCCATCAGTTGGGAGTTGCAAGTTCCCAATCATGATCCAGCCATATTATGGGGGTGCTGAAAATTTTGGGTCTATTCGACAGGCATGGATCTTGGAGGTAAGCCTGATTCTCTTTTTGTGGAAAATTCTCTGAGTTCTAGTTTTATCTTCATTAGCCTTATTTTTGTTTTCGGAAAAGTTGTAGAATCTGAAAATAGCTGGTGTTGATTGCTTCCAATTTTCTCTGTATGGTAGATGGGGCTTGTGAATGAACATTTGATTAAGCAAAGTTGAATTGGTTTCTGGTTGATGGTTAATAATTTTGTACCCTATGTTTTATTGTCTGTTCCCAGAAAATGAATTGGTTTTCAGTTGATGGTAAAATTGAAACCATCTGTTGACGTTTTCTCACAGCTGCTGCTTTGACACACAGATCGAGACAGTTACTTGTCATATGTTTCAAAAATACTATAGGTTACCTAACACATCCATTGAACACCATATTCCAAATAATTACAAAGAAACATTTATTTTATGTTTTTATCTTTAAAATTTTCAATCTTTAACCCTCTACGTAGAAACCTCAATCCATGGATTCCTCTTAGGCCTCCCAACACTCCTAAGAGCCCTCCAAACAGCACTGTTACACTTGAAACCTGAACCAAAAGCAATTTGCCAAACTCTGTCACCTCTGTTCAGCCTTGTGTTCGCCTCCAAGTAAGCCAATTCATACCAAACACTGCTACTCGAAGTGTTCCCAAATCGCTCTAGAGTTTTCCTTGACGCTTCCATGTACTCCTCGGTAAGCTCTAAGTTCTTCTGTATCTCATCAAGCACTGTCCTGCTCGTTGCCTGTATGCAAATGTGCTCGAAGGCTAGCTTATGGTTGGGAATGTAAGGCTTGGACTTGTTCTTGAAGAGCAAAGAGGTGAAGAAATGGACTTGTTCTGGAATGGGGAGAACGAGCAGGCCAAGGGTGGTTATGTTGGCCTTGAGAGCTTGGCCTCCCACCTCAATCACATCTTTGTTCACTGAGATGCCTTGTTTTCCCTCAGCATCTTCTTTGAGATGTATGCTTTTGAAGCTTCTGTTGTCCATCCCTTTGTGAACGCGAACCAGCTGCAACAATCAGGAAGTTCGTTCTCAATTTAGAATCTCTCTCTGTGTGTGTGTCAAGTTGGAAACATAGCAAATTTTGTTGGAAGATGAAATTTACAATACAGCTGGCTCACTTGAGTGTTTTTGGCTTCCAAAAATCATCGATGCCCTCGTTTTTACTCTCTCTCTCTCTCTCTCACACACACACACACACGCACACAAATCTAAGCTTATTTAGTAGCATTGTGCATTTGTGCTTTACATGTGATATAACAGTGACATAAATACATTCATACGTAATGTACACAATAAGAGAAAAAAAAAAAGGTACCTGTTTGAGTTCAAACTTTGCGCCCCACCAGTCCAGGTGGTGATTTGAGAGCAACACCGCTGCTGCCCCCATCCGAAGGAAGCAATTAGGAAGGAGCATGTCAATATCCTTTCCACCATACCATGCAAAGTTCACAACTTCTGTGCTCACTACCAGTGCATATGAAGCCGGATGTGCATTTAGAAGGTCTCTTGCTAAATCAATGGCTATGAGACCGGCGGCACAGCCCATGCCACCGAGGTTGAAGCTATGAATCTTGTGGCTGAGCTTGTAATGGTTTATCACCATTGCTGAGAGTGATGGAGTGGTATTCAGAACACCACAGTTCACAATCAGGATTTTGATGTCTTTTGCTTGGATTCTGGTGGCGGCAAGGAGGTCATCGACTGCTCCAAACATCACCATTGCCGCCTCTTCTCGGCCATCTTTTAGGGTTTTCTTGTACGCAGGATTGAATACTGTTCTTGGCAAGTAGGTCTCGTCTCCCATGCCGGAATTCTTGATGACGCTCTGATGAAATTCAATCGTTGCATCATCATATTTACCTGATTTTCTCGCCAACTCAATAAATTTTTCCTTTGAGATCTGTTCATTGGCAAAAGCAGGAAGATAAAATGTTATATGTGCATGCATTAACATGGATGTTCAACAAAAGAAGTGAAAAAAATGGACTAGTACTTTCTTCATACGCTAATATGAACTGAAAAATAACAGTATTAATGATAAAAACAATAACAACATTAGGCTCCTCACGTAAAATATTTTTTTTGGAAAATATATATATATATATATATATATATATATTTGGGGTAAAATATTTTTTAAAAGATTGAGGTCCAGTTCATCGGGTTGGGCATGTAAAATAATTTACCTAAAATTGATGAATAAATTATTTTTGTTAAATTTTAATATATTTTTTTCTTTATAAATATTTTACGACAACCAAACACTAGAAAATAAACAAAGCCTAATTGTATAATGAAATTGATAGTTTTGTTTGAGCGCCAGTAGCATAATATAACCTTATATACAAGCAATAAAAAATCATACCACCCATGAATGGGAACTAATTAAATTTCAAATTGGTTCTTCTTTAATAATTGTTGATTAATGTTAATCATTCTCCAAATATAAGGATTTTGAATAAAAGAGGAAATAAAATGAAAAGAATTGAATTATGTCATTTTTTTTCAAATTCTTTATGCAATTGCTTCACAAAGGAAGAAAATGAAACAAGTTAAAATACACACAATACATAGATATCAACACACACATATCTAAATGGAATGATGTATTTTTTATTTTTTAACTTTTAGGGGGAGAGAGTTACCTTAAATTCACTTGGAGGCCGATAACAAGCAAAATCAACCAAATAAATAGGCCGAGGCATTAAATCAAGATAAATATATAGAATTAAACCCAACAATCCCACAAGGAAAAGTGCATCGGTAAGGTCACATTTCAAGCAAAACCTTTCCCATGTCAGCTTCCCTATTTCAGCACAAAATATCACTAACAGAACCGGTGCAATAACAAAATAAATGCCATGGCTTATAAGATAGCCATAACCAAGCTTCACATATTTCGGGTTAACCGAATTAAGGAAGTCCGGCAAGCGACGCCGGACTCTCACAGAGAAACTCCGGGACCCGGCATAAGGACACGAGTCCCTGACGCCCCGGCTAACGATCACCGGTGAGAGGAGCTCCCTCTTACTTGCCATGAAAGCTGGTTACAGAAGATCCAAGACAACTTAAGTGGGAATGAGAAAAAAAAAAAAAATTTATTCAAGCAATGAAATGCATTAGTGTGCACGTAAAAGAAATTAATGCATGGTTTAAGCATGAGGACTTGGATGTAATGTAATGAAGCAGATGGGATACTTTATCATGAAAAAATAATAAATAAATTAGGTTACGTTAGAGGTTAGCATATGTAATCAGAGGGTGATAACAGAAAAAAGGGTTTTTGTGCATGAAGCGTATTAGCAACGGCTTTGTAGCAGTCTAATTGTGCGTGTGGAGAGAGAGAGAGAGAGAGATTCATTACATATCACATGCTCATTACCTTTGTGACCCGGGTTATTTGTGCATAATAGTGTTAAAAAGAGAAATTGTTGGAAAGTGAAAAATCAATGGGCATAAGAGATAAATGACATCACGTGAACTTTGCATAAAAATATCATCATCCATTTATTATTATTATTATTATTATTTGCAGTCTAAACTTGCATAACATTGCTTAATATTTGTGCATTTGTGAGTGGGAGATATTTTAACATCAATAATTTATATTTGTGATCCGATTTAAGTCTAAAATTATAAAAAAGTCATAGACACACAAGGAGCAACCCAACCAGCAATAATTCAAGCAATACGACAGCATTAGTCAATTTATACAAGGGATTGTGTGTCCACTTTTCAGCATTAGTCAATTTATACAAGGGTTTGTGTGTCCACTTTTCATCGGATGAAAGACAAAAGAAAAATGTTTTCCCGGACACGGCTATTTTTGAGTGCCTGCCACTAACAATTGATCTTGATTTTGTATTACCTTACCGCAATGCAGCTTGGAGAGATTAAGCCCTAATGAGTAACAAGGCTGTAATGCATCCGGTGTTAAAATCACATATCCAGTCGGACTAGATAAACCCCATTTCATCACATCAGAAAATGTGACATGATTTGTACATTGAACACAATTCAATTGGTGTCACCTGCTTGACAAAAATGACCCTCACTCAATGCTTTTGACCTCTCAATGAGAAGGTAATAGAAGGAAAAGAGTTGATATTATTCAGCACAAAGTACCTGCTCGATCTGCCTCACAAAGGTGTTACAAGAAGATAACAGTTGTCTCTCCACTGGTATTAATTGCCAGACTGCAAGACCTCAGCAAAACATTAGCAGAGGTGTATAAGCTGCATACCCATCACACTTGTGTTTCTCCCACAGAAAAATACGCATGACACCACATTTTACAAAGAAAGAAAGCTTAGAACATTGAAGATGAGGACAATAGCCACATGCTGATTGCTGTTATGATGGAATCCTCTTAATTACACAACAATGTACTTGAAAAAGTTTATCCAGAACTTGGCCAGAAAATTCACTACAGAACTGGAGAAATTACTTCCCCTTTTTAATTGGTAATATGATCAGCGAAAGGTTGCCTCACTGGACGCAAACGTCACAGGATGCAAACCGCCAAAAAACCAACACAAACGGCACTTGAAGCTCTCCAGGCCAAACAGATGTTCTAACATCACTACTACAGTTTCACCTGGCAAAAGAAGAAATATAATATTAACTTACACATCCAGTGTTATGTGACAGAAATAAAAGGTTTCTGCTCGCTCAGTATTGGATCATATTAGATAAATCTTTCCGGCAACTCTAGCACTCACTGCAACAGACATGTCTCTCACATTGAATTTTGTGATTGCAAGAAGTGTCAAATACAAGATACATATAAATATCAACATATATAGACAAACACATACCAACAATATTAAATGCAATTGTTTCAGGTGATGGTATGAGAAGTATCATGCAGTTATGAAGATATATGATGAATGCATGAATTCTACAAGTACCATTGAATAGACTTCATACAACAAGTCCCTTGCTTCAAATATGGAACAATCACAAATATTGAATTGTTGATTACAACTAAACTGGCATAAACTCAATTTGTAATCTATTTTTTTTTTTGAATAATTATGATAAAAAAAACCCTCCATTTGTTAGATATAACAAATGCATATATCCCGAGTAATCTGAGCCTTTAGTTATTCAACCAATATAAATTCTTTTTTCATTTTTTTATAAGTAAAATGTAATAGAAAGCGTTCAAAAGGGGAACGCGTCCCAAGCTGTACACAAAAGAAAGTGGAACCTATAAACTCAAGGAGCCCAAAAAGTCCACAATATCCTCAAGAGAAGAAAAATCTCTCCCCCATCTCCAACAAAAAAGAGTACAAATAATAGAGAATTTCAGCGCCTCAATGGAGGACTCCTTTCCATCAAAAGATGATCTATTTCGCTCTTTCCAAAGGCTCCACCAAACGCAAAATAAATAAATAAAACATAAATAAATAAATAAAACATTATTAGTTAAATCAGTCAGCTCACGCACGCGCTTCTCCCCGCCTCTAAGGGGAGGATTAGCATGTTCTTTTTTGTCTTTCTCTCAAACACGTTCCATACTGATTTAAAGTAGGGATAATTTCTGTCATTTAAAATAAAAGTCATCATAGAATGCTAACATCCCCTATTAACACGGTAACAATAGCAAGATGTCCAATTGATCATTATTATTTTAAAGTCATCAGTGGAGACTATTAGGCTCTGGATCAACTGCAGGAACAAAATGGTAAGTTTGGAAATTGACCACATATTATAAATTTAGCAGGTTAAATCAATTAAATCCATAAGATACGTGAACTTAAGTAATGTTAGGGTACGCATTGAGTTCTAGACAGACCTTAGGAGGATGAAGCTGCTGCTGCTGCTGCTGCAGCAGCAGCAGCTTTTCTGCTTGATTTGGTATCAGTTCCTGGTGGTGGTACATAAATCCTTGCTTTTTTCAAAATTTCAGCAACAGTCCAACGCTTATGCTTGCTTAATGGCCTGGAAGGATCCAATCTAACCTGCAAATACAGTTTCATAAATTATTTTTATTTAGCAATAGAGTACAGTACTTGATTGTAAATCACACGATACACTTGTTAAAAAAAAATATTTCAGTTGGGAATCATGACACGAGAAAATAAAATATCGAAAAAGAATGTGTCTGTTTCTGATTTTACTTAATGCTCTTCTTGGTGCATTTCCATCAACTTATCAAGGTTAAATAAATTAGTGCAGTGTATGGTTTACTCCAAAACATAACCAGTAACGAAAGCAAAACACATATAATCAGTAATGAAAGCAAAACACATAGTTTTACTATCTTATTTCCATTTAAAAGAGAGAAATTATTCAATGGAGAAAACAAATGAGGAACCAGAACAAATAATGCAGTTGGGTTAAGGTTCACTGTACCAGATGATCATCAAAAGTCATAATAATAAAGAAAAGGAAACAGAAAACTTAAAAGAACATGCCACCACACTTGATGAATACACAAAGAACTAAATAGATTAACATGGGCTTATCAAATAAGTGTCACATGACAAAACTTATTCCCAATGCATTGCCCTCGGGAAAAATACCAAAAACTGTCAGAAGAAATCATTGAGTACTAATCATAGAAAATTCACACATGTATGATGTGTTTCAGTAATTTCGGGAGTTTGACATTCTGTTCATTGTCAATTAGCCTATTCTTTTTAGCAGACACTCCTTTCCTTGGCAAGCATTAGCTGGGTTACTCTATATTATTTGGGTAATTTGATTTTGGCTGAAAATGGATGCTAGAATTTTGAAAAAAAAACAGAGGTATTAAGCCGACATGCTTTGGATAAAAGTTCCCTTTTTGGCATTATTTCTAGGTGTTAGTCATCAAAGAGGGACAGATTTTGACCTGGCAGTCGCTCATGTTGTGCAGTGTCTGCTATTGGCTTCAAAACAAGATTTAAATTTAACTTCAAGGGTTATCTACTTATCTGGGGTGTCTTAGAAGACTGTCTGGGTAACATCATTTTTGTTCTCTCTAGGCTGGATGACAATGGATTCCCATCATTAATAAAGAAAATTTTGAAGTTTTAGAAGGTTTAAGGGACGTATTTGGTTTGGAGCCTTCATATGTATTTTTTTTTTATAAGTAAAAATGTATTAGAAAGCATTCAAAAGGGGAACGCGTCCCAAGAGTTGTACAAATCCCAAAAAAGAGAAAGGGGAAGGCCTATGGACCCAAAGAACCCAAAAAGTCCACGATTTCTTCTAAAGATGTACAATTTCTCCCCCCAACCCCAACTAAAAAGAGAACAAATAATAGAAAACTTCAACGCCCCAATGGAAGATTCCTCTCCATCAAAAGATCTTCTATTCCGCTCTTTCCAAAGGCTCCACCAAACACAAAGGGGGGTCACCCTCCAAAAATCGTGAACGTGCGCCCCCATCCTTTTGGCCCCTCCAAATGTCAATCAATTCCTTTGAGGTCCAGGGCATGACCCACTGGACACCAAAAAGTCCCAAAATAAGATTCCAACAGTCATGGGCCACAGGATAATGCAAAAGAAGGTGATCCACGGACTCTCCATCATACTTACACATACAACACCGATTGACAATGATTTGTCTTCTCTTCCTCAAATTGTCCAGAGTCAAAATCCTACCCCAAGCTGCGGTCCAAACAAAAAAGGCCACCTTAAGAGCTGCCTTCAAAAGCCAAGCCGTTTTCCATGGGAAAGTGGTACCGTGAAACCCAAAGAGGCAGAAAAAGAAGGACCGGACCTGAAAAGTCCCCTGCGCAGAAGGCACCCAAGTCAAGGAGCCTTCCTATGTATTAGTTGAAGCTTAATAGTAACCAGTTAGGGTCAGATCATCCAGTTTGCTTTTTGGCACCACATGCATTTGAGTAAAGACTTGTCTGCTAAGTTGGATCTCAAGATTGGAAAATGAGGAGGTAGATAGATTCACAAAGAAAGGCAATAATTACAAAAATTTAATGGGCACTCTAACCCTCTTGAGTTCATTCTTATGGGATGAACGGGCTGCTTTATTTAGGGTTTTCTTTTCATTCTCCTTGTCAATTCTATTTTTTGGAGGATTTCTCATTCTTCTTTATTCTCATCAATTTTCCATTAATAATTTTTTTCAGTTTCTCTTTTTCTTGACAAATAATTTCTTATAAAAAATATAACATTATATAGGCAACATAAACTAAACTAGGGAAAAAAAAAAAAAAAAACTAAATTACAGCAACATGAAAATGTCATCACCTAGTGTTGTGCCCACTTTGACATGGTGCTGGAAGGAGAAGGCTAGACAAACCTAACCTCTAACATTATGGTGCGCAAAATACATCCACATCTATTGTAAAATTAATACCAATGGAATATGGAAATAAGGTGGAATGATTGGAAAGCAACATGAAAATGTCATTACCTAGTGTTGTGCCCACTTTGACAAGGTGCTGGAAGGAGAAGGCTAGACAAACCTAACCTCTAACATTATGGTGCGCAAAATACATCCACATCTATTGTAAAATTAATACCAATGGAATATGGAAATAAGGTGGAATGATTGGAAAAGAGTGTCCCTGATATTCTTACTTATTTATTTTTTTTATTTTGATAAATTATTCTTCAATTTAAACCAATACTGCAATACCTATATTCAACAACAATATGTATTGGTATAGTCAGGTGGTGCTACAACTTACAAGGCCAACTTCCTTATAGAAAAGAGGCTGTTCTTGAATAATAGTGTCAAGTGCCAACTAATTTTATATGACACTGGCCATGGCCATGTATAGGTGTTGTATTTCCAATGTAATGACAATTCTTTAAAGTTTCAGATTCAACTCATCAAAATCTGACAATGTATTGGCAGAATATCATCCAATACGATACCGGCTATTAAAAAGGGGAAATAGTAACTATTTATCATTTTCCCTCTCTCCCAGTCCTTCTGACCCTCTAAAGCCAATTCTTCTTTTCCTAACAAACTCTGTTGCAAATTGATAGAGCACTCTAATTTGAGAGCTAAGCAATACAGATAATGCAATTCCAAGGTTCTTCTTCTCGGCCTTAACAAAAGGTATGTAGTTTCAAGAACATGATCAAGGTCATAGTCTAACCTTATGGTTCTTTCAATTACAGATCATGGTTTCCAACTACTATGCTCAATCTGTAATTTTCTCTTACTTTTTAATATAAAGCGTGCATAATTTCAACAACCGCGATGTAATTGAAAAACATGCCATTTATGTTCATCCATTCATTAACCCTATCTAACCCAGACTAAGAAAAGCAATCAACAAACAGAGCATCGAAAAACTTCAATGTAAATGCAAAAGAACAATTAAAGAAAAAGGGTATTCATCTTTTCTCCCAATTATTAGTATAATACAGGTTAATCATCGTTCAAACATTTATGTGCATGTAAGTATATATAGAGAGAGAAAGTGTATGATAGTGGAATACTCGATCGCCGATGGTGCATTGGTTGTTCTCGTCGTGGGCCATGAACTTGGAGGTGCGTTTGACGTAGCGATTGTAGAGCTTGTGATGGAAGAGCCTGTCCACAGCCACCACCACCGACTTCTGCATCTTGTTCGACACCACCATCCCCACCACCGACTTCATTTTTCCACTTTTCCCCTGCTACTTCCTACAACCACCTGACTGAACAAAAAATATCGAAACCCTAGTCGGAGGAGTGCTCCGCGCAAACGGCGTCGTTGCTTTATATTCCGTTAAATTTTTTTTTTGGGGAAGATATACGATAAATCGGTATACGGCGTCGTATCTATGGATTGTGTGTTTTTTCCCTTCTCCTTTCAATTTTCTTTTCTTTTGAATATTTATTTATGATACTCCGTATACTGTTTTTTTTTTTTTTTTTTTCCCTTCCGTATACTGTATTAGATTAGATTACCAACAATATTTTTTTATTAACAAAAAAAAACAATATTTATTTATTTATTATTATTATTATTATCCTTTATCTTGCTAGCTGTATGGTAATGTCACAAGTCACGCTTCAAATTAAAACAGTGTTACTATATATATGTGCAATAAATATTAAATGATATAATTGTATAATTTTTCCAAAACTTTTATCTCTAGGTTGTATATACTAGGACTGAAAGAAAAGAGAAATCTTAATCCTAACACAACCCTTACTACATTCAATTGTACAAAGCTAATGCTCACTTTTATTTTTCAGCCACTCGTGTGGACTGAATTATCGCACATCTACACCAAGTCACCGAGGCAAGGATTGTACATGCTTCCGCCCGAATCAACACATTGCCCCTAGGGTTTCGCACTGAATTACGGGAATACCATGGAAATCCAAGTAAATCAGATAGAAACCCTAAATCACCCAAAAGGCCAATATGGTAATAAAGAAAATAGGTTTATCTAAACTTTGATTGAAACCGTTATCCACTCCCGCTAAAAAGAAACAACCCACAGCTTTGCTCCAAAGACACTTCTTCTGCTCTCTCTCTCTCTCTCTCTCTCTCTCTCTCTCTCTCTCTCTGCCCCTTCTCTCTATATGTCCCTATAGTTCTTTATCTGTGGTTTAATCAATTGGCTTGGGGTTTTATTGTTTGTGGATTTTTAATTTTGGTGATTTTTCAGGAGGAACGACTTGATATTTGGGGGTAATAATGTTTGAATTCTGTTTGGATAGAATATCACATTTGTGGGCAATTAGATTCCAATGGTTTCTGTTGTGTGTGGTATGAATTTACATGAGCAGAATTTGGACTGCCCAACTAATTTATGAGGTTGAAAAATGTTGGGCTCTGTATATGTTCTTGATGAGCACTTCATTAGTCTTACGTGAAAACTTAGTCTTTTTGAATCGAAGCATTTGTCACAAGTCGCGTAAATTTTCTAGTATTGTTGTTCAATTGAGTGGGGGGAGGAGGTTTTGTGGTTTGATTCCAAATGCAAAGAAAAGGCATTCAAGAAAGAGAAGTTGGTGGCAGAAATTCTTTTTCGACGAAGATGGCAATTGGCTCGGTTTGAAGGATGAGGATATGTTTGAGGAGGAGGAATCAGAGAGCTTGAGTGAAGAGGAGTTGTCCGAGGGTGAAAAGTTCGAAGCATGGAAGAGGAGAGCAGAGGCAATCATTGAATTGAGAGAAGCTCAGGAAGATATGAGGAATGAGGAGAAAAGGGGGTGGGAAGACTGGCTTGTGGATGAAACCAAAGATGTCATTAGTTCATCATTGGGTCAAGATTGGAACGAAAAAGTCGGGATATCAAGAGAAGATGTGAAGGCAGATCCTAGTGAGACGATGCCCGAGGAGGGTTTGGTCAAGTCTGTGAGGGATTTGGTCTTTGGGAGGGAAGACGATGACTTGCTATATGAAGACCGTGTTTTTCGATATGCTTCCTTGAATTCAGTGAGTCCATTCACAGTGACTTAAATTCAGCAAGCCATTTTATGAGCTAAGCATCCTTGATTTAGTATTCTACACCATCTTTTTTAGCTTGCCACTGGGATGTTGCTTTTCATGTTGATGAAATACTTAATTTTGGTTTAAGTCAGAGCCTAAATTATTGAAATAAAACGTTTCTTTATGAGATCAGATGAACAAGATTGTAGGGTTTAAACTTCTTAAAAACAAATGACTACTAAGTTTTCGTTAAGTTGAAGATCATTACATTATGAAGCACTGCAGGACATGTCTTAATGTTTATTGTATGAATACTCTGCCAATTGGTCCATTATCCTCTTCTTTAGTATATTGGTAATCTGTTTCGTATTTGCATGTTTTTGTTGAAATATGTGATTAGTTATCCTGAACCGCAATCATCGTTCTTGCTGCAGGCTAAATTTTTGGCAGTATTGGTAGTGATACCATGGGCATTGGATTTTTTGGTTCATGACTATGTTCTCATGCCTTTTTTGGACAGGTAATGATTGAGGCACACTGGTTTTAGCTTGATTGAGTTCTCTTGTTTTTTGTTGAGAGAGAGAGAGAGGTACAGTTATTTAGCCTTACCCTCTTTGTGTCGATGCTTGATTTTGCTGGGACAGAACTTTTCTTAATGAAATTCCTTTTTTATGAGAGATACATAATTAAAAGTTTAAAACCATTACCTATGAAAAGTAAATAAATAGAAAAAGGAAGAAAAAAATATATATATATATCTCAAACATGCTGAACTACAGATGACAGAGTGAATACTGGATTTAGGGCAAAATGCAACTCAAAGAAGATCAGGGTTCCATTGTCCACTTCCAATTTGAGTAGAAAATTAGAAACAGGATTGGTTTCCGAAGGTGTTTATAAATTTTTAAAGCTTCTATAAACCCTGTGAATAGGCAGGCATGCTTAGATCCACACAAACAAGTATTGATTGAAGCAGTGCAGACCAACATATGTAAAGCATTTTTTATATATAACCTGCACTTGAGGATTTTGCTTTGTCTGTAAATGGTAACGAGTCATAAACTTTGTGTCTTCAACAATGATACAACTGACCTCTCTGTCTTGAACAGGTATGTGAAGACTGTACCACTAGCCGCAGAGATCCTTGATGTGAGAAGACATCAAAAGCTTGAAATGGTTAAGGAATTAAAAATTGAAAAAGCAAAATTTCGGTTTGAGGTAGAGATTGGTAAATCTCCACCTCTTTCTGATGAGGAGGTTTGGTTGGAGTTACGGCATAAAGCGTACGATTAAAGATTTCTACATTCTTTTTTTGGGAATTGTTTATTTTGTTTCATCATTATTTTTTTCTTGATATGATCACTGTTGAAATGGTGACTGGGAGAAGGAATCTACAAATGCAAATGAAGAATTGAAACATATGAAGATGGTTTCAGTTTTACCAATCTTGCTTAAGAGTAATTTCTAGATTTGGTGACAACATGGCCGATGAAAGTGAAGAAATGTTTTCTTGTTCTCCCCTCTTCTTTTATTTCCTCCCTGCAAGGGCAAGACAGGAAAACCTTAGTAGATCCATCAAGTGTCTACCATACTTAATTGCTTCCTGCTTTGAAATTTAAGAACTTTAAAACTTATAGTGGTACTGAATCAATAATTTATCATACAATCTCATTTTTAGATGTTTAAAGTTAGATATTTTTCGTATTATCTTCTTATTATCTCAGTGTTGACATAATTACCAGTTGAGGTGGATTATAATGCTTTGGTCTTCTTAATATTAATAGAAATACCAATATAGGTGGATCAGGAAGCTTCATGTCAACAAATTTATGATCTTTTGTTCTTGAAATATCATTCTGACATAATTTATTCTTCAAGAATTGCATATTTCATTGTATTTGTAGTTCAACATTGATATGTTCCATATGCCATGAAAGTAATTAAACTATGGCCATTGCATTATTAAATTACAAAATTTCCCCCATTAGGGATGCTAACACTGGTTATGTTGGCTACACACTTTCTCTTAAAAGTTTTTTTGTGCCTTGCTCACACATACCTAAATTTCCAATTATGTTAATTCACTGAATTCTAATTTATCAACCTCCTGCTTGTTGCTCTATCAGGTTAGAGTTGCGTGATGAATGGAGGTTAGAGAACCGTAGAGCATTTGCCAATATATTGTCAGATATGGTGTTTGGGATCTCATTATTCATTCTTTTATACTTCAACCAGAGTAAAGTGAGTTCTCATTTGCTTTTTTTGCGTCACTTCCTTTCTTTCTATTAAATTATAAAAGAGTATTTTCCAATCAATATGGTAGCATTATTACCTTTGAATGTGATGATGTTATTTCACATTTATGTGCCATCATCCTCATCATCAACAACAATAATCAACAAATTGATTAATTTAAAGTTAGTAGTGGAAACATTTGCAGGTGCAGTAACTATGGTTATCAGATTACTAACTTTTGAATTTTCTTGGTATTTTCTGGTTGATATTTATGTCCCTGCGTCTTAATGGAACACTTTCCATGAGAACATGTAGAAGACACTCCGATATTTTTTTCCTTCAGCCATTAGAGACACGATTTAGCCCTTTGTCTGCCCAATCTAATGATCTACTGTGATTATGTTTCAAAATTTGTGATTGTTGTTAGAAACAACACCATCATTTAGTTGTCAAGGACTATACCATTTTCTAGTCTAGAGATTATGATTTGTGAAACCTATAAATGGAATTAAAATAATGTACATGGAGATTGATGAATATATTGATCTGATTTGGATCAATTAAATCTGTGTATGGAAAATTACAGTGAAAATGCAATTTTGTGATGCCTGTTTGAAGAGGAGAGCTTTGATCATTTTGTGGTGTGCACAAAATTTGACAGTTCCTCGAATATGATTTTCTAGACTACTATCGCAGCTCACAAGACATCAGAACTTAACCAACAATTTTTTTGGCCAATACAGCAAGCTATCTGATGGATGATCAATAACATTCATGTATTGATCCCTTCATAATAAAATACAAGAGGGGATGGCACCTGTGATTTGTGTATATATAGGTTTTATATATTATTCCCTTTTAAGAGTTAGCGGTAGTAATTGTAGGTAGGATATTGTTAATTGTGAGAAAAACTCCCTTCCACCATTTGTGTTAACTACCGCTCTATGAATGGTTTAATGTCAAATCATTTTCGTTCAGGGTTATTCAAACCAATGGGACTAATATACGGGGTTTATTGAACGTATATTCTTATGTTTATGAGTCTGTAACTCCACATCCTCAACTCTACACACCTGGTTTATGAATTTGGAGGCAGGCTTCTTGTATTCTCTTCTTCTCCATATATGAAATCTTTTGATCATCTTTGCCCGTGGATGTAGACTTCCAAACCACTTAAATAATTGTGTTTACTTTGTATGTTTTTTCCCGCACCTAACATCATATTAGATGCTATAAGCTCAAGCTATAGTGCTTTAAGTATGCCTTTAGCCTTTAGTCCTACATTCAACTATTTTATTAGACTAAAAGTGACAGAGATGTTTTGTTTTGTAAATGAGCAATGTAGCCATTAAATCTTTATGTAACATACAAGTGAATATTTCCTTCTTATAGCTGCTGCACATATATGCATCTATCTTTTTGCTTTCTGCTTGGGCATATGTTTAAGAGTTAGCTATAATTACCCATTCTCCATCCAAATAGCTGCCTGACCATTTATTTATTTTCCCCTCCCTTTTGCAGGTAGCTTTGCTGAAATTTACAGGGTATAAGATAATAAATAATATTTCAGACACCGGGAAGGCTTTTCTGATTGTACTTATTACAGATATTTTTTTGGGGTAATTTTTTCTGCTCTTTCCTGAGAGTATCAGCAAGTTCTCCCTCATCAAATAAAATTTATGTTGCAAAGCTATGTTCATGCAATTAAGTAAATTCTTTCATACAAGTAATCTGTATGAAAACTTGAAAATTAATTGATGTTTACTAGAACTGTAATGGTGATACGATCATATGAGGTGAATTTTTTACCCTTTTTCTTGAAATATAATTTTAAAGTTCTCTATTGGAAGTGCCTTTCTTTGTTGTCCTGTATTTTTAGAACTTGGTAAAATGTTGTATAAAATCAAAATTTTCAATATAACTAATAGGATAGTCTTTTTCTCTATACAGTTTTTTTTAAAGGTAACCCTCTTTCTCTAAGATGCTAACAAACTTTCGCAGGGTTATCTCTCTTTTTTCCCTAAATTTTATTTGGTTCTACTTGTGACGGTATATCTGAGTTTTGTGCTTCCGAACTTCACATTACTTATGAAATTGCAAACTTACAGGTACCATTCTGAATCTGGTTGGCAGACTTTGCTAGATATATTCGTTGAGCATTATGGCCTTGAGGTTGATCCATCTGTTGTAACCATATTTATCTGCCTAATTCCAGTCATCATTGATGCATGTGTGAAGCTTTGGGTATGTTCTACATCTGGAATACTTTTACATAAAAAAATTTGTTCTCCTGTCCTACTGGTCACCATGAAGCAAGAATGTATATTTGGCAATGAGTGTTGTTTGGTTTTTGTTAGTAGTTTACTATTTTCCCTATTTATGCATACTGGAATTTGCTACAGAGGGATACAGTTGTTCTTTTTTTTTTTTTTTCACTGGATACAGTTGTTACTTCGCCAGGAAACCCCAATATTTTATATATATTAAAAAAAGGGTGAAAGGAAACAGGACAGATTTCTAGTTTGATAAAGATCCCCTAATGTTCTTTCCATTTTTTTTTTTTTTTTTTTTTTCTTCTTCTCATGATATACAATGGATAAGGTAGTACCCAAGTCAACTTATTGAACATGATATATCGCATAGGTGATTCACATATCATAGCATGTATACGAAGGAAAACCTAGTTCAGCTCTGTTGGCGTGTTCTAATATTTAGGGATTAGAGGGTCTGACACATAAAAAACAGGTCTTTTGAGTGTTCCACCATATAAATCTAATGGGATCAATACTTTTTCTGTTGTCAAAGTATACTGCTTGACCTAAATCTGTCAAACATTTGTGCCTTCTGAATATACTGGATGACATCAGTATTCAGAGTCACCATTAACCTGGACCTAGATACAGTTCTTTCCTTCACTATTTGGATTTTGGCCATGGTCTTTTTGCGCTTATAGAAGAATATGGGAACTCCATAAGTAAGCAACAAATGAGAGAGCAATTATGGAACTAAGAAACTCTAATATCATTTTATTGTGAAACACTGGAATTTTCTTTGTATGAGAAAATTCTTTGCTGTCTATCTTCCACCTTGACAATTGATACAACAAGAGAAGAAAAAAATTATGGGAAGGGCATAATACTCTTTATCTGGCTTGGGATGCCAGTTTGCCTTTGGTATGTTTAATCACTTGTGACTTTGGTAGGGCTATCCTTATGAAGTCGTCGTGAACTATGAATGCTGATGCAGGGTGCTCACTGTGAACAAGTGAATGCAGTTAGTTATGGGAAGGACGAACACTACACTGGGTTAAAAAATCCGTTGTTTCCTTTATTTTATTTTTTTAGTTCTCACCATCTATTTTCCCATTATAACAGTTGTCTGTCATTCCCTACCAATCTCCTGTCATAATAATCTGGTTCATAGAGGCATTTTCCGTTCTATTTGAATGTGTTCTTGTGGACGTGCATGTAAATGCATTGCTAAACATCAATATGATTAGCTGAGCTGGCCTGTTGCATAATTCTGTATGCTCGCTGCTATTTTCTAGATTTTCTTGTTTAAAGATCACATGAACAAGAGTCAAAATATGATTTTCTTGAAGTTTTGCATGAGTGCATCTATAACTCCTGACCTCTCTACGCTCCTTTTTCCTATTCTGCATCTAAATCATTTCCCGATATCATTTGCTCTAGTATGTCCAATTGGTACAACAAAAAATTCTTTGCTCTAGTATGTTGGTTGATGGTTTATGATGGAACAGTTTCCCAAAATTAAACGTTACATAAATTCTTTTGAATTTGTAAAATTTTCTTCAGTCACTTTAATATCATTTGCTCTATTGCGAAAAAGCAACTTTCTTCTATAATTTTTCATTCAATACTTATGCATAGTTTTTATGTTTGTCATTCAGTTGTTTAAATTCCTCCCAAGATTATCCCCAAAGGTGGCAAATATTTTTCGAGAAATGAAGCGGCACTAGACAGATTGATTTATTTATTTATTTTTGTCTGAATTCTTTCACCTTACAAGGAAGTACCAAAGAAGGTAAATTGAATCATCTTTGCTACTTTTTCTCCAGCTCAACCATGTTTACTTCATCTTCTTGTAAGAGGCTTGTCTTGAATTGCAATATGCAGCTTATAAGTATTCTATGTATGTAAATAGCTTGTCATTGCTCAAATACCTTTTGTCACATAAATTCCTTGTAATACTATGAGTTAGGATGAAAATCACAATTATGAATTTTATATTCATGGTCAAATGTCACTTTGATTACAAATTTTCTAATTCTATTGTAATAATTTTTGGATTTTTTTTTTTTTTTCCATCTAATATTCTTCAGAATTTCGAATAAAAAACATGTATTGTATATGGAGGTTACTAGAGATCATCAGTTTAAACTCTTCCATTAGATGGCACTTGCTATATAAATCAAGCTCCATATCGTTGTGAATATTTTGGTTTCTTGTCAGAAGACATTGATGCTAAGATTATTTGATTATACTTTTCCTTTCTTAATGATTTCATATGTCAAGATCACTTTTAATGTTTGTAGGAATTACTTTGATGGTGTTCTTTTCTTTTTTATTTAAATCATTTATATATATAAATATATATTCAAAATTTTAAACAAAAACGCGGGTACACAGTTACAATTTACAACCCACCACAATCTCTGCTTTTCACTTTGTCACGAGAAAATATATCATTAACCACAAGTGTTGATAAATAGATAAGAAATACTCAAATTTATTTCAATGTGTTGTCATTTGATAAGAAATCTAGGATTATTTATTTATTTATTTAAGATACCTGGGATTAGTACAGTGGATAGATGTTTATTTCGGTTACATACATAAAATTAGTTTATTTTTATGCATTAACAAGAGTTAGAAGGTGACAAGACTGTCAATACAGTCTGGGTTTAATACATCGGCAACAAAAAATTAATATAGTAGTTTAACCAAAGGACTAAAAGCGTACTTCAAATTAATATACCACCAGAAATATATGAGTTGTAAATGTATATATAATTCTGAAAATAGTTCTTAAGAATCTAGAGAACAGTTTTTAGAAAACAATAAAAGACAATTTTCTAAAAATAGACTTTTTTATAAATGAATTTTTAGAAAATTAAATCAAACAGAATTTTTTATACAATTTTCTGTTTTCAGTTTTTTAAAAAAGAAAACTGTTATTAGAGTTACAAACCAAACAGGCCTGTAAATTTTGTTTTTTTCAAATTATCAATAACATCTGCAGAATGGAACCACAAAAAGAAGAAGAAAAAAATGATTCATTATACAAATACAAGAATCTAACTCAAATAAACACTTGCCCAAAAAAAAAAAAAAAAAATTCAAATAAACCTCATCCTTGATGCATTTGTGTGTTTGCTTGCACAAATATCATTTTACTTTGGAATATAATATTAGGTCTACAATTGTTTCACCTATTATCAAATGGTGTAATTTTATGGTATTTTTTTACCTTTCAAAATAGAAATTTAGGCGGTCAAGTCACGGTAAGGACAAAGTAGATGTGAGAGAGTTTCTATTAAATTTAACTATTCTAACAATTATATTATATACACTTCAAATTCGATGTGATGTGAGAGAGTGTCTATTAAATTTAACTAATCTAACAATTATATTATATACACTATTCAAATTCAGATATGCAAGCTCCACCACACGATGTTATGATAATATGAATTGACATAAGTCCTAATTTTTCACCACACGATGTTCTGAGAATATGAATTGACACATGTCCTAATTTTATTGCTCAATGAACCTCATTGCTTCCTAATCTAAGGCTCAATTTGGTTAGAGGTATTGAAAGAAAAAGAAAAGAAAAGTAATGGAGAGAAATTAAATATTGTGTACGGTATGAATTTTTTAAAGAAAAGAAAGGAAGCAAATGAGGGATTCAAAAGGAAATAGGATGTGTTAGTTTTGTTAATCAATTATATAAGATGTGTTGGTTTTGTTAGTCTTCCAAAAATGAGAGAAAATGAAAGGAGAAGAAATGAAAGATTAGATTTTTTAATGAAAATTTATTAACACCAAATTAGCTCTTCTTTTAATAAAAGGCAAAATCTATGAATAAGGATATAGTAGTAAATTCATTATAATACTTTATTTTTCTTTCCTCCCACCCACCCACCCACCCACCCACCACATGATTACTATTATTTTATTTTATTTTTTACTATTATTTTTCACTTTATTAATCAACAAAACAACAAATGATTAACTATATCCTCATTTCCTTTATTTCTTTTCCCTCGTAACTATTCTTATCATTTGGGTTAATTACATTCACACTTCCTGATTTTATTGATAGTCTTATGAAACAATAACACCCTTCAAATTTGTTTCATTTGACAAAGACACCCCCAAACACTCTGACACATGATAAAATGACTAGAATGCTCTTTGACATTCAATTGACTCATTGAAATGTTAAAAGTACCGACTTAACCTTCTAATTAATTTTAGGGTAATTTACACAGACCTCCCTTATGATTTGCCATAATTACAAGTGGCATCCTTCCTGTTCCGGAAATTACTCGGACCTCCCATACTTTTTAAAATATCCTACACGGACCTCCATTTCGTTACGGTCAACGCCAGTCAACGACGAAAAATGATGACGTCAGCTACTATTTTTTTTTAAAATGCCGCAAATACCCTTGGGTATATTATATATATAAGACCCATTTTGTAACCGTTGTGCTACAGAACGGGTCTCTTAGGGCTGAAGAGAAGAAGAAGACGAAGTTGCTGTCGTTGTGAGAAGTTGCTGCTCTACAAAGGTTGTGTTGTGCAAATCAAGTGTTGTGGTAGCTTTGGAGAGGAAGAAAAAGAAGAAGATTGTTCTGGAATTTGAAGAAAAACGATAAAGAAGAAGATTGTTCTTCTGTCTGCAACTTAGGGCTCCATTTGGGTAAGTTATGTTTATCTAGAAATTAAAGGCTGAATTCTTAGCTTCGATTTGTTATCTTCAAAACAAATATCTGGATTTTCAATTTGGTTATTCAAAAATCTGAAAATTTAATTTTTGTGGGTTGCGATTTGTTTTTCAAAAATTTGGAGAATCGCGAAGGTCTTGTAGGTTACGAGTTGTTCTTCAAATATCTGGATTTTCGTTTCTTTTTGGAAACATGTCTACTAGTTCAAAGGGAAAAGCTTCAAGCTTGGGTGATTTAAGGTACAGGGATCTGTATTGCAAATGTAAATCAAAAACAAAATGTGTAATTAAGGTAACAGGTTCTAATGATTATAACAATAAAGGGAAGTTGTATTATGTCTGTCCAACTAGAAGTTGTGGTGTTTGGGAATTGTGCAATCCAATAACTTGCATTACAGAGGATGTGATGGACTCTGCTACAATATGTAACGAAGAAGATGTATTTCCTGAGATTATGACAAATGTTGCTGAGATAAGTTCTGAGATTTGTAAGCTAAGGTCTAAAATTTGTGAGATAAGGTCTGAAATTGGTGTACTAAGGTCTGAGATTGATGAGACAATGTGTGAAATTGGTAAGATAAGGTCTCAATTTGTAATGTTTAAAACACCCCTTGGATTCATGAAGCTGCTTATCAATGCAAGTTTATTTCTTGCATTTTTTTCAGTTGTATTCATTTTTTTGTCAGTTGTATATTGAATGTGCTATGCTTTCAGTAATTATGTTTTGTAATGAATGATGTTTAGTTCTTAATGAAGTTCTTAATGAATGATGGAGTTCTTTTGTAATAAATGAAGCTGCTATATGTTTTGCATTGACAAACTCTGCATTGACAAACTGCATTGACAAAAAATTCAGACCTATATGACAAACAACCCATAAATATGAACAATTTATACAAACAACCAATTGTCCACAAAACATACCATATAAACAACTGAGTTACCCATAAACATATCATATCATTTACCAATAAAATTCAGAGTTGTCCAAAAGCTATACCAAAAGTCAGTTGTCTAAAAGCTATACCAAAAGCTATACCATATATATGTCTATTCTTTTTACACAACTGAGTTACCCACAAAGTAGTTAAACAACAAAAGTTTCATAAATTGTCCACAAAAAAAAATATAGTTAACTATATTATGGCTGCATCTTCAACTGCCTTCTTCTCCATCTTCAAGTGTCCCTTCCAGATTGGTTGCTTCTTCCAGTACCTCTTCGAATTGCAAATTTGACTGTATTGGGTTTTCTTGGTTGATTTGATATTGCAGAGCCTTGTCCAGGTTGGTTGGTGCTTGCAATGCCTTTTCCTGCTTGATTTGACCTTGAGCTTGCATACCCTCTTCCAGCTTGGTTGGTGATTTTTGATTGATTTGAGGTTGTACGCCCTCTTCCAACTTGGTTGGTGCTTGCAGTGGCTTTTCTACCTACATTCCTCATTGAGCTTTGACACCCAAATTGAGTAGCTGATGTAGGCCTCATCATCTGTGATTATAATTAAAATAAACTTAGTCTATTTAAGAAAAATAGAAAAAAAGTTAAACTTCTTTTTTTTTAAAAAAAAAGTTATACCTCTTCTGTTAAACTGGTAAAACTTGAACTTCCACTTCCAACTTGACTGCTTCTTGGTGTACTTGTATGTCCCTGCAAGTTCTTATATAGTGTCAAATAATGTCACAAGTTAAAGGGCATTAACTCTTCAGTTAATATTAAAAAATTTATAAGTGATTTACCTGGTTGGGTTGACCTACTTTGCATGTTCTCTTGTTGTGCCCAAATTCTTCACACTGTGAGCATTGTAGGGATTTGCTCTTTTTAGCATCACTAGTTACAGCTGCAGGCTCATCTGCATCTCTAGTCCTGGCTTTTTTTGGTCTGCCAGGCTTTTTCCTTAGAACTGGAGGTTCCACAGGGTTACAATGCAAAGGAGTCCACATTCTTTGATCAGGTACTGGGTGAATCATATCAGAATGAGTTCTTATGTATGTTTCATTATAGAAACATGGATCACAGTACTGTTCAATATCTGTTCTTTTGTGTGTTATGGCTGCAGTTGCATGTTTGCATGGAAGGCCAGAAATCTGTCATCCTGCAATCATATGACCTTGATCTAAGCTTCACTATATGCTTTCCTTCCTCATTTATGACTTTATACTCATCTTGCCCTGCTAGGGTAACATTACATGATCTAGACTCATCAATCAATTTATTCAATTTTTTCTTAATGTTTGGGGTCACCAATCCTACCTAAGTACTGGCATTTTCAGCCCTCATTAGGAGTCTTCTCATCAATTTGCTCCTAATACCATCAAGCAACCCTAAAATATGTTTAGACCTAAGCTTCCCAACCCAATTATTGAATGACTCACTAAAATTATTAGTGACATGGTCACTCTTCACCTGGTCAGAAAATGCATGCTTTGACCACTTGCACACATCTATTCTTAAGACCCAATTATAAGCCTCTCTTGACACCTCCTTCATTTGCTTCATTGCCTCATTAAATGTGTAATCATTATAGGCTCTAGCTGCCTTCCAGAAAAAAGACTGCAAAAGCAATCCTGGATACTTCTTTTTGAAGTTGTTATATAGATGTCTCCAACATAGCCTATGGGTTGCATGTATGAAAACAATCCTCATTACTTGTTCAAGACCCTAAGCACAAGATATATAAATTTCATGTAATTTATTAGATATAGAAATTACATATAATAAATGAAGTTTTTACCTTTTGCTGTTCTGACATGAAGCATATATGTCTATCTTGACCAAGTTCAACAAATGTTTGCAACTCTTGAAGGAAGAATTTCCAGCTTTCTTTCCCTTCATTTTCTTCCACAGCCACAACCAGTGGAAAAAGGCCATTATTCCCATCAAGGGCTATAGCAGACAAGAGCACACCACCATAAAGGGGTCTTTAAGTGACAGCCATCCAATCCAATGAACTCCCTGCAACCATTATTGAATCCATATTGTATAGCTTCTAAAAACATAAAAATTCTTTTAAATGTCATACTAGGCAAGTCCCTCTCAAGCTTCATGATAGTACCAGGATTAGATTTGAAAATTTCATTAGCATACTTAGGAAGCAAAGTGTATGCTTCCCCATGGTTTCCCTCTAACTCGTCCATAACTTTCCTTTTAGCTCTGTATAGTTGCATGGGTCTTGCATCAACTTTGAATTGGCTCATCACTGTTGTATGCAATGCATCAAGTGGAACCCTTGGATTATCTTTTATACTCTGCCCAAACTTTTTAGCAATCCATGTGGATGTTGCATCCCTCACAGTGCCACTCCACACAATTGTGTGGACCTCTAATTGTCTTGACTTGATAAGTTACTCTATCTACCAAACGGGAAGCATGTACCCTCCATGGACACCCCTCAACTGCACATCTTATAGTAACTCTTTGCTTCTCATTTTTTACTCTTTTTATATTACATCCCTATTGGACACAAAAATCAACCAAAATATCCCTAAAATGGTTCACATTGACAAATAGATGACCTTCTTCTAACTTAATCTTTCCATCCACACCTCTCTTAAATGGAATTCCCTTTAAACAGTTTGCATAACACCTACCCCTTGCTGTTTCAGTTTTCTATTGTTCAACATTTATCTCACACCTTCTTCTTCCACATATATGTCATTATCAGATTCAGTACCAGGTTCATCTCCTGATTCATAGTCTGACATACCATCCTCACTATGGTTCTTTTCTTCCTCCACATTCTTATTCACATCATCATTGTGAACTGGATTCTTACTCTTCCCACTATTTTCCCATTCCTCATCTTCAGAACTAAACCCAAATACATCATTATAATCTTCCAAATCATACTCATCCTCAGGCTGTCTTCCATTGTTCTCATTTACATTAGTCTCATTGTCTCTGACATTAGTGTCATTATTGTCATTGACATTAGTGTCATCATTGTCATTCACATTACTGTCATCAAATGTCCTATCATCAAACTCAGACTCCCTATCATCAAACTCCATGCTCTCAATTGAGGCAAATTCAGGACTTACATCAGTTACAACCTTATCAATATACAAGTCTATCAATCTCTTAGCAGCATTTACTTTAAACATCTCTAGCACATCTTTATCACTATCCACATTCATTCTAGCAGAAGACCCAGGAACAACACAAGACAAAAATAGAGACAAAGGGACAGTAGTTGGAATATGAGATAAAACTACTATTGTTACATCTTTAACAAGATCAATGATGCTATAAAAATTCGGATCCACACCAGTTATAAAAGTTAGGTTCCACTTGTAGTGAACAACAATATTATTAATTGATTCTATCACCGTAACAATTAAAATTATAACAAAAATATAAATTATAAACACAAATTAACTAAATTTAACACAATCAATACAATGGAACAACTACTCCCAAATTACACATAATTTCAATTATAAAAGCCCTATTTGCCTGTATAGAGTTAACAATAAATAGAAAACAAAACCCTAAACAAATATATATAGAGTAATAAAAAACATATACCCTAAACTAAATACAGAATTATTCAAAAATACACACACCCAAAAAACAGAGTATAAATTTTAACATTACCTAAACTAAATAGAGAGTAATAAAAAACAAAAACCCTCAATATCGACTACAAAATTCTTTTCACATACCTCAGACCACTTCAGATTCACATATGCGCAAACCCTAACTCGTTCTTTGCAAATACGAACTTGGATTTGTTGTCAAATATGGAAAGCGAACTCCTATGTTGATGCGATCTTTGGTTAATCCTTCACATGCAACAACCCTTACCATTTGTTCTTTCGTTCTCTCTCTCTCTCTATCTCTCTCAGAGTGTTCACAATACACAGCACCACTTTGGTAAGGCTGATGAAAAGACCTGGGTTGGGAAACAGACATAATTAATGTAAGTTTTCCCTCCAAATGAATCAATAGTCGTGTAACTGAGAAGCTGATGTCATGGGAGGGTAGTTTCGTCATTTCAGATGGCAAGGAGAGAGAATTTCAGTAATTTTGACAGCTCTGTTAGTCAATTTAACGGTCCGTCACAAATAAGGGAGGTCCGTGTAGGATATTTTAAAAAGTAGGGGAGGTCCAACTAATTTCTGGAACAGGAAGGGTGCCGCCTGTAATTTTGGCAAACCATAGGGGAGGTCTGTGTAAATTACCCTTAATTTTAATAGACCAACTAACCTCTTATATATATATATATATAAGAGGTTAGTTGGTCTATTAAAATTAAGGGTAATTTACACAGACCTCCCCTATGGTATATATATATATATATATATATATATATATATATATATATATATATATATCATATCCTCCTTATACATTGTAAATATATAGATATTTATAGAGAGAGAATGAAGGGAGGGAAAGAAGAAGAGGTTGGTTTCCACCTCCACTAGCGGCACTCCACCACAACCACCATCACCATGGTAGTGTCCCTGTGCAACATGCCAACACCAACCTCATACGGTTTCTTAATACACAACAATGTGAAGAAAAATCATAATTTCTTAATATAAATATATATATATATATATATATATATATATATATATATATATATTCCCAACAGAACAACAAACTTATAAGACTCAGTGACAATTAACTTCTTATGACATGATAAATGTTAGATTTACAAGCAGACCCACAGTATCAATCAACTCAAAAACATAAATACAGCCACACACAGTATGACAGCAATACAGTTTGTTATACATAGGATATAGCTTTTAAGCTTTGCCTTCACAGCCCCCACCAAACCCACCACCACCATCACTTTATAGTTCCATTCAGCGAAAACCCCAAATTAGAGAAAACTAGGCTGCAACTCGGGCGGGCTTGGCACTTATCTCAGGTTAGGCTTATATAGAAAATCTTTAGCCTAAGCCCGCCTTAAGCCCATACATAATTTGTGAGTAAAAAATAAATCAATTGATGCTGCACTATGACTTAAACCTGAAAGGTTAAGCATAAATCCCAAGCACACTGACAACTGGTGAATTCCAGTAAGGGTGAACGACTATGAGACGCAGTGGGTGGGTTAGGAATGCATGGAGGAGGAGAGGAAAATCGGAGAGGATAGATTGGATACGATTTTGTTCACCACTCATGACTCACCAGCACAATAGGATTGTTCAAGAGTTTGACAAAGATGAGTTTGGATTAGATTGGAGATACTAGTGGGATGTGTGTGGATATATATATATATATATATATATATATATATATATATGTTTGTGTTTTTGATTAATCCGTTTGGTTAGACGAAAATTTATGATGAAAAGTGAAAGAAAGGGAAATCAAGTTTCGTGCGTGTATTTGGTTAGCAAGAAAAGTTTTTAAGAAAATTATGAAAAAAATATTATTTCTGTAGTTTGGATTGCATGAAAAGGAAAAGAAAATAATTTACTTACCAAAACTACCCTTATGATTTTAAATATTAAAAAATAAATTAATTTTGTGTTAGATGAATCATCTTTATATCTAATTATTTATATTAATTTTTAGCAAATAAATAGTAAAATAATAGATTATTAAAAATTATTATTTTTATTATTATTTATATTCATATTTAAATCAGACAAATTAAGGAGGACTGCATTTTAGTTGCCAGATTCTTTTTATTTTGTGTTTTCAATAACAATTATTTATATTTACATGTAGAATATAGCTCATTTATCATAACATACTAATGTTTTTATTGAATTATTAAATATCTCTTTTTATTAAAAGTAATAGTATTATTTAATATTCTACAATTCAACTCTTAATTTATTTCCAAAATTTTTAGGTAAACGACCTATTAGATATGATGAATCCTAGTCCCAGTATATAATAGTTGTTTAATCATGACATAAAGGATAAATTATTTGTCCTTGTTTAATCATGACAGGAAGTATAAAGTCTAAATTTGGAAATAAAATGACAATTTTGTGCGAAAAAGTAAACTTTTTGTGTTTTATGTGGGGAAATATTTTGAAAAATTCATCAGATACGCCATATGCGCTTAGAGCATCTCCAGCGGTAGTGTATATATTTTTGTGTAAATCTGACGTGTCAGAATAGATTTACACAAAAAATTTGTGTTATCTATTTTTAGCTCCAACGGTTATTTTATATATTTTGTGTAAAAAAATATCCTTCAATAATAACCCACCACCTGTCATACACAAGGCCCTACATAACTTTTACAAACCTACTTGATTCACTCTACTTTTTGACGATTAAACATCACGTCCCAATCTTCCTCAATTAGGAAAAAAATAATAACTTCCCTCTATATTTCACTTTCCCATCTCGCCAAAAGAAAACTTTCTCACTAGCATACGATTTAGGGTTTAATTGACTAAATCACCAAGAAAGAAAAAAGAAAATAATTTGTATAACTGCTATTGACAACAATTATATAAAATGTGATTAAAATATATATCTAAAAACTAAAAAAAACCCTAGAATTTACGGCGATGATTGCAAAAGAAAAAATCAAACAAAGTGACGAATCAAACTATGTTTATTAAAAATAAATAAATAAAAGATGTTCAAGCAGTTTTTACATTGCCGCCAGTTGCAGATTCTTCTCTATAGTACTCTAGAAAAGTGGGAAACAAAGAGGAGTGAAAGAATGAGAGAGAAGAAAGAGAAACGCGGGTGGGAGAGGGGGAAGAGAGAGAAAATATTCTTACGTGGCTGTGTAAAAGGGTTGTGTATTTTACACAACCCGTTTACACATGGGTGATGTGGCAGTGTATATTAACATACTGCTGGAGATGAAATTTTTTTATGATTCTTATGTGGCAGTGTATATTTTACACAAAAAAAGGTTTTTTAACATACCGCTGGAGATGCTTTTAGACTTTTGCGCTTAGACTGGGCTTTCCCCCTTTTTTTCTTCCCGGAATCCTACTTTTTTTAAAATTTTCCCTTTCCGGATAACAAAACTCCTAAAAAAAAAAAAATTTCGATTTCTTTTCCTTTCTGCTACTTTAACTACTTCACACTAACCAAACTAACCCTTATAGAAAGTAAAAACATATATGTGGTTAATATTGTACTGGCGATGGTGGGTGGTGGCGATGATGGTGGAAGTTGTGGGTGAGAAGGTAGAAAGAAGCTTAAATTTATGGTTTTCGGTGAAAGGTGGTGAGAGAAACCCTTAGGGTTAATAAGAGTATTTTTGTCATTGTAAGATTTTGATATTTTTTATTAAAAATTAATATTTTAATGAAGGGTAATTTCATCTTTTTACCTTTTAAGGCTTGTTTGGATCAGTTTTCTACAGGGAGTGTAATTAACCCTTATTTTTTTTTTTCTTTCCCCATTGAACCAAACATAGCCCCCACATACAAGCCCGTTTTGGATACAATACGGTATATGCATACGTACTAGTAGACGTGTTAGATAGCGATTTGTTCACAAGAATTGTCTTTCCTCCGTCGGATATAAAACCGTTTTCTCTCTCCTTTGTTAGAATTCAAAACCCCACATACAAGCCGATTTGTCATGTGTAAAATATAACATTACATTTACACGTACTTGTCATCGTTTATTATAAATACATTGGTTAAATCCTACCATCATTATTATTTATTTATTTATTTTTTATCTCTTCCCACATATTTACCCATTGTAATTTAAGTACATGAAAATAAAAAAATAAATAATAAAAAAATAAATCACTCTCCTCTTCTCTAAACTTCACCCTCACCTTGAGTTTGTTGCTTTAAATGAGACTGTTGTGTGTATATATAGACATCCTTCACTGGCTCACGGCTACAATTGATTAGTTTAAGATTTAGCTTCTAAAACTATCCACTTAAATATCTACCTATTTATAAATTTTTAGTTTTTTAATCTTTTTCTAATCTACTAATTTATACAAATTGTTTCATGTTCTAAAATCATGTCTCTTTACATAACCCCATACTTCTTTATTATTTGTTTTTTGTACTGTGTACTAGTCTTCTAGGGTTAGCCCATTTGTTTCTTTTATTTTTATTTTTATTGTGGGGTATGATGCTGAAAGAATTTCAAATTTATGCGGTTTTATAATCCTTCAGTCTGATAATGTAATTATCTTTGTAATTAGTGGTCTCCATCTCGGTAAATGTTTAAAGTTTAAACCTTTAGCATTGTATCATCTTCCAATTATGTTCTCCCTCTTCGTTTAATTTACATGGGCCTAGCATGATTATGATGATGAATTTATCTAGCCTTGTTGCCATTCACTTTCGTGTTGTTGCAGTTAGAAATTATTATTATTATTATTATTTTTATTTGTGTTGATAAGACAGTCTCTAGATTTTGAAGGTGGATGTGGAAAAATTATTTTTCGGTTTAGTGTATATATATATATATATATATATATATATATATATATTTGCAGTACGCATGGTTACTAAACGAAATATAAGCCACAAGTTTTTTTAATAGGAGTAGTTTTTTTTGTTTGATTTAAATTTTTATGATGTTGTTCATATTGAAGATGCGAGATATTTAGCTTCTCTAGAATTTCATTGTGCGAGGGAAGTGTGTGAGGCTGCTTTTTGTTCCTTAGGAGAGACCACGAAGTGTGTGTGGCTGCTCAAATCGTTTTTGTTCCTTAAGGGACACCACCTTAATTCTTTTCTTATTATTTACAGCTTGCAATATTGTTTTTGATTTTCCCCTTATGGAGGTCATGCATTCATCATTTTTTCCTTTAAAATTTTCTTATTCGGTTATGTTTGTGTGTATTTTGTGATTTTTTTTGGGTCTGTTTATATGGATTTTGTGTGGCACAATAGTGAATATTATATTTTGTTTCTGCCTTTATTTTTAAGTGTTTCTGTCAGAATTTACAAGCAAATTTTTGCTTGTAATTTTGGGCTAAAACTTTTATTATTGGCTATGGAGATGTGAAAAACAAAAACAAAAAAACAACACTATTTCTGCTGATTTCAACCTGTACAGATTGTGGGATCTGGAGATGTGAGATGTTTGGGTTTTGGCTGAATTCACTGTGTGCAGGTAATCAGTTTTTGGTTTCTTGGTAGTTGTAAGATTTGTCTTGTGTGGGTATCAGTTCTTAGGCCTTTAGCTTTATGTTCAATTTTTCATTTCATGTGACCCAATAAGAAAGTGGTGAATGAATTTGAATCATTTTTGTGATCTGTCATATTGTTTATACTTCTTAACACATTCCAAGACATGCTTTCGTTGCCTGGGTTGCTTAAAACCAGAGACAAGTGTAGTCGCTCAAGCAGGAATTTTGACAGAACGTGCTCTTTATGCTCCAGAGAATATGAGAACCACAACCACATAAATGTGGGACATACTTGGGGGTGAAGAGCGGTATTTTTTTTTTTTTTTTTGGGGGAATTTTAAGCAAATTTATAAATAAAAAAGGAATAATTACAAGTGGTGGGCCATTGGCCGAAAACAATCCAAATGAAGGAAAACAGAAGCCAAATAAGGCCCAACATGGGAAAGGCACAGGACCGTTTCCCAAACCTAATTACCGCAATTAACAGTTTCTTTAGCCGTTAATTGTGATTGTTAGTGAGTTGGTATGTAGCCCTAGAGAAGATGATCGGTGCAATTATCAGTCCGACAGCCTCGGCGGAGGATGGCAGCAAACAGGAGAGAGATTTCAGTCTGAGGGAATCTTCCTCGAAGAAGAGCAGTCGCGTAAGAACCCCAATTTAAGAGTAGCAGCAATGGTTGTAGTGATTCGAGCAAGCACCATTCTTTGTGACCGTTGCTAATTGGATAGCTAATCTTTGATACCGCATATTGAAGTCTTATAAAGCACTCTGATTGTACAACTTGGAGGTTTGTTGCTGCTCACAAAATATAATCAAACAGGGCAACTATATCTAAAATAAGATAACAAAGCATGATATATATCAACTTTCAAAAAATAAAAATAAAAATAAAAAAGCATGATATATCAATCCCTTAATTTCTAATCCATTTTTAAAGATAATATTCCCTAGGTCTCAAATTAAATATCCCTTTTAGAAAATATAACTTTGTAAGAGGATGAGTTTTATTAAATTCTTTATTTTATTGATAGAGAATGAATTATTAAATTTATCCATAGTGGGTGCATATAAATGTGATGGTTTATTTTTTTATACCTTCAATGTAAGAAGGTTAAATTTGTAATGTTACAATAAATAGTACTTTGACTTTTTAAATGAGATACTAGTATATATTTTGGGATAATTAAAAATATAAAAATTAACATTTATTTTAAATCGGAGGAAGTACATCAAATAAATGAAAGAAGATCGATTTGTCCAAAGAGATGGAAATTTGTTCAACAACTACCCACAATTACAACAAGCTTTGGTTTGGGTTTATTTACACTCAAAACATCTCAGAATTTGATACTTTGGGGCCCACTCAATGATGCAGCAACAAGCCCAAGTTCTGTGGCCCACCAAGTCAGGAGAGAAAGGTAAAATATCATTCTTCTTGGATCAATGTGCCATAGCCAAATGGCATATACCCAGAGGATTGCATATGTTGCTTCCCACCAATGTGTTTGATAACAGCAACACCTGAATTGTAGATGCGTGCAATTGCTTAAACTTTCGGAAAAAAACAAAAAAAATTATTACATGATTATCAAGCTCATCATTTATTACACTTACAAAAACTGCAATACAGATGAGATGGTGGTTTTTTTATTTTTTTTTATTTTATTTTATTTTTCTTTTTCTTTTTTCTTACGAGCACATTCGAGAAGTTGAGTGTTCTACTAATTAGACCGTTGAGTAATGAATGAAGAAGTTAAAACATAATTCAATATTATTGATTTGGCATTCCATTTAATCAATATATAGAGATGTGAGTCAGGTAACTAAGATGTTTGTTAGTAAAATAGTCCAATTACATACATGGCATTGCAAGCAACACCTTATGCATTATGAGATTGGATACATCGCTTTATACGCATAACATTGATGGTTTGATGGGTTCACTAATTGTTTATATGATGATTAAAGTAAAAATGAATATGATAATAGCATTTTTAATAAATACGTGAAGTATAAATATAAAATTATTTTACTTTATTTTATGAATGTTAAAATTTTATGAATATCTATATTGATGCATTTACTCAATAAACTATATATATATACTCAGAAATAACATAACATGTAATAAGGATTGTAATACCTGATGAAAGGAGGGTTCAAGTTGGTGTGTGATAAGGAAAGTGAAAAAAAATAAAATAAAAAAAAATTGTGTGGTTAAATTTTTTTTTTCTCCCTAAATGAATGAAGTGATTAATTGAAATGGTGAAAATAAAAAAATAAATAAACAAGGAAAAAAGTCAAGGGGAAGTCTATGTCAGAAGAAAAAAGAAAAATGATAGGATGGGGTTCTTATTTCACATAAGGCGTTTACTCCTGAAATATTTATACACATATATATTTATTATATTTTAAAATAAAAAATTGAAAAAAATAAATTTGATTCGCTACTTGTTTTTGTTAAGTTAGTCATTATTGAAGTTATTAATTGCTTTAATTTCCAGAGCAAAAAGATAATTTTATGAATTGGAGTTATTACTTGCTTTAATTTCCTAGAAATTGCAAATGTGTAAGCTCTTCTCTTTCTCCTTCAAGGCATTGAGACTTCACCATAATTAAAGGGACCATTTGCTATAAAAAAAAGTAAATAAAAAAAACAAATTAACAAAACTGTAAGTATGTAAATAGACATCAGAAAATAAATTTAAAAAATATATATATATTGGGGTACAGTATAACGAAAATTCCACTATGACAAACAAATTAATTTTAGAATAGGGAGAGTGTATTAGTAAGCTCTTGCACACTTTGCTAAGTTGCTTTCCCGATGAAAGTAAGCTCTGTACCATAATACGGAGTATATATTTTAAATGGGTTTAGAGTACCATCTCTAAACGAATTGTCCCATTTTTTTTACCCAATAGAATAATTCTTTTCCTCTCCAGCCTCTTTCTCGTGCATGGCTGATACAAAAAGTAAGGCTCACAAATTATGACTCGATCTGTTAACACGATTCAAATATGACACGAAATAAGAAGTAAATTTGGGTTGACCTTAAACAAATTCGGATCATAAACAGGCTGACATGATTAACTCGTTTATTTTATCGTGTCGGGTTATAATTGCGGGGTTCAATTCGTATAACCCGTTTATGACTTGTTTAACTCAACATGTTATAATCGTGAATATGAAATATGTAATATGTTACCTGTTTAAACCCAATTCCTATGGATAATTAAGTCATTTCAACATAAACCTTGTCCGGTGCCTTATGCCTTATGATTTTTTTTCTTATTTTGGTTAATTGTGACAATTTTTTTTTTTTTTTTATTAATTATTATTTTATTAAATATAAAATGTCTCGTTTTGATAAACAAGTCATTAAACGGGTTAACACGTTTACCTGTTTAATAAATGGGTTGAGTTACTGTTGAGGGTTCTTGACACGATTATTAAATAGGTTGAGTTTGAATTATTAAACAGTCTCGGATCATGAATGCTGTTGCAGTAGCGGGATACTGTCCCGGTCCTTCTAATCCTGTGAATCATGGTGATGAAGCAGCAGCACAGAGGAGGAGGAGATGAAGTCAGTAGCAGTCTCAAAACACAATATATCAAATTCATAGATCATATATATCACATCTGTAGATGGTTTTGTGCATTTTGGTTTGGTGATTATCTGCAGCATTCAACAATGTGTATAAGAAAGTTGTTTTACAATTGTCGATGCCAATTATTGATCACAATGTATACTTTTTTGTGCTACTGAGATGGGATTGTTTATGCAACATTGCTTTGTTGCAGTATTGTTTGTACTCTTTTCATCCTAATCAATGATTCAAATGTGAATTAAGATGCATTTTGTATGGTTTAGACACATTGTTTGGCATTTGAGAGAGTTTTTTTTGGTTCGGTATGTATTGGTTCAAGTCCCTGTTAAAACAATAGGTGTGTTTAAATAATATAAAAAGTAAAGAAATGTTGGCATTAGATTAGTCCTAAGTGTCAACCATGTAGATGAACTTTTTCCAATTTATGTGAGAGATTATAATACTAATTAATTAAGAGTTATAATGGAGAGTTTCAGACTAGGTTGATGTGAATAGAGCCTGAGTCCACTACTAATGTTGTCGAACAATCAAACTCAAAATATTTTTCCTTAATTTAGTGTAAAAATAGAAAATTATAATAGATAGATTAAAATCAATAACCCTTGTATAAACAGCACTTATTTCACACATGTATAAAATAGGATTAAAAATAAAAAAGAAAATTTATATTATCCAATGAGAACTTTGTTCTAAAAATACCTTATCCAAAGGTGAACATTGTTCTGGAAATACCTTCCCAAAAAAAAAAATGTTTTTAGAAAATAATTGAAAATTTTGTTGTGAGAACATAAATCTTATTTTTTTAACTAAAAAAATTATATACATCCATAAATCTAATTTAACACATATTGGTGGTTCCCATATATGGTAATATGACACAGAGATAGGAACCATTCATGAAGCTTAAAGTTTGTCTGAATCATGCTAAATTCGAAAGAGAAGGAAAATCAGGAAATAATGAAATTTTGGAATTAATTTGTCAACTTGGATCTTTTGCTTTTTGAACCTCATTGGGTCGGGTCAGCGGATGGCCTGAATTAGTTGGAGGCGAGTCAACTCACTTGGATTTGAATACTAGCAAAACAGATTCGCCGACGTCAGCTGCTCTGTGTTAACGGCCGATCCCTATCTAACTAACTTACAAGTCCACTAACTAACAGATAACCGACTTGGCTCAAGAAGTAGAGAGAGAAATTAATTACTTGTAGAGAGAGATTGAAGTCCGTCCTCTATATATAGCAGGCCTAGATCACCATTCGCATATCATTTTCATTCTCACAGTTTTTGATTCAGTTGATCAATTTCTCTGCAACACCAAAAGCTCTGAACGAAGAAAACAAGAACTAAAAGGAAAGATCGACAATGACGGATTACGATCCACGTCGTCCATTGCTTCAGCCAAATGAAGTTGCAGTATTTCACGGACTCTTCCAAGTCGAATCGCGGTTCAAGATCAAGCAAAGTTACTTCGAGACCGGGAGACATTCAACCATGCGTAGACACGCCATTGCTTGCATTCAGAAAGTACGTAAGAACGCGGATGATGATCTTCCACTCCGATTGAAATCATCATCGCGATCGTTTTCTTTTTCTTCTTGCATTAGTTAATTTATCTCAAGATCGATTGTTGATATATCATTGTTGATTTCTGAAACTGATTATTAATTCATTTCTGTTTCGTACTTGTTATAGTATTCCGATTGTCCGGACTTTGATGCTTTCACACCGTATCTTGCAATGAACTATTATGACAGCTTCCTCTCGGATCATTCACTGCCGGTAAATTAAACGGAAACAGAGTAGAAACTTAAGTTTTAAAAAATTTCTTTTCCTTTCTTTTCTTCTCTTTTATGCATGTATTTTCTCGGCAACCAATCGGATTCTTGAGTTCTAGTTTCTTTTTTCTTTTTTTCTGTTTTTCGATTTATTGCTTCTTGATCATCGAACTAGATTGTGATCATTGGTGATTTTTTAAAGAATCTGAATCTTTTTGTGATCTGCTGCCTCACAATTGCTTGGAAGATGAGGTCTAAATCCTTCTCGGTTACTAAATTTCAGGTGAACTCTTAATCTTTTCTCACGATTCCTTTATTATATATAAATGTATTAGTAATAATTGATGATCAAGATTTTATGAAAATTAATGTGCGTTGAAAGTAAGTTTCTTTCTTTGATCTTCTCAATACAGAATGAAAACGAATTGGAGTTTGCGAGTAAGGATCTTATGAAAATGGAGCTTCATATACTCAATACACTGAAATGGCGAATGCGATCTTTCACTCCGATATGCTTTGCGAAATTCTTCTTTTCTCAATTGAAGCCAACAGGAGAACAATTGAAAACGAGACCTGTTTTCATAATCATCATAAGATCTCAAAACAGTAACATTTTCTTTCTTCTCTCTCTCTTTTCTTTATTATCGTTTGGAATTTACAATTTGAATCTTGATTTATATTCACTTTCTTGCATTTTCTCATCAAACAAACAGTGAGAAATATGGAATTTGATCCAGTATATATAATCAACTATTTGAGTTTTATTATTTTTTATCGCAGATATCGCGTTCACACAGTTCAGGCCGTCGGTAGTGGCTGCATCTGCAGTTCTCAAGCATTTGTCGAATGTGTCTCCCGAGCAATTGGATGACTTCAAAGAGACATCTTGCACTTTTGTTCCAGCGGTAACGAACTGATCAAAACTAGAAAACTGAGCTGTCAATTTGATCAATCAATTATATGTGTATATATGTATATATATATATATCCTCAACATTATAATTTATACTGTTACTGTTTCCGTGCTCTGTTTCCATACTGACTTCTTTACAATAACTTTCAATGTTTAGATTGAACTATTTTTAAAAATACTAGAAATTGCTTTTCACTTATGGTACTAGATTTAAAGTATAGTTGTTTGGTTTACAGTGGCATTATAAGATATGTTGTAATTGGGGAATTTGGTTATAGGATGAACTAAAGTTGTGCCTCGAGGAGATGGAGAAATGGTACAAAATCCAATTCGGAGATGGAGGCGGAGGAGGAGGACCACCAGAAAAAAGACTCAGTGAGACTATTGATATTCCAGGGGCCAGAGGTGGTGCTAGTTCTTCATCAGCCGCTGGCGGTGGAGGTGGAGGTGGAGGTGCCGATTCTTTACCGACACTGTTAGATGCGGCTCGGCCATCAATAGCATTCAGAGGACAACGACCTGGCAAAGACACAGTAGCAGAAGAAGACGAGGATGTGGAGGAGAAGGAGGAGGAGGAGGAGGACGTTCTGAGCAGTTTAACCAGTGCGAGTGGTGATGCATCACCGGCACCGTCAGGACGACGACCTGGCAAAGAGCCAGTAGTAGAAGAAGAAAAAAAGGAGAGGGCAGCTAAGGAGGAGATCAAAGAGGCTGAGGAGGAGTTTTTGATGAATTTCCCACTGGAGTGGACTTCTGATGATATCAAAAAAACCGCCAAAGCCCTTTCCAAAGGTGGGTTTGCTGGAATTACGCAATTCTGCGACATACTCTAGATGCAATATTACTCTCATGAGACTACTTACTAGTACTGGACTTTTGACCAATTACTCAACGTGATGTAATAAAGTCTCTTATGCTACTTACTACTACTACTACTCTTCCTTTTCTGGAGGCATTTACTATATGCTTGAACCACAATTTTAGACTTGGGTATTCAATTTCTGCATTCTTTTTTCCTATAAGTTTTAAAATTGTTACTCTGGGGTCATTCAGCAAAAACTACTCCTCCATAGTCATGGAACTAATAATTTATCCTTATGATTTTTAAATGTTGTGTTTTTCTCATGAAGTCTCTAGTTTGAAGTTGAATCTATGTATTTGATGTCAATAAACAGAATTTCAAATAGGGGCCATGGAAATAGCTGAACACGATGAGAGCAAATGTTATCCTGACACCGTTGCTACAGCTCACATCACTGATGACCCAGGTAAACTTACAAACTGGTTGTTCATTATACCATGAATGTTGTTGTTAGAGGATTTTTAGTTGAATTTTTCAGTTAGTAGCAGGTTGCTGAAATACATGTTTTGTAAGTCTTTTATTTGCCCAGTTTATTATATATATTGGAAAAACCTCATCCTTTGGCTTTTAAATGACTTACTCTTATGATTTTTATTTGCCCAGTTTGTTCCATGACTACTCCTCCATAGTCATGGAACTAATAACTTATTCTTAGGATTTTTAAATGTTGTGTTTTTCTCATGAAGTCTGTAATTTGAAGTTGAATCTATGTATTTGATGTCAATAAAATAGTGGCCCTGGAAATAGCTGATCACGTTGCTTCCTATGAAGCTAGAGTATGTAATTTTTTTTAATCCTTTTTGAAACCACACACATATTTATGTAGTAAACTAAATTAGTGTTGCAATGTCCAACTATTCTGTTACATGACTTATTCTGAGAAGGTTTTTCTTGTCAGCTGTTTTTTTTTTTTTTTCCTTTCTACATTGAGTCCCTTAATTCTGTAAATGGAGAAAATATAATGTAAATACCATTTTTCATTTATTTCTGTCATTATTTGTTGAAGATTTTTAGTTTCTCATACTTTTCTTTGAATGCAAAAATTGCCTACAGAGCAAGTTTACAAGGAGAAGGCACAGAAGAAACTTGAAAATTTCCAGATCCATGTGAAAGAACGTTTCCGAGCATTGATTGCTCGTAGTGACCCCCTCTCACTTTCATGGATTAGACAACTCTTCAAAGTGTTCCTTTCATGCCTGAAGGAATTTAAGGAATTGCTGGATCATAATGGAAGGGACCTAAAGAGAGGTGTTAGGAATCGTTTAATCAGTCCATGTGTGTTTATATGTTTGAGATCTTTGGAATTGCTGAATGGGATCCGGGATGGACTTCTTTATGTCGAAGAGTGGGGTGGGGAAGTGCTTAAAATGTTGCTTCTACTGTGCACCCCCAATGTTGGGAGGCCCCAGTTTGATAAAGCAAGGAATGCACTAAACAGATTGAGTATTTCAATCCAGAATGAAAAGGAGTCCAACTGGGCCCTTGCTGATAGCATGGAAGAGAATGAGGGAAACCTGAATTTGGAGCCTGCGAGAAGGTTTTCTTCTCGAGTTTCACGTATGTGGTCAGCATCTATGCAATTAAAATTGCTTAGAACAAGTTTGTTCCTTCCAACATTGGGAGATAATGCTGTCACAAATGGGATTGCAGATTCAGCATTTACAATGGGATGTGTGCAGTTCACTGTATTGTTTTGCCTTGTGGCTGCAGTACCTTGCCAAGGCCGGCGCATTGATGCTTCATTTTTCGAAGAGCATATGAGCCCATATAGGTGGTATGAACCTCTCCATTCGATCTGGAAGAAGATCTATGAAGAGGCGAGGAAGGCAGAGAACTTGTACTGTTGTGGATTGCTGAATGAAGTGTGTCTGATTGAGCAATGTACCAGAGACCTATCTAACCTGATCAATTCAGTTGAGTATCCATTAACGCAAGAAAACAGAGAGGAACGGGCTCAGGTCGTGAAGAAGCTAAGAAACATTGATGCAGCATTGGAAGATGGATTGGAACCTCTTGATGAAGAATTGAAGGATGGGTGGAGTAAGATCGCTAGTTTCCGAATAGAGGTTGAGAACTGGAAAAATTGGCTTCATGGTTGAATTCTTTCATTTGGGAAAGGTGAAGGTATACTTCTTTACTACCACGGTTTTCGTACATATTAGCTGCAAAAGCTATTTTGTTGTGTTGATTTGAATTTGGACATATTTGCAATGTTTGCAAATCTATTTCATTCTCTTACTGAACATAGTTAGGGGTACAGTGAACCTCTTATGGGTTTGAAAGAGATACAATACTATCTTTTCCTTAGCTATGAACTAGGGGAAAAACATGCATTACTCTTTTTAACTATTGTAGTGTAGTTAATGATTAGTAGATTACGCTCCTTGCATATGACTTATTGGCTTCTCACGATGAAAAACAAATATGAGGCTAAAGCCAATTAAGAAATATGTTATGACATGAATAAACACAATTTCAACTATCAATCAAGCAGATTGGGAAGTGTCAATGACTGTGAATTTGTCTATATGCATTGCTTTCTTTACTAACACATGTAATTATTCATTAGCGGACTTGTGTTGGGATGCTCAACATAACATGTTACCGAACGCAACACCGGCATGCCCTAGAGGTTGACTGTGCTCTTAGCCTTGATAACTTCTTCAATTTTTAGAAATAGTTAATTTTAGGATTTGTCAGAAACTACCAAGATAATATAGTATAATTGAATATAAAAAATAAATAAAGTTGTGGACCACAACAACTGCAATTTATGTTTAAATCCGCAGCTTAATTAATGGATTTTGGATGAGTGATTTAACTAATTAGATCATAAATGGGTCAATTGTTAAGAAATACTTTTTTTTGTCTTAAAATAAGTTTCATACTTTCTTTTGTTGTCTGTCTCAAAGTAATTGTTCATTCTCTTTTTTTCAAACAATATATTTCACATCTTTCCATATATATTTTTTCAATTTTAAACTTAGATATTTAAAACTTAAAAGCTCATGTTAATAATATTTCAGCCCAAATGTCTTCTTAAAAATTACTACTTTTCATAAGTAATACTTAAATTAAAACGAAAGAGTAGTATAAATAGCAGTTGAAGAGTGGATACCCACTGTATAAACTAATAATAAGTCACTCAAACATAAACTTGAATTCTTTTAAAAACTTTTGCTTTCACCGGATGTAATTTTTAAGTTCATCCTCACACACCTCTTTGTTTCTTCTCCAAATGATGTTTCTCTATATTGCGAGGATTTGAAAAAAAAAAAAAAAAACACTCTTTGTCGTCTTTGATATATATGGTTCGCTGGATATACCATTATATATATATATATATATTTAGAGAGAAATAAAAGTGAAAGTGATTTAATGAGAAAAGGGAGAGAAATGGGGACCCCTTTTTTTTCTTTTTTAAAGTCCGGTTTCATTGTGTGTGTTTTGTTAAAAAAAAAATTATCCAAAGGAGAAAATAAAAGAAAAAGAGAATGGACTACAGTTATTAGTATACATAAAAGGTACTGTCATGCTCTTACAAATAATCTGGTCAAACTCTTCAATTACGCGATTTTTTATTTTTTTTTACAAGTATACGTGATTTAAAAAGGGTTAGATATACTGAACTTAGGTTTGCTCTAATTACACTTGAAAGTTGTTAAAATTTTTGTACTAACTTCCCCTCACTTCTTACTAATACCTCCTTCCCTCCAAAAAGTTGCATGATGGACTAAAATGCCCTTCTCAAGATTTGAAAAGACTGCACTACCCATACAATAACATATAATTACAATGCACCCAAACACACAATTCAATAGTAAATTTGAATTGCACAAAACATAAATATATATATATATATATATATATATATATATATATATATATATATAAACTGATTTATATAGAGATTAGAGAGTAGAGACTCGTATTTATGACAATTGTTGGTAAGCCCTGTACCAAGAATTTCAGTAAAATTAAGGCTTCTAGGTCAGAGCCCTAATGTGTTGGGTCAGCAATTTTGCGGCACCATGATGTTAGGTGGGATACACCTTACTTGAAAAAATTATGGATGCTTTGTTAAAAATTATAAAGGGCATTAACTTTTGTTAAGGCTAGCTAAAAATGTTATCTTTCTTTTCCTCGATGGATTCACGAGAAAACAAAGGAAGGAAGAGAGTCAAATTTACCTAAGTTTCTACCTGTATCTGAATCAAGTAACATTCGGTCTAAAAGACCCAATAGACATTGAAGCTGTAGGTGCAGATCTAGCTAGTTGCTGTCCCCGAAACCTTACGGCTCATTCATTTGTCTCTTCTGTGATTGACTCTCAGAAGTAGCACCTATACTCCTGTCATGCTTGTAAGACTCCCGTATAGCCTTTCTTTCCTTACTCTTTGCCTCAACAACTAAGGCCTTTCTCACTACCTTTACATATTTTGTCAACTTTGCGGTGGCCACAATTGGCCTAATAGTGAAATCAAGGCCATTAACAAACTTCAACGTCTTCTCCTCCTCATCATTAGAAATTTTCGATGCAAACCTCCAAAGGGATGTGAACTTATTCTCATACAGGTTAGAGAAATGATCAAGTCAATCACGTCACTTATGGGCATCATCTATGTGATGTTTCCAATTTTCGGCATTTTTCATTTTTTCGGGTCGGACGGTCCCGTGTGGGACCCGCTACCAGAATTGTTGCATCCGGGGATTTTAGTTGGGTTCATTTGCATCATATTTATTTTATTTAATGTGTTGTATAAGGTTGTGCATTATTTTATGTGTATTTATGTATGTAGATGGTGTAAATTAAAAATAAAAGAAAAAGGAAAATAAAAGAAATTGGCGGGACCTACCACCACCACCTTAAAGGGTTTGAGACCACAATTCTTGGTCTCTCATTTCTCTCTTTCCCTCTTGTTGCTCTCTCCTTTTCCTCTCAAACTCTTTTTCTTTTCTTTTTATTCTTTTTTTTTTTTAATCAAAACTTCAAGTTTAGATTTCTCCTTCAATACTTAGTGTTTTTAAGTGCCGTTTGCGGCAAATTGAAGCCCGCAACGAGGTCTACGAGTTGATTGGGGCCAATCTCCATTTGGCCATCATTCGAAGGATCTCTAAATCCTAGGGTTTGAGGTGAAAATTAGGGCTTTTGGCTTAAATTGAGGTAGGGGTCTCTAATTCGCATTTTTTTTGTTCATTTGTGAGTCAATTTCTGTTAATTGTTATTAGCATGATTAATTGATGTTAATTACCCCAGAATGATTTTATGGTGGTATATAAAGTTCATGATTATGTGTAAATGTTGATTTGTATGAAAAACATGTCTAAGTATTGATTTCCAATATTATTGTGTTATTAAATTGCTAAAAGTGATGTATGCAAACATATATGATCATCCTTGAAATTATGATAAAGAATGTTTTATTGTATTATATGAAAATCTTTTATTCCATAATGTTGTAGACATGAGACATACATGCATGCCATTGGACAATGAAGAAAGGGAAATGTTTTGAAATGAATAATTAAAAGGGGTTTTGGGAAACCTATTTGAGAAAAGGATTTTGGTGAAAAACCCGGACGCCAAGGGGGTACCGAGGGTCCGTGGCATTAATGTAGCCTAGAGAGAAGTAGGGAGATCGCCCTAGCATAGTTGAGTAAACTAGGCCCCAAATGACGCCGCGAGGTTACCAAGGGTCAGGGACAGTGGACAATCCTTCTTTTGTGTCGCCAAGGGGGTACCGAGGGAAGGGTTACGTTAATGGTTTGAAAAGTGAAGTTTTTAAAGTGAATTTGAAAATGGGGAGTGACATGTATAACATTGCATTTATGGCATAGAAAATTGTTAGTCTTGAACTTGAGAAATTTATGTCGTGTTTTCACCAGTTTAGAATGATCCCTATTCAATATTTGGATTCACGGGGCTACAAGAGGTGTGTCTTAGGCACCTACTGAGCAAATTCCTCACTCTATTATTTAATATTTTTCAGGACATGGAAAAGAAGTGGTGGATGACGTTTCACCACAGGCCTAGTGTGATACCCCTCAGATCCGAGACATGGGTTGATCAGGCCCATACCCAAACCCGAGGGAAATCAAACAATTAAAGTATTTTAAAACGAACACAGATGAAAAAAAATGATTTAAGAAATAAAAGAATAAGCGGAAAGAAACTATAAAAGAAATCCTCAATAGCCTGATAAAACTTAATAAAATCCAACTTCCAAAACTTCCATGAATTACAACTCGGGAATCCATCTAATGGACCCCTAACTAAAAATCCCAACTGAAACGTAAACAACTGACATAAAACCAAATACTAAAATATGGAAGGACATCCTACGTCGTCAGTGGAATGAATGATAATCCCTGCATAGCACGATTAAGCCTAAGACTGGAACCGTCCGATACCTGAAAAATAAAAGTGGATCAGGCCCACGAACAAGTTCTAATCTAACTGCAATCCATACAGTGACCCGATACGCAGATACACCTAAATACCTCACAATATCTATCTAGTCCATATATATATATACACACACTATAGGACCTTCACTGGACTATAATGAGGTCTCAACCTGAGTAGAAGGCAACATGCAAAAACGCACCCAAAGGTGGGCATGAATACCTACCTAGACCTAACAGGGTACACCTCAACCATCATATCCAGCTATGCATCCCAATGCATATACGCTCCCTAACCAACGACTCTGAGACTCATGCCCATATCGTGGTGCCATAACATATATATAAAGTCCGTCTAACCCAAGGTATGCCATTTTATTGTTTATTGAATTGACATAAGAATTTTAATCCAGTTTAGTCATTCAACTTAATCAGTCGATCTGACTTAAACACAACCAACATCTAATCCAGGTAGTCATTCAACTTAATCAGTCGATCCGACTACACACAAACACAATTAATCCAGATAGTCTTTCAACTTAATCAGTCGATCTGACTAAACAAGGTTTATGATTCAATATTTTACAATCCTTCCCTTAAATCCAATAGGTTAGGTTTATGCGTTTTGAGCTAAACCATCCCTAGTATGACACCGTCCCATATCGATTCATACCATCATCCACAACCATGTAATTGACAGAATCTACTAATTCAGCAATTAAAATTCCACATATATATAATCCAAAACCCATATCCAAGTAATTACAGGAAAACATTTAAAGTTCAGCAATTAAATTCAAACATTAAACCATATAGTTGCAGATTGTGATTTCATAACTCAACAATTAACATCCAGATATGCATAGATCAAATCTAATATAGCATTGACTCTATCACGCATTTAAAATCCATTCTATAATCATATTATAGTCCAATAAATTGTTAAAATTATTTTAAGCAATTTAGTTCCTTTCATCCGGTAACAGCGTACTAAGTTGTATACTTGTACCCTGTTTTATTCCTTTTAACACAGGGCCATACACTAATCCATAAGTCTGATTTATTAACTAAAAGACTTCTCCATGCATCTAAAACTTAATTTAGAATCGTGTTTTAACATCCTAAATTGTCAAATTAAAACTAGACAATTTATTACCTTCCAGCCGATAACTGCACGCAAAGTTATTAATTAGCGCACTGTTAATTCCATTAATATCAAGAGGGTATTTTATGCAATTCAAAACTTTGATTACATGTTAAACTAATTATTTAAACCCCCATTAATGTTTCAAAACTGTTCATGAACCCAAATGCTCCAACAGTAAGGTTTTTACGCCTTAAAAATAAATCAAAAATGAATTTCAGAAAAGAGCCTGCTCAAAGTTTCTAAGGAGCAGGCTCTTAGAGCCTTTTTTGTGCATGGAGCCGGCTCCATGGATCCTTGGAGCCGGCTCTATGGTTAGTGGGAGACGTCTCTCTCCTCCGTGAAGCCATCTCTTTCCCCCTCTGCAAGCTTCAATCCGTTCCTGCTCTGTTTCAATCCGTTCTCTTCATCTCTGGCCTATTCCTAACACTCAATTGGTATTTAAATCTGATCTTAGGAGTTTAATTAACGTCCAGTAGCATCCCATTAGTTTGTTACAATATTTGAAATCAATTGCAGAGATTTAAACAAAGCCATTAAACTAAGATGATTAAATTACAATACTGAAACTAATTGGTAGGATCAGTTCTAATCCATCCCCTCTGTCCTTCATTACCCCTGAACTTAGGAGTCCTATAACATCCCATTAACATCCCCATAGTTTGTTTACAGTGAACAAAAACAAGTACAGTACACCAAATACAATAGAACTATCATGCTTTAAAGAACGGAACTGGAAACAGTCATGCAAATATTATATCAGTTTTAATTTCCACACAAACATACCATTAATATAGCATACAACAATATGAAGTTCCAGTTAATGATTTGTTAAATCCTAGAGGCTACCTAGGTGCACAGAACACAAGCCAGAGGGAAGGAGGAAGATCGAACTTGCCTGAATAGGTTTGCAAACAAACCCTTGTTGCCGTTGGTCTCAGTTTTTCGACATCCACTGAAACTTGTCTAACCTCCCAGAACCTCTGCTCCTTCCTTCTCCTTGGTTAAACCTTGGAACCCCAGTCGAAATTCTCACAAACTGCTCTATTCTCACCAAAACTCCCTCTGTAACTCTCTCTATTTGGCAGACTTTTCCGTGTAAAAGTTACGACAATATGTAACCCTAGGTTTAACATATATTGAGGTATTTATAATTGCAAGATTAAAACCCTAATCCACAGAGCCCTAACTTCGTCGGCCCACAAAGTAACCTAGTTTAGATACATATCAGATGCCTATGAGACGGCTCCAAAAACCCTAACTAAAACGTATCTAAAACCCTAGTTAAAGGGAATTACATAATTACCCTGTTCAAAAATTAAATACTTAATAAATAATTAATTTAATAAAACCCATTAATTAAAATAAATAAGCAAGTAACGAATCACTTAAAACACATAAAATAAATAATCAAGCAACGAATCAATTACAACACATAAAACGGAAATAAAGAATAAACTGCAATTAAAGAATAATTTAAATAATAAATCAACTAATGCACATAAAAAAAAAAAAAAATCCAATTTAAACAATAAATTAAATACCAGGACTTTTAAACAATAAATTAAATACCAGGACTATCCTTTTGAAATTAGGGGTATTACACTTAGTATGGATTAGATGATCGTTTTTTATTTTTGTATCTAAGTCTCACTATTTTTTGTAAAACTTAACATAATGTATTTTGTACGAAGACTTATGGATTCTTATTATTGTAATTATATCTATGGGCTGTAACTTTTATATAAGTTGTCTAAATGTTGTAAAGCATGGACATTTGACCTTAACCTTGTATTTTGGGATTGTAATTATGATATTTGGATGAAATGGTATGTGATTGTTCCACCATGGGATGAACTAAGTGAAGGCATAATGGATGGAGGAAAGGAATGCTAGAATATAATATTTTGCATTGTGTGTTGGGATAGGTTGGATAAGTCTAGAAAGCCCGAGTGAGGCTATTGCATATTTTTTTATGCATCTAAGCAGGGTGTTGTAGGTCCCTTTTTAGCATAGATCATGCCAATTTTTTTTTTTTTTTTAGTATTATTTTAGGGTCATTACAATCTAACTAATTAATATCATTTTAGGGTCGTTACAATCTAACTAGTTAGATAGGGGTATCTACCCGGTTAGATGAATGGGCAGTGCTTGGTTTAGTTGGGTTTCTCCCATCTAACTGATTAGATAGGGGTATCTACCCAGTTAGATGAATGGGCATTGTTTGGTTTTGATTGGTTTCTCCCATCTAACCGGTTAGTTGGGGTTTTATAACCGGTTAGATATGATCTGGGTGTTTATGTACCCATTTAGATACTCTCATCTACCTGGTTATATGAATAGGGCAGAGAGGGAATTAAATGAATATCTTCATCTAACCAGTTAAAGAGTTATCTACCCGGTTAGATGAGATCTGCAGTTTTACCATTCATCTACCCGGTTAGAAGAAATCTTCTGTTTGGTTAGATGAACTAATATTTGCACCTTGACCCCCCATATTTTTGTATAATCACCTAATTACCCCCAAACTTCAACTAAAGCATAGAATGGTCATAGAAAATGATAGTTTTACCCCTGATGAGTTTTGAAGCCATAATAAATGTACTAAATAACTATTTTACCCTTTTTGGGTCTTAAACCATTATTTGACCATGGTAAATGACCATTATACCCTTATAGACTCTATAACTATTATGATTACGTGAAATGACCATAATACCCTCGTGTGACCTCGAGTTCGGGAAACTACTCGGTTAGGGATCTGAATCCCATGGTTTGGGTCATACATAAGTAGACAAATTTACTCTATATTTTAAACTCAACAAACACTCAAGTTATCTAACAAAGAGACTGGCACGGTCTACCATATCAGGTGGGTCTCAGAAAAGAAGACGAAGATGGGAGAGAACTGAGAACGGAGGTTCTGCATTGTTTTCTTCAAGGTTCTAAGAGGCATAATGAGAAAATTATAAATTTTCTTCTTATTCATTATTTTCAACGTGTAGTTATTATCTTTAAAAGTTGTCTTGATTGAGAGATTTTCCTTAAGATATAAGATTATATTTTTTAAGCATATGGAAAAAAATTGGGGGAGCCATGGTGTGATACCCCTCGGATCCGAGACACGGGTTGATCAGGCCTGTGGCCCAAACCCGAGGGAATATCTAACAATTAATATTTTATAATGAACACGGAATACAAAATGAATTAAGAAATGAAATTAAGGCTGAAAGGAACTAAAAAATAGAATCCGCAAGACATTATAATTACCAAAATCCATCAAACCCAAACTCCAAAACTCCACCAGTTTACAACTCGGGAATCCATCTCTAGTGGATCCCTATTAAACATCCAAATGGAAGATAAAACAACTGTAATAAACATTCAAAAATAAAACTATGGAGAGAGCCCTACATCGTCGGAAGAGGGAATAGAGACCTCTGCTCAGCAAGAACACGTCTAAGCCTGCAACTGTCGTGTACCTGAAAAATAGAAGTGGGTCAGGCCCACGCGCAAGTTCTATCCTACTACAATCCAAGCAGAGACTCGATACGCATGTACATTCTAACCAACTCAACAATAGCTAATAGTCCGTATGTATATATATATAATCACACTAAAGGACTCTCACTGGACTACAGGCCGGTCTCAACCTGAATAGAGGCAACATGCAAAACGCACACAAAGTGGTCATGTGTACCTAAGCCTAACAGGGTACACCTCCAACCATCATAACCAGCTATGCATCCCAATGCATATACGCTCCCTAACCAACGACTCTGAGACTCAGGCTCATATCGTGGCATCATAAAAATATACTTAATTTCCATTCTAAACCAAAGTGTCACCCAATTATTTATTGATCTGACACAGAAGATAGGTAGGACTTAACTTTTGTAGTTAATCCATCTCTTATTCCAGAGTAGGTAGGACTTAGCATTTTTAAGCTAATCCCCCTGGTATGTCACCGTCCCATACCAGTGCATACAAAAACATCCATCCAGAATTGATAATATATATATATATGTAAAATATAACTATTCCAGAAAGTCCACAATTGATAATAATACATCAAGTATAAGCATCAATGATTCCATAATAAGTATGTTAAAATTCTATAGCTTAACAGGCTTATAATTACTACTTTCCAAGATCCAATAATTGATAATTTATCACATACATGCAAACATCAATTATCCCCACAAAACATGCTAGAGCAGAGTATATATATAGAAACATACTGATTTAAGTCTACTCTAACAACCTCTCATAATTGACAACACATCTAATGTATGCAACTGTCAATCTATCCACAGCAAGCAAAATTAAATATTTGTAACCTTGCATGCTTATATAGAATTCCTGAACCATAATATCTGTATTCAATTCTCAAGAATTGCCATATAAAGACTTAACAATTTAACATCTTTTACATCCGAAAACTGTAATCTAGTTTAGTTAAACTTTACCCATTATTCAAGAATGAACCTCAACTTGTTTAATTTGTTTTAGTTTGTTCCCTGAAGTTTTTATAAGCTTTTAGAACATCACTAAACACTCCATTACAGCCTCCAACAGAATCTGAAATTACCAAAATCCAAGTCTCGTAGCCCAAACGGTTGCCCAAAACTCAGAAAAAATGGAAAAACTGGAAACCCACAAAGGAGCCGGCTCCACCCAAAGTGGAGCCGCCTCCACTACCAAGTAGAGCCGGCTCTACTACAAAGTAGAGCCTGCTCTACTTTTTAATTGAGCCTGCTCTACTTGAAATAGAGCAGGCTCCTTCCCCTGTGCGTCGTTTTTCCAATTCCGGCGGTGTCCGGCTGTGTTGATCCTCCAACCCGAATTTCTGGCTGATTAAAATTAAGTCCTTGGGTGTTCAAAAGTTAATTAACTTCCTTGATTAATAATCACATTCAGTGGGAACAAGAATTAAGCAAACTAGTTTAAAAACGATTAACCCGTACCTAAAAGAAAACCTGCTGTTTTGCCTTCTTCTCCAACTCTGGCAGTTCTCCGATGGCCTATCCTCCACTCCTAGGGTGTCTAGGTATTTAAACCAAGTTCCAGCATGTTAAGAGGCAACCTAATTCGTTATACAACTACCCACATCAAACTAATCAAGTATTGTATACCAAGAACTGCAACCGATTACTTTAGCGTTCAAATTTACTTACTGCTTCAGACAATCCAAGCTTACAAACAAATTAATTTTAATGTTATTACAAGGTGTTTCAGACTAATCTAACCCCTTATACATCGACAGACAAGAACTACATCAAGACATGTGGAAGAAACAGTATACAACAAATAATTCAAAACATACAAACACGTTCAGTTTTTTTTTTTAAGCATCCAAACATATATTAAATTTTAATTTTAAACTTGATTAAATCCTGGAGTTGCATTAGGAATGTAAAGAACACAAGCCTAAGAAATAGAGATAGGATTAAAACTTGCCTTACACCGACGTCTTCTTAAAATCCTCCGGCGAACTCTCTGCTTGCTCTCACTTTGCCTCCACAGAATAACTTACGTTTTGTTTTATTTTGTTTTAAACCCTAACCCACCGTATTATGCATATTTATAGGCTTTGACATTAAACCATAATCCATGCATAACTATAGGTCTAGCTACAATTATAGTCGGCCCAACCAATTAATTTAAGTAATTAAAAATAACACAAATATACAATAAAATTAAAACTATTTAATTAACCCAATTATACTTAAACCATTAAGGCCAATTAAATAATTAAAACACTAACAAGTAATTCCATTTAAATAACTAAAAATAAATATCATTTAAATAAATTAAATCACCACAAAAGAAAACAATTAAGCACCTAATAAAAAAATAATGACACATAATCAAATAAAATGCACTTAAATAATAAATTAAATACCAGGACTAATTAAAAAGTCAATTAAAACATAAATAAAACAATTAATGAACAGAAAACAGTTAAACAAAATACCGAGACTATCATTTTGAAAATTAGGGGTATTACACATGGCCCCTTTTAGCTCCACTTTTGCCTTATCCATGGTTCATGATCGTGGCGGTGTAATAGATTCGGGCAAATGTGTAAACCGGCGGAACCAACCTGTAACATATTGAACCCTTGAAGAAGAGTTACATACACGTATCGCCTAATATGACGAACATGCTTGTATCTTACATCTTTAAAGTAAAGTAACGTACGAAGTAGTTTTTACTTTATAGTACTCTCTTTGTCCCAAAATACTTGTCATCTTTTTTATTTTGGGATTTCCCAAAAAATATGTCCCATTATAGATTTGGATGTACTGTTTTTTATAACATTCCCAAACTATCTTATTACACTAATTACAAGCACTATTTTGTTTTTACATATTTAAAACTTGGGTTAATTACAACGACACCTCCTGAAGTTTGGAGTATTGACATGCATATATAAGTTAAGCCTTTTTTTGGACAATGAGACCCCCTGTCAGTTTAGTTATCCAAACAAGGCCTTATTGATTTCAAAAAGACGATATTGGCCCTAAATATTTAAATCACTTTTATCCTAAAATATCAGGCATGACAAAATGTCTAATTTGCCCCTCAGCTAATAGCAGCCTGCCCCACTTACCCCCTTTATTTCACCTTTGTCTCTCTCACTAACTTTTCCATTTCTCTATTAGTCTGAAAGAAAAACAAAGCTTTCTTCCTTTCATTTCTCTATCTCAATCTCTCTAACTTTTTATCTACTGCAAAAATTGAACCTTTATTTTTGTAAACATGAACCATCATTCGAAGCACTAGTATAAATTGTGCATATTTTCCTCTTCCTCTCTTTATCAAATTTCTGGAACGCTAAAGTTAGTTGCTTGGTGTGATTAACCGTTCGGATTCTTGGTGGTTTGTGTTGTGTTGTTCATTTTTCTGTTCTTCACGTTCTCTGTAAGTAGTCTAATCTTTCTTTTCCTGCATATATGATGACTTAGTGCTTCTTTGTTCTATAACTTTAGATATTGAGAGTTTTCTGATGAAGGTTTGTGATGGGGGTTTTCTGATGGGTTTATATATATATATATATATATATATATATATATATATATATATATATATTTTATAAATTTGTTATTTCATAAACGCTAAAGTTGGTTGGTTAGTGTAATCAACCGTTCGGATTCTTAGGGGTTTGTGTTGTGATTGAGGGTTTTCTGATTAGGCTTTTTTTATTTTATTTATAAATTTGTTGTTATTTCATGAAATTAGTTGCATATATGGTTTTTTTATAAGGTTTTTTATTTTTATTTTATTATTATCAATTTATTGTTATTTAAAAAAAAATAGTTGCATTTAGGGTTTCTAATTGAGAGTTTTATGTTCAATTTGTTGTTAATTTGTGTTTGAGGGTTTTATTATGAAATCGTTGTTATTTTTTGGGAGTTAAGTAACATTTATGTTTTTGTAAATGCCACATATGACTCGTAAAACACCAGTTTGGTTGTTTTTTTGTTCATTGGGTGAGACATTGGAAAGTTGGTTTTTATTTGTACAATTAGTTTATTGCACATGCATTTGTTGCTAATTGCACAACATAGTTGCTAACTGCACATAATAGTTGGTTAATTTTTGGCGTCAGCAAATGATGACTATGCAATGACTTGTACAAGTTTGTAATGACTATAATGCTATTTTTATTCAAGACTACTAAAGTACTTGCAAATTTTTTTTTTTTTAGGTGCAAAGCTTCTGTTGGCTACATTTATTTATTTATTTATTTTGTTGCAAAGCTTTAATTCCATTGTAATCGCCAAGTTTCAATTTTTTTTTTTTTGGTGTAAAGCTTCAATTTTTTTTTTGGTGCAAAACTTCAGTTCCACTGTAATTTTATTTTATTTATTTTTTATTATTATTTTTTTTTTTGGTGCAAAGCTTTGTACTTAAAATGACAGAAAGCTTCCACTTGCCATTTTATTATTTCTCCTCTATTTCACTAGTTGTATTTTGACATGTATATATTGCAAGTTTCATTGCAAGTTCCATTAATGTTAAATGTTGGTTATATATAGCAAGTTCCGTTATAATTAACCCTGTAATATGGTAGTTATGCCTGTCAATATGGCTAGAATTTTTGGCACCAAACTGGCGATATTTGGTGGTTATGCAATTTTTTTCCCAAAGTATTTTGGTCTAATTAATTTAATTGTAAAGTAATAAAGGTCCACAAACAAGTCAAATGACAAACAAGTCAAATTGGTCAATTTTTCATGTGTCCAAGATGATGTCAGGCTGTTTTGTCAACTTTATCAAATTTTAAAGAGTTTCATTGTTCAAAAAAAGACCTAATATCGTTGTAATTAACCCTTAAAACTTGGATTCCTTCTGGGACAGGGAGAGTAATTTACATACCACGTATATATATAAAAATAATAATAATAAAATAAAATAAAAGCCTAGTTCCTTGTTTCGATAGGTTTCCTTTTGAGCATTGTTAAGTTTCCTTAGGTTTTCACCATTATAAATAGGCAATTTTGTTCAACTTTGTGTATTCTGGTGGTGGTGGTTTATAAAAACGCTCAAGGCGTATCGTTCGCTTGCCACGGCGATGATGAAGAAGAAGAAGACAGACTCCTGTGTATCAATGCCTTTGCCTCACCTTCCCCAACCCCTTGTGTTCGAAATACTCTCAAAACTGCCCGTCAAATCTCTATTGCGATTCAAGTGCGTGTCGAAGTCATGGCGCTCTTTGATCTCCGATCCCTACTTTATCAAAATCCATCTCAATCAGTCGTCCAGCATCCAAACACACCGCAATATTGTATTCATATCCAATCCCTTCCGCCCATACGGTCTTTACACGGCCAGGCGTGACGACAACAACATCGTAGTAGAAAAGATTGATTATTTATTTAAGAGCAACCCTAGATGTCAAATCAGAGGATGTCACATAATTGGTTCTTGCAATGGGTTGACATGCTTTCAGGTAGAATTTCTTTTGAACTGTATTGATCTGAAGCTAAATGCATATGTAGTCAATCTTTCGACGAGGGAGTTGTTGCAAATACCAGATTTTGATTATTTCCCTGGTAACATAGTTGGAGTCTCTGGATTTGGCTATGACCATTGCCATGATGACTACAAAGTGGTGAAAATAGATGACAATCAAATCTTTGTATATTCAATGAGAAGTGGTTGTTGGAGAAAAGTTGAAGACTTCTCTAATAAGTTCGATTTTCGTGTTCTCGAAAATGATGGGACACAACTGAATGGGGCCATTAATTGGCTTCGTATTAAAAACCCTAAAGATATTATACACATGTGGCAGCGGAAATTTGAGATTGCTGCTTTTAGTTTGGTGGATGAGAAAGTGCGGATGATACCCTTGCCAAGTACTTCTGTCAACACCAGTTTTCATAACGCAAGTCAATTAGGGGTGTTTGAAGGATGCCTTTGTATACTACCCTGTTGTGATGGTGAATTGTGGGTTATGAAGGAATATGGGGTTGAGCAGTCTTGGACTAGAATTGATACAAAGGTCCCAATATTTTCAGATATGTTGGCTTTGTTGAGGAACGAAGTGATAGACTACACTAAGTTACTTTTATACAACAGAACAGTAAAGGGTCCTCTTGGCATACATGACGACGAAAATGAAGAAGATGTGTATGATTTTCATGCAACCATCTGTGTAGATAGTCTCCTTTCACCCTTCATGGAGAAAGAGTCCCTCTGACACCCCCGAGATGAAGTAAGCAAGTTTTCATCACTCGGAATGGAATTTTACAGATTTTCTCTAATTAACAGTAATTTAAACTACTTTGGCAAATATACTGTAACCGAAATTGAAGGTATTAATATATATAAGGATGATCTCATTTTCTTGGCTTTGTTGTTATGCTTAATTTTTTTCTTTTGTTGGTAATTGTTGTGTGCTTTGGGAACTAATACCCAGTTTTTGGGACTTAAACCCTCGACTTCTACTTTGGAAAGTGAGAAACTTCCGGCAGCCTATTGTGAATTTCTGGACCTATTAGGACTGGTTTGGTCCTGATTCATCCAAGAACCAGACCGAACGCGCATCCTTATGTAGGACTTCTTTAGTTATGTTCTCTTAGAATAGTATTCATGAAACATTAACTTTCGTGGGTAAACTAGTCAAAATACATACACAATATCTTACTGTATGTAGCCTGCAATATGTCTACCCTATTTTGATTCCACAGATTGAATACTTGAAAATTATTCTTGGTTAACCTAAGGTGTCTTCTTGAGTTACCCTTTGGCTACACTTATCTTCTTCATATTCTTTTCTAATCTGAGAAGGAAAATGATATATATCTAATGCAGTGCTTGTGCTGAACAATAAAACCCTATGGTAACATGAAATTCTTTTAATGCTGATTAATGGCTGTGAAGACATTTTATTTTTATAACATATATTAGAATTATATGGCCATAAACAAACATCTTCCCAATTGATCAATTTGACGACAATGATAAATATATTGATGTTCTTTTTGCTGAAGAAATTTGGCTAAACCACTACATTGGTATGCACACTTCTGAGGCTTAATTTTCAGGAACAAAGCTTTCCAATAGTCAGCCCAAATTGTCAAACCATGAAGTCTTCATTCACAACATTCAACTTATAGGAACAAAATTACTTTTTTCAAACAAAACATTTATTTCAAGATAAGTTCTCAAGAACTCCTAAGTTCTCTTTTCAGAACAATTCTATGATACTCGCAAGTCAATAACTCTTATGTTCTCACTTTTTAAATCATTCTTTCTTCAAAGAAACTCTTTTTAAGTCAAAATCACCAAGAACTCATACGTTCTCTTTTCAAAACAATTTCCACCAGTTCTTATGCTCACATTTTAAACCTCAAAAGTTCTCAAACTCATCATATTGAACTACAATTGACTTGATGCTTATCATATCATTCACATGGTAAGGTATGTAGGCAGCCTAGTTAGGTAATTCCTAGGTTCGGTCACACTATTTTCAAAAAATTATTTCTTTTCAAGCCCGTGTTTTAACACATATTTTTCAAAACCATTCTCCTGTTAATCACATATACCTACCAAAGCATAGATCCTATCTCTTATGGATAAAGTCAAGCTTTCAAGGCAATATTCAAGGAAGCACCTTTGGTGCTAGATTCTAGACGCATACATTTTTTGGAATGCAACATAAAAACTAAGGTAACCATGTTTCATGGGTGTCATGGGGTGTCTAACACCTTCCCATGCACAATCAAACCTAATATAAGTTTGAGGTTAGATCATTATTAAATATTTTCATTCTGGTTTTTTTTTTTTTTGGTTTCATTTTGCATTTGTATGCGCGTGATATTTTACCTGAAATTTGTTTTTTCTTGTTACCTTTTTAAGGGATGCGGAGTCTCCTGCTCTTCCCTTGTTTCTTTTGGTGTTCGCATTAGATTGAACATTTGCGTTTGTCAGGTAATTGGTACTATTTTTAGTGATATTCTATCTCTTCATTATTGCAGTCGAAAGAAGAATATTGTTGTTTACATTCATTCTTTCCATATAAAAGTTTTTTGAGGATATTGATGTTTGCATTTATTCTTTTCATATAAAAGTTTTTATTGACTCTTTAATCTTGTCATTTCATTCATTTCAAGGAAATTGACATATTAAAAGACTAGTTCATTTGTGTGGTGTAGGCAATCAATTTTTTTTATTCTCATATTTCCACATGGTTTATAAGATAGAGGCAATAAGCGGACCATTCTTGAAATTGATGGGGTTTAAACTGTGCAAGAACACTACATAATTATGATTCATTTATCTTTTTGTTGGAATACTGTTGGATCTTCATATATTCATTTATCTTTTTGTTGGAATACTGTTGGATCTTCATATATTATGCTTTAGGTTATTTTGATATATGGATATATATATATGTATGTATGTATGCACACACTGCTGTGGGAAGTGCCTAAGCAGCCTGTGCGGAAGAGAGTGTTCTATGCTTTCTCCTTGCTTAAAGGCAGCATCTCATGTTGAAGCATATTGTGGTGCAGCAGCATCATGGACTTGACTGCAGTTATTATACATGTTCTGTATCTAGATGTCTGCATGGCTTCTTGTTTCTTAGGGACCTCTTGGCATATTTTTAAAGCTCAGTGAATGTCTAAGGTGCTGCTATGACACATGAGTAGGTCCTGCTGTCAACTTTGAGGTCAGATCATTATTATTTTTTAATTAGAAATTTGAGTTTGTGGTATTTATCTATTAACATTTTGAATGCAAAATAGTATTGTGGTATTTTCTTTTTCAAGGGGTTTGTTTGCTAATTTCTTGTCTCTGTTTTCTCGTCTTTTGATACGTCCTTCCATGTTGCAGAAAGCACCCATTACATTGTTTATATGATAATACGTCCGTCATTCCTTGTTCCAGATTGGCCCTAAGATTTACCTTTATGCTCGAGTGTTAATATTGGTAGTTTTGTGGTTTTTATTTTCATAATCATTAAATATCTTATCTCATTTTTATGTGTATATCTATATATATATTTATGTATTTTTCTCATTTCTATTTTCTGTTTCAGTTGAGATTTTTATCTTCGGAGTTGTTGAGCTTTAGAACTTCAATAATGTGGAAGATATGGATGAAATGTTGCAAGAATTGAATCTTCTTGCAGGTTGTCTTTTGTTTTTACAATTTCTAGAAATTGTTTGGAATGGTTAAGAATTGAAGGGGGTGCATTTGAGTTTCTCATGACTGACAATTGAGAATTTTTCGCTAGTATAGTTTGGCAGAATCTTAAATTTTAGGAGCACATCTTATAGGTTTAAGCTGTAATAGTCTGTTGCTGATCCTCACAGTTCGTTTCACGTCATTCTTTTCCGTGGTCTATCGTAAGTGAATACTTCATCCTTGCTTTTATTTTTGATTAATCCCTGCCTGATACATATTGTATTCTTAATTGTTGGGTAGTTGAATGAGTCCCACATCGGTTAGTGAAGAAGGAAATCTGGGACTCATATGGGGCAAGGGTCACTCCACCTAATAGTTTAACCTTTTGGATTGGATACCCCCATCCCAACAACTGGTATCACAACCAAGTCCCAAAGAGTCGCATGTGGACTCAAGATCCCCTAGCTGACGGGAGGACGGGAAGGGCGGTGACGTTCTATCCACAGAGGGGAGAGCCTCGTTCAAGGGGGGGATTGTTGGGTAGTTGAACGAGTCACACATCTCTTAGTGAAGAAGGAAATCTTGGACTTAATAGGGCAAGGGTAACTCCACCTAATAGGTTAACCTTTTGGGTTGGATACCCCCATGGCCCCATTCCAACACTAATGTATATACATTTTCTTCTCTATGCTAAAACACACCCCAGTCTGGGTATTGATGTGATGCTTTATCAACACTATCCTATTGTATGCTTTGGGCTACAGTTTATTTGTTGTTTGCAGTTCAAGGGTGGATCAAAATCATGGTAAAATCTAAAGCACTTCATGAGGTGTAATATACGACACGTGTAGCTCATGCTGCCCGAATGGTGAAAAATGGTCCAATTTTGTTTTCTTTTATGCAGTTCATTACTGTTATTGTTTCCTATTTGGTTATCCGTACAATTTTCATTCATGTTGATTGTAGTAATTTCATGCAATAATGTTGTATTTGGCTGCAATTCTTAATTTCTGATGAAATGTGTTGATGGCTGGACTCCTATGTGGAGAAGAAATTGGCATTTCAAGGTTTGTTCTTTGCAGTTTTTGTCGAATCATGAAAGTAATACTTGTAAAAATAAATAAATAAATAAAAGAGGTGAACAATACATAACCTCCATAGCCAAACTGATCATTTGGTTGGCGTATAAAATGTTGATATTTTGTTCCTGCAGATATGTCTTTCACAGTAAGCGTTGGATGCTCCTTGATAGGTGTTTCTATTGTCTTGTTTGTTGTAAGTTTTTCCTTCTGCTGCCATTACATGATTTGAAAGTATTTATGAGTACACAAAAAAAAAAGTGGGATCATTGATTTTTTATTTATCTTTTGGTTTGATATGTGCCTTATCTCTTGTGGAGAGTGTCTACTTTCCTAGATTTACTTCCTCGCTTCTTAGTTGGACAGTGTTAGAGCACCTGCAATTTTAGTCAATACTGAATGTAAATGAAAATTTCCTTTTTCACTTACATTGAAGGCGTTGTAGTGCTTTTGTTTCTGTTCAATCAACGCAACTAAACAGAAAATATACAATTTATGTTCTGTTTTGAAGGCGCTCCTTTTACACATCAGTGATAGAATGTCCCAAAAAGGGGCTGAAAGAATTATTTTGCATCTCTTATCTTTTGAATGTTCTTTTTTCTGGTTTCATTCTAGGCGACCTTGGAGACATTTTTTATATGAAGAGACGGATCAGGTGATTTTTTCCACCCCAATTGATCAAGCACTGGATTTTTTTTTTTTTTTTTCCTTCTCTATTGTAAATGTGACTTCATTGCCTTGATATTTCCTAATGTCCTTTCTTATTCTTGTCTCTCTCATTTTTCTTTTTTCTTTTTTTGAGCGCCTGTTGTCTAGCTGGACATGAAACATCAATACTTTTTGCTTTTCTTCTACTTTTTTGGTTTCTTGAAGGTAATTAATTTTTTATCTTTAATTTAAAACATTTCAAAAATCTATAAATGTTCTACTTTTTATGGTTTCTTGCAAAGGCTCTGCTGTGTTACAAAATTTACAAATGGTTGTGCTTTGTTGGGCTTCTTTCAAAAGCTCTACTACCTTGTGCTTTCTTCCTTTCCTTCGCTCTTTTTTTCTTTCCCAATTATTTGATTAATTTTTGCTTGATAGCCTGCTTAGAACTTGTCCATGTGACTACTCAATATTTTTCTTGTGCCTTACATAATTGTTTGCTTGTTCTATCTATTTATTATGTCTTCTTTCTAGGGAATGCAATCCAATACCATCTTTTTCCTACTCCATTGTTGGAGAGGTTGTATTTAGATTCTCTTGTTCTTTATGTTATATTCTTGTTAGTTGAATTGAGATCGCTGACCTTCCAAAGAAGGGTGTGTCGGTGTTCTTCTCTCACTCATATACATCGTTGTACATAGGTGGATCATTTTCCCTCTCTTCCCTCACATGGGTCAATCCCTACATGTGGCAGCTATCTAATCAATTCAGGTACCCTATTTCTCATTACCTTATATTATTGCCATGATTGTTGTTTTTTGTACTGTGTAGAGTCTTCTAGTCCATTTGTTCCTTTTTTTATTGTGGCGTATGATGCCGAAAGAATTTCAAATTTATGCGGTTTTATAATCCTTCAGTCTGATAATGTAATTATCTTTGTATATTTTCAAGGACGACATTAATTAGTGGTGTCCATCTCAGTAAATGTTTAAAGTTTAAACCTTTAGCATTGTATCATCTTCCAATCATGTTCTCCCTCTTCGTTTAATTTACATGGGCTTAGCATGATTATGGTGATGAATTTATCTAGCCTTGTTGCCATTCACTTTCGTGTTGTTGCAGTTAGAATCATTATTGTTCTTATTATTATTGTTCTTTGTGTTGATAAGATAGTCTGTAGATTTTGAAGGTGGATGTGCAAAAATTACTTTTCGGTTTAGTATAATTTTTTTTTGGAGTACACATGGTTACTAAACGAAATGTAAGCCACAAGTTTTTTTAATAGGAGTAGTTCTTTTCTTTGATTTAAATTTTTATGATGTTGTTCATATTGAAGATGCGAGATATTTAGATTCTCTAGAATTTCATTGTGCGCGGGAAGTGTGTGAGGCTGCTCAGATCATTTTTGTTCCTTAGGGGAGACCACGAAGTGTGTGAGGCCGCTCAGATCGTTTTTGTTCCTTATAAACCATGCTTATTGGAAAATTTAGTTAAAACTCAAAATAATCAAGGATTGAAATGTAACAAGAATGAGTACATCACAGATGTAAACGAATCCGGATTTACGTGTTTCTAGGGTGTTTGAGATGACAAGAAGTGTAATTGAAGGCCATTTAAGTCTGCCACATGCTCTACACTAAACCAATTCTAAATTTATCACATTGCCCTCCCACTAATAATTCTAATCACACAAAAATCGCACATTTTTAAGAATAGACAATGCAAAATATAAGCAAACAGGGCAAATATATCTAAAATAAGATAAAAAAGCATGATGATATATATCAACTTTCAAAAATTACAAATAAAAGTAAAAAAAGCATGATATATCAATTCCTTAATTTCTAATCCATTTTTAAGGATAATATTTCCTCGGTCTCAAATTGAATGTTCCTTTTCAAAAATATAACTTTGTAAGGGGATAAGTTTTATTATTATTTTTTATTATATTGACAGTGAATGAATTATTAAATTCATCTATAGTGGGTTCATATAAATATGACAGTTTATTTTTTATACCTTCAATGTAAGAAGGTTAAATTAGTAACGTTATAACAAATAGTACTTTAACTAATAGTACTTTAACTTTTTAGATGAGACATATATTTTGGAATAACTAAAAATAAAAAAATTAACATTTATTTTAAAACTGAGGAACATCAAATAAATGAAAGAGGATCGATTTGTCCAAGGAGATGGAAATTTGTTCAACAACTACCCGCAATTACAGCAGGCTTTGGTTTGGGTTTATTTACACTCAAAACATTTCATAATTCGATTAAGGGGAGTATTGGGGCCCACTCAATGATTCAGCAACAAGCCCAAGTTATGTGGCCCACCAATACAGGAGAGAAAGTCAACCATCATGCCACTTGGATCAATGAGCCATAGCCAAATGGCATATACCTGAGGATTGCACAGGTTCGCTTTCCACCGATGTGTTTTATAACAGCAACACGTAAATTAAGTGTGCAATTGCTTAAACTTTTATGGGAATTTTTTTTTTTTACATGATTACAAGGAAAGTGAAAAATAAAAAATAAAAAAAAAATGGTGTGATTAATTTTTTTTTTTTTTTTTTTTTTTTACCTAAATGGATTTTGTGATTAATTGAAATGGTGAAAATAAATAAATAAGAAAGGAAAAAAGTCAAGGGGAAGTCTATGTCAGAAGAAAAAAGAAAAATGATAGGAGGGAATTCTTATTTCACAAAAGGCGTTTACTCCTGAAATTTTTATACATATATATATTTATTTTATTTTAAAATAAAAAATTGAAAAAAAAAATAAATTTGATTCACTATTTGTTTTTGTTAAGTTAGTCATTATTGAAGAAGTCTGGATTGATTTCTGTTACAAAAAATCATTAGTCATTATTTACAGATTAGCAAACCAAGAAATCAAAAACATTTTGCCCAGAGCAAAACGATAATTTTATGAATTGGAGTTATTAATTGCTTTAATTTCATAGAAATTGCAAATGTGTAAGCTCTTCTCTTTCTCCTTCTCCTTCTCCTTCAAGGCATTGAGACTTCACCATAATTAAAGGGACCAATTTGCTATAAATAAATAAAACAAATAAATAAAACTGTAAGTATGTAAATAGACATCAGAAAATAAAAATATATATATAATATGATGGACAGTATAACGAAAAGTCCACTACGACAAACAAATTAATTTTAGAATAGGAATAAGCTCTTACACACTTTGCTACGTTGCTTTCCGGATGAAAGTAAGCTCCGTACCATAATATATATTTTAAAAGGGTTTAGTGAAACCATCTCTAAATTGTCCCATTTTTTTATCCAAGAGAACAATTCTTTTTCTCTAGCCTCTTTTCCTGTTCCTCGGTGCATTGCTGATCCAAAAATTAGGGGTGGCAAATTACGATATAATTTGTCAACATGATACGAGATAAGTAGGTTTGGATTGACCTTAAATAAATTTGAGTCATAAACGGATTGACATAATTAACTCATTTACTTAACCGAGTCGAGTTAGGATTGAAGGGTTTCAACTCGTGTAACCGGTTTATGACCCATTTAACTCAACATGTTATAATCGTAAATATGACATATGTAATATGTTAATTATTTAAACTCAATTCCTATGAATAGTTAAGTCATTTCAACATAAACTTTATCTTATTTTGAATATTTGGGTTAATTGTGACAATTTTTTTTATTAATTGTTACTTGATTAAATATTAAATATCTCGTTTTGATAAACAGATCATTAAACGGGTTAACACGTTTACCCATTTAATAAACGGATTAAGTTAGTGTTAAGGGTTCTTGAAACGATTATTAAATGAGTTGGGTTTGAATTTACGTATTTAGTATAATACCCTTACATCGATACGATTATGATTCACGAACACGAATTATCACTTTTACCTAAAACCAATATTACCACAAATATATTTATATATGTGTGTGTGTGAGGAATTATACATACCTTTCTTATCATTTATCATAATTATAGAGACATCCTCTGTGAAAGCTCTCGAGTCTCCTTTAAAAATAAAACTAACTTACCGATATATAAACCTGTCAATGGATCGGATTCGGATCGGATCGATCAAATTCATATCTTATTTGTTAAGCAAACGGATTATCGGATTCGGATCACTAACGGGTTCTCGGACTGAATGTCCCAATTCATATCCTATTTGCTCGGACTCGGATCGGATCGGATTCGAAATCGGATTAAATTAATATTTACTAACATATATAATTATAAAGAGTATGATTTTATTAATATATGTACTAAGAGATTTATTAGCATGTGGATGAGAACACCACAATATTTTTATATAACATTATTATTATTTTGGATTTTTAGGTTACCTTTAATACAATTCTAATAAGAGTATTGATATATATGTGTGTAAAATTATTGATAAATAATTATATAATTTCAATCGGATCGGATTTTTATCTGATCGGATCAGCATAATTCATATTCGATTTGTTAAGTTAACGGATTATCGGATTCGGATCGTAACCGGGTTATCGGATTTTTTGTTCAATCCATATCGACCAATCGGATTGAATTCGGATCGTATCTGGATTAGGATCCGCTTGATTGACAGGTCTATAGACATGCTGTTTAATTTACAAAAATATTTTTAAATTAGTATAATAAATGTCTGAACTAAGCATCTCTCTCTCCATCTCTCAGTCATCTCTTTCTCTATCCTGATTCCTGACACACACATATATCTTATCCGCATGAATTCTTTGAATCACTTCAACAATCCCAAGGATTTTCATTATTGAATTTTTGTTTCATTAATTAATTATCTGAATGAATTAAGAACAAACATCTATTTGAATTATTCTTGTCAAATATTTATGTAAATTATGTTTATATTGTGTTGTGTGATGCTTATTTCTATACCCAATTCCAATTTCATTCACTGTGGATTGATTTAGTATCGGATATGTACATGGAGAAAGAGGATGAAGGCACATCAAAGGTTTTCTTCTTCAACACGTCCAAAAATAGAAGAAATCACTTGACCCATGTGAGAAAAACAGTTCATAAATATTTCAATTTATTTTTTCAGAGAAATTAGATAGGGAAATTTCTGAGGAGAGAAAGTCCAAAGGAGGGATGACTTACTGCTTGTTGTTCCTATATAATTTGAATCTGATACAATTTAACAAGTCCAACCATGAAAACCAAAGGGAAGCTATGTACACTGTATAAATAAATAGATATAGTGAGACGGTTCCTATATAGATAAATATATACTATCTTCGTTTCAAAAAGAATATCGTAGTTTACCTAACAGGACATTTTTTATGGGATATATATAGATATAGAGACACCATTTCTGTATACCATATAGATAAATATATAATATATAGATATAGAGACACGGTTCCTATGTGCTTTTAATAGTATACAAATTAAAACTCTAAGCATGAAAAACAAAGGAATGGTGTTAAAAAATAAGGGTTAAAATCATCAAATTTATCTGTTGTTTACAAAAACGATATATAACTCCTTCAATTATTAAAAAAATCTTTTAAATTAATAAAAATTATGAAATGATAATAATGCCCTTATAGTGAATTGATAATTCATTAAACTGAAATGGTTGATTTTAAATGATCATTATGCCCTTCGTGTCTCTACACTCATACACGTGTCAGTAGCTTATTGGCTTCTGACTTTAACTTTCTTTTCTTTTCTTTTCTTTTTTTCGACTGGACTTTCTCTCTCTACCCCTTTTCATTTCTATTCCAAAATGACTATACATACACATATATTGAGCGATATAGAGAGAGAAAGTGAGTGAATCAATAGACCACCATTGAAAAGCCGGCTCATGTATGAAAGGATGGCAGTGGTTGAATAAGTTGTTGCTAATGCTCTGAGTTGTCACCAGAAATATATATAAGGGGCTCGACGGAACTGTTTGGCCGGACTGGATTAAGCTCGTCGGAGTTGGGTCTCTTGAAGAAGCTTTATATCGATTGTATCAAGGCTCACTGGATGCGCATGCATGAAAGTGTAGCTCACTGGATGATGATCGAAATGGGTAAGCCTCGCCAAACTGGGTTTCGCCTGTTTTCTTACTAACGGAGCTTTCAGTTTTGGTCGCTCATGGAGAACGTTGAGGTGGGTTTTGCAGCAGCTAGGAGATCGCGCTGGGTTTAGCTAACTGGATGCTCAGTACAATATCACCGGCATTCATGGAGTTTGCATGGACCGATGGACGTCTGCAACTTTATGTCTGTTCACCATAGACAGTGCATGCATTTGGGAATCCGTTCGTTTCGGTCGTTGTTCGGAAGCTCATCGGATATTGGTTGCTGCAGTTGGTTCGAGGTCGCTTGAGACATCGCCGAGGCTGAACTGGGTTTCGCCAAGGAAGGCTTGAGCTGTCGCTGGACTGAAGCAATCTATTGGGTCTTTGTTTTATCGGACTTTCTCGTCGGTTTAGTTGCTAAGACTCTTTGCTAGTTGGGTTTGTGAAGCTCGTCGAAAAAGAGTACACGGGACAAAAAGGAACTTACTGCTATCAATGGAAGCTACTGGGTCGAGGTCGTTTGAAGTGTCGTCATTGGGTGTGAGCTTCTCGGTTCGGTCACCGTGTTGGGCCGCCATCTCCGGGCCTTTTTTATTCTTGGGCCTAACTATACTCAACAGATCTTCAGTTTTGGGCTTGTCTTAAAAGAGTTTGGTTTGGACAGAGATCAACTACCCGGCCCATTGCTCTTCCCGCGGGTCGTATCCAGCCCATGCCGTCTTTGGCATCCTCAGATATGCACTGTAAACATACTTTATAAGTGTTTTATGCACTTGACCCTTTAAAAATCGAAGTAAGCCTAGTAGGGTAAACAAAAAATTTCACAAAAAAAATGTATCGTTAATAAGAAAAGACAATAAATAATAATCTCGATCTATTATTATTATTTTTTTTTCCTTTTTCTTTTCATTCCAACCACAAGAGGGAATGATTGTTTTCCTTTTTTATATTTCTTCTTCAAATTATTATTATTATTATTATTTTTTTTTTTTTTTTTTTTTTTTTTTGAGAAAATTAGGTTGTTCTCCTACCATTGGAGGTGTAGAGCAAACCAAGTTTCTCATTTATATTTTGTTGATGATGTTATTATGTTCTACCATGGGGACCCTTACTCTCTGTCTATTCTCATGAAGAGCCTTGATTTATTTTCTAACCTCTCTGGCTTGAAGCCTAATTTGGCTAAGAGTAGCATTTTTACTGCTGGGGTGAGTGAAGACATACAGAGAAACATGCTCAACATCTCTGGATTTGAAGTTGGCCAACTTCCATTTAGATATCTTGGGCTTCCTATCACTGCTTCAAGACTTATTTCAGCTGATTGTAGAGTCTTGGTGGAAAGAATTATTGCTAGGATATCTAGCTGGACTTCTAGATTCCTATCTTATGTTGGTAGACTCCAGCTTATTAAAGCTACCCTTGTTAACATTCATGCCTATTGGGGTAGACATTTCATCCTTCCTTTGTAGGTTATTAACCAAGTGAATGCAGTGTTGAGGAAGTTCTTATGGATTGGGAAGGAGCTGAAGGATTTTGGAGCCAAAATTAATTGGTATGCTGTCTGCAAACCTAAGGAGTATGGTGGTCTTGGGTTACCTAACCTTGCTGCCCTGAATATAATTGCAATCCTACAGCATATATGGAATCTTTTCAATGACCGTGGCCAATCTTTGTGGTATCAGTGGGCTCACACTGTCTTTATTAAGGGAAAAAGCTTTTGGAACATTAAAGCCCACAATTGAGCTCTTGGAATTGGAGAATGCTCCTTAAATTGAGGGGTTTAGCTAGGCAATTTATCAAGCATCAGGTGGGTGATGGCTCTGCCACATTTCTGTGGTTTAACTATTGGTTGCCTTCTGGCCCTCTCAACCTTAGTGTTGGTAATGAGGTTATATCCAATTCGATGTGGGGTTTTAACTCTAAGGTTAAAGGTTTTATCAGACATAGACAGTGGAGATTACCTCCTCTATTCAGGAATCTTATCAACTTGGTTGAAGACCCTCCAACTATCAATACTTATAGCGTGGATAGGGTTGTATGGACCTTGTCTCCTACAGGTAAATTTAGTCTGAAGCATGCTTATAATGCTCTTCTGCCTCTTGCCCCTTTGTCTAATTAGATTACCATTATATGGTTTTCCAAACACATTCCGAGACATGCCTTTGTCACTTGGCTTGCTCTTCACAGCAGACTTTATACTAAAGACAGGTTATTCACAGGTTAAAGGGGAGACTCTCACTTATGTCTTCTATGTATAAATGAGTCTAAGACTCATGAGCACTTGTTCTTTAAGTGTAGCTTCTCGTCTTTTATTTGGGATAAGGTTCAACATACTTATGGATTCTACTGTAGTAAGCGTAGCCTTACATTCATTACTAGATGGATTGACAATGTATGGAATGATAAGTGTAATTCTATGGATGCGACAACAGCTAGGCTATGCTTTGTTGCTGCTATTTATTTCATTTGGAAAGAAAGAAACAAACGTACCTATGCTGGAAAATCTTCATCTCCTCAAGCTATTTAGAAGCTCATTGAAGACTGCATTCGTAATCGTCTTCTCTCCCTAAGATTCAAAGACTCTAGGACCTCTAGGAGTGTACGTGGCTGCTGATTGGAGACTACCGAGTGTGGTCATTGATAACAACAATGCTACTGAGTGAGCTCTGCGTGTTACTTGTTCTCTTCTGATTTGGTTGCCTCTGTTTTCTTGTATGAAGGTTCTTTTTGCCTTTGGGCTTGTGTTTGGGCCTTAGTGCCGTTGTTTTGTTGTTTGTGTTGGGCTGCCTTTTTTTGAACAGCCTTGTATTGGTTGTTTTTCCTTTGAACAAATTTTGATTTACCCAAAAAAAAAAAAAAAAATTAGTGTGAAGTGATCTTAAAGTCAATAAAAAACAAATAGTCACCAAATCTAAAACTTAATTGCTATAAGTGATTATTTTAATGATTTATTACTTAAATGTCCATCTTATACTAAATATAGTATTATTTTATAAGTAGACAAATTTACTCTATATATTAAACTCAACAAACGCTCAAGTTATCTAATAAAGAGACTGGTATGGTCTACTATATCGAGTGGGTCAACACACTCAAGTTATCTACCAAAGAGACTGGCATGGTCTACTATATCGGGTGGGTTAACAAACACTCAAGTTATCTAAGAAAGAGACTGGCATAGTCTACCATATCGGGTGGGTCTCTAAGGAGAAGACCAAGATGGGAGAAAACTGATGACGGAGGTTCAGCATTGCTTCAAGTTGTTTTGGTTGAAAGATCTTCCCTAAGATATAAGATTATATTTTTTTAAGTATATGGGAAAAAATTTGGGGGTGGGGGGCATGGCCCTTTTTAGCTCGTGTTTGCGGTGGTGTAATAGATTCGGGGTGAATATTGGTGTAAACTGGCAGAACCAACTTGTAACATATCGAACTCTCGAAGAAGAGTTACGTATACGTATCGCCCAATACGATGAAGGTGCTTGCATCTTACATCTTTAAAGTAAAGTGACGTATTAAGTATTTTTTACTTTACCCAAAACTATTTTTTACAAATTTGGTTGTGCTATTTTTTATAACATTTTTTTTTTTTTGAATGGTAATTTTTTATAACATTCTTAAACTATCATTTTAACTAAACAAATGCACTAATTACAAGCATAATTTTATCTTTTAACAAGGATATATTTGAAATTTTACTCTTGTTAATATAATAAAAAAAATTATTAAAACTCCACCACCATCAAAAGTTAGTTTCCTTTTGGGAGAGTAATTTTTATTAGGGTAAAGTGCAAAAAACCCTCTCAACTATGTCTAAATTTGCAAATAACCCCTTGAAGTATTTTTTGTGCATAAAACCCCCTAAACTATCACATTTAGTTACAAAATGCTCCATTGTCTTACCTATTTTTCATTAAATGACCATAATATTTTTTCTTATTGAATTACACTTGATATATTTTTCTTGTTAAAATAAATTATGAAAAAAATTCATACTAATTTGATGAAATATTCTCCATTAAAATTGCATAAGTTTGCCTTTAATTTTTTTAATTAATTATTTACATAAAAATCTCAAATAGAAAATTTTGAAACAATTTAAGTAATTTCTTAATTTTCATGAATATATTGCATTCAAAAGAAGATATTTTTATTTACTTAATTTATTAATATTTCATGAATATTGCTTGAAAAAGAAATATTTTTTTATACTAAATTTGTTAAAGTGAGTATAATAAGTTTTATTATAACAAATTAATCATTTTAGAAAATGATACCTACAAATTTATATATTTATTTTCATTTTTATAATCAATTGATACTAATTATAAAATCAAGGTAAAGGGAATAATTAATATTAAGAGAAAATATAATAAAAAATAATTTAATAATAAATGACAAATTTAATAATAAATGGTAAAATAATCTTTTGTGATGGGTTTATAATCAATTGATACTAATTATAAAATTAAGGTAAATGGTATAAATAATATTTAAATAAGAAAAAATATAATAAAAAATAATTTAATAATAAATGACAAATTTAATAATAAAGTGTAAACTAATTTTTTGTGATTAGTTTGTCTTTAATTGCAACAAATCAATAATTTAGAGGGCAGTTAGTTGCAAAAAACCCAATAATTTTTTTTTTTTTTAATTTTTTAATTTTTTTTAAAAAAAGCCTTCTAGTTTCCTTGTTTCTATAGGTTTCCTTCTGGTTTTTGACCATTGTTAGCAAGGTTTCCGGTTTCACTATTATAAATAGGCAATTTTGTTCAACTTTGTGTATGGTGGTTTATAAAAACGTCGGCGATGAAGAAGAAGAACACAGACTTATCCATGCCTTTGCCTCACCTTCCCCAACCCCTTGTGGTCGAAATACTCTCAAAACTGCCCGTCAAATCTCTATTGCGATTCAAGTGCGTGTCGAAGTCATGGCGCTCTTTGATCTCCGATTCTTACTTTATCAAAATCCATCTCAATCAGTCGACCAGCATCCAAACACACCGCAATATTGTATTTATATCCAATCCCTTCCGCCCATACGGTCTCTTCACGGCCAGTCGTGACGACAACAACAACATTGTAGTGGAAAAGATTGATTTTTTATTTAAGAGCAACCCTAGATCTCAAATCAGAGGATGTCAAATCATTGGTTCTTGCAATGGGTTGACATGCTTTGAGGTAGAATTTCGACGAGGGAGTTGTGGCAAATACCAGATTGCGATTATTTCCCTGGTAACCTAGTTGGATTTGCCCCTGGATTTGGCTATGACCATTGCCATGATGACTACAAAGTGGTGAATATAGATGACAATCGAATCTTTGTATATTCAATGAGAAATGGTTGTTGGAGAAAAGTTGAAGACTTCTCTAGTAAGGTCGATTTTCGTGTTCTCGAAGACGTTGGGACACAACTGAATGGGGCCATTAATTGGCTTCGTATTAAAAACCCTAAAGATATTATACACAAGTGGCAGCGGAAATTTGAGATTGCTGCTTTTAGTTTGGTGGATGAGAAAGTGCGGATGATACCCTTGCCAAGTACTTCTGTCAACACCAGTTTTCATAACGCAAGTCAATTAGGGGTGTTTGAAGGATGCCTTTGTATACTACCCTGTTGTGATGGTGAATTGTGGGTTATGAAGGAATATGGGGTTGAGCAGTCTTGGACTAGAATTGATACAAAGGTCCCAATATCTTCAGATATGTTGGCTTTGTTGAGGAACGAAGTGATAGACTACACTAAGTTACTTTTATACAACAGAACAGTAAAGGGTCCTCTTGGCATACATGATGACGAAAATGAAGAAGATGTGTATGATTTTCATGCAACCATCTGTGTAGATAGTCTCCTTTCACCCTTCATGAGATTGCAGGAGAAAGAGTCCCTCTGACACCCCCGATATGAAGTAAGCAAGTTTTCATCACTCAGGATGGAATTTTACAGATTTTCTCTAATTAACAGCAATATAAACTACTTTGGCAAATATGCTGTACCATGTTGTCAAAATCGAAATTGAAGGTATTAATATATATAAGGATTATCTCATTTTCTTGGCTTTGTTGTTATGCTTTATTTTTTATTTTGTTGGTAATTGTTGTGTGCTTTAGGAACTAATAATTTTTGAAAGTTGGCAAGAAACTCACGCCCAGTTTTTGGGACTTAAACCCTCGACTTCTACTTTGGAAAGTGAGAAACTACCGGCAGTCTATTGTGAATTTCTGGAACTATTAGGACTGGTTTGGTCCTGATTCATCCAAGAACCTGACCTAACTTGCATCCTTAGGTAAGACTTCTTAGTTATGTTCTCTTAGAATAGTATTCATGAAACATTAACTTTTATGGGTAAACTAGTCAAAATACATACACAGTACCTTAAGGGGACTTGAAAAGCATCATCTAACTAGAATGATCACAAAACACTGCACGTTATTACAGTATGTAGCCTACAATATGTCCACCATATTTTGATTTGTTTTGATTCTGCAGATTGACTACTTTGAAATTTTTTTTGGTTAATCAAAGGCGTCTTCTTGAGTTAACCTTTGGCTACACTTATCTTCTTCATATTCTTTTCTAATCTGAGAAGGAAAATGATATATATCTAATGCAGTGCTTGTGCTGAAAAATAAAACCCTTTGGTAACATGAAATTCTCTTAATGCTGATTAATGGTTGTGAAAACATTTTATTTTTATAACATATATTAGAATTATATGGCCATAAACAAACATCTTCCCAATTGTTCAATTTGACGACAATGATATATATTTTGATGTTCTTTTTGCTGAAGGAATTTGGCTAAACCACTACATTGGTACGCACACTTCTGAGGCTTAATTTTCAGGAGCAAAGCCCCAAATTGTCAAACCATGAAGTCTTCATTTCACAACATTCAACTTATAAGGAACAAAATTACTTTTTTCAAACAAAACATTTTTTTTCAAGATAAGTTCTCAAGAACTCCTAAGTTTCAGAACAATTCTATGATACTCTTAAGTCAAAAACTCTTATGTTCTCACTTTTTAAGTCATTCTTTCTTCAAAGAGACTCTTTTCAAGTCAAAATCACCAAGAACTCATACGATCTCTTTTCAAAACAATTTCCACCAGCTCTTATGCATACATTTTAAACTTCAAAAGTTCTCAAACTCATCATATTGAACTATATTTGACTTGATCATTATCATACCATTCACATGGTAAGGTATGTAGGCAGCCTAGTTAGGTAATTCCTAGTTTCGGTCACACTATTTTCAAAAAATTATTTCTTTTCAAGAACCCCTATGTTTAAACCTTTTAATCACATATACCTACCAAAGCATATATCCTCTCTCTTATGGATAAAGTCAAGTTTTCAAGCCAATATTCAAGGAAGCACTTGGTGCTAGGTTCTAAACACATACATTTTTTGAAATGCAACATAAAAAATAAGGTAACCGTGTTTCATGGGTGTCATAGGGTGTCTAACACCTTCCCATGTACAACAAACCTAATATTTTACCTGAAATTCATTTTTTCTTGTTACCTTTTTAAGGGATGCAGAGTCTCCTGCTCTTCCCTTGTTTCTTTTGGTGTTCGCATTAGGTTGAACATTTGCATTTGTCTAAATGAGGTAATTGGTATTATTTTTAGTGATATTCAATCTCTTCACTATTGCAGTCGAAAGAAGAAATGAGGATATTGTTGTTTACATTCATTCTTTCCATATAAAAGTTTTGTGAGGATATTGATGTTTGCATTTATTCTTTTCATATAAAAGTTTTTGTTGACTCTTTAATCTTGTCATTTCATTCATTACAAGGAAATTGACATATTAAAAGACAAGTTCATTTGTGTGGTGTAGGCAATGAAATTTTTTTATTCTCATATTTTCACGTGGTTTATAAGATAGATGCAATAAGCCGACTATTCTTGAAATTGATGGGGTTTAAATTGTGCAAACTTCATAATTATGATTTGTTTATCTTTTTGTTGGAATACTGTTGGATCTTCATATATTATGCTTGAGGTTATTATGATATATGGATATATATATATGTATGTATGTATGTATGTATGTATGTATGTATGCCCACTCTGCTGGAGGATGTGCCTCAGCAGCCTGTACGGAAGAGAGAGTTCTATGCTTTCTCCTTGCTTAAAGGCAGCATCTCATGTTGAAGCATATTATGGTGCAGCAGCATCATGGACTTGACTGCAGTTATTATACATGTTCTGTATCTAGATTTCTGCATGGCTTCTTGTTTCTTAGGGATCTCTTGGCATATTTCTAAGGCTCAGACCTCCGTGAATGTCTAAGATGCTGCTATGACACGAGTAGGTCCTGCTGTCAACTTTGAGGTCAGATCATTATTATTTTTTAATTAGAAATTTGAATTTGTGGTATTTATCTATTAAATTTTTTAATGCAAAACAGTATTGTGGTATTTTCTTTTTCGAGGGGGTTGTTTGCTAATTTCTTGTCTCTGTTTTCTTGTCTTTTGATATGTCCTTCCATGTTGCAGAAAGCACCTATTGCATTGTTTATATGATAAACGTCCATCATTCCTTGTTCCAGATTGGCTCTAAGATTTACCTTTATGCTCGAGTGTTAATATTGATACTTTTGTGGTTTTATTTTCATAATCATTAAATATTTTATCTCATCTTTATGTGTCCTGTGCCACTATATATATATTTATGTATTTTTCTCATTTCTATTTTCTGTTTCAGTTGAGATTTTTATCTTCGGAGTTGTTGAGCTTTAGAACTTCAATAATGTGGAAGATATGGATGAAATGTTGCAAGAATTGAATCTTATTGCAGGTTGTCTTTTGTTTTTACAATTTCTAGAAATTGTTTGGAATGGTTAAGAGTTGAAGGGGGTGCATTTGAGCTTCTCATGACTGACAATTGGGAATTTTTCGTATGTATAGTTTGGCAGAATCTTAAATTTTAGGAGCACATCTTCTAGGTTTAAGCTGTTAGTCTGTTGTTGATCCTCACAGTTCTTTTCACGTCATTCTTTTCTGTGGTCTATCATGGTAAGTGAATACTTCATCCTTGCTTTTATTTTTGATTAATCCCTGCTTGATACATATTGTATTAATTGTTGGGTAGTTGAATGAGTCCCACATCGGTTGGTGAAGAAGGAAATCTTATGGGGCAAAGGTCACTCCACCTAATGGGTTAACCTTTTGGGTTGGATACCCCCATCCCAACAACTGGTATCACAACCAAGTCCCCAAGAATTGCATGTGGACTCAAGATCCCCTAGCTGACGGGAGGACAGGAAGGGCGGTGACATTCTATCCACAGAACGAGTCCCACATTGCTCATTGAAGAAGGAAATCTTGGACTTATATAGGGCAAGGGTCACTACACCTAATAGGTTAACCTTTTGGGTTGGATACCCCCATCCCAACACTAATATATATACATTTTCTTCTCTATGCTAAAATGTCACCTCAGTTTGGGTATTGATGTGATGCCTTTATCAACACTATCCTATTGTATGCTTTAGGCTACAGTTTATTTGTTGTTTTCATTTAATGGTGAAAAATGGTCCATATATGTTTTCTTTATGCAGTTCATTACTGTTATTGTTTCTTATTTGGTTATCTGTACAATTTTCATTCATGTTGATTGTAGTAATTTCATGCAATAATGTTGTATTTGGCTGCGATTCTTAATTTCTGATGAACTGTGTTGATGGCTGGACTCCTATGTGGAGAAGGAATTGGCATTTCAAGGTTTGTTCTTTGCAGTTTTTGTCGAATCATGAAAGTAATACTCGTAAAAATAAAAAAATAAAAGAAGTGAACAATACATAACCTCCATAGCCAAACTGATCATTTGGTTGGCTTATAAAATGTTGATATTTTGTTCCTGCAGATGTGTCTTGCACAATAAGCGTTGGATGCTCCTTGATAGGTGTTTCTATTGTCTTTTTTGTTTTAAGTTTTTCCATCTGCTGCGATTACATGATTTGAAAGTATTTATGAGTACACAAAAAAAAGTGGAATCATTGATTATTTATTTATCTTTTGGTTTGATACATGCCTTATCTCTTGTGGAGAGTGTCTACTTTCCTAGATTTACTTCCTCGTTTCTTAGTTGGACAGTGTTAGAGCACCTGCAATTTTAGTCAATACTGAATGTAAATGAAAATTTCCTTTTTCACTTACTTTGAATGTGTTGTAGTGCTTTTGTTTCCGTTCAATCAACACAACTAAACAGAAAATATACAATTTATGTTCTGTTTTGAAGGCGCTTCTTTTACACATCAGTGATAGAATTGTTCCAAAAAGGGGCTGAAAGAATCATTTTGCATCTTTTCTCTTTTGAATGTTGTTTTCTCTGGTTTCATTCTAGGCAACCTTGGAGACATTTCCAGTATGAAGAGACGGATCAGTTGATTTTTTCCACCCCAGTTGATCAAGCACTGTGTTTATTTATTTATTTATTATTATTATTATTTATTTCTTCTCTATTGTATATGTGACTTCATTGTCTTGATATTTCCTAACGTTCTTTCTTATTCCTTTCTCTCGCGGTAGAAATCTCATTTTTGTTTTTTGTTTTTTTGAGTGCCTGTTGTCTAGCTGGACATGAAACATCAATACTTTTTTCTTTTCTTCTTCTTTTTTGATTTCTTGGAGGTAATTAATTTTTTATCTTTAATTTAAAACATTTCTAAAATCTATAAATGTTCTACTTTGTAGGGTTTATTGCAAAGGCTCTGCTGTGCTACAAAATTTACGTATGGTTGTGCTTTGTTGGGCTTCTTTCAAAAGCTCTACCATGTCCTTTCTTTCTTTCCTTCTCTCTTTTTTTTCTTTTCCAATTCTTTGCTTAATTTTTGCTTGATAGCCTACTTAGAACTTGTCCATGTGACTACTCAATATTTTTCTTGTGCCATACCTAATTTTTTGCTTGTTCTATCTATTTATTATGTCTGCTTTCTAGGGAATGCAGTCCAATACCATCTTTCCTACTCCATTGTTGGAGAGGTTGTATTTAGATTCTCTTGTTCTTTATGTTATATTCCTGTTAGTTGAATTGAGATCGCTGACCTTTCAAAGAAGGGTGTGTCGGTGTTCTTCTCTCACTCATATACATCGTTGTACATAGGTGGATCATTTTCCTTCTCTTCCCTCACTTGGGTCAATCCCTACATGTGGCAGCTATCTAATCAATTCAGGTACCCTATTTCTCATTACCTTATATTAATACCATGATTGTTGTTTTTTGTACTGTGTATTAGTCTTCTAGGGTTAGCCCATTTGTTTCTTTTTTATTGTGGCGTATGATGCTGAAAGAATTTCAAATTTATGCGGTTTTATAATCCTTCAGTCTGATAATGTAATTATCTTTGTATCTTTTCAAGGATGACATTAATTAGTGGTCTCCATCTCGGTAAATGTTTAAAGTTTAAACCTTTAGAATTGTATCATCTTCCAATCATGTTCTCCCTCTTCGTTTAATTTACATGGGCTTAGCATGATTATGGTGATGAATTGATCTAGCCTTGTTGCCATTCACTTTCCTGTTGTTGCAGTTAGAAATTATTATTATTATTATTTGTGTTGATAAGATAGTCTCTAGATTTTGAAGGTGGATGTGCAAAAATTATTTTTCGGTTTAGTATAATTTTTTTTTTTTTTTTTTTTTTTTTTTTGCAGTACACATGGTTACTAAATGACATATAAGCCACAAGTTTTTTTAATAGGAGTAGTTTTTTTCTTTGATTTAAATTTTTATGATGTTGTTCATATTGAAGATGCGGGATATTTAGCTTCTCTAGAATTTCATTGTGCGCGGGAAGTGTGTGAGGCTGCTCAGATCGTTTTTGTTCCTTAGGGGAGACCAGCTTAATTCTTTTCTTATTCTTTGCAGCTTGCAATATTGTTTTTGATTTTCCCCTTATGGAGGTCATGCATTCATCAATTTTCCCTTTCATTATCCATACAAATTTTCTTACTTGGTTATGTTTGTGTGTATTTTGTGATTTTTTTTTTTTTTTTTTTCTGTCTGTTTATATGGATTTTGTGTGGCACAATAATGAAGATTATATTTTGTTTCTGCCTTTATTTTTAAGTGTTTCTGTCAGATTTTACAAGCAATTTTTTGCTTGTAATTTTGGGCTAAAACTTTTATTATTGGCTATGGAGATGTGAAAAACAAAAACAAAAAAACAACACTATTTCTGCTGATTTCAACCTGTACAGATTGTGGAATCTGGAGATGTGAGGTTTTTGGGTTTTGGCTGAATTCAGTCCGTGCAGGTAATCAGTTTTTGGTTTCTTGGTAGTTGTAAGATTTGTTTTCTGTGGGTATCAGTTCTTAGGCCTTTAGCTTGATGTTCAAATTTTCATTTCATGTAACCCAATAAGAAAGTGGTGAATGAGTTTGAATAATGGTGAAAATCATTTTTGTGATCTGTCACATTGTTTATACCTCTTAACACATTCCAAGACATGCTTTCGTTGCCTGGGTTGCTTAAGTGTAGTCGCTCAGGTAGGAATTTTGACAGAACGTGCTTTTTATGCTCCAGAGAAGATGAGAACCACAACCACATAAATGTGGGATATACTTGGGGTGAAGAGTTTTTTTTTTTTTCTTTTTTTAATTTTAAGCAAATTTATAAATAAAAAAGAATAATTACAATTGGTGAGCCGATTGGCCAAAAACAATCCAAATGAAGGAAAACAGAGGCCAAATAAGGCCCAACATGGGAAAGGCCCAGGACCGTTTCCCAAACCTAACAACCACAATTAACGGCTTGTTTTAGCCGTTAATTGTGGTTGTTAGTGAGCGGTCCGATATGTAGCTCTAGAGAAGATGATCGGTGCAATTATCAGTCCGGCGGCCTCGGCAGAGGACAGCAGCAAGCAGGAGAGAGATTCCAGTCCGAGAGAATCTTTCTCGAAGAGGAGCAGTCGCGTAAGAACCCTAATTTGAGAGTAGCAGTAATGGTTGCAGTGATTCGAGCAAGCATCATTCTTTGTGACCGTTGCTAATTGGATAGCTAATCTTTGGAACCGCATATTAAAGTCTAACAAAGCACTCTGATTGTACAACTTGGAGGTCTGTTGCTGCTCGCAAAATATAATCAAACAGGGCAAATGTATGTAAAATAAGATAACAAAGCATGATATATATCAACTTTCAAAAAAATAAAAATAAAAATAAAAAAGCATGATATATCAATCCCTTAATTTTTAATTCATTTTTAAAGATAATATTCCCTCGGTCTCAAATTAAATGTCCCTTTTAGAAAATATAACTTTGTAAGAGGATGAGTTTTATTAAATTTTTTATTTTATTAATAGAAAATAAATTATTAAATTTATCCATAGTGGGTGCAAATAAATGTGATGGTTTATTTTTTTATGCCTTCAATGTGAGAAGGTTAAATTGGTAATGTTATAATATATAAATTTTGACTTTTTAAATGAGATATATGTTTTGGGATAATTAAAAATATAAAAATTAACATTTATTTTAAATCGGAGGAAGTACATCAAATCAATGAAAGAAGATCGATTTGTCCAAGGAGATGGAAATTTGTTCAACAACTACCCACAATTACAGCAGGCTTTGGTTTGGGTTTATTTACACTCAAAACATCTCAGAATTTGATAAGTTGGGGCCCACTCAATGATGCAGGAACAAGCCCCAAGTTATGTGGCCCACCAAGACAGGAGAGAAAGGTAAAACATCATTCCACTTGGATCAATGTGCCATAGCCAAATGGCATATACCCAGAGGATTGCACATGTTGCTTCCCAGCAATGTGTTTGATAACAGCAACACCTGAATTGTAGATGCGTGCAATTGCTTAAACTTTTAGGGGAATTTTATTTTATTTTATTTTATTTTATTACATGATTATCAAGCTCATCGTTTATTACACTTACAAAAACTGCAATATAGATGAAATGGTGGTTTTTTTTTTTTTTTTTTTTTTTTTTTTTTTTTTTTTTTTTCAGTACATTCGAGAAGTTGAATGCTTTACGAATTAGATTGTTGAATAATGTACGAAGAAATTGAAACATAATTCAATATTGTTGATTTGACATTTCATGTAATCAATATATAGTTTTTATGAGTCAGGTAATTAAGATGTTTGCTAGTAAAATAGTCCAGTTACATACATGACATTGCAAGCAACACCTTATTATGCATTATGAGATTGGATTCAACGCTTTATATGCGTAACATTAATGGTTTGATTGGTTCACTTATCGTTTATATGAGGATTAAAGTAAAAATTAATATGATAATAGCATCTTTAATAAATACGTGAAGTATAAATATAAAATTATTTTACTTTATTTTATGAATGTTAAAATTTTATAAATATCTATATTGATGCATTTACTCAATAAACTAAATATATATTTAACTTAACATGTAATAAGGATTGTAATATCTGATGAAAGAAGAAGGGTTCAAATTGGTGTGTGATAAGGAAAGTGAAAAAAAAAAAAAACAAAGAAAAAAAAAGAGAGGAGAATATTGTAATATCGATGAAACGAGGAGGGTTCCCCCCTAATTTGTGTGAAGAGTCGGCTTCCCCTTGTTTAGACCCGGCTCCATGGTTGGGTTGAACCTGCTCTCCAATTTTGAGAGCAGGCTCTCTTGTTTGATGCATATTGGAGGTGGTTTGGGCAATGTTTGGATAATTTTGATTTCCTGAACTAGTTTGGAATATTAATGGGGGTTTTAAATATTATTTTTATGGTGTATTAAAACCCTAAAATGCGTAATTTTCAATTATATGTTAACTGTTTAAGTAGTATAAAAGGTTAAACAAGTTTGCATGCTGTTAACGGATATAAGGGATTTAAATTGCTTCACTTTATTTTAGCAATTAAATGGATTGTAATATGATTTTTAAATCTGTATTGGATGCATAATAGGGTCATCTACTTATTAGATTTTATTATGCTTATTTTGGATTTTAATTGATTAACCATTAAATTATGTTTTGTCAATTACGTGGATGTTCCGGAATGTATGCACCGGTATGGGACGGTGGCATACTAGGGACAGATTAGTTTAAAATACTAAGTCTTACCTACTCTGGAATAAGGGAATAGATTATAAAAAAATAAATCCTATTTATGTTTACGTCAGATCAGCTGCACAAGCTGAATGACTAACTGGATTACTTGCTATATATGTTTAAGTCAGATCAGCAAAACAAGTTGAATGACCAACTGGATTTCTTATGGATGGATAGGATAGGACTTTTATATATATGATTATGGTACCACGATATGAGCTTGAGTCTCAGGATCGATGGTTAGGGAGCGTATATACATTGGGATGCATAACTGGCTATGATAGGTAGTAGTGTACCCTGTAGGTTTAGGTACACATGCCCACTTTAGGTGCGATTTGCATGTTGCCTCTATTCAGGATGAAACCTCTTTGTAGTTCAGTGAGGTCCCTTAGTGTGGATATATATATTTATGAACTAGATAGTTATTATTGAGTTATCTAAGATGTATCTGCATATCGGGTCTCTATTTAGATTGTAGTTAGAATAGAACTTGTTCGTGAGCCTGACCCACTTTTATTTTTTAGGTATCGGACGGTTCCAGTCTTAGAACTTGTTCGTGCTGAGTAGAGATGGTCATTCAATCTTCCGACGACGTAGGGTTTCTCTTTATGGTTTAACTTTAGATTTTTTTTCATTTGGTTACTTTTCAGTTTGGGATTTGTTAGGGGTCCACTAAATGGATTCTCAAGTTGTTCATTTATTGGAAAATATTAAAGATTTATTTGGAGGTTTATCTAATTAAAATTTTAAAGGTTATACTTTAGAATTCTTCAGCCTTTATTGTTTTATTTCTTAATTCATTTTGTAATCTGTGTTCATTTAAATATTAATTGTTTGGTATCACTCCGATCTATACTCGGACTTGATCACCCGTGGCTCTAGAATCGAGTTGGTATCACAGTATTTGGCCATCTGTTAGAAGTGTCCTACATTAGATTCGGATGGAAAGTGAAATGGAGTATACATTCGTCGGTATGTAGCACTATCCAAAAATTTAACGACATGTTTGGGAAGTGTTATGATATTGTTTTTCTGATATTGGTATCCAAATTTGGGCCCACATCATGTTTGAGACGGTTGATACTGGTTTGGAATAGTTCATAACATATAAAATTTTTTGACCCAAACCCATATCACCAAATTAGTAGTATGGTGTATTTTGGTAGGATGAACTAAAGCAAAATTTTGAATTTTTGAAAACAAAATTTTGTTACCAATCATGGTTCCGATTTCTACCCAAAATACAAATATAACAAAACGGTTGTTTTGGTATTGACTAAAAACATATCGCATGTCAAACGGATCCTAAACTTTTTAGTTAGAGGGCAATCAATTGGTATCAGAGTCGGACCTATTTCTTGATATGGCATCACACCAAACGTCTGAGCTGAAGATATCCGAATCCACCATTCGATGGCCTGATTGCAACGAGTGCATCCTGAGTTTGGGTGGGGGAGACCCATTACACCATCCCATCATATCATGCTCATTAGTAAGAGCACCCGGCCAATCACTTATTTTTGTGGTAAAAAAAAAATAACATATTACGGTATTAGTGATTTAGTAACCCTATCCTCCACCCAAAAGTACAGGTTAATTTCTCACCAACGAGGAGATAACTTTTGTTGAGGGTGAAATCCGCACGGTCCGATTCGACACTGTTTACCTGCAAAGGAAAGAGGAGAAATTGATGAACCTTGACAATACCGGTGTGGTGCCTGCCAAGAGCTCTTCGAAGATTAAGTTAGTCACCGGAGGTCTAAAAAAGAAGGCAGGTCTTTAATAATAGTTTTTTTGCCGTACCTTATTCCCGAGTCGTCGTCCTATTTATCGTGGCTTCCCTTATTCTCGATAAGGGAATTTCATCATCTTTATCCCATGGAGGTCTTATCCCATGGAGATCTTATCCTTGATAAGATTTGTCATTATTTTAATCCATGGAAATCGTTACCTCTAATAATGAAATATTATCATTAATCACCGAAGAGGTCTGGCGGCTGGTCAAAGTAGGTTAGGTTTATTTTTCCTTATCAGTTTAAAATAGACCTACCTTGACCTAATGATAAAAGACAACTAAATGTTGACCAGACCTCTTCTACTTTTGAGCGATAATATTTCGTTATCAAATATAACGATTTCACTGGATAAGAATGATGATATTTCTTATCCAGGATAATGAAAGACGACGTGGTTTAACAGGGTAAGGATAATCTTAGCACGAGGAAGTCAAAAGGGTTAAATCATATCCCTACAAATATGGTAACGAAAAAATCTCTTCTGATATTGCACAGGCAGATTTCCTCTGATCCCGCAAATATACCGAGGGAGAGCGACTATAAAAAGGAAATCCTATCGGGCAATAAAGGTATGAGAAAAAACCCCCAAACAGAATATACATAATTATTATGTGATACGATTACAAGTACTAACTTGATCGTTGGAGGGTTCTCGGCCGGCACCCCACCGGTGCCATTCGAGGTGACGTCCCTTTGTTTTGCAGGTAAATGCCGTCATTCCGAGTCGTGAGGATTTTCGCATCAACAGCTGGCGCCGTCTGTGGGAACAATTAGTTCTCTGAAGAAATAATTATCCCAACGCGACATGGCTCGGACGGCAAGACGAAAGTTTCCGATCATGGAAATCATCCCAAAGTCATCAGTTGACAACGAGTTTCCATGTTCTTATATAAGGACGGGACTCTACATCTTGATTACCCGTCCATCATACTGGGGGCAAAATAGTGGGTTGCGTGATGCCACCCAGTGTACGATGATAATAATCAAAATTTGGCATGTCGACCCAGGCCGTCCAATATGGTGTTTTCCATCTAGCAATGATTGGTCCTCCACTACTGAGGTTTGGTCGTGTAAGACCAGACTCCATCTCATATCGGGCAGTAGCCAATTACCAAGGCCTAATCATTGAAGACTAAGACCTGGTCCTTCTGCATCTACAGAAATGGGTAGATTTCCACCCATCAAGAAGATTACCACCAACAAGGGGGTCTCTACCTATTAGTAAAGCCTTTACTACTAAGGATGTCTCTTGCAACAGAGTCTCATTACTCCGTCTGTTCGTGCAATCAGGGTGGCCTTCTACACCCAAGAATGTATCGAGGCATTCAGGTCCAAGGAGTTCAATGTCCCTCAAGATCCAATAAAGTCTGTATTCCCAAGGAGGTTCTTAAGTTAAGGGCGATCATTGGACCCAACGAGGTACTGGCCACCAGACCGTCATCTGGTACTGGCCACCAGATCGTCATCTGTTAGCCGTTGGATACCACGCCCCTATCCACCAAGCATCAAGCTAGTCGCTGGACACTAAGCCTCCACCTACCAGACGACAGTCGTCATCTCTCTTCCCTTGCAGGAATTTTCTATCGACTTCAGATTATGCAGAATTTTGGATTGACAATCTATTGCAGGTTAATTTTCAGTAATTCTTTCTAACACAATTTAATATTTTTAGACAACTGTAAATTGTTGCAGCACCAGACACCCCGTCTGTTGTATAAACGTCCATAAAATGGGTCATCACCCGTGATCCCAGCATCGAGGATAGAATAGTGGATCACACGATATCAATCGTCAATCTACATATGATGACAAGGTTTAGAAGATTGACATACCTTGGTGCATCGAGCTAGTTGGGTTTTTAGTCTCTTTCCTTTAGCGACCCCTCGGGGGCACTAGTTGTCCAAGACCGGTGCTTGATCCTCCGAAACCATAAACTGGTAAGTCTCTACACACCTGGAAGGGTACAACCCTTGGTTATCATAGATCAAGGCTTGGTTATCCAAAACCAAGGCCTAGTCAACCAAGATTGAAAATTGATTGCCCAAAGTCTACAAAGGCTCGGTCGTTCAAGATCAGTGCCCGGTCACCCCAAGTCTGGTCATCAGAGATCAAGACTTAACCTACAAAGGTCAGGTCAAAAAAAGATCATTCCCCTCACGTGTTATACCTAAGTGGTAGTTAATTCCCTTACTAAAGGGACGAGCTGAGTTAAGCTCGTAAAACCTAATTCCCTTACTAAAGGGACGAGCTGAGTGAAGTTTGTAAAATTTATTCCCTTGCTAAAGGGACGGGCTGAATGAATCCCGTAATCAATATCCCCGTACTATAAGGGATAGTAAATAAATGTCCTGTATTACAAGGATCGAGGCTGAATGAATCTCGTAATTAATATCCCTGTACTATAAGGGATAGTAAATAAAAATTCCTTACTAAAATGACGAGCTAAGTAAAGCTCGTAAAATTTAATTCCCTTATTAAAGGAGTGACGACCTGAGTGAAGCTCGTCCAATTTATTCCCTTACCAAGGGAAGAGTACCCAAGGGTATCAAAAAGAATACCCAGGGACAGAGTACCTAAGGGTATTAAGAATAGTACCCGCGAAGAGATTGCCCAAAGATACTAAGAATAGTACCCGAGGGAAGAGTTCCCAGGGCAAGAAAAAAAAAAATAATAATAATAATAATCTTCTAGTGTTCACATGAATAGTACCCGTGGGGTACTGTTCCTAGGGTCAAAAATATATATATTTTACATTCCCAAAGTTAGACAAGCAAGCTTAAGAATGGGGGGCAACTGATAGGGAAAAATAGACCTACCTTGACCTAACGATAAAAGGCAACTAAATGTTGACCAGACCTCTTCTACTTTTGAGTGATAATATTTCGTTATCAAATATAACGATTTCACTGGATGAGAATGATGATATTTCTTATCCAGGATAATGAAAGACGACGTAGTTCAACAGGGTAAGGATAATCCTAGCATAAGGAAGTCAAAAGGGTTAAATCATATTGCTACAAATATGGCAACGAATAGATCTATTCTGATCTTGCACAGGCGGATTTCCTCTGATCCCGCAAATAAACCGAGGGAGAGCGACTATAAGAAGGAACCGAGCAATAAAGGTATGAGAAAAAACCCCTAAACAGAATATACATAATTATTATATGATACGATTACAAATACTAACTTGATCGTCGGAGGGTTTTCAGTCGGCACCCCACCGGTGCCATTTGAGGTGACATCCCTTTGTTTTGCAGGTAAATGCCGTCGTTCCGAGTCGTGAGGATTTCCGCATCAACAACTTTCACTTTCCATTTTTATTTTTATTTTTATTTTTATTTTTCTAAACTAAAAAGGCCTTTGTAGCCATAAACCAATGACCCTATTATATAAAAAATGTTTTGACACTACACAGGAAAACGATCGAAGTTCATGAACATTGTAAAACGTGACCAAATAAATTAAGTGAGACCAGCCCTATTCAAACTCGATGAAACAAATTTACCTAAAAATTTAAACTATTAAATAATACTACATATTTAATAATTGATACCTAATCATTTTTATATCTTAATGAGATGATTTAAACTCGCAACGTCCTCGTTACTTAAGATCTGAATTTGATTTTAAAATCAACTGAAATGGATAGGCCTTCCTCAATTTTTTCATAAAACAATCAACTGAAATGGATAGGCCTTCCTCATTTTTTTTTTTCATAAAATCTTAAATTATTAGATAATTTTGCATACCTAACTATTTATACCTGATTATTATTCATGGGACAAACTCTCCCTGGAACTCTCGTCCTCTTCAACTTTAGTCTCAGTTTTGTTCTGTTCCGCGGATAACATATGGTTTTGAGCTGGGCCACACGGCTTGATTAAGTTGGTTTTCTCTTTCTCTCTCATCTCTCCCCCATTCACACGTATTGCATCAGTGGCAGATCAAGACTCAATAATCGCATTACGACAAACTTTATCTGTCTATAGAATCTATATCTATCTCTTCTGTATCTATTAGGGGTGATCACGGATCGGATTGGTTCGGTTTGGGGTAAAGTTCAATCCGAACCGATCTTCACGGATTGGAGAAATTTGAAACCGAACCAATCCGTGGGGACCTTCAATCCGAACCAAACCGATCCGTGAAATAACGGATCGGATCGGATCGGTTTGGACGGATTGGACTTTTCAAATAGCCCAATAAAATTAGACTTTGGCCCATTAAAATCTCAGACTAGTAATTAAAACGTAAATCATATACCAGGTAATATGCTAACCGTAATAGCAATAAAATTTGTAAGTCATATAACAAATAACAGCAATAGATTTGTAAATTATATACATAATAATAGGCAATATAAATTATCCAAATAGAATAATGAATAAAAAAAATAAAAATACAGTAAGTATATTCAATATTGTATATATATAGTCATATATATATATAATATATTAATATATTATTTAGGCAACGGTTCGGATCGGTTCGGATTGATTTTTTTAAGACTTAATCCGTTAATCAAACCGCGAATAGCGGATTGTTATTTTTCTAAACCATCACCGAACCATGAGATTTGAAAATCGAACCAAACTACACGAATCGGATTAATTCGGACCGAATTGACGGATTGACAAACTATTTGCTCACCCCTAGTATCTATATAGCAGTAACTAACTTTTTCTTGATAAGTACACAGTAGTATTTTGAACTTCTTAGTGGCTGTGAATTACGTGGCATTTGCTACTGTACTAATATTTCTGTTCCACATGGTGACTCACATCAAAGGCGATAATTAAAGTGAAACACAGGAAGTATATTTTTGTAATTTGCATCAAGTGGGCCCTATTGAAAAGAGGAAATACACATTGACGACTCTGGATTTTGTTGCCGATTGACATGAACGAGGCAACAACGGACCCTTTTAGCTCTTTCGTGCACATTCAGATACAGAAACCCTAGATTTATTGTAAATTAACAGTTGGGATTCACGCTTCTCCTTTTTCTTCCCTCCTTTTTCTTCTTCTTCTAATTGATTTTTAATTTTTTTAAATGAATAGTTATAACACGGGGTTGCTATGGCATGTAACCATAATGTCTACCTCTTTCTTGATTGCTTACAACATATATTTCATTGAAATTGGACAAACATTTAGATTAATGCAATTGGGTTGTTGCATTTGCCAGTTTGGAACCCCTAACAAGTGTTTTCAGACTCAAATTGTGATTGCAAAAAAGCTGGACAAGGACTTGTGTGGTTCTGATTTTTCATGCTTCAGCTCTTCCTAGTACTATTTATTAACATTGGATTGATTTATTATTATTATTGTGGGGGTGGAATTTGATTAAGACCCATATTTGGGGCAGTGGTGAATAATTTTTTTACTTGTTTGTTTCAAGCAAGTTAAAAATGGTGGCAAGCTTCAATTGAAAGGTGTTTTGGGTGAACTTACCGGTGGACCTTTAAGGCTTTAAGTGCGAATTCAGTTTGGCATAGAAAAAGACATGCATCTAAAGTTTTTACCTATTCTTACCTGTCGGCATTGAAGAACTGTGTCTCATTTATTGGACGCAATAATTGTTCCTATTCCTAGTGAAGTGGCATGATGAATTAATTTCAGCTAAAAGTTGATGGCTCTGGATGAAAATTTCCCACTGGAATGATTGTTCAACGACTTCTCTAAGAAGAAGTTATTATTTTAGGCAGATTAATTTTTGCCAAAATGGTGTAATAACTAATATCTGTAAAGAAATTATTCTGGATACAGAGATAGAAGACTGAAACGGGTATAAAGATTCAATCTTTGGATGACATAAAATCAAATTCCCATGAATAGAAATTATGTTCTGGGTAAGCAAATCAGTTGCTGCATTTTAGAATTCTCTGTATTTTGATGTACTCCAGAGAGGGAGGGGTAGGTATTTAGTGTTTGAGTGATGTTGGTGCTAGAAAATGTTTGCAGGACCATGTGAATGTATGTGCTGAGCGTGTTTTGTCTTGGCCAAAATGGAAATGAGAAAAATCCAAACGGTGTCTGACAGATTTACTTACAAAGTTGAGAAGGGAGATTAAGTGTTGTGAGACTCATGGGACACTTTCTTCTGTTGTTGTTTAGTTAGGGGCCTTCTAATTTTTGGCTGTAGCGGGGCATGTGGGTCTCTTTAAAGCTCAGGAACAAGCTGTCCAATCCGTTCTTTTGAGGGGAACATTGAAGCAACCCGCTACTTAACTTGTGTTTTGCCGCGAGTTCCTGAAATTCTATAATTTTGTGATTTGTGTTTGAAGGTATGTTCCAATTTCTATGGTGCTTTACAAGTCAGAGTAGCATAGAGGCATAGACACTGAACTGTCTTATCAACTGCATTATCATTTTTCTGGTTATTGTCTTTTCAGTCTCTCTCATGTTGCTGTTACTTTCCTTCTTTCTATTGCATGTGTGATGTAGCTTTTAGTTGCTTCCACAATTGACGACTTGGTCTCTCACTTGTTCTGATATCATTTCTTTACTATTTTATCTAGATGGTTACAACTCCTGAACATAGGGCTTATGCGTGCAGGATCCGTTATTCACCTAAGACTGTTGTTTGCACCTTCTATGATTAAGAGTCTTTAAATTTATTTTATGTGGCTGATTTCAGTGATGGAGTGGAACTTGAAAACTCACTCAGAGTGGGATTTGGAGAATCTAGCAATCTTTAGTGGCAAGGCAATTGAAGTTCCCGAAAAGGTTCGACTTCCCATCCATGAGAGTGGAGGAGATGTAGGAGTTGACGGTGGATCTATATCTTCATCTGGAGGCACCGGTTTCTCTGGTTTTGGTTTGGGACATGGCTTTTCATCCAAGAGTTCCATCTCAGCTTCTGCAGATTCTTCATCTAAAGAGGGAATAAAGACATTTGGAACTGTGGATGATTTGCCTAAAGATTTTAATGAGAAGGAAGAGCTTGCAAGGGTGAGCCATGGTGGGAGTTCTGCTAGACTGGGGGCTTCTATTGGGTCCCGTGAACCAATGGGTTGTTTGAAGCTTGGTAAGCGGACATGCTTAGATGATACATGTGCTGCTAGCACTGCCAAGGCCACTTCTTTTTCTGTGACCACATCATCTGCTACAACAAACAGATCTAGGGTGACTTATCAGAGTACAAAGACCCCATGCTGCCAAGTTGAAGGATGTAATCTCGAGCTCAAGTCAGCTAAAGATTACCATCGCCGACATAGAATCTGTGAAAGCCATTCCAAAAGCCCAAGGGTCATAGTAGCTGGGATGGTGCGCCGGTTTTGCCAGCAGTGCAGCAGGCAAGTTTTTTTTTTATATTGATCTCAGTCAATTAAGGAGGAGCATAATTATGAAAATACCTTGCTGGCAATTTGTTTTGTAAACTATCACAATTGTGATTGCGTTCTGTTAAACATTCCTTTACTTTTGTGTTTTATGCATTCAACATTTGCATCAAGTGTCTATCCTTGGGCAGTGGTTTTAAGGATGTTGGCATGACAACTACTTGTTTAACATTTTGAAAGGTTCCATGACTTGTCGGAGTTTGATGATAAGAAGCGAAGCTGTCGTAAGCGCCTCTATGATCACAATGCACGGCGCCGCAGACCACAGCCAGACAAAATTCAATCTACCTCTTTAAGATTGTCTTCATCATTATATGGTGAGTGAATATTGAGCCATCTTTCATCAAGGTCTCTATTAGGATTCAATATTTTTATTAATCATCAGTCATTGTCTTATATCTTATATTAGCTAATTTTTTTGGAGAAATGGGTTTGAGGTAAGTTCAATCATTGTATGATTACTTACCAAAGATGTGTGGCTGTAAAATTTTTTCCTCTTGTAGCTTCTTTTCTAGCATATGGGTTGTTTCATGTCTTTTTAACTCAATTCTGTGATAATCTCTTTCAATAACCAATTATACTGGCGTGGTTGGTTTTATACATATTCATGGATATCGTCCACTCCTCTTTTTGGATCTGAACAGATGGGAGGCAGCAAATGGATCTTCTGTTGAACAGGGTCCCAATCCAAGTTTCAAACCCAACATCGCAAAGTGCTTGCAACTTTAACGTTACGCATGCCAGAGATTCTTTGATTAGGATTGCAAAAGCTGGGGTCATTAATAAGCAGCTGGATCTGTCCAGTGATGAGATGCCCATTGCCCCTTCTGTGCTCCGTCTTGACTCAGATGGTGCCTCGTGTTTACAAGAGACAACACATCGAGTCCTTAATCATGGTATGCTTCCTTTTCTCAAGTAGAAGGGTATTGATCCATTAAGGCTGTGTTCTTATCGCATAATTGAGATATCACGTGATCTAAAAATATTGAGATTCTGAAATTCAAGATTTCAGACAAAGTGGTTCACAAATTGCCACCTTTTGAACCAAAAAATTCCAAAACAAATTCAATAGAATTGAAAATGCCATGCCCACTATAAAAAAAAGTAGTCCTAAAGGGATAATAGATGAAGAAGTAAGGTGTTTTAGAATGCAAATGCTCTTTCTTAGGTCTTCATAGACATTGTTGGGCCCATTCTTTAATATGAGTTCTGGTTTTAGGAGGTCTTGTTTTAGGGTCTTCACATATGTATTGGTTTCCCGCCTTTGTTTCTGCAAATCTGGACCAGTTTCCACTTTGAAATGTTTAGTCTGTCTATCTGCCTTCTCTACATGAGGGAGAGGGTTGCACATGAGGAAGAGTGTGAGAGTTTGATATACATTGTTTGGCTCATTCCTTAGTAATTTAAACTTTTGGGTCAATTGGCAGTCTGTCGACAAATCTGACCCCATCAATAAATTGGATGTTTTTGATAGTTGGGTTAAGTTTTGTTACTCAAAGAAGCTGCAGGTCTATCAAGGAATGGAGACTCCCAAAAGCCTGCACCTTCATTGTAATTACTCCGTTCCCTCTCTCTCTCCCCCCTCTTCCATGCATCTTGTTGCATCTAAATTATCCAGAAAGATTTCTTGTGGGTTCTATTTTCTTGGCATGAACATCAGCATTTGCAAAGAATTTGGTTGAGGTTTGGGGACCTCCTACATCACTGATTGCATTTTCGGAGTATTGCCCCAATAAAATGATGAATGTTTGAACAAGTTAAAAGGTATAATTGTGTCATCCGGTCTTGCAATGTCTCCGTTAAAAGAGGTGATTTGTATTTGTTGGGAAACATCACTGGGGATAAGTTGCAGAATTTTTTTTCCCGAGAGAAAAAAGCAAATATTTATCACTGTTTCATTATGCTCGATTTAAAGAGTTTTAGATCACAGCATCCTAGGATTCTTTAAACCAAGGTTGTTCTGAATAAATTTTAAAATCCCACATGATGCTTGATCATAGAATAATTTGACATACTTGGGATCCAGTTCTAAAGAATGCTAGGAAATTTCTGAACCCCATAATTTTGATTTCACACCATCAATTCCTGCCAGAAAAGCATAACCTAAAAAGAATTTTTTGCAAAATGACATAATAGTATTTAGGCATTGTACAAATCAAGTGTGCTACTGTATAAAAAAAAATACTGGGATAGCTATTCTAAAACTTAGAAATCATCTCCCAGACCAAACAAATTATAATCCAATGTTTACATATACATTTGTCTAGTTGGTTCATTATTCTTTGCTATTCTTTCTTTGAATTCCTTTATTGCTATGCCTCTGGTGTTAGGTAACCTTTAGTTCTGGCCGGACACCTTTAATCATGCTGCCAATCCGCCATTAATACGATACTGTGCAATATCATTTCCGCCTCAATGTTGGTGTTCCTGTAACAGTCATTCTGCCACAGTGACCTCCTACTACCATTTCTTAATAACAATTTTAAGTCTGCATTCATGATATTAAGACATAGCCCTCTTTAGAAATTGCTCGTATAAAGTAGTTTGAAGACTGCAAAATAAAAGAAATTGGATGCTAGAAGGTTGTGGTCATAATAACTTCAAACCAGGACTTTGAACTTCCTACTTTTGGAAGAAGGAAAGAGGGTAAATAAACTGTACCTTTTTTTCAACTCCAATTATCCAAGAATACCTTGCACTCTGAGACATAGAACATTAGTTGACCCTTGCTGCCCTCAAATTGGAACTGGATCTGATATAATGTAAATAGAAACTATAATACTGAGATTAGAGAAGACAGTTGAGAGACGACAGTTGTCAATATAAATTCTAAGCCTATATTTATCAATTTCTTAATTTAAGAGTTCACATAACACTACTTGACAAGTCCTATAATTATTAAGGCACTCATATTTATAAAGAGAGGAGTCCTATATCTATTAATGCTTGTGTTTGGGTAACATTGTGCATCTGATCTGGAGAATCAAAGGTTAACATATAGGCTTAACTTGGCTCTTCAGCAATATGGTTTTCCATTATTGTCGCCTGGTGAACCCTATAAAATGAATATGGAGATTCTTAGGCCCAAGTCTTGTGTCTTCTCTTGACTGAAGTAGTATCTATACCTTTACTACTTGTTGGAAGGAGCTTCAAACAAATTAAAAGGCAGAAGAAAAATTTGTCTTCATTTCAACAGTTAGATTGAAAATTTCTTCAATTATTTATAACTGAAGGATACCTACTTATTTTATGAATGAGAACTGATTAATGGTGTGCTCTTCCTCCCCCCTCCTCCAAACCCAAGGGTTACTGTTACTAGTTTACCTGGCAATTTTTTACAGGTTTCGAGGCATCTGCCATTACTTCTAACTTAAATATAGCACCAGATGTTCGTCGTGCTCTCTCTCTTCTGTCAACTAATTCTTGGGGTTTAAATGAGCCTGGACCAACTTCTTTGGAGAAGCTCATGCATGCAAACCAAATTGGTGTGGCCCAGCCAGTGATGCATGCAGAACTGAGAAATGGGGAAATTGCTTCATCAGAATATGAGCAGGTGGAACAAACACCTTCCCAATCCAGAGTGCACTCGGTGGACCTTCATAATAATGGGAGCAGCCAATTCCAAGAGTTTCAGTTGTTCAAAGCACCATATGAGTCTAGCTGCTTTTATCCCAGTAGAATCAACTGATAAATCAGAACCAAACTAGACCTGCCAGAGGTAAAATAAGTTTCATGCTAAGGTCAGTGGCCCCCCTCCATCTTTGTTGAATTTTATGAACTTCACAATGTCAAAAGTACCTGTATACACTGATCTATTAGCCTTACTTCAACAGTAGATAATGCATTGATATCTGAGTCCTTTGCAGCTGTTACATTTTCTGTAGAGATGTTTCTAAGTTACCCTGGACTGTCTCGGGGTGAAGTTTCATGTGACTAACATGTTTGGTATCACTGCATATATAATATATTTGTTGCTAAATGGAAGTCATAATCGTCCGAGTTTGTATTTTTCTGAATCTAGAGAACAATGCTGGGTACCACCAAAGAAATCCATAGGAAAAATGGTTATGGTTATGTTGATAGTCCTCTGTTAGAATCTGGTGTTTGTATGAGGCAATATCTATGGAACAACATCTTCTTATTTTCTCTGGTAAAATATAGCCATGCAATTCAAACTTAATGTAAGAAGGCAAAAAAAAAAAAATTTGTGAGAGGCAATGTGATGTGGTTTTGATGTGTCTTTTTCCTCATATACAAATGACATAAGTTTTCATTCATACTGCAAAATTTGGCTTTTGTATATATTTTTATAAGTAGTTGTGACTTGTCAATCTATGAAGTTGGAATGAAAATTTGATGGACACAATTTGGACATTTTAGGAAAATGTGAGAAATTTATGAAAATAAAATTATTAATGATATCTGGTTGAATATTTTGGGGTTGAGAAAAAGGACATTTATACACACTTCAAAATGAAAGAATTACCAAAAAATGCATATAGAAATAAACTGGACTATTTTAGAAAGCAAAATTGCTTGCTGACATGCATATAAATTTTGGTTTCGTTAGTAACTTATGAAAAGCTCATTTACAAAAATATAATTATGAGCAACATAATTTGCTGACGATTTCAAAATATTGTTGGATTTTCTCAGATTAGATATGTTCTTTTACCCTTACGGATATCTTTGCCAATCTAGTAGATGCTTTGGCCCTCATACGATAGAAAATTTTGGAGGAGATTAAACCCTTTTTTATTTAAAAAATATATATGTTTTTCCTCTGTCCTCATTCCCTCCTATATATGCATGGAATATCTCTCAAATATCTCAGACACGTTTAGTCTTTTGTTGCTTACTCTCTTGCACCCCACTTTGTGAATATAGGAGACATGCAAATTGTGTTTTTTCTTACACTTTTGGACTGGCGCACAGATGTTGTATGCTAAACTAGGGCGCTAATAGGCATGGTGTGATATGATTATAAAATGCTAATGTGAATCATTTTCTTTCGAATCACAGGGCCAAACCTGAGACATGTGACATTAAGTGATTTAGGCATCAAATGAGGAAACATATACAGACAACATTGTCACATTGATAATGTTGACATATCAATTATTAATAGTGAGAGCGTCCCATGGAACTGTTTCTTCAGCATCCTGAAAGCGATTTGATTGCGTTGGAAATCAAAGTTACTTTGGTTTGCTGCTCAAAGCAACAGAAGTACTTCTAAAATTCTAACCAAGCACGGTATCTTGGCTGAGGAAATCTTCACTGAGTGTTGCCTTGAATATTTTCATAATAGATGCATTTATTTTTCTTCTGTAAAATGATACCTCTGGTGTAAAGATTGCCGTTTGTTAGCTGATCGATACCATTAGGCTACAACTTAATGACTGGTGCATAGTTCTGATTATGAGCCCCTGTGCTTGTGGCATTCCCATTCACTTTCTGTCACTTTGGCACGCTTCAAGACTATCTTGAAATACAATACTTTGAAGCTGAAAGGAATGATATGCTACCTACACCTAACTTATGAAGAGTGAATGGAATTCAACAAACACCCCTGTATCTATAGTAGCCATCTCTCTTGACAAGTGAGCAGTTCCTACTGATCTGATATATTGCTATCTATTCACAGGATCTCAATGCAGTTTTGGCCTAGTTGGCAACTTATTATCTAACCAGAGACCGGGAAGGACATGCATGTTTCAGATTCTGATGGTCAGCTGTTTTCAATTTTTTCCATAAAAACAATGCTGGTACATCAACTTCAAGTGTTTATTGCAGTAGAACATCATGTTGCAATATAATAAAACGTTTGAAAATTTTCGTTTGTGCTATCCGAACTCACCATTATTATGAATTCACAGAAGCTATTGTTTCCTTTTGAACTGCTCAAGGAATTTTTAGAATATTGCATGACCAGTCCGTCTCTTGTTGCTGACAAAATCAACCTGTAGTTATTGTTCCAAGTCCGGGGCCATATTTTTAATGATCTTGTTAGATGATATTTATATGATTTTGCATGAAGAGACTGATATTTGGATGTTCTGTGCACTTGTTACCTGTAGGAAATTTTTTTTTTATTTTTTATTTTATTTATAAATGAACAATTGATTTTTTGATTGGAAAACACACGCAAGGAAAAATGTAGCTATTGAATGAATTTAGTGGATTTTTATGGCTTGTGTTGCATGATTGGATTCGTTGAACCTGCCGGACTAGTGCGCTTCATCTTGCTGCCACCGTTCCATCCCGTGTGCTCCAATTAACGGGGCATGATATGGTCAGCGATGAATTTTCGACTTTTTAGCAAAATTTGAACTGTAAATATCTTTGATCATGAAAGAAGCAGCATAAAGGGAGAGTTATTTGTATTTTTAATTCTATTGTCTTAATGGTTGTTGTCATTGGCAACAAAAGAAAAAAAAATGGAAGACTTTCAAGGCTTTTGGTCACTTTAAAGCATACATAAACAAAAGGGTTTTAACTTGCGAGGTACATAATTTTTAAAATTTTTGTATGTATAAAAATGATTTGGGAACATAATACTACCATGGTCTGTGAAATGGATGCTCTTGGATGGTATGCATCTCATATAGTTTTCCATTTTTCTTTTTCCTTTTTTTGAGGCCAAAAAGTTCTTAACATTCCACTAGAAATCTTAGCCGTTGATTATAACATTTATTTATGCAACTTTGGCTTTATTTTACACAAGTGATGGTTGGTCATAGATTGTTAGATAACCAAATCAAATCCTAATCTCATAGATACACTTGTCGAGTTGTGCGTAAGAGAATGAAAATTATTGTTACAAATGAATGAGCTCGATGGAGCAAAATGAGACCCCGCTATTTTTTTATATAGCATAATCTATAATTTCAACATTTTTTAAAAAAACTTTACACATTTATTCAAACCAATATGGTAATCTAAAATATTTTATCCTAATGAATATTTCATACTACCACATAAATTTATAATACTTTTAAGTTGTGTTCAACTGTATGAAATTGGAGCCTAAAATTAAAATTGGTGAAATTGAAGAAAAATTTGGTTCAATTTTGTGAGTTGTTTTTTTTCTAATTTCAAAAATTTCAATTCCACCAATTCCAAAACTCCAATTCTATGCGACTGAATACTGCATTAGTTACAAATGACACAAATACATGAATCCTAGTGTACAAAATTTTAATTACATAAATGTTTTGCCCATACCATGGAAGACTTTAGTATTGGAATCAAATTATTAACTTCTAAAAATCAAATGAGAACCACTTTGATGAGTATGACATAATTACATTAGTCCTTATAATTAGAGTATACAATTAAGTATAATTGGTAAATTCTTTGAAAACTTCACTCTCAATTATAATTCTAATTTACAAATACGTGATGTAGTTCGAACGGTAGAATGCAAATTTTACAGTCTAATGGTATATCTTTCAATGTTTGAGCTCCAGCGTGGACAAAAAAGGTGTCTGCAAGTAAGAATGTGTGTTTCTTACCATTAAAAATAAAAAAAAATGCGGATTTTAAAATGAGATTCCTAATTATTTCAGAATAGATGAAATTAGACAAAAGAATTTCAAATTTCAAAATATATAGTGTCTTGAAATTTCAAATATTAATTGAATTTCATGAAATTTCAAATCTGTTAAAGTATATATTTTTTGTTTATCCAATTTCACCCTTATTTTGGTATGTTGAATTAGCTCCAAGTCTAACTTAGTGATATCTCTTTTACTTTTTAAAGGAGATGGTGAGAATTTCATGGTGTCTGAGTTTATTGCTAATGAAAAGAAAAAAAAAAAAATTGTTTAAAAAAAAAAAAAATAATAATTCCAAATTAATTCCGGAATTTATAGCACAAGCCAGATAAAAACCTCACCATTTAAAAACAAGGTTCTTGCTGTAGTTTATATATACATACACGCGCGCCGCTCACACACATGTTATACATCTTTACATGTGTCCATATACGACCTAAAACCCCTCTCTCATTATATGTGAATAATACACACCAAACTTAAAACCTTTCTTCACAGGATTTAATTTATTCTTTCGTTTCTCTGTTTTCGTATCGAATATATTAGAATAGGGTTAGATTGTATCGAAGTTTTGATCCATGGAAGAGGCGAGCCAACATGGACAAGTCACCGCAACCTCATCTGGTGGTATATATTCTGTTCGTTCTTCTGATCTTGATTCATATGTGTGTGTATGTATATGTATATGTGACGTTCTTGGTTGGAATTATTATTTTTGATGGGTTTGTTTAATCGCTTGTAATGGGAGCTCTGTTCATAGAGGTTCATTAACGAAGCAATATTGAAGCTTAAGCACCTATGTATGAATATTGTAACACACTAGTCACGCTCTCTTAAACAACACTACCTGAAGTTATCTAGTGCTTGGGATTTCGCGAGTTCGATCGCTTTACCATACTCTCTGCAAATTTTTATTAGGGTTTATAAAATTGGAAATTTTGCTACTTTTATTTATTATTATTTTATTATTATATATTGGGTGGTAGAGTTGGGTTAAATTTAGTCTAAATTGGCTTAGAGAAAATTGCCTAATACTTCCCACATTTTGTTTTTATATAAAAAAAATTGTGATTGTTAATTTCCACATCCTAATAGTGCCCACCATTTGTTTATGTGTATACGCAACTCTCTCTCAATTCATGCCTTTATGGTCACGATTAGGGTTGTGAGGGCTTTGTGTTTGTGAATCTTTGTTGGTGCATATGCATTAATAAGTAGCTTCCTTGGCTAATTGCTTGTATTGAGCTTGCTTTCATGTGCATCTTACCAAGTAACTGGTCATTTTGACACTGGATGCAGATGGGAGGACTGTTGATTCAGATAACTTGACAGAAAAGGTACTTGGTGCTAGTACACCATGTTAGATTAATTACTTTATTTATACATTTTGGTTTATCTAAGTAATATGTTCCATTAATCAACATTTTTTATTTATTATCAGCCACTTCCGCCTGAAGTTGACAGGATTGTTTCTGCAAATCCTTCTCTGGATGCTGCCGTCGCAGGACCTTCAAGTCATGTCGCAAATGAGCCTGAATCCTCCAATACAGATGGAATCACCAAAGCTGCGTACCCTCCAAGTGCCCACTCGCGGGAACAATCTTTATATTATGGAGGTTAGTTCCTTGTTAACTTGCTTCTTTTACTGATAACAGAAGCTGTGAATTCAGTTTCCTTGCCGGAAGGAATTAGGCCATGATTTTGATGGAATATAGGAATATAGATTTTGATGGAATATAGAATAAACAAAACTGTTAAGAGTCATGATTCCCTTTTAATATTGACCCTTTAATAAATGATTTTATGATTGAGATACAAAAATTGGACTCACCTGATATATTATTTGAGCAGTTAATTCATAGTTATTATTGTGATTTTCTATGTTCTGTTGCTTCTTACAACAGTTATACAGAAATTGTAGTAATAGGTTATATCATTTCCTCTTGGCTTCAGGTTATGACAACAGCACTGGTAACTGGGATGAATATCCTCACTATGTTAATGCAAACAGCTTGCAGGTTGTACCCCCGGTGAGGATAAATCTCTTTCCTTTGCACTTCTCTCATTCACCTTCAAATGTAACTCATCTGATGTTTCTTTCTTGTTTGACCCAACTTCGGCAATGGACAATGATAATCCATCTCTTGTCTTTCATTCCGGTTATGGCTTCGATACTTAAGTGGCATACGGACAATTTTCCCCAATAGCTAGTCCTCTGTCCCCAATAATGGTAGATGGCCAGCTATACGCTCCACATCAATTCCCGGTGTCTCCACCTTATTATCCACAGCAATTTTCTCCAACTTTGCCGCATGTTAGTCCAACACATCCAATTTCGCAAACTGAGCTGATGACACCAGGAAGTGGTGGCAAAGAGGGTGTTGGTGACAATATGGTCTTTGGTCCTGGATCAGGTTACTTTGTACATTTTGGATCTTTTGATGGAGGAGACTTTTCTGGCAATGGTTATAGCCCTGGCTTCTACAATTTCGAGGGGGAGTTTGGAACTGGCGAAGTATTACCAAATCAATCAAATCTTTCACGCAAAGGCAGTTATTTTTCCCCATTGACATCAGCACCAGCTTATGCCCAATCAATTGGCGTATTGGGGTCATATGGCCACAACGTTGGACAGGTTTGTTTATTTTTAATATTGAACGTGCCTTTCTTGTAGCTAAGTACTGTTCCTTGGTACCAATGGACCATTAGCCCAATGGTAAATTTTGCTTGTTAATCAAAACTTTATGAATCTTAAAAATAATGCGCGACTAGTGTCAAGTTGCCCATTATTTTTGGGGTTAAAATGAATGTATTTTCAAGTTGTTGGGAGTTTGTAGCTTAAATGTTGAATTTACCATGATATCACCCACTTTTATAGTAGATGGTAGATATTTTCTTTCTTTCTTTCTTTTTTTTTTTTCTTTTGTTCACATGGTGCTCTCAGACCTCTTAGAGAACTCCACAGTCCGCTATCGGGCACATGCAGTTTCCTGTCCCACATGCACCAAGCAATTACAGGAAAATTCATGGGGTGGCCCCAGGCTTTCTAGTAGATGCTGGTCAATGTGACAATAGGCCTTTCGGTTCTGTTTTCTACCAAATTAGATTCGGTTGCATGATACCATGGATCTTGGTTTCTCATACTTCAGTAAGTGATTTAACTGGCCCTAGTTAATCATGATAAGACATTTTAGGGTTAATGGATATTGGTACCTTTTGCATTGTATAGTACAAATTTAGTCGAAACCTTTAAAGCCAAAATAACCAAACCATCCTCTTTGGTTCTTGTTTACTTCTTGTAGTTGAATTAGCTAATACTTATTTTTACCTTTTTCCTTTCCTAAACTGCTGTGATTATTAACTGAGTTTACTGTTAATTGATAATAAACTTGCGTTTTGCACTGGGGGATGGCCATCATATTCAATAACTTGTCAGATGAGTTTTGAATTTTGGAAGCCATGTAATTGTATCCTTGCATTGAACTGAATGCCTCCGGGCACACTGACATAGCAATCCCTTTGGGTGTTATTTTTATTTCGAAATGATATTACCTTCCACTTTTCTAGGCTATGGAGCTTTTGAACAGTTAGCTGAGTTTTCATTTTGGAAATCCTGTAAACTCATTACCTCTGGGCTCTAGACACTGACTTATGAATTAATTGCAGATTTCTCAAGAACATAGACCATTTCATGGATTTGGATTGTCATCAAGTTCCTCCACTAGACACTATCAACATGGTGGCTCATATCAGAGCTCAAACTATGGTGGTGCATCCATTTCTCACTGGGGGGCTAATCATGGCAACCGACTCACTCTTGACAAAGGCGGAAGACGAGAAAGGGACCGTGATTCAATTTGCCTTTTTACTAATTCATAAGGTATCTCTAGTGATCATAATCGCGGACCTAGGGCTTCAAAGCCAAAGGGCAAGAACACTTCTGAAGAGAGCTCATTATCCGTTTTTAACAGAGATAGTGCGTCTACCTCTGGGGTTCATTTTGATCTGTACAACCATCCAGATTTTGTCATAAATTACGAGAATGCGAAGTTTTTCATCATCAAGTCTTTCAGCGAAGACAATGTTCACAAAAGTATTAAATACAGCATTTGGGCTAGCACAACACTTGGAAACAGAAAGTTAGATGCTGCTTATCGTGAAGCAAAGGGGATGAAGGGTCATTGTCCAGTCCTTCTCTTCTTTTCTGTACGTTACGTGAATTCTGAAACTCACAATTTCTTTGCCCTACTTGTCATAGCTGTTGGAACAACTTGGATGACTTGGGATTTATTAAAACTATTCTAAGCAATCAGATTCTTATCGGATGAAAAAAGATAAAAACAAAGGAGGCTATAAATTGTAGTTGTTGGATAGAATACCTGCTAAGTAGGGGACCTAGGGGATATGAGAATGCTTTTTGTTGGCAGCATTTTAGAATTTTTTTGGTCTGTGAAATAGCTATCATATATATATATATATATTTTTCATAATTAGCTATCATATGTGGTTGTTGCATATTCTAATGTATTTCTTTCTATTCTTTTAAGCTTGACGTATTGCAATAGTGGATCACTTTTACTAGTTCCTATCTTTTGGAAGCTGCTACTCCATGTTCTTGAAGCAACAGCTCTTGCCACATCAGTCATTGCACAAGCATGTTATCACTAACATTGAAGTTGATTGATGCATGAGCTAATGACTTTCTGATGTGCGAAGCACCTGCTTTACAAGATGGGATTGGTGGTGTGCAGGCCTTCACACTAGAAGCAAGCTTCTTGTTAGTAGCCTAACATAAATCTGTTAATACCTGTCATTATGTCAGGTGTATAATAACTCTACTATCCCTTGTCGTGTCCACATAGTTGTCCATCTTTGGTTGGTTGGCTAGGTTTTTGTGTTGTGTTTAAGCATTGCTCCGAATTTGTTACGAACACACTTAGTCAGTTGGTCTTATCAACAGTTGCTTCTCAAGAAATATAATAATAATAAAGTAAGAACGCAGGGTTAATAGACTTTTGTTGAGCTCTCTTCTGCTTTGCTATTGATATATCTTTGCATAGTTAGGGTGAAAAAACAGAGTTAATATTCTTTCCAGCCCAGTACAGATACAAATGAAACAATCATAGACTTTTCTTCAAAACTGGTAGGTACACATTAGAAATCCAATTCACTTATGACTGATTTCAATTTTTTTTTCATCGGTCTCTTTTCTGCTCTATTACAATTCTTTTGGTTAATTAGCACTCTTAAGTGTTGTTCTTTGGAACTATTTGTAGGTCAATGCAAGTGGACAGTTCTGTGGGGTAGCTGAAATGGTTGGACCTGTAGATTTTGAGAATGATGCAGACTACTGGCAGCAGGATAGGTGGACTGGGCAGTTCCCTGTACAGTGGCATATTATGAAAGATGTCCCTAATAGTCGGTTCCGCCACATACTACTTGGAAATAATGACAACAAGCCTGTTACTCACAGCCGAGATGCTCAAGAGGTAAACATCTCTCTCTCACTCTCTCGTGTTGTTGATCCTGATTATTGTTAGCCAGATCAGCTGATTGGGTATTGTCAGTAACACGGTCCATTTTTAGTAGATGGTTATTTCAATGCCTTCTCGTTTTGTCCACCTTATTAGATTTATCCTTTTAGATTGTTGTGAGGCTTGGTTAGTTGCTTCAGGTTAGGAATGGCCCATGCATATAGTGATTTAAAATCCGTACTCTGTTTTTCGTTCCCCCTTTGTGGTTACACTAGGTGTTATTGATCCATCTTAAGTTGAGCTAATCCCTGAGCCACATGCATTATGTAAGCGTGGGCAGTGTTGAACTATGATATTTGGTTCCTTACTCGCACAAGTTGCAGGTCAACCCAATATATAAAACCTTTAACTTGATGCTAACTCAACCAAGCTTCCTGACTCAAGCCCAACCTGCTCTCAACTTCTTAACTTGGGTTGGGAAATTGTGCTAAAACTTGTATTGAACTTAGTTAACCTCAGATTGGGTTACCCTCACTTATAATAGGTTCTAAAACTGAATTAATATATAAAAAATTATTACTGAACTCTCAAGAAATTAGTACTTTTAAATGATTCCTATACAAGAAATCAAAATATAAAGATACCGAAACTGAAAAAAGGTTGGTCAATATTATAAATTATATATATACCAAGTTGCATCCCCTAGTTTCTTAGTCGTTAGCTCGGCCGATTCACCTATCACTGAAGGTTGACCTATTTTTTTCAGTGTCCATTCTTCTGTACTAGCTAGACATCACTAGATTCGTGTCAAATTCCAACAGTATACGAGTCCATTTAGTTGTATCATCATTAATACAACCCAACTCAGGGAATCTTTTGTTTGGACTATTAGGATCAGCACTTGGCAGCATAATGTTCCCCATGAACCCCCTTTGTTTATGGTCAAATTATATATTAAAACCATATGCCAACCTGTGATTTCATCTCAATTCATGTGTTTTTTTGGTCTTCCACACATCCTTGTAGCACCTTTTAGTTTTGATCAATAATATTGTTAAGCTTGTGCTGATGCTGGCTCATCAAGTTTCATCAGATATATGGAATATATTGGCAGACCAACCCACCTATCCTACCCCAACTCATATCTATCCCCTTTTAATCTGTTTCCGCTTTGTCTTGAAAGTACATTCAAGTGCCATCATGATAAATTCTGCTTGTCTGTCATTGTTCTCCTAATTGTGACTCGATGTAACTTAGTTTTTGTCTTATTTTCTTCCCTAAACTTGGAAAATTTCACCCAGCTTTCTCTCTTTTGGCTATATTTTTCAGGTGAAACTGGAACAGGGCATTGAGATGTTGAAGATTTTTAAGAATTATGATGCAGATACGTGCATCCTGGATGATTTTAACTTTTACGATGAGCGAGAGAAAGCCTTGCAGAAAAGGAAGGCTAGACAGCGAGAAGGTTCAACCAAGAATGCTTCACTTGCCCTTGTTGATGCCTCAATAAATCAACTTTCTGATAATTTTGCTGGAGCTCTTCAGTTGGAAAATGGGAAGGAAGTTCCCATAATAGAATAGAGTATTGGCCACTAAAATGGGTATGTGGAAGGAATATAACTGTAGCATTGACTCGCACATAAGAGTTAGGTATAAGTAATCTGGGTTCTGGTGTTGTTTTAACTGGACACATTGCCGAAGGCAAATTTTTGAGGTGGTATTTCAGAATTTCAGTCATCTCCAACGGTTTTAAAAAAGTCGTCTTTACTTTTTTAGGGTCTTTTAATTTGTAAACTGTTCAGAGTAGTTGGGTGGTAATTTGGGCATTCTTAGTTGAGACAGACAGGGAAGCTGTGGTACACTACTTGTTCCCTTTTGGTTTATCTTTTAATTGGTTTCCTTGGTGGAAGGTGGTGTCAGGCATATGGAGGAAATTGAAGTGGGATTGTTCGTCATCGGAGCAATCTGTTCTTGTGTGGTTGACTCCATGCTGGTTGTAATTTTAGATTTTTGTTGATAGTACAGAGCAATTATTGCAAGCTGCTGCGAAAAGGAAATTGTAAAATTACCCAATTTGGGTGGTCACTGAAGTAAATGCAGCAACGGCAATTTTACAGAAATTGAACAGAGCATTTCCCATATTATTATTATTATTATTATTATTATTAGTTATATACTTTTTGCTGATCTTGAGAATGATCATTGTTATTATGCTCATGTATGTTTTACATCTTTTGGAATTAACTAATCCCAAGAGGGTTCTGTAGTACATTTTCAATGCAGGCACTCATTTTTTTGGACAGGATCTAATATTTTCCTGGCATCATCTTATGGAAAGTCAGGATAAAGAGGGAAGGATGATTGAATCTTGTCCTTCACTGCACTGCTATGTTATGGGCTACATGTTGGCATCTGCTAGAGTGTAGGTGAGCAAAGATTTGATGCGGTGATAGTGGTAAGTTCTATCTTGTTCAAGATGGTTTTGATCATACTTCCTTTAAAAGTCTTATATAACAAAATGGTTGCTTTTTCTCAAAACGAGACAGGCAAGAAGAGGTAGATTTATCTCAATATTGCATTGTTGCATCGAACTTGAACTTGGACTATTATTTGAATTTTGTTCTGAATTCAGCTTTAAACAATGAATATGTAAATGCTTATTTCAGGACATTCTTCATGCTGCATTTTCTGTCTTCACAGTGTTTGTGACCTGAAGTCGAAGTGGCTGAGGTCTTTTAGGTTAAGATGCGCACACACTAGCATATCAAGAAACTCTTGTTTTTGCACTCTGTAGGATTTCTTTCTTTTGTCTCAAATTGGAAAAATAAGTAGGAGCCATTGCTTTGTATAGCTGAAGAAAATAAATTCTTTTTTTATACCGTTTATTGTATAAACCAATTAGTTAAATGACACCCAAACTCTCACAGACATCATCTTCCCCTCAACCACCCTTCAGAGAGAATAGAACTCGAGATATTCTGAATTGCCATACAAAGCCCTCATAGCATTGCAAGTTTCAAATCTCAAACTCGTATCTCTCAAATACTTCACAATTTGTTGGTTTTTATTTCTAACTCCTGTAGTTCTTTATCAATAAGACTCGATTTTTTTCACTTCACAACTTGTTGCATCTTGTGGTTTAGGGTTTATATTTCGGCTCTCTTTTTTAGCAGTTCAATCATTCAGGTGTTGTCTTTGTTTGATTTACCTATCTTCTTGCTTGCTATCTTAGTGTGATTTACACTTTAATAATACATACATACATACATACATATATATATATATATATATATATATATATATATTTCACTGTTTACTGTATTAGCTTAAGCCTCAAAACCTACCATTGGGCTTGTGGTCCAATCACAACCACAATTCCCTGTGGGCAAGGTTTGCTTCCAGAGATCGTGACTGGAGCTGAAATTGATTCTGGAAACACCTAAGTTGGAAGTAAATATGTAAATCAAAGAAGGGTTAGTCGTCTCTGTATGCAAGAAGTTCCTTGGCTGAGGTTTGGGGTGGATTAGGATCATATCCAGCACACAACATTGTACCCAATCTGTACTCCCCCAACCTAAAGTGTATTGAATCTGAATTCTGAACTGAACTTGCTTACAATACCAACAAATAAAATTTAAAGCATTGATTCCTTCACATGTGTTAATTGGGCGCATTAGCTTATGGTGGCTAGTATATGGATATCTTATGTCTTAAGGTGAAAACTAGCAGTTCACCTTGTGAATGAGCCAAGTCAATAGATAAGTCCGCTTCAACTCTGAGATGGTGTAAATTAAAAAATGATTCATATGAAGTTAATAAAGTCACAGAATTTTGAAATAGGAGCACAAATATGTTTGAAACTTGGAAGGCAATCCCAGTGAGTTTCATGTTAGATGTTATTCAGAGGTTACCTAAATTTGAACCGTCTTATAAAATGGACAAAAGCACGGAAGGGTCTATAGATCATCAAAGGTCCAGCCTTGGGATGCTTGAATTGCTCATAGAGGGTCTTGCTACCTGGCTTTTCTGGATGTGTTAATCATTTGAATTTTGTATAAAATAGTATGGGTAAGCTATGCAAAGTCTGCTATATGCTGTAAAGCCTGTAATTGATTATGAAGAACTAGTATGATCAATCCCAGTTTAAATATGCTCTAATCCTAATATAACTGGGATCTAATGCCACAATGAAAAGGGTTTTTAGTGTGCTTGCTAATTTCTGGTCAACCTGCAGATGGATGTCTAGCTCAACTGTATTCATATGTTTGTGTATTGGTTGCATTGCTTTGGCTACAATGATGATTAAGAACCTTAGCCCTGATTATGGGTATTTGTTGCCAAAAGTACTGGAACTTGTTTCATGTGCAGCCCATGTGTGACCAAAAGGTTCAAAGTGGTGCATGACCATCATAACACAAGACATGGTAAAACATAATCTTGTGGTTCTTAATGCTTCTTTTTTATTAGCTAATAATCATCTGCAAATTACCCATATTTTTTCTGTTGGTTTCTGTAAACAGGGGGAAGTTGAGCACTTAATTGGGGTAATGGCAGTAAACGTGCTAAGCCACTCCAGAAACTGTATTCCCGAGACTATGGCAAAAGAGAATGAAAAACTGGTACCTACCCTTTTCCTGGTATGGTAACAATCTTCCAATAATATTGTTAACCATCTTTACAAGAGGAACACACTTCTAGTACTCAAACTAGAACCAAACATTGTAATTCTCTGTTTATATACCGAAATCAATATGGATTTTAGAGTTGTGTCTCGTACTCTATTAGTTTAGTTTCAAGGCTATGCACTTCACCTCAACATTTTGAAGCCTTCTAACAAGTTTCTTGAATTGTTAATGATTTCATCAAGATCATTTCTGATGTTGTGCTCATCTTCCTACACTCACTCATACAAGAGTAATAGTTTATTTGCTTGTCTAGGAATGATGCCTTCTGTAAGATGGGCGACCTTGAGTTGCTTATTTACTTTTGCTATAGTTTCAGTCCATGGCTAACTTGTACAGGGAGGTATGCCCCTCTTGATACCTGTACATGATTGATTTCTTTTCAATATACATCTCAAGCTTACCCTACCAAAAAAGGAAGAAAAATCTTGCTCATGTACCATATGACCAATGCTTTGCAGATTCTAGAAATTGCTGGCCTGGCTCATTATGGATATTGGGAGGGAAATATCCGACATTTGGTATAATTTGACACAAATATCCTTTCCCTCATTTGGTTTCTTGTTTGCTTTACAGTGGCAGTAATTGAGTTGTTTATTTCCCCCAAAAAAAACTCAACCAGGGGTAACGGTTAGATACTGAATTAAGTTACAGTCAGGCAACCTGTTGACATGATCACTAAGATAAATAATTCTTGTATTTGTTATATTTTATTCAGTTTTCATGTTGATAATGTGTACTACTCCGAAGAATTCAATTTAATCAAGTTTAATTGCGTAGGAGATATATTATTTAAAAAAAATGGTTCAACTATTATAGACCCTTATTGTTCCATTTACAAACAAATAAAAATAAAAATAAAAATAAAAATAATTCCGGTGTTTTGTTGCAGGTATTGGATAGTCCTGTATTCAAGGGTGAATGTGCTTAAAAAGCCAAAAACAAACTGAAGATTTTTAAGATCTTGGAAGACTTGTATGAATGCATGATAATTCAAATTATGCTCGCATCTCCTCTTTCTAGTTAGGATAATTTCGCTTACCTCCCCTCTAGTTAATAACTTTGTAACAAATACACCCCTCTGATGAGTCAATGTTGACATCATAACCCTCTCATCCTAAAAATGTCTATACGTCGCTAAAGCACAAGCGACAGACTACTATAGCACTGGCGACCATTTGTATTTTGTTGCTAAAGAATAGCGACGAATCATTGCTAAAGTACTTTTGGGATATTAGCAATGATTCTTCGCTTATGTTTCAGTGATGAATTATATTTCGCTGCTAAATCATGAGTTACGAAACCACCGGGCAAGACTTCTATAGTGACGAAATCAATTCCATGGCTTAAAAGGTAAATGAACAATTGATTTGTTATTGTTTGCTGAAAGGCTAAACCTGTCGAACTCCCTAAAGAAAGGAATATCACCAACAACTTACACTTCATCCCTATCACAACAAATTTCGTTGCTAAAAACATACAGCAACCCATTTTTTAAGATTTGCAATGATCTGTTTCGTGCCTAAGGCTATTCTTGTATTCCCATTTCCCCCTTGAAGTAACAATCCTGTTGCCATATGGATAAAAGTTAAAAAGAATAATTTCCTGATTTCCTTTTCACCTGGGTAGAAAGAATAAATAAGCTGCTCTTAAGTCTTAACATCCTCCCACTTGAAGAAATCAGGAGAGATCCCGAACAATTACTCTTAACCTATTACGACATTTTGAACTCGCCGTGTGGTTTGCTAATTGAAAGAGAAGAAAAACTTGCCAAAGACACTTCATTAGCCAGCCTAGCTTCCAAAGGATTCTGAAATTACACATATAAAGACACATGTAATACAGAAATAACACAACAGATCCTGTTCATATAATGCAAATAGTTGATGATGGTAGAATTTCTGCCTTTTGATGCCAGCTCAATTATTTATTTAGCACTGTGCTTTCAACTTTTGCAAGAGTTCAAAGAAGGATTAGCTCCAGGGGGAAAAGCTCATTTTCCCAATTGGTAGAACAAGCAGCATCCTTCAATTGGAGTACCACAAACAGAATGTACAATTACACTCTTGCTCTTATAGATTTGTAGACATCAATGTATTTCCCAGCCATGTTACTCCAGCTATTATCAATTTCCATAACCTTCCGAACAATGTCATTCCATTCATTTGGTTCTGCATAAAAGATAAAGTAAGGAGAAATAACGGTTGCAGTCACCTTATATTAAAGCCCTATACCATGTTACATTTCATAATCTCTTTTAAATGCACGTCCGCCCATAAAATTTGATGGAAGTATCAACTACCACCCACCAATAAAGTCATAATCTGAAGGATTAAACGCCTATTTCACCCCTATTAATAATGAACCAAGAACAAACATTTGGAGCACGAAACTTTTTAACTGGCTGCAAATGCTTGAATTGGGTGGGGGAGAATATGAAGACAGCAACATCTTTTACCAATCAAGTCTTGGTGCTTGTGTAGCCTTTTAACCTATGAGCTATGCCAATATCAAATATAGGACTGGGTGGTTGGGGGAAGGAAAAGGAACATTGTTGACACAAGATATACTGGTCTATAAACTTTGCTGAACTTACTCTCTCGGTAGTGCGAGAATGCACGGTCAAGAGCACAGCTCAAGGATCCTTCGTCAATTCCATCAAAAACAAACCTTCAAAAAAAATGAACACATATATTAGCATTGGTTAAAAACTTGTCTAGAAAGAAACTTTCACAATATAAAAGTGTAAGGGCTTCCTCACTCCACAATTTTCACATTTCAGTTAGCTCTAGATCACTTCTCTTAAATATTGAAAGCTTATAAAGTTTAACTTTTAACATCACTCTGCTACCCTAATCCCGACTACTGTACATAAATCTTTTAATGTCATTCTGACCCTTATTTTATGGATAAGATCACAGTACCTTGAAAGCTTGTAATTTTTTTCTAGAAGGGACCACATCAATATTTATTTAGAATAGGTAGAATGGTAAATAATGCTGTTAGCAAAAATGAGATCTCACCGATATCTCTAATTTCAGCCATTATTTTCACAGTGGCTACCTCAGATGTTTTTTCTTCTAAATTCCCACATGAGATCCGAGAGACAGCAACACCACTTGGGCATCAGCAATGGAAGCAATCTTGCACAAATTGGTAGTAGCAATGCCATTGCTTGAAAACTCTTAATTATGGCATAGGTTCAAAAAAAGCTCATAGCCTACCTCCCAAACTGAGGGAAGGCCGCTACATATGCCCCTTTCCAATGTGCAAGTAACCAGTATACCTCTCTAAAGGAGCTCTAATATCGCCATATTTGTAAATTTCTACCTTGGTAACATGTTCAGTTTCAACCAGGGCTTTGGATCAAGACACATCTCGTCATCTCACATGGGAGTTTGAAGGTTCAAGTTTCCATTGGGGCGTGTGTTTGTGTGCTTGCTAAAAGGAAAAGGGGAAAAAAAAGTTAATTTTAGAATTTTACTATGGCAACTATTGACAATTATGATGTTATGTCTCAAACTCTCTTTATGCAAACATACATAACAGACAATAGGATTAGAATTGCACACCCTTGCATAACTTAGTAAGATAACTAACCCTAATTTAATTTTATTATTATTATTTTTTAATCCTAGCAAGAAGCTCACACACACATTCCCTATGGAGACTTTAACCCTCGACCTTCTACTTTGGAAGGTGAAAAAGTGCCACTAGACTACAACACTTGGTGATAACTAACCCCTAATCGACACCTTAATTGGCAGGAATTCCTAGTGTACAACTCGCAACTCCGTGCGAACAATCTATAGACAATTACAGGTTAAGAAAATGCAACTACAAAGAAAAACAGGTCAAAAAGAAAGATATGATGGTGGCCTATGATTGTAAGGCCTAGTTTGGTACGCAAGAAAGGAATGGGCAATCCATTCCAACCATTCCCTTGTTTAGTATGCCTAACATTTAAAATAGGAATGACCATTCCCTTGCAATGAAAATCCATTCCACATTACTGAATGAAAATTCATTCCAAGAAATGAAATTCTTGGCCACCACCTCCCACCACCACCACCACAATTACCGCCACCGCCCTCTTCCTCCACTGCCTTCCACCACAACCGCCGCCGCTGCCACCGCCTTCCACCACATTTACCGCATTCCATCGCCTTCCACCACCACCAACACTTAGATGCGATTATCATTCCATTCCTACATCATTTCATATTTGCAACCAAACAAAAGAATGAGAATGACCATTCCATTCCATTCCCATTCATTTCATTTCTGCGTACCAAACTAGGCCTAACAGTAGATAAGTCCTAGATAGAGTGGATATGTTAAAAGGTTAAGTTTAACTAATAAGTATCAAGTCATTAGCAAGAAAAATGAATTACCCGTTAGCCATCTCAGGGTTTGCCTGATCATCCATATCAAAGACTGTGTCAGCAAGACCACCGGTCTTCCTAACTATCGGGACCTGAAACAATTATTATAATGCTTCGTGTCAATACAATCCGGAGGTTAATATTCCAAGTCTATTGGACATATGAAAACAAAATATAGTATTGCGAGTCGATTATAACAAGGACTGTTTTATAACATGCAATAAGAATTGAACCTTAATACCCTCCCCCCCAACACACCACAAATGTGTCTAACCTACGATATTATTGGTTCAAGATCAACTATTCTTATGCCACTACTGTCTATAGTTTAGATTGTTTCTCAAGAATTTACCAGCAAATAGTGCACATAGAATTTAGTGATAAACTTTTGTTGATTATTACCCGAAACAAGAGAGCTGGGTTCTAAGAATATACCGCTCCGTATCGCATTCCAATCATCTGAGTAAGTCCACATGGCTCGTATATGGAAGGAACCAATACCATGTCTGCCGCAGCATAAAGCATATGTGACAGCTCCTCGCTGCATGCCAATGAAAGCACATTTAAAATAAGAAAAAGGAAAAAAAAACAAAAGGAAGAAAAGAAAAGTAAAGAAAGAAGGTGACCAACGTTGATCACATGTTTTTCAGGATATGAAAGGTAGTATAAATCATTAGGAAAGTACCTCATCTGTTATTAAAGAATTAAAAATAAAGTCTCCAAATAATAAAATCTCAAAACTGTTCAAAAATATAAATTCTAGAAAATTCTAGAAAAAAGAAGGAAATTAACAGATTTTTGTGAATAGCTGTTTGGTGTTTCACAGATAATTTACCTGTACATCAAAAGGATCCGGATGCTGGGACCTTGGTTGTGCTACAGGAGGTGAAATAATTGAATATCTGTCAGCTTGTCATGTTAATTGTATAAAAGAAGTAGGAAGACAAGAAACAGAAAGGATTAAGCAATTTACTTTTTGACAAGAGGTTTTGTATTTTGTGAAACATAGAACGTCTCTCTCTCTCTCTCTAAAGGATGCGTGTCGTGAAATTTAAAGCTTCCTCCAAAATTTAATTAGTATCAAGAACATTTCCAGGTGAACTCCCACTAAGAAGTCTCCACCACCAAGAAATATCCACAGAACTCCATCTATGGCTTCCGCAGCACTAAAATAGAAAAGGTTGTATTATTAAGAAGAAGAGCTCTTTTTGTCAAAATGTCAAGTAGCTGAAGGTTGTAATCATGAATGGTGGGCAAATAAGATCAATATAAATATCAGATTCTCCTCAATGAATTCCTCCTATCTACGCTCATCTGATGCAATGATGAAACTCTGTATGCTTATCTGATGCAATTCTAATATTATTTTAAACTTCATCTTCCTTTGCGTAACTAAAGTCGGATATCCTTACTCTTTTATACATCTTTGAAAACCCCCAAATGTAATATCTTCATCAACCTTTACGCCCACCAAACCCACTGACAAACAGCCAAAGGAAACCCCTTCACCACAGACCACATCAATTTTGGTGTCATAACTTGTACAAGGGTGCCCCCTTCCCCCATCAAAGAAAAAAAATAAAAAAGGAAAAAATAAAAATAAAAATAAACTTGTCCCGCATCAAGCTCATGCCTGGGCTACAGGATAAAACAAAAGAAAACCTGAATCTGAATCACCTGGTGGAAACATCACTAACCTGAATCTGAATCACCTGGTGGAAACATCACTATTTTTCCCTCCTTCCCTTCCTTTTATTTATTATTTACTTTACTGGGAGTAACATCAATATTCTAGCGCTCTTGTAAAAAGATATTATCCTAGCATAATTTGACATCAACAAATCATTACCAAATTTGCAAGATCTTCAAATTCTTTTTCAACCCGACCATCTGGAGCTTTTCCAAGCACAACCATCTGTCCACCCTACAAAATGGACTCCACATCAGAGCAAAAGAGCACCCATCAAAATCCGAACTGGAGGTTGGCTGAAAAACATTGGCAAAAAATGTAATAAACAAAGCCTAGAAAAGTATCAAACTTGCTAAAACTTTCATAAACAACAGGAAATAAAACATAAAAACAACAATCTGACTTAGCCTTGAATAATGTACCAAAGACGCATGTGTGAAACACTAAGACTCTTAACCATGTTCGTATTGCACAGATACATGAATTAGACTTGACTAAAACACCACAGCTACCCAGGAACACGATAATGTCCTTGTCCTTGTGCATAGGGGCTATTGCATGGAATAATGGTAAAAACCTGGGCTGCAAATGTAATAACACAGGTTCAAATTTAAGAAAGGCCACTTTGCAATTTGCACAAAAATAATACCCAAGATTAATGTTGTATCAAATTCATCCCTCCTGGCACCCCGCATAGGCGAGACTAATATTGGAATATTGGATAATGGCCTTTGCCTCCACTACCTAAAACTCAAATGTGCAGCAAATCACATACTAGGCGTTGCTAATTTGATACCCTTAACAATGGTTTACATGTGTGGGGCTCAATAATGTTGGGTACAGCAAGTAACTATAGTTTTATTTTAAGCTAAAATTATAGACTAACAGAATTCTCATTATCATGATTACTCAGAGTTAGCTAGACTTATTTTTTGGTTAACCAAGAGAAAACACAAGGGTAATGTGGAACAATGACATTAGATCCAAATATCCAATAACTTACAAAGTGCTTACATGTGTGGGGCTCAATAATGGTGGGTACTGCAAATAACTATAGTTTTATTTCAAAGTACGAATTTTATGACCAAAACTAGAATTATGGACTAAAAGAATTCTCATTATCATGACTACTCAAAGTTAGCTCAACTGATTAGAAGGATAACCAAGAGAAAACACAAGGGTGATGTGGAACAATGACATTAGATCCGAATATCCAACAGAACTACAAAAAGCAGAGCAGATTCTACTATGATTGACAAGATGACTGGGACCAATGACAAGAGAATCAAAACCTAGGGTTCCTGTTAATCCTGGGAGGAGTGGACTAGATATAGATCTAACCTTTGGCACTATTTGCACAAAGTGGCTGCTCTTAGGATTCGAACTAGCATTCTCATGCTTGAGAGACCGAGCATTTTAACAGTGCACCAATCAATTGCCCCTTAAATGGGAATCAAAACCTTTTCATTCCAAAATTACCATAAGAGTGTTGAATTATAAAATTTTGAGGAAAATCAATGGAAAGAAATGTCTAGAAACAATTCTCTTATAATAACATATGCTCACTCAGCCCTAGGACAGCAAGCAGCCACAGAATGGAAACTTTTTATCAGAAATATCTTGTAGGGTCATTTAAGTCTAATCACATGAAATGAAGGGAGGTAATGAAGGAAGCTTTGTCTACCAATTTGATTCTCAATTGAAAGGTAAAAGCTGACCATCGTCATCGGGGAATGGGTAAAAAGTTGAAAATTTGTCGACCCAATCTAGGGGAGTTGTCACCAAATCCAAATTGATAATATTCACTGCTGCACTTTTTCAAACTGTAGAATAGGCAAAATATATGGTCCAGTCATCACCATTGGGGGAGTGCAGGCTGTAAAACTTCCTAGTTCCTTTGAAGTCGTGTAGGATACATTTGGCTGTTGTGAATTTTCTTTGTTAGTATATGTGATGTTGTGGCCTGAATTTTGGATTTGAAGTGGAAAAATGGAGAGACATTGAAAATCGCAGATAAGAGAGTGAGAGTGAGAGCAAGAGCGAGAGCTAGGGTTTGGGGGATGAAACTTGTAATCTCCATATTTTCGCATAGTGAATTCTTTCGTCAGATGTTCGCCGTGGATGTAAGCTTTGCCGAACCACACGAAATCTTTGTGTTCTTTATGTGTGGCGTGTTTATTTTTAGTCGTGTTTCTTGGTTATTTCTTGGATTCGCTGTGTTTGTCGTAACAGTATACACTACAGAAGGTGGCAGTCTGTGGTTGGGGCAAGAAAATATTACTTTTCCCCTACACATTCATATAGAATATAATGGTTTTACAACTTTTACTATAAGCAAATTTATAAATTTGGTCAACGTACGCCAAACAAGGATTTACAGCCTTCCACAAATATGGACATGGACACACACTATAAGGGGCCTTTCCTTCCATTTATGATGAAAATACATATTCCACACCAATTTAAGGTTTTCTAAGGTTTCAAATTAGGCAGGGTTTTCTGAAATGCCTAAACCATCCAATAAAAGTGTAAAATTCTTACAAAATAGCATGGCTGGTTGCTTATAAACATGCCATGACCCACAGTGTGTGTGTGTGAGAGAGAGAGAGTACAAAAAATATCAGAACAGTAGACTTACTAGTTCTTCGACAAGCTTAATTGCATGATTAATCAAATGAAGACCTTTTTGGGCAACCAATCGAGTAACGCATACAACCAATGGCACCTTGCTTGTAATATCAGGCACATTGATTCCAGCTTTAGCGCCTTCTGAAGGGAAACCAAGCCCTCTTTGAATGAAATGTTTGCATATCTTCTTCCCCTCAGTTTTATGAGCTGGAAAATACAAAATAAAATTTAAGTAAATAGAAAAAAACAGAAAATTTATACATCTTTGGAATTAAAACGTAAAGACAGATAATCATAACGAGATTAAAAATAACTGCGTCCAATTCACAGCGAAGCAAAAGCAGGAACCACAATTACATTATATATGTGATTACTTCACAATGGAACATGGGTACACAGGTAAGGTATAAATAACTATAAAATAAAAAATATTATGGGTCTTTAGACTCTTTACTTATCAATATATATGTGTGTGTATATATATATATATATATATATATATATATATATATATATATATATATATCATGGGTCATTATGAATGTAAGCCAGCACGTAATGAAGAAAGGATCCAAATTTTTCCTTCACATGCAATCATCTGCACTTGATGAAAGTAAATGCCAATCTCATCTTAATGTAAGAAATCAGGAAAGTAATAGACGCTAATTTATTTGCTGGTCTACATTGCCTCTGTGATTTTTAGAAATCTAAAATTGTCTCTTCTAGTTCTCTAAAATATATAAAAGAAATATAAGAAGAATGATAAAGTAAAATCACAGTAACTTTTCTAATAGAAATACATGCATATTCAAGGAAAGGCCGAGACTGAGTGGAATGCTACCATGAAATTTAGCTGGCAAGAAAACATCCGTAGCGGGGTTCCATATCTCAGTATCTATCCCATTTAAAATACCACAGTACCTACAGGAGTACATAGCATTACATTTTTAGGTCAAGAATAATTAGAATTTCTGAACATGCAATCACAAAGCTACAAAAACAACCAAGCCTGATGGCAAAATACAGAGTTAGATATGCACAAAGCAGTTCTGCATTGTTAACATTCCTTACAAAATTCTCACCTTCTGTGTCATGTGAGCCCATAAGGAGAAGTGTGGCTATCAAGACTGGAAGCAGATACAATTGAACATGCATGTAGCAGAAACCCTACATTAATAAACATGCTAAAAAATTCTTCAAGTTTCTGAAATCATGTCAGATTGCTTAAACTGCACTAAGACACCAATTATTATTGCCTATATTATGTGACAAAGACTCTGATGTGTGCCCAACAAAAATATTAGCTACTTGTTGAAGGGTTAAATAATATAGGTTGGGTTGAAGGGGTCGCTAACAAGGTAGGGACATTAACAGTGAACCAATCTTGGAAGTAAAGCATGATACATTCTTCCTCAACATCAAGTTCACCAACTACAATGATAACGGCTTCATTCATGAGAAACACGATACTGATATGATAGGAGGATGCCAAAACCAAGGAAAGAAAGACGAATGCACCAAATGCAGGTGCATTTTGTTAGAATGGAAACATCAATCTCTGTTGACAAGACAAAGAGAGCTGCAAGCCTAGGGCCTTGTTACATTACATCCAAACCACCGGAAAATGGAAATGTCAACAAACATTAGACAAATAGAAATAAAGATGTTCCATTGAAGCTTCCTAAGTAGTACAGACACGGAAACGAACATGATACGATACATATACACCGACACATCAAATCCTAAATAAATAGGACACAGACACGGCATGAACAATGTGTGTGTGTGTGTGTGTGTGTGTGTGTAAGCTTTTATTTACATGTATAACTTTTAATTAATTTTATCTTCCATACTAGGAGTTGCACAATTTAGAAAATGAAGCTATGAAAATATTGTACAGATTATTCTTTTATATATGCTATTACTATCTTACTTTGTCATTATAATTATATTTTTGTTCTATATGAAAAAACGTAGTGTATGATTGACTTCTAGAGACCAAGCGAAAAATGTCATTTTTTTTTTTAAAGTGAAAAAGGTTAAAACTTTTGAGGTCTGTTCATGTTACTTCCAAGATAACGACGTGAATACTCTTACACGTGTTAGTGTTATATAATGTGTCAGCCAAATGTCCAAAATAATAAAATTTAATTTTGAATTATAGACACGTCCATGGAGTGTCAAATTTTTGTTCAAGAGTATCTGTGAAATATCCCAATACAACACATGGCCAACATGGACTTGTAGAGATCACGTGAACAATGTCAAAAAATAAAATATAAAAATCATTAGACAAATAGAAATTTCAGACTACTCCACGTGTTAAGTGTTATATCAGACTTGTGATGCGAGTGTCTAAGATGTGTCAGCCAATTGTCCAAAATAATCAACTTTAATTTTAAATTATAGACACATCCATAGTGTTGAATATATGTTCAGGAGTATCTGTGAAATGTCACTATCCAACACATGTCCCACACAGACTGACACATTCTTACAGGTGTCCGTGTTTCTTAGGAGTCTTCTACGCAAGTTTGGGTTTTGGGGGGTTTGTTGGCTGTGGGAAATAAGGCTAAAAATGAGACTGCCAAATGAAATACTAAGTTTTAATTCTGATGCGACTTATTTGTGGTAGTAGGACATCCTTTTTACCCATGTGCAACTTGGGAAGATTTAGCCAAAACCCATTCCAGCTCTAAGCTTTGAACCTTTAAACAATGAGTTGTAACCATTTTTTTTTTTTTTTTGATAAGTAAAAATAACATTAAAAAAGGCGTTCAAGAGGGGAACGCGTCCCAATTACAAAAGTGGAACCGGGACTAAGTTGTAACCTGTTTTTTGAAGGATATATATAGTGTGCTTTGGTTTTTGTCTCTGCATATCTGAAGAACAATTGAAATTTCTCTTTTCTAACCAACCTAAAAATAAGAAAAAGATAAGTTTTTAAATAATATATAATGAAAACTTTCCTTGAGCATCGATATAATGCAAATAATTCAATTACGAAGCATAAGCTCAACAAAGAGCGGTTAATCGTGTCATGAGATTTCTGAGCCGATGATAAAATTATCAAGAAAAAGGAGTTTGGGATGCCTAACCTGAAATGAGCTCTGGTATACAATACAATACCAAAGTCATAAAACACTAAACTAGGTAGGTTTGATGTTGGAATTTCTACACATTTGCACCCTGCAAAAGCAAATTAGATTTATTTTCTGTCTTCAAACTGACATCAACCATCAATAAAAAAATTCTTCCATGTTATAGCCGAATGATCAACAAAAAATGATCCACCCCTAGGTTTATTAAGTCTAACCTAACAAAAGTTACAAAACAAAGGTGGAGGGCACAATGATCCACATCACCAAACATCTAATTGATCAAAAGGAAAAAAGAAGGTACATAAAGTGTGTTAAGGGTACCGTAAAGTACAATTATGAACACACTTTAAGTCTTTTGTATAACTGTGATTGTGTATGCTGTTCTTCAAAGACTTACCTTGTTCCGATTCTCTTTTAAGATGAACCACCAGTTGTCTAGCCTCAGTGGCATCTCCAACAACCCCAACAAAAGGGAGTTACAGATTTCAAGTCTCAGTTGGGACATGGGATGAGTGTAATTTGCACTTATAGACACACACATATATAATTAGATCTTTCCATGTGTTTCAATCACAAGTACAGGCAGTTCAAGAGTAATACAAGGCATGAAAAAAGTAAGGTTTTCTATAAGTTCAAGAGTTAACAAAATTTACACTGAAATAGACAAAAGGAGGAAGGGAGGCAATGAGTAATATATAAATCTGCTTACTTATCACGTTGTCTTATCAAAGTGCTTGCAAGCCATCCGGAACAGAGTGTTTCCTTGAGGTATGTTGGAGAAACTGTACTGGAAAATACAAAGAATCATAATGCATTGACAATATTATGTGTTTATGTGCATATATAAATGTATTTATAATATCATAGCCATAACTATAATTCGAGTGATTAACAGTTAGTTCTTCCAACTATACGCAATTAAGTTGAGAAATGCCCCATACAGTGTTATAAACAAAATCTTCATTTTTTATTACCACTTAAAAACTTCAGCACTTAAAATTTTCAGTGTTATCAAACAGCACCTTATTTTATATAACTTTTTACAATAAAAAACGTTATCAAAGAGAAGGAGAAATACAAAAGGAAAACAAGTCTTTCACAGCTTAAAGAAACTGAGCTTAAATGAAATGTGATATGCAATGTCACACAATCTAAGGCCACTTACACTACCGCATTGCTGTACACGATGCCTCCTTTCAATATGCTCAACCTCTCAGGATTATGGCCAATAGTCCGTTCATCAACAGCCTGCCATAGCAAGAGAAAGAGAACTAAACATTTTAGTTGTTAAAGGTCAATTTATTAAGAAATTCTTCTGGGGACGAATGATAAGCGACTGAACAAAAAGGATGATAAACAAAACTCAAGTGACTTGAATCAAGTTCTCTCAATCAGAAGGGAAAAAAATGTCAAGCCAAATTTCTAGCACGATGATCCCCCCACAACAACCCCCCCCCCCTGCGCGCGCGCGGGTGATGAAAGATAAAGTTTCTCTATAATGAAATTTTCGTTTCTAAACAGAAACAGAGATTTGACATAAACTATTTTTATGGATGCTACATCATTCCATAAAAATAAAATAAAATAAACATAACTTAGCTGATGCCAGAAAATCTTATTACCCTTCTTCTTTTGGTAGATAAGTTTTCAAAAATAAATAAAAATAAAAATCTTTGAACATTAATACTTCTAATTTAGCATGAACTATGAATTCTCATTTCCTGGTTGCTCTAACCCACCCTGTACAACTACATGGAACTAGGAGGTTCTGAAATCAAATATATGTGTGTGTGTGTCTAGTTCCACATAAAGAGCTCACCTTGTCAATAGTTGCATATAGAGATCCATCAAGACCACACTTACTGAGTTGTTCTTTGCTGCCAAAAGAAAATAAGTTAGGTCCACAAAGAGATCTTGACAAACCTGAGAGAATTTCACTACATGTTTGAGCTTTTCTCTAAAGATAAATTTATAACACCGCAAAATCCACTAATGGGCACTAGCAGCAGTACAAATAATTCATCGATATATACAGTTCCTTGGTTTTTGAATAATTTGAAGTGAATCAAAAGTGTTAATAAAAAGAGCTACATGATGCTTTTCCAGAAAGTATGGCAGACAATGCTTCACAAAAAGATATGTACAAGAATTTAAATTAGAGAATGAAACTTTTAGTGAGTTGTGGTGTCTTAACTAGATCTATCCAAATTGAGGGAGGTTTGAAAAACAAAACCTCCACTAGACTACATAAATCAACAAATGGATTCGGTGACTGTTGTGTTACAGCTCTCCACCTGATTTACAAAGTGAGACATTGGGATAAAAAATTTCAACATGTGCCCATTTACTAGGTTGGGTAACAGAATCAACTATTACTGATACCCCTAAGCAGTCAAACGAGTACCATAAAGATTCGACTACCCAAAAAGAAGAAAATAACAAATTACTACCCCTAATTAGCATTTGTATGCATGTGAATGTGTCCTCTGTGTTGGCATGTGTGTGAATTTCTACGTTCCTTATTCATTTCAGGGCATTTCTTCCAGAAGAAGTAATTGTATATGGATGCAAAAGTAAAAATAAAAATAAAAAATGGCACTCCAATTTAAGCTATATATCAGAAAATTGCTAGAGTGCACAACCCAAAAATGCATACTTTAGCAAATTAAGCTAAAAAACCCTCGTCGTCGTCATTGCCAACATTCCCTTGTTATCATCCTCTTCATTATCACCAACATTCTCATTCTCCCTTGTCGTCCGCATCACATCATTGGTAAAATTCTCTTTCTCAACACCATCTTCGCCACTCCCATTCCCCTCAACCGTGTCTACAATGATATATGTGAACTGTACACATTATGTAGGACAATCCATTCATTGACAATTAGTCTTTCTTGATATCACACACTCATATTGAACTCGGAAGCTCATAAACAACTTCACTTCTATATACTTGAAAATTTGTCCATTTAGTATGTTTTTATGTGCTGATATTTCATAGTTTAAGTTGATGATTTCTTCTTTATGTAGTAATTTATGACCCATTGTTATTTAAGGGTGCATGGTATATTGCTCATATTATCACTTCTATATTTTGGCATGATAATTGAAAAACCTGTGGGTGCTGATAGGTACATGAGGTTTTCCAGACTGAATTGCAGAATCTAATTGAGAATAAAAAGATTTTACAAAGTAGATAAATCAAAGACATCTGAAAGAAATCAAACTTGATTAAAGTTTTTGATAAAATTTGGAACAAAAGTAATGAAGGGTTGGAGACACAAGATCAGAATGACAAGAGATGCAAATAAAAAAAATAAAACAGAGGAGAGAGGGAGCACGGCTCCATATAGTAATAAAATGAAAATTAGAAAAATAAAAGAAATTTGACTCAAAGAACATGACGAAAACCATATGTATACCTGCATTCCCCATAATGCTCCATGTTGTGAATTGTCAATGCTATTCTGGGTTTCTACAAGGTGCAATATGTCAACATTACAATTTTAAGCCAAAAAAAAAAAATCTCTGATTTTTATTTCTAACAGATCTCAAAGCAGCAAAAAGAAAAGAGCTGCAAAAAGCCGCAGGTCATACCTGGAGTGAGAGATGATGGTACATATCCCAGTAAAGCAAGGGCAAAGCACCAGTCTGCCATTCATGGACATGTATGATATCAGGCTGTGTTCCAGTAACCTGAATAAGAAAATATTTATTAAAAAAATAAAAAATAAAACATGGTTTGAGAATAGCAAATACACATGAAAACCAACTAAGGGAACCAAGTGCTATTATTTTTTGAAGAACTGTAACCAACAATCATTAGAGTTAAAAGACCTCCTAATCAATTATTTTGCTCACTTCTAAAGCTGAAGGGCAAAAGCAAAGTACATTAATGATGTCCTACTCAATCATTCTTGGTTAAGTTCTTCAGAGTGGACAAGGGATATGAAGTTTACCCTGCTCTTTTGAAGCTGAATGGATAAATGAATTTTTTTTTTTTATTTTTTTTTATTGCTTCATGGAATAAGTTTTAAAAAAACAAAACAAAACAAAACAAAAAGAAAAATAATTAGTGTTCAACTTACAAACACCCATATTTATTTTACTCACATTCAAGAGGGTCAAGCTACATTTGCTTCAGGATCAGTAAGTTGACTTTAGTTTTTACAATCTGTTTGGCTGATTGTCAAGAGGAAGCCATCTTCTTTTTCAGTGGTTGAAATATTGAGAGATAATACCTACGAAATCTAAACAAGTTATTGATTATTGGTTAACATACCTGCATCCATTCAAGGCAAGCACGGGTAAAAAACAAATACGCCTCCAGTTCATTGTATGAGCCTCCATATATGCTTTTCCCCTTAAAGAAGTAGTTAGATGTTTCAATAAATATCACTGGGATGCCTGAAACTATCCCATGATATGCACTTGTAGGGACCCAATTTCCATCATGATATGAGTTATATGACGTGATCAATGCCAACTCATCGATCTGCTGCTTCTGAATACACTCATAGAAAGGCAACATGATATCCACTTTATGGCCACGCAATAAACATGCATGAGCAAGTCCAGTTACAACATCGCCTAGACCACCAACTTTTGCTATAGGTGCCATTTCAGCTGTCACATGAACTATATGCATAAGATCGGAATCCTTTTCTATGTCAACAGGAACTTTGGAGCTGATATCCCATGAAGGAAAGTCCCTCTTCCAGAAAGGAATTTCGTCACTAGGAGAAGGCCACGCAATATCCTTGAATCCCAAACTAGTTGAACCTTCTGTCTTGTCAGCACCTACCTAAAGGAAACATAAGTAAATAATTCTACTAATCGTATAGTCCAGTGAATAATAGCTACAATACATGGGCCTACAGTTACGCCAAAATATTGATTTTCCACATTTCGATTGGGATGTAATATCAATTATTTCAAACCTTTCACCCACTTAGGAAATAATTACAAAACAAAAAACCTTTCATCCATAAATTAGTTATTGTATTCAACAAAAATAAAAGCATTCATGATTTCATTTCAAATTGAGTCGCGACCAAATCCAAAGCCAGCACCAAGATCCTAATACTTGAGCCAATTGACTGATGGAATTGTTTGTGACCAGACTTCACTCCTTTCGAAGATTTTCCCAGTCACTGTAATAAATATAGAAATGAGAAATTTTATTCTAGAACTGGCCAGCTTCTACACTACTGACACAATGCATGCTTAACATAATGCAAATCTCAATCCAATAGATGAGGGACCAAACGTCAAAGTTAACCTCAATTCCAAAGTTGATACTTCCATAGACCAACTCTGCATTGATGCCTTTGTTTGAATCTTCACGTTAATTACTTCCATATCCAAGTCTTAAACCAACTTCTAGATTGATCAAATAGCAAGGTTAACCCATAGAATGACAACAAACACCACCGAACCTTCTGAACCCGACAACCCTGATCTTACCTCACAAATCCATATTGAGACTTCTCATCTTCTTACATTTTCCCATTTCTTTTCCAAAATACCAACTCTAGACTACCTTAAATTTAAATTTTGAAACTTCAAAAATGGGTAAACTTAGGGCATATATATATACACATGAGTATGTGTGTAAAAAACAAATACTAAAAGGATTCAAACTTCCAAATTTTACTTGGCAACCAAACGATACAAAAAAAAAAAAAAAAAATAGGAGAGAGATTAAAACCTGAAGTGCTTGAAGCTTGAAATTGGACCAGTGAGGCTTTGATCTAGTCAATGAAAATGTCTTCTTGTTGTTCCTCTCTGTATTGCCCACTTCTACAATCCTTTTACTCAGATGATGATCCAAAAAAGACGAGCAACCAGTTAGTGAAGTATGAGGAAACCTCACGGAAGTACCATTACCGCTATAAATAACGAACGCTTCCATAATCTACTATCTATATATGCATGAATATATATATATATATATATATATGTATGTATTAGCGCGCATGTATATATATAACCACTGCACTGACAAGTGAACAACTCGGCTCATCAATTGATCTCTGAATCATTTCAAATCAACCACGTATTGATATGGATGCGAATATGCGATCTCCTTTTTGATGCTAGGGACGAGTGAAGGGAATGATCGGACTAGTCCGAACCCGACTCCTATCCGGGTTTATGAGTCTTTACTCTTGAATAGGTAATTCATCAAATGTGATGAACGACAAATTTTTGGATAAGCTATAACCATTATTCTATTACCTACTCAAATGATTTGGTACTTTTATATTATTTTTGTAATTTTTTATGAGTTTAGGTAGTACTTTTTTATTCCAAGTAAATTCAGCTTTTTAATTTTGAATTGGGTCCAATCAAGTTACTGCCACATTGGATGGAATAGTATAAATTTATCTTTTGCATTACTGTATTATAAATTTTATTTTAAGTATTTGCCCTATTCTGAAACTAAAGTTGTTCCAATGTTGCATTTTTATTTGATGCCGGGAGGGATGGCAATGTACAGGGAACTAGATTGGATAGCCTCATTCAGAGGGTAATTTTTTGCTTTTTTGACAGTTGTGGGTTAATGATGGTACACATTTGTCTAAATTTGTAACCGGCTTATTTAATTAATAAGAATTTTATATCTGTCCTATATTCAGGACGGGTTAAAATATCAAAGTCTATACACGTTTGGTGAAAAATAAGTGAACCCATGTTTGTCTCATCCGGTTCGTTTATGTGTTTTTTTTATGTTTCGTTTGAAAAAAAAAAGAAAAAAAAAAGAAGAAGATAATACTAGTAATGAGAGAAAAGAAAATAAAAGAAAGGATAATAATAACCTGTATTCATGTTTGGATAAATTATAAAAGAAAAGAAAAGAAATTATAGTATTCTTATTTGGAAAAAGTAGATAAGAGAAAAGAAGGGAAAAGATAATAACTAAATTACTATTTTATCTTTTTTATTTATATTAGAAAATAAAACACATATAATCAATAACCGGTAGTAAGTGAAAAAAAATAAGTTTCTAGGTTATAGGGACATAAATGGCATAACAAATTTAAACTTTTAATTGTTAAGGGTAATTTTGGTATTATGAATATATTACTTAAACCCCTTTCCTTTTCTTTCCCTCCAGGATATGATATAAAGGGATTTCTTCACTCAATCCAAACACAAATCACAATATCCTCTTCTTTTTTTTTTCTTTTTTTTTGTACGGACCCTTAATGTGGGCCTAAGACCAATAACTATTTAGATAACAATATAGTAGCAATCCAAAAAAAATTAAAAGCCAAGCAAAAAAAAATATATAGTAAATGGGGATTGGTGAATAGGGTTAGGTTGGTATATATATATATATATATATATATATATGTACACACACAATAATATTTTAAATAAAAAAGATATAGGTTTTATCAAAACCCATTTCTACTCGTAACTAGCGATGAGTTATCATTTTTTTTTTTCATACTTGTCGAATTTATGGTATATAAACGATTCTCATACCCGTACCATTAAGAGCGAGACGAGACACCCGGCTGGCTGGACAAATTGTGATGGTCAAATTTTGCATCAGAAAATAAATGGTTACTAAAGTATTACCTCTGGTTAGCTTCCGGAAAAGAAAAGAAAAAAAGTACTACCTCTGGTAGCAACCGTCGTACACCTTTGCCACTTAATTTACAACAAAATCAATTTTTAGGCTTAATATTTTTCTGGAAAAAATTTTGTAATAGTTTTTCTATTTTTTAAAAAATGAATAAAGCTCAGCAAAAGGGTTCTTTTTGAAAACATATTCTAACAAATTTACTATGATTGCTTGCAAAAAAGAAATGGGTAAATCAATTATAATTGAAAGTAAAATCTGTCAAAAAAAAAAAAAAAAAAGTTCTATAGCTTGAAGGATTTCATTAATGATCATTCACGGTCACTCTCAGCCCCCTTCAACTTATAATGGTCCGATTAAAATCTTTTCATGCTCAGCTTATAATGGCTCATGGCTCAATTAAAATCTTTTGATGCCCAGTGTCACAAGTGAATCTGTCCTAATCGGCGAAGAGAATTAGCGACACCTTACGAAAATATTGTTACGTGTGACTTTGCATCCCAATATTTTTCTAACATACATCACAATATTCTCCTCACCTCACCGACTGGATCCCAGTCACTCTATGTCACGTGCAAGGATTTTGATCCTATAATGGTATGAAGCTATTCGTTTTTTGCTTTTTTGTAAGAGGCATCGAGAGAAATATCCACTCATGGAACATAGAGTCTCTTGATCAACCCTATAAATGTCACCAAAAACCATTATTCATTTAATATGAAACATCTATCAAACTTTGAGAGAGACAATTAACTAATCAAGGCTACATATCCTTCCCTAGCCTCTTTTAGGTTGCTCAAAAAACCTTTTCTGTCCCCGAGGTTCACATCTGTCTGTTTTTTACAATTCCCACACCCACACCCACACCCACACCCACAAACACAACTGCACATGCGTTTGCATGAACACACGTGCCATGGCCCATAAGTAAATCCGAACTACTTCATCTGTTGTTCTCGCAGAGCGAGCAACTCCGCCGATAAAACTCAAATCTTTTTCAGACATCACGGCGTGTTCTGCATCACAAACATATATTACCAGCATTTTAGAGGCAACGCTCAACAATCCCATAACATAATATGAACATTAAATTCCGCAATTGCTAAATATAAAAGGACATTAACTTCTATCCAATTAGGATCCAGAGAACCTGCAACTTTTTGAACAAAAGAAAAACTAAACAAGTCAGCTTTAACAAACAGCAAGAAAGAAATGTATAAATACACATCAAATCTCCTATATTACTACTATTCAACAACATAAATCCACAAAATACAAAACCACAAAACAAACAGTTTTTTATCACAACTTTCCCTTCTTTTTCCTATCTGAAGAAAGAAATTAACCCTGATAGATACACAAGGCTGACATAAAATCACCTTTTTCAGTTTTTTTTTTTTTTTCCTTTTCCATTTCTTTTCTGTTCTTCCTCTAAATTACCTGTTTTCTCTGCATCAATCCGTAGTCATTGGTTGACTCATGCAACACCTGAAACGGGCCTTTCGGACTGTTGTCATGATCTCAGTTTCTGCATTTTCAAGCATTCTGACCACCTCAGTAAAAGGCGGCCTGACATCAGGATTAGCATCCCAGCATCGGGTCATGATCTCACTGAGTACAGGCAGGCAGTCGTTGGGGATGTTTGGACGGACACCTTTGTTGACAACGGCAAATGCTGCCTGCACCGCTGTCATGTTCTGAAAGGGAAGCATCCCTGTGATGAGTTCCCACAGAACAATCCCGAAGCTATAAACATCTACTTTCTGCGTGTAGGGCCTGTGCTGGATCATCTCCCTGCAAATCCAATGAACACACACATTCAAGTAATCCACAACAAAATATTGGATGCAAATAAATAAACAGAACCAAGTAGGGAGCAATTAATATTATAGAAAAATCACTAAAGCAGTAGAAACAGATTTCAGTAACCATTAAGTCCCATGCTATCCTTTAGTGCAGAGAAATAGATATTTCCCCTTGCCCTCCTTGGTGCTATTTCTAAACGTAATGCTTATTAATCTGGATGTCTATGTTAAAACACAACACCACTCAAGTGGCATAGACAGTACTACAGAAATATCGAAGACTTGATACCCTAAATAATTCTGGAACTTGCTATGTGCCCTACTTAGGCTACTTTAGACACCATTCACTAAGAAATGTTGTCCGCGCATTAGAGGTGTAAACAAGCCAAGTGCAGTCAAGTTTTAAACTGCTCAAAATCTGCTCAAATGTCAAAGAGGCATGCTTGAGCTCAGCTTCACTTTTCTCCCAGCTGTTTGAACTTCGTCTGTCATGCTAGATGACCTTCTCAACCTTGGTTTGGGTACCTTGACATTAAATGATTTTTAAAATACATGAAGTTTCTGGGAAAATCATTGTACATTGAAACATTTTCAAACAAAGAGTATCTCTAAACCACTAAACACACGCACATATATATACAAGGGGCAAAAGACGAATAAACAGAACTGTCAGTCTTTCGCTATGGTACGTCTTTTACGGGGAAGATGGATTGGATGTAATTGACAAAATGCCATTAGATTGAAATGAAATTACAATTTTATCAAAATGATACACATAAAAACCACTATTGCCTTCTGAAACAAAGTATTCTGCTAATCAAAATCATAGGGTTTTTTTTATTTTTTATTCTTACATACTCTGAAATCCTTGAGAAAAAATAATTTACAGAGGTTTTTAGTTGGATCGTAAACCCCAAAAGTAGTTAGAGCCACTATTTCAAGAAAATCCCATAACATCACCATTGATGCTGAATCCACCAGCACTCCCGCTACCTACTCCAGGTCATTGCCACATATACCGCCCACTGCAATACTATTACATTATCATGCAACCACTGCCACCCACAACAACCTGCCTATTGCAGCTGCCAGACCATAATAGAGGCAATGCTACCACGTCCACCGTAACCACATGACTGTGTCACCATGCAATCTGTAGAAATTAACGTCCTTCATTTTTACAGTGTCCTCATTGCCAGCGAGTGAGTGAAGAAAGCAAAGAAGCTGGGCTAGGTTTCGGGTCAGCAGACATTGAATCAAATCCCACAACAGTTAGCAATCCCTTTGTGTAAGAGAGAGGGAGGCCAATTGTTTGACAGTGGCCTCGGAAACTGAAGTAGAAAGACCATTTATCCTAAAATATGCTTATTATGCAGGCTACGGACTAATCCAATTGAACATATACTTGTCTTTAGTAGTATAATCTGGTTCACTCTGCAGGCCAGTCCATTTGGCCATTCATGTATGGTAAATTTGTAAGCTAAAGGCGATGTTTTGCCACAGCTTCCACATGGTCATTTGTAACATAGAAAAATAAGAAGATAAATTTGACCGCACTCATGATAGTGGGAAGAAATAAATTGAGTTTTTTATTGCAGGCTTCATTCTCTAGGGGGTTCTAGGAAGTTTTGCTCTCAAAGATCATTAGAAATTGTTGTTTGCAGTAAATTTTCAAGTCTTTCTGCATGGAGGCTATAGTTGTTTTTAGAAGCATAAGCGTAAGGCAGGGCATTTTATCGACCATGAGGAAAGGCAAGGCATTGAGATGCAAGTCTTTCTACTCCTGGATTTAACATAAAGGAATTATAATAATTTATTCAAATTAGTAACAAAGTGTTTAAGGTGATAGCACAAGGTAAAGTGTTTTCTCCCGCGAGATGAAACATAAATCTCAAATCATACAAGGTAAATTTTTTTCATTTTAAATGTTCATAAGAAACTATATATATAAAACAAGTAATATATGAACTTCCAGAAAGAAAAAACAGGAAAGAATAAAATAATAAAAAATTCTAAACATTATATAAGCACACTAGCAGATAAAACAAAGAAGTCAAAACTCCATCACTAATCATTCTCTGTTTGGGTTGTCTCAAGGTTTCACATTACTACAATTATAATGGTATAAAATAGTGGTTCTATATTTGCTTCAAATTCCGAAAATATATATATATATATATATATATATATATATTTATTTATTTATTTATTTATTTATTTGTGGTTCTATCAGGACACATGGCTGAAGAGCTGAACATAACAAGTTTTGAATACGGCTGAATAAAAGCATGTGTGATATAATTATTTTATACATAGATAACAAATTAAATCTGTTTCATTCTAAACTGATTCAATCAATTAAATGTATAAATAACACAAAAAAGAAGCTTGATACTGGTAATAATAATTGCCAAGATGCAAGAACATTTGATTCATGTACCCAAAAGTAATTTCAGCTAAATCAGCGTGGGAAAACAGAAAATTGTGCTTAATTGAAGAGTTTTTCATCCATATATGGTTAAACAACTCAAACCATCATCAATCCAATTATTTATAGGCAATAATGAATTGAAAATATCAAGAGCAATTAAGATTTTCATGTTCGTTCTACATTTCTACTTAGGCATTTCCAGAATTTCAGCTATAACTACTGATGCTTTTGCATTTCTTAAGACAATAACACTTAATATAATTACAAAAGGGGAAGAAACAACCTCGACTTAACACCTACTAAAAACATAATGTAATAAAAACGGATGACTAAAGATAAAGAGAAGCCACATCAGCCCACCCATTCCCATCTAAATTTTAAAAAAAAAAACCTGACAGAGCACTCTCCCTTAAATAACTCAACCGCAATAGCCCTTCTCTTAGCCATTTAAAACCTCTCCCCCTTTTGCTAGGACTTGGCCAGTCTAATCAGCTTCACCATTATCCAATCTGTCATTGATCCAAAAGAAAAAGAAGCATACAAAGAACAAGCAAAATTCAAATTTTGAGTCATGGCATGGGAGGATCTTTAAGAGCCACTCCTTTTGTCCCTTGCCAGATAACATTAAGTATCCCTCCATCAAAACATGCAAACACCCAAGCTTCCTTTTCCTTGGGGGAAAAAAAGGTCAGTAGCTAAGAATCAATTTCTTTGGTTATATAAGTTTTCCAAGCCATACTGCACTTGCAGAAGACAGATTAAAACAGTGTAGATTCCCTTACTGCACATGCAAAAGGTAGATAATCAAACTTCCCATGGATCTCACCCTTAAGCATGCCAAGCTACCTCACAAGATCCGATTACTATAATAGTAGTAATCTCTCACCGTGCTCCAACCCATATCTTAGATTATACAAAAAGATTAACACCTTTTTTGTGGCTTCATCAAGCAAATTTTCAAAAGAATGAACTCACGGAGAAGTGACAAGTGTATGTCTCATTTTTGTGTCTTGTGCCAGATTTATTCAAAATCACATAAAATCGAAACTAAAATAAATTTATGTTTTTGTGGTAAAAAGTGATGCTGTGGCTTGAATTTTGTTTCGGCCCGGGGTGCATTGCGAGCTAGTTATTTGACCCATTTTTTTCTCTTGCAGGCCATGGACCATGTTGAGTACTCTCTTGTAGCCCGGTATATAAGGGCATTTAGGATTTGGAGTGGGATCACGAGAGAACATTGAAAATTGCAAGAAAGAGAGTGAGATTGAGAGCGAGAGCTAGGTTTTGGGGGATGAAACTTGTAATATCCTGATTTTTGCACAGTCAAATCTTTTGCCGGATCTTCACCGTGGGCATAAGCTTGCTTTAAGTCGAACCACGTAAATCTTTGTGTTCATTGTGTGTGGTGTGTTTACTTTTCTGTCGTGATTCTTGTTTTGTTTTTGTTTGTTGTATTTGTCGTAACAAAAAGCACAGTAATTTATAAGGTGGAAGTATTAAGTGAAGGGGGAAAAAAAAAATAAAAAAAATAAAGATAAAGAAGAGCTTCAAAGAGAATAAAATAAAAGGATAACGGAATAGTGAAAGAGAAAATTTCCATAGTTTGCTAGTGAATGTACATAGGCGCTCACGAGAGAGAGAGAGAGAGAGAACTTACTCATTAAAGCATAACCCCACTTTTCATATAAAGAAGCTTAGATATGGGCTTTACAGAACCCTGTGAACTCATTCTCTTAACATAACATTCATGTTCTTATCCTTGAACCATAAGCACTTCCATATAAAGAAGCCCGAGCCATAGGAGTTCTTTAACTTAAATTTACTCAAGCTGCTGAACATAATCTAGGATATAGGAATTCTTATCAAAGCTGTCAAATAGTAAGGTTCTCGTGGCTATGCTACCAGCATGTGACAATATCTAATTTATCAGAAACAACCATTCAGATGCATCAAAACCAAACTACTTGATAATAAAAAGTGATAGAAAAACTTCCTGTACATAATTTACACAAAATAAAAATGAGTGAAGAGAGGTCCCCTACATTCTGTTGCACCAAATAAAACTATCTCCATAATTACGCAATGACATTCTAACAAGAGTGTTTTCAAATATATCATGAAAAAGGTCCTCATCTCTCTTAGATGTGTTCCTAATTTACACAAAATATAAATGAGTGAAGAGAGGTCCCCTACATTCCGTTGCACCAAATAAAACTATCTCCATAATTACACAATGACATGCTAACCAGAGTGTCTTCAAATATGTCATGAAACAAGGTCCTCACATCTGTTGGATGTGTTCCTATCTTTCACTGTTTTATAGAATTTTTCTTCCTTGCACGGTTTTAATTGTATTTCAGAACCACATAATTTATGAAGGTTTTCCATCATATGGACATTTGTCCCTTATCATCTCGATAAGAGGGAATTTTAAAAGTCCTTTTTTGGTAGGTAAACTATAAAACATTATCATGGGAGTGATTTTGCTGGACTGGTCTAGATTAATAAGATTAAAATACAGCAGAAAGAACTGGAATATGACAAGCATAGACCATAAACAAGAGGTAAATAATGTCAAATATGCATTTCCATCTCTCATGAATCTCAACATTTAAGTAAATAACATAATACAACCATCAGATGAATCTGCCCAATTTATACAGTGAAAACACCAGAGGTCAAAGGAGCAAGTAAGTTAGAGAACTAAAGAAGGAATCCTCATAATGTGTACCACAAATCATTTATAATATTTTTCACTAGCAGAAGTTAAAGGTATTCGACAACACTAATAGCAACACATGCTAAGGATTGCACTTTGCATATTATAGTCAAACAGGTAGATTGCAAAGTTATTCTAAATATAAAAGATAACAAACCAAAACAACAGACACCATAGAGTTCAGGAAAGTGTTCTAATAAAGATAAAAGATAAAGGAAAGGAAAGAAGAAACTTGGAAGCTGAAGAGTCAAGAGGCTTACGGAGCCATCCAACGGTATGTCCCTGTTTCGGGTGTCATCCCTTCTGTCTGCACCTCAATTCGAGCAACCCCAAAATCCGCAATCTTGATAGATTTGTCTGATGAAATTAGGAGATTGTCAGACTTCAAATCCCTGTGAATCAAATTAAGCCCATGCACATATTCCATTCCCCTTGCAACATCCAAGGCTTGCTTTACTGCCAATTTCAAAGGCACAGATCGGTTCTGCCGCTTTGTTAAAAACTGCCGAACTGAACCCCCTTTCGCATATTCTGTCACAATACACCATACCACAGGCTTACGACAAGCACCAATAAAACGAACTATATTTGGATGCCTCAATGTGGCAAGCATCATGAGTTCCTGCTGAAACTGTTGCTCCATTAAGTGTGCCCTCTCTGGGTCACTCTCTGGTCTCTCCAAAAGCTTGATGGCAACATCCAGACCATTGTAAGTACCTTTGTAGAGTTTCCCAAAAGCACCCTGTGCAAAAGCCGCTCCCATATTGAGCATCCTCAAATCAATTGTCCACTCATCGAAATTCTGGAGTACTTCTGTAGGGACGCGAGGGTCCATCAAAGCTTGAGCCAGGGCATCATCACGAAGGCCATGAGAGACTCCTCCTCGATTAACACTGTTGGCAACAGAGTAATTGTTGTTGACACGTTTCAATCCTTGGTGGTTTAAGATGCGAGTGTGGGAATCATTCGACCCAACACTACTGTTATCAACTGACATAGCGACGGACCCTCCACCATTGCTCATCTGCAAGCTCCCAAAACTGTCAATTGACATGTTGGAACCCTCACCGAGTATATGGTAGATACCTTGTGATAGATCATAATTATCATGGTGGTTGTTAAGGCCTATAATATTGGTGAATTTAGGACCCTCCAACATTTTGTTCAACAGCGCAACACAATTTCAAGGTGTCCTTATGTCTCCAGTGTCAGCATATCCCAGCTCACCCAAAATACCAGCACCCTACAACCAAAAACATGACAAATCATTACAGCACCCTGAACTCTTTATTCCCAACCCCTTTGATAATAATAAACCCTCATAAATTGCAACAGATTTCTATTCAAACAGTCATTGAAGTTACTTGATCAAACATTAAAATTGTTTAACAAAATGAAATTTCTGCAAAACCATAATGCTCTCTAGGTTGCTGAGAATATCTAGAAAAATTCAGGAAATCAAACTTTGAAAGAAACAATTTTCTTTTTTAGAATTGAGAAGTTCATTATTTGGAGCCTGAAAAAAAAAAGAGCCTCCACCCAAAGCGAGACCGAGGTAACTAGTATATGTTCAGCTGAGGATGCTAACAGCTTAAAGTTTTGTAATAGATGGCCGTTAATGTGGTATCAGGAAAAGTCCTCCTGAGTTCAAACCTCACCGCCACCCAAATAAATCTAGCAACACATGAGGGACTTGTTAGAGGATACAAAGGATTAATTTACATCCTCTTTAAATGCTAAACCTTTTGAAGTAGATGGTGGTTTACATGATTTGCATTTCCTTAATAAAAAATAAAAAGTCCAAATGCATGACCAGATAAATCCATGTAAAGACCAAACCCTAATTTCCCGGCTCCTGCCTAACATGAAACATTTGCGATCCTATGATCAGACAAGAACTACAAAATTTCAGCATCTGTTCTATTAACTGAACCCAGCACAAGAAAACCACAAATAAAATACTAAAATTCAGCCCCACACAACAGAAATCAACAATTCCTATAAGCTCAAAGTTATGCAAATCAGCTGTTTTTTACGCCAGATTCTCTCAAATTAAAGCAGTAAACCAAAACAATCATATAGAAATGTCCACGTATAACACAGAGAAACCCTAATAATCTGAAAAAATAAAAAATTTGTGATCCAAAGACTTCAAAAGAGGCGAAAAGTACCTTGATCGAGAGGGCTTGATTGGGCGATTCCGATGGTGAAGTCTTCAAAGACAATTGCACAGCGAAGGTAAGGAAAATGGAGTGAGTATACGACAGCAACCCTTTCCGTGGAAGACACTCGGGAAGACTAGAGAGATAGGAGAGAGAGAGAGACTATATAACAGAGAAGACGAAGAAAGAACAACAGTGAATGAATGAGTAGAGCTGGTCTTCGTCGCTCATTTCTTTTCATCTGGGAAGACTTTGAGTGTGGTCACTCATACATTAGTTTCTACACTTGGCTTCTTATAAAAAGTGGGGCCCATTGATGAAGTCTACCAAACTTATCACGAAATTGTGGCCGTTGAATGGGAGGAGGGATAGAGGATGTGGAAATGTGATTGGTCAATGATGAACTTTGGAATTCGAAGTCATTTAAGTGGGATCTTTTTGGCTGCCTCACGACCAGTAAAAATATGCCACGCGTAAAACAGTGCTTAAAATACTGTTATTATTATTACATGATATCGGACTCATCACTTAGACACATCTGTGTCAAAATTTTATTCAGTTGATTTGATGAAGTGTTGGTTTGTCACTCACGACTATATAATAAATTCTCGTTATTCAGAATATGAGAACTATATGCAAGAGGTTGTATGGATGAATGAACAGGAATCACAAACGGAGTTGGGGAACTCTAATCCCATCTTAGCTTTCCATATTTTTGTTCAAAATTATTTAATGAAACAAAATTTTAATTATTATAATTTTTTTTTCTATGCAAATAAGAAAAAGATTCAAATTATCAATTGAATTTGGCCGGTGTTTTGCTGCTGAGACACTTGGCACTGAAATAGAAGGAACATTGTAAGAAAGCATTTCTTTTTAGTATTTTATTACTCACATTTTGGATTGACTTGCAAACAAAGATGCAATATAACAATAGAAATGCGATTTGAGATAATATATAACTTAGGATTTAAAAGATGCATTGTGCAATCATCACACTTACAATTATTCAAAACATGTTTCATACAAATAATTCTCTTAAAATGTGATTCATTTGTTGATGTACATGTAATTTTTTTTGCTTATTATGTAATAATTGAATAAAGAAAGAAAATTAAGGATGGAATGGAACAAGAATAAAATGGTTATTCTTACTAAAGAGACATTATTCAATGTGTTCCTGTTAATTCAGAATTACAAAGAGTCAATAAAAAACAAACACAACCCCTAACATTTATTATATCTTCTTGGAAAGAAATAAAAAATTAAAAAATAACATCTATTATGTAAATTGGGAAATGGTAATAGAGAGTTGAGATAATGAGATGGATATGTTATACCATTCATTTTAAATTCATTTATATTGTATACGCCTTATATGTCACGTTATTAGTGTATTTATCGTTTTAAATAAAATTGGTCCACCTACTACCATGCTATATTTTATTAAGTGAGTCCACATTATCAACATGTACTTAATTCCGCTCATATTGAGTTTATATCGGGGTGCGTGTGTGTCTTTCATGATAAATTTTTAATATGAGTTGAAAGCAAAGTTGTACATTAGTTAAGAATCAATTCAAGTAATAAATTTACTCAGTAATCAAATTGTCTTTTATTTGTTGTGCTTTCAAATCAGGATTAAGTGGAGTTGATTCTTGATGTCAGCGAATCTAATTTATCACCGACATAAAAAAAAAACACAAAATTAATAAATAATGAACATGGCACTCAGTTTTCGTGCATCACTGTGTTACCTAATATGGATTATAACTTAGGTGATGTTTGATGATCATAAATTGTGTATTTATTTAATTAAGTATATTTGATAAATTATTTAAAAATAAGTCACTTATAATGAAGTAAGATTTTAAATGGGATGACTTCATTTATCTCTTAATAATTACTGTAATACTTTAATAAGTATTAAAGAAAATTAGCACTTAAATATATATATTTTACACAATTCTAGTTCAACTCCAACCCCTTCTAACATTCTCTTTCACTTGAACTCAGCTATTTATAACCGAACCATCTGGCCTCTCATTCTTCTTAATTACAGAGGAACCAATAATGGTTCAGACCCATACTCTATCTAGGTGGGACGTTTAGTATGACATCGGATCAATGACAAGTTTAGTTATAGTATCAATAGAATTTGACCTATAAGTAAGCTATTAGATAGTATTGCATATCTATTTATATATGTATGCCCAAATCATTCTCCATTCGGATTTGATGTGGAATAGTTCTCCTGTCACACTAGACTGGCTAACAAATTTGCACTTGAGCGTCGGATTCAAATTGCTTCTGATTATATAGGCATGATCCATTTGTCCCATGATATTCAAGTAGGACTCTAATAAATATATATATATATCTCGATTTGGATCAAATTATAAAGCTAAAACATTATTCATTTAATGCTTATCCACATCCAGATTCAACTGATGATAGATCATCGAGGTTCGGTTAGTTATACAGAAATAACAATAGAGAAAGTTTTGAACAATTGATAAGATTGGTTAGCAAGATTATGATTTTTTTTTTCTTTAGAAAAAAAAAAAAAAAAACCTTTTTATAACCACTTAACTTTTTCATGAAATTTTCTTATTAAAAAACACCATTTTTTTAATTTCTTAGAAAGTTTTATAAACTTACAATAATTATCTTTCTTAATTTCTCCTAATTTTTCTTAAAAAAATTTCATGTCTACGGATGGAAAATTTATTTTATTTATCTTTTATTATTATTTTTTCAGTATTTTATTTTACTTCCACTCTCACTTTCTATCTTTAATTTTTATTTAATCAAATAAAATTTCACATTTGAAGGAAATTTTTGTGCTACCCTTTGCTAACTTCCTAAGTAGTACCCTAACCAATGATATGTTTTTTTTCTTCCCGAAATCACAACATATCTGATTAAGCACAACTCAACCTCCGGTTTCATTTGAATTTAAATTTTGAGTTTTGGTAAATTTGAATCTAACTATGGAAATATTATTCACTTCTCTTTCTCACTCTCTAGTTTGTGTTTGTGGGCTTGATTTTTAGTTCAGCAAATCGAATGTCGCTTTGATTCAATTGGTTGCTGAGCAAATGTTGGAAAAGGTAAGCAATTGAAGTTTTGAATGTAGGGTACTTTCATATTTTTTAATTCCGTTTTTGTATGTGTGTGTAATTTTATATAGAACAATTTCCAGAAACAGTTCGTGCATACCCCATCTCTATATTTCTTTATATTTTCAATTGTTGTTTGTTGCTGCAATATTTTGCGACTCACCTTTATGAATGGATTTTGACTGTATCTTTAAGCTTCATTCACATCTGAAGTATTCATAATGAAATTTGAATGACAAAAAAATTTGTAGGGTTCTGATGACGAATTCAGTTGTATACTTTTTGCAGCAGTTCGAGAATTCTTCCCCAACTATATAATTGTGTACTTTGATAGTCTTTTGCATTTTAGCTTTTGGGGGCATTATGTGGTGTATCAATTTATTTGGTCATTTAGGGTTTCTCTTGAGTCTGGCTTTGTCACCAATTGTAAAACTTTTGCTGTTTGTTATCCTAAAGTGTTGAATGTACAATTGCTCGTATCAAAATGGGGGATTGGATGAAGCTTTATTAAGATTTTATTACACATTCTTGAATCAAACTAAGGCTTAATTACTAGGAAAGGGGCAAAAGATCGAGCATATATATGCAAACTCACATTACACTAGTAAAAGGGCAATGCAAGCAGATGTAGCAATCCTTCCATCGGAGTTACCTCAATGTAAGAGGGTCTTGGTACTCCGGTTAGGACTATAGACCTTTATGTTGGAATTTGGGTTTGGATCCAAACCGGGGCGAGCGTGAGTGTGCCTGACCTAGTTAGGATGATCCATCTCAGACCTGTCACCTTATCGGTTGGTTGGAGAGAGATACTTGGGGGTATTTCATAACCGCCACCCCCGGGATATTAAAGATTTTTCTCGGTTGTAAGTCTACTGTACCGGGAATTCCGGGGAAATAGTACCCATAACCGCTAGCCCTGGGATATTATAGATTTTACTAGGAACAGCAGTTCATGACTTTGCTGCTGGTGGAGTTGACGAGATAAGTTGACTCTTAGTGACTATATGCATGGCTGGCCTTTTCAAATGATGTTGCTGGTTTTTGAATTATGAGACAACAGGGGATACTTACTTTTGGATTACTTCTTTCTAGTAGAAAGTGGGAATCTGATGTTTTCGTGTGCTTGATCATGAGATGTCTTCAAAGAAACCAAGTCGGGACCTCATCATATACATGTTTAGAATTAGGTTTTTGCCATTTGATGTGTGCCTTGTTTTTGTTGTCTTCTTGGAAATCCTCCTTTTTGGTGAGTTCAGGCTTTTGGCTGCTTTGGTGGATGTGTCGTTGATTAATTTTTTGGTTTTCCTTTATTGCAGCTAAATCTGATGGGATAGGAGGTTGATATTGAATACAAAATAGACGGCTGGTTTTATACAAGTATGCAGAAAGAGGGAGAGTTGGGGGAAAAGTTAAAACATAAAAAGAAAAAAGGGATCACATCTTTTTAGCTTCTCAATACCCCCACATTGCCACAGAGTAGTGATTATCTTCGCAAGCTGCTAGTCGAATGTGTGTCCATAGGTGTATGACCCAATTTGAATTGCCAGAAGGGTTAGTTTTGCATGTTTTTGTTGAGTGTGTGAACCACCAAGCCTAAATCTCACTTTGGTAAGCTACTTTGCTTGCTTGAAAATGAAGTGGTCACGCTGTCAAGTTTTTTGCTGGTGGCTAGGAACTTTCGGGGAATCATGCTGTGGCTGGTGGGACTAATGTGTTGGCATTTCACGCTCGTGTTGCAGGTGAAGAGAAAAGCCTTGGGAAGAATGGGAAAATGGTTGGAGTGGTCTCCATTCTCTATGTTTATTGATCTTGATATTAATGATATACTAACAGCAAATTCAACTGATCACTCACACCTTGCTTTGTTATAACTTATTACAACAAACAAATCTGATCTTTCCAGTTAAATCCACAATCATGCATTATGCAGAAACTTGGCTTATATTATTATATTCAGTAATAGAAAAGACCAGTGACAAAAGGTCTATTTTGGCTGTCTGCTCACCTACATCTCTCAGGACCTGCTTTCCAATTTTATTTTATTTTATTTTTTATTATTATTATTTTTTTTTTTTGTGTGTGAGACTCAGAGAGTTCAGCAGCAGAATTAGTCAGTGCTTGCCTTTTTTTTTTTCCTTTCTTCTCTGTATTGATTTTCATTTGATTCAGTTGGCTTCTTTTATTTGATCTGGATATCCAGAATTCCTGTCTCTGTAATTACTAATTAGGAAACTGTTTGATAATGGTATCCTTTCTGTTTGTAAATTTGGGGCTTGTTTCCCTTTGTGTCCTCTCTCTCTCTCTACAGGGAAGAACTCCAGTTATTGGCATACTTTTCAAACATTATTCTTTGAACAAACCTGAGGCATGCCAAGAATTGATACAATTGAATGGTCATTTCTTGAACAAACCTGTCCTGCATATGTCAATCTCTGGGCAACAGAACACACTTTTTTTTCCCCTCCGCTTTTTGGGTCAAGGAACATGTTACCCTTAATTATACAAGTTTGTCTTGTGCCATTTTTTTGTGACACCAATAGAATAAAAATGGAACATTCTGGAGAAGCTTTGGGATGGTCTACTATTTGTAATTTACTAGGCATGTGGCATGATTCCAGAATTTGATCTAACATACCTCTAATAATATTAGTAAATTAAAAAATAATTAAGACTATAAAATTTATTTATAATTCTTGGAGTAGTCTTATAACCCTTGTTGCATAAAAGAAAAGCTACTATTTCATGAGTGTTGTTTGTAATTTTAACATTGCAGCTATATTGTCAAAATGGGCCGGGGTCATATGCACCAAATTATGTCGTTTTGGTGCATAGACATGAAGGCCAAAACGGATCCTTCGTTGGAGTTTCGCGCCGCTTGTTTTGAGTTCTGTGCTGTACCTCAAAATGGTGTAATTTTGTTGGACAACATCATGCACTCGACTCCTCCAAATAAGAGAGGACTCAGGCCATGAACCAAAAAGGTCCAAGAAACTGTCTTTAAAAACAGTAGATTTGAAAAAATATAATTAGAATAATTAAAAGTTGTAAGTTTGCTTATGAGGAAAAAAAAAAAAAAAAAAAAAAGGTTGCAAGTTTAACCGTATACACTAATATCGCATTAATTTTTTTTGCCTTTTTTTTCTTTAATTTTTTTTGCCTAGAGGATAGAAATACTTTGATTCTGGCGTTCGGCTATATGGAATTAAAAATTTGTAATTGAAATTGGTAGAATAATGGAATTGGAAAAAAATTTAATTTAATTTTGTGACTTATTTTTTTCTAATTCTACCAATTTCAATTTCAAGACTCTAATTATATACAGCCAAACATTATAGCGGATACCATTCTTAATTCCATCCCTGTGGTGTGTAGTCTGTGCTTAGCTATCTAAACAGAATATATAAATCAAACAACCATTCTTTTATCTTAACTGAGTATTACTGGTGGCCTTATAAGTTTTGTTGTGCATAGTCAACAAAAATTAAATTTTATAACAAGTCCCACTAGTTGGTATTTAAGTAAAGATCTTCTTTCTTAAGCAGGGATGGAGCCAAAATTTTTGTTAGGGGTATATTAATATATCATAAAATAAATTTCTTTGAAAAAATTTTGAAGGAAAAAAATTAAAATTTAATTGAATTTGAAGAAAATAAAGAAATAATAATAATAATAATAATAATATAGAAGAAGAATAAGAAGGAAAAGAATTGGACAGATTTTTTAATAAAAAAAAAAAAAAAAAATTAGGGAGTGGGGCCAGTTTAGAGTATTTTACCAAGCATTTACATAATAATAATAATAATAATAATAATAATAAATTAATTAATTAAAAATTAATGGGCCATGTTGGCTCGTTAAAGTTTGCAAGTCCTTTTAATTACAGATTCGCTGGTGCTAACTTGGTAAAGTTAAGTGCCGAATTGGCAATCACAGTTGCTCTATATTTTTGTTTTAACTCGGAACAAAAGTAAGATTTTTGTTTTGGTGTATTCAATACTATTTCGAGACATGTTTGGTAACTTATATTTGTTATAAGATTTTTGGAAGAAAAAATATGAAATCATATTTAGTAAAAAAATATTGTAAGTTTGAAAAATTAAATGGCTATTTGGAAAGATCATTTTAGCTAGAGTTTTTATTTATTTATTGAACAGTGCTTTTACAACAGTACGAAGCACCAAGCATACCAAGCTTCTGGTTTTATTTTATTTTTTGAAAACTTTTTGGTATTACCAAAATGCTTCATACTTTTGCTTTGATACAATACACTATCTGAAGCCAAAAAAAAATAACAGAAAAGAAAAGAAGCAAAAACAGTTGTCAAACCAACCCTATGATTATAATATAGTGTTATACCTCAAGCACCACAAATATATGTTAACCTATAAGACAGACAAAAAAAAATTCTTCAACATTAAAAATAAATAAATCATAGCAAAGATAGTGATGTGACATAAAAACACTAGATACAACTAGAAAATTCAATATGAAATGGACATTAATTAGTAAAGACCACACATAAATTATTGGGGTAGGACTCTCCATCAAGAAGGGAGGTGCATTAAGGTTCCCAACTGCTAAATGGAGCCGAGTTTTAAAGGCTATTGCGAACAAAGCATTCAATTAGCCATTTTATAGGGTAAACTTAATGTACCAAATATTAATAGCAAGTATTCTTGAGAAATTAAGCCATCGAAACATAAAGTTTTCACGCGCCGTGCTCATGATTTCACTCATGGTTCATATATATATTAACGAAGTCACTTTAAACAAAATAAAGTCAAAAATCAAGTCTATCTCAAATCTGTTCCTTATAATTTCGCAAACAAGACATATCATAGTTGTTTTGTTCTGTTGAATAGTTATAATTAAAAGCATACTTTTAAGTTCATGCTAAATGGCAATTTCTCTTCCTCGTGGAAAACAGAAAATTGCGTCAGCAATTTGTCGATCATTTACTTTCCGAAAAAAAAATAAAATAAAATTGTGGATCATTTGATATCTAACAACTACTCCAGCATTAATTCTTGGTCTCGTGCAGATTTTCCGGTTCCATTCAATATTGTATATTATTGACAATGCATAAATTGATGGTATTTTTATTTTATGAAAGTTTCTGAATGTTACATTAAATATTGTTTGGATCATTGAATATTCACTTTTGGTAGTATTAGGAGGTTACAACTTACAACTGCCTGTGTGAGATTATTCACAGTGCATAAATTAATGGTATTTTTATTTTATGAAAGTTTGTGAATTTTCCATTCAATATTGTTTGGATTATTGAATGTTCACTTTTGGTAGTATTAGGAGGTTACAGCTGCCTCATAATGTGTGTGTCTGTGTGTGAAAGAGAGATCGTACCTTGAGCAATCGAGTCCTATTGATAATATACTCCTATAACTTTAATATCTTGCAGCTATAATTCTTTTATTTATTTATTTTTTTGTATTCAAGATCAAACATGAAATCCAGAGACTACAATGTAAGTTAACATTGTTGTAGCATAGTGATACAAGTACGAAATCTAAAAACAAAGGTGGGAAATTTATTAATTTTATTTTTAAAAGAACTCAATCTATTTCACAAAAAATATGATCAAGGATTGTAAGAAAAACAAGTTTGAAAGTGATACCTAATTTGATATTTGATTAATACCCCATCTTTTTCTTGGTACTAAATATAAATATATATACACATATATATCTTACAACTAGATGATGGCTGCAAGATAGAGATCGATATTTTCTTATTAATTTTAGTGTGTGTATATTTATATATTTTTCGTTCGCTGTTAGTGTATTAAAGGCACCAATTTCATGCAACCGAATATAACACTTAAGAATTATAAAAGTCTGATTTATGAAATGACACATTTTTAAACTCAAATTTATGACAACAGTTATTAACCGAATAAAATTTTGAATCGTTTAAAATTTTTAATTATCAATAAATAGCAAATTGTTTTGAGATTACTAAATAAATCAGGTTCGCCTTATTATGAAATTACGGGATGTCAACTTGTGATTAGTCTGACCATGTATCGTCTCGAACCTAGTAAAAATTTCTCCCCTAAGTAGGAATGGCAGGCAGATAATTGAGATGGAGAAACAGAATTGGTGAACATATATTTTGTGAAAGCCCCAAAGTCATTGCCTCATAATTAGTGGTACACTTATTTGGTATGGATGGACCACAAGCTGTGTATATCTGTTATTTAGGGTACGATTATGACTTCAAAATTGAACATCATATATGACACCACACGCTCAGAACAATGAAACAAAAAATAGTGATCTACAATCATCTGCCCATAATTACAATACTAACCCCACACAACATGCACACACAAAGAATGATCAGATGGCCTTTCCAATGGTGAACCCTAGTCCTAACCTAATAGAGATGAGGTTAGGTTCAACAAGACTACTGCATGTGGGGATAAAGATATATATCCAAAGTTTTTATGATATGCGGCAATCAATTTTGTCTAAAGTTCTGCAACTTTGTGTGATTAGGGTTTGGCAAAGTACGTAGTAAAGTTAAATTTGCCCAACTTTATTATAAAATCTGTGTGTATATTATTAATTTGTAAAACACAATTTGAAATCTATATATATATATATATATATAGTGACATGATTGGGCTAAATGTTGATAGATGACAATTAATTGTATGAAACATGCAAGTCCCACATGGTCCAGTACTTCAATCAAATGAATGGCAACCCTAGCTTTAAGGTCACCATTTGTACCATTTCTTAATAATTAAGGTGCTTGTGATCATTAGATTTTTTTGTAACATTCATAAGAGAAATATTAATTCACATGGACTGCATGCAGACAGCAGACTCAAATATCCAAACAAGGCCTAAGGTTGTACCATATTATTGACTGGTAAATTGAATTGCTATATATTATTACAACTTGTCAAACACACATCTTCAGCGTAGTTATTCATTTTTTTTTTTTCCATTTTCCATTCTATGTCTTGAAACACTAAGTAGAACAAGTAAACAGGACAAGCATTCAAAACAAAAAAAAGAAAGAAATAAAAGAAAGACAAAAATAAAAATAAAAAATTACATGAAAAACATTGCTAGCTACAGCTCTTGTGGGAGATATATAGCTGTAGTAGGCTATATATATAGAGAGACAGAGATTTAAGCTTTGTGAGGATAGAGACGAATTGGGAGGCCCTTGGCTGGGATGGGCATGGGATCAACCACAATCTTCTCATCTGGAATCATTTTCTCCCACCTGAACCTCTTCACCAGGTGGTGCATGAAGACGAGTATCTCAACACGGGCATACTCTTTTCCTGGGCACATCCTAGGTCCTCCACCAAATGGAACAAATGTGTAAGGAGCTGGTCCACTTCCCTCAAATCTTGAAGGATCGAATTTTAGAGGCTCCGGGAAGACTTCAGGATTTCTATGTGTTGAATTCGCGCTCCAGTATATCTGTAACAACAAAAAAGAGTTGGATGTTGAGTAAATTACGTTTTTAAATGAATTTTCTTTTAAAAAAGAAATTAAAATAGTGTATATGAGCCTCTTCACATGCAGAGGTACGACTCTATTCAGACTTCAGAGTAGGAGTAGTAGGAGTCTCGTGCACAAGGTTACCAATATATATATATATATATATATATATATATATATATGTATGTATGTATATATGTATAGTTGTAATTGATGAGTAAATTTGGATTAATTACCTTCCAGCCCTTTGGAATAGAGAAACCATTGAACTTGAAATCATTGAGGGCTTCTCTGAAGGCTCCTTGAAGGGGAGGTGCAAGTCTAAGCACTTCACAAGCGACATTCCAAGAGTACCTCATCTTTTGCATATCATCCCAGTTCAACAACTCACCTGGAGCTTTTGACTTTGCAATCTCCATTTGCTCTGTTTACAAAAACGCAAAACTAATTAATTAATTACCACTTGCTAGGGAGACTTTCTATCAAGTATACTTAATTGAACACCTTAATTTCAATTGTAAAATTAAACTTAGAAAATTTAAATTAACTTCGATTTATATATTTATACCTAGTATATATCTCTCTCTTTCTCTTTCTTTACAGGCTTCTTAGTCATACTATCCCATGATTTGTCCATTTGATAAAGAAGACATGAACAAGAAATCCAAATCATGTAAAAAGTATTTATTTATAGACAAATAAAAAACAAGTGTGTGGTTTTTAAATTAATGGTGAATTGTATATATAATATAACATCAACAAGAAATGTAATCTCTACTTTTAAATTAATCGGTGGTGAACACGCAAAGGGGTGGTTGAGTCATGAATGTTGAAATAGTAGAGATTCGTCCAGATCTTGCCTTCTCAGCATAATCAATTAATATTAATATATAATGTTTCTTAAATGAATGAAAAAGGTATACCTCAAAATCTGAAAAGTTGACATCCCAAATTGTTGAGATCCACATCCAATTTTAAATTGGAATTTAAAGACTAAGAGTTGGCTTCACCACGTGACTCAGCAATCCAACTTTGACTCCACAATGGAGCTAGCCAAGTCAACAAACGGCCTAATTCAATTTATCTTTGATAGCAATGGTAAAATTCGTTTTGAAAAACTTTTTTTAAGTCATGAATTCAGATTATAATTTAATTTATGTACAATTATTTAAATATAATAATAATTAAATCTATCTCTAGTTCTTAATTCTTTCCAAGACCCGCTATTAAACCAACCATTTCCATCTTGCTTAAAACACAAAATATGATCTGTATATTGATCTCAAAAATAAAAATTCAAAAAATAATTGAAAAGGTCCCATATTCATTTATTTCCTCTACTTTATGCCCAAGTAATTAATTTCTCAAATTCCATGTTAAAAAAAGAGAGAAGAAATTCACTTTTAGATTTGTATAGTCTTTGCACTTTTGCTTTATTTTCAGTACATGCACTTGATTTAGCAAAGCGAAAAGAAAAAAGTTCACTTACAAAGCATGCATATTATATATCACTGTAGTAACATACATAAGCTAGATATATACATATATATTATATGTTAGTAAAGAAGTTTGTATACTATATATGATATATAGATGAGGAGGTATATACCCTTGTAGACGCCTTCATAGACCTCGGGCAGCTCAGCAAGATACTTGACGACAAAAGTGCAGGCGGAGCTAGCAGTGTCATGTCCACCAACCAGCAACCCCAAAATCTTATCAGCCACGTCCAACTCGGCCATGAATTTGCCATTCTCGTCACTGGTGAGAAGCATGTGTGACAATATGTCCTGTGTGGGCGTGGCCTTCCCTTCGGCCAAGTCGATCTTCCTCTGCTTAATAATGGCCACAAGTTCCTTCCTGATGAAGTTGGATGCCTTGATTGCGCGGTGAAAAGGTGTTCCGGGCAAGTCAATAGGGATGGAAATGAGCCCGGAGGCCAGTAGGTTAAAAGGATCAGCAAACTTAGCGACGTGGTTAGGGTCTTCTACACTCACGAACACTCGGCAAGCGAGCCAAAAGGTGAAGTTCTTGGCGAGAGGGAAGACCACAACCTCTTCCTTGTTCTCCCAACCCGCGGCGAAGTGACGCTGGGCTATGGTGTCCATGATGCCCACATAGCGCTGCAGCGCCTCGGGTTTGAAGAAGTTAGGGAGCATTTTCCTCATTTTAATGGCCTCCTCTTTGGAAGATGTTTGGTTTGAGGAGGGGAACACTTTATCAACTGAGGACGGCCACCACGCCTGCACCAGTTTGTTCTCGTTGGAGAACAAGAACTTGTTACCGGCAGCGCCACAGAAGACAGCGGCTTTCTCCCCGAGGAGGGAGGTGCGGAAGACTTGGGTGGAGTACTTGGTCATGCGGTCGAATATGAACTTCTCAGGGTGGCCCTTCCATCCGGTGGAGAGGAACTCCAGGCTCTCGCCGATCACCGGCCATCCGGTCTTTCCCGGAGGGAGGTTGGCGCCTTTGTTCTTGTAGAAGAGGAAGTGGAGTGAGAGAAGGACGAGGAGGACGAAAGAACAAAGGAGAGAGACGAAGAACAACTCCATGGTCTCTAGTGCCTTCTTTGGTTGATGCGAATGTAATGAAAGGGTCAGGGGGTATTTATATAGTTATATAAATATTATAATACATTAATTATAAGGTGGTGGAGAGGGACGGTATCATCAGCAACGTCAAATTATGCTAGCTCTCAAACTTATTGATACAAACCAAATGTAAGAATATATGTATATATAAAGGGAAATTACTTTTTAGCCTACTGTCTAGGATGGGCAACTCATCACAATAAAAAAGAGAATATTTTAAAAGTAAACGTTAGCGGTCATAGTTGGGTGGTGTCTTGACTTATAAATATTCTGTTGATCTATGAATATGATCTATTTAATAGTTGTATGAAAGATACCTCCATATAAATACGATCCGACCCGTGTAATCTATCCAATAAATGAGTCATTAATTTAATAAAATGTTTAATTCGTTTAATTTAAGTATATTAGATTTGCTAAAAAGAGTTACTTGTTGCTTGTTTTTGGGATAATGACATCCCCTCGAAAAAATTTCATCCAAACAAGGCCTTAAATCATATGAAAAGACAAATTACCCTTTAATATTAAATTCAAATTTATTACAAAATACCAGAACTGTCAAAATGACGCAACTGCCTCTGAATGTTTATCAACCCTAATCTTCTATCAATCGAACATACGTCTGCCTCTCTCTCTTCTACTCTTTAATTTTTTCTTTCATCTGCCTCTTTCTCTGCTCGAAGATCTGGTCCATCCTCGGTCCGTAAGGCAAGCTGCGGAGACATCATCGTCTTACTTCGCCGGCTACATGAACGAAGTCCCGAACTCCCGAGGTATTGCCAGAACAACACCTCCTCACCGCTCGGTCAAGATCCAAGGTAGTCCCGAACGTAGCCGTACCGTCCGATCAACATGATCATGCAAGCGCAACCGCCGTAACTAACCGGGTTGTAGTTTCCAGCCAAGCCTTCATAGACCTCGGCAAGCCCTAAAACCCTTCAATCTATAATTCCATAAATAGTAGGTTTTTTTTTTTTTTTTACTAAATTTTGTTCTTGTTTTCTTTACTGTAGTTTTCTTTCTAATTTTTGTTCCTATTTTCGTTACAAAAAAATATGGAGTTTTGTTCCTGTTTTTTTTTAATAAATGGGGATTATCAATTTTGTAATTTTGAGAAATTGTGACAGAATGAAAACAAATGGATTTTTTTTTTTTTTTTTTACCAAAATTTTTGTTATTAATTCATACACGCTATAAGATTTCATGCTATAACCTCTTAGGCCTCGATCAAGGAATAAACATTTTAGGTTTCACACTTCAATATGGTGTAGATTTTCATCCTCTGGAAGGCAAGTGATAATACCTCATTGTAGCACTTTCCTTCCAGGACTCATATTGGCACAAATCATTTTCACTCCATAAAATGAATTATAGACCATTTTTTTTTTTTCTTTTCAAAAAGTTTCCTTTTTTCTTAAAAAACAAGGGTATGGTTCAGAGATGAAAAGGGTAGGGAGTTGAATTGAAAAGAAGACCTAATTCAATATTTAATTAGTCGTAGTAGTGATGAATACACAGAAAATGAACCAGCTTGTTCATAAGGGGCAGTTTAGTCCAATTTATTAACTTGTAGAGTTAAAAAGTCAACTAAATGGTCAAAGGGCAATTTGGTCATTTTTACATACCAGTTGGCTTTAAGGGGTGCCTTTGTCCACTTTTCAATCTTTAAGGGGTGTCATTGTCCCTAAAAGAAATAACTTTTTTATGAGCGTCCTTGGAGCAAACATCAGGAGGGTGTTGTTGATATATTTTATCCTAAATTAAATATAAAAATACAAATATAATAAAAAGATTGGGATAATGGATGACTAAATTCATGAAAATTATAGGTAGAAACACAATAAAAACAGTTATGATTAATTGAGTTAAAATATCTTACGAATTAACCTGGTCTACTTAACACGAATATGATCATTTGATTAAACAAGTTTAATCAGGTTAAATAAGTTGATCACTTCACGCGTGAACGCAATATAATAATTAAATAGGATGATAAAACTGATTGATACTATTATAACAAGAACACAAATAAAGTCAACCAAATATCAAATTTTGCCATCTTATAAGTTATAACAGGACTCTATTTGAATAGAAATGTAAAACACAAACAATTAATAATTTTACAGATGCCTCGATACCTTAGTTATTAGTGTCTAATGTGAATTTTGATAGTGTCAGGTTTCGACTCTTTATTATTTTTGTTTTTTATTATTTAGTCAGTCTGTATAACATTTTTTTATATAATTAAATTCTCTTACTTCTGTTTTCATTTTTTAAAAATATTGGTATATGCTAAAAATAAGTTAATTCAAAACTTTTTGCTAAAAGTAATGGACCTCTTTTTTCTTTTTTTCCTTCTTTTTTTTTTTTTAAATATTTTTTTAAAAGAAGAAGATAGGTTACGAGATCCAGCTGGTGAATAAATAAATTGTTAAATGTGTTTTACCTAAAAGGTTAAAAAGAGAAAACAATTTTTTTTCAAATGTTTTGTGCAGTCAAATAAAAAACAAAATAATGAGTTGTTGAGAAGTGGCAAAATCAACGTCAAATTATGCAAGCTTGAAAATTCTGGTGGATGGCGTGATAGAAAATTTTGTTGGTCCACCCATTTCACTTTCTTTACCGTACGTGTTAGGCACAATCCCACAAGTTGCTCAAATTTTCTCTATGGAAGTGATATTTTATATACTCGGTCTGTTGATAAGCGTGAGATCTATAATTTCTTGAAATTTTATTTAATTAGAATATATAAAATAAATATAATTATACTATATACTGATGAATATGAAACCACGCTGTTTCTGTCCTATGTAGACGGTCGCTAACTAAGTCAAACAAAGCCGCGAAGGTAGGAAAGCGATGACTCGGACGCGAGTGATTCAACTCGCTGAGTTGAAAACTGAATTATATTATCCGCGACTGATTTGAAACACGTTATTTGTGAGAATCAGTCTCCTCAACTCAGAATGAGCTTGTTTTCCTCCATGTAATTAATCGTAAGAAGTTCAACAGCACTAGTGGAGAGAGAGAGTGAATGAGCTTGTATTCCTCCACGTAATTAATCGTAAAAGTTCAACATCACTAGTGTGGAGAGGGGGAGGGTAAGGACAATACTTCAATACTTGCCTACTTATTACTTACGGAGAGGGAAGGTAAGGACAATACTTATTTCTTATCTTTCTCAGTGAGTAAGTAACTTATACTTATCACGTATGTGACACAATGTTAAACTAATAAGTGTTCTTATATTTAAAATAATTAAAAATAAATAATTTGATAGCTATTGGGTTAAACCCAAATGGATCCGAATCAAATTATAATTCTCTCCTCTCTCCTCTCTCCTTCTTTTTCGCTAATATTTTTACAAAGTTAGAGGATATGCAAAATGTGCAAATTGAAGTCCGGTAAACAGTAGTGGAATAACAAGAGATTGAATGATACCATCATCAGAAAATCGGAAACGATACGCAATAAAAAAAATATTATATTTATTTACAGAAGTGTATACCCAACCATCAACATATTCAGCCTTTCCATCCAAGTGGTAATATACATCATCCTCGTTGTCCTTTTTGACGAGCTACCACTCCTCCATTGAATTCGTACTCCTGACTCTATAACAATATAATTGAGTTTTGCGATCAGGCGGACTTTGATTTATATCTTCAACTGAAATGAGAATACAGTTCTTAATGACCGTGTAACCGATCGCAAGGACAATTATGGATAATTTTTCCTCCCAACCCTGAAACTGATGAGGTAGTAAAGAAGAATCCCACTCTTGATCATCATCATGATTAATTGTAGTGTGAGCGCGTAAGAGAGAAGGGGAGAGGAACAGAACGGATGAGATTAGGACTTCCACATGATAAAAGCGTGAGGACGAGGAGAGAGAATTAGAATTTAATTCGGATCCATTTAGATTTAACACATAGAATATCAACTTATTTATTTTTAATTATTTTAAATATAAAAACACTTGTCAGTTTAGCATTGCGCACATACATGGTGAGTATAAGTTTCTTACTCACCGGTAAGTAGGCAAGTATTATGTAACTGGTAATATTCATACAAACATGTTTTTTATTTTATTGTTTTGTTATTTTTTTTAATATACAAAAATGGTTTATAAGATCCTATTTGCAATAATCTTAGATGAAAAAACAACATAAATGTTTTTTTTTTTTTTATTACTGTTTTTATTTTTTTGAATATAGGAAAAAAAAAATAGAATTAGTTAAATTAAAACCGAGTATATATAGTGTAAATTTAATAATTTTTTTAATATTAATAGTAAATATTGATAACACTTCAAGATCAAAAGATTATTCAAAATAATCAATTTTGCCATCTAGGGTCAATGGAGAGATAAATAGTGATATATATCTTTAATAGGATGGAGAAAAAGAAAACAAGAAAACAATTTTATATAACATAATTAAGAATGTTAAGATGGATGAGTGGAGTAACCAAAAGAGATATGATTATTAATGAAATTACGAGAAAAATTTGGTGCGAAATGCATAACGGTGAGAAAATTAGAAAATATAGAATTAAATGATTTGAATATAGATACAGATACACCAATTAAATGAGAAAAAATATAAAAGAGTATCCATCATAAAATGTTAAAAAAAAGAAGAAGAAGAGGATAACCAAAAATAATATGGGAAAGATAATAAAAAATAACTTTAAAAAGTTAAAAATAGTAAGCAAAATGATACTTAATATAAAAAAAGATGTGGAATCGATAATTCATGTGGTCCATTTCATTATATGAAATTAATAAAAAAATGATGACGACCATGATACAAAAATGATTTAGCTGTGTTAAGCATGGTGTGTTGTTCAGAATCTTGTAGGCCCTGTAAATAGTAAACTTCACGTATTCATCAAATTCACTGCTATAAAGTTGAAGGATATAAATGTCGGAAAGATACCTTCTTCTTCTTTTTTTTTTTTTTTTTTTTTTTTTTTTTTTTTTCTTCCGTAAGATACTGATGTTACTTGTTAGTGGACCTGCAATAGTATCTGTATGGCACATGTCAAAAGTTCCATTATAATGCAAAATGATGAAAAACACGTTTTCCAGATTTATCACCAAAGTAACAGATCGAGTTTTTTGTGGGCAGAAAAAATAAATAAATTTGAAGAAAAGAGATCGATCCCTAACAGTACTTTCCTTATGGTTGGAGTAGATTATAAATTATTTTCCTCCGTTCAATTTAAAGTAAATTGTAATCATTTAATATTAAGGTTAAAAAAAAAAAAAAAAAAAAAAAAAAAAAAAAAAAAAACCTTTCTACTTTTAAATTAAAACTTCTCAAGTTATCTCAAATCCATGACCAACCCATTAATTAGATTATAAAATAACAAATTTGAAATTAATATTTAATGTTAAATTGAAAGTTAAAAGTTATTTTTTAAAAAATAATAATTTTACCCTTCCATTATCTATTTCAAACCATCTACATCTTCTTTTGATTTCACACACAGAACCCTGCTTATATACATATTTGTGTGTATATATGTGGTTATATTTTGGACATGATTGTCTTGTATTTAATATTAGGGTTTATGGTAATATAAACACATATATACACACAAATATATGAAAATGTTTATAAGCTATTCATTAATTTCATTAGAAGTGTTATGTAGGTAGGAAAAAAATAAAATAAAATCTTCTGAGTGTGGCTGACCAAGTGTCAAGTTTTCATATCAATACACTCGTAAAGAAGATCACAATCAATATTCTCTTATATGGAAATTGAAAACAAAACCCTAGAAATAGATTTAAAAGAAAACAAGGTCCAAAATTAACATTCTCTTATCTGAAATTTAGAAACAAAACTCTAGGAATAAATTAGAAAGATACGCAAAATATTTTTAAAGAACTTCCTATAGAAGGTATAAGCTCTTCTCACAGGGAGGTTGAGTGTTAGAGCCAGGGCGGCCTAATATAAATTTTTTATATTTATTAGAGTTTACCAATATTAGGAAATAATTATAATATAAGTTAATATAAGAAAATTTTAAAATTTTGGAATCTTCCTAATGGCTGCCCTGGTTAGAGCTTTGGTGGAGGCATAATATAAATAATAGGTGTATAATTTTGTTTAAACTTTTGAAAAAGTAAAAATTAAATTAAAAACTTAAATTAAAAAGCGATGAAATAAAATAAACAGAAATGATTTTGCATTCTACTCCGTCTCTCTCTCTCTCTCTCTCTCTCTCTCTATACGTATGGATATTTATTTGCATATGTAATATAATATATGTTATGAAGCATATTTGATGTTTTTTTGGACCTTCGGAGCTAAAGATCCTCGTGCCTAACCTCTTTGAGCAAAAGGGCAGAAAAAATACTCCTCCTAACAAACCCTCCACAAACAAACCCTCCACATTCAAATTTCCGATCTTCGGTTTATTTTTTTATTTGTATTTTCTGATTTGAAATGTTGTAATTACGTGTTTAGCCATGTAGGTCGGTTTTAAAATCCGATGATTTGTGTCCGCAATTCTATCATTTTCATTTTCCTAATACCGCGGACGAGCCTATGATCATGCACTTACGTGCGAGGCTAGTTGTGGGAATTGGTCAACGATCCTTGAGTCAATTCTCTCGGATTCAAATAACCATAATTAATTACAGTTTTATTTTGGAGAGAAGACTTTTTAAGTTGGATATATAAGTTATTACAACTTCCATAACTAAAAGAATAGCTATATGGAATATGAGTAATTTTATTTATTTATTTTCAAAATTTATTTATGTTAGCAAATAAGTGATCACACACTCACTTATTTGGAATATTATTTAGACTGTGCTATTTTAAAATTACAATAATTATTTTCAATATTGAATACCAAGGTCAATTTTGTCATTTATGAGAGCAACTTGATAACCTTTTTTTTTTTTACTTCGGGGGATTTGTTAATTCAATTGAAAATTTTATGCACAATTTTAAAAGTATAAGAAGGTTTTGTAACTTTAACCCAACTATTAATAATCAGTTAAATCTATGTAAGTTTTAAACATCATTTTTATTATTTACATTAATTACACTTTCTTCTAATAAAAATGTTTGCAAGTCATAAATATCAACAAATGACCATTTATTAGTGATGAGAGTGACATCCAATTAGCCTTGACTGACCAAGCTAGCTAACAACTTTTTAATATTTTTTTCAAATTTTTTTTTTTTTAATTTTGCAACAGGCATTATCAACAATTAATGTGAAAAGAAATTTGAACCTCAACTATACTTTGTAGGATTATCACAAAGTCAATGCATTAATGGTATGTGATAATAACAATAACAAAAACTGAGGCTAAGAATCCTTGGATATATAAACCGTAACTTTCTGCAATCCACTTGTACTGGCCCAATATTTGGACGAGTGATTTCTACAGAGCTTTCATGCACCTTGTTTTTATCTTTCCACTTGTAAGGCTGCATCATAATCATAATTATTTAATTACTATATTTTTTTTTTTTTTTTTTTTTTGGGAAAGGTTAGCTATTTGGACATTGCTTGTGAAGAATGTGTCAATTGATCGTTATTATAGAACAAATCAAAGTGACAAAGTATATCTCTGCAAAAAAATGTCTCTCTCCCCTCTTTAAACTTCACCAAATCAATTACCTACGCACTTTTCTTCAATGTTGCATTTATAAGTATATGTTAAACATGAAGAGTTTTTATAACAAGTCCAATACATGAAAATGGTATTCCTATTTTCATTGTTACAAAATAGATCTGTAATCTTAGGATTAGAATGTTGCTTGTAATTGTAATATAATAAGAACAAAAAACGAAGAAGAAGAAGAAGAAGAAAAAAAAAAAAAAAAAAAGAATAGTACATGAAAAGCGTTGCTTAAGTACTTTATGTAGCATAGCAAAAGCTCGTGTGGGAGACATATGGTTGAAGAAGGATATATATATATATATATATATATATATATATATATATATATATATAGACCTAAGCTTTGTGAGGAAAGAGGCGAATTGGTAGGCCCTTGGCTGGGATGGGCATGGGATCAACCACAATTTTCTCATCTGGAATCATTTTCTCCCACCTGAACCTCTTCACCAGGTGATGCATGAAGACAAGTATTTCAACTCGGGCATATTCTTTTCCGGGGCACATTCTAGGTCCTCCACCAAATGGTACAAATGTGTAAGGAGCTGGACCACTTCCCTCGAATCTTGAAGGATCGAATTTTAGAGGCTCCGGGAAAACTTCAGGATTTCTATGTGTTGAGTTTGCACTCCAATATATCTGTAGCAACAAAAAACGAGGTGGATATTGAGTAAATTTACATTTTTAGATATGCATGTGTGTATTTTTTAAAAATTAAATTAGCATATAGAAGCCCATCCAAATATTACGTATATCTGATTTGGAAAAGTAAAAGTCTCGTGCACTAAGCTACCATTATATATAGTTGAGTAATTGCTGATTAAATTTGGGTTAATTACCTTCCAGCCCTTTGGAATAGAGAAACCATTGAACTTGAAATCATTGAGGGCTTCTCTGAATGCTCCTTGAAGAGGAGGTGCAAGCCTAAGCACTTCACATGCCACGTTCCAAGAGTACTTCATCTTTTGAATATCATCCCAGTTCAACAAATCACCTGGAGCCTTTGACTTTGCAATCTCCATTTGCTCTGTTGTTTACAAGAAGGCAAAGTAATTAATTAATTAATTACCACCTGCTAGGGACTCTCCCCATCAATTATTCTTAATAATAATGTTTTCTTATATGAAAAGAATGAAAATTAAATACATCAAACTCTGAAAAGTTGACTTAGAAAACGTGCAGATGGATCCGCAACCAGATTTTATATTGGAATTTAAAATAGACTATAAGAGTTGCTTCAGCAATCCAACTTTGACTCCATAATGGAGCCAAGTCAACAAATGGCCGCCGGCCTAATTCATTTTAGATACTGTATAATTCCTTTGATGCAACGGTAATTAAAATAAGTCATGATTTCGGATTTTAGCTACAACAGTAATTTTGTTTACAATTATTACAAAAAGTTAGGAAGTTTGGCAATTCTGCTTTGCTTTGCTTTGCTTTGCTTTGTTTTCAACACAAATGTTTTATTTCACTTCTAATAGTAACTTCCTTAATTATTTTCTTAAATTGCGTATTGTATAAAACTGTAACTGTAATATCATGCAAAATATATAACATACACTCTACATAAGCTAGAAATATATGCATATATTATGTGTTAGAAATGAGGTTTGCCTACTATATTTGATATATATAGATTTATATATGCATATAATTTAAGTAAGAGATGAAAAGATGATGTACCCTTGTAGACGCCTTCATAGACCTCGGGCAGTTCAGCAAGATACTTGACGACAAAAGTGCAGGCGGAGCTAGCAGTGTCATGTCCGCCAACCAACAACCCCAAAATCTTATCAGCCACGTCCAACTCGGCCATGAATTTGCCATTCTCGTCACTGGTGAGAAGCATGTGTGACAATATGTCCTGTGTGGGCGTCGCCTTCCCTTCGGCCAAGTCGATCTTCCTCTGCTTAATAATGGCCACAAGTTCCTTCCTGATGAAGTTGGATGCCTTGATTGCGCGGTGAAAAGGTGTTCCGGGCAAGTCAATAGGGATGGAAATGAGCCCGGAGGCCAGTAGGTTAAAAGGATCAGCAAACTTAGCGACGTGGTTAGGGTCTTCTACACTCACGAACACTCGGCAAGCCAGCCAAAAGGTGAAGTTCTTGGCGAGAGGGAAGACCACAACCTCTTCCTTGTTCTCCCAACCCGCGGCGAAGTGACGCTGGGCTATGGTGTCCATGATGCCCACATAGCGTTGCAGCGCCTCGGGTTTGAAGAAGTTAGGGAGCATTTTCCTCATTTTAATGGCCTCCTCTTTGGAGGAGGTTTGGTTGGAGGAGGGGAACACTTTATCAACTGAGGACGGCCACCACGCCTGTACCAGTTTGTTCTCGTTGGAGAACAAGAACTTGTTGCCGGCAGCGCCACAGAAGACGGCGGCTTTCTCGCCGAGGAGGGAGGTGCGGAAGACTTGGGAGGAGTACTTGGTCATGCGGTCGAAGATGAACTTCTCAGGGTGGCCCTTCCATCCGGTGGAGAGGAACTCCAGGCTCTCGCCGATCACCGGCCATCCGGTCTTTCCCGGAGGGAGGTTGGCGCCTTTGTTCTTGTAGAAGAGGAAGTGGAGTGAGAGAAGGACGAGGAGGACGAAAGAACAAAGGAGAGAGACGAAGAACAACTCCATGTCTCTTGTTGTGGCTTGGTTGGTTGATTACTTGGGATATGAATGAAGGTAACCAGAGATTTAGGGTATTTATAGAGTTTATTATGCGTGTGGATACACAGAGAAGGTGGTGGGAACTGGGGAGTGGTAAATTGGTAATATCACGGTCAAGGTCAAATTATGCTGGCACTCAAACTTATTAATACAACTCTAATTTCGGAATATATATAAAGAGAAATTATTTTTTGAGCCGATCCGCGTAGCCGACCTTATTATGGTGGGACCGAACGTCAATTTATTCTAGCTCTTAAACTTATCGATAAATCTCAAATTTAGGGGAAGAATCTTTGAGATTGTCGGCTTAGCCGACCCTATATGCCTTTCACTCGCTTTCCCATGCGGCGATTACGAAAGCACTTCATGCTCGTGAGTACAATAAAGTTTCTTTGATTTTATTTAATTACTCCGTATAATATATTAAAATATACTAGTAATTATACATATCATATTAAAATATAACCACGCTGTACTATGTGGACTGCATCTAACTCAGTCAAACAAAGCCGCAAATTGAGAAAAGGGTTGACTCGGTCGTGGGTGATTCAATTCCCTGAGTTGAAAACAGAAGTGAGTTGCTCCGCGTTGGTAATTTATTGTTTAATGAAAATGAATAGGATAAATATGTACTTACCGAAAAAGAAAAGAAAAGAAAAAAGAATAGGAAAAATAGTTGGCTTAATTGGTAGAGAATTTATAATTAGTACCCCATGAAATTAAACGTGAGATATAAAATAGGCCTTAATTCGTTTAAAATTTAGGCCGGGGTTATTTATTAGATAAATGAGTAAAGTTTAAGTTTGATTTTTAAGCTCGTTCAGTAAATAAGTCGATTCGAATATTATTGAACTCGATTTGTGTAGTCTCATTAACAAAAGCTCGTATAAGTTCGTATTATTTATAAACATAGCATAGGTTTGTGTAAGTTTATATAAAAGTTCATGAACAAGTTAAAACGATTTTGAACACGAACTCAAATCAAGTCTGAACGATTTTTGTTATTAAACAAGCCAAACCTGAGTCAAGTCGAGCCTACTCGAGCTGAGCCAAGCTGAATTTGAGTATGAGTTTTTCATAATGACGAGTCGAAACCCAGCTCATCTTTTAGAACTCTTTATAATTCCAAACCGAACCCAAATTCAGTTTTTCATGCTTGTTATGATCCCGAGCCGAGTCCGCAAATGAGCTAAGCTTGAACAAATTTAACCATAACTCAACTCAGTTCATTTGGAATCATAATGCAATTCTATAGATTTATGGAGAATGTGTTGTCGTGTGCTTAAAACATGTTCATTGGATAGTTTAAATTGTAAAAGGGGGCTTAAATGAAAATGAATAAGCGGAAAGAGGAAAAGATTGCAAATAAGACGATGTTTCAGGATTTACATGTGATGGATTCGATTCTAATTGGATTAATTAGTTAATTTATTTGAAAGTGAATCAGTGATATAAAAATTAAAAATATATATAATAAATTGAATGTTAAAGATTGAAGGCGCGTCAATTAATATTATTCCATTTCAATTTGGGTTCATATTCACTTTATTTGCCTCTCAATAATCTTGACCTTCTACAAGTCTATTTTTTCTTCCATCCATAAAAGAGATTTTCATTAGAATTTGATGGAAATCACTTGGAGATAGATCGAGAGAGGGGGAGGATACAATAAAAAATATATATAATTAACTATAATATTATTTAAGGATTGAAATAATGCTAATTAATTATAATTTTATCTAGGAGATGAGACTTAAGTATCAGGTTTATATGAGTGAGAAGCCAACCAGATCTGAATAGATTATTAATGTCCACGACTATCTTTATAGTTTTGATTATAGGATGCACTTTGTGCTTGAATTGTTGAGTGGAGAAAATAGAGAGTGGTGTGCTACCCACTTTCATGACTTAAGTGCCATACTGAGTATGAGTAATTAGTGCTGTGTGAGTGTGTGTTTTTTAAGCAAATAACCTAGTCAACCCACTTCTTCCAATGTCCACACTCTTATGTATCACCATGGGCTATTACATTCCTGGGTGCACACCATTCAAATTTGGCCAGTTTTGAAGAATTTTAGAACCAACCTATCCTAATGGCTCGAGTTTGATTCTATGGTTATGAGCTTTATTCAATAACTAGCTCATGCCCTATATATATATATATATATAATTCAATTATATATTAGTAGCTGAAATAATAATCTTATATGTATATTAATTATATATAAATGATATATTTGACTCTCTATGACCCTAAACCAGCACCGAATTGTTTATAACAAACTAAACGGTTTGAATTTGATTCGGTTCAACTTATTTTTTGTGTACTCCTATTTTGCAACGAATAGTGTTATACAAAACAGAGAGGTTACAAAAATTATTAATTATACAAACACAAATATTAATAATTACACCTATGTAGGTTTCAAGTTTCATTTTATTAATTTCTATTGATCACCTTTTATTCAGTTTAGTTACTATGCTTAATTATTCTTTTATAAACTTTTTTTTTTTTTTTTTAATATGGAGTTAATTCATAATCCTATAAGAGAGAAATGTTAGACATGCCGTTAGGAATATCATATTACCATAGCCATTATCACAAAGTCAATGCATTAATGGTATGAAATAATAACAATAAAAAAGTGCGACTTCTACAAGTTCGGTGGTCGAATTAATTAATTTGATTTACTTTTTTCTTTTCTTTTCTTTTCCTTTTTTATAGCAAGAAACACATCCACTCGTTTTTGAAAATGGAGAGATTATTTCATTTAGTCTCTGCTTTTAAACACTTAAAACATAAAATATATAATAATTCAGTTTTCTTTATTTTATTTGTATTTTTTTATAAATATTTGTTTACGCTTGGTAATACATTTTTAGTAGTTGAGCTTTCATGCACGTGGTTTTGAAAAATTTATTTTAAAATTGAATTCATTTTAAATTTTAAATTAGTCCAACCAAACATTAAAATAGTTATTTTCATTCTATTCATATTTCATACTTGAAATCAAACATAAAATGAAAATGAACATTAAATATCATTTTCATCCTATTCTCACTTTACATTTCATTCCAGTTATACATATCAAACACAAGATAATAAAAATATTAACACATATTGTCAGCAATATCATTTGATTTATTAGTAGTAAGATGTTCTCCAACAGTGATACCCTCTTGGTGCCGCCGACTGATCACGCTACCAACTTTTTTTTCTTGTAACATAAATTGTCAAACAATATAAAAAGAAATTGCCCCCGGGGGCTTGGCAGTGATGGCAGGGGTTCGGAGCAAGCATCCAATCGGCCAGTGTTCGACTCCTATCTAGCCTCCACTTTCTCCGACTTATCCGGTATATCTTTGGAGCGAGCATCTGCACCCCATAAAAGGAATTTGAACCTCAAACTCTAAGTCAATGCATTAATGGTATGTACTTATAACAAGAATAAAACGTGGGACTTCTATTAGTTAGGTGCTCGTATGAATTTATTTGATTTACTTCTTTTTTTTTTTCATAAATATTTTACGAACTCCTGGTAACATATTCCTAGTTGTTGAGCTTTCATGTACATCGTAATTATAATTATTACTGTAACTAGTTATTTGGATTGGACAATATTGATTGTCAAGAACAAATCAAAACATCTCTCTCCAAAGAAAGTCCCTTTAATTCCCTCCTCAAACCAAATCAAAGTAGACATTTTAGTCACAGTTGCATTGATGAGTAAATTAATGAGTTAACAAGAAGGCAGATTTTTTTTTCAATGTCCCCATGCGATGATGGTATTCCAATATTCATGTGTTAGAAAAGGAGAATCTTACCATTACAATATTGCTTAGTATATAAGAACAACTAAAAAGAATAGTACACGAAAAGCATTGCTTAAGTACTTTATGCATATAGCTAAAGCTCTTGTGAGAGATAGCTGAAGAAGGCTACATATATATATATAGATTTAAGCTTTGTGAGGATAGAGGCGAATTGGGAGTCCCTTGGCTGGGATGGGCATTGGATCAACCACAATCTTCTCATCTGGAATCATTTTCTCCCACCTGAACCTCTTCACTAGGTGGTGCATGAACACAAGTATTTCAACTCGGGCGTATTCTTTTCCGGGGCACATCCTAGGTCCTCCACCAAATGGTACAAATGTGTAAGGAGCTGGTCCACTTCCCTCAAATCTTGAAGGATCAAATTTTAGAGGCTCCGGGAAGACTTCAGGATTTCTATGTGTTGAGTTTGCGCTCCAGTATATCTGTATCAACAAAAAAGGGTTGGATATTGAGTGAATTACGTTTTTAACAGAATTTTCTTTTCAAAAAAGAAATTAAAATAGCATATATGAGCCTCTTCACATGCAAAGGTAAGACTCTATATATTCATACACTAAAGGAATAGGAGTCTCGTGTACAAGATTGCCAATATATATAATATACAAACACACAAAGTTTTGTAATTGATGAGTAAATTTGGGTTAATTACCTTCCAGCCCTTTGGAATAGAGAAACCATTGAACTTGAAATCATTGAGGGCTTCTCTGAATGCTCCTTGAAGAGGAGGCGCAAGTCTAAGCACTTCACATGCGACGTTCCAGGAGTACCTCATCTTTTGAATATCATCCCAGTTCAACAACTCACCTGGAGCTTTTGACTTTGCAATCTCCATTTGCTCTGTTTACAAAAAGGCAAAAGTAATTAATTAAAATGTCAATCATGGGTTTGGTTTACAATAACCTGTGTGAATATATACACAAGGGTGGTTGAGTCATGAAAATTGAAAATTTTTGATTGGTCAAAACATTGACTTGATATCAGCATAATCGAATAATATCATTAAATAAATTTTTTTTTTTTAATTTTGAAAAAAATGAAAATATGTACGTCAGAAACTTCAAAGTTGACTTCAAAATTTGTTCAGATCCACTACCAAATTTTAAGTTATCTATTTCAATCAACTAGGTGGTGCGAAAAGAAAAAAGTTCACTTACAAAGCATGCATATTATATATCACTGTAGTAACATACATAAGCTAGATATATACATATAAATTATATGTTAGTAATGAAGTTTGCATACTATATATGATATGATATATGTAATAGATGAGGAGGTATATACCCTTGTAGACGCCTTCATAGACCTCGGGCAGCTCAGCAAGATACTTGACGACAAAAGTGCAGGCGGAGCTGGCAGTGTCATGTCCACCAACCAACAACCCCAAAATCTTATCAGCCACGTCCAACTCGGCCATGAATTTGCCATTCTCGTCACTGGTGAGAAGCATGTGTGACAATATGTCCTGTGTGGGCGTGGCCTTCCCTTCGGCCAAGTCGATCTTCCTCTGCTTAATAATGGCCACAAGTTCCTTCCTGATGAAGTTGGATGCCTTGATTGCGCGGTGAAAAGGTGTTCCGGGCAAGTCAATAGGGATGGAAATGAGCCCGGAGGCCAGTAGGTTAAAAGGATCAGCAAACTTAGCGACGTGGTTAGGGTCTTCTACACTCACGAACACTCGGCAAGCCAGCCAAAAGGTGAAGTTCTTGGCGAGAGGGAAGACCACAACCTCTTCCTTGTTCTCCCAACCCGTGGCGAAGTGACGCTGGGCTATGGTGTCCATGATGCCCACATAGCGCTGCAGCGCCTCGGGTTTGAAGAAGTTAGGGAGCATTTTCCTCATTTTAATGGCCTCCTCTTTGGAAGATGTTTGGTTTGAGGAGGGGAACACTTTATCAACTGAGGACGGCCACCACGCCTGCACCAGTTTGTTCTCGTTGGAGAACAAGAACTTGTTACCGGCAGCGCCACAGAAGACGGCGGCTTTCTCGCCGAGGAGGGAGGTGCGGAAGACTTGGGTGGAGTACTTGGTCATGCGGTCGAATATGAACTTCTCAGGGTGGCCCTTCCATCCGGTGGAGAGGAACTCCAGGCTCTCGCCGATCACCGGCCATCCGGTCTTTCCCGGAGGGAGGTTGGCGCCTTTGTTCTTGTAGAGGAGGAAGTGGAGTGAGAAAAGGACCACAAGGACGAAGATAGAAAGGAGAGAGGCGAAGAACAACTCCATGGTCTCTTTTGTGGGTTGGGTGATACTTGATATGAATGTTGTAATGAGAGGCTTGGGGGTATTTATATAACCTAGTAGTTTGTGTATATGGGGGTTAAATATTACTGTACTATACTTTAAGTTGGTGAGGATTGCTTAAATATATATTGGTCAACATCAAATTATGCTAGTTCTCAAACTTATTACTACCACCCAATTTTAGGTATATATATATAAATTACTTTTGATGGGTGGGATTTTTTTTTTTTTTTTTTTTTGGTATTTTTATATTTTTTAACAACCAAGCAATGATGATGCCAAATGGTGGGACGTACTTGAACAACATCATACAAATAAAAATTTATTATATTTTTAAGTGAAATTAACTGTCGAATAAGAAATGGAAAGCATAAACAATAATAAGATGATTTTTAAGTGATTTTAAGTCAGATTTGTTTATTGGTTATTTTGTATGATCTGATTGGACCTTGTTTAAAGAACAAATGGAATGTCTTAGGGGAGTGTTTATTAATAAAAAGGAAAAAATGAAAAATGAAAAAATATTGAGGTGGTGAGTAGTGGCAATAGCAAAGTCAAATTAGGCGAGCTTGAAAATTTTGTACTAATAGATATCCAAAGTCTGGTGGATGACGTCATTGATATTTTTTTATTGTTATTCCATTTCACTCTCTTTTACGTACGTGTTAAGCACTCTCCATCATAAGTTGCTGAAATTTTCTCAGTGAAGTGATAAACACGCTCTGTTGATTGATGCGTGTACTACTTACACTAAAATTTATTGAAATTAATTTAATTAGAATTATACAAATATAATTATATATATATGAATTTGAACAACCACGCTGTATTATATAGACTGTCGCTAACTAAGTCAAACAAAGCCGCGAGGGAGGAAAGGGATGACTCGGTCAGTGAGTGATTCAACTCACCGAGTTGAAAACTGAATTCAGTTGCTCGTGAGATTTAGTAATATGGGGATGGAGAAATATATTCTTATTTTGATTTGATTTTTTAATGGAACAACTAATATGGGATGAGAGGATAGATTTATTAGAATCACAGTAACGTCCCAAAAGGAAAAATTAGAATATATATATATATATGTAAATTGAATGTTAAAGATTGAAAGTGTCTATATATTTTTCCGTTTCAATTTGAGAATTTCAATGACAACACTTTTGGTTATATAGTTCTAGCCACTACGATATATATGTTGGGAAACCCACTTGAAAGATGCTGATGTTAGTGGGACTGGAATACTATCTGTATCGCACATGTCAAAAGTTCAATTATTATGCAAGATGATGCACGTTTTAGAGAGTTATACATACATACATATATATATATATATATATATATATATATAATTATTATGCAAAATGATGAACAACTCGTTTTAAATTTCATCAAAGACACCAATAAATATATGTTATGTACCATTTTTATCTAAAAGTTTCCTAGTGTTGTGCATGAGTCTATTTATGATCATGGCAGTTACGTGCGGGTAGTTGTAGGCCTTCAGAGTCCATGACGGTGAGTCACGAGTCACAACTCACGAATCACAAAGGAAGCCATGACTCAATCTGAATTCGAATGTGGTCAACGGTGGTGCTTGAGTCAACTCCCGCGGATTCAAATAATGATAATTAACTATAATTTTCATTTTATTTAGGAGAGAAAATTTCAGGTTTATTTTAGAAAGAAGCCAACCAGATCTGAACAGAACATTAATAATTGTTAATAGGGTGCATGTTGGACTCGAATTATTAGGTCGATAAAATAGAGTGTGGCGTGCTACCACGCATGACATAGTATAGTGCTACATGGAATATCAGTAATTACACAAAAATAAATAATAAAAAAAAAATCTTAATAGTTACATTTATGTAGTTTTCAAACAATGTTATTTTATTAATTTCTATTGATCATCTTTTTCTTCCGTTTAGTTAAGATAATTAACTTTTTGTTTTGTAAAATATTTTCTTTTACACAGCCTTAAATATGAATAAAGAATAGTAATTTCTGTAAGAGAAATGTCAACACAATCACATATATCATATTACTCCACTCGTGCTACAATAAGTGATCCTTTTTAAAAAAATTAACCGTTTTAAGAAAATGAGTTTTAATTTTATTATTATATTAGTATAGAATAAATTTCTAAATTTATTAACAGTGTAACAGTGAGTCACACAATGATATGATAATTTACTTTTTATAATTTTAAAAGTTAAATTGATAATGTTATAAAAAATAATAATAATAATACATTAATTTTTAATTTTTAATTAAAATAACTAAAATTGAAAAGACTAACCATTTTTGTGAGACCTAACTTTTTCCTTGTAACGTGTTTTTGTCAAATTAAACATGTGAAATGAAATTTTGTACTAGTACTTCAAATTACACATTGAATGCTACCACCAAGTCAATACATACATTAATCGTCTGTAATAAGAATAGTAACAAGTGACTACCACTGGGGCGTCCTAAGAACGAAGGTGGTGCCGTGACTGCCGTCCATGTCAGACACTAGCTCGGATACTGACACTTTATAAGTATTTTTAAATATGTGTTTCATATTTTATGATTATTTATAATTTAAAAATAATTTTTATTATTTTGAACATTTAATCAATATATTTTGATCACTTAGTTATAACACGCAGTCGATAAATGCAATTTGAATACTCGATCAACATATCCTACACCCGATCAACGCATCCTATATATATTTTCAACTTCTGATTCTTTAAAAGTTTGACATTCAATACACATAATACATATATATAATGAACAAAAATAGGAGAGTAATTCATATATAATATAATATATTTTTTTGTTATAATCAAATAACTAATCTTCTAACTTGTGTAATTTTAGTATAAAAATTATAAATTAATGTTCATGCTTCTTAGGATCTACCCTTATTAAACAAAGAATAACGGGCTAAATAATAAGGCTCTTGGTACATGGGAGGAGCTAATTGGTTAGAACCTTAGGCGATCACTAAGACCACAGCTAATAAAAAATCTCAAAATATTTATTTATCATTATATTATTAGGATATTATTAGGTCTCTCAACCAAGAGAAGATTTTTTTAAAATCTTTATAATAACGATTTTTTTTTTCTTCTCTCTCATTACATACGTTTCTTTCTCTCATCCACTCGTTACAATATGTCACATCTATTGTGACTTCAAAATAGGAATGGAATAAATTGATTGAATTTCTTTTCTATATATATATTATTGTTATATATACATACTTATGAATTAATAAAAATAAATATACATACTTATGAATTAATAAAAATAATCTCTAATATATATATATAACTACCATATGATCGTGTCTTTGATAATCTATAAGAATACATGCTTGAAGAGGGCCTTCTACTCTTCTCAACTTTATGTGTTTTTTTTTTTTTTTTTTTTTTTTTTTTTGAAAATTCAAGTCAATTTATAAATAATAACAAAAGTCCATACACAACCCAAAGAAAAGTTAGCCAAGAGCTAAACAACCAAAAGGGCCCATATAGAATTATGAAAAAAGTGTAGTTGATGTAGTTAACACTTAGTTCTAACCTTTTATGCAACTCCCAATCCATATATGAAGGGCTCTTATGTCATACAAAATAGAAAATTTTTACATACAAACATGCTCCCAAAATAGAAAATTTTCACATACTAACATGCCCCAAAATAGAAAATTTTCCCATACTATCCCCTATGCAATCCAGCATAATTAAGGTGACCTAAATTCATGTATTATTCCTTTTTGAATTTATTTTATTTATTTTTTTACTTTCAAACACTATAACATGATTGGTACGTGTTTTGTTTTTGACATTTTGTTTTAAGTCAAAACAAACATAAGTGTTTTGAATAGTAATCAGAATTATGTTTGGTAATGTTCATTTATTATAAGATTTTTGGGAAAAAAATTAAAAAATAAAAAAAAAAAACATATTTGGTAAAAATATGTTGAACGTTTTAAAAAAATATAATGATTAATTTTAAAATATCATTTAAGAGCTTTTCAAATAAATAAATAAAAAATTATTGTTCATTGTGCGAAAACATATAAAATCATCAAATTAGTGTTTTAATTTTTTATCACTATTCACGAAACGTTTTGATACTGTATAAAACAAAACAATTTTTATCAAAAAAAAAAAAAAAAATCACTATTCACTGTTACAGTAACAGACCCTAACTTATTAGAAGCATAAAACATAATAATAATAATAATATATATGCTAGTTCAGTTTCCCAATTTTGTTTTACACTTGGAAATTCATAGTTGTTGAGCTTTCATATACATTGTTTTTATCTACCAACTTGTGGTCTACATCATATAAAATTATAATATTTAGTCGCAATTTGGACAATTGCTAGCTTGTCAAGAATGTGTCAGAGTCATTGTCAAACAAATCGAAGTATCTCCCCACAGAGAAAGTCTCTCTCCCTCTTCACACCCACCAAACACACACACATTGATCACTGTTGCATTGACGAGTACATGTTTAACATTATATGGTAGACATTTTCTAATAAGTCCCAAGACTAATGTCCCCCTGAACGTATTCATATTTTCATCATTACAAAAATCATAATCTTAATTAATAAATCTGTTGTCTAACGGTACAAGACTCTTACTTTTTAAAAGAATATCAGGAATTTGAATTTCAGTGACCTCTAATTAAAAAAATAAATTAGAATCTTACAATAAGATATTGCTTACAATAAAAATATATATATATATATATATATATATATAAACAATTATTTATGGGTCATTGGTTTGTTCTAAAGTCGTTCTGTTATATTTTATTGCAGACAATTACAATGGAAATAACGTGGTAGTGTTAAAATACACGTTGATTGGAACAAAACCTAGACTGTTGGTACTCCAGTATTGACTTTGGATACGTCCAATAAGCACACTGGTTGGTGCCGCCTTGAGATTCCTCCCATGTTAATGAAGTTAAAAGCTAGGGTTTGACTCAGAATTTAAAGGTTAATAGAAGACATTTTCAGAATATTTTTTTTGGGTAAAAATAATAATTTAAGGGAGATATATATACATATATATTTGTAACTAGGGTTTGGCTGATAATTTAAGTGTTGATAGAAAACATTTTCAAAATAAATTTTTTGGATAACAATAATAATAATGTAAAAAAGATGTATTTTTTTTATTGAGAAAAAATACACTCACACATTTATTTTTCTTTATATGAGAGTTTTAACTTTGAACACTCTACTTTTACTGTAGAAGGTAAGAAAATATCACTATATTATAAGGTCTTGATTATAATTTAAGAGTGATTAATGTTACTTTTAAATATAAAGAGGTGTACAAGTGTACAACTCCTCATCCAAATTTAAGTCAAAAGTTAAAAACTTTCAACATAAGCACTAATATTTTTTTTTTTTTTTTGCGTGTGAATTATGTTAAGTTAGGTGGAAGTATAGATTGTACGGGTTAGTTTAGTGAGTCAAGTTAAATTTGAGTTAAACCCGTTTTGGATTTGGGTGTCCGGTTAGGGTTTGGTTACGATTGACCTAATAAAATTTCGATGAACTAAATACTTAATACTAATATAAATCGGCTTTGATTTTGATTCGAATTGCCTAATATGTACGTGTTCAAGTTCAACTCATTTTGATTCGAATTGTCTCGCAAATGTGTTTAAATTCAACTCGAATCGACATTTGAATTAAAAAAAAAAAAATTTCACCATTAGAAACAAGACACTAGCTCAAATTAACATCATTAACATTGTCAAATTCCGAGTTAGAAAATGGGAAAATTCAACTTCTGATAATGGAAAATGAACCCCCACTCTGTTCTAATCCAACAAAAAATCCTAGCTTGGTCCAAGATCCACATGACTTGCCAAATTAAATTAATAAAAATAGTTTAAATAAAGCAAGCAATATGCATCTTAGTCAATTTTTCCATTTGTCTTTTCCTGGACTTATTCTATTTAACTCAGCCACATTCTTATGCATGGTATAAGAAAATTATATTAAAATAAAATAAAATAAGAGAATGTTTTTAAAAAGAGTATTCAGATTGATCAACTGGTCCACCATAACTTAAATTAATTAACCTCGCTTATTTGACCTGTTCAATGGGACCCAATGAATAGTTGGTATTCATGACTTTCCAAGGGTTACAAGGGTTTTTGTCATTTAAGCATGGTGATTTATATTATATATACTTTTATTTTGATCTTTTCACTCTTCTCTATGTCACGTTTTTCTTTATGTTTCTAATCATATTCTATATGATACAAATTAAATTCCAATGAGCAATGCCTAAATGTACCAAGTCTATGACAAATTAGTGTAGAGTTCACTCAATTGTCAAACTCATTATCTTATTCTTCAAGCAATTTAATGGATTTGTCAAAAGTTAAAAAATAGCAACTCCAGTGCTTCTACGTTACACGCATACATATAATTACATTTGTATATATCTATATTTAACAGTGCACACATACATATAAATATAGGTTTTTGTGTAGGAGTGGAAGACTTGGACTTTAACCACATCATATTTATTGAAATATAGGTTAAAAGAGAATGGTAATATACATGATGAAATATAGGACTAGATATAATACATATTTATTGAATGTGTTTATTTAGTCCACAATTCACATGATTTTATTGAATGTGTTTTATATATATATATATAATCTTTTTAACCCTTAGGTTGTGTAAAAAGTTCTTGCGTTAGAGTTTTTCTGAAATCAAATATGACAGAAACTGTGTAATTTAAATTAAATAAATTGACTCAAGTCCACAAGAAATAGCAACACGTGGACCTAACATTTTTTAGGGCACACAACGCTTTCAACTTGGGCCAATTCGACAGAACAATTATTCTTGTAAATTAAAGACTCTTGGAAACTTCAAAAAATAATAATAATAATAATAATAAATAAAATAAAAAAATAAAAAAATTATATAATTGTATTAATACTTATATTGAAGCTCTTTTTTTAGTTTTTTTATTTTTTATTTTATTTCAAAGATGACCATTAATTAATTACAGAACAATTATAATGATTCATACACATTTCACTAAGAACTTTGGTCGAATGATATCTCATTTTTTTTCAAAACGAAGTTCAAATCTTCTAAATAACATAGTGAAAATTTTTTTGCCAACACTAAAAAATAAATAAAATATAATGATTCAAGTGATTTGCACGTTAATTAAACACGGAGATTAAATTTTGGAAAATGGGGTCCAAGTAGTCCGCTAATACGATATTAATTAATAGAAGCATGTCTTTTGAGTATACATATTATATATAAGTAAATGTATTTAATTGTATTATATAAGTTAGTGGAATCAAGTGGGTATACATATTATATATATATATATATATATATATATATATATATATATATACAAGTAAAAGTATTTAATTATATTGTATAGTTAATTCAAATCAAGTTTGAGAATACCGAATCTAAAATGTATTAACATTTGCAGCACCTCATCTACACAACAATTCAGGAAGGGACAACGACAGTGCATACTGATTCTGAAATCTCATAAAAAAATTTATTTTGACAAAAAAAATAAAAAAATAAAAAATAAAAAATAAAAAATGAAGAAGATTAAAATTGCTACTTGTACGAGTGATATAATAGCAAAACGAGGAATCATAGTATCCTCTCATTTTCTCCCTCTCTCTTATATATGTATGATTTGTATATTGACATAATATGTTTTATAATTAACGGGATATATATATATATATATATTAATTAATTTATTGATTATGCATGAAAAATTAGGTTTCAGATACCATTTATAGCGGTTAATAAGGGAGGTTTGGTGAGTACTGCTGAATCTTGAATATGACGAGTGATGGACATGGTGTAACGTTCAACTGTGACAAAAGTTGCATTATTTGATGAAGCGATAAATGAAGACGATTATATATATATGTGTGTGTGTGTGAGTGTGTGTGTAAATTAAATCACTTCATTTATGAAAACCATTTTTTGTCTTGGATCTCAAGTACAAGCAAATCAATTAAACAAAGAAAAATGTTTGTGCATGCATGCTTTCATGTTTCAAAGAGCCTTAGTGCCAATTTAGTGTTGATTGAGCCATTTATTATCTCAAGTGTTTTACCACCATAGCACAAGATTATCTTTTATATTTGATTTCCCTCACTTGTTAGTTTGTTTTAATTTTCTTTCCTTGAGAAACCTACCAAATTAACACCATCATAGTGTTTATTTTTATATCTTTCTAAAATAATTTCAATTTAATATATTAGACTGGTGAGATTTAAATTGCGTACTTGTGCAACGGAGGGATTCAAACTCATACTTGGTACACTGGATACTATTTTTTTAGACACCAAAAGTTTGTCCTACCATCCAACTGCATTACGTCGGTGGGAATTTTTATTTTTTGTTTATTCGGATAGGTAAAAATAAATTTTGACAAAGAGAAAATAAATATACATTTCTTTTTGTGTGTGTGTGTTTTTTACTAAGGTGGACTACAAGCTGAAATTTAATCAATTAGTTATGAAATACTATTTAGTTTTCGAGTGTAAGGAAAAAAAAAAAAAATGAAAAACTATATACTTATAAAAAAAAATAAAAAAAAATCAGCTTATTTCTGATTTACAGGAGCAATATAAACCAGATATTTAAGAGTAAAATTGTGGTTTGAAGTGGGGTCACCGTCCAATTCAATAGCAACAAATGCATTTAAATCCCTAAAAGCAACATTTCAACTGCTCCAAATTGTGTAATATTATTCATGCACCTCTGCCACTATATGAACAACACTTCGCATTCAATTTTTCAGGTAATGGTCTTGTCATCACATTTGATATATATATATTCATTTTCTGAGTAATATTTAGTTATTCAAATTAAATTGAGTAAACCATGTTAACGTGTATTTATATTAATCTCTCATGATGTCATTTGATGTAAGCTTGTTCCTTCCGTATATAATAGAAAAACGGTTTAAAATATCTCAAAAATATCTAGAACAGAAAAATCTCTTTCAACATGGAATAAAAAAAAAATGTCCTTTTGTTAAAATTCAAATGTTTTTGTGTCAACTTTTTGCTGGTTTAGAATGACTTAAAGAAAAAAGGAAGGTTGTGATTGCAACCTTTTTAATAAAAATTGGTGTAAAGGTCAAAAGGGTTGAGCAAAGTTCACACATAGCTGCAAAATTTGTCCTCAAATTACAAATTATGTTTTGATCAAAGTTCACAAATGGCTGCGCAGAATTTTTCCTGAAAATTCCAAATAATTGACAGAGTTGCACTTGTATGTGTAGAAATTAAGAATTTTAATAATCGCGCGAAATTTTATACCTTAGTCTCAAGGCCATGAACAAGCTACAAGGGACAGCCCATTAAAAATATATATATTTATATATTCCGTATTAAAAGCTGTAGCAATGCACTGTAAAGTTTGTTGTACACACTTTTACCTTCCTATGCGAAGATGGTATCTCCAAATTCGGACTCGTGGCCTCCATATCAAAACAACTTTACTGTTCAAGTCACAACATGGACAACTCTATGTTGAATATTAAATAGGGTAAAGTGAAAAAATTATAATTTGCATAAATAACACTCCTATCATTTATGTTGTGTATATAAAATCCATTAAGTTTGAAAAAATGAACAAATAAGGGCTCAATTCATATTTAATTAGTTTTTTTTACCTTTTTTAATTCAATTATATTCATATTTAATCCATTAAGTTTGAAAAAATGAACAAATAAGGGCTCAATTCATATTTAATTAGTTTTTTTTTACCTTTTTTAATTCAATTATAGAGGAACGCTCAAGCCTTTTCATCATTCAGGTCCTTATTTGCTCCAAAATTAAATATTACAAAGTTTTTAGAGCATATAGAGGGTCCATATGCAAGGGATATTTTTCACTCGTGACCTTATTAAATGTCTAGAATTTTACCAAAAATTTAATAATGTCCCCACTAAATTTTTCGATAGTCTTATTGTCATGTTAATTTGACTTTTTTTTTAAAATTATTTATTTATTTTTATTTTTTTAAGACAAGAATATTATATTAGAAGTAAAAGGGTACAAAGGCTCGAAGCTAGACTCCCTAGAACAACAGGAAGTAATGCAACCACTAGGCAACGATGGCGTTTGCTTTTAAAAAAAATTATCACCGTTCAAGACCACCTTTCTCGAATAATTTCAAAACGAGAGATAAGAACAAATTTCTTTAGGTTAGTAATCATATTTTCATAATTATGTTCACAATTTGCTTATAAAATTTTAAGTTTAAACTGCCTCAAGGGGCATAGCTGTGTTGGCAAGGATCCGGGAGGTAAGTTCTTGAGACCTCGCTTTCAAACCATACTCCTAAGTTGAATGAGTGCGTGCGTTGTGGGATCAATACACGTGCTCTAAGAAAAATATATATATCTATATTTTAAATTTAAACTAATACAACAAAATGCCTACCAACACAAAACATACACATAAATAAACATGTCACACACTAATTGAATGTGAAGTGTGAAACAATAAATTTAACCGACTCAAAATTCTTCTCATCATCAATTACGAACTAATATGGTTCCAACTTCCTTATCTCTACCCCCAGATTTCCCTTTTTCATTTTGTCACATATCAAATATTTTCTCGACAATGACTACTATACATTATTACTACATTATGACCTAATTATTTAAGACTTCATTTTTCAATTGCATTAAATTGGAAGTTGGAACTAATATGAAGTGTTTGCCATTCGAGGGAAAAGTCCTATCATTTCACTTTCAATGTATCACTAATTCAAGCCAATAACGTAAGAATTAGGTAGTTAAAATAATGGGTAAGCAAGGAAATTATTAACAAAGTCTCCCTTTCTAAATAATAGAGTGAGTTATTGAAAGAAACTCATCGCTTTCGTAGGGGAGAATGAAAAAGAAAGAAGAAACACAATGCCGTATACCAAATAACCAAACTTGACAAGTTTCCGTCACGCGTTCACATCAAAGCTGATCTCAAAGTCAAGGGTCTACTTCGATCAGATTTCTAAATTCTCAAAGACTCACAATTTTTCAAAAAAAATTTACAACTAAACAAATTTCTATACAATATTTTGATTAAAAGTTCTCTAAAAATAAAAAATTTACCTCAAAAGGCCAAACAAAATAGACCCTAAGAGACAATTTGACTCCTTTTTTTGTAATAATAGTTTTTACAATTTCCTGAACCGAGTAAAGTTTAAAAAATTCAGTCTAAAGCTGTTTCAGATGGACTAAACCAAACTCATTAAACTCCCTCTCTCTTGCGCTCTCTTTGGCACACTCTGTAAATAAATCCTCTGATAAATTTAAATCCTAAGTTAACTAAATTATTCATACTAAATTATTTTTAAATATATAAATTTAAATCCTAAGTTAACTAAATTATTTATACTAAATTATTTTTAAATATTTAAAAATAAATAATTTTGTAAAATGACAGAAAAAAATACTATTGGAGGACACTTCTCACGTGCAAAAAACACCCCTAAAGTTTCAATTTTGTACAAATAAAGCCCGACAAATTTAAACCTTAAGTTGGCTAAATTACCCTTATTGAACCATTTTATAATATATATAAAAATAAATACGGTATAAAATAACTGAAAATGACACTATTGGAGCAATGGACAAGCAAAAATAAAAATAAAAAAGTAAAGAAAAGATAAAAATAAAAAATAAAAATAAAGAGTAAACTAAAGAAAACAAATCTGTTCCAAACTCCGAAAATTAGTGCACACTAATATTAGAATTTTTTTCCTTTATATATATATATATATATATATATATATATATATATTTTGAAAAAAAATAAAATAAAGACACAAATATTAGTAGAAAACATAAAACTAAAATCTCAACAAATTCAAATCTTATTCTACAAATTCTCAAAATTTCAAAAATAATAAAAAAAATTTAGAGACACATTGAGAAAAAAGTTTAAAAAATATATATATATATATATATACACACACATAATACTCCTATATTATGAAGTTAGTAGCATATATATACATCCTTGAGTATTTTTTGTAAGAGTAAAAAGAAAAAATAAGTATTACAATAGTACCAATGAGCCTAACAATATTAGCCCTTACTTCTCAAAGAAAAATCAATGGTTCAAGTCCCAGTAGAGACGTGTATGCAAGTACCAACTATGAAAAATATTTATATATATAAATATATTACAACAGTAATTTATGTCATGAGGGGTATTTTTGCACAATGTGAAAAGATTAAGGGCGTTTTTTGCATACTCTTTCAAATAAGGAGTAAAAGTGTTACGCTATGTAAAAACACTTTTTTAAGAGTGTTTTCTCCACGTGAATGATACTTTCACAAGCCATTAATAGGAAGGGGGACTACTTAGCAAAAGGAATATGAAACGAACTCTTTTGATTGAATAGAGAATGAATTTGACTACCATTACTTCATCAAGAACATGAGGACGAGCAATGCCATCGACTACTGATCCAATCCGCTAGGTCAGGGAACCTAGGCCGAGCCTAATCGATTAAGTAAAATAGTGCCCTGGTAACTCTTCCATTCCATTAAGGCACGGTTAGCAAGCAAAGGCAAGTTCTTCAACGAGATGAGAGCTACCCATTTCCTGCTCTAAGGTAGTAAGTACTGCACGAGCAAGGCGCACAGTAGTCTAATGAACCATTTGACCAATTTGTAGTTTTGTAGCAAAAACGCTCCAATGCATCCAATATGAAAATGTGGCACAAATGATCAAATACAGTTGAGTCAGTTGACATGCCATCCAGTGCGGTTTTTTTGTATGCAATTCAATTCACTTGTTTACTAACCTGCTCAAAGAGACAGTGAGCCGGAATAAGTCAATCAACATAGAGAGGTTGACCTCAATTTGTACCAAATGTCGAAAGAAAAGAAAATAAAACACCCTCATTTAAGAGCAGTTTCCAATTTCATCATTTTGATGTGTACCTGGGAGACTTACTTTCAGTACATTTCGTCAATTTCAATGACACTAATTTCCATGCCCTGGTTCCTAAAGTAAAATGAAATTCAGACTCTGGTACGTACCTCTATGAAGAGGCAATGTGAATACAATTTTTCCTGTTGTAAGATGCATATTGAATAATAATAACCACATATACATCATAAATCACAATCTTGTACAAAAATGAACAACTCTATTTCTTATTACTCAATCAAATAATGAAAGCCATGTATCCTTTCTATACCGAAAGTTCTGTTCAAAAGTATATAACATAATATCCTACTCCATATATTACATGCATGATAATATGGATTGTCCACAAATAATTTAGATTATGTAATAATATAGACCTGCCACAATAACAAAATCTTGCCAGTGTTTAAGTAACCAGCAAAAATCACATCTTTTGAATCTTAAATGCAACTTATCAACTTTAATTATCTTAAATTTTCAATTTGTACAAAATCAGCCACAATAAGGCTTCAAAAGAATAATATTGCAACTAAGTCTGTGGCCTAGCGGTACAAGGTCCCTACTTTTCAAAGGAGGTCAGGGGTTCGAACCTTAGTGGAGGCCGTGTGTGTAAATACCAACTAGAAAAAAAAAAAAAAAAAAAAAAAAAAAGAATAATATTGCATGTTGACTAATATAAAGTAATAGATGTAAATAAGAGTAGAAGTTTTTGGTTTAAACAATTTCATCTTAACACATTAATCAACAATATGGAGGCATTACTACCTTGAATTGAGAGACAAAAAACTTGAAAGCAATAGGTCACTGCATACTAACCAGAGAATCAGGAGATAACTAGTTTGTCATTCTTCACCTTCCATTTGTGATGCAGCATCATCTTATCTTCAACCTCATACTATTTCAGAATTTATAACAAGGACTAGTGGGATGTAACCATCAGCTTTATGATGTAATAAATTCAGAACGAAAGTTATGTTTTAAGATGCAAAAGACTCCAGAGTGAAATTCATCATTTAAGATGCAACAGAATTATATTTCTAATTATGCTTGAACAGGAGATGGAATATGGGGGAAATCATTTTTTATTTTCAGTGTGGGGAAATCCTTGTTATTTTCTTTATCTTTTCCTTTCCCTATCCTTTTCCTTTCTCTTAGGCCCAGTTTGGATCAAGAGAAAAAGGCAAAAAAAAAAAAAAAAAAAAAAAAAAAAATTAAGAAAGGTAATGGAGGGAAATTATACAAATTAGTATAAATTATTTAAGGAAGAAAGGTAATGGAGGAATAAAAATTAGACACGATGAGTAAGTTTTTTTATGCTTCCAAAAATGGGAGAAAAGGGCCAAGAAGTTTAATATAACTTTTCTAATATCTAATTTTTACTTAGCTTTATAAAATACAAAATCCAAATACCATATAAATCCTAGGGTATGTTTCTATTCTTTTTAACCCTTAGTTTACAAATTGCCATTTTGACTTAAATGTTTAGCATGATCTTTATATTTGTCTTTTAAATGTGAAAGGGTATGGTGGTATATTCATTAAAATAATTTCATTTCCTTTCTTTTCCCATAATTTTCTTTTCCTAACACTCCTCACCCTATTCAGACACAACATTATCCATTTTTAGCTCCCCGGACAAGAGACTTCCCAATGGATCACCTATCCCGGTACCACTCCAGATTAAGCACGTTTAATTCTTAGGCGCTGGCTTTACAAGTATAAAAGGGGGTAAAAGGCCAAAATTTGGAAGAGTTGCTTGCTATATTTGAGACTTTGAGCATATTGAGTAGACCAATTTAAATGATACTATAGATTTAAAACAAAAATTACATTAACAAAGCAAACTGAATCTATAAGCAAAATAAGGTTACAGATATCTTCTTTATGGTTTACATAAAAAAGAAAATATGAAATTATTGGTTTAACACTACAGTCATGGACATTATCAGACGAGTAACGCTGGAATCTTTGTGAAACAGCACCCTAAGGTTGTTCTCCACTTCTGCCATTACTCCTTTCAGGTCTGTCCAATGCCATCGACACAGCTTCATCTAACAAATATTCAATAAAGAAATTTAAGTTTGAAGACTTTATCAGTAACTCATGACTCAAATCTTAATTAGCCTAAAAACAAATAATTAGGTTGGCACATTTAACTCAAAGCTTAGTCTGATTGTATAGAAAATGAGCTGAGCCATAAACCAAATTTTCCCGCACCTGACAGAAATATAAACAAGCCAGAACCAACTGAAACTGTCTGGGATAGTAAAGTATTCTCATTTCAAATCTTAATTATAGCTAATGGCAAGTAAACAATCTGCAACGATGTAGAGCAAACCAGCTTCCAACATATTCAAACTAGGGTTTGCAACAGACCAGGATGGTCCGAGTTCTAAATATAAATAAGAGAATGTCTATCTGCTGCCCCATCCATGCCTGGCTTTAACTTGGACCTAAACTAGTTAGCCCAAGCCCTGGCAAGTAAATGGTTAACTTGCCTACAAGAATAAAAAGATAGACAGATGCCTTTTCAACTCGCAAATCAAGTGTTCCAACTTGTATTGTTCATCTCTTTATCTCATAAACTTTGCGCATTTTCTATGTTAGAAAAGTGAAATATAATTTATGTGCATAACACTCTAGCAGGGAAAGACCTCAAATGCTGTCACCAAGCCCGGCCCTAAAAGTTGAGCATGTTATAGAAGAATAGAAAGCAGTCGAGCCAGGCCCTATGTGTCTATCACACCTAAACAGTGCAGTTATCTAGAGTCATTCAGAATTTCAGACATTCCTTCCAATTTATTTTCATCCGTCCGCTTGTTAATCAAATTCAACAGAAACAAAAATAGAAAATCAATAATTCAGCCTTTCTAATATTGTGTATACATAAGAAGTGTGTGTATTTTAACATTTGTGAAATTAAAATTCTTGTTATAATTCAAGTACATGAACAGAAATATATAGAAAAGGCAGATCATGTAAATCCAATAGCAACCACTTGGTGAGAATAAAGTTGGAACGTAGGCTTGTACACTACCAGCCCCTAAAAACATTTTTTGATAAGTAGAATTGACAAGATAATCAACACTGAGAATGGTCTTCCTCCAAAGATATATCCTATTTCTCGATACTACATAATAACAATATGTCGATCAACAATAAAATTTTAACCATGTGAATGACTTATAAACCCCTGTTGTTCGCTGACTTTATTGATAATGAGGAAACGGACTTCTGCACATTAAGATTTAAAAAATTAAATATTAAATTAAACCCGAGGACCACAAAAAGTTATAAACTTTGCATGGACTCTTCTAATTAGGAGTGTACATGGTTTGACTTGGCCCGATTCTAGGACAAATTAGGACCAAACTGGTCCCAATGCTTCTAGAAATATTGAAACTAAATGGAACCGATAAAACCAGTGGTTTGGTTCTGTTTTGGGCTTTCTTACATATATATATATATATATATATACATATATAAATTAATAGTGTTCAACTACTCCATGTTGAGTGTACACTAAACAAATGATACCCCACACCTTTGTTTGCAAATAGTTAGGAAACTACTAATTCTTCCAATTATCATTAAATACAATGAGGTGAAATGACAAAATAGACAATTGCTCTCTTGAAGGGAAAAAAAAAACACAAAGAACGCAATTGATCAGAAACTTAGTATTACGTTATTTTTGGTACAACTTCTCCCACTAAAAACACCAAATGGCCACGTTGATTGTTTTACGTTAAACAAGTACGTTGTTGATGGCAGTCTCATATATTCTAGTTTACCAAAATATGGGTTAGTTTACTATATATTCAAAGTGCATAGCTGGATTCAATTCTTGGTCATTGTTATATAGCTTTGGAATTATGATGCCAGAATTGAACCATAAACTTTGGTGCAAAATCTAGGAGATGCAGTATTATACCAGCTGGTTGTCCTCACCAACTTAAAATGTTTGAGGTCTTCTTATCAAACATTGCATGTCCACACTCCAACATAAGTCACATTCACTGCTATAATGGTTCTATCTTTATATCTGAGTCACTATACTTGAATAAAAAGACTTCACCACTACAATCTATGGTACGTTCAAATTTTTAAGCCGGTGAGAACAACAGCTGGTATAAAAATTGCATGTTTTAGATTTTGCACAAAAGTCTATAGTCCAATTATTGCATCATAATGCAAATACAATATAACCATAACCAAGAATTGAATCCAACTATGCACTTTGATATTCAGGTAAATTATAATATATATATATATATATATATGTATATGTATATATATTTGGGTCTTTCTTAGCCAAAGGACAGTTCTTCAATCTTTCTTAAATCTTTCCGTGATCATACATAAGATCGATTTGGTTTTTATATCAAAACTGATGTTTGACCCTTGACCTTTGCCCTACAAATAAATCCATTGAGGCTAGGGGTTGATGCAGAAAGGTTGAATGTTGGTAAGAGTTTGGTTGGATAGAGTTTTGAGAAAATAAAAAGAAGGATTTGGGACCAATTTTGGTGCAATGATCAGTAACTTCTAATTGAACTTTAAATTTTGTTGTTTCTTTTGATTGTAAGGATTGAATCTTTGAACAAAGGAATGATATTGCTCATTAAAGTGGTTTATTAGTGCCGAAACAATGATTAACAATATCAGTTTCAAAGTATCAAGTATGAAATAATAAGGAAAGGAGGAAAAGAAAAAAAATGTAAATATAAATCTAAGAATAACTCAGAAGTCATAACTTAGGCATGGATTGCAACGCAGTCCCAAAAGGCTTCAAAAGTTCATAGATTTCCTTTGAACTGATCTCCACTAAATTTTGGGCATATAATAAGGTTATTAATGGTTGTAGTTGGGTTTGAGGATTATATATATATATATATATATATAAACGAAGAATCAACCACCTATCCACTAGCCAGAGTGGACTCTCAAATGCACGCAATTTCACATGTGGTGAGTCTTGACCAAATACCTAAGTAGAGTACCCCAAAGACCTTAGCAGTTGAGCTAGCCCATGCCGGCAAGGGGGTTTGAGAATGTTGTCAGCATAGAAATACAACTTTAATATCATACCCTCACTATAGCATACATATATTATTTAGTTTCTTTTACATTTTCACTTGTAATATTGTCAATTTCAATCAGGCCATAACATCATTTTAATTACAAAATGAAGTTGAAGATAATGCCATTGAAACACGATGATTCAAAGCCAGTAACCTAATAAAACAATAAAAAGGACTGATCTATAGCAGAATGAGAGACTATGAGTTTGTATAGACGTGTTTCCAATTTATATGCAAGAAGATGCAATATTATGAGCAATATATGTTTTATCCACATCAACATACTCACAATCACACACACGACATAGATCCCACACAGAGATACACGCACAAATATATAGAGGCTTACCTGCTTCAATTTTCCTGTGATCTCAATCATGCAATCTTAAATCTCGAGAAACGCATATGCATTCAATAGCAAGTTAGTATAATCACACACACACACAAAAATATATACACAAACATATAGAGGTTGACCTGCTTCAACTTTCCTGTGATCTCAATCATGCAACCTTGAATCTTGAGAAACGCCAATTCATTCAAATAGCAAGTTAGAAAAAAAAACAAAAACAAAACAAAACAAAAAAAAGAACGGAAAAACAAAAAAAAAAAAAGAAACACGATATTGACAAACACCTACACAAATACTCCAGAATATGTATACGATATGTATGTATATATAGGGCTGGCTGGAGCCCTAGCCAACTTAAGCAGACCCCATCCAAAAGAAAAGGCTCCTAAAAGTATGATTTTCTTATAGTATGTATACAATATGTATGTATATATAAGGCTGGCTGGAGCCCTAGCCAACTTAAGCAGACCCCATCCAAAAGAAAAGGCTCCTAAAAGTATGATTTGCTTATAGTATTAGACTTTTTTAAAATATTAATTGCTTCATTATTGAAACCCCAACCAATAGTAGGGGTTTAATATTAGCCCAATGAATTATATTCATTCTAAAACTCCTTATTCCAACCCCAATTAAAACTACTCTTATTTTCACTTTTATCACACCTCCCTTCTTTTCTCCTCCACCCCATTATAGTTTTTTTTACTCCTATATCACTAGTATTAATTTTTTTTTTAAGTATTAATGAATTAAAAAAGGCGTTCAAAAGGGGAACGCGTCCCTTAAACAATAGTGGAACCGGGAGCTAAGTGTAACGACCCACTCCACCACGTGATATGATATTGTCCGCTTTGGGCCTGAGCCTGCACAGTTTTGTTCTTGGACTTTACCCCAAAAGGCCTCATATCAATTGAAGTGACACACCTACGTATAAGCACTTCACCTTTCCCTTTTCCAGGCAATGTGGGACTGTTCACCCGTAACTCGCCAGTGTGGTAGCCTTTCAGTGTCTCGCACCCGCCCACGGCATACCCGCCCATAGGGTCATTACAATCCACCCCCCTTTGGAGGCCAGGCGTCCCAGTCGACACACTTCCGGCTGGGTCAGGCTCTGATACCATTTGTAACAACCCACTTCACCACATGATATGATATTGTCCGTTTTAGGCCTGAGCCCGTACGTTTTTACTCTTAGGCTTTACCCCAAAAGGCCTCATACCAATTGGAGTGACACACCTACATATAAGCACTTTACCTTTCCCTTTCCCTTTCTCAGACGATGTGAGATTGTGCACCCGTAGCTCGCCAGTGTGGTAACCTGACAATGTCTCGTACCCGCCCACGGCACACCCTCCCACAAGGTCATCACAATCCACCCCCCTTGGAGGCCCGACGTCCCCGTCGGCACACTTCCAGCTGGGTCAGGCTCTGATACCATTTCAAACGACCCACTCCACCATATGGTATGATATTGTCCACTTTGGACCTAAGCCCCCACTGTTTTACTCTTGAGCTTTATCCCAAAAGGCCTCATACCAATTAAAGTGACACACCTACATATAAGCACTTTATCTTTCCCTTTCCCAGGCGATGTGGGACTGTGCACCCATAGCTCGCCAATGTGGTAGCCTGTCAGTGTCTCACACCCGCCACAAGGTCAATTGAAGTGACACACCTACATATAAGCACTTTACATTTCCCTTTCCCAGGCGATGTGGGACTGTGCACCCGTAGCTCGCCAATGTGGTAGCTTGTCAGTGTCTCACACCCACCCACAAGGTCATCACAATAGGTCTTTTGGGGTAAAACCCAAGAGCAAAACTGTGCGAGCTCAGGCCCAAAGCGGATAATATCATAGCATGTGATGGAGTGGGTCGTTACACTAAGGCCCCAAAGAATCCAAAAAAGTAATTAAATCATCAGAAGAAGAGCATCACATAACTAAAGAGAGAACGAATAATAAAAATTTTCAGCGGTCGCTATAGACGACTCCTTCTCTTCGAACATTCTACCATTTCTCTCCTTCCAGATGCACCACCAAACGCAATGTGGGACAATTCTCCAGTGATCACGTACACCCATACTCACACGACATCCTCTCTAAGCATGAATCAAATCATTAGAAGAACGTGACATTACCCAATACATGCCAAACAACCCAAGAATAAGATTCCAACAGTCGTGCGCCATGGGGCCAATGCATTAGGAGATGATCAACTGACTCCCCATCTTGCTTGCATAGACAGCACCAATTAACAAAACAATTTCCCCTCTTCCTCAAATTATCAATCGTCAATATCTTACCCCAAACAGCGGTCCATACAAAGAATACCACCCTAGTTGGAGCCATAGAGCGCCAAATGGTCTTCGGAAGTCAAGATTTGGATCCTTTCCAAAATAGTATTAATTGTTGAAAATATATGTAACCTATTATTGTGGGAATTAAATAAAAGATTTAAATCCTCTCCAAATTAGTCTTTCTCCCAGCATCTACAAGCATCCATCCAATAATCAAATCCAAACAAATCTAAAATCTCACTACTTAAGTATATCCACATATTGAATACGATTGAGGTCTTCCAAATTTATTCAAATTATTAATATAGCAGTGATTTATATTTTAGTGATTCAAAAAAAAATATGTATTAAAATTTAAAAGCCTTAGATCAAATGGTGAAACGTGCTTTCAGATTTCAGACCATGTAAAAATCTATAAATCTCTAATGTAAAATCCAAACAAGCATCCATCCAACAATCAAATCCAAACAAATCTAAAATCCCACTATTTAAGTACACCCAAATATTGAATACAATTGAGGTTTCCAAATTTATTCAAATTATTAATATAGTAGTGATTTAAATTTTAGTGATTCAAAAAAAAAAATGTATTAAAATTTAAAAGCCTTAGATCAAATGGTCAAACGTGCTTTCAGATTTCAAACCATGTAAAAATCTATAAATCTCTAATGTAACAAGCCTTTATTATGTGAACCATGTGATTCATCCAACAAGCATGTATGGTAATTCAATATTACCATTTAATTTTTTTTTTTTTTTTTGATAAGTCAATATTACCATTTAATTAAACATAAAATTATTTCATCTGTGCTGCATTCATTCTGAGGTGCTTTTAAAATGAAAGAAATGCCCATGTTGAAAAATCTGTGACATGAAAAATTATATATAAAACTAATTTTACCTTAAAAAAATAGAAGAAGAATATTAAAAACACAAATTTTGGTCATTTTCATACTTAGGTTCAGGTATTTGATAAATTTGATAGGATAATATTCCCAACCTATGTAATATTGCAAATAGTTCAAAGAGAAAAAATCTTTACACAAGATTTTTCAAGAACTCCTAGACCTCCCCCAACGCATATGCAAGCACCCAGTTACGAACACAGATAAAAAGATGTAACCACTAATTCTTAATAATGATGTGAACCCATTTTTTTATCCCCATTCTTTTTGATAAGTGTTGTTAGTAACAATACTACTGTGAGTCTGTAAGCCCATACCCAAAACACCAAACAAGATTATAAATGTCAAATAAAAAATAAAATAAAAGTAGCCTGTGTTGCATGGACTCTTCTAAATAGGAGTGTACACTGTTGGAATTGGATTAGGACCAAACTGGTCCCAACACTTCTAGAAATATTGAAACTAAATGTAACCGATAAAACCAGTGGTTCGGCTCTGTTTTGGGCTTTCTGACATATATATTAATAGTGTTCAACTACTTCATGTTGAGTAGGGAGCACCTTTGTTTGCAATAGTTTAGGAAAATACTAATTCTTCCAATGACCATCAAATACAATGAGGTGCAATAACAAAAATGGAGAATTGAAAACAAAGAACGCAATTAATCGGAAACTTAGTATTACATTATTTTTGGTACAAGTTCTCCAATAAAAACACTTAACGGGCACGTTGTATTGTGTTAAACATGTACGTTGTTGATAGTACCCGTAATCATATATATTCTAAATTACCAGAATATGGTTAGTTTACTATATATTCAAAGTACATAGTTGGATTGAATTCTCGGTGATTGTTATATTGCTTTTGCATTATGATGCAAGAATTGAACCATAGACTTTGGTGCAAAATCTAGGAGATGCGGTTTAATACCAGCTGGGTGTCCTCACCAACTTAAATGTTTGAGGCCTTCTTATCAAACATTGCATATCCACACATCGACAGAAGTCACATTCACTGCTATAATGGCTCTATCATTATATGTGAGTCATTCTATACTTGGATAAAAGGACTTCACTTCTACAATCCATGGTACCCTCAAATTTTCAAGTTGATGAGAAAAACCAGCTGGTATAAAAACTGGATGTCCTAGATTTTGCACAAAAGTCTGTAGTTCAATTCTTGCATCATACTACAAAAACGATATAACCATAACCAATAACTGAATCCAACTAAGCACTTTGAATATTCCGGTAAATTTGAATATATACGCCTTTTAGTGATCGTATAAAAGATGGCATCATGTTGCCTGCTTCTCAATTTTCCTCGTAAACTTCTTCAACTTCTAGCCCCAATAAGATCAATGTGGTTTTTACATCAAAACTGGTGTTTAACCCTTGACCTTTGCCCTACAAATACATCCCATTGAGGTTGGGGGTTGATGCAAAAGGTTTAATGTGAGTTTGGTTGGATAGAGTTTTGAGAAAATAAAAGGAAGGTTTTGGAGCCAATTTTGGTGCTATGATCAGTAACTTCTAATTGAATTATAAGTTTTGTAGTTTCTTTTGATTGTTAGGGTTGAATCTTCAAGAAATAAATGTTATGGCTAATTAAAGTGAATTTTTCGCACCGACTATCAACAATATCAGTTTCAAAAGTATGAATAAATAAAGAAAAGAAGAAAATAAATATATATAAACATAAATCTATGAATTACTCAATATCACAATTGAGGCTTGGATTGCATCGCAATCCCAAAAGGGTTCAAAAGTTCTTACATTCCTTTGAACTGATCTCCACTAAATTTTGAGCATATAATAAGGTTATTAATGGATCTAGGATTTAAGAAATAAAAATCAACCACCCGGTGACTCTAGGAAGCACGCAATCTCACATTTGACCGTACCGGTTGAGCTAGCCCAGGCAAGGGTTTAAGAATGTTGTCAGCACAGAAATTTAACTTTAATATCATATTCTCAACTATAGCATAAACTATTTAGTTGCTCTTACATTTTCAATTGTAATATTGTTAATGATTCAAAGCCAGTAACCTAATTTAATAATAAAAATGACTGATCTAAAGCAGAATCAATTCAAAATCGCTAAATCGGATACGGCGCACGAACATCATTGATATAGTGAGACTATTTCCAAAAGCCAATGAGTTCGTATAGATGTGTTGCTGATTTATGTGCAAGAAGATGCAATATTAAGAGCATTATAGGTTTCATTGATGTCAAATACTCACAATCACACACACCACACCAGATATATATCAACACACACGAGACATATATCGCACACATATAGAGGCTTACCTGCTTCAATTTTCCTGTGATCTAAATCATGCAATCTTAATCCTCGAGAAACGCCTATGCATTCAATAGCAAGTTAGCAACACAAACAAACAAACAATAAATAAATTTAAAAAAATAAAATTCTATTTTGATAAACCCTACAAGCAAAAACTCCGCAATGTATCGGAGTGTGTATGTACTGCTAGTATATATATAGAGAGGAACGGCTGAAACCCTAGTTTGATGTCAGGACTGAAATTTTGGGTAGGCTGGCTCAAGGCCAGTCTCAACTAGCCCACTTTGGTTGGGTTGTACCACTGTTTGGTTTATACAACGGACTTGACCAGTTCTAGCCCGGGAGGCGATATTGCAATAAACTTTTCTACGTGGTTATTCTAAATCTACTCTTTCAAATAAATTATTATTATTTTTTGTATGACATAAAGTCCTTTAAAATTTAAAAAAATTTACATATAGTATTAAAAATAAAAAAAAAGTTATTTCTATTGAATAAATTGCCTCTTAAAAAAAATTATTTCTTTTGACTTCAAAAAAATATACTCCATCTATTTAAAATAGTTAGGTACTTTGAAAACTATGACTTATAAATTTTTATCCCAAAATAATTGGGTACTTTACAAAAATTTAAGACTGATGGAATATATTTATAGTATAAATGATCTCTTTTATCAAGATGGTTTGGTGTGTTGAGAGAAGTATCCAAACGAAACTCACTCACAAAGACAACCCGAGCATCAAAAAAAAAAAGAGAGAACCTGAGCATCCCAAAAAAAGGTAAAAAAAATAAAAGGTGAGGATTAAAAAATAATAATCTTTATTGAGTAAATTATATCTTTTTGATAAGATCAAAAATATATATATTTATTTTTGTTGAATAAATTATCTTTTTTGACTGGACCATCAAAATTACAAAAAAATTAATAATAATAAGTTACTCGTAAAAGCTTCTTTGTTGAATAAATTGTCTATTTTGATTGGACAAAATAATAATAATAATAAAAAATCACTATTGATTAAATTATCTCTTATGTCAAAAATAAAATTATCTTTACTAAACAAATTATTTTATTTGAGAGGCCTCGAAAAAAATATATATAGACTATAAAAAATATATATATAGTAAGGGAAGTAAAAGAAGGTAAAAATAAAAAATTAAAAAAAAATAAGCTGTACATATAAAGGGTAGTTATGATAGTTATGATATTTTAAAATAAGAAATGATGTATTAATGAGTTTTGGGACCCTTTTATCATTTCCTTTAAAAGGAAAAAGAGATATAAAGCGCGAGAAAAGTGGTGTGCACCTCCAAAAATTATTATAAAATATTGAAGCCCAGCCTCTCCTGCATATATTTTATAATATATTTTATAAATTGAAATAATACAAATACAAAAAATAAAAATAGAATGTTGTGTTAGTTTTCTTTAGGCTTCCTTTGGTAAGATTGAATCAACTACAAAAAAAAAAAAAAACAAACGTAAGGAAAGATTATTTTTTTTATTTTTTTTTAAGTTTGGATAAATGAAAAAAGAATCATAATAAAAAATTTAGTTAAAATAATATTTTTTCATAAAAAATGCTTCATTCCTATTTTATTCCACAATTGAATAATGTAAAACAACTCCACTTCATTCTTTTACAACTCAATTTATTTTTTACTGAATTTCAAAGTGATAAGTTCTCTAATAATTTCTATTTTAGCAGACTTCTAAAAGGCAAGTTCTCTTATAATGCTAGTTAAAGTATATTATATATATATATACACCTATATTATATGTACAGAATAATACATTTGGCTCTTTTGTATTCTCAATTTGAAAAATCATGAGTCCACGAGCCCAATATATATATATATATATATATATATATATATATATATATATATATATATATATATATATTGTATTTTTAAGCTTCCTTATTTTTATTAATTTTAAATTAATAATTAGTTTTACTTCTACCTAAGAAGTTTTACTTGTTTTGAAGTATTGTTTTAATTTAAACAATATAAATAATTATATTATTAAATTTAATAATTTATCATTTTATTAAAATTTTCGTAAAAATGGACATCATAAAACCCAAATTTATTTATTTTTTTAGTATTTTAAATTATAAAGATAATTTTAATATTTACAATCACCTTTTTTCATTTTCATGCTATCCAAAATGAAAGAATCATTTTTATAATCAAAACAAAAAAATAAAAGGAAAAGTTATTTTCTAACAATCATTTGATTAGTATGCAAATTTATTCAAAACATTTGTATAAAAATATTAATTTGGATAGCATGAAAATGAAAGAAGGTGATTGTACATATTAAAATTATCTTTATAATTTCAAATACTAAAAAAATAAATAAATTTGGGTTTTATGATGTCCATTTTTACGAAAATTTTAATAAAAATGATAAATTATTAAATTTAATAATATAATTATTTATATTGTTTAAATTAAAACAATACTTCAAAACAAGTAAAACTTCTTAGGTAGAAGTAAAACTAATTATTAATTTAAAATTAATAAAAATAAGGAAACTTAAATATATATATATATATATAGGGCTCGTGGACTCATGATTTTTCAAATTGAGAACACAAAAAGAGCCAAATGTATTATTCTGTACATATAATATAGGTGTATATATATATATTATATACTTTAACTAGCATTGCAAGAGAACTTACCTTTTAGAAGTCCGCTAAAATAGAAATTATTAAAGAACTTGTCACTTTGAAATTCAATCAAGAATAAATTGAGTTGTAAAAGAATGAAGTTGAGTTGTTTTACATTATTCAATTGTGGAATAAAATAGGAACGAAGCATTTTTTTATGAGAAAATATTATTTTAACTAAATTTTTTATTATGATTCTTTTTTCATTTATCCAAACTTTAAAAAAAATAAAAAAATTTATCTCTCCTTACGTTTTTTTTTTTTTGTAGTTGATTCAATCTTAGCAAAGGAAGCCTAAAGAAAACTAATACAACATTCTTTTTATTTTCTTACTTATTTCTATAACTAATGTTGTACTTGTTGTAAGACACGAGTGCAATTGTTGGACATTGGATTGGTATATATATATATATATATATATTCAAATAAAACGACTAATGTTATTTACAAATTAGAATCAGGAACATCACTGAAAGTTACAAATTAGAGTCAAAATATCAACAAGTTGAACCAATAATGGATTTCTAGAAGTATTTTGGCATTTTCCTTCAATGACTAAACCAATGACCGATCAACGGATGAACGTAAAGTTTGAAAGAGAGAGAGAGAGAGAGTTTTGTTTTTATATCAACATCCTCTATCAGTTTGTTGTTGTTGTATCTACATCTCTTCACTATAGCGAATAGAGACTTTTGGTGTCGAAAAACACCAATTTTTTTGGCGGCTAAGATCGCAATCCAAGGAATTCTGTATAATTTCAGGCTACCCATTTGAGATTTTGACAGACCCAGATCGAATCCGAGATTGGTCGATGAGGAAACCGATGATTTGGTCATGACCCATCATCCAAGTGTGAGTGAACTCACTAGGGTTTTATGCTGTCGATAAGAAAATGACGGAGAGGGATAGAAACGTAAATCTTGTTTCTTAAATCAGATTCATGGGGACTTGTTTTAGTAGTGAAGAGGAGGAACAACAGCAACAAAACCACAAACCTCTTCAAAACAAGCCAGGTATTAATCTCTCTCTCTTTTGTAAGTACATTTTGAATTTTTATTTGTTTTCAGTTGCATTTTTCTTAATTAATTATGTGTTTGTTTATAAATGTCTACAATTTCATGGAAATTGTTTGTTTTTGGCGTGTAATTGAATATAATCAGCACTCTAGTTATATAGAAGGGTTAAACTTATGGGCAATGGGGGCTTAATAAGTCTCATGCTTTAATGTGTTTACTACTGTTAAATCTTAAGTGAATAAATTGTACGTAGATATTACTGCGATTTGTGTCACTTGTCTTTCTATTAAAAGAAATTGGAACCTAATTTGAACTTAGTTTAATAATGTAGCTCAATTAGTTCATTTATGAGTGTATTTGGTACCTTTATCGAAAATTATGGCTTGATTAGTCACTATTTTGGGTGCTGGTGATTACACGAATTAAGTCCACCATCCAAGCAAAACTCTAATAGACATTCTAAATTTTATCGGCTCGTCTTTCAAATTGACCATGACTTCCATTTCTTGGCACTGGCAAAAGCCAAAGCCAATTGATATTCTTGAAGAAAATGTTGCAAGGATTAAATCCATGATTTATTTTGAATTTGCACGAGAGTAAATTTAAGATATCCTGACTAAATGTTATTAGTACTTACTATTAACCTCTATTATTGCTCGAACTCTATATTCACGAAAAATTCAAATACAGCAGAGTCACATGGGATCAAAAGTGAAAGCAGCATCTTGGTTATTCCCAAAAATGTGAGGGATCTTCGCCAAAATCCTGGATATTGTAATGTTGATAGCTTTACATATGAAGAAATGAGGCTGGCCACCAAGCACTTCCGGCCTGATCAAGTTCTTGGCGATGGTGGGTTCGGGATGGTCTATAAAGGAGTTATAGATGAGAAGGTCAGACTGGGTTACAAAACCACTCAAGTTGCCATTAAGGAGCTTGATCCAGAAGGGATCCAAGGCGACAGAGAATGGCTGGTACTTTGCTTATGTGTGTTTTTGCTGCTTCTTACATTTGCACAGTTGTACTAACTATAAATGCGGAAAGCTTGGTATTTTACTTTATTCTCCATCCCTGGAGCATGGGTCAAAATTAGTTTTACTAATGCAAAAAAAGTAAAGATTTGTAGTGATGTGTTATAAAAGAATGGTTAAGACTTATATAAATAATAATAATAAAAAAAAAGAATGGTAAATCCAGTATAATATTGCTAACCAAATAGGTAGCGAAAAATAATCTTTAAAGGGATCTAGCTGACTTTAGTTTTAATAAAGTTTTACCAACTGCTTAATGAATAGAAAGAAGCAGTCATTGAAGGATGAGGCTGTATGGAGTGTGGAACATGCCAAGGAGAAGAGCCTTAAATATCCAAGGAAATTAGACTTTTGTAGCCATGGTTTTATAATATATGGAAAGAAAGGAATCAGAAAGAATTTAAGAAAATAACAAGATTGGCTACAGAGGTCATACAAGAGAGAAACTTTGACCTTTGAAGATAGACTGAAATTAGGCTTGAAACGCATAGCATAAATGGGTTTGAACATCGATCTCTGTAAAGCATTATCCCGCTGAGATTCATCTAACATGTAATACCATACTTGTTTAACAGGTGGCTAGTTGAAGCTTCTCTGTTAAACGTTTCTACACGGAACTCAGCTGCTGTTGTGTTTGCTTTGTTGCTTGACTGACCCTTTTGTACAGACTCTAGGAGGGAAGAGGGATGCCCCTTTCTTTGATATGCAAATAATGCCCCAAAAACAATTTTAAAAAATAAAAATAAAAATAAAAATGTGGCCGGCTGGAAAAATTTCCTCTCAAATATAATGTCAGCTTGTTCTTTTGTTGACCTTTTACAATAAGGGAAAGAAGTTAGAGGATTCAGTTTTTTGTATTTACTATTGTGTTGTTTACTTGCAGGCAGAGATCAACTACTTAGGGCAGCTCTGTCACCCCAATCTCGTTAAGCTTATTGGGTACTGCTGTGAGGATGAACACAGATTGTTGGTTTATGAATATATGGCTTCCGGGAGCTTGGATAACCACCTCTTTCGCAGTGAGTTCCTAATGCTATTATGAAGCTATGTGACTTGATAAGGGAATGACTTCTAATGTGAATCAACTCCCAAACAGACCTTATTTTTACAAGACATGAGAACTAATATTATTTAATGAAGTAGAGGGAGAAATCCAAAAGGGAAAGGATGATAATACTCTGGGCTAGAATTAAAGAAACCTAAGCATAAAGCGCCCCAACTGAAAAGAGAAAATACAGACCAAAATCAAACAAGACAGATGCCCCCGCCCTGCAAACATTAACTTACAATTTATACTTAAGTTGGTCTGCTATCAAGGACGTATATATATATATATATATATATATATATAATTTCCCTAGTTGGTACTCACGCACCCCCCTCCAAGGGATTGTTTGGACCTCACAGGAATCGATCCTGAGACCTGATACTCATGAGGCACCAGGGCCTAAGTCTTTTCCAATTAGGCCAATCCCTTGGGGTTAGCGGATCATATTTTTGAAAAAATAGAAATTGAAGATCTTCCTTTTAAGCTCCTGCAATCTAGTTTACAGATGGGGTTCATGTCTGCTGATTTTGTTACCAAAGGCTCATTTTTTCTTTGAAAATCTTACCCCAAAAGGGAATGGACATGGTGTGAGAAAGGGTTCGACCCTGCAACACAATGCCCTTGAATATGCTTATCTTACAGTCGATAAAAATGGTGGGAACAACATCCATTTCATTTTTATAAAAAACTACTATTTTTTCCCCTCTAGAATAATAGGCAGTGTCACACTTTTTCAGTAAATATTGCCATAAAATATGTAAATTTCCCAATCACATGGACTAGTTCCGCTTGTTGAGAAGTAGTCAACTGGAAGTCTGGAACTCAGTCCTGTTGGAAATATGACTTTGTTAGAGACAACAGGAATCTAGGTAAACAACTTTTTGATTTAAAGAGATCACGTATTATTTATAGTAACAAGAAAAGGAAATAAAGGGAAGCAGACCTTGTGAAAGAAAGAGCTGTTATGCTGGAAATATTGAAAGCAAATGCTTTTCAAAGTAATTGAGGCACTCATTCTAATCCATCAGTTAAATTGTTTTATTGCTTCCAAACTATCTATACAATCTATCTGGATTGTGCTTGTAGGAGTGTGTGCCACGCTAACATGGTCAAGAAGAATGAAGATTGCTTTGGATGCCGCAAAAGGGCTTGCTTTTCTTCATGGTGCTGAAAGACCCATCATATATCGGGATTTCAAGACATCTAACATCCTGCTAGATGTGGTTAGTTTTCATCTCTCTTAACATAATTGAAAATATTGCTAGTTCATCTTGTTTATAGGTGCCATTGTGGATCCCGTGAGATCTGGACATCCCATCATAAACGTGCTGAAAAATTCCTCTCTCTCTCTCTCTCTCTCTCTCTCTCTTCATTTTTCATTTTTATTTTTTAAAAGTCCTGCTAGAACATGCTGGTTTGTTCCCTTTCACACTTTGTTTTCATAGACTAGTGTGCCTTGAACAGAGGTTTTGTTTTAGCAGTCTGAGAAGAGAGAAGATACTGGATACACACAAAATGAACTTTTTAGTATCTTCTACCGGTAATGTTTCCCAAGAAAAAATGCCAACTTCTTTTGGAAATAATAGTTAATATGAAGCTTTGCGAATAGAGTGATATTTCTTGAGCTTTTTTCTTTACATTACTAAAATATATGTAATCACCTGCAGGATTTTAATGCAAAGCTTTCCGACTTTGGGCTCGCAAAGGATGGGCCTATGGGAGACCAGACCCATGTGTCAACTCGTGTTGTGGGCACTTACGGATATGCAGCTCCTGAATATGTCATGACTGGTGCGTATTATGGTGGCAAATTCCAATTGATTACCTGTTATTGCACTGGAAATTTGATACTTAGAAATAGCTTAACTTTTGCTGAGAAAAGAATGAAACAAAATATTATTTCAACTCGTGAATAGGGTGTTTTCATTGTTCTGGTGACATTTTGTTTATGAAATTTATGACTAGCATCCCATGGCTTACATCGTGGTTCAAAAGGCTGGAGAACAGAGACAAGTATTAAATAAAAATTGAACATTCTGCTTGTCAAGTATTCTGTTGTTTGGTTGTGGAGGGATCATGATGATAATTTTATTATATTTGATGAAAAAAATCTCTCCAAAGTCAGGATAGTTTTGGTGAGAAATAAGATTTTTGGAATAAAATCTACAATTTTCTTCTTGTTTATTTTCTTCCTATCGTTGTGCCCCATCTTCTTTGCACAACCAAGTGCCAGAATTTCACAGTATCCTGTGTCCGTTATTCCGTTCTTCTATCATTGTCTTTTCTTCAAAGTTCTCTTAAACACACTTCTCAAAAAATAGTCGCTTAAACTTACAGTGTCTGATGGAATATAAATTTTTTAATGTCCATGTTAAATTATTAAATCATTTTAACAGTAAAATATAGGAAGGAGTAACAACATTATACTACTTATATTTTTTGTGCATATCCCTTTGCCAATGAACTGCTTGTGTTGTTAATCTACGATAAGCATTATAATTGCACTTTTTGTTTGAGGACTAGAGTGTATGTATAAATATAATTTTGATCTGGTCAGGCCATTTAACTGCTCGAAGTGATGTTTACGGTTTTGGGGTCGTGTTACTTGAGATGCTAATTGGAAGGAGAGCGATGGACAAGGGCAGGCCTAGTCGAGAACATAACTTGGTTGAGTGGGCTCGTCCACTCTTGAACCATAAGAAGCAGCTTCGGAGGATTTTAGACCCTAGAATGGAAGGACAGTACTCATCTAAAGCTGTCCAAAAGGTGTCCAATTTAGCATACCAATGCCTCAGCCAAAACCCAAAAGGGAGGCCTGTCATGACCCAAGTGGTCGAAATTCTCCAGACTCTTCAGACTCAAGAGGGAAGCCGAGAAGAAGTAATGCTTCAAGGCGGGGGTAGTAGTGTAACGCTTCACGAAGCTCAAGAGAACAAACCTAAAACTCCAACAGAAAAGAAGAGATGCCCAATCAGAAATGACACACAGAGAGAAGCTGAGGAGCCTCGAAGGGGCAAGGGTGAGCATCCAAAGGAGTGTGATCTTTATAGCCCTTATCTGGACATCGACGAGAGATCAGTTTCTATGGCAAGCTGAACTTAGAAGTCAAATATGAAGGGAAATGAGCTAGCATAAGATGTATCAACCAGTCTCTCATTTGTTAAGTCTTTTTCCCTTCTGAGAATTCCTTGTTTTTGGTCTGTTATTTAGAGGAACTTTAGATGTTTAATTACTGATATTTTCCTATTTACTTGCTCAGATATCAATTATTTTTTTTTTAATGTGCAACTAAGGTAGTGCAATAGCATTAATGTTATCATTTGGATAATGAATGTATCCAACAAAAAAACTGTAGTTCAATGAAGTGTTTTACTTTAAAAAGAATTATCCTTCGTGGTGTCCTGTGCATAAATATCTTATTGTGTCCCTGTATGAATTGCTGCGATCATGTTAGCATAGTATTAGCCTAATGGGTAACCTTGTGAGTGGTGACTCTAACCCATCTCATCTCATCCAATGGATTTTATTGAATTTAGGACTATTTATGGACTGTTCTCTGAACATTCAAGTTCTACAGTGTTTGTTAATATGATTTCTGTTGTACAATTTATCTTCAAAACGATTCCATCTTTCAACAAAGCCAAAAGCCTGGAAAGGACAATGCTTGGACCTCCCCTAGGAGGAGTCCTCATGGTACTAGTAGTAAAAAATTAAAATATGGGTTAGATCCGTCTTTGATGGGTTAATCGGGTAAAATTCAAAAGTAATCCCCCCCTTTCCTCTGGCAAATCTCCAGATTCTCCACTCCCAGAACCATTGCCCTCTCCCCACCCTCCACCGCCACTCCCCACCACCTGTCTGTCTGCATCTCACTCCACCACCGCTGCTCCATAGCCTCTTTATCTCTCTTTCCCCACCCTAATCGATGAGAGTTGGTAGTGGTGTTTTGGGTGTTACAGAGATCTGTGCATGTGAGGAGGAGAGAGAGATGATGGGTGAATGAAATACTCACCTGATATGAACGATTCAATCAATAGTAATATGAACGAATTATTGAAAGCCTAAAACCCTAGAGAGAGAGATCGAGATCAAGTTTCCTAAAAATGAATCAAAACAAACGGCTTGCATTCATAAGCTCTCTGATATGAATTGAAATGGTGCACCTAATAGTCAGCGAAAAGATATATTATTTTGTCTTTATTTATTGTCCATCATTCTTCATGTCTCTGTTAGGCTGCTAGGAAAATGCTAGAAAATGAAAAAAAAATTGAAATATTGATTCTTAAGATTTTTGTTGGTTCAAATCAAGAAACTCTTTGGGCCATGAAAAAAATTGTGAACTTTCCACAGGTGCCAATTTCTTCTTCCATGTTATTTTGTTGTTCGCTTGTTTAAAGGGTTTTGTTGATTTTGGCACTTCTATGTTGACAGAAAAACAAGAGAGCCGAATTTTTCATATTGGTTTAGATTATTATTCTTTTTAAATAATATTTTAAATTTGGGTCACATTTCCTGGGGAGGAACCCATGCATTGTCCTGTCCACCTGGAAAACTCTCCCCAGTCCTGGTTTAGTGGTCATAAAACAGAACTTTGCAACTCTTTTAATTTCATTTCCTAGAAGGCAGTGATCTACTATTGAGTTTGCACGTAGAGTCGCCTGAAGTCGTTGCTCAAATAGTAGTATTCGTGACTGCAATACTAGAGAAAATTAGAAAAAAAAACAAAAAAGGAGCTGCTGCTATTTACTGAGTTCTTCAAAGTTCTAAACTAAACAAGTACCAGGAAAATTTAAAAAATGTATATAAAAAACAAGGTGGTATTTAGGGCTACTTTTCAACTTTTCCAGAGGCCTGCAGTACCCGACTACAATATTCTCCCAAAGCCCAAATTGGGAAAATGTTCCTGTATGCGGCATAAGTGATCATGCAATTCTTGTTGAAGACACCCATGATCTCCTGCAAAAAGAAAAATAACAATTATAAAAACCAGAGTGATGATATGACTGAGGTGCACGATTTTATGTTCCATGCTGTAAAAAAGTATCATTCCATTTTCTACGGCATTCTGAGACCTCAAATTCAATGGAGCAATCACCAATAACAATGAGAAAAGAGGAAAAACTATTATTCATTTCGCACAATTTTATCAAAACATCTGGTTATGGCTCCAGTACACTGGAAAAGTTTGTAGAATATGTACATAGGAACAAAATAGAGGGAGTTCATTACATGAGTTTTCTTTAATGTTCCCTCCGGTCAATATTTTGGAAATAACACTTTGATTAAGAAACTAACTCTTAAGTTTCATTGTAGGATAACCAAAAAATTGTAACAAAGCCGCAGGTTACTCCTGAACTTTTGCTGTGAATCCAGATATTTGAAAGAAATGGCTTTTCTGGTATGCATTATCCCAAAAAAAGAAACCAAAATTTTAAATCAATTAATTATTAATTATTACTTATGTAATAATCCAAATCTGTTTTGGACAATTCATACAAAACAATACAACAGAAAAAAAATAAATAAATAAATAAATAAATTGCCTACCAGATTTGGGCCTGGTATGTTCTCTCCAATGTGTCAAACCAAGGTATATTGAAGATCAATCTTCTTAAAGGCTTTTTCGAAGTGTATTATTTCATATTGTTTTCAATATTGCATCTTATAATTTATCTGGAATTATAGAAGGTACTATTTCTAAAGAGGCAAGAATCAAGAGGAACCAGCTGAAAACTTTGTTAATTAAATAATAATAATAATCATAATAAATAAATAAATAAAACTGTTACCAATTCCTTTGTAGGAAAGTTTTGCTGAAGAAACACCGCAACATGACTTTCAAGGTGCAAGTTTATGTTCATTTAGACACATACCCATTTAGAGAGTGGTTAATGATGCACACTAGACAATCAAGTATGATAATAATAGCATTGTGGAGAAACTGTGAATGCATTATTCAAGTGTTATGAAATTAAAGAAAGTCTTTAGTCTGGGGTCTTGCTCTGGTATCTGCAATTTAATGTACTGGTAGCAGCTTGTAGAGGTCATAATACAAGGCAGGAAATGTCACAGAATAAGCTACACAGACTTTCCTATACTAGGCATGACTTTCCAATCAAATATGCCAGGAAGGAAGTGTATGAAATTTACCTCCTGTGGAAAATCTCCGTTCTCCATTTGAGAATTTATCAATAATCTCGCTGCACGGTGCAATGGTGTAGGGTCTCTCTCAGCCTGCACCAAGTTCAAAACAAATTTAGGAGAAATATTATTCCAAACGCAAGTAAACCTTTTCACTTGCTTGCCCATATACCTTTTCATTCGCAGGTCTGGTATTTACAATTTTGTTTCCATCTTCCCATTAATAATAAAAAGAGTGATTTAACTATAGAGTAGAATTAGATAGTACGATGCTGAGAATGAAAATTAAAATTCAAGAACACCATCTAACAATGCTGTGAGAGAAGAACATTAATAGAAAATTTGCAAATGCTTGTGTGTAAAACATATCCAGATTCCAAATATCTAATAGATATACCAACTGAACAAGGCAGCAAAATGCTATCTTTCAGAATTTCACCTAGATTCCCGATGGTAACCTGACCAAACATGGAAACTTCACAATTTAAATGAAAGAATGTGTGCCTGAGTAGGTTTGTATCTATATTTAACACAAAATTATGAAATTTGTGTAGATCATGGTCCACAGACACAGATGCAGGTGCAGACACTGTGATGGATGCAGGGCTGTACTGGACAGTGTGTGAATTTATTTTAACCTTGCACATAGGGTGAAAAATGCACCAACACAACATAATCTAATAAATGTGGATTTTTAAGGAATTCTAGTGATTTTTGTTAAATTTTTAAGAATGATCTAATACAACTAATTTAGTATATACATGAATTTTATGTCATGAACCAACTTGACTCATAAGAAATTTGGGTTTACCATGTTCAATAACATTATATAATCAAGGCCCAATTTTCAAATTTGTTTAGGCTTGTAATGGAACATATTTTTCACTAAAAAAGAGGCTCATCTTGTTTAAGGCCAATATATTCACTAAAGCCTTGTCAATTTTGAACAGTTAGATTATCAGAGAACTAACAGCTTCAGATAGATCCTTCAAACAAAGATACACGTTTCTCTTCAAATTCAAACGCTAAATGGCACAATCCCACCCCCACCCCCACCCCCAACTCCCCTTCTTCACACCATTCTCTTCAAAACCATAGCCATCCCACCCCCTTCCCCTCTCTTCTAATCTCCATCGTCAGTATATGTGACATTATCACCTTTCTCTTTGAAACCGTTGCCATCCACTCTCTCTCTCACGTGTCTTCAGATCTAAAGTGAGAAATAATGGTGAAAATGGTGCAAAAAACCTGTTGGGCCTATTCACTTCCAACTCGGCCGAGTCAGACACTATTTGGCTGATTCTCTCCTATTTCCTACCAAGTCAGTCCAAGTGATCTCAAGCCATGTGAAATTCTTGAGTATCACCGCAATAGGGACCTAACGCGAGCTTGGCCTTGCTAGAATCTATTGCGAATCGGCCAAATCGGTAAACTATGGAATAAACAGAGAGTTTATATAGAAAGGAGAAGGTTTCATATATACATTATTTATAGTGGGAAAATCCCTTCACAAAAAACACATAAGAAAAGCTACTTGATGCAAGTACATTCAAGATTTGTAAAGTACATTGTAATATCTAACACCCACCCCACCTTTTTAATAACAAAAATAGTAATGCACTGAAATCAGATTTACCTTTTTTAGATAATGAACCATGCACTGCTATATTAATATTAATAGAAGTGCTGTATCAAAACTCGACGTTTACCTGCCCAGCGTCAATTAGAGCAAGCATAGCCCATCCAGTATTTACTACATGAGACCTGTTCCCCTCAAGATTCGTGTATACCTGCAATAAAAGGCATTAAATCAATTGCGCATATGAAAATATATTAGAACACAAGGATCAATCTTAGCACCAGTGATTCCAACAGTTTCACCCCAAAAGTATCCCCAACGTGATGCCATTAAGAATATAACACTCTTCCCAGGATTGCTTTTACCAAAATATTTAACAAAGTAAGGCTTTCTCTCTAGTCTCTCCAGATGTATGCATCAAATACTGTAATCATGTTACAAACTAACATTTTGCATCACTGTCATAATTGAAAATTGTATAAAAAGTTCAGAACATGCAGAGCTCGTTCTCTATCATCTTAAGAGGAAAAGAATCTTTCAACTTTTCCTCTTTCCATATTTATGGCTTAATTACCTGTGAACAAGACCAATACTAAAAAAGATTCAGAACAAACAGTTCTCAGTATTTTATTTTTCAAATCTAAAGGGGAACTGTATCTGCCGACCCAATTAGTTGGGAAAAAGGTTTGGTTGTTGTTATTGAAAGGAGAACAAACGTGCAGATATGCCATCATCTGTGACTGTTACCATGATAAATCATGCTTTGTTCTGAACGTATGAAGAAAGACACCAACCTGTGGATCTTAGGTATGGCCCACTCTCAGGTCCCATCGTCCATCTTTTTCATATTCCGAAGTCATTAAACCCTATCTAGGGCCGCAATTTTAGTTAACAAAGTATGACTTTCCTCGCTACCTTAACTCGTGCTCTTTTTTGACCTCTCACTCATCATTGCAATACAACAATCCAGACCATGTTCTATATATAGTCCATAAAAAGGTCCTTGTTGGGGCGCAGAAACGCACAAATTCTGAGATCTAATGAAAGCCAACAAAGCAATCACACACAAATACTAGAAATAACGTGGTTCAACCAAAACTGGCCTACATTCAACGATGAGAAGAGATTCCACTATGATTCGTAGAGTTATTACACTTGTAGAGCACCAACACCATGTACATGCCTTTTTACCATGTAACACTCCACGAGTCTATCTCCGTCACCCTCGGTGTTTTTCCTACCCTACCAACCCACAAACTATCTCTATCCATCAACTCCCTCATGAGACTGCATCTCTCCCAATCTCATAAGTCTCAACCCACAACCTAGGTACCTATTTATAGAGTTCCAAACCCAATTCTTTGTTGGACAAGGACTACAATTCTTCTGAGCCCAAGACTTGTAAAACAAGAAATACCTAATAAAATACAACTCTAAAATAGAAACCTAATTAAACTAGGAATTTGAGACAAAATTCCCAACAGTCTTCATACATGGTCTTTAATTGCTCTAGATGGGTTTCTTTCATACTTCAAAATCTTAAGTTCCTAGTTTGAGTCATAGCTTGTCCTGGATTAAAAAATATATCAAATAGCCTATATCAATCATTGTTGGCATTAGTTTTCCAGTTTTATTATTCTGCAGCTACACCTTATTAATCACACCTTGTGCAATCATAGAACGCTTGATCTGATAAGCCTAAGACCTTCAACCATTGCAATCCAAAGTGCAAAAGAACCCAAGCTGATCCACAAACAGCACCAAAAAGAAGTCACTTCAGTTGCTCTATTAATACCTAATCAACTCTCACCCTTTCCACAATAACATTTTCTACCATCCATAACCCTAAAATAAACACTGTTCAGATATTCTAGCAACAACACAAAACCCCCCCCCCCCAAACAACAAAAACCCAACACACACACAATTTCCTACAACCAACACCTTCAAGACCAAGTCTAACCTTGGTCCCCTTCCATTTACAAAGGCAACACCTTCAAGACAAAGTCTAAATTTGGTCCCATTCCATTTACAAAGGCTACCAGGTTTATGCCACCAGGATCCCATGAAGTGACATTACGATGTATGTGAGCCCCCAAAGCCCTGCATCCAACCCAGGCAGCTCGGTCAAGGTGTCACTTTCCACAATACTCTCCATGAGGCCAGTTTTCTCAAGGCCCTCGACAGCCAGCCAAATGTTTAGAATTGCCACATAGGATCATTCGGATGCTGACATGTCCATGACACTCTCATTGCCACTTGTTTGTCGAGGACTAGATACCCACACTAGTCCATGTGTCACACATTAAAAAATAAAAATAGAAAAATATGCAACACCTTTGCACTTTGATCAATTCAGTTTCAATAAAGCACGCCAAAAAAGGGGTGAAACCAGAATTAAATATAACTCTTAAAACTCTTTACCTTGTTCTGACATGAAAGATAGCTTTCTCCCCAACCACCAGAAACAAGCTGCTTGGACAATAGAAAATCACAAGCCTTACGGACACTAGGGCAATTATCGAAGTTCTTTCCAGCAGCCACCAACCCTTTTACCCCAAACCATGTGCCATAGGTGAAGCAAACTCCCCAAGAGCCATACCTGGTAAGATGTTTTAGATATAAATCACTTTCTACTTGTCGACCATAAAGATTGCAAATGTAGTATAGTCACTTGAGAAGCCTCAAAATATTAAGTGAAGCTCAGAAATTGACACACCAGAGAGAAAAGCAACCAGCCATCAGATATATAAACACAATAAATGTTTCCTCCAAAAAAATATGGGAAGGAGAAATTAACAAGAAAACAAAAACAAACCATGAGCCATCTGTTGCTTGTATCTTTTCAATAAACATAGCAGCTCTCTCAATGCAATGTTCAATTTCTTCTCTTCGATGCCCAGGGTATAATTTCTTAAATGATGTCAAAGCCTGAATTGCAGCTGAGGTACATTCCACATAACTACATAACCATTGTAGTTGATAGTTAATTGTACAGTTTCATAAACAAAGGCATATATAACAAATAATGGAGTACAACAAAGTGCAGGTATCTTACGGGTAATCAATAACAATGTCGCCAAAAGTTTCAGCAGGGTTGATTAACTGAAATAGAAAATAAAATTAAGAAAAAAGGAAGTTTTATGTTTTGGTAATACAAAATACAGTCAAGATAGAACATATTGAGTGGTAATGGATTCTATATTAACCGGCAAGAACAGAACCAATCAAACATTTTAGTAACACTAAAATTTTCCAATCACTTCCTGATCATGACATGTGACTGACTTTTGCCACCCCCAAATATCTACCATACAGGACACCTTCCCATCCTTCAATCTCCATGCATATAGCAAGAAGTTTCGCAGAAATCACTAGAGGTGAAGGATGGGAATATCATCATCTTATGGATAAAAATGGAAGGTTTATGTTTCTATAGGCAGTATTCTACAATAAGATTGCCTGGCCCAAAACTTTCTAACAAAGGCACATGGAACTTTAATTATATATAAAAAAATAAAAATAAAAATTTAATTGAGAAAAAAGCACAATGAAACCACTTCAGGAGGGAAAAAAAATTATTGCTACTAAAAGAGACAAGGAAAAAGAAAAAAAGAAAGAGAAATATTAGTTCTAGTTTCAACAACAAACGGCTAGTGAGCTCGTTCAAAACTTGTAAAGCTTGTTAGGATGAACAAACCAGTAAAACAGTAAAACAGTTACTTCCTCAACCATGCACCAATCGACCCCTTCTAATAAACATGAGAAAGAGGAGGATAGCGAAACTTCACATACTGTTAGACTTAGTTTGACGAACATGACATTTTATAATTACCAAGGTAGGTAGTGAACTAATTCAAAGCTAATACTATTCCACTATCCCTATCAGTTTCAGGTAACTTTAGCATTAAGACAAGCACCACTCTGGATAGAAGAAAGTTGGTGATATACCCATAATAACATTCAACCTTGCTAGAGAGAGAAGATAATTAAGTAGATTTTATGCTACTGGCAAAATGATAATCAATTTCGAGTAAGAAACACAGTTTCGTAAAGGAGGTTACCTCCAACCAACTGTAGGATCTTGTGAGTTCATATGTTGCAAAGCCACCATCGGGATTCTGCAGAATACGAAGAAAAGGGCTTATTAGAGATTCACAAAATCTGCATTTAGAACCATTTTGAGGAAGAAACTTAGATAAGAAAATGGAAATAGCATAATTTACAAGATTCTAAATTTGTTCAAATATTCAGTCATGAGAATGCTGAATATAACCACTTTCTAAGATAAAAAAATAAAATAAAAAATTCCAAGGGTTACAAAAAACAAGGAGAAAAATATAAACTGACAATGCATTTAGCAAACAAATAACATAATTATCAGTCAAATTTCAAGGAGTTAAATTACCTGTAACGAAAGGATAACGTTTACACTATCATATAACCGTTTTGCGTCTAATGGTTCACCAACAATTTCTGATGGCAATTTTGATAGTAAAAGAACGGCCTGAACAAATAAATAAACATAAAAAAAGAAGAAGATTGAAAATAAACAAATTGGCATAATTTGAGTTTGGTCCATTATTACTTTCAGTCCTTCTGCAGTGCAATCAGAAATGGGCCATCCATGATCATTAGTTGAGAAAGGCCATGCACCTTTCGAAATATGGCGGTACCAGAAATCAAGATTGCCTGGGCAATCATCTAAAACCTATGAAGCAAAAAGAAGGCAGTCAAAAGAAAACTGAAGTAATTAAATCAAATTGTTAAGATGCTAAAACAAGTGGTATGACATAAATCAGAGTCAAATAGAAATGAGAATCACCTGTGAGTTCTTTATGTACATATGTGCCTTTCTTAAAGTTGGACCATATTCTTCAACAAGGTTTGTTGAGATAATTGCTTGAGCAGCAAAAGCAGTGTCCCATAATTGACTTCCATTATAACCCTGGAATTGATTCACTATATCTGTTAAGATAATTAGAAATATATATATATATATATATATCCAAATGAACCGTTACGGTAAATCTTTGTATATAAATGCAATTAGAAATTATAAAACCCTTCCAACAGTTGTCCCTTACTAGAGTTGTATGTTTGTATTGGTTGTAACAAAGCGAGAAGTATTGAGTCAACCCACAGAATAATTAAATATGGTATAATACTATTTCTATACCTGCATTTTCATGCCATCTTCGGCAAGCCACAGAAAATCCAAGATTCTTGGAAGATGTAATTTGAAAGCCTCTGAGTTTGGATCTTCCACCCAACAGCAAAGCATATTCAACACCTAAATAAAATTTCCGTTTAAAAAAGAAAGAGAAGGAGCGACTGGATAAACTGATACAGTAACAAATCTCAATCATTATGTAATCACTTAGATGCAGCGATGCACTAAAGAAAAAACCCAAAAAAAAGGGAGGGAAAGTAACTTTTTTAGTCATGTAGGATTTCTTGAGAAGGAAAATTAATAATAAAGCAATGCAAAGGGACTGCTTCATTCAGTTTTCTAAGAATAATTTAGTGTTCTCAGAGAACTAGAGTTGGAAAATTCATTTGGTTAGAAGCTTTCTGAAAACTGCTGATTTCAGAGAATCTTTTATACTAGTACTTCTTTGAAAACAGTTTCAGTTTTTTAGATCTGAAAACTGTTTTCAGAACTAAACCAAGCAGGACTAAAGTCATCCTCTAAAAATTTTGGGATCATCTAACAGTGAAGGATATAAGGAATCTGACATGCAATATTATGAATCGTTAGAAAACTTGAAACATTTATGACCATTGTTTCTTCATAGAAACTAGTTACAGAGGCAACATCAGAGTATTCACTGTATTTCACAAAGAAAAATCTCAACAAAGTAAAAGAACAATATTGAGATCCTTTAAATGCGAACCTTGTTTACAGGCCCTATGCATATATAACGAGTATTCTCATCTTCATAATGTATATGCTCCATCACAGTACGAAGAGACTTCTCTCTCAGCTTTTTCCCAGGCCAACGCATAAAAATAGGTTCCAAAAGCTTGTCAAGAGATGCCCAAAGTATGTCTTGTACAAGGGGGTGTGGATAGTACAGGTCTTCCTGCAAGAAATGAAAATTTCTCCTGTCATTGTAGGTAGGAATAGAAACAAAAAAGCAAATACTGAGGACAATTTGTGCATTGCTTCTGCATAGTACAAAGGCTTTCACTAGATCTATTAAATTTCGAAAAATAGGTAGTGAACAAAATCAGAGCTGAATCTTTCTGCAAACAAAAACCCTTTTTCAACATTCATATATATCAAAAAAACCAAAAGCCATTAGTTTCGTTGGCTCATATAACCATGAGTTACTGAACATCATTTAAGAACTGAATATCACTAAAAAAAGGTTTTATGACACAGACAGAGCCGAAACCACTCAAATAGTTATCAGTATTTTGACAATGCACCATTGGAGTCTGCAATTCAAAGAAAGGTTCTAGACACTCAGAATTGAGGCAAATAAAATAGTGAAAACCCAAATCATGTACACATGGACAACTAGAAGCAATCATAATATGCAATCTGCACATCTATGATCGACTCTTAATCTCTGATAGCATACAGTCACAGAATTTGCAAAAAGTTAAATACCAAAGCATTCAGTTGTCTTTAAAACACATTCAAATAAAAATGTCAGCCTTAACCCATATGTATGAGATTCATGAAGCAATATCAGCATTCATATTCTTATAACTTGCATCAGGATTCTATGATGGTAGTGCCATATACATCCCTACATCCAGGCTTGAGACCTATAAAAAAAGAGCAGCAGCAATGTTTCTGAAGCACTAAATCTAAATACTGCAGTCATCCAGCGGGACTATTCCAAAATATTTAATCAATTTTTGTCCAGACAATATCTTCTAAAAGTTAGTATAGGATTGAGCATAGAATCCAGTACTATGCAAACGAATCACGTTTATTTGACTCAAAAAGTTGGTATTTTCAGAACAATCTAACCTACCATATCAATTTTTTAGTATGACTAAAGAGTTTTGAATATTAATAATCATGAATCAAATGGAAACAAGGTAATACACATGCCTACTAGCAAAATTGATGAGCTAACTCGTTTTTTAATTATTCTAGTAACTTCAAATGGTACGCTAACACATGCATAAATTTTCATGAAATTAAGACTTTTTCCAGAAGGTAATAGGAAAAACACCAATAAAGTTATCAACAGATCATCTGAGACTTACTCTTGAGAAATTTTTTTCCATGAATAACTGATAATGATAATCGCTTATATGCAACCCAATTTCACTTCCTAGCGTATATGGTGTATTCCACTCTGCTATCACTCTCAGTTAAAACTTCCATATATTTTATCAAAAAGATTGTTTCCCGCTACTGTTCCAAGGATTCGAGAATGCAATCATCTCCTTGTTTCGATGATTCTCAACATTCTCATTTTTGCCAAACTGATCTCACTTACCTCCTCCATGCCCGGATAGGCGATAACATTTCACAACTATGTTGAACAATTAGCTTAAAGTATTCAAGAACATAGTCAAGGCAATTCTAAAAACTTATGCATATTATGGACACCACGCAGAACCTGACACCATCATTCACATGGTTCTTCCACAATTTTCAAGAATATTAAAAAGCAGTTAAAGGAATCCAAGTTATAATCTTAGCATGTCATTGAAACAAAATATACCACTCTTACGAACCTTTGCACATAGGTTGCGCGCTTGATTCCAATCTATTTCATGATAAGGTACCGTAAAGATTTCCTTTCTCAAAGACAGTACTGTTGGTGTGATTGGACCAACAAACCTCTTCCCATATAAGTATGACATAGGCAGGTAAACCATCCGGCAGTGACACCACATCCTTCCTGAATTTGGGGAGTAATTTTCCTTTATTAGACAGAACAGTAAGTAATTTTGCACAATTTTAAATTTGATGTGCAATCAACATCACCCAAGAAATTCCCTCCCAACCAAACATGTCATTTTGAAATGCATAAAAGAATGAGAACTATATTTTTTTCAGTGATAAGAAACAAGAAATTTTATAAAGGAGAAACAAGGATACAAAGGCTTAGAAGGATACCACATCCTTCAAGCTTGAAAACCAGTATAGCGACTAGAGGAAAATTAAACCCCACCCCACCAACTCCTACATCCCCCAGACAACAACACCCAAACAGAATTCCATATAGCAAACTCAAGTGAGGTTAGAGAGAATCCTGACTGGCCTCATCATGGAGGCCCTCTTATTGGCCAAGAATTCAGTATGCTTATTAGCAGATCTAGGACGTAGTGCACTGTGCACTATCTACGATCTAGGACGTAGGCGCTAGAGGTCCTTTGGAGCCTAGGCTCGAGGCGCGCCTGTGTGAAGTGAGGCGCACAATTGAAAATTTAAACTACCATAAAACATTCATATCTCATAAGTCGTATCAATATTCTAAACATTAATATCAAATATAAAAAAGTAAATCCATCAACTAAACAAGCATCCAACAACCATAAAACAGAGCACAAATTTATTTTCTTGAAAGGCAAAGCAGAATTTGTTTTTTTTGAATGGCAAAACAGAGCACAAAAAGAAATAAATCTGTTAATGAAAAAAAAATGTTAACAAGAAAAAAAAAAAAAACTGTTAACAAGAAAAGAAAAAACAGAGCCAACAAAAAAAAAGGACGTAGAGACAGAAGAAGTAGATGAAGAGAGAGAAGTAGACGAGAAGAGAGAGAAAGTGTTAAAGGAAAAAAGGAGAAAAAACAGAGCCTCGAAAAAAAAAATAAGAAAGACAGAGAGAAGAGAACTAGACGAAGAGAGAGACGTAAACAAAGATAAGAAGAGAGGAGAGAGAAGTAGAGGAAAAGAGAGAGAAGAAGAAGAAAGAACTGACGTGGCTTCGTCGTTCATCTCTGCAACTAGAGCTTTGTCGTTCGTCTCACGGTCTCACTCTTTCTCTGTTTGGTTGACACTTCGACTCTTGCACTTTCTTATTTGTTTATTCTTTTGAACAAAAGTTTCAAACTTGGGCTTTCAGTTTTCTTTATTAGGTTGCCAAAAATACCATTTTTGGCTTTATTAGAATAATCATAGTTTTTTTAAAAACATTCAGTGAGGCACGCCTGATAAACAGGACGAGGCACAACCGAGACGCGCGCCCAGTAAACATCAGTGAGCCTAGGATGACAACAAGTGCTAGACCTGCTCCTCGAGCCAAGGCGCGCCTTTAACAACACTGGTACCACATTTTCAAGAAGTGGTAAGCCAAGTGAACTAACAGACTAAATGGTTAACAAAAAAAGTAATGAAGTCTTATAAGAATATTGCTGTGAAGGAGTTGGGGTCGAGAATTCAGATATAGTAAAATCAGATACTTTTCACACAAAAATGAGATATGCCAACCTGATTGACTCATTCTTTATCATTTTTCATTTCCTTAAATGATAACCGCTAGTTCAAAATTTTGCAACCTATTCCTTGGCTTTAAAACATCATTCCTGCAGGGCATAAATATAATAGCCTTGACATTTTAATATCAGAAACTTTGTTATATAGATCATTTATGTTTGCCAGATCTATTCAGAACCTAAATGTCAACTGTACAATAAAACAGTATCATCAACCCATGACTGTAACTATGATCCATAGAATTTTCAATTTGTTGCTGGACAGTAAAAGATTTAAATGGACTAGCAGTTTTCAGGAAGTATGAGAGAACTCATCCATTCTTTTCAGTGCTGAAGAAAAGGTACATATTTTTTTTGGTTGGTATGTAAACAATTTTTATTTTCTCAAGAATATATATATATATATATATATATATAAGAGGTGTACACAAAAGGGAAAGCATAAATGGGCAGTGACCTGGATGGATAGGGAGAATATAAGGGAAAAGCCATATCTCAGGAGGCAGGGGATTATTTCCAGACCATTCAAATGCTCCAAGAACCTGTTACCATCAAAGGGAATACAACAAGAATAAAACGAGTTCCTCAGAGTGGGGGAAAAAAATAATAATAATAAAATATTTTTAAAAAAACAAGATAAAGGTTTAGTTGTGAACCGAAAGCCACATTTTCCCCCATGATGTTATTGCAGTGGCACCACCATGGTCCAGAATCCATTTACGCCCTTTCTCCATTGCCCCTTCTCCATCATTGGCCCCTTCACCAAGCAACCTCATAGTAACATAGTTCAAGACAGTACCAAACATGGTGCTTGGACCCTCAATGTGTAAACCCCACCCACCATCTCTGTTCTGCAATTCATATCTCAACATTTAGTATTTTTACTGTCCAGCTGGGAAGACATGTAAATAAAGGAAATTCTAAAATATACAAAATTGAATATCCTTAACAAAATCAAATTGCATCATGAAAGATGCATAATAGGTTCAAATACTAAGATTAACCAGCCTTGCCTGATGATTGTAAAGATAACGGCACATCTCATGCTTATGTTCTTTGGACAAAACTGCATTCAGTGCCCCGGTAATAGACAGAGTAATGACCTGATACATTAAACGAGCAAGAAAAAAAAAATTTCAAAACTGTGACGATTATCATTTTCTTGGACCGAATTTAATAGCTATATTCCAACACTACTTGCCCCTGCAGTGATAATCATTTTATATTAATAGAAGAATATGCAATTCCAATTTAACACAAACCACACTGCATGAATGACATGGTCAGAGAAGTCCTATACAACATATAGAAGCAAGCACCAAGGCAATATCAGCACTCACCAAGCCAGGCATTAGAAACATAGGACCTCCGTAATCTCCTGGCCAATGTCCATCGTGTGCTTGGATAGTTGAATAAAAACTGATACCTCTTTTTAACGTGTTTGTTACTTTATCCTCTGTAATTTCTTCCGAATCTTTTACTTTGACTTGTGGTAATATCACATTATTTGAATTCTCTCTGGCAAACTACATTTGGGAAGAAAAGTAACATGGGTTAAAAATAAGATTCATAATCAACTAAAAGGAAAAGTTAGAAAAAAAAAAAAAAAAAAAAAAAAAAAAACCTGAAAAGAACCTTAGAGCAACAGAAAAGTATCCTTCAAAAACACACTCACACTCCACAATTATCCCAAAAAGTATGCATTTGAGGGGTTACTTGTCATTTCTTTTATTGAAAAAAATCAAATGGAATGTGAGAGTATATAAGTGAAGTGCAAACAGTAATTTGGGAAACATAATTATAGTTATTATTTAATTGTTAATTTATTGTGTTACATCAAATTTTTCTTGATAAATAACTCACACACACACTCATATTGTCCTGTTAGAGACTTGAACCATCATCCTTGCATTTGCAAAGATGAGGAAATACCACTTTTGGGTAAACCCCTTGGTGTGTTGCTACCACTGTTGTTTTCTCAGTCACTTGCAAACAAACAAGTCAGAAAAATGAATCACAACCAAATAATGGGGCAAAGTTTTCTTGAGTTGAGTTAAGTCGTCCTTTGTAAATAAAGGTAGATTCTCTCATCTATATATTTATGGATGGATGGATGAAGAGAACAAAACCAAGTAATCATGAAGCAATATTTAATAAAGATGGATTATCTATATATGTATGTCTGTATGCAGGCAGGGAAACAAACCAAGTAATCATGAAGCAATATTTAAAGCAGTGACAGTGATTTACCAATAAATTGAAGATATCAATTATAGTTTATATTTAGTTATTATTTTACTTCCATTGTTGTTAGAGATTTATTTGCATACAACCTGGAAACCATGAATCAAATTAATTTTATACTACCATTTGTTTATTTCATTGGTTCCACTTGTTTTTTTTACAATTCTGACTCGTGTTGTTGATGCAATTGTTCTTGTGATAGCTGTTGTTATGGTGATAATTGTAATTGACTCTGTCACCATGAGCCAGTAAACCAATACCAACAACACAAATAATTTCAACCTTGCATTTGTTCATACTAATTTTACTAATCAAGAATCTCCACCGCACAATCAAAAATCTCCACAAATTACAAGAAAATTAACTAGAATGAATTAAGTAAGATAAATATGTATTATAAATACATGCATGTGTATATAATTATATATATGCATTATCCACATTTGTGAAATAAAATAAATTGTTGCCAGTAAGAGAGAAAACTTCGAATCTTTGAACCTGAATGCGCATTAACAGATCTGAACTGTGCTTCTTATCAAAGCGATTGTTGCGAAAGGTTTCACGGGCCTTTTCGATCTCCATGATCTCTTCGGGCGATCCGATTTTCGGATCGAACTCCCAAACTTGTCTGCCAACGTGATTGTTCAAAGACCGAAGCCATGGACTCCCTCCCTCTGCGATCTTAAGCTTCCACATTTACACTACAAATCACAAATGGTTTCAAGATTCAACTTCATTCACACGACACATATACATACATATTCATACTCAAATTACTTAGAAATTTAGATCAAATTAGGATCTAACTGATCGTGAAAATTAGTTTTAAATGTACCTTTCGTGAAGAGAGAGAGAGTGAAGAGTTCGTGTTCGCTCCTGGATTAGAAGAGAATGTATGTGTCAAACATTTGTATAAAGGGGGAGATGAGTGTGTGCATGTGAGGACTGAATAGAGAGAAGTTTAGAAAGAGAAAGTTTACGGTGAAGAGTCGTGTTGTAATTTGTATTCAGTGGTGTTCTAGAAGGCAAACATGGCCGCATGTTCTTGGCTGTATTAATGACCACCTTGGATTTGGAAGATAATACTCACTCATTGAAAATGGTTTGGGCGGCCTCATTAACCTATTACTTTGTAAGGGTCTACTTCCATAGGAGTATGAGTTGGGCTGTACTACCCTACAAGGCCTGGCCAGCGAATTGGATTTTGATAATATTAATTGAAATATATCCAATTGGAATATACTGTAATTTATTAACAATTGGAATATGATAATTTATTAAATTTATAAACCCATTGTAAATTATAATCAATTTGATTTGGCATAACATAATTATATAATATCTCTATATTACCTTTTTTTTTTTCATTAAAATGCTATAGTATAACCAGTAACTGAATTTTTCTTCTATTTAATTTTTGCCCCCACTTCTCTCTCTCATATATATATATATATATATATATATATATATATATATAATTTTGTTTGCTCATTTTTTTTTGACATTAAATTTATTAAAGTTTTCTTTCAACATGTTGAAAACAAGGGAGAAATTTTTAGATGGTCTAAATTCTAATTCATTTGCCATATGATGAACTAATATAATGAAAGCTAATGTTGAGTTTTATTTGTAATATATATATTTTACCTTTGTAATACAATAATCTCTATATTGATAATATTATTGTTTAGTGAGATTTTTTAATAGGCTTCATGAGGGCGGGTGGAGAGTAATTGAAAACATTATTTAGATTTGACATGTCATTTATGTGGGGGGGAATTTAAGAAAGTTGCAAAATTCTATTTTGAACGAGGAAAAAAAAAAAATTTATCACGGAATATGTTAGCTTTCTATATAAATACATTTCAAATGCATTCGAACAAGACACATTTGATCAAAGTGTACATTTGTTGAATTCACATGCTAATTAATAAAATAAATAAATAAATAAAAATTGAATTTTATATTTAAATGAAATTATTGACATAAATATACACACCGAAAGAAGAGATGAATTCATAATTGAATTTGGGGCTATCAAAATGTTATTGTTGAAGGGACTGCTAGTCGGTGATGCAGCTTAAGCCTTCAAATGAGGCATTATATGTTGTTTTTGGTGATGTTTTTCGTTTTCTTACTGTTTGTCAGGGACCCTCTTTGGCATGGGTTCCTATAAGTATTAATTGTGTAGCTGAGCAAAACGGCCTCGATGGACTGTAATTCTTCTTTTCTCAATGATTTGATTCTCTTGTTGGTGTTAAAAAAATAAAAAAAATAAAAAAAATAAAAATATTTATCGTCAATGAAAGTTGGGCCCACAAAAGTACTACTTAGATCCAAAAATACCAACTTAAAAGGACACAAAAAGTATGTAATGTGGCAGTGACACAATATATGAGAGGAAATAATACTATATCGTGGAGAAATTATTACACAATTTTAAAATTAATTCAGGTAAATTATATTGCGACATATAAGTAAAATATAAATGTGTTAATTTTATTTCATTTTTATTTTTGTGTTAATACGTCTGGAAAGAAAAACCAAAATGAAATTAGCATAAGCATACCGTTCCCCCCTTCCCCCCAAGAATTTTAAACTCTTTTAAAATGAGCCTCTAAAGAAAGATAGCTTATATTATATATATGTATATATATATAATCTATTACCAGTCTAAATATGCATGGCAGTGGCACACTACTATCTACTTTTGTATTTTTCTTTCTTTGCTTTTATCCCATTACCATCTGTTTTTGTCTTTGTCCTTTGCTTTTTGGTTTCTTCACGATCCTATCTGCCTTGGTTTTTTCCACTGCTTTTGCTTTTCGATCATCCTTGAGACCAGTTTTGATTTGCAAATTTGTTTTGTTATTTCTATATTTGATTTTCAATTTTACTCTTAATTGCTCTCTTGAAAAGAAAAAAAAAAAAAATCATTGCATTTTTCTCTTAAAGCAAGTTGACCCACTTTTTTTTTTCTCCACAATTTTTGGTTTTTTTGCTTTCTTGTGTGAAGAATTTCCGCACAAAGACAAAATTTCATTCCACTCTCATTCTCTCTCTCTCTCTATGTTTTAATTTCAGAAGCTCTCATTCTTGCCATCTGCTTTTGGTTTAGTTGGTGATGTTGTGTTGTCTGGGGAGATGAAGATCGATAATTTTTTATTTTTATTTTTATTTTTATTTTTATTTTTATTTTTTGCTGTTGTTTTTGTCTTGGATTGATTTCATGTTTTGAATTTTTTTTTTTTGTTTTTTTTTAAAACAAATTGGCAAAAATATGCCTATATAGATTTTGTATGAATATAATCGATAGAAAAATATTTCCGGTTTAAAATAGTTTTATATGAGATGGTAAAGTTGCTTATAATTTTAGTCCCCAACTAAACAATCTTCGCTCCGCCCTGACTTCCCGTTCTATGACTTAAGTTGAGTGCCATCATTTTGAATGTCATAATATTTCATCTAAAAACAAAATAAATAAAAATAAGAATCTTAAATATATGTGTGTGTGTGTGTGTATAATCCTCATGCAAGATTGTTTTTGAATTCCATCTCCTTCCAAAACTTTAAGGAAAATCTCTTCCAAACTTTATAGTGGAGTTCTCAAAGACTACGAAGAATGTAGAAACTTGCTGGCTGATTGGGGGGTGTCTCCCCAGGGTACTCGTCAACTGCTATTCTTGCCTTGTATGGGCCTCTAAGTGGTCTTTGTCCTGGGCCTGTCCCATGGTGTGTGTTAGTTCTTTGAACTCTGTTAGGCCTATGCCTTGTTGGCCTGGCTATAGCCCTACAACTTTTTTACATATTTTTACTTCTATACAATTGGTTGAATTTCTTTTGAAAAAAAAAATCAAATCCTCATGGTTGCAATATCTCCATAATTGTTGACAATGTGTTAATTTGTGATACACCACGGGTTCTTTGTCTCATATAGATATAAATCACATTATAAGGGCCAAAGTTTATATGAGATGCACTTTCTTACAGTTATGTCATATAGGTGTGAGTCTCATTATAAGAGCCCACGATCTTACCTATGATTATGTCACATATACGTGATCCCTCGTAACTCATGTGAGATGGTTCGAGTTTTTCTTTTTGATCACCATCTGCAAGTTTTTAGTAACACCACTTTAACTTTGTATAATTGTTTTTTGTAATTACCATGTAAAGCATCATAGGCACTATATATATGTGTATACATGTGTGTGTTATTTCGTAGTTTAAAAATAACTTATTTCACTATTATTTTTCTAGAGAGCCATACAGACAAAATATTGGTGATTACTTACGACTTGTCATATAGGTGTGAACCCTCACAACTCATGTGAGATGGTTCGAGTTTTTCTTTTTGACTACTATATGCAAGTTCTTAATAACACCGCTTGACTTTGTATAATTATATTTTAATAATCATCATGAAAAGCACCAGTAAACACGATATATACGTGTATGCATCTGTGTGTTATTTTGTAATTTAAAAACAACTTATTTCACTACTATTATTCTAGAGCTCCCTGTGGACAAAATATTGGTGATTGGCATCGCCTTTGGAGGTATTGAAATGGGTTGGGGAAGTAGTTTCATTATTTAGGCCTATCATTGGTAAAAATTATATTTTATTGTCTTTAATTGGCCCACTATATTTATCACTTTCTTTCCCATTCAATTAGCATTATATTTCTCTTGAGTCATCTAAATTGATAAACTTTATTAACATATAGATAGGTATACAAATAAAAGTTGTCTCCATTAATTTTATATATATATATATATTAAATAATAATTAAATAAAAAAAAACTCTCCTATTGGTGAATGGTGATGATGAGAATTACTATTTGTAATCATTCTAGTTCCTATTTTGTCCACTTTAGCTTTAGAATTTAGAAGGCATCTCCATGTAAGAAAATTGGTCCCCTACACCGACTCTAGTAATGGGACATGTGATCGATAATTGCCTAATTGGTAAGAAAATTGGTCCCATTAGATACGCATGAAGAACTTTAGTCTTTGATTGGACCTACTTATAATCATATTCATATCTAATATTAATTATTATGTATATATATATATTTACAAGTTGCCTCTTGAGAGCTGATAATAGCTTCTTTTTAAATGTCTCTCTTTCAATATTGGTCCCCAAAATCAGTCACTTTTTTTTTTTTTTTTTTTTCTAAGGTTTTTGGGAGTTTTAAAACACATCTCCATCCACATTGGAGCCCAATATCTTCGACACTATTTATTTATTATTATCATTATTTATTTATTTTTTAAAACACAAACCAAAGATAGACATATTGAATGGCTCTTTTCCGTTGGTTTTCATATTTTCCTATTATTCTAAGGGCTCTGCCATTAAATCATTTTTAAGTACCCCACCTTGTAGCATTACAAAATGTTTGTTCCTTATTATATGCATAATATATATATATATATATATATATATATATATATATATATGCAGGAATTATATATATATATGCAGGAATTATATATTTAGCTGCAATGACACCGACACCGACACCGACATTGTTCATAAGGAATAAATTTAATAAAATAGTGCATTAATTAGGTGGCCAATGATAATCTAGCAACCATAAGATGTGCAAGTATATATAAAGTGCCACCACTTCTCTCATTGTAACCAACATTCCTCAGAGAGTACACATCTTGCATGTTAGCTCTCTCTCTCTCTGGGCATCAGATACATTTTATTTTTATACATATTAGTTTTTCCATAGCTCTCAATAATATTCACCTGCGTGAAAATTCCAACTTCTGTTCTTTTTTACTTATTAATTAGAAGCTATATATAAATATAATGACAATATTTTGAAGAGATCATTATATAATTTATCATGCCTTTTGTTATTTCTTTGAAATGTCTATATATTTGGTTATTTCTTTTGTGTTGCTACTACTAGTTGAAGTCCTTTGGGGAGTTCATTATTACCAAAGGCCTTTTCATTATGTGTATTTTATGCATTTCTTCCATTAGTTGCACTTGCATGCATGTCTAATTATCATATATATATATATATATATATATATATATATATATATATATTACATTAGATAGAAACTCATACCTTCGACAAAAACTCATACTCCCACGTATATTTAAAGTTAGGTTGGTCTTATCATTCGGGTAATTCTCTTATTGATCGTATGAGTACACATCCAATTAACACAACATCAATCGTCCCTTCTCCTCATATTGCTTCCCACTTACGGAAATGTACTTCTTTTTTTCAAGAGGAGAGGTTCCTTTCTTTCTTCTAATTGGTAAGAAATCAATTTTTTCTTCAAGTTCCTCCTACAAACTTGAAAGTTCCGAATGTTAAAAAGTATCACTAAATTATAACCATTAATAGTAAAAGATTGTATAAAAAGATAGAAGAAAAATCCACTAGCCCTAATACCATACACACACACACACATATATATGATTCATACCGTATCAAGACACAGGTTGTGCATCAAATTAGGAAACATATAATGGATTGAAAATTAAAAACACCAGTTGTATAATGAAAGAAATTAACGATATGGCAGTTGGGGAATGTCAGTGGTTTGTGGTTGATAGATACAGATACATAGGAGTAATGAATGATCTCATGTTGTCTCCCGTTTTATATATATGTATATGTATGTATGTATGTATGTAAATCAAAATGTCACACTCTTTTGAAAATAAATCCCTGCAGCAAGCAATTATACTAATATAGTTTCATCCCACGACGGTCCAGACGAGCCAGCATGGGACTAGGGACACGTGCCGCCAGCTGGTCCCATTATTATTATTATTATTATTTAAACTTAGGCATATAATTTAAAAAAATCTATAAAATGCTCCCATAAAATTATCCTTTTTCAAAAATTTCTCTATTTCTTTTCTGTTCTTTTCATTCTTACTCCTCTTTTCTTCTTCATCATTTGTTTCTTATTTTTTTTTTTTCTCTTTAAATATTTACATTATCTTTATTGAATCAAACTTTTATTTTTTTTCTTCAAAGTTATCTCATATATTTTTCTTTTTATTTTCTTCACTTGTTTTTAACAATTGTAATGAGATTTTTTTTTTTTTTAAAAAAAAAAAAAAAAGAAAACTATGTAAATAGCATATTTTAAAATAATGCAATAAAAAGTTACTATGTCCGTATTTATGTTTCCGAATTAATTTTATAGCAAATATTTCTTGAATTATTAAATACTATATTAATTTTGAATAATGCACGGTCACTATACTTCTATTCATTAATTTATAATCTTGTTGCTACGTTAGCTAATAAAAATATATTTTATCCTGTTTAATACAATGTCCCTTAAATTAATTCCTAGCTCGGCCTGGACTCCAATGATTGTTTTTATTTATGTATGCTTGCTAAGATATCATGAATAATATTAATTATGGTTTTTAATTAATATTATGTTGTATCATGATATAGCATTATATCATGAAGATGCAAGATGGGTACTTTTCCAAGATGTTAATTTATTTATTTATATTATTTTAGGTTTTGGAAGACATCAAGTGAAAGAAATTAAGAAAACAAAAAATGTGGAAGCTTATACAATCTGAAGGTGACGATCCTCGGGTTAAAAGCACCAATAATCATATTGGTAGACAATTTTGGGAATTCGACCCTAATCACGGAACACCTCAAGAACATGCTCAAGTTGAAAAAGTTCGTGACGAATTTCATGAGAACCGGTTTAAAGTCAAGCATAGTTCTGATCTGTTAATGAGACTTCAGGTAAGACCATATATAGTTCTAAAAATTGAATTAATTCGATAATTAGAATAAAATTGTTTTCTGTTTTCATACTTCTTAAGAAATACGTTACCCAAATTAACGTGCCCATATATATATATATATATATATATATATATATATATATATGTTGTTTGAATTATTACTATTTTTATTTGTGATGTGTGTAGTTTGCAAAGGAGAATGAATGTGAGAGGAAGTTACCAAAGGCGAAAGTGATCAGAAATGAAGAAGTAGCAAGTGAAGAAGAAGTGGTAACCACATTGAAAAAGGCACTGAGTTTCTACTCAACTCTCCAAGCTGAGGATGGGCATTGGCCTGGGGATTATGGCGGGCCTTTGTTTCTTCTACCAGGCTTGGTAAGAACCACCCATTTATTTCAATAATGGGCCTCTATCTCAATAGTACGACTTCCCCTTTTCGAATGGAGATATTCAGAGTCCGGTCCGATTGAGACCGATACTTTTGAGTCCTAATGCATTACAAATTATTTAAATTTATAAATATATTTGGATTCACTGTTGATGTAGTACGATTATAGAATAACAAGTATACATTTTTTAAATTTAATATGTCTGAAAAAAAAAAACGCTTAACTTTCATTTTCTTATATTTAAATTTAATATGACAAAGTATCATTCTATTATTATATTACATAAGCTGTGGGGTGACAAAAAGAAGATATACATATATATATATATATATATATATATAATATTGATAAAAAAAAAAAAATGATATTATCATATTATGAAGCATTCCTTCATTTTGTAGATTATCAGTTTGTCTATGATGGGGGCCGTGAATGCAATTTTGCCACAAGAGCATCAAATTGAGATACGTCGTTACATATATAATCATCAGGTAATTCTTTTATTTATATTTAATTGCCCGGGCTGACCCAAGCCCAACTTGAACCTCAAAATGTTTTCGTGGGATATATGTTAATAATATAAACTATTGTAATGCTATATTCTGCTATAATAGATGGTATCTAATAAGTACTCGTTTTAGAGTGTTTATTTTAATAATTGTGGCATCAATTGATAAAAAAAAATGAATAGAAAGTTTTATTTTTATTTTATAAAATAATTGCACATATGCATAGAAAATTTAAAATTGTTAGAACTAATAAACGTGCTGATAAATTATTTTCTTGTTGGACTGCAGAACGTAGATGGGGGATGGGGATTACATATAGAAGGGCGCAGCATTATGTTCTGTACGGCTCTCAATTATGTTGCCCTGAGATTGCTTGGAGAGAGAATGGACGGTGGAGATGGAGCCATGGACAAATCAAGGAAATGGATTCTTGATCATGGTGGAGTCACCTACATTCCATCATGGGGAAAATTGTGGCTCACTGTAAGAAAAATATCTATAAGAGTATTAATCCCACATACTAATAAATGATTTTTTTTTTTTTTTTTGAAAACAGAATAAATGAAATTTTGGTTAAGCTCCTTTTAGCCACTTACCCAAAATAACATGAATGATACACCAAATCTGATTTAAGAGCTCTCTCTCTCAATCTTTTTTAACACTATTATTTATTTTTCGGAGAATAACACTATTATTTATTGCGACAAAAAAACTGTAACACATCATCACCCATAATTTTTTGAGTATTGCGATAATTATTTATAATCTCTCATGGTAGTGTAACAAGTTTTATATTTTTTTAATATAGATCAATAATTATCACTGTCATCGTCTCATCTCATGACAACTACTATAATCATGGTAATGAATATGTGTTATCATGAAAACTATCATCTCATGAAGTTTACCAAAAAATTAAAAAAAGAAAAGAGATCACCTTATGTAGATGTAAGAGGAAATAAAATGTCTACTTGTAAACAATTTGTTAGGTACTCGGTGCATACGAGTGGAGTGGCAACAATCCGCTACCCCCGGAGACATGGCTCGTCCCGTACATTCTTCCTATACACCCAGGTTCTACATTTTCTTTTTTCTTTTTGTTGTAAATTTTAATTTCTATGCAAAATTTCCTCTAAAATTATGGGATCCACCAACCCTCATATATATATATATATATATATTTGTCTCTGTGTTAGATTAGATTATAGGAAGAGAAAACTGGGGACAGATGAAATTATACACACAGATTTTATCCATAAATTACAAGTTCTTATGCAAATATGTTTAATACATGAATCATGAATGTACATAAGCTAAATATTTCTTTTTGAATATATGCTATTTCCATACATAACACACGCATATATATATATTACCAATGATACAGGACGAATGTGGTGTCACTCACGGATGGTATACCTGCCAATGTCATATTTATATGGGAAGAGGTTTGTAGGGCCAATGAATGCCACTGTTTTATCATTAAGAAGAGAGCTTTATACACTTCCCTACCATCAAATTGACTGGAACCAGGCCAGAAGCCTATGCTCTAAGGTACCCTTGATTCCCACACTTTAAAATTGATAACAATTGCCTACAAGTTGCCTGATTAGAAAGTAGTAAACAAATAATAATAATAATAATAAAATAATATGTTCCACACTCAATGAGTTGGGAAAAAGTTTGAGTCAAGATTGGCCTAAATTTTTTTGGGTTCATCACAAGCGTATGTTGGCTTGGCTCATTTTGTAACCCTATGTTGATAATGGTACAAGGAATTCTGACTATTTATGTAAGTGGAGGCTAATGTCATTAATATTATGACGTTATGATAACATTAGCTAATACTTATATAAAATCATTTGGATTTGTCCGACTGTCGGACTCCCTATCATTACTCATAATACTATGATGGAGAGAATAAAACTTCTAACCGACGAGTTTTTAAACAAGGAGAATTATGAAATTTTCAGACATGATATCATAGTTCAAGACATATATATAGTAAAAATAATGGAACTTTTTTTGACATGATGAGATTTTGTGTTACAGGAAGATCTGTATTACCCACACCCTATGCTACAAGATATGATCTGGAGTGGTTTGCATAAGGTTGTAGAACCTCTTCTCATGCAATGGCCTTTTTCTAGGCTAAGACAGAAGGCACTGGACACTGTTATGCAGCAAATCCACTATGAAGATGAAAACACACACTACATATGCCTTGGACCTGTCAATAAAGTTGGTACTTTTATCTCACTCACACATTAATTCTCTCTTTCTCAATGTAAGAAATCAAGGGTATGTTTGATTCACTTTTCTGAAAATAGAAAAAGAACAATGTGAAAATTAGTTTTTTTTTTTCCCTTTACAAAACTAAGTTGAGGAAATGTGGTTATCTATTAAAAAAGTATTTTATTGTTATTTGGAAACCGTTTTTAAATAACTGAACGGAACAGACTCAAAGATTCTACTAGGTCTGGAGGTTGACAATAATTATGAACATGGATGAATCACAATGTGTGCGTGTGTAATGAACTGTGGTGAACATGCTCTCAAATCACTTTTCATAAAAGTGTTCTGCTTCAAATGTTTTTTTCCTAGTTGGTACTCACACACTTGTCTCTTCTGAGACTTGAACCCCTGGCCTCCCTTTGGACAGTAAGAAATTGATACCGCTAGGCCACTGGTCCGTTGGTCAAATGTTATGTTTCGTGAAAGTGAAAACAACAGCAACATCAAACGAGGCCTAAATATTATGTTTCGTTCCAGTTTTTGAAGTTGTACAACTTAACACTAAGCTAAATTTTCTGATGAAAACAGGTGCTAAACATGGTTTGTTGTTGGGTGGAAGATCCAAATTCAGAGGCATCCAAATTGCACATCTCAAGGATCAAAGATTATCTTTGGGTGGCTGAAGATGGCATGAAGATGCAGGTTATCTGTTGTATATTCTTCCCAATCTTTCTTGTCACACTTGGCTTTTCCAAACCTTGTCCAATTGGTTCTACTTCTATAAATAATTCAAGGACTTTGGATGCTAAGTAAATCAATACTTTGACTGGAAGATATATATATATATACGAGCTGATTAACATAATATAAACAATTTTTTTTTTTTTAATGACAGGGCTATAATGGATCTCAATTATGGGACACTGTTTTCGCTGTTCAAGCTATACTTGCAACCAACCTTACTGATGAATATGGTTCAATGCTCAAAAGAGCACATGAGTTCATTAAAATCTCACAGGCATGCCATTTTAATTGTGGAGAACTGTTTTCATCAATTGCAAAAAGAAAATCATTCTAATCAAGTCAAATACTTTAAACTGTTTGCTAAATCTGGATTTTGTTTTTAGGTCAGGAGAGATAGCTATGGCAATCTTAGTTCCTGGTACCGACACATTTCTAAGGGCGGATGGCCTTTCTCTACACCGGACAATGGTTGGCCTGTTTCAGATTGCACTGCAGAAGGTTTGAAGGTGATCTTTAGGGTTCTTTTTTTGGTCATACATACATTATTACAGAAGCAGATCCTTCATGCCCTTTCTTTAATCCATTTCAAAAGAGAACACGAGTTTCAATAGGGTGATTCAAAACTTGCAGATGTCTTTCTCTTCAGGTCTTTGTTTTTCAATAGAACAGCACTCCTAAGATCAACACATCACATTGAAACAGAGTGCAAAAGTTACACTGAGAACCATGTTTGAATACTAGTAGTCCTAAATGTTTAAGGGAACAAAGAATAAGTCCAACAACGTATATGAAACATTCATATTTTGGCAAGAAAGTGTTCTCAAGCATGAATGCTGAAAACTGAATTAAGAGAGTTAGTTTGACGTTAAGTCTAAAAATTGTTCGCTCCTATTGTCACCTAATTTACATGCCAGTGTTCATGTTGTTCAAGATGCTACTAAATTCATCTGCAGACAGCACTCTTGCTATCGAAAATGCCAGACAACATTGCTGGAGAAACAATAGCACCAAATCAGCTACACGACGCAGTTAATCTTATTCTCACTCTTCAGGTATTACCTTTAAGTTTATTAACTATATGCATTAAATTCTATGCTGATGCTCCATTTGTTTCGTCGTAAAATATCTTCCTCAAAAAATATTTTCCTTTTCTGGATAATTATTATCATTATTCGGTATTTGACAAAGGTCTAGCTCAAGGTTGAGGTCGAGTCTATTGAGTTAGGCGTGTAAAATAACTTGCCGAAAATTGATGAGTAAATTATTTTTGTTAGGTTTCAATAAAATATTTTACTTCGTAAATATTTTACTTAATTTTTGACAACCAAACCCCCAAAAACAAATTAAAATTTTTCTAGATCATAGTCTAGATCTAAAACTGCAAGCACTCTTCCTTCCAGACTGGACATCAATAATCTTCTGAGTTTATGGTTCTCTCTGCAGATTTATAAAATTTAATGACTACAGATTACTAATCAAAACTTGGTTCTTTTTGCTTCCTGTAAGTAGTGGGAAGCACTATTTTGGGGGTCCAAGGACAAGTGATCTATGGGACTGCCATTTTTCCTTTCTATCACATTCTAACGGAGTTCATATTCATTCTCGTAACCAAACAATGGAAATCTTTTATGAGAACTTGGTTCGGCAAGGTGGCCCTCTCTCATGCCCCAATTTAATCCAAATACTACGTTGCCTTAATTGAAAGAATTAGTTGTTTCTATTTCTAATTAAACTCATTTTTTTTTTCTTTTTTCTTTTTACCAATGTAATGAAGGAAAATATAAATGTTTCATGCTACACAACATGCTTCTTTACAGTAATAATTCAATTCTTAGTACCAAAGATTTAAAACTTTTACATTGCAGAACAACAATGGAGGATTTGCATCATATGAGCCCACAAGATCTTATGCATGGCTGGAGGTAAATTCTCTCTCTCTCTCTCACACACACACACACAGACTATTTGTAAGGCATTAAACAAGTACGGAATAAAAATCTCCATGCACCTTGTTCCCCTTGCAGATAATCAATCCGGCAGAATTATTTGGAGATGTCATGATTGACTATCAGTAAGATCACTCAGAATCCATTACCTGAACAGAGTTCATAACATTATTCACTGCCACAATCTCAGTATTGTTTCATCAATCACATCACATTAACATTAGCAATATAAGTTCTGCTATTCTTTAATTGCTAAGAAAACCTTAGTGTAATCTAAGGCTATTAAGTTTTTTTCTCAAAATGAAATATTAGTTCTCTCTATGCTTCTTCGGAAGACGATATTAAGTTTTTTCTCAAAATGAAATATTAGTTCTCTATGCTTCTTCAGAAGACATATTAGGAAACCAGAAAAAAATTGATAATAAAGAAGAAGACGAGAAGAAAAACAAAATTGCTTCCATATAATACAGTTACTGCCTAAAACTATGGTATTTATAACATTGAGTGCATGTATCATGCATGTGCACACACACACACATGCTTATGTCCTCAGTTTTCATCTGCTTTTAACTAGTCACAACATTATATTGCAGGTATGTAGAATGCACCTCAGCAGTAATTCAGGGACTTAAATTATTCATGAAATTGCATCCAGAACATCGAAGAAAGGAAATAGAGGCATGTATTGCAAAAGCACTCGACTTCATTGAGACCATACAGCTACCTGATGGCTCATGGTTTGTTTTCTTCTTCTATAAACTGATTAGTTTGATTATCACTACATATTGTTGAAGTATCTTAGGAGGGAGGGAAAGAGTATATTAAATGACTTAGATGACGAAGATTTGCAACTTCCAAATGTGGCATCTAAATAAACATATATAAAAACAAAAGATTATATGCTTAAAAAAGTATTCTTGGAACCAGGGAAAAAAAAAAAAAAAAATTTCTAGATGAAAAGTTATGATATTCCAACAAAACTGAAGTGCACAACTCAGAACATCCATAAATTTGGCAACCCTTCTAATTTCAGTCACATTAGCACTTACTAAACTGTTTTGTTACTTAAATTCATGTAAAACTCCAGTACTCATGGATTCATTAGGTATAAAACATCTCATATGGTTTTAAGTTCTGAATTAGGTACGGGTCTTGGGGAGTCTGCTACACCTATGGGACATGGTTTGGGATAAAAGGGTTGGTGGCTGGTGGTATGACTTATCAAAATAGCTATAGCATCAGAAAAGCTTGTGATTTCCTACTATCCAAACAGCTCGACTCTGGAGGCTGGGGAGAAAGCTACCTTTCATCCCAAAACAAGGTAAGAGTTCTACGGTTGATTTTATTTTTTGAAACAATTTCTATAACACTTTGAACCACTATTTTGAACTCATAACCTCCAATTCACAATTCCTTACCCAAGCACCAAGCAATGTTTTTAAACATCCAATTTACTCCCAAGAGTTTTAAATGAACTTTTGCTACACTTCCAATATATCAGAACCTTCTTGATTGTTATTATTATTTTAATTCTAATTGAAAAAACTATTAGATTCATCTTTTATTTATCTATCTTATATATAAGTACAGGTATACACAAATATTGAAGGGAACAATCCGCATATAGTAAACACTGGATGGGCAATGTTGGCTCTTATTGAAGCTGGGCAGGTAGGTCTAATAAATAGTCTCAGCTTTTATCATATTTGATTTGATTAAAACGTAGCTGCAAAAAATTACGGAAAACCAATTGGATAGTCATTCTTATGATATTTTTATATTAAAAATGGAATAGGCCCTGAGAGATCCAAACCCATTGCATCGTGCTGCGAAGGTGTTGATTAATTCCCAAATGGAAAATGGAGACTTCCCACAGCAGGTAACTTATATAATGGGGAGATATATCTATATCTATGTAAATATGTGTGTGTCAGTGTGTGTGTAGAGAGAGTAGTTGGATTACAAGCTTGACTAATTTATGGGTTTTTAAGTTATTTATTTATATTTTAAAATAATCTTGACAGGAAATAATAGGAGTCTTCAACAAGAGCTGTATGATAAGCTACTCTGCCTACAGAAACATCTTCCCCATATGGGCCCTTGGAGAATATCTCAATCATGTTCTACTACCTTCAAGAAAATTTTAAATGTACAAATTATATTAATAAATGTGTATTTTTGTATAAAAGTTAAAATTAAATGAAAATAATGTTGTGCATATTTAGAGCCCTAAGCTGCCTTAATAAAACTGACTGGTGTTTTCCCTTCCAAAACCTCGCATTGGACGATAGTTACCAACAACTTAGTAATGGAGAAACCATTGTCATGAATGTTCTCTAAAATTGTCTGGTTTATGACTGAATTTCATGGATGGTTTCCTTGCACTATTAATTCATCCCACTAAATGTAAATTAACAGAATTAAAATTTATTAATTTGGTGTAGAGACAACTGAGAAATTTCAAAAACAGAAACATTTTGGGCACTTGTCAGACTTGAATCTCAATCCTCATATGTGTAGGACCAAAATTCAAATTCAGGTTTCTTAGTACGTTTCACAATTGATGTCCACATGCTTTGTGATTTGGCAGCTCTTTGTTTTGGACTTCTAGACTGCTTATGTTGCTTCCTTGCCTAGACATAGATCTGAAGGAAAGGCTGTGTCTGATTCACACCACTTGAAGCAAAAAAAAAAAAAAAAAATTCTTCTAATTCAGTGAGGAAGACTATAAATACTCCAATAACCGTTGAAGACTAGAATTCTAAAGGAAAATTTGGGAAAAGCCTCGAGAGAAGTTTATAATCTGTAAATAACTCAAAATCATATTGATAAGACTTGGATACAACAGATATAATAGATGCTGTCCCTTTTATAAGACACTATTAATGACACTTACTTTCCCAAGAATGACTTTCAAAATCCCCATAGATCTTTAATGACAAATTCTGCAGTTCCCAGGACATTTTCAGATTTCACATACCACAATTACTACTTTAATAGACTCTGACTAGACACTTTTCAAGACACTGTTGACTGACTCAGTCTTGACTAGAGACACTGTTAATTATTTGCATCAGGAACAAGCCCATCTACTAGAAATAGAATTAGCCTACTTATATGGAATGGTAAAGGGGTTCACATCCTAAAAAATATTGACAAGTAAGAAGGATGCATAAAATTTTTAGAAGAGTGGAAAAGGGAAATACAGATGAAGATTATAACTAAAGAGAGCAGTAAAAAAATGGGAAGATGGTGACACAATACCATAGAAACCAAAACCAATTTAATGCTGCCTGTCCCAGCTGCATATGAAATTTACTAAACCCCACAGGTCGTCTTTGAGATCCTACATAAAAAACAAACCACTGTTATTACAGAGACTGAAAATTGAGCTTGAAACCTGAAACTTTGTAAACATAACTAGCTCTTTTAACCATCTTCAACAAGTGCATCTGCTTATAGAAACTGCAAACCACAAAAAAGTATAGAGCAAAAACCAATTTCCAGAAAAATTAAAATGACTACTAACATGAACCAGGCTTGGTCAGCTTGCAAATAACATTAGGCAAACTGCACAAGCAACAAGTCCACGAGGAAGAAACCACAGAGACAAAAACCAAGATTTGTCCACCAAATGCAATGACCATATACCGATCCAGGATCCAGTTCACCTAAATTCGTGACTACCAAATATAAAACTCGTTGATAAGAAAGATAATACATCCATTAACACAGCATAAATATATTCGGAAGGAAAATGGACCTTAAAGAACAAATACTTGGGAGGCTGCAGGGCAGGAGATAGATCAGAAACCTCACTGATGAAAATCTTATATTTCTAACTTTTTGTATTGTAACAATCTAAAAGCAGCAGAAACACAGAAAAGAAAAGTACCAAATTAGAAACAAGTCATTCCACATATGATTTTAAAGTAACCCAAAAGAACAATAAAAATAAAGCTGAAAAAAAAAAAAAAAAACAATATTCAGTAAAACTAATGATGCGAACAACAAAAATGCTGATATGACGGAAGGAGGGGGTGAAACAAAACAGATCAATTCACGTGGCCAGTTCGACAATTTTTTTCCAAAAATAGAAAATAGTACACATTTTACCGGGAAAAAACAAGAAAACAGTTCCTGCAGGAAGCTGAAATGGGAGATAGATCAGAAACCTCACCGATGAAAATCTTATATTTCTAACTTTCTGTATTGTAACAGTCTAAAAGCAGCAGAAACACAGAAAAGAAAAGTACCAAATTAGAAACAAGTCATTCCACATATGATTTTAAAGTAACCCAAAAGAACAACAAAAATAAAGCTGAAAAAAAAAAAAAAAAAAACAATATTCAGTAAAACTAATGATGCGAACAACAAAAATGCTGATATGACGGAGGGAGGGGGTGAAACAAAACAGATCAATTCACATGGCCCAGTTCGACAATTTTTTTCCAAAAATAGAAAATAGTACACATTTTACTGGGAAAAAACAAGAAAACAGTTCCTGCAGGAAGCCGAAATGGGAGATGGAGACATAATAAAGAGACGTTCTTACACATCTTTCAATACGTAAATAAACACAAGCAAAATCAAATTGAACACTGTTTGCCAAAGGTGCCCAACAGCATATGACACTTACTAAATCCTACAGGTCTTTGCTCAAACTTTGTAAGTATGAGTAGCTCCACCTTAACCATCTTCTCAAGTGCATCTGGGTGTGGAGGACTGCAAACAACTAAAAAGTAGATAGTCAACAGCAATTCTACAGGAGAAAAGGTAATAATACCAAAAGGCTACATGTTTGCAGAGAAACAGAAGGCTAAACACAAGAACCAAGTCCACGAGGAAGGAAGAAACTGCAAAGACAGACAACAGGTCTCTTGTCCTCTGAATGCAATTGACCATATATGCCTATCTCCCATCCAGGCACTAATTCAACTAAATTGACTAGAAACCTAGACATCATTCTTTAGGAAGATAATATAAAATACGAAAGACCAAGGTTTAGAGTACATCCATTACAACTGCATAATTATGCTAGGAAGGAAACAAAAGCAAAAATCATTTGTTGGTACCCCTGCAGGAGCACAAATCAGAAGTGTCACCAATGTCTTAAAGGACAACCTACAAAACGAAAAAAATCAACAAACTCCATGCTTGCAAATAACAAGTACTCAAGAAAGGATGAAACTGCAAAGATTGTCCTCCAAATGCAATGATCATATGACTATCAAGTATTAAATTAGTTAGCAACAGCTACTACCCATTAATGGTAGGAAGGTAATATTAAACAAATGAGATCAAGGTTCAGAGTGCAACCATCACTACTGCATAATCATGCTGGGAAGAAAGACAGGAAAACAAAGGTTCAGAGTGCAGCCAGCACCCTGCAGGAGCACAAATCAAACTTGAAGAGAAGTTCAAAAGAAAATTATCATCCAGTTTTGCCCTCTAACTGTGTTCTGAGAAGTTGTGGACCAAATTTGGTACCAGGTCGCGTTGCAACCTGATGACCCATTGGATGAGCTTTGCTTAATTCGTATTCTCTTGTAGCCCAATATATAAGGGCGATTAGGGTTTGGAGTGAATGATTGAGAGACACCAAAAATCGTACAGAAAGAGAGTGAGGGCGATTAGGGCTGGTAATCTTCGATTTTACACATAGTGAAGACTTTAGCCGGATCTCCACCGTGGACGTAGGCTTTGCAGAACCACGTATAAATCTTTGTGTTCTTGTGTGTGGTGTGTTTATTTCTGTCGTGTTTCGTGATTGTTGCTTGGGTTCCCTGCGTTTGGCGTAACATATTCCAATCCATGTCCTTAATTTTCTCATAATGTCAAAAAAAGTAAGGCACAGAAAAGAAAAAAGAAAAAAAAGAGAGGATAATATATACTTGCACTTGCAGTTCAGTAGTAACGTCACCTAAATGGAGAGGAACATAAAGTTGAGGACTGAAACCACCGGATGGCAACTTCATATAACAGGACACAAAAACACAGATTGAATACCCTCCCATACTACCTGGAAAATTATAAAATTTCTTCAATATGCAAAGCATAATAAAAGAACTTAGACAAAAAGTCAGATATCTCATCAGTGTTTTCTCATACAGATTGAATACCCTCCCATACTACCTGGAAAATTATAAAATTTCTTCAATATGCAAAGCATAATAAAAGAACTTAGACAAAAAGTCAGATATCTCATCAGTGTTTTCTCATACACCTGTCTTTTTTGCTTTCCATCGAGGTTGCAATGAGAATATTTACAAAGCCAAACCTTCTGAATCCAAATATTACTACACGCATGATTAAAAAGTCTGCAGCTAATTAAACACAAATAAACAGATAAATTAAGAAGATTTGTTAACCAAAGAGATACAAGGAAATGTCCTTGTATCACTTCTAAAATAAGAAATCTGTGTTGACTTTCAGGCAACTAGTGTTTTATGTATGACCTCTCAAAAATGTAAAGAACAGGACAGCAAAGAACATGTATATGAAAACAAACAAAAAATAGACAAAATTCTTGGTCGACTTTACCAAGAACAAAAGGATAAATATATGTATATACACACTGATACACAAAGACAGCACATCTGCTGAGAAAGCCTAATATCAATAATGATACGACAAAAAAAGGAAGTCGTAGAGCTCAGTCCGAATAGGAATACTTTCTTAACGAAGTATGCAAAAGTGAAACGGAAGTTACTGCAAAGTGGTTGAACCTGTCTTTAAATATGTTCTTAGTTGAGAAACAGAAGTTACTGCAAAATGGTTGAACCTGTCTTTAAATATGGTTCATCTGCCCTAATAAAGTTCAAACCATCACAATAATAGGAACCAACAATAACTCCACATAATAAAGACACAGACACTCCCAGCAAACACCAGAAATCAAAGAACCTGCAGCAGCTCCACCAACTAAAAAAATGGAAAGCAGAATTCTCAAAAGCTTTTCATTTTAACAATGCCCGTTCAGAACTCTTCAACATGAATCATGTCAATAACTACAACATAAATACATAATCTTGACAACCGAGTCAACAATTTTTTTTTTTATAAATTGCCACATTCTTGCAAAAAAAAAATATTTATACATATCCAAAAATAAGTGTATGCATAACTCAACCGAAATGGCCTAATCACAATACATGATAGAGCATGACACAGAAATCTGTCATCTAAGACATGATCATAACAGAACAAAAAAACATGAACAAGAACTATTGCACATCGCTGTGAACATCGGACATCAAACTTCAGCTTCATGGAAAATAATATCTTCATCCAGGGAAAAAAGAATCTACGTATAGTAAGATATATTCATAGAACAAATAATAAGAATAATAACACACAGGATTGAACTGAAAAACATGACATAAGATCTTCACCATAGTTGCATAAAATCCCTGTAAGCAGGCAAATAAAAATTTAGCTGTACGGATATAAAAAGCAACAAGGATTCATGTAGTACAACTCAAAACACAAACAAAACAGTGACAAACAAACTAATCCCAGAAAATGGTACGGACGCTAGAAGAAGGTGACATGCATATGGATATTCAAAAACTTGGTCACAAGTGACATCAAATAGATTGAATCCAACTAAAAAAAGGAATAATGACCAAACATACAACCCAGAGGGCAGAAGGACCCATTGAAATCCAATTAGTCCCGTCTAAAGAGCAATGCATCCATAACTATGTCTCTAATTAAGCCATTCAAAATTGTATTGGAACCCCTACAAGACAAACTTCCAAGCAGAAGGTACTCCAACATTATCTATGTATCATTTTCATCAGGCTTATAAATAATTAAAATGCAAAAGATTGATCTTAGCCTACAGTCTCTCACCAAGTAGAAGTTTTCTTTGCTCTTCCAAAAGACCATCTACTCGAAATCCACTAGAAATGAGCAAAACAACTAAGTGCATGTAAACATCAGAAAGAAATTCAAGAGAACAGAACAACAATAACAGATAAATAGACCCTCTCATCTGTTTTCAACTAATCACAATGTATAGTCTAGCCACACAAAAGGCTCTTTAAATTTCAGCTAGTCCATATTCAAGTAAAGGACTGCAAACAAGAAAAAACGTAAAAGGTAACTAGCAACTAAAATCGGAAAAACAAAAACCGAGCACAAAAGAAGAAGGCCGCAGAGACAGGATTTGAACCCATGACCTCAAGGCTATGAGCCTTGCGAGCTACCAGACTGCTCTACCCCGTGCCAAGAGAAGAATCAAGAACTAATAGAAAACAAGGATTGAACTCGCCCATCTACCGTACAAAAAGAATACCCTACTTATACAGAATGGTAAAAGCGTTCCCATTCTCACCGAAAAAAATTCATAAGTAAGAAGGATCCATAAATTTTTCAGAAAGAAGGGCAAAAAAGGGAAACTTAGATGAAGATTTATGCCTAAAGAGAGCAGTTAAAAAATGGGAATATGGTAACATAATACCATAGATACTGTTTAAAAAAACACACTACCAACATGCACCATGCTTGCAAATAACATAAGGAAGAAACTACACAGACAAAATCCATAAAATCATTGGGAAGGAAGATAATACAAAATACATCCATTAATACTGCATAATTATATTCGGAAGAAAAATGGACCTGAAAGAGCAAATAATTTAAGGCTGCAGGACAGGAGACTAATCAGAAACCTCACCAATGCGCTGAAAATTCTTATATTTCTTACTGCTGTCAGGGCTTATTTGTTATTACTTATATGATGTTGGGGCTTATGTGTAATTTCTGAAACTTATTATTATAAATATAATGTGGTGGAAGGATGAAAGTATTCTTTCATTCTTTCTCTCTTTCCCCATCCCCCTCTCTGTTTCTCTCATCCTCTTTCTTCTCTTTTTCTTCTTCTTATACTTTACATTTGATTCTCTCTTAAAGTCAACACACACTTGTATTATAACAATCTAAAAGAAGCAGAAACACATAAAAGAAAAGTAAGTAACCCAAACCCACAATTAAAATAAAGCTGAAAACAATATAACAATATCCAGAAAAACTAACACCAACAACAAAAAACAGATATGACGAGGAAAAAAAAAAGCAGCAGCTCAATTCACATGGCCCAGTTCCACAATATATATTTTTTTCCTCAAGTAGAAAATAGTACAAATTTGCTGGGAAAAAAACAAGAAAAAAGTTCCAGCAGCAGGCTGCTCCGTCCATTACAAACAACAAAAATAACCAAGAGAGTGTAACACCAAAAATAGAGTTTAAGCAGAAAATTCAAGAGATAAACAACAAAAAAAGATAATTGGATTCCCTCATCTGTTCCTTAATTAATCAAAGAATATGATTTGGTAACAGTAACATAGTGCACCAATGGAAAAAGCTCTTTATGGAGGCTCCATCTGAGTGTAATGAACTGAAAACAACCAAAAAAGAAATCGGAAACAAGCAAGTACAAAAAGAATGGAAAGGAAAAAAAAAAAAAAACACTCCTTCGCACACAACAAAAACTGAGTACGGGTACAGTAAGGAAAGACAGCGGAATCCTCACAGAACTATGATCATGCTACCTTAAGTCCTCACAAGCTTCAAATCCTCACCTAAAATGTCAAGGAAGAAGGATCAATGAATTTACAGATGAAAAGTTTGCAAAAGAGATATTTAGAGGAGAAAAGTAAACAGAGCAGTAAAAAAAATGGAAGATGGGAGACATGATAAAGAGATGCTCTTACACATCTTTCAATATGTAAATAAACATAAACCAAATCCAATTGAACACTGCTTGCCACAAGTGCCCAACTGCATATGACATTTACTAAACATTACAGGTCTTTGCTCAAACTTTGTAAAGCATAAGTTGCTCCATCTTAACCACATTCTCAAGTGCAACGACTAAAAAGTACATAGCCAACGGCAATTCCACAGGGAGAGAAAGTAATACTACCAAAAGACTACATGCTTGCAAAAAACAGAAGGCAACACACAAGAACCAAGTCCATGAGGAAGGATGAAACCGCAAAAACAATCAACAGGTTTTGTTCACCAAATGCAATGACTATATGCCTATCAAGAAACCAATTCACCTAAATTGGTTAGCAACAACTACACATTATTGGTAGGAAGGTAATATAAAACACACTTGATTCAGAGTACAACTATCACTACTGCATAATTACGCTGGGAAAAAGACAGGAAAACAAAAGTACTTTGTTGGTGGTCCAGCTGTGCTCATTCATCGATCTTCATTAGAAGAGAAGGTTTGGCTAGCCCCCATTCATGGGTAGGGGCACTTTCTACGATTAAGAACCCCGCTTCAAATTGCTTTCTTCTGGCCTCTTCTTTTCCTTTGCGAAACCATCCCACTGTGACCCCATAACTTTGTGATGAGTTGGTCTGGGAGCATATGCTTCCTCTCGGATCAAAAGGGAAAGGCATGCTCCTTTTGAATTCGCACCCAGCAGGAGCACAAATCAAACTTGAAGAAAAGTTCAAAAAGGGATCTGCAGAAGGCCCTCTTAACAATGTTCCTATCCATGTCCTTAATTTTCTCGTTCTGTCAAAACAAGTAGGCAAAGAAGAGGAAAAAGGTAATCCATACTTTTACACTTGCAGTTCAGTAGTTAAGTCACCTATATGGAGAGTGAATGCAAAGCTGAGGACTGAAACCACCGGATTGCAACTTCAACTAACAGGACCCCCCCATCAAACTTCAGCTTCATGGAAAATAATATCATCAACAACGTAAAAAAGAATCTACATATAGTAATATATTCATAGAACAAATAATAAGAATAACAACACCTGGGGGTGAACTGAAAAACATGACATAAGAACTTCACCAGAGTTGCATAAAATCCCTGTAAGCAGGCAAACAAACATTTAGTTGTACAGATACAAAAAGCAACAAGGATTCATGTACCTAGAACACAAAGTCACAAACAAAACAGTGACAAACAAACGAATCTCAGAAAGTGGTATGGACACTAGAAGGTGACTTGCATATAATCAAAAACTTGGTTGCAAGTGATTTCAACTAGATTGATTCAAACTAAAAAAAGGAATAACCCGAAGGGCACAAGAACCAATCAAAGTCCAATCAGTCCCGTCTAGAGAGCAATGCATCCATCAATGGTATCTCTGATTAAACGTCCAAAATTATTTTAGAATCTCTACAAGACAAACTAACAAGCAGAAGGTACTCTAACATTAGCTATAAATTATTTTCATCATGCTTATAAATAATTATTAAAATGCGAAAGATTGATCATTTCCAACAGTCTCAAAAAGTAGAGGTTCTCCTAGTTCTTCCAAAAGACCGTCCGCGCAAAATTCACTACAAATGAGGAAAATAAACCAAGTCCTGTAAACATCAGAAATCAATTCAGTAAAACAGAACCAAAAACAAAAACAGATAAATAGATCTCTCTCTGTTTTCAATTAATCACAATGTACAGTCGAGCCACACAATAGGCTCTTTAACCTTCAGCAAGACCATCTTCAAGTAAAGGACTGCAAACAAGCAAAAAAGCAAAAAGAACAAGCAACTACAAGCGGGGAAACAAAAAAAAAAATTGTTGTGGAGAAAGGTTTTGAACCCCGGACCTCAAGGCTACGAGCCTTACGAGCTACCAAACTAATCCAACCCATGCCAAATAGAAAACAAGGAATGAACACGCAAATTCACTTTATCTGTACAAATAGAATAGCCTACTTACACAGAATGGTAAGGTGTTCCCGTCCTCACCTAAAAAATTTGTCAAGTAAGAAGGATCCAAAGAAAATTCAGAACTAAGGGTGGAAAGAACAAATACTTGGTAGTCTGAAGGGAAGGACAAATTTCAGAAACCTCACCAATGCGCTGAAAAATCTTATATTTCTTACTTCCTGTATTGTAAAAATCTAAAAGAAGCAGACACAGAAAATAAAAGTACCAAATTAGAAACAAGTCGTTCCACATATGCTTCTAAAATAACCCAAAACTACAAATAAAAATAAAGTCGAAAACAAAATAACAATATCCACAAAAACTAACACCACAAACAAAAAAAAAAGCTGATATGGCAACCAAAAAAAAAAAAAAACGACGGCTCAACTCACATGGCCCAGCTCGACAACCTTTATCCTAAAATAGAAAATAGACCAAAATTGCAGGGAAAAAAACAACTAAAAAGTTCCAGCAGCCGGCTTCTCCTGCATCTCATCATTTTTTAAGAAGGTTTTGGTACTTCATTATCAAAAATGGATGTAAGATGGGGTCTGTTTTCTTTCCTTATTAAAAAAAAAGAAGACTAAACCCTGCCTGTAGCCTAACCAGCTTAGCTCTTCTGGAATACCATCTACTCCAACTCCAATATAAACAACAAAAATAATCAACTGTAAACACCAAAAATAGAGTTTGAGCTGAAAATTCAAGAGAATAAATAAACAAAAATAATTAATTGGATTCCCTTGTCTCTTCCACAATTAATCAAAGAATTAAAAAGAAGGAAATGGAACACTAAAAAAGAATGTGAAAGAAGAAAATAAAAAAAGAATTAAAGAAAGAAAAAAATAAATAAATAAAATAAAATAAGGAAATGGAACACCTTTGTGCACAACAAAAACCGAGTACAGGTAAAGTAACTACTTGAGAAAAAGAACAGGACAATGGATTGCTCAAAGAACTATGATCACGCCACCTCAAATTACCAACAAGTCCTCACAAGCTTCCCATCCTCTCACCTAAAATGTCAAGTAAGAAGTATCCATGAATTTACAGATGAATAGTTTGCAAAAGAGATTTATAGATGAGGAAACTAAGCAGAGCAGTAAAAAAATGGGAGATGGAGAAATAATACAGAGATGCTCTTACACATCTTTCAATACGTAAATTAACACAAATCAAATCAAATTGAACACTGCAAATGACATTTGCTAAACCATACAGATCTTTGCTCAAACTTTATAAGCATAAGTAGCTCCACCTTAACCATCTTCTCAAGTACATCAGGGAGTGGAAGACGTAAACAACTAAAAAGCAGACAGTAAACAGCAATTCCACAGGGAGAAAAAGTAATACTACATAAATGGCTACACACTTGAAAAAAAATAGAAGGCAAAGCACAAGAACCAAGTCCATGAGGAAGGAAAATACCCCAAAGACAGACAACAGGTTTTGTCCTCCAAATGCAATGACCATATATGTCTATCCAGACACCAATTCAACTTAATTAGTTAGTACAATAGATCTCATTCTCAAGGAAGATAATATTAAATATGAGAGACCTACATCCATTAGTATTGCATAATTATGCAAGGAAGGAATGAAAGGAAAGCAAAAATATTTTGTAGATAGCCAGCCCATCAGGATCACAAATCAGAAGCCTCACCAACAATTACAGGATATCCTACAAAACAAACAATTCAACAAACTTTATTATTGTGTCAAGGCAAAGCACGACCAACAAGTCCTCGAGAAAGGATGAAATCGCAAAGACAGTCAACAAGTTTTGTCCTTCAAATGCAACGACCATAAGCCTATCAACACCAATTCACCTAAAAAGGTTAGCAAAAACTAAACATACTTTTACACTCGCGTCCTGTTATATGAACTTTGTGCCTTACATCTGTGATTTCTTATACATCTGATGGTTTCCGTCCTAAACTTTACATCTGTGATTTCTTATCCATCTGTCTTTTTGCTTTCCAATGAATGTTGCAACAAGAATATTTACCGAGCCAAATCTTCTGAATCCAAAGATTATCTCAACACGACGCATGATAAGAAAGTTTACTAACTAATACAATTAAGAAAATTTAGTTTACAAAGGAGTAAGAAAGACGTGTACTTGGATCATTTCTAATTTAAAAAAACTGTGTCGACTATCGGCAACAAGTGTTTTTAAATATGGCCTCTCACAAATGCAAAGAACAAACAGCAACGAACATGTTATATGAAAACAAACAAATAATACACAAAATAATTAGTCAACTTAAACAAGAACAAAAGGATGAATATACGTAAACATACACACACAGAGAGACAGCACATCAACTGAGAAAGCCTAATTTTAATAACGATAAGAAAAAAAAATGCAAGTTGTCGAGCTCTGTCCAAATAGGAATTCTTTCCTAAAGAAGTATGCAAAATTTCTTAGTTGAGAAACAAAGTTACTGCAAAGTGGTTGAACCTGTCTTTGAGATCTTACATAAAAAACAAACCACTGTTATTACAGAGACTGAAAACTGAGCCTGAAACCTGAAACTTTGTAAACATAACTAGCTCTTTTAACCATCTTCAACAAGTACATCTGCTTGTAGAAACTGCAAACCAACAAAAAGTACAGAGCAAACAGCAATTTCAAGAAAAAATAATAGGACTACTAACATGCACCAGGCTTGCAAATAACATTAGGCAACTGCACAAGCAACAAGTCCACGAGGAAGAAACCACAAAGACAAAAACCATGAGTTGTCTTCCAAATGCAATAATGACCATATGGCGATCCAGGATCCAGTTCACCTATATTCTTGGGTACCAAATATAAAATCTCAGGTAAGGAAGATAATACAAAATACATCCATTAATACAGCATGATTAAATTCGGAAGGAAAATGGACCTTGAAGAACAAATATTTTGGAGGCTGCAGGGCAGGAGACAAATATATTTCTTACTTCCTGTGTTGTAACAATCTAAAAGAAGCAGAAACACAGAAAGGAAAGTACCAAATTAGAAACAAGTCATTCCACATATGATTTTAAAGTAACCCAAAACAACAATAAAAATAAAGCTGAAAACAAAATAACAATATCCAGAAAAACTATTGATTTTAAAGTAACCCAAAACAACAACAAAAATAAAGCTGAAAACAAAATAGCAATATCCAGAAAAACTACTGATGCGAACAACAAAAAAGCTAATATGACCCGCGGGGGGTTCACATGGCCCAGTTCGACAAAATTTTTCAAAAAATAAAAAATAGTGCAAATTTTACGGGGAAAAAACAATAAAACAGCTCCTGAAAAACCTAATGCATCATCCTAACAGCATATCACATTATAAAACCATTAAGAATTGTCAGGTAAACCCTACAAGATGAAATGACAATCAAGTTTTGCTCATTTATTTCTCATGCCCAATCTTATGAAATTGGTACTAGCGACATGGGACAGTGAAATATTGTACCAAACATGGAATATGCTGAAGTTGATATGGACTAACTGATTTTGTAGGATTAACTTTCTGATTAATGGGAACTTTGGTAATATCAATAGACGGAGCTTCAATTCACTAGCTAGGTGGGGACAAGATGTTGACAACTTCATCGAGGAAGGTGCATGTAAGAATAATCTAAATTTTTATGGGTCTGACAAAGAAAAAGGGAGAAATCATTTTTTAAGATAATTATGGAATTTCATTACCAAAAAAGGATGTATGATGGGGTCTGTGTTCTTTCTTTATTACAAAAAAAAACAAAAAAAAAAAAAAAAAAACAAAAAAAAGAAAAAAGTTCAATAGACTGATCCCTGCCTGCAGCCAAACTAGCTTAGCTCTTCTAGAATACCATCTGTTTGAACTCCTTTACAAACAACAAAAACAACCAGGTGACTGTAAACACCAAAGATAGAGTTTGAGAAGAAAATTCGAGAGAATAAATAAACAACAAAAATAGATAATTCTCATCCTTAATAAAAGTTTTTCATCATGACACGGCCTGTTCAGAAGCTTCCCATCCTCACCTAAAATGTCAAGTAAGAAGGATCCAGGAATTTACGGATGAAAAGTTTGCAAAAGAGATATATAGATGAGAAAACTAAACAGAGCAGTACAAAATGGGAGATGGAGACATAATAAAGAGATGCTCTTACACATCTTTCAATACGTAAATAAACACAAACCAAATCAAATTGAACAGTGTTTGCCAAAGGTGCCCAACAGCATACGACATCTATTAAATCCTACAGGTCTTTGTTCAAACTTTGTAACCATTAAGTAGCTCCACCTTGACCATCTTCTCAAGTGCATCTGGGTGTGGAGGACTGCAAACAACTAAAAAGTAGATTGTCAACAGCAATTCCACATGGAGAAAAGGTAATACCGTAATACTACAAAATGGCTACATGCTTGCAGAAAAACAGAAGGCAAAGAACAAGAACCAAGTCCATGAGGAAGACAGACAACAGGTTTTTTGTCCTCTGAATGCAATGACCATATATGCCTATCCAGACACCAATTCAAGTAAATTAACTACTAAAATAGACATCATTCTTTAGGAAGATAATACAAAATATGAGAGACCAAGTTTTAGAGTGCATCCATTACTATTGCACAATTATGCTAGGTAGGAAAAAAACGAAAGCAAAAATCTTTTGTAGGTAACCCTGCAGGAGCACAAATCAGAAGTGTCACCAATGTGTTACAGGACATCCTACAAAACGAAAAAATCAACAAGCTCCATGCTTGCAAATACAAGGCAAAGCACAAACAACAAGTCCTTGAGAAAGGATGAAACCACAAAGATTGTCCTCCAAATCCAATGACCATATGGCTATCAAGAAATTAATTCACCTAAATTGGTTAGCAACAACTACAAAACATTAAGGGTAGGAAGGTAATATAAAACACAGGAGATCAAGGTTCAGAGTGCAACCATCACTACTGCATAATTATGCTCGGATGAAAGACAGGAAAACAAAAGCACTTTGTTGGAGGTCCAGCGCCCTGAAGGAGCACAAATCAAACTTGATGATTAGTTCAAAAGAAAATTACCATCCAGTTTGATCATGCAGAAGGCCCTCTAACAGTGTTCCAATCCATGCCCTTTATTTTCTTGTTATGTCAAAAATAATTAAGGCACAGAAAAGAAAAAAGAAAAAAAAAGAAAGATAATATATACTTTTACACTTGCAATTCAGTAGTAAAGTCACATAAATGGAAAGTGAATGTAAAGTTGAGGACTGAAGCCACCAGATGGCAACTTCATATACCAGGACACAAAAACACACATTGAATACCCTCTCATACTACCTGCAAAATTATAAAATTTCTTCAATATGTATAGCATAATAAAATAACTTAGACAAAAAGTCAGATATTCTCATACACCAAATAAATTAAGATTTAACCAAAGAATTAAAAGGAAATGTCCTTGTATCACTTCTAAATTAAAAAATCTGTATTGACTGTCAGGTAACAAGTGTTTTATATACAAATGCAAAGAACAAGACAGCAAAGAACATGTATATGAAAACAAACAAATAATAGACGTAATTCTTAGTCGACTTTACCAAGAACAAAAGGATAAATATATGTAAATGAACATACACAAAATGACAACACATCAGCTGAGAAAGCCTAATTTCAATAATGATAAGAAACAAAATGGAAGTACCCTTATAAGGGAAGCGAAATCACACCACGGGCAAGAAGACAAGCAGAGAATGATTGGTTAATAAGAGCAGTTATTGATGTTCATGGTACCGATTGAAAGATGGACCATATCTTCGCCAGGATTTTATGTGAGGAGGGGATAATGCAATCTTTAGACTATTCAAATTCTGAAAGAGAAAGCGCGCTCCTACGGAATACCTTTTCAAAACAAGGACGTGGTAGAACTCAGTCTGAATGGGAATGCTTTCTTAACGAAGTATGCAAAAGTTCCAAGTTGTGAAACGGAAGTTACTGCAAAATGGTTGAACCTGTCTTTAAATTCGGTTCATCTGCCCTAATGAACTGCAAACCATCACAATATTAAAAACCAACAATAACTCCACATAATAAAGACACGGCCGCTCGAAAAAATGGACAGCAGTATTCTAAAAAGCTTTTCATCATGACACTGCCTGTTCAGAACTCTCCAACATTAATATATGTCAAAGACTACAACATAAATACATAATCTTGACAATTGAGTCAACAATATTCTTGCAAAAATATATACATATATATATATATATATATATATCCATAAATAAATGTATGCATTACAACTCAACTGAAATTGCCTAATCACAAATAGAGCAAGATCAAAACAGAACAGAAAAACATGAACAAGCACAATTGCACAACACTGAACCTCGGGCATCAAACTTCAGCTTCATGGAAAATAAAATCAAACAAAGTAAAAAGGGAACTACTTATAGTAAGAAATATTCACAGAAAAAATAATAACATTAATAACACATGGGATTGAACTGAAAAACATGATATAAGAACTTCACCATAGTTGCATAAAATCTGTGTAAGCAGGCAAATAAAAATTTAGCTGTACGGATATAAAAAGCAACAAGGATTCATTTACTACAACTCAAAACACAAACTAATCTCAGAAAATGGTACGGAAGCTAGAAGAAGGTGACATGCATATGGATATTCAAAAACTTGGTCACAAGTCATAAAACCCGAAGGGCAGAAGGACCAATTGAAGTCCAATTAGTCCTGTCTAAAGAGCAATGCAACCATCAACTGTATCTCTCATTAAACCATCCAGAATTGTTTTGGAACCCCTACAAGACAAACTTCCAAGCAGAAGGTACTCAACATTATCTAAATATCATTTTCATCATGCTTATAAATAATTAAAATGCAAAAGATTGATAATTGCCTACAGTCTCTCACCAAGTAGAGGTTCTCTTCGCTCGTCCAAAAGACTGTCTGCCAGAAATCCACTAGAAATGAGCAAAATAACTAAGTGCCTGTAAACATCAGAAAGAAATTCAAGGAAACGGAACCAAAAAAACAGATAAATAGACCCTCTCATCTGTTTTCAACCAATCACAATGTACAGTCCAGCCACAAATGGCTCTTTAAATTTCAGCAAGTCCATCTTCAAGTAAAGGACTGCAAGCAAGAAAAAACATTAAAGGCAACTAGCAACTACAATCGGAAAAACAAAAACCGAGCACAAAAGAAAAATGCCGCGGAGAAGGGATTTGAACCCATGACCTCAAGGCTACGAGCCTTGCGAGCTACCAAACTGCTCTACCCCGTGCCAAAGAGAAGAATCAAGAACTAATAGAAAAGAAGGATTGAACTCGCCCATCTACCGTATCTGTACAAATAGAATAGCCTACTTATACAGAATGGTAAAAGGATTCCCATCCTCAACAAAAAAAATCATCAAGTAAGAAGGATCCATAAATTTTTCAGAATGAAGGGCAGAAAAGGGAAATATAGATGAAGATTTATAACAAAGAGAGCAGTAAAAAATGACAAGATGGTAACATAATACCATAGAGAATGTTCAACAACTTCCAATACCAATTTAATGCTGCCTGTCCCTGCTGCATATGACATTTACTAAACCCAGTTAACCACTGTTATTACACAGAGACTGAGAACTGAGCTTGATACCTAGAATACCAGCTACTCGAAGCCTCGAACTCCATTACAAACAACAAAAATAACCAAGAGACTATAAACACCAAAAATAGAGCTTGAGCAGATAATTCAAGAGAATCAATAAATAACAACATAGATAATTGGATTCCCTCATCTCTTCCTCAATTAATCAAAGCATATGATTTGGTAACAGTAACATAGTGCACCAATGGAAAAGGCTTTTTACAGAGGCTCCATCGGAGTGAAATGAATAGAAAACAACCAAAAAGTAATGTGAAACAAGCAAGTACATAGAGAACCGAAAGAAGAAAAAAAACACAAAACTCCATCGCACACAACAAAACAATAAGGAAAGACAGCAGAATCCTCACAGAACTACGAGCATGCCACCTCAAGTCCTCACAAGCTTCCCATCCTCGTCTAAAATGTCCAGTAAGAAGGATCCATGAATTTACAGAGAACTAAAGAGACATATAGATGAGAGAACTAAAGAGATATATAGATGAGAGAACAAAAGCAGTAAAAAAAATGGAAGACCGGAGACATGATACAGAGATGCTCTTACCCAACTGCATATGACATTTACCAGGTCTTTGCTCAGACTTTGTATGCATAAGTAGCTCCACCTTAACCATCTTCTCAAGTGCATCTGGGTCTGGAGGACTGCAAACAACAAAAAAGTAGATAGTCAACAGCAATTCCAGAGGGAGATAAAGTAATACTACCAAAAGACTACATGCTTGCAAAAAACAGAAGGCAAAGCACAAGAACCAAGTCCATGAGGAAGGATGAAATGACCAAATGCCTATCAAGAAACCAATTCACCTAAATTGGTTTGCAACAACTACACATTATTGGTAGGAAGGTAATATAAAACACAGGAGATCAGGGTTCAGACTTCAGAGTACAACCATCACTAATGCATAATTGCGCTGGGACGAAAGACAGGAAAACAAAAGTACTTTGTTGGTGGTCCAGCGCCCAGCAGGAGCACAAATCAATCTTGAAGAAAAGTTCAAAAAGGGAATTATCATCCAGATTTGATCCGCAGAAGGATCTCTAACAATTTTACGCTTGCAGTTCAGGACTGAAACCACCAGATTGCAACTTCAAATAACAGGACCAATTTATTACGCTGCAATCAGTGTTTTCTCATACATCTCACAAATGCAAAGAACATGAAAACAAAAAACAATAGACAAAATTCTTTGTTAATTCTCCAACAAATTGCTCCTATCAAACTCTAGTTTCAGAGACCCCAAGGGCTGTAGAGCAGTGGTATCTACTCCTTCCAAAGTAGGAGCTACAGGGTTAAGTACCCAGAAGGGACTGTGGCTGTGTGAGTTTCTTGACAAAAAGAAACTACAGTTTCAGAGAGAGAGAGAGAGTACTATCCTTCACAAAACTCAATACCAACCACCAAAACTAAATTCCATCGACCACAAATATAAATTTTAAAGCCATACAACTCATCCTAAAATATCACACAAAACCCATATATTATAAATAAATTTAACATAAATTCAAAGCCGTATCATTCACAAAAAAACTCCGAGTAAAATATCAAGGAAAATCAATATAATACAAATACATTCAACAACAAAAAATAGAGATTCAAACAAATCCTGAGAGAACTGACCGACACGTCTTCGACAATTGCCTTAAACCAGTCCCGGTGCCATTCGCGGACAATCTCGAAAACCCTAGTTTTGTTCACAAGAAAACTCCGTGTAAAATATCAAGGAAAATCAATATAATGCAAATATATTCAACAAAAAAAAAAAATTATTCATACAAACCCTAAGAGACCTGGCCAACACTTCTCCGCCGTCTTCGACATTTGCCTTAACCAGTCCCGGTTGCCATTCGCAGACAATTGCCTTAACCAGACCCAGTTGCCATTCCCGACTTCGCGACAATCTTGAAAACCCTAGTTTTGGTCCTCAATTCGTTGATCTTCTTGATTTGAGTACCTCCTCCTCTCACTCTCTTCTAGGAGAATAGGATAAAGTTTTGTCGGTTGCGGTCTTAGCGGAGATTGAACGCGGTCGGTTTCTGTGAGGATTAATTATCCTCGGGAAAAATAAAATATTTGATTTGATCCTCTTAAGTAATGTTCTCTCTCTCTCGAAAAAATAAAAAATAAAAATAAAAAATAAAAAGAAGAAGAAGAAAGTAATGTGGACTCGAAAACCTGTATGAATTTTAATAAAAAAATGAAAGAAAGAAAGAAAGAAAGAAAGAAAGAAAAAAAAAAAAAAAAAAAAATGGATATGCCGTTTCTAATGTATAAAGGTACTTTATCACTTTTTAAAATAAAAAATCAAAGTCTTTATAGTAGCAAAAATAAGTGGGTAAATGGTTGAATTTTTATAAAACATTATTCATAACTCGTAACATGAAATGGATTGTAACTGCAACTACGAAACAAAAAAGTTCCCATACCTGTCCCATTAGGGGAGGACGGGACAACTCCATGGAGCTAGCAAAAATATTATTCTTGTGAATGATGATTTTTGAGAAATTAGCCTAACCTGGATAAGAGATTCCCATTAATTAAACAGAGCAAAGACGAATTCAGACAAACTCATACCAAACCCACCCCGTTGTCATTCCTAATTTTGTATACTAGTTTAGCTATGTAACCAATTTTGCACCATTTTGTTATAGCCAGACCAAGGATAATACTGGTTTACATTAGATGTTATTATATATATAGAAAATAAAAAATATAAACAATCTTTTATTTGGAACGGTGTTGCTTTTAGAGTTTTTTTAAAAACCATTTTAAGATAACTGCATTAACAGAATTTTATACTGAGTTGACAAAAATCGTAAGTACGGATGAATCACAATGCGTGCTGTGTTTAACAAGCTGTGAGGATGTAATTGCATGCTTGACTAATTTATGGGTCAAGTAATTACTATAGAATTTTTTCTCTCAATTAATTTTGACAGTCTACAACAAAACTGATGAGCTACTCAAGACTCAAAAACATACGGCCCCTCAAAGAATCTCCCAATCTTGTTCAACTACCTTCAAGAAAATTTTAAATGCACAAATTATATATTAATAAATGTGCCTGCCTTTTTAGAAGTTGAAATGAAACGAAAATAATTTTGTGTATTTTTCGGGCCCTGAGCTGCCTTCATAAAACTTATGCCAAAGGTCGGGTGTTTTCCCTCCCGAAACCTCGCATTGGAAATAGCAAACAATCCTCTTAAAATTCACAATTAGTAGCAGTAATACAACATAAACCTGCAATGCGATCCCAAAATTCAAACCATAAGCTCAAAATCAAACAGATTAGCTACACATTTAAAACTGTTTATCCAATTGACTGGTTTCATTGTAGCATTGTCATCCCACTAAATGTAAATTACCAACTAAAATTTATTAATTCGTTGTACAGACAAGTGAGAATTTTTTATAAAAGTTGGCACTTCCAAACTTTTTGCTTCTTTTCTCCATTTTCCTAACCACTGATGTATGAGAAGTACAAATAAGCAATCAAGATTTCCTTCTATAACAAGCAAGGAGCACAAGGAATAAACAAGAAGGATATGAATCAAGCTGACTGACTCTTTCACTATTGGCCCTCATCCATGGGGTCGTTACGATTACAAGCTTCTTGTCTCAAATCCTTGTCATCATGTCTAGACTCCTCTGACTCTTTCGAAACAGAATCTTCGAGTGCCTCAAGAAATGAGAGAACAGTAAACTTGTCTGCAGGGAAAAAAATAATAATTTATATAACGATGTGAGATTGTCAGTAATAAGGCGCCACAAATCCCCTGGACAACAGCAAAACATGGTAAAAATTCCTTAATGGGTACATCTTCCTTCAATTCCCAAATATGGGTCTTTGAACCAACCTTACTGCAGTTTATGATTTCAACATTCATGACATTAAATCTTATTATATAACCGCTCAAACAAGATAAAGCCCACTTAAAGCTTCACTTTACTTTTTGCTTTTCTGGGGAAGTTTGCCAACTCTAGACTTGAGAGAGGCAGAATTTTCTACTCGACAAATTAGAAGCAAACTAGATCATTTGTTCCATATATTACATAAAAATAAATAAATAAAAACAATGAATTGCTAACATGCATAAAACAAATATTATGTATGGGATTCAAAGTCACCAATTAAAGAATTAATCCATGAATTAATAGGTCACAAGAGCTGACTGCTTACATTTACTTGGGTCAATTCCAAACTGAGTCAGATCTATCTGTCCCGTTCGCAGAACCTACAAATAAGCAGGAAATCATAACCCTCACAAAAATTGGCCAACATCATACAATAAATAGAGAAGAAAACATGACGGGTTCCGATCTCTCACATAAGTAAATGAATCTACTTGTTGACGGAAAGGAGGGCTCTGCAGTAACTCTATAAACTCCTCCGGTGTCCATTGACCCTGCAACCTCACAACAGGTCTTACAGATGCAACTACATAAAATCAAACGATTCAGAAAGACTCAAAAACACCAGACTTGTTTACCTCAGGTAAGTATGACTCCAGCCTTTGTTTCAGTGATAGTGTCTCAATAAATGGCAGTATTAAATCAGGCTTCAAAATGTCCCCCAATCCTAAGCCTATAACAACATAATAGAATGAAACAATTTCATGGGCACATAAGAAATGAGTTATGCCATAACAAGTTGATCAATCCAGAAAGTATCTGTAAGGTCCTAAAGATAATGTCAACATATAAATTTAAGTCTTACATACATCAAAAAGTTTAACTGATCCCTGACATTTCCTGATCAAGATATCTCCTAAAAACATTATTAGCCTGATTAAGCTTTTGAGACAACTAGCTAAAGGCAGAATATAAGAAAATTGGGTTTCAGCGAAGACTCCACCAGTAGCCTGCAAAATTAATCCATCAATATTCATCCAACGGCAAAAGGAGAAAGAGGAAGAAAAAGAAGAATCTATCTTTCTGAATGGCAAAAGGAGGGTAATGTTCATCCAATGAGGTCCTAATGCCTAAAATGAGACCTGAAGTGCAAAATATCTCGCAGAGCCCAATCCTGAATGGTTTGTTATGATTTTTCCATCTTAATGGTAAGAGTTGCAAATGTCATGCCGTTTTAATCCTTTTCCCATACATTTTGAGAGTGCTGATTCTTTTTCTTTTGTTTTTTTTTTGTTTTTTCTTTTTAATTCCCAAAAGCATGCAAACAACAGCATTTGCAATCTGTCAAAGGCTTGGGAGCTGCAAATGAGCCAAACTGAGCCAAATATCATGCTGCTCAGTCATGGCTCAGCTGAAAGCAGCATGACTTAAACAGCTCGGTCTTGCCGAGCTTAGAATACCTTAGCTCAACTCAGATTGGCAGCTACTCAGCCAGCTCACTATCCAAGCTCGGCTCATCACACAGGGCATGACATTTATTTTTTCATACACCTTTCATGTTTTATTCCATTGAAAGTTTTGCATCAGCTTCAAATTTTGAATCAATAAATCGTTAACAAGTGTCACCAATAAAGATGTTGAAGTTCTTTAAAAATGATAAGATGTCATCATAGTTTAAGGAAATTATGTACTAGCCCTTGTAATATTCACTAACCCAACAGAAGAGTTCAAAAGAAGCCTAACTGCTCAGGTTCAAAATAAGGCTCAGGTTCAAAAGAAGCCAAGCCCTAGCTGCAAATAAGAGCTGCTCATAAACCTCTTGGCTTATTTGCAGCCCTATTAAGAAGGAAAAATAATTGCTAAGGGGAAATTCCCAAACGAACCTCTCGGCTTATTTGCAGCCCTATTAAGAATGAAAAATAATTGCTAAGAGGAAATTCCCAAACGGGAAAAGTTTACTAATAGAGTCTCCAAAACATGTACAGTAAATGTATCGAGAAAATTATTACCTCCATCTGGATCTCCAGCATCATCTACACATAAAACAATAGTCTGTCAGAGCTCAGAGCAACACAAAGCAAAAAGCTACGGCAAAGTGTTTGCCCCTAGGAGAGAACTACATATTTACCAGCAGATCCAATGTTACTTAAAATTCTTTGCAAGTCTGACAATTTTACAGGTCCTGAAGAGGTTACATCACTAATTACTTCAGCACCAGAGCTTGGCACAACCAAATTTCCAGCCCTGGAAGAAAAAGAAAAAAGATCACATCAAAATACCTCCACCAAATACCATATTATAAATTGGATATACAATTTCAAAACTGAATAAGTTTTCTAAGAACTAATTATAATTTGCTTTTAAGCACGGACACGGATACGGGACACAAATACGACACGACACGGATACTGCAACACGGCAAATCCAAAAAAATTAGGACACGGACACGGCGGGGACATGGCGAATAGTGTGTGTATATATATATATGTGATGTAGTACTTTAAAAATTACTGAGTGTAACTATTTTTCATCAACCTCACAATGAAAAAAAAACAAAACACAAATCATAACTCATAACTAATAAACTATAAAAGAACAATGTTGCATAGTTATAAAACCAAATAAAAAACAAGACATTAGAATAATAACTAGTATCATTTAATCATCATTGCAACTTTACTCCAAATACAAAAGCATAGACAGAAAAGACTATTACCATTCATGACTGTTTAAGACTTTACTGTTAGCACTTAACAAGTTAACATTCACAAAAACCTAAAGGCTAGTCCCCAAAAAAGATACAAAAACAAGTGAGTGTACTATCATCTATTCCCATTCATCATTTGACCTAGCACTTTTACCATTTACAATACCAAAAGGGTAGTACAAAACAAAAAAACACAACATATCAGCATTAAAAATAAAAAAATTCTAGACACGTGTCCGAGGAGTGACCGTGTCGGGGCGTGTCCGACGCGTGTCCGTGTCGGACGCGGATTCTTCGCCCATTTTGGCATGTCCGTGCTTCCTAGATAATTTGCTTCTATAGAACTAAACAGCATGCCAATTTTTTCAAAGAAAGTGAAGTGCGGCCTTCTCCTAAATATCCATTATTGCCTATAGGCTATGAAGCCAACACGGGATACGAACACGATACGAATACGGCAATAGGACAAATTCTTAAAAATAAATAAATAAATAAAAATGGGGATGGGTACGCAAGGTACGTTCATTGGAAACGAAAAAGTTTTTTCCACAGAGATGATGGTGTTGTTCCACTCTATGGTACAACATCAAAATGATATGTATATACATATTTATATAAATGCTGATATGTATAAAAATCAATATATATATCTCTATGGAAAAATTTAAATAATTATTATTTATGTAATATATATTGTTATTAACATTTCTTTATTAAATATTATGATTAACAAATAAAATAAGAGTTGAGATTTATATTGCGTAGATAAATTGTAGATAAATTTTGATCTAAATCATGATATATATCCTAATTCTTATTTTTTAATATATTTTAAATTTTTTCTTAACAATTATACTATGATATTATTGTTGAAAAAGTTACACTTCAATGTTTTATTTTTTATTTTTTATTTTTTTTAAAACTTACAATTTAATGTTCAAACTTGTTAAATATGTGTTCTAAAGTATCTTAGCAGCATCAACTACGAGGTTGAAATGTCTGAGAAGCATCGGCTGCATATTTGAAATATCTAACAAGTAAAGGATACGTGTAAAAAATAAAAAATAAAAAATAATATATATATATATATATATATATATATATATATATATATATATATATATTAAGGATACATTTAGGAACTATTAGACACGTATCTGTGGGTATCCGAGGAGTATTGATTTCTGACACGGATACGATATAGGTACGTCACTCTTGTAAAAGTATATGTGCTCCCAAGATTATCGCAAAATATCCAAAAACTCAATCAATGCTATTAACAAATATACAGGAATCGTGTATCCATTGTTATTAAAGGCCCAAGGCGCACCAAGGCGCTAGAGGTCCTTTGGAGCCTAGGTGCAAGGCGCTCGCTTGAGTGAAATGAGGCGCACAATTGAAAATTTAAACTACCATAATAACATTCATATCTCATAAGTCATATCAATATTCTAAAAATTAACATCAAATATAAAAAAAGTAAACCATCAACTATACAAGCATCCAACAACCATAAAACAAAGCACAAATTTGTTTTCTTGAAAGGCAAAGCAAAATGTGTTTTTTGAATGGCAAAACAAAGCACAAAAAGAAATAAATATGTTAACAAAAAAAAAAAATTTGTTAACAAGAAAAATAAAAAAACAGAGCAAAAAAAAAAAAAAAAAGACAAAGACAGAGAGATGAGAGAACTAGACGAAGAGAGAGATGTAAACAAAGATAAGAAGAGAGGAGCAATCTAGAGGAGGAGAAGAGACAAAAAAGAAAAAGAAGAAAAAAAAAAGAAAGAACTGACGTGGCTTAGTCGTTCATCTTTGCAACTAGGCTTCGTCTTCGTCTCACAATCTCATTCTATCGTTGTTCGGTTAACACTTTGACTCTTGGGCCTTCTTATTTTTTTATTCTATTGAACAAAAGTTCCTTCTATCGTATAATTAAACTTTCTTTTTTGTTTATTAAGTTGCCAAAAGTACCCTTTTTAGCTTAAGAAATAGAACAATCATATTTTTTAAAACAAATATCAGTGAGGCGCGCCTAGGCGCACCTCACAAACAGGACGAGGCGCAACCGAGGGGCGCGCCTGGTAAACATCAGTGAGCCTGGAATGACAACGGGCGCTAAACCTGAGCCTCGAGCCTAGGCGTGCCTTTAACAACACTGCGTGTATCAACCACAAATTAACTATAAATATAAAAAGAAAGGGGGAGGGGGGTTGCCCTATATATATATATATATATATATATATATATATATATATATATATAATAAAATAAAATAAAATAAAATAAAAAACTAGCCCGCATAGCCTTTGTAGTGGAATCATTTAAATGAGGTAGCATGTATATTAAGCACCAACAAGGTTATCAAATTAAGCAATTTTTTAGAATCAAGGGCAACTAGGAAAAGGACTATGTTGCCCTTGATAAAATAAGCAATTTTTTTTTTTTTTTTTTATAAGTAAAAATATATTAGAAAAACGTTCAAAAGGGGAACGCATCCCTAATACAAGAGAAAAGATCTAAGGACCAATAGAATCCAAGAGATCAAAGAAATCATCAATCGAGGAGCATGTACTTCCTCTAACATAAAAGAATAAAGAACGAAGAATATGAAATTTTAAATTAGCTAAGGACGATTCTTTTCCTTCAAAGGATCTGTTATTTCTCTCACGCCACAAACACCACCAGACACAATGAGGAACAATCTTCCAATAAGCACGAGCTTGTTTCTTAACAGGAACAGCTTTTCCAAGCGTTAATCAATTGAGAGGAGTGCTGAGGCATTACCCAAAAAATGCCGAATATGCTGAAAATAAAACTCCAACAACCAAACGCCACAGGACAATGCAAAAGAATGTGATCCACGGATTCACTAGCATCTTTGCATAAACAACACCAATTAACAATGATGTTGCCTCTCTTTCTCAAATTGTCCAAAGTCAAAATCTTCCCCAATGTAGCTGTCCAAACGAAGAACGCGATTCGAAGAGGGGCTTTAGAGCACCACATGGACTTCCAAGGAAACTCGGAACCTACGAAATTGGATAAATGAATAAACATAGAGCGGACATCATACCGACCATGAGCCAAAGGAACCCACAAAATATCATCACACCCTCTGCCAATATCCTTCTGCCTATACAAAATATCCAAAAAAGCAGAGACTTCCTCCATTTCCCAATCCTGAAAAGACCGCCTAAACCGCACATCCCACGTAACTCCATTATTATCAAGATGATAACAATCAATCACGAAAACATGCTTATTAGTTGCAATGCTATAAAGCCTAGGAAATGAGTGGGAAAGCAACTGGTCGCCACATCAAAGATCCTCCCAAAAACGAACATGTCTGCCATTACGAACTTTGAATCTAAGAAGGGTAGAGAAGACATCCCATCCCTTCCGAATAAATTTCCACAAACCAACGCCTCCCGTAATAGTGACTGGAAGAGATGACCAACCCCCACTCCCCTCACCAAAACGACACGAGACAACTCTTCTCCATTGACGATGTCGTTCCCTTCCAAATCGCCATAACCACTTTCCTAAGAGAGCACGATTAAAAGGAACAATTTTTCGAATGCCTAGCCCTCCAAATCTCAATGGTTGGCAAACTTGATCCCAATTAACAAGATGATACTTAAACTCCTCTCCCCTTCCACCCCACAGAAAATCCCTCTGAATTTTTTCAATTCTATCAGCAACAGAACATGGAATTTGAAACAAAGATAAAAAATAGGTAGGAAGAGATGAAAGAGTACTCTTTATAAGTGTGACTTTCCCACCCTTAGATAGATACTGCTTTTTCCATCCTGCTAATCTTTTCTCATATCTATTAATCACTGAATCCCAATTCCCAACCAGAGTAGAAGAAACTCCCAAAGGCAATCCTAAATAAGGAAGAGGAAAAGAACCAACTCCGCACCCTAAAACAGCAGCTAAGGAGGAAATATCTGGAACATCCCCCACTGGAACAATTTTACTTCTTCAAATTGTCCATTGTGACAATATATAAAAATATAGATGGTAAGAACGTACTATAATCTTTGGATCAAAATATATATTCAACAAGTAAGTAAACACAAAATTCCTTTTAATCACAATCATCTGCAAGATCAAAATGAGAACCTATTAGTAAACACAAAAAATGGAGGAAAATTTAACTTATCATCATTATCTTTGCCTTTATTCTATATGAATGGGGTCGGCCACATGAATTCACTTTTTTTTATTCTTTTCTACTTATAAATCAAGTCTCGTATTATATTTAATTTTTTAAGATGATTTCTAATTACTTCGTCCTGTGTAAGTTTTGGTCAAATTATTTATCCTTTCCTTTCATTGCATTCAGAGTTTTACGGTAACACCAGTTTTTGGGAAATCATTAGTATTATGCACTCGGAGAATCATAAATTAAATTCCAGGGAAATTTTACAAAATCCCAATTTTTTAAACCGAAAATACTGAATTATACAGCTAGGGAATTCAAATACCTCTCTAACCTCAATCCTTTCCAAAATCCTTACTCATTAGTAACATTTCCCTGATACATATGAAATTATCTTCTAGAGAAAATCCATATTGGAATTTTGATGAAGGCAAGTGTGGAGATCACTCTCCTCCATTTAGCACCTCCAACTTAATAGTATTTTAGTAAATTTATGAAGATTACCCATTTCTTCAACAGGGTGACCCAGTAACCTGAATTTAAAACATAATAACTTCCATTGACAGTATGCCCCATCATCCTTTACACATCCGGACTCAAAAAGTACCTTTCTGTTGTATTATAATTAATACCAACATAAAAGATAAACAAACCAATTTATAATAGAAAAAGAAACTAACAAGCTGGTTTCGTTAATATATCTAATAAGCTTCACATATAGATATAATCATTTAGCATCTTAATCATTTTACCAAACTAATGTTAGAATCTAAAATAAGTTTGAGCATAAATGAAATATAGCCAAAATGTATACCAGGTGGACATTTAGGGCCAGAAAGCACTATCAATTTTTTTGGCCAACTAGCCAAGAGATAGCCTAGCATGAACTAAGTTACCAAGCCACTAAGATTAACCTCACCAATAATTCCTAGTTTACATTTACAAACTTTTCCTCACAATGATGTACCAAATCAACAAGGCACATCAATAAAGCCACCAGAATACCCTGAACAAAAACAATGAGGTAAAAACTGATCTGACCCACTTTTAGGTTTTATTCTGTATGTAATCAAGTACATGTTTAATATGAATTGTAATTTATGAGAAGAAGAAATAAAAGGAGGAAAGAAGAATCCATCACCAGACTCAAAACGAAAGGAGTCAAGAAGCATTAGCAAATCATATTAATAAGAACATCTTATGTCTAATACGGGGGTCCGTCTTTATCCAAGTTATATCTTTATCATAACAACATTACAAATAAAATGAATAAAATGAGAAATATAAAATCCCATCCTAAGAGTCAGAAGACAAAAAGTTGAGGCATTAAATCATATTTAGGAGTATAGAACCTGTAATGTCTAATTCTGGGATTTATAAACATGAGAAGATCATACCATGTCAACCATTAACCATAAGCATCAGCATAATAGCAATATTACCTTGATGAGACATCTTCTTCAACCATCTCTTCAGAAATTTGTGTAGGAACTGACGCTTCTGTCCCTTCTTCACCAAGAAATTCTGTCAAATAGAAAGTTTAAAAAAAATTACAAAGTTAGTGAAACAACAACTTCTCAACATTAAGTTACGTTGATTTGCATGAGAACTTTCTGCCCGCGGCGGGGCGCGGGGGTTTAATCTCACCATTAAGCAAGCATCAATAATTCAATATTCTAGATTTTGATAAAATATTTTATGGTCATTTAAAAAGTGTAAATATACATGGAAATCAAATCATTTGTAACCAAACAATAAAATTCAAGGACTCTAAGTCTAAACTTTAACTATGGGCAAAAACTTCAGCCACTCGATTTTTGTTATAAAAAATAAAAAAAAAGAGAGGAAGGAAAATATCAACCATAAAAGAAGTCCATTCATAATTTTCCTTAAAAGAATCAGATATAACCCACAGATAAACATAGATACAAGAAAGAATTTTTCCCCCCTAAATGATGGAAAAAATATATTAAAAAATGTTGGATTGTTATCTACAAGATATATTTACGAAGCCCATTCATGAGAATATAAAGGCCGCACCAATTAGAGAATGAATTTAGCTGAGGGAATATAGCTACATGCAAACAAGACCAAAATCTGCAACACTAACAAGTGATTTAGTGTAACAAGATCAAGAGGAACCAAAAGGATGCAGGTATAGGCTGAGAAGTAACACATGATGGCCTGTGCTCTAATAAATCTATAGCCTTCAAGCAAGCATAAAGATAAAAGAGAATCCATGTGGCCAGCAATAAAAAGTTAGGATGACATTTCACATGAACCTGCCTTTGGTAAATTCTTCTCTACCTATTCATTATCATTATCCCAAATAAATACAATCTATATGAACAAATTGACTAGCTAAATCAGATTGCAAAAAAATATCATTATTTTGTTGATGATCGATCTAAATTTATTTTTTATTTATTGAATTTTCATTTCCATTTTTTCAATCATTGAATTGAAAAAATCAACTGAAATGGGGTTCAATCTATGGAAAACCCATTATTTATTTTTATTTAATCACACGCAGGGTTATCAAAATCGTGATCATAATCGTAGGATCACACATTTCTACAATCCGATTTGTGAAAAATCACAAAAAGGTTGAATCCTGGTAGGATCTGGGATCATGAGGATCGTCCAAGTAAAAAAAAACCGATCTTTTTTTCTCTTTTTATAGTAATTGAAAATATTAGTGAAGTGATTTTTTGAACTTTTGTAAAAAAAAATGTTGATTGTTTTATGCAATTGACATGTAGTAGATTGTGTAGCAAAATTTTCTTGATTTGTTTCGTTGAATTGGGCCTACTATCTAGTAGAACCATTATTAGGCCATATGTGCTATATGGAGCATAGTGTTGGGCTTCAAAAAGACACAAGAACAACACCTTTCATGTAGGTGAATTGAGAATACGGATGATTGGAGTGACTAGAAGAGATGTTGGGCTTGTTGGAGGGGAGGAGGAAAAGGAAAGAGGGAGGGAGGGGGGGGGGGGGGGGGGGGGGGGGCGGGGGGTGTGGTTTTTTGTTTCACTAATGAGAGAATGACAAATTAGGAGTGACACTCATCAGTGAGAAAATAAGAGAGTTGACTTGGAAGTAAGAAGAGGAAGACTAGCTTCATCAAAGCTAAGAGACGGAGAGGGTGACCAAAATTACTTCGGGATGTAATTATTAGAAATGGTTTTACAAAGTTAAGACATAATAGGTGAGATGCCCCAACTTTTTTTTTTTTTTTTTGTTGGGGGGGGGGGGGGGGGGGGGAATGACAAATTAGGAGTGACACTCGATAGTGAGAAATTAAGAGAGTGGACTTGGAAGTAAGGTGTAGCATGGTTCAGCATCATGTCCCAAAACACCAAGGCGTGGGCATGGTTCAGCACCATGCCCTAATGGACCAAGGCGTGGGCTAGGCTTGGTCAAGATTTGTGGGCTTGACTCAGTAATGCATGGCTCATGGGGCATGGCTTAGGCCATGGCACCCACTGATCATTTGATAGGCAGCAGGTGTGCCTATCAAGCAAGGAGCCAATCAGATTGTGGCATTTGTTAGCAGTTCAGAAAGGCAAGGTTGCTTATGATCAGGCGTCCAAGATAATGCAGAGTGCTTATGGTTGGTTTCTAAAACCTATCAGAGATATGGCAAGAGGCTTATATGCAGTTGAGGGCGTGTCCAATTTTCATTGGTGGATTGTCCCAGCAGTTTGGAGATATTATCTGTTTAGGTTTGCTGGCTGGTGGTCGTTGGCCAGACTTCCTAACAGTTGGGGGATGTCAACTGTAACTGTGTTGCTATATTCTGATTGGGGGATGATACCCATTGGTTGGAGTTTGTCAACCAACCATGCTGTGTCTTGGTGCAGACACATGCAAGCCAGTTGTAGGCAGTTTTGTTGAGTGCCTATAAATTGAGGATGCTAGGGGCTTAGTTTGGGGGAGAGGATGTTGTGTGTCGCATTCTAAGAGTGCTTGTGTTCCTAATACGAATTTGTATCCTAGTGAGGGAATAAAATCAAAGGTTGGGACTTTGGTCCTGTAAATCTCTGTGCCATTATTAATCTGTTCATTGAGTGTTTGGCTGGGACTTGGGTGGCCCGAGCTGGAATAAGTAAAACCCAAATTGACTATTGTTTGTATGGAAGAAGGGAATGGACCGCATGTAAAGATTTTAAAGGGTTTAAATATAACAAAGCAAAAGAGGGGCATAAAAACATCAAGTGGAAAGAACTAAAAGGTAGTAAAGCAACCACGTTTAAAAAAAATATACTGAAGGGAAAACAATGGGATTGGAATGATGATGTAAATAAATTGTAGCTCAAAATAGCAAATATATTAGGGATTAAGGGGGGAAGTTCATTAAGAAAAAGGCATGGTCATGGAGTGAGGATGTGCAACAAATAATTAAACAAATGAGACAAACCTTTAAGGCATGGCAAAAAAGTAAGCTAGAACAAGACCTAGACACATATAATAAACTCGAAGGTGAAACAAAGAAGATCATAAGTAAAGCTAAACAAAGCTCATTAACTGTCCTATATAAAAGATTAGGCATAAAAGAGGGCGAGGCGAAAAAAATATTTATAAATTAGCAAAATATCAAGATAGATCAACTAAAGACTTAAATCAAATTAGATGTATTAAGGATATGGATAATACAATATTAGTCAAAGAAAGTAATATATTTACTAGATGAAAATTTTATTTTCAAAATCTATTAAAAGAGAAATACCCTAGAGAAGGAGATTATTTTAATATAGGAATGCTAAATAAAATCACCAACAAGGAGGTGGAGAAGACACTTAAGAAGATGGGAAGTAATAAAGCCATAGGCCCGGATAATATACCTCTAGAAAAATAGTGAAAGAATGTAGGAATAAGCAGCAAGGGTCACAAGACTTCACATGGTTTTATAGACTTAAATATAATTTGGTGGGCTTTACAAATGAAAAAAAATTCCGTTACAAATTATAAAAAGTATTCCAGATATGTATATGAATACACAAACTGAAGTTCGTACAACGTGTGGAGAGACTAGTGAGTTTTCCATAAATGTGGGATTGCACCAAGGAACGGTGCTAAGCCAATATCTTTTTGCAATAATCTTAGATGAGATAAAATAAAATAATTTCAAAAAAACAAACAAGAACACCTTCATGTGGCGGAAATGAGGATGTTAAGACGGATAAGTGGAGTGACTAGAAGAGACAAAATCACTAATGAAAGGGTGAGAAAAAATAAGAGTAGCACCCATTGGTGAAAAAATTAGAGAGTAGTTTTATGTGGTTTGGACATATACATCGGATTAGTTGTATTAGAAAGGACGTCCAAAAATAACATGGGATGAGGTTATTAAAAATGACTTTAAAAGGCTTAACATAGAAGGTGAAATGGAATATAATAGAAAAGATTAGAGAGAGAGAGAGAGAATTAATGTGGCCGACCATATTCATATGGGATTAAGGCAAGGATGATGATGATAATGGTTTCCCCATATGTTTTTAATAGTATTTCTATTCTATTTACTTTTTTTTACGTTTTTTAAATTTGTTCTCTATCTTTCTTTCTTTTTTTTTTTGCTTTTTTTTTTTATTTTATAAGTAAAATTTGTTCTCTATCTTTCAAGAATTATTTATTTAGATACCTAATCGATCCAACATAAGTGAAATGGGATATCATAGAAAGGATTGGGGAGAGAGTTCATGTGACCGACCCTATTCAATGAATTTAAGGCAAGGAGGATGATGATAATGCTTTTCCCATATGTTTCTAATAGTATTTCTATTTTTATTTTTTTTACGTTTTTAAAATTTGTTCTCTATCTTTCAAGAATTATTTATTTATAAATAAAGTTTGAGACTTTTTCTCACTCATTTTGTAGGATCTCACAATCCTCGATCTGATGCTATTGACCCCCTAATCGATCCAACATAGGATCCTTGATCAGATAGCATAATCATATAACGGAATAGACGTATTGCTTCACATAAGAATGCACATAAAATACCAAAGGGAGTTATTCATGTTCAAGCAAGTTTGAACAATTCCATTGCGACTGTTATGAAAAATCATAGAGGAGGTTTGAAAACTATTGCACCAAATTTATTTTAAGTACCTAATGGCCGATTGATGTAGTAGTTGACTGAGCTACATATTTGTGAATCACTATCAGCGCTTGGCTCCTATACTCAATTTCCAAAAAGCATATGAAAGTTAGAATTTCAAATTAATTACATGTGACCACATTTCACCAAAAAAGAAGGGCATGACATATACACAAAGCTGACCTGCATCCAAAGGAAGAACTTCCTGTCATCGGTATTGAACTTCAAAATATAAACTCTTCCAGATGCTTGATTAACCTATAATACCAAGAATGAATTAGACACAGAATTATTACAAGTACCAACAAGATCTGATTCAATCAAGATGAACATGTCAAAACAAGGTAAGGTACCTTCTCAAATACTGCTTCATCGGGGAAAACAATCTGATCCTGCATACCTTCTGTTAAAGAAAAACCATAGGAATCCAAGCCATAACAAATGTAGTAATAAATTGAGTAGCAAGAACAAAAAGGTGAAAGGAAAAGGAAATGCCATCCAAGCACAGACCTCGAGTTGGGAGCCAATGTAAATTATGAAGTCAGGAGATAGTAAAACAAGGTACACAAATTAAAATAACAGCAATGACCAGTGAAAACCACAACTAATTCACACAAAATTAAACAGTAAACAAAAATCGAAACAACATATAATAAGTATTATTAACTTTTGACTTCCTGCACCTTTTGCAGTTTGACCCCATACACACACGTGCACACAGTGATCAACAATAATATAACATCAAAATGCAAAAGAAACAAAATAATAATTAGGATACATCTTCAACGACATTCCGAGTTCGATCAAGCCACTGAAAATGAACCAATCCCTCCTCACCCTAACAAAGGCAAGGAGGGTTAGTTAAACTATAATTATCCAACTTCAACACTTTAAAAATGCTTTAAACTTGAAATAAATCTAAGATGGAAACATTGAGATTTTACTTGAGAATGTTTGAGGGAATAAACAATAACAAACGAAACAAATAAAAAATATATCTATTTCATTTCTCATACCCTTGCTATGCGAACCAGTCCTTTGCGTGTATCAGGGACCACACGTTTTCCTTCAAGAAACATTTTGCCAGCACGAAATTCCAGCATAATATCCTGTCCATAAGAATTCAAAGATAAGAAACATGCAACACATATCACTGCTAACAGAGTAGAAATGTTATACATGCACACAATTTATTACACCCTAATTGGTGAGACTATAAATTGTCCCTATAATAACAATCAAAAACAACAATAGCAGAAGCAGCAAAAGTAAAAGCAGAAGAAGAAATATATAAGAGATGCAGAGAATTACCAACCACCAAATTAAGGCAAGATGAAAATTGAAAATGAATGCAATAATATTTAAAGACAGCATCAGTGTACTATAAGTTATAATTTATCAAGCTTGTAGCAACTGAACTTCTAACTGATATATGATTGATAAACAAGTATGAACTGAACTCTACCTATCAATAAGCTAAAACAAACATCAGCCACTTAACCCTACCTGTCAATCAGATCTTCGGCCAGTACTCAAACAATTGTCATTCCATAGATATAATCACAAATAATTTGACGTGATGTATGAAAAAAGGAGAGAATATTAATAATTTGATGTGATGTGTGACAAAAGGGGAGAATATTACCAACTAAATTCTCAAAATAGCATATAGAGACAAGAATATAAACCATGCAAATTAATCCATCCATACCTGGACTGCTGCTAAACTTTCTTCTGCTGAGGAACCCATGAGTCTGCACACCTTTTACTGCCACATACAGCCAACAGAGAGGAAAAGAAGTCTTAAAAATAACCAATAATCAATAAACATACTCAGAATCATAGCTAAACATTTGCTCAAATTTATCCGAAGAAAAAACAATCAAGAAACTCATTCAAGAAATGAATACCAGGACCATGAAATTATAAATACCTATACCTATAACAATCAAACATGGGTAAACAAGGGTAAGGTATTAAACCAACACTCCCCGTAACAAAGGTTAACAAAACAAACTTTCACACAACATTTTTCAAATGAACAAACAGAGGTAAGAAATTAAACCAGAATTTCAATTCACAAACAGTTTCAGAAAGACCAACTAAAATTTACATCCAACGAGTTAACAAGTAAGAAACATAAACCCTAATTTTAGTTACTGATCCAAAGAATGTTTAAACTTTTAATAGAGAAATTAAATAAATGGGTTTATAATACTACTACCTCTCGTATTCGAATCTTCGAAATATCGGATGATGAATTTGAGAAACCTCTCGTTGAATCGGTGATATATATATATATATATGTTTCTATGTTTATATGTATGTGTGTAGAAGAAGAAGAACGAGACAGAGAAAGAGAAAGAGAGGATTTATGGAGTAATAAATAGTTCGAACTGGGGAGCTTTGGGGCTGCCTATTTATTAAATGGTGATGGGCTGGTGTCAGCAGATCCTAATCCCAATATTTGGGCTTTAAAATTAGGCCCATTCTAAACTCAACGGAGCCTGACCCAACAATCCTAAGGTTGCATTTGAGGCCTCCCAATCTTCATGCGTATTTGTATATTATTTTGAACATTGACATAATAATCTCTCCCTTCCTAGTGCTATCCAATGAGAGTTACTATGGAGAAGACAGCTACAAAGGGCCGAGTTTTCTTTCATTTGAAAAGAGGAGGAAACTTGTAAGGTCCTTTGCGGATCAGAAGAGGATTGATTACACTTGTATCTATCGACACTCCTTAATTGTATAGATGCATTTAAAGAAATCTCTAATGGATGAATAATTTAAATAGCCGAGGATAAGGAGTAAGATAAGTTCTACAGATTAAAATTAACTACTCGCATAGGTTACGACGATAACTCGGCGTTACACCATTTCTCCAGAGAGAGATTACTTTGCACACTAACTTGTTCGGTAACACACCGATGCTTGTAGGATCACTGAAGGCTCATTACTTCAACAAAAACAATAAAACATCAACACAGTGCGGACGAATCGTGACTGATGGTAAAAATTGAGAATTGGAAAGGATGTTGGAACAAAATTATCCCTATTTGATGGAAGTAGGAGTTTAGCATTAATCTAGTTTAGTGTTTTTTTTTGTTGTTTTTAGCATCATGGTTTGCGTGTAGACTCTAAACTCGACCGGATGAATACTAACCCCTAACCCAAAAATCTCACGGTTGCATTTGAGGCTCCCAATCGTCGTGCATATTTGTATTTTCTTTTGAAAAATGACAAAATAAATTTTAAGGCAGTGTCCTGGAATAATCTCTACCTCAATGTGCTAATTGGGCAATTATCCAATATTAGTTATTTATTTATAGATAAATCAGAATCACTCATCCGATTTAGAGACTCAAAAACCCAACATTATGAAAAGAGGTTTGATAACACCTATATTTATCGACGCTACATTTTAAAAAAAGTCATGAATAATATCTACAATAAAAAATATGTAAAACGAATAATGTCGGCAAGTATTATGATAAAAATTGAGAATTGAAAAGAAAAATGGAATAAGTATCCTTACTCAATGAAAATGACCTACTTATTGGAATTGGTCATTTCCTCCTATTGTTTCGTTAACTAGAAAGGATAGGAAAAGGTATCACGGGATTTTATCATTAATTACATTCTTTTATTTTATTATTATTATTATTTTTGGGTACATAAGAAGCGGAAAGAGAGAAAAAGAAAGGCCCCTCCTTGCGCGATCACAAATGTCCCGTATCTTGCGAAAAGTGGAAGGAAAAGGAAAAGAAAATAACTTTTTCTAGTATAGTCAAATAAGGCAAGGCCAACTAGAAAATAACAACTGCCCGTGATTTGCTTGGTAAAACACCCTTGATGGCATTGTCGAGGAAACGAGTCAATGACATTTTGGATGGATGGTTTCCATCACATTGAAAACAGTTTGCTTAATTTAGAAGAGTGTTTGTTAAAATATTAGTTTGTTGATTTGGAGAGAGGGAGAGAGAGAGAGGGAAAAAAAAAACCTCTCTTTTATGAGAGACATGTAGAGAGAGAATAAAATAGGAGGGAATTGTAACCTTCTGTAGAAGGGGGGTTGGGTTCAGAGACTGGAAAGCTTCCATTAGCTTGGAAGTTGAAGCAAATGGGTGCTGAGGAAAAGAAGAATCAGAATCAAAATCAGAATCAGAATCAGAATCAGACCATAGCAGTGGCAATAGACAGGGACAAAGGAAGCCAAGCTGCTTTAAAATGGACTGTTGATCAGCTTCTTGGAAAGGGCCATGCTGTAACATTACTCCATGTTAAACAAAGATCACCCATCATCCCCTCTCACAGTAACTCTCTCTCTCTCTCTCTCTCTCTCTCTATATATATATATATATATATCTCACTCACTTTCATATGCTTTATTTACAGTAGAAATAGTTGGGCAAACAACCAGGGGATTAAAAAAACCCTAATCTTATGCTATTGGTTTCATGGTGAATGATGTAATGACTGGTGAAAAAAAAAATGTATAAATACATCCATAGCATGGAATTGGTGCATTGGAATGGGAAAAAAATAACATATTGAAAGACATTTGTGTCATGCTTTTAAACGGCTAGCTAGAGTACATTGAACCCTGAAGGTTTATAAATTCCAATGATTTCCCGGTAAACAGCCCCACCATCAACAGCTGCCAATGCCAATGCTAAGGATTTTGTCTGGAATATATTCTATTGCGTGACCTGATTGATCATGTTATATATAGTTTCAATAAGTTTTGCCCAACAAGAGAGAGATTAAAGAATAAATTGATAGATATAGAATGATCTGGAGGAAAAAGCAAAAAGCACAAAAACTTTTTAAGATAAAAAATGAATCATTTATTTCAGCAGCTAATTATAGTTTAGTCAGAACATTATGCTACACAACATGATATATTTAACCTCAATATATATCATGCTTTATATGTATTTGTAAGGTTAGCAGCACCTCTTTCTCACATTATGCATTATGACCGCATACATTGTTCCTAATGACAGTTTCTTGGGCTTTTCTTTCCCCCCTTTTATGGATGCAGTGGGGAATCAATCTCATGTTGATACTCAATCCAAGGAGTTGTTCCTTCCCTTCCGTTGCTTTTGTACGCGAAAGGATGTGAGTCATCTGCTTTCTCCAAATTATTCATTGCTTCATGTTCTGTTTAATTGTTCCCCAAAATTTTTCCTTTGGCTGTAAGATCATTTTCTCTGCACCCTGCAATGAAGTTACAAAACAGAAAAACGAAATAAATATAACTAAACCAAAAGCAGTAAAAAGGGATGAATTTGAGAAAATTGCAAGCAAAAACTATCAAGACATTGTGAGAATTGTTTATGGTCAATTTGAGCTCATCTGATATTATAATTCACGTTCATTGAAGCTTCTCATGGTCTTTATTTCAAGTTAAGAAAGTACAGAAAAAGGTTAAGAAATAATTTACCATACTGATTTTGGTTTCCTTCCCCAATGGTTGCCTTTTCTCTACAGATAAAATGCAATGAAGTCATTCTTGAAGACATGGACATTACAAGAGCCTTGTGTGATTATGTTAGGCTCAACTTAATTGAGATTTTGGTAGTTGGTGCCCCGACAAGGACCAGTGTCATTAGGTAATTACTTCTTTTTAAGTTTACCTGCACTACCACCATAAAAAATAGCAAAATAACTAGCTTTCAACAAAAACACAGGCGTGCACGACATTACGTTAGCAAACACTTAAAGATCACTCAAAGAACAAAAAGAATAGCATTCTAATTAATGGGAAAAAAGGAATCTACCTCAAAGAATGTAACCATACGGTCAATCATCCCCTTACTGCTACAAAAAAGAAAAAGAAAAAACAAAACATAAAAGAAAATCTATAGGTATCAGTCTAGTTACTCTGATTAACCTAAAGTTTTCCAATTCAAACCTGCTCAATGGTTCAGTTCGAAACTAAGGTACACAATTTCAACTTTTAGGAAATATAACTTATCAAACAAGTACTAATATCGAAACTCTGAAAGAAATGTCAGGAATTTGATTTTTTCTTTCAATATCAAGTTATTTTGGAATATCAGAAAATATATTTCAAACTCATATACAATAATTCCTCTATTTTGAAATTTGCTGAAAAATTAATACGGATTCGGGGATGTTCATTTCATCATGGACTGTGACCCAAATGGATGTCAAAATTAAATTTCCAAGTGTTGGAATATTGCCCCGCAGATTTTCAATAAATTATAGCAAACTAACCTCCCATTAATGCAAAACAGAATTAACTAAATAAATGAAGGTAAATTCCATAATCACTAGCACTGTGCTTTGTAGCCTAATTTTGTTTAATCTACAGGAGATCAGAATTTCAATTCACAAAATATACTATGTAATTTAACGGATTTGGATTAGTTTACATGTATTGCATAACAAAAAGCAGTAGATGATAATTCTTAGCTAATATCTAGTGACATGAGCAATATTTGTTTCTCAATTTCTGCCTGGACAGAAAAATGTAATCCATAATATCCCATTACTCACAAATCTTTTTTCATGGAAGATTCAAGACAGATGTTCCAAGCAGCGTTTCAAAAGCAGCACCAGACTTCTGCACTGTGTACATCATCTCCAAAGGTAAAATTTCATCAGTGCGAAAAGCCTCCTATCCAGTTCCGAACCCGCCCCAACATAATCAATTGCAGAACAAAACCAACGCCATTCCAAATCTGACTGATGCACATTCCTTGCAAAACATCAACTCAAGAGGTCTGCTTCTATAATTTTAGTACCATGTCATTTCCCAATTATTTGATATTTATCACTGTTAATGAGGAATCATCCGGATTCTATTTCTGCAGCAGAGAAGATACCATTTAGACCTCAAAACTTGACCGAGGATGACGAGATCAGGTAAGTTCCATTACACTTTAAGCAAAGTGGGGAAAAGTGGCTTACACCTGTAGTTTAACATGCAATAGATTGAGATGATCACAAAACATTGATAACAGAAAGTCTATTTGTACCTATACCTGCAAGTTGATATAAGTTTCTTCTTGCTCCCTCTCTCTCTCTCCCATGTAAAAACTGTAACATGTGATTTTAGTTTTTTACTATATTTATACATACTAGTAGCCGCATCTTTAGCATTGTTTGTCAGGCATTTAGGAGCCAGGCAAGACAAAATTGACCTAGGTTTTGCCTAAATTGTTTTAACAGCTTTGAAAGTGGTTAGATAGTTTCAGTGATGAAGCCAAGTGCAGTATATTAGGGGGAAAAAAACAAAGGAAAAAAAAATATCTTTCAGAGATCATTAAAAGGAAACTATCCAGTGTTGGTTGCTGATTGCTTATAAGCAACCATCTACAAAAGAGAAGAGTATATGAAAAACTGAAAGAAAGGTAGCTGTTTAGTTTGCTATGGAATGGGAGCCAATTCATAGAACAAAAGCACTGACCTGGTAACTACTGATACAGGTCACCCTTTGATAGATGTAGAGCTTCAAACAGACCATACGAGGAGTTCACATTGTGCAATAGCGACATATCATTTGTGAGCTCTGACAGGCCAAGCACTGAACACACGCAGCATTCTTTTCTTGACAATCAGGAGTTAGCTATGGCCCCTTGGCTTTCATCCAGCTCAGAAGCAGACAACAGAAGTGCTGGATCATCATTCTCAGGATCCAGGTTAGCTGAAATGAATATGATGAGTGGATTCTCACCAAACTCGCTGGAAAGTTCAAATTTTTCATGGTCATCAGCACAACACATGGTATGCAGTTTAAATTCCCAAACAGAGCATTATTGTTAACACAAATTCAGGAATCAAACAGAAAAACCCTTATGTAACTATAATATAGTCAGGAAAAATATTCAAGAATTATTTGCAACACATGTGATGAAAGCTTAAATTCACATATTAATTGGTTTGGATTTTTAGAGTTACTAGTGTTGGAATTATCAATCAGGGATCTACTTTTAAATTTTACTTGTTAGGTTTTGCACATTCTAGAGGAAATGACCTCTAAGCTTTACCTGAGCATAACTCAAACTATCTATTAAATATACCCAACCCCTGAGAGTGTAGCCTCAGAAATTGTGCATCGAAAGATAACATGGTTTTTGCATTAAAATATAATGATGCGAATGAAGTGAGAAACAGTCATACTAAATACTTCTCAAATTTGTAGGAAGACATGGAAGCTGAAATGAAGAGGCTCAAGCAAGAGCTCCAGCAGACAATAGACATGTACAGCACAGCCTGCAAAGAAGCACTTGCAGCAAAACAGAAGGTAAATGAGCTGAGATTTTAGAGTTTTGGTTTTGCTTTAACATCAGATCTTCAGCCACATCACCAAAAATAAAAGAAAAAGGAAAAGAAGAAGAAGAAATAAATGCATTAGGCAGTGTATGTCCCGCTTGCGTGGGATGCTGCAAGGGAAGGGCAACAAAACTGAAGGTTCCAAGTTGAGATCTTAATGTTTTGATTTTTCTTTCATATTTAATCATTAGTCACATCAAAAAAAAAAAAAAAAAAAAAAAAAAAAAAAAAAAAAAAAAAAGTTGCATTACCCAGTGTATATCCTGTAGAGACTGTATATTGAGAAGAGGAAGACTAGAGACAACCGAACCTGTAACATTATTTTACACAAAGGGGCTGCTTACGGACTTGAACTTGCAGCCTCACACTTGAATGAACTTTCATCATTGCACCAAGTAACGAGTAACAACCCCTCTTCAGGTTCTTTAAAATGAGCTATCTAAATTTTTTGAAATCATATAAAAGTTGATTAAAATAGTGACAAAATATTATGTATTAAAGAAAGAAAGAAAAAAACTTTAAAATGAAAAGCCAAAATTTAATCCTTACATCCAGGGTTATATATAACAGCACAAGTTCAAAAATATTTTTGTTACAGGCAATGGAACTTCAACGTTGGAAAGTGGAAGAACAAAAAAGAATAGAAGAGGCTCGACTAGCTGAGGAAGCAGCATTGGCAATTGCAGAGAGAGAAAAGGCCAAGTCTAAAGCAGCCATGGAGGCAGCTGAAGCAGCTCAGAGGATTGCCCAACTTGAATCACAAAAAAGAATGCATGCTGAAATGAAAGCACGCAAAGAAGCGGAGGAGAAGAAGAAGGTACTAGATGTGCTGGCACAAAGTGATATCAGGTACCGGAAATACACTATAGAAGAGATTGAAGCAGCAACCGAGAATTTTGCAGATTCTCGCAAAATTGGGGAAGGAGGTTATGGACCAGTATACAAGTGTTATTTGAATCATACACAGGTCGCAATAAAAGTTCTTCGTCCAGACGCAGCTCAAGGAAGGTCACAGTTTCAGCAAGAGGTGTGGCTTTTTAGTGCATCAAATAAGTTTAATAAACTAAATCATTTACTGGCATAACTTCCATTCTATAACATAACACATTCATCAGTTTCTTCTTCCATTTTTTTCCTAAATATTTACAGTTAATATTACCTTGATGCAGGTTGAAGTCCTAAGCTGCATAAGGCATCCCAACATGGTTCTCCTCCTTGGAGCCTGCCCGGAGTATGGTTGCCTAGTCTATGAGTACATGGCTAATGGTAGCTTAGATGATCGTCTATTTCGGAGAGGGAACAGTCCAGTTCTTCCATGGCAAATAAGATTTCGGATTGCCGCAGAGATTGCTACTAGCCTTCTTTTCCTCCACCAGACTAAACCAGAACCATTAGTTCACCGTGATCTCAAACCCGCCAACATTTTACTTGATCATAACTTTGTCAGCAAGATTAGTGATGTTGGATTAGCTAGGCTTGTTCCCCCGTCCGTGGCCGACAACATAACTCAATATCGCATGACAGCGACAGCTGGAACTTTCTGTTACATAGACCCAGAGTATCAGCAAACTGGCATGCTCGGAACAAAGTCTGACATTTACTCATTCGGGATCCTACTTCTTCAAATAATTACATCCAAACCCCCCATGGGTTTGACTCATCATGTTGAACGGTCAATCGAGAAGGGGACTTTTGCTGATATGCTTGACCCGGCTGTTCCTGACTGGCCAGTGGAAGAGGCCTTGGATTTTGCCAAGATAGCTCTTAAATGTGCAGAGTTAAGGCGGAAAGATAGACCAGACCTTGGTACCGTCGTATTACCTGAGCTCGAAAGGTTGAGAGCACTTGCAGAAGAGAGGATGCCCAACATCATGATGTTTGCTGGTAGCCCAGGAACCTCACCAAGTCAGAGCCAAGTTTCCACAACATCTCAAGTGAGTTGATGTGAATGGGGACATTGGTTCTTGAATTTTTTTTTTGTCAGTGTAACTGTTTTAATGTGTTCAATTGAGAAGATTTCAAGTTTCAATCAATCTATGAAGACGTTACAAGTTGCTGCACCATATTTTGCAGGACATTTTAAGTGACCCTCAGCTTCAACATTCTGGATATGGAAGTTCACCGAGCCGCTCAAGCACATAATCATTACTGACATACAGAAGATCAAGTATGGATCAGTGCAAGCACATAATCAAGTATAGATATTGATAAGCATATACAGTTTTAGAAAATAAAAAAAGAAAAGCACACACACACACACATCAGTTTGGAAGTTTAAGGTAACTGGAAGCTCATTCTATGTAATTTATTTCACAAAGGCCGAAGATTGGAACTTAAAGTTGCGTTCTAAGTCCTTGCTGATATATTATTATACTATTGAGAATTCATGAGTTGTGGGTTTGGTGCAGTGTTGTATTTTAGGAGGCACATATGAGAAGTGAGGCGTACATGCATGCGCGTACACTTACACATCATACTCCCTCAGTTTTTTTATTCAAGTAAAATTGCAAAAATGATGAAAACACTTGTTTTCTTTTTCGAACATTTTCTTTCTGATTTTTTTTATTTTAAAAGTAACAAAGTAAATATGCAGTCTCAGGAACGGTGACAAGTAAAATCTCAAGAAATATCAATTAGAGGAGAACCATAATCTCCTTGGAATATTTTAGCCTGATCATCGCACTAAGAAAGCAGCTCTTCCATCTGCACTCAATATACCCAACATGCTCAGAAACTGAGAGCTATCAAGTCCCTAATGGCCTCAAGTGTTAGCTTCAATTAATTAATTGAAAGTGACAAATATATATATATATATATATAGGTAGCATATGGGGCTTTTGACCATACAAGCACTTTTCAGCCACAGAAGCCCTTTCAAGGAGAACTTTTTTGTGTTTGGTGACATAACATTGAAGGACTTGTACGAGAAGCAGATGATCCCTCAAAACCATTTTAAAGAATTTCGTTCAGGAAGTACCGGAAAACAATTTCTTAAGAAGTGGGTCACTTTTTAAGTGAATAATTTTAAATCCCACAATGATCCCTCGTATTGTCTTCTTTTTTCACCTTCAGACCCAAGGAACCGAGGGCCATCAAAGCCCACAATTCCCATGGCATAGTCAGCTTCACCTTTTTCCAGTACGTTCATTAAGAAACCTAACCACGATGGCTTCACTCACCATGCAATCCCACTTGACATGGTCCATTTTGGCAGCCATGTGAGATTCATGTTCACCTGTTTCGCAAAATCAATGCTAGCCATACCCCATGAGATTAAATTGTTTCAAAACGTGGGAGACAGAAGACGACTGGAATTAACATGAGATGAAATTATTTCAAAAAGTTAATTATTATAGGAGAGATGGCTTGTAATAGAAAAGAATGAAAAAAGAAAATTCATGTGGCCAGCCTTATTCATATGGGATTAAGGCAAAGATGATGATGATGATGACCTACCCAATGGTGTGTTGTTCCAATGCATATATCGTAACCTCTAGGCTCCTCTCTTCCATGTAGACGAATGAAGGGTTCTGTTCAACTCCATGAAGTTTAGGTTATTACAACAACCAACATGACATGTAGCGAATTAAAAAACCTGAAAGAAAGAAACTTTTCCGAATTAACCTTGGTCATTGTTCATCTGAATGATTTGGCTATAAATACAAAAAAAATAATAATAATGATTAAATAAGAATGAACAGAACAACCGGGGGCACATCCAAGCAGTACCCAAGAGGATGTTTAATCAGGCTGATCTCATCATCCTGTAGTATAAGACTCGGTGATAGTCGCAGGTCATTCTTGATACAAAAAAAAATAAGCAGTTAAGAGGTAAGATATTTGCTCTTACCAGTGAGCATATTTCCCAAACAACTTGTTACGGTCTATTGGTTCATGAATCTTAACCAGCATGCTACCTGTCAGTAACTCCAATTCTTTTTTGGTAAAGGCAAGCATCCGCATCCCAACCAGGACTTTAAGTATTCTGTACCTCACCCTTTGGGGATACCATTGAAGCTAACAGCCAGTGATCAGTAGTTCCAAAATATTTGGTTACTTCGGAATTTTTTCTTGAGATAGGTTGCAATCAGCTTCTTATAAGTCCAATTCTTTTGCCTCCGAAACTCCATAAATGCCTCTGAGCTTGAGTGGAAATCTCCTTTTCCCAAAGCCTCAAACACAAATGGATCTGTTGATACTATTGGAAAATCATTCATATTCATTTTGCTCAAAGCAAAATCCAAGTTCCTTCCTAGTCTTTTGTCTAAGTACGCATCAACAACACAACCATAAGTCACAAGGTCAGGAACAACGCCTTCATGTTTCATATGTTCAAGGCTTACATGGAGATCCCAGAACAAAGACATCCTTGAAAAAGCCAGAGATCTGATGTTAAATGTTGTAAGATCAGGATAGAATCCAGCTTCGATCATTCTCAGGAATTCTCTTTGCAAGCTTTTCATTTTGAAATTGGCAGCATAGGATAGAAGCAGAAGGTTCCACAGAAGATTTCCCACATTTCTCCTACCAAGACCCACATCCCTCAGGAACTCACCTAAGACATAAAATTTCCTTTCTTTCATATATGCAAATGACATCGCCCTAATTCCTTCTCTCTCTATGAGAATCCTAGAACTCTTCAGACTGCAATAAGCAGCCTCCATTTCAGTAAGAGAACCAAAAATGCTATAATATATGATTAAAGAATTCCCGGTAGCAGAATCAATTGAGAAACCCCTTGAAACCATCTCCTTCAATGTATTTTCCATCATCTCAAGCCGACCTCCTTTGCCAAAGCAAGAGATAGTCAACGCATAAATCTTAGGTAAAATGTTGAAATTCCTCGAACTTATTTGATGCAGAATTCTAGTCACTTTATCAAATTGTCCTGTCCTACCATAGGCATCAATTAGTTCTGAAACTATTTGAATATTAGGCACTGAACGGTTTAAGATTTCATCCCAAATGGACTGTTCTTCGGGAAAAAAACCATTATCTGCGTAGCATAACATCATAGCTGACAAGGTAGAGTCGTCAAGTTCGAAACCCTCAGATTTCATTTCAAGTAATAGCTCCTGGGCAACACGGGGTAATTTTTTTCTGCTTAAGGTTTGTATTAAAGAAACACAATTTATGTGACTCTCACGGTGAACGACACCTCCTTCCCGCTTCCAGTGCCAAACTATCTGTTCTAAGAACACGCCAGAAATAAGAACCAAAACATCAAAGCAACTTCAACATAAATGATGCTTACAACATGAAGTTCAAAAATCATTACGAAACCTGCATAATTGACAAAAAACATGAAAATGTATGTGAAAGTAAAACCCAATAACAAGGATGAAAGAATTGCTTGTTTTCATGTTCTGTATCAAGATAGGGTTCAAACTTCCCTACATAGCAATATCAATGGGAAGAACCAAATAATGCATCAGGATAAGCTGGCAAAAATGAAAATCATGTGGATATAAATGATAGTAGAAACAAATGTTCAATAGATTGGGTTAACTAATCAATATATGCCTGGAATATAAAGTTGGTTCAAGAGATTTGCTGAGATGATGTAACAGAAGTTCCTTACACGGCCTAATTTTTCCAGTGCCGGGATTTGTATTACAAGTTACAACCCAATTCTCTTATTATATTTACTTTTTAAAATATTTTTCAATAACTTAATCTCATGTTAGTTTTAGTATTACCTCTTTGTCTCTTACCTTCTATGCAAAATAATCTTCTTTTTTTCTTTTTACACTATCTGACCCAAAATTTATCATCTAAAGCATCATATATAACCTACAAGTTCTTTTTCACGTCTCAACAAGAGAATTCAAATTCAAGTGAAATTTCGTGTTTTAGATTGATGCAATTTTTATAAGTTGTAACTAGGAAGGGTAATGCAATTATACACCAAGCTGTTTTTAAGTACATCATATAACCCTTGCTTCACATTAGTAACGAAAACCCATAGCAAGACAGAACTTACATACATATACATACATCTATATAAATAAATATACACACACATACATATATAATCATAAATAAATGAAAATAGTTCAACGAAAAATGAACAGAAAAGGCCAAATTTTACCTTCCGCGCTAAAGCCCGATCTGGAGAGTCTTTTTTTTGGAAACAAACCCTAAAACGCTTCGAATTAAGAACACAGAGAGGACGAGTTACAGAGACATAGGCAGGTGATATTGCTTCCATTTTTGGGGAGAGAGGGGGAGAGAGAGTGTCAAAAGTGGATATGGGTTTGGATGAGTGGTGGTTGCTTGGTTGGTGTTGAATGCAAAACTGTCAATTTAGCCCAATCGGCCCAAGTGGGCCTTCAATTGGGTTTGTTTGGAAGAGTGGCTGGGTTGTCAAGGTGGTGTTATTTATATAGCCCAATTGGCCCAGCTGCGCTTTACAAAATATAATAACCCAATTTTGATGCTCCCTTTTTTCTCTTCTGCTTACAAAAAGGGATTCAAACAAGGACACACTCATCCCCAGTTGTGCTCTACTAATTAGATGTTATAAGAGATATTTGTGTCACATCATATCTGAATGGAAAGTGAAAGTGGTATATATGGGCTGGATGGTAGCCCAACCTAACAGTTTAGGCTTTTGGGTCAGATCGTGAAACACCCATTTGTTACAGTTGGTATCAGAGCCAGATCCAATCCTTGATCCGGTGCCACGCCAAGCACTTGATTTGGAAGGCATTCAGGTGAGCCACTCAGGTAAGCAAGATGGCTAGAGTGTTAATCCCATCTAACAGTTTAGGCTTTTAGGTTAGATTGCGAAGAACTCACTCGTTATAATAGGCCACTAAATTGAGTCTACAAATAAATAAGTCGAACTCAAAACGCTACTTGACACGATTCATTTGACCCGACTTGATTTATTTACAACCCTAACTAATGATAAGCAAAATTTTGATCGAGTTTGAAACCAACTCTCTCAACTCGTGATGCACTCAAACTAAACTCAAATTGAGTCAGCAATACAGTCGAACTCAAAACACTACTCCGACCTCGTTCATTTACAACCAACCCTAGCAATGATTAGCTTTGATTTAAATGGTTGTCATTCTCAATGGCCAGGGCCAAAGGGTCCAAGGGGTCCTTGGAATTAATATCAGAAAGCGAAAACAGCATTTGGATGAAGAAGCTGAGGTAACATGTCTCCTTGCCAAATGAACGGTCTTTTAAGGACCATCAATTAAAGTGGACTTTCTTCCACCGCAGATACAAACACTCTACTTCGTCCTCTTGTACCATATATATATAGGATTGGAGAATTAGGAGTTATACTTTTCCAAACAAACACTAATAATAAATACTACTATCATTTTCCTTAAGTAAACTATGCAGAATATCGTCAATTGTTTAATCATAGTTACATTTTACGATCGCATGAAGTCAAAGTTTTGAATTTTTAACTAGATGAATTTCTTAAAAAATGTTGATGTGATCGTGAAAAAATACAATACTTTGCACTTTAAGCGGATGTTCAAAGTCCAATTTATCCTTTTAAGCCTGTGAATTTATCAAAATGATCTACGCAAAAAGTTGTACTTGAGGGCACAAAAAATAGCATATAGCACATGAATTGTATTTGCATGAATAAAAGTGGTACATAGACTGAATGAATTTTTAAACATTTTTTTTTTAAATTAAACATAGTAATATAACATTTGTATGACCTTATGTTTTATTATTGTTCCATAAATTAGTTTATGTTTATCGTTTGTCACCAAAAATAACAGACACTACATTGACAATTGAAAACAAATAATTAAATTTTTATCTCCGGTTATCAAAATGATCTATAAACAAAAATGGAACTTGATGGTACAATAAGTGACACCCTAAGGACACACAAATTGTACTCATACCTATTTAAAAGATAATTTGGAAATCAACTTAAAATGCGCACTGCTTTTTCATATTCATACTAGCATTTTTTTTAAATCAAGGCTTTCACTAATGTGACCATAAAATGGGCCCCTAAGTTCATGTATGTATAATTTTTCCAAAAATATACTTACTTTTATGGTAGACTAGCTGCAAGTTGTGTCCACTTTGAAAGTTCTGAGGTTTAGGGACAATGCAAACCCTAGCACTTATGATGGGAAAAATTGCAACTTAAATTTATTTAGGGTGGAAATGGAACTTTAATAGCATTGCAATGTAGTCTGTGTAGGACTGAAAGTCATGGTCATGACTAATGAATGAGTGAGAGATGTGACCCATACACTTTTAGGGCCCTTATTGAGGATGAAGCAATTTATGGAACAGACCTATAATACTATTTCTTTCACTTAGGTCTGCCGGAGTGGTAAAGTGCCCTTCAAAAGGGAAATATTGGAGAGGAAACAATTTATGGAACAGACCTATAATACTATTTCTTTCACTTTGGTCTGTTGGAGTGGTCATTTGCTTTTCATATTTTGTTTTGATTTGAAACAAAAATAAGTATTTTGTTGCATAGTATTTTGAATAGAATTTGAATTATATTTGGTCGGATACATTTGTTGCAAGATTTATAAAAATATAAATATAAAAACGTGTTTAATAAAAAAAGTGTTGAAAATTTAAAAAATATAATAACTAGTTTAAAATATAATTTAAGAATTTTTTTTTATTTTTATTGTTCATCATTATAGTAGAACATGTAAAAATTTAATATTTTTTACTATTCATTGTTACAGCTCAGGCCAAAAACAAAAAAACAAAAAAATAAAACCGTATACCAAACATACCCTTAATAAGGGTATAATAAGATATATGTGTCTCATTGTTCCATTAGAAAAGGCACTTAAGCACCCCCATTAACTTGTGGAATTTAAATAAAGCAAATATCAATTAGAATCTCCCAAACTTAAAAAATCAATGTTGTTATGGCCCTCTCTCTAAGTGAGAATATGCTTAGGCCTTATAGTAAAACATTATTATAATTTTTCTAGAGATTAGAAAGTATTTGTTAGGCCTAAATGATAAGTTTTTATATGGAGATCTCATTACCACTTTTCAAAAACCATGGATGGTTGGTTCTCAATGACCACTCTTTTAACAAACTCAGCCTTTTCTTGATTTTCAAATCAAACTCTCCTATTATTGTGATCTCATCCCTCTTTATATTTAGATATTTCTTTCTCCACCATTGTTCATTCTTTATTTATAAATTAGACCCACTCAAAATTTTCAAACCACTCATCATTCTTTATTTACAAATTAGACCTACTCAAAGTCTTCCATTATTATTGTGTGGGCCCCCCATTCCCTTGCATGAAATATCCCCAACATTTCTACCTCTGCTCATCACCTTTCCCCCCTTTTATGATTCCCTCCATCAATCAGTGGGCCCACATATTTTCTCTTTCTCTCTTTTTTCCTAATTGGCCCCATTACTTTATTTATTTTCATATTTGACAAGACTTACACTTTTCGTTGTGGTCTTCAGACTCTTTTAAGTACTTTTTAGTTGAAGTGGCTATACAAAAATATACATATTAATAATTGACGGCTCTTGTATGACATTAGAGCCCTCCAAATGTCTATGACATTAGAGCCCTCCAAATGGACCTAGTACATGCATGTACTACGCATGCTAAGCAACAGTCCAAGAACAATTAATTTTTTTTTAAAAAAAATTAATTAATTTATTTTTTTGGATTTATTACACACACGCCTCTTATATTCACATTAATTACAATTATATGTTAAATTTGACAGCTGATATCAACGACACCCATAGCGTTAGCTACCCATATCGTTAGCCATAGTTGTTGTGTCAAGCCTCTAATACCATGCAAATTTATCTATTTTTATGTTTGGTAATAACGAATTGCAAATTTTTGATTTTATTACACACACCTCTTATATTCACATTAATTACAATTAGATGTTAAATTTGACCGCTGAGATCAACAACACCCATAAATTTAGCTACCCATACCGTTAGCTAGGTGTTGTGTCAAATCTCTAACACTTTGCAAATTTATCTATTTTTATGTTTGGTAGTACCGAATTAATTCTTTAGATTTGGAATTGAAAAAAAATTACTTCCTAATTGAACAAATCCCTAATTCAATGCGTCAATTTGATGCCATAACATATAGGCATTAACCACTGAATTATCGAGACATTTACAGATTACATATAGAGTATAACCTTGTAACAAATACCTCTTTGACACACGAATTTGAGCATTACTGAGCAATAATGCTATTAAACATCTCTCAATGTATAAAACATAACTACATATTTTTTCTAATTTTTGTATTAAATACTATATACATATATGATATACATATTAAATATAAATTTAATTTATAAACTTCAAATTTTCCAAAACATTCAAATTATGTATTTATTGTACACATTAAGAAATATTTATTTGAATTTAAAATATTGGCAAAAATTAAATATATAATTTATTAATTAAATTGAAAATATATTAATATATTATATATGATATTATATATTTATACAAATTATAGCCTCGGTTAATATACAATGTAAAACATTTATAATATGAAATTTAAGAATTATGAAAATATTTATGTTTCAACAATCTAAGTTCAGATGTCTCATGAGGCATTACTATCACAGGGTACAAAATATGTGTCATTTACTAATGACTAGGCATACAGAGGTTTGCCTTCTAGTCTTCTGTACCAATATTGTCACAAGGTTAGAAGAGCTTCTCATTAATATATATTCCCTCCGTCTTAAAATAGTTATTTATCTTTTCATTTTGAGATGTCTCAAAAAACATGTTCTATTTCAAAATTGAATGTATTATGTTTTATAACATTTCTAAATTATCCTTTTAACTAAACAACTGCATTAATTACAGAGCACTATTTTGTCTTTTAGTAAAGGCATATTTGAAACTTCACCCTTATCAATATAATAAAAAAACTAGTAAAACTCCACTACCATTAAAAGTTAGATCCCCCTATAGGACATGTATATTGGGATAGGGAGTATATATATATATATATATATATATATATATATATATAGAGAGAGAGAGAGAGAGAGAGAGAGAGAGAGATGGAAATTAAACAAAAATTTGGCTTGAAAGCAATCAATGGTTCAATTGTTATCTTTCATTTTATTCCATTAAAACAGTTATTTTTTATAAAATATATATATATTTTTTGACAAATTAAAAAGAAGGGGACTCCAACACGAACACGACACACCCATTTGTAAAAGTAGACACTCTATCAGTTAGGCACTCTATCAATTAGGCGACTACAATAACTGACTAGATAATGATCCTTAAAATCTGTATTTTATGTCTGTATTAGTTTGTTGTTAATTTTTTTGTTTGCTTGCATGTAGACATAACCCATCATTATTCTTGTGAGTGATTTTATTCAAAGGTAATTTTGAATAAAATAGAGTAACCCCATTATCCTCGTGAGTAAATTTTATTCAAAGATAATTTTGAGTACAATGGACTTGGCCTCTAATGTCCCCCATTAAAGAGTCAAATGTTATCTATAAAGTTGTGTAATTATTGTGTATCAAACATTTAGTAAAATTTTATTCAAGATTTTTCCTCTTTTTTCTTTATTTATTTTTTATTTATATCATTAGCAAGAAACATACACCTCCCCCTACATACTTATATTATTTTTTGAAAATTCAACACTCACCATTCATTTTGGGAGATAAAAAAGAAGTCACAAGACTCTTAGTTATTCAACGACAACTGTTTTTCCCAATACTCAATTTTTAATGAGGATATCTTTTGTTACATTATCTATATTATTAAAAAGTGTATACAGTTTTTATTTATTTAAAAAAAAAAAAATTTGTTGCTACTACTAGAAGTGTGTGTATATATATATATATATATATTAAAATAATGCCATCACGAGAACTCTCTCATGACAAGAAGTATAAGGTCTATTTAATCACTTAATTCTGACAGTCTTTAGAAATGTGTGAAAGGTCAAATAAATTACTTGGTATTTAATAAATATTTTGATTCATTAATTAGACAAGAATAACTCACTGTGAGAGGACTCTTATGACTAAATTGGTACATAAATATATTAGTATGCTACACAAACCTTTCATAATTCTTAATTATGTCACGTACTTAATCGGGCTAAAGGTTATAATCAAGTTTAATTTTCAACAATAAGATTTTTTAATTTAATTTGTTTATTTATGCTTTTAATTTGTAAAGACTACAAATCAATTGCTCTTTACCAAAATAATTTTATTATTATTATTATTTATTTTACAATCTTCTTGCTCTCTATATAGAGAATTTATGCTTTGTTAAATTTAAATGGATAATTAATATATAAAAAGTGTAATGATACTTTTGATCACATGCATTACATGTGCTTAGTTCTTTAATAATATATGTGCGTATATATATAATATATCACCTATGGGTATTTTTGGCCATGACAAGTCACGAATCTGTAATAAAAAAAATTGAAAATTCAATAGAAACAAGGCCTTCAATCTTCTTCCAAAAAGTAAAACCCTAGATTTTCGAGGGAAAGTGATTCGCTTTCACCAAAGAAACCCTATTGAAGGAATTGGTCAGTTGGAACTCCATTAAACCCACTAAAAACTTCTTTTATGCTCTCTATCTTCTCAAAAAGTTTTATCACGAGACACATGCTATTCAATAGTCTAGCCATCTTTTTTCTTTGCTCACTTATGATGATAATGACGACCATTCAAAAGTGAACTTCATTTTCACCTTTTATTCTTTCATGCATTTGCCAATTGTTTTTTTCCACACCTTATTCCTATATGTATCATATGTGTGTTTATATATATATATATATATATATATATATTGAGTGTGTGTAATGTTGGATGGCAAAAATTTCTAAGTTATGATGACCTAATATGTAATGATGCTATGTTGCACTCGGCATTGTGATCATAAAGAGTTACTTAAGAGGAGAGAAAACCAGAGGGATACAGACTAATTAAGGAAAAAAATTATTTTTCAAATCTGGAATCACTAAATCTTCCATATATACCCATACTAAATTATATATACTCTTACTGCATTAGATTTTAAATTTAGACTCAAAATTTCATATATACTCTTACAAAATTAGACATAAAATTTGAATAAAAAATACGTTTTATTGAGTTTTTTATAGAATAATTAAATTTTTTAATACTAAAATCGTGTATTCCACAAGAGTTTTTAGATTAAATTTAAATTAGATTAATTACTATTTAAACTCATGATGCATTATTATTAAGTAACCAAAACTTGAAGGAATATATGTCGGGGTTCTTGAATATGAGTCAATATTACAACTAAGTGGTATCTAAATACAAGATATAATGGAGTATCAACAAAAATGTCCTTTCTTTCATGCCTTTAGGCTTATATTTATAGTCTCAAACCATTACCTATATCTCCAACTGCAAGTCTCTCAAGACTCCACCTAGGGTAACCATCATAATCCTGCAGGCTTTAATAGGTGTATTCTGGTCCTCCGGCTCGAAGATAAGTACCATTACATTAAAATGATTAAATGCGTATTTTTTAAGGCGATAGGGATTCATTAATATGATAATCAATGTTGTAATATGAGGCGTGTAGTATCATTGGTGGTGCCAGACTCGAGCCCAAGCCGAGTGAAGTGGGGTGTGCCACGTGGCTTAGTGAGTTAGATCCCCTACAATATATATATATATATATATATATATATATATATATATATATATATATAGTAGATTATATATCAATTCTTGAATAAATTTATATTACACAATTTTTACTTCTATTTAGTAAGAGTATAAATGGAAGAAAATTAAATTTAAGATTTTAAATGAAAAAAACAAGAAATCAAAAGTAGGAATTATTGATCTTTAGGACATATTTTTCTTTCAACAAGAAAAGTAGAACTTAGTAGTAATTTTCCTTAATTTGTCGCTTTTATTGGCAATTAAAACACACAAAAATAAATATATACTTAAAGTGAAGTTACAATTTCATTTCGTAATCATGTCCACTTTGAATGCGAATTTTCTTGGTGCTTTCCAGAAAAGTGTTGCATCTAATATTAATTAGTGATTTAGATTACTATTAAGAAAATTTTGTTTTATAATTATAATCATAGAATAAAAATTGCAAGACTACAAGCAAATAAGCATTCACATTGCAAGTTACGTGAACCCCTATATATATACACACATACATATACATATATACACACACAAGTCTTTACAAGTTGTTGGGCGTATATCCATGAATAAATATGGCTTTTAAGAACAGCATTAAAAAACCATGTTGATTTAATTGTTAAGAAGTTAAATCAACAAGTCACCAAGAGATTTATAACTTCTGCGAACATTCAAAATTTCATAACCTAAGTCTTAATTCTTATAATTTAATTTGAAGTGGATTGGACTCAACTATTTCTAAAGTCAAATTTTCGATCAAATTCAAGGTAATTAATTATGCCATTGAACCAACATCCAAACATTCTTTTGCCCTTCAAATTGCATTATGTTACATCTCTTTATTAGTCCTTTAATGCATTGAGACTTGAACTCTCAGTTCTTAAGCTTTATCATAACAAATAAATAAGTGAAGCCCACTTACACAAATACAATCAATGATATGATAAAATAACTCATATCAAGGGTGCAATTTGCAAGTAAAGTAATTATCTTTAAAAAAAATTAAAAAATTTTACTCTGATAGGATAAAGCTCAAATGTGACTCTTAAATTTCGTTTGGTTAATGTGAAGTAACGAGAAAGGAAAAACAATAAAAAAAATTACAGCGTCTCATAAATTTTCCTCAAAACAATTCTAACATAAAAACACAAGAAATTTTTACTTATTGCGAAAACTGTATAAGATAGATTATCCATCCATCTCGTTGTTTACATGTTAAAATTTTGTTCTGCCTAATTAAATCAAAATTGTATCTCAAATCAATGACACCCAATGAAAATCAAACACTTATTTTACTTGAATTTATGAAAAAAAATTAAAATAAATAATAATAATAATATTCCTTATTTTACTAAAATAAATCATTGAATATAAAGATTATTTATATAACACATTTGTTATTACTATTATTTAATATTTCAAATAAGAAGGGTATTTTGGTAAGTAAAATTATTTTCTTTTCCTTTTCTTACTATCTAAACTAACAAAATAATTTTTTCATACAACTTTCTTCAAAAAAATTTCTTACTAACCAAATGTATGATAAAAATTTGATTTTCTTTTATTTCCTTCACTTCCTTACTTAAGAAGAATCGATCATAAGATCTAATACTTCACAAGACACCAGAACTAAAGTCTACCTAAGAAAAATCAATCATAAAATCTGATACTTCACAAAACGCTAGGACCAAAGTCTTTTTTAATTAAACTAACCCTTGAGATTAGATAGATGTACACAACCTTGCATTAAAAAAAAAATAGAATAATAGTTAAAGATGGGCCAAAAATAGAATTATGAAAACCCTAAAGGGGAGAAATAAAGATTTCTAAAACTTGAATGCTCAAAACATAATTTTTTTTCTTTTTGAAATCACCGAGGTAAGTAAAGTTATAATGGTACACAACGCAACAAAAGAGAGATTACAAAAGAAGTGGGCCCACAAGGACAATTGTGGTGGGCCCCGGCACATGAAATCATTGATCACCAACTCCTAAAAAGTTGTCCGCTTCTTCACTCACAAATAATCAAGACTTCAGTTTCAACATCATCTCACCCTACACCTGTCTAGTCAGTTGCCACGTGGAGGCTGTCTTCTATGTACGTGGTATTGTCAACTTAGAGGGGCAAACTTGTCAATATTCTAAATTGTAATACTCCGTGTTTTTTTTTCTTTTTTCTCTTTTTCTTTTGTGCATGTTCTTAACTTTCTCATGTGGTCCATTTTCAATTGATGGAAACGAAAAGAAAAGCAAGGAAATGATTTAAAGAGATATATAAATTTATATTACTATTTGTTTTTTTTTTAAAAAAAGTAGAGGAAAAGAGATGAAGAGTTCACTCTAAATTGTTTTTCTAGTCCTTTCAATATGAGGAAAAAAAAAAAAAACAATAAAAAGTAATCATTTGTTTTATTTTTATTTTTATTTTTTTTATAATAAGTGAATTCTCTATTTATTTTCTTTTACTTTGTACCTTATATATATATATATATATATATATATATATATAAAATGAGAATGCAAATATTATATCTTATTAAATAAACCATATATTCAATGTCTAAGCGGTGGGTCAGTATACCAATTTTTATTAAAAAATTAAAAAGTCATACCAATTTGCTTTGAATAAGCACTAACATGACCAACAAATTATTAATAGCAATTATTCACCAGGTTTTTCCATTCTTCAATAGGTCATAAATTTTAAGCCACTTGAATCGAATTTTGGATATATAAAATTAAATTTTGGATTTATATCGGGTGATTTACCATAAAAATCTGCATCAACGGAAGGTTTTGCACGATTTTTATATTCATAAAACAACAAAAATGGCTTTTTCAAAAGACATTGACATTGAAACTACTATTTACATTGGTTATGTATTGAATTAAAAATATTCACAATAAAAAAACTTAACTTAACATTAACATTGGACACGTAAGAAAATTTTAATAAATTTATAACATGAACCGCATAATTTTTTTTAAAATTATATTCGCTTTCCATGACCATGAGAGCGAATAATTTTGTATATATATATATATATATATATATATATTTTTGTCACTCAGAATGTTTGTTGTCAAAAAATATTTGTTTATATATTTTTATATTCATTATAAATAAGATATAAGGATTTGAAGAGGTGTGAAAACAACTTTCATGTTTTTATATATTTTTAAAGTAAAATAAAATAATTTATTTTGGCTCTAAGGCTTCCTGGGGCCAAGACAACTAAACACTTTTCTTGTATTTTGCTTTTTACTTGTTTATTACAATGTGAACTAATTGGAATATATATTAAAAGAGAGTGATTTCAATATTTATGTATGTAGCCTTTTGCTTCTGAATATATATATATATATATATATATATATATATATATAGCTCCAACATGATTCAATCATGGAAATGATGTTTCAACTCGATCCAATATATAGCATCTGCATGATTCAATCATGGAAATGATGTTTCAGCTTCACTATTTCAGATTTTCTAAAGGAGGACAACACATACCAACACTCACTAAATATTTATAAATATTCTTTTTAATAGATAAAATGATTTTATTTGTCTTTTAAAAATTGCCTTTTTCTTTTTCTGTTTTTTAACGTGAAGGATGGATTATGGATATGCTTTCTTGTTAGAAGGAAATTGAAAAAAAGAGAGGAAACGAGGAGGGATGAAGACATCCTTCATTAAAGTGTCTTTTTTTTACGTCCAAAATATTAGGAAACAAAAAAACTAATTCAATAATAATAATAATAATAATAATACCAATTTTAACCTTTATTTATTTACTAAAAAACTTGTTAAACAGTACTTATTTTGAGGGTATACTGGTTTAAAAAATATAAAACTCTCCCTAAAATGCTACATCCATTCCCTCTGGATACTCCCTTTCATTTATTTTTTTATTCCTCCAACTACCAGTTAAGGTGAAGACTATTACATATACATATATATATATATATATATATATATATTGTTTTTTCTTTATTTTTACTTATAAATCTTCAACCTTCAATCTTATTATTGAGAATTAGAATAAATATCACTTAATTACCATTCGTTTTTAGAGTCAATAAATTTGAGGATGACTCTAACGTAAGGGATACACATTCCCAAATTTTTTTTTTTTTTCCCTCCTCTCCTTTTCATGGATTAAAAAATTATAACATTGAGTTAGACGTTCGTATCAACTCGATGTGATTATCATCCGATCAAATTGAATGATTAGGACACAAAAACGATTAAAGCCAACATTTTACAATACTGATTGCATGACTATGTGATATTACAATAAAACCCCTAATAATATATATTATTGTTCTACTAGTAGTAGTAGGTGGCGACAATCATAATCAAGGATTTATGAACATATATATATATAAATACAACAAAAGTATGAATTATTGAGAAGTTATTTCGAAAATAAAATAATTGCACAAGAATCTACTTTTATTACTATGAATTGATTAAAAATAAAATAAAATCAATAGTAGTAATAGAGTTTTGGTGGGGACAAAACTGTAAATTACAGTAAAATAGTACGGAATAGTATTAAACTATTTAAATACTCTCTCTGATATCACAGGCGATAGGAGAGAAAGAGGTGAGGCGGTCTTCCTTCATAGGTCCTCTCTCTCTTCTCTCTCTCTCTCTCTCTGTATGTGTGTGTGTTATTGTGTGTGCAAAGTCATCTGTGTGTGTGCGTGTGTTTGTGTGCGCGTAAAGGAATCTTTGTACTATTTCTTATACTGGACTTCTCTGAATTTAAAGACCTCCCTCTTTTTCTCTCTCTCACACAATCTTTTTCTTTTGCTTCTCTGTTTAACGAAACCCCTCTTAATTTAGCAGAGCACTAGCTAAACTGAAGACATCTGCTAATTTAGTGAGAGAAAAACTGAGAGAGAGAGAGAGAAGCTTAAGACAATACCCACCAAAAATCTCTCTCTAGAAATGTCTGATTTAAAGGGAAATAAGAAGAGATTAACAATCAACCTCTCCTTCTTCGATAACCCAACAAAATCAGCTACCAAATCTCCAAAGAATTTCGAGCCAAACGGTGTTGTAGGGCTCGGAATTGTTGCGGCTATGAACGAATTGGATCAGAGCCCCGATCCATTTTCCCCTGCTAAATCTAACAGAAACACTGTTTTGGCGGTTTCACCGAGATCCACCCCAATCCCGATAGTGAACATCAACAACAATAGCTCTGTTTCTGCTAAATTTAGCGGGGTTGCTAAGTTTGGGGGATCCAAATTGGAGGAGGAAATGGAGTTGTCTGAGGGGTATACTTGTGTAATTTCGCATATCGGGAACAATCTGATTAAGAAGCGAGAGTACTTTGATGGTGATTTAGCTAATGGGTCTGAGAGTAGCACTAGTTATTGGATGAGTTCTGGAGTGTTCTCTGCTTCTTCGCCTCCGAGTCACGGCCGCGATGGACTCCGCGGCGACGCAGCATCGGCCTTGACGGGGTTTCGGACAACGGATTTTCTGAGTTCTTGCTATCTCTGCAAGAAGAAGCTTCATGGACTGGACATTTTCATGTACAGGTACATACATACACACGCATATATATATATGTTCCTATTTATTTCAATTTCTCTGTGTTTGTTCTTTTTTGTTAATTTATTTTGACTATAATTCGATTTCCTGGGGATTTTCTGGGATCTGTGAATCGAATGCATGTAAAATTAAATTGATGTCATCCAATCTGGGGAAGTTTGTGTTTTTAATTATTTTTTGTATTTGAAGTTTGGATAAAATTGGGGGAATCCTTGTTAGATTTTTATTTATTTTTATTTTTATTTTTTAAATATGGAAGAGTTCTAGACTTTGCCAGTGTTTGAGATGGGCAAGATGGTTGTGGTTCTCTAAACTTCGTAGTGAAACGGTCAACCCATGGTTTTGTTAAAAATGTACACCTGAAATTTATAGTCATGTGCCAGAGTTTTTATTTTGTACCCACATAAACAATTAATCAATTTTTACCATCAAATAGGTTTAATTACCGTCACGCTTAAAGGTGATGTCCAAGATTGGATGGGAATGGTGTTTGAAGGAAACACCCACCACTCCCAATTATTAAATGATTTTTATCATCTCCAAGTTTTTGTATCCCATCCCTCTCTCTCATATGTGTACCTGTCCAAGAAGATTAGGATTAGGATGACAACTGTTTCCTTCATGAACACTCTCAATTATATCAGTAAGATTCACCCAAGTGAGGAGGGTAGGGTTTCTGCATTAATTTATTTTTATAAAGAAACGTACGGTTCGTGCTCCCAGTAGTTGCTAAGAAGATTGAAGGAAATGGAAGTTAAAGGTTCCGTTTCTTTTTTCTTGGTTATGTACTTTATAAGAAACTTCAATTTGTAGATTTTGAGTATTACACTATACCATTATTGGCTGCAAAGTGTCATACTGACCTTCTAGAGAATGTTAGGCAGCCATTAGATATTTAAATTTGGAGTGGTTCCTAATCATGGTCCGCGGAAACGGTGATCTCCGCTCCAGTGACCTTCCATATGGTCCGGGTCTGAGAACAGAGCTATCTGCCGGCAAATTCATCCTAAGTTCAAAGAACTCCAAAGTCAAACAGGCGAAATGGGGAAAACCAGTCGGAGCATATCCGACGAGAGCATAGTCAAGATCCCTTTTTGAATGGTGTTGAAACGATTACTCGTCGAGTGTATTAATTTTAACTGTTTTCTCAGTATCCAAACACGTCTGATGCATTTTAGAGACGCTTGTTGTGAAAAAGACCTTGAGTTAGCCACTTCCTCTAGGTTTTTTTGTTTTACTAGAGGAAAAATTGTAAACGGTAGAAATTAGAACACGACTTGGCCCCTTGTACGATTTCTAAAATTTGTTCTTTTGTAGCTATAGGTGGTGATAGAGAAATGGCAAATGGACCTTGTTTGCATCTGCATGTGGTGTTGATTCTTTTGACTAGATAAAAATCTTTTGGAAGGAAATTTTAGCATATTCTCATATCGTATGACTTACAAATTTCACTGATATATAATTGATGTATGCTTATTTTGCAGGGGAGAGAAAGCATTTTGTAGCTCTGAGTGCCGCTGCCAGCAGATTTCAATGGACGAACACAAAGAAAAATGCAGTTCCGGGGTGATGAAAACACTAGAGTACTCTGTCTCTCCTTGCTCCGGTCCAATGCAGTTTTTTGCTGGGATGGTTGCGGCGTAAACACTCATTGTCCTGTGTTTATAATAGATAGATATATAAATAAAGGAAAATCATAAAGGAAGTTCGTTTGCAGGACATAATATTCCTAGGGGGTTGAGCGGGTGATCTCTGAATCTTTTGAGTGCATGAACATTTTTAGAAGATGATTTGAATGAGAGATCTCGATAGTTTGTTTGGTGAGCCCAAAGAGAAAAAAAAAAACAAAATTATATAAAGATTATTACATTTTCTAGATATTATAGTTGTTATATTAATAAGAAGTATCAGTACTCCATATCTGAATGTTGTAATAAAAGTACTTTTATGAGTCTTTCCCAGTTCAAGAAATTAAGCTGGTTAGATATATTAAGGGGTGTTTATTTTTTTTCCTTTTTTTTTTTTTTTTTTTTGGGTGGACCAAGTCTTTAATGACTGAAAATGAGTGATGAGAGAGAAGAGATTTAAAGGAAATGTGTTCTAACAATGTGGAAAACAATTATTATTGCAACTATTGTGAAATTTGTGTGGTCCATGGAGTGAGTCGTAGCAAAGTTGACCACTATTGTGTGGTCCTCAGAGTATGTCGTATCAAAGTAGACCCATTCAAACGGAGTTCAGATAAAAAAATACTACCTTCGTAATAATAATAATAATTGTCAATTTAAAAAATTTTGATTTTTTATTTATTTTTGAATTATTTGATGTTATTTTCAATCATATTTCTTTAATATGTTTATATACTATCTATATTTTATATTAGAGATCTATTTTGATAATTTTAATTTACAAAAATTGTGAATCAAAATTTTTGAAGTTGACAACTAATATAGGACAAAGAGAGTAAAAAATAAAGTAAACAGAATATTGTATAATCTGTCTTATGTAGAACAAGATGATTTTTTTTAATAAAAAAAAAAAAAAAATTAACCAAAAATCATAAATAATAAAATTTAAAATTTAATTGTTAGTATTTTGATTCAATGTCCTCAACAAATTTTCATTTTAGGGTAAAAAAATATATATTGAGAAAGACTTCATAATTCTTCGTGAACTTAGTGTAAGACACGAGAATGCGGGGCACTAAGAATTCGCGGAAGAGAGAAAATTTGATAGAAAAATGATCGGGAACCTTCAAGACTAAACATTTTTTAAGCAATTTAGGAAAAGCCAATTCACAATTGTTTAACTATATATATATATATAAGGTGAATTTCTTACACTTGCACTAAGTAAACCCTCAACTAACAACGTTAGTGAGATTAGATCTTAAAGCTAATAAGATTAAAAGTACAGAGTACAGACCACAGAAATTTTAATCTCCTTAGGGATATAAAATACTTTCGCCTTCCTTCTATGTAGTACTTTTACCGTCCTTGTTTGTAGACTTTGCTGAGTTCATCATAGGAATATTTCATCTTCTCCGTTGACGTGGCCATTCAATATTTAGACATCTGTCCATAATTAAAAAATGATAAAAACATGAGTAATGTCCATCTTCGCATGGTAAACCTAAATCACATGATCCTTCTCAACGAATGTTGCTCTCACACTCTGCGCGCGTACTGATTTAAATTCTCAGTATTTATAAATTAATTATGCCGCTCTCACACTCCCGCTCTTGAATTTGTTCTCATTCCCGCTTTATATAACTTAGGATTGAATCATTTCTCCTTGTCACTCTCTTCCATCAATCTTTCTCTAAGCTATATGTGCCGCAACAAACCCATTTTCATTTCCTTCTAATCTTCCCATCTCTCTCTCTCTCTCCATCTTAATGTTTAATGTAGCTTACGGCCACTTTCCTCCTTCCCGGTGGTTCCTCCCCCGGATAGCCAAGTTCTATTGTTCTGGTAGGATCACGAAACAAGGCTCAAAGAAACCATGCGAGTCTGAAAGTTTTTCATCTAAAAGTGTTAGTGGAATCAAAATTGGCTTCAGCAAAGTATGGCCACGTTGATTTGACTCCATATTCCCACATTTAAGGTATGTTTAAATATTATACTTGCATTATGGAGCAGCATTAAAAAGAGGGGTTTCTTATTTACCCTTTAAAAAAAAAAAAAATCTCATTCTAGTTTAGGCTTTTTACCCTTTTAAAAGAGGGGTTTTTTCTTCAAATATTATATAAAAATGTTGTTGTGAAACAGAACTTCGAATACTTTTTCTATTTACCCTTTAAAAAAGGGGTTTCTATTTCCTCTGTTTTTTAACTTTCTCTGGCCATTTATTTTATCTGTTTTTCTCATAATTTTAGTTTTTCAATACTTGTATGAGTCGCATTATGGCAACCTCTCACAAACTGCAGAAGAAGGCAACCAGTTTGAAAATTTTCCTCTTTATTAGTCAATCTGAGGCTTGTTTGGTGGAGCTTTTGGGGATGCTCGAATTGTTACTTTTTGTTGTTACAGTTAGTTATTGAATCTTGTTACTCAATACGCGGCCTGTTTGGTGGAGTTTTGGGGGAAGCTGGGGATTGTTATTTTTTGTTTTTACAATTAGTTATTGAATCTGGTTAATCAATATGAGGCCTGACTGGTGGAGTATTTGGGAATGATGGGGATTGTTACTTTTTATTGTTAGAATTAATTATTGATTCTTGTTAGTCAATCTGAGGCATGTATAATGGAGTTTTTGGGGATGTTATGGATTGAATATTTTGTATCCTATTTTTATTTAATTTTTTTTCCGAAAAGGAGATATTTTGTATCCTATTGCCACATAATAGAAATGAAGTAGTTTTTGCGACTGTGAAGAGGCTTTTATCATGTATTTCCTTCCCAACTAAGGACATTATAAAGAAGGTTTTTATTGCAAGTTAGCTTGACTGGTTCCGACTACAAATTTCAAAATCAAAATTATTTGAACACAAATCTATTTCTTGAATGAATCCATCATTTCATTTGAAAAGGAGAAAAAATTGAGTTGAACAATGCCTTCAAATCCAACCCATCAGAACAATGAAGATAAATAATTTGGCTCTGCATTTAGAGAGAAGGAGAGAGAAAATAAAAAGAGAGTGACAAGAAGAAACGGGTTTAACCAGTAAAAAAAGGTATTACATATTTTTATTATTTTTTAATTATGGACAAGTGTTTGAATATTGGATGGCCACGTTAGCACGGAGGATGAATCCTCTTTGCGCAGGATGGACAGGTATTACTCCATTTATCAGACCATATTACCAAATGAAGGAAGGAAAAAGAGTAGTGATACTTGGCTGAACTATTCAAAGTGATTGTTGACACACGAGTTTTGATTAGTTATCTTTTTCAAATATAAGAAAGTGAAGGCTCTCACTTCCTTATATTTTACATTCATGACCAATCAAAGTATGTAGGTCAGACAATTCACTTTACGTAATCGGCCAAAAAATCATTTTCCAAGGAAAAAAACATGATATATGCAAGCACAAACCCAACATAGGACTAGTGAGGGCTGATCCCCCATTGAATTTTTATATTTTCATTTTATACTTCAATTTTTTTCTTAGAATATATGAAGATGCCCTACTAAAATTATAATTCGTCCCTATTGGATTCATATTTTTATTTTTTTTTTTTTGCATTTTATACTTCAAATTTTTAAGAATTTATGAAGATTCCCCTACTAAAATTACAATTCACCCACTGAATATTATTTTTTTGCATTTTATATTTTAAATTTTTAAAAATTTACAAATAAAACTCCATTAAAATTACAAAAATGAACCCACTATATAAATTTGTCCCCACAAATTAAAAGGCCACCCCTCCTCACAAAATTTTCTGGGCCCGTCACAAGATACATGAGTAGGGGTGGTAATTGGGTGGACTTGGGCGGGTCATGAATGAGCAGGTTGGTAATGGATCAATAACCCATTATCAACTTATTTATAGCCGTTTATAAACAGGTTGGGTGTTAAATGGGCGAGTCAACCCACACCCAACCCGATGACCCGAATATTTTTAGACATAAATTGGCAAGAAAAAAAAAAATAGAAGTTCTTTTTAGAACAGTTCATATAAATGAAAATACATGATATATATATTCCAAAAAGTCGCTCGTTAAAATTCTTACACTGCCATTAATATGTATATTTCTAAAAAAAAAAAAATTGACTGATTTGTGGCATGAGTTTTGTCTAGGTGGTGGTTATTTATTTCCTGAATGAGAAGAGAGAGAAGCAGGGTTCATCAAGAGTGAAGGACGACGGGCCGAATCTGGTCGTGAAAAAGAGAAGAGAGGAAATCAGAGAGTAAAGAGAAACAAGAGAGAAAATGGAGGTGAAAGAAAAACAAGAGAAGACAGAGAATACGGAGGGGAGAAGCGGGAAAAGAAGAGAAATGGGAGGAGAGAGAAAAAGAGAGGAGAGAATACGGGAGGAGAGAGAGAGAGAGAGAGTACGGGAAGAGAGAGAAAAGAAAGAAACGGGAGAGGAGAGAGTGAAATAGTATTTCAGTGGTAGTAGGTAGGTTGGGAGTGGGTCTCACTAACGACTTGCTAAATATATTATGTTTTAATAATTGACCTATTAATAACCTGTTCAACTAAATTATTCACACATTAAGTATAAATTATTAGACTGGTTTAAGCGGGTTGTATTTCAGTGGGAGTAGGCAAGTTGGGAGTGGGTCTCACTAACGACTTGCTAAATATATTATGTTTTAATAATTGACCCATTAATAAATTACTCAACCAAATTACTCACCCAATAATCATACATAAATTATTAAATGGCGGTTATTGAATTTAGGTATATTTTGCCAGCACTATACATGAGATATGATTTTCTACAATCTTTATTAGTAATCAACCATATGATTGCATTCTAGCCAAAGCTTTTCATTAATATCTTATTGTCCTTAAAAAGTGTTGGGGCCATATTTGTCTTAAAAGTGCTGAGGCCTTGCTCGCTCTTTAAAAATATCAATGTTTACAACAATGATTATAATTTTCCTCGCCTTGGTACAAATCCCTATAAGAGCAATTACTGTGTCTTAATTTCTTGCTAGGCTAAATTTAGGAAGGACGAAATATACCCAAACCCAATAATTAGCTCAAACATACCATATAATTAATGACTATTGAGTGAGTAATTTAGTTGAGCTAGTCGCTAGCAGATCAATCATTTAAACATAATATATTTAGCGGATTGAGAGTGGCTAGCCAATCCCAATCCACCAGACATGATTTTTTCCCAAAAAAAAAACACAGAAAAGAAAAGCTTCGCTGCTACCATCCAAAATATTCACTCTCTCTACTTTCCCTCTGTATTTTCACTCCCCTCCGTCTCTCTCTCTGTGTATCTCTCTACTTTCCCTCTCTATTTTCACACTCTCTTTCTTTCTTCTCTCTCTTCCTTTTCCCTCTACTCCCTCTCTCTTTTCTCTCTCCCCTCCGTATTCTCTCTTTCTGTTTCTCTTATTATCTTCTTTTTACGCTGTGTTAACTCTCTCTCCGCCTACTGTCCTTCAAATTGTACTTTACACAGTACAAAAAAACTGAAAATTCAATTCATGCTCATAAATGACCACTAGCTAGTTAAAACTCTTACCACAAATTAATCAAAGCTTCTTCTAAAACAACACTTTTTATTCCTCTTTTTATTTTGACAATTTGTGTCTAAAAATATTCGAGCCATCGGGTTGAGTGTGGGTTGACTCGCCTTCTTAATACCCAACCCGTTTATGACTCGTCATAAATGGACTAGCAATGGGATACTGACCCGCCCAAACCCCACCCAATTGCCTCCCCTAGTTACACTAATCTCTTCTGAAGTATGGACAAATTACACAATGGTAAACAATTTAGTATTTATTATTTTGATCTCCCCTAAAATTTGATGCTTGTTCTCAACGACGACATTTCTTTCCGGCAGACTTGTTGACCAAATTTTACTTCTTCTATAATAAAGCAAATTTTACTTGTTTTCATTTTTAAAAAGACGAGGATCGCAATACAAAAACGACTCACTAACAATGAGCACCTACCCTATTTTCAAAAAAAAAATGAGCACCTACCCCCATCAACCTCTGGCAAATATTTTCTATTCTACCATGATGTCTACATGAGTATTTATCATATTGGGCAGTGCAGATATCAAGATTCAAAGAAACAAGGATCAAATGGTACGTTGCTATTTTCATACACTAGTTTCAAATGTGTACATTTAGAAAAATAATGTAAAGGATAATAGGGCAATCCAAATATCTAGATTTAAGTAAATAATGTTCATCCCTTATCTTAACCACAAAATGACATGACCATCAAGGCATGTGGTCTAGTATTCAAAAGGAAAGGTGGAAAGTTCAAGTCTACATGGTCCGGATCAACTAGGAAGTTGCAGAGTGTCTATGAGGGAACTGGGACCACCATGTTTCCTCAAGCCAATTACATCAATATATCTCAACTTTATGGTTAATATATAAATATAACTGGAAAAAACCACATTGAGGACTTGTATCGCATTAATGGTCAATGACAAAAAAAAAAGAATAAAAAAGTTATATTACTTTGTGGAAAGTCCATGATTCTTTCATTTCTCTCCTTTTTTTTCTTTTTCCCACAATGTTTTTTGCACTCATACAAGAACGGATCAACAATCAAAAAAGATAAATTCCAACAGCTACACTGCTTTAAAAAAATTATACTATCAGAAAACGTAAAAAAAAAAAAAAAAAAAAAAAAAAAGAAGAAGAAAAACTATATTAGCTCATCACATTAAACATATCTAAGATGCTGACCTGAATTTGCAATGACAAATGACTACTCCGATGGCAGAATTACATACATCACGATCCTCCAGAATACACTTCATAGGTACAGGGAATTGGCAAACATAATACCTCGGCGGAGACTTTCGCTGCCGGCGGCAAATTTGTTCTCCAAACCAGCTTCTCCAACAGCACTAGCAGCTGCACGCAGCTGCAAAAGCCAAAAAATACATCCAGGGAATGACCTTAATGATATATATTTGTTTTTCAAGCATTTCATATTCAGGTAGAAGGTCCACCAGAGTTCTGATGAACAAATAGAGGTATCTCGTCAATGTTTATAGAATATTTTTTTTAGTGACTTGATAAAATTTGGGTTGGCAAGCAGCTCCTACAAGCCATAATCAGGTCCTGAAAAATAGCAGCCCTCATCTTCAAAGAGGAGGCCAAAGAAGGAACTTTTCACAACCACGAGTAGTATGCATGGAACAATTTGTCAATGCATTCTCTTAATATTTGGCGGAAGAACAAGAGAATGAAAGAGAGAACAAGGGACAAAAAATTCCTGAGATTTGATCAACCAACCTGGTTCAGAAACTCATCAAGCCTTCTGGCTAGCCGTATAATACTCCCTTCAAAAATATCAGTCATCTGAACAACCTCCGCAAAAGATGCTCCCTGGGGCAGATGAAACAGGATGCCTCAATTTTATAACACATGAGAGAGGAGTGGGGGGGGGAGGGGGGGGTGGGGGGTGGGCAGCAAACATAAAGAATTTGAATCCATCTACCTACCTCATATTTGATAACCCCAACCTGTTCAGTTAATTACAGGTTATCTGGGGACATAATATGAAAAGTATTCACAACTTAACCTACTTATCAAGCTACCTAAGCATCGGGTTATTATTACAGATGACTTAAACATTAAGTTAAAAATGGAGAGACAGGAGAGACAGAAGATAACTGAATATTGGCTGCCTGTGGTACTCAGAATGGGGGTGGACACACACTAAACCACTGACTGTATGAAAGGATTAGGGCCTCTACCCTTATTAGATCCCTCAAGCGTAATAAGATTAATCCAGTTTTCAAGTTTTATTCACACCAATCGAAAAACAGAACATCATCAAGATACACTCATTAGATACTCACGTCCTCAATTTATTTTTGGGCGGCGTTTATGGATAAAATGACCATGAAAAAGATATTAAAACACTAATTATTGCTGGTTTCCACAGAGATTCTGATGCAGTATTGGTCCTTGTCATATTCCAATCATTTCTGACACCCTGATTTATGAAAAATAAAACAAAATTAAATAATTAAAAAAAAAACAAAGAAGTTCACCACACCTTGTAGCCCAAGTGGCATCCAAGAGGGTTCCTGGTTCAAGGTTCAGGGTTCAAGCCCCGTTGATGGTCTTTCTTAGTGCAGCGTTATGGAATGAGAGACAAAGGAAAATTTTCTAAAATCCCTACATTCTCACTTACCCAAATAAAAGAAAACTATAAATATCTCTTCCTTTCCTTTTCTTCTCTTTCTCATACCAAACGAGAGAAATTTTTTACAATCATTCCAATTTTACTGCTGGCAGCCTGTGTCTCTGTCTCTCTCTCTCTCTATATATATACATGTATATTTATATGTGTGTGTAGAGAGAGAGAGGCAGCAAGCAGTATTGCCATTACTATTAAGAGAATAGCAGCAATAAATGGAAGAGTCAGATATGCTTTATGATGACCATTTTGACAATTCGATATATAATTGAACATTTTACTTTGAATTCATATGAAGGATGTTACCCTAAAGGATCAACCATTTTGATACTTTTGACTAACAGAAAGTTATATTAACCAATGTGTTAAAAGATAAATTTTAAAGGAAAAATTGAAAAAATAAATATCACCGAGTGTCGTCCTCCAAAAGAGAATGACTTGGAACAAAAACTTCGAACAAATCATTATTAAGTTAGCAGTAAAAGTACCAAACTAACCTTTGACCAACAGTATATGACATCCATCAGGGATGGTCTAACTGCTGCCTCCACATACTCATCCACATTTACTTCCAACTTGCATTCATGTTGTATCTGCAATAATATGGGAATCTTTATAACTTTTCCTCATGGGTGTTCTGCAATAACGAACATACGGAGCTAAAATGTAACAAACCTCTGCTATTCTTCTTGCACTATCTTGGAGCTGTTGTAATGGTCTAGCAAGTTCTGCTCTCAAATGTATTTGCTCATTTGATTTGTCTCCTGGAATGAAGCAACTTGCAAGAGCCGCAATTTGATGATGATCAAGGTCGTTGAACGTGCCTAATCACAAAATCATTCAGAAATTGAACCAATCGTAACCCAACACCTAGGAAGTATGGACACTCCACCAGAGGGAGTCGTGGCGTTGTCGGAAACGTGTTCAACACGAGCATGCATGAGACATGAGTATGAGTGCCCTGGAGTTTAAAATTTTGTTTTCTCTAATTGGCCAAGACACGGACATGACGGAAGCACATTAAGAACGCATTTGAGGCATTTCAGGACACGACGTTGTAGTTTTGCAATTATTTTTATTAAAAAGGGGTGCCAATGCAATTTTAAAATAAATAATGGGTTGATAGTTAAATACTATAAAATTCTAGAAAACAAAAACAACACCCATTCAGCTCCATGCCCCAAATTAGGTGATTACATTCATGATAATGTGGATAAAACAAGCAGAAATCAATTTTTTGAATATATAAGTATATTATATTAAAATTTTATTGACGGATCCTGGCCGTGTTTGTGCTCTAGTTTTTGAGATTTGTTGTAACACTACATATCATGTCATACCCATGTCTCATGTCTGCATCTCATAACCAACACTAGATGGAGGTGCCAAAGGTCAGCCTCCTGTCCAACCGGAGTTTTGAGGCTACTAGAGATTTCAACAGGTCAGGATGTGTGTGAAAAAGACAGGCTTTATAAGCTTCCAGCTAAGGAAAGCACACATGCTTATTGAAGTCCACTCTAGCAAGAATGATTATTCTATACAGGTTTAACTTGTTTAAATATAGTATTTACAGTTTATAGCTCTAATGATGGAGCAAGTATTTACCAACGCACTCTTTATACACTTTATATAAAAATATCAGCAGAATAGCATGTGATGTATTAACTTTTATATTTGTTCAAATTTTATCAACATGGGTATGGACATTTGCACAGCAAACTATTTATGTGTCAACGTTGGCCCTCACCAAGCATTGATTGTATTATCTTATGACATTTAGTTATACGGATGATTCCCAGCCCCTGTATGAGCTGCCTGAGTAAAATTAAGCCTTAGTTGACCTAAGATGATTATGCAGACCCAAAAAGTTTGAGGAACAGTTTAATAAAAAAATTCACCGTTGAACATCAACTCAGTAACAAGGAGTTCATCTCCTGTGTCTATCAAGCAGGCTGCTCGTCCCTTTAACTGGACAACACCATCAGAATCAATGTGGCCAAGCTTTTTCAGAACACGTGAACGGTTCCTAAGTTCATCACGAAATTTTTGAAGCTGCAAAATCAACAAAAAGGTGCAAATGCTTCAGGAAATTTCTGAAGCTGTAAAAATTCAAAAACAATAATAAAAACACAAAACAAGCTGAAAATAGCACATTGCATTTCCTACTGTACCACATTTGGGAGGAACTTGAAGTTATCAACAATTCACGATTAATACTTCAGTAACTAGAGAAACAACAGATAATATTAACAATCCAACAGCGCAACAAAACGCTATTTTTTTTTTTAATATTCCTGCAGATAAAAGAAGAAACAGCAAAAAAATGGAGATGCAAAAGGATAAGAACTAAAAAAAAAAGAAAAAAGTTATTGATAATTGCTTAAAGTTGCATTATTGTCATAGTTTTAATAGGGCATTATGTTGCATTTATTTTCACATTTTACACTTAAATATGTGAAATCCCTTTTCTCCAATAGTGCAGAATTTCATGATTAAAATGGTGCATTAATGCGTGGAAATATTAGTTTTATCATCCATCATATACAATTTTTTTTTTTTTTTTTATCAAAAAAAATATACAATTTTTGTACCAAGACTCATTGCACATACTTTCTTTTGTAGGAAGTTTAAAACTAACCAGTAAATCGTGTGGAGATCAAGCATCCAAGAGAATCCAAGGGCAAAGTTCAGTCCAGGAGAATTCTAGAAGAGTTTAAAAGGTAAAAAAAAAAAAAAAAAAACATTTGGGACTGTAAATTGAAGAAAGAAAACTTGCATCCTCAAATTAAGAAAGAAACTTGGAAGGAAATATTTGAGACTGTCATGGTATTTTGGCTCTATCCTTTGACTCTGATATCAGATTGCCGCAAAATCTGTGGCTGTGGAAAGAAGACCAAAATTTTTTCAACTTTGTATTTCACAAAGATTTTGGGAGTAGCACGTCTAGTGGGATTTTTGCAGATTTCCTCTTTTACAATTTCCTTTTTACTTCTTCTAGGAGAAACCCTAAAAACATATAGATATAAGGGAAAGGCGGCAGCTAAGATTTTTATTAACTCTCTCTTCTTCTTCTTCAGAACTTTTAGAGTTTCTATTATGGGTAGCGAGAGTCTTTGCTAAGGCCAAGGAGTGAAGCCACGACAATTTCTTGGTGTTTGCTAAACGATTATCTATGGTTTTTGATGTAAGCTTTCATAGTTTTGGATTGATTCTATTATTTAGAAAAGTTTTTGTCCTGTACAATTCAATGATTTATCATTAAATCCAAGGACAGTGAATGCTTAGAAGCACATCAAAATACTACTTTTGTCAAAAGTGAAGAATCAATCAATTTTATGAATTCACATTTTGAGACTTACTTTTAATGAAACAATATCATCCAGTTGGGATCAGCCTTCGTATGAATCTCAATTGAGTTATAAAACAGAATTGTTAGCAAGTATGGATTTCTTGTCCGGATATCTGAAGCCTTAGTGTTTACAAAATATTATTTCTACTCGAATTAATTCTCTGTGATCAGACCTCCAAATTTCAAAGACCTTTTTAGTAAATTTTCTTCACTTTCACCATATACATTATTGCTCATTAGCACCTTTTTCCCTGTGGTTCAACCTCGGACACACCGAGTAAATATTACTTCACAACATCCAGCACTTGGGAGCATTATAGAAATTGCAGCAGTTATAAATGCATTTATAAGGATGCACACAGGATCAGTTAATAGCAAATGAAGGCCATTAGCTTTGTTGCTCCCACCTATGCAGGCTGCTCATACAGGAGAGTGGAGACGTATATAACTTTTGGTATTACTTTTATACAGAGTGGCTGCCCTTAAACTCAAACTGCATGCTAGTGCTAGTTAGCCTAAGCTTTTTCTATTGCACCAAGCAATGGCCCTTAGTTAAAAGTAACACTTATCAAACAGTTAGAATAATCAGGAATTCTTGAGAATCTACATTGCAGTGCGTCATCTAAGCCAAAACAATTCCACCCACTTTCAGTTGGATCAACTTTGGAAACTACTGGTGCCAAGAGGTGAATCCAAGCAGATAATTAAATTCGTCCAACTCATAACAGTGATTTGAATATGCAAAGAAAATCATACATGCACATCATGTGACTGCATAATCAGATCAATCAGATTTTACACTACAGATTTCATGGATATAGATTCCAAAATTAATAGGACATCAAAAAATAGGTAATACAGGCAGTATGATGTTGACTATTCATCTCATATGAGTATATATTTAAACCAATCATTTAGGCATAACGAATTTCTAGTGAAGGGATCAGTAGCCAAATATATATACCTGGGAATCACGCAGTTTTGATTTTAGCTGTTGAATTTCATGATTCACCTCCGCTTTCCTCTGGAAACATCTAATCTGATGGTCATCTTGAGACTGTACAAAGTCAAAAACAATTGTAAAAGGGGAACAGCTCAGAAAACTGCACATTTGGAAGATTTTCTAGGATTATATATTTGAATCCTACCTGCATTCAGAAATATATTTGAAATAATGAGCAACTGATATTTTGCCAAACCTTGTGCAGCGGGTGCGCTACCAGTTTCTGCTCAAGTTCCCCAATTTGATTGACCAACTCAACGTATTCCGGCTCTCCAATGCCCATGTCCTGCCAAAAAGTATAAATGCTTAGAAAAATATTAACACCAGTTTAATTTCTTATTTCCCAAAAATAAATTTCGCTACAAATTATATCCCAGGGTAGAATATTCTGAAAGCATAATACAAAAAAATAAATATTTCAGTGAAAAATATTATATGGGACATATAAAAGGAGAATTTTCGAAGGCAACAAAAATATCTATACTATCATAAAGAAATGTGATGAAGTATTGAGAAATGTGCTCTATAGCAGGCAGGGGCATAACTTAGTGTGGGCTAACCTGGGCTATAGCCCAGGTCCAAAAAAAAAAAAAATAGTACTACTACTTCCTATCAGCCATAGCCCAACCCAATCAGTCATAGCCCAGCCCATGCCCATGCCCATGCCCGTGCCCGTGCCCATGCCCGTGCCCGTGCCCGTGCCCGTGCCATAATAAAACAAAATTAGCAAATGGCCCGGCCCAGCAATGAGCAACTCTCCGAACAAAAGAAAGAAGTACCAGGCTGACGAAATCTCACTTATCTTATAAGAGAATATTCATTCCATTCAAATAGCTCTTTTAGGTAACCAAAGCTACAAGCCCATCACTTATTTTTTTATTTTTTATTTTTTATTTTTTTGCTATTTTTGAATATATATAACATATCTGTCATAAAAATTATTGTGTTCATCTTTAAATTTTTATATCTTTAGCCCCCCTCACTTTGCAATCCTAGCTCCGCCCCTGAAAGCAGGCATATTTAGAAGGTTCCGAAAGAACAATGGAATGACCAAAACAGCAAGAACGAATGTGGTCATAATCAGAAACAAGGCTCTGTCACCTCATGAATGGGGCAGCACACAATGCCAAATATCATAATGAAGTATGGAAAAAGATTGAGATAATGAATTGCGAGAAAAACTTAGTCCGACATCATGCAATCAACCTTGCACTCACTTCAATTTCTTCATGACCCTAAGTTGGACCACGGACTTTCATCTTCAACTACCAGACACCCGGAAGCCACTCAGCTTGCATGGGCTATCCAGACGCACCCTAGATCAAACACTTGGACAATGTGCGAATAAAACTTTACATGTCCAAAGATAACTATCACCATTAAGGTACAAACCAAATATGGAGATACTGTGCAAAATTAAACAGCAAATCCCTCGTTCCCATACCAATGATCCAGCGATCAGCAATGTTTTCCAAGTATATTTAATTAACTGCGAGCATATGAAATTAAATTGTTAAATAATGCAGAAAGATATCTAAATCCACACATACCTTGACAGGATTAAGCTTTGGAAGGCCTTGAGGGAACCGTTTCCCAAGCTCCTGTACTGCAATAAGGATACTTTGCCTTGCTTCCACCGGCCGGAGATCAGAGGGAACAGATATTCTGAGTTTGCTAAGAGCAGCAATTAAAGGCAGCTGAACAGGAACCTAAGAAATGGAATCAACATATATCATTCTCACATGTCATCATTCAAACATTCAAGCAAAGCTCCTAAGTGAACTAACTTGCCAATAAGCAAAACGAACTGACCGTTACATAAATTGTCTCCTTGCAGGAGTGTCAACTCACCACGTGCATTTCACCCTTTTCTCCAGGACGAGGTGGACATGGTTTTGGTCGAGAACCATTTTCACTTGAACCAAGAGAGCAATGAAGCAAAGTGTCAACTATATAGCTGCTACCACGTGAAGATGACAGTGCAGGGGGCAAACTACCTAATGCTGCCGGGGGCTTTTTTACCACATTGACTACCACTCCCCAACCCCAATCTGTTCCGCCTTCCCGTACCTTAACCTGCAATATGAGGAGTAGTTTCAAGGAATCAAACTAGAAGCAGCAGAACCAACAATTCCAGTTCTATCATTACCAATTTCCACACACACACACAAAATATGTATAAAAGAAATGGAAAAAGAGGAAGAAAAGAAAATGAAGGTGAATTTCTAAAAATAACTAAGGCAGAACGGGAAAGAAACGGAAATAAACTAGGATTTAAGGGGAAAAAATTCCTAGAGACAAAGGTAATCTTGCATATGGCAGGCGCATGTAGAGACCAAATCAAAGTATCAAAAAATATTTTACAAAATTGATGATCAATCAACATATGGATTTGAAGGAGCGAGAAGCAAAAAAATTGATGAATACAACAAAACATCAGTTTTACTCTGGAAAGTAGTGAGGTGCTCGTCGGACAGATATGCAAGTGAAATTCTTATGCCATTAAAAAAAGAGGACATAGATAGAGACTGGATAACAAGGTAGATGTTGAAATCGAATGTAGTACTAGTACCAAATAAAATCTAAGCAGGATTATTTATTTAGTTTGTGATATGATTCTAAGTTGCTAATTAGACTGAAAATTCTCAGCACATACCAGCCTTCCGGGTAGAAGAAAATAAAGCACTCTTTCAGGCCTTGTCATTTCTGCCATCATCTTCTTCTCAAGCTGGACAATATCAAGCTTTAGCTTATGATATTCAGCAACTTCGGCCTACAAACAAAAACAAAAGACATCTCACAAAAGAAAAATAAAAACACAAGATAATAAAGGATAGAATGCAAATTGAATGAATACACTTGTGAGAGAAAAAAAAAAAAAAAAAAAAAAGGTGGGGACAAAGATTACCTCCCCTGAGGCATCAAGCATGGCAACCTCCTCCTCTAGCTTTGAGACCTTTTTCCCTATATCAGGTAAAGCCTGAAGAAGGGAGAAATCAAGTATTGCTAATTGTTATATACAGTGTACTAATATAGATCTAAGATAGTATCCAGAGGAAACCTTTTCATACTGAAATTGGTGAAAGGAATTCTTGATAACATGCTCAGCAGTGAATTGGCCTTCAGCGCGGCTCATTAAATTCAAAATGGAGTAGTAGCTCAGTCTGAAAGTACTGACCAGTGGAGCTGGTTTACCCAATACCATGTCCTTGAGGGTATTCATCTCCATCTGAAAATGAAGCAAAACATTAATTAATTAATAGGGCAAAGGGCAAACCAAGTGCACGAGGGTCCCGCCATTGCAGGGTCTGGGGAGGGTTATATGCGAACCTTACCTCTGCATTCGGTATTGTCGTCCCAATACCTGTCTATGTTTTAAAAACATCTTGGAAGAGTGACAAAAGATATGTTGCAAATCATGTATATTTTTTCTTTAAGAAGAAGAAGAAGAAGGAGCCTCAAATGCTTCTTGTATAAGTGCAATGTAGTTAAAAGTTAAGATTGAACAGTGGGATTGATACACAACGATGAAATACAGACAGATTACTAGCCATAAAAGTACCTGCTCATCAATCATTATAATACAAATACCACGCTCATCTTTCCCGCGACGCCCAGCTCTTCCACTCATCTATAAAAATCCAAACAACAAAATTAACAATCAAAAAAAAAAAAAAAAAAAACCAGGGCATGAACCATTTTAGTGATATTATATGATTTTCACCCACCTGTATATACTCACCAGATCCAATGTAACGATGACTGTCACCGTCCCACTTCTTGACACTAGTAAAAACAACTGTTTTTGCAGGCATGTTTAACCCCATAGCAAACTGCCATGCATTGAAATAAAGGCACATTGTCACAAATGCAATATAATATTCAATAAAATAAAATATGCTGCTAATGAGCTGAAGTTTCAAAAACCAATACATGAAGAAACATACTGTTAGAAAATAATCTTACCGTCTCTGTTGCAAAAAGGGCCTTTACAAGACCTTCTTGGAAGAGAAGTTCTACCAATTCCTTGATAATAGGAAGAAGTCCAGAATGATGAACAGCAATGCCTCGCTGAAGCAGTGGCAACATCAGTTCAATAGCAGGCAAGTTTCTGTCTTCCTCATTTAAGCAGAGAATTGCATTCTGGAAAACCTGCTCCACAACATCTTTTTCCTCCTTTGTATTAAAATCAAGTTTGGACATGGACATTGCATGTTGTTCGCACTCTCTTCTACTGAAGCTGAATATTATAACTGGTTGAAATTTTCGTTCCATAATCATCTGAAATTTGGGATAACTTTTAATTTAAGCACTAAGAAATAATTTATGCTATAAAATAACAGCCTCGGTGTGCTAGTTGTAAAACACACAAAGATAAAAATGGACCAGTGAACAAATACTAATAAATGCATAGAATAAAACTTAAAAATATTATGCCCTAGAAGTCAAATTTGATAGCATAATAACTAGAGGAAAATAATGAATACTAACTAAACCAAGCACAGCATTCAATAATAATAGATTGCACACCTTGACAATTTTGTATATGTCAGAACCTCCAGAAGCAGTCCCACCTTTTGCGATTCTGCCACTCGGTTTGGCGTTCGCACTCTTGTTTCCATCACCCTGCTTCTGCTTCGAGAAAGTATCCTGCAGTTTTACGAAATTATCCTCCCTAAACTGTTCGTTCTCATCCACAACAAGATACAATCCCAATCCACCCATAGGAAACACATAATGCTGTAAGGGAGTTGGTCGAAAATCTGTGTACACCACGTGACATGGTTGTTTATGCAAATTACATATCCATTCTGCAAACTCAGTAGCATTCGACATTGTGGCCGAAAGGAAAATCATCTTTATAGCTGGTGGCAAGAATATAATACTCTCCTCCCAAACAACCCCTCTTTCTCGATCCTTCATATAATGTATTTCGTCAAATATAACCCAAGAAACTTCTTTTAATACCTCAGAACCTCTGTAAAGCATTCCCCTAAGAATCTCCGTTGTCATGACCAGACAACTTGCGTTTGGTGAGAGGGTAACATCACCAGTCATCAATCCAACATCAGAGAACTCCTGGCTTAGCTCTCTGTACTTCTGATTGCTCAAAGCTTTCAACGGCGAAGTATATATAACTCTTTGCTTATCTCTAAAAGCCATCGCAATTGCATACTCAGCAACAGCGGTCTTGCCCGCCGATGTATGAGCAGAAACCAAAACCGACTCATTTCGTTCCAAACATGCCACCGAAACTTGCTGAAATGGATCGAGATTAAACAGATAGGTTTTTGCCATCTCACCATTATAAACAGGATTCGAAAGTGTCCCATGAATGGACTCATCTTTACTGGAAGTATACCCACTCGGAACAGCAACCTCGTGCACACATGTCCGTGCCAAATTGCGCCGCTTCGAGGGAATCTCTTGCTTGGAGGCCTCTGAAACCTCCGAATTTTCTTCAGGTAGTTTTCGTTTCCCAAGCGTCGGAGACAGCTCCATTTACTAAGGTTTTAGCCTTAGACCTTGATTCCCAACTTCACTTCAATGTAGTTTAACCCTAAAATAGGAAACTATAAGGCATTCAACTTCGTAAAACCTAATAATCATCCTTAGTGTAAGAACAGTAACAGTTTCAAATATTCAACCTACAATTCCAACACAACTTCAAATACAATGTGCAAAAAATAGCACAAGTCGCTCATTTTCATGCTGAAGAACAGATAATTAAACACTTACGATAAAACCTAATTCTATGTTAGAGTGTGTATCAGCAATGGCTAACAATTCAACTTCTTGAACTCTTACCAATTAGGTTTTGTGACCAAATAACATAAAGCATAAATATATATGTGTATACGTATATGTGTGTGTGAGAATGATAAATCGTGGTTAAATATGTGTACAGTTTTCTGGCTTACCGTTGGTGGCGAAGAAACGGTGCAGTGTTGATGAAACCCCGAAAAACCCTAATTGTCTGAATCCTGAAAATCATTTTATCATTCACTCCATCAAGTTTCAAATATCCCAATTGGACCATTTTCAAGAATGGGCTTCAGGACGGGGTTGCCAATACGATGAGAAATTTGGGCCTGCACCAATTTATTAGTCTGTTACATACTATTAATCATGGGCCCAAAATGAGCAAGGCTGTTAGAACCGTAAAAGAAAAAAAGAAAACAAATCCAAAATATTTATTTATTTGACAATCCAGGTCGTCGGTTTTTCCCAAAAAAATATTATTTTATTACTGTATTTGTTTTTTCGTGTGGGGACTGTGAAGGGTGTTCAGGGTTTAGTATCCTGTTACATGTATACGTTAATCTCAACCTATCATTTCATACTGATATGAAATATCACCACTTTTATGCTCTTGACATTCAAAGAATAACTGAATCTTTTATGGCTCTTTTTGTTTTGAAGGAAAAAAAAATATTTTTTGATTTTCGATGCTTGGTAAAAGTTTAGATCATGGTGGTACAAAATAATTTGTCAAAAATTAATGATTAAATTATTTTTGTTAGAGTTAAATAAAAAAAATTTATTTCGTTAGTATTTTACTTAAATGTTTGACAACCAAACATAAAAATTAAAAATATTTTATATAGAAACAAACAAGAAATTAGGTCTCACCAGTGAGTGACTACTTTCTAAATTAGAACTAATAATTTTTTAAATATGTAAGTAATTTGAGTCTCCTCAAGATTATTGTGAAAGTTGTATGACAAAAAGGAAGAAATGAAACTAAATAAATAAATTGCGAATTTAGTGACAAAAGACAAAAGGAAAAATGATTTCTTTATATAAAGATATTCTCTCTCACGCAGAGCAGGACCAAAAAGAAAAACTTCGTCAAAATGGGAAGTTCGCCATCATTTCTACTTTTCCTCATTCTCAAGCAGCCAAAATAATAATAATAAATAAAAGTTTCCATTGTATTAAAAAAAAAATTAGAAGCTGAAATTTTTTTTTTTTTTTTTACACACTTATTATCCAAAATATGTTTGAACCATTATACTCCATTTGGTTGGAAAGAAAAAAATTGGATGGAATGAAAAGAAAAATGGATGAATGAAACATCCTAAAGAAGTGATTACGTCTTTCTTTCTTTTTATTTGGTTGGATAAAAAAAAATATAATAATCTCAAAATTTATTATGTTCGAGAGAATGAAAGATAAGGTTTAAATTATTTTTTTATCACTCTGTTCAGTAATATATATAATATTGTAATTCATACATGATAAAACTTGTGTACTTTAAGATAGTATTATAGTAAAAAATATATATATTTCTCTTTTTTCATACAATAAATTTATGAAAAATTGATTAATTACTTCAATAAAAAAAAATATACTTTATTTTTAATGCAATATATTCAAGAAAAAATAAGAAATTACTTAAATTGTTTTTTTAAAAAAATTTACTTAAGATTTTTATTTAAATAACTAATTTTCAAAATTAAAGGTAAACTTATGCAAATTTAAAGAAAACTATGTTATCAAATTAGTATGAATTTATTTCAATAAAACAAATAGATTAAGTGCAATTCAATAAAATAAAAAAAGGCATTATGCACAAAATATACTTCAGGGTTATTTGCAAATTCGGATATATTTCAAGGAAATTTTATGCACTTCACCCTAATATTTAATTTAAAACTTCTATAATTGTCCACTTTTCTTCCCTCCATTTTTGAATTAAAATTTGTAAAAAATGACATCCCTCCTATTATCCATTATTTTATTGTTTCATCTCTACCGAACAATGAAAATTTGTTCCTTCCTTCTTATGTTCTGCCCATCTTCCTTCCAACCGAACAAATCATTGGGCTCGACCGATACAATCTAAGCTAAGCCATACAAAAAAAGGCTTTCAGGCCAACCAAACGATCTCAAAGTCTAACCATCTATCAACACAGAATTCCAGAAATTCATTATAGCCAATTTCATTCGAGGGCTAGAAGACCTATACAATCTAAGCTAAGCCATACAAATTTCGAGCTTTTACTCTCTACGTACAATTCACCTGAGAGAATTTCAATAAACAGCAGGGAAAAAAAACGTCGACTGATCTCCCAACAAGCATATCATACAGGAAAGCTCCAACATACTGCCGGACTGGGTTCTTCTCCGAACAGAGGGATTGTAACTCCCTTCCATACTTGGACTAATCCGCGTGTTAATCTAACAAGCAGCGATGAAGCTTCTCATTTCCTCCACTTCTCTCACCTTCTGCTTTACTTTCAAGGCACTTCAGAAATTTTGAACAAGCTTCAACCGCCAAAAGATCACTTCTTACACACTCATCCAGATATAAGCTTGCCATTTTGCATTTTAAACAGAAAAATCCAGGCTAGCAGTGGCTAATTGTCCGGCAGATCGGGAGCAAAATACAGATTTATAGTAATAAATATCAATAAGCTTCTAACTTGGGATAACATAGCTAAAATTCGTCCGCTAATTTACACATTTCCTCCATCAGAGCTGCTGCAAGCTTGGTTTGGAAGGACACTGTTCCCAAAATCTCCATCCAAGCTCATCTGCTGGACTTCTTGAGGTGAAAGTATCTTGATGCAACGGACACAATTCACAAACTCCCTGAAAGGCACCAAATCACCAGACTAAACATGTCAATTGACATAGATTAATTATTTTGACTAATAATTTGAGAGCAGGAAATTATTCAAGAGAAGGAAAAAAATACTGTGGAAAGGTTAAAAAAAAACAGCATAGGTAGACAATTCCACAATGACTCAGATTTACAGGAAAATACTTGAGTCCCAATGTGAACAGGGAAAAACCATGCATAGAAGTGAAGCATAAGTTGTCACTCTGGATATTGGACTGATTTGAATTTCAGGAAATGTTCATAATATCATAAGCAACTCACAAATTGTTTTGCTATGCCCTTTTCAAATGACAGACACCTCGAAATGCCACGGGTGCAAGGCTATTCTTTTCTTTTTTCTTTTTTCTCTCTTTGTTTTTGGTACCTGAGATATACTATTGAACAGTGGACCCGAAAGTTTCAGAACCTACAAATTACTATTTATATCTTCTGAAAATGATGTACAATGTAAGATATACCAATGGCAGAAAAGGCTGAGATGAGAATATTAAGCTTAGTTCTTGGCAAATTAAATCAAGCACACACAACCCTAGGCTAATTAGAAACAGAAGGAAATTATTTGCGACAATAAGAGTAATTTACTGCAAAATTACTCTGCATGTCAGATGGACACACAAGGAAGTTCCTTGTCCACGATTTTTCTTTTCTTTTTATATTTAGTTAATAGAATTTTCAAGGTACAAGCAAATCAAGAAAAAACAATCAATAAAGTATTCAAATACATGTCTGACCTAGAGATAGCTAATTTGTTTCAAATGGGCATCTCAAGGGAATAAAATAAAATAAAAACCAAAAAAAAAAACTCAGACGAATAGCACATCAAGAAATGGTAAATATATTTCTTTTTATCCTTGGTCCTTACAACAAGGGGAAAGGTGGGGGGAAAGGTTGGATTTTCATATGCAGATTTCTAAGGCAACTCTTGAACCAAGTCTTTCATTTTGTCTTGTTCAAAAGTATTGAGAATGTATTAAAAGAAACGACATTTTGAAAACATTATGCAGATTAAGTTCTGAACTTACTCCCAAGGGTCATCCCCAACTAGTAGGACATCGCTCTCATGGTCCACATATACAAGTTTCCAGCCAACTCTTTGTCGGTCCTCCAGCTGTCCCTCTATACCAAACCTACGAGCTAGATCCTGTTTAAGCTCCTCATAACCTGAATAACGAGCAATATCAATTGATCTCCCAACAGCTCCACGCTTGTACACCTTCACAAACACAGAACCCAAAATTAATTAAGAAGATAGGAAGAAATAATATAGTTTCAGTTGCTGAAATGTTTTCAACGCCAAACCTTAGTATACGTCCGCATTCGCTGAAATTGGGGTGGTGGAGCCCATGCACCACTGTTCAAAAAGCTGCTATCGTTTATTGTGGAATCAATTGAATTGAAAGCCATGTCTGGAACCCCAAATGACTGCGAAACCATTGAAGATGAAAGTTCTGGCTGAGTATCTTTGGGGTTTTCAAAGTTAGCAAGCATGCAGGGTCCTGAAGAGAGATTATTTGAGAAATCCTTCCCTGAATCCACCATCCCCTTTGTGAGCAAAGGCTCCGGAATCATGGGCATACCCAACTGGCTATCAATGTTTGCCCCATATGGAACATTGTTCCTGGGATCACCTTGAACTTCTTGACTTGTTTCCCTAAACAATACTGATTGGGGGTTAAAAGACACTAGGTTGTTGTTCTGCTGCAAATGGACATCATTATGAGAAACACTAACTGAAGTTGCGGAAGATGAAGTGTCCAAGTAATCCATCTGGGCTCCAGCAGCATTTAGGTATGTTGGTGGGGCAAGATATCCTTGGTTTTGACTCTTGGGGATATTCAATAAAGGCTTGATATCAGGTTTTTGCTGAAAATCTTTAACCATGTTGGCATTAGAAGACATGGTTTCCATACCATTGGAACTCAAAAATGTGACAGAAGACTGAGTCATCTCCTCCCCCATGGTCGTGCTTCGATGTGTCCTACTGTTCATGACTGGTTGACCTGAATTTGGGCAATTGTTTGTGGAAGGTGACGTGGAACAAGATGGAATGTCATCAGTGATCCCAGACTGGCCCCCACCAGCTCCTGCCAATAAACTGCTGCCAGCTGCAGAGAGATGATTTGTCTTTGGAGAAAAGGTGTGTCCTGCATGCCCAGGCAATTCTGCCAGCACACTAGGTTGCTGTTGCTGTTGAAGCTTCATTTGCTGTGGTGGATAGGATAACCGAACATTTGTTTGGCAATTATTCTTTGTCATCTGCGGTGTGAAAATGTGTGACTGAGGAAGTGAGTTCGCTGTTGCTTCAGGCATTTCCATAATTTGGTTGGGCATTGCAGACTTAGAAAAGCACTGAGATGCATCTAACAGCTGTCTCTGCTGATCCTGCGCTTGTGTTAGTTGAGGAGGCTGTTGCAGCGTAGACTGTTGTGCTAGAAGGGCTTGCTGTTGCTGCTGCAACTTTTGTAAAAGTTGAAGCTGAATTTGATTATCAGACATCTGCAACTGGTTTACTTGCTCAGGAAGCTGGGATGGCATCAAGTTATGCTGTTGGTTCTGACCCCTATTTTGTTGATGTTGATGTTGCTGTTGCTGTTGCTGTTGCTGTTGCTGATGCAGCAGGTTCTCAGGAAGGTTTCTGTGAAGCTGAAGGTTTTGAATAGAAGATGGCTGCTGAAGAATATTTTGAGTTTGGGCAAGCGTCTGTGACTGCAGAAGTTGCACCTGAGCTTGCGTTGAGGGTAGGGTTTGATTAATCAAATTTTGCTTTGGTTGCTGAGTAACATCAGCCAACTGTTGTTGTGGCTGCGTAATTGAAGCTAATGGGTTCAATGTAGCAGCTGGTAGCTTCTGGAGCTGATCAACAGGAGCTTGCTGAGAGACCTTCTGGGGATTGAACTGTAAGTTGTTCTGCTGAGGAATTTGGGATGCTGGCAAGCTTAACTGACGCGTCAGATCTGCTCCAGCAAGGTTATGCAGAACAGAACCTGATAAGGACTGCAAGTAGTTTGGCTGTATTGAGTTGCCCAGGGAAGGGTTTTGCTGCATGTTCATCCATTGGAATAAACTTAAGCCAGGGAGAGATTGGGTATCATCAGCAAGCCAAGGCATTGTCCTCTTAAACAGGCTCTCAAAATCAGAAGACTCATCATCTGCAAAGAGTAACATGTCAGAAATCCTCCTACTGAAGCTCTGTCTTCAAATAAATCATTGTTGAGCTGAAAAAGGTCTTCTTTCTAGCAGAACCATATCAAAGCATTCAATAATGACCTTAGCACATTTGAAAAAGTGGGCGGTTCTAACTTGTAGGACCACAACAACAATATACCAGCGAAGGTCAAAAATTGACCACACAGGACAAAAGGAGCATCTAACCTGTAAACACTGTCATGAATCATTCATTTTTGTTCCTTTTCTGAACGAATAATTGGACCACCTATGCCATTCACTATTATTTAGGATAACTCCATTGGCCCAGTCAGTAGAAACAGTCGAACCAATATAGTCAACATCCAAAGAGGCCTAGGCTAAGGGGGACCGTCCTAACACACCATGCCCAAATGGCAACCAAATCCCATTTTATTTATTCATTAGAAACAATAAGCTAATAATATTATACAACAACCACCTTTTTCCCAACTACTTGGGGTCGACTACATGAATCCTATGTTTCTATTCCACTCTATTTAAGGCCATATCCTCGGTCAAACCACATGCTCTCATGTCCTTCCTTACTAACTCTACCCATGTTATGGTATTCTTAATAAGCTAATAATATTACAGCAAAAAAAAAAAAAGGTTCAAATCCCATGTTAGTAATAAGTAAAGAATGTGGTATTATGGCTTGGACCTGGCATTCCTGGTTGCCTCGGATGCTTAGATCTGAAGAACGGGGGGGTGGGGCAGATGAAGAATGGGGCTGTCACGGGTTCAATCTCCCAGACTGATACTCGGTTACGCCTTTCCCCAGCAGTTGACTCATCCCAACCAACCTACTCAATAGCATAGAGGTAAATAATGTCAGTAAACAGGTAAAGCCTACTATGGTCTAAAAAATAATCTAGAAGCCAATAAATAAATAAAAATAAAAGGAGAGTATACATGTGGCCTTGGGGTGTAACATGTATCCAAAAGGAATAGCGTTACTACCAATGTCTGTCTGTCTTTAAAAATAGAAAAGAATAAGACAGACAATGCAACAACTTCTACCTGTAAATTTCGCCACTGAGAATTCTTCCATCTCACAGAATCAAGATCGCTAATACCTGTGATTGTACCCATATACCTGCCAAACAATTGCTTTCCTTCTTTAATCATTTTGAAAAGCGCTTCAAGTTCCAGATTCCAAAATGAAAGGTAAATATCCTAATCTAGATTTGAGAAGGAAGATATCCTCTCAAAATCCCAAATCATGGATCAAAATTTCAAGAAATTAATCAATCATATGGAAAATGGAACAGGGTCTTAGAAATTTAAAGGCTAAAGACCATTTTGTCAGCTTGAAACAACTGGAAGTCAAGTCTGAAGTTGTCGGGATACATCTTCGGTATTCTAGTTCTTAACGTATGTTGCCAAAACTGGTAAATTAATGACATTTTTGGAGATCAAAACCCAATTACAACTACCTTCTTGTTCCCGATTCTTCAGTTTCAAACATCATTCGAAAGCGCATTCCAAGGGATATCTGACTGCTGCATACTGCTTTATAGTACTTGGCAAGAGGAATGACAAAATCAGACGGACTAGCCCTGTATGTACCAGAAAAAAGAACACTCACAGAATTTTTCAAAATGAAACAATTTGACAATGTCCTGATACTCATTAGGAAATTTAGAGTGTAAGACTAATTAATTCAAAAGAATGATTTTATAACAAACAAATGGGAAGTCATTTAACCTTGGATTATAAAAGACAGTAAAGGGGCTGTTGTTAGCAGCTGCATGTGCGGCTGCTGCTAGGATCCCTATGTGCATACTATCACTTGACAACACTGATGATGATAAATTGGTAGGCTGCCTGTTAGCCCGTCTAATACCCAAGAGAAGCTGCTGCTTTTCATCCCTGCTCACAACCATCAGAAACACAAAGGTTCATGCAAAGGAATTCAACTGGAAAACCACAGGCGTTTATCGAGAGAGAAAAATTGCTATTAATCAGAAACTCAAGCCATCTAAACCATAAAGCTCTTAGAACTTAATTCCATTACCTAATAAATAAGACTGAGTCACCTGCGAAAAGCCTCTTTCCACTAACAAATAGGCTCCACCCTGTTGTAAGCAAGTGGCGTTTTGGTTGACCTGTATTATGAAGGAAAAAATCAAATCATATATCCCGAAAATAGCAAAGAAGTGTAATGGTACTAAGGAAAAGTGTCTAACAAACCACTAATGGCTGTAGTCTAGCCCCTCGTGGTACTCCAAATAGGTGGGGGAGGGGGGGGGGCAAAATTTGGGGGGGCGGGGGGGGGGGGGGGGGGGGGGGGCAATAATGAGCAAAATTTGGCTAATAATACTGAACCTACCACGATAGATATGACGAAAGGTCCACACATTATCATGCAAATCCCTAGCAACAAGTTCCTGAGCAGGGGGTTGCATAGAGAAATCCTAAAAAGAAATAAGAATATTAGTTACATAAATGTAATTTTAAGATCAACAAAGTAAATTCAATAGATAAGAGAATTTTCTTACAAGGGCAGGAAAAATCTTTTCTGCAGCACGCCGAGGTACAGAGAAACCTCCATGAGTGCTTGTATCACTTGCTGTCAAAGTCTTACAGAAAAATTCTGTTTGTGGTTTATTTGTCTTTATGGAAAGATCTGACCTCAACAATGCTTCCTTGTCAAACTGCACGACATGTAGATAAATTCTGTTCCAGTCACAACTCTAAATGCGGACTTAATTTAAACTTCTGCAGGTTTAAGACACTAAAAGGAGTTCTTTTCTCTGTAATTTTCTAGCTGTCTTTTTGTTTTCTTTTTTCTTTTTTCCTGTCAATTTGATATTATGAAATGCCAAATGACAATGTCATATTGAAGCAAGCCCTTACGGAAGGAACCGGTTGGAGTGTCATCTGAGCATATACTTCATCTGTTTCTGGATCCGCCTAGAAAACAAATGCAATTAAGTTAATTGATTAGAAGAAATAAGAAATACCAAACTAGTTTCATGAAAGAAAATAAAGCCAGATAACGTCAGTCATACATGCAACGTAACATTGTGCAGAAGGCATAATAGCTTTGAGGGCAGATTTGGGTAGTTTGGTATTTGAGCATCCACATCCTTCTTCATAGATGCTGCAACCTGAAAAATGGCAAATTTGCACATGCAGTGAGAACCAACATTTTAGCAAAGAAGAAATTCGGGGAAAATAAATTGGTTTCAATTGTATAGTCAGTATACGTGTTTTGGGAGCCCGCACGGGCTAGCTGGTTCAACACTCACAAAAGTGAGACGGACTTAAATGATGCATGTAGTTCGCGGGCAATTGCGTGCATCCGGATTTTGAAAACCTCCACGAGTCCAAAGTGGCTAGCGGGTGGGTTAATTCTTTGTTACCAAATATATATATACACGTGTTATGGGCTTAAAATATAAAGGAAGTGCAGCAAAAATTCAATGACTATAAAATCATAGGATAGGATACACCATTTTTATGTATATTACAACAAATAATGAAATGCATCGATTCCATCACATCTCATACTGTAAAAGTCTAATAATAATAAATAAACTCTATATGCCATCATCAGTGTCTGAACTCGTATTGTTTGGATAATACAATGATTACCAGTTTGCCAATAGAAAGTAACAATCTACATCTGTCCATAATCTATAATTTTACAGAATGCTAAATGACCATACTGCTTTTCTGGGTTTTATCATCCACTTCTACTTTTACTACCGGATGAGCAATTAATTTTTATAGATAGATATATTTGAAGGGTAATTAGGAAACTGTGTTATAGTTCTCATTTCCAATTTTGTAATAAACTGAAGTGACTTCCATCATTTGAGCATTGATACTACTACACATTGTAATAGTGGAAACTCTTGAAGCCATTTGAAAACCATACTGAATTGCATCAACTAGTATCCAAAATAATTATACTTAACCTGTAGAAGCACACACTAGGATTTATTATACCTCAATTATTTTACCATATAGCTGAAGACACATTTTTTCATAACCAACAAAACTCCACATAGGACAAAGGTGTAATTTCGCAATCCAAAAATAAAATAAAAACACACACACCAGAAGGGGCGCAAGTTGGCAAATGATTATCCTTATTCCTTTTTCACTTTCTCTTCGTTTCACCTACTTAAAAAAAATAGCGCAAGCTAGAAAGAACCCTAGACAATTACAGAATTAGATAAATAATCAGCACCCGTGCAGTGAATTTTAAGCAAATTCATCGTAGCCGTGCATGATAGTAATAATCTATGGCATGAGTAATGCTTTCAAGGGAGCTCTCTCCGTGAGAACTTACCCCCTTGCAGCCGTTGGATTGGGAATTTGGGACTCCCAAAGCCCCAATCAAAGTCTGTCAAATAACTAGCTTTGCCCTCTATAGATGTAGCGGCGGCGCATGATAGCAAATAATGTATATATGTTTGTGTATATTTGTGTGAGTCGACAACCAAACCTGTTCGCTGTGTCCTTGTGGGAAGTAGACGACGTGGGTCCCAGCCGCCGGCAAGTCCACCAGTGGCCCAGCGCAGGCTTGCCATAGCTCCGGATTTATGCTCCTCACTCCTGATCACACAACAAGTGTCAATCGTTTTCTGTTTGGTCGCCGAGATAAAATAAATAAATAGATAAAAATGAAAGGGAAAGAAATTATATAAATAATCTGGAATCTTTTAACTCTCACTCCGACATCCAATATTCACAAGATTACATTTTTCCACATTTTCCAGGAAATAAAATTTTTCCTGAGAAAATTCGGCTAGGACTCGGGGTTTAATTGGTCCGAAAACCGGTAAGAAGAGGAAAAGACAAAAACGGCTCGTTATGCTATCCACCGATTCTTCCAATGTCTCGGAAGCTATCGTACAGAGAGAGAAAGTAGAAAGAGAAAGGAAGTATAATCTGACCTTCGCTGGGATTCGTGGTCGCCGTCATCGTAGTAGCTCCGGTGCCGTTCGCCGGCAACTTCAGTTACTGATTCCGGGGACTATATCCCTCGCGACTCACCCCGGAAACTTAAATGTTCGAAATCTCTCACCCGCTGCTCATCTCTCCAACGCTGTCTCCGGCGAAAACAATACAATACAATACACAATCTCAGGAAGCGAATCTCCAAAATCGGAGTTTCAAGTACACGGATATGGATAGATGGAGATCAGAAAACCAAACCGTGGTCTGGGCTATATTTTCTCAGCTGAGAAAGAAGAGTTTTGCAGAGATTTTCCGAGAAAATAGCATGAAAAAAAAAAAAAAAAAAAAAGAAGAGAAATGATGTAAAGCCTCGTATATTATTAGTCAAAAGAATCAACAAGGTCTGAAACTTGCTGTCAGTTATTTTCCGGCCAATTAACGCCGGAAAATGGAAGGTTCCGGTGAGAGAGAAAAGCAAAAGTGGCCGGAAAAGTTGCCGACAAGAAGAAGACCGGAGAAGCTTTAAAAAAGGAGGGGTTGCCGAGTTTTGCCCCCTATTTCCCACTACAACTACCAGACATCTATCTCTCTTCCGCTCCTAGTTCTTCCCCACTCTCTCTCTCCTCTCTCTCTCAACCCGCGGCGACACGTACATACATACATACATGATACATACACCGTCTCTCTTTCTCCTCGAAATTTTCACTCTCTCTCTCTCTATATATATGTATATATATTTTTGTGTCTTTCTCTCTCTACACAATTCTCTCCGTCTGTGTCCGGTATGTACCCTCCTCCCTCCCCCTCTCGTCATGGATGGGGGTAAAGGACTAAAAGGGTGAAGCCTCGGATTGACCTCCGTGGTTAATGAGTTAATTTTTACTATTAGTAGTTGTGGCTAATCACCCTTTTTCTTTCAATTCCTATTATGAGAATCACATTACCGAATTACCCATAGTGTCACATCTGAAAAAATAAAATATTATTTTTTATAATATTATCAATTTAACTTTATACAGTAAAATTATAAAAAATAAATCGGTGAATTCATTAAAGATAAAGAAAATAATAATAATAATCTTTAGTAATAATTCATTTACTATTAATATAAAAATAATAAAAATAAAAATCATACTCTTAAATTCTAAATACAAAAAAGAGACACTTATTACAAGAAAAGGGCCTGAAAAGATTAAATAGCATTTTTAAATTTTTTTAATTATAAACAAAAGGTTTAAGCGCTTGACTTCAATGACAACAACAGATAATTATGAACATTCATTACTGTTGACCACCATTACGTGACAATCACATCATTTCTTATTGTGAACTTTTTGGTTATCTGAATTGTCAAATTTTTTTTTTTTTACATATACTAATATTCTTAACAGTTATTTTAAGAATATTTAAAAAAATATAATTACAAAATTGAGCTCCTGTTATCAACTTATCATAGCGGTTGGATGCAGAATATAAGTTTTACATTTCTCATTCAACTACTATAAAAATGATGTTAATAAGTATTAGTCTTCTACATGGTAGGGTACGATTTAATTTTTATTTAATCAATATCATATATATGTGGGCATTTGCTTCAAGCCTTCAACTACAAATATATATATACATATATATATATATATGTACATAAATAATAAAATGGACATTAACTCTTAATTTTACTTTTCCAATATGAGATTTAGTACTCCAAAATTTGCTAGAGCAATGTGAGAATGTATATTTTTTTACCCCAAGTTCACTGTTTTTCCAGTTTTTTACTGGCCCAAAAATTACTACACTAGGATACACCGCTGCGTGGACTAGCCTTCTTTAACATGGCTCCAAGTCTCAAGTGACTGTTGAGACGGTTGATGTATATTGTAGGCCCCATGTCTATTTTGCAATATTGTTGTTGAAAGTGTATGATATAAGAAGTGTATGAACTTCGAATTGATGATGTTTTAGAGCTACAATGCTATATTTTAGTTAAGATGATCAATCACATAATTTGATGAAAATATATTCAAATGTGTGTGTTAATATTGAATTTGAACAAGAAAATAAATTCAATATATGTTAACAATGTAATGACAAGGTATGGAAGAAATTAAGATACTTTAAATATTAATGTAATGATTAAGCATCAGATTATGTAGGAATATTTTTTTTTTTTTTTTTGGAATTAAGAAACTTGAAATTTTATTTACTTTCGATCCCTTTCATGACGGGACACACCTTGTCGGCGGATCAGGGCCCACGAGCATATGGCAATGTTGACAGCTCCGCCTTTTACAGCATTATACTTACTACTAGCTCTTGCACTGTGCCCCTTATTATTTATCAATAAGAGGTATCAACTTTTATTAATAATTTAGCTCCATTTGTTAACTGTTTTTGTTTATGATTTATCATTTAAGTTTAAATTAAATATAATAAGGGTCTGTTTGAAGTTTGTAGTGTGGTGTGGTGTAGTGCTCTAGCCTAGACCTGAGCAAATGTTTTGTAACGTGGTGTTCTGAAATGAGAACAAAACATGTTTGGCGCGTTACAATTGCTTTGAGAATTTTGGAACAAAAATATGGCAAAACATGTTTGGTAATATATTTTGTTCTAAAAATTATGAGAACAAAACATGTTTGGCAAAGTTGAAGTGTAACCAAAATTAATAAAAAAATATTATTCAATATGTTTGGTAAAGAGTGTTTTTAAATAATGTTTTAATCAATACATTTTTTATAACTTTATTAAATATAAAGTAAAAATTAATTATTGCATTATTTTAATATACAATTAATATAACATTTAATATATTTATATATATATATTGTTAAAAATTCTTCTTAATTTATTATAAAAACCAATAAAATATATTCTAAATTTTAAAACCTATTAATGTTGCATATTATTTTGACAGCATTATTTCAATATCGAACTGAAATAAACTTTCAATATATTACACATTACATAAAATTGTATATATTACAGACATTAGTTTCATAAATATTACATCATTTGTCAACATGCACAATAAAGTGAGTACAAAATAAAATTAAACTAATATATCACATCATTTATCAACAGCCACAATAATCAACAACAACAAAATGAGAAATAACATAAAGAATATAGTTATAGTAAGACAACAACAACAACCATAGATAATGTAATTTTGCCGATTTTGTTGAGCTTGTATAATAGCAACTACATCCTCCAACTCTTCATCCACATGACCACCCACTTGCAGATGTTGGTGCATGTCATCCACCCATATAAATGCACGAGCATGTGACTAAATCAGAACAAAGACTTGTATATTATTAGAGTGCACTTGTAACACACACATGTAGTTAAAAAAAAAATTATTAATTCCAAAAAAAATGTATACCTCCCAAGCTGGACATCTATAGAATGAACGTCCATAATTTTTTGAAGTTGCAGCCGTATAAAGATTCATTCGACCCCTTCCACAAGCACACGGTGGCCCCATCACCCTGTATCTTATACATGACTGTATATACAAGTTATTAAACTGATCCAAAAAAGTTAAAAGAAAAAATTAAAATAAAATAAAAAAGATAATCATATAGTTACAACAACTTTTACATTTATCGAAATCGTAAATTAATGTTAAAATAAAGATTTTATTACAGTTATCCAAATCCATACAAATAGTTAAAATAAAGTAGTTGTTACAGTTATCCAAATACTAACAAATGGAACAAGTATAAAGTAGTTTTTACAGTTATCCAAACATGATAAACATGTAAATCCTTGTTCAATGGTGCTGACTTGCATTCCATATAGTGTCAGCAATATTATCGCGTAGAATATCCATTGGTCACGAGCAAGATTGCGATGCATTATGTGGAACATCAACTTTATCATCTCCAAAAATTTCATTTATCATCGCCTCCACAGTTGCATCATTAAATATTGGATCTACATGCGCCTAATTTCTTATAAAGTTATGAAGTGTGCAACAGGCTAACACAATAGCAACTTGAGCTTCAAACTTATATGGGGGCATTTGCTTCAAGATGGGGAATCTTATCTTAAGAAACCCAAAACAACGCTCAATTATATTTCGTAATGACGAGTGCCTGTGATTATATATTTCCTCTCTACCTTGGGGTTGGCGAGAAGCTCTACGGTACTCTTGGAAGTGGTGCTGTTGGCCCTTGTAGGGGGCCAAGAAACCCGGTTGATTGGCATATCCGGAGTCCACCAAATAATATTTCCCTGCCATTTTACAAACTATAAGCCACGTTTTTTTACCATGATATTTTAAATAAGTATTACAAAATTATAGCAAGTATGACATTTACCGTCTGGAGGCATTGGGAAATGCAAATCCTCATTATTAATGGTCTTGTTCAATATCTTAGAATCATTAGCAGACCCCTTCCATCCTGCTACGACGTACGTGAACATCATATTAAAATCACAAACAACCATTACATTTTGTGTGGTATCTCCCTTCCTACCATGAAATGGTATTTGCTGGTCCACAGGCACGTTCGCATGGACATGAGTTCCATCAATTGCCCCTACGCAATGCCTAAAAAAAGGGTGGTACTTTTTGTTCTTCTTTATATGGTTAGGAACTTCGCTAAAATCTGGGGCGACAATAATTTGTTTCCCTAAATTACAGACTTTTTGTAAAACCGCATGGAAGTATTTTGAAATTGTATAGGTGGAGTGTTGAAATCTTTCTGCGACCACACGATTTCCTTCATTATGACCTAAAGTAAGCAAGAATATGCCAACTTGTTCATAAACACTTACACCTGTAGAGTCTTTCAACCCTAATGACTGAAGCTCCCCACATAACTTCAAAAAAACAGGGGTGGACATCCTGAAATTTTCAAAACATCTATTTCAAGATCTCCATTATATATGTTTCCCCAGTTAAAACAGAATCCCTACAAGGTTGTTTATCGTAATGTTTCCTATAATACTCCAACATGCATGCCATTACGATGACACAATCGTTCTCCTCATCACCATCGTCATACAAATCAATTATTGTCCTAATATCCATTTGTATAAGTCAAAATTTAATAAACGAGATTAATTACAATCATCTCAAGCGAAATACCAAATAATAAATAAAAGCAAGACAACAAATAAAGTCAAATCAGTTCATGAAATAGTTATATTGTCATGAGCTTCAAACCAAATAACATAAACACGAGTGTACTTAATATTACAATCAATTAAAGTCATAACAACACCAAATAAGAAATAAAAGCAACACACCAACTAAAGTATACTTAATAGTACAGTCATCCAAAATCATAATAAAAGCAACATACTAAATTAAAGTCCATTGATCCAACTAACCCTCTTATCATCAGGACAGTCATTAAGAAAGAAATCCCTCCAAATTTCATCATTGCGTAACATCTGGATAACCTTACCATATTGTTTCATATTAACACCCTTCAACTTATTCAAAATATAACAACATAACTTAAAATCACCTTTTGTCTTGTCGGGATAATTGACTTCAACCTCCACATTTCCTTCATTAACTGTAATCATAGATGATGAAGAAGCGACTATGGCCATTTCAATTCAATCTGTTTTCTCTCTATCTCTCTCTTTCATATAGTACATGAGCTCGCTCATTGTGAAGGCAAAACTCTTTCTCTTTGGTTTCTTACCACGAGATTCAGGAAAAGGACTGAACTCATGACCGCCTAACTCAGCAAAATCATCATTAAGGTTAAATGAGTTATGTATGCCTGCATGGTGTGCGGGGGCTTGGTTCATAATGGGTGGATTATACGAAGTATGGACATGTACACCTGCAGCGTGTGTGCCTCCAAATATGGTGGTGAGCTTGTCAAAATGATTGCATGGCTTCTTTCGATACTTACTATATTGGGCATTCACCTACAAATTATTAAATTACTATTAATATTAAGATAAGTATACTTTTTTGTAAAATCAACAGACATTTATTTTAATAACTAACCTTGATCAATCTACTCCATCTTTCTTTTTCAACTATAACCATGCCTGTCTCAGCATTGAATCCCATGTTTGTTTCTCCTAACAGACCCACAAACGCTTTGTAGTCTGTTCTCAAGTGGTTGAATTTACTCTTAAGTTATTTCAGTACAAGATTGTTGCCTATACGGACCATCTTGCCTTTTAGTATATTCTTCCAACCAATTGCACTAAAAGTTGTGTTACTCCGATTACCAGCCTTCACTTCTTCCTCCATACAGATGATGAAAGCTTCAACCTGAGAATCATCCCATACTAGTTTTCCATCATCGGTATTGTCTATAAGGTCCTCTATTTCTTCTCCCACCACATTGTCAACATTTATATCCATTTAATTACATAGTTTTAATAAAAATGTGTTAAAAGGGTCATACATGCTCTAAAACTCTCCATCTTCCCCATTACCAAAATCTTAAATCGCAATACATAAGAGATATATAGATAATAGTGTATTTGTTTTGTTAAAATAAGTAATTAGGGAAGTTTTGACTATTAAAATGATTTGATATATTCAAACTGTATAGTTTTAGGAATTTTAACTTTATAAATTTAGATTTATGGAACACGGAAACAAGTTTGTGATTATTTTCTTTTGCTCTCACCCTTCAAATTTAAGAGAGTTTATAATTTCCTGTTTCTGTGATTATTACACTTTTAAATTTTTTTTTTAACTCTGTCTTTTTGGCTTTCTTTTTTCATATATATCTATATAATTATCAATAGACAACTTGGTAATTAGAAAAGGCACATTTTTCCAAAAAAAATTAGAAACCAAAAGATAGACAGAATATAGACAAATGCTTAATAATCACTCCATATTTTTAAAAATAGGAAAACTGATGAAAGAAAATAATAATACCAATTTAATAATTTTCAAAATAAATTTAATAATGAAGTATATGTTTTATTAATAATTGAGACAATTTAGAACGGGGTGGGGTTTTGTCTCTCCTTCCCAAACTTGTGTTACAAATATTACGAGTAACTTTTTTTTATAGCAATTTCTTTTTATAGCAATTTTTGGTGATTATCAAAAAATTTCCTTTCATTCGAGCACAACTGAATCATATCATCACAAAACCATCTAACATACATATATAGAGATATAATCAGCTCATATATGTATAAATTATATACAGAGATGTATTTTTCATATTCTTAAACGACTATTTTGACATTTAAAAGTCTATTTTTCATATTCTTTTCCACACCCTCTGAGTTTCACCCATGTTCTTCTATACATAAAATCTATTCTCTACCTTTTTTTAACCCAACTCCACCTCTATTTATATAGTATTCAAGCCATTTTTTATCAGACAAAGATTATAATACCTTGTATGACAAGAAGTAATAAAAAAAATTAAAACTCCAAAATAGATCGAAGTCTAAATGAGACATTGTAATGTTCCTCTATATACACACACATACTTCTGCATTCTTTGCTCTGAGAATTTTCTCATCAATATTAACTGAAATAACATAAAAAATTGTAACAAATCTCAACATACCAAGATGAGAGAGAAGAGGAAATAAAAAGAGAGCTTGGGTAAACCGAGAGTGCAGAGAGCAGTAGCGAAGCTTGGTTTCGCCGAAAAATGCAGAGGTGAGACAGACGGAGGTCAGATCTTCATACAAACATGGTCGATTTGAAGCTCGATCTTCAAACAACGGAATCCACGTTAGACAGAGCATAAGGAAAACCAGAAGAAGAAGCAGAGGAACTCACCAAAGAATGAAGAAGACGACCTTCAGATCTGATTCAACCCCACTGCAGTGACAAGAAGAGCACTGTGACTCGCCTCTGGAACGGCTTGCTTCGTGAACCCTAGAAAGTGTTCTGCGATTTTTTATAGCTGTGATCAAAAGTGAGTACAAGTTTTGGTGTTTGTTCTTCCCGGTACAGTATTATGTGGGCCGATACAGTATGGGAACAAGCAAGAACACCTATTTTTTGTTCCAACAATTGGCCCATTTTTGCCAAATGTTCCAGCACTGTTTAAAACAATACAAGCCATGCCAAACACGTTTTGGGCCAGAACAGTAGAATTTTGCACTGTAGGGAAGGGAGTAGAACATGGTAGAACAATGCTCAAACATGCCCTAAGTGTTTATGTGTCATTCTGCTGTTTGGCCAAGCCCAAAAAGAGACTAATGCGTCTAGTGGTGCAGCAATATGGAAGTTGTCATTATGCTGTGTTACCGTAATTATGTTCTGTGGGTGGCTGCTATGTTATGTGTTTGTTGAATGTTTTTTTTTTTGATCATTTCTTTGAGATGGATGAACTATGTACTCTTGTTGGGTTGTAGCGTTTTATTTGCTAGGAAAAGAAAAGAAAAAAAAATTATATATTTATGTGTAATTTTTATTTATCGATAAACAAATACATTCTTTGAAAATGTAAAAATATTTATCTTTTTTTTAAAATAGTAAATAGAAAAACGTGTTTGTTGACCTTAAACAGTTTTTAAAAAATTCAACACTAGTTTCAAAATAATAACAAAAGTTTTTATAAAGTGTTCAATTATTTCTTACTTATAATGGTTTTCAAGTAACAAATTGCTACTTCAATCATTTTTTTTCCTAGAAAGTTACTCATCACTTAAGTAATATTTCAAGATATCCATTATGAAGATCCACCAAAAGAATGTAAGAATACAGCTTTGTATTTGTTTATTCTTACTATTTGACTTGATATACAAAGATAAGTTCACTGTTTGACCCACTTCCTTTTTAACTAATATAAACAGTTTATTATATATGTGTGTGTGTGTGTGTGTGTGTTTATATATATTGTTAAGTATTTTGTCTCATTCTTTGACCTACTTCCATTGGGATCATTGCCACTAATGTATAGTGTATGAGGAACGGATCCTCTTCTGTAAATGCTTTTGTCGTAACCTTGCGGTAGTATCCAAAATGGCTTTTACGGCATTATAATAAGAAATAATACATTATAATAATAAGATTATAATAAGATTTTTGGGTGCTAGCTAAGCAAAGTGAATATAATACACTATAATAAGGGAGTCGATATTCGCACTCTATTTTTCTACAATTGCACTACTCTTAAATAAAAGGACAATTATATCCCTAATTTTATAAATAAATAATTATTTTGTTCTCAAATATCATAATTACCCTTTCAGTTTAGAAATATATATTTCTCTCACACTTTTTCCCCAATTTAACATTTTGGGTCATTTATAGCCTCTCTCAATTAAATCTCTACTTTGTATTAATTATATACTCTCTTTCGGTTAGGGTTTAATATTGATCTTTGTATGTAACAATAGAAGATTAATACAGAAAGTATGTAAGAACTATCAAACTCCATGAGCCATTTAACACCATCGTGCTAGTGGTGATGGTAATTTTTTATTTTATTTAATCTTGATCTCAACATATTATCTTTAAAAGAAAATCAGAGTTTTGAGTTAAACTTATTCGAATTTCCTATGAAGTCGTGAAGAGTGTTTTAATGAGTAAAGATTGAATCTTTGAATGAAAATGTCTCAATCAAAGTACCTATTATGTCACTAGACCTTTTTAATGTATAAAGATTGAATCTTTGAAAGAAAATGAGAAATTTGAATTAAACTTATTTTAGTTCCCTATGAAGTCACGAAGAGTGTTTTAATGAGTAAAGATGGAATTTTTGAATGAAAATACCTCAATCAAGGTATCTATTATATCACTTGACCTTTTTAATGTATAAATATTGAATCTTTAAAGGAAAATGAGAGTTTTGAGTTAAACTTATTCGAGTTCCCTATGAAGTCGTGAATAGTATTTTAATGAGTAAGATTAAATCTTTGAATGAAAATACCACAATCGAGGTACCTATTATGTCACTAGGCATTTTTAATGTATAAAGATTGAATCTTTGAAAGAAAATAAGAGTTTTGAGTTAAAAATCTTTGAATGAAAATACCTCAATCAAGGTAAATATTATGCCACCAGACCTTTTTAATTTATAAAGATTGAATATTTGAAAGAAAATGTGAGTTTTTAGTTAAACTTATTCGAGTTTTCTTTGAAGTCACAATGAGTTTTCTAATGAGTAAAGATTGAATCTTTGAATGAAAATATCTCAATCAAGGTACCTATTATGTCACTAGACCTTTTTAATGTATAAAGTTTGAATCTTTGAAAGAAAATGAGAGTTTTGAGTTAAACTTATTCGAGTTCCCTATTAAGTCGTGAAGAGTGTTTTAATGAGTAAAGATTGAATTTTTGAATAAAAATACCTCAATCAAGGTACCTATTATGTTACTAGACCTTTTGAATGTATAAAGATTGAATCTTTGAAAGAAAATGAAAGTTTTTAGTTAACCTTATTCGAGTTTTCTTTGACGTCACGAAGAGTATTTTAATGAATAAAGATTGAATCTTCAAATGAGAATACCTCAATCAAGATACCTATTATGTCATTAGACCTTTTCAATGTATAAAGATTGAATTTTTGAAAGAAAATGAGAGTTTTGAGTTAAACTTATTCGAGTTCCCTATGAAGTCGCGAAGAGTGTTTTAATAAGTAAAGATTGAATCTTTGAATAAAAATAACTAAATCAAGGTACCTATTATGTCACTAGACATTTTTAATGTATAAAGATTGAATCTTTGAAAGAAAATGAGTGTTTTGCGTTAAACTTATTCGAGTTCCCTACGGAGTCGTAAATAGTGTTTTAATGAGTAAAGATTGAATCTTTGAATGAAAATACCTCAATCAAAGTACTTATTATGTCACTAAACCTTTTTAATGTATAACGATTGAGTTTTTAAAAGGAAATTAGAATTTTTAGTTAAACTTATTCGAGTATTATTTGACATCACGAAGAGTGTTTTAATGAGTAATCTTTGAATGAAAATACCTCAATCAAGGTACCTTTTATGTCACTAGACTTTTTTAATGTATAAAGATTAAATATTTGAAAGAAAATGAGAGTTTTGAGTTAATTTTATTCGAGTTCCCTATGAAGTCGTGAATAGCGTTTTTAATGAGTAAAGATCGAATCTTTGAATGAAAATACCTCAATCAATGTACTATTATACCTTTTTAATGTATGAAGATTAAATATTTGAAAGAAAATGAGAGTTTTGAGTTAAACTTATTCGAGTTTCCTGTGACGTCACGAAGGGTATTTTAATGAGTAAATATTGAATCTTTGAATGAAAATATTTCAATCAAGGTAAATATTATGTCACTAGACATTTTCAATGTATAAAGATTGAATCTTTGAAAGAAAATGAGAGTTTTTAGTTAAACTTATTCGAGTTTTCTTTGAAGTCACAATGAGTTTTTTAATGAATAAAGATTGAATCTTTGAATGAAAATACCTTAATCAAGGTACCAATTATGTCACTAGACCTTTTTAATGTATAAAGATTGAATATTTGAAAGAAAATAAGAGTTTTGAGTTAAACTTATTCGAGTTCCCTATGAAGTCGCAAAGAGTATTTTAATGAGTAAAGATTGAATCTTTGAATGAAAATACCTCAATCAAGGTATCTATTATGTCACTAGACCTTTTTAATATATAAAGTTTGAATCTTTGAAAGAAAATAAGAGTTTTTAGTTAAACTTATTCGAGTTTTATTTGATATCGCGAAGAGTGTTTTAATGAATAAAGATTGAATATTCGAATGAAAATACCTCAATCAAGGTACCTATTATGTCGATCATTAAACCTTTTTAATGTATAAAAATTGAATATTTGAAAGAAAATGAGATTTTTGAGTTAAACTTATTCGAATTCCCTATGAAGTCGCGAAGAGTATTTTAATAAGTAATGATTGAATCTTTGAATGAAAATACCTCAATCAAAGTACATATTATGTCATTAAACCTTTTTAACGTATAAAGATTGAATTTTCAAAAGAAAATGAGAATTTTGAGTTAAACTTATTCGAGTTTCCTATGAAGTCGTGAAGAGTGTTTTAATAAGTAAAGATTGAATATTTGAATGAAAATACCTCAATCAAGATACCTATTATGTCACTACACCTTTTTAATATATAACGATCGAGTCCTTGAAAGAAAATTAAAGTTTTTAATTAAATTTATTCGAGTATTCTTTGACATCACGAAAAGTGTTTTAACAAGTAAAAATTGAAACTTTGAATAAAAATACATCAATCAAGGTATCTATTATGTCATTAGACATTTTTAATGTATAAAACTTGAATCTTTGAAAGAAAATGAGAGTTTTGAGTTAATTTTATTCGAGTTCCCTATTAAGTCGCGAATAGTGTTTTAATGAGTAAAGATTGAATCTTTGAATGATAATACCTCAATCAAGGTACCATTAGACCTTTTTAATGTATAAAGATTGAATTTTTGAAAGAAAATGAGAGTTAATCTTTTTTTCGGCACCTTTTAATCTTTTTCTCAACCCTAATTTTTTTTTCTCAACAGCTTTTAATATTGTTTTCAACATCTTTAATTTTGTTCTCAAGACATTTAATCTTATTCTCAACAATTTTTAATCTTATTTTTAACATCATTAATCTTTACTTTAACTCCTTTTAATATTTACCTCAATGCATTTTTACCTTGTTCTTAATCTCAAATATGAGTAAGTTGAAATATTAATAATAAATGAATAAATCAATGTCCTGCTCAAGTAGTGAGCAATTGTTCTATGCTAGTAACGATATTGAAATGAATTTTTATGGTAGTCTTATTTGAGCAAGGCATGGCGGCTCAAATTGATTGATTTATTCATTTATTAATTTTTTGAGATTACTCAGATTTGAGGTTGAAAAAAATATTATAAGGCATTGCGGTAAAGATTAAAAAGGTGTTAAGGTAAGTTAAGAACAACATTAAAGATGTTGAAAATAAAATTAAAAGTGTTGAAAACAAACTTATAGGTGTTGAGGAAAAATATTAAAAAGTGTAAAAAAAAAAAATTATAATATGTTGAGATAAAGATTAAAGGTATTAAGAATAAGATTAAAATTTTATAAATCACTTTAATTGAGTTTGATTATTACAAATCACTTTTGTTATGTTTGGGAGTACCGAATCAATAGATTGAAATATTTCTTTCAATTTCAAATCGAAACTATCAATACCGTCCTTCCAAAAATAATATTTATGTTTTTACATCCAATTATGTGATTGATGCACGTTTATTAATTTTTTTGTTTTTCCTATTGGTAACACTATGTGTTATAAGTTTAAATTCAATCTTATATATATATATATAAATTTATATAAATGTCTTTTACCATGATCATACTGATGTAGTTGTTGTCAGAATTGATTTACATTACGTATAAAGAAATTCTTTTACCATGATCATACTGATGTGGTTGTTGTTAGAATTGATTTACATTACGTATAAAGAAATTATTTAATCTCTTAATTTATATATATATATATATATATATATATATATATATATATATATATATATATATATTTCTTTCATATATATTTAAGAAAGTGAGTAACATTAGAGAGTTCAGAATTTTTTATTTTATTTTATTTTTTATAGTTTACTATTAACGCTGGGAAATTTTGTTTTAAGTTTAAATTACCTTTTCAAAAAGTTTGCCTTAAATGGCATAATTTATTATACAGTATGGGTATAATATGACCAGCTTATAACAAAAGTACTACCTCTGTCCCATATTAGTTGTTCATTTCGAAAATTTTGACTCAGTATCACCTTTTATTTTTTAGTCATTTGATGTCATTTTTAGTCATATCATTTTATATACTTATATATTACCTATATATCATATTAGATGTTTAATTTCGTAATTTTAAGTCACAATTAGTTTTTAAAGTGGACAATTAATATAGGATGGAGATAGTACTATTTTGTGTCAGTTAAATTTTATTACTTATGTAAGTTCTTGTGCCAGATATATTAAATGTTTGGGTTAATTTTACTGACACCCCCTCAGGTTTGGTCAAATATCACCCTCAAATATCTTTCGAAAATAACTATCACTTAAGTCCATTTTCACTTTTCCGTCATAATTTCCATTAAAAATATATAAAAGATAATTTTGCCCCTACATACATTTTGACTTGGTCAAAAGTGCTCATTTTAAATAAATTTGAAATCACTAATATATGAAATGACCACAATACCCCTCACAAACTTCCATATATTTTACGCAATTGTGCCATGTTTGGATGCCTCTATTAGACTATTTCTCTCTATAACATCTACACACATTCTCTAAAAATCTCTCTCCATTCTCTCTCTAATCTTTTTCTCTCGATCTTTGGTTCTTACATTTCACAGATAACACATGCATACATATATAAATATATGTATTATTTATATGTTTTTCAACAATTAATAAACAAGAGAATTTGAACAAATAAAGAGATTCCAACACTGAATTTTTAATTATACCCATTTTTTTACATTTATAGTGCTTATATTCATTTCAGATTTCTTTCAATCAATTAATAGTAAAAATAAAAAATAAAAAATAACCACTTAATCCAGAGTGAATTCATAAAAACTTTACTGTTTTGAGATTTCTGTCATTTGTGGCTATGGCAACCATTTGTAAAAAAAAATAAAAATTTGAAAGAAAATTTCCATTCACATTAAATATAACAATTCAATATAGAACTCTCCAACATAATTAGGCAATTCAATTTTTATAAGAGATTCAGATGATCTTTATATTACTTTTCACCAATCCCCCCCCCCCTTTCTCTCTAAAAACCATACAAACTCTTCACCAATCCTCTATTTCTCTTTCTCTCACTCTGTATCTCTGACTTTCTCTAGAGGCAATAACATAGCAGTCGTAGAGCATGTCTGTTAGTTTTAAAAACTAACACCTCTAGAAAAACAATTAAAAATAAAGAAAATTAGACTTTTTCTCTCCTAATCTACGTAATCTATTGTGGCCTTTAACCACGGTTCCGCTTCCTAATTGTAGTTAATAAGCTGTTATCATTACCCTATAGGACACCGACGATGGTAGACGATGATGACACTAACGGTATTGCTACGTGATATTTATCTCCAACAGCGGTCATCACCATCCATGGCCGCGGCCCTCAGAAAAGGTGTCATCATCGTTCACCACTACCATAGTCATCCATCCACAATAATTATTTGCCATCAATTGATGTCAATTGCAAAACATAGGAGCACTTACTTCTCTCAATTTCGAAACTAACCTAACCAGATTCACATTCTCATATTAAATCAAAAACACATTCACACACATCTGTGTTTGATTGAACCTAAATTTTTTTTTCACTGATTAACCTAATTTCACAAAACAAAGTTGGCATCTCTGGCAGTCGTGATGGCATCTTGCTGTTTTAATTTTGGTGGTTGGGTTATAGAATCGGTGGTGGTGGTGGTGGTGAGAGAGAGGAACGGTGAAGGTGGTGTGGTTATGATGGTGGAGAGAGAGGAATGGTGGTGGTGGAGAGAGAAAGGTACAGTGGTGGAGAGAGAGGAATATATATATATATATATGTGTGTGTGTGTATATATATATATGTCTGTATATATATATATGCCTATGTGTATATATATATATGTCTGGTATATTTATAAAATTTGTAAATTTATAAAATTTTAGGGATATTTTAGTCTTTTAATTCAATTGTTTAGGTAAAAGAGTTATTGTAACAAAGTCAAAGGGTATTTACATCATTTTATATCGTGTCAGAACTGTTCAACAAACGATTGAGGTGTGAGTAAAAAATTGAAAAAAAAATTATAATATGAGTGATAATTATTTTCAAAATATATTTAAAAATTATATTTAATTAAACTTAAGAGGGGTAAGTGAAATTAATCTTTTTCTCGTTTGGGAAGGCGGGTAGAAAGTGGCTGATAGTAGCTGAAAATACGGCAGATTAAACGGAGATGTACTTTTTAAGCATGCCGTGCCCCTGTATTATCCAATAGAAATTGAACACGTTTCAGCTAGGGAAAGGGTTTAAGAAAAGAATTCTTTATGGAGAACCGTGTAAATGTTGTTGAACTAGACTACACTGTTAAGAAGGAGATACGGCGACGTCGCTGCTATCAAAATCTCGAAAGAAACAACCGATGTGAAATTATGTGAATATAATAATATCAAACAAATTTATACTATATATATATACGTCTAAGGATCAGTGTCATTCTCTTTTATTAATTTTTTTTTATTAATTTTTTTTTATTATTTTTATTTTTAAAGTACGAAAAAATAGACAGGTATAAAAATCTAGTTCAATGAAACCATGTGTGTCATTATCTTCATGCTAAATTACACTGACCATTTACCATGGGCAAATTTGACTGGTACAATATTTTGAATTTGTTGACTAAATTTTATAAATGGACAATTTTATCCTTTCATCCAATAAAATACAGAGTACAATATAATACTTACTTGATCTCTTAAAATGTGTCTATTATTTTATTTTTAGTTGTCTCAAAATAATTATCTTAATTTAAATTCTAATTTACTACTCCCTTTATTCCACAAAATTTGTTCACCTTTTTATTTTTTGCTGTCCCAAAATAACATCTTTTTTTTTTTCCTAAATCCCAAAATAATATGCTAATTTACCCTCATTCTTTTAAAGTTATAAAAACATATGAATCCATTATAGAAGGGAATATTTAAAAATATATTCATTACAACTATAATAAAAAAAACATAAAAAATTATACTTTTAAAAAGTTAGTTTCCAAAAACTTATTTATTTATTTTTGGGTGGGAAAGAGAGTATTTTTTTTAATATTCCTAATTTACTTTCATTGTCTTGAGGTTATAAAATCATGCGACCATTATTGAAGAGTATATTTGAAAATTCATCCCCTATCACCATAATAATAATAATAAAACATTAAAATTTAGGGAGTATAATTCAATTGCTGCCCATGATAAATTAAATAATGACACTCCGATAAAAAGTATGTAATTATCCATTGACTTTTAAATTAACCCATTAAATTACTCTTCATTTTAATTGACCAAAATCAGCCAAAAAAAACAAATAAAAGCCACAACCACCACCACACTCGCTACCACTGCGGCCGCCACTCCACAGCCCTCGCCACCACCACTTCACAGCCCCACCACCACCACTTCAATACATAGTTTTTCATCAATTTCACTACCTCAAAATCACCCTCCAATTTTTCAATCCTCATTTTATTCTAAATTCATCCAATCCAAGTATTCAAACTGGCCCAATTGGAATTCTTGCACACACACACACACACACACACACATATATATATCTCACTGTTACAAACCCTCAACAAAAAGAACAAAGAAGAACAAACATCATGGTTTGTGACAGAGATTGAAAATTACTCTTGCTTGCTTCACCCAAAGGCTTGTACTCAGAAATAAATGATGTTTGGTTTGTGTAAATGGTGTTTGGTTTGTGACAGTGAAGAAATGGAAGGAGGAAGAGTTGGTGGCAATGGTGGTCAAGAGGTGGTGGTAGTGGTATACTGATAGGCGGGGGAAGGTAGAAAAAAAAGCAAATGCGAGGGGAAATTGGTGGCAAAATTTTGTTTTTGTTTTTTTTTTTTTTTTTTCTTCATATATTTAGAAAAGTTAAAATAATAGTTTCATAATTTAAATCGGCCAAATTACAAGTTAGAGGGTAATAATGTTAATTTATAAAGATTTGGATGTTAACTTTACCAAAACTAAAGGTATCCCTGTAACTAGGTATCTTTAACCCAGAGTAAAGCAAATATAAATAATGAAGTATCCCAATAAATGAAAAAATTGTTATCTTCTATTGTTAAGAAAAATAGAGAGTTTTCATTGGCTCGGGTATTGCATGGTATTGCCAGAAACTAAAGTAATATTTTCCCCATATTTTTAGAAGGCCTTTCCATTTATCTTCTCTTCCTCTTTGCCTTGACTTGCAAAGATGGGTTTGTTTGTTGTTTGGTTTAACAAGAGGAAAAAGGGAAAAAAATGATAACTTTTGTTATAAGAAAAAATAAAAGAAGGGGTGAAATGATAATGTTGACATCTTATAAAGTAAAGGAAATGAACTTTATACTGTATTTATTTATTTTGAGAATATAACAAAACTTACTCATAGTGTCTAATTTGTATTCTTCCAAATTCTTCAATTTATTTTCATTTTCTTTAAAATTTTATATCAAACACCATATATCATTTTCATCCATTCCCTTTATTTCCATTTCCGTCCAAACAAACTGCACCTTAGTTACATGGTAAATTCTACTTAAATTTTTCGATTGGTATGAGTTTCTCCTCACAAGGACGATATGTTTAACTTCTTCCACAAAGATCTTTTGTTGAATTTGTAATGTTTCTGTCATCGCTCCGGAAGTTTGAAATAGCACCGCCTTTCTTTCTCTACTTTTTCTCTCGCCTCTCTCTAACCCTCGGTTGCCTCCCTTTCATCTTATCTCTTCTGCGGAGTGGGGAGGGGCCGATTCTTACCTCCTACCGATAAATAAACTCGATGTGGTGTAGATAGTTTCGCTCGGTAGGTGGTTTCATGCCGTTTTGCTGTGGTTTTGTTAGATTTGCTCATGGTTTAGCTTGCTTTTGGCTTGACAGGGTGGATCTGGTGTTTTGTCTCCAGCTAGATCCCTGATATATGTCGGATTTTGGTGTCTTCGTCTTTTTGTGCGGGGTTTGGATGGTTTTTCCCTCAGTCGGCGGTGCCTTGTGGATGCAGCCTTGGAGCTGCTGCCTTGTACATGACCTGACTTTTAGGTTACTCTTGTTACTGCTTTTCTCCTTGGGTGGTTCGCTGGTGTTTTTTAGCTTATAATCGGAGGCTGTTCTTCAATTTTTATTGTATTGCTTCTTGATTTGTTTGCTTTTATACAGTGTTTATAACTGTGTTTATATATATAGCCATGTGATTTCACACCACCAACACCAATATATTGTGTTGGTGGTGTGAAATCACATGGTTATATATATATGATAGTTTAAATTACAATTTATTATTACGGTGTAACGGATTCGACAAATATTAGTGTAAATTAATTGACGAAATCGACTTATTTATAGAAATATGTAACGATATAAAACCCTTAAACTTTTTTTTTTTTATTTACAAATTAACGGATGCATTATGTATGAATCCATACGACAAACACGGCTTGAACACAAACACATAAGCACGTGTGGTAGTTATGATATAGAGAATGTATATGCCAGTACAGTAGTATTGATTTCCAGCTTAATTGCTACAAACGTACCATTGATATGGAGTGTCTAGTTGTAATAGACATCTCCGATTGGTATATAGGTGTGCAGTATGCTCAAGATAGCATACCATTCGAATTTTGAAGTACGTACGTGGTGGTCAATGCGATCAGAAAATCAGACAGATTTGCTCTGATAACACACTTTTTTCGGTAGTTGCAGTGATGTCCCCATCAGTATATTATCACACTACCAGTAGTATGTTCAAACTCCAAAGAAAAATTAATGATTTAATTTTAAGGCTGTCAAAGAAAAAAAAATAATATTATTTTAACCACCCATTTGACTAGATGAAGATGCATACTGTATATTTTGGACAAAAAGGTATTTAGCAAATAGATATATTGGTTCTTTTTAAATACTGTACAATAATAAATAATTTACATCAAAAGTGAATAAATTTGATATAGATCTTTTGTTCCTATTATTAACAGGTGATGTTTTTGAAGTATGTCCTTTTACTGAATTTCCAAAAAATGTAAAAAAGGGTCGACTAAAGGATTTTATTTTTTTCTGTAAAACGACAAAAAAAAAAAAATCAGAAAAGTTAACACAAAGATCCATAATTTTACAACAAAAAGCTAACAGCCTAACACAGAGACCAAAATTTCAAATAATTACTATTTGAAATTATAAAATACGAGACTCTCAAATCAATAAATTTTAATAATTTAAACTTGAGCTAATTTATGAAAAAAAAAAAAAAAACTATTGCTCTTCGTTAATATTTTGCATATTTTTTTATATTAAGAAACAACACTTGTATGTGAAAATATAATAAATACAGTAAAAGAATTTACGAAAATAACATTAGTCCGTTCTCTTATGCATCACATAAGTGACTTAAAGATTAAAAAAAGAATAGCTTTCACGATTAAAATAACAACTAATTACTTTTAATGACCCACCAAAGTATATATATATATTTTCAAAAAAAGACACTTTATTAATTTTGTTTATCACTAAAAAGTTACTACTACTTTTTTTCTAGTCAATCAAACTCATTTTTATGTTTCTCTTTTTAAGAAAATGAAGGGCCCATTAATTTTACTTTCCGGAAAAAAATAAAAAATAAAAAATAAAAATATTGAAGGGCCCACCCATTTTCAAACCCATGCGGCCATGACTCATTCACGTACTAAAGTAGAATTCTATCAATCTAAACATTATTTTAGACTACAAAATTTCATTTTAAAATGCAAAATAACATGGTTTAGGTATATATTCATTACTAATTATCATAAAAATAATTTGATAATTGTAAATCATGTCTAAATTACAACATCTTCACAACCATGGGACCAAATTCTCACTTGAAACAACATTTATATAATTTTTAACTCCCCAATCCCTAAAAATAATATTTTTTATTACCTCCATGTGCATTTGAAGCAAAGGTTACAAAGCGTCACACACACACACACACACACATCGGTTGGGCATTATAAATATACAGGGACCTTGAACGTTGTCCATTAGATAATATTCAATTTTATTTTTTTTTAAAGAAGAAAAATCATACCATCTAAGTTAATTATATATATATATATATGAAATTTTATTAAAAAGAAAAGAAATGATATAATTGGTTATGAGGGAAAAGAAAAAATAACAAAACATGTATTTATATTTGGATAAATTATGAAAGAAAAGAAAAGAAAAGAAATAATAATATTTTTGTTTGGAAAAAGTAAAGAAAGAAAAAGAAAGAAAATATTTAAACTAATTTACTATAATTTACTATCATCCCCTTTATTAAGGTGAGACGCTGTCATATAAATAATTTTTTTTTATTAAAATCTTGAGATTTATTTTGATTGTTGTGAAAGTGTTACTTAAGTTGGTATCATTTCTCTTCAAATCTTTGGCTCATAGAAGAATATATAGCAAATAAGAGATTTGGCAAGAGGGATAAACTAACCCTCAAAATTCTTTATTCTCCCATCCCATCCCTCCATTTATTTATTTTATTCTTCTTTCAATTTCATCAATCCAAGCAAAGTTTTAAAAAAATAGCAAAGCCGTCAAATTTCATCAATCCCAACAAAGTATAAAAAAACTAATAAAGTCGTCACCATGATCGACAAAATATTGAAATTAGGGGCTCAGGTTCATGATTCTTATGTCACCAAATCACTAAACTTTTGACATTCCATCATTAAATAAATATAAATTAGAGACAATAATACATCTTAAGTCTCCAAAAACGTCGGAGATTAATTTCATCCCTCTATCTAACTTTTGTAATTCTATAATGGCCATCACATTATCAAAAGAGCTCGACGTAAATATGAATTCCTCATTATTCCGACAAGAGAAAATCGAGCTAGGTGATTAATCATTCAAACGATCATTTTTTTCCAAAACATACCAAACATGTTTGGTAAACAAAATATATAGTACATTTTTACTTTAAACATGGGATGGAAATGCATAGGAATCTTAGAGTACTGTAATGTGGAGTTGTAATAATATTTTGAATGAGTTTAATTGACTTAACCAACAGGCCAGTGGCCTAGCGGTATCAAGTCCCTACTTTTCAAAGAGAAATCAAAGATTCGAGCCTCCGTGAAGACATGTGTGTGTGAGTACTCAACTAAGAAAAAAAAAAGTTTGATTGACTTATTTTAGACTACAAAATTTCATTTTAAAATGCAACATTTTTTTTTTTAAATGCAAAATAACACGGTTAAGGAGGTATAATAATATTTTGTAAACTATATATTCATTAGTTATCTTAAAAATAATTTGATAATTGTAGATCATCTATAAAGTACAACATCTTTACAACCATGGAACTAAATTCTCACTTGAAACAACATTTCTTTCTTTCTTTTTTCTTTTTTTTTTTTATTCCCCAATCCCTAAAAATAATATTTTTTATTACCTCCATGTGCATTTGAAGCAAACGTTACAAAGCGTCACACACATAGATATCAACACTCTCTCTCTCACACACACACACACACAAATATATCAGTTGGGCATTATAAATATACAGGGATGATCAATGTTTCCATGTTATATCCAACAAAGCTTGCAAGGCTGTACTTGTATTAATGCATTGTGTAGATTGAGCCAATCAATTATTTGGACCTCCTTTTAATTACAAGCCATGACGGTGCCTACAAACTAAATTGTTCATTAAATAAAATTAGTCACTATCATATCTTTAATTCATGAAATTATTCGTCCAATCCATGGTCAATAATCATATATTATTACATGGTAAGGCTAATGATGTGTTCGATCAAGAAAAGTGATTATTGAATGTTGAAAGAAAAAAAAAAAAACCATACCAATCACATTAAACGGGTTATCTATATATACATTGTGTACGTGAATAAATTTCATTCTCGCAGCAAGATATCAGTTTTATATATATAATATCACTCACAATGTTGTTCTAGCAAGACTCCTCGATAATATTCAATCTTTTTTTTTTTTAAGAAGATATATCATACTATCTGAGTTGATTATATATATATATATATATATATATATATAAATATAAATTTTTCTTGTAATGAAAGACTGATTATAAGAAGTGCCATGTTAGGATTATAAGGCTTCCTCTGGATAAAATGAGGAAAAAGAAAGGAAATGATATAATAATCGGTTACTAGGGAAAAGAAAAACTAACAATACCATATATTTATGTTTGGATAAATTATGAAAAAAAATAAAAGAAAAAATAACATTGTTGTTTGAAAAAAAAGTAAAGAAGATAAAAAGAAAGAAACTATTTAAACTAATTTACTATCATACCAATTAAAATGTTGTAATTTATTTTGATTGTTGTGAAAGTGTTGCTTACTATCATTTCTCTTCAAAATTTTCAGCTCTTAGAAGAACATATAGCAAAGAAGAGATTTGGCAAGAGGGATGGAGCAACCCTCAAAATCATTTATTCTCTTTTCACGTTAACAAATCAAATATGAAAATCACCATCTTTCCATTTCTTTTATTTTATTGTTCTTTCAGTTTCATCAATCCAAACAAAGTTTAAAAAAACATAATAATAAAGTCGTCAAATTTCATCAATCCCAACAAAGTCTAAAAAAAAGTAATAAAGCGGTCAATTTTCAACAATCACAACAAAGTCTAAACATAACTAATAAAGTCGTTGCCGATAGAAAATATTGAAATTAGGGCCTCAAGTTCCTAATTCTCATGTCACCAAATCACTAACTTTTTGACATTCCTACATAAAATAAGTATAAATTAGAGACAATAATATATCCTAAGTCACCTAAAACGTTTGAGATTAATTTTATCTCTCAATAACTTTTGTAATTCTATAATGGGACGATCACATTATTAAAAGAACTCTATCTAAATATGAATTCCTCATCATTCCGACAAGAAAAAATCGGTGATTAATCATTCAAATGATCATGTTTATCCATAGCATACCAAATATGTTTGGTTAACAAAATATATAGTACATTTTTACTTTAAACATGGGATGGAAATATAAGGTACCAAAAGAAAAAAATATATGCTGTAATGAGGAGTTGTTGTATATATAATGTTAGTATATTGCAAATGTGTTACACTGTCATGTACTAACAATTAGTTTATGGTTTATTCCATTAAACATCTTACATCAACACACTCTTTTCGTTGACCTTTGATTGTCGTTTTCTCTTAAGTAAATTTGTGGAATCAGTTTCTTTTGTTTACTTTTGTTCCGGTTTAATAATCCTTTCACACCTTGCACATTCTTATGCAAAAGTAAAGAGTGGCTAATACAAACATTATATATATATATATATATATATTTTAATGACAAAAATGTTAGTATTGATTAGTGGAAGATGGGCCCGGAAGGACAATCATATCGCTTTTGCTACAATGACGTTTGCACTGATAAGATTTATATTACTGACTACATATTTATGAAGTTTACTGATCTTATCATTAATTTTCACAAAAAAATATAAACTTTTCTTAGCGATATATATATTATTAATTTTACTTTGTCTTGGTGATTTTTTATTTTATTTTAATTAAGGTAAGGTACTCGTTTTTTTTTTTTGAACTATGTTCAAATTTATAAATAACTTTCTTAAATTATATTTTGTGCATAATCCGCTGAACTATCACATTTTGTAAATAACTCTCTTAAATTATATTCTGCGCATAATTATTCTGGACTATCACATTTTATTACAAAATGCCTCAATGTTTAGATTATTTTTCATTAAGACCATAATGTCCTTTCTTACTGAATTACGCTTCAACTATTTTTCTTGTTTAAATAAATTATAAAAAAATTTCATACTAAATTGATGACATATTCTCCATTAAATTTGCATAAATTTACCTTTAATTTTTAAAATAAAAATATTAAGTAGAAAATTTTAAAACAATTTAAGTAATTTTTTAATATTTCATTAATTTATTGCATGAAAAAGAAGGTATTTTATATTTAAGTAATTTATTAATCTTTCATGAATATATTGTATTAAAAAGAAGGGTTTTTTATTTTTATTTTTTATAATATAATAAGTTTTATTACAAATTGTAATTTTTTAATAACAAGTTAATCATTTTAGAAATTGTAGTCTATTTATTTTGTTTCCATTTTTGTGTTAATTGATACTAATAATAAAACAAAGGTAAATAGTATAATTAATATTTATATAAGAGAAAAGATAATAAAAACAATTTAATAAGAAATGATAATTTATTGAGAAAGGGTAAATAGTCTTTTGTGATGGGTTTGTTCTTAATTGTAACAAATTAATAGTTCAGGGGTGCAATTTTTAGTTTCGGGAATTATTTGTAAAAGAATAATAGTTCAAGGAGATTTTTTTACACAATCATTTTAATTATTTTAAGTGATTTTCTTTTTGAAATTTTTTTACCATCTAGTAAAACCAATGACTTTGATACAAAAGGAACTCAAATAATTTACAAGTTCCAAAGCATTATGCATTGAGTTTGAGATAAAGTTGAAAGGAAGAAGCAACACACACATATAGATAAAAATTATTGGAATATTGTACAAAAAAAGATGAATAAAAAATAGGTATTGGACAAGTGAGGACATGAGTACAATCTCCCAGAATAGGTTCATAATTAGTTGGTGTGTCCAATTCAATTGACATCATTTTAGCAACTTGAGTCCAACTTGTGGGTACAGACTGATTGAATACAGCTGAGTTTGGGTACACAAGGGCCCTTTGAAGATCACACACACAGTCTCATACTTCATATATGCCACTACTACTCTATGCCCTCACTTGGCCTTTTATTTCCTGAATTTCCACATTGATATTTGTTGGAACTGGCACTGCCTCAACCACCCATTTAATATATATATAGTTATTTTTATGTAACACTGCACATGCGTAGGTCCATCAACCTTTAAATCTTATTGATATTGACAAACTCAATGTCGCGACGATAGTCTAAGTGATAATACAATTCAAGTTTTGATAAAAAATTCACACACTCATTTTGCTTTTATGAGGATTTACAACTCTCAGGCTTTCATTTTGAATGACGAGAAAGTATTACTAAATTATAAGCCTAGTTTTATATTTTTACAGTGGCTTAGGGGAAAAAAAATACAAAAAAAAGAGTATTGTTATGATTCTGATACAATCACTATAACATGTACTAATAAAACAAGTATGTGTGTGTGTGTGTGTATATATATATATATATATATATATGCATATGTTATCATGAATCCAAGAATTAGGGTTTGAAGAACCAAAGCGAATGATTTTCCTTTGCTTTTGAAACATCTGTTTACTTTGAGTACCTACAGGGGAACACTGTGCTTAAATGTTTCCCTCCAGGAATAATCTAAATTTAAATGGATTTTTAGTTCTTTTGTAGTATTATTTTGCATAAACTAAATAATCAAATAGTAACTTGATGAAACGGAATAAAATTAATGATGCAATACCATCATTTCAATGACGTTTTGGGATATAATGAGGGTATATTCTCAATTTATTGGTTTTATATTCTTAATTAATTGTGTTTTTATCTCCTATATAGAATATTCGGACCGAGTTATTATATAGAAATTGGAGAACAGGGGTCAAGTCCAGTCGTTACTGAAGATCCATTCATGGTTGAACGCGTGTCCATTGTTTTGGCCGACATCTCAATCTCTGAATGGCCCATTAAGATTCTATCCATTTCATTGATGCATTTTACAATGGAAGTAAAAAGGCAAAAGGAAAAAAAAAAAAAACTGAAAAGTAACTTTGTGAAAAGCAAATTCCTTTTGTTTGTGGTTCTAGCAATAGCAGAGAAAGTGGAGGGAAAAGGTAAGAGGAAAAGGAAAATCATTTTCCTCAGAATGAGATTATTCACACACACACACACACACTTTATAATTAGGAAAGCGCATTGAGCAACCTCAATGCATGCTATGTGCAGAACAAAATTCCACCTTTCAATCATGTTCCACCAATGCACTTGGATGATGATGTTCATTCACTCAAATTTTTTTTTTTTTTTTTCTTTTTCTCTCACATATCAGTTAGTGGAGGAATCAAATCCGAGTCAAAGACAATTATTTATTTTTTCAATTTTTTCTTATTAAATTATAGGATTTGAACTCGGCTAATTATTTACTGTAACACTTTTTCGAAAAGAAATTTTACCCGTATCAAATACTGACAAAAATTTTTGTTAGACATTATTATAAGAGGATAGAAATTTTACCTTTATCTAATACAAATAAAAATTCTTGTTGAGTAAATTGCTTCCATCTTCTTCGATACAAAAGATAAGGACTATAATTGTTGTTGGACGATATTTATTACTGTGACAAAAATAGGGATATTTGTAGAATAACTCAAAATAAAAAATGAACAAGCACATTCTAAACCTTAATTTATTTGCAGTGGAGTCAGACCATATATGGTCACCCTGACATGATTGAAAGGAAAGGAAAGGAAGCCACACACATAGAGGAATGTCTTTGGGTTGGCATTTACTAAGAGGATAAGCCAAACAGCATTAAATGCAAAAACACTTTGCCAACTCAAAGTTTATCCTTCGATTCAATGCCACAAGCCAGCTCATTACACCCATCCAATAATGCATGTGCCACTGATCTAGACAACCCCTAATTTAATGATAATGATAATAATAATAATAATAATAATAATTTAGAAAAATGGTGGGGTACCCTATGAATTAAGGGTCCTTGAGAAGTCAGGTCTATTAATTATATGGATTGGGCCTCTGATTTCCTCATTTTGAGATCCAAAACAGGGTGAGTTACATTAACTCTGTCTTGAGTTGTCTCTGTATACAACCTACAATAATGATAATGTGTGATGCAGACACATGGAAAATAACAATAGTCATCCATAATTGGATGGTCCAACTTCAATGCTCGGGCGTTGATCATGTGGAATGTCCTGGTCAAGCAAGCTAAAGTGAGTTTGATGTATCAACATTTATATATATATATATATATATATATAATGTTACGATGGTGGCAAGAATTATCCTTATGCAATGAATCATAAGGATAGAAGAAGTACAGATGTTAAAGCTTTGGAGACCATATAACCTTTTTGGGGAAAGGTATTGGGCCATAGTCTATAGAGCTCTGTAAAGAATAGGATGTTCCTAAAACCTACGTTATCATACCCTATATAAAGTCCCTTTGAAAAAGTGTTTGGATTCTAGGATTAAGTCCCTTTGAAAAAGTGTTTGGATTCTAGGATTTGGGACCAGTGTTTTGTTTGAATAACCACAAATTAGAAGTGGAGTCAACTCAGTGCTTGGGTGATTCTAATAGATATGACAGCAATTTGGATGGTGACAAATTTTAGGGTTTTGGTCATTGTTGTTGTACCATAATGGTTACGCATCTAAAGAGAGGGATGGGATTAAAGTTCGATACCTAACAATGGTCCAAATATATTTTAAAAGAATATATAATGGATTTGAAAATATTCACCATTTTAAAGTAGATAATTTGGAATAAAAACTAGAGCAAATGAAGCAACCCATGTAACAAAATAAAAACACACGCGCACACACGGTGCATATAAATAATTATTTAAAGATCATTTACAAATTGAGTTTAATTAGAATATTAAACAAATTCATGAATAATTCAGGAATTCTAAATTAAACTGTGAATTTGAAGTTCAAACATTTTATGCTAAAAAACAAGGATATTTTGAAATATTTGATAATTTTTGTCAATACAGAGTGACAATTTTGGACCTGTGTCCAACATAAAGACAGACAATTTTTGCAGGCTAGTCTCCCTAAGTTTCAAAGCCTAAATCTATCTATTGTAAGGCCCAAAACTATAAACCTTGTAAGTTATATATATATATATACATACACATATTTTCTGCTGTCTAACATATTGCTACTCAAAGAATAAACCTTAATTGAGAAATAGTGATGCTTCATAAATTACTTGATAGTCACAACTACAAACATGATGTACGTGATATGCTGCATTTAATCCAGGTAAAGGGAAGAATCTTAACAATCAACTTTTGTTCAACACAGTCCATTCTGTTCAGCGGTCGTAGCTATACAAGTTTTGCAAGAATCTTACAGCGTACCTACAAACAAATAAATAAATAAAGGGGAAAAAAAAAAGGAAGCTGAAAAAGAAGAAAAGAGTAAAAAGATGAAGGCAGTCAAGAAGGTTAAATGCAGATGTGTTCAGTGAAGGAGGGGGTTTAAATGGAAAGCCTTCGTTAGGGTTTGGGACAAAGTCGGTATTTTGTTTGGATTAACATCTTTTGGTGGAGTTGGATTTTTGGATATGTTCAACAACATGCTACCAAAATAAATCTCAACTGTTAATGAGTCTCCAAAACACAAAGTAAAAAAAGGAATAAATAGATGATTTTATTGAATGATGCTGAGTAGTGACAAAGAGTTTTGGATTTACATTGGATTTATTCCTCTTTTTCCAACTTGCATATGTTAAGAGCAACAAAAACATTAAATATTTAACATTTTATTACTCTACTTACATCACCTTAAAAGCAAAGATGCAAAATCAGTTTTGAAGCGTCCGCCGACGACGAATTTTTAGATATCCGAACTTTCCAGCACCTGGAGAAGAACCCTCAAATAAAAATGGCAAATAGCCGGTGGCTTCTTTGTATCTCCGCAGAATCTGGAGATCAAAAATCAAAGCTATTTGAGAATTTTGAAACGGAAAATATAATGACAAAAGAAAATTTTATTTAATTATTACTGCTACGTACTAATAGAGATGATGATCATAACTACCTCAAACTATAATATTACAAGAAACATCCTTTATTTAAAAATAATAACAATGTCCCGTTGAATAAGAGTGTCATTTGTCAACATGCTATTTACTTATAAATGAAGAATGCAGACATGCAAATTGCAGCTTCTCAAATCACATTTGGTAATCAGAACGAAGGGTTTTCGTGCATCCCATAGCTATTCGATTTTATAAAAGGTTAACATGGTTTCATTCCTCATGGAGATAACTTGAAATTTGACTAAGAATTCACTACTTTCTATTTCCCATTTCAACATTGAAGATGCATCAATGTCTTACCAACCATCTAACCCTTGTCCAAGTAATAGAGGGAATGCCAATAAAACGCAGATTAAGAACACATGATTAGCTAGATGGATTAATGGTGTAAGAGTCAATGTAATATGCTGCATTTAATCCAGGTAAAGAGAATAATTCTTAAATGGAGGGCAATATAGTGAGATATGAAAATAATTTCCAGTCATTCCAATATACACAACAAAAAGAGTTTTACTGATCATCAGCAACTTCAATCAGGGTTTTTGAAAAGGCAAAAGAGAAAATAAAAAAAATAAAAAACAAAGAAAAAAAGGAGAAGGAAAGGAAAAGTAAAGAGTGCACTAATCCAACGGTTCTAACATATTGTGAATTCATGATTTCAATAAAAGTTAGCATCTGTATGCAAAGAAGAAATCCAATACTAGAAAAAGCAAAATGCTATTTTTTTCCATACAAATATGGTTTATTCATACAAAATTCCATTTTTTAAAATTTAGAATATAAAAAAATATTAGACTACTAAAATTAATAACAGTAATAAAGGGCAAGGGAACCACTATTACTGACCCTGTACACCAAGGGAAAGCAAAAAAAAAAAAAATCTTTTTCTCTCATCTATTTTGACTCGAGTAATTAAAATTTATGAAAGCTACCTCAAAAATTTGTTCACTGCTTTTCAGACAATTCCTTCCAATAACACCAACTGTTCCACCAGAACCGCCACCTGTAATCTTTGCCCCATACAAAGTTCCATTTGCAGCTTTAGACAATTTAGAGTGCTGCATTTCTTGCACCAACTCTACCAACCTATCTGTCCCATCTGAGCCAAGACCACAAGCACTGTAGCTGTAATGACACTGCAAGATAATGGTCACATTAGTGAGAGTTAACATTTAAATGGGTGCTAAATTCAAGAAAACCTTGACCCCAGCTACTTAAGGTGGGCCATATAAATATTATTTCTTTTCTTTCTTTTTATTTTTATTTTTTTAATTAAGAAAATTCCTTTCCCACCAATCAGCTCTACCAATGCCATTAGGTATCAACATATTTAGAAAGTAGTTTATAATCAGTTAGTTTCCACATAAATAGATAAAGCTGAGAACCACACAACTAGATGAACACAAAGTTATGGTGAACAATGGGGATTTACAAAGAGTACTAGTTTCCTTCAGTAACTGCAAGTTTACATGGCATTCTTTCTTCAGAAACACCCGAAGGAAAGTAGCAAATACCTGATACATGAGTTCTCCAAGAGCAGAAAGTTGATCCTCTGAGGAAGAAGCAGTCAATAATGCTTTAAAAGCCTACACAGCAAGTTACTCAGATTTAAGTAAAAGGCTACCAATATCAGAACACATCGCAAGACTCATGACAAAATTCGTGATTAAGGTGGTGTCCTTGCAGGGTATAAGGCAAATACAAAGGCAATGATGTAGAATATAACCACATCTGGAGGACTTGAACTACAGAATGTTCCTTGACTGCCTCGCTAGAGTATAAAATAAATAAATAAATAAAAAATACTTAATGCCTAGCTATAGGTTCTGAAGATGACATTTAGAGTTTCACAAGTACCAATCATTAATGATTTCAACTCATTAGCATGTTTCTGGTTCAATATGGTAGCAATTTATACCTAGTGGCCAGTAAATTTTATCATTGGAGACACTTGATTTGTGAATGTGGTGATTTACAGTTGATTTATAGCAAATTAGCAATATGGCCAGACCTGTCTAACAAGTAAAATGTGAGGCAACAACATACAAACAAAAATGTTTTAGACAAAAGAATGTTCTACGAAACAGTTACAAGGCATAAGTACTAGGAAATAGAAACTATACATGAGCGCATTCAGAAAACTCTGTCAGTAGCCTAGAACAACAGTTTTTCAATAGTGTTCAGTCTGGTCCTGTCAGAGTTGCTACTGATAGAATAGCATGTATTTTGGTCAGAGTTGCTGCAGATAAAAAATGTACAACCCAAACCCATCCTCTTCATAACAAAATAGAAAACCAAATACTGAACCTCACCCATTTGTTAGAGAGGTTACATCAAAGCTAGAGTTTTAGAAACCAGACTTGGTATTATAGATGAAAGGAGCCAGTTTATTGGCCGACCATCAAATTGAGCAGGGACATCACAACAATTGGATTGAAAAACATTGTAAATTTTCCAATGGAACCATAAAACTTCAAACCCAAACCTCTGGTGTGGGGACATTGCTCTGGCTCGTAGGTTCCCTCTGGGACATTGCTCTACCCAAATTCATATTAAAATCGGAATTTCTTTTAAAACTTGAATTTCTAATCCTGAAGAAATTTTATTCTTTGTTCTCATCAATTTATTTTATTTTTTCAAAATAAAAATTCCAAATTAGATCTCGACAAAAATGATATTCCAAATACATCAACAATTTTTGTATTATGTTCGGATGAATGTATATTGTACGAAGTCAAAAATAGATAATGGTCGGATAATTTTTTGACTTGAGAATATGTCAAAAGTGATACCAACTGTATTTCATTTCAATGTTACCAAAACCATCTATTATATTACAAGAAATAAATAATAATTAAACCAAACAAAAAATTAAACAGGACTCTTACAGTGCATAGCACGGATTCATGAAATTGATTACATTTTCTTAATTCACATAAGATGGTGTAGAATGCATTCATTGCAAGAAATGTTTCAAAGGTGCATTGAAATTTCATAAAGCAATTTTTCACAGGAACAAAAGATTAACATCTGAGTTCTGTGCAGCCATTAACAAAAAAGGGTGATGAATTGCATTATTGAAAGTATTTGTGACATATCTATCATATAGAGGTCTGCTTGAAAACCCATAGCTAGACGGAACATTCACACGAGAGAGAGAGAGAGACGCACAAACTCGTGAAGTAGATATATATATTATGTATCAAATAAAAGTTTGAGGCTTCAAACATATTATTGGCTATCGATTTACTAACCTGGACACGGAAGTTCTCATAAATAGGATGCCTAGTGGATGCACTCACTGCATAGTTGCGCTTCTTATCAATTACCGTGACTGAATCATTGTGATCAATATACCTTTCCAAGAATTTTTCGCCAAGAAATGATTCTGGAAGCTTCTTTGCATAACAACCTTCGTATCTGAAATATGAGAAAAAAAAGCAGTAGGAAAATGACCCTTAATTGCATTTATGTTGACAAAACATTAAATTTGATACCAGGTTGGGGAAAAATTAAGATAGGAGAGATTCTGTTGCATCAACCTTTGCAGTTTGACAGTTTTCATTCATCTCACTTCAAATAATTTTACATGTTGATATGAAATCATCCAGAAAGGTGGCAAAATAACTACTGAAAAAAAATAGTTTGCAGACTGGAGAAGAACAACAATACCTATGTGGTGAGAGGTTGCATAAGTAATCTAATGAAGCTTCAGTTTCAAGTAGTTCACGGCCTTCCGCGTCCATTTCGTCAGAGTTTATCGCGTTCACTTGCTGCTGAGAGCTATTATTTGACAATGAGCTGGACAACAGCTCAGATGCGGCAGACTTCATTATCTTCCTACCCATGAAGGCACCTATTCTTACTGATCCATAATCTGCACCGCCAACACTGAAGTGCACCCAGAAGAATGCTTGGATGAGTTAGACGGTATATATATGGAGCATTACTACAGTTTGAACTGCAGAAAGGAAGGGAAACCAAAATAAAACCACTAAGTAACCATAAACCGTATAAGAGTTTAGATGTAGACTTCATGTTCAACCTTCACTAAAGGTTAAGGTTCACAGACAAGCATGGTTTATAAACCTCACGGAAGAGGATTTGTTAGGCAAGGGAAGGTGAAAGATTATAAGGTTCTACTTGAGGGAAGGCCTTAGCGCAACGGTAAGGTACTACTGTGACCTAGAGGTCAGGGGTTCGAAACAGGAAACAGCCTTTCCACATGTAGAGGTAAAAAGGCTGAGTACAGCAAACCCTCCCCAGACTCTGCAGTGGCAGGAGCCTTGTGCACTGGGCTAGCCCTTTTTAGTTTCTTTCGGTGGTTGCAATAGACACTAAAAAAGATGTGAAATCTCAGGACCATGTTTGGCAGGTTACGAGGCAGTCCAGATGTGCTCACTCTGTGTTTGTTTTATTAAATTATTATACTCTTGTTCTTTAAAGGAATTTCCATTCTCTCGCTGCATTGCAGCTCTTTACCCCTTTGATAAAATTGTTTTATAAGAAAGAAGTGTTCATCCAGATTGCAATATCCTCAGATAAGATTTAAGCAAAATGGCACAAAAATTAGAGCTTTATGGGAGCTTCAACCATTAAAAAGGTAAATGATGCTGACTGCTCATTGAATACTATTCAATACTTATGATGGTGTTCATGGATATAAGTGATATGCATTGAAGTATTGGCCCACCCTGGTATATCCAATTGTTATGCTTGCATCTAAGCGTTAGATTTGAACGAGAATTCGGTTCAATATTGTTGATACTCGGCACCAGCTTTCTAACTGAAGTTTCATCTTCCATTTTCTCTGCCAATTGAAAATGTTAAATCACTTTGTAACTAAGGCCCAGAAAGTTAAATTTTCCCCATTTTAAAAGTAAAATTTGACTTCCTTGGTATTGTTAGATAGGAGGCGCAGGATTTAATAATATAGCAATATAGGAGACAATCATAGGAGTGCAAATGTTTGAACAATTTTAATCAATGGAAAGTACAAAACGGAACAATGCTCTCGTCATTTCTTCTTCTACAGTTCTATTGATTGTGACATTTCACTCCTATCAATCTTCCTAGCCCCTCCTTTCCACTTATGACTAATTGAAATGCATAAAGTGTAGTTTCAAAATGCCGGACTCAAATATGCAGTGTTTACTGTTTACTGACTCGCTTACTGTTTGTTGAAAACAACCATATATTGTAAAACTAATTTACAAATTATATAAAAAAGTTTCACACCAACAAAAAATGTAAAATAAGTTCTCTCTCTCTTTATGCTAAACCTAACTAGCAACTTTTATTTTCCTTGTAACATTAGAACATGTAATCTGCATTGCATGCTATAAACTACAACTAACAGCCCATTTTCAAACACCTTTCTAGCTTATTCCCCTTGTAGACACACTGACTCAACTTCCTTAACTATAATATTTAAAGCACGGTAACTTAATGTTGTCACGAGATTTCATAATGAATATCAATAAAAAGCAAAGTCGCAAACAAAAACAGAGAAATCATACCTGTGTCGTATTCCTGAATCAATTCCCCAAAATCGTATGTGGGAAGGGATTTCCACAAGTCCTAATACCTCTGCAGGCTGCACAGAGATACAAGAAAATTGCACCTTTAACCTCATACATGTTAACCTATCTTGAATGGGACCTTCAGGATCTGGGATTATGCTTACCTGGCACACCATTGCAAGAAGTTTATTTGCTTCACCACATGCTGAAGCCATCTGGTCCATCACACCACAAGGAGCTCCAACAATGTGATTCTCTACCTATAGCAAGTTATTGTAAGATAATGCTATTCCAGTAACTGGCACGTGGATTTTAAGAATGAAAACCAAAATCAGGAAAGAGGAAACGGAAAAGGGTGGTTCCAGAAGTATGCCTTTTGGCAAAGCAAAGCAAGATCTCTAGGGGCAATGTTCAACCCTGCAAGTACAGAGGTAAATAATTAGAAGCATAATTGCTTAAAGCAACAGTGAAACATGCTTTTATACTTGGAGAAATTAATCGAGCCATGGTTAATAATTTAATGAGTAAGATTCCAGTGTATCAGAAATGAAGTAAGATTTATTTGACAATGCATAAAAACCAAAATGTAGTGAAATACAAAGTAAAATCAAAAGACAAATCAGTAAAGTGTTATCCTATTCAATTGTGTTTGCTTCAAGCTTTTCAATTTGCCATTCAGCATTGTTAAATTTGCAGTTAAATCATATACTGACTTCTCCCTTTCCAATAGAAGTTACATCACATCATCCACTCATCATTGCATCACCTTAAAATTCAACAATGTCATTTCTCATTGATCTTCATTAGATATTACATAACCATGGTGGCCATCTTCAACAATTTTCTCTCATCTTGTTGTCAAATGACACTACCCCCAACTTCTGAGACATACATTATTATATTAAATATACCTTCCCTTCTCTTTGCTATCATCCATCATAACAATGCTTCATAGCCATCACCTGTTGCTCCATACACATGGCTAGTATTGGTTTTTCATTTTCTGCTCTTGTATAGTCTGCATGTAAAGTGGCTGCACCAACCCTTCTTTAGCACGGCTGGTCTTATACAATAATTATACAGCATACCAAAAGCACTCTTCTACTTCATCCACCAAACTCTAATTTTTTTGGCTAACAACCCACTTAATCTCTCCCTCATCATAGATAACTATACCAAGAATATCACTATCTATATTGTGGTGAAATGAATTCAATTATATTGAATCTGTTAATTTTTACAAGAGCCTCTGTTGGGCTATATATAAGAAATTACAGAGAAAAATCAGCAACAAATTAAATTTTGAAAACCTTATAATCAGGAATCCCTGATTCTCTATCAATCAAATCCCTAAACTCTAGGAAACAAATATTTACACAATTCTAGTGCTAACCTACCACTAATCAAGGAGACTAACTCATATTTTTCCACACTCGTCAACCATTCCCAGCTTGGAAATAATTTCTTGGAAGATAACACGGTTGAGCCCCTTTGTAAGAACATCTGCCATTTGACCTCCCGTGGGAACGTATGGTGTGCAAATTAATCCGCTTTCTAGTTTTTCCTTGATAAAATGCCTGTCTATCTCGATGTGCTTAGTTCGGTCGTGTTGCACTGGATTATGTGCAATGTTGATTGCTGATTTATTGTCACAATAGAGTCTCATTGGCCCACTCCATTTAATCTTCAAGTCTTCCAGTATAATCTTCAGCCATAACAACTCACAGGCACCTTGTGCCATTGCTCTAAACTCGGCTTCTGCACTTGACCGGGCTACAACATTTTGCTTCTTGCTTCGCCATGTTACCAAATTGCCTCCAAGGAATGTATAATAACCTGAAGTAGACCTCCAATCCATAGGGGACCCTGCGTAATCTGCATCTGTGTAGGCTTCAAGGACAAGCTCAGATTTTCTCTTGAACATTATCCCCTTCCCAGGATTAGCTTTCAAGTAATGAAGCACACGGTAGGCAGCTTGAAGATGAATCTCCTTAGGGTCATGCATGAATTGGCTGATGACGCTAACATAATATTCTATGTCCAGCCGGGTGTGGGCAAGATAAATGAGTTTTCCAACTAATCCCTGGTGCATCTCTCTATCTACTGCTTGATCTCCAATAGCCTCTCCAAGTCTATGGATCGGCTCTATAGGTGTTGCAGTTGGTTTGCTTGTGAGCATTCCTATTTCCTTAAGAAGACGGATGACATACTTTTTCTGCGAGATGAAAATACCTTGTCTAGAATGAGCCACTTCTATCCCTAGAAAATACTTCAATCTCCCCAAATCTTTTATCTCGAATTCTTTGATCAAACATTGTTTCAAGGCTTGCTTCTCCTTCTCATATTTCCAGTCATAATTATGTCGACTATTAAGGCCGTGACTTTCCCTGAAAGTGAGTGTTTGATGAAAAGAGTGTGATCTCCCTGACTCTGCTTATATCCTGTAGCTAACGTCACCTTAGTAAATCTCCCAAACCAGGCACGGGGCGATTGTTTTAAACCGTATAAGGCATTCCTTAACTTGCATACCTTGTTCCCTTTAACTCCTCCAAATCCTGGCGGGTCCTGGCGGGATGCTCATATAGATTTCTTCTTCCAGGTCACCATGTAGAAAGGCGTTCTTCACATCGTACTGCTGTAATTCCCAATTAAAATTGGCTGCTAATGACAACAAGATCCTCACAGTGTTCATTTTTTCAACTAGAGCGAAGGTCTCTTGGTAATCAACTCCATATGTCTGAGTGTACCCCTTAGCAACTAGCCTTGCTTTGTAGAGCTCTAATGATCCATCAACCTTATATTTCAAGGCAAAAGCCCACTTACACCCTACTGCCTTCTTTTCTTTAGGTAGATCAACCACCTCCCAAGTCCCATTTTTTTCCAATGCGTCCATCTCAACTCTCATTGCTTTCCTCCATTCTTCATTGGATAATGCCTCAGATAAAGTGTTTGGAATAGAGATTTCATTTAGACTCGTGAGAAAACTTCTATAGGCTGGTGAGAATTTCTTTAAGGATACATAATGAGATAGAGGGTATAATGGTCATTTGGTACACTACAGTTCCTTTCCTCAAGGCTATGGGCAAATCTTGGTCAGTTATTTGAGGTCCAGGAAGCTGGTGTTCTATAAGTGGAGTAGGTTCAGATACCGTTACCCCATTCTCAGGAGTCAGGTTGGAGGTTTGGGCCTACACCGGATCAGGAGCTGGACCTTGCTTCCTGGAGTACACCTTTCCTTTCCTATACCGTACGTGATTGATCAAGAGTCATATTATCCGTCACAGGAGACACAACAGGAGACATAGGTGACAAAACAGGAGATTCAGGCTCAGGTACTGAGTTTGATTGAGTGTTTGATACAGGTAAGAGAGATGGTGAACAAGGCGAAGACGGTAAAACGAGCTGGAAAAAATCCTTATCTTCCATGATAAACGACTCCCCTTGAAGATAAGGTTCAATAAAATACAGTTTCCCTTCCGCAAATGTGACATCAGCTGAGAGATAAAGTTTCCTTGTAGGAGGATGAAAACATTTGTTACCTTTTTGTGTGGACGAGTATCCTACAAACACACACTTAATGGCTCTAGGATCTAATTTGCCCCGGTTGTTGCTATGGACATGAACAAATGAAGTGCACCCAAATATCCTAGGGGTAAGGTTGTTTATGGCACTAAGGTCAGGGTAGAATTTAGAAAGGGCTTCCATTGGACTTCTTGACCCTAAAACCCATGAAGAAAGTCTGTTTATGATATAAGCAGATGTAAGTATTGCTTCCCCCCAATAGTGTTTTGGTACATTTTGATGAAACAAGAGTGCTCTAGTAGTGTTTAGGAGATGACCGTTTTTCCTTTCGGCTACTCCGTTTTGTTGTGGAGTATTAATGCAAGATGACTCATGAATAATTCCTTCCTTTTAAAAGAAGGGTGACCAGACTTGATTGAAGTAATCCCTCGCATTATCAGACCTAAACTTCTTTATTTTGGTACCAAACTGATTGCAGATGGAAATGGAGAAAGATATTACTCACATCTGATTTGTTTTTGAGTAAAAATATCTAAGAGACTCTAGTGCAATCATCGATAAAGGACACAAACCACCGTGAACCAAAAACATTTGGGACTGTGGAGGGTCCCCATATATCACTGTGAAGTAAATAGAAAGGGGAGGAACTTCTTTTATTGCTAATGGGAAAAGCTACACGAGTGTGTTTTGCATACTCACAAATATCACAATGAAATGTCCCAATATTTAATCCCTTAAACAAAGAAGGAAACATGATTTTTAGAATTGCAAAAGAAGGATGTCCGAGACGAAAATGATGCAACCATATGACATCTTTATTGGAAGAAGAGAGAAACGAAGAGGATAAATTTGTCCTTATCATACTCGGAAGGCGCGGTGTCTCAAGGTAGTAAAGTCTTTCCTTTTCCTTAGCACGTCCAATCCTCCTCCCCGAATCTTGCTCCTGAAATTCACAGTAAAAAGGATAAAACGTAACATGACAATGTAAGCCTCTAGTAAGCTCTTGAAAGGACACAAGGTTGGCGGACAATTTAGGAACATGTAGAACATTTTTAAGAACAAGACTAGGGGCGATATGGATATCTCCTACACCAGCAACCGTAGTTGTGGTTCCATCAACAACAGTGATTTTCCTATTGCTAGGACATGGGGTATAAGTGCTGAACTGGTTTGAGGCATGTGTCATGTGGTCTGTGGCTCCCGAGTTTATGATCCACGAATCCACAAACAATTTATCAGAAACATTTAATCCAAAGGAGAATAAAGACTCACCTGAGAGGGCTAAAGAACAAACACCAGAAGATGGTTTCTCAAGGGTTCCCAGCAGGTTTCTTAACTTCTCTATTTCTTCACCGTCGAATCCTCCATATTCTTTTGCCTGGTCCTGACCCACCTGTGAGGTCATATGGGCTTGTCGTTGCTGCTGTCCTCCTTTGTTTCCCCATTCTCGGCTAGATGTGGGTGGTTTCCCGTGTAATTTCCAGCAACGATCCCTGGTATGTCGCAACTTTTTACAGTATGTACACCAAAGATTATCTCGGTTTGCCCCCTTTGATAATTCCGCCTTTCCATGTTCAGCATTTTGCAGTTGTTCTAGAGTGAAACCTCGTTTGTTGTCACCAGAGACTACGAGTGCTGAGCTGTCAATTGAATGAGGTCCAAGCATGATTCCTCTCCGACTCTCTTCAGCCCGAATCAATGAAATCACCTCATTAAGAGATGGTACCTCCTCCTTGCCCAAAATTTGAATTCTGACTTGATCAAATTCAGAGTTTAGGCCAGCGAGAAAATCATAAACTTGATCTTTTTCAATGAATTTTTTGATAATTACAGTGCATTCGCTGCACTTCAAATCAATCATCCGGTAGTAATCCAGTTCTTGCCACTGGTTTTGCAGAAAATTGGCACACTCAGTCACGGACTTGTTCCCCTGTTTTGTAGACGCTGTCTTTGTCTTGATCTTGTATACTTGCGCCGCATCACGAACCTTGGAGTAAGTCTAGTTGAGAGTGTCCCAGATGGCCTTCGCAGTTGGTAGGAACATGCATGTATCGTTGATTTCGGGTGTCATGGAATTCCACAACCAGGACATGACCATTAAGTCCTCCTCGTCCCACGCTTCGAAACCTGCATCACCTTTCTTTGGTCCCATTCCTAGCAAGTGACTTAATTTCCCTTTTCCTTTCAGAAAAGTTCGAACCAATTGAGACCATTTCAAGTAATTTCTTCCATTAAGTCGATATGCCGGTTGAATATTCTACAGTTCACTTGTGGAGCGCTGAACCTGCTCTTCCTCGGGTGTTGGGAAGGTTAAACAGTAGTTTCTGACATTCTTCAACAATCGGCTATGAAGACCGAAAAAAAGGGTTATACGACAATTGGCAAAAGAAATTGCCAAAGAATGACTGCGATGAAGGCAAGTCACAGAGAAAATTGGCTATGAAAGCCTGAATAGAAAAAAAAAAAAAAAAAAAAAAAAAAAGAAGACCGCTGAATTTTTTTTCCACAAAATCCAAGCCTTACGGCTCTTATGCCATGTGGTGAAATGAATTCAATTATATTGAATCTGTTAATTTTTACAAGAGCCTCTGTTGGTCAATATATAAGAAATTACAGTGAGAAAAATTAGCAACAAACTAAATTTTGAAAACCTTATAATCAGGAATCCCTGATTCTCTATCAATCAAATCCCTAAACTCTAGGAAACAAATATTTACACAATTCTAGTGCTAACCTACCACTAATCAAGGAGACTAACTCGTATTTTTCCACATATATCTCTTTGCCGCCGATCTTAACTACTTTCTCAATATTATTTTTTATTTTTACTGGGATTACATTGCATATATTCATTCATAGACCTACCAATTTTAAACCACCTTTGATTCTAAAGCATCTCTTTTTCATACTAATCAACAGGGACTCCTAACTTTAATTCTAGCTATCAAAACTTTATGAATAGCTACACCACAGCATCTCTTCTCAAGACATGTCCAAATATGATTTGTCTTTATTGGAAGGGTGAAAGTTTGGTATTGATCCAAGTAGAGATAGCATTTCTCTTCTGGATGATCAAGGAGTTCTCAAGAATCCAAAAATTCAGAGATATAGGTAGGAATTTATGAAACAAACAACAATTATTCAAATGTTTCAGGAGTCCATTGCTGAGAAAAGGCTAAGGAAACCTTGAACTAAACACCTACAGTGATGAATATGAGTGCAACTGAAATCCCTGGGGAATACATGCATATTGATAAAAACATTCACTAAAGCTCAATCACTGCCCGGATGAAACCACATGGCCAAAAGAAACCATAACCGGGAATAGGAGAGCTTGTCCCACTCATGAGTAAATTAGTGGCAGCTTCATTACACCGTAAATCCTTCTAGTCATATCCTGATAATAGGCAGAGAATAAACTGAACAGTCTTGAGCTATAAAGACAGTTATTCAAGCATTAGCACCGTATAAAAAAATTCATCCTAGAGTGACATCCCCACCCAAAAGTTAAGGCAATAATGTGAACAAGAGATGGTGCACGCGCATATTGGTAGCTGTAAAATATTCAATTTTACATTTAGTATAATTTTTTATTTATTTATAAATAATGGATAAGAATGAAATTTCAATACACAAAATTAAAAATTTGAGATGATGATGATATTATTGTGTCCCTTTTCCATTTGAAAATAATTTGTTCCTACCACTGCTGTCTCTAAGGATCTATTACTCAAAAAATTTCAATTGTCTTTCCAGGTTCTGCAACTTATTATTTGATTGTGTTTCTGCTAACTGATGTTGTGAGACTTTTTAACTTCATTGCCAATCCTTTTATTCTTTCAAGCTAAAGCCAAGTGTATTAGGCTTCTGTGATGGATGTTCAATCATAAATATAATCAAATGCCATTATCATACTATGTACTATTTATACTGCAGATGCAAAGCACACAAATTGTACATCAGTGAATAATTGACCTAAACTACAAAGATAAACTAAAGAAATCAAATTACGAGCTTGAAGGTTATACATCCATGAATTAACATTTAGAAGAGAAGTATGGCGATAGTGAACAGCTAAAGCTGACATATCGAGAATGTAAAATTTAAATGGATAGAAATTTAACATCTGAAAAATGTGTACCATGAGCAGAAGCAATGGCAGACATGGTGGCAACTTCAATTGCTGCAGAAGAAGATACACCTTTCCCCTCTGGAACCGCAGAAGAAACCTGGATGTTCAAGTTAATACATTGCATTAAGATGTTGCTAATCAATATTGAAAACCTTTGTGGAGGTTACACATTCATTCACTACGCTGGAAATCATAAAATTTCAAAGAGACAAAAATCATAGAGGTATCCAATACAAGGCAGCAGGTGGTGAAAATGATAGGGAGGTCTGAAGTGCCAAGAAAAAAAATAGTCGAGCTTTGTATTTCATGGTCTATGCTCCAACTGCCAGGTAAAAGATTCAGCGTATGTGCTAAGGAAAATTTTTGAACCTCCGAATCATACTGAAGACTCTACACAATCAACCATCATAAGGAATAATCTATTAATTATGTAACAGGCCAAGGGCACTAAAACATACAATGTTTTTTTAACTAAAACAAAATTTCAAAATAACTTCTACAGGAGAAGTTCGACTTGTATAAAGCTCTCTATTTAATCTCATGGAAACATATACAACAACAACAACAAACAAGCCTTTTTCCCAACTACTCGGGGATGGCTACATGAATCCTATGTTTGCATTCCACTCTATCTAAGGCCATATCCTAGTCAATCTCATGGAAACATATAAATGAGAAATTTTACATAAAGAAAGCATAAGATAAAATGAGAAAATAAAGAGAACCATACCAGTATGCTGATGCTATCCTCAAAATGGAATCCTAACTCAGTCATTAATACTAGAATCGTTCCAGCAATATATGCTGCCCACCTAAGAATGAGCCATATATATAACAACTTGTATATGTCACACTGAGAACCAAGAAATCCAAAAATAGGAAAAAGCTTACTTCTGGGATGGGTCTCGGGCAAAGTACTCTTGTGCCATCTTATATGATATTGGATGACCACCATCCATTAAATCTGACAAATCCATGTCAAATGTTGGTGCGCGATTACCTAACTCGGACCCAAATGATACCTGAGATGACCGAGTTGAAAATAACTTAGGTTGGAATTTGGTAATATAACGAGTACTATTTATGAGTATATGTGAATATATATGACAAATATAAATGAGTTCATGTGTGCTAAAGTCCAAGATCATAGATTAAGCCACAGAGTCATACTTGAAGCAGAAATAGAACAATCTTGTGGAGTATAGAACGAATTAGGAGTTCTTATAGTCCTCTATATCTTTATTTCTATAGCTCTACATCCTTCATTAATATGCTACAAAAAATTGTGTTTTCAAAAAGAAAATACTAAAAGCAATAAAAAAACTGTAATCTATTAAACCAATACATCCAGCATGTAAAATTTTCTCATATCAGAACAAAAGCAAGGAGAATGACGATGATGACGCTGAAGCCGTTGATGATGATCTGAACAAGCCGTGTAGAAGAGGAGTTCACTAGTTTGAGAAGTGGTAGATATGCAGTTACTATGAACCCTATAAATGTGATAATATTCTATGTATGAACTAATTTGAATTAGTTGAGCACAAACAGAGTGATATAAGATACACAATTATAAAAAATGTCTATAACTTTTAGAATTTCTGGCCATTTTCTCAAGCCTGTATTTTAATGGGAACAAAATTCAACTTTTTGGAAAGATTAAATACGAGTGAGGAAGAAGTAAAGAGAGAGACAACTAAAACCTCAATAGTGGAAAGCAAAAACCAAACTATCTAAATTAATTGGCAGCAATTCACTTTTGAGCTTGAAGATCTAGGTACCAAATCAGAGTAACAACCCAAGAACTTCGACCTTTCAAAAAAAAAAAAAAAAACCCAAGAACTTCGAAACATCGGTGATATAATTTTGACTTCTCTGTTCTAAAGCTATTCTAAAACACAACAACATAGCAACTTCGCCTCATCAGCCCTCTCAAAAATAGTCTTTGAGAAGACAAATGAGACTTGCTTCATGCTTTATGCCTTTATGGTAATCCCACAACCACTAAGTTGATTTCAGTTTACTTGAGACCATCAAAATGAAGCTTCACAAGGTCTGGGGAAGGAGTTTCTCGAGGGAGTGAATGAAAAGAGTGATGAGGACAGCCTCCCATTCTCTGGCAGTACATTTAAAAGATATATGTCAATAGATATTAGAAACTGAAGGTCAACAAGGGATTGACAATGTGATCTTGTTCTTGATGGTAACTACAAATTGAAGTTCCTCTACCCCTAGAAGATCAGATTGGTAGCACTACTCTAGAACCACAAAAGCCCAAAAACTAACTCAGAAAGGTCAATGTATACTCAAGTAATCCATCCCATGTTTTAAAGATGATTGCCTACAAGGCATAGCCACAATGTTACTAGAAGGGTCATAAAAGTTGCTAGTCAGTGTGAATACAAATGCAAGAACAAAGAGAATTCAGAGTTGTGGAACATAGTTCTTGTCTTCCCTACATTTGCGAACTTCCTTCAGATGAAGTTCTGACCATAGAAAAAAGAAAGAATGGATCTTGTGGAAGAATTTCTTGCAGAAGCAGATGATTGTATGGGTTTATTAGTTCAGGAAACCTGCCGCATCCAATAACATAAAGTGACCATGGACATGATAGCTCAGTTAATTTAGTACAGACTAATACAATTCTGTAAAAGCTTCTACTAATAGGATAATATGATAATGAAACCCTACTAACCAACAATTTGAGAGCTCAATTTAATATAATCTCAGCAGTTTATCAAAAACATTAATAAAACAAAAGAAAAATACTATATACTCCAAATGGTTATGTATAAAGTACCAAGAATGGTAATTTATGGCACTTTCTCGTAGTAAATTCAACACTGATGCTACACATACTGCAGCCCTCAAAGCTCCAGCAACCAATAACGCCGCAGCAGGCAAAAAAGCGTAAATAGGATGGGATAGTGTCCTTAATTTTGCAACTAACTAGGTATTAATCCTTTTATTTAAAGGAGTGCAGATTGAGAATATTAACCAAATCACGAAAAGAAAAAAAGTTAGCATATTATATCTAAAGAGTTATGGGGCAAAAAAAATTTTGTTTAAGCATCGGTTCAAACATAGCATTCCAACTATTGAGTGATAAAGCTGTCAGCTAGTCAGACCCTGGCCACCATTTTAGATTCCTTTAAGAATTTTACTCATTCTTCTTTGATTTCAACATTACAGTGTAAATCTCATAGTATAAGCTTCATTCTATTATTGTTGAATTCACAACATGCTCTTCATATTATCAAGTTTATGAAAAGTAAAACAGGCTTAACACCAAACCAAAGATAACAACAGTACGATGACAAATTATGCTAAAGAACCTACTTCAAGATCATGCTCTTCGCACTTTGCAACTAGGCACTAAAACTTAATAAGAAATTCCGTCAATAGGGAATACTATCAAATGAAATCCATGAACTTTACATACAATTTGAAGAACAGGAGTTGGTCCTTGTGCTTCAGTATGCTGCCTAGCCTTTGCATGCTTCCACAACTTCTGCTTGCTTGGATGAGTCCTCTGAACAGCAACATGGCACGCTTCTCTGATGGGCATCTTTGGAGGGAAAAAAGGAATGCACAAAAATGATCAGAATAGTGCAAAGGAAGTACATATAGTGCTTCATGAAATAACAAATGCTCTGTTTGGAACTAAGGATGAAAATTGTAAGGAAAGGTTGGAAGGATGGGATTCCTAGTGAAAGAAAGGGGCTTTCCTTTTTTTTGTTTATGGTTGAGTATCATCGACCTTTACATATTAAAAGAATTGTTTTCTTTGAAAGGCATATATACAGGAAAAGGTTTAACCCTTTGCTTCCTCCTTTCCTCTCCTTCTGGGAGGACAGAATACATAACTCAGAAGGGAAGGGCCTACACTGCTACCTTCCCTTCCCCATGCCTTTCCATCTTACCAAACCAGGAAATTCTATCCCACCTTCATCCCACTCGATTCTCCTACTGAACCAGCCACCAAGGGAAAGCGCAGTTGAAGAAAGCACCTATATGGACAAAAAAAATGAACCAGGAAAGAAAAGAAAAACCTGCAGAACAAGACTTCCTGAATAGTCTGCAATCCCTCCCATTACATCTAACCTCCCCGGTGCTCTTGCTATGAAAATCTCCTCCTGCAAAACCAGGTATGACAAGAAATGAATATTGAGAGCGCAAAAATTAATTAAATGCAGTAGTAAGGAGACTAAATAAGATCATGACGAAACATCCAAAGGAGAATCATGTTGAAATTTTGCATAGATCCCATATAACAAAATACTTTTCTCTAAGCAAAATGTATTCTACAGTAGGCCACGTTTTCATTTTGCATTCTCGAAAGGAAGCAATATATTAAATTCCTTTTTTCTTCACTTTTTGTTCAATCAAATCAAGGACCACCCTCACCAATCCCCTATTGGTGTGGCTATTGAAATTTAATTTTTTTAGTAGAGGCAGATTTGGAAAAATAAAATCTAAAACCCAATTCAGATTGAGGAAGAGGACAAGGTTCATCAGAACCTGCCACCACCTTAATTGGTGGACCAAGAACATGTTGTGAACTTCCCAACTCTTACACCCTTTGTCACACAGCGAAAACAAATAGAGGGTAAACCCTCAAACATCTGTCAAAGGAGTACAACTGAGAGTCTGGGGCCATGTTATTTCACTTTAAAACTCCTTTTGGTTTGACATATGATGGAGCCATATGAAAGAAGTATGATGTCAGGTGTTCACTTTTAGGATAAACAAATCTAAAAGAATACTATCATAAATTGTGTGTGTGACGAAGGCAAGGATGATGATGATAATATGTGTGTGTATTTACGTATACAAATACATAAATACATTATATATATATATATATATATATATATATATATATATATATGGGACAGGTATCTTACAACTAATCGGGATTAGGGATGGGTTGGGACCCTATTGTGGTGGAAGGGGGATCAGGGTGGGGGTTCAGCTACATGTGGTGGGTCAGGATGGGAACATTTGGTATCAAACCTGGCCTCCAGACATTCCTACTTGTGTGGCTGGAGGACTGGGAAAAAGTTCCATAACAGTTTTGATAATCATTATTGAAAATTTCCGCAAATTTTGATCAGGAAAAAAACCACTCCTCGTATCAGCCAATAATGGAACACTTGATAATTCCACCATGCTATATTTTTAAAAAAGTTTGAGACAAAATAGATATAATACATGGACTCAAATACATGTATCAGGTATGTATATATTATATCCCCAAATCCAAGAACATAATGATATGGCTAAAGGTTCACTTATTTTATAGGATAAAATGGTATATCCCATAGTCATATCCAAGTGTGCATCTAACACAGCTGCATGTTACATTTTCAAACATTTGATTATTTTATGTGAGTGTAGCTTTCAAATTGTAAACATCAGACAGTAATAGAATCTAGAAGTGCGTGCAAGCTCCCTTCCCCATTATGATTATTTCTCATTTTTAAGAATTGACTCGAATTTACTAAAACTTTAATTGTTTAAGAATGACAATAAGTTTTCCTTCAGCAAAGAAGGATAGTATACTTCCTGAGATCAATTGAGATGTGGCAAGAAATTCACATCGAAAGGTTTGAGAAAATCGCATTAACAAAATAGAGATTCAGATGGTTTCCATATGTAAAAATCGCTATAACAAAGTAGAAGTACACAGGATAGTGCTGTTGTAAAAAATGCTATGTGGTGCGGTTCTATATTATAACTTATACAATGACAGGTGTCTGTAATGGAATTTAACAACATTTTCACTATAGTTAAATGAATCTTCACATTTAAAAAGAAAACCTTTTAAAGTGTAAGAGATCTCCAGCTTATCTACGCATACTCATTCCATCTCCATTATAGTTCTAAGGCAAGCAAACCGTGGATATATTGGAATTTAAACATGAAAATTCAAATCATTTGATCTGATCTTTTCATTTAAACAGGCCTTGTATAATGAGTAAGACCCATTCAATAACATATCTTATTTAACTAGTTCAACTAAAAATACCTCCCAGTTGAACAGCGCACCAGCAGCCATGTGCTCCCGCATTTGGTGCTTACTGTGGTCAGAATCTAGTTCTGCCAAGCTCTTTAAGAAACTCATTGTATCTGAGAGACCCTGAAGATCTCCATGAAGAATTTCAAAGTCTACAGTGCATCTGCAAAAATAATTAAATAAAAAAGAAACAGAGAATGAGAATTTTCACACAACTTTGAATGAATATAGAAAACAGAAACAAAACAATAGCCCATAAGAAGAGCAAAGAATATAAATAGAAATAAAGAACTCACTCTTCTGTAAGAGTGCTTTTTCCAATTGTTTCATCAGTATGAAAACCAAGTTCATTTTGTGCAAGACTATACCAATCCGGCACAAAAGCATCTCTACCAGGAGCTCTTTGCAGTTGATAACCAAGTATGATTGCATCCCGCAACCTCCTTGCTCCACTAATCTACATCCAGAAAGAGATATGCAAATGAAACCTTAACTGAATAACCTATTTTCAAGAATGCAGTGTTTAGAACTTGATATAGATGACATCACGATGTTTCCTTATAGGTAGCAAAATTAGTGTCAACTGATTTATCAAGTAAATGCTAAGACTTATAAACAAAGAAGGGGCAGTGAATTGCTTAAATATTGATTATGTAAAATAACACCAGGCTACCATCTACTTTAGTGGCAGCACATCAGAAGTCTTATAATTTTTCAATAAAAAGCTGTGAACAAAGGAGATGCAAAATCTTTTCCATGTATCATGTTTGATACACACCCCCACAAAAATTAGACAGCATTTGGATAAAACCTTGGAAGTTATTTTATTACTTTCTGAAGAGAAAGTAAAAGAAGGCATATCGTTGTTTTTCTTGATGCAGAAAATGATAGCCACTAACAACTGAAATTTTTACTTTCCCTTGCACTAGTTGCAGCACTGTCAACGACAAATCAACTTTCAGGCCATAAAAAATAAAAAATAAAACCTGATACCAGAACAATAAATAGTGACATCACCAGGACAAACTCCACCAGCAATCTATCAATGGCAAAACATAATTACAGAAACCATTTCCTCCACCAAACACAATCCTACCCCTTCCAGTGCCCATTGACGCCACTACAGCTGCATTATCCACCACCTCCATTACAACCAGCCTTACCTGCTACAAAACCCAACAAGGCCATGAATAACACCTTCACCACTCTCCATTTCCGCGGCAGCATATCATCTATCACCAATATTATATCATCATCATCATCCTTGCCATAATCCCATATGAATGGGGCCGGCCACATGAATTTTCTCTGTCCAAGCTACTCTATTACATGCCATTGCACCTACCAGATTTAACTTTTTAAAGTCATTTTGAATAAACCTCATCCCATGTTATTTTAGGTCACCCTCCCTGTCTTTTACCTTCTATTACAACTAGTCTTCCTTGTTTGACAGGCGCGTCTCTAGGTCTCCGATGTGTGTCCAAACCATTAATAAGCCTACTATCTCGGAATTTCTCACCAATGGGCGCTACACCTAATTTTTCTCGCACACTTTCTATAGTGCCCCTACCTTTCCTAGTTGCTCCACTCAGCCACCTTAACATTCTCATTTCTACTACATGAAGACGTTGTTCGTGTTTCTTTTTTAGGGCCCAACACTCCACGCCATACAACATAGTTGGTCTAATAACGGTCCTATAATTGTCCTTTCTAACTTATGTGTAATTCTCTTATCACATAAAATCCCACTAGCTTGTCTCCGTGTTGTCCAACCCGCTCCAATTCTACTAGTTACATCACTATCTATCTCGCCAACTTTTTGTATTATCAATTCTAGATAAGGAAAGTGGTTATTTTGAGTAATATTTTGGTTTTGGAGTGCTATCATTATATTCTCAATGTCCAATTTTTTTTTATCAAATTTACAGTCCATATAATCAATTTTAGTTCGACTAATTCTCAAATCTTTTGAATCTAGAGCATTTCTCCACGTTTCTAGCTTTATTTCTAAGTTCTTTTTGGATGTATCCAAGAGCACTACATCATCGGCAAACATCATGCACCATGGAATCTCGTTTTTGGAGTTCAATTGTCATTTCATCTAAAGATTATTGCAAATAAATATGGGCTTAACACCGATCCTTGGCACAATCCTACATGTATGGAAAACTTGCTAGTGTCACCACACGTAGTATGTACTTTAGTTTTTTCTTCATATACAAATCTTGGATACTTTTAATGGTTTGTAAGGGAATTTGTTTTCTTTGTAAGCCCACCAAATTATATCTCTTGGATCCTTATTGTACCCTTTTTCTAAGTCTATAAAAACCATATGTAAGTCTTGTTGCTTACTCCTACATCCTTCAACTAATTGTTTAAGAAGGTATATAGCCCACATTGTTGATCTCCTTGGCATGAATCCGAATTGGTTATCAAACATTGTGGATTCTTTCCTTAGTCTTTGTTCTATTACAGTTTCCTTCCTTAGTTGCCACAAGTTTTGTAGCACCACTATTATATCCCAATCATTATATTATGCTCATGCCAGCTTCCCAATTTTTATTGACATGGTATTTCATAGGGGCACTTTACTAACATGTTAAATAAGTTCTAGACAAATTTGATCTAAACAAAAAGGAGTATATATACTTTCTTGCTGATAAGAGTTTCAAAAGTTGATAGGCACACAATATGGTTGAGACTTCTATAAATTTGAAATTTACATCATAGTGGCATGTTGACAAGCAGAATCCCATGTCCAAAATTGGGGATGTGAGTTAATATTTGAAATAAAGCTTCTCTAATAGCAATATGGACTTATAATAAAATGCTAACCAAAAATTATAAACACTTCATGGTTCACAGATAGATGATAAGCAAAAATACTTGACAAGTCACAAATAGTTACTAAAATTTTTCATCTCAATCATGAGAGCAAATTTGCAGTTTTAACTTGGCTAATAAGAGAACCCGAATGAGTACCTTATGAAAAGTTTTGTAGGAGAGATAAACCACCGACAAAGACACAAGCACATGCACACAATGAAGATTATGAAATATTTAATGAGTTAGTAGTACAAAAAATATTCACCTGATCGAAGCCATGATTTTTTCCACTGGCTGTATCCTGAAGTACGCGAGCAGCCATCTGAAATTTAAAGAGTTAGCAAAAAGCGTATTTTATCAATAAAGACATGGATGGAAATAGATAGGCGGAGGACTTATTATCAATCTATAATGCAATGAGAAACAAAATGCTGAAGACCACAGGAACATCAGAAATACAAGTTTTAAGAGAGAGAAAATTAAGGGCTTCAATTTTCTGATAACAGGGCAGAAGGGATTCTAGAATTTTTTTTTGTGTGTGAATGTAGTAGCTTCAGTTTCCGTTGTACTTAGATGAGGACAACCGAAAGAAACAGCCAAATCAATGTATAAGCAAAAGCCCTAAAAAATCTCTTAGGACATTAAATAAGAGATCCTATCAACAGCAATTGCTAAAGGAATTATAGAAATGGATCTAAATGTCATTTGGCACATTATTCAAAACATAAGCTCTAATGGTTGTTGTCTAAATATCAAGTGCAGCAAGGCATTGAGGATTTTTTTCGGTGCAAGATAATATTTATCTCCAATCTGATTGGAAAGTCATTGATAAGCCAAATATGCATCTCTCATTCAACGAAGAATGATTCCTTTGCATCAAAAGCACAGAGAGAAGTTGCAATGCATTGACGGGATCAGGAAATTTGAAAGCCTATTGATACTGACATAATTCATTTCAATTTATCTGGTCCTTCAGGATATTGACACATTAGCATATTAAATCCCAAAAGTGCCAAGGAGAATACAAAGCAATTAAAGGAAGACTAAGTTCAATATACCATCTGCCTTCATAGAGAAGATTTCATATCTACTTCAGAAATTACCCTTCTAGAATTGAAAAAGGGAAAGAAAAACAAACTGAAGTTTTTGGCAAGCCAAAACAAGGCTTTATATAAAGATAACAGCTGCCATATTTAGGGTTTTAGGTTTTAGAGGCCAGAAATGCTGTGACCAAATTATGTTCAATACTACATTTGGAGTAATAGACTATGGGATTAGGTAAACTCAAAGTCAAAGTATTCAATAATTTAAATCAAAACCAACAACAAATTCCAGAATAGTGAAATAGGGAACATTAAAACTACCGATTTGCTCATTTATATCATATGAATTGCATAGTAATTTTTCACCAATCAAATTGTAAAATTTCACCTACCAAAAAAAGAAGTAAAATTTCCCAATATCTAAAAACCTAAATAAGGAAGAGGAATATAAGAAAGATGGAGGAGAAGAAGAAATGAAAAGAAATATGAAAATAACAAGAGAAAAGAAGAAGAGGGTGGGTTTGGGTTTGTTGAGTAGGAGCTTTCGTTGCAAGTAGTCCGTTAAATGAGTTTAGGGGTTTTGAAGGGCTTTGCTGTCCTCATAACCAAACAAGCAATAATGGATGGAATGGAGCAATGCTATCCATCCACGTAAGCTCTAATGTCTTATGATAGATAGATATGCTATGGTTTGATTCCGTGACACATTGTCTGTCATGTATTAGTATTATACACTCTCACTCGTCTTATGAGAATTGTCACTTGTGGGTTTTGCCTTCCTCTCTATCCATATCCATATACATATCCATATGGTCAGTACGATTATGTAGTACCCAATAAAGCTTTCCACTGTTTGTTTGGAATGAAAGTGTTTGTTTATGGAGGCTCCTCTATTTCCTTAGAATAGGAGGAATTTACATTTTCATTCTTAATCAAAGCAAGGTTAAATTTTCAGTCCGCAAACTCAATTAGATTGGGAACATCAAAACCAAATCCGAAATAAGAAAATCAGCATCTTCACTGGGTTTCTTTTTCTTTATCAGCATCTTCTCCAGAGAAAATCGGCAGTCCATTAGTACAACAGGAAGGAAGAATAAGGAGGAGAAAGGGGCTTACTAGTGAGTCAGACTCATCCAGTGGGTTCCTCTCCTCTGCCACAAGAATGGTTTGTTTACACAAGTAAGAAAATGAGCGGAATATAAGGGAAACCCCATAATGAGATGCAGCTCCAGGGAATAAGTGAGTGGTTATTCCTCAACGCATATAGACCATCACAGTGTAATCCACAAAGGGACATGCTATGTCCTTCCAAGTAACAGCTGAAAGTACACTCCAATCGGCAACATGACTTGTGCAAAAGAAAAGGTTGTAACCCAGTAGCCTGCAATTCCGATCGCGACATGATTGCAACCCGTCCCAACATAACATAGGTGAGGATTACTTTGTAATACATGTCTTCTGTACGACGCGCAAAACGTCAAAATGAAAAGAAGTAATAGAAAGAACCCCACTTATCGCACTTCAAGATATCATGATATGATGTTGCATGCACAATGTAATATCCATTGCAACCTTCTTGTGACCACAAGATTTCGCATCATGGTCCAAAATAGATGCATGATGGGTTTGGTTAAACACTCATTCAGGTCGGATAAGTGAAGGTGTCTATGTTGCAATCCCAAAAGTGTGGTCTCTGCTCACTTTACTACTATAACTGCTTTAACTGAAATGTCATAGAGAAGAATGTGTGGCAAGCTCAATGTGCCTAACGGTGGTGTCGGGCCTCTTAGAGCACCCCATAATCCACCATTGGGCATATAAAGTGCCCTTGTCCCACATCCACCAGGCAATTACTGGAAAAAATATCCCGGAAGTGACCCCAAGGGTATTCGAATTCCAACTCCAGGATGTGAGGTGAGAGCCTTACCATTAAGCTATTGCCTTGGGGTTTGTATTCCAACTATCGATATGTGAAAAAATGGTTATATGTGTTAAGTAGTGCGTCCACCTGAAAGGAGGTTAGAGAGTGAAGGAAAATGCATGCCACAGCTGATAGCCTAATAAACTGCCACTATTTTTATTCTACATTTTAGCCCTCACCCGCTCCCATCTCTCACTATCTCCTTTCTTCCCACCTTTTGTTAAAGTGACTTGCCTTATTTCATCTTTTGGAAGAAAACCCAGGCAGTTTATTTTGAGTTTTTACTTCTTACCCATAACACATGGAATAAGATGACACCAGATCACCAGATCTTTGCATTGTTTTGTCTCAAACTTATTGGATATAACGACATATCAATCAATTGGATTGACTTATCAGCCCATTCTGACGAGACCAAATAGATATTGACTTATCAAGCCATTCTGACAAGACCAAATAGAGATTGACTTATCGGGCCATTCTGACAAGACCAAATGCTGAATACGATGTGACATCCTATCAGGCTGAACAAACACGACCATAGGATAATAGCGATCCATTGAAAAGACAAATATTTGTTTAATATATCAAAATTTGGTTCATGCCATAGTCATTTCGAAATTCGATTTCTTACTGTTTTGCTTTTATCTGCAGCATATTCAATCAATTTACAGAAAGCTATCACATCATTTTCGGTATATCAGAACCATTATAAGTAAGATATCCAAGAGAAACAATGCTTTAGAACAATAAAATATGAATTAATACGAGAAGTCAGATACCTCACTGCCATTGATGCCTCCCTCATAGCATGGTTTCAAACTAACAGCACGCATGAGATAGGGTGCCCAGTTTCCAGTGAGAAAGTCCCTCCGAATCATCTCAACACCACCTTCGTAGTACTGTTCAAACAAACAATATTATATTAGCATGATTCAAAAGGCTCATTTACTGCCTTCAATATAGAGCAAGTGAACAACAAATGAAGCAAGTCTACTACCTCAAGCATATTCCTCAGGAATGGTTCTTCATTAAAGTAATCTCTGCGTACAAAGACAAATGGCAATCTGTATGCCAGAGCTTCACTGAATGTGCCATATCCAATTTTTCCTGTAATAGCAAATACAGACCACATACAAAATTTAACTCTGTATTGAGAAAAAAAAATTCCGGCTTCAAAACTTGGAAGTCACATTACCCAGCATGCAGTCTGAAGCTGCAGCCAAGTCAGGCGTGTAAACATCTTTTGGAAGCTTTACAAAATTTGGTGGAATCTCCTGTTTGTCTGAAGCACCACAAACCTATATCAGACAACAATAAGCACTTTACACCAACATGAACAGCAGGCTCCAAATGCAGTAGTGCAACACAGGATAACTTCAGAAAAGATACGACCAATAAAGCTTACCAAGCAGACCCAACCAGCAGGTAGATAATCCTCCTTTAGCTTCCATCCAGCTGCCTGTCAGAGAAATTATAGAGTAAAAGTAAAAAAAGAAAAAGGTCTTTTAATCCCTAAGAGTGTATCATCATATTGCTAATACATAAAGGGAACTTCATTGATTTTGTAGGAGTCAATGATCCTTTACATGTTGATAATTTATTCCAACAGTATGGGACAAAAGTTTTAAACATGTAACATAATCAACTGGCAAAAATTATTAAAAAAAAAAACAAACATAAACGATTTTTTTTTTTAAAAGAAGACATTTCATGTTAATAGTAAATATTAAAGGAAACCCGAGCTTTAAATCTAGGGGAAATACAGAAAAATTTGGGGGGGGGGGGGGGGGTGTGTGTGGCTGTTCTCCGAATATATCAGCGTCAGAAGGACATGTCTGAAAATCTTGACATGCTAAGATCTAGGAAGGTTCGTGTAATTACTTTTGTTGTGAGAACTGAAAAGATTTGTGCAGATCAAATACTGAACTAACAATATGACTCTTCTCACCTGCCCACCAAAATTGAAAAGAAGAAGCTTCACATCATCCCCGATTCCAAGATCTTTCCTAACCTGCAACACTAGGAAAATATTGGAGACAATACATGGAATTAACATAACTCAATTATTAACAATAGTGAAGTCTCATGACCCAGACCTCTTCTCTAGATTTGTGTGACCGCCTCACAACAAGGGGTACATCAACAACGTCACGGAAAGCAGGCACTGCAAAGTCAAGATGTATGTTTTAAAACACGAAAAGAACTCCACCAAGGACACGAAAACAAAAGGAGTTAAAATACAAACAGGAGAACACCCATATACCGATAAAACATAAGCCTCAGCTCAACATTGTATCATGGAGTAAGAAGAATCAGAAAATAAATAAAATGGTCATGGGGGTGCTTTATCCAACATACTTGGGCTGTATCCTGGAAGACGAATTAGTAGCTCACAATGAGAATAGTCCTCAGCAATCTGCATAGATTGTCATAAAATCAAATACAATTTCAAGAGTCGGATACCAATATCGCAGGTCAAACTTATCAGATTAACAAACTGTTTAAAAGAAAGATATACGAGCTATCATAAAGAGCCAAAGATACACATGGTATGGGAAATTGCAAAATCTAAATAATACAGAGTTTAGCATACAGTAAAAACAATATTCTTACTGTTTGGTTCTGAGATCAACATGTGTTAATAAATAGCAAGTAACAAAAGGATTTACAAAGAAAACGGACCCCTATAAAATTTACAAGAATAATTAGACCAAGGAATAGTTTTAGATGAAATAACAAAAAGACAAACAAGGAGACATTCTATGGTGGATGTTGTTTTCGATGACAGTACTATTATATACTTCTAAGTTTGCCATAGCAATAAAATTAGAAACATGGGAAAAAAAAAAAGGGTTAAATATTAGAAAGACTAAAAAAAAATTATGAAATGTAAATTTAATAGTAACAGAGAATTCAACATAGCTATAACAACTCAAGACCAAAGGTTTGCTCAAAATAATCACTTCGATAATAATATAAAAGGATGAGAAGATATATGACGCTGTATTTAGTATGATTGGAGCAGGGTGAACAAAATGGAAACAAACTAGCAGCGTCCTATGTGATAAACAAATATATATATATATATAAAAAGGAAAATTCTAAGGACAGTTATTAGGCCAGCTATCTTATATAGTGCAGAGTACTGTGCATTAAAAAATATATATAAAAGAACAACTCGTTCCTGTGTCAACACGTTCTGGTAACTTTGCCCATATTTAAGGCTCCTAGTGATGAAGTAAAAGTTAGTAGATAGAAAAAGGATCTTATGGTTTGAAGAAAACCCTCTAGAATTTGGTTTGAGAAGTTCAGTATTATCCTTCTCCAAATCGGATAATACATAGCCAAGCTGACCATAATATTCTTTCATTCGACATCAAGAAGTTTAAGAGTACAACCTTGATTGTGTATGTTGAAACTATAATTATGACAGGTGACGAAATGATTCGAAATGAAATTACTAAGCCTAAAAAGAAATTGGAGCAAGGAGTTAGAGATCAAGGACTTGGGCCAATTACAATATGTACTTACTACAACAATTTTATGAGTTAGCAAAATAATATTTGAGATTGTGATTCCTCTAAGACCAGTTAGAACAGTATCAGTTGCATGAAACCATATTCCCAAGTAGGCTGTAAGAATATAATGGTATCAGTAAAACAAAGGGAAATCTATGGACTTGAAAAAGAAGAAAAAAAAAGTAATATGGCAGAGGTTAAAATACAAGTGGGAACAAGCTCATATGGAAGACAATGGAATGATATTATAAAAATAAACTTAGAAAGATTCCTCACTACCACATAAAATTTGTGAAGTGAACCTTGAACTTCAAAAGAAATTATTTTGAATTGTTAAAATATCAGATATTAATGACCAAAATTAATTGGAATTTAAGCTTTGATATTGTCTAAAGTCTCACCTGCCAAACAATTGAGCGATTATGAATTCCAGCAGCCATCACATACTCTGCATAAATAAAGTCCCAACTGCCAATGTTGAACAAAAAGACAAGGAAAAGGGAAAAGGTATGAGATACATTCAACTATTTTCCAATTTGCACCTAATAAAGTTGAACAAGTATATCAATCTAGCACTAACTAAAATTAAAAACCAGAGAACTACATCAATGTTTGAAAACTAACCATAATCTAGAGGCTAAAACAGCAGAGGCAAATAGCATGAATATCCTCAAGCAGACAGACTACGAACCCTTAAAATGACCTATGAGTAGTATGGATCTATCCATTTCACAATGACAGAATGTGTCCAAATAAAACCCTGAGTAGAGGCCTTAAAGATTCGTATGGTAAGTAAGATAAGACATTTCATTGGGTTACAGTATGAAAATTAAGATTTATTTCTTTAAATTCTAGCATAGATAATTGGGTGAATTTTATGCTCTTTGAAACATATTGTGAGCTTATAAACTTCTTGTTGTTTACCATTGAAACCTATTATGTATGTTGAATAAGGGAAGTAAAGTATCCTTTTAAATTTACAGCTCTCTATCATAATTTGTTATTTTACTGTTGCTATTAGTTTATTGAATGTTTAATATTCTCTATCTACAAACTTGGCTAACTTATTAACTAGTTAATATTCTTCATTAAATTTGTCATGCATTTTAGGTTATAGATTTTAGAATAAAATTATTTCCCTACGGAGCTGTGTAAGCCCACCCCTATATCTTTACTCTCAAGAAGGAGCTTAAGAAGAGTTGGAGTGTTCAAAATAGGGTGTCTCCACCATGCTTGTTTACCTGAGTTGCAGTAAATCTAGTCCTTTTTTTTTTTTTTTTTTTTTTTGGCATTTGCACTTGTAATTGGGCATGTAATAGTTTGGTGATGTAAATAAAAAGGTTTGAAGTTTGAAACTTTATAGTACAATAGACCTTGGAACCATGCCAGTCAGAATGTTTTTGGTTGTAACAAGTTATGAATGGAATTTCCTTTAGTCTTGAAATTCTGGATACAAGATTAAAATATGTCGGGATCAATACCTTATGAAATGTCAGAATAATTGAAAACATGTTTACTATTACCAAAAGTTCAAAGTTTTAAGTAGACATACTGCTGAAATTTTTTTTTTTTTTTTGGATAAGTCATACTGCTGAAATTTTCATTCAATAAATGCACTCAATTGAAATAAACTTGTGGGATATTTGAGTTTAGCTGAAATTTCAATAGAACTGTATTTAGACTCTACAAATCACACCATGGGTTTTGGGTTTTGAAATCTGGGACATGACAGCCTAGATCCCCGAATCAGATTTGGCTATTGCCAAAGCAAGGTAAAAGCCTGGAAGCAGGCAGCTGCTAAAACTATGCACACCTCACTATCTTTGCCAATAGCTAACACTACTTTGCAGTAGCAGCAGCTAATACAAACAAATAATTTAAAATGGGATTTATATATGAAAATAATCACCTGATGTAGTGTTGCATCAGACAAAATATATACATGAGAAGACACAACGCAGAGAGATAAAATAGACCAACCAGTGAAACTTCCCTCACAAGCATATCAATTTCTAGATTGATATAGCAAAGGCCAACTAACAGCATCTCCATCATCACATCACTCATTGGCATCCAAATACACTCTAACTTGGAAACATTACATAAACCCAACCACCCTAAGCCTTCCATCTTTAATTTTTAAATCATATGGAGAGTTCTATTACTTCCCAAATGAATGGTATAACAAAAATCATACTCAATAACCAACAGTTTACTCACATAAATAATCTACATACTTCCTCCTTAGAAACCTCAACAACTCTAGTACCCAAATACAATACATCATTATTGCCTGAATTTAGAATGAGGCACCAACTAAATTTTAAGTACAATGCGGCAACAACTTTCAAAAGTAAGTTCAGAATGCTGCGTAAGATACTCCGCTTTCTATAAAGGGTACACTCCTCAAACTACAAAATGAAAAGCTACAACAACAAATTGTCATAACATTACGAGTCTAAAAGTTACCTGAAGTTGGTGACACAAACAGAACGAATTCCAGCATCCGCTGCTGCTCGGCATGCAACAGGAACAACATCTGAAACCTATTTTAGAAAGATCAGGGGTGTCAGAAAAGGTTATCAAGAAGTAGAAAATTAAGAAAATAACTCTTAATATATATATGCTCTACACATCAGAAAAATTCTATCAATATAACTTCAACATATTATGAATGACCCTACTGAAAGTATGCCACGCGTTATAATATTAATAAGAAAAAAGCCAATGTGTATTCAAGTACCACTAAGTCCGCTTTGATAGATTTTAGCCACTCAACTTCTGTTGCCAAAATTGAAGTCCGAGGGACTACAGCTGTTTGGGAATACTAGATTCACCACAATGAACAAAACAAGAGTCAATGGACGTGCTAAAAAATATTAATGAAATATAGGAAAGATTATGCACGTGTTATATAGACATGAAAATGATCTCTGGCATTCTATGAATCATGCTGAGAAAATTTCAGAATATAAAACCCCATATAACTATTTCACTTAGAATTGAAGTTCTACCTTTTCCAATGAGGCAAGACGGTCAACTGTCAAAGCATCAGCTTGAACAGCTCCACAGTCCAACAGCACCTGCTACGACAAAAAAAAAAAATACCATCATTACAACCCAAGAACCACGCCAATTATAGTTTTGGACCAGCAAAAGTGATGTACATCCTTCATGCTTTTCAAATTTAGGGATGTTTTTCATTTTCTCAGTACAGGATCTCATACACTCAACACAGAGATCCAAAGTTCCATTTTTCACCTAAAATTTTTTCTCCACAAAAACATTACTCCCGTTTTGCCGAAAATAGCACATAACTCACCATATATATGTCAAAATTCAAACAATTTATTCAAAAATAATAATAAGGAAAATCTGAATATCTAGTAAAACGGAAAAAATTTATTTTGTTTCCAGTAGCATTTGAAGGCAAACCAAACAAAGAAATGGGTTGTCTAGCACAAATATCAAATATAAAGATGAGGAAGGGAAAGAAAGAACTGGCTTTACAAAACCTGATAAAGATCCTATTAACAAAACAAAGCAAACTCTTCTTTAATGATTTAAAAACAATTGAGTTATGTCATTACTGTAAGTAGTTCGATGCTCCCTAAGTGTTTCAGCTTCGCATTTATGTGATCTGTTATATTCAGGGTATGTAACTAACAATAGAGAAATTCAAACTAACAAACCTTGCGGATGAAGAATCTTGGTGATTGTATTTCAGTTGTAAAAACAAAATCAGGAGCACCAGTAACCACGTGAACATCATGCCCAGCTAAAATGAGCTGACGTGCAACCTGCACATGAGACAGAGCTTTTCAACTTGAAGTCCACATAGAATACACAATTCGGAAAAGGAAAATGGATTTGTAAATTATGAGTTTGTTCGTGGGGCGGAAAACAACACAATTCCACACCTATCAAAGCAATACTGCTGAATCAAAAAAACCTGGACAACTTCTCACGTGACAACTAAAAGAAATTATAGTCATTTGACAATTAGGTAGCCTTATTTAGTGTAGTCACCATTTTTTTTTTCTTCAGGTGAAAATTTGGCGGCTTCCACCAAGATGCAAAATAAATCAAACATGAACCACTTGACCATTAAATTAACATATGTCATAATACAAACAGGAAGTTCAAGATAAAATATAATAACTATATATGCCCAGCACACACTATTAACGATGAAGAATCAAACTGCCACAATTTGAAAATATCACAATCAAAAAGATATATAAAATAAAAAAATAATAAATTAATCACAATTATATTTCAAAATAAATGGAAAAACAGTCCAAGAAAACCACGAAATAAACTTTTCCATCCAAAAACCAGGTACAACCTTTTCAACCTAAGCCACAGGTTGCAGGTAATTCGTAGAAGACATGGATTTTGGCAGTATTTGGATATTTACCCAGTAGACAAAGATTAAGGAGAGGAACCCACAAAGTCCGAAATAGTCAACTCAAAGACTCCAAACCTTACATTCATTAGCTTCTTTTTTTTTTCATTATTTTCTCTCTACAAGTCTCGAACCTAGAATTAAGGTTTGGGAGTTATGACCAAAGCCACTGGGACAAATGTAGACCAGTATTCATTAGCTCTTCGTCCTTACATAATTTATATTCTCCTTCAATTTAAGCAAAACTAGGCTAGCCAGATATTTAAAATGAGAAAAAAAAAATTGAAAAATTTGTTTTAGTTTTAGTGACCAAACCTAAACAAAATTATTTTAAAGGCACCACAAAGTTAAGAAAAGTTGAATAGTCACAAAATTTAAAACTTAAATGCCAATAAGTGACCATTTAATGGTTTATTAGGTAAATGTCCTTATAATATGGCAGCTGATATTCGCCCTCCACTAATATCCTAAGGCGCTCCACCCTCCATCATTTCTAAAATAAAATTACAAAATAGTCTTTACACCCTACAATGTTTGATTCTTATATTTTTAATTCCATAATTTCCCTACAAAGTTTGATTCTTATATTTTTAATTCCATAATTGCCTTCTCTAGAGTGACTGACTTTCCATTTTAAAAAAAAATTCATTCACGTTTTATTCTATCCCTCCCAAACTCTTTTTGACTATTTTTGGTGAAGGGACAAGAAGAAATAGTCTAAGATAAGAAAAATCCTACTCACATTCACATTTTAATTTTCTCAACATCTCAAATTTCAAATTTCTGGATAGTATCCCCAATGAAGTCTCATCCTAGCTTTATCAATACTTAACTTCTATCTACTATCAGTAATAAAATAATCCTATAATCACAAAATAATGAAAGTCACACCACCGTCATTTAAAAATGATTCAATTTAGTTACAAAATCACTAAGAGAAAGAGGCAAAATATTCTTTATGGTAAGATTGTCTAAACAAATATTTCTTCAAAACTTTGATTTTGAATAGTAAAAAATGTCATGTATACTCCAATTTTATACCATTACAGTCTACTTTTGTTTCAAAAATTCCCACAACTATCTAGTACCTTCCTTTCTCCCTTTAATACTCACTTCTTCCGAGAGACTAAGTGTAATGACCCACTCCACCCCATGGTATGATGTTTTCCGCTTTGGGCCCGAGCCCGCACGGTTTTGCTCTTAAATTTTACCCTAAAAGACCTCATACCAATTGAAGTGTACAAATCCTACATATATAGCACTTCCCCTTTCCACACCTAGGCGATGTGAGATTGTGCACCTGTAACTCGCCCAGTGTGGTAGCCTGTCAGTGCCTCTTGCATCCACCCACGGCACACCCACCAATAAGGTCTCCACAATCACCCCCTTTGAGGTCCAACATCCTCGTTAGCCACACTTCCGGCTGGGTCAGGCTTTGATACCATTTGTAACAACCCATTCCACAACATGGTATGATATTGTCCACTTTGGGACCGAGTCTGCACGGTTTTGTTCTTGGACTTTACTCCAAAAGGCCTCATACCAATTGGAGTATACAAATCCTACATATATAGCACTTCCCCATTTCACAGCCACGCGATGTGGGATTGTGCACCTATAGCCCACCCAGTGTGGTAGCCTGTCAGTGCCTCTGGCACTTGCCCACGACACACCTTTTGCACCCGCCCATGGCACATCCGCCCACAAGGTCAAAGAATGTCATAATATAAAATCGGAGTATAGATGACATTTTTGGCTATTGAGTATGAGAGTTTTGAAGGAATATTTGTTTTAGACATGCAACATTGTTATCACATATGCAACATTGTTATCACATAAGTATGTATATTATACATACCAGTCTTATCTAAACAATACATTGTGGAGTATAGGGCTCTTTTATATTTGATATAGTGAAGAGAAGATACAGAGCTTCTGAAATTACAAAGTTTAGTAAACAAAATCAAGTGACGTTAACATGAAGTATTTGTTGTGCTTAAGCTGGAAAATCAGATGTAATCACTCGATACTGGAGCGGTTGGCAGGTGTTGTCGCAGAAGGCAGGGTTGTGCGCCACCATGTCAGAAATTGAACCCATTCTAGGGTTCGAGAAGATAGAAGAACAAGAGAGAGGTCAATTTTTTTAAGTAAACAATGGTTTGACAAAATTATTCTTGAGAGGTCACTTGTAAGTTTTTTTTTTTTTTTTTTTTTTTTTTTTTTTTTTTTTTTTTAATATATTAGAAAGGCATTCAAAAGGGTAACGCGACCCTAATACAAGAAGAAAAAATCTAAGGACCAATAGCATCCAAAAGATCAAAGAAATCATCAATCGAGGAGCATGAGCTTCCTCTTACATAAGAGAACAGAGAACGAAGAATATGAATTTTCAGATTAGCTAAAGACGATTCTTTTCCTTCAAAGGTTCTGTTATTCCTCTCACGCCAAAGACACCACCAAACACAATGTGGAACGATCCTCCAATAATCACAAGCATGTTCTATAACAGGACATCTTCTCCAAGCGTTAATCAATTGTGAGGAGTGCTTATGCATTACCCAAAAAACGTCAAACATTTTAAAAAAATAAAACTCCAACAATCATACGCCATGGTCTACGGATTCACTATCTGCTTTACATAAACAACACCAATTGACAGTGATGTTACCTCTCTTTCTCAAGTTGTCCAATGTCAAAATCTTTCCCAAAGTGGCAGTCCAAACGAAGAATGCGATTCTAAGAGAAGCTTTAGAACGCCAAACAGACTTCCGGAAATCATGACCAACGAAGTTGGACAAACACAAGAACATGGAAAGCATTTCAGTTTTATATTTGGTGACTATTTATCTTTTTTTAACTTTGTGTCTATAAAAAAAATTATTCCCAAAGTTGATATATAAAAACACATATAAAAACACAAACACTACTGTGAATAATAAACATACAATCTATTTATACATTAATTATAATTCGTTACTAATTAATTGGTTGAACAAATTCTAGGGAGAGATTGTTGATTCAATCCCATCGCAATTAGCCCTCCTCCCATTGCCCGTATTCATAAATATATACACATATATATACATACATACATATATTAGGGAAGAAAGTACACACATATATATACACACACGAACACAAGTATGATTGTAAGAATATATAAAATGAAATGAGATGAAGAAAATCGTTACCTCTACAACGCGAGTGGCGTGGCCAAATCCATGACCAGTAACATAATAAGCGAATACGAGGTTCTTCTTTGCTGATCCAGAGCTCTGATCTCCTTCGGCTGTCCGCATCTCCTTTCTCCTTGAATGAAAACCCTAGAGAATAACAATTGTGAGGGCTTTGGTCCAAGATATATGTGTTCATAGATTCACACAAATATAAGTTCCTCTTAACAAGGAAAAAAAGTAATGCAATAGTTATCCAAACTCTACAAATATTTAGAGAGAGAAAGAGATTCAACTGAGCGGGAGTTTTGAGTCCGATTGTTACGTTACAAGTCCTTTTCACGCGCTTCTTTTTTTTTTCTTCCTATTTTTGCCCTCAAGTTTTGCGTAGTTCCTTCCGAGTCCTTCCCTGTATTTACTGAAAGAAATAAAAAATTATTTAAATTTGAAATTATTATTTTTGACCTTTTCGATATATTGGAAGTTCGTTATAAGGATTAAACAAAGCTTTCTTACAATAATTTCTCCTGATTATTTTAATTAAATTTAAAAAACAAAAAACATTGGCTGATCACATTAATCTTAAAAATCAATTATGAAATATTTTTTTGGGAGAATATTTTATGACTTTTGAAATCATACATTCTAAAAGGGGTTATGTGCAAAGTACGTCTTTCATAGCATTTTTACTTTTTATTTTAAAAAATGTATAAAAAACACTCTTATTATTTTTAATTAGTGCAAAAATACTCTTGATTAATATAATACCCATTTTATCTTTTTACTCTCCAAAAACATCCCTGGAAATTTACTGTTGGTTCTCTGATGGAGAAACGGCTGCTGGCTGTGCGCGGGAGATGATGGAGCAACGAAACGGCGACTGATAAATGGGAATAGTGGGAATGATCGTCGGCCGCATGGCGGAGTGTTCGAGCGTGTTGACACGCGATCTGGATGAAGAGGACGAGGGGCGCAGGTTGAGGAGGCCGGAGTGTAACCGGCGCGTGATACTGAACAGAGGTTTGAGACCGGTGAAGCGGCAGAGGACAGCGATGCGGCAGAGGGCAGTGGTGGCGGCAGAGGGCAGCGGAGTGCTCTGTACAGCGCGTGCTCGCCGTTATTTGCCGTCACTTGGGAACAGAGCTCTGAATTGAAAGTGCTCTGTACGTGGATGACCATGATGCTTTGCCGGTGGGTCTAGATGCGCCGGTGATGAACTGGGTCTCGAAGCTCCAAACTTGAGCGACAACAGAGCTCCGAACCGTGGTGTAGACGGCTATCTTGTTGATGCCGAGGTCGCGCAGCTCGGAACCGTGGTTTTTGTCTTATTACCCAAATTATTCAGTTACTGTTTCTTCGTGGGTTCTGGTTGTCTTGCTAAGCCTCAGCAGCAAGAATCTCATTCCTCTCTCTCTCCATTAGTTCAACTTTCCTCTATTAAATAATAGTGCCATCAATTATCAACCCATTCATTGACATGGGTCTCTTTCATTCTCATAATCTTATATACGAATTCAATGCCCAATAACCCCCTCTCTCTCCTGTTGAGAAATATTCCCCTCTTCTTCAAGCAAAGAAGCTAGAACTCACTCTCTAAATTTATTTCTCTTTTGCTCTCTATCTCTCCTTTTGCTTTCTGAGTTTCTCTTGATGCTTTCATATACTTGTACTTCATAATGGGGTTTTCTCATAACAATTGCAATAACTCTAGAAAACCTCTAAATGACCCAATTTCTTCAGATACTTCTTGTTCAGCTACTGATCAGAAGAGTGACTATAATGAGCTAAGAATCAAGAACATATGGAATCAGATGATTTGGGATTTTGGGTTGGCCTGTGTTGGTCCACCTCGTCGGCGGCGAAGCGCCACCGGCGAAGATGAGAGAGAAGAGTCCCTCTAATTTAGCTACCCTTTTTAGTAATTTCACAAAATATTATTTTTTTATATATATTATTAAATGTGTTTCTAAGTGTATTTTAATCTAATTTTATAGATATGAACTATTTGTACAAATATCATAATTTCAGAGTGTTATTTTATATTAATAAGGTGTAATATGCACTGTAAACATACTGTAAAAACGTTTTTTACATTTCACCCATTTTAAAAACTCATGTGAAATCTATATTTCAAAAACTTTTGCATTTACCTTATCTATTTCATACGAAGGGTATGGAATTTTTATTTATTTATTTATTGAATATATTTTTTTGCATTGTTTACTCCCCATACAATGTATTAAATTACGTGGATGTTAATCAAAAGGGTGTATAGAAATATCTATAAGCTATTTTAGAATTTTAAATGAATAAGATAGAAAATTTATAATGGGTTGTTATTTGTTCTCAGGGAATGATATTTATGACTTGTGACATCATGCATATCAAAAAAATCCTCAACTTTAATATGAAGGTGCATTTGCCTTTTTAGTTTCATATGAAGAGTATGTAATTTTTATTTTTATTAGGTAAATCATATTGCCCTACATGTTTATATATTGATTCTACTTGTAGTAGAAGTTAATTATAATTTACTAATTTATACTCACATTTAGATTTACAATTTAATTCACTTATTAATATTTATGAAAAAATCAATTATAATACCAAAATTCACAATGTCATATAAATGTCTCGTATTTACAGAATTTATTAGAGCGAGAAATCGATCAAGTGAGAAAATGGGGCAATTGGATTTTTCTCCATATATATATATAATAGCTATGAGTTATATTATGACTCAATTTCCCAAGAAAAGAATAATAATAATTAAATAAATAAATAAAAATAGTGGTTTGTACCTAATTGAATAGAAAACCAAATAAACAACTTCATATGACTTGATTGCGAACACTTTTGCTTTGTGTTTTTAATTTTATATGAAGCACTATTGTGAAAGAAAAAAAATTTACATTGCATTAGTTTTTTTTTATATATAATAATGATAACAGCTGTTCTGATATAGTAGCAAGAATAAGTGAAAATCACTCCTTTTCAAAATTGAGCCCTTTTCTTTAAAGGGATAGATTTGTATTTTACCACATGACTCTACTTTTTTTTTCCTTATCATATCCTATTTACTGGAAAACATTTCTAACTCTCAAATCTTAATTATCTGTAGCTATTGTTCTAATAAATTTTTTTACATTAAATTTTTAAGAGTTGCTTGCATAGATTGTTGAAGTACTACTAAGTATTTTTTTTTTCTTTCCCCAATAATGGTGAAATACGGTGTAACTTAATTTATCAAAACATGGTATAAATACAAATTAGCCAACATTTAACGCATTATTAAAAATAATACGATACGGAAAACATTTATTATCCTAATTAATTTTTTACATGAAATTTAAGAGTTAGCTTGCGTGTTAGTATAGAATACTGTTGAAGTACTATTAAGTATTTTTTTTTCTTTGCCCAATAATGACGAAATACTGTATATCTTAATTTATCAAAACATGGTATAAATACAGATTAGCCAACATTTAAAGCATTAATTATTAAAAATAATCTACTATAAAACCAAAATAATTGAGTTCATTGTTTGTCTAAATTAAGAGAAGGCCACACAAGTGCAATAAGTGTGCTCACTGGTCACATGGTGATGTGGATGGCAAAAAACAATTGGTGATGTGGATGGTCACATGGTGACTTTCTGATACTACTGAAGCTCCTGATTCCCATTCCTCCTGATGATCTAGGAAGAGTAGTCTTGTCCCAGGCTAAGAGCTCTCTTTCAAGTTCATTTTCGACTCCTACTGGAATAGGTAACAATTGATTGAACAAGAGAGAACCATGCAATCAGGATTTACAATCATAATAGATGTTCTTAATTTTATAGCTATTTTTCTTTAATAATTATCTATTCTTAATTTTATAAATATTTTTCTTCAATAATTACTGTCTATTTTTCATCAATGGAGGTTGTAGTGTCTACGATGTATCCTATTTAGAAAATCTTCAAACATTTTTCACTCTCTGCATAAGTAAATGCTACTAATAACTAAGTGATTGATAGTTCATCATCACTTCATCCCAAAACATCGTTGCAACTTCTCCAAATTATTCGCTTACACCACGGCATGCAAAAATGTATTTTACAATTTATAGAAACGTTTAGGTAACACTTTTTCATTAGGTATTACAAGTACCATATTGCCTACGTAATTTCAAGTCTTGCACATTCCCCCTCATCTCTGACCATTAACTTATAATATTCTTACGAGTAACAATTTAAATTTTCAATACTAATACTAGATATAATTGTATATAAGCTATATTTTATTATTGGGTAATCTGATTGAATATAAGCTATATATTATTATTGGGTAATCTGGAGTATAATTTTTTTTTTTGGTAATCCGATTGGATTTGATTACTTTGTTGGGATTGTATAATCCGTTTGCTTTTGGTATGGAGGGGAAATGCAGTTTTGGAAAGAAAAACCCAAATCGTGAATTTTACTCTAAACGGCGACTTGGCTGAAAATTTGGAATGCTTTTGGTTTGGTGTAGTGTTTTTGAAAATAATTTTTTTCATCTTTCGCCATTTTTATCTGTCATCTGCTGCAAGCACAGTATCATTATGGTTAAAATAGAGGTGCCACATGTGGCATAACATAAAACTGACCTATATTATTAATATTATTCTTATTTAATTGTAACTCTAAAAATAATTTTTTATTGAACTGAAAATATAAAAAAAATAGAACAAAAACTCTGTTTGATTCAATTTTTGAATATATTTTGCCTTTTTATTATTTTCTAAAAAGAGTTTTTTATTTTTTGAACTTTCAAGAACTATTTTCAAAATTACAAAGTAGTACGTAATAATTCAATAAGTTGAGCTTGAACGCATCTCAAGACAACCTAACCCAAATAAGCTCTGACTCGTATATGATTGAGCTTGTAGGTAGAAAGGTAAGTTGGCTAATTGAACATTTTTTACCTTGCAATGTGTTTCAAGTAAGCTTTCTAGGAAAGAAAAAAAGCTATTGCATGATTTCTAATTTTCTTCCACTCCTGCATTATATATGATGACCGTTTTCAACCATGTGAGAAACTTTAAAACACATAATGACCGTGAAACTATCATATTCTGATCTCTAATCTACCTGACGAAATACAATGAAGATGAGGTTAAACTATGCAAATCACTCATAATGATTCAGTAGGTGAAAAGCAACAAAAGAGTTGATGCAATGAAGAAAAGGATTGAGGCACATCAGAAGCTTAGATGCAGAAGTACGTGTTCAAAATTAGATGTAAAGCAACAGAGATGGATGCAATAAACACCATAAAGAAAATGTCAACTATGTAGTATCAAATGTCTGCTAACTCAAGTTTAAATTACCGTCTCCAGACTCTAGCTCTCACGTGAACCAACACTGTGCAACGCCAACGCCAGAGCAAAGCTAATCATATCATTTAAGAGATGCTGAAGCAATACAATCCTCTTCTCCCATTCACTTTGGGTTATCATAATCCAAAATATAGAAAGGAAATGGACACATAAAATGTGGGAAACACCAGATTCAATATAAACTATTTTTTTTTTTGTATATTGTATTTCTTTTGTATATTGTTTTAACGCATTACTCACTCAACAGCATCTTTATCCCTCAACAGGACACCTTTCGCCTCTCACCTTTCTTCGAGTTCACCTGAAAGACAATCTAAAAAAAAAAACAGATAATCCGTGTATAACATTTTGAATCTCAGATTCGAAAAGGGGGGTTTCCGACTAAAACTTAAAGATCATAGGCGCCACGCCTAGCAAAATGAGGTTCTAAATTCACGTCCTGCTGATAATACACCCAGTTGCTCTTACACGTCGGTTTAGGTCGTGAGCTTCTTGCCTTCTTTGGTGGTTGATATACAGGATCAAAAACAGGTGCCTCAAAGTATGGATTATAAAGCCCTGGCCCACCAAACTGCAAGTCTGCACTTTCATCTGGACCTGCCCATGCTATGGAATTGACTGCAGAAAACATGAACATTATCCTTATTAGGGCTGTAAATAAGCTGTAGCTGTTTATGAATAGCTTGAGCTTGTTTATTAAGAAAGATACATGTAGGACTTTTCTTTCATTTGCCTAAAACTCACTACAGATAGTTTTTGATCATTTTTTTTTATTAAGTTCATGTATTTAGAACATCTACCATAAACATACCTATTTGATAAAGCTCAATCACCTTCCTCCTTGAAATACTCAACCTAGCACCCTAAACAAGACAAATCAAACACAATCACGGGTACCGTTCACAACACCCATAATAGCGGCCAAATTTCCCCTTTTCTTGCCAAAACACAACTCTTAACCTTTTCTTACATCCTTCACAATCCTGAAATCCTCTTTCTCCACAAACCTTTAAGCCACAGAAAATAACTGCAAACCTTCTTGCAGAAAAGTCATTACTAAATAATCCCAGAAGACCCCCTTTGCTGCTGCCTATATCAATGTTGGTATTACAGCTTACAGAGTGTTCACCACACTTGTCCAACATATATAGTACAGTGATACATTTGTCTTTTTTCTGTGTGTTTACATGTCCATGCTAATTGGTCTAGGAGATATGCCTCCTTGAGTTAGGAATTTCTGTTTGGGCTTCGAAGCAAAATGTTTCAAATTGACATTATACTTTTTAGATTGGACCCATCCCGAATGTCAGAAAATACCATAGACTTAATCCAAATGCTATGTAATCAATAGGTAAATAAACCCACTTTTAGCTAATAATCAAAATTAAATATTCTCATTCCAGAATATACTGCTAAGTTTGTTTTATACATACCTTCAGAAGTTTCAAGAGGTTCCGGCAGCCCCATATTAGTGCCACCATATGGAGCTGCAAAACGGGCAGGATGCTTCTTCCCATAGTTTTTTCTCACATAGTTTTCCTGCAAAGGTCTTGGGATCTGAAATGAAAATTGTGACACGGTCGCACCTTCTGCCATGTACTCTGGATGTTCCAGCAAGTACCTGGTAATAATCAAGAGCATTATGTAGAACCATAAAAGAAATATTAGAAAACCATGTATTGCCAATGTAATAGTAAACCACCCTCTAGTAATTTGTTTAAGAACTTTATTTGATATGAAAACTAAATAGAATGTTGCCCAATGGAGGTGCTAGGCGTAAATGATTGGAGACCGATATAATCTCTGGCATTATTTTGCACAAAGTAACCACTCTTGGACTTTCATCATATTTGTTTGTTCAAACTTTCATCATTGCACCAAGCAATGACCCATTGATGTGAAATAAAAATGACCATTGAAAAAGGGGTCACTACAACATAGAAAGGACCGATAAGGATGAAACATACTTTTGAATTTCAACCATAGAACGAAGACTCTTGCCTGACGGTGCAACGTAATACCTGAAATCATAAAAAAAAAGCATATCACAGTGGTGATAATTTCGAGCTACCAATAAATGTAGTTAGGCCAAATATACCAACATAATAGCATAGTAGCATCAAGTTTCACATAATCCACTAATGACCTGCGTATAAGCAAGCATTCAGGAATAGATGAGAGCACCGGGAAAAAAAGAATGTAAAGAAGAAAACAATTAATGAAACATTGAAGTACAGCCATACTTATTTAAAGGTCAAAGCACACTAAGACGCCAAGCTATCGTGGAGCCAAAGAGCAAGGCAAAACATAAGGAGTGGGCCTGATTAAAGCAAGGCCCATACGTGATAAAAATAATAATAATAATAATAAAATAAAAATGAATAAATAAATAATAAAATAAAAACAATTTAAAGAAAAAAATAAAAAAATGAAACACAAACTAGTCAATATCATGATAAAGGAAAATTTCAACATATCAATTCAATGGATTATCTAAATCAACATACATAGATCTTTCTAATTAGCAATATGAATTCAATTAAATCAATGAACAATCAGATCAATTCAAGATATGCAACAGAACTAAACAAAAAAATATTAAAATGGAATATTTGACATATCAAGCAAATCATTGTGTGTATTTAATTTACACACACATTAGCTAAATCAAATTCGATTGATACTGAGCAACAACAAAAATGTAAGTACAACAATAAAAAAGCAAAAATTCATCAGGATTCAAAATCAATCACCATACAAAATTAATGTAAGTAGTCAACCATAATCTCATGAATCCCATCAAATATATATAAGATTAAGCAATATGATCCATGAACTGTGACTAGATGTTATGTAGAGCATGTAACTAAATGATCATTTATAAAGAATAGAAAACGACAAGAGCTTTATGTGAATCTGGTCCATAACACATCAATATGTCTGAATCCTCAATAACCCAAAAGAAGGAAGGGAAGAGGGGGGGGGGGGGGGGGGGGCGTGGGTTGGTTGTAGGGGAGAGAAGAGGGAGAGAGAAAAACAAATGGTAAAGGATGCATACACATCTGCAAACTTGGTGCTTCCTTCACTTCTAATCCTTAAAAGCCTTTGCCACCCAGGAGGAGGCTGAGCAATATTTGGCTTATCTATTGCCCAAAGCCTGCTGCCATCTTGAGTAATATCAGCTGGATGTTCACAAGATATATCAGGCTGCCACTCTCGAGCTGTTTCGCAGACAAAATACTGCTCTAAAATGTGTTCACGGATTTCTTCATATTTTTCCTTTGTTGGGATGAGCCTCCATTTGAAACATCTCGCACACTGGACGGTGAAAGCCCCAACAGAAGGCAAAATTCTGGAAGGCTGATTTGGAATACAGTATCTGGGGAAAGGCGGAGGTTGGTACCAGATAGGATCAGGGATTGCTTCGATTTCACCTGTATAATTAACAGCAGGATCAAATACCAATAATTGATTTTGAGCATTTTCATAACATTGACTATTTTCATCCTCTGCGCCATGATCATCCTCTTCCAAAGAAATAACATTGGTGGGCTGCTGAAGAGTGTCATCCAGGTCATTAAGGAAAGTAGAACCATTGAAGCCATTTTCTTCTGTTTTCACCCTAGAGGTACCAGTTTCTACTCTTCTCACCCTAACAGTAAGTTTTGTGGGCCGCGGAGGGGGGTACCAGATAGGATCAGGGATTGCTTCAGTTTGACCTCTATAATTAGAGGCAGGATCATATACCACTAAATGATTTTGACCATTTTCATACGACTGACTATTTTCATCCTTCGGGCCATGATCATCCTCTTCCAAAGAAATAACATTTGTGGGCTGGTGAAGAGTGCTATCTAGGTGATCAGAGAAAGTAGAACCACTGAAGCCATCTTCTGTTTTCACCCTAAAGGTACCAGTTTCTACTCTTTTAAACCTAATGGTAAGTTTTGTAGGACGTGACTGCATCTGAATTGATCTCAATCACCTGAAATAACAAAAACTAATGAGCAAACTGTAAATCAGATCTGGGGTATCTTCTAGAGTTGCCAAAATATAGAAAATCCAAATTATTAACATCTTATTTAATGATGGCATCTTCCCAATATTCTAAAGGAACTATACCTACATATCAAAATTAATTTAGGAACAGAAAAGGGTCCTTGAAAATGCACTAAAAATATAATAATGGACACCCACAACATGAAATGAGGTGGTAGAACAAAAGATTTACAAATGCGAAAAAAAAAAAGGTAAGAAATTTTTGAACTGAAAAAGCAACTTTATACCAATAAAGAGAGAGAGAATCTTCGAGAGGTACGCAAGGAATTAGAATAACTTAAAATGATATCAGTTGACAATGAAGATCTATAATGTTGAATAAAAGTTAAAAAGTAACATTGGAGAGGAAATAAATATAACTATGGTTTTTTCTTTTCTTCCCCTTCCAATAACAAAAAGAGGACAGACACAATACTGAAAGACCTAAAACAAAACATTCTACATTTGTTACACCTCAAGAGTGAAAACTCAATAATCATTCATGCTTTCCATCCAAAAACAGGCTGAAAAAAAAAAAAAAAAAAAAAAGGAATAGAAAACCACTGATATTTCAAGAGAAATGATATCCATATCTCACCACTGGCAAATGATCATATTTCATAGGTCTGACGTCCAAACTTGTCAAATAAATACACACCTTAAAAACTTGTCAAATCAGTAGGCTAACATTCCCTGATTCCTAGATATGTATATAATAAAAATAGCTACAAGAAGATGTCCAGAAAAAACAAGATACAAATAAAAGAAACAAAAGCTACAAAAGCAATGAATCCCCATCCAACAAATGAAACCTGGTAACAGCACATAATCAACTACCAGCATACATACAAAATCACTGACCTCTTTCAGCTAAAAATACTAAAGAGAGTTAAGGTCGCTCAAACTATTTGACTACCATAGAAGAGCTAAGTATGATTCCAGCACTGATACAACCCATGTCGGTTTGCTGCAAATTAAAGAAACTGAACAAACAGAGACATCAATGTCACAAGCTAAAGCTCCCTAAAGACTCACTATTTCCCCTGAATGGGGGCGTACAATTGCACACAACAATCGCAAATGGTCCATGTTTACAGACATACAAATACACAGGAATGCAAAAACACCCATATAACCAACATGTTTTTCCTATTATAACCAACATGTTTTTCCTCAGGCTGGAATACCAGCTATTTGAAAACAAAAATAAGAGAATGTTCAAACATGTTGGTCTGAGAGATGAAATAATAACAATAGGAAAGAATCAACAAAAAACAAGAGCAATCAAAATCCTCGAGAGGATGTTCAGACATGTTGTTCTGAGAGATGGAAAAAAAAGAAAAAGAAAAAATGAATACTAAAAATTCTAAAAAATAAAAGAAAAGAAAAACCAATAGCAAAGAATCAACAGAGCATTCAAAATCCTCAAGAGGATGTTCAGACATGTTGATCTGAGAGATGCGAAAAAGAAAAAAGGGAAAAAAAATAATAATAAAAACTAAAAATGTACAAAAATAAAATAAAATAAATAAAATTAGCAAAGAATCAACAAATAACAACACTTGAAAAAAAAAAAAAAAAAAAGAGCATTCAAATCCTCGAGAGAATGTTCAGATATTTTGGTCTGAGAGAAAAAATAAATAAATACAGAATTGAAAAGAATCAACAAATAACAAGAGCATTCAAAATCCTCAAGAATATGTTCAAACATGCAAGTCTGAGAGAAATAAATGCAAAAAAAAAAAAATTCAAAACTAAAAACTTAACAAAATAAATAACAAGAACAAAGAATCAACAAATGAGTACCGACACTACACATTCAAACTCACAATCCCTCAATGACACCGTCAAACAAAAACCCCAAAACAGAACATATTAACCACGTGAAGGTTTATCCAAACAAGACACGCATTAACAATATAGACCCCTCAATATGCTATCGCAATGCAAGAAACTGATTAGAAATTATTATAACCACCGGAAATATCAAAACTAATCCCATTCACAAATCTAAACAATTATATATACATATAAACACATATGTGTGCGCGCCTGTATATATATATATATATATATATATATGAAATGTGTGAGAGAGGAGAGAAATTACAAAGGCGAGAATCACAGATTGGAGCTGATAAGCACGAGCACCATCGAAAATCAAATTATATATGGTTATGGAAGATATTGTGAGCTATATAGAATAGTACTCCGGGTATACATTCTCCTCGGTTAGAGAGAGGGAGTGAGAGAGGGGACTAAAAAACTTCGGGAATACTCCATGGTGGTACACGTCACGACAAATTATATCGTACGACCATCGTCCCACTTCCACCGACCTCGTGAAGGAATATAAAATTAGACAAATGTTATGACTTCCGATCTCATGATTCATCTCCCCAGTATAACGTTATTGGGATCACGTCAAAAGAAATAAAAATTCATAAGATAACTGAGATTGAAAGATTTATTATTTCTCATAAAATAAAATTGTCAAAGAGATGTGATGAAATTAAACTACCTGATTTTAATTAATAAAATGAGATTGATGAGAACTGTTTTGTTTTTTTTTTTTTTTTTTTTTTTTTTTTTTTGGGTAGGATATTCAAACGCATCACTCAGAATCTCACACACTCAATTTTCATTTTGCTTTTTGGAGATAATATAGAAGAAATATCAATAGAATACAAATCCTTGAAATTAATAAGATTTTTTCAATAAATTTATCAAATTTTTATGTGATATTTGTTATATATATATATATATATAAATTATATAGTACTCCTGTCAATCTATAAAATTTTCCAAGTGGATGCATGATAATTATGATTTGTATGTAGTTATTAAAATTGGTCAACCAACAAAAAAAAAAGTAAAAAATCAAAATACCTTAAAGTTGAAATCATATTTGATTATGTTGTTCAACTTGGTAAAATCTGATTAAAAAAAAGTGACCAAAAGTTTGATGTTATTATGATTTAAAAGTGGCTAAATTAGACTTCCTTTATAATCTATCATAATTACAAAAATCACTCATATAATTTAAAAAATTATCTAAACCTTCTTCAAAAATGAAACTATCTTGTAATAGATTCTGTTTAATTTACTAAAATATATATATATAAACATCTGAAATACTTGTTTGCTCTGTCTCTCTCCACCTACCCCCAAATCAAACTCCTCTGCAAAATGGCAATTCCGACTATGGCTTCCAACCAATTCATGAACAAACACCACCACGGACCACCCTCAACCAACCACCACCGTCTTTTTCGTTTTTTTTTTTTTTTTTTTTTTTTTTTTGGCCCCCCTTTCTCCTCTGTTTTTTTTTTTTTGCCCCCCTTACTCCTCTGTCTATGAACAACCATCACCACCGACCTCGCACCACTGAGAAGTTTTTTTTTTTTTTTTTTTTGGCTTTTCTATTTCCTTTCTCTGTGAACAGCCACCAACCACCACCCCTCACCTCCAAACCACCGCCATAATCTCCACCTCGACAACCACCACTAATAGGACCCATCACCCACAAAAAAACAAAAATAAAAACCACCACAAATTCAACACCACCATTGCTACCATCGGTACTTGTAACCCCATTTAACAATTTCAAATAAAAGTAGATTCGGTCCGTGTAATTTACCGTTTAAAGTTTAGAGATATTAAAGGGATGGCATGGGCATAAATGTTGAACAGAAAAAAATGATTGGAAAGTTGTAAACCTTTTTACTTTTTATTCTTCTTATTTTTCCTACCAAATCACAGAATAGATCCCCTCCTTTTCTTGCTATCCGAATTTAGATTGCAGCATGAGTTAACATTGTGCAACAAATTGATATAAATTCATTCGATAATTGTTGGTATCCTCATGCAAACAAGTCATACCAACTAAAAAACAATTAAACTAACTCCACCCTTAATTTAAATGTGTGGTTTTTTTAGTTGTACAACAAATCATTGATCAATTTACGAATTAAATTTCAAAGGGTGACACTGACAAGGTTATTAACTTCAACATTCAAGCATGAGGGGAGTTAATCAAACTTCAAAAACTTAAAGAGAGTTTATTATACACTTATTCGGAATCTTATATCACGTTTATAACTCTAAATTCAACTGTTCCAATCAACACGGCACATTACAATCTACCAAAGCCAGAGCAAATTTAATCTAGAGAGTAAATATATATGAAAAATGAAACCATTCCTTGCCAATGCTTAAAAATAAATTGCATCAGCTCACCAACTCATCCGGAATGTCATTCTAATGATGCAATAGACTTTTATATATTAAAAAATTACAAAACCAACTAGACTTTGAAGCGGTCTAAATACAGTATACACAAATTATCATCAGTGACGGAGTAAAATTAAAGCATCCTGAAACTATTATGGGAGTTATAATCTACAAGCAGGAAAAATCCAACATTCACACCCACAAATATTATATATAACTACAGACTGAGCACATATATAGTACAAATCCTCAATTCCCAATCAATCCTTGCATAATGTATAGAAATGTTTCTATCTACCTAATAAAGAGGAAAACATCACAACATTGATTTAAAAAATAAAAAAAAAAGACAATTCAATTTTATTAAAATATGATAAAAGGTAAAAAAAAAATAATAATAAGACAATTCAATTTCCATAAAGTATGATAAAGGTAAGCATCACAACATTGATCAAGATAAACAATAAAAAAGACATATCAATCAGCATCACAACATTGATCAATAAAATAAGAGAATGCAATTTCCAGATAATATGATAAAATAAAATTAACAAAGAAAAAAAAAACTGTGTTATATTATATATGTATTTCCCAAGGAAAACACATAATAAAACGATCCGTCGATTGGAAAATAGATCGAACTACTAGGAAAAAAAAAAAAAACCCAAATCAGATTGCAAGAAAATTCGACGAATAAACACCGACCCACACAGGAATTGACTCAAAAATCAACATTAGCGATTTGGGTGTTGCAGTAACCAGATCATACGGGGCTAAGGAGCTGAAAAATTGAGGGTTTTGGCTCGGAGTTCATGCCGATAATGATCACCAGTGGGATGAAACCGTAGTGGGTAATGACTTTGGCCTTCTTCACAGCCCACGTGCTCCATTCCTTCACGCACCTGGCTGCGGATTGTTCTTCCGATGGCTTTGAACCCTTCGTCGTCTTGTCTTTCACCTTCAGTGCAACCCTAGGCGCCATTGGATCACCTCTCTCTTTCTCTTTTTCTCTCTCTAAATCGCAACCTGCAACCCTAAAAACAAATTATTCCGTAATAGTGGTAATTAAATGTGACTTGGAGAGCGCATCAAAGGAAGCAACAAAAAGAGCCCCAGCCTGAAGCCCAGCGCTAGCCCGTACAGAGCACGGTTCGACTGAGGCCCACTAGCCCGCTCCCAAAGTCCTTTTTAGGGCAAGAACCAGCCCAACCCAACTTCTCTCCCGGCTTTACCAGTCCACTTTTTTTTCTTCTCTTTTCCTTTTATTTATTTATTTATTTATTTTACTGTATTTTTTTACACCACACCTTACCGGACTAGTGTAACAGTGTTGGAGGATCTTGTGGGATCCAAGGGGAGTGATGAATATATATGAGTAGGTATACAATGTTAAGTTTTTAGTCAGTGAATAGTGTCATACTCAAATTTTTAGTCTGTGGATCACACTCAGTTTGGAGGTGATCATTTTGACTGCAACGGACTAAACATATAGAAATCATCTAATCTGTAAGTTTAGTGGTAATTGGTCATCATCAAAAGAAAAAAGTCGAGGAATCAAGTTTTGTAAGAACAAGTGGATGTACGAATTTCTAGTCGATATTAAAAAAATATATAGAACCAATTTATTACCCCCCATATTCTTTTTCTTTGATAGAATTTTTTTTTTTTTTTTTTTTTTGTTCCAAATGAATAATTATATATAAAATTGTTACCTGTTTTTCTTCTTTTTTTTTTTAAGAATTGTAAATTTCATTTCTTCGGGATTCTCAATTATTGTGAATCTATACTTATAATGAGCACAGAGTTAACGAAAAATAATGAGATAATTACATAAATATAGATTTTTGGAGGTGTTTTTTACAAAGTCCTAGGGTCAAAGTCAACCTTTTTATGTCATGAATTTTGATGAAAGTCCGAGTTGGGCATGAAAAATTATTTGTTCGTCTAAACTACTCTCAGTATTTTCTAAACTTTATTACATGTAAGTATTACTTTTGTGCGTGCACAAAGATGCCATTTTTATGTAGATAAGTACAACTCTTGTGATTAGAGATATTACGTTTGTGTGGTAGGTACCACTCTTTTACACAAAGGTATCACTTTTTGATAACTTTGTTTGTATATAAATGGTAGATGCTTGTACAAGAGTGATACTCAGATATCTAAAAATATTAAGGGCAGTTTGAGAAAATGATCAAATTTCAAATTGTATTTGTTTTTTCATATCCACCTTATTCTTTTAACAAAATTTATGACAGTGAAAAATGAGGATTGACTCTATGACTATAAAACGACATAATTAAAAAAAAAAAAAAAAAAAAAAAAAAAAAAAATCCATATTTATGTAATTATCCCAAAAATAATAATTTGAGGACCAAAATTTTATAGTCACCTTATCTGGAGTAGTAACCCATATAGACCAACACAATCAACAAAGATTTCTATCTAAACAATCGATAGACCATCCATGCAATAATGAAATAAATATGACCAAAAAAAAAAAAACATTTAACAAAGCATAAAAATATATTATTAGACAACATGTAAATTAATACATATATATAGACTAAAACTTATTTCAATGAAGTCTCAATCTTGCTTCATTTTCCCCCCCTCATGAAGCAAAGATCACTCCTTATTTTTTATACTCCTGAAACCTTACACTTAAAATCAGACGATACATTTTCATGATGAGCATTCTATATGATAATGTCTTCATAGAAGAATTTCTTAAAAGCTTCCATATGGACCTCTTGAAGACACACTGCAACAACCAAGGACCCTTCTTCACCATGACCAGGGAGGATCAAACAGTCACCATCGAAATCATGAGTCCCCGGAGTCATGTAAAACTCCTTCCCCCACCCAAAATCCAAGCCAAACATGGGTAGGGTTAACCAGCTTGACACCCCAAGATTTGGATTCCCGTAAAAGGGCCCTTTGTCACTCCCTAGTGCATGAAGATCTTGGAACTTAGTCAAGTCCGGTTGATTCTTCAAAAAATCAATCGCCGAGTTCACGTACTCATCCGTCACCGTCTCAATCGCCTCCCGAATCCTACTCGAAGCATAACCCAGTGGTCTCGACACTATCTCGCCGGAATGTCCGGTGGCAATCACGTCGAGAATTGCATTACCAAAATACTTTGGGGGCAGAGGCGGTTGCATACGGGTGCGCGAATCAACGCACACCCCTAATGCAGTTGGCTGGTCAAATCTATGCTGGCGGGCCTTGCATGCGCTTCTCCAGATATGGCCAGTTATGGCCTCGTAACGAGTGTAAGCATGTCCACTCCCAATGATTTGACCTTCGTTCGCCTTTTTCTTGACTTTATCAACTTGATCTTTTGTCATTTTCAACATGGCTATTGTCGTTTTCTTTTTTCGCTCCTCCACATTGCTTGTCTGACCGACTAAAAACGGCGGGTGATCGAACTGGGAGTGATCAAAGCGAGGAGTTGCACGGGGTGGCTCCCCGGCTCGGAAAGCTTTATTATCAAGACATGGTGGCACACCCAACGGCTCGCCACGGGCGAGCTTAGCCCACTCAGAGATGAAGTGAATGGCCGTTTGTCCATCAACAACAGCATGTGATATTGTCAAGCTGAGGCTAATGCCACCGCAGCTGAACTTAGTGAGCTGCACAAGCAACAAACTCAGTTCACTAATGGGCACTTTGTAGTCCACATCAGGGATGAGGTATTGGAACTCCGGAGATGGAGTGAAGTCGCCGAAATCGGATAGTTTGGCCTCGGACTCGGCCTCCATGAGCTGAACACCCATGGCGTTGCAGTCGAGCTCGAGACGTCCTCCGCCTATCCAGCGCAAACGTCCTGCTATTGGGTAGAAGTGCACCAACGCCCTGCTCAGTGAATCTATTAGGGTTTTGATGATGGTGTCAGGAGGCGTGAGCCACTCCTGTGGAGGCGATTTATAGAAGTAGATAGTTGGTACATGAGTAATGGTGCCAATTTGGTCCCATTCTGATAAGAGGAGAGTACCATTCCATGTTGGCTCTGCTGGCTTAACCATGTAAGAACCTTTCAAACTGACCACTACCATCTTTTAGAGAAGTGAGAGCTAGAGAGGAAAGTAGTGAAGATGTATTTAAATTTGGCGATTGTGTTATGGGGTATTTGAAGGCCAAATGTGGAGACTAGTGTTTTACATTGTTGGTTGAAATGAGTCTGGCATGTTCCTTCAAATAGTAGGAATTTCAGCTTATCCAATATTGTATGACACTGTAATATTGCTTATTGTTACGAAGAGTTTAGATATTCAACAGTTGGTATACTCAATAAATAAATAAATAAAGAGGTCAAATCACACTTATCAGATGATTTTTAGCCTTTGATTTCGTGTAGGCTCTTCAAACCTTGGAAAAACTTTAGAAATTCTAAAATTTCACCAAAGGTACGTATGCAATTCAGAGATGACTAGGAGTTTTTTTTTTGTTGGAGTTGTAAATATAACAATTTGCTTTGACTTATCAACCTTCTTCCGGTTTGATATTATTTGCATGTATACAAGCGGTGTATCTAATCCTCCTCTTGAAATCCTCGGTGCAAGAGGTGTTCACTCTTACTGAAGAAATTTGGCACTGGGGTTTTCTTTATTTACATGATATTAAATATATATAATGAACAAATAGTCAAGATTAAGTTGCATATTCTGTAATAGTTATGCTCCATTTGTTTGGATGTAAAATATTTTTAAGAAAATAATTTTTTATTTTCTGCTGTTTGGTTATCGTAAAATATTTAAAAATAATAATTATAATAAAACATAATAAAAATAATTTATTTATCAATTTTCAACAAATTATTTTATACTTATTTAAAAATAATATTTAGAAAATAATAATTATAATAAAAATAATAATTATAATGAACAAATAGTCAGGATTAAGTTGCATATTACGTCATAGTTAGGCTCCATTTGTTTGGATGTAAAATATTTTTTAAAAAATAATTTTTTATTTTTTGGTGTTTGGTTATCGTAAAATATTTACAAAAAAATAAAATAATAAAAATAATTTATTCATCAATTTTTGGCAACTTATTTTATACACCCTACCAATAGACTCAACCTCAACCTTAATCTAGACCTTTGATAAACCCCGAAAAATAAGAAATAAAAATAAAAAATACTTTAACTTAAAGAAATAATAATAATTTTGAAAAAGATATTTTATGTCCAAACAATCGCAACTAATTAAATACTAAAAAAAAAACTCCAATGTGTCACTCTGGTATCATACCAATCATATTGGTTTCCAATACAATTTATTACGGTTTTAAATTTTGGAAATTCTAGCATTTCACCAAAGGTATGTATGTGTATGCAAATGAGAGCTGTTATGCTCTCATCCTATAATGTAGAATATTATATTGAGGCACCATATAACCAGAGTTTATATATATATATATATATATATATATATATATATATATATATATATTCAATTGGGCGGCCAGGCTATTCCATCACAAGATGGATGATGTTCGGCTTAAAGTTTGCAATAGTAATCAATTGGTGATATTTAACAATTTTTTTCATATGATCACACCCACCCTTGTTCCGTAGTTATGTTGGGTAGTTCGACAAATCTCACATTGGTTAGAAAATAAGAAAATTTGGGACTTATACTTTTTGAGTTGGATATCCACAAGCCCAACAATTAGTATCAGGTCTCAAAGAACTGCATGTGGACTCAAAATCCCTTAACTAAACGGAAGGTGAGCCTAGTTCACGAGGAGTTCCGATTACCTTCCATCCACAAGGGTGAGTCTCGAGTGGGGGAGCCTTGGAAAATTCCTCAGGCCTCCCTCGTTGATGTAGTAGTATCAAGTGATCCAAGTACTGGAAGACTTTGTAGAACTTCTCCTTGAAATCTGTGTAAAGAGGGTTCACTCTTACTAAATCTGTGTTAAGGAAATGAAGCAATGGGTCAAGATTAAGTTGTATATTCTGTGAGGCAATGGGTTTACCTTATTTGAATGAAAATCTATAAAATGAAGCAATGGGTCAAGATTAACTTGCATATTCTGTGATAATTAAATACTAAGAACAGTTTTTTCAGCCTTCTCTATTTTTCTTTATTTATTTTTTTTTTTTTAACACTCTTATGTGTCACTCGACTCACTCTGGTATATCATACTAGTCATGTTGGTTTCCAATACATAGCAAACTATCTAGGAGGATCACCGCATTGAATTTCCAATGTACAACTACTTTCTTAGGAGGATCAATAACTGATGCAAGAAAGTTTATTATCCTGAACTAATTGCAAACGAGCAATCAGCACATGATTCACTGTCCCATTTGCAGTTAAATCATGCCAACTAATTTACTCTTGCATTGTGAACGTAGAAAATATATATATATATGAAGTACTGTTGCATTACACGACCGGTCGAGAAATATATTCTGCAGAATTTATAGGCATGGAAAAATTTCTAGAGCTTGTAGAGGGAGAAATCAGGGATGTGTTTAGTGTGCGCGTGTGGATAGAGAGATCACAAAGCTATTCAATATTTAAGCATTGAGAACTTCAATCAATCAAACATAACCCAAAGAGTGTCGAAACAGATAATTAACAAAGTGCTCAATTTTCTTGACAGGGAAATAGACTTATTAAGTACAACAAGGTAGAACTATGAAGTGCAATGGAAATTGTGCAAAACAAACTCTACATGGCAAAGAAGAAAAAGAGTTCCCAAAAGGGTGAGAGGCAAACTTTGTCATCATCAAAGAAACCTAGTTTTACTCCACCCATTATTATTGATGAGAATTCTTCAGAGCAGTCACAGGAATTTTCTGTGTGGCCTCCCTGCGTCCTCGTCTTGCATATGCTGTCCGCATGACAACCAAAAAAGTTAAAGATTCTAAATAGCATATCTGGAAGTTTGGACCAACTATACATTTAGACACAATTGCATAAAAATTAATTAATTAAAGAAGTCATAGGGAGAATCATTTATTCTAAACAAAATTTACTAAAAAAATCAAACAAATAGATTATAGATGCAACGCATTGCAATTCAAAGGTAAACAAAGATGAAATTTTAACTCAATTCTTTCCAAAATTAACGTTTTACAAACTTTGGGGACCTCGCTAAGATAAAGATAGGGCGATAAAACAAACGGTAAAGTAACATTTGCAATTTGTACACTACAAGAAATATATGGAAGCATGTGTCAAAGTATATTCCTCTGTGATAGAAGTAAAATAAGAAACATAACAGTACTGAATGATCATGTCATTTGATCAAAGAAAGTGCAGTGAACAATGTTCTTGTAATAAATCAAACTGCATAGAGAAATCTAACTCCCCTACATAAAACATTTCATGCAGCAAAAATGCATACCAAAGCATCAAGCATCTACGACCAGAAAAAATAAGTTAAATGTGACATAATAATTATTATAAAGACCACAAAATAATGATTTCAGGCCCGTATCTCTTTTAGTGGTGAACCATCTACAAACAATGATTTCTAAAAGTTTTCCACCAAATTAGAACCATCATATCAATCAAAGACCGGAGAAAATCCTTCACATTAATGCATCTAGATATAACTATCGAAGTGAAAGGTGTAAGAAAGTGGTCACCATTGATAGAAAGCAATGCAAGGACAATTTATTTTTTCTCCAAACAAACAATAAACTAGTTGTTACAAATTTTAACACCAAATTCACAGCCAAAAATTATTATTACCAGTTTTAGCTTGCATATAAAAATTCAATAGTGAACTTTCACGAACATTAAAGAAAACCAACACTAACAATACCTATTAACCTGCTGCAGATACACTTCTAACTCATGTGTTCATGACAATCCAAAAACAAAAATCAAATACTCCATGCCTTGAGTTTCCAACATAACTCAACTCAGATAACCACTATAACTTTACATGAATACAAGGAGTACCCATCAAGTTTCCAAATGGTTAACAACTATAACTTTACAAACACGCTAGGATGCTAGGAGCACCCTTCAAGTTTCCAACATCACATCGACCATATACTCTGTGGTGTTCACACACCTAATCTTAAGCGTGCACACTTTATATGTTTTTTTTAGCAAACATAAAGAGTGGTTAAGCGACATCATAGACAAATCATAGCAAGTGACAAAACAAAACTTGATGAGTACATCCAGATATTTGGGCAAAAGTAGAGGAAGTGCAAGTTTTACAACAGGAATTTGAGAGGCAATTGGACTACTCATACAAAACTACTGGGGAGTTGCTCTGTAGTCCTATTCACAAAATCCTAGGGCTAAGAGCAAAACCACCAAATAAAAAAAGTTAAAGAAAGTGAGCAAACAAGTTGTCTTTTGTTTCTTCTCTTTTACAAACAATAAAAATAAAAACGGTAACATGAAATAAAAGACTAAAAGGAGTATGACATGACTGAGCTACATCTTTAACAGTTGTTTCCATCATAATTTTTGTAAATAATGAGTTATATTTTAAATAATTCAACACACATCAAAGAAGATGTAAACAAGCAATTACACATTTGTAGGTCTGGTCAGATATTAAGTCAACAAGCAAGACAGAAAAGGTAATTTTTGAAGAGTCTCGACCACCTAGGCTGAGCAACATGAATCCTATCCCATGATTAGGGTGTGTCCTCTTGAAGCATAACTACATGGTTGGCTAAGGGCTTGATGGGTGCTGCTATGAATATCATTTGCATGCTAATTGTCAATCTCCATACTGAAGGACGCTACCTATTCCTCAATACAATTGTTACTCAGCTAATTGATCACCAACTTGTTTCAACAATAGGAGGTGGTTATCAAACATTCCTATTCACAAAATCCTAGGGCTAAGAGCAAAGCCACCAAATGAAAAAAGTTAAAGAAAGTGCGCAAACAAGTTGTCTTTTGTTTCTTCTCTTTTACAAACAATAAAAATAAAAACGGCAACATGAAATAAAAGACTAAAAGGGTATGACATGACTGAGCTACATCTTTAACAGTTGTTTCCATCATAATTTTTGTAAATAATGAGTTATATTTTAAATCATTCAACACACATCAAAGAAGACGTAAACAAGCAATTACACCTTTGTAGGTCTGGTCAGATATTAAGTCAACAAGCAAGACAGAAAAGGCAATTTTTGAAGAGTCTCGACCACCTAGGCTGAGCAACATGAATCCTATCCCATGATTAGGGTGTGTCCTCTTGAAGCATAACTACATGGTTGGCTAAGGGCTTGATGGGTGCTGCTATGAATATCATTTGCATGATAATTGTCAATCTCCATACTGAAGGACGCTACCTATACCTCAATACAATTGTTACTCAGCTAATTGACCACCAACTTGTTTCGACAATAGGAGGTGGTTATCAAACATTCCTAGGTAACCGGTAGGGATGTCCCCTTTTTGAGTGTGCTTGGATTACTGTCTATGCTTTTCTCCCCCTCAACACAAACACCAGGGGAGAAAAAAGTAAAAAAAAAAAAAAGAAAAGAAAAGAAAAGAAAAAGGGCGGGTTAATTCCAACAGTTCAAATAATATGACGTTCCATGCAAATAATTTGTTTCTTACATATCATGAATTCTCCTGCACAACTATAAAGTTATTTTTTTGGCAACATTTCCTATCAATTCCCTCCTCCCTATTAACATGATTCCTAACCTCAAGGTAATTGTTGAATAGTCAGCACCAACTGTCGCGTCATCAAAATTATGAAAATTGACCATATTTGTAATGTCTATCGCATATGATTTCATATGTTCTCTTGACATCCGAGTAAAGTATAATAACCATGGTACAAACGAATAAAGAATAATGAAGTTGTGATCCACACGGTGGTCTACGTGTTACATAGAGTATTAGCTCAATTGATTTACTAAAACCCAAAACAATTCTTATTTTGGACCGGTACTTGAGATATAAGGATGCAGCTATGTTTATTCCAGGATTAGTTGAGACCACTAAAAAGTAGAAACAATTATAGCCTAAAACTCACATATTTACATCCCTTTAATTAAAAATTTGCAACTGATAATAAATCATTCAAACCCAGTACGCCAAACCATGTATACTTCGAAATGTACAAGTATGTACTCCGTATATGGTTTTGGCGATATAAGGCACAATGGTAATCTAACGGATTGAATCCAGTTTTAAAAACTCAGGAAAAAAACCCTTAATCTTTTAAAAACTCAGTTAATATACCCCTAAAAAAACCTTTCAGAGCTCAATCTTATAACAAATTCAAATGTGAATTAAAGCTATTGCAGTTATAATCCATAAATGAAAGCAAGGGATTTAGGGCACCAACAGATCCACAAATTGAAACGAGAACGAGATCACTCAGATGTAGTATGATATATATGTATAGACAGAGAGAGATTCGTACGAATTCCTTGACGATGCCCTTGTAGACGAAGATAGGAAGAGCGATGCCGAATAAGCCGACGAGAGCGAGGTTTCGACGGCTCCACCTGAAGTTGTGTTCCAGGTTCTCCCTCGCGGCGCCCCATTCCTCTATGAACCTGTTCTTGTTCGCCTCCATTCCTCCCCCCATTTCTCTGTAATCTTCTTTCTTCCCTCTCTACTCTCTCTTCTCTGTCTGTGGACGACTACTACACCTTGTAGTCTATTATTATCTCTCGTTGCTGGCTCCTGTGCTGGACTGTTTGGTTATGACGATAGTTCTGGTCCGAAAAGCAAACATACTGTTTGTTTCATACTACTTTGTTCCGTTTAATTTTAATTTTGTATATATATCAATACTATTATTAAATGTGCAAAGATTTTCAGTACTTCAATATTTATTTATTTTAATATAAAAAATTTTATTTTAATATAAAAAAATAGTTTTTATAAACAAAAAATTTAAAGAGTTTAATTCAAGTTACAAATTACCTAATAAAATTTTATTTCTTGTCCCACATTAGTTTAAAGTAAAAAAAGATTACATGGAAGCCTCTTATAAAACTATAGACCTAAAGAAATAATAATCACACCATTTTCGGCCTTTGGGCTAAGATAAAGTGTAGTACTAAATTTTTTTTTGTTGGCCTTTTGACTAACTTTTTTAGGTCTTTTGACTAAGATCAAGTGTAGTACTACTTTTCTCGGTCTTTTGGCTTTCAGTATTTATTTATTAATATAAAAAAAGAGTTTGTCCCACGTTGGTTTAAAGTAAAAAAAAATTATGGAAACTTCTTATAAAACTATAGACCTAAAGAAATAATAATCACACCTTTATCGGCCTTTGGGCTAAGATAAAGTGTAGTACTAAATTTTTTTTTTGTCTGCCTTTTGACTAACCTTTTTATGTCTTTTGGCTAAAATCAAGTGTAGTACTACTTTCTCGGCCTTTTGACTTTCAATATTTATTTATTAATATAAAAATTAATATAAAAAAAGAGTTTGTCCCACATTGGTTTAGAGTAAAAAAAATTACATGGAAGGCTCTTATAAAACTATAGACCTAATGAAATAATAATCACACCTTTCTCGACCTTTGGACTAAAATCAAGTGTAGTACTAAATTTTTTTTTGTCGGATTTTTGGCTAATCTTTCTAGGTCTTTTGGCTAAGATTTAAGTATAGTACCACTTTCTCGGCCTTTTGGCTTTCAGCATTTATTTATTAATATAAAAATTAATATAAAAAAAGAGTTTTTATAAACAAAAAATTACCTAAAATTATTTAAAAAGTTTAATTCAAATTACAAATTACCTAATAAAATTCATATTTCTTGTCCCACATTGGTTTAAAATAAAAAAGATCACATGAAAGTCTCTTATAAAACTATAGAGCTAAAGAAATAATAATCATACCTTTCTCCGCCTAATAAAATTTATAAAATCAATTTAAAGAGTTTAATTCAAATTACAAATTACCTAATAAAAGAAAATATAATTAGACAAGAATTATTAATATAAAAAATATTTATTAATTGATATAAAAAATAAAATAATTTTTCTAAAACTGCAACGCAAATTACCTTTTATTATTAGTTTTTTTAGTAAAAGAAAATCTAATTAAACAAGGATATATATATTTAAAGAAAATAAATAATTTTTATAAAATTTTACCACAAACTCTATCACATTAGACAGAGATATATTAAAAGTGTCTCTATAAAACACTGACACAAATTACCTAAAATGAACACAAATGAAGTAATTTATTTTAATTAAAACTCTATCACATCTAACATATATTTATCTATTTATTATGAGTTTTTTAATAAATAAAAAATCTAATTAGATAAGGATATATTTAAAAAAATAAAATAATTTCTATAAAACTCTAGCATAAATTATCTATTTTATTTTCTATAAAACTCTGTGACAAATTATTCTATAAAACTCTACCACAAATTACCTATTTTATTTTCTATAAAACTCTATCACATTATAGAAGGATATATTTAAATAAAATATATAATAATACATATAAATATAAATAAAATATAAAAGTGTAAAGAATTTTAGCATTTTAGTATTTATTTTTTAATATAAAAAATATTTATCAATTAATATAAAAAGAGAACTCTATTGCAGATAACCTTTGCACTCCTTCCCAACCAACTAGCATTCCTTCCCAACCAACTAATCATACGAGGAGTTTGGAGTCCTCTGTTCGGATGAGTAGGCTAATGCCGGTGACTTTTCTCCTTCCCTAAGGGAGTTTTCTCCATTTACTCTAGAAGAGCAGTGACCACCCGGCTTTCAACCTGAGGGAGGGAAGCTTACTATTCAAGCTGTAGAGTTCCCTAAGTTATAACCCTTTTTTTCATGTCATTTTGGTGTTGAAAAGAGTTCCCATCATTGAAATTCAGTTTCTGAAGTGAAGGGCAAGCGAAACCGCTTCCGGTTTGGAAGAGAGAGGTCCGATGCAACATCGCTTTTCGCGTATCCTCTTTCAATACCAAACGGCTATAACACTGACACCGGGGTGGCTACATTATTGGGGTGTCTCATTAGTCGGGTCTGTAGTATGACCGAATTTAGGGCAAAAAACCAATGATCGGGGCATCGATAGGAAAACACCCGAGAGAAGCCAACCCCTTTCCCTCCTTTGCCCACGAATTAAGCAACTCAACCTGAGTTTTTTTAATAAAAGAAAATTTAATTAGAGAAGGATATATTTAAATATAATAAAATAATTAAAAAATATATGAAAAGAAAATTTTAATAAGTTATAAAACAGTTGTCATGTGCATCGCACGTGCCTTTTCTTAGTGCATGTATATATATGTATACAGAATTGTTCACATATATATATACCAGTATTTTTCGTGAGCTTTTGTTTTATAATTATAAATCTTATTTTTTGGTAATTATACTTTTAAATATTCTATTATAGTTATTTTTAAAAAATAATATATCTTAAATTTGTCTATAATTATATTTAGTTGTTTAATTATATTTTTTTGAAGATTTTGGTAATTGATTTTTTTTTGAAATGCATTTGAAACGAGACATTTATGTTAGATGTGACTTATGAGGTATTTTTTATTTTATTTTGGGTAATAACTTTTATTGTTGTAATTAGTGGTGTTTTTAAATATTAAATTTAAAAACTATAAATAATAATAGTGGAAAGAATATAGGTGGGTTTCTATGGTTACTTTAGATTATATCTATTTTTTTTTTCTTGAATTATTATATCTAATTGTTATAGTATTATAGAAAGTGCGGATAAATTTCATGCTTCATGAAGAACAAGAGGTCACTACTCTCTCTCTCTCTCTCTATATATATATATATAGATATATATATATCTATTATTATTATATATATAACGATATTTTGGTCCATTGTTATATTATATTATTTTGTTATTTAATAATATTATGGGCATTTTGGTGACTTAAAATCAATTTTTTGAATGTAAGGAGGGAGGTTTTTGCAAAATGAGGCAAGCCTAGGAGACCGCGAAAAAAAAAAAAAAATCAAATTTATTTACAATTAGACAAAATCGTTTACCCTTTTTATTTTAGGTCAACTGCATAAAACACTTATAGTATATTTACAGTACATATCATACACCCTCATATGCAAAAATTACCCTAAAAGTTTCAATTTGATGTAAATAGGTTCATCTAACAAATTTAAATTCTAAATTAACTAAATTATCTTTACTGAACCCTTTTATAAAATATATAAAAATAAATAATTTGACACTATTGGAGATGCCCCTCTCGTGCAAAAAATAATCATAAAGTTTCAATCTGGTGTAAATAGGTACTTTTAACAAATTTAACCATAAGTTGATTAAACTACCCTTACTGAATCATTTTATAAAATATATAAAAATAAATAATTTTATAAAATGATACTATTGGAAGATGTCGGAATAGACAAGTAAAAATAAAAATAAAAATAAAAGTATAAAAGAAAAATAAAGATAAAAAAATAAAGTGCAATCTAAATAAAACAAAAAAATTTCAAACTTCGAAAACTAGTGCAATAGTGCGAATATATATATTTTTTGTTTAACAGTGTTGGTACGACAAAAATAAAATAAAGAAAAAAAAATAGGATAAAAGAGTAAACTGAAATCTAAAATATTAAAATTTTTTTCCTTCAAATTCTCCAAGGTTTTTTTAAAAAATATTTAGAAATATATATAAAGAAAAAAGTTCCAAAAAAACATACATATAAAGTAATGTGCATATAATACCTTCGCACTGTGACTTTAATAATATATATATTCCTTTGAGCATTTTCAGAAGAATAGAAAAAGTAAAATAAGTATTGCATCACTAATTAATGTTAAAGGTATATTTTTGAACATTGTGAAAAAATTAGAATTATTATTTACACACTTTGAAGTAAACCTGCCCCGCAAAATACTGGTTTCTGCACTCGTCCCTTTTGTTCTGGTTCCGATTCCGATTCCGATTCCGAACTCTCTCTCCCCAAACGCACTATCACTGTGTTTTCTTTTTCTTTTTCGGTAGTACTCTGCACAACGATCTCCCTCGACTGCCACCAATTCAACACCAACGACTCACCTACACTGGTGTAGTAGTCACAACTCGCGTTCATAACCGAAACCGACCTCTGTAAGAGGGTTGGTTTCTTCATCACATCTCTGCTTCATTTTTCAGATCAAAACCCTAAAAAATGGCGACGAAAGCAACAACAGCCTCTGCAACTCTTCCGAAGTCTGGAGCTATCTCCAAAGGCTACAACTTCGCTTCTACTTGGGAACAGGTTCTCCTAAATCTTTTCTCTCTATTCCCATTTATTAATTCTCCTCAAAAGAAAATGCCCTTACGATTTAATTACTATTCCCCAAATTATCCATGTACGTCTGCATATATATAAATATTGTGATAATCAAAGGCTTCTCCGGATCTAAGTGCAATTTCTTCGATCTGAATCAAATATCAAATGCTGAAGTTCGAAGCCTGCGTTCCAGTTTTATTCAAGAATTGCATAATTTATAGATCCGTCTCTATATTTTTTTTTGGTTTTAGTTAGTTTGTTCAAGTTCTTGGTCTGATTCTTGTATGATTTTGCTATTGCTATTGTGTTTGATGAAATGTATTGTTTTACCCATGGAATGGATCTGATACAACAATATATCTATATCTATATATATATATATTGTATTGTAGTACACAATCGTGACAGATTCAGGCCTATTAGGATTTTGTTCTCTTTGAGCATGTGCTTGGGTGGTGTGAATTGTAAGCAGTATTCTTGTAAAGTGGATCCTTACCTGCTGCTGTATATGTTATACAGAATGCTCCATTGACGGAGCAACAGCAAACAGCAATAGTAGCACTTTCTCATGCAGTTGCCGAGCGACCCTTTCCTGTCAATCTGGTGAGAACAGTTTCTGTTGTGGCATACCTTTGCGCATTTTTGAAAGAATATGTTGAATTTTACTGTATTGATCTCATGCCTATTGATTGGCCTTTGCTGCACAATAGTCCCGGGAGCATATCTCCCTAAAGGATAATGGTTTGTCCATTTCCACCGATCCCAGCATGGAAGAATCCATGACCATTGAAGCGGTTTTGGTCAATGCAAATCAGGTATGCTTCTTGGTTTGTTGTATTCATTTTCAAGCTCGGTATTCTATTTCTTGACTGCAGCATGTTTTCCTTGGATTAATTAATAACTTTCTAGAACTATTCACTGCAAAACCATTATCGTCTTTCTTTTATTGCCTTTCTTCTCCTCCAACATCATTCTAATTCTTTTCCTTTGTTATTTTTAAGAGAAAAAAGTAACTCATTCAATTGAAAATATGAAAATGCAGTGAAAGCGAATCTTATTGGTATGATGGTCACTGAGTTAAACTGCCTTTGATATTTTGTTGAGTAGGAGGTTGCTCCATGTGTTAGTGACTTATGTATTGCACCCAGACTGCCCCCTCCCAAAACTATCCATTAATGGACTTTATTATCCTTGACTTTGAAGAGCCATTTCTGTCTGGTCAACTTTGAATGATTGTACTGGTCAAAACCAAAAAATGTAGCGCGATAAGATTCTGATAACATTACTTTATTCCTTCTAGGTGATTTATCTAATTTTAAGTTTTGCAAGTTTTTTAGTGATAGGTTGATTCTTAAACATATAAAATGAATTTCTAAATGTTTTGCTATTCTTTCTATGACTTCTATGCGATACAGTTTTACAAATGGTTTGCGGATCGTGAAGCAGAAATGAAGTCAGAGGTTGGTAGTGATTTCTTACTTTTAAGTTATTGACGCATTTGATCATAGAACAATTGTGATCATGAGCACTAGCAGACCTGATTTTTCTTAACATAGACAGAAGAGAAGTATCAGCACTATGTAAACAGTTTAACAGAGCGCATTCAAACATGTGATGGTATACTTCGTCAGGTAAAGTGATTTTTCCTATTCGATTGATTGCTACTTTTCTACTTTGTCTATTAATTTACTGGAATTAATCCTGTTTTGTTGTTTGGGTTATAGTTGTTAATCATAAAGTTGAACTACTTTCTTTCCAGGTGGATGAAACCCTTGACTTATTTAATGAATTGCAACTTCAACATCAACAAGTGGCAACAAAGACCAAAACTCTTCATGATGCATGTGACCGACTGGTATGATCCTCTTTCTTTTTCATTTTTTATTCGATGTTTCATTTTCTCTGGGTATTGGCTGCAACCAACTGTGGTTCGATTTTAACAGTGAATTTTGAACTCTTGAAAGTCTAATTTGGACATCTCTTGACATTATTCCGCACATGCTTGGAACTTTGCTATGCTCAGTTACTTTGCATTAGGTTTTAAAGGTCTAGGACGTAACATTCAATGATCACATCACTAATGAAATTGTTTATTTGCTATATAGCTTTGCTGCTATTGCTGAGAATTGGAATGGGCAACCTTTGTGTGGAACTTTATTTGTGTGGCATGTTGTGTCAGTTCTGTTAACTTGTATTTGAGGTTTTAACTATAAGTTGTTAATTGCACTTGCAAGTCATAGCTTGGGCACTAACAACTATTTCTCTTGCATATCAATGGAATGATCTGCACACCATGTTGAAAGTCATTAATTGACTAGTTTCAGTTCCTTCTTTCTGTTGCAGCTGATTGAGAAGCAAGGACTGATTGAGTTTGCGGAAGCGCTTCGAAGTAGGCTCAACTACTTTGATGAGTTGGAGAATGTAAGGCTTGAATGCTGTGTTAGCTAGAAATTTATTTCACTTGAAATAATACATTTTATGGATGTGTTGCTCACTTAATTTTCTATTTTGTACCTTTTTTAGGACTTTTAGAAGTTCTATTAAAAGGAACAAAAAAAGTGCACATGTTTATACTTTATACTGCAACTGTCGGGTAAATATACATACTCTTGTGGCCCTAAAAGCTCTACAAAAGAGTCAATCGTGAAAGACGACCTTCAAGTATTTAAAAAGTTAGGAAGCTTACTATCAAAAATTTAATGGACAAAATTTGTAACCTCACCACTCCAATGATCTATTCCTGTCATTGCTTAAACACCGTCATAAGCTCAAAGGAGCCACCTGCCATACCTATCTGACTCTTTTACCCATTACGAAACCATTGCCATCTAGAAAGCACCTTCACCGCTGATCCCCAAAATCATCCATTAGACTCTAGAATGGGATATCAGGAGAACCCACATGTTTCTAGCCAGGGGATAGTGCAACAAGTGACTTACCTCACCAATCATTTTGCACATGCAACACAATTTACTTTAATATACTGTCTTTTTAAGAAATTATTGATAGTCAGAATCGTCCTAAAGAACAGCCGTCCATAAAAAAAGAGACTTTGTAAGGAGCCTAGGTATGCTATCTAGCCTTCCAAGGGACATGGGAAGTTGCTAGCCTAAAAACTAGCAATTTATTTTATGTACTAGCCTAAATTCCTTGAATTTTCAAGAGAAAATGTACGTTGCAGTTCCTTTAAATCTCTTTAAAATCCTTTTCAAGATATTCCAACATTTTTTTTTTCCTGAAACCCTGACGTTTGTGACATAGAGTACTCTTGTATTTATATGCACTTTTTCTTATTGTATACTGATGTTCAGGTTGCTACCAATTTTCATTCTCCAAATATGAATGTTGCAAATGGAAACTTTCTCCCGCTGCTTAAAAGACTCGATGAGTGCATATCGTAAGTGGATAATTTTTCAAACCAGTCTGATATCACTCTGTTTAGACCATGTGTCACTTGTGTTCTATGTCTGAAGTTATGTACTTATTTATTAATTTGTTGTGCCAAGTTTAGATATGTAGAAAGCAATCCACAGTATGCAGAATCCAGCGTTTATCTGGTCAAATTTAGACAACTCCAGGTATCTAAGAGACAATACCGCGATATGCGTGTGGTTTTCAACTTTCTTCCTTTATTTTTGGATTGGACTTTTACTGCCTATACATTTTTCTTTGAATTCTGAAATCTATGTAACAAATTCTTTACATGCATTTGACAGTCTCGAGCCCTGGGTATGATTCGTTCTCATGTACTTTCTGTTCTCAAAAGCACTTCTTCCCAGGTAACACCTCTTTATGAGACTGAAAAGTTTGTTTTACTTAATAAAATGTCAAAATCTTTTTGTTCCACTTATCAGGTCCAGACAGCAATCAGAAGCAGTGGTGGCAGCAAATCAGGTGTTTCTGAGGGTGTAGAGACGTCTGTCATTTATGTCCGCTTCAAGGCCGCAGCAAGTGAGGTAATATTGTTCTTTCTTCATTTCTTTGGTTTTATCCCAAACTATATGAAAGTGGGAATATGAGGTCAGTTGCTATTGAATTTAATGGAGTGGCCGCACGGAATCAGGATGATATCTGTAAACTCATGGGGGGAATTGGATTATATTTTGCAATTTGTTAAAGAGATTAGACTTATAGTTCTATGTATTTGCAGCTTAAGCCAGTGTTGGAGGAAATTGAAAGCAGATCACCCAGGAAAGAATATGTTCAAATTCTGGCAGAATGCCACAAACTATACTGTGAACAGCGGCTCTCCTTGGTGGGCTGATGATTGGTTATTTTGAATAATTTTGTACTTTCATCTAGACCATGGTCCATTCATTTTTGTTTTCTAGTCGGTCAATTTGCTGTTGTACAATTGTTATATATATATATATTTTGTTTAATTTTTTTCTAGGTAAAAGGCATTGTCCATCAACGGATATCTGAATTTGCCAAGAAAGAGGAATTGCCATCATTGACGAGATCTGGATGCGCATACCTAAAGCAGGTGGTCTTAAAATTTCTTATTTCATATTTAGTACAGTAAGGTTGTTACTCCAGGCTTTTAAAAGAAACGTGCTTGTTTGAAAGTGAGAGATGAACTTCCTTGAACATGGGATTTACTTGGTGCTCTTCCTAGGTCAATAGAACTTAGGTTTAGGTTGACAAATTTTTAGATTTTCAGGAGTTCGTGTCAAGTTAGTTTACCTCTTGAGCAAGGATAGAGTTGGAACAAAAAAGTTCCAACCAAGGGTAAAATGGTTATCTTCAAAGCCAAGGTTATAAAGGTAATTTGACACACATATATGCACTCACCATCTAAGGGTTCATGCACTCATCAATTAGGGTTCTGCTAATTCATGTTTTAATTCTATTATAATCTTTCTGATATTTATTAAAGTTTTTGGAAACTACTGCCTTCAAATTTTTTGAGTATAAATTGGATGAGGCACTTTGATCGATCAACCGATCAATCAAGGGCTATTGATATGTCGATTGATCGACATGGAAACTCGACCAATCAATCTATCTGGAAAAGCAATTTCCTTTTCTATTTAAAACTTTGCAAACCTAATTCTTTTACTTATCTATTCTGTCTATGAATACTCACCTACTTCAGAATTCAATAGGGAACAATATTGTGTGAGGCTATTTGAGTGCATTTAATTTTTATTTTTCATTCATCGATCATCCTGTAAATAGATTGGTGAGTTGTCATGCACATGTCGACAATCTATTGTTGCTGAGCTAAATTGGAGTTCAACACGATCAATTTATTCATAAAGATTGCTTTGGGCGACTAATCTGGAGAAGCAAATTGCGGAATCTGTTGACGGAGTAGACTTTGTGTCCGGAGACTCTAATGCTCTATTCGGTAGGAAGGAAAAAAATTGAATGGAAGGGGAGATAAAAGGATGATTGAGACATCCCTAAGGAAGAGATTAAGCGTTTCCCTCTTTTTGTTCGGTTGGATGGAAGAGAATGGAAAAAACTGACTTTAATTTGATATGTAGGATAAAAGGAAAGATAATTTTTAAGTTGTTTTTACCATTAAATCCATCATTTACTTTATTTATGGTATTTATTAAATATTTATGAAGGGTGATGTAGTAATTTAAAACTTTTATAATAGGCTCACTTGTTTCTCTCCTATCTTCCGCCCATATTTGGGCGGATGAAAATTTGTAAATTATCCTTTCTTTCCTTATATCATCTCTACCGAACGAAGAAAATTTGTTCTTTCCTTCCTAATTTCCTTCCACCCCTCTTCTTTCCCTGCCGAACATGGCATAAGTGAGAGTTTGGGAGTATGGACTAGGGATTATGGACCTAATTGTACATCTCGTTCATTTAGTTTTTTATTTGACTGGATTGCATCTCTCTCTAGGTGATGATGGTCCTTGAGCTAATTCTTTATCGGAGCCTAGGGTTTGGTCCTTGTCCCATCAATATAGCGTTATGGGAAATTATTTCCATAGACATAGTAAATTTTTTCATAATTTTACTTGGGAGTTCCAGATCATGTTATATCGGTTTACAAATATGTGATGTAGATGGTTGATTGACCTACCAAAGTGGCAAACTGAATTTGATGATGCTTTACTGAGGCTCCAAAAACTATTTCTGGACCCATCACTATTTTCACATAAATTTGACATGTATTAGTTGATCAAAATTAAAAACTTTTTTAATGTATATGCATATTTGTTCAAGGGACAGATCTGCTTTTAAGTTGTAAAATTATGCTTCCTGCTTTCATTTTTGATGCCATCTCAATACGAGGCTCAAAGGAAGGAGATGTATCATGATACCTCCAATGAGGAGGTTACAAACGCAACAGGGTAGGAGTAAGAAAATATTATTACAAATGCAACATAGTTACATCACCAGGTTCTTTCCATAGACAATGTTGTTGCATTAATTGGTTTTATATTTTCAATTTAAGACAATCAAGGTCTTTATGATGATAAGAGCCATGAGCTCTATTTTTACTTATCAAAAAAAAAAAAAGAGCCACGAGCTCTATTTTTTAATCACAGGATAGAATCAGATTTTGAGATCTATGAAAAGTCAAATGAATATTTTAGTAACTCTCTCAATTCAACAGTCAACAAGAAGCACTCTTGATCCAGGGCTTTCTTGTTAGCATTTTTCACATTTTTATTTGGGCATAATGATGCCTGAGAGACAGTACAGCTCTTAGTTTCCTTAGGAAACAACTGGGATCTATCTAAATCGTATTGACTGACCAGTAACCAGTGGGTCTGTTGCAATAGACAATAAGCATGCCTTTTAAGTTCTAACAGAGTAAAATGTTTTGAAAGTGGATTCTGTGCATACTAATCCAGCACGGTTGCTTTATGCATATCATCATCTTTATTTTTTTCCTGTGTTTGTTCTGGAGGAATTAATTATAGGTATCCAAAATGCATGTCTACATAGTGGAAGACCCTAGTTTGAGTTTTAACTTTATCCCAAAACTTTCTAGAGTAATATGCAACAAGGATAATCAATTTCATAAACTCAACCTGGAGTCATGTTTTACTTTTCAAAAGAAAAAAATTAATTTCCTTTTGACATGAATATATATTATATCATGCCCTCTTTTCCTTTCAAAATTTACTTTTGAATTGTGTTAAAAGCAACTGTACTGTGATAATAGAAAGATGTCCTAGGGAAATAAATTTAAGAAAGTTTAATTGCATATTTTACAAATTGCAGGTATGTCAGCTTGAACATCAACTCTTTGATCATTTTTTCCCATCTTCTTCAGAAGATATATCAAGCATGGCTCATTTAATAGATCCTCTGTGAGTTCTCTTAATTACCTTGATGGGCTTCTTGTTTTGCATAATCTTTTCCATTTCCTCTCCCCCAACCAATGATTGTACTTGTAAAAAGGAAAAAGATAATTAATATTGTGCCGCCATCAATCAAAATTATCCCCCTTAGTCCCACCAAAAAAAGAAAAGAAGGAAAAAAAACAAAGAAGTTTTCTCAAGTCATCAATTGTGCTAAAGATGGTGTCATCTTTGTTACTTTTTCATGGTTGATATTTTAGAGGCAACATTATCGTGCTTTTCAGTAACTAATTTTCTGCTTTTCAATGTAAAAACTCTTGGGGATTAGAATCAAAATATTAATGGATTAACCTCAAGCTTTTTTCATCATATCAAAAAGGCCTTTGAGTAAATAAAATGGCCCCCAAAACCCTAGTCTTGGGCTTCCAAGAGGGTGTTTTTATCTTTACCCTAGTATATGCACTTTGTCATAGAAAGGTCACACACACACCCATTAGGACGGAGGTGTGTTACTTCGGAGAATCAAGTGTCAAAGTGTACTCTGCGGCCTTGGGTATATTTATAACCTCTTAGCTGTAGAAGCTTTGTTCTTTGCTAACTTAATTGCCAGGATTTTGACCCTCCACCTCCTCGGAGTCGCACACTCTTTCTCAACCCACCAAATATCTCATTTAACTCACCGTGAACCAGCTCATAGGTTGAAGTTGCACCCTGTTAAATTAAAATTCCATAGTGACACATGCAAATTCATTTTCCTTTCCATTTATGTTTGAGTTGCCAATGCATCGAGTTTTGGGTTTGATTAGTTCTACCTAACCTCTGCTTTCATTCTCTCATCTTGGTGCTAACTTATTTGCAGGTGTACTTACTTGTATGATACATTACGGCCAAAACTTATTCATGAAACAAATCTTGATATTCTTTGTGAGCTTGTTGATATTCTTAAAGTAGAAGTTCTAGGAGAACAACTTGGTCAACGAACTGAATCATTGGCTGGATTACGTCCTACATTAGACAGAATTCTAGAAGATGTTCACGAGCGATTAACTTTTCGTGCTAGAAAGCATATACGTGATGAGGTAGGTATCTTACCTGAGAATTATATATTTGTATTGATTTTTCAATTTTCAGCCAATGTTCTGTCCGCTGATCAACTTAATATTGTGTATGTTTCTTTTGGGATCATATTGTATGTAAATTAGCCCTTTTACTGTATTAAACTTTTTGGAACTGGGTTTTATTTTACTTGTTTATTTATTGTTTGTTGGGGTTGGAAGGATGTAGGCAGAGATCTCATTTTTTAGGCATCAATTTCTTTTTACTTTTGATGGAGAAATAATTGACAATAGAGGTCTCAAACCTATTATTAATCCTTATGGGCGTCTTAGATTTGGCTCTCCCAGGCTCATCTCATGCACGCAATCACTGTGCACATCCATAGAGATCAGTCTCGACTGAAAATGTGTTCAATATACCCTAAGCTATATAAAAGTTACTCTTAAAAATTTCAAATCTTTTTTAAAGGGTTATATGAAGTGCATTCATATTGTATTTTACATAATATTGATGACTTTAGGAACTTCCTAGTTGAGTACCGTTACTTGTCCAATTGGTTCTGAAATGTTGTCCATTATGGAGAAATTTGTTGTACTATCAAGAAGTGGAAGCATCAAAGTCTTTCATAAACAAACAGTTATTTGTGTAAAGTAGCAAATATTGCATGATTCATGAAGAAGCCAGATTAATAGAATCATTTTGAAGTTGTCTGCTCCAGTGTGAGTTGATGTCTTTCATTTGCTTCATGTATTTTTTTAGTGAATTGCATGTTATGTCAAAAGGAGTTCAAACTATTTAAAACGCTATTGAATACCAATGTTCTAAGGTGGGAAGAAGTATTTATATAGAACAGCTGGCAAAATTCTAGTACTATTATTTTGTTGGTCACTATTTACTTAATGCACACATACTGCTTGCAGTATGAGAGTTCTCCTGCCAAAGCTACTGTTTCTTGCAAGCATGCTGGTTTCATTTTGGACCCATCTGTTGTTTCTTTTTCAGATTGCAAATTATATTCCTTTCGATGAAGATTTGGATTACCCTGGAAAGCTGGAGCAGTTTGCTGAGACAAAATCAGAAACAGCTTCTGTAAGTACACCTCACCATTTATATCAATAATTACTTATGTATACTTTATGTTTTTCATTAATATTATTGGCCTGGGTTTTCTTTACCTGTGCAACGGAGCAAGTATTTGTGAACTACTTACTTTTATTTAACCATACTTGATGCCATTTTGGCCAAACCCTCGCTTGATTTGTAGGGTTTGGCAAATTCTGTTTCATCACGTATTGGTATACTCCTTTGGTCTTAGGGACTGATTGTAGTTAACAGTACCGTGTTTGTTGTTGGCTGATATTTATTTACTTTCTGATTTTTATGTATAAAAAAATAATTAAAATATTATTTTGATAAGCTTTCTCTCTTTAATTCCTTTTAATCGTACTGCAGGCCGATGAAAGCCCAGATGTTTTCAAAACCTGGTATCCTCCCCTGGAGAAAACTATATCATGTCTTTCGAAGTTGTATCGCTGTTTAGAATCTGCAGTTTTCACTGGTTTGGCACAGGTATTTACTTATTTATCTCGCCGATTTTATTTTCCTTCAAATTCTATACATACATTGCCTTATTAACCTATTATGTTAATTTAGCTGGCTTGTTTACTATTTCTTTCAGGAAGCTGTAGAAGTTTGCTCTGAATCCATCCAAGTGAGTGAGCTAACAATTTATGTATTAGTGCATTGTCATTTAAAAAAATTCTTAATGCATAGATTCTATGCCATTCCCTTTTTAAAAATAACCAAAAATGGACCAGTTGCCTTGTGATGATATCCTTTACTTTCTAATTGGTTCCTCCTTTATCTGTGACAGAAAGCAAGCAAACTGGTTGCAAAAAGATCATCCCCAATGGATGGGCAGCTTTTTCTTATAAAGCATCTCCTTATCCTTAGAGAGCAGGTTATCTCCTGCTTTATTTTTTCTAAAACTAGTTGTTACTTTAATCAGTTTTTATATATACTAACAAGCTTGGTCTTCCAGATTGCACCTTTTGACATTGAATTTTCAGTCACACAAAAGGAACTTGATTTCTCTCATTTACTGGTCAGTAACTTGGAAGTTGAACTTCCCCTTCATCTGAATGCATTTCTTTGCTTTGTACCATTTCTATATTGCCAATCAAAAGCAAATGTCATTTGCAATATTTCTCATTTGAAATTTGAATGCAATATTGAAGATTTAACATTTTGAGTGCAATATTTCTCATTTGCAATTTCTGCATAATTAGCAAATGTCATCTTTCTTTTTTGAGAAAATTACAAATAAGTCCTAAATTTTCATCTTAAAGACATCCAAGTAATCGAAAATTTTATTTAGACAATAAGGTCCCATAGAGGTGATTTTTATCCCAGATTTACCCTTTATACTCCATGGGTTAAAAAAAGAAGATAAAACTTAATAACCAAATTTGTCTTATGTGGCTAATTATCTTTTTTATTTTCATGTAATTGATTTTTAGTGGTCATATTCAATATTTAACATTTTGAAAATTTATTTCCATATTCACTTTGAAAAATCTTTGTTACAGTGTCGGGTACATTTTTCTTCTGTTATTTTGTACTTGTACTGGGAAAAAAACTAGCAGTTTTTTGCATTGCAATTATTACAATGTTACTTTGATCATAATATCTTAATCAATCAGTTCAACTCGGTCGACCCAAGAGCCAATCTCTCTCTCTCTCTCTCTCTATTAATTCCTTTTTGCACATTGGAGAAAAAAAATTACACTTTTCAAAGGGGGAAAAAAAGAGAAGAAGAATTATGTCAAAAACTTGGAGTCCCTTGAATTATAGTAACTTTAGTATCTCTTTGCCTAATGTTCTTGGAACATGTTTTTTTTAACTATCTCTATGCTTAATGTATTTGGCACGTCATACTTAAATGATTCAAAAAAAAATTGATAATTATAATATGTAAATACACGCATCAAATTATTTTTACTAAAAAATATCATATTAGTATATGTAGACACTTGCATGCAAATTTTTTCCCTTAAACAATTACTTTAGATTATATTATTGTAATTTAAAATTTATAATAAAGTGATTGCCTTACAAAATCATATTAGTATAATAATTAATAAGAAAAACTTTATTTTTTAATTTTTTATTAGGATAGTAAGAACTATTTTTTTTTTTTAGTGGTAGTTTTGTAAATGAAATTGATTAAAGCTTAAGAAAGGAACCTCAAGAAGAATACAATCCTTTGGAAATCATTTTTAAAAGGAGGAGTTCTTGGCTAAAAATCATAGTATTAAGTTGTATTTAAGGTAAAAAATCAAGTTAGAAAATACCATCTGTGTTCATCTTTCCTGATATATAAGAAACATAATAGATTTGTAAGAAATGGAATATAAATGTACCTTGTAGGGCATGAAATGGATTGGGTTGGATATGGTTGTTAAAGATCAGCTTCAGATTGGGTTGGATTTGGTTGTTCCAGTTTGGACTCGGATATAAAGAGAATACCTATTTGGATCCTTTATATCCATTTAACTTTTAAGTGAAATTTCACAAGTACATTGACTAAATGCGATTTTCTATTTGCTGACCCGAATAGTTACAGAAAAAGGTTCTTATTCTGTTGCGTTGAAGTTTGAAAATAGGAAGTAGATTTGGATGTCCATTTCTTTATGGAACCAAATTTGCACGTTGTGTTAATTTAATAATTTATTAGTTGAAGGTCATTTGGGCTTAGATTTGAAATCTGGATCTAACTATTTGAATGACATATGAACCTCGGATTTATTTGGATTCTCCGCGGAGTGCACGGGCTTGATGTGGATATTGTCCATTAGATCTGTCTTGGACTCTAAATTTAGATATGAATTCTGGCATTAAAATATTGTTATTGAGTCGGAATTACTGTTGATGAAATCATATTCTCTCCATATGCCTTAGCACCTTATATATAAAATTGGAATGCGACTCATTCTCATGTGATTAAGAAGGAAGCAAGGGTTTGCTTGATTGAGAATATATTAAATTTCCTTAATTCAGATGGTTTATTTATTCTGAACACCTTTTTGAAGTTTTTAATCTACTATGCCTCCCTTAAAAAGAAAAATTAGCTACTTTTCCGCAAATCTAATGGAATTCTGGTTCACAGAGATGGTCTTAATGTATAATGTGAGCAAAGGAAAAACCTGGACATACTATATGCTCTCAATAAATCACCATGCTTTGCTAATTAACCAGAGGGGTACACACTTACCAGATGCAGAATCGAGTGCATATTCCGCAAAAATTAGAAAATAATCCCTTATAGTACGTAGTTCTGAAGAATTACAAGATATGAACAGTAGACACTGAAAATAAATGACTTTAGAATGCTTGTTTTTGTTAGGTATAAATGTATGTCATGATCAAAGAAATCACTTAGCTTTTTTAATCTTTACTTATGAAAAATGAAAATTTTATTTATATTTTCCATTATCAGGACCATCTAAGGCGGCTTCTTAGAGGTCAGGCTTCGCTATTTGATTGGTCAAGATCAACTTCCTTGGCAAGGACCCTATCCCCCCGAGTTTTGGAAAGTCAAATAGATGCCAAGAAGGTACGTGACTGACTTTTTATTTAATTTTTTTAATTCCTTCAGTGGACTTTTTTCCTTTTGATCTAAATATGACTAATCAACCACTACTATAGTCCATGTCAGCAGATATAGAAGTTTCTCAAATACCTTTGACTCGCTAGACCTAATAGAACATGAATAAAAATAACATAAAGACGGCTGTTTCAAAATTTGATTATGCAATATCCAAGTTGTGTTCCAAGTGAAATTCCTGATTCTTCCCTTCAAGTGTAATGCTGAATTTTTTTTCAAACCCTTTGCATGAATTTAAGAAAATTCTGTTATTCTTTTCAAGGCAAATGAACCAAAATATTACCCAAAAAGCAGCCCTCTCTTCTAACACCGCCCTAGTTTTTGTCAAGAGATTTCCATCATTGAATTAACATGAAAACGGGGCATCGTTAATCCAGTTAGTGAAAGAGTTTTTTTGCCACAAACCAAGGGAAGGAAGAGTGGATAATTAAATGATCAATGTCTCTCTATATTTTTTACCCTATTGGTGACACACATATTCTGGAAAGGGTCTCCTTGTGTTAACCGTATTAGCGCTGCTAACCAAGCAAAATCTTTGACTTTAGTTGCTTATAGCCAAAAAAAGGACTGGAAGAAAATCTTCCCAGAGACTGAAGTTCCAAACTTGGAGTAAATATTAGGTGAGCCGCGTATGCCATGTCATTGGCTCACTCAATTAGAATACATCATTCAATGAAATGGGTCCCACTCAAATAGAAAACTTCCCTCAACTAAAGAGAATGATGTATTTTGATTGGGTGGGCATACCAATGATGTGGTATGCCAGGCTCAGCCAATATCTTTCCCCAAACTTCAGTTGCATCAAGTAGAAAAGTGTGATTTTTTTATGGATTCAAGTAAGGAAGCAAGCTTTGAGAGTTAACAACGTTGTTAATATGATTGAATTTTAAAATCCAAGGTTGACAACTTGGAGAAGAGACCTAGTGACAATTAAAATAGAACTAGAATTTCCAAAAAGTTGATGAAGTCTCAGTTAGTCAAGAGATAAAGGAACATTCCTTGACCAATTATGGTTCCCTGCCTTTTATTGATCCATCCACTGCACATGCAGCTGAACTTGATCAACTCAGAGAGATTTATAATAATCTTTTAGTTATGAAACTTGGGTGATTAATTTATTTATTATTCCAAGAAATGATGCTGATAGAACCAAAAAGTTTAGTGGATAAATCCTTGGATAAAACTTAGAATTTTTTCCCGTTGGTTGTTTAGTCTCATTTTCCAGTTGTAGTGATAATGAGTTGAGCACTTGAACCAATTTAATTTGTTGCGACTGACCTTGTATTCCCTGTAACAGTGTCACATGCAAATGACTATTCTTTTACTTGCAGGAACTGGAGAAAAGTCTCAAAGCTACTTGTGAGGAGTTCATTATGTCAGTAACTAAGCTAGTTGTGGATCCCATGCTTTCCTTCGTTACCAAGGTTGATCATCTTCCACTTTAAATATATTATTGTGGAGAAAGATATGTAACTTAACAATCCATTCATTGCGAGTTAGGGAAGTGAGAGACTAAACCACTAGATAGAACCATGCAGTGAGAAATTGGATAAACTGTTCAAGCACACTATTTTTGTTTGGCATTGTGCCTGTGTCAGAATAATGAAGATATGGTTATAGCGTTTTTCTTGCATTGCCTCCTTTTTTTTCTTTCCTTTTTTTGATAAGTTGAATTGCCTCTTTTCAAAAGGCGTCCTGTGCAAACGAAAATAGATCTGCTACCAACGCCAAAACAAGCTTCCAATACAATATTTAATTTTAGTGTGCAAGTGTATGTCCCAACCTCTGGTGTACAATAATAAAGTTAATACCAGACATTTATTGAGGGCAGGCCTTGGCGCAACACTAATGTTGCTCCTCAGTCCTCAAGGTCATGGGTTCGAAACAGAATACGGACTATAGAGTCCCTGCTTCTGGAGGTGAGGTTGTGTACTTCTGGCCTTCCCCAGACCCTGCAATAACTGGAGGTCACACTTTCTTTTACCAGCCATTTACATATTCATGGGAAACATTTCTGAGGTCATTAGATGAACTAGAACAGGGTTTTTTACTGCAAAATCTCATATTTGTTCTTGTAGGTGACAGCTGTTAAAGTTGCATTGTCATCGGGCAGTCAAAATCAAAAGCTAGATTCAGTTATGGCAAAACCACTGAAGGATCAAGCTTTTGCTACACCAGATAAGGTTGCGGAACTTGTTCAGAAGGTGTGTTGCATAGATGAATTGCTTTTTGGTTGGACTAGTAAGAAGAATCCAGTGCATTCAGGGGCCATACGAAATTTTTGTAGTTCTGCCAAGTTTCATAGTATTTTGATGATGAATGAAATCTTGCGAATCAATCAAGCATTGTAGAAAATTTTAATTTGGGTTGATCTAATATTATACATCTCTGAAACAGGTCGGTGCTGCTATTCAGCAAGAGTTGCCAACAGTGATGGCGAAAATGAAACTTTACCTGCAGAATCCATCAACGCGGGCCATACTTTTCAAACCAATAAAGTAAGTTACTGATTTGCACTTGATACGTCCAATTTAAATTTCAGTGTACTTGAGGAGTTGATTGTTTTACCACGCAGTTAATTCAGAATATCTTTATTGATTGTTTAACATGACATGCCTTTGATTTCCTCTGCTTAATAACTGATGTAAAACTCTACTCAAGAATGCTTCATCCCCTTTTTTTATTGCAATTAACTTTTTTGCATGACTAGGATTTTTAAGTTGGCAAAAGTCAGCTGGAAAAGTTATAATCTATTATGCTATTTATTGTTCTGCAGGACTAATATCATCGAAGCCCATATTCAAGTGCAGTCTCTGCTAAAATCAGAGTACTCCCCTGAAGAGGTACAAAAAGTTATCAATATGGTTTCCATGCAGGATCTGCAGGCACAACTTGACAACCTCCTGTAGGGTGCTGGTGAAGCCCTTATTATTCCCTCATCTCCGGCCGTTGCGTTTCGTTTGTGGCATTCATTTAATTGAAGGGGCTTTAATTTTGTCAGTAGGAGTTGAAATATTTTAGTTTAGTAGTTTGTGAAAATTACAGGATGAATACTGCAAAAACAAAGTGAACCTCATATTTTGAGTTCTACATAAAAGATGGGGAAAAGAAAATTCATTGGGTAGTGTTTTAGAAATTCTGCAAGGAAGCAAATATTGAGTGCCCAAGAAAGATTTAATGTTTTTTATTCTACTAGTTTCTTTTTTGAAATTCATTCTTATTCATTGACAACATCAAAGTACATAATGATTTTGTAATTACTTGCTTAATCATATACTCTGTATATATGCCGAATACTTGGAAAGTTCCTTCACAAGACATGAGATGATATTCCTTGGATGAAATTAATCGCTGTGTACCCGAGTAATGTAGTTATCCATAGCTTAGCCAGGCTTTTAATCAGGAATGTGCGCATGAAGTTAATTATGTAATTTAAGAGGACCAGACTCGCAAAAGTATTAAATATGAAACAATGGTAGAATGTTTTATTGTTCCCCAGTGTATACTGTTTTTGCCTGTGCTATGTATTTTGTTTTCCTTGGTGGTTAACAGTTTTTTTTTAAGGTAAGAGTGATATATAGAAGCGGTAAAATTTACAAAACCCATTAGGGTCAAAATTTACAGAGCCCTTGCTCGAACAAAGCCCAATAAAGGGATAGGCCAAGATTAGAGACACTCAGTCCAAGCAAATCCAAAGCTTTCCAATATCAGTAGTTGTGGCAACGCAACTATTCCGGTGTGCATTGTTATGGTGCCATCGACAGTGTCAATGAGGTGGTGGTCGGATGAAGGAACTGGGCAGTTCCCATTCCACATCAATGTCTCTTGCATTAATTAATTGTGACTACACGCTTTGGTTTTGGTGGACACAATAATGGTAGGCAAACTAAGTGGAATGTCATCTTGTTAAAAAAAGTGAAGAAAAGATGTACCAACGCCTGTCAGAGGGCGTGAACGGGACTTAAAAGGAACGAGAAGGGGCATAGCAGCGATGTTTGGTTGAGGGCTCTTTCTTGTCTGTGACCTCGTATTGCTTTCTTTTGTGGTGGTTTCTTGGGCTTCTTCTTGCTTATTATTACCTACTACGCGGGTCCTCGCCTTTCCTCTTCCTCGTTCTACTTGCATTTCTTATTCATATAGCTTTTTATCACATGGATAAACTAGAGTCCAATAGAATCATCCAAGTCAATGAGCCAATGGCTCTGAAAGTAATATCATTCTCATGATTCATAAGGTAATTATGTTTTTAAATGTAAGATGATGTACACGGCTTGTACTCGGTATGCCTACCAAACGGTCAATTCATGATCACTTGACTCTCTCAAAATTATACCATATAACATCGCTCAATTAACATTTGAAGCTTTTTTTTCTTTTAACATTTTAACAATTTTAAAATTTATAACCGACACGAATTATTATCTTTTTATATATAATAATATACTAATTATTATTTTATTCACATATCATGCCGTGTAATTTATCATATCATGTATATTATCCATGTCCATAATACTTTCTAAATTAGGAGTGGAGTGCTGAATTCTAAAATCAAATGTAACAACTTCTAGATTGTCATATTCTTGTATCACGGTGAAAAGCAAATGAATTCTAGTTTTGGTTAAATCAATTATTGTCATTTTAAAAGTATTTATCGGATTGATCTACAATACGAGAAACACAATTAAGGCTTTATTTTTCAGTTAGTACCTGCTTCTGTTGAATCTGTACTAGCCTTGCCTATATATAACTATCAATCCTAGATTCCCATCCAAACAATATTTGACCTAGTTCTTAATCACGTCATAATCAAAATGGATCATATGAAGTCCGCATAATGCACATATATAATATGGTCCATGTGTCGTACTGTAACATGTGACATGCATGTCTGGAATCAGTTGAAGAAAGAAAAACATATATAATTGATATGATCTATTAAAATAACATTAGATGTTGATTTGTGAATTAAATGTTGAGAATCTAATGTATATATAGTCTTTTCCATATTAAGAGGAAAAGATTGTTTAATTGAAGATATATGCTAAAGTCTTCTCAATTGATGTAACAAATGATCAATATATCACCTTCGTAAAGTATGATTCTGTTGTGGTATTCTACTATTCTTTAAGTGGGAAGGCAAAGTGGTAGATGCAATTCTTTTTAATTGTTCAATTATATGTATATATATATAAGCTACGTAAACCCTCACTTGTCATTTGAAAATTAAATTTTTTTACCATAATTACGTAAAATGACAAGACTTGTCTACTCACCATAAATTATTTTTACTGACTATTGATATGTTTTAATTACAAATATACAAATAATTCATAATTATGAAATCAAGAAAGTAATGAATAAAGAAAAAACAGTACTTGTTTTTGCACCTCGAAGGAGGAAACTTCTTCACATCCTAGTTCTTAATATATAACACTGATAAAGAGACGTGCCATATAATAATATCTTAAAATTTTATTATCTATTTTAAATCTTAATATATATATATATATATAACTTTATATCACATTAGTGGTGTCAAAGATGTTTTCCATTATCATTGTATAGTTGTGGCCGGGTGTCTTGACTAGCATGGAAATTATTACATGGTCTAGTGTTATATGATTTTAGACAACTATAACACTGACATAAAGATAAATGTATCATTTTTATTCAAACACGTAAATAAATTATTATATGATCAGAGACTACATGATCTCAATTAATGCAACTCAATGTGTTAACGTCTTACCTGCCCTGAATAAATTATTATATGATCGGAGACTACATGATTTCAAATAATGCAACTCAACGTGTAACTAAATGTGTCAACGTCTTACCTGTCCTGAATAAATTATTATATGGTCGGAGACTACATGATCTCAAATAATGCAACTCAATTGTAACTAAATGTGTCAAGGTCTTACCTGCCCTGCCCACAGCTCTTGTGATGCCCGAGTGTCCTCACTTTTTGAATTTTCCTCATATAAGTTAGTCAACCAAACAATTATTCAGTTGAGACAGTTTAAAAAAAATATATTGAGGATTTGGCTAGTGTTGCAATAACTAATGGCCACATCACCCTTGTGTAGCAGGTGTCAGTTGATGGTTGGTCGGACCGAAAATCATGCTTCTCTGTGTCCCAACCTACCATCCAAAATGAAGAAATTCCTATGAACTTGCCAAACTTGCCATACGTTACAGGTGCTTAATTCAAGTCCCATTTGCACACAAAAGACCATACTACCCTAGAATGCTCAAACAGTACCATGAATTTATATATCAATGTGTGTGTATCTATATATAGCCCATTTGTATTCACAGTTCCTTGCAAAAAAGATAATCATTTTGTCTTACAAGTGAATTAAGATGAGCAACTTAGATTGTTCTGGTAAGCATTTGCAACATCATCCTAGTGGTCCATGTTTCAAACTAGTCTGTTTTTTCAGATCAACATGCTTTCTACTTTCATGTTTCTATCGTCACCTCCTTCGAATTAATCCATTTTCAATTCAAATTTGTTATTTTCTCTGTCTTTCCTTTCTCGGTTCTTGTGTTCTCAAGGTTTTGAAGCCAAGGACAGCCGATTCTTTTAGGCCTAGGAACATAGATTTGTTCTTCACTTCTGTGTCTGCAACCACCGTTTCGAGTATGTCCACCGTTGAAATGGAGGTTTTTTCCAACACCCAACTCATAGTTTTAACCATCTTGATGTTCATAGGTGGTGAGATCTTCACTTCCATGGTTGGACTTCATTTTTGGAGGTCCAAACATAGTAACTTATCAAAAAGTACCGAAAACAAAGTTGATTCCAATTTTCTTGATCATATTGATCCCGAGGTACCAAAATCCGAAGTTGAAGATTTTGATCACAATCAAACTGAGAATTTGAGGTATAATTCAATTAAATTTTTAGGGTTTGTAGTATTGGGTTATTTTCTAGTGATTCAAGTCCTCGGAGTCGTTTTCGTTCTAGTTTATCTAACCCTTGTTTCGAGTGCAAGAGATGTGCTAAGAAAAAAAGGTATCAAGATATTCACTTTCTCAGTCTTCACAATAGTGTCAACTTTTGCAAGTTGTGGCTTTGTCCCAACAAATGAGAGCATGATAGTCTTCAGCAAGAACTCGGGTTTGTTCTTAATTTTGATCCCTCAGATCCTTCTTGGCAACACATTGTATCCGTCGTGCTTGCGATTTTCGATATGGGTTTTGGGGAGGTTTTTTAAGAGGAAAGAGTTTGATTATTTGCTGAAGAAAACGAGGGAGATTGGTTATCTTCATTTGCTTCCTAGCTTGCATTCATCACTTTTGGTTGTCACTGTTTTTGGATTTATATTGATTCAGTTTGTGATGTTTTGCTCCTTGGAGTGGAATTCAGATGGCTTAAGTGGACTGAGTTCTTATGAGAGAGTGGTGGGTGTGTTGTTTGAAGTTGTGAATTCAAGACATACAGGTGAAACCATTGTTGATCTCTCTACTCTTGCCCCGGCCATCTTGGTGGTGTTCGTAGTAATGATGTTAGTTTCTCTTTCCTCTCTCTCTAGCTATATATACATATGTACGTATATAAACACATAGGCGGGTATAAATATTGAAAAGAAAATAATATGTAATCCGACTAATCCGATTATCTTGTGTATGTGGAGGCTGACTTTAATCTCCACTCATATAAAGACAGTCTGAGTAGGTGTGACGTCCGACTCTGACCGGCTTCCTAACTTGTGAAAAGAAACTTCCATATCATTATTCATATTGAAATAATACTAGTTCTAACGAGTAAAAAAAATCTGATATGTTATGATATCATAGAATTAAATTTTTATCTTCTTTTTTATTTGTGATTTTAAATTTTATAAAAGTACGCAAATCTTCTAATATTGTTAGAAAAATCTGATGTATCATGATATCATGATACATCAGTGATCACAAAACTAGTATTGTTTTAAATATTGTGGCAACCAGCTTATGATTTTTTCTTTTTCAAATTTAATTATGCTAATATATATATATATATATATATATATATATATATACACACACTTTTGTACTCTGCACTCTATTATCCTTTGAAAACACTATCACAATTCACAGTCTTCTAAAAAAGTACACTCGTCATTTTAGTTTTGGATGGTAAGTATGTCCTTAATTTTCTTTTCTGCTTTTTAAAAAAATAATAGAATATGCAAGAGTGTATATTAAGTCGGAGTATGAAATTATGAATATCACTTATCTATCCGTACACACACGTGAAGGCTTTCTTCAAGTGAGAGAAAGAACTTCAAGATCTAAGATTAAAATTTTTAAATACACAGTCCACGAAAGAGGCTTCAATTCAGAAACCCAAAAGGGCAAACTATTTTTGACAAATAAAATAATTAATTGAATCTCTCTACATCACATTCTTTTATATACAAAGTTTTTTGCTTTATCTATACAATCATTCCTACCTACCCAAAAAATATTACTAATAAAATGAAATAATTAAACAATAAAAAATCATAGGAGCTTTTGAGAGGAAAAAAAAAAAAATCTAATCCGGAATTAATCAAACTAGTAGCAACCTTTACGTCACTCGCTAGCTTCCTAAAAAACCTAATTAAGGTTTTACTTCACATGTCTGTGCATCATGTATTTGACATTGCTTGTCTTTTCAATTACTAGCATAAAATATTCAATTATTGGCTTGGGAAATAGATTTAAAATAACGCATTATTGCCCCAAGTTTTATATATATATAGTTAAAAGATACTATACATTGTGGATGTTCCTAAATTCCTAATCAGGTTTTGTTAAAAAAAAATGTGACATTATCCTAGATTTTGTTAAAAAAATGAGGTATTATTCTAGGATTTAGTAATATATATATATATTCTAAGTGTGTCAATGTATACTAGGAAACCACGTCAATCCTAAGGAAAATTCCAAAATTGTTTGATTCTCATAGGACTCATCTCACAGTCCAAACCTGTGTGACAATTTTCAGTTTCGTAAGTTAGGTACGGGTGTTATATAGCCCATTTTAACTAATAATATATGAAAGACCAAATCATTATCCATGTCATATACTGTACATACACACACACAAAATAAACTTATGAATTATAAGGATTGATGTCCTCATTTAACAGTATTAATTTATATATCTAATTATTGTTGGTGTACGTCTTAAAATCATATATAAATATTGCTAAATGCTCTTAATTACCTCTTAAAGAATGATCAATCATTCAAATAAACTACACTGGTCAAAGTCAATCCATATCAAACCAACAAATGGGTGCATGTTATTACTAGAACTCTTTGAATTAACCCATTGGTAAGTACTAAATATGTTACTAGAACTAATTAATGAACTTAATTTACCAGAGAAAATAATTTTTAGTCTGAGGAATTAATTTATATATTTGAGTGAAAATGGTGGTGCATGTCAAAAATTAATAATTTATATATCAACTTTTTTGGATTACAGGTACCTTCCACCATATACTTCATTCCTACCAATAAAAGAAGGTAGTGGACAGAATCCACAAGAGGGTGAAGGGAAAGAGAAAGGAAAGGGAAAGGGAAAGGTTGTGGAGAATCTAATATTCTCACAGCTTTCTTATCTGGCCATCTTTATTGTTCTCATTTGCATCACAGAAAGGAAAAACATGAAGGAAGATCCCCTCAATTTCAACGTCCTCAATATTGTGGTAGAAGTCATCAGGTAATAATTACACGCATCTTGAATTTTCTGCTCTCTTTTTTTATTGGGAGTTTCGGACACGTAGCTTTTCATATATATATATATACATATATATACACACACACACATGTACTTGTACTTATACTGTAATGATCTTTTTACTCCATAAAATTTACCCACACCATGTTATTTTTTTTGGTTACTACTGATTTTAAACTTGAATTGTATTCAATAATCATCATGTTTGGTTACCACTCACTTCAAAAGTTCTCCCCCATCAATATATATATGGGTGCGCCTGGCATGTAACATGGTTCCCACCACCACCACCTACTTTTATTTCAATAACATCCAATGCCAAACCCTAACCTAGGAATTGGATTTTTTTTCCTAGGTTAGGGTTTTGCAGTTCTTTATTAATTAGTCATTATATTGTTTCGGATATGAATTGATTCAGTGGTCTCACAACCTTTTTTTTTTTTTTTTTTTTCTTTTCGAAAATTAAAAAAAGTAATCGAACTTGTCAATTTCATTTTGCAGTGCATATGGAAATGTAGGTTTTTCAACTGGCTACAGTTGTGACCGGCAAGTAAAACCGGATGGTAATTGCACGAACAAATGGTTCGGATTCGCAGGGAAATGGAGCGACGAGGGGAAAATAATCCTCATTGCTGTCATGTTTTTTGGAAGACTTAAGAAATTTAACATGAATGGAGGTAAAGCATGGAAGCTCCTGTAAAAAAAAAAAAAAAAAAAAAAAATGGCCGGCACCAACATGACCTCCAGAAGAAGCTGTTCTGTTCTTGCATTACTTCATCAGTAGCAGGAAAAAGGAAATATACGTGCTATGTGTATATATATATATATATGTCTATCCAATTTCCTTGTAAGCTTCAAAGATGCAATTACAAAAATGGATGTCTTTTTTCACACCAACGGTCAACATAATTATAATTAGGTCATCAGCAATAATACAAGTAGCAATCTCATCAGTGTTGTGAGCACCCACAGTCCACCATAGTGGTGGAGGTCCGCAACTCTTGTGAGACATGCTCATCACTTTTTGAATTATTCTTTGTTAATCAAAAAGTGCCACCTACTCATTTAGCACTATTTCCTCCCCTTCTAAAGTACCATAGATATGTTTAGAGAGTCTCAACCAATCACATTAAACACATAAGCAAAAAGTTGAAAAAAAGACCTTATATATTTTCAACTCAAATATTGATCCCTAAATTATTTAATAACTTCTCGAGATCGAGAGTTCACGTAACATAAGTACAAAGTCCGTGAATTATAAATAGATAAAAGTCAAGGGTACTGTCTCAAATAGATAAGACTAGTTGTTATGAAGCAAGCTAATTAACGTTATATATATATTTTCACAGCCTTTCAAAAGTCTAATTACAATTTTTTTTTCTAATTTTTCGGAGTATAGAATCAAGAAATTTACGCATATCACTTTTAAGTTTTTTGTTTACAGATTGCTCTCTTTTGAATAATTTATCTTGAATTTGTTTAGGAGTGAATTATTTAAAAAAAATTATACATAGCACCCCTAATTGGAAAGTTTAAAAAGCCCACTAACTTTAAGCTCTGAGCAGTACTGGAAATGGGCCTATGAGCATGAATATGTTGGGCTCCACATGTGTGGCACCAACAACTCTTTATTGCAAATCTTGACCACAAAAATAGCATTAGCACATATATATATAACAGTTCACTTCAACATTGTCCACGGCCAAACAAGACCAGACTTGGGTTAAACGAACTGGGCCTTTGCTAATATCAAAGCTTTAGTAGAGGCACCAAGACAGCAAAAAGGGCCCAAGTTTATGATATATATATATATTCTATATAAACTATATAATTTTTAACTTCAATACATAATTTGTAAAAAAGAAAAGAAAGAAAGTAATGAACTAAAATAGCATGATAGGGTAAACTATATGAGTGGTTTTTTTAGATGATAAATGATAAAGACAATAATGCAACTATATAATCTTGTAGCTTACCCATTCAACTAAAAAAAACTATATAATCTTGTCCCAGCTTTTATTTTTGTTTTAAAGTAAGTAAAGAAGTCGAGTCTCTCTCTCTCTCTCTCTCACGTCCATGGTTAATAGTCTCTATCTCTCTCTCTTTAGTAATATTTTTTTGCTATGAATATTGTAAAAATCAATTGCACAATCTAATGAATTTAGTAATTATATAATTAAAGATATAATATATATAATTATTCTACTGTTCGGATTTCAATTCCAAAGTTTGGAACTGAAATTAGAACCAGAATTTAGCGAGTTTTAAAATTTAGCGAGTTTTAAAATTTAAAACCGAACTGAACTGGTTATTTGTGCACCCCTTACCTGGTGGGGATATTTATGATCACATAATGGAAACTCGGGATAAATATGTAATTACATTTTAAATAGGATACCCTCTGCGATTTTATAAACATAGGGGGTTTGAAAAGGAAAACAATGGGAAAGGCGGTATTAACCGTATTATATGTACCTGCAAAGTGCAATCCAATTCCTTTTCAGCAGACACAAGATTCACCATATAGTAGAGAGGAGAGAGAAGAAGCAGAGGCGAAGAATCACGGCGCGAGGCCTATCGTTCAGGTATTTTTCCTCTTGAAGTCTTAGGGTTAGGGTTTCTTTTTCCCTCTTCTTTTTCTTTTCTCCTCTCTCCGCAATTTAGGGTTAGGGTTTCCCTCTTTACTCTTCAAGTTTTAGGGATAGTTGTTTCTCTTGTTTTGTTGAGAAATATTTGCTGTAGATTTGCGTATACATATACTCCGTAGGTCGTACCCACACACATACACACACTTAAACAAAATTTTGTTTGCCTTTCTCCTCAGTCCTCCCTATTGAATTATGAAGTGTTTGAATTTCTTTTAGTGAAAATAAATCCTACTGTTGTAACAGTGATTGAACATGGAGAGAGATATTCCAAAAAAAAAATGTTTTCTTCCCCTTAATTACATTATCCCTGTAGTTTAAGTATGAATTCTGTATATTCAAACGAGATGATTATTATTATCAACAAGAACACACTTAGAATAGCACAATCTCCGAATAATTACTTTTATCCCATCCTTCTCTGCTGTAACAATACTTAATTGCCAACTTCTTATACGTTATGTAATTACCTTTTTAATTTCAAACAAATCCGTAATTACATCCGTTAAGATAAATTAATCACATCTTACACATTACAATGTATGATTAATATTTTTTATTGTCATATCCTTACTCTATCCTTAACCCCTTTTTTTTCTTTTTATTTTTTATTTTTTTGAGATTTGTGCAATTGCCGTATCCTTCATCCTGTATTAGAGTTTCTTCGTTCTACCAATTAATCGTAATATCTTAAAATTTCAATTTTCTAGTGTTCTTATGGAACAACTTGCTTTGATGTGGTGAATCTTGTGCTGCACTTCATGTATTTGATGCAATTTCTTATTCTTTTTATTTTTATTATTATTATTATTATTATTATAATTTTTTTTTTAAGTATTGTTTGATGCCATTTTCACAAGGCTTTTTCACGAATTCAGATGTGATATGCTAAACTTGGACTCAAAAAATATTTTGCATGCTTATCTTTAAGCCTGAGATATGCAAGTCCTGATTGTGACTGCTCTCTCTTCATTCCTATATCTATATGTGTGAATTTGTTGTGTCTTTGATGTCCATGTAAGTTAAGTGACTAATTTAATATGTTTTTGTCAATGTCAGGTCAGTGATTTGGAACTTATCAACAAGTTGTGAAATACACAGTTAAGGCAGAGGCAGAAACATGGACAAGGAAAAAAACAAGCTTGTTGACATTTATGGATCAAAAGCGATACGTGTTGAGAGGACAGATGAATATGGACGGATTGTAAGTACTTTTTTTCATGAAGCAGTCACTTCCAACTTATGGTTTAGCATTATAGTTCTGTTATGTTCCATGAAATGGTTTAATTTTTTGCACGTAGTAAATGGGAGTTGGCACCTCTCTTTCAGCTGATGCCGTGATATGAAATTTATAGTGAAAACTTTATCTGATCAATCATATATCTCACTGCATGGAGACAGTCTATAGTTCCTGAGACAGTCTATTGACCTGGTGCTTACCTATATCCTGTAGTGAATGTTGGGACTCAGGGGGACAGTTATAGCCTATTTATTGACTTCTTACATATAATCCGCTTGGGCTTGTAGCCAGTCTGCCCTAAAGAGAGCATGCTGGTCTAAATTCTGATTGACCCTTAAAACTTGAAGAAACAAATATAAAACACTATCAGCAAATTGAGATAAAATAAAGTTCAAATAGTATTGTTTCATTAAAAAACTTGATACATAAAGCATAGAATAGGATTTGTTTAATTAAAAAACTTGATACATAAGGTCTTGAGCACACTCCATATGAAATTCTGAAACTTTTTATTCTTAGTTGATACTTACACACACATGCCTCCACTGAGGCTTGAACCTAGGACCTCCCTTTGGAAAGTAAAGGCCTGATACCGCTAGGCCACTGGCCGTTGGTGAAATTCTGAATTTGCTGCTCTTGTTTTCATGTTCTACTTCATTCTTCACTCTTCAGCATTAGAGAAAGATTAGCCTCTAACTTTTGTTGTATTGTAGTTTAAGAAACCACAAGCATCATCAATTTTTTGGGGCATGGAATCATCTAGACGATTTAAATGTATTGTTTCATAAGTAACACTGACAATACCGAGAAGTCCATGTTTACATTCATTTTATTCAGTCTAATTGAAGGATGAAATCAATGGTTAGGGTGATTTGCAAAAAACGATCATTCTTAGTATGTTAAGGAAGAAAAAATTCAATCTCTTCCTTTGCTTTGACTTCCTCAAGCTTAAAATCATGATCCTCTCTCCCCTTCCTGTTTTTATCAATTTGCTTAACTGTTTCTAACATTTTTTTCTTCCATATCCCTGTTTCTCTTTATATTCAATAGGATATGACATCAAAATCGAAGTTAGACAGTATTTAGAGGATTCTATTTGTTGAATATTTTTTCTTCAGCAAGATTCTTACCTAGAAGAACTACTGCAGTAGCTTCCAATGCAAAGTCATAGATGTTCCACCTTTTTTTTAATATAAAGTCATTCTATTTAACCAATTATTTATCCGTCCTTTTGCTCCTGTTTTATCTCTTTTGACTTCAAATTTAATTCAAACTTAACCGCTATTGTGAAATTGTTTGAATGTATCAAACAACTGGAGTGAAGAAAGATCCTTTAACTCCGATACCTAAATGATGCAAGATAGTACTGGGAAGCTTAGATTAGTGCATTCTAGTATTGATTTTATGATGCACCTTTTTATTCTTACTAGGACTGATTTTTTTAAGGAATTGAAACTTATATTCTGACCATTTAGAATATTCTAGACCTACTAATGACTCCATTTTAAGACCGAATAACATAAGCTACGGATCAAAACTGGAGGCCATACCTGGTTAATATTAAAACTATTTGAATAGGCCTGATTCTTTAAATTTAAGAACAAATATAAAACTATATAACTATGGTAATTTAACCTAAACAAATAGAGGGTTTAAGATGGGATCACAGCCTAAGTCGCATAGAGTGGGAGTGGGAGTGGGTGCAAGAGCAAAGAAAGCATCAAACTTTAAAATGACTGGAGCATGGGAGCATCTGTATATTTTATGCACACAATCGCACGCATAAGTGTTTGAGCAAATTAATTGATTATACATCGTTTTTTTTTTTTTTTCCAATTTTTAATAATATGTTCAGAAGAGGCTAGGGGAAGATTTAGAGAGATGAATAAGGATAATTTATATAAAGTTTTAGTAATCTTACTATAATAGTTAAATAAAGGGTTCTAACTATTTATTAAATAAAGTATGAAGCATTGTTCTTAGTATAATTATTGGAATGTTCAACTCGGCCGAGTGGCCCAAGTCATAATGAGTTTTAAAATGCTAAAAAGAACATGAACTATGCATTGATTCATTTTAAAACTTCATCACTCAAGGTCTATTAACTCTGTTTGCTCCTCCTCTTCACATACTAGATCGTTGTGGTTAAAAAAAAAAATTGGTTACAGGATAGTTTAAAAATGCTTGTTTTAGGCTTTTGTGATGGTACATTAAACTGAAACATGAGGATGATAGGTCATATTGGAGTGCATCTTAAGAGGTGCATCGTAAAATCTGTTTGAAATTTGATTACATTTTTAAAGTCATAGTTAGGACGCGACTACAATGGAGCTCATTAAAGAGCCATCCCCTCGTTGCAAATCTGTCTAAAGTGTGATCCGTGTAATCTCATGCTAAATATGTTTCTTTATATGCATTAAAGCATGAATTTTAAAAAAATTTATGCTAATGGAAATTGTTGTCCTATTTATTGGAAATTTGGAATACGTACTATAGTGCTTCTGATTTCTATAAAATATCTATTATACTAGTGGCAGAATCTCTTGACGAAGACATAAAAATATGGTAGCAAGTTGCTGATCTTCATAACTTTGCTTAATATGAATTCTGGTGTTAGATATGTGTACAAGGCGTTCAACTTGACAATTCTTTAGTTGGGGAATAAAGGCAAGAAATGGTGACCTCAAAAACCTGAAATGTGTTACTTCCATGTCAATACATACTGATCCGTGTATGTCGAAGTGCCTATATTGCCAAAAGTCCAAAATAGGATTTTTTTTTTTTTTTTTATAGAATTGTTATGACCTTCAAACTCAATGGTGGCTAAAATTTTGGGACCCTCGATTGCTTAATTGGTTGCATCTATGGTGTCACTCTTGTTCTGTGCGTTTTACTAATATTGTTGTTTTCAATTGTTGTAGTTGAGCATTATCTTACTGTTAATTTGGTTATTTGCTTGTCCTCCACCACTTAATGTTGATAGAAATTCTTTCCTTGTGTTTACCAGTTGAGTACGAAGGAAGCCTTTCGGTTGCTTTCCCATAAAACTCCATGGGACCTGGCAAAATGAAACAAGAAAAGCGCATGCCGGAATACTAGGTGGAGCAGAAGGTAAAGCAAATGAAGAATGCTCTGATACACCGTCGATGTCTGTGGAGAGGACTCAAGCTTGATTATAGGCATCAAAATGACCTCAGAAGAAGCATTAATGCTTGAGGGCTTTTCTGTTCTAGCAGTACTTTTTTTTTCTTCTTCGTTCTAGTAGTACTTCAATAGGAGGAAAAAGGAAATATATGTGGTATGTATATATGCCTATGCAAAGATTCAATTACAAATATGGATGTCTTTTCACACCAACACATTATTTGGCCATTGGAAAACATGCATCCAAAACGATATATGGAAATTGATTTTACACAAATTGCCCACTGGGGGCCTCGAACTCCTCACAATGAGGGATTGGTGGTCAAAAGAATATATTTTTTTTTTTGGTGATATTAGGGGAAGTGATAAATTTTTGTACTTGGACAAATATATAAAGATCATTTATATCGGTGAATCTGATCAATGGACATGATGAGATGGTTAAATTTCTCTAATTGTATACTCATGCTTATGACTTGCACAATATAAATTTGTGGTAAAATCATATAACCCCCTCTACAACATATACGTCACTGAAACACAGATCTGGCTCTCTGTGAAATTCTTCAACAATTTCAGCCGGAAAAACAGATCTTTGTTTCAAATCAATCAAGAAGCTCTGTAATCCTCTCAATGCTCTCAACTCCGCTGAATGTCACCACAAACACTTCTTATCCGGCGATTGCTGCCATACCCAAAATAATTGACTCCACTCCAATGACGAACTCGCCGGGAAACCCAAATGGGTCTCTGAAATTCAGTATTCTTGAGTCACGTCGTAAGGTTTCATTTGGGCACTAAATTTTAATGGTTGAATTTTGGTTATATGTGGTCAATAAGTCTCAAATTCAGATATCTGAAGTGAAATTGAAGGGCTTAGAATAAAACAATTTTGAATCATAAGTTATGGGGAAGTCAAATGAAGGGAAGCACGTTGGAGCTACTTTGTTCAACTTAGGATTTACACTGTATTTAGTCTTCTATAATTTAATTTCCAACTTTGAATGCAAGTCATATCACAAAATCACTGTTAGTGCAATGGAATTTGGCAATTAGACTAATTCTTGCCCATACACTTTCATATCTTTGAGGTTGTTCGGGTCAAGCTCTAGCGAAGATGAAAAAGACTGCCCGCAATTGCACTTAGGCGAGTGTTTTAGTAAAAATGCTATTTTTGTAATTTTAAAAGTATAATCATCAGTTTTTAATTTAATATTAGATTATAAGGTTAATTTTGTTATTTCACAACCCAATAAACAGATCCGTCACAAATATGGGATAACAATATGATAGTAGAAGGGTGTTATATGATTTTACCTTTATAAATTTCCAAAATTCTCATATAAAGTTGAATTGGAAATATGATTGCTAGTTTTGCAGCTTTTGTTTATGGTGATTAATTTTTATTTTTCATAAGCGTGTATGGTGATGAATGAGTAATATGAATTTATAACATTGTTGACAATGTATTAGGCAACGCAATATTCATGGAATTTGCGAGGTCAGATAAATTTGGCAAGTCATCTGATAAGAAAACAAAACCAAATAGTTGGTTCAAGATTATCAAATGGATGAGACTTACCTATATATGAAAATAATAATAATTTGAACAAGACAAAAAAAAAAAGAAAAAAAGAAAGAAAAAGAAAAAGGAGTTTCTTATCCCCTTGATAATTAAAAGGGAAAAGAAAAGAAAAAATGTATTTTTTTTTCATTAATCAAGGGATCATGAGAATTAAGGCTCCTTTGGTTATATGGAAATTTTAAGAAAATAAATAAAATGAATTTGTTTTGAACAATTTACAAGTTTGGTTAGCATGAAAAAAGAGAAATTTGTGGAAAATTTATTTTCTATAACCCCCACCTAACTTTTTCAAAAAAATTTTTAACGAACATCATAATTTTTTTTTTTTTTTTATTTCTTGAGAAAGTTTTATCATTATTTTATGGTAACTTTCATTATATTCGAATCATAAAACATAATTTTATTTGAAATTTTTTCTAGCTAAACAAATTCACTTTCATTATATTCGAATCATAAAACATAATTTTATTTGAAATTTTTTCTAGCTAAACAAATTCACATGAAAAGTTTATTTTCTTCTTACTCATTTCACACTTTTTTTTTCTTTTTTTTTTTTCAGTTTTACTTTCCATTGTTAATTTTCTGCAGCTATGATGTCATCCGAACTAGGTTGGATGTTTAAATTCGGCAATGAATCACATTCGATGGATATTATATGGTACAAAAAGGCATGGTTCCATCCATCGTACCTATCAGGCACAGAATACGAATGAACACGTAATAGAAATTCGGGGTTAAATATGTAATTACGTTTTAAATAGGGTATCCTCTGCTATTTAAAAAAAAAAACCGAATTAAAAAAGGAAAACAAAGGGGCGATACTTACATGTATCTAGAAAATTTTATATACAGCACAGGAAAGGGGAAGAGAGAAGAGGAAGAAGAAACTAAGAATCACGGCGCGAGGCCTATTGTTCAGGTATTTTTCCTCTTCAAGTCTTAGGTTAGGGTTTATTCTCCCTCCTCTTGTTCTTTTCTCGTCTCTCCTCAATTTAGGGTTAGGGTTTCTCTCTCTACTCTGGTTAGTTTTTTTCGTTTTGTTGAGAAATCTTTGTTGTAGATTTGCATCACTCGTGTTTATACATGTGTGTTGTACGAATCGTACCAAAACAAATACGCACACGTTAACAATTTTTTGCTGCCAGTGATTGACCATGGAGAGATTTTCCAAAAAATTCTGTTTTCTTCCACTTAATTATATTATCCCTGTAGTTTGTAACCTGTGTATCTCACTTGTAAGTGCAACTATAAACTCTGTATATAGAAAAAAAATATTATGAATATATCATCACTCGAGATGAATATTATTAGCAACAAGATCACACTTAGCAAAGCACAATGTCCGAATAATTCCTTGTTATCCATTGTTGCTTCTCTGCTGTAACTATACTTAATTGCTTGAATGATGAAATTAACTTCTTATGTGTTATGTAATTGCCTTTTTAATTTCTAACAAATCCATAATTACATCCGTTAAGATAAATTAATTACATCTTATATATAACAATGTATTATTATTTTTATTGTCATATCCTTACTATATCCTTAATCTCTCTTTTTTTTTTTAGATTTGTGCAATTGCCGTATCCTTTATCCTGCGTGTTCTACTAAGTAATCTTAATATGCTAATGCAGCGGGGACGCAAGATTTGGGATTGTAATTTCTTACTTTTCCTACATTCTCTTTATAGACAAATGAGCATTATCTTAACCTTTCGGTTTTATAGCGTTCTTATGGAACTCTGTGCTTTGATGTGGTGAATCTTGTGTTTCATGTGTTTGATGCATTTTCACACGGTTTTTTCACGAATTCAGATGTGATATGCTAAACTTAGACTCCAAAAATCTTTCGCATGCTTATCTTTAAGCCTGATAAATGCAAGTCTTGATTGTGACTGTTCTCTTTCTTCTTTCCTATGTCTTTATCTACATGTGCGAATTAGTTGTGTCTTTGATGTCCATGTCAGTTAAGTGACTAATTTTATATGTTTTTGTCAATGTCAGGTTAGTGAGTTGGAACTTATCAATAAGCTGTTAAATACACAGTTGAGGCAGAGTTTAAAGCTAGTGCATGCATAGTTTCCTTTAAAGTGCACACTTGCTGTAGTTGCAATGAACATGGAATGGACTGAATCAAGGCGTGAAAGAAGTACTGAAATGAGGGATCAGGATGACTCTCCAGTGAGAGGAAGGTGGAAAGGAGGATACGATGATTTAGAAGAAGATGACATAGAGAAATCAAGAGAGTCAGGCAAACATCGGAGCAAGGATAGGAGTAAGAGTAGTCGAAGAGAAGAGAAGGATCATAGAAGTAAAGACCGAGAGCGGTCGAAGACTAACGATATTCCAAAAGATAGAGAGAAAGAGACTAAAGATATGGAAAAAGATCGATTATACAGTAGAGACAAGAGGAAGGATGATAGAGAAGATCGTGAAAAGGATAGGGTGGGAGACAAGGTGAGGGAGAAAGAATATGATTTTGACAAGTACAGAGATAAAGAGGGTGAAAGAGTAAAAGATCGTAGAGATCGAGGGAAGGAAAAAGATCATGAGAGGGATAGAGAGACAGATAAGGATAGTGAGCGAGGACGTGACAAGGAAAGGGGAAAAGAGAAGAGTAAGGGTAGGGATAAAGAAAGAGAAAAGGAAAAAGACAGGTCAAAGGACAGAGAAAGGGAGAAGGAGAGAGAAAAACATAAAGACAGAGAGAAGGAAAAGGCAAATGATAAGGATAGAGACAGAGATGCACTTGAGAGAGAGAAGGGAAAAGAGAGAATTAGAGAGAAGGATAGGAAGGCAGATCAGGATAAAGAGAAAGCAAGAGAAAGAGATAAAGTGAGTCAAAAACACCAGGATGAGGGTCATGATAGGATCAAGGATTTGGGGAAGGACAATAAGGGGATGTTGGTTGATGGAGGAAGTCATGATAGGGAAGTAATGAAGCACGGGAAGGTTTATCGAAATGACGATGCTGATTTTAGGACCATCAGGCATGAACCAGATACTGAGGTTGAGTCAGGTGGATCACACAAATCAGCATTTGAGCTCAAGGATCGCATTTCAAAGTAAGTGAATCAATTCTTCTTGCCATGTTTTTCTTATGCTGATGATTTGTTTACTTGATATTGTCAGTTCCCTTACAACTTTTTCGAGTCATGACCTCTATAATCTTGTTCAATATGTTTAGAAGTTTTATTTTAATTTGTTAAAGATCATAATGCATAACCAGAACGGGAAGACTTCTCGTTGAAAATATGTTATTGAAGTTTTTTCTTTATCAAAATTAGAGAATGCAAGTTGGTGTTAAAATTCCCATGCATTGATGCAATAGCCATCAAATGATTATGTTGCTATGGGAAAAGAGATCAATGTATGGAGGTCATTCCCACGTAAACAACAAAATATGGCTTTTGCATACGTCATTCTTCTTGTTGCTTCCATTTTGAGGCCCCAAAATTGTGAATGGGTGGAAAAATAAAGTGCCTTTGCCTCCTAGTCTGGTTGCAAACCTAGGATATATAGATTACATAATCTATAAAAGGAATATTAATTGTTTTAGGATTTTCTTGTATCAGAAGGGAAGGTAAATGATAGTGATTTTGTTACTTGTTTTTGCATTGTTTTTTAATGTATGGTCAATTGATAGAGTTCTCTCCTGGAATCTTATATAGCTTATAGGTAAAAAAAAGCAAATTCAAAGGAGTGATGTCTACTTTAAATGGTCAAATCTTTGTAGTTCTAAATGGTGGGATTTTTTTCTATTAATTTTATTTCACTATATTTGATACCTTCCTTTCAATTTTTTCGCATTAAGTTATGTTCTTGCTACACAACTAAAAGGTGGCTCTGGTCTTAGCATTGAGCTTCCATCTTTGAGATGTGTTAGCTTGTTGAGTTCACATCATGATATCTAACTAAAAATTTACTTCGAGAATTTACTTTCCTCTTGAGACTTGAAGTTCTTTGCACATAAATTGTCCTCTTTTAAAGTTAAAGTACCTGTTTCATTGCATGGATTGTCTAAGGTTCTCAATTTTTTACCTCATAACCTTAATCAAGCTTGCTTATATCTGTTTATCTATATTCTGTTTTCTTTTAATACATAAAATCTTATCTAGTAGCATCTGAAACCAGGGTGCACTAATTTACCTCGATTCTAGTAACAGTATCTATTCATTATATAGCTGGTCTTGTAATTTCTTTTATGGAGTGCTGTTTGTTGGAACCTCTGGCTCCTTACTTGATAACGGAGTTTTTAAGTGCCTGTAGTATGGTTTATGGATGATACACCCATGTCCTTGATCGGCAATACTAGTATATATGTACATGCATTTTCGCAAATTATTTCTGCTTTGAAATACCTTTTAAATGACCATCTTTTTTCAGGCTTGATGCCATCTTGAAGTGACTTTTAACTGGAAGTAAATTATTGATCTAGTCTATAATTAGCATTTAGCAGAAGTGTTGATTACGTATCTGGAATGATTTCGGGATGTCCTTATTTTCTTAGGTTTTATCCATAGTTTTATACAATATAAATGAGAAAAAACTGATTAAGATGGTTTGGCCTTGTGAAATGCGAGCACCAGTTCAAGAAAGTGATGTGTGGTGCTTATTAAGGTTAATGGTAGAAGACTAAAACTAACATGGGTTGAGTTAGTTAGGAAAAATATAGATAGTATGGGATCAAACTGAGTTTGATATTAGATAAAGTGTATTGGTGAAGCGGGATTTATGTAGCTGACTGCAAAAAGTTAGAAAGGCTTTGTTGAGTTGCATTTTTATTGTATTTCATTTGATACAAAAATGGATGTAAAAGGACATTCCTTCATTTTCATGTATATTTCTTTATAAATTAGTATGGCAATTTTCATTTTTTTTTCTTCTGGATAATGGAATGCTGTCATGACATAAATCTTCTGAGATTCTTCTTTGTGAAAAGAGATTAATGTTTTTGCCTATAGACCCCTTATTTTCATATTTATTTAGGATTTAAGTAATGAAAATGATTTTTTTTTTTTTTTTTTTTCTCAGGATGAAGGAAGAAAGACTAAAGAAAAAACCTGATGCCGTTTCTTCTGATGGCGTTTCTGAGGTTCTATCATGGGTTAGTAAGAGCCGGAAGCTTGAGGAGAAAAAGAAATCTGAAAAGGAGAAAGCCATGCAGCTTTCAAAGATCTTCGAGGAGCAGGTTAGTAGGTGTTCATTGTGCTTGACATTTCTCTTTGAGGATATTACTTAACTTGTGTGAAGTGGATGATCGTTTTTATGCATGAATTACTCAGGACAATATCAATCAAGGAGAAACTGAAGACGAGGCGGCAGCCCAGCATACTTTTCGTATGGCTCTTTTTTACTCTCTTTTTTCCATAACTAATTGTTATATCAATTGATTTGGCCACTTCAGGGCAGCTGGACATCACATGGAACTTGACTTAGTGCGTTATGCATTGCATGACACCTGAGTGCACAAGTTGATGCTGTAACACTGAGGTGTTATGCTAATACCAAAATAAATAGAAGTGAAGTCTTTATTTTTCTAATTCAGACGTATGACTTTATTCATTCATACTCTACTCAACTCAACAAAGCCTCCCAACATGACTACAATCATATCTAATCCAATGTAAAACAACAGTCCTATTTCCTTGATACATCTAAAAACCAAATTGAAGAACATATTTTTATATCAGCAAAAACGTATTTTGGTGGGAGTTCCATTATTATTAACGATATGAACCTTCCTTTTATTTGCCCTACCATGTAACATTCTGGAATCTTTGTCAGGGGATAAGCTAGTGGTTAATTTAATGTCCGTGTAGTATCCTTCCTTTTATATATGTATATTCTATATTTTATAATTTTTTTATAGCAATTTAGATGTTCGTGGAAGTATGGGATTTTGTTTTAAGAAGATCTGTGAATCTTTAATTATATATATAAAAAAGGACCTGTGAATCATCGAACCAGTTTGATCTCACCATTGTTTGAACATATAGAAGACCTAGGTGGGTTAAAGTACTCCATGGGCTTGATAAAGTAGTCGAAGGTGGAGCAGTTGAAGAATATATATTTATATCAGAGTATATATTTATTTTGGTGGGAATTTCATTATCATTCTTTGCATTGTTTCCACCAATATAATGTTCTGGAATCTGTGTCATGTGGTTAATGATGTTTTCATGACATATTTTTCCTTAGTTAAATGACTGTTCTGTATTTTATATTTTGATTTTAACTCTGCAGTTTCCAGTCCAAGTATGCAAATTTGTTTTAAGGGAGATCTGTGAATCATCTAACCTGTTTGATCTCACTTTTATTTGAAAATACAGAAGACCTAGCTGGGGTTAAAGTACTTCATGGGCTTGATAAAGTAGTCGAAGGTGGAGCAGTTGTTTTGACACTAAAAGATCAGAGCATTCTAGCCGATGGTGACATCAACGAAGGTTTAACTATGTCGTTTTCATTGTTTCTTATCTTGCGCTTAATTTTTCTCTTTTGGGTTTTTTATGCTGGGTTCATATTTCTTAAGCTGATGTTATATCTATATCAGAGGTTGATATGCTTGAAAACGTGGAAATTGGAGAGCAAAAGCGTAGAAATGAGGCTTATAGGGCTGCAAAGAAGAAAACAGGAATTTATGACGACAAGTAAGACTAACATTATTGTCAATATGATATCTCATAAATGATCTCATACATGCACTTTGGACAAGCTAATCATAAGTCCTTATCTTCCTGCTTATCTAGGTTTAATGACGAGCCTGGTTCGGAAAAGAAACTACTTCCACAATATGATGATCCGGTTGTGGATGAGGTTAGATTTTGTCTTTTTTATATCTAGAAATTATGTGTTTTGTAGTTGAAGAGTTTGTATGCTTAAATGATACAAAAAAAAAAATTTCCCAGGGAGTAACTCTGGATTCGAGTGGTCGTTTTACTGGCGAAGCAGAGAAGAAACTGGAGGAGGTAACTCATTCTTGATGTTGTTGTTGTATTTTGTGAATGTCAGCAAGGAAAATAGTTGGCCTTATATTTCTAACATAAGTGCATGTTCCTTCTGCCAGCTCCGACGAAGGATACAGGGTGTTCCCACAAACAATCAATTTGAAGATCTGAACTCAACTGGGAAGATTTCATCAGACTACTATACTCATGAAGAAATGGTTCAGTTTAAAAAGCCCAAGAAGAAGAAATCATTGAGGAAAAAAGAGAAACTGGATATAAATGCCCTTGAATCAGAAGCTGTCTCTGCTGGGTTGGGTGTTGGCGATCTCGGTTCTCGAAATGATGGGAAGAGGCAGGCCCTTAAAGAGGAACAAGAGAGATCTGAGGCTGAGATGAGAAGTAATGCATACAGATCAGCATATATTAAAGCTGATGAGGCATCTAAATCACTCCGATTGGAGCAAACTCTTACCATTCAAGATGAGGGAGATGATAATCAAGTTTTTGGTGATGATGATGAGGATCTCCGTAAGTCATTAGAAAGAGCAAGGAAATTAGCTTTTGAAAGGCAGAATGAGGTAACGACATCTGGTCCTCAGGCACTTGCCCTCCTTGGTTCTTCCACCGGCAGCAATCCAACTGCAGATAATGAAAACCCCACATCTGGTGAGACACAAGAAAACAAAGTTGTCTTCACCGAGATGGAAGAGTTTGTGTGGGGTCTTCAGCTTGATGAAGGTATATTTTTTGTTGTTTGCTGTTACAATTTTGAGTACATTACTTTGAACTGCATGGTCAGATGTAATAGTGTTATATTCGTTCATATTTTTAATATCTTGGAGTTCAAATGATAGACCAATCAAATATGTGTATTTTCTATTCGACTTGCTTTTCGTATCTACAACTCCTTGATATATTGTAGTCAGAAATATAGCTACGTTCTCGCCTTTTAAGAACTAGGATTAAGAGTTGGATGGAACTAGACTTGGAATAGTAACCTTTCCACCAATTTGCACCTTCATGTTGGTGTCTCTGATACATTGACCTCTGTTTCTATGTCATGGTGCCTTTTGCATGATTGTTATTGTAACTTTGAAGTACTATTTTCTGTATCTCCTGTGGGTTCTTGTTGATCTGCAAGTAAAACTCATATCTTTGTTGGTTTTATATATGGATTTTAGGCTATTATATATATATATATATATATTTCCAGAATTCATGATATTGACGGTTGCTTTTGCTCTTTCAGAATCCCATAAGCCTGATAGTGAAGATGTTTTCATGGAGGAAGATGTAGCACCAAAAGCTTCTGATCAAGAAACAGAAGATGGGGATGGTGGTTGGACAGAGGTAAAAGATGCTGAGAAAGATGAAACCCCTTTGAATGAGGAGAAAGAGGAGATAGTTCCAGATGAAATAACCCATGAAGTTGCTGTTGGGAAGGGACTTTCAGGTGCACTCAAGCTGCTTAAAGACCGAGGAACACTTAAAGAAACTGTTGAATGGGGTGGCAGAAACATGGACAAGAAAAAAAGCAAGCTTGTTGGCATTTATGAAAATGATGGATCAAAGAAAATACATATTGAGAGGACAGATGAGTATGGACGGATTGTAAGTACTCTTTTTCATGAAGCAATCATTTCCAACTTATGGTTTAGCTTTATAGTTCTGCTATGTTCCATAAAATGGTTTAATTTTGTGCACTTAGTAAATGGGAGTTGGCACCTCTCTTTCAGCTGATGCCATGATATAGAATTTATAGGTCAAAACTTTATCTGATCAATCATCATATATCTCACTACATGGAGACAGTCTATTGACCTAGTGCTTATCTATCTCCTGGAGTGAGTGCTTACCTATCTCCTGGGGTGAATGTTGGGACTCGGGGACAGTTATAACCTATTTAGTGACTTATTACATATAATCGACTTGGGCTTTGTAGCCAGGCTGCCCTAAAGAGAGCATGCTGGTCTAAATTCCAAGTGAACTATTTGGAAGTATGTGATTGATTTAGGACAGCATCAGGGAACTTGGAACATTGGTTTTTAAGATTGGATTTATGGTGGCTTTTCCCACTCTTATCGAGACCGACTCCAAAAATAGAAATGTTGGCTTTTTTCTATTAAGATTATTCTTATCCTACTAAAGAACCAATAATATAACTTGACTGAAATATGACCTGAAGACCGCAACAGCCTATGTGAAAGCACTAAAAAAGCATTGACCCTTAAAACTTGAAGAAACAAATATAAAACTATACTATCAGCAAATTAAGCTAAAATAAACTTAAAATAAGACTTGTTTCATTAAAATCTTGATACATAAAGCATAGAATAAGACTTGTTTAATTAAGAAACTCGATACATAAGGTCTCGAGCACACTCCATATGAAATTCCAAATTTGCTGCTCTTGTTTTCATGTTCTACTTTATTCTTCCACATTAGAGAAAACTCGACCTGTTAAGGTTTGTGGTGTTGTAGTATAAGAAACCACAATCATCATCAATTTTTGGGGGCCTTGAATCTTCTTGACGATTTAAGTGAATGGTTTCAGAAGCAACACTGACAATACTGAGAAGTCCATGTTTACCTAAATTTTATTCAGTCTATTTGAAGGATGAAATCAATGGTTAGGATGACTTGCAAAAGGGTCATTTTTAGATGTTAAGGAAGAAAAAATTCAATCATAATCTCTTCCTTTGCTTTGACTTCCTCAAGCTTAAAATCATGATCCTCTCTCTCCTTCCTGTTTTTTTCAATTTCCTCAACTGTTTCAAACTTTTTTTTTCCATACCCTTGTTGCTCTTTATATTCAATAGGATATGACATCAAAATTGAAGTTGGACAGGATTTAGAGGATCCTAATTCTTGAATTTTTTTCTTCAGCAAGATTCTTACCTAGAAGAACAACTGCAGTAACTTCCAATGTAACCTTTAGCAAAGTCATATATATTCCACCTTTTTCAATTGAAAGTCGTTCTATTTAACCAATTATTTATCCCTCCTTTTGCTCCTGTTTTAGTGCTTTTGACTTCTAATTATATTCAAACTTAACCGCCATTGTGAAAGAGTTGAATGTATCAAACAACTGGAGTGAAGAAGGATCCTTCAACTCCGATACCTAAATGATGCAAGATACTACTGGGAAGCTTAGACTAGTGCTTTCCAGTATTGATTTTTTGAGGTCAGATTTCAGGACTATTATTTTAAGAATTGAAACTTAGATTCTAACTATTTAAAACTTTAGTTGGGGAATAAAGGCAAGAAGTCGTGACCTCAAAAACCTGAAATGTGTTATCTCCATGTCAACACATACTAATCCGTGCACGTCGATGTGCCTATATTGCCAAAAATCCAAAATAGTATTTTTTTATTTTATTTTTAGAATGTTTATGACCTTCAAAATCAATGGTGACTAAAATTTTGGGACCCTCGAGCAACTTATGAGTTTGATACTTCCAGCAACTGAACAAGTGTGTTTCTTCGTTGGTCGTATCTATGGTGTCACTGCTGTTCTGTATGGTTTAATAATATTATTGTTTCAATTGTTATAGTTGAGCATTATCTTACTGTTAATTAGGTTAATGTTGATTGAAATTCTTGGCTTGTGTTTACCAGTTGACTCCAAAGGAAGCCTTCCGGTTGCTTTCGCACAAATTCCATGGGAAGGGACCTGGAAAAATGAAACAAGAAAAGCGCATGCGGGAATACCAGGAGGAGCTGAAGGTAAAGCAAATGAAGAATGCTGATACACCGTCGTTGTCAGTGGAGAGGATGATAGAAGCTCAAGCAAGATTAAAGGCGCCCTATCTTGTACTCAGTGGGCATGTTAAACCAGGGTATGCTTTAATCTTTTGCTTCATTGATTATGTTTATTCATCAATGATGAAATTTCCTTGAACTTAAATGACATGAAATTGGTTTCAAATGAAGAAGGTGATTCTGAGTATCAATTTAAAAGAAAATTGGATATACTTGTAAGACAGTTAAATGGAGGAGTGCATCTAATATATTGTGTGATTGGCGTACCCCCTTTACAATTGAAAGGGAAATTCTTTCGAACAATCATTAGACCAGCCATACTTTATGGCACAGAATGTTAGGCAGTTAGGAAACAACATATGCATAAAGTGAGTGGCGGAAATGTGAATGTTGAGATGGCTGTGCGGTAAGACTAGAAAGGATAGAATAAGCAATGCTCACATTAGGGAGAAGGTTAAGATGGTTTGGACATGCAAAGAAGGCCTTTAAGTGACGCCAGTTAGGAAAAGTGACATAGTCCACATTAAGAGTAATATTAGGGGAAGAGGAAAGCCGAAGTTAACATGGATAGTGTTAAGGAAGGATATGATAGCATGTGGACTGACTGAGGTTATGGCCTCAAATAGAGCAGAATGGAAGCCTATGATTCATGTAGCTGACCCCAAATAGTTGGGTAAAAAGGCTTGGTGGTGGTAGTTGTTGGAGTACTTGTATGACAGTTCCTTGTAGGAAATTAGGCTAGGTTACTGCTTTCTCCTTTAGATCTCAATTTCCCACATAATTCTTGATGCCCAATATCTCATTTTATAGAACAATAATAAACATTGTTTGGGGTTGGGGACGTTATGCTTTCCTTTTTTACTTAATGGCGGGGCCACAAGTTCATTGGGGCTCTGTTCAGTTTTTTTGTCTCTTTTCTTTCCTTTTTTAGTTTTTATTTCTAGCATGTTGATACAGTACACCAAATTGTCCCTTTTTTGAAAATATAATTTGGCTGAATTTTATGTGCATAAATTTATTGGCTTTTTAGTCATACTGATTTTGTTGTTGAAGGGGGGGCTCCCGTTGTGAAAATCATGTGTCAATTTACCTGAATGAATTTCACTGTAGTCCTAGTATATCCTAAATGGAGTAGATAAGAATATCAAGAAGTTCGGTACCTATGTATGTGGGGTGGGGAGGAAATCAACAAGTTTGATCAATCCTATAGCTACTGAGATTCCCATGGCAGGATTTTTTTGAATTATGGCGTAAGTTGCAATTTCACATCTCTATCCCTGCTTTATAGATGGTTTTGTGTTTGCTCCGTCGGTGTTTAGAATATATATTTTTAATATCATGTTAAATTCATCAAAAATTGACCTTGTGAGAACTGAAAAGCTTCTACATGCTGCATGACTTATGTGACCGCCATTAGAACCAAGATTTTTGAATAATTAAACTTTACTAGGACTTATGCTGTCACAACGTATATATCCTTCTTACAGCAATGTACTCAGTTGACATTTTTTTCTTGTTATATTTAATATTGTTTCCAGGCAAACTAGTGATCCTAGAAGTGGTTTTGCTACTGTTGAGAAGGACTTCCCTGGGGGTTTAACACCCATGCTTGGAGATAGAAAGGTCAGTGTAGTTAACATCCTGTGTGCTCTTCTTCTCATCACGTTGTGTGTACAGATCAATAACTTCTTTTCTTTTTTCAAGATAGACACCTCTCCATGTCTCATATGTAGATATCAAATTATTATGTCAAGCAAAATTATGATACAATATGCTCAATTGGACATGTCTTTTTTTCTTTTGTGTGTGTGTGGAAGGGGTGGGGTCACAAATTGAAATTATTGAGCATTCATGAGGTCGAACTATAATAATTTACACACTGCAGACTTATTCAGCTCATTGAAATTCCCTGTTCAGCATAAAAAAATTGAGCTTAGTAAATCATTACTATGTAGCACGGATGGCTAGTTACATTTGTGTTGGAGGTAATTTTTTTTATTTTATTTTTTTCCCTATTTGAAACTCACACCCACTAGCTTAACACTAGAATCTATTTGGAATGAGATTCTTATAAGCTACAAAACGCTCTCATCTGCTTCAAATTTAGTTTAATTTAATTATATATATGTGTCTGTGTGTGTCTGTGTGTGTATTTTTATTTTTCATCTGTACCAAATACAGATTTTGATATCTACATCTATTTTCAGGTTGAGCACTTCTTGGGGATAAAGCGCAAGGCTGAGCCCGGAGACATGGCACCACCAAAGAAGCCCAAAACATGAAGTTTCCTATGGAATGTTCTTGCGAAGAATTTTTTTGAGGAATTCTAAATTACGAGGAAATGCGGGCGAATACTTGTTATTGTATGTTTTTTTTTTTTTTTTCCTTGTGGTTTTGGTTACAGCAAATCACGGATCTGTGTACCTCGCGGGCACTGTTAATCTGTTTGGTAACAGTGCAAGTGCATTTTGTAAGAGAATGAGCTATTGCCAAATTTTACTGGGATAATAAACGCCCAGTTTTTATATAGCAATGCATTTCTACTCTCTCCCTCCAAGCTTGAGGAGGGGTTGTGAAGAAAGAACGAAAATATTTGTTTTGTACGACTATATTTTAGTGCGTAACAATAACAATTTATCTTGACATTGTCAATCATCTAAAATTGGATTTCGGGTTGGGTCTAGAATTTGAATCGTTTTGTTTTTGTTGCACCGTAGTTGCAATGCATGTGGGGCATAATTACAGAGAGAGCATACAGAGACATACAATACAGCTGAATTTTTTTTCCATCCTTTCTACCAAACACAGCCTAAATGTGGTAAATGATGAGTTAAAGATTTGAAGAATAATAAAGCTCACAAAGTAGGTGCTTACAAGCTTTAGTCCCCTAATGCTGGAGCATTCTTTACTAATGTTTTCAAGAAATTGCCTAGTGTAAACACACAGTTGAGATATCATTCCTATGTGTAGTAAAATGAGACTTTTTTTAATTTGTTCTACCAAAATAGTGAGGATTTAACAAACAAATGGCATCAAATTTTGTCAAAAGAATGAGCATCTATTCTACTTTTATGAGGTCTTCCGTTTTGTTCAGATGTGACATTTTGATACAGCACAAATATAACAACCAATGGGTCTCAGAAAATTTAATATGACAAATTATACAAATGACTTCACATTGCATTGTCATGAGCAGGCATGTAAATAAGTAATCGGTTGACAAATTAGTAGCTGGTCACATCACACGAGCACAGTCACCCGCGTCACATATCAAAACTGCATTTTCTTGGCAGATTTGGCTGGCCAACTTTGGCTGGAGCTTATAATACTCATTCTTGACAAAAGATGCAGCTTCTTCTGCACAATCAGCATCCACAAATGCAACACAGCAACCTCGAAATCCGGCACCACTAAACCGTGCTCCATATACACCAGGAGCCTTCAGAAGAACCTCATACAGTTGAATTAGTGGCTCACAACCTGAACAATTCACATATATTATACAGGGACCTCCGTAATTTTTATTTTTATTTTTTGTAAGTTTTGTTTGACAGGAAGATGGCAACCCACTAATTGCATCAAGGGGATGCAATCCAAGTAAATGTGAAGTGAACAAGAGCAAGCAAAAGGAAGATAATGAATGCATCGTTGTAGATCACATGAAAGTGAAGCTCTAAAACGCAACACAGGTTACATGAGAGTATATATTACTTACAAGAGTTTTAAAATGCATATCAGATAACACCATTGTGGACATTCCTAAATGCAAGTAAAGGGCTAGCCCAGTACACGAGACTCCCACAATTTCTCAAAACACCATTGTGGACATTCCTAAATGCAAGTAAAGGGCTAGCCCAGTGCACGAGACTCCCACAATTTCTCAAATATGAAAGTGGACAAAGATTTTTATAAAAAACATTACCGCATTCATAGTTCTGAATAGAACTTAGACCAGAGGCTGTGATAAGCTTTCCAAAAACTTCCAAATTTCCAGAAGCCCATGCTTCAAGTCCTAGAATTATACCAAATTACTGTGTCAACTAGATATAAATTGAAGATCACATAGAAAACCTGAAGATAGCATGGTGGAAGAAAGATACGAATGTTCCAGAGCACTGAGAAATACCTTCAATTACCCGCATATTTTCTGAGAAATAATGTTCTGCTCTTCTAGCAAGATTGGATTCTAATTCGCACTACAAGAATATGCAAGTACAAATTATTACATGACAACTAACAAAATTTAGAATGATAAAGCACTTAAAATTAAGAGAACATGTGTTTTCTATAATGAGATAAAGGCAGGGATGACAATAATGATGATGATGATGATGTAATATCTCTTTCACGTAACAATTTCCTGATGGAACAGTGATTATTTAGTAACAAGTAAAACAAAATCTGTTGATTTGCAATGGAAGTTCACAATTTCATTTGATTAATGTAGTAAAGGGGTGTGTGAAATTGTCATCACCTTAACAGTTTTGCTAAAATGCCTCTAAAACTTTCCGCTTAAGTGGCTAATAAAAAAGTAAATTTTTTTTTACTCATAAGTGCAACACATTTTACACAACTAACAGAAAGCAAAATCCAATGGTTCACATTGATTTTCGATGTTGTCTCATGTCAATATCCACTTAAGGAAGAAAAAATTTGAAAGAAATGTGAGCTTTAGATGTCTGCATAGCATTACTTTTAGCAAGCGTGTGCTATTATGGGATTTTCTTCACCTCAAAGAAGCTTTATGGGTAAGGTTATTCAGAGATAAGTATGTGAAGAGGCTCCCGTTTTGGAATTTACTCAGTAAAGCTTCTGATTCTGCAATTTGGAAGGGCATCCTTTCTGTGAGAGATAAATTACTTACACATCTGAAATTCAGAATCAATGATGGATCTTCCTTCAGTTTATTTTTTGATCCCCGGTATGAAGGACTCTCACTTCAACAGAGGTTAGGATTAAGGAGACTGATTGCTGGTTTTAACACTAGTGATACAATTAGTGTCTTACGGCAGCAGTCTGGGTGGAATGTTCCATCTTCATGGCCCATTGAAATTGTTAATTACCTGAACATAAGTAACAATCATGCTCTAGCAGACGAGATTGTATGGGATATGGGACCTTTCAGTTTCAAAGCAGCATGGCAATTATGTAGACACCAAGGTAATGTTGCCCCAAGGTACTCTCTGGTGTGGAATGGTAGTAGACATCGAATTTCCATCTTTGTTGTGTTGGTTTTGCAGCAGGCAAATAAAAATCCTTTGTCCATCTTCAGAGACACGGATTGACATTGACATCTATATGTCACAACTGTTACAATGGGGAAGACTCAAACGATCACCTGTTCTTAAATCCTTTGAGGCAGCTACTGATTGGTTTATCACATGGACTACACATTCCTCAGTGAGGAGCAAAGTTTTAAGATGTTTTTTTACTGCAATCATACGGTGTACATGGAATCATAGAAACAAGATGTTGCATGCTGGGCTTCCATCCACAATAGAAGATGTAGCTAGGGAAGCATGTCTTGAGGGAATATCCTCCCACGACATTTCCTTATCAGAATTGCAAGTTCTTTTTTGATGTTTATTCTTTATGTCAGTGTCTTTTTTCTTTGCCATTATGCTAGCCAAGGGTATGCCCAATACCAACTTTATGGCTTCTCTTATTGTCTGTTTTTGTGATCTACTATAAGTGATCACTTCTCCTTTGTACTTTTATTGTTTATTTGTAGCAATAAATTCTCAACATTCAACATTCAGGTTAAAAAAAAAAAAAAAAACACTGATGAAGGGAAAGGTAGCAAGACTCGATAGAGATATAAAATTCTTGTTTCGCAAACAGACCACCTATTCCAGGTAAATTCTGTATGACCTACAACAAAGCTCCAGTTGTGAACCAGTTCCACTATGTCACAATGATCTACTAGTTCCCATTCATTCAGATTCCTTGCTAATAATGTTGACCATGAGCTTAAACAACACCATGCCATCTTCAATGAGCCACTAATGCTTCTTACCAACAGTACAGTGTATCTTATCCATTACATAGATATAAAATTTTAAGGTTTATGTCATTTTCTTGTTGCTCGAGATATTATAAGCTTTAAGGCCTTTGTTATTCTTTTCTCTTTTTTCATTGCGCGGTGGTAGAGGTAATTGGCCCTGTTGCTTACTCAGTTTTGTGGGTATTGGTGATGCATAGACTGGTAGAGGACTGGAGAGATCATGTAGTGGGGAGGATACTAGAGCAGCAAGGTAGGTGACCATTTGGTACAAAAGGAATGGGATATCATTTGAAGGGGTGGACTCCATATAAAGCCTCTTAGGCAAAATATTTTAGGTAACTGGATTTAGGGGAATATTTATTTGTTTATTGATTCTATCATAGAGATTTTTTATTTTTTATTTTTCCTTTCCTCTGTAGATATAAGAGTACAGTTTGCATGGTTTCTTAGATTCCACATCCTAAGACATGAATGCACTTTCTTAATGATTCTTTTACTTATCCCCCAAAAAAATAAAAAAAAATTGAAAGTGCCATTTTCAATTATCTTATCCATATAACTAGAATTGAAATAATATTAAATATATGTATACTTGGATATCTCTAAAGGTTACTTGGATATCTCTAAAGGTTTCATATAATTCAACTCTAGGCTACATGAAAACTATTTTTTTCGTTCCGCTCTACATAAGCCATAGCCTCTAACAGCATGTTATGATACATTTACTCACTAACTTTAACCATGTTAATTTTGGTCTTCCAATTCTCCTAACATTACTCTCAATGTGAACTATGTCACTCTTACAATTTCATATATCTATATGATAAATTAAAAATAGATTAGCTGCATGAATAAAAATGATTTTAGATGCATGTATCTTGCTACCTATTGTGATTTGATATATGGATGCGCAGATAATTTAGTTACACAAGTAATTGTGCATATACTTGAACCAAGAGAATGATTGCACACATGGGCGCACATGAACACACATTTGCAAATGTACAAAAACATGTATAAATTTTGAATACATATAATATCATGTAAGAAAAGTTGCCATATCACACATAATTAACTCACTATAGGCTGACAAGAAATACCATGTAAAACAAATTTTATTTTTTCTAAAAAAAATATTTTTAAAGAATTGTTATGAAGGCATACCTTGTTAGCTTCATATGCTTCTGGTTCAACTGTTTAAAGAGGTAATAGGAATCATTATGTGAGAAAATATATATAATCCAGACTTGTAAATCAAGATCAAAATCTAACCATTGGATAGAATAGGCTCCACTGCTCCACTCTCGGAAGCACTGTAAACAAACAGAAAAGAGAGAAATAAATCGAACAGATAATTACTATCATGTTCTTTTGACTTGCAACTTGCCCTTTAAGTGTTCGCATCTAATAACAATAGTTAAAACTTTCTAAGTTTCCAAATATTCCCTTTTTAAAGCAGAAACTTAAGCTGTCATAAGTCCACTTTGAGATAAAACACTTGGTAAAGGATCTTACTGCAACAGCACTCTTGCAGCCTCTTGACACTCTGCAACTCGGCGATTATATCCAGGATTACTTGTCAAAGCCTGCTTCAAGCCTGAACATGCCAATAATATCTTGAACGGATGGTTTTTCTGCAACTTTGGTGGGTGTATAAGTTTGTGTTCTTTGGTCTGCACATGTTGAACTAGACTCGTGAGACAAAATTCCAAATAAAATGGATGACCATTAAGAGCATAGAATCTTAAAAGATAGAAGAATGGTGCAAAAAAAACACTGTCAGGTATGCATATAGAAGAAACAAATCAAATCATGGGGAACCCCGTCAAAAAGTCTAAATAGTAGAAGACAAAAACCTTAATGAAATAATAGCTAAAATAATACTAAATAAACACAAATAAAATAGATATTGTAATTATGCAGATAAGATAACAAAAAAATAGAGAAAGCAGTGAACAGGCTCCTGAAGCACTTCATGCAGTATTGGGAGTGAAAAGAAATTGGAAACAGAAAAAGAGAGATTGTTTCATATTCTACTTGCACAAGTGCTTTATTAAAGCAACCACAAGAAAATAGTCTAATGGCAAGACTCTCACCTCACATCCTGTAGGTCAGGGGTTCGAATCCCCTTGGGGCCACCCCCAGGGAATTTTCCCGGTCAATATAATTGCCTGGTGCATGTACCCGATTGTGGATTATGGGTGCTCTAAGAGGCCCAACACCACCATCGTCGACGAAAAAAAGTGCTTTATTTAAACCACATTATGACATGTATTTAGTTCTAACCTCCTTAAAATATGCTTAATCCTAATTCATTTAACATAATATGTAGCTGTTAGAGTAAATTTTCCCATCTCCATCTGGTGAAAAAAAATAATAATTCCCCCTTCTCTTCAAATTAACCGAAAGTAATCCTTATAGATTACAATAGATATTTTTCAAGGCATCCCTGTATAGCATGGCGATCCTGTTAAAGAAAATTGACAGGACAAACTGTAGGACAAGAATTAATGTTATTGGGAACATATTACAATAAACATCACAAGAACAAAAACCAACTCTGTAATTGGATGAAGTCACCTTTGTTTCTAAGAACATAAAATTTCTGTTTCACAAAAATATTCAAACAATTCATGATAAATGATTCCATACATTACCTTGCAGTTCATACAGGTTAGACAACCATATCTTGAAAGCAATATAGCTGATTGATCCAATATGCCATTTTTCAGACCTAAATATTCATTTTCAATCAACCTATATGTACAGAGAAGTAAGATTTAGGAGAAACTACTATTACAGAAACTAATAAAGAAGTTTATCGATATGACATGGAAAGAAACAAATTCAACAATTAGAATAGATCATAGTATCAAAGGAACGCACCGGTCGTACTCAATATTTTCTGATGGGGATACAGTAAGATCATTTGCACTTTCGAAAGCCAACAAGTAAGCAACTCCAACCTGTTAAATGTGCAACTATAGTCAATATTACAAATATACGAAAGGATGCTACACTAACTAGGAAAAGTAGGGACTCTCAAAATGAATTTATTCTACAAAAGATTGCTGCCAACAAAAATACAGCATGAATCTCTTAGAAGATAATAGTTATCAGCAAACCTTTTTGACATAATAGCTGCTGCAATTTCCCTCAAAATGTTTACAATTATTTAATCAAATCATATACCATGCTTAGAAGTACTTCATGATATTAAATTTCTTGGCCTCAAGTTCAAATCCTTGATCTCAAATAAATGTCAATCTTATCAAAAATTTCTCTTAACCTTCCAAATTTTCAAATACCGTCAACACACACTTGATCTTTAGCCAAGTACTACCTTCCAAAAAAGCAAGGCTTCCAAGAGGATGGCCTCTTTTTCCATCCATGACATCTATACCTGTTCTCTATGCTTGAGCCTTTAAGCACTACAGAGACATGACACACGAAGATGTGGTGCAGAAACATGTACACGTTTAAGATTCTCTTTCCTATGACAAAGATGGTGACGTTCACTTTGAGAAACATGTGTAGTCTACTGCAGGTGCTTCTAAGAATATAATTTAGTCATGAAGCCCACATGTGGGCCAAAATGTTGGGGGAATGCATCTATCAATAACATTCTATGGTTTCAGATAAAGGGCAGAGCTCATTAATCACAAATGAAGAAGCTAATAATGACGTAAAATAGTCTCTCATGTTAAACATGTGCAGCATAACCTTCAATATAACCTAATGAAAGCAACTAATATTCCCTTGCAATTCTAAGTTATCTAGCTGAGCCTCCTCATTCACGAGCCTCCAGCAATGAAGCAACTTACTCTCCTTCGTATGATCAAATAAGACTACAAACATAAACACACAATCATCAAAAATCACCGATGAAACTTGGAGGCTATGTGTTCTATGTTTGATATCCATAATATGCCCTAATTTTTTTTCCCTAGTATGTTTTCTAAAAGAGACAGGTTTTTAGTTTCTGAAATAGTAAATACAAAATGATCATGATGTATAGAAACTTAGAAAGTCATCTGATTACAAAAAAAAAATCGGTGGTTTATTTTTTGCTGGGTTAAACAAATCAAGTATATGATAATTGCATGAAATTCCACAAGAAGGACAAGTGGATGGATGACAAGAAGAGATGAAAAAACTCACAGCGGCAGAAGAGCTAAGACCTGAACTGTCAAGACCCCCAGAACCACACACAAATCCTGTGATACCCTGAAACAATGGCAACAATGATCAATTTATTTAAACGTTAAATTTGGGATAACTACACAAGCTGACAGAAATATATTAAAAACCTTTTAGCTGCATTCAAGAACTTTGGAAAGTAATCGCAAGAAGGGTCAGCCATATGAATAACTTGGCCCACACACTTCATAGAAGAATAGGTGTAAATAAAATAAATTTCCTGGACAATGCAACCCCTCAATTGAGTCAATCTACAATACCTGGCTGGTAGGATTTTAATCCTAATAAAATTTGGAGTATAAAAGAGGCAACAAACTGACCCACAGTAAATTATGATAAATTCTAACTTCTAATTTAGACACCTCTTCTGTATTTTAGAGGTAAGTTATAGAGACAGAGAGAAGTTTTGAAAACCTGCACCTGAACATGGGACACCGAGGACCAGACGAAGCCTATCTTAAGAGGTGTCACTCCAGTAAATTGCGCTGAACAAGGGGCCCTCTTCCCAAACAAATGCAAAAAAGGCTGAGATATTGCCAAGGCCAAATCCTACTAACCCAATTTACTTCTCCTTATGTAGGATGTTTCAACCTAATGAAAATCTGGTATTTCTGGTGTGTAACTGCATGAATGAAAGCAAAGCAAGTACTTCCTTCTAATACTGTTCAGGCCCCTTAAAAGCATGGGTCATATCACTTGCTCGGTAGCTTATTCCAATCCTTAATGCAAGTTCACTCATAGTTGTAGAATATTTCAAAGTGCCTTTGACTTAGATGAAAATGGCAATAAAATCGAAGTCATTCACATGAGATGGGTTCCTCTTCTGTCCATCTCAAAGGGAGAGATCGCTTTAAGTTGATCCTTACTCCATTCTTTTCAGAATGGTGAACCAGGTAAAAGCTACAACAGCCACCCTAGACATTCTACCATCTCAATAGAGAGGAAAGCCTTAATCATAAAGCAGATAACTATAATGTGAGGTTATAGGCTTATTGAGGAATGGTACCTACACTAGGTTGTCGTCTCATCCCCATATGCTCTCCTCCAATACTTTTGAGTGTCATGGGGAAAATTTACGAATCCAATCCCCAGCTCCCACTATAACAGAACATTCAATGAGCTATTAGTCAAGCCCTTTAGAGTCCACAAGAGTCCATTGCTCCACAAGAAGTCGTAATGGCATTAAATCAAAGGAACCATTGTGCACATAGTAACCAGCTCATGGTTGCCCACTAATCCCCCATTCTTTTTTGATAACTACAATGCAAACCTTCAACATTTGCTTTTCATACCTTTAATAGCTTTTATGTGTCACATGTCCTATTACATAAGTGGAAACTATAACTTCAATCCTTTATGCTAGGATCAGTATAAATGTTGTAATCTAGACAAAATATGGTTGGATCTAAACTTGACTATATGCATAAGCCAATGGTTCTTTCCCTTCATCCCCTCTCTAGGTGTTTCCAACAATCATTTGGACATTTACAGAAAAGTCCACCCTTATGTACCTTATTAGATGTGCTGAAGTAGGAGGGTGTTACCTTCGCTTTATGCAATGGCAAAACCTGGGCTGCCAAGGATGAGAATATAGTTTGAAGTAAAAGTACAACCGCTTTGTTCATACAAACAAAGTCAAAGAACAAGCAAGTACCCAGTCTTTGCTTCCCATCACCCACATCACCAAGGCACCCGCATCACCAAGGCAATACAAGGTAATGCCCTTTTCATGCAATTGAAATATAGATAAATTTATATGTTCGTACAGAAATTCTCAGAAAGAAGACATACACAATGTTGGTGTTAAAACATGGTACTAGCATCCATTTATGAAAATCCTAACTTTTTCCAGGAAGGACATATATGTCCAATGTGCCAATTTAATTAGAGTATTCTAATTTATTTGATACTTGGACTTCAAATTCATCATTGCCCCTATCATCCGTAAGGAATAACAAAGAAAATTAGAGTATTCTATTTTATTTGATACTTGGACTTCAAATCCATCATAGCCCCTATCATCCGTAAGGAATAACAAAGAAAATTATCCAACCTGTCTTAGATAATTTCCTCTACTTTGTAGTGCATATAGTGCTCCTCTGGCATAAATTCCCCAATTACTTTCTTCTTGTAGTTCGGATGAATCATTTGATTGGATCTTGTCATTTGACTTCACGACATGCTTTGGAAGCTGAATTTCATCTACTCTGTGAAACCAACAACACTAAATAATTCAATTTCAAAAATAGGCCATAAGACAATAGTAGTTTTTCAAACAAGAACAGATAAAAGGTGAGTCACAATGATTGGAACTGTAAGCTTCATATGTCTGAAAATATTGTGAAAATAAACACGTATATATCATAGTTCAGGCACTTTAATGATGAAACCCAGTAACATTTCAGTTCTCGTGAGAAGTAATTCATATGTAATAATGTGTTACTCTTCGTATTCCTATAATGACTCTGCCTGATTATGTATAATCGCCACTAACAAAAAGTTCAATATTAATGTGATGGTCTGTTGGACTTGTGTGCCATAGGCACATGAGATCTTGTCTTTAAGAAGCATCACAAGGGAATTGTTTTTTTTTTCCTTTTTTCTTTTTTTCCAGGTAAGTAAGTATGTAATCATAAGGGAATTGTTGTGTAGAGAAGATCTCAAGTCCTTAATGGGCTAGAACACCACTTTGGCTATAAATATAGGGTGTAGTCCCATCTCTCACAGTTCAATTCCATAACAAATTCCATCAAACTTGGGTCTGGGAGAGTTGAAGAACAAAAAACCGACCCCTTTCAGTGAGACAGTCAATTTGCTTCAGAGGGCAATGTTATACAACTTGCAATTGTAGGTAAGACTCCTGTCTATCTTGTTATCTCCTGCTCCAAATTATTTGTTAAGGAAAATCAAGAAAGTAAATCAATATTGAACTTGTTAGCTATGTACACTCCAATATGTGCAAAAATGTGTAAAATACTCATGTCAGGCAATGACACAACATAGGCTATGGGTATAAGAAATGAATCTAACACTTCATCCGCAAGACTACCTAATAAAAGAATAAAGGAACACATGCTTGGTTCACTTGAAGGTTTAAGTTTTCCCCAAATTAGTACCTTTTATTACATGGATGGTTCACTATGAAAGTAAGTATATGTCCAATAATAAAAAATTAATGTTATGTAATGAAAGTAACTTATGTAGCAGGTCTAAGTAATTAGGGATTAGACGAATCTGATACCTGGACATACCCGCACTAGACACGTGAATCGAAGTCCAAGTAGCATATTTCACTTGAAGGTTTAAGTATTCCTTAAAAATGTGTTCCCTCTATTACATGGGTGTTTCAGTGTTTCACTATAAAAATAAGTAGCTGTCAGCCTAATATAAACTTATTTCTAATGTTTGGATTTTTTGGGTTGCTCTAGGAAATCCTAATGACAATAAATTGGCCACATCAACAATTTGGCTGTTTCCGCAATATTTAGGGTTTAGACAAATCTGATACCTAGACATCTTCGCATTACACTTGCGTGTCCAACTCCAAGTAGCTTTAAAAGCTTAAGCTGTTAGGGAATGTGGAAGTCAACGTCATGAGCAAAACTCTGAAGATTCTTATACGATATCACACAAGGTTCTCTATATTTTTTTAATATTTTTTTCGTCATTTGTTTGAAAAATAAAAATAATTCATAACATGTCTGTATAAATTTTTTTGTTGTTCACCAAGGACACTACTGTAACTGGAATTAGAATTGGAAGTCGAAATACAAAAAGGAAGTTTGCACAGAAGAAGAAAGAAATGTCCCTAATGCCAAAATTTCACATTGATGAACCTAAAAGGATCCAAGAAAATTACCCCCAAAGGAATAATAAATAAATGAACTAATGCGAATCAATCCAACTTTTAAACAAAAGGCAATATGTAAAATTAGAATATCAAATTGAAAGCTTTATAAACAAAATATAATAGACAAAGATCCTGGTAGTTGTATTGATATGCCAATATACTATGATTGCATTGGTCATATAATGATAATAACAAGGATCATGACCATATGTTGATGGAAATTGCAATGTGTCAATACCAATCTTAACATTTTTTATAAATGTTATACCTGAAGGCAGTAGATCTACTTAAAATATACAAACATGTCAATCAGCATTTAAACACTAAAAAACAGAGATGCATCATTAATGTTTGTTTTCTGGAATCATAGCTTCTTGAATTCTATAAATTATTTTCCTCCCAATTTGCTTAATTTTGGTCAACACTAATATCTTCACAGGCTTAGTAATAAGTTGATAAATAGAACAAATGTTCCATCAAAAAGAACTACAGTATGATCAAGTTACAAAGCTTAATTGTTTGGAAAAATATTACAAGAGATACAAGGAAAGTAACCAAATAATAATGACTTGAGGTTCCTTACCTTAACCTAACATCCCCTTTAAACTGTCCTGATCGTAGTAGAACCTACACAAAGAATTCCTGCTGAACATCAAAGGAGAATGACACGAGAAGGGAACAAAAAAAAAAATGCTTGAAAAGATAATCTCAAAATTAAAATTTCATGAATATCTTTTTATAGATTGCACTTCAAATTTCTCCCAGGAAAAAAACAAATTTAATCAACACACACATATATGGTTTGCCTCCAACTACATATATTGTGTATATATAAATGCAATTTGACAGATGAATCTAAATGCTCAATAAATCAAAGAATGTGTCATTTTCCAATACGAGGTGACAGGGCAAACCTATTTTACCTGGAGCCTGACGTTCTCAATGACATGGTACAGTAAAGGTAGCTTATGTAGATGACATACTTGGAATGTGGTTGAAACAATTCCAAATGCGAGACTGATTTCGCTTTTAGCAAGTCACTACTAATGGTTCATAATATAATAAAAATGAACAAGATTGGCTTTTACTTCCGGAAATTTGTTAAATTATATTAATTATACAACAACATGGAACTAAGAGAATCCTATAAAAATTAAGCTAAAGCCAAATCATTAATTCATTCCCAAAATTCCTTATTAGACCACTTAATTTTTCTAATGTTAGTTCACATAAATAAGAAAACAAACAAAACAAATGGTAAAAACTGCATTGATCAATAAATTTAAGGTCCTTAGAAATATATCAATGATTATGTTATCACATGGGCATTCTAAATCGAAATTGCTAGGGCACTAGCATTTTGTGTTAACTATGGGCAGACATTTTCCATTTAACAAGGCTCAAACAGATTTTCACATAAAAGTATCTTCCATAAGGACAGATTAAATGTGGAATCTCAGAAGAGAGAATCAAGGAATCGTGGGCAATGATCAACCAAGAAAAATGATCCAATGAAAACAAGAAGGGGACAGAAAGTCACAAGCTACTGTTTGTAGTTTTATAGATTAGGTTAGGACAGGTTTAGTACTTTTGAACTTAATCAGCAAATAAAACAAAACAAAAAACGTCCATTGTTTATGTCAACACTTCATTCATTTTCAATACTAGTTCCCCCCCTCCCCACCCCACCACCACAGGAAAAAAATTAAAAATTGATATTCATATTTTTGGCTCCGCACCTAACAAAGACCATGTATGTGGTTATGCAAAAACGTAGATTTGTTCATTTGTATAAACATAATCATGATAATTTCTCTCCTCTCTAATATTCACTTCTTTGACTCCTCTCTAATATCCACTCTTTGATACATGTCCCAGTGTCCTACTTTTGTATTTTATATGTGGTCTAACTTTTGATATTATAGAAAATTTTATTTTGGTTGCTCTTAACAATTAAACTTTATTTTCCATTCTAAAAGGTCAACTTTCAAAGTTCAAGGTTTGTCAGTCACAGCTTGATAGACATAAAACGAAACTTGCCCACATGTTCAATACTTCAATATGAAGGGGTTTTTTGCTTTTTGAATTATGAAACTTGCAAGATGTGTCAAATGCATGTCTAAAAGTGTCCAGAAATTGTCAGTTTCTGACATATATGCAACAAAAACACAACTCCTTATTAGAACTGTCTACACTTTTCAGGTTGATGTAATCCTACCTAATGTGTCTTAGGTGAAATCAGGGGCCTACACGAATCTTGTGTATTGAGGCTGACTAGACTAGCACTGTTACTTCAATCTGCTTCCAAATGCCAAGTGTCATTATACCACATTATTTGTACTTGTAAACGTAACAAAAAAGCTAAAGGGTATAAGATAAGGACATTAATGATGGTGTATTCTGATGTGACGTGTCAACTGAAAGAGCCATTTTTTTTTTTACGTAAAAAATAAAACGAGTACATTGTGGTTTCTTCAGCAGTTTAATTTTAATTTTTTTACAACCACCTTTTTTATATTAGGAGATCATTAAGGAACAGCATTTCGTATATTTTGCCCATACATTGACATATAAGTGCCTCCGTGGTAGATGCTACCTAATCACCTTGAATTGATTTATATTTCATCAGATGTTCATATGGCCCCTAATGTATAATAATGTGAGAAAAATCAGGATCATATCATACCTGAGAATCACCAGAAGGAACAAATCCTAGAAGTATACCCTTATTAATTGTCATAGCTGAAACAGTTCCACCCTGTAACATCATAGAATAAAACAAAAAATAACTTTGAGTTCTTCATTTAAGTCTATAGATGTAAAAAATTGAAGGATTAGGCAGTGGCTCAAAAAATAAGCTCAACTGATCAAGTGCAAGGTAACAAAATATCATCAGACAAATTAAACAAGTATTGCAGTAAACAATTTCGAGGGGAATTCACACAAAAAATTTGAAATTAATTATGACAAGGAAACATCTGAAGATAATTTAAGAACTACTAAGTACTAAAAGAAGCATAGTTACATTCTCATAGCTAACTCCAACTCTATCATGCTTGGTCCTTTATTTATACACGTTCGGTCTCAAGTCCAAGAAAAGGAGGACGATTGCTTTAGGTAGTTTTATTGTTAACGTAAAACTTCTATCAGAACTTTATGAACATGAATCCTAAGAATATACGAGTACAATTTAGGGTGTTTCTGACATGTTGCATATGCTTCCAGATGTTCTGGAAAATGGACAGGGGGTGTCACATTGACTCCTAGATGCGGTGAAAATATCGTCTTATTCAATTGAGGTCATGGCCTTATATAGAACGCAGTGGTGCAACAATATTCACGTAACTGACCCCAAATAATTGGGAAAATATTTTTTGTATAGAGTTATATGCACAATTATGATACTCTACTGTCCAAAATTAAACTTGAAATTTCCTAAGAGAGGAAGCCACAAATAAAATGCTCTTAAATTAATTATGAAAATGCGCAAATATGGTACTCTAGTGTCAAAAACTACACTTACAATTTTTTTTTCCTTTTTTCAGTAGGTAAATCTCACACACACCCATTTGTCTCATTGGAGATTTGAACTCTCAACTTTTCCATTCAAAAGGTCGGCGAGATACCACTTGGCCCTTGGTGGTAAAATTAAACTTGCAAACTTAATATAACGTGCATTAATAAACTCACAGAAGAACGATTTATAAAATCTAAATTTTAATAAGAATCCATGTATTAATAAACAATTCGGTTTACTTAAAAAGGATTTTTGGTACATAATAGATAGACACTATTTAAATTCACACAAAAGCTATGATCGAATTTTAGGTTAATTAGCATATATAATCAAGATCAAATAAAAGAATACTAAAGTCACCTGATGATCAATGTGAGCTCCCAATGGACAAATCCTATAAGGGGACACGACAACCCTGACCTCTTCAATATCACTCCCAGACATTTCAGCAACCATCTTCTTTATTTCATCCAACTGTGACAATTATAAAATAGATAAAGTTTTAGTATAGTCATAGATAAACACGTATAACCCAAAGATGTAAAACCATCACAAAGTAATTGGGTTGCCATTATGAGTTCAAGAACATATAAGTGCAAGTAATAAATAAACAATAAGAAGTAGTAATGTGCATAACCATTGAGATCCAAAATGAGAATCAATAATGTCATGTTTAGAAAATCTACTGGGCTAACAAGGAAATATAAATTATATCACAATAACAACCCCTCACTATTTCTCCCTCTCTACATTTATATATATTGTATGCATACATATATATATATATATATATTGAAGCGCAAATATTCAAAGTTTGCACCATAGAATTCTGTAAGTGCTTTTAATTTTATCTTTCTAGGAATGTCTTATATACACAGTATATACTAAGACTTAAGTGATTCAAACTAACATTGTAGCTTTGTTGAATAAAAACAGACACTAACACGAATGAAATACATGGATACAAAAAAAATCACTATCAGCCCATTGATTTGATGCACCACCACGTTTAACTTTTTAATTATTTAAATAATTTGTGCAAAGTTAAATTGGGTATTAAATCTATGGCCTTTAAATTAAATTGTGATCAGATCTTTGTAGAGTCGCATTACAGAATTTAATGCTGGTACATTGCAGTTTACAACGATCCATCAAGGAATAAACCATGTAATGAGACAAAATTTCAACTGCGGATCAAGAATTACCTCTCCTTCGGATGGCCAAGAAAACCCACTCATCTTCCAAATGATCTGGAGAATCACCAATTGAATGGCTTTGTTGAACTGGGTTTTTCTCTACAAGGCTACAGCTTCACCGCAATGAGAGTTGTGTTTACACACACACGTATACATATAGATATCTCGAGAGAGAGTGGAGTTAAAGAAATAGATTTTGCGGTTGTGACCCGGGAAATTATTAGTCGGTTAAAACGTCAATGTGATTCGGCTTCGTTTCATCTCATCAATGATGACGATTCATGACAATACACGGTGGTCCGTGAACTTGTTTATTCATCCGTAAACTATTATTTTATTTTCTCGTCTTTACAGAAAATCGTTTTTTTTTTTTAATATATATATATATAGAGTGATAAGAAATTATTCTAATAGCTACCTTCACATCAAAAGTTTATTAACCAAAAGCTGCAACTTGTGTTTTCTTCTTTTATTATTCATTGCACGATGCCCAAAAAAAAAAAATAATAAGAAAAGAAAAAAAAATAGTCCATTTGTCTCGGTCTTTGTCAGTGACGGAGCCTGAAGTGAGGGAGGTGTACTGCCAAAAAAAAAAAAATAGTACGGAGTACAACTATAAAATTTAAAAAGACAAAAAAGAAAAAAATTATTAAAATATAAAAATATATATATATTAAAATATAAAAAATAAAAAAAAAAATGAAAGAACTTTAATAGAAAATAGTTAAAAACTTTCAATTGAGAATGAAAATTTTGACTTTTTTCAATAAGAAAATTTAAGAAACGTGGGAGTAAAAGAAAAAATAAGAATATAATTTTAAGAACTACAAATTTGAGGGAGGGCACTATATAAATTTTTTCATATATATGAAATTTTTTTAAAAAATCACCACATATATTATATGTTGCTGGCCAACTCAGGGGGTCACGTGCCCCCCTTAGGCCTTCATTGACTCCGTCCCTGCTCCTTGTGTCACGAACCATTCTTGGTACACTAATAATGGCTTACAATATTTGAGTCCTACTAAATACTTTATGCAGAGTGGGAAAAAATACGTCCTTCATGTGTTGCTTGGCTGGAAAAATAATAAAAATAAATTATTGGAACAATATTATTGGATAATGACTCTCCTTAAGTAGTTATTATTTAAGTTTCTTTTAAAATTTTAACTTTTTAAAAGATTGACTTTTAATATTTTTGTAATTGCATTAGGGTGATGAATTTTCAAATAAATAATGACTCTCATGTCTTAAACTATAATCGAAGTTGTAACTCATGTATGAATTTTACCACTTTTAAAATTTTAACTTTTTAAGAGATGGATTTTTAATATTTTTGTAATTGCATTAGCCATGAAAATAATGATTCTCGTGTCTAAAATAAATAATGATGAATTTTCAAGAAGCAAATAAGATCAAAATTTTGTCTCCACTTCATCAAAGGAATAGGAATCTCTTAGGCCCAATTTGGTTAGAGGGTATTGGAAGGAAAATAAAAGAAAATTAATGGAGATAAATCAAATACTTTGTTTGGTGTCGATTTTTAAAAGAAAAGAACAGAAACAAGGGATTCGAAAGGAAACAAATTATATAGGATGTGTTGATTTTGTTTGCCTTCAAAAAATTGGAGGAAATGAAAGGAAAGAAAAGACTAAGGCCATGTTTGGGGGAGTTTCCAATTTTTAAAATTCCTTCCATTGAATCAGCTTTGGAGAATATATTTTGATGAAAGGAATTTAAAACAAAAAAGTTGTTTGGTAGATGAATTTTTTGAAGTTCTTTTAATTATCAACATAATTTTACTTTGACAATTATACCCTTAATAATTCATGAATAATAGCATAGAGTTGACTTAATGATGCATCAATGATTAATTGACACAATGATGATCAAGGTATACAAATTTACCCAATCTACATCATAGAAGTTTTTTTTTTTCCTTAATAAAAGTTGAAAGAGATGGAAAGAAAAATAAAATGAAAGAGAGAGATGGCAACAAAAATATTTTGTTCTTATTTATAGCTATAAATTACTTTAACAGTGGAACGGTAGCCTTAAAAAAAAAAAAAAAATTTATATATATACATATATATATATATATATATATATATATATATATATATTGTGTGTGTGTATATATAGTGAGAAAGAAAAGTTATTTAAAATTTTACGTAGGGTTGAATTTTATATGAGAGTTCTTTAATCCTAGAACTCTTTAGGCTTTGAAGTTAAATGGGACTCTATAGTAATTTTTCCTGCACTCCTCGATGTCATTATTTTTCCTTTGTTGAATAGTTTTTCAAAAATATTTTTTTTTTAGAAAAGATCTGTGAAATTTTGCTTAGCATTTTAAAATTTATTTTTTATTTTTGGGCAAAGAATGAATGAAAAGATGATACAGAAGGAGAAAAGCTTGAAAAGTTTGCAATGGAATTCTGAAATAGAAATAGAAATAAGTTAAATAATGGACAATATAGAAATTTTATATTTATTACTTAAAAAAAGTGTATAACTTGCAGGAAGTCGACTAGGAAGTATGTTTTATTGGCTTTGTTCAATCAGATTTCTAATTTTACCAAACGCTCTTTATTATTGGCAAAAGACTTTCTGGGCTTAGAATCCCTTTTTGAGGCTACAAAAAGCCTAGCCAAACATACCCTAATTTTTTTAATAAAATTTTATTAATACCAAATTTGCCTTTCTTTTTATAAAAGGCAAAATTTATAAAAAATGGTATGGTAATAAATTCATAATAATACTTTCTTTCCCCCAAACATTATTACTATGATTTTATTTCTTTTACTTTATTAATCAACCAATTGGTTAATTATATCATTTCATTTCCTTTCTTTTATTTTCTCTTTTAACTAATCTTATCATTTTTTTTTATTTTCCATTAAACCAAACATCGTCTTAGAGCTTTAGGCTTTTCATTTTCAATTTTGCCCTCTGTTTTTGAATTGGTGGGGTCCATAATGATGTTATTTTTACTTTTACACTCTCAATGCAATAGGGGTAAATTGGGGAGGTTAGAAAATACAGTACATTAATTTTTGAAATTTGACAACTATTGTGAAGCAGCTATTGTTGACGTTTTTATATTTTATTTTATTTTATTTGGGTAAGAAATTAATTGTTGATTTTATTTGCATTATCGTTAAGATTTGGAATTTAATTAAATCATACAATTTTTGTTTCCTTGAAGGACGAGACATTTAGGGTCCGTTTGGTTAGCAAGAAACAGCAAGAAAGGAAAAGAAAGAGAAAATTTTAAATCTTTTTAGTAGTTTGGTTAGATAGAAAGTGAAAATTTTGGAAAAAGTAAATTTCCCACATTTGAAAATTTCCCTCAAATTTCTAGCGTGAAACACAGGAAAATCTACTTTCCAGCGAAAGTTGTGCACTTTATTTCTTATTTTTCCTATTATGCCCATATATGTTGTCTAAACTAAATAAACTTCATTGAAAAGGAAATGCATATATGTTGTCTAAACTAAATAGACTTCATTGAAAAGGAAAAGTTTCCTTATTCTGTAAATTACTTAATTTGTCTATTACTAATTTAATTGTTTGTAATTTTATGTGTGTGTAAAATTAATTTAATTTTTCCTTCCATTATTAAATTATTATTTTTCATTATTTTTCGATGATGGCTGCAATTGCACAATTTTTCGCAGTTGGTAATACTATTATCTCATAAACCATGTCATCTCAAGACAACATACAATAACATACATACATATATGTATATATTAGCTAGAGTCCTACCGTGTTCCACTCATTAAGATACATCCAATGACTTAAGATTTTGTTAAAAATAGAACAAAGTTGGCATAATTTCTTTCTAGTAATAATAATCAATATTTTTTCATGTACACAACTTAAATTAGTCAATTATACTGGTACTTACTCAACTTTTAAAGTGTTGTATAAATTAATGGGTTCTAGTTCTTGTAAAAAAATACAAAAAATTATATATGATATCACATATTATTTTATTTCATGTTTCACCATTTGCTTACTAAAATAAATAAATAAGTATAAAGAATATTAGTCTAACTCAAATTTATTTATTCTATTACTATTTATAATTATAAGGGTATTTTTGGTATGTAGAATCATTTCTTTTTCCTTTTCATACTAACCAAATTAACAAAATAACATTTTCTCACTACTTTCTTCAAAAAATTTCTTACTAACCAAATGAACGATAGAAATTTGATTTTCCTTTCTTTCACTTCACTTTCTTTTACTTTCACTTTCCTTTAAATTTTTCGTCTAACCAAACGAACACTTAAGTTTAAAATTCTATTAAGGCCACCTTTAAATTTAACTACACCCAAAAACAAAAGCCCACATCACCTCTCTCCCTGCAAGATAGAAAACCATAGAGCCTAAAGCCCAATTTGGACTCACCACAATCTATTCCCAATTGTGAGGCCCAAATTTTACCATGGCCCATTTTCTGGGAATAGGTATGTGTGTTATAGAAGTTCCCTAATTGCACATTGGAGGAAGAGCAACGGTTTAGCAAATCGAGATCGTCTAGAGCAATTCTCATATAAGAAAATTTATTTAAAAAGGGAATTGCTAGCGCTGCTTAAGTCACACAATTTTTCTCAAATAAGTGTGACTCTCGCGTTATGAGAGCACTCTCACGCTCCGCATGTACTCTGTCCCAAATTCTCACTATTTATGACATAATTTTGTCCTGCGCTCCACTATTTTTTTTTAATGAACTTACAAAATAGTCTTTGTACCTTTTTTTCCTTCTTTTTTTTTTTTTTTTTCATTGGCAAAAAACTCATTACATGCCTACTTTATTTATTTGGAGACTAGACTCTCATCACATTCATTTTGGAAAATAGAGGAGATATCACTGTATCACATGACCCCTGATAAAAAAATCTTGTACAATAAAAGCACTTGATTATTATATTTTTAATGTCACAATTGTCTTCACTTAAACATTTACCATATTCATTTTGGAAAATAGAGGAGATATCACTGTATCACATGACCCCTGATAAAAAAATCTTGTACAATAAAAGCACTTGATTATTATATTTTTAATGTCACAATTGTCTTCACTTAAACATTTACCATATAAGTAGTTGCAAAATATAGGAAGTTTACCTTTACTATATATATGTACGTGATTGGGAAAAAAGTATATTTGATTTGGAAGCAAACTTTCATAATTGCAACAATTCTCTGTGATAATCTTTAGTTGATCTTTTTCTTCCTATCTCTCTCTTCTTCTTTTTTACCTCGGAAGGTATATTTTAATTGAATTGAAAAAAAAAAAAAAAAGCCTATTTTACTTAAATAGAAACTAACATGAAAGCAAAATAATATCTACCTAATCTTTAATTATTATTTTTTTCTTTATTGAAAAGTATCTTTAATTGAATTGAAAATAAAAGAGAAACCTAATTTACCTAAATGGAAATTTCGTCCTATAGTTCAATAAGCAAATAAAAAAAATAACAAAAGATTTTTTATTTTAAAAGGGAAGAGTAATGCTATTGGGAGAGCGCTCTCGCAAAAGGTCCTCCCGCTTATAAGTCACACGATTCTTTTTTAGGGATTTGGGAGAGTGAATTAATTAAGAAATAATCATTTGAAATAATGAAACAAATAATTCTTTTTTTTTTTCTCTCTCTCTCTTTCTTCTCTCTTTCTTCTCTCCACGTTCTCTTTTTCTCTCTCTTGGTTAACACCCTCAACCAATCTGTCTCTTTCTCTCTCTTGACTCTGGTTTTCTTGAAGGTTTGATTTTCTTTACGCTATGGATTAGAATATCCTTAAATAGATTGAGTCGTTTCCATTATCTCTTGATGAATAATAAATTACGATGGATATGAAGGAGGGGGGTGGAATGGTGTTTTAATTGTCTTCTTATGAAATTACGGTCTAAGAATGCTATCAACACTAATGGCTTGCATAATATCATGAGTAAGATTTTGGATTACTCTTCAAGGAAGGGTGGCAAAGATTGAAGAGAAGATTTTTCTATTCAAGTTTGAACATGATTGATTCAAGCTCATGGAGTTTTGATAGTCAATTATTGGTATTGGTTCCTTGTGGTAAGATAGGTAGAAGATCACATCTTCAACTAGCAAAAACAAAAAATTCAATCTTCAATACACCAAGTTTTTTAATGCAGTTAGAGAAATACACGAGGTATTAAAGTTGGAAATAGATTTTTAAGCTTTGATTTTATTGAAATTCCATACAGAGAATTAGAAGGAAGGCATTTCTTGAGAGAACGTGGAGACAAGAAAGAGAAAAAAAGGATTATTTGAATCATGTGGCTCATAAGCGAAGCTCTTTAAATTTTTTGCGAGCATTACTCATAAAAAAAATAACAAAAGATTTTTTATTTTAAAAGGGAATAGTAAAAATTATATTATTATGTGATTAAACTTTTAAGTATTATATAATATTATAATATAATGTACATATATTTATCATATATATATATATATATATATATATATATATATATATATATTATTCCTCTTCATTCTTAGACCAGAGAGAATTATCAATCTTATTTAGAAGAAATTCTGGCGGTATGTTCATGGCTTATTTATATTATTTCTCTTTTCTTGCGTTAAAAAAATAAAAAAATAAAAAAACTAAAGAAGGTGGAAGAATAATTAATTGGAATTTAATAATTAAATAAGGACAATTATGATATAAAAATATAAAAATTAAGTATTCTACGATTTAGAGACTCTTTTGTAATTTCATTTTAAACAAAACTTTTTATAAACGAATATCCAAATTTTGTTTTAATGAATCCCTTGGCCACGATTCATGTCATAAACACGCCCCTTGAAGACAGATACTTCTTGATACTCTTACTCTATAAAAGATTGATTATAGTTTTAGAAATTCAAACAAAAAAAATGTTGTAATTGGAAATACCCAAATTGGTATTTTGGAATTGTGTTTAAATAAAATGTCGTTCAATTATAATTTCAATTTCAATTTCTAAGTGCTCAATTCGATGTTCTGAAACGTAACTTTTTTTTTTCCGGAAGTTTTCTGAAACATAACTTGATTCAACATTATTAGTTGAAAAAAGCAAAGGCTGTATTTTTATGGATTATGATACTTAGATGACATAACCACATATTTTTTTTGGATAATTTTTTTTAGGTAAACGCATAATTAGATTTAAAAAAAAAAAAATTTAGGTAAACGTATAATCAGATATCGATCTTCAATCACAAGATAGATGTGACATTTTCTATTCACATCAACAAGATAAAATATCATATTTTTGTTAGATTGTATTACCAAGCTATCTAGATTTTCTCGTATAGCGAAGTGTACAAAAAAAAAAAAAAAAAAAAATTATATATATATATATAAATCTCTTCGACTTTCTTTTTGTAAATAACTTCTTTGAATTAAAAATTATACCTTAAACTATTTTATTCTTTCTCACTAAAATACACATTTTTTATTAACTTATTTTTATTATATTTTCTCTTATCTAAATATTAATCATACTATTTATCTTAATTTTGTTATTAGTATCAATTTATCATTAAAAAAAGATAAATAGATTTGTAATTGTTAAAATTTGTTAATGAACTTTGTCCGAATCAGAATACGTTAAAAGCATCCTTTAATGTAATATTTGTAGGAAAATACAAAATATTTGTAGGAAAATACAACCACCACTGTTATGTGACAACGTGAATATCCTAGTACAAAAGGGAGGTATATTGTTGCATGCATAGCCATGTATATCACATCCATTGATGTATAAAGAATATTTGTACATCAATATAACGGTATAAATTAAGAGGTGTGAGAGTTATAGACTAAACAGATCGCTTGTATTACGAGAGATCACGTTGTTAGATTGATAATGAAAAGATACGATGGCTAGAATATGTCTGTAAACAAACAAACACACCCAGTAACCAAAATACACTAGTCTCTCTATAAATACCTAGGCGGCTTTCATTTCAATTTGTTAATTTTTTCATTCTCTTTATGTGTCTCAACTTGAACCCAACCCAAGTGGGTGTGGGTTCAAGCCATATGATCAAATGGTTTGAACAATTAAACCAAACATCTATAGCAATGGATTACATTGCAATTGGTTCAAGCCAAATGGTTCGGATCGAATCCAATTCATTTTTTACGTGCGAGAGATACATTTTAATTTATGAGTTTGAAGTGTTGCTACTGGTAGATGTAAATCATTGTATTATACGAGACAAACGCCATTGAGTCTATCAGCACCATCGGGGCGTAGATTGTCTGAAGGACATAGTATCCAATATTAGTCTCAGTTCACATTATTTATTTAGTAATCATTATTTTATTACTTTAATTTGAATGTTTAATTAAATATTGAACTGCATATTTAATTAATTATTTTTAGCATATTATTAATTATAAGCATATATTTACCAATAGTAACTACCATTTTTTAAAATGATTAGTTTATTATTAAAACTTATTATACCCAATTTATTTTCTTACAATAGAAAAATATATATATTTTTCATACAATATATTGATAAAAAATTAATAAATTACTTAAATAAAAAATACTTTCTATATAATATATTCACGATAAATTAAAATTTTAATTAAATTTTTATGTTTTATACTAAAGAAATTAATTTAAAAAATTAAAATAAATTTACGCAAATTTAATAGAGAATATGTCATCAAATAAGTATGAATATTTTTTATAATTTATTTAAATAAGAAAAATAGCTTAAGTGTAATTTAATAAGAAGTGGCAGTATGGTCATTTAATGGAATATAGTATAGGCATGGAGTATTTTGCAACAAAATATGATAGTTTAAGAGATATTATGTACAAAATATAGTCCAAATGAATTATTTGCAAATTCAAACATGGTCAGAAGTTTTTTTTGCACTTTACCTTTTCTTATATTTGAATCTTATCTGATGGTCATTTGGTAAGAAGAAAGAAATAAAAATAAAAAATAAAAAATAGTAAATATAAGATAACGAGAGAAATGGGGAAAAAAGAAAATGAATTGCATATCCCTCCTTATTCACAAATGTTCATCCCTCAAATATGGAGGGAATTATTAAGGGTTTTATGGCCTAATGTTATTTTCTTTAATTCATAAAGTAGACGGTGAGAGTTCGAATTTCCGAATGAGTAAAGTAAATGTGTGTGAATTTATTGCCTATGAAAAAAAATCTACATACATAAATAAATAAATGGAGGAAATTAGAGGCAAGATAGAAAGGAAGACAAACAATGACTTTTATAAAAAAATTAAATTACAATATTATCCTTCCTGGATGCATACAATATTAACAATCTCTCTCTTAAACAAAATAAACTGTTACCACATTTCATTTTCTACTAACTAAAAAAATAAAAAATATAACTGAGACTATTCGCTCTCTCCCATTCAATTTTTCAAACGAATCATAAGACTAACTTGATTAGGAGGTTTGATTTTCATTCCTAAAAGAATTTACTTAAATTAGTAACCTCACTTATTTTAGTAGTATCATTATAATTAATAATAATAATAATATTTTTAAATTAAGTAAAACAAACACACTCATTTTCACGTGTCCCAACGATTACTTAAACCCTCAACTTCCAAAGAGGCTGTAACATTGGGGTATCCTCATTTCTTTATTTTCAATACTTTTTCTGTTTTATCAATATTGCCCTACTTTTATGTGTTTTGACCGTGTAATTTTACAAATATATATATATATATATATCCATACTATTATTAAATGTGCAAAGTGTTTCAGTATTTCAGTATTTATTTATTAATTGATATAAATTTTATAAAACTCAAAATTATCCAATAAAATTAAAATTAATTAAAATTAACAAAATTTAAAAAGAATTTAATTCGAATTACAAAGTCACACATTGGTTTTAAGTAAAAAGGATTACATGAAAATCTCTTATAAAACTATAGAGATAAAAAAATAATAATCACATCCTCTCGACCTTTTGGCTAAGATCAAGTGTACTACTAAATTTTTTTGGGTCGGCCTTTTGACTAACCTTTCTTGGTCTTTTGGCTAAGATCAAGTGTAGTACTACTTTCTTGGCCTTTGTGAAAAGAGTTTCAGTATTTATTTATTCGTTGATATAAATTCTATAAAACTTAAAATTACCTAATAAAATTCAAATTAACAAAATATAAAAGAGTTTAATTTATACTATTATTAAATGTGTAAAGTGTTTCAGTGTTTCAGTATTTATTTATTTATATAAAAAAAATCTATTAATTGATATAAAAATAGTTTTTGTAAAAATAGTTTGTATAAAACTCTAAACATTACGTAATAAAATTAATCACATTCTATATAAAACTCTTATTTTTAGTTCAATATAAAAAATAATAGTTGTTTTTTATTGATAATTATCACAATATAACCGGGCCGGCCCAATTATGATTATGTCATTATCATAAAATGACACATGTCATCATCCTATTAATCTAAGAGGCCTATAAATAGAGGCATAGAGGAAAGAGGAAGGGGTGCAGAAATTGAGAATTATAGAAATTCAGAATTCCAGAGTAAAATATAGAAACTCTACCAAAGAGTTTCAGTATTTATTTATATATATATAATATTTATTAATTGATATAAAAATATTTTTTATCTATACTATTATTAGATGTGTAAAGAGTTTCAGTATTTAAATATTTATTTATTTATATAAAAAAATATTTAAAACACTAAAATCTATAAAATAAAATTTAAATTAACCTATTTATCTATTTATTATTATGAATTCTTTAATAAATATATAAAACAAAATAATTTTTCTAAAACTTTACCACAAATTAGCTTTTATTATGAGTTTCTTAATAAAATTAAATCTAATTAGACAATGATATATTTAAAGAAAATAAAATAATTTATGTAAAACTCTATCACAAATTACCTATTTTATTTTCAATAAAACTCTATCACATTAGACAAAAAATATATTTAAAGAGTTTTTATAGAACTCTAACACAAATTACCTATTTATCTATTTATTATGAGTTTTTTAATAAAAGGAAATCTAATTAGATAAGTATTATTAATATAAAAAAATATTTATTAATTGATATAAAAAGAGGTTTTAAAAGAGTTTATATAAAACTCTAACACAAATTACTTAATTATCTATTTATTATAAGTTTTTTAATAAAAGTAAATTTAATTAGACAATAATTATTAAAATAAAAAATATTTATTAATTAAAAAATTACCTTAAAAATCAATCACATTCTATATAAAAACACTTATTTTTAGTTTAATATAAAAAGAATATTTATTTTTTATGCATAATTATTACAATATAACCGGCTCGATTCGGCCCAGTTATGATTATGTCATTATCAGAAAAGGACATATGTCATCATCCTATTAATCAAGAAACTTATAAATAGAGGAATGAAGGAAGGAAGAAGGGGTACAGAAATTGAAAATTCTATAAATCCATAATTTCAAAGTAAAATACAGAAACTTTCCCACAGAGTTTCAGTATTTATTTATTTATACAAAAAAATATTTATTAATTGATAAAGAAAGAGTTTAAAGAGTTTAATTATTTTTTATATATTCATATAAAAAATAATTTAACTAATATAAAAAGAGTTTTATAAATAAATAAAAAAAATAAAAAAACTCTATAAAACACTAAAATGTACATAATAAAATTTAAATTAACCTATTTATCTATTTATTATTTTGAATTTTTTATTAAAAAAAAAATCTAATTAGACAATAATTATTTATATAAAAAATATTTATTAATTGACATATAAAATAAAACAAATATTCTAAAACTCTACCACAAATTAGCTTTTATTATGAATTTCTTAACAAAATTAAATCTAATGAGATAACAATATATTTAAAGAAAATAAAATAATTTCGATAAAACTCTATCATAAATTAACTATTTTATTTTCAATAAAACTCTATCACATAAGACAATGATATATTTAAAGAGTTTTTCTACAACTCTAACACAAATTACCTATTTATCTATTTATTGTGAGTTTTTTAACAAAAGGAAATCTAATTAGACAAGTATTATTAATATAAAAAATTATTTATTAATTGATATAAAAAGAGGTTTTAAAAGAGTTTCTATAAAACTTTAACACAAATTACCTATTTATCTATTTATAATGGTTTTTTTTTTATAATAAAAGTAAATTTAATTATGCAAGAATTATTAAAATAAAAAATATTTATCAATTGATATAAATAGAGTTTTTAAAAGAGTTTATACTAAACACTAAAACAAATTACCAATTTATTTATTTATTTTAAGTTTTTTAATAAAAGAAAATCTAATTAGACAAAAATTATTAATATAAAAAATATTTTTTAATTGATATAAAAAAATAAAATAATTTTTCTAAAACTCTTCCATAAATTACCTTTTATTATGAGTTTTTCTAATAAAAGCTAATCTAATTAGACAAGAACAATTAAAATATAAAAATATTTTCTACAAAACTCTAACACGTATTACCTATTTATCTATCTATTATGAGTTTTTTTAAATAAAAAAATATAATTAAACAATAATATATTTAAAGAAAATAAAAATTTTCTATAAAATCTATCACAAATTAGCTTACTCTAAAATTTACCTAATAAAATTCAAAGTAACTTATTTATCAATTTATTATTATGAAATTTTTAATAAAAGAAAATCTAATTAGACAAGAATTACTTCTATAAAAAATAATTATTAATTGATATATAAAATAAATTAATTTTTCTAAAACTCTAACACAAATTAGCCTTTATCACAGGTTTCTTGATAAAATTAAATTAAATTAGACAAGGATATATTTAAAAAAAATATAAAAATAACTTCTATAAAACTCTATCACAAATTACCTTTTTTTAAAAAAAAAAAAAACTTTACCACAAATTAGCTTTTATTATTACTTTTTCATAAAAGGAAATCTAATTAGACAAATAATATGAATATAGAAAATTATTTATTAATTAATATAAAAAAGGTTTTCAAAGGGTTTTATAAAACTCTAACACAAATTACCTATTTATATATTTATTATAAGTTTTTTAATAAAAAGAAATCTAATTAGAGAAGAAATATTTATACAAAAAATATTTATCAATTTATATAAAATGAGTTTTTAAAAGAGTTTTTATTAAACTCTAACATAAATTACCTATTTATTTATTTATTATAAAATATTTATTAATTGATATAAAGAGAGTAATTCAGAGATGCATAGACCCAGAAATACAGAAGCTCCGCCAATGAGTTTCAATATTTAGTTATTTATATAAAAAATATTTATTAATTGATATGAAAAGAGTTTTTATAAAAAAAAAAAATCTATAAAACTCTAAAATCTACCTAATAAAAATCAAATTAACTTATTTATATGTTTATTATTATAAATTTTTTAATAAAAAAATTTAAAGCTTTAGTATTTATTTATTTATGTAAAAAAATATTTATTAAATGTGCAAAGAGTTTCTGTATTTATTTATTTATCTAAAAAAAATTTATTAATTGATATGAAAAAAGTTTTTATAAAAAAAAAACTCTATTAAACTTTAAAATCTACCTAATAAAATTCAAATTAACCTATTTATCTATTTATTATTATAAATTTTTTAATAAAAGAAAATCTAATTTTCAGAATAAAATACAGATGTTCTGCCAAAGTGTTTTATTATTTATTTATTTACATAAAAATATATTTATTAATTAATATAAAAGATTTTTTTCTATACTATTATTAAATTTGCAAATAGTTTCCGTATTTATGTATCTATTTATATAAAAAAATTTATATTTATTAATTGATATGTAAAGAGCTTTTTTTTTTTAAAAAAAAAAAAATATCTATCAAACTCTAAAATCTATCTAATAAAATTAAAATTAACCTATTTATATATTTATTAATATGAATTTTTTAATAAAAGAAAGTCTAACTAGACAAGAATTATTAATATATAAAATATTTATTAATTGATGTATAAAATAAAATAATTTTTCTAAAACTCTACCAAATATTAACGTTTGTTATGAGTTTCTTAATAAAATAAAATCTAATTTGACAAAGATATATTTAAAGAAAATAAAATAATTTGTACAAAACTCAATCACAAATTACATATTTTATTTTCAATAAAAGTCTATCACAGTAGGCAAAGATATAATATTTAAAGAGTTTTATAAAATTATAACACAAATTACCTATTTATATATTTATTGAGAGTTTTTTAATAAAAGAAAATCTAATTAGACAAGTATTATTAATATAAAAAATTATTTATTAATTGATCTAAATAGAGGTTTTAAAAGAGTTTCTATAAAACTGTAACACAAATTACCTATTTATCTATTTATTATGAGTTTTTTAATAAAAGAAAATCTAATTAGACAAGAAATATTAATATAAAAATATTTATTAATTGATATAAAAAGAGTTTCTATTAAACTCTAGCACAAATTATCTATTTATTTATTTATTATAAGTTTTTTAATAAAAGAAAATCTAATTAGACTAAACAAGAATTATTAATATAAAAAATATTTATTAATTGATATATAAAATAAAATAATTTTTCTAAAATTCTATCACAAATTACCTTTTATTATTATTTTTTAATAAAAGAAAATCTAATTAGATAAAGATATATTTAAAGAAAATAAAATAATTTCGATAAAAATCTATGCAAAATTGCCTATTTTTTTTCCCGATAAAACTCAATCATATTAGACAAAGATATATTTAAAGAGTTTCTATAAAACTCTAACACAAATTACCTATTTTTCTATTTAATATTTTGAGTTTTTTTAATAAAATAAAATCTAATTAGACAAGAATTATTAATATAAAAATATTTATTAATTGATATATAAAATAAAATAATTTTTCTAAAATTCTATTACAAATTACCTTTTATTATGATTTTTTGATAAAAGAAAATCTAATTAGACAATGATATTTTTAAAGAAAATAAAATAATTTCTATAGAACTTTATCACAAATTTCCTATTTTTTTCCCAATAAAACTCAATCACATTAAACAAAGATATATTTAAAGAGTTACTCTAACACAAATTATCTATTTATCTATTTATTATGATTTTTTTTAACAAAATGAAATCTAATTATACACTATTATTAATATGAAAATATATTTATTAATTGATAGAAAAAGAGGTCTTAAAAGAGTTTCCATAAAAATCTAACACAATTTACCTATTTATCTATTTATTATGAGTTTTTTAATAAAAAAAATTTAATTAGACAAGAATTATTAACATAAAAAAATATTTATTAATTAATTTAAAAATAATTTTTAAAAAAGTTTCTATATAAAACTCTAACACAATTACCTATTTATTTATTTATTATGAATTTTTAATAAAAGAAAATATAATTAGACAAGAATTATTAATATAAAAAATATTTATTAATTGATATAAAAAATAAAATAAATTTTCTAAAACTAAAACACAAATTGCCTTTATTATTAGTTTTTTAGTAAAAGATAATCTAATTAGACAAGCATATATATATTTAAAGAAAAATAATAATTTTTATAAAATTATACCACAAACTCTATCACATTAGACAGAAATGTATTAAGAGTGTTTCTATAAAACACTAACACAAATTACTTAAAATCAACACAACTTAATTAAGTTATTTTCATTAAAACTCTATCACATATAACATGTATTTATCTATTTATTATGAGTTTTTTAATAAAAAAAAAATCTAATTAGACAACGATATATTTTTAAAAAATAAAATAATTTTTATAAAATAATTAAAAAATATATAAAAAGAAAATTTTAATAAATTATAAACATTCATCACGTGCCTCGCACGTGCCTTTTCTTAATATATATATATATATATATCCACCACCCAAACCTTAGCAAATTAAACTAGACCACTGTGGACATGACAATACCCATGGTTACTGTCACGGTGGTCCAATTAAAGGAAACCACTTTCTTCAAATGAAAGTGGGAGTGATTGTTGTTAACACATCCTTTATTATGAATCACTTCTTTTTTATCTACGCAAACCTTTTGTTTTTCGGCATCATCTACATAAACAGCTTCCTTTAATTATCTGTAAAGATGTAGCATATATCGTGGGGTCTCCCGGGATAATGATAGCAGTTGCCCTTGGTGCGCTCTCTCTCTATATAATTATATATATATATTATATACTATATACTCGTACTATATATATATATTCCGTATCACTCATGGCAGCATGTTGGGCCGTACAATCCGATCAAGCAATGTCGGGGAAAGGTCTTCTACCTAAGTCTACTCAAAAGTGAGGGTGGGAGTGGGTGCAGAGTCTGCAAATCTCTGACTCGTGACCATTTGGTCAGCCTCCAACTCCATTTGTCCAAAAAGAAAATATTGTGCCTTAAAAATACTACCATCACCCTACCTACCAAACTCTTTACTCTTTAATCTAGAGAGTTGAAGTCCTAAACAGTACTTTTACGCCTTTAAATTAGATGGCTTAAATGTTTTATTAAAAAAATAAATTTTAATATAAAATATACACACACATATATATATATATTTATGAAAAAAGGCATTTTCAAATTTACTAATTGCATTTTTGTGTTGTAAGTAAATATTGACGTCATACAAGAGTACTCTTATGTCCCAAATTTCTTGAGCATTTTTTATTTTAGAATGTTTCAAAATATATGTCTCCTTACAAAAAGGAATGTATAATTTTTTTTTTTTAATTTTTTATAATAATATTTGGGGGACAATACTTAGGTCCTCACTAGTGAGGATGTACATCATCTTCATTTTTGACTCTATTAATTAAACAAGTACAGTAATTGCCAAGTGCTCATTTATTTTTTAATGTGAATAAATTTAGAAATTAATTTTTCTCAATACAATAAGAAAGTACTAAAAATCCACTTTCATACAAGTTGAATTCTCCAAAAAGTCTAATAATTTTGAGATGGGTGGATTATATTTTATGAGAGAGAAGGTCATTATTACTCAGATGTAATACATATGGAAGCTCAATTGTATATTAAAATTAGAGGGGAGATTTAAGTAATTGCCAAGTGCTCATTTATTTTTTAATGTGAATAAATTTAGAAATTAATTTTTCTCAATACAATAAGAAAGTACTAAAAATCCACTTTCATACAAGTTGAATTCTCCAAAAAGTCTAATAATTTTGAGATGGGTGGATTATATTTTATGAGAGAGAAGGTCATTGTTACTCAGATGTAATACATATGGAAGCTCAATTGTATATTAAAATTAGAGGGGAGATTTAAGTTATTTAGAGGTAAGTTCACTAATTAAAAAAAAAAAGAAAAAGAAAAAGAAGTATATGGCTGATAGCTTGGCTTGTCACTTAGAAAACTAATGGGTAAATTAGACTAATCTTCCTTAAGGTTTAGACAATTACAAATGGGTAGACCATTCACGTTTATTACTTACCTTTCTTGAGATTCGATATGCTGTGCTCAATGACATCCCTAATGTTTTTTTTTCCACAAACGTGTTGACTAAATTTTATAAAATGATAATTTTGTTTGTATGAAAATTTATTGACTTTTTACCGTCAAAGTGACCTTTTGACCGCCCACAAATAGGGTTTAAGGAAAATTAAAGTAATCTATCTGTGTATAATTTATTCAAATTTCAATAAAGTGAGTGTAATTTATCAAAAATAATAATTTTCTAAAACTCATACAATTATTTTTAAAAAATTGTAAAAGACAATTATCTAAAAACAATCTTTTTTTTAACTCAATTTTAAAAAAATAATTATCATAAATTATAAATCAAACACAATTTTATATAATTGAATGAATTTTCATTCTTAGAAAATATAAAACTGTTTTTGTAAAACTGAAACAAACATATAGCTAAATAAAACACACTATTATTATAATATTGCATACTTGTGAGTTATGAAATGTTTTTAGATTACAAAGAATCTTCTTAAATTCACGATATTCCAAATATATATATATATATATAATTTTATAATTTTACCACTATTAGTTTGGCCCCAACTTAAAATTGATAGGTTATCTTTCAAAAAAAAAAAAAACTTAAAATTGATTTGTCCACCCCGACTACCATGATAATACATGTGAATAATTTTGTCAACTTCTTTCCAAGACAAAACAAGGATACCCAACTAAAACTTTGCTATTTCAAAGTCTCTCCAATTCAACTTTATTTCACGTGACCCAACAGTGTTCCGTTAGAGTGCTTACATTTTACTACTCATTAGCGGTGAAAGAAGAATAAATTACTTACTCCATATTAGTTATTGGATTTACGCAATAGTCTACATTTTCGGCGCTAAGAAAGAAGGAGGGTAAATTAGTCAACAACTATTAAACATAATCCGGATACAGCTGTTTGTGGTCACGAGTCATATTAACCATGTGACGCAGGTTTCTATGCGCACAAACTTAGGGCCTGATTTTCGGTGACCTTTGACTGAATGAGTAACTCATTTTTGGGTCATTCATATATATATATATTTCCACATACAATGAACATTCCAATTTTAGAATGAATCATCATTCACTGCCAGAATTAAAATTTAAGTTTAGTACAGGCTACTTCAATATGAATTCAGAATTACTCAACCTTAGTTGCTATACATAATGCATGTTTGTAATTTAATTTTGTACAAATTTTTGTGTTCTTCAATTCCGTTCATTAGTGGTATGTTATTTGCAAGTAAATGGAATAAAATTAAACTACAAACATGTATTATGTATAGCAACTAATTCTTTATTATCAGAGTAGACGGAAGGTTGAGTAATTTTGAATTCATCTTGAAGTACCCTGTACTTAACTTAAATTTTAATTCTGGCAGTGAATGATGATTCATTCTAAAATTGGAATGTTCATTGTATAATTTTGTACAAAATTTTCTCATAAATCCAAATTGCTCATCCATTCTTATGGGAAATTGTTTCCGACTACCGTGATTAATTCCGTTGTCAATTTAATTTGGAATGATTTATGGTGGTTGAATAAAGTATTTTTTCGATGTCTTTTTTTAAATCAATAACACCAAAATTTTATATCAATAGCTTACAACGCAACAATTTTAAATTGGCAATACAACTACGTAAATGTGCTACTCAATTTAATAATGTTGTAACGTTGCAACACTATAAAATATGTTGCATGAATACTGTATCATCAATGTAAACACATTAAATGACTGTTGCTTTGCATCTAGCGATGTTGTGTGTTGCATTATAATATAGGGTGTTACTTAAGGGCATTCGTAATGCAGGATTGAGTGGGATAATGCCGATGCGAATATAAGGTAAATATAGAGCTGATGTGTATAGAGAGTGGATAGCCAAAGTTTTACATTTCATTATTTACACGGGGCGGGTTTGGGCGAGCGTACCCTCTCTCGCCCCGCAACAGTTTAAAAATCTCGTCTCCATCATCACCCAAAATCACAAAAACGAGGGGACTTTCACTCCATCCCTGCAACCGTTTAACATTTTTATCCCCGTAAGTACTCGCCTACCCCGTTTAAGACTATAATTTATTTATTGTTAAAATAGATTTGCTCTTTTTTTCTCCGGTCTTCAGTTCTTTACTATTGCAACTTTCCTTCTAATCAAACTCATTTGTTACTTTAATAATGTTATATAAAGTACTTAATATATATACTGGGAAATATATATGTTAATGAAATAAGAGTACTTAAGTAATTTGTCTATCTAAACGAGGCAGGGCAGGGCGGGGCTGGACGGAACAAAGTGACCTCCCCCGCACCAAATTCTTGCAAATTTTTATTATATCAAACCATTCCCGCCCAAATAAGCTAACCCAAAACCCTCAAAAATGGGACGGGATGGGACGGAGCGGTAAGTGCAAGAGCGGGTCAAATTGCCATCCTTATAGACTACATACCGTGAATGAAGTGGAGAATGGTAAAAATTGTTGCGCTTAGTAGTGTAGAATCAGTCTTTTTCATTTAATTTTTTTAATAAATTAATTAAAAATAACAAAGTGAAGAGCAAAATATGTAGGCCCTGTTCAATTAATTTAAGGGGATATCAAGAGTGATTCTGACGTTCTAAAAATGAAGAACTAAGTAGGATGTTTGGATTGAAAGAAAATAATGGATAAAAGATACCATAATCATTATGGTTAAGGATGTAATAATCTCTTTGGAGTGTTCAATTTAAAAAGTTTATCAAAATATTTTTGTTATTGCCAGGAAATAACAAATAAAAAAATTACGTATTAAATTTCTATGTTGTGTTGATGACAACCTTTGCCTTTAGTTCGTGATATATAATGGTATACGAAGTGATTTTTTCTTTTTCTTTTTCATTTTAATCTGTTTTATTTATGTTTTATTCTTTTTCTTATTATTATTATTATTTTTAAAAAAGTCATAATAGTAGGTTGTGCGGTGAAATGCATTGATGTGAGGACTAGAAGAGTTTTTTTTTTTTTTTTTGGCTAAAATTGTGAGATTAGAAGTTGCATTGGGGAAAATGTAGACATTGCTGTATCTCGTCAATATGGTCTCTGGTTATCTGATCTTTTCCATCTCAAGGATCAGTCGTCTCCTTCAATGAGATATATCAGGAGTTGAAATTAATCCGCAAAAACAACATTTCATCTTCCTTTCCATCTGTTTTTGTAGAAAGCTAAAGATTTTTTTTTTTTTTTTTTTGTTAGAATGAAAGTAATAAAGATCTATATTTTTTAATATTATACTCTCTTTATATAATTTTAGCAAAATTAGTATTTGTTAGGATTTAATAATAATAAAAACAATTAAACAAGGAGTATTTTTCTAGAAATGGTAAATTAAACTAACCTATGTCATTTATAGTTAAGTGAAAGTTGAACGTTGAAGCTTTTAAATAGTAATTTAATAAATAATAAATATTTTTTTGATACCTTTTAGAATTTTTAGTATTTACCTTTTTAAGTGATATTTAAATTATATTATCAAACGTACTCAATTAAACAAGCTTTTAATTTATTCATAATTAACTATTAAATATTAAATTGTGTTATCAAACATCACTTTAATAATACTTTCCTCCATCTCTAAATGGTAAACAATGGTCATGTCAAAAAGTTGATACGTTAACACAAATATTGTTTAGAATGACATTTTTTTCTCTTAAAAAAGTGCAAAGACAAATAAATATTATGTCAACATAGGTTTTTGATATTTACACTCCAAAAATATCATTAGAAGTTTCATTTTTTTTTTTATATATATATAAAATAAAATTACAAAACAGTCCCCAAACTCACACAATACTTAGAGTTTACATTTATAATACCGTTATTACCCTTTTTTTTGAGGTTAGGAGTCTTGTTGAATTTTAATTCCTTTTCCTCGGACTCTTCTCTCACGTTCCCTTAATTTTTCACTCAGATTCTCTCTCCTTAATAAAAATAAATCACCCAAACAGATGGGTGCTACCAAGTTTTATCACATTATATAAAATAAAAAATTGCACGAGGAAACCAAAATTTTGATTAATTCATAGTAAATTTACTAGAAAGAAAAGTGTAAATGATTGTACTGGAATAATTTTTATGATTGGGTCATTCTAAAAATTTTAATGGATTCATAATTGGGATGAGAAATTGTCCTGCCGGAAAATGTGCTTTAGGTATCTACTTTGCACCAATCTTATGGATCAATGATTATGTCCCAACACTTCCCTTTAATAAAAAGACTTGATAATAGAAGAAAAATCGAAAAAGAGGATGAGAAGAAGTTGAAGAAAAAAAAATAAATACGGAATAATTGCAGTTAATTTTGTTGCTTACTCTTTTAATTGATTAATTATGTAACAAATAAGGAAGTGTAGCCCTCTCGTTAGTTGTATTTGGTATAAATAACTAATTAAAAATTATTTGGTTAGACAATTCACTGCAAGTATTCAGTGTGAGTATCATCACTCTTAAATTTTTTTTCAAATTGTGCTCTAATTGTATAGGCTATTACTTGGATCTCTTTTTCTCTCTGCAAAGAAGTATGCAGACTTAAGGGTTTGTAAGTTGGTTGGTGGAATAATTTGAAAAATATCACTACTTTTGTATCAAGTATCAAAATAATTTACATATAATAATAATTCGATATATTTTTTTTATTTTTTTTTTTCTCGAAAAGTTAAACAACTGCTATAAATAAATAATAATTAAGGATTCAATTCCATATGTTAACACAATGATTCAATTGATCTACTTCCGTCATTGATTTGTAGATTTAAGGAGAGAAATGAGGAGAGATTAAAGGAACGTGAGAGAGAATATAAGGAATTAGATTTTAGGAAGACTCCTAACCTTAATAGACGAGGATAATAATGGCATTACAAAATATAATACGGAGTAATCAAGGATTATGGATTTGGGACTTTTTAGTAATTTGATTTTAAGAGGTAAAGAAAGTAGTCTGAAAATATTGTTGAAGCGCAAATATCCTTAACATAATAGCAAATTAGTAAATATTAACTTTGGATAACAATGAAAAGTAGGTGATTGTAATTTTTAATTACAAAATCAAAGATGATAGAATTGATGCCCTTAACGGGATAGGATCCAAATATTATTATTTAATTTTACCAAATATGATGGACCAGTGACAACCTAATATTTAAAAAAAAAATGATAGAATATGTCTTTTTTAAGGAAAATTGTAGGTTTCCATAATTCCATTTTAAAAATAGTAAGTGCATTACAACATTACAACAATAGTAAAGAGGAGTGTTAAACTGATAATACTATTTTCTTCATTAAAGAAAATAATAATTATAATGATTAAACTAGATTAACCAAATTCAATAAGAGCTTTTATTTAATTAACCAGTTAAATTCGGAAAATGAATTTGAAATAATATAAAAATCATAATTTCACATATGTTCATGTAATATAGATGCAATTTACATATATCCTTTTAAAAAATGGAGGTTGGTAGTTGGAATTTGGAACGCACATGTTATAAATAATGAATGTGTGTGTTTAACTTATATACATACATATATATATATATATATATAGACGAGTGCATGTGATTTATCAAAAATAATAATTATAATAATAAGAAGAATAAGGAAGGAAAAATTAGGGAATAAGTGTAATTTAACTAATTCGTGAATAATTATTTTTTCATTTAACCTCCCAATTTAAAAATTTTGAAGATACCGCTAAAGCGCTAAGCTATACTGTAATTTTTAGTAGTGGTAAATATTTTCATATGAAGGGCACCTGTCAAAGTGCTAAAAATGTCGCCATCGATACTGTTGGGAGAATGGGCAATTCAGTAACTTGCAAAATAAATAAATAAATAAAAATTAGTTAGTAACTTGCAAATGTCTAGAAAGGGTAATTCGGTCAATTAAAGAAACGCAGCTCAATCCAGTCTAATTTTAGTATTCGTCTGCACTACTAACTCTCGTCAGTGTTCAACTTCTGCTGTGCCTTCTTCTCTCTCTACAGAGCTTTCTCTCTCTAGAACTGCAATGGCTTCTGCCGACAAGAAGGTCAACAAAATCACCCAAATCGTGCGCCTCAAACAGGTCATGCAACGGTGGAAGAACATGAGCCTCAAGCGCCGGTCCGTCCTCTCCTACTCCGACCCTGACACGTCGTCCGAATCAGGCGCGAACCGGCGAACACCATCCGGTTCGCTCGCCGTCTACGTCGGCGCAGAACGACGCCGTTTTGTGATCCCGACCCGGTTCCTGAACCTCCCTGTATTCGTTTCTCTTCTCAACAAGGCCGAAGAAGAGTTTGGGTTTCAGAGCAATGGTGGGCTCGTGTTGCCATCTGAAGTGGGGTTTTTCAGAGAAATGTTGAAGCTTCTAGAGAGAGACGAGCAGAGGTTTGGTGGGTTAGGGTTGGATGAGTTCTTGAAGGTGTTATCTGATGTGGGTCTTGATTCTTGCAAGGATACTACAAATTCTTGCCATGTTTTGAAACCCCTCTTGCAAAACAACTAGGCTCTGACAAAAAAAAAATGGTTACTTTTAGGGTTAGGGTTTTGTATATGGTAGTAAGGCCAATGCGCTACTCCTTTTTTTTTTTTTTTTTTCACTAGAAGATGAATTTCTGATTTCAACTATCCTTGAGCCCTACATTAATGGCGGATCGATTGGTTTCAACGAGATGACGTTGAATTTTAATATTTTATTTTTCTTTTTCCCTTTTTTTAGTTTTGTAGGTGTCTTGGCACAATGATGATGATGACAATATTTTTCAGATCAATGAACAATTTTAGTTTAATCTTTGGGTTTGTGGTGGTGTGCTGTGATCATGACAAGTTTTTTTTTTTTTTTTTTTTTTTTTGTCGTTTTGTTTTTTTATTTCTATTGTATGAACTTTTTGCAGGTTCTAGACTTTTTTTATTTTACTAATTGCTCTAGATTTTGATTTTTCTTATTTGCTTTGCAAAAGAAGAGTTGTTGCTGCAACTAAATTGAATTTGTTGATTAATGGCCATTTCTGAACAAAAAGGAAAATATCTAAATAAAAATATATAAAAAGAAAAATATTGGTAACAGAAAGAAAAGAAAGATTATATGATGGGACTCATTGTCATAATTTTCTTAGTTTACTTCAAGCTTTTTTCAAGTCACAAATCAATGACCGAAAACATCCAAATGAGTATGGAAGTAATATCTATGTCCTATTCAGAATATCGTCAAACACCGTGGATTTAAAGTTCATAGTAATTGCCATAGTATAGAAGATTATGAGTTGTCTTCATTTAATTTTTTTTTGCAGGAAAATAATTTTCAGATCGATTTTTTTAACTTATTTGTTAGGCCTAAATCCATTACATTATTGGTCGAATTCTCTAACCTTGGTACGGATTATTAACATGTCAAATGGACTTAAATAGTATTATATTTATTTATTTATTTATTTTGGGTTGGTTAGACGTGTTACAATTTACAAGTGATTCCCCCTATTTTTGTTTGGGGGTGTATATGATGATTTCATGCAGCGTCTCTTGCAAATTTCAAACTGTATATTCACCGAAGATGTCGTCTCTGCTTGGCCTTTGTTTTAGCAATAGTGTTCTTTTATTATTAAAAAAAAACAGAAGTGAATAAGAGTGGAACTTTAAATATCACTTTCTCATGAGAAAATATGTCAAATGATTCAACCAGAATTATTGTTTTTTTCTAATGATTGAAAAGGTCATATAACCTACAGTACCGTAGTATTTTATAACTTTGAAGGATTTTTTTATTTTTATTTTTTTTGTCAACAAAGAAACAGACGCTAAGAAAAGGGGAGGGAGGATTCAGCCTCTGGAGCCTAGACAAGCCAATTGGGCCAAATAAGCCCACGAAGGTCATAAGCTCCAAAAACATAGAGCTCATTTGCTAATATTATTGGCTATGGAGTTACAATCATGATTTGTCGTATCTACCGATACACGACGTATCGGTCGGTTCGTAACTTTCTTCAAGAGTTCGATATCGTTACATTTCTCCATAAATCGGCCGATTTACACTAATATTTATTCGAATCCGTCACACCACGAATGCAAGCCCTGAATGATTGCAAAAATCGAGTCAATGTCTTCAATGAAAACTTTAGTCAACAAGCAGTTGTCACTTATGTCTTCCACACGTAAATATTTAATATAATGGATATTCTGACGGCCCTGGTTTTTCAAGCCAGTGCGTCCTATGATGAATTGAAGTTTGATCCGATAACGGATTCAAATACGGAAGCGAAAATATAAATCAAGTCTCTAGAGATGCAATGCATCTCAAAGATGTCAAAGTGACCTTCCATGAGGCCATGGATCTCAACGAGAACAAGTGCGAAAGCAAAAGATCAGAAAAAGACCAAATAAGCCCCTAAGGGCAAAATAATCTTTTCACGTGAAAGTAACGTCTTTAGAAATATACATCATTCCCAAGACACATCCGTGGCTTCCCATGAAGTCACGGGACTTAAAAGAAAGCAAAGCGGAAGCAATTTTAAAAAAGGAAAACGGAAAAGTTCAGCCCCAAGGTCAAAATGGTAATTTTCAAAAATATTTGGGTGCTGCCAAGTACACCAATGGATAGACAACGAAAAACTAATCAAGTTAGACTCAAAAATTGTTTGATTCGGAATCCGTATGAAGAAGTTATGGCCTAACGACAAAAAATGAACAATTAAAACTTTAAGGGCAAATTGGTAATTTTTCAGAAAGATCCAAGTGTAACCGAGCACACCGTTGGATAGAAGACGAAAAAAAAAATAAAGTTAGGCTAAAAACTCATCTGATTCGGAGTCCGGACGAATAAGATGTGGCCTAACGACGAAAACGGACAAAAAGGAGCCCCAAGACACCCACGCGCGTGCCCATGCCTAAGGTGCTGATGGAAGCATTTTTTGACGGCTTTTCCAGAATTGAGAGCTGTTTTGGACCCTTAAATGAATTTTTTTGCAAAAATATAAAGAAGAAACTCCTCTTAAAATCATGTTTTATACCTGACCATGTCGAAAGAAAATTTTAAAACACGCTGTAAAATGCCCATAATGCCCCTGGATCAGTTTAGGCCAAAAACTAAAAAATGCTACTTTACACCAAGTGTTCATTTCACCCTAATTGTTGTTGTGTGCTAAAACGATTATGCACGCAAATGTAATAAGTGATTTTAAGTGCGCGGGAATGGTCCGCGGTTTCCAAAAATGGCCGATACAAAATACGACATATCAAAACTAAAAAAATGCTTAAAATGAACTTTTAAATGAAAATTTGAAACTAAGAATTACAAAATGATTTCAAAAGACCGTTTGGCCCTTGGCCATATTTCATGAATAATTGAAGAGACCCTATGGAAGTGATAAAGTCCATTTCCCACCACCCATGCAAATATAGTGATGCTAATGCGTGTCATTTTTCTATTTTTCTATAATAAAGCTTGAAAGTAAAAGTGCTTATAATACAAAATAATCGTCATTGGCCCATGGCCTCATCTCATACATGTCAAATATATCACAAAAGGTGTACCTATGTACACATTACATATTTAGAACCAAATATACAAGTTTTGACATTAAAAGCTACAAATAGCATTTCATGCTAACATTTGCATGAATCGTGAACTTTAAATCTACAAATCATCCCAGCATAATATGAATCTCCAAATCTTGATTTCTGTACCTGAAAAATGTTCCCACTACATAGGTGAGTAACATAAAGCTACTCGTAGGAGATAAGCGTGCAAAAACCTAACGTTTTACAAACCTATTAAGTTGATATAAATCAATTCATATGGTCACGCCACCTTGCGTCTATGTCAAATGTGAGACTCATGGAGCATCCTAAACTACCTTAGAACATTTATAACATAAACCACATCATTCATGCAATTTAAACATCATAGAAACATGCAGTACAACGTAACGAAATATTCAATATACAAGTATACTAGGTAAGAATGAATTATTGTACAATTCAACAAAATTGGAATTTCCAATACATTACAACGATATATATATATATATATTCTCAAACTAACCAACTTGAAGTTTAAATTCAAAACTAACTAAATAATACAATGCAACATAGTTGAAATCTCCAATATAGCACATAAAAGTATAGATTATCAAAGTTACTAACTTGAAGTCAAGATTGTAAAATTAACCAAAGTGCTATAATTAAACATAATTGGAACCTCCAATATAAAACATCAAGTTATAAATATATAATATTATCAACTTGAAAACGAAATTGTGAAATCAAACAAAATGGATATTCTCGAACACTAACTGTGATACTCCCAGATTTTCGGATGCAGGTTGGCCAGGCCCACGCCCGATTACCCGAGGATATCAAACTAATTAGTAATAAACGAATACAAAATACAATTAAGATAAACAGGAATAAATAAAACTGCTGAACAGAAACTAAGAAGATAATCCAAAACTGAAACCTCAAAATAAATTTTTATAAATAAGAAAATTATTTTGATACATCCAATGTGATACCCTCGGATTTCCGAATGCGGGTTGGCCAGGCCCACACCCGAGGATATAAAAAACAAAGCGGTAATAAACGAACACAGAGTACAAAAGAATAAAGAAGAATAAATAAAATACTGACAAGAAACTAAAATGGTAATCTAATAATAAACCTCATAATATATTTCCATTAATTAATAAACTTTTCTGATACAACTGATTCTCCAAAATATAAGTCGAGAATCCATATTGTGTGGACCCCTATAAAATCCAAACTAAACGAATGACAGCAATAACTGTCTAAATTAGAAAACTGAATCATAAAGAAACTCCTATGTAGCATCAGAAGAATGAAGTAGACTGATCCCCGCTCAGCATGAACAACCTCTACTTCTGACGAATACCTGAAAAATAATGGTGGGTCAGGCTCACAAACAAGTTCTACTCTACTACAGTCCAAGCAGAGATCCGATACACGTGTACATCTTAGTCAATCCAACAGTAACTAGTAGTCCGTATATATATATATACACACTAAAGGAACCTCACTAGACTATAAGGTTGTCTCAACCTGAATAGTAGGCAACATGCAAAACGCACATGCAGTGGGCATGAGTACCTAGACCTACCAGGGTACACAACTACACTGTATCTAGCTACACATCCCTGGCAATATACGCGCCTTAACCACTGATCCTAAGACTCGAGCTCATATCATGGCACCATACTTATATATATATATATAATCTAGTAACCATCCTATTCAGTATAAATTAATCCTCCATAAGTCATTCAACTTGTTCAGCTGACCTGACTTGAATATAAGTAGGACTTAACATTTTAGTTAATCCATTCCCGTATATAATAAATTAATCCTCCATAAGTCATTCAACTTGTTCAGCTGACCTGACTTGAATATAAGTAGGACTTAACATTTTAGTTAATCAATTCCCTTATATAAAATAGGTAGGACTTAACTGATAAGTTAATCCGTCCCTAGAATGCCACCGTCCCATACCGGTGTATTAAACCACACAATCCAACAATTGATGTAACGATTAAGGAAATACATCAAACAATCCAAAAATAACTATGATAATATGATATCAAGTTATCACAAAATAGGAATGACTTATTATTTATTTAAGCTTCCTATATCATATATCCTACACAACCTGAATCTTATAAGCATTCTCTATATCCAATTCATCCTACACATTTAATCTTAATTGCTAAAACATTTTAAAAGATTAAATCCATTCGTATGTTTAAAACATTCAAATAGCAAGTATCATTATGATTGAGTCTATTTAAATTTATTTAAACCCAAACCTAGTTTCTATTTAATGTTCAGGAATCCTAGGCATGTTTCTACGTTCCATCATTCCACAGATATGAAAAATACATAATGTAAACATATAAAAATTCACACCGGAAATCAAATCAAAATCATACATTTATTAATTCATAACACAAGAATAGATATGAACCAATTTCATAAAACCTATGTTCTAATTCAATTAAATATGTATAATTATTTAATTTTATGTGTTTAATAAATCATAGAATTTCCTAAGCATGCATAAAAACACGAATCAAAGGGAAAGAGATAGAATAAGAACTTACCTTAAACTTTCGGATCGAAAGTTAAACTTTTTCTTCCTTAATCTTCTCTCTACAGGGTTTTTTTTTTTCCTCCTTCCCTCTCTAACTCTTTTTCTCTCTCTCTATAATATATCACGTGAATATTTCTAACCCCCTTTACAACCTATACCTATATATTTATAGACTAAATAAAATAACCCTAATCATTTTCCCAATCTAAGTCAACTTAAAAAAAATATATATATTAAAAAGGTAAGTAAAATATGTAACGTATATAATTTATGTATATGTTTATTAAATAAATAAATTATTCACATCCCATTATTTATTAATGGATTATTGAATAATACTCAAGTTACCATAATATTATAAAGTAACTTAAAACATAACACGTATTAAATCTATATATATTTTTATTATTTAAATATAAAACATATACATCAGATTAAATATTACTACCTAAGTTACCATAAAAGTAATTAATAAATTACTTTCCGTTTTATATATGTATATAATATATATCTATATATATACATACACAATTATCCATGGGTAATAATCCATACACATCCAACCTCCTATCCAAGTAGTCCATGAGACCCAATTGGTTGGCCCATTACTACTAACCATAACCATAAAAGAAAAATAAAATAAAATAATAAAAGAAAAGAAAACATTTAATTTACAATTAATCAAAATACCATTTAAGCACATAATCTAATTAAACAATTAACACATAGACAAATACAAATAATACATAGACACATAATCAAATAATCAAGTGGTACTTAATTCAATTAAACACATAAGCAATTAATCAAATAATTAATTAAATAATTAAAAATACAATTAAAACAAATAAATAAATACCGAGACTATCATTTTAAAATTAGGGGTATTACATCCAACTTCTCCATTTTTAATACAACTCGGGAATCCATCTGGTGGACCCCTAATAAAAACCAACACTGGAAAACGAATAACCAAAAAGAAGTCCAATGCTAAACCATGAAGAAACCTTCTACGTTGTCGGTAGAATGAGTAGCCGTCTCTGCTCAGCACGAACAAGATCTAAGACCTGGAACCGTCCGTTACCTGAAAAATAATAGTGGGTCAGGCCCATGAACAAGTTCTATTCTAACTACAATCTAAATATAGACCCGATATGCAAATACATTCTAGAGGTCTCAACCATAACTATATAGTCCGTAAATAGATATATATCCACATTACAGGACTCTCACTGGACTATAACGAGGGTCTCAACCTGAATAGAATGCAACATGCAAAACGCACCTGAGTGGGCATGACTACCCAAGCCTAACAGGGTATACCTCAACCAGCATAGCCAGCTACGCATCCTACTACATATACGCTCCCAAATCGAAGATCCTGAGACTCAAGCTCATACCGTGGTACCATAAATATATATTTAAAGTCTGATCCTATCCATCCATAGGAAATCCAGTTAGTCGTTCAGCTTGTTCAGCCGCGCAGACTGTAATACCCCGATAATTTAAAGGATTTATTAATTGGGATTAATGAATTTTATTTTATTTTTAAATGATTTATTTTATTTAATTGAGTGTTTAGATTAATTGTCTCATTTTAGTTAGATTTTATTTTGTGATTATATATATATTGAATTGATATGATGATTGATGTGTGTGTATTTAATTATTGATTGAATTGTTGGCGTATTGATATAATGTGACTTAGTTGTAAATTCTTATTTGTTTATGTGTTTTATGTAATTAATATTTTAATTTAAGTATTTATTTAATTATTTTATTTATTTAGATTAAGTGGTTTGGGTTTAAGGAATGTTGGACCAAAGGATATGGTCTTGGGCTTGAAGGAGGCCTTATTGGGTTAATTAATAAAGGCCCATGGTTATTTAATTAATCCTAATTAATTAATTAATAATTGTTAGAGAAAGATATATATAGAGATATATATTTATGGATATATTATTTATAATGTTGGACCAAAGCATATGGTCTTGGGCTTGAAGGAGGCCTTATTGGGTTAATTAATAAAGGCCCATGGTTATTTAATTAATCCTAATTAATTAATTAATAATTGTTAGAGAAAGATATATATAGAGATATATATTTATGGATATATTATTTATGTATATATATAGATATATATTTATGGATATATTATTTATATATATATATATAAATAATATATCCATAAATATATATCTCTATATATATCTTTCTCTAACAATTATTAATTAATTAATTAGGATTAATTAAATAACCATGGGCCTTTATTAATATATATAAATAATATATCCGTAAATATATATCTCTATATATATCTTTCTCTAACAATTATTAATTAATTAATTAGGATTAATTAAATAACCATGGGCCTTTATTAATTAACCCAATAAGGCCTCCTTCAAGCCCAAGACCATATCCTTTGGTCCAACATTCCTTAAACCCAAACCACTTAATCTAAATAAATAAAATAATTAAATAAATATGCCAAGGACTTGAACAATATGGAATTTTATTTTATTTATTTAGATTAAGTGGTTTGGGTTTAAGGAATGTTGGACCAAAGGATATGGTCTTGGGCTTGAAGGAGGCCTTATTGGGTTAATTAATAAAGGCCCATGGTTATTTAATTAATCCTAATTAATTAATTAATAATTGTTAGAGAAAGATATATATAGAGATATATATTTATATATATATATATATATAAATATATATCTCTATATATATCTTTCTCTAACAATTATTAATTAATTAATTAGGATTAATTAAATAACCATGGGCCTTTATTAATTAACCCAATAAGGCCTCCTTCAAGCCCAAGACCATATCCTTTGGTCCAACATTCCTTAAACCCAAACCACTTAATCTAAATAAATAAAATAATTAAATAAATATGCCAAGGACTTGAACAATATGGAATTTTAATTAACTTACATGTTGTGAATGAATGATTTAGTTGCTTAATATTATTCTAGCAATTTCATTATATATTTATGTGATTTTAATCATGTATTAACATATAATATAATTATATATATATATAAATATATATCTCTATATATATCTTTCTCTAACAATTATTAATTAATTAATTAGGATTAATTAAATAACCATGGGCCTTTATTAATTAACCCAATAAGGCCTCCTTCAAGCCCAAGACCATATCCTTTGGTCCAACATTCCTTAAACCCAAACCACTTAATCTAAATAAATAAAATAATTAAATAAATATGCCAAGGACTTGAACAATATGGAATTTTAATTAACTTACATGTTGTGAATGAATGATTTAGTTGCTTAATATTATTCTAGCAATTTCATTATATATTTATGTGATTTTAATCATGTATTAACATATAATATAATTATATATTTATCGGATTTTTATTATAATTACTTCTGGATTATTTGAAGTATAATTATATATGTTGCATGAATTATGGGTTTTATGTATTATGCACCATTAAAATAATATGAAGGTATTTTAGGGACGGATTAACGGAAAAGTTAAGTCCTACCTATTTATTAATGGATTGTATGGTTTAATGCACCGGTATGGGACGGTGGCATTCTAGGGACGGATTAACCAAAGAAGTTAAGTCATACCTATATATTTATAAGGGAACGGATTAACCATAGAGTTAAGTCCTACTTATTCGTGTCAGGTCAACGGAATAGTTGGATGGCATTAGGGACGGATTAACGGAAAAGTTAAGTCCTACCTATTTATTTATGGATTGTATGGTTTAATACACCGGTATGGGACGGTAGCATTTTAGGGACGGATTAACCAAAGAAGTTAAGTCATACCTATATATTTATAAGGGAACGGATTAACCATAGAGTTAAGTCCTACTTATTCGTGTTAGGTCAACGGAATAGTTGGATGGCATGCCATTGAAATAATATGGTTGGATAGTTTACTTTTATGTTTGGATATAATAGATTTTATATATGTATAGATATGTGCCACGATATGAGCTTGAGTCTCGGGATCAGTGGATAGGATAGAGGCATATATTGCCGATTGAGATGGGTAGCTGGATTTAAGGATGTGTGGGCCCTGATAGGAGGAGGACTCGTGACCACCTTTATGTGCGTTTTGAATGAGATACCCATTATCCGGCTGAGACTGTTTTAGTCCAGTGAGAGTCTATAATGTGTACTTATATTTATTAATTATATAAATATATATGGAATTAACTAATTAAAGATATACAAATATTAAGGTATGTAGATTACAAGGTAAGGCGTATCATAATATAGAATGTTAAGATCGAAGACAAGAATGATAGTGGCAATAACCATCATTACTTCTAAAGTATCTGGTATGTTCGTTATTATGTGTGATCAATAGAGATCACTAGTGTTGTGCAGTCATTTTCCATATTAATGTGGCGGAGGGGAGATATTTCTGCAAATAATATTGTGGGAATATCCATGTTATGAGGGAAGTTTATTTCCATTGGGGTCGTCACTAGTTAGATGACAAGGTGGTCTATTCGTTGTAACAAGTACATGCAGCAAAAAAAGGAGTCCTAGATAATGTGGACAATTTGGTCTTTACTCCAATTGTATCCCATAGGGGAAGCAATGTTGATTAGAAAGGAAAGAAGATTATCACATCACTATGTAACGAGTTATGTTTTAATTGTTAGGTAATAGCCTATAGTTAGCAAGGATATAACTATGTATTTTGCACCATATGTGTAAAGGAGTTTTTATGTATTTTACTGCAAGAAAATACAGTAATAGGGATAATTCCAGTGCATGTCAGTTGGTGAGGTTACGTTGCACATACATGCAACAAGTATGGATTAGTTTAGCATAGTCTTGATAAATTACAAGATATGTCTGGTAAGTATGAGTGGGTGTGGATGGATAAATTTCACACGGATAAAAGAAGAATGAAAATTTGGATTAAATAACTAGAGTTTCATGTCATGGATTCGTGAATTCCGAGGACGGAATTCCTTTTGTTAGGGGGGAAGAATGTAATACCCCGATAATTTAAAGGATTTATTAATTGGGATTAATGAATTTTATTTTATTTTTAAATGATTTATTTTATTTAATTGAGTGTTTAGATTAATTGTCTCATTTTAGTTAGATTTTATTTTGTGATTATATATATATTGAATTGATATGATGATTGATGTGTGTGTATTTAATTATTGATTGATTTGTTGGCGTATTGATATGATGTGACTTAGTTGTAAATTCTTATTTGTTTATATGTTTTATGTAATTAGTATTTTAATTTAAGTATTTATTTAATTATTTTATTTATTTAGATTAAGTGGTTTGGGCTTAAGGAATGTTGGACCAAATGATATGGTCTTGGGCTTGAAGGAGGCCTTATTGGATTAATTAATAAAGGCCCATGGTTATTTAATTAATCCTAATTAATTAATTAATAATTGTTAGAGAAAGATATATATAGAGATATATATTTATGGATATATATATATATATAGGATTTATGATTTAATTAATCGATGGTTAATTATGGGAGATATATATATATATATATATATATATATATATATATATAAAAATAATATAATACATGTTTATATATATTATATTGTTTAAAGAGTATTAGTTTATTATTTTATTTGGTAGTCCTACTAGGAATAGGATTTAGGGTTTAAAAAGTTTACACGTTAGAAAAATTAAGAGAGACAGAGAGAGAAGAAGAAGAGAAAACAGAGAAGGAGTAGGCCGGATCTGAGGAAGAGGATGCCGGGATTGGAGGAGACAACCAAAGATTAAAGCTTCGATTTCGTTTCGAAATCTTCAGACAAGTTGTCTCTAACTCTCCTCTTAGGACCCATAAATTTAGCACATTGGGTGCCGAAATTTTAAATTTAATTCATTAATTAAATCATGTTAGCTCGGAATAATTAAAAATATAAACTATTATATATGATTTGTGAATTTTTGGGATTTTAATTGCGTGTATATGTGATGTATATTTTTTTAAAAATACTGTATAGGGGAATGTGTGACCCAAAAAGGGTTCATTATTTTTCTGGAATTTTTCTAGAATTTCTGGAATTTTTATGTATTTTTCTGGATTTATTTTATATTGTTATGATATTTTAGGAATTATATTTATTTATTTATGTGTATGATTATATATATATATATATATATATAAATATATATATACACTGTGTACATATTGGAGTATATCGGCGCCTAAATAGGGACTGAATCCAGTGTAGAGCGGCATATTGTAATTGTGTGTAAGCGGATCTTGGCCATTGGATTAGGATGATGAGGGGGCGGATGATCCAGTGAATCATGGTACAAGTTAATATGGTGCGCCCAAGATCTGGATCTTTAGATTTATTTAAACTTAAAGTTGATGGATCCAGTGCATCGCAGCACATAGAAGTCTAGTGCACGCAAGCTTCAGGACCATGGATGAGGTTTGGTCAAAGGTTGTTTAATCCAGTGTGGCGCGCGCATGAAAACTGAACACGTTCAACGAATGAGAGAGCGCCACATCAGCCAGAGGAAGAATCAGGTGCATGTACGGTGCGTGAGAGCGCGTGGGAGCGCGTGAAGCCACGTGGATTCTTGTGGAGGCGCATGGATGCGCGTGCTAGAGTTTTAGGCGCGTTTGGAGGCGCGTGGGGGCGCGTAAGGAGGTGTTTGGAGTCCCAGAAAGGTCCTGTAGGGTCTGGTGAATTTTTAGAGTTGATGTTAAGCCTGTTAGGGTTGAAAATAACCACTTGAGGAGGTGTTCTTGATATTCTAAGAACCATACAGTGTTACTACGAGGATTAGTAGTAATTATTTGGAGTAAATATAATAATCTATTATACTGTTATGGAAGGATGTAGATATATGTATATATAAGTATATATATATTTACATATATGTGTATACAGGGATTTTATTTAAATTATGATTAGTAAGGAATGAGGGATGTATATATACATACACACACACACATATATATATACATAGGATTTAAATAACCAAGGGTTATTAGGGAAAGATTATACACATATATATATTATATAAAATATGTGAATATGTTTGTATGTGAATTAAGATTATTATATTATTCTTTCTTATTTAATATATTTGGATAGACTAGTTATTAAATTGTAATATGCTTACAATGTGCATGGGATGTCTATATATGAATTAGACATGGTTGAGATGTAGACATTGATGAGTTGCCATAGGCGTAGTTATATTTCCTAGGTATTTGTATGAATAAAAATATATACTTAGAGGATGCATGGTTGAATTGCCACATGTATAAATAAATAAATTTAAAGGAGGCATGATTGAGTTGCCAAAAGTATAAATACATATACTTAAAGGAGGCATGGTTGAGTTGCCAAATGTATAAATAACTATACTCTAAGGAGGCATGGTTGAATTGCTAGTATATAAATAAATATATTTATAATGGCATGGTTGATTTGCCAAAGTATAATTATTGCTATGTGTTAGATGATTAAAATATATCATCTATAAGTATTGCATGGATATGTTGGATTAGGATTAATTAGATATTCTTAAATTAGAATAGTCTAATATTTTCAGGATAGTGTATTATTTTATACATGTTAACAAAATAATACTGGTGATGACATGGATGATTTGGCAAAGCCTAGTTGTGTGATTTAAATACTTATAAATGATGGTTTTGGTTTTGGGACGATTAAGAATTAATCGTTGGTGAATGGTTTAATCAAATTAGTGAACCTATTAATTGATAGGATTACTGTTTTTATATATATTTGTAACATTTTATATTAAAGGTTAAAACTTTAATTAGGATGATTTTGGTTAGAGATGCTTTATTTATTTGTTTTCAGAGGCTTGGCAGAGGGAACTTGCTCGTGGGTCTAACTCACGATTTATTTTTCAGGTTATTAGAAGTTCAAGTCTCGAGATTGAGGATCCGCAGCTGGGAGACTGTCATTCATCTACTCACTTTGTTTACCTTTAAATAGTATAGTTATTTATTGTTAGATGTTATAAACTGGTGGAATATAAATTATGGTTTAGGGGTTCTTGACTTATGGGATTCCCGAGTTGTATTCTTTTTCAGAGTTTGTACATTCATGAAATGTTTTTGTAAAAGAGTTTTTATTTTATTAATAGAATTCCATTCAGCGATTTATTCATTTTTTATATTCCTCTTGTATTCTGTGTTCATTTAAGTACTAAATTGTTTTGATATTCTCGCATTTTCAGGTGTGGGCCTGGCCAGCCTACACGTGGAAATATGGGGGTATCACACAGACTAACATAAATTATATGTATATAAATTCCCTCCAAATAATATGTTGTGTCGGTCAACTGTTCGTCGTCCAGACATGACACATAATTAGGATTTAAATGTTTTAATTAAATCCCTATCATTCCTATTACAAAAATATAAACAACCATCCAATATGTTGTTCAACTGTTTTAGTTGACAGGACATAAAACCATGTAGGATTTAACTGTTTTAGGTAATCCATTCTGTATGTATGAATGGGTAGGAATTAGCGTTATGACCTAATCCGTCCTTCCGTATGCCACCGTCCCATACCGGTACATACCATGCAAATGATCCGTAAATGATGCAACATTTTAAGCAGTACATCAAATAAAGTCCATCTAATCCACATAGTTGATAACTACAGATTTGAAACAGTTCATCAACTAAATATCCATAATAATAACAATGTAATTAACGAGACCAAGTTTAATTGTTTGCCAATTTAAAATCCAGCATCCATCCAGGTAATTGACAGAAAATATATAATTAATTCTTCAATTAACTCCAGGCCAATAGCCATAAGATTGACAGAACCTAAGTAGTAGTTCAGCAATTTAAGTCCAAATCATAATCCAAATAATTACAGAGTAGTGCTTAATATTACGGCAATTAAAATCCCAAACTTAAATCCATGTATTTCAGAAAATAATTTAGTATTTCAATCATTAACATCCAAGGTATGCACAGATAAAACTTAATAAATATATGACCATAGCATGTAACCAAAATAAGATTTATAATCAAATATAGATTTCGTTAAATTGCTAAAATTAAATTAGGCAACTAAATTCCTTCCATCTGTTAACAGTCTGCACCGTTGTATACTTTCCAACGGTTAAATCCATGAGCACAAAGACATTAGTTTCTTAAATGTGGCTCTAATATAGCATGGTATAATGTTTGGAATCTATGTTTCAATCCATTTAATTACTAAACACAGTTTGAGCAATTAAATCCTTCCTATCCGTTACGTCCGTGAACAGCCTGCGACTTGTCTTAGACTTTCCTATTTTTTCAAAAACATTAGCATATAAATAAATTGATGCATCATAGGGCTTTAATACTCCATGAATTAATGTTTAAAACCATCCCAATAGCCCAAACACAGTTCAGAACAACCCAATTTGAACCAAACAGTGCGCAACCAAGCTCCAGTACACCACAAGATCACAGAGCTTGCTCTTAAAACCATTGAGCAGGCTCTAACCAGCCTAGAGCCGGCTCCAATGGGAGCTGGCTCTGTGAAGATGGGAGCTGGCTCTGTGAAGAGGGGAGCCGGCTCCCAACTCCTAGAGCCGGCTCTTTCCCCCTCTCTGAGAGCGCTGCTCCTTCTTGCTTCGTCTGCATCGTTTCCGGCTAACTCCAACCCCTCTGTTCTTCATTTATATTGACTTTAGGAGTCTAATATGCATCCAGTAACATCATTCATTCCAACCAGTTTGTATAAAAAAGAACCATAAAAACCATTGCCGATTTAATTACGTTTTAACAAAAAGCAATATAGTTTAACTTTCAGAAACCATTTCAGTTTAAGCTAAATACATACAGACGAGTAATTTATCATTTGTTAAGCATGTAATATTCAATTAGTATCCAATTAAGATCCTATAGATCATTTAATGATGCACAGAACACAGGCCAAAGGGAGAAAGATAGAATAGAACTTGCCTGTATAGTTTTGTAACCAAAACCTTGTCGCCGTCCTTCTAAGTTTTTCCGACGACGTCTGTCTATTGTCAACTCAACCTCCTACTATTCCACCTTCCCTTCTCCTAGGTCCGTCCGGTGATCCACAGCTGAAACCCCGACTGCACCCTCTATGTTTTTCTCACAACATTACTCTGTTTTCTCTCAATATCCCAGGTACGTGAAGAGAGTTTTGCTAACCCTAGCAGACCATTCTATTATATATATATATGTTAAAACAGAACCCCAGTCTATGTATAATTAGAGTAAAACCCTAATTAAATCCTAGTCGGCCCATAGAATAAAACCTAAATTATAATCTACAGCACCTAAGTTATAATTTACGGCTCGACATACGTGACTTCCAAAAGACTGTAAGTAATTAACGTAATTAAAAAAAAAAACCTTATTTAACTTAATTACATAATTAGACAATTATAAAAACCACGTAAGGACACACCATCGAACAAGTTAAATCCAATAATGTAATTAATGCAACCAATTCAAATAATGACAATTAAGTCCATTTATCCAATTGAACAAATAAAAAGTCAATCAATTCAAATATCACACAAATAAATAATTAAATAACTAAAAATGCAACATAATACTTAATTAAAAATACTAGAATTATCCTTTTAAAATTAGGGGTATTACACTAATCGGAATAGAACTGTATACAAATGCCACTTTTGGGTTACTAGGCTGTGGGTACCTTCCCCTAAGTTCACATTATAAAGTAGAGAGAACTAATCTCCCATACTAAAGTCTTACTTTAGCCATATCAAAATAAAAGATGCCCCAAGGATCCAAAATCAACAAATAGTGCAACAAATGTATATCATATATACTTAATGCACTTAGCCAAATACCATGCACATCGAAGTCATGTAAATCACACAAGATATACCCTAGGAATTTAAGCTACAATGGCATATGAAATGTCAAATATACAATGTGCAATTCATTACACAAGGCAACCATATATTCAATATTGGAAACATGTTCTCATGAATTTAAATATAACAACCATATTATCCAATGCTTAAAACATAACCAAGTGGATATATAACAAGTCCAATTACATGATTTAAATATAGAAACAATTTCTAAAACATAATTAAATTTTTGGAACAATTAGATAGAATTTAATTAAATAAAAAAATAATAATTAAATTCTGTAAATTTCAAATCAATTCCAGATAGCCTCAAATTAATATATATTAAAGAGTATACCATGGTCATCAACAATATCAAGTTAAAAATCCAATTAAGTGAATAAAAAACTTAAAATAAAATTAATTAATCTAATTAATTACTTTCCTCTAGATTTTAAAACAATTCCAAATGGCCTCAAATTAACATAGGTTAAGGAACATACCAAGGCCTATTTTAATATCACATTACAAGTTGATTTCATGCTAGTTACAACCATGTGAATTCAAATTTCATAAAAAAAATTATTAAATAAAAGTCTCAATACTTATTCAAATAACTCTAATTTAATATATGTTAATGAACATATCAATGTCTAATTTAATAGCATGCCACAATTTAATTCCAAGCTATATATAATCGTGTGAATTGAATCTTATACAGAGAAATAATTAAATTTTTAGATTTAATATAAAGGCATGTATACAAGTTGTATAAGCACAAAATACATTCAATACAACACATATATAATCCTAAAACATCCCCTACCTCAATTTGAGATGAAAATCTCAAAAGCCACCAAAAGGAAACCGCCCTGAATCCGACGATACTTCGGAGTTACGACGGGGACAACGAAAGGAACAATAATCCTTCACGAGACACTACCAAAAACCAAGCCCGAACTCAAAAATGGTTGAAAACGAATTCTAATAGAGGGGAAAGAACGGCCTCGCCAAGGCCTACAATAATTCCTAAGGCATCACGGTAAAATTCAAAGGGGAAGAAGCCGAAAAAGAAGAAAGAATGGTGACAGCCCCTTGTGTTGCCATGGCTGTCGGCTAAGAGAGTGAAAAAAAGAGAAAGTTGACCTTTTCTTTTTAAAGTTCCCTTATTTATAGAAAAACCCTAAAAGTGCCTCAAACGGGTCTCGTCGGATCCGAAAAAGTGAAATTTGCGCAGACGCGCTCAAACGGTAAAACACTGTGAATGAAAAATAACTGAAATGAAAAAAATAAAATAATCGACGGAATAAACGGGGTAAAAAACTGAATCTCGTGCAGAAAGATATGCCCGAGCAAGTTCGGCGACAACCGAGGTCAGAAACCCTAAAACTGGGAAAAACGACCAGAAGACATTTATAAGAGTACACGACTAGACGAAAAGTGAAAATTAATCCCATACGAGGATCCAAGCTCCCCCACAAAAAGAGATGATTGCATAACTGGTCCATAATGAAAGATATTTTCTTAAAAACCCCTGAAATAAATATCTTCAAAAGATATTTATGAAAAATACCCCAAGAAACCAAAATGTTTCTGAAAAATCATTTCATCCATTCCCCTACGAGAAAAGGAAGCAACCGGCGAGTTTTTCTCCAAAAGTAAAACTACGCGTTTCGAGAAAAACAACTGTAATGAAAACTCATGAAGTCAAAACTCAACTCCGAACACGAAAAGTGTGGTTACGCCAAAAAAGTGATGAACGTGGAAAAGACAAAAAGTGAATAGTGCCATAAAACGAAAATGTGGAAATGACGCGGTACTAACAAGGAAGTTGTCAATCCAAATGAAAGAGCCTCAGAAACTATTCTCGAGCACTCGAGACGACACCAAGTGATGAGAGAAAATAAAATAACTATGGAAAAAATTTATCTGTAAAATTTGAGAAAAATGAAAGGAAGAAAAATGACCGGGTCATTATAAATATGAAATCACAAAATAGTAAAATTTAAACAATGAAAATTAGAGAAAATTTGGAAAGTCACTCTTATTTTGTGCTTGTATGAAATAAAATATTAACTTGCATAGAATGCATGAGACTCAGAGTATCAGGGAGACCAACTAAAATTATCATGAAATTAAATTAATATGTAGTATATATTTAAGAGAAATTAAAAGTAAGATGGGAAATGATACGAAAGCTTGTACTAGACCTCATTCATTTATAACATGATATAAGACCTATTCATTATGGGAAAGGGGAAAAAAAAAAAAAAACCAATGATTATGATGATTTGTTTATAAAAAAAAAGCAATAATTTAGGAAAACAATAATTTGTTTAGGGTGAAATGCAAAAAACCCCCTTGACGGTTACCTAGTTGCGAAAAACCCCTTATGAACCTTTTTTGGGAAATAATCCCCCCCAAAAAATCCCCCTCGATTGTCCCAATGGGGTGTTTTTAGCTGATGTTCGTTTAAGTGATTTTCTGAAATAATTTTTTGTCAAAATTACCCTTTAACATATTATTCTCCATAAAATGTTTTAAAATAAATAAGCAATTGTTTAATTTTTATAAAAATAAATAAAGAATAATAAAATGTTTAATTTTTATGTAATTTTCTCGATCATCTTTCACTTTGAGGTTTTAAATTTATTTTATTCTAAAATTGTTTTTCCTTTTCTTTATTTATTTGTACTTTCTCTCATTATAACGACAAATCAAATAGAAGAAACATAATTTTAAGCAACCATAAAAAATCAAGATTTAATTTGATAAGCTATATAGCAAAAGTAATACTCAAGCCAGAAGAACATTACTAATATCCTCACTGCATATATATTAACATAAACAACCACCAAAATTCAAGCATCAACATAAGATTTATAACAATTACAATCACAAAAAGAGAGGCATGCACCCTATTTGAATATACGTGATTATTTGAATATTGAATTTGGAAGATGCCATATATGTCACACTCTCTGTAGTATCCATTTATTTTCATTCGATCCATAAATGCAACGATAAAGATTTGAATTGATAAGCTTGTTTGAAAAATAAATTTGTTAAGGGGTAATTTTGTCCGAAAATCACTTAAATGGACATCAGTTAAAAACACCCCCATTGGGATAGTTTAGGGGGATTTTTTGCCAAAAATATTTATAATGTGGGTTTTTCGCAACTGAGTAATAGTTGATGGGGATTTTTTGCAATTCGCCCACTTGTTTATTTTCTTAGCTTGATTGCTTTCAAAACATTATATATATATATATATATATATATATATATATATATATATATATATATTGTGAGTCGTACGCAGCGGAATGTATATAGGAAAGTTTAAAACAGATTTGTGTCGTTACCAACTTTACTTATTTTAACAGTAAAACAATTAATCACATGCAGTAAAATAAAGCAAAGTATAAAGCTATAGATGACACCAGGATTTTAGGGAGAAAACCCCAGTTGATAAAATACGTCAATTGTAATGGGAAAAAAACCTCGTGGACTTGTGCAATCCAAAGTAAACCAATCCACTATGCTTGAAATAAAGTATACCGAATTTTGACTCTGGCTCACACCCTATCATTTTACACCACACCAATCGCTGACAATCATCTAGCTTTGTGACTCCCCGTCCAACAGCAACTCGACCTTAGACTTACACTTGATACTTGTAGAAGAGAAGCAGGTAAATCAGACAATACTCCACGAATACTCCAACCCTTTCAAAGTGTGACTGCATTTACTCATATTCTTCAATCGTTTGAATGATTGACGGTAATACACCTGTATAATCACAATCAGGATTTGAGCACCATAACTCTAAACTCTGTTTATGTGTATGTGTTCTAAAAAGATATCAGATAAATCAACTCTGATTTTCTGCAAAAATAATCTTCCTAAGGCTTTGAATAAAATTTGAATAATAATGTAAAAGCCGTGAATAAACCAATGTATATGACATTGTTTATATAGAGTATAGAATGACCTAATATCTCTGAAAATAAGGTAAATTTCGTGCATATGATTTGGTATAATTCTAGACCAACTTGGAAATAAATCAGAAAGAGGAAACTGTAGTTGTATTGCAAACAGGAGTTCTTGAACCGGTTCAAGTTTGGCAGTAATTCAACCTTGAACATCTTGAACCGGTTCAAGGAAGCTGAATCGGTTCAAGGTTGGCAGACTTGGATATTTCGAATTCTTTCAGCCTTGTTTCATTCTACAGGAATTGTAGATCAACATGGTAAGGTAGAATGTCCAACCTTGTTCATATACCTTCCTATAACGATGTTTTTACCTTTTTCTTCATAAACTCTTCAAATATGGTAAGTTCAAACCTCTTCCCAATTTTGTAGTCCTTGTCGACCTCAATGACTTGTAATACAAGTATTACAATTACAACTCAACTTGGACTTGTTATGTCAACGATAATTGCCAAAACTAATTAATATCTTACATATATATTTTTTTACAATCTAAGTCTCACTAGTGAGAGCAGGAATGCAAAAGTGGCAAAATCTAAATCACGGGAATGAAAGCAAAATTGTGTATAGAGTGTAAAAGCGTCACCCTATTGCAAAAATTGTGTGATTTGGAATACAAATTTCATTTTATTTTCTATTACTTTTATTTATTTATTTCTTCATTATAATTTAAACACAATACATGAAATGTAAATTTAGTGGTGTTATAGATGATACTCAAAGAGCAAAACATTATTTAAAATAATTCTTTAGGATCATTTGTGAAGTATTTATTTTGTTACTTAAGATCATTCATATACACAATGAAGAGACTGAAGATAACGTTAGTAGTAAAATTGAAAAAGGTGGGACAAAGTGAAATAATGCTAGTGGGGTTGTTGGGTTTCCATGATAAACTCAAAACAATGATTAGGGTGACTATTTTATAGTAATTTATATAGTGGCAAAAATGAAAACTGAATAACCCATTTACGTGACAAAAATGGGAATGTTAAGAATAAATATGAAAGAAAAAAAAATAATAGTTGATATGGCATATGATAAAATATAATGGATCAATATAATTTATCTCACCGACTCACTTATATGTGATAAAAATAAAGGTGATGAAGGTTTTACATAAGAAATTTAATTGTAAAAATTCAAGATGATGAAGGCTTTACATAAGAAATTCAATTGTAAAAACTTCAAATTGTTTATTAGAGTTCAAGTAAATATGAGCAATGTTAGACATCTTAAAAAAAAAAAAAATTTAAGACATAAAAAATTATTATCACCTTTTCACATTATATAAAATGTGGACCGAAATAGTAGTATATTAGAGTCTAGTCAAATTTCATTACATTTTATAAAGTAGGGCTCTTTATTAATGATTTTGAAATCTTACCGTGTAATATATTGAAATTAAATGCATAAATCAAATGAAAAAAACAATTTAAATCATGCAAACATTTATTTAACCTTAATCCCAATCCCAATAAAATACTATTTCAATCCACACGTGTCACCTGATTATGTTAAATTAATTAGGGCATTAATTTATTTCATTTTTTTTTAATTTTTATTCTGTAATGACGTGTGTCATTAAAAAATCCCACTAGGTTAAATATTGGGTTTAAATGAATTAGATCAAATATATATTTTTTCATTTAAGTATTTTTTTTTGTTGTTCATTGTTTTGTTTATTTATTATTTAATAAGAGTCTCTTTTGCTTGACGTACAGTTCTAAAACCGCAGACTCGAAGATCAGATGATTCCCCCTCTTTCAACTGTATACACAGTACACCATACTAGCCTCTGTGCCTTCTTTATTTGATTTAAATTATTTTCCTTCATCTTAGTTACACTTAAAGCGAATTTAATCGGTTCTCTTTTTGATCTCACAGTGTCGCGCATGTAGAAACCCGATTCTTGGATTTCAATGGAGTTAGTTCAACGTGCTTCATGTTTAGTATACACTCCTAAGTGCAGTCCTCAGAACAATCAATACGTGAATCTGCCGAAAAAACTCCGAAAGCAAAGCCACAAGAGTGATTTGAGCTTGGGTTTGATAGAAAATGGTTCGAAAATGAAGTCGTTGGTTGTTAATGCGAGGGATGGAGGGGCGGTGGTGGAGAAGCCGAAACTGCGGCGGTTTCGGGTATTCGAGGGTTATCCGGCGCCGTTTGGGGCTACTGCTCTCGACGGTGGAGTGAATTTCGCGATTTATTCAACCAATGCGGTATCGGCGACTCTGTGCTTGATGACTATATCAGATATAGAGGAGGTAAATTGGTGGTATCAAATTTGTTTATATTTTTGTTTTTTTTTTTTTTTTATCTTTTACACGTGTTTTCTTGTTTTTGTTAATGTTTAGAGACAATTTGTGCTAAATTTTATACTTGAAACTGTTTACTTCATCAAACCGGACTAGTGCTAAACACTTTGTGTGTGTATATATCTATTATCCTGTCAAAGAAAGTCACACAAACCCCACATGCCCCTATGATGAGTTGCCTTAGACCTTCTACTTTGGGAGGTGGGAAAGCACACTTAGGCTACAACCTGTTTATTGACGTGCTTGTAGTTTCATACATTGTGAACCCTAATGTCAACACTCATGTTCTTGAATTTGAAAATCAGATTTTATTGCTGTGGTTGTTTATTTTTATTTTTTCAATGTTTTTTTTGGTGAAGGCTTGGTCTAGTAATGATGCTTTTATTTGAGTTGGTTAATAGAATATGATTAATTAGAATTGGGACTCAAGAGTTATTCATGACCCGACTCTACCTTAAAAAGACGAAATAAAGTGAAGAAAGGGAAAGAAATTCAGGAAAGTGTGAAAGCAAATTGTGATGATGTGAACTTGACTATTTTTCACATTTGGAACTGGTATCTTAATTACAACATTATATTCATTTTATTTATTTAGCATGATTGGGCTAATTAATGTGCTCTTACTTGTGATATTGGCAGAAACTCGTGTTTCAATTGCATCAAACTCAACTAGTAATTCCAAACCCGAAGATTTGGAAAATTAGTAATAATAATTGCGCATGCTATCATGTGATTAACTTAGAAAGAAATTCATCTAATGAACTTACCATGTGAAGAAATTTATCAAATGAGCAAAGAATTTTGGTGATTCTCTCGCTTAACACGGACCTATAGATGCATTAGTGAGAAGAGGAAGATTGGTTTGTATAAGAAGGTTAGAGAGAAACATGTAGACCAAGACTGAGTTGAGATATAATAGGACAAGGCAACACAGCTTCACTAAAATAATGAGGTTAGATGGAGCATAATTATGAAACTTGATTCATATAACGAATCCCAAATAGTTGGGAAGAGACTTTCTCGAGTTGAGTTGAGATCAATTGTGCAGGATTGATATGTATGAATGTTTTTGTGAACTTAGACATGGAGATTGGATTGGAGTGTTTTTTGTATGGTTACTGTTGTATATATTACTAAAGTAATAATCTTGTTTTGCTAAAACTTGCGAAATTTTATCTAGTTAAAATTCTTAATCTTTTTTTTTTTTTTTTGTTTTTCCCGAAAAGTGAAGCAAAAAATTCTTAATCTTTCATGAAGATAATAATGATATATTTTTTCCAAAGTGGAATCAAAGTATTCAAAACGTTTTTCCAAAAATTGAAACAATTGTTGAAGAATTATTAATTCTCTACCAATGCTTTTTCTTTACCTCTTTTTTTTTTTTTTTTTACTTATAAATTATAGTTTCCTCTTCTCTATTTATTTCTTTCTCATATCAAATTTTTCTGTTTATTTAGGTTGCAATTTTTTTTTGGATTTTCTCAAGGTTTATACTATAAACAAAATTATATTACAATTGATTCTAAAATAATTCATATTTAATTACATAGTACAAGTTGCCTGCAAATTCCCCCCACCCCCCACCCCCCAACCAACTAAAATTCCTGGGTCCGCCCCTGCATATATATATATGTATATATTTATTTATGAGACACATGCACCACCACACATGGCAACACTAATAGTACAAGTGTCTTTGGGTAAAGATTAATGTTTTCTTCACCTTATTTCATAACAAACACTTACTAGACTTGTTAAATAAATTTCCTTTGTTGGCTTTACTATCAACTACTAAAGGTATTGGCTCCAACTCAGGTTCAGAGAATAATTTGAACACGAAAGGAGCAAATCCTACGACCTTCATTCATAACATTAGCAAATACACAAAATGCTCCTCATTACATTTGAAAGCAATTGAGCAAAATTGTACAATGGTATAATGTATCACTCCCAAAACCAACAGTCTCAGATACATTTTATTTAGTAAACAAACAACTAATGAACATGACTGATATATATCTTATAGAGTTTGAATTCCACTGTCAAACTTATCATCACCTCTTATTATGACAAAGGCTAGGATCAGGTACTCCAACTTGAGAATGACTCCTGCAATCCATCAACAATCTTATTAAATGTCACCATTGAAACGAAGCTATTCAAATTTTAAAATACCCCACTCTTATATTTCCTATATTATTTACTACCGAGAGTTTTCATCTGGTGAAACCTCAATAATAACATCAATACTTTTTCTAACTAAAGCTCCACTAGTTCTATAACATCACCTTTATTATCATAGAAATTACTCCAACATTAGCAATCAATTTTCAACACCTGCTTGATGACAGAGAACATCATATCTTTACCCAGAAATGCAAACTGCTTAATTTAGAATGTGCAGGAAGTCTAGAAAATGTTTTCACAAACACTCTTTAGAGATTTGTTAATGATCTCTTTCCTGTCTATTTCTTACTTAAAAATCAATAACTCTTAAATATCAAAATCAAGGTAAACCTAGAGAAATAGCATCTCCCCAAGAGTAGCATTACACCAGAGAAACAAAATCCGCGTACAAGCCCCAAAATATTCATCATGTATCAGTATCTCACATAATCCACAATTTCTAACTTTTGTTGCTCAGAATATCATTTCAAATTGACATCCCTACTATTCCTCAGTTACTACACAACCACACTTTTATTAGAGATCTGCATCTCCTCATAGATTTATAATTTGACTAGTAAAACACAGTTACTTTTCTTCATTCCAATGAATGCAAACCTGGAAGTCTAGAATCCCTCAAAGTTGACACCGTCAAGAAATCTCTCAAAATTTTCATTATTGGTTACTTTGCCTTGTAAAGATGTTTGGGTCACATTAATGCTAAATCTTCTGCCAAATTATATATATATAGCTCCCAATAACTAAGTTCATCAAACATCTTAACCAATAGGATCTGAAGTTTTTAATATAACATCCTTTTACCCTAGTTAAATATAACTCCCAACCATACATTCGGATAAATCAAATCCATCATTTAAGAATTGATAGGCCTAAACTCCAAATTAACATTCAGCGATATTCTACCATACTTTAATCCATAGACAGATTTCATTCCGTAGTTCTAATTATGCACTTAAATTTCCAACAAGCTCATCATTAAGCTTATATACAACTTCCATTTGAAATCTGAATCTAAAAGCTCACTGATGAAGAAACTGGAAAAACTTGAGATCGAAGATATCAAGAAGCAGAGTTTCATTCTTTTTCTGGGTGAGACTCTTACAACATAGACAACCAAGAAGTCACTATCAATCTAGGTAGCAATTGGGCTTGGGCTTCGTAGTGGGAAGAGAGTCTTCGAGAGCAGAAGCAAATGTCTGTTAATAAAAAAGAGAGGCTTTTCCACCCTCTTCCCCTCCATCCCTTTCCCCAAGCTACAGGGGGGAGTAGCCTTTCTAATTATATATCGCTTTAGCCCATACTTCTATCTATCATGTACCACAACCACAGAATCAAGTTCTCGGAAAGGGTGCGGAGTAGAGCCTGAGGTCGATGTTTGGCTGCCACAGATTCACAACCTAGAAATCTAGAACAGATCATTACTCCACTATTTGGATTTAACATTGGCTCCATTGTCCTCATTGCATACTTGTAAAAATTCCTTTGAGAATGATTTCTAAGGTGCAACACCTAACCTCAAGTCAAATAATTGCATCACTCTTTCCAAGACCTCAATCCAATCGAAAAGTTTTGGTCCTCACTTCATTGAACACGCAATTTCTATTCCATTCTAAAATTGCAATACATTTCTCAATTTTCAATACATAATCCTACAGATGTAGGATTCGTTGTACTTAAAGAAGTCATCTCTTTTATCATCGAATATATTTCATATCACATATCCAATACACCTAAACTCCCAAAGAATCTACTACTGGGCTCTGATACCAAATTTGTCACGCCCTGTTTTCCGAAAGCGTAAGTTAACCAATTACTTCGAAATTTATAAGGAAATACTTCAATGGTACTTTAAGGAAAAATAATTCTAATGCCATGGTAACACCAAGGCATGAAAAACTAGTTCACTTATGAGAAAACAATTTTAGAAATTTCCAATATTTAACAATTTAGAAATCAACTCATTCAAAAATAGGTATGGTGAGGAAAAGTACCTCTTTGGGCTTTACTTTGAATTTTCTCCAGATTTCTTTCTCTACCATGGCTAGATCTGGGTCTTCCTTTTCTTCTTCTTTCTCTCTCTTTCTTTCTTTCTCTCTTTTTCTTCCTTTTCTTCTCTGGCCGTGTCTTTTTCTTGTCCTCCTTTTCTTCTTCTCATTTCTTCTATATAAATATACTACACTAGAGACTTAGTCAAAGCTTTTCTTGGAAGATTTATAATGTATGCACATATTTATATATATATATATATATATATATATATATATATATATATATATATATTTATGAGACACATGCACCACCACATATGAAAACACTAATGGTACAAGTGTCTTGTATCTTCCTTAATTTGATGACACACATTTGTTTTGTTTATTTATTTATTATTATTATTTTTTGACACTTGTCACTATAAAATCCATCCATCTTTTCTTCATTTATCTATTTTATTTTCCCACCACCTACTTTCATTATTTCCAATGTAATCACCGTTAAAATATTTTACTTACTTAATCCAAGTCCTTTTAACTTTTAGGATATTACACTCAATAAAGCGGAATGATGATATAAGATATATGTAATTAACTTCAAATTATTGTGATAACACTTTACTAAGTTTATTGAAGGTGGAGTTTGAATGTGATGTGGATCATAAAGACAAATCCTGAAAGTTGGACATTGGAATAGTGAAACTCAATAGCACAGAGTCTGGCATAAGTGCTACCAACAAACAAAAAATTAACCATGGCAACCATTAGGCTTTGGGGTCAATGTGTGCTTAATATGGAACTTGATACAATGACAATTCCTCAACTTGTGGTGCACTGAAGATTTTGATGCCTACCAATGTAAGCATTTTGTGATCAAATATTGACATGGGGAAGGTTGTAGAAAACCTTTCCTTTGAGAATTTTTTCCTCAAGATGGTATAAGCTGTGGATGAGCTCTTGTAAGATAATTATGTTGGAAAATTATTTGAACAGACTGATGTTGGGAGGGGTCAGATTCATTGGTTCAATTGGTAACACATGATGGTGAGTGGTTTGAAATGCTGTCTTTGATCATTGTGGTATCCTTTGGTTGTGTGAAGCTTTGGTTCTAGCTTCCTATGGGCAAGTGGGTTTATGTATGTTAGAGTATGAAGAGTGAAGGAGCCCAAATTGACGTCATGTTGAATGGCTGTGTTTTCTTACAAGATGTTTGGTTGGTCGTGTGGCAGCTGTGATGTGGGATACAAGTAGGATTCAGGCATATGTTAAAAGGCTGAGAGGCATAGATACTTCTAGGAAGAGCCGAGTCCATATTAGACATTTGTTAATATCAAATCACCTTGAATGTTGCTTATCCACATATAAACACACACAAGTACATTCATATAGACATTCATTGTGTCCTTTATCTCTCTCTGTGTTGTGATAGTGTAGATTATAATTCCATGAATCATAGATTACAAATTTCATGTTTTTATCATAGAATATCAATCTGTGTTGTATAACATAAGTTTCATATAAAAATAATATATTCTATTGCCTTCTTCTAGACACGGGTCCTACTTTTTAAAGATTCCTGTCCATATCCATGTTTCTTAGGTAAACAGAGGCTACTTGAGGTTAGAGTGATGGATCTCAATGGATTTGTCTTATTGTTTGTGTTCCATTCAGTCGAGGAGGCAAGGATTTTGGATGTGAGGGATTGGATTTTTGAGAATGAACCACCCTCTTTCTGCTGATGGGTTCCTATGAGTGATTGCTTCAAGGTCAAAGCCAGGCTTGACTCTCACTCACCCGAGGAGACAATGATGGGAACCCTGTCTTTAGCCACTATGGAAAATGTTTGGGGTGTTAGGTTTTTAGATTCGGTGGTTTGGTAGCAGGAAGGCCTCCAGAGGAAGTTGGGTTTAGTTGTGGGGGGGTTGGGGGAAGACTGCCCTTTGTGGGATAGGAGGGTCTTTAGCAAGATGAAAAAAAGGACTCTGATTTATTCAATCTCATGCTTGTCTTGAAATGTGGAGGATGGCTTCCATTGGTCAGTCTCACAGGTGTAAGGACCAATTCTAGAAGGGGTTATAGTTGTGAGAGGACTTGGTTGGAGTTGACAGTTGGTTAGCCAGGAGAATCTAACCAGGCAGGTTGTGGACACACCGTAAATGCCTAGTTGCTGGTCAGCCACGTCATTTAAAATTTGTTGAAGGTGTAGATAAAAATAGGCACTGCGTGCAAGTTAAAGCCCTGCTGACTGGAAAATGAGTGCATGAAACCACAAGAAATATGCTTTGTCAAATGATATCATTGTACTTGGCATCTGGAAGCCCATATTTTCATGATAAAATTCTTTTAGGAGTTATCTCATGTCAATATAGTTGTGGACTTTTTAAAATATGAGGCATGAACAAAGTGGCAGCCTGCAACAATTCATGTATTCTGGGTGTTTTCATTTGCTTTCATAGTCTTTGAGTTTTTTCATTTGTTTTGATAGTTTTGAGCTGTTATTCAACTGAATATATGGCAATCGTAATTATCTATATTCTTTTAATACCATTTTTTCTGATGCAGAAAAGAGTGACTGAGCAGATTTTTCTGGATCCACTGGCTAATAAGACAGGAGATGTCTGGCATGTATTTCTGAAAGGAGATTTTAAAGATATGCTATATGGCTACAAATTTGATGGGAAGTTTTGTCCTGAAGAAGGACAGTACTACAATTCTTCTCAAATACTGTTGGACCCTTATGCTAAAGTTAGTGGCCTATTCCATTGCATCTTTTGCTTAAAACATATGATATCCTTCTATCCAGTTTGTGCATCCCAATTGTATACTTTTTGCAATGTGTTTTACTTGTCTTTTGTTGTGCATTGATTTTCCTGTCACATATTCAGGCAGTTGTAAGCAGAGGGGAATTTGGTATTTTGGGACCTGTAGAAAGTTGCTGGCCCCAAATGGCCTGCATGGTACCTTCTGCCAATGATGAGGTAATGAATATGTATAGATACTTCTACTGCAGTAGTTGTGTATCTTTGATAAAGCATTGTAGTTAAAAAAAAATCCCAAGATTAGATGTGGATGAAGACGTCTTCTGACACTCGAAATCGTATAGGCTATAGCATTAGAAAAACTCCTGCATGTATTTGACAAGGCATTTCCTTCATCATTCTGGGATCTGACCTACTATCCATTCTTTGTGCTTAATCTTGGAACAGTTTTACCCTCAGTTTGGAGAATCATTCACCGGTCGTATCTTTAGGTTATAAATACTTTTGCCTGCGAATAGTTGCACTTTCTGATTTCCTTCTGCATCAAGTTTACTTCAAAATGTCCAAAAAAAAGTGTCAAATTTTTATTTCTAGATATCTTCTCTTTCTACAGGAGATTTATTCTCTGAAAATCTTATTAGGATCAAACATCAAAATTTTTATGCTATAATTCTTGCCTTTAAACGGGAGATTCTTTTTAAAATGTAATAAATCCAGATTCGGACAGGTTTTTCTCATTACTATGCTTAATTCCATTTTTCAGCTGATTACTTGTGAATCATGATTTGTAATATATTTGGTTGTTCACAAATCTTTGGTATAGGAATTTGTCTTCTTCCTTCTGGCCTTATTCATTCGGTTAAATGGGCTACCTTGCTTTTAGACAATCCTATTTCCATGTCCAAAGAACATTTCCTTTTGGTATGTGTAAAGAGCATTTTTTTATTGTGAAGCAATTGTACCATCTTTTTTGTTACTATGTCCTATTAATATGCATGCACGCGCGCAATGTTTTGAAACTGAAAGAATCTGTCCTCTGAGTGGTCTTGATTATGGTCTGGACAGACTCCTCTTAGCTTTTGTATGCTTCTGAAAAAGATGAGTCACTTCTATTGCAGGAAAAGAGCTATCTGTGCCGAATGTGGAGTTGTTCGTGCTTCTCACTCTTACGTAATCTGCATTTTGTTTAGTCTGCTTGAGCTTATGATGAGCTCTGCTGAGACTGGTCAAGCCTAGCCTTTTATTATTTTGACTTTCTTTTTAATTTGCTTTTTGTAGAATCTACAACTGATGCAAATATAAATGGTGATTAGATTGGAAAGAAAGAAAGTAGGTGAAGCAATTGGAGATAAAATGAAACAAAATCAACGATGATGGTCAGGCATCTGAAATGAAGGCCAATAATTGTACCAGTGAAGAAGAGTGACATGGTTTACATTGAGAGAAGTGTTAGGGAAAGAAGGATATGGCATGAAATGTTAAGGAATTATATTGTAGTGCATGGATTTATTGAATCTGTAGATTTAGAAGAATGGTGAATCATCTTGTATCCAATTCCAATTAATTAGGGTAGTGCTTTGTTGAGGTGAATTGAGTATATTTTTAGATTTTAAATTCCGGGAGAAGCATTATCACCTATTGGTCTCCTTTTTCCTATTCTTTTCCCCACTTGTTTTAAATTGAACATTATAACTGACTCTGAATAGTTAGGATAAAACTTTGTTGACTTTAACTGATTTTGAACTGAAAATTATGACTCTGAGTTCTGATTGCCCCCATCTTTCAGAAATACCATATCATAAGTTTCGATTTTTTATTTTATTTTTTATACCTAATTTGGTTTCATATTTTACTTTTGTTGATCTTTTACAGTTTGACTGGGAAGGAGATTTACCCCTTAAGTGTCAACAAAGAGATCTTGTTATATACGAAATGCATGTTCGTGGATTTACAAGACATGAGTCAAGTCGAGCAAACTTTCCTGGTACATACCGTGGTGTAGTGGAAAAACTTGATCACTTGAAGGTAAGAGTAATTAATTTTAGAACTTGATCATCTTAAAATGCTCCTTACTTGACAGCCTCAAACAGCCATTATATGAGAATTTCAATATGTAGACTACTAGAGCACTTGGATATAGATTTTAAATTATTGATCAAGTAAATATTTATTAGTTTTAGAGATATAGGGTGATGATCTCAGATTTTAGCCTGGAGGTAATGAGTTTCAGTTATTGAGCGGTGTCTGTGGTCTCTTTATGGGCGTATTCGACTAATTTATAATTGTTTTTATGCTGAGTTACATGAGCTCAATAGTTTCACAAAAAAATACAATTTATTGTACACTCCATATTTTTGAAATATTGGATCTGGAACGATTGCTTTAAGGATTAGCCATCTAACTGTAGTGCGTGAGGTTGGTTATAGTTTGTACTTATTTTGTATGTATCATAAAAAGAATGTTGTGCATTATTAATTTCCACTTTCCCGTTTAATGTATCTTTTATTGTGGCAGGAACTTGGTATCAACTGTATAGAGCTAATGCCATGTCACGAATTCAATGAGCTGGAGTACTACAGCTACAATTCTGCCTTGGGTGATTATAAGTACACAACTCTGACCCTTTCACGAACTATTTCTTTTCTCTATCTTTTTTCTTTGATTCATTGATAGTATGGAAGATTCTACAAATTTGGGGATTTATTTTTATATATAAAAAATAAATTTATACCACTACTAGTTTTTATAGGAAAATAATCCCTTATCTTAGCTTTTGTATCTTGATTAAAATTTTGTCTATGGTAATGCATATAATCTGTAACCTGTAGGTCATGGATGCCTTTCCATCCCACCTTTAAAAAAAAAAATGGGAAGAAGAAAAAATTCTGCATTTTTTAGAAGGGGAAGATACACAAGTTTGTGAACATAAAAACTCAATAAGAACATTTTGGCACTACAAGAATATTTGGTCTTATGGAAAATAATTCTTTAGGGTGAATTTTTGGGGATATTCAACGGTCAATTTCTTTTCACCAATGACAAGATATGCATCTGCGGGTACCGATGATTGTGGCCGTGGCGCAATAAATGAATTCAAACATCTTATTAAAGAAGCACATAAACGAGGAATTGAGGTGATAGCTTGTTTCAACATGGTCTAGGATTTCTTCTTTAAAGTTTTGGTGAGATTTTTCTCTAATTTATATATTAATTTATTTTTTAACAGGTGTTCATGGATGTTGTTTTCAATCACACCGCTGAAGGGAATGAGAATGGTCCCATATTGTCATTTAGGGGTGTTGATAACAGTGTCTTTTATATGCTTGCGCCTAAGGTATGACTGTCCAAATTATTTTTTCTTTCGGTGTATTTCTTCAGAAGAAATTGTATGATTCTACTTATTGAATTTTTTTACCTACATATCGTTTGTTTGAAACTTATAGTTAATGGAGGTGTCCTCTTTCAATGCCTTCAAATTCCTGTATAAATGTTGGTTAATTTTATATTTAAAGAAGGAGATCCTGTGCTTCTGTCCAGACTAATTTCTTGATCAGCCAGCATACAATTTTATCTTCTATATAAAAGAAACTGCTTCCCACTCAGAACTTTCTCAAATTAATGTAGGGAGCTTTTAAGAAATTGAGGTACTAATGCTTGGTATATGAGCTCCATATGTGTTTACAAGTTCTCATAGAACAAAATAAGTGGAACAAAAACTGATTTGTTGTTAAGATATTTTAAGACCAGGAGATGAAAACTGCAGCTTTTGTTAAACTGGACCGGTGGCTTAAACTGGGAGAATTACATCACTATCATCAATTTCGTTCTTTTTGGCTAAAAAAGCAGACGTGTGGGAATCTTTTAAGAAATTGAGATACTAATGCTTGATATATGAGCTCCATGTGTGTGTCTATAAGTATCTGAAAGTACAAAATAAGTGGAACAGAAACTGATTTCTTGTCACATTTTTTTAGGACAACGAGATGAACGCTGCAAGTCTTGCTAAACTGGACTGGTGACTTAAATTGAGGGTGTCAGATCACTATTGTTGATTTCTTTTTGTTTGGCTAAAAAAGCAGATGACACAAATTGGGCTGAAATTCAATTGTATTGAAATCACAATGAAATTACACTGTTTTATACACTTCAGAGGATCTAAATTAGGAAACTCTAAAACTAGGAAACTGTCTAATCCTAGAGATATTGACCAAAGACTAATTCCCTAAAATTAGGGATTTCAATGACTAAAAACATTACAAAATCTCCTAGCTAATTACAGCTATACACAAACGGTTTCCTTATTTATAGAACTGAATTTTCCACACTCCCCCTCAAGCTGGTGAATGGATATCATCCATTCCAAGCTTGCTTGCTAGTCTCTGAAAAAACGTCCCAGACAATCCTTTGGTGAGTATGTCTGCAAGTTGATTGCTAGTGGAAACGAATGGAGTGCAAATTAGGCCATTGTCAGGCTTCTCCTTTATAAAGTGCCTGTCAACTTCAATGTGCTTTGTACGGTCGTGTTGCACTGGATTATGTGCAAAATTAATGGCTGACTTATTGTCACAATAAAGCTTCATTGGACCTTCCCACTTGACTCTTAGATCTTCTAAGACAATTTTCAGCCATAATAATTCGGAATTCCAAGTGCCATTGCTCTAAACTCGGCTTCTGCACTGGATCTTGCCACAACATTATGTTTTTTACTCCTCCAAGTCACAAGGTTGCCTCCTAGAAAAGTGCAATAACCCGAGGTAGATCTCCTGTCAATTACAGACCCTGCATAATCTGCATCAGTGTAGGCTTCAAGAGTTAGCTCCTCCCCCTTCTTAAATAGAAATCCTTTGCCCGGTGTGCCTTTCAAGTACTGTAGGATTCGATACACAGCCCTAAGATGTGACTCTTTGGGATTGTGCATGAATTGACTTACAACACTAACTGCATAGGCTATGTCTGGTCTAGTGTGTGACAAGTAGATAAGCCTTCCCACAAGTCTCTGCTAGGAGCCTTTATCTACTGCCGTGTCTTCCAGAGCATCTCCAAGCCTGTGGTTGAACTCTATAGGCGTCTCTGCTGGTCTGCAACCTAACTTGCCTGTTACCATCAGCAAATCTGTTACATATTTTTGCTGAGATATGAAAATTCCTTCCTGAGAATGTGCTACCTCAATGCCGAAAAAATACTTTAGTTTGCCGAGCTCTTTGATTTCGAATTCTTTCACTAAACAGTTCTTTAAATTCTCTATTCCTTCCAAATCATCACTTGTCACTATAATGTCGTCTACATAGACTAACAATGCAGTCACTCCCCTTGAAGCCGAGTGCTTTACAAACAAGGTGTGATCGCCTTGGCTCTATTTGTATCCTATATTGAGCATTACCTTGGCAAACCTTCCAAACCAGGCTCTTGGAGACTGTTTTAATCCGTACAACGCCTTTCTTAACCTGCATACCACCTGTCTTGTATTCGAACCAAACCCCGGTGGAACTTCCATATAAACCTCCTCCTTGAGATCACCATGTAAAAAGGCATTTTTGACATCGAATTGTTGTAATTTCCAGCCCAAATTAGCAGCCAATGACAAAACACTCTAACGGTGTTCATCTTCGCAACAGGGGCAAATGTCTCAAGATAATCTATTCCATATGTTTGGGTATAGCCTTTAGCAACTAACCTTGCTTTGTACCTTTCCAACGAACCATCTGACTTGTATTTCACCGTGAATACCCATCTACATCCCACCGGTTTCTTCCCTCTCGGCAATTTCACCAAGTCCCATGTCTTGTTATTCTCAAGTGCTTCCATTTTGACGTTCATGGCATTCTTCCAATTCTCATTACCTAATGCCTCGGATATGGTTTTGGGAATGGAGATTGTGTTTAGGCTTGTGAGAAAGGCTTTGTGGTTATGGTACAGATTCTTGTATGACATGAATAAGCACAGAGGGTGTTTGGTGCATGCTCTAGTTTTCTTTCTAATAGCAATGGGAATATCATAATCACTTTGATCAAGAACTTCAGTGACACCATATTCATTAGAAATAGGTTCAGTAATTACCTCGCTAAGTCCAAGAGTAGGGGTTGATTTGGGTGATTGAACCTGCACAGATTGAGTGATTGGTGCCCTTCTTCTTGAAAAAACCAGCAGTGGACGAGTAGAGTCTTGAATTTGTTTTCCCTTTATCATCTCTTGTGGCTTGGGTGTATGAGGCTCGGTTTCAGGTTGTATGGATTCGGACTGAATGTTTGGTTCAGGCTGGATTAGCTCAGGTTGATCAACAGGAATGGACTGAGTGTCAATAGGAACAGACTGAGTGTTTGGCTGGACAACAAAGACAGGAACCGAGGAGGAGGATAATGGAAAATCAAGAAGAAAAAGATCCTTGTCCTTATCTTCCGTGAATGAGATCTCCCCCTGAAGATAAGGACGAGTAAAGTAATGATCTTCTTCAACAAAAGTGACATCAGCTGACACATAGAATTTTCTTGTGGGAGGATGATAGCATTTGTACCCCTTTTGAGTGGAAGAATAGCCAATAAAGACGCATTTGACAGCCCGTGGATCAAGTTTCCCCTGTTTTGAGAATGCACATGGACAAAAGCAACACGACCGAATATTTTGGGAACAAGACTACTTTGAAGCATTGAAATTTGGAAAGAATTTCGTTAAAATTTGCGTAGGACTTTTAAAATCAAGAACCTTTGTAGGCAATCTGTTTATCATATAAGCAGCAGTTAAAACCGCTCCCCCCCCCCAATATTGCTTAGGAACATTTTCTTGAAACAATAATGCTCTTGTAATAGCTAAAATGTGACCATTCTTTCGTTCAGCCACACCATTTTGTTGGGGTGTGTTAACACAAGAAGATTCATGTATTTTGCCCTTTTCTCGGAAATATGGTGAGAGAAACTAATTAAAATAGTCTTTAGCATTGTCAGAACGAAATCTTTTTATTTCAGTACCAAATTGTGTTTTGACCATGTTGTAAAAAACAGGAAAGACAGAGCTCATATCAGATTTATTTTTCATAAGAAAGATCCAAGACACACGAGTGCAATCATCAATGAAAGAAACGAACCACCGAGCCCCAGAAATGTTAGAAACAGTGGACGGTCCCCAAATGTTAGAAATAGTGGACGGTCCCCAAATGTCACTATGAATGAGTAAGTGGAACATATGTTCTTTTATCGCTTATTGAAAAGAAGCACGTTTGTGCTTTGCAAGTTCACAGACATCACAGTGAAAATTTTCAACATCTAATCCTTTGAACAATAAAGGAAACATAATTTTAAGGACTTTAAATGACGGGTGACCAAGACGGAGGTGTTGAAGCCAAATCTTGTCTTTATTGGATTTAAAAGACTTTGAAAGAAATGATAATGGTGAGGAATTCGCAACACTAACTTGACCACTGGGTTCTTCAAGATGGTAGAGACCATCTCTTTCTCTAGTATGTCCAATCATCCTCCTCATGCCCTGTTCCTGAAATACACAACGAGATGGATAAAACACCACACTGCAATTAGAATCTTTAGTGAGCTTGTAGATTGACAAAAGGTTGGTAAATAATTTTGGTACATGGAGAACATTTCTAAGTGTGAGGGTTCTGCTTATAAAAATATCTCCCTGACCAGCCACTGTTGTCATAGAACCATCGGTTATTGTTATCTTCCTATTGCTAGGACAAGGTGTATATGAGATAAATTTTTGTGATGAGTGGGTCATGTGATCTGTAGCTCCTTAGTCAATGACCCAAGATATTGTGGTGGATATATCTGAAACTTTAAAAGCATGAGCAGAGGAAGATATATCTGAGAACTCCAAAGTGCAAGTACCTGTTGTAGATGGTTTCTCCAAAGATCCCAGCAGATTCTCCAATTTCTCAATTTCCTCTCTATCGAACTCAATAGATGATTCTTGAGATTTACCTCCTCCAGCCTATTGTATATTTGCCATATACGCCTGCCCTTATCCCTTTGGTTGTCCACCTTTTGCCGTCCAATTTTTGTTTGCCGTCTCCGGTTTGCCGTAGAGTTTCTAGCATTTGTCCCTAGTATGGCGGGACTTTTTGCAATATGTGCACCATAGGGAATCTTTATTGACTGGCCTTGTAAAATCTGCCCGCTTGTTGTCTTCATTAGATGGCTGCTCTTGGCCAAAGTTCCTCACATTTGCAGCTTTTGTAACCAAGGCTGAACTGTCCACTGGGTTATTCTCAATCATAACTCCTTTTCTTCCTTCCTCAACACGAACAATTGCAATTGTTTCATTAAGTGATGGCAGATGTTCCTTTCCGAGTATTTGGACTCTTACTACATCAAATTCAATGTTCAATCTTGCAAGAAAATCATAAGTTCGGTCTTTTTCGACAAACCTCTTAAGGAGGGCTGCATCCTCACTGCATTTCATTTGAATGCACTGGTAATGATCCATCTCTTGCCATAAGCTCTGCAATAGATTGGAGTACTCTGTGATTGATCGACTTCCTTGCTTGGTGGATGAAATCTTGGTCTTGATTTCATAGATTTGTGCAGCATCCCGGACTTTAGAGTAAGTCTGCTTCACGGCCTTCCATATTTCTTTGGCTGTGTTAAGAAACATACATGTATCATTGGTTTTTGGCAACATAGAGTTCCATAACCAAGACATCACCATAGAGTCTTGTTCATCCCAAGCATCAAATTTGGGATCCCCTTTGTTAGGCCCAGTACCGAGTAAGTGACTCAGTTTGCCTCTTCGCTTAAAGAACGTGTGAACTAATTGAGACCACTTTAGATAGTTCTTCCTGTTCAACCTGTACGCTGCCTGGATGTTCTGCAATTCCCCTGTTGGAATCGAGTTGCTGCCTTCAGTCAAAGGAACCTCCGAGGTAGTCGTGGTGTTGCTGTTGTCGGCTGTTTCTGACATGGTCTTTTGGTAAAAGGGTTACGGTCTTGAGGGGTGATAGTGTGGGGTTGGAGATTGATAATAATCAGTCTAGCGATATGAGAGTTCGCAAGACCAGAAATACAATTCCCAGAATTGAGCCTACAGCTCTGATACCATGACACAAATTGGGCTGAAATTCAATTGTATTGAAATCACAATGAAATTAAGCTGTTATATACACTTCAGAGGATCTAAATTACGAAACTCTAAAACTAGGGAACTGTCTAATCCTAGAGATATTGACCAAAGACTAATTCCCTAAAATCAGGGATTACAATGACTAAAAACATTACAAAATCTCCTAGCTAATTACAGCTATACACACACGGTTTCCTTAGCTAATTACAGCTATACACACACGGTTTCCTTATTTATAGAACCGAATTTTCCACAGCAGACATGATATTTTCCATTTACTATAGGCTAAAATAGATTCCACTTTGGCTGATTTAGTTATTTTGTCATTTTGATCCATTTTGATCTTTTTCTTGTCAATGTTGCTTATTTTTTTCTCAATCAATTCTGTCTCTGGTTTTGTGTGTGTGTGTGTGTGTTTCTAATAAGTTTTTGATGCTTGGATTTATTGTTTTTTATTTTCTTAAAAAAGTATGACCAGTGACTGTTCTTATATATAAATTTCATTATGGTTGGTTTGACAAAACATCAAATTATCTGGTACCAGCAAATTGCATTCTACTGGATAAATCCCATTGCGTACAGCCTACTGAATTGACAATATTGGTTTTAATCAGGAACCGGTAATATCTGTTATTAGTTTTAAGGCTCGGCTCAACTGGTGAGTAGCCCATGTTGCAGGTCTTTTAAGCCATCCAGTTGTGTCCAGGAGTAAACAACTTAACAACTGAAATACGAGTATTTCTGAATTTCAATACTATGAATGCCTAAAATTCTATAATGTTTCTTCAGTGTTATAATCATTGTCAAGTAACTACTGTTTTACCCTTTTTCAGGGAGAGTTCTATAATTATTCAGGTTGTGGAAACACCTTCAATTGCAACCATCCCGTTGTACGCCAATTCATATTGGACTGCTTGAGGTAGATTTACGCAAGATTATAAATGAGTTTTTTTTTTTTTTTTTTTTTTTTGACCTGAATCAGTTATATCTGTAATGTGAGTACTAGTTGTACATATTTTGAGAAAAGTTCAAGTATGTTAATAACTTCGTTAATGGAAATTTTAAAATGTTATTATGAGTTTTGTTGATTTTTTATCCCAAATTTTAGAAATAAGAAGTGGTTCACTTGGTACATTACTAACATGATCAAGAATGCAGTATCCAGAAATTTATAACAAGTAATTTTAATCATGGATCATTTATTGATAATATACAATATAATTTATGTTTGGCAATATAAGGATAATTTATTATCTTATTTTATGTTTGTAATCTTTTATACTGAAGTTTTTAGTGTTAATTTTATGTGTAGTCATCTTTATTGCTACATGAGAATAAAAGATCTTTTCTATTTTAATGGACAACAGATATTGGGTAACAGAAATGCATGTGGATGGCTTCCGCTTTGATCTTGCTTCTATCTTGACAAGGGGAAGCAGGTTATCTACCTGATATTTTAGACATAGTTAAGTTTATAAGAAGATCAATTTTACACTTTCTCCCCTCTAATGTTGGTTTTCACCAGTCTCTGGGATGCGGCGAATGTATATGGAAATCCAATAGAAGGTGACATGCTGACAACTGGCACTCCTCTCAGCATCCCGCCACTAGTCCATATGATTAGCAATGATCCAATACTTCGTGGAGTAAAGGTATTTGCTACAGTTCCTCTTTGTGCTCATCTGAAAACCTTAACGTGTCCTTTTATCTTAAGAAGAGGAAAGTAGATTAAAAATAGCTTCCTTTTCTCTTCAAATATAAAATATAAAGAAGAGAGATAAGAATGTCACCATGAGGTAAGAAGATAAAAACCAGTCAGCATGATGATGACTCCATTATTCAGCCTCCTTGTTGGCTGCCCAATGCAACCAAGTGTAAATAGATACGAAATTCTTTCAAATACGTGAGTACATTGAACAAGTACGGTGGAATATTTTTGAAAGATATCCAGAGAAGGACCCATTTTTACTAACTACTTCAGATGGATTTTTTCTTTCAAGAGCCTGAGATCAATAAAATTTTTTAAAACCTGAAAAACAACTACACTTCAAAATTTTGGTTGGAATCATTCTGAAATTTTAGGAGATGAAATGAAAATTTGAAAACGAATCTGAACAGGCCCTGAATATTGTGAGAAATTGTCAAAATTAATTTTGTTCTTCCCAGGGTTGGATGCAGGTGTACACTTTCTATCTACTATACATGTTTGTGTTGGTTTCTGTCGTCTGTTGGCAATTTTCTGCATTTCTGTTTCTGCCATTCCTATTAAAAAGATGACTAAAACTTTCTGTACTTCTTTCAAACAGCTTATAGCAGAAGCATGGGATTGTGGAGGCCTTTACCAAGTTGGCATGTTTCCGCACTGGGGTATTTGGTCAGAATGGAATGGGAAGGTCAGTGAGAATATTTTGCTGTTTGATCATCATCTCATGTATTTTCATGATTGGAAGATAGAGACTACTGAGTATGATGCTTCAATTAAATGGGAATTTTTTTTTTTCCCCAAAAAGTATATGCATCTGTATACACAAATTTCATAGTTTGCAAATAAAGAACAAAATAGGGAGCAAATAGAATTTTATTAATTTATGAAAATTGAGTATAATCCTCTGAGATATTCTTTACAAAAGAAAGAAAGTATCCTTTGATTCGATCTCCTTTGTTGGTTGGATCCAAAGGCTGTTGGAGCTTGATCTTGAATCGGGTTGCTGACAATCTTCTTTAAGTATTTGTAGTTGAAGATGATCGCTGATGATTTTTGATCGAGGACTGATGAAGCTTGATCTCGAACAGTGCTGTTTGATGATTCTTTGAACTTGTCTGAATCGCAGGGAAAGAACGGCACGATTTTAATGTGCTTGTTATTCTTTGTTGAATTTGAGAAAGAACGACACGGGCTTTGGATGTGCTTGTTGTTCTTCGTCTTCAGAAATGAGAGAATTTGTTGAATTTGGTGAAGAACGGCACGACTTTGGATGTGCTCGTTGTGCCTTCAGAGAGAATTTGTTGAATTTGATAAAGAACAACACGGCTTTGGATGTGCTTGTTATTGATCACCGTGGAATTTGGATGAAGAACGGCACGATTTGATGTGTTTGTTGTTGATTACCGTAGAATTTGATAAAGAACGGTACGATTTGATGTGCTTGTTGCTCTTCGCCTTCAAGTTTGGGTATTGGGAATGAATGTTGGCAGAGCTTCTGTATTTCTCTCTGGGATTTCTGGCCCTCTGGATTTCTGAGTTTGAATTTCTAGACCCCTCTCCTCCTTCCTCTAGGCCTCTATTCATAGGCTTCTTGGATTAATAGGATGATGACACGTATCCTCTCCTGATAAGGACAAAATCATAACTGGGTCGGGTCGACTATATTGTGATGATTATCTATAAAATAATTATTCCAAATATATTTTATTAGGAATAATTATCTTTTTATTTAATCATCTGGGTTGGGCTAATTAAATAATTTAATTAAACATGAGACCCATATTTAATGGGTAAATTTGTCAAAACAAAAGTGCAAAAAATTTTAGTGTCTACAAATTGCCCCCATTTCGAGTCCCATGTTTGACAGGACTTGTTTCCTTTTTCAAGTGGGACTTGAAGTATCCAACTTGGTCTTTGAATTGTAAAAGGCTTTCCTATCCAATTTTGGATTATAATTTTACTTTCCCATTTGAACTGAATTATACAAATCCCAGTACAAATAGAAGATATTTTATTATCTATATATACATATCCATGCTATAGGGTTAGACATCAATTTCAAAGCCTCTGAAGACTTGTTAGATTGCGGCCTCTGCTCGAACAAATAATACGTATGACTTTTTTTTTTTTTCACTCCTTTTCCCTTTTTATTTTTCTCTTTTTTTCTTTTATTTCCTTTTTATTTTTTTTTTTTTTCTCACTTTTTTTTCACGCATTTTTTTTTTCTTTCGCATTTTTCTTTTCTTTTCTTTTCTTTTTTTTTTTTCACGCATTTTTGGAATGCATCTTTACTGTCCCTCTAGGACCCATTGTTCCGTCAGAACCCATTGTTCCGTTGGAACACATCTTTTTTTTTGATAAGTAAAATGTATTAGAAAGCGTTTAAAAGGGGAACGCGTCCCAAGCTATACAAATAAAAACAGAACCTATGATCTCAAGGAACACATCTTTACTAGTCCGTCCGGACCCATTGTTCTGTTGGAACACATCTTTACAAGTCCGTTAGGACCCATTGTTCCGTTGGAATGCATCTAGTCCGTTAGGACCCATTGTTCCATTGGAACACATTTTTACAAGTCCGTCAGGACCCATTGTTCCGTTGGAACGCATCTAGTCCGTCAGGACCCATTATTCCTTTGGAACGCATCTAGTCCGTTAGGACCCATTGTTCAGTTGGATCACATCTTTACTAGTCCGTCAGGACCAATGAGTTCCGCCGCTTCTTTTTATTTTATTTTTTATTATTATAATACAGAGAAATCCACTTTGATAAAAGTCAAGAATGAAGTGAATGGTGAAGGCAATCAAATTCTGACCAAGATCCCAAATAAAGTAAACTTGACAAACTTTTCAGCAAAACTCCATCAGAATCTTGACATGTTGCACAAGTATGAACCGCCTTTGAATACAAAACTCCACCAGAATTTGACTTTATATTCTTGTGCATCTAGACATCACTCTCGAATGTGAAATTTGACTTGAAGTTAACAGCTTACGCAAGTGGGCTTGAACATAATCTCCATAAGAACTTGACTGTGTACAAGTGCACTTATGCATTAGTTTCGAAGACAGAGCTTGATTTGGAGTTGACGGCTTGCACTAGTGTAATCCTCTTTGAAGATGGAGCTTCACCTTATCTTGGCAAAGCCTTATGTAATCCAAGCTTGAGTTCGGTGTGGACTGGCCTGAAATTTGAAGATAATTTAAGCTCATATCAAGGAGCGTTGTTGATTTTACCTTTTCTAATTTTTTTTGAAGGCTTGGAAGTAGTCCAAGTTTGAGTTTGACATGGATCAATTTGAATTTGAAGATAGTTTATGCTCGTATCAAGGAGCGTTGTTAAGATTTTTTTTTTTTTGTTGGGTTGACTGAACTTGGAACAGACCTCCAAGACGCCTACGTACCCTGAATAGGGATCAAGTCATCACGTAGTTCAAATTTTTTATTTTTTATTTTTTATTTTTTATTTTTGTAAACAGTTTATACTCATGTCAAAGAGTTTTTGATTTTTTTTTTTCTTCAGGCGAACAATTTATACTCGTGCCAAGGAGTGTTGTTTTTTTCCCTTCAGGTAGACAGTATAAATTCGTGTCAAGGAGTGTCATTTTTTTTCAAGATGACAGTTTGGGCTCGTATCTGAGAGCAGTTCAATTTTTATTATTCTTCAACTTTGCAAGAATCAGACGGCAATCCAAACCTATGTTGAAGGGTATGGACTATCTTGTCATCACTTTGAGGATTTTCTTCTTGGTTTCCTTGACTTAATGCCCCCTGTGATTTAGCACTTTCAGTTGAAGTCATTGTTGTAGCATGGTGCGCTTCTTGATGCAAGTCTCTCGAGTTGATGCTTATAATGAAAGATGATACTACTTCATCATCCGAGTTATGAAGTACATTGTCTTTTTCTTCGGACTCACTTCCCTTATCTTCTTGAAGGTTGTCGGGTATATCTGGAACATCTTTCCTAGCACCATGATTTTTCATGCTAAACTCCATGTCGTGGGCTCGAGTAACAAGCTCTTCAAATGTGTGAGGCTTAATCCCTTGTAGGATTTAAAGAATTTCCCAGTGCATGCCTTGCATGCATGCTGCAGAAATTTCAGACAAACGATCCTTGCATTCAAGACTTAAAGCTCGCCAACGGTTGATGTAGTTAACCATGGGTTCACCCTTCATCTGTTTTGTGTTTGTAAGCTCCAGCATACTTACAGTACGACGAGTGCTGTAGAAACGGTTGAGAAATTCTCGTTCCATCTGCTCCCAACTGTCAATACCTCTAGCTTTGAGGTCTGTGTACCAATCAAATGCATTCCCTTTGAGGGAACGAATGAATTGTTTGACAAGGAGATCTCCGTCTGTACCAGCATTGTCGCAAGTTTATATAAAGTGTGCGATATGTTACTTGGGATTGCCTTTTTTGTCAAACTGTTGAAGTGTTGGAGGTTGATACCTAACCGGCATTTTTAAGATGTTAATTCTTTCTGTGTAAGGCTTTGAGTACATGCGAGCACTTTGAGATACACTATTGTATTGTTCTCTTATACAACTCCCTATCATGTCTTGAAGTTGTTGGACAGAAAGTGAGGCGACATAGGCATCTTTAATTGCGTGGTTGGCGGATATGACATTTTGATCTTCAATTGGAGTGATCTCTGGCATGGAATCAGAAGGAATTCTGCCTTTGCTTGACTCAGCATTGTCGTCATGCAATTTCAACTTTTCTGTCAGCGAGGCAATTTTCAGATCTTACTCCTTGAGAGAGTGTTGTAATCTTTCAATTGCACCGGCCATACTTGCCAATTGCTCTTCGTACGAGGTAGTAATTGTCATCATGACTGCATAATGACTAAGTTAGAGGAGATTTGTGGCCTTGGGACCAGCCTTAAGCTTGAACTTGTGTCTAGAGCAACCTTTGAGGTTGTAGGAACCTTCGTCCTTGCCCCCAGCGAGGTAAAGGCGGTATGAGCTTGAGTTGTTAAGTAGACAAATTTGGCGGATTTGACGGAATTTACTTTTACCGCATCGTGTTGCCTTTTGGTTGGAACGGATGCTTTGGTTATGTTCCGCATCATTGGGCTTGCAAAGATGTTGGTACCACTTGATGAAGTTGCAACCTTCTTGCCACCTTTTGCGGTGGTAATGATGTTGTCCGTCACGACTGCGATGTCCTTGGGGGTATTCTTGTTCTTTGTCTGAATTTTGTTAGATAGAATCTGATGATGAATTTGTTGAGGATTTGATGTAGGAGAAAGAGATGAGAGGCAGAGGGTGTCCCACTGGGCGTGCCAAAAATTTGTACACACAAATTTCGTAGTTTGCAAATAAAGAACAAAATAGGGAGCAAATAGAATTTTATTAATTTATGAAAATTGAGTACAATCCTCTGAGATATTCTTTACAAAAGAAAGAAAGTATCCTCTGATTCGATCTCCTTTGTTGGTTGGATCCAAGGGCTGTTGGAGCTTGATCTTGAATCGTGTTGTTGACAATCTTCTTCAAGTATTTGTAGTTGAAGAAGATTGCCGATGATTTTTGATCAAGGGCTGACGAAGCTTGATCTCGAACAGTGCTGTTTGATGATTCTTTGAACTTGTCTGAATCGCAAGGAAAGAACGGCACGATTTTAATGTGTTTGTTGTTCTTTGTTGAATTTGAGAAAGAACGGCACAGCTTTGGATGTGCTTGTTATTTTTCGTCTTCAGAGATGAGAGAATTTATTGAATTTGGTGAAGAACGGCATGACTTTGGATGTGCTTGTTATTCTTCGCCTTCAGAGAGAATATGTTAAATTTGATGAAGAACGACACGGCTTTGGATGTTCTTGTTGTTGATCACCGTGGAATTTGGATGAAGAATGGCACGATTTGATGTGCTTGTTGTTGATCACCGTGGAATTTGATGAAGAACGACACGATTTGATGTGCTTGTTGCTCTTCGCCTTCAGGTTTGGGTGTTGGGAATGAATGTTAGCAGAGCTTCTGTATTTCTCTCTTGGATTTCTGGCCCTCTGAATTTCTTCCTCCAGGCCTCTATTTATAGGCTTCTTGGATTAATAGGATGATGACACGTGTCCTCTCTTGATAAGGACAAAATCATAATTGGGCCGGACCGGCAATATTGTGATGATTTTCAATAAAATAATTATTCCAAATATATTTTATTAGGAATAATTATCTTTTTATTTAATCATTTGGGCTGGGCTAATTAAATAATTTAAGTGGACCAAGTTTGGGCCAATTAAATAATTTAATTCAACATGAGACCCATATTTAATGGGTAAATTTGTCAAAACAACAGTCCCTAAAATTTTAGTGCCTACAGCATCTCACTATGCCGATGTTAATTTTTTCTTTTGTATTTTTTTTAAAGGAAAATTATGACCCTGAACCTTGCGCTAGAATGTTCTTTGTTGCTGACTAGCCGCAGTGGATAACAATCTCATATTTCCTTATATTTTTTCATTTTCATGATATACGAGTAAATTTCTTAACTTCTGTGTCTCTCATGGTGTGCTGGACACCAAAACCAGGGGCGGAGGGGTGTGGGGGCAATGTAGCACTATATAATTAAAATCATAAAAAAATTATATTTATAATATGTTTTCTTATAATATGTCTTAATATAGATTATTAAGATCATGTCTATCATGATGACACTCTCACCTAGTGGTTGACTTTTATAGCCTTGCAGTTCAATGGTTAAAGTGCGCAAGCTTAGTGAAGGCGCTCTCGTCACAACTTTTTCCTGTTCTTAATATAACCTAGGTTAAAGTGCGCAAGCTTAGTGAAGGCGCTCTCGTCACAACTTTTTCCTATTCTTAATATAACCTAAATAGTGAGGAACGTACAGCCTAAAAATATTAGGAAAAAACAACTTATATAAATAAGATGAAGAAACTAATACAAAGAAGTTGCAAACCGATAAATGAGACCATTGAGTGGCGACCATCTTTTTTTTTTTTTTTTTCTCGAACATATAGATTAGATATATTTTTTGAATGTAGCATTAATATGTTGTAGCAAGCACTACCTTTCTGATGGAATTACATAATCTTTCACTAAATTTGAATTTTCGAATGTTCAATAATTGTTATTAAAAGGAACCTATAAAAAAAATATTAAAAAACATTTGGGGGGACCATGGCCCCTGCTAGCCCGCTTTTGGCTCCACCCTTGCGACCAAACTTTTTCCTTCTATCTATAACTTGTGGAATATGGAGGATTCCTTTTAGGACTAAGTAGGTGATCAGAGTTTGAGATTTTCTTTCTGAAACTATTTGAATCTCTTTAAAAAATTCAAAGAATTTGGATGACCAATAATTCTCTACCCAGCTGGAGTTACATCGGAAAGGGATGTAGGGCTTTGAATTATACACAAAGTTCCACCTCTCTGATTCTACATGAAATTTGGCTATCATATTCAGTGTCCTGACTCTGCCAGTTGATATCTTTTTTGTAATAAGTACCTTTGGTAGAGAGGAGAGACTATCCAATTTTCAATGAAATGCTTCCATTTTTTTTGTTGAATAACCTAACATGCTGAGATAACCGTTTGTTAGATTAATAAACCTATAAAGGAACTAATTTCATAGTATTTTTGGAGTCTCCATGTCAAATATACTTACTTCTCTCATATACATCTCAAAATAAATAAATATTATCCTTGCAATCATGGTGCAATTTTTAACTCCATCCATTGCAAAAAAAATTCCTCTTTCCTTGGTTGAATGTTTCAAATTTTAACTTTCCCAAATTGTGCTTGGATTTTGAAAACTTATTCAAATGGAGTAATTGTATATGTTTAAATCTTGTTGTGTTAGTTTTGTAACATTCAAGGGAACAATGCATTAAATGCCTGTCCTGTTAAAAAGTTCAGATGCTTTTACTTTCTTATTTTTACTTTCGAAGAAAGTAAAATCATGATTTTGATTTTTTAAACTGAAATAAAAAGTAGAATCGTGTTCAATAATTTTTTCTACTTTCAATATTTTGAAAGCAAAAAAATAAGAAGTTTAGTAATTTTAAATTTTAATTTTATTTTTGATGGTCATTTTTCTCTCTCAAAAAAACGCTCTCTGTGGCTTACCTTCCATGGCCGCTTTATAATTTGCCACAAAGAGAAATTGGTGAAGTGGGTTGAAGGGATTGATGGTGGGCTTGTGAGAAAAGGTGAGCTGGAGTGGGTTGAAGGGATTGAAGGTGGCCTTGTGAGAAAAGGTGAGATGGATTTGGGTAGGAAAGAAGTCGTAGACATTTTTTCAAGTATATGGTATATACATATCTATCAATCTGGTCCCATTGTTGTTGGTGTTACTACTGGTTATCGACTAAAGGGGCGGTGGCGGCCAGGGACGGAGCCAGAAAAAAATTTCAAGGGGGGCACATTATAGTACTATATACCATATCATATATTTATAATATAATGTACATGTATATAAGTCAATATTTATGAGTATGTATATATATATAGAAAGAGATAATGATATTTTTGGAATGAAATTAATTTATAAATATAGAATATAAGGATTAAGGAAACAATTTAGGATAAAAAAATGTGAAACATATATAGAATTCTACGGAGAATGAGAAAATTGAGGGGGGGCACTTTCCATATTTTCATTAAAAAAACATATATATTATTATAAAATATATATAGAATATAAGAGAGGGAGAAAATCCAGGGGGGGGGGGGGGGGCACGTGCCCCTCCTGGTCCTTAATTGGCTCCGTCCCTGGTGGTAGCAGTTGTGCGATAGGGATGGTGGTGGCCGGATTTGCAGCAACGATGACGAATGCGGCAGTGAGGGTTTGTGCTTTCGATTTTTTATTTTCTGTGACTGGTACAGTTCAAGTTGATTTGCTGATTTGGTATATTGTTGATGGGTTTTTGAAGAATCTTTGTGTATGAGAGAGGAGGGAGATGGTTGTGAGCAGTGGCAATGGTGGGAGGAGGTGGGGAGGAGGCGATGACCATAGTGGGAGGAGGCGGCAGCCTGGGTGGAGGTGATACAATAATTTTGGGAATTTTGTTTTATAGGATAAACAGTGCTACAGTAAAGCTACAGTAGGAAAAAGTAATTCTTATACACAGTGGAGAAATCACAGAAAGCATCATTTTCTTACTTTCTCTTTCCTTCATTAAATCTGAAAGTACTTTCTAAAAGGTGAAAAGTAAAATTACATTAATAAACATAATTTTTACTTTTACTTCATATTTTAAAGAATTGATAGTAAAAATCAGAAAGTAAAAGTGTTAGGGCCCGTTTACTACGCTTTCACTTTCTTACTTTTACTTTCTTTAAAAGTAAAATCATAATTTTCATTTCTAAAGTTGAAATATGAAGTAGAATCATGTTCACTAAATTTTCATACTTTCAATATTTTCAAAGCAAGAAATTAGAAAGCAAGTTCATTAATTATAATTTTGATTTTGTATGTACAAAATTTCGTCAATCTTCTCTCTCATTTCTGCGACTCACCAGAATTGAACCCAAATTCACTATCAGTATGGCCCCTGCCCACCACCATCCAAAACCTTCATTACCAACACCTAAACCAATTTGCACCAAACAAATCACAGAGACACTGCAACCCTAAAAAATAAAAAAAAAATTCAGTAGTAGAGAGCTACCGTCGCTGACCGCCAAATGCAAACACCACCACCTCTATCCAAAACCTCCATCACCACCACCCATCACCGCCTACTGTAAAACTCAAACCATCGACACCCTAGCCGCCACTACAATCTAATCACAGAGAACCCAAGTCCCAATCCAAGGAACAAAAACCAAACCCACCACCGGAATTATGTAGTCACAACATCTCCGTCCTCGAAATTGTTGGTTGTTGTCACCAGAATTGTCAATCCTTCGTCGCCGGAATCTGTATAACTTTGGTCATTGGAGCCTGAAATCACCATATTCATAAATTAAACCAATGAAAAATAGGTCTTTGTGTTGATTTTAAACAGAGAGAAAAGAGGGGTGGGTGATGGGGTAGAGAGAGATAGGAGAAGGGGTGAAAATTGATGGTTGTGGCAGTGGTTGCAGTTGGCTAGGGCTTGAGGATGAGGAGCAAAAGAGGGAAAGAGCAGAAGAGGGGTTTTGATGGGTTGGTTGCGGTCGGCTAGGGCTTGAGGATGAGGAGTAGAATAGGGAAGGAGTAGAAGAGTGGTTTTGATGGGCTGCGACGAGTGTTTTTTTTTTTTTTTGGTGATAAATGATGCTACAGTAGAGAAAGTAATTTCAGTGAACAGTGTAGAAAATAGAGAAAGTAAGGATTTCTCACTTTCTCTTTCTCTTCACAAAATTAGAAAGTACTTTCTTAAAATTAAAAAGTAAAAGTATTTTATTAAACATAATTTTTACTTTTGATTCTCAATTTTAGGAATTGATAGTAGAAATCAGGAATTATTCCTGTTACTAAACAGGTAGTAAACGGGCCCTAAGTGGGACACTTATTTTGGGATAGAGTGTTTATGAAGTATTGAGCAAGGAATCTCCTTGGTATATCCATACTTTCATGATCACATGAATCCCATAAATGTTTTTCTGCAGCGTTTGGTTTGCATTTCATTTTATGTTTTATGTTGAGGAGTGTATATTACGATGCCAGTGATCACATTTAATTGTGTAAACGGGCCCTAACTGGGACACTTATTTTGGGATAGAGTGTTTATGAAGTATTGAGCAAGGAATCGCCTTGGTATATCCATACTTTCATGATCACATGAATCCCATAAATGTTTTTCTGCAGCGTTTGGTTTGCATTTCATTTTATGTTTTATGTTGAGGAGTGTATATTATGATGCCAGTGATCACATTTAATTGTGTAATTTTTCAGAAGTTATATTCTAGTATATATAATACAATAATGCTAAAGAGGTATAAACCTGCGGCACTTTCATCAAGCCGATGCATCCCCCCTCTCTATCCCTTTTCTTCCTCTATTTTCTCCTTTTGCATTAAATGGAACATCCATACAACTGTGTTCTTATACCATTTTTTACAGTATCGTGACATAGTACGGCAGTTTATCAAGGGTACAGATGGATTTGCTGGGGCTTTTGCTGAATGCATTTGTGGCAGCCCCAATTTATACCAGGTACTTCTTGTTTGTACACTTGGTTTTTAAACTTGTCTTTCTAGTTGTTGGTAACAAGATTGTTTATAACTTTATATTCTAACTCTCTAGTGTTTATATTTAACTTAAAATACCATCTTTTAGTGTCTTTGTTTTTCTTCCACTTTTATGTAAATCTCAAAAACTATGTACATTTTATTTTCATGTTTAATTTGGATGTGATATCCACACTCCACTTGAGTTTTCAATAAATGAAATGACAAAATCACCCCTCAAAAATGGAGTGCATGAGTACTTTTTGGAGTTATCGTGGAGAGTGAGTGTTTTTGAGGGGTAATTATGTCCTATTTTTATTTTTTTTTTGAAAAAAAACAAGTGGGGTACAAGTGGGGAAAAGGTGGAGCTTGAATATCATTTACCTTAGTTTCTTCTTGTTCTTTTTTAAATTTGGATCCTTTTAATGAATCAGGAAGGTGGAAGGAAACCATGGAACAGTATCAATTTTGTGTGTGCACATGATGGTTTTACTTTGGCTGATCTAGTGACATATAATAACAAACATAACTTAGCAAATGGGGAAGACAACAATGACGGAGAGAATCATAACAATAGCTGGAACTGTGGAGAGGTAAATTTCAATAAAAAAGTGTTATCAAATCTATGCACTGCATTTGGTTCCTTTTCAATTCTTACTGTTACTGTATGGTGATTTTTCTTTTTTTGGTAAGGTACTGTAGTATGAATAGTCATTATTTCCTCTACTTGTCAAAAAAAAAAAATGAATAGTCATTATTTTCTCAAATACTTGGAAATTTGAGTCTCCCCTTGTAGTATTATAACATGAAGGAAATTTTTTTCTTTCTGACACATTTATTAAATGATTTACTTAGGAGGGGGAGTTTGCAAGCATTTCCGTGAAGAACTTGAGGAAACGACAAATGCAAAATTTTGTTCTTTGCCTCATGGTTTCACAAGTAAGATTTAATTTATATTTACTCTTTCCACTTTTTTCCTCATTGCAATGACTTATGTGCATCCTGTGAAACACGTTTAACTGCTTCATTCCTTTCATATATTTAAAAATGAATGGTGAGACCATCAGGGCTTCTTTAATTTGTTGAACTTTTTGCTAATATGCGCTCTCGAAGCGATAAGAATCTGTTTGAGTCATAGACCAGTCTTCTGACCTTCACAGAAGTTTGGTATCAACAATTTTCAGGAAAGAAAAGATGTAATATGAATCGGCTACTGTGGATGTGTTTAGAGGTCCCGTAGATTTTGAATGGTGATGGTCTCTCATGTGAAAATTTCACTTAGAGAATGGAGCCCTTAATGAAAAGAGGGCTTGATCTATAACGCTCCATTCAAGATGATACATATCTACATCAAAAGGTATGTGTGATGATGCAATTATTTGCATTCAAGGGGTTTAGGGTGAGTATTGTGGATTCGTGTCTGACTGGTGACTGATGGTGACCTTCAATGACTACTTATATTGTTTACTTTCTTGAACTCTTTTTTTTTCCCCCATTTATTCAATGAATGAAGTTTAAATCATATTAAGGACACATGAAAACCAAAACAGTTGTCAATAAAAAGGCAAGAGAAGACAACAATTATAGAACTGAAACAAGTGTATCTACGTAGAATTATTCCATTGCCCGTTATCTGTACTGTGGCAGGGGCAAATCAAATTGAAGGGCCTTTGACATCTCATTAAGAAATGCGGGCTTTGAGTCACTATTTATCAATGATTTCTAGTATGTTTCTACTAATCTTAACGAACGTAATAAGAAAGGAAGTTAAAGGTGTATAGAAACTTGACTGATGCTATGCAACCACTGATTCTAATAAATTTTTACCTACTGAATCTGTTAGTGTGTTGAGCTTATGAAATTTGCCCTTGTTGTATGGAAATAAGTATATTCTGTTTCCAAGTAACTTTTATAATTTTCCAAATGATGCCTGTAATGAGAAATGAGATGCTATGCCTAAGTTATAATGGAGGAGGAAAAAATGGAGCTATTTCAGGACCTTTAAAAGTATTTTTTATTTGATATGAGCTTTTAAAGTTAGACATTATCTATTTGGTTATTTGGTATGAGCTTTTAAAGTCAGACCTTGCCAATCTGATAATTTAGAATCAAAATCTCGTGGTTATAGTGATTTCATTTAATTTTCATAATAAACTTAATATACCTTGTACTTGGTTATTTGAGGAGTCACTTTCCCCGCTGCATGTTATATTGCTTTTCTGACTGTGATCTTTATCTCACCAGGGCGTCCCCATGATCCATATGGGTGATGAATATGGTCACACAAAAGGAGGGAACAACAATTCCTATTGCCACGATAATTATGTGATTCTCCTACCCAAAACATTCTTCTGCATTTCTATCACCAGAGAGCTATTTAAGGTTTCTGTTGACTGACTGCAGCTTTGGCTGCAGATCAACTACTTCCGATGGGATAAGAAGGAAGAATCCTCATCTGACTTCTTCAGATTTTGCTGCCTTATTACCAATTTCCGCCAGTAAGTGCTTCCTTCTTAGTGTTTTCTTGTGTTCATCCTTGTGTCTTTGCTTTCCGATAGAACTTTGGCAGCTCTCTCATTTAGTTTGAGATGTTTTCAGTGAATGTGAGTCACTTGGATTAGATGACTTCCCTACAGCAGAGAGGTTGCAGTGGCATGGTCATGCCCCTGGGATGCCAGACTGGTCCAAAACAAGCCGATTTGTGGCATTTACATTGGTATACTATTTCGTTGCATCTTGCACTGCATACTCATATATAAGCATTTTTATTAACATTAGCTTTGCTACTGTATAAACTTTACTATTATGCAAAAGTGGCTCAAACGGTCATGTTTTGATTTGATTTAGCTATTGCTATCGAAATTAATGAAAATGTGAAAGTGAACCTGGAACTGGACATGGACATTTTCGCATGGCAAATCATAAAAGAGTCAAATGGACACAGCAAGTCAACAACAAAGAAATATGTTTTTATATATATAATATAATGTATTTGTTCTAGGCTCCAATGCATGAATCTGACTTAGAAAGAGACCTTCTTTCCACAGACGTTGGAATACCTTTCCCTCAATCTTAACTTGGCTCAGGTCAAAATAGGGAAGGAGCAGAATCGGACCCCTTTATGGGTATTATAGAATATAATATAGTTGATAAACATTACTTCACAATGAGTAAATCTAATATTCTATGGCTATTACATGCAAACTTATGAATCATAACAATGAAAAATCACTCAGTGCGCATAGAGAAAAACACAGAAAGGACATGATTAAACACAAGGATTTATATAGTATATGCATTTGTAAATACAGTGTATGGGGATATGCACACATAATCTTGACGATTCCTCTTCTCACTCGCTAATTTGATGAAGTCTTCCTCTGTTATACTTTTGGTTTTTGGATATGGTCAAACTTGTATAAATCTGTTGTAAACCTATAAGTTTTTTTTATTTTTTTTTAATTATAATTTTTTCCATGTTAAAATAAATTCACAAGTACCATCTAACGCTCATTGTGCCATATGTTGGTGACTGTTTGGAAAGTGTAGACCACTCGTTGTAAATTAAGAATCCTATTTTTGAGCTGTGAGTGTGTCCAAGAGGTGTCACACAGATGTCGGAAAAGTGTTGGAAAATTTTCAGTGAGCGACATGGATACGGCTCCTTCTTAGAAATGTTCATGCTGCTTAGGTTGCGAGCACTCTTTTCAAGTGTGTTATTAAAGGTAACATGATGCAGTTTGGTTTTTCCTCCTCCTTCTCTGAAACAACAAATATAATTTTTCACAAGTTAAGACTATGCTTTGGTAGTCAAACTTTTATGTAAAGTATTTGCAAAATGTTCAGAAAGTAAAGGTCTCAATGGGAAATGTATTAATCTTTTCAAATGATTTGTGAACTTCCTCTAATGGTTTTCAGATTATTGGCTTCTTTCGCATCTTGCCATCATTTCTTACCATGTTTTTTTCTTTTGGTTGATCATGTAGTTTGTTCTCTATTGCAAATAATTATAATAATTTTTTTTTTATATGCTTCTTTAATGACTTCTTGCTATTACCAATAATATGGATGGCTCACTTTCTCTCAGAGATGCTATGGTCTCTCTCTCTCTCTCTATATATATATAAAGTTATCAAATTTTATAGAGGCATTTTCAATTTTTAATCAATTGCCAAGTCTTACATACATGTATCTATATTTTAACACATTTAACACACACACACAAATATGGCATTAGGAGCAAGTAAATCTAGGGTTTGGGTTGTGAAACAATGGATGAAGATACCCGTTATCAATCCTAAAAAGGTTTTCTGTGTTTAATAGCTATCTTGCCTTATTTCTTTTACTTCGTACATTATGTTCAAATGATTCTGGTATCAAACCAAAATGCAGAAGGACTCAGTGAAGGGAGAACTGTATGTTGCCTTCAACACTAGTCATTTACCTGTCACCATTACATTGCCACAACGGCCTGGCTACAGGTGGGAGCCTTTGGTGGACACCAGCAAACTTGCACCATTCGACTTCCTCTCTGAAAACATTCCAGAAAGAGAGACAGCAATAAAACAGTATTCACACTTTCTTGATGCCAACCTATACCCTATGCTTAGTTATTCTTCTGTTATTTTATTACTCTCACCAGGTGATACTGCTTAGCTTAAATCCAGTAGCCCCAGGATTAAGTTGCTTCAATTGATGAAACTTTTCGATATCATGCACAAATATCCAGATCACATAACTGTGTACGGAGAAGTGGCCAGATGGATAGTTGTGAAAGAGTCTGTGGAACAAGAAGGCAAATGATGTAATTAGTGGAATCCATTATTGAGGAGGGGAAGGATAGATTACATTGACTGGAAATCTATATCATGATGGTGGAATTACGATTTATCTGCAGCTATATTAACTTTTAAGTTCTACTGTAAATACTTGCCAATGGTTTGATTCAATGAAGTATTTTTTATTTTTTGAACTCATGTTCTATAGTTTCAACAATTCAATCAATAACTTCTTTAGCTCTTGTTCTGGTAGAAAAGATGCACTTAATTTATTAATCATCCCTGCGCCTGTCATGTTTATTATTACTGGAAATGATGGTTTGGAGCCACAGAACATCCATATTTTTCCAATAGATGTAAACAGATTAAGTTGTATCCATACGGAATCTCCTCTCGAAGTGCCAGAATAATTTGACAGGTAATTCTTCACTCCAGGTTATCACCCGGACCTCTATGGATTGACGACTAACTCTTTCAGGGTTGTAAAGCTACTTTGAGGTTGCCAGGTTTGTCAAACTATGATCTTTCATTCAATTCAGTGGATTGATTGTGTGGCGAAATATCGTTGCTTTTGTTGTGAATCTGAAAGCCTGGACAAATAATCTGGGTGGAGCTAGCTCCTTACTCAATGGCTGCTATGGCATTCCTCTGTGCTGGAAAATTGTCTAGGTTGGGAAGGAATTTATCAAACCTAGCAAACTCACAGATTGACCCCAGTGAACTGGTGGAGAGTTAGTTTGCCTTGATATTAACCAAAAATTATTTCGGATGATGTCTTGTCCTTTATTTGATTGAGCGAATGAACTCCAAATCAATGTCTTTCAGTTTCTCTATCAGCAATATATATATATATATATATATATATATATATATATATATATATATATTAGTGACTTCTTATTGAGATCCTGAATTCTAGGAGCATGGCATTGGAAATGATCATCTTGTCATCTTATTGAGTGAAGAACAAAGCTATTTGGACCGATTTTTCTAATTGATGTATGTAGCCCCTTTGGCTATCTATGTCGGTTTGAAAAATTATTTTTCTAGAGTGAATGAACTCGCTATCAATCCCTTTATTTCTATATTAGCAATATGTATAGTGCTTCTTAATGAGATTTGATTTCAAGGGCAATGACATCTGGAGATGGTACGTGGGGATTTTGAATTTGTCTCATTTGATCACCTCTAGTTTCCTTTTTATTAAATATCTGCTCCTCCATTTGTTGAAATTTGGATGCAATTGATTTAAATGGTGTAATTGCTATTCAGCCTCGTGGCCTCTTTTTGACTTTAAATTTTTCTTCTTCTTCTTTTTTTTTTTTTTTAAATAAAAAAAAAAAAAATCAATTTGCATGTGTTTTCCGAATTTGTATTTTGGTTGTGAAATAATTTGAATACGATTTTATTTGTTTTTCTTCCGAGTCCAAGACAGACACCTACCACGCCTTGACCAGTGCTACTCCCGGCCAAAATGTGCCGCCAGAAAAAAATGAAAATGGAAAAAGGGGTAATATAGAAAAGATATTTGATTAAAAATATGGTCGTTTGTCAATTAAAAACTGGCAAACTGGCCTACCTATAAATTAATATTATTGGAGTATTAAATAAATAAAAGTTAAACTCCATTGTCGGGTAGTGACTGGGCCACGGCCCACAGGAGAACAAAGGCAGTTTAGCGCTGGATGATTTTGAATTATGGAAGTTGATGAGAATTTAATTCAACGTCTCTCTTGAATGATGAATCTGACTGAAAAAATAAATCATTTTATACACAAGAATACCGTGCTAAATACATATTATACGTGCAAATTGTAAAATAGTTTATCATTAATGGTTACTACATATAATTTAATGATATTTTTTTTTGCAAGTTTAATAGTATCTTTTTCACCATCAAAAAGTGAGGATTTAAGTTCTATATAGACTAATAAATGTTGAGTCTCTGGTCTAAAAATAATAATGATAAAAATAAAAAATAATAATAATAACATTCAACAATTGTATTTGGTTGGAAATCATATAAGAATAGAAAGAGAAATAATAGCCAACTTTATGTTTTATAATCGATAAGGAAAATATTTATTTATAGGAGGTTTAACAATATAATTTGAGATCAAAGAAGTTATGGACTTAAAACTCTTAACCTTTCACATTATGAGATATTACCATTTTAAAATTTCAAGACTTCTTTTGACTCTTAATAGCATAAATAAACTTTAATTTGCTGTACAAGAAAATATATAACACCAAAGAAGAATTTTTAATATCAATAAATAATTCGCATTCAATTTGTCCTTTGTTTTTGTAAAAATTTCAACTCTGAAACCTCCGTCCATTGTTAGAGTTTCTACAAACTCAATCTTTATTATACTAGTAGGAGTTTGGAGAGTTCAAAGCAAACCCATTTTATAAAAAAATTATATAAAAATATAAAAATTACTGTAAAAGAATCTAAATAAAATCTTAAACTCTACAAAAATATTGAAGTTTCTTTCACAGTGGCGTCTATAATCTTCCTCTCCTATTGTCTAATCCGATTAAGGCTGCAATGCAGCCCTCCTTTATTAACTTTAAAAATATATACCCTCCAAAATGCATAAACAAGAAAACGCGTTATCTTTGCAAATACTCCGTAAAGTTAAATTCACACAGATACAAACAAACAAACAATACATACATACAAGAGAGCCAATGTATAATATAGATGGTCCATACATATCAAGATTCAAGAATCAATCAAGTGCTCAAAATTTTTGAACCCAAAAGCGTTAGCAATGGCTTCATCACCAACCAGAAGAGCTTCTTCACCCCCGGAGGAGACCACAGAGACGGCGGGTCCCACTCATCTGTGTCCCACACTCCCTTCCGATCTCATCTTCAACATCGTCTCAAGACTGCCGGTCAAGGTTCTCGGTAAGTTCGAAAGCGTTTCTAAACAATGGCGCTTCATGATCACTGACCCATACTTCATTCTCACACACCGTAATCGATCACTGCAAAACCCTAATTTACTTTTACTGCGAAAAGTTCCCAATGATGATGATTCTGATAATCCCCAGAAGAAGAAAACCACTGTTGAAGTATGTGGGTTGGATTCTGATGGGAAGCTCAATATTGGGTTCACACTGGATGTGAATGATGCTATTGATATGTTGCCCTCGAAATGGGATTTGATATGTTTTGCAGGTGAAAATGGGTTTTATGTTTGTAATCCAAGTACCCAAGAATTTGTGAAATTGCCTGAGGCAAGTTGTTGTACTTCTGGGGAAATTAATGCTGGGATGGGTTACATTTCGTCTAGAAATGAATATGTTTTGATTCATTTGTATGATAGGAGTTTGGATATCTATGTTGATAATGATATTGGGTGTGAAGTTATACGTTTGTCGGATGGGTGTGTGAGGAATTGTTCTTGGAAGGTAGTGGAGGCGAATTGCCCTCATGTGGTTAGAGGATGGGGAGTTTTGGTTGAGAATGTGTTTTATTGGATGATTTGGGAAGAGTATGATCATCCAGGGAATGAAGCTATCGTGTCCTTCGATTTGGAGAAAGAAGAATTTGGGACGATTTCGCCGCCAGAAGGGTGTTTAGACCCTAATGGGGTTTGGTCCTTGGTGGAGTTGAGAGGGTCTTTATGTCTGGTCGACAGTGCAACACAACCTTCTACAATGGATATATGGGTATTGAAGGATTTAGAGAATCACAAATGGGTGAAGGAGTTTAGGATTGATTGGAATGGGTTTAGTGAGGAGTTGCTGAAATTCATCACCCCTCTGGATTATCAGAATGGAGAAATATTGATGGATGCGAAACAAGAGAGTCTTCACTATTACAATGTAGAGAACAAATGCTTCAAAAGAATGGACAACCTGGTTGCAGGTGGGTGGACGTGGCTACGACTTTATACCGAGAGCTTCTTCTCCCTTGGAAGTCGATAGATATGATATATACATTTTCATGAAGGTCATTAGTTGCTCTTTTATGCAGCTCTCCTATAAATACTTTGTTTGGTTAGCAATTTATTTTGCTGTCAATAGCAAGATTAGAGTTGCAATGCTAACCATTTTCAGGTTATAATCCTAAAGAACTGTCAAAGGACCACTCTTTTTTTTTTTTTTTTTAAGTTTTTGGTTCAATCTCCATTTTTTTTGGTTGAACTAAGAGAATGAATCTTAGTTTTGAAAGTGTCTTTGTATTTGGATTGAATAAGAGTTATTTCTCTTATTTTTTCCATTATATGTTTCATCTAGTTCTTTTGTGTTTCATTTCGTTCTTACTTTTATGTTTATGAGAAGTTCTATATAATGATGAATGAGATGATTTTTTATTGGGTGATACTAAACATTGCAGTCTCTTTTGTGACACTATTTTAAAATCCTTTGCTTGGTTAAGCCACAATGTTGGATTGGCTTTTAGCTTTAGAAAGGTGAAAATAGCATTCCTTTCAGAATTCAGATGGTGAGAAAACATTGCATATTTTAAATTATACTGTTAAAGGCCATTGGACATAATTCCCAGTCACATGGAATTAAAATCAGCTTGTTTGACAATGTTATTAGTTGAGGCCTTCGTATTCAGCCGGAAATATTTTTTATAGTAACAAAATAGAGTCTATCACAAGTGTCAATTCCATGGTGATGCATATACATTGGTTTACCTTTTTAACTCAACGTACATGCAATTGAAGGCTCAAATATTTGGTGCTTACTGATTTCTGTCAGGTTACAGTTGTTAGTGAAGTTGTTCATTTAATCCCATTTTCAAGAGGAACCTTCTGTCCTATTTAGAGGAAGAATTTCACTCTTGTTTAGTGCTTTCTAGACTGCTCCTTCTTATCTTTCCTCCCATCTAGTATCAGTTGTGGATTTTCACTTACTATATGCACAAAATATCTCCATTTTTACAGTAGTTGAAAATTGGGTATTTCTTGTACCAAATGAGTAGATTTTTGCCTATCTGACAGGACATTTTCTAAATTTCTGCAGTCCTAAAAACATCTTACTGTGCTTTTTTTAGACTTTTGAGGAGATTTCTTGCTAGTATAGGAGTGGTTTGCAAAGGAACTTGCCAGCAAAATCTGAAAACAGTTGACACTTTTTCTTTCTTCTGTTTGGTAACAAGTAAAACTGTTAGAAACTTGTGAGTTTTTGAATGTTTATACAAGGTGTTCTGTGTAAGGTTATAGTGCTCTACTTGAATAGTGTTTGCGACACTTGGTATCTTTTGGATAATGCAGCTGTAAGTATTATTTAAGACATGAAAATTGCTCTTAGGTAAATTTGAATTTCTTATATGTGGTTCATCATTATCTAGTATGTTCTTTTCGAGAATTGGCATTGTGATTATCTATTAGGGCTTTATTATTGTTTGAATTTTTATACAAATTATGTTATCAAAATATTTGAATATTTGTGTATGAAATGTGATTGGGTTTATTATATTTTAACATTTAAGGTTTTAATTTAAGTGGTGTCTCCTTCTCCTTCCACATAGGAGATTGAGGGTTCAAGTTCCCATGGGCAATAGTGGTCTGTATGTGAGAAGAAGTTAATGGCCTTGTTGCTAAATGTGCTAGACCAAAACTTATCTGGTTCAATCTGTATGGCAAATCAACCTAGGGATTCAAAACTGGTATTTTAATGTCAATTTCAATTTTGATTGTGCTTATTGTCTTTTCTCTTATTGTTGGGGAATTGGAAACAGGCTCAAAAGCATAAATTCATCCTATCTGCATCTTGTGTGGAGATTCATAGTGGAAAACACAAAGAACCCTTCATGTATTAACAGACAAAGTCTTTCTTTCACTTTCATTGTCTAAAGAATGGATTTTTGTGTGTCCTCCTGTAATGGTGAAAGTTGCAACTTCTTGATGTATGAATCACAGCTTGTGTCTTGAATCTTGTAGGAATGCTCTTCTGGTGTAATTTTTATGATCGTTGTCGTAGCCTTCGAATCAGTCGCTGTACCTTAGAGGTTGGATTCCTACATATATATGCTAGTGCCTTTTTCTTTTTTGGGGGTTTGGGTGGGTTCAATGTCACTGTATGTGACTTTAGTGCTCCATCGGGCAGTTGGTTAGTCTCTATTGCCTTATGTACCATGATTTAGAATGCTGTCATCATCTGAAGCTTGCTAAAAAAATTCCATATGTGTCTGTCAGACGGCCTTTCTGTGTGTGTGAATGCAGGCGTTTTAATAAGGAAGAGCTGTTCAAAAGCTTCTGTCGATGTGGACTTCAATCGAACAGGATAAACTTGGTCATCATTCTGTAGAGGTCTAGGCTCTTAAATTCTTAATTTATGATTGTAAGTTTTTCTTTTGGTCCTATTAGATGCGTAAGTCTTGTTGGTGTGACATCAGACCTTCTATTGGCATTATGTCTCAAAGTGTTATTTGTATTTAAGAATTTCAAAAGTTCGTTTTGATTTGTGTATGCTGGGGGCCTTTGCATTCACATAACATTTTTCTCTTGCGAACTTCCTCAAGTGCAATAATGTGGCTTATGGTCATTATTGTAGATGTTTGATGAATAATATAATAGATTTTTTTTTGATGACGTGGAACCCTCGCAGCAAGTTAAGTCGAAGGTAATAATGGAGGTGGCAAGGCTCGAACCTTGGACCTATGGGTGTCCAGGCTAATACCTTACCAACTCAACCAAGCCTCCCGAGCACTCTAATATAATAGATGCTAACAAATAAGTATATGTTTTTTGTCTGAACTCTTTAAGAAGTTCACCATGTTGAATAGCTTGGTTACCATTTGACATTGTTAATCCGTTGAAGTGTAAAATTTTGCTGCATTTTTGCATTGCCTTGAAAGAACGTTTCTTCGTCTTCTCGTTATTGTTCTTTTACAGTTAATTATTCTTGTCAAATTTGTATAATGAAAGAAAAGTGGCATCTATGAGCCTCGCTGTATTAAAAATTTTACTCCTGAGAAGGAGGAAGTTAGTGTTGGAAAACAAGGCGTGCAGTAATTGGGTAATGATATGCTAGTATTATTTTGTTCATTTTAGACTGATAATTTATATGGAAATCATTTAATTTTCTGTCATCATGATCCATCAACATTATGCAGTTCTAATACTAACTGATTCTGAATCATGGTGTTGGTTTAACAACAATTTTTCTTCATATGTAGAGATGGACCTTCTCTACATGTGCCTTAGGTTATGGGAAACCAGAAGTTCGCCGTGTTTACAGTGCTTGAGTTTGTGTAATCGGTGACTATAGTTGACTTCTCTCTGGGCAGCCATGGATAGTTTTTGCTTTACCACTATATCAGAAGCTGTGATGAAAATTTTGCCATTCTTTTCTTTTTGTTACCTGTTTTGCAGCAGATTCTTTGTGCTGTTTTGGGGAATTATAGAAGTTAAAGCATCTTTAATGACCTGTGCTTGAAAATGGAAGTAGGATATGTTTTACAATTTTTGCAAAGTTGTGTTCAAGAACATGGCAATTTTCTACTGATTGAGTTGGAAACTGTTTTCTACATACTATGGGAATTGGAGTGTCCTCAATTAAATGGGTAATCAAAATTTTGCTAATTTCGAGGAATTTGGAATGCCAGGATTGCACTCCCATGTAATCAAACAAGACCTAAATGATAGTATTACTTACCAGAAAAGAAAAAGAAAAGAGAGAGATCTATATGATCTTATTGTCAACAATGGTGGTGTTGTGTCAACAATGGTGGTGTTGTGGGTCACTTAGAGTACTTAATAATTAATCATTGGACATATATAGTCCTATTGTTTTATATGCATGGGACAATTATAGAAAAAAATTCTACGTGACTTCAAGGAGATTCAAACTTTCAAATTTTCAAACTCTAAGCACATTTTATAATATATTGCAACTTGACTACTCTAAAATTCTCCCAATTACTTTTTCTTTCTTTATAACCTATAATGAAATTTTCGTTTGAATTTTTTTTTTTTTTTTTTTTTTTTTTTTTTTTTTTCAAGACAAGGCAATGTTGGTGAATGAAGTATGAAATGTTATGAAGTGCTATATAAACTATGCCTTGCGTAAAAAAAATTATATTCACTGGTTGGAAAAAAAATCGTTAAGATTTCGTGGTCGTTAAAATTACAATGCAGCACTTATTGATAATTATATATGTGAAAGAAAAAAAGAAAGAGATTTTTAATGGCTACCAAGAGACTTTTTTAGCCTACCCAATTGTCCGTGTCCATTGAAATTAATTCTATGAGTACAACAAAAAAAATAAAAAGATATATAATTAATAATAGAGTCAATATATTTCTTTTCGGAGTAATTATAGTCATGGTCAAAAATCAATGGTCTTTATTAATCACTAATTTATACCAAATAAAAAAATAAATATACCGTAAATATAAAATGATTTATAAATAACTTTTGATACAAATAATACAATGTGTATATATCCCTGAGTCTCTTACAAAGTTATTTATTAAAATTATTATTTCTTTAATTTTTTTAAAAAGACAAAAAAAAATTTATGCAATATAAATTTATTAAGACCTATTATCGTATTTAATAAAAAAATAAATTTGGTAAATTATCATATTTTCTTCTAATTTTAATGTTATGTAACCTATGAAATGATACTTTTTGATATATATATATATTGTTTTAAAAAATTCGCATTAACAAAAATACATATTAGAAAATTAAATTTTATTTCTTTTATTTTTGTATATTAATTTTTGGACCGATAAATCTTTTCTATTTTTTTAATGGAGCGCTTGAGGTCCCACTTGTCTTTTGCTAGGGTTTACTTCTTTCGAACGCCAAAACGAGTTCGTGCCATTGAAGAGGGAAAGAAGAGAAGAGGGCTCTAAAAGACTTTTCAACAATCCAAAAAGATCGCATTCCTTAGCTCCTTTTCATTTCCTCACAATCATCACACTGTATCAGGTTCATTTCTTCGATTAGGGTTTGTGTTCTACCGGTTTCTTGTTTATCTTTGGATGGATTGATTGATAAATGATGAGTATTGTGTTAGGGTTTGTTTCGACTTTAATACCCATTACCAAAACGTTTTCATTTTTCATCGTTATCAATTTTCGACTGTATATATTTGCTAGCAGTAAATTTGACATACTTGCATGTGAATTTATGCATATTGTGCAGGTAAGCCTTACTGATGGCGAAGGATGACTTGAATACGAAAGTTCCTGTTGAAGAAGAAAAAGGAACTTCTAATCTTGCTGATGGAAATGAAGAAGCTAGTGACCCTTCTACATTGCAAGAAGAAGTTGAGGGGAAAGTTGATGGTCTAGCATTAGATGAGCCATCAGGTTATTATATCATAAATGTGTAATTGCATGTTATCATCATCAAACTCATCATCCTTGTCTTTATCCTGTACAAACAGGTTGGACACTTGTAATTGCACGTGATCCAATCTATAATTTTTATTTTTCTTGGGGATGAATAATATATATATTTTTATGGCTAGCGAGGTGTCAAAATACATTCAAAATGATATTTCATATGATCCAAAACATGATGCTATTCGAGTAATTGGCAAACTCAATTCAAATGTTATGCAAGTTTGAATAAATTTGATTCCAAGTTGGTAAAAATAAAATGAATTTGGTTCAATATTATATACTTTTCTTGCTGTGATTTGCTCCGCATAGGGCCAAGGAACTATAACATGCTTGCACACGATTTCCTTGTCTTTTTTTTTTTTTAATAATTTGGATGGGGTGAAAAGCTTGGAGGTCAGTAGTAATAGTGAGGAGGAGAAGGTCTGGTTTGCAAAGCCACTCACTTGGGGATGGGAGATGAGTTTCTAGATGGTCCAAAAGAATGTGGGAGGAGATAAGCCCCTAGCCCTGATGGGATGACTATGGTTTTCATTTATGCTCCGTTTGGTTGGAGGGATAGAAAAATGGATGGAGGGGGGGGGGGGGGGGGGGGGGGGGTGTGGTGAGGCATCCTTAGGGAAGGGAAGGTGTCTCCCTTACTTTTTGTTTGGTTGAATGGAAAGGATAGTAGAAAGGATGGATGGGTTGACAATTTTTTTTTTTTTGTTGGAAGGAAGGAAAGGAGAGTTTTTTTTTTTTTACCAATATACCCTTATTATATGTGTGAGAGAATTTTAGTAGGGTTTAACAAGTGATTTTGTAATTAATTAAAGGTTAAAATTGGTATTTCATATTTGTAGTGTAGCTTTTCTTTCTTTCCCTCCTTATTATATGTGTGAGTGAATTTCAGTATGGGTTAGGAGGGATGCTTCATCCCTCCTTGCTTCCTCCCATCTTTCCCTTCCTTCCAACCAAACAATGGAAGCTTCCTCTATCCCTCTTCTTTTCCATTCTTCCTCATTCCTTCCTTCCAACCAAACATAGCATTAATATTGTTAGTGTGCGATTCAGGAGGAAGTGGTGGATGTGTTGGCAGCATACTTTTAGGCCACAATGCGGTCATGGTGTGACAGAAGCATTGTGTAACATTATTAGGTGACAATCTCAGAAACCGCTTTGTAAAAATTTATTGATCTTGCATGCCATCAGATATTGTCTCATGTGATTCTAATTCTCACCGGTATATCAATGAAGATTGGACTTGGTCTCAGCCAAGTCCATTACAACTCAGCCATCGTGTGAAGATGTGTCCGAGTCTCATAATCAAGGTGTGTAGAACTATGAGAATGGGGACTTTGAGGAGAGAGATTTTTTTTCTTGATAAGTAATCACTAGCTTTGCTTCTTAAACTGGTGGATAAAGGTGATATTTATGTTCTAACTCATAAAATGCCATTATGGGAGGGTAACATATTTTGTATGAGTTGTTGGTACAAATGAGAGCATGAACTCTAGATCGGGAGTAGCAAGGAATCAGGTGTGGTTTTAAAATTGGATAGGGGATGCCTCTGACCTTGTGGGTTGGAGTTTCTTGCTTTATATCATGGAGAGGATAACTTTGTTAGTGTATGGTCGAAGCAAGTTAGTATATTCTATGTTGAAATTCTCCATTTTGACGTTGTTCTTTTCAAGGTTCTTTGTGAGTTCAATTAGGCTTGCTGCAAGGGGGATCTATCACCCTCCAATTTGTTAATGATGGAAGTCTTGAGTAGAGTGTTACAATAGAGATTTTAGGCAAGTCAATATGTTATTGTTTGTAGAGAATCGATGTGTCTAATTTGTATACATGCGTTGGACGCATCCCACATCCAATGTACATGTTGTATCAATATGGGTGTATTGAGGAAAGAAGAGTGCATGTAACAACACACAGGGAACATTTCAATCTTCCTAAGAAGCTTGAAATTTCCACATTGAAGATGATGCAATTGGTCCTCCTTAACACCACAAAAAACAATGGTACAATCTGTGTACAAACATGAGAAACCTCTTGAGTCCAACCTCTCAATAACAGAAGGAAAAGCTCAAATTTTATAGCAGAGAAGGGTTTTTTATTTGTGTGACAAGTGAGAACTCATTTTTTCACCACATTCCATTTAATTTGTATTCTAATTGAGTATATCCTTAAACAACATTATCATGTTATATGACACTGTTACATAACATATGTAGGAAATGTTTATATACCCATACCCAACTTTTGGACATATTTCAGGTCAAGTCCTTTGGGCATGACCTTTTATAGTGATTTTTCTTTGGTTGGAGCCATAAATTAATTGATTGAGAGTAATATCTTTATATAGTGGTGTATTTATGAGTTACTTAAATGAGAACTATTTTTTCCCGTGTTTCTCATACATGTATTTCTATTTTTTTGGAAACTGTTTCAGAAGGTGCAAAGAAGAAGAAGAAGAAAAATAAAAGCAAGTGAGGACTATCTGTATTTTTCACACACACACACACACACACACACACACACATGTATATACATACAGATATATATTACGTTTTGGCATAAACTACAGCTGAATTATCTTGTAATGTGCAGGAAGAAAAAGGAACCGCCACGGCAAACTGATCCACCATCTATTCCAGTTGTTGAACTTTTTCCATCAGGGGATTTCCCAGAGGGAGAAATTCAACAATACAAAGATGAGTTAGTACACACTAAACTTAATGGACTATAACCACTTGCACCCTATATCAAGCATGCGTCGATCTTTTTCCTTTCTTGGAATTAATTTCAACTTGGTTTTTTCTGCTTTCTTTGTGTTTGAGTAGTTGTACAATTATACTAGCCCTTATAGTTTCATTGATTAACTAGGAGTAGTAGTGTGAAATTTATGATACTCTGTAGTTGATCATGAGAAAATCTATATGTTTTTTACTTGGCTGTCAATCACATGAATAGATATTGTCTGAATTCAACCTTTCACTAGGAGTAGTAGTGTGAAATTTTTTATACTCTGCAATTGATCATGAGAAAATATATATGTTGTTACTTGGCTGTCAAATCACATGAATTAGATATTGTCCAAATGCAACCTTTCTTTGGATGATACAATTTCATCAGAATGTTTTTTCCTAACTTCCATTGACAGTGTGCCCTAGATTTGAGCTGAATTTATGATTTGTTTTTCATATTTCTGTCTAAATGCTCCGGAGCTTCATTCCCAAATTTGATGGTTATCCTGCAGTAATTTATGGAGGACTACATCTGAGGAAAAGAGGGACTTGGAGCGCCTGGAAAAACCCATTTATAATTCAGTTCGCCAAGCCGCAGAAGTTCATCGTCAGGTTACTATTTTCTCTTATGTGTATGTGTTGTCAGTCGTGTTATATGTTGTATATGTACATTTACATATTGTGGTTAAAAGCCTGAAAGAGAAAAAAGAAAAAGAAAAAAAATAAAAGAAAAGGAAAATCTCTGTTAAGAATATGAAAACATTTCATTGTGGATTTTTGCTTCCGGTTCTTGACATATTCCTTGAGTTCTGTTTATTTGTGGTTAGGTTCGGAAATACATTAAAAGTATTTTGAAGCCTGGAATGCTGATGACTGACCTCTGTGAGACACTGGAGAATACTGTCCGTAAGTTGATATCAGAGAATGGTCTGCAAGCAGGCATTGCATTCCCCACGGGATGCTCTTTGAATTGGTAAATTTTTTTAGGTTGGCATTTGAAAATCCTTATAGGTTCCGGGTTTTTTTGTGTCCTTTACTTGTGTTTGTGTTCAAATATCTTGTCATTGCCAGGGTTGCAGCTCATTGGACCCCAAATGCTGGAGATAAGACTGTGCTTCAGTATGATGATGTTATGAAACTGGATTTTGGAACTCATATAGATGGTAACACTAGGGCAATTTGTCTCATTTCATCTCTATATTTTACTGCCTATATTTGTTGGTAGATTCTAATCTTCAACGCAATATACCTCTCTTATCTTGTTGGCTTTTTTACTTGCAGGACATATAGTTGACTGTGCGTTTACAGTGGCTTTCAATCCTATGTTTGATCCATTGCTTGAGGCCTCACGGGAAGCTACTAATATTGGTATAAAGGTAGTTAATGCTGACTTATAACCAGTTTTTAGTGATTTAATTGGTTATAAACTTATTGTGTAAAGCAGATTTGTGCTAAATTCTTTTCCTGGATTGTTTCAATACTGATGGATATGGAATGACCTTTATTTTCGTTTTGGAATATAAATTGACTGTAGATCAGTCTTTGGTGCTTGACATTGTTTTGTGAAAGTATTCAAGTATGGGCACAAATAGATGTTGATGATTCCGTTAAAGATTTTTTTGGAGCAAGACAAGTAGTAACTTATAGTAACTAGAAAGAAAGAAGGGGATGAGAATGAGAAGATAAGATAAGGCTACATGAAGGAGGTGAGAAGACAGACGAATAGGGTTGAGAATCAGATTGAAGGAGGTAGGATAGATAGACGAGGGATTAAGAACATCAAGAACAAGGGGGAGAAGAGAGACAAAGGGAGTTCACAAACTCAAAGAAAACGATAATCAATAATCTCCAAAACTAAGTTCCCAAATTACAAAGGAGCCTTTAAATAGGCAAACTATTAAGAAAACCCTAAAACATAAAAATACCAAAATAACCCTAAAATTTAAACATGATAAAAAATAACAATAAACATAAATAAAACCCTAAATCACTAAAATCCCCAATTTTATTTCTCTTTCCCTCTTCCCCAAAAATAATGTTGAAGCATGTGCAACTCATGCATTCGAGTCATATCCCGTTCCCCATCACAGGGTTTGCATATGTGAATATTATCCAATTCCAGGACTTATTTTATTTGATTCTAGAGTGAATCTTCATCTTGCATTGTGGGCTTGTAGCTACTGATGGCAATTAGGTTGAATCTTTTCAAGGTAAGGATACTCGACTATATGGATCAATCCATAACTCCTGTCAAGATTTCAATCTAACGCCACCTCTTCTTTATGGGTGGCACTGCTGAAGGTTGTATAGAATCATATACGGCAATGTTTGAGTAGACATGAAATCAGCAAATGGTCCACAATCCTACTAATCCACTGTGACACGACCCGTTAAGAAATCCATTTTAACATGTTTCAATCCAAGCTTGCAGAAGCAATAAGTAAACAAACTGATTGATCTTCATGCATTTTCACTTCATTCTTAATTTGGGATCATAATATACCATAACATGGATGAAACAACTAATAAAACATTATTTCCAAAGCAGAAATAGAGAAAGAAACACTCCTTAATAAAGCAAGGTGGTTTTGAAACCAAAAAATCCTTAAATAAAAAAAGCAAAAATAGAAAGTAAAAATTATTGCTTTTGTTTTGACAATGCAGTGGAAATGCAGCCTTGAAAGGGGGAAATCATTTCTAAACAGAGGATTAAAAGAGCTTTGATGTAGGAAATTCTGTATTGAGACACAGCAAAGAATAGTAGAGCAGAAGTAAAGAATATTGAACAGCAGCCTCCTTCAATTTGAGTGGTTATAGTCTTCAAGCTTTGGAATGTGATCTATTTTTGGTTTTTTAAATAAATCGTGCTGTTTGACTTTCGCACTAGTTTCCAAAGATGTCCCTGCTCTAATAGACGATTTTGTTAGTTAACAAAAAAGCCCCTTTTTAACGTGTAACATGGTTTTGGATCATGTTAGTGTCCACGACACAAATACTAAACGGGTCAGATTGGGTAATTCAGGTTGGACGTAATAGCCTTAGTATGACCCATAAATTATTCGTTACCAGTCTTATTAGACCTAGACCTGGTAACGGCATAAACGTGATTAAGGCCAACACAGATCTTAGACCTTCCTGTCAAGTACAACCATATTCATGGGTCTTGTCAAGAATTCCCACATCTGGTAGGTGCAGTCTGAAAGGGGTAGAGCGCTTAGCGAATTGCTAGTTGGCTGGTTAAGATTTAAGAAGCAAGTATTGAAGCAAAGAGGCTCGAAGTTTTCGGGCTAGGCTCTGTTTGTTTGGGTGTAAAATATTTTATTTTTTATTTTTTGGTGCTGGTTGTCCAAAATGTAAGTAAAATATTTACCAAGTAAAATATTTTATCAAAACCTAACGAAAGTAACTTGTGCTTTTGTCTTGGAATTTTTTTTCAGAACCTTTGCCAAACACCGAAAAAAATATATATGTATATATTTACTTGAAAAAGTTTTATATATAAAATATTTTTTGAGGAAGATATTTTACGTCAAAACTTTTTTTTTTTTTTTTGGATACGTAATAATCAATTAGAAAAGCGTTCAAAAGGGGAACGCGTCCCTAATACAAAAAACGAAAGCTGAACCTAAGGACCTATAGAATCCAAAAGATCAACTAAATCAACAGTAGAGGAGCAGGTGCCTCCTTTCACATAACAAAAAATAGAGCGAAGAATATGAAGTTTCAAGGTCGCTAAAGACAATTCCTTTCCTTCGAAAATTCTGCTATTCCTCTCTTTCCATATGCACCACCAAACATAGTGTGGAACAATCCTCCAATAATTGTGAGCGTGGCTTCTCACTGGGCATCCTCTCCGTGAGTTAATCAGTCCTTTGGAAGACTGAGGCATTACCCAATGTACGCCAGATATGCCAAAGATTATGATCCATAGGACAATACATAAGAATATGATTCACAGACTCACCGTCTCGTTTGCATAGACAACACCTATTAACGATAATGTTGCCTTTCTTTCTCATGTCCAACGTCAGATCTTACCCCAGATGGCAGTCTAAACAAAGAATGCTACTCTAAGTGGAGCCTTAGAGCGCCAAATATTCTTCCATAAGAAAATAGGACCAACAAAGTTGGAAAAACGTGGGAACATGAACCGAACACCAAATCTTCTGTGGGAGGAAGGAACCCACAAAATGCCATCACTACCTCTTCCAACTTCCTCCTGCTGATACAACATACCCAGAAAAGGCACATACCTCATCTGTCTCCCAATCCTGAAAAGGACGCCTAAAGCATACATCCCACGTAATCCCGCTACTATCAAGCCGATAACAGTTAGCTACACAAGCGTGTCTATCTTCGGCTATACTATAAAGTCTAGGAAAGGAGCAAGACAACAACTGATCTCCACACCATAAGTCCTCCCAAAAGCGGACACACCTACCATTAGAAACCTTGAATCTGATATGGGAAGAGAAGACATCCCAACCCTTCCGAATGAATCTCCATACGCCGACCCCTCCTGCAACAGAGACTGGACAGGAGACTTAATTGAAAATATGCTTAGTCCCACGATATGACTTGCCTGACCTTTATGTAAGGTCTCCAGGGATGTAGTGGACAATTGGATTACGAGGTCGGAGCCAATCATAATACAATTTCAATTGCCAACCACCAGGGCCAGCCCAGGCCTTCTGGCAGACCAGCACATGAATTTTGTAGTTAGATTCGTGAAAGAACTGCAACGTGTGTCATAGCTACGACCGCTCATCCTTGTTATAGTCCATTGAAACGAATTCTGTTACCTAACAATTCTATATGTGTCCTATGAGTCCTGTCTCTGACCTGGCAAGATTAATGTGTTTGGATGCATAAGAAAAGGAGGTTCCATCTGGATTTTGTTTGGGTGGATTTAGTACTCTTTAACATTTTATGGTCTTTGCTGTGGTCTTTGTGCCACAATGGCCATGACTGATACCATGTGGTTGAAAATGCTTAAGAGAATAACATTTTGTCCATGCATGTGTGGCCCTGCATTTGGAACAAACTTGAAAATTTTGTTATTTTGTGTCCTTTACTTAATTTAATGTTATGGGTCGCATTGGCTAGCTGGGGACTGCATAACATGCATCTGTGGTAGGGATGCCATCTTGTGGCTTGCCTTGTTGAATGTTCTCATTACTGCTCTTGTGATAAGACCGTCATTTTGTCTGGAAGCATTTTTTGTTTGCTGCTTAACAAGTGGGCCCCCCCCCCCTTTTTGCCGATTTAAATTGGTTCTCTTATGCTACCGTATTATAGATAAGTTGTCACCTTTAACGTTAGTTTATACTTGTCATTGTCTTCTTACAAACTTATACTACTTGGGTAAGGACCAATTTTTAGGCTTGTGTCAGGATATACAGCAACACAACTGACATGTCGAAGACAATACTACATTTCTTTTGGTTCTGTCAGTATCATCTATGTTGATTAATCATTAATGTGATTCTGTACCTTCTTATGGCTGGACTGTGGGAGGAAGGAGTTGTTAGTTTGGGTTCTCCAAACATATAACTATATAAGTTATATGATGGAAAGTTGACGGGGTATAACTATATCACGTGGACTCTCCAGTTGCCTTCAATATTTCTGTTTGGAAATGACAATACATGGGTATTGGTATAGATTATATGTCCAACACAAATCCAAATTAGATACATAATTCCTCAACATGCGACATGCGATTTTTGAAGAAGAATGAACTCAGATTTGATTATATTTCCTGCTTTCAAATCAAGAATTGGATAGAAAATCCTTTTTTTACTCTTGATTCCTAAAATCCTTTTTTCTCTTGATCCCATTTAATTTAAATTTTATTCCAGTATATCCTTAGATGTTGATAACATCATAATTTACGATAAGAAAGAAAGCCATTACTCAGTGTTGGCATTATTTGCACAGATTGACAATCCTTGGCTGAACTCACATTCTCATACTTGAAAACTTAGGCTTTTAACTCTGAACCATGCAATGCTCCCTAATATCATGTATTACGGTATCATATAAAATTTAATATTTAAATGTTCAAAATGTGTTAAGATACCCATACCCAGCTTTTGGTGGTTGGTACATTTCAAGCCAAGTTCCTATATCCTGAAATATGGGATTCAAGGAATCTAATACGTTGATTTACACTTGCGCTCGGTCCATGTATCAGAGTTCATGTATCATAGGCAAAAGCTCAGGTTTGCCTTCGAAGCTGAGATTTCCAAACCTTTTAAGATTGGCGGTGGATGAGGATGCAATTATCTTTGATTTAATCGTGGTATAGTTTGGATCCTCGCCTTTTGAGGCCGTATTAAGATTGGGAGGTGCAGTCAGTTTAAGCCTTTTCAGTATGTTATATGGGTGGGGTGGAGGAGAGATTTGCTGGAGATGGGAGTCTCCTCTGAGAGGCCGTAAATTTTCTTGATCAGTACTGTCTGTGCTAGGGAACTGAGGAGAGTATGACTCATTTGTTGATCCACTATCTTGTAGTGAATGGACCTTTAGCCCCTTAATTTTCTTTGTTTGGGATCATTTGGATTTCCTTGAGGTTGGTGATTGAGGTGCTGGAGTTCTGGAAGCTGGTTGTATTGGGAGGCAGAGGTGGGAGGTTTTGTGGCGTGCGGCTTATGCCAGTGGCGGTTCTTGTGGTTTGCATGAAAAGGAGACATTTTAAAGGCGTTGAATCACCAATTTCCAAACTCAAGAAGACTTATTTGAGAACCTTAATTTTTTGGTTTCAGGATGCTTAGCATTTCTGATCATAATTGTGTGTGTGGTGAAAGAAAAAACGGGAGGGCTTTTTTTTTTTTTTTTTGTGGGGGGTTGTGTATTTCTTTTTTGAAACTCACACTCACTTTGCCCCTATGGGGACTTGAACCCGCGACCTTCTACTTCGGAAGGTGAGGGAGTACCATTAGGCTACCGCCGTTAGTGGTAATTGGGGGGATAGTCATTGCTTATATTTTTGTGTACCCGGGGGTATAAGTTGTTAATGGTTTGCATTTTGGTTGTCTTTTTTAATTCATTTATTTTTATAGTGTGTATGTGTATATTGTATGTATTGCATGTATCAGGCATGTCCCCCTTGATGCTGATTAAGGAAAAAAAAAAAAAAGAAGGAAAAAATCTTTATCTAACATGCTTAACTTCTTTTTTATATCCTGTGAACAAGTTGAGAAATTCTTATTCCTATGCTTAAAATAGAAATTATGGTCCTTCTAGGAACCAGTTTCATCTGAAGTGATTCTTATATCCAGTCTAGAAATTTTCACTTTCATATGAAGTGTTTGACATTGAACACTTGCTTACACTTGCTTAAATATATTAGAATTAATTTGTTCATGGTGACCTTATAGTGTTAGCCTTGTATTAGACAATAGTATTGATAATTTGTTTTGTGTTATTTTAGGAATCTGGTATTGACGTACGCCTGTGTGATGTTGGTGCTGCAATCCAAGAAGTTATGGAGTCATATGAGGTTGAAATTAACGGGAAGGTGTTCCAAGGTATAATTTGTACCTAAGACTAGGGAGTAATAGTTTTATCAACTATTCTCTGTGGTTTTATTATTTGTGCTGCATATTACTACTGCCGAAAGGTATGGAAGAATCACCATAACTCATGCATTAGTGTATACGACATGCTTCTTTGGCTTGGTAACAAGCCAGCTGGTTTAGCTTTTCTTCATAAAGTCGGGTTTGTTTTGACATTTCGTGAAAATCAATATAGTATGTATATATATATATATATATATATTCTTTTTAATGTCAATTATATGCAAAAATCAATTTTCCATCATTTAGATCGGGCTTGTGAATAGGAAATGTGGCCATGACCTCAGACTAGGGAGTAATAGTTTTATCAACTATTCTTCGTGGTTTTATTATTTGTGCTGCATATTACTACTGCCAGAAGGTATGGAAGAATCACCATAACTCATGCATTAGTGTGTATGACATGCTGCTTTGGCTCGGTAACAAGCCAGCTGGTTTAGCTTTTCTTCATAAAGTAGGTGTTGGTTTGATATTTCGTGAAAATCAATATAGTTTGTTTATATATATATGTATATTATTTTTGTTGTCAATTGTATGCAAGCATCAAATCTCCATCATTTAGATTGGGCTTGTGAATAGGAAACATGGCCATGACCTCAGTCAAGACTTGGTCATTGTTGAAAACTGTCTTAAAATCTGATTCAGCATGCAGCCCGGAGCTTATAATAGTGTCAAACTGAGATCCAGGTCCTTTGTGTGTGTGTGTGTGTGTACCATGAATTGTCTTCTTATGACGACTCAATCAGATGGATGAATTTTTATTTGTTGTTGTTGATAAATTATGAACCTGTTTGCTCTCTAAAGCTATTGAAATTTGGTCAGTGCTCTCTTAAACCCTAAATGGGTTAGTATCATTACATATTATGGTGCTTTTCTCCCATAATTTCTTTGTATAACTGCAATTAATTTTTAAAACAATATTCTTCCATACCATTTTGACGATGCCCAACTTTTCTTCTATTTGGAAACTCGTGATTTCTTTTTTCATTCCTCCCATCTCTTCAGTTTTCACAAAACACATTGTATTGATCTGTATGGAATTTGGCTGTTTTGGCAGTTAAAAGTATCCGTAATCTGAATGGACATAGTGTTGGGCGCTATCAAATCCATGCTGGAAAATCTGTTCCTATAGTGAAAGGAGGAGAACAGACAAAAATGGAAGAGGGTGAATTTTTCGCAATAGAAACTTTTGGCTCTACAGGTAAAAATGATATTCGGTCTAAAAAAGATAGATAGTGGATGTGCATTATGATGTAACATGTCCTTATTTTTTTGGTGTTGTATGCAGGTAAGGGATATGTAAGAGAAGATCTGGAGTGCAGCCATTACATGAAGAATTTTGATGTTGGTCACATTCCACTGCGGTTACCAAGAGCAAAGCAACTACTTGCCACAATCAATAAGAACTTCTCCACATTGGCTTTCTGCAGACGTTATCTGGACCGCCTAGGGGAGACTAAATATCTAATGGCACTAAAGAATTTGTGTGATGCTGGTATTGTTCAGGTTTGTCTCGAGACATGCCTTGCATTTGGTTTTCCTTTTTCTTTTTGCCTTTTTGAAGTGTGCAATTTTATTATTTGTTATGGGAGTGAGTTCATTTTTGCTTAATCTCGCTTTCTTTTTATTTGATTCTTGTTTGTTAAAATTCAAGACTATGGAAAATAAGTAATATTGAGTTGTAACTTAAATTCAAGAGTTTACAGCATAAGGTGGGGGTGGTTGCTATTAGAAATTTTTTTTGATTCCCGGCTGGAATTTGTAGAGGCAATAGTTTTGTGGCACCTTTAATACAGAAAACAAAAAACAAGAAGAATGAAAGAAACGATCGTTAAGATGGGCTGGCTCTCTATTTCTATATTTGTACATTTAGTGTGTATATCCTGCCTACGTGGGGGATGATGATAACAGATTATTATGTGAAATGCATAAGATTAAAGGAATTCATTTAAATTTTACTTGATAGCGTGGATCTCAACCTTTTTTAATGTGTTCCTGATTTATCTATAAGAATGCTATTTCTTTTTGTATGTGAATTGAGACTAATGAAGAGCTTTGCTAATATGTTTTTGGCAGCCTTACCCTCCTCTTTGTGACATCAAGGGCTCCTATGTGTCTCAGTTTGAGCATACTATCTTACTCCGACCAACTTGCAAAGAGGTCATATCAAGAGGTGATGACTATTGATTGTGACGAATCAAATCTTGGCTTTGGCTTGGTGATACCCGCACGTTGGCTCTACATTCCAATTCAGATGTGAAGGAATTGCGCCAGATCTTCTGTTTTGAAATTTATGATTATTCCACCGCCAATTGCCATCCCAAGAAAAAATCTAGCTTATACAAGTATATTAAATAAACTTGTCTGTCTAAAAGAATACACTTGATAACCTTTTTGGTACTGCTTTTTGGGAGATACTGGGTAAGGTTTGCTTGTACCCAATCTCTGTTCCACATCCCAATCTATGATTTAGCTATTGATCCAAAAAATTGTGAAAGCAAAATATTTTTAGTGAAGCATGGGAAATGAATGAATACGCATAGATGTTGGCTTGTGCTCTCCTTCTGTACTTACCTAAAGACGAAAAGTGCGTGACTAGCGCATTTTAGACAGGTGCTTGGTTTGGGTTTCTTCTTCAATTCTCAACTCTTATGCTGCAGGGCACTTCTGTCTCCCTTTTCTTTTACATTTCAGTTTTGGGCCAGTATTCAGCTTTTCTATTTATCATGTTTACATGAATTTAAATGCAATTTCAATTGTTGATCTGCGTCGCACGCAAAATTGAACATTAAGGAATGAGTTTTCATGAGTTAATGTTCCCAAAGAAAAGGAATGGCTAATCTTATTATATAGGGTAAAACATGTTTTTATTTTTATTTTTATTTATTTATTTATTTTTGCATGCCATCTGTGTGAAGCCAAAATTGGAAATAAAGTGATGTCCTACTAGGTCTCCTGAATTAAACGGTGTGTCATTTGGAATTTGAAGCAGTATTAACTATACACAAGTAATGGTGACATTGTGTTTTTTCTTATTTAAGATAACTCTCATGCAAGATCTTAGACATTCAAAACTAACAAGATCTTAGATATGCCAAAGGAGAATGTTTCAGGGTTCAAAGATTCATAAGAGGCATGGATTCACCTATTTATAAGGACATTTAAGGGTGTTTTTTCGTTCAGGATAAATATACTTCTTGTACCACAACAAATGGCTTGTTTGATTGACTTGAAGGAGCTCAAGTACACATTATCAGCCTTTAAAAATAATGCCAGAGGATACTTCATTTTTTTATGGCTGTATGGTTGGATCGGGTGGAAGAGGGAGACTGCAAGGAGTGGTTTGTCGGAAAATAAGATATGAAGAGAATCGAAAAGTCCCAAGTCCACGAATAATGTACATCAACACAGAAGTAATTCTATGAACAAGTTTTCACTCTAAACATGCATGGTGCATTGGTTTGGCTAAACATAGATTTTGATATGATTCCGAGTGAATCTCCCACTTTGAAAATGATATGCTTTAAAATCTTGTAAGCGAGATTGTAAGTGAAGAGCTGGGGATTACTGGCAGTGACTTTCTAGTTAAGGGGTGTTGCATTCATCTGACTTAATTATCAAACCCCTCAAACACGCCCAACAAAAAAGAAACTGTTTTTAACAGTTAACAATATATCAGACCTAGATTATCAACCCTGGAAGGAACACACATGGTAAACAAATATGACAATTAGATGAATTCTCTTTCACAATGTTCATTCAGCACGTGCACGTTCAAATGCAATGCAATTTCTATTACACTGGATCGGTTTCTATTTTTCCAAACAGCCAAATAGTTTCAATATCAGAAGTGAAAAGTTAAAACTACATTGCTCTTATTATGCAACACGTGATCCTACAATGCAATATATTAGCCATTTGACTTCTTTTTCTGCTAATAAAATTAAATATTTCAGATTTGCACAGATAATCGTTCTCTTTGATAATGTGAACAAAGACCAAAAATAGGATTTCCTCTCATTTTCTAGACTGTCAGTGTCTGCAAATTTTATCTTCGTCATCTTGTTCATGGTCATTGACCCAAGTGATCCTCACCGGCCCCTCCTTCATCTCCTCTTCCTCCATAATCAATCCATGGTAGCATAGACTCAAACAAGACAGCTAATGCATTTCGATTTGCAACATCACGAGGAGCACGTGCCCCACCAGCTGGGTTGGCGAATTGATCCCTGTTCTGCTGTTCTCTCATCCTCGGATCAGCTAGAAAATTTTGCAGGTTATCAGGTGGCAGAGTTGGCACTGAATCAGAAAAATCTGATACCAGCAGATGCTTGTACCTGGCAATCAAGAAATTTCTGCATTTAAACTCCCTGCATGTGTAATAACTAAACTACAGTACTAGCATAATGGGTGCTACAATTGTACATTTTACATAACGACCTGATTAACAATACTAAACTTACAGGAATCCTTCCTAAGCCTTCTAATTTATCGAACTAACGTAGCACACATGCTTTTTGGGAGACCAAAAAGATTGATGCTATGTGTTCCTTGACTTGAAATATTTGTAATAATTTTTACATGAAGAGAAAAAATCAATTTTCTGATATATATATATATATATATATATGCTTGGTTGAAATTTTAAAACTATTTGCCAAATTTAAAAAATGCAAGAAACATTCATATAGAGAAAAGCATTAGCAATTTATATTAGCGTACATGTAAGTTTAGATGTCAGACATGTATATAAGTGAATATATATATGAAAATATACAAGTGTGAATATCTATGTAAATGTAAATATATATATATATATATATATATATATATATATATATTTAATTTATTGGAAAAACTGAAGTAAATAAATTTATATGTACGCAAAGAGGTAAGTGTACATGTACTGTAAACATATATACTAATGAACATGTCTATACAAAAACTATTTGGACACATGATGGACTCTAAAAATTTAAAGAACATTTTGGAAAATGACATGGAAAAAGAATCAGCAAGTCATTTTAGATTTTGCAAGTTACTTTTACTTGCTGCAAAAAAATTTGTAGAACACTTTGTGCAACCAAATGCCCGAAAATGCTGATATATGTTTCAAGAAATGTTATATATAAACAAACAGAATCCCAAAGGAGCTGCATCTAAAAGAGAGAAAAATAACACTGTATTCATTTGATAAACTACTTACTCATTTTTCTCAGATGAGAATGCTTCTTTTCTCACACAAGCCCAATCTTTTGCATCACTTCTATTATGTTCCAGCGTCTCAACCACCAGTAGTGCAGAGTCCTTAAGCAATTTTTGCATATCAGGGAGCCTCCATACAAGGTAACTCCTCTCAACATATATATTATTCAGGTGATCCAAGGATGGGATTCCGGTTTGATCTGACCCAAAGAAGCTATGCTTGAGTATCTTTGTCCATATCTGATCCTTTAAAGGTACTTTTGCCACTAGTTTTTTTAAGATTGAAGGATGAAGCATCAAAGCCTGCTTCATGAGATCAGTTGAAGAGGCTTTTCCAGTGTCTGTTTGACTATCTTTTGAGAGCCCCTCCTGCTCAAGATAAAACCGGCACACGGCGAGAGAGTATGAAAAATTTGGAAATAACCACAAGGAATTATCACTTCTATATTCTTCAGAGAATCGTTCTAGCCATGTGTACTCTTCTGCTCTCAAAGAGTAGTAGTCAATGCAATAAATGGCACCCATCGGATCATCCGAATCCAATGAAAGCAATAGTTTGCAAATTTCAAGTGCAGATCGATGGCACCCACGCCTATCCATATTTTTCATGTGACTGAAAAGTGTAGTGAACAATGGCTTGTTCGTGTCATGGCCATATTTCAACTGGCAATTACTCTGCAAGGGGCTGAACATTGGATGCCATGCACATTCCAAGGCATATAGACACTTCGCAATAAACTCTGCCGACATTTGATGCTCACCCGAGAATTTAAAATACTCTGCCATAGTAATGAGCGAATCTACATGGTAAGGATTGTTAAATAGAACACTTGCTATACCATTAAGATCATTTATTGCTTTGGTAGCTTCGAATGATCTCTGAGCTTGGCTATAGGAAGATGAATGTACATATCTACATGATATTGACAAAAACCAAAATAAGAGACATGATAAACAATAAAACCAAAAATTACTACAGAGTGAAATTCTATTGTATGTCATTATGTTCATAAGTGACAAAAAGCTAACTTGTATATAATGCATATGAAGTAGGGGAAAAAAAGAAAGAAAAAAAAGATGAAGACTAAAGTTTGGAAGAGGTTGTGAGTTCCACTCCTTGAAGATGGATATTGCACCCGAACTTTGTGCATCTATCAAAAAAATAGGAGACTATTCAATCATAATACACAATTGTGGTTGCTTATAAATGGGATATCTGGCAAAAGTAGAATTTGTCTAGAGATATAAAACAAGCTGAGCTGTAGGCCAACATAGAGGCTCAGATCAGCGAGATGCGTGTGCATATGCAACAAGTAACATTTTCATAGAAGAAGAAAAACAAGCTGAGCTGTAGGCTAACATAGAGGCTCAGATTGGCGAGATGCATGTGCATATGCAAGAAGAAGAAGAAGAAGAAGAAGAAGAAGATATAATTAAACTGTAAGTAAGACACAGATTTACGTATAACTTCAATATTTTATTTTTGATGGAATGATATTTAGGCCTTCCTTGAAAAGCAATTTTGTTGATGGAAGTTTTCTTGAGCTCATATTACAGGATCCTGAGTGATAGAGGGCTGAAAGCATCTTAAGCTTTCCTTGAAAAGCGATTTAGCTTAATAAAGTACGCTTGAAGGTGGGTTCCATTGTGTGCCAAGCAGTAAGAGATGCCACCTTATAATTTGAGAAGGGGAAGCCTTTTTATTCTTGAGTGGTGGAATGTGTATAAGAGAAGAGAGAGAGCACCGATCATCTTCCCTTTCACTGTGACTTTGCTAGGGATATGTGATGGGTGCCTCTTATTCTCTTTGTTTGGGATGCTGGGTCATGCCAGAGACTTGGTGGACAGCCTTTAGGCTTTCCGACGGGGGCCGCATAAGGTAGGATGTTTTAAGCTAGGACTTAGTTCCCGTGTATCTCATGTGCAGCATAGCAAGTGAGAAAATAGAAGATCCTTTGAAAAAGAAGTGTAGTCCACCCAAAGAGGTGATGAAAATATCAAATTCAAGTGCTGTGGTATCAACTTCTTTCGCTCAATGAGGTTATGAAAATATCCGTGGATGCTTCTTGAGATTTTGGCAAAGAAATATTTATCTTTTTGACTCGCTTCTGCATTCTCGCACCCGCATTAAAAATATATATATATATATGAAAAAAAAGAAAACCTATATTGGTAGCTTCAGCAAATTCATTGGAGTTTCATATCAGAGGTCGAGGATGAAGCAAATGTTATTACCAAATGTTATTCATTGCTCATCATATACATCATTTGTAATTTATCTTTTTGACTTGCTTCTGTATTCTCTCACGAAAAATAAAAAATAAAAAAAGAAGAAGAAAAAGAGAAAAAAAAAAAAAAAAAAAACACAATATTGGTAGCTCAGCAAATTCATTGGTTTCATATGTGAGGTCGAGGATGAAGAAAATGTTATTTGGGAGATAGTTATAGCAAATGTTATTCATTGCTCATCATTTGTACATGAAATGTGCTCCCTTGGTTCCTTTACCCAATATCTTTTACTCATCAGAAAAATTATAGTGAGTAGAAAAACATGAATTTAAACATTTCACTAATTAACTTGGGGGAAACATAGTGAAGTTGTATATTAACAGCTGCAATAAATAAATACATATATACGATGCTATTCCAACAATGACTAAAGGATTAGGGATGAAAATCACCTGAAATAGTTGTATCCATCTTTGGTTTCCAGAAGTTCCATGGACAAAGAGCCATCCCAACGAGGCCAATGGTCTGACGGAGAGACAAGAATAGTCTTCCTATGGTTGTGGACTCCACGTCGACCCCCACGTGATTGTCTAGAACTGCCTGTTTGATTACTTTTTTCAAATAAATTCACTACCTTAGAGCCAAATATTCTTTTTAGCTCATTTTCTGCACTTAGAAATTTGGGATCCACTTGTAAAATAGACGGGATACATTGTTTAACCAGGCTGTCACCAACTTTTACATTTCCTTGTTTAGCTTTTAAAGGACCAGGCTGAGGACTAGCAGACTGAGCTTCAAAAGATAAACCTTCTAACATCACATCCAAGGGTCTTTCAACATTTTCTACATTTGAAGAGGGAACCTCCTTTCTTTTTTTCTTTTTCTTTTTTTTCGCCTTGTTATTAGACAATGGAATTGAGTTCACAGTAGCTTTCACCACAGAGGGTTCTTCATCATCAATGTGTCCTACCAAGGATTCATCGGCAATTTCTGACTCAAACACCTGCAGCTGAAAATATTATTAGGTAGCGAAATCAAATAAAGTGCAGATGCAATATGACTGCACTTGCTGCTATTGCCAATAACGTGTTAAGAGATAAATAAATAAAACCTGAGCGTGTGTCATAAAATCAAAATGTCAACAGATGACAATCAAAGATAAGGAAGAAGCGTCGAGGAAAAAAAGATTCATATTAATTACTTATTCTTGCAGGCACACACCTAGTATAATTGCTTATCATGTTTCTGAACAGTCTTGCAATATGCATTATAAGCTAACAGTGAGGTTTACACCCTCTAGTCTTCAAGATGTTCACAAGTGAGCTAATCTGCGGGCAGAATCTATAGAGGACTTGGCTTAACCAAAAGCACAAGAACATGATAAAACACAAAGAGCAAGTAAAAGTTTCATGTAATTCCTCATTTTTCATCATTATCCTTTGTTCTTAGTAAGGAGATAGTAACCTGGTGCAACCATAAAGCTTGAGTTGACAAATGATGATATAGATTTGACTTAGGTTAAATTCTTTTGTTTTAGGAGTTCTCAATTCATAAAAAACATGACCGAATTGGCTATCAAGCGGGACGAAAGTAATAGTCTGGTTTTGCCCACATCAACTCATTGCAACGAAGTTGGATTACTTCACAAACTAAGAAGGATATAAATAATTCCAAATATGTTTAAAAATTTAAATGTACGGTTGGAATAAAGAAAAAGTATAAAACATTTAATGGGGTAATTTATGAATTTATCCATAAAATAGGTGTAATTGAGAGACGCAAAATAAGTATGGTGATGGTCCACAAGGTTTGCCAACCCTATCTTGGGCTAGGGATTGCGCACCACTGTGTGTGTGGTTGGGCCTCGGTGGCCCAAGTCATGGTTACTTGTTTGAAGTGTCTGTAAATTGGACCCTAAATTAGAGGCATAGTAATAAATAAAATAAGGTAAATAAAACCTGATTAAGCGAACAGATTAGTGGAAGCTATAGAATTTTATTTTAAGAAGAACAGTAAGTAACATTACCCTAATTGAAGTCAGAACTAAAGATATAAATATTCTAAACTAAGTAAGCGTGAAGTTTTAGTTTGAATAGAAGAAGGAAGAGGACTTTAAGTTTTATTTTATGCCTAAATCACATGTTATATGCCATTGTCTAGGTTGATTCGATCATGAACTTATATGCTGGCATCTGTTACTTGTGTATAAATCTTATATTGAGATATATTTGCATTTCATTATATGTTGGCATCAAAGACGACATCCGGAAGGTGTCTATTATCCATGTACGATCTTGTGAGAAGAAGTCATTATATATGGAATCTTGTATTGATTGGAGATCATTTGGATCAAATAACAAATTTATCCCTGGGGCATGAAAGGGCTGTTGGTTGAAGCAAGAAGGGACCTACGTGACAAGCAAGAAGGGACTACTATGAGCTTTTGGGTGAGAAGCTCTAGTCACCATATGTTGCCAATATTTCAATGTGGCAACGGTCTGTGCTGCATTATATTTCATGTTGCCAGGACATCTGAATTGTGATCCCATTTATTTAATAGTTATTCATATTATATGTCTATTTTCTTAGATCATGTTATTAGATCACGAAGTGTTTTTAATACTATGTATAGGTTGTTTTCCTACTGGGAATTACTTATTCTGACCACGTTTGCAGAGAATGATGGAGCAAGGGAGCAGTTGACGCTTTGGTTATGTTGTAGATTTTTTTTCTTTTTTTTTTGTTTTTTTTTTTTTTTTTTTGTCCAGTAGATTATTAATAGTATTTATTTTGGTTTGAGATATTTAATGATACTAAAATTTTTAGTGGTTTGTAGCAGTTTATGATATTAGACTTAAGATTTTAACTTTATTATAGTTGATTTTCGGATCAAATTATATTATTGTTAGTTTTTTTCAGTAAATAAAGTTAGATTTCTGTACATTCATGATTGTTTTGATAATATTACAACAGAGACATTCATCTGACTGGTTAAAACTTAAAAATCATAACGAAACAATTCAATTGATTTTTTTGGTGAAATTCAGAAGTAATAACAGATAATAGGCGAAACCCTCAACATCTCGAAACTCGCATACATACATCAATTTTATAAATACAGAATACGTAACGCAGATATCAGAACAGGTAAGGAACCAAACCTGATCATCGTCGTCGTTGAGAAGATCAAAGAGATTTCTGGAAGAGCGAGCGGTCGATTCAGGGGAATCCTCGGAGTCATCACCGTCCAATTTATTCTGAATTAGTTGTTGTTCTTCTTCTTGTTCTTTGAGGACTTTCTTCAGCAATCGAGCCGACATTGTTAACCCTTAGAGCTCGATTTCAATGGTTCCTGATTGCTTTCGAATCAGCTTATGCAGCTGATATGTTGAGAGATAGTAGAGTATATGATAGAATATTGTTGTAATTGGGCTGAGAAAAGTGGTTTAGGGCTAACTCGTGCCCTATGTCAACTCGGATTTGGATCCTTTTTGGAGAGATCTCGACTTTTTTTAGTTGGGCTCAGTTGGTTGAAGTTGGATACAGTTCTTAGGCCTACTCTAGTTTCTGCTAAGCCCAGTTTGAAAACAGGCCCAACAGGGGTCGAGCATCATAGTCCAACTTGGATTGTTGAGCCCAAGAAAGTAGTGGGTTGATGGCATTAGCGAGAAATTGTCATCCCGTGAAGCGTAAAAAAGGCTGTCATCCAATTACATTCTAATCTAGGAGGTTCTCGGACTGATACGTACAAAAATTAAAAAGAATATTGATAAAAAATGTGACAATCCTCAAATTAATTTTATGTAAGTAAAGATTGACGTTATAATTACATCATGACGATGTTAGTTCTCACCTACATAAATTAGTAAGGCTTATAACGCATGTATAACTTTCCGACTCCAAATTATTAACCAAATGAAAAACAAAAGTGAGCATTTTGAAAAGGAACATTGCGAGACAAATCATTATCTTTTAGCTTTCCCTCAATCCTAGTCCTCACGCACAACATATATTCCTTAATTTAGCTTAGTATAACTTAGCAACCACCTTAAATTTATAATTGAAGAAAATTTAGTTAAAAATGAGTATATTTAATACAAAATTGTTTCTGTTAGACAGCGAGAGAAAGACTAATTTCTGTGAACTTGATTGTATCTCATGCAACCTTTTAAGATGTAGTTTTTGTATCTGTCAGATATCAGCTTCTGCTAATTGATATAATATTTAAAAAAAAATGTCCACTGCAGGTTTAATTAACGTTCATATCATTATTTAGAATGCAAGTATGGGCAATTAAGATGAAATGTATGAGACTATGCAGATTTTGATAAACTGTCTGAAATTGGTTCAAGTTTGAGTCTTACCCAAATTAACATCCAATAGACAAAAACTGGCCCGTATATGAAAAAAAGTAGTAGATCGCCGAAAGGGTACGGATAAAAAGAAGAAAAACAAGCACAAGCACAAGACTGCATCATAGTTGGAGCACTGTGTATGTTCCTGTATACAGAATAATGATATCTTCTTGCATGCTAAAGTGAAGAATTAGCAGTACAAAAGAGAGAATATTAGCTTCATACCACACCTGCAGTACAGTGACAGACGTGACATGGCCACACTGGTCCCTCCATCCCCTAGCTTGCCGCCGCACAATGCCAGTCCGCATATTGCGGACTTAGGGTTCTTTCATAATCGAATGCTGTGAGAAGGTGTAACGATCCACTCCACCACATGGTATGATATTGTTCGCTTTGGACCTGAGTCCCGACCACGACACACCCGCCCATGAGGTCATCACAATCCACCTCCCTTAGGGGCCCGACGTCCCCGTCGGCACACTTCCGATTGAGTCAGCATCTGATACTATTTGTAACGACTCACTCCACCACATGGTATGATATTGTCTGCTTTGGGTCTGAACCCGCACGGTTTTACTCTTAAGCTTCACCCCAAAAGGCCTCATACCAATTGGAGGTGACACACTTACATATAAGTACTTCACATTTTCTCTACCCAGACGATGTAGGACTGTGCACCCGTAGCTCACCAGTGTGATAGCTTGACAGTGTTTCTCGCACCCGCCCACGACACACCCGCCCACAGAATTATCACAATGGGGATCAGGAATTATATATGCGTATATATATAATATGTGGAAGGCATGTGAGTGGGATTGGGGCATATGATTAGGCACACCACTAAAGGATGCAAACATCATTACAAGCACCATTAGCATGGTATGGATCAATAATTTGCATGCACACAACAAATATAATTAATTTACATGGTATTGATTGATTTGGATTTTGTGTCCATCCCAAATCATCATTGCTAATTCTATATCATTACATCTGCCTTTATCTTTCTCTACTTTGGTAAATTAAGTGTCAAAATTGTGAATTGGGCTTATACTTTTTGGGTTTGTGCTTGGATACTTGAACATATCTTAACCTGCAAAATTTCCAATAGGGAATAACTGCTCAATATTGCACCAAAGGGCTTCAATTAGAGGCAATTGCAATCTCATAAAGAAAAATATATAAATTACTAGCAATATGTACATGGAAGTTTGATGCAACTATCAATTATCTTAGTGAAACTTTTGGTGCGACTATCATTGCCTATGATCTTTAAGGATACGTTTTTCTTAGAACTGAATATCATCTTACTTGGGAAAGGCATTGTTAACTTGTATTATGGAGCTTGAGATGTTATGACTCATGCAATGCCTTAATCATATATGTAAAAGCATTCTTAATAATAATAATAACTTCGTTGAATTGAATGCCTTGCCTATAAGTTAGCTTGATATATTGAAATAAATCTGACATTAAGCTCGTTGCCGAGTATCTTCATCTAAATAGTTAAAAGAACACAAGCACAACATCGTCATTCTTCTTGTTTTAATGAGGTTGGGTAATTTAGGGGAAAAAAAATGAGGTCGGGTCTATGAATTTTTTTTTTACATTTTTCTCCCAATATTTAACTATTTCACCTCACATCTTAAAAGTTGAGAGTTCAAATTCCTTTGAATATATAACTCCCGGAAAATTTTATTTTTAATTGTTCAACACATGTGAGACCAAATTATATGTAATAAATAAATGGGATATTTTAAGAGGCCCGAACACATCATTGTGGACTGAAAAAGAAAATATCTATATTTTAATTATTTCTATTAATTTCATAAAATAAAATTAAAAAGAAAAGTTAGTTACTAGGTGTGTGGACTTGAGAATTTGAAATTAAAGTTACCTCGTATCCTCCCTACGATGATGATGAGCCTATGCATAAAAAAAAAAATAAAAAAAAGCTAGTATAAAAGAGGTTGGTTGGGTGTGTGACTAGGGCAAGGCCAAAATGGGGCATAACGGTGGCGTTGCTAACTTGAAGAACGCTCTAATAGCGTTGCTGGCACCTCTTCCCTCCATACTTTTCTATCTCTCCTTCCTTCACCATGGTACTCTTGCTGAAGACGATTTTCTCTCTCCTCTGTGGATGTGGTGCTATAACCACCCTCTCCTATTGGCCAATGTCCTCTTCTTCATCAACGTTAACCTCCTCTTCTGGATCATTGGTCTCATCCAGTCAAACCATTGGGTAGCTCATTAATTTCATACTTTTTTTTTTTGTCCCTCATCCAGATTCTCATATCATGCACTCACTTTTTGTGCAGATGATTGATCCATATTGGACTGTTATACCAGTCTTGCTTGTTCATTACTATGCAACTCACCCTCTCGCTCAATACAACGCTTTGAGGTCGAAGATTGTGATCTTGTTGACTTGGGTTTGGAGTACCAGGCTCAGTCATAACTACTTCCGCCGAGAAAAGTGGCAGTGGGGTGCCAGAGAAGACTGGAGATTCTCCGATATGCGCCATCAATACGGCAAAAACTGGTGGTGGGTTTCCTTCTTTTCGGTCTATCTCTCTCAGCAGGTAAACTTTTTTTGTCCCTATCCAACACTTCCTTATCTTGCAGCGCTCGATGAGGTTAGAAATAGGTAAATTATGTGATGAGGGATATCTGTTCGATGAATTGACTGAAAGAGATTCCTTGGCAGTTAATCGGATGCTTTGTTGTTTTTGTTTGTTAACCAACATCAAGGCTTAAAACTATTAGAGAGCAGTGCAACATATCCATATTAATACAAATGCTTCTATTTACGGGTTGGTTGCTTTGGGTCTTAACTTCCGAGTCACATGTCATGCTTTCAAGACTGGTAAAGAGAAGAAGAAAAGAATGCATCTAATTGAGTGATTCCATCACTACATGTCTATATTAGTATAATGTTATTAGTATCACCGTCGTATTAATTTTTTTTTTCCTTCTACGGGAGGCACATATTGGGTAGGGGTGAATCTTATATTTTTTTAGGGAGGTGGTATTGTGGTATGAACGCGAGACCTTTCGACACTGTTAGTATGTTATCCATCATTTGCTCCAAAAGTTTATAACATAGTTGTTTCAATATTATTAAAATTCAAAACTTTGCAGGTGTTTTTGATTGGAGTATGCCTTCCATTTTATGTCGTCCACTCCATCAATGAGCCATGGAATCTTTGGGATGTTGTGGCGACAGTGATCTGTCTGTCTGGTATTGTTGTTGCCTATTTTGCTGACACACAACTTCACAGTTTTGTGAGTAGAAATGAGAAAGTAAAAGAACTTGGCAAGCCAGTGGTTGTCAATCTTGACAAGGGCCTATGGAGGTACTCTCGGCATCCAAACTACTTTGGAGAGCAGTTATGGTGGTGGGGACTGGTCGTCTTCGGATGGAATTTGGGTTGTGGCTGGATCTTTGTTGGGGCACTCATAAACAGCATGTGTTTAGCATATGTCACCATGCTTGTGGAGAAGCGCATGCTAAACCAAGATTACAGAGCTGAAGCATACAGGCAGTATCAGAAGACCACATCAGTATGGATTCCTTGGTTCAAGTCATCTCCAAAGGGAGGAAAGGATAAAAACAGTTGATTCGTTGTTTCTTCTGGTGTGCCTTCCTTTATTACATGTACCTTCTTTTATGCATTTAGTTGTGTTCCTATCTTGATAAGGTCAGTATTTGTTCATGTACTCTGTTGTTAATTTGGAAGAAGGGAGAATGTTATTCGAGTGTAGCCACATGGTTCGTTATATGAAATTGTATAAATCTTTCCTGCATTTACGAAAGCACCACCCTTGTTTCAGTTGCCTAATGTTTATTAGGGCTCTAGCTTTATTACCGGTTCAAGATTGTTACACCGGACAAGAGATCGATATAAATGCTTTTCATCTCATGATTTGAATGGAGCTAGACAAAAGCTTTAGCTGCCCAGAAGCTGTAGCTTGTTAAGTAAACACCTTTGGTGTCATACGATGCATTTCTATATGTCTATTGTGGATTTCCTGCATTCCTAATGATAAATCATTTTAGACATGGGATGAGTAACTATCTCATTTGGGATGGATATAGTCTTAATGTTCAACTTTCTCGTTGAATTAAAAAAAAAAAAAATGCAGAACAGTTATGATAATCTTTGTTAGAAATGTTGCTTAGATTGGATTCTCTGCTGCAATGATCGTGAATACCACTTGTTCAATATACTTTGGTCAACATTTTTTTTTTTTTTTTTCGCATATTTTTAGAAATTGTATTTGTAACTAACACAATCTGTCAAGCAAGATTCAGGTTAAGTTATTGGGGAACATCTAAATTCTCATTAGGCATTCTAGTTTCTACCTGAATTGGTATAAATTGACTTTTATCAGTCGTGACTCGTGATGTGTATAACCCCTAATGACGTCTTAGTTTTTTTTACCCCCAAATTAATTTTATTGGAGATGATGTTGTCATGTTGAATGTTTAGTTGCAATTTTGGTCGTATGTAAATCTTTGGCAGAAGAACCGTCAGACTTCCAAATTCAACCGTTAAGACATCTTATTCACCAAACCATTGAACCCTAAAATAAAACACATGCTTCAAGCATTTCTTCACAATATCTTGATTTTGTTGATAGACAGAAAGCTAAAGAGAAAGTAGAGAAAGTAGAGAAAGAAGAAAGAAGAAAGAAGATTGGCAAGGAGAAATTATTACATGGTGGTCCGGGACCATGTAGTTCCGGGCAATAACAGACTATTACGTAATTAAATGTCAATTTTTATGTAACTTTTTAGTTGAGTGGTGGCTTGTTATTGGCCGGGATCGCATTGTTCCAGACCATATAATATTTTTTTTCCAATGAAGTATTTTCACTCACACTTTTTTGTTTTCGTAGAAATTTGATTTCTCAACCTCTTTATGTTGAAAAGGTATAGCTAGTTATACTACTTGGTTTCATTAAAACACCTAAACAACTTTTATTGAATGTTGAAATCCACTAAAGACAGTGGTTGCATGAGATTATCTCTATTTAAATGAAGTATGAGAATGATTTTGGACAAATATTACAACTTATCTAGAACCTATCAAATAAGAGTAACTCACATAAGAGTCACGACTCATGAATCCTTTCACATTTCACATTTTTTAAGATTAATAAAAAGTCAAATGAATTAATTTTTCAAACAATAATATCACAATATATTTATTAAGAAAAATTTAAAATATACTTATTTTATGTTTGTGAAAGGAATAGTATATAATATCTATATTATATTAGTGATTGTATTTAAATTCATAATATTTATAAAAATTAATAATTAATTTTTTATTATCATATCCTGCTTGTACCCGAATTCTATTTATTTGAAATTTATCGCATCACAGCTCACTATATTTACTTATTTTTTAAAAAATTAAAGAAAGAGATAGAAAAGTAAAGGTTATTATAATTTGGGGGCTATATATACAATTGTGGAAAAAAACAAGATTATTATGCAAATACTAATAGTTAAAAGAGTAGGGTTTTGGGAATTGTTTGTCGCGGAGATAATCGCCGAGGGAAAGAGAAGACGGTCAAGACGAAGAGTGCAAACCTACTTTCAGCGCTTTTCCGACCACCATTGTCGCTTCTTCTTCTTGCTGCATCAATAGCTTCTTCGTCTTCTCCCAGTTTTCGAGACCTTGTTTTGTTACATCTACATATATATACACATACTCTCTCTCACACTCATATATCATACCAGTAAGTAGTGCTTTCGTCGGGGAGAGAACAGTGGTAATGGGAGGGAAGCGAAAGAAGAGCGATAGCGAGGGGTTTATTGGAGACGGAGAAGAAGAAGATGCGCGCAGTGGGAGAAAGGAGGATGAGAATAAGAAGATGCAAACGAATGGGCAACAGTTGCTTCCATCGATGATAAAAAACAAGGAGAAGAGATCTGAGATCCACGCCAAGCTCAAGCACCAGAAGAAGCTCGAGAAGCGCAAGAAGGTTAAAGCTCGCGACGCTGCTGAGAAGAGAGCCCTTGAGCTCGGTGAGGAGGTCCGTTCCACTTCCCTACTCATATCTCTCTCTCTATATACACACACATGTACTCTCTGATGTTCAGAACCCAATTGAGATATTCAAAGAATTTTGAATTTATTTGATTGTATGAGGATTATTGCCTTTAATTGACTTGCTCTGATGGTTTGTTGAGGTATTTTTCTTCTTTTATTTCATGCGTACAGCCTCCGCCGAAACCGATTCCTCGGACCATCGAGAATACCAGAGAATTGGACGAGACTGTTTGCAAGCCAGATGATGAAGAGGTTTTTTGCCCTACCAATTTTCTATGTTATTTCAATGAATCTGTTTGGACATTGATAGTTTATGAGAAAAATGTTGCAGCATTTTAGTAATTGAAGTAGCTTTGGATTGAATAACTCTAATATTACTGTTTGATATATTGTTTAATGTTTATAATGTTACACTATCTCTCGTTCATTATAGTAAAATCGCGTCTTTCAATATTTAGCAACAGGAAGAAAAATATGGGCCTTTACTTGTATTTAGGTGCCCATTAATTGTGTGTTGATTTGCAGCTATTTGCTGGTAATGATGCGGATGAATTTAGTTCTATTTTGAAGCAAGATGTCACTCCGAAGATATTGATTACCACTTGTCGATTCAATTCTTCGGTATGTATTCCTTTCCTATTCACCACTTGTTGTAAAAACAACCATTCAATTTAGCTTAGAAAATATGTTTGCTTCTGATATATCTTCACATATTTAAGGGTATTCATGTTTCTTTTCTTTTTATTGCTCTGTTTGTAGAGAGGACCTGCTTTTATTTCAGAGCTTTTGTCTGTGATCCCAAATGCTCATTACTACAAGAGAGGAACCTATGACTTGAAAAAGGTGCTGCATGATCTTATTCTTCATCATCTGTTCTTTTTCTTTTCCCCCTATTGTTATATCATAAGAATTTTTAGTTATAAGACGACATGCTTAGATATATTTTGTTATACTACTTTCTTATATAATATGATATCTTAATATTTATGCAGATTGTAGAATATGCAAGGAACAAGGACTTCACTTCCATAATAGTTGTCCACACTAATCGCAGAGAACCAGGTTAGTGCTTTCATGCTTTACATTACATTTCTCTAAACTATAAATGTGTATTTATTGAATAGAAATGCAGCGAATTTCTTTCTGTTTCTTCACTTTATTGTAATTGTAAGGTTCAATGCTGGTGGTTTTTCTGTAGATGCTCTTCTAATCATGGGCTTACCTGATGGACCCACTGCTCACTTCAAGCTCTCAAAACTTGTTTTGCGCAAGGATATTAAGGTCTTCTTCTGGCTGATGTTTTAATTTTTTCTTTTTAATATTACAAACTTCCTCATTCTACCTTCTATGCAATCTACTGTGCATGCAAACTTTTTTCCCGGAAGTTGTGCATACAAAATTTTCGCTAGTCAAGATAGATTTTTATTTTCTTCAAATAGAGAATGAAAAAGAAAAAAATAAGTTAGAGAGGACACAGATTTGTGCATCATCAATCTATTGCAAATGCTAGTCTTATTTGTTCGTTATTTTTATGATAATAATATATATTTGTTATAGCAAGTATAACATACCAATACTCTCTTTCAAACAAGCAATTGTTTCAGTTAGATACAAGCAGATACAACTATCTTTTGTGGGCTAATATTATATGCATAAAAAAATAAAAAAAAAATTAAAAAAAAAACAGATGCATCAACATTTTATGAGGTTTGAACATTATAAATATATCAATGTGCATCTTTAATAGATGAGATTAAGCATGAGATTGTCTTGCTTCAAGTTGGACTTTGCATTATTTTGTTGTTTTTCATATGAAGGGAATTAGTATCATTTGTATGTTTATTAATTGTCATTATGTATATTGCTTGCAGAATCATGGAAATCCAACTGGTCACAAGCCTGAGCTAGTGTTAACTAACTTCACGACACGACTGGGTCATCGTGTTGGGAGGTTGCTTTCTTTTTTTTCCTTATTTTCACTACATGTAGATATTATTTGTGTTTAATCCCAATTATCTATGACATAACTGCTATAATCATGCTTCATCATATATGGAGTCTATATAAAGAAATGTCTCTCTCTCTCTCTCTCTCTCTCTCTACACACACACATACATATCTATATATTCTGACAATTATGTGTTTTTCTGTTTCATTTAGGTTGATACAATCACTTTTTCCACAAGATCCAAATTTTCGTGGCCGGCGAGTTGTAACCTTCCACAACCAGCGTGATTTTATATTCTTCCGCCATCATCGGTGTGTGTCCATTACACTTATGGAGGTTCTATTTTAACAATTTGTACTTGTCTATGGGATGAGATTTTATGATAGTTACATTTTGTTATCTTATGTAAAGGTACATTTTTGAAAGCAAAGAAAGTAAACAGAGTTCCTCAGAAGGTAAAAAAGACAAGAATGCTAAGGATGAGAAGATCTCTCAGGAGAAAGTTATTGCCCGTCTTCAGGTTTGCCTTTCCCAGATCATTTGCTCTCTATAAAGAATACTGTTTTTTTTATGGGGTTTTAATGACAAAATTTCCAGCTTCTAGAACCTTCAGCCTAGACCTCACCCATGTCAGTTTCGCTGCTTAAAAAGGCTCAAAAGTCGCAAAATTTTGAAAACTAGTTCAGTTGATTACATAAATTCTTGGACTTGGTGAGAATTAACTAGTTCTTGTTGAAGAAATTAAGATGAAATTTGTATTCTAAATTATGCTAGTCTCTTGTTCAAGGAATAAGTTGTGGAGTTCGGCTTTCGGGGCTACGTACTTTAGGTCTTATGTAATATATAAAGAAGAGATGAAACTTATATTCTAAGTTATGCATGACTCTAGTCAAGAAATATTCACTGAGCTACTTTGGTAAGCTGTAAATCATTTTGCCATGGAGCACTATTAGGGCAATTTTTTGTTTACGCATTGGCCACCATTTCTATTATCGCTGCCTTGAATAATGAATTTCACCGCCTTTTATCCTTGTAGCACTTTTTGCTTGAATCCATCACTAAGCCTTGTTTGTGTGGTTCAACTGCACATGATCAAACACCATTCAATGACTTTTAATGTTTTAAGTAATGAAAAATACTGAAAAAGGCAAAAAATTTGACTATTCCTATGCCATTTAACCTCATATGTCCCTGGAAACCCTGCTGTTTTTATTCACACAGCCATGCATTAATTCCATAATTCAATTCTTATTTACCAATTTTCAATTGTTACAGTTTCCAAATAGTGGTTGAAAAAGATCAGTTAGTTGAGAAGAAATCACATTGTAATACATCCATTAAAATGCCAAAAAAAAAAAAAAAAAAAAAAATTGACATTCATCATTTGTGGTCAAACCAAATTGCAGACATAAACCTGAACTGCTGGATTAAAAGTTAGTTTTTATTTTTATTTTAAATAATAAAGTGCCATTGCTTGGTGGAATGCTAAAATTTTGAACCATTGTTGCATGACAAATCGGGGTTTAAATCCGCAAGTAACCATTTTGTGTAAAAATAATAACATTCTATCTATCCCAGCACCCTGTATAAGCCGGACAAATGTTAGGTAGCAATAGTGAGATTGAATAACAATCTCTTTGAAGGGATGATTGAGAGTAAGAGAATCTATTGTGATTTGGTTGTGATTGGAAAGGCTTTTGACTCAGGGTTTTTAACAGAGGACTGAAACAATTTTGCAGTTGGGTAAAACTTGGTGATATAGAAGAAATCAGGACCTGTGACCCAAATAATATTATAAAAATGGCCAAACCTACCTAAATATTATGAGTATGAGACCTAAGGTTTCATCTTTGTTTGCTCCAGCAAAATCAATTGTTCTGGCATTTTAAGCTATTTGACTACTTATTTTGACTAGTAAGTGTAAGATGTTTTGGTCATTCCACTATGATGTGGCCGACGACTAGACTACTCTCTCAAATTTAGTAAGTTTTGTTTCAAATTAATCAATTTTCAGTTCACACAGATCCATTGCTCCTTTTGTTCTTTCCTTGTTTCATATTCACGGTGGATATTTTGGGTGAGTGATGTACCCTAAGGCTTAAATTGTTAGGGTGACATGTGGAAGCCTTTGTCCCTCAAAAATGTTTTTCTTATTTTTTCTTTACATATATTCAAATCTTTTTCATTTGGGTGAGTGGTAACTTTCTCTCTTTGTTTTTTTATTATAGGCTTGTTCATTGTATATTTTTAAAAATCCCTAAGATGTACAAAAAATACTTGGTAATAGCTTTCTCATCTTGTAGTTTCTTATGATTTTTTTAATCTGATTTTAAAGACCCCTATCAGCTCAATGCATGATCCCAATTTCAACAATCTTGTCATATCTGTGTAACTACATTTGGTTTTCTGTTTCTTTTAAATTATATTGCCATTTGGTTTTCAATGAGCACACCCCATTTAGAATGACGATATTTCAGGAGAAAATATATATGGGGTGTAGATATGCATGTAGTGTGTTTTGATGTCTATTAATAATAGAACATGATACCACTTTACTTTGTGGGGACCACTTGTGTCATGAATATGTTTTTTTTCTCTTCTTATGGCTATCCCTAGACCGGAGGAGTGAGGATTGTGCTAACTGATAATTAGCTTCCAGCTAATGTAAAACACCATTTTGACCTAACCTTAGCTGGACAGGGTTTGAACAATGATATCGAACTATAGATATCTTTTCCCTAGTTTCGGTTAGGACCTACTTGGAGTCTTTTCTTGACAAGATAATCATAATTTCAGTGGTCATTGAAGTCTGGATTATTGTTTTTAACATCAGTTACAGCGGCCTTTATCTATTGATTGAAAAGCCTGTTTAGTGTATGAATGCTTCTTGGAACAATCTCTCTCTCTCTCTCTCTCTCTCTCTCTCTCTCTATATATATATATATATATATATATATTTGGAAGGTAACAATTTCTCTATTCTGAACATGTAGGAATGTGGTCCTCGTTTTACGCTGAAGTTGAGCAGTCTGCAGCATGGAACATTTGATACAAAGAGTGGGGAGTACGAGTGGGTTCACAAGGTATTATATTAATTAGCCAAATTTGTTTATATGTTATTTGTGCACCTTTTTTTTTTTTTTACTTCTTCGCGACCATAAGATCTCTTCATCATCTAACTAATCTATTGTTTGCCCCCCCCCCCCCCCCCCCCCCCCCCTGAATGCTAGCCGGAAATGGACACTAGCCGCCGGAGATTTTTCTTGTGAAGTGCTATGGAATCTTGCTCTAGAAGCCTTTTTAAGGCGAGGATAAGAGTTGCCGTGCTGTAACCAGGAATAAGCTTAGGAATTTGTACCATCTGCCATTATTGATGTGCTACACTACCCTTAGCTTCTAAATTTTTTGTGGTGCAATTTTTTATTACCTTTTGAGCAACTTCACATTGAATAGAAAAAACTGTAATTTATGCAAACACATATGCTTCTTCCCTTTATTATATTTTTCTTTCATGTTTGTGATGCATCTTATTCCATCTTATTTTTCGGACCTTGAATGCCACTGCCACTGTGTAAGCTGAGTGCATGCTTTTTTGAGTACATGAAGGCAAATCAACACTAGGGAAGCTGCAAATGCAGCATCACGTGACAGAGATCTTTCAGGAGGAGAATTCACTATTAGATGTACAGAGTCCATAGTTATTAAGATCCAACCTAAATTTTCCAATATGGACTTGATTATTAGGGTTTTTCCTCTGTTCTCAGAGGATATCCTGTATATAATCCTTAAACAAAGAGTACCCGCGACCAGAAGTGTTGCTAGTGACCACCCCCTATAGGAAAACTTTCCTCCCACAACCAGGGCTTCTTTCCGACACACGCAAGATGTACACTCACCAGAGAAGGTTGATGACACTAGGGCATCAAAACCTGTATAGTAAGGCAATATAGTTGAATCCAGGTACAGGCTTGCATGAAAAATTCCAGAGACTGTTGATGCCTTGAAGAATGCGTACTTGACATCCCCGTCAGCTTCGCTGTCAAATGCAAGAGCTGAGATTTGAATCAATTGGAGGATGGCAGGGCCGATGCATGAAAGGGGAAACACTGTGTTGATCCGGCGGCCCTTGGCAATGGCCATGACGAATATTGGGAGGGAAACTGGACCAGATGGTAGCAAGTATCTTCTTAGTTGGCCAAGATGAGTTTGCCGGCTTCTGCCATATATCTCCATGACCATCAACAATAGGGTTGCCAGGTATGAAGCTGTGGTAAAGAAAACTAATAGAACATCCACAGCGGGCGGATAATTCCCTGGGTAAGTGCTGTCGCAGAAGTAATGATAAGGGCAGTTAATTGGATCCATGGTCTCTTCGATTTGCCATCTGGTACATTTGAAGAATGTTGTGCGGATGTCTTCCAGGACCCATTCGTGTTGATAAGTTGGATCTTCTGGGCGTAAGAGTTGCATACTCAATATGCTGGTTGTTTGGCTTACCAACTCTTCTGCACCCACTCTTTCATAAATATATTGGAGAAGGTCCTGCTTTTCTGTCCAACAAAAAGATAATGGCAGTTGAGGGGTTACTTTAGATGTGGGTGAATTGATGAAGAAAAAGTAACCAATTACTGTTTTGAATTATGTTTTCTTTGTTCAAGATAGATCTTTTCTGCAGAGTAATGGATTGCTTGCTTATAAAATGGTCTTATTTTCATGTATTTTTATGCGAATGTCACCCGACTAGTACCAGATATTCATTGTCAGCCGCACGTTTTATTATTATTATCATTCAATAGGGGAATTGAGTGGATTTATATGGGGTTGAAAGTAGAAGATAAGTTCATATGGAATGAAGAGCAATGAGGTTTGATGTGGCAGCGGTAGGGGACCAATGTTGCAGGTGAGAGGGTGCCTTCAGTGAAGGAATGGAGGTTGAGGCAGCTTGACTTGCAAGCACTGCAGTTTGGTAAGTGATTGCAATTGGTTTGACGGTATAGGTTATGGGTCATTTATGTGATGCATTCGTGTGCTTGTGACAATAACATGTTAAAGATGTTTGTAGAAAATTTGACTTTATAATTTTCTTTATAAATATATGTCCGAAGATTCGGTGGCAGAAACTTGTTGGGTGAGGTTCAGTTCAGATCTCTTTGCATAGAATGCTGTATATGAATCAGTTTTTGTTCATTGGGAGCTTGAGGTTTGGTTTGGTTCTGGAGATGGTGCCAACAAATAGAGAGAAATTCAAACTCTGGCCTCAGGATGACTCCCCAAGCTTTAGGGGACAAAGTTCAGGTGGTACTTTTTATTCCAAAATATTCAAAAATTAGTACTCTTTTCCTACTAATCAATTTGAATAAAATTATGAAGTCTTACTTTTTTATAAATATTACCCATATTAATTTTGCATATTTCAAACTTCCATTTTTGCCCTTTATGGTTTATAGTATATATTTTCAATTTGTTGGTAGCTATAACCAATTTTAATTCTCTTTTGAGAATTTTTAATTTATTCTCTAAAATAGTAATATTATTTTAAATTGAGAAACATTCGCATACTTTTCTTATAAATCTAAGGGTTAAAATTTATTTATTGACCAAAAAGATTGCAATTGCTAAGAAAATTAGAACTCCTACTCAAACCCTACAAGTCTCAAATTCATCTTTGGAACTTTGAATTGAAGCGACGAAGGGCACAGTGGAAATTTAGGTGGCGCAACTCATACCGAGAGGGGGCTTGTATGCACTACAAATGACTATTTTGTCACTATAAAATTTTACATATTAGAGAGAAATACATGTGAAAGGGGCAACTATAGTCTAACATCAATCTTGGGTTAACAAGGAATTAACATTTCTAAGTTTATTATTACTATTATTATTATTATTAAAAATAAATTAAAAAATCCTTCTAAAGGAACTCGTTGCCCTCTAAAGTTGACAACAGAAACCAAATATTGATTTAATCTCCTCAGGTAGGGAATGAGTTCATTTGAAAGAGCTTTACCTGTGATAAAATGGAATCATTTTCTTTAACGTTACCCTGTCATTTAAAGAAAACATAATCAAGTGTACTCCAAGTGGTTTGGAGACCTTAAAGGTAAATCCAACAGATTCAAATTTCCTTTCTCAACATTTCCTGCTAAGAATTCAATTAACAACCTGAATCCAACTCACAACTACAAATTGGAGATGACTGCATGCTGCAAATTCCAGATTGTACAGAAGACATTCTTTACTGAAAGACAGTAGAACAATTCTACCTCTTTTTTTTATTAAAGCTCCATTCAGATGACTTGCTGTGCAACAAAAATTTCAAACTTCTAGTTTTGTGGGCATTCCCAGAAAAAAAAAAGAAAAGAAAAGAAAAGTGAAAGTAAGAAAGAAAGACAGAAAAGAAAAATAAATGCAGGTTAAAGAAATGAGGAGATGACTATACAAGAATTCGAAGCTTGATGACTTCAAGTGCCATTACATTTCCTGGTAAGAAGCTAACAGTGGATGGTCTTTATGATTTGATTTGCTTCTCCAAAAGTACTGACAAATATTAAATTGAATAATTCGTGCAGAGACCTCAAAAGCCAGTTTATCCATTCTTACAGACGAGGTATACTGCGCTGCTTGAACCGAGGGCAGGTGGTACATCATAGACAATTCTGTTCCCAAAAAATGACAAAAATCCCGATGTTCATCATATCACATTTGTATCACTCAAGCCCATAATTAATGTCAGTAGGGAAAAGAATTTAGTGAATTAAGTGAAAAGAATGCTTTTACGCATTTGGGAACAATATGTGTTGAATCATCTCCATGATCTTGGCAGATGATGCCGGGCACTTGTCTGGCAAAATAACTTAACAGCATATGCACAGAAGCAAGCACTCATGCACTTATTCATTGCTGAGTCGGTAATCACTGGTTCACAAGAAAAAACTGACGCTTATCAGTTGATTATAAAAACAAAAGCATGCATTTTATCCAGTAAACTATATACATCCACTCATTCTGCTATGTTCTACATAAACATATCAGTCCAGTAAAAGAACAGAGCTAGGCATTATCAAATCAATTTATGCATACATTCATAGGATCCTACACAATCACCGATTTACATCACATTAACATATAATCAGGAACACATTAATATTCTTTTACTCTTTCATGTAACGCTGGTATCTTAAAATTTTCATATTTTTCCATCTTATAATTATTGTCCTACAATTAACATTTAGAATAAAATGAGGACAATTTATGTAGGCAAGTGTTTGTACTTCTATTTATACATGGTCTGGAAGTGTCATTATCCATCAACCACAATATCTTAATTTCAACTAAATGCTAAAAGATGTTGCTTATAATGGCTCTTCAGTATTTTGCCCTCGAAACATTGGTGGTCTTGCAATTCACTTGTATGATCTTTTCAGTTCTCTAAAAGGTGACAAAAGTAGATTTCCCCTCCACTACCAACTACAAAGCCAGTTGCCATTTGTGAAAACTTTAGGAGGATAAACAGCCGAAGGCCTTCATCGCATATTAAACTGATCAACCAATTTCATGCAATCAACAACTGAGATATAAAGTATGACATAGCTCATCCACAGGATAACATGTGCAAAATCCATTATGTATGTGTACGCAATACATATAAATATATATAAAATGTGCAGAAAAGCTAAAAGCATATATCTTTGACGTAAGTTTATAATTTATGGAATTTCGTTGGTAACACCCGAGTCCTCAAAATTTTCAATACTACGTAAATGCCTAATAATATCAATGTAGTGGTGCCTTACCCAGTGCTAGTCCTGTCATTTCTGTATACCATCAATTTTTTTTCTGCACGAAGTGATGGTCCTTACTCGAGTTCTCACCCTTAATTACTCAAGCTTTTACAGTTGCACTAAACAAAAACTCGTCTTATAGATCCATTATAATCAATATCAATATTCTAGCTCAAGAACAATATTAACCAAACAAAAAAAGGAGGAAAGAAAAAAAATCTAGTATTCTTCGTTTAGAATCATACCAACAATTGTATAGTAAACATGAGATGATGTGACTTCTCCAAAATTAATAACATTTAATATAATTATAATTATCTAACTCAGAGGCGTAAAATAGCTAAAGAAAACCCAAAAGACATTGATTTAGTCCGATTTTAAAATAAGCATATGGAGAATGTACCACATGAAAACAATTTTGAAATGCGAACCAACTTGACTGACCTTAACCAATCATGGCAAATTGTCATGTTTACATACTAGAAAATTAACTCTACATTAAGAAAAAGAAAAAAATTTATTCAATTCCTTGAGTAATTTGTTAATGCTCTTGTCGCACTCCAAAATTCACTATTTCAGGTTTTTTTAGGAAAAAGTGTGTTTAAAAGGGGCTTAGTACGACAAGCAAAGTGAAGAAAGGGGCTTCATGAATCAGATGTAGTTGCCACTTAAACTGTAAGGTAATCCTTATTTTTAGAAAACTGTCTTCTGAAAATAATTTTTAAAAATAAGTTTGAAGGAGGCTTTTTTAGAAAATTAATCATGCAACTTGCCCTACTCAACCAAAGATTAAATGTTTGGGGGGCCAGTTATGCAAGAAAGGTGTAAGCTCCCATGAAACAGTTACCACATTCTTTTCAAGATTTCCTTGTATTATTAAAAATAAATAAGATTTCTAAATTGTCTCCATAATATGTAAATTATCCAAGTAAAAAGAAAAGAAGAGAAAGACTTTCAGTAAATGGTTTGAAGCATCATATGGGTGGCATCTTCTTCAAACATGATATTAGGAAATCTCATTGCTACTACTCAAACAAGCATGAAACATATGTTTTCTGCTGCTTGTTTTTTTTTTTTTTTTTTACTCCTTATGCTACAACAATCTTTTGTGCTCTCTCTCCCCCCACTACACCCATTGTCCAGGTGACAATCCACATGACATTACCAAGAAATTTCTATGAAACTCCAAGCATGTTAGTCCAGAGGTCAGTGTGCACATTGCCAGCACATCACCAATCTTACGGTTCTATCTTTGTTATCTCGCACCATGTACTCCACAGTAAAACCAACACTTTCTGCTTCGTGGTGGCACATCCCCAAGAGGTTTGTCTGTACACTTCCCTGACCATGTATACAGTTTCAACCAATTATCTCCAACTTGTTTTGTCCCATAAAACAAATTCAACTCAATGCACTACATCCTGATGCATCTTATGCATCGCTTGGGTCAAGAGCAGGACCTAGGAAGCTCCTGAGCTTGGTGGGCGGCTACGGATGAATGCCCTCAAGGTTCTGCCATGGTCCACTTGAGATACTAGGGGTACTTGATTTGTTGACTGAAATCTAGGTGTTCGTCAAGGTCGTCCTCGTAGTACACCATGATTTAGCTTGAAGATAGAAATCATGTGACCATGTGACTTACAACAGCATATGCCCTAACATGGCAGCGTCTAATAACATGTGGTGGCACATCATTAGAACACATCGATATTGCATTATGGATGTTGACATCACCCTAGAGTTGCATTGCAGCAGGGTAAATTTTTTTATTATTATTTTTTTAATTAATTTTTTATATGATCAGGCAAGTACTCATACACACTTTTTGCCCACGCCCAGGCACAAACCCCTCCCCCCTTTGAGGATGGGGAGGTTATACCATTGGGCAAGAGGCCCTGTGGTGGCACAGGGTACGATTTTAATCCATATTTAAAGGATGCCAATAACATGTACACGGACTCTCATCCCTTTTAAAAAGAGATCAACTAAAAGAGCAAGGATGGCCTTGGGATTCCTGGTCTTATGCCACTTCCATTCTCTCTTTCATGAGATAACCTAAACTATATCTTAAACAATTGGGATTTTTTAGTCTTTCTATTCTTGATACTTTTGGGGTAATCTTGAAATGCTTTGCGGATCTATCCATATAGGGAGAGTCTAGTTTGTGTCTCCTGTATACAGCATGTGATCCAGAGATTCCCAAATAGTTATAATCTTTATTTGAAGAAAAAAAAAAAAACCTTGGCACTTTTAAAGTAATGTTTACTCTACATATTGAGAATGTATAAGTTACTCCGAGCGTGAGGTTAACGGTATTTTTATGCAAAATAAACACAATTTGAACAGAAGCACATACCTAACAAGAGAAACAATTTTCTATTAATCTAATATGGGTTCCAAACCTAAAAGGAGCGCAATTCTACATTTTGGGTGGCTATAATAGCTCCCCTATCAAATACTCTGTATTTCTAACTTATTTTATTAAAAGAACACACAAAAAAGCCGAGAGTTGTGTCCTACATGGACGTGTATTTTGGACCAAATAACACATGATATCTCAATTCTTTTTCAGTAATAAATTCCAAGTAGTTAAAACACTTGTTACACTTTTTCTAACAATTATACAATTGATAGTAACTCAGAAATGCTGAATTTTAATATTCAGATGTATCATCAGGAATATTTGAGAAGTTTAGGATGCGTGTTTGAAATAAATAAAAATATATATATTTTAAAAATTATGGATATGTTCAGGAATATCAAATATGTATCCTGCAGTATCCAAAGAGTCAATATTTGATAACTATATCGACAAAACTCTCTTATAGAAGTTACCATGCTTATGGGGAACATCGGGAGACGCATCCCTTGTTTGCAACATTTGAATTTTAAATTTTTGCTACCAATTAATGGTAGGTGGGTACTAAGCTAATAGCCATGCACTATGAATGAGGTGTAACTCTGGTTGTGAAGAAGAAATTGTAAATGTACAATAAATAGTATATTTAGAATCTTGTAACAGTTTAGGGTTGGAGTGGCTTTTGTGACTTACAACACTACAAGTTCAAATTTCTTCTTTCTTGTGACTTCTCAGTAATCCAATGGTTTGCAAGAGAAGGGAAGAGGATGAACTCAATCATCTCTCTTGGTGTGGCATGACTCATTATTAAAATTAATGTGGCACCTGGCCAGTGCTGATGTTACTAGCTGCGTATAAAGGCACCCCTGAAATAGGTAATGGAATTTTGTAGATAAAGTGGCTTCAGTGTAAAATGCTGCAACATTTCAGTCGCAGGAGCGGTAGAGACAGTTAACCTCCTGCAGTTCCCATTCTGCTGAATTGATTTTTAAATATCCTTTTATAAGAGAAAAATCTCTCACTCCAAAAGGCCTTAAAATAAGATGGAAAATATGTGCAAGTTGGTCAAAGTTCGCTAGTGAAAACAATATCTGATGAAGTTTGTATACGACTAAATGTACAACTCAAGTGTAAGAAAGTTATGTGACATTCAACCGTAATATGTGGTTCAGAACACAATTAACGGTCCCATCTCTCTCCACCTCTGCCTCTACAAGAACTTAAAAATTCATCTTATAGTTTCGAAAGCATTATTTACAATAGCAATTCAAAAGAACTAATAGAAGAATTAGCTATTTTTGACCCAATTACCCCCTCTAAGAGGAGAGCTTTTCCCCAGTCTATTGCAACTAAACAGTCCCCCCTAACTAGAATAAATTAGACAGCCAAAAATGTTACAGGAAAATGAACATCCCATTGACAAAGTGTTGCAGGGTTTACACTCTAAATTAATAGATATTTTAGCTATCACCCACAGAAGGTGGAATTAGTTTGCCACCTGTAATTCTCATTTCAAAATAAAGTCATATCCAAATAAAGAAGAATTTAGACATGATTGAAAATTGAAATAGAAAAGAAGAACTCTAACTTAAGGTTGGTCCGCATGTCTTGGTTGACAACTCTTAACTTACGTTAAGTTTAATCCATATCATTGGTGAAAGTAGCATGCATAGTATTAAGCATCACTAATAACAAAAAAAAATGTGACAATTATTATAGGACAAGATTGTAGAAAAATGATGCATAATTATTACTTGGTACTTTCTCAAATCTGTGAAAACCCATATTTCTGACCTTTCAAAGCCACTGTGTTTGATGACAGAACAAACATATCAATGATGAAAAGCACTGAAAGCGGAAACTCCCACACCTGTAAATTGCACACCCAAAGTTAAAGGGTACAGTAGGTTCCAAAGATATTATAGACTACACTCAGAAAATGATATATAAAAGGAATGAAAAATGTAACTTATTATCTACTATTACACTAGCTAGGAGCATAGAATTGATGGTCAATTGACAACAAGAAACCTTACCATCATGGCAATAAGAAAGATCTTGAAGTAACTTGAAATGAATATTGTAAACAAAATGTCCTTGTACCTGCTTAGAAAATAGTAGTAGAATGACACAGATTAATAAAGTTACTGTTATTAATTAGAAAAGGCCAAAGAACATATAGAAAACACAAATCTTCTCAATAAAGGTCTATCCAACTACTTAAGGTCTGATACATGAATTTTGTTTGCCAAATCGCTATTTTTAAGGCCATATTTCAAGATAGGTCATAGACCATGTCTTTTCTCACCAATAAAGTTTACACTCTAGGATTTCTTCGTACGGCTCATAACCCACAACTAAACTGATTAACTCTTTGTGCTCCAATTCTTCATTCTAGAATGCACATGTTCAAAGCATCTGAACTGATTCTCTCATTTTTCCCTGATTACAAGTGCTGATTTCTCATGGATGCATCTCTCTTTGGCAATCATATCTCTGTGCTACAACCCACATTCTATTCAGGCTTACCTGTTGTCCTCCTGGCACTTTCTAATGTCCAAGCCAATGGTGATTGAGAACTTTCTTATACTAATATAATGACTTAAGGATTAGGAGTTGTTAATAATCATGTACCAGAAAAAAGGGTTGTTAATCACTTGACTGATATATGGTCCTCATTAGATGCTTTGGGACTATTGAACAAATCATCTAGTAAGGTCATCCATTCCTGGTCTTGTTGGTGTAGAATTTCTTCATGTAGTCTTAAAATGTATCCTCTGAGCACCAAAAAAAATTTCAAAAGCTGCATTCCGATCTTATGGCAACATCCTCTTTAATTTCCCCCAATATAAAAAGGGATCCACGATTAAAAAAGGAAAAAGGTGTGTGTGGTGGGGGGGGAATGATTTCTTGACCATCAATTCTTTATTTCCCCTAGTCTACTACTTAACTTACAATAAGGTAGACACAGCGAAAAGGGAGGGCGTGCACTGTTTTCAAGGTAATCCTAGTTCTAGCAATTTTGTTGAATAACAAAATCATCTAAAATTACACCCTTGTTAAACAAAACACAAGTTATGGGCTTGGACCCAAACAAACAAAATCATGCTCAATTCCAAGACTACTTCTAGTGGAGGACATACTAGGTTTAATGTTACAGCTACACGATGATTGAAGAATCTAAATATTTACTTGAAATTTTAGATTTTGTGCAAAAATTGTTTTTTCAACATATCATCTTCACTGTAAGTTCTTGAGGGCTTGACTCAATGATGTATAATGATTCTCCTCACCAAGAAACCACCTTATCAAAATTGCAAGCTTGAAAGAAGAAGAAAAATGGTTCAAAATTAACTGAAACATTTACCGAGAGACTCCAGCAGATTCATCCAGAAAAAATCTCGTCATGAGCAGTAACGTACAAAGGAAGACGAAATTTCCAAATAAGAGATCCATCAACATCTACAATTAAGATTGGTAAGCTCATTTCATCAAGCACAATAAAAAATCCAATCCATCATAAAAAAAATTATAAATTACTTATAATTAAAAAAAAAAAAAAAAAAGTAAAACCTTTCCACATCTTGAAACTAAAGAAGGAAGGCTTACGGATAACCCCCATTCCTCTTCACTCCTATTTAAGAGCAGAATCCTGTCTGAGAATGCTAAGGTTCACCATAAATTGGATAATAAAATTGAAAGGATATTGAAAGATCTTAATGTTTAAAAAAATCGTCATCTTTAGATTTTAATGAAATGGATACAAGCATCCAGAAGAAGAAAACCCAGAGCCAATTTCCAGAACAAGCACTGCATTGTCAACAGAAACAACCATATGCTCTTGTTAAAGTTAAAAATATCTGCAAATGAACACAATTGCGATGCAAGTGTTGTACAAGAAGGTTAACCTGAATAATTATCAAATGAATAACCATAGACTATAATCAAACTACCTCAACACTGGAACAAAGGATTGAAATTGATGGAAATCTCATAAGCAGTGAAAACTCTCTCGATCAATAAGAGTCGCATCAAGGATGCCAAGTTTTTGAAGACAAATAATAGGGCAACTAAGAATAAACTTAGACAGTTACACTATAATATAGTGGTACTCACACAGAGAGGAACTTCTGCAGCATATCAAAATCCATGAAAAAGAAAATTCAAAAGAAAAAGCTAAAGCAAATTCATTTATACCTCAAGATTTGCCGCTTGTAGATGGATCATATTATAGAGTAGATGTCTATATGCTTTTGGCTTGTGCAGAATCAAATCAATTAGAAGAATCTACACCAGACATATACAATATTGGAATTAAACAGCAGAAGAGTAGATTGCATTCCAAATATAGAAATCTGAGATACAAGGCTAAAGTAATAAATAAATAAATAAAAATAGAAAGAGAGAAGAATAAATGCTTGCTTTTGTAGGATTATAATTAGTAATTGTATATAGTTTACCATGATTTCGCATTCAATGTACTCATCAGCAACTGCTCTGCAATTGTCCTACCAGTATCAAAGAATACAATTTTGATACGAGAAATTTAAACATGAAGCAGAAATAAATAATAAAAAAATTAAAATAAAATAAATAGAAAATGGAAAGAGAGAGAGAGAAAAGAGTGATTACACATTTCATGAGACGGATGTTTCCAGGTGAATATTGCACGAATAATTCCTTATTAATCCGATATCCGCACTCCACGCATCGGAAATCCATCTCCTCCTGCTTCTCCTCCTCCTCCTCTTCTTCTTCTTCGTCTTCTTCTTATTCTTCTTCTCTCTCTCTCTACACACAAATATGTTGTGTGTATATAATGTAAAACCCTAACAAAATTTTGAAGTCGAATTCACAAAACACAGTCCGAAAATAATCGCATTTTAAAAAATCAACCTTTCTTTCTTGCTTTTTTCTCCGTCAATTTTGTTGATCAAAACACCATTGAAGTTTGAATTGCTCTCTTTTAAACCAATTATGATAAATCCATATATATAAGAGCTAGTGTATTTAGTAAAATTAAAATCCAAGCTGAATAGAAAAACAAGAAGCAAAACAACTGCAGAGTACAAAACATCTAATGGGAAAAAATGCATATGAATAATGTATATGTATGTGGGTGTAAACTCGATTGCAGTCTATGACTCTATGAAGGCAATCGAGTGTGTTGTGGGTGGTCTAACTGTGAAGGAACTTGTAACTTTGTTGGGCTTTGCTCTACGTTTTTCTTTCATTGATAACTTCAGTGAGTTGAACGGCCCAAACCAAAAGGATCCAACCCCCATCGTTCTAACAGACAATTACTTCTTTCTCTCTCACCTTTTTTCGTTAAAAATACTAAATACTTTTCTGCAATGCAAGAATTTAAGTTTGGAATTTTAAATTGCTGTAATATTAAGTATTACATTGGAATTATTTGGATTAGGGTTTTGGACTTTAATTGTTGGACTTGTACTTAGGTTCTGCCAATCTAATTAGACGGTGGCCTGGAATTAATTGAAGAAATAAATGTATATTTTCTGTCAATTGTTGAAATACTAAATACTTTTCTGCAATGCAAGAATTTAAGCTTGGAATTTTAAATTGCTGTAATATTAAGCATTACACTGCAATTATTTGGATTAGGGTTTGGACTTTAATTGTTGGACTTGTACTTAGGTTCTGCCAATCTAATTAGACGGTGGCCTGAAATTAATTGAAGTAAATGTATATTTTCTGTCAATTACCTGGATGGATGCTGGAATTTAACTTGACGAATTTGTAAACTTTGTCTCGTTCAATTACATGGATGGATTTTGGATTTTTAGTTGATGACTTGTTTAAATTCTGTATTTATCAACTATATGGATACTGTGGACTTTATTTGATGTACTGCCTAAATGTTGCATCATTTACGGATCATTTGCATGTATGCACCGGTATGGGACGGTGTCATACGGAGGGATGGATTAGGTCACAACGCTAATTCCTACCCATTCATACATACGGAATGGATTAACTAAAACAGTTAAATCCTACATGGTTTCATGTCCTGTCAACTAACACAGTTGAATGACATACTGAATGATTGTTTATATTTCTGTATTAGGAAAGATAGGGTTTTAACTAAAACGTTTAAATCCTAATTTTATGTCGTGTCATGACAATGAACAGTTGAGCAGCACTACATTGGTTTGGATGAGAATTTATATATATAAATTATGGTACCGCGATCTGAGCTTGAGTCTCATAGTCGACGGTTAGGGTGCGTATATGCAGTAGGATGCGTAGCTAGCTATGTTGATTGAGATATACCCTGTTAGGCTTAGGTAGTCATGCCCACTCATGTGCGTATTACATGTTGCCTTCTCTTCAGGTTGAGACCCTCAGAATAGTTTAGTGAGAGTCCTGTAGTGTGGTTATATATATATATATATATATCTAATTGCGGACTATATAGATATGGTTGAGACATCTAGGATGTATCTGCGTATCGGGTCTCTGTTTGGATTGTAGTTAGGATAGAACTTGTTCGTGGGCCTGACCCACTATTATATTTCAGGTAACGGACGATGCCAGGTCTTAGATCTTGTTCGTGCTGAGCAGAGACAACTTCTCATTCTTCCAACGACATAGGCGGTTCCTGTATGATTTAGCATTGGATTCTTTTCCTGTGTTTCATTTCTCAGTGATGATTTTATTAGGGGTCCACCAGATGGATTCCCCAGTTGTATTAGAAATGGAGAATTTGGATGTATCAGAATAATTCTTTATTAATTTAATTTTATTCTGAGGTTTTAGTATTTTGTTTATCATTCTAGTTTCTTTTCAGCAAATTTTTATTTATTCCTGTTTCCTTAATTGTATTCTGTGTTCGTTTATTGCTAATTGGTTTGATATCCTCGGGTAATCGGGCGTGGGCCTGGCCAACCCGCATTCGGAAATCCGGGGGTATCACAGCTGGTATCAGAGCACTCCAGGTTCTAGTGTCCTTAGGAGTGTTTTCGTTATAAGACTTCCGCGTTGCGTCTCTTAAAACTTAGAGCCATGTTAGGATTCGTTATACTCTATTTGCAGTTCGTTAGGAGGAGTTGATGTCAATTGAATTCTGTAGAAACATAATGGTTTGCACTAGGAGGAGGATGGGAGCGAAAGCGATACGGACCCAACGGCGTAAAGGAGTACGTTGTCGAGTTCTTTGGCAGAAGCAGAACTTGGGATTGAAGGTAGTTTCGAGGTTGGCATTACTTGGAAAGTATACGCCAAGAACAGATTAAGGTGTAGGTATTAGGTCACCACATAACGGGGCCAACACAACTTCAATTGTTCTCAAAAAGGAGGTAAGCGAAGAGTAGGATTCTGAAGAGGATCCTAAAGGAGAAGATATCAATACAAAATAACAAATTTAACTTTATTATTTAATTTTAAATTAAAAATTACTTTTAAAATTATAAAAATACCCTTTAAAATTACAAATATATATTATGTTTTACGAGTTTTAGAAGGGTGAAGAAAAAGATTAAAGGGTATTTTTGTAATTTTAAAAAATAATTTTTTATTTAACATTAAATAGTAAGGTTGAATTTTTCATTTCATAACCCGGTTAATGGTCGGACACTGATCAAAATTTGAAAGTAGTGGGGCTTTTGTGATTTTAACCCTAATATATATAGGGAAGTAAAAACAATTCGCTCACGTACCTGGCCTCCATGTAGTTGGAACCAGACCTCCTTGGGTGTGGTACTGTTGGGTTACTGTTTGGTTGATATTTTTTTATCAAAGAAAAATGATGAGTTCGAATAAATAATGTATGTCATTTTATTCTTTTTATTATCATCACTCGAATAATTAAAATTAAAATAGATGAATATGTAACATAAATCAATTTTTGTGATACACAAAAATCTCACACTTCAACTTGGTAGAGAGCTCACAAGTCGGCATTCAAATTAAGACGACCTAGAACAAGTTTTTATGCCAAAGATGTTCCCTATTAGTGGTGGTTTACCATATACTATTGATCAGTTTATAATTTCAATGTATAATGGAGTTGGAATGACAAATACATGTAAAGTTGAGTATTTGTTTTATTTTTATAAGAAAATCGTCAAAAAAATTTCAGAACCTTATTTGTCCATGATATTAAATTCGTCTTATTTATAATTTGGACTTTTGTCAAGGAAAATAAATAAATAAAAGAGCTCTCTCTTTGTTAAGAAAAGATTACATAGTAGCAGAAAGAAAGATTTGAAGAAACGGATATAAAATATATGTTATATATAACTATATATATATATACATATATATTTTTTCATTGCCTCATAGCTAAGGATCTTAATTTGATACTCTCAATTCATTGGTACGTGACATAGTCGTGGACCTCGTGGTCCATGATGCAGGTTGTGCACGCTTTCTGAATACAGTAAAAAAAATCCATAAAAGAATTGTCCTAATTAACATAGCAAAGTGAAGAAAGATTAACTTTGATTTCTATGTATCTTGTATATGTAGCTTCTTTATTATCCTCTATTATTCCTATGACCCTAATCTATAATCTCATTTTAAGTTGGTGTGTATATATATATATATATATATATATATATATATATATATATATATTCTGTGCCTTATACATGTAGTTTCCTTATTATAGTATTGCCTAGATTTTATAGAGGAGAATTTGCATGTGTTAGTCACAGTGCAGAGGTTATCTAGGAGTGATATTAAATCAACCAATATTGGGCGACGTTTTAAAGATTATATAGACACATTATATCCTTAACATTTTATATACTTTATTTATTAATTGGTTTAATTATTTTTGACAAATAAACTTGTAAAAAAAAAACTCTACCAACAATAAGAATGAAGATACAAAATTTTACGAGATAAACATACTAAACACACAATATGCTAGACTTAGAAAGCCCTCGTATTCTCAATTTCTTTGAAGTTTACAAGATTCTTTCATGATTGGCTTTACTTGGCTCAGAGAAAATTATATATGCTTATGCTATTTTATAATTGATGGTTATTTGATGTATAACAAATAAGCTTAACTCTCAAAAATCTAGAGATCGAACTATAACAATTATTAAAACTAAGAGAATTAATTACATACAAATGTAAATAAATAAAATTAAAAGTGCCTCTCCTTCCTCCACCTTTCCCATCCTTTCAATATTGGCATTGCAGATCACACTCACTCTCTTTGATTAGAGTTATACGACTCTTTCTACACAAACATTGAGACGAATTAAGATGCTTAGCTTCTGTGTCCACACACTCTAAAAACCCTAACTCAAGCTAGATTCAATGAAGCACATAAACACTCTCTCTCACCGATCTCTTTGACAATTCTGAATTAACACAACATTTGAAGTGAATTCAAGCACATCATTACCTCATGAAGAGAAACAAACTTATGGCTTGACAATTGGCTCTCATGTGGTCCCGTATTACATACTTTCATGAACCGATGTTATTCCGCGATTGCGATTGATATCACGAACCATGGTTGGAAATAGCCTATTTCGTATCTCTAGAACTTGAGACATGAAGTAGATCTTGGACCAAACCGTTGCCTCTTCCCAGAGATGGAAAAGATCATATTGTTTGGGCGCGCTGACAAGTACTGTTAAACCATTCCCTGCTAGAAATACTTATGAATCCTTCACAACTCACATAGAAAAATTGGAAATGGGATTCTGCCATCTGGTTCTCTGGCAGCAATATTGACACAATTTCATTTTATGGTTGGCGGCTAAGAATAAAATGCAAACTACAGATATTTTGAAGCCGAGTGGCATTCTATGTAGGAGGAACCTGAAAACATACAGCATCTGTTTTTTGGTTGCCAGTTTCAAACAATATATGGACTGATCTTTCAGCTAATGATGGTATTGAGTGGCAAAACAATGGCTATATGCTCTTCCAGTTGAAATTTAATGGATAGCAACTAATTTCAATAAATTAAAAAATGTTGGAAGGGACGTCAGAATCACAAATTTGCAATAATTGCACATGTACTGTGATGATCATTCTATGGTGCTGAAGGTGATGGTGAACATTAGATGTATTGAAGATTTCTAATGCAGCTGTATGGGAGTCACTTGAACTTTATTTTTTTAGTTCTTCTTATATACCATGGATGCACCTAGTTTCTATTAATCAAATAGCTTCTTTATCAAAAATAAAATTAAAAAAATATGAATTTGTGTGTGTACGCGTATGTCAAACAACTGTATTTGCTCTTCAGTATATGAGCAATGTCTTTAAAGAAAGTAAACCAATATGTACTTTTTTTTGTTTTTTTAATCATAACCAATATGTACTTGTGAGGGTTTTAGATAGAAAGAAAGAAAGGGAAAAAGAAAAAGTAAAAAAAAAAAAAAAAAAATTATGTAGAGTTATAAATGGCAAACCCTTCAAAAGAAAAAGAAATAAACACCACCTTCCATTTCATAAATGCATCTCTTCTATAGTTTTGGATTATATACACTAAAACGTACTAGACCATAAATTTTGCAACTAGATTGGAGACTATTTGCCTTCTCCAAAACCATAGTCAATCCTATAGACTTTCAGTATGTTCTTACTACAGTATTTATGACAATGGTAAGAAAATAAAAACTTAAATATAAAAACGCCAGCTCAATGCATGAGACTCCAATATATAATTTATATTAGAAGAAGAAATGATAATCACTAATAGTAGATATATATATATATATATTAAGCAAGACTACTTGAAATTTAGAATCATGTGCATGCATATATATACTATTGAATCACATGAAATACCACTTAAATGTTTGATTTGAGTATAATACTACTCAAAAAAGATGCCAAATTTGGAATGTTTTGAAGTATACACACAAAGCGTTAGCTTGTAAATCTCGAGTTCAGGGACCATTTTTTTCAGCAACAATGAAGATAAAAGATTATGCAAAACATGTATACATACATATGACTAGCTTGTCTACGCAGTATGATTGTTGACAAGAATCAAACTAAAGTTCTTATTTCTCAGTCCAAACTTTAACCATTGTACTAAACAAAAATAAGTAAGATAATATATACAATTAAGAGGAATTATATAAATGAATAAAAAAGCTACTAGTAATTAATGAGAACACAAAACAGAAACTACATATACCTTTTACAGCTATTTAGGGGTCAGTGCAGTACAGTACCTGTAAGCGTGCCGGACTAAGCAGTAGTAGCATCAACCTACTAAGCTACCACAATCAAAAGAAACTGTTAATGTTGTTCTTACCATTAACTAGGCATGGGTGTCAGTATGGGTGGGGAGAGAGAATATATTTGAGAAACAATGAATTAAACAAAGACCAACTAATTCAATAAAATTCTCCCATATATACACACAAGCTGAATGGAGTCTATGCCATATGGAAGTCCAACACTCATGAAAGTAAATATGACAGTGCAACCATTATGAGAGACGACTATATATGCCGATTTATCTCTCTCTCTCTCTCTCTCTCTAGATATATATATATATATACCTGCATGCATATCATCAAGGCATCAACATATGCATATATAGTGTATATACGCAATTTAAAGATATCAACTCAATATGTTGGTACTCTTTTCTCATCTCCCCACTCTTAAAACCTCAGCCAAAAACTCAGATAGCAATTGCAATCTTAAATATATATATATATATATACAAAACCCAATTCAAATTCAGTATCCATGGTAATGAGATGTGAAATGATGGATCAGATGGATTTGCTTTATAGCTTAAGCATATAAGAGACAGCTATAAATTAATACAAAATCAAGCTTAATTTAAAAACAACTCACCATCCTATATATTCACTTGCGCCTTCCAAGGCAAAATACACTCAAAAGGTATAAAACCAAAGGACAAGAAGTAGTCTTCCCCGGCCATCTTTGAATCTCCGGTGCAAGCGGTCGGCATTGGGACTCACCCATAGGGCGTTAACCGGAAGGAGGTAGAAGTGAATAAGAGGAGGGAGGATGAGGAGAAAGTGAATTCATAGTAACATAGGGTTTGGATTCGTGATCTGGTATAGGGCACTCCATATTTACTCCGAAAAGCCTTAAACGCTTTGATGCACCTGGAGTACTACTTTTTCCGAGCACCGTCGCCGAGTTTGCCACCACTGGAACATCCCCAATTCGACGAGAAGCCGATGACCGTAGACCCGGGTTTACAGCGGTACTGTAGTCATGAGAACCACTACTATAATTCACTGTTTGATGATGAAAATAAGGCTGAACATGATAGGGCATGGACATAAATGGAGGGAACAATCTGCCCAATTGGAGAGACTGCGGAGGTGAGAGGTAGGCCGGATCACGAGCATCGGGTCTGTGCCTACAGTCTATGAACAATTGGTGCTCGCCGGAATCCACCACGCCGCGTTCGAAAGACACGATGTCGCCGGACTCGAGCTTCTTCTCCTTGACAAAGCGGCTCCAGCCTTTGGTCATGACATAGCTCTGGCTGCTGTTCCAGTAAGAGTACCGGAACCGCCACGAGTTGCCGTTCCGGTCCTCGAAATTCAAGAGGAGGCCCTTCTCGTTGACGGAAGAGTTGAGTGGGAAGTACTTCTCAGCGTGCTGTTTTGGTATCACTAGGCGGTTCAGCTTGCCCACATCACTTGGCGTCACAATTTTATGAAACATGTGTTCTCTCTCCTTAAACTCGCCGCCGCCGCCGCCGCCACCGCCACTGCCTCCGCTGCCACCACCACCACCACCGTTAGTTGTCGGTGTCAAGTACTCTATGAGCTCTGGCTTCTTGGTAAAGTTGGTACTACCTTGGATCTCTAATACCGTGTGAGCTTGGTGATAATTTCGAATTGAATCTTTTTCAAAAGTGGTTGTTCCTAAAGAAGAAAATTGGAAATTGGTTGTATCATTGATGATCTCTTCCTCTTCTTCTTCTTCGTTTTTGTGAAACCCTTCTTTTTCTGCCACAAATTCCATGATGACCCAACAGTACTGCCAATCTTTTTATCGATCTTTATGGTCTTCTTTTGATCAGAATAGCTAGATCTTAGAAAATAAAACCCAAAATGATTGAAGAACAAGAAGTGAGTGGTGGTTCTGATCAGAACTTTGTACCTATATATATCTCTTTCTGATCAACTTGGTATTGATATGTGAGGTGGTGGTAAAGGAGCAAATTCGGTCGGCGCCTTCTTATTTGACCCTGGAATTTCGGTACCCGGGCAAAGAAGACAAGTCCATGGACGACTAAATGACCCCGAATTCTTCTTCTTGTTGACCCATCACTGAACTAACTATATGGGTGATTGGGGGTGCTTGTGTGTGTATGTAAATGTGTGTGCGGGTATGTGTGTGAGAGAGAGAAGGTTTGGAGGGTGGTTTTGATGAATAATGTGGTTAGGGAGTCATGTGAGCGTGTCCCTTTCATCATATTGAACATATCCCACTCATTCTGTGCGCTAAGACCTAACTAGCCAGTTGTTCTGTACGCTAGAGAGAGAGGATAAGCCTGTACGCGATGAATTTGTCTCCAAGATACCTACTAACATTCTTCATATATTTGTATATGTATGTTACGTATGCGTGTGTATATATATATTCCCTCACTATATATCTCTTAATTCTTTCTTTTTTTTTTCTATAAAAATAAAATAAAACCACTAATTAATGCTAGTTTAACATGTTTCGACTTTGGTGTGTTGTTGGTTGATTTAATAGTGGTTTGGTGGTGTGAAAGAGAAGATAATGAAAGAGGGTTTTACCTGGAGTCGGCTCTCCTAGTGGGAAAAGATTCCTTTAATTAGTTCTACAACAACAGACTAAAGTCACTAAACCCTCATTAATTGTGTGGTTCTCAGCTATATGTACTATATAGAAGCGATAGGGATTTAAAAGTACGCACAGATAACCATGAAAAAATTACTTCAATATTTTTGTAATTTGGATGATAGCTTGTCAATGACCCATTAAATGCTAGCAAGTACAAGTTATTGATATAATCCGCTATATATATTTAATTACTACGTATATAATATAAGACATAATCATTTGATAAAACTAATTACATAACAAACACGGTAATAACTCTAAAATATTACTACAAGGGAGCTTGATATAGCATTTGAATGGATCAAAATGCTGCTGCTATTACTGAGTGATAATAGAGAGGGCGTAGGAAGCACATAGCTACAATCCTTTTTGCATCCATAGCTGAGAAATATGGTATATTCTGACCGGTGGGTAACATAATATCATATATTCCAAAGTACTCATTTAACTAATAAAGTTTGTCAAACCAAACCATCCGACTTTGTGTGAGACAGATTACAATAATACTAACTAGTAAGCTTTATTTTCATCTTTCATGCACATTAATTCATCATCCATTTACTATATATATATATAGTAAATGGACATGTAGCCTTTTTCCCTATATATATATATATATATATATATATATATATATATAACTCTATTCTACTTTACTACCTACTTAATATCATTTGCATTTCTAGTAGCAAATTAAGATAAATAACCTTTTATTTAGGATCCATTTGTTTGGATGTAAAAAATTTTATTTTTTATTTTTGGGTGTTTAGTTATTATAAAATATTTACAAATATATATATATATATATATATATATATATATATATATATTAAAATTTAACAAAAATAATTTACTCATGAATTTTCGGCAAGTCACACATTGCCCGATAAACTCGACCTTAATTTCGACCTAAAATTTTGTCAAACACCAAAATATAAAAATTAAAAAATATATTTTTGTCAAAACAAATGGAGCCTAATATTGTATACTATTCGCATCAAATAAATAATGATAGTGTTCTTATAGTGAACCCATTCCAAATACTTAATTAGATTAAATAATTTGTAAATGCAAGCCTGGTTGGTTGATTAAATATGCCAGAATATTCATGTATTATTATTGATGTATAATGATTCATGTAGCTAATGTCTAATGCAAATATATATATAGTTGGATCCTAAAAACCGTCAAATTCAGTAGAGCTATGTCTAGTGAAATACTAATTACATAGGAAAAAGACACACATGAGCATATAGTAAGAAGTATGTATTTTTTACCTAGGATTTCTCAAAATATTTCACTAATTCACATCAAAATTCAGGCAGTGGCATGGGGTGGGGTGGAGAGTGCTCTTTAAAAGCTACGCCTATTAGAAGCCTATCTACGGCCCTTCTCTCTCTCCTCACATGAGATCATGAGAGGAGCTCACGCTCATCCATGAATTCAAGGCCATAATACTTAACATTCATGAACAACAAAATTATTTTTTATTATTATCTTTTTCTACTGCCACTTTTTTTTTCTTTTTCTTTTTCTTTTTTTTGGTAGAGTAGTTTTACCATTGTAACATTCATAAACAACAAAATAATTTTTTTTTTTTACTGCCACTTTTTTATTTTTTTGGGTAGAGTAGTTTTTAAAGGACGGATATGTATTTTGGATGTGTGTTTGTGTAATTATACATTTGATAATAAGAGGACAATTGTTTGTACGCACAATCCGGTATAGGTGGATATATAGGTAGAGGACCACACGGCAGAGAGAAGACTAGAGTCCAGTTGGCGGATATGCTGTGTTTCATAATTCCTGTGGTGGCTTTTTGTCCCCCTCTCTCTCTCTCTCTCTCCAAGGACATCTCAACCATCTCAACCATGCCACATTCATCCTCCACTTCACTTTTTTACTTGAGCTTTTACAGTTGATCATCTACTTTTCCAACCAACCAATATCATTATAAAATTATTTAGTACTGTGTAATTTTGATGCCTTGATTGTTAATTTATATCATGTCATTTGGGATGGTAATTGGGCTGCTTTTGGACTAATCATAAATGAACGAATCAATAGTAAGTCACCAACATATCTCAATAGTTCAAGTTCGTGTGTGTACAACATGTATAGTTGGGATGTGCTCGGTGTATGGTGCACCGACACACCAAATATCGATTTCAATTCGCAACTAGTGAAAGAGGGATATTAACGGGATAGGTAAAAATCAAAAGAGATTCGTATGGTCTACTGTAAATAAATTTTAATACACAATTTTGACTATATAACTCTCGTACAATACTCTTTCAATCGGTAAATTCACGTCTTAATATCTTATGCATGATCATTATAAATAAATGAGAAAAGTCATAAAAGTAGAATTTAGGGTAACATGCTTTACAATAAATTCCTTGTTTTGGAGTGAAAAAATTCACATGTGGGGATAATTTCAAGTGGAGTGGTAGTAGCCCTTTAACTTTAATAATGGTATACGCCTTATCTGACAAACCGTTGAGGCTCTGATCTCTAGTCTGGCTGTGGAGTCGCTTTCTTTGTCAAACTTGGAACATTTGTAGGGAACTGGAACTCTGAATGGACCGGACCACCCGCCATTTGATCATTTTGAAAATTTTATTACAACTTTTGTGAGACACAGATCAGAACAATAATCTTTCTTTTCTGTTTTTTTCTTCTGATTCACATGCACTTCTCATATTGTAACAAGTACAGCGTCTCTCAGTGTCCTCTCTATAAAATCGCAATTTTTTAAAAAAAAAGGAATTTGAACCCAATATGTTTTGTGCCAACTGCCAACTGTTATACCCTCTTAGAATTCAAAGTGCAAATATCTCTAAAAACTGGGTGAGAAATAGTTTCCCCAAAAATAAGCCCTTTTTTTTTTTTTTTTTTTGGTTAATTTCATCTACACTCACTCCCTGATGTTTGTCCATATTTCACTTATACTCTTTTAACGTTTCAATATTCCACCTATCCTGTGTAACTACGTTTACTTTGCTAACAGAACTTAGTGATTTTACAGTTTTGCCCATCACTTATATATGAATATCTATACATATATTGTTTATAAAATTTAAAGACCAAAATGCCCTTTCTATTTTCTCTCTCATATTCTCTCCAACGTGGACGTGCTTTTAATTAAAAATAAATAAATAACGCAGACATGCTTACCTCCGCAACTGCAGCCACCATCCCCCACCACCAGCACCACCAAAACTCCATAATAGACTGGTGACTTGGTGGGTATTGGATGAAAAAATACCCTCTTATTTTTTCGCATACTATTTATGTCTTCTTCTTCCATCATACTCTATATTTTTATGCTTTGTTGATTTCATTTTTTATGGCACTAATTCACCCCTACTTGCAGCCTATGCTTGTATTAAGTTTTCTTCTCTGAATCTATAGTGGTGTCTTCTAATTTATCAAGGTCTGTAATGTATGTACGCATTCACATGAAATTTTATTTTTTAGCCAAAAATGAGTTGTGATAGAGACTCTGAAAACAGACACATTCGGTTTTTTTATTTATTTATGTGAAGTGTTCAATTATTTATTTATTTATTTTTATGTAAGACTAGACTCAATTAACAAAAGACATTCCTAAATTCTTTAATCCAGGCCAAGAAGAGGCCTTTCTTTAATAACTTCTCAGATCTAGCGTAATGATGAAACAAAATCCCAAGTTAATGCTTAGTCCAACCACCATTTCACCTTGGTTTTCCCAGTTCTGGTGTTTTATATATATATATATATTTAAATTTCATTTTTATTTATAATAAAGCATCCTCATAACAACTGTAAAATTTGAAACAATATGCGATTGGGTTAAATCTTGAATTTTACATGTGCTTATGTCATTTCATGCATGAATTATGATAAATCCGTTCTACATATTAGTTTGAATGTCATTTATATAATACTGAATTAATTTTATTTTTCCCCATACGTTAAAATTAATTAAAGGAAAAAGGGATTATATATTAATATTTATTATACCCCGATTTGTACTTATTTTGAACTAATTTCTTTTTCCATATCAATTTTACCTACAAAAAGAGTGGCAAAGTGAGACTAAAGCATGCCAACATATATAATGAGATTTGCAGAGGTTCGTCAATATGAGGCACGGTTGCAGAGGGTGTTCTGGGTTCAGTGATATGAGGACACAGTTGTCCTTTTGAGTTTATAAATTAAGAGTAATTTTGTAAATTTGCATTGGACAGTGAGTTAAAAATGTCATTTCAAGTATTATAAGGGCAAAATTGACCTTGTACCAATTTGTTCATGCTGACACCGTCAGTTGGGGTATTTTGTTACATAGGCCAAAAGCTCAAGGGAGGTAGACGGAATATTGAAACGTAGAGGGAGGGTAACTGAACTATAGGCAAACGTCAGGGGGTGTAGATGAAATTAACCCCTTTTTTTTTTAATTAAGTTCTCAAAAACTATCAACCAAGTATTTTTTTGTACAATTTTCTAATTTTAGGTTCTCAAAAAACATAAAACCGAAGCAATATTGAGCATTCCTGACTACCTCTGATTGTGGCAATGCAGCATTGAGCTTCAACTTTAGTTAGGAGGGGTTACATGGAGAAAATGGCATAGTTAAAGAAGTAAATTCTAAATTGATCTTATAATAAACTTCAAATTCAAACATTAAAAGGTAACAAAAATTCCCTGGTAAACTCTTCCCACATAATTGTTTTAACCATACAACCAACAGTAATCATATAACTACCAAAAAGAAATAATTATTCAAAATTACCAAACAACAACAAATAAAAATAATAATAAATAAATAAGAAAATATGCAAAGGACTTTCAACTTCTGCTTTAATTGTCATTAGGAATGAGTACTGACTTATTGAGAAAATTGGAATATAGTTTGTGCTTCTCTGCCTATCGCCTCAAGGTGTGCATTATGTATTCAGCATAAAGGTCCCTGCACCATATCATTCCAGAAACCATGTTAGGGTTCAAAACCAATCTAACAAACAAACAACCAAGTAGTGACCTAGCAGTCTTAGAAAAATCCTGTTTTTTAATCGACTATGTTCATAATTTCCCATTTCTCTGGCAGGCTTATTTTCAAAGATATTTTGTAATAATATTTAATGTATATGTGTAGGGTTTGCTCCAAGGACATTTTATTTTTTCAGAGTAGACTTACATAGCATACTGGATGGCATCAGTGGCAGTACTAGAAGGTAAGAACTCATTAACGGCAACCGTTTTGTTCTCATTCTTCTTGTCTGTGCAATTAAGTTAAGGTACCACTATTTTCGATACTGCAACTAAACATCAAAAACTTAAAAATTTGAGATGGAAGTTCAATAAATAGAAGTAAAAGGATACAATCTTCGAAGAAGCGGCGGATCTCAGTAAGGCGATGAGGGGCAAGCTCTTTGATGTCAGTGTAGTGCCTGTACTCTGGATCATCAGCACAGACTGCAATAATCTTATCATCTTTCTCACCCTGTTCAAAACATGTAGTAGTTATGGCAGAGTGTGAACTAATGGAAAGAGACACAAAAGGCTCGATTTGCCTTAGATTTCAAAGAATACCTGATCAATCATTGGCATCAGTCCAATGGCTTTGGCTCGCAGAAAACAACCAGGAAGAACTGGCTCCTGTCCAATATGCCGATTGCGTTAGTATAGGCATTAGGCGCTTCTGTTGACATGAAGCTCAAACAAGCAGCAGACTTGAAGGACTGAAATGAAGCCAAATGCAAGGAGGCATATATATTTTGCCTCTTTTTTTTCCTTTTTTTATTTTTAAGATAGGACATGGTGACAGGTTGAGGACGTGGTAGTATGGGAATGATTGAAACTAATAAGTTGGCGGTAGCATATTAACTTAATTTGGAGAAAATCCAAGTAAAATTTAAGTCTGGGAAAAATTAGAAATGCAAGCTAAATAAAAATGAATGTTACTATCCTGTATCATTTGTAATAAGATGCTGGGGTCATTTATAGTTATACAGAATATAATGCGGTTCTCAAATTATTCAAGGATTTTATTGCTTCGGAATTGAAATATTTCAGAGCTTCTACATATGTGATAAGCAAGTGTTTCTGCAAGATGAATAAATTTGAAATAGTTTCATATCACCTGCATGAGGACTAAAACATCCATTGGGTCATTGTCTTCACATAGAGTGCGAGGAATGAAACCGTAGTTATGGGGGTAGACCACTGACGAATATAAGATCCGATCAACCTGGGCATTCGTTTAAACAGTAAGACAAGAAGCAGATTGAGAGGGATAATTAATGTAGTAGAAAGTTAAAATCAAAATACCAAGATCTCAAAGATGGAAGTCCTTTATTTGCAGTTCATGAAAAGGTTAAGTAAGCTAAGGGCCTAAGACTAGGTGGTACAATTTTCAAATCACAAATATAAGCAAAAAAACAGCTGCGGCTTTGTTTCGTGCCTTTTCCTTTGGAAAATGTTTTCATACCTTAATCAGTCCTGTCTTCTTGTCTAGTTCATATTTGACCTTACTTCCTTTTGTTATCTCAACAACCTGTGGCATATACATAAATATTTCTAACATCACCATGAGGAATAAACTTTCAGTAAAATAGCTTAACTTCCGCATCTATATCATGTAATAGTTGGAGTTTAATTGGACCGTTAGGACAGAGTGAACTCTTGAACAAGGTTGAGTTGGGAAAAGAAAAAAATGAATGATCTAAATCTTGATCAACTATGCCCTTTTCCATCTCCTTTCAATGAGGAAAATATATGGGAGTAACATGTACGGGTGGCTCAATGGTCAGGAATTACGGTGGGGCAAATTGTGAACTCCACGTCCTATATTCGACTCTCACAAGTTGTAAAAACACCTGAACTTAAGCAATGTATGTGGTTTACGGACAATTGCACACATTGGAGAACTACCCTGCTTGGAAGGGTTCCACATTATGTGTGTGTGTGTGTGTGTGGGTGGGTGTGTGTGGGAGTATACTTCTATGCACCAAGGTTTCATTTCGCATGATCCCATGGCATACTTGAATATCCCGAGGCCTCATTTTGTTAGGATTTTTTTTTTTTTTTTTTTTCTGCCTTAATGACTATATCTGCTTCATAAATTTAGCTTGAGAGTTGGAGGAAGACTTACACAGTTGAAGATGAGAGGTGCTTCGGGTCCTGCAGGACAGATTTTGCAACATTATTAGCATACTGAATCTATTTATATGCAAGTAATCTATTACAATAAAAGATCAGCATTAAGTGATACCAATCTCAAGATCGTGCCAAGGATGAGCGGCAACTGATCTCCTTGACAAAGTAGATAGGATCCTCTGATTGAGTTTGGGAGTTGGACGTTTTGAGTGAGATTCTTGGGCTTCGCTACCATTTGCATCCTCACTCATATTTGACCTGATAAAGAAGACAGATTATGCTACTTATTGAAGCTGCAAATCGTAAATGACAGATTTATTATTTTGTATTGTTCAGACCATGGTTGATGAATTAATAGCATAAACTGCAAAAGACCATAAATTTAAAATACTAAAGACGTTTTTTTCGAACTGAAATGCAAGTTCATATCAGGATCAGCAGATCAAGTTATAGTCATTGATTACTGGGCAGAACCCATTTAAGGTTGCACTTAATGCAATGAAAACATTTAAGGTTGTTGGATTTTATGGGTAATACTCAGCCATGGCTTTTCAGGAATTAACTCGAGCATTTGGTGGTATTCTGAACATGGAAGAGATAATGGACTCGTGTTCAATAATGTGAAATACAGAGTCCAAATTACCATTCAAGCTTCCAAGAACCCATCAGATTTGTTCATTTACATACCCAGAAATTTATTTATATTTTTTTCGGGAGGTTAAGCAAAAATAACCAGAAATTTAACGACAACATATACACACACACACATAAACAAACATGGTCAAATTAAAGCATGAAAAAAGGAAAAATAGATTAAACAGACATGTTATGTAAACGGAGAAACAAAAAGACATACCTGATATGGAAGAAAAACAAAATAAAGGAAGCTAAAATTGTCTGAGAAGGGAGGCAAATGAACAAGGAAAGAAGTAATGAACCTTGGTTTGTGTGAAGTTTGTGATTAGTATATATATAAATAGAGAGAGAGAGAGAGAGTCAATGACTCAATTTGCCTGGGCATTTTTCTCATCGTGGCTACAAATGAGAAAAGGTCGCTGTCCAGATCCAACTAATTCGCAATTAATTTTCAAACCCCTCATTTTGCAACATTATAGAGTAGAAAAATAAAAAAAATAAAAGTTGTTCACCTTCCCATATTTGCCCTCAATCGGCATCTGCACATAGAATAATATACCAAAATCTCCATATCTCGAGGAAAAAGTCATGATGTAGCATTGTGGGTTCCACGTACTGTGTGTGACTGTGTGTGTGTATTGGAAGACTTGTTCCCTCTGATAAGCGACTCAACCAACTTGCAGACTCATTCCAGCAGCTGCATTTGTTTCTAAGCGGACCAACTTTACACTTCACAGTTCCTCGTTAAGTTTGTCCATGTCTTTTCCAATCTCAAAGAAATGGGCAACGCATTCAATATATATATATATATTTTTTTTAAGTCATTGTTGGGTTATTCACCATGAAGTCATAGAAATATACCCAATCTCAAGATAATCTTTCTCGCCATTTGTATTGCAAAATTGGGGTAAACATGATGAGAATTGTTCATCGCCATACCCTCATGGAGATCTCAACATTGCACATGTTCATACAGGCATTTATTCTCGTACCTGTGACTGAGCACTTGTACTATGTTGGAGTTCCAGCAGTGCTGCTCAAGCATGCATGCATTTGATTATTGACACTATAAACAGATTAAAGATCCTACTTTCTACCAAATCACAAATCAACCTCATGGAACTTTGCCTTCAACTTGTTAGGAGGATTATTGAATATTATTGAAGAGAATAGCTACTCCAAACAATTTTTCGAACACTTCAATGAAGAATTCACAGCAGCTCAAGGACCCACAACACAAGCTTGTTTTTCTATATAAATATGTTCAAATTTTGAATAAAATTATTATACCTATCAACATAAGATCTAAGCAATGAGCATCCAATTTTTTTTTTTTTTTTTTTTTTTTCATTAACACTCCTTAGGTTTAGTCAAATATCAATTTCAAATATTTTTCGAAAATAACTATCATTTAGATCCATTTTTACTTTTCCGTCGTAGTCTCCGTTAAAAACATAAAAAAAAAATACAATTTTGTCCCTAATTTTTTAATCCCATTTATTCCTAAGTACCAAGTTACTTAAATGATCATTATACCCTCATTATTAAACCCACCTATCATCACTACCTGCATACCCACCAATACACGGATCCGACGAAAAGATAACATATATATATATATATATATATATATATATATATATATATATATATATACACACACTCCGTATAACATATATAATATATATACATAACATAAGAAACAATAAAGATATATAATATGATTGTAAATTTATAAAATATTTAGAGATATTTTAGTCTTTTTATCTAATTATTCAAGTTAAAGAATTGTTTTATCAAAGTCAAAGGATATTTAAGTCATTTTACATTATGTCGGAATGGTGCAAGTAACGGTTAGAGTGTGAGTGAAAAACGGAGTAAAAGTTTGTAATATGAGTGATATTTATTTTCGAAAGATGTTTGAAGGTAATATTTGACCAAACCTAGGGTATTAAGGAAACAAATATCAGCGAAGTAAATGCAAAGGCACAAATTAGTCTGAAAATAAGATAGAAGTTTGAAGAAAGAACATGTAAGCCTATATACATACATTTCTGGTGTACAATACATAGAGAAACGGTGGCTTTTCTATATCCAAAATTAATTGAGCCCCAGCCAGCAACCCTGTGAACGCAGGCATACACGCACACCCACAAGTATTTCTTTGCAGGGAAACGGACTCACAAATTTGGTTGATACATAGTTCAGGGGACGTGTATGGAGTCAGGAGACATAGATATCATCTGAAGGAGGCTTGAATTCGAAAATGTTTCCTTCAGTGCAGGTTCCCTCCCACTACCACCATCCACGTTCTCTTTTGTTATGTGCAGCAGCTTCCTTGCAACATCTACCATTCCAAGTTTGCCATCTCCGCCAAACAACAAGCACCTTGTGGCAAGGTCTGCAACTATCTCTATCTGCTCTCGGTGAAAGCGTGGCTGCTCATGATAATAAAGAAGTGGGTCCACAATCTCTTCTAGCTTTCCATTTCTAATCTTTTCCAAAGCAATTGTTGGCAGATCCAACTGTCTGGCACCTGCAATAATCTCCAAGAGTACCACTCCCAGGCCACAAACATCATTTCTACCAAAAGGAGAACCATCGGAGTTGTTAACTGAAAGAGGTCCATCTCCAATGCTGGTTGCCAGTAACCCAAACCCGGCAATTTTGATGGAAAAGTTTTCATCTAAGAAGATGCAACCAGATCGGAGATCATGGTGGAAAATAGGAGGAGAAATCTCATACTGTAGGAATGCAAGAAAGCTTGCTGTTTCAGTGGCAATGTTCAACCTCTTGTACCAGTCAAGACCAATTTTTTGTGCTTTGTTGTGATGCAAATGTTCCTCCAGGGTGCCATTTACAGGATACTCGTAGACCACCAGAGGAGTGTAGCCAGAGTCAATACAGCATCCAAGGAGACGGGCCATGCTCCTGTGTAGAACTGCAGATAAAAGCTCCACTCGAGATAAAACTTGAACGAGGTCTCTTTCACTCTCACAGTGTACCTTGTGCACAGCTACATGAGACCCATCCTCAAGAATTCCAGCATAGAACGTGCCCTTAGTGCCACCGACAAGTTTCTGGGCATCTTCAAACCCCTTGGTGGCTTCCTCTAGCTCATGGTAAGTAAACAATCGAGTTCTGGAAGCTTTACTAAACAAGATACTACTTTGAATGTGGGTTTGATCAAGGTCAAAATTACCTGATTTAATAGGCCGTCTCAACAGACAAAAAAGTGCAATCAAGGAGGCAATGGTGAAAGCTGAAGTAAGAACCCCTGTATGTGGAAAAATGTCATTTGGTGATTCTTGCAGCAACAAATAAAAAGATAACATTTGTGATTGAGATTGTCAAGTATCTGAACTTAGATGAAGTTGCTGAGATAACTGTATCCTACGTAAGTTATAAAGAAATTGCATTATTTCAGCCAATAAGGATAAAGCTTCAAAGTTTTTTCTTCTTTCTTTTTTCCTTTTTATTTTCTCTTTCCTTTTTTTTTCATCTTAATTTTTTGGTTGGGCTGGGTTTGGGTTTTGGTGAGGAACAGAGAATGAGAAAATGACCGTGAGCAGGAGAATTTCCCACTAAAGAAGAGAGAGAGAGAGAGAGAGGGTCTAAAAACATCTTTCTAGTTTTTCTTTGGTATATTCAGCATAATATAATTGGATATCTCAAATCTTTTGTGAATGGCATATATCTTCAAACTTCAGACCATAACGCACAGAAAATTCAAGTGTAAAAGAATTTTCTTTTGAATACATACCGGCCAGAATTTCCACTTTCTTACTACTGTGTCTCCTCTTGTCACAATCCTCCCCGTGTAAATCCTTCCCCTCCCTGACACAGGCTGTTGAAGGCATCCAGTACAAAAGTTATAAAGCAGGTCTTCATCAAACAATTACTTGTGAATTTTGTAGGTATATATGTTAGTATCTCTTGTAATACCAACAATGAGACAGAAATTTAGTAGAAAATGCTATAACAACTTGCACTAAGCAATTGTTCTAGTGTGCTGTAGGTTATAATCAAATGTTGAAGGGATTAAACTCTATAATCTTCACATCATCCATGTTACAAAACTCAATGTGTGACCACAACCTTTAGCTCTGCTGGTTTGACTATAGGACTATAGGGTATGTTTTCTAGAGTTCTCACCAAGGTTCTTATAGCTTACCGATAAAAGGTAAGAGGGAGAAAAAGAGAGAGAGAGCTACATTGTGTTTATGCATTTAATAGAAAGAGGACGGGTTTAAAGCAAGCAACCCCAGATAAGTTATGGCCAGTGATGACATCTTCTCTGATTGTGGATGTCATTCAGAAAGGCCGCAAAAAGTAATTTGCTTTAAATGAGGACATCTCTACAGTAGGATAGACAAAGTCACAAATGCAGTGCAACATGCAACAAGGTACTAAAGGTAAAATTAAACAGCATATTTTATAAATAAATTTAACAATTTAGTATACTCCATTATTTGCCCACAGTAGATATAAACCAGCCCTATGTCATGATATATTTATTGTTTTAAATTTCTCATTTCTATAGTTGCAGTAACTCACTGCAGTGTGTTTCTCTGGAACAGGTGTACTTAATCCACTTTCCTAGGTAGCAATTACAGTGTATCACAGCAAAATTTTATATTTTTATGTTTTAGTTCGATACTGTTAAAACATTAGTTAAATATATACTACTGTAGGTCATATTTTTTCTTCAATCAACCTCCAAATTATTTTCAACAATTTGAAATAAAGTTTTGACAATCCTTAAATTCTAGCAAATTATAAAATGAGCATAGTAATCCCACCATGCCATGTCTGATTCTGCAGCTTGTAAGATATTCACAAATCTCCTACTTAAGCAAATAATTTCTGCAAGATCTGAAAAATGAGAATAATTTCAAAATGACGAGTCATTCTAATTTTATTATACATGCACTGTTTTAGTTTTACTAAATTCTTACTGCATTATTATTTATTTAATTATTTATATTTTTCTTTTGTAGACTTGTGGATGATATTTCACAAAACAGCTATAGGATAATTGGTACCTAGTCTAAGGATTGAAGAAACATGATGCCCATATGATAGCTGTAGCCAAAAAAGAAGAGGATGTTTTTTTTATAAGTCAAAAAAGGGGATGTTGAGACTGACAGAAAACAAATATTGCTAGTACAGAATTTTTTAACTTGTGTGAACTGAAGATCACCATCTGCATGGAAAAGACTAGTGAGTTCAAATTGATTGTGCCCAAAAAAATTGAGTTTTGTACCAAGAGAAAACAAATACAAGTGTAATTTAAATGAAGATACAACCCAGATAAAAAGATTAGGGGCAAGCAATGGAAAATGCTGTTTCTCTCGTTAAGGAGTATAACTTATATTTTTTTGTTAAATAAAAAATAAAAAAATACGCTTGATACAGTTTGGAAAGAGCCTCGCTCAATAGGACCAAGTAGTATTTCTCATGTAATAGTAGTATCTCGTTTGATGATTCACAGTGCTTTATGAGGACCTACAAGACTCTGACCTTACTAGCAGAGCGCAAATGACGAAAATTAGAATGTTATCATTATCATAGCGAATATCCTAATTCAGCTGTCTTGAGTTCAAATGAAGTTGAACTGATTTGCTCATAATATGAAACCAAGCAAATGTCCCACTCAATTGGATGAAGGAATTACCTCCTAGTGAGTAATCTAATTAACTGAATGAACTCACAATTAGATTGAAATAAACTCACACCTAGATTGAAAGTTAATTCTTGGCCAAATTTCAAAGTTCAGAGTAGACAATTAACAACAGTGATATGGGAAAGGAAAAACAACTCACATTTAAAGCATCCAACTCCTTGTGCAAATCCATCACCCACAAACCCATCCTGACATTGGCACCTCAATCCTGAGGGCACTGAAGTGGCATTGATAATGTATGCATTGGCAGCACAGGTTGCTTTGGATGAATTGTTTGGCACTGCCCATTCCAACTTCACGCCACGCCTGCCGGTAATACTGCCCTGAGGAACAACCCAGCACGAGAATCCCCTGCACCCGAACTGTGAAAACACGGGAAACCCATCTCCTGCACGCCAAGCACTCCGATCGGAGAGCGGGTAACAGCAAGCAGGGTAACCACCTGCCCTGCCATCACAACCGTGCATTAGGGTTTTCTCACAATCTGCTTTGCACAGTGAAGAATCCTCACAATCATACAAACCCAAAATGTTCTCAGTCGAAATCCCAAAATAGTCATTCCCTTGGAAACCGAATGAATTCAAACCATTGTACTCGCGACAGGATGAGGAATTTGGGAAGTCCACCAACATACCATCAGTGAAGAATTGGAGGATTTGATAGCTTTGGGAGGCAATGTTGAGAAAAAGTGAGGTTGAATTGAAGCAAGAGAGACGGAAAGAATCAGAGAGTGACCCACAAGAAGTGTTGACATGAAAAGGGTATGGGATTTGAAAAGCCCCGCATTTCTCACCGCACTGATTTGGTTGAAATGGGTATTGTGTGAGAGAATGAGAAATGGGTTGTTGAAGTAGAAGTGTGAGGATGATAGAGAAGCCAAAGAGGAGATGAAACCTGTACGGAGACATGGCAAATTTGCAATGAAAGCTGAGGAACTAGAAATGGAGGAAAGAAATGGCGGTGAATTGAAGTAGTTGTAGTTGGTGGTGGTGGGTGAAAATGAGAAGGGGGGGATGAGAAACGTCCATGGGATGAGAGCATTGTTAGAGAGAGAAAGGGGGGGTTTTGGGCTTGGAAATAAGGGAAGAGAAGACGATTTGTCTGTGGAATGGGCTACAGCCGTAGTCATAGGAATGCTCGCGACATGCGAGCGCGTCGTTGTTTAGAGTTGGAATCCCCGCTCCGGCGTTCGCTACTCATCTCTCTCTATATGTATATTAGTTGCTTGTATACGAATTGCTGCTATGTGACTTCGAGATTCGATTATGTCGCCAATTTCGGAATGTCAGCATGTACGTGCGTGCATTTATATACTTTTATGCATAATATTTGTGTATTAATTTTTTTTAAAGGGCATTTTAGGAAGTATGGATACCAGTGTGCACGTACTGTACAATCCGGATTCCAAACACGACGATATGACAAATTGAAAAAAAAAAAAAACAATGGGATATGACAAAATTAATAATAATAAATATATTTTATGTATTTTTTTTAATTAATTTCTTGTAATATTATGAATCTAAATGCAATCATTCAACGTCAGATTCATTCCAAAACACATATAACAACAAGTATTTATAATTATCACTTAATAAATTTTGAAAAATTTTTAATCATTATATTATGTTATTATTGTTAGAAAAGACAAATTTTAATATTCAAAGTATCCAAAAAGTATTGCGTATGCATTTGAAGTAAAACTTATCGGGTAAGCAAATTAAATTAAATACATATATTTTTTAAAATTATGAATATATTTAAGAAGGCCATCTGAGAAGTATTGATATTAAACACGCATATGGTACGAGTACGTTATAGAAGTATCTAAACATTTTTGTAGAGTTGGAAGCCCCACTCCAACGTTAGCAACTCTACAGAGTGCAAATCGTCTGCGGTGGAATTGCCATCAAGTTGCCTAAAGTTTGTTTTACTCGGATCTTTGTTTCGCAGGACTTGATGCCGCATTTGGTTGGATGCAGCAATTACAAAAGTGAAAATGTTACTTATTTGTTACTACATTCACTCTAAAAAAAAATGTAACAAATAACTTCATGGTTCACTTTTAAATCATAACTAAATATATTTTTTTTTTAATACTTAGAAAAAAATAAAAAATAATAATAATAATAATAAGGACGTGGCTCTTTTCATTATTTTAGAAATCATCAAGTATTTTATTTGTTATCTAAAGTTAGTCTAAGTAACTTTAATCCTGTAATGGAACTCTTTAAATTAACATATGAATGTGTTTTTTTGGTGGTTATATATTTTTTTAGTAAAATTTAAATTTAAATAACAACATAAATAATATGTTAATTGAATTAGATTGATATGTGACTTGAGCAATATGTAAATACGTTTTTTTAGGATGAAAGTAGTGATAAATAAGTCAATATTCTTCATTTTTGTAACTGCTGCATCTAACTAAACGTGATCTCAAATGTTGGAAAGCAAAGACGTACATCACCAAATGTTAGCTACGTAAAATAAATTTTAAGGAACTTAATGGCAACTCCACGGCAGGGGATTTGCTCCCCTCTCTCTCTCCCTCTCAATGTGTATTATGTAGGGGATTTGGTTATGTTGTGAATTTCGGAATGTCAGCATGTATGTGTGTTCATTTTTTTTTTAAGCATAGTATTTATGTACTAGAATTTTTTTATTAAGGGCACTTTGGGAAAGCACCGATACTGGCAGTGCAATACGACAATTTTTTTTTTCTTTTTAAAAAAGGAAATTTTTTTTCAAGAAGAAGGATACCGGTATAATGGGATGTAGCAAAAATAAAAATAATAATAATATATATTTGTAATATTATGAATCTAAATGCAATCACTAATATAAAGTAACGGTTCATTCTAAACAAGGGTTGATACTTGATAGTCATCGCTTAATTTTTTTTAAATATTTAGTATACAATGTTATTATTATTGTAATAGACATATTTTAATCTTTAAAACTTGTAAAAAATGTGTTATAAGTATTGAATATTGAGGAGGCCCGAGATGACATGGGCCGGATATGACTTGCAAACGCGACATCCGGTCCGTACAGATGGGTCAAGCCTATAGAAAGACACTGCCATATGGGCCGAACGCGAATAAGCCCATCAAAGATGACCAGGACTCATGGAGGAACGGGCCTAAATCCAGCAGTCCATCAACATTTGTAAATATCTATAAATAGGAGAAGTAATGGAAAGAAAAGGGGGGGAGAGATATTTTTGGTTGAAATACAAGAATTCTAGAGAGAGAAAGAGGGAAGGAATTTCTTGTATCTTCAATTGGCGCCGTCTGTGGGAATCATGGAAGATTGGTTGATCAATGATTAATATCGCGTGGATTCAGACCAATTCGGGGGATCGAGACTCGATCTTTGTGAGTTGGATCCAGATCTGAGCGATTGTGACATACTCTGGAGGAATTTTAGTTCCTGTAGCTTTGGCAGAAGTGGCTTCAGATCTACGCAACAACGAGTTGTTCGATTGTGGCAGGATCTGACGGATTTAGAATTCGGACAATTCAGATCTCGTCAACCGTGAGCATAATTCGGAGAATTCGAAACCAGATCTGAAAAATTCCCACTCACGAAGCTTGAATCTACTCGCGAACTTGAGATTAATGCCTTTACTCCGTTCAGGAATAATGATAGGTGAAAGCTCCAATCCGATGGAGGCTGTCCAGCAAACAAAGCTTGAGGAGTTGATGAACTTGATCGAGGCTCTCAAAAAAGAGAATGCAGAATTGAAAGCTGGAATGCAACATCAGCAAATGCCCGCGGTTTCGCGTCCACCTCCGGCCGGAGAAGGAGGTGTTCAATCTAATATCGCGTATCAAGGCGAGCAGGACGAGAACAGTCAGTCAGCTCTCCACCGTGATGAAAGAAGGATGGATGATTTGCCGCCAAATGCTTGTCGAGTTGAGGATCACGAAGGATCGACTCACGTTGATCCGCGACATGAGCAAATCAGACAGAACGAAGCCATGACCTTAGATCCGCATCGGGAAAGGTTCAACCGAGATGAGGTGATAGAGGTTGATCGCCGCCAAGTTGCGTCGCCTTGGCAAAGAGGGCTCATAGAGGAACGGTTGTTCGATCCGTCCTACCGGCCCTCCATGGCTACAATCACTCATCGTGGTTCGGAGAGCAGAACCGTAGCCCACAGAGCTACCACTGGGCGCCAAAGAGAGAATGAAGCGCTCCGATCCGCAGCTCGAACGGTTGATTCACCATTCACTAACGAGATCCTGAATGCCCCGCATCCAAGGAAGTTTGCTATGCCAGTATTTATTCTGTTTGACGGAACAACCGATCCGATTGATCATGTGTACCATATCCAGTTGAAGATGGCCCTGAATACGGAAAACGACGCTTTAATGTGCAAATGTTTCCCTACAAGCCTAGCTGGACCGGCGCTTAGCTGGTTCAAGAACTTGCCTAAGAGCTCCATTGGTAGCTTCCGAGATCTGTGCGATCGGTTCATAAGTCAGTACTATGGGAACAAGCGTCCGCCAAAGGACATCTCAAGCCTATTCACAATGAGACAGCACAAAGATGAACGTCTCCAGGCTTTTCTCACCAGGTTTAATCTCACTAAAAGTATGGTGATCGAATGCCACCCTTCTACAGCGGTTCAAGCCTTCAAGTTAGCCATGACGCGTGGCACTCCGTTCCATACCAGTCTGGTAGTGAATACGCCGACGACTATGGATGAACTCAATGAAAGAGCCGACGGCTTTGTGCGCCTAGAAGAAGAGGAGGCAGCCAATGCTCGGACAGCGTCGCTCGTGTCGACCGAAGAAAAGTCCAAGGCAAAGATTAGGCAGAAGCAGGCTCAGCCGCAGCGTCAGACCTCCTGGAAGGCAGAAAAGAGGTCCAGGGAGGAAGAGCTGATCACTCCGCTGAAGGTCACTCTGGCGAGGCTATATCAGGAGAACAAAGATAAGTTTCATCCACCACTGCCAATTAGGTAACCCCTCGAACAGAGGGATCAGACTAAACATTGTGCTTTCCATTCCGATTTCGGTCATCAGACTAATGAATGCAGGAATTTGAGAAGGCAAGTGGAGATGTTGATAGCTAGAGGGGAGTTCGCGAGTTATGTTCAAGGCTCGGCGACAGAGCAGAATCGACCGATGGAACAAGTAAAAAGGAGCCATAAACAAAGCTCCCACAATTCACAACCAGTTCGTATAATCAATGCTATCCACGATCGACCCGAGCCCAGCGAAGATTCAGATGAGCTGCTCCGAGCGCGCCTACGGCAGGCGCAGATGAAGAAAAGGTCAGCAGTGTGAATACTCTACACCAGCAGATCACATCGATACAGATAAAGTTCGACAGGACGGACCTGCAGCGTGTTCAAATCCCCCATGAAGACCCTTTGGTAGTCAGTTTGACAGTGGCGGACTGCCTGGTGCGCAGAGTTCTGATCGATCCTGGGAGCAGTGCGAATGTCATGCCGAGGGACACATTTGATCGGCTCGAGATTAAACCAGAGAGGCTCAAGCCCACTTGGAATCCCCTGTTAGGATTCGATGGCAAGAGGGTGGAGCCCGTCGGAATGGTGGAAGTAGAAGTTCAAGCTGCAGAACGAGTTCTTATGGAAACTTTTGTGGTTGTAGAGATTCACCCCTCGTACAATCTCCTGATGAGAAGAGGATGGATTCACAGAGTCTAAGAAGTACCCTCAACTTTGCATCAGGTCATGAGGTGCCTCGGACCCGATGGAAATAAGGTGATAGACATTCGTGGGGATCAGGTTGCAGCCAAAGAGTGTTATTCCGTCACACTAAAGTATGCTAGGAAAGGGAAGGCGCCCGTCCGACCGGCAAGCCCCAGATAGCAATTACAGGAACCTCCGCCCAAGCAGAACAGGGTGAATGAGTCAGTTGACTTGACCGAAGAGCCCCTTCTGGATGTGCAGATCGATCAGTCCAGGCCAGAACGAACTACCAGAGTAGGAATAAGACTGACCAGGGAAGAGCGGCAAGAGCTAGCTGACTTCTTGTCTCACAATGCCGATGTATTTGCATAAAGTCACCTAGACATGCCTGGAATTAATCCGTCCGTATCCTGTCATTCTTTGAATGTCAATCCCAATTTCAAACCAGTAAAACAGAAGCAACGAAGATTTGCTCCAGAACGCAACCAAATCATAGCCGAGGAAGTTGATAGGCTGCTTGATGCGGGATTTATCAGAGAAGTACACTACCCTGATTGGTTGTCCAACGTCGTTGTCGTGCAGAAGAAGAATGGGAAATGGCGAGTATGCATTGATTTCACCAATTTGAACAAAGCCTGTCCGAAGGATAGCTTCCCGCTGCCAAAGATTGATCAAATGGTGGATGCTACCACCGGGTATGAACGCTTAACCTTTCTGGACGCTTATTCAGGTTATAATTAGATCCCTATGGACCCGGCAGATGAAGAAAAAACTTCTTTTGTAACCGAGCGAGGGACATACTGCTACAAAGTTATGCCTTTCGGACTAAAGAACGCGGGAGCAACTTATCAAAGACTTGTTAGCAAAATTTTCAAGGATCAAATAGGAAAGATTGTGGAAGCCTATATTGATGATATGGTGGTAAAGAGTAGGAAGAAGAATGATCATCTGAAACATCTGCAAGATATATTTGATGTGCTGAGGCGATATGGGATGAGGCTCAATCCAACCAAGTGCTCGTTCGGTGTGAATTCCGGTCAGTTTTTGGGACACGTGGTCAACCGCAGAGGCATCGAAGTTAGCCCCGCTCAAGCAGAGGCTTTGATTAAGAATGCCGAGCCAAAGACGATCAGAGAGGTGCAAGCCCTCACAGGACGAATAGCTGCATTAAGTCGATTCATTTCAAAATTGTCAAACCGCTGCAAGCCGTTCTTTAACACGATTCGGAGTCATGGAAGACAGGTCTGGGGAGATGAGCAACGACAAGCATTGACCCATTTGAAGGAATATATGCAGAATCCACCAGTCCTATCAGCCCCGGATCCAGAAGAAAAGTTATTTTTGTATCTTGGAGTATTTAGTGTTGCGACAAGTGCCGTTCTGATTCGTTGCAAGGAAGGCGTGCAACACCCGGTATTTTATGTCAGTAAAACAATGACCGAGGCAGAACGAAAATACTCGAAGGCCGAACGGGTGATACTTGCACTGGTAAATGCAAAAAGAAAGTTAAGGCATTATTTCGAATCCCACCCTATAGCTGTTCTAACAACTTTTCCAATCAGAGTGCTTATGCACAAGCCAGAACTCTCGGGCAGAATGACAAAGTGGGCCATAGAGTTAAGTTCATTTGACATAACATATGAGCCGAGAACAGCTGTCAAAGGACAAGCGGTAGCCGATTTCCTGCTAGAATGTGACTCTGAAGATACGGAAGAAGACCTCAGGTGCGGCTCTTGGAAACTTTATGTGGATGGCTCCTCTAACCAGATGGGGGCTGGCATTGGGGTTAAACTGCAAACCCCAGAGGGTACTTCTTTGAGTCAAGCACTCAGACTTGAGTTCCGAGCCACCAATAACGAAGCGGAATACGAGGCGTTGTTGAATGGGTTAAAGTTGGCCAAAGAGCTACAGGTCAGAAGTTTGACTGTTTATAGTGACTCACAGTTGATTGTTCCGCAGGTAAATGGTGAGTACGCGACCAAGGATGACACGATGGGGGCATATCGTTCTGCCGTTCTGCATAAAGCCAAGGACTTTGCAAAGATTGAATTCATACAGTTACCGAGGGAACAGAACGCAGATGCGGACCGGTTAGTATGTAGTGCTTCGAGTTCCGGTGAAACATTGGCGAGGGTGATTTCAGTAGAAATATTGACCCAGCCATCTATTTTCGAAGAACCTTTGGACTCTGACCTTTGGCAAGTCAACGTCATACCATATGAACCGAGTTGGATTGACCCCATCATTACTTATATTCGAGATAGCGTTTTGCCTATGCAAAGGGATGAAACTAGGAAACTCAAAAAGAATGCTGTAAAATACGCCATCGTGCATAACCAGCTGTACAGAAGATCCTACTCTGGCCCATACTTGAAGTGTGTCACCCCCGCAGAGTCGCAGCAGGTATTGCGAGCTATTCATGAAGGTGTGTGTGGCAATCATTCTGGGGGAAGATCGTTAGTGCATAAAGTAATGACACAAGGGTATTTCTGGCCGAACATGTCAAGAGATGCGGAGGAGTTCTCTCGAAGGTGAGATAAATGCCAACGATATGGACCATTGATCCACCAACCACCTGAGGAATTGCACGTAATGGCCTCGCCATTGCCTTTCGCGCAATGGGTGATGGATGTGGTCGGTCCTCTGCCAACGGCAAGAGCTCAGAACAAGTATGTGTTACTGGCCATGGATTACTTCACTAAGTGGGTGGAAGCAGAACCATATCCTAGCGTGACTCAGACTCATGTGAGACGATTTATTTGGAACAATATTATCTGCCGTTTCGGCGTTCCAAGATCAATAGTCATGGATAATGGCACGAACCTCGACAGCAAGCAAGTAAGAAAGCTGCTGGAGGAGTATGGAATTAACCAGAAGTTGGCTGCAGTAAGTCATCCTCAGGCCAATGGACAAGCAGAAATTACAAACAGAACCATTTTCGCCTGCATTAAGAAGAAGCTGGAGGACCATAAAGGGAAGTGGTTGGATGAGCTCCCGAACGTCCTATAGGCTTACAGAACCACCCCAAAGCGGCCGACTGGGGAGAGCCCGTTTGCAATGGCATATGGTACCGAGGCAGTTATACCGGTTGAGCACTTGGTCCCAACTATCAGAAGCTTAGCATGGAGTCGAGATCAGAACGACAGGATGTTAAGATTGAACCTCGATATGATAGACGAAAGGAGGGACGCTGCAGCAATAAGGTTAGCATCGTACCAGCAAGTATTGGCGAATAGTCACAACAAAAGAGTGAAACACAGAGATTTTGCCCCTGGCGATCTAGTTCTGAAAAGAAAGGTGGGGATAGTCAAAAAAATGATGCCACCCTGGGAAGGCCCATACAGAATTGCAGAAGTCATAGGCAATGGAGCATATGCGTTAGAAACCATGGCGGGAAGGTTGGTTAGCAAGCCCTGGAATGCCACGTCTCTGAAGAGGTACTACCAATAAAAGCTAAGTTTCGGCTTTATTGGGTGTTGTTTGTTGTCAATCAAGTACGTATGAATGTGCAAATTCCTGAAATTTATAAAAATAACTTTCCTCTTCAATGGGTTGCTAAAAAAAAAATGAAAAGCCAAGTGGCAAGTGGCATTCTAGCTGAGCGCCAGGCACTTAAGCAAGATAAGTGGCAGCTGGCACCATAAGCCGAATGCCAGACACTTGCTAAAAAATGAAAAGCCAAGTGGCAAGTGGCAAGTGGCATTCTAGCCGAGCGCCAGGCACTTAAGCAAGATAAGTGGCAGCTGGCACCATAAGCCGAACGCCAGACACTCGCTAAAAAATGAAAAGCCAAGTGGCAAGTGGCATTCTAGCCGAGCGCCAGGCACTTAAGCAAGATAAGTGGCAGCTGGCACCATAAGCCGAACGCCAGACACTTGCTAAAAAATGAAAAGCCAAGTGGCAAGTGGCATTCTAGCCGAGCGCCAGGCACTTAAGCAAGATAAGTGGCAGCTGGCACCATAAGCCGAACGCCAGGCACTTGCTAAAAAATGAAAAGCCAAGTGGCAAGTGGCATTCTAGCCGAGCGCTAGGCACTTAAGCAAGATAAGTGGCAGCTGGCACCATAAGCCGAACGCCAGACACTTGCTAAAAAATGAAAAGCCAAGTGGCAAGTGGCATTCTAGCCGAGCGCCAGGCACTTAAGCAAGATAAGTGGCAGTTGGCACCATAAGCCGAACGCCAGACACTTGTTAAAAAATGAAAAGCCAAGTGGCAAGTGGCATTCTAGCCAAGCGCCAGGCATTTGAGCAAGATAAGTGGCAGCTGGCACCGTAAGCCGAACGCTAAGCACTTGCCATAAACAAGCACACGACAAAGTTAATATAAAAAAAAAAAAAAAAAAGAGAAAAGGTATATATATATTGAAAATGGGTTTGAACAGAACGCAACACAAAGGAAAAAAAGAAAAAGAGTTCTGTCATCTCATTCATAATAAGCATTGGGTTTACAAAAAATAAAACATTCAAGTCACATTGTTACAAAAAAGTATGGAATCGAAGAGTCTGGAGAAGTCCTAGCTAGCTGCCTCAGTACCGACAGCCTCCTGGTTGTGCCGACCCGCCTCCTCGGTCCCATCAGCCATCTCACCCTCACGAGGTGGGGAATCAAGATGAATAACAGAGTCATTCTGCTGGGGGCCAACGTTAGCAGTGGCTATGGGAGGTACTACAGTTGACGATTGAGGAGCGGTTAGAGGCAGAGCGGTAGGAGGAGCTGTAGTGATCCTAGAGGAAGCAATGTCCTGGCACTCATCAAATATGTGCTCCGCTTCGGTGGGTTCTGGGTCAACATAGACCCCCAGAGGGTCAATCCCTAAATCCTTATCGACCTCATCTGGAGTTGAGCTGGTCTGTCCCTCATCCGGAACTCGGTCGGAGAAACCTTCTCGGAATCCTTGAGCATATCTAAGAGCGCCGACCCTTGAGAACCGAGCATGAAGAGCCAGCATCCCACCGTTCACTCTGCTGATGGTATCAATCAGAGCAGTACGCTCGTCCAGAGCTCTCTTCTCAAAAGCCATCCGAGCAGACTGTTCATCAGCCAGAAGGCGCTGGAGCTCTGCCTTTTCGTCTCTGATTGAATCACGCTCAGTCTGTCAGACACTCTTTTCGGGCTGGAGGGCATCCTTCTCATCCTGAAGAGAGTCGTTTTACTTCTTCAAGACATCTCTTTCTTGTTCGATTTTTTCAAGCCGAGCCAATACCTCGGTATTCTTGCTGGCGAGAAGGTCGTTCTCCTTATTGGCCACCTCCAGGCTATCAGAAAACTTACGAGCCCTGGCGTTCCCTATCTCAACCCGCTTCTGCATAGCCATCATTCCGAACAAAGTCTGCATAGATATACATTAATAATGGTTAAACCGATAGTCTGGTCGGACGAAAGCAAGACCAAATAATATTAGAGGATTCATGAGTTGGAAAATAAAAGTCACCTCCATGGCAGATTGGGGAAAGCGGCTGAACACATCCTTCTGGGATAGACCTTTCGCCGCCTCAAGGTCTTTCGGAGTCCACATGCTCCTATAATACGCCATGGCTGTCTGGCATCCTTTAGCATGGTCTCGTTCGGCTTCACGAACGTCCCATCCGTTCGGGTGTACCGAGGAGCCCATGGTGGTAAAGTGGGAAGAGAAGGGGAGGCTGAAGCAGAAGCAGAGGCACCAACTGCAACAGGCCCGGAGGGGGCAGGAGCTCTGACTGGGCGGTGCAAGAGAGCACCCGGCCCAGAGACCCGGGTCCTTCTTATAAGAGGTTCCTCCTCAGGGTCGACTCCACTGTCAGGATGAGGCCTTTTGCCTCGTTCTTTGTCCCGAGCGCCCCCAGCGGCAGCAGGGGCTGTAGTGATTTGTGGAGACGCGTTCGGGTTGGTAGCAGGGGTGCTGACAACAGAATCAATAGCCACCGTGCTCGGGATGGTGTCAGAGATGGTGGCTGAGGAAGAGGCTGATGCAGGAGAGGAGGTTGCCCCAGCAGCAGAAGTGGCTGAGGGAGTATTTTTCTTCCTGCCAAAGGATGGAATCTGAAGCCTGCTCATGGTATAGCCGAGGGATGAGAGCGCTAGAAGGTTGTCTGAAGTGAGGAGGTCTGAGCAGGAAGGAATATCGTTCAGAACGTATTTCTTCAAGTAATTACTCCTATCCCTGCAAACACTGTAGCTCAAGTCATCACAAGGTATTCCTAAGGAGCGGCATAAGAAAGTACAAAAGCGAGGAACACATGTTTCGCAGGGACAATCGTTTTTGTGAGATTTGAATTTCTTATATGAGGAAACAGAACAGACGCCAAAGGCGCTCGGGATTGGGTAATCCTCTGCAGCCGGCGAAGACCAAGCCCCACTAATGCCCACGATGTTATCCCTCCAACCCTTTTCAGATTTGATTGTGTCCGTACATATGGACATCTTGTCGATCGGGTAGAGGTGGTAGAAGGGCTCGTTAGTTCGGATCTTACTGACCTTATAACACAGAAGAAGATCTATGAGGTCAAGGTCCAGACTTCTGTCACGGATCAACAGTAGCATAACGGATATGATTCTAAAGAAATTGGGGTTTACCTGCAGGGGGATATCCCCAGTCTATTGAAGACATAATTAAAGAAGGGGTGCAGAGGGAACCTAACGACATTCAGTTGAAGGATTGAAAATAAAACTTCGCCGGGAAGGAGGCCGGCACCGGTCATAATATTAACATCCTTAGGGCAAACCCTAACTTGGATGTTGTCAGGAAGTCTAAGTCTCATACGAATAACATCTAGATCTACAACCATGGTGGAAGTGTTTGAAGGATCTAAAAGGGTAAAAAGAAGCCTGCCGAAAGTAAAAAAGAACAAAACTAACCTTTGAGGTAGAAAGCAACAAAGAGCACTGCAAGACCGCTGGAAGAATGACTCTTGAAGGATTTCACCGGAAAAAGCTTAGCACTGTTCTAAAAAGAGAGAGATTTGACTGATGATGGAGACGGTAAAAAGGCATGAAGTGGTATTCTAGAGCCTTATAAAGGCGAGGGGGACCCGAGGGCCGAAGCGTCAGGAAGGCGAGAAATTCATCGAGCCCCGAAACATTGATTCTGGATCTGACCGTCCGTTCCCCCATGTGGTTTTCTCGAGCCGTCAGCGTCATGATGAAACGCCTTCAATAATTACCCCCTTATTAAACAAGGGGTAATTATGGGGGCAGTTGAGGAGGCTCGAGATGACATGGGCCGGATATGACTTGCAAACGAGACATCCGGTCCGTACAGATGGGTCAGGCCCATAGAAAGACACTGCCATATGGGCCGAACGCGAATAAGCCCATCAAAGATGACCAGGACTCATGGAGGAACGGGCCTAGATCCACCAGTCCATCAACATTTGTAAATATCTATAAATAGGAGAAGTAATGGAAAGAAAAGGGGGGGAGAGATATTTTTGGTTGAAATACAAGAATTCTAGAGAGAGAAAGAGGGAAGGAATTTCTTGTATCTTCAAATATGTAGTCGAAGTACATGAGAAGTATCGGATATACTATTGAAATTAAAAATTATATTTTAAAATTATAGATTTGTTTAAGAAGTATCGAATATATTTTTATGAGCCTATAAGGAGTATCAATATTCAATACATATTTGATACGAGTACATCGTAAAAATATTCGTACTTCGTAACGACATTATTCAAACATTAATTAAGTGCAACTAACGTTACTTTTACATTTCGAAAGTCTAAAATTATATTTTTTTTTTATTATTATTTTCTCGCTGTGATAGAGATTTTTATGTTGTACAATTGCATGTTCCTTCTCCGTTCTAAACATAGCTCACTATGAAAAGAAATGCAAGGATATCTTGATACTGAGCTTAGATTATAGAACATATTCAGCCATCTTTACATTTTATTGGTCATGTGAAATAATAATATTATTTTTGTTGTTAGTTATTATACATATCAAAAACAATTTCCAAAATGAACCCTTGACCACTTCAAATCACACAATGTGATAACATAGTATATTATCTAATGCATAATTGCAAATGTTAGTCCTACAACTCTAAGCACATGAATTTGGTGAAATGTGAAATGTTACAAAATGTGATATTTCAAATATTATTATTATTCATGATGATATTCATCGGATTTGGAGTTTGGACAACATAAAACACCTTTATTTTGGTGAAGAAGTCACTCATGTTCTTTTTATATTAATTATTAGTAGACGTCATTGCACAAAAATAATGACATCACCTATTAAACTCGATGATTGGAATTTTCATTACCAACAGATTACATGATATACCAAAACAGTATGGTAAGTTGGTACCTTAAATGAAACAGCGTCGTTCGGGTACTTTTATGTTATGCTTCTGCGATTGCCATCGCAAAATAGTTGCTCTTGCCAAATGTTGGCATACTAGTCAATAATCCACAAATTTGCAATGACTTCATTGTTTTGTCACACACTTTCTATGCAAAGAGCTTGTGTCGGTCGTAATAAGTAGGTCATATGAAATCCCCAAACTAAGAAATTTTAAAATTCAAAGTGGACAACATGTCTTCGCACTCTAAAAGAATAAAATGGGTATGTGTGTGGAGGGTGAACTTATCAGATGATTTTGGTTATTTGATATTTGGTGAACTAATTCAATGAAAATCTTCCTATCATGATATTTTGTAATATATTAATACACTTTTCTGGAACTATTTTTTTAATATAAAAATTCGTATTTAATTGATACACCAAGTGTTAATAATTTAAAACAATCTAATAATTTCAGGATGCAACAATCTTCCCTAATTGTCATTGATACTGATAGCCAGTTTGGGATTGTTGTTAGAATGTTAACAACGCTTTTAATAGTAAAGCTGTTATAAAAGTGTTGTCAGTAAAACGCTGGTAAGCGTTTGGTGACACATTGTATAAAGCACTTTTTATACTTAAAGCGCTTTTAAATTTGTTTGGTAATAATGTTGCTTAAAGCACTTTTATTACTAATTTTACTATATTACCCTTACACTAAAACATATACTAATTCCCTAATGTTAAATATTATAAAATTTTATTGAGTTCAATAATTTATAAAGATCAACATGTATTGGTTTTTTTTTTTTTTAAATATCACATATTTTGTTTATGATATCGAATTTGTACTGAGTGCTAAAATATAAATGAGTTAAATATATTTTAATGATGATAATTTGTATCTGATTTGGAATTTTTCAGTAATAAAATAAGCAAATTTGTTCATATGCTATCTAATAATAAATTTTAGGGCGAATTGCAAAAAAACCCCTCAAGTTTCACCTGTTAACAAAAAAAACCCTTTGTGAATTGTTTTAGCAAGAAACCCCCCTTAACTATCATGAGGGGGTATTTTAACTGCTGTATGTTTAAGGGGTTATCTTTTGGACGAAAATACCACATACACATTACACTGTCCCTATCCCATCCTCAGCCGTCGTTTGCAAATAGCGTGTTCTGCACCCATCACCATCACCATCACCTACGTCATCCATAATTCCTCATCACCGTCGACAACCAATCAAGTTCAATTTTTGTCGCAGAATAATCTTAACAACAATATTATGAAGCAGCACCATGACTCTAGTAAGTGATGGATATATTCTAACTTCCAGACTGAATGTTTATCCCCAACAAAGGGGCAAAAAAGGAAAGAAAAAAAAAAATTAAGTAAAAATGTGATAAAACCTCAAAGCTGTTTTTGTGTGTGTGTGTGTGTGAATCTGAAGAATATTTTGCCCCGTCGGCGAAACTGACCCGTCCCGACTGTGTATTTGTCGGCCGCTTCATCCTAGCCAAGAAAACAGAGCGCGGCTCTCCGACACTCATCTCCGCCGCGCGCCACGTCGGAATCACTCGAACGAGACTTCTGGGTAACACGAGTCGAGACTCAAATAAGGCAATTTGAACTTCCTCCATAGCTTTCCGTCTCTGATCAACATCAACGATTGAGACGAGTCAGTATGAAAAACTTCGAGCCGACTCAAAATCGCTCGAACGGGACTTCCGGCGACATCACATTCTCTCATCTCGCTTTGTACCGATCCCATAACTACGGCTCGTCGGAGATTATCTTGATAAAGCTTTAGTGCTGGAACTGAGTCAACTTGTGATTTGACTCAATGGACTGTGATGGTGAGAACAGAGAGTTGTAGATGTACCGGAACGAATGGAGGGGAATGCGATGGCGAGGATGAAGCAGCCGGTGAATACGCAGCCGGGACGAGTCAGTTTCACAGACGGGGCAAGGTATTTGTGTGTTACTTTCTACGAAAATTAATTTATTCTTCAGATTCACACACATACACAATCAACTTTGAGGTTTTATCACATTTTTACTTACTTTTTTCTTCTTTTTTGCCCTTTTGTCAGGGATAAACATTTAGTCTAGAAGTTGGAATATATCCATCACTTACTAGAGTCATGTTGCTGCTTCATGATATTGTTTTTAAGATTATTCTGCGACAAAAATTGAACTTGATCGGTTATTAGCGGTGATGAGGAATTATAGATGATGCGATGGTGGCAGGTGCAAAACACGCGATTTACAAATGACTGCTGAGGATGAGATAGGGACAGTGTAATGTGTAAGGGGTATTTTCGTCAAAAAGATAACTCCTTAAACATACAGCAATTAAAATACCCCTCATGATAGTTAAGGGGGGTTTTTTGCTAAAACAATTCACAAGAGGTGTTTTTTGCTGACAGGTGAAACTCGAGGGGGGTTTTTTGCAATTCGCCCTAAATTTTAATAATATAATATTTTGCAATATAGACAACATTTCATAAAATAAAACTAAACACTTTAACCACAATTAATAATCTTATTACTTGTTATTTAAGATAATAGTATAAATGCATTAGAGTTATTTTAAAAACAAATTACAAATCATAATTTATTAAAAATTAAACATCTAACAATTATATAAATCATAATCCCAAAATAAACTGGAAGGTTGGAAAGTTCCAAAATAAATTAGGATTTTAGCTTATTACATAGTCCATATTGTTTGCTATTTGTTTGTAGAAGGGATATAATTGTATTTATAAAAAATATAAAAGGGATTAAATTGTCTAAAAGAAAATTAGTTACCTAAAAACATGGACCTCTACTTTGATGCAATTTTAAAAGTTAAGATTTCTAACTTCACTTAAACACGCTTTTCAGACCTAACCTCCACCATTTATAAGAGTTTTTTTTTTTCTTTCATCAAACACATTGTACTGCAGTTTTTTAGAATAGAAATGTTTTTCACTAGTAGAGAAACAATCACAAACACCTACTAAGTGCCCCTTTGGCGTTGTAATGATAAAAGCGCTTTTGTGAGTAGGGCTGTCATAAAAGTGCTGCTGGTAAAAAAATGTTAGATATTTGGTGATATATTATATAAAACGTTTCTTATACTTAAAACACTGTTAAATTTGTTTGGTAACAGAATTGCTTAAAACACTTTTATTATTAATTTTAGGGTGAACTACATTAAACCCCCCTTTTCTATCTATGTTTTTCACTAAACCCCCTTTTTCTATTTTTTTGTCAAGAAACCCCCCCTCAACTATTAGAAGGGGGTGATTTAACTAAATTCCGTTAACTAACTATTAGAGGGGGGTGATTTAATTCTCAAATATATATATATATAGCAAATAAATTTCAAGAAAAAAAAAAATAGGCATTATTTTTTATAGTGTCCCTTTAATAAATCTATATAAAATGAAAATTAATAAAAATCAAATAAATGAATGCACAATATAGTTCTCAAATATATATATATATATATATATATATATATATATATATATAGCAAATAAATTTTAAGAAAAAAAAAAAAAAAAAAAAAAAAAATCCTAGATTTATATTGGGAAAAAAACTATTGCAACAACATGTACTCTTCTTGTTTAACTTCTTTTATTTACCCATCATTATAATATTATATATAATTTCTATCATAATATAATGGTATATGTAATATGTATTATTAAATATTATTTAAATATATTTTCATTTCCATCTAGCCATCAGACCAGTATAAATGTAAGGTTTTTTTATATTTTTTTATTTAGGAAAAAAATCTAGGTTTCTTTTCTTAAAATTTATTTGCTATATATATATATATATATATTTGAGAATTATATTGTGCATTCATTTATTTGGTTTTTATTGATTTTCATTTTATATAGATTTATTAAAGGGACACTACCAAAAATAATGCCTAATTTTTTTTTTTTTTTTGCCAATATAAATCTAGGTTTTTTTTCTTGAAATTTATTTGCTATATATATATATATATATATTTGAGAATTCAAGCATCCCCATCCAATAGTTAGTTAACGAAAGTTCGTTAAATCACCCCCCTTTAATAGTTGAAGGGGTTTTTTTGACAAAAAAATAGAAAAGTGAGGTTTAGTGAAAAACATAGATAGAAAAGGGGGGTTTAATGTAGTTCACCCTTAATTTTACTGTATTACCCATACAATAATAAAAGTGTGCATTAGCTAAATGCAATTTCATTCTCTTAAATTAATAACTCGAAAAATACTCTTATACGCTTTTATAGGGGATTCTTAACAAATAAATAAATACAAAATCTTCAGAGAATGTCTTTGAAAAATCCAAGTTAAATTTTTTTAGATAAATGTAATTTAAAATATATTTATACTTTAGAATCTTATAAGCTAAATATAAAGAAGAAGGGTTATATTGTAAAAAGAAAATATTAGATACCAAACTCTACTCAATTTTAAATGCTCCTAATTCCATAAACGCAATTTTTTTTTATGCTACAAACACAATCCCAAACGGACTCTAATTTATCTCGGAAAAAAAAAAAAAAGCCTAATACTCCTCGCTTAATGATTCAAATCCAATAAATCCTTAAGACGGCTATAATATGCTATGCTAATACTTTATCGTTTGATTAGTGTGCTAAAATTGTATACATACTAACAGGGTTTCTCATGTAAAGTTTTTTGAACTCTTATTAACTTGATTCTTCTTTATTTTTTCTCTTTCTTCTTCCTTCTCTGAAATTTCCTTTTTTATTTTTAACAGATAAAATACCCAATTTTCTTTTTAAAAAAATTCTCATATTTTTTTATCATCTCTTTTTTCCAATGAATACCCAATTCAAAAATTATTTGTTACAATTAATGTGCCACGTCATTTGTAAAATCAACAAATAGAAACACTTTCTTTATTAAAATAAAGTGATTCCACAACAATTTAATAAATTATTAAAAAATCAACCGCTTTACATTATTGAAATACTTTTATTAGTTGATCGTACCAAACGTGATACATTGTCAAATTTTTATGTTAGTAACTCCGTAAATTTTGGTGAAAAAAAGGAAGAAAAAAAAACTCCGTAAATTTTATCGTCAATTAAATTATTTTCCAAAAAAGCAAACACAAGACTTATGATAAATGAGAGAAGATTGGACCCACTTTTCTCTCTTTAACAATGAAATTTGTTTTTATCATTGTATTATAAAAACACTTGTGACGACACCTGAGAGCAAAGTCTCTGTCATTCAGGAGACTAGTCCACTCGTAACCCACCCACGTTAGGCTTATAAACCTTACTCAATTTTAGTTTAAATAAAAACTTGAGAATGAATATATCTATATCTATGTTATTATTAAATGTGTAAAGTATTTTAATATTTATTTATTAATTAATATAAATTCTATAAAATTCAAAATTACTTAATAAAATTTAAATTAATTCAAATTAACAAAATATAAAAAAAGTTTAATTCACAATAATTATTATAAATTATAAAGTACCACGTTGGTTTTAAGTAAAAAAGATTACATGAAAACCTCTTATAAAACTATAAAGCTAATGAAATAATAATCACACCTTCTCGACCTTTTAGCTAAGATCAAATGTAGTACTAAATTTTTTTTTAGTCTGCCTTTTGGCTAACCTTTCTTGGTCTTTTGGCTAAGATTAAATGTAATACTACTTTTTCGACCTTTGTGCAAAGAGTTTCAGTATTTATTTATTAATTGATATAAATTCTATAAACTCAAAATTACCTAATAAAATTCAAATTAATTCAAATTAACAAAATATAAAAAGAGTTTAATTCACAATAAAAAGCTCTCATTAATTATTATATCCCACGATATAAATTTTATAAAACTCAAAATTACCTAGTAAAATTAAAATTAATTCAAATTAACAAAATATAAAAAGAATTTCTCAGCCTTTGTGCAAAGAGTTTCGATATTTATTTATTAATTGATATAAATTCTATAAAACACAAAATTACCTAATAAAATTCAAATTAACAAAATATAAAAAGAGTTTAATTCAAATTACGAAGTCCGGCATTGCTTTTTTTAAGTAAAAAGGATTACATGAAAGCCTCTTATCTATATCTATATCTATAATCTATACTATTATTACCAACAGGCATGTGGCCTAGCGGTACAAGGCTCTTACTTACCAAAGAGAGGTCAGAAGTTCGAACCTCAGTGGGGCAGTGTGTGTGAGTTCCAATTAGGAAAAAAAAAAAAAAAATCTATACTATTATTAAATGTGCAAAGTGTTTACCATTTGTAACGACCTACTCCACCATATAGTATGATATTGTCCGCTTTGGGCCTTAAGCCTGCACGGTTTTGCTCTTGAGCTTCATCCCAAAAGGCCTCATACCAATTGGAGGTGACACACTTACATATAAGTACTTCACCTTTCCTCTACCCAAGCGATGTGGGACTGTGTACCCGTAACTCGCCAGTGTGATAGCCTGACAGTATCTCTCGCACCCGCCCATAGGGTCATCACAATCCACCCCCCTTGGAGGCCCGACGTCCATGTCGGCACACTTCCGGCTGGGTCAGACTCTGATACCATCTGTTGAGTTTTAATAAAATTAATCCATGTAGAAATCAAGAATACTTTAATTAATTAAAGAGTAATTTAAACTCGTACCTAATTGATGATTAACGAACATATACCTTTAAAATATTCATGTAATCCTCTGTGAGTTCCTGCAAAACATTAGAGCGCTTTACCCCCTTCTGAGAGTTGTCATATGATATGACTGAATAAGGGTTTTAAAACCCCTATATATAACAACAACAGGGGGGGATAGCTTCTCTACAAACAAGCATATCTAAGTTTCCCTTCCTATCATGGAAACTTAGATATCAATGGTTAGAAATAAATCACACAAAATAAGTTGGAAAACCACAATCCAACTGTATAAAACCATACTCCCAATTAGACCACCAAATTGGAAAGTACAAACCTGTGATACCCCCTAATTTCGGAACACGGGTTGATCAAATCCGCGTACAAAATTAAGAGATATCAAAACAATTAAAGTATTTAACAAGCACAGAGTACAAAAAGAAAATAAAAAGAATAAATAACTCGCTGAAGGAAAATCTAGTAAATAATAAATCCATTAATAATTATCCAATGGTTACAACTCGAGAATCCCATAACTCAAGAACCCCTTAAAATATTATCCAATATTACTTAAAAGTACACAAGATGAATAGATGAATGATTGTCTCCCAGCTGCGAATCTTCAACCTTGAGACTGGAACCTCTAATAATCTGAAAAATAAATCGTGAGTTAAACCCTACGAGCAAGTTCACTCTACTAGGCTTCTGAAAACCAATAAGCAGATCATCTCTGATCAAAACCAAACCTAATAAATTTTTAACTTTAATAAAGCACGATATACATGTCTATATATAATTATATATACTATACTAATCGCATCAATTAATAGGTTTATTAAATTTTCATACCTATTAAATAATTATTAAAATAATAATCATTCCTAGATCAATTTTCTATTTATTTAAAAAATAAACTCCTTTAACCTTAATCCCATCCTAATCAGTTGTTTAATCATTTAAATAATAAATTATAATTAAAAGAATATAATATTTAATCCCAAACCCGATAATGATTTTAATTATTTAAATCACATATCCAAAATCTAAACTTTGACAAACCATCTATGTCTCCACCAGTATTATTTTATTAATATGCATAAAATAATACACTAACCTATAAGTACTAGACTATTCTAATTTAAGAATATTTAAACCTAATCCAACCTATATATACAATAACCATAGATGATATTTTAATCATCTAATATATAATAATTTAATTACGCTTTAGCAATTCAACCATGCTATTACAATATATCTATTTATATATTGGCAACTCAAACATGCCTCCTTAAGTATATTTATTTATACATTGGCAAATCAACCATTCCATTAAAAAAATATATTTATTTATATATTGGCAATTCAACCATGCCTCCTAAAAGTATATTTATTTATACCTTAGCAATTCAACCATGCATCCTCAAATATAAATACTTCCTATTTATATTTTATTTATCCCTATACTTAAGCAATATATTTACGCCCTTTGACAACTTATCCATGCCTAAAATTCAACCATGTACCAAACCTTAGAAGTTAATTTATCAACCAAACAATTCATATATAGGCAAATTAACTTATCAACAAAACAACACCTACCTAGGAATTCCATGCATGTCATATGCATATAATTAATTTAATAACCAGCCTATCCATATATACCAAATAAGACTAATAATTAAATAATCTTAAATGATATATACATATACCGATATATTATACAATATATATATGTATAATTCCTTCCATATATATATATATATATATATATATATATATATATATATATATATATATACATACCCCTCATCCGTAATCAATTATTAAATAATTGTTTTACATAAATAAATGCTACTATATATTTAGTAATACTTAACGGCTCTCCAAAACCTTAGGAATACCACCTCTAGTGGCTAATTTCAACATTCACAGACTTAAAATTAAATCTGGAAACTCACCGGACCCCACAGGACCTTACCGGAATCTCAAACACCCTCGCACACGCCCCCACGCGCCGCCAAACGCGCCTCCACTTTCTGCACACGCTTCCACGCACTAAAACACACTGGCAGGTGCGTCCACGCGCCTGCACGCGCCTCTGTGAGCCTTCTGCGTGTGCTGGCGTGCCTCCATTGGTCCTCCCCTTGTGTCTAGGTAAGCTTGCCCACACCAGATCCGCTTCCTGTAATCAAGCCGCCATCAGTAGCTCTGATCCGCGCATGCACCATAGCGTGTTGGGCTGCGACACACCAAATCATCCTCCTTTTGATCAACCTCATCCACGGTCCTGATCCGCGGCACACCATACCACCATGGACTGCAACGCATTGGATTGCGCCGATTTGAATCCAGCCCAGTATGTGTATAACAACAAATGTATAAATATATATATATATATATATATATATATATATATAACAGTATATATATATAAATTCCTAAAGTAACATTAAAAATCTAAATTAATTCCAGAAAATTTCTAGAAAAATCCCAAAAGCTTTATTTATTATTCTGAGCATAAATGAACATATATAATTAAATTAAAATCGGTTTAATTTAATTAATCATGCTATACAAAATAAAAGCAACCTATAAAAATTTTAAAAAAAACAAAGTTCAATTAAGCTAACCTCACATACAAAATTTAAATTACGATACATACATATATTCACATGTTTAAACCTATAGTTTTGTAAAGAATAAACATGCTCATCTAATCCGATTAATAATTTTATTTAATAAAATAAAATTATAATTTCGATAATCAAGGTGATAAGCTTATGAGTTCTAAGAGGAAAGATAGAGAAGAACTCGCCTGAAGGTTTTAAAACAAAACCGACGCTTCAAGACTCTTCGAATCCCGACATCCCCTTTCTCCGATTCGGTCTCCTCCTTGCCAGACTCCTCTTCTTCTCTTTCTCTCTACTTCTCTTATTTTTCTAATGTATAAACTTTTTAACCCTAAACCTTATGTGTATATTTATACACATTAAAATTTAACTCCTATTCCAACTAGGACTACTAATAAGATAATAATCTTTAGTTAATATAATATATATATATACATATATTATATTTCAAACATATATATATTTATCTTCCTTAATTAACCGTTAGTTAATTAAATCATATAAACCTATATATATCCATATATATATATCTCTATATATATATTTCTCTAACAATTATTAATTAATTATATTTATATACAATTTTATATATTTATAATTAATACCAAAAATGATCATTTAAATAATTAAATAACCATGGGCCTTTATTAATTTAACCCAATAAAGCCTCTTCAAGCCTAAGACCAAATCATTTGGTCCAATTTCCCTTAAGCCCAAATTCAATTAATTTAAATAAATCAAATAATTAAATAAACACGTAAATTAAAATAATCTAATTGCATGAAGTACATAAACAAAATAAGAAATTACAACCAAGTTGCAATATACAAATAAAATCAATACATCAATAATTCAATTCATAATCAAGCACATACACAAACGATCACCATATATAATCACGAAATATAATTAAAATAAAACAATTAATCTAAGCACTTAATAAAAAAAATCAATTAAAAATTAAAATAAACACAATTAATTCAAATTAATCAAATAAATCATTTAAAATAAAATAAAAGTAATTAATTTCAATTAATAAATCCTTCAAAATATCGGGGTATCACAAAACCCAATCCATCAAGTATCAATAATTACATTGTAATCTTATTTTAGAAAACGTAGTGCATAGGACCATAAAATAATTTTTATTATTTAAATATATATATATAAATTTCAACAATCTCCTACTTGGTCCATGCACTCTAAGTTTTATAAAATGACACTATGGATTACAGCACACTTTATAAACGTTGAGTGGCCATTCATTTTTTATTTAGAAAACACAATTATTAAAATTGATGGATTGAAACTTTAGAACACTCTCCTCCATAAATTTCCTCAATAGTGGATCATGAATGCATAGACAAGTAATATATTAGTCTAAACAATTGCATGGTCTCAAAATCGATTCCATCTAGGATTCAAGCAAATATAGTGGTTTTTACTGTATTTCATGAGATATGCAAACTGCATGTGGTCTAAACGCATATCTCACTATCCGTCCTACTTCATACCATCGTGGTATGTCACCTAAACATATTATAGCAAACCGCCAACCTTCTGTTCAGTGTGAGGGTTTACTGATATGGAGTCAATCTCATATCTAGCCCAAGCTATCCTCATAAAGCGTTAACGCTCCCACAGGCAAACTTTAGTAGTTATGTTTGGATTTACCAATGTGGTGCCAATTTCACATCTAGCCCAAACAACTTCATAAGTGCAATACCACTCTCAGGCAACAAGAATAACACGTGCACATATCATATACAACAATGTAATAATAATAATAATGATGCATCATAACTTTATTTTCATGCAAATAACTGTCACCAGAAGGTGTAAATAAACTGAAAGAAATAACTGCAATGTGACATGATGTAATAGAGAAATCAGACATCATAACACAATGACTCTTGAATACCTATCCGAATCACGTGCTCTTTAAATATTTTTGGCTGAAGACCTTTAGTGAGAGGATCTGCAATCATCATTGTTGTATCTATATGGACCTTGTTTAACCTTCTCGCACACGTAAAGCTATTTTACATCTATGTGCATATTACGCTTGGTCAATTTTTCATTTTTCACATATTTTGTGATAGGTTCATTATCACAGAAAATTATCAAAGGCTTGTGTATGTAGTCTACAACCTTTAAATCCGCAATAAACTGTTTCAACCACATAGCACGTTTGGTCGCTTCATAATAACAGATTCAACTCTATCTGCGATAATAGATTGCTTAGAGCTTTTCCATAATACAGCTCCCTGAACCAACATAAAAATATATCCAGAAGTGGATTTTCTACTACTCGAACAACCTGTATAGTCCGAATCAGAATAACCAACTATCTCCAAACAATCTGATTTCTTGTACACCAAGACAAACTCTTTTGTTCTCTGAAGATACCTCAAAACTTTCTTCACCGCCCTCTAATGAGCAACACCTGGATTTTGCTGAAATCTTCCAAGCATCCCAACCACATAACTAATATCTGGTTTAATGCATGTCATAGCGTACATCAGACTTCCAACTACAGATCGCAATGCGGTGGAGTGCAAATGGGTCTTTAAGACCAAGAGGGATTCACTTGGAAATGTTGATAAATATAAAGCTAGATTGGTGACTAAAGGTTTCAAGCAGAAGCCAGATGTTAATTTCTCTGAGACTTTCTCTCCAATGCTGTATAATTAATTTTATGATATTTGTTCCATATTTTGGTTTAGTTTATGTACATTAAATAAATAAATTTGAATAAAATTAAAATAGAACTTCTAAAGATAAGGTCTTTCATTGGGGTTTATGAGGACCTGTAAAGTGACCGTTTCAAAATTAATAGTTAAAGTGAGTGATGCCTGCTAAAAAGTGACACGCTTATAGAGGTTATTATTTTTGAAATTTTAAAGCATTGGTTTTATTGAGGTCTCATAGTGCACTTACCTACATGAGGGTATTTGTTCTGCCAAAAGCTGATCAATGTCTTAGTGTGGAATAAGTGAGTAGAATATTTGAGAGTGCTTGGATTATAACTAAATAACCCTCTTACCAAAAGGTAGTGGAAGTGTTTAGTAACAATTCAAGTATAATCAAATAGGTTTATGTGTGATTTGATTGCAAGTTGGGGATAAAATAAAATCTAAAATTCTGCCAAAAGGTGTTTTTTAGATGGCATTTTATATGTTCCCGCAGGGTGGACGGTTTTGCATATAGTAAAACACCCTGATAAATTCGGCTGAAAACCCCAAGCACAAATTAAAATAATAATCCCTAAAGCTGTAACATATTATTTTATATGTTCATTTTTATGTTATTTGATATAACATGTATTACAATTATGGACGCTTCCGCTATTCAAAGACAGCTCACAGGGATTGAACCATTGAATGGTTCGAACTATACTACTTGGAGGACAAGTGTTGATATTATGTTGGGTTTCTTAGATTATGAGTTTGTACTTTATGAGGAGAAACCTGCTGCAATCACTGAAGAGTCTTCTGAAGCAGTAAAGTTGTTGCATGCTAAGTGGACTAAGGCTAATACCATGGCCATCAGGTTGATCCGTGCTTCTATTGGTGAGACTATTCGTGGTGGTATTCCTGTATTTGATATTTCCAATGAGCTTCTTGATTTACTTAAGAAGCAGTTCATGGGTACCAAGAAGCAACTTCAGTATTATTATTTGACACAACTTATGTCAACCAGTTATGATGGCAGTGGTTCAGTGAAGGAGCATATCTATAAGATATGCAAGCTGGTTAATGGTCTCAGAGAGCAGGGAATCACATTTGATGATGAGTTATTGGTCCACATGGTGATCTATTCTCTGCCTAGATCTTTTGATGCTTTCAGGGTAAATTATAATTCACAAGAGACAAAATGGGACATTAATCAGCTATTGGCACTTTGTGTGACCGAGGAAAAGCGGCTCAAGGGTGCTAAATTTGAGTCAGCTTATCTTGCTATAAGCAGTAAAAGCAGGAATAGCTTCAAGTGGAAAGGCGGCAAGAAAGGGAATCCGGCAATTCAGAAAAATCAAAAACAGGACAACAAAAGAAAAGGCATTGAGCATACAAATGCGAATGATGAATGTTGGTTCTGTAAGAAGAAATGACATCAAAAGAAAGACTACTACAGCTACAAAAATTGGTTAAAGAAAAACAAAGCAGGTATGGGAGTTGTTATGGTAATATTTGAATCCAACTTAGTAAATGTGCCTAATCATACATGGTGGATTGATATGGGTGCATCTATTCATATCTCTTGTTCATCACAAGGACTTCGAAGCTAAAGAAAACCCAGGGCTGAGGAGAAATTGGTGTTGGGTAATGCTGATGCAGTTCATGTTGCAGCTGTTCGGACGATTTCGCTAGTGTTACACACTGGTTTTTCCTTAGAGCTTCAGGATGTTTTTTATGTTCCTACTATTAGGCGTAATTTACTTTCAGTTTCAAGACTTAATGCTTTGGGTTTTCAGTTTTCTTTTGGTGATTACTATTCATTATGGTAATAATATAGTTGGACATGGTTGTTTAGTTGATGGTTTATATCAGTTATTGTTGGATGATTCTCATATTCCTGCTTCTTATTTTTCTGTGGATTCGATACCTTCCGGATCAAAACGTGCTTTTATTATAGAGGATTCATCTATGTTATGGCATAGGAGATTGAGGCATGTCTCTCGAAAGAGACTTGAACGCTTGGTTAAGGATGAGATTATAAGACCACTAAATTTTTCAGATTTTGATTTATGTGTTGACTGTATCAAGGGGAAGATGCAGAAGAAACGCAACTTTGAGGCTCGTCGGTCATCTAGTTCTTTTGGACTTTATTCATACAGATATTTGTGGTTCATTTCCTACCGCTTCTCGAGGAAGACAAAGGTATTTTATTACCTTTATTGATGATTTCTCAAGGTATGCTTATTTGTACATAATACACCAAAAGTCCGATGCACTTAACATGTTTAAGATCTATCAGACTGAAGTTGAAAAACAGTTAGGCAAAAAGATTAAAATTGTAAGATCGGACAGAGGTGGTGAGTATTATGGGAAAATGGACCAGGAGGGTGTGAATCATGGTCATTTCATCTCGTACTTCAAGGAGCAAGGTATAGTGCCACAGTATACCACACCTGGTTCTCCTGAACAAAATGGAGTTGCAGAGAGGAGAAATCACACTTATCAAGATGCTGTTCGTAGTATGATGAGCCATTATTCACTACCTGAGAATTTTTGGGGAGAAGCTCTTAAAACGGCAGTTTATATTCTTAATAGGGTGTCATGTAAAGCAGCTCCTGAAATACCTTACAAGCTTTGGACAGGTTGTAAACCTAGTCTTCGACATTTGCATGTGTGGGGATGTCTTGCAAAGGCAAAGTTGTACAATCCTGATATTAAGAAGCTTGATCCTCGCACTGTTACTTGTCATTTCATTGGGTATCCTGAAAGATCATTTGGTTACAGATTTTATTGTCCCTCTAAACCTATGGAGATTGTTAAGACCAGTCATGCAAAATTTATTAAGAATGATGAATCCAGTGGGAGTTTGGATCATCGTATTTTTCCTTTTACAGAAGAGCAATCTTCTGTGCCTATTCCATTTGCTACAGATTTAATTCCCACTTCAGTGATTCCATTCCAAGCTCCTAATCCCACCCCTTTAGTTATTCCTCATATGCAGCCTCTTACTTCACCTTTTAATCCACTTTCTGAGCCTAATCAACTTAGAAGATCTTTTAGAACTCGGAGATCCGCCATACCTGATGACTTTGAGGTGTATGTTAGTGAGGTTGACATTGGTGAGCATGAGGATCCAACTTCATTTAATGAAGCCATGGAGAGTCATGAATCTTCTAGTTGGATAGATGCTATGAAAGATGAAATGCACTCTATGGATGTTAATGGGGTGTAGGAGCTTGCTGATTTACTTACAGATCGCAATGCGGTGGAGTGCAAATGGGTTTTTAAGACCAAGAGGGATTCACTTGGAAATGTTGATAGATATAAAGCTAGATTGGTGGCTAAAGGTTTCAAGCAGAAGCCAGGTGTTGATTTCTCTAAGACTTTCTCTCCAGATTCATCAAAGAATTCTTTGAGAGTCATTCTTGCTATTGTTGCACATTATGATCTTAAGTTGCATCAGATGGATGTGAAGACAGCATTCCTTAATGGAGACCTTGAGGAAGAGATATACATGTCTCAACCTGAAGGTTTTGTGGTTAAGGGACAGGAACATCAAGTGTGTAAATTAAAGAAATCAATTTATGGGCTCAAACAAGCTTCACGACAGTGGTACTTGAAATTTGACGAAGTGATTACTAGCTTTGGATTTAAGGAGAATGTTGGAGACAAATGCATATATCTCAAGGTCAGTGGGAGTCATTTTATTATTCTTATTTATATGTTGATGATATCTTACTAGCTAGCAATGACATTCATGCGATACATGATACAAAGAATTTTTTATCAAGTCATTTTGATATGAAGGATATGGGCAATGCTGAGTTTGTCTTGGGTATTAGGATCCATAGAGATCGCACTTCAGGCACACTTAGTTTATCTCAAAAGGCATATATTAATAAAATTTTAAAAACTTTTGGGATGGAAAATTGTGCACCTGGTGAGGTTCCAGTTGTAAAAGAGGATATTTTTTCAGAGGAACAATATCCTAAGAATGAGATTGAGATAAGTAAAATTGATATCACCGCATATGCGTCTCCAGTTGGAAGTTTGATGTATGCTATGACGTGCATTAGACCAGATATTAGTTATGTGGTTGGGATGCTTAGAAGATTTCAGCAAAATCCAGGTATTGCTCATTGGAGGGTTGTGAAGAAAGTTTTGAGGTATCTTCAGAGAACAAAATAGTTTGTATTCGTATACAAGAAATTAAATTGTTTGGAGATAGTTGGTTATTCTGATTCGGACTATGCATGTTGTTCGAGTAGTAGGAAATCCACTTCTGGATATATTTTTATGTTGGCTCAGGGAGCGAAAAAGCTCTAAGCAATCTATTATCGCAGATTCAACTATGTATGCAGAGTTGATCAGTTGTTATGAAAAGACCAAACGTGCCATGTGGTTGAAACAGTTTATTGCGGATTTAAAGGTTGTAGACTCCATACACAAGCCTTTAATAATTTTCTGTGATAATAAAGCTGTCAGAAAATATGTGCAAAATGAAAAATTGACCAAGCATAATATGCACATAGATGTGAAATACCTTTACGTGTGCGAGAAGGTTAAACAAGGTATTATTGAGGTTCCCTATATAGATACAGCAAGGATGATTGCAGATCCTCTCACTAAAGGTCTTCAGCCAAAAATATTTAAAGAGCACGTGATCGGATGGGTATTCAAGAGTCATTGTGTTATGATGTCTGATTTCTCTAGTACATCATGTTACATTGCAGTTGTTTTTCTTTCAGTTTATTTACACCTTATGGTGACAATTGTTTGCACGAAAATAAAGTTATGATGCATCATCATTATTATTATTACATTGTTGTATATGATATGTGCGCGTGTTATTCTTGTTTCCTGAGAGTGGTATTTCACTCATGAAGTTGTTTGGGCTAAATGCAAAATTGGCACCACATTAGTAAATCCAAACATAAGTACTATAAAGTTTGCCTATGGGAGTGTTAACGCTCCATGAGGATAGCTTGGGCTAGATATGAGATTGGCACCATATCGGTAAACCCTCACACTGAACAGACGGTTGGCGGTTTGCCGTAATATGTTCAGGTGACATACCACGATGGTATGAAGTAAGACGGATAGTGAGGTGTGCGTTTAGACCACATGCAGTTTGCACATCTCATGAAATACAGTAAAACCACTATATTTGCTTGAATCCTAGATGGAATCGGTTTTGAGACCATGGAATTGTTTAGACTAATATATTACTTATCTACGCATTCATGATCCACTATTGAGGAAATTTATGGAGGAGAGTGTTCTAAAGTTTCAATCCATTAATTTCGATAATTGTGTTTTCTAAATAAAAAATGAGTGGCCACTCGACTTTTTATAAAGTGTGTTGCAATCCATAGTGTCATTTTATAAAACTTATAGTGCATGGACCAAATGGGAGATTGTTGGAATTATATATATATATATATATTTAAATTATAAAATTATTTTGTGGTCCTATATACTACGTTTTCTAAATTATGATTATAATGTGATTATTGATACTTGATGGATTGGGTTGTACTTTCCAATTTGGTGGTCTAATTGGGATTATGGTTTTATACCGTTGGATTGTGGTTTTCCAACTTATTTGGTGTGATTTAATTCTAGCCATTGATATCTAAGTTTCCATGATAGGAATGGAGACTTAGATATGCTTGTTTGTAGAGAAGTCGTCCCCCCCTGTGGTTGTTATATATAGGGGTTTTAAAACCCTTATTCAGTCCGATCGAATCACAACTTTCAGAAGGGGGTAAAGCGCTCTATGTTCAGATCTCTCAGAGGGCGATAAGGAATTCTTAAAGGTATCTACAGTTAATTTTTTCTAATTAGGTATGATATCAAAATCTCTCTTTAATTGATGATTAATTTTGATTTCTACTTGTAATTTGTTTTTAAACCCAACAATGGTATCAGAGCCTGACCCAGCCGAAAGTGTGCCGACGAGGACGTCGGGCCTCCAAGGGCATCGGCACACTTCCGGCTGGGTCAGGCTCTGATACCATTTGTAACGACCCACTCCACCACATGGTATGATATTATCCGCTTTGGGCCTGAGCCCGCACGATTTTGCTCTTGACCTTTACCCTAAAAGGCCTCATACCAATTGGAGATGACATACTTACATATAAGCACTTCACCTTTCCTCTACCCAGGCGATGTGGGACTGTGCACCCGTAACTCGCCAGTGTGGTAGCCTGACAGTGTCTCTCATACCCGCCCACGGCACACCCGCCCACAAGGTCATCACAATCATTTGTAACGACCCACTCCACCATATGGTATGATATTGTCCTAAGCCCGCACGGTTTTGCTCTTGGGCTTCACCCCAAAAGGCCTCATACCAATTGGAGATGACACACTTACATATAAGCACTTCACCTTTCCTCTACCCAGGCGATGTAGGACTGTGCACCCGTAACTCGCCAGTGTGGTAGCCTGACAGTGTCTCTTGCACCCGCCCACGGCACACCCGCCCATAGGGTCATCACAATCCACCCCCCTTGGAGGCCAGACGTCCCCATAGGCACACTTTTGGCTGGGTCAGGTTCTGATACCATTTGTAACGACCCACTCCATCACATGGTATGATATTATCCGCTTTGGGCCTGAGTCCGCACGGTTTTGCTCTTGGAGAATTCTTTATCGCCCTTTAAGAGATCTGAAAAATAGAGCGATTTACCCTTTTCTGAAAGTTATCGATACAATAGGTCTGAATAAGGACTTAAAACCCTTATATATAACAACAACAGGGGGGGACGACTTCTCTACAAACAAGCATATCTAAGTCTCCCTTCCTATCATGGAAACTTACATATCAATGCTTAGAATTAAATAACACCAAATAAGTTGGAAAATCACAATCCAATGGTATAAAACTATACTCCCAATTAGACCACCAAATTGGAAAATACAACCCAATCCATCAAACATCAATAATCACATTGCAATCCTATTTTAGAAAACGTAGTGCATAGGACTATAAAATAATTTTTATTATTTAAATATATATATAAAATGTAACACCCCCACATTTTCCACGCATAAGTTGATCAGGCTTATACACGAAAAACGAGGGATATCAAAAACAATTGGCAATATACAAGCATGGAATACAAAATGATGATAATAAAATAATTTAGACAGGAAAGGAACACTAAATAATACAACATCCATCCATCCTTTATTTAATACAGTACTCCATTACAACTTGGAAATCCTATGTCAAGGATCCCTAAATATAACCCTGAGAGTTCAACGTCAAAAGTAAATAAAAACTGAAACTGAAGTAATACATAAAACTTCTACCCTGAACTGGATCGTAAGAGTAGATGAGTTCGGATGGTGGTCCCTCACTGCTAACCTCAACCTTGGAACGGGTACTGACCGTATCCTGAAATAACAACAATGGTGGGTCAACCCCACGAGCAAGTCCTCTCTACTATGACCCAAATCAGAGAATCAAATAAATTAATCATTAAGAATCGGATGAGTACTATATCTGTATACATCCTAAGGGAACTATCCAATGTATAACATGACCTCAACCAGAATAGACGGTGATCACTTAGACTCACACTAGGTGGTTAAGTGTCGCCTTTCCCTACCCGGGAAATCAGCTATTATACATGGTGCACGGTACTGACAACACAGACTGTAAAGACCACACAGTAGTAACACATCTCAATGTACTAATGAGGTACTGAGCATAACAATTAGGCAATACATGCCAATAATAATACTAAATAAACTGAGTATGTCAATTAGGCAACACATGCCAATAATATTAAACCACATACCCCGACAGCCACACATCTGTCTATAGCAACGAATGCATAAGGTATAAATGAGTCTAAACTTATTAGCCAGCTCACATGGTTCTATATGGCAACTCATCCATATAATATAAATGTGACATAATTAAACAGTCCATTTATTTCCTGAAATGCACACAGCATAATAATCATGGTTGATATATGATTAACAGTATAAATATCCCATAATATATATTGGATAATTTATATGACTAAAACATGGCATTATTTAATTTAACAGTAATGTTTGATACCATTTAATAAGATATTAACACTATTTATATTTAACAATGTCATTAAATAAATCACATTAATATCCGTACCGTAAACGAGCCAATAGATGCTTAGAAAAGATTAATTGGCCATAAGAATAATTAACGGGTATTAAAATAATAATTTCGTGGCCCGTTAAACCCGTAAATACCAACATAGTACATAAAAATCCAAGTTTAAGGTTCTGGAATTTACAAAACAGGCCCTAGGGGTATTCTGGTAATTTCCAGCAGCTGACAGGGCCCCTCACGCGCCCCCACGCGCCGCCCTAAGCTTCCCCACGCGCAGCCCAACCTTCCCCACTCTCCCACGCGCGTCTGGCATCAGCCACGCGCGCGCACGCGCTCCCACGCGCATCTGGAGAGTTCCACGCGCGCGTTGATGGCTTCCTGCTGACGTGGCATCCTCCGGTTGGTTGGCTGCATCAGCTTTCCTACATGCGCGCCACACCGGATCATCTATCATCTCATCTCACCTAATCCAAGGGTCAATGATCCAGGTGTACCGCGGTAACATGGACCGCGATGCACCGGATCAATCAGCTTCATCTAAGGCCCAGGATGCGCGCGCGCACTAACCTACAATGCGCCGCATCACACCGGATCACTCCGGTCATCTTCTTCACTGCCGGTGGCCGGAAACCTCGCCGGAGGCTCGCTGGAAATTGCAGAAAAGCCCCGGAAAAATCTAGAAAATTCTAGAAAAATCCCTAAAGCCTTATTTAATTATTTTCAGCTATATTTTAATTACATAGGCTAATAAATAAATATCTAACCTCTTTAATAATTAAAAACACATTATTTTAATAAACTAAAAATAATTTATTGAAATTCCTAGCATGGTTTCTAGTCTCTAAAAACCCGAAATAAATTAAAAGAATAATTTATGGATTCAAAGAGGAAAAGTATATAATAACTTGCCTTTTTGGATTTAAAATAAATCCGCCGGTTGTGCGTAGTCGGGTAAATTTTTCCTACACCGGTCCAAGCTCCTTTCTTTCTTTCTCTTCCTTTCCACACTTTTACAATGGCTTACTAAAATTTATAATTTGTTTCTAACTCCCTTTCCTTCCTTCTAAGGTAGGCTTGCTAATTTATATACAATTTATATAATATAAATATTACAAATATCTATTTTTGCATTTAATTAACCACATTCCCAACCATAAGGCTTTAAGGCAAGCAAGCCAAGTCAAGCAAGATGTCCTAAGGTAAATCATATCCTAAGATTTAATTTCTTCATCATTACATTGATTTAATATTATTATTATTTATTATAAATATTATTATTATTATTATTATAAATAAACTATTATAATAATTATTATTATTATTAATAAACTATTATAATTATTATTGTTATAAATATTATTATTATAATATTATTATTATTCAATACAAATTAAATACTTTAATTAAATAATAATAATTAATCTAAAACATAACCAATAAAAAATTTCAAAACTAATCATTATACTATATAGAACATAAAATCAATATTACATGCACACTTAAATGAATAAATTGACTACTTTAACATACACAATTAATTCACATGCACAATTAAATGAACTTAATATAATAATGTAGCATGCACAATAATAGGTAGAGAAATCTACACATAAATGAAAATAAACTAAGCTCTTTAATTAAATATAGGGTATTACATAAAAATTCCAACAATTTTCCACTTGGTCCATGCACTCTAAGTTTTATAAAATGACACTATGAATTGTAACACACTTTATAAAAGTCGAGTGACCACTCATTTTTATTTAGAAAACACAATTATCGAAATTGATGGATTGAAACTTTAGAACACTCTCTTCCATAAATTTCCTCAATAGTGGATCATGAATGCGTAGACAAGTAATATATTAGTCTAAACAGTTCCATGTTCTCAAAACCGATTCCATCTAGGATTCAAGCAAATATAGTGGTTTTACTGTATTTCATGAGATGTGCAAACTGCATGGGGTCTAAACGTACACCTTACTATCCGTCCTGCTTCATACCATCGCGGTATGTCACTTGAACATATTACAACAAACCGCCTACCTTTTGTTCAGTGTGAGGGTTTACCGATATGGAGCCAATTCTATATCTAGCCCAAGTTATCATCATAAAGTCTTAAAACTCCCACAGGAAAACTTTAATATTTATGTTTGGATTTACTAATGTGGTGTCAATCTCACATTTAGTCCAAACAACATCACGAGTGTATTACCACTCCCAGACAAATCTTATATTTGGATTTACTGATATGGTGTCAATATCATATCTAGCCCAAACAATCACATGAGTGAAATATCACTCCTAAACAAACATAATAGCACGTGCATAAACCATATATATCAAGATAATAAAATGATACATCATAACTTTATTTTGGATGTAAATAACTGTCACCATAAGGTGTAAATTGGAGGAAAATAACTGTCACCACAAGGCGTAAAGAAACTAACTGTAACGTAGCATATATAAAAGAAATATCGGACATCATAACATAACGACTCTCGAACACCTATCCGAATCACGTGCTTTATAAATACTTTATTAACTTCGGCTGAATACTTTTAGTGAGAGGATCTGCAACAAGACCTTTAGTGAGAAGATCTGCAACAATCTTTCTATAACCATATGGGAAAATTTTAAACTTTAACATTCTCACGCTTGAAAATGTACTTTATGTCAATAGGCTTACTAAGCTTGGTCACTATTAAAATTTTCATATACTGAATTAATGTAAGCCTTTAGAGAAAGTCCAAGTATTCCTGTAGCGTGATCTCTATGGATCCTAATGCCAAAGACATACTTTGCATACTCATATCCTTCATGTCAAAAACTTTACATAAAATTCTTAATATCGTGTATGACATAAATGTCATTGCTACCTTGCAAAATATCATCAACATATAGGATAAGGAAAACAAAATGAGTCCCACTGAACTTGAGGTATATGCATTTATCCATAACATTCTCTTTGAACTTACAATTAATAACCACTATATCAAAATTTTGGATACTACTGCTGTAAAACTTACTTAAGTCATAAATGAGTGATTATAAAATAATGACTCTTAAAGAGTTCTTTAATGAAGCTGGAGAAAATCTCAAAAAAATCAACACTTTCTTATATCCACCAGACACCTTAAAATCACGAACTACAACATACTTCTAAGCTCTAGAAGATCTCCTAAGCTAAATTGGCTTAGGAACTAGATTAGAAACTGAAAGAAAGGTCTGCAAAAGAGAAATAACTGAAAGAGTGTGAATATGGGCTTTAACTGAAACCACCGGTTAATTAAATCATAAATCCTATATATATATCCATAAACATATATCCTTCCCTAACCCCTATTATTTAATTATTATTTTTATATATAATTAAATAAAAAAAAATGATCATTTAAATAATCAAATAACCATGGGCCTTTATTAATTAACCCATCAAGGCTTCATCCAAGTCCAAGACCATGTCCTTTAGTCCAATCTCCCTTAAGCCCAATCAAAATAATTTAAATAAATAAAATAATTAAATAAATACTTAAATTAAAATAACTAATTACATAACCCATATAAACAAACAAGAATGTACAACTAAGTCACATCATAACTACACGCTAACAATTCAATCAATAATTAAGTACACACACCACAATCATCATAACAATAATTCACAAAATATAAATAAAACAATTAATCTAAGCATCCAATAAAACAAATCAATTAAAATTAAAATAAACACAATTAATTCAAATTAAATCATTTAAAACAAAAAATAAAAATAAAAATAATTAATTCCAATTAATAAATCCTTTAAAATATCGGGGTATTACATTCTTCCCCCCTAACAAAAGGAATTCCGTCCTCAGAATTCACGAATCCATGACATGAAATTCTGGTTATTTAATCCAATTTTTCACTCTTCCTTTATCCATGTGGAATTAACCCATCCACACATACTCATATCTCAGAATTTATTAAGACGATGTTTAAGCTAATCCATTTAATTTGCAACCTAACATCACCAACTGACATGCGCTGGAATTATCCCCATTACTATATTTTCTTGCAGTAAAACATATAAAAACTCCTTTACACACATGGTGCAAAATACATAGTTATATCCTTACCAACAATAGGCAATTGCATAATCAAACAAAATATGAATAACCCACACAATGAGGTAATAACCTTCTCTTTATTGTTAAACCACGTTATACCCTTCACAGAAAAATGCCTTAGGTAATAACCCGCTTCCCATTTCCGAACTCTAATATACGAGTTTACAATAACCTAACTATATCGCCCGTTCTAACAGTGCACATAATATCTCAAAAAGAGTAATCTTTATAAACATATCCTTAATTAATGTAGGACTCATAAGTTAACACCTTTTAAACAACGATGCACGAATGAAAACTCTTAAAAGATCGTCCATTCAAATCCTTAAGCAAAGCCATACTAATAGGCAATTTCGAAAACTTTATTTAATACTCTCAACCAATCCTGGCTAAAACTAGCATTCATGCCCCATATGGAAATAAAAATCTCATCACAACGTCGGTACTCCCATACTCCATGGCATAAAAGGACCCTCTTATATCCACTTTAATATATGAAGTGGTTACATTAACTCCATGATTTTTATTTATTTATTTATTTTCATGTCCTCCTGAATAATCGAGAACTGGGAATTAAGTTCCTTAGTCAGCACTATTTTCTATAAAATTATCATGAAGACCTATTAGTCATTCCTTATAAGCCATACCCTGTCGGATTATACTGAGTAAAACAATTCCTTCAAAAGTCAACTATTTATTTCCAAGATAACCTTTAGTTTCCTTGTGATCAATCATTGGTGTATCAGCGTGCCACTATACCTCAACCAGATAACTTATCAACAGACTAACCATTTTGTATCGTGTTGACGTTCGAGATTATCTTAAACTACATTCATCTTCCCTGAACAAATACTAAGTGTAGAAGTAATAACTTCCCATAATTCAGTTATCTACTATATCTCGCACCAGTGTTTACTATATGAATGTAAACTATCAACCTTTGTAGTCTATGCCATTAAATCAGTTTTCACAATGAATATTGTCTCCCTATATACTGATTTAGCATACGAGCTTGGCACCAACGCTCCTGCATCCTCCAATACCTTCTAAATCGATATCCTACCATTTGCTGATAAGACTGAACGATTTAACTTTAGGATTCACTAACGGACTAAATTTAGAATACAAAGAATCCTAAACTTAAGCTCTAAGTAAAAGAGTACACAACGCGGAAGTCACACAACGAAAGACACCCTAGGGACACTTGAACCTGGAGTGCTTTGATACCAACTGTGATACCCCCACATTTCCACGTGTAGGCTGGCCAGGCCCACACCCGAAAACATGGGAATATCAAAACAATTTAGTATTTAAATGAACACAGAATACAAGAGGAATAAAAAGAATGAATAAATCGCTGAATGAAATTCTATTAATAAAAATAAAACCTCTTTTACAATAAATAAATTCCCTGAATTTAAAAAAATTCTAAAAAAGAATATAACTCGGGAATCCCATAAGTTAAGGACCCCTAAACCATAATCTAATAATTCACCAGTTTATATAAAACATCTAACAATAAATAACTATACTATCAAAGGTAAACAAAATGAGTAGATGAATGAAAGTCTCCTAGCTGCAGATCCTCAACCTCGAGACTGGAACTTCTAATAACCTGAAAAATAAATCGTGGGTTAAACCCACGAGTAAGTTCCCTCTACCAAGCCTCTAAAAACCAATAAATAAAACATCTCTAACCAAAATCATCCTAATCAAAGTTTTAATCTCTAATATGAGATGCTACCAATATATATAAATACTTTTATATAAAACAATAATCCTCTCTATTAATAGGTTCACTAAATTGTTAAAACCATTCACCAACGATTAATTATTAATCATATCTAGACCAAATCCATCATTTATAATTTTCTTATAAAATAAACTCCAATTATCCTAATTCCATCCTAAACAGTAATTTAATCATTTAAACAATAAAATATAATTAAAAGAACATTATATTTAATTCCCAAAACCAATAATGATTAAAAGTATTTAAATCACACAGTCAATATCTAAGCTTTAACAAATCATCCATGTCACAATCAGTATTATTTTATTAATATGTATAAAATAATTCACTAACCTGTAAGTATTAGACTATTATAACTTAAGAATATCTAATCCTAGTCCAACCTATACATGCAATGATCGTAGATGATATATTTTAATCATCTAACACATGGCAATAATTACACTTTGGCAAATCAACCATGCCATTATAAATATATTTATTTATTTACTGGCAATTCAACCATGCCTCCTTTAAGTATATTTATTTATACCTTTGGCAATTCAACCATGCATCCTCTAAGTATATTTATTTATACTTTTGGCAATTCAACCATGCCTCCTCTAAGTATATTTATTTATACTTTTGGCAATTCAACCATGCCTTCTCTAAGTATATTTATTTATACATTTGGCAATTCAACCATGCCTCCTCTAAGTATATATATTTATACTAATAACCTAGCAACTCATTCATGCTTCCTATGTATGTATTTTTATTTATACAAATACCCAAGCAATATAATTACGCCTATGGCAACTCATCCATGTACAAATTGTAAGCTCAATAATAACTAATTTATACATAGACATCTCATGCAGATTATAAGCACATACTTAACGTAATAACCAGTTTAGCCAGATATATTAAATAAGAATAATAATCCTAATAATCTTAATTAACATACATATATTATATACACGTATATTATATAATAAATACGTGTACAAATCCTTCCCTAATAATCTTTGATTATTCAAATACCATATATATATATATATATATATATATATATATATATATATATATATATATATACACACACACACACATTTTATAACAATATAATATATTACTATATTTACTCAACATAAATGCTACTAATCCTCGTAGTAACACTTTGTGGTTCTCATAATACCAAGAACACCTCCTCTAGTGGTTATTTTCAACCATAACAGGCTTATATTCAAATCTAGGAATTCACCAGAACCCACAGGGCTTTTCCGGGACTCCAAACACCACCTCACGCGCCGCCAAACGCGCCTAAAGCCTCTGCACGCGCCTCCATAAGCAGCCACGTGGTTTCACGCGCTGCACACGTGCTTGATTACTCCTCTGGATAACGTGGCATTCTCTGGTTGATTGGTACTCCTTGTTTTGTTGAGCTGAGCCACACCGGATCATTTACTTGTTGACTAGACCTTATCTACGGTCCATAGACGTGCGTGCACCATGTCTCTATGTGCCGCGATACACTAGATCAATCCAGCATCCATCCTCTGCACCCAACGGTCCAGATCAGCTTGTGTGTCGCCTCCCATGCACACATCCACACTGGATTATTCCTTGTTTGGGGCGCACCGTAGCACTATAAACCTTGCCGCACCGAATCGCCGCCCCTTAGTTGATGCGCCGATTTAAACCCAGCAGCCTCCAGCAGTATACAGTGTATATATATATATAATTATACACATAAATAATTGTATATATAATTCTAAAATTATCAGAAAAATATAAACCAAATCCAAAAAAATTCTGAAAATTCTAGAAAAATTCCAGAAAACATAATTAACCCTCTTGGGTCACCGATCAAACCTATAACTTGATTTTTAAATATATACAACACCTATATATACAATGAAAATCCGATAAACCCACAATTCAAATATAAAAATTTATATTTTTAATTATTCCGATCTAACATGATTTAATTAATGAATTTAGTTAAAATTCTGGCACTCAAGGTGATAAATTTATGGGTCCTAAGAGGAGAGTTAGAAAAGAACTTGCCTGAAGATTTCGAAACAAAATCAACGCTTTAATCTTTAATTATTTCCTTCAATTCCGGCATCCTCTTTCTAAGATCTGGCCTACTCCTTGTCCACTTTCTCTCTTAATTTTTTTTAACGTGTAAACTTTTTAACCCTAATCCTTATGTGTATATTTATACACATTAAACCCTAAATCTTATTCCTAGTAGGACTACCAAATAAAATAATAAACTAATACTATTTAAATAATATAATATATATATAAACATATATTATATTACTTATATATATATATATCTCCCATAATTAACCATCGGTTAATTAAATCATAAATCCTGTATATATATCCATAAACATATATCCTTCCGTAACCCCTATTATTTAATTATTATTTTTATATATAATTAAATAAACAAAAATGATCATTTAAATAATCAAATAACCATGGACCTTTATTAATTAACCCATCAAGGCTTCATCCAAGTCCAAGACCATATCCTTTGGTCCAATCTCCCTTAAGCCCAATCCAAATAATTTAAATAAATAAAATAATTAAATAAACACTTAAGTTAAAATAATTAATTACATAACCCATATAAACAAACAAGAATATACAACTAAGTCACATCAGAAGTACACGTTAACAATTCAATCAATAATTAAGTACACACACCATAATCATCATAACAATAATTCACGAAATATAAATAAAACAATTAATCTAAACATCCAATAAAACAAATCAATTAAAATTAAAATAAACACAATTAATTCAAATTAAATCATTTAAAACAAAAAATAAAAATAAAAATAATTAATTCCAATTAATAAATCCTTTAAAATATCGGGGTATTACACTAATTAACTTATTAACAAATATGATTATCTACTACCTCAGATCATTAACCAGCTTGCACATCTTATAGATATACTCCCTCACTGAACCATTAACATAATCCATGTCAGATAATAGTATTGTAGTTGTTTCTTAATACCCATTAACTCTTTCTTGATCAAATCAAGAAGCTCCTTGGCAGTATCAAAACTAGAATACCACCCTGACTAGTATCACCAATAGAAGTATAAATTAACCTAATGGCATGGTAGTAACTTTAGTCGACCTAAAATTGCAATAATTTTTCCACCTAAGAAGACTCCGCACTGGGCATATAGGTTTCTTCCTCAAAAAACATAGATTCATGGTCTAATAAACCCAATATAATATCAAAACATGTCTTCTAGGCAATATAATTTTAACTATTCAATGGTTCAATCCCTATGAGCTATCTTTAAATTGCGGAAGCGTCTGTAACTTGAATAAATGTTATATTGAATAACACCACATAAATAACATATAAAATAATATGTCACGGCTTTAGGGATTATTACTTTAATTCGTGCTTAGGTTTTAAGCCGAATTTCTCCGGATGTTTTACTATGTGCAAAAACTGTCCACCCTGCAAGAACAAATAAAATGTCATCTAAAAATCACCTTTTGGTAGAATTTTAGATTTTACTTTACCTCTCAAACCTGCGATAAAATCTCATATAGACCTATTTGATTATACTTGAATTATTGCTAAACATTTCCACTACCTTTTGGCAAGAAGGTTATTTAGTTATAATCCAAAATTCTTAAATATTCTACTCACTTATCCCACACTAAGACATTGATCACCTTTTGGCAGAACAAACGCCCTTATGTAAGTAAATGCACTGTAAGATCTCAATAAGACCAATGCCTTAAAAATTTAATAAAATAATAACCTCCATGAGCGTGTCACCTTTTGGCAGGCAGCACCCACTTTAGCTATTACCTTTGAAACGGTCACTTTACCGGTCTTTCTAAACCCCAAGGAAAAACCTAAACTGAAGTTCCATTTATTTAAATTAAACAATTTCTTAATAATGCACATAAACTAAACCCAAATATTATGGAACACTTAATTTCACTGTAATATAATGGCTTTAACACAAATAAAATAAATCCCCCTCATACATCTTAAAAAATTACAGTTTTAAGATGCATGCATATTATATTTCCGATAAATAATTTAAAAAAAAAAAATACTTAAATGTTTAAATCAATTATGACACACCCCAACCACACCTATTACAGGCGGTGGAATAACTTCTAGAGAAAATTTATCACATATATTATCTGCCTATATATCAGTACTTGTCTAAGTACCTTGATGAGGTGCTGAACCAAATATATCTATATTTTAATGCTTGACACTTGTCCCACTAATTCAAATCATAATTGATGCCAAAAGAAACTTGTGTGTGTATATATATATATATATATATATATATATATTATTTGAATATATTATGGAGATAAGTCTTTTGGAAGTGTCCAACACTATCTTGCAAAGTTCAGTCACAATTACCCGTACACACACTTTATGGTAACAAACCAACCATACAAACCTTGTATTTAACTAAAAAAGTTAGTTGTACTGTACCTTTAGAAAAACTTTATAGAGAAAACATGTAAGGTATGCACAATATTTAAGCTTAAACAAATTTGAATCTTCCAGCAACTTGATTCCAAAAGAATCATTAATTCATTACATTTTATAACTATACAAAATCAAATTCTTGAACAATTTGATAGTTGGTTAAATTTTCATATAGAATAGATTCTCAAGTTCCATATAGAATATATATGAAATCATTAAATACTGCATGATTATATTGCATACACACAAGACAAAGTAATCATTCCATTCCATTGTCATGCACGTGAAACAAGATAAACAATTTTTCATCTTTAAGTAACTTGATTTCAAAATAAACCAATACCTTATACATGTAATATAATATTTAATCAATGTCTAATAAATTGAGAAACCAGCCAACCTATATAGACATAAAAGCCATGCACGAAACTGAAATAGTAAAAACATGATCACAATTTCTATATGAAACCATGATATCTATACTTTATGCACGGATCACGAAGTACAAATTTAACATTTGGGCTGGCCATCAAAACAAATTAATAGTCGCATGGTTATAATAAACAGGCGACAACTGAGAAATCCAAACAGATTTTGTTTTAATGAAAGATAAAAATGTTGCAATAACCACGAAGAACCATGAAAACACGAACCCATAAAAGTTTAAAGAAAACCTTCTCCTGCAATACTAATGGGTTGATTTATAATCAATCATGCTCATGCAATAAGTCCACGCAATTAAGACATGCTAATCCATAAGATTTAACTTTATATATATATGGAAATTGTGATAATGTTTTTACTATTTTAGTTTCGTGCATGGCTTTTATGTCTATATAGGTTGGCTGGTTTCTCAATTTATTAGACATTGATTAAATATTATATTACATGTATAAGGTATTGGTTTGTTTTGAAATCAAGTTACTTAAAGATTAAAATTGTTTATCTTGTTTCACGTGCATGACAATGGAATGAAACGATTACTTTGTCTTCTGTGTATGTAATATAATCATGCAGTATTTAATGATTTCATATATATTCTATATGGAACTTGAGAATCTATTCTATATGAAAATTTAACCAACTATCAAATTGTACAAGAATTTGATTTTGTATAGTTATAAAATGTAATAAATCAATGATTCTTTTGGAATCAAGTTGTTGGAAGATTCAAATTTGTCCAATTGTTGGGTTTAAATAATAAATAACAAGTATAAATCAAAATTGATCATGAGTTAAAGAGAGGTTTTTATATCATACCTGATTAGAAAATTAAGCTTTAGATACCTTTGAGGATTCTTTATCGCCCTTTGAGAGATCTGAAAAATAGAGCGCTTTACCCATTTCTGAAAGTTGTCGATACGATAGGTCTAAATAAGGGTTTTAAAACCCTTATATATAACAACAATAGGGGGGGACGGCTTCTCTACAAACAAACATATCTAAGTCTCCCTTCCTATCATGAAAACTTAAATATCAATGGTTAGAATTAAATCACTCCAAATAAGTTGGAAAACCACAATCCAACGGTATAAAACTAGACTCCCAATTAGACCACCAAAATGGAAAGTACAACCCAATCCATCAAGTATCAATAATCAAATTGCAATCCTATTTTAGAAAACGTAGTGCATAGGACTATAAAATAATTTTTATTATTTAAATATATATATAAAAATTTCAACAATCTCCCACTTGGTCCATGCACTCTAAGTTTTATAAAATGACACTATGAATTGCAACACACTTTATAAAAGTCGAGTGGCCACTCATTTTTATTTAGAAAACACAATTATCGAAATTGATGGATTGAAACTTTAGAACAGTTTCCTCCATAAATTTCCTCAATAGTGGATCATGAATACGTAGACAAGTAATATATTAGTCTAAACAGTTCCATGGTCTCAAAACCGATTCCATTTAGAATTCAAGCAAATATAGTAGTTTTACTGTATTTCATGAGATGTGCAAACTGCATGGGGTCTAAACGCATACCTCACTATCCGTCCTACTTCATACTATCGCGGTATGTCACTTGAACATATTACAGCAAACCGCTAACCTTCTGTTCAGTGTGAGGGTTAACCGATATGGAGTCAATCTCATATCTAGCCCAAGTTATCCTCATAGAGTCTAAAACCTCCCACAGGCAAACTTTAATATTTATGTTTGGATTATAAAGAAATTTTTTAACTTAAATAAATGGAACTTCAGTTTAGGTTTTTCCTTGGGGTTTAGAAAGACCGGTAAAGTGACCGTTTCAAAGGTAATAGCTAAAGTGGGTGCTGCCTACCAAAAGGTGACACGCTCATGGAGGTTTATTTTATTAAAATTTTAAGGCATTGGTCTTATTGAGGTCTTACAGTACACTTACTTACATAAGGGCGTTTGTTCTGCCAAAAGGTGATCAATGTCTTAGTGTGGGATAAGTGAGTAGAATATTTGAGAATTTTGGATTATAACTAAATAACCCTCTTGCCAAAAGGTAGTGGAAGTGTTTAGCAATAATTCAAGTATAATCAAATAGGTTTATGTGAGATTTTATCGCAGGTTTGAGAGGTAAAGTAAAATCTAAAATTCTGCCAAAAGGTGATTTTTAGATGACATTTTATCTGTTCTTGCAGGGAGGACAGTTTTTGCACATAGTAAAACATCCGAAAAAATTCGGCTTAAAACCTAAGCATGAATTAAAGTAATAATCCCTAAAGCTGTGACATATTATTTTATATGTTGTTTATATGGTGTTATTCAATATAACATTTATTCAAGTTACAGATGCTTCCGCAATTTAAAGATAGCTCATAGGGATTGAACCATTGAATGGTTAAAATTATATTGCCTAGAAGACATATTTTGATATTATATTGGGTTTTTTAGACCATGAGTCTATGTTTTTTGAGGAAGAAACCTATATGCCCAGTGCGGAGTCTTCTTAGGAGTGTTTCAGTATTTCAGTATTTATTTATTAATTGATATAAATTCTATAAAACTCAAAATTACCTAATAAAATTCAAATTAATTCAAATTAACAAAATATAAAAAGAGTTTAATTCACAATAATTATAATAAATTATAAAGTCCCACATTGATTTTATGTAAAAAGGATTACATGAAAGCTTCTTATAAAACTATAGAGCTAAAGAAATAATAATCACACCCTCTCGGCCTTTTGGCTAAGATCAAGTGTAGTACTAAATTTTTTTGAGTCGGCCTTTTGGCTAACCTTTCTTGGTCTTTTGGCTAAGATCAAGTGTAGTACTACTTTCTCGACCTTTATGCAAAGAGTTTCAAAACTCAAAATTACCTAATAAAATTCAAATTAATTCAAATTAACAAAATATAAAAAGAGTTTAATTCACAATAAAGAGCTCTCATTAATTATTATATCCCACGATATAAATCTTATAAAACTCAAAATTACCTAATAAAATTAAAATTAATTCAAATTAACAAAATATAAAAAGACTTTCTCAGCCTTTGTGCAAAGAGTTTCAGTATTTATTTATTAATTGATATAAATTCTATAAACTCAAAATTACCTAATAAAATTCAAATTAACAAAATATAAAAAGAGTTTAATTCAAATTACAAAGTCCCACATTGGTTTTAAGTAAAAAAGATTATATGAAAACCTCTTATAAAACTATAGAGCTAAAGAAATAATAATCACACGTATTCATAAAAAAAAGTTTAATTCACAATAAAGAGTTTAATTATTATATCCCACAATCAATAAAGAGTTTAATTAAAATTCAAATTATAATAAAATTCAAAACATAGAATAACTTTCTCGGCCTTTGTGCAAAGAGTTTCAGTATTTATTTATTAATTGATATAAATTATATAAAACTCAAAATTACCTAATAAAATTTAAATTAATTCAAATTAACAAAATATAAAAAAAGAGTTTAATTCACAATAAAGAGCTCTCATTAACTATTATATCCCACGATATAAATTCTATAAAACTCAAAATTACCTAATAAAATTAAAATTAATTCAAATTAACAAAATATAAAAAGACTTTCTCGGCTTTTGTGCAAAGAGTTTCAGATTATTTATTAATTGATATAAATTCTATAAAACTCAAAATTACCTAATAAAATTAAAATTAATTCAAATTAACAAAATATAAAAAGAGTTTAATTCAAATTACAAAGTCCCACATTGGTTTTAAGTAAAAAGGATAACATGAAAGCCCCTTCTAAAACTATAAAGCTAAAGAAATAATAATCACACCTTCTCGGCCTTTTGGCTAAGATCAAGTGTAGTACTAAATTTTGCAGTATATTACTACTCACACAAAATATAATAAATTCATATTATACTATACTACTCACACAAAATATAATAACAGTAATTACCTAATAAAATTTAAATTAACAAATTATATTATACTACTCTCACGAATTATTATATCCCACAATTGCAGTAGGAAGGGATTTAAAACCTAAACCAAACCCAAATGGACACTAAAAATGAGTCGTGAGTTTATTGTTGATATCTTGGAAAACAAAATTAATACATCAAACGACAGAGACCAACCAATATGCAATAACCAACCAAGTAGGAAAAGCAAAATATAACACAACCTTTCATAATTTGAGAACCCCAAAGCTCTGAAAATTACCACATGCTTTCACGATAATAAATTACTAAATTATAATAAATTACAAAGTCCCACATTGGTTTTAAGTAAAAAAGATTATATGAAGGCCTCTTATAAAACTATAAAGTTAAAGAAGTAATAATCACACATTCTCGACCTTTTGGCTAAGATCAAGTGTAGTACTAAATTTTTTTGGGTCGGCATTTTGGCTAACCTTTCTTGGTCTTTTGGCTAAGATCAAGAGTAGTATTACTTTCTCGGCGTTTGTGCAAAGAGTTTCAGTATTTATTTATTAATTAATATAAATTCTATAAAACTCAAAATTACCTAATAAAATTCAAATTAATTCAAATTAACAAAATATAAAAAGAGTTTAATTCACAATAAAGAGCTCTCATTAATTATTATATCCGACGATATAAATTCTATAAAACTCAAAATTACCTAATAAAATTAAAATTAATTCAAATTAGCAAAATATAAAATGAGTTTCTCGGCCTTTGTGCAAAGAGTTTTAGTATTTATTTATTAATTGATATAAATTATATAAAACTCAAAATTACCTAATAAAATTCAAATTAACAAAATATAAAAAGAGTTTAATTCAAATTAGAGAGTCCCACATTAGTTTTAAGTAAAAATGATTATATGAAAACCTCTTATAAAACTATAAAGCTAAAGATATAATAATCACACATATTCATAAAAAGAGTTTAATTCACAATAAAGAGTTTAATTATTATATCCCACAATCAATAAATAGTTTAATTAAAATTCAAATTATACTAAATTTTAAAACATATAATAACTTTATCGGCCTTTGTGCAAAGAGTTTCAGTATTTATTTATTAATTGATATAAATTCTATAAAACTCAAAATTACCTAATAAAATTCAAATTAATTCAAATTAACAAAATATAAAAAGAGTTTAATTCACAATAAAGAGCTTTCATTAATTATTATATATCACGATATAAATTTTATAAAACTCAAAATTACCTAATAAAATTCAAATTAATTCAAATTAACAAAATATAAAAAGAGTTTAATTCACAATAAAAAGCTCTCATTAATTATTATATACCACAATATAAATTTTATAAAACTCAAATTTACCTAATAAAATTAAAATTAATTAAAATTAATAAAATATAAAAAGAATTTCTCGGCCTTTGTGCAAAGAGTTTTAGTATTTATTTATTAATTGATATAAATTCTATAAAACTCAAAATTACCTAATAAAATTAAAATTAATTCAAATTAACAAAACATAAAAAGAGTTTAATTCAAATTACAAAGTTCCACATTGGTTTTAAGTAAAAATGCTTACATGAAGTTCTCTTATAATAATCACACCTTTTCGGCCTTTTGGCTAAGATCAAGTGTAGTACTAAATTTTGCAGCATACTACTACTCACACAAAATATAATAAATTCAAATAATACTATACTACTCTCATTAATTTAATAAATTCAAATTATACTATAGTACTCTCATTAATTATTATATCCCAGTAGGAAGGGATTCAAAACCTAAACCAAACCCAAATGGACCAAATAATTCTTTCCACACTTGAGAACAAACATATTTAAATTAAGTACCATATTTGATCTGGATATTTCGGAATAGCTTTAGAGTTACTGCTGAATATTCAATCTATAATCAATTGTGCTTGACCAAATGGTCCATGTATTAAATTATTTGTCAATTTTCATATTTTTTATTTAATAAAATTCTTGATGTAAATGAGTCATGAGTTTATTGCTGTAAGCCACACTAAAAATGATATCTTGGACAGCAAAATTAATACATCAAACGACAGAGACCAACCAATATGCAATAACCAACCAAGTAGGAAAAGCAAAATACAATAAAACCTCTCATAATTTGAGAACCTCCAAAGCTTTGAAACTTACCACATGCTTCCACAGTAATAAATTACTAAAATATAATAACAGTAATTACATAATAAAATTAAAATTAAAATTAATTCAAATTAACAAAATATAAAAAGAGTTTAATTCAAATTACAAAGTCCCACATTGGTTTTAAGTAAAAAGGATTACATGAAAGCCTTTTATAAAACTATAGAGTTAAAGAAATAATAATCATACCTTCTCGACTTTTTGGCTGAGATCAAGAGTAGTACTAAATTTTTTTGAGTCGGCCTTTTGGCTAACCTTTTTTGGTCTTTTATCAGTATTTCAATATTTGTTTATTAATTGATATAAATTCTATAAAACTCAAAATTACCTAATAAAATTCAAATTAATTCGAATTAACAAAATATAAAAAAGATTTTAATTCAAATTACAAAGTTTCACATTGGTTTTAAGTAAAAAAGATTATATGAAAGCCTCTTATAAAACTATAGAGCTAAATATATAATAATCACACATTCTCGGCCTTTTGATTAAGATCAAGTACAGTTCTAAATTTTTTTAAGTTAGCCTTTTGGCTGACCTTTCTTGGTTTTTTGGCTAAGATCAAGTATAGTATTACTTTCTCGGCCTTTGTGCAAAGAGTTTTAGTATTTATTTATTAATTGACTTATATTCTAAAAAACTCAAAATTACCTAATAAAATTTAAATTAACAAAATATAAAAATAGTTTAATTCACAATAATTATAATAAATTACAAAGTCCTACATTGGTTTTAAGTAAAAAGGATTACATGAAGCCTCTTATCTATACTATTATTAAATGTGCAAAGTATTTCAGTATTTATTTATTAATATAAAAAATATTTATTAATTGATATAAAACTCCAAAAATTAACTAATAAAATTTAACTTACCTATTTATTCTAAATCTATACTATTATTAAAAGAATTTCTATAAATTCAAATTACAAATTCCTTAATAGACCTATACTATTATTAAAAGAGTTTCTTTAAAACTGTAACACAAAATCTATATCTATATCTATATTATTATTATAAAAGATAATGACATTCATCCAGCCCCGCCCGACCAGTTATGATTATGTCATTATCAAGAGAAGACACATGTAATCATCATATTAATCCAAGAAGCCTATAAATAGAGGCATTGAGGAAGGAGGAAGGATACAGGAATTGAGAATTCTAGAAATTCATGGGGCAGACATTTAGAGACTCACCCAAGCCTTGAAGAAGCCACAAATTCTCTAAAGACAACAAGCACATCTACTTCATATGTAGCTGACAGGATCAGAGAAACATCAGAGAATTGTACTCATTTTTTATAAATTAATAAATTAATTATTATTTAAAAATTAATTATTATTTACTTTGTAAAAGTTAATTCACCACATATTATTCTGATACTTTTTTTTTTTTTTTACATCCTCATGATAAGGTTGGGCAGTGGATTAGACATTACATCACGCCTCAGGTTGGGCTAGGAAGAAACTCATATCTATAATTTCATTTATATTTAAATGAATATTTGGACTCAATGGAATGGTTCTATATTTTGTTGCAGGCACTAAGTAAGCAGGTAGGTTTTATTGGTAGGGGATTATTTCGAAGGTGAAGAAGTTAGGAAACTCATCCGAGTGAGTTTTGAAATTCACAAGATGTTGACAAAATAATTCAATTTTAAATATGTTAACTTTGACATAAATTAATTACCAATTAAAATTAAATAGGTAAAATAAAATAATAACTTTAACACAAATTACCTTATGAGTTTTTTAATAAAAAGGAAATTTAATTAGACAATGATATATTTAAAGAAAATGAAATAATTTCCCTATTTTATTTTCAATAAAACACATTAGACAATGATATATTTAAAGAGTTTTTATAAAACTCAAACACAAATTACCTATTTATCTATTTATTAAATTTTTTTTAATAAAAGAATATCTAATTAGACAAAAAAATATTAATATAAAAAATATTTATTAATTGATATGGAAATTAAAACAATTTCTCTAAAACTCTACCACAAATTATCTTTTATTATGAGTTTTTTAATAAAAGGAAATTTATTTAGACAAAGATATATTTAAAGACAATAAAATAATTTCTTTAAAACTCTACCACAAAATATACAAGGATATATTTAAAGAAAATAAAATAATTTATACAAAACTCTACCACAAATTATTTATTTCTTTCAATAAAACTTTATCACATTAGACAAAGATATATAAAATTCTATTACAAATTACCTATTTTTTTTTCAACAAAACTCTATCACACTAGATAAGGATATATTTAAAGAGTTTTTATAAAACTCTAACACAAATTACCTATTTATCTATTTATTATGAGTTTTTTTAATAAAAGGAAATCTAATTATAGGAGTATTATTAATATATAAAAAAATATTTATTGATTGATATAAAAAAGAGGTTTTAAAACAGTTTCTATAAAACTCTAATAGAATTTACCTATTATCTATTTATTATGAGTTTTTTAATAAAAGGAAATCTAATTAGACAATAATTATTAATGTAAAAAAATATTTATTAATTGATTTAAAAAGAGTTTCTATCTAAAACTTTAACACAAATAACCTATTTATTTATTATGAGATTTTAATAAAAGAAAATATAATTAAACAATAATTATTAATATAAAAAATATTTATTAGTTAATATAAAAAATAAAATAATTTTTCTAAAACTCTACCACAAATTATCTTTTATTTTGAGTTTTTTTTTTTTTTTTTAATAAAATGTAATCTATTTAGACAAGAAATATTAATATAAAAAAATATTTATTAATTGATATAAAAAGAGTTTTTAAAAGATTTACTCAAACATATATTACCTATTTATTTATTTATTATGAGTTTTTTTAAAAAAAAGAAAATATAATTAAACAATAATATATTTAAAGAAAATAAAATAATTTCTATAAAATCTACCACAAATTAGTAGTTTTATTTTCTATAAAACTTTATCACATTATATATTTATTATGAGTTTTTTAATAAAGTAAAATTTAATTAGACAAGAATATATTTAAAGAAAATAAAATAATTTATATAAAACTGTACCGCAAATTAGCTATTTTATTTTCTATAAAACTCTATCACTAACAACATGTATTTATCTATTTATTATGAATATATTTACAAAAAATAAAATAATATCTGTAAAACTCTACCACAAATTATCTATTTTATTTTCTTTAAAATTCTATCACATATAACTGGTATTTATATATTTGTTATGAGTTTTTTAATAAAAAGAAATCTGATTAGACAATGATATATTTAAAGAAAATAAAATAAATTTTTAAAAGAGTTTATATAAAACTCTAATACAAATTACTTATTTATCTATTTATCTTGAGTTTTTTAATTAAAGAAAATCTAATTAGACAAGAATTATTAATATAAAAAATATTTATTATTTGGTATAAAAAAATAAAATACTTTTTATAAATTCTAACACAAATTACAGTTTTTTTAATAAAAGAAAATCTAATTAGACAAGGATATATATATTTAAAGAAAATAAATAATTTCTATAAAATAGACAATAATTATTAAGATAAAAAATATTTATTAATTGAATTAAAAAATAAAATACTTTTTATAAAACTTTAACACAAATTACAGTTTTTTAATAAAAGAAAATCTAATTAGACAATGATATATATAAATAAAATAAAATAATTAAAAAATATATATAAAAAAAAATTCTACAAGTTACAAAACACGTGCCTTTTAATAGTATATATATAAGAGAGGAGAACAAAACTTGTGAATTTTAGGTTTAAATACTTAAATGACAGTATGAGTAGAAGTGATAAAATAAATACTGAATTGTGTGAGAAGAATATTAGGAATAGAGTTTATAAATGATAATTGATGCAACAGTTAAAAATTTAAGAGGGATGAAGTAATTTAAAATAATTTCTAAAAATTAAATCTAAAGAGAAGATGTTGAATTTTTCATAGTGTATAAGAGGAAAGAATGAAAAAAGATAATTTTATAGCACAAAAATCATGACATTAACGGGGAGGATGATGATGAAGAAGTTTCTCTTTTTCAATTACTTAATTTATTGGGTTTAACCTATATCTATATCTATATACTATTATTAAAAATACAAAGTGTTTCAAATCATTTAGTTATATTAAAAGACTTCTAATAACGTACAAAGTATAATATTAAAAAATATATTTAGAAAAGGAAATACATTAATATATAATATAAAAAAAATATTTATTTAATTTAATAAAAGGGAATCTAATTAGAGAAGAAATGTATGATATTAAAAAATTATTTATTTTGTTAATAATAACAATATTATAGGTACTAGGAAATATTGAAATTCAATAAAAAAATCTAATTAGAGAACAAATATATATAATATTAAAAAAATCTAATTAGAGAAATCAACACATTAATATTTATTTAGTTTATAATAATAATAATAATATAAGTAATAGAAAATACTAAAATTCAATAAAAATAAAACCTAACTAGAAAAGGAAATATATAATATTAAGAAATTTAATTAAAGAAGGAAACACATTATTGAATTTCGGTAGTACAAAGAGTGTCAGTACCATTATTGTATTTTAGTCTTTCAGTACATTAATATATAATATAAAAAAGTTATTTATTTAATTCGATAAAAAGAAATCTAATTAGAGAAGTAAATGTATAGTATTAAAAACTTATATCATTGTCCCACTAAATATTTGAATTATTTTATACATTTAGTTGGAGTAATTTTAAAATATATAAATTTTAACATTTGTCTAAAATTATTATTTATATCATAGTTAATAATTATTTAAACAAGAAATTGTAACCTATGATACCAATGAATGTGCAAAAGACAAATTAATTTAGTTTCACAAATATTTGAAATTCAATTATTGAAAGAACTTGATAATTACGTAAATATTTGTAAAAGGGAATTTATTTTGATAAATATGTATAATTTCTTTTAATTAAAATTATAAAATTATTTTTGACCATGCACTTGTCAAATATAATTATTTTTTAGCAATAAATTATACACTCCGTAGTCCGTACCATATTACCTATACAACTTTTACTTATAATCTAACACACATTGATGAATAAAAAATAAAAAAAAAAACACACACACACACATTGATGGCAATAATTATACTCAGAATCAGAAATTAATTTAAGGGAAGAATGAGGTACCTCACAGGTAAATAAATGCATTTTAATTATTACCACAGTTAAAGTCATCAACTTTTTTTTTTTCTCACTCATTCTAAAAAGTGATCATCGGCGTCGTTTCCACACAAAAAAAGAAAAAATATCAAACAAGCAAAGAGGTCTTCAGTTCTGAATTCTCTCATATCCCCTCTTTTTTGAACTTTATTCACTTCCTTCATGCCCACCAGTCACAACCACCCACCACCACCCTCCCAAACCACCATTTGTCCCATCTTCTTCTACATAATCAATATAATAGTATCATAATATATATATATATATATACACACACACACACACACACCCCCCTATACAGAGAAGACGACGACTAATTACTTTACTGATTCTATCAGTGACCATCAATAGCAATTGTGATTAATGGATTTGGGAGATCGGAATCAGGGTGGGTCGATAGGGAATTACACACTGGGACCCAGTATCGGGTCGGGTTCGTTCGCGGTGGTGTGGCGGGCGAGACATCGGCAATCAGGTACGCAAGTGGCAGTGAAGGAGATAGACAAGAAACAGCTCAGCCCCAAAGTAGCCGATAATCTCCTCAAGGAGATTTCGATCCTCAGCGACATTCGTCATCCCAACATTGTTCGCCTCTTTGAAGCCATCGAGGTTATTTCTTTGCTGTCTTTAATCTGATTAATTTTTTATGTTACACATACATATACTATTTCAATGAAGTTAAATGCTAGCGATATTGGGTTTTTTTTTTTTTTTTTCTTATGATTCAGACTGAGGACAGAATTTACCTTGTTTTGGAGTACTGTGACGGCGGTGACCTTGCCGGTTACATTCATCGGTGCGGCAAAGTTTCTGAAGCTGTTGCGAAGCACTTCATGAGGCAATTGGGTATTCTTCTCACCCACTGATTCTTATCATGGCTACATAAGACTTAATCTATATTTGTAAAAATATATTTTTCTAACAATTAGGCAAAATTGGGTGATAATTTATATGTGTGTGTGTATATATATATATATTCTAACAATTAGGCAAAATTTGGGTATGTTCTCTTCTCAAGTTTTGGTCAATTTTAATTCTGTCTATTTCTTAAAACCCCTTTTATATTATTTTATTTGGTGTTGGGGAAGGGAAAAAAGGAACTTTATTGTTCTTGATTGTGGATTATATTTGTTCAGCTGCGGGACTGAAAGTGCTGAACGAGAACCGTCTCATTCACAGAGATTTGAAACCTCAGGTATTGTTGATTTTTGTTGTGCTGTTGTCTAAATCTCAAGGTTATTTGAGTACATGATTTCATAGATATTTTGAATGGGACTTAAATTAGCTGCATTATTGTGCTTTTCTTTGGGGGTGAAAGGTTTGATTATGAGTATGATTCACGTTTTAGTTCATTACTTTATGAACATTTAGAATTGATTACTTAGGCTGTGATTTTCATAAACTCAACTGCACAGAGCTTTGTTCTAATTAATCTTTAAGCACTTAGAATCGGATCATGAAACTAAGGTTGATGCCTATCACTTTTGGGTTATTTGTTTGATAAAATATGCTGAAACTTGCAGAACCTACTTTTGTCAACTAATGAAGCGGCTCCGCTACTGAAGATAGGTGACTTTGGTTTTGCAAGGTATGGCTATATGAATAACGTATATAATTATTTAACGATTGATCTTTTTTGCGAACATCCACCAATTTGAAACAGTGCCTTTTTAGGAAACCTGAAAAGCAGGTCAGCTAAAGGTAGTCCATCATGTTGCCTATGCTTAATATTTAGTGATGTAAATTTACGGTTGGTGTTATTTTCTTCTATAAATTTAGGTATAAAGTCATTCTTTCGAATTCAATGTTTTAGTTCAATACCAGAGTTCAGCAACTGGTGGCATGTGAACCCTGTCTGGCCCACCACAGGAATTTCCTGAAGAGCCTTGAAGACTGTTGAATCCTATGCTGGAGATGACATAATCAATTCTGTTCTATTAAGTCACCCTCTAGTAGCTTGTGTGTTTTTATGCTTTCACTTTATTATGTCTCTTCCAAGATCTATCATCTATCAAATCTAAAAATTGTGGCTTGTCCTCCGCCAGTGGTACCTATTGTCCCAAAAAAGTAGAGTTACTTTTCAAGTTAAGACAACAAGCATGGTGTATCGAATCTGATTGATGTCTATCTATTTGTTGACATCTCATTACTTCAGTTCTCCTGCTTTAATCGTTTGGGCATCATATTCTTTCTGTTCTTAGTTTATGCACATTCATCCTTTTCAGTCTCTTTTGTCTTGTCCACAAAATAAGGAAATGAAGAATGGCCAAAAGATTTGTCCAGTGGCCATCAATGTTGGTTTTTTCCGTTGGTTCTTCTTTCTCTATATTACTATTTTTGAATATTCTAAGTGTAAAGTTGTAAACAATTGATTTATATAATTTTTTGTTTTTTATATAAGTGATGTTACCCAGTTTTGGTCTCCCTACAACAGGTCCAGTTAGGGTAGATGATATCAGGTCTTCTCTTGTTGAGACTTCTCTCATTGAACAAGCCTTATGATAATTGAGTCTTCTTTTGTCGAGTTTAAGTTGTTTAACTCATCATTAGATTATCATAGTTTAATTAGGACTATCCTGATAAATGTTTAAAAGGTCTAGGCAGGGTTTTTTTTTTTCTTTTTATTATTATTAGTTTTTTTTTTTTTTCCGGGGGTTGGGGCGGTTGGGGATGGGGATGGGGTGTGGGGTTTACTACTTCTACACCTTCTTCGTGAAATTATTTGTAACCAATACAAATAAGATAAATTAAACATTGTCACAGCTATGCCTGCATGTATTGCGATTTTACTTATATGATCCCAATTCTTCTCATGTTTGCTACAACTTCATTAAATCCCACTTCTTTTTAAAAATACACTCTAATTACTAAATGTATTAAATCTTTCTCATGTCATATGGAACATGTAGACGCGGCAGACGCCTTAGATGTGATGCACCAAAGCAAGCCTGTCTTATCACATCAATAACTTCTTGAAAACTTATTTTTTGAAGCCTTGTGCTAATGGTTGTTTTGCTATTTGAACTTCGTCATTTACAGGTGCCACATTTTGTAAATTGATGGTTATTTCCCGTCATGTTTTACAAAGTAATCCATTTTGTTGCTTTAATGCAACACATGAGCAACCCAACCTACATGATTTCCTTTACCTCTTCCAGTTCAGTTGTTCTTATTTCCATAGGTGTCCTTGTTATAGGGAGATCTGCTACTCTTTCGGATATCATAACATTTTCTCAAAATTTCAAACATTGAAAGAGACTTGATTGTTGGAAGCCTGTTTATCTTTTTATAAGTACAATCATGTCTTGTTCGAACCACAATCATCTCTCCTTAAGTTGTTTAGTAAATAAATAGCCTTTATGTTTCAGCCTTGAAATTCTTGAGCCTTTTCCTTGGAATTATGTTGTCTTATTTTCTTGTTCTTTTAGTTCTTTTGAAACAAAGTTCTGATATAACTAATTTAAGCTATATGGTTTGACTTTATCATGGGCGAACATTTCAAGCCTTTCTCGACAAACTTGAGATTGATGCTAAGGACAGCAAGGATTACTCATTACCCTTTGTATTCTCTAGCCTTGACAACTTTTACATTCCTTGAGTGCATGATTGGAAAAAAGATGAAATTGTAATAAAGAAATTTTTGGTTCAGTGCATGATTGGAAAAAAATGAAATTGTAATAAAGAAATTTTTTGGTTCAGTGTCAACATATGAAAGGCATCTTTGGCAGGCCTGGCAAGGTTTAAAGTGGACATGTATAGAAAGAAGCTTGGAGAGTAGCCTCATTATGCCTCTTTTGCTGTGTTTGAAGATGGAGAAGTAAGAGATATTTGAGGAAAAAGAGTATCGTTGTATAAGCAAAAGGCATGTATCTTTTAGAACACTTTTTTTGTGGGTTTCTGTGAGGCTAACCCATTTGACAGTATGTTTTATAGTTGTTTGGAGAGATTATTTAGTTATTTTTCGTAAAATGTGTTCTGGTTTTTAGGCCTTGCTTTGGTATTTGCTGCTTTGGCTTTTGCTCTTTCTTTAAATTGTGTGTGAATGAGTAGAGTCCCTTGGTCTTCTCAGTGGATTTTGCTTATTTATTCCAAAAATGAAGTGCATATTTGGGTGATGGACTACCTGGATTATTCGACATGGTCATTGTGACAATGAACTTTGTTTGTTTTTCAAAAAACAAGGAGTCCAGTGAGTACCTGGTTGATCTTATATGAAGGGTTATTCTTAATCATCTATTGTTGGATGTGGACTACTGGCTATTTATTGATTAAGATTGGGAGAATACATGATAGATGCTAGTGTTGAATTAAACTCATCTGATCAGATGGATTGGAAAATTGCAAAGTATACATAGCTACTGTTGGATTGATTGGTTTTGGATATTAAACATGTTAACTTAAAAAGTATTTGGACTTCAAATTCAAGATACATGAGCACATCAGTTTAGAAATTAAAAACAAGTATTTATTTCCTCTAGAAAGCATGACTTGAACATAGAGGGACATTGTTTTCATGTTAGTTTGATGGAGGGTAATGGTCGGCCGCACAAGCCTAGCGGGAAGCAATCCCCACAGTATTATATGCACAAGTGCCTTGTTTGAATTTAAGGTTTAAAGAAGTCCAAGAACTCTCTCTTCTTCCCCCCCCCCCCCCCCCCCCCCCCCCTTCCCCCTTTTAATTTCCTTTTTTTAAGCTATCAAGGTAATTAATCTATGGCAAGCAAGCTTATATTTTATTGAAAAAAGTCAATGGGAAGTTCAAAATGATGTACTTCATCTTTTACACCTGATCAAACCTTGAAGTATCTATTTGCCAGGTACCTGACACCTCAAGGTTTGGCTGACACACTGTGCGGTTCACCATTATACATGGCGCCTGAGATAATTCAGAATAAAAAGTATGACGGCAAGGTGATGAAATGTAAAATTGAAATCATATTGGCAGTACATGTAAAATTATGTTCTATTCTTATATTGTCTCCAGCTATGGTAAATGCAGGCTGACTTATGGAGTGTTGGAGCTATCTTGTTCCAGTTGGTGACTGGGAAGCCGCCATTTGATGGTGATAACCACTTCCAGGTTTTGATACAAATTACTATTATTGTACATCATATATGAAAGATCTTAAGTTATTCCAGTAATGAAGAAAATGAAAACAAGATCTGGAATGAAATCAATTCTTTGTCGTCTGTTTCCTTGCTATCAACAGCTTTTTCAGAATATTTTGACATCCAGTGAGCTGCGGTTTCCACAAGGTGCTTTACAAGTACTAAATCCAGATTGCGTTGCTCTTTGCAGGGGCCTTTTACGTCATAACCCTGGTATGAGTTAGTTTGACCTTAACTATGATTCTCAGTATTCTTTTGTCTCAGACTAGGATTTATATTATTCTTTTCTTCTCCTTTTTTCAATTATTATTATTATTATTTTATTTTTATTTTTTTTGGGGAGGAGAGGAGGGTTATCTTTTGATGTTCTGGAACATTTTTCTGCTTTTGAAGTATAGTGGTGTAGCAATTCAAAGTCTTCAACAACACCACCAAAAAGAAGTGGGAAAAAAAGTATAGTGGCTTAGCAACTATTATTTTTGTGAGAAAAAGAGCAATTTTTAAATTTGGCGTAGACAATTTTGTGGTTCATAAAGGAAGTGCTGCTATTAAATGAGAGTCGAAAAGTTACTCTTGTTTCTGTAAAAGTAGTGATTAAGGTTTGGAAATACTAATAGTTTAAAAAAGTTTATTATTTATAGGCAGAATATTTAAGTTTCATAGTGTTGTGCTATATTAGGGGTGGGATTCATCATCTTGCTGTTCTATACAGTTGTGCTGGTCTAGCTCTTAAACTTGTTCTTCTTTGCTTGCAGTTATAAAATTTCAGTGTCTAGAATGCTCAATGTACTTGTTTAGATCACCTAGTGTTGTCATTAATATGGTGTCCTATACAATAATGTTTGTTTGTGTTTACAAATTTTCCTTTTCATATGTAGATATTCAAAATAAGATATTCCACTTGAATGCTTGCTAAACTCATACAAAACACAGTTTAGTTTTGACATTCAATATTCACTTCATGGTTCATCCAAGTATTCTTCATGTAGATTGAACTTGTGATTGTTTTGCAGTTGAGCGACTAACATTTGAGGAGTTTTTCGATCACAAGTTCTTAGCAGAGGCCAGGTAATATTTTAATCATCAACTTGCAATATTTTGAGTGGATGTGCATAACTTTGCTGCTTGATTTTCCCCAAAAGTCAAGATAACTTGAGCTACTTAGCAATGTCAAGACACTTTAGGACAACAATGGATGTTGAGCAGTCTTGCCTACATCCTGGTTGAGCTTTTCGATTGTCTATCAGACAAAAAAATTTCCTTCAGGATCTGATAGAATGCCTCAATTACATTTTCGGTGTTTGTTAATGTTATGTAACAGAGACTCAGAAATTTCTTCATCATCATCTTTACCTGGCGATGTCAAATGTAGAAAGGATCATGGCAGCATATTCCGACCCTCAGGTATTGGTGAGTTTATACGAAATACTGCCTGTGATAGGCTGAGGACATCTCTTGAAGGTGACGTAGATTCATCAGACCAGCTACCAGGTCAGTTCATATGATTAGGGCTCTCTAATGTTAAGCTTCTTGCTTTGTTTGATGATCACTTATTTTGGTTTGTTTCCAGTTACTGATTCAATGGAGTCCATTGAAAAAGATTATGTTATTGTTAGTGCTCATTTTGCTTCAATGGAGACATTTTCTTGTTCCTTGGAAACATCCTTGCTAAGTAATCCTGCAAGCAGAGTTTTTAGTGGTGCACCAAAGAAGAATGCTCGGGATATTGATGCTGCAATGAAAGCAAAGGCGCCAGTTGCTAGTCCAGTTCGTAGTGCAAAAATTGCAGGGAGCCAAGAATCAGATTTGTTAGCAGCATCAAGTGCATCGACTATATTGAGGGAAGTGCAAGGGCTGTCTGTATTGCATCCTTCAACTAGGCTCCAGTTGTTGCACCAGTATATTTGTACTCTTTCAGAACTAGCACAAGTAAAGGTAAGTTGTTTCTTGTTTTCTCTCTTTTTTATTTTATTTTATTTTATTTTGGTCGAACAGTTCAGTAATCTCTGGACTTATAATTGAAATCAGGCATCTTTCTTTGATTGGATGTATGTAGTTGATAGTGTTCTTTTCCATAGCATATTTGAATTCTTGATCTAGATGCTCCTCAGTTCTTATTGCTTTGAGTCTACTCTAGTCACTGGTTATCTCATCCTGGAAAAAATTATTTAAGGGTGATGGGGCCTTCCCCTCTTTCATCCGGAAAAGCAGCAAGCGGGGCACTGCTTTCGAAGCAGGGGCAGCTCTTTTTACTAGCGGATTGAATTCCCTTGCGCTTGCTACCTAGGAATAGCTTCTTGTACTCTTCGTGATAGTTAACCCGGTTCGAGTTGAGGAGTGAGCTCTAGTTCCTTTTCTTACTCACTCGATAGTCCTAGCTGCTATCCCAATAGTTGTAGCTTGCTTCTCTTTCTTATGTTGAGATCTTCTGAACAAATCATTAACCTATGTATTTTATTGTGCTGTGGTAAGTGTATTAGGTTCTGCAGGTAGGTAAATCAAGTATTGTACTCCATAATATGAGCTGAAAAAACTAGAATGTATAAGTTCTGACAACCCCCAAGTATATGGTTAACATGTTACTATGAGCCATCTATTACAGATGAAAACATGTTGCCCCAAATGGCACATTTTTCCATAAAGATAGTTCTTGTTACTAATGTTCTGCAAGTTAATTTATATGGAATTAGTACTCTCATTATTAAGAAAATTTTATCTCTTGGACCAGATGCACTGAACTTGCAATTTCAATTGGCAGTTCAGTGCAGGTCTGTTTCTAGAATCATTTTCAGTTGAACTGGTAGTTTTGGCAATTTGGAAAAATGCTATTCAAGTTTGCAGCTCTTGGCTGGCCTCCGCCACAGAGGGTGATGTACCTGGAAGCTGTTCTGTTCATGAATCCACACCTGTTCAGGAAGGTTCTGGCTTATCTCCATATTCAGAAGAAACTGTAGATTTTAGCATACCTCAGTCTGTTTCCATGTGGGCAGAGCAAGGGTTTCTTGTTGCACTTGATCGTGCAGAGAAGTTATCAAATCATATTCAGGATATGGATGGTGAGTTGGATTATATTTCTCTATTATGCTTGCTGGTTCTTCATTTCCAATACCGGATTGCATTTTACTTGATATGTTAAATTTATTCAGGTAATGTTCAGATGCCAGATGCTATGGAGATTATATTTCAGACAGCACTTCACGTTGGGAAAAATGGTGGTGTAAGTAAACCTTCTTTTTCTGCAGTGATGTTTTTTTCTCTCACATCCCCCTTAAAAATGATTTAACCCCCACCTAAATAGCCCATCCTTGTTCCAGGTGGATGAACTAATGGGTAAGAAGAGCAGTGCAGCAGCATCATACTCGAAAGCAGTGCTACTGCTTTCATTTATTGTTGGAGAAGCAACTGCACTGCCACTCAACCCGCCGTTTTTATTAACTCCTGCTGATGGAAAACGAATAGAAGGATACATCATCAACTTCAAGTCTCGACAGTCTCATTTCCAAATGTCACCATCATCTTCTAAGCAGTCCTTGGACCCTTTGAGCAAGTAAATACATCTGATTCTGTACAGCTATCAACATCAAATCTCAAACTACAAATCAAAACACGAGCTTCCTTGAGTTGCTGATTACCAATATAATGTCTTGATATTGTGGTACAATGCATCTCAAAATATTGAACAATGATAAATCCAAACCATCATGTCAGAAAGCTTGAGCTGCCAACATGTCGCGAAGTTGTGGTCAGATGCAGCAGATAATTTTGATCTTGTTTGGTGATGACTTGATGGAAAGGCCATAAATTTTGTTTATTGATTACATTATGAGGAAGACTCGTTGAGTATATACTCTGATACAAAAGAATTATTCAACAGAATACTGACAATCTGGATGAGAGAGATGATAATTGTTTGGGTGATTATGTAGACATGGCTATACATTCTCTGTGAATGGACATTGTAAATATAAACAGATGATATTCTTGTACAGTTTTGTTCATTTTTATTTTGTAAGTACTGCATATTAGATAGTAGCATTCACTTTGTTCCAAGATGTAGTTAAGATGGTAAAATCATTGTATTAAGTAAACTATGCTCACTTTATTTTTACGACCACTACTGCCACTAGTAGCATTATCATTACTACCATCATTGTTACTATTACCCCATTTTTTTCCTTTTTTTTTTTTGGTTGTTGTGCCAACTTTTGTGCAAGCTCTCTCTTTCTCTCACTCATGGCGATACATTGAATAGTCTTACTATTCAAAATGGTAAAATGAGCCACTACACTCGGGTCCACCTCTGTTCCATTAGCTTCGGGTCTAAACTGACTCGCAGAGAGAAAAAATAATAATAATAATAAAATGATCAACTACTCTGATCCACTACATTCTCTGCCAGCGAGAAAACAATGTACCCCTAAAAAAGGAGGAAAGCACATGCGAAACTCGTGACACCCATCCAACCATTGACAGTCACGGGAAGCAACGGACTGATCAGGGTATCAAGTCTAGTAAAAAAATCCTAGGTAAACTTTCTCACCTTTTGGCCAGGAGGAGCACCGGTAGCTTCTTGTTCTCTTTCCGCCCATCCCGCATTAAGCGTATCGCATCCTTACCATTAAATTTCCAAGCACCTAATAAATACCGATATTTATAATACTTACAATTGTCAAAGAAATCCATGAAGAGGTTCAATATCGGTAGGTGATTAGGTTAGGGGTAGCCGTCATTGGGTGGACTGTAATATGATGAAGAAAATAAGGTAGAGAAAACCAAAAAAGACATAGAAAGATGAAAAGAGGTGCTTATATACATCTCTCACAGGCATGCGCGCGCGCACATTCCTAATTAAGACTAGACATCTATACATGGGTGAAAGAGGCAATCATTGCCTATTCATTTCCTTATAGTTCTTAAAGTCTATTCAGCGGAGTTTTAAAATGCATTTGCATGGTTTTCAGAAAATTAGACAAAGTACTTGTAAACGCTTATGGTACATACAGCACACACACCTACAAGACAAGTTTCACGAGCTTAAGGACTAAAATACTAAACTAGAATGAACAATATAAAAGGGGATAAATTAGGCAGTAACAAGGACTTTCCCTTGCATAATTGAATGCATTTTCAAAATATCAAGTCGATGCTTCCCCCTCCAAGCGTATTCTCTTGGGACATTGCTCTTCACCTTGGTTGCTCACACTTGCCACCTTGCTCTCCTTGGCCTCTACTGAACACCTTTTGTAAGGCTTAAATCCTGTTCGACGTGCCTTGAGCTTTCCATGTCCAAGCCCCATTGTCAGCAGTCCCTCCTCCCCATTGTTTTCGTCTCTCATGAATAAAATTTTCTCCACTCCCAGAGGACTCGAACAAGTCACCCAAGTCTTGATGTTGAGGTCTAAACGGGACCCATCTTCAACTCTCCCATCTGTAATCTGCACAACATTTCCAGTATTGTTTTGATACCCCTTGTTCTTCAGATCATGTGGGGGTGAAAAGCTTTGTGGTAATACTGTTCTGGAGAAGAGTGCTCGAAAGGCCTGCCGCCCCTGTAGATAGTGTGACAAACAGCAGCAATTATTAATACACAAGCAATACACAATCACGGATCATTTTTTGAAACCAAAATTTTCCAGTTACCTCTTCAGAGACTTCCTTCCAAGAATCATTTGAAGGGATGGAGCATCTACCACGACGATTATTAGAGTCACTAGCTGTATGGCTTACATCAGGTTCTTTTGGCTCTTCGTTAGCTTTCTCATTCTTCTCTAGAGCATCTGTCTCTAATTCACTGCTAGAAGATGTGTTGGAACCACATGAAGAACGATCCACCCGTTTACTGCCATTTGCCTTGTTTGAATCATGAAGTTCAGTCATTGCAACAACTTTATCATGATCGGCAGAAGTTATCTCTGTATTTAATTTTGCACCTTCATTTTCTTCGGATCCTGATGATGACGATGTTAGTGATTTAGAAGCAGAAAGTTGCTCTTGCAGAGCTCCAGAGTTTTCCAGGTCCGGTTGTTGATCTTGAAACGGAGTTTCATTAGGAGAGTTCTCTCTTCTTTCACTGTTGGCTGTTGCAGCCGGACCAGTATCTGCTGGAGCTGCAGTCGCAGGAGGAGTGCAGCTAAAGCCTGTGTAAAGAGGAGGACACAAGGGAAGCAATCCATGGGCAGCCCACCATGAAATTGCAGCCGCTACTGTAGCAGCAGCAATCGCTGCCATACTAGGAGCCGGATTCAACTGTCTGGATGGAAAACATCCTGTGGAACCCGCAAGAGAATCTGCTGAAGTTTCCATATTTGCAGAAGGCAAGAATGTAGCTGCAAAGCTTGCTGCAGCAAATGCTGCTGGGTTTTGTAGCAAAGTAGATACAACAAGACTTGAAAAGGCGGAGGAAGTGTGGAGAAATGATTGGTAGTCATCTTGATTGTTGCTGATTGGAGTGAAATGAGGATGAAAAGCAGGAAATGATTGATGAATGGAAGACCTTGATGTATTGTGATGTTCGGTAGTTGCAGATACAGCAGGCTTTGAAAACAGGTTAAGTTGTCCATGAACTCCTTCCATTTGGTGAAATATAGAATCCTGATATGACATATCACAGGAAACATGTTGAGTACTCATTCCTAGGTTCCCATCTAGAACATGCACAGGAACATGTCTTGGATAGTTCTGGGTAGCTTGCATATCATTCAAAAGTGCACTTGAAGTTTCAGTCTGGCACTGTTCATTTGTTTTCTTGCCTTGAATCAATTTCTCATGTAAAGGTTTAGAATTCCCCAAGTTTGAGGTCTTACTCCTGCCATTATCATGGTCTGTCTGTTTGGTGTCAAGTTTACTTTGATTTCCTCTGGATTCAGCCGTGATGTAAGATTCAGCTGTTTCATCCTGGCTAACTACCTCTTTTGTCAATGGCACAAACTCCTTAAAAGTGCATGAAATTCTAGGCGCCACTGGTGGTGGCATGGAAGTTTTGTTTGCTGATGACAGGGGAGTGCAGGGAGATTCTTGGGAAATGGTGAAGACTTCAAAACAATTTCCCTCATCATGGTTTTCTTTTGCATTTCCTGGCTTTTCATCTCCATTAGGTTTCTGATAAACATGTAAGTGAAATAAGTTCAATTTTCTTAAGCAGAGACAGAATTAAGAAGTATCATAATACCAAAAGAACAAAAAAAAGAAACAGTGCCATAAAGGAGGAGAAAATTACAAGACTTTTTTTACCTCAGGAAGCGGTTCTTTCTCCAAGTCCAGTATTTGTTTACCAGAGCACAAAGATGAACCTGATGTTGATAGTTTTCCGTCCTGTACTCCCACCTGTGGGGTTGGAGCTCCCACACCAGTCTTTCGAGGATAAGGATTACTTGGTTTCCTTTTAGGGCGTGGAGGAGGAATATTTATGTCAAGTGCTTGTCCTATTGGAACTCCTTTAACAAGAGCCTCCTTCTCCAACTGGAAAAAAGGAAACAGGAAAAAGAAATTATTACTTATTATTATTTGGACCCAGTTATAGATGAAATTTCAGATTTAAATATTTTCAATGCGCAAGGAGCAGAACCAACATGGAAGAATGGTCTAATTCAAGCGCTACTTTGGAATGTTTATCTTTGAAGCACAAGTACCAAAACAATGCTTTAAGAACAGGCTAATATGAATGCAATCCAGAATGTAACTAAAGAAAAGGAAAACATTGCAGTCCAGAAAAATCTATTCTACTTTTTGTAGTCAAGGTGGAACAAGGAAAATCACCTTGGAGCCTGGTTTAATGATCATTCCAGTGAAAAGGAGGGTGGGGTTCCATTTCATACAACTCTCGAGTCTCCCTAGGATGTCTAGAAGCCTGTGGCATAAAGGTTACTTGGGTGGAATTGGAACGCACATCGAGTGGGTTTGGAATGTACATTTGTGCTACCACCCATTGATGCCCTTCAAAGTTTAACCATAGCCAGTCTCGTTCTTTCTTCCTATTTGCGATAAAAGGTTGGATCAAGCATCATCGTCATCATCATCCTTGCCATAATCCCATGTGAATGGGAGGTTGAATCAAGCACATCCACTAAGTTATGTGAACTTTGGTGAGGTAACATCTTATATGGGCTACCCTGTTCTAGACCATTCACGTCAAATACTCAAAAGCGGTCATTGCTGAGTTATATATAATTTTTCGCTAATGGATCAAAGTGGGAGTATAAGTTTAAAAGTCAACTCAATCATCTTGAAATGAAAGACCATGCCTCTCGCCTTAATTTAGCACATTGAACTTCTGTAACTCTTCCTGAATTTTCAGTACAGTACTTCTATCCTAGAAGAATATTATTCTGCAATTCATTCATTACTTTGCTAGGATTGACCTCCTTCCAGAATGTACACTGCCATGGCCCATGGAGACTCCATCTATAAGAATTCACATTTTAAGTGGATTTCAAAAATGAAGCACTTGACATTTTATTTTCTTTTGGGTCCTCATTTTCTTATGGTCCTATGCTAGATCCTATTACTTAGTTTATTCATCTTTATTTGTTATTCTCAATGCTTAGATATATCACCAACTCTCAAGGAAATCTTTGAATGAACGATGCCTTCTAAATCCAAGTCACAAAACCCATTGTCAACACGTTCCATAATAATATTAGTGAAAAAGAAAAAAAAAAACAAAAAGAGGATGGGGGGGTGCTTAGCCAAACCAGCCCCTTTTCTTGTCTAGATTAGGAAAAACAGGTTGCTTTAAGAGCATAAATCTCTTATTGTGTAAGTATGATAGAATTAATAAAAATAAAAAAAGTCAACAACGAAAAAAAAAAAAAAAAATTGTCAGTGACACTACATGTGGAAAACATGTTGCATTAGTACCATGTAGCCCCAAAATACATGCTGGTATTAATTATGGTCATGGAGCATATAACTCAATATTCATATGCCATTCCGAGTTGAGAAAACTGACAGTAACTTATTCTAGTTATGCCAGTTCAAATGAATTTAATCAATTGGTTGTGGTGGTCCTGAAAAAAATCCTATACATGAAATTAAAATTGGAGATACTGAGATTACAATTTACTGTGATGTCATGAGGCGCATTTTATGATTTTATAATCTGAGCACATTTTATTCCAACAGGAATTCTTCCACTTGATATATCATTATCATCATCATCAATATTATCTAACGTAGTTTCTAATATTGTTTATATTTTCCAATCAAACTTAACTTTCCACTACAATTGATCTTGTAACCTTTCTAACTGAAAAGATCAAATCTGGTCTTCAGGACATTAGCTTTACCACCTACCCAACCACTATCCAACTTATGTCATCCTTTAATGGAGTGGCATGAAAGTCTCTTCTGGACGGAAAGATTGACAGTAGCAAAACACATAGAATTCCAACATCTTGTCCCTTGATAGTGACAAAGCAAATCAAATTTCCCAAATGTACCATAATTTCAAAGCTTAGACAATTAACATCAGCCATAAGTGTTTACTAATGTGATGTCTATTGCTGCTTCTTTTTTTTCTTTTTTCTTTTTTTTTTTGGTAAGTAAAATTAATCGGATTTTACAATTAAGCCCAAGCCCGGACCAGGCGGGTGGGGCGCGCGCGTGGTAAATGGCTTGGACCCAAGCTTTGCCTAGGTCCTCCCCCTCTTAAAAACTGGGGGGGTGCCCTTGGGCCCTATTGCTGCTTCTTACTGAACTCTTAAGAGTCGAAGTATTGACTATAAACAATGCTATATAGGTGGCATTTTGTAGTCCAAATCAAATTCACATCAAAAGTACCCTCATATAGATTTGATTTATCCATTTCACTTTGATATGAGAACTTATATACCCCATGGGCTCGATTATAATAAATTATGTAGTGTAAAGATTTTCTGATATGAGGAACTTGGGGAATATGTGTGTGTCCCACAAGATTCTTCAATTTGCAAATTTTAATCATGCAAAAACTATCAGTTGAATTCTAATTCATAGACCCAACAAGTGACTAGACACACATACATACAGTCCAGATCATGATTCCATCATATTGGAAAGACTAAGATGCACTGTTAGAACCCTTGATGATATGGATCACGAATAACCTTCCTTAACCAGAAGTAACCTGAAGAGCAACAATTAAATATATGCAGAAAATGTCTAAATCAAATATTACTGCTCTAATGAATGCATAGAGAGTTTCAATTTTCTGTTTCAACAATGCAAACAACATCCAATTTAAACGTAGGAAATAATACTGAGACAAAGTGGTTCTCTATAAGTCAAATCCATTGTTTGGATTGTATCCTTATAGAGGTGGACATCTAACAGGCTATCTGGGAAAAAACCAGTAAACAGAGCAGGTGAGTAAAATCACAATGCAACTAGGTAGAACCATAGTTTGGAAACACTAAACAAACCAATCAATTGAACAGCTGGTTTAAACAAATCCAAATATCTTCTTTTCTAAGACAATTCATTTCTAACTCTCCAGCAGCCAATACAGGCTCCTAAGAGTCTCTAAGACTCCCAACGACACCCACATATAGATATTAAAGAAAATCCAAGCAAGATGACTTGAGGGTAAGCTTTATAATGTCGTGGGTGCATTGCATTCACATTATGTCTTCATTTCTACTACTCTTATGTTCTTCAAGTTATCATGCAAACACTAAGATTCTTTTATGTAAAATTAGTATTATAGTACACTATTTTTGTAAAATTAGTATTTCTACATATATATTACAAAATAAAAGTGACAAAATGGCCTCAAATTACATATATCACTATCAACTTTCACCCTTTAGCCAGGAATAACTACCTATCATGCATAGCTTGTTACATAACTCTAGAAAATAATTGTGGAAGGATAAATATAATTATGCCACTATTTTAGAATAGATGGTAGTTAACATAATATCAAGGAAGACAATGTCTTAATTTCAAACCTCACTGCCATCCAAAGAAATATAATTTATATACGTGTTGGACAGAAATCTGACAACGCGTGAGTGCCCGTGTTAGAGGATATAATCAAGTTACACCCTCTCTAACAACTTAAGCTTTTAGAGTATCTGGTGGTTAACAATAACACTTTCCTAAAGCTGTAATACCTATCTTGCATAGGTTGCAAAAATTATTTTTACTAATCAGTGTACCTTGAACAAAATGGCAATCCACGCCTATATTTTTGGTTTCTCAAGAAATATACAAATATCAACATACTCATTGTCAAAGGTGAATTGCTACTTGTTAGGGTTTTAGGAGATCCCATCTTGTACAAAAGTAATTTATCCTAAACATTTCCATAAGCTCACAACTCAACTCAACTTAACAAAGCCTTTTTCCCAACTATTTGGAATCAACTATGTGAATCCTGTACACCTTCTTGGCCTTTTATGTAACCAATTCAACCTTTTCATTACACTATTACATCATTTTCCATGTGACCAAATTGCTACCAAACTACCAAAAAAGCCACAAAGTGCAACAAAAATATAGATCTCTTGTCCATCTGATCAGCTGCTCAATCTGCCTAGAGTAATTCGCATAAAGAAAAGGCCTTAATAGATTACTCTTATTGAAGCTCCCTTAAGGTGCTTCAAGGTACAATAAACTGCTTCTATTGACATTGCATTAACTTCTGTACAAATAAACTAACTACTTCAACTGCATATGCATAGGCAAGCCATGGTCAGAAAATAAGCATTTCTACCATCTTTAGTCTGCAGGTTCATCAAATAATGCAAAATCATGCTTTCTAATTTTATCTTAGGATCCAAGAGTGTCAACTTATTTTACCCCTACAAAAGACCTAATTTGCTAGAAATCAGTAACAAATTTTCTCTGTGAAAAAAGAAAGAAAAAAGAAAGCCCTTTAGCAGACTTAGCAACCTCATGCCCTGAAATACATTAGCTAACAAAGTTCTTTATATGAATATAATACATCAAGTGAATTATAAGATCATTGATACCTACCAAATCACTACCAGTATCACCAATGCCACCAACATACAAATGTCTAACAAAGATTGAACAATTACCATATTCTTCAAAACCAAGTTGAAATTTTCACTTCAAATACCTTTTTTTCATTTTTGATCCACACATCTTAAGCAACTCCTCATAAGCAACATATCTAAGACCTTGTCCATTATAGACTTCAACCTCAAGATCATGGTATAGAAAAACATTGTTAATGTCAAGTTGGTAGAGAAGCCAGCCCTATACAACGGCAACCTAAAGCAACATGCAAAAAGAATAAAGAAGTCATCACAGGGAAAAGGTTTAAAAGTAGCACCAACATTTACGTAGAACCCTTAGAAACCAACCAAGCTTGAGATAACTTTTTTTTTTTTTCTTCCTCCATCATAGCTGCTAGATATAACAAATTTATCATATGGAGATATAGTTCTCCTTGTACTGTTGCCCACTTAATTTTTTTTTTTTTGATAAGTGTACTGTTGCCCACTTAAATACAATAACTCCTTGTCTTACCATCAACTAATGCTACCAGTCATTTAAATTTCTTATTTCAACTCTACTCAATTTACGGACATGCTTTTTAATTGCCAGATTACGTACTGAAATACAGAACAGGCATTATACTCAATTTACGAACATCTGTTTTAATTTCATAGCTTATGTACTGAAATGCTTAGCAGTTAAAATAGTCACCTCATAATTCATAATTGATGGTCCAATCTATTCCTAGATCCATCATCCCATATGTACAAGTATAGGAAGGTCAAACCTAGTTACATAAGCTAAAAGACTAAGATGTCTTAGATCTGTAATCTTTCAAGTAACAAACAAACCATTGAGGCTAGAATGGCATACCCCTATAATGCTTCATAGAAGTCTATAAATGAATATGTTGGGTGGTGAAATGACAAATATTAATGCCTGACATTATAAATAACCTCAATCATAAGATCTTACTATTTACAAAGCAAACACGAGAAAAGAATATTTACAAACTAATATAAAATAAACTTCTCAACCTTGCGTTGAGTGAAACAAAACAAAAAAAAAAAACCCTTAACATGCCAACTTCGAAGACAAAATTTAGTTTTCAACTTTAACATTTATATACAACTTTGGTGCAATTAGTAAACTTTTCTTGTCATATAAAGTGTACTAAAATTTACATTTTACCTATGCCATTGTCCTAACGTGTTTTTACACTCTTTTGCTAGAATTAGGACATATAATTAATTAAACTAAAGAGGTTTGCTGGTCTATGAGTTGTTCTACAATATGTTGAAGAGGAACAAATTAATTTATTCTTCATAGGTTGTGTACCTTCTGTTAATGTTCTGTGGGGTTGTTTGTTAATGGTTCAGAGTTTTTAGTTGTTAAGAAGCAAAATAATGCAGGAATTTCTTTAAGTGGACAACTTTGAGGTTTTTCTGGTCTAAATATTGCTTTGAATATTACCTCAATTGTCACCTTTTGGACTCTCCGAAAGAAAGTAGAGCTTGTGGTTCTGAAGAGATCTTTGGATTGTATTCATTATTTAGAAGATAACTATAAAGTCACTTCAAAGCCTTATCTTATCGCAACACTTTTTTTTTTTTTTTTTTTTTAATATTATTATTATTATTCTAGATTGTCATTTGCTTTGTTTCGAAGCTTCCTTTTGTAATTGATAACTCCCAAAAACAAAAATAAATTAACATGCACGAAGTTTGATTCCTAATCCAAAAACAAAAATAACAAATAATAAGGGTATGTGTGTGTACCTTTTTGGTTGGTATATAATTAGCATATGCCAATAAACAGAACTTTGGGCACGCTCTTGAATTCAGTCATGAAAATTGATTCAGTCAATATATCTTTGAAGAGAGGTCATGATAATATTTCATAGCTTTATCATAACTGCTGAGCTCATTGTGATTATTATCACCACTTTATTATGCTCATGGCAAATTAAACTACTCGCAGAACCTATTCCCCCCTTGAACGAACATCTTCAATGATTTACAATTTTCATTCCTTTTTGAACCTTACTTATTTTATGACTACCTTTGTTATATGAGCATATAAAACATCTACGTCAGGTTCCAATCCCTACTCTCATAATTTGTAATCAATGTTTTGTATCATAAGTAAATTACACAGACCTCCCCTCAGGTTTGCCATGATTACACAAACCTCCCCTATGGTTTTAAAAATTACACTGACCTCCCCTAAAAATGAAACCTTGTTACAGGGACCTCCCTTTTTAACGGTCAGAGCTAGTCAACGACGCAAAATGCTGATGTCATATACTTAACATTATTGGAATTTTCATATTGCCCTTAATTGGAATGGGAAGACTATTTGAACCCTCTTAACTGATGTTCAATGAAAAAAATGCCCTTATCCCTTCAAACGACAAAAAAAAAATCTGTCTGTTTTCCGAGAAAATTAATAGAAAAAAATAAAATACATACAGTTGGGATGGAGTCAATGGTGGGGAATGACGCGAGCTATGAAGAATTTGTTCCTCTCCTTGTACACACATATATACATATATACTTCTTTATGTGCAGATAATTAATATTACTTGAGATTTCAACTTTGTCAAACTTGCAAAGCTTAATTAAACCCCAAGTTCTTTCTGCCGGTTTGCTTATACAAGTTGTAGATATAATCTAGATAATATAATCATTGGATTTTATTTTGAGTTCCCAATTGTAGCCGATTTCAATTATTTCAAAACATTTATCTTTGAGTGGCTTTTGCACTTTATTTGTTTTATGCTTGTTCTTCCTTTTCTACTTGGCCACCATAACCAAGATCACCATCAGCACCTATCTCTAGTTCTATTGGTTTTTCTTTTTTCTTTTTCCTTCCATCTTTGTCAATTGCTAAAATCACCAGTAACACCTATCTATTCTGGGTTTTCTTCCATTTCAGGAATTTTTTTATAACAATGGTTGTGATTCGAGAAATTAAAAAGAAGAGAGAAAATGTAAGGGTTGAGTATTTGTGGTTGTAAAAATCCATGCTGGAATCTGTGAGTATGACGAATATGTTTCCTTGATAGTCAATATATTTCAAGCAAACATGATTGACAGTCACCGTCACATACTCAATGTGTCACCCACAAAACCCTCAAAAGTGAGACGAATATGATCAGAGAGGACAAATTTGATAGCAAATATATTATGACCCCTCCCCCCCACACACACATCCCCCGTGCGTGACGATCAGGATCCCAACCAGCAACCCAAAAAGAAGTGCTACCACCATCAACATCATATCTAGGAAATGGAAGCATAAGCATCATTAATGGAGGCAATCGACTATAGCCACGGGATTCTCCACTACCCACCAGACTGCTCTTCAGCCCACTGTTTCCCCCAACGCCGCCACCTTCTATTATGACCACCACTATCGACTCCATCGCCGACGGAGGTGACGTTCATATTCATTCTTGCATATAATATATAACTAAACCTAAACTTAAAGCATGCTCTTTCTCTCTCTCTCTCTCCCATATATATTTGTATATATGAGAACAGAGAAAAAAAGAAGATGGACAACACTTTAAATTTATGTGATTATTTGAGGGTATTTTGGTAAAAGAAGCAGTTTCAGTAGTCTATTTGACATTCTGTCAGTGTTAGGGAGGTCTGTGTAACAACGTTTCATTTTTAGGGGAGGTTAGAGTAATTTTTAAAACCATAGGGCAGGTCCATGTAATTATGGCAAACTTCAGGGGAAGTCTGTGTAATGTACCTTTTGTATCATACATCAAAATTGTTTAAGAAATTCTTCACATATTTTCAAATGAACACTATTCCCTGAACATGCTTTATGACTTGGTAGAAGCAAGCTAAAGGATCAAATCATAAAACTTCAAACTTTTCTCACTTCATATGATGTAACTTATTCTCCACATCAGTCCTCCTCACACATTCACATGTACATATATATATTGTTGGTTGGGGAGACGAGGAAATTGGTGGTTAATGTTTCCAGATTGGGACTTCAGTTCCACACATCCATCTTGGGAGTGGCAGAAGATACCACTCAAGCTGACAGCTAGTGATAGGGTTGGTAGTCTTATCTGTTTCTTCATTTTCTTTTCTCGTTAACTAAATTGCATTGCACTTCCTATGCAATTAATTCTACAAAGCATTGACATGAATATGGACATGACATGACCTTTTGAAGAATTTTTCTTAACAATTATACTATGATATTGAACTTGAAAAAGTTATATTTTAATTTTCAAGACTTGTTAAATGTGTCCCAAAGCATCTACGAAGTATCACATCCGTGTTAGAACTTAGAAATACAAAAAATATTATTTTCAAATTTTTGATACATTTAGAAAGTAGCGGACACATATCCACAAGTATTTGAAGAGAATTGGTAACCAATACGGACACCATACGAAAACATCTCCCCTACAAAATTATCCGCGCCTCATAGAATTAATGTGACTAGGATAGCGATTAGATTGAAAAAACCAACATATATCACATTGCATTTGTGATCTCGTACCTAAAATTCATTAAAGCTCTATTTGACCGCTGAAGTTATGGAAAGCAATAAAGGAAATATGGAACTTTATAAAGTAGTTTTAACATGAGTTCTGCATTATCTTTTCTGTCCTTCCTTGGATGCGATTAATGCATGCTGTATTCATAACTCAAAACATTTCCTTGCAACTATGCATTAACCTATTTACATCTTCCAGGAGAAGTCTTATAGACAAAGAAAACATATCAAAAATATAAACAGATCAACTTTCATCAATGGAATAACATAGAACAGAACACAGTGGTGGTGATAACTGAAAAACAGCTAAGAAAATCAATGAAAAATGCAGATCAAAGAATATATTTTGTTCCACGGAGAAGCTGATGCTAGTACCTAGTAATAAGAACATATGTATTTTCCATATAAGCAAAATACGAGAAGGTACGAATTGACCTTTGTAAAGAATTTCTGTGCATGACTTCTGATCTGCACAGCAGTCTTGGTTCCTATATGTTCTGCATATCACCAGATAAAAAAACAAAAAGAAGAGGAGGAACAAATCTCCAATTAAGAGAAATATACATCAGAGATAGACACTTATATTCCTAATATATATATATATATATCCAATGGATTCAGCTGAACACGCTAAAACATTGATACCGAAGATTAGATAATAATTATAAAATCTGAGCACTACAAGATATCAATTAATATACAGATAATATAAATAACAGCCAAATATAAATAAATAAATATAAGTAAAGTGACCTTCAATACGCTGCCATGCTCTCCCGTAGAGTTTTAAGGCTTCTAAAAACCTATTATGCTCCTCCTCTGTCCATCGTTCTCGTTGTTTGGTTATTGTATATGGTTTCCTTGTCTACAATTGAATGCTATCATAGTTCAAACTTTGGGCTACTAAAAAAAAGAAAGAAATAGAAATAGAATGTGAAACTCCTGCTAGTGAAATTACCTTAAATACCAAGTCTTCTCCGGAGGAGTTCGTGTCCATCTAGTGGACCAAGGCAGCAAGCGCTGCTTCAGATCCTCCCGGATGAGTAAGTGATACAACAGCCTTCTTTCATATCTTCCGACATCAAACACTGGATATAGCTTAGCCGTGGCGGTCGACAGAACCTGATAAGCTAATTCTACTGCACAGAGATAAGAAAAAGTAACAAGAATCGATAGACATCCGTTTCTGTATAAAAACAGCGATTGTAAACAATAAGCATTTAAGCTTAAATTTTGGCATGCACTGATTAATTTAATTTATACTAAGTGAAAGCAAATCAAATCCTTTATGTTTCTTTTTGGTAAATTAATCAGAATCCACAGCAAGAGAAGGAGACGATTTCTCCGAATCCAAAACAATTAAAGGAAAATTCCTTATTCAGTATCCTCACCAAAACGAAGCAGACGAGGCCAAAACCTTTAAAAATTTGCAGGAAAAAAGAAAATAAGAGAGAGAAAGTTTCAATCAGTAATCAACCTGTCAATCATCTACAATTGCATCGATTTTTGCAAATTTAATTGAAATCTGGCAAAAATATAACCCTAGAAATCCGAAGAGTACCTTTGGAGATAGCCGTGGTGCACCGAACCTGCAGAGTCAACGATTTCGTATACAATGAATTCATCCAACACTCGCCGGAATACACATGGTGTATAGCAATGACGGATCTGAATCTGACGAACACGATCGGAAAATCGAAGTGAAAAGAACTTCTAAAGAGAGAGTCGAGAGCAGAGATGAGAAGTCTTCTTTGAAGCTAAAAGGGCAACTGTTATGTTTCACAGAGGAGGCCGAGGAGAAATCTCAGCCACTATAATTTCTTGTGGAAAAATAAAATGGGAGTCTTTATTTGAGGCTGCTATCGAGTGAAGGCTACAAAGAGGAGAGAGAAAGAGAGAGGTGGAGGAGGTGTAGAGAGAGAGTGCGGATGATACCAAGTGGCGCGAGGTTAGTGGACTGATTGGGAAATTCTGGAGCCTACCTTGCACTTTTTAGAGAGAGAAAGAGATAGAGAGAGAAAGAGAGCTGTGCTGTACCGAAATCTCGACCACAAGTTTTGTTAAGCCCCCGTTAAAGTGCGTCCCCGCTCTACAAGTGGGACCCACTTCGTGCGTGGCTCTTAAAACATGAGGATCAAAGCTAGCAAAAACGTAGGCTTCCTTTTCTTATTCTTATTTTTACGATTGTATGCTATAAAAAGAATAAACAACAAAGGAGACCCGTGGACGGACACGTGGCAGTTTGTGGCTGCCACTTGGGTAAAGAACAGACTGTTGTTAAAGTGCGCCTGGTGCGCCTCTCGTCCATGGGCAACGTAGTCTTTTGACTTACAGAACTTTGTGGTTGTGAGCTGCTCTTTGCGCCACACATCTTGGATGTTCTAGTTTCCTTTGGGATAAGCATTTAATATGTAAAAACATTTTACCATATATTAAAACTTTTTTGTGGAAGCATTAATCTTATCCTAATAATTGTCACATAATTCATATAAATAGAAATAAGACTCATTGAATGATGGTCCATAAAGTTTTAAATGATTTTTAATAATTTGGTAATTTCTAAGATACTTAAATTTTGATAATAAAATTTAACAAATAAAATTGAAATTCAAAAATAAAGAGTCTATTTTCAAAATCAAATGAAACATAACCCAATTATATACTCCATCGGTACTAAAATAAATATTAATTTTAAAGACTAAATTTTTTTAAAGGATAATACAATTAATTTATTATTATTATTTTTAAATTATTAAGGTATTCTTTCAAGTTTAAATATATATATATATATATATATATATAAAATTAAGTTTAATTTTTTTAAAAAAAATTTAAAAATATTTATGTATAGACATAACATGTTTTGTTTAAACTTTTTAAATGGCACAATTATTTTGTACAATCCAAAAGAGTTGACGAGTGTCCTTAAAATTTTTAAAATAGAAAATTGTAGCTGGACTAGCGTTACTTGCTTCAATTACATATGTCTTTACACAAGTGTATTTATCCATAGAGGACACGTAGAAAAACAGATGTTTAGATAAGAGTAGATTATTACGTCGCAAGGACACTGCACATGCAATGTGCATTATCATTGTACTTATTTGTGCGTTGTCATTGATTACCGGCCACATGTTTAATTCAGATCAAATTATACACGATATTCGTTTGTTGACCATATAGAATCACTTAATTAGGTAGTTTGCGTTATTTATCAACTCATTAAATTTATGATTGATTTAACTTCACCGGATGTCTATTTATGTTGTAGATGTGAACGGGAGCCTATAAGATATGGAGTATTCCAACCTCATTGCACAAAGTACGACTAATTTTCATACATATTTCACTTCATCTTAAAGTAGATAGTTAAGGAGACAAGCTATGCATAATTTGAAGAATAAAAAAAAAAACTATGCACAATTTAAACAATTATTTACAATTCTAAATATATTTAAGATGAATTTTTTTTAGAAATAATTTAAATACAACTAAACATTTTACTAACCATAATCATAAAATTTGTTAACATTATGAATAAACAATGAAAACAATTTATATATATATAGTACCGAACCCAAAAAATTTATTGAGATCGGTGCCATTGAAGTTTTTTCATAATTTCAGTGAAGGCATTGTCAAAGTTTATAGATAAATAATGCAAAAATATAATAATAATAATAATAATAATAAATCAATGGGGATGGCTGCCCCCCACTGATCTCTAGCTACTAAAGTCCGTGCCTGTATATATATACATAATTAAAAATAAAAGAGGTAAGTTCAAAATAAGATTTTATTCTCGTTTTTCTAACTTGCTCATAGTTGAATCTTATTGAAGTGTTGATATCCCTAATCTTGTATATTCCTACTTATTTTTAACTTACTCCTAACTTGGTTAGATTACACATTCACATATTATTAGTTTAGAGTTCATAGTGCATATCATTATTCTTATCATTTATGCTTAAAAGGAAATACGTTATTTATTATAAAAAGACAGATAAGTGGCAATCAAAAAAATATGGAGGACATTTTTTTGAAGATGATGGCATCTAGAAATATCATTTTCAAGCCTTCCGACTAAAACAGATAGGATTAAGCTTGGCTTAGAATAGGAATGAAACATTAGAGAGAAAGGAAAAGTTAAGAGGAAAGTGCATCTTTTTATAAGCTTTTCCCTTCCTTTGGATTGTTCCAAGGAGGAATATTCTAGTAAAACTAAAGCCATGCATATTTAGTCATTTTCCTCAAAAAGGTTCACATAATATTATAGGATAATTAACTACAAATATTAATTTATATTGGAGTAATTATATAACGATAAATTTAACTAACTTTATTTGAACAATAATATAATGATGACGTTAACTTACACTCAATTAGAATTATTCAACTTTTTGACTCTAAATCATCATTATTCACATGAATAATTGTATTAAATTTTCCGTGCCCAAATTACTTACCAAATAAAAATTGTGAAAAAACAATTATATATATATATATATATATATATATATATATATGGGCAAGTCCAAATTAATTTTTACTCTCCTTTTTCTATACTCTTAACTTGATCATAATAAACATACACTGTAGCGCTGGATCCCATCAAAATGTTGATATCCCTAATCTTATATATTCCCACTTATTTTTTAACTTGTTCCTAACTAGATTAGATTATTATATCATTATTCTTATCATTTATGTTTTAAAAAAAAAAATACATTACTCATTATTAAAAGACAGATGAGTGGCAATAAAAAAAAACATGGAAGACATTTTTGAAGATGATGACATCTAGAAATATCATTTGTGAGCCTTCCGTTGGACTAAAAAAGTTACGATTAAGCTTGGTATAGAATAGGAATGAAATATTAGAGGGAAGGAAAAGTCACAGGAAAATGCATCTTCTTATAATTTTTTCTCTTCATTTGGATTGTTCGAAGGAGGAATATTCTAGTAAAACTAAAGCCAGGCATATTTTAGTCATTTTTCTCAAAAAGTTCATATAATATTATAGATCAATTAGTAATTTTAATTGAATAATAATATAATGATGATGTTAATTTTCACTTAGAGCAGCTCTAACGATCCAGAATTTAGAGATTTTGGGCCGTTTTTCGTTATTGAATTGCTCCAATAGTATCGCCAAAAAATGGGCCCCATCCAATGGGTCGCTGAAAACTACGACCCTCTTAGCAAGCCGGGGGCCTGCCATGTGAGCCCGCCTCTGTTTTGTTTTATTTGTTTTAATTTTGACCCAGAACACTGTTCCTGAGGGCATGTTTGCCTGAAAAAAAAAAATGGCTAAAAAAACAGATTTTTGGCTTCTTTTTTTTTTCTCAAAATAATTGAACCAAAGAGCCGTTAAGGCACTGTTTGGCAGACACAAACAGTGCCTTAAACGCTTTTTTTGGCAAAAAAAGTTAAAAAAATAGAGAAAGTGCTTTTTTTTTGTTAAAAAAAAAAATTTACTTTTTCAAATATTACTACTGACATTATAGCCGTTTTAAGCACTGTTTAGGCAAAACAGTGCCTTAACGGCTATATCGGCACAAAAACATATTTTGTTTAGGCAAATCCCCCTACACTTGTTTAATATATATCATAATTATATATATATATATATATATATTTAAAAAAAAAAAACAAAAAAACTTTTCATTTTTCCTTAATAAATACATTAACCCCTACTATTATACACCTCATATCCAACCCATCTTCTGTGTTCTTCAACCTACAATTACAACCACTAAGTCATTTTCTCAATCTTTTAATTATATTTTTTACTCAAGTTCAATTCTATGGATCCTCTACCACTATATTACAACTATAACTTCTAATTCAACCAATCAAATGATAATTTTGATCCCTTCTTATTTGTTGAAGAAGAATTTCAATTTGTTGGAGAAGAATCTCAATTTATGTCTCATCAACCTTCTCAAAATTTCAACATTCTTACTAAAGTGCCACAATCCAGTAACTCTCAACCTCTCAGAAAGCAAAGGGTTATTCAGCCTCCTAAATGGTCCACGGTTGAAGATGAGGCTTTATATTATGCGTGGATGACCATTAGCACTGATGCGGTCATTGGTTCAGACCACCAAAAGACAGCGTTATGGATCTGAATTCATGAAAGTTTTGAGCAACACGTTAGTGGTGCTGGTACACCTAAAAGAAATCATAACGTCTGCTTGAATCGTTGGTCCTTCATGCAACAAATGATTACCAATTTTTCTGGATGCATGCCCAGATCAAAAGGAATTATCTTAGTAGGCAAGACAATGAGTATAAAGGTAAGTTATTTATTATATTAAATTTAATTGGTAGATATTTTAAATATTTGTCTTCTAGTAAACATTGATTTTTATTTTTTTTAGATGATAAACGCCAAAGAGTTGTTCGGTCGTCAAAATAAGACCAAATTTAATTTTGACAATTGTTGGAACATTTTGAAGAGCAACAATAAATGACATTTACATTGTAAAAAGGAATTGATATATATATATATATATATATATATATATATATATATATATATATATATATATAAATCCCGAAGAAGAGTGGAATCCACATTGATGATAGTGAGTTTATTGGTTGCTCAAACCCATCTACTCCATCAAGTAATGCAGTAACGACACGAAGTTTGGTATAGGCGAAAATGATCCGACGGATGTTGAAGAATGTCAACGACTACAAAGACAAAAAACAGAGAAGTAAAGGCGAAATAAGGATGAATGTTCTAAGCAATTTTCAGAATGATTTCATTAGTAAATTCGATCACGCAACAACTCTTTATCAATCTAAATCTAAAAGTCTTGAAGCCGCTCAAATGGCACGAGAGACACGCAAAGTAGACAAAGAAAAAACCAGACAACTCGAGCTTCAAAGCAAACTCAGATAGATTGAAAACAAACAAAGAACTGAAGAAATGTTAATTATGCAAAAATATCCAGAATCGATGCCAACACAAGTCGGGAAAGTATGGCTAATTGAACGCCAAAATGAAATATTAGGATTTATACGCTCACGCAGTAATTCAAGTTTTCCATAGGAATATCTCATGCATTCCATATGATTGTTTTGTTTTTCCTAATTTATTTTAATAATGGTATTGTATTATTATTATTATTTTTAAATTCATGACGTATTATATTATTTTTTTATTTTTATAATTCATAATAAATATTGTATTGTTTAAATTTTTTGTATGATATAGCCGTTTTAAAAATATAGCAGTTAGAAAAAAGTTAAAAAATAAAATTTATAAAAATTTTAATAAATATTAAAATAATAATATTTTTGGAGAGCGAAAATGCACCATTGAAGTACATCCTATAGCTAAAATTTGAAGGCTCTAAAACGCTGACGGTTATGAAAAATACTGACATGGCTATTGAAAAATGATGATGTGATAAATTCGAAGAGCCTAATTATAAAGAGCCCATTAGAGATGCTTTTACATAAATCACTCAAAATTATTCAACATCCAGACTCTAAATCATCATTCATTACATTTACAATTGCATCAAACATTGGTGCCGAAACCACTTGGTGGGTACAAGATAGTATGATAGGTGGGTACACGGTGTAGCTCAAAATCAAAATTGGGTTATAGGGGTATTAACCAACTTCGGGTTTTAAATTTTAGTTAGAAGCCCAAGCGAGCCATCACAACACTGTGTCGTATGGGCCTGGAGTTTCATATTGACATTGAACCCTCCTTATATGCACTTAACACAAGGAGGATTCAAGATGCATCGATTTTTATGAACGAGGATAAAAGTTATCACGATATCATTAATATTTTTAATTTTTTTTCCTCACTTAAAATTTTCATATCTGTTTGTTGGACTCCCTAATTTACGGTACCAAGACTCCACAAAATGAAATGGGATTGTTTGCTTTTTTTTTTAAAAAAAAAAAAAAACTGAGCAAAAGCTTGTTAATTGACTAGAAATTTTAGGAAGTCCATGCGGACCATGCAATATCATGAATTATGTACGCATGCAACAAAGTTTTAACAACCAAAAGGCAAAAACAAAAGAATATATATTTTTATTTTTTTCAAAATTAGAGGATTAACACATTAAGGTTAGTTTGTTTTGAGGCAATATATATATATATATATATATATATATATATATATATATATATATATATATGATATTTAGTAAAAGAGGTTGAATTTATTAAACGGAACATGTAAAATAATTTGTCAAAAAATTTGTCAAAAATTAATAGTTAAGTTAATTTTGTTAAGTTTTAATATTTTTATTTTCGTAAATATTTTAACGACAATTAAATACTAAAAAATAAAAAATATAAATATATTTTTAAAAATATTTTACGAACCTAATTTGAAAGAAAATTACAATCAACCAAAAAAACGCTACAACTAACCAAGAAGGCCAAAAATGCCATTCAAGTTTATCAAATATGTTTTTTTATATAATACTCCGTATAAAATAAGTATATAACATTCATAGAAATGGTGTGGCGCCACTAGGTTGGAAACTTGGAAACGCCATCATTTCTCTCGGCCAGAGGTGGTGACAAGAGCCATGACATAACATACACTCGTGTATATATATATATATATATATAAATTCTGTTAGGAGCATTTATGATGCAATTAAGTCAGTACATGACGCACTATATTGTGACGAATGTCCTATGACATCATCATCTTTTTGCAAAATCCATGCGTGAGAACTAAACCCCCCCCCCCCAAAATAAATAAAACTTACAAAATTATCTTTAGCAATCCAATAAAAAAATTTTAATTAAATTTTTAAATTAAGAAATAGATGACGTTGAGCGAATTGCGTCATGTAAAAACGTAATCCTACAAATTATTTAGGTCATCGAATCTGAGCGTGCAGTCAAAAAATTGGACCTGAAGATGAATCCTTCTAGGCTTCTACCCTACTAGTCTATCTTTGACAGCCCCCTCCCACAATGGTTACCACATTGTCCAACCGCCCGGTCAGCTAATCTACTTGTACTGTCAAAATTGTTGAATTTCTTACCAATTTGTGGATTCATTTATTTTTTAAAATTCGTGTCTGTTGAATTTATTTATATATTTAGTTAATTGCGGATTTGACAATTCACGTTGCTGCATTTGTACAAAGCTACTGTCACTCAGTGTCACGTGGCTAAATTTTTTTTTTTCTTTTGATGGTTCTAAAAGTTCTTAAACTGAAAAAACATAATACTCCGTGCCCATTAAATGCCCCTAAATAATTGAGCCGGTAGTGTGTTCAAAGATACAGAAACTTCTGCAGCATTGGTCGTCTAGTCATTGTTAGGCTGTACATGCCACCTAATCAAATACAGTCCTATCTTTATTTTTTATTTTTATTCGTCTTAATCAATACTTAGACACGGTGCCTTTATTTATTGAAACTTGAATTTTTTATTTTTTTTTAAAAAATAAGAATCTGATAACGATAACTCATTGACTAATTAGTTAAACATCTATTATGCCCTGCAATAAATTACTTACTTCAGAAAGGATATTGATGGAAGCCAATATATTCAAGTCCCATTCTTATTGGAGAGGATTCGTTCTTTCTTTATAAACTACAAGACTCGCTTCTTGTGAGAAGTGATCCAATTACAAATACACATATAATTTATAATTAAAAAGTCATAATAATTAAAGATAATAACTTTTTTTTAAAAAAAATAAATTCAGTCACACTTTGTAATTTTCTTATTTATGACTTTTTTAATGTTATATTTATAAATTATTTATGCATTTATGATTGGAATTGGACCACGTTAGCGATAACTATGAATGACTCGTGTACCAATAGCAAATCTCGTCCCTTTATAAATTTGAACCGCACCACCATGATATGGTCATCATTTAAATCTTTAGTCATACTCCTAAGTTGGAATAAGAAAAATCTGTACTTGCTGTTTTTTAAGCCTATGGCTACCAAGGTACTTGTATCTGACCTTATTTATGATGTTAACCATGTTCCCACAAACTACATCCGACCCGTCTCCGATCGCCCGAATCTTGATCAAGTTGTTCAGTCATTTGATCATTCAATTCCTGTCATTGATCTCCAAGGCTTCAATGGTAGTATGCACTTTGATGTGATTAACCAGATTGGCCAAGCTTGTCAAAACTATGGCTTCTTTCAGGTACACACATACATACATACATACATATATATATATATATATATATGCATGTTTTGATCATGCTTTCATATGCAATATTTAAAGCATGTTGTTGATCATCATCATCATTCATTCTAAGCTAATTGTCTGTTGTTATGATTGCTGTGAAGGTTAAAAACCATGGAGTACCAAAAGAAGTGATTGATAACGTGTTAGGGGTGTCGAGGGAGTTTTTTCATATGCCGGAAAGCGAGAGGCTGAAGAATTATTCTGATGATCCTCTGAAGACAACGAGGCTTTCAACTAGTTTCAACGTGAAAACTGAAAAGGTATCCAACTGGAGAGATTTCTTGAGACTGCACTGTTATCCTATAGAGGACTACATACATGAATGGCCCTCCAATCCTCCATCTTTAAGGTATCACACATTTCTCAACTTTTCTAATATATATACAAATACATACATACATACATATATTTATCTATAAAATGGTTAGTTTCATATTTTCTTGTTTTGAACAGGGAAGATGCAGCAGAGTATTGTAGAAATGTAAGAGATTTAGCTCTGAGACTAGTTGAAGGGATATCAGAAAGCTTGGGCCTAAAAGGAGATTACATAAATAAGGCATTGGGGAAGCATGGACAGCACATGGCTCTCAATTTTTATCCACCATGTCCACAACCAGAACTTACATATGGGTTACCTGGTCATGCTGATCCTAATGTCATAACAATCCTCCTTCAAGATGACGTGCCGGGCTTGCAGGTCCTCAAAAATGGCAAGTGGCTTGCTGTCAACCCCATCCCAAACACCTTCATCGTCAACATTGGTGATCAAATACAGGTGAGCACTTACGTACATACACACACAACCTCCCAAAAAAACAAAAACAAAAGGGCCCTCTTACACACACAACGTGTTAGTGTGTAAATACGTGTCCTATGATTTACTAGGCTGCTGTTTGCATCCGAAGAAAAAAGCATCAAGGGTTTTTTTTTTTTTTCTCTTTCTAATTTTTTTTTTTTTTTTTTTTTTTTTTTTGCATTCACATATCGGTGGTTTTTGTCGGATTAGCGTGAGAATGGCATGGTTCTGTATGGGTTGTCAGGTTTTGGTTGTAGGATGGGTATGGGACCAGTTTTTATTTTCAACGGCCAGCTTAGAGTTTAGGAAAACTCGTCCAATACTCGGTGTTGTCATCCTACTTTAATAAATGAATTAAATTTAAATCAAAATTTGAGTTTGAAGAGGGTGATATTCAATCAAGAATAGACGCCTTTGAGAGCACCAATTAGTGTCTCAAATGTTAAATTAAATTTATTTAAATTTCAACTTCCGTATAATATATTGGATAATATTTAGCTTATTAATTTACCTGTGACGTGGATAATTAATAAAGATATATACTAATTTAATTATCAAATTAAAAATTGTAATTAATTTATTTCTGATTTGTTAAGTGAGTGTGTATCTTATCATCTCTGATTTGATAATTAAATTTTGTCTATATATATTTGCTGGGCGCCCTTAAAGTTATTTTTATTTTATTTATTTATTTATTATTATTATTTTTTTTTATCATTTTTGTTTTGTGTTTGTGTAGGTACTTAGCAATGATCGCTACAAAAGTGTGCTCCATCGGGCGGTGGTGAATTGCAACAAGGAGAGGATCTCAATTCCCACGTTCTATTGTCCATCACCTGATGCTGTGATGCAACCAGCCCCCGAATTGATTGACGACGACAATCCTGGTGTTTATAGGAGCTTCACATACAGCGAGTACTACCAAAAATTCTGGAACAGGGGACTTGAAACTGAAACCTGTCTGGATATGTTTAAGACATCCTCTGCTTGAAGTCATTTCTTTATGTCCTTGATGAGTGCGGAAGTCGTTCTTGATTAGTTTCTTTATGTTCTTGACGAGCCTGGGCTCGTAGTTCCGGCTTATATTCAATAAAATGTACTTCCTTTTCAGCTTTCAATATTATAAACTATAAATTCTATGACTTGAATTGATCTCAACCTTTGAAATTATTATTTTACTTGATAGGTGACCAATAAAGACACCGTTTTGTCCCGGTACCTGAAACGGGGCATGATAAAACACTGGCCCGCTCGTAATATATATGAGACTGATTAAATAATTTAGGAACGGGGAGTGGTTAGAATTGAAAGTTCACGTTACAGGTTGAGGTTAGAGGAATTTGTGTTGTTACACAATGAGGGACATAATCCTATCCCATTTATACTGACAAATTATAATTTTATTCTTATAATTTATATTATATTAAAAAAATATTAAGTACATATTAAACAAATCTTAGGTGATCATATACTCGGTAACTAATTAATTAAACAAATCTTAGGTGATCATATACTCGGTAACTAATTAACTATCACTGTATATGTTTTTGTATTATTCTTATTTCAGGATTTCTATTTATTTCAATATTGAAAGTTGTTATATTTGGGTTCTTACCATTAGAGTCAAAATATGGTAAGAGTCTTAGAGCATCTACAATAGTTATGTATATAAATATGATATGATGTGTCATAATAGATTTAAACAAAAATTTTAATTTATTTATTTTTAGCTCCGTCTCTTCTCCAGGACTTGGAAAAGGTACTTTTGGAACACCAATAAGCGTTTTATGTAAAAATATATCTCCAATAACAATCAACGAGTGTTATGCCTGGATCCTACACAAGTTTTACAAACTACTTAATATAGGATTGATTTGTTAATAAAATGAGAAAGAGGGAGGAAAAAGGGAAGTAGAATATGAGAGCAGGAAAAAGGGAAGTAGAATATGAGAGCATCTCCAGCGGTAGTGTATTTTTGTGTAAAAAAATATCCTCCAATAATAACCCACCATGTGTCATACCCAAGGCCCTATATAACTTTTACAAACCTACTTGATTCACCTTACTTTTTGGCGATTAAATCTCACGTCCCAATCTTCCTCAATTAGGAAAAAAAATTATAATTTCCCTCTAAATTTCACTTTCCCATCCCGCAAAAAGAAAACTTTCCCACCAGAATTCTAACTACATAAAACAACAATTATATAAAACGTGATTAAAATATATATCTAAAAATTAAAAAACCCCAGAATTTACTTTGATGATTGCAGAAGATAAAATCAAACAAAGTGACGAATCAAACTATATTTATTAAAAATAAATAAATAAATAAAAGATGTTCAAGCAGTTTTTACCTCACCGTAGTTACAAATTCTTCTCTATGGTGCTCTAGAAAAGTAGGAAACAAAGAGGCATGAAGGAATGAGAGAGAAGAAAGAGAAACGCGGGTGGGAAAGGGGGAAGAAAGAGAAAATATTAGTACGTGACTGTGTAAAGGGGTTGTGTATTTTACACAACCCGTTTGCACATTGGTGATGTGGCAATTTATCTTAACAGAATGCTGCATTAAAAAAATTTACAATTTCTATGTTGCGTATATTTTACACAAAAAGGTTTTTAACATACCGCTGGAAATGCTCTGATGATGTGGCTGTGCAAAAAAGTTGTGTAAAATATATAATAATTTTATACAACGTGGCAGTATATCTTAACAACAATTGGAGATAAAAAAATTTACACATCATACATGGCAGTATTTATTTTATATAAAAGAATATTTTAACATAATGATACTCTTTGTGTCTTAAGCGTATTTGAGTATTGTTATTAGTAAATGAACTATATTTGGAATTTCTTTGCAGCTATACCATTCTTTTTTTTTATTTTAATTATGATTGCACTGTTGAAATCGGCTATTGTATTATCAATATTTGGCAAAAATTTTAGTATGTTAATTTTTGGGATAAGGATATATCCTCTTCAAGAAAGGAGAGGTCCTGCACATCCACTAACCAATGATATGAGGGCTAGTTTGGTGTGGTGGAGTGAAATAAAAGAAAGTGGAACAAAACTCAAAAACCTAATTTCTCGTGAGATTATGTCCCTTAGATTTTTTTTTTTTTTTTCAAAAATCTTATCAGTTTCTTTTTTTCCCATTTTTTTTTGTGCGTTATTTAATTGCTGATTTTTTATTGAGGGAAAAAAAAAATCAATGGAATTTGATCATTACAACTGTTTCTTTCTCTCTTTTTTCCCTTTTGTTTTGGTTATTTAAATGCTATTTTTTTATTCAGGGAAAAAATGAATGATGATGTGTGAAACAAGAAAAAAAAAAAAATGGATCATACCTCCTTCAAATATTTTTGTCAATTGAATGGATGTCCAGGACTAGAAGGTTGAGAGGTAGAATATGGTTGAGAAAAAAGGGCTGAAGGCGGTGCCGGAAAGATAGAGAACCAGAGAGGAAATTGAACCCTTGAAAAAGAGAAAAGAAGAAAAAAAAAAATAGCTGCCCCCATTTTACCCGATGGATCCGGTTTATTTTATTTTTATGATCTCTTTAATAAAAGATGATATTGTTTCTTTTCATTGGACCACATAAGCGATGAAGATATTATAAATCCTCATTAGTGAGGACCTAAGTATTGTCCAATTTATATATATAGGAAGTTGAAGAGTAGATCATTGAAAAAAAAAAAAAAAATTTGGGTTTTGTTTGAGAGGGTTAAGAACTTAAAGATGGGTACTCACTCTTAACCCACTATTGATATTGAATTGTATGATTTAATTTTAGTGGGTGAATTTGGACGGTTTAATGGGTTTAAACATAAATTATCACTCCTATTTTAATCAATCAGACCCGTTAAAAATGGGTTAATGGATATAAACCCAGAACAAAAATAATTTCTCTCAATATCCAAGGAGACGAAGTGAAACCCCATGCACTTCTTCTCTTCCTCCTCCATTGGCTTTAGTTTCCTTTGTCTTCTTCCCCATTCCTCATTACCTCATTCCTCAAACTCTAACCCTAACCTTAGATTTCGTCTTCCCTCAAGAACCGTAACCCTAATTTCATTTCCTCCATAATGGAACTTTTTGAAAAACTAAAACTCACTACTAAACCATTGCTCCTTCAGAAAAGAAGTCTTTTGCAGTGGTCTCTTTCTAGGTATTGCATCCCAAATCATCAACACTTGAATTGACTGAATGGCAACCATTCAAATTTGGTAGCGTGTTACAATGTTTTTGGGACACTTGGTGGATTTTGAAGTGGGAATCGTATTTCTAGAAGAGGAGATTGGGTCAATGCAATGGCGTAGCCAGGAATTTCTTTCAGTGGGGGCAATATTTAATAGCAATAATATATATATATATATATATATAATTTTTAGCAAAACAATATATGTAAAAATTAAAATATTGATTCATAATATTTCTAGTCAGTACATTCACAATGATTTTTCACATTATTCATTTTTATTTCAAAATTTAATTCATTAAATTAAATATACTAAAAAAAAATTTAAATTCAATGAATCAAGAATAAGATATGAAAAAGAAAATAACAAAGTTACCTAATTGTTCTAATATATCACATATGTAAAAAAATAAAAATAAAAAACCATGATAATCAAATTTAACCTTATAAGTTATAACTAGAGAATTTAATCCATCATAAATTTTGATAGAGTTGAATATGTGATTTCATTGATTTGGGCTGAAAAAAAATATATTCGAAGTTTTATTTAGAGAATAATAATTAATAACACAATTACACAAACTAAATTTTGAAAGAACAATAAGTCCTAAAATTATTTTGATATTAATAACTAATAATTTTTCTAATTAAAATTATAATATCAAATAATAATCGTAAAATTTAGATGATAAAAAATATATATCAAATTACCTGTCTACTGCATTGAGTCTCTGTCTACTGGTAACTCCGTTTACTTTGTTTGGATTGCGGAAAATGTTTGAAGACTGAAGATGTAATGGAAACAATCAATTTGTTTGTGGTAAAGTCAAAAGTATGATAGAATATCTAGATGAAATTATTATTATTATTATTATTATTATTTGGAAAGTGGAAAAGAATATAATATTTTGGGAAAGTGAAAATAAAATATTATATTTTGTGTAAAAATATAAATTGATAGATAACCGTGAATGAGATTTTGGTTATATATATATATATATATATAGTATATATACGTACACTGTTAAATTTTAAAGGTTTTTGGTTATATATATACAATATATATACGTGCGTTGTTAAATTTTAGAGGGGACAGTTATACAAATATAAAAAATTTTCTATATAAAATTTTAAAAAATTAAAAGTTCAGTGGGGGCAGTTGCCCCCACTTGTCCCTCTGTGGCTACGCCACTTGGTCAATGGTGGATATCTGGGTTGCTGTGGTGGTGGAAAAGAATAGGTTTTAACTATTTTTTACAGGTTTCGTTTATTTTTTTAGGATAATGTTTAGTTACTCACCGATGAGTAGTTTCACCCTACTTACTCCTTAGGTGTTTCAATAACAAAATAACACATCAACTTTAATAAAAAAAATCAACAAAATAATATTTTAAAAAAAGAAAATCGAATCAACCCATTTTAATTGGGTAATCACCATTTCTCTTTTCTCTCTTCTCTTTCATTGAATCCCAACCCACGCCCTCCTCTCTCCACTGTTCTTCTTCTTCACCCTTTCTCTTTTTCATCGATTCACAAAATTAATTCACAAAATTAAACTGAACCAAAAGAACAAAATTAATTGACAAAATTAAACCAATCCATCTTCAACTTTGCAACCAATTAAAGAATTGAGCCTAGGTTAAAAAAAATATAAAATCTTTTGGTATTTCTTATCCTTCAATTTTTATTAAATCTCCATACATGTTATCAGTTTTACTACATTTCTATATTCACTTTTAATCATACTTAGATTAAATTTATGCATGGCTAATTCCTACTACCTTAAACTTTTAGAACAGATTCAATGCTTGATCTGACAAAGAAAGACAAATATACCAAGAAATCAACATAGGTCAACACATTAATAACAAAGAAACCAGACCTAGTTTTATTCAGGCTACACTTTTATATGTGGCTTCAGCTTTTCTCATCGATGCATACACTTGGAACAACAAATTAAACAGAAACAAAACATAGAAAATAAAAAATTGATAAATGATCCATGTAATAAACTTGAAATATTGAGCAATGGGTGTTCAATTGTAAAAGAGTTACCTGTAATTAGGAAAATCTTCCACTGAAAGAATGAATTTGTCATGTTCAGTGATGAAGAGAGGAGAGAAACAAAAAGGAGTAAGAAAGAGAGGAAAAAGTGTCAAATGATAAAACGTAGCAGGCTCAATTCTTTAATTGGTTGCAAAGTTGAAGATGGTTTGGTTTAATTTTGTCAATTAAATTTTTTCTTTTGGTTTGGTTTAATTTTTGTTAATTAATTTTGTGAAGCAATGAAAAAGAGAAAGAAAAAGAGATAGGGTGAAGAAGAAGAAGAACAGTGGAGACAGGAGAACGTGGGTTGGGATTCAATGAAAGAGGAGAGAGAAAAGAGAGGATGATTACCCAATTAAAACGGATCGATCCGACTTTCTTCTTCCTTTTTATTATTTTGCTGATTTTTTTATTAAAGCTGATATATTATATTATTATTGGAATACCTAAGGGTGAGCATGGCGAAGCTACTCACCAATGAGTAGCTAAGCATTATCCTATTTTTATTATTATTCTTTTATTTTTTTACACTTAATTTTTTTTTTTTTTGTTTGGCCAGGTCATTGAGAGGACAAAATTCCTCCTAATAAAACAGCACCAAGCATTATCCTATTTATATATATTAAATTTTTAATTAATAATATTATATTATCTCCAATACAAATATATTGAATAATAATTATTATTAATTTTAAATTATTACATTAACAATTAAAAATTATTAGTTCACAATATTAAATTGTTATATTAAATACAGAACAGTAGGATCCTAATTCCATGGCCACATCTGCCACGAGGGTTTTGAAGCATTACTAAATGAAATCACTTATGCTACGTTTGGTGTGCAAGAATAGAATGGAATGCAGTGGGAATAGAATGAGAATGAGAATGGAATGGAATGGTCATTCTCATTCTATTGTTTGGTTATAAATATGAAATGTGTAGGAATGGAATGATAATAACCATTCTAGTGTTTGGTTGGACCAATTTAAAATTTAGAATGGAATAAAATTTTAATTGAATTCTCCAAATATCCCTCTTAGTAACAAATAAATTAAATTAAATTAACAAAATGATATTCTCTAATAATTTTTTAAAAATAAATGGTGGCAGTGGCGGTGGTGGATGGTGGAAAGCGGTAGTAATGTAGGTGGTGGTGTTGGAAGGTAACGGTGGTGGCAATGGTGGAAATTGGTGGTAACAGTGGTGATAGAAGGTGGCAGTGGTGTTGGTGGAAGACAGTGGCGGTAGTGTGGTGGAAGGAGATAGTGGTGTGACTATAGTGGTAATGGAAGGCGGTGGTGGAAAGTGGTGGTGGTGGTGATGGAAGGTGGTGGCGGAAGGTGGTGGTTGTGGTGATGGTGAAAGGTGGTGGCGGCGGTGGCGGCGGCGGTGGTGGCGGTGGTAGAAGGTGGTGGAAAACGATGGTGGAAGGTGGTGGTGGAAGGTTGTAATACCCCTAATTTCAAAAGGATAGTCCTGGTATTTAAATTATTGTTTAAATTGCGATTTTTATTTATTATTTCACTAATTGTTTTGTTTAATTGATTATTTGCATAAATGGTTTTTAATTTCATTATTTGGTTATTTGTTTTGAATTTATTTGATTATTTGTTTTATTTGAAATTAATTGTTTTAATTTATTTAATTGGTTGTTGTAATTAGTTGTTGTAATTATTGATTAATGGTAGGCATTTATTTAATTAAATTTAGTTAGTGTGCACGTGATTGTATTGCATGCATATAGGTTTTTGTATTGGGTTTTCAGTTCAGCCGTCGTAGTTTTAACCTAGTTTTTCTATGGGCCGTGTGGATTATGTTTAGGGTTTAATTGAACTTAAGGTTAGTGGCCTATAAATATTCAAGTAATTTTCTGACTAGGGTTTTAAAAAAAACTGTTACGATATAGTAAGGGCTGAGGGAATTGGAGACGGCTGGGAAGGAAAACAAAGAGCCAACAGAGAGAGTTTCGTCGGAAAACTGAGACGAACGTCGGTGTAAGGCAAGTTGTATCCTTACTCTCTCCCTTAGGTTTTGTGTTCTTTGCATTCCTAAATAATTCTAGGATTGATTTAATCAATAAAAACGTTATCTGTTTATACTAGAACTTGATTTATCACAGTATGTGTGTTTGCTTGCAAAACTTGCTAAAATGTGATGTTACTTGCAAAATTTTCTGTTTAAACCTATGAATGGAATGTAATTAAGACTTAAACATGGACTGGGAACACTCTGGGATTGGATAACAACTTCTGGAAATCATAGCAGTAAGGTACAGAAGGTGCAACGGGCGTCGGAATTGGAGAAGAAGGAGTAGAGAGGGAGAGAGCCGGCTCTCCCTTGGATAGAGCTGGCTCCTTTGTGTTTAGAGGCGGCTCCCAACATATGGAGCCGGCTCCAAGGTCTAATGGAGGCGGCGCCACATTTTGGGAGACGTCTCCTTTGGTGTTTTTTTTGTTTTTCTGCGTTTTCCAGTCAGTTTTGCATACAGTTGTTGATTCTGGAGTCTTCAGTTGAGTGTAGAATTGAATATGGAAGGTCTAATTTGTGCACATGGCTGGATTAAAGCTTCAGATGTAGTATTAATTAACTCTATTTGCTTAGAATAGCTTGGACAGTAGGGACTTAATCAGGTAGCTACACTATGTTTAAATCTGTAAAGCTAGTAATGTTTAGTTCTCTGCCATAGTAAACTTGTGAGACGGATGATATAATTAGAACATGTATAACTCTATATCAGGAGCGTCTATCTGAATTACACTTGTTTAGAATATGTTAGTATTGAAGAATAATAATTCTTAAACTTAGCGATAATGGGATTTTGTAAAATCAACCTAAGCTAAGCATGTACTTATACATCCTTTAGTTCTGTCATGATGCTTGCATTAATATTGTTAGTATCAACTGTTGGAGGAATGGATTTTGTTGATGTTTACTTTAAATATCCGTAATATCAATTGCTGAGGGTTGAATGATAATCTGAAATAATCCTATCATTATACCGGATTATATGGTACAACCTAAACTGAGTAGGTTTATGTAAATATCGTGACTATGTTAATTGATGCTTATATTATAATTGTTAGTATCAGTAATGGATATAAATCTGGACATGTTTACGTATATAGTTTAACTATGCGTATTTATGATTACCTGATAACTGTTAGTATCAGTGACGGATGTATGGACTTAGTTGATATTTACCTTTAGCGACTATGTTATCAACTGCTGGACGGATGAATTGTATACACCGGTATGGGACGGTGGTATACTAGGGATGGTTTGGTTTCAAAAATACCAAAACCTACCTACTCTGGATTAATAATAGGATTGACTAAAAGTTAAGTCCTATTGTTTGTAGTGTCATGGCAACAACTAGTTGAGCGACACTACTAGGATACATGATGGATTTAAAATATATTGTTATGGTACCTCGATATGAGCTTGAGTCTCAGGATCGACAGTTAGGAAGCGTATATGCATTGGGATGCATAGCTGGATACGATGGTTAGAGGTGTACCCTGTTTAGGTATAGGTACATATGCCCACTTCGTGTGCGTTTTAGCATGTTACCTCTATTCAGGTTGAGACCGGCCTGTAGTCCAGTGAGAGTCCTTTAGTGTGACTATATATATATTTACGGACTATTAGCTATTGTTGAATTGTTTAGGATGTACATGCGTATCGGGCCTCTGTTTGGATTGTAGTAGTATAGAACTTGCGCGTGGGCCTGACCCACTTCTATTTTTCAGGTACACGACAGTTCCAGGCTTAGACGTGTTCGTGCTGAGCAGAGGTCTCTATTTACTCTTCCGACGATGTAGGGCTCTCTCTATGGTTTTATTTTTGGATGTTTATTACAGTTGTTCTATCTTCCGTTTGGATGTTTAATAGGGGTCCACTAGAGATGGATTCCCGAGTTGTAAACTGATGGAGTTTGGGTTTGATGGATTTTAATAATTATAATATTTTGCGGATTCTATTTTTAGTTCTTTTCAGCTTTGATTTTATTTCTTAATTCATTTTGTATTCCGTGTTCATTATAAAATACTTTAATTGTTTGATATTCCCTCGGGCTCGGGCTTGGGCCTGATCAACCCGTGTCGCGGATCCGAGGGGTATCACAAAGGTGGTGGTGGCAGTGGCGGCGGTGGTGGTGAAAGGCGGCGGTGGCGGTGGCGGTAGTGAAAAGCGGCGATGGCGGTGGCGATGGTGGAAGGTAGTGGTGGCAGAAGGTGGTTGTAATACCCCTAATTTTAAAAGGATAGTCTCGATATTTATTTATTTGTTTTAATTGTATTTTTAATTATTTAATTGATTATTTGACTAATTGCTTATGGGTTTAATTGAATTAAGTGTTACTTGAGTATTGATTATTTGTCTATGTGTTATTTGTATTTGTCTATGTGTTAATTGTTTAATTAGATTATGTGCTTAAATGGTGTTTTGATTAATTGTAAATTAAATATTTTCTTTTATTTTATTATTATTTTATTATTTTTTTTATGATTATGGTTAGTAGTAATGGGCTAACCAATTGGGGGCAATGGACTACTTGGATAGGAGGTTAGATGTGTATGAATTATTACCCATGGATAGTTGTGTAGATATATATATATATAGATATATATTATATAAATATATAAAAGGAAAAATAATTTATTAATTACTTTTATGGTAACTTGGGTAGTAATATTTAATCTGATGTATATGTTTTATATTTAAATAATAAAAATATACATAGATTTGATACATGTTATATTTTAAGTTACTTTATAATATTATGGTAACTTAAGTATTATTGCATAATCCATTACTAAATAATGGGTAATTTATTAATTACTTTTATGGTAACTTGGGTAGTAATATTTAATATGATGTATATATTTTATATTTAAATAATAAAAATATACATAGATTTGATACGTGTTATGTTTTAAGTTACTTTATAATATTATGATAACTTAAGTATTATTGGATAATCCACTAATAAATAATGGGATGTATATAATTTATTTTTTAAATAAGGATATACATAAATTATATATGTATCATGTTTTAGGTTACCTTATAATATTATGGTAACTTAAGTATTATTAGACAATCTGCTAATAAATAATGGGATGTATAAAATTTATTTATTCAATAAGGATATACATAAATTATATATGTAACATATTTTACGTTACCTTTTTATATTTTTATTTTTATTTTTCTTTATTAAGTTGACTTGGAATGAAATTAGGATTATGATTAATTTTCTTTAGCCCATATATAAATAAGTATAAATCCGTAGGAGGCTTCAAAAAATATAATATGTGATTTTATATTAGAAAGAGAGAGTTAGAGAGAGAAGGAGGAAGAGGAAGGAAGGAGGAGAAAACCCTTTAGAGAAGAGGATCTAGGAAGAAGAAGTTTAACTTTTGATCCGAAAGTTTAAGGCAAGTTCTTCTTCTATCTCTTTCCTTTTGATTCGTGTTTCTGTACATGCCTAGGAAATTCCAGGATTTATTAAACACATAAAATTAAATAATTATATATGTTTAATTGAATTAGAACATAAGTTTTATGAAATTGGTTTATATATGTTCTTGTGTTATGAATTGATAAATACATTATTTTGATTTGATTTCTGGTGTGAATTTTTACATGTTTAAATTATGTATTTTTCATTTATGTAGAATGATGGAACGTAGAAAAATGCCTAGGATTCCTGAACATTAAATAGGGACTAAGTTTGGGTTTAAATAAATTTAAATAGACTCAATCATAATGATGCTTGCTATTTGAATGTTTTAAACAAACGAATAGATTTAATCTTTTAAAATGTTTTAGCAATTGAGATTAACTGTGCAGGATGAACTGGATATGTAGAATGCTTATTTGACGGTATAATAAAATATCATGATGTATAAGATTCAGTTTATGTAAGACATATGATATAGGAAGCTTAAATAAATAATAAGTCATTGATATGTTGTGATAATTTGATATCATATTATCATAGTTATTTCTGGATTGTTTGATGTATTTCCTTAATTGTTACATCAATTGTTGGATTGTCTGGTTTAATGCACCGGTATGGGACGGTGGCATTCTAGGGACGGATTAACTTATCAGTTAAGTCCTACCTATTTTATATAAGGGAATGGATTAACTAAAATGTTAAGTCCTACTTATATTTAAGCCAGGTCAGCTGAACAAGTTGAATGACTTGTGGATGATTAATTTATTATATAAGAGAATAGATTAACTAAAATGTTAAGTCTTACTTATATTCAAGTCAGGTCAACTGAACAAGTTGAATGATTTATGAAGGATTAATTTATACTAGATAGGTTGGTTACTAGATTATATATATATAAGTATGGTGCCATGATATGAGCTTGAGTATCAGGATCAGTGGTTAGGGCGCGTGGGATGTGTAGCTAGATACAGTATAGTTGTGTACCCTAGTAAGTTTAGGTACTCATGCTCACTATATGTGCGTTTTGCATGTTGCCTACTATTCAGGTTGAGACAACCCTATAGTCTAGTGAGGTTCTTATAGTGTGTATATATATATACGGACTACTAGTTATTGTTGGATTGATTAGGATGTATACGTGTATCGAATCTCTGCTTGGATTGTAGTAGAGTAGAACTTGTTTGTGGGTCTGACCCACCATTATTTTTCAGGTGTTCGTCAGGAGTAGAGATTATTCGTGCTGAGCAGGGATCAATCTACTTCACTATTCCGGTTTATTTACATAGGAGTTCGTTTATGATTCAGTTTCCTGATTTAGACTGTTATTGCTGTCATTTGTTTAGTTTGGATTTTTTTAGGGGTCCACATAGTATGGATTCCCGAATTGTACTTTGGAGTATCAGTTGTATCAGAAGAGTTCATTAATTAATGGAAATATATCCTGAGGTTTATTATTGGATTATCATTTTAGTTTCTTGTCAGCATTTTATTTATTCTTCTTTATTCTTTTGTAATCTGTGTTCGTTTATTACCAATTTGTTTTTGATATCCTCTGGTATTCGGGCGTGGGCCTGGCCAACCCGTATTCGAAAATCTGGGGATATCAGAGTGGTGGTGGTGAAAGGTGGCGGTGGCGGTGAAAGGCGGCGATGGTGGTGTAGGGTTGTGGTGGTGGCGGTGGTGGAAGGTGGTGATGGTTGTGAAATGCGGTAGCAGTGGCGGTGATGAAAGGTGGTAGCAGTGATGAAAGGCGATGGCGGCGGTGGTGATGGAAGGTGGTGAAAGGCAATGGCAGTGGTGGTGGTGGAAAGTGGTGGCGGTAGCGGTGGTGGTTGCGGCAAACAGTGGCGGTAATGGTGGAGAAAGGCGGTGGCGGTGGCGGTGGCCGAAAGTGGTGGGCGATGGTGAAAGTCGGTGGTGGTGGAAGACAGTGGTAGTGGTGGTGGTGGTGAAAGGCGGAGATTATTGTGGTGGAAGGTAATAGTGGTTTTTAGACTTGGAATATGAGGGTGTTTTGAGAAGTCGATTTTTAAAAATAAATTACTTGGGAATGGAATGGCCATTCCATAGGTTTAGTTGTGGAATGAATTTTCATTCCCAGAAATGAATTTTTATTCCAATGGAATGACTATTCCCACTTTAAATTGCATACCAAATAAATGAATGGTTAGAATAGACATTCTATTTATGCACACCAAACAGAACATTGCGGGGTTTTTAGAAGAAAACTACTATTAATCTATATTAGGAAGTTGTGTTTTTTTTAACTTGTTATTTTTATTTTTTGTATATAAGATATTGATGTGATGGAATTAAAAAATTTTAAGAATAAAAACTTAATTTTTTTGGTGAATTTATTGATGAATGATCTCTAATTAAAAAAGTCAACCTATTTCTCACACCTCGCCTCAACTTCCCAACTCAACTTCCCAACTTAATTTTACCTTTGTTTTTTAGGAGCCATTAGTATAGAAAATATGATTTTTACACCGACTCCAATGAGCTAGTGTCCCCACCACAACAATCCAATCTTGAAGTGGGATGGTACTTATCGTTCTCAGCAAAAATAGTGCCTTCACATGTGTGTCACGCCCTCCAAATCAAGACACCAATGTACATGTCAAACAAATGCCATATAAATAAAAATAGTGTAAAAATAAAAAATAAATTAATAAAAGTGCAAAAATAAGAAAAAGAAAAAGAAAAAGGGTGTACCATGTTTTCATTTTTAAATTTTTCCCGAAAGGTAAAGTGTGCTACACATGTCTTCCAAATAAAAAAGTTGAACATTATTTGCAACCGGTAGCTTGGACTGCTAATCACTTTTCCCGTCAATATCAAACCAAATTCAACCACTCAACCTGGTCTCATACAAAGTAAAGTATACAACCTTCACATAATGCTGTTTATGGATGCCTATAAATAGTGTCCATCTGTTTCCTTCCATTTATATGAACTAGTAGTAAGACTAGTAATTAGTGAGTGAAAATCAAAGGCAAAATGAGCTCTTATTCAACAAAGAGGAACACAATGATCTCCAATTCTTATGAGCTTGATGGTGATGAAGAAGAGCAGCACTGCTCGTATGCGATGGAACTGGTGAACTCCTCGACGCTGCCTATGGTGTTGAATGCCACCATAGAGCTGGGGGTGCTGGAGATCATAGCCAAAGCAGGGCCTGGGGCGCACCTCTCCCCGGTGGAGATCGCGTCTCAGATACCTACTACTAACCCGGAGGCACCCACCATGCTGGATCGGATCCTCCGGCTGCTGGCAAGTTACTCCGTGCTCACTTGCTCCGTAGTTGACGGTGATTGTGATGGGCCTACCCGGAGGATGTATGGATTGGCACCTGTTGCCAAATACTTTGTCAGGAATGAAGATGGAGTATCATTAGGACCCTTGATGGCTTTGCTTCAGGACAAGGTCTTCATACACAGCTGGTCAGTACTTCAATTACTAAGTATAACTTCATCCCTGCTTAATTCCTCTTACCATTTTCTTTTTTCAAGTTTCATATTGATGATGGCGATTGATCACACAAAGTATCTGCTCTATGTCGGGTACAAGGTAATCCTCTATTTGATTTTACGATTGATCCTGCCCCGAGACATTTGCAGTTAAATTCAGGATAGGATACAATTTTGAAGTGCCAAATAAATAAATAAATATATACATTCAATTTGAAGATTGAAATACCTAAAATGCCTTTAAAATAAATTAAAAACAAAAGCAGTGATTTCAAAATTTTGGATTTTTTTATAAAATTTTTGGGGTTTTTACAAAATTGTTAGGATTTTTTTATAGAAAATTGAAGACTGAAATATCTCAAATACCCTTAAAAGTATTTTGGGGTTTTTATTAAAAAAAAATGGGTCAAAATGGACTATAGAAACTTGCTACAAATTTTCAAATTATAGAGATTTTTTTTTTTTTTTTTTTTTTGAATGCCATAAGCGTGGGCAAATACAGTATAGCAAGATTGGCTTTTGCACAATTATTATTTTTATATAGCAAATGATTTTTCTTTTGCACTTTACCCTTGTAGAAATGAGCATAGTTCTGTTATTATATTAGCAACTATCATTGTTGATTGTTTTAACCAAAAAAAAAACTATCATTGTTGATTGTTGAAGTGATGTGATGGTCATGGAGGTGGAATTATTGACAGCTAAAATAATTGTAATTCTTAAATACTATAGCAAAACATAATTAACAACTGAAGAGACCCTATGTGAATATTTGTTCAATAGGTTGGTAGGTACACCCAACTCCAAACACTTCTTATCCGTTTACTTGCTTCTATTCAAGTCTTAATTGTTTATGTTTTTGAGTGAATGTTGTAAAATTCTAACTACTTTGAATTCTTTCTCATTAAGAAATCATGAATAAAAGTTTTAGAATTGTTCAAGTTACAATACTATTATTGAACTTCTATTGGAAGTCGCAGCTAATTCCATGGTTGAATTTGCCTTAGGTACGAACTAAAAAGTGCAGTTGTTGAAGGAGGCATTCCCTTTAACAAAGTCCACGGAACGCATGCATTTGACTACCCAGGCAAAGATCCCAGGTTCAATGAGGTGTTTAACAAGGCGATGAAGAACCACACAACTATAGTAATCAAGAAAATCCTAGAGTCCTACAAGGGTTTTGAGCACCTTACAAAGCTAGTTGATGTTGGTGGTGGTCTCGGAGTTACCCTCAACATGATTACATCCAAATACCCTGCTATTAAGGGTATTAATTTTGACTTGCCTCATGTTATACGACATGCACCACCCTATCCTGGTAAGATTTCTAGTTTCAACATAATTTTTCTTCATGTTATTAGGTCGTTTTATGGTATCTGCTAGCTTCATATTTCAGTTTGACAAAATACAATATGGACATCTGTAGTCAGATTCTTTACTGACAGTGAACTTAATTTGTCACCATATAGATAACCAAAGAGGATTGTCCAGTTCCTATAGAACCCAACACTAAAATACCCCCAAGGCTAAGTGGGCCGAAAGGGTTTTCCATGTAGGAAATGAAACTGTTTGATTAACTAACGTGTCAGTAGCTTAGCGGTATCAGCCTATTACTTCCCAAAGGAAGGTCAGGGGTTAAAGTCTCAAAAGAGACGTGTGTGTGAGTACTAACTAGGAAAAAAAAAATTGTTTGATTAAAAGTTTGTCTGATCAGGTATATAAACTGAATAATACAACGCAAGTGAATTTTTCTAGATTCGTGTAGATATAGAGCAGCTTGTAAGTTATTGTGCTTCCATACCCTTCCTTTGAGTCGCCAACAATTATTCCAATAATTACACATTTAGCTTGACATTCAGATGAATATGCAAGCATATCTTTCGTGTTTGTTTGAATAATAGATTAAGAATGGCAAGGATTTACAAAAAGGATATACCGTTTGCTCGATAAGAAAAAAAGGAAAGGAGTATAAAAAATTAAATTCACTGATATTAATGAAGTCCAATAGGCAAAATTGTCTGAACCTATATATGATTATCTACTGTGATGGTTATATGTTCTTTGATAAGATGGTAACTCATTGCTGAACTCTTAAAGGTCTAAGTTTAGTCACCAGATTGTGTTTTACAGAACAGATAGCCCTGTCATGTACCATTTCACTGGCAACCCTAAGTATGAAATTAACTTTTTTTGCAGGCATCGAACATCTCGGGGGAGATATGTTTGAAAGTGTACCAGAAGGAGCTGCTATTTTTATGAAGGTAATTGATAATTACAAATTATAAGAATTTTTAACACGCTAACATTGAGCAGTGATATACAAATTTGTACCAAGGAAAATGCATTATTCATTACTGAATTGTTCTGCAACCCCACTCCAGTTGATGCGTTGGTGGTACTTTTTAAAACAATAGCAAAATGATGATCGATTTGTTTGGAACTGAAAGGATAAAATGATCAACATGTCAGTGGAAATTAAGAGTCGTTTAAGGATATACAACATTGCTCTTTTAACCTTTCAACATTTTTCTTTCAGCTTTTCTGGTGTCTCATAAGTGCTAGGATTACATCTTTTTCTGTCTACAACTTATTTGACTTGAACTTGATAACAATGTTGTGGTAGTGGATACTTCATGATTGGAGTGATGAACACTGCTTGAAGTTGCTAAAGAACTGCTATAAAGCTCTGCCAGACAATGGGAAAGTAATTGTTGTGGAGGGAATTCTTCCGGTGCTACCTGAAACTAGTTCGGCTGTGAAAAGCATTTGCCAAATTGATCTGGTCATGCTGACTCAAAACCCAGGAGGTAAGGAGCGGACGCAACAGGAGTTTCTCGCGTTGGCAACTGGGGCTGGATTTGCTGGCATTAGAATGGAATGTTTCGCCTGTAACTTTTGGGCCATGGAATTCTACAAGTAGACAGTTCTTTGAGGCAGCTCGGTATGTGGGAGCTTGATATACATTGCTGGACCCATTCATCTGTTGCTTAATCTAGTTAATGGGGGGCAATTAAGTGGTGTTATAACATGGTATTAGGCCTTGGTTTGGGAGGTCTTAAATTCAAGTCTCTACTTGTGTACTGGTTTTCTTTTTCAGTCTGTTTGTGCAAGAGTTGACACTTTGCCTTTTCAGTCCGTCTTCTTACCTTCTTGTAACCAGCGATATCAAATAAAAATGTCGCGTTTGCAATTATCAGATAAGGGAATTCTTAAAGTTGAAGTAGTCAATCATCACTTCTTCCATGAATGGTAGCAGCATTGTTACTGTTCTTTTTAAAAGGGTGCTTAATGTGGAAAAACTTGAAATTTTGTCTATTACACTAACAAAATATAAAAAATGAGAAAATATTATAACTACATATATATATATATATATATATATATGTTTTTCAATCAAGTTTACAATCGAGTGTAGACTGCTGTTAACAATTGGAGCTGGAACTATCCTGATGGGCCATGCTGTAATGTTTATGATATATATGTATATATGTATATATGTTATATGGTGATGAGAATGAGAGAAATGGGTTGAATTATTTATTACAATGTGTAATTGTTCTGTGTGGTGGGCCTGAGGTTGCCGACAAAGAGAGTAGGAAATGTGGATTTGGTTTGCAATTGTATATATATTATTTATATATATAACAATAGGATGGATGAACGAAAAGGTGATGCACCAGTCGTGGGATTAGAGAGAAAGGGAAATCAGCAATGGTGGTGATGGCTTTTACGGGCCCATTAGGAGATGGAGTCATGGGTGTTTACACTATAAATATTTTTCGGCTGGAAAGATTTGTCGTGGCCAATCATATTGGAAAGGTGATATACAAAAGCGTAATCATGAAGCAACATGTGGCTTTATCAAATGAAGCCATTTGGTACAAGATTTGCAGTTGGAAAAACGTAGACTTTCCAAGGGGACACGTGGCAAATATCTGGAAAGCCATGTGTACCTTTGACCTAGTCATCAAGAATGATAACTCCTCCACTCCTATAATATCTCCTAATTTGTAAGAGTCACTCCAAGAATAAGGCAATCACTTGCCTTATTTAGGTGAAGAGGTTACTAAAAATCAGCAAAGTGGGCTAAAAACATGATGTATTTACCAAAGAAATATGAGGAAAATGTGGGACACGTGGCATGATCTGGACCTTCCAGATAGAATTTCTCAACTACTGGAACTGGTGTCTTTCCATTTGGGCAGTTACAAATTGTGGGATAAGACCTTTAAACATGCATTCAACCGCCAAAGTCCACTATCTATTAGTTATAAATCATGGGAGAACATGTTCTTACATGTGGCAACACTATGAGAATATGAGAAAAATGTGGGACACGTGGCATGATCTGGACCTTCCAAATAGAATTTCTCAACTGCTGGAACTGCTGTCTTTCTATCTGGGCAGTTACAAAATGTGGGATAAGGCCTACAAACATGCATTCAACCACCAAAGTCCACTATCTATCAGTTATAAATCATGGGAGAACATGTTCTTACATGTGTCAACACTATGAGAAGACTAAGGAAGACATGGGACACGTGGCAAGATCCGGACCTTCCAGGTGGAAGTTCTCAACTGCTGCTGTAACTGCTGCCTTTTCATCTGGAAAGTTCCAGAACGTGGGAGAAGGCTTGCAAGCATGTATTCAACCACCAAGTCTACCATCTATCCGTTATAAGTCATGGGAGAATACGGTTTTACACTTGGCAACATTTAGATAAGGTTGAAAGATCATAGGACACATGGCAGTCCGAGATTTGGCCACGTGGAAGCTGCTGAAGCTAGCACATCAAGCTGCTACATGCATGGAAAGCTCTATAAATAGAGCACTTATGCTTTACTTGCAAACCTTGTTTAAATCACACAGCCAAACAGGACTTCAATTTCTTTACATTCATGTATCTTTACATTCATGTAATGCACTTTCAATATGTTTAATTCAAGTCCTATTCCTACTTTCCAGCACTTTACTTTGAAATCCTGCACTTTCAATACCGCTTTCCTTTCCACTAGCCATAGAATAGTCCAAAAGTCATTTTTCAAGGCAAAAAGAACCTTTGAAGGTGGTAATTCCAGTCCTTCATTCAATCGCCTAATTCTTACAATCTCCTACTGGATAGTTATTCGGATATCCACTTTGGAACAACAGTAGTGTCACGACCTTAGACCGTAATTCAGGTTGTGAATATAAAACAGAACAAAGAAATGCTTGTATTCAGAAATGTCTGACCGAGCCCTGGAACAATGTCAAAATTTTTTTGGATAAAACTTTAATACTCAAAGGCTGATAATAAGAAAATCCATTGTTTCAAAAGTTATGTTAAATAAAGTACCCTGTCCCAACATGCACGCACAAAATCCATTTCCATGTCCACACATTATCTAAAAATACAAAAGTAGGTTTCATAATTAAAATCCCATAACCCTTTAATTACAATATTTTAATACGATTTGTTTTGAAAAAATATTTACAAATATACATGTTGGTCTCAAAATATACATTTCCCATTTATACAAAGATATATAACCAAATAGAACCCAACATCCATCCATGGCTGTGGAGGAATTTCCTCTACGACCTCTTGTCCATAACCTGAAAAAAATGTATATAAAATAGGAATGAGCAACCATAGCTCAGCAGGAAATGCCTAACTACCACTCCTTAATACCCCTATGAATCCAAACAAAGAATAGGAATCGGAAAGGGGGTCATACAAATCAGGGAAAAATAATCATCACATCATCATGCTATCTCACAAAACAGTCAACACAGAAGTATATGAAGTACCATATACACAGAGTCTAAACCATTTCCCTTATTACAACTTTCTATACAAAGAATCGCATTTCTCATTATCACAACCATCAGTCTAAAGGTATGCCCCTGTACCGTGAAAAGACTATCCCTTTATTAATACATAAAGAACCCTTTAGTATTAATGATTTACTGCACCTAGACAAAAGGATAACCACTCATATCTAATCATAAAAACAAACTGAGAATATTCATCTACTATTACTCTATAATTACCACATTTTTTCCAATAAATCTCTTAGCTGGTCCTATGCTGTGCTGGGAGAAAAATGTAATACCCCTAATTTTAAAAGGATAGTTATGGTATTTTAATTTAGTATTTTGTTGCTTTTTTTTTTAATTATTTAATTGTTTCTGTTGCTTGGTTATTTGAGTTAATTGTTTTTATTTGATTTAATTGATTACTTGAATTAATTGACTTATTTGATTTAATTGCATTCGTTGATTTAATTGACTTAAATTATTTGATCTATTTATTTAATTATGTAAATTAAGTTGAATGAGTTTTTTTTTAAAACAATACGTTAATTAAACAGTAGGGTTCTTTAAGATGGTTTGTATAGTAAGCCGCCGTATGTTACAACTTAGATAGTTTCATGAGCCGGCTAAGATTGGAATTAGGGCTTAGTCTCTAATTATACATGGATTATGTGATACCCCTCGGATCCAAAACATGGGTTGATCAGGCCCAAGCCCAAATCCGAGGGAATATCAAACAATCAATATGTAACCGAACACAGAATATAAAGCGAAATAACAAATAAAAATAATAAACTGAAGAAATGCTAATTTAAAATCCTCAAAATATAATTATTAAAATCCGATACTCCAAAACTCCATAAGTTTAACAACTCGAGAATCCATCCAGTGGACCCCTTATAAAAAAATCCCAACAGAAACTAAAACACCAGAAATAGAATCTAAAGCTAAACATAGAAAGGATTCCTACGTAGTTGGAGGAATGAATGTCTGTATCTGCACTGCACGTCCAAGCTCTAATCCTGGAACTGACGAACGCCTGAAAAATAAGAGAGTGGGTCAGGCCCACATGCAAGTCCTATTCCACTACAATCTGTATAGTAATCCAATACGTAGATACATCCTAGATAGCCCAACAATATCTTGAGTAGTCTATATGTATATATAGTACACACTATAGGACGCTCGCTAGTCCAATAGGTTTGTCTCAGCCTGAGTAGAGATACCATGCAAATCGCACATAATGTGGTCATGTGTACCTAGACCTACCAGGAAACAACACCTATGTCCAGTTATCCATCCTAGGCGATATACGTGTCCTAACCATGGTCCCAAGACTCAAGCTCATACCATGGCACCATATAATAAATATATAAAGTCCGTACTCCTCATAATACAAAATACCATCCATCTGTGTAGTGGTCTGATATATGTATAGACATCCGTCCTGAAACCACATTAAGTCATTCAACTATTTTGTTGACATGACACAAGTAGGTGTTGGACTTAACCTAAATGGTTAATCCGTACCTTAATCCAAATTAGGTAGAATTTAGTGTTTGAACTAGTCCATACCTAGTATGTCACCGTCCCATACCGGTACATACAATCCTCCAGTTAACAAAGTTGACAAAACAGTGATAGATACTTATCAACCATACTCTAGAATTAGCATAAATACAGTTTAATATGCATATGATCAAGTTATACTTCAAATATAAGATTTAGAAATCCTATTCCAGTCCTTCAAATTTACAAAGTAGGACTACGTATACAACTCCTCCAAACAGTACCATAACTGATGCAATATACAGTTGATTTTAAAACATCAATTATTTTCCATTTAAGCATACTTATTTTTCCAGATAAATAACTATATACTTATAACACAGTTGAGACATGATTAACAGTTTAAAATCATGCGAATAAACCAAATTGCTTTAGAAAAACAATAAGCAATTTCAATGTATAATGCAACCTTCCACATACAGGTATATTGTTTAACCTTATATTATTTCCTGTTGCAACATATTAACATCAACATGCTTCCTAAGAGTCTTTACAAGTCTGTAACAGATATAAATCTCATTCACAGCCACTGGAACCATTTAGAAACAACTCCCACAGTCCAAACCAAACCCAGAACTCGAAAAACTGAAGAAAAGAGGGTTGAGCCGCCTCCCAAACTAAAGGAGCCGGCTCTCCCCTTGGTGGAACCGCCTTCACCTCATGTGGAGCCGGCTCTACAAGCCCTAGAGCCGACTCCCTCTTTTGTTGAGCCGGTTCTCCTCCTTTGAGAGCCGTATCCCCTAACCTGTTCGTCTTCTTCACCTCCGGCAAAGTTCAGAGCCACTGTATAGTTTTTATAACTTATTTTAGGGTTTAATTGATGTCCTAGAATTAATTATAAGCATGCATCCAATCCCAAATACACCAAGGTTAAGCAAGATTAAAACTAATGCAAACAGATTCTTAAACGAGAACAACTTTCAACATAAACAGATTAATGCAACGATTTAACAGTTGATTCAAACATGCTTACAAGATTAATATTAACTTCAATTTAATCTGTTTTAATGCTTGATTAATCCCTGGAGTCTAACTAGGCATGCACAGAACATGAATTAAAGGGAGGGAATAGAATAATGACTTGCCTTGAGTTTCAGTTTTGAAACTCTAAACCACCGTCTCTGAAGCTTCCGTTCAAGTTCAAGACTTTTTTTCTACACCTCCGGTGCTTTTGGTTCAACCCAGAAGCACTCCGTACAGTTATCCTTGAACCTCTCTGGAAATCTCTCAAAGTTCTCTCTGTCTCACCGTAGTGAATAGGGTTTTGTTTGTAACCCTAAACCAACGTACTGTTCTATATTTATAGGCTTCAGCACAACCATAATTCTAATACAAAACCAACCCTAAGTCGGTTATATCCCTCATATGATTAATTAAAAACTAAAATAAAACCCTATATCTAATATACATAGCAACCAAAACACGGACAACAGTTAATTTTAAAAAAATAATTTATTTAAATAGCCACATAAGCACATAATTAAACCAGTCACAAATTAATTAAACAAAATTTCAGTTAAATAAAAACAAATAAATAAAACACACAATTCAATGAAAAATAAACAAATAACCAACTAAACAAAGAATTTAGTAAAAACGCACTTAAATAATTAAATTAAATGCCAGGACTGTCCTTTTAAAATTAGGGGTATTACAGATTATGATCATTGTAATTCACCTATAAATATAAGCAATAGGGTGGTTTAGGGTTTTAGAAAAAGAAGCCAAATTCTGTAAAACAGAGAGACCGAGAGATACAGAGAATTACAGAGGGAGATAAAGAGAGGAAAACTAGGGTTTTAGGCTTAAGCTAAGACTGAATTAAGGAGGGGAGTTTGGTGTGTGCTACTGGACTGAAATAGGAGCAACAAAGGTCGTTTAACATAACCGACGTTGCTGGAGTTGTTAGAGACGATAGTTAGAGATTTTATTCCAAAGTCTCAAAGGCAAGTTTCTGTTCTATTCTTTCCCATGAATTTGTGTTCTGTGCATGCTTAGGTGGACTCTAGGGATTTAATGAAGGATTAAATAATCTGTTATGCATGTCTGATATGTGTTTAATCTCGTTTACTGAAACTATGTTGCAAATTCTTTAAGTTTCTGTTAATTGGTTCATTCTGCGTATGTGTTTAAGTTTGCTTGTTTGAGAACAATGATGTATATGGTTGCTTTGAAATTAATATAGGATGTTAAATGAACATTAGAACAAGAATTTAAACACAGTACAGAGGCCTGGAAATCACCGTAGTCGAAGAAGACAAAGGAAAAACGGACAACGGCTGCTAAGGGAGGGAGAGCAGGCTCTCAAAACCCTTAGAGCCGGCTCCTAAAGAGTTGGAGCTGGCTCTTGATATCTTGTAGCCGGCTCTAAAGGTCCTAGAGGTCCTAGAGCCGGCTCTAAGTGAATTAGAGCAGGCTCTAAATTTTGAAAGAGCCTGCTCTCCCTTTAAATGTTACATAATAGGTTTTTAGGGGCTGTTTGGGCTATACTGGGTGTCTGTACTTCGTTTAAATTGTTTTAAGTGACGTATGGGACTGTATAAGACTGGTATTATGATGAAAAAATATAAATTCATAATTGGATTGAAGAATAGAGCAAAAAAACCTAAGAGAAAATTGATAGCTTGCACACTGTCTTGTTGGTTTTACTTACTGGAACTTGGCAAGGTTTTTATATATAATCTAATTATATATAATCATATATTTTTTTTACAGTGTTATAAGTATGGTGAATTAATTATATTTAACTATACTTAGTTTGGATTTAATTGATACTTAAATTGTTATAATTGTATCGATTTATCGGCTATTTTGGAAGATTGGAATGCTATGATTTATTTTAGCAGTTTAAATAATTGGAGCATAATTTTTAGGTTCTGTAGTGAATACCTAATGACATTGTATATGTGTTAAACTATACTGATGCATATTTCGGAGAACTGCTGATAAATTAATTAATGTTATTTTTATCAATTATGTGGATGGAGGACTGTATGCACCGGTATGGGATGATGGCATACTAGGGATGGATTGGTTCAAAAACTAAGTCCTACCTAATTTGGATTAAGGTATGGGTTAACCATAAAGGTTAAGTCTGACTCATACCGGTGTCAGGTCAGTAAACAACTGAATGATATGATTTGATTTTCTGGGATGGATTGTTATACATATATCAAACCACTATACTAGATGGGTGATATTTTGTATTAAGAGGATACAGACTTTCTATATTTATGATATGGTACCATGGTATGAGCTTGAGTCTCAGGATCATGGTTAGGGTGCGTATATCGCCTAGGATGGATAGCTGGACAGTAGTTACTGTTCCCTGGTAGGTCTAGGTACACATGACCACATTGTGTGCGATTTGCATGGTATTTTTACCCAGGCTGAAACAAACCTATTGGACTAGTGAGCATCCTATAATGTGTACTTATACATATATGGACTACTCTAGATATTGTTGAGTCTATCTAGGATGTATTTGCAAATCAGATTCCTGTTTGGATCGTAGTAGAATAGGACTTGCACGTGGGTCTGACCCACTCTTTTATTTTACAGGTGCTCGTCAGTTCCAGGGTTAGAGCTTGATCGTACAGAGCAGATACGGACTTCTATTCTTTCGACTACGTAGGACTACTATCTTATTTCGCTTTGGATTTGGGTTACAGTTATTTTCTTTCCAGTTTGAGTTTTGTTTTAGGGGTCCATTTGAGGGATTCCCGAGTTGTTAATTTAATGAAGTTATTTTGGAGCTTGGTTTTTAATAATTATATTTTGAGGATTTTCAATTAAAATTCGTTTATGCCATTTATTAATTGTTTGATATTCCCTCGGATTTGGGCCTGGGACTGATCAACCCGTGTCTCGGAACCGAGGGGTATCACAAAAAATAACCACAATATCACATTTATAAACCAAGTCATGAATGGACATGCCATGCGATGTCGCTCCCCATGCTTAAAATCACTTACATTCTGCACTTTTTAAACCGTTAATGTAACCCCCTTCGGTAACCCCTCAGTGCCAAGAGAAGGATTGGCTATTGTCCCTGACCCTTGGTACCCCCGCGGCGTCATTTGGGGCCCAAATAGCTCAACCACGCTAGGGCGATCTCCCTAATTCCCTCTAGATTACACTAACTCCACGGACCGTTGGTACCCCCGCGGCGTTTGGGTTTTCATAAAAACCATTTCATCAAAATTTCTTCTCCCAATAATCCCTTTCACTTTCATTTCAAAACACTTTCCCCTTTTCTTTTATGCCCAATGTTATGAATGCATGCACATGCTTCACAATATTATAATACTACATCATTACTCACATCAAAATCCAATTCTATAAACATACTTTGGTAACAAATTTATCATGGCATCAAGCTTCACAATGACATACTATCACAGCCTTCAAGAAATCAACACAAGCATGTTGTCATCTAATCTATCTAACATAGAAGTTATTAGACATAGAAAACATATAGAAATTCTATGGACACACTTTGGCAGCTAATTTATTATGGCAGCATGTTTCAAGGACAATGTATCCTTCAGTTTTTTGAACACTATTACAACACCAAACTTATAATAAAACAGCCTATAATTGAAGCGAATTAAATATATAATTTCCAACTTGTCAAACAATAACAATACAACCATTGTAATTACTCGAATTTTAGTTTTTAGGCACATAAAAATCAAAAACATTTTAAGAGCTCAAATTCCATATTTAAAACACATAACGCATCATTTCTGTCTAAGCTACAAAATTTCAGATTTTAATTACACAACATGCCTGTAAAGAAAGCCTAATTCAAGTCATATAATGGTTCAATTTAAATGATTTAATTCACAAGAAAACAAAGGGTGTGAGGGTTAAAACAACCCTTACTAGTTGTTAACAATTCATACACAGCTTGTTACCTCCATCTTTGAAAATTCATAATAATTTCAATTCTATGTCAAATTGAGTGATTCCAAAGCCTAATAAAAGCTTAAACAATGTACTTTGAAAGTGTCAATTTAGTTTAACAAAATCCCTTCCCAATTGGAACAGTTTTGACCCAAAATTTCGAAATAAATTCTGCCCAGAAAACTAATTTCCAGCATATTGCTTCCAACTTTGAAAAATCATAATAAATTCAATTCTCATCCAAATTGAGTGAATCCAAAGCCCATTGAAATTTTAAAGAATATATTTTCAAGATAAAATCTTAATTCACCAAAATCCCTTACCATTTCAATCAGGTTTGATGAGAAAAACTCGGACAAAATCTGCCCCCAACCCAGAATATCCAGCAAAAACACTATAATTTCAAAAAATCGTAATAAATTCATTTCTCAACCAATTTAAATGAAACTAATTCTCAATGAAAGCTAATTAACTATATTATCATAATATCAAATCATCTCTAAAAGATAAATTACGAATTTACATGAATTTGAGCAAAACAGTAGTATGTAATTAAGTTTTAGAAGCATAAAATTTCAGTTTTATTTGTATACACTTTGCAACTCAAAATTTGAAAGAAATTAACTCAGTAAAGGCAAAGGAATTGAGGGTTAGACAATCCTGCCTCTTAGCAGCTTGAAAACCTAGCTACCAACAATTTAAAGCAATCCAAAGTAAGTTACCAATTTTGCAAAAAGAAGAAGAACACCTCTTGAAATTTAACCAACCCTTCCCTTTTCAAATCAGATTTTAAAATCCTAGCAGTGAAGAAATGATTGCAACTTTGCTACCAAAATGAAGCCCAAGACATCAACTACACTTTTCATTCACAAACTTTCTCAAACTCCCAACACAAAAGCTTCAAACTGTCATGTAAAGAAGACTACTATGAAGGAGAACAAAACGGGCGAAAAATGGCATTCTGCAAATTGTGTTTTGTGTCTATCCCATTTAATTGTAATGCTATATGTCATCACACACACACACACACACAATATGTGGACATGTGAACCCCCATGTGTCAAGCTCGCAATTAGTCAAATGCAAAACCAAACAAAATGACCAAAAATTCCTTTCATTATTTCTAAATGCCAATTATGCCATGTGCCTACTAAAAGTCTACTTGCCCTATATAAAATAATTAAATACCATATATACCATTTATAAAACAAAAATTCCATAATGCCCTTTATGAAATAAACAAATGACATTTAACTAAATTAAACACATTTGTAACTTAAATCATAATTTCCGGCAATAAAATAAAAATGCATGAATATCAAAATGACCAGAAAAATGATAAAAATGCATGTACTCACAATCTCCCCAACATATAAGGATTTCGTCCCTGAAATCTATCCACCTTAAAAGAAAAGGTGATGCGCTTATCGTACTCACAGAACTCGCCAAGAACTCTAACCAGTATTACCACACAATCCGCAAAGCCTATGGACTCATATCATACAACAAACATAACAGTCTACAAAATCCCCTCTAGCTCTCCAGTTACTAATGAGGAAAAGTGGACACAAACTTTTGTGATAAAATGCATCTACTATCAACTGACTCTAATCTGTGAATTCAAAGCTTGACAAGTCTGTGCCCTCAAGCAATAATGGATTCGAATCCCACAAAACCGAGCTAACGCAAATCATAACTGTCAAGATACTCATAACATTATTCCTAACGTCTACTCTTATCACTAGTTAAGGTAAAATCAATCTCAATCAGTCCTTATTAACAACCGGTATTCAACTGAAATGCAAGTTAATTAAATGATAACCCAAAACATCACCATATTACTCTACTATTGTCACCATCCTTATCCATATTCCAACCCAGGAATTCATAATCATAACATTCTACAAAATTAAGAAATCCATAACACAATCCCTGTCATGAATACCAATGTGGCAATCCACCAATCCAACATAACACCAATGAAAAACTGTCAATCCTCAACCATCATAATCATTAAAGAATACAGCTTACCATGATCTGTTAGTCTGACCAGTGTCTATTAACACATACTCATAAGAACGGTAGCCTCGTTGGCGTCTAGAGCCCACCCAGACATACTCGTCAGCATGGTAGCATAGTCGGCAACTAGTGCCCGCCCACAACGTCCGTATAGGTAATGTGGCATCACTAGTGCCTAATACAATCTCATAACATACCCTTTTCCTAAGACACCTATGACGTCACCTGAAACTATAAGTGTCTCCCATGACACACCAACTGTCATCCTTGTTAGTGTCTTGATATTGTGTTTAGAGCCGGGTATGGTCCATAATGTCTGACTGGTCTATTTAGCCATCCCACACCCAAACAACAATTACATTATCACTGACCCACTTTTAATCAAATCCCAAGTCACTAAGACTTAATTCTAGCATTAACTGCTATCAAAACTTTTCTAATATTAGGATCCAACTCTGGACTCCTTACCACTAATCACACCTGAACGTTTCATTGTTACATGCATGAAACACTCACATATGCTAAACACTAATCAGTGCACATCAAAATTATATCCTTATTGGTAGAACCTCACAATACCAGTCAAGTCGTGTCTAATAAGGACATCTGATAACCACACATGATTATGCTGATAAACCATCCACAAACGACAACGCTACTGGCGTCAATCCTACCACTCATTTCCTAGACCTCAAAGTGCCTGACATTTCTTACGAGGTGACATACTATAGCGAAATACAAGTTAACAACAATGACACTATCCACAGTCCCAAACTGACTCACATGGATACAAGCCGTTAAACACATAACATGCTTCATTTTTTAAACAATTAAACAATTATCACGTAAGCACACAAGCATGCTTGCAAAATAAGAAACACGTAGGCACGTAAGCATGTGAGACAACATAAACCAGAAAACCCTTAATCGTAGATAGACCACTACCCGTCGTCTTTAGGTTAGACGAACGATGCCTTGATACCACTTTTGTCACGACCCTATACCGTAATCCAGCTTGTGAATATAAAACAGAACAAAGAAATGCTCGTATTCAGAAATGTCTGACCGAGTCCGGGAACAATGTCAAAAAAAATTTAGATTAAACTTTAATACTCATGGCTGATAATAAGAAAATCCCTTATTTCAAAAGTCATGTTAAATAAAGTATCCTGTCCCAACACGCACACACAAAATCCATTTCCCTGTCCACACATTATCTAAAAATATAAAAGTAGGTTTCATAATTAAAATCCTATAACCCTTTAATTACAATATTTTAACACGATTTGTTTTGGAAAAATATTTACAAATATACATGTTGGTCTCAAAATATACATTTCCCATTTATACAAAGATATATAACCAAATAGAACCCAACATCCATCCATGGCTGTGGAGGAATTTCCTCTACGACCTCTTGTCCATAATCTGAAAAAAATGTGTATAAAATAGGAATGAGCAACCACAGCTTAACAGGAAATGCCTAACCACCACTCCTTAAAACCCCTATGAATCCAAACAAAGAATAGGAATCGGAAAGGGGGTCATACAAATCATGGGAAAATAATCATCACATCATTATGCTATCTCACAAAACAGTCAACACAGAAGAATATGAAGTACCATATACACAGAGTCTAAACCATTTCCTTTATTACAACTTTCTATACAAAGAATCACATTTCTCATTATCACAACCATTAGTCTAAAGATATGCCCTTGTACTGTGAAAAGACTATCCCTCTATTAATGTGATACCTCCGAATTTCCGAATGCGGGTTGGCCAGGCCCACGCCCGAATACCCGAGGATATCAAAACAAATTGATAATAAACGAACACAGAGTACAAAAGAATAAAGAAGAATAAATAAAATGCTGACAAGAAACTAAAATGATAATCTAATAATAAACCTCATAATATATTTCCATTAATTAATAAACTCTTCTGATACAACTGATCCTCCAAAATACAACTCGGGAATCTATACTGTGTGGACCCCTAGAAAATCCAAACTAAACAAATGACAGTAATCTAAAACAGGAAACTGAATCATAAAGGAACTCTTATGTAGCATCGGAAGAATGAAGTAGGCTGATCCCCGCTCAGCACGAACAACCTCTACTCGTGACGAACACCTGAAAAATAATGGTGGGTCAGGCCCACAAACAAGTTCTACTCTACTACAGTCCAAGCAGAGATCCGATACACGTATACATCCTAGTCAATCCAACAGTAACTAGTAGTCCGTATATATATATATACACACTAAAGGAACCTCACTAGACTGTAGGGTTGTCTCAACCTGAATAGTAGGCAACATGCAAAACGCACATATAGTGGGCATGAGTACCTAGACCTACCAGGGTACACAACTACACTATATCTAGCTACACATCCCTGGCGATATACGCGCCCTAACCATTGATCCTGAGACTCAAGCTCATATCATGGCACCATACTTATATATATATAATCTAGTAACCATCCTATCCAGTATAAATTAATCCTCCATAAGTCATTCAACTTGTTCAGCTGACCTGACTTGAATATAAGTAGGACTTAACATTTTAGTTAATCCATTCCCTTATATAATAAATTAATCCTCCATAAGTCATTCAACTTGTTCAGCTGACCTGACTTAAATATAAGTAGGACTTAACATTTTAGTTAATCCATTCCCTTGTATAAAATAGGTAGGACTTAATTGATAAGTTAATCCATCCCTAGAATGCCACCGTCCCATACCGGTGCATTAAACCACACAATCTAACAATTGATGTAACAATTAAGAAAATACATCAAACATTCCACAAATAACTATGATAAATATGATATCAAGTTATCACATAATAGGAATGACTTATTATTTCTTTAAACTTCCTATATCATATGTCCTACACAAACTGAATCTTATACATGATGATATTTTATTATACCGTTAAATAAGGATTCTCTATATCCAATTCATCCTACACATTTAATCTCAATTGCTAAAATATTTTAAAAGATTAAATCCATTCGTTTGTTTAAAACATTCAAATAGCAAGCATCATTATGATTGAGTCTATTTAAATTTATTAAAACCCAAACCTAGTCCCTATTTAATGTTTAGGAATCCTAGGCATGTTTCTACGTTCCATCATTCCAAAGATATGAAAAATACGTAATATAAACATGTAAAAATTCACATAAGAAATCAAATCAAAATCATGCATTTTATCAATTCATAACACAAGAACAGATATGAACCAATTTCATAGAACCTATGTTCTAACCCAATTAAACATGCATAATTATTTAATTTTATGTGTTTAATAAATCATGAAATTTCCTAGGCATGTACAGAAACACGAATCAAAGGGAAAGAGATAGAAGAAGAACTTGCCTTAAATTTTCGGATCGAAAGTTAAACTTCGTTTTCCTTGATCTTCTTTCAATAGGGTTTTTCTCCTCATTCCTTCATTTTCCTCCTTCCCTCTCTAACACTATCTCTCCAGTATATATCACGTGAATATTTCTAACCCCCTTTTACAACCTATAGCTATATATTTATAGGCTAAATAAAATAACTCTAACCCTTTTCCCAATCCAAGTCAACTAAAAAAAAATGAAAATAAAAATATTAAAAAGGTAAACAAAATATGTTACGTATATAATTTATGTATATGTTTATTAAATAAATAAATTATACACATTCCATTATTTATTAATGGATTATCCAATAATATTTAAGTTACCATAATATTATAAAGTAACTTAAAATATAACACGTATCAAATCTATGTATATTTTTATTATTTAAATAAACATATACATCAGATTAAATATTATTACCCAAATTACCATAAAAGTAATTAATAAATTACTTTCTCTTTTATATATATATATATATTAAAAAGGTAAGTAAAATATGTTACGTATATAATTTATGTATATGTTTATTAAATAAATAAATTATACACATTCCATTATTTATTAATGGATTATCCAATAATACTTAAGTTACCATAATATTATAAAGTAACTTAAAACATAACACGTATCAAATTTATGTATATTTTTATTATTTAAATATAAAACATATACATCAGATTAAATATTACTACCCAAATTACCATAAAAGTAATTAATAAATTACTTTCTCTTTTATATATATATATATTAAAAAGGTAAGTAAAATATGTTACGTATATAATTTATGTATATGTTTATTAAATAAATAAATTATACACATTCTATTATTTATTAATGGATTATCCAATAATACTTAAGTTACCATAATATTATAAAGTAACTTAAAACATAACACGTATCAAATTTATGTATATTTTTATTATTTAAATATAAAACATATATATCAGATTAAATATTACTACCCAAGTTACCATAAAAATAATTAATAAATTACTTTCCTTTTTATATATGTATATAATATATATCTATATATATACATACATTATCCATGGGTAATAATCCATACACATCCAACCTCCTATCCAAGTAGTCCATGGGACCCAATTGGTTGGCCCATTACTACTAACCATAACCATAAAAGAAAAATAAAATAAAATAATAAAAGAAAAGAAAACATTTAATTTACAATTAATCAAAACACCATTTAAGTACATAATTTAATTAAACAATTAACACATAGACAAATACAAATAATACATAGACACATAATCAAATAATCAAGTAATACCTAATTCAATTAAACACATAAGCAATTAGTCAAATAATTAATTAAATAATTAAAAAATATAATTAAAATAAATAAATAAATACTGAGACTATCCTTTTAAAATTAGGGGTATTACATTCTTCCCCCCTAATAAAAGGAATTCCGTCCTCGGAATTTGCCCTTACTTTCTTCCATTATGCTTGGAAACTGTGAGCGAAAAACATCCTCATATTCCCAAATAGACGCAACCTCACTATAATGGCTCCACTTAACTCCAATATACCCAGTGGTATACAGAGTTCCTATATTTTAAGAAACACAATAATCATACAATGCGTAGGTTGTATCAAATAACAACGTAATCCTCCTATGTCGACAAGGGAATGATCTACATACCTCCAAGTGCCATAGAATATACGCACAAACTCCTATGCACCCAGCGCTAATAATTTGGTAACGCTAATTCAGAGGTGACTGCCTCAATTGCGAAACACAATCTTCTAAAAGTCAATGTAATAAGTAAAACTGACCTTTCTCCAAAAATTGCCTTTCTTCCTACATAGAAAACAGAACGAGCAAACTACTCCCTGATAGAAAAACTCTAGTATACGAGTTCAACTATTTACAACATCCTACTGTTGCCTCCCAACCGCGTGCAGTTCAATATAAAGGGAAGTATCTATTTTTGACATATTTTTAAATGAAGTCGAGGTCTGATTGTACAACCCTTACTTCCATTTCCAACCAACAAATGAGAGGTATGCATTGTGAAAGATACAAAACCTCTAAAGTTGTCACACTAACCTCTTTGTGCCAACAATATCACAGACAAAATTCCGACAAGTGAAGTAAACACTTCCAACAGTCCATGAAAATCTAGGATATACGCCTCAAACATATCCTTTATGGTCTAATTTAATCTCTCGATTAATTCCTCCGTCTATATATATGAAATAGAGCTGCTGCTCCAAAATCTTCATAAAGCTCATTCGAAATATCACTTTGCATCCACTAATATAGACATCCACATGCTATCACACCACTATCACTGAATTATATAACTACTATGAAGTTCTAAAATAAGCATCACTCAAATTTATGCCCTCAAGCGATCTTTCTCAATCCACCACTCGGATTCCATATGGAAAATTGAAATTCCAAATCAATGTCGATCCTTCCCACCAACTATCACTCCTGTTTAGTTCAACTTCCATATTTGTTATAGGAAGTGGCTAAAGATTCCTATGATATCTAATGATCAACTTTCCACCTTTGCAGCAGGATTTACACTTAGGGCAATTATATACACGTCCCTATCCGTACCTGTTCACCAAAACTGACATTTGATGTCGTGATGTACCTTCTAACCGTCTGGGTGTACCAAGAAAAATTATAAATTTCCATCTCAGTCGCCCGACAATCATATCACTATTTATAGAAACTACTAACTCCTCCTCCAGTACCTTAAACTCCATCTGAGTAAGGTAACACCTTCTCTAGGGTCAGCTCCGATATTCAAAATTGACCTCCTGAACTACCTTGGTAATAACAAGTGTTATTATTCACACTTTGCATCCATCTAAGCCGTCTCGTGATCCGTTATATTCGTATGAACTGATATCTTACCAGCTCGATCAAAATAGACAAAATGAAACTGATTTAATTTTATCAGTCAACCAATATCCCATCTAGAATCCTGACCCTTGCATCAAATCAGCAATCCCTCAACTAAATCTGTGAAAATGCTCTGTCATTTCCACTTCAGTATAGAAAATAGCTGCAAGAATCCAGTGATCTCTGATGGTCCATCTCTACTATATAATAAATATTAGACTTAGAGAAAAAAACACTATATTCCTCTTCCAGCATGTCCTCCAAACATCTGCTTCATACTGTGAAGCATCATGTTTCTACTAGGATGAATAAAGAACTAAGAGTTGTGAAACTCAATCCTTGCATCCTCCATCAAATTTGTCTACAGAAAGTACCGTTAGTCTGGTACCACCAGCTTTCGTCTGTACCCATTGTTTAAATTGAAGTATCTTCAAAAGCGAATTCTGTAACTAAATCTATCCACCACTGATCCGTGATAAACTTGCCGATATTAAAAATCAATCGATAATTCAATTTATCAATAGTTAACTATGACTTTAACTCAACAAAAGTCAACAAACTACGACCTTTCCATACATACCATGCACCTCATCTTTATATAAGTATTTGGTCTCACCATCTTGTCTTTGACACACCCTGCTTCTTTAAGACAAGTTAATGACAATCCGACTTCTTTATCTAACTTTAAAAGAATATGAAATCTTCTCATCCTCTACATAAGTCATCAATTTCCTTGCAACAGCTAATTGTTGCAAATTGTGACTAAAAAAATAATTCCATATTATTTATGGAAATGAAGAGACTTAGTTTCCTCCTCCATGTGCAACACCGGCAAATTCCTCCCAATGACATACCCTCTTGAATAAATTCTTGATTAAGAATTTACAGATGAATATTTATTCAGTCTCCTATCCTCACTCAGTGTCATTCCAATAAGTACTTAATCCAGTACTAAATCCTCCTTCTGGCTTGGTAACAACTTCTGAAATTTTCAAGAAGATGTTCAGCAAATCCAGCACCTCTGATATATCATCATGGCGTTTTAGTGATCTTTATTTACCACTACCTCACGCATACCGAAACATTAACAATCACCAATATCATGACGTTGTAATATGATACGAATCCATACCTAACGTAAAGTATATCAAATTAATCGTTCTAGATTGTTTGACTCATAGTGATGGTTTAATTATCCCATCCTAAAACACACCATAATGACACATGTCCAGGTCCAATAGATTGGTTAGATTTATGTGTATCTACCAAATCCTATGACCGTATGCTCACAAATTTAGCGTAAATAGCGTTATGACTCCATGTTATTAAAACAATAATTGGTTGATCACACACTTATATCCCCAACTAAACCACATACTAAATCCCGAGTAATTAACAAAAAAATAAAATAAAACACGTATGATAAACACAATAGAACAAAATATACTCCTACTTAGGACATCGTTCTTTCTAGAAAAGAAAGTCTCCTTTGAAATCAACCTTACTAGATTGTTTCAAAATTTCCTTTTATAGTTTCGTAAATAATCATTCAACCTCAAAACATATCCTTTAAAACATCGCTTAAAAGTACAAATGTTTTCCTAAGCAAATACCGAGGACTTAACCTTCGTCCTCCTTATATGCGGAATATAAACTGTCTTACTTGACTTTATAAATCGAATTAGAACGTCACAACATAATACCAATACCTTTTTGTATGTGATTTAAAAATTATGTATTTCGTTCTAATAAGAACACATCCGATCCCCAAACTCCTGAACAATACTTCTTATATACCTCTTTTAGAGATGATAAGAAAGATTTAATTATTTGTAGATCGATCAACCCCAATTCTACTAATAACATTCACTATACTACTAGTAATTCAGATCACCTCGCGTAATCATCCCTTTTCAAGATTTAGTACCCTCTCTATTGGATACACATAAATCTCCTCCATTAGGATCCTCTTCGGCTCCTACTCCTTGCTTGTCTCCTTTTTGAGATTAACTGAAGTAATGTTGGTCCCGATATGCAGTGACCTATCACGTACACCTAAATCCTTCCTTGGCTTATACTTTTAAAGTAACGCCAAACGAGCCTAAACCGTCAATCCTTAACTCTGCCTTCTAGTAACGAAATCGATAACATACTCCTCTACTCCTTTGGGTCTTTATTGCTTTCGCCTTGAACCCATCCTTTTTCTAGTGCCAACCATTCTATGACTATAGAATATAATTGACATCAGCTCCTCCTAACAAACCGTAAATAAAGTACAACGAATCCTAATATGGACTCTAAGTTTTAAGAGACGCAACGCGGAAGTCACATAACGAAAGACACTCCTAAGGACACTTGAACCTAGAGTGCTCTGATACCAACTGTGATACCTCCGAATTTCCGAATGCGGGTTGGCCAGGTCCACGCCCGAATACCCGAGGATATCAAAACAAATTGATAATAAACGAACACAGAGTACAAAAGAATAAAGAAGAATAAATAAAATGCTGACAAGAAACTAAAATGATAATCTAATAATAAACCTCATAATATATTTTCATTAATTAATAAACTCTTCTGATACAACTGATCCTCCAAAATACAACTCGGGAATCCATACTGTGTGGACCCCTAGAAAATCCAAACTAAACAAATGACAGTAATCTAAAACAGGAAACTGAATCATAAAGGAACTCTTATGTAGCATCGGAAGAATGAAGTAGGCTTATCCCCGCTCAGCACGAACAACCTCTACTCGTGACGAACACCTGAAAAATAATGGTAGGTCAGGCCCACAAACAAGTTCTACTCTACTACAGTCCAAGTAGAGATCCGATACACGTATACATCCTAGTCAATCCAACAGTAACTAGTAGTCCGTATATATATATATACACACTAAAGGAACCTTACTAGACTATAGGGTTGTCTCAACCTGAATAGTAGGCAACATGCAAAATGCACATATAGTGGGCATAAGTACCTAGACCTACCAGGGTACACAACTACACTATATCTAGCTACACATCCCTGGCGATATACGCGCCCTAACCATTGATCCTGAGACTCAAGCTCATATCATGGCACCATACTTATATATATATAATCTAGTAACCATCCTATCCAGTATAAATTAATCCTCCATAAGTCATTCAACTTGTTCAGCTGACCTGACTTGAATATAAGTAGGACTTAACATTTTAGTTAATCCATTCCCTTATATAATAAATTAATCCTCCATAAGTCATTCAACTTGTTCAGCTGACCTGACTTAAATATAAGTAGGACTTAACATTTTAGTTAATCCATTCCCTTGTATAAAATAGGTAGGACTTAATTGATAAGTTAATCCATCCCTAGAATGCCACCGTCCCATACCGGTGCATTAAACCACACAATCTAACAATTGATGTAACAATTAAGAAAATACATCAAACATTCCATAAATAACTATGATAAATATGATATCAAGTTATCACATAATAGGAATGACTTATTATTTCTTTAAACTTCCTATATCATATGTCCTACACAAACTGAATCTTATACATGATGATATTTTATTATACCGTTAAATAAGGATTCTCTATATCCAATTCATCCTACACATTTAATCTCAATTGCTAAAATATTTTAAAAGATTAAATCCATTCGTTTGTTTAAAACATTCAAATAGCAAGCATCATTATGATTGAGTCTATTTAAATTTATTAAAACCCAAACCTAGTCCCTATTTAATGTTTAGGAATCCTAGGCATGTTTCTACGTTCCATCATTCCAAAGATATGAAAAATACGTAATATAAACATGTAAAAATTCACATAAGAAATCAAATCAAAATCATGCATTTTATCAATTCATAACACAAGAACAGATATGAACCAATTTCATAGAACCTATGTTCTAACCCAATTAAACATGCAAATTATTTAATTTTATGTGTTTAATAAATCCTGAAATTTCCTAGGCATGTACAGAAACACGAATCAAAGGGAAAGAGATAAAAGAAGAACTTGCCTTAAATTTTTGGATCGAAAGTTAAATTTCTTCTTGCTTGATCTTCTCTCAATAGGGTTTTTCTCCTCATTCTTTCATTTTCCTCCTTCCCTCTCTAACACTATCTCTCCAGTATATATCACGTGAATATTTCTAACCCCCTTTTACAACCTATAGCTATATATTTATAGGCTAAATAAAATAACTCTAACCATTTTCCCAATCCAAGTCAACTAAAAAAAAATGAAAATAAAAATATTAAAAAGGTAAACAAAATATGTTACGTATATAATTTATGTATATGTTTATTAAATAAATAAATTATACACATTCCATCATTTATTAATGGATTATCCAATAATATTTAAGTTACCATAATATTATAAAGTAACTTAAAACATAACACGTATCAAATCTATGTATATTTTTATTATTTAAATAAACATATACATCAGATTAAATATTACTACCCAAATTACCATAAAAGTAATTGATAAATTACTTTCTCTTATATATATATATATATATATATATATATATATATATATATATATATATATATATATTAAAAAGGTAAGTAAAATATGTTACATATATAATTTATGTATATGTTTATTAAATAAATAAATTATACACATTCCATTATTTATTAATGGATTATCCAATAATACTTAAGTTACCATAATATTATAAAGTAACTTAAAACATAACACGTATCAAATTTACGTATATTTTTATTATTTAAATATAAAACATATACATCAGATTAAATATTACTACCCAAATTATCATAAAAGTAATTAATAAATTACTTTCTCTTTTATATATATATATATTAAAAAGGTAAGTAAAATATGTTACGTATATAATTTTTGTATATATTTATTAAATAAATAAATTATACACATTCCATTATTTATTAATGGATTATCCAATAATACTTAAGTTACCATAATATTATAAAGTAACTTAAAACATAACACGTATCAAATCTATGTATATTTTTATTATTTAAATATAAAACATATACATCAGATTAAATATTATTACCCAAATTACCATAAAAATAATTAATAAATTACTTTCCTTTTTATATATGTATATAATATATATCTATATATATACATACATTATCCATGGGTAATAATCCATACACATCCAACCTCCTATCCAAGTAGTCCATGGGACCCAATTGGTTGGCCCATTACTACTAACCATAACCATAAAAGAAAAATAAAATAAAATAATAAAAGAAAAGAAAACAGTTAATTCACAATTAATCAAAATACCATTTAAGCACATTATCTAATTAAACAATTAACACATAGACAAATACAAATAATACATAGACACATAATCAAATAATCAAGTAATACCTAATTCAATTAAACACATAAGCAATTAGTCAAATAATTAATTAAATAATTAAAAAATACAATTAAAACAAATAAATAAGTACTGAGACTATCCTTTTAAAATTAGGGGTATTACAATTAATACCTAAGGAACACTTTAGTATTAATGATTTACTGCACCTAGACAAAATGATAACCACTCATGTCTAATCATAAACACAAACTAAGAATATTCATCTACTATTACTCCATAATTACTACATTCTTTCTAATAAATCTCTTAACTGGTCCTATGCCATGCTGGGAGAAAAATAACCACAATATCACATTTATAAACCAAGTCATGAATGGACATGCCATGCAATGGTTGCAATGTCACGCGATGTCGCTTCCCATACTTAAAATCACTTACATTCTTCACTTTTCAAACCGTTAATGTAACCCCCTTCGTTAAACCCTTAGCGCCGAGAGAATGATTGGTTACTGTCCTTGACCCTTGGTACCCCCACGGCGTCGTTTGGGGCCCAGATAGCTCAACCACGCTAGGGCGATCTCCCTAATTCCTTCTAGGTTACATTTATTCCACGGACCGTTGATACCCCCGCGGATTCTAGGTTTTCATAAAAACCATTTTATCAAAATTTCTTCTCCCAATAATCCCTTTCACTTTCATTTCAAAACACTTTCCCCTTTTCTTTCATGCCCAATGCTATGGAATAATGCACATGCTTCACAATATTATAATACCACATCATTACTCACATCAAAATCCAATTCTATAAACATACTTTGGCAACAAATTTATCATGGCAGCAAGTTTCACAATGACATACTATCACAGCCTTCAAGAAATCAACACAAGCATGTTGTCATCTAATCTATACAACATAGAAGTTATTAGACATAGAAAACATATAGAAATTATATGGACACACTTTCGCAACAAATTTATCATGGTAGCATGTTTCAAGGACAATGTATCCTTCAGTTTTTTGAAGTGAACTAAATATATAATTTTCAGTTTGTCAAACAATAACAATACAACCATTGTGATTACTAGAATTTCAGTTTTTAAGCACATAAACATCAATAACATTTTAAGAGATCAAATTCCATATTTAAAACACATAACGCATCATTTCTGTCTAAGTTACAAAATTTCAGATTTTAATTACACAACATGCCTGTAAAGAAAGCCTAATTCAAGTCATATAATGGTTCAATTTAAAGGATTTAATTCACAAGGAAACAAAAGGTGTGAGGGTTAAAACAACCCCTACTAGTTGTTAACAATTCATACACAACTTGTTACCTCCATTTTTGAAAATTCATAATAATTTCAATTCTATGTCAAATTGAGTGATTCTAAAGCCTAATAAAAGCTTAAACAATGTACTTTGAAAGTGTCAATTTAGTTTAACAAAATACCTTCCCAATTGGAACAGTTTTGACACAAAATTTCAAAATAAATTCTGCCCAGAAAACTGATTTCCAGCCTGTTGCTTCCAACTTTGAAAAATTATAATAAATTCAATTCTTATCCCTATTGAGTGAATCCAAAGCCCATTGAAAGTTTAAAGACTATATTTTCAAGACAAAATCTTACTTCACTGAAATCCCTTACCATTTAAATCAGGTTTGATGAGAAAAACTCGGACAAAATCTACCCCCAACCCAGAATTTCCAGCAAAAACACTATAATTTCAAAAATTCGTAATAAATTCATTTCTCAGCCAATTTAAATGAAGCCAATTCTCAATGAAAGCTAATTAACTATATTATCATAATATCAAATCATCTCTAAAAGATAAATTATGAATTTACATGAATTTAAGCAAAACAGTAGCATGTAATTAAGTTTCAACAACACAGAATATCAGTTTTATTTGTATACGCATTGCAACTCAAAATTTGAAAGAAATTAACTCACTAAAGGCAAAGGAATTGAGGGTTAGACAATCCTACCTCTTAGCAGCTTGAAAACCCAGCTACCAACAATTTAAAGCAATCCAAAGTAAGTTACCAATTTTGCAAAAAGAAGAAGAACACATTTTGAAATTCAACCAACCCTTCCCTTTTCAAATCAGATTTTAAATCCCAGCAGTGAAGAAATGATTGCAACTTTGCTACCAAAATGAATCCCAAGACATCAACTACACTTTTCATTCACAAACCCTTCTCAAACTCCCAACACAAAAGCTTCAAACTGTCATGTAAAGAAGACTACTATGAAGGAGAACAAAACGGGCGAAAAATGGCATTCTGCAGATTGTGTTTTGTGTCTATCCCATTCAATTGTAATGCTATATGTCATCACACACACACACACAATATGTGAACATGTGAACCCCCATGTGTCAAGCTCGCAATTAGTCAAATGCAAGACCAAGCAAAATGACCAAAAATTCCTTCAATTATTTCTAAATGCCAATTATGCCATGTGCCTACTAAAAGTCTACTTGCCCTATATAAAATAATCAAATACTATATATACCATTTGTAAAACAAAAAGTCCATAATGCCCTTTATGAAATAAACAAATGACATTTAACTAAATTAAACACATTTGTAACTTAAATCATAATTTCCGGCAATAAAATAAAAATACATGAATATCAAAATGACCAGAAAAATAATAAAAATGCAAGTGCTCACAAGCAGTTCCTGGGACGCCCGCCATCCACTCCTACTTTCCATTCACCTAGAAAGTGAAACCCCGGTTTTTAGGAGCCGAACAATGGGTTTAGTTGATTTTGTTATATATATATTTACACTGTCTGAAAAAAGGGAGCAGGTTCAGTAGAAAGTGAGAAAGAGAAATGGAAATGTGATTTTGATGTGTTAGTGGCGGGTCCTAGTAATGGTTTGTTTGGCCAAAATTTCCTTGGGCTTTGGCCTCATATGGGCTATATCGAATGAAGTTTGTGTATAATGAAATGAAGATGAGGAAGAAAGATTGTGGGCTGGTCCCACATGGTGACTTTTTGGACAAAAATTAATTGTGCATGCACATGGGTTTTGTTGGTTGATCTTTTTATTGTGTTGGTGCATTTTTCCCTTATATATCTGGTTTGTGGCTTAACGAGGATACAATGAAAAGAGATAGAAAAAAATTTAGAGAAAGAGTAGTAAGCCGAGAGAAGACAGAGAGTGAACCGAGAGAGAGTTTGCTGAGGTCGGGAGCTTGAGACTTTGATGATCCCGTGAGGAATTTTTTTTTTTTTTTTTTCAGGTAGGGGTATTCTAATGCATAAATTCTCATACCTTTGTGAGTTTTCTTACTTAAATTGATGTTAAACATGTTCAATTTGTATAATCTCTTACAAAAATTGTTTAAATGTTAAATATGGAATACATGACTACTTGTTGATTGTTGTGTAGTGATTCAACATACCTATATGAAATTAAATTCATGACTTAAATGCTTACCATGTTAAATTGAGGTTGATTGAAGGCATGAGTTATGTGTTTTAGAAATTCTTGTTAGATAGTGTGTGTGAAAATTTTATTATTGAATTGATAATTCGAAACATGGTGCATTCTTGCATCCATCGGGAAGGAAAAAAGGGAAAATATTTTAAAACAAAGGAAACTGATTTTTGGAAAATATTTTCAAAAGTGTTTGCGAAAACCAGACGCCTAGGAGGCGCCTAGTCATCCGTGTTGTTAATATAGTCTAGAAGGGAGTATGGTTGAGCTAACTAGGCCGGATGCGACGCCTTGGAGGTGTCTTGTGGTCGTGAATAGTTAGTCAACCCTCCATTCGTAACGTCTTGGAGGTGCCTTGGGTCGGATTACAGTAACGGTTTGGAAGTTGAAACGGAAATATTTCGGATATGGGGAGCGATATTTGCATGACATGGCACTTCATGACATTGTGGGAAATTTGTGATTGGTTGACATTTGCTACATACTTGTTGTTGTGGTTGAGAATATGTATTCCCCATGGTATGACCCTGTTCCTTTTTACCCATTCTTTGTGTGAAATTCACGGGGATATAAGAAGTGTGTCTTAGACACTTCTTATTGAGCTTATGCTCACCCTATTATATTTTTAACATTTTTCATGATACGGAAAAGAGGTGGCGAACGACGATCCACCACAAGTTTAGATGAGATTGGATACCTATTTTATTTTGCTATCTTTTGTATTAGAACTCTAATATTTTGTAAATGTAATCTTAACCGTTTTGTAGAACTTTAATTTAATTGGTATAATGTTGTAAGTTATGGACTTTAGAATTTTAGCTATATTTTATGGACTGTAACTTGATGTAACTAAAGTGTGTTCCTTATTTGGATGAGATGGAGGAACGTGACTTTTTATATGTATGTAATCATTTTGGGAATGTGATATTGTAACGACCCAAATCCACTGGGTCTAGATCGTTAAACGGATCTTTATCCGACCCAAAATCATCCAAGGGTAATATGGTTCTTTCACGTTAAATTTGTATATTAAAACTTAACAAGGACAAAATGGTCATTTGCCACAAGTCTAATAGTATGAGATTCAAAGGGCATAATGGTCATTTACTTATGTCACTTAATAAATAAGATAAAGTTCGGGGCAATATAATCTTTTCTGTGATAAAAAAATAATTATTGAATTTTATTGGGTCCTAAAATAAATACTCGTAACTTTGAATAAAAGAATAATTAGGGAAACTAAACAAAAAATGTGTGGAATAGGAACCGGTCGACGTGTATGCATTACACATCAACTGGTTTGGGTCACGCACAATGACATTGCCCACTGCCAAGATACCGGTTGACGTGTGGGAGGCTACACGTCGACTGGTTCAGGTCATCCGGTCGACGTGTGGAATTTTATGTCGACCGGTTCTGGGATATCCAAACTCAAAATTTTTCACTGTCCGAGATACACCAACATTGATAACCAATCACCCTACATACCATACCCACATACATATTTGAAAACATTTTAACATCTAATACATTAACAACAATAACAATATTAACATAATTTACAACACGTTACATGAAATACACTAAATGATTTAGTGTAAATAAGCATAATTACAATTCCCCAATGGCCAAATATATAATGAATCTGAATATTTCACATGCTACAAAATGGTACATTTGGGTCAACACCTTACAAAATGAGGTCTAATACAAAAAGTAGCAAAATATACATTATCCTAATCCAAGCTAAAGCTGTGGTGGATGGTCGTCCGCCACTTCTTTTTCCGAATCTAAAAATATTAAAATAATGAGGTGAGCTAAACGCTCAGTAAGAAGTGTCTAATACACACTTCTTATGACCCCGTGAATCCACGTAAGGAATAGGTAAAGAAAACAGGATCATAGCATAGGGGTATATGACAACAACTTCAGTGACAAGTATATAACAATGGTCACCCAAATACATACACACCATATATTCTAATGAAGTGCAATGTCATGCAAATGTCGCTCCTCATATCCGAAACATTTCCGTTTCAACTTTCAAACCGTTAGTGTAGTCCGACCCAAGGCACCTCTAAGGCGTCACGAAAGGAGGATTGGCTAACCATCCAAGACCACAAGGCACCTCCAAGGCGTCGCATCCGGCCTGGTTAGCTCTGTTGGGATTTATATGCCTTGGCATAGCAAATTCCTGTTTGGATTAAAGTGACATATGTTCCTGACGTTTATGAAATATTTATATTTTATACAATTGGTGAATTCAATGTATTATATTTCGATTCATTATAGAATTGATAATGTCCATTTGATTACAAGAGATATTTATATATATGTTTGTGATGACAATCAATGCATGATATATAAATAAGTAATCATAAATGGTTCATAGTCGGTAATTATGGATGGACTCATAATTAATTAAGATTTGAACTAGATCCGTGTCAGGTTGAGATATATTGCGAGAGCCGTCGTATGCAATTGCTCCCTATCACCGTCATGGCATTTGACTCTTAAGTATGAGAAAATTATAGACTCTTTTATTAATTAATAATTACTTTGATTTGTTCGGCGGATTCTTCGGGATCCTTAGACCGACACTTTAGGTAGTTATGTAATTAATAGTTAGATGGTTATATTTTCAATATTTGCATCATTGCTACTTGTATTTATTTTGTATTGATTATGGTTGATCACAAAGTAAATTCGAAGGCCTTCGTGTATTTTTAGACAAAATGATTTATTATATATTTATTTATTTAAATTATTATTTTTGTCAAACAAATGTTTTATTGTGATCGAGCCAGAAATAATCAAAGGTACCAAAATAAATATATTAATTAAGTAGTCGGATTGATGGCTTTATTTATCCGATAACTAATTATGCATAGAGGGGTCAAAGTGCAATATTGACTTAGAGGTTATTTATTATTTAATTGGAGTTCAATTAATTTCTTTTAGTGGAGTAGAAATTAATTTATGAATTAATTGAATTGGGTCCATGGACCGGGCCAATTATTAATTCATTGTAGCCAATAAAATAATAGGCCCAATGGATTCTCACTCACAGCCCAACTTGATATTGGAATCATATTAGATTTGAGACATGTGAATTAGAGATTGAGAAGGATTAGTTGTTTTCTTTTCTTTACCTTTATGTTGCCTATAAATATACATGGTCTATGTATATTTTAGGGGTGATTTTTAGTAGAAGGAAAAAGGAATATATTTTCTCTCTCTAGAAAATTAGGGTTTATGTTCTCATCTAATGGAGGCTTCCACAAGCCTAATTTTCCAAGGTCATTCATGGAGGCATATGAGTGATTCCTAAAGGCAAAACAATTACCAAGAAGATGGAGATCCAAGAAGAATGCATCTTGCTAAGGAATCTACAATAAGTGAGAACATTCACTTTAGAGGAGAGATCTAAAGTTTACTCAAACCTTAATGTAAGTATTCAATCTTTTAATTGAATAATACATCATGTTTTATTTTTGCATAAAACTTGTCTCTATGTAATGAATCAAGATCTATGAATTTAAATCCCTCGAAAAGTTTTTAAAACTAGCACGTTTCCTAACAGTGGTATCAGAGCATGGTTTGATTCATTACTAGAGATCATGATTTTATGAAAATTCATCATTCATGGATCCAATTTTGATATGCATATATTTATTTATTGATGTATGTTGATGTATGAATTAATATATTGATATATATTGATACATGATGATGTATGTATAATTGTGAATGGATGATGATATATGTTTTGGGCCATGGATGAAGCTTATAGGAATATTGAATGTAATTTTATCTTTGGATGAATGTAATTAAGGTTTTGATTTAGCCGTTTGAAAGTTCAATGATGTAATTTAATTTTTTCCATTGTATTTCAAATTGTAAATATTTTTAAAGCCATGTAATCTTCGTCAAAGGATGTTATGAAGCTTCAAGAACGTCCAAGAGGGTTAAATTAGGCTTCAGGAATTTTCTGGGATTTTTTAGAAATTTTTCAGAATTTTTCTGGAATTTTTTAAGGCCTAATTTAATTTCTAGAATTTTTCGGCGATTTTTCGGCGACCGGAGAGTTGTCGGCGGCAAGGTTTTGGCCGGAGATCAAAAGGGATTGATGGGAAATAATCCCATGTGACGCGGCTAATGATAGACCCTCGCACATTACTTAGAGCATATAAATGTTAAAAGCTGAATCCATTGGCCATTTAAATTGCTTCTGTCTGTTATTTATTTATTTAACTGATGCATGGAATAATTAATTGTTTATTATTATTATTCATGCATTGGATCCATGATATTTAATTAAATGACTTGATTTATATTAATTAAATTATGAAAATTAATTGGATTTGATTACTAATTAATTTGAGAGCACTTATTGGGAAACGAAAAATTATTTTTGTAAATTATTTTTAAAGTGTGCTTCAAATTAAATATTAGTGAATCATTTAAAGTCCAAATATTTTCTAAATTTAATTGGATTAAAATCAAGACGTTTAGCATACATCATATTATGTATTTGAATAAAATGAAAACCCTAATTATGAATGATTAAAAAAATTGAGTGGGAGCGGGGATTTTTATACATTGCCCCATAGCCTTCGTTATTAATACCATTGTAATTAGATCTTCAAAAATAAGGCCCCACGCATGATTTGAAGAGTCTTAATATTACAAGAATGGTTGTCTCATGAAAATAAAAATATTAAATGTTCATTGTAATTAGATCTTTAAAAATAAGGCCCTACGGATGATTTAAAGAGTCTAGATTATAATGACAACATATTTAATGTTTTATTTTTCGTTAGAGCTTTAATAACGTTATACACTCAATCTAAAATCAATAGTGTTAGCTTCCCAACGGAGTGGTCTACACTAGGTGATTTTAGAAAGGATAAACATAATCGGGAATCATTTCATATAGATAGACAAGACATTGTCTTAAGAAATATGGAGATGATGGGATTTGTCCGCCAATAACAATAATGAACTTCGCCAACCGAATAAGTTATTGGTGTATTGGTTATCCGATTTTTCATGCAGTGGTTAAGGGACCCACATATTATTTTAATGGAAGTGCTCACCTAATAGCAAATGAATCTCTACAATAGTAATAATGAACTCCTCCAACAGGATAAGTTATTGACATATTGATTGGTTGATTTATTATGCTACAGAGTTGAGGGACCCACATTAATTAAAAGGGATTGTTCACCAATAATGATAATGATCTCTTGTTCGATTGAGATTTATTATATTATGTGGTAAACAAACTCATTTTAATTTTAAATATGCATGACAGTATTAATAATTCACCTTGCATATTGTATGAATGCATTTATATTCAGACTAATTATGTCTAATCCATTTTATCTGCTTGCTAATTTCAATGTATGTGGACTACATTTATAATGACTAGAAAAGGAATTTAGATATTTTATTCACAACATGGTGGTACAAATGTATTTACTACTCCTAAAACCTAATCCTTTTACTTGAAGATACCCAAGAGAACATTAATGCTTTGAATAAGTGAAATAAGACAAATGAGATGAATTAGTGCAATATTCTAGAGTTTACCTCGAATACGCTCCAAAGCTAATATTTACATTATTTTATTTTCTTCAAGCATCATGTTAAATGTCAATAAGATGTTTTGGTGAGATTAGATAAAGAGTATGCTAAAGTACTATATCAGACTTGAATAGCATCAAGATAGCCTAAGGAACTCCAGTATGAAATCGAATTTTGGAAAATGATTGTTTATTATTTAAAATTAGCTGGAGATCAATAGGGCTGACTTGGGTGGTAAGTTTCAAGTTGACATGATTATTGCCTTGTTACCAAACTTGTTCGACTCTGTTAGAGTGAACTAAATAAGGAATCAGTTTGAGTTCACACTCGCTGATATTCTTATAGAATTGGTAACAGATGAAGGGATAATCAAGAGTTTGGGCGTTCCTATCAATCTAACCTAGTCCATACCATCTTCTTCTAGGCCCAAGTGGACGGGCAAAGCAAAGAAGAAGGATGATAATAGGACTAGGCTAGCACAAAACATAGGTATCTAAAAGGTTAAAGGGAATAAGGCAGTGTATGTTGAGGGCGAATGAAACTGTTTCTTTTGCCGTTAACTAAAACACTATAGGACGAACTGTCTAAGCAATGACGTGGCATAGGAAAATATATATTTAATCATTGAGCTATGTTATGTGGTTGCATCTATTAATTCCTGATGGATAGATTCTGGAGCCACTAAACATGTTTGCAATTCATCGTAAGGATTTCAGGAATCCAGAAGCCTTGATGATATGGATATATATTTATCTTTTGACCTGATGCCAAGGTTGTAGTTAGGTCAGTAGGAGTATTACATCTGAAATTAGAGAGTATGAGGATATTAGTATTAGAGAACTATCTTTATGCACAAAAGTTAGACGCAATCTAATTTTTGTTTCACTTTTGGTTTATAAAAACTGTGTTGTTATTTTGTAAAACTGGTTTTATAAAATTGAATAGATATGCTATTGCTTCTGGTGCATTGAAAGATGGTTAATATACTATAATTACAAACTCTTAAGATTTGCAGGATGTAAAAACTAATGTTGCATCTTCTAGATTGAATGTTAAGAGAAAAATTGTTATTCCTGACTCATTGTATTTTTAATGTCTATTTTTGGGTTGTTATCAATCAAAATAAGATTCAAAGATTGGTCAATGAAGGTTAATTACCTAGTGAGGCAGGGGAGCCTAAACCAAACTTGTGAACCCTGTTTTGAAGGATAGATAACTCTTAGGGCTTAATCAGCCAGATGAAATAGACATAAAGGACAATTGGAGTCGGTACACACTGACACGTGTGGTCTTATGAACATCCAAGTAAGATTACTCACGTTTTGGATAAGTTTATCTGATGCAACACAAGTCTTAAACTCTTGGTATTTTCTGAGAAGGTTAAGACTGATGTGGAACACATATTAGGTAAACTTATCAAGACACTTCGATCTGATCGAGGATATGAGTATTTCTTGGGATAGTGCAAAGACTATATGGTCAATGAGGGTATTATGTACCAGTTTTCCGCAATTGACGCTAAATGTATTTAGGTGTCAAATAGGAATAATAGAATTCCACTTAACATGGTTAGATCTATGATCAGTTATGCTACATTATCTCTTTCATTTAAGAGTTTAACGTTAATGACATCGATGCGCATTATGAACTGCATTCCATCTTAGTCTGTCTCAAGGATACCGTTGAGCTGTGTTTTTTACTAAATATTAGTTTGAATTATGCACATATGGGGTAGTCTTGCACATGTGCGCTTGATATGGACAAGTAAGTTGGAAGCAGATCCTAGGCATGCTAGATTTGATAGCTACTCTAAATGTCACTAGGATGGATTATTTTATGATCTCAAAGATAAAAGTTGATTGTTTTCACTCACTGTTTATCTATAGGAGAATCATATTATGAATCACATACCTAGTAGCATAATGTTAGAGAATTTGGTATGAGTACCAGATGTACCACATGTGAACACACTTATTATAGAGATTGAGAATAATAAATGAATTCTCTATTGATGCGTCAGCATCATCTTGTACGCAGATTCCTGCATCGGTACATTAATGTAGTGGGAGGATTATCATCCAATCCGACAGAATCATGTTTTTAAGTGAGACCATTATGGATATCCCTGTTAAACATGAGTTGGACCCAGTAAGCTACATGGAAGCATGAACCGATATGGATACAGATCGTTTTGGCCAGTTACTATGAAATCAGAGTTGCAATCTATGTATTCTAATAAATTCTGGGATCTTGTAGAACTTTCTAGTAGGGTGATTCCTATGGTAGGCAAGTTAATCTACAAAAAGATACTAGAAGATTTTTTTTGTGAATAAATTATGAGTGTACAAGGGAATGTCATTATTTTTCTGATTCTATATTTATATATGACATCCTACTCATTTAGAATGATGTGGAAGTTTTGTCATCGATAAAGAGGTAGTTGTTCAATTACTTTTAAATGAAGAATTTTCAAGATTTAAGCTATATTCCTAGGATCAAGCTTTTGCAAGATCAGGTTAAAAGGAAAATAGGCTTATCTTAATAATCCTACATTGGAAATTTTTTTATCAGGTTTAGTGTGCATAACTCAAAGAATGAGTTCTTGCTTTATTGATATGGATTGCTCTCTCTAGTAAGTAGTTTTTCAAGACTATCAAAGGAGATTGAGCAAATGAGACTGGAACAATATGCTTCGGCATATGAGAGTCTCATATATGCCATGGTCTATACCAAACAGGACATCCGCTACATAGTAGGGATAGTCAGTAAAGATCAGTCCAATACTGGACTTGACAACTAGTCTGTTGTGAAAAATATCATTAAGTACCTAAGGAGAATCAATGATATCATACTCATTTATGGATGTGATGATATGGTCCTAGTCAGGTATGCTAGTTCTGATATTCAATCAGAAGTAGATACTATGAGGTTCATGACTTAGTGTATGTTCACTTAATGGAAGGGAAATCAGTTGGTAGATTGTTAAGCAGATTTCAACTGCTGACTCAAACCTGCAGGTGGAATATATTGCAGCCTTAAAGGCGGCAAAAGAAGCCTATTGGTTTGATCTCACTGATTTAGAGGTTGTGGAGCATACTAGCCTGCCTATCGAGGTATATTGCGACAATAGTGCAGAAGTAGTCCAAACCAATGACCCAAGGTTCCATAGATGAACAAAATACACTGATAGGAAGTATCATGTTCTACATGATATTGTCCAGCAAGAAAATGTACTTGTGGCTAGAACATTGCATTGGAACACAACTTTGTTGATCCATTAACAAAGGTGTCGTCGATCAATAGTTTTGATCAACACCTGGATAACATTGGAGTTAGATGCAATTTGAATTGGCTATGAGGAAAATGTACTTGTGGCTAGAACATTGCATTGGAACACAACTTTGTTGATCCATTATCAAAGGTGTTATTGATCAATAATTTTGATCATCATCTGGATAACATTGGAGTTAGGTGCAATTTGAATTGGCTATGAGGGCAAGTGGGAGCTGTTGGGATTTATATGCCCTGGCATAACAAATTCCTGTTTGGATTAAAGTGACATATGTTCCTGACGTTTATGAAATATTTATATTTTATACAATTGGTGAATTCAATGTATTATATTTCGATTCATTATAGAATTGATAGTGTCCATTTGATTACAAGAGATATTTATATATATGTTTGTGATGACAATCAATGCATGATATATAAATAAGTAATCATAAATGGTTCATAGTCGGTAATTATGGATGGACTCATAATTAATTAAGATTTGAACTAGATCCGTGTCAGGTTGAGATATATTGCGAGAGCTGTCGTATGCAATTGCTCCCTATCACCGTCATGGCATTTGACTCTTAAGTATGAGAAAATTATAGACTCTTTTATTAATTAATAATTACTTTGATTTGTTCGGCGGATTCTTCGGGATCCTTAGACCGACACTTTAGGTAGTTATGTAATTAATAGTTAGAGGGTTATATTTTCAATATTTGCATCATTGCTACTTGTATTTATTTTGTATTGATTATGGTTGATCACAAAGTAAATTCGAAGGCCTTCGTGTATTTTTAGACAAAATGATTTATTATATATTTATTTATTTAAATTATTATTTTTGTCAAACAAATGTTTTATTGTGATCGAGCCAGAAATAATCAAAGGTACCAAAATAAATATATTAATTAAGTAGTCGGATTGATGGCTTTATTTATCCGATAACTAATTATGCATAGAGGGGTCAAAGTGCAATATTGACTTAGAGGTTATTTATTATTTAATTGGAGTTCAATTAATTTCTTTTAGTGGAGTAGAAATTAATTTATGAATTAATTGAATTGGGTCCATGGACCGGGCCAATTATTAATTCATTGTAGCCAATAAAATAATAGGCCCAATGGATTCTCACTCACAGCCCAACTTGATATTGGAATCATATTAGATTTGAGACATGTGAATTAGAGATTGAGAAGGATTAGTTGTTTCCTTTTCTTTACCTTTATGTTGCCTATAAATATACATGGTCTATGTATATTTTAGGGGTGATTTTTAGTAGAAGGAAAAAGGAATATATTTTCTCTCTCTAGAAAATTAGGGTTTATGTTCTCATCTAATGGAGGCTTCCACAAGCCTAATTTTCCAAGGTCATTCATGGAGGCATATGAGTGATTCCTAAAGGCAAAACAATTACCAAGAAGATGGAGATCCAAGAAGAATGCATCTTGCTAAGGAATCTACAATAAGTGAGAACATTCACTTTAGAGGAGAGATCTAAGGTTTACTCAAACCTTAATGTAAGTATTCAATCTTTTAATTGAATAATACATCATGTTTTATTTTTGCATAAAACTTGTCTCTATGTAATGAATCAAGATCTATGAATTTAAATCCCTCGAAAAGTTTTTAAAACTAGCACGTTTCCTAACAAGCTCAACCATACTCCCTTCTAGATTACACTAACACCACGGACCATTAGGCGCCTCCTAGGCGTCCGAGTTTTTGCAAACACTTTTAGAAAACTTTTCCCAAAACAATTTCACTTGTTTTAAAGACATTTTTGTTCCCTTTTTCTATCCCAATGAATGCATGGAATATTTCATACTTCAATTCATCAATTCCATCATAAAATTCTCACACATGCTATATAAAACAAATTTCTAAGCTACATAACTAAAGTTCCATTTAATATCAACTTTGCATAACAAGCATATAAGACATGAATTCAATTTCATATAAGCATGTTTAAATACTATAGAACAACTAACAATTTATCACATCTATTCCATACTTTCATTTAAGCAATTTTTATAAAAATTTATACTAATTGAACATGCTAGACATCAATTCAAGTTATAAAACTCATAAAAGTACAAGAAATCATGCATTAGAACACCTCTACCTCAATGGAGATGAAAACCCTCAAAACTCCAAATCAAAGCCCTAATTTTTGAAATTCCTAGGATGCACCAAAGTTGCAATTGCTTACATCAACTTGAAGATCTCGCTGAGCTCTTCGATTTGCCGCAAACGGCACCCAAAATTTCCAAAAGACGAAAAAATAATTAAAGATTAAAGCTTGAAGCCAAAAAGAAAAGAAAAATGAAGAGGAAAGAGGGAGAGAGAGCTAGTGCCGGGTGAGAGAAGGAGAACGAGGCCAATGTTGGTCTCTTGGTCACAAAATCTCTAATGGTGGGTCCCACTACAAAATTTTCTTTTTGACTTTTCTTTTTCCTTCTATTTCCCACTATACACACATATATGCATATAACTATATAAAATGGTACACAACCACATTAAATATGCACAAAATAATTATGTATATATGCAATGAACCCAAAATAAAATTTCCGTACACAACGATTCCGGTAGCGAGTTCCACCCGAGATTATCAAACCCGAAAAATGGAGAAAAGTCGAAATGACAATCGGTGCATTTTCAAGAGTCCTGAACTCAAGGAAATGTTCCACCCAACTCTTGAACACAGCCGGCACACCCTATGATGTCCGGCACGCGAAACGAGAAAAAGACAAAAATACCCCCGAAAATTAGAAAATTCCAGAAATTGGAAAATGACAAAATTCAAGAACCTTACAGATATAATATTTGTATTGTGTGTTAGGACATGATAGATTAGTTTTAAGACCCAATGAGACTATTGTATTTTTTTTTTATGCATTTTAACAGGTTGTAGAGGGATTTTTCCTGTAGAGGTCATGCCGATATTTTTTTTAATATTTTATTATTATTATTTTGATATCTTTTTAGATCGCTACACATACATGACCTCATAATTTTTAAATAGAACCTGAAGAATAAACTACTTTCAGTACTAATGGATAGGAGGGCGCACATACTCATCGATCAATTTACTAAATTAGTCTTCTTTTTCATAATTCATCTTCCCTGATATAATTCATCTCCCTAAACAACCATTATTGTAAATTCAAAAATCACACAAAAAAATACATTAATCATAATCAACTATGCATGTATGTAGAAAAACAGATGAATCTAACATAACATTCTACCATGGTCTACATACTAATTGTAAATAGGTAAGTATCGTCCACGAAAGAATGTTAACACTCTCAACCATTAAACAAGGTAGTAGCAAAATTATACACCCTTATCATGATTCATCTCTCTAAACAATCATTAATGTAAATCCAAAACTCACACAAGAAAATACATTAACATAATCAACTATGCATGTATGTAAGACCATGCATGTATATAAAAAAAAAAAAAAAAGAATCTAACTTAACATTGTGCACGTACGTACTAATCGGTGGTAAGTATTTTTCAAGAAAGAATGTCAACATCCACTCCCAACCATTATTATATAAGATAGTAGCAAAATTAGAAACTAGTAAAGGGAAATTAATAATACTTACTCACGGATAGGAGGGCATTGATGAATAGGTAGAATTGTAGACTACACTTTTGGTACGAATTTATTAATATTCATTTCAAAATGAATCATCTTCCCAAACAATAGTAAATTCAAAAGTCACACAAGAAAATATATTAACCATAATCAACTATGCATGTATGTAGGACCATGCATGTATGTAGAAATACAAAAGAATCCAACTTAAAATTTCTAATAGGGTGCACATACTAATTGGTAAATCGGCACACAAAAGAATGTTAACATCCACTCTCCATCATTATATAAGGTAAAAGCAAAATTAGAAACTAGTAAGGGGAAATTAAAGGCAAAATGGGTTCTTCTTCAACAAACCTCAACACAATGATCTCCAACTCTCATCGGCCTGATGGTGATGAAGAGGAGCATTTCTCGTATGCGATGCAACTGGTGAACTCCACTACACTGTCTATGGTTTTTAATACCGCAATAGAGCTGGGCCTGGTGGAGATCATAGCCAAAGCAGGGCCTGGGGCGCACCTCTCCCCTATAGAGCTCGCGTCCCACATGCCTACTACTAACCCGGAGGCACCCGCCATGCTGGACCGGATCCTCCGGTTCCTGGTCAGTTACTCTGTGCTGACTTGCTCCGTCAGCGATTGTGACGGCCGTCCCCAAAGAATGTATGGATTGGCACCTGTCGCCAAATACTTTGTCAGGAATGAAGATGGAGCATCATTGGGCCCAATGATGGCCTTGCTTCAGGACAAGGTCTTCATAGACAGTTGGTAAGTAGTAATTACTAGTATTATTTTATTTTTCTTTTTCAAATTCCATATTGATTATTGCAACTAATTATTCCATGGTCCTAGGTACGAACTAAAAAGTGCAATTCTTGAAGGAGGCATTCCCTTTAACAAAGTCCACGGAACACATGCATTTGACTATCCTGGCAGGGATCCCAGGTTCAATGAGGTGTTCAACAAGGCAATGTCGAACCAAACAACTATAATCACGAAGAAAATCCTAGAGTCCTACAAGGGTTTCGACCAAATTAGAAAGCTAGTTGATGTTGGTGGTGGTCTCGGAGATTCTCTTAGCATGATTACATCCAAATACCCTGATATTAAGGGTATTAATTTCGACTTGCCACATGTTATACGACATGCACCACCCTATCCTGGTAAGATTCTATCATTTCTGCTAGCTTCATATTTCAGTTTGACGACAGAATACATTATTGTGGGCATTTGGATAATTTTTTAATAGGGTCTGAATTTTAGTCCGAACTCTGCTTTAGAGCATGCATAGCCCTTTCATGTACCATTTCACTGGCAACACTAAGTATGGAATTAATTTTTTATGCAGGCGTGGAACATCTTGGGGGAGACATGTTTGAAAGTGTACCAGAAGGAGATGCGATTTTTACGAAGGTAATTCATAACAGATGCACAAAAAGTCAGTTGAACTGTATAGTAGATTTAGTTCTGTTCGGTTCCATTGGTTTCATGGTTCAATTCCTATATCTATGACCGATTTCGTTATAAAATAATCTAAAATTGGTCCAATTTGAACTATGTGCACCCCTAATTCGTAATCACAAACTATGAGATTTTTTAATACTCTAACCATGAAATGCTATTCTTTTCAAAATGATATACTTGATTAAAGTTAGTACCAAGGAAAATGCTATTCTTGATTAGAGAATTGTTCTGCAACCCCACCCCAGTTGATGTGTTGATGATTCTTTTGAAAAGAAAAAGCAAAATGATGATCAATTTGTTCGGATATGAAAGGACAAGTTGATCAGATCAACATGTCCGTGGCAATTAAGAGACACATTTTTATTTCAGCTTTTTATTTTTTATTTTTTTTGGTGCTTCATTAGTGTTAGAATTAGATATTTTTCAGTGAACAACCTATTCATTTGGACTTGATAACAATGTTGTGGTAGTGGATACTTCATGATTGGAGTGATGATCACTGCTTGAAGTTGCTGAAGAACTGCTACAAGGCTCTGCCAGACAATGGAAAAGTAATTGTGGTGGAGAGAATTCTTCCAGTGCAACCTGATACTAGTTCCGTGGTGCAAAGCATTTGCCAAAATGATATGTTCATGATGACTGTAAACCCGGGAGGAAAGGAGCGGACGCAACTGGAGTTTCTGGCCTTGGCAACTGGAGCTGGATTTGCTGGCATTAGGATGGAATGTTTCACCTGCGACTTTTGGGTCATGGAATTCTACAAGTGTGAGAGAGCTTGATATACACTGTTGGACCCATTCATCTGTTGCTTAATCTAAAGGGGAAAGTGGTGTTATAACATGGTATTAGACCTTGGTTCGGTCTCAAATTTAAGTCTCTCCTTGTGTACTGCCTTTTTCAGTCTGTTTGTGTAAGTTGACACACAGCCTTTTCAGACGTCCGTCTTCTTACCTTGTAAGTTGTAACCAGCCATATCAAATAAAAATGTGGCGTTTGCAATTAGCCGATAATGAAATTCTGAAAGTCCCAAGTAGTAAATCATCACTTCTTCCATGAATGGTAGCAGCATCCTTAATTCTTGTGTTGTGGGTACTGTTATTTTCGAAAGGGTGCAGTGTGCGGAAAACCTTGAAATTTGTTTGTACACAATAAACCTCTACAGATGCCGCCTCCACATTTGTTCCACACTGCCCAAGCGTGCAGCATGAGTACAAACTTTCTTGAATGTTAAGTGAAGTAAACAATTGATTGACGGATCAGATTCGAACAATGTTGATCCAAATCTGATAAGCACAATAAGCAATTCGATCCGTTAATATAATAGTATGAATTCTTATATGGTCAAGTCAAATCCAATACTCATTTTATCCGATTCGATCTGATTTGATATATGAATTCTTATATGGTCAATTCAAATCCAATACTCAGTTTATCGAATTCGATCTGACTTGATAATGTCCGATCTGATAAATTTGATCCAATTGTAAATTATACCATTTCACAATTTACAGACACAAATAAAGCAAATTAAACCAAAATTAGGTTAGAAGGAGAGAAATGAATTCTGTAACAAAGAACTAAAATTATTATAAACAGGGAAAAAGAGAGGGGAAGAAAATTTTGAAGTAACTCTGCTTTGAAAGATGGAAGTTGGACTTGTAATCGTCCTATCTACCTAGAGATGCAGCGGGACAATTGTCCCCACTACTGGAAAAAAAATTTACACAAAAACTCTACTATTACTCCCTCAATATTCTTTATCTTATTTTGTTAAAGGCTGCCCAACATAATTTTCTTAGTTCATCCTTGCTTGTGATAGAGAAAAGAGAAGGGTAACAGAAAAAATTGAGAGAGAATAAGTAACAAAATTTTTTGAAATTCCTTCCCTTCTCGCTGTTATTGTCTCTCTTTATAAAGTAAAAGTCAGATGTCACCAAGATACTTGGTATTTTAGGTGAATTGGAGTATATTAAGACTTAAGGCCTAGTTTGGTGTGGTGGAATGAATTGAAATGAATGAGAATGGAGGTGGGAATAAAATGACAAGAGAATGGAATGAGAATGATGATTCTCATTCTACCGTTTTTGGTAAGAAAGTTGGAATGAAATGAATTTATATTGTTTCTTTAAATTATATTTTATTATGAGTAAAAAAACTTAACTAAAAAAATTAACTTCTACAAAAACAAAAAGGAGAATAGATAATAGAAACAGAAAATAAACGAGATAGAGAGAGAAAGTAGATAAACATAAATATACGTATATGTAAGTATATATATGTGAGATATTATATGTGAGATATTATTTATTTATTGTCAATTATCATAGACATAACAAGTCCAAGTTGAGTTGTAATTTAAATTATTTGTTCTACAAGTCATCGAGTTCAACAGGAATCACACAACTGGGAAGGAGTTCAAACTTACCATACTTGAAGATTTTTGAGGAAAAATGAAAGAACACCACATTGGAAGGATTCTAAACAAGGTTGGACATTCTACACTTCCTATTTTCTTAGAAACAAGTGTTTACATTCTGTCCATCTTGAACTAGTTCAAGATTTATCGAACAGGTTCAACTTTAGTATAGTCGAGATTTTACACTCTGTCTATCTTGAACCAGTTCAAGATTTATTGAACAGGTTCAAGAAGTCCTGTTCACTATACAACTTTAGTTTCCTTATTCTGAATTGTTTCCCAATTGGTCTAGAATTGTACCAAATCCTGTGCACGAATTTTACCTTATTTTCAGAGGGATTAGGTCATTCTAGACTCTATATAAACCATGTCATATACATTGGTTTATTCACGGCTTTTACATTATAAGTCATATATTTTTCAAAGCCTTAGGAAGTTTCTTTCTCTCAGAAAATCAAAGTTGATTTTTCTGTAGTCTTCCTAGATCATACACATATTCACCTAGATAAGTTAGAGTTGTGGTGTTCGAATCCTGATCGTGATCATACGATTGTATCAACATCGATCAGACGAAGAAAATTTTCTTTTACATCATTCAGACGATTGAAGAACAAAAGTAAACGCAGTCACACTTTGGAAGGATTGGAGCATTCATGGAATGCTATCTGATCTACCTGCTACTCTTCTAGAAATATCAAGTGTCAGTCTGAGATCAAGTTGCTATTAAACAAAAGGATAGGAATAAAGGAAAAGCATTGAAACTTTTTATGGTTGAAAATTCTACTTTAAGTGATAGTGATTCTCCTCAGGATGATACTAATGATCTTTCATATGTCGCTTTTCTTGATAGGGGTCCTCATGTCGTTCATTTATCTGACTCTGACAGTTCAGACGACGAAGAGAATGAAGTTCATGATGAACAAATTGAAGAAGCTGAAAAGGACAATGAAAGATTGAAGAAGATGGTCAAAGAAACCATTGAAACCAAACAAGTAATTAATAAGCTAGCAAATGAGCTTATCCAAGCAAAAGGAGAGAATGAAGATCTCAAGAAACAGATTGCTGAATGCAAACAGAAGGCTGTTGAAAGAAAGACAGTCGTCACTGAGCTTGAGAAACAGATCACCATTCTTGAGGATAAGGTAAGTGTTGCTAACTCATTAAAGGAATATCTTGCTTTGAAAACTGATTATCTTGAAATTGAGTTGAAATCTGAAAGAGATAAACTGAAAGGGTTTAATATGAGTCAAAACAGTTTGAATAAGATAATCAACATGGGTAAGGATGTGAATGATAAAACAGGGTTAGAATTTGTTAAAGGTTCTCCTGGTAATCAAAGTAAAGCAATGTTTGTTGAACCTGCTATTATGCCTAAACCATGTTTGCCTGTTACATCACATTCTGCTATGTCTTATGTGCCTAAATTGTTGCATTGCACGTTTTGTGGGAAAAATAGACATAAGTATAACTCATGCCTTCATAGGAAAAAGAAAGACTTTTCTAAAATTCATTCTCAGAATTCTAATGCTAAGAAAAAGGGGTGTTCTAGGAAGAAAAAGAATGTGTCACCTAAGTTTTCTAAAGCTGATAATTTGCCTAAGAAAGAGGTAAAGGATGTTAAAGAATTTCAAGAGTTGAGAGTGAGAACTGTTTAGATCAAAAAATCTGATTTGATCAAGTATGTGCCTGTAGAGTCCTTGGAACAAGTTTCCAAAAAGATTTCACCTTCAAACTAAGTCCTACGAATTTCAGTGATCATGGCTTGTTTTTTTTATAGAAAATGTTTTTTTGCCATTGGATCACTAGCTAGGGTTTAGTTTGGAATTGAGTTTCTGATCATAGTTTTCATGAAATATTTGTGAAAATTCTTTCATTGAATTAATGATTTATCTTGAATGCAAATTTGGACACATGATTTTTTGGTTAAAAATAGATTTTTGGCTTGTAATCTATACAATGAAAATTCATTTGCATTGATTAAGGAATGTTTAGATTTTAATCTCTTAAGTTCATAACCTTTGTGCACTAGTCCAAATCTGAAAAATTTGATTAAAAATCTTTAATTTGTTGACTATGATATATTGATCACAAAAGTTATAAAGGTTATTATTTAAAAAAATAGGAGCTTTAAAAAAAAAAAAAAAAAAATCAGCTTGAAAACGAAAAAGGAAAAAAATGTTGAATTCTCTGTTTAGGAAAAGGCTACCTATTGAGGTGTGTTCGAAAGCTCCCATTAGACTTTGAAGAGGAGCTAAATGAGTAAAAAGAAAGGTGGAGACAAGTTGAATTGGGGAATTGCTGTATACTCTTTAGAGTGAAAGCCACCTAACTTAGAAAAATTGCTCAATGATAATTTTATCTTGATGTTTTTCGATCAATATAGTTTAAACAATGTTTTATTGATAATTGATTGAAAATTGAGGAGATGGATTGCACACACACACTTGAACTTTCTAGATTGATTTCTAACTGTTTCATTAATATTTGCAAGTGAAAATTCATGTTGTGATTACTTCCTGAGAAGTGAAATTGATTGACTAATCTGTAGTGTCAAGAATTTTGTTCATAGATAACTCTATAATTCTCTGGGAAATTGGATCAAGTATGGACTTGAAAATCTTTGGTTAAATTGCTCAATGATTTGTTTTGTTTTATTTTAAAAATGAAAAAAAGAAAAAAGAAAAAAACTGAAAAAGATTCAAAAAGAATTTTGTTTTTAGCTTATAGTTTTTTTTTTATTTTTGATTTGATCATTGAGTGTATTCAAAAAGTCCAATGAAAATTTTTGGCAAAATTTCAAGTTAGAATGACATACTGTCATGTTCCTACCGGTCCCCAAAAGCCCCTACCGGTTCAAGTATGTCATTTGGCCATAAACATGTGACTGACCATCTTGAACCGGTTCAAGGAAAGTGGAACCGGTTTAAGTCTTGTGTACTAACGTGCACTGACTTTCTTGAACCGGTTCAAGAAAGCTGAACCGGTTCAAGAGCTCGGGTGTTTGGGTTTTACCCTGCCTATTTTGTTGCATATAACACTTCATCTCTCTAGTTCTCCTTCACTTCATGTCATTACCCAACTTAAACATATATATCCATATGCATCATATCATATATGTTTGTCAATCATTCATGATATAGATGATCGTTACATGATATTCATAGATTGAAGACAAAAAAAATATTAATAAATAAAATAAAAATAAAAAATTGAAGAGTGTGAATATTGAAAGTTTGCAAAATGGGTTTGAATGGGAGTTATGGAGTTTGGGTTTAAAATCTTGGAGGATTGATTTAGTTTTTGCATTGATTGAAGAAATTGAAGCTTAATTGTACTTGGGAAATTCTACTTTGCATTTGTTGCTTGATTTTGGGGAGAAGTAAAGATCAAAACAAGATTTCATACAAACACTTTTGGGGTTGCACACCAAGTGTTTGATAAAAGTTCTGAAAGAGTTACAAGCTTCAAAGTAAGAAAATTCCTAAAGACCATGGCTCCTAAATTGACTAAGGAAGCAAAGGGAAAAGGAATTGTAGATCCAAGACCACCAAAAAGGTCTCGTACTGGCATCTCCATCCAAGAACCCCAAAGTGGTTCTCAAGCTCCAAGCATGGCTCCTATTCGTTATCCTTCAGTTTCTAGCACTGGAAGGATTGAATTTACAGAAGCACATTTCTATAATGAAGAGGCTTGGAGAGTGTATAATTCTGTTGACAAGAATGGGCCAATCAAAACAGAGAGAAATGTTAATCTACAGAAGCTACAAGACACTACAGGACAAGATCTAGTGAACTACATCAAAACTCATCATTGGCTTTATTTCACTAGACTCAGCAAATGTGTTTATTTTCCGGATATGATTAGCTATTTCTATGCTAATATCCGTGAAGTTCATGACACCTACTTTGTTGTATCTCTGTTTGGAGTTGATCATACTATTGAGAAGGAGGATATTAAGACTATCCTTGGTCTTCAGGACAATCGTCTTTTGAGTGGACATACTCTCCCTTTGACAGTCTCGGGTCCTGATTTTTCCCGGATTGTTCCAAAGGTATGTGTGCCGAACTTCTCACTGAACCGAGATAGTATTCCAGATTGATTTCTGACAAATGAAGCTGTTTTCTTCAATCTGTTTGCTATGGCAAATCTGGGCTACTTTGGGAAGAAAGATGAACTCTCCCTTGAGCGTGCACAGGTGCTTTATTTTCTTACTAATAATGAGTATATTATACTTGGAGAGTCTATTATATAGCTTATGATAGCTCATTACAAGAAAAACTCACGCAAGTACTCTTCTCCCTTCCCAATGATTATCATGGAAATTCTGAAAGCAAAGAATGTGGCAATTCCTCCAAGGGCTAATCATAAGCCGATCATGACCGAGTTAGACCCTCGCGTTTTGCACAAGTCAAAAACTGCTCGTGAGAATGCTAAAAGGGCGAGGAGATCTGTTAAGGAGGGGCCGTCAAAAGGTTCAGAATTTACTCAGTTATTTTCTTCAAGAGGGACTTTCATGAAATCCGATGCCAACCTCATGTATTCTCATTTACTTCAGCATCAGAATTCATTATTTGAGAAAATGATGGTTGAGATCCGAGATCTCAAATTACAGGTCGCTCAGCTGAAAGGACAGCCATCTGGGGTGCCGGATGAAGATGTCTACAAGCCCGTGCCTCCAGATCCGTCTCAGCAAGCTGAAGATGAGGGCGATGATGAAGAGGGGGCTGAATATATAGATGCGGATGAGGAGGATTAGGATGAAGAAGAAAATGGTGAAGACTGAAGATGATGTTTTCTTATCTCTGAGTGGTTAAGGGGACATGGTACTGCTTTTATTGATTTTTCATCATGCATCATGACATCATGTTTTGTTTTAATTATTGCACAACTTGTCTTTGTTTTTGGATATTCCTAGAATATGCTTACATAGCCTTTATTATACTTATTCGGATTGTGCTTTCCTTGACTTCTTTGACTTGGACTTTACTGTTTTAGTTTTTTTTTTTCACTCCTTTGTCAATTTGTTACAAAAAAGGGGAGATAAAAAAATAAAGATAAAAACAAATGGAAAAACAATGCTAATTGGATATTTACTTCAGGGGAAGTTTTTAAATTCTTATTTATTAAACTTCACTGGTAGTTGTTGCTTGATAGTGTGTAAGAAACAGGTCAAGTTTTGAATCCAAGACGAACAGTGTTCCTATTACCTTTAAGCAAATCATGTAATTTACTTTTCTGCTTTGGGTAGATTGCAAATATTGTTTTTAGGGTTTTGTCACGAAATTGCCAAAGGGGGAGATTGTGAGATATTATTTATTTATTGGCAATTATCGTAAATATAACAAGTCCAAGTTGAGTTGTAATTTAAATTACTTGTTCTACAAGTCATCGAGTTCAACAGGAATCACACAACTGGGAAGGAGTTCAAACTTACCATACTTGAAGATTTTTGAGGAAAAAGGTAAGAACACCGCACTTGAAAGATTCTAAACAAGGTTGGACATTCTACACTTCCTATTTTCTTAGGAACAAGTATTTACGTTCTGTCCATCTTGAACTGGTTCAAGATTTATCGAACAGGTTCAACTTGAACTGATTCAAGATTTATCGAACAGGTTCAACTTCAGCATAGTTGAGATTTTACATTCTGTCTATCTTGAACCGGTTCAAGATTTATTGAACAGGTTCAAGAAGTTCTGTTCACTATACAACTTTAGTTTCCTTATTCTGAATTATTTCCTAGTTGGTCTAGAATTGTGTAATACCCCTAATTTAAAAAGGATAGTCTCGGTATTATTTTAATAGTTTTAATTGCATTTAATTATTTAGTTATTTTCTTGGCTAATTGTTTATTTGTTTAATTGATTTAATTATTTGTTTAAATTGAATTGTATGTGATGATGTGTATTTATTTAGGAATTTAATTGCTTTATTTTTATTTTTATTTTTATTTATTTTATTTTTATATTTTTAAGGAATTGGATATGAATAGTAGTAATTGACCAATCAATTGAGCTCCATGGACTACTTGGGTAAGGGGTTTAATGGGTACGGATAATTACCCATGTATATGTATATTTAATAAATAAATAAATAAATAAATATATATATATATATAAGGATAGTCCTTTAATAATAATCTGATATATATTAGTTTTTCCTTCACTATTGTTTTTCTGAGAAGAGCACGCCGAACGAGGCGCAATAGTCTTGGCGTGAATTTTAGTTTCCATTGTGAAGTCTATAATCAGATTTTGGTTTTGGTTATAAAGTGAGGGAATGATTGAGCAATGATTGAAATAATGATAATTATAAAGTAAAGTAATGATTGAAATAACGATTATTATAAAGTAAGGTAATGATTGAAATAATGATTATTATAAAGTAAAATAATGATTGAAGTAATGATTATTATAAAGTAAAGTAATGATTGAGATAATGATTGTTATTATGATTAAATTAAATTAATATATATATATATATATATATATATATATATATATATTATATTTTATTGATGGTTTGTATTACATATTTATTTAATTTAAATAGATTTATTAAGGATTGGGTTGCATGATTTAGAGTACTCATACCAAGTATGAAATTTAATTTAAAGGTTAAATTAATTAAATAGGGTTGGATTAAATTATTTAAATCAATTATTTGGGTTTAAATGAATTTAATCAAATTGTGGAGGAGTGCAATTAATTGAAAAGCATGTTAATTTCTTATGAGGTAAATTAAATGAAAGATACTTATAATTGTTATTTTTGCTTAATTAAATGTAAAGGATGTATATATGATTTATATCATGTTTATTTGGATTATTATATGTAAATATTATTTACATTATCTTTGGATTGAAAACTTTTATTGGATTATGATATGGATTAATGCATCATTATGGGATGGGGGCATATTAGGGACGGATTAACTTAAGAGTTAAGTCCTACCTATTTTTAATAAGGGAGCGGATTAACCATAGTGTTAAATCCTACTTATTCGTGTCAGGTCAACGGAATAGTTGGATGACATATAATTAAAATAATAATTGGATAGTTTATTTTTATGATTGGATAGGACGGATTTTACATATATAATTATACGCCATGATATGAGCTCGAGTCTCAGGATCAGTGGTTAGGGTGCGTATATTGCCAGGGATGTGTAGCTAGATATAGCGTAGTTGTGTACCCTGGTAGGTCTAGGTACTCATGCCCACTATATGTGCGTTTTGCATGTTGCCTACTATTCAGGTTGAGACAACTCTATAGTCTAGTGAGGTTCCTTTAGTGTGTATATATCTATATATGGACTATTTAGTTATTGTTGAATTAATTAGGATGTGTACGTGTATCGGGTCTCTGTTTGGGATGTAGTAGATTAGAACTTGTTTGTGGGCTTGACCCACCATTATTTTTCAGGTGTTCGTCAGTTCCAGTCTTAGAGATTATTCGTGCCGAGCAGAGACAGTCATTCACTCTTCCGACTCTACGTAGGACTCTTCTTCATGGTTTAATTATTAGTTTTATTTCAGTTCAGTTAATTCAGTTAGGATATTATTAGGGGTCCAAAATATGGATTCCCAAGTTGTAGTTTTAATTAATTACTGGTTTCAGAGGATTGAAGGATTTTGTATGGGATTTTTAATTATTTCTATTTGAGGATTTTTAAATAAGGATTTAATATTTAGTTTCCTTCAGTTTCTTATTTATTTATTTCTTTATTATTCTTTTTGTATTCAAATGCTTGTTTAAATATTAATTGTATGATATCTCTTATATTCTGTGCTTAGACTTAATCACCCGTGGCTCTAGAATCGAGGGGTATCACAAATTGTACCAAATCTTATGCGCGAATTTTACCTTATTTTCAGAGGGATTAGGTCATTCTAGACTCTATATAAACCATGTCATATACATTGGTTTATTCATGGCTTTTACATTATAAGTCATATATTTTTCAAAGCCTTAGGAAGTTTCTTTCTCTCAAAAAATCAAAGTTGATTTTTCTGTAGTCTTCCTAGATCATACACATATTCACCTAGATAGATTAGAGTTGTGGTGTTCGAATCCTGATCGTGATCAAACGGTTGTATCAACATCGATCAAACGAAGCACATCTTTTTCTACATCATTCAGACGATTGAAGAATAGAAGTAAACGCAGTCACACTTTGGAATGATTGGAGCATTCGGGGAGTGCTGTCTGATTTACCTGCTACTTTTCTACAAATATCAAGTGTCAGTCTGAGATCAAGTTGTTGTTGGACGGAGAGTCGCAAAGCCAAATGATCGTCAGCGGTTGGTGTGGTGTAGAACGATAGGGTGTGAGCCAGAGTCAAAGTTCAGTATACTTTGTTCCAAGCATAGTGGATTGGTTTACTTTGGATTGCACAAGTCCACGAGTTTTTTCTCACAGTTGACGTATTTTATCAACTGGGGTTTCCTCGCTAAAATCCTGGTGTCATCTCTAACTTATACTTTGCTTTGTTTTATCTGTATGTGATTAACTGTTTAATTGCTAAAATATAAAATAAGTAAAGTAAGGACACAGATCTGTTTTATAAATACAAACAAAAACTTTTCTATATACATTCCGCTGCGTACGACTCACATTATAGATATAACAAGGAGAATAAGAAATTGAATCTGGTGAAAGAAATCATTTACAAGTAAATCAGAGCTTGATAGAAATTGAATCTGAAGCGTTCATTGTGCCCAAGCAAAGAAGAGAATCTTCTCACTGTTCCGGCAAAAGTTCAGACCTTCGGCTTCCCTTAAAACTGGTGAACACTAAGACTCTCAACTTCCACTAAAACCGGTGAAAGCCCTTCAGCTCTGGCAAATCAGCGAGCTGTATTCAAAGACTCAACGGTTCCAGTGAAGATAGACCCAGCTGATGCTCCATCACCATGAACGCCGGTGAGCTTCATTCAACCAGTGATTCCGGTGTGAATTCTGAGCAACAAAGGTCTATTAATTCCGATGTGCTCCAGTTGCAGAATCTTCATCATTCTGGCGAGTTGTTAAGTTTCAGCTCACTCCGATGACCCACTAAAGTTCACATCCGAAGCTTGGTCAGTGAGCATCGACGATTCAACTGAAGCATCAGTTCCAACGTGCTTCAATTACAGCGACCAACAGTTTCGACCAACTTTGTGAACAAGTCCAGCGAGACCAGTGATGACCAAACCAAAAAGTTAGTCCGGCGAGCCTCATCCCACACCTGTGAGCCTCACTTTTACGTGTGTATTTTTGGTAGGCAGAAAAAGAGAGACCTTGGTATTTTTTGTCTTTAATTTTTTTATTTTATTATTTAGTGGGAATGAGTGGGAGTGGAATGGTCATTCCACCTCTCAAGAAGAGGAATGGGTATTCCACTTTCTAGATGGAATGGGCATTCTTAATGTGACACATCAAAACAAGAAAATGGAAACAAACGTATTTTATCCAACTTCATTTGATTCCATTCACTCACACCAAATATGGCCTCAGAGATTTATTACTATGCGAGTAAGAAAGCATACTTTATTAGCCACTTTTGCCATCAGTAATTATCTCGTGAACACTGAAACTATGACCCTGAGAACCTCCCTTATGTTGGAAGTTTAGACCCTTTGTTGGCATGTCAATCGGTAAAAACTCAACTGAGAAATCCTGCATATAATAGCCAAAATTTTCTTTTTCTTTCTACTGACAAGAAATATGTACACCACTCAACACTCACTCTTAGAAGTGTCACCATCCACTCTAGAAGGGGTGGGTGGTTGTCGTCCACTTTAGAAGACAGTCATGCTACGTTTGGTAATAGTCCAACTTGGTAGGTTAATATTTGTGGTAATAATTGTGTTGTTGAATCATCATCCCATGCGAGAAAACATTGGGACGAGTTGTTGGAATTCAAGTTCAGGCCAGACGGAAAGCTCCGATATGCCCATTACTCCCACTACCAAAATGGACACCATGATTCGCAAACAGGTCTTCGTCTCTCTCTTTTTTTTTTTTGCCTCTCTCTCACTTGATCTATTTAGGGATTCATTCTAGGGTTTCTGTTCTTTTTAGTGTTTGATCAAAATTTAGAGCGTTTGTTGGAGATTCGGAGGATGGAGATTGATTAGGGTTTTTGGAGGTTTTTGCTGCAGATGAGAGAGAAAAAAGAAGTGGGAGACAAGACGTTTTTTCCAATAGGTTTTAGTTTTAGTATTGTCCTTTTTTTTTAGCAGCGATTAGCAAAGGAAGTATTTTTTAAACCGACTAGTCAACGGGCTCTATGCGGCCATTATCTCACAGCTTTCTGATCAATTAAGTGGGATGTCCATTCGAGTTGGTTATACAATTGACTCTTTGACTGGTCTGAGCAAAAATGTGCCAAAAATACAACCAAAATAAAATAAAATAAAATCCAAGCTAACTTCACAATTGTGAATGATACACATGTAAAGAAGTGTGTAACATGCCTTCCAAATATAAAATAAAAAGTGGAACATTGCATGCAACTGGTAGGAGTGATCCATCTCTAATCTCACCAAACAAGGCCTAATCAGGCAAGAAGCTTGCTGCTACTGTTTTTGCTTGCATCTCATTCCTGAAATAATAATAATAGTAATAATAATTCCCCAGCTATATTTCGTGTCAACAGAAATTCAAGAACTCATATAATATATATTATACAACCTTCACATGGATAACTTAACAGTTACCACCCACCCAAGTGGTTCCTGTGGATGCCTATATATAATCTCCATCTGTTTCCTTCCATTTGCAACCCACTCCATTATATAAAACTAGTAGTAAGATTAGTGACTAGTAAGTGAAAATTAAAGGCAAAATGGGCTCTTCTTCAATTAACAAGAATACACTGATCTCCGACTCTTATCAGCTTGATGGTGATGAAGAAGAGCATTGCTCGTATGCAATGCAACTGGTGAACTCTGCTTCGCTGCCTATGGTGCTGAATGCAGCCATAGAGCTTGGCTTGCTGGAGATCATAGCCAAAGCAGGGCCTGGGGCGCACCTCTCCCCGATAGAGATTTCATCCCAGATACCTACTACTAACGCGGAGGCACCTACCATGCTGGACCGGATCCTCCAGTTCCTGGCCAGTTACTCTGTGCTGACTTGCTCCGTCAGCGATTGTGATGGCCATCCCCAAAGAATGTATGGATTGGCACCTGTTGCCAAATACTTTGTCAGGAATGAAGATGGTGCATCATTAGGCCCCTTGTTGGCTTTGGTCCAGGACAAGGTCTTCATAGACAGCTGGTCAGTACTAATTAGCAAAATGTCATACCCTGCTTCTATTCATCTTTTTATTATTTTTCTTTTTCGAGTTTCATATTGATTATCTTGTTTGATCATAGAAAATCTGTTCTATGTCGAGTACAAGGCAATCATATTATAGTATCATCATGATAGAATATTGCTAGGTATACCAAACTCCAAACGCTTCTTATCCATTTACTTGCTTATATGCAAGTCTTCGTTGTTTCTGTTTTTGAGTAAAAATTCTAAACTTGTAACAACTTTGAATTCTTTTTCATTAAGAAATTACAAGTGAATCTTTTATAAGGGTTCAGGGTACAATACTATTGTTGAATTTGTATTGGAATTTGCAGCTAATTCCATGGTTGAATTTGGTCCTAGGTACGAACTAAAAAGTGCAGTTCTAGAAGGAGGCATTCCTTTTAACAAAGTGCACGGGGCGCATGCATTTGAGTACCCTGGCAGGGATCCCAGGTTCAATGAGGTGTTCAATAAGGCAATGAAGAACCAAACAACTATAGTCATGAAGAAAATCCTAGAGTCCTACAAGGGTTTTGAGCTCATTAGAAAGCTTGTTGATGTTGGTGGTGGTCTCGGAGTTTCCCTCAACATGATTACATCCAAATACCCTGCTATCAAGGGTATTAATTTCGACTTGCCACATGTTATACAACATGCAGCATCGTATCCTGGTAAGGTTATTAGTTTCAACATGTACATTTTTTTTTTCTTTCATGTTGATAAGTTGCATCATTTCTGGTAGCTTATAATTCAGTTTGACAAAATTGTTTCAAACCACAACTGCCCCTATGTATGATTATCTACTGTGATGAATATATGTTCTTCAATAAGATGGTAAACGCATTGCTGACATAAGGTCTGAGGTCTAGTCGCAGGATTGTGTTTCACAGCACACATAGCCCTGTCATAAACCATTTCACTAACCTAAGTATGAAATTAACATTTTTATGCAGGCATTGAACATCTTGGGGGAGATATGTTTGAAAGTGTACCAGAAGGAGATGTGATTTTTATGAAGGTATTTGATAATCACAAATTATAAGAATTTTTAACACGGCAACATTGAATAGTAATATATAAAATTAGTACCAAGGAAAAAGCTATAATTGATTACTGAATTGTTCTGCGACCCCACCCCAGTTGCTGTGTTTGTGGTAATTTTGAAAACAATAGTAAAATGATGATCAATTTTTTAGGAAATGAAAGGATAAAATGATCAACATGTCAGTCGCAATGAAGAGTGTAAGGATATATTAGCATTTCCGTTGTAAACTATTAACATTTTCTTTCAGGTTTTGTGGTATCTCGTAAGTGTTAAAATTAGATCTTTTTCAGTCTATACAAACTATTCACTTGAAAACTTGATAACTATGTTGTGGTAGTGGATACTTCATGATTGGAGTGACGATGACTGCTTGAAGTTGCTAAAGAACTGCTATAAAGCTGTACCAGACAATGGGAAGGTAATTGTGGTGGAGGGAATTCTTCCAGTGCTACCTGATACTAGTTCTGCTGTGATAAGCATGTGTGAACTTGATGTGGTAATGATGACTGTAAACCCGGGAGGAAAGGAGCGGACGCAACAGGAGTTCCTCACCTTGGCAACTGGGGCTGGATTTGCTGGCATTAGAATGGATTGTTTCACCTGCAACTTCTGGGTCATGGAATTCTACAAGTAGACAGTTTATTATATAAGGCTGAAAGCTTGGCCAATTTATGTTTTAAGTGTGTGAGAGCTTGATATACATTGTTGGACCCATCCATTTGTTGCTTAATCAAATGGGGCAAAGTGGGGTTCTAATATTGTATTAGGCTTTGATTTGGAAGGTCTTGGATTCAAGTCTCTCCTTGTGTACTTGTTTGTTTCCTTTTTCAGTCTGTTTGTGCAAGTTGACACACTGCTTTTTGAGCATGTCTTCTTACCTTGTTGTAACCAGTAATATCAAATAAATATGTTGCATTTGCAATTATCAGATAATGAAATTCTGAAAGTTGAAGAAATAAATCATGACTACGCGTTCCTGATTTCTTCCATGAATGGTAGCAGCACTCATCTCGTGTTGTGGTACTGTTATTTTTATTCAGGTGCAGAGTGTGAAAAGCCTTTAAATTTGATTGTACACAATAACCTTTACAAGTGCCTTTCTGCACATTTGTTCCACACACAAATCCCAAGCAGCAATGACTACAAGCTACTTTCTTTTTTTCTTAAATGAAGTAAAAGATTGAATGCTTGTTGGGTAATGCAGTTAGCCTGTGCTTGAGCTCTTACATGCTTAGGAACTTCTATTGAGCTCAATCTACAGGAGATCAAGGCATTGCAGATGCTGGAGCTCACTTCTCTTCTGATTGACTTTGTTTATGTTGGTGGCAAATCATCGCCTGTTACGTATTTTTTTTTTTTTTAAAAAAAAAAGGTATTTTGGAATCTGCATATCAGAGTAGAGTTGAGGTGCAAATCTTGTGACAGCAGACATTTGAAAAACCTAGGTATTTAGGTGTGACTCCTGAAGCACCACTTGTGGAAATGAGCTCCTAGAAAATAGGGATTGACTATGGAAATTTCGTTGGAGTATCTGAAGATGCAAATAATTTTATCCCCCCCAATTTATAGAGTCTCCTTACATTTTCAACAAAAATCCAAATCCCCCCCCTTTCACTCTCTTCACTGCCCTTTTATAGGCAATTACAAGTGTTGTTGGACTATCAGTCTTGGGCCTTCTTTCTAATGGGCTTGGTCTTCTTTGGTGGATCCTCCGAGCTCGGCCCATTCTATGGTGCTCTTGCATGGGCTGTATTTAAATTGTTTGCCCCAATGCCACGTCCGCGGACTATAACTGGCCCATATCACTTATTGTATCCTCAACTACCCCCATAATTACTCCCTATTAATTAGGGGGTAATTATTAGAGGCTGCTAATCATGACTTGACGGCTCGAGAAGATCGCATGGAAGAATGGACGGTCGGATTTGGGGACCAGTACTTCGAGATTCAAAAAACTCCTCGCTTTCCTGACTCCTCGGCCTTCGGGCCCACCTTGTCTTTATAAGCCTCATAGACGTTCCATCGATTCTCTTTACCGTCTTCATATTGCTTTACTGTTGTCCAAATCCTCTCCGGCGATCTCCTGCAAAAGCTCCTTTTTCCAGCAACCTTGCAGTACCCTTGGTGTTTTCTCTCTCTGAGGTTAGTTTTGTTCGCCTTTTTCTTTCGGAAGACCTCTTTTTCTCCCTTAAAATCCTCATTCATTCTCACCATGACTATAGATCTAGATGTTTTTCGCATGAGACTTCATCTCCCTGACGATATAGAAATTAGAAATTGCCCTAAAAAGGTGAATATTAGAACTGGTGCCGGCCTTCTTTCCGGCGAGGTTCTATTTTCCCACCTTCATCTTAACCTCCTTAGGTTCGCTCTGCACCCCTTCTTTGAAACTTTCACCTTTACAAGTGAACCCAAGTTTCCTTAGGGTTTTATCTGTTATGTTGCTTCTAAACCGTGACAGAGGTCTAGATCTGGACCTCGTAGATCTTCTCCTCAGTTACAAGGTTAGCAAGATCAGAACTGATGAACCGTTTTACCACTTCTATCCAATTGAGAAGAGGTCCATCTGCAAAGATAAAATCAACTCTGAGAAGGGTTGGAGGAAAAATATAATTGGGGTTAGAGGAACCTGGTTTTCTCCAGCCTCAGAGGATTTCCCTATCCCGAGTGCTTTTGGAGAGTGCTCTGTCTCTTCATATAAAAAATACAAAACCCATAAGAGTGATTGTCCTTGCGAGATTTGCTTTCCTCGCTTTTGTACTTTCTTATGTCGTTCCTTAGGCATTCCTTGTGATGATTTGAGCTACGGTATGTGCAGGGATAGGGATAACTACTTGAAGCAGTACGTTCTGAACAACATTCTCTCCTGCTCGGATCTCCTTACTTCAGACAACCTCCTTGCTATCTCAGCCCTCGACAAGACAATGAGTCAGCTCTAGATCCCTTCCTTTAGCAGGAGGAAGGCTGCCCCCAGGGCCGTTGTTGCCCCTGCAGCAACTTCTTCTCTAGTTTCAGTATCCTCATCTGCCACTATTTCGGATACCACTCCTTCCACCAATCCGAACGTGACGGCTACCTACCCGATCTCCAACACTACGACCGTTAACCCGAACGTGACCCCCTTTGTCAGCAACCCTCCCAGCTCTGTTACTGCTACCGCATGGGAAAAGAAGAGAGGAAAAAGGCATCAGCCTGAGAGTGCTCTTAGCCCTGATGACATTCCTCTGTCACATAGGGTTAGGCCTTCTAGGCCGAATATGTCCGTGCAACCTCTAACCAGGCCTCCTCTGATTAGGCCTCCTACCCCTTCTGGGCATGCCTCTGCCTCTGGATCGGCACCATGGAACCCTTGCTTCATTCGAACAGACGGATCGTCTGTGCAGCCGAACGAGACCATGTTCAGGGATGGTCAGACCGCTATGGCATACTACAGGAGCATATGGACTCCTAAGGACATTGAAGTAGCCATGGGTCTGTCTCAGAAGGAAGTGTTCAGCCGGTTCCCCTTATCTACCATGGAGGTAACTTCTACCTCTCAGTCAATGAGTCTTTAAACAGTCTTTACACTTGATTTCTTCTAACCATTTGTTTGGTTTAATCAGTTGTCATGTATATCTCTACAGACCCTGTACGGGATAATGGCCATGCAGAAGCAGATTGAGCTGGTGAATGCCAAGGTTCGCACGCTCTCTGACAGCCTTGGTGCAGCTAATAAGGAGAACGATGCTTTAGCTGCTCAGAAGACTGGGTTGATGGTTCAGCTCGGTAAAGTTGAAAAGGAGAGAGACTCTCTGAGGAAGGAGACGGACTCTCTTCAGGATGAAAGGAACGCTCTGCAGCTTGAGAAGAGCGTTTGGCATACCGAGCGAGAATCCCTTAAGGCTGAAAAAGAAGAACTTCTATGCCTTCTGAGTGATGAGCAATCCGCTCGGATGGCCTTTGAGAAAAGGGCTTTGGATGAGCATAATGCTTTACTCGACACCATCAGTAAGGTAAATGGTGGTATGCTAGCTCTGCACGCTCGGTTTTCCAGAGTTGGGGCCCTCAGATATGCTCAGGGGTTCCGAGAGGGTTATACTGATCGTGTTCTGGATGAGGGTCAGACTGGTTCTACCCTTGATGAGGTTAACAGAGAGCTGGAGATTGATCCTCCGGGTGTTTATGCCGATCCAGACTCCACCCCTGCTGAGGGCATATTTGATAAGTGCCAAGAGATTGCCTCTTCCAGGATCACTCCTACTCCTTCTACCGTTCTGACTTTGGACGTTCTTCCTCTGTCCACTGTGACTCCATCTGTCACTGCTGCTGAAGATAACCCTCAGCAGAATGATTCTTCCAATGCTATTGAGGATAGAACTCAGCAGAATGATTCTGTCATTCAGCTTGATTCTCCTCCCTGGGAGGATGGTAACGCCAACAACGATGAGGAAGCCGTTCAGCACCATCAAGAAGCTGACGGGGCAAATGCTTCTAGCTAGAACCTTTCTGATGTATTGACCTTATTTCTTTTGTTTTTTTGCCATCTGTATACCTCATCATTTTTTTTGTAACTCTTAAACTTCATCATTAATGAGATGGCCGACTTTTGATTGAACTCTTACTATAAATCCCTTGATTTAATGATTCAGTGCTATCTGATCTGGTTCTTCTCTGTATGTCAATGGCTGGCTTTCAGCTAGTGTGTCATTTTTCCACACAGCAAAATTTTTTATGCAAGTTTTTGGCGCTCGGCTCATGGTGCCAGTTGCCACTTACTTTGCTGAGTGGTTGGCGCTCGGCTAGATTGCCACTTGCCACTTTCACTCTTTTATATAATTTTTTTTTTTTTTTTTGTAAGTTTTTGGCGTTCGGCTCATAGTGCCAGGTGCCACTTACTTTGCTGAGTGGTTGGCGCTCGGTTAGAATGCCACTTGCCACTTTCACTCTTTTATATTTTTTGGCAAGTTTTTGGCGTTCGGCTCATAGTGCCAGGTGCCACTTACTTTGCTGAGTGGTTGGCGCTCGGCTAGAATGCCACTTGCTACTTTAACTCTTTTATATTTTTTGGCAAATTTTTGGCGTTCGGCTCATAGTGCCAGGTGCCACTTACTTTGCTGAGTAGTTGGCGCTCGGTTAGAATGCCACTTGTCACTTTCACTCTTTTATATTTTTTGGCAAGTTTTTGGCGTTCGGCTCATAGTGCCAGGTGCCACTTACTTTGCTGAGTGGTTAGCGCTCGGCTAGAATGCCACTTGCCACTTTCACTCTTTTATATTTTTTGGCAAATTTTTGGCGTTCGGCTCATAATGCCAGGTGCCACTTACTTTGCTGAGTGGTTAGCGCTCGGCTAGAATGCCACTTGTCACTTTCACTTTTTTATATTTTTTGGCAAGTTTTTGGCGTTCGGCTCATGGTGCCAGGTGTCACTTACATTGCTAATTTTCAAACATTCAATTTTTTCATAAAAAGATAGCTCTTTATAGATTTCAAAATTTCATTCATTCGTGCGTACACAAATTGAAAATGAACAATGATAAAATTGGAACTCGATTTTCTATTGATAATACCTTTTCAGAGACGTAGCATTCTATGGCTTGTTGACCAGTCTTCCGGCCATGGTTTCTAAAGTGTAAGCTCCCTTCCTTAAGACTTCTGCAACTCTATATGGGCCTTCCCAAGGTGCCACCATTTTCTTAACCATTCCTACCTTCTTCTTCAGAACCAGATCACCTGGTGCAAAGTTTCTGTGCTTTACCTTTTTGTTATGGCTATTCATAAGTGTCTGTTGGTAGGATGCGAGCCTTACTGCCACTGCATCTCTCTTTTCCTCCAACATATCAAGGTTAAACCTCAACATACTGTCGTTATGTTCTCGGTTCCATGCCAAACTTCGAACAGTCGGAACTAAGTGTTCGACCAGTATAACTGCCTTGGTACCATACGCCATGGCGAATGGGCTTTCTCCAGTCGATCGCCTTGGGGTCGTTCTATAAGCCCATAAGACGTTCGACAGTTCATCTAACCATTTTCCTTTCTTATCTTTAAGCTTCTTCTTCATGCAAGCAAAGATTGTTCTATTCGTGAATTCTGCTTGTCCATTAGCCTGGGGGTGACTTACTGCCGCCAGCTTTTGATTAATTCCATATTCCTCCAACAATTCTCTTACTTGCTTGCTGTCAAGGTTGGTCCCATTATCCATGACAATTGACCTCGGAACACCAAAACGGCAAATAATATTACTCCAAATGAACCGTTTCACATGAGTCTGAGTTACGCTCGGGTACGGCTCTACTTCCACCCACTTAGTAAAGTAGTCTGTAGCCAGCAGCACATACTTGTTCTGAGCTCTTGCAGTTGACAGAGGACCAACCACATCCATCCCCCATTATGCGAAAGGCCATGGTGTGGCTATTACGTGCAAGTCCTCAGGTGGTTGGTGGATCAGTGGTCCGAACTTTTGGCACCTATCGCACCTTCTGGATAATCCTTCTGCATCTCGCGACATGTTCAGCCAGAACTACCCTTGCGTCATTGCTTTGTGCGCTAAGGACCTTCCTCCTGAATGGTTTCCACATACACCTTCATGAATAGCTCGCAGTATCTACCGAGCCTCTGTGGGGGTGACGCACTTTAAGTACGGCCCAGAAAAAGATCTTCTGTATAACTGGTTATGCACTATGGCGTACTTTGCAGCATTCGATTTGATTTTCCTAGCCTCATCTCTTTACTCAGGCAGAATACCATTCCGGATGTAAGTTATGATCGGATCAATCCAACTTGGCTCATATGGAATAACATTCACTTGCCAAGGATCTGAGCCCGAAGGTTCTTCAAAAATGGATGGCTGGTTTAATATTCCCACTGGAATCACCCTTGCCAATGTTTCTCCAGAACCCGAGGTGCTACATGCTAGCCGATCGGCATCCTCGTTATGCTCTCTCGGTATTTGGATGAATTCAATTTTTTCAAAGTTTTTCCGCATAACAGCAGAATGATATGCTTCCATCGTTTCATCTTTGGTTTCATACTCGCCATTCACCTACCGAACAATTAACTACGAGTCACTAAAGACAGTCAAATTTCTGACCTTCAGCTCCTTGGCAAGCTTAAGTCCTGCCAGCAGTGCTTCATACTCCGCTTCATTGTTGGTGGCTCTGAATTCAAGCCGGAGAGCTTGACTTAAGGACGTACCTTCTGGTGTCTGCAGTTTGATCCCAATGCCTGCCCCCATCTGATTTGAGGATCCATCGACAAAGAGTTTCCACAAACAACCTCGAAGGTCTTCCTCCATGTCTTCTGAATTGCATTCTAGTAAAAAATCTGTCACCGCTTGCCCTTTGACTGCCGTTCTGGGTTCATATGTTATATCAAATGAGCTTAACTCTATGGCCCACTTCGTCATCCTTCCTGAGAGGTCTGGTTTGTGCAGGATTATTCTGATAGGGAAAGCGGTTAGAACGATGATATGATGGGATTCAAAATAATGCCTGAGCTTTCTTTTCGCATGCACTAGCGAGAGTATCACTTGCTCCACCTTTGAATAACGTCGTAGGCCTCAGTCATCATTTTGCTAACATAGAACACTGGATATTGCTTCCCCTCTGCACAACGGATCAAAACGCCACTTGTCGTTATGCTGGATACCCCGAGGTATAAAAATAGTTTTTCGCCTGGTTCTGGAGTTGACAGGACCGGAAGGTTCTGCATATATTCTTTCAGAGCAGTTATTGCTAGGCGCTGTTCATCCCCCCAAACTTGTTTGCCATGGCTTCGTATTGTGTCAAAAAATGGTTTGCAACGATTTGACAATTTGGAAATGAACCGGCTCAACGCAAGGATCCGTCCCGTAAGTGTTTGCACTTCTTTGACTGTCGTCGGCTCGACATTCTTAGTCAGAGCTCCTGCTTGGGCAGGGATTGCCTCTATGCCTCTATGATTAACCACATGTCCCAGTAATTAGCCAGAACTCACGCCAAATGAGCACTTGGTTGGATTGAGCTTCATTCCATATTGTCTCAACACATCAAATACGTCTCGTAGATGTTTCAGATGGTCAACTTTCTTCTTACTTTTTACCACCATGTCATCAATGTAAGCTTCCACAGTCTTCCCTATTTGGCCCTTGAAAATTTTGCTAATAAGTCTTTGGTAAGTTGTTCCGGCGTTCTTCAGTCCGAATGGCATGACTTTGTAACAATAGGTCCCGCATTTGGTAACGAAAAAAGTTTTCTCTTCATCAGAAGAATCCATGGGGATCTGATTATAACCTGAATAAGCATCTAAAAAGGTTAAACGCTCATATCTAGTAGTAGCATCCACCATTTGATCAATTTTCGGCAGCGGAAAGCTATCCTTCGAACAAGCTTTGTTCAGATTGGTGAAATCAATGCACATTCATCATTTCCCATTCTTCTTCTGCACCACAACAACGTTTGACAACCAGTCAGGATAATACATTTCTCTTATAAATCCCGCATCAAGCAGCCTGTCAACCTCCTCGACTATGATCCGGTTGCGCTTGGGAGCAAACCGTCGCTGCTTCTGCTTTACAGGTCTTGCATTGGGATTAACGTTCAAGGAGTGACAGGATACAGAAGGATCGATTCCAGGCATGTCTAGGTGGCTCCATGCAAATACATCGGCGTTTTGAGACAAGAAATTAACTAACTCCTGCTTCTCCTCCACGACGAGTCGTTCCCCCACTCTGGTTGTTCGTTCCGGTTGGAACCAATCGATCTGCACATCAACCAGGGGTTCTTCGGTCAAGTCCACTGGCTCCTCCTCCCCACTCTGCTTGGGGGGAGGCTCCTATAATTGCTATCTCGGGCTTGCCGAACAAATGGGAGCTTTCCCTTTTCCAGCATACTTCAGTGTTATTGAATAACATTCCTTAGCTGCAACCTGGTCCCTATGAATGTCAATCACCTTGGTTCCGTCTGGCCTCAGGCATCTCATTACTTGATGCAGAGTGGAAGGAACACCTTGAACTCTGTGGATCCACCCTCTGCCAATCAGAAGGTTGTAAGAGGGACGAATCTCGACAACTACAAAGGTCTCTATCAGAACCCTCCCTGCAGCGTGTACTGCTACCTCCACCGTACCGATAGGCTCCACTCGTTTTCCATCAAACCCTAGCAAGAGATTTCCAGTGGGCTTGAGCCGATCCGGTTTGATCTCGAGCCGATCAAATGTGTCCCTCGGCATGACGTTCGCACTACTTCCAGGATCAATCAGAACTCTGCGTACCAAACATTCAGCTACTGTCAAACTGACGACCAACGGGTCCTCATGAGGGATCTGAACACACAATAGATCTGTTCTGTCAAACTTTATCTGTGTTGATGCGCTCTGTTGGTACAAATTATTGACACTGCCTATCCTCTTCTTTATCCGTGCCTGGCGAAGGCGTGTTCGAAGCAATTCATCTGACTCCTCAGTAGGCTCAGGCCGACCGTGAATTGCATTGATTATTCGAACTGGTTGCGTATTGTGAGAGTTCGAATTTTGATTCCTCTTCACGTGCTCTATTGGTCGGTTCTGTTCCATCGTCGGGCCTTGAATATAACTTGCAAACTCCCCTCTGGCTATCAGCATCTCTACCTGTCTTCTTAAGTTCTTGCATTCATTAGTCTGATGGCCAAAGTCAGAATGAAATGCACAATGCTTAGACTAATCCCTCTGTTCGAAGGGTTGTCTGATCGGTAAAGGAGATCGAAACTTATCTTTTTTTTTCTTGGTACAGCCTTGCTAAAGTGACTTTCAACGGAGTAACCAGCTCTTCCTCCCTGGGCCTCTTCTCAGATTTCCACGAGGTCTGACGCTGTGGCTGAACCTGTTTTTGTCTGATCTTTGCTTTGGTTTTCTCCTCTGTGGATATGACGGATGTCTTCTGAGCGTTAGCTGCCTCTTCTTCTTCCAAGCACATAAATCCATCAGCTCTTTCGTTAAGTTCATCCATAGTCTTCGGCGTATTCATGACCAAGCTTGTGTGGAATGGAGTGCCACGAGTCATGGCCAGTATAAACGCTTGAACCGCGGTAAAAGGATGACATTCAATCACCATACTCTTAGTAAGGTTAAACCTGGTTAGGAAAGCCTGGAGACGTTCATCCTCATGCTGCTTCATTGTGAATAGGCTCGAAATGTCCTTTGCTGGACGCTTATTTCCATAATATTAGCTTATAAACCGATCACACAAGCTTCGGAAACTGTCCACTGAACCCCTCGGTAGGTTCTTGAACCAATTGAGCGCTGGTCCAGCTAGACTTGTAGGGAAGCACTTGCACATCAAGGAATCATTTTCAGTGTTCAGAGCCATTTTCAACTGGATGTGATACACATGATCAATCGGATCGGTCGTTCCGTCAAACAGAATGAAAATGGGCATGGAAAATTTCCTTGGACTCGGGGCATTCAGAATTTCATCGGTGAACGGTGAATCAACCATTCGAGCTGCTGAACGAAGGGCTTCATTTTCCCTCTGGAACCCCGCAATCGCTCTCTGATCTACAGATCTCCTCTCTGAGTTGTAATAGTCGAACGTCGCCATGGAAGGCCGATAAATCGGATCGAATGATCTGTCCTTAATAAATTCTTTGTGCCACGGCGGTATAGCTTTGTGACGATCAAACTCCATTGCTTCTCCTCGGTTGGGCATTTCTTGACGTGGATCGAAAGTCATGGCTTTGTTTCGCCTGATCTGCTCACACCGTGGATCTACGTGAGTTAATCCTTCGCGATCATCAACACGACGAGGATTTGGCGGTAAATCGTTTGGCCGGACCTCCTCGCGGTGAAGATCTGTCTAATTGTTCCCTACCTCCTCGCCTTGTTGTGCCGCATCGATACGTGCAACTTCTTCTCCTGCCGGGAGTGGTCACGGAATCACCGGAACTTCTTGACGCTGCATTTCAATCCTTAGATCTGCATTCTCTCTCCTAAGAGCTTCGATCATGCTCATCAACTCATCAAGTTTCATCTGCTGGATATTCTCTACCGTATTGGATTTCTCACCCCCTATCATGATTCCAGAGCGAAGCAAAGGCATGAATCACGAATTCTTAATCAGATCTGAGCGTCACCGATGCGAATTCTGTCAGATCTAGACTCAACTTCACCGAATCGTGGTCACCGTTTGCTAGATCTGAGCTTTTCTAGCGTTGAACTCACCGGATCTAACTGCAATTGAACAAATCACAGTTGCGTAATTCTAAAGCAAATGCCTCAAAATCAACAATACTCAAGAATCTTCTCTGAACAAACTACAATCTCACTGATCTGGATTCAACTTCCATAAATCAAACTTTTTGTTCACGAATTTGCTTGAATCAACATGATATTGATCAAGCTCGAATCGATCGTCTTCGTCCTTTCCCACAGACGGCGCCAATTGAAGATGCAAATAATTTTATCCCCCCCCCCCCCCCCCCCCCCAATTTACAGAGTTTCATTATATTTTCAACAAAAATCCAAATTCCCCCTCTTTCACTCTCTTCACTGCCCTTTTATAGGCAATTACAAGTGTTGCTAGACTATCAGTCTTGGGCCTTCTTTCTAATGGGCTTGGTCTTCTTTGGTGGATCCTCCGAGCTCGGCCCATTCTGTGGTGCTCTTGCATGAGCTGTATTTAAATTGTTTGCCCCGATGCCACGTCCGCGGACTATAACGTGCCCATATCACTTATTGTATCCTCAGTATCTCTTCTGTTGATTATTGGTAGAAGTTCATGTTCATAAATCCCTCCTGTTGCAGTTTATGTTGATTGTCTTTTCATAAAAAAAATTAAACTTTTGTTGGAAAATGCATAAAATTCTGGGTATTGCATGGAATCATTTTTCAGTGTGTAGTTTTAGTTTGATTTCTTGCTGTTTCAACAAGATCAAGATTAAGAGACTATGTGGCTAGCTTCTTGTATGCACACTTCTCTGCCAGCTAAAGTAGAACGCTGAATCGAACCATATTTTTGTCACATAATAGCATCCTTTTCCCTTGATGGAAAAAATAAAATGAATTATTTGTTTCATGCAACTCTAAGAATAATCTGTTGTAAGTTGTAACAACGGGAGATCCAACAAAAAGAAATAAATCAATCACATACTCGAACTTGGCCTACGTCCATGGATATGTAGAGATATTTAGAATTTCCAACACCAGACTACGTACACCAACCGGGATTGGGATCAGATGTGGAGTTGTAGACTTGAATCTAAGACCTCTAGAACCAAAGCTCTAATACTCACTACCGACTATCGCAGAAGCTTAACGTGTTAAAGAAATGGATCTAATAATGTATATTGAAGTCTCTCACACAGTCGCACACTTAGTTACATGGTGACTTTTTAATGAAGAGAGCCATATAGCACGAGTGCAAACTGAACACCAAATAGAGATATATGAATGAACGAACAGATACACACACTTGTATCTAAAATCTCCCAAAATAGATGCTCCTAAATTCGGCAGACCTAAATCATGTGGTCTAGATTTAGGCACATTATCATCCATGTTGGAATTATGTTACAATTGAATTTGTAAGTGGCAGACTTCGGCGAGATGATGATGTGGCTGAAGCTAGACAACATGATTGAAGTATGCGGAGTCCAGAGAGGGATTTGGCTGGAGAGGATCCAAATCCAACATCTAGCTAATTTTCATAATTGTTTACAAATGCACTTTGTTAAACTTGAATCCTACCATGATCATACTATCCCATAAATCAAAGGATTGTGTTCATCAAATAGGCCACATAAAAGGCCAGCCTCAAGGTTTTTAGGGCAAATTGTGTAAATGGACGAGGGAAAAATAAAAGAAGGGCCAAAAATAGTAACAATTAAAGAGGGCAAGTTCAACACTAATTGTGGACTATGACCCAATCAATGCAGGACATGCCTTCAATATAAAATATATAAAAAAAGTGCAGGACATGCCTTTCAAAGAAAAATAATGTTGACATTAGGTACAATTGTTTGTACGGCAAGAGCAGCAGGAGCTCACTTCTATATGCTGAGCACACAATGTCAAATAGGCAAGAATATTGCTGCTTGATTCCATGATGTATAAATTGTCTTCATCTGTTTCTTTCCATTGTATCTGCCAATGACAATAGTAACTAGCTAGTGAAAATTAAGGTCAAATGGTCTCTTCTGCAACCAAACAGGGCTATGCTATTAGTATTTTTCCTTAATTTTCACTTACTAGTTACTATTTTAATTAGTCAATACAATGGACCGAAAGCGTGATGGATGATCTAATGGCTGGGAGACCCCCAGGGGTATGGTACCCCGGGTTATTCTAGAACTTCTCAGAAGGGCAAATGGATGCAGGAAACAGATGAGAGCCTATTGATCCACAAGCTATGTGCTAAGTGGGCAATCTTTATTCCTGGAATGAGTTATAAGCAATAATAGAAAATCAATGCAAATGTGGCCTCTTTTGCCGAACAAGAGCCAAGCACTGCCTCCTCTTATCATGATAATGGCAATGAAGAAGAGAATTGCTCACGTGCCATTCAATACTTTGAACTCTCAAAAATTACTACATTAATTATTACTACTATTAATTACAAAGAAATTAAAACAATCACTACTATTGCAACCATACAATAGTATGATCATGGTAGAATTCTCTAGTTACAGCATTCTCCAAAGCTTCTCTTCTTAGCCGTCTACTTGTATCCATGAATATCCTTATTGTTCCTGTTTCTTACTAAAAATGATGTAAATGTTGTAATTTTTTTAGTTATTTTCTAGTTAAGAAAATGTTGATAAATCTCGTGTTCTGTTTGAAGGGTCTATACTATTGTTGAATTTGTTGCAGTCCTTTGTACTAGAAGTTGCTAACATGCAGATCTAGGTTGCATTCAGCTTAACGAAGTCCATGGTTTGCGTGCATTTGACCACCCTGGCAGGGCTCCTATGTTCAATAATGAGGTTTCAAACAAGGCAATGATCAACCAGAAAACTATAGTCTCCAAGAAAATCCTCGAGTCCTACAAGGGTTATGAGTTTCATCCAAACAGCCCACTCTATACCTGGTAAGCTTTCCAGCTGTAGCAAATATAACTAATTGTTGTTCAAACATTTTTTCTTTTTCTTCTAGCTTCATATTTCAGTTTGGGGGAATTTGTCATTGGCATTTGAATGTCAAATTTAAACGAACCACTCATTTCAATACATATATGTACATATGCATATATTTATATTTGTTGAGGAACCACTCATTTCAATTTTTGTAGCATTTGAACACCAAAACATGTTTTGGTCAAATCAAGGCATCACAAAAAATTGAAATGAGGCCATTTCTAGCTATCCCATTATGGCTTCTTTAATATTTGTTCAAAGAAAGAAGTCAAGATTACAATAAAATGGGTTCAATGCTATGCTTCTCAGCTTCTCAGCCATACAGGTCCTCTACAGTTGGTTCACTAGCATCGTTGTAGCAACAATTAGAATCAATAATTCATTTGATTAGACACAAAAGGAATATCGAGAATTCAAGTTGCTGTTTTAACAAATTCACCCTTTAAAACTAAAAGTCTCAGACCACATATGGCTTTGTATTAATTAGATTATATGCTGTGATGCTTACATTTTCTTTAATATGGTAGTTTTCAGTGACTAAACTCTGAAGGGTATGAAGTTTAAAGCACAGATAGCCATGTCACATTCATACCATATCACCAGCAACCCTGTCAAAGCATAGAATGAGTCTTTTGTGCAAGTTTTGAGCAATTTAGCCGAGACAGCGTTCCAGAAGGAGATGCCATTTTATGATGATAAGTTTGTGGACGCAGAGTACTTTACTAAATGCATTGTTCAAGCACTTACAATTCACAAAAGCTAGTTGAGTAGGCACTGTAAATAGCACTAATTTAGGAAGATGTATTATATTGATACATGTACCTTGGAAAAGTACATTACATGAATTTACACTGGTTAAAGGCTTATCTGAACAAAAAAGACTGCATATTCCAAATTCCTGAGTGCTGCTGCAATATATATATATCCTTCAGCAAATGAATTCACCTTACCTTAGCAGCATTTCTAGCTTCTCTTCCTTTCAGCTGCTCCCAAGAATATCCTTGTATGTGTCTTTGATCTTTTCTATCAAAGCTTCCCTGAAATTTCTTTGCTCATGAGTAATGATTCGATATGCACAGAAGCATAATTCATATAAATTTGATCCTTAAGGTTATACGGTTTAAATTTGAGAAAGAAAAAAAAAAAAAAAAAAAAAAGTAAGAAAGAAATACCTGTCTGGTTTGAAAACCAGGTTCTGGTATACAAACCACTGCAAGAAGTGGAAAAACAAGGCAATGCATTAGTGTTTTGCTTAAAAATGCATTGTAATTAGGCTTTTCTTTTGCAGTGGTTATTAATTAGGTAAATCAGGTCCATGAGTACTAAGGTTGTATACAAGCAGATCATAAAAGAATCATAATTGTTAGTTCATCAGTCCAGTAATTGCAATTTACCATTAACATTGACATTGACCGGATCTAATTAAGTGTAAAGATTGGCGTTTGAACTATATGATTTATTACATGAGTACCAGCATTAAACATAATTCAACGTACCCCTGTGTAACCAATGCCTACAAGCTCAAGAGCGCCTGGAATTAATGGAAGCCTGTCAATTGCCTGAGACAAGCAAAACCCATCACTCAGAAAACTTTTCTTTGATTAATTATCATGTAATTGAAAGCCCTTCACTACAATGATGAATAGTTTGCTCACCCCTTATTACAATTTCAGTTTTTAGAGTAGATCCTCATAAAAGCATAAACATATCATGATTGATTAGTATTGTAACATAAAGATCAATGAGCAGTTGGAGGTGCTCACCGAGATCAATCCAGTGGAGCCCCATAGCGCGACGACACCAGCTACACCAAGGGAACTCACAGCATACTTATCTTCAACTTTCTCCCACTACAAAACCAAAAATCCAAGTGCTATGTTTAACTAAAATTAACAACATAGTATATGAGAGTAGGAGTGGTTACTACATACAGCTTCTTGAATTGTCTTGACAATCTCTGGCAACTCAGTTTCTGCAACTTCAGCAGGTGCTTCTCCAGTGGCCATGGCAATCACATTTCGTGCAATTTTTCGACCTGGAAACAAGAAGATCAATGGATAAAAACATGTTACATCTAAACATTCGTATATAATGCATTTTGGGTATGTGTGTGTGTGTGTATATATAAGGTCTACTTACAATGGGCAGTGGTCTTCCAGGTGCGGCGCTGAGACTGCACCGGTGGGGGAGGGAGGGTGGGGAGAGTGACACATTGTGATGAAGCGGCAGCTGATTGACGAGGAGCCCTGCCGTCAATTATGGTGGAGGAGGAGGAGAGAGAAAGTGGGGTGGAGGTGGATGAGGCCATGGCTTCCAGGCTAACAATACTTGGTTTTCCCGAGAGAGATTCAGAGGCGGCTAGGGAAAGAGAATGAATGAAGATAGAAGAAATTTGGGGACTTTTTTATTTATTTTTTATTCCCCTTGCTAAATTTGCTTTTTGTTTGTTTGTTTGTTTCCTGAGAAAGTTTGATATTTTTATTTTCTAAATGAATGAATGTAAGGATCCATATTCTCCAAGTATGGAGCAGGACAACCACTCATTGTTGATCAAGTGGATAGTGTTGTGCTGACATGGCTCCTGGATAGGCATTCAATGGTGTTTCATTGGATAGGATACTCCAGGTCTGATTTTGCCGTGCCCAGACAGCATTAATTTTCTTATCTGTCTCATCTCTTAACAGCAGGACTTTAACCATCAAATAACAACTCTATGCAATTACCAATTGGTAACTGCAACAATTATCTAGAAAAAATAAATATTTACATAGGTAGCGACTACAAGGACTATAACACAAAATGTTGTATATGTATAGATAGAAAATGTCGCTATTTATCCCCAGAAAATATCCATTGTTCTATGTGATCATGCTTTGGACCACTGAAATTCCCAACTTCACATGATTCAACGGAATTCTTTAATACTCGCTTTCATTATTTAAGGTTTTGTATTACCAATTTAGAGTTTAAAGGAGAAACAAGCATATTTGAGTAGGCTTTTTCTTTGTTGAAAGTGAAGCCTAGTCAATTTTTTTTTTTTTTTGGAACCGAGTATAGGGGGCTTTACCTCTTCTGATCCAGCCAAAATGCCAGGTAGTTTGGGCCAAACAAATTCTCTTGAACTCCACCAACTAGGCCCATAATACTTCATCGGGGAATTGGGGAAGGCAAGATACGGCCTTATATTGGGTTTCGCATCCTTAAAGATGACTTATAAGTTTACCAAGCGATTCAAACGGAAAACTTTTAAAAATAAATAAATAAAATAAAATAAAAAAGAATAAATTTTACTTACCCCTCCTAAGATTGTTGTTTATGTAACAAATTTCTTCTGAGAATCAAACACACAACAAGAACACATAGATTTTTTTTTTTTATTTCACTCAAAACTACAATTACGTCTAAAGAAAGTTGCAAAGATTTTATACTCATAATTAAAAAACAACATCAGATACTAATAGTTTATAATAAATAACAACTCTCGCACTAGAACAACATAATAAGTGAAAAAATTATCAAAATATCCTCCAAAAATTCGAAGAAGGTCGGCCTTGATGTAAAGTAAGGTGATATTACTCGAAATTAAAAGATTACAAGTACACATAAAATGAAAACAAAACATGGACATGGTGCTCCATCTTCAATGTTTTTCTTGGGATTTATATAGTTGCAGTAGTAGTAGAAAATTGTAACAAATGGGCGCGTGCTCATTTATCCAAAAGTTCAAGTTGTTGGATAGTGCTGTATACCTACTCATTTATACCCAATCACTTTTCTATCCGGATTCGATATGGAACAAATAACCCTTGTTACATTTTCCCACATCCAAACTTGCAACGCTCTCGTTGCGACTCAGGCCACCCTACCTACTCGGCCTGCAAACTCAGACGGGTCTAATACTCACCCATTATTACATTTTCATCCAAATTCGATATAAGCCAAACGACGGTTATTACAAAAACCCACTACACTTGACCTTTGAGATCTTCATAAGTGGTCTAATATGATTTCATATATATACATCCACCCAAGTCTATTAACCTTAGTTATACAATTTGTTTTTTTGTTATTTACACCTTTTATTGAGAGAGGGGGGTGTAAATAAAAAATAAATGAGAGGTGGGGGTGCAGGGGATGCGTGAGAGTGAGGGTCGAAGTGTGGAGGAAAATGGGTTTGGTTTCCAATGGGTAGGTTTTTGTTTGACTGTAAAATGCAGGACTCAGGCTGGAAGTGAAGGGTTTAGAAGGTTTTTGGGCTTCCCGAGGAGTCATGAGTGAGTTCATGGGCCTACTATAGGCTATTACAGTATTACACAGACAAAAGAAAGAAAAAGAAGCTACACAGTTGCAAATTAAGAAACTGTCTCCGAGTCAAAGGCGATCTCTTCTTCTCTCTTCTGTTTCATGAGATCCCAAGGAGACAACACACACTATCTCATATATACACACACACACATACGTACGTATCTAGTTCTAGACAGAGATTATGATCATCTTAGAGTCAGCGGCCATTGGTGAGACCTCGACAAGCTTTTGGACATGTTGGGGTTTAGTTTCCTGACATTTTCTATTAAAATTGTATGCTTTTCAAATTTTTTTTAAAATGTGTTATGTCAATCTAGTTTAAAATATAAAAATATTATTTATTACTCTTAAACTCTTGACCTTCTACTATGTGAAGGTATTTTGTAACTAAAGAATATTATGACTCTGGTGAAGAGAACCACCTCATTATTGGTTTTTCCTCAAAAAAGTTTAAAAATTGAAATGGGTTGTTGTTATGGTCATAGAGCTATTGAAAAACGATTTTCAAAGTGAATGTTTAGACTTAATTTTTTGTATAACTTTCATATGCATCAGAGTAGATCTCTAAATAGGGAAAGATATTAGATGAGCAAAACATAGTACATTATTGGTCTCTTTCAACTTAGTTAAAAAAGTTTATAATTATTATTTAAGCAAGACCCATTTTGAATAGTGTATTTTGACATGGCCGGCCCACCCAACATGTTCTCCTCTACTATGACCAATTCAAAGACATTTGGTGATAACAATTAATTAGGTCATGCTATTCCCTTCTAATAACATTGTTCATTGCTATTTTCAATGTAGCAAACCTTTTTAAACACTTGGATTCTGCTTGTTTTGGGTTGATATAGTTTTTGCACTATCATTTTTACTAAAAGTATATTAATTTTTTTAAAAAAAAGGGGGGGCTTGAGGGAGACCTCGTAATAATATCAAACAAGTAAAATGATAGAATTATCCTTCAAAAGCACTTTTAAATCAATTAATATAAAAGGATGCAATTTGGGTGTACTGAGTACAAATTCAACCAGAGTCCAACCGGTTTTTCAAATTAGTTTGGATAACTTTTGTTATTACTCTATTTCGGCCAAGTAAAGGTAATAGACCATCAAAACTAACTTTATTTTTGTTTTTATTTTTTTATATTACTGAGGCACGAGGATCAAATTCTTAACCACTTAAAACAACTGCTTAAATCAAAACTCACTTTTATTTTATACATACATATATATATATATTAGTAACCCGAACATAATGCAAGCTTAACTTGATTTTAGGGAAATAACTTGGAGTTTGGAAATGAGCTCAGGTCGAACTTGGACTTGGATTGAAAGTTTAACATCCGAGAACCTCCTGTCCAACCCTTGACCTTCATTCCTACTCTTACACTCCAATTTTGTAAGAACAATTATGTCACGTCTCTATTAAAAAACAAAGCAAATCAAAATGTAAGAATATAAAAGAAATGCAAATGTCACATTCATGTAGGTATTATACATATTATTTTTATAATTATAATAATACATGGCCAGGGATCGAGGCACATTACGGTGCCCAAATTTTATTTTTTACCGTTATATATCATTAAATTTTTTATTTTTAATTGTATACCTATAAAATTTTCCCTTTACACTCTTTAAAATTACAAAAAAAATTACACTAAATTCACTTGTCCGCCTCGGTCCTGTACATGACAATCAAAGGAGTGTGGGTTCTTGGTGGATTGGTCAGTCGAGCATGCAATTTGTCATTAAAATGCCTGAAATCTGGGTTTATTTTATTTATTTACTGGAGTTTTTCAGAGAAATAAAACAGAGACAAACTATATTGTTTCCCTCTTAAAGTATACTTCAACGTCAAAATGTTGGGGCCGGGCTGAAGCAGAAGAAAGTCAAGCCCCAGAAGAGAAAGGGAATTGGTAAAAGGAGAAGACGATGGAAAGGACAAGAGAGCATAAAGTAATGTAATGTAATGATGATGAATCAACCTATCATCAAAAAGCAACAATACCCACCCAAAGTCAATTCATACAAACAAAAGAGACGGATCATTCGCGGATGCGTAATCATGAATTCATGAGAATGGAGATCCGCAAATTCAATGATCCAAAACTATGGAAGGTGGACCCATTATCCATGCAATAAGAATCATAACCCTGAAAAAATGAAAAGATTGAAACAAGGAAATTTGAGTTATTCCTCCTTTACAATATTCCTATGGATAAAGTACCAAAAAAAAAAAAAAAACAACCCTATAATTATTGACCATGTGTAAATAATTCCCTTGAACTACAATTTGCTCTCTTAAACTATTAAATTTGGTGTAATTAACCCCTAATGTCAGATCTCTGGCCAATTGGTGTAAACGGAAATAGTGAAAGACAATTTTACCCCTTATAAAAACTGCGTCGTTTCAATTAAATTATCAGCAACAAAAAGCAACCTTATGACCATGGTCTGACACTGGCCAACCCTTTGAATATATTGTCTGATAGAGATATTTACATACAATTTGATATTGATTTAGAGAGAGAAAGAGAAGATGAAAAGCGAATGCGTAAAAGAAAAGGAACGCCCAAACAACATGTTCACCAAGCTCAACCAGACCCACAATTTCCACCACTACAATCACTTTTAACTCACCCAAACTACCGAGGAAGCCGACAACTGTAGTCCAAGCGATGCCATCACACCCACCGTAAGAGGCGGCGACGAAGCCACCATCGAGGTGGTTCGTCGCGCCAGAGGACGACCTCCTGGTTCCAAGAACAAACCCAACCCACCCAGTATCATAACCCTCGACACCGAGCCTTCCATGAGCCCGCACGTGCTCGAGGTCGCCGGCGGCGTCGATGTGGTCGATGACGTGTCGCTGTTCTATCGGAAAAGGAGTATGGGTCTTTGTGTTCTCACCGGTTCGGGCACCGTAGCGAATGTGACTCTCAAACAACCGTCGACCATTCCCGGAGCTACAGTCACATTTCATGGTCGTTTCGACATACTTTCTCTCTCTGCGACAGTGTTCCCCAATACGACAAACTGGGTTCATTCAGCGATGGAGCCACTGGTTATTCCGACGGCGGTGAAGTCGAAGCTGAAGCCGAAGAGGTGGCAGTGATTGCGGGTCTTAGTCTACACTGCGAGACAACCACCACCATGACCACCAAATCCAAACCCCAAATTGAAAGCCAAGAACGCACAACACGACCACCGGTCTTGATTTACAGGTGGTTACCAAATCGTCGTCAATAAATCGATTTGCTACAGTGGTGGCGACTGATAATTTCATCGCCGGTTAAACCATCACGGTCGAACCCTCACCAGACGACCTCTTCACAGCCGACCCTCTTGCTCGATTTTGGATCTGTATATATATTTTTTTTTTAATCATTTTTTGGATTGTATATTGTGTTTGGGCTTTACAATAGGATATAACAGATACTTAGGCCTTGTTTGGTTGCACCTCGAGCACTATTCCGAGACTAGACAATAATAAGGGTATATGTGTCATTTGATTCACTTAACTTAAAGAGTTGTATGGTCATTAAAAGAAATTTGGGTAGTCATGTGACCCATCATGTGCGTCTTCACGGTCAAATTCAACCGGATTATCACTGGACGGGGTTAATTGCACCAAATTGGTTAATTCAGGGGGGTTATATGCTAAATTAGTAGATCAGGGGGGTTTCTGCTTCATGGCCAATAGTTGAAGGGGGTTTTTTGCACTTTACCCTATTCCTATTACTCTCGTTTTTGAATTTGAATATTGGAATTAAAATTGATGGAATTTGAAAAAAATAATTTAAAAAATTAAATTAAAATTTTTATCGTTAATTTTAATTTTAATTTTATGCAACCGAACGCAATCTAAGCAATTTCAATCGAGTTTGCGAAAATGGAGTTTTATTAGCCCAAACTTTATTTTTGGCGTACGCCTACAATTGACTCACCAAAAATGAGGTCTCAAAATTTGAATTATGAAATGGGTTGCCAAATTCAGCGACTTAACGTGCAATCGCTGGCCTGCGCATGTAAGCCCCAAAGCATTATTAAAAAAGAAAAGAAAAGAATAGGCCCAGAGCACCGTGCAACAACTTTAAGGCTTGTTTCGGTCAAAAATCAGTTTATTTTTTTGCATTTTTTGGTTTTTTTTTTCCCAAATTACGAGCCGTCAGTGCACGATTTGGCTAACACAAACAATGCCAAAACGACTGGCTTTTATGGGCACAAAATCAATTATGTTTTTTATTTATTGTATATACATGAATGATAGCCATTAAGGCACTATACGGTATTGGCCCAAAAAATAAATTTGAATTTTTTTAAAAAAATAATGTATATTTCCCTGGCTTTTCTTTTCACCTCTATAAAATACATCAACACCTACCACCATTCACTTCGCATCCAACCCATCCATATTATCTAGATACTCCTTCAATATACAAATTCTTTATTTTCTCAAACTTAACTATTTTTTTAGTACCCAAGTTGAATCTCATGATCCTCAATCGCCATATTACAACTACAACCCCAAGTCAACCAATTAAACGATGATTTTAACCTCTATTTTGGGTCTCGACCACCACCGTAACCACTTCCGACGCCGAAGAACTTGTCCACTGTGTGTTTTTTTGCCGACTAGAACTTTCATTCCTTATTTGGGCAAAAAAGACAAAAGACCACATCACATATGAGAATTTCAATTGTGCTATATTTTTATTGAATTTGAAGAGGAATAAATTGATAATTTAGGTTTTCAAATGTGAGAAAAAGATTGAGAAATCTAGGGAGGGAAAGAATAAAAGGTGGGTGTGGAGAGAGGGGAACGATGGTGCAGAGTAGGGATGGCAACAGGGGTAGTTTTAGGTGGGTGTACCCTCCCCCGTCCCTGCAACCGTTTAGCAACCCCCTCTTCGTCTCGGCCTAAAACTGCCTAAACGGGGGGCCTTTCCACCCCATCTATGCCCCCGTTTAACTTTTTCACCCCCCACAGGCAACCGTCCCGTCCCGTTTAGTTCCAAAATTTCTCCTCATTTTTTAAATTTATTTTCCTAAAATACAATTATATAACTATTGAAAAAAATCATAAAAAATGGACAATCAATAATTTAAAATAAAACTCAAAGGTATGAGCATTTTTAATTTGTAGAGCTCTACCACTCTCTAGAACAACAAAGGAAGTGAGTGAATGTGGCCTAGGATTTTTAGAGCTAACTATATATACTAATAAAATAAGAGTAACTTAGTAATTTACTTACCTAAACGGGGCGGGGCGGGGTGACGTCCCCTGCCCTCGCCCCACCCCGAACCCACGTAGGTTTTCATTAATAAAAATTATCCCCACCCAAATAAGCTAAAAGGTCCCCCAAAATTGCTATAAACAGGGAGAGTACCCATTGTCGTGGGGTAAATTGTCATTCCTATTGGAAAGAGAGATAGAAAGGGTGGGAACCAGCGGCATTTAGGGTTTGCTAGAGAGTATCTGAGAGTTTTTTTCTAGATGGGTCCACCTAGGTTCCATTAACAAATGGGTCGAATTCAAAATTTCTAAAATCTAATATTTTATGATTTTTATAAAACAAGTGTAATACACCGATATTTTAAAGGATTTATTAATTAAAATTAATTACTTTTATTTTATTTTTAAATGATTTATTTTATTTAATTAAGTGCGTAGATTAATTGTCTTATTTTAATTAAATTATATTTTGTAATTTTATTTGTTAAATTTATATGGTGTCTAATTTGTGGAATGTTATGAGTGAATTGTTTATTTATAGAAAAACCCTAAAAGTGCCTTGAACGGGTCCCATTAGGTATGGAAAAGTAAAATCTGCGCAGACGCCCTCAAATGGTAAAACACCGTGAATGAAAAAGAACCGAAATGAGAAAAAAATAAATAACAGAAGAAACGACGTCGAAAACCGAGTCTCGTGCAGAAAGATATGCCCCAAACAAGTTCGGCGGCAACCGGGGTCAGAAACCCTAAAACCGGGGAAAAACGACCAGAAGACAATTCTAAGAGTACGCTACTAAACGAAAAGTAAAAATAAATCCCGTACGAAGATCCAGGCTCAAAACGAGGCATTTTACAATAATTTTTGTTAATTACACAATGGTCCCTACAAAAAGGGATAACTGCAAAACTGATCCAGAACCAAAAGATATTTTCTTAAAAACCCCTAATCAAAATATCTCCAAAAGATATTTATGAAAAACACCCCAAGAAACATAAATGTTTTCGAAGAATCCTTTCATCCACGCTCCTACGAGAGAAAGTAATTAACAACCGGCAAGCTTTTCTCCAAAAGTAAAACTACGTATTTCGAGGAAAACAACTGGAATGAAAACTCATGAAGTCAAAACTCAACTCCGAATACGAAAAGTGAGGTTACGCCAAAAAGGTGACGAATGGGGAAAAGACGAAAAGTGAATAGTGCCAAAAAACGAAAATGTGAAAATAATGCGGTTCTCATAAGAAAGTTGTCAATCCAAAGAAAAGAGTCTCGGAAACCATTCCTGAGCACTCGAAACGACACCAAGTGATGAGAAACCGAACTCAGAAAAGAAAAGACAACGGAAAAAAAATTATCCGTAAAATTTGAGAAAAATGAAATGAAAGAAAATGACCGGGTCATTACAATTACAAAAGTAAAAATGTGATAAATAAGCACTTTTTTTTTTTTTTTTTAATATATTTAGCAATCCTCTCTGATTTCCTTATTTATCACTTTCTTGATTTTGTAATCACATATACGTGTGCATTTATGATTGGATCATATCAGCGGTTAGTAGGGATGACTTATTCACCATTGAGTAGGTAAGTGTTATCCTGAGTAGGTGATGACTAAGGATGGCAACGAGGTGGTTTGTGGCGGGAAACATCATGATCGTCATCGTCTTCCCCGTTTAGTATAACTGGGGAGAGGCGGGGATGAGTTTTGTTAAGTATTTTTGAATAATTGTATTACGAAATTAACAAAAGTAAATTATGGAACAAATTTTCAACTATGATAATTTTTTTTTTTTCTCTTATGCAGATACAAATAAGATTCAACTTCTCAATTAGAACTTGAGACTTAATATTATTTTTGGAATATCAAAATAATACATAGAAGTTCTCGAATAAAAATAATGCAAAATAATATTTAGTGATTAGAATGGAATAAATTATGATTTGCTATATATATATATAACATTATTGAATATAAAATAAAGTATTAGAATAAAATTGTACTTTTATCACAATAAACAGGACGACTTTTTTCCATTCTTGCTCCAAAATCTTACGAATTTTTAATCCTAGCTTCATTCTCGCACCAAAATCATTTAACTACCCTAATAAACGTTATAGACGAGGTGAGATGTAACGGAATGGAATATTTTGTCATGCATACAAATAAAATATCTTTAATGTCTTGAATCTGTTGGACATGTTCACACATGACTCCATTTGATACGGATTCGTTATTATTTATCTATTTGTATCATATTCTTAATTTTATCTATTTGTATCATATATTAACTCTTACCATTATCAAACTTGTTACAATTCTATAAAATATACATGTATTATAAGCAACCTGACTTGTACTGATTTTTCATTCACAACCGAATCGAATAATATTCAAGTTTGACTAGTTTGGTCAGCGTGTCGTATAACAAACAAAGCTTGAGCTCAAGTTAAATTTCTAAAGAACAAACAAAGCGCATAATTAGAAGTCAAAGCTACTCAAGTTTAAATTGTGATACGAAAAAAAAAGAAGGCTTAAATTGTGATAAGTAACGGATTTATTTGCAGTATTATATAAAATCATGATAAATGTAATGAATTATAATTTTCCTTAGAGCAAACCTTGGTCCTATACTCCTAGAGGGAGGATTTTGTTATGTACCTTATTAATATGACAAATTTATTTTAAATATACAATACTCATACAATACATTATTTACATAAGGTTACTTCAACCGATATTACATTCCTAATATAATGGCATACAAAATTTTATAACATAGATGATCTCGATCTTAAGTTGATTGTAGCTTGTTTTTTTAGAAGGTATAACTTCTTTTCTTTTTTTTATCATTTTTTTTTTCCCGAAATTTATGGTCAATCACTTGTTTTTTTTTTTTTAAAATAAGGGGTCAATCTCATTTCCTTTGTACACAAGACTCATAAAGAATTAAGTTTGCACTGGTTAAGAAAATTGAAGAAAAATCTTACAAATTTCCACTCAAAATATAGATAAAAATAAACAAAACACAAAAAAAAAAAAATTGCAAATGCTAATATTCTACATATATTAAGCTAAGCTAAGCTTAAGCAGTAAATAATAATGAGTCCCCTTCTCTGCCTTTTCCTGCAGCACCCCTTCTCTCTGTAGAGTACAGAAAAGCAGATGGAGACAACTGGGGTGCGCACTGTTCCCCATCTTCCATCACCCAAAACCCTACTGACACAACCTTTTTCTTTTCTTTCTAAACCCACTTTTTCATTCTACTCTTTCCGAGAAAATACAAAATGTAGTTGGCTTTATGGCTACAACCCCACCATCATAATCCCATTCAGATCAAATCAGATCCATCAGCAGCTGCTGCAGTTGATGTAATTAAATATCTGATGAACCGCTCCTGTAATCTCATCCACTGATCTAACCGTGCAATCATCTTCTATCTATACAAATATATACACACACACATATATATATATATATATATCAGTACATATTCAACCAACGTCAAGTACTTGATTAGTCAAACACACATGAAAAGGCAAAACCCAGAAGAGAAATGAATATTATAATAAGATTTAGGGTTTGGATTTCTTGAAGGTTGGTCAGGATCAGAAAGGAAGAGTTGTTGATTCGTTGGGCTGGTTCAAAGTCAAAATGGTTGACCAAAAACCCAAAAGTGGAATCAAAAGAATGAACAGCAATAAAATACTAAGGTTGATTCGATTGATTGATACCTTGAGATTGAAAGAGTACTGAACTGATGTTTCCGAGGACGTGATGTTTAGGTGCAACACCGTGAGTCTCAGCTCTTCAAGTGCGACAATGGCCTTCAGTAGTTGACCAGCTCTTCTTCTACACTCAATTTTGAGATTCGCGTGGTTCTGGATCACCCTTGCTTGCACGTGCGCCGCCGCGGACTTTTTCTCCGCCGTGAACTCGTCGCTCCTCCCTCCTTCCGCCGCCGCGCAATTGGCCGCGTCCTGCTTGATTTTGGGTTGCGGGGATGATTCGAACATACCGTCGAATGAAACCGCCGCGGAGGAGGAGGTGGCGCCGCCTCCTCCTCCTCCTCCGTGTCCCTTGATTCTTTTCTGGGCTTGTAGAGACTGTAGCAACTGTTCTAGTTCCTTCACGAAGTTTATTGCTCCACCAATAATCGACGCTTGGTCACCCTTTTCACCAAAATCGTCATCATTCAAACAACATAGTATCAAATTTCATGAAACTTTAGAAGGAAAAAAAAAAACTAAATTCATCATGAATTCAAACATGGAAGCAACATATTTCATCAAACTTGATAAAATAAAAATTAAAAATTAGAATAATGAACTGATTGCTATAGAACTTTTAAAAAAAATATCAATGCGTGTGTATATATATAGAAAGACATACCCTTTGAACGTAGGAGGTGGGCATGAGGGAGCGGAGTGCACTGAGATGGTCATTCATTTGGCGTCTCCGATTGCGTTCCACGGTAATGTGGGTCATCCTCTGGCTCTCCACTTCCTCCTTGTTCTTCGCCAGCTTAGTGCGCTTTCGCTTCCTTCGTTCGCGGTTCTCCGGCGGAGATACAGAGAACCGGGAACTTCTAGGCCTAACCACCGAGTCTCCCTCACCGCTGAACTTGTCTGCGGAGGTGGGTTGGTCTTGGTTGAGGTCGGAGCTGGCACCGTCGACACAAGAAGCCGAATGTGGGTAGTGACGGTGGCCGTCGGCCTCGGATTTGGCCGGGGAATGGAGGTCGGAGACGTCGTGGGTGACGCAGCTTTCGTGCTCTAGTGCTTGAATTGTGCGATATTTGGTCGTAATTTGGTCACCCATTTCAGAGAGGTGGTTGTAGTGGTTGTGATTCCATGGAATTTTCTGGTGTTGAAGCCTCAATAGGAGCTGAAAGCTGGGTTCAGAGAAAGCAGGCTCAAATGGTGGTGAATCAGCACTTTGTAACATCTGTAAAAATGGGATTTTGTCATCTTCCAACCATGTCAAGTACTGCGATGGTTGTTGTAAAAGCATGCTCTCTGCATCCACAAAGTGTCCATAACCACTGAGTCCCCATGTAGAATCCCTGTCTTGCTCTGTGGACTCCACATCCAAAATCTCCTCCCCAAACAACTGCAAAAAAAACACAGACATACATATAATACATATACATTTATGAGAAAAAGCAACAGTGAAAATGAGTTTTCTTAGCTTAATTTTCAATCAATAAAAGGGGAAGAGAGAGAATATGGGGTCATTGATTGGTGAGTGGGTGCAATGCAAACAGAGAAATAGATAACGAAAGTAGAATAAGAATGGAATGTTAACAAGAAAAGCAGCAGAGCACAGCAGATGTTAGTATTTTCCAGGAAAATTAATGACCCTATTGCATTGAATGCTATATATCTACCATAGTGAGAAGTTATTGCATTTTTATTTTTCAGATTTCTTGAAGGAAAAAGAAAGTATGAAGATTTTGAGCTAACATACACGGGGATTAATGGGTCCTTGGAGCCCCTCCATTGCAGCAAAAAGTGAGCAGGCGTTGTTGTTGAGTAATACCACAATATATATATACAGACACACTATATATATATATATATATATATATATATATATATATATATATTGTAGCAATAAATTGCTTCTCTCTCTCACCAATGTCTTAAATTCCTTCTCTTCATCTGTTACCAACATTCCATAGTGATACCAACAAAAGAATAGTAATTAATATATATTCCTTCGTTTTTGCTGTTTGGGTATACCCTTCAATATAGAAAATAAATTAAATGCTTTGAAGAATGGAGAGATGTTGATATATAGAGAGAGAGAGAGAGAGAAAGAGAGATGACTAGATAGAGAAATAGGGCTTTAAGAGGTAAATGGTGAAGATGGGTTAAGGGTTAAACAGAAAATGAAGTGGTGAGAAATGGAGGGTGGAAAATAGTCATCTGAGTGAGAAGATATAAAGCCAGGTAGCTAGTACTCACAGATATATTTGGGGCCTGAGAGGAGTTGGTGAGATCAATGCAGAGAGAGAGAGAGAGAGAGAGAGAGAGAGTTGTCTGGCTTAACAAGGTCCCAGGCATTATTGGCGTGGCAGATTTGTCCAGCAGCGGGGACAGAGTTGTGGGGACTCTCTCTCTCACTCTTCTTTCTCTCTCTATCCCCAAACGTACAGCAAATAGAACGTTTCCAATTTTAACCAAAATAAATAAATAAATAGAACGTTTCCAAGGTCCCCTTCCACGGTTATCTGATGAATGACCATTCCTTCATCACATGTATGTATCACTACCATACACACACTATATACACAATTAGGTTGACCAGAGAACAATTGAGGTACATGAGTTTGCAAGTATTTAACACTATACTAAGTGAGGCATGAGAGACACCAAAGTTCAAGCAGTTGAATAATTCTATTGTTAGTGGTTTCAAAAAGTTTGAATGAGATAGAAAGACGAAAACTCTTATTTATTAGGTATACTTAACTAAGAGTGATGTGAAACACAGTTAAATGTATTCATTAAAGGGTGATTTTCATCTTTATCTCCCCATTTCATTCAAACTTTTGGGGGTGTGAATATTATACAAAACTGTGAGTATTCATCTCCCCATTACCCTAATTCTATTGTTAGTATCTTCTTATTCTAGTTTGAAGATTGAAGATAGAACAACAAGACATTTATTAAAACCTAGTTGGTAACCATATACAGTATGACATTTCTGGCCATGCACAGTTGCTTCATTTAATTTCAAAATAGGTACACTTAAAAACCAAGTACACACATAAATTTTCCAGCCATTGCTGAGGCAATTGCCTCCTTGGTGTCTCAGTTAAATGTTGGGACCTGGGTGAGGGGTCAACCTTTGATAGATACATCAATATCAATAATTGCAGAGATTTATGGGTTTGGGCCAGTGCCAATTGTAACACGCAATTTAATGTGGTCTGGAAGCAAATTTTGTCTTTGAGGGAAAGAGATGGACAAGATTGAGCATTGCACTTATTGTTTTAGCAATCCATCAATCATTGTTTGTACCCATGATTAAGTGCCCATCTTAAAGCAAATGAAAAGCTAGTTTTGATTCACTTTTGATTGTTCAATGGAGGCTGGAGCAAATCAATCATCTACATTTTTACCATACTTTATAGCAATTATTAAGTACCCATCATCTAAGTGCAATGTAAACATTGAATTTCAAAAAGGTGTTTGATGATTATAGCTTTTGCATTTCAAAAGCTATAAAGGTTGTTTGATAAATTAATGGAAAATGGTTCCTAAAACGATTTGTCAAAACCTACCTGTCTAAAAGAAGGGGTTTCATACCTCAAATTCATCCCTTTGATGTATGAAATGTGATCCACCCTTGAACTTATCCATCAGCATCAAATGGATAGAGACCCTAAATCAACCTAAATATCATTACGCTAGATTAATTACTTGGCCAAAGTGGGAGTCCCCATGGTAGTCTTCAAAGCCCTAGAACAGACCTTTCCTGCTTTCATCCATATATGTCACAGCTTCAGAGAACCTAATATAATTCCAAAAATAATGTGTTATGTCAGTCTTCGTTATAAAGAAAAGAGGACAGCGGATCACTGCTGGTCATTTCAGCTTCCCAATATGATCTTTTTTTAAAAAAATAAAAATAAAAATTAGGACGAAAATACTAGTATCATACTTTAATACAACAAGATCATGTATTGATTAATATATATCTCAAAGTCTGAGAAGCCTAACAAAACAACCTTGTCAAAAAGCCTGGGCCACCAGTCCTCCATTTATTTTTACAATTTCTCATTTTCTGTTCCTATCAAAACACTCACCATCAGCCTTCTAATAAACAAACAGGCTCTTAGGTTCTCTCCCATGCATTTATCCAATTTTATTCATTTTTATCTTTCCCTGCCCTCACCATGTGGTAGCCTCTCTCTCTCAACACACCATGGGAAGCTTTCAAAACAGCTCTCTCATGGCTTCCTGTCGGTAATATTATAATCAAGACGTGTTCACATAGGAAAAAGAAGACACACATGAGGCACAAATTTAACAGAGAAAGACAAATCCAATCCCATGCTTGAAGGCTGCCAAACTAATTCTGATAAGTCTTGAGAACCTTATCCTCTCAAAGTTCAAACTGTGGCCTCCATTTTGCTCTTAGAGACAAGTACTGGGACACCTCAAACCACACTGATAGAGGCATTCTCTTTCTCAAGAAAACTTGCAGAAGTGTAACCTTGTCTTCTAGCTCATTTAATACCATATGAAAATAAAAATAAAAACTACAATAATCATGCAAACATAGGCTAACAATACAAAAATTATTGCAGTAACTTGTCAAAGGAGGCCCTATTTTATAAATATATGTGCATCAAAAACTTAGGGGCATCTTATCCTCATCTCACATCTTACATTCTGCAGCCTCTAGCCATTTCTTTGATCCATATCTAAAATTTTTTAGTCAATCAAATCACATGCCTTTCAAGTAAGGTAATACCTTTCACATGACATGTTTATACACTTGAGGACACGGTACCCTTTCAAGCAGGGTACACTACAGTTATTCAACTTGCCTAAACCAATCCCTTACCCACCAACTCAATAATAATAATAATAATAATAATAATAATAAGAAGAAGAAGAAGAAGAAGAAGAATGTAGGCAATGAAATAGAACAAAGAAATGAAAAGGTGTTCAACAGTGAGGCTGTGAATTGTACCCGAATAGGTAGTACCCGGAGCTTCGCAACAATACCATAGAGGGATTGTGGCAAATGGCAGGCCCCAACTCACAGTGTCGGTTGATGGGTACAAAGGGTTTTGGAGAATGACTTCCCTCTTTTCCGAGACTGACGAGAGCTTCTACCTATAAATATAACAAAATACAGTAGATGCCTATGACACCAAAATGGTAACTTGAATGAAATGAAGCAAAAGAAAGATTCCATTAAACTTGAAATGTGTGTGTGTCTCCACCATCAGTATAAACCTTGTAAATGGGATACTAGGAAAGGATTATATGGGCTGTAAGCTTAAACACCAAGTAAGAAGAAATACATTCAATAATCATAGAACCTGCTGCCAAAATCAACTTTGATGCTTAAAATCAGAAACAGCTAACCATTGTAAAGAAATAAAAATGGAACCCCATGACTAAAGAAAATTACTCTTGCGTAGGAGGAAGATAAAAAATACAAAGGAAAAGAGCTGTTTTTTTAAATAACGAAAGAGGGCCCAAGTACCCATAGAATTTGGTTGATAATATCCACTCCCAATAGGTACTAGCGCTCTATCTGTATGGTTACATGAGTGATGTTATACTCCCTTCTAATATAGTCTATCACCTTGTCCAATACCACGTCCGCATCAGCTTCCGGCCTTGTTTTGACATGGCAAGCCAACAGAACCTTACCCACTGTAATGGCCCATATATGCAGCTCATGGATGGCCACCACATCATCCATCTCACACAACCCCTTTTCGAGCTTTCTAGCATCAATTTCTCTAGGCGTGCTTTCCATCAGGACATCAAGTATGTTCCGTATCATTTTGATAGTTGTCCCCAAAACAATGATGGAAAAGATGAGTGTGCATATCAGATCAATTATCTTCCACTCTGGCTTATACCATATGATAGCCCCTCCAATCATGACACCTATACTCTGGATAGAATCCCCAAGTACATGGAGATAAGCTCCCTGTAAATTGATGTTTCGTTGCTTCTTTTGTTCGTGATCACTTTTTGGTTCATTTTTGTCCTGGGAAGAATTTTTCAGCAGTGATACAAGATGATCTTCATCAGCATGGTGGTGCTCTTCATCCCCTGAGTGCCCCTCATGATGATGATGAGGATGCATGGTAATCTTCACTCCATGGGTGTGACCATGATCATGACCATCATGACCATGATCATGTCCGCCATGGCCATGATCATGGCCTAACAAGACCACCATGACAATATTTACCACCAGACCAAAAGTAGCAACAAGAAACATTAGAAAGCCATTGACGTCACTAGTGCCATCAATAAGTCTTAAAATGGCTTCATAAACTAAAATCCCTGCAAGCAGCCATATGAGCTGGATGGAAACCAGAGCACCAAGAATCTCTACCCTAAAGAATCCATAAGTCTGACGGGGGGTGGCTTCCCAGCCTGAAGCCCACAAAGAAAACAAGGAGATAGCAAAACCTGCAACATCTGAGAGCAGATGTGCTGCATCAGTTAAAATTGCAAGGCTATTGGCTTCAATTCCACCAACCACTTCCACAGTCATAAAGACAACACAAAGTGCAACAGCTATAAGAAGTTTCCTCATGGAAGCGGATCGTTCTTTGGCATCCTTGGAGCTGGTTCCAGCATCTGCGAATCCACAAGGTGCTTCACCACATATCTTGCTCCCTCCAAGACTCTCCTGTACAACAGGCAGTTCTCCACTTATTTCGATAATCTGTCCGTGCTGATGATCATGTCCTTCCATCTGAATGTACAAGAATAATGATCATGAACTTCAATTATAATCAGCAAATGTACTATCAGGGAAGTGGACACGATTTTGTTAGAAGTTAGCGGGTAAAATAGTATGTATCAGTAGACAAAAACATCAGAATGATGTGCAGTAATGGTGGATTCAAAACATATATGCACGGCATAGAAAACAAATTTTGCAGGTGAATGGATGACATAGCTATTTTAAAAGAGGCAGGATTGGCCCAATGAACTAGAACAAGAACATTGGAACCCAAAATAAGAGAGAGAGAGAGAGAGAGTACTGGGTGGTTAACAAATCATTGATAATCAAACAGTAAAATTTTCTCGAGCACTTCAGAGAAATGATTCAACCACTTGGCAAGAATGTGACAAGATATGGGATCGGAAATTGGGATGAAGAGAAAGGTACACTCTTCACCTTCATGATCACAAAATGCAGAGCAAAGTGCAGAAAGGTAACCAATGAAAGAGCATTGAGCTGAAATCAATGCACCAATGCCACTGAAAAGATGAAATTTTCTCAGAGACGATGGATATGATTAACTATTTGTTATCAGGTAGTTTCGTGTACAAAGATCTCACTTTCCCCCTATATTTGAGATGCAACACAGTGATGTTAATGACAAATGAAACCTAACAGTCTTGTCATCTTACATCTTAGGGAATAATTATTCAAATTTAATTCATATCACATCTACTTTTGGTGTGATAAGTGGGGTTATCAAATGCAGAAACATCCAAATTTAAATTATATATGCATCTTAACTTTCTGACAAGTTTTAAAGGTGTGCAGTAGCAACATATATGATTTAAGAAGCTAGTAGAAAAAAAGAAAAAAATATATAGGCACAACATTTTGTAATCAGGACAATATCGAATTACCTTATATTTCCCTATAAATCTCATACCTTAATGTAACCTAGTGAAGGAAGTCAAACAAAACAGTGGCACTTATTAGCATTATGCCGAGGATGTAGGAGATAATGAGCAAACCACGTATACTATAGTTCCTTTCTTACTTTCATGCGTTACCAATTTCTATTAATTTTATTCAACGACACAAAACAGCTAGATCCCTTAATTGGGAAAATGCAAACAATTCAGACACAGGGTATAAGAATAGTTTGAGATACCTGGCAGATTCAAATCTTTGAAAGAGCAAATGCTAAGCAGTAGTAAACTATAAAATGACATAAGTTAATTCATGATGCAGAAATCTAAAAGTTTGTGTTCTTTTCAGAGGATTTTAGTAATATAAATATACAATTTCCAGATTTGTAGAATTCCCTTGTGGATATTATGAAGTTGAGTTCGCTACAATACATCCTAAAGACTGACAAAACCATTCCATACACTTCTCAGCTCCCACACCGACTTGCCTATGCATGAATTCTATTGTCCTCCTCACTTTTACTCCATTCCAGTTTTCTCTTGTTCTCTTTCTTATTGCAGATTGTATTGACACACGCACTCTCTCTCTCTCTCTCTCTCTCTCTCTCTCTCTCTCTCTCTGTGTTCTACAAAAGAAAGGACTGATGATAAGACCAATTTCCGATCTAAAGATGAATTTTGGAGAATTTTCACTCTATTTGTGATTTAATTTTGACAGACAGCATCATTACATCAAAGATTTATTAATTACAGAGTACTTTTAGTTAAGAAAAACCACACTACTATTTCTCTTTCACTTTTACAATATATTAGCCCCCGTGGTGCGCAGTTTTGTTATCATTTTCCCATAAATTATCTTCTCCCAACCACCAATTGAGTAAAAGGGATTAGTAATTGTTCCTATACATCCCTAAATCAGCATCACTAAACTCATGTATGAACAGAAAGTACAAGTATCAGAGAAAAAATCAAAACAATATCGTTCAAATTGGAGAGAGTTTGACTTTTGTTCAAGAACCTGTGGGGTTTTGGAGTTTCTAACAGGGTTTGAAATTCAAGGGAAGATTTTGAATGCGAGACATTGGTTCAACACGCAAAATAATTTCTAAATCACTAGATTTGAATTTCCTTGGATTTCAAATCCTCATTTGTAAAATCCTACAGCCTTTTAATTGTCATGAACACAACCTAAAATCATGACCCAATAATCAATCCAGCACTACAATCAAGAAAGATGAAGCAAGCTCGTATAAAGCTAAAACCTCAATTATTCACTAAATGTCTTCTAAAAATTCATGAAGAACCGCAATTGTTGCATCCATAAAATTCTTATTCCGCACAAATGAACTAAAAGAACATGATAATTATATAAAAGAGATCAAGGTATACAATGCAAAGGCACAAACACTCACAAATACAATATAAGAAGATGACTGAGTGATGTTACTTTCAACATCAGAATCTCATTTGAATGAAAATAGCACTTCATGTTAGCAAATAATCCGCTACACAAAATGTTTGTCAAAGAAGAAACTGACTATTGTAATACCTCTCTTTCAAAACAGAAAACCTAGTCTGTTGTGGGTATCTTAGAAGGGAAAAATTATATTAGGAAATACATGGATTAATTACATAACATATAATTGTAGTGCATAGTGGCTCTAATAGCATTTCCCAACGTATGACACTAAATTCATCAAAAGTCAGTAATCCAATTCTCGCGCAGACTCAGAGCATCCCTGAGTTCACTTCTACCAGTGCAAAAATTTACCACTAGAAACTTAAGCACAAAAGAAATAAAGCCTTTTAAATTTATGAAATCAACATATGTGGAAAGTGTGAGGATAAGCTGAAGATTACAATCAAAGGGAGTCAGTTTCAAGCAGCTATGAATTCATAACCCCTTAATGAAAAATCGATCTGATATACACACAGAAAAGTACTGTCGAATTTTTATTCTTGAACTAGAAAAAGAAAGCAGCAACTCATCAATTAAGCACCCGGGAAGCAATGATGATTATACATACTGCAACATAAGTAAATCAATTATGGATGTTCATCTAATGAATGGTGCAAGACAAAGCAAAAATATATGTAAGATAAATTAAACTGAATACTAAAACACTGTTACTGATTAAGTGAGAGATCCACGTGATCCTTCTTTGCACGCAATCAGAGCCAAACGGAAGTTATTTCCTTTGCCTTTGGGAGGAGAAGGATGAAAAGGAGGAGGGGTTGGAGAGGACACAATGAATGAAAGTTTTGAAGTTTATAAGTCTATTAAAATATAGTCATAGTTAGCAAGTAGTACAAACACGATATTTCAACAATATGGCAAGATCACAACATCAAAAAAACAAATACCAAAAAAGGATTAATATTTAAATCAAACACTTGATGAGGATAAGATCTTAAACAGAAAAATATATCAAGTTCATAAATTAAACATGAAATGTGTCAGCAGCCACTAATAATCACAAAAAAATGTCATAAACAAATATATACATATACATATACATGTACATATACATATATACACACACACAATCAGTCACACATCAAATCAAAAGTGGAGACGAAGGAAAAATAAGGACAGGACATTCCATGAGCCCTACATAGCATATTCAGCATACATTAATAAAAAAAATAAAAATAATAACAATCGGAAAACTATTAGTGATATAAACAAAGATAGAAATAGTCAATAAAATAGTGTACTCGCTAAAAAGTAACAATCAAGAAAAAGGAAGAAATTTCACCCACCTTGAGAGTTATATATGCATATATAATCTGGAATAGAGAGCGGCGAGGCTGTCTCTGGGTTTCGTGGGGGGTTTTGGGTTGGTGATCTTAGAAGAGTGTATCTTTAAAGTTTGGGTTGGGAGTTCAAATCTGTTTGGATCATCTTCTACACCCTTGCCATGGCGAGATTACCTTCTTGACCTCCACTTCCCATCCGACCTTCCATTCAACACACACCCACCTCCACTTGAAAAGAGCATAAGCAAAATGTTGGGAACATAAAAGAAAAAAGAGAAGAAAAAGAGAGACCCAATAGCGGGAGTGGGGCAATTTTCTAAGGCCTGTTTGGTTTTGCCTAAAATAGTGGGGAGCTATAAAGCAGACAAAGGAAAGGGTTTGAGTCCAACAAGAATGGACAAACAAACAAAACACATACTTTAATTGCGTATTAGCGTGCGTAAGATTGTGTTTTATATACACACAGCCTAATCATTGCTGAAAATATATGTATATATTCGAAAATCTCCATATTTAACAGAATTTAAGAAAAATACAAATGATTCATTATTATGAACTATATTATGGGTGTTAATATTAATTTTTTTTTGTTTCAAACTAGTGTTTTTAAATGAAATGTCACCGGACGATGAGAGAGTTTGCGTGTCTCTTGTAACTTTAACTTTTATTAATGGTGAGGAAATAGAACACGTAAAGAAGAGAGAGATTGTGTGGTCAATTGATTGGAAATAATATTTTTTATGTTAAGAAGTGACGTGGCTTTTATTATTGTTAGGCTTAATTACAAATAGTATTCTTAATGTTTTAAAAATTACACTAAGCTTACTTCAATTTGATCACCGTTCAATTATATTAAAAATATGTATGAATATACTAATATATCTTTATTATTAAATTATTAATAATAATTTACTATCAAATTACTCTTTTACCCTACAAGCCTTGAATGATTTGATATGTAAATGAGCCTAAATTTGGAGCGCAGAACCACAATCTTCATTGTCGCCAAAGTTCAGAGCCATCATCTTCACCACCGCCGACAGAGCCACCAACTTCATCACCCCCGGGACGGCCACAACAAAACCACCTTCTTCACCACCGCCACCACAACAAAACCACAATTTTCACTGCCGCCACAACACAACCACCATCTTCACCACCACCGGCACAACTCAGCCCACATCTTCACCACCACTGCCACTGCCGCTGCCACTGCCATAGCTACCACCACCACCGTCATTCCCCACTCCCACCAACATAGTTGAATCCATTAAAGTCGGCCCAGTTACACCACCACTACATACCCACCCCAACAATCACCACCATCCCCCACCCCCAAACTACCGTCGCCATCTCCACCCCAACAATCACCTGTGTATTTCAGCATGATTAAATCACCAATCCGACCTTCACCCTCACAACCACCATGATTAGCTCATTACCCACAACAAAATCAAAAACAAAACCCTCACTTATTCATCACTGTCTGTCGCACACAAACCTTATCGGTGGCGAATATGGGATCCATGATTCCGAGGACCATGGAGGAGCGGATTGATTGTGGCGGGCTTTTTGTGGCGGCGAGTTTGAAAGATTGGTAAGGGTCGATGTGATTGAGACTCTCTCTTTATACACACATAACAATAGTTTTTCACTGCCAAATTTTTTATATTTTTTTGAGAAGCTCGTACATATGTTTAGGGATAGAGAGAGATTGGTAAATGTTGTAGACACCCAAGCAAAGTAAAAATATATATGGAGGACATGGAAGTTTTTTTTTTCTTCACCATATTGAGGGTATATAAGTAAATTTTGTATCAAAATGTGAGGGTGCATTGTCTTTGCAACCTATGTAAGGGCAAATATGGCATTTCGCTCTAAAAGAAACTGACTTAAGCAAAAACCGGCGTAAACCGGGACAAAGTGATAGGAGGTCAGTGTAATATTTTAAACTATGAAAGTATAGGTCTAACCTGAAAGTAGGCAAGTGATTATTCTAATTTTTTAATATGAATAGACACATTTACACTTGCTTCAATGGAACCAACCAGGGAAGAAGGTACCTTGCTTCAAAGGAACCAACCAGGGAAGGTAACGGGACGAACGAGATGGGTTTGGGCTGACTCGTCCTTTTTCATATGGATCCTGTTTAACAAAATAGGCCTCTTACTCTGTCCAAAATTGTTTACCAAAACATGTCACACTTGTTGCCGCTTAAATTCCTCCCTTAAGAAAGATCACTTGTTGCCCCCAACATTTTCTTTTCACTAAAATTTTATGAGTATGTAATATACTAAAGCAGGCTCGCTGGAGCCACTACTTTAGAATTGACTCTTCAACCTCCCATAAACAAGAAAACTTACAAGCCCATATTACACTTCTATGAGTATTTGTATTTTTTTTTTTTTTTTTTTTTTGCATAGGCATATAAGTATTTGTATTATTGACGTTATAGTCTAAAGATGAGAAAGTACTAATATAAACCCCTTTTAACCTCTAGCATGAGTAATGAGAAGGGGAAAATATTGTTGGAGTTGAAGTCTTGATAGTGATTCGTAACTTAATTATCATTGCTTTATGTGGAAGAAGTAATTTATCTCGTATGGTTCTTCACGTGAAAGAAGTAATTGAAGTTTATAAATGTTTAAGGTAATAGTTTATGAAAGTGACATTTGTGTTACTTATGCAGGAGCTCCCAGTGACATCATAGAAAAAATCAGATCTGTAGGTAAGGATGAACGAGATGCCCATATCGATATGCAAATCTCCACTCGCCATTAAAGATTCTGTTGGGCTTCAACGTCACAAAATTGAAGAGGTGCGATACCCAGTACCTACGAGGGTAGAGTTGTCACAAACCCCATACATTGACTTAATTAATTACTGTGACTTTATGAATGAGTTCATTTAATGGGGCATTAATTTAACACCCGCCCATACAATCATTGCAAGTTTGTAACAATTATTAAAGGAGAAGAAGTTGGCTCAGCAATAGGAAACTCGACTGTCAAATCACAAGGACAGGTGGTTAGCAAAGCCTTATATTTTTTTTTGGGTTAATTACATCCATACATTTTGAGGCTTGCTCTATTGATAATTAGATGAAAGTTAATCTTTTTTTTAATAATAGCACCCTCTTAAGTTTGGTAAAGTTAACAAAAGACTCCCAAATCATCAATGCGACATCCTATGACGATAAAATGACCTAAATACCCTTTAAATTGTCAACAACCATATTTATATCATAAAATGACTTAAATGCCCTCTCTCTCACACTATATTAACAATCCATAACCACAAAATAGATATATATATATATATATATATATATATATATATATATATTGTGAGACTCCATTGATGTTCTATAGAGAGGCAGAGTCTCCACCTCCATTGATGCTCTTATTAAATTTTATATATATATATATATATATACACATACACGTGTGTAATATTGTGTAAAAAAAAAAAAAAAAAAAAAAAAAGGAGGTATATTCCGTAGTTAATTCATTTCTAAATCATACCTCAAGCTTCAAACAATGAACAAAGCTAGAAATTGAAAAACCCATTAATAGAATCAAGGCGGTTGCTAAGCCTATCATCTGACTGACACCAATTACAGAGCCTAATCGAACCCACCACTATCAACTATAACCAACCTTATAATGTGTATATCAACACTTACATACTCGTGTGTGTGTGTGTATATATATATATATATATATTTCCATCTGCAAACAAGGACCTAAATTGCAAAGGTTTTTTTTTGTTCTCTACGCACATATATAGATATATACATATAGAGAGAGAGAGAAAAAAAAACCTTTCATTACGGTCTAGCATGCCTTGGAGATAGTTCTTGTAATGGTTCTCAATGAACTGCGCACTGGCAATGACCGGCGACAAAATATAAACGTTAGGCTCGAAATTGAAACACTGATTAGGTTTCAAATTCAGAGTCCCCAATTTCATGGTCCCATCACCATCGTCCATTTCTCTGGGTTTGCTCCAAACCCTAATTCATATCACAAAGCGGATTAAATAATAGCAAATAAAATCACCAAAATCTGCCACAACTGACTCTCGAATCTTCTCAAGCTTTTGTCGTCATCAACAATTGTCGTCCTTGGAGTGTCTTCGCTGTTGCGTTATCGTCGGAATCTGCTGTCATCGTTGGAATCACATCTCGCTGTTGTCGTTGCCAATAACCACCGTCGGAAACCAGTCGTCATGTTGATTCGTCGTCGCCAGAGCTTTTTTGTCGAATCTCTGTTGCCTGAATCTTCATCGCAACTTTCCCACGTAGCAAGATGTGGAAGAATTAGTGGGACCTCAAATGGTTTTGACTTTTGGGGAAGAAAGGTCAGAAAAATTAAAAGTAAAAAATGAATATTAATATTGCATAAGGGCATTTCGGTCATTTAATTTTTTTTGATATTTTATATTAACAATTAATAAGATATTATAGGGTGAATTAGACATTTCACCAACTTTTAGGCTTTGTTTGGATCCAAAATCTGACAGGGGGTGTCATTGTTCAAAAATCCTCCAACTTTCATTTGGCTGTCAATAGAGCAAATCTCAGGGGGTGTGAATGTAATTAACCCTATTTTTTTCTTTCTCTATCATTTTTGTTTGCATATATTTTTTCTTTTCTTTTTTTTCCTTATTGGGACTCACACACACTATTTCTACTGAGGTTCAAACTCCTAACTTTCCTTTAAAAGGTACGAGTCTTATATCGTTAGGCCACATGCCTGTTGATATATATTTTTTTCTTTACATTCTATGTCTTTCTCTAATGGCTTTTGATAGAAAAAAATAAACCTAACCAGCCTTGACCTAACGATAAAGACAATTAAGTATTTACCAGCCGCCAGACCTCTTCGACTTGTCTTCGACTTTCGAACGATGATATTTCCATTGGATAAGAATTATAATATTTCATTATCAAGGATAATGAAAGATGACGTAGTTCAACAGGGTGAGAATAACCTTGACACAATTTGCACAAGCGGATGATAAGGGAGATCTCAACCATCGACATCGGCTCAACCAATTTAATTACGATCGATAACCATAAATAGGATACCAAGCCATTAAAGAATGTACGAGAAAAATCCCTAAAGAGAAATTACATAATTATTATGTGATATAATTACAAGTATTAACTTGATCGTCGGAGGGTCCTCGGCTGACACCCCACCGGTGCCATTCGAGGGGACGTCCATTTGTTTTGCAGGTAAACGCCATCGTTCTGAGTCGCGAAGATTTTCGCATCAACAGCTTTCATGTATATAAATTATATATTTTTAATACTAATAATAATAAATAAATAAATAAAATTTATCTTTATTTAAAAATTCTTCTTATATCCTAGTATGTATCATAAGCTTTTTGCATGCCTATGTGTGAGGTCTTGTATCGTGTATATATATACGATAATATTTTTTAAAACATAAAAGTGATTTACATATTATGTTAGTAATTTATTTTTCTATATTTATGTAATCAAATAATTAAATATTAATTTACTAAAAAATGAATAAAATTAAATATCAAGAAGACAAATATATACACCTAAATGTCTATACCTATTATATATTTTTTTAAGAATGAAATATTTGGTTAAGCAGTTTGTCATTTGTATAAAATAAAATAGTTTATTCCATACGAAAAATATATAGTAGTTATATATTTATTTATATTACTATTCAATATTATTCATAGAAATATGATTTAGCACTTGAAATTATATACTCACTCTATCCCAAAATAATTATTCACCTTCAGAATTGTGATTCACAAAAATTCTTGTCATTGACAACTATTTTGGAATGGGAGGTTTTCGTTATATTTCATTTGATTTTTTAGATAAAAGCAAAAATAATAATTATTTTTTATTTGATTTAAAGGTATATATTTTTTACATTATACATATTTTATTTATTGATTTTTTAGATTTTACTCTCTAATTTTGTAAAAACAATTTTAAGTAATTTCAATTTTTACTCTATCTTTTATTATTTTTGTAAAAAGAATTTTAAGGGACATTTTTATAATTTTATCTATCTCACTTTGTGACAATAAGTTTTTATTTCTTCACTTTTCATACTATATGAATAAAATTTAAATACGAAACATATTATTTGCACATATTTTTGCACTTCACGGCAACCTAAATAAAGAGTCCTAACTTTATTTGTCCATGCAAATCCTTTGCCTCGTGTGCTGTGTCTAAAGACAGTCAAAAGACGTGGCACCACACTTTTCTTGCGTTCACCACTAAAGAAGCCAAATAATGAAAAAAAAAATAATGTCAAAAGGGTGAATATGTATATATTTGTATTAAAAAAATAAAAATAAATAAAAAACAGGAGTACTTCACTTCTTTTTTATATGTGTGAATATAATGTACATTTAAATATAAACAAATAAAGGAAATAACAAGTGCAATTCACTGAAACTTATCTTGAGATGAGTCATTTACCAAAGAATTTAATTTGATTTACGAAAAAAAAAAATAATTGTATACATGAGTCAAAATTGCAAGTAGGACCAATCACTTTTAATAAAGGCTGAGTACACCGACTTTTTATAAAGTTCAGTTGTTTAATGTTTATTAAGGTAATTTTGAGTTTGAAAAGTTAATAATGTCTTTATATTTATAATAATAAATTATGTATTGTAAATATTTATTAATCTAAGAATTTAGGTGATCCTTATGTGAAGATGCAAGAAACTTCTTCTTTCTCTCTTTAGAATTCTTACACTTCAATAGAAAAAACTCCCCCTTTTCCTTTCGCAATGGTCTATTTATATGTAATTACAAGTGCTGTTAGAGTCCTTCCTTTTGGGCCTGACTTTGTTCGGTGGATCCCGGATGTTAGGCCCAGTCTACAATGTTACAGTATGGGCTGAGTCCAACTGTTCGATCCGATGCTTCTTTTGTAGGTCAAATCCGGCCCACTTTATCTTCGGCATCCTCAATTGCCCCCATAATTATTCTTTATTAAATAGAGGGTAATTATTAATGGCTGCCAATTATGACTTGACGGCTCAAGGAGATCGCATGGGAAATCGAACAGTTGGATCTGGAACCGATGCCTCGAAACTTGCAAACTCCTCGTTTCCCTGACGTCTCGACCTCTGGGCCCACTTTGCCTTTATAAACTCCAAAGAAACTCCATTGCCCTTCTTTACTGTCTCTATCTCACTTCGCTGTCAATCACATCGCTATTTGCTATATTTCAAAATTAGTCAAACTTCCTCCGGCGAATACCTGCAAAAGTTTCTTCCTTTTCAGCGATCCCGCAGTGTTCTTTGCAATCTTCAACCTCTGAGGTTAGTTTCGTTTCTACTTCTCCTTCTAAACGCTTCTTTTATTTCCTCGAAATTTCTGTTTACTTTCATCATGTCTATTAATTTGGACGTCCTGCGTATGAAACTTCGACTTCCTAGTGATGTGCATCTTAGAATGTGTCCTAAGGATGTCAATGTTAGAACTGGTGCCGGTCTTCTTCCCGGCGAGGTTCTGTTTTCCCATCTTCATCTTAACATCATTAGGTTCCCATTGCATCCCTTCTTTAGCTTTGTTTTCAACAAATTGAAACTCTCCTCTCTATAGGTAAACCCAAATTTCTTTAGGGTTCTGTCCGCTCTGCTGCTCCTGAACCGTGATAGGGGTTTAGATCTTGACATCATAGATCTTCTCCTCTGTTATAAGGTCAGTAAAATCCGGCTTGACGAACCGTTCTACCATTTCTACCCGATTGATAAGAGATCCATATGTAAAGATAAAATCAAATCTGAGAAAGGTTGGAGAAAAAACATAATAGGGGTTAGTGGGGCCTGGTCCTCTCCAGCTACAAAGGATTACTGTGATACCCCCGAATTTCCGGATGCGGGTTGGCCAGGCCCACACCCGATAACCCGAGGATATCAAATCAATTAGCAATAATCGAACACAGAATACAAATAAGAAAAGAAAAAAATATATAAATAAATAAATAAATTGCTGAAAAGAAACTAGAATAATAATCCAAAAATCTTAGAATAAAATTTAATTAACAAAGAATGATTCTGATACATCCTACTTCTCCATTCCTATTACAACTCGGGAATCTATCTAGTGGACCCCTAAAATATCTCACTGAACTCAAAAGATTGGAATAAAACCAAAGCCTAAAACAGGAAACAAAATCCTACAGCATCGGTGGAGTGAATGACTGTATCTGCTCAGCACGATTTAGCTCTACCATTGGAACTAACGAACACCTGTAAAAATAAGAGTGGGTCAGGCTCACATGCAAATTCTTCTCTAACTACAATCCACACGGTGACCCGATGCGCAGATACACCCTAGATATCTCAACAATAGCTATCTAGTCCATATATATATATATATATATATATATATATATATATATATATATATATATATATCCACACTAAGGGACATTCACTGAACTACAGCAGGGGTCCCAACCTGAATAGAAGGCAACATGCGAAAACGCACCCAAAGGTGGGCATGAGTACCTAGACCTAACAGGGTACACCTCAACTACTATAGCCAGCTACGCATCCACTGCATATACGCACCCTAACCAATGAGTCTAAGACTCAAGCTCATCTCGTAGTACCATAAACATATATATAAAGTCCGTCCAGAACCAGGGTATGTAGTTCAAACATTTATTGAACTGACATACAATAAACCAGCTAGTTAGTCTCTCAACTTATTCAGTTGATATGACTTAACTATCATCCATTAATTCAGGAAGCCACTCAACTTAGTTGCAGTTGATTTGACTTAACACAATTAGGATTCAATATTTTTAAATCCATTCCTTTAATCCGTTAGGTTAGGTTTAGGCGTTTTGAGCTAAACCGTCCCTAGTATGTCACCGTCCCATACCGGTGCATACAATCCTCCATATCCATGTAATTGACAGAATATACTTATTCAGCAATTGAAATCCAAAACCATGTAATTTACAACATATAAATAACAGTATAGCAAATTAATATCCAAAACCAAAAGCCAGATAATTGCAGAATAGTTTATACAATACTGCAGCAATTATAGTTCAAAACCATAATCCAATTTCTTGTAGAATAATATATAAGATTCCACTATTAACATCCAAACCATGTAAATTACAACATATAAATAACAGTATAACAATTTACAATCCAAAACCATCTCAAAGAATTGCAGAAGACTTTTTTTTTATAGTTTCAGCAATTTAAATCCAAGAGTTAAACCATGTATTTGCAGGAAACGGTTTAAAGGCTCAACAACTAGCATCCAAAGCATGCGTAGATTACATCTAATGTATCAATGACCCTATCATGCATTAAAACAAGTTCTTTTCAATCATATTATAGTCCAATAAAATTGCTGAATTAATTCAAGCAATTTAATTCTCTCCATCCGGTAACAGCGTGCTAAGTTGTATACTAGTATACGGTTTAATCTTTTAGCACAAAGCCACAATATGCTACAAGTCTAATTTTGTTAATTAAAAGTCTCCATCATACATCTAAATTTTAATTTAGAATCATATTGTAGCACCTTAAATTGTCAAATTGAAATTAGGCAATTTAACTTCCTTCCGGTAATTAACCGCGCGCAAGTTGTTAATTAGCGCACTGTTAATTCCATTAATACAAAGAGGGTATTTTATGCAATCTAAGACTTTGATTATATGTTAAATTAATTATTGAAAAACCCATTAGAATTTTAAAACTGTTCAGGAACCCCAAGTGCTCAAAACAGTAGCTAAAAGGGTCCTGTATGCACAAAACAAGGAAAGAGCCTGCTCTAGAAAAATGGAGCAGGCTCAATGCAGCATAGAGCCGGCTCTAAACCACCTTGGAGCCAGCTCTAAACAGGTGGGAGCCGGCTCTTGGCATTCCAGAGCCGGCTCTCTCTCTCACCCTGTGAGCTTTCTCCGTTTCAGCTTCGTTCTAACCTCTGTTCCAACTTCGGCTAGTTGCTACCTTTCAGTTTGGTTTTAAAACCAATTTAAGAGTCTTATTTAAGCCTAGAATCATCCCCATGATTTGTTTACAACAATTTGAAATCAATTACAGAGATTAAACAAAGCTATTAAACCAATATGTTTGAAGAACAACACTAAAACTAATTTAAGAAATTTTAGTTCTCTTCCAAACCCTCTGTTCCTCTTCACCACTGAACCTAAGGATCTTATATAAATCCCTATGACATCCCCATGGTTCGTTTCTAGTAGTTGAAATAAATTACAAAGTCTAAAGTTACAACAGAGCAATATGCTTAAAGAACTAAAAATTGAAACGAGACATGTAGAAATTGTAACAGTTTTGATTTCAACACAACCAGATCATTAATATAATATATATTAAACATGTAAATTTCAGTTACTGATTGATTAAACCCTAGAGATTATCTAGGTGCACAGAACACGAGCCAAAGAGAAGGAGAAAGAGAAGAACTTGCCTGTAGTTTTGGTCTCAAAACTGTGTTGTCGTCTTCCTAATTTCCGGTAACCACTGACCATCTTCAAGCCTCCTATGGTTTTGGTTTAAGCCACCACAACTCTCCCTTGGCCTTCTCTATTCTCCTCCTAAGTTTTGTTCTATTTTCTCTCGCTCAGTTCTCTCAAAACTCTCTGTATTTTCACTGTGCCGTGAATAGGGTTCTTCCAAAACCCTTAGTGAAACTCATACGCGTATATATATAGGCCTTTAGAAAACCCTAATTAAACTAAAGCTAAGGCAGAACCCTAATTAAACTAGAGTCGGCCCATAAACTTAAGTCACATACACGTTAAATACTTGTATGATGGCTCCAAGAAACCCTAACTAAAAACTGTTAATTCAACTTCTACTTAAGCACTTATTAAAGACAATTAAATAATTAACCAAATAAGGTATTTAAAATACAATTTAAAATAAAACAAACAATACAATAACTCAGATAACTAAACAAACCATAATTCAAATAAAGAAAATAAGACAATTAAATAATTAACCAAATAAGGCATTTAAAATACAATTTAAAATAAAACAAACAAAAATACAACAATTACAAAATCAATAGACAAAAATGCACATAGAATGAAATTTAAATTCCAATTTTATCCTTTTTAATTTTAGGGGTATTACAATTACCCAATTCCGAATGCTTTCGGCGAATGTTCTGTTTCCTCTTATAAGAAATTCAAAACTCATAAAAACGACTGCGCTTGTGAAATTTGCATTCCCCGCTTCTGTGTTTTTCTATGTTATTCCCTAGGCATTCCTTATAACGATTTGGGTTATAGTGTTTACAGGGATAAGATCAACTACTTGAACAAGTACATTCTAAACGACGTCCCTTCCTACTCCGACCTTCTTGTGTCCGATAACCTTGCTGACATCTCTATCATTGGCAAAACCATGAGTCAGCTTCAGATTCCTTTCTTCGGCAGAAGAAAAAATCCTCCCCGAGTCACTGTTGTTGCTGCAGCAACCTCTTCCCCTGCCTCGGCATCTTCCTCTGCCACTATTTCTAACTCCACTCCGAATGCTGTGGCCATTGATCCAACTGTTAGCGTTCTTTCTACCAATCCGAACACATCTCCTCAGGTCAATACCTCTTTTGCTGTCACTGTGGGTGCTCAGGACAAAGAGCGAGGCAAAAGGCCTCAACCTGACGGTGAACCCAGCCTTGATGACATCCCTCTGACAAGGAGGATTCGGACCTCTGGGCCGAGTTTACCCATGCATCAACCAGTCAGACCTACTGCCCCCTCTGGGTCTGCTACAATTTCTGCCTCCACTTCCGTGATATTACCGTGGACTCCTCGTTTCGTCTGAACGGATGGGTCAACTGTGAAGCCGAACGAGACCAAGTTCAAGGACGGTCAGACCGCTATGGCATTTTACAAGAACATGTGGACTCCCAAAGACATTGAGGTAGCCAAAGGTCTATCTCAGAAAGAGGTGTTCAGCCGCTTTCCCTTATCTGCTATGGAGGTAATTTTTATCCCTCAATCAACAGATCTTCACAGTCTTTTTACTTAAATTCCTCTGACCATACGTTCGGCTTAACCAGTGTTCGTGCATATCTCTGCAGACTTTGTTCTAGATGATGGCCATGCAGAAGCAAGTGGAATTGGGAAATGCCAGGGCTCGTAAATCTGCTGACAGCCTTGATGCTGCCAAGAAGGAGAATAAGATCTTGAGTACCCAGAATGCTGAGTTGATGGTGCAACTGAGCAAGGTCGAGAATGAAAGGGATGCACTAAAAAAGGAGGCAGACTCCCTTCAGGATGAGAACGATGCTCTCCAAATTGAGAAGAGCGTCTGGCAAACTGAACGAGAGTCTCTTAAGGCTGAGAAAGAGGAACTTCAGCGCCTACTAAGTGATGAGCAGACTGCGCGGATGGCTTTTGAAAAGATGGCCTTGGATGAGCGCAATGCCTTGCTCATCACTATTGGTAAGGTGAATGGCGGTATGATAGCCCTTCATGTGCGCTTCTCCAGGATCGGTGCCCTCAGGTATGCACAGGGGTTCCGAGAGGGTTATACCGATCGTGTTCCTGCTGAAGGTCAGACCGGTTCTTCTCCAGATGAGGTTGATAAGGAGTTAGATATCGACCCCCCAGGAGTTTATGTTGATCCAGACTCTACTCCTGTTGAGCATATTTTTGATGAGTGTCAGGAGATTGCCTCATCCAGGGTTGCTTCAACTCTCTTCACTGTTCAGGCTCTAGACGTTCATCCTCTGTCTTTCATAGTCCCTCCCACAACCACTACTGAGGTTGGGTCCCAACCGAACGATTCAGTTATTCATCTCGACCCTCTTCCTCGTGGAGATGGGTGACCAATGATAGTGAAGAGACGAGTCAATGCAACCAAGAGGCTGATGGAGCAAAGGCAGCTAGCTAGGACTCTTCTGATGCCTTAATTTCCTACTCCTTTGTACTCATGTCATCTGAATACTTTACTTTTTGTAACTTCAAAGATTTACTATAAATGAGATGACAGATTTTTTGGCTGAACTCTGCCCAAACTTTTTTTTTTTTTTTTGGCTACTTTCTCATTGACTTCATTTGTGCATCGGTGATAACAATCAACTTTTCATTCTGCTACAGCAAATTTTGGCGTTCGGCTCATAGTACCAGCTGCCACTTACTTTGCTAAGTGATTGGCGCTTGGCAAGAATACCACTTGCCACTTTCACTTTTGATTTTTGGCAAGTGTTTGGCGTTCGGCTCATAGTGCCAGCTGCCACTCACTTTGCTGAGTGATTGGCGCTCAACAAGAATGCCACTTACCACTTTCACTTTTGATTTTTGGCAAGTGTTTGGTGTTCGACTCATAGTGCCAGCTGCTACTCACTTTGCTGAGTGATTGGCACTTGGCAAGAATGCCACTTGCCACTTTCACTTTTGATTTTTGGCAAGTGTTTGGCGTTCGGCTCATAGTGTCAGCTGCCACTTACTTTGCTGAGTGATTGGCGCTCGGCAAGAATGCCACTTGCCACTTTCACTTTTGATTTTTGACAAGTGTTTGGCGTTCGGCTCATAGTGCCATCTGCCACTCACTTTGCTGAGTGATTGGCACTCGGCAAGAATGCCACTTGCCATTTTCACTTTTGATTTTTGGTAAGTGTTTGGCGTTCGGCTCATAGTGCTAGCTGCCACTTATTTTGCTGAGTGATTGGCGCTCGGCAAGAATGCCACTTGCTACTTTCACTTTTGATTTTTGGCAAGTGTTTGGCGTTCGGCTCATAGTACCAACTGCCACTCACTTTGCTGAGTGATTGGCGCTCGGCAAGAATGCCATTTGCCACTTTCACTTTTAATTTTTGGCAAGTGTTTGGCGTTCGGCTCATAGTGCCAACTGCCACTTACTTTGCTAAGTGATTGGCGCTCGGCAAGAATGCTACTTGCCACTTTCACTTTTTCACTTAATCAACTTCTCATGGGAAAATAATATTTTTATAGATCTCTAAATTTTATACACTCATACGTATATTATTGAGAAATGAACAATTACCAGAATTGAAACTCGACTTTCTACTAATAGTACCTTTTCAAATATGTAGCATTCCATGGCTTGTTAACCAGATTTCCAGCCACGGTCTCCAAGGTATATGCCCCCTTCCCTATGACTTCTGCAATTCTGCATGGGCCTTCCCAGGGCGACATCATCTTTTTAACTACCCCTACCTTCTTCATCAGAACCAGGTCGCCAGGGGAGAAATCTCTATGTTTCACCCTTCTGTTATGGCTATTTACAAGTGTTTGCTGATAAGACGCGAGTCTTATTGCTGCTGCATCTCTTTTTTCTTCCAACTTATCAAGGTTAAATTTCAACATACTGTCGTTCTGCTCTTGATTCCATGCTAAACTTTGGATAGTTGGAACTAAATGCTCAACCAGTATGACTGCCTCGGTGCCATATGCCATGGCAAATGGGCTCTCCCCTGTCGGCCGTCTCGGGGTCGTTCTATAGGCCCACAAGACGTTCGGAAGTTCGTCTAACCATTTTCCTTTCTAATCCTCGAGCTTCTTCTTGATTCAAGCAAAGATTGTTCTGTTTGTAATTTCTGTTTGGCCATTTGCTTGCGGATGACTTACCGTTGCCAGCTTTTGGTTTATTCCATACTCTTCCATCAACTCCCTTACTTGCTTGCTGTCGAGATTGGTCCCATTGTCCATGACGATCGACTTTGGAACCCCAAAGCGACAAATAATATTTTCCAGATAAAGCGCCTCACATGAGTTTGGGTCACACTAGGATATGGGTCTGCTTCCACCCACTTGGTAAAGTAATCTGTTGCTAGCTGTGATACCCCTCGGATCCGAGACACGGGTTGATCAGGCCCAGGCCCAAACCTAAGGTAATATCAAACAATTAAAGTATTTTAAAACGAACACAGATGACAAAATGAAATAATAAAGATGGAAATAAAATTGAAAGAACATTTAATTATAAAACCCTCCATGCATAACTAAAAAATAAAACTCCAATCCTCCAAAACTCCAAGGTTACAACTTGGGAATCCATTGGTGGACCGCTAACCAAAAAATTCAACTGAAACTGAAAACTGGAAATAGATAATGCTAGAAACATCGAGAGAAGTCCTACGTAATCAGATGGATGTGAGACTGTCCTCAACAAGCACGACCAAGCTCTAAGGCTGGAACCGTCCTGTACCTGAAAAGAATAATGAAGGAGTGGGTCAGACCCACGAGCAAGTTCTAATCTAACTGCAATCCATACAGTGACCCGATACGCAGATACACCGTAGACACCTCACAATATCTATCTAGTCCATAAGTATAAATATATCCACACTAAGGGACATTCACTAGTCTATAATAAAGGTCTCAACCTGAATAGAAGGTAACATGCGAATACGCACCCAAAGGTGGGCATGAGTACCTAGACCTAACAGGGTACACCTCAACCTATTATAACCAGCTACGCATCCACCGCATATACGCACCCTAACCAACGAGTCTGAGACTCAAGCTCAGCTCATGGTACCATAAACATATATATAACATCCATCCAAATCCAGGGTATGCAATTCAACTATTTATTAAACTGACATATAATAAACCAACTAGTTAGTCACTCAACTTATTCAGTTGATATGACTTAACTGCCATCCGTTAATCCAGGAAGTCATCCAACTTGGTTACAGCTGATCTGACTTAGTTATAATTAGGATTCGATATCTTTCAATCCATTCCATTAATCCATTAGGTTATGTTTATGCGTTTTGAGCTAAACCGTCCCTAGTATGTCGCCGTCCTATACCGGTGCATACAATCCTCCATATCCAGGTAAATTACAATGTATACATAATGAACAAGTAATTTACAGTCCAAAACCACCATCCAAATAATTGCAGAAAAGTATTTAAGATTTCAGCAATTTAAATCCCATAATTAAACCACGTAATTGCAGGAAACAGTTTAATAGTTTACACAACTAGCATCCAAAGCACGCATAGACCCAATCCAATATATCAATGACTCTATCATGCATTTAGAACAAATTCTATAATCCCATTATAGTCCAACAAATTGCTAGATTAACCTAAACAATTTATTTCGTCCCATCCGATAACATTATACTAAGTCATTCGCTTTTATACTGTTTTATCCTTTATCTTAGAGACTTAAACCATGCATCAACTAGTTTAATCACACTTAAAATCAAGTAATTAAATCCTCTGAAAAGTCCCCACAATCCATTAGAAGCATCCCAAGGCTCAAACAGTGTCCATATTACCAAACAGTGCCTTAAAACTAAAAAAAAATTAAAAATTAAACGTATATTGCAAAAGGGAGCCTGCTCCAAATTTTGGGAGCAGGCCCTTTCAGCCTAGAGCCGGCTCTAGAAGTCCTTAGAGCCGGCTCTACTTGTTATGGGAGCTGGCTCCCACATCCATGGAGCCGGCTCTCACCTCCTTTGAGAGCCTCTGTCCCCGTTACTTCGTTTCAGTCCGTCTGCTCCTTCTCTGATCAATTCCTACCACTCTATTGGTTTCTAAAACTAATCTTAGGAGTCTTAATTTAGTCTAGAAGCATCCCCCAAGGTTGTTTACAATAATTTTGAAAGCAATTACAAAGTTTAATCAAGCCACTTAAACTAGCATGCTTGGAAAACAATACTGGAACAGGTTTCAAAAACTTTCAGTTCTCTACTGAACCCTCTGTTCCTCTTCACCACTGAACCTACGGATCTTATATCAATCCCAAAAACATCCCCATGGTTCATTTACAGAGTCTAAAAAAAAAATAATCCAAAGATTAGAGTTACAACAGAGCAACATGCTTAAAGAACAGAAAACTGAAACGAGCCATGCATGAACTGTAACAAAATGGTTTTCAACATAAACAGATCATTCACATGACATATATTAAACATATATCTTCCAGTTATTGATTGATTAAACCCTAGAGATTATCTAGGTGCACAGAACACGAGCCAAAGAGAAGGAAAAAGAAAAGAACCTGTCTTTGAGTTTCAAACTTGCAACTCTAAATTCCCAGTTTCTGTGTTACCCGTTCAATTCCCCACTGCTGTTCCACAAACCCACGTTCCTTCTACCTTGCTCCCACCTATCCTTCCTCTCCTATCTCTCTCTATTCTCCCTCTGTATCCCACGGTCTCTGTTTTTTTTTTTTTTTTTTGTTACAGAAATTACGTTTAATTATTCTAAAACCCTAAACCACCGTGACACACATACTTATAGGCTTAGTGATTAAACCCTAATCCATGTATAACTCGGCCCATAAAAACCTAGGTTATACTCACTGTCGGCTCATAAAGCTATCTAGGTTATAAGATATTCGGCTACATACGCGTAACCTCTTAGGGAACCTTACTGTTTAAAATTAGACCAGTTATTAATTTATTTTACTACAGTAACTGATACTAATTTAGTTTATAATTGAATCTAATTAAAACATTTAAATAAACCAATTAAACATTAGAAAAAACCAAACCAATCCAATTACAGAAAATAAGAAATAATTAAACAATAAATGCCAATTAAACAATTAAAACACTTAAACAATAAATGCCAATTAAATATATGTCACATAGGTAAACAATTAAATAAAATTAATAAATAAAAATAATTAAACCAAATAATCACGCAAAAAAATAATAATAAAAATAAATAAATAAATGTACAATAAAAATAAATAAATAAATGCCGAGACTATATTTTTAAAATTAGGGGTATTACATTCTTCCCCCGTAATAAAAGGAATTCCGTCCTCGGAATTCGCTCTTACCTTCTTCCAATATTTCAGGAAACTGCGAGCGAATGACATCCTCCCATTCCCAAGTGGACTCAGCCTCATTGTGATGACTCCACTGCACACGAACCAAAGGGATAACCTTATTGCGAAGGATTTGATCCCGACGGTCAACAATACGACATGGTGGCTCCAAATAAGTTGCATCCGGCTGCAACTCAATCTCCCCAACATCTATATGCTGATACCGATCCTCATTGCGCAGAAATTTTCGCAACATGGAAACTTGAAACACGTTGTGAACGCGATCCAAGTTATCCGGAAGTGCCAACCGATAAGCCACAGCTCCCACTCGATCCGTAATCATGAATGGACCGACAAACCGCGGAGACAACTTCCCTTTCTTCCCAAAGCGCATAACACCCTTCATAGGAGATACTTTGAGAAGAACCTGATCCCCAACCCGAAACTCCAAAGCACGAGTGCGACGATCAGCATAGCTCTTCTGCCTACTTTGGGCAGTACGCATGCGATCTCGAATAAGAGCAATCTTTTCAGTGGTATCCTTGATGAACTCAGGACCTAAGAATCGATTCTCTCCAACCTCCATCCAACAAACAGGTGATCGACACGGTCGACCGTATAACGCCTCAAAAGGTGCCATTCCAATAGTCTTCTGGAAACTATTGTTATAAGCAAACTCCACCAGTGGTAAATATTCCTCCTAGTGGCCCTTGAAATCCAGAACACACGACCGAAGCATATCTTCCATAATCTGATTCACCCTCTCAGTCTGTCCGTTAGTCTGAGGATGATAAGCAGTACTAAGGTGTAACTCCGTACCTAAAGCCTGCTGAAAACTCTTCCAAAATCCAGATACAAAACTCGAATCCCTGTCCGATATAATAGACAATGGAATGCCATGTAACTTCACAATCTCTGAAATGTAAAGCCTCGCCAACTACTCCGAAGTGTAGTCAGTGCAAATAGGCAATAAATGAGCTGACTTGGTCAACCTATCCACAATGACCCATATGGAATTATGCCCCTTGAAAGAATTTGGCAACCCTTCCACAAAATTCATAAATATGCTCTCCCATTTCCACTTCGGAATTGGTAGTGGTTGTAGAGCTCCTGGCAGCCTCTGATGATCAATTTTAACCATCTGACAAGTACTACACTGAGAAACAAAAAGAGCAATGTCCCTCTTCAAACCTGCCCACCAAAACTGCCGCTTCATATCTTGATACATCTTATCGCCTCCTGGATGAACAGAGAACTCAGAGTGGTGAGTTTCAGTCATCATATCCCTCCTCAAACCATCAGTAGAAGGTACCACTAACCGTCCCTTGTACCTTAAACCTCCATCAGCCCCAACATAGTAGAATGGAACCTCTCCGAAAGCTATCTCTGCGACCTTGTCGACACACTGCTGATCGGTGAGTTGTGCTTGTAAAACCTTGCGAATGATGGAAGGTGTAACCACCATGCAAGCCATAAAAGCGTCTGACAACCCATCTACATTCTTTAAAGCATTCCATTCAGTAGTGAATAGAGCAGAAAGACTACCAACAGGTCGGCGACTGAGTGCATCCGCCACTACATTCGCTTTCCCTGGATGGTACTGTATAGAAAAATGATAGTCTTTTACAAACTCCAACCACCTGCGCTGTCTCATATTCAGCTCCCACTGAGTGAACAAGTACTGCAGACTCTTGTGATCACTGAATAATCTGAAAGACTCACCCAACAGATAATGCCTCCAAATACGCAAGGTAAAGACCACTGCTGCCAACTCCAAATCATGTGTTGGATAATTAAGCTCATGAGGCTTAAGTTTCTGAGATCCATAAGAAATCGGTCGCTCCTCCTACATCAATACACATCCAAGACCCTACAACGAAGCATCCGTGTAAATAAGATACTCTATCCCGCTCTGCGGAGTAGCCAGAACCGGTGCAGAAGTCAGCTTCCTTTTCAGCTCATCAAAAGCACGCTGACAGTGTTCATCCCACATGAACTGTATACCCTTCTTAGTCAGATAAGTGAGTGGTCCTGCTATCTTGGAGAACCCTTGGATGAATCTCCTGTAATATCCTGCCAGACCGAGAAAACTCCGAATCTCAATAGGTGATGTAGGCTGTCCCCACTCAACCACCATTGAAACCTTGGCCGGATCCACTGCTATCCCTTTTTCTGACACCACGTGACCCATAAATTTCACCTCCCGCTGCCAAAATTCACACTTCTCGAACTTTGCATATAACTGGTGCTCACGAAGCGTCTACAAGACTATGCGAAGATGTCTAGCATGATCGTCCTCCTACCGAGAATAGATCAAGATGTCATCAATAAAGATAATAACAAACTGATCCAAATAAGCCCGGAAGACTTTATTCATTAAGTCCATGAACACTGCATGTGCATTAGTCGTCCCAAACGGCATAACACGAAACTCATAAGAACCATATCTCGTGAGAAATGCTGTCTTAGGAACATCCTGCTCCCTAACCCTCAGCTGATGATACCCAGAACGTAGATCAATCTTGGAGAAGTGTGTGACTTCCCTTAACTGATCAAACAAGTCATCAATCCTGGGCAAAGGATACTTGTTACGAATCGTAACCTTGTTCAACTCCCTATAATCTATACACAGACGAAGCGAACCATCCGTCTTCTTCACAAACAGAACCGGTGCTCCCCAAGGTGATGTACTCCTACGAATAAAACCCTGGCTGAGTAACTGCTGAATCTGATCCCTCAGCTCTCTCATCTCCACCGGTGCCATCCTATAGGGTGCCTTAGCAATAGGCGCAGTGCCTGGAGCTAAGTCTATCACAAAATTAATCTCTCGACTAGGTGGCAACCCTGAAATCTTCTGAAATACATCTGGGAAATCATGTACAATCGGTATGTTATCCAATGGCACAGTAATCCCCTCCTCATTTTCCTCTTCCACATGGAACAAATAGGTGTTACCGCCCCCTTTAGAACGTAGCATAGCTACTACATACATATCCTGACCAGGTATGGTAAAAATAATAGATCTATCAAAACAATCAACATGGGCATGGTAGTGAGACAACCAATCCATTCCAAGTATCACATCATAAGTGTGCATGTCCAGGACCAGTAGATTGGCTAGAAATCTGAGTCTGCCAATATCTAATGTCACAGGCCCATCACTCTCATGTATAATAGCTGTATCACCCAATGGTGTAGAAATACCCTGAGGTCTAGTGCATACGCTCGTCCTCATCCCAGATAAAGTAACAAAAGTCCTAACTACAAATGAGTGTGTAGCACCCGTATCAAATAAAACACGTTCATGTAAACCATGAATAGGAAACTTACCCTCAATAGTCTGAGGTGCCTGAACATTCTGTGGCATGGGGTTATACACCCTGCCATAGTGCAACTGCTGTGGTGTCTGTCCCTGAGTCTGCGGCGGTGCCGGTATAGCCAGATGTGTCTGTCCCTGAATCCGTGGAACCTGTGGAGCTGGTAGAGGCACTGGCGCCCTCTGCCCCTGCTGCACATACTGTCCCTGTCCCTGTCTTGCTTTAGGACACTGCCTGGTGGTATGACCATACTCTCTACAAGTGTAACAACTACCATGGAAAGTACCAAATGGCCTCCTCTGTCGGTTAGCCTGTGGCTGACCCTGTCCTGCCTGTGGTCCCCCATTCTGTTGCCTCTTAATAGATGCCCCATTCCGATAAGCATCTGAACCACCCTTGTGCTTCGTCCAACGCTGTTGTCCCTGGAACTTGCCTTCGTCATTCTGCCGGTGACCATTGTCGTTCCCCTTTTCAGCTGACTGATTAGTAGAGTCTTTATCACCTCGCTTCTCACCACGAGCCTGTCTGATATCCATAGTCAACTGATACTGTTGTAGAGCGGCGTCTACCACCTGAGCATAGGTAGTATAGGCTGGACTACCTGTAATAGCTCTCTTGATAGACCACATCAGTCCCTTGACGAAACTGTTACGCTTTTTCTCCTCTGTATCCACCTCCTCCGGTGCAAAGAGAGACAAGCGTGTGAACTGCTGCTCATACTCCGCCACGGTCATGTTTCCCTGCTGCAGATTTAAAAACTCGGTCTTCATAGCTGCCCTGACTGCAGGGGGAAAATATTTCTCATCAAAGCGAGCACTGAACTCATCATAAGACAATGTCATCCTCTCCTCTGGGGTGGTAACTGACTCCCACCACTGTAGTGCATCCCCAACTAGCTTGAAAGTAGCAAGCATCTGCTTCTAAACCTCCGTGCACTGAACCAAATGAAGATGATGCTCAATGTCCTATTTCCACTGGTGAGCTGCTCTCACATCGGTTGAGCCTGAGAACACAAGTGGACTCCCCTTTGTGAAAGAGCTCCTAGCCTTTCCCCAAGAATTCGTCTAAACCACTGGTGCTGGTACAAGTGCAGCTGTTACCCCAACCTCTATAGCCCGAGCAACAAGGTCATTGTGATACCCCTCGATTCTAGAGCCACGGGTGATCAAGTCCGAGCACAGATCCGAGGGATATCAAACAATTAATATTTAAACAAGCATTGGAATACATGATGAATTAAAAATAAATAGATAAGCTGAAAGGAAAACTAAATAATAAATTTTTATTTAAAAATCCTCAAATAAATAATGATTAAAATCCCATAATAAAATCCTCCAATCTTCTGATACCAGTAATTAATTAAACTACAACTCGGGAATCCATACTGTGGACCTCTAATAATATCCTAACTGAAATAACTGAATCGAAAAAAAATAATAAGTTACTAATGAAGAAGAGTCCTACGTAGAGTCGGAAGAATGAATGGATGTCTCTGCTCGGCACGAACAATCTCTAAGACTGGAACTGACGAACACCTGAAAAATAATGGTGGGTCAGGCCTACATACAAGTTCTAATCTACTACATCCCAAACAAAGACCCGATACACGTACACATCCTAATTAATTCAACAATAACTAAATAGTCCATATATAGATATATATACACACTAAAGGAACCTCACTAGACTATAGAGTTGTCTCAACCTGAATAGTAGGCAACATGCAAAACGCACATATAGTGGGCATGAGTACCTAGACCTACCAGGGTACACAACTACGCTATATCTAGCTACACATCCCTGGCAATATACGCACCCTAACCACTGATCCTGAGACTCAAGCTCATATCATGGTGTATAATTATATATTTAAAATCCGTCCTATCCAACCATCAAAAATAAACTATCCAATTATTATTTCAATACTATGTCATCCAACTATTCCGTTGACCTGACACGAATAAGTAGAACTTAACACTGTGGTTAATCCGTTCCCTTATTAAAAAAATAGGTAGGACTTAACTAGTAAGTTAATCCGTCCCTAATATGCCCCATCCCATAATGGTGCATTAATCAATAAAATAGCCAAATAAAAGTTTCCAATCCAAGAATAATGTAAATAATATTTACATCTAATAATCCAAAAATATGATATAAATCATAAACATATTCTTTGCATTTACTTGAGTAAAAATATCAATTTCAAATAGTATAATTTAATTTACAACACAAGAAATTACCATGCATATCAACTAAATTGTACATCTCCATGTTCTGATTAAATTAATTTAAATCTAAACAATTGATCAAAATAATTTAATCCAACAATATTTAATTAAGTTATCCTTTTAACATTAATTAAATTCCATACTTAGCATGTAAACTTAAATCATGCATTCCAATTCCTAGTGGATCTAATTAAATTAAATAAATACTTAATTTAGATCCATCAATCAAAAACAACAAATATTAATTTAATATTCTAACATTAATCAAAATAACATTTAAAATATTTAATACATAACCAATTATTTTTTATGTTTTTCATGTATACAAGATTCATTCTTACTCACCTAATCTAACAGTTTGTTAAATGTTCCCTTTTTTCTTCCTCGTGTGGCGTGTATGCCTTAGGAAAACAAAGAAATAAAATAATAAAATTTCAACTACAAGCCACAATCATCAAACTGATTCACTCAATTGCATGTGTTGCGTGCATAATCTTTTTCCCTCCTCGTTCGGCGTGCCTCCATGAAGAAACCAAAAATCTTGATTTCACATACTTTAGTCACACAACTGATAAGCATGAGTTAGTTTATGTTTTTTGCACAACACTGATTCATTAATCTTTCGTGTGCATTCCTTAGGCATAAATAAATTTTTTTTATTTCATATTTATATATACACAACACTGACACATGTGAGCATTAATTCAAGTAAAATTAAAATAAATTAAATTAACAACCAAGGTCACCAACAATGTCCAGTTCATCATAAAAGAATAATCAAAATCCATTATTAAAGCACAAACTGAAATTTCTAAATTAATCCATGTAATTTGATCCAATCAATTTATTTAAAGAACCTAGAATTAAAATAGCATGCATAGGGTATGAATCAAAGGAGAAGAGAAGAATTAAAACTTGCCTTTAGGGATTAGATAAAAAACCCTAACCTCATTCTTCCTTTTCTCTTCCTTCCACTTCCTTCTTTCTCTCTCTAAAATATAGTACGTAATATATTTTCTAACCTCTTTCACAACCCTATAATTATATATTTATAGTCAAATAAAATAACACTAATTCTTTTCCCAATCCAAGCCAAACTAATAATAAAAATAAAATAAAATCTAAATACTAAAAAGATAACTAAAATATATGGTACGTATAATCTATGTGTAATCCTTTTTATATGTAATATATAAATATATATGACTTTCCTTATATATATATATATATATATATTTATTTATTAAATATACATATACATGGGTAATTATCCGTACCCATTAAACCCCTTATCCAAGTAGTCCATGGAGTCCAATTAGTTGGTCCATTACTACTATCCATATCCAATTCCCTAAAAATATGAAAATAAAAATAAAATAAAATAATTAAATTCCTAAATAAATACACATCATCACACACAATTTCATTTAAACAATTAAATCAATTAACACATTTAAAAAAATAATTAAATCAATTAAACAAGTAAATAATTAGCCAAGAAATCAACTAAATAATTAAATGCAATTAAAATAATTTTTAAAAAATACCGAGACTATCCTTTTAAAATCAGGGGTATTACAGTCATTGAGGTGTGGAGGAATCTCTGGATCTCTGACCCAACCATGAGTCTATTGAACTTCCTCCTGCTCCTCCTGAAACCCTGGCATTTGCTGCTATTCTTCCATTTGCCGACGTTATAGACGTTCCTGCTGTCTACGTGCCGCTCTCCTCTGTCGACTGTTCATGTTTTATCCTCTTCCAGTGTTAACCATGCTGTTAACATAGAAAGACAGACATCAGTACGAGTTTAAACGAACCGTAAAAGAATTCAACGAATCCTAAAGATAAGCTCTATAAAAAAAAAAACGCTACGCGAAAGTCTTAATACGAAATGTCCTAGAGACACTTGAACCTGGAGTGCTCTGATGCCAACTGTGATACCCCTCGGATCCGAGACACGGGTTGATCAGGCCCAGGCCCAAACCCGAGGGAATATCAAACAATTAAAGTATTTTAAAACGAACACAGATGACAAAATGAAATAATAAAGATGGAAATAAAACTGAAAGAACATTTAATTATAAAACCCTCCATGCATAATTGAAAAATAAAACTCCAATCCTCCAAAACTCCAAGGTTACAACTTGGGAATCCATTGGTGGACCCCTAACCAAAAAATTCAACTGAAACTGAAAACTGGAAATAGATAATGCTAGAAACATCGAGAGAAGTCCTACGTAATCAGATGGATGTGAGACTGTCCTCGACAAGCACGACCAAGCTCTAAGGCTGGAACCGTCCTGTACCTGAAAAGAATAATGAAGGAGTGGGTCAGACCCACGAGCAAGTTCTAATCTAACTGCAATCCATACAGTGACCCGATACGCAGATACACCGTAGACACCTCACAATATCTATCTAGTCCATAAGTATAAATATATCCACACTAAGGGACATTCACTAGTCTATAATAGGGGTCTCAACCTGAATAGAAGGTAACATGCGAATACACACCCAAAGGTGGGCATGAGTACCTAGACTTAACAGGGTACACCTCAACCTATTATAACCAGCTACGCATCCACCGCATATACGCACCCTAACCAACGAGTCTGAGACTCAAGCTCAGCTCATGGTACCATAAACATATATATAACATCCATCTAAATCCAGGGTATGCAATTCAACTATTTATTAAACTGACATACAATAAACAAATAGTTAGTCACTCAACTTATTCAGTTGATATGACTTAACTACCATCCGTTAATCCAGGTAGTCATCCAACTTGGTTACAGCTGATCTGACTTAGTCACAATTAGGATTCGATATCTTTCAATCCATTCCATTAATCCATTAGGTTAGGTTTATGTGTTTTGAGCTAAACCGTCCCTAGTATGTCACCGTCCCATACCGGTGCACACAATCCTCCATATCCAAGTAAATTACAATGTATACATAATGAACAAGTAATTTACAGTCCAAAACCACCATCCAAATAATTACAGAAAAGTATTTAAGATTTCAGCAATTTAAATCTCATAATTAAACCACATAATTGCAGGAAACAGTTTAATAGTTTACACAACTAGCATCCAAAGCATGCATAGACCCAATCTAATATATCAATGACTCTATAATGCATTTAGAACAAATTCTATAATCCCATTATAGTCCAACAAATTGCTAGATTAACCTAAACAATTTATTTCGTCCCATCCGATAACAGTGTACTAAGTCATTCGCTTTTATACTGTTTTATCCTTTATCTTAGAGACTTAAACCATGCATCAACTAGTTTAATCACACTTAGAATCAAGTAATTAAATCCTCTGAAAAGTCCCCACAATCCATTAGAAGCATCCCAAGGCTCAAACAGTGTCCATATTACCAAACAGTGCCTTAAAACTAAAAAAAAATAAAAATTAAACGTATATTGCAAAAGGGAGCCTGCTCCAAATTTTGGGAGCAGGCTCTTTCAGCCTAGAGCCAGCTCTAGGAGTCCTTAGAGCCGGCTCTACTTGTTGTGGGAGCCGGCTCCCACATCCATGGAACCGGCTCTCACCTCCTTTGAGAGCCTCTGTCCCCGTTGCTTCGTTTCAGTCCGTCTGCTCCCTCTCTGATCAATTCCTACCACTCTGTTGGTTTCTAAAACTAATCTTAGGAGTCTTAATTTAGTCTAGAAGCATCCCCCAAGGTTGTTTACATTAATTTTGAAAGCAATTACAGAGTTTAATCAAGCCACTTAAACTAGCATGCTTGGAAAACAATACAGGAACAGGTTTCAGAAACTTTCAGTTCTCTACTGAACCCTCTGTTCCTCTTCACCACTGAACCTACGGATCTTATATCAATCCCAAAAACATCCCCATGGTTCATTTACAGAGTCTAAAAAAAATAATCCAAAGATTAGAGTTACAACAGAGCAACATGCTTAAAGAACAGAAAACTGAAACGAGCCATGCATGAACTGTAACAAAACGGTTTTCAACATAAACAAATCGTTCACATGACATATATTAAACATATATCTTCCAGTTATTGATTGATTAAACCCTAGAGATTATCTAGGTGCACAGAACACGAGCCAAAGAGAAGGAGAAAGAAAAGAACTTGCCTTTGAGTTTCAGACTTGCAACTCTAAATTCCCAGTTTCTGTGTTACCCGTTCAATTCCCCACTGCTGTTCCACAAACCCACATTCCTTCTACCTTGCTCCCACCTATCCTTCCTCTCCTATCTCTCTCTATTCTCCCTCTGTATCCCACGGTCTCTGTTTTTTTTTTTTTTTGTTACAGAAATTACGTTTAATTATTCTAAAACCCTAAACCACCGTGACACACATACTTATAGGCTTAGTGATTAAACCCTAATCCATGTATAACTCAGCCCATAAAAACCTAGGTTATACTCACTGTCGGCTCATAAAGCTATCTAGGTTATAAGATACTTGGCTACATACGCGTAACCTCTTAGGGAACCCTACTGTTTAAAATTAGACCAGTTATTAATGTATTTTACTACAGTAGCTGATACTAATTTAGTCTATAATTGAATCTAATTAAAACATTTAAATAAACCAATTAAACATTAGAAAAAACCAAACCAATCCAATTACAGAAAATAAGAAATAATTAAACAATAGCAGCTACTGTTATGTACCCTGAGTATAAATATATCCACACTAAGGGACATTCACTAGTCTATAATAGGGGTCTCAACCTGAATAGAAGGTAACATGCGAATACGCACCCAAAGGTGGGCATGAGTACCTAGACCTAACAGGGTACACCTCAACCTATTATAACCAGCTACGCATCCACCGCATATACGCACCCTAACCAACGAGTCTGAGACTCAAGCTCAGCTCATGGTACCATAAACATATATATAACATCCATCCAAATCCAGGGTATGCAATTCAACTATTTATTAAACTGACATATAATAAACCAACTAGTTAGTCACTCAACTTATTCAGTTGATATGACTTAACTGCCATCCGTTAATCCAGGAAGTCATCCAACTTGGTTACAGCTGATCTGACTTAGTCATAATTAGGATTCGATATCTTTCAATCCATTCCATTAATCCATTAGGTTATGTTTATGCGTTTTGAGCTAAACCGTCCCTAGTATGTCACCGTCCTATACCGGTGCATACAATCCTCCATATCCAGGTAAATTACAATGTATACATAATGAACAAGTAATTTACAGTCCAAAACCACCATCCAAATAATTGCAGAAAAGTATTTAAGATTTCAGCAATTTAAATCCCATAATTAAACCACGTAATTGCAGGAAACAGTTTAATAGTTTACACAACTAGCATCCAAAGCACGCATAGACCCAATCCAATATATCAATGACTCTATCATGCATTTAGAACAAATTCTATAATCCCATTATAGTCCAACAAATTGCTAGATTAACCTAAACAATTTATTTCGTCCCATCCGATAACATTATACTAAGTCATTCGCTTTTATACTGTTTTATCCTTTATCTTAGAGACTTAAACCATGCATCAACTAGTTTAATCACACTTAAAATCAAGTAATTAAATCCTCTGAAAAGTCCCCACAATCCATTAGAAGCATCCCAAGGCTCAAACAGTGTCCATATTACCAAACAGTGCCTTAAAACTAAAAAAAAATTAAAAATTAAACGTATATTGCAAAAGGGAGCCTGCTCCAAATTTTGGGAGCAGGCCCTTTCAGCCTAGATCCGGCTCTAGAAGTCCTTAGAGCCGGCTCTACTTGTTATGGGAGCCGGCTCCCACATCCATGGAGCCGGCTCTCACCTCCTTTGAGAGCCTCTGTCCCCGTTACTTCGTTTCAGTCCGTCTGCTCCTTCTCTGATCAATTCCTACCACTCTGTTGGTTTCTAAAACTAATCTTAGGAGTCTTAATTTAGTCTAGAAGCATCCCCCAAGGTTGTTTACATTAATTTTGAAAGCAATTACAGAGTTTAATCAAGCCACTTAAACTAGCATGCTTGGAAAACAATACTGGAACAGGTTTCAAAAACTTTCAGTTCTCTACTGAACCCTCTGTTCCTCTTCACCACTGAACCTACGGATCTTATATCAATCCCAAAAACATCCCCATGGTTCATTTACAGAGTCTAAAAAAAAAATAATCCAAAGATTAGAGTTACAACAGAGCAACATGCTTAAAGAACAGAAAACTGAAACGAGCCATGCATGAACTGTAACAAAATGGTTTTCAACATAAACAGATCATTCACATGACATATATTAAACATATATCTTCCAGTTATTGATTGATTAAACCCTAGAGATTATCTAGGTGCACAGAACACGAGCCAAAGAGAAGGAAAAAGAAAAGAACCTGTCTTTGAGTTTCAGACTTGCAACTCTAAATTCCCAGTTTCTGTGTTACCCGTTCAATTCCCCACTGCTGTTCCACAAACCCACGTTCCTTCTACCTTGCTCCCACCTATCCTTCCTCTCCTATCTCTCTCTATTCTCCCTCTGTATCCCACGGTCTCTGTTTTTTTTTTTTTTTTGTTACAAAAATTACGTTTAATTATTCTAAAACCCTAAACCACCGTGACACACATACTTATAGGCTTAGTGATTAAACCCTAATCCATGTATAACTCGGCCCATAAAAACCTAGGTTGTCGGCTCATAAAGCTATCTAGGTTATAAGATATTCGGCTACATACGCGTAACCTCTTAGGGAACCTTACTGTTTAAAATTAGACCAGTTATTAATTTATTTTACTACAGTAACTGATACTAATTTAGTTTATAATTGAATCTAATTAAAACATTTAAATAAACCAATTAAACATTAGAAAAAACCAAACCAATCCAATTACAGAAAATAAGAAATAATTAAACAATAAATGCCAATTAAACAATTAAAACACTTAAACAATAAATGCCAATTAAATATATGTCACATAGGTAAACAATTAAATAAAATTAATAAATAAAAATAATTAAACCAAATAATCACGCAAAAAAATAATAATAAAAATAAATAAATAAATGTACAATAAAAATAAATAAATAAATGCCGAGACTATATTTTTAAAATTAGGGGTATTACATTCTTCCCCCGTAATAAAAGGAATTCCGTCCTCGGAATTCGCTCTTACCTTCTTCCAATATTTCAGGAAACTGCGAGCGAATGACATCCTCCCATTCCCAAGTGGACTAAGCCTCATTGTGATGACTCCACTGCACACGAACCAAAGGGATAACCTTATTGCGAAGGATTTGATCCCGACGGTCAACAATACGACATGGTGGCTCCAAATAAGTTGCATCCGGCTGCAACTCAATCTCCCCAACATCTATATGCTGATACCGATCCTCATTGCGCAGAAATTTTCGCAACATGAAAACTTGAAACACGTTGTGAACGCGATCCAAGTTATCCGGAAGTGCCAACCGATAAGCCACAGCTCCCACTCGATCCGTAATCATGAATGGACCGACAAACCGCGGAGACAACTTCCCTTTCTTCCCAAAGCGCATAACACCCTTCATAGGAGATACTTTGAGAAGAACCTGATCCCCAACCCGAAACTCCAAAGCACGAGTGCGACGATCAGCATAGCTCTTCTGCCTACTTTGGGCAGTACGCATGCGATCTCGAATAAGAGCAATCTTTTCAGTGGTATCCTTGATGAACTCAGGACCTAAGAATCGATTCTCTCCAACCTCCATCCAACAAACAGGTGATCGACACGGTCGACCGTATAACGCCTCAAAAGGTGCCATTCCAATAGTCTTCTGGAAACTATTGTTATAAGCAAACTCCACCAGTGGTAAATATTCCTCCTAGTGGCCCTTGAAATCCAGAACACACGACCGAAGCATATCTTCCATAATCTGATTCACCCTCTCAGTCTGTCCGTTAGTCTGAGGATGATAAGCAGTACTAAGGTGTAACTCCGTACCTAAAGCCTGCTGAAAACTCTTCCAAAATCCAGATACAAAACTCGAATCCCTGTCCGATATAATAGACAATGGAATGCCATGTAACTTCACAATCTCTGAAATGTAAAGCCTCGCCAACTACTCCGAAGTGTAGTCAGTGCAAATAGGCAATAAATGAGCTGACTTGGTCAACCTATCCACAATGACTCATATGGAATTATGCCCCTTGAAAGAATTTGGCAACCCTTCCACAAAATTCATAAATATGCTCTCCCATTTCCACTTCGGAATTGGTAGTGGTTGTAGAGCTCCTGGCAGCCTCTGATGATCAATTTTAACCATCTGACAAGTACTACACTGAGAAACAAAAAGAGCAATGTCCCTCTTCAAACCTGCCCACCAAAACTGCCGCTTCATATCTTGATACATCTTATCGCCTCCTGGATGAACAGAGAACTCAGAGTGGTGAGTTTCAGTCATCACATCCCTCCTCAAACCATCAGTAGAAGTTACCACTAACCGTCCCTTGTACCTTAAACCTCCAGCCCCAACATAGTAGAATGGAACCTCTCCGAAAGCTATCTCTGCGACCTTGTCGACACACTGCTGATCGGTGAGTTGTGCTTGTAAAACCTTGCGAATGATGGAAGGTGTAACCACCATGCAAGCCATAAAAGCGTCTGACAACCCATCTACATTCTTTAAAGCATTCCATTCAGTAGTGAATAGAGCAGAAAGACTACCAACAGGTCGGCGACTGAGTGCATCCGCCACTACATTCGCTTTCCCTGGATGGTACTGTATAGAAAAATGATAGTCTTTTACAAACTCCAACCACCTGCGCTGTCTCATATTCAGCTCCCACTGAGTGAACAAGTACTGCAGACTCTTGTGATCACTGAATAATCTGAAAGACTCACCCAACAGATAATGCCTCCAAATACGCAAGGTAAAGACCACTGCTGCCAACTCCAAATCATGTGTTGGATAATTAAGCTCATGAGGCTTAAGTTTCTGAGATCCATAAGAAATCGGTCGCTCCTCCTGCATCAATACACATCCAAGACCCTACAACGAAGCATCCGTGTAAATAAGATACTCTATCCCGCTCTGCGGAGTAGCCAGAACCGGTGCAGAAGTCAGCTTCCTTTTCAGCTCATCAAAAGCACGCTGACAGTGTTCATCCCACATGAACTGTACACCCTTCTTGGTCAGATAAGTGAGTGGTCCTGCTATCTTGGAGAACCCTTGGATGAATCTCCTGTAATATCCTGCCAGACCGAGAAAACTCCGAATCTCAATAGGTAATGTAGGCTGTCCCCACTCAACCACCATTGAAACCTTGGCCGGATCCACTGCTATCCCTTTTTCTGACACCACGTGACCCATAAATTTCACCTCCCGCTGCCAAAATTCACACTTCTCGAACTTTGCATATAACTGGTGCTCACGAAGCGTCTACAAGACTATGCGAAGATGTCTAGCATGATCGTCCTCCTACCGAGAATAGATCAAGATGTCATCAATAAAGATAATAACAAACTGATCCAAATAAGCCCGGAAGACTCTATTCATTAAGTCCATGAACACTGCAGGTGCATTAGTCGTCCCAAACGGCATAACACGAAACTCATAAGAACCATATCTCGTGAGAAATGCTGTCTTAGGAACATCCTGCTCCCTAACCCTCAGCTGATGATACCCAGAACGTAGATCAATCTTGGAGAAGTGTGTGGCTTCCCTTAACTGATCAAACAAGTCATCAATCCTAGGCAAAGGATACTTGTTACGAATCATAACCTTGTTCAACTCCCTATAATCTATACACAGACGAAGCGAACCATCCTTCTTCTTCACAAACAGAACCGGTGCTCCCCAAGGTGATGTACTCCTACGAATAAAACCCTGGCTGAGTAACTGCTGAATCTGATCCCTCAGCTCTCTCATCTCCACCGGTGCCATCCTATAGGGTGCCTTAGCAATAGGCGCAGTGCCTGGAGCTAAGTCTATCACAAAATCAATCTCTCGACTAGGTGGCAACCCTGAAATCTTCTGAAATACATCTGGGAAATCATATACAATCGGTATGTTATCCAATGGCACAGTAATCCCCTCCTCATTTTCCTCTTCCACATGGAACAAATAGGTGTTACCGCCCCCTTTAGAACGTAGCATAGCTACTACATACATATCCTGACCAGGTATGGTAAAAATAATAGATCTATCAAAACAATCAACATGGGCATGGTAGTGAGACAACCAATCCATTCCAAGTATCACATCATAAGTGTGCATGTCCAGGACCAGTAGATTGGCTAGAAATCTGAGTCTGCCAATATCTAATGTCACAGGCCCATCACTCTCATGTATAATAGCTGTATCACCCAATGGTGTAGAAATACCCTGAGGTCTAGTGCATACCCTCGTCCTCATCCCAGATAAAGTAACAAAAGTCCTAACTACAAATGAGTGTGTAGCACCCGTATCAAATAAAACACGTCCATGTAAACCATGAATAGGAAACTTACCCTCAATAGTCTGAGGTACCTGAACATCCTGTGGCATGGGGTTATACACCCTGCCATAGTGCAACTGCTGTGGTGTCTGTCCCTGAGTCTGCGGCGGTGCCGGTAAAGCCAGATGTGTCTGTCCCTGAATCCGTGGAACCTGTGGAGCTGGTAGAGGCACTGGCGCCCTCTGCCCCTGCTGCACATACTGTCTCTGTCCCTGTCTTGCTTTAGGACACTGCCTGGTGGTATGACCATACTCTCTACAAGTGTAACAACTACCATGGAAAGTACCAAATGGCCTCCTCTGTCGGTTAGTGATAAGCGCCGAATATTATATATTCAAGCGCCCTAAATTGCATTAGTAAAGTCCGTTGTATGTTAATTTATGTAGATTATCTTCATTTCTATGTTTTTATGCATTTTCAGGTTCATTGGCCAAAATGGAACAAGAATAAGGCCTTGTGGAATCTTGAGCAACAAAAGGTGCCAATGCTGAATTCTGGCAGCAGTAGAACCTGGACTTTGCTCGCCATTTTGACCTTCCAATCTCGAGAACTGGACTTCCCTCATAACATGAAAGATTTAGAGCTCTGAATCAGCTTTCCAAATCTTCAAACGGTTTGTCATTCGGAGCTCGGAGCAGAGAGTTATGGCCTTGTTACCAGAGGTGCGCAGAACTGCCTGGCAGCAATGAAATTCTGCCTTGATCTTCATTTTCGACCAACCAACCTTGAGAATTGGATCTCCACCAAAACATTAAATATTTAGAGCTCTGAATTAGCTTTCTAAATCTTCAAACGGTTCATCATTCGGAGTTCGGAGCGCAAAGTTATGGCTGTTTAACCGAAGTAGGTCTGGGCGGAGCAAGGCAAGAATGGAGCATTCTGCTCCAATTTCGAGTGCTCGAGCCCTTATTTCGAGTGCTCGAACTTAGGGCAGAATTGCATCCGGAAATGGCCCATTTTCAGCCACTTGCATCTTGGGTTCCTCAATTCTAATTTCCCTCTTTAATGGTTGGTTGGAGATGTTGGTTGGTGGGGGGTTTCTAGAGCCTTATCTCTAGAAGATAAGAGAGGGAAGCCACACAATAGGAGGAAGCTTCATTTTGCAAGATTAGAGGAGAGAGAAGAGAGCAAGGAGGGTGTGTTCTTGAAGCCAAAGGAAGGGAGCTCGAAAATGGCTTATTCTTCCAAGCTTCCTTCTTCCATTTTTGTATCCATGGATAACTAAACCTCCATCTAGGGAGGTGATGAAGCTCTCTCTTGTAAGCATGCTTTAATTTCATCTAATTTGGGGAATGATTCATGTACATGGTAGTTTCATGATTTAGAGCACTTACACTTGTTGTAATGGATTTCAATGCCTATAAATGATCATGTTGAGTTCTTATCTTGTCTTAGATTTTATCCTCTCATGATTATATAACTTGCATCTTCATAGTGAGAATGGAAATGAAATTGTGAAATGGGTTTAAAGGCATGTTGTATGAGAAATTTGTTAATCCATAGCTTAAGACTTCCTTTTGATGGATTAATCTTGTATCTTGACTTCATGTGCTATTACCATAGTGATTAAGGGGTTTGATGGTCCCTAGCTTAGTGAGCATGTTATGGCTACACCCTAATCTAGGTAGTTCTAGCATGTGGCTCTTTGAGGGATTATACTTAAATCTTGATCCTATGATTTTCTTGAGGATAATGTAGCAATCTAGTATTACTACATATCATTGCCATGTAGTGAAATTGTTTCCCAAGTTAATAGAAATTTAGTATGTTTATAGGATTGGTGGTGAATTCACTTCCCTAGACCTCCTTTTCTAGACTTCTTCTTCTTAAATTCCTTGCATTTATTTCTTTAAGCACATTTCAATTCTAGTGACTAAGTGACAAACCAACAAAACTCTATATACCCCCTCATCATTCTAAAAGTAATCTAGACTCTTAGGTTGCCATAGACTAGCGCAGTCCCAGTGGTTCGACTTACCCGACCAATAGCCCTATTTTACAATGATTCGTGCTATTGCGAAGGTTGATGTTAATTGACCAACCGATCAATTTTTGGCGCCGTTGCCGGGGACTGCAAACGGTTTAGCAACCAAAGTTTAGGGTTAAATTTAGTTTGATTGTGAATACTGTGTTTTGTGAATATTTCTTGTGTGGTTTAACCATTTTTGTGTTGTAAGTGAGATTCTAGGAACGCGAAGCTCGCCGTAGGGAACGCTAGCAAATTGTAAGTCTAGAGGCCCCCAGGTAAGTCTCGTGACTTCTAGTTTCGCATTGTGAATATTGTGTATGTGTTTAATTTAGCTTGTGAAGCCCTTGTCGAGGCTATTTTTGTTTTACTATATTGCAAAGCATCGGTCCTTGTCGTGGCCATTTATTTCCTATCTTGTTGATAATTGAGGAGAAAGGGATCATTGTATGTGGAGTTGATGATAAAGAATTGTTGTGTTGATTATGTTGTGTGTTGTTGATGTTTAAGTCCTAGATGGAGGGTAGTTATCTTCCAACTCAATTCTACACACCACATGCGTTTTGTGCTTTTTGCTCTAGTAATTCACATCATACAAGAGATTGTCTTCCAATGAGACAATTCTCGGATTTTTATCTAGAGCAACCAAATGAAAATTTCTTTGAACCGGGTAGTGATCCATACTTCAATGGTTATAACTCGGGTTGGGGAGACCAACAAAACTTCTTGTGACATGACATAGGAAATTCAACCCCACAATCTCATATGCAACCTTTTCAACCCAATGATCATCCTTTCCCGCCCTCTTCTCCTTTTCCACCGTCTCCATTGGATGAGCTAATTGTTGCTAACAAACAAATGATGGAGTCTATGCACACGCAAATGATGGACTCCAACAATCAACTATTGGCTTCCCTTGCTAGCATGCAATCCACAGTAGAGTCTATCAATCAAGTGGTACCATATCACCAGTCCCAAGTTAGTGCAATGATAGATGACCAAATATCTCAAATTCAACAAAGGATTAATGCTAAAAATCATGAAGAGGAGGAAACATTTTCATTTGAATTTATGGCCAATCCAAAAGAAAATTCTATGAATGATGAGATTACTCCTAGTAACTTTCATCATGAGAATGATCAAGTGGTTATTACATGTGAAAATGATAAAATGGTGGTGGAAGATCAAATTGTTGCCCCACATCAAAATGAAGCAATTGTGGCTCAAAATGGGAAAAATAATTGTAACACCCCCACATTTTCCACGCATAAGTTGATCAGGCTTATACACGAAAAACGAGGGATATCAAAAACAATTGGCAATATACAAGCATGGAATACAAAATGATGATAATAAAAGAATTTAGACCGGAAAGGAACACTAAATAATACAACATCCATCCATCCTTTATTTAATACAGTACTTCATTACAACTTGGAAATCCTACGTCAGGGATCCCTAAATATAACCCTGAGAGTTCAACGTCAAAAGTAAATAAAAACTGAAACTGAAATACTACATAAAACTTCTACCCTGCACTGGATCGTAGGAGTAGATGAGTTCGGATGATGGTCCCACACTGCTAACCTCAGCCTTGAAACGGATACTGACCGTATCCTGAAATAACAACAATGGTGGGTCAACCCCACGAGCAAGTCCTCTCTTCTATGACCCAAATCAGAGAATCAAATAAATTAATCATTATGAATCGGATGAGTACTATATCTGTATACATCCTATGGGAACTATCCAATGTATAACATGACCTCAACCAGAATAGACGGTGATCACTTAGACTCACACTAGGTGGTCAAGTGTCGCCTTTCCCTACCCGGGAAATCAGCTATTATACATGGTGCACGGTACAGACAACACAGACTATAACGAACTACACAGTGATAACACCTCGCAAAGTACTGATGAATATACTGAGCATATCAATTAGGCAACACATGCCAACAATATTAATAAATGTACCGACAATGTCAATTTAGGCAACACATGCCAATAATATTAATAAATATACCGAGTATGTCAATTAGGCAACACATGCCAATAATATTAATAAATATACCGAGTATGTCAATTAGGCAACACATGCCAATAATATTAAACCACATACCCCGACAGCCACACATCTGTCTATCGCAACGAATGCATAAGGTATAAATGAGTCTAAACTTATTAGTCAGCTCACATGGTTCTATATGGCAACACATCCATATAATATAAATGCGACATAATAAACAGTCCATTTATTCCCTGAAATGCACACAGCATAATAATCATGGTTTATATACGATTAACAGTATAAATATTCCATAATATATAATGGGTTATTTATATGAAGAAAACCAAGCACTAATTAATTTAACATTAATGGTTATTACAGTTTAATAAAATAATACCATTAATAGTCGTTAAATCAATTACATATGTTTACTAGCGATTCGCACTTTAACTGATACAATTAATATTTAGAAATATTAATCGGACATTTATAATAATTAACGAGAAATAAAATAATAATATAATGTCCCGTTAATTCCAAAAATGCCAACCCGAGGCCCCAAAATGTATAGTGAAGGTCCTGGTAATGACAAAACAGTCCCTAGGGGTATTCTGGACTTTTCCAGCAGCCGTAGAGGCCCTTCACGCGCCCCCACGCGCCTCCCAGAGTTCCCCACACGCGCCGCCAAGCTTTCCCACTCTCCCACGCGCCTCCACGCGCGTCTGGCGTCAGCCACGCGCGCACACGCGCTCCCACGCGCGTTTGGAGAGTCCCACGCGCGCGCACGCGCTGCCACGCGCGCGTTGATGGCTTCCTGCTGACGTGGCGTTCTCCGGTTGGTTGGCTGCATCATCCTTCCTACATGCGCGCCACACCGGATCATCTCACCCTATCTTCCCTCCATCCAACGCCCACAGATCCGGGTGTACCGCGGTATCATGGACCGCGATGCACCGGATCAATCAGACTCCACTAATGGCCAGGATGCGCGCGTACACCCTTCTATGGTGCGCCGCGTTGCACCGGATCACTCCGGTTGTCTCCCCCACTGCCGGCGACCGGAAAACTCGCCGGAAGGTCGCCGGAAATTGCAGAAAATGCCCGGAAAAATCTAGAAAATTCTAGAAAAATCCCTAAAGTCTTATTTAATTATTTTTAGCCATTATTAATTTCATAGGACATTAAATAAATATATACCATCCTATATAATTAAAATTCCATTAATTTGAATAAAATAAAATTAATAATTTATTAACCTCTAAACCTTGGCTCTATGCATAAAACTAAACCAAACAATTAATTTATTAATTCAAAGGGGAAAAGTAGATAATAACTTGCCTTTTTGGATTTAAAATAAATCCGCCGGTCTGCGCGTAGTCGGGAAAAATTGCCTACACCGGTCCAAGCTTCTTTCTCTTTCTCTTTTCCTTTCACTCTTATAAAATAGCTCTCTAGAATTTATACTTTGCTTCTAACTCCCTTTATTTTTTTTCTAAGGCAAGCTAGTTAATTTATATACAAAATATATAATATAAATATTACAAATATCTTATTTTTTCATCAACTAACCATCCTCCCAACCATATGGCTTCAATTCCAACCATAACCATTGATGCAATCCTATCCTAATCTCTAATTTCATCATGACAATGGTTTAATACTATTATTATTATTTATAACTATTATTATTATTTATTACTAATATTATTATTAATAAACTTTTATAATTATTATTATTATATTATTATTATTATTATTATTATTAAACTAATATAATTATTATTATTGTTATTACAAAATAATATATTATATCATCATAATACTTTATAACACAAATATAATATTCTAATTAACTAATATTGCTTCATTAAACATAATTAACAAATAAACAATTAAATGAATAAATTTACTATTTCAACATACACATTTAATTTACATGCACCATTAAATGAACTTAATATAACAATGAAGCATGCACAATAATAGGTACAGGAATCCACACATAATTGAATTTAAATACACTGAACTATTTAATTAATTACGGGGTATTACATTCTCCCCCCCTAATAAAGGAATTTCGTCCCCGAAATTCACTACATACCTGTCTTAAAAAAGTTCTGGATACTTGGCACGGATAATATCTTCCCGTTCCCAAGTAGACTCTGTAGCACTATGATGACTCCACTGTACACGTACTAATGGAATAGTCTTCGTGCGCAGTATCTGATTCCTACGATCGAGAATACAGTAAGGTTGTTCCAAATAGGTTGCATCGGGTTGCAACTCAATCTCACCCACATCAATGTGTTGGTATCGATCTTCGTCCCGTAGAAATTTTCGCAGCATAGATACATGAAAAACATTATGTACCCTATGAAGATTATCTGGTAGAGCCAGACGATAAGCTACTGCCCCAATCCGATCTGTAATCATAAAAGGACCCACAAAACGAGGCGATAACTTACCCTTTGACCCAAACCGCATTACTCCCTTCATAGGAGAAACCTTAAGCAAAACCTGATCACCAACCTTAAACTCCAAAGCACGAGTTCGACGGTCAGCATAACTTTTCTGTCTGCTTTGAGCTGTACGCATCCGATCCCTAATAATAGCGATCTTTTCTGACGTGTCCTTAATAAATTCAGGACCCAAAAAGCTGTTCTCACCAACTCCAAGCCAACAGACAGGAGACCTACACGGCCTGCCGTACAAAGCCTCAAATGGTGCCATACCAATAGTTTTCTGATAACTATTGTTATAAGCAAACTCTGAAAGCGGCAAATATTCCTCCCAATTGCCCTTAAAATCAAGAACACATGCCCGCAACATGTCTTCTAAAATCTGATTAACTCGCTCAGTCTGTCCATCTGTTTGAGGATGATAAGCAGTGCTAAGATATAGTTCTGTACCCAAAGCCTGCTGAAAGCTCCTCCAAAATCCTGATACAAACTTCGGATCTCTATCTGATACGATGGACAATGGTACACCATGAAGTTTTACCATTTCTGCAATATACAACTTAGCATACTGTTCTGACGTAAAGTTTGAACGAACAGGCAGAAAGTGAGCGGACTTGGTCAATCTATCAACAATGACCCAAATAGAGTTGTGATTATGCTGTGAAGTAGGTAATCCCTCTATAAAGTCCATGGAAATACTTTCCCATTTCCACTCTGGTATGGGAAGTGGCTGTAACGATCCTGGCGGTCTCTGATGATCAATCTTAATCATCTGACAGGTGCTACATTTAGAGACAAAGATAGCTATATCTCTTTTCATGCCGGCCCACCAAAACTGGCGTTTCATGTCCTGATACATCTTATCTCCCCCTGGATGTACCGAGAACTGAGAAGTGTGTGTGTCTCTCATCACAACATTTCTCAAATTGTCAGCTGAAGGCACAATTAAACGTCCCTTGTACCTCAATCCTCCATCAGTCCCTATAGAATAAAAAGGAACATCTCCGGAGGCTAACTCCGAAACCCGATCAATACACTGTTGATCTGAGAGTTGCGCTTGAATGACCTGATGAATGATAGAAGGAGTTACTACCACACATGCCATAAAAGCGTCTGCTAACTCATCAACAGTCTTCAAAGCATCCCACTCTGTTGTAAACAAAGCTGAAAGGCTGACATAGGGTCGGCGGCTGAGTGCGTCTGCTACAACATTCGCTTTCCCTGGATGATACTGAATAGAGAAGTGATAGTCTTTCACGAATTCCAACCATCTGCGCTGTCTCATATTCAGTTCCCTCTGTGTGAACAAATACTGTAGACTCTTATGATCGCTAAACAATCGAAAAGTCTCCCCCAAAAGATAATGTCTCCAAATACGCAAGGCAAAAACCACTGCGGCGAGCTCTAGGTCGTGAGTCGGGTAATTAAGCTCATGAGGCTTAAGCTTCCTAGACCCATAAGAAACTGGTCGCTCTTCTTGCATCAACACACAACCCAAACCCTTCAGAGAAGCGTCGGTAAATACTAAATACTCGATTCCACTCTGAGGTGTGGCTAAGACAGGTGCAGAAGTTAACTTACTCTTCAATTCAGCAAAAGCAGTCTGACAAGAATCATCCCATACAAATGGTACATTCTTCTTAGTCAGATGAGTAAGTGGACCCGCAATTTTGGAAAATCCTTGGATGAACCGGCGATAATACCCCGCTAATCCCAGAAAACTGCGAATCTCTGTCGGTGAGGTAGGCTGTCCCCACTCCATAACGGCCGCAACCTTGGCTGGATCTACTGCTAACCCTTCTTCTGACACTACATGTCCCAGAAATTTGACCTCTTTCTGCCAAAATTCACACTTCTCAAACTTCGCAAACAACTGATGTTCTCGAAGTGTCTGCAATACTGTGCGTAAATGTCTGGCATGGTCCTTCTCCGACTTAGAGTAAACCAGAATATCATCAATGAAAACAATGACAAACTGATCTAAGTATTCTCTGAATACTCTATTCATCAAGTCCATAAAGACAGCTGGAGCGTTCGTCAAACCGAAAGGCATAACACGAAACTCATAAGATCCGTACCTCGTGAGAAATGCTGTCTTTGGAACATCTTGTTCTCTGACTCGTAGCTGATGATAACCAGACCTCAAATCGATCTTTGAGAAGTAAGTAGCTCCCTTCAACTGATCAAACAGGTCATCAATTCTGGGCAACGGGTACTTGTTGCGAATAGTGACCTTGTTCAGTTCTCTGTAATCAATACAAAGACGAAGAGATCCATCCTTCTTCTTTACAAACAGTACTGGTGCTCCCCATGGTGAAGTACTCCTACGAATAAATCCCTGGCTGAGCAACTGTTGAATTTGATCTTTCAACTCTCGCATCTCCACTGGTGCCATTCGGTACGGCGCCTTAGCAATAGGCGTAGTGCCTGGAGCTAAATCAATAACGAAATCTATCTCTCGACTCGGTGGCAAGCCTGGAATTTCCTGGAATACATCCTGAAATTCCTGTACTACCGGGATGCTGTCAAGAGATACCGCAGTCGCTTCATGTGAGTCCTCCTCAAGAACGAATAAATAAGTGCTAGGCCCTCTATCAGGTTGTGGTACAACAAGAAGATACATCTCCTGTCCTGGTATGGAAAATACAATAGACTTTTCGTAACAGTTAACCTGAGCATGGTACTGAGATAACCAGTCCATCCCAAGTATAACATCATACGAATGCATATCTAACACTAACAAATTTGCAAGAAATCGAAGCCGGCCCATATCTATAAGGATATCACCGCTATACTCTCGTAAAATTGCACCAACTCCCAATGGTGTATAAATATTAAGAGGTTGGTCACATAACTGAGTCGTCATACCAGATAAGATAACAAAAGATCTAGACACAAAAGAATGTGATGCACCAGTGTCAAACAGTATACGAGCAGTTCTACCATGTATAGAAAACATACCCTCAATAGCCTGAGGAGCCTGCGCATTATGTGGCATGAAGTTATAAACTCTGCCATAATGCAACTGCTGTGGAGGTTGTCCCGGAGGAAATGGTGGTGCTGGAAGTGCCGGAAAATTCTGAACTTGCCCACGTGGCATCGGTGGGGCCGGTAGAGGTAATGGCTGATTAGGTCTCGGCTGCCCATACTGTCCCTGCTTAGCTTTGGGACACATCTTGGCCGGATGCCCAATCTCTCTACAGTGATAACAACGTCCCGTAAAAGGACCTGCCTGCCTTCTCTGTTGATTTCCCGACCACTGTTCCTGTCCGGTCTGAGGTATCCCACCTTGTCTACCCTGATTAGGGACTCCATCCCTCTGCACATCTAGGTTTCCTTTGTTTTTCTTCCAAGGTTGATGTCCTTGAAATCTGCCCCGATCATTGGACTTGGCACCACTGCTGCTTCCTTTCTCCACTGTCTGGTAGTCTCGGTTAGTCCGTTTATCTCCCTTGGATTTCCGGTAATCACTCCTCATCTGGCAGTGCTGTAAGGCGGCATTAACCACCTGGATATAAGTAGTATATGCCGGACTACCTAAGATCACCACTTTAATCGGCCATATTAACCCCTTCACAAAGCGGTCTCTCTTCTTTTCTTCCGTATTGACCTCCTCTGGTGCAAATAATGACAAATTTATGAACTTCTGTTCATACTCAGCCACAGTCATCTCTTCCTGTTGCAGATCCAGAAATTCGGTCTTCATCGCTGATCTTACTGACATAGGAAAGTACTTGTCGTCAAAGCGAGTCTGAAATTCAGCATATGTCAATCTGGTCCTCTCATCGACAGTAGTAATAGACTCCCACCACTGCAATGCATTGCCTATCAACATAAACGTAGCTAGCATCTGTTTCTGCACTTCGGTACAGATTACCATCCGAAGATGACGCTCGCTCTCCTGTTTCCACTGATATGCTAACAGGACATCTGTGGACCCCGCAAATGTTGGTGGATTTCCCCGGATGAACGAGTGACGAACTTTGTCCCATGACATTGGCTGTGCCACTGGTTCAGGAACAGGTACTATCGGAGGAGGTTGTTGGTTTCGTAGAGCAGATGCTACTCCTGCTGCCACCGCTCGTGCAATGATATCAGCAACTTGAGGAGAAAATTCCTGACTCTCATTTTGAGTTGGGGAAATACTGCGATGACGGTTCGCATTCCTTGTCCCACGCCGAGACATCCTTCTTTTAAATTCAGAAAAATCTAACGTCAGTACATTATAATGGACCGACTAAAAGAATACAAAGAACCCTAATACTTAGGCTCTAATTATCAGAATACACAACGCGGAAGTATAGTAATCACAGATCCCTAAGACACTCGAACCTGGAATGCTCTGATACCAACTGTAACACCCCCACATTTTCCACGCATAAGTTGATCAGGCTTATACACGAAAAACGAGGGATATCAAAAACAATTGGCAATATACAAGCATGGAATACAAAATGATGATAATAAAAGAATTTAGACCGGAAAGGAACACTAAATAATACAACATCCATCCATCCTTTATTTAATACAGTACTTCATTACAACTTGGAAATCCTACGTCAGGGATCCCTAAATATAACCCTGAGAGTTCAACGTCAAAAGTAAATAAAAACTGAAACTGAAATACTACATAAAACTTCTACCCTGCACTGGATCGTAGGAGTAGATGAGTTCGGATGATGGTCCCACACTGCTAACCTCAGCCTTGAAACGGATACTGACCGTATCCTGAAATAACAACAATGGTGGGTCAACCCCACGAGCAAGTCCTCTCTTCTATGACCCAAATCAGAGAATCAAATAAATTAATCATTATGAATCGGATGAGTACTATATCTGTATACATCCTATGGGAACTATCCAATGTATAACATGACCTCAACCAGAATAGACGGTGATCACTTAGACTCACACTAGGTGGTCAAGTGTCGCCTTTCCCTACCCGGGAAATCAGCTATTATACATGGTGCACGGTACAGACAACACAGACTATAACGAACTACACAGTGATAACACCTCGCAAAGTACTGATGAATATACTGAGCATATCAATTAGGCAACACATGCCAACAATATTAATAAATGTACCGACAATGTCAATTTAGGCAACACATGCCAATAATATTAATAAATATACCGAGTATGTCAATTAGGCAACACATGCCAATAATATTAATAAATATACCGAGTATGTCAATTAGGCAACACATGCCAATAATATTAAACCACATACCCCGACAGCCACACATCTGTCTATCGCAACGAATGCATAAGGTATAAATGAGTCTAAACTTATTAGTCAGCTCACATGGTTCTATATGGCAACACATCCATATAATATAAATGCGACATAATAAACAGTCCATTTATTCCCTGAAATGCACACAGCATAATAATCATGGTTTATATACGATTAACAGTATAAATATTCCATAATATATAATGGGTTATTTATATGAAGAAAACCAAGCACTAATTAATTTAACATTAATGGTTATTACAGTTTAATAAAATAATACCATTAATAGTCGTTAAATCAATTACATATGTTTACTAGCGATTCGCACTTTAACTGATACAATTAATATTTAGAAATATTAATCGGACATTTATAATAATTAACGAGAAATAAAATAATAATATAATGTCCCGTTAATTCCAAAAATGCCAACCCGAGGCCCCAAAATGTATAGTGAAGGTCCTGGTAATGACAAAACAGTCCCTAGGGGTATTCTGGACTTTTCCAGCAGCCGTAGAGGCCCTTCACGCGCCCCCACGCGCCTCCCAGAGTTCCCCACACGCGCCGCCAAGCTTTCCCACTCTCCCACGCGCCTCCACGCGCGTCTGGCGTCAGCCACGCGCGCACACGCGCTCCCACGCGCGTTTGGAGAGTCCCACGCGCGCGCACGCGCTGCCACGCGCGCGTTGATGGCTTCCTGCTGACGTGGCGTTCTCCGGTTGGTTGGCTGCATCATCCTTCCTACATGCGCGCCACACCGGATCATCTCACCCTATCTTCCCTCCATCCAACGCCCACAGATCCGGGTGTACCGCGGTATCATGGACCGCGATGCACCGGATCAATCAGACTCCACTAATGGCCAGGATGCGCGCGTACACCCTTCTATGGTGCGCCGCGTTGCACCGGATCACTCCGGTTGTCTCCCCCACTGCCGGCGACCGGAAAACTCGCCGGAAGGTCGCCGGAAATTGCAGAAAATGCCCGGAAAAATCTAGAAAATTCTAGAAAAATCCCTAAAGTCTTATTTAATTATTTTTAGCCATTATTAATTTCATAGGACATTAAATAAATATATACCATCCTATATAATTAAAATTCCATTAATTTGAATAAAATAAAATTAATAATTTATTAACCTCTAAACCTTGGCTCTATGCATAAAACTAAACCAAACAATTAATTTATTAATTCAAAGGGGAAAAGTAGATAATAACTTGCCTTTTTGGATTTAAAATAAATCCGCCGGTCTGCGCGTAGTCGGGAAAAATTGCCTACACCGGTCCAAGCTTCTTTCTCTTTCTCTTTTCCTTTCACTCTTATAAAATAGCTCTCTAGAATTTATACTTTGCTTCTAACTCCCTTTATTTTTTTTCTAAGGCAAGCTAGTTAATTTATATACAAAATATATAATATAAATATTACAAATATCTTATTTTTTCATCAACTAACCATCCTCCCAACCATATGGCTTCAATTCCAACCATAACCATTGATGCAATCCTATCCTAATCTCTAATTTCATCATGACAATGGTTTAATACTATTATTATTATTTATAACTATTATTATTATTTATTACTAATATTATTATTAATAAACTTTTATAATTATTATTATTATATTATTATTATTATTATTATTATTAAACTAATATAATTATTATTATTGTTATTACAAAATAATATATTATATCATCATAATACTTTATAACACAAATATAATATTCTAATTAACTAATATTGCTTCATTAAACATAATTAACAAATAAACAATTAAATGAATAAATTTACTATTTCAACATACACATTTAATTTACATGCACCATTAAATGAACTTAATATAACAATGAAGCATGCACAATAATAGGTACAGGAATCCACACATAATTGAATTTAAATACACTGAACTATTTAATTAATTACGGGGTATGACAATAATGATGTAGAGATTGTCTACCCTACTCCAAAACAGCCCCTACATAATCCTTTGCTTGATACACCTCCTTTAATGGAGGATCCTCTAAAAGCTTGTTTGGCTCATTTCAATTGTGAGGATTTTAATGTTGACAATTCCATTTCAGAGGTGAATTCTTTGCTTAATATTCATCCACATATTCATTCTTTTCCTTTGTCAACATCAAATGTATCTCTTTCTTGGGAGCTTGCATCTCATCCCATTCCCTCACTTGAGTTATCTCAAACTGTTGAGCCCGAACCACCGGATAAGTGTGGGGAGGATGTTGAAAATTTGAAGGACAATTCTCCGGGCATTCCCGTGCTAAATATGATTTTTCAAAACCCTTTGCTAGGTGTGCCCTCACTTGATCCATCTTCCCATAATCCAAATCAGCCCCATAGTCCAAAGTTCTTCATTGAGAAAGAAGAGTGGGTTGAGGTCTTTCCGTTACCTCTTTTCCACTTTTGTCTTCAAAGTCTTCCTCCTCCACTTTTAAAAGAATTATCCTATTTGGGGACCTATGACTCTCTAGAGAGACATGGTATAGGGTAAGGAGGATTAACCTGATCTCGGTGCGTCTAGCTATCGACGTTAAATTTAGCACCCTTGGGGAGCAATTCTTTCGACTTCAATGCCTCCCTAATGATCAATTGCCTGAGCCATGAAATTTTATAGGAAATGGTTAAGAAATGCCAAAATTTAACTTTCTCTGGAACTATCTTAAGTTGTGTTCCACATTTTTAGACTGACTTCTTAGACCTTCTCCACTCTTGTTTTCATTCCCGGAAGTTTCTGGCTCTATCAGGCAATTTTCTCGGACTTTCGACATGGCACTCACATGCATAGCCTCTCATCTTCAATGCATTGTTGGATCATGGTTTCTCAAAATCATCCATGCGTTGGAAAGGTGCTACATTTTGAAAAACTTTCCAAATTGTCCATGCATTAGAAAGAAGTTGAAAAGTTTTCAAAATTTTCCATCCATGCATTACATTGGAATGAAAGTGCAAAGTTTAAATTTTTCCATGCATTGAATTAAAATGGAGTTGCAAAGTTTAAACAAAAAAATATTTCCATGCATTTGAGATGATTGCAATGTTTGAAAAAAAAAAAAAAAAAAAAAAAAAAAAAAAAAAAAAAACTGCAAAGTTTAGAAACAAAATTTTCAAAATTTTCCATGGAATGGAATGAAGTTCATTGGAGGAAAATTGCACAATCTGAAAAATTTTCAAAATTTTCCTTGCATTGCAATGAAGTGTAGAGTTTGACAATTATCCATCCATGCATTGGATTGTATTAATTTGCAATGTTTCATTATTTTCCATGCATGCAAGGTGAAAATAATCCATCCATGCCTTGATTTGGAAGCATGTTGCAAGGTTTTATCAATTCTTCAGCTCTCAGTTGATCATGTATACATTCACAATGCATAAGAATGAGGCACCTAATGGAATGACATGCAAAGTTCATCTCTCAACCTCACTGCATAATGTTACACTGCATGCAAAAGTTCATCTCTCAACCTCAATGCTACTGCCTTCATTTCGAGCACTCTATTTCCTCTTTAGAGTGCTCGAAAGCTCTATGAAGCTTGCACAAAACCATTCCGAGGCTACTGCTTGAATTTCGAGCACTCGAATTGGCATTTCGAGTGCTCGACATCCCTCCTCATCTTGCCAATCTCTCTGCCCCAAGCTCGAGCACTCTAGCTCCCATTTGGAGTGCTCGAGCCTAGCCAACATGCCCACCATGCAACAAACCAAGCAACCTTCCCATCATCAACCAACCTCTTCACCCCATCCTCTCCACCAACCTCCAACCAACCCACAACCCCTTCACCTCACCATCTCTCCTATTCTCGGCAACCCAGCAACCACCACCCCTCAACCTTAAACCTTCTCTCTCTCTCAAACCAAGTTTCCACCATGCAGCTTCCCTCCCTCACTCACTGCATGTCCTTCGAGCACTCGAAGAACCCATTTCGAGTGCTCGAATTTCTTACCACCCATCTCCTCGAACCCCCCTCTCAACCTCACCCGAGCTCTCTCACTCCTCTGCCGAGCTTGCTTGAAGCCCTCTCACTTCCCTCTTGAGTGCTCGAGCTTGTTTGAAGCTCACACCCGAACTCACTGCCAAGACTTCGAGCACTCGAGGTCCCATTTCGAGTGCTCGAAGTGTGAACCAACTTCTCTTCCTCCCTCACCCGAGCCCTCATCTCTCACAACTCACCTCACCAAACCATCACCCTTACCACCTCTCGGCATCAACCATCTTCCCCATCTCCCTCACCTGCAAACCACCAACTCAACCTCAACCCCACACACCACCCTCCTCCCTCTCGGCAACTCCTCAACCAACCCACATTAACCCACACCCATGCATGCACAACCATGCATGCACAACCTTCATCTCAAACGCATCAACCTCACCTCATCATTCTCAACCCGCATCTCACCTCCCAAACCAACCACCATCCCTCTCGGCCTCACACCATTCAACCACCATCAACCTCACTTCACCACCCTCATCTCATCCCACCATGCATGCAACCCATAACTCAACCAACACCATTCCCTCAACCTCATGCCTGCCCAAAACCATCTCTCTCTCTCGGCACTTTCATGCAACTTGCATGCACCTCACAACCAACTCCAACTTCATAACCCAACCACCCTCAACCTCACCACCCCATGCAAACCCACCTTCACCTCCTCCACCTTTTTCCCCACTCTCCTCTAACCCAAGCACCATCATCAACCTCCCACCCATCCCCACCATTTATCCCACGCACACAGGGCCTTTGGTTCTCCATTGTTGGGTAAGTGTCTAACCCTCTTTTTCTTTTAATTTTTGATCAATGGAGGATGGGATTGCTTGTGTGAAGGATTTGTGATTGTTTGGGAGTGGTGTATTGCATTTGCAGGGCCAAATTTTTGGATTTTCTCATCTTTAATCAACCTTTGGCCCTCTTCCTTTTTGTCTTGCACACCACGTGTTTGACGAATTGCCTAAGCCAACTTTATCTCTCTAAATGCACGGCTTTTGGCATTGTTTTGTTTTCCATTTTACACTTATGACTCATGTGTGCCAATTTGTATTTTGTATGGATTTTTACCTTGCCATCACATTCGTCTTAGTGTTTTCATTTCTGTTTTGATTTTTTTTTTTCTTAAGAGACCTATGCTTTCACCTATGTACATTAGTTCTGTCTTGATAGGTCTTCATGTCCAAGTTTGGGGGACGCCGTTGCGCATTCACATGCTCCACTTGGTATTATTGTTCTTTTACCCTCTTTGCGCTTATTTTGATTTACTTGTCTTCTCACATTGAGGACAATGTGACATTCAAGTTTGGGGGTGCATTTATGTATTTTTGGTTTTACATTTTTGCTAAGCAATGATAATGGAATTTGAAACCTGTTGGAGATGAAAGCATATGTTTAAAACTTTGTGTATAGAAGCAGCTGATATTTTTGAAAATAAAGAAAATTTGAGTTGAAATGATCATGTAGATTCAAATTAGTCTGTATAAATATCTCAATTAAATTCTCGCTGGATTTGACACTCTTTTAAGCTTCACAATGCACAGATGCACATTGAAAACTTAACTGTGAGGCATGCAACTTGATTGACCTTGACCTTGCCCTAGTTAATCTGATTTGATGAACCTGATAGATGAATATCTTTGGCATGATGTAAGTCGTCTAAAAAAAAAAAAAAACTGAAAAGGAAAGAAAATAATGACCAGTTGACGTTCGTAGCCTTTCCAACTCGAGCTATTAAGCCCTAGGAGTGTCTCTACACTTAACACCCTAAAGCCATCTGGTTTGGGAGTTGTTGGCCTAACGCTTGCTACAAGGGTTGGTTAGAAAGCTTAAGGGACTTAAACATTGCACGGTCATTCAAAAAAATAAACTAGTAATAAACATGGTTCGTTAGAGTTCGTAGCCTTTCCAACTTGAGCTATTAAGCCCTATGGAGTGTCTCTACACTTAGCACCCTAAAGCCATCTGGTTTGGGAGTTGTTGGCCTAACGCTTGCTACATAGGTTGGTTAGAAAGCTTAAGGGACTTCAGCATTGCACAACCATTCTTTTTTTCGCTTATGAGTTACAATAAATTGTCAACAAGCAATAAAAGTTGTCTTGTAAATAAAATCATGCCTTAGGGACCTCATTTAAAGGGGAATTCAATGATTTGAAAACTTGTGCTTTGGAATTGGAAAAGAAAGTAAAAGCCGCATGTTGAGAATCCAATTCACTTTCATTGAAGCTAGAGTTGATTTCCATTCAAGAGATGATAATTGAGTTATTTATATAGACTTTGATGTTGATGCATATATGTGGAAATGTATTTAGCCAATTTTTGTATCAATGCTTCATATATGCAAGGTAGTTTTCCCAATGACCCCATCTCCAGTTTTTGTCTGTTTCAAGTTGTATTTGAGCTATGCATCTATCTCATTTTACCATGGATGATATTTTTGTAGTAGCATGCCCATGGTTGTCTTTTCATTGAAGTATTCATTGTAGTTTTGCTAAGGGACTAGCAAAATGTAAGTTTGGGGGTGTGATAAGCGCCGAATATTATATATTCAAGCGCCCTAAATTGCATTAGTAAAGTCCGTTGTATGTTAATTTATGTAGATTATTTTCATTTCTATGTTTTTATGCATTTTCAGGTTCATTGGCCAAAATGGAACAAGAATAAGGCCTTGTGGAATCTTGAGCAACAAAAGGTGCCAATGCTGAATTCTGGCAGCAGTAGAACCTGGACTTTGCTCGCCATTTTGACCTTCCAATCTCGAGAACTGGACTTCCCTCATAACATGAAAGATTTAGAGCTCTGAATCAGCTTTCCAAATCTTCAAACGGTTTGTCATTCGGAGCTCGGAGCAGAGAGTTATGGCCTTGTTACCAGAGGTGCGCAGAACTGCCTGGCAGCAATGAAATTCTGCCTTGATCTTCATTTTCGACCAACCAGCCTTGAGAATTGGATCTCCACCAAAACATTAAATATTTAGAGCTCTGAATTAGCTTTCTAAATCTTCAAACGGTTCATCATTCGGAGTTCGGAGCGCAAAGTTATGGCTGTTTAACCGAAGTAGGTCTGGGCGGAGCAAGGCAAGAATGGAGCATTCTGCTCCAATTTCGAGTGCTCGAGCCCTTATTTCGAGTGCTCGAACTTAGGGCAGAATTGCATCCGGAAATGGCCCATTTTCAGCCACTTGCATCTTGGGTTCCTCAATTCTAATTTCCCTCTTTAATGGTTGGTTGGAGATGTTGGTTGGTGGGGGGTTTCTAGAGCCTTATCTCTAGAAGATAAGAGAGGGAAGCCACACAATAGGAGGAAGCTTCATTTTGCAAGATTAGAGGAGAGAGAAGAGAGCAAGGAGGGTGTGTTCTTGAAGCCAAAGGAAGGGAGCTCGAAAATGGCTTATTCTTCCAAGCTTCCTTCTTCCATTTTTGTATCCATGGATAACTAAACCTCCATCTAGGGAGGTGATGAAGCTCTCTCTTGTAAGCATGCTTTAATTTCATCTAATTTGGGGAATGATTCATGTACATGGTAGTTTCATGATTTAGAGCACTTACACTTGTTGTAATGGATTTCAATGCCTATAAATGATCATGTTGAGTTCTTATCTTGTCTTAGATTTTATCCTCTCATGATTATATAACTTGCATCTTCATAGTGAGAATGGAAATGAAATTGTGAAATGGGTTTAAAGGCATGTTGTATGAGAAATTTGTTAATCCATAGCTTAAGACTTCCTTTTGATGGATTAATCTTGTATCTTGACTTCATGTGCTATTACCATAGTGATTAAGGGGTTTGATGGTCCCTAGCTTAGTGAGCATGTTATGGCTACACCCTAATCTAGGTAGTTCTAGCATGTGGCTCTTTGAGGGATTATACTTAAATCTTGATCCTATGATTTTCTTGAGGATAATGTAGCAATCTAGTATTACTACATATCATTGCCATGTAGTGAAATTGTTTCCCAAGTTAATAGAAATTTAGTATGTTTATAGGATTGGTGGTGAATTCACTTCCCTAGACCTCCTTTTCTAGACTTCTTCTTCTTAAATTCCTTGCATTTATTTCTTTAAGCACATTTCAATTCTAGTGACTAAGTGACAAACCAACAAAACTCTATATACACCCTCATCATTCTAAAAGTAATCTAGACTCTTAGGTTGCCATAGACTAGCGCAGTCCCAGTGGTTCGACTTACCCGACCAATAGCCCTATTTTACAATGATTCGTGCTATTGCGAAGGTTGATGTTAATTGACCAACCGATCAGTTAGCCTGTGGCTGACCCTGTCCTGCCTGTGGTCCCCCATTCTGTTGCCTCTTAATAGATGCCCCATTCCGATAAGCATCTGAACCACCCTTGTGCTTCGTCCAAGGCTGTTGTCCCTGGAACTTGCCTTCGTCATTCTGCCGGTGACCATTGTCGTTCCCCTTTTCAGCTGATTGATTAGTAGAGTCTTTATCACCTCGCTTCTCACCACGAGCCTGTCTGATATCCATAGTCAACTGATACTGTTGTAGAGCGGCGTCTACCACCTGAGCATAGGTAGTATAGGCTGGACTACCTGTAATAGCTCTCTTGATAGACCACATCAGTCCCTTGACGAAACTGTTACGCTTTTTCTCCTCTGTATCCACCTCCTCCGGTGCAAAGAGAGACAAGCGTGTGAACTGCTGCTCATACTCCGCCACGGTCATGTTTCCCTGCTGCAGATTTAAAAACTCGGTCTTCATAGCTGCCCTGACTGCAGAGGGAAAATATTTCTCATCAAAGCGAGCACTGAACTCATCATAAGACAATGTCATCCTCTCCTCTGGGGTGGTAACTGACTCCCACCACTGTAGTGCATCCCCAACTAGCTTGAAAGTAGCAAGCATCTGCTTCTAAACCTCCGTGCACTGAACCAAATGAAGATGATGCTCAATGTCCTGTTTCCACTGGTGAGCTGCTCTCACATCGGTTGAGCCTGAGAACACAAGTGGACTCCCCTTTGTGAAAGAGCTCCTAGCCTTTCCCCAAGAATCCGTCTAAACCACTGGTGCTGGTACAAGTGCAGCTGTTACCCCAACCTCTATAGCCCGAGCAACAAGGTCATTGTGATACCCCTCGATTCTAGAGCCACGGGTGATCAAGTCTGAGCACAGATCCGAGGGATATCAAACAATTAATATTTAAACAAGCATTGGAATACAAGATGAATTAAAAATAAATAGATAAGCTGAAAGGAAAACTAAATAATAAATTTTTATTTAAAAATCCTCAAATAAATAATGATTAAAATCCCATAATAAAATCCTCCAATCTTCTGATACCAGTAATTAATTAAACTACAACTCGGGAATCCATACTGTGGACCCCTAATAATATCCTAACTGAAATAACTGAATCGAAAAAAAATAATAAGTTACTAATGAAGAAGAGTCCTACGTAGAGTCGGAAGAATGAATGGATGTCTCTGCTCGGCACGAACAATCTCTAAGACTGGAACTGACGAACACCTGAAAAATAATGGTGGGTCAGGCCCACATACAAGTTCTAATCTACTACATCCCAAACAGAGACCCGATACACGTACACATCCTAATTAATTCAACAATAACTAAATAGTCCATATATAGATATATATACACACTAAAGGAACCTCACTAGACTATAGAGTTGTCTCAACCTGAATAGTAGGCAACATGCAAAACGCACATATAGTGGGCATGAGTACCTAGACCTACCAGGGTACACAACTACGCTATATCTAGCTACACATCCCTGGCAATATACGCACCCTAACCACTGATCCTGAGACTCAAGCTCATATCATGGTGTATAATTATATATTTAAAATCCGTCCTATCCAACCATCAAAAATAAACTATCCAATTATTATTTCAATACTATGTCATCCAACTATTCCGTTGACCTGACACGAATAAGTAGAACTTAACACTGTGGTTAATCCGTTCCCTTATTAAAAAAATAGGTATGACTTAACTAGTAAGTTAATCCGTCCCTAATATGCCCCATCCCATAATGGTGCATTAATCAATAAAATAGCCAAATAAAAGTTTCCAATCCAAGAATAATGTAAATAATATTTACATCTAATAATCCAAAAATATGATATAAATCATAAACATATTCTTTGCATTTACTTGAGTAAAAATATCAATTTCAAATAGTATAATTTAATTTACAACACAAGAAATTACCATGCATATCAACTAAATTGTACATCTCCATGTTCTGATTAAATTAATTTAAATCTAAACAATTGATCAAAATAATTTAATCCAACAATATTTAATTAAGTTATCCTTTTAACATTAATTAAATTCCATACTTAGCATGTAAACTTAAATCATGCATTCCAATTCCTAGTGGATCTAATTAAATTAAATAAATACTTAATTTAGATCCATCAATCAAAAACAACAAATATTAATTTAATATTCTAACATTAATCAAAATAACATTTAAAATATTTAATACATAACCAATTATTTTTTATGTTTTTCATGTATACAAGATTCATTCTTACTCACCTAATCTAACAGTTTGTTAAATGTTCCCTTTTTTCTTCCTCGTGTGGCGTGTATGCCTTAGGAAAACAAAGAAATAAAATAATAAAATTTCAACTACAAGCCACAATCATCAAACTGATTCACTCAATTGCATGTGTTGCGTGCATAATCTTTTTCCCTCCTCGTTCGGCGTGCCTCCATGAAGAAACCAAAAATCTTGATTACACATACTTTAGTCACACAACTGATAAGCATGAGTTAGTTTATGTTTTTTGCACAACACTGATTCATTAATCTTTCGTGTGCATTCCTTAGGCATAAATAAATTTTTTTTATTTCATATTTATATATACACAACACTGACACATGTGAGCATTAATTCAAGTAAAATTAAAATAAATTAAATTAACAACCAAGGTCACCAACAATGTCCAGTTCATCATAAAAGAATAATCAAAATCCATTATTAAAGCACAAACTGAAATTTCTAAATTAATCCATGTAATTTGATCCAATCAATTTATTTAAAGAACCTAGAATTAAAATAGCATGCATAGGGTATGAATCAAAGGAGAAGAGAAGAATTAAAACTTGCCTTTAGGGATTAGATAAAAAACCCTAACCTCATTCTTCCTTTTCTCTTCCTTCCACTTCCTTCTTTCTCTCTCTAAAATATAGTACGTAATATATTTTCTAACCTCTTTCACAACCCTATAATTATATATTTATAGTCAAATAAAATAACACTAATCCTTTTCCCAATCCAAGCCAAACTAATAATAAAAATAAAATAAAATCTAAATACTAAAAAGATAACTAAAATATATGGTACGTATAATCTATGTGTAATCCTTTTTATATGTAATATATAAATATATATGACTTTCCTTATATATATATATATTTATTTGTTTATTAAATATACATATACATGGGTAATTATCCGTACCCATTAAACCCCTTATCCAAGTAGTCCATGGAGCCCAATTAGTTGGTCCATTACTACTATCCATATCCAATTCCCTAAAAATATGAAAATAAAAATAAAATAAAATAATTAAATTCCTAAATAAATACACATCATCACACACAATTTCATTTAAACAATTAAATCAATTAACACATTTAAAAAAATAATTAAATCAATTAAACAAGTAAATAATTAGCTAAGAAATCAACTAAATAATTAAATGCAATTAAAATAATTTTTAAAAAATACCGAGACTATCCTTTTAAAATCAGGGGTATTACAGTCATTGAGGTGTGGAGGAATCTCTGGATCTCTGACCCAACCATGAGTCTATTGAACTTCCTCCTGCTCCTCCTGAAACCCTGGCATTTGCTGCTATTCTTCCATTTGCCGACGTTATAGACGTTCCTGCTGTCTACGTGCCGCTCTCCTCTGTCGACTGTTCATGTTTTATCCTCTTCCAGTGTTAACCATGCTGTTAACATAGAAAGACAGACATCAGTACGAGTTTAAACGAACCGTAAAAGAATTCAACGAATCCTAAAGATAAGCTCTATAAAAAAAAAACGCTACGCGAAAGTCTTAATACGAAATGTCCTAGAGACACTTGAACCTGGAGTGCTCTGATGCCAACTGTGATACCCCTCGGATCCGAGACACGGGTTGATCAGGCCCAGGCCCAAACCCGAGGGAATATCAAACAATTAAAGTATTTTAAAACGAACACAGATGACAAAATGAAATAATAAAGATGGAAATAAAACTGAAAGAACATTTAATTATAAAACCCTCCATGCATAATTGAAAAATAAAACTCCAATCCTCCAAAACTCCAAGGTTACAACTTGGGAATCCATTGGTGGACCCCTAACCAAAAAATTCAACTGAAACTGAAAACTGGAAATAGATAATGCTAGAAACATCGAGAGAAGTCCTACGTAATCAGATGGATGTGAGACTGTCCTCGACAAGCACGACCAAGCTCTAAGGCTGGAACCGTCCTGTACCTGAAAAGAATAATGAAGGAGTGGGTCAGACCCACAAGCAAGTTCTAATCTAACTGCAATCCATACAGTGACCCGATACGCAGATACACCGTAGACACCTCACAATATCTATCTAGTCCATAAGTATAAATATATCCACACTAAGGGACATTCACTAGTCTATAATAGGGGTCTCAACCTGAATAGAAGGTAACATGCGAATACACACCCAAAGGTGGGCATGAGTACCTAGACTTAACAGGGTACACCTCAACCTATTATAACCAGCTACGCATCCACCGCATATACGCACCCTAACCAACGAGTCTGAGACTCAAGCTCAGCTCATGGTACCATAAACATATATATAACATCCATCCAAATCCAGGGTATGCAATTCAACTATTTATTAAACTGACATACAATAAACAAATAGTTAGTCACTCAACTTATTCAGTTGATATGACTTAACTACCATCCGTTAATCCAGGTAGTCATCCAACTTGGTTACAGCTGATCTGACTTAGTCACAATTAGGATTCGATATCTTTCAATCCATTCCATTAATCCATTAGGTTAGGTTTATGCGTTTTGAGCTAAACCGTCCCCAGTATGTCACCGTCCCATACCGGTGCACACAATCCTCCATATCCAGGTAAATTACAATGTATACATAATGAACAAGTAATTTACAGTCCAAAACCACCATCCAAATAATTACAGAAAAGTATTTAAGATTTCAGCAATTTAAATCTCATAATTAAACCACATAATTGCAGGAAACAGTTTAATAGTTTACACAACTAGCATCCAAAGCATGCATAGACCCAATCTAATATATCAATGACTCTATAATGCATTTAGAACAAATTCTATAATCCCATTATAGTCCAACAAATTGCTAGATTAACCTAAACAATTTATTTCGTCCCATCCGATAACAGTGTACTAAGTCATTCGCTTTTATACTGTTTTATCATTTATCTTAGAGACTTAAACCATGCATCTACTAGTTTAATCACACTTAGAATCAAGTAATTAAATCCTCTGAAAAGTCCCCACAATCCATTAGAAGCATCCCAAGGCTCAAACAGTGTCCATATTACCAAACAGTGCCTTAAAACTAAAAAAAAATAAAAATTAAACGTATATTGCAAAAGGGAGCCTGCTCCAAATTTTGGGAGCAGGCTCTTTCAGCCTAGAGCCGGCTCTAGGAGTCCTTAGAGCCGGCTCTACTTGTTGTGGGAGCCGGCTCCCACATCCATGGAACCGGCTCTCACCTCCTTTGAGAGCCTCTGTCCCCGTTGCTTCGTTTCAGTCCGTCTGCTCCCTCTCTGATCAATTCCTACCACTCTGTTGGTTTCTAAAACTAATCTTAGGAGTCTTAATTTAGTCTAGAAGCATCCCCCAAGGTTGTTTACATTAATTTTGAAAGCAATTACAGAGTTTAATAAAGCCACTTAAACTAGCATGCTTGGAAAACAATAGAGGAACAGGTTTCAGAAACTTTTAGTTCTCTACTGAACCCTCTGTTCCTCTTCACCACTGAACCTACGGATCTTATATCAATCCCAAAAACATCCCCATGGTTCATTTACAGAGTCTAAAAAAAATAATCCAAAGATTAGAGTTACAACAGAGCAACATGCTTAAAGAACAGAAAACTGAAACGAGCCATGCATGAACTGTAACAAAACGGTTTTCAACATAAACAAATCGTTCACATGACATATATTAAACATATATCTTCCAGTTATTGATTGATTAAACCCTAGAGATTATCTAGGTGCACAGAACACGAGCCAAAGAGAAGGAGAAAGAAAAGAACTTGCCTTTGAGTTTCAGACTTGCAACTCTAAATTCCCAGTTTCTGTGTTACCCGTTCAATTCCCCACTGCTGTTCCACAAACCCACATTCCTTCTAACTTGCTCCCACCTATCCTTCCTCTCCTATCTCTCTCTATTCTCCCTCTGTATCCCACGGTCTCTGTTTTTTTTTTTTTGTTACAGAAATTACGTTTAATTATTCTAAAACCCTAAACCACCGTGACACACATACTTATAGGCTTAGTGATTAAACCCTAATCCATGTATAACTCAGCCCATAAAAACCTAGGTTATACTCACTGTCGGCTCATAAAGCTATCTAGGTTATAAGATACTTGGCTACATACGCGTAACCTCTTAGGGAACCCTACTGTTTAAAATTAGACCAGTTATTAATGTATTTTACTACAGTAGCTGATACTAATTTAGTCTATAATTGAATCTAATTAAAACATTTAAATAAACCAATTAAACATTAGAAAAAACCAAACCAATCCAATTACAGAAAATAAGAAATAATTAAACAATAGCAGCTACTGTTATGTACCCTGAGTATAAATATATCCACACTAAGGGACATTCACTAGTCTATAATAGGGGTCTCAACCTGAATAGAAGGTAACATGCGAATACGCACCCAAAGGTGGGCATGAGTACCTAGACCTAATAGGGTACACCTCAACCTATTATAACCAGCTACGCATCCACCGCATATACGCACCCTAACCAACGAGTCTGAGACTCAAGCTCAGCTCATGGTACCATAAACATATATATAACATCCATCCAAATCCAGGGTATGCAATTCAACTATTTATTAAACTGACATATAATAAACCAACTAGTTAGTCACTCAACTTATTCAGTTGATATGACTTAACTGCCATCCGTTAATCCAGGAAGTCATCCAACTTGGTTACAGCTGATCTGACTTAGTCATAATTAGGATTCGATATCTTTCAATCCATTCCATTAATCCATTAGGTTATGTTTATGCGTTTTGAGCTAAACCGTCCCTAGTATGTCACCGTCCTATACCGGTGCATACAATCCTCCATATCCAGGTAAATTACAATGTATACATAATGAACAAGTAATTTACAGTCCAAAACCACCATCCAAATAATTGCAGAAAAGTATTTAAGATTTCAGCAATTTAAATCCCATAATTAAACCACGTAATTGCAGGAAACAGTTTAATAGTTTACACAACTAGCATCCAAAGCACGCATAGACCCAATCCAATATATCAATGACTCTATCATGCATTTAGAACAAATTCTATAATCCCATTATAGTCCAACAAATTGCTAGATTAACCTAAACAATTTATTTCGTCCCATCCGATAACATTATACTAAGTCATTCGCTTTTATACTGTTTTATCCTTTATCTTAGAGACTTAAACCATGCATCAACTAGTTTAATCACACTTAAAATCAAGTAATTAAATCCTCTGAAAAGTCCCCACAATCCATTAGAAGCATCCCAATGCTCAAACAGTGTCCATATTACCAAACAGTGCCTTAAAACTAAAAAAAAATTAAAAATTAAACGTATATTGCAAAAGGGAGCCTGCTCCAAATTTTGGGAGCAGGCCCTTTCAGCCTAGAGCCGGCTCTAGAAGTCCTTAGAGCCGGCTCTACTTGTTATGGGAGCCGGCTCCCACATCCATGGAGCCGGCTCTCACCTCCTTTGAGAGCCTCTGTCCCCGTTACTTCGTTTCAGTCCGTCTGCTCCTTCTCTGATCAATTCCTACCACTCTGTTGGTTTCTAAAACTAATCTTAGGAGTCTTAATTTAGTCTAGAAGCATCCCCCAAGGTTGTTTACAATAATTTTGAAAGCAATTACAGAGTTTAATCAAGCCACTTAAACTAGCATGCTTGGAAAACAATACTGGAACAGGTTTCAAAAACTTTCAGTTCTCTACTGAACCCTCTGTTCCTCTTCACCACTGAACCTACGGATCTTATATCAATCCCAAAAACATCCCCATGGTTCATTTACAGAGTCTAAAAAAAAAATAATCCAAAGATTAGAGTTACAACAGAGCAACATGCTTAAAGAACAGAAAACTGAAACGAGCCATGCATGAACTGTAACAAAATGGTTTTCAACATAAACAGATCATTCACATGACATATATTAAACATATATCTTCCAGTTATTGATTGATTAAACCCTAGAGATTATCTAGGTGCACAGAACACGAGCCAAAGAGAAGGAAAAAGAAAAGAACCTGTCTTTGAGTTTCAGACTTGCAACTCTAAATTCCCAGTTTCTGTGTTACCCGTTCAATTCCCCACTGCTGTTCCACAAACCCACGTTCCTTCTACCTTGCTCCCACCTATCCTTCCTCTCCTATCTCTCTCTATTCTCCCTCTGTATCCCACGGTCTCTGTTTTTTTTTTTTTTTTTGTTACAAAAATTACGTTTAATTATTCTAAAACCCTAAACCACCGTGACACACATACTTATAGGCTTAGTGATTAAACCCTAATCCATGTATAACTCGGCCCATAAAAACCTAGGTTGTCGGCTCATAAAGCTATCTAGGTTATAAGATATTCGGCTACATACGCGTAACCTCTTAGGGAACCTTACTGTTTAAAATTAGACCAGTTATTAATTTATTTTACTACAGTAACTGATACTAATTTAGTTTATAATTGAATCTAATTAAAACATTTAAATAAACCAATTAAACATTAGAAAAAACCAAACCAATCCAATTACAGAAAATAAGAAATAATTAAACAATAAATGCCAATTAAACAATTAAAACACGTAAACAATAAATGCCAATTAAATATATGTCACATTGGTAAACAATTAAATAAAATTAATAAATAAAAATAATTAAACCAAATAATCACGCAAAAAAATAATAATAAAAATAAATAAATAAATGTACAATAAAAATAAATAAATAAATGCCGAGACTATCTTTTTAAAATTAGGGGTATTACATTCTTCCCCCGTAATAAAAGGAATTCCGTCCTCGGAATTCGCTCTTACCTTCTTCCAATATTTCAGGAAACTGCGAGCGAATGACATCCTCCCATTCCCAAGTGGACTCAGCCTCATTGTGATGACTCCACTGCACACGAACCAAAGGGATAACCTTATTGCGAAGGATTTGATCCCGACGGTCAACAATACGACATGGTGGCTCCAAATAAGTTACATCCGGCTGCAACTCAATCTCCCCAACATCTATATGCTGATACCGATCCTCATTGCGCAGAAATTTTCGCAACATGAAAACTTGAAACACGTTGTGAACGCGATCCAAGTTATCCGGAAGTGCCAACCGATAAGCCACAGCTCCCACTCGATCCGTAATCATGAATGGACCGACAAACCGCGGAGACAACTTCCTTTTCTTCCCAAAGCGCATAACACCCTTCATAGGAGATACTTTGAGAAGAACCTGATCCCCAACCCGAAACTCCAAAGCACGAGTGCGACGATCAGCATAGCTCTTCTGCCTACTTTGGGCAGCACGCATGCGATCTCGAATAAGAGCAATCTTTTCAGTGGTATCCTTGATGAACTCAGGACCTAAGAATCGATTCTCTCCAACCTCCATCCAACAAACAGGTGATCGACACGGTCGACCGTATAACGCCTCAAAAGGTGCCATTCCAATAGTCTTCTGGAAATTATTGTTATAAGCAAACTCCACCAGTGGTAAATATTCCTCCTAGTGGCCCTTGAAATCCAGAACACACGACCGAAGCATATCTTCCATAATCTGATTCACCCTCTCAGTCTGTCCGTTAGTCTGAGGATGATAAGCAGTACTAAGGTGTAACTCCGTACCTAAAGCCTGCTGAAAACTCTTCCAAAATCCAGATACAAAACTCGAATCCCTGTCCGATATAATAGACAATGGAATGCCATGTAACTTCACAATCTCTGAAATGTAAAGCCTCGCCAACTACTCCGAAGTGTAGTCAGTGCAAATAGGCAATAAATGAGCTGACTTGGTCAACCTATCCACAATGACCCATATGGAATTATGCCCCTTGAAAGAATTTGGCAACCCTTCCACAAAATTCATAAATATGCTCTCCCATTTCCACTTCGGAATTGGTAGTGGTTGTAGAGCTCCTGGCAGCCTCTGATGATCAATTTTAACCATCTGACAAGTACTACACTGAGAAACAAAAAGAGCAATGTCCCTCTTCAAACCTACCCACCAAAACTGCCGCTTCATATCTTGATACATCTTATCGCCTCCTGGATGAACAGAGAACTCAGAGTGGTGAGTTTCAGTCATCACATCCCTCCTCAAACCATCAGTAGAAGGTACCACTAACCGTCCCTTGTACCTTAAACCTCCAGCCCCAACATAGTAGAATGGAACCTCTCCGAAAGCTATCTCTGCGACCTTGTCGACACACTGCTGATCGGTGAGTTGTGCTTGTAAAACCTTGCGAATGATGGAAGGTGTAACCACCATGCAAGCCATAAAAGCGTCTGACAACCCATCTACATTCTTTAAAGCATTCCATTCAGTAGTGAATAGAGCAGAAAGACTACCAACAGGTCGGCGACTGAGTGCATCCGCCACTACATTCGCTTTCCCTGGATGGTACTGTATAGAAAAATGATAGTCTTTTACAAACTCCAACCACCTGCGCTGTCTCATATTCAGCTCCCACTGAGTGAACAAGTACTGCATGTAATACCCCTACTTTAAAAAGGGATAAAATTGGAATTTAAATGTTATTTTATGTGCATTTTTATTTTATTTATTAATTTTATGAATAAATGTTTATTTGTGTGTATTAATTGATTTATTTGTTAATTATTTATTTGCGTTTATTATTTTTGTTTAATTGTCTTAGTTGAATTATTTAACATTATTTGCATTAATTGACTTAATTGGATAATTTGATTTAATTGATTTATTATTGTTTATTTTAATTAAGGGTGTAATTCTTTATTTGTTGGTTTATTTTAATTACTTGTTTTATTTATTTTATGTGTTTTAAGTGATTCGTTGCTTCCTTATTTGATTTAATTAATGGGTTTAAATTAATTGTTTATTAAGTATTTAATTTTTGAATAGGGTAATTATGTAATTTCCATTAACTAGGGTTTTAGATACGTTTTAGTTAGGGTTTTTGGAGCCGTCTCATAAGCATCTGATATCTAACTAAACTCGGATTAAGTTTAGGGGTTTATCTCGATGTGACAAGGATTAGGGTTTTAGTATTTAGTTTATAAATACTCCATTATGCGTTAAGCTAGGGTTTTACGATATATCACATAGCATATACACGTAGAGGGTTCTGCAAAACACAGAGAGATGCAGAGTAAGGGTTGAGATAACAGAGCAAATTGTGAGTTCTCGACTGAGGTTTCAAAGCCAAACCTAAGAGAAGGGAAACACAGAAGTAATAGGAGGCTAAGCAGTATTTCAGTGTGGCCAGAACAGAGGAAAGCAGACCAACTATTACAAAGGCAAGTTCTATCTTCCTCTTTCCCTTTGAGCCGTGTTCTGTGCACCTAGATATGCTCTAGGGTTTTAAGGAAATTGAAAACTAAATCATTCATGTATGTTATACATCAAATTAATCATATGTATGCTTTGAATTATTTCTGTGATGATTTCTGCAATATCTGTTATAGTGCATGCAAGTTGGTCCAGTTTTATGTCCTTTAAGCATGAGGGTTCTTGTCGTAGTTTTATCTCTGTTTTTTTATTAGAACTACTGTAAACTAAGGATGGAAAGACTACGGGAGTTATGTAAATCTCATAGGAAGGTTGCTATTTTTATTTTAGATCTCTGTTGCGTTGTAATCTATGCATAAGGTTTCAGTTTTTTTCACAAGTTGACTTCTGTTAATTGATTTAAATTGCTATAATCAAACCTTGGGGATGCTATCAGGAGGGTATTAGCTCCTTTAGATCAGTTTAAGAAACAAGCAGAGGGGTAGGAATTGATCGGAGAAGGAGCAGATTGACGGAAACGGAGCAGAGACTGAACTGGAGGCTCTCAAGAGGGAGAGAGCCGGCTCTAGGAAGTCAAGAGCCGGCTCCCCTTCAGCAAGAGCCGGCTCCTAGGGGATTGGAGCCGGCTCCAATAGGGGAAGAGCCGGCTCCTCCATTCCAAGAGCCGGCTCCAATTTGTTTTTACGTCCAGAAAGTGGTTTTAGGGCTCTGTTTGGTGTTTTGAGCACTGTTTGGGCTTCTGAGTGATTCTAATGAACTGTAGGGACTTAACAGAGGATCTAAGTAGTTAATTTTAAGTGTTATTAAACTTAATGTTGCATGGTTTAAGTCTTTAAGACAAAGGATGAAGCAGTGTAAAAATATACCACGGTGTATGCTACTAACAGAGAAAGGAACTAAATGGCTTGATTAAATTTTAGAAATTTAATAAGACTTCACGGGGGATTAAATAGTTAATTTTTGGGTGTTATTAAGACCCTAAATTAATTTAAGGTTAATTCTAAATTAACGGATCAAACTGTATAACACTTATGTACAATTGTATACGGTTGGTGGATGAATGAAGTTTTAAATGCTTAAGCTTATTTTTAGGCATTCCAGTGGGATGTAATATATTTATAAAATGGTCTTAAATATATTATGGGGTCATTGATGTGTTAGATGTAATCTATGCAGGCTCTGGAAGTTAGTTGTTGATTTATTAATTCATCCCCTATAAATATATGGTTAATTTGGTTGGATTTAAATTGCTGAAACATTTAAAAATCTTCTGTAATTAATTGGATATTGGTTTTGGATTTTAAGTTGCTGTACTATCATTCGTAGTCTGTAATTTACATGGTTTTGGTTTTAAGTTGTTGAAATACTAAATACTATTCTACAACGATGTGGATGGTTGGTTTTGGACTATAAATTACATGCTTATTATTTATGCCTTGTAATTTACCTGGACTTATGTATTGGAACATAATTGCTGAATTCTTATACTTAATTCGGTCAATTATTTGGAATCATATCTTGGATTATAATTGCGGAATTCTTATATTAAATTTGACCAATTATTTGGAATTATGTATTGGATTTTAAGTGCTGAATTCTCACATTAAAATTCTGTCAATTATCTGGGTTTTGGTTTTGCCTTGTAAATTACTTGCTTATCATTTGAATGTTGTAATTTACATGGATATGGAGGAAGGTATGCACCGGTATGGGACGGTGGCATACTAGGTATGGTTTAGCTCAAAATGCTAATTCCTACCTTATGGATTTTAATTGGTGAACAGTATGACTGGTTCTATCAATTATATGGACTTTGTGGATTGTATGCACCGGTATGGGACGGTGGCATACTAGGGACAGACTGATTTAAAATACTCAGTCCTACCTGTTTTGGAATAAGGGAACGGGTTGTTAAATAAATCCTCCTTATATATATATAAGTCGGTACGGTTGAATACGCCGAATGACTTATTGGATTTCTTGTGAATGGTTAGGAACGGAGTTTAGATATATATGTTTATGGTACCACGAGTTGAGCTTGAGTCTCAAACTTGTTGGTTAGGGTGCGTATATGCAGTGGACGTGTAGCTGGATATAGTAGGTTGGGTGTACCCTGTTAGGTCTAGGTACTCATGCCCACCTTTGGGTGCGTATTCGCATGTTGCCTTCTATTCAGGTTGAGATCCCTACTGTAGTTCAGTGAATGTCCCATAGTGTGGATATATATATGTACGGACTAGATAGATATTGTGAGGTATCTATGGTGTATCTGCGTATCGGGTCACTGTATGGATTGCAGTTAGATTAGAACTTGCTTGTGGGCCTGACCCACCCTTTTATTATTTTTTTTCAGGTGTTCGTCAGTTCTGGGCTGTAGAGCTTGATCGTGCCGAGCAGATACAGTTATTCAATCTACCGATGGCGTAGGATTTTATTTCATGTTAAGACTTGGGTTTTGTTCCAGTCTTTTGAGTACCATTGGATATTTTAGGGGTCCACTAGATGGATTCCCGAGTTGTATAAATTGGAGAACGTTTTCCATTCGTGGTGGATCAGTTGTATCAAAATAGTTTTAATTGTCAATGAAATTATTTATTCTGAGGTTTTTAATTATTAGATTATCATTCTAGTTTCTTTTCAGCAAAATTTTATTCATTCTTGTTTTCTATATTGTATTCTGTGTTCATTAATTGCTAATTGTTTTGATATCCTCGGGTAATCGGGCGTGGGCCTGGCCAACCCGCATCCGGAAATCCGGGGGTATCACACTGCAGACTCTTGTGATCACTGAATAATCTGAAAGACTCACCCAACAGATAATGCCTCCAAATACGCAAGGTAAAGACCACTGCTGCCAACTCCAAATCATGTGTTGGATAATTAAGCTCATGAGGCTTAAGTTTCTGAGATCCATAAGAAATCGGTCGCTCCTCCTGCATCAATACACATCCAAGACCCTACAACGAAGCATCCGTGTAAATAAGATACTCTATCCCGCTCTGCGGAGTAGCCAGAACCGGTGCAGAAGTCAGCTTCCTTTTCAGCTCATCAAAAGCACGCTGACAGTGTTCATCCCACATGAACTGTACACCCTTCTTGGTCAGATAAGTGAGTGGTCCTGCTATCTTGGAGAACCCTTGGATGAATCTCCTGTAATATCCTGCCAGACCGAGAAAACTCCGAATCTCAATAGGTGATGTAGGTTGTCCCCACTCAACCACCATTGAAACCTTGGCCGGATCCACTGCTATCCCTTTTTCTGACACCACGTGACCCAGAAATTTCACCTCCCGCTGCCAAAATTCACACTTCTCGAACTTTGCATATAACTGGTGCTCACGAAGCGTCTACAAGACTATGCGAAGATGTCTAGCATGATCGTCCTCCTACCGAGAATAGATCAAGATGTCATCAATAAAGATAATAACAAACTGATCCAAATAAGCCCGGAACACTCTATTCATTAAGTCCATGAACACTGCAGGTGCATTAGTCGTCCCAAACGGCATAACACGAAACTCATAAGAACCATATCTCGTGAGAAATGCTGTCTTAGGAACATCCTGCTCCCTAACCCTCAGCTGATGATACCCAGAACGTAGATCAATCTTGGAGAAGTGTGTGGCTTCCCTTAACTGATCAAACAAGTCATCAATCCTGGGCAAAGGATACTTGTTACGAATCGTAACCTTGTTCAACTCCCTATAATCTATACACAGACGAAGCGAACCATCCTTCTTCTTCACAAACAGAACCGGTGCTCCCCAAGGTGATGTACTCCTACGAATAAAACCCTGGCTGAGTAACTGCTGAATCTGATCCCTCAGCTCTCTCATCTCCACCGGTGCCATCCTATAGGGTGCCTTAGCAATAGGCGCAGTGCCTGGAGCTAAGTCTATCACAAAATCAATCTCTCGACTAGGTGGCAACCCTGAAATCTTCTGAAATACATCTGGGAAATCATGTACAATCGGTATGTTATCCAATGGCACAGTAATCCCCTCCTCATTTTCCTCTTCCACATGGAACAAATAGGTGTTACCGCCCCCTTTAGAACGTAGCATAGCTACTACATACATATCCTGACCAGGTATGGTAAAAATAATAGATCTATCAAAACAATCAACGTGGGCATGGTAGTGAGACAACCAATCCATTCCAAGTATCACATCATAAGTGTGCATGTCCAGGACCAGTAGATTGGCTAGAAATCTGAGTCTGCCAATATCTAATGTCACAGGCCCATCACTCTCATGTATAATAGCTGTATCACCCAATGGTGTAGAAATACCCTGAGGTTTAGTGCATACCCTCGTCCTCATCCCAGATAAAGTAACAAAAGTCCTAACTACAAATGAGTGTGTAGCACCCGTATCAAATAAAACACGTCCATGTAAACCATGAATAGGAAACTTACCCTCAATAGTCTGAGGTACCTGAACATCCTGTGGCATGGGGTTATACACCCTGCCATAGTGCAACTGCTGTGGTGTCTGTCCCTGAGTCTGCGGCGGTGCCGGTAAAGCCAGATGTGTCTGTCCCTGAATCCGTGGAACCTGTGGAGCTGGTAGAGGCACTGGCGCCCTCTGCCCCTACTGCACATACTGTCGCTGTCCCTGTCTTGCTTTAGGACACTGCCTGGTGGTATGACCATACTCTCTACAAGTGTAACAACTACCATGGAAAGTACCAAATGGCCTCCTCTGTCGGTTAGCCTGTGGCTGACCCTGTCCTGCCTGTGGTCCCCCATTCTGTTGCCTCTTAATAGATGCCCCATTCCGATAAGCATCTGAACCACCCTTGTGCTTCGTCCAAGGCTGTTGTCCCTGGAACTTGCCTTCGTCATTCTGCCGGTGACCATTGTCGTTCCCCTTTTCAGCTGACTGATTAGTAGAGTCTTTATCACCTCGCTTCTCACCACGAGCCTGTCTGATATCCATAGTCAACTGATACTGTTGTAGAGCGGCGTCTACCACCTGAGCATAGGTAGTATAGGCTGGACTACCTGTAATAGCTCTCTTGATAGACCACATCAGTCCCTTGACGAAACTGTTACGCTTTTTCTCCTCTGTATCCACCTCCTCCGGTGCAAAGAGAGACAAGCGTGTGAACTGCTGCTCATACTCCGCCACGGTCATGTTTCCCTGCTGCAGATTTAAAAACTCGGTCTTCATAGCTGCCCTGACTGCAGAGGGAAAATATTTCTCATCAAAGCGAGCACTGAACTCATCATAAGACAATGTCATCCTCTCCTCTGGGGTGGTAACTGACTCCCACCACTGTAGTGCATCCCCAACTAGCTTGAAAGTAGCAAGCATCTGCTTCTAAACCTCCGTGCACTGAACCAAATGAAGATGATGCTCAATGTCCTGTTTCCACTGGTGAGCTGCTCTCACATCGGTTGAGCCTGAGAACACAAGTGGACTCCCCTTTGTGAAAGAGCTCCTAGCCTTTCCCCAAGAATCCGTCTAAACCACTGGTGCTGGTACAAGTGCAGCTGTTACCCCAACCTCTATAGCCCGAGCAACAAGGTCATTGTGATACCCCTCGATTCTAGAGCCACGGGTGATCAAGTCCGAGCACAGATCCGAGGGATATCAAACAATTAATATTTAAACAAGCATTGGAATACAAGATGAATTAAAAATAAATAGATAAGCTGAAAGGAAAACTAAATAATAAATTTTTATTTAAAAATCCTCAAATAAATAATGATTAAAATCCCATAATAAAATCCTCCAATCTTCTGATACCAGTAATTAATTAAACTACAACTCGGGAATCCATACTGTGGACCCCTAATAATATCCTAACTGAAATAACTGAATCGAAAAAAAATAATAAGTTACTAATGAAGAAGAGTCCTACGTAGAGTCGGAAGAATGAATGGATGTCTCTGCTCGGCACGAACAATCTCTAAGACTGGAACTGACGAACACCTGAAAAATAATGGTGGGTCAGGCCCACATACAAGTTCTAATCTACTACATCCCAAACAGAGACCCGATACACGTACACATCCTAATTAATTCAACAATAACTAAATAGTCCATATATAGATATATATACACACTAAAGGAACCTCACTAGACTATAGAGTTGTCTCAACCTGAATAGTAGGCAACATGCAAAACGCACATATAGTGGGCATGAGTACCTAGACCTACCAGGGTACACAACTACGCTATATCTAGCTACACATCCCTGGCAATATACGCACCCTAACCACTGATCCTGAGACTCAAGCTCATATCATGGTGTATAATTATATATTTAAAATCCGTCCTATCCAACCATCAAAAATAAACTATCCAATTATTATTTCAATACTATGTCATCCAACTATTCCGTTGACCTGACACGAATAAGTAGAACTTAACACTGTGGTTAATCCGTTCCCTTATTAAAAAAATAGGTAGGACTTAACTAGTAAGTTAATCCGTCCCTAATATGCCCCATCCCATAATGGTGCATTAATCAATAAAATAGCCAAATAAAAGTTTCCAATCCAAGAATAATGTAAATAATATTTACATCTAATAATCCAAAAATATGATATAAATCATAAACATATTCTTTGCATTTACTTGAGTAAAAATATCAATTTCAAATAGTATAATTTAATTTACAACACAAGAAATTACCATGCATATCAACTAAATTGTACATCTCCATGTTCTGATTAAATTAATTTAAATCTAAACAATTGATCAAAATAATTTAATCCAACAATATTTAATTAAGTTATCCTTTTAACATTAATTAAATTCCATACTTAGCATGTAAACTTAAATCATGCATTCCAATTCCTAGTGGATCTAATTAAATTAAATAAATACTTAATTTAGATCCATCAATCAAAAACAACAAATATTAATTTAATATTCTAACATTAATCAAAATAACATTTAAAATATTTAATACATAACCAATTATTTTTTATGTTTTCATGTATACAAGATTCATTCTTACTCACCTAATCTAACAGTTTGTTAAATGTTCCCTTTTTTCTTCCTCGTGTGGCGTGTATGCCTTAGGAAAACAAAGAAATAAAATAAATAAAATTTCAACTACAAGCCACAATCATCAAACTGATTCACTCAATTGCATGTGTTGCGTGCATAATCTTTTTCCCTCCTCGTTCGGCGTGCCTCCATGAAGAAACCAAAAATCTTGATTTCACATACTTTAGTCACACAACTGATAAGCATGAGTTAGTTTATGTTTTTTGCACAACACTGATTCATTAATCTTTCGTGTGCATTCCTTAGGCATAAATAAATTTTTTTTATTTCATATTTATATATACACAACACTGACACATGTGAGCATTAATTCAAGTAAAATTAAAATAAATTAAATTAACAACCAAGGTCACCAACAATGTCCAGTTCATCATAAAAGAATAATCAAAATCCATTATTAAAGCACAAACTGAATTTTCTAAATTAATCCATGTAATTTGATCCAATCAATTTATTTAAAGAACCTAGAATTAAAATAGCATGCATAGGGTATGAATCAAAGGAGAAGAGAAGAATTAAAACTTGCCTTTAGGGATTAGATAAAAAACCCTAACCTCATTCTTCCTTTTCTCTTCCTTCCACTTCCTTCTTTCTCTCTCTAAAATATAGTACGTAATATATTTTCTAACCTCTTTCACAACCCTATAATTATATATTTATAGTCAAATAAAATAACACTAATCCTTTTCCCAATCCAAGCCAAACTAATAATAAAAATAAAATAAAATCTAAATACTAAAAAGATAACTAAAATATATGGTACGTATAATCTATGTGTAATCCTTTTTATATGTAATATATAAATATATATGACTTTCCTTATATATATATATATTTATTTATTTATTAAATATACATATACATGGGTAATTATCCGTACCCATTAAACCCCTTATCCAAGTAGTCCATGGAGCCCAATTAGTTGGTCCATTACTACTATCCATATCCAATTCCCTAAAAATATGAAAATAAAAATAAAATAAAATAATTAAATTCCTAAATCAAATACACATCATCACACACAATTTCATTTAAACAATTAAATCAATTAACACATTTAAAAAAATAATTAAATCAATTAAACAAGTAAATAATTAGCCAAGAAATCAACTAAATAATTAAATGCAATTAAAATAATTTTTAAAAAATACCGAGACTATCCTTTTAAAATCAGGGGTATTACAGTCATTGAGGTGTGGAGGAATCACTGGATCTCTGACCCAACCATGAGTCTATTGAACTTCCTCCTGCTCCTCCTGAAACCCTGGCATTTGCTGCTATTCTTCCATTTGCCGACGTTATAGACGTTCCTGCTGTCTACGTGCCGCTCTCCTCTGTCGACTGTTCATGTTTTATCCTCTTCCAGTGTTAACCATGCTGTTAACATAGAAAGACAGACATCAGTACGAGTTTAAACGAACCGTAAAAGAATTCAACGAATCCTAAAGATAAGCTCTATAAAAAAAAAAAAACGCTACGCGAAAGTCTTAATACGAAATGTCCTAGAGACACTTGAACCTGGAGTGCTCTGATGCCAACTGTGATACCCCTCGGATCCGAGACACGGGTTGATCAGGCCCAGGCCCAAACCCGAGGGAATATCAAACAATTAAAGTATTTTAAAACGAACACAGATGACAAAATGAAATAATAAAGATGGAAATAAAACTGAAAGAACATTTAATTATAAAACCCTCCATGCATAATTGAAAAATAAAACTCCAATCCTCCAAAACTCCAAGGTTACAACTTGGGAATCCATTGGTGGACCCCTAACCAAAAAATTCAACTGAAACTGAAAACTGGAAATAGATAATGCTAGAAACATCGAGAGAAGTCCTACGTAATCAGATGGATGTGAGACTGTCCTCGACAAGCACGACCAAGCTCTAAGGCTGGAACCGTCCTGTACCTGAAAAGAATAATGAAGGAGTGGGTCAGACCCACGAGCAAGTTCTAATCTAACTGCAATCCATACAGTGACCCGATACGCAGATACACCGTAGACACCTCACAATATCTATCTAGTCCATAAGTATAAATATATCCACACTAAGGGACATTCACTAGTCTATAATAGGGGTCTCAACCTGAATAGAAGGTAACATGCGAATACACACCCAAAGGTGGGCATGAGTACCTAGACTTAACAGGGTACACCTCAACCTATTATAACCAGCTACGCATCCACCGCATATACGCACCCTAACCAACGAGTCTGAGACTCAAGCTCAGCTCATGGTACCATAAACATATATATAACATCCATCCAAATCCAGGGTATGCAATTCAACTATTTATTAAACTGACATACAATAAACAAATAGTTAGTCACTCAACTTATTCAGTTGATATGACTTAACTACCATCCGTTAATCCAGGTAGTCATCCAACTTGGTTACAGCTGATCTGACTTAGTCACAATTAGGATTCGATATCTTTCAATCCATTCCATTAATCCATTAGGTTAGGTTTATGCGTTTTGAGCTAAACCGTCCCTAGTATGTCACCGTCCCATACCGGTGCACACAATCCTCCATATCCAGGTAAATTACAATGTATACATAATGAACAAGTAATTTACAGTCCAAAACCACCATCCAAATAATTGCAGAAAAGTATTTAAGATTTCAGCAATTTAAATCTCATAATTAAACCACATAATTGCAGGAAACAGTTTAATAGTTTACACAACTAGCATCCAAAGCATGCATAGACCCAATCTAATATATCAATGACTCTATAATGCATTTAGAACAAATTCTATAATCCCATTATAGTCCAACAAATTGCTAGATTAACCTAAACAATTTATTTCGTCCCATCCGATAACAGTGTACTAAGTCATTCGCTTTTATACTGTTTTATCCTTTATCTTAGAGACTTAAACCATGCATCAACTAGTTTAATCACACTTAGAATCAAGTAATTAAATCCTCTGAAAAGTCCCCACAATCCATTAGAAGCATCCCAAGGCTCAAACAGTGTCCATATTACCAAACAGTGCCTTAAAACTAAAAAAAATAAAAATTAAACGTATATTGCAAAAGGGAGCCTGCTCCAAATTTTGGGAGCAGGCTCTTTCAGCCTAGAGCCGGCTCTAGGAGTCCTTAGAGCCGGCTCTACTTGTTGTGGGAGCCGGCTCCCACATCCATGGAACCGGCTCTCACCTCCTTTGAGAGCCTCTGTCCCCGTTGCTTCGTTTCAGTCCGTCTGCTCCCTCTCTGATCAATTCCTACCACTCTGTTGGTTTCTAAAACTAATCTTAGGAGTCTTAATTTAGTCTAGAAGCATCCCCCAAGGTTGTTTACATTAATTTTGAAAGCAATTACAGAGTTTAATCAAGCCACTTAAACTAGCATGCTTGGAAAACAATACAGGAACAGGTTTCAGAAACTTTCAGTTCTCTACTGAACCCTCTGTTCCTCTTCACCACTGAACCTACGGATCTTATATCAATCCCAAAAACATCCCCATGGTTCATTTACAGAGTCTAAAAAAATAATCCAAAGATTAGAGTTACAACAGAGCAACATGCTTAAAGAACAGAAAACTGAAACGAGCCATGCATGAACTGTAACAAAACGGTTTTCAACATAAACAAATCGTTCACATGACATATATTAAACATATATCTTCCAGTTATTGATTGATTAAACCCTAGAGATTATCTAGGTGCACAGAACACGAGCCAAAGAGAAAGAAAAAGAAAAGAACCTGTCTTTGAGTTTCAGACTTGCAACTCTAAATTCCCAGTTTCTGTGTTACCCGTTCAATTCCCCACTGCTGTTCCACAAACCCACGTTCCTTCTACCTTACTCCCACCTATCCTTCCTCTCCTATCTCTCTCTATTCTCCCTCTGTATCCCACGGTCTCTGTTTTTTTTTTTTTTTGTTACAAAAATTACGTTTAATTATTCTAAAACCCTAAACCACCGTGACACACATACTTATAGGCTTAGTGATTAAACCCTAATCCATGTATAACTCGGCCCATAAAAACCTAGGTTATACTCACTGTCGGCTCATAAAGCTATCTAGGTTATAAGATATTCGGCTACATACGCGTAACCTCTTAGGGAACCTTACTGTTTAAAATTAGACCAGTTATTAATGTATTTTACTACAGTAGCTGATACTAATTTAGTCTATAATTGAATCTAATTAAAACATTTAAATAAACCAATTAAACATTAGAAAAAACCAAACCAATCCAATTACAGAAAATAAGAAATAATTAAACAATAGCAGCTACTGTTATGTACCCTGAGTATAAATATATCCACACTAAGGGACATTCACTAGTCTATAATAGGGGTCTCAACCTGAATAGAAGGTAACATGCGAATACGCACCCAAAGGTGGGCATGAGTACCTAGACCTAACAGGGTACACCTCAACCTATTATAACCAGCTACGCATCCACCGCATATACGCACCCTAACCAACGAGTCTGAGACTCAAGCTCAGCTCATGGTACCATAAACATATATATAACATCCATCCAAATCCAGGGTATGCAATTCAACTATTTATTAAACTGACATATAATAAACCAACTAGTTAGTCACTCAACTTATTCAGTTGATATGACTTAACTGCCATCCGTTAATCCAGGAAGTCATCCAACTTGGTTACAGCTGATCTGACTTAGTCATAATTAGGATTCGATATCTTTCAATCCATTCCATTAATCCATTAGGTTATATTTATGCGTTTTGAGCTAAACCGTCCCTAGTATGTCACCGTCCTATACCGGTGCATACAATCCTCCATATCCAGGTAAATTACAATGTATACATAATGAACAAGTAATTTACAGTCCAAAACCACCATCCAAATAATTGCAGAAAAATATTTAAGATTTCAGCAATTTAAATCCCATAATTAAACCACGTAATTGCAGGAAACAGTTTAATAGTTTACACAACTAGCATCCAAAGCACGCATAGACCCAATCCAATATATCAATGACTCTATCATGCATTTAGAACAAATTCTATAATCCCATTATAGTCCAACAAATTGCTAGATTAACCTAAACAATTTATTTCGTCCCATCCGATAACATTATACTAAGTCATTCGCTTTTATACTGTTTTATCCTTTATCTTAGAGACTTAAACCATGCATCAACTAGTTTAATCACACTTAAAATCAAGTAATTAAATCCTCTGAAAAGTCCCCACAATCCATTAGAAGCATCCCAAGGCTCAAACAGTGTCCATATTACCAAACAATGCCTTAAAACTAAAAAAAAATTAAAAATTAAACGTATATTGCAAAAGGGAGCCTGCTCCAAATTTTGGGAGCAGGCCCTTTCAGCCTAGAGCCGGCTCTAGAAGTCCTTAGAGCCGGCTCTACTTGTTATGGGAGCCGGCTCCCACATCCATGGAGCCGGCTCTCACCTCCTTTGAGAGCCTCTGTCCCCGTTACTTCGTTTCAGTCCGTCTGCTCCTTCTCTGATCAATTCCTACCACTCTGTTGGTTTCTAAAACTAATCTTAGGAGTCTTAATTTAGTCTAGAAGCATCCCCCAAGGTTGTTTACAATAATTTTGAAAGCAATTACAGAGTTTAATCAAGCCACTTAAACTAGCATGCTTGGAAAACAATACTGGAACAGGTTTCAAAAACTTTCAGTTCTCTACTGAACCCTCTGTTCCTCTTCACCACTGAACCTACGGATCTTATATCAATCCCAAAAACATCCCCATGGTTCATTTACAGAGTCTAAAAAAAAAATAATCCAAAGATTAGAGTTACAACAGAGCAACATGCTTAAAGAACAGAAAACTGAAACGAGCCATGCATGAACTGTAACAAAATGGTTTTCAACATAAACAGATCGTTCACATGACATATATTAAACATATATCTTCCAGTTATTGATTGATTAAACCCTAGAGATTATCTAGGTGCACAGAACACGAGCCAAAGAGAAGGAAAAAGAAAAGAACCTGTCTTTGAGTTTCAGACTTGCAACTCTAAATTCCCAGTTTCTGTGTTACCCGTTCAATTCCCCACTGCTGTTCCACAAACCCACGTTCCTTCTACCTTACTCCCACCTATCCTTCCTCTCCTATCTCTCTCTATTCTCCCTCTGTATCCCACGGTCTCTGTTTTTTTTTTTTTTTTGTTACAAAAATTACGTTTAATTATTCTAAAACCCTAAACCACCGTGACACACATACTTATAGGCTTAGTGATTAAACCCTAATCCATGTATAACTCGGCCCATAAAAACCTAGGTTATACTCACTGTCGGCTCATAAAGCTATCTAGGTTATAAGATATTCGGCTACATACGCGTAACCTCTTAGGGAACCTTACTGTTTAAAATTAGACCAGTTATTAATTTATTTTACTACAGTAACTGATACTAATTTAGTTTATAATTGAATCTAATTAAAACATTTAAATAAACCAATTAAACATTAGAAAAAACCAAACCAATCCAATTACAGAAAATAAGAAATAATTAAACAATAAATGCCAATTAAACAATTAAAACACTTAAACAATAAATGCCAATTAAATATATGTCACGTAGGTAAACAATTAAATAAAATTAATAAATAAAAATAATTAAACCAAATAATCACGCAAAAAAATAATAATAAAAATAAATAAATAAATGTACAATAAAAATAAATAAATAAATGCCGAGACTATCTTTTTAAAATTAGGGGTATTACATTCTTCCCCCGTAATAAAAGGAATTCCGTCCTCGGAATTCGCTCTTACCTTCTTCCAATATTTCAGGAAACTGCGAGCGAATGACATCCTCCCATTCCCAAGTGGACTCAGCCTCATTGTGATGACTCCACTGCACACGAACCAAAGGGATAACCTTATTGCGAAGGATTTGATCCCGACGGTCAACAATACGACATGGTGGCTCCAAATAAGTTGCATCCGGCTGCAACTCAATCTCCCCAACATCTATATGCTGATACCGATCCTCATTGCGCAGAAATTTTCGCAACATGGAAACTTGAAACACGTTGTGAACGCGATCCAAGTTATCCGGAAGTGCCAACCGATAAGCCACAGCTCCCACTCGATCCGTAATCATGAATGGACCGACAAACCGCGGAGACAACTTCCCTTTCTTCCCAAAGCGCATAACACCCTTCATAGGAGATACTTTGAGAAGAACCTGATCCCCAACTCGAAACTCCGAAGCACGAGTGCGACAATCAGCATAGCTCTTCTGCCTACTTTGGGCAGTACGCATGCGATCTCGAATAAGAGCAATCTTTTCAGTGGTATCCTTGATGAACTCAGGACCTAAGAATCGATTCTCTCCAACCTCCATCCAACAAACAGGTGATCGACACGGTCGACCGTATAACGCCTCAAAAGGTGCCATTCCAATAGTCTTCTGGAAACTATTGTTATAAGCAAACTCCACCAGTGGTAAATATTCCTCCTAGTGGCCCTTGAAATCCAGAACACACGACCGAAGCATATCTTCCATAATCTGATTCACCCTCTCAGTCTGTCCGTTAGTCTGAGGATGATAAGCAGTACTAAGGTGTAACTCTGTACCTAAAGCCTGCTGAAAACTCTTCCAAAATCCAGATACAAAACTCGAATCCCTGTCCGATATAATAGACAATGGAATGCCATGTAACTTCACAATCTCTGAAATGTAAAGCCTCGCCAACTACTCCGAAATGTAGTCAGTGCAAATAGGCAATAAATGAGCTGACTTGGTCAACCTATCCACAATGACCCATATGGAATTATGCCCCTTGAAAGAATTTGGCAACCCTTCCACAAAATTCATAAATATGCTCTCCCATTTCCACTTCGGAATTGGTAGTGGTTGTAGAGCTCCTGGCAGCCTCTGATGATCAATTTTAACCATCTGACAAGTACTACACTGAGAAACAAAAAGAGCAATGTCCCTCTTCAAACCTGCCCACCAAAACTGCCGCTTCATATCTTGATACATCTTATCGCCTCCTGGATGAACAGAGAACTCAGAGTGGTGAGTTTCAGTCATCACATCCCTCCTCAAACCATCAGTAGAAGGTACCACTAACCGTCCCTTGTACCTTAAACCTCCATCAGCCCCAACATAGTAGAATGGAACCTCTCCGAAAGCTATCTCTGCGACCTTGCCGACACACTGCTGATCGGTGAGTTGTGCTTGTAAAACCTTGCGAATGATGGAAGGTGTAACCACCATGCAAGCCATAAAAGCGTCTGACAACCCATCTACATTCTTTAAAGCATTCCATTCAGTAGTGAATAGAGCAGAAAGACTACCAACAGGTCGGCGACTGAGTGCATCCGCCACTATATTCGCTTTCCCTGGATGGTACTGTATAGAAAAATGATAGTCTTTTGCAAACTCCAACCACCTGCGCTGTCTCATATTCAGCTCCCACTGAGTGAACAAGTACTGCAGACTCTTGTGATCACTGAATAATCTGAAAGACTCACCCAACAGATAATGCCTCCAAATACGCAAGGTAAAGACCACTGCTGCCAACTCCAAATCATGTGTTGGATAATTAAGCTCATGAGGCTTAAGTTTCTGAGATCCATAAGAAATCGGTCGCTCCTCCTGCATCAATACACATCCAAGACCCTACAACGAAGCATCCGTGTAAATAAGATACTCTATCCCGCTCTGCGGAGTAGCCAGAACCGGTGCAGAAGTCAGCTTCCTTTTCAGCTCATCAAAAGCACGCTGACAGTGTTCATCCCACATGAACTGTACACCCTTCTTGGTCAGATAAGTGAGTGGTCCTGCTATCTTGGAGAACCCTTGGATGAATCTCCTGTAATATCCTGCCAGACCGAGAAAACTCCGAATCTCAATAGGTGATGTAGGCTGTCCCCACTCAACCACCATTGAAACCTTGGCCGGATCCACTGCTATCCCTTTTTCTGACACCACGTGACCCAGAAATTTCACCTCCCGCTGGCAAAATTCACACTTCTCGAACTTTGCATATAACTGGTGCTCACGAAGCGTCTACAAGACTATGCGAAGATGTCTAGCATGATCGTCCTCCTACCGAGAATAGATCAAGATGTCATCAATAAATATAATAACAAACTGATCCAAATAAGCCCGGAAGACTCTATTCATTAAGTCCATGAACACTGCAGGTGCATTAGTCGTCCCAAACGGCATAACACGAAACTCATAAGAACCATATCTCGTGAGAAATGCTGTCTTAGGAACATCCTGTTCCCTAACCCTCAGCTGATGATACCCAGAACGCAGATCAATCTTGGAGAAGTGTGTGGATTCCCTTAACTGATCAAACAAGTCATCAATCCTGGGCAAAGGATACTTGTTACGAATCGTAACCTTGTTCAACTCCCTATAATCTATACACAGACGAAGCGAACCATCCTTCTTCTTCACAAACAGAACCGGTGCTCCCCAAGGTGATGTACTCCTACGAATAAAACCCTGGCTGAGTAACTGCTGAATCTGATCCCTCAGCTCTCTCATCTCCACCGGTGCCATCCTATAGGGTGCCTTAGCAATAGGCGCAGTGCCTGGAGCTAAGTCTATCACAAAATCAATCTCTCGACTAGGTGGCAACCCTGAAATCTTCTGAAATACATCTGGGAAATCATGTACAATCGGTATGTTATCCAATGGCACAGTAATCCCCTCCTCATTTTCCTCTTCCACATGGAACAAATAGGTGTTACCGCCCCCTTTAGAACGTAGCATAGCTACTACATACATATCCTGACCAGGTATGGTAAAAATAATAGATCTATCAAAACAATCAACGTGGGCATGGTAGTGAGACAACCAATCCATTCCAAGTATCACATCATAAGTGTGCATGTCCAGGACCAGTAGATTGGCTAGAAATCTGAGTCTGCCAATATCTAATGTCACAGGCCCATCACTCTCATGTATAATAGCTGTATCACCCAATGGTGTAGAAATACCCTGAGGTCTAGTGCATACCCTCGTCCTCATCCCAGATAAAGTAACAAAAGTCCTAACTACAAATGAGTGTGTAGCACCCGTATCAAATAAAACACGTCCATGTAAACCATGAATAGGAAACTTACCCTCAATAGTCTGAGGTACCTGAACATCCTGTGGCATGGGGTTATACACCCTGCCATAGTGCAACTGCTGTGGTGTCTGTCCCTGAGTCTACGGCGGTGCCGGTAAAGCCAGATGTGTCTGTCCCTGAATCCGTGGAACCTGTGGAGCTGGTAGAGGCACTGGCGCCCTCTGCCCCTGCTGCACATACTGTCCCTGTCCCTGTCTTGCTTTAGGACACTGCCTGGTGGTATGACCATACTCTCTACAAGTGTAACAACTACCATAGAAAGTACCAAATGGCCTCCTCTGTCGGTTAGCCTGTGGCTGACCCTGTCCTGCCTGTGGTCCCCCATTCTGTTGCCTCTTAATAGATGCCCCATTCCGATAAGCATCTGAACCACCCTTGTGCTTCGTCCAAGGCTGTTGTCCCTGGAACTTGCCTTCGTCATTCTGCCGGTGACCATTGTCGTTCCCCTTTTCAGCTGACTGATTAGTAGAGTCTTTATCACCTCGCTTCTCACCACGAGCCTGTCTGATATCCATAGTCAACAGATACTGTTGTAGAGCGGCGTCTACCACCTGAGCATAGGTAGTATAGGCTGGACTACCTGTAATAGCTCTCTTGATAGACCACATCAGTCCCTTGACGAAACTGTTACGCTTTTTCTCCTCTGTATCCACCTCCTCCGGTGCAAAGAGAGACAAGCGTGTGAACTGCTGCTCATACTCCGCCACGGTCATGTTTCCCTGCTGCAGATTTAAAAACTCGGTCTTCATAGCTGCCCTGACTGCAGAGGGAAAATATTTCTCATCAAAGCGAGCACTGAACTCATCATAAGACAATGTCATCCTCTCCTCTGGGGTGGTAACTGACTCCCACCACTGTAGTGCATCCCCAACTAGCTTGAAAGTAGCAAGCATCTGCTTCTAAACCTCCGTGCACTGAACCAAATGAAGATGATGCTCAATGTCCTGTTTCCACTGGTGAGCTGCTCTCACATCGGTTGAGCCTGAGAACACAAGTGGACTCCCCTTTGTGAAAGAGCTCCTAGCCTTTCCCCAAGAATCCGTCTAAACCACTGGTGCTGGTACAAGTGCAGCTGTTACCCCAACCTCTATAGCCCGAGCAACAAGGTCATTGTGATACCCCTCGATTCTAGAGCCACGGGTGATCAAGTCCGAGCACAGATCCGAGGGATATCAAACAATTAATATTTAAACAAGCATTGGAATACAAGATGAATTAAAAATAAATAGATAAGCTGAAAGGAAAACTAAATAATAAATTTTTATTTAAAAATCCTCAAATAAATAATGATTAAAATCCCATAATAAAATCCTCCAATCTTCTGATACCAGTAATTAATTAAACTACAACTCGGGAATCCATACTGTGGACCCCTAATAATATCCTAACTGAAATAACTGAATCGAAAAAAAATAATAAGTTACTAATGAAGAAGAGTCCTACGTAGAGTCGGAAGAATGAATGGATGTCTCTGCTCGGCACGAACAATCTCTAAGACTGGAACTGACGAACACCTGAAAAATAATGGTGGGTCAGGCCCACATACAAGTTCTAATCTACTACATCCCAAACAGAGACCCGATACACGTACACATCCTAATTAATTCAACAATAACTAAATAGTCCATATATAGATATATATACACACTAAAGGAACCTCACTAGACTATAGAGTTGTCTCAACCTGAATAGTAGGCAACATGCAAAACGCACATATAGTGGGCATGAGTACCTAGACCTACCAGGGTACACAACTACGCTATATCTAGCTACACATCCCTGGCAATATACGCACCCTAACCACTGATCCTGAGACTCAAGCTCATATCATGGTGTATAATTATATATTTAAAATCCGTCCTATCCAACCATCAAAAATAAACTATCCAATTATTATTTCAATACTATGTCATCCAACTATTCCGTTGACCTGACACGAATAAGTAGAACTTAACACTGTGGTTAATCCGTTCCCTTATTAAAAAAATAGGTAGGACTTAACTAGTAAGTTAATCCGTCCCTAATATGCCCCATCCCATAATGGTGCATTAATCAATAAAATAGCCAAATAAAAGTTTCCAATCCAAGAATAATGTAAATAATATTTACATCTAATAATCCAAAAATATGATATAAATCATAAACATATTCTTTGCATTTACTTGAGTAAAAATATCAATTTCAAATAGTATAATTTAATTTACAACACAAGAAATTACCATGCATATCAACTAAATTGTACATCTCCATGTTCTGATTAAATTAATTTAAATCTAAACAATTGATCAAAATAATTTAATCCAACAATATTTAATTAAGTTATCCTTTTAACATTAATTAAATTCCATACTTAGCATGTAAACTTAAATCATGCATTCCAATTCCTAGTGGATCTAATTAAATTAAATAAATACTTAATTTAGATCCATCAATCAAAAACAACAAATATTAATTTAATATTCTAACGTTAATCAAAATAACATTTAAAATATTTAATACATAACCAATTATTTTTTATGTTTTTCATGTATACAAGATTCATTCTTACTCACCTAATCTAACAGTTTGTTAAATGTTCCCTTTTTTCTTCCTCGTGTGGCGTGTATGCCTTAGGAAAACAAAGAAATAAAATAAATAAAATTTCAACTACAAGCCACAATCATCAAACTGATTCACTCAATTGCATGTGTTGCGTGCATAATCTTTTTCCCTCCTCGTTCGGCGTGCCTCCATGAAGAAACCAAAAATCTTGATTTCACATACTTTAGTCACACAACTGATAAGCATGAGTTAGTTTATGTTTTTTGCACAACACTGATTCATTAATCTTTCGTGTGCATTCCTTAGGCATAAATAAATTTTTTTTATTTCATATTTATATATACACAACACTGACACATGTGAGCATTAATTCAAGTAAAATTAAAATAAATTAAATTAACAACCAAGGTCACCAACAATGTCCAGTTCATCATAAAAGAATAATCAAAATCCATTATTAAAGCACAAACTGAATTTTCTAAATTAATCCATGTAATTTGATCCAATCAATTTATTTAAAGAACCTAGAATTAAAATAGCATGCATAGGGTATGAATCAAAGGAGAAGAGAAGAATTAAAACTTGCCTTTAGGGATTAGATAAAAAACCCTAACCTCATTCTTCCTTTTCTCTTCCTTCCACTTCCTTCTTTCTCTCTCTAAAATATAGTACGTAATATATTTTCTAACCTCTTTCACAACCCTATAATTATATATTTATAGTCAAATAAAATAACACTAATCCTTTTCCCAATCCAAGCCAAACTAATAATAAAAATAAAATAAAATCTAAATACTAAAAAGATAACTAAAATATATGGTACGTATAATCTATGTGTAATCCTTTTTATATGTAATATATAAATATATATGACTTTCCTTATATATATATATATTTATTTATTTATTAAATATACATATACATGGGTAATTATCCGTACCCATTAAACCCCTTATCCAAGTAGTCCATGGAGCCCAATTAGTTGGTCCATTACTACTATCCATATCCAATTCCCTAAAAATATGAAAATAAAAATAAAATAAAATAATTAAATTCCTAAATCAAATACACATCATCACACACAATTTCATTTAAACAATTAAATCAATTAACACATTTAAAAAAATAATTAAATCAATTAAACAAGTAAATAATTAGCCAAGAAATCAACTAAATAATTAAATGCAATTAAAATAATTTTTAAAAAATACCGAGACTATCCTTTTAAAATCAGGGGTATTACAGTCATTGAGGTGTGGAGGAATCACTGGATCTCTGACCCAACCATGAGTCTATTGAACTTCCTCCTGCTCCTCCTGAAACCCTGGCATTTGCTGCTATTCTTCCATTTGCCGACGTTATAGACGTTCCTGCTGTCTACGTGCCGCTCTCCTCTGTCGACTGTTCATGTTTTATCCTCTTCCAGTGTTAACCATGCTGTTAACATAGAAAGACAGACATCAGTACGAGTTTAAACGAACCGTAAAAGAATTCAACGAATCCTAAAGATAAGCTCTATAAAAAAAAAAAACGCTACGCGAAAGTCTTAATACGAAATGTCCTAGAGACACTTGAACCTGGAGTGCTCTGATGCCAACTGTGATACCCCTCGGATCCGAGACACGGGTTGATCAGGCCCAGGCCCAAACCCGAGGGAATATCAAACAATTAAAGTATTTTAAAACGAACACAGATGACAAAATGAAATAATAAAGATGGAAATAAAACTGAAAGAACATTTAATTATAAAACCCTCCATGCATAATTGAAAAATAAAACTCCAATCCTCCAAAACTCCAAGGTTACAACTTGGGAATCCATTGGTGGACCCCTAACCAAAAAATTCAACTGAAACTGAAAACTGGAAATAGATAATGCTAGAAACATCGAGAGAAGTCCTACGTAATCAGATGGATGTGAGACTGTCCTCGACAAGCACGACCAAGCTCTAAGGCTGGAACCGTCCTGTACCTGAAAAGAATAATGAAGGAGTGGGTCAGACCCACGAGCAAGTTCTAATCTAACTGCAATCCATACAGTGACCCGATACGCAGATACACCGTAGACACCTCACAATATCTATCTAGTCCATAAGTATAAATATATCCACACTAAGGGACATTCACTAGTCTATAATAGGGGTCTCAACCTGAATAGAAGGTAACATGCGAATACACACCCAAAGGTGGGCATGAGTACCTAGACTTAACAGGGTACACCTCAACCTATTATAACCAGCTACGCATCCACCGCATATACGCACCCTAACCAACGAGTCTGAGACTCAAGCTCAGCTCATGGTACCATAAACATATATATAACATCCATCCAAATCCAGGGTATGCAATTCAACTATTTATTAAACTGACATACAATAAACAAATAGTTAGTCACTCAACTTATTCAGTTGATATGACTTAACTACCATCCGTTAATCCAGGTAGTCATCCAACTTGGTTACAGCTGATCTGACTTAGTCACAATTAGGATTCGATATCTTTCAATCCATTCCATTAATCCATTAGGTTAGGTTTATGCGTTTTGAGCTAAACCGTCCCTAGTATGTCACCGTCCCATACCGGTGCACACAATCCTCCATATCCAGGTAAATTACAATGTATACATAATGAACAAGTAATTTACAGTCCAAAACCACCATCCAAATAATTGCAGAAAAGTATTTAAGATTTCAGCAATTTAAATCTCATAATTAAACCACATAATTGCAGGAAACAGTTTAATAGTTTACACAACTAGCATCCAAAGCATGCATAGACCCAATCTAATATATCAATGACTCTATAATGCATTTAGAACAAATTCTATAATCCCATTATAGTCCAACAAATTGCTAGATTAACCTAAACAATTTATTTCGTCCCATCCGATAACAGTGTACTAAGTCATTCGCTTTTATACTGTTTTATCCTTTATCTTAGAGACTTAAACCATGCATCAACTAGTTTAATCACACTTAGAATCAAGTAATTAAATCCTCTGAAAAGTCCCCACAATCCATTAGAAGCATCCCAAGGCTCAAACAGTGTCCATATTACCAAACAGTGCCTTAAAACTAAAAAAAATAAAAATTAAACGTATATTGCAAAAGGGAGCCTGCTCCAAATTTTGGGAGCAGGCTCTTTCAGCCTAGAGCCGGCTCTAGGAGTCCTTAGAGCCGGCTCTACTTGTTGTGGGAGCCGGCTCCCACATCCATGGAACCGGCTCTCACCTCCTTTGAGAGCCTCTGTCCCCGTTGCTTCGTTTCAGTCCGTCTGCTCCCTCTCTGATCAATTCCTACCACTCTGTTGGTTTCTAAAACTAATCTTAGGAGTCTTAATTTAGTCTAGAAGCATCCCCCAAGGTTGTTTACATTAATTTTGAAAGCAATTACAGAGTTTAATCAAGCCACTTAAACTAGCATGCTTGGAAAACAATACAGGAACAGGTTTCAGAAACTTTCAGTTCTCTACTGAACCCTCTGTTCCTCTTCACCACTGAACCTACGGATCTTATATCAATCCCAAAAACATCCCCATGGTTCATTTACAGAGTCTAAAAAAAATAATCCAAAGATTAGAGTTACAACAGAGCAACATGCTTAAAGAACAGAAAACTGAAACGAGCCATGAATGAACTGTAACAAAACGGTTTTCAACATAAACAAATCGTTCACATGACATATATTAAACATATATCTTCCAGTTATTGATTGATTAAACCCTAGAGATTATCTAGGTGCACAGAACACGAGCCAAAGAGAAGGAGAAAGAAAAGAACTTGCCTTTGAGTTTCAGACTTGCAACTCTAAATTCCCAGTTTCTGTGTTACCCGTTCAATTCCCCACTGCTGTTCCACAAACCCACATTCCTTCTACCTTGCTCCCACCTATCCTTCCTCTCCTATCTCTCTCTATTCTCCCTCTGTATCCCACGGTCTCTGTTTTTTTTTTTTTGTTACAGAAATTACGTTTAATTATTCTAAAACCCTAAACCACCGTGACACACATACTTATAGGCTTAGTGATTAAACCCTAATCCATGTATAACTCAGCCCATAAAAACCTAGGTTATACTCACTGTCGGCTCATAAAGCTATCTAGGTTATAAGATACTTGGCTACATACGCGTAACCTCTTAGGGAACCCTACTGTTTAAAATTAGACCAGTTATTAATGTATTTTACTACAGTAGCTGATACTAATTTAGTCTATAATTGAATCTAATTAAAACATTTAAATAAACCAATTAAACATTAGAAAAAACCAAACCAATTCAATTACAGAAAATAAGAAATAATTAAACAATAAATGCCAATTAAACAATTAAAACACTTAAACAATAAATGCCAATTAAATACATGTCACATAGGTAAACAATTAAATAAAAATAATTAAATCAAATAATCACGCAAAAAAAAATATAATAAAAATAAACAAATAAATGTACAATAAAAATAAATAAATAAATGCCGAGACTATCCTTTTAAAATTAGGGGTATTATACTAGCAGAACGTACTTGTTCTGTGAACTTACGGTCGGCAGAGGGCCAACGACATCCATCCCCTATTGCGTGAAAGGCCAGGGTGTGGCCATTACGTGCAAATCTTCAGGTAGTTGGTGGATTAATGGTCCGAATCTTTGGCATTTATCGCATCTTCTAAAGAAGTCTTCTGCATCTCGTGACATGTTTGGCCAAAAATACCCTTGCGTCATTGCTTTATGCACTAAAGACCTCCCCCCTGAATGATTCCCATATTCTCTTTTATGGATGGTTCGCAATATCTGCCGAGCCTCCGTAGGAGTGACACACTTCAAGTACGGTCCAGTTTCTGTACAACTGGTCATGCACTATAGCGTATTTTGTAGCATTCGATTTAATTTTCCTTGCTTCATCTTGCTGCTCGGGCAACACACTATCTCGTATATAAGTTATGATCGGATCGATCCAACTTGGCTCATATGGAATGACATTCACTTGCCAAGGATCTGAGCCCGAAGGTTCTTCAAAGATGGATGACTGGGTCAATACGCTTATTAGAACCATCCTTGCCAGTGTTTCTCCAGAACTCGACGCACTGCACGCTAATCGATCGGCATCTTCGTTATGTTCCCTTGGCAACTAGATGAACTCGATTTTTTCAAAGTCTTTTACTTTGCGCATAACGGCAGAGCGATAGGCTTCCATTATTTTATCTTTAGTTCCATATTCTCCGTTCACCTGTCAAATGATCAGCTGCGAGCCACTAAAAGCAGTTAAGTGCCCGACCTTCAGTTCTTTGGCTAATTTGAGCCCCATCAGCAGCGCCTCATACTCTACTTCATTATTAGTAGTATGGAACTCTAGTCTGAGCGCTTGACTTAGGGATGTGCCTTCTGGCGTCTGTAGTTTGATCCCAATGCCTGCCCCCATCTGATTCGAGGATCCATCTACGAAGAGTTTCCACGGGCAACTTCGTAGGTCTTATTCTACATCTTCTGAGTCACATTCTAATAAAAAATCAGCCACTGTCTGCCCTTTGATAGCTGTTCGCAGTTCGTACGTTATGTCAAATGAGCTTAACTCTATGGCCCACTTCGTCATTCTCCCCGAGAGGCCTGGCTTGTGCATGATTACTCTGATTAGAAAAGTGGTCAAAACGACAACATGATGAGACTTGAAATAATGTCTGAGCTTCTTTTTTGCATTTACGAGCGAGAGTATCACTCGTTCGGGCCTTGAATATTTGCGTTCGGTCTCGGTCATTATTTACTAACATAGAACACTGGGTACTGTGATCCTTCCTTGCAACGGATCAAAATGGCACTCGTCGTAATACTGGATACTCCGAGGTACAAAAATAACTTTTTTCCTAGTTCGGGGCCAGACAGGGCCGGAGGTTCTGCATATATTTTTTCAAACCAGTTAGTGCTTATCGCTGTTCATCCCCCCAGGCCTGTCTCCCATGGCTTCGTATTGTGTCAAAGAATGGCTTGCAGCGATTTGACAACTTAGAAATGAACCGGCTCAATACAGCTATCCGTCCTGTCAGAGCTTGTACTTCTTTGACTGTCTTTGGTTTGGCATTCTTGGTCAGAGCTTCTGCTTGAGTTGGGCTAGCCTCTATTCCCCTATGATTAACCACATGTCCCAGGAATTGACCAGAACTCACGCCGAATGAGCATTTGGTCGGATTAAGCCTCATTCCATATCTTCTTAACACATTGAACACGTCCTGCAGATGTTTCAGATGGTCAACTTTCCTCTTACTTTTCACCACCATATCGTCAATGTAAGCCTCTACAGTTTTTCCCATTTGAGCCTTGAAAATCTTGCTGATCAATTTCTGATAAGTTGCCCCAGCATTCTTCAATCCGAATAGCATAACTTTGTAACAGTAAGTCCCTCGCTCGGTAACGAAAGAAGTTTTCTCCTCATCAGCCGGGTCCATGGGGATTTGATTATAACTTGAATAAGCATCCAGGAAAGTTAAACGTTCGTACCCAGTAGTAGTATATACCATTTGATCAATCTTGGGCAACGAGAAGCTATCCTTCGGACGGGCTTTGTTTAGATTGGTAAAATCAATGCATACTCGCCATTTCCCATTCTTCTTCTGCACAACAACAACATTTGAAAGCCAATCTGGGTACTGCACCTCTCTAATGAACCCTGCATCAAGCAACCTATCAACCTCCTCAACTATGATCTGATTGCGTTCTGGAGTAAACCTTATCTACTTCTGCCTTACAGGTTTTACGTTCAGATTAACGTTGAGAGAATGGCAGGAAACTGTATGACTGATTCCGGGCATGTCTGAGTGACTCTATGCGAACACATCTGAGTTCTGGGACAAGAAATCAATTAACCCCTGTTTTTCCCCCGCGGTGAGTTTCATTCCCACTTTTATCGTTCGTTCTGGTTTATAATGGTCGATCTGCACACCCACAAGAGGTTCTTCGGTTAAGCTCAAAGGCTTCTCCTCCCCACTCTTGGTGGGTGGAGGTTCCTGTAATTGCTATTTCGGGCTCGCAGAACGGATGGGAGTTTTGCCCTTTTTAGCGGATTTCAGCTTCACGGAATAGTATTCATTGGCTGCTACTTGGTTGCCATGAATGTATTGCCTTGGTGCCGTCTGGTCCCAGGCATCTCATTACTTGATGCAAAGTTGAGGGAACACCTTGGACTCTGTGAATCCACCCTCTGCCCATCAGAAGGTTGTAAGATGGATGGATTTCAACAACAACAAGCTTTCTGTCAAGACTCTCTCCGCGGCTTGTACAGTTACTTCTACCATTCCGATGGGTTCTACCTGGTTTCCATCGAACCCTAGCAAGGGATTTCCAGTGGGTTTGAGCTTCTCTAGCTTGATCTCGAGCCGATTGAACGTGTCCCTCAGCATAACATTTGCGCTGCTTCCAGGATCAATCAGAATTCTTCGTACCAGGTATTTCGCCACTGTCAGGCTGACGACTAATGGATCCTCATGAGGAATTTGAACACGTAACAGGTCTGTCCTATCAAACTTTATCTGTGTTGATGTGCTCTGCTGGTGTAGAACTTTCACACTACCTACCCTTCTTTTCATTTGCGCTTGGCGAAGACGCGTTCGGAGTAATTTGTCTGACTCCTCACTTGATTCAGGCCGACCGTGAATCACATTTATTATCCGAACTAGTTGTGTGTTATGGGAGCTCAGTTTCTGATTCATTTTCACTTACTCCATCGGTCAATTATGTTCTGCTGCAGGCCCTTGAATATAACTTACAAATTTGCCTCTGGCGATCAGCATCTCCACCTGCCTCTTTAGGTTCCTACATTCGTTAGTCTGGTGACCAAAATCGCTATGGAAAGCACAATGCTTAGTCTGATCCCTCTGTTCGAGAGGTTGCCGAATTGGCAAAGATGGACAGAACTTATCTTTGTTTTCCTGGTATAACCTTACCAGAGTGACTTTCAGCTGAGTGACCAACTCTTCCTCTTTAGGCCTCTTCTCTGCCTTCCAGGGGGTTTAACGCTGTGGCTGAGCCTGCTTTTGCTTGATCTTTGCTTTGGTTTTCTCTTCTGTTGATATAATGGATGTTTTCCGAGCGTTGGCTGCTTCCTCCTCTTCTAGACGCACAAAACCATCAGCTCTTTCATTGAGTTCATCTATGGTCTTCGGCGTATTCACTACCAAGCTTGTGTGGAACGGAGTGCCACGAGTCATGGCCAACTTGAACGCTTGAACCGCCGTTATAGGATGGCATTCAATCACCATGCTCTTAGTAAGGTTAAACCTGGTAAGAAAAGCTTGGAGGCGCTCGTCTTCATGTTGCTCCATCGTGAACAGGCTCGAAATGTCCTTCGCCGGACGCTTATTCCCATAATACTGGCTTATGAACCGATCGCATAAACTTCATAAACTATCCACTGAGCCCCTCGGCAGGTTCTTAAACCAATTGAGCGCTGGTCCAGCTAAACTGGTAGGAAAGCACTTGCACATTAATGAGTCGTTCTCGGTATTCAGGGCCATTTTCAACTGGATATGATATACATGATCAATCAGATCGGTTGTTCCATCAAATAAAATAAAAACAGGCATGGAAAACTTCCTCGGGTTTAGGGCGTTCAGGATCTCATCAGTAAACGGTGAATCAACCGTCCTTGCTGCCGAACTGAGGGCCTCATTCTCTCTTTGGAACCTTGCAACGATTCTTTGGTCTGCAGGTCTGCTTTCCGAACTCCTATAATAGTATGTGGCCATCGAAGGCTGATAAGGTGGATCCAACGACCTTTCGTCAGTGAAGCCCTTCTGCCACGATGAGACAGGCTTGTGGTGATCAAACTCCGTAGCCTATCCTCGATTGTGCCTTTCCTGATTTCGATTGAAAGCCATAGCTTCTTCTCGCTTAGTCTGCTCACAATACAGACCTAGGTGTATAGATCCTTCCCGATCTTCGGCTCGACGAGGATTTGGCGGTAGATCCTCCAACCTGACCTCCTCGCTGTGAAAATCCTCGTGGTTATCTCCTTCTCGCTCGTTGCGATATGCTTCATCAAGTTGTGCACCTCTTTCTCTCACTAGAGGCGGTCGTGGTACACCTGGACCTTCTCGATGCTGCCTTTCAGTTCTCAACTCTGCGTTTTCCTTTCTCAGAGCCTCGATCATGCTCATCAATTCATCGAGCTTCATCTGCTGACCATTCTCCACTGGATTTGAACTCTCGCCTCCGATCATCATTCCGGATCGAAGCAAAGTCATCAACTGCAACACTTTGATCAGATCTGAGTTTCGCTAATACGTTCACACCAGATCTAGATTCAAATCAGCTGAGTTATGACCTCTCTTGATCTAATCCCTATCTCATCCACCGTGAACCGGTCAAGTTAAGCTCTGACAGATCAATTGCAATCACAATCAAATCAACGCTGCATTGATCGATTGAACAGGCACAAATCAAAGCTGTGTAGATCGAACGCAAATCTCTGCAAAATCAAGAGGAATCAGAATTCGGCTAAACAAACAACGATGTCGCCGATCTTGATCTAGTTCTCAGAGATCAAGATTCTTCTCCACAAATCATTCCCGATCAAATTACTTTTAATCAATCAAAAATCAATCTTCTCCCTTCCCACAGACGACGCCAATTGAAGATGCAAGAAACTTCTTCTTTCTCTCTCTAGAATCTTACACTTCAAAAGAAAAAACTCTCCCTTTTCCTCTCGCAATGGTCTATTTATATGTAATTACAAGTGCTGTTAGAGTGTTGTAACTAACTTCTTATGTAGGGGTCTTAGCTTCGGGTCTCCTTCCTTTTGGGCCTGACTTTGTTCGGTGGATCTCGGATGTTAGGCCCAGTTTACAATGTTACAGTATAGGCTGAGTCCAATTGTTCGATCCGATGCTTCCTTCGTAGGTCAAATCCGGCCCACTTTATCTTCGGCATCCTCATTATGTAATCTGTCTAAATTTCAAAAAAGATCGGTATAATAATTTCTTATTGTCTTTTCATACAAGAGAAGGAAAAAATTTCGTTTTATAAAATTTAATTAACAAATTTGTCAGAAAGAACTCTATGGATGTTTTTGAACACGTGCTAAACTTATTAAGGTCAAAGTTATATATATTGAAGGAATCTGTGTGTAATTTGTCCAAATCTAAAAAAAAAAATTACTACTGTAAGATATTACTATTTAGGGATGCCAATACTGAAAGGTTAGGCTTAATTGTACGCAATACATAGTCAAATTAATTACTTCAATTCCATAACTTCAAAATTAAATCGTGCCATCTAGTTTGTAACGGCTCGCACGTCTCGTTACAACTATTTCAAAAGTAAAGACAATCAAGATGACATGGATTCTTTTTTTTCTTTGGCTTTTTCTCAATCAACTTTAAATTAGTATGACAAAATTTAATACTGCTCATCAGTTAGCTTCATAAAAAGCCATGCCAATTCTTAACAGACTCCACACACACACAAATAATTAGGAGGAAGAAGAAGATAGATTTGCAAAATAAAGGAGTAAAGAAGGAAAATAGTACGTGCTACTATAACTTTTTTTCAATTATTTGCTATTAATAATATAAATTTTATGTTTTCATTCAGCTTGACTTAAGATCGTAATCTCAAACAGTAAAATAAATAATAATAATAATAATAAATAATCCTCTATTGTATGTTTTATATATATTTATTATGTACGCACTCAAGTAGCCCAGAAAAATTAAGCTGCTCTGAGTTTGAACTTAATTTCTTTGATATAACAGATTAAGAGGGGGGAATTAAAAAGGCTTTCAAAATTAAAACTAGCAAATTAGAACAAGAAAAAGCTTACAAATTAATTAATTAACTTGTCAAATATCAACTTTACATTGTGGTGATCCGAGCAAAGGCACTTGACCCACAAACCCTTTCTTCAAACCCACCAAAACATCACACTTGACATACATCCCATACCTCCCTGTCTTTATTGCCCCGGCTTTCCATCTCACCTTCCCCAACACCACCACTCTTAATCCCACCACCCCATACCCCTCGTCCATCACCAACCCATTCACCACCTCCGCCGACACAGGCACCTCCCCTCCCCCACCCAGCACCGGCGACATCGCTACCGTGCTGTGCTTCTCCTGGAACAGCGGCGGCAGGCTCACCGGCGCCGTGATCGCCTGGTTCCGGTACGACACGAAAACCGATAGATGGTCATAGTAGATGGACACTCGCTTGTTTGGGTTTCTGGTGACGATGGTGAACTGCATGGTGATGGAGATGAAGGGCGGAGAGGTGGCGTTGAGGCCGTAGATGGCTGCGCCGACCACTGTGAACTGCGGCTTGTGGGGACGATAAACTAACCATACTGTGAGCACTGTGATGCCCGCTAGGAGGAAGAAGATGGTTATGCATGTGCACAGGGCACGTCGTGGGTCGTTATACGAATAGCGAGGAGCTTTATTGTGGCCTTCAGTCATTTTGGGGTGTGGTTGGGTTTGTTCAGTTGGTCTGGTCTCTTCTGCCATGGAAGCAGGTTATATATATGCATATATATGTAGAGAGAGAGAGAGGTGGGTGGTGATGGTGGATAGGGAATATATAAAAGAAAGGGGCTTAAGAAGACGAATATATGTGAGGGACAGATGGAACCTAAGCCTCTTAATTTCAACTTATTAGAATTAATGCATGGGATGCTTTTTCTCTTTATCTTTTTCTTTTTCTTTTTTCAATTTTCTTTTGTTTTTTATTGCATTTTCAGCTTCTCTGCCTTACTTTTCTTTCATCAAGCTACATAAAAGATCCAAAACAAAGCCACTAGCTACAAAAAGCTTGAAATAAAACGATTTTTTTTTTAAAATAAATTTTAAAATTTTGACCAAAAAAGAAAAAGTAAAATAGATGTGTAAGGTTATAACACAAATATTAGTAAAAAATGGGGATAAAAATATGTTCATATACTGTATTATTTTTGAATTGTATCTTTAAAATCACTTGTCTAAAAGAGTGATGATTCGTAATTTGCGAACGAATTGCAAAAATATTTTTACACACGATGGGTTATAGGATTTCATTGTTTTGATGTATATTACTTGTATATAGTTGTAAGAAAGTATGCTTAATTATTTAATAGAATCAATTTAATATAATATTTTTTAATATGACACTAATTTTTTATGATCGTGAGAAAAAGATAATAGAATGGTCAGCAGTTTTAATATTACGGTTTGTTAAAACAAAGTAGCGAAACATTAAACTTTAGATTTGTACGGTAAACGAATATGAATATATAGTAGTTCAATCACAAATCACAATACACTCAATTTTTCTTTTTCTTTTTTAATGTAGATTTTTGAAATTAAATTAGTGTTTAATTAGTATTGTAGTATCATCAAAAGCTATAGTCTAATAGTATTTTCTTATGTCTTAAATTAAAAGGTCCATAACCCTAAAAGGAAAAAAAAAATATAGCAATATAATGTTATCTAAAATACATTTGACAAATACTCTTTTTATATATATTTTTTGGATACATTATGTACTTCCTGTTATTTTGTGATTGGTTAAAATCCTGTAATCACACCTGCTGGCACGGACCTAGTTCAGGAACAATGGGGGCGGATGCACCCATTGGAATTTTTTTTTTAATTTACATTATTACCTATAATTTTAATTAAAATTTCAGAAATGCTCCCCTTCAATTTTTTAAAATGCCTCCCTTCACATTTTTAACTTGCTGATTTCTCCATTGGATTTTTTCTAATTTATATTATTACCTAAAGATTAGTTAAGATTTCAAAAATGCCCCCACTCAATTTTTAAAAGGTCGAGTGTATAAAACACCCCTGTAGTATGCTTACAATGCATATTGCACCCCACATGCAAAAAAAAAAAAAAGCCCTAAACTATGACATTTGTGCAAATAAATCTTACTCACACATTTATGACTAAAGTACCCTTAGCTACACATTTAATAATATATATAAAAAATTAATATTTTGTGAAATGACTAAAAAGGGCCCCCACAATCTATACACCATGCCCAGTTCGTCGGAGGAAGAGAAGATGACAACCTAATTCACCAATTTGCCCTACTGTAATCAAGAACCCAGAAAATTCATCAACAAATTTATGCCACAGGTTGTGGTCATGATGGCACCGGAATGCAAAACTTTTGTTGTGGTTGTGGGTTTCCGAAGACAAATAAGGTCGATCATGATATGGTTTCCAGTATCGAAGAACAAGTCTATGAAGACGAACAAGGCCGGCAACAATTTCAAGTGCAAGCATAACGAACCTATAAATAACATATTTCTGACTGGCAACCTCTTTATGAGCTCGAATCGCCAAGTTCATGGAAGAGCACATAATCCGAAAGAAAAAGGGTTAAAAGAGAAAAGAGAATATGAGCGTAGGAACCTTTTTGGAAGAGTAAAAGGGTAAAATAGGCATTATATTAATTGATGGGTGTTTTCGCACAAATTGAAAAGAATATGAGTATTTTTTTACACACTTTTTTAAACAGAATAAAAGTGTTATGAAATGTATACTTCAGTAATGTTGCTTACACTTCCCCATTTTTAAAATGGCCCACTTCACAATTTTGAACACAAATTTGAAAACAAAATTATGAAGTGGGCCATTTTAAAAATGGGTTAAGTACAAGAAACTTCGCAACCAATATTGAAATTCCAGTAATAAATTTTTTACATTTTCAACTCCAAAATGTAAGTAATAAATTTCTCGGTCTCCCAACCAATATTGAAATTCCTGAGCAAAATTAAATTTATTACTTACATTTTGGAGTTGAAAATTGAGTTACAAAGTTGAATGGGAGAGAGTGGGGAAAAGGAAAGAGAAGGAGATAAAAGATGGATAGTCACGATAAAAGGGTGACGCCACTTCACACCGACTCAACAGTGGATAAGACTTTAGACCTCAAGTCTCTTTTGCATGGGGATTGACGTGGCTCTTTTTCGCTCTTTTTAGGTGCTTGGTTGTGGTTAGCTATGCCCTCGTCACCATTGGACCCAAATGTTGACTTAAAGGGGTCCCTTCGTCGTCACCCACAAGTCCATTGCATTTAACTTCAAATAAATTTGCATTTACTTTATAGTCCTTTGGACTCAATTTTAAGTGCACCTTCTTGCCCGCATGCAACTTTATTTTTTGAAATTATTACAAATACATAGTTTTATAGTATTATAGACTTATATTTATTATTTGATTGAGATAAAGTCGTGATATTTTAAAAAAATAAAATTGATCAAAATATTTACGTAATATAAAAAAAGTACAATTCATTCATTCAAACTATTTTTATTATTTTTAAATACCATTTTGTCTTGAACATTGAGGTATCACTTGTTAAGCACACAAATATCATTGGCATTTTTTTCGTCAACCATGTCATCCGGTGTCACTTTTTACACTGCACAAAAAATGGTATATGTATTCAATACACATGTGCATAAAAGTGCTTCCTATATGACTGAAGACAAAAGTAGTACCTAGAAATCAAATAATAATCCCTTTCTCTTTTTTTATCAGTGAACCTTTAAACACCGGCCGCCGGTTGTAAGCATGTGTGTTTATTATGAAATAAAAAAATGATAAAAAGACGGAACCGGTTTGTATTATCATTGTCAGATTAAGAACTTTTAAAAAAGAGAATCTATTTTATTAATTATCGTGCAAGAGTTATTGTTGTATCCGTCAAAAATTTGATTTTGTTTATCGTGACATTGCTTTTTATCAAATATATACATGAATTAAATTGCTTTTGTAACTTGTAATAAATTCTGAGTTTTGTAATTGAGATTTAGTTCAAGAGTAATATGATCGATGGCAGTGGCACACACTACACTTCCCAAGGCACGTATATTATACAGGAGGTCGAGGAGGATAAGTAAGAGATATGAGAGGGGGGGTAGATGACTGAATTAGGATGAAAAAATTGTGCTTCCTTCCACAGTGAGCATTAGCAGAAACATAAAAATCGACAGAGATTAATAAATTTTCATTGTGTAGTTTGTGAACAGTTGAACAGATTATATTTTGTAACGTATGACCTGGATGTGCTCCTTGAACCATCTACAAACAGCAAACACCAACCAACAAAGGCAAATTGTGCAAGAAAACCTGCCTAGATACATGGTAAACATGTTACATGTATACACATGGGCGTACAAAATAAATTCAATAACCTAGGAAGTCAGTTTCCTCCCAGAGAGAAGCCATATGCAGGCGACTAAATACTTACAACACTACCCATCTAACTAAATGCTAAAAATTCCGGTCGAACCCTATTCCTTTGTCAAAAGGCTTCAGTGGCATTATCTTTTCCCAGTATCTATTAAGCTTCAACTATACAAAACATTCATAAAAACTGCATCAAATAATCTACAGTTCCTACCAAGTCAAAGGAAAACTTTTAAAACTCTGATAGACCAGATGAGCATTAATGAATCTCATAGGCAACCATCAGTATCAGCAGGTGCAGAGTCACTCTGCACTTGGCGAACAAACTGTCCTTTTACTCGGGGGCGCTGCTCCGCAAGTCTTTTCCTGCTTTGGTATCGAACCTGTGCAAGAAAATTCCACTATCAATTACTGAAATGATCTTTCAGTATGGGTCACTATACATATATATGGGAAATATATATATGTATAGTGTTTTCACCACAATTCACGATTGTAATTGGGAGTTCAAGCTACCAGATTAAAGGAACTATACTACAGGAGCAATTATGGCACTTCAACTAACATCACTCTCATTCGTCCCTCTAATTTTCTCCAGGGGTCACTATATTTAGTTCCTCTACTTTCTTCTGGGGATTACTAATTTTTTACTTTTAGCCAGGCAGCATGAATGCTATAAGGTTGATATGCATGATAAGGCTGACTGATAATGATTAATATTTGCTAACATACCTTTTTCTCATAGCATCGTTCTTTTCTTTTCAATCTGAACTTCATTAGAGCCGCTTCTCTTTGGGTGGGGCAATGAGAATCCATCTCTCTTGATCCATCACGAATGAGAAGAGGATTGTCATTCACGCTCTCAGAGACAGTAGTTTTTGCAACTGCAGTAGCTGAAGTGGCATCCTGATCACTTGAATTACAAATGCTTCCACACACACCTCTGTTGAGCTTACTTGCAACACCATTACATAAACTACCACCAACGAGAGAACCATGTCTCATTACCTCCATAGTTTCCTTATTGTTCTCCTCCTCTCGCAATGTTTGGTCACTGGAATGATTGGTTGTCTCATCAAACATGCAGTAGCCTCGTTCCGAGTTGTGAACTTCAGAATCAGAACGAAGTAAGGCACTCATTGAGAAAGGGGGCTGATCCTGCTGGCCTGCTGATTTGGAACCCCAGACATGCGGAAGACCTGATTGTGTATAAAATATAGGTGGCAATATTTGACTGTAGCCACTACATAAACTATCAAACCTTACACCTGGAACTGAAAAGTAACCAAGTTGAGTACTTGGACGTGCTGCATCAGCCTGTCCAGATTGACCAACAACCAGAGTGCTCATATTATTCTGACTGGTACTTAATACTTTACCATGCCATTGAGAACTACAATCGATGTTTTCAGGGAGTTGATTAGACAACTGATTTTGAAAAGTACTTGTGCATTCCTTTGGTTCAGTACAAGTACTAGCAACTGGTGCAAAAAGTGGTTGCGATGTCTTACTATTATTATACCTGCAAAAAGGAACTTCTAATTAATTAGGAATTCACTGTAACTTAACACTTGTGACATTCAGTGACATAACCACACATAATTATTTTCCACTAAAAATTCTGAGTAATGCAATGAGGGCATGATATATTAATTTTCAACTTCTGTTATATTAACATTATTTCCCCTTATGAAAAGAAGAAACTATAAACAACTATTTCCAATATTTTATTTTCTTTTATTGGAAGGTGCAGGAGTCATCAATCTGAAGTTGGATTTAAGCAAAAAAACAAACGCACCATCAAAAAATCACAACTGAATACAACATAAACTCAATCTTTTAAACCAGTGAGTGTGATCAAATCAGATAATCTCAAAGATTTATTCTAAGTACTGATTACAACTAAATCTTTCCACTTGGCTGCTGAGGAGATCCGTAGATCTGTACAGTGTCTGGATGACGCCTACATCATTGACTAGGATGACAGTGAAGTATTGCTAGGAGTTTTGATTTCCATTCTGGCCCCTCTAGTATACTAGTAGTAGTACTATGATCTATAGAGCCCCAATCAATATATAATCCCAAGGGGTTGGCCTAGTTGGAAAATACTTGGGCCCTGGAGCCTCGTGAAGCATGAGGTCTCAGGATCAATTCCTCCTAAGTGCAAACAATTCCTTAGGGGCCTCGCCCGCGGACGTAGTCCAAGCTTTACCCAATCCATGTGGAGGTGACGCTTTGCACGGGTCCCTTGGATTAGTCGGGGTAAAGCTCCGGACACCCCAGTTATCAAAAAAAACAAGAATAGAAGTGAGTTGCTTACGACTTGGCTTATAGTTGTAGAAAGAGACAAAGAGGTCAGTAATAGGCCTAAAGAAATTAAATATAATAGGAAATATTGCTTGCATTATAAAAGAATGGAAGAAGATAATTAATATGCCCAAACCCATTCAACTAGATTTGGGGTTAACACAACAATGACAACCACTAAGAATTACCTTTCATGCTTTCAACAAAAGCCTATAAAAGAAATATGACAAAACCAGAGCCACAATTACATAAACTCCGCCCCAAACACAGTAGCATCACCACCACCACAAACACCTATAAGTCATCCCATGTATTTTTTATTGGAAATACTTTTATTGGATAGACATCCACTAAATATACCTTTTACTGCAACAAAAGACAATAAGAAAACTAAATATACCTTTTACTGCAACAAAAGACAATAAGAAAAAATAGTTTTGACTTTTTTGTCTTGCAAAAGTACTTTAAAAAGGCATATAACCAGATGGTGCCTTAACTATATATCAAGTCCAATAGTTGCTTTCATATAAAGTGAATGAACGAAGGGGAAACAGAAACTCACCATGAAAAGGCAGAGGCATTGGAGTGGTTTAGTGTACTCCTTTCATCGGTACCTTCATTCTTTGAACAACTAGGATGGAATCTTCTTAAAGAAAGTTCCAATTGTGGAGCAAAAGCAAACTTAGTTGTTTCACCTTTGGCACCAAAGTGTCCATAAGTGTCTGTTGGACGACTTTCAAATTTGCCAATTAAGTCAATGGCTTCACTTGTCGGTTCAACTAGTTCATCAATGTCGCAATGAAACGCACCAGTGACATCAGCATTTTCTCTGCGACTTTCTGGCTCCATGCTTGCATATGTGGTCATTGTTTTAGCATCAACATGATCTCCCAATCTGATAGAAGTTGAGTTATAAGCTTCCTCGCAGGAAGCACCTTCTGGACCATATCTACTTGAGTCCTCTGCAACAAGTAGCTTGTTAGATATCCGAATGGATGAAGATTAATTGAAGAAGTCGTCAAATTCAAGCATGATGGAAGGAAAACATGAGAGTATAGCATGTTACCAGTTACAATGTGAGGCATAATTGATTTATTGACCAATTTCACACATTCTTCATGCTTCTCTGTATTGATCAAGTTAGATGCACTCTCGCATTTCCGCTGTGACAGACCCTGCATATTTTGTATATACGCACTCTCAGCTTCCAAGTAAGGCGTTGTACAAGAGCTCTGCACAAGAGGTGGCAAAACATGCAGTCTCTATGTAAAACTTCATGAAGCCAACCTAATCTTGAAAAGGAAATTTTCCTCAAGCTATAAGTGGCCTCATATATGAATCACAATGTAGATCCTGGAAAGTACATATACTTGGAACTTATTTCTTTTTATGTGCATTGTGAAACTAATGATCCAAATGAACCGAGTTTCTACTCAACTCATAATGGATATGGTAAGAGTATTAATGGTTGGCTTTGTTATATTTCATTCATCGGAGTGACACTACTCCAATAGCGTTAACAAGTCCAAGATTGAGATTTGCATATCAAGAAACAATCTTTAAAATCTGGAATGCCATCAAATATCTCAAAGCTAATTTATGCAGAACAAATGTTCCTAACATCCTTATTAAATTGACTTCAAGATGAAATACTACTTACTTGAGCATCACACGCTTTCTCGCTGCATTCCTTATTGTTTTGTGCAGGGGGCAAATAATCACTTGAGTGATTGCTTGCTGCATTGTTTTCAGAAGTGGCTTCGACTCTGTGTTGTGCAGCAGCTGTGTTGTCATGAACATGCCCAACAGTTTGCTGATACAAGTTTTTAAAGTTAGGTTCCATTAACATTTAATAAGTAATTATAAATACAAAGAAGAAAACTGAGAAAATAGTGCATACAGTTTGTCTTCTCCAAACATGCTGCCATAGGTTCTTCAGCTCATTCCTCCTAACAGGCTTTATGAGAAAATCGGCAGCACCTTTCATCATGCACTTCCAAACCACACTAATTGAATCCTGGGAAGACATCACTGCAAGATAATGAGAACAGATGTTTTAATTCTTTACCCTAGTATAAAATCTAATATCAAAATAATTAAAAAATTGACCCAAATATTTTTTGCTCAGGTGACATACTAATAACAGGTATGTTTTTGCATGTTTCATGCTCCATAATCAAGGTAAGAAGCGCATATCCAGATATTGATGGCAAATCCACTTCAGTCAATATGAGGTCTATGCTTTGGGCTCTCCCCTTTAGTATTTCCCAAGCCTTTAGGCCATCCGAAACAGCAGCAACTGCTCAAGAAAAAGCAATAATTGTCTTCAGTCCCAGAAGCGTCATTCATCAGGCATAACAAGACGGCAAAACTTCCAGTCATATGTAATAAAGTAATAAAAATTGGAAATAAAGTTTGTCCAGTGAAAGAAAACCTAACACCATGATTTAATATAAATTGGATAATCTGGAGAACATGGTGGACTCAAATTCAATTGCCGATTCGAATTCATATGAATAAGAGTTAAAAAGATGAATTGGCACACCGAAAGTCCATTAGATCAAACTCCCAAATCCCATTGACCAACAAAAGTTAACTCGCAATTAAACCAGTCTCACGTAATTTAAAGTAGCCCAATTGCTGATATAATGAGTTGTTCACAAAAATAAACTGCATTGCTAAGTCCTAGAACAGAGTTCATCAAGTCAAAATAAACCCAGCCGAGTTTATGACTGTGAATGGCACACAATAACATATTATTGTGGAAAATCAAGAAAAGAGTAATCAATTGATGTTCTATCAAAACACTCAATTATAGAATAAATAAAGAACTAAAATGTTCACATGTCCATTTCCTCAACGCTCAATTTCCAGCTATTTTTGCTCAAGTGTGACTTATAAGAGAAAATACTCCTATTCAGAAAAAGGCAACCTGTATTATCCATTCTTATTCTGTTCCTAGCAACTTTTCAAAGGATAGCAAACCAAAAACCCAAATTTTAAAAATAAATAAATAAATACCAAAAAAATAAAAAAAGAACCAAAATAGTACAGAATTTAGTGAAAGTAAACAAACCCAAATAACAATTTGTTTGCTAAGCAGCACTATAAAAGAAAGTAAACTCTATTAATTTGAACAACATGAACAAGCAAAACAATACTAGCAATTAAAAGAAAGAATAAGTGACCTTTGTAGTTGCATTTTCGGAGCAGAGCGGTGATAATCTGACGAGTGGAATCGTCGGCTTCAACCAACAAAACCCTAAGAACCATCCGAGGAAGAAACCTCTCCCACCTCATCACTTCGGGCGAACTGTCCTTCTCCACCTCTTCCAACTCCATGAACTCTTCACTACTCGCTACAATTTCACCCATTTTCCATACACACTGGATCGTCCACAAAACAAACAATCCCTAAAAACGAAAACCCTAATTTCTGATCATTCACTAGTTGAAGAAGCAGCAGAACCAACTCTGTTTTGTCAAAATTAGCTTCTAACTTTCTCTACTTAAAATTCTCTTGTAGAAATATCTAAAACCAAATTGAAGAATAAACGGTGGAGATTGAGAGATCTAACGGTAGAAGCAGCCGTAAACCGCCTTCGATGAAATCAGCTTTCGTTCCCTGCCGCGGAAAACGCAAAATATCTTCTTCATGACCCATTACGTTCTCTCTCTATATCTATATCTATCTATCTGTTTCTTTCTCTCTCTAAGCTAATCAAAAGGTGGGCCGCCATTGGCTACTAGTTGGTGATGCTGAGCTGGCGCATTCTCCTTCACCCGTTTTTGATTTTTAGAGGGTTCCGATACTCACATGGTGTGGTAGTGGTTGTCGACACTTGGTGTTGATATTTTAATTCCTAGAGAAGATATTTTCTGAGTGCTGCCACGTAGGCTTTGTACCAACCATACTTTAGATCTTATCATCAGTTAACTGACACGTGGACGGTCGATGACAGTCCTAGGTTTGTGGTTTTCAACCTGTCGATGCTTGGTTAGCTTGACTTTTGGGATCTTTAAATCTCTCTGGTTTTGGATTTTTTTTTTTTATTATTTTTGAATGGTATACTTTTGTTTATTTTAGCTCAAAATTTTCTTGACCGTTTGTTATGGCACCACGATCGCTATGGCCCACTTTTATGATCACTAATCATTCACCTGATGTCTTATAAGAATGGTATTAAGCGATGGTTTTGTCCTTTATTCTCTTTTCTTTTTTTCCTTGTATTTTCAAAAAAAAAAAAAAATTTAATTCTACTATTGCTTCTAATTTGGCCCATTCATATACCAATGATTTGATATATAACATTATTATATAACATTATGTCACTCCTAGAGGGAATTGCAGGAAATTGGTAAAGTTAAGTTGTTTCACAATCATATTTTAAAACCATATGCATTATATTACGATTTACGGAATTTTAGATTCAGATGGCATACTAATTTCGAAAGTAAGCTCTTGTTAGCAATAATAATGTAATATATGTATGGAGCACAAAAAAACGTGGTTATATTAAAACCAATATTCTTATTATTTTTAATAAAAAAATCTTGTTACATGTATGGAGCACAAAAACGTGGTTCATTTGCATGTTGCTTTATGGCCTAATTGGCTATTTGTGAGGGGAACATATGTAACATGGAAGATCCCTTTCAACAAACCCACCATGTCCCTTCACTCCCACAAGAGAGATATTTCCTTTCTATCTTTTGCAATTTTGCTCTTTCAAAAATGCCTTTCAAACTATAAAAGGATATATTTGTAAAATTGGACACCAATTTTTTTATTTCTCATTCTCCAACGAAATAATAGGAATAAAAGCCACTTCTCATGAAATCTATTTATAATTTTTACCTTCAATTATTTTCAGTATCACTTATACCAAAAGTAGCATTAGATGTATAACTAGTTTGTTTTAGTAAATTATGTCAAGGGTTGAATAAATTACACATAGTTCAATATTTATTATTTTAACCTTATTTGAGATTTGACATGTGTATTTAAATGACACTTTAGTGTTTTCTTTCTTTAGATCCGTGACCAAAATAAAAAAAACTCCTTCACTTGCATAAAAATCTTACCATTTCTTTGTATGAAATTAAGGTATTACAAAATTTTCATATTCAATGTCATTTTTCAGTAGCTGGTGAATGAGAGTTTAAGAAAGGTTAAAATAATAAATATTGGTGTAATTTTACCAAATTTTAAAAAATATTAATATACTTTACTCTTGTTTTTGAATAATGTGATATGCGAACTGAATATAGAAAACCAAACAAAGAAAAGGGGCTGTGACTGTGGGCTCCCCCACTTTGCCATGGTGAGGCCTGCACGTTCAATTTTGACTTTTTATTGAAAAAAATATATATTTTTTAAAGAATATTGGTATCATTGTACTTTTTCATATTATAAATTTTTACCAACATGATAAAGAATTTTTAGATTATGAAAGATTAATTTTCACCAACTTGATACGTGAGAGGTTGGGGGTATAGATGCAAACTTGAACTAGGTTTTAACCAAAGTCAAGTTAGAAATAAGCATATTCAAGTTCTGTTTGGTAAAGGTGGGTATTGACTTGTTTACCCAATCCTAAGCTCAATTAGTTGCAGCTTACAAGTCATAACAAACTTTATTCATGATTCTCATTGAGTCTTATCATGAAAATCTAATTTTACCATCCACTCACGAAGACCCAAACAAAGAAAAGCATAGTCAGATTTTGACGTGGCAACGTAAGTCTCTTTCTTAGTGCCTTCAATGATAATCAAAAATTTAATAATTATCATAATGAGTTTAGTGCAGAGTTATTCAACGTCAACAAATTTAAAAAACAAAACTAAATTTAATTAACTTTATCATGTTTCGTACCATGGAATTATAAATTTTGAATTAAAATTGAAATTGAAAAAAACGGAATATAGAAGTTTGACACCCTTTTAAGACATAATATTAAAAATGTTCACCGAAACAACAATTCATTTTTTTTTTTTTTTGAATGAGCAATTCAATTTAACCTTCCAATATAATATGATAAAAATAAATAAATAAAATAAAATTATGAAGTACATAGTTAAAGTTAAGTCACACAATCATTTTTAATAGGTGTTATTTTCACGCTTTGAATGTATTCTTACTCAAATTCTTACTATTTATTACTTAATTTTACTACTCTCACATTTTTTAAGAATGTGTTCTTACTCAAATTCTTACTACTTATTATTTAATTTTGCCACTTTCACATTTTTCATTCTTGAATTTGCTCCCACGGTCTAATTACAGTTTTTGAATCTAAAAAAGGTTGGTGAATGATGTTGGCAACCTTGATTTTGCTTATGGCAATGACGTGGCTGCATAGGACACCCCAAGTGGCATTCAAATTTTGGATGGTGTAGAAGATGATGAGCATGTGAGTTACTATTTGTATTTTTTTATCTTTCCATGTAGATTTGTGCCTTAGAGGAGCCAAACATGTGTCATAATTGTAGCCAGCAGGCTCTCAATGAGATGGACATGAAGATAACCCAAATCCGGTGGTGTTGGTTTAAAGAAGAAGAAGGGTGTCCTTTACCGAGAAAACGTGCTAAATGTTTGGAGATAACGAGGCACCAATCTACTCCACACATCAACCACAAAGAATAAAGCCCTAATTTAACCTTTCCCATTCAAAAACCCTATTTGAAAAGTAAAATTTATTTGTGGCCGAATTCGGCTAGGGACCGAGAGAGACACATGGACACGGGTCAGTTAAATAATTATTTGAAAATAAATTTTTATTTTTAAAATTTTTAATAATTATTTTTGAGCGATAAATTAAGTAAGCTTAATTTTTTCTTTTCTTATCTAGAATTCTAATTTATATTTAATATTTGTAGGATGGGCCAGCTGAGTCAACAGTGTAGGGTGTCAACTAAGAGCATCTTCAACCATTGTGTATATTTTTTTTTTTACGTAAATTTGATGTATCATGATGAATTTACACAAAAAATTTGAATTATTTAATTTTAACTCCAACAATTGTTTTATCTTTTTTGTGTAAAAATATATTTCTCAATAACAATTAATCATGTGTCATATCAGGACCTACATAACTTTTACAAACTTACTTAATATATGGTCGATTCTTTAATAGAATGAGAAAGATAGATGAAAAAAAAATATGTTAATTTTACACAACTTTTTACACATTAATAACGTAACAATATATCTTAACAGACTGTTAGAGATGAAAAAAATTTATACATTATAAATGACTATGTATATTTTATACAAAAAATTATTTTAACATATCATTAGAGATACTCTAAGTGATCCAGCTAGTCTTTACCACAGTTGATCGGAGATTCCTGTAAGTTTAATGACAGAGATTTTTTAATTATAGAATTGCTTGTTTAGTTTTTAATTTTGGAAGGTTATTATTCGTTTTAAATAAATATACTTAATTTTCAATAGGACCATTATTAGGTAGACTGTGATTGGACAACTGCAAATTATGGGAACATGAGTCAAAACATTGATGAGTTAGCTCAGATAGCTGTGATCCATTGCTATCTGTATCAGACAGACCATAGTGGATCTTGACCTCTTAAAATATATTTTCTTGCTCAAAACACGACATACAAGCAGGACAGAACCATCTTTGTATCCGAGGCGCAATACACAACCAAATAGCGGAGGCCCCTCAAATATTTTCAAAATTCTTATTTATGGTACTAAAAATAGTTACTATTTGCAAAAAAAATCTAACTTTTAGTCCCCAAATTTCATTAGGAATTTTGAATTGCCCCTCCAATTTTATTATTATTATTATTATTTTTCGGAAAAACTTATTTGTTGGTTCCAAAAGACACAAAGTTTAAAAATAAATTTAACTTATGCCACTTGAAACTCATATTTTTTTTCTAATTGGACCATTTTAGCTATACAATTTAAGGGTCATTGTAGGGGTGTGCAAAAAAATGTCAACCCAAAAATCAAACAAAACCGGACCGAATCAGTGGTCCGATCACGGTTCTAAAATAATAGAACTGTAAATTTTTGTTCGATTCCAGATTAAGGTCCTACAGGATTAGACCGGCCCAGACTAAACCGTTATAATATGTATATATATATGTGTGTGTTATATTATATATATATATATATATATATAGTTATACCTATGTACTACTCTTAACATTGCAAGGGATTTCGGCACAATGATCAAACACGAGCCAACATTCATCATCATCTGATATTATTTTATTTTATTTTATTTCTCTTAATGTTTTGACTTTGGGCACATTCTAACATTCCTCCACTATTTTTTTATTTTTTTTATTTTTGTTCATGCCGCCTCATTCACTTCTTAGTTGCCACCGTCGCGGTATCCAATTGTTGATCAATCTCTCTCACGCAATCTTCGAAGTTCGGTCATTGCCATTAATCTTTTATTGATGCCGTCGGTGATATCCTTTATCACACTCTTTCCCTTCTCTCTCACTTTCAGTTCGCTAAATCTCACAACATATTTGCGCCTCAAGCACAACCAACAACGACAACAAATCAAGTTTCTTAGTTTTCAATTACGGATTTGTCATACTTTTCAGTTTCAGCATGATTTAACCTTATTTTTATTTATAGGGTTTAGATTTTGGGTCTATTTCACCAAATTTTCCCTCTTTCTCTATTTTCGTCTTGGATTCAAGAATGTGAATGTTTTTATCGTTATTTTTGTTTTATATACAATTCAAAGAGAAAAAAAAATTCAACTAGAACCGTAGAACCGAACTAAACTATTTTTTCACAGTTTGGGCTAGTTTGATTCCATAACTCAATGGTCTAGTTTAGTTTCAAATTTTATGGAATCGTTGGGAGCGGTTTGGTTCCAAAAATTCTCAAAACCGGACCAAACTGGACCATATACACCCCTAAGTGATTGTGGATATCTTGTTACAATTTTTTTTTAATAAAAAATTTACCTTTTTTTGAGGTGATGGACAATCCAATTAAATTGTTAAAGCACTTGAAAAATTGGAGGGATTAATTCCAATCTTTTTGGAGCTTACCTTACCTGACTTGAACAATTTTTTTTTTTATTATTATTATTTTTAATATTAGTGTGGAAATGATTTTGAAAATCTGCAATCCAATTAAATTTTAGTTAATTTTTAAAACCTTCAACCCAAGTTTAATCTAATTAGACATTTAACTCAAGCCTGGCCTTTGTTCAAGCTGTTGAACTATAAGGTAGAGCTCGGATTAGAAAATTGAATGAATCTCGGGTTTGGTCTCAAATTTTGTTACTTCTAGTAAGTATGAATTCTGAAAACTAAATGCAAATATATAAAAAAAAATTATAAACATATTCTTAGATGTTATTTTTCCAAATGATTATTATACAATAAATTAATAATTTTTGAGTAAAGAAAAAAACAAAGATAAAAAGGTTTATCACAATTATAAATGTCTAATTTATTCAAAAAAAAAAAAATTTAATGAGAATAAGTGGTCGATTTGGGTTTAAATTTTTGACACCTCCAAATTAAGTTTAGTTTAAGATTTTTTGGTTAAAGACAAAATTTAGTTGAAAAAATGATTGTCCAAACACATGAAAATCGAACTGGGTCGGTACTAACCCGCCTAATTTACACCCCCAAGAGCATCCACACCGGGCTCGGGGAAGGCCCCTGCCGCGAACCAAATGGCCCAGTCTCCACCAGCCTAGCGAAAAATGAACGGGCCCACAAGGGCTCATGGTATTTCGCGAGCCCAAGCCTGATTGCTCTATTTATTTATTTATTTATTTTTGTCTTATTCGCTGCCAAAACAGTGTCTTTTTTGGGGGAGCATTTTTCTTTTGTTTTGAAATCAGCCAGCAACGGTCAATTAACAGTGCCATAAGGCAATGTTTGGCTACAAATTTTCTTTTTGACAAAAACCAAAAAATGGGCTATTTTGAGCTCTCTTTTTTAAATAAATAAATAAAATTCATTAAATAAAAAATATATTATTTCGGCACGGTTTGTCCAATTTTTTTTTTTTATTTGGGCCAAAAATAAATTAAAAACCTTTACTTTTTATTTTTTTCCCTTAAAATTTGATTTTTTTAAAACATTTTTTGCTTTAAATTTTAAATTTATGCCACAAACAGTGCATTTGGCCGTTAAGGCATTGTGACACAAACAGTGCCTTCACGGCTATAATTTCAAAAATCAAATTTTTTTTTTTTTTTACTTTTAATAGTAATAATAATAATAAATCATTTATCTTCTATAAATACATCAACTCCTACCACCATTCATCACATCTAATCCATATCTATTATCTACCATTCAAGTTATTTTATTTTCTATTTTCTCAATCTTAGCTATTATTTTCAAACTCATTCCGATTCCATGGATTATCGACGTTCATATTACTAAAACACCCAATTCAACTCATCAAACAATGAGTTTTTGCCATTTCCCACAAATATTTTAAACATTCGACTTTTAATTTTTTGTTGATTTTTTTTCGTGTAGATGATAGCAGCTAAAGAACTTTTTCGTAGATAAACAGGTGGTGAATTTAAGTTAAAAAATTGAGTAATGATAGTTACACCGAAGCCATGCACCGAATTGTTGGGTAGAATGATGTAGCAGTTCAGCTGGCAGAAAACGTGATTTTTTACTAATCTGTTTTTTCACGTTTACTGTTCACTATCCCTAATTTTAGAAACCTCTTTGCCGTCCCTAATTTGTAGCATTTTTTTTCCTCCGATTCAACACGATCTGCAACAACTCCAAATGTTTTGACTTTTTGACGATTTAGAGCTATTAAGTACCTTTAGTAAATCATATATATATATCAATCTCCCTGTATATGTATATGTTGCTGTAATGTCAAAAAGTCAATCCATTAAATAGAGATTCATTCAGACGACTAGTACTGATCAAATAATTCCATCTAAAATTTGCAGCAATATATACATATACATGGAGATTGATATATATATATATATGATTTAGCAAAGGTACTCTACAAATCGTCAAAAGTTACAAATCGTCAAATGCTTGTTGTAGATAATCAAAACATTTAGAGTTGTTGCAGATCGCATCAAATCGGAAGAGAAACTTTTTCCAATAAATTGGGGATGGCAGAGAGGTTTTAAAAATTACGTATAGTGAACAGTAAACGTGAATAAGCAAATTAGTAAAAAATCACATTTTTTGCCAGCTGAACTGTCACATCATTTTGCTCAACAATTCGATGCATGGCTTCAGTGTAACCATCGTTACTCTAGAAAATTATTGGCATATCTTGAAGAATAACAATAAGGCCATGTTTGGTACGCAAAAATGGAATGTAAGTAGGAATGGAATGGGAATCATTTAGGAATGGAATGAGCATTCTCATTCCATTGTTTGGATGCAAACAGAGAATGAAATTATCATTCTCATTCCTATGTTTGGTTAGATCAAATAAAAAACTGGAATAGAATGATTTATAAATTGGTTTATCCAAAATACCCTTACTTGTAATATATCAGTTATATTAAAACAAAGTGACATATTCTTAGTAAATAATAAAACTAGCTTATGCCAATTAATGTATTTTTATAAAATAAAAAAAAATACAATTATCTTATAATGTGTAATCTATATATATATTTTTTCAAAAAATTATCTTATAAAATGCCAAGCAAATGTATCACCTACTTGCCATAGTATCAAAGATGTAATTTGTTAAAAATGATCTAATATAAATTTAAAAGAATTGCGAATACTTTAATTTACACATTTGCATCACATGCTTGCCAAGAAAATAGAAATAGTCAAACCAAGACACCATACTTGGCCTAAAATAATAGAAGCATTAAAAGGACCCAATAAAGTATAACAAGCTGAAAGCATAAAATCTATGATGTTAATTGCAAAAACAGATTGATCATTCACAAACCATATTATAAGAGTTATATAAATATCCAAAAAGAACTACATAGTTCATCCAAATCATATTCAAAAGTCTAAACTTAATAAGAGTTATATAAATATCCAAAAACCATAGCAAGTCATGATCAAAAAATCATATCCAAAAGTTTAAGTAGCATTTAAAGAACTACTTCCATAACCCAAGCTTCCTTCTCCACATCTTCAATTGTAAAAAAAATATCTAGCAAGTCATGATCAAGAGCAAGTTTAGCAGTTGCTCTATGTCTCTTAACCATGTTAAAACCGGATAATTTCTTCAATTTTTTATTTAGTTTGAGTTTCATATATTTCAATGATGCATCTTCAATTGCTCTACTAATGCATTCACTCAATGAATCCATCTTAGAGCCAATGAAACTTGATGAATTTTTTACCACTTCTAATATCATTTCTTCACATTTTGGCATCTTCTCTTTCTATTCTTTTTAGAACTTGTTTCACTAGTATTGCCAACTATTATTGGTATTAGTATTTCATCTAAAGGGTCTTCAACTTCATCATTATCAACCTATTTCTTCTTATCAAGTTCTTCATCTTCTAGTGCTTTTAAAACATCATTTGGTGTTGCAGCTTCTTTACCGTTAGTACAATCCTTTTCAAATATTTTGCGCAACTCCTTGTAGTGTGGAAACAACTTATCTTTGAATTTTACAACATTCTTATGACTGCATATTAACAAAGAAAAATAATTATTGAGCACATCATAATATAAAAGGATTTATCTAAATAAAGTAATGTATAAACAAATACCTGTAAGTAGGCATCCCATACTGCTTTTTCAGCTACCACGCACTGTTTCATTTCGTCATAACCAAATCCACTAACATTTAACATATCGTGGACAACGTCAAAATGAGTTTTCAAAATTTTCATTCTTGATTTAATATATGGGTCTGCCTTTAAGCCTGAACTTGGTAAATTGTTTGCAAGTATTTTTTCCACAACTTGAAAATGACCGAGTTTAAAACCACGATCAATATTGTACTTCTCAGTGTTATATAAATCAAGAAGAGCTCCAATAAGTTTCATATCTTCTTCGTCAGTCCACTTTCTTTTATTTTTACCCGGTTTACTTTCCATCCCTAATTTAAAACGCCTAACATAATTCTCCTATCCTATCAAACTTATCAAACAATCTTAAGAACAATAAAATATAACTATAGAAGGGGAAAAAAGATAATTCAATAAATTGAAAAACATGCCAAAAAGATAAATGAATTACATGTTGAAATATTCAACAACAATTACAAAAGATAAATGATTCAATTGCAAATTCAAAACTACCAAAACAGCTGCCGAACTTCTTATATAAGTTGAAAAGCATGCCAAGAAAGATAAATCAATCAGTAACAATCTGAAAATAACATAAGAAAAAAGGATGAACATCATTCCAAAAATGAAAAGGAGAAGGCCTATTAACATAACACTGGAACTAGAAAAACCCATGGGATACACAAATTCAAAATTACCAAAACAGTTGCCGAACTTATTAAATATGTAAAAAAATAAGTCAAATCCAAAATCTCTCTCAAATAAGGGAAAAATTATTCTATGAGTTGAAAACATGCCAAGAAAGATAAATCAATCAGCAATAACACAAGAAAGAAGGATGAACATCATTCTAAAAATGAAAAGGAGAAGGCCCACCAACACAACACTGGAACTAGAAAATAGGATACACAAATTCAAAACTATCAAAACAGCTGCCGAACTTATTAAATAGGTAAAAGAATAAGTCAAATCCAAAATCTCTCTCAAATAAGGAAAAAAATTATTCTATAAGTTGAAAAACATGATAAAAAAGATAAATCAACCAACAATAATCTGAAAATAAAATTGTTCTACTGCGATACTTGTTACAGAAACGATGACTAATAGCCCTAATATGCATGTGTATACGTGTGTGTGGTACCTGTTCAGCAGTTTGTCCACACACACACACACACACACACACACACATACACACATATACACACACGGGTCGAGCTGTATGGATAGAGATAGAGCACAAACCAAATAAACACAACACATAAAAGATTTAGAGAGAGAAAATTGTCTATATATATACATATTATATATATTTATATATTATTCGTTATATGTATGAAGATAAAGAGATCTAGGTTAGCGTTGAAAAGAGAGGAAAAGAAAGAATGTACGGTCACAAAGAGAGAGCGGAGGTGTCGTAGAGAGAGAGCAACCTTGTTGGTAGATTTGTCTGAAACAAGAATCCAGAAGGATTTTTGGTATCGTAGAGAGAGAGAGAGACATTGGTGGTAGATCTGCTTGAAACGAAGCAAAAGGGTATTTTTTGTCTTTGATTTTTTTATTTTATTTTATTATTAGTGGGAATGGAATGATCATTCCACGTCTTAAGAAGAGGAATGAGCATTCCACCTTTTTGATGGAATGGCCATTCATTGGGAATGCCTTGGAATGGCCATTCCACTTTTAATGTGACACACCAAACAAGAGAATGGAAACAAAAGTATTCCATTCCAACTTCATTTGATTCTATTCACTCACACCAAACATGGCCTAAATGACATTCACATTGTGTTGAACAAGTAGAAAAAGAAAAAAAAGAAAAAATAACCGAAGAAGAGTAGTGGATTTGACTATGACGTTAATGAGTCTGTTGGGCACTCATTACCATCTACTCCGTTAAGTCATGCAGCCACGATAGATGGAGCTTCAATTGAAGAATCACCACACATAGGGAAAAATGATTCACCTGGTGTGGAAGAATATCAACAACTATAACGACCAACAGGAAGAAAAATGGTGAAGCAACGCCGAGCAAAAAATAATTCAGCATTTGAATTGCAAAATCCATTCGTTACCAATTTTAATGATCTCAAATGCTGTTATGAGAGTCGTCAGGAAAAAATGAAGGATGCTCAAGTGGCATGAGATGTAAGAAAAATGAAGAAAGTGAAGATGAGGCAGTTGGAGATTCAAGAGAAACAGTTGGCCAGATAGATGGAGATTGAGGAGAAAAAAAGAGCTAAAGAGAAGGAGATTAGGTTAACTGATCCAAATTTGGCACCAACAGAAGCGGGAAAACTTGAATTATTGCACAACAACATGAGATATTGGAATCTATGCTTTCACGGTTTGCCTCAAAGTTCCCATAGGATTTTGTAATCCTTAGTCTATTTATTTTCTTATTCCAATTCAAGATATTGTATTGTTTATGTTATTTTTAATTGTTTTGTTTAATTTTTTTTAATCCATAATGGATAATGTATTGTTTAAAGTTATAATATCAATCATAACTTTTAAAATAATTTGCAAGGATATTGTTTGATTGAAAAATATTACCGTTGAGAAACAATTTTATTATTTTTAATATTTTAAAACCATTACATAATAAAAAATTTAGTATACGAAATATAGCCGTTACAAATATAACTGTTAGGAATGTAGCGGTTAGAAATTTAGTCATTAGGAAAAAGTAAAAAAAAAATATTATTATTATTATTTTTTTGAGAGCGAAAATTTGGAGAATCTAATGGAGTGTCTGTTTTTGGAGAGCGAAAGATGCTAACGTGATTTTTTTATAAGCTGAAATGATATTTTTAGAGAGCCAAAATTCAAAAAAAGGCTAGTGGGATGCTCTAACAAAAGGGTGCATTTTAGAGATCTTTATGGAAGGGCTAAAGATCTGCAATGGGATTCAAGGCCTCATGGACCAGTCCTGGCCCAAGTATTATTGAACGCCCATAAGCTCACTCTAAAGTTAACGATCAACGACTCAATGACAACGCAAGTCAAGACGCCGAGGTTCGAGTGTCCGGCATTGTTAGGTTCAGGTGTTCTTTCGTCTACTCCCAACTTCATCGTGTCAAATCGAAAATGAACCAATCCTATCTTCGTTCCTCCAGAACTGTAATAATGGTCATCAGTAGCTCCCCTCTCCCCCTAAAAACTTCTACATTTGCTCTTCATTTCTCAACAACCCAACACCAACAATATCAACATAAACAAGATTTTCAATCTAATTCCCCAATTGGGTCCCCAGCTCGAATCCAAAAGTTGATATCTTCCCAATCAGACCCACTCCTTGCAAAAGAAATCTTCGATTTAGCTTCTCGACAACCCAATTTTCGTCATTCCTACTCTTGCTTCCACACTCTCATCCTCAAGCTCGGCCGATCTCGCCACTTCTCGTTCATGGAGGACCTCCTCTCTCGCCTCAAGTCCGATCGCTACCCCGTCACTCCTTCTCTCTTCTCCGACATCATACGAATCTACGGTGACGCCAATTTGCCTGAAAAAGCTCTCAAAACATTCTATAGGATGCTTGAATTCGACATTATGCCTCTTCCCAGGCAATTGAACCGTATTCTTGAAGTCCTCGTCGCACACCGGATTTACATCCGACCCGCTTTTGATCTATTCAAGTCCACTCCACGGTTTGGAGTCTCACCCAACACCAAATCCTACAACATTCTGATGCGTGCTTTCTGTTTGAATGGTGATCTCAGCATTGCCTACTCACTGTTCAACCAAATGTTTAAGAGAGATGTTGTTCCCGATGTTGAGTCTTATCGGATTATAATGCAGGGCTTGTGTAGAAAGAGTCAGGTGAATACGGCTTTTGACTTGTTGGAGGATATGTTGAATAAAGGGTTCGTTCCGGATACTCTGTGTTACACCACATTGTTGAATAGTTTGTGTAGGAAGAGGAAGCTTAAGGAGGCTTACAAGCTTCTGTGTAGGATGAAGGTTAAGGGGTGCAATCCTGATATTGTTCATTACAATACGGTTATCTTAGGATTCTGTAGGGAAGGGCGCGCTCTTGATGCTTGTAAGGTTCTTGAGGATATGCCCCCCAATGGGTGCTTGCCCAATTTGGTGTCTTATAGGACCTTGGTGGGTGGGTTATGTGATAAGGGTATGTATGATGAAGCAAAGAAATATATGGAGGAAATGATTTCCAATGGGTTTTCTCCCCATTTTTCTGTGTTTCATTCTTTAATTACGGGCTTCTGTAACATTGGTAGGATTGAGGATGCTTGTGGAATGTTGGAGGAAATGCTGAGGCATGGGGAGACTCCACATATGGGTACTTGGGAAGAAATTATACCAAGGATTTGTGAGGTGGATGATATTACTAAAATGAGGGATATTTTACAAGAGATTTTGAAGGTGGAGATAAGGCCTGACACGAGATTAATGGAAGCAGGGGTTGGTTTGGAGGAATACTTGATCAGGAAGACACGAGCTAGATCGAGAAAGGCTTGAATGTTCTTTGTTGTTAGGTTTAATGATCCACTGCTACTCCCCTTGTAATGAGAAGCTGTGAGGTTCCAGGTACGAGTTCATATCACCCGCAGTTCTTTCATATTTTTAGTATAATCACTTGCTGCCCTTGTTATGGTTCAGTGGTTTAACTAAAATGAGTCATTGTCTGTATTGTTTTATAAATTATGATGTTCGGTGATGTATAGAATTGTTTTCTATGATTTTTTATGCTTATTTATCTAGATATTTATTGACGTTGTTGGCTTGGAATGGCAAGCAATATTTTGAAAGTTCATTGTTCTCTGGTTCATAAATTTCTTAAACTGTGATGTTCTTTGAGTTTCGCCACCTTTTGGTGGATATATGTTGTACAGGTTCGGGTTAAGAGAATGCATAGTGTAGTGTTTTATTAGGCTACTAAATTGTACTAGATGATGCAGCCTGGAGTCAGGTAGTGTTATTCGATATAACTCAGGGATACTGCAACTTATATGGCTGTAGGAGGCAATTTTGGTTCACTGGATGTGAAGGGCACAGTTAGTTTAGCCACATATGGCCAATAGCTTTATATTTATTTTTACGACTTACTGCAGCAGTCCTTCAGAATGCTGGATTGCAGTGGTCGATTTGCAGCTAAGTTGTTTCAGCTCTAACTAAATTCATTTCACAACTTCGGAAAGACCGATTATTATGACAATGCACAAATCAATATAAAAATATACTTTTCATGTTTCCATTGGTAATGTTCTAAGGGGCTGATGCAAGAGACTAAATGCAGAAGATGTGTGAATATTTTGGTCTCTATATTTATTGTAGGCACTAAAAATTTTCTAATCTTTTTCCGGTTAACTGAACCAGAAAAGTTTTTGGATCTGGGGAGATCAACTAGTTGCCGGTAACCAAGCAGCACCAATCTGGGTGGAATATTGGATCTTTGCTGATATCTCAAGTACTGCTTAAAGATGCGCTTATCTAGCTCATAGAATTGCGCTTTCCTTAACCTGTCCTGTTCTAATGAGAGCCATTAGTCTCAGGTGGTTTCACTGCTTAATCTCCTTTGAGGTGCCACCGCAAATTGAAGCTATCATATGCAATAGCAAAAATCTCTTCCTCTTCTACATACTCATTATTTACCAAAAAATATGTTCATCATGCTCATGGAATCTCTTAGAGCTGCAAACAACATGCCCACGGGAGTCGAAAGAGCTGCAGATGGGTGGTTTCATCATCAGGTGTTGCCTTCCTTTCCCATATGCCTGAGATGGTGTTTATATGTTTTTTTCTTTTTTCCTGGTCAAGCATGACCTTAATTTAAAAGCATGAGATATTCGATGAAATACAGTTGCAATGTTATTTCTCTTGTTTGTATAAGAATTCACATAAAGGTTCAAGCTCTGGGTGGCACCAGATGTTTTGCTGAAAGCAACTAGAAATGAAGTGGCCAGCAGTGTGTAATTACAATTGCTAGGTATTCGAGTTAATTTGGGAAGGTTACTCTGCCTCCTCCAAGTACAGTACAGACAATTCTTGTAGGTAAGAGAGAGCAGTTCTACTTTTTAGGGAATGGGGTTTGCCGAAGTATAGCGTGAGAGCTTTGCAATTTCTGGTATAGAGTGGGATTTTGACTCGGATATTTTGCAAGATAACGCTCACGTGCCTTTACATTTGTCATGGTTATATGGTGGAAGTTCTCATAATCATTTTAATCCGTGGATGAAGTCAAGAATCATCATACCACACAGAGAGAAAAAAAATCAACAATCATGACACATTACACTAGCAATGCCAGCAGTGCATGTATAATAACATGTAATATATAAGGCGGCCTTTTTTATTCCCGCATGCAAAAAGAAAGATACATGCGCACAGGAAATTTCATTTGAAAAAAACAAAACCTTCATTAAGGATCCAGTTACACAGATGAGCATTTGGGGTTTCATCCATTAACAAGAAAGGCATTCTTTTCTTTCTAGCAAATAATAAAAATTGAGTGGGGAAGGTGACTGAACCATTGATTCTCATTGGAATTTTTTAACATCGCTTCAGTTCAGAAGAAAACAGGGATCTGCAACAGCAAAAGATGACAGAAGAGAGTAACCGTGAGGAAAATTAAATCTTTCTGAGCATGACCGCAAAGCTTTATAAAAACTACTCAATTTAGAAGCTGCTGAAAGCAAATATATCGTCTGTACTTGTAAAAAAAAAAATACAATCCGCAATCCATATGGCAAATAAAACAACTCAGTGAGAAATTATTCCAAGTGACCATCACAGCTATGCGACAAGTACTGTGATTTCAGCACCTCTGGTTTCAGTGAATGGTAGAATCACAATGGGCAGTCAGACAGAGTGATGAGCATCCGGAGTAGTTTCTCCTCTTTAATACAGCTAAACCCAACTCCAAAAGATAGGCAACAGATAGCCACTCCATAGATAACTGTTCTAATCTTCTTGTGTACTTGAAAGTTGAAAGACAAAAGATAGGGACTCAGCATATTCCTTTTTCTAGAAAAAAACAATCATTGTGAATTAGTTCAATTTTCAGATTCATGAACACAACCACTATCAAGGTAGAAGTACAACCAATATTAGGAAAATAATGTCGGTATTTTACATGTACATTTTGGGTCCGGTACCATAAAAAAATTCATCGGAGAGAAGAAAAAAAAAAAAAACACATTATTTTAGAAGAAGTTCAAAATCAGCATTTCAATCTCAACCCTAATTACAATTTGAGATTTCTGCCCATCAGCTATATTCGAAGAAGTAAAAGGCTGGGATATTAGGCCTTGCAAACAAAATCACTAATTGTAAACTCTCTCCGTATTTAATGCAGTAAAAAAAGTGTTTTTCATCTGCTATGAATTTCTATATTATGGATTGACACAAAGCTGCTTAAATTGGTAATCGTTAAGTTTACCAGTTCTTGGTATAACTCTTAAGTATCAACCATACATCCATGTTTGTGGGTAATTAACTTGTGTAGGTGGGAATTCAATATTCTTTAAAAGCCTTGCATTTAAACCATGTATGTGTCCCTTGCCCAGACCCTTAAACAATAACTTTTGACGGCCACAACAAAGAAAGGTTAAGGATTCACATATATAGTAGTTGTTTAATACGAACATAATATTTTTTTCCACGTCTTCATTCCTCAATTGCATAAAAGAGTCTATGATTACCATTTCAAAATTTCTCTAAACCTTTCCTTTTAAGACAGACGCATTTAGACAGAAATTTCATGCAGTGGACCATAACCATATGAGGAACAAAATTAACCGCACTGCTAATGTAAAATCTGCCATTTTTGCTCCTTCAAAGAATAAGCAGCTCAAGTAACACTAGAATGCCTTAATTGAGGGCATTAGAAACACATCATTGCATCCACAAACGTACAACATTAGAGAGGTTTCGGAGAAGAGCTTGGATGTGAGAGAAGCCGCATATTTTATTTTTATTTATTTATTTATATTCCTGATAAGCTATCAGTTTTGATGCATTAAAGTCTACTCTTTGATTACCAATTATTATTGGAAAAAGGTTATTCTCAAATATAATTTTATTAAATTCAAGTCTAAGCTCGAGAAGAAGTTTAGCTTAGGTCTTACAGTCAACTTCAGAACCTTCCCTAAGGCTAATACTCAACTTGAAGGCAATCCTGAAACAAGAATTTCCCAACTGAAAGCTCTCATGTTTCCTCTTGGGGTGCTATTAAACATTAAGATTGCCAAATGAACACATGAAAATTCTTTACAGCCACTGACCCACAATTGCATTTTCTAACTTCATTGATGTTCATGAGTTCTTTTTGTTATTAGGCCTTGATATTTCAGAAAAACCATGCACCACAAAATCATTACCTGGCAATAAGTTCTGACTATAAAATTAGGGTGGGAAGGGAAAAGGAAACATGATACTGATGTCAATTAGTCAAGACTAACTTATAATACACTAACCCTCTCCTCCTTCTCCACTATGCTTGATGTAGCCAAGAGCTGAAAACAACAGTGATGTTCTTCCACAAAGGATCGCCTTGGGTGCAGGTTCAAGATCTGAGCCACTGCCCATTCAATAAGGACGTATATATCTTCCTGCCCTCGAGAGAATGAGAATCTGAAATTGCTTATTTTCCCACCAAAAGCAACGAGCATTTGACTTACTTGGGGGTTGGAGACAGTGGGGAAGTAAAGTAATGTGCACATGTAGCTACTAGACACTTTTATATAATATCCAAGGGCCTGCTTAGCTTGTAACTCTGAAAACAGTTCTCAAGAATTCAGAGAACAGAAAACTGTTTTTAGATAACTATAAAAGACAATTCTCTAAAAACATGCCTTTTTATAACTGAGTTTTTAGAAAACAGTTTTCAAAAAACTGAACCAAGTAGGATTAAGAATAGGTTTGATTGACCATCTTTTTTTATATATATAAGGCATCCTCCGGATAATTCAAATCGAAGCAATTGGATGTCTGACTCGGGCCTATATGACATGGCCATAGTTTTTGTACAGTTTTCTATTTTCAATTCTTAGAGAACAAAAAACTGTTTCCATAGTTACAAACCAAGCAGACCCCAAGATTTTTGTTTATATCATTCCCCTTGCACTCTCGTTCAGCCCCTCCCTTGACAGCTCAACAACTCATCACCATATGCACTCTTTGCTATACATCTTCATATAATCTTTTCAGATCAAAGTAAATGGCGCATATAATGGATGATTATATGAGTCCACACGTCAAGGAAATTTAGAAGCTGAATTGTCATTTTTAGGATATTGCAACATAGTGTTTATATCTACTCAAAGCGTCTGAGGGGAAAAACTTGAACTGTAATGAAAACTATCCGCAGAAATATATCTGATCTAATATTTTTCTATGTGAAGCTATCATATTTTAGAATGTATAAAAAAAAATTGAAAATATATAAGAACGGTAAAATATGATGTGCGAGTGAGTGAGATACCTTTTCCTCATCCTATGCTCAGACTCTTCTAATATTTATAAGAGCATTGTTTATGATGAACATCAAAAGCATGTGAAACTTGAGTCAAGACTCAGTCCTGTTAAAAATTTCTCTGACTAGTAGTGTCCTGCCATGAAAGTCCTGTCCAAGAGAAATTTCAATTAAGTAACAAGAAAAAATACAGTTGAAAGTAAAATCAAACAAAAATGTAAGGAGTGGACTCAACTGTTCCATTCAAAGACATTGCAGCCTCAGATTCAGCATCCGAGGAAAAGGAAAGAAAGCCGTAAACGCGGCTCTTTCCCCCTTTACGGTCATACAACACCCTTGCACTAACAACTGTTCCAAATTGGCTAAAATGATTTCTCAAATCCTCAGGTTTGACAGACCAGGCAAGATTGCCAACATAAATTTTATAAGGACTTTCAAATATCAAATTCTTCTTGGGTGTTGAATTCAATGCCTCAAGCTTCCTCGTAGTACTATTCACATCAACCGAAAACCTAACCCTCATTTCACGTCCACCTACATCCTTAACAATAGCATACAATTTCAGCCTAAGTACCAAAAAGGAATACACATACATATAAGCAGGAAAAGTAAAAAAGGCACCTAAACTTGACACTTACAGAGCCATCCAAAGCAGATATTGCAGTTTTTGCTTCATCCATTGAGCTCATTGTGACATAACCACATCCTCTACTTATGCCCGTTTCCGCATTCCTGGAAACCTTAAACAAAAGAAAAGAACAATTCAATAAAATTCTACAAAACCCATAAAATTATTTTTTAAAAAATAAATAAATTACAGGGTAAAAAAGAGGATAAGAAGGACAAACACCTCTACTGACTGAACAGTTCCATAAGGTTTGAAGATATGAAGAAGCTCTGAAATGTCGCAACTTCTAGGAAGATTACAAACATAGAGCTCACATGGTCTAATTAGGTTCTTGGGTGCCAAATCGTCGGCGTTCGCTTCTTCGTCTTCCGGTAGAGTCTCAGCGAGTGGTTCCTCTTCTACTAGGGCTGAGACAGTGATGAGGCTAGTCTTGTGGGTGGTGTGGCAGAAGAGATAAGAAGAAGAAGCAAATGGTTGAGAGAAGTGAGAAATGGGGATAAACAGGGGGACAAGGGAGCACGAAAGCTTTGGGTAGCGAAAGCGAATAGAAGAAGACAAGAAGGGTTGGATTACTCTGGTTCTTGAGATGGTTTTGGAGGCCAGAGAAGATGATGAACAGGGACATGGTGTTAAGCAAGTAGTGGCCATCGCAGGGAATTCCGAGACTCGCAAACCTAGCTCAGACCAAAGCTAGCCGCAGACCGCAGCTTCTAGATTATGTATATGCAGACCCCACATTATGAGGCCGAGCCCGGGCCTAAGCCCAACGTGTGGGCTCATGAACGGTGGTTCAATAATAGGACTAGCTATAATGTTTGAAGAGTAATGCTATTTTTTTTTGTTTGTTTGGATGTAAAATATATATATATATATATATAGTAATTTTTAGGTGTTTTTAATTAAAAATCCTTAACTATCCAAAAGATACGATGATTTACTCTACCATATGATATGATATTGTTAGTTTTGAATTTGAACCCGCACGATTTTGTTTTTAGATTTTATCAAAAAATGTCTCATACTACAGTGACACACTTACATGTATAATACTTTGCCGCGTCTCTTGTACCCCATCCATGGTTCACCCATCCACAAGGTTGCCACAATCACCCCTCCTTGGGCCTAATGTCCTCGTTGGCTGCATTTTCGACTGAGTCAGGCTACGATACTATTTGTAACGACTCACTCTACCACACATATATATATATATATATATATATATATATGTATATATATTGTAATTTTTAAGTGTTTTTAATTGAAAATCCTTAACTATCCAAAAGATACGATGATTTACTCTACCATATGATATGATATTGTTAGTTTTGAATTTGAACCCGCACGATTTTGCTTTTAGACTTTATCAAAAAATGTCTCATACTACAGTGACACACTTACATGTATAGTACTTTGCTGCTTGTCAGTGTCTCTTGTACCCCATCCATGGTTCACCCATCCACAAGGTTACCACAATCACCCCTCCTTGGACCTAATGTCCTCATTGGCTGCACTTTCGACTGAGTCAGGCTACGATACTATTTGTATATATTTTTTGTAATTTTTAGGTGTTTTTAATTGAAAATCCTTAACTATCCAAAAGATACGATGATTTACTCTACCATATGATATGGTATTGTTAGTTTTGAATTTGAACCCGCATGATTTTGCTTTTAGACTTTATCAAAAAATGTCTCATACTACAGTGACACACTTACATGTATAGTACTTTGCCGCTTGTCAGTGTCTCTTGTACCCCATCCATGGTTCACCCATCCACAAGGTTACCACAATCATCCCTCCTTGGGCCTAATATCCTTGTTGGCTGCACTTTCGACTGAGTCAGGCTACGATACTATTTGTAACGACTCACCCCACCAAATATTATGATATGTTACACTTTCTTTTTTCACACCGAGGCAATGTGAAATTATGCTAACTCGCCCAATGTGATAGCTTGCCAACACCTCTTTTACCAACCCACAAAATCGCCATACCACCACAAGATCGCCATACCATCACTGCTTACCCTCATCTCTTTTTGTATGATAATGTAGCCTTAAAGAGTTTCTATTTATTTGATTATGTGGATGAGATAAAAAAAAAATGAATAAAAATTATTTCTATTACACTCCTCCACAGACAAATGGTCTAAATAACATTTTTCCTTTTGTGTTGTACATCAATACATATATTATTTTGAAAATGCAACGCTTTATTTCAAAATATTTGAATTGATTTGTGGTTACATAGGGCCGTAAATTGTCTTTGTAAAAATGATGGAAACCGTTTGACATAAAAAAAATATTTTACTTAACTTTTGTGTTGCCAAACATAAAAAAAATAAAAAAATAAAAAAAACAAAACAAAACAAAAAACGAGGACATTTTCCAGAAAACGTCTAAACAAAGGGACAGTTCTTTTTTTTTTTTTTTTTTTGCGCCATATGACGTCTACAGACAAGGAACAAACAACATCATTCATACAAGAACTACTAACACCAATCAAAAACTAAAGCTAGCTATAGAAACTAATACCCATGCCGATCATAGTCTTGACAATAACAATGATTAAAAGGTGTCAGTAACTGCGAGATTACTAGCCCCACAAGTAATGCTGGATGAGTAGCAAAAGACTCGGACAACATTGATAACAACAAAACATTGCAATTTGGACGTGCTAAGGCCAAGGGGTTAGTTAGCTTAAACTCCACCTAGAGGTCTAGTTTAATCCGACACGACCTTGAATCCACAGTTCACTCCATCACTAGTTCAATCGCTTAAGTTTGATTTGACGTCTAGATTAACATCTATATAATATCAGAAACTATTCTCAAAATAATTAAACAAAAATTATCGTTCTCTTTTATAGAATTTTGTTTATGTAGTAAAATACTGAATCTCATGAAACCATTATTTCAGCACTCGCCATAATAAGGGCAAACCCTGCGTCCAAAGTTGCTCCCATTGCAGAGTTTGGAGAGTTAATTGTACACCATACCGCCTTACTCCGTCATAGTCATAATGTTCAACAATGAACAATCTTATGAAATAAATGATAGCCATCATCCTATTAGGTTTTGGATTAGCAAATTTAGATTGGACTGTTTCGGTTCAGTTATATACTATTCTCAATCAGGTCAAAAATCAAATTTGATTATACTTTTCTAACTCACGTCCAACCCCAACTTTATAAAATGGTGCCCATAAATGACAAGTTTAATCCAACATTGTGTGGATTAAAGTTTTCAGATTATGCTTTGAATGTGTAAGCATGACACAGGCTTTTATGGTTTTCCAGATTAGTGTCCATAGACTGCAAAAACAAAAGTCAGTTAAGAGGTTGAACTACAAAGAACAAGGGTTACATATTGAGCACCAAAGAATCCAGTTTGGTCTAAATCACCTTTTGAAGGCAACAGCTACATGGTTTAAAATAAGCTTTTCAGGTGCAAGAGAGTTTCTATACAGGTATCACGGTTCCAAATATTATATATACATATACATATATATTAAAAAGACTTTTATAAACTGTAGTTGTAGCAGCCTTAACCTTAGATAGACCAAAAAAAATCATGTGTTAGGTGTGCTTTGCTCTCATTCTAACATTGCAACAATCAAACAAGAGAATCCCAGTATAGATGGCTTATTTTGCAAATAGAAATTCTGATAATTGCACAATTACAAGCCATCAGTATGCATAATTGCAAAACTGGAAAACAAGGTTACATCCCTTTGGGGTTGCCAATTAGAGCTCCGATGAAACAGGATGAAACAGAACAAAAACTAAAAGACAAGCAAGACAGTTCCCCCTCCTCCCCCCCCCCCCCCCAAGCAAGACCAATGTTGAAATAAGAAAAAACCTTGAGCAACAAACCTTCTTTTATAACCAAAACTAGATGCATCCATAAAAAGTAAACTAGTGATTGCTATCAGAAATGACACATAACCGTGCAACTACTAAAGCCAGCTTCAGAAGATCCGCAGATGACCAGCCTCCAGAATTTAGACATGAGCAGTGCCTTGAGTGAACTTGGGATCCTCACATCTGTACCTCCCATCAGGTCCGATTCCAAAGCCTTTCGGATCTGCAAATACATTCTCCAGTAGCTGGCTACGAGGTGGAGCAGGGCTTGCATCTGCAAACTCAACAGCCTCCTCAACCAAGTCATCTATCTTCTTATCTATAGCCTTCAACTCTGCTTCACTGACCAGATTGTTCTCAAACATGTACTTCTTTAGGGCTGTTATGGGATCTCTAGTAGCATAGTGAGCCTTCTCAGCTGCCGAAATTAAATGAAAAAAAAAAAATTAAGGTGGAGAAATATATGGCCTCTAGAAAGGGCCATTATAAATTGCAAAAAATAAACAAATTGAAATAAAATAGAAGTAACTCCTGGGTCACCCCATCCATTTCATTGTTTCTCTGACAACAAACTTTCAATAACTAGATGCAAACGGATGTAGAAAGCTACTTAACTACAATAACATCTTGTCATCTTTAAACACCAAAACGCAACAAACCAGGAACTATAAATAACCAGAACAGCGAGAAAATGCAAAGATGCCTCTCATCGAACTCAAACCACTTGCCAGCTACAGGAAAGTCTGGTATCAAGCGCTGGTGTAATTTGGTATTGTCCACACTTGACAAAAGTAGTATAATGCAGCAATTGGTGATATTATTTCATTACCAAGAATGGATACATTAAACAGAACACTCTGTTTTCCTGTAAGACAAGAACTTTCATGCCAAAACAAAAACATATCCATGTTCCCATAAAAATGATGAAGCAGGGGGCTAAGGTCTAACCTAGCAAGGTAGGTAGGATCATATCATCATCGACTGCTAATTAAAGTATATCAGCAAATGAGTTAATGAACCCAGAAACTCCATGTTCTTGCTTTGAATGGGAAAACTCCAATTCTCAGTTGTCGTAAAGTTACTATAAGTCTATACCCCTTGCATTTCTTTAAATTGAATTACACTTCCTTAAAAACAACAACAACCAAGCCTTTTCCCAATTACTTGGGGTTTGCTACATGAATCGTATGTTTCAATTTCGCTCTATTTAAGCCCATAAACTCAGTCAATCCACATGCTATTATATTTTTCTTTACTAACTCTACCCACATTAACTTAGGTGTTCCTCTTCCCCTATTATTACCCTCAACGTGGATTATATCACTTTTCCTAACCGGCACACTTAAAAGGTCTTCTTTGCATGTGTCCAAACCATCTTAACCTATTTTTTCACATTTTATCTCCCATTAGTGCTACTCCAGCCATCTCCTGAATGTGATCATTTCAATTCTATCCTTTCTAGTCCTACCATACATCCATCTCAACATTCGCATTTATGCCACACTCACTTTATGCAAATGTTGTTCCCTAGTTGCCCAACATTCAGTACCATAAAAATTATTTAGCTAAATCTCCAAAGTAGATATTTCAAGGGAATCAAGAACACACAGCAAAGAACAATTCAACTCTAGGATAATGATGAAATTTTACAAGCACGAATATATGAAATCAGCAGGGTAACAATTTTTATTTGATCATAAAAAATGCAGAGGTCGGAGTTCAATCACAATACAAGATACAGTACATAAGCATAAATAGAAAATGAAATAATAATAATAATAATGAAGCACAATCATAATCACAATATAAATAATCATAATCTATAAACCTCATCAAATTGAAGTAGAACCAAGTAAGTGTGAGGTACAGCTATGAAATAAGGAGACAACTGAATTTAGATGCTCACCAGGGTCACGAAGCTCATCAGGATCAGCCAAAGAGTGTCCCCTAAATCTGTAAGTCTCACATTCGATCAAGCTTGGCCCTTCCCCTCTCCTAGCTCTCCCAATTGCCTCCATTGCCACCTCCCTCACCTTCAACACATCCATCCCATCAACATGCACCCCCGGCATCCCAAACGCTGGTCCCTTCTTATAAATTTCGGGATCCGAAGTAGACCTCAAATGGGACATCCCAATTGCCCACAAATTGTTTTCAACAACAAACACAATTGGCAATTTCCACAATGCAGCCATGTTCAAGCACTCAAAGAACTGCCCGTTGTTGCAAGTCCCATCCCCGAAAAACGCAAGGGTCACGTGATCGCAATCCGCATCCTTCAGGACCTCCCTCTTGTACTTACTGGTGAATGCGGCTCCGGTGGCGACCGGAATTCCCTCTCCGATGAAGGCAAAGCCACCAAGAAGGTTGTGTTCTTTGGAGAACATGTGCATAGAGCCACCCTGGCCTCGGCAACACCCAGTGGCCTTGCCGAAGAGCTCGCTCATGACGGCGCGAGCAGGGACGCCTTTGCTCAGTGCGTGAACGTGATCGCGGTATGTGCTGACAACAGAGTCTTCCTGTTTCAAGAGCTTGATGAAACCCGTAGAGACGGCCTCTTGACCGTTGTATAGATGGACGAATCCAAACATTTTGCCCCTGTAATACATCTGGGCACACATGTCTTCGAATGATCTACCCAATACCATATCCTCATAAAGAACCAATCCTTCTTCTTTCGTAATCAACTGGTACACAAAAATATATATAGCAAACACAAAATCAATTCTTTAGTGGGTTTGGAAGAAAACAATTGAGATTTGAGAATTAGGGTAGTGATGAGCGAAATTTTTACCAGATTGGAGGTGGATGAACTGGGTTGGGTCTTCTTTACCTTGACGACATCGGAGACAGCAACAACGGAGGCGGATCGGCAGCGTGTTCGAATTGGGTTTGCTAAAATGTGAGAATTGAGGCGGAGTTTGCGGGTTGATCCGAGGAAAGAGGAGGTGGTTGTGGTCGAGGCGGCTTTGGTAGGATCAAAAATGGATTTCTCGGGAGATCTGGTGGTGGTGGTGGTGGTGACAGGAAGGGGTTGGATAATTCGGGTTGCAGAGAAAGCAGAAGACATTGTGGTGGTGATGTCCGATAGTATTATTACTGTATGTATATGTAGGCGTGCGAGTTCTGGTCTCCTGGTCTCGGAGGAGTGACGAGAGAGAGAGATGGGAGGGGGGAGAGGAATAAAAAAGATGGGGGAAAAGGAAGGGGCGGAGAAAACGAGAGAGAAAAGGAGAGGAGAGAGAGAACAGTGAGTGGAAATGACCGCCTAGAGCGTTGGCAGCTTTGATTGTTGTTGGATTGATGAAAAGGAGGCCACCCAACCTCAACTACAAGTGTACCCTCAAATCCACACCTTGTAGTTTCAGTCACATGCACTTTCTGTTTTTATTCACTGCTGAGAGAGGTGAAGTGGCTTCTTTGAAACACTTTGGTGTGGGCATTGTTTCATCTTGTTCTATGTCCTTTCTTACAGTACAAATGGGCATTGTTGAGCAAACTTGGTTATTTGGTGTGGGCTGTATTGTGTCCAACAGTTGTAGAACAAATTCAGTTCTTGGGCCAACTTCCGGAACAAAAAAATCATGTTCCAAAGTGTTCCCAAATTGTGCAAGGCCCACTTTTCACTGTATTATTTAGAACAATAGCCCAACCGGTTGGAACACGGAGAACACAATATACTTGTTCGGTCCATCTTGTTCTAGGGTTCTCTCTACGACTGAGGCGATTCACAGTGTACCCTTGGGAGGTACTGAAGCTTTCCGAGATCTTGGGTTGAAATCGACACCATTGATGTAAATACGAAGCTTCTCGACAACGACTTCTTCTCACCGGTGAGTTCCAAACATGCATCTTCTTCATTGAAACGAGTCTGCAAGTTCTGTCTAAATTTACTCACATGTATAATCAAGATCGGGCTTGTCGGTGTTCCACTGTGTATGCAGATCTGAAGATAAACTTCCCCTTTGTGACCTCTGTGTTTTCCGGCGAACCAAGCTTCGCCGCTGCTCTCTGCACTCTCGGATTCACAAGCGATTCTCGGTCTATTTACCTTCATCGTCGACACCAGGTGAGTTAATTTATTGTTTGCCTGAAAAAAAAAATTATATGGTTAGGACCTTGTTGCCTGATTTGTCGAGGAATGCTCTCTTGTATCTCTATTTATACTGTACTGTGGCTTCGCCGGACCATCAAACTGCCAACCCTCTGGTATCAAGCTTCTAACTCGCTTTGATTTTGTAATTTGTGTGTCAATTAAAATGTTCAGTAATGGGGATTTTGTGGTGGAATGTTCAAAAAATTCACAGTGGACTGCAGGCAAGGGTTTTGATTGCAACCCGGTGACACTGTTAGATCCTGTGTGCATTGTATATATACATATATATATATATATATATATATATAGATATATAATTAATTATATATAGGCATAGCCACTGTGTGCATTTTTTTGTTAAATTGATGCATCTTTGTGGTCAATGATCCTGTGTGCAGGAAGAGTTGATATATATATATATGGATGTTGTTAATTATATAAAAACAAGTATTTTTCAGCGATTATTTTTTGTATGCTTGTTGCCTGATTTGTTGACGATTTTGTGGTGGAATGTTCAAAAAATTGCCACTGGACTGTTGAAGGAACAGATTCTAAAAATCTTTGAGTTGTTTTCTGTAATTTATCTATTTATTTATTTATTTAATTTTTTTTCAATCCATGAGATTTGTCTTTGACTGAATATGTAAACATAGGCCTGAGTTGTTGAGGAATTCGCAATTGTTTGCATATTTATGGTGTACTGTGGGCTTAGAGGAAAACACTACCACACCTAACATGCTGGAACACTTGCGTGTCAATTTTTACCTCACCAAACCAAAACTTAGCACAAGCCTGCACTTCACAGTTCACATCCACTTTCTTTTCCCTTCCTTTTTGTTAAATCTTAGCATGCATCTCTCCCCTATAGAAACCGTATAGAGCTTTGAGTCTGGCTGGCACTTCATCCACAATTTTTTTTTTTTTTTTTTGAATCTTAGCATGCATCTCTCCCTTTTTTGTTAAAGGAACAGATTCTAAACATAGGCCTGATTTGTTGAGGAATTCGCAATTGTTTGCATATTTATGGTGTACTGTGGGCTTAGAGGAAAACACTACCACACCTAACATGCTGGAACACTTGCATGTCAATTTTTACCTCACCAAACCAAAACTTAGCACAAACCTGCACTTCACAGTTCACATCCACTTTCTTTTCCCTTCCTTTTTGTTAAATCTTAGCATGCATCTCTCCCCTATAGAAACCGTAGAGAGCTTTGAGTCTGGCTGGCACTTCATCCACATTTTTTTTTTTTGAATCTTAGCATGCACCTCTCCTTTTTTTGTTGAAGGAACAGATCCTAAAAATCTTATCTGTTTTCTGTAATTTCTCTATTTATTTATTTATTTTTCAATCCATGAGATTTTTCTTTGACTGAATATGTAAACATAGGACTGAGAAATATCATGCGTTCAAACCGGTTGGACCATCTCTATATGACAACTCATGGGTTGCTTTGACTGATAACATATTTTTGTCTGGAATGCATATTATATAATTAATGATTCTATAGACACAGATTCATACCTGTTTTGAATTTACTTGAATACTTCACAAAAAAAATTGTTGTCTTCCAGTGATATTCCTCTCTCTCTCTGTATATCTATATATCTATATAGATACTAACAAAACAAGTGTGAAATGACTAATGAGTGTGTTCAATTGTGTCATTATTTTAGTAAGAAGAATTTACTGACCGACAATGAAAGATGAGATGTTATCATGGACCAACCTTGCAAAAATAAAAAAATATTACCATTCTTAATTAGTGGACATAACACATATGATTAATGATTGTAAAACTTTTTCACGAGGTCATAAAGAGAAAACTATAGACGACCTGGGGAAAAAGACATTCTTAATTAAAAATAAGGAATGAACTGAAATAAGGATTATGAAAAACATGATTCGTAGATCCAACCCCTTGTATAATGTTTTTGGATTCTATCTTATACACTTTAACAATGAAAGATCAATTATTTTTTTTTTGCTTTTGGAGTAGTTGTATAACTTGAGGTTCGAGTCTCGGCCTAGACAAAAAGGCATATATGTTTGCTTTAATGTTGAGATAAATATGAAAGAAAAGTGAGTCTCTTAAGTTGTGTCTAATTATCGGACTAAGTTAGTATGACAACTCAAATTTTTTGATCATTTAATGGCGTGATGATAATTGTGTAGTTAAGACGATGTTATTGCCTAAGATTACAGTTGTTAATGACCCTTTTAACACATTTTTATTAAAATTAGATGGATATCAATGCTGACAATGTGGTGGACTCAAAAATAGAGGACCTTACAGAGAATACCGATGATGGAAAACTAGTATGGGATGATTCCCATCTTGAAGCTTTCATCATCTGTATGGAGGAAGAAGTCTATGGCGGTAATCGGAATAACACAACTTTTACACCAAATGGTTGGAAGAATATACGGAAAAGCATGAGTAGGTGTACAGGCAAGAACTATGAACTGAAACAACTTAAGAGCAAATTCAACCACCTGAGGGTAGACTACAAAGCCTTTATGAGTTTGTTAGGAGAAACAAGCGTGGGATATAATGCTGAGACGGGCATGGTTGTAGTTAAAAATGAAAGATGGACTAGATTGATCAAGGTTAGTTTTTTAAATAAATTATGTTGATTTTACAAAGAATTATACTTCAATTCATATTAATAGTAATTTAATAATTTGTAGGTGAATTCCCAATATGGTAAGTATCGAAAGAAGCTATGCAATCATTTTGATAAGCTCACAACTGTATTTGGAGGCACACACACTACAGGTGCACATGTCCATACTTCCTACAGTCCACCCATTCTCAACCAAACCCCTGCACACCATGAAGGCACACAATCGTCATTTGACCTTAATGATGATTTTGCTGAGTTAGGCGGTCATGAGTTCAGTCCTTCTCCTGACCCTCGTGGTAAGAAAGTAAGGAGAGAGAGTTTTGCCTCCACAATGGATCGTGTCATGGAGAAAATGAGTGAGGTTAGTAGAGAGAAAATAGAGCGAATTGAAAGGGCCATAGTCGCTTCTTCATCATCTAATATGAAAATAGGGTAGGAAGCGGGCAGGTTGAAGTAAATTCTCCAAATAAGACAAAGGGTGATTTTAAATTATGTTGTTACATTCTAAATAAGTTGGAGAGCGTTGATATGAAACAATATGCTAAGGTCACCCAGATGTTACGTAATGATGAACTTTGGAGGGATTTCTTTCTTAATGACCTTCCGGATGAGAAGAGGGTTGGTTGGATCAATAGAGTATGACTTGGCGTGTTGGTTTTATTATGAATTTGGATGACTGTATTACTACATATTATGACTTTCTGTGCGTCGCTTTTATTTGTTATTATCTTTTGCTATGACTTTGGGTGATTGTAATATTAAGTACACTCGTTGATATGTTATTTAGTTTCAGTGTAATGACAATATGAATATTTCGCTTGTTCTGATTTTAGTTGTTACCTTGCCCTAATAATTTTTATTTTGTTTAACAAAATGAAACATTGATGTAATTTATAATGTTTGTTAAATGTTGTACTATATAGATGGATATTAGGACAATAATTGACTTGTATGATGATGGTGATGAGGAGAATAAGTGTGTCATCATAATGGCATGCATGTTGGACTATTATAATAAACATTACGAGAAACGATCTTGTAGGGATTCACTTTTAACCGGGGAAGCATATATAATGGAGATATTGCATGGACATGAAAATAGATGTTTTGAAAATTTCAGGATGTCCACTCCTGTTTTTTTGAAGTTGTGTGGGGAGCTTAAGTCATTAGGGTTGAAAGACTCAACAGGTGTAAGTGTTTATGAACAAGTTGGCATATTGTTGCTTACTTTAGCTCATAATGAAAGGAATCGTGTGGTCGCAGAAAGATTTCAACACTCTACGTATACAATTTCAAAATACTTTCATGCGGTTTTACAAAAAATCTGTGATTTAGGGAAACAGATAATTGTCGCCCCAGATTCTACCAAAGTTCCTAACCATATAAGGAAATCAAAAAAATACCACCCTTTTTTTAAGGGTTGCATTGGGGCAATTGATGGAACTCATGTCCATGCGAACGTGCCTGTGGACCAGCAAATACCATTTCGTGGTAGGAAGGGGGATACCACACAAAATGTAATGGCTGTTTGTGATTTTGATATGATGTTCACATACGTCGTAGCTGGATGGGAGGGGTCTGCTAATGATTCTAAGATACTGAACGAGACAATTAATAATGAGGATTTGCATTTCCCAATGCCTCCAGAAGGTAAATGTCATTTATCTAATAATTTTGCAATACTTATTTTAAATATCATGGTTCCCAAACGTGCCTTATAGTTTGTAAAATGGCAGGGAAATATTATTTGGTTGACTCTGGGTATGCCAATCAACCGGGTTTTTTGGCTCCCTACAGGGGCCAACGATACCACTTCCAAAAGTACCGTAGAGCTCATCGGCAACCATAAGGTAGAGAGGAAATTTATAATCACAGGCACTCGTCATTACGAAATATAATTGAGCGTTGTTTTGGGATGCTTAAGATGAGATTCCCCATCTTGAAGCACATGCCCCCTTATAAGTTTGAAGCTCAAGTTGCTATTGTTTTAACTTGCTGCACACTTCATAACTTTATAAGAAAGGAGGTGCATGTGGATCCAATATTTAATGATGCAACTGTGGAGGCAATGATGGATGAAAGTTTTGGAGATGATGAAGTTGATGTTCAACCTAATGTGTCGCAGTCTCGCTCGCGACCAATGGATATTGTACGCGATTATATTGCCGATAGTATATGGAATGCAAGTCATCACTCTTGACATATGATTTACATGTTTACTATGTTTGGATAACTGTAATAATTACTACATACTTGTTCCATTTGTTAGTATTTGCATAACTGTAACAACTACTTTATTGTTTTTCTCTTTTACGATCAGGATAACTGTAATAACTATTTTGATTAACTTTATCTTTTTTATTAACTTCTTTGGATCAGTCTTATAGTTTGCATATGTAGTCATGTATAAGATACAGGGTGACGGGCCACCTTGTGCATGTGGGAGGGGTCGCATGAATCTTTATACGGCTGGAACATCTAAGAATTATGGACGATCATTCTATAGATGTCCAGCTTGGGAGGTATACAATTTTATTTTAAGCATTAATAAGAATATTTTAAATACATCTTAGTGTTACAGTTGCAATCTAATAATGTACAACTCTTTTTTCTAATTTAGTCACATGATCGTGCATTTATATGGTTGGATGACATGCACCATGGCTCTCAAGTGGGCGGTCGTGTGCAGGAAGAATTGGAGGATGTAGTTACTGTTATGCAAGCTCAACAAAAGCGGCAAAACTACATTATCTATGGATGTTGTTATTGTCTTACTATAACTATATTCTTGTTGTTTTTGCTCATGTTGTTGTTGTTTATTATTGTCGCTGTTGAGAAATGTTGTTGGCGAATGTTGTAATATTATTTATACTCATGTATGTAATATATTAAAATTTATGAAACTATGATCTTTTGAAACTTTATTTCAGTTCCATATTTGGATTTTATTTATTTATTTATATGGTTATTATAATAAATTAATATAAATGGAGGAAAAATATGTTCGGCGTAATACAATCATTTTCTGTAACTTTATATTAGAAAAAATGTATTGAAGAAAATATTAATTCAAAACATTTTTAATCCAACATATTTAATTATTTTATTTATCAAATTAATTTTGGTTACACTTTGGAACACCAAACATGTTTTGTTCTCATATTTCTTAGAACAAGATACATTACCAAACATGTTCTACCATATTTTTGTTCCATGATTCGGTAGAGCAAACTTGGAACACCAAACATGTTTTGTTCTCATTCCAGAACATCACACTACAAAACACTTGTTCTGTTCTAGGTTAGAGCAGTACACTACATCACACTACACTTCCCAAACGGGGCCTAAATGTCTTTTTGTGTGTGGTATTTAGCTTGCAAGTATGCAACTCATAAGGATTTGGACAAGTAAACCCTAAACCAATCCCTAGTTCAGTTTGGGTTAAACCAAACACACACCTTCACATAATTAACAGATAAATAAGAAAACATTTATTTTAAGAAAAATAAATTTAAAGTCCAAGAGTCGGATAGAATTCTTTAATCAAGTGCTCTTAATTGATCGATGTAACCATATGCATTCCGTAAAATAATTCTGCTGCCCAAATATATCATCATTACTCCTAAATGTATCATATCATTATGTATTAATGAATAACAGAGAGTATTTAAGGTTTTTTTTCAAGGGAAGAGAGTCCAAAGTCAATCGAGTTGAGTTGTTATTTATTCAAATCAAATTGGATTGATTTTTACAACTGTTCAAATTTTATATATATAGAAGGCATTGGACTGTTGCACACAAGTACAATTATATATATATACATATATATATATATATATATATATATATATATATATATATATAGAGAGAGAGAGAGAGATTTTTTTTTCCTAGCAAACACGAGAAATTATATATACGTAAAAGTAAGAGTATAAACATCCAGACATAACATTGGGCACAGGCAAACAAGAGTGGCCCAATAGAGACATAAAGCCCTCAAAAGCATGAACAGAGATTGGACCTAAGGCCAGTAAAACAAATCCATAGGATAGGAGGCCCACCCACAATAACCAGAAACTTCTCCCGGACCCACATCTGTACACCCAGCCTGATCCATACGCCAAAGGAGCAACATCAGCATGACACCAAAGGAAATCACCGTCACCGAAAAACACCATAAACGGAGGACACCGTGAGATCGATATTCCAGCCCCCGCGACCAAGACGGCAACAATGAATAATTGTCCAGCAAAGGGACTTTACAATTAAAAGTATGGCCATACGAAATCCATAGAAGAGCCTGGGTTTCCATGAATGAATTATTCAGATGACTTCCAATAGTGAAAACATCATGGCCAAGAACAACCAGAATATGGGCTGTTAAACTCCAGATCAGAGGAATCAGCAACATTGCCGTCACAAGCTTGAGGTGGATGAGCGTTGTCGAGAAACATCGCTGAGTATTGCGATATCAATCTTGCCCTCTTGTTCCAGCCACCGCCCATAGGCGATGGCAGCCAGAGGAGAGGCATAACTAACCTGACCATAAAACCCACATACCGGAGAAAACAAAGAAAGCGTCGCTGATCCAACAGAATCGGAAACGTCGGTGTCCAGAGAGACCCTTCGCTAACAAAGAGATCAAGAAACAAAACATCACATATAGAAATTTAGTACACAAAAGGCAACCAATAAAACTGTAAAAATACCTGGATCAAAGGGAAAAAGCGACAAGGATAAGCCAATATGCCGTCCAACAGTCAAAGCACTTAATTAGACCACAAACTGCTTACCAGATCCCCTCCGGCAAAAAAAACATAAGAACGGCGAACAAAAGGAAGTGTGGAAGCCAACACACATATAAACATCCATGGAATCAACTCCATATCTGATAAACAGATAAAACAAAGAACCTGGACGTTACGAGGAACAACCCAAACATAAGATTAAACCCTCTGATGTGTGGGATGATGGTGATGGCGACAACAGCTAGGGTTCGCAAGAAAGGGAAAACTCTCACGAGGGAGAGAACTAGATAGAGAGAGAGAGACTGAAGGAGCCAAGGAATACAAAAACTCAATATTATACACACAAAAACGACATGCATAAGATCAATAATACCTTTGAATAGGGGTGCAACTTCAGGGTTCAACTCAGTACAACCGAGTTTATACAATTCAAGTCAAATCTAACTTTCATTCTCTAACTCATGTTCAAATTTTAAATTTGAGTTGAGCTCAGGTTAAAGAAAATCAAACTAAAAATACAGTTAATCTTGTATTAGTTTTGAGTTAGTATTGAAATATATAAATATTTTTATATAATTGTGGAGCAAAATCCTCCACCAATCATGGTGATCCGGTCAATTTCTTTCCAATTATAAATATTTCTATATAACAGTAAAGTAAAATCTTTCACCAATCATGATGCCTCATTTGATTATTGCACACCTTCTATATATTCTTATCTTGACCATGCCTATACATAAACTCCTTATACTCAAGCAATAAACAGATCTGAATAATAAAAATGTAGCCCTTAACGGCTTTTTGTCCATTAATGTAAGCTTTAGTGTCAAACCATGTATATGCATGTGTTTATTCTCTTCCATTTTCCTATTTGCATTTCTTATTTCCACATCCCAAATTTTAACATGGTATCAGATCAACTCTAATAAATTTTTTTTTTCCCTTCTTCTCCTTCGTATTCTGTATTCGAATTTTATTTCTGTTGTTAGTTTAAATGGAGATTACTTCAAGTGCAACTACCGTACCAATCCCGCCTTCGGCACTGCAGGTCATAGTTCAGCAAGAAAATTATGCATTTCCAACTAGAATTATACTGGATGAGACTAACTACTCATTATGGTTTCAACTCATGGAGATATGGATCGGCGCTCGTAACAAGGTTAGGTATCTCACCGAAGAAGCGAAAAAACCCGCACTTAGAGATCCGAAATTAGAGGCATGGATAACTGAAAATCATCAAGTCAAGAGTTGGCTCATTGACTCGATGATCCCATCATTGATGCAGCGATTTATTCTTCTTCCCACAGCTAAGGAGATATGGGAAACGGTATCTAGAACCTTCTATGATGTATCGGATGAAACGTATATTTTTGAATTGAATCAGAGCCAAGTTGCTCTTGTAATCCCATTTAGAATTTGAGGGGGAGTATTGTAATTATTATCATGGAGCATATTCTCTATGTCTTCACATTATTTTCTCGGCGTACTTCCGGCTTTTTCCCGGTTTAGTTTTGGCCATTTTCCCTGGCGAGTTCCAGTTTATTTTCCTGGTAAGATCTGGTCATTTTCCCCAACATCATCATCTTTCAAGGTTTTTCTTTAGCAAGTTGGGCATTCATTATATTCATGCTCTAACTTGAGGGGGAGTATTGAAAAATATAAATATTTATATATAATTGTGGAGCAAAATTCTCCACCAATCATGGTGATTCGGTCAATTTCTTTCTAATTATAAATATTTTTATATACCAGTGGAGCAAAATCCTCCACCAATCATAGTGCCTCCTTTGACTATACACCTTCCATATATTCTTATCTTTATCATGCCTATATATTGGCTCCTTGTACTCAAGCAATAAACATATCTGAATAATAAAAATGTGGCCCTCAGTGGCTCTTTGTCCATGGATGTAGGCCTTAGTGTCAAACCATGTATATGCATGTGTCCTTCCCTTTTCCTATTTGCATTTCTTATTTTCGCATCCCAAATTTTAACAGATTACTCCTAAAGTATAAATAATAATAATAACCTTAGTGTAAAATTTTAAACTATGACAAAAAAATTATTAGAAAATTAATTATCAAAGAATTAAAAAACAATCAACTAAGATTTAAAAAAATAAAATAAAATAAAATAAAAATTATTTAGTATATTTAAAACTAAAAATTACCTAAAAATAAATTAGAATTTGAGTTTGGGTTAGGGTTAAGCTTGGGTTCTTAACACCTCAACCCAAGTCAAATTATAATGAAATTTGGATTGAGATTTTTTAAAACTGAACCCAAATTCAATTGTAAAAATAAGTTGTTTAAGTTCGTAAAAAAAATTTCGTTAAAGCTTGGGTCGGGTTCGAATTGACCCACTCAGGTTGCACTCTAGCCCATGTGCTTCCCATCTAACTATTGTCATTCTATCATTTAACCAAATCTTTCGTGGTGACACATATGTTTTATTAGTTCTACTATTCTCTAAATCTGAGAAGTTAGTAATTGGTTCAATTATAATTAGAACAAAATTCTAAGAACTCTTGGAAAAGAAAATACAAACACACACACAAATCAAACTTATCTAACTTAATTTTTACTTTTTCAAAATACAATTTTGTAAAAATTAGTACCATTTGACACAAATATGAAGACTACAAAATACAGATACATTGATGTATATATAAATATAAAATTTTATAATGTATAAATTAATTATAAAACTTTAATTAATTTAATTTATATACTAAGGGGTACTCCCTCAACTCAAAATAATTGTGCCTTTATCTCATAATTCGTGTCTCATCCTTTTTTTCTAAATAGTTGTATGTGCAACACTAGTCAAATATATAAATTATATTATGAAAAGACAAAACAACTTGATACGGACAAGGGTCCATAGCTCAGTGGTAGAGCATTTGACTGCAGATCAAGAGGTCACCGGTTCGAACCCGGTTGGGCCCTTTTAAATGTTAATACTTTTTTGTTCACTTTTTACATCCTGTTTCTTCGTTTTTTACTCTATTACTACCTTTTTAAAAGAAAATATTTTTCGTTCACTTCTTTTTTATTTATTTTTCATTGTATTACATTCAAAAAAAGAAAAGAAAAGAAAAAGACACGTCAAAAAATAATAATATATAATTTATCATTTTATCTATATAATTATGAATAAAATAACTAATTTAAAACTTAAAGCTAGATATTCGTTATTTTAAATTTATATTATTTTTATAAATAACCCATAATATATATTAAATTCCATTGAATCTCATTCTTTTAAAAATTATTCCATCGTATTATGAAAGTGTCCTAAACGTATTCTTACGGTATACAACAAGAAATAAAATATTTAATTTTCATATCTGAAACTATCACTGCACTCTAAAGGTTTGTTTGGTTATATAGAAAATTATGATGGAAAGTGAAATAAAAGAAAGAAAAATCAAATTTCTATTATGCATTTGGTTGTTAGGAATTTTTTTTCATGTGAAAAATTATTATTTTATTAATTTGGATCGGGGAAAAAAAAATCTACTTACCAAAGTTAATCTTATGATTTCAAATACTAAAAAGAATAATAATAATAAATAAATTTGTGTTAGATGAATACTCTTTATATCCAATTATTTATATTCATTTTTAGCAAAAAAAAATGATAAAATGATAAATTATTAAAAATATAATATAAATTATTTATATTATTCAATTTGTTTATATTAAAATAATGTTTTATAAATTTAGGAAGGGGGGTTTTGATGCTTTCAGAAATTAAATACATACCTAGACTTGGATTGTCACTGCCTTTGCTATAAAACTTTTACACTTGGCACGGGTACATTTATTTATGCGTCAAAAGAAGATGCAATTAGTTGGGAACTAAAGTACTTCCATAATTAGTATGTAGAGATTGTTGGATTGTTACAATTGTTGTCATGTTAGAAAACTAAGATGTAAAGGCACAATTTTTTGCGGGAAAGTGAAAATTTCTATGAAAAAATTAACGCAAGAGAGAATGTCACTCTCGTCTCTTCATAAAAAAAAAATTTGCTTTTCATCTAACCGAATTCTTAAAAGAATTTAGTTTTTTATCTTTTCTTTTCATTTTTAATTGATTTATGCTAATCAAACTAAGCTAATAGAAGAACCTTTACTTCCTAGACAAATTATTGAAAAATAAGACATGAAAACGAACAAAAAGGATATGTTGATATACACTACATTAAAATAAATATGTATTAAAGTTTATAGAGTGTGTGTATATATATATGAATAAATTTAACTAATAATTATTTATCATGTTACAATAATTATTTATCATGTTACAAAATTAACTTATAAAGAAATTATGACAATTAAACTGATTATATGAATAAATTTTGAATAAATTAGTTGTTAAATATATTTTAATACCTCGTTGTTGAAGAAATATTAAAATTTTCTTAATAATTATATTATGATACCTTACTTGAAAAAAATTATATTTTAATATTTAAGACTTGTTTAAATATGTGTTCATTTTGAAAGTATAAAATATATGTCTTAAGTGAGAAGTAATGAATATGTATCCGACATAAAATCATATTTTAAATTATAAATATATTTAGGAAATACCATCATGCACATTCCCGTCAGCGTGGTTAGGGGTGCACACGGTTCCGGTTCTCACGATTCCGGCCGTAACCGTTCACAACGGCTCCTTAAAAATGGAACCGGGACCGGAACCGGAACCGTATAATATAGAACCGAACCGTAGAAACTCTACGGTTCCGGTTCGGTTCCCATGGAACCTTTAACTCTCGGTAAGCAGTCAAGCACGGAGCTTCAGACGGGACGACGGGTTAGGTTTCAGCATCGGAAAGAGATGAGCTTGAGAGCTTCGTCGCCGATGCTCGCAAATCTGCGATCGCATTTCAGATTATAGTGAGTTTAGTCACCGCATCAAACCTCGAAAACAGAGACGGAACCACCGAGAGCGGATCGGCTTGGGCGTTGAAAGAGAGACGGTGACGTCTCTGTCCCTCAATTTGAAACCACCGGCGATAGACGAGAGAGCATCGTTTCTGATCACCGGAGCCAAGCAACTGGAATATGCAAGCTAAGCACTCATCGGGAAGGTTGGAGATGTAGTCGGGGAGATTAGGAGCGTCAATAATGATGTCCTAAAATGACCAACATGTCGGCGTCGGTTAACTCTCGGCAAACAGAGGCGGAAGTCACGGAACCACCGAGAGCAGATTAGCTTGGGCATTCGTCACTTCGTCAAACCCTAAGATGAGATCATGAGAGATTGAGAATTTCAGAGTACTCAGAGGAGGCGACTGACGAGGACTGAGAGAGAGAGACATTTAGGGCAAACAAACTAGCAAACAAACTAAAAGGAACATGTTTTTTTTCAGGTCCAACGACTTTTCTTTAGTTTTTACTTCATTTTTTTAGTATAAAATTATATATATAGTACATATATATATATATATACGGTTCCGGTTCTTACCGGTTCCCACGGGCTGGAACCGGAACCGGAACCGGAACCGTATGTTATATATACGGTTCCGGTTCTTACCGGTTCCCACGGGCTGGAACCGGAACCGGAACCGTATGTCCACGGTTCTTAAATTCAGAACCGGAACCATGAGAACCGGAAAAAACGATTCCGGTTCCACGGTTCCGGTTCTCTTGTGCACCCCTAAGCGTGGTAGCATTCAATGTTTTCCTTCTTACCCTTTAACGTTGATTTCTTTTATTTCTTTCCATCATTCTTTCGTATAGTAATTCTCGTATAACTTTGTGTGCGTTTTTTTCTTCTTACACAAGTACATATAACTTTTTTCATTTTTTAACAAATATATTTTGAAACATGATATTTTTGTCAAAGTGAATAAACTAAGATCATTGATGTCTTGAACTGGGTGATCTTTAACAAAAGGAAAGAAGAATGCCCTAAAAAAATTAATAAATGGTCCCAACAGGACCACAAATAAGTAACATATGGGATAAAGCCATTTCTTATTTCTGACTTCTAGGCTTTGAGTTGCATCTAGGCTGCAAACCAACAAAGCCATTGGAGAACTACTAGGCCTTGGCTTTAGTTGGACTCAGTTCATACGCTTTTATCCCAACCTAAGTTCATTTATTAGATAAGCCGAGTTCAAACATACCTATGCTCGGCTTGTTTGTTCACCAACATGCATGCAAAGTGCAAACAATCTTAAACTGAGCTTTTGAATATTTTAAATATATATATATATATATATAGATTTAGTCGCTATTTCGTTTTTACTTTTTTGTTACACCCAACATATATTTAATCATTTTGACTTATTAATTAAGCTCAACCCAACTCAAAAGACCCAATAGGCTAAGCCCAACGTTCAAGCCCACCAATATTCTGTCTAACACTACCTTAACAACTATCTTATTCTTCCTCAAACCTAGGCACCCCAATCACTCCACAGAAACAATGAAGCTTATCCAAGCGGCAACCAATCCGAGGTGAGTTCTCAAACTCACCCGCTTGCTCCCTTCCTCTCCCTAACGAGTTCAGATTTGAACTAAGCCACTCATCATCTCTCGTATGGTGTCAGTGGTATGCCTTTAGATGTCAAGAAATTGTTGAGATAGGAGATCGGGGGTGAAAATTAATACACATTTAACATATAGACGCATACATATATATGGATAATAAATGCACGCTATTACAAGTATAGTATCGTGAAATGGTTATAAATTGATTAAGTGTTACCACCACTATCACGCCACGCCACGACCCGTGTTACCATTGGTATCAAAACCAGACTCCCATCATTGATTCGGTGTCTTCCAAGTTTGGGTGGGAAAGAATGCTAAAAAAGAAGCCTTGTCTCACATCGGATCCAAATGAGAAATGAGTATATATGACTTGGAGATTTACAATATCTAACAACTTAAATTTTTGGGTCAAATCGCATAATATATATCCTGTTTGACCAACTATATCTACTGTTTGTGTGTAATATATCCAGTGAGCACTTCTGCTACAAGCCGTATGGGACTAGCTAGGCGATCAATTACTCAGTTAGGACAAAGCCTATTGCTCTGTGCTCCAATCAACAATCATAAAACCCCTCTCTCATTTGCACATCAACCTAACCGGTGTTACTTTACTTCTCATTATCAACTCTAGACAGTACATTTCGGAAATACAAAGCTATGGCTAGTAATTCAACCAAAGGAGTAGGACAAATCAAGACTTCTTCTTCATCAAAAACATAAAGCATATTCATCTCACTCCACTTGTCAGGTCAGACCTGCCGTGTACCAAGTACTGGGAATTCTATTAAGTAAACACAAATTCCAGCAAATGAACATGAACAAGCAAGTAAAGGGGTTGCACAAAACATGTGGTATGGATCCACAACCCAAACACGGTACTTTTAACAGAAATGAGTAGGCAAAGTCGAAAGCACAATTTTGATAACCAAATCAGAATAGATATCAAATGACTGTGTACTTTGAAAGAAGCTGCTGACAACCAAGTCAAACAACAGGCATAACCAAACATCAACGGTAACAGATTAGTCAGTGTATGGAGATGATAAAAAAAAAACGAATCTATGGTGGAGTACTTCAAGCTTACAAAGAATAAGTATAAACTAGATATAGAGGATCCCAAGTCACAAGATTTTACACAATTATACAAACCACAACAACGAAAGTCACATAGAAATTCAAGCAGAGACTATAAAACTGTTTCAATAGTTTTATTTATTCCTGTTTTGAACTTAAAACTAATGCATCATAAACCAGGCTTCAAGTGAAAGTTCGAAATCTAAATAAATGCTGGACTAGCAGGTAATTCAAGACATCAATACAATTATTCAAATGGATAGAGACCAATTCATTCAAGCTTATATATGAATCAATGCATGACAAATATAGACCACCTCTAATTCAAGAAATTAAGACATAAAAATCCGACACTTAAATTAAGAAAGAACAGAGAAGTGTTTAAAGGTTCACAATCCCAAACTTCTAGAGACCTCTCCCAAGATGGCTACATATATAAAATTCAATAAGGAACTACAAGCAAGGTAAACAAAGTATTCCATAGAAGGACCAAAACATACTGAAAGGAGCTCCTAATCGAACAAGCTAAATCCCATATCGTCATCACTCTCCTCCTTTGGCTCTTCCTGTTAAATCATCACCAGAACAAAAAGAACATATTAATCAGAATCTGTTTTTTAATTAAATCCATTTATTTATTTATTGGAACAAAGAATGGACAATTTTTCTTTACCTTCTTTTCCTCGGGAGGAGGAGCTGCGGCAGCAGCACCGCCGGCGGCGGCTGGGGCAGAAACGGCAACAGCACCGCCACCGCCACCGGACCCAACATTCATGATGAGCTCCTCCAGGTTTCTCTTCTCGGCGAGCTTAGCAAACAAGCTGAACCAGTAAGATTCAACGGTAAGATTCGCTGCCTTCACCAGTGCAGCAATCTTCTCCGCCTGTTATTACAAAATCAAGGACAACCAATATACACCAACATATATAAAGATATACGGACATACATAACCCTAAAAAGTAGAGAGAGAAAAAAGGGAATAAGTTGGGAAAGCATACGGTGACGGGAATGCCGTCGTCGTGGAGGATCAAACAAGCGTAAGTGCAGGCAAGCTCACTGGAAGACATCGTTAGTTTTTGTCTCTCTGTAAAGATCAAAAACACAAAATTAGGGTTATTGAAAAACTCAAAACGAATCGAAAATAAAGGAAGAAGATAAAACACTTTGATTAACCGATAAGAATTTAAAGCAAAGAGAGAAACGATTACCGGTCAACGGGGCTTAGAGAAGGCAAAAATTATACCTGAGGAAGTGAAGATCTGAAAATGATAATGCTACTGGCTACGCCGCAACCTGCAATCTTTGATTAGGGTTTTCTCGGATGTTTGGGGTGAAAGGCTTTTAAAGGGTCGAGAGACATGAAATTTTCTTGGGTTTAATATGGGGGCCCAGGCCCACTAGAATGAAAGGGCCGGAGATGGAGCTGCGACGCCGTGTAAGAAAAATGGGAACAATTTTTTTTTTTTTTTTTTTTTTTTTTTTTTTCTCTCTGTCGAGTGTTTGAGATTCACGGGCCTAACTTTACGGCTAGTCATATGGTAGACGAGGACTTGGTTTGGATAGTCTCCAGTGTTGGAGAGCATCCTCCACGAGAATTGGAGATTAAGGTTCGTTTGTTTCAATAAAATATTTTTTTAAAAAAATATAATTTTTTTTTTAGATAAAATATTTTTTTTATTTTTATTTTGTCGATATTTGGTAAAAGGTTACGTCGAGGTTGAGTCTATCGGGCAGGGCGTATAAAATTACTTGCCGAAAATTTTCGAATAAATTATTTTTGTTAAATTTTAATATTTTTTTTGTTCGTAAATATTTTAGGTTCAAACAAGCGTAGCCTAAGTACTCTACATAAATATTAAATTATCAAATAATAAGAGTGGACTATTTACACTATTTATATGTAAATTTCACAAGTAATCCAATCTCCAATCTTAATAGGGTACACGACCACATGACCACACAGCATCTGAGAGATTTCTTGCGAACTTATTATTTATCCAACCTTCTTTTTTTTTTTTTTCAGCATGTGTTTGCATTGGATTGGAATTCAATTTTTTTCCCTAGAAAATTAAACTTGTGACACTCAAAACCTGCACAGTGTCTCACTTATCAAAGAGTAGGTTGTTTGGAAAAACTGGTGGTCATGCATTGTGCATTGGTGAAATAGGTTCTTTGAGAATCAATTTCATCTCACATTCATGCTGGTGTAACAATCATAACAAAAATCGAATTTTATGCATACATTGCGCTCTTGCATCAAACAAATGGTCGATATAGAAGCCCGAGAAAGCTTTCAAATTTTGGAGAAATATAGATATACGCAACCCACTTCAGTCGTAAATTGAACTGTATCAATCACTGTTCATGGCAAGATCATCACCTTGCCTTTCATAACGCAACTCCAGACAAAAAGTTGTTTTATGGATTCAAATGAATTAGAATTGGAGCTCCCAATTCCGAATCCAATACCCTCAACTCATGGTGCCAAAACACATCCTCAATGGACTCCCTCTTGCATGGAAATTTCTTTTTCTCAAAAAGTTCGAGTCAAGATACAACAAAATCAGGCCATACAAACTCTAGGTGTTGCCCAAACAAGCCCCGAGAGCTAAGCAGCAGCTAAAATAAATAAATAATTTTGTGTATACCATGCCGTTGTCCACTTACCCATATATTAATATTAATTACTTTCTGAACCAAAGACAATTAAACAAAAATTAAGAAAGAACCATGAATAAAGAGGTCCACTAGAAATTAAGTCATCAAACTATATTACAGTTGGGTAGGTCAACTGAATTATAAATTCAGTGCCAACGTATATCTGCACGGTTAGTATGTACCCTACTAACGCCTGTAATTTAACAATACTTGGTCCGCAAGATACCCAAACCATGCACATAGCATTGAGGACTTAAGTTTAACATATCAAAATGCAATGCAATTCGACTAATAGGCATGACTTCCGAAACAGCATCGTCTGCAAAACTAGCTACCAATGGGACTTCCAGAAATCAGGCGCTACCTGTATCAAAACAGAAAGAATGAAAGAACCAAAAAAATGTAAAGCTCCATAAGTTACCAAACTTTAAGCCAACACTAAGAAGCCTACAGTAACAACAGAGAAAAGGTTGATTGGTTGCATGATATTCAAGCATCCATATATAACAAAAAGAACCCACCATACAATGGTATATAAACTTATCCAAAACATAAAATCAGAAGTGAACCAACCTTGGTTTCAACCTACCACTATGCAGCCAGCAATCAATTATATCCAGAACATAAAATCAAAAGTGAACCAATCCTGTTTTCTACCTACCACTACCATACAGCAATAAATCCCTGAGAAGTGAACCAAATTCACAGGATGGAGGCTTGAATTAATTCAGGTCTCGATTTGATTCGATCAAGTTGCAAATGCAGGTACACTAAACAGACTCAAAGTTGTCAGGAGCACTGGCAGTCATTAACACAAATCAGTGCACTACTTCCTTTATAAATATAATAATTGCATCAGTTTATCTTTAATAATAATTCATGAAAACAGTTATTTAATCACTAATACATGATTGTGACTCATAAGATGCTATAATAGCACTATTATATACTAACTGCTCACAATATATTAAAGCCCATTGATAAAGTTGGTCCAGCTTAGGTGGGAGGCTCAGAAACTCAAACCTGTATCCTCAACCTTGTCCAAATTTTTAGTTCAGCACAACCAATGAGCATAGTCATATTTACTGTCGATAAGATGTTCCAAAAGAATTTTACGCCCACTAATTGAAAGTTCAGGAAAAAATTAATATAGAGTTAGTGAGTTGGCATGGAAGTATCTGGAACTATCAAAATTAGAATGGGTCCAGGTAGAGTTTGTATTTAGTAGCCATTCAATAAAATAACAAGATTCAAGCTCAGCATGGAAGCTGTATCAGAAGTTCTCATGCTTAACTGAAGACGTGGTTTACATTTAAAATGTAACAAAAGGAATATTTATTTTGCTAAATTAATAAGGTAATGGTAGAATTAGTATCAAGCTCTGGTTCAGGTTGTCATGCATTCCAAACATAGAAATATCCTCAATTGATAAATTCTTTTTTATCCCCACCAATCCACAGTATTATGTTGTACAAAGCTGTAAATATGCAATACATGTATTATATTAAATGTGTAAATATTTGTAAGTTGAGGACTTACCTAGCATGGCAAGCTGGACCTCGACCTTGATCTGCACATTTGATTTTTTTTTTTTTTAAATTAAAAAGAACTCAAGAAATAGAATACAATAAAATAATAAAGCACAATATACCTTCATTATTATTATTATTTTATTTTACTTTTTGTATTTTTTAAATGAAGTAAAGAAATAGCATATGATAAATCCAATAAAGCACATAATAATTTCAAAGTAACAATTAGCATCATATACCTGGACAGTCTACCAGGGGATGCAGATTTGGATCTTGGTGGAGATCTAGATTTTGACACAGATATGGATCGTCTCACAGATTTGCTGCACAAGGAAGCATGAGCACCATGAAAAGAACCAATGCATTGGTTGGTGGTGGGGGGGGGGGGGGGGGGGGGGGGGTGGGGGTGAGATTTCTAAGGCAGGAAGGGAAAATCAATCATAATTAACAGGTATACCTCAAACTCCTCCTAGGACTTCTGCTTCTGCTCCGACTTCTACTATGGCTCAGGCTCTTATATGGACTTCCTTCATAACACTTCACCTGCCAATACAAGGTTCCAAGGAGAGGAAGGCTATCATCTTTCAGTATCAAACCAGTATCTTCGCATCCATAAATTGGATTACATTCCCGGGGACCTAAAGGGCTTATAAATACGGCAAGCAGTTGCAGATAGGATTAAGTAAATAAGTTTGTAATTATTGTTGACAATAAATCTTTACTCAAATTTGTTAAAGTGGAATTTAAACTAGAATTAGTGCTGAAAGCAAAGGTTCGTGGTCGCAGCTACAGACGCAGATGCAATGTAACAGAATCGGGTCCATATTGGTGTTACGTAACGAAATCAGTTATCGCAGTCGTGAGATTTTTTTTCAATTCCGCACATACGGTCTAAAATGCACTGCTACACAATTTTTTACAAAATAATCGGATAAATATGATTTTTTTTTTTTTGTAAATTTTAGTGATTTTTATTAATTTTTTAAAGATCATTTAAAGCTATTTATAATTTTTTAGTCACAGTCCTAATTATATTTTTACTAAATTAATGAACAATATGATGTACGACAAGGGTAGCCTGAAATAGTTGAAATCAAAAGGAGTTTATTGGCTGAATTCTAATAAACAGAATTGTAGTTCACGAAGTGTTAGTAGAGAGAGAGAATTTGGAATAATAAAAATCTATTAGAATCATTCCAACAGGGCTAGGTATCACACCTAGAGGAGGCCTTACACCTAGAGGAGGCCTTAGACCCTCAGAATTTGTGAATCACTCACAAAGAAATCTCAAAGTTATTTTTATCCATTGATTCACTCCTCACCAAGCTTACATCACGCCCTTCTTAAAGCAACTTATGACCCTGAGATTACCCAATAATTGACGTAAACCAAAAGTTGATTGTATAGCATAATAAAAGTAATAACCACATAATTGAGGTAATCAACATTTGACTTTAGAATTACCCCGTAATTAAGGTAATCAATACTTACCAAATAGCATAATTAAAGTAATTAAAAGTTGACCAAATCTCCAATTATTCAAAACTCCATGTGGACCCACATTATCTAGCCTATGCTAGCTTGAATCTTAAAATCCTCCTTTTGGGGCCTTTTATACACCTTTAAAGATTTCTGCCATTGATTTCCATCAATTCTCTCCGGCTTGGAAAAACTTGATTACGACGAGTTAAAGGGATAAAATTGCTCATAAAGGTCGGGAGCTAGATATTGGAACTCGCTATCAGCAATCCAAGTACAATAAAAAATTGGGCGGCCCCTCCATGTAACAAGTAACTTCTGAAAACCACTCTGAAAATCAGCTTGTGTCTTGTGACTCTCATTGCTGTTGCAGTCTTCCTTTGAACTTCAACATGAATATCCTGGATACGCTTACTAAAAGCATCAGCTTCAGCACTAGGGTGCCTGAATTAGTAAAGGAACTAAATCAATTGGCTTCCTAGGACGTAAACCTGCCACAATTTCATAGGGGTTGTGCCCAGTGGTCCTTTTTACAGAAATGTTGTATGCATATTCAGCCATAGGAAGAATATTGTCCCAACTAGTAATACGGTTACCAATAAGGCAGCAAAGCAAGTCACCCAAGCTGCGATTAAAAACCTCGATTTGGCCATCAGTTTGTGGGTGAAAAGAACAAGAAAATTTCAGTCTTATATTCAGCAACTTTCATAATTTGTGCCAAAAATAACTCGAAAACTTCACATCTCGAGCAGAAGCAACTGTGTTGTGCAACCCATGAAGTCAGACGTCGTCTTGGAAAATGGATTGGCAACGTAGACAACATCAGAAATCTTAGAACACGAGAGGAAATGTGCCATTTCTAAAAAAACGATTCAAAGGCCAGAAGCCTACTAATGAACTGGAACCTCTTGCCATCTTGCTGCAATCCACATCTGCGCCCGCCAGATTTATTTTCTTGCTGCAAATTCATCTAGGGCTTACTACCGGAACGATGCACAGACTCCCACCATTAATGGCTTACAATGGTTTTGGGTTGTTAATGGTGGTTATCTGTTTTGATTATTGGGTTGGATTTCTAATGGGTCCATTGGGCCAGGCTTGCATGTCTTTCTTTGCTCTTGTGGGGCTTTAGTTCAATCCTTGTGACTCTTTCTGGTTTTGGCCAAAGGCCCGATTTGTAACCTTATAATTTTAATGTCAGTTGCTTAACTTTTCGGAATAAAAAAACGTGTCCTATACTAGTTCTAGACAAGCCAATAACAAAAGCATCTCTTGACTCATGATCCTCATGATTCTCTACCATTCCAACTTCCACACTCGGATTTCTTTTTGCAATTTTAACGTGATGGCAAAGAACACGCCGCAAGTTATCATTCAACGCAAATTTCTTGCATAGAAGCTCCTCATTTGCGGTATTGTTTACGAGTATCGCAACATGGTTTTGGTGAGACTGACATTGATCAACAATGTCAACAATCACCTCTTGCTTTATGCCCTCGTGTTTCTGAGCATCCAAGGCATAACATATATATTATATAATGTTTACATTAACCAATCATTTAGTCCCTGTGACTTTAGAGGCATAACATATATATTATATAATGTTTATATGCAATTATTTAATTAATATAAATTTTTTCTTGAATAATTTAGTTAATACTCCCTCCGTCCCATAAAAAAGTCCACCTTTCCATTTTTGGCTGTCCAAAAATAATTGTCCCAATTAAAAATCCCAATGTACTATTTTTATAATATTCCTAATTTCCCTCCTTGCCTTGAAATTATATAAGCAATCACCTCATGTGGACCCACCATAAAATAAGGCCCAAGGAGAAAATTGTTAGCACGTCATAAAATTAAAAAAAATTAAAAATTCATCTCAGCCCTTAACTTTTATCCATCTGAACCGTTGGTTTGGTAAAGTTAAAGATATATACAAAACCCTATTTTGTTGTAAGAGAATGGCAGAGTAAGGTGGTCAAGCAGTGCAAGTGTGTAAGATATCTGAAATGGAGTAGATAAATCTTGCAAGTTTGAGTTCATTTTGAAATTATATTCTGTATTTCTTCTTTTTCGTTCTTGTGGGAGATGGAGATTGGATTTTATCAAAGAGATCAGGCGTTTCTTGATTTTGTGAGCAATGGTGGTGTAATCGAGTCCAACCTGAGCCAAGCCCGAGCTTGTAGAAAGTTTACCGAGCCCGAGAACCTCTTTGGAAGTGACAAACCGAGCCTGAACAACCCAAGGCTCAACTCGGCTCGGTTCATTTGCAGTCCTAGACGGAAGGAGTATAATTAATAACTATATTTGTTGTGTTTGAAAATAAAATTTTTTATTTAGAATCTTAAATTAAATAAAAAATCCCATTAGGTGGGGCAACTCAATTCTAACAGAAACACCTGTTTTTATTATTAAAAAAAAAAAATTCAACTGGTTCACTTGTGAATCGAAGTACCCACTGATATATCAGTGAGTATTGGTCTCGGTTGGGTCAAAACCAGTTGCGAACCGTCCCGTTCGGCAAACCATGGCTGAAAGTGACCATTTGACAATAAAGTATGGGAAAAAGCCCAGTTACAAAGGCAGCAATTAAGCATTACCTGAATATAAGACTTTGTCCAGGGATTTCGAAATTCAGTACCATCCAGTCTTTGGATCTGTATGCCAGAAGAAGTCAACAGTCGGAAAGAGGCAAATAATAGAAGAACGTGATTACAAACATTTCAAAATTATTTGTACGATCTCCTAATAACTTACAGCATATTTCATGTCCTCATAGTTAGTGTAGTCAACAATACCCATGGCTCCTGAAAAAGACTAGTAGTTCAATAAAGAGAAAACAGATAAAAGAAGGCAGTCCATAAGCTATGTAAATAGAAACACAGAAACCTCAAAGCAAGCTTAGCGATACAGGGTCAAAAACAGAACATGGAATGGATTCTAGGGTAAATTAAGGAGAAACTTGTATTTGTAAATAGAAAAGGAGATAAAATGATGAATGAGTTCTGTGGGTAATAATGACATTTAAGATGAATGGTGCTTTTGTTGGGGGGGGGGGAGGAAAGTGAACAATTCCACATTTCTTTCCAACAACGAAGTGCAAAGCAAGTAAATACAAGGAGATTTATGTTACACCAGTATGTGGAACTCAGAAAGAATTTTACTAAGCAAGAAAACACAAGGAGATTTGATAAATGTAATAATAAGTGACAAGGAAGAAAATTGACTAATTTTGTTCAAGCTCATCTCAGAAAGAATTTTACTAATTCTGGAAAACATAATAAAAGTAGAGAACTTAAGTTGTGAAGAAAGGATCAATATTATGGACAAAAAACTGGAGTTTTTCATTTCCATGCTTGTCCAAATATTTGCTAAATTGATGGCTACTACAATGAAAATCTTACCATTGTGACCTCTTCCAATAGTTCCTCATGATTTTAGACAAATAGCTACACTTTATCTATGCTATTATATACGATGTCTTTGCATGATTCCTTTGTACCACACCCGTTTGACTTCAGCAACTAAATTTCACCCACTTAGCAGTCTCTCCATTACTAACAATGCATAGAGAAGCAGTGAGAATTCCATATTAGCACCCACAAAAGCCATTACATCTCTTAATCAGCACTCACATTCACCTTTTTATGATTCCTTCATATGTTGTCCTCATGTATGTCTTGCCTGGTTATTGTCCTTTTAGTTATTCTTTCTTTTGATCCTTAGGTTGTTTTGTGCCTCTAGGTTGTAATTTGATGTGGTCCAAGATTGGGAGCAATGAGTTCTCAAGAGAAGTTTTGAACGACAATTAGTCCCTTGTAAATCAAGAGCTACGCTATCAATGAGTTAACTCCAGGTCTAGAATGTCAAGCCAAAAAATGACATGATAAAATGCAACCTTATTAATTAAAAGGATCATAGAATTTTAGACGTAATAAAATCATTCCAATTCACTAGAAACTACAAATAAAATGCATATTCTCCAATCTTAATGAATTAATAAAAAACAAACAAAAACTATGTGCACATGCTGTTATCAATGGGCAAGGTATGGAGAAAGGTGTTTTAATCTTAGGTTGAGACTAGAACACGAGTTGGAGGCTACAACCTCCCACAGAATTTAGCAACTGTGTAATACTACAAACACCTACTACCTTCACCATCGCGAAAAACTTGAGCAAAACACACTTCTCCAGCCTTCCGCATGTGATCCTGAAAATAATTCACATGTGGTAACTAGTAAGATTATTCAGGTAGCAAATTAAAAATGATAATAATAATAATAAATTAAAAAAAAGAAGAAGCAAGCTTCTATGAAAAAAGTTGGAAATACTCCCCACCTTCAAATCTTGCCATGATGCTGAGGAAGGCAGTCCACGAACAACAACTATATAGCAAGAAAGAAATAAATCAATTTTGGCTAAACAAGTAAGCCTAAATTGGACCCAGAACCGAAGTTCCACAAATAATGGTATGGTGAGAGTTTAAAAGAGATAAAGAACTTAACACACAACAAACGAGATGAAAATCTTCAAAACAAGATAAAAGAATAAAAAGTGCACCTCGATATTCCGAACGACGAGAAACACCAAATCGTCCTCCTCCCCCACCACCATAAGCACCCCGTCGATCAATTGAAGATGATTGCCTGCGACCACCATGACCAAGTTCAACCTACATCAATAGCCAAATAAGAAACTATCACTAGAAAAAAATGCCCACAATAAAGATTTAGTTTCAAAGCCTGATACCCTTAAGCGAGAACCATCAAAATTATAGCCATCTCGACCCCTAATTGCATCTTCTGCCGCCCAAGCATCGTCAAACTGCAGAAAATCATAGGTAAGATACAGCAACCACACGTGTAATCAACATATTGTTCACCATATGTATTCAAATATTATTATACACAAGATACAATACCTCCACAAAGCAATAACCAGGAGGACGAGGTGGAAGCTTCAACTCGATATCCAGAATTCGGCCATACTACAACCAACAAAAAATTAGATCTCATTTCTATACATGGTTAAACAATTAATAATCTTGCCTTATGATTAAGTGAGCATGTGCAGGTGTGGATGTTACATCCGTTGAGTGTTACAAGCAACATCAGTTCAGTGTTACTTCTGATTCATCGTGCCTCTGTGAGTGGGTACAGGTGTTACTATAGCAAAAGAACAGAACTGTTAAATATGACTTAAAAGAATGGAGAGGATTCTTCAGAGAACCAGCTCATTGTCGAAGATTAATATATTTTTTCAATCAACAATAAGAATCAAACCCTTAACCCTAGACTTCTCTTTCAGATACAATGTTAGCACTTAACCACTATGATACATGAAATCTGAACACGAAGCCCTTTATGCAGAACAGTTTGAGAAAATTGCCCATGATAAAAGATGACTTTTGAGGCCGAAGACAACTCCACAAAAAGTTCAAAGAAGGAATTGCATAATTTTGAGCTCAGCTAACCCGAAAAAGCACAAAAATCATGTAATTTTTGTTCTTCTCTTACATGCGCAGCATAAGTTCTATTACACACAGAAAATAGTGGGGCAGTGAAAAAATAATAATAATAATAATAGATTTCTTGAGCTACTTATCAAAAATTAAAATAAAAATAAAATAAAAAAATAAATAATAATAGATTTCATGAGCTATGACTATTTTAATTCTTTTTCACTACTATGATGTTACTGGAACAACTCCACACACGCGTATTTAGTCTATGTTAATGGCCAAAAAAGAAAAGATATTCACTGGATCAAATTACTCAAACCTTGTAGAAGAGATCTTCAATTTCCCAATCTTTAACATCTAACGGCAGGTTGCCAACATATATTGTGCGGGAAGAGCTAGCCATTTCCTTAAACAGAAATAGAATTCAGCAAGCACAATTCCTGCACATAGGAGATTTTGTTTTCAATGTGATATTCTCCTTGATATTCAAAAGTATATTACCAGGTTAATTTTTGCATCTGTTCCTCAACATCATGGACAAAAAAACGCAGTTAAAACTTAAAACAAAACCAAAATTTTGAAGCAAACCAAGAGAGCAATCCTCGACGTGGTGCTCCGCAAGCTCCATTGGTCATTGCTCCAAGGTGCACCAAAGCAATTATAAAATCAATATAAAAATTTGATCTCCTCATTCTTTCCCTGATTTCCACAGAGATCTAGAAGATTTCTGAATTTGAGCAAGAACTTCCAGTTTTCAAAATACCCAAAAATCCATAATAATCCTCTCCCCCATTCTACACACCTATGTATGGTTGCAAAGCTCCTATTTGTCCAAGCTCCTTTCATCTATCATGAAGAAAGTTTACATGTTATGAAATGTTATAATGTTGACAACAGATCCTTTCATTTTCCTCAATCAGTTTCTTCACAATTACATTGAAGAAAATAGCAGGAGATAGAAATATGTTCCTCTAGCCGCTGCTTTCCTATAACATTAAAAAATACGAAGTATCCATAATTCAAGTGGTAACCAACAAAAATTTATTAAACACCTTCAAGTTCGAGTGGAAGTTGGCATAGAAAAAAGTCAAAATTAACTATCCCCTTCCAAAGATCAAGGAGCTATAAGTTAATGAACTTGTTTTTCTTTTCCCTTTTTCTTTGTTTGTTTTTAGAAAGTAATGAATTATGGTACTTTTCTCATTGCTAAATGTGCAGAAAGTAATAGAAAGAAAAAATTTGGATTCCGAGCAATACTTGGGGTTGAAATAATTGATGGAAAATCCAGTTCTCAAGTACTTATCCTGAATCTTACAGGGAACTAAATGGATCATATATTATTAAACTAATCACAAATGTTGCATGATGGAAAGAAGAACTGAGACAACAAATCTACTAGTAGAAGAAATCTATTAGTCTACTGGTCAAAAAGGTATTAAAAAAAATGCAAGGATAAGTTGACAGAAGAATGTACTATCCAGAGCGAGGAAGGAAAGCCCACCAACAACCCTTTTTGTATTATTAAGTATCATGTAAACATGCAACCCCATGAGATAAGGCCAACCAAAATCCTACTCTTTGCCTTTGGTGTATCTGACTTAAAACATGTCTAGAGTGAACCTAAACAAATCGATTCTGAGCTTCTGTCATAAGCTATATTAGGATAAAATAAACCCATTCAGAAATAACTTCAGAAAATTAACAAGATCATTTTAGTATAAGTCAAGAAACTGATACAGCATTATACATCAGTATTATGGAAGGTCATATACTGGAATTCATGTAGTGTGAGCAAAATCAAAAGAAAATAAATACTCATCAATTTACAATGCGAAAAGCAGGGCTCAAATACTGTACCAACCAGCTGTTTCAGATCAATTATTCAACAGTACATATCTTTTGGGAATTCATATTATCTAGAAACGTGAATGGGTCTAAGATTATTCCCAATGATAATACGAGACAATGTCAATACTATCACATCAATACATCAAGAAAAATATTTTGACCCGTTTGTTATAGTCGAATGTAATTTTCCCAAGAAGAAAAAATATATATTCTTAGCTCATTTACAATGGAAATTTGATAAACCCTAGACAGAGGAGAAATGATAGAGACCACGATTCAAATCGTACCAAAACCAGAATTGATGACTAGATTTTCAGCCAGAACGTGCCCGTGGAGGGTGATGGATGATTCGCTCCTCCGAGATCAGTAGATCTAACTCTTCGAGATGGATGGTTCGATTCAGGTTTCTAGGGTTTCTTTTGAATCTTCAAATATTCTAACAAGATGGAAAGAGGGAAATTAGTTTTTAGGAAGGAGAAACATTTTAAATGCCACGGTAAGAACGTATGGATATCCTCTCAAACTCAAGATAAAACATTTTAATGGAATAGACACGGTATTAAATACAATTAATACCAAGTGTATTACTAATAAGACTTCTCCTTCAGAAGTTTCCTTATCCAAAGCATTGGTCAAACCTGCAATTGAAGTTAAAGGCTTCAATCTTACCCATCCTAAGAAGAATGAAGAATTTCTCACTCTTCTTACTTAGAAAATTCAAGGACTTAAAATTCAGACTCTATCCCATGATGAATCTGAAATAGGTTCTGATTCTGATGCGTTATCTCATATTGAGGCTTTTCAAACTGATTTTACTCAGATGCCTGAGTTCAACAGAATTGTCTATGATAAGAATATTCACTCCAATACAGCACCTGCTCCGAGTAGATATTATTATCCTAGACCCACACCTCAAGATATCTTGTATAAAGAAGATTATTTTCATACACAGAAATCTTTTCATGGTAAGACCATTTATGAATGGAACATAGATGGGAAATCTGATTATCAGATTTACGAAGTTATTCATCAAATGTTGATGTATAACTAAGTCTGTAAAATAAACCACAACACTGACCCAACCATTGCTAAATTTGTCGTTGCTGGTTTTACAGGAATCCTTAAAGGATGGTGGGATAATGTTCTCACTGACATTCAGAAAGCTGAAATCTTTTCTGCTACCAAGATCGTTAAAGATGAAGCTACCCAACAACCAGGACCTACTCCAGATGCGGTTTACACTCTCATCACTACTATTATCCAACATTTTGTTAACCCTGAAGGAGCTAATAGTGAACGGAGTCGTGAGCTTCTACAGAATTTAAGATGTCTATCTTTAACTCATTTTCGGTGGTATAAAGATGTATTCTTGGCAAAGGTTCTCCAACTCAATGATGCAAATCATGAGCATTGGAAAGCAAATTTTGTGGATGGTTTACCAACCTTTTTAGCTGAAAGAATCAGGAAAAAGCTTAGAGATATGAATAATGGTATCTCTATCCCTTACAGAAACTATACCTATGGTGGATTAGTCAATATTGTAATCCAGGAAGGTCTAGCTCTCTGTAATGATCTGAAGTTACAATCCCAGTTAAAAGCACAAAGATTAACTGGTAGAAAGGAAGTGGGTGAATTTTGTGATCAATTTGCCTACCAGACTCCCTTATCTTATCTTAAACATAGGAAAAGAAATAAGGCTGAAAAGCCTTATAAAATGAAGTATTCCAAAAGAAAGAATTATTCAGAGGAAAAGGATAATTCTCGACAGTATACTAAGCCTGAAAGGAAATATATTCCTAAAGCAAAGGGTAAAGGAAAGCCCAAAGCTGAGGCTAAATGTTTCAAATGTGGACGCATAGGCCACTATGCAAACAAGTGCAGAACTAAGGAGAAACTTAGTAGTCTTCACATCGAAGATGAATTAAGACTTCAATTAAGTAAATTGTTACTTAATACTAGTTCTTCTGAATCAGAGTCATCAGCTGATTATGGGGACGTTGTTATGGAATTACAGTCTTCTTCTTCCTCTGAAGCAGAAGTCCGAAATCCGAGATGTTCTTGTAATCCCTTTCATGATGATTATTATAAAGCAATTGTTGAAATGAATGAGTTAAGCTTAAATGTTTTAACTTCGACTCAACAATCTTTATTGGATCTTATAGATCATATCCAGGATCCTCAACTCAAATATCAAAAGCAGATAAATCAGCTTGCCAACCAGCAAATATCTGTCTGGAAACTAAATTCTTTACATCTTTTTCCAGTACTTGTTTAGCAGCACTACAATCAATGCGTAACAAGAATTTCTGATTAATTAAATCATCTTGGAATTTATAAATGCATTTAACCAAAGAAATAATTTATTTTTTGATGGTTGAATAATTTAATTGTGCATTTTTTCAAGTTCCTGAAGTGAAGCGAACAAGCTCCTCTGTTCCTGTATTTGGATTATTCTGTTTCAGAATACCACCATATCCAATATTAGATGCATCTGTTTCCACAATTTTGAACCATGAAGAATTGGCTAGAGCTAAGCAAGGAATTTGTTTTGCTTTGAGTTTAATCTTCTGGACTGCCTTGGTGTGTTCCAAAGTCCATGGGGAAGGAGATTTCCTTAACCTGGTGTACAAAATTGCTGTATTATGTGCAAGATCTCTGTAGTGATTTCGAATATAATTCAAACTACCAAGAAATCTCTGAAGTTGAGTTATACTACGATCAATAGGTCGAATTTTTCCATCACAAATTTCATGACCAAGAAATCTGACCTGGGTTAAAAACAGTTTTAGTTTAGGAGCAGAAACTACTAAACCACTTCGGTAAATAAAATCTTTGAAAATTTTCAAGTGTTTATAATGTTGATCTATTAATTTTGAAAATATGAGAATATCATCAATATAAACAATAGAAAATTCAGTATAAGGATTAAATATGTCATTCAAAATATGTTGAAATTCTGAAGGGGCATTTTTTAATCCAAATAGCATTACTGTCCATTCATATTGTCCAAAAGGTACGCAAAAGGCTGTTTTGTACCTGTCATGTTCTGCAATCTGTACCTGGTAATATCCAGACTTAAGATCAAATTTAGAAAAGATTACAGCAGATTGTAATCTATCTAAAAGATCTTTGATGTTGGGAATTGGATATCGGATCCAGCTCAAAGCAAGATTGAGTGGTCGATAATCAATAACCAATCGAGGAATTCCTCTTTCTTTTTCAGCATTGTTATTGACATAAAAAGCTCTGCAACTCCATGGGGAGTAGCTATCAGTGACAAGCTTCTTTGCCATTAAAGAGCTGATTTCAGTTTTGCATAATTCCAAGTAGTCAGCTTTCATGTGGCTGGGACTAGCTTTAGAAGGAATCATAAGATCGATAAATCCCTTTTCATAAGGTAAAGAAACAATATGCTTCTTTCTATCCCAAAAAGCATTAGGAATCTCACTACAGATTTCCTTTAGAAAGTTTTGTCGTATTGACTCAATTTTCTGTTGCTCAGTGGGTTGTACCAATCTTTGATTAATTGCTAAGGAGGATACCTCCTTTTGCAAATAATTCAGTTGTTTTTCCTTAAAGATAATGTTATCCTTAAGAGCATTGATATGCTTGTTTACTGGTGGGGTCAAAAACTGTAACTGAAACAATTAATACTAAGTGTATTAAAATCTGTAACTGAAACTTCATCATCCCAGTTTGAAGTTCCTCAATCAGAAAACGCGAATTATTTTCAACTCTTGAATCAAGTTACTTACCAAAAATGGTATATATCTATCAATTTGGTAATTAATCAAGAGTACACCATCACTAATGCTATTGCCTTAGTTGATAGTGGTGCAGATATGAACTGTATACAAGATTGAGTGGTTGATAATCAATAACCAATCGAGGAATTCCTCTTTCTTTTTCAGCATTGTTATTGACATAAAAAGCTCTGATACCAAATAAGAGCGAGGATCGATATTCAAATTATAATAAATTATAATATTAGAATATAACAATAATTGTATAAGATAATAATAAACTTACATAAAACTTTCTTCTTTATTGAACTTCCAAACTAGTACAGAGAAAAATATTACAAGAGGAAGAAAAGAAAATTGAAAGATACATTTAAGGGAACCTTTGCCCTCTATTTATACATGAAATGGACTTGAAATTATCATTTTGAAGTCCGCATAGTGCATAGGATCGTGTGCTGGAATAATGCAGTCGGTCGGCCCACCACTAAGTGCTGTCTCCTTATCTGATGAAAAGTAGACATTTGATGAAGGAAATACTGTAGAACCAAAGACTTTTGGGAAAAGTTCTTTGTCTTCTTCTGTCGGCAAGATAAGAGGAATCTTTACTTTTTGGGTGGATTCATTTTGTCCACCAAGTGGCCGGTGAGGGAGTCCCAATAATCGGCTACTGTGGGTTCACCTTCAGAAATAAGATCTTCATTGGGATCTTGTGCATAACCAGCTAGACAGGAAAACTGATTACCATCTTGACTGGTCTGGCTAAAGACTGACACCATGGATTCATCATCTCGTACTGTAGGTGTGGAGGAATCAAAAGATTTAACAAATTTGTTCCTCATAAAATCTATGCATTTAACCATTAAATCTGCTTCGGTAATTAATGGTTGTTGCTTTCTGATCATATCTTTAACGAGTTCAAATGAGTTAAAGATTTTTGGTTCTGGTATAGTTAACTTTGGAACATTATCCATGTATACCAATGTTTTCTTTCTGATAAAATGGAGGAGGGCTTGGATAGGGTCTTGAGTCATGCCTGACCACCATCGGTAAAAGAAGATCCTCTGAAGGACTGGTAACTTGTCAGTGGTATAACCACATTGAAAATCCCATTTCCAAATCCAAGGGATTCCAAATTCAGTAAAGAACAATAGGGTGAATTTCCCTACAGGAATATTATCCTATCCCCTTAATTGAGGATGAAATTGTTGCCATGGCAAGTATAACTGCCTAATTGATTCGGGCAAAACATCCAGATCAGGGCCAAATATAGCCCACCAGGGTATAACCTAGTTTGGGAAATCAACCTTAACTGATTGAGGGCATATCTTGAAGAATCAAGAATGCTTATGCTTCGGATTTTGATAAAAGAACGAATATGTCCATGCTGAGATATAATCCCAATAATTGTAATGATGCCATAGGATATTTTCCTTGGCAAATTAGGATTTAATCCCCAGTCACTAGGCCGTATAAGCCTCTTAAAGATAGCTTTACTGAAATTGCATCATGTGGTTGATCTCCACAAAGGAAGTTTCAGTAAGAATGGCTTCATAGATATATCTATGGCGACCATCCGGTGCAGCATATTGTTGTGTTTGGAAATATCTTGATTTAACTTCCCAAGGATCTGGCATCCATTGCTCGTCTTGAGAATCCAGTACCAATACTGTCTGAATATATCTTTGATTAGGTATCCATGGAGTTTCTTGTTCAAGAACCTCTTTCATGGTTGGTTTCTGTTATTTCTGTTGTGAACTGCTGCTGCCTTTAGAAGGTGTACTTAGCAGATCGGCAACATGATCCAAATATGGAAATTGATTATCATTTAGTGGTATAACCACTTTGGCTTTAGCCTTGTTTTTGCCACGAGCCTTTGAAGGAATTTGTTTTGCTCTTAGTTTAATCTTCTGGACTGCCTTGGTGTGTTCCAAAGTCCATGGGGAAGAAGATTTCCTTAACCTGGTGTACAAAATTGCTGTATCCTGTGCAAGATCTCTGTAGTGATTTCGAATATAATTCAAACTACCAAGAAATCTCTGAAGTTGAGTTTTATCCTTAATTTCATCTGGAAATTTAGAAGCAAACTCAATACTACGATCAATAGGTCGAATTTTTCCATCACAAATTTCATGACCAAGAAATCTGACCTGGGTTAAAAACAGTTTTAGTTTAGGAGCAGAAACTACTAAACCACTTCGGTAAATAATATCTTTGAAAATTTTCAAGTGTTTATAATGTTGATCTATTGATTTTGGAAATATGAGAATATCATCAATATAAACAATAGAAAATTCAGTATAAGGATTAAATATGTTATTCAAAATATGTTGAAATTCTGAAGGGGCATTTTTTAATCCAAATGGCATTACTGTCCATTCATACTGTCCAAAAGGTACACAAAAGGCTGTTTTGTACCTGTCCTGTTCTGCAATCTGTACTTGGTAATATCCAGACTTAAGATCAAATTTAGAAAAGATTACAGCAGATTGTAATCTATCTAAAAGATCTTTGATGTTGAGAATTGGATATCGGATCCAGCTCAAAGCAAGATTGAGTGGTCGATAATCAATAACCAATCGAGGAATTCCTCTTTCTTTTTCAGCATTGTTATTGACATAAAAAACTCTGCAACTCCATGGGGAGTGGCTGTCACTGACAAGCTTCTTTGCCATTAAAGAGCTGATTTCAGTTTTGCATAATTCCAAGTAGTCAGCTTTCATATGGCTGGGACTAGCTTTAGAAGGAATCATAAGATCGGTAAATCCCTTTTCATAGGGTAAAGAAATAATATGCTTCTTTCGATCCCAAAAAGCATTAGGAATCTCATTACAGATTTCCTTTAGAAAGTTTTGTCGTATTGACTCAATTTTCTGTTGCTCAGTGGGTTGTACCAATCTTTGATTAATTGCTAAGGAGGATACCTCTTTTTGCGAATAATTCAGTTGTTTTTCCTTAAAGATAATGTTATCCTTAAGAGCATTGATATGCTTGTTTACTGGTGGGGTCAAAAACTGAAAAGTGACTGACTGGTCATGTAAAATAGAGCATATTCCATGAGAATCAATTTTCTCAATTGGCATGATCAAAGCTAAAAAGGGGGTGTCCAGAATAACTTGTTGTGCCATATTCCTGATGAGTAAGAAAGTAGATGGTAAACAAATACCTTCTTTACAAATGAAAACATGATTAAGTTTATACTTAATCTGCATTTTACCACCACTTGCACTGGTAAGACCTTGAGTGGTTTTTTCAAAATATTGAGTAGGAACCAATCCTTCTTGTATACAGTTCATATCTGCACCACTATCAACTAAGGCAATAGCATTAGTGATGGTGTACTCTTGATTAATTACCAAATTGATAGATATATACCATTTTTCTTTACTGAATTTGGAATCCCTTGGATTTGGAAATGGGATTTTCAATGTGGTAATACCACTGACAAGTTACCAGTCCTTCAGAGGATCTTCTTTTACCGATGGTGGTCAGGCATGACTCAAGACCCTATCCAAGCCCTCCTCCATCTTATCAGAAAGAAAACATTGGAATACATGGATAATGTTCCAAAGTTAACTATACCAGAACCAGAAATCTTTAACCCATTTGAACTCTTTAAAGATATAATCAGAAAGCAACAACCATTAATTACCGAAGCAGATTTAATGGTTAAATGCATGGATTTTATGAGGAACAAATTTGTTAAATCTTTTGATTCCTCCACACCTACAGTACGAGATGATGCATCCATGGTGTCAGTCTCTAGCCAGACCAGTCAAGATGGTAATCAGTTTTCCTGTCTAGCTGGTTATGCACAAGATCCCAATGAAGATCTTATTTCTGAAGATGAACCCACAGTAGCCGATTATTGGGACTCCCTCACCGGCCACTTGGTGGACAAGATGAATCCACCCAAAAAGTAAAGATTCCTCTTATCTTGCCGACAGAAGAAGACAAAGAACTTTTCCCAAAAGTCTTTGGTTCTACAGTATTTCCTTCATCAGATGTCTACTTTTCATCAGATAAGGAGACAGCACTTAGTGGTGGGCCGACCGACTGCATTATTCCAGCACACGATCCTATGCACTATGCGGACTTCAAAATGATAATTTCAAGTCCATTTCATGTATAAATAGAGGGCAAAGGTTCCCTTAAATGTATCTTTCAATTTTCTTTTTTTCCTATTGTAATATTTCTCTCTGTACTAGTTTGGAAGTTCAATAAAGAAGAAAGTTTTCTGTAAGTTTATTATTATCTTATACAATTATTGTTATATTCTAATAATAAATAAGACACTTCAATGAACTCTCAAAACATGAAATGATTATTATATAAAAAAAAAATAACATTTTAAATAAAATGAATCATTGAAATAGAATTACAAAAATATAATAAAACATGAAATGGTTATTATATATAAAAAAAATAGCATTTATAAAATGAATCATTGAAATAGAATTACAAAATTATAATATTTTGGCACTGTAACTATTCTCAAAATATAAATTTGATTTGATATGAAAATATAACATTTTGCATTAAAAATGCTCAAACATTATTTTTTAGAATAGAGAAACATTTTTAGAACAAAGATTTGTATTTACCATTTAGCCCCCTAATGTCATTTCTTTTTTTTATTTATTATTTATTTATTTATTTTTTTATCGCGAATGGTAAGTTCTTTTAACTTTTGAAGTTTGTACTTTATGGACAAAATATTTATGACAAAAATAAATAAATAAATTACACCACGTATCTTAAGGTTTCGTCCATGTATATAATCCTCATATTGATTTTTTTTTTCTTTTTTTTTTTTTTGTTGGCACCGAAACTCATTTAGACGGGCCCCTTTAAACCCATCCTAAATTACAAATCGAGAATGCTGTTAACTGCCATAATCCTCATACTGTTGCTTTCGTAATATATATTATATTTATCACAATAAATGTCTTTCAAGTTTATAATTGTACTTTGATTATTTATTTATTTATTTATTTTTCTTGGTCAAACACAACTCACATATTTACTGTCGCACATTTTTTGGCACCCGAGGTTGAACTCCTTCCCCCTTCTCGGCCCACACTATTTTTCGTTGTTCAGATTGACTGTTCACTAAAGAAAGATTGTGCTATTTACATAAAAATCTTCGAGGGAGGAATAATTTGGTAAATAAGGGAAGAGGTGTCAGAAAAGCTACTTACTGAAAAAAAAAAAAAAAAAAAAAACACAAACAAACAAAAACAACCACCGACGTCTAGTCTAGCCTAATGGTGTAAAACCCTGTGAACAGTATTATGAAATAACTTGTTGAGGTAAAAGACAATTTTACCATTATTCTTTTTTCGGGAAATTGAAAACTTTTAACGACAACTACCAACATATTATTTTAAAACAGATATTTTGTATTGTGAGGGCTTTACGGCTGGTTTCTTAAAACCCTTTAACCACTTTGCTATAAAACCATATTAGTGTGATAATTATTTGAAGAAATTTTAGCCTTTTTTTTTTCTAAAGCTAAGTCATATATTATTGCAAATTATTTTCTTCATATTTTTTTTGACAATGGATAAAAGTCAAAGGTGCTTTAGATTGTGTTTATCCATTCGCTTCCATTTTCATCAGAAATTGATTTTTCACATCAAAAGCAAAGTTGTTGAGGTTTTGAGTTTTGATATAAAATTGTGGGTCCCATGTCTACCTAGGTTAATTTTGCTAGGGAGGGAGGAGACTGCAACTTTGAAGAAACTAAATAGACACTAGTAAAATCTTATAAGTGAATGTTAACCTTCATGATGCACTGCTCAATAATTTTCCTACCTAGAGTACCAATCCAGGTCCTAACCTACACCATTTTAACTAGAAGATGGGTAATTTGCATTGGAGAAATGTATAATTATTACAAAAAATACATGGGTGGTTCCTACAGCAGCATTTTAGGTTTGTTGAATTCATTGGGGGCATCCATTGGTTGAGACTTCAGAGTATTCCCTCATTGGATTCAATATAGAGCAATTATTCTTTAGGTTTATTGGTTGAATGGTATACCCTAATTTTATTGGTTAAATACAGTAAGACCATACTAATGTATGTTCAGGCTTTTACCTTCTGCTCTTTCACTCCTTGACATAGTGAGTCATAACTAATGTGCATTTTGGGCCCTGTTCATCTGATTTTAACACCCACTGTGTGACTAAGCAAGGAGACACAATGTGCCTTTGTACACCTGCATTGACTTCCTAGGTGAATATTAACTGATGAAACTGTGGAGATCTTTTTTTTTTTTTTTGTCATCCAAAAGCACAAAGGCCTAAAGCCAAGGTGGCAGTACAGAGGCTTATAAAGCCAAGCCAGAAAAGGCATACAAATCATGAAGCAAAGCAAATAAATGAAGAACATATTCCAGATTTGGGGAGAAAACAGAGCCCAACACTTTGCAAACGGAACTACCACGAGAGAAAGCAGCAAACTGGATAGACCGAAAGGTCTGGCCATCAACACGGCAACCGCTCCAAAGCTACAACCACAAGGCGCTCCAACACATAAAACCCAGCACAAAATCTAATCAAAGAGAAGATGAGCAAATCTAAGCGGGGAAAAACCCAAAATCAGCCTAAATCAGAGATCTAGCCGGAGGAGAACAATAGATCTGCCAAGGTGAGACGAAAACGAAACAAATAAGAGCAGATTGAGCCGAACATAAACAAAAATGGCGTAAAAAAATACCCACGGAGCGCACTTATTCGAACACGCCGGGTTTATTGCATCCGGGGTAGACATCTAGCAGCTCCCCACTCCCATGGAAGGGAGCAGGGAGCTCCAAAGGTGTGGAAGATCTTTTGATCTGTTGAGAACTATCCCATATCAACTCCTATGTTGTATCAAAAATTGCAGTTTTTGAAGCAGGATGTGTTTGGGTCATGTTTTCACTCCCTTGACCTTAATGGCCCATCTGGGGCATATATTTTTGTAGGACAATGTAGGATGTGTTGGTGGGTCATATCATCTGATTTTTGTCTATTTACTATGACCTAAAAATACTTTCTTTCTTTTTTACACTCCATATTTTGGGCCAATGATAACTCGACATGCAAGTAAATGTGTCAACTTTATTTCATTATTCTATTTATGTGTGATTGGCCGAAATCATGTAATAATTTCTCAGCTTTGCCGAATTCATTTCTTCTGAAAAATCTCCAAAGTTCACATGCATATGATGCATGCCTGCATGCTTGACTCTGGAAACAGAAAAGGGATAAACATCCATTAATCTCTCTATGAGGTCCTTGGATACCAAACACATTCTACAAAACCCAAAAGATGATAATGCAAAAGGAGTCAATAAAATAGGAATGCTCATTAAAAGTCTAAAAGTGAAAGAAAAAAGGTAAAAGGAGATTTTTATTTTTTTTATTTTTGTATTTTTAAAAAAGGGAATCATATTAGACACCATGTTCTTCCTTCAACTAATCTATGAAAATAGTGTACAAACAAAAAAATTACAAGTCAACGGCCAAGCTATCTGAACTTGCCATTTCTTCTTGACCAAACACCGAGTGGTCCAAAGATAAATAAAATTAATCTTGAACAACTCCTCCTAATAAAGCCTAATATGAACAGAAGAATGTCATTGGATGCTCTATGCTTCCCTAGACAATCATCTTACAATTAACACATAAGGTTGAATCAGAAACCAATATCTGATTTCCACCTTGTGACAATTTCATGAATGAATATAAATTTCTCTTAAACCTAACCACTTTGTTATGATGATTCGGGGATGACGATATGTTGAGCACGGTAGGAGAATGAATTGAAAACAGTCGGTGGTGGAGCAAGATTTCATAACTTCAAGTGCCCATTCCATGATGCTGCTGAATTATTGGATTTCTTCACTGGTTATGCTAGCTGATCAAACACCTTTCTTTTGAAACTGTAACTTAGCTCCTCATTTTCTTTTCCTTTCTGTTACTGACCCTTTTCACTGTATAATTATTGTTAGTCTCCTAGGAAGATGATGTACTCCCAAGTGCAAATCAAGTCGATAAATTCTGTTTAGAGACTGTTCCGGTGGTGGCTTGAGAAGCACTAGCTGCTGCTTCAGTCACTGTTGCTGCTGCTGCTGTTGTTGTTGCACCCACTGCATTTAGCATTCTATTGGTGGTGGTTGTCGATTCTGGTATCATATCCGATAAATGGATCAATAAAATTTTGATAACCATATCAATTGAAATGAAGATGTGAGCTATCATTGGTTAAACTTACAACCTGAAGTAGTAGTTGTCGTTGTCGTTGTGACTGTGATTGAAGAAGGAAGGGGTAGGATCCCAGTGGATCTATAATGCTGAGGTAAATATGGGTATTGTACCATTTGGGGATCCTGAACACCAAAACCATGAGCTTGGCTACTCTGTGCATACTGGGCATAATAAGGATACAGATTGGGGTAAATTCTGGGTGTCCCTGATGCCCCAATGGTGTAATAAGGTGAGAATTGGCCTCCATATAAATCATAATAGTTCTGAAACACCGCAATCAAATTGTTATTGTCGTAGAGCATAAGCTATAAATGCATTAATAAGATAAATACTAACCATGGGATATATGCTGTCTTGGGAATATCCACTATACCTATTAGTTAGAAAAAAACATAGAAATGGGATGGGGAGATTAATAGAGATCAAGATACATAAAAAAAGAACATACATAAAAAAGCATTGATAAGTATTTCTTTATGACCCTATTGCTTACCCATAAGCTGAATAAGGGAATGTAAATTGACCAGTGGGTTGATGAAAATGTATCGAAGAAGAGCCATGATAAGCAGATGGAGACACTAATCCAGGTACTGGTCTAAACCGCCCTGTACCTGCAATATTGTATCGATCTGTCCAAAAGATTAATTTTTTATAATATCCCCTTTGCCTCAATTAAGATAAAAAAAAAAAAAAAAAAAATTATATTTTAGTTCACTATATCAGATGATGAATATTTATCCGAGCATAGCTACTTAATCAACTGTCAAGGTGGAAACAGATGTAAATGAAATTGTGCTGATTATTTCCTGTGCCAAATTTACAGCTCATTTGCTCAATAGTTCACGGTTGAGTCAGAAAAGAATGTTCATTAATTAATACATGTTAGATCTTAAAGGGATCAGAAAGAAGCATTGAATGTATATAGAAGTAAATTCGGGGAAGAAAAGGAATTAATTAGGAGAGAGGTACAAACTATGTTTAGGAGATGGTGGAGGCGGCTTATGTGCACCAAGTGAAGCAAGATTGCAGTTTGCCCTCCTTCCATCAATCACAGGATATGGGTTTTGACAGGCTCTCATGGCAGCATCTGGATCCTTAAATGTAACCTGAAAAATCAATTACACACAAAAGTGTGTGTGAGTGTGTGTATATATAACTCATTATGATCTTGACAAAGTATGAAATTTGAAAGAGAAGGCAAGTGAAATGAATATAGCTAGGCTTACAAAACCATAACCCTTGGATCTGCCGGTAGTTTTGTCAGTGATAACAACAGCCTCCTGGATCTCTCCAAACTGCTCAAAATAACGCCTCATGGCATCTCTCTGAGTCTCCCAAGCCAAACCTCCAACGAAGATTTTGGTGTAGGTGGTGTCATTCAACTGCCCTCCCACCATTTGAAATTATATATATAATTAAAAAATATGAGAAAGAGCAAGTAACCCAAAATACAAATTCAATAATCCAATTAATTCCCGGAAGCAAAATATAGAGATCAAAGAATGAGATGGATGGAGAGAAAAATCAGAAAGAGGCCCTCTGAATGTGATTAACATGCATGATAGTGGTTGATGGTATCACAAAGCTAGCAGTGCTCCTCAAAATTGTGTTTAACTTGTTAGTTTTCCATTACTATAACTTGGACACTTTTTTCACAACTACTCCTAAGATTCCTCCAAATTGATACCCTTAACGAGAAAATCATTACTGTTGAGGGTGGAAAGGAAAGGAAAGGAAAAGAAGAACCAACTAATCAATAATTTATTTATGCATGTGTGTGTGTCTTTGGTGTAACAGTTGAGGAAAGACTTTATATATATATATATATATATGTACTAGCTTGTGTATAAGAAGAGAGAGAAGGGATGACAAATAAGCAGGAGGACCAAGGAAGAAAAAAGAAAGACAAAAAAGCTGCTAGGTCGGCACCCACGACAAAGGTAGGGCAAGGTTGTCCAATGAAAAAAATAAGACCACAACCTGTTCTTTTTTTTTTTTTTTTGGAACTTTATCAGTAGTTCCTATGAATAGTATATTTTGTTGGAGTGGGCTTTGCCAATTTGACAGTACCTCTGCTCCGCTCTTCATGTTCCATGATGATGACCTGTGATGGCACTTGTGGGGTTTCTCCTTGACTCTATTTCTCACTCCTATTTGATTGTGTTCAACTCTCTCTCTCTCTCGGTTGTATTTAACAGATTCTTGTTGCAACATTAATAATTTTGTTTTTTTGTTTTTTGTTTTTTTTGTTTGAAGGTGAGTCAACCTAGGCTCCTACTGCCTACATAACTCAAAAAAGTATCTCTAGCAATTCAAAAACTTACCTCACCTCCTATGAAATTAAGAATGCAACAATAATGTAAAAGATATTACTTTTTCGATCTAGTAGTATTTGTAAATTATAATCCAATATGGGGTGATATGTAGTCGATTCAAATACTCAAATCAATTACATAGGGTTTAGATGTTGCAACTACTCTCTTTAGCCCAAAATATATAGAGTTAATGGGAGCATAGTGTTAAAGTGGGCCAAACGGCTTCCGGCAGCCTTCTAAAACCTTGCTAGAAAGCTTCAAAATTAAAAGGGTAAATTATATTTATATAACAAATTATACTAAAAACGTTTATTATTTTAACCTTCTTTAAATTCATTTGTCTACAGTCTAAAAGTGATTTTGTGTATAAAAAGTCAATAATGCACTTCTATTATAATACATATTATATTACATTTTATACCATAGAATGGCAAAATTGTCATTTTATAAAATTTGATAACAGGTTTGCTAATAAAAAAAATACGCACTAAATTTCAGGAGAGTCCAAAGTAATAAACGCTAAACGCTCTACCCATGTATAATTTGTCTAAACCTAAGGCAAGATCAATGTAATTTATCAAAATTTTAAACTAATATTGGCACCGTGTTCTAATATAAAGAGCAACGACTCTGTTAATTAAGCCTTTGAAAATTTTGATATAATTCTCCATTTCTTATTTTTCATCAAATTTGAACAAAGATGATAAATGATAATTTGGTATTACAAAAAATACCTCATGAATCCAACTTTTTGTTAATTATCATAAAATGAAATCAGTATACAATAAAGGTACCAGATTCTTTATTTTTCTTTTTGTTAAATGTGAATATCATCTAAAATAATACTTCCTCCATCTCAAATTAAATGTTCACAATTTTTTTTAAATGAATGAATTTTAATATTTTTTATCATATTTATAGTGAATGAATTACCAAATATGCTCATAGTGAATTTACAAGATGTAATTATTTACTTTTTGTAAGAAGATTAAATTGATAATATTACCAAAAAAAAAAAAAAAAAGAGAAGTAAGTAATACTTTGACTTTTTAAATGAAATATTTATTTTGAGACAATAAAATAAAAAAAAATAGATATTTAAATTGAGACAGAGTGATTATAATGGTAGGAATTTATGTGGCCCCACACCTCAAATTGCATGGACGGTAACTTTTGAGGATGGCCTACAGGGGAAACTACAGCACCCCACAATTATTTACATTGACAACCTATGGTACAAGCAAACATCATCGCATTGATATGGTTTCTATCTCCACGGAAGGAAGGGCCCCTCTTATTTAGGGCACTAGGACTTAGATGTCCGGCAGCTACCCCCATTCCACCATCTTAGGGGATACTGAAGTCTCTTTACAGAAGTGCCTAAGGTGACAAATTAAAACAAAGGGTCCCTCAAACTATTGTTTTACTTTGTATAATTTCTACGGCGAGGAGCTTTGATCAACACTGTGGGTTGGCCCTTGGATTGAGAATATTTTAGTGTCTCTCTCTCCCTCCTTCTAATGTGTCTAATACGCGCGTGCGTGTGTATATATATATATTGAATATTTGATTTATGAAAAAAAAAAAAGTCTGGAAAATATTTTGAAAAGTGGAATACTTAAAACTGGAGGAATGCTTGCCATTTGTTCAAATTGTGTGGATGGGGATTGCGATATCAGTTTTATTAATAATTTATTTATATTTTGATAAATAATTCCCACACCTAAAACCCTATCTGAGAAATCTAATCAGGGGAGGATTTGAACAGCATGTACTATCAAATAGATATATATGAGTCCAATATGTCTACTACATTTATGTAATCTTAAGATCGAAGAAAAAAAATTTGTTCCAAGGATTCGTTATTTGTGTATTCTGTAGATAAGATCAACCCTTTACCCTTACAACCAGCTTATCTTAAAAGCTATATACATGATGCATATGACTCTGTTCGTAAGGATGAAGGTGGTGGTTTTATCTTGCGTGTTGAAGATGGTAATACAATTCTCAAAGAAGATGTTAGCCAGCTAATTTTTTTTTGGGCAAGAATGTTAAGGGGTTAGTGGTTAGAGGGGAGAGAATGGGTGCAAGGCTCGAATAAAGGTTTCTGAATATAAAGAGCAACCCAATTACTCAGACAACACGACACTTGCTTAACCTGCGATTCAATGGAGGCTATTCTACTTTCCTCCTCCAATTTTTTTTTTTTTTGCCCTTTTAAACTATCAAATCCGGAAATCAATGGCCATGCAATTTGGACCACTATTTGTGAACGAAACATTTGTAATTGGCAAATTTTATTATCAAAATTAGTCCGATGAAGCTGTATTTTTCATGTGTTAAATTAAAGTCTTGTTCTCATAATCGAACCAAAATATTGGGAAGCGTGCTTACATATTTCAATTCGAAGAGAACAATATATTAAGTCAAGGTAGTGTATTAGGACACGAGTGTTCGTTTTTGGTAATGTTTAGGTCAAAACAAATTTTCGTGTTCCATTTAGTTGGAGCCTGGAGGGATGGAAAGTGGATGGAATGGAGAGGAGGAGGGATGGATGAAACATCCCTATGGAATGGAACTACAGTACAATTCTAAGATTACTAATTTGTGTGAATATTTATTTTTTTATCTAAAGAGCGCACGTACTATACACACAAGTGTTTTAGGTTGTTATACTCTCCCTGGTCGGAGTTCATAATTTGAAGAAAATGAGGAAGCGGTCAAACTACGAATCAGAGCATTCGTTGAGTGGTTAATAATTTGTAATCTACCAACAATCATTCTACTAGAGGCATTCAATAATTGGTTTTTGATAGAACACGGTGGGTGTGAGATTGAGTCAGAGTCCATATCTTCTTTCAAAGACAGTGGATTATTTCAATCGTCAAAGTTGAATTTTTTCTTAATTGGATGACTTTCTCCTATTAAGTTTCCTCACTAAAATCTTAGTGTCAAACTCTAACTCTTCTGTAGTACTTTTATTAGTTTATTAGTTCCACTTTATTTTTACTTTGTGACTAATAATTAAAATTTATTTGGATAAAAATTAAATTTGACAAAAAAGGAAATTCATAACCTATTAACCTTCCAGATATTATTCCATATTTATTTTTCAACACCCTTCTACACAAGCAAGATCAAGACCAAGATTATTTATAGAAAAAGTCGTAGCATATTTAGTAGTGCACATGAGTAATGTTCTTCCTCTGCAAATCAATATTGCGATCGCGAATATCATTTTCTTAAAATGGTATTATTTTCATTCTTGTAATTATAATGTTCAATTTTAGTTCTTAATGATAATAAGCAGAGTTTGAAATTGTTAGGCATTGCATTGAGGAATGAGATATGGGTAGGTTATGGAACTTCACAGTTTTCTAGACGTCTTGATGTTGAAGGAATCGCCATTTTTTTTTCCTTTCCCTTTATGCATAAAGATTGATATAATTAATTTTAACAAATGTGAAAAAAAACAAATTAAAACATTCTTTGAACGCATTGTTTGACAAAATTCAAGGTCAAACCCAATTTATCAATGGACTCTATAGCCAACGGTATGACCTCCGCCTCCGCCTCCGCCTCCACCACTGCTCGCTGTTGCCAACCAACGCCGACCCTCTCTCTCTCCCTCCCTCCCCATCGTTCCCTCTTCTTCTAATTATATTGTAGTTTATATTACATATGTTAGTGATATGTATATTTTTGCAACATCATATATGAACAAAAAGGCTAGACCAAAAGCATCTGCTTGGGGCCAAATCTCGTACCATATATGGAGATCATGAAGAGGACACGACATAATTCGAGTTTTACTAGATTCGTGGGTGTCACACACGGTCCGTAGACCTGCTTATAAAAAAAAAAAAAATTTGAAACCATGGAGAGAAATTTGTTTGAAAATATGTTTGCTTCTGTAGACTTGGAACTTGAGTTCTAAGTCTATGTACCAAGAGGCTGCTTAAAACATAGGGTTTTGTATTGTATACAGTGAATGGGTAATTTTGTACTCCCTTAGTTTCAAAATTATTGTCCATCTTTCAAATTCTCAAATTATTATTTTGAAATTAGCTTGATTAAACAAGTACACCAAGTACTCTGTCTTTTATAAAAGTTGAATTCCCCATATACCTTAGGAATTTTGGGACAGAAAAGTATATGTAAAGTGGGGTCTAACCCAATTGCTAGATTAGACCACCTAACTCAGGAGGACAAACTTTGTTCTCCAGGATCCAAGGAAAACAAATAAATAAATAAGAGAAAACTCTAATAGATGGTAATATATCATTAAACAGAACAAAAAAATTAAATTGCTCGCGATAGTAATGATAATAATTAATTTCTTATGGAACTCCATGTCTATTTACATATACACATATAAAATTACTAATTCGCAGGATATTTCTTCCCGATCTAAGTTGATGTTGAAGCAACCATCATATTCTTGGAAAATAAAAATTGATACCTTTACCAGGAAAGGAAAAAAAACCATTATTTTCTTGTTTGGTGATAGTTCCCTGCAGATATGTTTGTTTGGTGATAGGGACAACACGAGCTATCCATCTTCCTTTGAGGCACTCCTGCATGATCAGACTTCCAAGATCTGTCTGCCCCTTTCTCTCCTCCACCTCTGCATACAATTCCTTCAATTCCCTTTTGCTCATCCTTACCTTTATTCTAACACTACTACTACTGCTTCCTCCTGCTTTCTTCAACTCATAGGGCCTTAATGGGTGCACCGCACACTTCTTCCCAAACCAATTCCCCATTGCTACTTCTCTACCTTCTTCGACTTCCAATCTCTCTCTCTATATATATGTGACTCTGTGTTTGTGTGTGACAATCTTTTTTTGTTTTTAACACCAAAACACACAGACAATTCATTGAGAAAAAGAAGAAATACAGTCCAGAGATAATATACAGTTCAACTTGCCAAGAAAAACAAACACTCATTCCGCATATGGCCCACATCAAATTTGTTGTTAAGTTTCTTTTTCATGATCATAAATGCAAGAGTAATAATATTCCTCAAATTGCATGACTTATAAGCCTGACTCAGTCTCATTTTAATAATTTTTAATTGTTGATTTTTTTGTTTTTTTCCATTTGAAAAAGTAAATTCATAAAGGAAATACATTAATGTCTCTTTAATTGGAAGTGATATCTCCTTTTTATTAGCTGGGAAATTTAATTTTCAAGTTGGTAGTTTGTATGATTTCATCCCTCATTAATATTTATTGATTTATTACCTGTATTATTAGTAACTCGGCTCAATATTTTCCTTTAAAGAAACCGTCTTACAATTTTTTTTTTTTTTTTTTTCTTCATGTATATTATATATATATAAAATAAACGGAAATATAGGTGTTGTATTGATTTGTTGGCTGTTTATAGTTCATGGTTTCTCGTTGGTATAATTACATTAATTAATTTTAGAAAGAGATTGTATTCCAACTTTTGTCTCGTGCATTTAAGGTTTTTAGCAGACTGAAGACGTGTTCTAGATGAAGACGACGACGACAACAACAACAAGGTCTTTATACAAGCCATGCAAGAAGCCAAACACACCTTCTTTGGCTAGCGGAATTTTGTGAAAGTGGTCCCCCTTTTCTTGTTAGTTGTTGAAGACTTACACTCAAGTCTTTTAAAACTCTGATTGTTTATTACAACCCAAATTAATAACCAAATAAATATTTTTTTTTAAAAAAAATCTGTTATATTCATATTTATACAAGAGAGGGATGATGGTGGGAGTCAAACCTCGACTTCCATGTGACTCAGTCGTCCTCCTACTAACTGAGCTACCAGCTCATTCCTCATATTCATATTTAACATGATTATTATTTTAATTTTTTCAAACTATAAAATAAAGGTATTGTATTTTAATATTGTATAAAAGAAAGGTATTATTATTTTAATATTATCAATTTTTTTTAAAAAATTATATTTTAATATATTTGTCAAAGTTGGCTCTATTTTAAGTCATCAAAGATCATTTCACTTTGACAAATAGATTGAAATATAATTTTTTTTAAAATTTGATATAAAATTATAATATTTAGTTAAAAATATGATGATGTGTATTTTTCATCAAAGTTTTCGTGTGGAAGGCGGAGGCCCACTGGAAAAGATCGAACTTGGAATTAATTCACTCGTGTATGGGTCGCCGATGGGTTTTAAAATGTTTTCGATGCAAAAAGCCCATTCTTTGAAGTCCAACTCAACCCTCATGTCCATTAGCTTGAGTAAACAAAGCCCAACTATCCACAATGGACTTGACGACGCGGAACAAGAAAGGTGGATTTTGACAATTTGGCACGAGACTTCCTCTGTGGGCTGCAATTGATATTAGCACGTGTTAGGATATAAGCAAAATTAGGAAAGATTTATTGGTTTATGAGGAGAAAAGATAAAATAAACGAAGATTTTTCGAAAACTTTTCCTTACAAACATGGGAGATTATGAGGGAAGAAGATTTAGAAAGAAAGTTGAAATTAAATTTTGGGATTAAAAAAAAAAAAAAAAACACAGGGTACATATTTATTTATTTATATATTTTTCCGTTTCAGATCATTGTAAAAATCTATACTCTTTCCCTTCTTAAAGAGACACAATTATAAATTTTCTTATGTATTTTTTTTTTTCCTCTCTCTCTTTTATTTATTAAAAAAAAATTCTATTTATTTCTCTTTCTCTTCCCTTCTCTCCTCTCTTTCAAATAGAGTATAATTTTTATTTTATTTATTTATTTTTTATGTCAAAAATATTAAAAATTAATTATTACAGGGAAGGGAGGAGTGCAAAGATCAAACACAAACTAACACAAAAGCAGTGACACTGACAAAGTGTTATTTCATGTAATATATATATCACATAAACTTAAATAAGTAATATATATATATATATATATACACTCCACATCCGTATACACGTATAATTAGATATATACATATATACATTTTCATTGGGCCTCAAATCCAAATACTCCATCAAGATCCATCCCCGTGGCCCTAATCCTTTGGTCCAACCCAAAATAATTAAAATAAATAAAACAAATCCAATAAACCATTTTTTTTTTTTTTTCAGACAATAAACTTAACTACCACTCATAGTTAATAAACAACCTCATAAAATAAACAACAACAAACAAGCATACCATCATAAGCAAATAATGGAAAGTATATTACATCACATACAACCCAACAAGCTGGTAAATACAAATAATTAAATAAAGAATCAAATAACCAATTAAATAATAATGAACAATTAAAAAACTTAACCAATTAAATAGACCAATAAATAAAATAAGGTAATTAATTTTAATAAAATAATTTTTCTAAAAATTAGGAATATTACATAGTCATGCTAAACAAACATGTGCTAACCTAGTGGTTGAGTTTAATTATTTTAGGATTTATTAATAACTATGCCTCCTTTAAAAAAAATAAAAAAAAATAAAAATTCTTGTATTTGAAAGTAATGAATCATTATTTTAGATTTGAAATTAAAAAAAATATAATTTAAATTTAAAATATCGATTCAGTATACCCAAACATAATATTAGCATATTGATCGCAAAATTTAAAGAGGAATGCGAGCAAGGGCATATCTAGGGGTAGGCTCTGGTGGAATTATTATTATTATTATTATTATTATTTACTATAATCAATTTTAACTCAGCAATATATATATATATTATTACAACTATTAATCCACCCCATTAATAATTCTTGAATTCGTCATTGAATGCAAGACAATATGAGACTTTTTTTTTTTTTTTTTTTTTTTAATAATATAAATCCAAAAGGAGTTTTTGTTGTTCCATCTAACATCATTCCTTCAAATGGTTTTTGTGGATTGAATTTAGACTCAAGAGACCCACCAAACAAACTTAGAAGTTAAGTCATTCAATTATACCAATGTGGAGAGAAAAAGAAAAAAAAAAAAATTATACGAATGTGATCTATGCGCATGGATCAAGTAGTAAAACATTTTTAAAATTACATGAAAAATATTGATGGGACTTTAATTTGATGATAAGACGAGATATGGAAAGCCTATTAAATAAAGATTGTGTGCATTGTAAACTAGTAATTTTTAAGAAGAATTATCATTTTTCAAGCCCAAATCAAAGTAGAAAAAATTAGTTAATTAAGGAGGCTAGGGTTGAAAATAACTTGGTGTAATAAGGGCTTTGTAGTAGTGTCCATAACATACACCAAAATCCAAATAGATGGTAAAAGAGTTAAAATGTGGTTGAAAATAACCTCACTTTAACGGGGGACAAGAGTAACCGTTGGTATTGACATATCCTAGATAAATAATGATGATCTAAGTACCACCACTAACTTCAAAATTCAATTATGTTTAATTGGTACCCAAATTTCTAAGTCATTAAAATGAATGAAGGATTAAGGATATGATTACCTTTAAGCCATGTTATGTCTAGGCTAGGTAGTTGCAAGCGGTGGTTGCTGTTAGCTTTAGGATTTGAACTTGAAATGTAGAGAAGTGGGCTCAACTCATCTTAATTATGGTTTGATGAGGCACATTAACCTGGTTAATTAGAAGGTCAAATAATTAGGTTATCAATTCAATTGCCGAGTCGGACACTAATTTTATATACACTCAAATGTAGTAATTTATGAATAACCTATAAAAATAAATTAAAAGATTAACATTTTTTTATTATTATATTTTTAAAATTTTGGATATGACTGGTTCGTTTGAGGTTGAATTGGACTGGATTTGAGGCTGGTTAGTTGAGGCATGAAGACATAATGAGTGGATGGACCCTCATCATAACAATCACTAGCAATTGGAAAACAGCATGCTTATTAAGAATGATGTTTTTGACCATTGGGTGAATCATAATTTTTTACTTTTTGTTATTTACCGATCAGATGCCAATACAAAATTTGTTATGATTAAGCAACGTCCCTATCCCAATTTTTTTATTAGTTTTTAATTTTTCCAATACATTGGTAGGCCTAAAACGTTTTTTTTTTCCTCCGGAAATTAGATCTAAAACGTTGTTAATCCATCATTACAAAAGATGAATGTATAGGTAAGTTTCTTGAGACGCAAAGCTACAAAGGTAATTTTTAATAATTTTACATTTTTCATAACATCCATATTTAGAAAAATTTCCTAGCATAAGTAGATCTAGGTTAAAAATATTATTTAGTGTAATTCTTATTTATACAGTACACTGAAAAGAATACAAATATGATAAATTGATGTAACGATTGATATTATTTTTGTACAAATTACTACTCAAACGATTTGAAGGGTGCAAGTGGGCACAATTAGACTTGTTAATGGATTGAATTTGGATCTGAATTCGATCTGGTAACTCGAATATATATTGAAGATTTAATTCAATAACTCATTAGTTAAACAAATTAAATATAAATTATGATCGATCTGAGCCGATAATAATCCGACCCGAAATAATAAATTATATAATATATTAAACATATATAATCTAATTTTATAATATATAATATTTGTATATTATCAAAATATTTCATCATGTTCTCCTCTCTTTCTTCACTCTTTTTATTTTATTTTTATTTATTCGGAAAGTTTTATTCTTTAACAAAGGATAAAAGATATAATTTTTTTTTTTCATATTTTCTTTATCTTTTTTTATTATTATTTTTATTCTCTTTTGACATAATATTTAAAAAAAAAAAAAAATTTGTGCACACACCCTCCAATCAGATCGAGTATCCGTTTATTAACAAATTAGACATAAATTTATTTACAAAATATCTATCGAATTATCGAATCGGATCAAATTGATCATAGCCTTATTAAATTCGAGACGGATCATCACTAATCTGATCCAAATCTTACCTGTATACAGGTCCAGGCACAATGCTACAAGAGGGCTTCTTCATACGGGACAAAGTGTACCATATCATAATTAATGATCAGCAGCAAAAAATTAAATATGAATATTCACAATGTTAATTAAGATAGTGGCGGTGAAAAAATAAGCTGAAGGGTGAAAGTGATTACAAAACCAAGGTGTGCAATCAACGTTTGGCATTATCAATGCCTCACTATAAAAATAAAACACTTTATGGTTTGATTGTGACATAAGGGAAATATTAACCACGAGATATGATTTATTTAATGTAAAAACTACTTGTTGGTTTTTCTGCTGTCGTGTGGTAACTGGTAACAGCTGCTACCATCTCAGATAAAAAGTTGGCCTATAATAACAAAAAGGGTTGGTTCTCGATCATTTTCTTCTGTTAGATTGACAGGAATCTCGTGGTCCCTTCTTGTCTCGGTCCTATCATTTGGACAAGGGTCTCCATGATTAACCAGGTACCTGTTCACCATTACCGGTTAAATTTGACAATATTTGGCACGAGGTTGAAGAAGATGGGAAAAGATATCTAGCCATCCATTCAACTTGAGCAATAGACAATTAACCTGCACGGACTAGCTTTAATGGTTCAAGACATGAGCTCCACATATAGAAAATCTTGTATTCGACTCTCTCTAAAAGAGTAAATTCAGATTTAACTGATAAATATAATTTATGCGGATTTACACATTTTTAGGATATACCTTATAATTACAAATTTAAAGAACCGATGATTAAGAGGATTACACGTCATCAAAATATATAAATATATATATATATACAGCTGTTCACATTTACATTTGCATGACGAGTTAAAAGAGAGGAGAATATATAGGTTCACCATCTCATACCCTCCTATCTTCTGATGTGTCTCGTCAATAAGATATATCTATATATGTGCATGTATACATTGTTATAGTGGTAGGTCCTACAACTCCTATCACTTGTTCGGAAATTCGAAATTCAGTGAGAGATGGTTTTTCCTTAATTTTAGAGACACAATATTTTAGAGTTATGTAGATGTGACTACATTCCAATGAAGAAATACGGATTTGAGGACAATATTGATCTATTCTAGCTGGCCCCCACCCAATTAAACTAAACCCATAAAATGTTTGTATTTTAGAACAACCCAGCAACTCCTATTTTATGGTAGGTTAAATTGCAATGCCATTGGTATGGTCTGACCTCCATTTGATGCGAGTTTAAAATTTTTGGCTTGGACGAAATTTCGAACTCTTTTTCAGTAGATCTAAACGATACAATTGGGATTGCCAACAAACCTAATCAACCTTTGTTTTTTATAATCTATTATAAATTATTCTTGTATTGTACTATATTCAACGGTTCACATCACCCATTTTACATGTATGGTGTGATTTGTTCATAGCATGAGAATGTGAACCGTGTAATGCTGCAGATTGACCCCTCTTCAATTGAAAAATGGTACAGCAAAAGATAGCCAGCACATGAGAAGTGAGTATTGACCAAGATCCTCACGAGCCATCATGATCCACCGAACTTTGGTCAATTCTGAAATACTACAATGGTTTGGAAAACGTTGACCATCAATTTCCAGATTAAACCCTAACTCCACATACGTGTCCATATCATACTCCACCATCGATTTGGGTCCTCCTCTTTCGTGCGTTGATACGTAAGACCACCAACCAATCAGACTACCAATTGAGAACGGAGGGTCCACACCGTCAAAGGTGGGTCCACCCACTATAAAACAACAACACACTTGGGATCTTGTATTCCAAAGCAAAGGATACTTATGTCGGCCGACCTTAAATTAAGCAAGTAAAGGTTTTAAGAGAGAGAAACCCTCAAGAAACCTCCCACCGACTGCCCCTTCTTCTTTCTCTCTGTACCCCCTTCTTCTCTCTCCTTAAAACCCAATATGTTGTTGTTATGTTCTTCACCATCATTAATGGTTGTATAAAACATAAGTCTGATCTTTGTGTTGAGATATATATATATATATATATATAACTATGGGAAATTGTGTGTTTAAAGGGTTTGGAGGGGTTGAAGATATGATCAAAGTAGTGACATCCAACGGTGGAGTGATGGAGCTATACGCACCGGTCACGGCGGAGTGCATCACCAACGAGTTCCCCGGCCACGCCCTCTTCCGAAGCCGTGACCTCTTCTCCGAACCTCTCCTCCACAACGAAGAGCTTCACGTTGGAGAACTATACCATCTGCTACCACTCAACACCACCACCACACCAGCCAAGAAACCTGATGATACAAGACATCATGACAGTAACAACAACAAAAACATTAATGTTGTGTCTACTTCGTCTTTAGTCACGCCGTATCGGATGTCATGCGACAACCAGGGCGTGTTGAAGCGGTCGGATGCAGAGGTTTTTCCGAGGTATAACAGCAGCGGGGTGTGGAAGGTGAAGCTGGTGATAAGTCCGGAGCAGCTGTCGGAGATATTGTCTCAGGATGCTCGAACGGAGGCCTTGATAGAGAGCGTGAGAACGGTGGCTAAGTGTGGGAGTGCTGTTCCGTCGGTGGCCAATTCCGATCAATGGAGTCTGTCTAGCAGTTGGAAGGCCTCTTCCGATCACAAATATTGTGGTACTGATCATAGTTAGGGCAATTCAACAGACATGATAGCCTTTGTTGTTTTTTCTTGTCCCACTTTTCTTGATTTATCTTTAGTTTATAAATATTGTTAATTAGTTTGTGATTATGTTCATAGTGCAATGCATTTAATTAATGAACTTGGCCTTTACTTATTATTATTATGGTTAGTTTCTTAAATTCCCAATTTATTTCATTTTTCAGTCATGTAAATGATCATAAAATTATTTCAATGGGTCCTACTTTCCGTAGAATAGCAAAATTGTAGATCTTTACAATTTAGAAATCAATACCACTTTTTGGAAAAAACGTTCAGAGTCCTCTTGTACGCGCATTCAATTTTAAATCAAGCATAAGATATAAACTCTCTCTATACTTTTATTTGATATCATTGTCTCAACTTTTATTAAAAAATAATATAAATGAGTAATTATGAATAATGATTTAACTATAGAATTCGATACTTATTGAATTTAATCCCCATACCTCTCATAAAAATTATTGGAGTGACAAATTGTGTAAATTAATTGTATGATATTATAATTAGGATATTATTTTATAAGTTTTAATTTGAATATGACCGGTTTATTATTTATGTCTAAACTTTTAATATAAATAAGACTTATTTATTAAATAGACAACTTTTTTAATCATCACAACTTAACTTGACATAATTAATTAAATAAATCAAATCAAATTAAATAAATATAATATCGGAACACAAACAAGTTGCAATTAATTCTATACATTAGTTGGGTTGGCATGATTATAAAATGAACATAATAAATATTACCCCAAATCCACAAATTTAGCATTGGATCGGAATCATGTTCACACGAGTCCCTAACTGATGCACACTGTTAGCATTTCCAAGGGGACTATTCGAAATTTCACGAAAGAAATTACCAAAGTTGTGACGCAAGTACTTATTCTTGACATGGTGCTGGTCTCCAAGTACTTATTCTTGACAAGGTGCCGGTCTCCCTTCCTAAGAAATGTACTACATATATATATATATATATATATAGTCGGGTTTTTTTCTTTAAAATACTGGGTATTGTATACTTTTCCACGCACGCTGCCTTATGAATCTCTTTAAACTCACTCTCAGAATTGATGTTGGACAAGACATCTTTATAGAATTTGTAGTATTCCCCACAATACATTTATATATATTTATATAAATATTCATAAGGCAGCGTGCGTGGAAAAGTATACAATACCGAGTATTTTAAAGAAAAAAACCCGACTATGCCATTGGTTGGCTTATTTTGTGACTTTGTCTCTAGAACTTGAACACTCAACCCTTCCATAAGAGAACTTATTGGCAATGACGGTGACGGCAGGTAACACCTTCTCTAATCTTTAAAATAGAAGATGACAATGACGGTGACGGCAGGTGACACCTTCTCTAATCTTTGAAATAGAAGATGAAGGGTCTAACTCTCTGTATGAGCTGAGCTTCTAGTAAATGGGCTGAACTGAATAGAATTGAATGGGCTGGGCTTCAAGTGTTTGGGCTATATATGAAGTGGTGGGTTTGTTTGGCCATCAGTTTTATACATTTCAATGGGCTATATTTTATAGTTGGGTTAGTTCTTACAAATTTATTAGGGCTTTTGGGGGCCATGCAACAAGCATTCTCAGTGTACATCAGCCAGCCAAACATTCTTTTCCTGTGTCTCTCTTAGGGATGGCAATGGGGCCCCATCTCCGCCCCCCTCCCCATTTAAAATTTCACTTCAATCCTCATACCCGCCCCCGCTCTCCATTCCCTATTCCCGCCCCCACAATCCCCATACCCGTTTAATTTACACTATAATTTTTTTAACACATATTTTTTCTTATTTTTAGAAGTATGTTTATATATAATTAATATAATTTAGTAATATATCATAATATGTAAGGATATTTTAGTAAATTTACACCCTAAACTGGGCGGGATGGGTTTACCCTATCCCCGCCCCCGTCGGGTTTTCAAAAATTACCCCATCCCCATCCCCGTTTGCATAAAAGGGTCCCCAAACCCACCCTAAATGGGGCGGGACAGGACAGGAAGGGGCGGGGCGGGGACTCGGTGGGGATGGGGAATTTGCCATTCCTAGTCTCTCTGCACTTCTTTCAGGCTCTGTTTTGGTCGGTTGTCAGTTTTAAAAATAGTGTAATTTGTATTTTTTTTCTCACATTAATTATTGTTGAAGTAATGTCCTAAATTTTTTAAAAAAAGTTCTTTTGATTAGAGAATTAAGGGATAGAGAGATGTTGAGTGGGTATAAACTATAAAATATGAAAGTTATAGAACTTGAATTAAATATGCAAATTTTTTTAATAGTTGTTAGATTGGGAAAAACAAAAATAAATAAAATAAGTGGATTAGATAATAAAATAAAAGACAAGACAAGACAAATGTCTCCTGGATTGCCAAATGAATTAACATAGTGAAAAATGTTAATGAAATAACTTTAATTTTGTTGGACTCAACATGTCTTAAAACTGCAAGTACAAGAAATGACGGTTGGCTTCCAAGAGAAGCCACACTCAAGTTTGGTAAAGACGCGAATACTCACAAAGCAACAAGCTTTCAAAGGAAGTTTCTTGTGCTCAAACGTGTGACTTGGGTTGTAGGAGAACATATATACATTCAGGTATATGTAGTCGTACAAACTACAAAGAGAGAGGGAAACCTCATAGTACTGAAATATACAATATAGGAGAGAAAAATAGAGAGTTTAGAATGGAGCTAGGTGAAGAGAGAAAAATTAATAAAAGACAGTGTGTGTGTGTGTGTCTGTGTGTGAAGAACTGAACCAGAAGAGAAGAAGAGAGAAATTACAGAAGCTTAAAGGAAAAGAAAGAAGAAAAGAGAAAGAGAATTGGAAGAAAAATTGGGGGAAATATTTCAAAAAGGTCCGTAGGTTTCCTAACCTTCTCGATCAATTTTTTAAATTTCTTGGTTTATTTATTTATTGTTATTATTTTTTGAAATTCTACATAAATGTTTCTTGTCATGCGAAATGTGGTGGATTCACGTTGTCAAACTATTTTGATAAAACATAAAATTATATGTCTACGTACATATGGATACTATGTCCTCCTATTTCATTTAGATCTCTCGTTATTTGGAGGAGCCCGATTTACTTCTTTGGGCTTCTATTAAATTGAGACCAAATTGGCATTTCCTTTTGACGCACCCCACACCAAAAAAAGAAAATATAACAAACATTCTCTAGAATTTCTCTTAGATTCGAAGCCATAGCTGATAATAGAACTAGAATAGATATTTTTTGGGATATGAAACTTCTTATTTGGGGGTATAAAAAGGAGAGAGGGAAAGGGAACTAGGAAAAAAAGAGAGGAGAAAGGGAGGTGTTGTCTAATATTGTTCCTCCTCCCTTAGTTGATATTTTAAGGAAGTTTTACGATTTTAGATTAAATGGTCTAGATTAATAATATTACAAAAATGACAAAATAGAGTCGAATCAACCTCGGCTCAAATTAAGAATTTAAAGAAATGGATTCATATGAAAAAGGCCAATTATTTCATTATAAAAAAACAAAAAGATTGAAAGAATTGGTAAATTTGAGTTAAATCCTTATGTTTGGAAAATTGAACTGAAAAGTATGGTTTAGGACAGAAATTTGTTTATTTGAATGAATTTTTTAAGTTGAGACTGACTTACTTTGAAATCTGTTTTCTGAGCAAAATCTTTCTTATTTTTTTCCCTCAAAACTAGTTTTATAGGTATATAAATTTATTAAAATAAATTGATAGTATCAAAATATAGTCTTTAATTTGGTTAACTTCGGAATTGAAAATTATAAGTGGCTTTGAAATCCTGACCATTAACTCAAAGTAGTCTCCAACGCCGCTGTGTGTGTGAAAGAGGAAATTTCACTAGGCCACGAACCTTGTCCGTGAGTCATATTTAATCACATTAAAGTTGTTGTTGTGGGCTTTGTTCATGCAGTCTGATGCATTGGGAGAGGTATTTTGTGGGTGGGTTTTGATATAAGTTGTGGGCCTGCAAGTATTTGAGCAAGCCTGGTTGTAGTGGACAAGTATCAAGTCCAGTGTGAATTAAAAAGTTTTTGGAAATATCCAACATTAGAAACGAAAGCGCTTTGATCGTTAAGGATCGTGACGAATCACCAAAATTAAATCCGGAGTACTTAGAAACTTTATGTAAGAACCTTAAACCCTCCTAAATCTAAATAAAAAAATAAAAAAAATAAATTATAATCACGAACAAAAAAATGTAAACGATGATACATTATGGTTCAAAAACAGGACCAAACCCCTAATCAATTAAAGAAAAGGGCATATACGGTATGCATTTTGTTTTTGTGTTTTTGTTTTAACCTGAAGTATATTTTGTTATATGGTATTTTGAATATTAATTGGAAGGGGTTCATGTAATCAGCAGTTACGGACCAAGCATAGGAGCAGTGGGATGGATGTCCCCACTGAATTTTTTTATTTATATTATTATCTATGTATTTTATTAAAATTTAAGAAATGCATCACTCAATTTTTTTTTTTTTTAAATCTCCATTATATACTCTTGCCTCCACAATTTTTTTTTTTTTTTTTAGATCTAAAAGATACTAAAGTAATCTGACGCACTCTCACGTTATGTGTTATGTGATTAGGTTCTTATGATTATTATTTTATTTTATTTCTTCAATGGCGTCCCCTCAACAAAAATCGGGAATCTCCTTTTAGAAATTGTTGTCTGTGTCCCCTTCTTATTCTCCTGGATCATAATTAGTATCTTGTTTCATGGACGAAGACAACCACTGGCTGCTGTAAATTAATTTGGTACCCAAATGGGGCCATATATAAGAAATCTTTCAATGCACGATTGATTCTCCAGAAAAGGAAAAATAAAACAACTTTGAATAATCCTTCCTATAATTATTTAATTGACTGTCAACAATGAATGCATGGGGAGTGCCTAAAATGTAAAAGCAAAAAAGTAATATTAATTATAAGAGTGCGCAAAGAATCGATGGAACTTAAATCAGAATCGGTATTTCAATTATCCTTTTCAAAAAGTTGGATTTTAAAAATTAATAATTAGGGTAGGTGAATGGTGATCAAACAAGTTACGTAAACAAAAAATAATATGTTTCATTCTATCATTTTAAAATACAATAAATGAGACCATCTATGCCATAATTTTGCAATGTGCACAACTTAATGTCTACTGAAATCTCATCCTAATCTAGTTATGTCATCAATCCATCTATAATTTATGCATGTGAAATTGTGTATTATAAACATTAATTATTTAAGGAAAGGGAAGTTCCGAAAAGCCAGAACTGACTACTACAGTTTGTTTTTTTCTTTCTTAATCCGACAAGGGGATTATTATTTCTTTGGGACGGTATAAATTGACTGCTATTATGTTTTGTCTTTTCGTCTCTATTTTTCTTTCTGAAATTGATAGCCCATCCAACAAATATTCTAATTTTACTCCTGTTTAAACTTTTCGAATCTAGCTTATAGCTTTCTAGGTCGATAAGGTTTTCAAAATAAACCGAGATATTGAACTAGACTATAATTTTCTTATATTGCTTAGGTGCATGATCTAACTTTGAGATGGAAGATTAAATGGCATTTTGCCTAACGTTATAATTTTTTTATTCTCAAATAAAAATTGAGAGATTCAAACCCGAGTACGGACAAAAGAATATATGTGTTTATTTTATCTTTCAAAAAAATAATAATAATTTAAAATTTTAACTAAAATTCTTATAATTTTAAATCTGTATTACCGGGCCGGTATTCCAAATATAACACTAGAGTTTATTATCTTTTGAGTATGACAAATCAAATACTATATATATATATTGGCAGCTATAAAGTTTATTCTATTTTGTTTGGCATTTAGCTAATCGCGAATCACTGTTAGCCTTTACAAAACAATAATATGCATGCACGTTACTTAAATGCGACGTAATTGGAACTGCAAATTTATTTTGATTTTGGAATCAAAGCACTTGAAACTTGAAGGCGGCTTTGATTTTGATGAATTCTTTACACGTGGCGTGGATGGTTTGGTTAAAATATATATATATATATATTATTTTTTTTTTCAATAGAAAATATATATGATGGTATCGAAAAACACGTACAAATATGTTTGGTCTTTTTATCGCATAGGTGTTGGTGGTCGCTTCGAACATAGGCCGTAATGGTCTACAAACCTAAACCTTATCAGACCGAGGAATATATAAACGAATTAGCTTCAAAGGAATATAATTAGGAGAGAGAATCGCAACACCACGTACAAATCACACGGATTGATGAAAAAGTTTTATTCCCTTAATTATTGTCGATATAATCTCATGCATTTTGCATGTGGAGAACTGTGCATACGTTATATGTTCTTGATGCATGAACAAGTTATTTATTTAATTATGATGTAACATAAAGTTTATTCTACGTCCCTACCAGTCCTTTTAACTATTTTTTTAATTTGGCTTTCTGATTTAAACTAAAGATCGAATGTGATTTTGGATGGTGATTGAATCGATTTGACGTGAATTTGTGACTCATAGTTCGCGTCATCTTCAACACAGAACAATTATCGATAATCACAAGAAAAAAATTAAATAATAATGGAACCCACTAATTTGAAATTTCTAGCCAAACTTTATCACCGAACCCAACACTCATCTTCCACTCTTTTTATCTTTATCATAATACCGTCCTCCACGCAAAGAACAAGGGTCCAGTACAATAATGGAAGGCCCTAATGGAATCTCGGAAGGCCCTAATGGAATCTCGTCTGTTTGCATGTGTTTCAATCACAATTATTCATTGTTGTACTGTGTCTGAGCTCCTTCATAATTATAACTAGCCTCTGTATACATAATTTTTTCTTTTAAAAAAAAAAAATCTCCTTCATTATAATTTGGTTGATGAATGATAAATCACTTTATCTGAAAGTTGCTTTAATGAGAATTTTCTCATTCACATGGCCTTTTTGATCAAATAAATACTTTCAAAGATTCGCTCATACATGTCATTGTCAGGAAAGAAAACAAATAAATTCACAGGCAACTCAAAATCGCGCTATAAGTTTAATAAATAATTTTAGTTTTATTTATTTATTACAAAATTGCTGGTACACGGTTGGTAACGAAAAATCAATCCATCTCATGACTTTCAAGTTCATAAATTTTAACAATTGTTTACAAATCATGTCACGTGTACCATTTTACAATTTTTAGATGTGTAGCGACTTAGTAACTAGATCGAAGAAAGTTTGAAAATTCATGAGATAGGTGGATTTCTTCTAGGATTATAATGAACCAATCAATTTCTTAATAGATCCAATATATGAACAACAGTTAGAAAAGAAGCTATGTATGCATGATTACCACATTGCCTTCATTTCCCTTCCCTTTTGGAGGAAAAAGGCAATAATTTTCGGAACTATCGTTGTCTTTTCTTTTCTTTATAGGCCAAGCAAAAGCAAATTTTGAGAGTTTTAGGAAAGCATACATAATATAACACTATCACCAAACATCGAAAATTATCAATATATATATATATATATATATATCTTTTTAAAATAAATTATTAAGAATTCAAGTCACTTGCATATGTGAGTTACATTAAAAATAAATATTCAAAACATTCTGTATAAGTCATCCGTACATTTATTATGGGGTCTAGTTATTAAAATTTAAATAATTTAAAATTTGCAATATGTATTTTAACACTCACTCCCTCTCAATTTAAGTCTATCTTATCGAGAGTAGTAATTTTTAAGGGAACGTGTGGGACATGCATTGTTTCCATAAAATTTTACTAGCTTACCTTTTTAAGTTTTGAATATTTAAGTTTGAAATTTTAAATTCAAATGACATATATAAAAAGATGTGAAATATATTATTTTTAAAAAAAAAATAAACACGAACAGATAATATATATATATATATATATATATATATATATATATATATGAGTCTTGATCTCTTGCTCTCCATGGAGCAAGAAAATTAATTCATACTTTCTATATAGACCGTTAGATTAAATCTAATGGTCATTTTTCAAACCCACCTATCTATGACCATTCTTTTTAACACAAAACCACTTTCACCATATTTTTAATTTCTATATTTAATTTTACCATTACTACCTACTATAACAATAAAAAGTAATTATCAAAATAAAATAGAAACTTTTGAAAAAAAATAATAATACTTGTATATTTTACTAAATATTTGTTTTTATTTAGATGTTTCTCTGAAAGAAAAACAATACTCGTATTTTTCAATTTTGTAACAACAATATAATATTATTGCATTTTCCTAAGAAACATCTTATTGTTCTTGTTTTCAATATAAGTAAATTAATATACTTCTCTAGTACAAGTAAATTTACCAACAAATATAGTGTGATGCTGTATTTTGGAATATCGAATTGATTCATTGGAATTGAAATTGAAGAAAATTTCATTTAAAGTTTGAACAAAAATTCTTTCTATTTTAATTTGAAGTTGGCATTTGGTGAAATTCATTATTGAATCTGTGAATTTGTGAGTTTAATTATTGGACAATGATGATGATATATTGAATACGGTAAAACTGTAGAATCCACCCCATAAACAACATGTAATCAAAAAAATAAAAATAAATATCAAGATATATATATAATATTTATTTTGAAACGGAAGAAATATAAAATTACACCACAAATTGAGAGACGAGAAAATTTTCTTCCCACCCCAAAAATAAGACGCAAGGTATCCATCCGTGGAAAGTGTCTGCAACGGATAACCCAAGCCCCACACTGTGGGCTGTCCCACACATTGCGAGTAAGGAGTTGTAGGTTGCACAATTATTGATTCGGTTACAGATTCATCCTAATCAGCAGCTCTAACATTTTGGCCCATTATGTAGTACGGGCTTTTCAGGCCTACCTTACACTTTTTCAACCGTAATTACAGGACCCCTCGTCCAATGTTCCTCGTTTACCATCATTATTGTTACGAATAAATTCCATTGATTTGTTTGGATAAATTATACATATTTTAACCTTTCCTTTTTCGTTAGCTGTCCAAAAATAATTCAAGATTATATAACAATATATTATATCTTTTTTTTAATATAATGGGAGGACAAATTTATTATAAACAATAACAAAGTCTCTTTAACTGCTTAATTATCAGTTCGGATAATAAAATCTTCTGAAGTAAGATAAATATGAAATCTTTTTATTACTAGATTGTCCCAGACAGAAATCACGTACTTGTCTCTCTATATATAACAATATATTATATCTTTTTTTTAATATAATGGGAGGACAAATTTATTATAAACAATAACAAAGTCTCTTTAACTGCTTAATTATCATTTGCTTAATCACCTGCCACAAATGAATGTGGAAAAATTATGTCACCATTAATTGTTTCACAATATCAATAAATACGACATATATCTCGAATTTGCTCTGAGACATGTTTTGCATGCACTACCTGCATGTTAAATAAAATTACATAACTTTCGAAAAAAAATATATATAATTACGTGCATGAATCTATATATAGCTTGACGTTGCGAGGAGGTACGGTATGCATGCATTCCATAAATGATATACACACACACACACAAACAAATGCATTATGACTACTCTTATGACTACTATCTCACGGATACACGATTAAAAGTATATGACAACCTACTCCATATAATAAAGACATAATCCAATTCTAAGCGTAATTCTAAAGAAACAATAGTACAAGCGTACGTTGATTAAAAAAAGATGTCCCGCTACAGTTAAGGATCACAATTCTTATCATTGGCCATCAAGTAGTCGATATAATCTCACTCCCCTCAAAGGGGTTCAAGTTTCACGGTAAGTATATAATTATTTATTTATTTTAAAAAAAATTACAATAATATATATATAGAGAGACAAGTACGTGATTTCTGTCTGGGACAATCTAGTAATAAAAAGATTTCATATTTATCTTACTCCAGAAGATTTTATTATCCGAACTGATAATTAAGCAGTTAAAGAGACTTTGTTATTGTTTATAATAAATTTGTCCTCCCATTATATTAAAAAAAGGATATAATATATTGTTATATAATCTTGAATTATTTTTGGACAGCTAACGAAAAAGGAAAGGTTAAAATATGTATAATTTATCCAAACAAATCAATGGAATTTATTCGTAACAATAATGATGGTAAACGAGGAACATTGGACGAGGGGTCCTGTAATTACGGTTGAAAAAGTGTAAGGTAGGCCTGAAAAGCCCGTACTACATAATGGGCCAAAATGTTAGAGCTGCTGATTAGGATGAATCTGTAACCGAATCAATAATTGTGCAACCTACAACTCCTTACTCGCAATGTGTGGGACAGCCCACAGTGTGGGGGTTGGGTTATCCGTTGCAGACACTTTCCACGGATGGATACCTTGCGTCTTATTTTTGGGGTGGGAAGAAAATTTTCTCGTCTCTCAATTTGTGGTGTAATTTTATATTTCTTCCGTTTCAAAATAAATATTATATATATATCTTGATATTTATTTTTATTTTTTTTGATTACCTTGTTGTTTATGGGGTGGATTCTACAGTTCCACCATATTCAATATATCATCATCATTGTCCAATAATTAAACTCACAAATTCACAGATTCAATAATGAATTTCACCAAATGCCCAACTTCAAATTAAAATAGAAAGAATTTTTGTTCAAACTTTAAATGAAATTTTCTTCAATTTCAATTCCAATGAATCAATTCGATATTCCAAAATACAGCATCACACTATATTTGTTGGTAAATTTACTTGTACTAGAGAAGTATATTAATTTACTTATATTGAAAACAAGAACAATAAGATGTTTCTTAGGAAAATGCAATAATATTATATTGTTGTTACAAAATTGAAAAATACGAGTATTGTTTTTCTTTCAGAGAAACATCTAAATAAAAACAAATATTTAGTAAAATATACAAGTATTATTATTTTTTTTCAAAAGTTTCTATTTTATTTTGATAATTACTTTTTATTGTTATAGTAGGTAGTAATGGTAAAATTAAATATAGAAATTAAAAATATGGTGAAAGTGGTTTTGTGTTAAAAAGAATGGTCATAGATAGGTGGGTTTGAAAAATGACCATTAGATTTAATCTAACGGTCTATATAGAAAGTATGAATTAATTTTCTTGCTCCATGGAGAGCAAGAGATCAAGATTCATATATATATATATATATATATATATATATATATATTTTATCTGTTCGTGTTTATTTTTTTTTAAAAAATAATATATTTCACATCTTTTTATATATGTCATTTGAATTTAAAATTTCAAACTTAAATATTCAAAACTTAAAAAGGTAAGCTAGTAAAATTTTATCGAGACAATGCATGTCCCATACGTTCCCTTAAAAATTACTACTCTCGATAAGATAGACTTAAATTGAGAGGGAGTGAGTGTTAAAATACATATTAATTATTTAGAGAATAATGTGGAACAAAAACTATGATATAAAGTCGAAAGAAACTTAAATCTTGTAAGAACTTTCAATGTATGTTCAAAGTGCTTTACTGAAAGAGTTGTACAGGAAAAACTTAATACCGGTGTTAGTGTCCGATGAGACCGTATCAAGGAAAAACAAGTAGGCATCATCTCTCATATTTGTTTTAATCTTTGTGCAATCTTGGTAAATCATCTCACATATTTTCTTCTGCAGTTGAAACCGAGGACACATCACAAAATTGTACATGCATATTACAAAGAGTTTACAGGTAATTAACCGTGACATTTCCTAAAAATAAAAATAAATACATAAATAAAGGGTTCACGGACCACGGCTAAAATCAGTAAAATAAAATGTCAAAAAGGCCTTTGTTGTGTTTTAAAGAATTTCTACCTTTTTGTTCACATTCTTATCTAGGGGTGCAATATGGGTTGGGTAACTCGAACTCAATATGAGTTTAGCCCAATTTTTCACAGATTTGGGCAATTATTTTTACAACTAGGGCTGGGTTTGCGTTGAAAATTTTCAACCCGAATTTAATTAGGGTTGGGTTTAGCCTGGTTGAAGTACAAGCAACCCAAATCCAAAATTTAATATTATTTATATATATATTTTTACTTTTAAATACATTATATATAATATTTAAACTATGATTACTTTTTTTCTTTTCAACTTTTTTTTTTTTTTGGTTAAACCCTAACTTATTGTATGTTAACATTTAGAAGAATTAATTTTTTAAAAATTTGTTTGTAATTTATTAAAAATCTACAAAAAGCCTTTAAATTTCTTCTTATTTAAAAGTAATTTAATATAAAACTAATTCAAGATTATATTAAATTTTCGGTATAAAGATTAGCCATTTGAGTAACCTGAATTAACTAGAAATCTAAGCCCGAGTTGCAAGTCCTAATTTAAAATTAAAAGGATTAGTTAGGCTCGGGTTGAGTATTTAAGGTTAAAGATAAGGTTATGATTAGACTTGAGTTTAGCATTTATATGGTGAGTTGAGCTCAAGTTATACATCAAACCCACCCGAGTTGTGGTGCTATTCTTATCTCACTTCTCTCTTTAAATCTCTCATGTTCTCTCATCTTCAAGAAATTTATTATTTATTTTTTCTTCTCTAGATTTGTAATTCCGAATTTTCTCTCTATCTTTTCAAATTTCAAATTTAAGAAGCTTGTTAGAAATTTGAATGCAAAATTAGCTCCATGGTTGCATATATCATTTGTTAATATTTTCTCAATTGTTATGCGCATATGAAAACAAATATGAAGCCAATCACATAACAATAAAAAGCCTCAAGGCTAGGGTTTTTATCAAATTATTAGTAAAAAAAAAAAAAAAAAAAAATACAATACTAAAACTTTAGAACGAATAAATTGATTTGTTTGAGTTGACAACAGTATTTGTTATGATGTATTCGGTTTGGGTTCAATGGATAGACGGTTTAGTATAGTTATGCAGCAAGTCGAGAAGCATTGACAGGCATAGTCTAAGAACATTTGATTGGGCCTATTTTGTCATTTTAATTATATAAAATAATGAATTTAGTAGTTTTTATTTTTTTTGGAGCCTCAATATCTCCATCCTAATTAAAAAAAAAAAATGAAATTATTACTATGTGGTTCAATCACAAATGCACATATTATAATTAAAAAAAATTAAAAAAAATAATAAATAAGGAAAAGAAAAAGGGTGATTGAATTTATTACTCCAAAAAAATTATTTTCTTTATTTATTTCTTGATTTTGAAATTACAAATTATATGTTTTTTTAATTGAACCAGGGTAAGTATTGTACCGAGAAGAAAAAAGGGTAAATAAAGATTCGAAGATTGTTTCCAATTATTTTTAGGTTACCAAAATGCCATTTCATCACATTTGTTGAGAATTCAAATATGTCTGGATATATTTCTATAACTATCAATAGAGAATGCCAAAACAATTAAGGATTGCTAATACTAGACCATTCACCATAGGAAAACCAACGGCAATCAATTAAGCCAACATTAACAAAATCAGTGGATTATCATTATCAAGATCAATCTTATGAGTTCATAAAAGAAATTTTCTACCACTCCTTTTTTTTAATTCTGAAAAACACAAAATATATAATGATCTCAAAACTTTTTTTTTGGGTAAAAATGATTTCAAAACTATTGTTAACACTCCCGCCAGCGAAATCATGTGGTTTTGCAAAATTGGATCGCAATGGTTGTTAAAATATATATATATATATATATACCAAAATGAAGTGGATTTGGTGCACAAGTCATGATAATTTAGTTGAAATAAGGTGTAGCATAAGTTAAAATGGTTATTTTCGGTTACGGTCAGTGGGTACTAAAGTCAACTTCTCTCTCCAACTTTGTGTTAGGTTTCATCCTATAATAGTGATGGTTCACCACCACTGTGACCATTCTTACAGTGCTCGATCTCTATCTCTATGACCACCTACGATTGCTTCCCATGCAAACTTCCATGTCTCGTTAATTAGTTTCTTCCTCCACTACTATATCCCCTGTTCACGCACAGCAAACCCACTAATATATTATATCTGTGTGTGTGTGTGTGAGAGAGAGAGAGAGAGAGAGAGAGAGAGAGAGAGAGAGACTCTCTTATTAAAGAGTTGGTTATGTCGTCACATAGGTTACTTACCACCATAACGACCGAGCTTTTGTCACTTTCAGAAAAATTATGCAAACTGAGTCTGGACAAAGGTTGTAGCGGACTCGTATGGAATATAATTATAGGAAATATATAAGAGATATAATATAAGGAATAATTCCTAATTGACATTTTTCTTGATTCAATACCATTTTTAAGATTAAGATTTTTTATATTGTTTGTTGTATGAGAGAAAATATAACAAAAATAATTCTTAGTTAATATTATCTCCTCTCTCTTTTTTATTTTTTACTGAATATTTATTTAAGTAAGTATTCACGCACACATTACGCACACATTACACACACATTGTCCACACCCTCCTCCCTTTTTTAAGTAGAGCACACATTACACACCCGGTGTTGACACCCTCCTTCCTCTTTAAAGTATAGAGACTTATACATTGGTTAATTAATGGCTCTTTGGTATCCATCGAACGAACTTGAATGAACACGTAACGCAAAGGTGAGAAGCCAAAATAACAACAATAAATAAGTCGATCAAGAGCTATAATTGCTACGTACAATTACTTACTATTTAATTTCACTAAATTCTTTACACACGAAAAACACGTTATTTTAGCAATGATGATTAGGTTATCATTGTTTTTAACTTACTTTTTCCTTAGGCAAAGTATTGTAGAAAGGAAAATATGAAATTAAGGTTGTGTTGTTAAGTTCTATTACAAATATATATATATATATATATATATATATATATATATATATATATATATATTAGTTGATAAGTTGGACCTGAACTCCTAACTTTCTTTTGAAAAGTAAAAGTACTATACCATTTACTTGTTGGTTAAGGTTTGGTTTAGCATGCACTTTATTTTAGACATTTTTTTTTTTGGCTAAAACAGAAAAAATGTTTTTTTTTTTTTTTTTTTTTTTTTTTTTTTTTGTAGGAGTATTTTGGAAAAAAATCGGAAACACGTTTGTGAATAATGTTTTGCTGTTGAAATGTCGGAAACAAAAATATGCATAGTTATAATTTTGGGCCATGAACAGCTATCAAAATAAGAAAAAAATATATTTTTGGTGTTTTGATTTTAGGACACTGTTCACGAAGTATTTTAGCACTGTGTAAAACAAAATAAGGTCATATCAAATAAACTTTTATTGTTAAAATCGACACTGTAACAGTCCAAAAACAAAAACAGTAGAAACAAAATGTATGCCAAACGAGCTTAAGCTATGTTACTTATTTGTTGTGATTAAAATGATTTCTTGGTAATTAACATTGACACTTCATTTAAATCCCAATAATATTACTATAAATTATGATTTTTTGTCCCAAGTTAATTGCCCATTTCATTTACCCCTAAATCGAAAACAAAAAGTCAAAAGAAGAACAAGTATGTTATCTTTTTCTAATGATGCTTCCATGGTTAAGTAATAATGTCTTCTCTTTAATTAGATGATTTTCTAACCCTGTCATGTTCTTTCCGTCATGACAAAACAAATAGAATGTTACAGTAAAGGGGCATGGTTCACGACTTCACGGTACGATCGCACCCAAATTCATTCGACAATACAAAATAATTTCCAAGTGTTACTCATCATAACTTTATTTGAACACGAATTATACAATACTTTCTTGAGACAAATATTCAGAGTATTTGATGTGCAATGATTGGTTTTTTGGTATGACATTTTTATTTATTCTTTTATTTTTTCTAATGTACGTCATTTACACGAATTGTCACGTCATATTAATAGATGTGAAAAATGATCCAGCGTTGTGTCACTCACTAAAAGAGAGAGAAGCAAAAAAAAAAAAAAACACCAAACTTATGCTGGTTAGTAATTAAAAGTATGGAGGTGGTTGTTATGTCAATTACAATCCAAAACAATGATTAGGGGCAAAGAATTTTGATGGAGAAGTGTCATCATTATAATTGGGACCTCTAAAAGCGCCATAAGCCCCCTTAACTAAATAAGCATGCAATGCTGCCGCCAATGATATACGTACACGCACGTTATATTCACGTGCATACGTATTAGCCTTTAATTGTATGTACGATTTACAAAATTTGATACATCAAATTTAACACCAAAAACAAATAAAAAATACAAAATGTGTATTTATGACCTCCAAACTTGCAAGTCTTCAAATGTGAATTTAATAAAGAATTTGTCCAAGTTGTTATTTTATATGTTTTCTCTAAATTTAATCACTATATTTCGTTATTTTACGTATTTTCTTTAGATCTAATCAGTTTTAAACATTATATTTGAGGGGTAGTGTAGAGCCTAATAAATATTGTATAGCAAGGTCTAACTTTCCGAATCCAATTTGTTATTAGAAATTTTCGTGAACTCAACCCTGAATTTTTTCGGGAGTATTTTGGTAATTTCTGCACTTGTTATGATATCATAGTGCGACAATATTTATTCATTCTCAATTATCTGTATTCGCTGTTGTTTTAGTTATCATAGTGAAATCCCTACAACTTTCGGACGTAACTTTAGATTTTGGGTAAACCAAGTAAAATATGTGTGTTCTTGTCATGTGCATTTAAATTTTTTATTATTATTATTATTATTATTATTATTTTTGTATTTTCTGTTTAATTTTGTGTCTTTAGGCTAATTTATATTATGAAAAATCACAAAAGATAGGGTCATTTCATCTGTGCATCCTTTCATTAAATAAGCCTATGCCCAAGGCCAATTTCCGAAAGAGCCTATTTACATCTCTAAAATTAACCCTTTTCAAATGCCTTTAAAATTAAATCATTTTTGAAATTTTTTCAAAATTTTAAAAGTTTAATTTAGTTCTAAGAAACTCATTTTTATATCTCTCTGGAGTCTGGACACTTTATTATTATTATTATTATTATTTTTCATAAGCTGGGATTTTGGAAAAAAATTACAGTGTAGCAATTGTGATTGCATTCTCATTATGTTTAGTCATTGATCATATTTTCATGTATTTTTAAGCATATTTAGGTTCTAGTGATGTCACTTAAATCTTAATCGTTATCAGTAGACACTAAAACGTTTAACGACATGACTAGAACCTAAATGTGCTTAAAAGTAAATTGATGGGTGAGATACGCAAGTAGCGTGTGGCCTTTCTTAAGTTTGATTATAAGTATTCAGATCACTTAGTCTGTCTAATCATAAGGATTTAATAATCTTTTAATAGGCCTTCATTCTGTTACTATGTAGAAGTCAGCACGTAGCCAAATAAATTATTTGTGTTTAACCACTCACATTTAGAAAATTATATGAAATTATTTGAAAGATACACGAATGTACGAATATGTACATTGGATGTCTAAAAACTTTTCGATGTATAATTAAAAGTCTCACTCTGTCCATGTATAATTACATTTTCCCCTCCTCAAAATGGCCATATTACATTTTGTCATATTGAAAGCCTTATTTTTACTTACCCAAAAAAAGAAAATGAAAAAGAAAAAGAAAAAGAAAAAAGAAAGCCTTATTTTTCGTATAACATTTTAATTTTTAGTCATTTTTTGAAGAGGGGAGTGTTGGATGAAAAATTAAGGTGCAATAATATATATATATAGAGAGAGAGAGAGAGAGAGGGAGAGAGAGAAGTTTTTTTTTTTTTTAAAGCACATGTATTAGTCTTACAATACAAGCACCATTCAAATTAAGAGTGTGATTTGAAAACGAGATTTCAAAACCTTACATTCCAAATCCTTGCCAAAGCTGTTCCCCTAGAGACAAAGAGAATTGAGTGGTTTTAGGAAGTAGAAAAACTATTGTAATATTGATACCATGTAATTGAGGAATGATCATATTTTATGTCACTTATCAAACACGTTGCCTCATTTACTCAACATAATACCATGTGAGGTGAAATTATTGCCTAAGTAATTTATTGTAATTGTTACATAAATGATATAAAATTATTATGTATTTAATATGTAATTATTAAGCAATCGGTGTAAAAAATTCCCGGATTAGACCGCATCATATGAAAGTACGTAGATACATTGATACTATGCATCAAGACTCAAATCACAGAGCAATTGTATCTCACATATTAGTACATGATTTTTTACATGACATTTAACTGAAATACATTTATTAGATGGTCCCATAATAAGCCAAAGATCTAATCAAATATATTGGTGGTATGATATTTGCAAAACATGCGTAACACTGTAACATCATTACACAGCAGTAGTTTTTAGAATTTAGGGAAGAATTCTCGGGATATTTTAAGGTCGAAGGTCCTAGTTAGGATGTTGGCATGGGGTCTGCTGGTCATGTCGTCCGCAACGTTACAGGGACCCATTTATTGAGCACAGCCGGGCCCCACTTTAAAGCCAATTACAATACCCTTTCTCCATCTACGCAGGTAGGTGGCTCTTCTCCACGCATAGTAAAACTAACAATTCAACCCCATGACTTGCACATTTTCACCATGAAAACAAACCCTTTCGCTCGTGCTTCTTTGCCTTTCAATTCATGTCCTTCAACATATATAAATAACCTTCCTCTACAACCATTTGTCTACACCAACTTGATTAATTAATACTTAGTTCTCTCCCTCTCTCAATGTAGTATATATTTAATATCTTGCCCATATATCTTGTGTTTCAAGAAAATTTGGGACCATCTCAAAATCTTCATCCATCAGTATGCCGGAAAACATGAGTATATCTGTGAATGGGCAATCTCAGGTCCCTCCCGGCTTCCGGTTTCATCCAACTGAAGAGGAGTTGTTGCAGTACTACTTGAAGAAGAAGATTTCATATGAGCAGATTGACTTGGACGTAATTCGTGACGTCGATCTCAATAAGCTCGAGCCATGGGACATACAAGGTTTCAATATTAGATATATCATCAACAACTTACTTTAACTACTACTATAATATTACATCTCTATGTGCTAAACATTAATTTGTATATATGCTATATTTGATTATATATAGTTTTGAATTTGGTTTTGTAGAGAAGTGCAAGATAGGATCCACACCGCAAAATGATTGGTACTTCTTCAGCCACAAAGACAAGAAATATCCTACTGGTACCCGCACAAACCGAGCCACTGCTGCAGGGTTTTGGAAGGCCACCGGCCGTGATAAAGTGATTTACAGCAACTCTAGACGGATTGGAATGAGGAAGACACTGGTGTTCTATAAGGGTCGAGCACCTCATGGCCAAAAATCAGATTGGATCATGCATGAATATAGACTCGATGACATTACTACGGATACCAATATTGTTGTAAGTCCATCAATTTAAATATATATTATGATTTACATTCTTATAATATAGACATTGAATGCTATTCAAACCTACTAATCTAATCCAAAAGTGTACTCAAGATTACTTATTTTTTTGATATGTTGAATAAGATCAAAGTTTTGATCCACCTTATTCAATGATCCAATTGATAGAATAGAAATTTCTCTGCTAGACTTCTCAGTTAGACTATTAGGTCCGAATATCATTATCAGCTTATACATTTACTGATGATATGTGTATATATATTTAAATTTAAAGGTTTCCAACGGAATGGGAGAGGCAACACAAGAAGAGGGATGGGTGGTTTGTCGTATATTCAAGAAGAAAATTCACTGCAAAAACTTAGACAGTCCCATCAGTTCATCATCTCTCACTGGAGAAACAAGAAGTCAGACGCTGATCAGTCCGAGCGAAGAAGGGGCGTTGGAGCACATACTTGAGTACATGGGAAGGTCTTGTGAGGAGGAAGATGAGCAGGGAGACGATGGGAAGAGATTTCTGGGGCCAATGGACACTGCCTTCAACAACACACTCCATGACAGGTTCATGAAGCTGCCAAGTCTAGAGAGCCCAAACTCTATCACTGCTACCAATGAGTACCAACATGTCCATGTCCAGATGGTCACAGACAATGATTCTACCTTAGTCAACCAGGTCAGTGTCGAACCCAACTCGGTTTATCACTCCGAAACGGACCTATACAACTGGGCTGCACTGGACCGGTTCGTAGCCTCCCGGCTCAATGGTCAAACCGAGACATCTAAGCAACTAGCCTGCAGCTTCAATAATATTGAACCCAATACTACCATGCCTTTCTCTTCTCCATATGATCATGATCATCTCCAATTACAGCAATTACTATCATCTTCTTCTTCACCAAACAGACCCTATCAGGAATACAACAATGAATTCGATCTTCGGACCTATGCTCCTCATGTATAACAGAACAACCCTGTAGATAATAATGTCCCATGCCATAAAGTCAAGAGTATAATTATTATAGCAATTATGTGATTATATACACATGATTTTATTACATAAATAAAGTGAATATATATATGTGTGTGTGTGTGTGTGATGGGGTTGGCATTGTCAACCACACTATTTTTAGTTAATCACCATGTCTCCCATTTTCACCAGATGTCTTTAACCTAACTAGCAAACTTTGATTAATTCTTCCGAACGGCAATTATGTTCCCACATGGCCACCTTTTTCTGCTTAGAGAAGAACAAGATGGTTTTATGTTTCAATAATCTTTAAGAATTGCCGTTTATTTGCTCTGTCCATGGTCACGGATCCGGAAAATGATTTGAGTGGGACAGTATTGAAAAATCATAAGATTTTTAATTTTAGAAAAACAAAAAAAAACCTAATGTGATAAATACAGTTATACGAAGAAGTTTAACTTGATAGATATTGTCATCTGAAATCTCTCATACCTTTCATTTATTTTTTTGGTAAATATTTCAATTTCAATTACGATCGTACTAACCTATTAAAAACAACTCAAATTTAAAGGAATTCTGACAAGAATTGTGTACACTCATAAAATTTTTGGTCAATTTCACTCAGAGACTCCCTGAGGTTAGGTCCTATTTCACCTAGATGAAGATTTATTTTTTAACTTTCACTTATACTTCAATTTGTTTTTTGGCCTCAAACACATGCGAATTGACTATTTTACCTTCAAAATTTTAATACAAAATATCTTTAATTTTATATGACATAAACGTCCCTCTTTCATCTCTTTCATCTACGGCCTCTCTCACCCACCCCCTTCAACCACCACCACAATCAGTGTAAAGATAAGGAGAAAAAAAAAACTTAAATTGAATCCATCAGAGCAAAAATTCTTCGCTGTTTTTCGTTCCTGTCTTTGCCTCCATCGACACTATAACAGTACCCATATCATTGCAATTTCATACATTATATACACATACTGATATATATAGGTGTATATATATATCAGTTCGTATCCATAGGTATGAATTGATTCATCTGTCTGAATCAATTTGTTTCCTTTATATGTTGTGCACGCCGAACAAGAATGGAGTGGATAGGAAACTATTACTTACTTCAGCTGAAACTGTCAGAAACTGCCACAGCATCAAACCAGTTATCACAATTCAGAGCCTGTAAAAGAGGTCTCAATCGAGTATCAAAATTTGACACAACAGCCAATTTGACACCTACTTTTGTTAGAGCTTTGAATACTTTCTCAGCATCCTGATCACAGAGGTGCCAAGCCTTTGGATTGAAAATAACATTAGAAAAGGATGGAAAAAAAAAAAAAAAAAAAAAGGACCATGTCAAGATATATTCAAAAGTTGGCATTATTTATTATGTTTTACAAGAAATAGTAAAACAGTATATTGTTAGCGTTTTGGATGGATTTTACAGGCTTTCTATGAAAAAAATCCAATAGTAAGGAAATTGCTTCAAAAATGCTAACTAATTGATGTCTTAACCTTACCGCACATTCTTAGTAGTAGAATAGTTGTATGGGCATGAAAACAAAACTATTGAGAGGTAAACTTTAGGTTACAGTTTAATCTTTTCTTAAAGACCAAGTGTTATAAAATTATTTAATAGCTTGATAATTTAATGCTTCTTGCGTGTACAATTACAATTGCGTATTACTATTGAAATTTATTATTTTATTATATTAATTTCAATTGTAAAATTCAAAAGTTTTAATTAATTTTGAATTATATATACTTGGATATGCTTGTATGATGTATATATATTAGGGTTGTTTCTTTTGAAACTAAAGTACAGTGATATTGAGAATTTTCTTGTGATCAAATTATAATGAAATTGAGAATCTTAATTTGTCTGCACCATAGTGGAACCATAATGGAGTGATTTGTTTGACCAACATGGATAAATTATTTCATGTAATATATACATGTAAAAGTGATTTATTTAGTCAAGCACTATACCTAATGTTTTATTGTGTAATTCATGATACTTGGTTAATTTTAAGTTGAAAAACCTATGGGACTTGCGTGCGATAATCAAGAAGTATTAACCTAATTGATTTAAAGTTTGAAGTACTTTAAATTGTTTATCCAATATATAATATGCATGCATAAAGTTTTTGTTATTTTTCTTTTAATTAAAGTATATAAAGAATTGAATTTTTTTTTTTTTTTTTTAAATCTTGATTGATGTGCATGTTATTATTATATTGTTCATTGTAATTCCTTAATATTTATGAGGAGGCTTTATTTTATTTGTGTTAGAGCCATTTGTGTTACAGTGAAATTAAATGTTCCATAATTTTGGGTTTGGCTTATGTGCACTAAATAAATAAATAAATATAAACATAAATAAAATGGAACATTTATAGTTTAGGTCTTTCCTTGGAGTTTAGGAAGACCGGTAAAGTGATCGTTTCAAAAGTGATAACCAAATGGGTGATGCCTGCTAAAAGGTGACACACTCATACAGATTATTATTTTTTAAAATTTTAAGGCATTGGTCTTATTGAGGTCTCACATTGCACTTACCTACACGAAGGCATTTGTTCTGCCAAAAGATGATCAATGTCTTAGTGTGTGATAAGTGAGTAGAATATTTGAGAGTGCTTGAATTATAACTAAATAACCCTCTTGCCAAAATGTAGTGGAAGTGTTTAGCAATAATTCAAGTGTAATCAAATAGGTCTATGTGCGATTTTATCGCAGGTTTGGGGGTAAAGTAAAATCTAAAATTCTGCCAAAAGGTGTTTTTTAGGTGGCATTTTATTTGTTCCCGCATGGTAGATGGTTTTGCACACAATAAAACACCCTGAAAAATTCGACTTATAACCCCAAGCACAAATTAAAGTAATAATCTCTAAAGCAGTGACATATTATTTTATATGTTGTTTATGTAGTGTTATTCAATATAACATTTATTTAGGTTACAGACGCTTCCGCAATTTAAAGATAGCTTATAGGGATTGAACCATTGAATGGTTAAAATTATATTGCCTAGAAGACAGGTTTTGATATTATATTGAGTTTCTTAGACCATGAGTCTATATTTTTTGAGGAAGAAACCTAAATGCCCAGTGTGGAGTCTTCTTAGGTAGATAAATTGTTGTATTTTTTAAGTGGACTAAAGGTACTACCATGCCATTAGGTTAATTTATGCTTCTGGTTTTGATACTGCCAAGGTGCTTGTTGATTTAATCAAGAAAGAGTTAATGGGTATTAAGAAGCAACTACGATACTATTATCTGACATGATTTTGTTAGTCAGATATGATGGCAATAGTTCAGTGAGGGAGTACATCTATAAGATGTGCAAGCTGATTAATAATCTGAGGTAGTAGGAAATCATATTTGATGATAAGTTATTAGTGAACATGGTGATTTATTCTCTGCTTAGGTTTTTTCAACTTTTTAAGGTGAATTATAATTCACAAAAAGTTAAATATGGCATTAATCAGCTATTAGCACTTTGTGTGATTGAAGGGGAGCGACTCAAAGGTGTTAAAACTGAGTCAGCTCATTTTCCCGTGACATCAAGAATAGTTTCAAGAAGAAATTAGGCGGCAAGAAAGTGTATAAGGCTAAAAAGAATAAAGAAAGACAGAACAATACGTGAAAAGACATTGATCATGGAATGATAAATGTTAGTTCTATAGAAATAAAATGACATCAAAAGAAAAAAAGGCTACTGTGTTGAAAAAGGAAAACAAAGCATGAAAGAAAATTGTCAGGTTAATATTTGAGCCTAACTTGATAAAAGTATAGGTATAGACATGGTGGATGGATTCAGGTGTGATTCTACTTGTTTCTTGTTTTTCTATAGACTCGATACCTTTTGAATAAAATCGTGTTTTGGTTAGAGAGGATTCATCTATGCTATACATATGATATTGAGGAATGTCTCTCCAAAGACACTTGAACGCTTGGTCAAGGATGAGATTATTGGGCCACAAATTTTATGCGTTGGTTGTATCAAAGGACAGATGCAGAGAAACGCAATTTTGAGGCTAGTTGGTCATTTGGTCTTTTAGACTATATTTATATCGAATTTTGTGGTCCATTTCTTATTGTACCTCGTTTGCGGTAAATGTATTTCATTGTCTTCATTGATGGGTTCTTAAGGTATAATTGTGTACTTAATTGACCAGAAATCCGAAGCACTTGATTTGTGTAAAATATAGCAGACTAAAGTTGAAAGTAGTTGGGTATAGTGATTATGGTTTTAAGATCAGACTAAGGTGGTGAGTTTTATTGGGAGAATGATAATGAGGGTGTAAATCGTAGTACTTTCAGTACGTACTTAAAAAATAGGGCATTGTGCCACAGTACACTATTCCTAGTTCTCCTGCGCAAAATAAAGTTATAGAAAAGAGAAAGTGTGGAGATGTCTTATAGATATAGAGTTATATAATGTAGATATCAAGGAACTTGATACTCGCATTGTCAATGATTATTTTATTGGGCATCTTGAAAGATTAAAAGATTCGAGATTTTACTATCCTGTAGACCTATAGAGATTATTAGAATATGTCATGCATATTTAATGAGAGTGGTGAATCCAGTGGGAGTTTAAGATATTGTAGTTTCTTTTTGCAGAAAAGTATTTTCAGCATCTACTTTATTTACTCTAGGCTTCATTCCACTTTCTTTAGTGGTTTCAGTTAAAGCTCATATTCGCACTCTTTTAGTTATTTTTCTTTTGCAGACCTTTCTTTCAGTTTCCAATCTAGTTCCTAAGTCAGTTTAGCTTAGGAGATCTTCTAGATCTTAGAAGTATGCTGTAGTTGGTGATTTTAAAGTGTCTGGTGGATATAAGACAAAAATTGATGGCCAAGTGCTTAAGCAAAAGTTAAGTGTTGATTTCTTTGAGATTTTCTCCAGCTTTATTAAAGAACTTTGTAAGAGTCATTCTTTCATTATCACTCATTTATGACTTAAGTAAGTTCTACAGCAATAGTATCCAAAATTTTGATACAGTGGTTATTAATTATAAGTTCAAAAAGAATGTTATGGATAAATGCATATACCTCAAGTTCAATGGGAGTCATTTTGTTTTCCTTGTCCTATATGTTGATGATATTTTGCAAGGTAACAATGACATTTATGTGATACATGATATTAAGAATTTTATGTAAAGTTTTTTGACATGATGGATATGAGTATGCAAAGTATGTCTTTGGCATTAGGATCCATAGAGATCACGCTAAAGGAATACTTGGACTTTCTCTAAAGGCTTACATTAATTCAGTATATGAAAGTTTTTAATAGTGTCCAAGCGTTGTAAGCCCATTGACATAAAGTTTGTTGCAAATTTTTAATGGTTACAGAAAGATTGTTGCAAATCCTCTTATTAAAGTCTTCAACCGAAGATAATAAAGTATTTTAAAAGCACGTGATTTGGATAGGTGTTCGAGAGTCATTATGGTATGATGTCTGGTATTTCTTTTGTATATGTTACATTGCAGTTAGTTTCTTTACGCCTTGTGGTGACAGTTATTTTTCCTCCAGTTCACACCATATGGTGACAGTTATTTATTTCCAAAATAAAGTTATGATGCATAATTATTATTATCTTGATAAATATGGTTTATGCACGTGCTATTATGTTTACCTGGGAGTGGTATTTCACTCATGAGGTTGTTTGGGTTAGATGTGAGATTGGCACCACATCGGTAAATCCAAAAATAATTATTAAAGGTTGTCTGAAAGTGATATTTCACTTATACGGTTATTTGGGCTAGATATGAGATTGACGCCATATCGATAAATCCAAATATAAGATTTTTCTGGGAATGGTATGTCACTCATAAAGTTGTTTGGACTGAATGTGAGATTGACACCACATTGGTAAATCCAAACATAAATATTAAAGTTTGTCTGTGTGAGTATTCATACTCCTTGAGGATAGCTTGAGCTAGATATGGGATTGGCTCCATATCGGTAAACCTTCACACTGAACAGAAGGTTAACAGTTTGCTGTAATATGTTTAGGTGACATACCGCGATGGTATGAATTAGGACGGATAGTGAGGTGTGCGTTTAGACTCCATGCAGTTTGCACATCTCATGAAATATAATAAAAACCACTATATTTGCTTGAATCCTAGATGGAATCGGTTTTGAGACCATGGAACTATTTAGACTAATATATTACTTGTCTACGCATTCATGATCCACTATTGAGGAAATTTATAGAGGAGAGTGTTCTAAAGTTTCAATCCATTAATTTCGATAATTGTGTTTTTTAAATAAAAAATGAGTGGTCACTCGACTTTTATAAAGTGTGTTGCAATCCATCATGTCATTTTATAAAACTTAGAGTACATGGACCAAATGGGAGATTGTTGAAAATTTTTATATATAAATAATAAAAATTATTTTATGGTACTATGCCTTATGTTTTCTAAAATAGGATTGCAATGTGATTATTGATACTTGATGGATTGGGTTGTACTTTCCAATTTGGTGGTCTAATGGGGAGTATAGTTTTAAACTGTTGGATTGTGATTTTTCAACTTATTTGGTGTGATTTAATTCTAACCATTGGTATCTAAGTTTCCATGATAGGAAGGGAGACTTAGATATGCTTGTTTGTAGAGAAGCCGTCCCCCCTATTGTTATTATATATAAAGGTTTTAAAACCTTTATTTTGACCTATCGTATCGACAACTTTCAGAAGAGGGTAAAACGCTCTATTTTTCAGATCTCTCAAAGGGCGATAAGAAATTCTCAAATGTATCTAAAGTTTAATTTTCTAATTAGGTATGATATCAAAAACCTCTTTTTAATTCATGATCAATTTTGAATTCTACTTTTTATTTGTTATTTAAACCCAACATTATATACTATGAAATTTTAATATTGCCCCACTATATTAAAAAAAAAAAAAAAAAAAAAAAAAAAAAAAAAAAAACCCTCACTATTGCTTTCCATTACATAATTTTCTAGGTATGTCTCTAACTATGATAGGTTTTGAATCACGTATAAGGAGTTTTGTTGAAACTTTAGAGGAAGTATTTTTTATGTTTTTCATAAAATTTTATGATTGTAGTATAAATAAATAAAAATCACTACTCGGCCCTTAATGGCTCCATGCATATTTTGTCCATGTGCACACGCCAATGACTCCAAACTCACCTAGTCACTTAAGGGTCCTATCTTGTCTCATGACAAGTCTCTCAAATGAATTGTTGATTTAAAATTGTTGTGCTGTCAATTAGAAGTTCGATTCAAACACACATGACAACAAAGAATCAAAAGAATAACAAAACTCACCGAGTCACTACAGGGTCCTATCTTGTCTCATGACACGTCTCTCAAATGAATTATCGATTTAAAATTGTTGTGCTGTCAATTAGAAGTTAGATTCAAACATACATGACAACAAAGAATCAAAAGAATAACAAAAGACGCATCTCTAGCTTGCATTGTTCATATAAAATTATTGTGTTATTAATTTAAAGTTGTTGCAATATTATCGATTTCAACATATAGAACAATATGGGACAAAAAAGTAAAAAATAAAAAGAATAAGAGAGAATCTTGAATTCTTATTTTGATGGTGTGGCTTGGTTTTTACATGATATAAAATGTTGAATAGGTGTTGTATCTTCGATGCTAATATGTTATATAAAAGTTATGATACAAGAGTGATATGTCTGTGTCATGTGTCATATAGCATGTTGCATCATGTGTAGTATTATTGATTTAATAGCACGTGGAATGGGGTGGGGATGTGTGTGGAATAGGAGAGGATCCCATTCCTCCCCACAAACATGACTAGTCTTAGGGGGAGATTTTTTTTGTGGATGCTTCAATTCCTATGAATCAAAGCATTATATTTGTGATTGAACCAACTTTGATCGATACTTAGGTCGATGAAAAGCATAGAAACTCAGTTGATTGGATGGTGGCTAGCTAGGGACAAAGTATTTTGATCTGATAGGGATATCGGTGGCACTGTGGTGGGTTACGTACCCACAAAAGTTGGGTCAATTTCCATCTCAGTACATGAATGAATATGAATCCCTCTAGTCCAAATAATTGTCGGTATATAATGACAGGACTTTTTTTATTTATTTTTATTATTGTTATCGTTTTTTTTTTACTTTTTCTTTTTTTTTTTTGAGAAAAAAACACGATAATCCAAACCCTTGTGTATGAATTGCATGTGTCCAAATTCAGACGATCCACCTATATGCCATGTATATGAAAAAGGCCATTGAATGTAGGAAGTAATTATTTTAATTTCCTTTTCATTTAAAATTAGATGGTATAATTTATAGTGGGATCTTCTCTATATTTTGGAGTAGATTGTGAAAGTTCGGATATTTTTTTTTTTTTCATCATGAAAAGTGTTTGTTTCTTATTAACGATATATATATAGATATATATATAGTGTGCCAAATTAATTGTGCTAGCTTCAAAATATGAAATTTTATGAAAATGATATGTATGTTTTATAGATGGACACTACTAACCATATATTTTTAAATGGGCTAATGGTAAAAAATTCCCCTTAACTATTACTTAGTTGCAAAAAATGCCCTTTATGAATACTTTTGGCAAAAAAATCCCCCTAAACTATTCTAAAGGGATGTTTTTAACTGATGTCCTTTTAAGTGATTTTCTTAAGCAATTTTTCAAACAAAATTACCTCTTAACAAATTATTTTTAAAACAATTTATTATCATATTCAAACAAACTTATCAATTCAAATCTTTATCATTGCATTTATGGATCCAATGAAAATAAATGGATGCTACAGAGTGTGACAATTCAAATCTTTATCATTACATTTATGGATCCAATGAAAATAAATGGATGCTATATGGATCCAATGAAAATAAATGGATGCTATAGAGTGTGACATATGGCATCTTCCAAATTCAATGTTCAAATGATCATGTATATTCAAATGGGGTGCATGCCATTTTTTGGAGACTGTAATTGTTATGGTGGTTACTTATGCTTGAATTTTGGTGGTTACTTATGTCAATATATATGCAGTGAGGATATTGGTAACTTTCTTTTGGCTTGAGTATTGCTTTTGCTATATAACTTATCAATTCAAATCTTGATTTTTAATGGTTGCTTAAAATTGTTTTGCCTCTTTTTGATTTGCATTATAGTGAGAGAGAAAGTACAAATAAATTAAGAAAAGAAAAAACAAATTTAGAATAAAATAAATTTCAAACCACAAAGTGAGAAAATGACATAAAATTTAAACAATTTCTTATTCCTTATTTATTTTTATAAAAATTAAACATTTTTCTTATTTATTTTTAAACATTTTTTGAATAATAATTTGTTAAGGGGTAATTTGGTATAAAAAAAAAAAAAAAAAAAAAAAAATTGCTTTTGGATAATTGAGGAGAATTTTTTTACCAAAATTATTCATAAGGGAGATTTTTCACAACTAGGTAATAATCAAAGAAAGTTTTTTACAATTCACCCTTCTTAAAATAATGATAGTTGCACCTTCTAATTATATTTTATTAGTCAATGCAGGACAAATATAAGAAAATAAAACCCTTTAATTTTTTTTTTTAAATGTATTAATGACGGATATTGTGTCCAAGACTTCGGTACAAGTAACATAACTTATAGTTTTTATGAATGGTTTGGGACGTTAATGCATTTTGGTGGCCCTGGCAAATTACTCAATTACATAAAGATGAAGTTTTGTTCTCTTTTCATGCTACGGAGACAAGAAGTCAAATCTAAATTTTACATCATTCACCAAAGTGCCTTTTTGTAATCCCTTTTTCTCTCTTTACCCCAGCAATAGATTCTTTTGTCCCAAACCGTAAAATTACGTTCATTTGATGCTGAGGTAAGAATTCTAAAGAAACAAGTTATATTTTTCCACCATTCGAAAAACAAAAAAGTTATATATATATATTTTTTTCGAAAGATAAAAAAGTTATATATTTCCATCAACTTTTTCTTACTTTCCTTGGAAAAAAGTCCCTATCCATCGTCGTATTGATCTTTTTAAGGCCTTTTTTTGCCCTTTATACTATGTTTGGATTATTGTAACAAAAGAGAGAAATGTTATCGACAAAACAAAATTCATTTGCTATAAAATGCAAGGGCAAAGCGAGTAATTCACTTTAAAACCCTTCCATTTTTGAGAAAATAGATAAAGATATCACCCCACAAGTGCTCAGCTAGACAACTATCCCCATGTTCCTCTAATTTTTCTTTGCCTTTTCCAAACACGAGAAGTTGTCCTTAATTATTAGAAGTTTGGACGAATGAGTTATAGTTTTCGAAAAAGACAATGCTTAACTACTCACTGGTGAGTAACTTCACTCTATTAATTTCTCATGTATTTTAATAACAAAATAACACATTAATTTTAATAACAAAATCAGTAAAATGATAAATAAATTTTAAAAAAAAATTGAATCGATCCGTTTTAATTGAATAATCACCATCCTCTTTTATTTGGGAATCGCTGGTCCATGTGACAAAACCCAAAGTCTCAGAGACATGCAATAGCCGCAGTAAAAGCCGATGGCTATAGACTCAGCTCATTCAATCACAGTATAGGGAGTGTATAAAGCTGCTGCATATATATATGGTTTTGTATCTAAACTCTCTCATCTATATACACACACACACACACACATCATACATGCCAATACGTACGATTGGATATGACATATTATATTAATCAATATTTATTTTTCAGTGAAATATTATATTAATATATATATATATATATATATATATATGCATATTAATTTCTCACTTGTAATTATCTTTCGATCTCCAAGGAATTTTAATATTTATATTATTTTTATAACCTTATATATCTATAATAATTATAAATGTAATGCAAGAAAGAATGAAAAAGAAGAAAACAATGGAGAAAGGAGAGCCTGGGTTTGGAAATCGATGAAAGAGAGAGAAACGAGAAAGGGTAATTACTTAATTAAAACGGGTTGATCCGACTTTCTTCTTTTTTTATTTATTTATTATTTTACTAATTTTGTTATTAAAATAGATATGCTATTTTGTTATTGAAACATATAATAAGTGAGTAGGGTGAAACTACAACTAAGCATTGTCCTTCCGAAAATACGCAAGCTAATTATAAGTCATCAATTATTAATTTACCAAAGAACACACAGTTGTGATAAGCACATTGACAATTGTGCAAGAGCAACCTGGTCCCCATGCCACAATATAACTTCGGTGATTGGATGATTAATCACACATATATGAATGATTAGTTAGAAATCAAATTAGTACATTTATCAGGAATAAACCTAATGTCATACGTGTCTTGTCGTGAATAACTGTTATGTTTATTATATTAGAGAATTTTTATAGAATCAATCTAAGCATGCGGTTGTAAAATGTTTAATCAAGCCAACAAATTCAACGTGATGACTAGACTGATTACCCTCATGAAAACGAGGCAGTCCATCATCACCGGCAGAAAATGGTTATTGCTTGGATTTTTGAGAGTTTACAAAGCTAAGGGAAGACAACAGTTTAATTTTTTTGGCACATTATAATTCAATGATTTTAGGTCACTATAGTCACTGGTCCTTTTCTGTTGGACCTCAATCTCATATATTTCAGTTTCTCTATAATTGAGACAGCTAATTAAATGTGGTAATATTTGGCTGAAAACAAGCTTAGATAATCAAACGTTAGGTGAGGTTGGTGACATCTAAATCATAATTGGGGCACATACAATAATTCTAGTACTTTGTAGATGAATTGAAGGGTTAAGTTGATAGATTAATACGTACCGGTTTGAAATATAGGGCTATGTATGATATATAGGTAGAGAATCAAATCCCAAAAGAAAAATATGATGTGACTCGAAGTAGGGTTGAGAATCGTTGCCTTTCCTTCAATTTCTATCTTCCTTTCTCTTGAGTTGAGAGACGTTGATGCTTTTTTGACCAACTTCCAAGGAACAAGAGAACACGAGGTGGTCCTATTGATGGGGGTGGAGGACATCCTTTGCCCTGCTGTCCTACATATATACATACATACATACATATACACATGTTTGTTTTAACACACATTCCTTCTAGAATTTATTAACATGATTTGAATGGTACCCAAAATTTGAAAAAGTTAATTTGTGAACTTATTATATATATAGTGTAAGTCTTTTTGATCCAAGTGGTTGGGACATTGGGACATAATAGGGTATTCCTTTCCTGTGTTCTTTGTTTGTTGGAGGATTTTGTAAGTACAGGATTTGCTTCAATACATTGTGGAATTAAAAGTGGTCTCCTAATTGGTTGCTGGTGATTGGGATTTGGGAGGTACAATTGCTAATTTTTAGCTTTTTGTGTGTGTGATGTTTCATCAGTTAGTTGTTTGGCTTGCTTAGCCTAATTTTGTTTTGTTTGCTTTTGTGTGTGTAATGTTTCAACAGGATTTTTTTTATTTTTTATTTTTCATAAACATTTACAAAATTTCTCAAGTTCCTGCAAGGCTTTTTAAAGAATCAAAAGAAATTGTTTTACTCAATCCACTCTGCCTGTAATTGTTTGAGAGGGGAAGGGGTCAAAAGGTAATTTTGTCAGCTAATTATAATGGAGTAGCTGATTACGAAAAGTTTTTGGCTTCCGTTTATAGAATGAAGGGTCTTTCCTTAAATTTAAAGGTATATGCATACATAGCTGGAAAATAACAAGAAAAAATTCCATCCTGTCCTACTTTTCAAGTACAAAAACAATTTTATTCTTACAAATTTTTAAGTTGAACAAAGAAGTCCTAGTTTTAATCATTATTTTCAAATTGGTTCAAATATATATATATATATATATATATATTCAAAAGTGCCCTTATTAGTTATTAGTCCTACTAAACTAATTACTTAATACTACGTATTAATTATCTTATTAATTATCCGTCCCTGTTTGCAATGGATTGAGACTCCCCCAATCTCCAGGTCACGCCACCGATTTCACCACCGATTTCTTCTGCTGCGCCGGCCTCATATCCTTCATCTCCGCCGTGCCTGAACACCGAAGACCTGGTAATTGATTCTCTTTATTTCTCTAAAATATAGACTAGTTGTTTAATTTTTTATTTCAATAATCGGATTGTGTTTTGATTTGTGTTACAAATCTCTTTCAGTCGCTTATGTTTCAAGCGTGTGGCCGGTCGATGAATTTGGTGAATGGAGCCGTCGGACTCCTTTGGACCGGTCACTAGCACGTGTGCCAGAAGGCAGTGGAAACCGTCCTCTGCGGCGGCGTTTTACGGCCGATTCTGGAGCTCCTCTGCGGCGGCGAAGGTTCGTTTTCGTTCAAATCCGGCGACAACACGAGTTTCAACGTGTAGCTTCAAGATCTAAATCCGACATCACGATCGAAGGCGCCGAAACGGAGACGCTCCGACGATTTCTCAAAATTGGAGCTCTCCAATCTCGATCTCAGTTTAACAGCGGGGTTTCTGGCCAAGCTGACGGAGAAGACTCGACCGGGGACTCCGTCGATGAATTGGTTAAGAGCAAAGAAATACACTGTACTAATAAGACGCGACCGTGTTGTCGCCAGATTCGAACGAAAACGAACACTGTACTAATAAAGGCCAAGCTGGCGGAGAAGACGCGACTTTGGTTAAGACCAAAGAAATACACTGTACGTACATACAGTGTACTAATAAGGGCACTTTTGAATATATATATATATATATATATATATATATATATTTGAACCAATTTGGAAATAAAGGTTAAAATTAGAAATTCTTTGTCCAACTTAAAAATATGTAGGATTAAATTGTCTTTGGGCTTGAAAAGTAAGACTTTCCGAATAACAATGGCCATTGCCGATTACAAAAATCAAAATATATGATAGCACTATTTTTTATATTCAACAACGTCATATTCAATAATTTGTATGTTAATAAAGTGAAATTTCTTTTAATCTCAATCATTTTTTCAAAATAAAATATAACTAAAAAATTATATTCGAACTCAAACATATATATCAGTATAATGTAAAAGTTCAAAACGTTAATTTCGCCGAATTTTATATTTGGTCGTCGAAAACTTTGTCAAAATTTCATCGAAATTTCTCCAGATTCAATCACCCCACTCGTGACTCACTATATTTCATATTTGTTTCATCCTCCAAAAGTGTGAATATATTATGTATGGGGCCACTCTAGGCCTATTTATAGACTCCTTATTAGTGATTATTGTACATAAATGATGGACTTAATTATGGAAGCCCAAGAGTTAGGAATTACAAGTCATTTATGGGTGATTAAATATTATATTTAACTCATTATTCACTGATAATGTTGATAGGAAAGAAAAAAATTGTACGGAGATGAAAGAAGAAAGGATGGATGAGACATTCTTAAGAAAGATATGTATTTTTTTCTTTTTATTTGGTTGGATGAAAGAGAAGAGAATAATAAACTCACAATATATTATATTGTTATAAAAAAAAAAAAGATAAAGTTTTAAATTATTTTTACCACTATGTTTAGTAATATCTATAATATTATAATTCATAGATAATAGTACAGTACATGATATTAGTAAAGTCAACTTTCTTTTTTCCCTCTCTTTAGTCCATTTTTGAACGGATAAAAATTTGTAGGAAATATGACACATCTCTCATGTTATCATTTCTTTCCTTTATATCATTTATGCGATCAAAAGAAATTTATTCATTCCTTCCTATTTTCTTTCCACACCACTTTCTTACTTCCTACTGAACAAAACATAAATGATGTATTTAAATCAAGCAACCTGCAAGTGCCTAATTGTACAAGTGGTTGGGTTGTTTCGGGACCATGTTTGAGCCTTATACCTTCCCCACCCTTTTAACCACTAAGTCCTAATATTCTTGCCATGAAAAAAAATAATAATAAATAAAGCAACCCAAGAGTGATCAATTAGCAGATGTCTCGATAGCCTAGTGGGTTAGTGTCTCTGATAAATTTTAAAGTGTCAAATTTCGACTCTCTATATCTACTAATCTAACTTCTAACCCTTCAGTCAGTCACTGTGCAATTTGGACTGTCCATTTTTAATCAACAATTTAAGACCATTCAATCAATTAAAGAAAATGATCAGTCACAATTACAAAAGGAATTATACATGTTTTGAAACACATTTCAACACCTATAATCTCTATATGTCTAATTTCCCCCCACTTTTTTGATGGCTTAGATTAACAGTCAGTCATACATCAAGTGGAGAGGTACCTTAGAAGTCAAGAGTGCCTCTTCAATATTCTATTTGACAAAGAAATATGATAATGTAGCTTCACAATTTAAATGAAATTATTGTTAATAGTGGTTTTGCTTCCTTACCAATCAACCAAGTTCCATATATACAATTCAAAATGAAAATAATTTAATGCTCTCTTTTCTTTCTTTAATTACATTAGTAAAAGAGAGTGATGTTGTTCAAGATGTTGATACTAACTTAAAAAAAACTTACTGGGTTGTGTTTGTGAAAAAATATAAGATACCATATGTTGCTTTCCATAATGTTGCTTTACTCGAGTTCTATAAGATACCATATGTTGCTTTCCATAATGTTGCTTTACTTGAGTTCTAGGATATTCCTTTCACTTCAGAATTTTACAAATAATATATTTCGATTTTTTTACTTTTGAAAGGCGAGATGGTATCACTACACTACAAACAATATTCCGGAAATCAAGTATACGACATGGAGGGAAACAAGGGCCCAGGTCAGGTCTTTAAGATTTGAAATCGAGCAAACAAGGGCCCAGATTAGGACCCTAAGATTTACGCGTTAAATGAAGCCCGGCCTGTCAGTCATCATCACTAGGCCCAATTTGTAAATTTGTATACCACTTGGTTAATGGACCAATGGTTTGTATTTTTTTTTTTTTTTTTGGAATTTTAAGCAAATATTTTAAATGCAAAAGTAATTACAATGTGGGCCTTTGGCCAAACAGCCCGTAAGGGATTACAAACCCAGTAAGGGCAAAACAAGAGGGACCAGGCCCAAATAATAACACCTAACCTTACACAATAACTGAAAACCAAAATTTACTGCCTTGGTTGCTGTTAATGGTGGTTATCAGCCATTCAGTCCGGTGAACTTAGGCTCCGGCATTGAGCCGGCGATTGGTAGTATCTGGCGGACGAGGAGGGGTTCTGCAGCAAGAGGGGGATAGATTTTCCTAGCTGTAGAGCAGTCTTGAAGAAAGCCCAGCCTTAGAATTGCAGTGATGGTAATGGTTTGTTGGTTACTACTTGCTTGTGACTGCCCACTTTACACACGCAGATTTGTCTATAGATTGGATAAAATCAAGTCAAAATGACCGATGAGCCCTCCTTTTCTCTTCCAAAACCAATGAATTTCATAAACTTTCAACCATTAATTCCTGCTTTTGAAAATTATTTATCATGAGTTTTAACCTTCTCACTTTTCCATTTAAACCCTTTTCAAATATTAAAACCAAAATTTGTATTTAAATTTTATTGTCCAATAATTGATTGTTTTAAAACTTGTCTTTTTTTTTTTTTTTTTGGTTATAATTTCAAAGATTTTAATATTTGAAGTGTTTAAACAAATTAGTATACTTTCTAAAAGTATAATAAGAAAACATTCAAATGTTTGTTAAATAAAAATAGTTATTTTAGAGAGTAAATTAAAAACTTCTTAGAAAAAAATGCAATTGGCAATAATATTCATAACTTGGAAATAAATAAATATATAAATACATATGTATCTAAACAAAAATAGGACAATAACATTGAAGTGCCTTTATTAAAAAAAAAAAAAAAATGGAGTGATATGACTTTTTACTAGTAATAAGTTAATAAATAATAATTATGAGTAGTTTATTTGTAAAATCAATGACTATGGTGGAGAGAATTGAGTTTACCTATGTGCCTTAATTCTCTATAACAAGCCGGAGTTTTAAATCATCAAATGTTGAGATTCGTATCAACTGTCTTTAAAAAAAACTGAGAAAATCTTGCAGTAAAAAATTCCCAAAGTTGGCTCACAAACAAAACATACAGATCATATTGATGCTTGTATATATATATTTTTTTGGTCACAGCACTGGTGAGATCACCAAGATAGCATAAGGGAATCTAATAGTTTGACCAGTCCTCCATATGGTCATACTTATATTATTTGATCTTCTAATTATATATAGAAATGTGTGTGTGTGTATATATATATATATATATATATATATGTATGTATACATACACATATTGGTGGAATAAATAGGGCAAAAGGTAAGTAGATATATGTCCACACTTAGCTGGAGGGTGGTGGTAACATGTGACGCCATGAGAGGTGATCGGAGTTGTTTTAAAATTTGAACAGAAGTGGTAATCCATAAAATAAAGAGGAGAAGGGAAAGTCTCCACAACCTCCCATTAAAGTGTGTTTTGGTACTTGTGCAACCAAGCCTCAACGTAACGTGCCATTTTTTTTTTTTTTTTTCCTCTCTCTGTCTGTATATCTGAGCAGTGAATGCGCTGTATATGGTGGACACAGTAAAGTCACTCAATTTCTCTGTTACGTTATGTCGTTTTTGATTATTTTGTCTTTAAAGCTGTTTCCACACACTTTTCTCTGACACCCACCATTGCTTTTTCCCATTTCTCAATAATTTAAAAAATTAAAAATGAACTTAACTTTAAGGGGAAAAAAATGGTCTTTTATACAAATGAATCTTTATAGTACTAATAATTTTAAAAGAACCATCTTTAAACTTTTATAAGGAAAAAAAAAAATCCTTAAAACTTATATAAAAACTCACCAAAGACATTTGTTCTATCTTATAATAGTTATTAGAAAATTATTATAAAAAAAAAAAACTAATGTGAATTTTATATAATAACTCAAGATAATTACCATAGTAAATTATCTAAATAACGTAGACCAGTTATCTAATTTTAAATATAAAACGGACATTTTTCAACCTTTATATTCACTCTTATTTGTTGATGTTATGTTTATAATTTACTTAAAATTCGATAATGGCCTTAGAAAGGTTGAAATTTTCATTTTGTCTATATATTCAACTAATATAAGTATAATGAGCATAATAAATATTTAACACATTCGGGTCAAAGTCAAACAGATGAGGTAAGTGTTATTTTTGAAACTATGAGCGCAAAAAACATTCTGTAATATATGTTTTGTGCACAAATAGTCCCTCCTTTTTTAAAATGTACATTTAATTCCATAAAATTAAAAAAAGGTACAAATAAGTCCCCCTACCACTTTTTAATCAAAATTGACATAAAATAAATTTTTAAACCATAATTTACCCTTCTCTTCCTATAATGCCTTTTTCTAAACGGCTCCCGGCCGCCACAATCCTACCTCCAAGATCGGCCCCGGCACTGAAAATCTTACCGAGAAGCTCGTCTACGCCAGGAAAAGCGAAACCCCTGCACTTCTTCTCCAAGATTGGTCCCCTGAATCGTGTTGCCATTTCTACCACTTAAAACATTGTTGTGAACTACGCATCCGTTATCATTGCCTAAACCTCGCCGAAGTATCAGACCACGAAATCCCAATAACACGAATACACCATCGAGAAAACACCGTCGACGTTGAAGATATCGTCAATAAAGAAGATGGGTTCATCGCTTGATTGAGATGTTGGAGCCACCGGAGTCTCCATCTTAGTACATCTAGGCGATGCCTGTGGAGGTGTATGAAGAGATTGACCCACAGCTTGAGGTCACGTCATTCACGAGGCTTTTTATTTACGCCGATCGGTGGTGATGGAAATGGTGTTGTGTCGCTGCTACCATTGCCACCTGTGATGGTCGTGATGCGACAGCCTTCAAAACCGTGCAAGCCAAAGCTGTAAAACAAAAAAATAAAAAATAAAAAATAAAAAAGAACAAACCAGCGTTGATTTCATTTCCTATGATTTATGAGGCACCAAAATTTCCTCCTGCCATTAATTTTCTCTCATTAATTTTCTCTCAATCCATACTAAAACCTAATTAAATTTCTCTTAAGTAAAACTTTAGAGCACCATGGACTTCAATTCTTGCAATTCTTAGGGGTGAAGAGAGAGGAGAGAGAGATGGGTTACCAGGTGTAGGGGTTCTTTTTCGATTAAATAATAAACAAGTATACAGTAGTGATATCAGAAGTACAAATACGAAGGAAACAAAGAAGGTACTCAGTGTAGGAGGAGGAGAAGAAGACCAATTGCCAAGATTAAAATGGTGGTAAGGTAAGAATACAGTTTCTTATGACAGTTTTCCCTTTCTGGATGGATATTCCTTCATGGGATAGTACTATTTATAGGCCTGGATTCCATTGGTAATTATCCAATGGTCCCTTCTGTGCATGGTTCCTCGCAAGTGTTACTCCCAATCCGGATTACGTGGGTAATCCTGGAGGTTTAGGAGTCTGAAAAGTCTAATCCTCTCATCGAGCCTTGCACTACATTGCCATGTCACTTCTCCCTTAATCAAGGGTATTAAATGTTACTTGGTCGCCGGTTGGTCAAGCCTGACGCAACATTAAATGTGATTTTAAGGTTTGCCGTCATAACATGTATAATCCCATCATCATGTTAATTGGGCCTTGCTAAGAGCGAATGCACCTCTTGATTTCTCATCCACCAATCCAATATCCTCATAAGTTTCCCAAATATAGACTTCTTATAGCTGCGAAGACCCTACCTTCGTTTCGTGCTATATGCTAATCTTTGATGGCGAGCCCTCTAGGGCTCCAATCCTTCAAAGTGATGTCATTTGGCGTAATACCAAGGATTGAAGTGCTCAAAGGTTAGTTCCTCAAGGCTGAATGGGTCTGGAGCGATGCCAGGGCTTAAGGTGCTCGAGGGTTGGTCCATCGAGGCTTGATGGGCCTGGAGCGGTGCCAGGGCTTAAGGTGCTCGAGGGTTGGTCCTTCGAGGATTGATAGGCCTAAAACGATGTCAGGGCTTAAGGTGCTCGAGGGTTGGTCCCTCAAGGCTTGATAGGCCTGGAGCGATGCCAGGGCTTAGGGTGCTTGAGGGTCGGTCCCTCGAGGCTTGATGGGCCTAGACTGGTGCCAGGGCTTAGGGTGTTCGAGGGTCGGTCCCTCGAGGCTTGATGGGCCTAGACCGGTGCCAGGGCTTAGGGTGTTCGAGGGTCGGTCCCTCGATGCTTGATGGGCCTAGAGCAATGCCAAGGCTTAGGGTGCTCGAAGTTTGATCCTTCGAGGCTTGATGGGCCTGGAAGCAATGCCAGGGCTTAGGGTGCTTGAAGTTTTGATACTTCAAAGCTTGACGGGCCTAGAGCGATGCCAGGACTTAGGGTGCTCGAAGTTTTGATCCTTCGAGGCTTGATGGGCTTGGAGCTGTGTCAGGGCTTAAGGTGTTCGAGGGTTGGTCTTTCGAGACTTGATGGGCCTGGAACGATGCCAGGGCTTAGGGTGCTCAAAATTTGATCCTTCAAGGCTTGATGGGCCTGAAGCGAAGCCATGACTTAGGGTGCTCGAAAATTGGTCCTTTGAGGCTTTTAACTTTTCAAATCGCCACAGGGGATTTGGTCAACGTCGTATTGACTTGTCAACATGCCATGTCAACTCCCAATAAATGACACCCATACCATGAATGATGAATAAAAAGGAAAAACAAATGTTTGAGGGAAGTCTACAGAATCAGTCCAGTGAAGCTTACACTGCGGCATTGCGGCAGTGAGAGCGATACAGCCAAGGTTTTGCAAGGGTGGAAGAGAGCCATGGTAGAGAGAGTTTGGGAATTGTCTAAAATAGTAATATACCTTGCATTATTTTTTTAATATTATTTTATTTTACTGATAAGGAGGTATTTTAGTATTTTTATGTGATTAGGAAGGTGTTTGCACCAAATTGATAGTATAAAGGGATTTTATGTGATACAGGGACTTTTTTGCACTATTTCTATAATATATGGGTTTTTTTTATACTTAACCCATTCAGGTAATAAATAGGGTAATTTACACAAACCTCCCCTAAGGTTTGCCATAATTACACGGACTTTTCCTCTAGTTTAGGAATTTACTCGAACCTCCCATAATAATGAAAATATCCTACACAGACCACCCTTCTGTTAAAGTTAACGTCAGTCAAAGACGAAATGTGCTGACGTCATATACAAATTTTACGAAAATTTTCATAATACCCTTTTCCCTACCAATTGATATATATATATATATATATATATGGTTTGGGAAGACTTGATTTGCAGATATCCTTACAACGGTTATATTGCAGATATCCTTACAACGGTTATATACATCCTAACCGTTGTAAGGATATCTGCAAATCAAGTCTCCCCAAACCATATATATATTAATTGATATTTCTGGGATTTTTAGATACCTAGTGTCGGTGTCGGTGGTTGTACCATTCCAATTCACGACCCCTGTTATTGATTTGTTCCAATCGTAGTCGCTAGAAAACCTCCACTCATAATTTGCTTTTCTGGCCAATATTGAGGCGGAAGTGATATCGTTCCCTGCATGTACAGTAACTGGTAATGTCAACGGCTGCAAATTTTCTGGCATCTTCTGAACGTAAAAGTCTCTGTTGAAACCTCCGGTCATTTGATCATCAAATTTTCTTTGATACGTCGCTTGCTCTTGAACTTTAATTTGCAACCTCTGCAAATCCTGGATCTACCTCTACATCTCCAAACCAAACAGGAAGTCCATATGGTTCGGCGGTGCCACCGTTGATGGTGGCGTTGACGATTGTACCAGAATGGAATTTGGAGCATCCACAAACTGTTCCCTATTTGACTTCCCCTCATTCGATGATGATGCTGCAATCCACAACCAAGACTATATGTATAAGGCAGATGTGTATAACTGTATGTATAAGGCAGCTGTGACGTCAAACTTAGTCAATAACATATGGGTATTTTAGTAATTTTAGATGGCAACGTGCGAGTATTTTAGTAATTTTGACAGGTCCGTTAGTGTATTTGACATTCCGTCACATATAAAGGAGGTTAGTGTAGGATATTTTCATTATCAAGGGAGGTCTGAGTAAATTCTCAAACCAGAGGGAAGGTTCGTGCAATTAGAGCAAATCACATGAGAGGTTTGTGTAAATTATCCTAATAAATATATCACGAGGTTAGTGTAATTACCCCAAGAACTATTAAAAAAATTCATGAATCGATTTTTTATTTTAATTTTTAATACAAAGTTTCATATTTCATTTTAGGATCCAAGTATTAGTTGTTAATTTTAAAAAGGTTGAGGAATTATTTTCTCTATGAAAGGTGAAGATTCACAATATTCTTGTAGTTTAAAATATTTGAACAAGAAAAACACCAGTGGACCATTGGAGCTCTCCCACCACGTTTAAACGTTCAACCCTCTTCTCTTGATTTATTTATCCATGTGTCTCTCTTACTACTCCATAATAAAAAAATTAGGTGACAATGGATTAGCCAAAGTAGTAACTCCAATTAATATTGTGTTCAGAGTTCTGAAATTTGGAAGTCCTTTTTATCAGTCTTTAGCTGTAAATGCAGTAGCTTAGTGTTTGTGGAGCATACATCGTTCTATGGGGAAGAAAGAAGGTAATTCATGGTTGACCGCCGTGAAAAGAGCCTTCAGATCTCCTACTAAAGAGCCTGATCAAAAGAGGATTAACAGAAGGAGAGACCAACAAGATGAACAAGCTGAAGAAGAAGAAGAAAAGGTTTCACTACATTCTCTTATATATACCACTTTGATTGTTAAAAATATGCTATATATCTATATGTGTATGTGATGATGTGATCTCTCTTCATTGTTTCCCTTACTGGGTAGATCTCATCTCATTATATTGGTGCTCCTTGTTGGGTTTTCTGCAGAAGAGAGAGAAACGAAGATGGCTTTTCCGGAAGCCCCAGAGCCACCACCATGCCTCACCCAAAACCACTAATGATGCAGGGTCTAGTAGTGTTGGAGTGTCGATGGCCAGCGTCTCAGAAGCCGCCGCCGCAGACCAAAGGCATGCCATTGCCGTGGCGGTGGCCACCGCTGAGGCAGCTGTGGCCACAGCTCAGGCGGCCATGGAGGCCGCTCGCCTAACAAGGCCGCCCTCTAATCATGCCAGAGCACACTCTGCAGCCGTTGTTATTCAGACAGCTTTCAGGGGATATCTGGTAACTAATTGAGCAAAATGCACACTTTTAATTATTTGTTACTATTAATAACATTTTCAAAGTCTTTTTCTTTTCCCTCAATTAAAAAGATCACATTTGAAGTACCATTGAAATGATGGTTTTGATTAAAAGGTTTTCTTTTCATAAACCATCTTTTTATTTTATTTATTTATGAAAATGAAGGCAAGAAGAGCTCTTCGTGCACTAAAAGGGCTTGTAAAATTGCAAGCTGTGGTGAGGGGTCACAATGTGCGAAAGCAAGCAAAGATGACACTCAAGTGCATGCAAGCTCTGGTGCGAGTGCAGGCTCGTGTGCTTGACCAACGCATGAGGCAATCACACGATGGCATCCGAAAATCAACAGCGTTTAGTGACACCAATAGCTTATGGGAGTCTCGATTTCTTCAAGATATTTCTGATAGGAAGTCAATGGTAAGAGGGTTCATTTTGATCCAGTAATCAATTTGTTTCGATTCCTCATACCTTTTAGCTTAGACTCTGTTAATTTATACATTGTACTGGCAATTGTATGTCACAGTCAAGAGATGGAAGTAGCATTGCAGATGATTGGGACGAACACCCACACACAGTTGAGGAGGTGAAAGCAGTGCTGCAAAACAAAAAAGAAGCTGCTTTAAAGCGCGAAAAGACCTTATCCCAGGCCTTCTCTCAACAGGTTTCTATTTTTATATGCTTTGCACATCAAGTATTTGGAGTAATTTAGACCAAATATATGGATCCTATAATGACTGCCTTAATCCCATATGAATAAGGTCGGCCTGATTTGACATAAAGACACCGATCCACCTCCTTTTCACATCAGGCCTAAATCATATAGTTTGTTTTCTTGAATTGATGAGAAATTTTTGCAATTCGGTCAAGATATGGAGAACAGGTAGGAATCAAGCAATGGGCAATGAAGATGAGGTTGAAGAAGAACATCAATGGCTTGATCGGTGGATGGCTGAGAAGACATGGGAGAGCAGGGGAAGGGGCAGGGCTTCGACTGATCAAAGAGACAATGTCAAAACTGTCCAAATGGACACTTCACAGCCATTCTCATACTTAACTCCTAATTTCCAAAGATCATATCAACATCAATTTCACAAGCAACACCAAAGACCCAATTCGCCGTCTGTTGCCACTCCTCTCCATAGAGCCCACCAAAATCAATCCATCAACCAGTCCCCCGTCACGCCCTCTCCATCCAAAAGCAGTCCTCTTCAAGTCCGGTCTGCCAGTCCACGCTGCGCAAGAGAAAACAGAAGTTACAACACAGCCCAGACACCAAGAAGGTCTAATTACTACAATAATGGTGGTTTGTACCAACATACAACAAGAGGTGGAACTAGTGGGGCTATTGGTTGTGCAATGCCTAATTACATGGCTGCAACCGAGTCTGCTAAGGCTAGGGTAAGGTCACAGAGTGCTCCGAGGCAGAGGCCATCGACACCAGAGAGGGATAGAGGAGGAGTTGGGTCGGCGAAAAAGCGATTGTCCTACCCAGTCCCAGACACATACAATGCAGGAAACAGATATGGAGGTTATGGATACAATCTGAGGAGTCCAAGTTTTAAGAGTGTTTGTGGAGTGCATTTGGGTATGGAACAACATTCAAACTATTCTTCTTGCTGTACAGACAGCCTTGGTGGTGAGATATCTCCTTCTTCAACAAGTGACCTTAGGAGGTGGTTGAGGTGATCGATGACATATAAAATATATTATGATAGAGAGCTCTAAAGGTTTGTTCTTTTGAATTTCCTCATTAGAATGATAGTGTGTGTGGTAGTCAATTGTTGTATTTCTGCTTGTAGTTCAATCTTTGGTGGAAAAAAAAAACTTGTAGTTCAATCTTTGTTTTGGTGTGTAGTTGAATCTTTTATCCAAAATAATAGTAATTTAAGAAAAGTGTGTAACTGGATTGTTAGGGTTCAGTTTGGGTATTCAGATTTGGGTACAAGGGAAGTCACATGGACTTTGTTTAAAGAGCATTGTCTTTGACCCTTTGATAAAGTATCTTTCTATTTATTTGTACAACTTTTGACCCAACTCAGTCTTTCCAACTCCAGTTCCAAGACGGTTGAACAGATCATATGGTTTGGTTGGACTCTACATGATGATCAACCAACCATTTCTTCTTAAGAATATAGTTTTGAATTTTAGAAATTGATCGATTTCATAGTTTCTTCATGATTTTCGCTTTCTGTTTCTTTTTACATAAGTAAAAAAGAGTGAGAGTGCAAGAGTAGCAAAATCATTTTCTCTTTTTATTTATTTTAGTTCTTTTTACATAAGTAACAAAGAGTGGAAGTGCAAGAACAAAAAAATCTAAATCACACGGAGGGAGAGAGCGTGATGCAAGTGAAAGTATCATGTTGTGTGAGTTAGCTCTTTACCTTTTCCCCTTTATATATAAGCTCTGTTCAATCTGTTTGCTTTCCATTTTATTACATCTCTTTTGATTTTCTTGAATTTTTAGTTTTTACCCATCTCTTTCGATTCCTTGCCAAATCTTCTCACTTCTCTTACATCTCTAAAGGAACACTCAAAGTCTCAAATGATGTGCAATGGTATGTGCCAACTTATTTTCCGAAAAAGAAAAAAAGAGAAAAATTAAAAACGTTTGTGCCAACTTTTATTTCTTCACTGAAATCCAAACTGAGAATTGAATTGATGACCCCAAGTGGTTCCTAGTGTGTCCTTCAGCAACCAGACAGAACCAGTACAAAAAAGCAGTTCTTATCTCATTAATAATTGATATGGTATTATAGAAATTTTTTTTTTTTTTAAATATTGGTGTTGTGACCATCCCAAAAGTAGGACGTGGTTTGTTGTATCGAAGAATTGAAGGATGCAATGTTTTAGTACTTGTTTGTTTTAAATTGGTTATCTACCGATTCCATGCAAATATGCAATAAATAAAAAACACTTAAACTTATATTTTTGCATAAATAACAATCAAAAGCATTTGATTATTTATATCATGGGCGTCGGACCCATAATTATAGGTTCGCAATAATGTCTAGGCCCAACCCAACTCGGGACACTATTGCACACGATGTCACGAATCCACTAACTGACGGACTGGGCCAGCACCCAAAACACAGTAGGGTCGTCTTTAGATTTGAAACATCCAGCCCAAGTTTCTAACTCTTGAGGAAATTTGTATATTATAACTGGATGTCACTTTAACCCCTTCTGCCTCGTCTCTGGGATCATTCTACTTGGATTATAGCCTTATACGCGAGATGGAAAAGAGTTTGAAACCCGCAAAGCTCAAATGCGTCTCCGATTGATAATTAATATATAAATAAATATTATTTTATTAGCTATATTTTTTTTTTGTTTTCTAAATTTTGTATTATAATTTTAAATTAATTATGATTGTTAAATATTTGATTATTTTAAAAAGAAATTCAAAATTTATCATAAATTTATTCAAGTTTGAATTGTTTTTTCTATAACATACTAACTATTGATATGGACTAATAATAAATCAACACATCCTATTTTAATTACCAAATCATAGATGGTATTCAAATCAATATCTCAGATTTGGTAAGTAAATATCTACTCACCATCTTTGATTTAATAATTAAAAATGACATGTCCATTTTTTATTGGTCTATATCAATAGTCAGTATAGATCATCACTACTGGGTGTCAAAGTATTGTTAAAAAAAAAAATGTATATTGGGACACCCATAATTGAGTTTTAAAAATAAAAATTCATTAGTGACACAAGTTTGAGAGAGAGAGAGAGGCCATCTCACATCCCCAATTAGAACTTCTCTATTTTCATAATAACAATCCTAATTATCGTGACAGCATTCTAGTTGTAAATTCCCATGATAACAATCCCTTTTGTTAATATGTTTTGGCTTTTGTAGATGTTAAAAACTTTATATGTTTTTTTAAGTGTTCTGTTTGTCTTGGAGGGGTTTGCTCCTTCTATAGTTGTTTAACTAGTTTTCACTTTTGTTTAGTGTTTTTTCTAGGTGTCTTTTGTTTGCTGTAAGGGTGCATTTGTACAATTATTCATTTTTATAAGGAATTAAAAGGGTATGGACTCTTTGGCTGCTTCTTTTACACATTTTTTTATTTCTGATTATCATAAATTCGACTTTACTAGAAATAGTATATGTGATCCACAACTTATATTATCTTAAATCAATTACCTTTTTTATGTTTTGGTCTGGATTTTGTTGGATATGCACTGGTATTGGATTTCTCCGTCAGCAATATGCCGTAATTTAGAAACTAAATTATTAGTAGCAACAACTTCATAGTTAAAAGAGACAAAGGAGAAGAGGATGATCATAGATCCTCTCCGGTGCATCACTGTACTGGGGATGGATGTGGAAAATGATTTGGATGGGAAGATTCTTCTTACAAATTATAGGCCGGTGCATCACTGTACTGGGGATGGATGTGGAAAATGATTTGGATGGGAAGATTCTTCTTACAAATTATAGGGTTCAGGTCGAGGTTTTCTAAACTCCGTCAATTAAACTTCCCATTCAAACCACGCGAACCAACTCCACTTCTCCTAGTTTGATTTTCTCTTCTTCTTCATTTTTCTCCCCTCTTTCTTCGATAACTCAATTGGATTTTTCAAAAATTGTTCGCCTCTTCGCTTAATTCTGGATGTTTTTAAAATATATTATTTTATCATTTAAAATTCCTAATTCTTATATGTAGAAAATTGTATTATTCCAATGTTCTAAAACGAACGCTCATTCTTTTGTTATGATTGGATTCCATCTATTAATGCTTCTACTCAATTCTATATCATTTTAAATAAAAACTTATTTTTATTGATTGATTGATCGATTGATTTATTTATTTTGCAACAAACACATTTACATCTCGCACATACAATTTTTTTTTGTTTTGTTTTTTTTTTTTTCTTTTTGTCTACACTTAAGACTTGAACCCTTCATTCTATTGGACTAGAGTCACTAGATGTCATTTGAATTTATTTTATTAATAATATTATTATTTTTGTGTCCAAGCTCAATTTGTTTTTTTAGGTAAATCTTTGTCCCACCTCATTTGAAAACTGTCCTTCACTTTGGCATATGAAGAGAAGGGAAACCACAAATTCTTGTAGTAGCTGGCAAACACTAATTCATCATATCTTTTTTTACTTTTACGGAACTAACAAACTGATCAAGTCACGGAAATGCTTATGTGGTACAATCACTTTCACGTAATTGTTAGGGTGTTCAATTTTCTGAATTGATGGGCCTGTAATTGAGTCATTTAATTTTTTAATTTGTTGAAAAAAAAAATAATTAATTCATTATATTTTACAGATCACGAGTCTGTAAAAATTATCTGAAAGATGGCTCCAAGAAGATTCGGTAAACTTTCAAGATGTGAGAAAATTCCCTTAACGATGGCTCCAAGATTCTTTGCCATTGATATATATCTTTTGAGATTCTAAAATAAATGATTAAATAAACTATATGTATAATTAAACTGAAATAAAACCACCCAAAACAAAATCATCTCTTTAGAAAATTGAATAGGTAAAATTACCACCAAGTCTTACAAGATAAATAAGTTCTACCAATTTTTAGTAAGATCAATAATTGTTGCATTTAAATATTTTTTCAATTTAAGTTCGAAAAACACTCAAACTCTCATTTAAAAAAAAAAAAAAAGCCGTACACAAAAGCTTAAAAAATATAAAAGTTTAATAAATGATAAGCTTTTGTGTACGTTTTTTTTTTTTTTTTTTCATTTTATATTCATCATATTTGAATCTAATTTAAATTAAAATAATTATAATTGTTAAATTTTACTGTATTTCTATTTGGTAAGGGTAATAATGGAAGTTTAGAATTTAAATGGAAAAAAATAAGAGTTATTTTGCAAATTGACAGGACTTATTTGTTCTTAAAAAAAATAAGGAGGTAAGTTTTGATAAAATATATATTGTGCATGTGATGTACATCAGATACATAGAGTAATGATACTCACACCGAACACTTGTAATGAATTGTATAACCGAATAATTTTTAATTAATTATTTATACTAACTACAGCTAAGTGGAAGACTTCACATATATCATTGATAAATTAAAATAGTAGATCTAATAATTCATTGCAAGAATCATTTTCCATATGTGTGTGTGTGTGTGAACGCTCGCATATTCATCACAAATGACTGTAATATGCTGAACACAACACACCTAGCACATACTCGTAAGTTTTTTTGGGTCGTGTCAAAAGAAATAATTTATTAAATAAAAATAAATTTTTTTTTTTAATAATCTTATCAAAATAGATAATTTATTCTATATATATATATATATATATATATATATATATATATAATTCTCTTCTTTTCGTATTTTTTTCATATATATATATAATTCTCTTCTTTTCGTATTTTTTTCTTTTTTTTGGGATCTTGACAAAAGAGATAATTTCTTCAATAAATATTTTTTTCTTATCAAAAGACATCATTTTTTTAATGGTTACCTTTTTTTTTTTTTTTTTTGATCCGGTCAAAAGAAACAATTTATTCAACATAAAATTTTTCTTTTTGGTCTCGTAAAAAAAAAAAAAAAAATTCTTGTCAAAAGAGAACTAAAATATTAAAGATTAGAGATAAAAAAAAGAAATCTAAAAGGACAGTTGTGTTATTTAAAAAGTAATAAATATTTATTTGTAAAGTTATGGTTGAAATTGTTATTTCATTTAAAATTATAGTGTAAATATTAAAAAATAGAGTACTAATATCGCCTTATTTAATTTATTATATTTTAAAGGTCACGACTCTATAAAAATTCTCTTTCCAAGAAGATTCGATAAACTTTCAAGACGTGAGAAAATTTCCTGAATGATGATGGCTCCAAGATTATTTGCCATCCATTATCTTTTGAGATTCTAAAGTAAATGATTAAAGAAACTATATGTATAATTAAACTGAAATAAAAGCACCCAAAACCAAAATATCTCTTTAAAAAATCCGATAGGTAAAATTACCACCAAGTCTTACAAGATAAATAAGTTCTACCAATTTTTAGTAAGAACAATAATTGTTGCATTTGAATATTTTTTCAATTTAAGTTCAAAAAACACTCAAACTTTCATTTAAACTCTTACCAAATTAGATATAATATTTATATATACTAAAAAAAAAAGTTATCATTTATTAAACTTTTATATTTTTTAAGCTTTTGTGTACCTTTTTTTATTTTTTTTACTTTTTCATTTTATATTCATCATATTTGAATCTAATTTAAATTAAAATAATTATAATTGCTAAATTTTACTGTATTTCTATTTGGTAAGGGTAATAATGGAAGTTTAGAATTGCAAATTGATAGGACTTATTTGTTCTTAAAAAAAATAAAATAAGGAGATAAGTTTTGACAAAAATATATATGGTATCTGTGCTGTGCACCGGATACATAGGGCAGTGATAGTTACGAATATTTGTAATAAATTATATAACCGAATAATTTTTAATTGATTATTTATAACAAATACAATTAAGTGGAGAATTTCACGTGTATAATTGATAAATTAAAATAATAAATCTAACAACCCAATGTAACTATTCAATGAGTCATTATACATATATATATATATATATATATATATATATGCGCCTGCATATTCATCACAAAAAACTGTAATATGTCACACACTTAACACGCACTCGTAAGTTTTGATCATTTACCCAAAATAATATGCCGACCTAACACATATTCGTAAATTTGATCATTAATCCAAAATAATATGACGAACACCTAACACGTACTCGTAAGTTTTGATCATTTACCGAAAATAATATGCTTAGTTGCCCTATTTTATCAAGCATATAATCATGTCCTCGTGTTGAGGAGTGTCGGTATCCTCAAGCAAGGAAAATAATTCATCCGTCGTCATGATTGTCCACATGGGTCACGTATATTAATTAATCTTTGAAAATTAAAAAGTGGTGTCGGTTGAGAATTCATTTACGTAATAAAAGTTTTTTGGACCGTTTTGGATCACGAAATGTTATTTTTTATTTCATATACGATTTTGTTTTCCATCCTAGATTACAATATATATATATATAATATAATAACCTGAAAATGGCAATTGTAGTAAAATATTGCGCAACAGTTTAATTTATATAATGTCGTTTTTTTACTCTTGAAATTTTCATTTGTACTTGTATGATACCTATGAACATTTTTTTCTCCATTTTGATTCTATTATAAAAAATAAAATAAAATAAAAAAAAAAAAAACTATACATTATCTATCCCGTAAAAAAATCTGAAATTCTATTTCAGAGAGACAAAGTAAGGATTGAATTTCAGTAATTAAATATTCATATACTGTCACAATTCACAAAAATTTATCATTCGAAAGTCCAGCAGGGAGATTGATCTTTTCATATAAATATATATATATACAAGGGCAGATTGAGGAGTAGGTTTTGATGGGCTCAAACTCACAAAATAAAAAAATAAAAAATAAAAAATAATCAATTACTATAGTCAATTTAGCCTAATAAATAAAAATTATTATTAGTATTAACCCACCCAAATAGTAGCCTGATAATTTTTGAATTCGTCTTTGTATATATATAATATATATTTGAAAAAAAAACAGATGGGTAAATAATGGAATAAAAAGAGAGGAAAAGAAAGTTAAAATTATTTTTGAAGGGATTCAAAAAAATTTGAATAAGAAGAACAAATAAGCAAAGAGAGGACGAATTAGAGATCTTTTTAGGACGGATTGTAAAAAATTATGCGTTTTGTTAGTTGGGGAAATATAAAAATCATATAGCATCTGTTTCAAGTGTTGGCCATCCTCGATGTGGTTATTGTAAAAGATATAAAGGGTCAAGCGTATTAAATTTCCCATGCCTACAATGGAGGCCTTCAATATATTCATTAAAGTTTTGATGACTATTTGAACTAACAAATATAAATCGATCTTAGGTTTTGTTTGGATATATAAAAGAGAAAAAAAAAAAAAAATATATATATATATATATATATATATATATAGTATTAATTATGAGAGAAAAGAAAAGAAAAGAATAAAAAAGGAGAAATTATTTATGTTTGAATAGATAAAAAAAAATGAAATGATAGTATTCTTATTTGGATATGATAGAGGAGAGAAAAAAAGATAAATAATATTACGTCCTTTAAAATAAATGGGATATAAATAGAATAATAATTTTCACTTTTTAATTGTTAAGCAGTTTGGAAATTATGAAAATCTTACTAAAAAACTATCATTTCTCACTATATATATTCACATTTTCAGAGAGATAGAAAATGAGAGATAAAAATGGATAGTTATCCCTAGCTCCCTATCTCTCCATATCCTTGCTTTTCTCTTATTTTAAACAATCCAAACACAATTTACACTAATTTTTTTTTTTTTATTTTATTTTTCTCTCACTGTTTGTCCAAATCTCTCAATCCAAACATACACTTAGACCCCTTTTGGCATGCGTTTTTGTTTATGATGTTTTTATTTTTGGACTACTATAGTGTCGATTTTGGCAACAAAAGTATATTTGGTATAGTATTGTTTTATTTTACACAGTGTTAAAACACTTCGTGAATAGTGAATCAAAACTAAAACATCAAAAAATTATTTTTTCTTATTTTGATAATTGTTTATAACCCAAAACCATAATTGTACATGTTTCTATTTTTGATATTTCTACAACGAAATATCGGTCCCAAACATACTTTTAAAATACTTCTAAAATAAAAACACTAGCCATTTAAAACACTCCTAAAATAAAAACACTAGCCAAAAACAAACCGCTTAAAATAAAACACTGGCCAAACCAACCTTATTGTCTTTTGTTACGTTAAAGTGGAGAGGATATAATTTTTTGATTCTTGCTTTTATTCCACTGCATTCTTATTTACTACTCCTACGTACTCAGTATTTACTAGTTCTAAATAGCCGGACCATTATTAATTATTCACAGCTACTTCAAATTCATTATCTTCCATCTCATTTAAATTAATGTGTACGTCACGCTGTCACATCGAAGAGACTATGCACTGCTCTCTCTCTCTCTCTACACCCTACACCCCTTAGACTCCAACAGCTGGTTTAACTTAAATGTCGGAACATCTTGACTTTAAAGCTTGTCAATAGGAGTACTAAATAATTAGGTTCCTTACCCCATCTAATTACAGAGAAACTCTTCTACGGGACACAATACTAATATCTATATATACATATACATATAGAGAGGTGTGCATTATTACAAACATACATTATATATATATATATCAACTTTGTCAATCATGGTTGTGTTAGGCTCGCAAAAGGTTAAGATCTTTGTGTCACTTTTTATATCACAGTACATGTTTGTATTGATGATATGTATGGTGAATTGTAGTCCTCCAGAGGACCCCATTAAGTGTTCGTCCAACAATTCCAACTGCACCATCACAAACTCGTACGGTGCATTCCCGGATCGGAGCGTGTGCCGAGCAGCTGATGTTGCCTACCCCACCACAGAGGAAGAGCTAATCTCGACGGTGGCAATGGCGACAATGGAGAGAAGGAAAATCAAAGTGGCCACTCGTTTCTCTCACAGCATTCCTAAGCTGGTTTGTCCTGACGGTGACAATGGACTTCTCATAAGCACGAAGTATTTAAACCACACATTAAATGTTGATCAAGACAATATGACTATGAGTGTTGAGAGTGGCGTGACATTGAGGCAACTTATTAATGAGGCAGCCAAAGCTGGGCTAGCACTGCCATATGCGCCATACTGGTGGGGCTTGACCATTGGTGGCCTAATGGGCACCGGCGCGCACGGTAGTTCGCTGTGGGGGACGGGGAGTTCGGTTCATGACTACGTGGTTCAACTTCGGATTATCACTCCGGCGGGACCTGAAGAGGGATATGCCAAAGTCTGGACCCTGGACAATGGTGACCCTAACCTGAATGCAGCAAGGGTTTCACTTGGCGTGCTTGGAGTTATTTCACAGGTATGATTAATTTTATTTAATCACTCAACCTTGGGTTTTAATTTTTATTCATTATGATCGATCAGATCAGCACACGAGCAAAAAAGGAAATGGTTTGCATATAATGTTCTAAAATTTTGATCAGATGTAAAGTCCGGCCAATTAGTGGTTTTGGAAATCCATCATTGTTTTTTAACGGGTCGGCTGAATTTTTAATGGTTTTCTATTCACCTATTATATTTAAATTATAGTAGTTTTGCCTCGAGATAATTTGAATAGTCACACAATCTTCTTACACATTTACAAGTCTTCGTTGTATTTGTTTACACATTACACATTTACTATAATTTTTCAGATAAGATATTTGCTAGAGGGGTCATAATATTGTGGTAAATTTTTATTTTTATATTTTTGTTTGTTTTTGGTTAGGAAAGTGGTGATAAATTGTTGGCATGCCAAAAGAAAGTGAATGGAAGGAGTCAACAGATCCTTTTCAATGGATGCCAAGATATAATGCGCATTGTTGTGCAAGAAACTGTTTTCGCATCAAATATTGGGTCAATTGGATTATATTGAACGGCAAAATTACTTCTACTCTTAAAATTTTCTAAAATAACAAAATCACTTTCTTCTACAAAAAAAAGACCTACTGCCACAAAAAGAAAGTTACCCAAAACATTAGTAATCCTCTGCCAACAAGATTTTTTTTTTTTTTTAAGAAAAAAAAAAAAAAAACACGAAAATTCTGATTGCATAAAGGAGAGAGGTTCTAAAAATATGAATTTCCTTTTTCAAGACTAGTAATTGAGATGCATAGCTATTCCTCTCTCATGAAGTTGGAATCTGTAGAAATTATTACTCTAAATGCAATATTAACAACATTATGGGGTTTGGGGTTTCCTTCGCGTCTTCAATGTTGTCTTTAAATTCACCATGCTTGGTGTTCAATTAATGAATAAGATTGCTAGTACATACCAGACACCTATAATAGAAAAAATTCATATTCTACTCAATCAAATTATAGTGTTCAATAGTCCATGGATTATCATGATCATAACTTATAATGAACCAAATTAACCAACCATCCTCATCAATGTAGGCAGTTGGAATTCATAAATATAAAATGTAACAATTTAGGCATGGTCACGTGTAGTGAAATTGTTATTACATTTTTAGGCACATTCATTTATTTTGTTGCATTATTGAGCACGTTATATGCATTGTTGTACACTGAGAATATATTAAAATTAAAAACGTGCAGGTCACTCTGAGAATGCAACCCTTGTTCAAGCGAGCCGTCACCTTCTTAGAGAGGAATGATTCGGACTTGGGAGATCAAGCGGTTAGCTTTGGTCACCAACATGAGTTTGCAGACCTAACATGGTATCCAAGTCAACGAAAGGTGGTATACCGGATTGATGATCGGGTCACATCTAATGCATCCGGTAATGGTCTAAATGACTTCACCGGATTTCGCTCCACACTTTCACTTGTTTTGAAAACCATAAGATATACAGGTCAATTTTACTTTTAACTAATTCTATTTCTTTGATCAGTTTCTAGAATTTATATATATATATATATATATATATATTGAACTAACAACTATGATCTTTGGTTGTTGATATTGTTTATCAGAGGAAAATCAAGAATCTAATGGTGATGCTGATGGGAAATGCATCAATGCAAAGCTTAATCTATTTACACTCAAGATCAGCGCGTATGGGTTAACAAATGATGGTACTTCACCTCAAACTAAGTATTGTAAAAAAAAAACAGCTCGCTCAGAGAAGTTAAATTAAATAAATGCAAGTTTAAAAGTTAATCCTTATGTGAAATTGGTTAATCCTTATATGCAAGTATGGCGTGGTCATATTAATTAGTGTATCATTTCTTTTTACAGTAATTACTTGAACCAGTTTTTACTTCAAGTTACTTGCTAATCTAAAAACAAAAATGTTTGATAAAATACTATATGATTATGGGATGTTATAGAACCAAATCCTCTTGATGTAGTTGTTTGTAGATTAATTATAGCACATTATTATAAAATCATGATCGTCCAGATAACTAGACCTAAATTGGCCGAGTTGTCTCAAATATTTTGGAGCTTTTGTTACTTTCTTTGTATCTTTTTATGATGGCCAAGTTGTGTGCATATATATATATATATATATATATATATACTGACCTTTTGTGTTTTAAACACAGGTATTGCCTTTACAGGCTACCCTGTAGTTGGATATCAAAATCGGCTCCAAGCCTCAGGAGGCTGCCTTGATAGCTTAAAGGATTCAATGATCACAGCATGCCCTTGGGACCATCGAGTTGACGGACTCTTCTTTCACCAAACTACATTCAGCATTGGCTTGTCCAAAGTCAAGAGCTTCATTCAAGATGTCCAAAACCTAATTCAATTAGAGCCTAAATCCATGTGTGGCGCAGAACTCTACAATGGATTCCTCATGCGCTATGTCAAGACTTCAACTGCTTACTTAAGCAAACAAGAAGATGCACTTGACTTTGACATCACATACTACAGAAGCAAAAACCCGATGACCCCTAGGCTCTACGAAGACATACTTGAAGAGATAGAGCAGCTCGCGATGGTCAAGTATGGAGGGTTGCCACATTGGGGGAAGAATCGAAATGTGGCCTTTGATGGAGTGATCAAGAAATACAAAAATGCCCAAAAATTCTTCAAGGTTAAGAAGATGTATGATCCATTAGGGCTCTTCTCCAGTGAGTGGACAGACCAAGTTCTTGGGTTGAAAGATGGGGTGACCATTGTGAAAGAAGGTTGTGCTCTGGAAGGGTTGTGCGTATGCTCAGAAGACATTCATTGTGCCCCAAACAAGGGTTATGTTTGTCGACCAGGAAAAATTTACAAGGATGCAAGGGTTTGTACTCGTTTAAAATCAACTGCATTTTAGTAACAATAACTTAGCCCTTGTTCAATTTAAATGTTATACCAACACTTACAAAATCATTGTGTGACAATACTTTCTACTAGTCGTTTTTTTAAGAAGCAAATCTTACTAGCAAAACAGAAAATTTAGGATATATTTATTTTAAGATACGAACATTTGTTTTATAAACTATGTTGTACAATTTATAAAATATTTTAGCACGTCTATATGAACGTTGATTTGCTTATTATGTCATGAGCCCAAACTGTTCAAGCCCAATTAAACTTTAAACTCGGAAACACTCTTTCGTAAATTGCTGAGGCCCATAGGATTGAAGTTTAGGATTGAACTACACTAAACATATCTATACTATTATTAAATATGCAAAGTGTTTCAGTGTTTTAGTATTTCAGTATTTATTTATTAATTGATATAAATTCTATAACACTCAAAATTACCTAATAAAATTTAAATTAACAAAATATAAAAAGATTTAATTCAAATTACAAAGTCCCACGTCGGTTTTAAATAAAAAGAATTACATGAAAGCCTCTTATAAAGGTATAGAGCTAAAGAAATAATAATCACACCTTCTCGGCCTTTTTGCTAAGATCAAGTTTAGTACTAAATTTTTTTGGGTTAGCCTTTTGGCTAACCTTTCTTGGTCTTTTGGCTAAGATCAAATGTAGTACTACTTTCTCGGTCTTTGTGCAAGGAGTTTCAGTTTTTATTTATTAATTGATATAAATTCTATAAAACTCAAAATTATCTAATAAAATTCAAATTAACAAAATATAAAAAGAGTTTAATTCCCAATAAAGAACTCTCATTAAAAATTACCTAATAAAATCATGCAAATTGTTTCAGTATTTCAGTATTTATTTATCTATATAAAAAAATATTTTTTAATTGATATAAAAATAGTTTTTGTAAAAATAATTAAAATAAAACTCTAAAAATTACTTAATAAAATCAATCACATTCTATATAAAACTCTAATTTTTAGTTCAATATAAAAAGAATAGTTATTTTTTTAATCGATAATTATCACAATATAATCAGCCCGGCCCAGTTATGATTATGTAATTATCAGAAAAGACGCATGTCATCATCCTATTAATCCAACAAGCCTATAAATAGAGGCATGGAGAAAGGAGGAAGGGGTATAAAAATTGAGAATTCTAGAAATTCAAAATTTCAGAGTAAAATACAGAAACTCTGCCAAAGAGTTTTAGTATTTATTTGTTTATATAAAAAAAATATTTATTAATTGATAAAAAAATAGTTTTTATCTATACTATTATTAGATGTGCAAAGAGTTTCAGTATTTAAGTACAAATTAACTATTTATCTATTTATTATGAGTTTTTAATAAAAGTAAATCTAATTAGACAACAATTATTAAAATCAAAAATATTTATTAATTGAAAATTACCTAATAAAATCATGCAAAGTGTTTCTGTATTTTAGTATTTATTTATTTATATAGAAAAATATTTATTAATTGATATAAAAATAGTTTTTATAAAAATAGTTTCTATAATACTCTAAAAATTACCTAATAAAATCAATTACATTCTATATAAAACAGTCTTATTAGGTTTCTAAATCCAACCAACAGTTTGAACGAGAAGTCCACGTTCACAAAGACCATGATGCTTACGCTTTTTTCTTTTTTTCCTTTTTTAATATAACATTGAAAATTTTAGATGTGACAAAACATTCTACCAATCCTGAACTAAAAAAGTAACGAAGACTGTCTTTTTAATATTTCTGTTCGTCTGTTGTATTTCTTTTCTAATGTCCTAAATAGTAATCCCATAAATTTTATGAGTTCAAGTTAATCTAATAATCTCTGTGCATTATTTTCATTTGGATTATTTCTTTTCAAATGTTCTATAAACTGCCATAATTTTTGAACTCAAATTACTTCTTATGTTTTTTCTTACATAAGGTACATTACTATTGTTTTCAAGAATTAATATTCTTCACCTTTTGAGATTCTGAGTTTTCACCTTTTGAGATTTGAGTTATATTTGTGTGTGAATCTGATTCCAAAGGAAGCATAGTAATACTTTAATGATTCATATTATTACATGTCCGTGATTAATTAGGAGATGTCTATACGCATTAAAAATTTCCTGCATAGAGATTTTGTTCGTATATCTATGAGTCAACATCCACTTCTATTGGTCTACAAATTTGACCAAACGGGATATTGATTTCCCAGCTTGATTCACTGCCTAAATTGGAAGGAAAATGGTAGATCAGAAAGCCCTTTGAGTCCTCCCTCTTAATACTTAGTTTACCGTATTCTCAAATTCTTATGAGTTATTATAGAAGTGATAAAATTTAAGTCACACATAGTAAAATAAGGAACAAGAAAGTACGCAAAATACGAGAGTAGGAACACGTTTAGCACCTATTTAAAAAAAATGTGTGACTTAAATTTGTCATATCTCTCTCACAATTGTTTTCATATTCAAAATGTAATCGTATACTGATTATATATATGATAATATAGGTTTAATCTTTCACTTCCCATGCATCAAATTGTCTTATTTAAAAGCTAAGTGCAATGCCTCTTCTGACTAAGGACAACGACCTTTGGTTTATATAATGTGATGGTTGTATTGCAAATTCACTTTTCTCATTTTAGTATCAATAAAACCAAATTTTTTTTTTTTACTGTTTTAAATTTCTTAAACGAACATTATCAAAAAAAATCTATATCTATATATAAATAAAGATTTAAAAATTGGTGAATAAAAAATAAGATAAATAGTTATATATATATACTATTATTAAATGTACAAAGTGTTTCAATATTTCAGTATTTATTTATTAATTAATATAAATTTTTTTGGGTCGGCCTTTTGGCTAACTTTTCTCGGTCTTTTGGTTAAGATCGAGTGTAGTACTACTTTCTCGACCTTTGTGCAAAGAGTTTCAGTATTTATTAAATGTGCAAAGTGTTTCAGTATTTCAGTATTTATTTATTAATTGATATATATTCTATAACATTCAGAATTACCTAATAAAATTAAAATTAATTCAAATTAACAAAATATAAAAAGAGTTTAATTCAATTTACAAAGTTCCACATTGATTTTAAATAAAAAGGATTACATGAAAGCCTCTTATAAAACTATAGAGCTAAAGAAATAATAATCACACCTTCTCGGCCTTTTGGTTAAGATCAAGTGTAATACTAAATTTTTTTGGGTAGGCCTTTTGGCTAAGATCAAGTGTAGTACTACTTTCTCGGCCTTTGTGTATTAATTGATATATAAAACAAAATAATTTTTCTAAAACTCTACCATAAATTAGCTTTTATTATGAGTTTTTTAGTAAAATTAAATCTAATTAGACAAGGATATATTTAAAGAAAATAAAATAATTTCTATAAAACTCTATCACAAATTACCTATTTTATTTTCAATAAAACTATATCACACCAGACAAAGATATATTTAAAGAATTTCTATAAAACTCTAACACAAATTACCTATTTATCTACTTATTAGGAGTTTTATAATAAAAGGAAATCTAATTAGACAAGTATTGTTAACATAAAAATTTATTTATTAATTGATATAAAAGGAGGTTTTAAAAGAGTTTCTATAAAACTCTAACACAACTTACCTATTTATCTATTTATAATGAGTTTTTTTAATAAAAGTATATCTAATTAGAGAAGAATTACTAAAATAAAAAATATCTATTAATTGAAAATTACCTAATAAAATCATGCAAAGTGTTTCAGTATTAATTGAAATTGATAATTCTAGAAATCCAAAATTTCAGAGTAAAATATAGAAACTAAGTATTTATTTATTTATACACAAAAATATTTACTATTTGATATAAAAAGGGATTTTATCTACACTATTATTAGATGTGCATAGAGTTTCAGTATTTAAGTACAAATTACATATTAATATAAAAAATTATTTATTAATTGATATAAAAAGAGGTTTTAAAATAGTTTCTTTAAAACTCAACCACAAATTACTTATTTATCTATTGATTATGAGTTTTTTTTAATAAAAGTAAATCTAATTAGACAATAATTATTATAATAAAAAATATTTATCAATTAAAAATTACCTAATAAAATAATGTAACGTGTTTCAGTATTTCAGTAATTATTTATTTAAATAAAAAAATATTTATCAATTGATATAACAATAGTTTTTGTAAAAATAGTTTCTATAAAATTCTAAAAATTATCTAATAAAATCAATCACATTCTATATAAATCTCATGCCAGTTATGATTATGTAATTATTAGAAAAGGACACATGTCATCATCCTACTAATCCAAGAAGCCTATAAATAAAGGCATGGAGGAAGGAGAAAAGGGTACAGAAATTGAAAATTCTAAAAATCCAGAATTCTAGAGTAAAATACAGAAACTCTCCAAAGAATTTCAGTATTTTAATATTTATTTATTTATATATAAAAATATTTATTAATTGATATAAAAAGAGTTTTTATCTATACTATTATTAAATGTGTAAAGAGTTTCAGTATTTAAGTATTTATTTATTTATATAAAAAAATATTTAAAAAACTAAAATCTAGATAATAAAATTTAAATTAACCTATTTATCTATTTATTATTATGAATTTTTTAATAAAAGAAAATCTAATTGGACAATAATTATTAATATAAAAAAAATATTTATAAATTGATATATAAAACAAAATAATTTTTGTAAAACTCTAACACAAATTAGCTTTTTTTATGAGATTCTTAATAAAATTAAATCTAATTAGACAATGATATATTTAAAGAAAATAAAATAATTTCTATAAAAATCTATCACAAATTACCTATTTTATTTTCAATAAAACTCTATCGCACTAGGCAAAGATATATTTAAAGAGTTTCTATAAGACTCTAACACAAATTACTTATTTATCTATTTATTATGAATTTTTTAACAAAAGACAATCTAATTAGACAAGTATTATTAATATTAAAAATTATTTATTAATTGATATAAAAAGAGGTTTTAAAAGAGTTTCTATAAATCTCTAATACAAATTACCTATTTATCTATTTATTATGAATTTTTTTTAATAAAAGTAAATCTAATTAGACAAGAATTATTAAAATAAAAAATATTTATTAATTACAAAATTACCTAATAATATCAATTACATTCTATATAAAGCTCTTATTTTTAGTTCAATATAAAAAGAATAATTATTTTTTATGGATAATTATCACAATATAACCGGCCCGCTCAGTTATAATTATGTCATTATCAGAAAAGGACACATGTCATAATCCTATTAATCCAAGAAGCCTATAAATAGAGACATGGAGGAAGGAGGAATAAGTACAGAAATTGAGAATTGTAGAAATTTAGAATTACAGAGCAAAATAGAGAAGCTCTGCCAAAAAGTTTCAGTATTTATTAAAAAGAGTTTTTATCTATACTATTATTAGATGTGTAAAGAATTTAAGTATTTATTTATTTATATATATAAAAAATATAAACACTAAAATCTACATAATAAAGAGTTTCTATAAAACTCTTACACAAATTACCTATTTATCTATTTATTGTGAGTTTTTTAATAAAATGAAATATAATTAGACAAGTATTACTAATATAAAAAATTATTTATTAATTGATATAAAAAAAAGGTTTAAAAGAGTTTTTATAAAAAACTCTAACACAAATTACCAATTTATCTATTTATTATGAATTTTATAATAAAAGTGAATCTAATTAGACAAGAATTATTAAAATAAAAATATTTATTTATTGATATAAAAAGAATTTTTAAAAGAGTTTAAGCTAAACTATAATACAAATTACCTATTTATTTATTTACTATAAGTTTTTTAATAAAAGAAATTCTAATTAAACAAGAATTATTATAAAAAATATTTTTTAATTCCTATAAAAAATAAAATAATTTTTCTAAAACTTTATCACAAACTACCTATTATTATGAGTTTTTCTTTCTTTTTTTTTTTTTTTTAATAAAAGCTAATCTAATTTGACAAGAACTATTAAAATTTAAAAATATTTATTAATTGATATAAAAAGAGTTTTTAAAAGAGTTTCTATTAAACTCTAACACAAATTACCTATTTATTTATTTATTTATTATAAGTTTTTTTAATAAAAGAAAATCAAATTAGATTAGAAAACCTCTACCACAAATTACCTATTTTATTTTCAATAAAATTGTAATATATTAGACAAAGATATATTTTAAGATTTTCTATAAAAACTCTAATAGAAATTACCTATTTATCTATTTATTTTGAATTTTTTAATAAAAGGAAATCTAATTAGACAAATATTGTTAGAATAAAAAATTATTTATTAATTGATATAAAAAGAGGTGTTAAAAGAGTTTCTATAAAACTCTAACACAAATTACCTATTTATTTATTTATTGAAATCTAATTAGACAAGAATTATTAATATAAAAAAATATTTATTAATTGATATAAAAAGAGTTTTTTAAAGAGTTTCTATAAAATTCTAACACATATTACCCATTTATCTATTTATTATGAGTTTTTTTAATTAAAAAAAATATATAATTAAACAATAATATATTTAAAGAAAATAAAATAATTTTTATAAAATCTACCACAAATTGGCTGTTTTATTTTCTATAAAACTTTACCACATTATCTACAAAAACATTCAACACGTGCATCGCACATACCTTTTCCTACTATATATATATATATATAATAAAAAGAAGTTTAATTAGTGGTAGAATTTTTATAGTCTAATTAGATTTTTTTTTATTAAAAAACTTACAATAAATAAATAAATAAGTAATTTGTGTTAGACTTTAATAGAAACTCTTTTAAAAACTCATTTTTTATCAATTAATAAATATTTTTAAATTCTAACAATTCTTGTCAAATTAGATTAGCTTTTATTAAAAAAAAAATACATAATAAAAAGAAGTTTGTGATAGAGTTTTAGAAAAATTATTTTATTTTTTATATGAATTAAAAAATATTTTTATATTAATAATTCTTGTCTAATTAGAATTTCTTTTATTAAAAAACTTATAATAAATAAATAAATTATTAATTTGTGTTAGAGTTTAATATAAACTTTTTTAAAAATTCTTTTTATATCAATTAATAAATATTTTTATTTTAATAATTCTTGTCTAGTTAGATTTACTTTTATTAAAAAATTCATAATAAATAGATAAATTAGTAATTGTGTTAGAGTTTTTTTTATAGAAACTCTTGTGAACTTCTTTTTATATCAATTAATAAATAATTTTTTATATTAGTACCTGTCTAATTAGATTTTCTTTTACTAAAAAAATTACAATAAATAGATAAATAGGTAATTTGTGTTAGAGTTTTATAGAAACTCTTTATTATGTAGATTTTATTGTTTATATTTTTTATATATAAATAAATAAATACTGAAACTCTTTGCACATCTAATAATAGTATAGATAAAAACTCTTTTTAAAAAATACTGAAACTCTTTGACAGAGCTTCTGTATTTTAATCTGTAATTCTAAATTTTTAGAATTCTCAATTTATGTACTCTTTCCTCAATGACACTATTTATAGGCTTTTTGGATTAATAGGATTATGACATGTATCCTTTTCTGATAATGACATAATCATAACACGGCGGCCCGATTATATTGTGATAATTATCCATAAAAAAATAACTACTCTTTTTATATTGAACTAAAAATAAGGATTTATATAGAATGCGATTGATATTATTAGGTAATTTTGCAATTAATAAATACTTTTCATTTTAATAATTCTTTTCTAATTAGATTTACTTTTATTAAAAAAAAACTTATAATAAATAGATAAATAGGTAATTTGTGTTAGAGTTTTATAGAAACTCTTTTAAAACTTTTTTTTATATCAATTAATAAATAGTTTTTAATATTAATAATACTTGTCTAATTAGATTTCATTTTATTAAAAAACTCATAATAAATAGATAAATAGGTAATTTGTGTTAGAATTTTATAGAAACTCTTTTAAAACCTCTTTTTATATCAATTAATAAATAATTTTTAATATTAATAATACTTGCCTAATTAGATTTTCTTTTATTAAAAAACTCATAATAAATAGATAAATAGGTAATTTGTGTTAAAGTTTTATAGAAATTCTTTAAATATATCTTTGTCTAGTATGATAGGATTTTATAAAAAATAAAATAAATAATTTGTGATAGAGTTTTATATAAATTATTTTATTTTCTTTAAATATATTATTGTCTAATTAGATTTAATTTACTAAGAAAATCATAATAAAAGCTAATTTGTGGTAGAGTTTTAGAAAAATTATTTTGTTTTATATATCAATTAATAAATTTTTTTTACATTTATAATTATTGTCTAATTAGATTTTCTTCTATTAAAAAATTCATAATAATAAATAGATAAATAGGTTAGTTTAAATTTTACTATTTAGATTTTAGTTTTAAATTTTTTTTTTTTATATAAATAAATAAATACTTAAAAACTGAAACTCTTTGCACATCTAATAATAGCATAAATAAAAACTCTTTTTATATCAATTAATAAATATTTTTTTATATAAATAAATAAATACTAAAATACTAAAATTCTTTGGTAGAGTTTCTATATTTTACCCTAAAATTCTGAATTTTTAGAATTTTTAATTTCTATACCCCTTCCTCCTTCCTCCATCCTCTATTTATAGGTTTCTTGGATTAGTAAGATGATGAGATGTGTCATTTTTTGATAATTACATAATTATAACTGGGCCGGACCGGTTATATTGTGATAATTATTTATAAAAAAATAACTATTCTTTTTATATTGAATTAAAAATAAGAGTTTTCTATAGAATGTGATTGATTTTATTAGGTAATTTTTAGAATTTTATAGAAATTATTTTTATATCAATTAATAAATATTATTTTTATATAAATAAATAAAAACTGAAATATTGAAACACGTTGCATTATTTTATTAGGTAATTTTTAATTAATAAATATTTTTTATTTTAATAATTCTTGTCTAATTAGATTACTTTTATTAAAAAAAAACTCATAATAAATAGATAAATAAGTAATTTGGGTTAGAGTTTCATAGAAACTCTTTAAAACTTCTTTTTATATCAATTAATAAATAATTTTTTATATTAATAATACTTGTCTAATTATATTTCCTTTTATTAAAAAACTCAGAATAAAATATGAAACTGTGATATATCTTTGTCTAGTGTGATAGAGTTTTATTGAGAATAAAATAAGTAATTTGTAATAAAGTTTTATAGAAATTATTTTATTTTCTTTAAATATATTCTTGTCTAATTAGATTTAATTTTATTAAGAAATTCATAATAAGAGCTAATTTGTGGTTGAATTTTAGAAAAATTATTTTGTTTTATATATCAGTTAATAAATATTTTTTATATTACTAATTCTTGTCTAATTAAATTTTCTTTTATGAAAAAATTCATAATAATAAATAGATAAATAGGTTAATTTAAATTTTATTATGTAGATTTTAGTATTTTAAATATATTTTTTACATGAATAAATAAATACTTAAATACTGAAACTCTTTGCACATCTCATAATAGTATAGATAAAAACTCTTTTTATATCAATTAATAAATATTTTTTTATATAAATAAATAAATACTGAAACTCTTTGGTAGAGTTTCCGTATTTTACTCTAGAATTCTGGATTTTCTAGAATTCTCAATTTTTATGCCCCTTCCTCCTTCCCTCTATATATAGGCTTCTTGGATTAATAAGATGACGACATGTATCTTTTTGATAATTACATAATCATAATTGGGCCGGGCCGGTTATATTGTGATAATCATCCATAAAAAATAACTATTCTTTTTATATTGAATTAAAAATTAGAGTTTTATATAGAATATAATTGATTTTATTAGGTAATTTTTAGAGTATTATAGAAACTATTTTTAGAAAAACTATTTTTATATCAATTAATAAATATTTTTTTTATATATAAATAAATACTGAAATAGATAAACACTTTGCATGATTTTATTAGATAATTTACAATTAATAAATATTTTTTATTTTAATAATTGTTGTCTAATTAAATTTACTTTTATTAAAAAAACTCATAATAAATAGATAAATAGGTAATTTGTATTTAAATACTGAAACTCTTTGCACATCTAATAATAATATAGATAAACACTCTTTTTATATTAATTAATTAATATTTTTTTTATATAAATATAAAGTAGAAACTAAGAACCATACGAGGTAATGACCCTTTTGTCATAGTCAAATCACAAGTTCCACAAGATGCAAATTCAATGTCCAAAAACATAACCTATGATCGCAGTAATTAAAGAGAACGCTATCATATATACAGGGCTTTTAACATGCTTTGATATAATTAAATTAACGAAATATATTCCAAATTAAAAGGACAAGGTTCCAGTCTATGTGGCACCATTCCTAATTCAAAATTTCTGGAACCATGGTAAAACAAGTTTCCCGAAGGTGAGCAACTTTACATGTTGCGTCATTGATTTTATTGAGTAATTTTTAGAGTTTTATAGAAATTATTTTTATATTAATTAATAAATATTTTTTTATATAAATAAATAAATACTGAAATACCGAAACACTTTGCATGATTTTATTAGGTAATTTTCAATTAATAAATATTTTTTATTTTAATAATTCTTGTCTAATTAGATTTACTTTTATTAAAAAAAAAACTCACAATAAATAGATAAATAGATAATTTGTGTTAGAGTTATATAGAAACTCTTTTAAAACCTCTTTTTATATCAATTAATAAATAATTTTTTATTAACAATACTTGTCTAATTAGATTTTCTTTTATTAAAAAACTCATAATAAATAAATAAATAAGTAATTTGTGTTAGAGTTTTATAGAAACTCTTTAAATATATCTTTGTCTAGTTTGTGATATAGTTTTATTGAAAATAAAATAAGTAATTTGTGATAGAGTTTTATAGAAATTGTCTAATTAGATTTAATTTTACTAAGAAACGCATAATAAAAACTAATTTATGGTAGAGTTTTAGAAAAATTATTTTGTTTTATATATTAATTAATAAATACTTTTATATTAATAATTCTTATCTAATTAGATTTTCTTTTATTAAAAAATTCATAATAATAAATAGATAAATAGGTTAATTTATGGACTATTTGGTCAAGCACAATTGGTTATAGATTGAATTTTAATTTTATTAGCTAATTTTGAGTTTTATAGAATTTATATCGTGGGATATAATAATTAATGAAAGCTCTTTATTGTGAATTAAACTCTTTTTATATTTTGTTAATTTGAATTTTATTAGGTAATTTTGAGTTTTATAGAATTTATATAAATTAATAAATAAATATTAAAACTATTTGCACAAAGGCCGAGAAAGTAGTACTACACTGGATCTTAATCAAAAGACCAAGAAAGGTTAGCTAAAAGGCCGACCCAAAAAAATTTAGTATTACACTTGATCTTAGCCAAAAAGCCGAGAAGGTGTAATTATTATTTTTTTAGTTCTATAGTTTTATAACAGACTTTCATGTAATCCTTTTTACTTAAAACCAACGTGGACTTTGTAATTTGAATTAAACTCTTTTTATATTTTGTTAATTTGAATTAATTTTAATTTTATTAGGTAATTTTGAGTGTTATAGAATTTATATTAATTAATAAATAAATACTGAAATACTTTGCACATTTAATAATAGTATAGATATATATTGTCATCTAAGTGAATTTAATTATGATCATGTATCCTAAAGTAAAAATATATTGTTATAGTTACAAGTATCATTTTTTTTTCCCAGGTAAATTAGTAAATTACCTGATCTTTTCTAAAAGTTCCCTATGGTACCTTCAAATTAAAGTTTTTGAAAAATAGTTTTTTTGCCATTACCAAAATAAACCCTCAACTTTTCAACTTTCTAATGCTTTTGGATTTTGGATGAGATAAGAACCAAACAAAATACTATATGTTTATATATAAACATTCCCTCTAAGCTCCGTGTATCTTATTGTTTTGTCATTCTGGGTAGCCCCTCGGTTCAGTGTGTTTTTTGGTGTTGGACTTTTGCTGTTTGTCCTTATGGGCTTTTGTTTTGTTTGGGCTCTATTGCTCATTGCGTCTAATTTTTATCGATTTATGGGCTGTTTCTAATGGCCAACTACAGTTCATATAATTGAGGTTAATTTTACCTACAGTTCATAACCTTTGACCATATTCTACTTATTCCCCTTCTAAATTTTAATATTTTACCTACCTCCCTTCACTATGATGGCCATTACTTTACTAACTGAATTGTATAATTTTACAATTTTGCCTATCAATTGTATATAACTAATAGTTATAAAATTTTAAAATTGAATGGAAAAGGCAAAAACACCCACAGACAATTATATACACATTACATACACATATACTGATATACAGCAACAGAGAGCAACGGCAATTCATCATTTGATGGTCTCCCGGTTGTTGATATCGGCTGCGAGGTCTTAGAAACCGAGATTGGTGAGAACCGGGCCGAAGAAAGGGATGGCAATGGTGGAAGTTGATAATGATGGTGCAAGTCCACCGCTGACAAGCTTACCTCCACCATTAATGAATCCCTCCACATAATCCAAGAGATCAAGAACTCTGGCCTCCGCCTATGCCCAGATCCAAACTCAGGCCTGAGCTTTTCATACTCGCTTTTCAGATGGTACCAAACAGACCAAATGTAGAAATAATATATTTGGGATTTCAGCCCAAGATACTAGTATTTCTAAATTTGTGTTGCTGCTCTCAACTCAAAAAATAAAAAATCACGGAACAAATTTCTCTGCTAAAATTGCACAGTATCTGATCGAAAGGTTAAAATGCCAAAAACATAATAGTTACACAATAATTTTATAAACAAAACACATAAAAGGTTCTCTAACACATTAAGCATTTAGAATCCAAATTTAAAACTTTAAAAACTATATTTTTGAGTAACTTCTAAAGAATATAAATCTGGGCAAAGCTTAAAAAAGAAGGAAAATAAAGTATTTTCAATTAACTTCTTGAGTATGCAATGATTTATATAAAATGAACATAAAATTTCAAGAACGTAGAGTTTAAACCCTGAAGTAAGTTTGCCTATTCCTATTAAAACATAACAAATAATTCCTAAATTAATCCAGCTTCAAATCAACTCACCCAGATATAAAAGAAGACGAAAACAACTTTGTACGATTTAACTTCTAAAATTCTAGAAACCAACATAAAAATCAGAACAAACTTCCAAAAAGTACACACATGCAAATATTAAATACTAATTTTTTTTAGTAAGTAATTATTTGTAAATTTCTGACCCACCAGAAACAGATCATCACAATATATATATATATATATATATATATATATATAAAAATTTCAGAAACACAAAAAACTACAAATAAATCAGCCCTTCTTCACTGACAAATAAATCAGCCCTTATTTAGTTGAGAATGACCTTTAAACCTTCTAATTTTAACGTTGATCGAGTTTCTTCGCTTCACCCCCGAGTTCAATCGGACGAGTCAGCCATGGCCGCCAGAGTAGATATATATATATATATATATAAACTACATTATCATTTATGATAAGTCTAGGGTAGTTTTGTCATTCCTCATTAGTCAATGAGGTTAAAGCAGTGATTTCAGGTACTGAAAAAGGGTAAAATTGACCTTTTAACAAATTCCTCATGCTGACATCAGCACACACAGTTAGATGCTTAACGGTATAGAAGAACTTGTTCCGCATGATTAAAGGTCAGGAGTGTGTGTGAAATATTGAAACCTAGAAGGGTGTCAGTGGGATATAAGTAAAAAGTTAGGCGGTATAGATGGAATTAACTCTACAATCAATCGCAAGAGAGATTTACCATTTTTTGCTAGTTTAAACAAAGTGTAATAAATATTATTTTTTTTTTTTTTTTTTTTTTTTCATACTTACTCAAATATAGGTTCCATTGTTTGACGTAAAATATATTTCTTTAAAAATATTTATCTTTTGCAGGTAAAATATTTTTCTTTATTTTAATTTTTTAGTGTTTGGCAAAAGTCGAGATTGACGTCGAATCTATCGAATGGAACGTGTAAAATAATTTGTCAAAAATTAATGAGTAAATTATTTTATTTAAGTTTTATTTTTCTTCGTAAATTTACATCGAAACAAATTACAAAAACAAGTAAAGTAGAAACTGAAAATACACCAATTTAGATATGCACAATTATAATGTGAATGCTCATGTTTTCAAAACAAATTACAAAAATTAGTAAAGTAGAAACTGAAAATACATCAATTTAGATATGCACATTTATAATGTGAATGTTTTTTTTTAGGAAATTTTTATAATGTGAATGCTGTTGTCAGTGAACATGTACTAGTTCATGTTATCTTGTTCTATTTTATTGACTCGTAAGTACATGTTCATGCGAAAGACATCCATTACATAATACACCAAAGTATATAATCCGGCCTTGTGTATTCTCATTCAATCTTAGTTTAAAATCACATTTTTACACAATTAAATCAAACATCTATTTCACAATATGAAATTATTTTTGTATTTAGAGTCCTTTTGTTTAGTTGACCGGATTAACAAGGAATTTTATTTTATTTTAATTTGTGAATAAAAAAATTGAATATATAGCTTAGCAATCCAAAAAATAGGAAAAAAAATAATAATAATTCCACTCAATTTGTGAATGAATTGAATGACATTATTATCCCTCTCTGCTTACTGGCTGCGTTTAGTAACAAGAAACGTTTCTTATTTTCTGTTGGCAACCTCTAAAAAGGCAAAACGAAAACAAAAATTGCGTTCAATATTTTATAACAGAAAATGTTTTCAATTTTTGTGAAGAAAAGAGAAAACATCAAAATATTGTTTCTTATGTTTTCGGCACTATAGCAAATAAACATTTTCACTAATGTTAGTGCACAGATACTATTTATTTCAAATAAAATTCAAATTATTTGTGTTATATACTAAGTTGTATATTAAATGTTAATAAAAATATATATTTTTAATATAGAATAAATTAAATATTGCATATTATTTTTTATTTGATAAAAATATATTTTAATATATAATATATTAAATAATATTGTAAATGATTTTTTGTGACAAAATAATTTTTGATATAGAATATAATGTTATTAAATTATTAAGCAATAGATATTTTATATTATTATATATCATATCTATATTATATTATATGTAAATATTAAATTATAATTAATTTACAATATTATAACACAATATATATTTTATTACATATAAGATATATTATTTAATATTTTTTATTCATAACAAATTATCATATGCTAAATATATTATATATCACATAATAAATGTATACATCATGCATATACATGTATTTGTCTTCGTATATCTAATTTTGTACTTATGATGTATTGAATATTTTTAAGATTTATAATTTTAAATTAGATTTTATAAATTTATGACTTTTTGATATTAATAGAAGCAAGTGTCGTGCCTAAGCGGTTGGGTTGCTCCCTGTGTCCGAGAATTCATGTTCAAGTCATCTACCCTCTCATTTAATTACTAACTCCTAAAATTCTTGTCATGAAAAAAATAAAAAAGAAATGAAATAAATAAATAAATAATTTAAAGAATATTATGTACATTTTGTAACAAATATGTTACATTACTAAATACAATTATTGTTTTATATTTTTAAAGTTATGACAACAACAACAAGTATTAATAAATATTATTTTTACTCAGAGAAAATAAATATTTTTATTTTCTTAAAACTGGTTAAAAAAAAAAAAAAAACGAACGAAAACGTTACTAAAGCATGACTAAAAGCAGCAAACCCCAAGTGCCGCTAACATGGCTCAGTCTGATTGGTGAGAACTCTAATAGAGTAAACGCTAACGCTATATGCCTCAATCTGAATTTCTAAAATTAGGGCCACTCTCGGATCCATATAGTTTTTGGGTCGTCTGATAGCTCTCTCTCACACACGCCCCAACCCACCCAGAGGTGAAGAAATACACAGAGACACAGAAAGAGAGAGACCAGAAAATCACAACCTACAATACAAAAAGGAAAGAAAAATTGGTATGCGGAGTTTCTCTCTTTCCTTCTCTTTATCCATTCGTGCTATCGTATGTATGTATATATAAATTTCTCTTTGCCAAAGGTCAATCCTGTGTCATTTGCCCCTAATTTTCGCACCACTTCTTGCATTTCTTAGCTCAATTTTTTTCATTTGCTCTTGCTGATTGCCGATTGTTGACAACAGTTTATAGATTTTTCCCACTGGTTCAAGTGCTTGAATTTCATATATGTATTTGTTTTATATCATTATTTTCCCCAATAGGGTTTTGAGGATTGATTACTCTCTTCTTCCTACTGCATTGATTTTGTCTTGACATGTTGTCATTTTTACCCTTTAGATTGCAACATCTATTTCCTTTGCCATGTGGAGCTTGTCAATGGGTTTACAATTCTGGGTTTTGGCTATTTTACTTCTATTCACTCGTCTTTCTTCTTTTTTATTTTTGCAATATTTACTCGTCTTTGTGTTAGTTTAGCACCAATTGTGCTTCAAAATGGTTCACAATTCTGGTGCTTATTTATTCGTATTTAACCCCATTTAGTGAGTTTATTAACCATAACTGATATCTATACTATTAAGTTTCTCTAATGCGTGTTGTTTTTAGGATTGGATGATTTTTGGTTTAGGGGTGGGGATGGGGTTTTATTCAGTCATTGTGTGTATTTGTTCATTCTAAGTATACAAAGAAATTTACCCATTAGTTTCCATATTAATGCTCCGAACCTCCGTTTGGTTCCAGAAAGAGGGCAAGTTGATTGAAATTTGAACTCTGATACCTGTTTGAGGGTAGACTTTAAAGTACCAGTCTTATGATTCTAAATTTCTTTTTGTTTCTCAACAATATTATCAACAACCAAATGGTTCATTAGGAAGTTGGTCAGCTTTTGCTGTGGTAGAATAGATCATTGCAGCCGGAAGATACGATGAAGTGCTTCGATCTCTTGCTTGGCCTTCCAGTCTTATGTTTCTCATTTCTACTCACTGAAAAAAATACAATGAAGATTCTTCTTATCTTGCTTGACCTTTAGCTTTCTTCTCTACCCCTTCACATGAAAGTACATGCACTATGGTAATTGTTACTGCCTTTGTAAATCCTCTGTTATTCCAATGCGAGCTCGCAGGTGATATAGGTGAAGGTCAACAGTAGTTGTTGGATGACAAGACCTGGGACGTGAGGAAGTCATGGCAGAGGGTACAGAAATTGATGACCGGGTTGATCTTGATGATGACAATTACATTGAAGAGATGGATGATGATGTTGAAGAACAAATAGAGGATGAAGAAGCCGGGGGAGATGGCGATGAAAATGATGAGGACCAACAGGAGGACTCAAGTGGGACTAATGCAAATGACCAATCACCAGAAGCAGATAGAAGTCCCATTACTACCGAACCAGTCGAAGATGAAGAAAAGCCTATTGCCACCATTGATGAAGTTGACAGCGAGAAGCGAGCTGAAATTCTTTCCCTTCCTCCTCACGGGTCTGAAGTTTTCATTGGTGGGCTTCCTCGAGATACTACAGAAGAAGACTTGAGGGATCTCTGTGAATCAATTGGTGAAATTTCCGAGGTCAGTTCTCGTCCCGGAAAAGAAAGGAATGCCAGAACAGTGATTTCTTGTGATTGAGGACTTAAGCTTTTTTTGTTACTGGGATTTTCAACATGGTTTTAACTTCTCAATGATTATTGCAGGTTAGGTTAATGAAAAATAGGGATACTGGTGAAAGTAAGGGTTTTGCTTTTATAGCATTCAAAACGAAGGATATTGCACAACAGGCCATTGAAGAGTTGCATAACAAAGAATTTAAGGTAATGTTGATGCTTATGTGAAAGACTCTCTCTCCCTCTGGCAACATTGTCTTTAAAATGTTAAAAGTGCTTGGTGTGTTCATTTCGTGGCATTTTTGTTACTGTTTTAGTTTTTGACCTTTTATAAGTTTTATCACTGCAGGGTAGAACATTAAGGTGTTCACTGTCTGAAACTAAACACAGATTGTTTATTGGTAATATTCCGAAGAGCTGGTCTGATGATGAATTTAGGAAAGTCATTGAGGAGACTGGTCCTGGAGCAGAAAATATTGAGCTCATAAAGGTGTGTGTGCATTTTTGGCATTCTTAATTGACTATCTACTTATTAAATTTTTACCAGCTTATTAAGAATTAATAACTGCTCTTCCTGACCTTGCTAGTCCCATTATCTTCTGGTAAAAACAGGATCCACAAAATCCAAGCCGTAATCGTGGTTTTGCTTTCATTGAGTATTACAACAATGCCTGTGCTGATTATTCTAGGCAGAAAATGTCAAGTGCAAATTTTAAACTAGATGGCAACACCCCAACTGTCAGCTGGGCTGATCCAAAGAGTGCACCTGAGCATTCTGCTGCTTCTCAGGTAAACTCCAAAGGGATTAAAAAAAAAAAGTATCAGATCTTAAATCTAAATAGAAATTGACAACTTCATTGGGACATTCAATATCTGATTAACGTTATAACTACAGGTGCCTTAAAACTGTCGTTTCATTACTTTTGATATTGATCTAGTGGTCAGTATTTGCATGGTAGTCTTCACCCGTGCAAATTTTCAAATCACACAAGTTAACAAGCATGAAATGGAAAGAAATTGTTTCATAGATGTGTAAGGCAGCTGCATACTTTAACCCCCCTGATGAGGAAAAAAAATTTAATCAACTTTTGTAGCAACATGGCGGAATGGCAAATTAGAATAATTTGGGATCATTAAATATTAGAATAATTTGGGATCATTAAATATCTTATAATAAGGTTGTGATTAGAACATGGGAGTTGCTAACCAATATTTATGGGTGCAATCCATAACATTTTATGCCCATTGGGTTATTTAAGGATGCCCAATACAGGATATGGCTACTTGGCTGGCCTTTGTGTTGCATTCTTAGCGATTCAAGTATCGAAATTTAGAGTAAATGTAGATTGTCAGATCTGGAAAGTCCAAAAAAATATTTGGACAGTGATTTATTTGTTGGGAAAAAGGCTTTCTTGAGTTGAGCATAGAACCAATATGAATCCATTACATGATTAATCAGCCTCAGATCATGTATTGACCCATATACTTGTTAGAAAAGGTCTAGGAAATTTACAATATTTTAATAACCATTTGAATAAATAGTGTTTGACCTAAAAAAAAAGGAGTATGAACTGGTGAATCTCTTTATATGCTTACTTATTTTTATAAAAAACAGGAAAATGATTCTGTAAAGATAGAGAAGAGTACAAAGGAGAATGCTGAGATACCATTTAAGAAAAACAAAAACTAAGCACTAGGCACTCTTAAAAAAGAAAGGAATGAATACTTAGTGGCACATTTTGAAGTCTAAGCAGTATATTTGGAACAAAATCCGGCACTGCAACACTAGTACTAAACTCATTGGAGAATTCATGGACGTAGGTTAGCTTAATAAATCTGCTTCCCAGGCTTTTGCTAATGGCTCGCCTTTTGACCCTGAGCACCAGTTAGCTGCATTCAACTGCATTGCAGTTTTCACTGGATTATTTATTGAAAGTGAATGGTAAGGTCCATTTGTCTTGCATAGAGCAATTAGTTCACAGTCCTCACAAGACCTAAACCTCTTTAGATTGCAGACAATATGTGAAGGAGAAATCTAACGTTAATGAAGATTTACTTTTTATATGAAAATTAGATAAAGAAATCTTAAACCTCTTTATAAAGATCCAAGCATCAACTTATCTTAAAGAATGATTGTGAAGTTCAAAGAATTAATTCTAGTACTATGCATGAAAAAATGGAGACCTTATTTAACTTTTTGTTGTTTTGCTGATTTGTTTTTCTACATTGCTAATTGCCTAGTAGTAAGAAAATATGTTAACTTGTTTTGGATTTCCCAGGTGAAGGCTCTTTACGTGAAGAACATACCTGAGAACTCTTCACCTGAACTACTGAAGGAACTATTCCAGCGCCATGGAGAAGTTACAAAAGTTGTTATGCCACCCGCCAAATCTGGTGGCAAACGGGATTTTGGTTTTGTTCATTTTGCAGAAAGGTCAAGTGCACTGAAAGCTGTCAATGATTCAGAGAAATATGAAATTGATGGTAATTTCAGCATATTCTATAGGGAAAAAGTATAGTCTTGACACTAAAATGATGAATAAAGGATCTGAAAAATTTAACCAGTTAATCCTTGGTTTTAGTAATGGTTACAAATGTGTTAACTATTAGTTTATTATTATGTCTATATTTTCTGAAAGAACAAATATGGAAATATTGTATTTAATCAATATCAACTTTTAAAAAGATAAGATTTTAGCAAATCTATTATTAAAAGTTATTGCAATGGTTCAACAATGATGCACCATAATGACCAAAAATAACATCAGTTGAAACTCTAGATATATAGTGGCTAGTTTGATTTTCAATAACATGATTGGGCATTGGAAGTGGAATGCTTCATCAATGATGCACCATATTGTATTTTGTTTGGGTTATCCTGCTTATGCTAGTGGAATTTTGCGAAGTGTGGAAAGCAATTTCTTTGCTAGCCTGTTTTTTGCTGAATGTTTTTTTTTTGGTAAATAATATGTTCAATGGATATGAATGCAGGTCAGGCATTGGATGTTTTTCTGGCTAAGCCTCAGACTGACAAGAAGTTTGATGCTGTTAATCTCCACAATTCTGGGCCTCGGCCAAATTTTATTCCTCATCCTGGGTATGGTGGTTTTCCTGGTAATTCATATGGTGGCCCTCTAGGGGGTGGATATGGCGTTACCGCTGGATTTCAGCAGGTATTCTCATGAATCAGTTTCATTCTCCTTGACCTAGACGTAGTTTCTTATTGATTTAGTTTCATCTGATAGACTTGCACAAATGAACAGCCTGTGATATACGGTAGGGGGCCAATGCCAACTGGGATGCAAATGGTGCCAATGGTTTTACCAGATGGTCGAATTGGTTATGTTCTGTAAGTGGCATTTCTGTGTGATATTTTTTCTTCTAGAACTTCCACTTTTGCTTTCGCTGACATAATAATTATGCAGACAGCAGCCTGGAGTACAGATGCCAACCCCACGGCCTCGGAGAAATGATCGAAGCAATGGCACTGGGGCAGCACAAGGACGAGGAGGACCTAGCAGTGGCAGTGACGATCGCAGCAAGCGGTACCGACCATACTAGGGGCAGTGGAACAGTGATATGTTGTAGTGGATAACTAGATATGGCTGACAAAATGACATTCCACACCTCAGACCCATCTCTTTAAACAAAAAGAGGTTAATTCAAAATCATGATACGAGGTATCTTATAATCTACTGTAATGGTCATAGTGTTGGCAAGAGACATACATGTCAACTTTGGTTTCAATTGTTTTTTGATCTGAGAACAAGTTAAGTCCAACTTTGTTTACCTGGAACTATACACGCTAATTCCAGGTCCTGACTTCTGATTGCAATTCAATATCTTTTTCTGTGTTTCGAGGATTCGTGGACTCGTTTTGGATGTAAGATTGATGACCATTTATGCTATTCCACCATTTCTGATGCTCCTCAAAATGAAAGAGGGGGAAGAGCAACTAGTTTTACTCACCATTAATTTTAGTGATCAAAAGTCAAATAATTGTTCTTCTATATCCGTGCAATGAACTTGTGTATAATTTAACAAATTTTTTTTATTTTTCCTCCTATTTTGTTTTTTTAAGGTATTTGGATGAATTTTGTTTGTCAGATTTCAGGTCAATGCGATGTTTATCATGTGTGTCTTTGCTATCTCAACGCTTTATTATAGTGTGTTAGATATAAATCACATGAAAAGTATTTCACAATGGTGTTTTACTCGAGTGTATATATGTATGCATATTTATATGGTATTGAATAAAAATATTATCAGAATCCTTGGAAAAACAAAACCCGCCATTGACCTGCTGAGCTTTTAGCTTGGCTGTTAAGGGCTGTGGTCTTAAGGTTCTGTCGGTGCCACCTCAGCGTATGGGTGTGATAAATTGGGGAAGAAAGGCTAATATTGTAGTTAGTAGCTTAATTCTAAAACATTAATTATGTTATTTTACACAAAAATAGAGTTATAAGATTGAACAAAATAAACTCCTCTTTAATTTTCCAAACATGATTTATATAATTATTATTTTTAGATAAATTACACTTATCTCTCTTGAAGTTTGTCAATATTTTACATAAATCTCCTCTTGATTTTATAATCTCACTTACCTCTTATGTTACTAATGACCGTCCCGATAGTGTATTGATTTACTGCTTTACTTATGAGATTAAAAATGTCATTTCGCATTAAAAGAGAAAAATTAACCTTCTATTCCCTTTTGGCAAATTCGGTTTCTCTATTAGGAACTCTCTAATGGCAGGAGAGAATTTGTTACATAAATCCAAGTTTTACTAAGCTAAGAGAAGGTCCATCCATGAGATATTGCCAAACCCAAGAGAAATTTGTGAAATTTACCCCTTTTTTTTTCCCCTTACTTTGGAGGAAAAAAACAAAGTGATGCAAAATGAATTGCCTATACCCCAATTGAAAATGAACCAACTACCAAACCTTACCTTTATTTATTTATTCTTGATGCTTATAGGAATTGAGAATGTAACAACAATCTATTAAACTATGCAAGATTACAAACAGCATTATCTGTAATCAAGCCCACAAGTAAACTCCATCTTCAGGCAAAAGCTTTAATTAGTCATTAAATCCAAGCAACAACCTAACCTAGTTTTATATATATGAAAATAAAACCTGTGTTTTTCTGATGCTTTTTCCCATCTGCCAAACAACAACTAACAATTGTACCGCAAACCAACACATGCCACTTGTCCAATGACGCAGCAAGTCACCCCTCCCCTCGTATCCTAAACAAATCAAGAGTCGTCTACCCCAGATGGCACCGTCAATCATTAGTGCTAAAAAAATGATGAGACGTATTCATCTACTACTAGTTTTATTTGGTTTTAACTGACAACTACTTTGATGAAAAGGCACGTTTGATGGAAAATGCTCATGATTTCGAATCCGATTATTCTTGTATGAATCCAACTTCTTAGCCTCCCCCAAACACTCCAGTCTTATTCTTCGGCTCTCTGTCCCCTCTACCCTAGCTACTACCTCTTCCCACCAAATATTTCACCAAATACACACACACATACTGCAATTCCATTACACTTCCCCTTCATCTTCATCGATCATAGCTTCGGTATGTTAATTTTTCTCTCTTTTCTTATACATATATATAGTTTTCAATTCTATATGTGAAAGTTAAATTGTACAATGATATTTGAAGTAATTGTCGTATTTTTTGTTTTTTGGTTTTGGAATTTAATTCAGGGTTTGATGGGATCATACAAGGAAGAGATGAGAGATGTAAGTACACATACTCATAAGTTTGAGAAGAGTTTGAAGTCATGCATGGCTTTTTTGGGTTCATTTTTGATAAGCATGGTAGGCGGACTGGTGTTGGCTTGGTGGGAATTAAGGTTTCATCCTACAAATACTCAGCAGTGGATGATCCCCTTGGGTCTTATTCTCTTTATTACACCACTCCTTGCCTGGTTCTTACTCTTCGTTTCCGATATCTGTTATTTTAAAGATGCTTCAACTCAGGATCAACCCGGTTTTTCTGTAGATAACTCGGTGGAGGTAGGGATGATCAATCCACTTCATGGTTGCTAGTTTATTAGTAGTGATCTTAGATACTGAGAGCCGTCTGTAATATATATATATATTTTTAAATGGTTTTCTTCATCGTTACTCCCAATATATATATTTCACTCTGCCAATGAAAGCAATATATTTGATTCTCGTATTGAATTACATGTGTTGCATTGCTTATATAATTGGGATTAATAAATCCAGTTTAGATTTTGATTTATGAGTGTGTTTTGATTCAGCTGGAATGAAAGGAAAGCAAGAGATAGCATCTGATGCTTGGTATAAAAATAAGAGGTTGGTTAATTAGAAAGGATAAGGAACTAATCAATCCCTTGAAATTTATTATTATTATTATTATTACTAACTTTTTATTTTTATTTTTCACTGTCCATCAATAAGTGAGAGAGAAATGATCTAAGAATTTAGCATTATCCATATTTTTTTCTTTTTTTCTCTCTGATATTTTTTTCCTAAGTCAGACGAAATATTATCAATATGCTTTTCTTTCTTTTTATTTTATACTTGTCAAAAAAAGGACAAGCAATCAATTCTATTCTTAATTTGATTTACTATAAACGTTCCTGTAACATGTCGAGTTACAGCTAACATACCTTTGTAAAATAATTTTTTTTGTCACGCTGTACCTATCGACCCCACTGTCATTATTATTGTTATTGTATTATTGTTTACCTTTCGTTTATCTAAAACAAATCGAAGAGTGCTAACCTATTTTTACCTTAAATTAACTTACTAGTATGATGAAAGTGACAGAGTATGATGCGATGATAGGTATCAAGTTGTGTAGTTTAATGTATATGGTTGAATGGTCTCTTTGCTTTTAGTGACAGATAGATGTAAATGTAGTGATGTTGTACAAATCAATAAAAGACTACTCCGCAATATATTAAGAAGCTAGGGTAGGGAAGACCAAAATGTTGCCTTCCCCAGTTCAAGTTTCAATTAGAGTTGAGACCCATTTGAAGTCCAAAAAGGTCCTTTAATTAAAGGGCCGGTTTAGCTTTTGTGTTCTTGTAAAGAGAGCCAACATGAGCGACTTTCCTTCATTGTCCCCACACAATACACATTTGACAGATTCTGCCTAGGGACAATGATAGAAGGACAATAGGTAAAGCTTTCAATTTGTTGTACGTAGAGTGACCGTTTTGTTTCAAACTCAGTGTCCCCTGTATTTGTCAGTAATTTTTTTTTCTTCATTATACTATTAAATAATGATATGTAAATATTAATTTAAATATAGAGCAAAATAAATAACTCTATTAAAATGGCATGTCGCTTGTAAACTTGAAAGCACCACCAACTCTATTTAATGATGTTGAGTAGCAACGTCAAGATTAGAAAAATGCAACTGGTTCAATCGCTTGGGAGTCCAAATCATGGTATAGCATTGCACTCCCAACCATGGAAAATTCAGAATTTATATGAATTTTCGCCTTAATGATTTTTCACTTTTAGGATTCCATGAAAATAGGATTTATCTAATGTTTCTTCCAATCATAAATTGCCATTCATTGTACATTCATCCCCTCTAAGCTCAATTTTCTTATAATAATATTAAGGAAAATGTCATTTACCTCCTCTGGTGTTTATCAATTTTCATAATCTCACTTGCATCTCATGAGGTTTTGATTTATGTAACAAATTCTCCTTGTCGGTGAACGTCGGACGAAAACAAATAGAATACTGATAAAATATTAATTTTGCCTTTTGAATATATGAAATTACAACATTTATTTTACGAGCAAAATAGTAAAATAACACATTACCGTTATCAAGTTGGACATCCATCATTTATAAGGGAGATAAGTAAGATTATAAAACGTAGAAGGGAGCATATGTGGAATGTTAACAAACCTCAAGAAAAAAAAAATATTAGAATTTACCCTAATATTAATGAGTGAAAGTCATTGCATAACCTAGGTAAAAAAAAAAAAAATGAAGGACTTTCATTTCCCATTTCACTACACTTTTTTTTTTTTTGGGAATTTTAAGCAATTTCATAAAAGCAAAAATAATTACTGTGTGGGCCAATTGGCAAATAGCCCTTTTAGGGATAACAACCCAGTTTTAGGCAAAACCAAGGTCCAATGTAACGACCCAAGCTGATGCCAAAATTTTAAAAAAAAATCGGCATAATCTCCCCTAAAAATGGTCCTTCAACAACATGTCCCAAATACACAAAACACATAGTATAATCCAGTATCCCATTCATCGATTCATTATACCTCAACATAGTTCCTCTCATGGTGAAACATCCACACACCAATTAATCTAACTTATTATAATTATAGTCCCAAAATACATGATTAAGATCTAAAATCCCTGTCTTACAACGTTACATGATACAATTGCATGAAAATATATACCACAATTCCATTAGTTTCATTTACATCAAACAAAAGATAAATTCGTTCTTAAGTTACAAGGCCATGAATATTAACTTAGTTACATTTCCACAACTATGAGTATATATAGAATGGTCAAAATACGAAATAGCAAACAACCTTCTAACAACTTTTAAGTTTGAGGTGGATTGTTGCCCACCGGTTCATTTCTAAGACCTGAAAAAAATAATATAAATAGTAGGGTGAACAAATATGCTTAGTAGGTGACGCTTCAGACGCACCTCTTGAAGCCCCGTAAATCCAAACAAAACATAGACCAATGGGGATATGGATCATACAACGTAGGGGAATGATACAACATGGTTACCAATCTCAACACAAATGACAAGATGCAATAGAGATGCAAATGCATGCCGATGTCGCTCCCCATTTTCAAATTCAAGATTATCACTTTCAAACTGTTAATACAGCCCGCCCTTTGGTGACCCCGTAGCGACACGAGAGGAGGATTGGCTAGTGTCCCTGACCCTTGGTAACCCCGCGGCGTCATTATGGGGCCCAGCTAGCTCAACCACACTAGGGCGACTCCCTAATCCCCTCTAGGCTATATTAACCTCCGGCCTGTTGGTAACCCCGCAGCGACCGGGTTTGCATAAAACCATTTCATCAAAAACACATCCCCAAAATTCCCCGTTTCCATTTCAAAACATTTTTCCATCATGCAACCCCATGATTCACACGTATAGCTCATGCCTTTAATGTTAAATCAATGAGGGATTATCATAAAACACACTAGAGCATGCTTTCCTACATCATTTATAGCATAAGAACAATACAATACACATAAACTCATGGTACAACATGTTTCTCATATAACAACATTAAAACAAGCTTCCACATATTCACATAGGTACTAATCATGGCATTCAAAACAACAACTAACACAATTAAGCATGTTATATCACATATAAAGTAGAAAACTCACAAGGGTGCAAGAAAAATGTGAATTAGGAAGCCCCTACCTCAAGGTTGCACAAAACCCTTAAAATGGGTCTTGAATTTCGAAATCCAAAGGGTGCACAAAAACTGAAATTGATGGTATGGATGAGTAGAGCTCGTCGTGGGCTTCGTTTTGCCTCAAACGACACCTTAATCCGATAAGAGATGAGGGATTAATAAAGACATTAATTTGTAAACTAAAAAAAAAAACAAAAACCGAGAGAGATACAGATAGAGATGGGAGAAGAGAGAATGAGATTACAGAGCTTTCAAAAATGTGGTCTTTTAACCACTTAAACATTAGTGGGTCCCAACTATTTTTTTTTTTTTTTTTCTTTTCTCTTTTTCTTTTTCTTTTAAATTACAGACATTACATCCAAGCCCATTTCCAACTAACCTAATACAAAACAATAACTAATAACCTGAATTAACGGACTGAACTGCCGTTAATGGAGGTTATTGGCCTTACAATCCGATATGCTTTAAGGCATGGATTCCGGCGTAGTTGCTGACTAATCTTTAATTCGGATGACGCGGTGGTGGATGACAACAAAAGGTGGAGATGTTCCATTCAAAGAGAATTCTTCTGGATGTGATACAGTCTTGAAGGAAGCCAATCTTAAGAATTGTAGTGATAGTGGAGCAGACTTGAGCAAGCACTACCCTTTGAGAAGATCTCTTCTTCTTGAAGATCCTCTCGTCCTTTTCTCCCAAGTATGGTATACAATTGTAGAGAAACATACCTTCCTAAAAAGATTTGGAAATGATTTTGTTTCCTATCTTTCACTAATGCACTAAATGAGTTCCTCCCAATTTGTGATTGTTGTGTAAAATTGGCATTTATCCTTGATAAATGGCCAAATTGGAGAAGTAAAAACAACATTTGAAAAATAGGTGGTCGTGTGATTCAGGTTGTGTTTGGCAAAGAGGACAAATATTGAGATGATTTGCCATTGATTTGTTGTCCAATATTGGCAGTCTAGATTGCACTGCTAGCCAAATATTAAGCTTCGTTCTAGGGATAATTGGTTAGCACCATACCAGGTTGTGCCAATTGACTTTGGGGAAGTGCCCTGCGAGGAAAGCAGCTGTATGGCCAAGACTAAACATTATTGTTAAGGATGCAATCCATATTTTTTTGTCCCTTCTTGATGGAACTGAAGGCTGCAGTTGAAGTAGCTCAGGAATAAAGGATATGATAGCTAATGGAAAAGACCAATAGGAATCAACAATAAAATTATCAACTATAGTAGCTTGATTGAGGCCAGCCTGTATAAGTATTGATAATGGAAATCTAGTGCATAATGGCCCTTTTAGAGGCCAATTATCCAACCAGAATGATGTGTCTGTGCCATTGCCAATGGAGTGCTTTAAGAGAGGTCTTGCTAGATGTCTAAGTTGCAGAAGTTTTCTACAGCTCCAAGAGCTGGAATGAGGGATATTGAGCTTCCACAAGTTCCTTGACTTGATTAGATGATTGGTACACCATTTAACGATAGTTTATCATTATTATCAGTTTGTAGTTCCTAAATGAATCTCATGATCCCTACCTTATTTGACAATTCTAAATTTGGAATCCCTAACCCTCCAGCTTCTTTTGGTCTGCAAACTTTGTCCTAAGACACTTTAGCTCCTGTAGATCTCATTTCAAGTCCAGACCAGAGAAAAGATTTGAAAATCTTGTTAAGCTTATTGATCACTGCTTTAGGGAGAACGAAAATGCTTGACCAATAAATATGTGTTGAGACTAGGACAGCCTTGATGAGTTGTAGCCTGCCTGCATATGAAAGTGACCTAAAGGACTAATGTGATACTATTTTGGTGATCTTCTCAATTAAAAAGCTGCAATGAGAAGACTTGAGATTAGTAGAGATCAATGGCACCCCTAGATACTTAACTGGGAGATAACTTTCTTCAATTCCTAGTAAAGAGGTGATTGCATGTTGAGTGTGATATTCAACCCTTGAGAGGAAAATTGTGTTTTTAGAGGTGTTAATGTCAAGACCAGACATTTTATTGAAGTAGTCCAATGCTGATTCGATCACTGACACTGAAGTAATGTCCACCATGGTAAAAAGGAGGAGATTATTTCCATATGATAAGTGGGTGATCTTTAGGTCCTCACATCTCCAGTGGTACCTGAATGCCCTAACCCTGTTCACAAAATTGTTGATGATAGAAGACAATACATTTATTAGAATCACAAAGAGGAAGGGGGAAATAGGGTTTCCCTGTCTTAGCCCTCTCTTACCCTTGAAGTGGCCCTTAAATTCCCCATTAATTGCAATAGTGACCGAGGGGGAAAAATGCAAGCATGAATGAGGGAAATTAAATGATTTGGAAATTGGTGCAATGTTAAGTAACTCAGAATGAAGTCCCACTTAATAAAGTCAAATGCTTTCATTAGGTTAACCTTAATGGCACACTTTACAGGTCCATTGTCCTGTGGTATCCCCTAAGCAATTCATGAGCCAAGAGGATGGGATCAGTGATCTTCCTTCCTTGGATGAAGGCTGATTGAGGGCTGTCTATGATGTGTGGAAGGGTGGATTGCAGTTTGGTTGCAAGTAACTTAGCACTGCATTTATACACAGTATTACAGCAAGAGATTGGTCTGTAATCATGTATAGAGGATGGATTTTAGCATTTAGGGATAAGTGAGATATATGTGTTGGTTACTTTTAAGAGTAATATTCCATTTATGAAGAACTCAATGATAGCTTTGGTTACTGTTCTACCAACAATTCCCCAACATTTTTGGAAGAATGCAGCATTGTAACCATCTAGACCTGGGGCTTTATCCCTGTTGAGCTTGAAAATGCAATTTTGAACATCTAAAGAGGATGGGATTTCATCTAAGAAGGTTTGTAGATGTGGTGGAACTTGAAGAGTAATGAAAACCTGTAGTTCAGATATAAGGTGAGTTGATGGAGGAGATGTACCTAACAGCCTTTAGAAGTGCCCCACTATTTCCTTTATAATTCCTTCTCTGCTGTTAATAACTTGGCCAGTATCTGCTGTGATGGATAAGATATTTTTTTTGTTGTTTCTAGAGGATAATGACTTGTGGAAATATACTGAATTGTAGTCTCCAAGCTTCAACCAAGTCATTCTAGACTTTTATCTTTGTATGTCCTCTTGTAGTTTTGCAAGTGTAATGACCCGGTCATTTCCTTCCTTTCTTTTTTTCGTCATTTTTCTTTTTTTTTTTTCGTTTTTCGTCGTTTTCCCGATTTCATTTTCTTTCGCGTAACCTTACTTTTTGTGCTTGGATTAGATTCCAGTTTTGCATGCATTCATTATATATAAATTTCATGATATGTGTACTTTTACTTTTGCAGAAAATAATGTTAGTTGCTTACTTTTCGTAAAGGGCATGGATGCATTATTTCTTCGGAAACATTCTTGATTTTTAGGGTTTTAGTGTAATTAAATTTTGTAATTAATTTTTATCTTAGGGACCATTTTGTAATTTAATTTGTAAGATATTTTTAAAAAGGGCATTTTTACAATTTTCTGAAAGTATGACAAGTGTCACACTCTCATTGATCCACTTGTAGGCATCTCATTGGTTCACACTTGGGAGCCTTGGATAATGACATGTGAAGGGTGATGATTCACCCACTTATTGACCTATGATAGGTGCACTTGTTGGCTTGGATGGTTGACAAGTGTAGGCTTAAGATTAAGCCTTGGATGGATGCTTATGATTATAATAAGTGTAGGCTCCAAATTTTGTCTTACATTTTGTGTGTGTGAGAGAGGTAGTGTATGTGTGTGTGAGTTGGGCCAATAAGCTTTAGTTAGTGGAGAAATACACATTTCTCTACTAACTTTGCTTCTTCTTCATAAAACCTCATTAGCCACCATTGTTAAAGCTTAACTTAAGCTTAAAACCTTAGTTTTGATCCCCTTCCACTCGCCTTAGACCTAAAAGCTTGGAATACAAAAGCTTCCTCTCACCTTCCTCTACAAAACCCTTGAAAGATTCCTTGGAATTCCTTTACTTCATTTGGATTCAAGAAGAACAATCATCTTGTGAGGTAGGGGGTAATTTATGTTTATAATCTTAGTGTTTTAAATGTTTTGTAGTTTAATATAAATTGTATACATGTTTCTAATTTAATTTTTAAGTTGGTAGGTAATAGTACCTTGTATGAAATTAAGCTAGGACATGAGATTATTAAAAACCTTGACTTGATCTTTAATATATGTTAATTTAGAATCATTTGGAGTTGTTTTAAGATATGGAGATTTAATTATTTTAATTTAATTAAATTCTATTTAATTATTCCAATGATGCAATTAAGTTTTTGACTTGATATATGTAATGGCCATTGTGATACCCCCGAATTTTCAGATGCGGGTTGGCCAGGCCCAAGCCCGATTACCCGAGGATATCAAATCAATTAGGCAATAATCGAACACAGAATACAATTAAGATAAATATGAATAAATAAAATTGCTGAAAGAAAACTAAAACGATAATCCAATAATGAACTCCTCAGAATAAATTTTATTAATAAGAACCATTCTGGTACATCCAAACTTCCAATACAAATACAACTCGGGAATCCATCCTGTGGACCCCTAATAATATCCCAAACTGAAACTGAAACAACTGAAATAAAATCTCAAGCTAAATATAGAAAGTAGTCCTACGTAATCGGAGAAATGAGTGTCTGTATCTGTTCTGCACGACCAAGCTCTAACCCTGGAACTGACGAGCACCTGAAAAATAAGAGAGTGAGTCAAGCCCACATGCAAGTCCTATCTTACTACGATCCATATAGAAACCCGATACGCAGATACATCCTAGATAGCTCAACAATAATTAGAGTAGTCCATATATGTATAAGTACACACTATAGGACGTTCACTAGTCCAATAGGTCTATCTCAGCCTGAGTAGAGATACCATGCAAATTGCACATAACGTGGTCATGTATACCTAAACCTACTAGGGAACAACAACTATTGTCCAGTTATCCATCCCAGGGGATATACGCACCCTAACCATGGTTCTGAGACTCAAGCTCATACCATGGCACCATAACATAAATATATAAAGTCCGTATACTCCTAATACAAAATATCATCCATCTGGTATAGTAGCCTAATATATGTATAACAATCCATCCAGAAATAATAGTAGGTCATTCAATTATTTTATTGACATGACACAAGTATGAGTTGGACTTAACCTTTATGGTTAATCCATACCTCAATCCAGATTAGGTAGGACTTAGTATTTAACTAATCCATCCCTAGTACGCCACCGTCCCATATCAGTGCATACAATCCTTCAATTAGCACAATTAATAAAACAGCACTATATATTCATCAACCATTTTCTAAAATATGCATCAATATAAATTAATACATATATAATACTCTTAGGTATTCATTATAGAACCTAGAAATCATGTTCCAATTATTTAAATGGCTAAAATAAATTCAAGCATTTAAATCCTCAAAAAAAAAAGTCCATAATTTGATACAGTTTATAGCAATTTAAATACCAATTTAATCCAAACCAAGCATAGTTAATTACAAGTAATGCACTACACTTTTAACTCTATTTAGATATAATTAAACAGTATTAAGTTATATATAACAGAAGCTCCAAGTTCCAGCAAGTAATTTAATTAACCAGTTTTTCCTTAAATTCATTTTCATTCATTCCTTAGTCCAATTATGAATTAATGTTTCCCTATAATATTATAGGTCTATAACAATCCCCTACAACATTTAAAGCAGTTTAAACAGAGTAAAAACACCCTGTACAGTCCAAACAACACCCAAAAATAGTTAAAACGTAATTCCGGGCGAGAGCAGGCTCTCACAAATTAAGAGCTTGCTCCCTAACTTTGGGAGCAGGCTCTATGGAGCTAGGATCCGGCTCCACACCCTTTGGAGCCGGCTCCATTGATGAGGGAGCTAGCTCCCTCCTTTTGGGAGCCTACTCTCTCACTCCCTGAAGCCGTTTCGCGTATCTGCTTCGTCTTCCTCACCTCCGGCGATTCCCAGGCCCTCTGTAAATCTTTTAATACATGTTCCAGTGCTTAATCAATGTCCCAGAATATTTATAAGACATCGACATGCATCAACGGTATCATTAAACCAAGCTTAAACTTAAAGACAGTAAGTTACAATTAAAAACTTTCAGATTTCTCAGACCAATTCAATTCAACGAAGCTAAAACAGTTTAAACACGCATCACAGATATGTTTTAGCATTAATTAAACTCCTGGAGTCTACCTAGGCATGCACAGAACACAGGTTTAAGGAAAAGAGATATAATAGCGATTTGCCTCTAGGTTTCGAATTGAAACATTTAACCATCATTTGTCTAGACTTTTCGGTGACCTCTGATTGTCGTCGATTCCTTTGTTGCCCTAGGTTCAACCCACGAGCAAGCATCTAATACCCCTTCTCGGTTCAGCCTAATTATTTTGTCCAAACCCTCTCTCCGGTCACAGGATTTCTCTCATCTCCTCTCCTCTCTGTTCTTTCCCTTAATCCTCTGTTACTACTCTCGTCTATAAGATGGCGTGAATAAGGTTTATGAACCCTAAGGCAGACAAGACTACAAATATATATAGGTTTAAACCAAACCCTAATCCCTACCCAATACTAAGTCGGCTGAAAAGAAAATAAAATATAAAAAAATACAATTACGTATACATATACTGCCCTATACGTATTAACCAATTATATACATATAATTTCTCATTAATATATACATAACCTAGTAACATAAAATTACTATTATTATCATTAAAATAAACAACGAACAATATGGGAATTACTCGTACCCATCTCCAACCTCTATTTAAGTAGTCCATGAGACATACTGTTGGTTTTTCACTACTATACAAATCCATCCTTTTAAACTAAAAATAAAATAAAATAAAATACACACAAAAATCAAACATCAAATAATAATTCAACACTTAATGAAAACAAAACACTTAAGCATTCCCAAAATTAAACATTTAATTCAATTTCACATATATCATGAAACCATAACAACACATAGCCACGTAAGCACCTAAAATTCAATAAAATAAAAATTAAATCCCAATTATATCCTTTTGAAAATTTGGGGTATTACAACCATGCTATGATCTTTGATATATAATTATTTGAAATCATTTGAAGTTGATTTAAATTCTAGAGAAATTAATTAATTAGTTTAAACAATTTTTATTTAAGTGTTCCATTCATTTAAGTAAATATTTGACTTGATATATGTAATGACCATGAAATGATCTTTGACATATATTAATTAGGGATTATTTGGATGAGATTTGAAATTTAGAAAAATTAATTATTTTATTTAATTAATTTTCATTTTTATTGTAGTAATGATTTAACCATATATTTGATGTTATTTGCATATTTAAATCATAAATTCAGACTTGTATTATATTCATATAACGAATCGCACATTAAAGATTCGACATATGATGTCATTTCAAGTGTAACGAATTACACATTAAAGATTCGACATTTTACATGTCATTATAGTTGTGGACTTAAAGCATGTATTGTATGTTTCCAAAATTGGATTGTGCATGGTAGATAGCTTATTGTCTTGTATATACATGTTGATATATACGTTGTTGCACAACTTGTTGATTTTAGAAACTTGCGATGTCGTTGTCTTGACTATAACTAGAGTATGACTCTAGGGCGAGAGGTAAGAATTCTCCCCACACATACGCACTAGGGTAGTTCCCGGTGGGCTAGTAACCCAAAATAGCTATTATTGTTTGGTTTGATCCAACGTGATGTCCAAGTATTTCCACTATTTGATTTCACATTCAATTTTAAGTTGTTAATTATAAATTATTTATAGCTTGTGATTTGATACTTAAAGCCTCTTTACGATTTTGTATACTAGTGCTTGTATACTTGTATGCCTTCGATTTATCATTTCAATAACTTGTGTAGTTGAGATGATCCATTAGTTCACTTTGGAACATAGACGTTAGGTGGCATATACCACATGGATTGATTTATATTAATTTGCAAAGCTTGTAAAACTTTAGGTTATACGCATATTCATTTCCTTTGAGTAACTTGTTTACTCACCCTAGTTGTTTGAGTTATTTTTCAGGTAAAGAAATGTTGTTTTGGGATGCATCACATCCTTAGATCACTTGGGTTGCTTGGCGTATTTTGAAGTACTTTATTCATGCACTTGTTAGCATGAAATGCATTATTTTTGGTTTTATATGTCAAAATATGTATATTTGGTTTTAAATATGTAATGTGTACATAAGTGTATCTTTTGGAATGTATTTGACATGTATGTAATGAGGTCAAAGGCCATTTACTTTTAAGTTGTCTTCTAAGTACTTTTGGTTTCATGTATAATTATAAAAAAATGAAGAAATTGGAAGTTTTAGCATGTCATCTTTAATACGGGATGTGTAAAGTGTGCACATGCATGTTGGTTTCAAAACTTACCTTTAAATGTTATTTTAGACAAAATTGAGGTTTGTTAGGTCGTATTTTGCATTGGGCATATTTAGGGGCCGTGAACCATTCCCGCGCACTTCAAAACACTTATTAAATTTTTGTGCACAATCGTTTCAACACACAACTTCATATTCGATCAAACGAACACTTGAAGCAAAATTGCATTTTTTTTTTTATTTTATGTAAAATCTGAACAGAAGGGCATTTTGGGGATTTCACATCAAAAATAAAATTTTCTTTTGACATGGTCAACTAGAAAACTTGATTTTAAGGGGGGTTTCTTCTTTGAGTTTTTCCAAAAAAATTCATTTAAGGGTCCGTTTTAACTATCTATTCTGGACTTTTCTGTCAAAATCAAGGCTGCTACTGTCAGTAGCATGCCACGCGCACAGCGCACGCGAGGCATGCACCCTTGCGCGTGCGCGGCGCGCATTAGCGCGCTCATGTGGGTGCCTTGGTGCCTTTCTTGGCTACCTTGACACCGAATTTTGTTTCGTCCTTATTTTTTCGTCCGGACTCCTAATCAAGTGATTCTTGAATCTAACTTTATTATTTTTTCGTTGTCTATCCAACAGTGTGCTCGGTGACACCTTAATATTTTTAAAAATGACCATTTTGCCCCTAGGCCTAAACTTGTCCTTTTTTAAAAAACATCGTTTCCGCATTTGTTTTCCTTTTAGTTTTCGTGACTCATAGGAGGTCACATTGGTGTCTTAAAGGTAACGTACATCTCTAGAGACTTATTTTCTATTTTTGCTTCCGCATTCGGGATCTGTTATCGGGTCAAACTTCGGGTCATCATAGAACGCAGTGGTTTGAAAAACTAAGGCCGTCACAGCAAATCTTTGAAATTCTGAGATGAGGGACCTCTCCATTTCTCTAAGGGAAACATCACTGGGGGATCTATCAAGGTCCAATTGACATGCATCCAATTCAAGTTTGACTGCATGGAGCTTTGAGTCCATCCTAAATTAGTCCTTACTGTAATTTTCTTTGAGGATAGGCTTGAAAAGTTTTAGTTTCTGGACTACTTGAAACATTGTAGTCCCTTTAATGAATGTACTCCAAATATGTTGGATTGATAGTGAGAAATTGTTGTGTAAGGCCCAAGCATTAAAAAATCTGAATGAGATACATTTCCTTGGAATCTGAAAATCCATGTTTACTAAGATTGGACTATGGTCTGAAATACCAGGTATAAGGAATGTACATTCAGAGAGTGGGAAGGAAGAGGTCCACATTTCATTGACAATGGCTCTGTCCTGTTTATTGGCAATACAAGCACTTTCTAAGCTTTTATTGCACCAAGAGTAGAGGATACCATTGTATTTAAGGTCTTCAAGTTCAGCAAGCTGCAAACACTCCTTGAAGTCGATCATTGCAGGGCTCCGCTTCATGAAACCTCCATGTGTCTCTCTTACATTAGGGATAACATTAAAATCTCCCATTAATAGCCAAGGGTGGATGCTGAAGAGGCCTGCATGGGGAATTAAATTCTCCCACAGAAATTGTCTTTCAATTACACAATTAGAGGCATAAATGAAAGTAGTGAAAAAGGTAATATTCTCCCTAATGATTGTTATTTTGCAATGAATTGTCTTTCTATTAGAATCAATGACAAACAGTCCAATTTGATTGGGATTCCACAAAACTCAAATTCTCCCAAGATCTGAGAAGTTGTAATTATAAGTAATATCCCAATTTGGTGCCAAATACCTGTGGATGGTATTCACATTTAATGGATATACCTTTGTTTCAACAATAGACACTAGGTTAAGCTTTTTTTAGAGATAAGTTTCTTTATCTCTGACTGTTTAGAGGGCTCAACCCTTTAATGTTCCAAGTAAGGAAAGATATCATTGAAAATAAGGTGAAAAGTAACCTCCAGGATATCCATTCTCTTTGGACATCAAACCAGTGTTGCAGTATGGCTTCATCCTAGCCTCTTTCTTACAGCTTCTTACTGTCTTCTTGCTGAGTAGGGTAGGGCTTTCTGTTTCACTGAGGAATGATTGGTGGTTGAGGACATCATTGTTAGGTTTCCTTTGCAATTTACCATGTTTCTTGGTTTGTGGGAATGTGGTTGGTGTGTTGGATTTCAGGTTAGTTGTAAGGAGGATATTGCATTATTTTAGTGGCATGGAGAGTGGGGATTGATGTGGCTGGGATGGAATTGGTGATTTGGAAGGTGAGAAGTTTAATTTTTTGCTACATAAGAGGGAGTGTATAGGTGTTGTGGGTAGGGAGGAATGGAGGATGTTATGCGAGTAACTGACTGTGGAGAGGTTGGGGAGGGTTGGTGTGTGGAGGAGGGGGATGGGGTGGAATTTTTAATCAGTAGAGTGGTGACAATATCAACATTTGGTTGAGAAAGTGTATGGAAGTGGTTGTTTGTGGATGTGGAGGGCCGTGAAATGTGGTTCACTGTTGATGTTGATGCTTTCTTCTTCTTTTTCCTCACTATGACCCCTTCAGTGGTTGGTGGGGGATTTGTTGCAGGGCTATTGTCCTTCAGAGGTGATGTAGCAATACCTTTGGCCTTTTAAGATACAGGAAATATAATGTTCAGAGGACAATTTGTGTTGGGATGGTTTAACTGGTTGTACTTGGTGCAGAATTTGGGTAACCACTGATATTCCATAGTGATGTGCTCAATGTTGTTATCATCCATTCTTAGTTACACTTCATTCTTTAATGGCTTGGTGAGGTCAAGATTAACACATAATCTTGCAAATTTGAGTTTTGTGTGATACCCCTCGACTCTGAGACATGGGTTGATTAGGCCCAAGCCCAAACCCGAGGGAATATCAAACAATTAAAGTATTTAACAAGTATGGAATACAAAATAGATTTAAGAATAAATAATAAAGCTGAAAGAAACTAAAATAATAAAATTTTTAATAATTATTCCAATAATAAACCTCCAATAACAAATTATCCTAATACCAGTAATTAATTAAAATTACAACTTGAAAATCCATTAAGTGGACCCCTAATCCAAATCCAACTGAAATACAATAATATTTGACTAAAACAATAATAAGGAAATCCTATGTTAAGACGGAGGAATGAATATATCGTTTTTGCCCAGCACGAACAATCCTTAAGCCTGAAACTGACGAGCACCTGAAAAATAATGGTGGGTCAGGCCTACAAACAAGTTCTAATCTATTACATCCCAAACAGAGATTCAGAACTCATATACATCCTAATTAATTCAATAATAAATAATAGTCCCTATATATATATACATATTAAAGGAACTTCACTAAACTATAGGGTTGCCTCCACCTGAATAGTAGGCAACATGCAAAACGCACATATAGTGGGCATAAGTACCTAGACCTACCAGGGCACACAACTACACTATATCTAGTTACACATCACTAGCAATATATGCACCCTAACCATGATCCTGAGACTCAAGCTCATATCATGGCATATAACTATATATATATAGTTTGTCCTATCCAAACATAAAATAAATATCCGGTATGTCATCCAACTGATTCAGTTGACCTGACATGAAAATAAGTATGATTTAACATTTTAGTTAATCCATTCCGTTATACATGAATACATAGGATTTAATATTTTTAGTTAATCCGTCTCTAATATACCACCATCTCATACTGGTGCATATAATGCATACAATCCATAAATGATGCTACAGTTATAATATCACATCAAATAAATCCATACATAGCATGATATAAATCATACAGATATTCCTTTGCATTTAATTAAGCAAAATATAACAATTCTAAGTAGCATGCATTGAATTTATCTCATAAAAATTAACATGCATCTCAAATAATTGTATTCCCCCACAATCTGATTAAATTTATTTAAAACCATATAATTGATTAAAATAATTTAATCCAACCATGTTTAATTAATTTAACATTTTAAATTAATTAAATTTCACACTTAACATGTGTACTTAAATTATATTTTTAAAATCCTCCATAAATCTAATTTAATAATTTAAAATCATTAAAACAGATTTAATAACTGCTCAACCTCCCAGAACGTCCCAATAATTTCACCTCAATTCATAAACATTATTTAAACATTGTAAAACATACATTATGCATTAATTTGTTCAAATTACTAAGTATATACACAAACCCATTACATATATACATACACTGTAATTTTAGTTTTAATCATGCAATTAGGTTTAATTAATTTAATTAAATAATCCTGAAACTAATCTAGCATGTATATAATTTGAATCAAAGGAGAAGAAAAGAAAAGAACTTGCCTTAAGAATTTTAATAAAAACCCTAACTTCCTTCTTCATTTTTTCCTTCTTTTTCTTCTTTTTTTTTCTTTCTCTAAACTCTCTGTATTTTTCCTCCAAAATATACTACGTGATTTAATTTCTAATCTCCTTTTACTAACCTATATTTATATATTTATAGGTTAAATAAAATAACCTAATTCTTTTCCCAATTCAAGTCTACTTAATAAAAGAAAATAATAAAATTAAAATATTAAAAAGGTAACTAAAAATATATTACGTACATAATCTATGTATATAAAACTATTCATGCGTAACTAAAAATATGTTACGTATATAATCTATGTATACCCTTATTATATAAATATAAAAATATATATATCAAATTATTAATACTATGTTACAATAATATTAATTAATTAATTACTTTCCTTATATATATATAAAAAATTATCTATGGGTAACTAAAAATATGTTACGTATATAATCTATGTATATCCTTATTATACAAATATAAAAATATATACATCAAGTATTATTAATACTAAGTTACAATAATATTAATTAATTAATTACTTTCCTTATATATATATATAAAACTATCCATATGTAACTAAAAATATGTTAAGTATATAATCTATGTATATCCTTATTATACAAATATAAAAATATATATATTAGATTATTAATACTAAGTCACAATAAGATTAATTAATAAATTACTTTCCTTTTATATACATACATATATATATATACACACATGGGTAATTATCCTTGCCTATTAAACCTCCTATCCAAGTAGTCCATATGAACCAATTGGTTGGTCCATTATTACTAACCATATCCATAAAATAAAACAAAATAAACATTTAATTATTTAATCTACAATTAATTACAAATAAACAAAACATATCAATTAATTCAACTAATTCAAATAGCATTTAAGCATATACTTTCAATTAATCAGTTAAGTCAAATAAAATATTTAAGTAAATAAAATATTTAATTAACCAATCAATTAAACACGTAATCAAATTGCCAAATAATCAAGTAAATAAATAAAAATGTAATTAAAACATTTAAAATAATATCAAGACTATCCTTTTAAAATTAGGGATATTACATTTTGTCCTTCTTTCAGTTGCTTCATCTGCATATGGAGGTTCCCCAATGGAGCTGGCAATGTAGCTGAGACCTTTTGCTATCTAGTATCTGAGAGGTATGTTATAGAACTTTACCCATGCTGGAATGCAACCACAGTGGGTTTGTAGGGTGTGATTTTGTTGGTTCCATTTCATAAGTGAGAATGGATGCCCAGTAATGAACCAAAGACCCATGGTTAAAACTTTTTCAGCTTCTATGCAGGATTTGAATCTAAAAAGAAATGAATTCTTCTCACTGAGGATGATGTCTGTGAGTCCATACGTGCCCCATAGTTTAGCTGCAGCTGTTTGTATTATTTTGAATGGGATTCTTTTATGTAGTGATACACCAACAAAGTGTGCTTTACCCCAGAATTGAAGACCTTTTTATGCAACTTCTCCAGGTGGGACAATGATGTCTGGGGAGTCTATGGGTGGAGAGACAAATTCGAAGTCCATCTTTGTGATGTTCTTGCTTTGTTTGACTACTTGGGACCATGTTTTGGTCTGTTGGGTTTTGTGTGGTGGTAAGGTTAGTGTTGAAGCTTTTTCAGTGATGTGATTGGTTAGGTTTGATAGGGTAAGGGGTTTGTATTGTTTTTGGGAATTCTACTGAAAGCATAAGGTTTGGGTGGTAAAGCATTCTGTGTTTTTGCCATTTTGGGTTATAAGATTGCCTGTTTGACCCTGCACTTTATTGACCACTAGATTTGCATTCAAATTTAAATTCAAATTTAAACCTAGTTGTCTCCCTCCTTTTCAAGTTGTCCAGGAGCTGGGATGGTGGTAGTGGTGGTGGTGGTGGTAACTGTATTTGATGGTGGAATGGAAGTGGTTGGTAGAGGCAAATGTTGTGGTGACTTTAAATGTACTATCTCCAGCCTGGGACCTGTTGTAGCTTCAATGTGGTGGCCTTTGGTGTGATGATCTTCCTTGCCGGAAGTGGATGTGATGGCTGCAGTGGTTGTGGTAGTTGATAGAGGATTTTGGTGTTGTATTTGCCTTTTAACTTCAGCTAGTTCAGCTCTCAGTTCTGAAACAATTTTTTTTTCCGATCTTTGTACATGTCAATGCTTTCCCCAGGTTCTCATCTTTCCAATCAAGTTGCTCTTGTAATCTTTCAATTTGATAGCCTGGTGAGCTGTATAAAAGTGGGTTGAAAAACTTTTGAAGGTAAGGTTTTGTAGCTAGTGTAGATGCTGTTTTGATTTGTGGCAGCCTGGTTGGTGGTTTGGGGATATTAGTGGTGGTTGTAGCAGTATTATTTTATATCCGGATTAGGCTTGTGGTTGGTGAAGGGAAGTGAACATGTGGTTTACCTAAGAGTGAAGATGGGATGGGGGGTGGTAGATTTTTGTTTGTAAGGTATTTGAATGTGACTTGGAGCTGGTTGTGATAGTTTTCCTCTGATATGGTTGGGGTGAGTTTGGCTGGGGAAAGAAAAATAGTTTTAGATGATTTGAGATGGGTTTTTTTTTTTTTTTTTTTAGTGAGGGAGGTTTGGACTGGTTTAGATGGTGTGGAGATGGTTGGTAATGTGGTTTGGGCTAGTTGAGATGGTATGGAGATGGCTGAAGGTGAATCTTTTGCTGTGCAGATGGCTGAAAGTGGAGCTTTTTCATGGCAAGAGTATCGTAATGAATTTGCTTATACTGAAGAGAATGTTAAAGCCTCATTTTACTTCTTGTTAAGGATGTAGATTAGTCTTCGTCCTTGGTATACGTTGATCAGGGACCCCTAAACTAGATCACCTCGCATAGACATACTTGGACATTGTTACCTCTTTTATTTATTTTTACAAAATGTCCCTCGATCACATAAATTATGTTTTCAAAATAAAATTCTTATATATATATAAAGAAATGGTTGTACGACAATGGAGGTGGTTGTGGTGGTGATGGTAGTTGAAGGCAATAGTAATGAAGGTGGAGGTGGCTGTGGTGGTGGTTTTTGGACTTATAAGAATATAAAAAGAGTTTCCCGAAATCGAATTTGTTATATATATACACACACACATACACACACACATACATTTGGGAAGAAAATGACAATTCCAGGTGGAGATATAAAATGAATTTTTATTCTTTTGTATTTTAAGAAAATGACCACTTTAATTTTTATACCAAAGAAAAAATAGTTTAGAAAGCAAGCATTCCATTTCATTCCATTATTGCATACCAAATGTAGCATAAAAGAAAATTTAGGGTTAATTCCACCTACACCCCCTGACCTTTGACCATATCCCACTGACAACCCCTCTAGGTTTCAATATTCCACGCACACCACCTAACCTTTGATCATGTGTACTAAGTTACCCCCTACCGTTAAGTAACTAACAGTGTGGACTGATGTCAGCATGAGGAAATTTTTATAAGGTCAATTTTACCCTTTTCAATACTGAAATGACATCTTTAACCTCATTGACCAATGAGGAATTGCAAAACTACCCCATATATATATATATATATATATACACACACACACACACTTTCGGCGGCCATGGCTTACCAGTCCGGTTGGACTCGGGGTGAAGTGGATGCAAAGTGATGAGAGCCATTTTTTAAAACTGACTTAAATCGAAACAGAGGTTTCACACAACATATAAATACCCACCACCATTTACTCACCTCAAAAACCCAATAAACCATAAGTGAAGAACAGAGACCTGTACACACACGTGTATATATATTGGAGTTCTTAGCTGAACGATGTGGGATCTATTCCTCAACTGACTCAGCCCGACTCTCAAATCCCTGTTTTCGCCTAATTTTAATCTTCAAACTTGTTCGATCCGACAGTTGGGTCAGTGGAATTGTGTGTTGGATTTCGTGGATGATCTTGTTCGAGCCTTCGATTGCATCAAATCGAACGACCCACAACTTGGGCACTTCATATTGGCTCGGTTCAATCAACACCTGGGTGGTTCAGCCACCGGAAAACCACTCCGGCGAGCTGCGTTTTACTTCCGAGAAGCTCTTCAATCTCTGCTCACAGGGTCAACTCGCCCTTCATCTTCTTCAGAAATCATTCAAACCATCAAAGCCTACAAGACCTTCTCCAACATCTCTCCAATCATCATGTTATCCAATTTCACCGCCAATCAAGCGATTCTCGAGGCCGTCAACGATTCGATGCTCATCCAAGTCGTCTATTTCGAAATGGCGGTCACTGGGGTTCGTTCATAAAAGTGCTCAAGGATCAAACCAGTCACCCGATTCTTGGAATCACTACTGTTGGGTTATGCGTTTGGTATTCGAATTTGAACTCTGTAACGACGATTGGGTTGAGTGAACGGCGATTGGGTTTTGAATTTGGGCCGGTGATTGGTATTCCGATTTGAAGCGCGAACTTGCCGAATTCTGCTAGTCCTCATCAATTCTGCAGATTGGTATTCTGATTTGACCCCGGTTGATTTTGCAGATGTCTTCGTCTATGTTGGATTATAATGAGCGACGGTTGATGGTGACGGAGTTGGATCTTCGTTCGAAGCTCGAAAGTGGTGATGATCTGGTCACAGTTTGGGCTTGATGTGATTTGGGTTTTTGACGCTGAATTTTTTAGTGTTGTCGATGTTGACCACCGCGGACGAGCAACCGATGAGCTCGACTAGGTGGACGGCGACGACGGTGATGGCCGTCGAGGACGCAAGGGAAGAATGGTGTGTCTGTGTAAAGCTGTGGTTGTTTTTTACGTAGTATATGTATATTTGTCTATGTAGGTATATATAAGGGTGTTTTTGTCTTTTCAATTTAACTCCAAAATTTTATAAATATTAATATATAATTGATGGGTAAAATTGTAAAATCATCCTCTGTTAGTAAAGTAAACGGCCATCACAGAGAAGGGAGTTTGGTGGAATATTGAAACGTAGAGGGGGTGTGACTGAGATATTGTCAAAGGTCAGAGGGTGTAGGTGAAATTAACTCAAGAATTTATTTCATTTAACTAGGGGAAATAATAGTGGCAAAAAAAAAAAAAGAAAAAGAAAAAGAAAAAAGGTGATATTAAGGGAAAGAACTAAGGAAATACATGGGAGGAGCCAGAATTTTATTTCAGGGGCACAATGCATTGATTGAAAAAAAAAAAAATCAACAAATATAATTTTTTTAAATCAAAAGATAAACAAGAAAAAAAAAGAGTTGTAAAAATATATGCTAATACTGTAAAAATATATATACATAGTTATAAATATAAGAATCAAAATATAGATTAATAATTTTTTAATTAAATACAATCACAAATGTCATCGATAAAAAGAAAGAAGTGGAAAAAATAAAACGATACATAATTATACATAAGTGGGAAAAAAAAATTGAAAAAGGAAACAAAAATTAGAAAATGAAAAATATATGATGTGCTTGAAGAAGGGGGATATATGTAACCTTTTTTTTTTTTTTTTTTAAAAAAAAAAAGGAAATTAGAGAGATTGGAAAATTTTAGGGAGGCACTATTTAAAATTACCACATAAATATATGTATATAGCAAAAATATGTACCTGTGTATAATAAGTTGGAGCAAGGGCAAGGGACACATGACCCCTCTAGACCTTAATTGGCTCTGCCAATTTATATATCATTTCACGGTTTTTATTTATATTTATTATTATTATTTTTCTGAGTAATTTACCTCTCATTTTCTTTATTTTATTTTATAGTAAGCTGCGTTATGCAGTCCAACCCTTTTTAATCTTTTTATTCCAAAAAAACCCTCATCAACTAACCGAGGGGGTTACATTTGCACTTCTTGCCAAAAATACTCCCACCAAGTCAATAGGATTTTATGCAGTTAGCTCAATTATATGAATTTACCTAAAAATTATGTATTTATTTTTTTTAAAAATAATAATAATTAAACTTATATTTTTTGTTACATGCAGCAATATACTTATTAATTAAAGAAGAGCATAAAAAAAATAATAATAATAATTCATAATTTTGAGTGCAAATGTAAATTCAAATTTTATATGTTTAGTCATATTATATATTACATATACCATTATTATATTATTTATATTATACTTTTTATTTTAGACAATGCATATATTGATTTTATACTATGCATATGCTATTTAATTACAAAAAGTAATTGAATGGAATTAAATTGTAGTTTTTTTTTTTCATTTTGTTTGGTTGGAAAAAACAATTGAGGGAAAAGGATATGCTAAAGAAATAACATTTAATTGTATCCATAAGAATTTTAATTTTAATTTTAATTTTTTTGAATTAAAAGTATGTGAGGCATAGAACAGAAAAAATAAGTTAAAATATTATTATTTAAGAAAAAAAATTATTTAAAGTAAATTCCCACCATTGATCAAATGAGAATTGATGACTTTTACTTCGTGAGAATATTTTAGTAAACGCAAACTCCCAGTTAGTCGGCTGCAAAAAGGTCGTAGTAGTGGTACAAGTTGAAGGGTTAAAATGGAGTTTACCCCTTTTCTTTTAATGTTATTTTTTTTCAAAAATTGGAGTACATTAGCCCCGTTATTCGTCGAACAGTCCAGACGACACTTGCTCGAAACTACTTCCAAAATCTCACAACCCATTTTCCGGTGAATACTCTCTCTCTCATGTTTGTTTTCATAACTCTGTTTCCATCGTTGATTGATTTTGGGCTTTTTCTAAAATTTGGGAGATCTTGCTGATTTAGGGTTAGGGTTTTAGCCGCAGAGATGCAGCAACCACCGCAGATGATACCCGTGATGCCTTCATTTCCACCAACGAACATCACAACCGAGCAAATTCAAAAGGTACATACCCAGATAAATACACACACACATAATTTCATATACTACTTGTTTGGCTTTCTATGTCTCTGATTTCTTTATTTTTTTATTTTTTAATTTTTTTAATTTGGACAATAGAATCTATTGATCTTCTGCTAATTGGCTTTCTTTATGTTATCTAGGGAGTACTGATTATATTTTTGATCAATCTAATTTGGTGAGCTATTAATTGACTGCAAATTTCTATGCTACTATAGAAATTGAGCTAATTTCCTACTCTTTTCATGTTTATAACCTTCGAAGGGTGATCATCTAAACAACACACTTCTGAGAAATTACTTTTGCATGTTGCTCGCATGAAATACTGCTACTAATTGTCAGAGAAAACATAAATTCATAATGGTGTTTTGGGTGATACTATTGAAGGAACAAATATATAGATTCCCCTCATGGAGGGACATTTTTACCTAATATAATGACGGGTATTAATTGATAAAGATAAGAGTCTTGGTTTTATTATTCACCAATAATGGTAAAACAGTTTTGACAGTCTTTCAAATTTTAGGAGAAAGAAAAGGGCATTAAAACCACAAGTGTTCCAACTCTAGAATTTGCATTTATGAGTCATTGTCGTGTTTCTACCACCCGAAACACCCAAAGTGTCCGTTGACGTCAAATCATATTATAGAAATAGTAACATTATCTACTGGGATCACCTCTCCTTTATTTTGTAGTTCACAGATGTGGTAGTATAGGCAATTGAATTGGCATTTTGGCCATACAATTTGGAATTTATGGCCATGTGCATGTATCTCTTTTGAAAAAATGCTTGTATGTAGCATGTCTTTATGTATCCTCTGACCCGATCTGATATTCCATTATGGACAATACTTGGGTGTTCCTAGGTTACATGGACGAGTAAACATTAGACACCTATTCAAAAGTTGAAAGAAATTAAAGATGGATCATTCCCATTTTTATGGGTCAAACCAATCCAGATTCAATACTCCCAACTTCTCCTCTAACAATCCCACATTTCTCTGTCTCTCTCTCTTTCTCTCAACCCAACAATTTTATTGATTTACATGAAACTGAAATCAGTTGGAAGGGAAAAGAATCGACAAAATTCTCTGGCGGAGGCTCCGTATTCTAACGGTGATTCAACGATTGGGCATTGGAGAGGAGTTTCTCTGTCTCTCTGTCACTTTTTTTTTTTGTTCATTGAAAAATGCTGAAGGCTAACATCATCAATTTGCGAGTTGTCGATTTACTTTTAAAAACTTGTATTTGAATCAATAATGTAAAAGCCCTGAAGAAAATGGTAATTATATCTGTTGAGCTCTCGATGTACCATTTCATGTTCCATTTAATCTTTTCTCCTGAGAACTTTCTACTTCGGCAAAAAACTGTTCCATTTTTTCTTACAGAGTAAAAAATGAAGAAATGAATTAGAAGCAAGTAGGTTGAATATAATGTATTAGACTAAAAGTGTTCCATATTTTAGATTGTTCCAATACACTGATTGTATGATATTAATGTTTCACGGTAACAAATACACATGACATTGTAATCTTCATGTTTACATTCCTTTTGTTTTATAGTATTGGAAATTGTAAAAATCTTGAAGATTGATATGCCCCGTTTTAAAACCATAGTATTCCATTTACATTACTTCGTTTATTGATATATGATGAATATATAACATTCGTAGGGAACTATTTTCCTTATGATTTAAATTGATTGCCGTAGGTGTTAAATTTTGTTCTGGACATGGAATATCATAAATGGCAATTCCCAGAGACTCTGCAAGGGCTGAAGAACCAAAAGAAGCTACAAAGTTATTAGTTTACAGGAAATTCCATTATAAAGAAAAAGCACTATAATCATATATTTGTAAAAAGTTGAAGTAATCAGGGGCGGACTCTTTGTAAGTGTCTGGTGTCACGTTATGTAAACATGGGTGTCTTGTAAACAGGCATGAATAAATATTTTATGGATAGGGAGCAGTCCTAAAGTGCTGTAGCTTAATTGTTGGTTTTAATTAAGTTTTGGATAATGCCCTTTTTGGTGTAAAGATTGTCCTAGTCTCCTTGGATTTATTTGATGAATCTGGTAATACGTTTAATATTTTCTTGTGCTTATCATTGTTTGTTCTGCCTGTTTTTTATATCGTTTAAGGGGTCCTTCAAATTTTTTTCTTCCTAATAGATCTGCATAATTGATTTACTTTTTTTTAAAAGGAAGAAGAAATTTCAGTCAACTCTATACTACAATTTGAAGTTGGTGTTTGCAACTTACTTTCTGAAGAAGACTGATGTTGTATTCGCTTTCCTAGTGTGTTAAGGCTGTTATCTCTGATTAGTTACAATTTGTGAAGTCGATGTCATTTCAAGAATTTTTAGGATTTCATTTTTCGGTCCCTTTTTGTTGCTTGGCTTAGATTATTTTCAAAGAGACAAGGATTATTATATTCTTGTTATAAATTTAATTGAAGTTTACTAGGGATTATCTGAAGTGAATAGTACAACTCCAGTGGGGGTGGGAACACTCTGTTGCTCTTAAAAAAAAAATTCACTAGGGATTGGACAATCATCTAAGTGGTTATAAAATGGCCCTTTCTGTTATCAAGTCTTTCAGATGGTTTATATGCTAATTTGCAATTTTCTTTCTTGATCCATGGCGCAGTACCTCGATGAGAACAAGAAATTGATTTTGGCAATACTGGATAATCAGAACCTCGGAAAACTTGCTGAATGCGCCCAGTAAGTGGCTGCTTTTCTCTCTGCTAGTGCTAACATGCCTTTTTTTTAATCCTCAGTTTGATCTGTATTAAACATATTGCCATATTGAAAGTAATGCCATCATTTAATATTTGATACCCTTTTTCATGTCAAAGCAAGATGACTCACCATTAAGATTTCTATTTCTGTTAAATGTTAATGCTCTGGGTCATCGAACATCTATTCTCCCATATATATATGGGACTGAAAATTGTTGATTCCCCTTCATTTTGGTGGACACCTTTCTTTCATTTATCTGATACGGATGCCATACTGATGGGAAAGTCGGCCATTCAAATTTTAACTACTATTTCAGTTGTTAATTGGTAACGTTTTAGTGAATCAGTTCTTCTATTTGGGTAGTAAATACTGTAACTTCTGGGCAAGAGATTGATTGTGTGTGAGAAGTTTTTTCTGTTTACCCTGATCTCATAAGAGCTTATACCTATCATTTGAACAATTTTTTTACATGTAGGAGTTGAATTGAAAATGTTATTTGAGCTGGGTTCTTGTATATTATAAACTTCAGAGTGTTCCTTAGTTGGGTTTTTTGCTGTGGTTATCCCCTATGAAAGGTTCTGGATCAATGAATTTTGTTTGTGAATAGAGCTATTGATCTATAATTTTGTTAGCGAACAGCGCTGCAAGAGTTACGAATTGTCAGGTTTGTATTTAATATGATACATGGATGCTGTCAAGCTTATTCATGAGATTCTGGATGACTCGTCTTGTGCTTTACGTTCACGTGACATGATATTCTTGATGACATAGGTACCAGGCTCTGCTTCAAAAGAATTTGATGTATTTAGCTGCAATTGCTGATGCCCAGCCACAAGGACCAGTGATGCCTACTGCTCAGGTGCATTGTGAACTCAACTATTTCACATGTCAATTGCTTGCATGTTGTTTTCTTATCTGTGTGTGGACTTGCAGATGGCTCCACATCCTGCAATGCAACAAGGAGGCTTTTACATGCAGCATCCTCAGGCGGCAACAATGGCTCAGCAACCAGGTATTTTCCCTGCAAAGGGGCCCTTACAGTTTAATAACCCACATCAAATGCAGGATAAGCAACAGCAGCAGCTGCAGCTGCAACTACAGCAGCAACAAGCATTCCAAGGGCAAATGGGTTTGAGACCTGGAGGGCCCAACAACGGTCTGCACCCTGTTCACAGTGAGACCACGCTTGGAGGTGGCAGCAGTAGTGTCCCCCCTTCAGCTTCAGCTGCAGCTCCGAGTGATGTACGTGCAGGAAGCGAGCAAGATGCCCCTGAGACAGGGACCACTGGAACTGATGGGCGGAGCAGCTCCACTGCTGGACCTGGCGGTGGTGATGGAGAATAGTTCTATATGAAGGGTTTGGAGGAAACAATGTGACCTGGCTTCATGTGGGTGCAAATTGCCTTTGATGGCCTTACAGTAGAAATTGTATGTCTGGTGATCTTTGTCATAATGAACATGTAGAAGTTTTAGTTTTTACAGAACAGGTAGGCTTGTTGTGCAATTAGAATCTGGTATCGATGAAATTCTAGCGGCTGGCGTAGACAAAGACGATTTTCCGTAGCGATGAAGGGTTGGTGATTTTCCTTTTTAATTTAGCTGTTGTGTTGTAGCTGAAGAAGGAAAGCAAGCTTGTGGTCTCAAACTTCTGTCTTCTGTATTAAATTTCAGGCAGTGTGTGGACTATGGGATGTTTTGAAGAAGCTGATCCTCACAAATTTTTAGTGTTGGTCATGGTCTGTTAGGCTTGACGTGTGGTATGTAGATTCGTAGAATGACTGAATGAGCCTCTGTGTATCATAAATGATACCTTTTTTTTTTTTTTTTGTTTTTGTAATGGGTGAAATTGTGTGTTGTTGTGCCGTTATACTGGCTAGCTTTTTCCCGGTGGACCTTGAAACTTAAATGGTTTGGGGGCATTTGTATGTTTGGAAAATTGAATTCAACAATCCAATTGAGTACTTGAAATTTAACAAATCAAGTGAATTGAATGATTGTGAAACGTAGGTGCTAGTTGAAAGGTTCACCTAAACGCTGTCTGGTCTTGATGATGTTTGGCTGGTCTTGATGATGTTTTCGATCAATCTTGTTCGGTCATACAAGGTATCATTCTCTCAAATTTAACATTCAACGTGGTGTTGATGTGGACTCTGATTAGGAGAGATGGACACCCATGACAGTGTTGCTTGTTATCGATTTAAATTGAATCCCATTCATTCATTATTGTGAAAAACTGTGACCTATCCGTCAAACACTGGGGCTCCATGGCTAGAATTGGATTTGATGAATTTAGGATCCAATTAGAGATTATTATATAGAATATATTGGAAAGTAATAATATCAATGTATACATTCAAAACAGAATAGATGAAGAGGAAAAACAGAATAAGATATTTGAATTATTTTAAAATAATTCAAAATTTCATTTGTTTAACAATTTTTCATTTCTATTCTCTAACGACGACTTACTGGTGTTAATTCCAAAGAAGAATCTTCCGGTTGGATTTTGACTTTCTTCCCCAAATTAGGCCCTACACTGATTAGCACATACTTAGCTGGATGGGTATGCATCATCCCTGGACTCAGCTGCGGGGTCATAACCTATATTTTTAGGGTTCATTTGATTTAGCGATTGATTTAACATTAAATAAAAGATTGAATACTCTCAAGTGGGATACAAAGTTTACGGTGATATGCTAGGTGAGATATACAGGAGATACTATATTTTGTATTTTGTTATAAGAGTGATGCTAGTTAGGTCGAAGGGCGCGGCCAAGCAACTCAGTGGTGGTGGTGATGAGATTCACAACTCTTGCATGAGTGGTCAACTTGACCCGAATCGATCCAAATTCAACAAGAATTCTTTCACCATATTTTAAATATGAGTTTATTTCTACTTCTGTCCAAGTAATTTTGAGTCTTAACTTTCTTAGTCTTAGTTAAAGTTACATTTACAATCTTCTTTAATCATATCATTGCATCTCTTGATATTGAAGGTTACTTTTGTCCAAGTAACTTTGAATCTTAATTTTTTTAATTTTAATTAAAGTTTCGATCCGTAACTCGACGTGTACAATCTTCTTCAATTATACCATTACATCTCTTGAGATTGGAGTCTAAAGTGAATAATGTAATTGAAAATTAAAAAGAGAATTGAGATCCAAATCAATATGAATTGTCTAAGTTTCAGGATCTTGAAGAATTGTAAATGATGTAAGGGTGGTATGATTGGGGTTTGTTTATCATTATTACAAAAATTTGACCCATACTTTATCCGTGTATTCCTGCAAGTCAACTGAAGGCTGGAGCTAATTAGAAAGTTGCGTGCACGGCATTTGGCAATTGGTTGGTGTCAATTTTATATTCATTTGCAGAGTATTTATTGCTTCAAAAACAAGCTCACTTTTATAAACAATATTCTATTATTCTTCAACTGAATTTCATAATTAACATTCGTAACAAAATAATTTCCTAAATTGCTAATCTATTTGAAACTGTGAAAAACTTAGTAATACATTACTGCTGCTCTTTTGCGTGTCTTTTGTTGAAAAAATGACCTCTTTGCATTAAATTTTCACATTCATTTTGAAATTTATTAGGTGGGAAAACGTAATTTTAAGTAGATTGAATAAGTTATTTGAAATTAATTATTCTAAAAGAATTGTTGTCTAAACGCGGAACAACAAATAGAATTATACATAATTATAATTTGGACAATACTTAGTTCTCACCACTAATAAAAATTTATAGCATACTCACCGCTGATGTGGACTAATAATAAATTGACATATAATTTTTAATTACCAAATCAAAAATACAGAATTTAATGCAAATCATACCAAATCAAAAATAGTGAACTCACTTACCAAATCATAGATGGTAAAATTACTATGCATGATTTGATAATTAAAATAGTACGTGTCCATATAGTGATTTGATTATCATTTATGATTTAGTAATTAAAATAGAACATGTTCATTTATTATTAATCCACATGAGCGATGAATATATTGTTGATTCTCACTAATGAGGATCTAAGTATTGCATTAAAATTTTATTAAAATTTTTTTTTTACAAGAGTAAGGTTAATCACTACAACGCACAAATAAATGTGCTAGTTTCAGATTTTTACTAGTGAATTCAAATTGAATTGACCAAGGCAAAACACAATGACACATAATCAAAGTCGTGGTCTTCTATTTTTTTCCTTTACACATACTAAATCCATCTTGCCTATAATTCATTAATCTTGAATCTCAATTTTTTTTTGTTTTTTAAAAAGTGAGGGAATTACAATTAAAAGCTAATAATAATATATATATTGAACAGGTGGAAACATACCTACAAAAGTAAAAAGGAAAAGGATGAGGAACAAAGCAATGCTCATGAAGAAGGTGAGTAAGTTAAAAAAATTTCAAATTCAAAGAAGAAAATCAATTTGTTCTTGAAACTAACAGATATCGGTTGAAATTCGCTTTAGAGCATCATGTGGGGCTCTACTTTATTCCAACTGAAGCCAAACAAAACCAAAAAAAATAATTAATTAGTAGATGGCATGTATGAATATGCTAAGCCATGATTATTCCATTCATAAGGCATCTGCTGCCATCACATCAAAATAAGATTAGGTATGATGCAAAATCTATATCTATATAATATTGATTAATTTTCTGTCTTTCATTTTTGATCAATTAAGTTTATATTTTTTTTTTGTACACATCATATATTCATCATGTGATTATTACCTTATAAAAAATTACAATAAAAATAAAATAAAATAGTAATCATGTATTGGTATGTATGTGTGTCAGCATAAATTATTAGTATATCACAAATAAATAAATAAATACATATATATATATATATATATATATATATATATATAAATGGAAGTCTTCAAGTCAAAATTGTTTCTTAAAATGATATGACCGAATTGTGAGATGTGCCTCTCTGTTGCTGACAATGGATGATAAATATATTTTAAACGTTTTAACAAGACAATTGAAAATTAGTTAACTTGTATTACGAAGTTAAGAAAAAGAAAATTAGTTAACTTGTATTAGGAAAAAAGATTTTGGTAATTAAGAAAAAGAAAGGGAAATTTCTGATAGTAACTACCGTCGATTTTGGTGGTGAATGCGTTGCACCACTGGTTGTGGTGAGGGGGCGTAAGAGAGAAGCAGAGTCTCTTAGAAAAGGTATAATAGGAAGAGACAAGGACAAATTAAAATTTTTAAATTTATTTTATGTCAATTTTTTAATATTAAAGATTGAAATAAGGAGAGATGCATTGTGTGCTTAAGTTTTATCCACTTAACGCCCTAACTTTAATATACTTAATATATGGATATATATATATATATATAATATAATTTTTCGGTCGTTTTCATAAACCCGCTGTGTAGTAAACACACAACAAACTCCGACTAATGGTGATCGTTCATGGTGTGCACAGGATAAAATCCCCTTCCAACGTTTCTTATACCATGACAAAGCTTCTCTCTCTTTTTATCTCTCTTTCTCTATCTAAAATTCGTTCCATATTCCATAACAAAGCTTCTCTCTCAAATGCCAAAGACTGAACTGTAAAAGAAAAGCAAGAAGAAACATGAAAGAAGACCAGCAAGAATCACTCCACCACCACCACCACAAAAAAAAGGCCACCACTTTTTCCCGCAATAAGTTCACCAAACCGACAGCGTATTTTATCCTCCTCCTCCTATCCTACACCTTGGGTTACTTATCCGCTCCATCCTCCAAGTCTTCACCCCACTCTCCTACCCCAATATTTGCCCAAAACACTTTGAGTACTGACAACGCCGCAACCAACACTGCCACTGCCACCGCCACCGTCAGCGCCCCCGCCAGGGACCTCGACCACTATCTTTTTCCGACTCGTTGCGCTGACCCAGTTCCTTCAAAGCTCGTGCGACAAACGATTCTTGACCGAGTGTTCAATGGCACGTCCCCGTACGACAGTTTTCCCCCGGCGCACGTTAGCCCCCTCCTCCGTCAGAAGAGAATCAAAGGGTGGGGCTCGTACGGCGCCGTTTTCGAGAACCTTATCCGTAAAGTCAAACCCAAGACCATAATTGAGGTGGGCACGTTCTTGGGCGCGTCAGCGATTCACATGGCCGGGTTGGCGAGTGGACTCGGCCTCAAAACTCAGGTTATATGCTTGGACGATTTTCGGGGGTGGCCCGGGTTTCGTGACCGGTTCCAGGATATAGGGATGTTAAACGGCGACGTATTGCTCCTGCACCAATTTATGCAAAACGTGGTGCACGTGAACGCAACCGAGTCAGTGTTGTTCGTGCCGTTTTCGACTGGGTCAACTCTAGAGATGCTGTGCAATTGGGGCGTGTTTGGTGATTTAATTGAAGTGGACGCGGGTCATGACTTTCACTCGGCCTGGATAGACATAAACCGAGCTTATAAGATTTTAAGACCCGGTGGAGTTATGTTTGGCCACGACTATTTCAATCGGGCTGATAACAGAGGTGTTAGAAGAGCTGTGAATTTGTTTGCCCGAGTCAATAGTCTCCGAGTCCAAGCCGACGGGGAACACTGGGTCATCGACTCGGCCTAACTCGGGTCGGTTTAATCGGGTATAAATGTTTCATATATTAATAGTATTCTCCAAGTTTCTTTCATTTGAAGTCCATTTATGTTTTACAGTATTAAGTAATTGACGGTCATTTCTGAAGCAGTGGCGTTTGGGTGCCCTAGGCAGCAATAATAATATGATAAATCATATTTTTTATTCTACAATTTGTGTGATCTTGTGGTTTATTAACATTTAACAGACAGTTTCTTTTTTTTTTTTTTTTGAAAGGTGAATATAGACAGTTTCTTTTGTTTGAAATAGTTGATGCGTTAATTTAATATAGTGGTGTGATATATCAAAGATGATTCACACTTGCCCTAAATGGAGCATTAAGGACATATTCCTCGTGACGCAAAAACCCATATTGGCAGTTTTTTTATTTTCATTTATACCTTTAGACAAAATATTCAACTAAGTTACAACCAAGTAAAATTTGACTGAATTTGAGTTATATAATGACCATACCATAAATTAGGAGTGACAAATGGACAAGTTAGGTCCGGTTTTGACTCAGCCTAACTCGGGTCGGTTTAATCCGGTATAAATGTTTCATATATTAGTAGTACGTATTCTCCAAGTTTCTTTTATTTAAAGTCCATTTAAGTTTTACAGTATGAAGTAATTGACTGTCATTTCTGAAGCAGTGGCGTTTGGGTGCGCTAGGCAGCAATAATAATATGATAAATCATTTTTTTTATTCTACAATTTGTGTGATCTTGTGGTTTATTAACATTTAAGAGACAGTTTGTTTTGTTTGATATAGTTGATGCATTAATGAAATATAGTAGTATGATATATCAAAGATGATTTACACTTGCCCTAAATGGAGCAGTAAGGACATATTCCTCATGACGCAAAAACCCCATATAGGCAGTTTTTTTATTTTCATTTATACCTTAGACAGACAAAAAATTCAACTAAGTTACAACCAAGTAAAATTTGACTGAATTTAAGTTATACAACGGCCATACCATAAACTAGGGGTTACAAATGGACAAGTTAGGTCCGGTTTTGACTGAATTAAATATAAATTATAATCAATATTCAACTCATTTACAACGGGTTAAAAATAGATTCGGTCAACCCGTAATGACCCGTTTTCTTTCTTTCTATCCGATTCCCTCTTTTCTTCCTTTTTTCTTTTTGTGAAAAAAAAATCTTACTGTATTTTTTAGTCTAGTTTCATCTTTATTGGAGTAAAAAATTTCATAGTCTAGTTTCATCAGATTGACAAAAACAAATTCAAGAAAAATACATATATTAATTAATTATGGCCCAAACAAAAATCATTCATTATATAAGTAGATAGTCTTGGGAAAAGGTGTTAATCATAGAGTAATGTATTAGATAGAGACCTGCTTAGTAGAAGAGGCCATGATGAGACGAAACGAGTGGTTGGAGCTTGGCAAATCTGCAATGGCAAAATTGAGAAATTTTGGATGTTTGATTAATGTTGCGGCCATAATGAATTTAAGAAAGTGCTCTGTGTGAGTGAGAAGATAATGCTCTTAGAATTATTTGATTTATGGATGGTATTTTCGAAAAAAGAATTTGGAGGGTAATTTAGACATCAATAATGATTTTTAATGGATATGTAATTATTTTTCTCAATTTCAACTAAAGTGAAAAATAATTTTTTAAATAGATTATTTTGTTAAATGAAATTATAGTTTTCCCAATTCAAACCAATATATCGAAGTTCGTATGGGTTTACCCATTTGTAAAGACTGCCTGATTTATAAAACCCAGTCCATTACTGTAATCCGAATCATGTATTCACGCTTTACTCGTACAGTTTAGGAAATTAATTTTTACACCTATTTGTTATAGTGAATTGTCAAATTTACTTTTTTTTTTAAAAACAAAAAAATAGAGTCCTCCACGTACTTATATTTTATATAAATAATTAATGCAATTTAACTGCAACAAATCGATGTAAATATCACTACTTCTAAGTTTATTCCACAAAACATGCATTCGGGCTTTGAAATAGTTTTTGAAAAAAATATATTTAATGCAAGTTATTGGGCCTAATTAAGAGCATACTGGTAGGACCACCATTCATGAAGCCATTTGTAATTTTCTTATTTTTTCAATAAAATTCAAAACATTAAATGGGCTAGCGGTTGGGCTTCAGTTATATCCACTGGGCTGACCTAATTCTTACCCAATTTAATGGACTAATTGTTAATCTAAAACTTGCACAGTTCTGGGGTTTTAAGAAAAGAATGTACGGAGTATTAATTTCCACTCCTTGGCACAATTAATTTTTTCCTTCCCAAAAACTCTATAGCTTCAAGTTTAATGCATATATTTTTTATTTTATTTTTTTTCAAATTTAATTTAATTTTCAAACTTTGAAAAATGCTACCCATAGATTAAACAATGAAAAAACGAGCATCTAATTAGTATTGGATAATAACACCTTCAATGCAATGGCTAAAATAGTCATTTGAAATCATAACCAATCAATTAATTGATATTATAAGAGAGAATCTTAGGGAGAAAGAGAGAAATGGGGATGTGAGACATAAGAGAGAATATATTAGCGAGAGAATCTTAAGAGCGAGAGTGGGTGAGGAGAATGATTTTTTCTTTGGCTTATAATGTATTATATTTTAGTATTTCATTGGCCATACAAAAAATTGTTCCTTTCCGATAATGACTTTTAGTATTTTTTATTGTATTAATAGTAAAAAAATTATTAATTTACTGATAATGGGTCCATAATGATGTGTTAATTTATTTTTATAAATTTAATATAAGAAGGTTTTTTTAGTAATGTTACAAAAAAAAAAAAAAAAGTACATTAACTTTTTAATTGGGACATTTATTTTGGGACAACTAAAAATGAAAAGGTGGATTTTTTTTTTTTTTTTTTGGGAGGGAGGAGCATTAATAGTGATTTTTTATTAAAAAAAAATAAAGTTTACCCCTCCAAATTTTGATAATTTTCTATTTATAGTTACATTGTGGATATTAAAGGTGATTTGCAAATGAATTTACTTTTAGTTCCTTTAAATTCCAATGAACCTCTTACTTTATAAAAATAAATTTACCACAAAAAAAAAAAAAAAAATGTTAATTATTTTTGTAATCATTTTTACAAAATGTGGGATATATATATACACATATATATCTATTATTTGTTATGAATTAGGGAGAAGAATAAATAAATAAATAAATAATCTTTACAATTATTTTGTTTTATTTTTAAATTTTAATTTTATATTACTTGTTTGACCACCAATTTTTTGACTCTGATTCTATTCCTATATGATTGGGCTCTACATGTAACGTACCGGATGGTGGTAGGGGTGTAACTTGGGTTGGATAATCCAAACTCAACTCGAGCTCAGCCCGATTTTTCACGGGCTTGAGTAATTATTTTTACAATTAGGATTTGGGTTTGGGTTGAAAAATCTCAACCCGAATTTAATTAGGGTTGGGCTTAGGTTGAAATGCTAGAAACCCGAGCCAATCCGAACCCGAATTCTAATATTATTTTCATATATATATTTATTTTTAAATACATTATATATAATATTTTAACTATGATTATTTTTTTTCATTTCAACTTTTTTTGTTAAATCTTAACTTATTGTATGTTAACCTTTAGGAGAATTAATTTTTTAAAAATTTGTTTGCAATTTATTAAAAATCTACAAAACAATTTTTATTCATAAAGAGAAATTTAATCTAAAACTAATTCAAGATAATATTAAATTTTCCTTGTAAGGATTAGCCATTTGAGTAACCCGAATTAATCCGAAATTTTTATTCGGAATTTAAGTTTGAGTTGCAAACCCGAATTTAAAAGTAAAAGGATAAGTTGGGCTTGGGTTGAATAATTAAGGTTGATAATAGGGTTAGGGTTGGGTTTGGATTTAGCATTTTATATAGTGAATTGTGCTTAAGTTATACCTCAAACTCGCCGAACACGTCCGAATTACAGCCCTAAGTGGTGGTCCATTCAAAAAAATTTCTTTCAAAAGTATGCTGGGAGCATTCAATTTTGATAGAGATTATTGTAAAGCCCCTCTTCATGGACCAAATGGACAAATAGTCCGAGCCTCCGGCTCGGATGTAGAAACAGGTATGGATGAGAGTCATGAGACAGAAAGAGAAATCGATCTTGTACCTATGGGAAAAAGAGAGAAAGGGAGGGGGGAAGAGAAGGATGACAGGTCTCATTGGAATTTTATGAATTTCAATGTGTTATTTATGTCTTTTTAGTCAGGGGAGCGTTTATATATTATATAGTATCAGAATTTTCTGACTCTATCGATAGGTAATTAACGGGAGGGAGGTAGTTATGGAAAGCGACAAACCTGAGGGATGACTTTATAATTAGGTCCATTTTCAAACACCAAGTGTAATTATAACAATCTTCAAGGGTTTAAAATGTAATTTAACCTCATATCTCTCTCTCTAATTTTCCGGTCATTTTCGTAGACCCGCTGTGTAGCAAACACGCAACCAACTCAACCATATTGTGATCTTTCATGGTGGGATAAAATCCTTTTCCGAGGTTTCATATTCCATGACAAAGCTTTATCTCTCTTTCTCTCTCTAAAAAGCCAAAGACTTATTTTTTAAAAGAAAAACAAGAAGCAGAAACATGAAAGAAGACAAGCAAGAACCACTCCACCACCACCAAAGAAAGGCCACTGCTTTTTCCCTCAAGAAGCTCACCAAGCCCACTGCGTACTTTATCCTCCTCCTCCTATCCTACACCTTGGGTTACTTATCCGCTTCATCCCCTGAGTCATCACCTCACTCTCCGACTCCAATAATTTCCCAAAACACGTTCAGTACTAACAACGCCGCCACCAACACCGCAGGCGACCGCGACCACTACCGTTTCGAGACTTTTTGCGCCGACCCAGTTCCTTCCAAGCTCGTGCGCCAAACGATTCTTGACCGAGTGTTCAACGGCACGTCCCCGTACGACAATTTCCCCCCGGCGCACGTTATCCCCCTCCTCCGTCAGAAGAGAATCAAAGGGTGGGGCTCGTACGGCGCCGTCTTCAAGAACCTAATCAGCAAAGTCCAACCCAAGACCATAATTGAGGTGGGCACGTTCTTGGGGGCGTCAGCGATTCACATGGCCGAGTTGGCGAGTGGACTCGGCCTCAAAACTCAGATTATATGCGTGGACGATTTTCGGGGGTGGCCCGGGTTTCGTGACCGATTCAAAGATATAAAGATGGTAAACGGTGACGTAATGCTTCTGTACCAGTTCATGCAAAACGTGGTGCACTCAAACGCAACCGAGTCAGTGTTGTTCTTGCCGTATTCGTCCGGGTCAACTCTGCAGATGCTGTGCAGTTGGGGCGTGTTTGGAGATTTAATTGAAGTGGACGCGGGTCACGACTTTCACTCTGCCTGGATGGACATAAACCGAGCTTATAAGATATTAAGACCAGGTGGAGTTATTTTTGGGCACGACTATTTCACTGCAGCTGATAATAAAGGTGTTAGAAGAGCTGTGAATTTGTTTGCCCGAGTCAATAGTCTCCGAGTCCAGGTCGACGGAGAACACTGGGTCATCAACTCGGCCTAACTCGGGTCGCTATAGATTTTTCTTCTTCTTTGTGTTTTTTTTTCCTTCTTCAAATGTTTAAACAAAGACGCCACTGAACATATATTTTACCAAGTGTCTTTCATGTAAAAGTGGATTAAGTTGAATAGAGAGCATAAGACAATCAGAGATGCACAAAAGTCATTTGGCGGGGGCCTTTAATCGGGTGTCCCTACCCAACAATAATATGTGATACAAATTGATTTAATTTTATTTATTACTACAGTTTGTGTGATATATATCTTTGGCATTTATTAACGAGCGGGACTTCTTTTGTTTCATATAATTGTTGATGCATTATCAAAAAAATAATGAACGGCAAAGACATTCACACAAACACAATTTACACGTATTACAATTGGACATATTGGTGACGAAGCAAAAATCCTTATTTCAATCTCCAACAGATTTTTTAGAATTTATTACCTGGGTTTAATCCAAGAGTGGATTCAGCATTTCTGAATGGGGTGAGTTAATTTTGGACTGAGTTACCATTATTATTTATTATTAATTTTTTTTTTTACTGGGCTTAAAGTAGTATGATAAAAAAAAAAAAAATATATATATATATATATATATATATAGAGAGAGAGAGAGAGAGAGGAATGGGCTAAAGCCCAGTTTCGCCCACCCTTAAATCCGCCTTAGTTCAATCTCATAATATATAATATGTGATGAGAATAATAATCTTACATCTAATTGACTGCAACAAAAATAAGCATGTTCATATACAACAACTAAACATTTAAGCCAGCCTCAATTTTAGTCAATATAACAACCATAGCAATTACCATAAATTTTCCTAAACCTAAATCTATATTTCGTGATCCTCACAAGGAGAACCCCATTCATTCTTTCCCTTTGTTCTCTTTTTCCTCTCCATCTTATTGTCTCCCTCCACATTTTTCTTCCATCCCTACTTAATTTCCTTCAACTATTCACAATAAATATTATTGAAGACTTACCCAAAAAAAAATATTAGGGAAGTTGTTCAAAGTCATTAATTGCTAATGACTCAACTTTAGGAACAACTGGACCGCCATCTTTCCAACAGTCGACGACATCTGTAAAGACTTTCATGTCCTTTTTTTCTTTTTTCCTTTTTATTAATTCATATATATACAAGACTGTTTTGTCATCATCTGAACAAAGAAAATAAGCGACAGAGAGCCTTCCTACGCACGATCCTAATTTTTTTCCCACATGACATTTAAAAAAAAAAATTCAATTCAAAGTTTAAATTATATTTCCTCCAATTACAAATTTAAGATATAAAATTTGGTGCTGCCAAATATAATACATTTAGGTTCAGATTTTTTAAAACTTTAGTTATAACTGTTTTTTTTTATAATTATTTGAAAACAATCTAAGGCTGTGAAATATTTTCTTTTAATTTTATTTTTAGGTATTTGGTAAAAGTTTAGATTGAGTTAAAGTCGAGTCATTGTAATAATTTGTCAAAAATTGATGAATAAATTATTTTTATTAAATTTTAATATTATTTTTTTCTTAAATATTTTACAACTAAATACCATAAAATATATAAAATATCACCATTTCCCAATAGGTAAGGTAGGTATGGTGTGTTTTTGGCCAAGGCCTCCCCGCCTGGTTTCTCTTCGGGCTGTATTGGGCTTTTATTTATTTATTTTTCCTTCCAGTATTTTGGGCTTCTGGCCTCTTTCCTTGTAAAGCCTGGGCATAACTTGATCATGCTGACTATTAAAGTGAGAAACTTTTTTATTTATTATTATTATTATTTTTTTTTTTTTTTTTTTGAGAAATTAAGAAACTTCTTTAACTTATATATATATATATATATATATATATATAGTAGTGTTCAACGGCTCATTGGTGAGCAAAAAAAACATAAGTTAATGAGCCATTTTTTTTCCTTATTTAAAGGAACTTATCATTTTTTTTTTAATACCTGTAACAACTCACTCCACCGTATGGTATGATATTGTCCGCTTTAGTCTTGAGCCCGCACGATTTTACTCTTGAGTTTTATCCCCAAAAGGTCTCATTCCAATTGGAGATAACACCAACACATATAAGTACTTTACCTTTCCCTTACCCAGGTAATGTGGGATTGTGCAACCGTAACTCGCCCAATATATCTCGCACCCGCCCAAGGTCACCACAATGCACAATCCCACATCGTCTGGGTTAAAGAAAGGTAAAGCGCTTATATGTGGTGGTGTTATCTCCAATTGGTATAAGGCCTTTTGGGTAAAACCTAAGAGTAAAATCGTGCGGGCTCAGGCCTAAAAACGGACAATATCATACCATGTGGTGGAGTGGCCCATTACAAATGGTATCAGAGTCTGACCCAGCCGAAAGTGTGGCCAACAAGAACCTTGGGCTCCAAATGGGGGGTGATTGTAGGGACCTTGTGGGCGGGTACGAGACACTGGCATACCACCACACTGAGCGAGCTACTAGTGCACAATCCCACATCGCCTGGGTAAGGGAAAGATAAAGTGCTTATATGTGGTGGTATTATTTTCAATTGGTACGAGGTCTTTTGGGGTAAAACCCAAGAACAAAACCTTGCGAGCTCAGGCCCAAAGCCGACAATATCATACCATGTTGTTCATTGTTCCAGTTTGCCATCTCCATTCTCACGGGGAGGAGTTCCTATAAATTTTTTGAAAATTGTTTATTTAAGACTTTAAGCAATCATGAAATTTGTATGGGAGAAACAGGGAAAAAGAAGAAGAAAAGAACATGACAAAAGAATGTTACTGAAAAGATGGGCTGATTAAAATTTTAGAAATCATAAACAACGAGTAGTTTTATAATTTTAATACATACAAAATGAAAATATAAAAAGAACTAGGGGAGGGCAAGTGTGGGGCAGTTTAAATTTTTTATTAATACAAGATGAAAATATAAAAATTATTGAGGAAAAACACCAGCCCCACGAAGCTTTAGCAAATCGATGGTAAAGCTTTAGCTTTTGCTTTACCAGTTGTTGTCATGTTTTCTCATAACGTTTCTTCTATATGAAATTTGTGATAGATTAAAATCTTTACAAAGTTTTTTTTCACTGCTCCAATAGAGATGGCAGAAAATCAAAAAGGCAAAGGAGTAGCCAAATTCTTTCTTTCTTTCTTTCTTTTCTTTCTTTCTTTAGTAAATGGTCTAGTTTTGTCATTTTATTTTAATTATATTTAATGATAATGAAAAAAATGAGTAAGTTTCTTCAAATAGAGAAAAAAAAAATGGTTAATTGACTCATTGCCGTCGGTTTTAATCTCAAGACTATAATTAAAAGTGAGTATACTTTTTTCTGCTTATTAGAGAGCTGTTAAAAACTACTATATATATATATATATATATATCAACATGATAACTTTTATTAAATAAAAAAAGGACATAAAGCGAAATGTGTTTGTGAGAATAATTTTTATTTAGGCTACACACAGCTATCACTCTAATAAAAACCAAATAGATTCAATCGAGTGATCGCATGTTTTGGTTGCACTGACCTCCACCCATTTGAACATATAATCAACAATAACAAAAATATATTTAATCCCATAGGACATTCTTTGTCGACTAATTTGGTTTCAGTCATGATATTGGCAATTTAATTAGCCAAGAGCAAGCCAAAACAATCTACTTCCAAATTCGTAGAAATCAATACAAGAAATTATGTGAATTACATAATAACTTTTATTATAAAAAAAAAAAAAAAAAAAAAAAAAGGACATAAAGAGAAATGTGTTTGTCAGAATAGTTTGTGCAAAAATATTCTTTACTTTTTTAAAATTTACATTTCAGTTTATAAAATTTAAAAAAGATACAAATAAGTCTGTCTGATTACTTTTTGATCAAAATTGCTTATTTTATCTTTTTCTTTTCCTATTCTACTCTTCCCTCCTACACTCCACCACCATCACCACCATCCCCAACCCCACCACCACCACCACTTTCTGTCTGAGGTCAAAACCCCTCCCCCGTACACCCATACCTAATCAACCACAATCATCAAACCCTCCTCCCCCTTCTACCGCATGGCCCCCAGGTGGCACTTGTTAAGGCTGGACATGATCCCTGGTTTCCGGTACACCCCAACAGAGTAGATGGCACCTTTGATGTACTAAATTTAATTAATCCGGTGTCTCCTTAATTGTTTAAGTACTTAATTTCTAATTAACCACTGTACAAAGAGGGGATGAAGATCTAGAAGGAACCCGCATGGTCACAATTTTCTTATTCTGCTTTGTTGAACAATTTACACATTATCAAAGAGAAATGTGTCGCTAGTTAAAGCTGTATACATCCAAAGGTTCCTAACCAATAATTCTTTATCAAGGTTAAAGCATAGTTAAATTGAGACTGTTATCTACCAAAAATGTAACTTGAAAATTCATGATTCTTCTTCACAGTTAAAAGGTACATTCAGAAAAGCGATCACAAAATACTCATTTAAATATGATTTTAGACATTACTAAATTTCATTTAATTGCAAGGGCATCCCTTCTAATTAATAACCAGCAAAGTTTGACTGAAGTGGCAGCCACGCCTTTAATCATGCCATCTATATCTATAAGATATATTGGTTTGACCTGGTAATGGAGAGCCTTCAAATCAATTATGTTCCAATAAACAGTCAGGAGTGTCAATACTCAATCAATCCATCAAAAAAAAAAATTGAATGACAGTTCCTGACATAAATCTTGTTGAAATCTAATGCTTCCTTGATAATGTGTAAATCACTGTTTGAGCTACGTAACTAATCCCTTTCTTCTCCAAAATCATGCAAGTATTGTGACCAAAAAAAAAAAAAAAAAAAAAAAGGAAAAAAAAAAGAGGAAAAAAGAAAAGAATAAATTATCTAAAATGATAATATTACATTGCCTAATTTTTTTAATATTATTTTATTTATATTAAAGAGAGGGTTATTATATTTTTATGCAAACAGGAGATAATTACACCAAATTAATAGTATAAGGAGGGTTTATACCACACATGGACTGTTTTGCACTATATCAATGATAGATGAATTTTTTTTACAGTTAACCCATATATATATATATATGGATTAACTGTAAAAAAAATTCATCTATCATTGATATAGTGCAAAACAGTCCATGTTTCAACATGATAACTTTTATTAAATAAAAAAAAAAAAAAGACATAAAAAGAAATGTTTTTGTCAGAATACTTTTTATTTAGGCCACGCGCACAGCGATCACTTTTTAAAAACCAAATCGATCCACATTCTTTGTTCACTCATTGGTTTCGAGTCATGATATTGACAATTTAATCAGAAATCAATACGAGGAATAAAGTGAATTTGGCTAAGTTTGACATACATGACTGCCTTCCTTACAAATAACAGTTTAAAATGTTAACTGATGAATGCAGTTCCGTCACTAGAAAGGCCAAAATAAAAAGAAATACATCAAATATAAAAAGCCTATTATGAAAAACAAAAAAGTTATCTTCCGTACGATTACTTGGATCCCATCTTTTAAATTTTTTTATATCCATGACATGATATCACTACTGACAGAAAAATAATAATTTAGTGTTAGGGGTCTCAATAAAAAATAGTATTTGTAAAACAACTTTAGGATGGAGTAGATGAGCCAGAGGAAGGAACAAAATGGGCAAATTAATTCACTAAAACACACTCGCAAAAGGATGACTACTTTGTGAGCGCTAATCTCTCCAATCCAAAAATTATTAAATGTTCTAAGACAGCAGGATTATGTGATCCTATCCCTTATCACAACTTTTGAGATGGAGAGGAGAGTCATTTTGAAGTAGTTCTTATCCCGACTTAAAATATGATAACATTTAATATTAGAAAATTTTGAGGTGGAATCTTGAAACAAGGCGAATGGTCCTTGTATTTTTAAAATTTAAAATCAAGTAAAATATATATAAATGAGTTGAGTGTTAACACAACTTAACAACTTAAGTTTTTTAGGTTAGACCCGAAACATCTGATGCATTACAAATACTTATTAGATAATTTGTATGTGGAGATTTAAAATAATTAAATTTTAAAGTGTGATTATTTTTATTTGGAATGAGTGGATTTTGTATTGACATTTCAAATGACAAAGTACACTTTTAAAATAGATTTTGTCACTCTGAATTACAGTTGGAAAATGAGATTTCATTTTAAATTCTTGTTTTTGTTTTGTTTTGTTTTGTTTTTGAACCATTTTGAAATCAAATCCAAAAAAATGAAAAGTTAGGTTATACTATTTTAAACAATGTTATTCTTTTAGAAATTATTTGGTGGCCTAATTAGTATAATTATACCATTTTCCTGTAAGAGTTTTGAGAAATTTGGAGTGCCTGAGCCTATGCACCCACTGATAGAATTTAATATTTAACACTTCTCATCTTTTAAAAAAAAAAATAATAATAAAATAAAAAATGTCTAACACTAATATGTATATATATATATATATATATAGAGCGCCAGTGCCATTGTCATCATCTGATGGTCATGCTTAAGTTCCCTCTTTTCTTTGCGCACGTGAAACATAACATAATATGGACGATGGATGTAGGCAATGGGCATAATAAACTATTAAAAAAAATAAAAATAAAAACAATACAAAAGGTGTTGCTGATATAAGTCATGTGAATATGTGATTATATAATATACAGATGAGAGGGGACCATTTATTTAATATGGATAAGGTCCCTATATATGTGTGGATGGAATCAAAGTCTCCGTTGCAAGCTCACAACCTACGGAAGGGACCCACTTCGGCACTTTGGATAATTTTAAGTAGGAAGAGTCCTTTTTCGTCCAAATCGGCCAAGCTTCCAGAGACAAATCAGATCTAAAATAATCTCAATCTTTTATGAAAAAAAGAAGAGAAAATTTATTTGTTGCTCGGGGCCAAACTGTAGACATCTACTTCTTTTTCTTCCACCTTTTTTTATTTTTATTTTTTTAAACCTTTTTCTATCTATTTATTTTGGTTGAAAAATAAAATATGAACGAAATTTGATTTTTATTTTCTTGAAAGGAATTCAATTTGATTTTAAAACTAAGGAGATTAAATAATTTAATTAAAATAAATAAGAGAACGTTCTATTAATTAGTCTTATCTACAGTGTATGATAGTCTCTTTTCTTCTTAATCTCCCATAATCCCATTGATTACTGCCATAAATAAGCACATGAACCATGCATAGAGTGATAAAAGCGTCCGTGAGTTTGTCTTCTATCTCAACTTGATGATAAATACACACTTATAAATTTACATACACTCTCGTAAATATATAATACCTATATTTATAAAATATAAATATATATATATGAGCAATGATACAATCTCTTTCAGGATCAGCTTCATGAAAGTTTTGATAGTTTGTATTTTTTCAAAGTTTTTTGATATTTACTTTCACGAACAGAGATGGCGAGAGATACAATTTGATACACACACATATTACAGGACCGCATAGTGATTCCATCTTTATCATTGCCTTCACAAAAAGTAATTACTAGTAGAAAACAAACATGTCATTTCATGATATGTATCATAAAAATAATTTCATGATATGTATAATTTTTTAATATATATGGGACGATTTATCTCAATTGTTTGTTGATGTGGTTCAATTATAAATAAATAATAATTAAAAAATAACAATAAATAAAAAAATAGAGACAGTGGCCAAATTAATGCTAAAAAAGAATTGTTTTTTCAAATTACTCCGCCATCCCAATTTAAGTGTCGTTTTTGGATAGTAATAAAGATGTAAAATATATTGTTTGAAAAAAAAAAAATAAACAATTATTCTGAGGAAAAAAAAAAAAACTTGACACTTGTTTTAAAACAGAAAAAATATTACTTTTGTAATTAAATATGTGTGATCAAGAGATTGCCTATTTTCCCGTGAGCAAGTATGATCCATATTTGAAGCAGTGTTTTGCGTTATTGGGGTGGTCCTAGTTGTAGGGCCACAGTTCCCTTGTCCCATGTATAATATTAAGTTCCATTTCGTACGCATTAGAGAATGCATTGTGATATTTATTCAAGGCCCAATACAATCACAGACACGAGTCTACTCCCCCTTTGGGATTGCCTTTGCACCACACATTCTGTACGCATAATTGTCAGTCCTTATATGAACGCGCAGGAATCTTCATAATGCAACATCAACGTAGACATACATATAGTTTTATATTATTATTATATACTGTATATATATATATGTGTGTGGTCTATATAAAGACACCGATCACGTATACAAAAATAAGTTTGGTTATTTATTTGAAAGCCTCCATGTGCTATATATATATATATATATATATATATATATATATATAATTGGGGCACCGACAAAAACTATGCAAATTATACTCCCAGTGCTTTATTTACAAAAGTGACTAAGCAGCACAATTAGATATTGTTACATGAAATGTGAAGACATGAGCAAGACTTGCAAAAAGGAAAAAAAACACGAGAAAATTGAATAAACGTACTAATAAGTATAATACCCAATTCACTGCGCCAATCTTGTGATAAAAGCAGCTAAAGTAGTACTCCAATACTTGGTAATTTCAGTGCTCTAATCTTTTGAGTAGAACAGATTTTAATCCATCTTCACTTCTCAACCCATCAGGAACCCTAACGACAACATCTTGAATCATTAGATCATTCACACTTGACATGCTTGCATGGTGTACCTGTAATTCGAGGTCTCGAAGCACGTACATTAGCCTTGCAAGCGGATAATTAGCATTCTCTGATTGAACCCTGATCATGGCGTCCTGACCCACAACTTTAACTTCAACCTCCAGTGATGAATTAGGCCTGGTTTGGTCAACAGAGTTGGTGGTGCTTTGATTGTCCATTGTGTCCGTCAATTCTTCTTTTACCACGTTCTTTGTTTGTACTTGATCATCAAGCTGTGACTTCAATTCGTCCACTTTGGCCTTGAGCTCGTTGATGTAGGACACCGCGTCCGCTAGCAAGGACGCCTTGTCCATCCTCGACACCGTGGGGACCGCAGCTCGCAGTGCGTAGAAGCGGTGGTTGAGCTTCTCCCGCCGCTGCCTCTCCGCATCAACGTGGTTCAACCGGCTGTCACGGCCGAGGCCGGGCTTTCGTCCCCTCTTCTTGGGTGTTCTCTTCATCTCTACAGGCTTCACAACAAATAGACCATCCGAGTCTGAAGGAGAACAGTGTCCAACATTGGCTTCCCCTAATTCCAAATGACAATAAGGCTGTTTTGGGACTAAACAATTTACAATATCTGACCCAAATAGTGACTCGGCTTCTTGTACCAAACTCCACTTCTCTTTAATTGCTTCATTTGACCCCAATTCAAGTACTCCACTTGAAGTTGGAATGTAAACTAAAGTCTCAATACCATGGATTTGAGCTTCTTTAACTCTTTCGCAGTTGTATAACTGAAGTTGATGAGCACCGGATAACCAAACCGTAGAACCTGAGCCGAAGGCATGTCCGGGAGCTCCGGAGGAGGAGAAGGATTGCGTTAACGACGTAACGAAGAACCATTCGGTGTCGGTGTCGGTGTCGGTGTCGTTGGTGTCGCTTGGCAATGCATCGATGTCGGGGTTCCCTGATTTGATTAGTGCTTGAATATCTGCCATGATTTTGGTTCGTTCTGAGTGGAATACTGAAATGGGTTGGTCGTCTTTGTCGTTGTGTTTGGGGACTGTTTGTTTAGTCCCTTGAAAATAGCCGTCTCCCCAAACAAAGAAGAGACGGCCATTATCGTCGTTTGAGGTTTGCCAGAAAATGGCATAGGCCCACCACTCTGGCTGGTTCTGGACTATGAATTGAAGGCGTTGCTGAAGGCTGAGTGGGTGTTCTTGGGACATTGCGGAAGATTAAGATGAGGAGGAGATTATTATTATTAACTCCTCCATGCACATGTTGATACTTGATATAGAGAGAGCCCTAGAGAAAAAGGGCAAAAACAAGAGATGATTATGTCTGGACTTTGGGAGAAATGAAAAGAAGCTTGTACTAAGTCCCAGCCGGGTGGGGGTGGTGTAAATTTAATGAAAAAAACCTTTTCACACCCACCTTGGGTCCACCACAACGGTGAAAGATCTCTAACTCTAATAGATCCACGATGTGATTTCACTTTATCACAATTCGTGGCGTATTAAAAAAATAAATTAATAAAATTAATATTCTTAGCTCTTCTAGAACCACAATGTGATTTCCGTTAATCACAATTTTTTAAGTGATAAAAAATAAATGAATAAAATTAATATATTTAGTTAGGTATTAATTTGTGATTTGTCAAGATTATATGATTTGGTGATTAAATATATATATATATATTTATGCGGTTGAATTCCTGTAATAATTTCGGCTCTAAGAAATTGAGAAACACACCTGAAAAACTCCAAAAGCAAATGTCAGCTGAATGCTCTAATTTGCAGGATTTAGTTGGGGGGACCCTTGTTCGAAGTAGACTGAGAAATTGGTGGGCCTCCAACCACTTCCGGGGATATTAATACGTTTTTTTGGAAATTAGCACGTGCTTTAATACAAAATTAAAGTTTCATTGGTATTTAAAAGTACAAAACTATTAAGTCCTACGATCAATTTTTAAAATGTGTGGCATAAGGATGCGACTTTAACAATCTCGTACTCGGGTCGTGTGTCTTCGTTTAATTTGGCCAGCTCTCCCACCACAACTTGGATGGCTAAGGTTTATGTGGATGATTTATGTTAATTTGTTTTTCGACATAGTTTTCTCTGTGGAGCTTCAAGCTATGAAAGTCAGGATCAGGATGTGCTTTTTAATGTTGAAGGTAAATTTTCAAAGATATTCAATAATTATAGCACAGAGGGGACAAGTTGTATAAAGTATACACGTGCTTTTTTACAATTAATTCTAAATAGCATGATAGTGTAGTATGACTTTTTATTGGAAATTTTATCAAACCAAGGTCAAATCACAACACGTGGGATAAATATGGTGTTGATACGCAACATGGCATGTCACTTTTATTGTCGCCTAGCAATAAAGAAATTGGACAAAATTCACTTTGAAGCGCAACATTCGAAAAAAAAAAGAAAGAGGACGACAACCTTACTCTTGAGAGTGTTTTTTAAATTAAAATTAAAATACACTCTCTCACACGCACGCAATTAATTATAAATCTAAACCTGAGAAAGGTAGTTGGGTAGATTTTTTCTCTTCTTAATAGTGCTACTAAGTTGGATCTATATATACACAATATATATATATATATGGGTGAATTACATTAAATCTTTCTTTTTATATGTGTTTTCACTAAACTCTCATTTTTTATTTTTTTTTCAATAAATTCCTCTCAATTATTCCAGTGAGGTAATTTAACTAATGAAAGTTAGCTGAAAGAGAGTTATTTGGATATTTAGTTTCTCATATATTTTTTAGACAAAAATGTCTTTGTACTTTTTTTTATTTTTAAATATACCCTCACATATATATTTACTACTCCATTATCACTTTTAAAGGCATATCTTCCACCATTACAACAACATATACTCTTCCATCATTATAATATTATATATAATTTGTATCATAATATAATGATATATATAATATGTACCATTAAATATTATTTATATTATATTTTCATTTCCATCCAGCCTACAAACCAATATAAATCTATATATTTTTTTTCTTGAAATTTATCTGCTATATATATATATATATATATATGAGAATTATATTGTGCATTCATTTATTTAGTTTTTATTGATTTTTATTTTAAAATAGATTTATTAAAGGGACACTAGTCACACTACGGGAAATAATGCTTAATTTTTTTTATTTTTTATATTAATATTTATACCTACATGTTTTCTTATTCTTCTTCTCTTTATTTTTTATATTTCAATATCATTTTTTTCTATAAAAAATTCCTTCCACGTGATTAATGTAAACTTGTCAGTCTAGTAAAATGTTAAAACAAAAAAAAATAAATAATAATAATAGAAGTGTTAATTTCTGTGAATGATGTCGTTTAGGTTATTTAATAAATTAAAAAACAAGAAGCAAAATATATTTTCAAATAGGCTTTAATGAGTATTTAAGTTAATTTATATTTAAGTTCTCTTTCGACTAACTTCCGTTCATTAAATCACCCTCCTCGAATAGTTGAGGGATTTTTTTTTAGCAAAAAAATAGAAAATAAAAGTTTAATGAAAAATACAGATAAAAAATGATGGTTTAATATAGTTCACCCAATATATATATATATATAAGAATATTTTTGTTCCTTTTATTGCCATTACAATACATTGTTTGTATTGGCATAAAGAATTCACATACTGGCAGACTAGTATAGACTATAGAGACCTTGGATGCAGTTGCATTACCTGTTAACAAAATTTTTCATGAAAAATTTAGGATAACAGTGTCGTGGGGAAGAGAGGAAATGAGTGATGCCAGCACACAGTTTCTGAAGCAAGGGTTATTAAACGGATAGATGTAAATAAGTCAGAAAAGAAAAGAAAAGTGAAGTGAATGAAAAGAAAAAAGATTTTCTAGTATGCATTTGGTTAATATGAAAATTTATCCAAGAAAATTGTAAAAAAATATTAGTTTGTTAGTTTGGATAGTATGAAAATGAAAAGAAAGTGATTATGCATATCAAAACTACGCTTATAAATTAAAATGATAAATTATTAAATTCAAATATATAATTGTTTATATTTATTTTTATTATTTATATTTAGAATAAGGCTTCATAATATTTTTTAGGTAAAACTAATTATTAGTTTAAGATAAACAAAAAAAAAAAAAAAAAAAAAAAATAGAGACTACTGTTTGGGAGAAAAATTAAATATTTCACCATATAAAAGATATATATATATATATCTCCATACCGGATTATGAGTAGCTAAAATTGCAACATAGAACAAAGGATTAAAAAAAAATAAAAAAATTCTATTTAGAAGCAAGATCTATTTTACCATGAATTTGGTTAGTATTAAAGTCTTTCGAGAAAGTTATGATAAAATATTTACTTATCAAAAAAAAAAAAAAAAAAAGTTATGATAAAATATGATTTTATTAATTTGGGTAGGATGAAAGTGAAAAAAAAAAAATAATTCTACTTACCAAAATTACTTTTATATCAGTTAGAATTTTAAAAATAAATATTGTTCAATAGATGATAAAAAAAATAATAAATAATAAATAAATTTATAATAAAATAAGGCAAACTAAATTTTAAAGGTTAGATTACACATAATTAGAGAGCAGAGGCTCAACTAAATTTTAATTTTTTTTTTCTTTTATTTTTGAACCTTCGCATTAAATACGTGGATTATACTAAAAAAGATGCACCTATCCTATTTTATTGAAAGAAAAAAAAAAAATTATTGCTTCATAAAAATAGTTGTTGAAAACTCACAAAGTCACAAAAGAGAGAATTACCCAACAACAAATATAAACAAAAAAATACTATTTTCTCGTATTTTATGCGTGAAAATTTTTTTTTGGAAACAAATAGACCGATGCGCTTTCTTTTCTTTTTCCTTCTATCCAAACTCCAAAAAAGTTTAAAAATTTTCTCCTTCCTTTATTCTCTAATTGATTCTATTTAACCAAACAAAGCCAAAAGGAAAAGACAGTGAGAGTGTGTGTTTGGTTCATAATCTTGAAACTGTCCTTAATCATTAAGAGAAGGAAATTACTATTTCACTCATTATTTCTCATCATTAAGAGAATGAAATTACTATTTCACTCATTATTTCTCATCTATTTAAAAGAACATGATAATAATTTAATTATTATTTTTCTTCTTCTTTTTTTCCTCTATTATATACAAACAAAAATATTATTATTATTTTTCTTTTCTTTCATAATTAATATTATTTTTTTCTTTTTTATTCTATGTATCTAAATAAATCCTTAGATTAATGTGTATATATTTAATATATATATATATACAATATATATTATATATAGATAGGTCTTAGGTAAGGTGAATGTGCTTTTATAGGTTAGGCACAGATATAAAAAATTAGACATGGCCGTCAATGACGCATGCGAGAAAGGTTTGTTATATATATATATATTTATATTTAGTTTCTATGGCCGTCAAATCCATCAACAAATTTGTTGATCGATCAAAGAAGCTGAGATCTTTGGCATATCTATGATGTTCAGGTTTATTATATATCTAAATTTGGAATATAAATCAAGTAACGTTTTAATTGTGGGTGGCAGTAACCTTAAGCTATTAATAGGCGATTTTTTTTTTTTTTTTTTCCATTATTAATATGTTATACAATATGTGATTTTGGAGAAAGTGTAACAACAACAAAGATCTGCAATTAGTACACAATTTAATCCTTCTGGATCTTTATACATATAATATATAATGACAGAGTTACGAGTTATATTTAGTGCATATTTGAAAGGAAATTAGTAAAAAGATATTTTCTTTTTTTTTCAGAAATTAAAAAAAAAAATTAAAAGAAATAATTTCTTTGTTCAATTTCAAATAAATGTATCATTGGACTTTTTGATTGGGAATGGTCCTTATGTAACTTATGTTGATGAAAGGTTGTGAGATTTTCCTTTATGTAAAACAAAAAAAAAAACAAAAAAGATTATGAGATTTTCTTTTTCATATATATATATATATATATATTTGCAGATTCCCACCATTGACTATAGTTAGAAACAAATGCACATCCATTCCTAGTATCAAAGAACCTGAACTTGCCAGTATCAAATTGAAGCTTGTTCAGCCTCGAGTCAATTCTAAAAAAAAAAATTCTAAAAATTAGCACTTGAGTCTTGTATAATTTATAGCCAAGCTCAAAAACTCGAATTTATTTTTGAGATAAAATATTAATTGTAATATTAATTAACTCATTTAATCAACAAACTTAAAAACACTAGTAGTTAAATCCTACGAGGAAACATATAAATTAAGTTCAGGTTTATTATATATCTAAATTTATAATATAAATCAAGTAACGTTTTAATTGTGGGTGGCAGTAACCTTAAGCTATTAATAGGAGATATATATATATATTTTTTTCATTATTAATATGTGATACAATACGTGATTTTGGAGAAAGTGTAACATCAACAAAGATCTGCAATTAGTACGCAATTTCATCCTTATGGATCTTTATATATATAATATATAATGACAGAGTTACGTGTTATATTTAGTGCATATTTGAAAGGAAATTAGTAAAAAGATATTTCTTTTTTAATTGATTGGGAATGATCCTTATGTAACTTATGTTGATGAAAGGTTGTGAGATTTTCCTTTATCTAAAAAAAAAAATTAGTTATGAGATTTTCTTTTTCATATATATATGTATATATATATATTTGCAGATTCCCACCATTTACTATAGTTAGAAACAAATCCACATCCATTCCAAGTATCAAACAACCTGAACTTGCCAGTATCAAATTGAAGCTTGTTCAGCCTCGAGTCAATTCTAAAAAAAAAAATTCTAAAAATTGGCACTTGAGTCTTGTATAATTTATAGCCAAGCTCAAAAACTCGAATTTATTTTTGAGATAAAATATTAATTGTAATATTAATGAACTCATTTAATCAACAAACTTAAAAAGTCTAAAATATCCATAGATTGAAATTCAAGTTTTTTTTAGAAGAAACTTACGTACTCATTTATCTCTGGTAGAACTTGAATCTTCACCTTTCAACGTAAAAGGTAAAAATATCACTGAGTCACAATCGTTGGAGATAAATTCAAATTGATTACTTGACAAAAACAAATATTCTAGTCTCAAGTTGAGTGAACTGGAATTGATCATGAGTAATTGAATCTAATTACTATAAATTAAGAAATAACATTATGGGAATACAAGGAGCTTTTCAACCTAATAATTGATGAAGATTGAGAATTACAAATGTACAAAAAGGGCATTTTTATGATAAGCTTGCCTATCATCCATTCAAATAATGAAACTACGAGCTCACCTGAAAGCACCATCGTTGAAGTCATTTGTTCTTTGATTTGTAGAGGATGAATGGGAATGATTCAAAATTTCCAACTTCCAAGGCCCATCAGCAGAAATCAGATATTGGGCCGTAAGACCATAATCTACAAAACTTAAAATGGCCCAGAGCAAAGGTGGCAAGTGAATCTTATATAGACAGCTACCAAAATTACAAGTGGGCCATTTACCCTTTACCACACAGACCTTAGTGAATGCTTTGTGTGTTCGAAGTCTCATGACTCTCATCCAGTCAATGAAATAAAATTTACAATTTTAAGTATTAAAATTAAACAAATTAGGCGATATGCTAAGATCCCAAAATATTTACTTTCGTAAATTAAAATATTCCTAAATTTTTTTCCTACCAATTTAGAAATTTATTAATGGGCCCAAATATTTTTGTATACTTACCTCATTATGCTCCAAAAATTTTTGTTTCCATATATTACAATCTTTCTAAATTTTTTATTTCTTTTCAATATTGGAAGTTAACAGTGGCCCAAAAGATTTATATACTTATCTCAGAAAAAATAAAATAAAATAAAATCTCGGCATTCCACGTTTATTATTCCCTACCATTATAACATAGGAATCGTAAAACTTTCCATATCCATTTCTAAACTTTTATCTCCTTGTTTTTTTCTTACTTTATTTCTCATGTACTCTTCATTTTCTCTCATCACAACTTTTTTTCTCTTTTTTATTCATCACAATCTCACTCCATTGAAGATTTAATTGATATTTTTTTTTTTTGGAGCAATGGATCAAATTTTTCTAAATCACGTTATATTATTTTTTTACCTTAAATTATTTTGTGGTCTTATTAATTTTTGTTATCATTATATTTTGTTTGTAAGTTATGACTATATTTATTTATATAATTGGATATATCTAGCAGAAAGTGAAGAGAGGAATGGATAAACTAAAAATCTCAAAAAGAAGTTATTGATAAAATTGTTACAACTAATAATCAAAGCATAATAAAAACAATTTAGGTGCAAATTCATTAAGTGAACAACTAAACTATATAAATTAATTAGAAAATTATACAAGAGTGAAAAGTCAATTTTTAATCTTTCGTAAGGCCTCAAATTAGCCTCCTGATTTTGAGAAACTTTCAATCTAATGCTTTGTTCGATAAGGAAGAAAAAAATTGAATGGAAACATCACTTTTTTTTTTGGTTCGTCCAGTTAGATGGAAAAAAAGAGAATAAACTCACAAGGTCATGTTTGTTAAAAAAAAATAAATTAAAGTTTTAAATTAAGATATTAAAAAGGAAAATGATATTGACACCGAAGAGGTAAACCAATTTCTTTGACCTAATATATGTGGATATGCCATGTGATAATATTTAAAGGGATAACTATTAAGTTTCTCTTTCTTTCATTTTTTTTACTATCATTTATTATTATTATTTTCTCTCTCTCTCTCCGTCTCATTCTCTCCTTAGTTTTTCTCTAGTCATCTTATCCATCTTCCTCACATATCGAGACCTTCATGTAATTATAGAGAGAGATTTAATTAATTATTAGTGACGATGCTTACCTATAAAATTTCAGTAAAATCAAATTTTATTACAAAGAATGAATGTTAATGGAGTCTAAAGTGATTGTTGAGATTCTTTGTATACTTTATTATGATAAAATCATCTTAATAAAATAAAATTATATTGTATAGAATGAATGTTAATAGAGTCCCGAATGTTAATAGAATTCAAAGTGATTTTGTGGGTACTAATCTTTTGATTTTTGACTCTCCATATACTCGTATTACCTTTACTTTTGAGTATCGTATGTTATTTTAGGATCAATTAAATCTATCAAATCTATAAGGGTTTTTATTTATTTATTATTTGTTTCCTTTCTTAAATGGACAAAATAGAGATAAGAGATATTTATGGAGAAAAAATTGAAGATAATTAAAGAAAGAGTTAAATTCCTAATAGAAAATAAAATAGAGATAATTAAAAATGAAATTAAATTTCTAATAGAAGACAAATAGCTAGGGAATCGGAAATAAAATTAGAAGTTCAATGCTGTGTAATAAGCGGTATGATTCACATTTATCCTATCTTTTGTTTTTTTTCTTCTTTCCTATATAGAACAAAGTATAAAAGTTGGAGAAAAGTCTTTAGAAAATGAATGAACTAGCCAGCAGTGTTGTTTAAGAAGCCAGTGGTCTCCTCCCGCCTCAAAACAGTGTGGAGAGTAGCATATGTCCATATATATTAAAAAGGTAGATAAAGTTTATTAAAAAGGACAATTAACATTCTACAATACCTTAGGTTTAATTTTCCATATCCATGGATTCTCAAAGCACCTGACACCACCGAAAGCCCAGCATCCAACCCAACATCGTAATTCCAAAGGTAGATAAAGTTTATTAAAAAGGACATTAACATGTGTACCTCCCATCTAACTTTTTCATTATTTTATTTATTATCAGTACTTAGAATGCGCCTCACATTTTGACAGAATCATTTTTTATTTTTTTATAAATCACATATATAATTTTTATTTTGCACTAAGCAATAATCCCCGCTATGTTTTGTTACAGTAAAAAAGAGAAAAAAAAAAAAAAAACAGAAAAAGATAACGCTAATTACAAAAGAAATGAAAACAAAACAAAATCAGTCATCAAATTTTAATATAGTCCTTCAAATGCTTTCATTTTCTTTCAAAATTTTATACCAAACACAAAAAAAAAAAAACTATATCCCTTGTCTTTTCTTTTCCTTCTATCTTTTCCCAACCAAACTAGCCTCAAGGACATGTAAGTAATAAGTCAAAAAACCCAATTCACTCACCTCTTCAATCGTTTTCGTGAAGTTCTCCTTTTTGGCAGATGCACGATAGGGAATCTCTTGCCCGAAATGGATTATATTCCTCTCCACCATCACTTCTACTCTAGGAGCTCTCATTTTTTCCGATGAAAGAAGCTCCAAATTTTCGTTGTTTGGTAACTACTCAATGTTTGTTCTACTTTAATAGTTTAATACTACGTATGTTTTTTGTTCGAACGTAAAAATTAGTGAAATTTCTCCAATAGACGATGCTAATAGGAGGAATCCATATTAAATATGTGCATAGAGAAAGAATAAAATGATGGAAAAATGTGTCCCGGTTTTCCATTTTACCAATTTCATAACTAAATAAACATAATTATTTGAGAAAGGTAAAAATGTATAAGAAAATGAAGAAGATGATTTCCTCCTCCTTTTCCCTCACTCTTGGAAAGGAAAGGAGAAACGCTGTCTTTCTTCTACCAAGCTTTTTCCTGTCCCTTTCCTTTCTTTCACATCCTTCCATCCTTCTTACCAAACACTTAATTACTTTGTGTTGAAGCATTTTCACTTTCTATATAAGCGTTGTTATAGAAAATCAAAATATTTTCTTATTCACTTTGTGTTGAAGCATTTTCACTTTCTATATAAGCGTTGTTATAGAAAATCAAAATATTTTCTTATTCTTTTTGCATCTGCTCTCAAGCAAGTAGATAGAATGTCCCATCGATCTGAAAATGCCATTCAATTTGCATTGATGTAGATTTATCATTAAAGCACCGAAATCTCAACAAAGACAGTTGAGTAGGTTTGAGGTTCTGATAAATTTGTGGGGATAATTACAAAAGAAAGGTGGACATTTTGGAGGTCTTTTTCCATAATCATAGACTCAACGTCAACTTTTTTTTACAGTTGACGTGGAACTAGAAAAACACATTATTTATTTATTATTATTATTATTTTTTTTTTATTTTAGTTGGTACTCATACATACATGTCTCTATTGAGATTCGAACCCCTAACATCTTTTTGAGAAGTAGGGGTCTGTTACCGCTAATTTGTCCAAACTACTTTTAGATTTTTAGGTACTACTTTTGTACATGGAAGTACAACTCCTATACTTATAAATACTACTTTTGTGAACAGAGGAACCACGCTTATGCAGAGGAGTGGAGCTAGGATTTAAATTTAGGGGGCAGAGTACAACAAACGGAAGAATTTTAAGAAGTAGAAGGGAAAAGAAAAGAAAAACAAAGATGAAGAAATAAGAAAAAAAAAAATGACAGTTTTGAAATAAATGAATTAGTTTTAAGAAGTAGAAGGGAAAAGAAAAGAAAAACAAAGATGAAGAAATAAGAAAAAAAAAAATGACAGTTTTGAAATAAATGAATTAGAGCGTGATTGAATAAAGAAAATTTCATTTTTTTTTTAAATGAAACTAAAGAAATTTAAAGAGTAAATGAGGAAGAAAATTAAGAGTTTTTTTTAAACATTATATTTTTAGAGAGGCATAATATACAAATTTCTATATATGTATATATAAATAACTAAAAAAATTCATATATATCTTGTAGTTAAAAAATTCAAACTATATATTATGTAGGGCGGAGCCTGGCAGGCCAAGGGGCATGTGCCCCACTAGGCATATATTGCCCTTGTCCCTTCTTGTGCATGTAAATAGCCATTCTCATACACAAAGATACCACTTTTTATGCAGAGTATTTTGATGACTTGATTTGCACAAAAATGATACATAAATATATTAAGGGTAGTTTGGATAAATGAACAATATTTTTTCACTTTTATCTCAAACTTTTAAAAAAAAGTCCATGATGGTGAGAAAGATTGACTTTGACTTGGTAAAAATCCCTCTAAAAGTTCATGTTTATGTAATTTTTCCAAATTTTGTCCTACCTTACTTTGGGCAGAGAAACCCCTCAAAAAAATTAAAAACATCAATGCTCTTGTTATATATATATGTGTGTGTGGGGTCCACATGCAATGATGATATAGATTAAAAACAATGTAAACATACTTGTTTGGCGTGAAGAGAAAGCCTAAATCCTATAACTTATCATGGAAGCTTTTATTTTGTGGCATATTGAGGAAGCCTCATATTGGAGCCTATAAAAGGCTATGTTTTCTGCTGCTTTGTACATGTGCTTAATAAAAGTTTTTTCACTTCCTCTCTCTTATATTCACTCTCTCTAAGCTTTCACTTAATATTATTCTCTCTCTTTCTCTCTCTCTCTCTCTCTATATATATTATCAGCACGAGCTCTATCCATCTCAGATTTGAAGGAAAAGCTCTCTCTCCCTCTTCTATTTCAACTATATATCTCTTTTATAATATTAGTTTTGATAGATTGTTGGGTTTGTTTGCTTTATTGATGAAAATTGTATTTCTGACTCTAAAAGGTAACAAAATTTTAATTATTGATTATTATTCATAAAATAAATTTGTTCACTTAAATGATATATGTGCTCACACTATTACCACCTTATTATTTAATGATCTACTAATTATAGTCGGTTTTTCCTACCTTTATTATTTAATGATTTATGACCGATTTAACCGTCTTTATTAATTTATTCACTATGGCTGGTTTTACCACTTTTGTTATTTAAATAATTCATATTATGTTATTATTTCACTTAATGTCATTTTATTTATTTATATACTAAGCTAAATTATATTTTTATATTGTTGTCACATCTAGTTATTCTAAAAATGTCAAACTTGACAAAGCTGGAATTCGTGGCCTTGGACATTTCTTGCAAAAATTATTTATCTTAGATTCTGGATGCTCAGATCCATTTAGATGTCATTGGCCTCAAAAACACAATTAAAGAAGAGAATGATGCATCATTACAAGATAAAGCGAAGACCATGATTTTCCTTCGGCGCCATATTAGTGAGGAGCTTAAAACCGAATACCTCACTGAAAGAGATCTACTGTGTTCGTGAAAAATTTGAAACAAAGATATGATCATCAAAAAACAGTTATCCTCTCAAAGGCTCGGGCTGATTGGCAGCAACTACGGTTGCAAGATTTTAAAACTGTGGCTGAATATAACTCTGCCCCATTTAAAATCAACTCTACATTGAAATTGTGTGGTGATACCATCACTGAAGAATTGTTGTTGGAAAAAACATTCATCACATTTCACGCTTCGAATGTACTCTTACAATAACAATATCGAGAGCGTATATTTGAAAAATATTCAGAGCTGATACCATGTTTACTTGTGACAGAGCAAAATAACGAGCTTTTGTTAAGAAACCACCAGTCTCGTCCAACTAGATCGTGGTCGTGGTCGTGGTCCAATCCCTGAAACATATATTGCCTCATCCAGTGGTCGTGGTGGTAGAAATGACTATAATAATGAATATGGCCGTGGTAAAAATAACTACCACAATAATGAACATGGTCGTGGTAGAAATCATTCATTTTACCGTGAAGGATATTAATCCCCAAATTTTCGCAATCAGAGATCCACACCATATCCCAAAAGAAGAGATTATAATGAAATGAAACAAGTAAAAGGGAATGATGTGGCTCAACCTCCTAAGGCACATGATAATACTTGTTATCGATGTGGAATGACATGGCATTGGCAAAACATTTGTCGTACACCTAAGCATCTGGCTAAACTTTATCAAGCCTCAATGAAAGAAAAGGGAAAACAAAAAGAAATGAATTTCATTGATCATAATGAGCCAGTTGACATCACAAATCTGGATGTATCAGATTTTTTTGAGTACCGTGATGGAAAGTTAAACTTCCTGATTGGTGATGGAAATGGCCATACCAATTAATCCTATTTTCATTTCATGTTCTGTCTACTATGTTATCTTCAACAAGTTTTTATTTTCCTTATATTAAAGTTTTTAATTTCTAATTTGTATTAAAGTTTCTTTTGTTATAAAAGTTTCTTTTCTGATAAAGAAATTTGCATGAATAGGAATGGGTCTGACTAATTCCAAAATAAATGAAGAAGATATATGTCTTGCAGATAGTAAAACGACACACACAATCCTTCGAGATCAAAAATATTTTTCTCACCTAACTTTAACAGACGCTAATGTTAATACAATATCAGGTCCCACCGACTTGATTGAAGGCTCTGGACGAGCTAACATCATTTTACCACATGGAATAAGATTACAAATCAATGATGCCTTATATTCTACAAGATCTCGGAGAAATCTGTTGAGTTTTAAAGACTTGCGTCGTAATGGATATCATATTGAGATCGCAAATGAAAGAAATGTAAAATATCTCTACATTACTTCCATTACCTCATGCAAGAAGCGGATATTAGAAAAACTCTATGTTTTCTCTTCTGGATTATACTATACAACCATTAGGACAATTGAGTCAAATGCGGTGATATATAAAAAATCTTGTGACCCAAAACTTTTTATGTTTTGACACAATCGACTTGGTCACCCAGGGAGTACAATGATACGTCGAATTATTGAAAATTCACATAGACACCCACTAAATGATCAAATAATCATCTATGCACCGCCTGCTCACAAAGTAAGTTGATTATCATATCATCCCCTTCAAAAGTCATTGTTGAATCCCCCCATTTTTACAACGAATCCACGGGGATATATGTAAGCTAATTCATTTACCATGTGGACCATTTCGTTATTTTATGGTCTTAATTGATGCCTCAATACGATGGTCACATGTTTATCTACTTTCTACTGGTAATGTTACATTTGCTAGACTTCTTGCTCAAATCATCAAATTACGGACACACTTTCCTGATTATCCAATTAAGACAATCCGTCTTGATAATGCCGCTGAATTTTCTTCTCAAACTTTTGATGATTATTGCATGTCAATTGGAATTAATGTTAAACACCCTGTTACATACACTCATACTTAAAATGGTATGGCTGAATCTTTTATTAAAAGACTTCAGTTAATTAGTCGTCCTTTACTTATGCGAACAAAATTACTTGTTTCTGCTTGGGGACATACTATATTATATGTTTCATTATGTAATACCCCTAATTTTAAAAGGATAGTCTCGGTATTTATTTATTTGTTTTAATTGTATTTTTAATTATTTAATTTTAATTATATTTTTAATTATTTAATTGATTATTTGACTAATTACTTATGTGTTTAATTGAATTAGGTATTACTTGATTATTTGATTATGTGTCTATATATTATTTGTATTTGTCTATGTGTTAATTATTTAATTAGATTATGTGCTTAAATGGTGTTTTGATTAATTGTAAATTAAATATTTTCTTTTCTTTTATTATTTTAGTTTTCTTTTATGGTTATGGTTAGTAGTCATGGGCCAACCAATTGGGTCCCATGGATTACTTGGATAGGAAGTTGAATGTGTATGGATTATTACCCATGGATTGTTGTGCATGTGCATATATATATATATATATATATATATATATATATATATATATTATATACATATATAAAAGGGAAAGTAATTTATTAATTACTTTTATGGTAAATTGGGTAGTAATATTTAATCTGTTGTATATGTTTTATATTTAAATAATAAATATACATAAATTTGATACGTGTTATGTTTTAAGTTATTTTATAATATTATGATAACTTAAGTATTATTGGATAATCCATGAATAAATAATGGAATGTGTATAATTTATTTATTTAATAAAGATATACATAAATTATATACGTAACATATTTTACTTACCTTTTTAATATATATAAAAGGGAAAGTAATTTATTAATTACTTTTATGGTAACTTGGATAGTAATATTCAATCTGATGTATATGTTTTATATTTAAATAGTAAAAATATACATAGATTTGATACGTGTTATATTTTAAGTTACTTTATAATATTATGGTAACTTAAATATTATTGGATAATCCATTAATAAATAATGTGATGTGTATAATTTATTTATTATAATAAAGATATACATAAATTATATACGTAACATATTTTACTTACCTTTTTAATATTTTAATATTTATTTTTTTAAGTTAACTTGGATTGGGAAAAATGTTAGGGTTATTTTATTTAGCCTATAAATATATAGCTATAGGTTGTAAAAGGGGGTTAGAAATATTCACGTGATGTATTCTAAAGAGAGAGTTAAAGAGGGAAGGAGGAAAAAAACCCTATAGAGAGAAGATCAAGGAAGAAGAAGATCCGAAAGTTTAAGGCAAGTTCTTCTTCTATCTCTTTCCCTTTGATTCGTGTTTCTGTACATGTCTAGGAAATTCCAAGATTTATAAAACACATAAAATTAAATAATTATGCATGTTTAATTGGATTAGATAATAAGTTTTATGAAATTGGTTCATGTCTGTTCTTGTGTTATGAATTGATAAATGCATGATTTTGATTTGATTTCTGGTGTGAAATTTTATATGTTTAAATTATGTATTTTTCATATCTGTGGAATGATGGAACGCAGAAACATGCCTAGGATTCCTAAACATTAAATAGGAACTAGGTTTGGGTTTAAATAAATTTAAATAGACTCAATCATAATGATGCTTGCTATTTGAATGTTTTAAACAAACGAATGGATTTAATCTTTTAAAATGTTTTAGCAATTGAGATTAAATGTGTAGGATGAATTGGATATGGAGAATACTTATTTGACGGTATAATAAAATATTACCATGTATAAGATTCAGTTTGTGTAGGACATATGATATAGGAAGCTTAAATAAATAATAAGTCATTCCTATTTTGTGATAACTTGATATCATATTATCATAGTTATTTCTGGATTGTTTGATGTATTTCCTTAATCGTTACATCAACTGTTGGATTGTGTGGTTTAATGCGCCGGTATGGGACGGTGGCATTCTGGGGACGGATTAACTTATCAGTTAAGTCCTACCTATTTTATATAAGGGAATGGATTAACTAAAATGTTAAGTCCTACTTATATTCAAGTCAGATCAGCTGAACAAGTTGAATGACTTATGGAGGATTAATTTATTATATAAGGGAATGGATTAACTAAAATGTTAAGTCCTACTTATATTTAAGTCAGGTCAGCTGAACAAGTTGAATGACTTATGGAGGATTAATTTATACTGGATAGGATGGTTACTAAATTATATATATATATAAGTATGGTGCCATGATATGAGTTTGAATCTCATGATCAGTGGTTAGGGCGCGTATATCGCCAGGGATGTGTAGCTAGATATAGTGTAGTTGTGTATCCTGATAGGTCTAGATACTCGTGCCCACTATATGTGCGTTTTGCATGTTGCCTACTATTCAGGTTGAGACAACCCTATAGTCTAGTGAGGTTCCTTTAGTGTGTGTATATATATATATACGGATTATTAGTTACTATTTGGATTGATTAGGATGTATACGTGTATCGGATCTCTGCTTGGATTGTAGTAGAGTAGAACTTGTTTGTGGGCCTGACCCACCATTATTTTTCAGGTGTTCGTCAGAAGTAGAGGTTGTTCGTGCTGAGCGGTGATCAGTCTATTTCATTATTCCGATGCTATATAGGAGTTCCTTTATGATTCAGTTTCCTGATTTAGGCGGTTATTGCTGTCATTTGTTTAGTTTGGATTTTCTAGGGGTCCACACAGTATGGATTCCCGAGTTGTATTTTGGAGGATCAGTTGTATCAGAAGAGTTTATTAATTAATGGAAATATATTCTGAGGGTTATTATTAGATTATCATTTTAGTTTCTTGTCAGCATTTTCTTTATTCTTTTGTACTCTGTGTTCGTTTATTATCAATTTGTTTTGATATCCTCGGGTATTCGGGCGTGGACCTGGCTAACCCGCATTCGGAAATCCGGGGGTATCACAGAATGCCAATTGTAATCTTAATTGTCAAATGTGTATATTTGATTCGAAATTTGTAATGTGTGCCTAAGCACACTTTTGATTCTCATTTTATGTATATGACATGAGGCCAAGGGCCAAACTTCTTTTAGAATCACGTTTATATCATGGGTGTTAATTTTTGTCTTAATGAGAATATATGAAAAATCATGCGTTTTAGTATGTTATTTTGCACCGGGGTGTGCATTGTGTATGAAACTCATCCATTAGTATTTATTCATCATGTATGAAATGTGGCCAAGGGCCAAACGGCATTTTGAAACCATCTCATGATTTTAAATTCCAAGTGTTCATTCCAAACTTTGTTTTTGACATTTTGGCCGTTGGGGGGTCATATTTTGTATCAGCCATATTTTTGGGCCATGGACCATTGTAGCACATCTTATTAGGTCAGTTAAGTTTGCGTGCATGGTCGTTTCCGGGCAAAGCTTCTTCTTTGGTGAAATGAGCCTCCTACGGACTCATTTTACATTTTTGTTGCATATTCTGACCTAAAGGTATTTTGAGAATTTTCTTTGGGAAATAAATTCCGTTCTTCACATAGTCACTTAGAAAATGTGATTTTAGGGGGGGTATCTTCTTCGTGTTTTTCTGGAAAATGTCGTCTTGACATCGGAAACCATTTCCGAAGTTCAACTCTCAGTTTTTAAATTTAGCAGCTTTTTGGACCTCCATAACCAGATTTCATGGAGGGGCATTTTGGGCATTTTAAAGTGCGTATTTTTCAATTTTTCTTGTGATTCACATAGAAAACTCGATTTTGAGGGGGGTTTCTTCTTTGTGTTTTTCCAGAAAATGTCATCTTGGCCTTCAAATTTCCATTTTTCCCGAAAAAACCCCTGCTGTCAGGGTTTCTTGCTACCCATTCTGCCGCCTTCACATCTAAACGGTTACGAGGGGTTTCGTAACCGGTTAGATGAGTGTGGACAGTGTATATGTCGTGATTTTTGGCCTCCTAACCGGTTAGGAAGGTCTCCTAACCAGTTAGATATTCTTGGTTGTCACTTTTTGACCGTTTTGCACCTTCTTCTTCCGTTAGCCATATCTTCTTCATCCGGACTCCGAATCAAGTGATTCTTGAGTCTAAACTCATTAATTTTTCGTTGTCTTTCCAATGGTGTACTCGGTGGCACCCACTTTTAAGCTGGAAATGAAGATTTTTCCCCTAGGTTCATTCTTGTTCGTTTTTTAAACGTTGCTTCTGCATTTGATTCCGTTGGGTTCCGTGACCTCGTTGAGGGTCATAATGGTGTCTTAGAGTCATGCTGTATCTCTAGAGACCGTTGTTTTGTCTTTTGCTTCCGCATTTCGGATCCGTTATCGGGTCATCTTTCGGTTCATCACTGACGCATCGGGTTGAAAAACTTAGGCTGTCACATGATTGGTGCTTTTTTGTATGTTGCAAATTGCACAAGATTTGACATAATTTTTCCAGTCAGTTTATTAGCAAGGTACAGTTTTGCACCAACCCACAGACATTGGAATGGAATCAAACACATATTGCGATATCTTCGTGGCAAAACTGATATGGGATTGTTTTATTCAAAGGCACCAAATTCTCAATTGATTGGATATGCAGATGCCGGCTATCTCTCTGACCCACATAAAGTTTATTCACAAACACGATATGTGTTTACCTGTGGCGGCACTGCTATATCATGGCGATTTATGAAACAAATAATGATTGCAACTTCTTCAAATCATTCTGAGATACTCACAATTTATGAGGCAAACAGGGAATGCTTTTGGTTGAGATCAACGATTCAACATATTTGAATAACATGTGGTCTCTCATCAATAAAATAAAGGCCAACAGTATTATATGAAGATAATGTGGCATGCATTCCACAGATGAAAGAAGGGTATATTTAAAGTGACAGGACTAAGCACATCTCACCAAAATTCTTTTATGTGCATGAATGCTAGAAAAAAGGGTAATATTGATATTCATAAGATACGTTCATGTGAAAATCTAGTAGATCCATTCACTAAAACGCTTCTAATTACAACATTCAAGAAGCTGGTGCACAACATTGGAATGCGTTAACTAAAGGATCTTCAGGGTTGAACTAATGAAAGGGAGCAATTGATTGATGAGGTATTGGCATACTGTATTCTTTTTCCTTCGTCCAGGTTTTGTCCCACTAGATTTTCCTAGTAAAGTTTTAATGAGGCAGTTTTAATTTATACAATATCATTTTCAGATACATAAGAATACTGTACTATTTTTCCTTTGCTAGGGTTTTATATCATTGGGTTTTCCTTAGCAAGTTTTAACGAGACATATTATTAGTGTAGTGTAGTGGACCCCAAGGGGGAGTGTTATATATATGTGTGTGTGTGGGGTCCACATGCAATTATGATATAGATTGAAAACAATGTAGACATACTTGTTTGGCGTGAAGAGAAAGCCCAAATCCTATGGCTTATCATGGAAGCTTTCATTCTATGGCGTATTGAGGAAGCCTCATATTGGAGGAGCCTATAAAAGGCCATGTTTTCTGCTGCTTTGTACATATGCTTAATAAAAGGTTTTTCACTTCCTCTCTTGTATATTCTCTCTCTCTAAGCTGTCACTCAATATTATTCTATCTCTCTCTCTATATATATACATATATTTATTATAGCTCTCATTTTAAATCAAGAAAGGCCTACCTAGAGATATGACACTTTATTTTTTAAAAGAATAATACTTACATTCTACGCAGGGAGGATGGAGTTCATCCTTGACGTGGCCATCCTCCCTACTTACACATGTCTAAAATAAAAAAATAATAAAAATATGAATAATATTCATTTGTACAGGTTAAACCTGTTTCTCCTCATCATTATCTTATTTCTCTCTCTAAATGCAGAAGCCATAGAACCTCTGGTTAAGCTTCTCTCTTCTCTGTTTCTCAGCTTTTACATGATTCAAGGGCTCTTCCCTTCCATTTGCTGGTTTTCTACCCCGTTTTCTAAGCCGTTTTTCTGGTTCCACAACTTTACTACTATCTGTTTCCTTAACCACTGAGGCCTTAAGATTAGAATGATCCGAATCTACAACACCACTTGATTTCACTATGCCGGAGGAAGGCAAAACCACCCCGGAAGTGAAGGAGAGCATACCCTCTCGTTACTACCTCGATAGGTTGGATACCTCTTCTTAATGTCCTCTGTTCCCCAAAATTGTGATTGACCCGAAAAGAAATTCGCATTTGCTTTACAAGAACTCCTCTTACTCTTACCAAAATTCAATATCTCCCTTGTTTTGGGCTTACACGGATGAGAATTTCCATTCCTAACACTACTTTTATCAAACCCATATGCAAAAAAATTCAATTCTCTATTAAAAGAAACTCTGGTTTTGGATTTGCGTTTGTTGAATTGCAATAGGGTTTTCAATCTAAGTACTAGAACTAGGGTTAGGGTTCTCAAAGACAATTTGCTTCGACAAGTGATGATTGTTAGATGGGAGAGTAGTTGACGGTGTTGGGTTATCAGAATTTCTGATTTCAACACCGGACGACGAGGATCAGTGATGTAAAGTGATGATGGGCCGGTATCGGAGAAACAGGTTTAACCCGTACAAATGGACATTACCCATATTTTTATCATTTTTTTATTTTTAAAAACTGTCAGTAGAGAGGAGGGCCACATTAGCATGGAGGAATATCTCCATCCTCCCTGTGCAGGATGCAAGTATTTCTCTTTTTCAAAAAACCAAACCAACCTTGGTTCCATCAATTATATGTTTGAATTGACAGATGATGTTTAGCTCCAAATCTCACTTGGTCTAGAATTTTGAGATTTTGCTCATTAATTTTTTTTTATAATATTTATATTTTTATATAGTCACTTCATCTAAAATAATGTCAATTGCAAAATTTGCTTTTGACATTCTCATTCTTAATTGGCATATTAAGGTAAATATTTCACATAAATCAAATTATTAGCATGGTTATTTTGTGTCAATATTTGAATGGTTAAATTGTTTAATTTCTTCATGACCGATCCATCCGGAAAGAATATTTTAATATTCTTTGTGGAATATAATAGACTTAATCTTCTGTTGTATATAACCAGACAGTAGAATATAATTTATCTTTTGTCTCATTTATGATAATATCATATGCTAACAAATATTCCAACACCAAAAGGTTCAAACTTCAAACATTAGTTAATTTGTCATAAAAGCAAAGAATCCTAATTCTGTAATGTTTTTTATGCCATATACAGCCAGAAAGGTAGGTTTTCACACAATCTCTCTCTATTCTGGTCTATTCTTGTTATAATATCGATCACATTTTTATTAAAAAATAAAATATAAAAACATAATAAATACAAAAAGAAAAACTAATCATATATTTGGGGCAGGTCAAATTTAATTATTTAAGTACAATGGTCCTTCAATCTGTCAAATTGATTAATCTTCACCAACTCGTTTTAATTTGCATGTGTATGATATGATGTACATTTGATCACATTTGTTTTTCTTTAGTACTTGCTACATAAATGATTATACTGTATTTAGCCTATAATTGAAGTAGCACAAGTTTGGATCATAGAGAGAAAAATAAATAATGAAATAAAGGAACAAAAATTTCTACTATAAACCGAGGTTTTTGGTGTTAGCTAAGAGGAGTGTTTTAAGGGAATTAAAGCTCATAATGTGAACATAAGTGGGCGCTCTCTAACAAAAAAAATAAAATATGTCACATCCCACAGTCCCACTCTTTTATTTATGTAAGGAACTCTTTTATTTATTTGATTAAAGGTATGTGGCGTGTATTTTTTGGTATCTTTGGTCTGTGTTCGAAATCCATCAGAATTATTTTTTCTCTCTTTTCATATGTTGTTAAATTGATATTCATGTAAAGATGTGAAATGTCTCGTGAGAAGGACGGTTTATATTTTATTTCTTGAACGGATCATCTCGTGAAAAAATAAAAAAATGATTTTCATTAAATTATAAAACGGCATGCAATCGATGCATTGTCTCTTTTTAAAATTATCAACTTATTTTTTTCAAATTTGAATATATATGTTTAACCAAGTTAATTTTTTTTTTTTAAAACTTCAAGATTATTTATGTAAAGATGTGAAATGTCTTGTGGGACGTGTATATTTTATTTCTTGAATGGATCATTTCATGGAGAAATTAAAAAATGATTTTCACTGAATTATACTTTTTTAGCTTATGCTCAACAATTATTTTATTATTTAATTCATACCAAAATTCAAAATTAGAACATTGATTTATTTAAAATAAAAAACCATTCTTTGTCACACTAACTTACATAATTCTTTTATGGGTAAATTACACCGACCTCCCATGAGATTTGGACAAATTACACACAGATTGAGCATTTGACTTTTATTACTTTGACTTCTCCTAAAAGTGTAAAATGTCTTTTATTCCCTTACCTAATTTTTTTACTTTTTTAAAAAATAAATTTAATCCAACCCTAAAAAGACACCTAATCAAATGTCATCAATAAAAAAAAAAAATATTATTTTTGTGAAATTTGTATGAAAATTGATACTTTATAGAGTAATGATAGGGGAACCGAAAAGATATATTTTATCACGTGTTAAATAATTATTTTTTGGAAACTGTTTAAGTAGATGATGCGATAAAAACACGTCAGATTCGAAAATTATTGAGGAAATTATTCGGTGATCCTATCATTTTCTTATATTTCAATAGCATTTCATAATATTTTTTTTCAATTTCATGTCAAAATATAAGATTATTATGGTATTTAAGGAAAGAAAAAAAATAATTTAGTCATTTTTTGATTTTTTTATTATTAATAGAGAGTCTCATTGAGTACACAAACAAAATTTAAAGAAAAATCAACCTGATAAAGGCCAAACGTTCTACCTGAATAAGTAGCATAGTGATTCCGGATACCTACTTCCCAAGGTCTTTTTACTAAAAACAAAAACAAAATTAAAATTTTGTCTCTAACAGAAATAATTCCTAGGCTCTACCATGGATTTATTACTATATACACTTGTATACTACTCTAATACAAATAGAAAAGAAATGAAATACTAGTATAATGACACTTTTGCCACTACAATATAATATATATTTCGAATCTTCGGACCAGGCTGTACCTGCCCTCGGTTTCGTCAGCTGTCACTCCTCGTCGAGCAGAGCTTTACCCTGCATCACTTTACACGTTTTTTATTTAATCACTGCTTAAAAATATCAGCACATCTGCAAACATGGACAATAAGGTAATACCATTACATCTCAAGTACCGAAAACACCCTCACTAAAGCAACATGGCATGCTAGACATTAGAGGCTCATGGTTCAAAACGTATTCCAAACATCACTCGATAACAATATCTCCAATTTATCTATCCCATTAACGCGTTCTAAATTAATAGCAAAGACAAAACAAAACTCTGAAGTTACAGATATATATATATATATATATATATATATACATGGAGAGAAATATATATACAGTATACACACACTCACACAGATAGATGTAGAGAGAGAAAAATGGACATAATCACGGTTTCTCTTGCCCTGGAAATGGAAAATAGAGGGTCGACTCCGAGCGAAAGTCCCGCGCTTTCTGCATAGGAATTTTTAATATCCATGTTTGATCCTGTAATTTCAACATCTTCAGATCTTCTTTACCTAATTCATACATGTATAGTTATCTACTCACTATAATTACCTTCCTATTCTGTGTCACACTCACTTCGCTTTCTATATCTATATATATATACTCCTCTCTCTCTCTCTCTCTCTCTCTCTAAACAGTCTGACTGAATTCTTTTCATTCTCTTCTTTTAACGTTTTCTCTCTCTCCACAGCGATAATCTTTAGATCCGTACGGGGAGTGATTTGGACCGCAAGATGCTTGGACTGTGAAGTTTGACCAAGTCGCGATCAGAGTCGGGGAGAGGGGGAGTGCGTCGTAACTAAGCTCGATGGGGCAGTGCTACGGCAAGACCATTCCTACCGGCGACTACGACGGGACAACAATCACCACCACTGTGGCCAACGATGACGGCCGAGCTGGCGATAGATCGCCGCCGAATCCATCGGGGACTTCCGCTAATAACGGCGTCGTTAACACCCCAGCGGTGAAGAACACACCGGCTCGATCGTCGGTGGCGAGTCCGTCGCAGAGTCCTTACCCTCATGGCGCGCCGAGTCCGTATCCGGTGGGAGTGTCTCCATCTCCGGCGAGGGCGACACCGAGGAGGTTCTTCAAGCGGCCGTTCCCACCGCCCTCGCCGGCGAAGCACATCAAGGCTTCGCTTGCGAGGCGGTTCGGCCATGCGAAGTCGAAGGAGGGACCGATTCCCGAGGACGGTACTATGGAGTCGGATCAATCGCTCGATAAGAATTTCGGCTATAATAAGAATTTTGGTGCAAAGTATGAATTGGGGAAAGAGGTCGGCAGGGGGCATTTTGGTCATACGTGCTATGCGAGGGGCAAAAAAGGGGAGCTAAGGGACCAACCTGTTGCTGTCAAGATCATCTCCAAATCGAAGGTTTGTGTGTTTTCTTTGTGAAATTAAACTTTCTTCTTTCTTTTGAAGTATATTCTGATTTTCATCACTTGAAAAATTGATTGTGCTATTGTTTTAAGTTGATTTTTGCTTAAACATTATCCATGTTGTTCATTGTTAGTGCAATTGCAGTTTCATCATGTTGAATTTGCAGCATATTTTTTTAGTTGGTAGATTTCATCTGAATTTGTTTTTTACGTGTGTCTTAATGGGGAACTTGATAAAATAGTTGCCGTCTCATTGTTCTATATATACATTTAAAGCATGAGCAACAAGTGATATACTATTTCCTTACTAAAAAAGCAAGTGATATATCTTCCCAGAACACATTAATAAGCTTTGCCCCAACTTTATTTGATACTTTGCTTATCACAGTAAATTCCTTGGGAATACTAATTTATTGACTGATTAGGCAAACAGAGACTGTACGGTACCAGGGAAATATGAATTCTAGTGGATGAATTTGTGTCATTTATAGATAAGAATGTTCATATTAGTGCTACATGTGCTATAAGTTTATAAGGCATGCTTAATCAAGACTGATTTGGTACTTATGTTTTGCTATTACTTGTTTCTCGTAAGATGATATTTAATATTACTTGTTTCTGCTAATTTTTGATCGTTTCTTTTGAATCATTGGCAAATAGAGGATTTTTTTTTTTTCTTTCCCTTGGCAAGAAACTCACTTACACATTTGCTCCTATGGAGACTTGAACCCCTCACCATCCACTTTGGGAGGTAGAGGAGATACCACTATGCTACAACGATCTTGGTAAACAGACGAAAATTACTCTAGTATGCATAAACAAGAAAATATTACATTTTCAGTTTAATAAATTATGTAGCTTCAAACTTATAAGTGCTACCTTCAATTGAGACCAGGAAAGTTGTTTTGTTTTTAGAAATTTTCCTCTAGTGATAATCAAGAAAATGTTAACATTTTCAGTTTAACAAATTATGTAGCTTCAAACCTGAAAGTGCTACCATAAATTGATACCAGCAAAACTGTTTTGTTTCGAATGTTGTTGGATTAGGTAAGAGAAAACAATGTCCAGTTCCTTAAAGGCAGTAGAGAATTTATTGGCTTTTAGAAACAAGGGTTATCTCTGAGAGTTTGTGAGAGCAGTAGTTTGGAAGGGTTATCTTCTAAACGGTATTTGGCATCATTCGAATTAGAGCAGTTAAATTGTTACATTTTTGTGCTCTGTGATGGACCTGATGGTTGAAGCATTGATAGAACATGGATTTGTTTACTAAGTTTTCTTGTAGGCTCATTGCCATCTCAACAGTTATCAATCAGCTTATTTCATCCTCTTTTCTGAAGTGGAAATGATTTTAAAGCTAGAAAGAGGAAAGTAGTTCACTTTTACCAACTAACAACATCAACCGATATTCTGACTAACATTCAAGTTCAAAATTTGAAACTTTTTCTAATTATTCTTTAATTTTCTGTTAAGTTTAACTAATGATATTTTCGTTATGTCTTAATGTGTTTATCGAGTAGTTTTGTATCTCAACAAGCTCTTTTTGGCAGATGACAACAGCGATATCAATTGAAGACGTTCGTAGAGAAGTAAAAATATTGAAAGCTCTGTCAGGGCATAAGCATCTGGTCAGATTTTATGATGCATGTGAGGATGTGAATAACGTTTACATAGTCATGGAGTACGTCTTTTTTTTTGCCTCTATTCAACTTTCTATGGAACTTATTGTCGAAAGTGCCGTTCGAATAAATATTTCTTCTTGTACTTTGCTTTTAATGTCTACATGACAATTTAACCTTTTGCCATGTTGATCTTATTTTCTTCCATTTTGTCTCATTAAAAATGTTTTACTAAGCTTTCTGCATCGTAGAATATTTAGATTTTTCTTTACTGGTCCCCCAATCAATATATTCACTGCCTCGTGTCAGAAATGAGCCATCTCACGAGTCATAACCAAATGGCAGATCCAGTTCTCGTGTTAAGACATAACATCAACATGTGGTGTAGAATTCAAATTAAATGACTATATTAATCTGGATTTTTAGTAATTGCAAAATAAAATTTTTTCACTCATTTTTTTATTTTTATTTTGCAATGGCACTTATGCAATTTTATAACTCAACTAAAGGCTGAGTAGCAGAAAGAAAAATGGTGCTAGCTAAAGTACCAGTGGTGATTGAAGTGACAGTCGCAACTCAGATTTTGGATGGTGTTGCACTGTGAAACCTTTGCTATCTAACAATTGGGATGGGACAATTGCCTCAATCACAATAGTTGCTATCACTCCTTAAATAATAATTTTAGAAAAAAAAACAGCCCTCAACATGTTGGTGAGGAAGGATGAGACATATAAAAAGCGCACGAAGAGAGGGAGTTGGACCATGGTTGGGGAAAATTTTATTCAATACAATCATACACCGTCCACACCAACGTTTTTGAGATTGGTGGTTTTATTGTACTGGTTGCAATGAACAATGTGTTAGAAAAAGGGTAATTTTGCCTCTTTTAGTCTACAGTAATTTTTGAGCCATCAATTGACTAACAGTTTAGGTTCAAAATGGAACTAATCCTATTTAATTTTAAAAAATGGACTGACATCAAATACATGTAAAATTATGGGATTTAAAATATATATATATATATATAATAATTTGAATTTCTCTTTGTAGAATCATACCAGTTCTGTGTCTTATCATACCAGTTCTGGATTTTGGTGTGGTTAAACTTTTCTTTTGTTATCTTCCCAGATTATGTGAAGGTGGTGAACTACTCGACAAAATATTGTCAAGGTGAAACTAAAGTTTGTTTTGAAATATTATTATCTAATTTGAACTTTATATAACACGATTTCATTGGTTGCAGAGGCGGAAAATACACGGAAGAAGATGCTAAACTTATTGTTGTACAAATATTAAGTGTGGTTGCATTTTGTCATCTTCAAGGTGTTGTGCACCGTGACTTAAAACCTGAGGTTATTGCTTCTTGAACTTGATATTTTAGTTTTTTTTTTTTTTCCTTATTTGCAAACTGACTCACAGAGTATCTTTTTTCCATTTCCAAATTAAAATCATTCTGTCTTTCTGTTCAATAATTATTCTATTATTCTCTGTTTTCTTCATCATTTGATATTCTTTCTAATTGCTTGCATTTCAGAATTTCCTATTCACCTCCAGAGATGAAAATGCTGATATGAGGCTTATTGATTTTGGTCTTTCCGACTTCATCAAACCAGGTGATTATGTAGATCCTACTTAGTTTGTTTCTTATCAGTTACCCATGTCATACCAATGCAAGGTGGACCTCATCACATACCTAAAGCTTATCAGTTATTATGTGCCACTGGCATTTATCATTTTCATCTCCTTGTTTTTTAGTTTTCAGCTTTACTGTGTTAGCTTGTTATAAATATGCATGATGCTACCTCACTTAATATGCACACATATATACTTACATACACATATATATTTGTATTTAGATATAGAAGTTGGCGCTCAACTAATTAATGAATGACATGGCATGGGAATTTTAACAATGAAGCGCAAGTACTTTAAACTGAAAGAAAATGATTAAAAATGACTTTTTTTCCCCTGATGAATAACGGAAAACTTACTCGCCGAACCGGAACTTAATCTTTGTCTTTAAAATTAATATTTGCCTTCACTAGGATCATTACTTGAGGTATGCATCCTTGGTGAAAATGGGGTACTCAGGTTGGCATCTTCAGGATACAATGGCATCCCTTGAATTTGTGTACTCACAGTCGAGAGATTTAACTTGTCAGAATGATGCCCAAAACAGTATGGTGAAAATATATAGTCATCCGGATGCTGGAGGAATTTGTTGGGAAACTAATTGGAGAACGATTCTAATGTCACTAAAGATTTGTCGGAGAGTCGCTGGCCTTTCTGGATGTTGATCTGTTATACGCCTTGAGAAATGTTGGAAATATAGAATGCTTTGTGTAATCAAATTTGAGAAAATGAAGAGAACTTGAATTTGCATGGTGACTTGAGGCCTACCCTGCAGGCCTTTTAAGACTTGTGGCGTGACCTGGGCCATGATTCCATGAAGGCCCAATTTAATTTCAAATGGCTATCCCATAAATGAGAGCAGGAGATCAAGGGAGTCAGTAATATAAGCAGAGAATTACTACCATATTCATTTGTTCTGCACTAGCATCGAATTACAAAGAGACCTTCGCCACTTAATCTTTTCCTAAACATTTCCATTCTGAATCAAAAGCATGGTTGAACACTAGCTTTTGCTGCCTTGTCGAGAAGAGATCTTGAGACTAGATTATTCTGTGTATTTGGCACACAAATGATTGAGTTGAGAACTAGAGGCTTCTAGATGTCAACTTTAGCATCACTTCTCCAATACCTAGCCCAGTACGGCATGATTAGGTGGGAGAGCAGTGTGTGTGCTCAGCCCGAATTGTTGCGGTGTGGTGATGAACTTGTTTACAATTTTCTTTCTTGGCCCAGCTCGTGCATAATCCTCCCATTAAGCAAACTCTTGACTAGACCCAACCACTTTAGTAATAAACTTTTTAAGTTATTATATTTCAGTGATATTGGACAAAGTTGCCTTTAGAAATATTGGGGCATCATGTATATGTTGTGTATGACAGTATGAATATATATTTGATGTTCATGAGCCTTAATGAAAATGCTCAAGTGGTTTAGGATTGGCTCGGGAATACAATTACCAGATGTAGGTTTGAGCTTGGCTTGTTATTAGTGAATGAACCTGAACAAGCCTCTTAAAAGTTGAGAGCAGTGTGCTGACAAGCATTCTGGTTTGTTAAAGTGCAATTAATGCATCTAAAATTGTTCACCCAATGTAGGACATACCGGGCTTTACTGCTTTAGTCTTTGTTCGATCCAACTTATGTAGCCCCACTTTTTGCAAATTCAGTTTTTATTTTATAATTAAAAACTCAAGTGTTTAGTTTCTGTGACTTGCTTCTAGTCTTTGTTTTAAACCGTCAATTAAGATGTGTGCTATCAGACTTGTATCAAATGTATAGAGTGACTGGTTTTGGTATGAGATGCTCCTATATCCATTGGGCCCCTACAGTAGTAGCAACCGACAAATTCATGTATGATGTTGAATTGAATATCACTAGAGTGAAGCATCCATTTCATAGGTTAGTTTCTCATCAGTCCAATTGTGTCTTGGAACTGAATTTTAAGCTTTGTATTTTTCTCGTTCACATACATGTTCATGCAGATGAAAGACTTAATGACATTGTTGGAAGTGCATACTATGTGGCTCCAGAAGTCCTTCATAGATCTTATAGTTCTGAAGCAGATATTTGGAGTATAGGTGTTATCACCTATATCTTGTTATGTGGAAGCAGACCCTTCTGGGCAAGAACAGAATCAGGCATTTTTCGAGCTGTGCTAAGAGCTGAACCAAACTTTGATGATTTACCTTGGCCTTCTGTGTCGCCGGAAGCAAAGGACTTTGTGAAGAGGCTCCTGAACAAGGATTACAGGAAAAGGATGACTGCCGCTCAAGCCCTGAGTAAGTCGCAAGCTCCAGTAATTGCTATCTAAATATGACTTGGATATTTAACTAACCGTTAGACATTTGATGCAGTTGAATCATTATGCAGAACTGAATCTTTGTTAGGCACTAATAATGGTAGTGTATATTGCTAACATAATCAATTTTTACACTAATGTACATGATGTGATTGCAGCACACCCATGGTTGCGGGGTCAAAGTGAGACTATTCCTTTGGATATATTGATCTATAAATTAGTCAAGTCATACCTTCATGCTACACCTTTCAAACGTGCAGCCCTAAAGGTATTATCTTCTTGTCTTTCATTATTGCACCATCGTTCTTATTTATTTATTTATTTTTACTGGATGAGATGCACTAAGTATTAAATTGGTGATATGCATATTGTTAGAATTTCACTTATACTTTGTATCTCTTTGCCATGGTTATACTTGGTTGTTCTATGCATGAATTGCATATTATCCTTCTCGCATTAATTTTTCCGTGAACAAATTTGTAATTATTTGAGCTTGGTACTGGACAGAGAATGAGAGTGTTTATAACAAGAAGAAGAAGACTGAAAATAATCTAAAGATAAAAAGCATGCGACAAAAATTGAGTAGAATCACCAGAAACGATAAAACAAAAATTCCTTTAAATTTTAATCAAAGCTAATCTTATTATCATATTATTAGGTTTTTTTCTGGATAATTTTGGTTTTGTTTTTTTATTACTCAGACGCTTTAATTGCAAGTGTTGCTTGTGTATTCTCTCTGAAAGCAAAGAGTAATTTTCGCAAGGTATCTCCTGTGGTTAAAAAAGCCAAAGACAAATAGCTTTGGTGTTTTACAATGACTGAACATTGAGTAATGATAATAATGTGCTGTTACTTGATCATGAAGCCGAAGAATAGCTTCCTGATAATTGGGCTTAGATTTCATCGAACTGAGTTTCTGGAGCAAATGGATTGTTATCGTGCTGTGGGAAACTGCAAAGTGAACAATGTCACTGCTGTGGGATAACAAAGTCTTTTCTGAATCCTTTATTTTTATCATTTAAAAAAAAAAAAATATTGTTGCTGTTCCTTCTTGAATATTATTTGATTTTCCTAAAATATTAGTGTTACTGAGAGATCATATGATGATGCAAAATCCATTTAGAAACAAAATCAAAGTGCTAGTACCTCAGTGTTGTGTCGGTAGGCATGGTTTGCTGATTGCAAGTATCAACTAGGAAATTCATCAACTGTAAGATACTTTGCAAGCAGTGTTGGACTATTGTCTTAATTGCCGGGCATGGTTATTACCCTTATTTATTCATTGTCCGGTTATCATGGTGAATGACATTGCAACTTTTCAAGAGGCAGCACTTGCAAAGTTGTCTGATGCAATGTGAGTCATTCCCAACTTGTGTGTGTATACGAAGCATAATTCTAGAGGTTGAGGGTACACTATCCACTTTATGATAGGAAGCTTCGTATCTGAAGCTTTGGCGTGGCTATAACCCCTATTAGGAAGTGTCCAAGTAATCTGACAATGCAATTTTCCTAGAGCGAGCACATGCAAGCTTGTCTGATGTATAAGTGAGGACATCCAGTATTACTTTGCTGATCTTGTCTGTGAAGCTAGTAGAATTTACTGTCACGTGCAATGCAATGAGTATTGGATTTCTTGTTGGCCCTTGTGTTATTTATTTGAAAATGTATGAATAACTAATCCTCAGAACTTCACCAATAATTAGGGTTCAACAACTTAATTTTATAAACTAAAAGCCTCTCTTGAGGATTTAAGCGTGTGAATTATAACATGAAAACTTAAATTTATTTTACTGCTCTGTTGAATACAAAACAACTTGGCATGACAAGACTGAAATATGAATTCTTCTTGGCAATTAGCAGCCAGTTTGCCCCGTCAATCAAATGTCACTTGAAAATAAGTCTGAAACTTTTGTCATGAAATCATGATTGATTGAGGACTCTGCTTTTAGTTATCATTCTTGTTTTTAATTGTTTGTTCTATAATTGCAGGCTCTCTCAAAAGCGTTAACAGAGGATGAGTTGGCTTATCTTAGAGCTCAGTTCATGCTCTTGGAACCTAATAGAGATGGGCGTCTCTCTCTTGATCATTTCAGAATGGTGGTTTACTTTTCTTTCTATCTGATGTTTAAAGTTAAGAGGTGGTTTATGACTAAGGGAATTGAACAAGTGAAGTTCTAACTATGGAATGACATGGCCATATGACTAGGAATTATAATATGTTTTATATTGGCTGGTTTTCTTGTTTTTCTCCTTTTTTGTAAAGCCAACATTATTGTGAAAAGATAACTGAAATATATTTTCAGGCCCTTGCACGAAATGCAACTGATTCAATGAAGGAGTCCAGGGTTCCTGATATTCTAAATGCGGTGAGTATATTGGTTTGTTATATTTCCGTGCATCTCAGAGTCAATATAGAATTATGATTTTGTTGCACATGTTGATGCTAGAATAATTCTTTGTCAAGTAATTGTGTAATTTCTTGATATCTTGCTTTGTAACAAATTCTTGTACCTACAAATATGAAGACATATCCTGTATTAAGGCAATGAAATAGTCTAATGCTCAGAATTTTTGTTTTAGCTAGTTTTAAGTATTGTCAATCTTAAAATCTGAACGAAATATAACAAATTTATTTATTTATATTTAAAATTTGACAATACTCTTCCTGACTTTTATTTTAGATGGCACCGCTCTCCTATCGAAAGATGGACTTTGAAGAGTTTTGTGCAGGTGCAATTAGCACATATCAACTTGAGGCACTTGAACAATGGGAGCAGATTGCATCTACAGCGTTTGAGCATTTTGAACAGGAGGGTAATCGAGTGATTTCTGTGGAAGAATTGGCTCGGGTATTTAGATATATGGCAGCTTCTAAGTTTATGAATTTTAGATCCCTTGATACTAAGTTATTTTCCTTTAAATATTGAAAGGTTTTTAATTTTATATCTTCTTTGGTTGATGCAGGAATTGAATATAGGCCCAACAGCTCATTCAATCCTCAGAGACTGGATCAGGAGCTCTGATAGAAAGCTTAGTTTACTTGGTTATACGAAATTTTTGCATGGCGTGACACTTCGCAGCACACATACAAGACAACAGTAGGGTTTTTTTTTTTTTTTTTTGTAGCCTTTGATAGAATGATAGCAGTTCAAATTCATTGCATTCAAGGATTGGGAACAAATTTTCTTTTATTTTTCTTCCCCCACCGCCTGGGGTGGGAAAAGGAAAATGTGTACAAATGAATATAAAATCTGAGTCAGCCGGAAATTTGTTTTGGGGAAATTCTAGTTGAAGAATTTTCTCAATGCTCATTTTCTTTGCACATTCTAAATTTATTTGGGGTTATCAAAATTTTAATTTTATGGTGGAGCCTTTCAAATCTTTAATTTAACCAATTCAAACCTCTGTGTAACCTATGGTATTAAATTTGAACAATTTTCTTAATCAAATTGAGGGTATATTGAAGGCCAATTAACATGTATTATTTACCATGTTGTTGCTTATGTAAATTATGGAGTTTATCTTATAAAAACCTCAATTCAATTCACTAAAGTCTTCATTCTAATCACTCGGTACTCCATTTGCTTTGCATACTTTTTATTTTTACGATTCTCAAAATACGTATATATAATTTGGAAACAGTTCACAAGTATAAATGTCATTAATTTTATAATTTGGACATAGTTAACAAATATTAGTGTCAACAATCTCTCCTCATAGGAAGAACCATGACAATAAAAAATTGTATTGATGATCAATTTATCTCATGATGTATGTTAGCATCTAACCTCCACCCCCCAACTATATTTTATTACTTTGATAAATGAGATATATGATCCGGTCTCTATGCTAAGAAGTAACAACCCTATCATTTTTATTATAATATCAATTCATGTCTTTTATATAATGCTAATCAATATATATAAGAGCCTTGTGAAAAAAATGCAAAAAAAGAAGCATAATTGTACTTATCTTTGATGACGCCATTTGTTGCAATATATTTACGTGCACGAAAACACCATTTCCTTCAAAAATAAATATAAAAAATTAATTAATTAATAAGTAATTATAAATGATTTTCAACCAATAATTTACGAGGAGTATAAATTATTAATGTACTTCTTTCTAAAACATGTGCCTTCTGGACGCAATTCTCTAAATTGGCATACAACACAACGTAACTTGATAAAATTTATTAATTTTTTTTTGTTGACAATAAGAAATTTGGTTGCCAAAAGTTTATGGCCGGTTTGATAAGGTCAACTCTATTGATGCAAATGGAGCTCTCAAGTTAGGCACTCTAATTCTACCTGCACCTAGCAAAACGCAGTACTTTACATATGGCACCTATCAGATCATTCAATTATTATTATTTTTTTTTGGGGATTGAATATAAACTTTTGACTTTAAAATGCCACTTAACCCTCTTCATAGTAACACCCAATTATGGTTTTAATCATTGTGTCACAAATGGATTAAATTTTTTTTTTTTTTTTTTATATATATTTATTTATTTTTTTCAAATAGCTTTAAAGTGAAAAATTTATCAAATAGCCTTGCCCATGATCAAGGAGTGTGTTAAAGAGGGAAATCGAATATGGGTTAGCATCATCTTGAGCACGAGCTGGTCTCCGACGTCTTCACGCCAAGTTGCTCATTGAATTTTGATAATTGAGTTTTAGGTTTTAGAAGGGAGTGTTCAACTAAAGAGGCGCGTTCTTAATCATGTAGTCCTTAGTAAAGCAACAATGATGTATATTTTTAAGGCATCCTAACTATCTTTCTCTCTATTTTTTTTCCCTCCAATTTTTTGGCGACTTTCAAAGGTATTTTGATTATTATTTTTTATGCACATATCCGTTACAGTTTAAATGAAACATAAATAAACCTCAATCTTAATGTTTTTCACTGAACTAGTGATAATGAGATTGTCCATCCATAATATGGGGTGATAGAACACGACGTGACATGTTTAATTTAAATTTTACATTGTTAAAATAATTTTTAATATATACTCGACATATTTAATTAAATGAATTATTTTAACATATTTTATTTGTGTGTCAGTTAAAATTGACACGTTAGGAACTCAAACTCACGCATTCAATAGGGTGTTAAAAATATATTGTCACCCCGAGTGCAGCTAAGTGTGATGTGTGTGTGTGTGTTGGGATGATTTGATGGTCCAATAAATATAACACCAAAGAATAGTACCCCTCCCTCCCCTATCCTATTCATCTATCACATGCGACCTTTAAAAGTCCAAGTGGTAAAGCATTTTCAATTATAAGTGAAAAGTTGTGGTCATAATACTTATATGCCTTTTAATCTCATCTCTCTCTCGGAAATTTTGGGCAAAGTAAAAGCAACAAAGTCCACTTTTTATTTCGCAAAGTCAAAAAGATCCAATTTCCAAAAAGGCCAATTCCCCGAGAAATAGTATTTATGTTTTGACAACAATGTAAAATCCCAATTCTAGGTAAAATTAAAACCAGATACATAGGCTTTTAATCATCAGTCTCAACTCTCAAGGTAAAATGCACTTACATAACCAAAAATAATACTATAAACAAAGAAAACTTAAAAATAGTGTGAGTAATGCTTTTTAAAAGAACCCTTTGAGTAATATGCTATCATGAGATGATTAAATAATTAAAATATATACTTTTAATCATTAAAATATGTATTAAAAAATTTATTTGACTTTTTATAAATCTCAAAAAAATTGTTATAATCTAATGATTAAATACCAAAAGTTCAGGACTTTTCTACTCTTCATATAATATTATTTTATAATTTTTTAAAGAGAAGTATGTTTTCTAAAAACTATTTTCACAAAACTGAAGGGGCAAATCACAAATTATGACAAAGCCATTAAACTGTGTTTTTTTTTTTTTTTTTTCACGATCTCTTTCTTTCATTTTCATAATGCATGGCTCACCTTCCTGTTGATACAGTGACATGCGTGCAACACAGAGAAGATCATGAAGACCCATACTAGGGGTCTACATGAGCAAAAGTCATCACACGTGTTGTTTAGGTTCTGTATATAGACCTAGATTTCTTCTCTATCACCTGAGTATGAGTATGAAGCAAACTTTGACACTGATTGAATATTGGTAGATACATTTACTACACTTTTATTCTTCTGAAATATTTCAATCATGTATGTGTGACACTGCTTATATATATATATATATATATAAAAATATATATATGTATATTATACTTATTTACAAATTTTAAACATTAAAAGTTAACAATTTCAACACATAATTTTAGAATATAACTGTTAGGAAGTTATAATTCCTGACTAATTTAGTCATGTAATATAACTCTCAACTCTCGATTTACTGATCATGATTTTTTACATGAAAATGTTATATATGTATATATAATAAACAACTATAATTTAAATTGATCAATATATAAAATAGATTATTTTGTTCTTGCTATATTCATTAAAATAGAATTTTTTGCATTAGAATGTACTACATCGTGTCCGTATTTGTATTCATGCTTCGCTTCATATTCTATTACTATCTTTCCAAATCAATTACTGATTCTTTCAATATTTATTATTGAAGTTACTCTTCGATCCTAAAGCTAAGAATCAAAGCAAAGCAAAATACTAGTAAAATGAAAAACAAGAATACCGTACTATATATGTAGTATACAAATCCATTTCACTTTAAATTCCATGGTGTTAATAGGAGGAGGTAGATAGTGTGAAAGATTAATGCAATCCCATTGTATTTGAGGAGTCAATTTTACATGTGCATGTACACCAACTAACTAATTCATCATTGTCAAAGGAAGAAGAAAACATATTTATAAATACGTAACTCAGAGTTTCATTTGAGAGGATTACAAATTTAACTGAATCAGTGCATTTCATGTCTCAAAAAGCTTACTTATTACATACACTAAACAATGAACATTGGGGTTCACTATCCAGAAGGCATACAAACTGTTGAAACTAGTAGAATATATCTAATAGCAGGATGCCATACTAAGGGTTTCAGATTAATTAGTATGATAATAAAGCTAATTAAGGGGTATATTAATGCCTCTCTCTCACACACAAACTTAGGCACATTAGGCATTTGACTGACCCTCTCACTCTCTCTCTCTCTCTCACACACACACATCAAGCTAGTGTTGTCCAGTTACAGAGATTATAATACGAAGGCCAAATAATCACAACCAGATCAGTGGGTTGGCCTTTTACAGATATATGGAAGTAACTAAAATAAAATCAAGCAGTAGGATAACATTGATCCTTATATCTTCATATAATCAAGAAGCATATACCAGTAAATATCTTCATCTCTTCAGCCATTACAAACGTACTAGTCTACAACAATTGATCTTGCTCAGATTCTTAACACTAGGCTACCTGATTCAAACACATACATAATAAGCACAAACTGGTGGGTGAGGGTTTGGTGGGAAACAACAAAAAAAAGTCTAGTGTAGAAATCAATCAAACAGATCAGATTATGTGCAGGTATTCTGTTACTACAAATAAATGAATTTGTTAGAAAAACGGACATCTCAAACAAATTTACAAAAAATATATTGATTCTCTGCTTGATCGTTGTAACATATATAGCTCACTACATATCTTATATATACATCTATTGAGTAATACATATACATATACATATATATGAACCTAGCTAGATACCAAATCTGTGGAAGAATAGGTCGATCACAAGAGAGAGAAAGAGAGGAGAGTTTTACCAGCCAAAGTCCAAAGCCAGATCTGAATTCAGGTAGATAGCAGAAACAGACAGATCAGATTCTGAAAGTCATGATGAGAGAAATGATGAACCACAAAAGTGATCTTCACTTCACTGACACAAAAAACACCATCATAACATAACTTGGACCAGAATCAGAAAAAATAAAAAATAAGTAATGATGAAACTTTCTCACAAAAGATGCAATCTATAGTCAAGATCCTTCATCATTACACCAATCTGCCCATAACTAACAATCGTTAACGAGATCTCTAACTTAGAAAAAAAAACACCCATTATCCAAAAACATAATCATTTCTCAATAAAAAAAAGTAAAACTGATGGATTATACAAACCTCACATTCAGATCAAACAGATAATCATCTAAAGACCTGGAAGCAATGCTTGAGGGGAATGAAGCCTGGTCCGACAACACTAACACATGATCAAATCATCTGATCCATCTGTTTCACATACTTATTACAACTAGATCTATGTGTATATACAAATATATATATATATATATATATATATATGGATATGTATAAAATTTGATCAAGCAAGGGTCCTCGAGCCAGACAACATTCCCCTCAAAAAAGAAAAGCTCCCTTTTTTTCTTGATCATCTTCAACTCTCTCTCTCTGTCATGTTTCTTTTGCCCCTCAAGAGTTTCGCCTCTCTTCAAGGGGGATAGAGAGAGAAAGTGTATCTGTGTGTGTGTTTGTGTGTGTGATGATGAAGAGAATGATTTGTTTGGGGGTTATAAGAAGGTAAAAGGAGTGTAAGCCCAAGTAAAAAGACAAAAGCTACTAGCAGACCCTGACCCTACCAGCTGGGTTCCAGAAATGACCACGACCCATGCACCCACCATACACCACTTTCACAGTTTCACTCTCTCTCTCTACAATTCACTCTCATATCTACCGTCTGATTCTAAGTGTTATGACCTCGTACAACCATTGACTACTATAATAAACAACAACAAAGTTAAAAACCGACCATCACACTTTTTGATTTTGATCGATGATAGAAGAACAGTGTCATCACCCTGCTGCAAACATTGGGTCAAGAATTGTACTAGTGGCCTACATGTTGTCAAGACTCATTATAGACCGTAGGATGGTGAGACTCTACTGTACGATGATGAACTTACACACAAATATATGGTGATGATGAATTGATGATCACTACTACTACTGTTGTTTTTAAAAGGTATCGAAATTTAATAAGGCCATACAAGTGAGTCAGGACAGTGACTGAGTTGTTGAGCTGCCCGATAATAGAAACTCCATTTATTAATGTCTGTCTCACTCTCTCTCTCTCCCAATTCAATTACTGCTACTAAAATATATGTATTTTTTTTAACTGTGTATATATATATATATAGATATATAAACATTTTATAATTAATAAGAATAAATATTTTTTTAAAAAAAAGTTTGCTTTTTTCATGAAAGAAGGGGTCCCTCGTTTGCCGCATCCTTTTCACACTGGCGAAGAATTCAAGACGACGACCGACAGACAGGGTCAGGGTCCATAACCATTTTCTCTCTCTATATGTATTGATATGACTATGTGTATATATATTTATATATATATTCCCGTTTTTCACCTTCCCAATTCGTCGGCGACTTTTAAGCGTTTTTACTTGCGAATTGTTCGTGTTGAATCGCTCGTTTTTTACGAGTTAATGTGTTACTCAGAGACAGAACTGGCAACGATTCAGTACTCGGCAGACATGGAAAGTGACAGTATATTCACTGTATTAATTCAATTGTACAGTACGTACAAGGGGGAAAGTAAAACACGACGTCGTGTCAAAAGCGATGACTTCTTCATTACCTGATTGGGAGCCACGTCAGCCTCAACAACTCAATTAACGTCACTTAAAAAATGTCAAGATACATTTTTAATCGCACTGTTTGCTTTAACTTAGACATTGATCATAATATATAGTGTCATTATTGAGTCATAGGTTCGTCAGGTTACATGTGAGCCTAAGAAGGATAAAACTGGAATTTAGACAATGATATACCATAAATAATGCATTGAAGTTATAATGAAGTATACATTTTAATGTACTAGAGTACCACTTCATTCTGTTGACTAATTCTTATTTGATAACAACACTTGAAAAATAATTATTGAAAGTTTTAAAATTCAGTTAATACAAGTAGTAAATTAAGTATTGATTTGTTAATTGATTGAATTTTAAGTGTTTGTATTAAGTGATAAATAAAATATATCTCCTTTAATACATTTAACTGATTAATTACTTAATTTAGTCAGAACTAAAAATAAAATTGAGTTTTGATATTTTGACTCACTCTTTTGGAGTGAATTTGACTTGCAGTACTTGTGGAGGAGAAACAAGTGTATAGTAAGTACCAAAGCCTAAGCAAATGTTGATTATTATATATATATATATATTTCTTTTAAATTGGAGGCGGGTTATGATCAATTGCTTAGAAGGTTATTGTTATTTCAAGAAAATCGTTGAGAAAAAATCTATTTTGATAATTATAAAACATCCCTATATTTCCTTGCATGCAAGACAGAGACCTGGCATAACTGTCATTTTCCACCAGAAATAGTGGACAAGAATGAGTGGGGTCCAAGATCTTCTTTGTGTCTTTGTTTTTTTATCAGCCCATTTCACGGGTTTTTCTCTATTGGTTTCTCATTTAGCTGGAAAACATAAACCTATAATTAATAAACTTTGACTTATCACAAATCATATATCTACGTTTACTTCCATCCAAAACACCAAAAAAACATATGTAGCCCCCACAATCCATCTGTTTTTAATGCACAACTTGGACCCTATCCAATTACCCAATATCATCAAAAAAAAAAAATTGTTTCTACTTTTTTTTTCCTTTTCATTTTTTTTTTTTTTTTTTTTTTTTTCTTTTTCCCTGGAAAATGATTTACTACACAACATAAAACGATAGAAATCAAACAAAAAGATTTATGATGTTGTACCAAAAATAAAATGAAGAGGGACCACAGCAAAAGTAAACATATTAACGTGGAGAATAATGAATAGATTGGCAAGACGTGGACCTATCAATTGAAGTCATAAGCAATGCCCCATCACACACGGCGAAAACCTACCACGTCTTAACCTTCTCTTTTTTAGAATACAAAATAAGCCAAAACTGAAGTTAGAAGGGTATTTCTGTTTTTTAATTCTAAGGGTTGGTTTGGTTAGCGGAAATTGATGGTGAAAAGTGAAAGAAAAAGAAAGTGAAGTTAAAGAAAAGAAAATTATATTTTTATCATGTATTTGGTTAGCATGATTTTTTTGTAAAAAAATTGTGAAAAAATATTATTTCATTAGTTTGGTTAGCAAGAAAAGAGTTTTTTGGCTAATTAACTTTTAAAATTCCAAGTTGTTATATGTGTGTGTGTGTATATATATATATATATATATATATATATATCGGCTTTAATGGTAATGTATGTAAGCAACTTTAAACTTAACTGATACCTGTATTGGCCAAATAATCATTTGCAGAACATTCCTGTGATTTTTTTTACCGAGGGTGAAAAAAAAGATTGAGTTACTTATTTAAATTGCCGCTGAGTTAACTTTAGAGAGGCAAGGCACTACCAAAAATTGAGAGTGAATCAAAGGTCAGGTCAGAGTAATGTAAAAAGGACAATAAAAAGTAGCGAAAATAATACTCTTCCTATCATTTAGCAAAAGGTTAAGAGTGTCCCTTACGAATATAGCATGAGAGAAGAAGAGTCTCTCATAATTCTAATCATTCATGTAATTACTGAACTCACGCATGGTTGACAGATATAAGGACAAGCATAGCATATAGGTCATTTTTTAAATATATACATATATATTCATAGCCCTAACACTAGTCCCTTCTTTTTACAACTTTCATATGTCAATTGTCTTTCCCATGCTCGACCACCCACAGTAGTACTGTTAGTTTGATGCAATATCAGACATGCCATCTCAATTAATATTTTATCCTTAATATCTTCAGAAAAATTATGCATGATTTTTGTAGTGTGTGTATATAAATGCAGTAACAAATTAGTTTTACCATAAGAAAAAAAAAATCAATTGTATACATCTACTTCAATAGACAAGGAAATTAATTGAGGAAGGAGCTAGTGTATCAACAGTGCTAGTATGTTTCATCTGAAATGAATGCTCAAGCTAAGTTGATGAATATCATGCCGTACATGTGTTTGCAAATATAAAGTGAATCATAAATACTTGAACTTAGAACTGTATGAAATGTAGAACTGTATAGAATAGGATTACCTAGCTACAGAAAAAATAAAAAATAAATAAAAAAATCAAGGAAGAGAAAAGAGCAGGGAAGAAGGTTAATTTAATGGGTAACATCCTAAAGTTTGTAGGTAGGTTAGTGGGTTACCATGAAATTTGCTCCATAGCATCCTATGTTTTCAAAATAATTGACAAAGGAATTAATATAATTATATAGGTGAAGCAATAATATTAATACAAAACTGCACACGCCAATTAATTAGTTTCAAAACGTACTTTTTTTTTGTTGGCAAGTAAAGGTCAAAATGTATAGTCGTCCAAGTAATTTTTTTATTAAAAATTTACATTGTACATTCCTAAAATGCAGGTACAGAGCCATATGTACAATTTTCTGAAGAGGGTGCACGAAAGATGTAACCATGCCATGCCCCCACTCACTCTCTACACACTGCACATTAGAGTGACAAACGGAGAGGACGACACTGGCTCCAGATTTCAACGCTTTACAGTCTTTGAAAATTGCGAACTAGTGTGGCATGACAGAGAGAGTAATATAACAACAACACGTAATGTCAAATCTGCATGTCCAGCGCAGGTTGTCGAGACTTACATATCTATATATATATATATATATATAATAAATATACATGAATCTATATATGGTATACCTACCCCCTCTAGACAACAATAAAAAAGAATCTGATATGGTATATAATACATATGTGTGTGTGTGAGATTGAAATGTACCAATTAATTGATTAACAAAATAATGGAGTTTACTAACAATCAAGGTCTATTTTCTATCAAACTCAACAGTTGGTTTCCTCGAGGATTACACTTCCAACACTCAAACACACTCCCCTAAAAACGTATAGTCACGTGCTCTCTCTCTCCCTCACTCACTCACTCATAATCTTTCTCTCTCTAACCTAACCTAACCTATCGGAAAAAGGGAGGGGGGAGTAGTAGTTGAAAAGTAGGAAAAGGGGAAGCAACCCCTGTTGCATTTACCAGCTTTTAGATAGGTACCCAAGTCAATTTGGTGTCTTTGATCGAGAATTAAAGGAAGATACTCTATAAAGATAAACCATTTACAGAAAAGGCTTTGAAAAAGTTAAACACACACACACACACACAAACACAAACGCACTTCACCTCCAATTTCACACCCTAAATTCGTTTTTTCAATTACAATTAAAACCTCTGGTTTCATAGACTTGTAGATAGGAGACTCCTATTTTTTAGAGCCCAAAAACTTTTATCTCAATCATTTTAATTAGTGAAAGTGGTACATGTAACTAAATTTTCCCTCTGGTATTAGACTAGTCAACATGAATAAAGCAATTTCGATGCCCCATCTAGGAGTTTGTGTTCAAATTGACACAAGATGCTATTAGTAAAACTCACTTGAATATTGACTATTAAAAAGTATTAGTATTGAATTAATACAGCATTGAAGACTTCAAATCATACAGAGGAGTATTTACAATAGGAAAATGATTTTCGGACTTAATTCTCTAACCTATTGCTAGGTTTAAGTGTTTCAATCTTATTTTTATGTAAAATTTCATTATAATGATAAGATGCCACAAAATCTTCTTAATTTATAATTGATTACATGGTTTTATATGCATTGACTTTTTAGCACGAAACACTCAATTGAATCTTGGAAACAATAAGAAATCCAAAAAATATATATATATGCACCCGGATGAATTAGAATATTTTGGTATTTAAACTATTCTTCCATTTGATGATTGATGGCTTCTGTATATGGAACATGGATACCTTAATACCATCAATCGTCAAAGCACTGCCTAAATTGAAAGCAATCTCAGAGAGCAAAAGAAAATTACTTAATTTCAAAAGATTTGAATAAGATGCCTCAGATATCAGAATCTTTCACAGCCAGAATTGCTGCATAGATATATAAGTACTCCGTGTAAAGCCAACAATAACAAATATAATTTTTTAATAATACTTGCTGAGCAGCATGGTGGACCCCACATTTTTAAACTAATGTGTCTCGTTAGGATGGGCCGATTCGGCCCAAACAGCACGGTCCATAATTTATATACATCGTGGAAGTTTAGGCAAGCAAAAGGTACTCAGATAAAAGCTCACACCTATCCATAGGTTAGAATGGTCTAGTATAGACCTATGTTGTTACGTCGTCATACTTTCTTTCATCACAGTGCCAATGGCTCAACCAGTGGGATTGGCTCTCATTAAATAAAATTTAGTGAATTGGGGCATTAAATGAAATTTGACTCAATTGAAATGCGATAGTTGAGCATTAATGGTAATTGTTAGAGCCACTATTTTGTTATGAACTAATATACATTTCACTATTCTCTAAGTTGGATCTCTTTTACAGGATTTGCTTTGACTTTTCATCCTCTAATCCAAGATCCCATGAGTCATTGATGAGCCTGATCAATGTTATCACTCTTTCAAGGTTAATCGCTCGATGATATGGAATTTGGTCAAAGCTTTAGGTGATGACAGTTGTCAAAGCCTACTCGAGACTATAGGTCTTTCGATTGACTAATTGGTCTAGTTCATTTGTCACTTGATGACTAGGTTGTCGAAATCTAATTGAGTTTCTGGATTCTTTGATCAACTAGATGTCATCGGTTCATTTGAGGCTCTGGGTCACTCGATGATCTGGTTGTCGAATTCTGATTGAGACTTTGGATCCTTCGATCGACTAGCCATCCTTGGTTTATTCAAAGTTCTAGGTCACTCGACGACCAGGGTTATGAAAGTTTGATTGAGGGTTTGGGTTCTTCAATCAACTAGTTAACCTTGATTCATTTGAGTCTATGGATCACTTGATCATGATGACATTGACATGTGGTGATGTGGCACACCAATCTCTTGCAACTTTCTTTTACTTAAGTCTATTTAATCAGAGAAGTATTTTGGACTGTCACTCTTCAAAACAGGTATAGTTGGTAAACATATCAAACACATATAATAAAAAGCATATCTCATCTTCTAGGATTTCATTTTCCAAGAGGGAAGTATTTTCTCCTGCACTGTGAAGGGTAGAGATCACCCTCACCAGCCAGGTGGACTCGCCAGTGGGTTGATCGATCTATACTAAAGGCAACAATTTATCAAGCTATCTGTTTCACCAGTTGGTTCATGCCAATTCTTTCCTCTATATGGGCCTCTGTTAGTCTCTGTGATGACAAAAAGTAACAATACAAATTTAGTGGCTTTTTGACTTGGGCCCGGTCCATCCTGAACTTGAGTCCAGATCTAACAGTTGACCCAATCCTTAAAACATAAGAACCTGTAGGCCCAAACCTATTTAAAAAAGGGACAGGGGGATGCCACCTGGCTTATGGATATAATAAAAAAATCCAACACAATGGGACAATTGATTGACCTATCTCTCTCTCTCTCTCTCTCTATATATATATATATATCACTTGATATTTTGATGAAATATCTAACATAATGAACCAACAATTCATCATTCCATGAATTGCGAATCTACAGTAGGAAGTTTTTATAACTCAACGACTCTCGTCCCTCTTCTTAATTGCCCCATCTACAAATATAGATGGTACAATATTCCATTCCCTACTTTACCCACACGGAATAAGTTGTCATAATGAATTGCCTAACAAACCCATGTCTAAGTGTCATTTTCATTAGGGGTTATAAATTACGACAAAATAAACTAAATTGATACGAAATAAATGAATTTGAATTGACATTAAATGAATTTAAGTCATAAACGAGCTTAATCGTGTCGGTTTGAAGAGTTTAACTCGTGTAATTCGTTTATGATCCGTTTAACTCAACATGTTATATTCGTAAATATGACTTGTGTAATATGTCACAGGTTTAAACCCAATTATTATAGATAATTAAGTCATTTTAACATAAAACATGTTTACACCTTATGAATTTTCTTCTTATTTTGAATATTTGAGTTAATTGTGACAAAAAATTTATATTATTTATTATTTGATTAAATATTAAATGTTTTTAATAAACATGTTATTAAATGGGTTAACACGTTTATCGGTTTAATAATTACGTCCGATTAGTGTTGAAAGTTTTAAACACGATTATTAAATGAATCGGATTTGAATTTACTTATTTAATATAATATTCTTATATCGACACAGCACGATTATAACTTATAAATACGAATGGTTACTCCTAATTTTCATACCTATTTGCTATCATAGTGTGTGTATGTGTGTGTGTATATATATATATATATATTACATACTATTTCTAAAAAGAAAAAGACAAAAAGAGTTAGATGTAATTATATTTCAAAAATACATTTACACTCTAAAATTATAAAAAAGTATGTATTATATAATTGCATATCACTTTTTGAAAATTAATTTAGTTATTTTAAAATTTATATTATTTATTATTTGATTAAATATTAAATATTTTTAATAAACATGTTATTAAATGGGTTAACATGTTTATCTGTTTAATAATTACGTCCGATTAGTGTTGAAAGTTTTAGACACGATTATTAAATAAATCAGATTTGAATTTACTTATTTAATATAATATTCTTATATCGACACAACACGATTATAACTTATAAATACGAATGGTTACTCCTAATTTTCATACTTATTTGCTATCATAGTGTGTGTACGTGTGTGTGTGTGTATATATATATATATATTACATACTATTTCTAAAAAGAAAAAGACAAAAAGAGTTAGATGTAATTATATTTCAAAAATACATTTACACTCTAAAATTATAAAAAAGTATGTATTATATAATTGCATATCACTTTTTGAAAATTAATTTAGTTATTTTAAAATTTATGGTAGTAGGTGCATTGTAATGACTCTAGAAAAGTCCTGCATATATGACGGTTACATCACCACGTGGCAGGAACAGATAAAAGCAATCAAAGAGTCCACATCAGTACAGACACCTGTATTTGTTGAGTATTTGTCGTAGCACGACTCTTGAACACGTTGAGGCAATTTACCTGGCACGTGTTCCATACCATTAAAGTTTACTAACGCAGAGCCACCAGATGCTTGCCACGTCATGATATGGCACTTCAAAATCCAATGAAAAAGTCGAATACATTGTTTTGACCAAGACTGGGTGTCTAGTTTTCATTGGTTAATGTTGACATGTGATAGATACATCTCTTTAAGCAACTATTTTGTTGGCTATACTTTTATTTTTTAATGCTTTTCTTTGATATTTTAATATTTTTTTTATTAATACATAGACTTTTTAAATTTGTTTGAAGAATCCAAGTCGGACACGTTATGGCTCGGTAACCACCACCACTAATATCTCGGCTCGAAGAGATCAGCTTAGCCGCTATAGGTTAGCACACAAATCATATACTATGAGATTGGACATAGGCTAACAAAGCTTTGGAATCAATTGATGGATGGCGTGAAAAAGGGATGTTGCATTCTACAGTCGGCGCTAAGTTGCTTTACGCTTGAGCAATTCTTTATCCAATTTTATCATGGTACTATAAAAGCATACATATCATGAATTTGACAGTTATCCACATACAAATTTAACCCTAGACATTTAGGTGAAAAAAAAAAAATTAACACTTTACATTTCACCTATTATAAATTTCAGAAATCTCCTATATTTTTATTTATTTAAAATTGTCCGAAGAAAATAACAGACAAGAATACAAATACATTCGCTTAAAGAACTAACTGTGCTATCATCTAAGGCACCTACATTGAGTTCCTCTCCTCTAGCTCCTTTCATATGGATTGAAGCATATGATAAATTGTATACTAAAGAAAGAAAATAATGTACACAATACAGACATTAATGTGCAATACCACAACTTATTGAAAAAGAAATATCATCAAGGGTAAAATGCAAAAAATCTTCTTGAAGTACGTTTAAATTTGTAAATAACTCACTTAAAATATATTTTGTGCATAATACCCCTTGAATTACCACATTTTGTTACAAAATGGCCCAATGCCTAGACTATTTTTTATTAAATGACAATAATGCCCTTTCTTATTGAAATAAATTATGAAAAAAAATTATACTAATTTGATAACATATTCTCTATTAAATTTACTTTTAATTTTTGAAATTAATTGTTTAAATAAAAATCTTAAGTATAAAATTTTAAAAGAATTTAATTATTTTCTTAAATTTTCATGAATGTATTGCATGAAAATTAAGTTATTTTTATTTAAGTAGTTTATTAATTTTTCATGAATATAATGTATGAAAAATAATGTATTTTTTTTATGGTAAAAAAGTTTAAACTGAGTATAATAAATTTTATTATAAATAGTAAAATTTTAATAATAAGTTTATAGTTTTATAAAATAGTAGTTATAAATCAATTTATTTATTTTTTATTTTTTATGATAAATTGATACTAATAATAAAATTAAGGTCAATAGTATAATTAAAATTTAGATAAGAGATAAGATAATAAAATTAATGTAATAAAAATTAACAAATTTAATGAAAAATGATAAAATAGTCTTTTATAATGGGTTTGTCCTTAATCGTAACAAATCAATAATTTAAAGGAGTAATTTGTAGTTTTTTTTTTTACACTTTACCCCATCATCAATATCCATAGAGTCAAAGTCTTGTATTACATCATTGTATGTTACAACAAAATGCAACCAAAATTACAATCAAGAAACTAATAGAAATATAAACAGCACCCTCTTTGATGAACATCTTATCAAAGATGAAATTACAAGTATCAAGTTGGATCCCAAACCCTTGTTTCTCTCTCACTCTTTAATACATTCAGGTTACTAGAGAAACTATAACATGAGCTCACAACCCGTGATGAGTTAAGATAACTAAATTGCTTGGTACGCAGTTCAAATCGCTTAGCATTTTTTTTTTTTTTTCAAAAAAGGTTATAGCATTAAAGAAAAATTATTATTTCATCCAATTTAAAACCAAACACGTGGACTATAGTTTCATTGGGCTTCTTATCCTCTTTCCTTCCAATTTTTTTTCAATCCAAACACCCGTTGGGTTTGTATCAATCACCTTATATTAAGAAGTGGCAACTCAAAACTTGTCTTCTAACTCTCTCTGATCGAATGGAACCATCAAATCACAAAAAAAAAGTATTACTTGTGGATCTCCACGTATTCAGGCCACCAGGTACCAGCACCACGTATTCAGGCCACCAGGTACCAGCAGTTGCAAAGTTCATCGTGATGTAAAAATCTCTCCCAAGAAAAAGGGACAAATGGCACCACGTGATTCACGTCGCCGACACCATATGGCATAAAAGGACGAAACTTGGATGGTTAAGACAATGACGAGCGATTATGACAACAAACATTATAATTTTGTCTACCAATTAAAATAGTACAAAACAATCTGACTAATTTATGGTCTCACAGACAATTAAAGTAAACAAGCCAGTGATAACCAAGCCCACACAATAAAATACACAGCACGGCTTCAATCCACATCCAGCTCAACTTTTACTTGGAGCTTGAGTGTCTCATATTATACAATATTCTACACCTCCAATTGTTCTAGAAGAATTAATCATATAAAAATAAAAAATAAAAAAAAAAAGAAAAAAATCATGAAATAAGTTAAGAGTGTTTTAAGAAATTAAAATGGACAACGTTCACAAGTTACAAGAAGAAAAGCACCCTACGGTAATCAGACCCCATTGACATCATATATAACACACAAATGAGAACACCCACGGTACTAAAAATTAGTTAAATACTAAGCAATAAGTTATATGCACATCCCAAACGTACACAGGGTCCTAAACATACCTCCTCTGTCCACTGTTGGTAGGCTGGTGTGAATCCCAGACAATATGGAGGAAGGGGAAGCATACTCTCCCTCCGAAGTCCTCGGAGCAGAGTGCTTCACAAGCTTGAGCTCAGTCTCCAAAAAGAGGAACAAAAACAAGAAGAGGTTCAGTGATGAACAGATCAGATCATTGGAAACCATCTTCGAGTCTGAGTCGAAGCTCGAGCCACGAAAAAAGCTGCAGCTGGCAAGAGAGCTTGGATTGCAACCGCGACAGGTTGCGATATGGTTTCAGAATAAGAGAGCTCGGTGGAAGTCAAAGCAGCTCGAACGAGACTACAGCATACTAAGAGCCAATTACAATACTCTGGCTTCCCAATTCGAAATCCTCAAGAAAGAGAAGCAATCCTTAGTTATACAGGTATTTGTTGTTGTTTATCTATTAGTAATCATATGTAATAGCGTAGAAGCATCTAATTTGGAGGTCTTACGAAGATGTTTTGAACAGTTGCAGAAGCTGAATGATCTGGTGGATAAGTCTCAAGAGGGAAGCCAGTGTTGCAGTAAAGAGGCTGGCGAGAACAGAACTGAAGGCAAATCAAACAGTGGAGATGACAAGAGCGAATTTGAAGTGAAGCCCAGCCTGTCGATAGAAAGGTCAGATCATGGAGTTGGTGTCCTTTCGGACGATGATAGCAGCATAAGGGCAGAGTATTTCGGGCTAGACGAAGAACCTGACCTTCTGAGCTTTGTGGAACCAGCTGATGGTTCCTTGACATCACCTGAAAACTGGGGAAGTCTCAACTCCAATGATTGCTATGACCAGTCTAATAATAGTTATCATTGGTGGGACTTCTGGACTTGAATCAATTAAACACTCCTTTATGAAAAGAAGAAGAAAAAGATCCAACACCCAACAACATGGAGGAAATGTATGCAAATAATCCTCCTCCTGTTGGTAGTACCCTGTAGAGGAGCACGGGATGGTTAATCTTGTCAGCAAATCTAGAATTTCAGATGCCAATCGGTGTAGCTTTTGAGGATTTGAAAATCGGGAATTTAGAACTTTAGTCTATCCTCTTGATACCAATCCAAAAGCAGCTAATCTTGAGCTATTTGCACATCTCCACACTCGCACACAAATTATGCTTCAACAAACACAATGCACTTTAAAGTACATGAAGCATAAAATTAGTTGGCATTGTGATCAAGAAAAACAACGAACTCAAAATCTTAGCTTCATGTTGCAAGTTCCAATTGCTGTCTTTTTTCAGTAGTAATCATACGGTTGTATTGACAAATGAAAGAAATGCTCGAATACACACTTTTAATTTTTATATGAGCATGCTAAAGGAGATTCATGGCCACTATAAGAGCCTTATAAAGAAAGTAGTACTTCCAAGTCCAGAGAACCTGGACTTGGAAGAACAGCACACATGATGTCCATTATATAATTACTAAGGTGAGCATTTCCAAATATTCCTTAATACTTCATCTCAAGTTAGGTAAAATTCAATTTTCGAAAAAAAAGTTAGGTAAAATTCCCAAGAGAATATGCATTCGCGTTACAAATTGCTAAGCCTATTGTCACGCCCTGCCAAGTTGAACCGAGGTTGTGTCACGTAAGCAACACACAAGCACTAAGGAGGACTCAACATGTCGCTTGTTGGGCATATGTGGAAAATGGATTTTAGAGTCTTCCACGCTCGTGTAGAGAAATATGAAATGTTACGAGGATTCAAGAAAGTTGCAGTAACATGTAGAGTATAAGAATATTCTAAAGAAGTAGAGAGAATGAATTGAAGATATTTTAAAAGAGTGTTTTAGAGGGTATATCATAACAGTCGATTGTAATGCATGGTACTCGTTGATGGGAGGAGAATATCGCGAATGTCTATATAAATAACATGAGCGGAGATAACTCACATAACTGATATGAGTATATTACAAAAACCATTCTCTCTAGGTAGTGAAACGATGACAGTGACGAGGAAATGAAATTAAAGTTAGGAATGAGAAAAATGAATCCGAGTATAAGACTTCTACTTGAATCTCATTTGAGAACATAGTACTCCCTACAACAAGTTTCTTGACGCAAAAAGAACAATTCATTTACTCCACTATTCTACTAATGGATTAAATGGTATTAAGGATTAAATGATATCAAGTTAGAATGTGAGAAAAAAAATTTCAGAATTAACTTGAAATTTTTTTAAGGATGATTGGACAATATCAATGCTCAAAAAACTTTGGACAAAACAAAACCATAAAGCTTTTTCATTGGAAGATTACTTGATACAAATCCCAATCCTTATGCTTTCTACCACCAGTGATTTTTTATTTTAACTACTAGAGTGAAAGAAAAACATAACAAAAATTTGTATTAATGGATGATTTTAACATTTGTATTGGTTGAGAAGTATTCCAACAATCAGATGATGTCAAGTAGATGAAAAGAGCTACCAAAAAACAATTTGGAAGTACAAAAAAATTTCAGGATCTGCCTTTTTAATGGAATTAAAATCAAGGCAAGACATCTCCTAGGAAGTACAAATAGCATAAATGAGAAAACTGGAAAACTTTCATTTCATTCCTCATTCTTAGTGAGGAAAGTAGATGATACTTACATATATGCCTTATACCTAGAGATTTGAGAAAATCTCACAAAAACTCCTCAAGAATGGGTAGATATGTGCTCCAAGCTTTGCTTCAACAATCTCCTTGCTCCAAACCTTTTTTAATGGACAAGCTACGTTGGTGGGACAAAGAGGTGAACAAATGAGCATTGGTAGAGGAGATAGATACACAGTGGTGTATGCATATATTAGGTAAAAACCTCTTAAAGATTACTTGGTATGTATTGAGGTATGAAATGATAAAATTGAGATCTTTGTATGTAATGAAATTGATAGAATTGAGATCTTTGTATGTATTTGAGATCTAAAAGTTTTGAACATTTTTTTAACCTCTTATCTTACTGCAAGATGAGAAATAATGGAGGAAATTTGGACCTCCGCAAAACTTTCAATCACATATCATTGAAAATAATAATAATAATAATAATAATAATAATAATAATAAAAAATAATAATGATAAAAAAATGCTATGTAATGGAGTGCAACCCCAAATTGGGCACAATAATAAGATGGGATAATCAAGCAATTCAGCTACAGCAATACATCTTCTTAGCCTAGTTTTTCCCATGGACATCCAAGCACTACTGCAATACATCTTAAAATATTCAATGAGTTATTTAAGTATCACAAACTTTGAGCAACAATTCCTTTGTACATAGCCCAAGTTATCTATTATTAATTTAACTATTATAGGAAAATTGTTCCCAAATTGACCCCCAATCCTGTTGTTCTTGGTCTAACTTTTCTGATGGACTTCCAAGCACTTACAGAATAACTTTAAAACATAGCCAAGGCAAGCACCATTCCTTCCACAGAGCCCAACAAATGCTTTTCTTTTCCAGACATAAACCCCAATTAGATTTCCCAACCCCAAACCTCCTCCCTCCCTCTAATTGATCATTGGCTAACTTATTCTCTACCTTCATTCTTAGCCTGTATCAAACAATCAATTCACTCAATACCTATCTTCTATACAGTGTCAACTTCTGTACTGGAGTTGTTAGGCGCTGAATGTTATACATTTTAACCCTTTTATTCATATGTTTTATTCTCTTAATAATAGTTTATTTGTGATTTTATATTGTTTTATTGTTTTTATTTATTTCAGGGCTTTAATTGTAAAATCAGTTAACACCAGTAATTCTGAGCTTTACAAGATGACTTTTCGTGGGACCGAGCAATGTTGAAGATCCAAGTTTATTTATACTTAGAAAATAGTCCAAAAGAAGTTACAAGTTGATGAGAATGGAAAGAAGAAGAAAAGGAAAAATCCTTCTCCAAAAAGGATTTGTCACCAAAGTTGGTAACTTAAACTCGTTTTGGTAATCTCGTTGTATCTCTCTCCTCAAGCTTCAAAACAGCTAAATTCCAAAATTGGTTGATAGGAAATTCGAAGAGCTACAATTTTGTGTTTCACAAGCTTTTCCTAAAACAGCTATTTACCTTGTCAAAATTGGCCTAGAAGTCTGCACGAATTTTGGGAGTCCTTACTATGTATGTCTCCTATATGAAAAAGGGAACTTTAGGGCTAATCTTTTATTATTTAAATGGGGTCCTCTACAACATTGAGGGATGATACAGAGGAACTTGAGGCTGAGATCAGAGAGGAGTAGTCAGAAGAAGGAAGAGATCGATTCATGGCGGTAAAGATGTCTTCCTCAACCATGAAGAATTCCACCCCAGTCATGCTTAGCTAAACGCTTTGCTAGGGTTGTGATGTAGCCCTAGCTTAGCACCCTGATCATGAAACAGAAGGGACTAGGACTCAAGAGGATGAGGTAGGGCGGGCAGGTCTGGTTCCACGAATGTCTCGGGATAGATCTCTGAACATAGCTGTGACATCCGTGCGGAAGGTAGCGAACTCTGCTCTGTGGGCCGTGAGGTCAGCTCTGATGGTAATAACAGCGTCCTCGAGCGTCTGCAGATGCACTCCGAAGCCGGGGGTCAAGTCTGGTATGGATAAGTCAGAAGACAACTCCTGGATCTGCTCCTGCTCATGGATAGGTGACCCGGCTGGAGAATGCTGAGCTGCGTCATCCGTTGAGTGCTCAAAGTCAATGTTTATATCAATGTCATCATGCTCGGCAGTTGGATCGACTGGTGCATCGTCCACTGCGGGAGCTGCTGCTGCTGCTGCTGGCTCTGCTGGTGCCGGGGCTGCCTATGCTGCCGCCTCCTCCTCTAACTCCAGCTCTGCAGCTGCCAGTACGGCATGGACCTGCATGCGAGTGATAATAGCTCTGTAGCTCTTGTCCCAGTCCTTCTTGCGGAAGTGACAGGAACCTCTCTCGGGGTCCTCTTGCGGGTGGATGGGATAGCGCTGGTCAATGAGAATCTGGGTGATGAGGTGGCTGAATGGAAGAGACTTGGCCCTTCCGGGCACCTCCTTGCTGACGTACTCATCGTAGAGCTTCCTCATCACGCTCCAGATAAGCGCAGGAATAGATACCCAGTGGCCGGTATAGAAGGCTTACAGGGTTGCTAAATAGTCGCCCCGCCTCTGAATTTTATGTCCCGCCATATATATGTTTCGGTAGAGCACCGAATTTGTAAACCACAGGTCATCCGGCAAGAATGTCCGGGTGGCGAAGGTCTCGCCACCGGCATGGTGACCTGTGAGAAAAATCGCCATATCGGCGTAAGAAGGCCTGTGAAGCCTGGGATATGTCTCCTGTAGCTCGGGCGAGCACCGATGTGGACAGTAAGTTGAACGGGCTAGAGTATCCACTGTAATGGTGATCTTATGGCCATCGATAGAGGTGATGAGCTCGGTTGTAGTGCGCGGCGACAATCGGAGGTTCTGGTAGAACAATCGTACCAGTCGCGGGTAGATCGGCTCTGTGACTGGGACAAGAATAGCTGAGAGGCCCCGCTGAATGATGTCCTGATAGGCAGATCAAGTCAGCACCGATCTGGAGAAGAATGCGGTGTCGAATGCTGACTCATGCTCGATAGTCATGTGTGCATATCGAGACGTGAGTCTGTCAAGCTGTAGATGAGCTGGCTGAACAGGTGGAGCCGGCTGAGCTGGCTGCTCAGCGCCTCTATGCGGTGGAGATGGTGATGAAGTGAATGCTGGATGAGCCGGCGACTAAGGTGGAATAGGGTGTAATGGCTCCTCTGTATGAGAAGGCTGCGCAGTCTCCCCAGTCCACTGTCGGACTCTCCTCTGTGTGTGCTCGGGACTAGGATCCCGGACATGAGATGGACCGGCCCCATTGTCAAGTCTGCGGCTGGAGCCGTGATGATGTCTACGTGTTACTGTCTTGACGCGAGCCATAGTCTGCAAATAGAAATTCAAGAGTTAATGCCAGCATATATAGAATATAAAGCACAATATAGAAACATGTATGTCAAATAAGATAGACAAAACAAAATATCGCATGATTCTATGCAAGTGGTAGAATATGAAACATGCTAAACAATGTAAGTATGAAATGCATCAAATGTGGAATATCACAGGCATTGGGCATATATAAGGTAGCATGAACATAAGATGAATGAAGTGTGTATATGAGATCTGTTAAATTTAATTGATCAGAAAAAAAATGAGATCGATCACAAAAGTTGGATCGATCGAAGATTGAGTTGGATCAATCACAAAATTTGGATCGATCGAAAATTAGTTGGATCGATCGCAAATCTTCGATCGATCATAAATTTATTCGATCGATCGAACAGTGTGACGATGAAACCTAACAGTCACAGATCTGTGACTTTTGAAGCATGGGGCCCACACGAATGAGTTCGTGGGCCCTCCAACAACACAAATTAAGCCTAAATGCACTCCAAACGTGGCCCAAACACCCAAATCTAACAAAATCTTCAAAATCTATGCACACATATACACACACACATATATATATGGACATGGATGCTAAAGCTTTGAGAATGGAAGATTCAATATGAGAGCAATATGATTACGACATTTGAAACAAGTATTAATGCATGAGAGTTCAAATCTAGGGAAAGATGTCTCGGATCTTACCTCAAGAGAACACTAGAATGAAGAATGAACTGAGATGATCTGAGATGAAGAGGATGGAGATGAACTGAGATTCGAGATGTTTGGATCTCGCTGGAGGGGTTGCCGGAGCTTGGAGAGATGATTCACAGTGAAGAGGGACGAGAGGCTAGGGTTTGGTAAGTGAGATCGATCCAAATGATCGATCTCAAGACCATTGGATTTGTTTTTAAAAACATTTCCCGACTAGTTTGATCGATCGAAGATGAGTTGTGATCGATCGAACTTTGATGAACTCCTTTCAAAGTGATAGGGAAAAATAACCCTAGCTTATCTTGACTTAACAAAAAAGGGAATTAAATATTGACCTGCCACCAGATTTCTCCAACTCTCAGACGATAATATCTCGTTATTTAGGATAACCATTCTATTAGATAAGAATGATGACAAATCGTATCTAGGATAGGATTTGTCATGGGATAAGTTCAAATCTTATCAAGGATAGGATTTCCACGAGGTAGGCTCCATGGGCTAAGGACGATGAAACTCCCTTATCAAGAATAAGGGAAGTGACTATAAAGACAAAGACGACTCGGGGATAAGGTACACAAAAAAAAAACTCCTACTAAGCAAATTACGATTAAAATTCTCTATCGAGAATCCTTGCTAACTTGATCGTCGAAGGGTCAACGGCCGGCACCACACCGGTGTTTGACTTTGCCATCCTTATTTTGCAGGAAACAGTGTCGTACTAGACCGCGGCGAAATTCAACCTCAACAGTTGGCGCCGTCTGTGGGAACAACGATTCCCTTGAATCGATTTATTACTCGTTGGGTATAGACGTTTGCGGTCCGGTATGGTTACCGAAGGAACACCGTCGCAGGGATCTGGTCAAAGGGAAGAGTCGGGTGAAAATCTAGATGTCCCAAATGACCAGACACGATTTGCAGCGTTGGAACTGCAGGTCCAAACTCTGAATCAGGGTATGGACCAGTTGATCCAACAAAATGCAGCACTCCTGTAACACCTTGTTCCACCGGTTCAACAGGGCTTGCAACGCCAAGACCTCTCGAATCCAAACAGGGGTAATGGGAATCTGGAAGAGCAGGATACTTATCCTCCCCGACATGAGACCGAAGTTGAACAAAGCCAGGTGGGAAACCGACATAGAGAGGTGATCCACCCCTTTCTTCCACGGAGTTCCCGACCCCATGAAGACACGACTGTCGTTGAAAAGACCGAGGAAATTTCCCACGTTGACCTAGAGATGCAGGATCTCAAGGCAAAGATGGAGGGTGTGATGCAGGCCATGAAGGGAAAAGGCATTGCAGCCATAGATGGTTTGGTGCAGAAAACCAATTTGCCATTCAGCCCCTCGGTTATGAAATGCCCTTTGCCAAGCAAATTTAGAATGCCCACAATTGAGAGTTTCGACGGAACTAAAGATCCCCTCGACCACTTGGAGACTTTTCAGGCGCTTATGCACCTACACGCGATGCCGGATGAGATCATGTGCAGGGCTTTCCCAACGACTCTTAAAGGATCAGCACGGGTATGGTTCAACAAACTAAAGCCAGGAACCATCGAAACCTTTGAAGAATTGAGTAAGGGCTTTGTGGGCCATTTCATTGCTGTCCAGAGGCATAGAAGGCCGGCTACCCACCTCCTTACTGTGAAGCAACAGAAGGGAGAGTCACTGCGAGATTACATTAATCGTTTTAACACGGAGATGTTACAGGTGGAGGAAGCGGATGACAAGGTGGCCTTAGCCGCCTTCATGGGAGGACTTCAAACCTCAAGATTTCTCTTCTCTTTATCAGAGGAACCTCCTACCAACATGGCCGAGTTATTGGTTCGAGCTAAAAGACATATGAATGCTGAAGATGCAATGATTGCGAGAAAGGGAAAAGAAGGGGAGGATAAGAAGTCAGACAAGAAAAGGCCGGCCCTGACGATCAGAGATGAAAAGGAAACCAAGTATAAGAAACCCATGGTCAACCAAAATGAAAGGGCATCTCGCTATAAGAACACGGAGAGGTATACAAATTGCACTCCTTTAAATATGCCGATAGATCAAGTTTTCTTACAGGTCCAAGATGAACCATATCTGAAGTGGCCACCGAAGTTGAAGTCAGATCCGGCAAGGAGACCTCGTGATAAGTATTGCAGGTTCCATAAAGACCATGGGCACGCTACAGAGGATTGCTTCGACCTTAAAGATCAAATTGAGACTCTGATCCGAAGGGGGCACATGCGAAAATTTATTGTGGGGAATGACAGAACCGACATTAACCCATTAAGAGCAGGCCGAGATAACCACCCTCCTGATCAACAACCAATAGGAGAGATCAGGGTCATAGCCGGGGGGTGTGCAGGAGGTGGAGAATCGAGCTTAGCCCGTAAGGCCTATGCAAGGAGAATGCGAAGCTCATCTGAGGTGTGCGAAGTGGGAGTACAGATTCAACATCGAAAGATGCCTCGTTTAGGTGATCCAGTTATTACATTCTCAGATGAAGACATGAAAGATGTGCAGCAACCTCATGACGACCCTCTTGTCGTCACTATGATGATCGCTAACTATAATACTCGGCGAATCTTGGTAGATAATGGAAGTTCAGCTGATATCATTTTTCTTGATGCATTCAGCAAGATGAAGATTGGTAAGGAGAAACTCAGACCTACCAGATCACCATTGGTGGGATTCACGGGAGACAAAGTCTATCCTCTAGGAGCAGTCATCCTTCTGGTCACTGCAGGAACCAGCCCAAAACAAGTCACTGTCATGGTCGACTTCCTGGTGGTGGATTGTCCATCTGCTTACAATGCCATCCTAGGAAGAGCGACCTTAAATTCGATGAGGGCTATCACTTCGACTTATCACCTATTAATGCGCTTCCCTACCGAGCATGGCGTGGGCGAACTAAGAGGAGATCAGTCCATTGCCAGAGAATGCTACGCTGCCTCTCTCAAGGAAAAGAGACAGCAGGAGGCTTTGATTGTCGATGAAGTTGAAGAGAATGAGCAAGACCGGGCTAAGCCAATCGAGGACTTGGTGGAGATATGCTTGAATGACACTGACATAACAAAAAAGGTGAAGATAGGGTCTCTGCTCCCCTCAGATTTCACAAATATTCTTATACAGTTCCTCAAACAGAATCAAGATGTATTCGCTTGGTCACATGAAGACATGCCCGGTATTAATCCAACTACGATTGAGCATCGATTAAACACAGATCCTACATTCAAACCTATCAGGCAAAAGCGAAGAACATTTGCCGCGGGAAGGAACATGGCTATATCAGAAGAGGTGAATAAGCTTATGAACATTGATTTTATCCAGGAGGTTCATTATCCCGACTGGTTGGCCAATGTTGTTTTGGTAAAAAAGGCCAATGGAAAATGGAGGTTGTGTGTAGACTTTACGGATTTAAATAAGGCGTGCCCCAAAGACAGTTTCCCTCTGCCAAGAATTGATATGTTAGTAGAAGGGACAGCTGGCCATGAGCTGCTCAGTTTTATGGATGCATACTCAGGGTATAACCAAATCTCAATGCACACGCCAGACAGAGATAAAACCTCTTTTATCACGGACAGAGGTTTATATTGTTATAAGGTGATGCCTTTTGGGCTAAAAAATGCTGGTGCAACATATCAGCGGCTAGTAAACCTGATGTTTAAGGACCAAATCGGAAGGAATATGGAAGTGTATGTGGATGATATACTGGTAAAAAGCTTGAAAGCTCAAGACCATCTGGTTGATCTACAGGAAATGTTCCAAGTCCTCAGGAAACACCAGATGAAGCTCAACCCAAGTAAATGTGCCTTCGTAGTCTCCTCTGGGAAATTCCTCGGTTACATGGTAAGTAGAAGAGGGATAGAAGCTAACCCTGAGAAGGTCCAGGCGATTCTCAACATGCAGTCTCCAACATCGACCAAGGAACTTCAAAGATTGACATGAAGGATCACAGCTCTGAACAGGTGATTTCCAAGGCGACCGATAGGTGTTTGCCTTTTTTCCGCGTGCTCAGGAAAGCTTTTTCATGGACCCCTGAGTGCGAGCAAGCTTTTACAGAGCTAAAGGAGTATCTCACTTCACCACCATTATTGTCGCGGGCGATGCAAGGAGAACAGTTGTATTTGTACTCGGCAGTTTCTCCGTCGGCAGTAAGCTCAGCCTTGGTCCGCGAAGAGGATGGAAACCAGAAACCGGTATATTATATTAGTCGTGCATTCAGGGGGGCGGAAGAAAGATACCCAAGGATAGAAAAGTTGGCACTTGCTCTAGTTATCTCCGCGAGGAAACTCAGGCCTTACTTCCAAGCTCATACAATAATAGTATTGACGGACCAACCACTTAGGCAGGTTCTCCGCAAACCTGATACTTCAGGGTGACTCATGAAGTGGTCGGTAGAACTTGGAGAGTTCGATATCCAATACAAACCCCGAACGGCCTTAAAAGCCTAGGTACTGGCAGATGTTATAGCGGAATTCACACCAGAAGATGGGCCCGAGCATGCTGCAGATAAGCAGGAAGAAGCCGAATCTACTTGGACGTTATATGTGGATGGGTCTATCAAAGCCCGTGCAAGTGGGGCAGGGCTAGTAATTATCTCCCCAAATGGGGAATGCATCAAATATGCACTCAGGTTTGGTTTTAAAGCAACCAACAATGAGGCAGAGTATGAAGCCCTTCTAGCAGGCCTCAGGATGGCGAAAGCTTTGGAAGTTGAACGACTAGTAGCATATACTGACTCTCAACTAATAACTGGACAAGTCCAGGGGGAATATGAAGCCAAGGATGAGAAGATGAAGACCTATTTACATAAGATAGAGGATATCAAGGGTTTTTTTAAGAAGTTTTCTATTCACTGGATTCCCCGAGAAGAGAATGCGCAGGCAGACGCCCTGGCTCGACTGGCAACCACAGAGGAAGATAAAGCCATACCCGTGGGATATTTGGATGAGCCTAGTACGGTCTGGGATTGGCCACAGAAAATACACTAGGTGGCCCATGGCATGGAGTGGGCAGAACCCATTATCAGGTACATTGAGAACGAAGAGCTACCCCAGGACCGCATGGAAGCACGATAGATTAGGATGCGTGCGGCAAAATATTCCCTCGTTGATGGGGTTCTCTACAAGAAGGGATTTTCTCTACCCTACTTGCGTTGTGTCTCTATTGATGAGGCAAATTACATTCTAAAGGACATACATGAAGGCCTTTGTGGAAATCATGCTGGGGGCAGATCACTAGCGCATAAAGCTATCCGACAAGGATACTTTTGGCCTACTATGAGGACAGATGTACTTGAGTTTGTGAAGAAATGTGACAAGTGTCAGAGATTCGCCAATGTCCCAAAACAACCAGCAGAAAAGTTAACCCCTCTTACAGGGCCGTGGCCTTTTGCCCAATGGGGGACAGACCTCATCGGCCCCTTACCCCAAGGGAAGGGACAAACTAAATATGTAATTGTGGCTATCGATTATTTCACCAAATGGGTAGAAGCTGAGCCATTAGCTCATATTGGAGCGAATGAAGTAAAAAAGTTTTTCTGGAAGACAATAATCTGCAGGTTCGGAGCACCAAGGGTAATTGTGACCGATAATGGGAAGCAGTTTGAAAGTGAGCAGTTCCTCGATTTTTGTAATGAACTTGGGATCAAAGTTTATTTCTCCTCTCCTGCCCATCCCCAAGCCAATGGGCAGGTTGAAGTCACGAATAGGACAATATTGAAGATGATCAAGACACGCCTAGAAAAGGCCAAGGGCTTATGGCCTGAACAACTACCCGGAGTTTTATGGGCCTATCGCACTACCGTAAGAACCCCTACTGGGGAGACCCCTTTTGGGTTAGCTTTTGGAAGTGAAGCTGTGATCCCGGTAGAAACAAAGGTTGCTACCTTCAGAACCAAGTATTTTGAACCTCAACAGAACGGAGTGGAACTACGATTAAACCTAGACCTGGTAGAAGAGAAAAGGGAGCAGGCCCAGGTCAAGGTTGCAGCTTACCAGCGGATGATATCCAAGTACTACAATGCCCGAGTCAAGCCAAGGAGGTTCGAGCCAGGAGACCTGGTGCTTCGTGAGGTTACCCCGGCTACTAAGGAAAAGGGGGAAGGAAAGTTAGCTCCCAATTGGGAGGGCCCTTATCGAGTAACCAAAAGCAACAGACCGGGGGCATACTGGTCAGAGTCACTTGGTGGGAACCAGCTTCCCCACCCGTGGAATGCAGAACATTTGAGGAAATATTACCAGTAGGTACTCATGCCAGGCTGTGTTTTATTTTATTATCTCACTTTTAAAAGTGATAGAATGTTTCTAGCTACAATAAAGCAGACCAGTGTGTAACGGATGCTAATATTCAACTATCGATTATTATTTTCGATAGGTCTTTAATAAAATGGTTATTCGTATTTATTGCACGTGTTTCTACTGAATTTTATAAGTCACATAAGGACTAGTGACACATTAAGTCCCCTTCTTTATTAAAAGAAATAAGTGACTTTTCCTTACTAAAGGGACGAGCTGGGTGAAGCTCGTAAAAATGTGTTCCTTCGAAAGAAGGACTGGCTGAGTGAAGCCTGGGAAAGTAAAATGAGTTCTGTATAAGGAAACAACAAGTATGGAACAATACCATGAAAGACAAAAGTAGAGCAACTATTCTCTGGATTCAAAGAAATTCTGAAAAGTTTTAAAGGAACAACATACTGAGAAATCAAAAAACCTAATATATATATATATATATATATATATATACATATATATGACTAATACTATGGAATTCAATCTTCCTCTTCGCTCTCACTTAGAACGTCATACCTAGAAAAGTCTATGTCTGGACGATCTTTGCCGACAAAAGCTTTGAACCGGTCAAAACCATCACAGCAAGCCTTACCTATGAGCACCTTGAATTCATCAGAATTTTTAAAACTCTCCACGGCAGCTAGCTTCTCGAATTCCAGCTTATCAGAGTATTCTTTGGTAAGTTTCACTTTCTCATCTTGAAAGTTTAATTTTGCATTAGTTAAGTCATCTTCTTTTATTTTAAGTGTAGAAGTAACATCCTCATATTTAGCCTTGAGGGAAGCCATCTCTAAGGAAAGCTTCTCGTATTCTTTGGCGATAACAACAGAGTATGTAGTGCCCTATAAATAAATAAATAGTGGCGAATAGTTAAAAATAAATAAATAAATAAATGAAAAAAAAGAGATGCGCATAATAAGGGTAAAATCTCACCTGACTGATTAGATGAAGAAATTTCTTTGAAAGCTCAGATGCTGGCAGACTCTGCAATCTGGCAGTGTCGTCTTTTACTACCATTTTATGTAACCTGTCATTCGCGACATTAGCGTCATCGAGAATCGATTCCCCGTGGGAAAAGGCTTGGTTGGTTGATACTGAACAAAAACTTTCAAAACTAGTAGGAACCCCACCAAATCCGCTGAAACCTAGAGGTACAAGAGTATGACCTGATAACACTCCAGGGCTTGCGGATGTACCATGATTCCCTTCTCCTACCCTTCGTAATTTTTTGGAAGCAGGAATAGAAGGGAGATTACTTGACCGGACTTGGGCTAGGAGTTTTTTACTGAGCTTCTTGCCTGCATAAAAAGTAATAAGGGAAATACTTAATGAGATATTAACTAAAAATCAATAAGTTCACATATAAGTATGTTCGTTTTTCTTACCTTTCTCTAAGTGGGTGGAGGTTTCCTTTGAGCTATGAGCTCGTACATACAAATCTAAAGCCTCGTCAGTTATGAGATCGCTAAAGGTCTTTACTGGGTAAGAAGAGGCATTACCAACATGCTCGGCTTCTGGAATGGAGAGGGTTGGTTTGTCCTTAAATCCTGGGAAAAAGATTAATAAGTTGCACCTAAAAAAAATTTCCTATTCATGAATAGTACCCGAGGGTACTATTCCCTTGGGTGCAAAAAAAAAAAAAAAAAAATTCCTATTCATGAACAGTACCCGAGGGTATATACATATAAATCTTACCTGTTGGATCTGAATTATTCCAAATAGTTGGAAATTTCCCGTATGCACCGGAAATAAAGAAGAAACGACTCTTCCAACCTTTATTATTTTCAGGGGTTGCAACAAGGAGGAATGTCTTCTTTGATCTACACTGGAAGTACCAAAAATTGTCTTTTTTCTTCTTGGGATAATAAAAATGCAGGAATTGATTTACTGTTAGACGGCCATTGCCACACTTTCCCCAAACAATCAAACAGCCTATAATAATTCTCCATGAATTAGGAGCAATTTGAGAAGGAGCTATCTTCAGATGAGAAAGAATTTCTTCTACAAATGGATGAATCGGAAAACGCAAGCCCGCAGCAAAAGTCGACTGGAAAAAACATACCTCACCCAAACGAATAGAAGAACATCTATCTTCTGGTTTGGGTTTGTGAAGACGAATAGATGAAGGAATGGAATATTTAACTCTACAACTCTGTAAATTCTCATCCTTCATTAAGGATTCTCTTTCACGAGGAGGTTGCTTGGAAAAAGCTGTAACACCCCCGTATTTTCCACGCATAAGTTGATCAGGCTTATACACGAAAAACGAGGGATATCAAAAACAATTGGCAATATACAAGCATGGAATACAAAATGATGATAATAAAAGAATTTAGACAGGAAAGGAACACTAAATAATACAACATCCATCCATCCTTTATTTAATACAGTACTCCATTACAATTTGGAAATCCTATGTCAAGGATCCCTAAATATAACCCTGAGAGTTCAACGTCAAAAGTAAATAAAAACTGAAACTGAAGTAATACATAAAACTTCTACCCTGAATTGGATCGTAAGAGTAGATGAGTTCGGATGGTGGTCCCTCACTGCTAACCTCAACCTTGGAACGGGTACTGACCGTATCCTGAAATAACAACAATGGTGGGTCAACCCCACGAGCAAGTCCTCTCTACTATGACCCAAATCAGAGAATCAAATAAATTAATCATTAAGAATCGGATGAGTACTATATCTGTATACATCCTAAGGGAACTATCCAATGTATAACATGACCTCAACCAGAATAGACGGTAATCACTTAGACTCACACTAGGTGGTTAAGTGTCGCATTTCCCTACCCGGGAAATCAGCTATTATACATGGTGCACGGTACTGACAACACAGACTGTAAAGACTACACAGTAGTAACACATCTCAATGTACTAATGAGGTACTGAGCATAACAATTAGGCAACACATGCCAATAATATTAAACCACATACCCCGACAGCCACACATCTGTCTATAGCAACGAATGCATAAGGTATAAATGAGTCTAAACTTATTAGCCAGCTCACATGGTTCTATATGGCAACTCATCCATATAATATAAATGTGACATAATTAAACAGTCCATTTATTTCCTGAAATGCACACAGTATAATAATCATGGTTGGTATATGATTAACAGTATAAATATCCCATAATATATATTGGATAATTTATATGACTAAAACATGGCATTATTTAATTTAACAGTAATGTTTGATACCATTTAATAAGATATTAACACTATTTATCTTTAACAATGTCATTAAATAAATCACATTAATATCCGCACCGTAAAAGAGCCAATAGATGCTTAGAAAAGATTAATTGGCCATAAGAATAATTAATGGGTATTAAAATAATAATTTCGTGGCCCGTTAAACCCGTAAATACCAACACAGTACATAAAAATCCAAGTTTAAGGTTCTGGAATTTACAAAACAGGCCCTAGGGGTATTCCGGTAATTTCCAGCAGCTGACAGGGCCCCTCACGCGCCCCCACGCGCCGCCCTAAGCTTCCCCACGCGCAGCCCAACCTTCCCCACTCTCCCACGCGCCTCCACGCGCGTCTGGCATCAGCCACGCGCGTCTGGCATCAGCCACGCGCGCGCACGCGCTCCCACGCGCGTCTGGAGAGTTCCACGCGCGCGTTGATGGCTTCCTGCTGACGTGGCGTCCTCCGGTTGGTTGGCTGCATTAGCTTTCCTACATGCGCGCCACACCGGATCATCTATCATCTCATCTCACCTAATCCAAGGGTCAATGATCCGGGTGTACCGCGGTAACATGGACCGCGATGCACCGGATCAATCAGCTTCATCTAAGGCCCAGGATGCGCGCGTGCACTAACCTACAATGCACCGCATCACACCGGATCACTCCAGTCATCTTCTTCGCTGCCGGTGGCCGGAAACCTCGCCGGAGGCTCGCCGGAAATTGCAGAAAAGCCCCGGAAAAATCTAGAAAAATCTAGAAAAATCCCTAAAGCCTTATTTAATTATTTTCAGCTATATTTTAATTACATAGGCTAATAAATAAATATCTAACCTCTTTAATAATTAAAAACACATTATTTTAATAAACTAAAAATAATTTATTGAAATTCCTAGCATGGTTTCTAGTCTCTAAAAACCCGAAATAAATTAAATGAATAATTTATGGATTCAAAGGGGAAAAGTAGATAATAACTTGCCTTTTTGGATTTAAAATAAATCCGCCGGTTGCGCGTAATCGGGTAAATTTCTCCTACACCGGTCCAAGCTCCTTTCTTTCTTTCTCTTCCTTTCCACACTTTTACAATGGCTTACTAAAATTTATAATTTGTTTCTAACTCCCTTTCCTTCCTTCTAAGGTAGGCTAGCTAATTTATATACAATTTATATAATATAAACATTACAAATATCTATTTTTGCATTTAATTAACCACATTCCCAACCATAAGGCTTTAAGGCTAGCAAGCCAAGTCAAGCAAGATGTCCTAAGGTAAATCCTATCCTAAGATTTAATTTCTTCATCATTACATTGATTTAATACTATTATTATTTATTATAAATATTATTATTATTTTTATTATTAATAAACTATTATAATTATTATTATTATAAATATTATTATTATATTATTATTATTATTATTATTAAATACAAATTAAATACTTTAATTAAATAATATTAATTAATCTAAAACATAATCAATAAAATGTCTAAACTAATCATTATAATATATAGAACAAAAAAAAAAATCAATATTACATGCACAAATAAATAAAATTAATTAAATAATTTAACATATATAATTAAAAGGTGAATAAATCTACATATTAAAGAATTAACCTAACACAAAATTAATTTAAATAAACTCTTTAAAATTACGGGGTATTACTTTCTCTCCCCCTAATAAAGGAATTTCGTCCCCGAAATTCACTACATACCTGTATTAAAAAACTCTGGATACTTGGCACGGATAATATCTTCCCGTTCCCAAGTAGACTCTGTAGCACTATGATAACTCCACTGTACACGTACTAATGGAATAGTCTTCGTGCGCAGTATCTGATTCCTACGATCGAGAATACAGTAAGGTTGTTCCAAATAGGTTGCATCGGGTTGCAACTCAATTCCACCCACATCAATGTGTTGATATCGATCTTCTTCCCGTAGAAATTTTCGCAGCATAGATACATGAAAAACATTATGTACCCTATAAAGATTATCTGGTAGAGCCAGACGATAAGCTACTGCCCTGATCCGATCTGTAATCATAAAAGGACCCACAAAACGAGGCGATAACTTACCCTTTGACCCAAACCGCATTACTCCCTTCATGGGAGAAACCTTAAGCAAAACCTGATCACCAACCTTAAACTCCAAAACACGAGTTCGACGGTCAGCATAACTTTTCTGTCTGCTTTGAGCTGTACGCATCCGATCCCTAATGATAGCGATCTTTTCTGACGTGTCCTTAATAAATTCAGGACCCAAAAAGCTGTTCTCACCAACTCCAAGCCAACAGACAGGAGACCGACACGGTCTGCCGTACAAAGCCTCAAATGGTGCCATACCAATAGTTTTCTGATAACTATTGTTATAAGCAAACTCTGAAAGCGGCAAATATTCCTCCCAATTGCCCTTAAAATCAAGAACACATACCCGCAACATGTCTTCTAAAATCTGATTAACTCGCTCAGTTTGTCCATCTGTTTGAGGATGATAAGCAGTGCTAAGATAAAGTTCTGTACCCAAAGCCTACTGAAAGCTCCTCCAAAATCCTGATACAAACTTCGGATCTCTATCTGATACGATGGACAATGGTACGCCATGAAGTTTCACCATTTCTGCAATATACAGCTTAGCATACTGTTCTGACGTAAGGTTTGACCGAACAGGCAGAAAATGAGTGGACTTGGTCAATCTATCAACAATGACCCAAATAGAGTTGTGATTATGCTGTGAAGTAGGTAATCCCTCTATGAAGTCCATGGAAATACTCTCCCATTTCCACTCTGGTATGGGAAGTGGCTGTAACGATCCTGGCGGTCTCTGATGATCAATCTTAATCATCTGACAGGTGCTATATTTAGAGACAAAGATAGCTATATCTCTTTTCATGCCGGCCCACCAAAACTGGCATTTCATGTCCTGATACATCTTGTCTCCCCCTGGATGTACCGAGAACTGAGAAGTGTGTGTCTCTCTCATCACAACATTTCTCAAATTGTCAGCTGAAGGCACAATTAAACGTCCCTTGTACCTCAATCCTCCATCAGTCCCTATAGAATAAAAAGGAACATCTCCGGAGGCTAACTCCGAAACCCGATCAATACACTGTTGATCTGAGAGTTGCGCTTGAATGACCTGATGAATGATAGAAGGAGTTACTACCATACATGCCATAAAAGCGTCTGCTAACTCATCAACAGTCTTCAACGCATCCCACTCTGTTGCAAACAAAGCTGAAAGGCTGACATAGGGTCGGCGGCTTAGTGCGTCTGCTACAACATTCGCTTTCCCTGGATGATACTGTATAGAGAAATGATAGTCTTTCACGAACTCCAACCAACTGCGCTGTCTCATATTCAATTCCCTCTGTGTGAACAAATACTGTAGACTTTTATGATCGCTAAACAATCGAAAAGTCTCCCCCAAAAGATAATGCCTCCAAATACGCAAGGCAAAAACCACTGCTGCGAGTTCTAGATCGTGAGTCGGGTAATTAAGCTCATGAGGCTTAAGCTTCCTAGACCCATAAGAAACTGGTCGCTCTTCTTGCATCAACACACAACCCAAACCCTTCAGAGAAGCGTCGGTAAATACTAAATACTCGATTCCACTCTGAGGTGTGGTTAAGACAGGTGCAAAAGTTAACTTACTCTTCAATTCAGCAAAAACAGTCTGACAAGAACCATCCCATACAAATGGTACATTCTTCTTAGTCAGATGAGTAAGTGGACCCGCAATTTTGGAAAATCCCTGGATGAACCTACGATAATACCCCGCCAATCCCAGAAAACTGCGAATCTCTGTCGGTGAGGTAGGCTGTCCCCACTCCATAACAGCCGCAACCTTGGCTGGATCTACTGCTAACCCTTCTTCTGACACTACATGTCCCAGAAATTTGACCTCTTTCTGCCAAAATTCACACTTCTCAAACTTCGCAAACAACTGATGTTCTCGAAGTATCTGCAATACTGTGCGTAAATGTCTGGCATGGTCCTTCTCCGCCTTAGAGTAAACCAGAATATCATCAATGAAAACAATGACAAACTGATCTAAGTATTCTCTGAATACTCTATTCATCAAGTCCATAAAGACAGCTGGAGCGTTCGTTAAACCGAAAGGCATAACACGAAACTCATAAGATCCGTACCTTGTGAGAAATGCTGTCTTTGGAACATCTTGTTCTCTGACTCGTAGTTGATGATAACCAGACCTCAAATCGATCTTTGAGAAGTAAGTAGCTCCCTTCAACTGATCAAACAGGTCATCAATTCTGGGCAACGGGTACTTGTTGCGAATAGTGACCTTGTTCAGTTCTCTGTAATCAATACAAAGACGAAGAGATCCATCCTTCTTCTTTACAAACAGTACTGGTGCTCCCCATGGTGAAGTACTCCTGCGAATAAATCCCTGGCTGAGCAACTGTTGAATTTGATCTTTCGACTCTCGCATCTCCACTGGTGCCATTCTGTACGGCGCCTTAGCAATAGGCGTAGTGCCTGGAGCTAAATCAATGACGAAGTCTATCTCTCGACTCGGTGGCAAGCCTGGAATCTCTTGGAAGACATCCTGGAATTCCTGTACTACCGGAATACTGTCAAGAGATACCGCAGTCGCTTCCTGTGAGTCCTCCTCAAGAATGAATAAATAAGTGCTAGGCCCTCTATCAGGTTGTGGTACAACAAGAAGATACATCTCCTGTCCTGGTATAGCAAATACAATAGACTTTTCGTAACAGTTAACCTGAGCATGGTACTGAGATAACCAGTCCATCCCAAGTATAACATCATACGAATGCATATCTCACACTAACAAATTTGCAAGAAATCGAAGCCGGCCCATATCTATATGGATATCACCGCTACACTCTCGTAAAATTGCGCCAACTCCCAATGGTGTATAAATGTTAAGAGGTTGGTCACATAACTGAGTCGTCATACCAGATAAGATAACAAAAGATCTAGACACAAAAGAATGTGATGCACCCGTGTCAAACAATATACGAGCAGTTCTACCATGTATAGAAAACATACCCTCAATAGCCTAAGGAGCCTGCGCATTATGTGGCATGAAGTTATAAACTCTGCCATGATGCAACTGCTGTGGAGGTTATCCTGGAGGAAATGGTGGTGCTGGAAGTGCCGGAAAATTCTGAACTTGCCCACGTGGCATCGGTGGGGCCGGTAGAGGTAACGGCTGATTAGGTCTCGGCTGCCCATACTGTCCCTGCTTAGCTTTGGGACACATTTTGGCCGGATGCCCAATCTCTCTACAGTGATAACAACGTCCCGTAAAAGGACCTGCCTGCCTTCTCTGTTGATTTCCCGACCACTGTTCCTGTCCGGTCTGAGGTACCCCACCTTGTCTACCCTGATTAGGGACTCCATCCCTCTGCACATATGGGTTTCCTTTGTTTTTCTTCCAAGGTTGATGTCCTTGAAATCTGCCCCGATCATTGGACTTGGTACCACTGCTGCTTCCTTTCTCCACTGTCTGGTAGTCTCGGTTAGCCCGCTTATCTCCCTTGGACTTTCGGTAATCACTCCTCATCTGGCAGTGCTGTAAGCGGCATTAACCACCTGGATATAAGTAGTATATGCAGGACTACCTATGATCACCACTTTAATCGGCCATATCAAACCCTTCACAAAGCGGTCTCTCTTCTTTTCTTCCGTATTGACCTCATCTGGTGCGAATAATGACAAATTAATGAACTTCTGTTCATACTCAGCCACAGTCATATCCTCCTGTTGCAGATCCAGAAATTCAGTCTTCATCGCTGATCTTACTGACATAGGAAAATACTTGTCGTCAAAGCGAGTCTAAAATTCAGCATAAGTCAATCTGGTCCTCTCTTCGACAGTAGTAATAGACTCCCACCACTGTAATGCATTGCCTATCAGCATAAACGTAGCTAGCATCTGTTTCTGCACTTCGGTACAGATTACCATCCGAAGATGACGCTCGCTTTCCTATTTCCACTGATATGCTAATAGGACATCTGTGGACCCTGCAAATGTTGGTGGATTTCCCCAGATGAACGAGTGACGAACTTTGTCCCATGACATTGGCTGTGCCACTGGTTCAGGAACAGGTACTATTGGAGGAGGTTGCTGGTTTCGTAGAGCAGATGCTACTCCTGCTGCTACAGCTCGTGCAATAATATCAGCAACTTGAGGGGAAAATTCCTGATTCTCATTTTGAGTTGGGGAAATACTGCGATGACGGTTCGCATTCCTTGTCCCACGCCGAGACATCCTTCTTTTAAATTCAGAAAAATCTAACGTCAGTACATTATAATGGACCGACTAAAAGAATACAAAGAACCCTAATACTTAGGCTCTAATTATCAGAATACACAACGCGGAAGTATAGTAATCACAGATCCCTAAGACACCCGAACCTGGAATGCTCTGATACCAACTGTAACACCCCCACATTTTCCACGCATAAGTTAATCAGGCTTATACACGAAAAACGAGGGATATCAAAAACAATTGGCAATATACAAGCATGGAATACAAAATGATGATAATAAAAGAATTTAGACAGGAAAGGAACACTAAATAATACAACATCCATCCATCCTTTATTTAATACAGTACTCCATTACAACTTGGAAATCCTATGTCAAGGATCCCTAAATATAACCCTGAGAGTTCAACGTCAAAAGTAAATAAAAACTGAAACTGAAGTAATACATAAAACTTCTACCCTGAACTGGATCGTAAGAGTAGATGAGTTCAGATGGTGGTCCCTCACTGCTAACCTCAACCTTGGAACGGGTACTGACCGCATCCTGAAATAACAACAATGGTGGGTCAACCCCACGAGCAAGTCCTCTCTACTATGACCCAAATCAGAGAATCAAATAAATTAATCATTAAGAATCGGATGAGTACTATATCTGTATACATCCTAAGGGAACTATCCAATGTATAACATGACCTCAACCAGAATAGACGGTGATCACTTAGACTCACACTAGGTGGTTAAGTGTCGCCTTTCCCTACCCGGGAAATCAGCTATTATACATGGTGCACGGTATTGACAACACAGACTGTAAAGACTACACAGTAGTAACACATCTCAATGTACTAATGAGGTACTGAGCATAACAATTAGGCAACACATGCCAATAATATTAAACCACATACCCCGACAGCCACACATCTGTCTATAGCAACGAATGCATAAGGTATAAATGAGTCTAAACTTATTAGCCAGCTCACATGGTTCTATATGGCAACTCATCCATATAATATAAATGTGACATAATTAAACAGTCCATTTATTTCCTGAAATGCACACAGCATAATAATCATGGTTGGTATATGATTAATAGTATAAATATCCCATAATATATATTGGATAATTTATATGACTAAAACATGGCATTATTTAATTTAACAGTAATGTTTGATACCATTTAATAAGATATTAACACTATTTATCTTTAACAATGTCATTAAATAAATCACATTAATATCCGTACCGTAAACGAGCCAATAGATGCTTAGAAAAGATTAATTGGCCATAAGAATAATTAACGGGTATTAAAATAATAATTTCGTGGCCCGTTAAACCCGTAAATACCAACACATTACATAAAAATCCAAGTTTAAGGTTCTGGAATTTACAAAACAGGCCCTAGGGGTATTCTGGTAATTTCCAGCAGCTGACAAGGCCCCTCACGCGCCCCCACGCGCCGCCCTAAGCTTCCCCACGCGCAGCCTAACCTTCCCCACTCTCTCACGCTCCTCCACGCGCGTCTGGCATCAGCCACGCGCGCGCACGCGCTCCCACGCGCGTCTGGAGAGTTCCACGCGCGCGTTGATGGCTTCCTGCTGACGTGACGTCCTCCGGTTGGTTGGCTGCATCAGCTTTCCTACATGCGCGCCACACCGGATCATCTATCATCTCATCTCACCTAATCCAAGGGTCAATGATCCGGGTGTACCGCGGTAACATGGACCGCGATGCACCGGATCAATCAGCTTCATCTAAGGCCCAGGATGCGCGCGCGCACTAACCTACAATGCGCCGCATCACACCGGATCACTCCGGTCATCTTCTTCACTGCTGGTGGCCGGAAACCTCGCCGGAGGCTCGCCGGAAATTGCAGAAAAGCCCCGAAAAAATCTAGAAAATTCTAGAAAAATCCCTAAAGCCTTATTTAATTATTTTCAGCTATATTTTAATTACATAGGCTAATAAATAAATATCTAACCTCTTTAATAATTAAAAACACATTATTTTAATAAACTAAAAATAATTTATTGAAATTCCTAGCATGGTTTCTAGTCTCTAAAAACCCGAAATAAATTAAATGAATAATTTATGGATTCAAAGGGGAAAAGTAGATAATAACTTGCCTTTTTGGATTTAAAATAAATCCGCCGGTTGCGCGTAATCGGGTAAATTTCTCCTACACCGGTCCAAGCTCTTTTCTTTCTTTCTCTTCCTTTCCACACTTTTACAATGGCTTACTAAAATTTATAATTTGTTTCTAACTCCCTTTCCTTCCTTCTAAGGTAGGCTAGCTAATTTATATACAATTTATATAATATAAATATTACAAATATCTATTTTTGCATTTAATTAACCACATTCCCAACCATAAGGCTTTAAGGCTAGCAAGCCAAGTCAAGCAAGATGTCCTAAGGTAAATCCTATCCTAAGATTTAATTTCTTCATCATTACATTGATTTAATACTATTATTATTTATTATAAATATTATTATTATTTTTATTATTAATAAACTATTATAATTATTATAATTATAAATATTATTATTATATTATTATTATTATTAAATACAAATTAAATACTTTAATTAAATAATATTAATTAATCTAAAACATAACCAATAAAATGTCTAAACTAATCATTATAATATATAGAACAAAAAAAAAAATCAATATTACATGCACAAATAAATAAAATTAATTAAATAATTTAACATATATAATTAAAAGGTGAATAAATCTACACATTAAAGAATTAACCTAACACAAAATTAATTTAAATAAACTCTTTAAAATTACGGGGTATTACAAAAGCAGTCCTTGGTCTTGAGGAGTAATCAACACCAGATTCATTAGCATAGTCAGGACCGAGTTCTTCAACACTTTCAGAGGTTGAGTCCTTGGATTGAGATTCAGTATTCAAGTTATTTTTCTGCACGAACATGATGAGGTATCGGATATCGCGAAAATAGCAAAACCACTTTGGAATTACACCAATAACCTGGTAGAGACAACTTGACCTAATTACATATCTACAACGATCCACAATAAAGTCACAGTTAGGATCCAGTTTGGAGAATTTCAGACCAAAAAGAAAAGGAAGGTAAATAAATATATATATATATATATTTATCTATTTATAGGAAAGAAAATTCTTTTTCAAGTAACAGTGAAGTTTTTGTAAAGGAGTCCTACTACAATATGGAAGGGGCCTGTAGTAAAAAGGAAACAAATGGAATATAGAAAGTATTTCCTTGGTCCACCACGTACCCAGAAATAGGGGGCAACTGATAGGGAAAAATAACCCTAACCTATCTTGACTTAACAAAAAAGGGAATTAAATATTGACCTGCCACCAGATTTCTCCAACTCTCAGACGATAATATCTCGTTATTAAGGATAACCATTCTATTAGATAAGAATGATGACAAATCGTATCTAGGATAGGATTTGTCATAGGATAAGTTCAAATCTTATCAAGGATAGGATTTCCATGAGGTAGGCTCCATAGGCTAAGGACGATGAAACTCCCTTATCAAGAATAAGGGAAGTGATTATAAAGACCAAGACGACTCGGGGATAAGGTACACACAAAAAAAACTCCTACTAAGCAAATTACGATTAAAATTCTCTATCGAGAATCCTTGCTAACTTGATCGTCGGAGGGTCAACGGCCGGCACCACACCGGTGTTTGACTTTGCCATCCTTATTTTGCAGGAAACGGTGTCGTACTAGACCGCGGCGAAATTCAACCTCAACATATATATATATATATATATATATATATATATATATGACTAATACTATGGAATTCAATCTTCCTCTTCGCTCTCACTTAGAACGTCATACTTAGAAAAGTCTATGTCTGGACGATCTTTGCCGACAAGAGCTTTGACCGGTCAAAACCATCACAGCAAGCCTTGCCTATGAGCACCTTGAATTCATCAGAATTTTTAAAACTCTCCACGGCAGCTAGCTTCTCGAATTCCAGCTTATCAGAGTATTCTTTGGTAAGTTTCACTTTTTCATCTTGAAAGTTTAATTTTGCATTAGTCAAGTCAACTTCTTTTATTTTAAGTATAGAAGTAACATCTTCATATTTAGCCTTGAGGGAAGCCATCTCTAAGGAAAGCTTCTCGTATTCTTTGGCGATAACAACAGAGTATGTAGTGCCCTATAAATAAATAAATAGTGGCGAACAGTTAAAAATAAATAAATAAATAAACGAAAAAAAAGAGTTGCGCATAATAAGGGTAAAATCTCACCTGGCTGATTAGATGAAGAAATTTCTTTGAAAGCTCAGATGCTGGCAGACTCTGCAATCTGGCAGTGTCGTCTTTTACTACCATTTTATGTAACCTGTCATTCGCGACATTAGCGTCATCGAGAATCGATTCCCCGTGGGAAAAGGCTTGGTTGGTTGATACTGAACAAAAACTTTCGAAACTAGTAGGAACCCCACCAAATCCGCTGAAACCTAGAGGTACAAGAGTAGGACCTGATAACACTCCAGGGCTTGCGGATGTACCATGATTCCCTTCTCCTACCCTTCGTAATTTTTTGGAAGCAGGAGTAGAAGGGAGATTACTTGACCGGACTTGGGCTAGGAGTCTTTTACTGAGCTTCTTGCCTGCATAAAAAGTGATAAGGGAAATACTTAATGAGATATTAACTAAAAATCAATATGTTCACATATAAGTATGTTTGTTTTTCTTACCTTTCTCTAAGTGGGTGGAGGTTTCCTTTGAGCTATGAGCTCGTACATACAAATCTAAAGCCTCGTCAGTTATAAGATCGCTAAAGGTCTTTACTGGGTAAGAAGAGGCATTACCAACATGCTCGGCTTCTGGAATGGAGAGGGTTGGTTTGTCTTTAAATTCTGGAAAAAAGAATAATAAGTTGCACCTAAAAAAAAAAAAAATCCTATTCATGTACAGTACCCGAGGGTACTATTCTCTTGGGTGCAAAAAAAAAAAAAAAAAAAAAAAAAAAAAAAAAAAAAAAATTATTCATGAACAGTACCCGAGGGTACTATTCCCTCGGGTGCAAAAAAAAAAAATCCTATTCATGAATAGTACCCGCGGTACTGTTCATGAACAGTACCCGAGGGAACAGTTCCCTCGGGTACAAAATAAATAAATAAATAAATAATTTGGAAACTATATACATATAAATCTTACCTGTTGGATCTGAATTATTCCAAATAGTTGGAAATTTCCCGTATGCACCGGAAATAAAGAAGAAACGACTCTTCCAACCTTTATTATTTTCAGGGGTTGCAACAAGGAGGAATGTCTTCTTTGATCTACACTGGAAGTACCAAAAATTGTCTTTTTTCTTCTTGGGATAATAAAAATGCAGGAATTGATTTACTGTTAGACGGCCATTGCCACACTTTCCCCAAACAATCAAACAGCCTATAATAATTCTCCATGAATTAGGAGCAATTTGAGAAGGAGCTATCTTCAGATGAGAAAGAATTTCTTCTACAAATGGATGAATCGGAAAACGCAAGCCCGCAGCAAAAGTCGACTGGAAAAAACATACCTCACCCAAACGAATAGAAGAACATCTATCTTCTGGTTTGGGTTTGTGAAGACGAATAGATGAAGGAATGGAATATTTAACTCTACAACTCTGTAAAGTCTCATCCTTCATTAAGGATTCTCTTTCACGAGGAGGTTGCTTGGAAAAAGCAGTCCTTGGTCTTGAGGAGTAATCAACACCAGATTCATCAGCATAGTCAGGATCGAGTTCTTCAACACTTTCAGAGGTTGAGTCCTCGGATTGAGATTCAGTATTCAAGTTATTTTTCTGCACGAACATGATGAGGTATCGGATATCGCGAAAATAGCGAAACCACTTTGGAATTACACCAATAACTTGGTAGAGACAACTTGACCTAATTACGTATCTACAACGATCCACAATAAACTCACAGTTAGGATCCAGTTTAGAGAATTTCAGACCAAAAAGAAAAGGAAGGTAAATAAATAAATATATATATTTATCTATTTATAGGAAAGAAAATTCTTTTTCAAGTAACAGTGAAGTTCTTGTAAATGAATCCTACTACAATATAGAAGGGGCCTGTAGTAAAAAGGAAACAAATGGAATATAGAAAGTATTTCCTTGGTCCACCACGTACCCAGAAATAGGGGGCAACTGATAGGGAAAAATAACCCTAGCCTATCTTGACTTAACAAAAAAGGGAATTAAATATTGACCTGCCACCAGATTTCTCCAACTCTCAGACGATAATATCTCGTTATTAAGGATAACCATTCTATTAGATAAGAATAATGACAAATCGTATCTAGGATAGGATTTGTCATGGGATAAGTTCAAATCTTATCAAGGATAGGATTTCCACGATGTAGGCTCCATGGGCTAAGGACGATGAAACTCCCTTATCAAGAATAAGGGAAGTGACTATAAAGACAAAGACGACTCAGGGATAAGGTACACACAAAAAAAACTCCTACTAAGCAAATTACGATTAAAATTCTCTATCGAGAATCCTTGCTAACTTGATCGTCGGAGGGTCAACGGCCGGCACCACACCGGTGTTTGACTTTGCCATCCTTATTTTGCAGGAAACGGTGTCGTACTAGACCGCGGCGAAATTCAACCTCAACACAAAGTATTTTTGAATTTTTGAAATGTTGAAAAGTCAAATTAAAGTCAAAATCGTGAAATGAAAGAAATGTGATCGATCAAAACAAGCCTTCGATCGATCAGACATAGGTCATAATATACAGGTTCTTGGTTCAAAAATTGGCTAAGTGCTGGAACTTGAGATCGATCCAACCATAATATTGGATCGATCGAAGATTTTCAGATTGATCGAAGAATTTTAGATCGATCTTGAATTGAATTCGAACGATGGGACAGAGAGCTGAAATATGCAGGTTTATGCAGGCTCAAAATTTTTTTAAGTGTTGAGTCCTGAGATCGATCGAACCTAGAAGTTGGATCGATCGAAGATATCTGATTGATCTAAGAATGAGTTCGAACGATGGGACCGAGAGCTGATTTTGGATGCAGGTCGAAAAATTTTCTAAGTGTTGAGTGCAATCCACAGTTCGATCGATCGAACTCCAATGTGAGATCGATCGAACTTTGCCAAATGCTCAATTATGACATAAAAGCTTATGCAATCCTCACCAAAGTTCCTTTCAATGCATGTGAACCTAAAACAAGTATCTAGACTTCGCAAGAAACAAAATGAAAGATAGAAATGGGGGAGGAATAGGGTTTTGACACCCTACGAATGTCTTTTTGCTAGTTTTTAACGTCTCTATCAAGACATTGGGCTCTTTTAGCCCGGATCAAAAATCTTGTAATGCATCCCCTCCTTGTTGGGGTGATAGATGCTTTGAACTCCACCCAACAAATGGTCATTTGAAGAACTTGTTGGATCAAGCTCAAAAGAAGCTTTTGATCCTTTGTCTATGCAATTAAAACCTTTGGGCTTCCATGCCCTTTCAAAGCAAGAATTTGGAACAACACTTTGAGAATGCAAGGTTGAAGATGATCATTTTGAAGTTTTGGTTTTACACAAAAACTCATTTCCTTGGCATTGAAGATCATGACATTTTTCTACAACATTAACCTCTCCTTCATACTTGTCAAGTGAATTGGGTGTGGGATTAAAGATATTCAACTTTACCTTCATGTGGCCAAATGAAATCTTCATCACCCCCGTCCTACAATTGATGTTGGCATTGGCAGTTGCCAAGAAAGGACGGCCAAGGATAACGGGAATTTGGCTCTTAAGATTGGAAACCGGTTCCGTGTCAATGATAATGAAATCAACCGGGAAGAAGAATTTATCAATCTTGATCAAAACATCCTCAATGACACCCCTAGGTTTCTTAATGGATCGGTCGGCAAGTTGCAAAACTACCGACGTCGGTTTCAATTCACCTAGGCCCAATTTAACATAGACTGAATAAGGAAGAAGGTTAACACTTGCTCCTAAGTCAAGAAGTGCCCGATTAATGATATGATCACCAATGATGCATGATGTAGTGGGCGAACCGGGGTTCTTAAACTTTGGAAGAGTGTTATGCTGCAAAATTGAGCTTACTTGCTCGGTCAAAACTACTTTTTTTGGTGCTTGGCTCTTGTTCTTCTGCTTTTAGGTGTATAAGTCTTTCAAGAATTTGATATAAGCCGGAATTTGCTTGATTGCATCCAAAAGTGGAAGATTAACTTTCACTTGCCTAAATATTTCCATGATTTCATTGGTTTTTGCCTTTTGCTTGTTTTTTAAAATGGACCCTTTTAAGGCATCCGGAAATGAAATTTTTGGTTCAAACACTTTTTCAAAATTTTCTTTTGAACTCTCTTCAACACAAGAAGTTTTCGAATCATTTTGTTCCAAATCATTTTTCAACAAAACTTGTTTCTCAACATCATTTTTCAAGACTTCTTTTTCAAACACATTTTTTAAAACTTTCTCATTTGCAAGATCATGTGTATGCAATGAATGAGGAATGGGATGTGAAACGGGATGGGTGGCAACTTGAGGTTGCATCGGTTCACTCTCTTCATTGGACATTTCAACTTGATTGTCCACAACTCTACCACTCCGCAAAGTAGTCACCGCATTAACATGTTCAATGGTATGCCCTTCCGATGAGGAATGGGTTTCCACAACACATTGTTGTTTAAGTGGTGCATTAATAGGCATCTTTCCCTTCTCTCTTGTATTAAAAGTGCTTGCTATTTGCCCTACTTGGGTTTCTAGCTTAGCAATGGATTGAGAGTGAGAATGAAGTAATTGTGTGTTTGCCTCAAAAGTCCCCAAAGCATTTAAAACTTTTTCTTCAAATGCGGGACTTCTAGTGTTTCCTTGGGAATAAGATTGGTTGGAAAAATGAGAATTAGCAAATTGATTCCCTTGTGATTGATAAGGTCTATAGCCTTGGGATCCTTGGTTTTGAAGTGGAAGTGGAATGTATTTCCCTTGGAAACCGCCTTGAGAAGGGTTTGAGCCTTCTCCTTGGTTTTTCCAAGAGAAATTCGGATGATTCCTCTAACTTGGATTGTAATGAGTACCATAAGGATTGTTCCCTTGGTTCACAAAAGTTGAATTGACTTGTTCATTAGGTTCATTTTGTACTTGTCCATGAGGACAATGAGAAGTAGAATGAAGAACACTAGAACAAGTCATACAAGTTTCATTTGATACATGATGAGAATGGTTAGGAAAGGAAGATACTTGGTTCGCCGAGTTTTAGTTAATCAAGAATTGATCAACCCTTTGAGCTAAAGACTTCACTTCGGCGGCTATTTCATTTGAATGGTCGACTTGATGTAAGCCAACATTCTTCCTACATTGTGAATTTCTACCATTCTTGGATGATAATGTTCTATGCAAAGAATTTTCACTCATGCTTTCATAAAGATGCCATACGTCATCCTCATGCCTATCAATGTAAGAGCCACCCATGGAAGCATCAAGCATACCCTTATAGTTGTCCGATAAGCTCTCAAAGAAATATTGAACTAATTGCCATTTGGGCATGCCATGATGTGGACACTTCCTAAGCAATTCATTGAAGCGTTCACATGCCTCATGAAATGTTTCTCCATCCCCATGTGAAAATTTTCGAATTGAGGTTCTCATGGCATTGGTCTTAGAACCGGATAATACTTCTTTAAAAACTCTTGTTGCATCTCCGCCCAAGAAGTGATTGAAAAAGGCCTAAGATTGTTAAACCGATATTTTGCTTTGTCCTTTAAGGTGAATGGAAAAAGTTTGAGTCTTAAGACCTCTTTCGGCATGTCCGTATATTTTACGGTGGAACATACTTCAAGAAACTCATCCAAATGCTTGTAAGGTTCTTCACTAGGAAGTCTATGAAAGTTAGGAAGCATTTGAATAGTTTGTGCTTTAATTTCATAATGATGTGCTCTAAATGGTGGCAATTGAATGCATGTGGGTGCATTGTATTCATTAGGCACATAATGATCTCTCAAAGCAAAAGGTAGATTAGCTACTTGAAGTGTAACATGAACACCTTGGTTTTGAATTCCTTGATTAATGATGGGAGGTTGTGGAGCATATATTGGCCTTGGCATTCCTTATGGAACTTGGCCTTATTGTTGTGGTGGTTGGATGAATGGCCTAGGCATGCCTAATGGTACTTGCATGTTTTCATTGTGCACATTGGGATGAAGGATACCTTGTTGGTCTATGTGACCAAGGTCCTCAATATGGTCATCATTATGGTCATCCATTGATAGATTGGTTCTATTTGAACTTCATCTTCCCCTAGAATTTCTAATTATGGATTCAAGATGCAAATCAAGAGGGACAAGAGTTGGTCTCAATGAACGACGTCCATGCATGCACAATGCAAAACAACAAACACAAAGAATGACATACACTTTACCTTCACAACAATGCAAAGAAACTCTCTCCACAAACACTTAACCCATATTCCTATGCTTTAACAAAGATGATGCAAAGAACAATAAAATAGCCTCCACGCGGGCTCACGATTTATCTAAGAATTGAATTACAAGCCTCCACGTGGGCCGACGATTTAACTAAGGGATTGAGTAAAGAAAGTCTCACAAAGGTCTTTAAGCACTTCAACTCCAAATTTAAAGCTTAGCTTAGCAATTTTTTTTTTAAGTTTTTAGCATTTTTCCTTTCTTTGCTTAGTTCCTTTACTTGGATGCTCCTTTACTTGCCTCTTGCTCAATGCACCTTATCAAATATGAACAAACACAATAAATAACTAAAAGAAAAATAAAAACAAAGTAAAGATATGATCAAAAGAATACTAATTCCTAATCGATTCCATAACTACGACATTACCTAATCCCCGGCAACGGCGCCAAAAACTTGCTGGTCCTTTTTTAGGTCGCGGTGACCACAAGCTTGGAGAAGCGTGCAATTTAGGCAAGGGCCAAGTTTTACATTTATAAAAGCCACTACTACCTTTCACTATAAATATAGCTAGGGCGAGTAGGGATCGTCCCAAGGGATTGGAGTCGGAGTTGATTGTGGAATTGCTATTAGGGTTAGTAAGTCGAGTGATCAAACAATTGATTGGTTGGTTAATTAGATTAAAGAGCAACTAAATTAAACTAAGTAATTGAATGCAATGAAGAGTAAGTAAGAGAGAGAAGAGTCTTGAGGTTTAGAGATCACCACCAAGCAATGCATTCCTATATTATTGACAAGTGACTAACGAGGGCAATTAGGGTGTTGCAATATTGGTGTGTGTGTGTTTGGTTGATTCAACAAGTAAGGATGACTATTTAAGCATGTATTGTCTAAACATCATGTGAAAGGCACAATATATCTAAGCGATGAAGCATATATTGTCTAAACAACATGTGGAAGGCACAATAAATCAAAATAAGTCATTCATCCTTTCATTAGGCTCACAATCCAAATACAACACAAGATTAGAGACATATGCTACTTGTATTCAAAAGCTTGGAACATCAAACAACAAACATGGATTGTCCTCCCATTTAACACTACACTACATCTAAACTACTAGCATGAAAGTAAACTAGGGAAGAGGCACTGAAGATACAAGATTTCGTTTCTTCTCTCTCTCCCTCTCTCTCTCTCTCTAGCATTCTCCTCTCACTTTCCACCTGTCATGGTCTATTTATAGGCCATCACCCTTATTGCTGTTAACCAATTACATTGGGCCTATATTCGAAAGCTCTCTTCCTTCTGGGCTTGGTCTTCCAATGGGCTTGACCTTCCTCGGTGGATCCCCCAGGTTCGGCCCATTCCAGGGCGCTTTGGCATGGATCCCACTTCAATCATTCGACCTGATCTCGTTCCTGCGAACCATATCCGGCCCATGCCACTTGCCGCATCCTCAACTGCCCCCATAATTGCCCCTTATTGATTAGGGGGTAATTATTAGAGGCTGCTAATGATGACCTGACGGCTCGAGGAGATCGTGCAGGAGAATGGACGGTTAGATCTAGGTGTCGGCGCTTCGAGATTCAAAAAGACAACCCATCGCTTTCCTGACTCCTCGGCCCTTGGGCTCATCTCGTCTTTATAAGCTCCATTGATTCTCCATCGATCCTCTTTACCGTCTCTATCTCACCTTTTGCTGTTTGAATCCTCTCCGGCGATCTCTTGCGAAAGATCTTCCTTCCAGTGGCTTTGCAATACTTTCTGCCGTTTGCACTCTCTAAGGTTAGTTTCATTTGCATTTTTCTTTTGGAAGACTTCTTTCTCCTCCTCGGAATCCTCATCCACTCTCACCATGAAAGTAGATCTAGACGTTCTTCGCATGAAACTTCACCTTCCTGACGATGTAGAAATTAGAAACTGCCCCCGAGAAGTGAATATTAGAACCGGTGCTGGCTTTCTTCCCGACGAGGCCCTATTTTCACTCCTCCATCTCAATCTCCTTAGATTTCCTTTACATCCTTTCTTTTACTATGTTTTTAACAAGCTAAATCTTTCCCCTTTGCAAGTAAACCCCAATTTCCTTAGGATTTTATCTGTTATGCTACTCCTGATTCGTGACAGAGGTCTGGATCTGGACCTCGTAGATCTTCTCCTCTGTTACAAGGTCAGCAAGATCAGAACTGACGAACCGTTTTACCACTTTTTCCCCATTGAGAAGAGGTCCATCTGCACGGATAAGATCAAATCCGAGAAGGGTTGGAGGAAAAACATTATTGGGGTTAGGGGAGCCTGGTTCTCTCCAGCTGCGGAGGATTTCCCTATCCCGAACGCTTTCGGAGAGTGCTCTGTCTCTTTTTACAAGAAATATAAAAACCATAAGAGTGACTGTCCTTGCGAGATTTGCATTCCTCGTTTTTATATTTTCTTGTGCCATTCCTTAGGCATTCCTTGTGATGACTTGAGCTACAGTGTGTGCAGGGATAGGGATAACTACTTGAAGCGGTACGTTTTGACCAACGTTCCCTCTTGCTCGGACCTTCTCACCTCAAATAATCTCCTCGATATCTCAGTCCTCGGCAAGACAATGAGCTAACTCCAGATCCCTTCATTCGGCAGGAAGAAAACTGCCCCCAGGCCTGCTATCACCCTTGCATCAAATTCCTCACCGGCTTCAGCATCTTCCTCCGCTACCCTTTCTGATACCACTCCTTCCACCGATCCATCCGCGACGGCTGCTGACTCGGTCGCTAACACAACGACTGCCAGTCTGAACGTTACCTCTTCTGTCAACAATCCTTTTGGTTCTACTATTGCTTCCGCACGGGAAAAGGCCAGAGGAAAAAGGCATCAACCTGATAGTGCCCTCAGCATGGATGACGTTCCCTTGTCTCAGAGGGTTAGGCCCTCTAGGCCGAATGTGATATCCCTGGCGAGACCTCCTCAAGCTAGGCCCCCCACCCCTTCTGGGCATGCCTCCGCTTCAGGAACGGCGCCATGGAGCCCTCGCTTCATTCGAACAGACGGATCGTCTGTGAAACCGACCGAGACCATGTTCAAGGATGGTCAGACCGCAATGGCTTACTACAGGAGTATGTGGACTCCCAAGGACATCAAGGTAGCCAAAGGTCTGTCTCAGAGGAAGGTGTTCAGCCGATTTCCCTTGTCTGCCATGGAGGTAACTTCTACCACTTAGTCAATAAATCTTTACATACTCTTGACACTTATTTTCTTCTAACCATCTGTTCGGCTTAACCAGTTGTCCTGTATATCTCTACAGACCTCGTACGGGATGATGGCTATGCAGAAACAAGTTGAGCATGTGAATGCCAAGGTCCGCGCGCTTTCTGACAGCCTTAATGCAGCGAACAAGGAAAACGATGATTTAGCTGCTCAGAAGACCGAGGTGATGGTTCAGCTTGGTAAAATTGAAAAAGAGAGGGATTCGCTGAGAAGGGAGACTGACTCTCTTCAAGATGAGAGGAATGCTCTGCAGCTTGAAAAGAGCGTCTGGCAGATCGAGCGGGAATCCCTTAAGGCCGAGAAGGAAGAACTGCTACGCCTTTTGAGTGATGAGCAATCCGCTCGGATGGCCTTTGAGAAAAGGGCCTTGGACGAGCGCAACGCTTTGCTTGATACCATCAGCATGGTAAATGGTGGTATGCTAGCTCTGCATGCTCGGTTCTCTAGAGTTGGAGCCCTCAGATATGCTCAGGGGTTCCGAGAAGGATACGCCGATCGCGTCCCGGATGAGGGTTAGACTGGCTCTACCCCTGATGATGTTGATAAAGACCTGGATATTGACCCTCCTGGTGTTTATACCGATCCAGACTCCACCGCTGCTGAGGGCATATTTGATGAATGTCAGGAGATTGCGTCTTCTCGGATTACTCCTACTCCTCCTGCTGCTCTGACTTTGGACATTCTTCCTCTGTCCACTTTGATTCCATCTGTTGTTACTGTTGAAGATAACCCTCAGCAGAATGATTCTTCCAACGTTGTTAAGGGTAGGACTCAACAGAACGATTCTGTCATTCACCTCGATTCCCCACCCCGTGAGGACGGCGACACCACCAATAATGAGGAGGTAGCCCAACATCATCAAGAGGCCGACGAGGCAAACGCCTCTTAGTTAGAACTTTTTTTTTTTTTTTAAATGTACTGACTTTGGTATATTCGCCATCTTTACACCTCATCTTTTGTAACCCTCTGAACCTTATTAATGAGATGGCCGACTTCTGATCAAACTTTTTTTGTAAACTTCCTTTTTTTTTTTTTTTTTTTTTTTTTTTTTTTTTTTTTTCTTTTACAAGTGTTTGGCGTTCAGCTCATTGTGCCAACTGCCACTTACTTTGCTCAGGCGCTTGGCGTTTGGCTAGAATACCACTTGCCACTTGGCCCTCTAATTTTTCTTTAGCAAGTGTTTGGCGTTCGGCTCATAGTGCCAGCTGCCACTTACTTTGCTTAGGTGTCTGGCGCTCGGCTAGAATGCCACTTGCCACTTAGCCCACTATTTTTCTTAGCAAGTGTTTGGCATTCGGCTCATAGTGCCAGCTGCCACTTACTTTGCTTAGGTGCCTGGCGCTCGGCTGGAATGCCACTTGCCACTTGGCCCACTATTTTTCTTAGCAAGTGTTTGGCGTTCGGCTCATAGTGCCAGTTGCCACTTACTTTGCTTAGGATTTTAAAGAGGAATGCAATCTTTACAAATTTCAGAAACTTATACATTCAACTGTTTTCAATTTAAAATAAACAAAATTCAGTACTGAATCTCAACTTTTTATTGATAATACCTCTTTAGAGAAGTAGCATTCCAAGGCTTGTTAACCAGCCTTCCGGCCATGGTTTCTAAGGTATATGCGCCTTTTCCTATGGCCTCTGCAATTCTGTATGGGCCTTCCCATGGTGGCATCATATTTTTGACTATCCCTACCTTCTTTTTCAGAACCAGGTCACCTAGCCTAAAGTCTCTGTGCTTTACTTTCCTGTTATGGCTGTTCGCAAGCGTCTGCTGGTAAGATGCGAGCCTTACCGCTGCTGCGTCTCTTTTTTCTTCCAGCAAATCGAGGTTAAACCTTAGCATACTGTCATTATGCTCACGGTTCCATGCCAAGCTTCGAACAGTCGGAACTAAGTGCTCGACTGGTATAACTGCCTCGGTTCCATACGCCATTGTGAATGGGCTTTCTCCGGTCGGTCGTCTAGGGGTCGTTCTGTAGGCCCATAAGACGTTCGGCAGTTCATCTAACCACCTTCCTTTCCTTTCCTCTAGTTTCTTCTTGATACAAGTAAAGATTGTTCTGTTTGTAATTTTCGCTTGTCCATTGGCCTGTGGGTGACTTACTGCTGCCAGCTTTTGATTAATTCCATACTCCTCCAACAGCTCTCTTACTTGCTTACTGTCAAGGTTGGTACCATTATCCATGACGATTGACCTCGGAACACCAAACCGGCAAATAATATTACTCCAAATGAATCGTCTCATATGAGTTTGAGTAACACTCGGATATGGCTCTGCTTCCACCCACTTAGTAAAGTAGTCTGTAGCCAGTAACACATACTTGTTCTGAGCTCTGCCAGTTGGTAGAGGACCAACTACATCCATCCCCCATTGTGCGAAAGGCCATGGTGTGGCCATTACATGCAAGTCTTCAGGCGGTTGGTGAATCAGTGGTCCGAACCTTTGGCACTTATCGCACCTTCTGGACAATTCTTCCGAATCTTGCGACATGTTTGGCCAGAAGTACCCTTGAGCCATTGCTTTGTGTGCTAATGATCTCCCCTCTGAGTGGTTTCCACATACGTCTTCATGAATAGCTCATAATATTTGCCGAGCCTCTGTGGGGGTAACACACTTTAAGTACGGTCTGGAAAAAGATCTTCTGTATAACTGGTTATGCACTACGGCGTACTTTGCAGCATTCGCTTTGATTTTCCTGGCCTCATCTTTTTGTTCAAGCAGAGTACCGTCTCGGATATAAGTTATGATCGGATCAATCCAACTTGGTTCATATGGAATAACATTCACTTGCTAAGGATCCGAGCCTGAAGGTTCTTCGAAAATGGATGGTTGGTTTAATATTCCCACTGGAACCACCCTTGCCAATGTTTCTCCAGAACCCGAGGCGCTACATGCTAGCCTGTCGGCATCTTCGTTATACTCCCTTGGAATTTGAATGAATTCAATTTTTTCAAAGTTCTTCGCTTCCCGCATAACAGCAGAACGATATGCTTCCATCGTTTCGTCCTTGGTTTCATACTCACCCCTCACCTGCCGAACGACTAACTGTGAGTCACTAAAAACATTCAAATTCCTGACCTTAAGTTCTTTGGCAAGCTTTATTCCTGCCAGCAACGCTTCATACTCTGCCTTATTGTTCATGGCTGCGAATTCAAGCCGAAGCGCTTGGCTTAAGGTTGTACCTTCTGGCGTCTGCAATTTGATCCCAATGCTTGCACCCATCTGATTTGAGGATCCATCAACGAAGAGTTTCCATAAGCACTTACAAAGATCCTCCTCCACGTCCTCTGAATCACATTCTAGTAAAAAATCTGCCACCGCCTGCCCTTTAACTGCTGTTCTAGGTTCGTATGTGATATCAAATGAGCTTAACTCTATGGCCCACTTCATCATTCTTCCGGATAGATCCAGTTTGTGCAGGATTATTCTGATAGGGAAAGTGGTTAGAACGATAATAGGATGGGATTCAAAATAATGCCTGAGCTTTCTTTTCACATGCACTAGCGAGAGTATCACCCGCTCTGCCTTTGAATAACGTCTTTCAGCCTCAGTCATTGTCTTGCTAACATAGAACACTGAATATTGCTTCCCTTCTGCGTAGCGGACCAGAACGCCACTTGTCACGATGCTGGACACTCCGAGATACAAAAACAGCTTTTCGCCTGATTCTGGAGCTGACAGTTCCGGAAGGTTCTGCATATATTTTTTCAGAGCAGTTAACGCTAGGCGTTGTTCATCTCCCCAGACCTGCCTGCGGTGGTTCCGGATTGTGTCAAAAAATGGTTTGCATCGATCTGACAATTTGGAAATGAAACGGCTCAGTGCAGCAATCCGTCCCGTAAGTGTTTGCACTTCTTTGATTGTCGTCGGCTCGGCATTCTTAGTCAGAGCATCTGCTTGGGCAGGGCTTGCCTCGATGCCTCTGAGATTAACCACGTGCCCTAGGAATTGGCCTGAACTTACACCGAACGAGCACTTGGTCGGATTGAGCTTCATTCCATTTCGCCGCAAAACATTAAACACGTCTCGAAGATGCTGCACATGATCATCTTTCTTCTTACTTTTGACCACCATATCATCAATGTAAGCCTCCACTGTCTTCCCTATTTGTTCCTTAAAAATCTTGCTAATAAGTCTTTGGTAAGTTGCCCCGGCGTTCTTCAGTCCGAACGGTATAACTTTGTAGCAATATGTCCCGCGTTCAGTAACGAAAGAAGTTTTTTCTTCATCAGCGGGATCCATGGGGATCTGATTATAACCCGAATAAGCATCTAAAAAGGTCAAGCGTTCATATCCAATAGTTGCATCCACCATCTGATCAATCTTTGGCTGCGGGAAGCTATCCTTCGAACAAGCTTTGTTTAAATTGGTAAAATCAATGGATACGCGCCATTTCCCATTTTTCTTTTGCACAACGACCACATTCGATAGCCAGTCGGGGTAGTACACTTCTCTTACGAACCCCGCATCAAGCAGCTTATCAACTTCCTCGGCAATATTTCGGTTGCACTCGGGGGCAAACCGTTTCTGCTTCTGCTTTACAGGCTTTGCATTGGGGTTAACGTTCAAGGAGTGACAGGATACCGAAGGATCAATCCCTGGCATGTCTAGGTGACTCCATGCGAACACATCTGCGTTTTGAGACAAGAAATCAACTAATTCCTGCTTTTCCTCCTCAACGAGTCGCTCCCCTACTCTGGTTGTCCGTTCTGGTCGGAACTGATCGATCTGCACATCAAGCAGGGGTTCTTCAGTCAAGCTTACTAGTTCCTCCTCTCCATTCTGCTTGGAGGGAGGCTCCTGTAATTGTTATCTCGGACTTACTGAACGAATGGGAACTTTCCCCTTTCCGGCATATTTCATCGTTATAGAGTAACATTCTTTAGCTGTAACTTGGTCTCCATGAATGTCAATCACTTTGGTTCCGTCCGGTCCCAGACATCTCATTACCTGATGCAGAGTGGAAGGAACACCTTGAACTCTGTGGATCCACCCTTTGCCCATCAGAAGATTGTAAGAGGGATGAATTTCAACAACTACAAAGGTTTCCATCAAAACCCTTTCGGCAGCATGTACCGCTACCTCCACCGTGCCGACGGGCTCCACTCGCTTTCCATCAAACCCTAATAGTGGATTCCCGGTGGATTTCAGCTGATCCTGTTTGATCTCGAGCCGAACGAATGTATCTCTTGGCATGATGTTCGCACTACTTCCAGGGTCAATTAGAACTCTGCGCACCAAGCATTTGGCCACTGTCAAACTTACGACCAGCGGGTCCTCATGAGGGATCTGAACATGCAACAAGTCTGTTGCGTCAAACTTTATCTGCGTTAATGCGCTCTACTGGTGCAGAGTGTTTACACTGCCTATCCTTCTCTTCATGCGTGCCTGACGAAGGCGTGTTTGAAGCAATTCATCTGATTCCTCAGCAGGTTCTGGCCGACCGTGAATTGCATTAATTACTCGAACTGGTTGTGTGTTGTGAGAATTCGACTTCTAATTCTTCTTCATATGCTCCATTGGTCGGTTCTGCTCCACCGCTGGTCCTTGAATATAACTTGCGAACTCCCCTCTGGCTATCGGCATCTCTACCCGTCTCCTTAGGTTCCTGCATTCGTTAGTCTGGTGGCCAAAATCAGAATGAAATGCACAGTGCTTAGACTGATCCCTCTGTTCGAGAGGTTGTCTGATTGGTAAAGGAGGTCGGAACTTATCTTTATTTTCTTGGTACAGTCTTGCTAGGGTAACTTTCAATAGAGTAATCAGCTCTTCCTCTCTGGGCCTCTTCTCGGATTTCCACGAGGAGCGTTGCGGTTGAACCTATTTTTGCCTGATCTTTGCTTTGGTCTTTTCTTCCGTGGATATAACGGATGTCTTCCGAGCGTTTGCCGCCTCTTCTTCTTCCAAGCGCACAAATCCATCGGCTCTTTCGTTAAGTTCATCCATAGTCCTCGGCGTGTTGACCACCAAGCTTGTGTGGAACGGGGTGCCACGATTCATGGCCAGTATGAATGCTTGAACTGCCGTTGAAGGGTGACATTCAATAACCATGCTCTTGGTAAGGTTAAACCTGGTTAGGAAAGCCTGGAGACGCTCTTCAGCGTGTTGCTTCATTGTGAATAAGCTCGAAATATCTTTCGCTGGACGCTTGTTTCCATAGTATTGGCTTATGAACCGATCGCACAGGCTTCGAAAACTATCCACTGAACCCCTCGGCAGGTTCTTGAACCAATTCAGAGCTGGTCCGGCCAGACTCGTAGGAAAGCACTTGCACATCAAAGAGTCATTCTCAGTGTTTAGAGCCATTTTCAGCTAGATGTGATACACATGATCGATCGGATCAGTCGTTCCGTCGAACAGAATGAAAACGGGCATGGAAAATTTCCTCGGACTCGGAGCATTCAGAATCTCATCGGTGAACGGTGAATCCACTGTTCGAGCTACTGAACGGAGTGCTTCATTTTCCCTCTGGAACCCCGCAGCTGCTCTCTGGTTTACTGATCTCCTCTCTGAGCTATGATAGTCGAACGTCATCATGGAAGGCCGATAGGTCAGATCGAATGATCTATCCTCAACGAAGTCTTTGCGCCATGGAGGCATAGCTTTCTGACGAATCAACTCTGTTGCTTCACCTCGGCTGAGCGTTTCTTGATGTGGATTAAAAGTCATTGCTTCGTTTCGCCTGATCTGCTCATGCCGTGGGTCCATGTGAGTCGATCCTTCACAATCATCCATACGACGAAGATTTGGCGGCAAACCGTCTCGCCGGATTTCCTCGCGGTGAGGATCTACTAGATTATTTCCAACCTCCTCACCGTGATGTGCTGCATTGGTACGTGCACCTTCTTCTCCTATCGAGAGTGGTTGTGGAATTACTGGAGCTTCCTGACGCTGCATTTCATTCCTTAGATCCGCATTTTCTCTCCGAAGAGCTTCGATCATGTTCATCAACTCATCAAGTTTCACTTGCTGGACGTTCTCAACCGTATTAGAGTTGTCATCCCCTATCATGATTCCGGATCGAAGCAAAGGCATGAATTACGAACTTCGAAACAGATCTAAGCGTTACCGATGCAAACTCCGCTAGATCTGGGCTTAACTTCACCGAATCGTGATCACTGTTTGCTAGATCTGAACTTTTCTAGCTTCAAACTCGTCGGATCTGATTGCAACTGAGCAAATCACAATTGCGTCATTCCAAAGAAAATGCCTCAGAATCCTCAATAAGCAAGAATTCTCTCGGAACAAACTACAATCTCACTGATCTGGATTCAACTTCCAGAAATCACACTGCGTATTCACAAACTCGATTGAACTAATATGGTACTGATCGGGCTCGAATTGATCTTCGTCCTCGATTCCCACAGACGGCGCCAATTGAAGATACAAGATTTTGTTTCTTCTCTCTCTCTCCCTCTCTCTCTCTCTAGCATTCTCCTCTCACTTTTCACCTGTCATGGTCTATTTATAGGCCATCACCCTTATTGCTGTTAACCAATTACATTAGGCCTATATTCGAAAGCTCTCTTCCTTCTGGGCTTGGTCTTCCAATGGGCTTGACCTTCCTCGATGGATCCCCCAGGTTCGGCCCATTCCAAGGCGCTTTGGCATGGATCCTACTTCAATCATTCGACCCGATCTCGTTCCTGTGAACCATATCCGGCCCATGCCACTTGCCGCATCCTCAGGCACAATCCATCAAGGAATAAGTATGAACCATCAAGAGAATCACAATAGCATTCCTTTAAGCACTATGTTTTGACAATCTCTAAATCCATGGCATCAATACACATAGACATGCATCAACAACACAAAATCTAGAGACAAGAACATGAACATTGTGATACCCCTCGGATCCAAGACATGGGTTGATCAGGCCCAAGCCCAAACCCGAGGGATATCAAACAATTAATATGTAATTGAACACAGAATACAAGATAAAATAAATAGTAATAATAATAATAAGCTGAAAGAATGCTAATTGAAAATCCCTAAAATAATATACTTATTGAAATCTGTTAAATCTAAACTCCATAGGTATACAACTTGGGAATCCATCCATTGGACCCCTTATTAAAAGTTCTCAAACCGAAACTGGAAACTGAAATAACCGAAATAAAAACTAAAGCTAACATAAAGAAGATTCCTACATAGGCAGGGGAATGAATATCTGTATCTGCTCTTCACGTCCAAGCTCTAACCCTGGAACTGACGAACACCTGAAAAATGAAGAAGTGGGTCAGGCCCACATGCAAGTCCTGATTTACAACAATCCAAACAGTAATCCGATACGCAGATACATCCTAGAAAGACTCAACAATAACTAGAGTAGTCCATATATGTATAAGTACACACTATAGGACGCTCACTAGTCCAAAAAGGTCTGTCTCAGCCTGAATAGAGATACCATGCAAATCGCACTTACTGTGGTCATGTGTATCTAGACCTACCAGGGAACAATACCTCTGTCCAGCTATCTATCCTAGGCAATATACGAGCCCTAACCATGGTCATGAGACTCAACTCATACCACGGCACTATATAATATATATGTAAAGTCCGTACTCCTCCTAATACAAAATACCATCCATCTGTGTAGTGATCTGATATATGTATAACAAATCGATCCTGGAACTATAGTGGATCATTCAATTCACAATTGATATGACACATGTAGGTGATGGACTTAATCTTTATGACTAATCCATACCTTATTCCAAATTAGGTAGAACTTAGTGTTTGAACTAGTTCATACCTAGTATGTCACCGTCCCATACTGGTACATACCATCCTCCAGTTAACATAGTTGACAAATCAATATAATTATTTATCAACTACTTCCGAGAATAATCCTAAATATAGTTTATCATATAACCAATTCATGCATCCAAAATAAATCTTAGAATTCCAATTACAGTACAATAAATTGACAAAGCAAGAGTATGCAATTTATTCCTCCAAATTCAACATAAATTGACGCAGTTTAATAAAACCTACTATCAATTGATTCCACAAATAAGCACTAATATAGTTTAACATGTGCATAACTAATAAATGCATTCAACATTCGATTTATAAATTATTTTCCAGTGCTTGATATAAATGAAACAAAGCTGCACATTTAACTCCTCCAAACAATCCTCAGATTGGTGTAGTAGTATATATTACAACATCAAGCATTCCTATTTAAGTATAAATATTTCAGATGAACAACTATACTCTTTACAGTGCCACAACATGATTAATAGTAACAAATCATACAAGTAAGAGTTGCTAAAAACTTCCATAGCAATTTAAGTTCATCTGCCAACCTTCCACATGCAAGCTTAATATTTAATCCTATGTTGTCTCATGCTTCAACGCATTAATATTTTCTTGCTTCCTACTTGTTTTACATTTCTGAAATAGATATATACACCATTCACAGCAGCTGTAACATTTAAACCAATCCCTACTGTCCCAAAGCAACCCAGAAATCCAAAACACCAAGAAGAGATGAGGGAGCCGCCTCCATAAAACCTTGGAGCCGCCTCTCCCTTGGTGGAGCCGGCTCCACAACATGTTGAGCTAGCTCTAACCCTTGTAGAGCCAGCTCTACACCCTTGTAGAGCCGGCTCTTCTTCCCCCAGAGCCGGCTCCCTCTTTTGGTGAGCCGGCTCTCCTCCTTTGAGAGCCGTATCCCCTATTCTGATCATCTTCTTCGTCTCTGGCGAAGTCCAGAACCTCTGTTCAGTTTTTATAACTTAATTTAGGGTTCAATTGTCCTAAAATTAATTATAACAATGTCTCCAATCTCATATACACAAAGGTTAAGCAAGATTAAAAATTCATGCAAACAGATTCTTAAGCAAGAACAACTTCCAACACAAAAACCAGATTTATGCAACGATTTAAAAAAAATTGATTCAATCATGCTTACAAGATTAATATTAACTTTAATTTAATCTGTTTTAATACTTGATTCATCCCTGGAGTCTAACTAGGCATGCACAGAACACGAACTAAAGGGAAAGAGAAGGACAGAACTTGCCTTTGAGTTTCAGACTTTGAAACTCTAAACCACCGTCTCTGAGGTTTTCTGACCACCTTCTAAATTGTTGTTTTACTCCTCTGCTACTCTTGGTTAAACCCAGAAGAAAACCCTTGTTCCCTTCTTCTTGAACTTCTCTGTAGATCACTCAAGTTTTCTCTGTTTCTCTGTCTCTCACTCTCTGTATCTAGGTACGTGAACAGAGTTGTACGTACTTCCCAAAACCCTAAACCCACATTATGACATATTTATAGGCCCAAAACAATAACCCTAATCCGTGTAAAAATTAGAGACTAAGCCCTAATTCCAACCTTAATCGGCCCATGAAACTACCTAAGTTGAAACAGATGGCGGCTATGATAAAACCTAAACCCTACGTTACGATAACTCAATTATAAACAATTAAATAATTACCATTTAATACAATAATTAACCAATTAATATAAAACGCAATTATTCAAATAACTCACGAAATAACAATTAATTTAATTTAAAGAAAAATACAATTTAAACAATTAATTAAATAAAAATACTATTTAAACAATTTATTAAATTCCAGGACAATACAATTTAAACAATTAATTAAATAAAAATACTATTTAAACAATTTATTAAATTCCGGGACTGTCCCTTTTAAAATTAGGGGTATTACAAACATCTATTCTAGCATACATAGACATGTGAATAGAATGAAATGATCAATTGGAAGCATTAAACCACACAAATCATTGACTAAACAAGATCTATATATATATCAAAGTGTCAAAACATTAATTACAACACTAATCCCTCAATAATACACAAGATTAAGATATAGAAAGCATGCTTGGGGCTAACTCTAGCCCCAAGAGGATGTCTAGCCACTCATGGTGAGGATGCTCCAACCCTCAAGGGCTAACTCAATGGAAAAGGTTTGCTCCTTGTTGATGAAGATCTCTGATAGTGTCTCTAGCCTCCTCCTCCAAGCTTTCTTAGAGATGGTATATTTCCAAAAAATTCAAGTATTGGTCTCCTATCTCCTATGTGTCCCCCCACTAAAAAACAATCCTTATCCTTATATAGGTAGGTTAAAATCACTCCCCAAATGAGCTAGGGTCGTGCACACAATATTCTCCAATGATTGGATAAAGGACAACTTTCAATGGGCTGAAATTTTAACTTTTTGCACTTGGAGGAAGTTCGATCGATCGAACCTTGGACTTGGAAGAACTGGCTGAGATCGATCAAACTGAGGCTGGATCGATCCAACTGGCTGAGCTTTTTGGGAAAAGACAAATCCGAGATATTTTGGGAGATATTTTTGGGAAAAGGACAAAGGTGGTTAGTGGGTGGACAGCTATGGATAAGATCAATCATTTGGATAAGGACAAAGGTGTTCGATCGATCGAAGAATGATGTTGGATCGATCGAACTTTTGGACTTAAGTGCTTTTGGGTCAAGACTTGGATCTATCTTGAAGTGCTGAGATCGATTAATGTTCGATCGATCGAACCTTAGATTTGGATCGATCGAACTTACTGCTTTGCTTCATTTTGCTTCTTTCTTCCTCCACTTTGCTCCTTTCTTTGTTTAATCTCAGAATTGCTTCAAATAAACTCTTATTTGGTTGAGTTAGCTTATTTTCGGGATAAGTGCTTGAAAATGAAAATAATACGAAATCAATCTAAAATGACAAAGTAAGATACATAAAGGTACTAGAATGCCTAAGCTTAAGGGGTTTAAATACGCACTTTTTAGTGCTCATCACACGTCCAACTGGATCGACACCGATCCCTGAAACATATGTTGCCTCCTCCAGTAGTCGTGGACGCGGACGTGGACGTGGTCGTAGTGGTAGAAATGAATATGGTCGTGGTAAAAATAATAACCACAATAATGAATATGGTCGTAGTAAAAATAATAACCACAATAATGAATATGGTCATGGTAGAAATCATTCTTATTACTGTGAAGGATATCAATTAGAGATCCACACCATATCCCCAAAAGAGAGATTATAATGAAATGAAGTAAAAGGGAAGGATGTGGCTCAACCTCTCAAGGCACATGATAATACTTGTTATCGGTGTGGCATGACAGGGCATTGGCAAAGCATTTGTCATACACCTAAGCATCTGGCTGAACTTTACCAAGCCTCAATGAAAGAAAATGGGAAACAAAAGGAAATGAATTTTATTGATCATGATGAGCCATCACAAATCTGGAAAATGAATTTTATTAATTATGATGAGCCAGTTGATATCACAAATCTGGATGTATCAGATTTTTTTGAGGACTGTGATGGAAAGATAAACTTCCTGATTGGTGATGGAAATGTCTACACCAATTAATCTTATTTTCTTTTCATGTTCTATCTACTATGTTTTTATTTTTCTTGTATTAAAGTTTTTATCTTCTAGTTTGTATTAAAGATTCTTTTATTATAAATGTTTCTTTTCTGATAAAGAAATTTGCATGAATAAGAATGGATCTGACTAGTTCCAAAATAAATGGTTAAGACATATGTCTTGCAGATAGTGGAACAACACATACAATCCTTCGAGATCAAAAATATTTTTTCTATTTAACTCTGACAGACGTTAGTGTCAGTACAATATCAGGTCCCACCGACTTGATTGAAGGCTCTGGACGAGCCAACATCATTTTACCACATGGAACAAGATTGCAAATTAATGATGCCTTATATTTTATAAGATCTCGGAGAAATCTGTTGAGTTTTAAAGACTTACGTCGTAATGGGTATCATATTAAGACCGCAAATGAAAGAAATGTGGAATATCCCTACATTACTTCCATTACCTTATGCAAGAAGTAGATATTTGAAAAACTTCCTATTTTCTCTTCTGGGTTATACTATACAACCATTAGGACAATTGAGTCAAATGTTGTCATACATAAAAAATTGTGTGACCCAAAACTTTTATACTTTGGCATGATCGACTTGGTCACCCGGGGAGTACAATAATGCGTCGAATTATTGAAAATTCACATAGACACCTACTAAAGGATCAAAAAATCATCTTACCAAATAATCATCTATGCACCGCCTGCTCACAAGGTAAGTTGATTATCAGACCATCCCCTTTAAAAGTCATTGTTGAGTCTCCCATATTTTTACAACGAATTCACAGGGATATATGTGGGCCAATTCATCCACCTTGTGGACCATTTCGCTATTTTATGGTCTTAATTGATGCCCCAACACGATGGTCATATGTTTGTCTGCTTTCTACTCATAATGTTGCATTTGCTAGACTACTTACTCAAATCGTTAAATTACGGGCACATTTTTTTGATTACCCAATTAAGACAATCCGTCTTGATAATGTCGCTTAATTTTCTTCTTAAACTTTTGAGGATTTTTGCATGTCCGTTGGAATTAATGTTGAACATCATGTTGCACACATTCATACTCAAAATGGTATGGCTGAATCTTTTATTAAAAGACTTCAGTTAATTGGTCATCCTTTGCTTATGCGACAAAATTACCTGTATCAGTTTGGGGACATGCCATATTACATGCTGCATGATTAGTTCGTATACGACCAACTGCTTATCATAAGTACTCACCATTGTAACTTGTTTTTGGTCAACAACCAAATATTTCTCACATACTAGTTTTTGGTTGTGCTGTTTATGTTCCAATTGCACCACCACAAGGCACTAAAATGGGTCCTCAACGTAGACTTGGAATTTATGTTGGTTTTGATTCTCCATCTATTATTAGATATCTTGAAACCTTGACAGGTGATGTCTTTAAAGCACGATTTGCTGACTGTCATTTTGATGAGACTGTTTTCCCACCATTAGGAGAAGAAAAGGCACAACAGCAACGTGATCTTACTTGGAATGCCCTGGAATTGTCTCATTTTGATCCTCGTACAAATCAATGTGAACAAGAAGTTCAGAGGATCGTTCACTTGCAAAATATTGCAAATCAATTACCTAATGCATTTACTGATACAAAGAAAGTAATAAAATCGCATATACCAACTGCAAATGTACCAGCACGAATTGCTGTCCTTGAGGGACCTTCTGTCAGTAATGCAGCAAATGCATCTAAAACACGCCTGGAGCGTGATAGACCAGTTGGTGCAAAAGATATTATTCCTAGTAAAAGGAAATCACAAAGAAAAGCTGGCACTCTTGAAGAGGCCACAAAAAGACTAATAGATATTATTGATCAATTTGAGTTAATAGCCCTTGATAAGGCAAAGCCTCTTGATGAGTCTCAGGTACCTAAAAATGATAAAATAATAAATATTGATGAGACAAAGGCAACAGATGATGATATGGCTCTTGATAAGGCATAGGTACCTGAAAATGATGAGATCTCACTAAATTATGAAATGAGATGGAATAGAAATGAAATTATTGTCGACAACACATTCTCATATGTCATTGCTCTTGATATTGATAATGAGGATCCGGAATCTCAAAACGTCGAAGAATGTCGACGAAGAAATGATTGGCCAAAATGGAAGTAAGTGATACAAATAGAGCTAAATTCATTAGCTAAACGTGAAGTATTTGGACCAGTAGTCCAGACACCTAAGGGTGTTAATCCTGTTAGGGTACAAATGGGTATTTGTACGAAAGCGTAATGAGAAAAATGAAATCGTGAGATACAAAGCCCGACTGGTAGCTTAAGATTTCTTACAGAGACTTGGTATTGATTATAAGGAAACGTACTCCCCTGTAATAGATGCACCCACATTTAGATTCATAATACATTTGGCAGTCACAGAAAGATTACATATACATCTAATGGACATGGTTATAACATATTTATATGGATCATTAGATAGTGATATTTATATGAAAATCCCAGAAGGATTTAAAATGCCTGAAACAAAACCACGTAATATGTACTTGATAAAATTACAGCGATTTTATATGGATTGAAGCAATCTGGATGAATGTGGTACAATCGCCTTAGCGATTACTTACTTAAAGAAGGGTATGTGAACAATCATATTTGTCCATGCATTTTTATTAACAAATCAGAATCTGGTTTTGTTATTGTTGGAGTATATGTTGACGATCTGAATCTTATGGGAATATTGGATAAGATCGAAAAGACGACCACTTATTTAAAGAAATAATTCGAAATGAAGGATCTCGAAAAGACAAAATTCTGTCTTGAGCTACAGGTTGAACATTTTTCGAGCAGTATTCTCATCCATCAATCAACATATACATAAAAGATTCTAAAATGTTTTCATATGGATAAAGCCTATCCATTGAGCTCTCCAATGGTTATCCGATCACTTGACATCAAGAAAGATCATTTTCATCATTGAGAGGATGATGAATAACTCCTTAATCCTGAAGTGCCCTATTTCAGTGCAATTGGTGCTTTTTTATATCTTGCAAATTGCACAAGACCTGATATAATTTGTCCAGTCAATTTATTAGCACGGTATAGTTCTGCACCAACTCGCAGACATTGGAATGGAATCAAACACATATTACGATATCTTCGTGGCACAACTAATATGTGATTGTTTTATTCAAAAGTATCAAGTTCTCAATTAGTTGGATACGCAGATGCCGGCTATCTCTCTGACCCACATAAAGCCTATTCACAAACAGGATATGTGTTTACCTGTGGCGACACAGCTATATCATGGCGATCTATGAAATAGACAATGATTGCCACTTCTTCAAATTATTCTGAAATACTCACAATTCATGAGGCAAATAGGGAATGCTTTTGGTTGAGATCAATGATCCAACATATTAGAACAACATGTGGTCTCTCATCAATAAAAGATAGCCCAACAGTATTTTATGAAGATAATGCGGCATGCATTGTATAGATGAAAGAAGGGTATATTAAAAATGACAGGACCAAGCACATCTCACCAAAATTCTTTTATGCACATGAACTCCAGAAAAAAGGGTGATATTGATATTCAAAAGATACGTTCATGTAAAAATTTAGCAGATCTATTCACTAAAACGATTCCAACTACAACATTTAAGAAGCTGGTGTACAACATTGGAATGCGTCAACTAAAAGATCTTCAGGGTTAAACTAATGAGGGGGAACAATTGATCAAAGAGGTATTAGCATGATGTACTCTTTTTTCTTTCGTCCAGGTTTTGTCTCACTGGGTCTTCCTGGTAAGGTTTTAATGAGGTAGTTTTTAATCTATGCAATACCATTTTCAGATACACAAGAATACTGTACTATTTTCCCTTCACTAGGGTTTTGTCCCACTGGGTTTTCCTTAGCAATGTTTTAACGAGGTATATTCTTAGTGTAGTTTTGTGGACCCTAAGGGGGAGTGTTATGTATATCTAAATGTGTGGGGTCCTTAAATATGATCACATTTTGAAACTTACTTGGGAAGACACCCTTGGTGGCGTACAGAAGAAGCTAAAATTTGAGCCTATAAAAGGCTATGGCTATATGCTACTCGTGAACAACATTTGAATGAAACAAAATTCTCTCTTTTTCATTCTCTCTCTCTCTCTCGCTGAAAGCTTTTCCATTTTCTCTCATTGATATTATTATCTCTCTCTATATATACACATATATTTATTTCAAAGATAACATAAAAAGTTGATTGATTTATGGGGAAACAATTTATTGATGTGAATGAGTTATGAAAATAATTTTTTTTTTATTTTATTTTTAAAATTAGTTTGAGACAGTTATATGTGCATAATCAGGGAAAAAAAGAAACCATTCCACTTATCCTCTATTTGTTCTTAAAAGACTAAAGAAATAACAGGGAAATTTTTTTTAAGCAAAACAATTAATCCCCCCCGCCCCCCGTGCGAGGGGGCGGGCAAGGGAAAGAGATGGTAAAATCTCAAAATTTACGAATATAAATTAATTGTAGTTTATATTATGAGGTAAAGTGATTTTTTTTTTCTTTAATAAAAGGAAAAAAGGGTTGGGAATATGGAAAAGTTAACCTACATTTGTTGGTCATTCCATATTAGTATTGATTCCGAAAGAAAATAAATAAATAAATAAATAAAAATAGCATTAATATAATAGTGAGACTAATTAAAATGAGACATTTAAATATTCTCCACATTTTGAGTTGATACTTAATACTCATTTGGAGTGTCAGGTTTTAATCTATACATCTATTAATCTAATTTCTAACACTTAAAAAAATGAGACGTTTACTTAAATAAATTTCAACAAGTTTAATGGATAGAATCCAGATTTTTTTTTTTTTGCAATCATAAATGGTTAAGTCACATGCTAAGGAGAATTATAATTGGGTGAGTAACACAATGGTTGTGCAAAGAGAAAAAAAAAAAAAAAAAAAAAAAAAAAAAAATTGAACACCCACAACTGTAAAAAGTCACGATATTAATAATGTTTAATACAAATGACAAACTTTTATTATTGGGAACATACACGGTAGAGAAGACATTACAAATATTTTATGTAGTTTGGAAATTAATATTTTATGTAGTTTGTTTATCTATTATATATGTATTTTTATTTCCTTCAAAACAGTGATAGTTGATGAATTCTTTGCATTTCACCTTTTTCTAAGTCAAATACGACTAGGTTATCTCTCATTTCTCTTTTCTGTATTTTCTAACCATTGAGATTTTTTTGCATTTTATCATAATTTCTAAATCAAATACAATTAGGTTATCTCTCATTTCTCTTTTCTTTATTTTCTAAGCCTTGAGTGTTTTTTTTCCCGCGTTTTATCGCATGGGAATGTGAGAGGGGACCGTATGTGACCGTATAATTTATGAATTTATTATTTTTTTTTTCAAAAAAAAAATAAAAAAGAAAAAGAAGAAAAAAAAAGGGTGTATTTTGGACAAAGTTGTAAACTCACACATTTATGTATTTAAAGTTGTTTGGGGGAAAAGAAAAAAAGTATTTTTTGGGGCAGTGAAGTGAAGGGCACAGAAGAGAGAAAGAGGGATGAACGACCTGTCCAAACCCCCTAATCTGAGAGAGAACCACCATCACCGCCATTGGTACAGCTGCAAACCAATCCCAAACACAGCAATCTACGTGCTCGTCTCTCTATTCTTTATTGGCCTTGGAGTCTCCATTTTCATCCTCGTTGTGGTCCACAACGCCTTCTTCTTCGTCTCTCTCCTCTTTCTCTCTGCTCTCGTCACTGCCTTTTTGCTCTGGAACGCGCTCAACTGGAGACGAAACGGTTCCTTGCTCCTCTTCCTTCACTCATTCCCCGATTCCGACATTCGCTTAGCTCGTGATGGCCAGCTCGTCAAGATCACTGGGGTAATCTCACTCTTCTCTCTCTTTCTATTATGTATTTTGATTCCATTCCTAGGGTTTGTTGTATCGTTTCGCTACACATTTGGGAAAAAGAGAGAGTAAAGAACACCCTTCTTTAAACACATAATAGATGAGATTATAGAGTTGAAATTCCTTGTCACTCGCGTACACATAGGTTTTTCCAAGTAGAAAAGTATGAGGAATATGGTTGGCTCTGGATGGAACCAACCTTACCCGGGGAGGACTTATCTTGTGTGTTGAAACCTATGGTGTCACTGAAGCTTATTTGGCTTGATCAAACTTTTGGTTATCTTGTGCTATGATTTTTTTTTTTTTTTTTTCAGTACCCATGAATGCAATAGTATGATTATTCTGCACCTTATACTGATTTTGGTCCCTGCAATTTAACGTTCTGCGTTTTGCCCTAATTGGAAATTTCATATCATTCTTGAAGTAAATTGGTGGGAAATATTGGTTCCTATAATTAACATTATCCTCCAAAAGAAAAAAGCACATTGCCCATAATTAACATTCTACTTGAAACAAGTGATTCTACTTGTTTTTTCCTGAAAATGTGAGAAGAAATGAAAATGCTTAAATAAAATGATGCTTGCTGTTTTCTCTTATTTCTTTCCCTTCCTTTTTGGTGCATAATAACTAGTGGGCAATTTCTTTCCCCCTCTCCCTTATTGGTCCGGTTAACTTAAAGGAGTGAAGAAGTTTCCAGAAGGCCAGTGACCTAGCGGTATCGGACCCTTATTTCCCAAAGAGAGGTCAAGGGTTCAAGCCTCCAAGGAGGCATGTGTGTGTGAGTACCAACTAAGGAAAAAAAAACAAAGGAGTGAAGAAGTCTTGCTTTAAACAAGATGACTGACAACTTGGACTTGATTGGCCTGGCCACGTTTCATTGTTAGATATTTGTGAAATAGAGCACGGCATTAGTTTTCCTTATCCAGAAGATACTTGGCGCAGAAACTTGTAATGACTTCCATACATGCTTAAGCTAAAAAATACAACTATACAAGTACAAGCCTGTTTGTGCAGTCACTTGTATTTCTCTGAAAATACAAATGATCCCATGAGAACCATTTGGTCCTGCTTGCTCTCATGTGTATGTCTTTATTATTATTATTATTATTATTATTATTATTATTTTATCTTCGTCTGTAATTTTTGAGCACTGCATTACTGCACGTGCTAGCTAATAAGTACCTTATGGTTGATGGTGGGCCAATTGCGATTTGCTTTTCTGATGATTTCAGCTTGTCTCGTGTGGGAATGTCTCCCTACAATCTTCATATGAGAAGGCCACCGGATGTGTTTACACATCTACTCTGTTGTACGAATCTGGAAAACTTGGTTTGAGGCCTGCAGATGTTAATATATCATGCTTCCAGTGGAGAGTAACATATTCTGAGGTATGCTATTTTTTCTATTGAAGCAAATGAATGGTAGTCCATACGTTGGTTGTGGATCACATTCTGTACACTTTTAATAAGATTGGTTGCATTGTTCATTTTGTTTGATACTTAAGGCTGATGTCAATTTGTTTCTTTATTCTTTAGTCTCTACTCTAATTTTATGTAAGTTTATACAAATACTTGTCATAATTCGTGTAATACCTAAGTTGTTTCTTCTTTCATGGAATAACTTTCACTTGGATTCTAAAACCTCAGCTCTTGAACCATTCTGTAACCGCTTGAAATTGGCTATATAAATCATCTTTATCCATTCCACTATAACAGGAATCTGACGCTATCATGACTTACCTCAACCTTACCCTGCATTCTTTACTTTGCCTTTGTCTTGTTGTTGCAACGCTTTCAACACAAACTCACTCTTTTCTGCTGCTGCAATACTTTTTACCTGCCATTTGATCTTGTTGGCTCGTTCACGAGGTTCCCAATTGGCATTACCTCTATGCCTGGCCTTACTTCTTTTCCCCTTCAGTTGTATTGTTCCTCTCATTGTAAATTTGTTTTATTGCTTCATTTACCATCAGTTTGGTATGCCATAAAGTGGGCAGATTATAGACCTTGAAATGAGGTTAGTAAGAGGTATAAGGTGGATATGAAGAGAAATTTGGTAGTTTGGAGGTTGAATTTCTTTGGCGACTGATGACAACTTTGAGGAATTTATACGGTATGTACTATTTAGTTTTACTTGTTTATTTTATTTTTCGAAATTGAAATTTACACCTTTGTATTGTGAAAGCTGGGGATTTGAGCCCCAAAAATCTTTGTGAATTTAGACAAACTTTCAGTTTCAAGTAGTTTCAACCCAAGGTTTTCCCCTGCTATCCATCCGTTCCAATTCTCTTGCTTCTTTTGTGTTGCCCCAGCCTACTATTTATTTCTGCCTTAAATCTGTCAGTTATTATTTGCACTTCATTGTCTACTTTTTACTCTTCCTACTTTACATATGTCATGGTCATGAACAATTGCTTCACAACTACTCAGTTTCAGCAAGCCAACATGAATACTGCTCTGCGTTTTGTTGTACATGCTGCTGACATTAGTTAACTGATTCTCCATATCTTGAAGAAAATTAAGTGATAGCAAACTTATTTTGACATATGGACTTCAACAATGAAAACTTTGGTTCTATCTATAGGTCACTAACCAATATGTACAGAGACTAAAAAAGTTATTACCTGGTGTTATTAATCTTTAATCGAGAGTACTGGGAGCTGTGAACTAGATACAGGCCTAACCTTTAATGTTATCTACATGAAGTGGTTGCTATCATATTCAAACATGCATTATCAGGCTAGGCCTATGTTGCATGGATTTGGTTATGTCTGTTAGGCTTGTATATGTCAATGCATCAGATTTATCAAATATCTAAACTCAAGGATATGAGGTTGCCGATACATAATTTTTAATATTCTTTTGTTTCCTAAAGTTTGCCTGTGTCATGCTTAGTATCTTATCTTTTGAAGTAGCTAATAGTTAGTGCAAAATCTTTGCCAGGTCTCCTATGAGTATTATTGAGAATGTTCGAGTAAACAGTACGCATCAACTCCGTGGGGTTCCTGAAAAATGAGCTAGGGAGGGGCATTGTGTTCCATGTTTGATGTTACTTGTATAATTAAAGTCTTATGTTGTAAATGAAAGCATGCCATATTGTTCAAACAATTTATATCCCTAAAATTAAAAGGTAAATTCTATCAAACAATTATTAGATTAGCCATACTTCATGCTTTAGAATGTCGGAATAATATGTTCGTAAAATGAGCATGGTGGGAACACACATGTTGAGAAGATTCGTGGTAAGACGAGAAGGGGTAGAACAAGAAATGATTACAATCATGAAATGGTTGAAATAACACCATTTGGAAATTATATGAGCAAACATCAATTAATAGAGTTTGGCCATGTGTAGTGAAGACAGAAACTACATCAGTGAGGAAGAATGATGCTGTTCATGTTAAAGGTAAGGGGAAGGGGAGAAATCACTATAAGTTAAGCCAGTAAGGTAAAATATGATAGAATGTGATTAGGGATGTCAACGAGTGGGTTTAGGGCAAGGTCCCCTTTCCCGTCTCCGTCCCCGTTTTACAAAGTAGACTCATCCCCACCCAAAATTGTTTAGCAAAAGACCCCATACCCCATCTCCGTGCCCACCCGCGCCGCCCCATTTAGAATTTTTTTTTTCTTCGAAACAATAGAAATGGTGTTAGTTTATGAGATGGTAAGGGGACAACGATATTAGGGTTTTGGTGGTTTAGTTTATGGGATATAATTTTAGTATCTTTAGGAATATATAGGACTGTTTTAGTAATTATGCATTATAAACGAGGTAGGGCTGGAGTGCCTGACCCTGCCCCACACTGGCACAGAGTTTTATCCCCTCACTCCATCCCCGATTATACCACTCCTGTCCCAATCGGGTGGGTAACTGCCAAGATGGGATAATTTGCCACCCCTAAATGTGGTTGAAGTTATAGTTTTAGGTAGAGCAGAATATGGGTTAGGAAGCATTAGACCAGTCGTCAATAGTGTGGAGACCTTGTTGAATTGATTTTTTTTTACCTAGGATAAAAAAGTGTTTTTATGTAACATAACGCTAGGCAACTCAGTCATGGCCCCTGTAATAGGCCATTATGTAACCTCATCCACTATATTGAGGTGCAGACCACACTCGCTGTTGGTCTTCCTCCTGGGCATGCGAGAAAGGATAGACAGGATTAGCAAAGTCTGAGTGCTGAACTGGATAACAGACGGGTATCCTTTAAGTGCTGATGTAATGTTAAATCTTTTTTTTTTTTCCCTATGAAGTGCCTTGTATGTTGTCATATATTGGATCAAAGTTGAATATACTGTGACAAGAACTTCTGATAACCAATATCTCTGAAGGTGGTTAATGCTGATGTATAAGGGTTTTTTTCCCTGGCAGAGATTCTCCACAGACTTTTACCTCACAGATGGAAAGTCTGGTATCAGAGCTCTAGTGAAAGCTGGTCCTGATTGTAAAGTTATTCCCCTGATCGTTGAGAGCAGACTCGTTAATACTACAGGAGAATGCAGAACTCTATCTGCTCACTTGAGGAAATGGTTAGGAGACAGAAACCTCTCAGCTGAAGCTCGTCTATTGCGTCTGGAAGAAGGGTAACAAATTTACTTAGAATCTTATATCTTTCATCTGTTTCATCTGTTATAACAAATTTACTTAGAATCTAATAAGCTGTAGTTTTCATGAGTTTTAACAGGTACATAAAAGAAGGAAGCTGTGTTAGCGTAATTGGAAAATTCCGCAGAAATGATAATCTTGTGACGATTGTTCAGCCATCAGAGCTCATCTCTATAGGATGTAGGTGGCGAAAACTACTACTTCCAGTTGATGTTGATGGATTGATTATAGGGGTCTCCGAACGGGCTAGTTTTATGACCAACCAGAACTCTGTACAACGTTTAGAACAGTGAAATGTGAAGTATGAAAAAAGTACAAGCAGGGGCTTCAGATTTTGATCATTAACTAACACTTATTTAACCCGTTTATAACTTTCATATAGTTGTAAAAATTACCTCGTCCTGGGGAAAAAAACATTTTGTTTTTACTTTATTTTGACCGAGATTGCTGGATCTACGAATAGGTGCTAACTTTTATTGTATATTTTGCGTCATTAACATTATTAAGTTATATTCTTAATATTAATTAGAAAAGGCCTTCATCATCGTTTTCTCATCCATTAGTTTTCAACTGATTTTATTTATACTAAAGGCGGAGAAAGGCTTCTTAGCGTTTCCGGAAAATGCTGTCGTAGTCACTCGTTAAATGTTTGCCCAATGATAACTTTTACTGCATCAATGGATTGTGTTTGATTGTCCATTTTCTAGGTTAATGTGACCTCGTACACAATATGGGCCTCCTAGAAAATCATGATTACGGACGGCCGGAAGGAAACCAAACCGTTCGCATAAGTTATACATTCGTTGATTAAACAATTTTGCATTTTTTTTTTTTTTTTTTGAAAGGTAAACAATTTTTGTAACGTTGTCAAGTGATGAAACAACCCATTTCGCTAATCAAATAGAAAAAAGTTGCTCCTCTTGACATGCAAATTTGAGCATAAACCCAAAGTTGGCTCTTTGAAACATGATGAAAGTGCATCTGTGAGTATATACAATCAATCTAAATCCTCTCTGCTATAGAAGCCTGTGGAAGTTCCCCTAAATTTTGCTACCACGAGCCTAATTTTGCAATTTATATTTATATCTCACTTACAATCTACACTACTTATTTATTATGCAAGTTCAAGATATTGGTGTGACAAATATTATTATATTGAAGCTAATAGAAATAGTTCAAAAACACCATCAAGTAGTTACACATATGTACAATGAATACGTGCATGCATTTACATAATACATTCCTTAATTGAAACCTTGTTGTCAGTGTTTTTGTGAGTGAGATGCAATCCTCCTGCATTTAAACCATTGTACATAGACACAGTGCCAGGTTCATCCACTTGACCAAATTGTGGGAAGATGAGTAGAATGAAGCTGTTACAATGCATGGGTAGATAGGACTTCCATCAGTTGTAGATCTCCTCTTATATAATCGCCATGTTATCAATTAGAACAATATTTTAGTCAGTAAATTTAAACGAAAATGATAAGAAAAGGAAAATGATAAGGTGGCTGAAAACACGCCCCTTCGATAACAGGTTCTTGTTTCACATTAGATCCGGATGATGAGGGCTTTGGTCCTATAAGAACGGGTAAACAATTTTATCCAACAACTTAAGTTTTTGAATCGGATTTTAAACATTTGACCTGTTATATATAAGTAGTATCAGAACATGTTCAATTCTTAATTTGGTGTCATGCTAAGTATTCACCCGAGAGGTGTTTGAGTCGTTATTTGATGTTTTAATTTCAAACATTTTAAATAAAAAAATTTGTAAGAATATAAAACTGGATCTTCTCATTTGATATTATTTGATAATGGCATGTGTAAAGACTATATCTAGCTGTGGTAGATATAGACCAATTCAATACTGAAAATTGCACTAGTCAAATGGAGAAATGGCAGCCTTCAAATGGTCAAGATTATTGCATCGCAAGCTCTGTAATCACGGGAGATTCGTATCCCTGGAAGTGTAATGGATAGAGTGTTTGCCGTTCAATTCAAAATTTAAATATAATATTCATTTTGATTTGAACTCGCAATACTAGGCCAAATGTTTATCATTCGATTCAAAAGCTCAAGTTATTTGGTAAAACTGTTTACTTTCCCTTCTATCAATACTTTCTCCATCGGAATCTAATGTAGGACACGACCCCTCTAACATTATCTCTTACCCGAATTCACAACACTTTCATTGCGGTCAAACCACCCTGCCTACCTGTCTTCTCCCTAACAACCGACCATTTGAAGGCTGCCATTTCTCCATTTGACTGGTGCAGTTTTCAGTATTGAATTGGTCTATATCTACCACAGCTAGATATAGTCTTTACACATGCCATTATCAAATAATATCAAATGAGAAGATCCAGATTTATATTCGTACAAATTTTTTTATTTGAAGTGTTTGAAATTAAAACATCAATTAATGACGGGACACATCTTTTTTAATTTGATTAAATTATCCCCCGCCCGCCCGCCCGGTAAGATAATGTGGAAAGATGCAACTGCCGATTACCTACCATCAAGACTAAAGCATTTAAACAAACTTTTCATTAAAATAAGCTAAAGTGACTAATTCCAGGTTGACCATAATTGTTGTTTTCACTTGACTCCCCAGTCAACTAGTAATCTGTCCAGCTAATTTCCATATGCTTAGCATATAATATTATAAATTCTTGTCACAATATGTATGTATAGTTGTTTGCTAAAATGGAAGACACAGTAGCAGCATTTATGTCCATACCAGAACTGTAGATAGGCACACCAATATTGATAAGGTTGCTTTTAATTCTATGTAAATGGTGTCCGGGGTGTCCGGGGTCAAATATTCAAATAAAAAAACATCATCAACATAGCTAAATATTAGATTTTAATTTTAAGTAAATTATTATTTTATTTTTGTAATATAAAGTGTTAAAATGTAGGGTCATTTGTTTGCTAACATCTCTTTTCAGAGCCCGTTCAATTTGTATCCTCAATCAAAAAAAAAAAAATGATGGCCCCAAAGCTATATCAAAACATTATTGAAAAAGAAATTTGGGTGCAAATTGAAAAGATTTTTTTGTCTTCTTTACTCACAAAAAATAAAAGAGAAATTGTATTCTTGTCACTTTTATTTTTATTTTTGTGGTCAAGCAATTCAAAGCAAGTCATCTACATCACTAAACACGGTTCATCTAGCTTGTAGTGTCAATTTAGTTAGCATTCCTAAAAATTGTGAATGATGTATAAGTGAAGAAATTTGGAATTAGAAAGTAGGAGAATCTGAATCTGATTGATATCTTTGAGAGGAGTCTGATATTATTATGATGTCATTAATATCTTCTGCGACATCAATTTCTACTCATATAATAATAGTCGAATTTGTTCACCATTCTATCCGTCTCCTTATCATTACCCATCATAAATTTGAAACAAGATTTGATTTAGGCTTCAAATCTTAATCAAGCAATCAAAACCAGGGGTTGGGTTGGGTTGGGTTGGGTGGGATAATTATCATAATAAAGAAAAGTATGATAAAAATAGAATCACTTTAATATATTGATAAAAGCCAATCAATACCCCCCTATATTTAGAAGCATGCGTAAGAAGAGGCTAGGAGGCATATGCTGTATTTTGGTGAATATTTAGAACTGTGACCAGTTTGTCACTTAGAAACCAATCATTTTTAATACAAAAATTGAAAGAAAAAAGAAACATTATAGAGAGGAAATGCAAAGTTGTGGAAGACAAATAAAATTATTGAAACCATTTTATGTCTCGAATCAAATCTTTGATAAGGAGAAGAGAATATTAGCTTGGTTGGATATTTTGCTTTTGTTGTTTATCTGTATGGTCTCACTTTGGTATGCCCTCAACATAACCAAAAAGTACTCCCTCCACACACGAAAAGATGCACTACAACAAAATTACCATTTAGGTTCACCCTTTTAGTGATTTATCATATTTAACAGAATCACAAAAGATTTTATACGCTCTAAAACACAATCTAAAACACAATCTCAAATTAAGATGTTAGAGAAACAAGAGAGGATATTTTGAATATAGAGAGGTGTTCATTTATTGTTGAGGGGAAATAATTAGTACCGGTGAATTTCGAACACGGGTAAACAATACACGCTCTACAACTAGGCTAGCACCGCACTTGGACAAACAGATATTTTTAATGAAAATAGTTACCATTTTTTTTCCAACAAATATTGAAGAATTATTAATTATTAAGCCAGCATCGTCCTTAAGACATGGACAAACAGATATTAATGAAAAATAAAACTTATGAAAATTTGTCTTAATTTTACCATAAACCCTATCTAATTTCTTCTCCCATATTAACAATGTCTGCAACATTTTAAAATTACAAAGTTTTTAAATATCTCCTCTAACATTTTGGACAAATTTTAAAACAATATCTAGAGATAGTACTAGATCAAATCTTTCTTGCCACAAAAAAGGACAGATCAAACTCTTCTTTTTCAAGACCATCATCATATATATATTTTGGAAGCTATACAATCTACATTCAGTCAAAGCACAAGTGGCCGAGAAAGGGAAACCAAGTTGTGCATGCCAAAGAACCCGATAAAGGGAGCTTCTCAAAGGACCACGGACTCTCAACTTTTTCTTCTTCACCAAATCATTCAAAGATTCAAATTTTGAAAAAGAAAGAGAAATATATATATATATAAAGAATATTTAGAGCTCCCCCACCCCCCACCAAGAACAACCAGTCAGAACGGAATTTCTCTCTCATGAACGATCAGATCATGGCATCGAATCGGTTGAGTTGTTTAAAACAAGTGGGTTAGGCAATAACTTGCGCACTATAATATAAAGAGTTTCTAAATCCGCATTTACTTTTCAAGATTAGGCTAATCACATTCATATTTAAGGTCCCTCTTTATTACAATATTAATCTTTCTTTAATATACTAGTAGATATTTCATACAGGACCTCCTTGTAAGTATTTTGCCCAAAGGAGCTAAATTGATAGTACGCTGAAGCAATTTGCATTCACAACTTGCCAAGAAAAACAATATTATTATTATTATTATTTAGCATACTAACATGTTACTCATGAATATTCTTTAGTACGTATAAAGGTATCCTAAAGACTCCTAAATTGAGCAAATTTGAAAAAAAATAAAATAAAAAAACTAACTAAAAAATCAGCTTAATCTGAGTTGATTTAACTACTAATAAAAATTTTGAAAATTTTCAATGATGGTACTAAAAACTCAAATATGGAGGCTTGAATGACGAAATTGGGTCGAAAAGTGACATAGTTAATAAGCAAATCTAGTGACTATTAATCGATGATTTGATTTAGATCGAAAATGAGGCTCTGCGGGTCAAAAATGGCTCCTCAAAGGTAACTCAAAATATAATATGTTAGTATTTTAGTTTGGCTTTCTGGCGGTTCAAATAATTCTTATAATCATGTTCATGGTCAATGGTCATGCTCGTGTTTATGATGAATAATAAATGAAAGTGTAAGTACAATTCTGATTATGTCACGTAATGGTAAGATAGTAAAACGATCATTTCTTAAATATAAATTTAACATTTGTCATTATTTTGCACAGTGAGTGCATTGAACATTATATTTAAATAAACAAGCTTGACTTCCTCAACTTTATTAAATAATTATATTTATTTTCAAAGCTTATTTCAGTACCCATTCATGACATTTTGTCTGTGTTATTCTCCGAGGCCCAAAAGAAAGGAATATCTTTGAAAGATTCCTATTGTGATAATGTCTCCATTAAGGACTAGACGTACAATAAGTCATGACTTCGTTGGATTTTATTGCGAGAATTATGATAATCCCGGAACTAAAGTTAATTGATGACACCCCATGGCGAAGTTTCATGGAAGTTGTATGGCATTACCCAGGAAGGTAACAACACAACGATGGGTATATTTGATTTGCTTTGCTTATATATGGTCTTCACTATATTATATTTAAAGGGCATGTGAGAGATATGAAAAACAACACACCTCATTAGTGCTTGAAAAAAAATTTGTTTTAGTAATTAAAAATTTGCAACGTTTAAGGTTCTTTAATCTGTGAGTATTAGGAGTGCAAAGCTTGCTTAACTTCCAAGACACTTACCTAATCATATGCCTAATCATATGGAATAGTCAATCAGATTTAAAAAATAAATAAATAATTATATTATTATATGAGGTCTCACTCATGGTGAATTGGACAATCCCAAAAATTCTAATGAATTTCAAGATTATTTCACTCCACACTGCAGGTAACACCAAGTATTTATGATTTTCCTGGAGATTGGAAAGGTATATGAACCTAATTCTTTGAATTTGAATCTTTCATTTTTTTCTCTAACTAATTTTTCAAAATAAACCTTTTTTTTTTAAAACCAATTTTAAACTAGAACAAATCCTTAATCACCACCTTATTTGAGTTTGTCTAGTTTAAAGCTATACATTCTAAATACCTATTCTATCCATATCTGAGGTTGTTTGACCAATTAAATAAATTCGAAAGACTTGGTCAGTTGATGATTAAGGCTCCATTATAATAGTACTACGCTGAATACTAAAGAATTAAACCTCATCTATTTAGCAGCCATTCATGATTAGCTGTTAAAAGTTAAAACTAAAAAATTGTAATATATATATATATATTTTGGTAAAGAGAGGTGTACTGACCCAAGTCTCGTTCTAGTCTAGGTTTTGTTTGGTCCTAAGCTTTTCCGTTACAGGACTGATGGTATATAATACTCAGACCCATATATTTGTATCCATTTGAGCACCTGGAAGCTTACTCATCAAAAGATCAACGGACAGGGATTACTCATCCTTCCAACGTCAAACGACAGCCGTACAGTGAATCAACGGAAATAGACACAGGTGGGTCCCCGAATTCAGATTTTTGTTCACGCCAAACATTGAAGCTGATCATATCATGTCCATTGTCGGATTATTCAAATGACGATACCACCCAAGGAAGAAACAAATAATCAGGACCAGTCGAAGGGCATTTTAATAAATTCAACGATGACTAGGGATCCGTGTATATATTGCTGTCATTCTATTTTTCACCCCAAGTTGACGCCGCGTGTACAAATTCTGCTTTTATGAGGGGCAGAGGCTTTGGTGCGCGGGCAGTACGAGTTGTCACCATCATCTACATAGACCGTGCATGTTATCGATACGTGGCGTTCTAACAGCGACCGTTCACAAAAGATCGCGATTTGTATTTTATTCTGACCCGCCACACTTTACAGACGGCCTACAGACGGTGTATGTGAGCCACTGAGTTGCATGGGTGTCATGTGCAACCTCTCCTTCTGACCCCGACAACTTCAAGCCACACTACGCTGACGTGTCATTGACCTTTCGCTAAAAATTACTGCTCCATGTTAATTTTGTCGTGGGGATGTGTCGGGATCACGCGCCACTCGACTTGTCTAAAGGTCACGCTCCCACCGTAAATGAAATTTCTGGAAGTGCTGTTAGTGGATACTGTGGTTAGATAGAAACCTTCCTTATTTATAAATAACATCAATCTCAACTCCAAGTTACCTTGACGTAAGTGATCCTATCCTGCTGATCTATGCTGAAAATGTATTCCACTATATTTGGGATGAAAATTTAATAGGTTTTAAAAAGTAAATCCCACCAAAATTTCATCTATATTATTTTCTTGAATTAGCAATTTGTACATTGCTGATTCAAAAAATTAGAATCTTATTTTGGATAGGGATGTCAAGAAGCAAAGTCCTAGTTAACAAACTTTTATCTATATTGTTTTCCTAAGTCAGCAATCCGTGACCTATCTTAGACATCCTCGTAGATTGATTCTATCTTTATTTCTGGAGGAACGATCAACCTTGCGAGGAAACTTTGTATAATGACATGAATAATAACTTAAACAACCAAAACCAAAGTTATTATTAATGTAAGCTTATCTTGAATGCAACTTAAAAGGAAAAAATTACATAAGTTTTTTCTCGGAACCAACTGAGAAATTTTAACTAATGAACTTGAAAGCTCAACTTTACTTCATCACTTAACTGGTTGAAGAACTATCAAATGTTTATTCTTAAATCTTAGTATGAAAGATAAATTAAGTGAGCTATCCGGAAGAGATCATTATTATGTTTTCTGAAATGATTCATGTCATATCTTATTATTCATGAGAATATTGATATTATAATGTTATGTTTTAATAGGACTATTATTCAAATTGATTGTATTCATAATTAAAATAATTTCAGTAACTTTCACTAATAATAACTAAACACTTCTAGTCTATCTCGAAACTTTTCTATATCACCTAACAGATCAACTATTTTAAGTGAAGCATGATGACATAGATCATTGAATCAAACAAGATTTCTTACAATTATAATGTAAGAGCGTGATTCAACTTGTATTACCAAACACACCTCATGACTAACAGTGCCGACATTACATGACCTCAATAGATCTTGACAGGAAGAAAACTATTCTTGCCCTCAAGAGGGTCCGCGACATAATAAGCATAAATAAGATATGTCCTTCTAGGAAAGAGCTAGAGCACGCAAACTCCTTTAATTGGATCGTCACGCTCACGCTCACGCTCCGCTCACTGTTCCTAGTGCTTCCACTTTCCTCATGCCTTCGTGGCGGCGGGCTAGCTCTAAATCTCCACTAAATTTCATATATCACCATCTACTGTAATATATATATATATATACACACACACACACACACATATACATACTATACATAGGACTACAGGAGTGTATATATAAATAATTTTCAGTTATACGGTCCTACTTGCGGGTATAACGGTTATTTTTTTATCTCAGTTGTTCTTCCGGCCCTATATATACCAAGCATGCGTCTAGCTTTGTTTTTGCGCCAAAAGCAATAGCCTCTGTCTCTCATTAGTCGATCGTGTGGGTGTGTGTGAGCGTCCAATATTAATTCTCATATTCCCGCTATGACAACACAGATAGAGTGCTTCTGGGTATTTGCTTTAGCTTCAAAATGCAAAGCTTTCACTTCGTTAAACGTTTTGTGGTTCGGGTTTGTTGTGGGTTTGGTTTGGGTAGTGATGAGCTTGCTTCACTGGGCTCACCCAGGTGGTCCAGCTTGGGGCAAGTATAGGTTCAGGAAAGGTTTGGTGTCGGCTTCTAAGGGTAATCCTATTCCGGGTCCGAGAGGTGTACCTGTGATAGGGAGCATGGGGCTGATGAGTGGTCTCGCGCACCACCGGATTGCTGCCGCGGCCCAAATATGCCGAGCAAAGCGTTTAATGGCATTCAGTCTTGGTGAGACGAGAGTTATTATTACGTGTAATCCAGATGTAGCGAAAGAGATCTTGAATAGCTCTGTGTTTGCTGATCGTCCGGTGAAGGAATCAGCTTACAGCCTAATGTTCAACAGAGCAATTGGGTTCGCTCCTTACGGTGTTTACTGGCGAACCCTTCGAAGAATCGCAGCCACACATCTGTTTTGTCCGAAGCAAATCAGAGCGTCCGAGTCACAGAGGTTTGACATCGCGACTCAGATGGTGGAAATGTTCGGGGACCACAGAGGGTACATAAGTGTTCGCGACGCACTGAAACGGGCCTCTCTCAACAACATGATGTGCTCTGTTTTCGGTCGAAAATACAGACTTGATTCTTGTAATTACGAAACTGATGAGCTGAGGAAGCTAGTAGACGAAGGGTACGAGCTTTTGGGCACACTCAACTGGTCCGACCACCTTCCATGCGTAGCTGATTTTGACCCACAAAAAATCCGCTTCAGATGCTCCGAACTCGTCCCCAAAGTGAACCGGTTCGTGGGTCAAATCATTTCCCAACACCGACTCCAATCCAACAACATAAACCGGGATTTTGTCGACGTTTTGCTCTCCCTTGAAGGTCCCGACAAATTATCAGAGTCTGATATGATCGCCGTTCTTTGGGTAAGCAGCAAAAAATATATATTATAATATTTCACTTAAACACACGTAACAATATATGTATATATTTTTATATATTTAAATTGATGTTGTATATACATACAGCATATGCGTCGTATGTATAACACGTACAACACGTACGTACGGTTTATACTAATTAAATTGTTTATGGAAATGTTATTAATTCGTTGTATATGGTGTTACAGGAAATGATATTCAGAGGAACTGACACGGTGGCGGTTCTGATCGAGTGGGTACTAGCGAGGATGGTTCTTCATCCTGATGTTCAATCGAGGGTTCACGATGAATTAGACAAGGTTGTTGGGAGATCACGTGCGGTAACGGAATCTGATATATCGGCGATGGTGTATCTACCAGCGGTGGTGAAGGAGGTTCTGAGGTTACACCCGCCGGGCCCACTACTGTCGTGGGCCCGGTTAGCCATTACTGACACGAAGGTTGATGGGTACCAAGTGCCGAGTGGGACCACGGCAATGGTGAATATGTGGGCCATCATGCGGGACCCAGAGGTGTGGGCTGACCCACTGGCATTTAAGCCCGAGAGATTCCTGAATATGGAAGGGCAAGAAGTGGAGCTTTCAGTGTTCGGGTCGGATATGAGACTGGCACCGTTCGGGTCGGGTAGGAGGACTTGCCCCGGGAAGGCTTTGGGGTTGACCACGGTGAGCTTTTGGGTGGCGTCGCTGTTACACGAATTCGAGTGGGGACCGTCGGACCGGAGTGGCGTGGACCTCTCGGAGGTTTTAAAGCTCTCGAGTGAGATGGCGAAACCGCTCAAGGCAAAGGTGCGCCCTAGGCGTACGCCTACTTCAATGTCTTAGTAAGTTGTGATGTAAGACAAAAGGAAAAAATGGATTAAAAAAAAACAAAAAAGGGGGGAGGAAAAGTCACTCTTGAGATGGGTACCATCTCTATATAAATGTCCTGTCTCTACTTCGTCTATGCAATGGTTGGTTTTTTTATTTTCTTAAAGTCTTTTTTTTTTTTTTTTTCTTAACCCACTATCAATGTTTCTTTCTTTTAGTTTCAACTTGATGTATATACAGGGTGAAAGTAATACAAGTTACAGTTATCATAAATCTCTCTTAATAATTGTTGTGTTTGGTTCATAGTTCCGACTCATTTTTTGTTTGTACTACCATGATATTGATATATAAATCAGAAAATTACACAAAGTAAGAAAAATTTAAGAATATGAAAAGTTTCTTAAAAAATATATAATTCAATGCAGGAAAATAGAAATTTTGTCTGTATGAGTTCCCGGTTGGAAAGAACTGGCCACTGAATTTGGAGCAATTTTTCACGGTCAATTAAAAATCCGAGCATGACTTTTCATCCCTTCTTTTTTCTTTTTCAAACTCGTATCAAATTCTTTAATCTTTTAATCTTTTTATACTAATAAAGAATACATAATAAATATGAATTTTTATAGATATTCTTCGAAATTGGATAGATTTGCAAAACTTGAGGTAACACATATCTTGAACTACAAGTGTAATTAACTTTACTTTTTCTTTCAACAAGCACCTAGCAATTGTAGTACGCTCCAAAAATTCACCTCAAATCATGTCATAAAAGTGACATTCATTATTTTTTATCCCAGTGGATCCAAAAGCTTCATCATCAACGACGTATTCTTCATTTTGAGATTTTTCTTTTGTAACTTCCTTATCCATGGCTAATTCATCTCAATTCATAGATATTCTTGACTCATATGATTCCATGTGTAGTTCTACATAAAAAAAAATTGAAGGGTTACTCCAGTCAACTAGCTTCATTTTCTTCTTTCTTCTTCTCCACTGAGATATTTTGCAAATTCAGGAATTTCCTCCTTAAAGTCACCATCCCAACAAGAAATTATTTATTGCAACCATTATAACAGTGCGTGGTGCAACACATGATTATAAATATTTCATCAAAGCAAAATGGACCTACAATAAAACAAAAAAAAAAAAAAAAAATTTGATATATGTTACAACGGTTGCAATGAATAATTTCTCTATCCCAACACCTTTCATCAAATAGAATAGGCATTAGTTTGGGGGATGTGTTACTGTAAAAACGATTTGCAAAAATCCTTTTCAAGATTGGCCTCCCTCTCATGAAACTCAGAATCTCGAATTTTATATTTACTAGCTAATGTCGATTAGTCCGCTTGTTAGGTGATCTATGGCAACGCGGAATATAGAACGAACTTTCTGTAGTATTCTCGATGCTTGACACATCATCATTCACCACCGAAACATTATCATCATCTGACATGTTGATCCAATAGTTGAGTCAAAAACTCAACTTGTCTCTACAAAAACTTTATCTCGTCTTCATGTTGTTTGGGGAAGGGTTCAGTCAAAACATGTATCCTACGATTTTCTCCTTTCGGTTATTGTCAATTAGGCATGAATGAGCCGTCGAAAAGTCAAAACCAAAGCTCTTATACCAAACTAATGCAATCAACTCTGAAAGAAAAGAAATAAATTTGAAGAAGGGAAAACATAAAGCTAATTCAAGTTAGAAAAATAGCTTTAAACAGCCACAAATCAATCCCAAAGAAAGGAAGAGGTAAAAAGTTGTTATAGCAGACTGAAAATATTGATAATACGTCAAAAAACTTATGCCATCTAATAAATTAATATTTAAATCAAAATTTGAAATTTACAAGTTGATAGCATCCCTTTTTTTAACGTCCCCATGTCTCCCGTCTGATGACATTGGGGCAAAAAAGAAAGAGAGAGAGGATAAGGTCTCTCTCGCTTTTGGCGCAAGGACCCAGTAGAAAGCTCGCACGACGGACTATTAATTCGATGGTACTACTAATATGAACAGTGAAAATTATAACCAAAGATGATGAAAGTGAGACTCATGTTTGCCTTCCACTTGCACTATTTATCGATTATAATTTTCACTGCACTAATTATTTTCCTTATAAAAATACTAATATAAAGATCATTCTTCTTCATCTCCCACAGTAAAATAAAAAATCCTTTCATTTGGTTGATCTTTCAACAGAAATTTCAAACTTTTCATATTTCCATTTTACTCAAAATTATTTATATTTAACAACCTAAGATGGATTGCAGATTCTTGTTAGCTTAATGACTGTTTCATTCAACATATCAAACATTTCTATGTTCTTAATTTCCTCAACAGCCAACGACTTCTGAATGAACCGGACTTAAAGTCAACCTCAAAATAAAGAAATGACAGAAATGGTCAGAAAAGATTTGACAAGAAATCTAAGTATTTATTAATTTATTGGCTGAACCATTTTTGCCCCCACCTCATAACTCAAGGCTCTTGAGATTGAGTCAATACCCACTGCAACTAGACTTGCTACTTTCTGACCAAATAATTGGGTAAGAATACTTCAATTTGTTTCTTAAATACGACTAATTCACATAGGAAATATATGAGACAAGTAGAAGGATGAAAACACAAGATTAATTAATTAAGGCTCCTCAGTACTAGGGCGTTTAATTAAATGATCACTCCTCCTAGTTTTTGTTATAATTATTAGTTATTGCACAATAGGTGGAGATTTCATCAAATATTATAATTAAATAGCCTATCTATTTAGGAAAAATAAGAGATTCCAATTATCCCACTTAAGGACTCTCAGCTCTCAAATGTTTGCAGTGGCCCGTGGGACCCAATAAAGGCATTTGAGAGCTGACAGTCCTTCGGTGCACCAATTCGGTGATGCTCTTTAGTTATAATAGCATCAACCTATATTTAATTAGCAACAACAACTGGTGTGTTGTGTATTAAAAATGATAGTATTCGAAAATTGGACGTATCTTACTGTATACAAAGGAAAAATGCCGTGGCATTTTAAATAAGTGTGGGTCTAGTTCCGTGATCTTTCCCTTGTCGACCGTGAGCCACTCTTGGCAGGTAATGTGAGACAGGGACTGGTCGCGACGGTTCAAAGGCAGCCCTCTTAATCAAGACCCACAAAGAGATACTTGAGTCACACCAGGGTGTTGTCCTATTGACCTGTGTCAGCAAAAAAGTTGAAGCTAATCCAACACCGTAATTTATATGGTGGAGAGGACATAGTATCCATGAGACTGGCCCATTACATGATCATGTCTTGGACAATTCCAAGAGATGATGATCATATTGCCAGAAAGGCCGAGAATATATATTGCCACCAAAGTTGAGAGATTAGCGCTAGGACCACTAGGTTTTTTTTTTTATTTTTATTTTTTATACCACTCCCATAACCAGATGGTCCAGATATGTTGTCTAATTCAAATGGCGGATACTATCTTATACACAACAAAAAACATAATAGACAAATATGGGTTTGTTTAAGACAGTGACGTTAACTTGCCCTAAATATAAAAGAAAGGGACCTGAAATTTTCAAGTACAATTTTGTGTACTGCATTTTTTCGCTCAATTAGGTCCCGGATTGTAACACTACGCAATATTTTTGTTTTTCATAACGCGTTGTAATGTTGCATTTTATTGTATTATGTTACATGAGTATTACATCATCAAAATAAATATTTACTTAAGTATTTGTATTTCGGTAGGATTTTGAGTATTTTGTGTTTGCTTTCTTGATTTAAATTCGTGGGATTAAAGATGATCATGTTTTTTAAACAGAACGTTTTGTTTGTAGGCCTGATTGGGCCCATTAAGGTGTTGATTGCTCGGATTAGTTTGATAAGAGTGTCACTAAATATCATGTTCCCACCTTCCTGGGATGACAAAGAATTGGGAGGGACGTTTTTAATAAAATTATTCATCACTTTGAATGGTTTATGAGAAATAAAATTAAACCCTTGTATGTTTAAATTCTTCATTTTAACAAATTTTGAGAAAAATAATATAAAATAAATATGGTGAAATGCATTGTTTTCTAAATTGGCTCGTATCAAAATGATCTTACTAATATATATATATATATATAGGGATAAATACAAAAAACACCCTTAAAGTATATTTCGCGTAATATTTTTATTCCTATTTAAAAAAGTATGCAAAAAACGCCCTTAATCTTTTCACATTATGCAAAAATATCCCCTTCTGACTTAAATTACTGTTATAATACCCGTTTTGCCCTTTTATGGTATAGGGGTGTTTTTTGCACATTACCTTATATATATGTATGTATATATATATATATATATATATATATATATATATATATATATATTTTTTTTTTTTGAAACTTTTCTTTATATATATCTATAAACATTTTTTTTAAAACATTGAGAATTTGTAGAACTAGAATTTGAATTTTTTGTGATTCCAGTTTACTCTTTTCTACTTTTTTATTTTTTCATGCCAACGATGTTAGACAAACAAATTAAAATAAAAAAATCCCAATATCAGTGTGCCCTGGTTTTCGGAATTAGGAAAAATTTTATTTTCTTTATTTTGCACTACTTTATCTTTGTTTTATATATATATTTTTTTATCTTTACTTTTTTTTATACTTTTATTTTTATTTTATATTTTTATCTTTACTTATCCATTGCTGGTGTCCTCCAATAGTGTCATTTTTTTGTCATTTTATAAAATTATTTATTTTTATATATTTTATAAAATGGTTCAGTAAGGATAATTTAGTCAACTTAGGGTATAAATTTGTCAAAGGGTTCTATTTGCACCAGATTGAAATTTTAGAGATGTTTTTTGTTGAGATGATTGGGGTATCGTCCAATAATGTCATTTTCGATTATTTTACAAAATTATTTATTTTTATATATTTTATAAAATGGTTCAGTAAGAATAATTTAGTCAATTTAGAGTTTAAATTTATCAAAAAAAACTTATTTATATTAAATTAAAATTTTGGAATTTTTTTATATATAAAAAATGTGATATACATTATAAATATATTTTAAAAATATTTTTTGCATTTGACCCTATAACACATGCTGTAACATCTTCTTTGTCCCCTCAATCTAAATCCAGTGTGACCAATCTATTATTTTTTTTTGAAAAGCAACCAATCTATTATTCAAAAGTCAAATCCCATTCATTTCAATCATTAATTCCATTCAGTTGTACCATAAAAATGTTATGTGAATTATTTAGAAGACATTAACTCACGTCACCACTTTATTCTTAGGGAAACTTGATATTGGGCCCCCTGCAGTGAGTTTGTATATGATCTATATTTGGTCACATCATTTATTATAATTTGACGATTAAGATCTTGTTTAGCAATTATACCATTATTTATAAATAATATCATTAAAAAATAATATTACAGGAGTCTAAAAAGTAACATCACCATTTATGTGCATACTTTAATTTAAGAGTGAAGATATTTATAAATGACAGTGAAATGTACTTATAAATGGTGATGTAATTGTCAAACATAATATGTTAAATTGAATTACGTCTATATGTGACATTACTTAGTCTGCATTATATGCATACCTTATTTTGAGAGTGAAGATATTTATAAATGGTGGTGAAAAAGATTTTTAATTTTTTGTAATTGATGCACCAAAAGCTGCCTCAAGAGCTATTAAATGAAGAATAATATGGCAAAATATAAGTCACTTAAAAGTTATTACAGGGATCGCATAGGATTCTCACTGCAAAGGATTTGTGCCCACCATCAGTCAATTGAATCTTATTGTGCGAATAAATGAAGTGAACTCAAAACAAGAATACATGTATGTGAGCCTGTGGTTGTACTGTATTAGGTTCAGACATATGCTATTATATAGAGTGGGCTCAACAATTTTAAAAACATTTTGATTTATTGATGATGGGAAATTATTTCATCGTCGGGAATTATATGATTGGAGTCGATAATAAAAAGTCACATAAATAAAAAATTAAATAAAATTTACATATTTACGTAACAGTATTTATTGACAGAGATTAGATTATGTAATCTAGAGTCATATAAAAAAAATTCTCCTTTAATGATACTGACCTCAGCAAGACCATATTTGGATCGAAGTCTTCAATTTCAAAAACTAGGACCTCTTAAAATGAACCACTCAGGTGTATTTCATTGAGTAACACAAAATTTTGTTTAGATTAAGCTAAGGAATTTTGCAAGTTGGATCAATCGTGGAGGTCCACAAATGTAGCACAAAAAAGATCTGGACCACTGTATAAATGACAAATTGTCATGTCAATTTGGTGTCAACACCCCCTATTAAAAATTCTTGTGTTAAAAGCTATATGGTTGTCATTAATTAGTGTTTAATCTTTAATTTTTATAGTTAATGGTTCTGGTCCCTTCTCATTTCTTTGTTCTTTTGCTTGCAGTTTCCTTCCATTTCACTCTAATAAAAATATATTTATGAATAAAAAAAATTAATTCCTGTTGATGGCTGTGTCACAATTTCATCATCCTGCTAGTTTTCTTGCCCAATTTGTTTGGATATAAAGTTAAGCATGACATATGGTAATTAAATTAAAACATATCAATCATGATAGTGTTTTGTCCTAGACGAAGATTAGTTTTGCAACATTGTTGGGATTCAAATTTATTAGTATTATTGTGGGTGTGTTTGTATGGAAAATGTGAAAGTTGTGCATAACATTGTGTGGTTTGATTGTTTGTGCGATGTAATTAGGACAATTAAGCGACATATATGGAGCCAATGACAATGATGTAATGAAATGAACAACTCATACCTTTCTCTTAATGAATTGACAAAGACCTCCCAACGGTGCAATTCTTATATGATTTCAATGAAGATAAGAGTATGAATTGTCTACCAAAGCATCTCTCATCTGGGCTTGCCTTGGAACCCTGGAAATTATCAGATTGTGACTTGAAAATAAATCCCACACACTAGAAACAAAACCCGTCATGATTTCCTATGTTTGGATAAGGAACAAATGAAGTTCACTATAAGATGGTCCTTCTTAACTGGTTATATATTTTAATTCATTAATCAACTAGCAGCTAGCTGGATCCTCCTCCTCCAGATTAATTAGTTGTCACTATATATATATATATATATATATGATAGATGGAAGTTTGGATGGTTACCACTAGACAAAACTTCACTAGACAAAGCATCCCAAAATTGTAATTAAAAAACTATTTGGTAGTGGAAATAAATAGAGCAAATTATTTACCCAAAAAAATAAATAGTGCAAATTTCAGGTGTCAAAGTTCCAATAATTCTTGAGTCAAGGAGAGTTTTAGGTCAAACTTTGAGAAAATATCACTTACCTCCCTACCTAATTACAGGAGAAGGAAGAAAGAGAGGGATGGTGGTTGAGGTGGCGGTAAACTATAACGCCCCGTCAGTGTTTGTTACACCAAAACTATTTATATGGGCAATTGAGTAATTTCAAAAAATGATTAATTTTTATGTTATATTAATAAAATATTATAGGGTTTTACCGTCATTTGACAATGATAACTACGGAAACAAAGCGTAAGTGAATTTGGAGGAAGATTTCGGTAATTTTTGAAATGTTAGGAATACCGTCTATATTTAGACCTAATCTCATGGGAGGTAAATAATATTTTTCCGTCAAAGTTTTAGCCAGTGGAGGATTTTGTGCTAATTTTGAATAGTCAGTGGAAAGTTTTTTTGCAACTTGCTGAAATAAATAATTAAAACTTTAACTATTGCTTATTAATATTATTATTATTATATATACAGGGAATATATTTAGATCATTGTAATATTTATTTTTGTTGTAGGAGCATGGAAGTTGGAACACACAAGAATAGTTGGAGTTATGCGGTAGAACTGTGCAAAGGTTTGTTTCTTTTGCTTTATCATGAAGTGCTTTTGGTGGATACTCGAGTACTTGTTCAACAGGTATCGGAACTGCTAATATCTTTATTTTGAAGCAAATATATACACACACACATATGTAATCATACGTGCAGTGTGTATATTATATATATGGAGAGAGAAAAAAAGATATGTTGAATGATTTACGAGGGTCTATTCAGTTTCCATCATTAAAATGCATTTGTGCACACTTGTGATGTGATTGCTTGGAAGGGTCTTGTAATATGAGGTTGAGGCAAAAGATTAAGAAATGGTTGATGGTGCAACTGTGTACGTTTTGACAAAAGAATGTGGTGTACAGTTAAAATGGCAGAGAAAGAGGCAAACATATCTTGTCCTTGAAGCAATACAATTCACTCTCCTCTGAGGTTATAATAGCTAAGCAGGCACATCATGTGTCTCAACTCTCAAGTACCCAACCACTAGGAGGATACAACTCTTGATTATACTTGTGTGGATACGATCGATGTTGAAATTATAATGTTAACCAATTGAATTGAATTTCTTATTAATGTGTGTCTCATTACAAACTGTTGCTATTAATTTGTGTAGCTAGTAGGTGAACTTGCTTAATCACGATTATTAATCTAACCACAGTACGTTCATCATTGCAGCTAGATGACATATCCCAGAAATCACGGGGCGGATTAACAAGTATTAATCATAGAAGCCGAAGACTTTTTTTTCTTGATGTTCCTCATCCACATATAATTGTATTCTTTGCTTTCACAAAATGAATTGAATTATCCTTAACACAAGATCGTGATGTTTCCCTAATCTCGTATAGTGACTCCTCCACTAGACCATACATTCAAACATCGTTTTCGTGTTCTATTTGATTAGACTAGAAAGGTTATCTTGAATATTAATTCTTTCTCTAAGAAGCACAAAATCTAACTAACAAACTCATGGAACCGTGTTTGCTTTGTGTTACAGATAGCAGCAGATGACTCTTTAATTTGAACTTCTTGATCATCACCGGCCACCATATGCGCGCGTTGAGTTGATAGAATGCCTAGAAGGTGTTTCTCATACCACCTTAATTGAGATTATTCAATTATGACGTCTCTCACAAGATTTGAAATCAGCTCATATATATTGTCCATCTTACAAAAGATCCATAAACGAGGTTGTATTTTTTTATGTTAAGAGGAGTTTTTTTTTTTTTTTTTAGATAAAGTTGTTAAGAGGTGTTGTTGTTGGGATATATATTAGTTGGATCGATACAGTGTTCTCCCTAGTTGGGTACTAGGAAACTGTATTAAATAAGGACTTGGGTAAGAACTCTTTAAATAAATATTAAAGTAACCGATAATTGAGATGAAAGATGTAATTGTATGAGGACATTATATATATATAATTATCTCCTTTAATTATGTATATAATTGTAACTTGGCATAACATCTCACCATGGTCATAACTCAATCATTTGAAGTAGTATTTGCTGCTATCACTATCAAAATATCAAGGAGGGTGAAAATTAATGAAAATCTTTGGGTCATTTTCCATAGGACAACCATTTGCTTACTTTCACTCTCTCTCTCTTCCTTATCAATCTCTATGTGCGCTTAGTCAATCCTCCCTCACAGAGCTACCATTGTCCACTTCTCTTCAAATTGTGCACGACAATTGTCCAGAAAGTGATCCAGTAACCTCCATTAAGGTTAAATAAAAAATAAAAAATAAAAAACTAATCATTTTATTCGATGTCCAAACTACCCTAACTATTTCGACAACCGATGATCAAAATGGTTCCTACATGCACAAAGTATTCTCATGATTTTGGTGATGTAAAAATGGTACTACTTATTGTTAAAGGAGGTATAATTTTGAAGACAGTTGACTAAAAATTTAGTTCATTTTTTATTATTACCAATTGTCAAAATAGAAAGGGTTGTTTGGGCACTTGAATAAAATGAACAATATTTTTCTACGTTCCCATCAATCTTCTAACTAAATTCATTTTTTGGAAATATTATGACTTTAAATCCATAAAATAGTAAATTGGGATCTAAAAGTCCACGCATTTTTTTATTTTTCTTAGTAATAACATGCATGAATTATAAAATAAATAAGTAAAAACTTAAGTTTTTTTGGAGATCTATCAAAGGACCTCTAGTTCAATAATATAAGAAAAAAATTAGAAATACATAACCTTTTGGACCACTTTTTACTATTTTATGAAGTCAAAGTTATGATATTTCAGAAAAATGAATTTGACTAAAAAGCTGACGTGTACAATGAAAAAAAAAAAACTATTATTCATTCTATTCAATATCCAAACTACTCGTACTATTTCGACACCCTGGTGATAAAAAAATGAACTAACTTTTTATCACCGGTTGATTTGTACAAAAATTGATATCTATGTGCATAATGTGGTACTTCAATTCACCAAACTGGTATCTACATGCACAAAAGTATTTTCATGATATCGGTGATGTAAAAGTGGTGCCACTTTTTGTTCACAGAGATATAATTTTGACGCCAGTTAATGAAATTTAGTTCATTTTTTATTTTTATCAGCAATTGTCAAAATAGTAAGGATTGTTTGGGCATGAACATTTTTTTTTTTTTCTAATGTTCCCATCAATCTTGTAGTTAAATTCATTTTTTGAAACATCATTACTTTAAATCCATAATATAGTAAATGGTGTTCTAAAAGTCCTTCCATTTATAATTTTTTCTAATAATAACATGTATGAATATAAATAAGTAAAGGACATCTAGTTCAATATATACAAGAAAAAATTACAAGTACATGAACTTTTGGATCACCATTTACGATTTTATGAAGCCAAAGTTATGATATTTCAAAAAAAATGAACTTGACTAAAAAGTTGATGTGCACAAGAAAATAAATACTATTCATTTTGTTCATTGTCCAAACTGCCCTTACTATTTCGACAACCGGTGATCAAAAAATAAACTAACTTTTTATCACCATCATCCATAAAAAATGTCTGTATAAAAAGTGATATCTGTGTCCATAAAAAGTGGTACTTCTATTTGGCAATGTGGTACCTACATCCACAAAATTATTCTCATGATTTTGGCGATGTAAAAGTGTTACCACTTTTTTGTTCACAGAGGTCTAATCTTTATGGTTGTTGATTAAAATTTAGTTCTTTTTTTTTTTAATAACCGATTGTTAAATTAGTAGGTTGTTTGGGCACTAGAATAAAATGAAAATTATTTTTCTATGTTCCCATCAATCTTTTAGTGAAATTCATTTTTTTAAAACATCATGACTTTAAATCCATAAAATAATAACAGGTGATCTAAAAGTCCATGAATTTGGAATTTTCCCTAATGATAACATGCATATATAAATAAGTAAAATAAGTATATTTGGTTTTCTACCAAAAGGACCTCTACTTCAATAATATAAGGAAAAATTATAAATACATGAACTTTTGGACCACTTTTATTTCATTAAGTCAAAGTTATGATATGTCAAAAAAAATGAATTTGACTAAAAAGCGGATGTTTACATTTTAAAAAAAGAAAAAAGAAGATACCATTCATTTTATTCAATATCTAAACTACCCTTACTATTTCAGGCCCCCCCCCCCCCCCCCCCCCCCCTATGTTTTGTAATTTTTTTTAGTATAGATAAAAATAAAAATAATATAGCAAATATGGTATAAAATCTATACTTGGCCCTCTTAAGAAAAAAAAAATTCTTTCTTTAATTAACATTTAAAAGATAATTGATATATTATCTAAAGGAAAGTGATTTGAATGACGACTATAGAATCTCGATAAAAATTGATTCATATAAAAATTTAATGTGACTATCTTAAAATTTTAACTCACACAGAGTTCTTTCCATAATGTGACTATCTTATTATCCTAAAATTCCAACTCAATCACGATTCTTTCCATAACCTTATTGACCTACTGAATCATTTTTTTTCTCATGGATGTAGATAATTTTTACGCACACTGCAATCTAGGTTAATCTCAAAGTTTTTTTGTTCCTTTCTCTATATAAATTTTGTATGTATATATGTATTTTTGTGTGGGTGTGTGTCCTTTTTTTTTTTTTTTTTTTAGATATATTTTTGTATGAATATAATAAACCTTCAGATCCTGCTCCGCCCTTGTCTATACAAAAAGTGATATATGTATGCATAAAAAGTGATAATTCTATTCACCAAAGTGCTTCCTACATGCACAAAAGTGTTCCATGATTTTGGTAATGTAAAAGTGGTACGACTTTTTGTTCACAAAGGTATAATTTTGACGGCCGTTGACTTAGTTCATTGTTTTTTTAATCCCCGATTGTCAAAATAGTAAGGGTAGTTTAGCACTCCAATAAAATGAACATTATTTTTCAATTTTCCCATCAATTTAAATTCATTTTTTTGAAACATAAGATAGTAAATTGTGATTTTAAATTCTATGCATTTCTAATTTTTTTTTCCAATAATACCATGCATGAATATATAAAATAAGTAAAAGGACCTCTAGTTCAATATATAAGTAAAAATTACAAATATATTAACTTTTGAACAACTTTTTACCATTTCATGAAGTCAAAGTTATGATATTTCAAAAAAATGAATTTAACTAACCTAAAAAAAATATATTATTCATTTTATTCAATGTCCATACTAACCTTACTATTTCGACGATCGATGATAAAAAAAATGAACTAATTTTTAATCACCAGTCATCAAAATGGTATGTACATAAAATGATTTATGTGTGCATAAAAATTGGTAGCTTTTTGGTGATGTAAAAGTGGTTAACATTTTTTGTTGATTATAAATACATGAACTTTAGGAACACAAGAACAAAGTTATTCTCATGATTTTGGTGATGCAAAAGTGATAACATTTTTTGTTAACAAAGTTAAAATTTTAACGTCTGTTAATTAAAATTTAGTTTTTTTTTTTTTTTTTTATCACTGATTGTCAAAATATTATTTTTATATGTTTGGGCACTTGAATAAAATGAATATTATTTTTCTATGTTCCCCATCAATCTTTTAGTTATATTTATTTTTTTAAAACATTATGACTTTAATTCCATAAAATAGTAAATTGTGATCTAAAAGTCCATGCATTTGTATTTTTTGCCAATAATAATGTGCATGAATATTTGTAAAAGCTAAAAGTCTATTTGGGGTTCTCTGGTCCAATAATATATAAGGAAAAATTACAAACACATGAACTTTTGGACACCTTTTTACTATTTAATGAAGTTAAATTTATGATATTTCAAAAAAATGAATTTGACTAAAAAACTTACATACCTGAAAAATAATACTATTCATTTTTAGTCGATGTACAAACTATCCTTACTATTTCAGTGAACGGTGATAAAAAAAAAAATTAACTAACTTTTTATCATTGGTAATTAAAATGGTTTGTAGAAAAGGTGATATATGTGTGCATAAAAAGTGATACTACTGTTCACCAAAGTGATATATACATTCACAAAAGTATTCTTATGATTTGGTGATGCTAAAGTGGTTCCCTTTTTGTTCACAGAGTATAATTTTAATGACCGTTGATATATATATATATATATATAGGTTTTTTTTATTATTTATTATTTATTATTTTTATTATCTTTTGTTTGGGCACTTGAATAAAAAGAACATTATTTTTCTCTCTCCCAACAATCTTTTAGTTAAATTCATTTTTTCAAAACACCTTGACTTTATTTATATCCATAAAATAGTAAATGGTGATCTAAAAGTCCAAGCATTTGTAATTTTTCCTAACAATAACATGCATGAATATAAGTAAAACTTTAACGCTCCGTTTGGTTAAATAGAAATAAGTAAGAAAAGAAAAGAAATGGAAAATGAAACGAAAAGTTATTTTCTATCAAGCATTTGATAAGCATCAAAATTTATTCAGGAAAATTGTATGAAAATATTAGTATGTTAATTTTGATAGTATGAAAATGAAGAAAAAAGGATTGTGAATACCAAAATTACCCTTATGATTTCAAATATTAAAAAAATAAATAAATTTGTATTTGATGATGTCTATTTTTATCAAAGTTTTAATAAAATGATAAATTATTAAATTTAATAATATAATTATTTATATTCATTTATATTGTTTAAATTAAAACAATACTTCAAGGCTTCTTAGGTATAAGTAGAACTAACTATTCATTTCAGAGAAATAAGGAAGCTTAAAAAAAAAAAAAAAAAAAAAAATTTGGGCTCATGGGCTTTCAATTAGAGAACACAAAAAGAGCAAAATATATATTATTATCTATACATATAATAGAGGTGTATATATATATCAGATATAATTTATATATTTGGAAAAAAAAAAAAAAAAAAATCGTCTAAATAATATTGTAAGAGAACATGTTTAGAGAGAACTTGCCTTTTAGAAGTCCATTATTATTAGAGAACTTGCCTCTTTGAAACGCAGTAGAAAAGAAACTCAATTATAAGAGAAACTTAATTAGATGTTTTACATGATTAAGTTGTTGGATAAAATAGGAACATCAAATAAAAAGAAATAGTTTTCACGAAAAAATATTATTTTCGTGTGTTTTGTGTGAGAAAAGTTTTGGGGGAAACTAGTCTAATGCGAGAAACTATATTTTTTATTACGATTCTTTTTCCATCTATCCAAACTCTAAAAAAATTTAAAAATTTTCTCTTTCCTTTTTTTCTAGTTGATTCAATTTAACCAAACGAACCCTAAGTCTATTTGGAGTACTATCAAATGATATCTAGTTCAATATTATACAGAAAAATTACAAGTATATGAACTTTAGGCAAACTTTTTACTATATCATGAAATCAAAGTTATAATATTTAAAAAAATGAATTTGACTAAAAAGCTGACGCGTATATGAAAAAGAAAAAAAAAATCTATTCATTTTATTCAAGAGCAAACTATCCTAAATATTTCGATAGCCGGTGATCAAAAAAATGAACTAACTTTTTATCACTTATCATCGTACTTCTATTTACCAAAGTAGTATCTTTTGAAAAGAGAAGTATAATTTTGACGACCAAATTTAGTCCATTTTTTTTTATCACCGCTTGTCAAAATAGTATTGGTTGTTTGGGTTTTTTTTTAATAAAATGAATATTATTTTTCTATAATCCCCTCTCTCTGTGGGAGTAAGTTGACCCATTCAACCAAACCTTTACCGGTGAACTTAACAGCAAAACAAACCACACATGGGTCAGCTCATCTACGAATGCGCACAACTCCTAGATAAAGGACAAGACATACGACAAACGACGTCCTTGCAAGGACCAAAACAAATAGGAAAGTAATGAACCCCACACTCACCAGAGACTGACGACTCACACTTGAATATATCCGATATCCTGTTACACGCTACTCACCAATCATCCAACCATGGACATCCAATCTCGTTTAAGATGGACCAAACTCCTTACACACCAGGAGAAGAACCAAACTCGCTTGAAACATAATGACTTTAAATGCATAAAATAGTAAATGGTGACCTAGAAGTCCATGCATTTGTAATTTTTCTTAATAATAAGATGCATGAATGTAATAGATATGTAAAGAACCTCTGGTAAATAATACAAGGAAAAATACAAGTACGTGAACTTTTGTACCACTTTTTTACAAATTCATGAAGTGGAATTTATGATATTTCAAAAAAAAAATGAAATTGACTCAAAGCTGACGTGTACATGAAAAAAAAAATACTATTCATTTTATTCAATGTTCAAACGACTCTTAATATTTTGACTAGCGATAATAAAAAAATGGAATAACTTTTTTCACCGGTCATCAAAATGGTATGTACAATGAGTGATATATTATTATATTCACCAAGTACATGAACAAAACTATTCTCATGATTTTGGTGATGTAAAAATTGTACCAATTTTAGTTTACACAGGTATAGTTTTTACGGTCGTTGATAAAAATTTATTTCATTTTATTTTTAACACTGGTTGTCATAATAGTAAGGTTGTTTGGGCACTTGAATAAAATGAACATTATTATTTTTATGTTCCCATTAATCTTTTAGTTAAATTCATTTTTTTGAAACATCATGTCTTTAATTCTATAAAATAGTAAATGGTGATGCATTTGCAATTTTTCCTAATAATAACATGAATGAATATAATAAAGCTTCAGTCTTTTTTGAGTTATATCAAAGGACTTCTAGTTCAATAATTTAAGGAAAAAATTATGAATACATGAAATTTTAAACCACTTTTTACTATTTCGTGAAGTTATGATATTTCAAAAAAAAAAAAAAAAAAAAAAAAAAAAGAATTTGATTAAAAATATGACGTGTACTTGAAAAAAAAAATTATTATTCATTTTATTCAATGTCCATACTTCCCTTACTATTTCTACAATCGATGATAAAAAAAAATGAACTAACTTTTATCGCCGTCAAAATGGTACAAAAAGCGATATTTGAGTGCATAAAAAGTGGTAGCATTATTCACCAAAGTAGTACCAACATGCACAAAAGTATTCTCATGATTTCCATGATGTAAAAATGGTACCAGTTTTCGTTAACAGAGTTATAATTTTGACGTCCATTGATTAAAATTTATTTCATTTTTTTTTTATCACCAATTGTCAAAATAGTATGGGTTGTTTGGGCAACATTATTTTTCTATGTTCCCCGTCAATCTTTTAGTTAATATTATTTTTTTTTGGAAATATCATGACTAATAAAATAGTAAATGATGATCTAAAAGTCCATGCATTTGTAATTTTTTCTAATAATAACATGCATGAATAAAAAAAAACGAACTAACTTTTTATCATTGATCATTAAAATGGTCTGTATAAAAAGTGATACATGCGTACATGAGAAGTTGTACTTCTATTTCACAAAGTAGTACCTATAGGCACAAAATTATTCTCATGCTTTTAGTGATGTAAAAGTGGTTCCACTTTTTGTTCACAAGGTATAATTTTGACGGTCATTTATTTAAATTTTGTTATTTTTTTTATCATCGATTTTGAAAATAGTAAGGGTTGTTTGGACACTTTGAATAAAAAGAACATCTTTTTCCTATGTTCACAACAATCTTTTACTTAAATTCATTTTTTTGAAACACCATGAGTTAATTATATCCACAAAATAGTAAATAGTGATCTAAAAGTCCATGCATTTGTAATTTTTACTAATAATAATGAATATAGTAAAACCTTAAGTCTATTTCGAGTGCCATCAACAGACCTCTAGTTCAATAATAAAAGGAAAAATCACAAATACAAGCTTTAGGAACACTTTTTACTATATCATGAAGTCAAAGTTACTATTTAAAAAAAAAAATGAGGTTGACTAAAAAACTAACTTGTACATAAATATTAATTTTATTCAATGTCCAAACTCCCCTTACTATTTCGACGACAGGTGATCAAAAAAATAAACTAACTTTTATCATTTATCATCGTACTTCTATTCACTAAAGTAGTACCTACATGCACAAGATTATTCACATGATTTTTGGTGATGTTAAAGTGGTACCACTTCTTATACACAGAGGTATAATTTTGACGGCCGTTGATTAAATTTAGTTCATTTTTTTTTTCATCTGTTGTCAAAATAGTAAGTAATGTTTGAGCACTTGAATAAAATGAACATTATTTTTCTACGTGCCCATCAATCTTTTAGTTTTTTTTTTGAAACATTATGACTTTAAATTCATAAAATAGTAAGTGGTGATCTAAAAGTCCATGCATTTGTAATTTTTCCTAACAATAACATGTATGAATTTCAACTATCGACGTTCGTAAAAATGGTCTATACAAAAAGTTATATTTGTGTGCATAGAAAAAAGTTGTACTTCTATTCACCAAACGGGTTCCTACATGTTCAAAAGTATTCTCATGATTTTGGCAATGTAAAGGTGGTTTCACTTTTTTTTTCACAAAGGTATAATTTTGACGGCCGTTGATTAAAATTTAGTTCATTTTTTTTTTAATCACCGATTGTCAAAATAGTAAGTGTTGTTTGCACCCCTGAATAAAATGAGCATTATCGTTTTATGTTCCAATCAATCTTTTAGTTAAATTCATTTTTTTTGAAACATCATGACTTTAAATTCATAAAATAGTAAATTGTGATTTAATAATCCATGCATTTGTAATTTTTCCTAATAATAATAACATGCATGATATAAGTAAAAGACTTCTAGTTCAATAATATAAGGAAACATTACAAACAAATACATGAACTTTTAGACCACTTTTTACTTTTTTATGAAGTCAGTTACAATATTTAAGAAAAAACAATATTTATTATATTCAATGTCCAAACTACCTTACTATTTTGACGACCGATGATAAAAAAAAATGAATTAACTTTTACCACCGGTCATCAAAATGGTTTGTACAAAAATTGTTGTCTGTTTTAAAAAAAAATGGCACTTTTCACCAAAGTGGTACTTACACACACAAAAGTATTCTCATGATTTTGGTGATCTAAAAGTGATTTTGCTGTAGGGGGTATAATTTTGATGGCCGTTGATTAAAATTTAGTTCTTTTTTATTTTTTTATTTTTATATCACCGATTGTCAAAATAGTAAGAGTTGTTTGGGAACTTGAATAATATGAACATTATTTTTCTTATGTTCCCATCAATCTTTTAGTTAAATTCATTTTTTAAATATCATGACTTTGAATCCATAAAAATAGTAGATGGTGATCTAAAAAAGTCCATGCATTTGTAATTTTTTCTAATTATAACATTCCTGAATATAATAATAAATAAGTAAAAGCTTAAGTCTATTTGGTGCTCTACCAAAGGACCTCTAGTTCAATGGTATAACATCTCTATCCTCGAAGAAGTGAGGAGATGAGGGTTCGAGCCCGGTGTGAGTAAAAGTGTGTGTGTGTGAATACTTACATTAGATACAACTTTTCAAATATTTCTATTAACTTATAGCCTAAATTTTATTTAATTTTCATTAAAAAAATCAGTGAAGAGTTGTGAGTGATGCAAAGAATAACTTGGGACTTTCATGATTTAGTTGTGTTCAATTACTAAAAAGAAAAAAAAAATAGTATGAAAATTCTTTAGTTATACAAAGCTAAAAGAATTAAAAGCACAATTTCATAAAAATAAAAAATAAAAAATTAATTCTCCAAAAGTTGTTGTGTTTTTTAAAATATTGAAAACTGTTAAGACCCTTACTTTTTAATCTGGCCTAAATTTTATTTAATTTTCATAAAAAAAATCAGTAAAGAGTTGTGAGTGAAAATATGCAGAGAATAACTTAGGACCTTCTTGATTATTTGTGTTCAATTACTAAAAATAAAAAATAGAAAGAAAATTCTTTAGTTATACAAAGCTAAAAGAATTAAAAGCACAATTTAATAAAAATTAATTCTTCAAAAATTGTTGTGTTTTTAGATATATTGAAAACTGTTAAGACCCTTAATTTTTAATCCGGTTGGTAAATAAAATATGAAAATAACTGAATAAATAAAAATCAGAAATGATTTGCTTGAAATGTCGGAACCCCCGAATGGAGAGCCGAGAGGTGCTGATGGGCCCACAAGTGCTCTATGGTTTGCAAGCTCAACACTTCCACCCAAGTGTGGGGGCGATAGTCCCAAATGAGAGCAGCCATGGTTGGGATGCTTTAGGCCTGAAGTGTTGGGTTGGGCTTATCTTGTCACTAGTATTTGAAAGTACTCCACCAAACTAAAGAGAAGCATAAAAATGGCATTTATCTTGCTGTCCTTAAAGCCCAACTTCTACTGACTAGACCTTTTCTTTTCTTTGGGCCTTGGTCCAACTAAAACCTCTATACATTATCTCCTGGAGTCCAACACATATAAATGGATCCAATACATATTTTCCATTTGCAAATGTGAACATTGCTCGTGCTTATCTTCTCATATCCAAAAACTCTTCGATCATTCATCAATGAACCACTAAGGCCCAAGTCCATTTCCACTCTAAAGTTGTTGAATAGTATATTTTTGGCCAACCATTGTATATAAGATGATATAACCTTGCTTGCAAGTTGCAAGTATTTTTTGAAGACATTGGTTTGTTGCATCAATGATCAATCAGTGTTCATTATGTTATTTTTTATCCACACATATAAAGCATACATATAATAGACAGAAATACATGTATAAAATATTTTTTAACTAAATTTTCCTCAATTTAGAATGAAAATATAGCAATTGAGGGGGAATCTTGAAATTAATTGCTGATAATTGTTTAAAATTGTATTATTGTTATAATTTTAATATGCATTGTCGCATTTATTTTGCATTTTATTCCTGCATTTTAGACATAGGTATAAGAAATTCCTTATTATTATTATTATTTTTTTCATAAGTGTAAGAAATTCCTTTTATCCATTGGTAAAACTATTCATGGTTAAAATGAAACTTTAATGCATGGAAATATATATATGGTAAATTATCCATCATATACAATTTTCGTACCAACACGCAATTTGCATGTTTTCTCTTGTAGGTGTCTTTGACTGAAGTACTAGTAGTCTTCGATCGATGCCTAGAACATTTTCGATCAATCGATCGAAGATGTATACCTATTGATCAACGAAAAGAAAACGCATAAGAGATCAAGTATCCAAAAAAATTCAAAGGTCAAGATCATTTGTGAATAATTTTAGAAGATAAAAATATAAGTTTATTATTAAGGTAAACTTTGCTGTAACCTATCATTACTTCATTTAAATTTACAATAATACACACAATGTATAATATTGATTATAGGGATTCAAGAGAGAGATAAATTACATAATGTCCCCTCATTTTTAGTAAAGATACATGAATATTTTTCCTCATACATTTTTGTTAAATGTACACTAATTTCCATATACAGAGTCTTTAGAGTATTGGGACAAAAGAAAAACTCAAGTCTATACTAAGATAACAAAAATGTCAGTAATACTAATAATTTCGTATATGCTAAGAGTATCTCCAACTGCTGTATATATATTTTTTTTTTGTAAATTTGATGAGTCATGATGGATTTACATAAAAAAAATTGAATTATTTAATTTGAACTCCAACGATTGTTTTATACCTTTTGTGTAAAAATATATCTCCCAATAATAACTAGCCAAGTGTCATGCCAGGACCCACATAATTTTTACAAACTTACTTAATATATGGTTGATTCTTTAATAGAATAAGAAATAAAATATGTTGATCTAGCAGTGTAAAAAGGTTATGTAAAATATACAACTTTTTTACACATTGGTGATGTGGCAATATATCTTAAAAGACTGCTGGAGATGGAAAAAATTTACATATCATAGGTGACAGTTTATATTTTACATAAAAGAGTATTTTAACAAACCGCTGGAGATATTCTAATATTTTTATTTGTCACTTGTTAAATGTAAATTCTATAGCTACTCCTTATATGTTATTAAAGTACTTCTCTATTTTGTTCTTAGTAATCATTAGGGGTGACAATTCGTGTTCGCGGGTCGTAATCGTGTCGTGTCAACTTAAGGGTATTATACTAAATAGTTCAACCCGAACACGACCCGTTTAATAATCGTGTCAAGAACTTTCAACACTAACCCGACCTGTTTATTAAACGGGTTACACATGTAACCCGTTTAATGACCTATTTATAATAAAAAAAATATATATTATTTAAATTATTAATATTACTCAATAAAATAATAAATACTAAAAATATATATATATATAAGTTTTAAGCAACCAAATTATTAAATAGTTTCTAGTTTACAAAAGATTAAATTATAAGACACGAGTTTATATAGTAATTTTAGAACTTAAATACAAATTTATTTACGACATATATAGTTAAACGTATATAAACGGGTTACACGGGTTGAACCCCTCAACTCAAACACGACACGATTAATTAAACGGGTTAATCGTGTTGACCCGTTTATGACTGAAACCCGTTTAAGATCAACTCAAACCCGTTTAACTCGTGTCGTGTTCGAATCGTGTTGGCGGGTCGTGTTAACTTTTGCCACCCTTAGTAATCATATTTTTAAAAAATTTGCACAACATTGTTTAGTTAAAATGGTACTTTATTTTAGTATTAATATTTTATTAAAGTAATAATTTTATATATCTTTCTCAAACTGAATTCAAAGTACTCAAAATTTCAAAAATTTAAATTTTTAGAAAATACAATTGTCAGAGAAAAATTAATTTTTAATTAATAATTTTTCTTTACCACTTCTCTTATTAAATGAAACTTATTGTTCTCTCCTCCTGATGTGTTTTTTTTCCTCATATTAACTTTTCATCTCTATTTATTTCAATTACATTTTTTTTCGTTTTTTGAATTATATTTTTCTCATTAAATTTACCAAGACCAATATCATAAGAAGAAAAAACTACAAATTAATTAAAAACTAATGGGTCATTAGTCCAATTGTATTATTTCTATACCTCAAAGAGGATGGGAAGGATTTATGATAAAAAAATAATAATAATAATAATAATAAGAAATTATACAAATTAAAAGTGTATTGAAATTTTGTAGACGAAAAAAAGTGTAGGTAGAAACAACTTTGTTCAAGGTATACTATCAAATAAAAAACGACAAATGGAGTTGATTGATGGGACGAATCTACGTGGCCAACAAGGAAAAAAGGTCATTAGCTTAATTAACGGATGTCTCTACCTATCTAATTCTAAAAACTATTATAAAGACCAACAACACTACTGTTAACTATCTATAGTGAGAAGACACTGCGAAGTTGTTGTTAAGTCGGATTGATTTTAGTTAGGTGAGATATATCATATTACGAACTAGTGTGCACTACTAGTCATTCTTAATATATATATATATATATATATTATCATTAATAAATGTCCAATAATTAGTTAAAAAGGGTGGCATCAATTTGCCTAAACATAATAAATCAAAGCCTGTAATATTTGTGACAACCAAGCCCTGAATAAACCACATAAAAATTCCAAAACAATAATGAAGACATAAAAACAAATTCACATGGTTCAAAAGTTCAAATACAGGAACTTGAGATACATACATCATTGGAAAAGAAAATTTAATATTTCAGGACAGTAGCAATAATACTTTTCTAGAACCTCATACTCGGCTCATACCATAGCATCTGCAACACACAAAATTGATATTAGTGCCACAATTAACCATACTACTATATATTATAATCAGTATAAAGCAATGATGCTATGTAGTCAAAAGATCATGTTTGTGTGAGAGTTGGGGTATATCATTTATCCGTTCATTCTTATAAGACTAAACTCTTTTTTTTTTTCACAAATTAAGAGAGGGAGAGAGAGAGAGAATTTGAACCCGAATAAACTCGCTTGAAAAGTTAAATGCTCTACTTAGACCACTTGGTAACGATTATAAGACCATAATTTTACGCTACCAGAGTTAGACATTGTGCGTCATGTACGGACTCTCCAATAGAATATCCTATCATTATTCTTTTGGTTTTGCATAGTCTGTTGGTTAAAAAGCAAAGAATCTATATACGTGGCAGTGAGCCATACGTACAAGACATAATATGGTGGGCCAGAGCTGAACTTGATTGGAGGGGAAGCATTTGGATCATTATTCATTACTCCTTAGGATGCATATATATATATATATATATATATATATATATATATAAGAAAAGAAAATTGATGAGGAAATTTGAAACTTTCTAGTTGGCGTCATGTTTTGAGTTATTTTCTGGCAGGGACCCAAAACCACTAGATGAGTGCAATTAGGTCGCAGAGGAAAATGACACAAAGGCACATTGACCTAACCATTTGTCTACTTATATATATAGATCTAATACATACAAGTAGAAGATGGTGCTAACAACTTGCTGAATTAAGCCAGAGGAGCAAAGAAACTTGACGTTAGGGTGAAAAATTAATGTAGTTCTGCTTTTGGTTACATTGAACCACATGAGATTCATGCAAATGTTGGTAAATTGTGGGAGGGTAAGGGAATGACAGTCACTACTTTATTATTTATCCACGTTGGATAGCATCTTTAAAGACACATGAATTCGACCCAAGTCGATTCTCACAGGTGAGACAGGATCTTCTCTGTTTTATGCGCCATACTGTACATCAAAATAATGGACATCGGATCCCCTATAAACAACAGGGGATCCGGCCCCAACAAATTGGAGTGGGACTTATCACAACATGGTGGATCCCACCCTAACCCTATGTACATTAATATGAGCCCCTCGTGAGAATATTTTAACCAAGTAAGTTTAAAGAGAAATTATTATTAATATTTTTTAAGAAGAAAAACGTCAAAAGACTGTCACTTCATAAAGTTTCATTTGTAAAAAGCTACTGTAAAATCCCATTAGAAGTAGAATATTGATAAATATGAGAAGAATGAATACCCTGAGTTCGAAGAAGAGTAGTTGATTCACCATTGGCTCCATATTCCCCGTTATGAAGTTCCAACCCACAGGGCTTAATTTGACTGTCTTTCTTATTAATCTTGCCTTCAAGGTCTGGATGGATCTTCCTCTTCATCATCCTTTTCATCAACTACATATGTAAGCATTACAAAATCAACTAGTGAGTCTATAAATACATTACATCCAACTCAACACACACTCTCATGTCCAATGAGGACTTAGAATCCGAAAACTCCAGAAAAAACTTTGACACAACTGTTACAGCAATGACAAGGTATCACCAACTAATTACTGAAATACAAGTGCATTGTGCACACAAACACACATTTAGAATGCAAGAAAAAAGTTGTACTCACTCCGCGTAGTTTTCGTATGGGATGTGAATCGCCTCCATCACGAGGTATGCCCTTCTTGGAGAATTTGGGGCAATTCTTCTCACTATGACTAGTGCGAATCTTACCGGATTCAGGCAAGGATTTGCAATGATCTGGCTTTGTTTTGGCATCAGAATCAGCAGAGAACAAGTCTGCAAGAGTGGTTCGCTCTCCTTTCTTCTTATTCTTACCATATTCTGAGTTGTTTGAGTCGAAACAAAGTCCATGAGGACTCGAACAAAGAGGAGTGCCATCAATGGCCATGATGAGGTCAGCTTTGGCAGCAGCATTTTCATCACAGTTTGAACCAGTAAAACTGTCCATACCAAAACCATGCCTACATGCTGTGACCACTAGAGGGTTAAGTTCACTTTCGACTTCCATGTCATTGTTATCGTCTTCATCCTCATTATCAAAACATTCTTCCCCATCATCACAGTCTTCTTCTTCTTCTTCATCATTGTCCTCGGTGATTGGATATTCTAATTTTTCATAATTGAAATTTTTCAATGGCTCGAACCCGAGTGTGCCAATTGTGAGAATACCATCCTTCCAACCATCAAACACATCAATCAGGATGACCCGTTCAAGTAACGCTTGTGTGTCCGAATCATCTCTAACGAATTCGGGCTTCTTCGCATTTCCACCAATTCCATCTGCACATAAAAAATTTCAACGAATGTGATCCAATAAGCATGCATAATCATATACACATACTACACACAAATATATGTAATAATTACAATAATATATCAGAAAATGTGTATAGACCTTTATGATGAAACCTACGATGTACCCAGTTGAAGATCTGTATATCAAAAAAAAAAAAAAATATCAGTGAAGAGTAGAGAGATAATTAATGAGTGGCTAATTTAGGAAAAGAATGAGAAATTGAAGGAGATTTTGATGAGTAAACAAACGTGTGTACCTTCATGTTTGTTGTGTGCAACTTAGCTGATCATAGATTGAAAATGTGTGCGAGAGAGACTTATAAGAGTGGAAATTAAAAGTGGAACCAAATCAGTGGAAGGCTCATAATGCGACACGTGTAAAACTGAATGGGACCCGCAAACATGCCTATAATTTGTTTGAGAAATTATTAAGGAGACTGCCTGGAATGTTTGACCAAGCACTACATCTCAGCGTCCCGTGGCATGTTCTTTGTGCTCTTAGTCTCGACATGTCCTGCATGCCCTTACCTTTTCTTTTTTTTTTTTTTTTTTTTTTGTGTTCCGTTTGGTAACAAGATTGAGAAATTTAAAAAATGAATGGAAGAGGAGAATGGACAAGACATTTCGAATAAAGAAATAATAATGTTTCCTATACAATCTTGTTATATAAATTAATATGACAAAATAATTTTGTAAACAATTGTGGGACAAAAAAGGTGTTCATGTCTATTGAGCAATTTTTATTTCTTTTGTCCAAATTCTTGAAGGGTAAAAATATGTTAGTGAGGGTCCCTGTTTCCTCCCTCTCTTTCCTTCTTTTTAATTAAGCAATAAAAGTTTCTTCCATCATTTTTGTTGGGAAAGAAATGCACGCAACTTGGTATGACACCGTTTTCCTACAAAAAAGAGAGTGGAAGGTCAATAAATCTTGACGATACCGGTGTGGTGCCTGTCAAGAACTCTCCGAAAATCAAGTCAGTCACCGAAGGTCTAAAAGAAAGGCAGAGATTTAATAATTTTTTTTCGTCGTACCTAATTGACTGGTAGGGCCACATTCTTATAGCGCCACTCTCCCTTAGTTCGTTTGGGAGATCAGAGGAGATTTGTTTATTACCAGATTTGTTGGATAGATGACCTTGAAATTGTGCCGAGGTTATCATTACTAAGTCATCTTATCTCTTATTTAAATTCTCCTTATTAGTTGTCACCCATTCCCAAGCTTGCTCGCTTGGCTTTGGGAATGTAATTTTTTTAATTTTTTTTACCCTCGGGCATTGTTCCCAAGGGTACTATTCCCACGAGTACATCTTTTTTTTTTTTTTTTTTACCCTCGGGCACTGTTCCCAAGGGTACTATTCCCACAGGTACTTTTTTTTTTTTTTACCCTCGGGCATTGTTCCCGAGGTATTATTCTTGCGGGTACAAATTTTTTCTTTTTTTACCTTCGGGCACTGTTCCCAAAGGTACTATTCCTATGGGTGTTTTTTTTTTTTTTTTTTACCCTCGAGCATTGTTCCCGAGGGTACTGTTCCCACAAGTAAAATTTTTTTTTTAACCTTCAGGCACTGTTCCCGTGGGTACATTTTTTTTTTTTATTTCCCCGAGGGTACTGTTCCCGCGAGTACTATTCATGCAGGTACAATTTTTTTTTTTTTTTTTTTTTACCTTCGGGCATTATTCCTGCTGGTACTATTCCCAATGGTGAAATTAATACAGATACCAAATTAAGGTTCTGTTTAGGAAAGACATGGATTCAAACCCATAGTTAATGACTCTTAGTGATGTAAAGTTGGATTTTTCTTTTGAAAATCCAATAGTAGATTTTGAAAGTTTCAGTCAGCTCATCCATTTGGTAAGGGAATAAAATTTTACGAGTTTCACTTAGCTCGTCCCTTTAATAAAGGAATTAATTTTGACGAGTTTCACTTAACTCGTCCCTTTAGTAAGGGAATTAATTTTTACGAGTTTCACTCAGCTCGTCCCTTTAGTAAGGGAATTAATTTTTACGAGCTTCACTCAGCTCATCCCTTTAATAAATGAACTGTTTTCACGAGCTTTACTCGCTTAATCCCTTTATTAAAGGAGCTTGGTTTTTTATTAACTTTCTGTAAAGTATTACCACATAGGTAGGTAACTAAAAACATACTATTTTATTACGTAAAAAATGAGGGCCATCCATCTCATTGGTGATGGTGACTTTATTAGAGAGAGAGAGAAAAAAAACATGTGAGGAGCTATTTTCCATTTAAAATGATTAACTGACATGCCCCCAATCTTTATTTTGAATGACTTGATAAGGCTAATACCAGCTCTGAGACAATTTTTATCACGCTAGCCTTCTGAGCCGAGTTGGATTCTCCCAGGTCTACTTATCCAGAGATGATACTGATTTCCCTAATTGATTGCTACCCCAGAATGCGCTTATTAGGGTTTGTCCCTTCATTGGCAACAAACTTTTGTAAGTAACCCCTTTGAATCAGATTCTCAATCTGATTCTTATAGTCAAAATAATCATCCGTAGTGTACCCATGATCCCGATGGAACTTGCAATACTTATCTCGAGATCTTTTCGCTAGATCAGACTTCATCCTCTGTAGCCATTTCAAAGACGCATCGTCTTGGATCTGTAAGAAAATGTGGTCAATTGACATATTCAAAGGAGTGTAGTCGGCATACTTATCTGAGTCTTTCTCACGATATGTCCTATCACTTTGGCTGAAGAATGATCTCTTATATTTGGTATCCTTTTCATCCCTGGCGCTTGTGGATGACTTCTTCTTGTCCTCCCTTCCTTTCCCTTCCGTGCATTCATGGTGTCTTCAATGTTCATGTGCTTCTGCGCTTTGATCAACAACTCTGCCATGCTGGTGGAAGGTTCTTTTGATAAGAAGAACAAGAATCTGGTGGTTTGGAGTCCTCCTATGAAAGCGGTCAAAACCACCTTGTCGTCCACCTCTTCTACTTACAGCATCTCTGTGTTGAATCGGGTGATGTATTCCCTGATCGACTCTCCCTTTTGCTGTTTCACAGTCAACAAGTAGGTGGCTGACCTCCTATGCCTCTGACCTACAATGAAGTGGCTCACAAACTGCTTACTCAGTTCTTTGAAGGTGTCGATGGTTCTTGGCTTCAGCTTATTGAACCAAACTTTTACCAATCCCTTAAGTGTAGTGGGAAAGGCTTGACACATGATTTCATCCGACACGGCGTGTAAATGCATAAGAGCTTAAAAGGTCTCCAGATGATCGAGGGGATCTTTGGCCCCATCGAAGCTTTTAAACGAGGGCATCCTGAACTTACTAGGCATGGGGCATTTCATAATGGCGGGGCTGAACGGCAAGTTGGTCCTTTGCACCAGGTCATCTATGGCGGTAGGACCTTTCCCTTTCATAACCTACATTACATCTTCCATTTTCGCCTTGAGATCCTCAATTTGCAGGTCGAAATAGGTAATTTTCTCTGTCTTTTCCTCAACATAAAAGGTTGTGCCTGTCTGAGGCTGGGGATTTCGAGGAGGAAGAGGCTCTTTATGTCGATTTCTGACTTGGCTTTGTTTTGCCACGAACTTGTAAGGAGGATCGTTATCTCGGTCTTCCCCATTTTCTCCCCCATCATTGAGTTTGGGAGGATATAGGTCGGATAATTCTTATTGAGGTAGTGATCCCACTAGGATCATTCGGGATGTCTGGGGGTGTTCACCAAACCCTTCTCTTTGACTGGATCCCTACAAAGATGTTTCACCTCCAATTACCATACCGAACCGCAAATGCATATACCCAACCGAGTAATTTATTAATTTAAGGGAATCATCGTTTCCCACAGATGGCGCCAACTGTTGGGGAAGAAATTCACGCGGCCCGGTACGACACCGTTTTCCTGCAAAGAAAAGAGTAGAAGATCAATGAATCTTGACAATACCGGTGTAGTGCCTGCTAAGAGCTCTCCGACGATCAAGTCACTCACCGAAGGTCTAAAAGAATGGCAGGAATTTAATAATCGTTTTTCGTCATACCTGATTTACTGGTAAAGTTTCATTCTTATAGCGATGCTCTCCCTCAGTTCGTTTGTGAAATCAGAGGAGATTTGTTTGTTACCAGATTTGTTGGGGAGATGATCTATCCCTTTGAACTTGAAATTGTGCCGAGATTATCCTTACCACGTCATCTTATCTCTTGTTTAAATTTTTCTTAACAATTTCTCTTCTCAACCCTTTTTCCAACCAAATAAAACATTCTGGTAATTAATAATATATATATAAAAAAAATAAAGAAAGATGATTAGATGAATTTTAGCCTCCATTTTGATTGAAAATTTTTTAATCAATGATTTTTGGTTTAGTTATATGTTTATTATTATTATTATTTATTTATTTTCTCAAAACAAAAGAAGAGAAAGTCCCGGGCTCTCACTTTCCAAAGTTAAAAGAAAATCTAAAATATTATTGATAATCGAAACATGATTGTGCTCTTTACTAATACATGTATTTATAATGGGAAAAAAATATCATAAGGAAACTAGCAGCCTCAGCAAACCTTATTATTACATAAGAAGAAAATCACATTTCATTAAAAAAAAATAAAAAAAAATAAAAAAAAAAAAAAAAAAACTTAAGCTATTAATAATGTGAACAATCCGAGTGGAACAAATTCCGAAATAATCAACAAGCCTCTTATAAGATAGAATAATAGGGTTTTGAGGCCGTAAATGATGGAATTCAATCAATAATTGCTTGAATTGGCCTTAAATGACTGAATTCGGCTGTCTGACCCGTTTTAACTCGAAAATTGTTCTTTCGAGTCAAAAATGGACTCATTGATATTGTCTTGAAAAACGTATCAACATGTCGTTTGGCCACCTGACGATCTACATGGACTATATAGGATTCAATAATGAGTTATGTATCATAATTAAATGTTATACTCCATTTAGCTCGAAGAATAGTAAAGTAGATAAATTGTTTGTTGTTTGGAGAGGCTCCAAATAATGAAAGCACGAGTTCATTATAAAAACACTCATATAGGTACAAAATGTAATTATATCACTCATATAATAACTTTAAATAACTTATGCAATAATTTTATATCACTTATACAATAATTATATTACATTGCTATTTCATGATGTTACACTTTGTCGTGAAGTTATTGCAGTGCTACAGAACGTTGCACTCCACATACAACATCATAAAACAGAATTTCCTTTTGAGGGAACTCAGGTTCATGGAACCATACTCCATTGTCTTTTCTCCCTCAAAATATTTGGCTGATTGTATGTATTATTATTCATTAATTTGATGAGTCTCATCACGTGATGGGTACGCTAAACCTGAGCTGCTTCTAATTTGGAATCTGGATTCTCTAAGTTAAATGGACTTGGATCCTTTAAGTTAAATAGTTTCTAAAGAGCATCTCAAATTTCTTCTTAAATGGCCTCTCAAACTCAAAATATAACAAGTGGATGAAAATTAGGCATTCTAATGACCTCTTAAAAGAACTCTCATATTTTGAAATTATCAAAAGCATTACCAAATATAGCAACTCTCAAATAACCTCTCAAACTCAAAATATAGCAAGTAGTTGAAAATAAGGCACTCCAACGAATTCTCAAAAGACCTTTCATATTTTAAAGTTGTTAAAATAAAGTTATTGCGGTGCTACATTGCACTCCACATACAAGATCATAAAATAGAATTCCCTTTTGAGGGAATTCAGATTCAAATAAGGCACTCCAATGAATTCTCAAAAAACCTTTCATATTTTAAAATTGTCAAAAGTTGTTAAAATAAAGTTATTGCGGTGCTACATTGCACTCCACATACAAGATCATAAAACAGAATTCCCTTTTGAGGGAACCATACTCCATGGAACCATACTCCATGGAACCATACTCCATTGTTTTTTCTCCCTTAAAATGTTTGGCTGATTGTATATATTATTATCCATTAATTTGATGAGTCTCGGCACGTGATAGGTATGCTAAACCTGAGCTGCTTCTAATTTGGGATCTGGATTCTCTGAGTTAAATGGGCTTGGATCCTTTAAGTTAAATAGTCTCTTATCGTAAATTTAAATAATATAAATTTGACACCTAGGCTCCGTTTGTTTGAATATAAAATATATATATATATATATATTTTTTTTTTTTTTGATGTTTTGTTGTTGCAAAATATTTACGAATATATTAAAATTTTACAAAAATAATTTATCCATAAATTTTTGTTAAGTTATTTTATACATCCAGCTCACTTCATCTAGAACTTTGCCAAATATCGAAAAATACAAATTAAAAAAATATTTTACCTAAAAAAATAAAAATATTTTCTGGAAAGAGTATTTTACCGTTGAAACAAACGAACCTAATCTTTATCAAAATTCAAGTGTTAGGAGCTTGCAATATCACTTTATGAATAAAAATGTTTAAAACAATTTTTTTATATTGAGAAACTCATAGATACCGTTAACAAAGGACCTCACTAATGACATTCCAAACTGGTTTTCCTTTGTTTTGTTTTAGAAGATGAACCTTTGTTTTGTGGACTGATGGTTGGAAGGCTTTCTAAGGGATGATTTGAGTTTCTATGAGACTGGAAGGAAGAATAGAGAGATCTGCCAACAAACAAATACAGATGAACAAGAAGAAGGTCGTCCCCAGAAACAGTGAACGAATACAAACCCTCAAACAGATAAAATAAAATCGATAGAAAGAGATACAATATTATGTTATCTATCTGATCTTAAATTACAGTTTTTGTTTTGATCGGAGAGTCAATATTCACCGTCAATATGGATGTATTGTTATTTCAGCGAAACTGTAGCAAAAACCCCTTCTGCCACAACGGCCATTCATTGTCTAACCCCAAAATCACCCCAACAACACATTATTTAATTTTGTAAATGTTTGATTTATATATTAACTTAGGATAACCCAGACGTAACACAATGAAAGGGTCAAAGATGACTTGTTGACAAAACTTAATTTTTATACATCCCTGTGAAGTTACCAGAATGGGTCCATGATTTGGGATCTCTCCTGTGCCGCATTAGGAACATTTACAACTTTTATATGACTTCTTTTATGCAATAATATTATATTGTTTATACAATAATTATATTAAATCATTATTTTATGATGTTACATTTTATCATCAAATTGTTGAAGGATACAAAACGAAGGAAAGATCCCTTTAGGTGGGGATCCAGAATCGTGGAACCGCACTCCATTCTCATTTCTCCCTTAAAATATTAGACTAATTTTATACATCATCCAAGAGTTTGATGGGTCTCGTCACCTGATGGGTCTGAGTTTGCTTCCAATTTGACCTAACACAATGAAAACTTAGTCTTTATCACAAACACTTTGATGGCAATCAGAATGGCGGTTAGCATAATAACGTATTATAGGAAATTCTGTAGTTTTGGTTAATGAGCAGATAGATGAGGAGGATCATGTACTTCATGGGGTTTAATGAATCTTATTTAATCATATGCTTCTTTGTAAAGTAATGTGCAGTCCAACAGAGGTTATGCCCATGGAATAAAGTGATTTATGCCCTGTGGTTTCGCCTTTGAACTTTTATGCACATGCAAGAGTGTGAATCACATCAACATTTTATCAATTAATGCCACTGACTCACAGGCTTATATATAAATATGGTAGCTTATGTATCACATTTGACATTGACTAATGCATTCCACCAACAAATAGAAAAGTAGCTTATGGATCCATATAGAGAGTATAAAGCATTAAACGGGGCTCATTCTTCTCTGGTGGTCATGGTTAAATAAAGAAAAGGGCTTTCCACTTCCTTGTCTTCGAAACTTCTGTTCTGAAATTATTTGGAGCCCACCCACTATAGCTGGATCATCCCACTTTTTCTTTTTTTTTTCTTTATATATATATATATATATATCAACTCTGATACACAACTAAGGATATATAGTATGGAATTCATGTATTAGAACTGGAATCAGAAAAAAGATTATGTTCAAATATTGAACTAATATAATCCTTAATTCAAAATTTTGAGTGTGGATTTCATACTTATTATGGTTCATTTACATTGACGTCTAGTTGAATTCAAGGAGGACCTAACAAATACAGAGTAGAGTGTATATAAATGCTAAGCTATAAATTTCATATCAGTGCTCTGTACAAAAACCAGAATATGATCAAAAACCCCAACTTGTGTTGCTAAGTACCCAACAAAAATAAGAATGAAAAAAAGATCAAACATATATATTTGGCCTCATCTCATCAACTTCATTCTGTTTCAATCCCTAGCCTTCCCATCCACTTTGATCAGTTCCAGCCAGTCAATTTTGGAATTTTTAGAAATTGAATTCTGTGTTTTTTTTTTCAGATTTTTTTTTTTAATTTTTTTTTCTTGAGTTTGATATGACTTGATAACATTATTCAGGATCAATGTTAATTAGCTGAGACACAAGAAAGAGGGTATTAATTAGTAATTAAGCTAGGTCCCCTATAGATGAAGCAAGCATAATGATCAGTTGTTACTTTGAAGGGCAAATCAAATGTTAACAAATAGAATGTTCCAAGTGAATTAATTTGAGGTCAAAAACATTGCGCCATAGAAGACTAGATGTAGTTTTGTTAGGAGTGCTGTAACTTGACTGGTAGTGAGATGTCTTGTTGTAGAAAAAGCTCAAATCATTCAAACATGGAGACCATGGACTATTTGCTATCTAGCTCTTGGTGCTGCCTTAAAGCTGATAAGATTGATCGTGTCGGATTCTTTCAAAAGCTAAATAAGTGATTCAACTTTGAGAGTGGGGGGGGGGGGGGGGGGGGGGGGGGGGGGGAGATGTCTAATGGTTCAGTAGGTTTGCTTCTTGTGGTCCCTCTTGATTACAGGTAGGGCAAAGAAAAAGATATTTCCAGAAAGTAAGAAAATGTGTTTTTAGAAAGCGAATCTAGTGAACCATAGCGCAGCACTCAAAGTCTTTAGATGATATAAAGATTAAAGAAGCTCATGTTGCCGACCTACCAATGGATACCGCCCTGTATCATCCCTTTCACGCGAATTTTTATGAAGCTAACACATTCTAAATCATTCCTCATCACAATATTTGTGGTCTGCATTACAGTCCAACAGAAAATGCATGTGCATATTGTATATATATTTGCTGTGCGTGTGTGTATATATATAGTTTAATGACATGATCACTCTGCTAAGGGAATGTTTTAAAAGAAAATGTGTGGAAGTAAAGGTTTAAAGTGTGATTAATGCTGAGCTAGCTTAATAGTGAATTTGATGAGAAAACGTTTTGTTAAATTGCATTGACTGTTGTCTCTTTTTTGGAATTAATGGCAAAGCAAACAAACACACGTTAAGCAAACAAACATAGAAACACACACTCTTTTTGGCCATGCCTAGGCTTGAACATCTCCCTGCTCATTTGTAGCCTTTCAATAGCTCTATCACCACATAACACGTACAAGGAGGAGGACGAGTACATTTCTAATGAACGACATAAATTTGGTGGTGATGTTGGGTTTGCAGATTCTAATTACAGTGGAGATCATTGAAATGTGAATTGTCTGGCATGCATCAGATGATAAGCAACATTGTACTGTCTTTTTCCAGAAGTTAAAATCAAATTATATGTATGTTGTAATTAAGCCTAAAGATATGCGTAAATGGGTTTTTAGGGCAAGATCTAAAAGTAGCACAAAGTAGGACAAGAAGTGGAGTACAAATTAAGAGTCATGTGCACTACAGAGACGAGGTAAACATACATACATATATATATATAATGGGTATGTGAAGTTGCATTGTGCCCTGAGAAGACATGGATTGGTGTAGATGGCTTGAAGGTGAGAGTTGACGTGATTTAAGCCAAAAGTAACAGTATACGTGATATGATGATGGTATGCCTGATTTTGAATCCAATCAACTTTTTCTGGAAGCCAGATAGTAAATTATAGGGGGCATAGAAGGGGTAAAATATGGAAGGTAATTCATTGCAAGTACAGGGAGGGTTTAATGATCAATTTGAAACCCATTTTGCATTATTTTCTTCCAAACGAGCTCTTAAACACTAACTTTTATTATTATTATTTTTGGATAAAAAAATTTAAAAATAGATATAGACAGAAGGAAGTGGAAGGTGGGAAAGTATGTAACTTTTTACTTTAAATTTTGTTTGTAGGGAGTGGCGTGGTAGAAACAGTAAGGGCATGTCAATGAATATAGGCATCAGCATGACTCATGAGGCCACCATTGAAACACCAGAAGGCAGATCGAACATGGACATTGCTAGAAAGAGAGACAGAAAGAGAGGATAGAAATGGTGATGAGGTACTCAAAATTATGTGTGTAGTTTGTTAGGAATTATGTCTCAAATTTCCATTATTATTAGTTTCTAAAGTGTATTTTTATGGTAATTTCTTATAGAGACGTGAATTGGGTTCTAAGAAATTGTAATTTTTGTCCATAAAGGAATTGGGTATGTGACTCTATAAATAGACACTTAGGCTATTGTTGAGAGTTATGAGTTGAAAGAGATGTAGTCTCATGAGGGAGTACGTTAATAGTAGGAGTGAGTTACGAGTTTGGTAGAGTAAACACTGATGGCGAGAGGGAATCTCCTGGAGTACACGGAGAACTCGGTCAAGAGTTTGTGTGCATGGTCCGGTATTGAAATTCTCTACTATTGTAATATCTCGGTCAAGAGTTTGTGTGTATGGTCCAGTGTTGAAATTCTCTACTATTGTAATATTTCTACATATATAGTGAATCTCTTCTTATCCGTGGATGTAACCCTGATTTTAGGTGAACCACATATATATCTTGTGTTGTGGTTTGAATTGTTGTTTTTTTCTTTCTTTTGCTTTCGCTGTGTCCCAACAACTGGTATAAGAGCCAAAGGTGAAGGAAATCCAGAAAACACACGAAACATGTGCTACAATGGGCTTCAGTTGTAAGTGGAGTCCAGAAAACACACGAAACATGTGCTACAACGGGTTTCAGTTGTAAGTGGAGTCAATCGCATGGTTACATGGCATGGAGCTTGAGTAGTCAAGGTGGAGCCTTCGGGTTTGACTAATTGAGCAACATATAGTGAAGGGATAATCCGAGTTCTGCAATAAAATCAAGAAGATTGAAGTTGCTAAAAATTGTCCAGATTCAATTACCATGAGAAGCGATGATTGACAAAATAGAATTTGAGCCAATGTGGAGATTGTTAGGAATTATGTCTCAAATTCCCATTATTATTAGTTTCTATTTTAAAATGTATTTTTATGGTAATTTCTTATAAAGACGTGAATTGTGAGCTCTAATAAATTGTAATCCTTATCCACAAAGGAATTGGGTATGTGACTTTATAAATAAACACTTAGACTATTGTTGAGAGTTATGAGTTAAAAAAGATGTAACCTCGTGAAGGAGTACTTTGATGGTAAGGGTGAGTTACGAGTTTGGTAGTGGTAGAGTGAACACTGATGGCAAGAGGCAATCTCGTGGAGTACACGTAGAACTCGATCATGAGTTTGTGTGTATGGTCTTATGTTGAAATTCTCTACTATTATAATACCTGTACATATATAGTGAATCTCTTCTTTTTCGTGAATGTAACCTTAATTTTGGGTGAACCACGTATATATCTTGTATTGTAATTTAAATTATTATTTTCTTTCTTTTGCTTTCGCTGTGTCCCAACATACTTAACCCTGTCCTCATATTCTGCAGAATATATAATAGTTCCTTCCTTCCATTTGCATTAGGTTCACAAAATAGCAATGTAGTCAGGGTAGAAGTACAGTACGTCGTGATGGGAACTGAGAGACGCACATTCTGATGAGCCAGCTGTTTAACTAATTCACATGCACTGACCCACTTATAACGTATGTATACTATTGGCTTTGTATGCTAAGTACAATGGATGACCAACACAATTCTATTCTATGGTCTCCTTCTCTCGCTTGTTGAATTCCAGTGGGTTCCACATCCACCTCATGAACGAGAAATTAAGATATATGTGTTTGGTATCACAATTGTCCTTCTTTTGTCACCCGACACCATCATATCATTTATTCCTCCACATAAACCCTGTTGGAATGAGTTCCTGACATGGGTTTGTGTGTGCGTGTGTGGTGCGTGAGATATCAACCTCAACCTCAGGAATTTTTGGGCTGGAAGGCCCGTGCCGAGCCATCAAACCCATGTTTCGGCCTAGTAATTGGCCACATATATACCAGTTGCAAAAAAGAATTGGGCTCAACTCCATCTTCCATCCCTCCTCATGCTCTCCAACCCATTTATATACTGTTGCCAAAATATTTCAACAAATAATAGCATCAAATCACTTTGCTCAAATAGTAATACTATTATACATACAAAAGTCCACCATTTATTACTTCCTCCATTACTAGTTTATTCAATCATGCCAAACTTAAACAAACATGAGCATGGAATTAATTGTAAGAATGGGGAATCAGAACCTATGCTTCTTTTATCATCAATCACTCATTTATTCCCATTACATAAATTTGTAAAACTCAAGTTTATTTATACCCTCTCTCTCTCCAACTATTTCAGTCATTGAGCTGAGCTCCATGGCCACCACCGTTGGCCTTTCCAAAGACACAGAGGCGAACACCAGGATCATGGTGAGTGAAAAAAGAGTTGTAGAGAATGGAATCGTTCACACCCTGCACGTTGCTGTTCATGAATGTAGTTTTCAATGCTGACTTCCCTTCTTCATTACTCTCCCTTTCGGATTTCTCACATTCGCTGATCGAAGCTGTGGGATTGCCGCCTTTCTTGTGAAGACCATTAGGGTTGCCCACAATGTCATGTTTCTTGCGGGAGGGACTCAATTCCATAATAGCACCTCTGTTTTCACCTGCAATTGTTATAACTCTCTTCCCAAAATCTTCATAATCCAAATACTTCTTATGAAAACCTTCGTGATCTTTGGTTTCTATGTTGATCTTTACTTCTGACTTCCCGTTATGAACAACATTGACATGCTTTTCAAAGTCACCAGTTGAGGTGTCGGGTATCATTCTAGGTTGTTAATGGTTTCTTGCACCGATATAGTTTTCTGCTCAGGTTTCACTGGAATCTTGGTTTTCGGCTTGCCATCAAACTTTATTTGGGCAGTAGGAAGGACCAGAGGAGAGGGTGGAGTAGAAACGGGCTCCATCTTGGGGGATAGAGTACATGAGGTTTTTGCCAAAGGGCTGATGATTTTGGGGAGTATGTTGGGGTGGCGGCACGGGCATTGACAGTGGCGGTGGCGGTGGCGGAGGTATAAGAAGGTGGTGCCGGTGATGACATTACTTTGGGAGCTGGAGAAGTGGGCAATGAAGTTGAAGCAGCTGAAAGTATTATTTGATTAGGAGAAGGTGGCACTGAAGAAGAGGTTGCAACTGGAGGAACTGTGGACTTTGGTGATGGTTTTGGTACTGGAGAAGGCGGCAAAGAAGATGGAGGAGTAGAATGGATGACGATTGGAGATACTTTTGGTACTGGAGAAGAAGGAAAAGAAGATGGAGGAGTAGAAAGGATGATGATTGGAGATGGTTCATTCAGGAAAAAAAAAAAAAAAGATGATTGGAGATTGTTTTGGTACTAGAGAAGGCAAAGAAGATGGAGGAGTAGAATGGATGATGCTTGGAGATGATGGGGCAGAAGTGGTGGCAGAGGTGGTGCAGCAACAGGAGAAGGTGGTTGAGGTGGTGGCGAAGCAGTGGCAGGACGTGGTACAGCAACAGGAGAAGGTGGTTGAGGTGTTGGTGGCGAAGCAGTGGCAGGAGAAGCTGCAGCAACAGGTGGTGTTGGAGGTGGGGCAGGTGCTCGAGGTAAAGAATTAATTCTGCTGAGGTTGATCAGGTACTGGGGGCCTGAATGTGGGTCGGACAAATGGTGGCCTTGGCTGGCGAGCAGGCGGTTGAGCCTGAGCCTGAGCCTGAGCCAAAGTGGTTGGGGCAGTAGGGCGATTCATAGAAGCTAACCGGAACCATGGACGAGCTGGTGGTTGCTGACTCGCCATAATTAGGTGATATGATGAGTACTTAGGAAGGGTATTATTCCAAGCAAGTTGTATATCTAAGCAAAATGAAGGCTGTCATTTATAGTTAGAGAGGTATCGGATTCATCAAGCACCTTAATTCAACTCAGAAAATCTCACTAGATTGGCATCAAGTATCAGCTGAAGTATTTCATTCTTGAAGAGAGAGCCTAATGAATTGAACTTCAACTTTTTCTGGGCCCTTAGAAGAAATAATTAACGGTGTCATAGGTTTTTCATTAGACCAATTTCAACCTGCGGCCTCTAAAAGCATAGACAGTCCAAAGCTGTAGATATTATTCTAATTTATTTTTGTAAAGTATAGGCATAATTGCAGTTTCTAGAGCTACACATTCCACGTCAACCATTGCAGAATGGTGTCCATGATCCATCAATGCTTCTGTGCTTGTGGAGACGCATATTGAATCCATGTCTCTCTCTAATACGCATGCACATGTGCAACAATCAAAGTTTATTCACGTTGGTTCTTGGATTGTTGTTCACAAAAAAGGGTAATATTACTTTTTCCTATATGCATGTGTCTTCACTCTGACTTACGCATGTTGAGATGTGATTTTGTCTGATTATGTTTTCCCTATATTCACGGTCTCTATGTTGGCTCCAAAGGTTCCTTCCAGTACGCTAATTTTGGATTCACAAAAATCAAGTGCTAAAAACGAGTGAAACAGACATTTAAGTTTACTTATATCAGGAAATCTATACAATTCTGCCTCGCGTGTGGGGTGCTCTTCTTACAAAAAGTAAATTAACATCCCCTTCTCTCTTTAATTCAATCAACTTTCCTTCTTACCAAAGCAAACAAACAACATTTTAATTCTCTCCTTTTCACTCTTCCCTGTCCTTTCCGATGTCGTTTTCTCCTACCAAATGCATCATAAATGTGAGAATGAAACCAAACTTCAAGGAGGTCCCACAAGAGCAGTGCGTATGAAACATTGAAACCAAATGAGTATACGGTTTTCAATATATATAGAGAGAGAGAAAAAGTGAAGGTTAATTTGGTAAATATATTAACATGGTAGGATAAATTAATAATTTAAAATATTAAACGGGGCGGGTATGGGGCAGGGATCTTAGTCCCCCCGCCCCCGCCCCGCAACCGGCCGGTTTTTTTTTTTTAACTCCCATCCCCACCCCATTTAAGTAAACGGTTCTCCAAACCCGCTTTAAATGGGGCGAGGGTGGGGCGGTTCCCCACCGGATTGGGAATTTTTGCCACCCCTATCCTTGATCAATTTTGGGGGGGGGGGGGGGGGGGTCTCAACTTTTGGAGACTTCTACGAAAGTTTTTCTACTTCTAAATCAGCTCCAATCTAGGTGCTAGTATGTTATTATTATTATTATTTTTTGCTTTACTTGGATTCTTGAATGCTCAATTAGGTTTCGGTGTGGAGGCAGATGCGGTTGTTTTGAGGATTACTAAGCAGTATTTTGGATTGAATGGTTTTTGCTATATATTCTCGTGGTATATGCATGTGTATATATTTATATATATATGCACATACATAAGGGAAAGAAAGAAGAGATGGTGGTGGTGGTGGTAGTGGCAGCAGTGGGATTTAGGTTGAGATGGAGAGGTTATTTTGGTCCCTTAAATTAGTTAGAAAGGGTTATATTGGTAAATTTACACTTTTATGTGACTGTTGACAAATCAAAGGGTTAAATGGTCATTTTATCGTGTGAAATGGTGTATCTGCAACTTTTTTAAACTTGAAGGGATATCATTGTCCAAAAAAGCTTTGACATGCATTTGAATGACATTTTCTGAAACCTCAGGAGGAGGTGTTAGTACAATTTACCTTGAAATATAAAAAGGTAAGGGTAACAATCTCAAATGAGATATGTAATTTACTCATATTTTTATTCATAACAACATAAACCGAAAGTCCTAGAGAGATTACAAGAAAGTAAACTGGGGAAAGGAAAAGATGATACAGAGAGATCATGATAATTTTCAACAATATTGTCTTTGTATTTTCCACTTTAGAATTGTAATAACCAAGCAACTTAAAGTAGAAGCTTTTTATTCTTGAACAAAAGTCTTTACGAAGATTAGGGGCACACGGTTGAGTTGACAATGACAGTGAACAATTAAGACATTTTAGCTCATGACAGTATAACTTTTTCCTTTTAAAATAAAAGGGCATGCATTTTTGAGTATGTGAATGTTTTTTTTTTTCTTTCTTATTATTAATATTAATATTAAATAATAATAATAATAATAATAATAAACAAATAAATAAAATTAGGGCAAGGCAAATAGTGCACATCTTTTAAACGGTTACAAAGAAAAAACAAAAACAAAAAAACAAAGAGATAACAAAACACAAACAAAAGGGAAAATAGATATGAAAGAGGAGAAGAAAATAAGAAAAGGTGGAGGCATACATTGTCTTGTCTGTGCCACCGAGTGACGAAATATGCGAACAATTTCTCTACGCGTCGAACAAAGGAAGAAGTCCAAATGTCGTAACAGCAACGACAAGCAATTGCAAATATTAAAAAAAATGGTAGACAATTGAGTGAGAAAAACAGAGTGGTTGACGTTTAAGTATGGAGTTGACGGATAGAATTAATTTAGAGGGAAAATATAATAATACCATTTTGTAATATAGAATTAATTTTTATATAGAAATAAAGGAATAAAGACAATAATGTCAAACAGAGTAGTTAAAACATTTGGATCATCTTACAAGTGCCATATCAATTTCCGTGGCCTTAAAAGTAGGATAAAGTCGAGTGCCGTGGTAATACCGCGTCCAAACCGTGTGCAACTAATTCAGCTTTTTCTTCCCCAGCTATATTTTTTATACTTCATGCTAAAAATTATCATCTTATTATTTGAATAGCATGACTCTTACCATAAAATAATAATAAAAAAGAGTTTTTGTATGTTCATAAAAAATTTCTTTTATGTAAAAATAAATTTTTACCTATTAACCAAAATTATAGAGTGTTTATATTTCATTTCTTTGTTATTTTCATCTAATTAAACGGAACTATTTCATATTATAAAAAGAAAAAAATATATACATATTAAAAAAATTGACAATTTAGCTAGCCAAAAAATCATATACTTAATTTGATTCTATGCATAAGAATAGGGTTAGATCGAGCTTCTTAGATTAGAATTATCTAGGTAACAATCCTTTTATGAGCGAAACCGACTTAGTAAGTGCGTACGTACACATATATATGAATAGAACCAACTGTATACATAACCTAATAATAAAGACTAGAGGAGTCCACCCTGGAAACAAGTTAGAAATAACGGAGAAACAGAGGAGTATTCAATTATTCATTGCTTATTATGATATTGTGTGCGTGTATTTTTATTATATATATACACACAATTGGGTTAGCAAAATCCCCAATTCCCATATATATATATATATATATTAAACCAAAAATTATACAAAGAAATCAAGCCTAAAAGCCCTTCCTTCATCCCTTTCTCTTCTCCTAACCTTCTCTTCTACACTCATTAGCCTTTTAATAAAGTTAGAGACAATCACTGCTTAGCTCTCACGCCGATGAACAATCTTTTGCATCACTTATTCGCGAAAATGATTTGCTCTTCCCAGAGCAAAAAGTTTTCATGTTAAAATTGTTGGATTTTCGACGAAGAATTCACCAAAGCTGAATTGAAGATGCCTTTGATTACACTGTTGGTGATTGTATGTGCATTAATTCTCGTAAGATATTTGTTATATAGGAGTGCTTTAATTTATGTTTTTAAAAAATGGTCTCGTTGGATTGAAGATCGGGTTCATGTTCATCAATTCTTCAAAGTTCCAGAATTGAATGAAAACAATCAAGCGAATCAGTTTTATAGAAAAGTTTTCACTTACGTGAATTCGTTGGCTTCCATTGAAGACTCGGACTTCACAAATCTCTTCTCCGGCAAGAAATCAAATGATATCGTTCTATGTCTTGACGATAATCAAACCGTTCGCGACACGTTTCTCGGAGCCAGAGTCTCGTGGACGAACCAAGTCCTCAAAGATGAAGCAAAAAGTTGCAGAAGAACTTTCGTTTTGAAGATCAAAAGGAAGGACAAGAAACGGATTCTTCGATCTTATCTGCAACATGTTCACACGGTTTCTGACGAAATTGAGCAGAGAAGGAGAGAAGTGAAGCTTTACATGAACGCGCAATCGGATCATCAGTACAACGGACGGTGGAGATCCGTTCCGTTCACGCATCCGTCGACTCTCGATACAATCGCCATGGATTTAGATCTGAAGAACAAGGTGAAGTCCGATCTGGAAACGTTTCTAAAATCGAAGCAGTATTATCACAGATTAGGCCGTGTTTGGAAGCGAAGTTATCTACTCTACGGCCCCTCTGGTACCGGTAAATCCAGCTTCGTCGCTGCGATGGCCAAATTCCTCTGCTACGACGTCTACGACATCGATCTCTCGAGAGTTTCCGACGATTCTGATCTCATAATGCTTTTGTTACAAACCACAAGCAGGTCTATGATCGTTATTGAAGATCTGGATCGGTTCGTCGGGAAGAAATCAACGGCGGTGAGCTTATCAGGTGTGCTCAACTTTATGGACGGAATTGTGAATTCCTGTTGTGGTGATGAGAAAGTGATGGTTTTTACTATGAATAGCAAAGAACAGATCGATCCAGTGATACTGAGACCTGGACGCATCGATGTTCATATATATTTCCCGCCCTGTGATTTCAACTCCTTCAAAACCCTGGCCAACAGCTATTTAGGGCTCAAAGACCACAAGTTATTCCCGCAAGTGGAAGAGATTTTCCACGGCGGGGCGACGCTGAGTCCGGCGGAGATCGGCGAACTCATGATTATGAACCGGAGCTCGCCGAGCCGAGCGTTGAAATCGGTGATCACGGCGTTGCAGACCAACGTTGATGTTAGGGTGGCCGGGAAGATCGGACGGCGGTTGAGCGACATGTCGGCTGAAGGTTCGGGTGAGTCCGGTGGCGCAGCTTGGAAAGATAGTGTTCCGGCGGTGAAAGAGATCCGGAAGTTGTACGATCTATTGAGGTTGAAGAGTTGTAAAAAAACTGCACCGTCAGATCATGATTCGGTTTCGGATACAAGGTGATGATAAATGCCCATAAGTTGGACCTATGCGCATACAAGACTATACTACTACTAGTAAATTCACTCTCTCAATCAATTTTGATCTTTTTTTACTTGGATTTTCTTTGAAATCTATGTGTTATCTCATAGGAAAAATCAAATAGAAAACTGAAGCTTGTGATTTAGATTTTTTGTTTTTGTTTTTAAAGGTGATATCAAATTTGTATTTTTTTTTTAATTCATCGATTTTGTATTTAATACCAATTATATTGATTCATATATATATATATATGTATATACACACGTGTTTGTGTACACAAATGTTTATATCTATATAGATAGATGTATATGTTTTTTTTGTTTTTTTAAGGATACATGGATTGGCAACAAACTAAGCAAGATACTGTCCTATTGGTAAATGAGAATAAAGCTTACTTTAATGCAGTAATATTTCTTTATGGTTAATGAAAATGTGTTCTCAACAGGGAGTCAACACACAACAAAAGAAAGACAAGATTTAAAAAAAATGGAAAGGCATGTTTTTGGCCTGTACCATATTTAAGAATTTGATGAAAATGAGTTGGAACAAACTGTTAAACAGATCCTTCGTTCCACCAAGGAGAAAAAATTGTTTTTACCCGGATTTCAGCGATTGATTTTATCGGATTTCATTTCAGCCGATTGGCAAAGAATGCAGCAACAAAAATACATATATGAAAGGAGAGAAAATTATGATGCGGAAATAAGCATTGTTCATCTTCTTGATTATCTTTGTTTTCTCAAATTGCTTTTGCTGTTGATGACAGTGATGACTAACGAGTAGCAACCAACTCCAAGGTGACCATCTTTTTCTGTATTCCTTTGTCCACAAAAACCAAAAAAAATGGAACATATAAATTTAATCCGATAAAAGAACTAATTCGAAATTATGATTTCTGTATTCATTTGTTGCAAAAAAACCAAAGCATGGGCAAACCATGCTAAATTCACCACTACCCTCATAATTATGTTTGGTGATCTGTGTGGATAGAGAGTTTTACCCTGGTACAAGTTTCATTCACTAATTTACATCTAGTTAGTTTTTATATATATATATATATATATATATATATATATACACACCGGCAAATTAAGGGAGGTTTTTGGGTACACCGTTCACGAAATTAGACGGTCTATCAATTAGTCCAATGCTCACAAATTTACACCCAATGAATTAGTAAAAAATACAACTTCAAAGAATACTTATAGATTTGCATGGATGCCTCAGGACACCATTATCCAAACTTAAATTTATACAAAAATTTAAACACAAACACACATTTGACAATCATAATAACTAAATTATCATTAAAATTAAAATTTATCTCAAAAATGTAGGAAAAAGGAAAAGAAAAACTACATTTGAGTAGAATTAAGAGCCCTAAATAACAAATAAGTTTATTTTAAAAGTTGATTTTTCAATTCCGTTGAGTTAAGCAGAATAATTATACATGTACTGAAAACTATTGTTTAGGTCTAAAATACCTCCTCAACTCTTATTTCAAAATACCAAAATATCCTTTCTAAATCAAATAATTCTTTCATTCAATAAATTTAAAAAAACAAGATTTTCCCGTTGACTTTAAACTTGAAGGGCATTTTTGCATGTGATGTATATATTACCAAAAAAAAAAAAAAAAACTTATATATATATATATATATATAAAGAAAAAAAATTGTGCTAATCTATATCGGTTCAAACATACATATTTCAATTTAAAAATATACAAATAATTCAGTAGAAATATCATTCATTATATATATATATAGGACAATACTTGCCTACTCACCCGGTCAACCCAAATGGATACAAATCAAATCCTAATATAACTATCCCTCTCTTTCTCTCTCTCAAACTATTCCACTAAAACCCTAATCTGTAAATAGTGATCTTTTTTATGATAGATTATTATTACTTATTTCTGATCTTCTTTTCCTTTTGGCGGAAAACAAATATCTATGTATTATTACATTTATAGTTATTCTTTGTATCTTGTAATATTATTTTATTAGGAATTTTAGCTTAAAATATTTTTTTTTTGACAAGATCCCCTTCTCATTCACTCTCTGGACAAAAAGAGTAGCGTGATCATATTGAGTTTAATCGGGATACTTCTCAAATATTTTAATTTTTATTATTTTATATTATAGAGACACGTGTTTTCTAATTTTACGCCACAGGGTAAGTATAAATTTTCTACTCACCGGTAAATAGGTAGATACTATCCTTAATCATATCTCTTAATTTATACCAATATAAACCTATAAATGTGAAAATTTTCTTGTGCAAAGAAATATATATATATATACACACACACACACACACGTGCGCGGGGAGGAAGATCATGAAAAAACCAAATGATTGTTTCAGTAAATGGTACACATACCAACCATTTTTATATTTATAAAAAAAGTATAATTAATTTAGCCAAATGATGATCATCTCAAGCATGCACCACAAAAAGAGGATTTATATATTATTTGCATGAAAGAGTTTAATTACATTTCTCTTTTTGAGAACTAATCTTTGATTGCCTAATGTATGTGAAAGTTGCAACCATATTGTTCAAAGTTAAGGGAAAGATCTTGTTTTCCTAAATTTTTTAAGTAAATAAATTATTTTAAGAAAGTAATTGATTTTAGGGGAATAATTTAATATTTTGTAATAAGATCTTGGAGTGTAGACCTAAATAATAGTTATTGATGCATATTTAATTAATTTACATAATTCAACCAAAGAAAAATATGAACTTTTAAAATAGTCAATTTTGTTACTTTAAGATTCCTAACCCTACTTAAGTGTAGTTATCTCACAACAAAACCTATAACTAATAGAGAAATGGTTATTTATATATTCGTTATTAATAGTGCGGAGTTCAAACAAATAAATGATTGAAATAGACATTCCATTCCATTCGTAGGGTGATCTCAATTCCGTTCCAATAAGATCAAGACACAACGGGTTAATATCCCTAAGCATTTGTGGAATGCAATCCACTTAAGCCAAGATATTAGTTATTTTAAAAAATTGCATATATGGTATTTATATATTATAAACATTTGAATAATATAACTTACATCTTTTGAATAAATTGCTAAAAAAAAAAATTGCATAACCTCTTAAAGTATATTTTGTTTGGCTACTTTTCATTAAATGACAATAATGTCATTCCATATTGAATTACATTTGATCTATTTTTTTTATTAAAATAAATTATGAAAATAAAATCATACTAATTTGATCACATATTCTCCATTAAATTTGCAAAAAATTATCTTTAATTCTCGTAATTAATTGTTTAAATCAAAATATTAAGTAAAAAATTCTAAAATAATTTATTAATTTTTCATAAATATATTGCATGAAAAGAACATATTTTTAATTGTATGAAAAATTAAAGAAGGTAATTTTGTACGCCAAAAGTTTAAATCGAAAACAATAAGTTTTGTTTTAATTGGTAATATTTTAATAACAAGTTAATCATTTAAAAAAAATGATAGTTACAACTCTATTTATTTATTTATTTATTTTTATGATAAATTGACATAAATAATAAATTTAAGGTAAATGATATAATTAATTTTTAAATGAAAGAAAATATAATAAAAATAACAAATTTAATAAAAAATAATAAAATAGTATTTTGTGATGATTTTGCCCTAACAAATTATTAATTCAGTGGAGCATGCTATTTGTAAAAAAGCACTAGTTCAGAATGCCCTTTTTTTTTTTTTTTTTTTTTTTTTTTGCACTTAATCATTTGAATATAATATAATTTAACTTTTTTTTTTTTTTTTTGGAATTTTAAGCAAATATATATAAATAATAAGGATAGTTACAGTGTGGGCCATTTGGCCAATTACAACCCAAAATGGTAACAAGCCAAAATGGAGGCTCAACTGAGGAAAGCCCAAGACCAAAATTCAAACCTAATAACAGCAATTAACAACCTATTTAGCTGTTAATGGAGATTATTAAGTGACAATCCGATTTGTAACCCCTAGTGAAGGACGCTGGAGGACTTTAGAGCAATACTAGTCCGGTAGTCTTGGTGGCGGACGACAACAGTTAGGAGGGAGATTATAGTAATATAATATAACTTACATATTATAAAAATATAACTAACATATTACTGTATAAAAACAATATATTTAATTTTCAGGCTTACCCTTCATTCTCTCTAAAAATAAGATTAGAATTCCAATGCCAAGACGCATTAGTCAATTCGGAGTGTTTTAGGGGACTTGTTGGGCGTTTGCCTAGTATTTTAGACGAACAGCACCATGCCACGTGTGACCCACTGATGCAAGGGCCTAAATTAGGGCTTTGTTTCGCTTTATAAATCCGCCAAAACCCCTTTTTCCTCTCCGATTTTTTTCTCGTTCTTTGCTAGGGTTTCTATCGTCGAATCGAAGAGCAAGGTACCTTTTATTAATCTCTCGATGATTGCTATCAGTATCTCTCTGAATCTATTTGCAAAAGTTCACTTTTCAAAATCTAGGGTTTCAAGGTACAGTTTTCTTGGCAATTAAACATTTTTTTTCCTTTTTTCACGAGTTCATTCAGTTGTGAATGATGGATTTTTAGGTGATCTGAAGGTATTTTTAGGGAGAGAATTGTGAAAATGAGGCCTGTTTTCTGTGGTAACTTCGAGTACGAGACTCGCCAAACGGACTTGGAGCGACTGTTCTCCAAATATGGAAGGGTCGAGCGCGTCGACATGAAATCTGGTACTTTAACTGCTTTTATTTTTATTTTTTATTTTTTTTTAATATATATCATCTTATTCTTTATCGTATGAGCATTCTCTTGCTCTCTTTATATATATATATATATAACCCATAGAAAATTATATGGTATTTGATGTTTCCTGTGGCTAATCTTATTTGATATGGTTAACAAATAACACTTTAATGTGCGATAAAAGTTAAAGGGACTTTGATTAGTCTTATTCCGGAGGTGCTATAACACATTTTTTTTTTTTTTCCAAATGATGCAAGTTACTGGTATTTTTCAATATTTAATTTTTGTAAAATTTGATACTGATCTTCCATTGTGGTTGATTTGGGACACTTAGGAGAATCCTTTATACCTAACCAAGGACCAATTCTTACATGCCGTTTTCTTTCCCTCATTTAGGAACACAATTCTCCGTTGCCTTGATCAGCCTTGAAACCTTCTCTCTTTTGTGTGGGTTTTACCTTTATTCCGTCCTACCTAGATTTGAATACACAATATTTTCAGATTTTTTTAGCGGTCTTTTATTATAAGTAGACTTTTTAGTTTGGGTGTAGTGTTGCCTATGTGATTACTTTAGATTTTATAAAGATCTTTTATTATAAGCGGACTTTTTAGTTTGGGTGTAGTGTTGCCTATGTAATTACTTTAGTTTTTATAATGATCTTTTATTATAAGCGGACTCTTTGGATTGGGTGTAATGTTGCCCATGTGATTTCTAATCATTTATATGTTGATCAGTAGTTTCTTTTATTTTTTCAATTTTTCTTCTTTTAACGAAACTTTAGTTCTAATTATTTGATTTTTTTAATATAGATTTTTTTATAGGAGCCATGATATTTTTCTTAGACATGAGGTTTTAATCTATTTTCATTTCTTCTTTAGCGGATCTCAATCTTGGATTGGGTGCGTATGTCATTTTTTTTTGTTAGACTCCCCCCATGTTTCTCAAATATTAAGTCTAGGATTTTCTTGTCCATGCCTGTTTCAATCATGTATGCATCCAATCAGTAGCTTTTATTCGTTATTGGTTCCTCTAATCATTTGAGTTTTCCGTTTTAGAGATTGTTAGACAGGCCTGGGTAGTTACTTAAAAAGAAGCTATATTTTCGCTTATGTGGCTTATTTTTTTTTTTTGGAGGGTTTACAGTCTTCGTGGTTATGTCATCTTTGTTATGGGTTCTCTCTCTCTGTCTCCCCCTACCTAGTTCGCAATACCTGTTTTTCCTCCCTTCTGTGTCTATACTGTTCAGTTTAGGGCATACCTATGCCAAGTTTTTGGTTGAATAAAGGTTCTTTCTTAAGTTGTGTTCGCCCCTTTTTATCAAAAAAAAAAAGTTGTGTTCGCCCCTTGAATTACAAGGCACAAGGATGACTTTGACATTGAATAATTTGTCAAGCCATTGATTCTGTAGATATGGATATATGGCTACTTATGTAGTGTGTATATCCAATCCTGTATCCTGGCGGTAAATAAAATGGCAGCCAAAATATTGAAATTTCTTTGGAGAAGACCTCCATATTAAGTGTTTGTTTTGACGCAGGAACATCTACTAAGGGAAACGAGCTTCTATCTGGCTCGCAACTTCTGTGCCAAAAATTCTAATGCAAAGGAAATATACCTGCCTGCTTGCTCTCATTCTACTCACAGATGGAATTGTTCTGCATTTCATTCACCTGATCATTCGTTCATCTGTCTCTCACTCACCTCACCGTCCAAAGTTGCCATTTCACAAGAATAGTCATGGTGGGATCTGTCAAATCATCATGCCATGCCTACTTCCACTGATCATAAGGGGATCAATTTCTATCATGCCATGACTACCATAACTGATCATAAGCGGATCAATGAATTCTATCATGCAATGCCTTACATTACTGAACTCGTGCTCAAATCGCGAAGCATGCCTTGCAATGACAACTCAGATTTGAAACCTTGGATTTAAACCTTTAATATGCCATCATCATGATTTAGTTCATCATGCAAGGCCTCTACATCCTTATTTGCAGGTGTCGTATTTTTACTTGGTTCTTGCCAGGGAACAAAAATACTGATTTGGCTGATAAACTGCCTGCTGCTGAGTGGATCTGAGACCAGAGTCATGTTTTACTACTACGTCCTCTTATTTCGGTTTGTTTCTGCAGGCTTTGCATTTGTTTATTTTGAGGATGAGCGTGATGCTGAAGATGCTATTCGTGGTCTTGACAGTGCACCATTTGGATATGACAGGCGCAGGCTGTCGGTGGAGTGGGCTAGGGTATGTTGGTTTCTTATTATCCCTCGCAAATTATATTACCTTTCTAGTAATATGTGGCAGGTCCATTGTTCTCTCTAGTCCTGAAGTTCAAATTCCATCATAATTCTAATCTTAGTGAGAAAATTTAATTTGCTTGTGGCAGGGTGAACGTGGCCGGCATCGTGAAGGTTCTAGATCAATGGCAAACCAGAGGCCCACCAAAACTCTGTTTGTGATAAACTTCGATCCTATTAACACAAGGGTTCGTGACATAGAAAAACACTTTGAGCCTCATGGGAGGGTTCTTCATGTCCGAATTCGGCGAAATTTTGCATTTGTGCAGTTTGAAACACAGGAAGATGCCACAAAAGCTCTTGAACGTACTCACATGAGGTTAAATGGCACACATATATGTCTTTATATATATATATATATATATATTTGTTGGTTGAAAATGTTGATATCTCCCTTGTTCTAAACTAGTATATCTGCTAAATTATATGTTGGTTCATGATTTTGCAGCAAGATTTTGGATAGGGTAGTATCAGTTGAATATGCTCTAAGAGATGATGGTGAGAGGGAAGACAGATTCGATAGCCCTAGAAGAGGTTATGGTAGGCGTGGAGATAGTCCTTACAGACGGTCACCAAGTCCAGTGCATCGTAGGGGTCGGCCTAGCCCCGACTATGGGAGGGCCCACAGTCCAGTCTATGATAAATACAATGGTCCAGCATTTGATAGGGCCAGGAGTCCTGAATATGGCAGATACCGGAGGTAGATATGGAACAACCAATCTTGACATGCTCATTTTTTGTTATTTATTATTATTATTTTTTCTCATTTGTTCTTGACATACTCATTTACGGTTTTGCTTTCCCTGTTTACAGCCGATCACCTGTGCGAAGGTCAAGAACCTGAGAGATTATCAACTTGAAGGGATCAATGTGCTTAATGCTAGTCAATTTGTGGGGTACTGTGGTTGTGCATCAGTTTTTGCTTACATCATGTAGGGGTTGCACTAGTTTAGTAGTTTTTATTTGATGGGTTTGAAATATGCATGGGTTTCTGGTTATCATTAGATAGACACACTTCAGCTGGTTGGTTGCGAGGCTGAAGTGGATATGTAGGTTTTCCAGTTCTGTTCAGACTAATCTATATTACTACTATTGGCAGATTTATATTTTACTCATGATTTAAATTTTACTCAATATATTTTTTTCTTTTGAGCGAGCAGCCGAGCAGTCATTTTTGGTGTTATTGGGGTTAAAAAAAAAAAAAAAAAAAGTTAGTTGTATTCCTAAATATTGTTTTTGCCCTTTGATGTTGTCTTAGTTACTTTGTACAAAAATGTCGCAGTCAATTTTTGTTCTAATTTCTAATATTGTTTTGTCTGGTGATGTTATCGTGAGCTTACTTTTTACAAAAATGTCATAAAGGACTTAATGTGATTCTTAAATACTTCTTTTTATCTCCCCTAGTGAGTAATGAAGTTTTAATTGTACTACGTGACATATTGGCAGCTAAATCAAGTTCTTATTATATATATTTTTTCTCCCCTGATGTTTAAGAAAATGTTAATTGGTGCAGTTCGTGTCGAGGGAATGAAGCTGGCATATCATTTTCTCAATATCTTCAGACCTCTTTTCTCTCTCTGGTAGACAATTGCAATTTATAATGCGTAATTTTATTTTATTTTATATTATTTATTTATTTATTTATTTTTTTTTTATCTTCAGCAGTTTGTTAAGATACACTGTTACATCATCAATGTGAAATTATTATGTATTTTAACACAACCATTTTATCCATACACATCAACATATTTATTTCTCCTCTCTCGTCACATTAATGAATCAACTTATACATTTTCTCCTCCTTCCTCATTACATTAAGGAATAAACAGCCTGTTTGTAAAAATTATGTGGGGCCTAAACATGACATTGGTTTGTTATTATTGAGGATATATTTTTACACAAAAGGTATAGTATAAATAATTCAAAATTTTTGTGTAACACAAAAAAAAGATTGCTCTAATTGAGTAACTACTCAACTTTCTTTATTGATAAATATTTGCAAGTTTTACAGCAAATAATCACAATATATTAATGGGTAAAGTTTCATATTTAAAAAAAAAAAGTAAATAAGGACATTTTGTTAATTTGAAGAATGAAATATCTAAAATATTTATTTAAAAACTAAAATACTTAAAATCCCTTTAAGACAATAAAAGAAAAAGTAATGATTATTAAGGATATTTTGTAGTTTTCATAATTTTTTTATTTGAATTAATGGGTTTGGAATTTATATGCATATGTATATATATGTATTTGTGCATATTTTTATATAGCGAATGTTTTTTTTTTTTTGCACAAATATATAGGAATATTTGTCTTGGGGAAAAAATCAAAAAAATCCTTTTACTTTCAAATTTGTGCAGAAAACTCCAGTTGAATTAATTGTTTTACAAATTGAACAAATTAACCTTACCGTTTCAGTACTGTTTCATGCCTTGGAAGGCTTAAACAGTGTGGACTCGGTTTGGGTCGAGTTGAAACGCCCAGGTTTCACCCTAGCTGAACACATTGAAAAGCCTTAACTTGCTTTCATAACTCTCTCAAGCCTTTCCATCATCTGTCTCAAATAAATGTATGATTGATTCTTTGGTGCGGCTACGTTTTTTTTAGTATTTCCTTATTTGATTGTTAATTTCATTAGGGATTGTATAATTTTTGTATTTCCAAGGGTCTGTAATTGAGATGATTATATGCGTGTATATAATATTATGTATCCTCTGTTTTGAGTTTTTCTCTCTCTAGAATGTTGTTCTTTTTCTTGTGATGCTTTGGCTTTATCAAAGTGGTAAGTGGTAAGTGGTGGTGGTGGATGTAGAAAGAGATTCTAATATTAGAGAGGAAGGGGAACAATGTTCTATTGATGGAGGTCTATGAGAATGCACCTTAAAAGTACTGGGTCTGTTGGAATTGTGGGAAGAAAATGACTAATTGCAATTAATAAAAACCATTAAGGGGTATTTTTGAGATTAAAGGTGTAAGTAAGAGCATGTGACAACAAGTGCTCCCTTTTGACGACAGATTAACCAAAAGGTAGCAACATTCTTAGGCTCCCTTTAGTTATATGAAAAAAGAAAAAAAAAAAGAAGAAGAAGAAGAAGAAGAAAAGAAAAAGAAAAAGAAAAAGAAAGAAAGAAAAAAGAAACGGGGAGAAAAGTAAAATGAATGAAAAGAAAAAAGATTTTTTAGTATATATTTGGTTAGTATGAAAATTTATCTAAGAAAATTGTAGAAAAATATTAGTTGTTAGTTTGGATAGCATGAAAGTGAAAAAAAAAAAAAAAAAAAAAGTAATTATGCATACCAAAACTATTCTTATGAAGTAAAATGATGGATTATTAAATTCAAATATATAATTGTTTATATTCCTTTCTATTATTTATATTTAGAATAATGATTCTGTTTTTTTTTAGCATCACAAGGCCAATGGAGTTTGCGGGCGAGTATATAAATACTCAAAAATAATTTGAACACCAAACTATCTCTTTTTGGTGGCTGACTTCAGGCAATTGATGCAAGAACTTTTTATAATAGTGTTTAAAAGAAATAAAAATACAATGTAAAGTAAAGTAAAATAGAAATAATAGGATTTAAATGACTAAAATCTGATCAAAGATTTGTTATTGAATTCAATTGAATAAAAATAATGATTAAATTGTAAATAGCATAATTAGACATTACAAGAAAAACGATAAGTTACTGGAACTTAGATTTGGACAAAAGATTTGAAGATAATTGACGTAAAGTCATTTGATAAATTTTTGATTCATGCTTTTTGTGGGTGGTGCTGGATGGTTTTGAATGAATTACAATACTTCTATTTATAGAAGTCTTAATCAACTTATTCTCCTATTTATTTGCTCCAAGAATCTCCTTCTTGATTTTCTTCCTTTCGTAATTTAAATTGGGTCGAACTTTGGAGTGCTTTGCCCTTTTGTACGCTTGTTTTTCGTTTCCAAAACCTTCTTTTGATCTCCCATCATGGCTGCAAACTTCCTTACTTTAGTTAATTTCAATTTCTAATTTTTAGCAACCAATCATAGATTTGGCAGCCGTATCTTCCCTTAAATGGCCCAACAACTACTTGTGGCTTTTAAATTTATCCATGTCATTACTGGCTGCCCTTTTTTGAATCTTTCCTTCTCTCCTCTAACAAAATCCCTATTTCACAGGGATTTAGTTGTTTTATCTTAGCCGAATGCCATAGTCTTTCCTTCCTAGAACCTATTTGACTTAAGTCAAATATTAGTTGCTACATTTCCGCATAATATCATTGCCTTTCCTTCACAATGAACAACCTATTTGACTCAAGTCAAATATTAGTTGCTACATTTCAGTAACAATCTTATTGATGAGGTGACTGAATATCTTATCCTAAATTCTCTCATAATCTAAATTTTCTCATAATATTTTTCTCAACTCGCCGACTTCTCTTAAAACATATTGAACACTTGTTGACTCCTCATTGGACCATGTCATTGCTAAGGTGACTTTCAAGAACTTCATAATATTTTCTTTTAAGTAAAATTAATTATTAGTTTAAGATAAACAAATTTAAAAAAAAAAAAAAAAATTAGAGATAAGGAGGCAATAATATTGTTTGGGAGAAAAATTAAAATTTTCACCATATATATATGTATGGATTATGAGTAGCTAGAATCTAAGTCACATAAAGCGGGAGTGAGAACGAATTTGAAAGCGAGAGCATGAAAACGGCAAAATTATGTCATATATAGTGAGAATTTGGAGCGAAAGCGCGTGTGCGCTCGGAGTGTGAAAGCGACACCTGTTGATAAGAATTATGTGACTTAGGCTAGAATTGAAATATAAAACAGACAATTAAAAAAAATAAAAAATTCTATTTAGAAACATGATTTATTTTGAGCAATTTTATCCAAATTATCATTGATATTCTGCATATATAAATATATAATTTGCGTTTGGAACTTAACTCAGAATAGAAGTTATTTTGGAGAGAAATTTGCACGATTAAGTTACTGGGTGTTTTCACCTAACCAAACAAAGCCTTAGATTTGTTTTATTTATTTATTTATTTATTTATTATTTTTTTTTAACTTGAGGTTTTATGCTAATTAGAATGACAATTTCCTCAGGGTTTTGATTTTTTTTTTTTTTAAAAAAAAATTTAACTTGAGGTTTTATGCTTATTAGGAATGACAATTTCTCAAGGATACCAACACGCCAAGGGCTTATTTGTATTCGTCTCTTACTTTCTAAAGGGAGGTCAAATCTCATAAGAGACATATCAAGAATTTTTGTCTAAAATCTGCCCAATTCCATTATATATGTAAGTTTTAATTTTTTTTTTGTATATAAAATACATATTTAATATTTTTAAGACTGGATGGTATAACAATTACAAATCCATTCATAAGGAGTCATGCCAAATGTATTTGGCTTTCCGAGGGTAATGTGAAAGTTCTTTGTTACACATATTCACCTCTTACTAGTGCGTCATGGTTAATGCATTTTTGGTTTTCAAGGGGTTAAAAGTTAGTTGTAAATGTGCCAAGAAGGCTCTACCATATGTTCTGTACCACTGAAACTCTAAACCATTTTTTTTTTTAAATTTTTAGGGAAGAAAGATCATACCATACCAGTAAATATTTGTAAACTTGTGAAGGCAAGATAGAGTCGATTGGGAGGGGGGAGATTGTATTTGTATCTTCTTTTCGGGAAAAGAAAGGAGATACTTATTGGGATTAGTGTTTGCTTAGGTTGCGGTTCTAATAACACATCTACAAATCGAGTCATTCCCAAAATCAAGTGAAAATTGATAAATCATATGATGATAAAAGCATATAAAATGGTCACAAGAGACGTACGTAGTAGTGGTAAACATCAACAATAAAAAGGGGGATCGTGTACTTTGGCAATCTTGAAGGTCTCAAAAACAAATTTGCCTTCCTTGAACTTGTTTCTTTCATCGTAACATCGTTCGTACCTCCATCCCAACTTCTCTCTGCAATCCGAGCAGTAAACGTCCGCAACCATGTGCACTCCACTTATCAATCGCCGATCCTCTTTAGGCCCCTCCACTAAGTTCATCGCACGACCGAACAAATACCCTCTTCCTTTTCCTCCTCCAGCCTATATATATATATATACACACATAGTTATTCAGGAAGGAAGAAAAAATATGTTCATATATATTCACACAACACACAACAACATAAATAAGCAAGCAGAAAAACCACTTTTACCACAAAATTCTTAGCAACAATATCATCATGAATAGCGACCACGTTTCGACATTTGAAACAACTGTACAGTCTTGATCCAACCAACTCCTCCATGGAAGAAGAAAATGCTTTCAATAGTAGTATTACTCAATTATCTCACTACATTATACATATATATATATATATCACCCACATCTTCTAAAGGAAACTGAAACGCTTCAAATTCTCACTGAAGATATATCCGAATCTAAATAAATTACTTCATAATCACACCTACTACGAAATCTAAGCAATTTTCAAAAGTTTTAATTTAAACGACTTCTTACTTTCAACGGAACGTAAAAAGGTTAAAACTTACATTACCATTTCAATTGAGAAGTTATATATTAGATGTAATAGGATTATATATTACATTATAAAAAAATACAGTATACCTTTACATGATAGTATTTCTTTGCTCTGTTTTGATTGGTGTTATTTCTAGATTGGTAATTAACAAGAAATTCATGAATGAATAACAGCACCGACAAACAATACCCAACTTTAATTACAGTGAATCAAAAGTCTCTATACAATATATGTAAGGTCCAAACATATCACAATACTTGCTTCAACAATACAATGGTACTGGAACAAGAGCAGCCCTACCAGTTTTCCTTCACAATCTTGAATTTTTCGAGCACGACTTTCCCTTCCTTGTACTTCTGAGATTCCTCATAAGCTCGTTCATATTTCCAACCCAGAACTTCACCACAATCCAAGCAGTGTACATCAGCAACTGTGTGAAGTCCGGTCATAAGGTGCCGGTCCTCTTTAGGCCCCGCCACAACATTCATGGCATGAGAAAACAGAAAGGCTCGCCCATTTTTTGCCTGAATAAAGTTTTGTGTTCAATAAGCATTTCATATGTGGCGTATAAAACACTTGGGAAAAATGACATACTTATGACTCTGTTTGATTAGTTTCTTTTTCTGTGACTATAACAAAATCCTCGTCTATCTATTAGAGTAAAAGGGTGCTACTAATTTTGATTTCAGAATCAAATTAGCTTATCAAAAGAGAGTTGGAGAAGATCATCAAAGGTACTTCACCTGAAAACCTGTAGAAACAATGTCATCGTGAAGGGCAACATGATTCCGGCAATTATAGCAGCTGTACAACCGTGGCCCGACTACATCCGCCATCAAGAAAGAATCACTGGTCAATCAATCTTGATCAGAACTTTGCTCCCGGTGGCCATCAATGATTTGTCAAGGAATTGATGAGGCCAATAGAACTATAATATTAGATTGGGTGATGATTTCGAACAAGATACTATAACAGAAATCAAAGTAAACAATTAGGTGTTGATATGATGGGATTCCCTCTAACACTAAAACCCTTTGTGCAAACAAAATATACCTATCAAATTATAATTGTATGATGTAGATGGTCTAAAAATAACCATAATCAACATGGACCCACTCTTGTAGCCCAAGGAAAAAAAAAAAAAAAACATGGACCCACTCATCACCTAACCTATCAAGAAATAAAACCTAGAAAATAAAAATAAAGAAAATAGAGAGAGAGTGAAAGCTAAATAATTGTCTACGCCTGCAAAGTGGATGGTTTCAAGGAAGAAAAATAGACGGAGAGGATGAGGAATCGTGGAAGAACGTATGAACTGTTTGAACCACAAGAATAATTAATTCATTTGCCTAAAAGAAAGAAGGTGTCGTGGTGTAGTGGGTTTTCACGTCAGTCCAACACACTGAAGGTCTCCGGTTCGAGTCCGAGGGACGCCAATTCATTCTTGTGCTTTTCCCAAATTCAATCAACCAACTGGTTTAACTTACGACATCGTTTTAGTTTTCCATTTCGTCAAGAAGGGTCCACTCCATCTACCCATTTCGGTTAAAGAGCGGGTGATCCAGTTTCTTCCTCTTTACAGTTACTGCACTCGATCACCCTTCACCTCATCACCATCACTGATATTATTAACTACAAAATACAAACATCAATATATACATAGATATACATGTACATATATACGCACACTTACATGAATATACACTCTCATAAGTAATATCTTCTTACTGAGAGATTGTCGGTACATCTCAGAATGGCGAAGCAAGAACTAATTGGCCGAGACAAATGACTTATTAGGGTTTCACTCTGTTCAAGAGAGCACGTAATAATGGAGAAGAGATCGAGGAGGACCAGAGAGAAGGTGGACTTGGCCGCAATTTTACGTAAATCTTGGTACCGGTTAAGGTTATCGGTCCGACACTCGTCTAGGGTTCCGACATGGGATGCAATCATCCTCACGGCGGCTAGCCCCGAGCAATCTGAACTCTACGACTGGCAACTCAAGCGAGCCAAGCTCCGCGGCCGGATCGCCAGCTCCACCGTCACTCTAGCCGTGCCCGACCCGGATGGCCAGCGGATCGGGTCCGGCGCTGCCACTCTCAATGCACTTCTTGCCCTTGCTCGCCACTATGAACAGCTCGATGCACAGGTAGTTCAGTTGCTATCCATTCTGTTGAATCGTCACTTCAGTTATTGTGATCGATACGTTGTATTATCATAGTAAATTTCTTTACTTTCTAACTTTCCATTGTATAAAAACCTTTAATTTCTGGGTTTGATAGCGTATTTCTCATAAGCAGGAAGGAAATGCAAGCAATACTAGTTCTGGGTCTTCCATACCTGAGGAAAGATCCAACAATGGAGTTCCTGACCAGTCAATCATCAACTTGATAGCCAAGAGGCATATTCTATTGGTTCCTGCTGGAGGTGACTCTAAAAGGGTCCCATGGGCGAATCCTATGGGGAAAGTTTTCCTACCACTTCCGTATTTGGCCGCCGATGACCCTGATGGCCCAGTTCCCTTGCTTTTTGACCATATTCTTGCAATCTCTTCTTGTGCAAGACAAGCTTTTAAAAATGAAGGTTACATAGCCCTCTTTATTGCAATTGAGGAAATGCTGCATACTGGCAATGTTTGGATGCATATTAACATGCATTTCATCTCACTCTATTTCTCATATTTAGTATGATAAATCACTTATGATACCCATGAACTATGTGATACTTACATGGGTGCACATTTTTACTTATTGTAGAGGTGACAACGTTGGGATATATCATTTTTAGTCTTTTTTCATATGGACCATAAGGTGTGAACTGTGTCATTGCCTCAAATATGCATTGACTTCTGTTTCTTTGATCCGTGTTTTGAGTTTTTGTTTTTTTCTCATAGTCCAAAAATTTTAGTTAGCCTAATTATCATGGTGCCATTTGGATTTATCTTTATCTACATCAAAGGAAGAGACCATACATGTAAATTTTTTATAATTGAAAGAGCTATGTGAATTTTTTATAATTGAAAGAGCTATGTGAATTTTGCCATTCAAACTTTATGAATTTGGAAGTTGTAATATGAATCTTGAAAATTAACAAATGTATGAATTATTGCATCAAACATTTTGAGGTATAGAGCTAAAGTTACAATTATCTTGTTACACTTATGAAGCTAATTTATACCACTACCTTCTTAGGTATGGAGCTAAAACCTAGTAAAACCATTAATGCTATGTTGCCACTTCATTGCCTTAAAGAAAATGAGTTATACCACTACATTCTACTCGTAGCCACCATGACATTAGGCCCATGTATGGCCTTTGACCTGCCTAATTTATTATATGATGCAGAATTTCTACAAGTGGTATAACTGAATCTATTAACTGATTCTCGATTGGATACTTTGATATGTATCTTGATTTCAACTATATTACTTGTATGGAGTCATATGTCTACATTTCTGTTTATCCTTAAGCTCCTGTATTGCCACACGTTTTGTGGGTAAGTATCCTGTATCGCCACATTACCTTGCAAATTCCAGTTCGTGTAAGAAGAATTGTTAAATTGAGTAGCGAGAAACTTTTTTTCTTGAACTGTATTATTTTTATCAACTTCTGTAACTTTCTGAATTACATGCTAGGACAGTTGTTAATATAAAAAAGGTAACTCCTATTACAATGTGGATTCTGAACAAAATTTTCAATCTCTGCAGGCGGGATATTTATTATGACCGGGGATGTTCTACCTTGTTTTGATGCCTCCACCATGATTCTTCCGGATGACACATCCTGCATCATCACTGTTCCTATCACCCTTGACATTGCTTCTAACCATGGTGTTATTGTGGCATCCAAAACTGGGATCTCGGATGAAACTTATTCACTCAGTTCAGTGGAGAATCTTCTTCAGAAACCCAGTATGGAGGAGCTTGTTAATCATAGGGCCATTCTAGATGATGGTAGAACATTACTTGACACTGGAATAATAGCAGTTAGAGGTACAGCATGGGTGGATCTTCTTACGCTTGCCTGTTCCAGCAAACCTATGATTTCAGAGCTTCTAAAGAGCAGAAAAGAGGCAAGCCACTATATTTTCAATCCTCACTATTTTTGTCAGATCTAACTTTAGGTTTTTCCTGAAATTTCATATTTTCTATGTTATCATTAAGGCTATTTGGTTTTCTAATATTAAGGGATTTCTTTAATACTGACGTCTGTTAATCTTTGAAATATATTCCATGAACTTGCGCAGATGAGTTTGTATGAAGATCTTGTAGCAGCTTGGGTACCTGTAAAACATGAATGGTTGCGACCACGCCCTACGGGTGAAGAACTTGTCAACAGATTGGGAAGACAACAGATGTTCAGCTGTTGTGCTTGTATGTTGAGCTTCGTTTATTGTATCATGATGTTACTGATAGTGCTGTTACTGACTTTATTTTGTGCTTTATTGATGCTGCCTCATTCTCAATGATTGTGGTTTTAACTTACATGGTTCATTAAGTAATTCATTAAGTAAAGGGCTTAGTGTAGGCCCTTAAAACCCTTTGAATGAGCATACCATTCAATTCAAATGGTTCTTCCAAACACTAACATACACGTTTCTTGAAGTAAAAGAATTATGGCATGCCATAGCTGTGGTTAAGTAACATGTTAAGGCTGACTTTTGCAAGATCCATATAAGATCGTTCTGTTTTTGAGTATGGTGAAATGTGGCCTCTGCATGTTAACCTTTTACTTCCCTTCAAATTACTAGGAGCATAACTTTGGGGAAAGAACATACATAGTTCTGCATAAACTTGTTTGTATTTTCAATTTGACTCTAAATGTTGACTTCTTTTCTATAGTGTAGACATATGAATATGTGTGTCTGCATATTAAATTTTTGTATGTGTATATGTATTTATGCTTGTGTACCTCTCCATGTTTCCTTGCATGAAAATAGTTGTGATATTAAGGTGCATTAATATTTTAAGTTTATTGCGTTGTCTTCCTGAAGCCGGGTAAGGGAGAATTGAGGGAACAATGCTTGATAATCATGCTCCCTTGAAAATAAAGTTCTGTTGTGTTTCATTCCTTCTTGATTGAACTTGTATTGATTTGTGTTTGTTTCCATGTAAAAGCAGGTGATGTATTTCAATTCTCTAAAATGGTTGTCAATATGCTGAACTTGCACTCCAGGAGGCTGATTTTTACCCACACTTCTGCCTCTATCATTATAGCCACACTTGATACTATAATTTAATTATATAATTATTAGAATTTTTATTTTTTATTTTACTTTTTATGATTGTAAACCAATGGCTGGATTGAATATTTGACTGTTAAATTCTTGAGAATTATCATGTGTCTGCCATCAGAAGATTCCACGCTGATTCTTTTATCTATTTCCCTGCAGATGATTTATTGTTCTTACATTTTGGAACCTCAAGTGAAGTCTTGGAACACCTAAGTGGAACTAGTTCAGAACTTCTAGGTCGTAGACACCTGTGTTCCACTCCGGCAACCACTATGTCTGACATTGCTGCATCTGCTATTATTGTTTCTAGTAAAATTGAACCTGGTGTCTCAATTGGGGAAGATTCTCTTATATATGATTCATCCATTTCGGGTGGGACACAAATTGGTTCCCTAGCTATAGTTGTTGGTGTTAATGTGCCAGAAGATAACAATAGTACAGCAGATGATCCATTCAGGTTCATGCTTCCAGATCGCCATTGTCTTTGGGAGGTCCCACTAGTAGGATGCACTGAACGAGTTATTGTGTACTGTGGCCTCCATGATAACCCAAAAAATTCAATTTCAAGGGATGGGACTTTCTGTGGGAGACCCTGGAAAAAAATCTTAGATGATTTGGCCATCCAAGAATCTGATCTTTGGAGCTCAACTAGCACTCAGGAAAAGTGCTTGTGGAATGCAAAAATATTTCCTATACTTTCTTACTTTGAGATGCTTAGTTTGGCGGCATGGCTGATGGGCTTGAGTGATCAAAGAAAGGAATCTTTACTTCCTTTATGGAAAAAGGCACCACGTGTCAGTTTGGAGGAGTTGCATAGGTCAATCGATTTTAAGCAACTTTGCTTGGGCTCTGGCAATCATCAGGCAGAACTTGCGACTGGAATTGTTAAAGCTTGCCTTAATTTCGGTTTGCTTGGGCGCAACTTGTCTCAATTGTGTGGAGAAATTTTGCAAAACAAAGCCTCGGGAGTCAAAATATGCAAAGATTTTCTAACCATGTGTCCCAACCCCAGGGAACAAAATTCTAGGATCCATCCTAAAAGCAGGGCATACCAGGTGCAAGTTGATCTTCTTCGAGCATGTAGTGACGAAACTATGGCATGTGAACTGGAGCACAAAGTTTGGGCTGCTGTTGCCGATGAAACTACTTCAGCAGTGAGATATGGCTTTAAAGGTAAGATGAATATATATATATCTATGTATTTTCTTGAGTGGTGGTAATGATGAATGTTCGTGGCATTAATGATCACAAAAACATAATGTGCTGAAAATTTGAAGAAATCATGAGCAGGGAAAGAACTATGAAAAAAAAATAAAAATGCATCAGCAATCTTGTTCTATTATTATATGAAGTACATTTTTCAATCCGTCATTCTATTATTCTGCTTGATTTATAATTTACCCAGTGGAATATTTCATTCATATATTATTCTTCTAGGTATTATTATCCTGGTTGATCTTCTGAAGTAACATTTATATATATATATATATATATATATTTTTTTTTTGGTTAGAGAATTTCTTGGAATCCTCCAATAGGACTTCTGTGGCAGAAAACCAGGTCAATAATGTTGATGGTTTCATAGATCAATATTTCTGGTCTAGAATTGTAAAGGTTGAGTTACCAGTTCGCGTGGATTTTGTTGGAGGTTGGAGTGATACTCCTCCATGGAGCTTAGAGCGTGCTGGTTGTGTCTTGAATATGGCAATAATGTTGGAAGGTTCTCTACCAATTGGAACCATCATAGAGACGAAAAAAACTACTGGGGTGATGATTAGAGATGATGCTACAAACCAGCTGTATATTGAAGATTGTAGCTCTATTGCAGCTCCATTTGACAGTGATGATCCATTCCGGCTTGTCAAATCTGCATTGCTCGTGACAGGTATTACTCATGACAAGATCCTTCTGTCCATGGGCTTGCAAATCAGGACATGGGCCAATGTTCCCCGTGGTAGTGGTTTGGGGACTTCTAGCATCTTAGCAGCAGCTGTTGTAAAAGGACTTCTCCAAATAACCAATGGAGATGAAAGCAATGAAAATGTTGCCAGACTTGTCTTGGTACTGGAACAGCTCATGGGCACAGGAGGAGGCTGGCAGGATCAAATTGGAGGTTTATACCCTGGCATTAAATTCACTGCAAGTTTTCCTGGAGTACCATTGCGGCTTCAAGTCATTCCCTTGTTGGCTTCTAGCCAGCTGATTAGAGAGTTGCAGCAACGATTGCTTGTAGTATTCACTGGTCAAGTAAGCATGCTATTTTTTCTTTTGTTTTTTTTCAATTTGAAGGTGCATTTTAAAATTTGTCATTTCCTTACATGAATTTATAGTAGTATGCAATCTAATGATATAATAATTTAAAATGAGGTTCTGGCGCGGTTCCTGAAATCCACGTCCCTGAGATGAACAGGAAATTATATTAATTACATTACAATGAAGATAATACTTCTCTTCCACATCATGTAATATATAAAACTGGTCTCACAATCTTGGCTACCTTTCCCTCTAGGTGGGGGCATCTCCATTCATTGAAGTCCAATAGGAATATAGTGTCCCATGTAGAACCTTTTGCTCTGAATTTGCAGCATGCCTAGATATTGCAATATTCAACTATCATAAATTAACCAACAAATGATTTATTTATTTTTCCCCGGTTCTAATCTAACTTTGTGATGAATTGCTAAGTTGGGACTCAAATGCTTATGAAGCCAACTGGTTTGTTCTCAATCCTTTACGTTTCTCAGGGCTTGTTATGGATCCCTAGAAGATGAGTGGTCTTCCTCTTGCTTACCAACGGTAGAGCCTTAGTGAGAAATATATAAGCATAAAAAGTTGGCATCGGTTCATTCACGGATGATTTTGAACCCTTCCTTTCTCTTAAATTTGGTAATAAAGAAATTAGGTAAGGAGATTAAATTTTATTGGGATTCGCTGTCCTGCCAATGAAATTTTGTATTACCTAGGTATTGGATTTGATAACGTTGATTCCATCCACTGCTTCTTTGTTTGTTGTTTACCTTGAAGTCAGAAGCCACCCTGCTGCAGCTTCTTTTTTGGTTCTAGTCGGGTTTGGAGACAAAGCTTATTAGAACTATGAGCTACGTTTGACATGTATTCTCTATGATTACTTTTACATGTCTGAATTCATGAGACATGATGCTTAACAATCATAACTCCGATGGATGATGTTGGGTATGACTTTTCTGAAATCTGTTGATTTATATACTGGCAACCACCTACTTTGCAGGTTCGACTCGCACATCAAGTCCTACAAAAGGTGGTAACTCGATATCTCCGACGTGACAACCTGCTTGTATCCAGTATTAAGCGCCTTGCTGAACTGGCAAAGGTTGGGAGGGAAGCTCTAATGAACTGCAACATAGATGAGATTGGGGTGATAATGTCGGAAGCTTGGAGGTTACATCAGGAGCTTGACCCTTACTGTAGTAATGTATTTGTTGATAGACTCTTTGCATTTGCTGACCAGTACTGCTGCGGCTACAAGCTTGTGGGTGCTGGTGGTGGGGGTTTTGCATTGTTACTGGCCAAGGATGCTGAGCGTGCCACTGAACTGAAACGTTCGCTAGAAGAGGATTCAGAATTTGATGTGAAAATCTACAATTGGAACATCTTTTTAGAAAGTTAGAAGTTCGATGAAGGTTGTTTCCGGAAGGTAGCTTATTACTGTATTTCTTAGATATGTTTATGTATAGCGTGGTGGTAAAAAATGTCTCGAGCGAAGATGCCTAGGAGAATTCATGGCGATTCTTTATTAAATTTATTTAGGAAATTTATGAAACTTCTTGTAACTCAAGTTCAATAAAGTTTAGCAATAACGCTGTTTATTCTTCAAACTCAAATGAATGATATTCAAAATATTATAATTAGAATTTTTATGTGCATATGTTTGGAACTTGGAGGTTTAGATTTTTAAAATTATGCACACAAGTAAATCTAGTGGAAAAAACCAAGGCTTTTGTGGTCTAGCAAAATCTCCTTTACCTTTCAGAGTAGATGGTGAGAGTTTCGGTCGGGCAAAATGAGTGGTGTGTATGAATTTTTTGCAAATGATAAAAATAAAAAAATAAAATCTCTCCGTGTAAACTTCTTACACTGTTTTCAATGCTACACAATGCACGAGTAAAATGTGAAATGTCCCAACTATCCTGTCAAAACCATATTTTTGGCATTCAATAAACAGTCCAAATTTAATAAATTAATGTGTCAGATACTTTATAAATTTATATTTATATGCGTGTAAATATATATTCAACTATGCATGGAACAACTAATGAGACGGAAGAGTAACTGTCAAATACTTCATTTTCTATTTTATACTATCATATTTCCTCCTCCTAATTATAACAAATAAAGCTATTAGTATATTTTTATTTCTTCTTTTGGCTCCATCACTTTAATGGAGTTTTAACTCTTAAAATTACTACTAGTTTGTTTGAAATAACATCTTGTGAAATAGAATTTTTTTTAATCAAGAACTCTATCCTTCAAACTTAAATTCCAAACAATTTATAGGCCATTTTGACTTACTTATCGCTTATGATTACAGTCTATTAATATCTCTTCTAACTTTTAAATAGAGAGTTTATTTAACTTGTTAAGTTAAAAATAAATAAATTAAAAAAAGTGACCAATTTTTTAATTTTGGAAATGAATGTATTTGTGGGCATCATCCAATGTTGGAGCCCACAAGTTTGTCAAGGGACCAAAAATAAAAAATAAAAATAAAAATAAAAGAAGAGAAGAGTGGTTGAATTGGTGTTGCCGTGTTGGTCAGCTTCCTCTTTTCATCGTTACCGATGAGTGATCTCAATTATTTTCTAAAGTTTATTTAGTCTTTGCAAATTAGAAAATATTAAAAAGTTGGAAATGGTCAAGATGACTAACAAATCTGGTTGACCTGCACGTCACATGTGGGATTGAATGGGCTAAGGCCTAGATCAGTGATTAGTGAATCCCTAGAACGACGACGTTTTTCTTAAAGCATTGACAGTGTGACGGCAAACAAACCAAAACTTTCCTTGGATTCCGTGGAACGAATAAGAATATCGATGTTGATTGGAATAAGAAAGCGCAGACACCAAACGTTACTCAATGTAAATCAACACATAAAATCAAATCCTTCCCATCTCATGCTCGAGTCAAAAGGAAAAGGAAAAGGAAAAGGGAAAGGAAAAGCTAAAGCAAAAGAAGACCATCCATAAACGTCGTCATCATCAATAATCACTAGCTTTATTGGTGATGGTTGTTCATCAGACAGATGCTCTGCTCATCCAATCATCGCTCTCCACACCTAGATGCCTATCATTGTTTTTACTCTGAGCCCCACAGAGAGAGACTGTTTGGTTTAATTGTACGTACTAATTAATTTTGTTTGTTTTTGCTAAATTAGCAGAGGAAGCTTAATTTCTGGAAGCGGTTTGGGTTTCTTTTTGTTGCAGGTAAGAAGTGATCTGTGAGCAGAGGAAGCAGAGGGATAGAGATTTAGAGAGAGAGAGAAAGACATGGGGCTCCTTACCAACAGAGTCGAGAGAAATGAGATCAGACCAGGCGACCATATCTACACTTATAGAGCTGTCTTCGCTTACTCTCACCACGGTAACCACACTTTCTCTCTCTACTTTCTCTCGCCGCACGCATTCTCTCTGTACTGTTGACCCAACAATGATGATTTTCAAGAACTTCTCTGAAACATGCAATGTGGGTTCTCTTTGTATTTTTTGTTACTGGTTTTTTTTTTTCCCCCGGAAAATGGGTAATTTAAGTTTTTTTCCTTCTATATTCGTTTCAATTATTTTAATTTTTAGAATCTGAAGTGAATGTGCAATTGGATATTAGGGTTTTCCTTTTTCTGTTTTTATTTTTGTGGTTAGTATAGGGTATTAGGGTTATGTTCACAATTTCTGAGTTGTGTTTCATCATGATGTCTGATATTGGCTAAAAAAAAATAAATAAAATCCAGCATTTAATTTTTTTTCTCTCTTTATTGTGTCAGTCTGCTTTTTGTGGAATGTATGGAAGTTGACTTCCTTTTAGGGTATTACGGGCGTTGAAGGAAGGATCTCTGCTAATTTTCTTTGCTTGCAAGTTCATCATACTGATGCCTACTTAAAAATGCCATGTTGATGCCTTTACTAAAGCACCTTCATTGGCCAAGGAATGGGAACCTCGTGTTTGGAAATTTTCATGATTGACTACTTGTTGAGCTGTTTCTGGTTTGGGAAATCCTGCTGTAACTTTTACCCATAAAGCATCAAAATGTTTTGTTGCCTAGGAATGGGTTTCTTTGAGGGATTTTGGTGAATAAATGTACTCTATTTCTTTGGGTTGTTTTTCCTCTGTGGTTCAGAGTAGGAACTGAAGAGAAACATCTTGGATCCTAAACTTTTTATGATCTGGAACCTGAATAAACCAAAGCATCCACACAACTGGGTGTAATTCCACTGTTTGTGTTGTTAGAGTGAGTTTATACATTTAAATAACAAATTCAACACAACACAAGAAAATCAGAATTCTGGTGTTCCTTAGATTTTCTCAAAAAACTATTGGCAAATTGCAGTTCAGTTTATTCAGGTTGATATGATTGCATTTCATGAGGTGAGTGATTATTGCCTGTCTCATTAGGGACTCGAACCTAAGCCCTTGATGGTTTTGATGGACAGTTTGTACTCAACTCAACAAAGCACTTTTCCGAATATTTGGGATCGGCTATATTGATTTTTTTTTTTTTTTCCCTTCCCATTATGTCCTGTATAATACTATAGCCTCAGTCAAACCACATGTTACCATATTTATTTTTTCTTGTTTTTTCATTATTATCCCAAGAACTTGAGCACTTGACTTGTTTGATGTATTTTGCAAAATGATTCAATTCATTAGTTTATGTTAGTCTGAACATGGCCTAGTGGTGTGAGATTGGAGCACATTAGAGAGTGATGGGCTTTTTGGGAGCAGTTGGAGAAAACAAGAACCAAAAACATTATTGGAGCACTTTATTAATGTCACTTGCACAGGTGGTTCCTTGATTCTCTTTAATGGCACACAAAGGTGATATAGGACTGCTACAGGGGATAATGGAGGGATAATCCTCTCCCCTCCTGTGAGTTGTCATTTATGGCATTGATGGCGGTGGTCTGCCAACCTGGAAATTTGTTCCTTGGCCATTGAACCACAATCCCTTGTTTGCGATAGTGTTAGACCACCACAAGAGGTAGTTTTGGCCTATATTTTAATACCTTTTGATGTTTTAGTAGGCCTAGGTGGGGACTAATGTCACATCAGTGTTGTTGATCTTGTTTCATCCTGTTAAAAACTGAAGCACGAAGTGTATCTCATTTTACCAACATAAATTGGTTTCAGAAAATATTACCTTGGGCAACTAGCCCAAAATGATTTTGGGACTTGTTGCATTTTTTAACTTTTGAAAATTTTGAGTTCTATATGTCACACACATTTTATGCCGTGTTTTTTACTTAACATGAAGGAGGGGAAGGTTGAAATTTGTTTTCTTCTTGCTACTTGGAGAGGACAGTAGCTGACATTCATATGAAGTTAACTATATATGTAAGCTGCCTACCTTGTTACTGTCATGCTTATCATTCATTAGCACAACTTTGAATTCTCTGCCTCGACAGAAGATTGAGCTAAAAGCCTAAGATAGTAGGAGTTTGTGATTGTGATTGTCCCAATAGGCTGTTTTGCTTCTACATTGTCTTTTACCTGTTCAAAGTAGAAAATAATGTTTGGTAATGAGCCCTTTTGCATGGTTAATGGAAGCTATATTAGTTTATCTCATTCCCTGTGGCATCATATCCTTGAGTTATTGTATTTTCTACTGTGAACTTCCTGTTCAGGAAGCATTAAGCTAGTGAAAAAAATCTTGTGGATATGTCTTTGCATACATAAATTCTAAACCAGCCTTTCCCCCATCCTCACCCTAACCCTACCAGCTAACAAAAAATGTATTCTATTGATCATTTGTGATAATCAGAATGATGAAATGGTTACACAAAAATATGTTTAAAATCATTGAAAGAGATCTTAGAATTGTTGATAAGTTAAAACCATTTAGTCAAGCGTGACTGAAGAAAAATTGTTGTAATTACTAAAACTTCAGTGACTTAAGGCTCTAGTGGAAAATTACCTGAAGGATTGTTTCATAACGCATCATCATCTGTCTTTGGGATCTTGAAATTTTGCCTTTAAGATTCTCATCGACCTGTCCTGATCATCACATTTTAAACCTCAAATTTGAAGAAGGATTGAATTATTGAAGTGGAACTGCTGGTGCTACCTAGGAGGAACGGATCAGGCACTTTCTGATAGATCTGCATGCTCACTTGTAGGCACACATTCTTCAGATCCTGGTACTACTACATATAACTGCACTGTTGTTGCAGATTTTTTTCCCTTTTCCCGTAAGGCTACTTCTCTATATATGGAGGGTTTAAGGAGGAAATAACAGGCTGCACATGGGTGTGCTGATCTGGCATAAACTGCATAACAGATTTTTGGAGTTTGTTGAAATCACAAGCAATTTTAAGGACAGGCTGTATGAAAATGATCAAAATTAAATATTTTATGACGTTATGAAAATTGGAATGACTCATGAGTATGTGTTAAAAAAAAAAAAAAAAAAACAAAAAAAACAAAAAACTAGCCTTTGGGGTTCACAGGAAATAATTTCCTTGTTCTCTTCTGTGTTGTGCTTCCTCACTTGCAAGGTTTTAGTCCCCTTTCCATCATCAAATCACTCAATCTGCAATTTACTAATGAGCTCTGATTGCTTGCATCTGAATTATTGGCCTTCTTTTGGCCTGATTCATGTTGATGACTAAATCAGATTGAGTTATTATCTAAATTGTGATCCATATTCGCTAAATATTCATAACATTGTTGCCTCACTTCATGTTAGTATCTCTCGTAATGGTTAGTTTTCTTCTTTTTTTGGCTATGAAGTTGGTCTCCTGGTTTATCTGCATGTTTAACTTGATATTGTACTAGTCCTCTCTCTCTCTCTCTCTGTCTGTTGGCATATGTTGTTTATTACCTGCTTTAGTTTTCTGAATAAAAATTGCTTCTAGTTGCTTAACTCTCATTAGCTGTAACACCACTGTATTGTTGCATTATACTTTAACTTAGGATTTACACCTTTTGCTTAAGATATTTGCATTAAATGTAATTGCTAAAGCAAAGAAAATAACATGATTGTAAGTAACCTGAAATTATTAATGATCAACTAACTGCACTCCAGTGCACTGCAAGTCTTGACATGTCATGAAAATGCCATTATTGAAGTGTATACAATAATTGTATGTTCATCCGTAACAAAAGTTCCCCTTGCCATGTCATGCAGCAACAGATTTGAAGTCAAATTTGTTAAGCTTTTTGGCTTCTCACACTGCTTTCCTATTATGGTGGTAGATGGATGGGTTGCTCATGTTGTATTGGTTCATTATTCATATGATTTCATCTCTTTCTAGTTTGTGTTATTAACTATAAATAAACAAGCTGTAGAGCTGTATTGCTTGTATGGTCTGAGCTAGCCAATCAAATCACAAATTACAACCTTTCTATTGTAAATCATCAAACAACGCAGGTATCTTTGTTGGAGGAAGCAAAGTGGTTCATTTTACACCCAGACGTGATGTGCATTCAAGCTCTGACACCACTCTCAATTCATATGATGAAATGTCAATTCTCCCGTCGTCGTGTCCAATCTTTCCTGACTGTGGTTTTAGGCAACCCAATAGTGGAGTAGTGCTCACCTGTCTAGATTGCTTTCTTCGGAATGGATCCCTTTACTGCTTTGAATATGGAGTTAGCCCATCTGTTTTTCTTGCCAAAGTACGGGGTGGCACTTGCACCACTGCGGCATCAGATCCACTTGAAACAGTCGTCCACCGAGCAATGTACCTGCTTCAAAATGGATTTGGGAATTATGACGTATTCCAGAACAACTGTGAGGACTTTGCCCTGTACTGTAAAACAGGGCTTCTGACAGTTGACAGGTTGGGGGTTGGACGAAGCGGTCAAGCTTCATCTGTCATTGGAGCTCCATTGGCCGCCCTTCTTTCTTCCCCTCTGAAGTTGCTAATGCCAAGTCCTGTTGGTGTGGCAACAGTAACAGCTGGGATGTACTGTATGAGCAGGTATGCTACTGATATCGGTGTACGAACCGATGTGATCAAGGTAGCAGTGGAGGATCTGGCTGTCAACCTTGGGTGGGGGAGCGGTGTTGACGAGGTACCAGAGGAGAATCAGGTTTCTAATTCAGGTGATATGGATCTCATTGATTTCAGATGAAGCTGTGCACATATATAGTGGTTGACATAAGTAAGAATTTAGTTGACATTAATAAAATATCATTTCTGAGTGAATGATCTATATTATGCCTCCGGTTGTGAAATCTGAAAGTTGCTTTCTTTTTGTTGAAGTTTGTGCATTGACAATGAAAACATTATTAATTCAATTGTGAATCAGTGAAGTTCGTTGCATTGGGTGGTATTGTAGTGGATAATTAAGTTTCATTTCTTATAGTTGGTATAATGCTTAATTTGATCATGAATTGAAGAACTTCAATTCCTATGTTGAGGATCATAAATCTCTGAAGTTTTTGGATAAATTTTATGGTAAATGCAAGAAAAGGTGGACACCAACTGTTGTCAAACAATCTCTGTTCAATGATATATTGTTATATTTGAACTTAAACAAACTCGTTGAGTCTTTCTCTTGCCAGCGCATCATCTTCACTAGCAGCTGTATGTTTTGATTTAGGCATTAGAATTTGTGTGTGTGTGTGTGTGTGTGTGCTGGAATAGATTATATAGCGTTAGCTTCAGGGTGCAACTCTACTGCTGTAGTAAATGGTGTGTCTGTGGATTTCAGGTGGGGTGAGATAAATTTTCATGTCATTCAGGCAACCATATCAGCATATACATAGAAGGATGAAACAAAGGGATTGTTGAAGGGTCTGTTTAGAGCCTTTATGAATGGTTCGATTGTTAACATGATTGTTTTTTTACTGGCCGGCTATTTTCAAGGCTTAGCTGAACACTGCATTTGATAACTGGCGGCAAGGACAATATGTAAAGAAGCAGCAGGCATATCCTTGAAGAAGGTTTGACTCCAACCTGTTGAGCAAGCAATTCTACAAGAACCTGAACACCAACCATCTCACCAGCTCTGTTCATATACTTACCACGCGACAGCACTCCCATTAACAATCGGTGGTGCCTTAAACTTAAAGGAGGATAGCTCTGAGAGAAGGCTTTGTATATCTCATCCATTGCTTTGAATATGGACTTCAGCAACTCAAGTTTTAGAATGTGTTTGGTAACACACATGTTGATGTTGCATTATTATCTAAGTAATTAAATGATGCAATTAGGAATGGAGCCAATCTAAACAAGTCACTGGAGCAAATTTGGAGCTGGCCTAGCAATTGTTCGGATACAACCCACCTATTCAAGCAATTAACAGCAACCATCCAAATCAACTGTCTCATGATAGGTGGGTTGTAGTTGCCTTGTGGCAAACTACTCGCATTGAATTCAAACTTTTCTTTTCTCTGGTTAAATTTTTTAAAGAGTAATGATAAAGAATTGGACAAATTGAATTTATTTTATGTGTGATGTCACTTATATTAATGATACTCTAATTGTATAAATCACTAATAATAAGTCCAAATTGTCTTGATTCTAAATATTCTTCTATTTTCAAATCATGTGTTGTTCCACAATTTTTATGGTAGAGAATTGGTTGGGTATAGAACTAAATATCTCTATATTAAACCTTACAACACATCTAATGAATTTATATTTGAAATTATTTGTGTCCGAAATTAATGAATTGCCTTTTTCTATATTGTAACTTATGAATCAAGTTATCCCCAATGCTTGACTTTTTTTTTTTTTTTTGACTCGATTAAATTGGTTGATTTATTTTATTTATTAATAAAAAGGACAAAAGGAAAAAAAAAATTCGGCTAATTTTATTTCCTTTAAAGATATAATTGTTCACTTTATATCGCCAGCGGATAATTAATTTCAGGTGTGCTTTTAATTTTACCAATTGCCAACGATATAGTCGAGACTAGTATATGACACGGAGGCACAGATAGAGAGACACACACATAACGTGTAGGTTTCGGTATTGATGAGATTGAGATTGAAATCATTGCACTATTCTTCAACTCCTTCCTTATCTCAAACAAAACTCGATTCAATCGTCGTCGTCGTCGTCAGTTAGATATAAAAAGAGAGTTGAAAAAATGGCGAATTTGTACGTGAAGGCGGTGCCACCGCCGGATCTGAACAGGAACACGGAGTGGTTTACATACCCAGGGGTTTGGACCACCTATATATTGATTCTCTTTTTCTCTTGGCTCATGGTCCTCTCCGTCTTCGGCTGCTCTCCCGGCATGGCTTGGACCATTGTCAATCTCTCCCATTTCGTCGTAAGCCCCCCCTCTCTCTGTCTCTCTAATTGTATTTATAACTGTTCTTCCATAAGTGATTGATTTGATGACTTATTGTTTAGATTAGTGATTTCGTATATTGAATTAGGATTTCGTATTTTTTGATGTGGGGTTTCTGAGTAGTTTTCTGATTCCTGGTTTCAGCTCACATATTAATTTAATTTGAAGTATGTATTTTTGTATGTTTAGGGTTTTAGGCAGGTTGTAGTGGTTGAGTATAACAGGGATGCAATTGATAATTCTATTTTTGATGGGCAATGTTGTGGGAAGCTTCTAGATTAATTGGATACATAAGCGAAGCTTTTACCAATCATTTGATTTTACGTATATGAATACTTTTCCGTCATTATACTCTCTCCAAGTGTCTGTCATTTGTTTTGGTTCGTTGTTGTTACTTCAGGCAATATCTTGCTTATGTTGATGTTAGGTTTATTTCTAGTCCTCCCATTCTAGCACGCTTCTTATGTTATATTGTGTTGTGTCATCATTGCGAGTATTGTTAATGCCGTTGTAGCAATGCATGGTCATGCTACTTTACTTTGATTATTTGTGACAGTGCAGGAATGGACTAGTTATTGTTATTTTACCTTTTAGATTCCTGTTATTTAGGTTTGTTTTATTCTTACTATTTAGTTAATTTAAGGGTGGGGATAATTGTAATAAGTGGTCTTTATGGAAAAGGTCTGTAGTCATCTCTTTTAGATGCGGTGAGCATTCAATCTGGAGTTTGCAGCTTGATGTTTTACTTAAAAGACGTGTCTGCTTAGGTTCTTCTCTTAATTGTTGGCATTATAGATGGTTTCACTGTTTTACTGATACCTTTCAAAATGACTTAATGAACTCATGTTATACTCCCAAATCCCTCTTCTATAATTCCTTATCAACATAAACTTTATGCTATTCCTAGTCCTAATTATTTGAAATATAGCTGAATTTGGAAAGATTATGTTTCATGTCTTGTCTTATTCTTATATGTTTTGAGGACTATGAATTGAAAAACTAATACTTAAAATGTTTATTTGATAGGCTGAAATTATTAATTCCTCTTTACTTTGCCGTTTATGTTTTCATAATTTGTTTAACAACTATTGAGGAGTATGTTTCTCCATTTAGGTCACTTATCACTTCTTTCATTGGAAAAAAGGAACTCCGTTTGCTGATGACCAGGGGATCTATAATAGGTTGACTTGGTGGGAGCAGATTGACAATGGAAAGCAGCTCACACGTAACAGGAAATTCCTAACTGTTGTGCCCGTGGTGCTGTAAGTTCACTCTTATGGTATAGGTCTTTTTGTTTGGAAATCTAACTATCGTGCCATTAGTTAGAAATGTCTTTTTAGTATCTTTATGTATATGTTACTGCCTTTTTCTTATTGAATAAACTACCCGTGTGGGTCACATGACAATTATATATATTTGGACATGCATGTAACAAGCATTTTATTATTATTAGTATTAATTATTTATTTATTTATTTATTTTTTGTGTCTGGACCATAGCTCGCAATCGCGGTTACGGTTGCGGTGTAACGGACTCGGACAAAATCAGTGTAAATTGGTCGATCCGGGTCGCATATCGGATTTAAAAAAGGGTCGCGTATCGGCCGATGCGTCGTGTATCGGACAATATGACGAACCATGGTCTGGATGTTATTGGCTCAAATTTTCAAAATGATGGGAGTGCCCATGTGGAGACTTTTATTTTCATAAATCACTATTGCGCCCTATATATAAAAAGAAGACTATTGCCAATGGGTCAGTAGTCCAGCGGTACTAAGTCCCTACTTTTCAAAGGGAGGCTAGGGCTTCAAGTCTTAGTAGAGGCATGGGTGTGCGAGTACTAAGAAAAAAGAAAAAGAAGTCTATTAAGAATTATTATAAATATTTTAGTTTTTTTTTTTAATCAAAATATATATATATATATATATTAGTTTTTTTCCCTTGCCCTTCGATTTGAGGATTTGATAAATCTGGCACTTTGGCAATCTTCTGCATTAGCTTGTTTAATATTCTTTCAGCTGTTTACAGGTTTGTACGTTCTCAGTCTGTTTATATTTGTACATGTTCCCTTCTATTTGTTAATTCTGTAATATTTGATTGCAAACATTCACCTGAATGACTGATTCATACAAATCTACGAGTCATTATCGAGTTAGTGGGTATTGGGTTGCAGTGTATTTCTTTGTTTATTTCTTTCTTGGTAACTTTGTCCTTTCTTTCTGGGTCAACCTTCCTCCCTTCCTATCTATCAAAGGTCCAAAACAAATATGGAGATTCTAAAATGCTATTTTTTTTTTTCTTTTCTTTTTGTAACGATTCTACTCGCATATCAAATGTATTAGCCATCGCCTTCATTTGGAGTCAGAAATGAAAGTAACAATTTAACATATATGTGCAACTCTTTCTAGCTTCCACTAATTCTTTATATTTCAGGAGATGGCATGTTTTTTTGTGGGCACCATTTTCCATTAAAGGTCCTTGTAGTAAATGTTGTTATATATGTTTATATCACAGAATTACATAGAAAGTGGTTTTTTAGGTGATGCTGTACAATCATCGGTTAGTAAAAAGATGACTTGTTTTAATACTTATTCATGACCTCTTGAACAATGTTAGCAATTGACATTAGTACTGCAAAGAAAGACAGAGACAAGAAAAGAACTTGCTACTTTAAACCACAGTTGCATTCAGTGGTGTGTTGGCAAGGAAGCGAATAAGAAAACAATTCTTTCAGACATTAGTTTTGGTAATATTTCTATAATCTTTGTCAAAAATATATTTCTTGTGTCATAATTCCAATAATTTCTTCAAGTTACTAATGTTGTTAGCAATCTGCATTGAGGAGAAGGTAACAATGTGCTCCAGTTTTACGTGATCCATCTTGTCCACAACCTAAGAGTGCAAATTCTAAAACATCTCCTTCAAACCAACCTCTAAGATGAAAAAAAATGAATAAACAGCTTCCAAACACAATTTATTCGACAACTTGGAAGTTGTTGATGGTGCTTCTTACGATTGATTTATGGTGGCTAAGGTCAACGAGGGTTTGTAGATTATGGTTGTAAAAAGTGGGAAAAAAAAATTGAAGGTTTGGGGTTTAAGATGGGCTGAATTTAAACTTGGTTATAGAAGTGATGGTTTGGAGGAAATTAAGGACAAAAGGTATGTTGGAATTTCTGGACAGCAGATATTTTGGATTTTTAGTGTTAAACTATAGGACTCGAATAGGAGAATAGGTCAGGTTAATTAGGGCTAGATACATTAAGGTTTAGCTGTAGAAAGAAGAAATTTTAGGGTTGTTAAGGTGCAGGGGTCAAGTATCCAGAGGGACGAGGATTTTTTTTTTGGGGGGTGGGGGGGGGGGGGGGGGGGGGGGGTTGGGTGTGGAGAAGCAAGGAATCTCACTTAGAATCACCTTGCAAGAAGGAAAAAGTGGAAATCTTGTATCATGTTTGTTAGGACTACATAACAAAGTGTTTGATTCCCATGGACGCTGTAAATTAGGCTGTTAGGGATGATTCACTTCCACATTGGTTTGCATTGACACTGTGATTGAAGATTGTCCTTCAAGCATAGGGTCACAGACTTTTAAAATGGTAACTGACCTAGATACGAATCTTTTACTAGCTGAGATGCCTAAATTTTCCTAATTAATTTTTTAAATGTTTAGAAATTTTAGGAAGCCTGGAATTCGACCTTTACTGCCCGACCTTTCCTAATGTTTAGAAATTGGCGCACTGTAAATTTCATGCTCAACGTTTAGTTTGCATATCCCATGAACATACTGTAAATTTCATAATGCTTAGAAATTGATTTAGTTTGACCTAGATATGGATGGAGCATCATGCAAAGTCTGTAGAACTTCTTTGATCTATAAATACACACTTTGAATTTTTTAAGTAGGACACTGACAGTTGAAACCCATGCACTGTTTTGGCTTGCTGACTGTTGCATGTCTTAAGTTTTTATGATGTATATTTAACCGGATATCATATTATATATATGCATTGACACACATGCATGTATATATATGTTCTTTTATGAAGCTAGGACTGATCATCACAAATCAATTTCCTTTTGTTATCCTGACAGGTACTTGATAGCCTCTCATACAACAGACTACCAACACCCAATGCTCTTCCTCAACACTCTTGCAGTGATTGTGCTAGTTATCGCCAAGTTCCCCAACATGCACAAGGTCCGAATCTTTGGAATCAATGGTGATCAGTGAGTTTTGGTCTGCATCATGAACCATTTAATTTTGACGGTGTAAAAACCTCCAATCCTTTCTGCTGCTGAAAGGTTAGATCCCTGTATAGAAGTCAGAACTGGAAATGATTTCGATATGTAATGTTTTTGTGCCCCGACAGTTCTACAAGCTGTCTTCCCTGGATATTGAAAGAATAATTGTATTAAATTAAATATGTACAGTAGAATTTTCGTGTATCTGGAGGATGATGACACGATTATCTCAACTTAATTCCATATATTGAAAGTGCGTGAAAAGAGTTTCTCTGAAAAAAGTTGATATATGATATAACCGGACATGTAATGTTAAAGGTTTGGAAAGGTTTTTTTAGATACTAGTAAGGTGCAACTAAAATTGCTAAAGAGTGCCGAGGAGATGGATGATATTGGTTCCAAGAACTAGAAATGATATGTTAGTTTTGCTCGCCTGTTTAATTGACAAGGCTTTGAAGTGCCGCGTTTATCGTCCCAGCCAATCTGTCTGTCTGAACAATTTTGTCTTGCTGCAGTGTTTTAAATGTTGAAAGACTTGACATTGTGTTTAATACATTGCTATATGAAGTTGCAAGCCATGTGCAGATACTTGTCATCCAACGTTGAAAACCCTAATTTCGAGCATGCCAGTGCTTAAACAGTGCTTGTTTTACGGAGAAGCTTAAACTGAGAAAAAAACAGGGACTTCCATGATAGGGAGGTGACTGGTGAGCCTACCATTTTGACGAAATCACATGGAGTAATAAAAAAACAAAAGGAGATGATATATATATATATATATATATAAGTAATGAATTGTATTCAAATTTGAATGGATGGGCTGAGTGGAGGAATTTTTTGCAAGCATGCTTGGTTATAGGTATGTTTGGAGGGACCCATTGAAGCGCAGAGTGTGGTAGGTGTTGGCCACAATTTTCTTTGTCTTCCAATATTAGGGACATCTGCAGACTGAGTGGGGATATAGAAAATGATTAGGTAAGCTTTTAGTTGAGGCAGGTAAATGGTCTTTTTAAACTTTCAATTTGCTTTGTGGCTTTAGATTTTGCAACTTTTGTTGCTTGTTTTTTTCTAAGTTATGCTCCAATGAGAAGTGTAGATAATGTTTGCATTAATCTCTCCCATTACTGGCTCTACTGTGATGTATTCAAAGTGATGTAAAGATTGAGAAATGAGATCACGTACGTGGTTTCTGTTTTCCTTTAGCTCCAGCTTGCTTTTTGCAAGTGCTTTAATGGGCCGCAAGAATTGAACTGCTATGGATATCAAAGTCAGACCTGACACTTATGACCTATGACAAGACAGTCTGTAAGTAGCTTAAATTTAAGTTCTAATAATAATAATAATAATTGAGGGTTTATTTTCAAACCAAAATGGTTATTTATATTCAGAATAACCTGCTGGCCTTTAAAAATTCCAATATTTTAAAAGTTTCAAAACAGATGCATAAAGCATGTCTTGTTTTGAAATTTCAAAAGAACTTTTAAGGATTATTATTTGTTCAGGAAAGCTTTCAAAAATGAAGCATAATTTGAGAAAGCTATAATGTTTTCCATTTTACTTTTCAAAGGGTTATGGGACATCTTTAATAAGAAAGAGATACTTTGTAGCAACCTAAATTACTCTCATCAAGGTGGGACAACCTAACTGCTTCAAATTCTCTAACATATATTTGTTTTCAAATTTGATTCTCTAGTTGTATACCATCGAATGAGAACCTACATGTTGACCAAAGAGGCCAAGGCAGCAGTAGATTTTTGAAAAAAACAATAATGTGGGTCCCTTGAAAATAATGGATTTCAAATATGAAAAATGTGTATCACCCCCTTGAAAAGGATTTAATTTGAAATTTACCAGAAAAATTTCATCACACATGCAAATTTAGTAGTGCCTTTTCTCATTTTTAATGTAAAAAGTTGAGGGTTTAAGTATTTTTAAAATCATTGTTGAATTTATTTGCTAAATGAAAAAAGAAAACAATTTTAATTCCCTTATCATTTTATGCATCTTAGTGATTATGAAATCACTTCATTATAAAAATAATATTCTGATTAAAAAATTTACGGGTAAAAATAAATAATTAACAAGAAAATTCGATATATATTTTTCTCTTCTCTAACAAAACAGGTGACAAAAGCTAGATCGAAACTCTGGATGATCATGAAACAATTACCCATGAACACACCACGATTCATTTAAACATTCTCCATCAAAACTCATATAGTTTTTTTTATTTATTTAATACCTTATTAAACTCTTATAGTTCACTTTTTCTTAATACTATAAATTTTGATTGGATTAGACCACATGATACACGAGGAAAGGAGTGTGATATATTCGGAATGAAAAGTGGAGTACTGGCATTCACAGAAATGTTGTAACATATATATATATATATATAGTGACTTTCAAATAATATTCACAATAATTAACTAGTAAAGTGATAGAAGAAAGAAACCATATCTATTCTACAACTATATGTTAGCTAGTTCTGAACAATTTACTCCGAGCAGGTAAACAACGATGCGAATAAAGTATAAATTAAAGGAAAAAGAGATGAAAAGAAAAAGTGAAAAGAAAAGACAAAGTTGCTGCTGCTCTTAGTCCTCTCTTTATTACCGGCCAATACGAGATCTATCTTCCACTAAACATTCCATTCCAGTACTGCCCACCACTACTATAAATATTCCCACCTGCTCCCGCCTTATTCTGATCAACTTCAGTGCTTCTATTAGTACTACTACTTGGAAACTGATCTTTTAGTAGTAGTGATCCAAAAGGAAACATTACTCTTCCACCACCGTCATGAACATTAATCTCTTGAAAGCTCCCAAATCTACTCATCCCAACATGATCACCGCAGAAATTCAAGTTTGGTTTGAATTCATGCAAAGGAAACATGACTGGTGTGTATAATGTTGTATTACTACTATTATTTGAATTCAGCATAGGTACTGGTGTTGGTGTTGTTGTTGTTGTTGACACAAATGAATTCAACCCTAATTCACTAGAAGAACCAATTCCAGTCTTAAGCAGCTCTAGGGCTGAAACTTGCCATGTTCTACTACTGGAGGAAGTTGAAGAACTAGTAGTAGTGTTGTTGTGGTTTTCAATTTTGGGCAGTTTAAGGAATTGAGAGACGCCTAGGTTAAGATGTTGGCCTTCATGGGTACTAGTCCTACTGTTTTGATGAGTAGAAAAGTGTGAAAGCAGTGTTGGTGGGTTTGGATCAGGGACTACTTTTAGTGATGATGATGATGATGATCTCTTGTTCTTCCTTGAACCTCCTCCAACAGGAACATTTCTGAGGGACCCACCTTCAGTCCAGTACCTTCTACAGGTTTTGCAAAAGTATCTTGGTTGAGTGAGACTGTAGTTGTTGTAGTAACAGAACTTTGTGTTGCTTGAATTACACCTTGGACAATTCAAGGCTTCTTGCTCCTTCTGTGCACCCCTCACCTTTCTCTCTAACATACCACCCTTATTCGGACCACCCATCTCATCTTCTCTACGGCCTTTCACCGCTCCAGTCTCCTGAAACAAATTAGATATCATCACTTACAAACTTAATTAGGAAACATTAATAAACCGATCATAGCAATCTAGCTCACAAAAAAACTAAACCAAATAGTTTTCACTTGAGGATATTTTTTTCATTTTGAAAGGAAAGAAAAAAAGATGATAACAACAAATAATACCTTTTTTCAATTTTAATCAGTTATCACGTGGAAAAAACACAAAAGGGGGTGGGGGAAGGGAAAAAGTGCAGTAGTGATTTTATGTTTTAAGAGCATTATATTAAAAGTTAAATTTGAAAAAACAACAAAAAATAAAATAAAATAAATTGAACATGAATGCAACTTGCATTAGTCTTGAACCAAAATCTCATAAGAAATAGCTACAAGTCCTCCACAACAATTTTCTCAAGAACTAATGAAAGTAGCTTAGTTCTAATTAACTAGCCATAGTAGCCAAACAAAGAGGAAAGAAAAAGGATAAATCTCAAAATTTTCAAAGTGAAAATATAATTACATAATAAATATAGAAGTAAACACTCACCTGTGGCCACTGAGCTGTATCCATGAATTCAGAGGAAAAAGGTTGAGAAAGGGAGGTGATGTCTTCAGGGAAAGAAAATTCACCTCCTTTATCTGCAACTGCCCTTGGATGGAAGAAAGAATGTTTTTATTGTTTGTGTGTTGGCTTTATGTGGTGGCTTGCTTTATGAATAATCAAATAAAAAATTAAATAAAAACAAAGATGGTTTGTTTTTAGTAGGCTCATGATCTCATCGTATCTTAGTGTTATTTTGGTGGGTATTTTTGACTAATTCTTAATTGTATATTTATTTTATTTTATTCCTTGTGGGTGGAATTATGAGTGTGTGTCCTGAGGTGGGGTTCTCTCTGTTGACCCTATGAGAGGGAAGACTTCTTATTTCCTCCTACCGCCCTCTTAACCCTAATCACCGATTTGTGACTGGAGGGAAAGCCGAAAAATGAGTGACCAGTGTGTGACATCTGTGTGTGGAAATTGCGAATTGGAATAAATATATTTGTATCTAATTACAACATTTTTGTTCCGCCTCATTTGTATTGCTTTTGTAATTTTCACTTATTGCAAGAAACGGTAAAAAAAATACAAATGTTGTTTAAAATGCTTTGGAAATAAAAAACAAGTTATTCTGAGTGAGATATTATGAATCCAGGTGTTAGGAGTTTAATTATGATTTAACAAGATTAAATGAGTATTCTTAACATATGAATGGTCATATATTTTCTTATCCACAATTAATTGAGGACTCTAAATGCTTAGAGACGGTGAATGAAGGGAAGCCGAATCTCCTGATCCCACTCTTTTACCTTTGCAGGCTAGAGACAAATGGATATCGGAGTTTGTTTACTTAAAGAGAAAATATACATATACATATACATATACATATATATATATATATATATAGATTCATTTAGCAGCTTAATTCTAGGTCGGTCCAAACTCCAAACCTTACACGGTACATGATGAGATGGGATCCACTCCAACAGTGGTCACAACAACCCCGCCTCCGGCGGGCCGCGACCCGCTAGGCAACAAAAGCCGACAAAAGGAAACATTAGTGGGACCCAAATTAATGGCGCGGTAGAATGGAGGCGATGGTCCTTCTGATGCCGACACCACGCAATTTCATTTTGAATTCTTCCAATCCGCCACACACCCAAAATCTGCTTCAAATTGAGAGTTATTCTCATGTTTTGAGCTCCATCATAAAAGCCTGGACTTGGACCCTTTCTTCCTTATTAATTTCTGATTAATTTCTTCCTTGTACAGTTTTGGGCTAATCCTTTAAACATAGCCCACCATCAACAACGTGATTAGCGGTCCTCAATACTTATTTATTTATTTGAAACTCACAAAATCCACTTTGTACCTAGACTATTATATATTTATAGGCTAATCTTTAAACATAGGTACAATTTTATCATCACTTTTAGTTTAATCTGGATTCAAACTTCATATTGGTTAAAGTACTATATCATCGAAAACGTTCTTAATCACTTAATTAAAGTTTCTTCATGACACTATTTCATTAGTTGGCTGGAAGAGATGCAATTATTGATATGAAATCGCATAAGGAGATGGACCAACAAATGCGATAAATTATTAAATGGTACTCGATTATATGGTCCAATCTAATTATAACCCAAGAGAAATGCTATTTTTTTTTTTTAAATAAATAATTAGGAAAAAAACACAAACTTGTATATGAATTTTGATTGGATAAGTATTTTATAGATAAGCTTTTGAAGTACGTTGTAGTTACTAAATAAGCAAAATGATGTTTGATTTTTTTGGGAAACTCAAGTATGTTGGAAAAGGAGTGCACAACTTGTGGCATTCAATTTTCAGAACCAAAGCTGCAAAATAGAAGATGTGTAAAATGAGTCCAAAAGCCCAAGCAGTGATTTAGGTCGATCCTGTACGAACCTCAAGTTGGGGTATTGGGCCTATTAATTGGACAAGAGTTGACGGGCTCAGATATTTATGGCTGGGCTTGGAGTGGCCTTTTTAAACTCCATTTATATATACTTTACAAATGTTAATCCCACGATACTTACTCCACACCCACTAAACACTTGTAGTGAATTACGGAATAATTTTTAATTAGTTATTTATACCAAATATAACTAAGTGTAGGGCTTTACTTCCTTATTTGTTGCATAATTAACCAATTAAAAAAGTACGTCTAGTGTGACTATTCTGTATAAGAATCATTTTCCTTTTTATTTATTTATTTATTTATTCTTGGAAGGTTACTTAACTCCACACCATTGTTGTAATAAAATTTTAGTAGTTGCTGTTAATTTTCTTATTAATTTCTTTAGTAATTTATGTACAGAGTGTTGGTTCAAATGGAATGATTATTGAGTGCTTCTTTCAAAAAAAAAAATACTTCCTCCATTGATCAAGAATATCAATTTTTGAGAAGTATCATGATCATAAGAAAACCTATTGATTCTAACAATTGATTGCATTTAATTAATAAATTAAAATTTGAGAGTGAAATCAAATAATAGTACAGAGTAAATGGTGCTGCTCATTGGTTAATTAATCTCCATGCAAGGAGAGGCATATATTGATCCACCTCAGCTTGCTTATACCGGGGCAGAACAGTATACATTACTCCACTTGCATAGTTGGCGAAAGTGATCGGTTAACAAAAGCAATGAGTTTGAATATAGCTGTGTCAGATGGAGTTTCAAATTTGGACACTGTCCACTCTGTGTCAGATGGAGTTTCAAATTTGGACACTGTCCCCTCGAGGGATTGACATCGCTGCTATATATTCTCTCTACCCATTTTATTTTATTTTATTTTATTTTTACCTTTTCTGTTTTTTTCTTGGAAGGTTACTTAACTACACACCATTGTTGTAATTAAATTTTATTAATTTGTTTAATAATTTATGTACGGGTGTTAGTTCAAATGATATAATTTTTTCTTTTAAAAGAGAAGATTGAGTGTTCCTTCCCAAAAAAAAAAAAAAAATGCGAAAACTCACAAAGAAAAAAAGAAAGTGAGTTAGACAAAAAGAAAAACAACTTAGACAAGAGTAAACAATAGTGTAAGGAATCATTTAAAAAAATTGTAGGATATTTAGAAAAAAAAAATACTCCTTTTTTTTTTTTTTTAAGAATAGTTATGTCATATATTTAAATTAGGATAATGCTTAACTACTCGCCGGTGAGTAGCTTCACCCTACTCACCCCTCATGTGTTCCAATAACAACATACCACATCAGTTTTAATAAAAAAGTTATTCAATAATTGATCAGAGAAAATATTGAGAACGTGGATTATTTGGTTATTAAAATTGATATGGTATATTGTTATTGGAACACATGAGGGGAGAGTAGCATGAAATTACTCATCGGTGAGTAACTAAATATTATCCTTTAAATTATTAAAAAAATTACGAAATATAAAAGTGAAAAAATAAAGTAGGAATCATTGTATTTAATTAATAAATTAAAATTTGAGAGTGAAATCAAATAATAGTCCAGATTAAATGGTGCTGCTCATTGGTTAATTAATCTCCATGCAAGGAGAGGCATATATTGATCCACCTCAGCTTGCTTTTACCGTGGCAGAACAGTCATCATACTAATGATACATTACTCCACATGCATAATTGGTGAAAGTGATCGGTTAACAAAAGCACTGAGTCTGAATAACATACATGCATCAAGAACGATTAGCTAGCTGTGACAGTTCAATGAAGTTCCAAATTTGGACACTGTCCACTCGAAGGATTGACATTACTGCTATATATTCTCTCTACCCATTGAACGGCTGTGATTTATATATATCAAATGTGACTCCTAAGTGTACTTCTCTTTGACAGAGTGACTAATTACAAGTATTGTGACTTACAGTTTTCGAAAGAAACATTTAAAATAGAACAGAAGGAATAAATATCTAAAGTCTAATCATATGTGCCTATTATTTTTTCTATTTTCATGAATGTGAAAACTGGAAATGATTTCTCATGTAGTTGTAATCTCCGATTTGTAATTTTCTGCATGTATAAGACTTGGGTAGGAGAAGGGCAGATAATATGAAGGGTGGGTAGGCACCTGCTGTCTATTTGTATTGTTGAGTGTTGACCACAAAAATTAATAAAATGTTCTTTTACAATGAAAATTATGGAAAATCACACCATCATTAATATATATATATATATCGACCAGATCGTAATTGTTTGGAAACGCAAGGTAGGTTGTGATTTTCTTGTGCTGCTCAAGAGAAGAGAATCTATCAGCCTAGCTCGCTTTTTCCTTCTCAAATTCTCTCACTTTCTTCGTCTTTTACATGAAAATATAATTATATATATATATACACTACGAGATGGGAAGGGCTCCTTGCTGTACCAAAGTTGGGTTGCATAGAGGTCCCTGGTCTATTAGAGAGGACACATTGCTTAAGAATTATATTCAGCTTCATGGTGAAGGCAATTGGAGATCATTGCCTAAGAAAGCCGGTACTTAATATATTTTTTTCTTTATTCTGAAGAACACACACATATATATATAGCAATAAATATTTTCTTTTTCTCACTCATATTTGGAGATTCAATTGAGAAGAAACTAACTCTCTAACCTTCTTGTGTTTTTTTATTTTTTATTTTTTTATTTTAATTTTAAAAATATTATATTTGTGCATGAAGGACTACTTAGATGTGGAAAAAGTTGCAGGCTAAGATGGATGAACTATCTTAGACCAGATATCAAGAGAGGGAACATCACCCCAGATGAGGATGATCTTATCGTCAGATTGCATGCTCTTCTCGGCAACCGGTGGTCTCTGATTGCCGGAAGGCTTCCCGGTCGAACCGACAATGAGATAAAGAATTACTGGAACACCCATATCAGTAAAAGACTTAGAAGCCAAGGAACTGATCCAGACTCTCACAAAAAGTTACCAGAGCCACCACAAGAGTCCAAGAAGAAGAGAAACAAAAAAGGCAACAATAAGGAGAAGAACATGTTAGAGACAGAAAAGGTGAAGGTTCATAACCCAAAGCCCATTAGGGTAACTCTGAGTTCTTTCTCAATGTCAAGAAAAAGCAGAATATTTGATTGGAGTACTAGAGCTAATCATGGGACTTCAAGCCATGAAGGAGAGAGACAACTTGGAACAGAATTTGTAGATATTATTTCACAGTATTCCAACCTTAAAGATGGTGGTAATGACAATGATAATGATGATGTCAGATTTCTCTTGGGTGATGATGATCAAGATCATGGTCTTGTGATCAACGGCACAGATCTTGAATGTCAGTCTCATGTACAGAAGCTCTATGATGAGTATCTTGAACTGCTCAAGACAGAAGGGGATCAACTTCAATCAGACTCCTTTGTTGAGTCTTTATTGATCTGATTGTACGTAGAATTAATGGTTTAAGATTTGGGTTCCAATGTTGTGTTTGAAATTTAGACTTCACGTGTTGAAATTTAGACTTCACGTGCTCACCCTCCTCGCCAAACGAAGTCTCCAGACTCTCCACAAATTTCTTTGAAAAATGAGAAATTACCAAATTTATCATGTGTGTGTGTGTATGCGCGTACTATACGTGCATGTTACATAAGATGCTTAACGATTAAGATTCCATTTATCACAACATGGTGATATCTCATATCATCACTTTATGTGTGGATACCTTCTAACTTTGCAAAATATAGGCATATGTTGAAAAAAATTAACTGTGTAGAATATGGACATGTGTTGAAAAAAAGTAGGAATACCGAAAAAGAATAATATATAAAACAGGCAATATGTGTAAGGTGTGAAAAGTCGTGATACCGTAAATCTTCAAAAATTATAATAATATTAAAACCATATGGGTATGGCTAAGATAATTGAACTATTTTTCATTACATGCGTTATAATTAAAAATTCAAGTCACATAAAGCGGGAGCGAGAATAAAAGTGAATTCAAAAGTGGGAACGTGAGCGTGAGAATAGTAAAATTAAGTCATAAACAGTGAGAATTTTAGTGAGAGCGTAAGAGCGGGAGCGCGTTCAGAACGGAAAAAGAACACCTATTTAGAAAGATTATGTAACTTAAACTATGATTCATTATTAAGGTTGCGAATAACTTCAGATTCTGGAACACTACTTGTTGGTTTGTGTACTTAACTTGATTCCTGGTGGAACATAATTCTTTTAAATTATTATTATTATTATTATTATCATTATTATTATTTTCATTATTTGTAGAGAATTATGAAACTTGTCAATATATATATATATATATATATATATATATATATATATATTTATTTATTTATTTATTTATTTATGCTTATATATACGAGTTAGGACTATCCATAAATAATAGATTCATTTGTATCCATATATATTTATAATTTTCATGATACTTTGGAAGAGGTTTCTCCTTTAATTAAACATGGTGCTTGAAGAATTGGCTTCTCGATCTAATCGTTCTTAAGGTGAGATATGATCAATTTCCTGTCTTCACAAACATAAAATGAGAGGAAGGCAAATATGAAGTCGCTCGATGACATTGGTGTCTTATTAAGGCCTGTGATTTTTTTTTTTTTGATAAGCTTACACTCTTCAAAACCTCCTCCCTTCTAAAAAAAGATGAAATTTAGGTGATTTAAACAATTCTAATATTCATGAATGGGTATGATACTTTAAATAGTAATGATAAAGAGTTTGACCCTAAACAAATTTCACTAATTTTATATGAGTAGATGTTGATGTAATGATAATAATCTGTTTTGTTTCATTAATCAGCCTTTTCTTTATTTAAAAAAAAAAAAAATTAAATAGGGCGCAGTTGGAGGATGGATCAATGAACTAAGTAGTAGTAGTCCAACAATGCCACTAGTTTATGGATAACTGTCAAATGGAGTACCATTTTTGGGACGTAGCTAGGGTTTAATTGGTCTTGAAGGTTGCATATATATTGGACCCAAATTTTACATCACAAGAAAGGGTCTACTATTTTTGCTCAATTAAGCTTCCAACTCTCATTAATTTCATTCTAGATACCTAACTAATTTGCAGATGGGTTTTCTTAATTTTCAAAATATATTGCTGTCAGTGACGTGTAAATCTTTAATTGTGTTTCTGCTAGTAGGAACAGAAGCTGATGTTACGCTTATTAGGATTTTACCAATCAGCAGCTAATCTGCAAAGAAGAGAGAATCATTTTTTAATACAAAAAATAAATTAATAATTGCTTTTAAGTCCATGGGCCTAGGCTTATGCATGTTGTTTTCATATGATCGAGTGTAGCTGAGGACTGGGGTTAGTTGGACTCGTGACCAACTTCTATTCAAGAATTGGCACGCACTTCAATTCAAGAATTTGACAATTTCACACACAACACACGCCGATGACGATTTAGCAAAAACAGAAGAAATAGACATGACAAGGACAATGATGCTTCTTCATAGGCTTAGGGACAGAGAGTTGATCATTATGCGAATATACCATGCATCACCAATTAGATATTTTTCTAAAATTGGAGATGGATTAAATTGAATTCAAATTTAAATTATTCCGACTCTGATTAAACTTGTGACAAATTTGATAGAAAATTTCTAAATCTAATTTGAATCTTCACTAATCGTCTCAATTCAAGTATATTCAAGTACAGTGAATATTCTTGTGACTTCAAAAGAAATGTTGTAGGTTAAAACTCATTAGATGCAATTATTATTATTTTTTATTTATTTATTTTTGTATAAAAATAGCAAAAAAAAAATTAAAAAGGCATGTCGGGCTTGTCTGCAGGGTTGAGGTTGGTCTACACGGGCCCAGGAGGCTTAGCCCTAGGAAGTATGGGCCGAGCTCGGGCATATAGCAGGCTCAGGGTGGGCTTTGGGCATTTTTCTTATTTTTACTAATTTAGCAGTTAATTTGAACCTCACAGGAACGAACAAATACGTTGACGTAAAAGTAAATATTGCAAAAGTACCCAGAGATTCTGATATTATCACAAACGTCCCCTGAATTTGGGACAAATAATCAGAGACTGTAGAGTGAGTTATGGCGATGGAAGCATTAACAATGCCATGGAAGCAGCTACTTCTGAAAGCGTTGGAGTCCAATTCCAACCTCAAGCACTCTTCCTACTTTCAGCTTGTATACGTCTCTACTTTATATATATATATATATATAATGATTCGTCTTCTCTAATTGTTCTTAATCGTTCTATTTTGTTTTTGCTGTTGGGGCATTTCAGGCAACAATCGGATCTAATGGCCGGCCTTCCAATCGCACTGTTGTTTTCAGGTGTCTCTCTCTCTATATAAATATATACATACATACACATATATATAAAGTCTTGAAATTTCTCAAATTTTTTTTTTTTTTAATGATATTTAGAGGTTTCCAAGACAACAGTGACAAGATTCAAATCAACACTGATTGCCGAAGTCACAAGGTTGATTTTCTCCTTATACCCGTTTTATTTTGGTTTTCAATTTTATTTATTAAACTAAAAATAGTCTCAGTAAATTTTGTGGTATTCAAGACTTTTCAATATTGAACGTGTTTCATTTTTGTTAATTAAATCCTGAGATGGTTTTCTCCTTATACCCGTTGGAACCTTGCTGATTGGAGTTCACTTTTTTTCTTAAACATGCAGATTGATGATCTTAAGTATTGCCCATTTGCTGAGGTATATGTCTCTCCCAATTAATTTATTGTTAAACTGTTCTATTGTTTCAATAATACTCCGTATTATTGATTTGGTCACTTAAAATTCATTTCAAGATTGATTATTTTATTCCTTCGAATTGATTCCAAATTATTTTTATGATTTAGATATGTTGGTATTTCACCGACTCTTGGGAGCAATTCCGAATCAATGGAAGAGTTGATGTCATTGATGGGTCAAATGCCGACCCTGTGAAGCTTAAGGTAAGATTGGATCCCTTCTGCGATTTCAACTGCATTGTATATGCCATTTTTCATGTTCTTATTTCATTGCATAAGAATGTAGCAGTTTGTTGCAGTCACCATGAATTGATATCGATCAGGCCCATTCGTATGCTTGTGCCAAAAACTCTTTGTTGACTTGAATTATGTAACATTCAGCATGATTAATAGAGTCAGTTTGAATATATATTTAATAGAATTACACAATAGAATAGCTTAATATTGAACCGTCAAGTTAGCCATTTAAATTTGTCATTGTCAATGCTCAGAGGGGAGCAAAAGCAGGGGACATCACACCCTGGGAACTAAGTGGTGCCAATAAAGGTATATATAAGGTGTGATGGAGGTGATTTACGTTGTAAGATCCCAATGATTACATTATTAGAGGAGATTGTGTTGTTTGGACTGAAGATATTATGGTTGCAAAAGGACTCCTTATCTCTCTATTTCTGTATTTTCTTCCTTAGCTCCTCCAAAAATAAGAAAATTGGATAGATTAGTGGTAGTTAGGATTAACTCCAGGTTGGCTTTCATTTCATTACTTTGTTTACTGCACAAATACCTTCCTACTCTTTCAAAGAAGCATATATTAGGGAAAAAAGTTGTGAACTCTAGATCTTTATGTGTACAACCTCAAGCCAAGCAGGCATATTTTTGATAATGAAAGTCAGAATCCTTTTTTGTTTGGATAAGTATAAGAAAGTCAGATTCTCTCAAGTGCAAACATCCTTTTCAGGTGCATAAGCTGCTAAAAGTCTCACAGCCTGTACCAGAGAAGCTCGAAGACTGGAGGTCGGAACTCAAGTATGTGCAGTCTGGTGAGATCAAGTTTAAGTAAGGACATGTGAGAGGTTGTCCATAACTAACTTAAAAAGTGTAATGACTCGAGCTTTCTGGTGCTTCAATGTTGATCTCCTCCCTAAGTAAGGGAGAAGGCTGATGAAAGAAATCACATAATGTCCTAGCTTTTGAGGGAAATTTATATCACTAAAAGCTCAAAATTTTAAAATAAAGCCAGTTAAAAAATTTCCTAGATTTGGAGGAGCATCCTTGAAAATGGAGACAATCCTAGGAATGGGATTAAGATGGCAAACTGGAAATGGAACATTTACAAGGATCTAAGTAGATCCCTAACTCGCAGAGATGCCTAGATTTAGAAGTACTTCACCCTAAACCATTTAATGTGGGCCAACATTGATTAGTAGTTGTACTAATCTCTTAAGGCAGCAGAGATTGCAATAGTGGCATGTTAAAGAGATGGTCTTTTCAAATTGAAGTTGATGTGATAAAGAGCATTCTTTTTGAATAATTGCAGCTAGAGATATGCTAGTTGTTATTATGTCACATTAAACAGTTCAAGGTTAACTTACCTAAAGTATTGTGGGTTGCATTCAAAGGTCTGTGGATTTGCATGAGTTGTCTTATATATTTTTCACTTTTAGGATTACTAGTGGTTCTGGACAAAGCCACTACTGAGGAAACTAATTATTTGACAAATTGTAAAACAATTTATTGTTTTCAACACTGTCCCAGTGGTTCCTGGACGGACAAGTAAAGCCACTATTGAGGCAATTAAATATTTGTCAAATTGTGAAACATATCATTCAATGTGCGCATCTTCTAGTGATAAGAATTCTGAAACAAAACTGTCCATGCCATTATAAGATTGGAGATGCAAATAACTTATAATTCTTCTCAATTATGGGAACTGGTTGACACGTCTTTCAGATGTCTTTTCCATTCCAAGTGATACGAATTAAAAATTCATTTCTTGTTGGAGAAGGGATTATGTAGCACAAAAATTGGGTGTTCTTTTGTTAAAGCAAATTTACATTAATTTAAAGGACTTCTTGTAGTCTGAGTCTTCAATTTAATTCCACGAAAAGCTGATTAGTACTACTAAAACAAACTGCTTTTAGATGGTTTTATCCTCTATCTTGTGCTTATAATGGGAACCTTATTTTATGCAATTTCATTTGCCGATAAATCTGTTCTCTTTGGGTTTACGCAAAGCATTCTCATTCTTGTATTTGTAGCATCTTTGTACCTACAGCTACTGACATAGTGCCCAAATTGGAGTTGTTGAAATTTTATTCTTCTAGGCTCTGGTTTTGAATTGTAAGATTAGTCATTCTTGATGAGGTCAATCAGTGGAGCAATTATGTAAACCACAGTAATGGGTATAGAAAATTGTCAAAACCAGACTGTCAAATGAGACGGTTCCCTAGTGAAACACCATCAGTTCATGTTTGGACAAGGGAAATTGTTTGTTTCTCAAATTGTAGTATTGTTTATGCCTAATAGCAATGCTACCTGCTGCATTAATGATTTTTTGCAATTATACTAGCTTTCATTTACTTTCAGATAATAAATGATTTCATCAAAATTGCAATGCAGCAAAGAGAGAAAGCTTGGTTTGCTAGTTCCCCAAGGTCAAGACTGCAGTACTTGGGGCCTAATCCAGGTCTTCCTTCTCTAAGTGAACAACCACCCTTGGCGCCCTCTTTAGATCCTTCTACAGGTCCAGTTGGTGCATTTTGTCTGCTAGTTCTAGATGCCGACCAGGTCCAAGTTCTTCATCTTTTTTCCATTTCCTGTGACTTTGTTTTCACTCAAGATTTACAAGATTTGTCTTGTACACAGGTTGATTACGTAAACTTGAAGATTAATGAGAGGCTGATCTTTACGTCCAGAGAGAATATCAACGGAGAGAAGTTTTGGACCTCAGAGAAAATCAACCCATAACCTTTTCTTCGTAATTTAAGATTTGAAGATGGCAAATTATTTAATTATTGATGATTGATTGTGATGAAATTTGCTTATGTAAAATTGAGCTGAAAAAAGAAAAGAAAAACTCAATTTCCTGACCTTGTGAATTGCATGAATCTGCATTCTGCTTCTAAATCCTTAAATTTCATCATATTATAGATAAGTCTGTGTTTTTTTTTTTTTTTTTTTTTCGTTTTCCCACCTTCCTTAGATAAGCCTGTGGTTTAGAGGTTGACAAGTGGTAAATTTAAAAGTGAAATGGTATAATAATCTTTGGTTCTTCAGTTGGTGTCCTTATGGAGTAAGGGAGAAGATTGAGGAAAGAAAGTGATAGGCTTTTGAAGGGGATTTTATTTAGTGGTAACAAATTTCCTTTAAGCAAAGTTTGGTTAGTCATTATTTTGATTTAGAAGGATAATCATTTCATTTTACTTTGAAAAAAAATAAAATAAAGTGGAGTGTAAGACTACAAAAGTGGAGTGCTAGTATCACATTCCTTTATAATATACGTAAAGATTAATTTCAACGCAATAAATTGTTGCTATGTTTCCTATAAAATTGGCTAAAATCAACAATTCTTTTTGAAATTGTAAGCTGACGAAAGGAACTTATATACATTTAAGAGCTACGAAATAGTAAAACCCTAAAAATTATGCAAGAATAATTGCTTGCATCTTTATATTATGCTGTTAAATAACAAATAAACTAAAAACTCATTTCCTGAAGTTTGTGTATGCATTAATCTTGTGTCTGAATGTTCATCATATTATCTGTCAGCGTAAAAAATATGTTATTATTAGAATACTGATGTGCTGAGAATTGTAACATTTTCCTTACTTCTATTTGTTATACGGCCTTTGAGATCAATGCAGTGGGTGAATGTAAGATTCTCATGCCAAATCATCTTGCCTAAATGAGTATTATTTCAACTAATGTCCAGATAAAACTCCAAATTTGAAGGAAAACCAAGTGGAGAAACTTCATACTTTTCTGTTTCTTAACTCAGATTGTGGAATGTTCATTTGAGCAAGAGGCCTTTCCAAGGAAAGGATTGAACAATAGTTCTCTTTCAATTAGAAACAAAAGAGTGGAGCTAGTCTATATATCATCCCTTTTTTATGTACTCTATATATGAAGACTAGCAATATCTTGAGGGGTGGTTGTACCAGCCTTGTAAAGTATGGACTCTTTTGTTGTTGGATGAGCTCTGTAATTCTTTCCTTATATAAAATCAATTATTTTGCGTTGTAGCTGAGTATTTTAAGGGAGTCCATATTTCCAAGTCTCATGGGAAGCTTGCTGCGATGCATTATACTATGGATGATGTTTGTACTTCATTAAATTCATTGTACTACACCTGAGTTAGTTAGTACTACCTGAGTGTACTAATGTATTTGACATGAGTTCATGGGAAATCCTATTTATGTTTGTTCATCTGAGTTAGTATTACTTGGGGGTAATAATGTATTTGACTTGGGTTCATGGAAATTTCTATTTATGGCTGTTTGTTTTCTTCATATTCATGTATCTGGATATATATAGTGAAGTCTCATCATATGGTTCTTTGTATTAGAATATGTCCTATTTTTTATTCAGCAGATGATGAAACTTAAAATCCTAGATTGATGCTTCTTCATAGGAATATCATTGTGGAAATTTCACAATATGATCGAGTGCGCAGAGTTGAAAGTTGTTTTCTGCATCCAAATTGAAGCTGCAATTTTTTGAGGTACACATCGATTCCAGACCTCATGTTTCCTTTCTGATTTGTGCTGCGCAGTCTTCCTTTATCCAATTTTATATTATGATACTGTGGGAATTTCAGCTTGCTTGAAGCTAACCAACATTCAAAGGATCCCCCATTTGGTTGTATTTGTGTATCTTCCTCCATTTCTATTCACTTTTTGAACCAATGTTGCATATAGTCTGTTGTGCTGTATTTTCAGTGTCGAATGAATCCATTGTGTCTTTGCTGAGAAATAAATCATTTCATTTGCTTATCTTATGCACCTACAAGTATGGGCAGGATGTTAACAAATGACCTACTTTTATCAGAAATTCTGAATTTATCCACTCATAGACATCATACAAACTGAATTGTCTTACTGCCTTGCTAATTCTCTTTCAATTTTCATGAGGTACACATCGATTCCAGACCTCTTTCAATTTTCATTTCAACTGCATGATCTGCATCTATGACATTCATAAATGTGTAACCCTTTTGTATGGGCTATTTAGCCATTGTTAGCTTTTTTGGAAAACATGAAATTTTACAAATCCATTACGAGAGTAAAAATAAGGTTGGAAATTATTCCTGTATTTGTCTATGTGCATGTTGTGTGTCACTTGTGACTTAGGTCCATTTTGATTCACACAACTTGTAGGAGGTGTGGTTTGCTGAGAGTGATTTGAGACTAATTCATGACTTTTAAAGCCATAACAAGCCAAAAGTTTTTGGGTTGAATGTTGTATAAAAACTTGAACTTGTGATACTGATCTATATATATATAGTTGCAGATTAGACCAAAATCTCACTTATTTTTTATTTTTTTTTCCCTTTTTTTTAGCATATCCTGTCCTACTCTATCTTTTACTATAGATTACGGATCATATATTTAGCAGTAATCATTCTGAAAAATATGATGGTGGTGATGGAGTTGAATTATAATTTAATAGGATTATCATATTCCTGGATTGTGATTCCACACGGGGATTTCTTTTCGATGGTTTTTCATTGGTACTTAATCATTATATCCAAAGAACTTTATGTTAATTTGGGTATACATGCCCTGATTTTGGATGCTTTGACGGGCTGGTCCAAGAATTATCATCACTTCCTTTCATTATCTCTCCTTAAAATCAATCTTAGAATGCATTATTAGGTTTTTGTTTCCTCTCTTTGAACCATCCATTCTACTCTTTGATCCGCAGTCAATCACAAATTTTTGGTGATTTCTATCTAATGACTGGGGACGGTGTTGTACAATTATCTTCACCAAATTTTTTTTCCCTACTTTACTAAAACCTTGTATAGATAAGTATTTGAAAAAAATAGTTTTATCCAATAAGAGAGAGAATTGACTTTCATTTGTGATAGTTCTACCATGCCAAACCCTAGTTCTTCATTAGATCAACCATCCACATCTGGGCAGGTGAGTACGTCAAATTGTATGTATCCATATATAAAATTTACCCAAATAGAAAAAGAAAAGAAAAAAAAGAAAAAGAAAAGATACACATACATAAAACTCAAACAAATGAATGCAAAAGCAATTTCCAGTTTTATTGCACCCAATCATTACTTTCTTTACACCACAATTCCAAAGAAATGGACCAAACAAATTGCACGCTTGTCCCAAAGAATTCTTGATTGGAAAGATCACAACCATCCATTTTGTATTATTAACAACAATCCAACGATCCTCTAGCACCGAGGCAGATCTGCAGGAGGGTGAGGAAGGGTCTCTAGAGGTCCTTGCCCATTCTTTACAATAAACACAACGGACAAGCCCCATGTCAAATGTATCTCAAGGTGACAGTGCATAAACCACACCCCTACATCATATCAAAATCACCATAAAAAATTAATAACCCAAGAACTTATATTATGATCAAGAATATGCATATACATAAATTACTATAAACATACGCATATACATAATGTACATGTATATATATATGTGTGTGTCTGTGTCTGTGTGTGTATGTACTTACCCGGATTGTCTGCAACAAATCGAATTGCAGCCCATCCACCTACTGGAACTCCAATGGTGTTCATGTAAGGCGGATCCACCAAGTTGAAATTCGCCGTTTGTGGGTTATAATTCCCAGTACCATATCCGATGACATAGAAGCTATAGCCATGAAGATGAATGGGATGATTTTCAGTTGTGAGCGTTCCGGTGTCTTGCAAAATGAGTTGCACCCTACTTCCATACTCGAGAACCTTGGTCCTAGTCCCATTCATTGAGTTGGTATCATTAGGGATGTTATTAGGTGCCCCATTAACAAAGTCATAAAATTTAAGGGGTACCCCGGGGAAATCTTCAGTAAATTGACCGTTAATCTTTTTGTAATAAGCTTCCAAAAGTGAAATATTAGGCTTAATAAAACTTATGTTGTTCATAGAAGCACCCATAACCCCTCCATTTGTGCCTTGGCAATTCGCTTTTGGTGTTTTGGAATGGCATTTTTGAACATTTAATCCAATTGTGATGAAAAGGTTTGTGTCAATTTCTTTTGGTACATTACGGGGTTTAAGACTTCTAAGCCCGTCCATGACGGTCTTAACAGCGAGATTATCATTAAACCTTGGTAGAGGGGCTGGTAAAGTTAGGCTGTTTGGCATGGCACCTAAGTACTGGAAATAGGCAATTGCTGAAATGTTTTGGAATGGGACATTTTGAGCTGACATGTATGGTCCCATGGCCATGGAATACTTTCCTATCGGCTGATCAGCGGTCACAAGGACATTGAGGGTCTGGCCTGGTCCGAGCATCACACGGTCTGCAGTGAACGGCTTTGTGTACTCAGCATCAGCTTCAACAATTGTTAATTTGTGATTAGCAATGGCAAAGAAGTTCTCCATGTTCAGGGCTGCATTGATTAGCCTTAGTAGGTACGTCTTCCCAGGGACCACATCAATTTTATACACATCTGAAATAACAAAGTTGTGTCTCTCAGAATTATATATATTAAAAGAGAAGACAACAGATATATTAATAAAAAGACTAATAGATTAGCTAGTAAGATACGTTACAAAATTCATTATTTTAAGGTTCTACATGCTGATTTTTCACCTAGTGTCCATGTGTTCTCTCACCAGTGCTAAATTACATTAGTCAAAAGAAAATACAGATCATTTTGTAGTTGTTACTTTTTTCTATGATAGTTTAAAGAGATATCATTAGTCCAAAACTATGAAATTGTTTGTTGTTGAATGAATAAATCAGAAATTGGATTCGTCTTATCTATGTGATTAAGACTTTTTCTTTGAAAATCATTTTTGTTAGTGTCCTAGCTAGCTGCTTACTAGTAACAATATGTTTATATACTGCATTAATTTTTAATTACCATTATTGGAACAATTGTAGTTAGGACCAGGGTGACCATTGATTGTAAATGCATCTGCCGGTGGAGGACCTCCACCACTCGCTACAACTGCCTGCTCAAGCTGTACAAGGTTCCTCTGCCAATACTCCCCTGCCATATTTCCAAGAATTTTAATGGTTGAATCAATAAACATAATATAAGTTCATAGAGTTCATATATGTATGCATAAAACACACACAATATGCATAAACACCTTATTTAATAGAAAATACACAAATGAATCAAGTTTAGGGATGTCCATTAATTTAATTGCTAATGAAGGCTGTTGATTTTACCTAGGATAATGATATGTTCTTCATAAGGATACTTAAATGGGTAAGGAACCCCAGCCTTAGGATATACGACAATAGCACCATAAACAGTGGCCCTAAGCCAGGAAAAATGAGCATGCCATAGAAGGGTGCCCTTCTGCTTCACCAGTGTGAACTCATATGTGAACGTTTGTCCGGCTTGGATCGGGCATTGGGTGATGTATGAAGGACCATCAAACCAGCAGGATAGTATCTGCCGGACGCCATGCCTGCGATTAGCCAAAATAAATAAATAAATAATGTATGAAGAGAGAGTACTACTAGTCTGATATATAATTAATCTCGAACTTTGAATGTGAGTATTAGCTAGGTGCATGATTGAATATAGCGCAATGCTAAGGTTTACCAGTGAATTGTAGCATTGTATGGGGTTTCATTGGTGACCTTGATAATCACTCTGTCATCTTCTTGGGCATAGACAACTGGTCCAGGTAACATTTTATTGATCGTGACGATTTCTTGGCTTTTACACAGCTTAGTAATTGTCATGGTTTGTACCTATTGTTCATAAAACATTTCAGGATCAAACTACTTGACATGTATAAACTCGCATGGAAACAACTCTTAGCAAGTAAAAATATATGTATATATTATGTGTGTGTGTATATATATATATATGAAAGTTAATAGCACCTTGAAATCATAGAACCTGGTTGATCTTCCTCCTGGCCACTGTGCCTTAACATGAACAGTCTGGGTGTAGAATAGTGCTAAGCTTAGACATAGGGTACTAAACAAAGTGACTAATAAGTTGGTCATTGTGTGTGTGTGTGTGTGTGTGTGTGAGAGAGAGAGAGAGAGAGAGGGAGAGAGTGTTGGGAGTGGAGATTAGAGGTGGGGTGGATGGAGGGTTTTAAATGGAGTAGTGATGAGTATGATGATACTTTTATTTATATTAAAAGGGGAAGAAGAGAAAGGGGTTTGTGAAGATGTATTATGTTTGTCAGCTTTCATGATTCCTCTAACATGGTTTTGTAATAATAAGTTGTTGGGAGCGTGTTTTATTCAATGTGACCAATTGCGGGGAAGAAGAGATTGGCCATCTCTCTCTCTCTCTCTCTCACACACACACACACACACACATTTTCTTTTTGATTCATAATATTACATCAACATTTACCCAATGAAATCATGTATTTTGACTGAGAACGTACGGACACTTCCTTCCAACACCATATTCGGACCCATCCCAAGAACTATTTGCCCCACCTTAATTTCTCACTAAAGGGTTATGTTCAAACTCCCAAATTCTGTTGATTCTTAACCATTTGATCACGCAATGAAGTCTTTTATCATTAACATGCAGAGTAAGAGTATCAAGTTTGATTTTAGTTGATTTGATTGAGATCAGTTTGATCCAAGTTGAAATAATAATCGATTATTGTATATATTGTTTTCTTTTTGTGTTTTAATTATTAATCTCAGGTGGCTTTTTCTTCGCATTAGGTTCCAACAAAATCACAAAATTGTCCCCTTACACATCCTATTCTACTTTTGCCCCACCTCTATTATTTCTACCTTGTACCAACCTCTTTTTATTTTTCTGGCTTTGTGTATTCCTTGTGTATGTATATATATATTTATTTATTTTCCGTTGACTGGGGCTTCACAAAAGGTAGTCCCTTCCCAAGCATAAACCTCCTAAGATTCTAGTGTAAACTTTATCAGCTGGCACCTTCTAATCTTGTCCGACCTCATCCATGATGGCACTGTAGTTGAGATAACTAGTCTAGAGAGAAATATATATATATATATATATATATATATATATATATATCAAAGTTGACATAATAAAGTAGTACCCAAAAGTTGTTAGTTTATAATACACCCATATATTAATTAAGAGAAAGGGTATAAGCCATAAGGTGACCAAAGAAAAGTGTCGTTTGTGCTGTGCTTTTATTCAACACTCTTTTTGCTCAATCATTACTCATAAGCAGTTGGTGCACGCCCTATCTTACCCTTTCTCTACCATTGAAACCCCTAAAACTCAAAAGAAAAGGGGAAAAAAAGAAAAAAAAAAAAGAAAAAATTTAAAAATGAAACCTAAAATTGAATGCTAAATAAAACTAAATCTTTGGTGCTGAAAAAAAATGTACCGTACACTTCTCTGTTTCGATGCTAGAAGTTCACATTTTATTCTACTAGATAGCGAAAAGTTAAATATTATTTAACTTTATTAATAATATAATAAAAATGTGCTACTTCTTTCCTTTTTTGGTTGATTTATCGTGTTATTTTTACGCGAAGGTGACATTTCCTTTAGTGGAAGGCTTTCGTAATCCCTACTAAACCTCCGGTCCATTTTTGACTTTGTTCATATAAGTAATATTTTTTACTTTTATAATGTGACCACCACCACTAAATACTTCGGTTATTTTAACTCGTAGATGTTCTAATATTTCATAGTGGTAATATTGCACTTCAACAAATATCCTGCCCTCGGGTTTTCTTTCCTATGTCATATACTATTATAACCTAATTTAAAATTATTTATCGAAAAAAATAACATATTTTGAAGTGCCTCCAGAAAACACTTTTCCTAGTACGCCCTCCCAACATTGAATTTAGAGATGAATAAAATGTGATGATCGAATCAGAAAATTAATTTTTATATACCTATTGTACTTGCATACCTTTTCTTTTTTTTTTTTTGGTCAGATTAAATTTAGGTTATTAATGGATATTAGTTGAGATGATACGAAATCTATCTTTTTTTTAAAATAAATAAATAAATAAAAATTGAGTGCTATTAGAAATAATATTGTGAGTGTGTGTAGCTCGATGACCCTTAGTAGTGAAATAATGCTGAAAAATATATAGTTGTCCGCCAAGGGGATCGAAATCAATTTTGCCTGTGTGATTACATGTTGATTTACACGGAAACTATATATATATATATACCCCTAATTATAATTTTCATAACATATATATATATATATATAATTGTATCAACATAATTCCATGTTTTCATTCAATCATAAAGGACAACCGGTGTCATCACTCATCACCACTGTAACACCACCGCAACAACCACCATATTACATGCATGCAACATTTAAATAGTAAATTAAATCTCAAACCACGGATTAGTTTTGGATTTTATTATTAAAAAAAATTGTGGGAACGAGAATATAAAATTAAAACATGGAAAGCCACGCGTACAAACAACTAAGGTGTAGGAATGGTGGAAAGCCACGCGTACAAACTATATATGAAACTCCAAAATTTATATATTAAGATGAGGTGATTTATATATAAATAAGTGGGGTCAAGCTAAAAAAATAGTGTGGCCGACCTTATGATTGTCTACAAATCACATGATATTCAAACTTTTATCATGCATCTCACTGCTGGCCTGCAGGTGATTTTGTCAACATATATAGTTTATATATAGCAGTTCTTCACTGATAATCAAAATTCGTTATAAATTTTGAGATTTTCTTTCTTTTAATATATATATATATATATATTTCTTTTCTTATCTTTCAAAATTTTAATTTAATCCGACAAAGTAGTAGTTCATGGGAGCAGTTGGCCTACAAAGTCCGCGTAAACGCGAGAGCTTAAGAAGACATTAGCTATTCCATAACTAATTTTAGTTATTTAAATGATCAGATTCACCAATTAAAAACTTGAGATTCCAACCATAGCTTAGACCTTTTTGCTCTATAATTTCTTGTCCCTTTAACTTTATTTAGTTCATCTATCAAAATCAGAATCTCAGATAACAAACACAACATGCATGCGATGCGTTTGTTTGTTTTATAAAATTATAATGAAATGCATGGAATATTATGTCTAGTTGCATGAAGATGTCAGCGTTGTACAAAATTTCAATCAAAATATACTATAATAACTAGTGCCATACAAATGTGGACAAAAGTTTAGCTCCAAAGAGTTGACCCTTTTTTATCTTTTAATTAAGTACTACACCACAACTAACAAATTTTCACAACTTCAATTTTTTATTTATATATACATATATGCATATATTTATATATATGTATATGAGTGTGTTTATTCTACATAATTTTCTTTTTCCCACTATTATCTTCTTTGTGTGTGTATTATATGTGTATATATACACCATACTCTGGTCAACTTATACGAATGAGGATCTGATCAATGAATGTTCAATTTATCTAGCTATGTGTGTGTGTGCATAATATATTTTAAATATAAATAGAAATACAAGAGATCCCAAAATCATCTGTTTATACTTTTCAAAAAAATAATTATTATAATTATTATTATTATCTTCAATAATTTTGTTCATTTGTATTGATTTACCCAAAATAAAAAAAAAAATAAAAATAAATTGTTCATTTAATTCAGGTTAATGGTCGAAAAAGTGTAAAAAGATTTGTGCTCTGTATTAATTATATTCAAGGGACTTGTACCCTTCCTGAAATAATCTTCCATGTAGTCCAGTCCAAAAATATAAAGTTTTAGTGGGAAGCAAGGATCGCAAATATGTTGAAAATTAAAAATATAATATATATTTTAAATTTCAGAATACACCTAGTCGATCATTGTGTCACATGTCCAAAAACATGGATGTTCTTATGAAAAGTGTTTGTGGTTCAGACAGCATAATTGGTTTTGGACTGACTCCCAGCTTTTATAAATTTGATGGACTCTTAAATTAGTGATCCACCTTATATATATATCCTGGTTTCATTACATCACTTGTGTTTCAATGTCACAAGCTAGGGTGTAATTTGGTTATATTTATCAAAAGGCAAATTATCATCTTTGACTAATTAGCATATGTTTTATTGCAGAATTGATGATGTAACATGATAGACATAGCCATGCATCCTCTTTGTTTATCAATTGAGTTGTTGCTGCAGCATCTGACACAATCAGGAGCTGGTCACTAACAAACTAATTACTATATCAGAAATCAAGCAACAAACCTTAGACCTCTAATTTAAGTTTATCAACTCTATTATTGTGAGAGAAAATCATATCATGATCACTTTGTTTGGAGTACTTCTGTTTTTTATTTATTTTGATCAATGACCTAATCATCTTACCTAAACAACCCAAAAACCAATTGGGTATGTCATCATCATAACCTAAAAGAGGAAAAATGAAATAACCTAAAAGAGGGAAAATGAAATATTATAGAAAAAAAGAGTGAGATCACGGTTACAAGAAATAATTAACCTCTAGATACTGAAAATAAATTTTTTTTTTTTTTTTTTTTTTTTTCCTTCTCTTTTTTATGGTTAGGGGATGGTACCGTCCAACTTATTCTACTATCATAATCCTCTACCAACTATATGTAATTTATAATCTCACAATCAGTCACATGCAATCTCCCATCTCACATGCACGAAGAAACAGGAATTTGAAGCCAACAATTATGATTAACAATGGACATCTCACATGCACGAAGAAACATGTAACTAACGGTACGAGAGTTTTGAAAAACCAATTGGGTATGTTATCATGATGCATGTATTAGCGCCCTCATGCTTGCCCAAAAGAGATGAGAAAACCTATCAATGATATTTGCAGGTGCCTGATTGGATGGGATTCACATAAGTGTAAACTCAGAGATATATTTTCCCTTGCTCCTCCTAAAATCGAACCTGTTTCTCACAAACTTGAAGTTGTTTTTCATAATTGTACTTGAGAAAAAAGAATGACAGAAAAATCAAACTCGTTTCTCACATGCCAAGAGAACATATAGAATTTATACTGTCAAGTGTGTAACATTCTAAATAACGTAACGTAGAGGAAATTTCTAAATCAATTTTATGACATTCACAATATGATGCCAAGACATCGAGGAAACGCCAGAGTTCTGTTTTTCTTTTCACTTTCCACTTGATTTTTTTTTTTTTTTTTTGATTAGTACTTTCCACTTGATCTTTACTAGAAGACAACATAATATTCACAAAATTTATGCCATGAGGTGAAAACTAAACACAATATATGCAAAAGCATGTAATTTTAATTACAAATCCACCCTATAAATAATGGAATGGTGAATGGTGAAATAGGATTTCAAAGCTTACCAAAATAAATGAAAGCCCTACATATATATACACACACACATAGATACGATAGTATTCACTCAAAATGTTAACAAGTTGACTCACCCAAAGAACAGCAGAGTATGAAAAGAAAAGATGCAATTTCATTCAAACTCCACTAAGACCCTTATATTGTAAAAGAAAACAGTTCTTTAACCTGAAATAGAAGCCAATAGACATGATAAGTTAACAAATATAATCCCTATATCTTATATACTGATTAATGAACTACCAAAGCATAATCAAATGATTTGGGAAAACAACAAAACACATCAAATCTGAAGGGTCATACTAATTTTACAAAATATTGATAATCAATCTGGTGAATGCTATCACCTGATGCTAGACGTTCAATAATTTATGCTCTTCCTAAGATTAAGATCCCGCTAAAGCAGCTAGTTTTATGTACATTTGGCTACAAAAGTTGGAAGGTGCCATAAGAGTAACCAGAGCTATCACCCTTCCACCAACCTACACTAAGACATACCTAAAACCAATATGCTAATTCCAGCTGTAATCCCTAACTTCGAACGTCATTGAATAGCTAGAAATTAGAAAGCATAATGTCGATACTAGAAGAGTGCTTAAGAATATAAGACGCCTACAATCTGGAATAAACTGTTTAGACATCTTTGTGATCTAGAAATAATGCATAGAATAGTTTGAGAAATTTAAAATTCACCCACTTCAAACATAGATGTTCATCTAAAAATTTGTATATTGGTTGAGGATAAAGATTGAAAGACATCAATATCAATCCAAGTCAAGACAATCCTCCCACATTGTATTCCACAAAAGAACCAACCACACTCGAATATTGAACCCAATTTCATCCATGATATATAATATGTGTTTATGTGTGTAAATGAGCCATTTTTCTAAATTTTGAGAAGCCAGGCTCCAAACCATAGCAATTGAAGGAGTTGTCAAGTTCAGAAAAACAAAAGATGAGAACTGCTTAAACCAACCATTACAAGCGCATCAAAACAACCTATCCTAGTAGTAAAATGAAAAATTCAATGAAAATAAGCTTAGCACGTAATTTTAATTCATACCAACAAAAAAAAGATCAAAGAATGGAAAAGAAATCCGAAAATAAATAAAAAATAAAAAAAATAAAAGGAGGGTTTCAAGTCATAACAACATCAGAGCATAAAATCACCTACATTTTCCCAGTAACTGCACAATATTAGACATAAGACATAGAAATCATGTATAATTTCACATAAACAGATTATTCCCATCCATTTAGTCACAAAATTTTACAAGCGCGCATTCATCCATCACAAATACCAAAAAAAAAAAAAAGGGTCTATCTCTTATTTGGCATATAATAAAAAACAAATTAAAAGAGAAACAGATAACATAAGACAAACACACACATATATATATGTATGTATAGTTGTCAGACGGGAGGGAGCTTATCGTTGACATTGTGGGTAGAATCGCTGGGAGAGAAGGGTTTGGTGAGCATGAGGGGACGATCCTTGGCCTCTTCCTCGTCTTCAACGTCGTCGTGAGAGGTGCTTAGGTTTATGCAGGAGCAACGTTCCAGAGAGGCGAAGAACGCAGAGGCTACGCTAGTCCCTACCCAATTCGCCATTCGATCCAGCTTCTCGCACGACATGAACCCGCAAGAATTCTCCATCGCTATGTATATCTATGAAATTGAAGTTCGAGTATGGTGATTTCAGCCTTGAGGAGGAGGAATTTACGAGGTTTCAGAGAATTGGAGCAGGAGACAGAAGCACGGATTGGTTTGGTTTGGTTTGGTTTGGGAACCCTGAAAAAACAGAGGGGACAGATGACCGGCTAGGAAGGGACAAATCATAGATTGATACAACACTATGGTCCTAATATCCTATATTATTATTATTATTATTTACTACAGAGTAGTATTTGAGAAAGAAAAGGAATGGAATCAAATTCTATTTGTGGGTTTGCATTAAAAATTAAATTTTAATTATTTAAAGAAAATACTTTTTTCTTTACTCTTCTATTTTTAGTAATTAGAATTGAAATCTTGTCAAACTTTACCATTTTACATGGGATTAGAAGTTATATTTGAGATTTCAAATCTCATTAATTTAATTTAGGGTAAAGTACAATCATTTGAGATTTGGCAAAAAGACACTCAGAGGAAATTTACCTATTTTTCGGACAAAGACACCTCCTGAAGGTTCAAAAATTGACAAAAACACCCCTTTACATGAAAAATTGAACAAATTACCCTTCCACCTTAAGAGACTTTTTTAACTTTACAATTTTATAAATTGGACCAATCTACCCTCATGAATAATTTATGCATAGGAAAAGTAAAAAAAAAAAACTATATATTGTTCACTTTTTTTTTTTGGTTATTTACTTTATAAATGTCCCAACTTCTTAAAAATGTAAACGTCTAAAATGATTTTTTGATTCAATACATATATTTCAAATAAATTATATTTTGTTATTATTTCTTTTCTTTTTCTTTTTCTTTTTTTAAATTAAGATGCTTAATTCTTTCATCTAAAAAAATTAAACCAATCTCTTTTCTTTAAAAATAAAAAATATGGTACCAGTATAACTTTATATATCTTAACTTTATGCATGCCTTCTTTTCTTTTCTTTTTTTTTTCTTCCCCCTTTGTTTTATTATTATTTTTTTTTCCTTTGTTTTATTATTTTTTTCCCTTTGATTTATTATATATATTTTTTCCCTTTTATGTTAGGAAATGTATAATATTTGATATATAATTTAAGATACATAAAGTTATACTGGTACCATATTTTTTCTTTTTAAGGAAAAGAAGTTAGTTTAATTTTTTTAGATGAAAGAATTAAGCATCTTAATTTAAAAAGAAAAAATAAAAAGAAAAAGAAAAGAAGTAATAACAAAATATAATTTAGTTGAAATATATGTGTTGGATCAAAAAATCGTTTTAGACGTCTACATTTTTAAGAAGTTGGGACATTTATAAAGTAAATAACAAAAAAAAAAAAAAAAAAAAAACTTTTTTTTTTAATTTTTTTTTTTAATGCATAAATTGTTCATGAGGGTATATTGGTCTAATTTATTAAATTATAAAGTTAAAAAAGTCTCATAAAAGGTCAAATGGTAATTTGGTCAATTTTTCATATAAAGGGGTGTCTTTGTCCATTTTTGAACCTTCAGGGAGTGTCTTTATCCAAAAAATCGGTAAGTTTTCTCTGAGTGTCTTTTTATCAAACCTCAAGGGGTGTGGTGTACTTTACCCTTTAATTTAATTTTAAATTTGATTGATTTTGAATAATTTTGAACTGTGTGTGCAAATAAAGCTCAAACTTTCTTGTTAAACAAAATGATCAAAGTTATAATAGTATTTTAAATAGACAATACTTAAGTCCTGATTTGGTAATTAAAGATATACATTATTATCTTTTATTTGGTAGCTAAGTACTATCCATTTTAAATATATGATTAGAATTAGATAGGATTTTTGTAAGTAGATCTACTCCAATTCAATAAGAGGTCAGGTCTGGCTTTTAAAAAAAATTGGGTTCAAATAGTAATATTTTAAATTAATTAATTAAATAATTAAGTGCGACTTCATAAAAGATATGATTCAATAGGAAAAATGCTTGTAAACATAATTCAAAGATGTCTGGATGTTCTAAGTTAATTACTCTATTACATTAAATATTATCGTTGAGTTAATGAGAGTTAAACACATGGCATTTTACATGGATATAAAACTCAAAATCAACAAACCGGAAAAGAAATTAAAAAAAAAAAAAAACGAAGAAGTTAAAAAAGTGATCAATGAGTTGATCTTATGATATATATCTCTAATCTCTAAGGTCGTTTGGCCAAAAAAAAAAAATGATTATCAAGCATGCAAACTGAAATTTGAAATATAGATGTTGAAATCACGATTTGTGGTTTTAGTTATCCAACAGAGATTAGGTTGGTTAATGGTAAGTCATGACTCCCATAGAGTCTTTGACTCATTGCAAGTGGTCTAAAACCCTGAAGTATGTAGATGCCAAGTTTAGATAACTATAAAATACACTCCTTTCCACCATCACCGAGCGCATCTGGTGTAGTGGTATCATAGTACCCTCCCACGGTACTGACCAGGGTTCGATTCCCTGGATGCGCATTCCCTCTGATATTTTTGACGGATTATGAGACTCTGGTCTATATCATCTATTATGCCTCTATGGTCTTTTTATCTTCATAATAAACTAAGTGAGAAAATTTTTTATCTTCATAATAAACTAAGTGAGAAAATTATGTGTGTGTGTATATATTTTTTTTCAATATAACAATCATATCCTCTTGATTTAGGAGTTTTTGTAGTTGTACATTTTGACGGATTATGAGCCTGTGGTCTATCATATATGCCTCTGGTATATTTATTATCTTCATTATATAAACTATATGAGAAAATTATATGTGTGTGTATATATATATATATATTTTTCAATATAACAATCATATCATACTATGCCCCAACAAGTCTAAATCATAAATCACCCATGTGATACACAATGCTTTCCCAGATTTGACAGTGTAAACACAAATTCTCACTAAAACGCCTAATCTGAATTAATCACAACAAGTGTGATAAGTTGGCTAATTTCCTCAAGCTTACAGAGTCACTACAAGTATGACTACACGTGCATTACGCAAGCCAACCATATATAATATATATCAAGTATTCAGAATAGAGTAGATTCAACAGAAAACAATATCAATATAGAACACTATTACTCAAGTGGAATGTGTACATGTCCAAATCAGATCTCCATGTTTACGGTAATAATGTGCCAAAACTATGTCTATGAATGTGATCTGGATAATATTTGCCACCATTCAAAAAATTCAAGGAAACTCAAGCACTAGAATGTTAACCCATAGAAGTTCAAATGTTTGCGGGTATATTCCATCCTAGCACGTTTTACCTGGCTCCTCTAAGATGCAGAGAATGGTCAGAACAATCTAACAAGTCCATGACATGGAGCGGGTGAGCCTTGGCTTGGCAATCCTCTTGTCCTCTTCAAGAGAAATCATGAGGAGATTGGATGGGTTCTCTATCATCATTTTCGCAACCAGATAGCCAGAAATGCTCCATGTCTGGTACTTCCTTGCTTGCTTCCCGACGTAACGCCCTGTCTTGCCATCATAATATTCGGGCCATCCATCTTTGGAGAGGCGCTGCTCCATCTGCTCAATCGCTCTCTTTGCAATTTGAGGCCTTCCACTCTTGATGCACGCTGCTGTCAGTAGCCATAGCAAAACTACACAAAACAAATCAGATTGTCACAAGATATCGTTAGCCCACTGTTTGTACTATATATCCTGACTGCAATAAACCATCTCTAACATTAATTTGCTGTCAGTCAGCCAATAATATATCAGACATTCTTCCCTCGGTAACACCAGTCTTATTAACTCTCAGGTTATAATTCATTTCCTACCTAAAACAGTTCTTAATAGATATATGCAATCAGAATAGGCTATGATGGGTTGCTTTAGATCAATTCATTGTAAATAGAACTCTTTCAGATTAATAATTTGTTAAGATTAACAATAGGGGGTCAAACTTTCTCACAATGCATTTACCTATCTGGAGCAATTGCAACAATATCAAGGGCTTATTACAGATACTAATTATTAAGCAACTCATACTAGCAATGCATGAAATACCATAAATTAAGGTGTACGAATGCTTTTGAAACGACATCAAACAGTGTTTACATGACACTCACCTGGCCAGGACCCCCCATTATGGTAACTCCAGCGTGTGTTCTTTGGGTCACAACCAGTGACAATCTTCCACTCGTGCCCATCCTCCAGAGCTGGGTAAGTAATTTTCAATGGCATTTCCCCTATTAGGTCTTCCCAGCGCTCCTCAACTAAATCCATTATGGCTGTAGATTGTGCTGGTGTAGCTAGAGAACTCAGGATGGCAATGCAGTTTCCAATTAAGAACCACCTGAAGTCCATGCGAGCTGGGCTGACATTGCCAATCAAGTACCCTCCTCTCAAGGGCATGAAATCGAACACCCAATTTGGGATAGATTCAGGAATGACATTGAATTTATTGACAGCAGTGTGGGAGTACTCCTCAGTCCTGTAACGGTAAATGTTATTCAGTTGTGTGAAGTCGAGCCAGTAGTAGTTTTGGATGTGGAAGCTCAGAGCTGTGACTCGCTTGTCAATTCGCTCAATCAATTCCTTGCCACCACGCTCTGGTTTCAGCATGTGCCGTGCACACCTCATAGCAAAAAAGAAGAGGGCCTGGATTTCAATTGGATAACCATATATTCCCTGTTTCAAATGCAAGTCAAAGTTGAATCATAAATATAATAGGAGCAATTTTATTGGAATCCCCAATTACCAATTTAGACTTAACTCTTAACCCATCCTAGAATTAACTTCAAAAGCCGTCCCTCCCTATTAATTGGTACCAATCTATTTGACACCTAGCTCACAACTTAAAGCTCACACAATGAAGTACAGGGAGGTGCTGGAATCAATTTGCCAAATAAGTGAAAGTGTGAGCAATATATGACATCAATTGCTCGTAAGATAATCAAGGACCTAGCTACTTGTCCAACAGTGTTCAAGTTGTGACTGACCATTTGCAAATGGGATTGACACCAAAAAGGAGGAGCTAAACTCTTAAGTCGATCTTTTCATTCATGGGAAGTGTTAAGGTAGAATCAAATTACAGCCTTACATGATCATATGAAGCAAGGCAGAGAAAACAACTTCAACCTAACAATGAGTAAAATAAAATTTGGACTGTGCAATATGTGGAGGTTAAACATTCTAACTGCAAAACTAATGCCACACACATGTAATGTACATAACACCCTTGGCTATATCATAAATTTTTCGAAAAATGATCAAATAGCAGGAAAACCAACCATCCTCCTGTCAATCATGCTGCACCCATCTGCACAAAGGAGTGTTGGGAAAGTGTCAAAGCCATCAGACAGGCAAAGGTTGAGTATCAACTTCATTCCCCTCTGGACCTCAGGCATTTCTGACAGAGTATGATCGCGTGTGCACTTGGTGTATGATCTTAGCAATATAATCCACCAGAACCCTGAATCAACAGGTGCAACTCTTCCAATTGCACTTCCTCCAAAGTCAGCAATCAAGGTGTCCTTCCCACGGTGCGAGTCATACAGGACTTTGAAACTAGCAGGCATCACACCTTCTCCAAGAGTAAAGTTATCAATCCTCTTCTCCCAGCCTTGGAGGTGGAGAGTCTTTAACAGAAAGTTTTTTACAATCTCTGTTTCCGGTTCCTTTTTCATCAAACAGGCTAAGCCACAGGGAAAAAAATCTCTCACAAAAACCTGCCGCATACAAATGAGCAGAATTTATAAACAACGGAAAAAGTAGCAATTGCATGTAAGCATACCATTGATACACTCAAGATATGCAATGAAGCCCCATTAAATCAAACAGTTTCTAGGAACAATTCATTTCCTATATGAAATCTCTGGTGGTAAATTTCTTTCTCGCATTAAACTGGAAGATTTTTTATAATTTCAACACTGTAATCGAGATCATATATATATATATACAAAAAGGAAAGGGGCAACCAAATGTGTGAACTGTGAAGTCCAAGAGACATGATGAACCAACTTTTTATAGCATAATAATAGGATAGAGAATTAAATGTAACATAAAACAAGAAGCCGCCAAAATAAGCACTATTAGAGATCCAACTAGGTTCAAGATTTAAAAATAGTGAAGAAACAAATCATGAACTGATTTCTGATTCAGGTAAACTCAATCCCTTGACATACACACATAAATAATTAAATACATTTAGATATATATATATATATATATATATATATATATATATAACCGTGGTCATCTTTCTCTCTACACACAGCTTATTTGGAGACCAAATGACTAACCTTTTGCACTAAAATTATGTGTCCTTTAATGTGTATATATTGTTTCAATGGGAAACGAACAACTCGCAAAAAATTGATAATAGAACACACACACACACACACACACACACACACACATAGAAATATCTATATAAAAGGATCAAGAACATGATTAATTCAAGATTAATCATCAAGAAAAACCTTATACTCCAGTTCTAATAGCATATCAAGCATCAAAGAATGCATGATTTGTACCTGATTGTAATTCAAAGCCTCTGCACTAGGATCAAGAGCGGCTAGTGTACCAACCGGCCTTCCTTTGAAGTACACATACGACTTCTTGAGTCTCTCCCACGCTTCGTCCATCATCGTCGAACCACTCTCCAAAGGCTTACTAATTCCAGTTCCAGAAGACACGATCGAATCGAAGTTTTCAAGATTCGTACCGACGCTCGGCGACGGCTTCAGCGTCCCTGTTGCCGTCGTCGTCTTTCCTCTCGCCTCGTCTTCAGATTTGATCTCCGACGTACTCTGCATTTTTACTGTCTTCTTCACCTTTTCTTTCTCTTCACCGGCAGATTTTGCCGGAGAAATCAGAGGTTTCTCCGGCTCCGCAGGTTTCTCCGCTTCTCTCAACATCGACGTCTCCTCTGGTTTCTCCTGCTCCGGAGGTTTCTCCTTCGACGTTTCTGCCTCTAAAGATTCTGAACTTTTGTCGTCCGACGTCGAACCAGTGGGAGAATGATCACTCGGAGCTGTGCCTTCTTTGCTAATATCGAGGAAGAGAACCGTGTCAGTTGAATCGTCGGTTGCGTTTCTCTCCACTTTCGATCGAACAATTATATTTTCCGATGTGTTGTCATCGTCCGATGGAGTGTGTTTATTTTCCGACGAAGATCCCTGATCATAGTCGTCGCTGGAGGGGTAAGTTACGATCGGTCCCGGTATAACGACATTCATTTTGGAGAGAGAAAGAGAAGAGGAGTAAGTAAGGTAGAGAGAGAAAAAGAAACGATCGCAGAGTAGAGTAGTAGGTAATGTAGAGAGAGAAACAGAAAAGAAGCTAGAAAATGAGAGAGGGTTGGGGACGATTAATTGTAGTGGCGATGCAAGAAGCAAGAAACTGTTAGAGAGACGAGTGAGCATGTGGTGTGTGAATTCAGTTGGCGGTCAGTTAATGGGAAATCGGGAAGGCTGAGCGTGCAGTCTCTGAATTCGCCCATCCATCTTTTACATTTACAGATGTGCCATTTCGGGTTTATTGAAGAAAATTGACGCATGAAGTGGAAAGTGTGGGTTTGAGTAGGTAGGTATTTTCGGGATGTAATGACGGGCATGATCGTCTTTTGAATCAACTTTTTATCTATCGAGGCGTTTGTAGTAGTAGCTGGAATGCACTGTTCTCCATTCCAGCTGGATAGAGGAGAGGGTAACTGTATTTTAAATTGACCAATGATTGATTAACGCGTGTCGACCTTTTCAAGAGGTCTAACTAATCATGAAAGGGTATTTTTGTGATATTTTCTGTTCCCGGCATTTTTTATGCGTACGCTAACCTCTAGGTTAATATTTTCTGCTTCAATTCTCAAAAAAATTCCTTTATTAGGCCCAATATTGATGACATGATTTTCAACTTAACATAGTGATAAAATTATTAAAGTAAAATATTTTACTAACAAACGAGATCTAATTGGAGACAATATTTTGATTGAAAAATTGCATAACCAAAAGCTGTTAAAGCATCTGTTAGACAACTATTTTGTGTGGTTTTTTTATTTTTATTTATTTATTTATCTTTTTGTGTATGTATTATTTTCTATTTTGTGTGGTTTTTTATTTTTATTTATTTATTTATATTTTTTTGCATGTATTATTATTATTTTTATATAATTGTATAATGATTACGGAAGTATGACAACATTATCCATTTATGTTGAAATGAAATTTTAATATACGGAGTAAATGGATAACAGATTAGAAGGACAAATTTAGCAAGAGAATAAAAAGCCCATTTAGCATTCAATTTATTTTTATTTGGATCAAATATTTAAAACGAATCTATTTAGAGCATATAATTTAAACTTAAATTTAACAATTTAGATTTAATAGTTTATCCCACACATTTTCAAATATTTATATTCTAATATGTCCAAAAAATTACGGACTTAATTACACAAAAATACCTAAGTTAATATCAATCATATGTTATTTCGGAATTTTTTATCAGTAAGCTCTAAATAGTAGTATTATATGTATGAGATCTATTTGTATAGTCAACCGGCTAACACTTGTCACAAATCTCTTACAATATTTTATCTGCTTTCAAGCATTTCAATCTCTTTTATGAGGCTCCATTACATGAGGCCTGTCAGCCTTGGGGCTAAGCTTGGTAAGTTTTTTACAACTAGTGAGTAGTGACCCCAGACGGTCCGGCCCCATATCAACTTTCGTCCTTGGTCTCTAGGGGTGAGATTTGGGTGGGCCAAGGGGTTAGCCCACATCAAACCCAAGGTTCTAAGCCCGTGCCAAGCCCAAGTCTTGGAGAACCCATCACATCTCAACTCCCGCAATACCACACGGATTTTTCGATTTCTCATATCATCCCAAATTATAGTATCCTACTAATAAATAAACATTAAAATATATAATATGTACACTTGACAAAAACATAAAAGGGACATAAATCAACCAAACTATGTTATTAGAATGTGGGAACTAAAAGGGTTCAACCACATTCTAATAAAGAATATAAGATTTGGACTTAATAAAATTCATTCTTATTAAAATTTGGAAAGAATCCAAATCTTATATTCTTTATCATTTTGTTTTCTTGACTGAAATTCAATTACTATTAATTTTTTTCAATTTATAATTTTAAAGCAAGTGTGTGTAAGTTAGGTGAATACCCTACTATAAATATTAAATCATATATATCAGTATAACATTAAAAATATAAAAATTATACACTTTTATTGTATTTTGGGTTCTTCGGATTGTTTGGGTAAGTAAAACCAATTCCCAAATCCCGTCCAAAATAAATTTGGACTTTAAATTTTAAATTCAGTCTCATCCCATGATTTCAAGTATCTTATCCACACTAGTAAAATTTTCAAACGGGAATCAAATTGTTCAGGTTAGGCCCACCCAAGTCCCAGCTCAATTGGTCTCTGAAGCCATATAAGTACTTGGCTATGGGTTGAACTTTCATTTATTTATGGGCCCTTCAACTATAGCAAGTAAGCTGATGTTGTTTTAATCCAATTCTTGACCAACTTCCCCACTTCACAATTCACACACTCCAAAGAGACCCCCACCTAAGCTGCCCAGGAAAGGCCCAAACCAATATAAGATAACAATAAAACTTCATAGGGACATTCCGTCTATGCAGAGGCAGTTCACATTTTCGCATACATGTCTATTTTATTTAGTCTCTATCCGAAAATAATGTCCAAATCGTCAAAACTTACCCCACAAAAAATTTCACTACCTTGAAAAGTTGCATCTTTTTGGTTGCTCTATTTATTAAAAAGGGTAAATTACATGTTTAGATAAATTACACTCACCTAAAACGTTTTGTGATTATTATTTTGACTTATTTTAAACTAGGTTACCCACGATGAAAAGATGACTTATCTCAATAAAAGATCAACGTAGTTATTAGAATTTCTGAAGTGTGTGTGTGTGTGTGAGAGAGTGAGAGAGAGAGAGAGAGAGAGAGAGAGAGAAGATGTATAATGGCGGCAGGAGCACTTGGTTTTAGCAGGAGTGGGAATAAAGTCAAAGGAAGTTACGTTTAGAGATGAACACTTGTCTAATCATATGACAAAAAGTCTGATCTTAATAATGGGAGTTTTACAAGAAATGCTCCCCATAAACATGATTCACCTAACTTAATTGAATTGATCCAAATACTTTAATAGTGAAACTTCATAGTGATACGTGGGGCCTTGACACGTGTTTCATACATAGCACAATTTGTCTTGCAAGTAAGGCCACATCATCACATCATTGGTGTGATAAATTAAAAAAAAAACCATTGGAACACACAGATTTTTTGTGTAATGCTTTCAACCTTCATAAATATTAAACCCATTGGCCTCTTTTTCTGTGTGTGCTTCTTTCTTCAATCCTTTCAATTTTTTGAATTTTTTTTTTGATAAGTAAGAATTTGTTAAAAATGCGGGGAGCGAAAATCAAAGATACAAAACAAAAGGTTAAAGGACATCTTAAATCTTCAAAAAAGCCAAAAAAAAACAATAATTTTCTTCGTAAATTTATAATCTCTTCCTGAAACCCAACAAAAAAGAATACAAATAACAGAACTTAAGCATAGAAACAGGCTTCTCTTTTCCATCAAAATATCTTCTATTTCTCTCGAGCCAAATACACCACCAAATACAGAGCGGCGTAGCCCTCCAAGCATCTTGAATGGAAGCCCCAACGGATACGCCTCTCCAAAATTCAATCAACCCTCTAGAAGAACAAGGCATAACCCATTGAACCCTAAATAAACCAAGCATCAAATCCCAACAATTTTTGGCCATACTACAATGTAAAAGGAGGTGATCAACTGACTCCCCATTGCACAAGCACATATAACACCGATTGACCACCACCTGATTCCTCCTCCTCAAATTGTTCTGGGTTAAAATCTTGCCTAGGACTGAGGTACAAGCAAAAAAGGCGACCTTGCGGGGAGCCTTGAAACGCCAAATAGACTTCCATGGGAAGGGTTCTCCGTGATGAAACGAAAGGCATCTAAAATAAGATCTAACCTCAAAACGGCTTTGCGAGTTAGAAACCCAGAACTAACAATCTGACTCCCCAAAAGATATTACCTGGCTATACAAAAGCTCCAAAAAGCGAGAAACATCATCGATCTCCCAATCCTGAAAATGCCTCCTGAACTGAACATTCCAAGTCAGTCTTCCATTATCAAGATGATAACAGTCAACAACCATGACTTGTCGGTGAGAAACAATCCTATACAGCCGTGGAAAAGCAAAAGCAAGAGGGCATTCCCCAATCTGAAACTTGATTTCAACCTATAGTTTTTTTTTTTTTTTTTTTTTTTTTTTTTTTTTTTTTTTTTTTTTTTAAACATAATTCATTTCATGTTTGACCTATTCTAAACTCTGAATTAGCTAATAGTTTATAAAATAGAAATAAAAAATTAAGACTTAACTGTTCTAAATAATAAGTGTGTGATTCATTTTTCAAAGTCAAAGTTGAATAAATAGGCTGCAAAATGTATTTGCAATTGGAATCAAACTTGAGGCGTTTACGTCCAATTGCGGTCCCTTGTTTTACAGGAGCATAAATGATGATGATTGGGCATCCAGTAATTTACACACTATTGATACTGGACCACCACCGATTGGCGCCCTAGTTTTAAGATTGATTCTTGCATAGTCGCTTTGGAGGTCACCTTCACAACAACGTACTTATTTGTGTATATATATATATATATATATATATATCAGAAACAAAATAAACAAGTCTTTCCAATGCCTTGCAATCAAAACATCTTCCTCATCCTGTTCTTATCTCTTCTCTTGTAAACAATGTGGACCCAAATACCGTCTAAATATATATTTTTTTGTCATTTGACACTTGCATCATAATCAACTTGCTCTTTGTTTTTTTACTTTTACAACAAATTACCCTCACCTTTCACATTTTTCATAATTACAGTTATCATCTAATGTACTTAAATTACACTTTAAATGGCTAATAATCTCTTTAATGTATTTCTTCAGCTGACATTTTTTCTCGGTAAGTAAAATAAATTCATGGTTAGAAAAAAAAAACAATAAAAACTCCTCTCACGGTAGACCATTTATTGGGGATAAAAGTATTATTACTATTTTAAGAAAATTATAAATTTCGTGATTAATCACTGTTAATAAAGAGGAAGAAAATCTGTAGACATCAACCAAAAATCTCATTTTCAAAAAACAGAAAAAGGTTTCTATAAATTATGATGAATATTGAGGAGAAGAGTGTGATGAAACAAGGGGTTTGGCAAACCACCATTTGATTAGGCACGACATCGTTTTGAGGAATAGTATGAGGGAGAGTAGACAGATAGGTTTGTCTTTGTGAAAAAGACGGTGATAAACAGGCGTTATTGCGTATGCCGCTAAAAGGTACAAACTACAAACCGACAGAATTGAAATGATAACTGAAAAACAAAGAATTGGTGTCTCCTTTAGATCTCAAGATAAATAAATTAGCATACACTTTATTAGTTTCAATCAGATCTAAACTCCTCCGATTCTCAGTCTACCTCAGCCTCTCATTTAATTCATTTCTAACTTGATTCAGTCCTTCTGTTCGATTCTTAGCACTCAGGTCCCTCCTCTCTCTCTATACATATATGTGTCTGTATATATATATATATATATATGTTTCTTGCTTTTTTTGTTTCTGGGTTTTGTAATTTTTGTATATGTTACTAGATAACTATAATTTCGGGTATTGAAATTATGAGTTGCATAAGCATATTTACCTACTGCTCTATGAGGTGCTTTAATTGTGACTTATTCTTGAATATCAATTTTGATTGATCGTGTTGGGTTTTTTTTTGGGGTGATTTTAAGATGTTAATTGGGTTCTTCTTGTTTTTTTTTTTTCCTTTTTTTTGTTTTTTGTTTGGTGGTAAAGGCAGGGTTACTATGACTTTCGTTATTCTTTTATCTGGTCAAGAGTAAAATTTTATTGATAATCTGAATATGAAGTGGCTTTTGTTGTTATTGTTAGTAATGATAATCAGATGTTAATGATGATACTGAATTTGATTTTGGTTTTGCGTTGTTTATTGTGGATCTGATTTGGTGATTGATTATATTTAGATTTTAGAATAATGGTTTCAGGCATGCTTCTTACTAGCAAGTAGCAACTTGAAGAAAAAGTGAATATTAATTATGAACTTCTATGTTATATTCTAGGCGTTTTGAGATTAATTGCTCTCTGTAGTGCCGAGATTACTCTCCTAAGCTTTTTGTAGGACTTAAGAAATGGTTCCTTTAGGTCAATTTGCAAGTTTTCAGATGAATAGCACTGTTAGTATTTTTACATAACTTATCTTCTGGTTGATTTTTGAACTGTTGATTTTCAAACTTCTGAGCAGAGATTTCATGTAAATTCCTGAAATTTCATAAATATTAGCATTATCATTTAGATCTTCTCTTCTCAGCAAAACTGAATACCTAATTTACTTTAGTTGATAAGTTTCTGTTGTCTGACTCACAAAAGTGCTTAACTTGTTATATCCCCTGCAGTTTGCCATATGGGTTACTTAAGCTATGATAATTGACACCTCTTAAGCAATTTTTTTTTTTACCAACATCGATCAAGATATGCCGCTGCATTTTATGCATACTTATATTGGCACACATGTATATAATGTGTTAATGACAGCACAGCTATACAGTCGAACTCTGCAGGTCTTTATACTGAAAGGCACAAAATCATTGCAGATTTGTTGTGCCTTGATATCTAAAGGCAATTTTTCATTCAAATGTAAATGTGTAAAGGTAAAGGTTGCACAACTTTCCGTAGTGCTCGGACCCTTGACCTCACATACAGGATTAAACCTGTAAACTATCTTGTCGAAATTTTTTACCTTACCTATGTGAAACAGATGGTTTCTTGACATGAACACTTATTAAGTTGTTCCTCGGCCAATAATATTATTATATACTTGTCTGTGTGTTTTTAAGGTTTGCACGCTCTCACACAGCATCATGGTATAAGAACAGCTAAAATATCCCGCAGGCTTGAGTTTAGTGACTTGGGATGCATTAATTAGACTCTTCTTGAATTTTGGTTGAATTTCCAATTTTCTCTCCAGAAGTTTAGTCTCTTGAGTATTTGAAAGCCTGAAACGGAAGGAGATAAATGATCTCCTAGGTATGAGTTCATGATAAGGAATTATTGAGTCCTGAAATAGTTGGGTTTCTGCTTTAGGTCTATGGCTCAGCTTCAATTGGAGTTTGCCATTTTGGTATTCTATGGTTCAGAGTAGTAGGTCAAGTCTATGGAATTCCAAACTGTCATAGTCTAGTGAAAATTGTCGTTGGCTCAAGTTGTTTAATTGCTTCCACTTGAGTATTCTCTGATGTGACGCTTTTTATGAACATATTTTTGTAATGTAGCTCATCTAATTTCCAGGATTCTTAGAAAAGGACTTCTTTAATGTTCTAAGTAGTGTTTTTCTTGTTCTTTATTTATTTATTTATTTACACTTGACTTAGTTACAGTACCTTATATTTTATAATAATTCAAGGTGGGGTTGTGATCGTGAGAGGAGTACATCCCTTTTGTCTTTTGTCTGCTAAAACTTTATGAATATATCTTTATCAAGTTTCCAGCTATACTCATCTTACAATTTATTAGTGATTTGATCCATCTTAAACAAGCTTTTAGATCCCTCTTGATTGATGTTTAACCTTTGTTGAATCTTGTAATCCATCCTTCTCTGAGAAAATCTTCTATGCAGTGAAATGAGGTGAATAATGGGTGAGTTATGGCGGCAGCAGAAGTAAGGGCAGCTTGGCAGAGAACAGCTAATCGTTGCTTTGTCCAAGAAGATGCCAAAAGAGCTCCTAAATTAGCTTGCGGCCCATCAGCATCTTCATCATCCAAACAGGGAGATGCAGGACCTGCAAATGCAACAGATGGGAAAGATAATCCCACCGTAGGTTTCATACCTCTTCACAGGAACCCTTCACATTCCAATCCATCCCCTGACTCAAGATGGTGGCTCCATCTGCAACCTAATTATGGATATCAAAGGGGTTTAACAAATGAGCAGTTAAATACCTTGGAGGCAGAGATGGAGACCTTTAGAGCTGGTGTTGCAAGTTCAACCTCTACATTTAGCGACGTACACCAACAAAACGAGGTTGATGGTACACATGTCAACGACAACATGAACTCTGAGCACTCCTCCGATGCTTATTCTGTAATCTCTGCAACTTGCGTAAAGAAAGATCTCGAAGTCAGAAAGCCAGAGCTAAAGGCTAGATATACTAAGAATGACAAAGAACATCTTAATCTCAAAGACATGGGGGAATCCTATGAATTAATAGACGTGGACCCTGTTGGTTCCTCAGTTTCCAAGGAATCCAATGAGTTGTGTTTTGATTTTGAATCTCCTTGGGTTGGGGGTGTGAAATCTGAGCCATGGTGGCGCAAGGCAGATAGAGCTGAATTAGCTTCCTTGGTTGCACAGAGATCAGTTGACTTTATCGAGAACTGTGATCTTCCTCAGCCTCAAAATACACATGTTAAGAGGGACACATTTGCTCATATTGGTTGTTTTGATTGTGATGGGTTTGTACCCTCTTCCTTACAATGGAAGGCCCAAAGTGGTCTTTCCAATCCAACTGCTCATACAAAAGGCTGTCATTCTTTCAGAAGTGCATGTGAAAAACAGTGGACTTCAGTTGAGGGGAGCTCTCAATATGATTCAAACAAGCGAGTCAGGTAGCATTTAAATATTATTTCCCAACATTCCAGTTTTTATCATTTTCATATTGAATGATTTCAGCCGGTTTTTTTTTTTTTTCTATAAGTAAATTTTATTGAAAAAACCGCTCAAAAGGGGAGCGAAACCCAAGGACAAAACAAGGCCAAAAACGCCTCAAGCCTTCAAAAAGGCCAAGAAAACAAACAACTCTTCTACAAATCTAAAATCTCTCCCTGAAACCCAACAAAAAAGAGTGGAAAGAATAGAGAACTTAAACATAAGATAGGCTTTTCCTTTTCATCGAAATATCTCCGATTTCTCTCAAGCCAAATGCACCACCAAACACAAAGAGGCGTAGCCCTCCAAGCGTCCCGAATGAGAGCCCCCACTGAAAATCCTCTCCAAGCCTCAATCAACCCTCTAGTGGAGCTAGGCATCACCCACAGGATCCCAAACAACCCAATCATCAAATCCCAACAGCCCCTAGCCATGCTGCAATGAAGCAAGGTGATCAACAGTCTCCTCATCATGCAAACACAAATAACATCTATTAATCACCACCTGATTCCTCCTCCTCAAATTATCCTGGGTTAAAATCCTACCCAAGACAGAAGTCCAAGCAAAGAAGGCCACCTTGAGGGGAGCCTTGGATCGCCAAATAGACTTCCAAGGGAAAAAGCCTCCAGCGCCAACCGTAAGACACCTGAAAAAGGACCTCACCTTGAAGCGACCCTGATTTCAGCTGGTTTAATTAATTTAGATAAAGGAATTGTTCTTAAAGTTTCAATAAATAAAGTGTGGCATTTATATTAGTTTTTTTCATAGTTTAGCTTGTCTTAAACCTGAAATTATGATTAAAAGAATACAGAATATGCATCAACTACTTGGTTGGAACAAACATCTCAGCGTAGGAAAACCTTTCTTCTGTTAAACATTGAGAAATATGATTTTTGAGATGTTTTTTGTTTTATGTTTGAAAATCCACTGATGCAAGATAGCTTCTGGTATGCACATTAGGACTCTTTATGTTTTATTCTCTTAGTCTTTGCTGCTGTGCAGCACATCTCTAGGGAAATTGGTCAAAACTCAAAAGTTTGAAACTGTAGAACTGAACTAGGATTTATTTGGCCATTTTTTAATTTATCAGTTATTTTAAAAAAAATAAAAACAAGGGATTGGTGGGGTTTTTTGGACTCAAGATTCACCAATTGGACAGTGGTTTTTGGACTCAAGAATCACCAATTGGACTTCGCAAACCATGTGAAGAGGGGGTAATGCAAGACATTTCGTTGTTTTAGTAATGATTATCTTTACCAATGTAATGAAGACATTTTGTATCAAATTACTTTGGATGACTATGTCCTTTTGGATTGTAGTAGTACATATATTTATAGTACAATCCACATCTGCTAGTATATATATATATATATATATATATATATATATATATATATATGTATATGTATATATATTTATACATATTTATTGAATATATCTATAGGTCCAAATACAAAGTCTACAATACAATATTGTAAGAACTAGTTTGGTAATATAAGCAGTGTTATATGTGTTAATTGGTGTATTTTGTTTCTTTTATTGTTTTAAAATTATTGATAACTTTTTAGATTTTTTGAGCCTTATATGAATCATATTTATTGCTTATCATGTGCCCTCAAGTTGGTGAAGATACTATGACTTTGGACCTTGGTGTGGTTTAACCATTTTTTATGGATTTCTCGACCGACTCGATTATGTTGGGATTAAAAATGGAAAGCATGTCAATGTGTGTGTTTATATATATTTATTATTTTGTATGTGTGTATTACGTTTTCTCATAGCAAAATTACGGGCCATTGCTTGATGCAATGGTAAAATCGCAGGTTTACTAGTGCCAGAACATGGGTTTGGGTGTGAGGGCATTCTTTTTGTACAAAATTTTGCCAAATGATCGGTTTATCTTCAATTCTCTCTTTCTGGTATCCGGGAGTAATGCCCTTTTTTCCCCTTTTTATAATCAAAACACATTGAGATAAGCCACTGGATGCCCTTAAGAGTTTAAAGCCTTGAGAAAGCAAACCGTTTATGACCATTTTTTATTATTAAATTAAATGGCACGTATGATACTAAAGTTGTTTGATGATGAATATGTTTGCTAAATTGAGAATTGTTGATATGAACTGTTTGTTATATTAAATCCTTTTAACCTTATCCTAGTTGGGACTTGTGACCTCAGGAACAGTGATGACACAATGCCCGAAGGTGTGACTGAAACACAAGTTCCAGAGAGTGATCCCAGCAAAGCTGAATTATTGGAGGCACTCCGTCACTCACAAACACGTGCAAGGGAAGCTGAGAATGCAGCAAAGCAAGCCTACGAAGAGAAGGAGCACATTGTGAGGCTCTTTTTCAGACAGGCATCACACCTCTTTGCCTACAAGCAGTGGTTCCAACTTCTGCAGCTAGAAAATCTCTACTTCCAGATCAAGAACAACCACCAGCCAATATCCACTATTTTTCCAGTAGTGTTGCCGTGGATGCCTCAGAAAACTAGGAAACTGCAGAAGGATTTTCAGAAGGCTGCCAAGGGAAAACGAGGCCGTCCCAGATATGAAAGTAGTAAATTCTCTCTCGCTTTTGCATTAGGATTGAGTCTTGTTGGTGCTGGGTTGCTCCTGGGCTGGACAGTGGGGTGGATGCTGCCAACCCTTTAAGCCTGTTTTGGATTTGTATCCTGATTTCCTGTTTGTGGTGAATATTGTTTTAGAGACGTGTTTGTTGAGCTGTAATTCTCTAGTTCTTGTATTTATGTAGGTTTCATATTTTAGAACTCTGGTGCTTCTGTGTTTGTACAAAACGATGTGTCTAAATGTTTGAATATATCATCAGTGACGAATCTCATCTAATTGCTAAATTGATGACCTTACACTCTTCTTTCCTTTCCCGAAATATCCTTTTGAACATGTTACGAGCTTGACATTTCATGGTTCATATTTGATTGGTGGTTGTGTATCGTCTCTGTTAAGACATATACATTGAGTGGTGGGGTTTAGTGAAATGCAGTGCATGCAATTGACTATGTTTGGATTATTTTTTGAAATTGATGCTATATGTTGCTGTTTGAATGAGTGAGTTTTTGTGATTAAGAATTTGAGAGGCTTTCAGGTGCAATTAGCAGTTTGTTTAGTGGAAGGGTTGGTGAAAGTGTAGGGAGAGTAAAATATTGTAGTAACCTCACGTTGTCTAAATGGCAAAGATTCATGATAATAAACACACGAGGGCTTCTATTTATGAAAAACAAAAAATCATGAGTGGTTTCTTGGTGTGGCTCCTCGTATTGCATGCCAGTTTTTTTTTTTTTGGGAGGGGGAGGTTGTTGCATGCCAGTATTGCCAGACAAATAAATCAATATCTATCAAAGTCTATACAAAACTCTTATTACTACTAAACCAGTTCAATGGATAGAATTTTGTTTCGAGTTCAATCCAATTATCCGAATATGAATTACGAATTCCGAATTCAATAATCCGTTACTTTAACATATTGGATTCGAATTATAGGTAATCCGATCCGATTTGATTAAAATATATATATATATATTATTACATTACAATATTTTTATTTTTTTATTAATTTTTTTTATTACATTACAATATACTAAATATGTTAGTTATCTAATACTAGTATAAAAAATATATATATATTAATTATTTATCACTATTTTCATTTGGGTTGCATACCTATACTATACACCATACTATATATTAACTATACTCCACTACATATAACTCTATAAACTATATAAGTGAATGTGATTTTAATCTGAATTAAAATTTAAACTAAATAGGAAAAGATTTGAAACATTCAATTCGATAACGGCTTAGCTATCCGAATTCGATAATCAATTAGTTTAACAAATCGAATATAAATTTTATCAATCAAATCCATTGATAGGGCTAATTGCTACCATTCACCCGTATCCATTGTGTCTAGAAACTCAATATAGGTTTAAAAAAAAAAAAATTAATAATAATAATTAATTAATTAAATCCTATTCCGATTACCCGACCCGCTGTGGCTTCGTATTCAAATTCCAAACTGTATGATTCCGGATACCCGGCCCGTCATTGCACCACGTTACATTTGTTCCAGCATTCCATAGACGAGAGAGTACTACTACCAATTTCCATCCATCAAAGGCCGCACAAACAAACACAGAGAGAGAAGAAGAAGAAGAAGAAGATGGCGGTGATGGAGAAGCTGAGGATGCTCATAGCGCAAGAGCCTGTTGTCTTTGCTTCATGTCTTATCGGTGGTATTGGTATGTCTACCCTTCTCTCTCTTCTCTCATTCCCCCTCCAATTCCTATTACTCCAACTTCAAATCATCTTATTTTCAATAATTCAATTCGAACCTAAAACAATCACACAACTAACGAACACAAATCAGTTGCTTTCTCATTTAGTTATTTCATATGTAGTTTCGATCATATTTTTGGCATCTTATCAAAGATGATTGTCTGCAATTACGGAAAGATCTGTCTTCTATGCTATTTCTATCCAGCCCCAACTTCAGGAATGAACATTCAAATGCACCAACCCTCATACCAACCCTCCATAAGAAGCACCCCTTCTGCGGCCATGGTCGAAAACCCTAAATGGGTTTTAACAGACCCATTTCATCCCTCTTTTGTAACCAAGACAACTGATTGAACCCACCCACATCCTCTCGCTGCCAGCACGAGCACTAAACTTCACCCACCTCTTGCAGATCTAGGGTTCTTCACCCTGTTTGACCGATACACTGCTGTCTTGATTGAGAATGGTTTTGGTGATGGCAAATAGATTGTAATATTGAGGAGCTCCTTGTTGTACAAAGTAATGTCTTGCATGGAAACTATTTCATCTCAAAGGTTTGGGTTTGAAAATGCTATTAGTTTTCCTTTGAAATAAAGAGAGGGTTTTTACATGAACCTTAATGAAAATTGAGGCGTAACTTTTTTTTTCCATCTTTTGTATTCAGTTGGCTGTTGATGTGAAATCCAATTTAGAACTTGTGGGGAGTTTTTTGTAATGTCCTTAAATTTAGAGATATCAATTTGTAGACAATGTCAGAATTTTTATTTCAAGTACTTCAGAATTTCTAGTTATTAGTTATACTCGGCATTTGGCACCCAATTATGGTTAGTGAACCGTGTTAAAAAAAAAAATATATATATATATATATATATATATATAGGGCTAAAACATTCACTTACGCAACCAGATGGATGAAAAGAATAAGAAAACCTGGACTTGCAATCATTCCAGCCCATGATAGCTATAATTTTACGTTATTTTAGGAGAAGAGTTTTGACACCTGAGATAAAAGAAGAAGAGAATCTGTACCTTGATGATTAAGAATTATGAAATCAGATAAATCTCAGGTTTGATTCCTCAGCCCAAGCAGCTGTTTTTATATCTGATTCAAGGTTTACACCTGTATCCCGTGTATATCTCTATGATTTGGTCCAGCTTTCAAAATCTTAAAAGGTTAACTTGGAACCAGCCAATAATTCTTGCACTGAACAATGTCAATTCATGGATTCATGATGACCCCGCCTCGTGAGAGATAATTGGCCAATTAAGAGTGTTGTCAGGCCCCTTAGGGTGGCATGCTAGGGCAATTATGTGTGGGCATATTTCAGCCTTGTTTTGAGTTGTATTTGTATTGATTTTCCTCCGTTTTGTTGTATATGTGCTTTCTTTCCTATGGATATTGTAGTTTTTATATTTATAAGTTTACATATCATTGTTCAATAAGAGTGCTTCTCAAATTTTATTTATTTATTTATTTCAACATCACTCGGTCTTGGTCTTTGATATTGTCTATTCAATCAAAAATTAGGAAAATATATGTACAGGTAGTTACAAGTGTGAGTTCGATATATTTTTTTCTGTATGCTGATTCTTGTCTGGTCAAAATTTTAGGCCTCTTCCTTCCAGCTGTTGTGAGGCCTATACTGGACTCTTTTGAAACATCCAAGCAAGTTCCACAGCCTGCATTAAGTGATGTGAGTTCTAATTTTGATGCAGTTTTATGATTTTATACCACATTTCTCTTAATATTATGCAGCTTTCTATCTTAATGTAGCTCTTATTTTTGCTTGAACCATCTTATATTTGTAGTTTCCAAACACATTTTTGCATGAAAACAATGAATGGTATTTATTTTAGTGAAACCCTCAAAAGGATATTACTGTTTTATCAGAAGAAAGCCATTTGCTTGTTAGATTGCACCAAGTTATAAGAAAACAAATCATGGCTGCTTTAAAAATATATCTCAATAATCATGTCACCTCTAATATTTGGTGTTATAATGCATTTCTTTTTAGTTGGAGGAGATTCCCTATAATAGTTTTATGTTGCTTTATTGCTCATTCCTTTCTGATGTTGTGTATCTAGGCTCCTTTCTATATTAGTCATATATCTAGGGGATTTCTGACTTTGCCACTTCATCATAAGTGGAAATTTTTTAGGTCTGTAGTCTGATGAGTCAGTTAATTAAGTGGACAATAACTCATTCTGATTAGAGAAATTGAACCGTTTGATTTCCTTCATCTTCCTCTAAAGGTCTTCCTTCATCATCAAATATCAACGACATGACACAATTTATCTGAACTAAGCATGAGCATGACTGCATTTTTTTTTTGATAAGTAGCATGAGCATGACTGCATGGCCTATGAATTGTAGTTTCCTGTAAAATTGTGCTATTAGGAGGAGACAAAGAAGGGTACTAGTGCTTGTGAGGGCTCTTCAATTAGAAAGAGGATGTACATGATGCAAAAATTTAGATCTACATGCTTGTCAACATTTCAAAAGTTCCTTTCAATGTCATGGGCCTCTTATGTGTTATAATTCCTTGCGAACCTTATAGAGTTGGGTACAATTACGAAGGAGCCCTCATCTCTTCCAATGTAACCGTTATACAGTTTTCACACCCCATTTTCAATTCTAGTACTCGCCTGCTTGATTCTCTCAAGTTCTTTAACATAGGTTAGAAGTTAAAAGAAGAAGAAGAACATGTTTCAAAGACTGTGGTTCAAGGAATTTGAAGAAGAATGACTCGCGATAACTCCATCTTCAAATTTTGGGATCGATGTATATATATTTTTTTAAAAATTACATATTCACTTTTATATATCTACGATTGAACAGTACCTCTGTCTCTTGTAACCCCCAATTCACTTTAGGCTCTTCCTCGTTTGTTTTGTGCTATTAAATCCCCAAAACCAAAGAGAGACAGAATATCTGGATCTAGATCTTCGCTAAGGTTTTCTCTCTTCTCCTCTAAATTCCATGGCAGTTTGAATGCCTTCTCATTTCATCTTTGTATTTTTTTTTTCATTAATGTTCATCTTTGGAACTCGGTTTGTCTTATGCTCTTTATCCAGGCCACTGCTTCTAGCTTCCAAGTGTCACTCAAAGATTTCCATAAGGTAGTCATTGTGTACATAATGAACTATTTCTAGAATTTATCCGAACATGAGCTTCAGATAAGAACTTACACACACGCACAAAAACAAAAAAACAAACCACCACCTTCAAATAAAACAAATATTTTTTTTTACTTGGGATTTCCTTAAATCTTTTCTTTCATTGGGGATTTTCTCAGGTCAAATCATCATGCCACTCGTTGGATGAGGCATAGCAATTCAATAAATTTAACATATTTATTGTTTTTATACAATGATATACACACACACATTTTCTCAATTTTTTCTTCAAAAGTTGGTATAGCTGTATAACAAAATGACATTGTAGAAGTCTCATCAATAATACATGGGTAGTTCTGTCATTTCATGTCGATATGTGAGGACAGTTTCGTAAAATACACAGTTCCATTAGTCTATTTGACAGTCCGTCACTACTAAGGGCGGTCCATGTAACAAGGTTTGCTTTTAGAGGAGGTCCGTGTAATTATAGGGGAGGTCAATGTAATTTACCCTGCAATAACTGTATGTTGCTTTATTGAGTCTTTTCCTATCTGATGTTGTATCCTGGCTCCTTTTTATTCATGCCTAGTAAATCTAGGGGATTTCTCGCTTTGCCCCGTCAGCATAAGAAGGAAAAGATTTCTGATGGGTAACAAATCACAATTAATTAAGTGGACAATAACTCATTCTGATTAGAGAAATTGAAGTGTTTGATGTGCACTCATCTGCTTGTAATCATTCTTTCTAGTATCTACACTATTACAAATTTGGATGGGATATTAAGTTGGTAAAATCATCAAATATCAACAACATGATACAATTTACAATTTAGTGTGAAGTGCAAAAGAACTCCACGAACTACGTTTGAATTTGCAAATCCCTTGAAGTATATTTTGTTCGAATTTGCAAATATATTTTGTGTATAATATCCCCTGAACTATTACATTTTGTTACAAAATACTCCAATGCCTAGATTATTTTTCATTAAATGTCCCATAATGCCCTTTCTTATTGAATTACACTTCATCTATTTTTCTTATTGAAATAAATTATGAAAAAAAACTTCATACTAATTTAATGACAGATTCTCCATTAAATTTGCACAAATTTACCTTTAATTTTTTTAATTAATTGTTTAAATAAAAATCGTAAGTAGAAAATTTTAAAACAATTTAAGTAATTTTTTAATTTTTCATAAATATATTGCATGAAAAGGGTGTACATGATGCAAAAATAGACGTATATGCATGTCAACATTTAAGTTACTTTCAACATCATGGGCCTTTTTAGCAGTGCTTGGCCTTTCTTTCCATGTGATAGTGTCTCTTGCATTAAAAATGATCCACATGCGTTGCATCTTTGCAGGTGGTTGCGGGAATGACTGGTAAAAAACAGGGCTAATCTTTGTATTAAACGTAAGATGCTATTTTTCTTTACCTACTCCCCTACCCTCCCTATGTGAGACTCTTGCAAGAGATGGGAATAAGATTTGATTTTTTATTTGGTGGAGAAGAAAGAATTATTGTTTGGTGTACATCTTCCCCTGTTTTGTGTAAGAACATCTTCCCCATTTGTGCAATGCACAAGACTGGTTCATTTCGCTATTTGTCCCTCTTTTCATGTAGGCATGTGAATGAATGGCTTCTCATACCATTGACATTTGAGCCCTTCATCTGAACTATTGTCGTCATTTTTCAACGTTAAGCCTTTTAAAGTAGATACTACAGGATTGAAAAATGTTTGTTGATTCTGAAATTTTTTTTGTTTGATGAATTTTTTTTGTTTTTCTAGCTAAACAACATACAGGACATAGATTTGTTTATCCTTGTATAATAATCTAGAGCTGACAATTGGGAGATTGTGACAGTTCTGGAATTGTTGCACAGAAATGGATCTGTAAATCTCCAACTGAGACTGAACACGGATATGTGCTTATTACTAAAGGAGTTGCGGTTCTCTTATCTCCACGTTATACACTTGGGGGACTCGTGTGTGTATTTTTCTTTCTTATTTCCAATTTTCCACATTCTGAGCTAAAAATGTGCACCATATTTTGCCATTTTCTTTGACCCTTTTGGCAAGCGTACGAATGCTTCTACCTAAACCCAAGACCCACATCTAGCTTGTGCTTCACAATGCCCACCCTCTGTGAAATTTGGACTTTATTGCAATAACTTTTTGAAATGATTTTCCAAATCAGAGAAATAAAGACATATCGCGACAAGACACAGCTACCGCTATTTTGGGTGAGAACATCTTTCCCATTAGTGCAATGCACAAGACTGGTTAATTTTGCTATTTAAGATCTTCAGCTGAACTTGTGTCATTTTTCAAGAGGAGTAATATACATGATTGAAAAATGTTTGTGATTGTGAAACTCTTTTGTGAAGATTTTTTTAATTTTATTTTCCTAACTAACATACAGGATATTGATGTGTATCCTTGTACAATCGGCGACAGTTTTAGTACTGTTGCGCATAAATGGATCTATAAATTCGAATTGAGTTTGAACAAGCATGTGTGCACATTGAAGGAGTTATGGTTCTTTTATTACCAAGTTATACATTTGGGCTCCGATTCAATTGAATGATTTGGAAGGATTTAGAAAAGAACAAAAAAAATAACGAGGTTAACTCCATCCTCTTCCTCTTGAGTGTAAATAATTCCTTGGAAGAGGGAGGAAGCTTGAGTATCAATTAGGAAAGAGAAAAAAAAAGATAATGAGGTTTGTGTTTGGATATCCTTTAATGGAGAGAGAAGAAAAGATTGGGAGAGGCCAAATCCTCATATGGTTACTTCTCCTTCCTCTTATAATTTGCCATTCGGAGTTATTAATCACTATGTGCATCATCTATCCCTTAATGAAAGGGTGGTCATACAATTTGATAAATCTCTCTCTTAACCGTAAAGAATGTGTGAATCATTAGTTAAAGATAAGAGAAAAAAGATTCCGACACCTACCAATTTAACCAGAAAATAAAGAGAGTAGTTATTGATATCCCATCTGTGCGAGGGACTCGAATGTGTCTTTTTCGATTTTGCCAACTTTCCACGTTACAAACGCGTGCCGTGTGTACCTTTTCCCTCTCCCAATAGAGCCACTTTCTTTGACCCTTTCCGCGAGTTGCAATATTGTGTGGAAAATCAATAGACAGAAAATGAAAAAAGAAATAGCTCCCATTTTATACATGCAAATTTTGAACACTAAACATTTTAGCTTACAGGCAGAACAGAGAGGGAATGAAAAGGTTGCAGCATGCATGAAGAGCAGAAGCAAAATGTTACTTGACGTTTATATGTTACATTTACGTACGTCTACATAAATTGAATGAAAAATCTTAATAGACAGGACTGTAAATTCTACAACAGCACGTAGCAAACTCAAACTGGCGGGTGATTGGGGGATGCTTGTTTCATTTGAAGACAGAAATCAAATGATGAGCGCTTCCTTCTTCGATTTTCTATTCCATGGAATCGCTTGTTTGAAGCCCTTGTATATCGCCGTCTGTAATTGCAACACAACAAACAAAAACTATGTCAGAAAGAATGAGAATGGTGAGTTAGTTCTGTGTTCCAATGTAATCATCTGTTACTTTGCCAAAATACAGTGAAATTCAGCTCAAAATGGGGAAGTCAGATCAATGATTCTTCTTCAAATTGACTAGGAAAACACCTTGACACACTCCTTACCATTGACAGTAGTGGCATTAATTGTAAAAACGACCCAAATGGGCAAAAATCAAAGTGCGGTCACACTCTGTTTTTTACTCTAGTTTTGGCTAACAAATGCCTCTACCTACTAAAAGACCCACATTTACCTTGTGCTTCACAGTTTGAAGGCTTATGCTCAAAGCTATAGGCACCACAACACCCACCCTCTCTGTGTGAAATTTGGAATTTATTCCAATAACTTTTTGGAATGATTTTCCAAATCCAGAGAAATAAATAATCCTTACATTTAAAGACAAAGACACAGACTAGTCTCATCACTGAGGACTCCAATTTTCAACTACCATTATTAACAACCTCTTGCCTCAACCATTCAATTATGCAATGCAATTGTACATCACAAAATTAAGCAAACCTATTATGACTCACTCAACAGATGCCAACAAAACCATTGATTCATTCATAATATGCAAACATATGCATACATATAGATATATATATCTATATATATACACACGCGCGCACACACAGGCCCGCCTCTGTGTCGGTAAAGGAGCTCTGTATGTTGCAAGCCAAAAAAACAATCCCTCCATATATAGATCACCCACCTAACCTTCCATCTGAAAGGAAGATGTGGTATCACTTCAACTCTAACCAATTAGTTGTGACTTGCGAGGCTTATACAAATGTATTTTACTCCACAATAAGTTCAATAACTAATACTACTCTCAAAAAGGCAACCAATAATCATATATAATCATAAACACATATATGTGGTCAAAATATAATCTCTGAGTAATGTTATATTAGTCATATGTAGAGAGCTTTCATGAATAATCTTTGCATAATGTAATATTAGTCATATGTAGAGGGTAAAAATGAAAAATTGACGAACTTTCATGGATATGTTACCTAGTGTAGCACCATTGAAAGAAAAAAAATGAGTAATTGGAAGAAAATCGAGACTCATAATGTCAGAAAATTAAAACATACCCAGAGATGAGACCTGGCCTTAGATAGGCTAGAAAAGCTTCCATTCCTTCTAATACTTGTCATCTTCACTCTGTCATTATTACTAACACTCTCCTCACCCATGTCTATGGAGGATGAAAAGACAAAACTATCCCCACCACCTTCCTTTTTACTACCCTTACGTTTAAGGGTCCTCTGCCCCCAAGAACCAAAGAAGCCTCTATCATTGTTATGCCCTCTCTTGGTAAGAATCATTGTACCCAGATGCCCTTTATGAGGACTCGTCATCCTACCACTAGCACCACCACCGCGACGAAAGGACCCTTCACGCTCCTTTATGAATCTGAATGAAGAAGACTGAAACACAGACCTACTACTACTACCCACATAAGGACCATCCAAGACAGTGGTGGGCGAGGGCGTTTTGGTAATTTTGGACTCCGTGATTAACAGCCTGGGAGGCAGGTCCAAGCACTTGGGTTCGTTGCAGAGGGTCATGAGGGTGGTGCAGGGTCTGGGCTTGCCTGGCTCTTCCTCCCACCGGAATGGAACTGAAGCATAGGTTTGGAGTGGTGGTGTTCGCATCCCCGATGGCTCCGGCGACTGCATCGGTGGGATTAAGAACAGTGGAAGCTTTGGTGTGAAACTTGCCTCGGCTTCTGCCTCGGATCCCATACCTCTCTCTATTGCAAACAGAACACAACAGAACAGAAGTGAGAGAGTAGAAGAAGAAGAAGAAGACGAAGGGGGTGTTTCACTTTTTAGTAGTAGAGTTTGTTTGGTGACAAGGAAATTAAAGCTGGCACATTTAGATCACTGTTGTCTTATGGTTTAATAGTCAAGATTTAAGAAGTAAAAGACACGCACTTGTATTTATCACAACCTCATTCTCACCTTTATAAATCTATGATTAATTAGGGGTGAAATTCAGACCACGTGTTTAAGGGGTTAGGCTAAACATGATATTTAATATGTCACAATAAAATTGCCAATAAAAAGAAAAGGTCAAGAAACACCCTTGTTTAGATAAGCTATAAAATTTTATTTAAGAAAAAAAAAAATCTAAAAGTGCCGATACAACCCAAACAATTGATAGCACAGACCGAAAGTATTTAGAATTAAAATTTAGCTCATGATGTATTTGCTTTTATTCCTTTTAATTTATTATTATTTTTTTGGATAATTGAGATGTTATAAAACAAAAGAGATTAGATATATACGTAGTCATTAATATGTTAGGACAATAAAATTTTAATAAATTAATTTTGAATAATTTTTTAAAATGTTGGGACACATTTCCCTATATGGTGACCTATACAACTAACTTAATATTTTCTACTAAAATTTTATAATTAAAAAAAATAAATAAATACCAAAATAAATAAAGGTAAACAACAAGCAATATAACAAGGGAATGGGGTGTCATCACGAATGAATGAGTCAACTAACATGACTATCAAAATAAGCATGAGTACGTATCCCATCAAGTCTTTCACTACATGTAATTGAGTCATTTAACTATTGTGGTTAAAGTGGGGGATGATGATGATATTGGTAATAGTTTTAAACTTTTAGCATTTTATGGAATTCTTAAGTCAAAAATCAACATGATTAAAAATGTATAATTTATTCTGTCGTGACAATTGGTGTGGTGGATGAATTGATAGAAGTTTGATTTGGATGTATGGAGTGTACAACAGCCGGGCCAAAAAAGCAATAGTGTACAAACATATACTATGTGGATCACATGTGCGTGATCCTAAATCTATTTCATGTACCTTGAAAAGGGAAAAATACACCGGAAAGAGGTGAGGTGGGGGTAATTTTGTAGTGCCCTGTATTAGTTGTCATAGTCTTGACACTAGAATGAAGACAAGTGTCATTAATGCAAACATTTTAGAAAAAAAAAAGAAAAAATTTCTTAAAATGTTTTGCTAATATTATTGGACTAGTATCAGATTTTAGAGGAATGCTAATCATAGTCGCTTTCGGGATTGTGAAATCTCAGTCGCTAGCTCAGTGATTGACTAAGTATATTTTACTTCCTAATAATTAATTACTATTTTTATACTAACTTCCTTTTGGATCTCTCATTATATATAATTACTATATTAACCTCCTAATTGAGAAACTTCATAAACCTTCACGATTCCATCTCACTTTAAAATTTTATTTTTTACAAAATTTCATATCTAAATGTTTGAAGTTTCAACACTAAATTTTTTTTTTTTTTACAAAAGTACATATCTAAATATTTGAAGTTCAAATCTGAATTTTTTCAGATCCGTATTATTTGTATTCGAAGTATTGTTCTGATTTTTCATATTAAAAAAAAAATTATCATAAAATAAAAAAAAGTACTATAAATTTTTTTCAGACTATACTTTTTTTTATCTGATTTTCTTCATTTTTATTTAAAAAACAACCTAATACTTCGAAACAGAGAATATGGATCTGATACTTTTTTCACTGATTTTTTTATTTTTTTAATCTGAAACCTCCACGGTTCCATCTCACTTTAAAATTTTATTTTTTACAAAATTCCATATCTAAATAATTGAAGTTTCAACACTAAAATTTTCTTTATACAAAAGTCCATATCTAAATATTTGAAGTTCAAATCTAAATTTTTTCAGATCCGTATTTGAAGTATTGATCTAATTTTTCAAATTAAAAAAATCAAAAAATATCATAAAATAAAAAGAAAAAAGTACTATAATTTTTTTTTTCAGATTATACTTTTTTTCATCTGATTTTATTTTTTTAATTTGAAAAAATACTTCGAAACAGAGAATAGGGATCTGAAAAAATAAATAATTTAGAAATAGAATCAGATTATAGTATTTTTTCACTGATTTCTCAGTAAGGAGGCTACTATAATAATTATATATAATGAGAGATCCAAAAAGAAATTAGCATAAAAATATTAATTAATTATTAAAAAATAAAATACACGTATTAATTATTAATTATTAATCACTAAATTAACGATTGAGATTTCACACTCGCGGGGGATTGTGATTAGCACCCTACAAATTTTATTTATATTTTGATTTTCGAGCTGGGTTCATGCATTGGGATGATGAGAAAAAGTCGGTCTTTTTCAGGACTTGGACTTTTTGGACTGAAGTCGATGGTATACAGTAAACCGTCCCAAACAAGTTAATGTGATGCAACATAACATTATCCTTCACCTGCTCCGTTCCCAGATTCCTTTTTGGTGGAAGTGGAACCGGTTTGTGTGTATATAGATAGCTTCGCAAACATCAACCTTGCCCCTGGAGAGACGGACTCAGAGAGTCAGAGTAAAAAGCAAGAGGGAAAGTAAAAGATGTTTTGTGAGTGTACATTTTTGTTTGCGTATCTAACTTTCAGAGGGTATTTTGGTATTTTTACACTATGCTTTTTGCTTTTTCTCACAATGAAATTTCTACAACACCCCATACACATAATTCTATTTTTGGGCAAACCATCTTATTTATTTATTATCATTATTTTTTTTTTCACCCAAAGGAGAAGGAATTAGAAATTAAAGAGTTTGGTCCCTTAAAAGTCAAAACTTGTTTCTGGTTAAGTTAGAAAATAAATGATTTTAACAAAAAAATTATTAGATTTGTGATATACAAATTTTTTTTTTTTTCTTTTCATTTACGCAATGAAATAGAATTCTTATTTATGCTTTCACAACTGTTTTTTTAAATTTCTTTTCCCTTCGTTTTTAAAACAGGAACAAGTCAACATTGCTGTCTTTTTCATTTCATTTCTTTTGTGATATCCTCTTCTTTTCTTTTAATATATAATTAAACACAATATAAGTCTACTATGGGAAAAAATACATCAATCAAATCCCATGAGTCGAGGAATTGTTGATATGATATCTTATATATAATTTTAAGTTTAAGATATTCGATGTAACTCTTCTAATGAAAGAATCATGTATATAATATTATTATATTCAAAATTCTATATACTCAATATATATATATATATATATATATATTTTGTTCAGGGGATTTGATGCATCACCCTCCAACAACATCTCGGGCTAAATACCTCTGTCACTTGTTTGAAACTTTTAAATAGAAAAGAAAAGGGATCAATTTATTCTCTGTAAAGTTTATAACAAAACGAAAAAATAAAAACTAATAAACATTATTTTTTGGAGGGAACATAAAAGTATGCTCAGAGATTGACCTCCAACCCCTAATTTTTTTGTTCTCTTCCTCTTTCATATTTCAAAAACTTGGGAGGAGGAGAAAAGTAGATGCTTTTAACAAGTCCATACTCATTTGGCATTGTCGATCATAGACGTATGCGAAGAATAGTCTTAAAGAGAAAAAGAACAAAAATTAATTCAAACCAAAGTTAATTTGTTACTTCACTCCAAATCGATAAGTCAGAAAAAAGAAGAGTAAAACCACAAAAAAAAAATAGGTTAGACAGTTGCAGAAAAGAAGAAGAAGAAGAAGCCACTTTTTGTCTTCTTTTGACTTCCTCTGCCTTGAACTAAATATAGTGCACCTATTTATGGCTTCAACCCTTTAAACCATCTCCAAATGTTTTTGCAATTGTGGACGAAAATAAGACACTTTAGCGAGCTCTCACAAAATTTTTCATATTTTGAAATTTTTAAATGTATTCTCAAATATAACAGTTCTCAAATAGCCTCTCAAGCTCAAAATATAACAAGTGGATACTCTCTCAAAAGACCTCTGATATTTTGATATTGCTAAAATAAATATAAAGCACTCCAATGAGCTCTCAAAGCATAGAATGATTATTGTATCAAAAAATAACATTTTAGATGAAATGAACCATTAGAACATAATTGTAAAAATATAACATTTTAACACTATAACTGTTCTAAAAATATAAATTTGACATGAAAATATAACATTTTGTATTGAAGATGTTCTTAAAACCTATCCCTATTAATTAAAGGAACAAACAACAAAATAAATAACTCATTTTCTGTAAGCAAACATTAAGAATTGGGTAGGAAATTAATATATACGCTGCTCTTTTATTGAGATATTTATAATAACTTTCAAAAGTTTCTCATCATTTAAGTTGGTAGGAAAAATATAAATGCTTTCTTTCATTAGTGTTGTCTACCGCCCATCAATAGAGTGCAGTGTAATTTCAGAAATTAATAAAACATGTCCGTAAAATTTATCGTCAAAAAATCATATATTATACACACACACATACACAGTGATATATTATATATACTGCAGCTGAAGTTATATATACTGCAGCTGAATTGAATTTCAAGTATGCATATTGTAGCACAAAAGTTAAACGAGCAGGTGGCTATCACCATATGGCTGGCCCATAAAGCAATTACTAACGCATTATTTCGAAATCTGCATCATAAAGTTGATTAGATTTGCTTTGTCCCCCTTATAAGGCAAAAGTCTAATCCCATTAAAAAGCCGAAAGTAAATAACAAAGCTTTCGACTGTGAAGACATGCTTAACACTGTAAGGCTGCATTTATAAAGAAAATTTATATTTAAAATTAGAAAAAAAAATTAATTGAAAGCTATAAGCAAATACGGATGAACGACTTGAATTGAAATTAAAAATAATTTACTTTAATTTTATATTTAAAGGGCTGATTCAATGTTCTTGATAAAAGTACTTCTAGATCATAAAATACAAACAAAATAGACAACCATGCTCGCTAAATGAATAATAGTACTTCCTCTTATATATATATATATATATAATCATTTTTGGTAAGGGAAAAAAATATGGAACTAACTTTAAAATATATATATATATATATATATATACAAGTGGAAGCACTACAGGTTCAATAGGATGCTTGTTTCTTAATATTATTTTCATTGTCATTTACATATAAAAAAAAAACATCAATCCTTTAGTAAACAACAAAATTAGAAATAACCATGTTTCTTAAAAAAATAATAATAAATAAATAAATAAAATTGTAGGTGATGAGAGCACCGCCTAACGGTGACAATAATAATTAGTGATTAAAGAAAAATAAAACAGGTTCCAAATGTGACAGATAGCACGAGGGTATTAGTTCACTTTTGTTGTGGAGTGTCGGTCTAATCTTACTTGTTTTTAATTAACGGTAATCCGCTCCAACTCATATTATAGTCGTCTCCTGCAACCAAACAAACAATGGTACACATATTGACCAAGTCAACTTCGCTTCTCAATTTATCACCTCAACTTTGTTTAATTTACCACAACCAACAAACAATTAGTGACATACATTTCGCATTAAACAAACAAGTTGTGAGCAATTAATTTTAATAAGGTAGTATACGGATTATTATAACTTTTTTCTTTTGATGGAGACACTAATGTAGTTGAAAATTGTGAATTCAGGAATGGTGAGCTGGAATCAAACAATGAACATACTTTGTTTTGTTCCACGTATGAGATAATAATAGCGACCTGCAATTCTAATTTAATATGTCAAATATAATAAAAGCAGGCGAATCATCTAAAACCGTTATGTAATGTGCTCAACAAATTAAATTAAGATTTAATTTTGTTGAGCGCATTATTGATGTACTTGTTACTGTAAAGGATTCAAACATAAAATCTAAAAGCATAACAAGTGGCGAGAATGACGAAACCAAAAATTAACTTAAGTATTGCTGCATGTATGATAATTAATCCTTATTTGTATTGATTTATTTATGTGGTTTTAGAGGAGATGAGAATTCTTTTTTCTTTTTCTTTTTTTTCTTAAATAGAGTGAAGTATAATCACAGTTCATAAGTTGATTTTCAGAATTGCCAATACGTGGCCTTCCTTTTGGCTGAATAAAAGACGAAAAATGGGATTTTTATTTTTATTATTATTTCTTTTTTCTGGTAATGAAAAATCATTACTACTTGGGGGGAGAGAGAAAATAATTCACCACTAACAAAAAGCTATACAAAATGATAAAACTGCAAGTTTTAAGTCATGTGGGATAATATCCACCAATATGGACTCAGAAGATTGGTGTTAGAATTCTCCTATATCCGATCCAGATGAAAAATATAACAGCTTAAATTTTTAGATTGAATTGGAAAGCACTTGTTATATATTTTGACATGTTTAAAAATATTTAATTACTAAGTTTTGTTAAAAGTAATAAGCACCGGGATGCAGGTTCAAGTATAAAAGTAGTGATTAGAAAGCAAATAGATCCCTTTTTAGTCTTTAGAATGAGAGGCAAATAGGAGGTATTTATGCTACATAGGCCCAGCATTCTACTGATTGTTTTTAAAGTGTGAAGAATCATGTAACATAGGCCCAGCATTCTAGCCCAAACGGGGCCCAAGTCATCATTCCATCTGTCGGCTAATGGATTAGTATTTTCTTTCATTTTTTAACAATAATTAATAGAGAGCTAAATAGTGGTGTTTCATACCATGTCGCCTCTTAAATCCAACTCCTAATACATATGTTCCGGGGTTGCATGGAGGGAGAGATTTACATAAATCAGTTGAAAAATTGAAGTTGCCATGCTGCATCTGGCCCCTGAATAGGTTGCAAGAGTGGATGCAAATGAAATTCTAGGTGTATGTGACTGAGTAATTAAAATTGAGAGCAACAATTAATCTTGAAGAAGGACAAAGTTAAGTCACATAAAGCGGGAGCGAGAGCGAATTCGAAAGCGGGAGCGTAAGGGCAGAATTAAGTCATAAACAGTAAAAATTTAAGCGAAAACGACACCTATTAAGAAAAATTATATAACTTTGGGACAAAGTAAAGATCATTTTATATTAGGTTTCACCACTAACTCTCATCTAACTTTGCGAAGCCAAGGATTTTGTGTTTCCCCAATAATTAAAATAATAATAAATTCTGTATCTTTCAGCTGGGTCTACAAAAGTGTTTGTTTGTCTTCTTCTTCTTCTGCTTCTTCTTCTTCTTCTTCTTTTTTTTTTTTTTAAATGGACTTAATAAAAATAGTTAGAGAGACCTGGAAAAACAGTATTCACATACTTTTCCCTATTGACATTTGCACCAGTGCATGAAGTTCAACACAAAATTTAACACAAGTGCATGACTTTATAGATACCACCAACACATAAGAGGAGCCTTAACGTTACAAAGCCGAGAACAAGAAGCGGCTACATGGTCATTTTCAAGATGAACATGTCACAATCAAATTATCCACTCTCTCTCCAAAAAAAAAAAAAAAAAATTAGGGAAGACTAAAACTTTGCCATCAAAACTCCAGCATGCAAACATTTTTTCAGACTGAATGAATGCTAATCAACCAAAAACCACAACACCCCACAAGCAAGCATTCACAAAATTCAAAATCTAGCCTTCAACCATGTCTTTTACAACATCATGAGTAGAGAGTCTACCACTTCAATGAAAAAACTTAAGTCTCTAATTAGATTTTTTACATCTTCACCACGCCAAAAGAAACAAGGCAAATCATGCACACTATCCTTCTTATGCCCCCCAACAACTTCCAAATTTAACAAAAAGAAAACAAAAAAATTAAAATCATATTTCATGCTTCAGATTTAACTCTGAATCCAAGCTTACAATTGCTTCCCCACCCTCTGCAGACAAGGAAGGAATCTTGTTCATTTTCTTCACTTCTTCGCTTGAGCATATGAGGATCTTCTTCACCATTTTACAAAATTCCCTGCAATAACAATTTTAAAGATATTACAAAACAAACATAAGAATTTCAAATCAATTCAAAGGAAAAAGAATCATGATACAAATTTTCCAAGCTACTCACGGCCACGGATCATCGCCCACGAGCATCGTATCACCCTCATCATCAGTGTAAACAACTTTCCATTTGTTTCGAGGACAAAGCTCTCCCTTAAGGTCGAACATTTTCTCCAGCTCAATTATAAGCTCATCATACCCTTCCAATGTGGTCAAGTCAACAGCACGACCAACAGCAACTCCTTGCATTTGCACCTTCTCGAGCATTCAATAAATGTGCTTCAGAATTAGCAGCCAATGCAAAAAAAGGCTTTTTGAGTTGGTCATTGAAAGAAAACATAGAATGTATTGGGCTTCACCTTGGTACGAGTTCTTGTCAAACTAGAGCAGCAACCCTGGTTGCTCTGTGTCTCATTGGCCAACGCCTCTAATTGAACTTCCTTCTGTTCCTTTGATAACTTCAAAAAGTCTGGGTCTTGAAACCTATCAGCTTCAGAAGCAGCTGCAACTGCGTTGGGACCTTTGCTGCCACTAGACACGATGGGGTCTGCACAACATGCCAATTCCTTCTCTAGACGAGAAACAGTGGAAGAGTTGTGTGATAAATCAATCCCAAATAAACGGCAAACAGTAGAATTCTCGGGTTTTTTCCCATTCTGCTCCTGATTAAGTATGAGGCCGTTGCTTGGCCTTGATGAGACAGGTGATGGATAATCAGAAAGAATGGGCCGTGCTGCTACATTTTTATCATCATCTATTGACTCTTGAAAGAGGTTTAGAGAATCATTCCTGAGTGGAGACCGAGACCAGATGCCATCTGCACGGGCAGCCTTTGAGCTACAGCAGCTGCTGCTATTGGTTATGTTGCTATTAAGGTCTTTCTGCCTCAGGTGCCAGACAGCTGGGTAATTATTGCTTTGGACTTCAGAACCATTACCTAAGTGGCTCAATTCAAGGGATGTGACTGATCCAGGAAACAAGAAAGCTGAGGCAGCAGGACCGTTTGGAGTTTCTACATAAAACAGGAATTAGATAAATACCACACTTCAACAATGATTCACTGAAATCTCAAGGCGATAGACTTTCATACCAACAAGTGGAAGATCAATATGTCGGGGCCTTTTGGTCTTCATTGCTGGTTGAGAAAGATTTAAAGAAGCTGAAGCTACGAAAGGCTCTATCTCCCATACTGAAACCCTATCTGGCCTTTGTATGGTTGAAGGTTCATCCCATTGAATCTAGAAGAGGAAAAAATTAGGAAAACAAGTACAAAAAACAAAGAGGTATAAACAACTAAAAATTCAGAAATTCTAATCAAAACTATATTCAACCTTTAACGACCGCCATTCAGAATCTGACCACGCTGGGGAAATATCTCCAACCCCGACTATTGTGCCTGTGAATCTGACAAAACAAACCTTGTAGGAATTATGGATCAATGAGAAAAAAGGAGAAGAATATGTGAAGGTACCTTCTCTCAGGAGAATCTTCTCCTTCAAACTTCATCTTGAACCGCTTACCAACAGAGAATTTACTATTAACAGCCTCTAGATATTTGTTTAACCCAACGATGAATTGACTTGTCCTGATCAATTCCACAAAGCATAATACAAAGAATTCTAAAATAATTGAAGAACAAGCTTTGATAATTATTTGGAACTAAGTCAGCAAACTAGTAAACATCATCCACAACAAGAGAGAGCATTAAACCTCGGCTTGTAGTACACAACAAATAGGGTTTGAGTAGTAATAGCATGAGATGCAGTGGCAAGCACTCCCAGATGCATGCTCTGACAGGATATAACAGACGGAGGCATGTGGCTCTGTTGCCGAGCATGTCGTCGAACTCCAACACGCAATTCCCCATTATCACCTCTGCAGAAGAGACCACCATCAATAAAAAGTCTAAATCCCACAACAAATTTACACCTTAAACCGTAGCAGCAATACAAATTGAGAAATGAAATTCCAACATCAAATACCTTAGGAAAACAAAAGCATCCCCTGCAGCTAATCTCTTAGAAGTTACAAATGTACTCCATCCTGTTGTAAGTAAATGTCTCCGGGGTTGACCTGATCATTAACAGGTCAGGCAGAGAAACAAAAGTACGGATTGTCTTTTTGCTGGTTAATATATTATTTTAACAGTTGGGGTTCATATTGTTTTATCTCGTGATAAGATAAAAGTTTAATCTCTATCCGTATTAAATCAAATAATAATGAATAAAGCACATAACATACATAGCAAATGAAGGGGAAAAGGCAGGGCATGAGGATATTACCTCTAAATATATGCTTGAATCGCCACTCGTACCCATGGAGATCTTTGGCAACCAAATCCTGAGTTGGGGTTGACTGGGTCATGTCCTTCAAGGATTAAAAACAGCACTTCAAATGTAAGAACATGTCAAAAACTTGATCTCACAAATTTAGCAAACATGAAGGGAACCCCTGTTGGGTTATAGGATAATGTAGGAAATGGATGAAAACCTAATTGGGATTTCTTTTTTCTTTTTTCTTTTTTAATAAAATAATTACCAAATACAGCAAATTTATTTTCATTTGAGGTGACAATTTTTACTATTGGGAAACAGAACAGCAATTTTCACACTAACCAAATAGAGAGTAATAAAAATGAGAGAAATTACCAATGGAGGAAGGCATTCATTAGCATGCCTCCGAAGAACAGAGAACCCTCCATGGGTGCTTGTATCGGATGCCGTTAAAATCTTAACAAATGAATGAACAGTCTGTTTTGGTGGCTCAGGAGGGCATGGATCAGGATTCTTAGGCTCTGTTTGCTGCAAGTATCAGCACAAAACTTTTACAATGATGCATATACATACACATATACACGTGCCTAAGTAAAAACCCTATTTACCCAAAATTTGAAGGCCTAAACAAAGATGAATATAGTAATTAATGATAATTCAATAATAATAATATCTTACATCTGCTTCTGGGTGTAAAGTAATCTGTGCATAAACCTCATCTGTTTCTGGTTCAGCCTGTTAAATGAATCATAACACATACTAATAATAGAAATTTCTTAAAATCAAAGAAAGCGAAAACAAATTTAGAAAGCAAATGATCAGAGTTTGAAACTAGAATACCAGTAACTGAATGTGAACAACGCGACAGAGGATCTTAGAAGGTAGATTAAACTGAGGAGTTTGCTGATTTAATTCCTGATTTGTTGATGCTTCTAACTGCAAACCCAGTAGTCTAAACCAAATCAAAACAAATTTCTAGCAAAACAAGAAAGGTCTTACAGAGAGAAACATACTTGTTCTATGTGACCCTGAGGAAAGTAGAACACTCTCTCTCCTGCGCGAGGAACATCAACCAAAGGCCCTGCACATGCCTTCCACAGCTCCATGTACAGAAGAACATCGTTTCCCAAACCTATCTCCAAGATAAATAAATTAATTAACCAAATATTTTTAAAATAGCTCCAAACCTCATGCTCTTTTTGGTTGCCGAGAAAGTGAAGGAGAGAAGAAAAGAAAGGAGAGTAAACCCTCATTTCCTCGCTTTTTTACAGAAACTTCAGAGCATGTAATTATGAACTTCCTTAACTCCTCTTGTTTCCTCAACTTTCTCACCAACGAGAGGATCAGATATGACATTTCACAGGGACAACACTCTGATTCACTAAAACCAACACAAATCAACCATCTTCTCACCTGTTTCATGCCGTTCTGCATCGTGAGAAACCGATGAACATCTCAGATTTTCATCTTGCGCCATGGAAACCACTCAACAAAGCTCGCAATATAGAAAAAGAAACTACAAATAGAACTCCCAAAACCTCTTCACACGCTTCTTCAACCTACCCCAATTATCATCAATCCAAAACAAAGCTAATTAGAAAAGGCAAAAAAAAATCCACAATCCTTTAATTGCTGTATATATAGACCTGTAATAATAACTTCTATGTAACGACTGTAATAGATAATGTGCTCTCTGTCTCTCACTTCTCTCTCTTATCAGTTACAAAACCACTCTGAACTTTGTCTTCTCAGTAACAAAACCACCTTTTGTAGCTCAAAACTGCTTTTATTCCAACATTTTTCTCTGCTACCATCACCTGAATCGACGTTACCAAATCCCAAAATCGCTTTCCAAGCGTCCTTATTAAACCCCTTTTTTTGTTAAGTGTCCCATTATACTCCTGCACTCTCTCTCTCTCCCCGCATATATATATATATAGATATACAGTTTCTCTCTCTAAAAATGATGTATTTCTCTCTCTAAAATGAACTTTAACCGTAGTTTGGGTTTAACCCTAAAGTTGGGTTTTACTCGAAAGGAAGAGAGAGAGTGAATGATGGCCGTCTGATAACGGCGGCGGATTTAATGGGTGCAGTGTGATGGCACAGAGAACGGTTTACTGCGCATTGTAGGGAGCGTTATGATAGTAGTGACGATGTCACGTGTAACTCACGCTTAATTCATGTAAGCGTGTATTGAAGTGTAGCGTGTATATCACTTTCCATGGAAGAGAGTTGGTTTTGTGATATTGAATTCCTTTAATTTTTTATTTAATTTGTACTGAACCAGACCATGCCCAATGTGCAGGTGGTCCCATATGATAGTACACATCATCATGCCTGACCCATCAACTGAGTCACGTGGTTTGGTCCTTACCCTACCGACGTGTCAAAACTTAACTCGAAGGCATTTGTATCCCTCCGACCTTTTTATACAAGCCAAATAAATTTATGCAACTGATTTTATTTTATTCTATAAAAAAAATTATTACATAATTTGAGAACATTATACATTTTGAAATATTTGATTGAGATTAAATAATTTATAATTAATAGACATTGAGTAAGTGAGACACGTTGTGTAATTTAATCTCCATCTAATACACATATAAAATGATTTTATTTAATGACATAACTCACTGACGCACCAGTATTTTTGATTTGATTCAAATGATAATTTTTTATTTTACAAGATTATGTTAGTATTTGACCTATTAAAAATAAAAAATTATGTTAGTATTTCGAAATATTTATTAAAAGAAAGTCAGATAGAGTGTAAGAGTGCTTCGTGAGTTGTAAATATTCACCACTCATTTTTGTCTAATTCTAAGATATAGTACAAGGTACATTTGCGATGAAAACGAGCTGGTAGAAATTAACAAGCATGAATTAAAATATGAATCACATGTTTTTCATGTATTTCTTTTTAATTATTTAATTTCTATTGAATTTTATTATTTTGCAACGATATTTTTTCTTAAGTTGAAGAAGTGTATCAAAAAAATATATTACATTTTCATTCAAATAAAATATATTTTTTCATTCAAATAGTGTAAAAGTAATTTACGGACTCTACATTTTAGCCATGTCTTTTCCATCTAAATGTAATTATCGATTAATAAAAATTATACTCTAAATTTAATGTGATTTCCAATGTGAGCTCCAAGATTTGGGCTAAAAAGCGGTTTTTTTCCAACTTGAATTAAAGATTTTTATTTCGTGAATTGAAAATTAAATTTATTTTTATATTTTGAATATTAATTGAACCCCACTTCACCAATTTGTAAATTTTAAAATGACCAAGTTGAAATTGAACCTATTATCATCAACTCTTTCATGCCTTTGACCCAAAAAAACAATAATAGCAAAAGTTTGTTCTTCCCTTAATATTTTGTGTCATTTGGACCATTCTTTTCACAGGGACCAAAATCTATTACATATACACAGTACATTATTGTATTGTATATAAGCGCACGGTTGAGAATATTTTCATTATTAATTAATTAAGAAAAGCTTGCTTGGTAGTGGAGTAGTATCCATATCATAGTCACACTAATTAAGATTAATTAAATCATAAAATTCCCCTAAATTATGCTCTTATGTTTCACTCATCTAAGACAACAAAACAACTTACTCAACATCAAAACACAATCCCCATTTCTGCACATTATTATCCAATTCACAATTTTACCATTTTCTTAGACATATATTCCAAATATCAAGTGCAATTACATTAATATTATTACCGATCGGTCGTTTACCGTGGAGTCATTAATCTGACTGGTATAACTTTTCCTCCCATAAAAAATAAGTGAGTAAAAAAATTATATATTGTGCATCGCTCCATGAATGAATGAATGGCTAACACATGTATGTGTAAAAATTATTGTGTGCAAGCGTCGCATTGCGCAATGGAGGAGTAAGATCAGTGTGGGAAATGAATCAATGATGTACTAAATCATTGTTATGCAACTTGTACAGATTAACACTTATTTAATCTCTTTTTAGAGAATAATCAAAAGAAAAAAGAAGGGGCAGACTTTGTTTAAGCTACAAAGTAGGAATTGATTCCTACTTTGCATCTTTTTAACATGAAGCAACTGCTTTGACTTTCCTTTTTCACAAATTATAGTAATAGTTAATTTCATATTACAAGTGCCATTGTTCTGTAAATATTCTTATTATCTAACATAAGAATACATGTTTGAGTTTGATGGCAGTAAATTTTCCCCATCTTCTTGGTTAGCAAGAATCACTTAGTTAATGCTCTTTTAATTTTACACTTAGTTAATGCTCTTTTAATTTTACACTTCTTTTATTTATACCGGGAAAAAAAAAATTATTTGGTTCTCAAAATTAAAAAGAGAGATGATAGAAAATCTAACATGTTTGGTTTGTAACTCTAAAAACAGTTTTCAAGAATTCAGAAAATAGAAAATTATTCTCAAATAACTGCTTGGTTTGTAACCCTGAGAACAGAACTGTTCCAGAAAACTGAAAATAGAGTGATTGGTTCAGTTTTCTGAAAACTCAGTTATAAAAAAGTCTGTTTTCAAATAATTGTCTTTTATTGTTCTTTGAAAACTATTTTTTGTTCTCTGAATTCTTGAGAACTGTTTTCAGAGTTACAAACCAAGCCAGCCATATTTTATAGTTCTCTGAAAACAGACAGTTTTATAACTGAGTTTTCAGAAAATAATTTTCAGAAAACTGAACCAAGTAAAGTGTTTTGTACAATTTTCTGTTTTCAATTTTTTTAGAACAAAAAATTGTTTCAATAATTACAAACCAAGCAAACCCTGAAAAGTTTTGTTCCGAAGGGACACTTCTTTATTTGGAACAAAACTTTTGGAATGAAAATGATTTTTCAAGAACTTTTGGACTCCAACCTCACACTTCTTCTTTGCAAATGCGATGCAATTTCTTCAAAAGCTGACAGAAGGAATTAGTCATGAGAGCAGCATGATTAGGTACTAATAATATTAACTTAGTGCTAATAATTAGTACCATATCATAGTATGGGGCATGGACATGAAAAAGGACAGACCAATCACATTATGTGAATTTTTCTGTCCCAAGCACAATTATATATTAAGTTAGGTTTACATTATTTAGTAAATTTTTTATATTGTTTGGACCACTGTATTGTATAAAATATAAAATTGTGATTAATGGCTGTAATTTAAGTAAGGGATAATAGCTTAAATTCTCCTAATCACTCCAAAAGAAAATAATAAATAAAGTTGAATTAACCATAGAGAAAGATCTCATCTATCCAATTGGTAGATTCTATTTGGATTACAAGATTTGATCCTCTCTAATTGTCAAAATTTAGATATTAGTATATCATTTTATTACAGTTGAATACAGGATATATAGCTTCTCTTGTCATGGTTGTATAGTGACCCAAGTGTTGTAATTTGATTCTATTCCTCACCATTCATTTTTTTTATATAATATATATATATATTATATAAAAGCTTTGGTATCTCGACAGAATCTTCTGGAAATTCCTTCCCATTACTTTGGATTGTTTACTGGTTTAAAAAGGAGTCCTCTTCCCTTTCCTCTTCTTTTCTGGTAATCAGGTAATGTTAAAGGTGGGTGGGTGTGTGTGTGTGAGAGAGAGAGAGAGTGGTGACTTTGAATGCACACCCACATGTGGAGACCAGTTTGGCTTGTGTTGGTTGGCTGCCCTAAACCTTACATATATATTTGAGGTACACCATACAGTTGAGGCTTTGGTCACTCACGTACTTTTTTTTTTTTTTACCTCCACCTAGGTTTTAGTGTATATGATGTTGGGTACTTCATAAAATTATTAAAGATGAAGCATTAGGGTTTTAGTTTATTGTATCTTCGTACCTTGGAAAAAAAAAAATAAATAAAGAAACCAACACTTGAGGTTGGATTCATGTTAAATCATGTGAAGACAATAGTTGAAGATTGGATTATTTCAGTCTAGTGGAGTCCCTCACTTTATTTGGTTCCATGTAAGCTAATGTGTCTGCTAATGTTTATTTAAAAATGAAATTCATGTAATGCCAACTACTTATGTTAATGTCACCTGTTTAATACATATACATGTATACCTTAATACAATGGGTATATAATGTAGCTACTTTGTTAACGATTGTGTGTAAGTGCGTGTTACACGTGCACAATTTTATATTATTTGGGTGTGAAAATGGCAAGTATTATATGTAGATTCAACATCTTTTTATGACACAATACGTTTTAAAGCCGTAATGATCGTGAGCCTACTAGAACTCCAGAGTTAAGCGTGCTTAACTTAGAGTAGTACCATGATGGGTGAATCCCCCGAAAATCTCTGCTCCAAGGAAGCCAAAAGTGAATAATATTGTGTTTGGATAGAGTGAGGATCGTTACAAATGATATCAGATCATGACCCGACCGAAAGTGTAGCCAACGAGAATGTTGGGCCCCAAAGGAGGGTGATTTGTTGAGATTTTATTTCTTGTAATCTGGGATTGTACAAATTGTATAACTGTATGATTGAATTATTTATTCCCTGATTTAGAGCTAATTGATATGTAATTAGTTCTCTGATTATTTTATGATTAATTACCTAATTTAGCTATATCTTAGTCTATAAATTGTATCAAAGCCATCAGTGAATAATATTAAAATATAATTTTAATTCCTATATTCTTCTCTGAATTGAAAGATGGTATCAAAGCCTACCAAAAAAGGCTTTGAATCTCTTTGAACCGTACCTTTGAATTTCAGTCTCAAATCTCTTTGAACCATACATTCACGCGTGCACGCGCTTCCTCACACCCTCTGCAATTAGTCGCCGCTCCTCTCACGGCTGTTCCTTCTCAGGCTGTTACACCGCCAGCCTCGCCGCAGCACCAAAATCGTCACCGATAATTTCTTTGCAACCAGCCACCTCTACTCACACCGCTGCTCTCGTGACTGTCGCTGCCTTCACCAGATCTGCCATCGTATCTGACCGTTGCCGAATCTGCTCCTTTTCATCGCCGTCATAACTGCTCTGCCGCCGTCGCTGTTGTCGCTGCTCTCTGCCGTCATTGCAACAAAATCTCACTCAGTTTTCTGTTGCTTAACAGAAACGTAGATTATTTTTAGCCCTTTCTCTCTCCTATTTTTTCTAAGATTGGGCTCAGTGTATATTCTAAGATTGGGCTCAGTGTATACCCTATGATTGGGCTAAATGAATCCTTTTGTTTTTGAATATATATATATTAAAAACAAAAACAAAAACAAAAACAAAAACAAAAAAACAAAACAAAACAAAACAAAAAAATGATTGAAAAAAATATTGAATCATGTGGGACGAAATCCGTTCCTATTGTTGTTCAATCTGAAGGTGTTTTTAATGTAGGGATTAGTTTTACTGAATCAAATTATGACGTTTGGTCCGAGTTGATGGAGATGCATATTGCTGAAAGGGAGAAACTCTTCTATATTCGTGGCAAGACGAAGTCACCTGTTGAATCAGAAGATGGATATGAAAAGTGGTATGTTGAAAATCACAAAGTGAAGAGGTGGCTATTAATGTCCGTGACTCCAGAAATTATGAAGCTTTATTTACGTTTACCCACTGCCCATCAAATATGAATTGCTCTATCAAAGGCCTTTTTATGATGGGAATGATAAGTTGTAAGTTTTCGCCTTGAACCAAAAGGCCTTCACCCCCAAACACAAATGGAAAATCTCTATCTAAATATTATGGAGAGCTAACTGAGGTTTTCCGAGAATTGGACCATCGAGATAATGTGGTCATGAAAGATTCGGATGACATTGAAGCGTATCGGAAGTATATCAAGTGACTATGGGTTCATATCTTTCTTACCGGATTGGATGATGATTTTGAACAAGTTCGTGGAGAGATTTTACGCAAAAATCCAGTTCCAGACTTGGATACTACTCTTTGGTTCGACGAGAAGCGGTACATCGTGCAACTCTGAAAGGGGAATCTAAAAACTCTAAAGCTTCAGTTATGATGGTTCGAAACCAGTCTAAGCAAAACTGGTAGGACTGTACTAAACCCAATCAACCTAAAGCCACCAACGGTGTAGACAAGTCTACCTACAAATGCACCCATTACACTCACTGATAATCTGCATTTAGATTCTATTTTAGTTGTTCCATCTTTAGATTATAACCTTTTGTCAGTTTCCCAAGTAACTATAGCTTTATCTTGTGTTGTAATTTTTTTGCCTGATTTTTGTGTGTTTAAGGACATCCAAATAAAGCAGACGATTGGTTGGGGTATTAGGCGAGGGAAGCTGTATTACTTGGACTTGATAAAAAAGTTCTGACAAGCTACGATAAGCGTTGAAAGTGGATGGTTCTAAGGGGGAGAAAAAGAAATCTGAAATCTGGTTATGGCATCGACGTTTGGGGCATGCTTCCTTTGGTTATCTGAAAAAATTATTTCCTAATTCGTTTGCAAAATTTGATATTTCTAATTTCCGCTGTGATGTATGTGAACTAGTAAAGAGCCACCGTGCTTTGTTTTCATTATGTTTAAATAAAAGTCTACTTACTTTTATAGTTTTACATTATGATGTTTGGGGTTCATCCAAAGTCACTACTTTAGGTGGATCACGTTGGTTTGTTACTTTTATTGATAACTGTACCAGGATGACCTGGTTGTGCTTGATGAAGTCCAAAGGTGAAGTGAACTTATTGTTTCAAAAGTTTCATAAAATGGTTGAAACTCAATACAATGCACATGTTCAGGTTCTCCGTAGTGACAATGGTGGAGAATATCAAAGTTTTGACCTTCAGCAGTATTTGGAAGCACATAGAACTATTCATCAAACCATTTGTTCCAATACACCCCAAAAGAACGGGGTTGCAAAGCGAAAAAATCGACACTTGTTGGAGGTTATTCGTGCTTCATTGATAGAAGCTCATATGCCGTTATCATATTGGAGAAAAGCACTTACCTCTGCAGCATATCTAATCAATCAAGTACCTTCTAGCTCTATTGACTTCCGGACACCATTGCAGGCTCTCACTGACGCAGTTGTTGTTCCAACCATCCCACATTTACTTCCTCATGTCTTTGGTTTTGTGTAGTATTTGTATACCTCCATAAGCATCAACGCAACAAGCTAACTCCTCGAGCATTGCGATGTGTTTTTCTCAGATATTCTACTCATCAAAAGGGGTATCACTGTTATCACCCTCCAACTCGTCAAATGTTTATCATAATGGATGTTGTCTTCCATGAAGACTCGATATATTTTTCTTCTGAGTCTGAACTTCAGGGGGAGTACCAGAAAGAAATTCAGACTCTAGATTATGATTATTACACTTTTTAGAATGGCGATTCTAATAGTGATGACTCATAAGTTGGACCAACCAATCAGGAATCGGACAAATTGGATTTGAGTGGTATAAGTTTGGATCAAAATGGTGATGAATGCCCAGAAATGGAAAGTATAGCGCCAACCCCACCGCCATCCGAGTTTGAGTCCCTCACAACTGATATATCAAACCAATCGCTTACTGAGGATGTTCCTAATTTAGTGCCTGAGCCACTCAGAAAACAATTACCACAGCATCACACTCGAGGTATTCCTAAACCCACATATGAATCCAAACTTTTTAGTAAAATTAAGTATCCCATGAGTCATTATGTGTCGAACCATCGTTTGTCAGAATTTATAATACCCCTAATTTTAAAAGGACAGTCCTGGAATTTAATTTATTTGTTTAAGTGCATTTTTAGTGTTAAACTGTTTAATTGAATGCTATTATTTGGATGCATTGATGAATTATTTTAATTGTTTTGTTTCCTTAATGGAATTAAGTGTTATATTTGTTTGTTAATTTTTCAAGTTAATTGGATTTTGTTTTTTATTGGTTATTTGATGTAATTGTATTAATTATATTAATTAGTTAAATACGTTAGTTGGATTTCTTGTTTAATGAATTATATGGTTGTAAGTATTAACGTATCATTAGGGTTTTATATAGCCGACTTAAGGTTGGTGTAGAATTAAACTTAGGTTTTAATGACGCCCTATATATATTGCATTATACATATGTTTAGGGTTACAAACAAAACCCTATTCACGTATACAGTGAGATAGAGAGACGCAGAGAAGCAGAGAGTGGAAACTTGAGAGCTTGCAGAGAGGTTCAAGGAGGTTGTAACGGAGTGCTTCTGGGTTGAACTAAGAGCGCCGGAGGTATAGAATAATAGTCGACAACGTTGACGGAAAATTTAGAGACGACAGTTTCAGTTTTCTAACCGGAAGTTAGAAGCAAGTTCTGTTCTGCTCTATCTCTTTAATCTGTGTTCTATGCGTGTTTGGGAAGACTCCAGGAATTAAACTAAGGCTTAATTATAACCTCTATGCATGTTTAATCAATGTTTCAATTCATGGAATAAACCTGTTCTTGGTTGTTTTAAAAAGATAGTAATAAAAACTGTAACTTTGTAATCTTGCTCCGTTGGGTAACAATTTGTTTTTCAATTCAAGTTTTGATTAAATATCATTGTATGTCCTTATTTTATAATCAATCTGGAATTGGAATAGACCTTAAAAACATGTAATAAAAGTACTACAGAGAACTGGTACTCACAGGAATCGGATAAGACGAAGTTTAAACGGACAGGAGGCTGCTAAGGGAGGAAGAAGAGGCTTCCAAAACCCTTAGAGTTGGCTCCCAAAGAGGAGGAGCTGGCTCTTGGTGCACTAGAGCAGGCTTTAGAGAATCTAGAGCCGGCTCTAGATGGGAAGAGCAGGCTCAAATTTTTTCTAGAGCCTACTTTCTCTTTAATTGCCCAGAATCTTGATTTTAAGGTCCGTTTGGGCTGAAAATTGGTTTTCTAAAATTATTTAAAAGCTACTGGAGGGTGTAAATCATAGCCAAAGACTTATAAAAATGTTGGGAAGCATGGTTACAAGTAGGTATTGAGGATGGAATTAACTTTAGTTTAAACAGAGAACCGTAGGAGGATGATTGAAGAATTAATTTTCTTTTGTCTACTATTTTTGAAATTTTGATTTCTCTGTATAATCTTAAACTGCTAGTCATATTTTTATTATGGTATAAGCATATAGTAGTATAACTAGATGTAAATATGGATGAAATTAACTAATGATTAAAACTGGATATAAATTGCATCAGTTATGGCACTGTTTGGAGAAGTAAATTGCATACTTTTGTTTTTTCATTTAACGGACTGGAATTGGGATTTTTATTTAATACTGTTTTAATTATATTTAGACAGTTTTATAAGCATAGTAAATTCTTGGAATTATCTATGTTTGGTTGGAAGTAAATTGATATAATAGTTCAGTTAATTTGATCAATTAGTGGATTTGATGCATGATATAAATGTTATGTTTCATAATTAGCAAATTTAATGGTTGGAATATACTTTCTAGGCCTGGACTGCATGCCTAAGTTTTATATTTATGGATTAATTTGGTTTGTGCATATTTTGGGAGTTGGGTTGAGGACTGTCTAGTACTGTTTTATCAACTCTATTAACTGGAGGAGGGTATGTACCGGTATGGGACGGTGACATACTAGGTATGGACTAGTTCAGACACTAGGCCTACCTAAATTTGGATTAAGGTATGGATTAATCATAAAGGTTAAGTCCATCACCTACATGTGTCATATCAATTGTGAATTGAATGACCTACTATGGTTTCAGAATGGATTTGTTATACATATAGCAGACCACTACATAGATGGATGATATACTGTATTAGGAGGAATTCGGACTTTATATATATTATATGGTGTCGTGGTATGAGCTTGAGTTTCATGACCATGGTTAGGGCGCGTATATCGCCTAGGATGGATAACTGGACATAGGTGTTGTTCCCTGGTAGGTCTAGGTACTCATGCCCACCTTAGGGTGCGTATTCCCATGTTGCCTTCTATTCAGGCTGAAACAGACCTATTGGACTAGCGAGCGTCCTATAGTGTGTACTATATTTTTATATGGACTACTCTAGATATTGTTGAGTCTTCCTAGGATGTATCTGCGTATTGGATTACTGTTTGGATTGTAGTAGATCAGGACTTGCATGTGGGCCTGACCCACTTCTTTATTTTTCAGGTGTTCGTCAGTTCCAGGGTTAAAGCTTGGACGTGTAGAGCAGATACAGATATTCGTTCCTCCGACTATGTAGGAATCTTCTTTATGCTAGCTTTAGATTTTATTTCGATTATTTCAGTTTCAGTTTGAGAATCTTTAATAAGTGGTCCAATGGAAGGATTCCCGAGTTGTAAACCTATGGAGTTTGGATTTAACAAATTTCAATAATTATATTCTTTTGAGGATTTCAATTAGCATTCTTCCAGCTTATTATTATTATTATTTATTTCATCTAGTATTCTGTGTTCGGTTACATATTAATTGTTTGATATCCCTCGGGTTTGGGCCTGGGCCTGATCAACCCGTGTCTCGGATCCGAGGGGTATCATAGAATTAAATTTGTCATTTGTAAATCAATTATCTACTGTATCTATTCCTAACAATATGTAGGAAGCCTTAGCTGACCCTAAATGGAAAGCAGCTACGAACGAGGAGATGAAATCTTTGAAAAAAAATGAAACTTGGGAACTCATTGATCCTCTACCAGGAAAGAAACTAGTTGGATGTCGATGGATTTACACTGTGAAGTATAAAGTCGTTGGCATAGTTAAACGTTTTAAAGCAAGATTGGTGGCAAAAGGTTACACCCAAACCTATGTATTACACAGAGACGTTCGCACCTATAGCCAAAATCAATACAGTTCGAGTCTTGTTGTCTATGATACCCCTCGATTCTAGAGCAGCGGGTGATCAAGTCCGAGCACAGATCCGAGGGATACCAAACAATTAATATGTAATTGAACACAGAATACAAAAGAATAATAAGAATTAAATAATAAACGCTGAAAGAAATCTAGATTAAAATCCTCAAAATAAAATAATTAAAATTCAATAATCCAAAATCTCCATTACTTAAACAACTCGGGAATCCATCTAGTGGACTCCTATCAAAATCCCAAACTGAAAAGGAAACAACTGAAACAAAATCCAAAGCTAAACATGGAAAGCAGTCCTACGTAGTCGGAGGAATGAGTGACTGTATCTGCTCTGCACAATCAAGTTCTAATCCTGGAACTGACGAATACCTAAAAAATAAGAATGGGTCAGGCCCACATGCAAGTTCTATCCTACTACAATCCATATAAAAACCCGATACGCAGATACATCCTAAATAGCTCAATAATAACTAAAGCAGTCCATATATGTATAAGTACACACTATAGGACGGCACCATAATCATAGATATATAAAGTCCGTATAAGCTTAATATAAAATATCATCCATTTGATATAGTGGCCTAACATACGTATAACAATTCATCCAGAAACCAAAGTATGTCATTCAATTATTTATTGACCTAACACCAATATGAGTAGGACTTAACCTTTATGGTTAATCCATACCTCAATCCAGAATAAATAGGACTTAGTGTTTGAACTAATCCATTCCTAATATGCCACCGTCCGATACCGGTGCATACAATCCTCCAAATAACATAATTGATAACACAGTAATAGGTATTCATCAACCATTCTACAAGATATGCATAGATAAAGTTTAATACATATATGACGATATTAGGCATTCACTATAAGACCTAAAAATCATGTTCCAATCCTTTAAATTCCTAAAATAAAGCTAAGTATTTAAATCCTCCAAATAGTCCATAATTTGATATAGTTTACAACAAGTTAAATATTAATTTAGTCCTAACCAAGTATAGTTAATTGTAGATAATCCACTATACTTATAACACTGTTGAAATATGATTAAACATTATTAAATCATATATAAAGGATTTGCTAAGTTCCAGTAAGTAAATTAATTAACAAAACAGTATGCAAAATGTAGGTTTTTTCCTTAAATTCATGTTGCTCCATTCCTTAATCCATCAATGAAATAATGATTCCCAATATTTTTATAGGTCCATAGCAATTATTTAAACAATTTAGTGCAATTTAAACAACTTAAAAATACCCTGTACAGCCCAAACAGAGCCCTAAAATCAGTTGTTGGACGTTTCAGGGTGAGAGCAGGCTCCCATACATTGAGAGCCCCCTCTGCCCTCATGGGAGCCGGTTCTCTCCTTATGGGAGTTGGCTCCCTCCTTTAGAGAGCCAGCTCTCTCCCTCTGAGAGCCGTATCTTCAAAATCGTTCATCTTCTTCGCCTCCGACGAAGTTCAGAGCCTCTGTATTGTGTTTATTAACATTCCTAGGTTTCAATATCTGTCCCAAATTAATTAGAAAAAACTATTATGCACCAACGACATGAATAAACCAAGTTTATAAGCAACAGAGACAAGATTAAAACATTATTGCTAACAGTTTGTGCACAAAAATTTTAGTTATACCAAACATACAATCCTTTACAGTCTAGTTTATCATGCAATACACATCCGTTTTTAAGTTTAATTTAACTCCTAGAAACTATAAAGCATGCATAGAACACAGGTTTAAGGGAATGAGTTAGAATAGAGACTTGCCTTCAGTTTCAGTTTTGAAACTCTAAACCACCGTCTCTGAGTTTTCCGTCAACTTCCTAGATTGCCGTTCTACACCTTCGTTGCTCTTGGTTCAACCCAGAAGCAATCCGTTCCTTCCTTCTTGAACCTCTCTGTTAATCTCTCAAGTCCTTCTCTCTGTCTCTCACTACGTGAATAGGGTTTGTTTGTAACCCTATACAGACGTATAATGTTGTATATATATAGACTTTTAAAACATAAACCCTAATCCCAATTATATTAAGAGTATGAAATGAAATATATATAAAGCTTATAGAACTAAGTCGGCTAAGCAAAAACCGTGATCCTAAAAGAATATAAACCCTAATTAAACAATTACTACAAATAAATAATTAATCTTCCACATAAGCGTATATTAATAAAAGAAAATAATTAAAACAAATGCTCAATTAAATAAACAAATAAAATAATTAATTTAATTAAAGAATAATCAAATGCAAATAATTAAATAATCAAAGAAATGTAATAAACAAATAATTCAAATAACCAATTAATTTAATCAAAATGTAATTAAAACAATTAATTAAATACAAGGACTATCTTTTTAAAATTAGGGGTATTACATTGTCTTTAGCTGCGAACTTGGATTGGTCATTGCAACAATTCGATGTGAAAAATACCTTTCTGCATGGTGAATTATCTGAAAAAGTCTATATGGATCTCCCACCAAGATGCATGATGCCCGAAAAGTATAATCGGAAGGTGTGCAGGTTAAAGAAATCATTATATGGGTTAAAACAATCTTCGAGAGCATGGTTTGGAAGATTCACAGAGTCTATGATAGCCTTTGGCTATCGTTAGAGCAATTCAGACCACACGGTATTCCTGAAGAAACAACAGGGTAAGATGTGATACCCCTCGGATCTGAGACACGGGTTGATCAGGCCCAGGCCCAAACCCGAGGGAGTATCAAACAATTAATATGTTATAGCGAACACAGAATAAAAAATGAATTAAGAAATGAAAGTTTAAAGCTGAAAAGAAACTAAAAGATAATCCTTAAATAATTAAATACTTAAATTTGATAAACCAAATATCCATAATTTGAACAACTCGGGAATCCATCTCTAGTGGACCCCTAATAAAAATCTCACATTAAAAGAAAGTAAAAAGAAAGATAAAACCCAAATCCAAGATCTGGAAAGAAATCCTACATCGTCGGTAGAATGGAAGATCGTCTCTGCACAGCACGAACAAGCTCAAGCCTGGAACTGACGTACACCTGAAAAAATAGGAGTGGGTCAGGCCCACGAACAAGTTCTATCCTACTACAATCCAAGCAGAGACTCGATACGCATGTACATTCTAACCAACTCAACATTAGCTAATAGTCTGTATGTATATATATATAATCACACTAAAGGACTCTCACTGGACTACAGGCCGGTCTCAACCTGAATAGAGGCAACATGCAAAACGCACACAAAGTGGGCATGTGTACCTAAGCCTAACAGGGTACACCTCCAACCATCATAGCCAGCTATGCATCCCAATGCATATACGCTCCCTAACCGTCGATCCTGAGACTCAAGCTCATATCGAGGTACCATAAAAATATATCTAAAATCCATCCAGAATCCATTGACACTACAAATCCATAGGATTTCACCTTTAGTCAATCCATTTCCTTAATCCCAGAATAGGTAGGACTTAGCGGTTTTTGAGCTAATCCCCCTTGTATGCCCCCGTCCCATACCGGTGCATACATTCCATCCATCCAGTAGTTGATAATACAGACCATGCATGTAAATATCAACTGATCCATAAATCCAACAATTTAGAATAAAAATATTAAACTAGACATTCAATTGCTCCATAAAAAGCATACAAAAATTATGTAATTTAATATGCTGATTTTTAAACTACGCAACCATAATCTAGTAATTGGTGATATAACAGTATATGTAATTATCAATTTATCCCAGAATCCATATTATTGAGAGAACATGAATAAATATCTACCTCAATTGATTCCATAGCAAGCATAATGAACATTGACAAATTATCATGCTTATATCACCAATCCAACAATTGATGCGATAAATGCTGAAATTTAAACATCAATTACTCCTTAACAAGCATAGTAAAAATATATAGATTTTAACAATGCTTATTTTATACCATTAATACATGACTAGAATTTGATAATCATTTACAGAAAGTTCCTACAACAAGTTAAGCAACTTAAACCACTTGCATTCCCTAACAGTTTACAACTTTGTTTAGAATTGGTTATTGTTCAACTAATAAACCCCAAGTGGTTTATTAACCATTCCCACACCCTCTGGAGCTTTAATATAACCTTAAAACTCATTTAGGTTCCCGTGTACAGTCCCTGAATGTCCCAAACAGATCAAAAACTCAGCCAAGAAGCAAAATTCGTCAAAAATTGCATCAAAAGGGGAAGGAGCCGCCTCCCCCACATAGGGAGCCGCCTCCCCCTTGTGTGGAGCCGGCTCCACTCCATGTGGAGCCGCCTCCACACACCCTAGAGCCGGCTCCACCTTGTGTGGAGCCGCCTCTTCCTCCTGTTCCCCTCTCTGCTTGCGTTCCTTCTTCAGTTTCATCTCCGGCGACCCCCAGTTTGATCTATCCTTAACTCTAAAGGTTTCTCTTGACTAAAACTAGGTTTCTAATGTTCCATATAATTTAAAACTCATTAATCTTCAATCTACTTGAATCAGAACAGGAAATAGCAAAGATGAGTTATAACAAGAAATCTCGAAGCATGTAAACACATGCGGTTCGAAACGAACCTACCATACAAACCAGATCTCTGTTATTACTTCCCAGTGTGTTACAGACTAATTCAACACTGTTCACGTTAATCTACATGAATTAATTCAGGAGTTACGCAAGAAAGAATCCGAAACAACCAATACGTAACATGTAACCACAACCAGTTTTGTTTTTCATTCAGACAAGCCATCCGGTTTAATATTAATCTTTATTAGTCCTGGAGTTGCATTAAACATGTAATGAACACAAGTCCAAGGGAGAGAGTTAGGAATAGAACTTGCCTTTTTCCTTTAGCCTTGCACAGTCGTCTTCCTACTTTCTCCGGCAACGTCCTACTGAAATCCTCCTCTGTTCTCTCTTTCTACCTCCACTGTCGTGAATAGTTTATTTTTTCTAAAACCCTAAGCAGACTTAATACTTATATTTATAAGTTTATGCGGAAATCAAGCCAAACCCTACAATGAATCCTAACCGTCCCATAGAGAATCCTAATTAAAAGCTACGTCGGCTACCAAGACTTAACTTCTAAAACAAAACCCTAAAGTAAACGTTAACTAAACCCTAATTGTAATTAAGCATTTAAAAGAATTAAAATACAAAAATACAATTAACTAATCAATTAAATAAATTAAAACACCATAAGTCAAACAAGTAAGTCAAATCCTTAAAAAGTCAATTAAACATAATTCAAAAACAATTAATCCTTAAAAAGTCAATTAAACATAATTCAAAAACAACTAATGAACAGATAATGAACAGAAAACAATTAATTAACAGAAAGCGATTAAACAAAAATACCGAGACTATCCTTTTGAAAATTAGGGGTATTACATAAGATCACTGCAGTCATTGTATATGTGGATGATATGGTGGTTACAGGGAATGATCCTGAAGAAATGAAGGCTCTAAATATTACTTGTCCAGATAATTCGAATTGAAAGATCTAAGTCCTTTGAGATATTTTCTTAGGGTCGAAGTATCTCGATTTAATAAAGGAATCTTTCTATCTCAAAGAAAATATGCCCTTGATCTATTACAAGAGACTGGCTTGACAACATGTCAACCAGCTGAGATACCAATGGATGAAGGACTGAAGTTATATGTTAAGTCCAGCCAAGTACCTGCTAATAAAGGAATATACCAAAGACTTGTAGGGAGATTGATGTACTTAGCACACACGAGACCGGATCTGGCTTATGCATTGAGTATTATTAGCTAGTTTATGCATGATCCTGGAGAGCAACATATGAATGCAGTTATGCGCATTTTGAGGTATCTGAAATCTGCTCCTGGAAAAGGAATTTTATTCACTAAAAATGCTAGTTATCAAAGCATAGATGCATATACTGACACTGACTGGGCTGGAGCTATAGATGATAGGACATCTACTTCTCGTTACTTTACTTTTTGTAATACCCCTAATTTTTAAAAGGATATAACTGGAATTTCTTTATTTATTTTATGTGCATTTTATTGATTTATTGATTAGTTGATTTATGTGCATTTAAATATGATTTATCTGGTTATGTGTTTAAGGGTTTTATTTGCTTAATTGATAATTGTGTTTGTTTAAATTCATTGTAATTGTTTTTAATTTAATTATTGGTTAATTTAAAGTTTTGATTATTAGTGACTTAATTGACGTGTAGTTTTTGGTAGCTTATATAATTTAGGTGTGTTGTATTTATGGTTTAGATTTAGGGTTTTATTTTCGTGTAGTCGCCGACTTATATTAGGTTTTACGTAAATCCTATAAATATACGGTTATATAATTTGACTTAAGGTTGGGATGTGTATATATATAAATCTTATACGTCTGCTAGGGTGAGGAAATTAAAACTCAATTCACGTAAGGGTTTATGAGAGGAAAAACAGAGAGGTTTCTTGAGAAGGAAAAACAGAGGGAAATTAAGAGAATCAATTAGGATTGCAGCCATGGATTGAAGGTGGGATCAAGGAAGAAAGAGTCGATGGCTTGTGGAATAAAACTGGAACAGTGGGAGAGTTGCAGGTAGTCTACAGTTCGTTGCAGAATTTAGCAACGGCGATGAAGGTTTCAAACCGGAATCTTAAGGCAAGTTTCATTCTCTCCTTCCTGTAAACTTGTGTTCTGTGCATTCTAAATAGACTCCAGGAATTTAATTAAAACTTTTAAAACAAATTTTATGCATATTAGTTTAGTCTGAAATTTGGTTAACCGTATACTAACTGAAGATGGCTTTCCTTGCATAAATTGTTAGATTATGTATTAAACCTCTGTAAATTAATTCATAATGCAATGTGAGGTGTTGTTAGGATGGTTAGGAAGTTAGTTAACCTTTATAATGGAATTTTGACAATTGTGATCAGACTTTAGATTGTTCATACGTTCAGTTAACTGTGATTGGCGTTTTTGGATACGGTTTTGTTTTTGTTTTAGATTTTTGTCAATTAATGCATGCTGGATGGTGAGAAGTTTCTAGGGCTTTAAGAATTTAAATTAAACCCTAGGAATGTTAAAATACTTGGGACAGGAACGTCGGACTTCGCCGGAAACGCAGAAAAATCATCGGACGAAGTAGAGACGAGGCAGAGGGGCTCTCAGGGGTGAGAGCCGGCTCCTAAATGGTGGGAGCCGGCTCCCATGAAGAGAGAGCCGGCTCTCCATGAGGGGGAGCTGGCTCTAGAAGCCTAGGAGCCGGCTCCAATAAAGGGGAGCCGGCTCCCATGGAAAAAAACCCCTACGGGGTGTTTTCTGCAATTTTTTCGGAGTTCTGGGGTTAAACGCAAATACTAAAAATTAAAGGGGGTTTCAAATATGTTAAAACTAACCTATTAAGACCCTTAAATAGTTGGTTTATGCTAGGGTGCTAATCTTAAGGGGCATCAGGAAACAGAAACGTGGAATAGGCATGCTGTCAAGGAAGGATGAATGTTTAAGTTAATAAGTTTGTTTTAATAACGTAAACTGACTGGTATCGAATTACTTTTGGGATGCTATATAAATTATTTATATACTTTAATGGAGGCCAGAAAGTTCGGTGTAGGATATGGGCATAGACAGTATTAACTTAGATATTAAATGGTATGCTGTCAGGAGTGGTAGGAATTTTAGTTGCTAGTTTTGGTTTAGCGAACTAAATGGACTAGTATGGGAATACTATTGGGGTTTCATATAATGAGTAGTTTGGAATTCAGAGTGTCATATTATATCACGCACAGATTTTGGAGTGGAGGATCAAAGGGACGTCATGTGGTGTAAATGCTAACTTTCATGCTGTTAAGGATTTGTGGAGGATTTCATTACTTGTCTTTGTTTTGGCAATTTAAATAATATGGTATGAGAGGATGGTTTGGGAAATCTAGTATAATGTATTTAGTTCATATTTCTGGCTGATCATTATAACAGGTTATGGATGTTAATTGATGAACTGTTTAACTTCTGTTTTATCAATTGTATGGATGTGGATAATATAAATTGTTTATCAATACTTTAACAATTTATTTGGAGGATTAATGATTATAATCATATACTGGATGCATAATAGGATCTTAATAATATCTGTTTTCTATTATGCTAGTTTCTGGATTTATTTGATGTTCTAATGAATGTGCATCGTTTATGAATCATTTGCATTATATGTACCGGTATGGGACGGTGACATATCAGGGATGGATTATATCAAAAAGCTAAGTCCTACCCCTTCTTACATACGGAATGGATTAACTAAAATAGTTAACTCCTACATGGATACATGTCCTGTCAACTAAAACAGTTGAACGACATAATGGATGCTTGTTTTATCTTTCGGCATTATGAAGGAATTTATATATATATTTATGGTACTGTGATACGAGCTTGAGTCTCCTGATCACGGTTAGGGTGCGTATATCGCAAAGGTTGAGTAGCTAGATATAGCAAATGTTCCCTGGTAGGTTTAGGTACTTGGCCGCTGAAAAGCGTGTTTTATATGTCACCTTCTACTCGGGCTGAACTATGTTATAGGCTAGTGAGCATCCTATAGTGTGTATATATATATCTATGGACTATTGTAGATATTGCCGAGCTATCTAGGATGTATCTGCGTATCGGGTTTATGTACGGATTGTAGTAGGATAGAACTTGCATGTGGGCCTGACCCACCTTGATTTGTCAGGTGTTCGTGAGTACCAGGCTTAGGGTTTGATCGTGGTGATGCAGATACAGTCACTCACTCTTCCGACTACATAGGATTTTCTTTCTTATTTTGGTTTTGGATTTTAATTCTGTAAATGTTTTACCAGTTGGAAATATTAGGGGTCCATTAGATGGATTCCCGAGTTGTACGGATTGGAAATTTTATTTATATTAAAACTTTTATTTTGGAGGTTTTACAATTAGATTTGTTTTCAGCTATTTCATTTTATTTCATTTTTATTGTATATTTTGTGTTCAATTACATATTGATTGTTTGGTATCTCTCGGGTCTGTGCCCGGACTTGATCACCCGTGGTCCTAGATCCGAGGGGTATCACACTTTTGTAGAAGGTAATCTTGTTACATGAAGAAGCAAGAAACAAAATGTTGTTGCTTGCTCGAGTGCAGAAGCTGAATTCAGAGGTATGATGCTTGGACTTTGTGAAGCATTATGGTTAAGACTTCTCTTGCGGGATTTAGGTTATCTACCTGGGCAACCGATTCGACTAGATTGTGACAATAAAGCAGCATGTGATATTGTTCATAATCCAATTCAACATGATCGTACGAAGCATGTCGAAATAGACAGATTCTTCATTAAAGAGAAGTTAGATGGAAAAATTGTGGAGTTGGCTAAGATTCAATCTGAGGATCAACTTGTAATGACCCGGTCTTTTTCCTTCTTTTCCATTTTCGGCGATTTTCTTTTTTTCGTCCTTTTTTTTTGTCTTTTCCCTATTTCGTCTTTTTCCCATTTTTCGTTTTTCCTTGCATAACCTCACTTGTTGTGCTTGGATTTGATTCAGGTTTTGCATGCATTCATGGTATTTGATTTCCATGACATTGGTATTTTTACTTTTCTTGAAAAGCATGCTAGATTAGTACTTTCCTTGTAAAGGGCATGAATGAGTAATTATTTATAACTTTTGGAGTTTTAGTGTAATTATGTAAAATAATTATTTTTTGTTTTAGGGACCTTTTTGTAATTTATTTTAGAAGATATTTTGAAAAATGACCATTTTGTAATTTTTGAAAAGTGTGACAAGTGTCACACTCTCATGGAGCCATTTGTTGGCATTTAGGTGAAGAAACTTGGTACAATGACTCTTGACATTTGGTGGGTGGAGATTCATCCATGTGTTGGCCTTAGATTAGTGCACATGTAGCCTTTGATTTGTGATAAGTGTGGGTTTAGGATTTAGTCTTGGAAGAGGCATTGGAATAGTGACAAGTGTAGGAATAAGGTTTAGTCTTGCATTGTGTGTGTGAGAGAAGTAGTGCAAGAGCACATAGTGAGTAGAGGATTGCTAACCCTTCCACTCACCATTTTACACTTTACCTTCTTCATTTCATTATCTCTCTTGAACCCTAGCAAATCCACCATTGGAGGAAAGCTTAGTTCATAATTTCTCCCTTCAATTTGGCTCACTTCCTTACACCTTAGAGTAAAAACCTTGGGAAAGAAAAGATTCCTCTCACTCTCCTCTTCAATAACCCTAAACTTGTTTTACATTTAAGGCTTGGTTGCTTGGATTATAGAGATTCAATTCTCTATTGAGGTAGGGGTGGTTATATGTTTATCCACTTTGGGTTTTATATATATTGGGGCTTAATATATATTGATTACACGCTTTAAAATTCTTGTATTTGCATATGAATAGAGATTTTGTATGCTTGACTTAGGATTTGTGGATTAAAGCATGTATATGACTATTAAATTGTATAGGTAGGTTATTGTTTAATAATTTGCCTAATACTTGTGATTTCATTGAGGATTTATGATGAATATCTTGAAATTACTCTTGTATTGTTAAGTAATATAGATTTCATTGAAAGTCTTGTAAGTATCACTTGAAATTACTTGTAAGTAAATTGATATATTGCATAATTAGAAATTGTGGCCTACATTAATATTAAATCCATGTGGCATAATGTGTAGTATCATTAGCTTGCCACTTTAGACATGAAACCTTAGGGCATGGTTTGTGTGGTTTTACCCTACTTGTGCTTGGTAGGTAGTTCATGCATTGAGATTGTATAAATGTTATGAATTTGTTGATTTTTGGAAGCTTATAAGGATATGAAATGTTTGATGGCTAGAGTTTGGCTCTAGTACGGAGGATAGGAATTCTCCTAAGTCATAGTGTGCACTAGGTAATACCTTGTAGGTCATAATTACCCAAAATAACTTGTATGGTCTCGTAGCCATATATCCTAGTCTTTCCATTATTTGATTTCGCATTACTTTCCAAGTTGTAAATCATGGATTTCTTGTAACTTGTGATTTGGTAAATCTTAGTTTTAATGTGGTTGGTGTACTTGCTTATGTATACTTGGATGTTACGTGTTTACCGTTCAACATTTGTATAGCTTGAGATGATCCCTTAGAGCACCATGGGAACATAGACGTTAGGTGGAATGCACCCTTGTGATGGTCTATGTTTGGTTCACATTATACTTGAAACTATAAGGTATGTGCATGCACCACATCCTACGAGTAACTTGATTACTCACCATAGTGGTTTGGGTTGTTTTTCAGGTAAAAAGACTATGTTCTTGGAGGCTCATCATCCTTAGAAGCTTTTGAGCTAAATGAAGCATTTTTTTATATTGACATGCAAGTGTTTAGCATGCCTTTCTTTTGATATCATATTTTGAATGCCATGGGTGTATGGTACTTTTGGAGTTTTAGTAGCTTTCTTGATTTGTAATGACACTCAAACATTTACTTTTGACATTATAGACATGTATGTAAAGAGGCCAAGGGCCAAACATGTATACTTTTGTACTTAGACACTTTTGGTATCAACCTTTGCATCAAAAGTGTATTTAAACCAAAGTTTGAGGTTTGACATATGAAAATCTTCTAAATGATGTGTATGAGGCTATGGGCCATTGTTTTATGTTTATTTATTTATATCAAAGTTGTTGACATGTTCACATTCTCAAAACTCATAAAAAATCAGTTTTACATATTTATTGTGAACCAAAACATCATGGGATTCAAAGTTGAGGTTGAACCTTAACACCTGAGACTCATAGCAGCCTTTTTAGCAGTTTTTCGTGGTGTTTCGGTCGACCGATGGCAAATGGAATTGCCAATGCACAGTAAAATCACATTCCAGTAGCCAAATGCACTGTTTATGAGTTATTTCGGTCGACCGAACCTTTATTTCGGTCTACCAAAGCAACACGAACCCTTTCTTCATGATTTCAGGTTTCAGCACTTTCATTTTGGTCATCCAAAAGTCCATTTCGGTCAACCAAAATAGCTTGATCCCGAGCCTAGTCTCTGTGGAGTTCCAACACTGATCATCCAACTTCAACGAGTTATAACTTCTTCGTTTCTAATCCAAATGGGGTGATTCTTAAGCCTAAACTCAAGGATTTTGAGTCAGCTTTCCAATGGTACCCAATACCATTCTTAAATTCTAAACATGGTGGGAGTTATGTATATTTTAATGAAGCAATGTCAGTTTTCACTTCAACCGGGACGGGGCATTTTGTGGAATTCTTAGCCAATGTTCATGGAACCTCTTGGAATGTTTCAAAATGATTAGATTTGGTTGTATTAACCTTATTTGACTTGTTTAGAGTCAAGTTTCTCTTTTGAATAGTGAATTGACCTTTTTGCCCATTGGATAGCAAATTTTGTCTTTTTTGACATTTGTTTCTATTTTTGTCCTCTTTAAGTTCCGTGACCTCATGGAGGGTCACATTTGTGTCTTAAGAGTGACCCTATCTCTAAAGACCTTGGTTTACCTTTAGATTCTGCATTTCGGATCCGTTATCGGATCACTTTCGGTTCATCACTGACGCACTGGGTTGAAAAACTTGGGCCGTCACAAGTGGTATCAGAGCTCCTAGGTTTGAATACCATCGGACGATGGGTTTTGGGTGCATATCATGCTTTTATTGATGTACCTTGATGCATTCACATGCTTTTAATTATATGTTTTGGCATTATAACATGTTTAGGTGTTTCTTGATAACATGCTTAGTAGTATGACATGTCATTATGCTTATATGCCTATGTGGTTAAAAGCATCCTTGTTTGACACGTATGCTTAATTGCCTAAGTGCTTAATTGTTTTAAAGTTTTGTTAATTGCTTTAGCATGACAATATGTTGCATATCTCGTCTTGCTTCATGTCTTGTGCATTCATAGTATGAATTGCACTTGGTCATAATAACTTATGTTATTGTTGACCTCATTTCTTTCGTGCGTTTAGCGTCATGGTTGTCACGCGTGGAGAGTCTTCGCGTCAGGGCACTGAGGAGCAGGTGGCTGATACCGAGTTCACACGGGGTCCGGGGAGGCCCAGGATTCCAGTTCGTGGCGTGGACGCTAATCCGCCATGGGCACCGACTTATGAGGAGCGAGTGGCTTAGGGAATCAATCAGGGGATCGCTGAATCTCTACAGGAGTTGATACGCAGGCAGGTGGCACGGATACAGATTCCGACATCGGCACCGGCATCGGCAGCAGTAATCAATGAGGCACTAGAATACTTTATGCGACTACAAAGAGTCAAGATTGATCCATTTGCGGGGAGTTCAGATCCGCTAGTCTCGGAAGCTTGGTTGGACCTTATGGTTCGCAAGTTAGACAGTATGGCGGTACCCACGAACAAGTTGAGGATTTCCTTGACTGCTTCTTTGTTCATGGAGGATGCAGATATCTGGTGGAGGTCTATAACCAATGTCCACAATGTTGAGTTGATGACTTGGAATGAGTTCAGGGGTTTGTTCTTTAAGCGCTTCTTTCCTAGGGCTATGAGACGGGAGATGAAGACACAGTTCGCAGGTCTTTATCAGGGCACTATGAGTGTCATTGAGTATGAGACACGGTTTACTTCTCTTTCTCGTTATGCCGAGGATATGGTAGCGACTGACGAGGCCAGGGCAATGAAGTTTCAGGATGGGCTACATCTTGACATCAGGCTACGGGTCTTCATTCTTGATTTGAGGACCTACAGGGAAGTGGTCCAAAGGGCTATGCTAGCTGAAGCAAAGGAACATGATCAGTTAAGGATCAGGGGTTCATACAAGCAGCTTCATGGTGACACTCCATCATCTTCCGGGGGCCAGTGGAAGAAGGCTAAGACTGGGGACAGTTCACGCACTCAGGGACAGTCACAGCAAACTCGATTTGTATCTGTAGTTCCAGTATCTTCGGGGTCGGCCCGAGGAATGATTTGTCACCATTGTCAGCAACCGGGGCATATCAAGCCTCGCTGCCCACAGCTTCAGCCACAGGCCAGTCAGTCACAGGCTAGTAAGCCTACAGCTTCGACGAAGGGGGTTCGCGGAGTTTGTCATTCGGGAAGTAACCAAGTCACTTCAGGAGAGAGTGTCCGAAATTGCAAGGCGGGACTCAGAGTGGCATGGGTTCACAGGTCGCACTGGCACAGTCAGCAGTTATGCAGTAAGGTTTTAGGGTGCCTCAGGCACCACAGCCGGTGGCGCCGCCAGTTGGTTCTTATCCGGTCAGAGGTTCTACACCTACTATTTCCAGATATCAGTCAGGCCACCAGGGCAGTTCTCAGCAGTCGGGGGCTCAGGGACGGGCTTACGCATTGCTGCGGGCCGATACCTTCCCAGGGACTTCTACAGTTCGAGGTATCTTTCCAGTTTTCAGTTCTTGGGCTAGAGTTCTTGTTGACACAGGTGCATCGCATTCTTTCATTTCTGCATCATTTGCACATTCATTGGGTCTGGAGGTCACACTTCAGAACAACCTTCTTTGTGTTGACACACCAGTTGGTGGTTCAGTGTCTTTGGATCGTGTTTGTCGGGGTTGTGCTATTGAGATAGCTGGGTGGACCTTAGAGTTTGATTTTGTTGTTCTCAACATGATGGGCTTTGACATCATTCTCAGGATGGATTGGTTGTCATTCTTTCAGGCTACGATTGATTGTTTCCGCTGGAGGGTGTCCGTTTGCACTCCCAAGGGAGATTGTTTCCATTTTGTGGGAGATCAGAGTGATTCCCACCCGGCTATGGTTTTCAGCATTGGTGACTGGAGTCGCCACGGATCCTACTCGGCTAGTTTGCTAGTTGACGAAGATAGCAATTTGGGCCGTGTTCTTCCGGCAGTTGTTGAAGAGTTTGTTGATGTCTTTCCAGAGGAACTGACAGAGTTACCTCTTTTAAGGGAAGTTATTTTTGCCATTGACGTCATTCCCAGTACAGCACCCATCCTATGGCACCGTACCATATGGCACTGGCAGAGCTTGATGAGTTGAAAAGTCAGTTGGATGATTTGAAAGTTAAAGGCTTCACTCGTCCTAGTGCTTGACCATGGGGAGCACCAATTCTTTTTTGTGAAGAAGAAGGATGGGTCTTTAAGACTTTACATCGATTATCGCAAGTTGAATCACGCTACAATCAAGAACAGGTATCCTTTGCCTAGGATTGATGAATTGTTTGATCAGTTGAAGGGAGCGACATGCTTTTCGAAGATTGATTTGAGATCAGGTTACTATCAGTTAAGGGTTAAGGATGAAGATATATCCAAGACCGCTTTTTGATAAGTGCTTAAATGTTGCACATTTTAGCACCTAAGTTAGGGTATTTCAGTCGTTATAGCTATCTTAATTTCATGTTTTAGTCCTAATTTATGTTTATGTGTATTTCAGGGCAATAAAGTTAAACTGAGCTAAGAACGGTCCATTAAAGTCTTTTTAGAGTCAAGCAAAGATATTCAGAAAAAGCTCAAAAAATGGCAAAAAGGAGGTCGCAGCCCATTGCTCGTATAGTGTGTTTATTCTTCAAAAGCGGTCAATCTCAGGCTTTTGATGATGTTCTCAAAGATGAAGAAGCAAACTAATGAGTTCGGGGCTAAAATGGAGCTAAATAGGGCTTAAAGGAAATTTTCAACTCTGGGGGGATCGATCCCCAGGGTGGGGGATCGATCCCCCAGGACTTAGCAACATTATAGTTTTTATTTAATTTTTGGGCTCATTTTGGGAACTGTTGGGCTTTAATGAGATTGTTACTTAAGGCCCAGTGAACCATTAGATTAGGGTTAGTTTTAGTTTTTATTTAGGTAAAGATTATTAGTGAAAAAAAAAAAAGTTTTAATTTATTTATTTTTTCTGTATTGTAGTATCGTATTTTCTCTCTGGAAAAACACGCGAAGCAAGGGAAAAAGCAAGAACAGGCTAGGGTTTGGAAGAAAAGTTCAGAGAAGATGAAGCAGATGATGGGGATTGTCCTGTCTTCGACTCCATTAATCATGAGTGGCTGATTCTTCTACTTAGGGTTGGATAAACCCTAAGCATGTAACCTATTCTCTCTCTCTTTTCATACTTTTTGGGGATTAATTTATGTAATTAGTGTATAGTCTTTAATATTATGAATTAAATTCTTCCAATTGATTATCTGTATTAATCTCATATTGTCTTATGTGTGGTTGATTGATAAACAAATTTTACACATGAATTCTTTGTTAATTGATTCTTGTGATGGCTATGCATGGTATTGCTTAGTTGTAATTGTGTTTCAAATTGATGAAAAATGCTTCCATTTGATGGATGGTACTACATGTTTAGGTTAATTTGTTGTCTAATTAGTTTTAAATTCATGTTTAATTAGTTTAATTTAAGTTTAATTAATTTAATTGCAATTCAATTATTAGGTAAGTAGACCATCCATACTTATGTTTGAATTCCATACTTTTTGTCACAATTGCATTATCTTCTAGATTAATGTGTGTTAAATTTGTAACTTGGATTGATAAATCATGCTTTGAATGGGTGAATTGCACTACACTTAGTTTAATTGTCATTAGGTAATTGATTCATGCTTTAAATTGATGGTTTACACTTTTCATTGCACTTGTTAGCCACATATAGATTACATAGTATTATTTCCCCAATTAGTTGAAAGTGAGTGAGTTAGGGAATGTGCTTAGTGATGAATCCTACACCCTAAGTCTCTTTCCAATCTCTTAAACTCTATTTCTTTATTGCAATCATTTAGTTTAAAATTAGTTTTAATCACAAACAAAACCCTTTTGGCAATCACATAAGCACTAAAGTAGAATTCAATTCTGGAAAACCTATAATTGTTTAGATCTCCTGGGACGATCCCTGCTCACTTCATACTCCATAGTATAAGTGTTTAGTGGTTTTATAAATTTTAAAATATGGTGCCCACTTGACATTATTTCTAAACTTAAAGTGTTGTGCATTATTTTGTGCACACGCTCGGTCGCACCATAGTTTTGGCACCGTTGCCGGGGATCTAACGGTTTTGAAGAATTGAATTAAACATTAGTTCTTTGTTGATTGTCTACTTTTAAGTCATTTTAATTTTTAATTTTTTTTTATTATTTGATTTGTCAATTAGGTACTTGAAGCAAAGTGGAGCAAACGCTGGACTTAGAAGCAATTAAAAAAATTTGAAGTTGCTTAAGGACCATCTGTAAGTTCTCTTTAATTTTAGTACTTTAATTGTATACCAATTTGCATGCTGTGGACAGCCCAAGTGGAGGCTTAAATTGAATTGTTTTATTTTTAAGTCTAAGCATACCTTCTTGTAGAAGGCATCGGCCAGTGTGGAGGCATTTATTTGTTTTAAGTGCATTGATATTATTGAGGAGTTTGGGAACATCGTATGTGGAGGTTAAAATTTTGAAATGTTGGTGTGTTGACTTGTTCTAGTGCATGCATGGTCGTAGATCACTTAATCGTCTTCTTGCTCCTGTAAATCAAAATCTCGAAATTTTTCTTCAGCGTTTAAGAAGTTGTACTAGGGATAGTCATTTTAATCTTTCAAATTTTGATCTTCCATCACCTTTAATGGAAGATCCAATTGAAGATCCCATTGTAGATCTTGGTCATGTGGATCATAATGGTGTGCACCACCCACCACAAGTTCATATTGTGGATCCTCAAGGTGTGCATCCACCCTTGGGAATGCCACAACCAGTTAATCATGCGGTGCAACAACCTAATCTAGGGATGCCAAGGCCAAATGTTGTTCCCCCAATTGGTGAGCAACAACAACAATATGTTCAAATGGCATACCCTCAACAAGGTCAAATGGCATATCATCAACAAGGTCAAATGCCATATCCTCCTCTCAATCCTCTCAATCCTCCAATGGTCCTTAGGGATCGTTACACTCCAAATCAATATAATGCACCCACTTGCATTCAATTGCCAAATTTCCGTGCTCATCATTATGAGATTAAGGCTTCCACCATTAACATGTGCCCCCTTTTCTATGGGTTGAGCAATGAAGAACCTTATAAACATTTAGATGAGTTTTTGGAAGTCTGCTCCACTGTGAAAATCACGGATGTTCCGGAAGAAGTCCTAAAAATGAAGCTTTTCCCTTTCACTCTTCGGGATAAAGCTAAATATTGGTTCAATAACTTGCGGCCGAATACAATCACCTCTTGGGCACAATTGCAACAAGAGTTCTTAAAAAAGTATTACCCCGCAAGTCGAACTGATGCCATGAGAACTTCCATTCGTGAATTTAAACAACAAGAAGGAGAACCCCTTCATGAAGCATGGGAACGTTTGAATGACTTGCTACGGAAGTGTCCACATCATGACATTCCTAAGTGGCAATTAGTTCAATGTTTCTTTTCAAGTTTATCCGATGCCAATAAGGGCATTGTTGATGCTTCTTGTGGCGGAAGCTACATTGAAAGAAATGAAGATGAAATTTGGCAACTTTTCGAAAAAATGAGTGAAAACTCAATGCATAGATCTTCATCTTCTAGGGGTAGTCACTTAGCACATATGGGAGGAAAGAAAGCTATAAATCAAATAAACTCTTCCATGGAAATTGCCGCTGAGGTCAAAAATCTTACTCAAAGGTTTGATACATTCCTTTTGAATCAAGGTCCGGCAACTCAATCATATCCTCACCATTCCAATGAAATGTGCATGACTTGTTCTAGTTACACTCACCATACTTCAAATTGCCCTCTTGGACAAATTATACCAAGTGAGTCTCAAGAACAAGCAAATGCAGCTTTCATTCATCAAGGGAACAACCCTTATTCCAATACATACAATCCGGGGTGGAAAAATCATCCAAACTTTGCATGGAGAAATCAAGGAGACGGTGCAAACCCTCCTCAAAATCAAGGTTACCAAGCAAAGTATGTTCCCCCACATCTCCAAAATCAAAATCAGAATTCTCAAGGTTACCGTCCTTCATTCTATCCTCAGAATGTGAATCAATACTCTCAACCTCAAGCATCAAATCCTCAGTCCTACTCTCATCCTCAAGCATCAAATTCTCAATCTTACTCTAATCCAAATCAAGCGCCTCCTAAAAGTTCAGCTTTTGAGGACAAAGTCTTGCAAGCTTTAGGTAATCTTCAAAAAGATAATCAACTGTTTCATTCTCACTCTCAATCAATTGCAAAGCTTGAAGCTCAAATTGGGCAATTAGCTAATTCTTTAAATGTGAGAGAGAAAGGTAAGTTACCTAGTCAAACTGAGACCAATCCTAAAGGGCAATTTATGGCGCAAGCAAGTCCTTCATCAGAATTTTCTGGAAATGAGCAAGTTCAAGCAATTACTACCTTGAGGAGTGGTAGGAAAGTGGATAATAAGGTAGAGGTACCTAAGGAGGATAATGAATTAGCACAACCAAGTGGTTGCATCCATCCCATTCCAAATTCTATTCCAATTTCCTTAGATGCTAGTGGTTCCAAAAAGGACATTCCATCATCTTCATCACAATCTCCCCAATTAGAGAAGCCTTATGAGCCAAAAGCTCCATTTCCTCAAGCTTTGAGAGAGACTTCATCATTTGGGAGACAAGAAGGGAAAATTCATGATATGATGGAAGTGTTTAAACAAGTAAAAATCAATCTTCCTCTTCTAGATGCAATTAGGCAAATTCCACCATATGCAAAGTTCTTGAAGGACTTGTGCACACAAAAGAGGAAGAGCAAGGGAAGGGACCTTAAGAAAGTGCTTTTAACAGAACAAGTGAGTTCCATCATTCTTTCTAACACTCCTCCTAAGTTCAAGGATCCGGGTGCTCCGACTATTTCTTGTGTTATTGGAAACCAAGAGGTTCGTAGAGCTCTCCTTGATTTAGGTGCAAGTATCAATCTCATTCCATAATCTGTTTACTTGCAATTAGGATTAGGGGACTTGAAGCCAACATCGGTAGTCATCCAACTAGCCGATAGATCAATTAAAAAACCAAGGGGAATTGTTGAGGACATTCTAATTAAGGTTGATAAATTTTATTTCCCGGTTGATTTTGTGGTACTAGATACTGAGCCAGTCCCTAATCTCACCAATCACATTCCAGTCATCCTAGGAAGGCCATTCCTTGCCACTGCCAATGCCACAATTAATTGTAGATCTGGCATTATGGATATCTCATTTGGCAACATGATGGTTAAGCTTAATGTATTCAATGCGAGTCAACATCCCATAGATGAAGACGAGTGTTTCCTAGTGGATGTCTTGGATGAAACCATAGAGGAGACTCTTCCCTCTATTCTATCTAAGGACCCTCTTGAGGCGTGCCTTTGTGAAATGTTTGAAAGTTGTGGTTTTGCCACAGAAGGATCCATAAATGAGGTGAATGCTTTGATGGACTCTGTGGCCACTTTGGATTACCCACCTTGGAAAAGCAAGAAGGAACCTCTTCCTTCACTCTCTAGTACTACACCAGTTCCATCTCTCATCTCTCCTCCTATCTTGAGCTTAAGCCTCTTCCATCAAATCTGAAATACGCCTTCTTAAGCCCAAAAGAGACTTTTCCGGTCATCATTGCTTCCAATCTTGAAAATGACCAAGAGAATGATCTTTTAGAAGTGCTTAAAGCTAACAAAGAAGCCATTGGATGGAGTGTGGCTGACCTAAAAGGCATTGACCCTTCTATTTGTATGCATCGCATACACATGGAAGAGGATGAAAGGCCATTTAGGGATGCTCAAAGGAGATTGAATCCAAATATGAAGGAAGTTGTCATGAAGGAGGTTGTGAAACTTCTAGATGCAGGAATCATTTATCCTATCTCTGATTCCAAATGGGTTAGTCCAACTCAAGTGGTTCCTAAAAAGTCGGGAATCACAGTTGTTGAAAATGCTAAGGGTGATCTTATTTCGAAACGCACCGCCACTTCATGGCGTGTTTGTATAGATTACCGAAAGCTGAATTCTGCCACTAGGAAGGACCATTTTCCATTGCCTTTCATTGACCAAATCTTGGAAAGATTGGCTCGGCAACAATACTATTGCTTCCTAGATGGTTACTCGGGGTATAATCAAGTGGCCTTAGATCCATTGGATCAAGAAAAGACCACATTCACATGTCCTTTCGGTACATTTGCTTATCGACGGATGCCTTTCGGATTGTGCAATGCTCCTGCCACTTTCCAAAGGTGTATGATGTCAATTTTTTCGGACATGGTGGAGAAGTATTTAGAAGTATTCATGGATGACTTCTCAGTTTTTGGGTCCTCATTTGATTCGTGTCTCCAAAATCTCAAAAAAGTGCTTCAAAGATGTCATGAGACTAATCTTGTGTTAAGTTGGGAAAAGAGCCATTTCATGGTTCAAGAAGGAATCGTGCTTGGACATGTCATCTTTAAAAGAGGAATAGAAGTAGATAGAGTGAAAGTTGAGCTAATTTCTAAATTGTCTCCACCTACTACGGTGAGAGAAATCCGCTCCTTTCTAGGACATGCCGGTTTTTATCGCCGATTCATCAAAGACTTTAGCAAAATTGCTAGACCCTTGTGTAACCTTCTTGCCAAGGAGACTCCATTTGTCTTTGATGAAGCATGCCTAAATGCTTTTCATCAACTTCGCACTCTTCTATCATCCGCTCCTATCATGCAACCTCCAAATTGGTCCTTACCATTTGAGATTATGTGTGATGCTTCCGACTTCGCAATGGGTGCTGTTTTGGGGCAAAGGATAGGTAAACTACCATATGCTATATACTATGCGAGTAAGACTTTCTCAGGTGCCCAATTGAACTATTCTACCACCGAGAAAGAGTTACTTGCCGTAGTATATGCCCTTGATAAATTTCGGTCATATCTCTTAGGATCCAAGGTAATTGTGTTTTCCGATCATGCCGCTCTTAGGCATCTTTTAATGAAAAAGGAAACCAAACCTCGCTTGATAAGATGGATTCTACTTCTTCAAGAATTTGACTTTGAAATTAAAGATAAAAAGGGCTCCGACAATGTCGTTGCCGATCATCTGTCTAGATTAATGGTTGAATCTTCTCCAAATCTTGAAATTCATGAATCATTTCCGGATGAACAACTCTTTCAAATCTCAAATGGGACGTTGCCTTGGTTCGCCGACATTGTTAACTATCTTGCAACCAGCAAACTTCCCATTAATTGGTCAAAACAAGAAAAGGACCGATTCTTTGCTAACATCCGGAAATACTATTGGGAAGATCCCATTCTGTTTCGTTATTGCCCGGATCAAATCATCAGGAGATGTGTGCCGGAAAGTGAAGTTCCGAGCGTCCTTGCGTTTTGTCACACACTTGCTTGTGGTGGGCATTTTAGTGGAAAAAAGACCGCTTTGAAGGTTCTTCAGAGTAGGCTCTTTTGGCCCACTATCCACCGAGATGCCTATAACTTTTGCAAGGTGTGTGTTCGGTGTCAAAAGTTGGGATCAATGTCAAAGAGAGACATGATGCCCTTAACTTCAGTCTTCGTTGTTGAAATCTTCGATGTATGGGGCATAGACTTTATGGGACCATTCCCAATGTCTTATGGCTTTCAATACATCCTCGTTGCCGTTGATTATGTTTCAAAGTGGGTTGAGGCTTGTGCTACCAAAACGAATGACCACTCCGTGGTAATTGCATTCGTTAAATCAAATATCTTTGCTCGTTTTGGTATGCCAAGGGCTATGATAAGTGATGGAGGAAAACATTTCTGTAATCAATTCTTGAAACAACTTTTCTTGAAATACTCCATCACACATAAAGTGGCCACTCCCTACCATCCCCAAACAAGTGGGCAAGTCGAGGTGTCAAATAGGGAAATCAAGCATATTCTTGAGAAAACTGTCAATCCGACCCGAAAAGATTGGTCAAGAAAATTGAACGATGCTTTGTGGGCTTACCGGACAGCTTACAAGACTCCAATAGGCATGTCTCCATATAGACTTGTTTATGGGAAGCCTTGTCATTTTCCGGTTGAGTTAGAACACAAAGCACTTTGGGCAATAAAAAGGCTCAACTTTGATCTTGATAAGGCTGGAAAGGACCGTTTACTCCAACTCAATGAGCTAGAGGAATTGAGAAATGAAGCCTATGATAGTTCAAAATTTTACAAGGCAAGGACAAAAGCATTTCATGATAAACATATTGTGAAAAAGTCCTTTGAAGCCGGTCAAAAGGCTTGGTTATTCAACTCTAGGCTCAAATTTTTTCCTGGAAAGTTTCGAACCAAATGGGAAGGCCCTTATCAAATTATCTCCGTCTCACCTCATGGGGCTGTTGAACTTAAAAATCTAAAAGATGAAGGGACCTTCAGAGTTAATGGTCAAAGGCTTAAACCATACATTGATGGACAAAATTTTCAAAGAAATGTGGAATCTGCCCTCTTGATAGATCCCATTTACTTTGAAGATTGAGAATATCTCACGTCTTTCTAGCGACGTTAAACACTAGTTGTATCGAGTTTCTCCTTCGTTGCATTTTAATTTTCATTTTATTATTATTTTATTTCTATTTTTCCTTTTGTACATTTATGCATTTTTAAATTTAAAAAAAAAAATTGTAAATGAGTAATGTAGGTTGGTGTTTGATTTTATTTCTATTTTATTATTACTATTTTTATTATTTTTGTATATATTTCATGTTAATTTTGATTTATTCAAAAACATAAAAAAAAAAAAAATTTTAAAAAGTATTAATTAGTATAGGTTGATAAGTGATTTTATTTCAATTTTATTTATTATTATTATTATTTTATTTTTTATCTATTTTTCATTTTAGTGTATATATTCTTTTTAGTTTTGTTTTGTTTTATTTTTTTTGTTTATTATTATTATTATTATTATTATTATTTTTTAAAAAAAAAAAATTGAAAAATTGAAAAAAAAGGAAAAAAGAAAGATCGATCCCCAAAATGGGTAGGAGATCGAACCCATTTTCTTGGCAGAGAGCAACAAAAAAATAGGCCAAGTGGATTGATCCCCTGTCCAAAGGGATCGATCCCATTTTACTTATGTTTCTCCCTTCTTATTAAACAGTGAAGGGGACATTTTTTGCCTAAAATTGTCGATCCCCCATCAAAGCAGATCGATCGCACCTTAACCCTTGAAACCACGAATACATTCCTTTCTGTTGCTTGAAATTCTGCTTCTTCCCCCAAAAATCTCTAAACCCAATTTCATTGTCCAACCCTCACGATTCGCTCTTCTCTTCTCGCGGCTGTTCGTAGTTCTTCTCCGGCGTCGTGGCTTTTTTTTTTTTTTTTTTTTTTTTTTTTCAGCGATCAAGGTTGGTTCTTCAACGGTGATCGCTGTTGGGTTGTGGGTCATTTCCCGGCGATTTTGATTTCGCCGTTCTCTGTCGCATCTGGGTTAAGGGTCAAACGGCGTCGGATCTGGGACATCGTTTTTCAAGCTTCGCATCTGTTCGCAGTTCTCCAGCGATCTCGGCGTTGCATCTGTTCACATCTGTCTCGTTCTCCGGCGATCAAGGCTGTTTCGGCCTTTATTTTTCCGGCGCCATGGGTCTGAGCTATTTTTCCGGCGTCGCAACTGGGTTCATTTTTCCGGCGTCGCGGGTTCGTTTCTCTCTGGCGATCTCGGCTTGGATTCGCCGGCGAACAAGGCTGGCGATCTCGGCTTGGATTCGCCGGCGAACAAGGCTAGTTCTTCTCCGGCCACGATTTTCGGCGGTTGGTTCTTCCAACAGCGGTCGCGGCTGTTCATCTTCTCCGGCGAGCTTTTGGCTTCGCCGTTCCAATTGATACATAAATAAAAAAAAAAAAATTTAAAAAATAAAAAAAAAAAGAAAAAGAAAAAGAAAAGAAAAAAATTAAAATAAAAAAATAATAAAAAAACAAAAAAATAAAAAAATAAAAACATAACATAAAAATTTTAATAATTAAAAAGTATATATATATATATATATATATTTTTTTGAATTGATTTATTAAAAAAAAAAATAGATAAAAAAAAAGAGTAGCATTGATGTTTAAAAAAAAAAAAGGCTAAGCAGAATTTGTAGTAGTGTTTTTAGTTATTTATTTCTTTATTTATTTTTGATAAAAATAAAAAAAATATTAAAATAAAATAAAATTTCAGTAACATTCCGTCTTGCTAGAGACGTTAAACTTAGCCCATTTTTCTTATTTTATTTTGTTGGTTGTATATACATGTTCTTTTCCTTTGTAAAAAAAAAAAAAAAAATCAAAAAAAAATTTGAATTGATTTATTTTAGTATATATTTATTTCTTTTTAGTTTAGTATATATTTTTTCTTTTTAGTTTAGAATATTTTTCTTTGTGTTAAAAAAAAAAAAAAAAAAAAAAAAAAAAAAAAAAACTGGGAGATCAATCCCATTCTTGAAATAAAAAAATAAAAAAAACATATCACCAAAATTTCAAAAATATGTGTCCCCATTATGCCCTTCTGCTTAGTTATGCATGTTTTCATCTTTTACAAAGGGCTTGATATCATATCTCTTTACATCTTATTCTATATTGTTTTGGAATGTATGCTTTACTTATTCCATTTGATATTTGATGTGAGTTGCTAGTGTGGCTTTTCTAGTAGGTTTTTGCATCCAAGTTTGGGGAAGACCTCTTTCGTCATGGATCATTGCCGGACGTCATTAACTTTTGCCATCACGGTATACTCTTTCCATTTCTTTCATTGTTCTCATTGCACATTGAGGACAATGTGCAGTTTAAGTTTGGGGGTAAAGTAGCCTTGTTACATTCTACTTTAAGTTGAGTTTTAAATGTATGATTGAGATTTGAGATATATTTGGCAATGATTTTGAACTTTTGAAGCATAGTGCCTTTCAAAAACAAGTTGTTAGAGTCTAATACTTCTTGTATGCTCTAGGATGCCATTTAGGGGTAAATTTTAATTTTTGACATCATGTTTGCTTTTGTGGTACACATCATCTTGTTGGTTGAAAATGCTTTGAGAGTTGATTCTAGAATTCTACATTTGCACTTGCGCACACTAGCATTCAATTTGTGGGGTACATGCTTAGTTGATTATTGTTTTGGTTTGTTCCAATTGAGCTAGTATGCTTTGAAAGCTTTCATTCTCGATAAAATGACCTTGCAAAGGAAAGAAAAGAAATAAATTAAAAAAAAAAAAAAAAAACTGCATTCTTTCAACATGTCAACTGATTAAAAAGGAAGACAAGGGAAGAATGTAAGATGTATGATTAGTTTGAGTTCGTAGCCTAGCCATTCCGAGTCATTACGCGCTTAGGAGTGTCTTTACACTTAACGCCCTAAGACCATCTGGTTTGGGAGTCGTTGGCTCAACGCTTGTTACATGGGGTGATTAGAGAGCTTAAGGAACTTGGACATTGCACATGGTCATACATAAAAATAAAAAATGAAATCAATAAAAAAAAAAAAAAAAAAAAAGAATGTTTGATTAAATAACAAGGTTCATTCAATGTCTTGATGTCTGGTACTATATCTACATGCTAGTTTGAGGGTAAGGCTATGCCATTACTTTGATTTGCTAGGATAGCAACACATTTTGATGCCGGTTCACTTAAAAGGATGATATAATTGATTCAATTTGCATGATTAATTGATTGATGTGTGGAGGACCGTTTTTGCTTACATGATGTTGAAACGTTGATAATAGCTTAGAAATGGCAGAAATTTGCATACTTGAGGTAGTCTACTTTCAACACTTGTTTAATATGTGTCGTTACTTCTCAAATAAGAAAGAGCTGTTGATGTTTGTGGGTACCATTTCTGTAAACCCTCACGAGACTTCACTCGTCCACTAGGGGTAACCTAGGGGTTTAAAAGGCTTGTTGCATATGCTAAATGCAACCGTGATCCCTACGAAAGTGGTGTTATCTTTATTTGTTTTATTAGTTCATAGTTGTATATATGTTTATTTCATTTCCATGCTGTAGTTCATTGCTAGGGACTAGCAATATCTAAGTTTGGGGGCGTGATAAGTGCTTAAATGTTGCACATTTTAGCACCTAAGTTAGGGTATTTCAGTCGTTGTAGCTATCTTAATTTCATGTTTTAGTCCTAATTTATGTTTATGTGTATTTCAGGGCAATAAAGTTAAACTGAGCTAAGAACGGTCCATTAAAGTCTTTTTAGAGTCAAGCAAAGATATTCAGAAAAAGTTCAGAAAATGGCAAAAAGGAGGTCGCAGCCCATTGCTCGTATAGTGTGTTTATTCTTCAAAAGCGGTCAATCTCAGGCTTTTGATGATGTTCCCAAAGATGAAGAACCAAACTAATGAGTTCGGGGCTAAAATGGAGCTAAATAGGGCTTAAAGGAAATTTTCAACTCTGGGGGGATCGATCCCCAGGGTGGGAGATCGATCCCCCAGGACTTAGCAACATTACAGTTTTTATTTAATTTTTGGGCTCATTTTGGGAACTGTTGGGCTTTAATGAGATTGTTACTTAAGGCCCAGTGAACCATTAGATTAGGGTTAGTTTTAGTTTTTATTTAGGTAAAGATTATTAGAGAAAAAAAAAAAAGTTTTAATTTATTTATTTTTTCTGTATCATAGTATCGTATTTTCTCTCTGGAAAAACACGCGAAAAAAGGGAAAAAGCAAGAACAGGCTAGGGTTTGGAAGAAAAGTTCAGAGAAGATGAAGCAGATGATGGGGATTATCCTGTCTTCGACTCCATCAACCATGAGTGGCTGATTCTTCTACTTAGGGTTGGATAAACCCTAAGCATGTAACCTATTCTCTCTCTCTTTTCATACTTTTTGGGGATTAATTTATGTAATTAGTGTATAGTCTTGAATATTATGAATTAAATTCTTCCAATTGATTATCTGTATTAATCTCATATTGTCTTATGTGTGGTTGATTGATAAACAAATTTTACACATGAATTCTTTGTTAATTGATTCTTGTGATGGCTATGCATGGTATTGCTTAGTTGTAATTGTGTTTCAAATTGATGAAAAATGCTTCCATTTGATGGATGGTACTACATGTTTAGGTTAATTTGTTGTCTAATTAGTTTTAAATTCATGTTTAATTAGTTTAATTTAAGTTTAATTAATTTAATTGCAATTCAATTATTAGGTAAGTAGACCATCCATACTTATGTTTGAATTCCATACTTTTTGTCACAATTGCATTATCTTCTAGATTAATGTGTGTTAAATTTGTAACCTGGATTGATAAATCATGCTTTGAATGGGTGAATTGTACTACACTTAGTTTAATTGTCATTAGGTAATTGATTCATGCTTGAAATTGATGGTTTACACTTTTCATTGCACTTGTTAGCCACATATAGATTACATAGTATTATTTCCCCAATTAGTTAAAAGTGAGCGAGTTAGGGAATGTGCTTAGTGGTGAATCCTACACCCTAAGTCTCTTTCCAATCTCTTAAACTCTATTTCTTTATTGCAATCATTTAGTTTAAAATTAGTTTTAATCACAAACAAAACCCTTTTGGCAATCACATAAGCACTAAAGTAGAATTCAATTCTGGAAAACCTATAATTGTTTAGATCTCTTGGGACGATCCCTGCTCACTTCATACTCCATAGTATAAGTGTTTAGTGGTTTTATAAATTTTAAAATATGGTGCCCACTTGACATTATTTCTAAACCTAAAGTGTTGTGCATTATTTTGTGCACACGCTCGGTCGCACCACTTTTCGTACACGGTATGGCCATTATGAGTTTCTGGTGATGCCATTTGGCTTGACCAATGCTCCAGCAGCTTTTATGGATTTGATGAACCGTGTATTCAGTGACTACCTTGACAAGTTTGTGGTGGTGTTCATTGATGACATTCTCATGTACTCAGCTTCGAGAGAGGAGCATGAGTATTACTTGAGAGCAGTTTTGCAGATCCTTAAGGATAACCGATTGTATGCCAAGTTCGAGAAATGCGAATTTTGGCTACCAGAGGTGAAGTTCCTTGGACATGTTGTATCAGGGGGCGGTGTTGTAATGGATCCGTCGAAGATTGAGTCTGTGATGGACTGGGAGTGTCCGAAGACAGTGTTTGAGGTTCGGAGCTTTCTTGGCCTAACCGGCTATTACAGGAGATTTGTTCAGGATTTCTCTCGTTTAGCGGCACCTATGACTCGACTTACTCGCAAGGGGGTCAAGTTCATATGGAATGAGGCTTGTGATTTTAGTTTTCAAGAGTTGAAGGTCAGGTTAACATCAGCTCCAGTTTTGATCATACCTGAATGTCGTTTGGGTTACGTGGTCTATTGTGATGATTCGCGAGAAGGTTTGGGTTGTGTTCTGATGCAGACTGAACGGGTGGTAGCTTATAGGTCTCGATAGTTGAAGACTCATGAGTTGAACTATCCGACACATGATTTGGAGTTGGTAGCAGTTATCTTTCTTAAAGGGTGGAGACACTATTTGTATGGGGAGAAGTTCGAAGTTTTCTCCGATCACAAGAGTCTCAAATATCTCTTCTCTCAGAAGGATTTGAATTTGAGACAGTGCAGATGGGTTGAGTTCATGGAGGACTATGACTTTGTGTTACAGTATCATCCGGGGAAGGCCAATGTGGTGGCCGATGCATTGAGTAGGAAATCACGGGGTACTCTTGCTAGCATTTCCATTCACAGATGGAAGATGCTAGAAGAGCTTGCAGATCTTGGTTTGCAGTTGTATGAGGATGTTTCACCGGCTATTTTGTTTAGCCTTGTGGCTCAACCAGTTCTTGTTAGCAGAGTTATTGAGGCACAGCAGAAGGATGGGAGATGAAGTCCATCCACGATCGAATTTCAGGTGGCGAGAATGTAGAAGGTTGGACCTTGCATTTGGACGTTGGTCTTAGGTACAGAGGGAAGATGGTTGTTCCTTTATCTTGTCTTGACGTTGTTCTTCGGGATTTTCACCATTCTTGACTTACAGTTCATCCTAGTGGTACGAAGATGTATCACAATTTGCAAAGACAGTTTTGGTGGAAAGGCATGAAACGGGATGTTTCTTAGTTCGTGGCTAAATGCCTTACTTGTTAGCAAATAAAGGCAGAGCATCAGAGACTGGCAGGGTTGTTGTAACCACTACTAGTGGCAAAGTGGAAGTGGGAGCACATCACTATGGATTTCGTGACGGAACTTCCGAGATCCAAGGCAGAGAATGATGCCGTTTGGGTCATTGTTGATAGATTAACTAAGACGGCTCACTTTTTGCCTATGGTAGTGACAGATGACGCAGAGTGGCTTAGTGGACTGTATGTGAGGCAGATTGTCAGGCTTCACGGGGTTCCGGTATCCATTATTTCGGATAGGGATCCCAGGTTCACGTCTCACTTTTGGCAGAGTTTTCAGGAGGCTCTTGACACGGGGCTCCATTTCAGCACAGCATTCCATCCTCAGACTGATGGTCAGGCGGAGCGTACCATTCAGATATTGGAGGATATGTTACGGGCTTGTATTTTGGATTTTGGGGGTAGTTGGGAAGACTACTTACCCTTGGTTGAGTTTGCCTACAACAACAGTTACCAGACCAGTATTGGCATGGCACTTTTTGAGGCGTTGTATGCAGACCTTGCAGATCTCCAGTTTGTTGGACCGAGGTAGGTGATACAGTCGCTTTAGGTCCCGATATTGTCCTTGAGACTACAGAGAAGATCAAGTTGATTCGGCAGCGGTTGGCTACAGCTCAGAGCAGGCAGAAGAGTTACGCTAACAAGAGGAGGAGATCCTTGTCCTTTGAGGTAGGGGATCACGTCTTTCTCAAGATTTCTCCACAGAAGGGACTTCTAAGATTTCGGCAGACAGGCAAGTTATCTCCTAGGTTCATTCCATTTCAGATTTTGGAGCGCGTTGGTGAAGTTGCTTATCATTTGGCATTGCCGCCAAACCTGGATAGGGTTCACAACGTTTTCGATGTATCTATGTTAAGGAAGTACGAGCCGAATTCATCACATGTTTTACGGTGAACAGATGTTGTTGTTGATGAGGACGTGACCTACGAGGAAGGTTCGGTCCAGATTCTTGATTCACGGGAGCAGGTTTTGCGGACCAAGACCATTCCATTGGTTAAGGTCTTGCGGAGACATCACGGCGTTGAGGAGGTTACCTAGAAGCTCGAACAGAAGGTTCGCTCTCGGTATCCCCATTTGTTCTCCCTTTCAGGTACGGTACGATTTCGGGGATGAAATCCTTTTAAGGATAATAGGTTGTAATGACCCGGTCTTTTTCCTCCTTTTCCATTTTCGGCGATTTTCTTTTTTTCGTTCTTTTTTTTTGTCTTTTCCCTATTTCGTCTTTTTCCCGTTTTTCATTTTTCCTTACATAACCTCACTTGTTGTGCTCGGATTTGATTCCAGTTTTGCATGCATTCATGGTATTTGATTTCCATGACATTGGTATTTTTACTTTTCTTAAAAAGTATGTTAGATTAGTACTTTCCTTGTAAAGGGCATGAATGAGTAATTATTTATAACTTTTGGGGTTTTAGTGTAATTATGCAAAATAATTATTTTTCGTTTTAGAGACCTTTTTACAATTTTTTTAAAAGATATTTTAAAAAATGACCATTTTATAATTTTTGGAAAGTGTGACAAGTGGCACACTCTCATGGAGCCATTTGTTGGCATTTAGGTGAAGAAACTTGGTACCATGACTTCTTGACATTTGGTAGGTGGAGATTCATCCATGTGTTGGCCTTAGATTAGTGCACATGTAACCTTTGATTTGTGACAAGTGTGGACTTGGGATTTAGTCTTGGAAGATGCATTGGATTAGTGATAAGTGTAGGAATAAGGTTTAGAGTTGCATTATGTGTGTGAGAAAGGAAATGCAAGAGTACATAGTGAATGGAGGATTTCTAGCCCTTCCACTCACCATTTTACACTTTACCTTCTTCATTTCATTATCTCTCTTGAACCCTAGCAAATCCACCATTGGAGGAAAGCTTAGTTCATAGCTTCTCCCTTCAATTTGGCTCACTTCCTTACACCTTAGAGTAAAAACCTTGGGAGAGAAAAAATTCCTCTCACTTTCCTCTTCAATAACCCTAAACTTGTTTTACATTTAGGGCTTGGTTGCTTAGATTATAGAGATTCAATTCTCTATTGAGGTAGGGGTGGTTGTATGTTTATCCTCTTTGGGTTTTATATATATTTAAGCTTGATATATATTGATTACATACTTTAAAATTCTTGTATTTGCATATGAATAGAGATTTTGTATGCTTGACTTAAGATTTATGAATTAAAACATGTATATGACTATTAAATTGTATAGGTAGCTTATTGTTTAATGATTTGCCTAATATTTGTGATTTCATTGAGGATTTATGATGAATGTCTTGAAATTACTCTTGTGTTGTTAAGTGATATAGATTTCATTGAAAGTCTTGTAAGTATCACTTGAAATTACTTGTAGGTAAATTGCTATATTGCATAATTAGAAATTGTGGCCTACATTAATATTAAATCCATGTGGCATAATGTGTAGTATCATTAGCTTGCCACTTTAGACATGAAACTTTAGGGCATGGTTTGTGTGGTTTTACCCTACTTGTGCTTGGTATGTAATTCATGCATTGAGATTGTATAAATGTCATGAACTTGTTGATTTTTGAAAGCTTGTAAGGATATGAAATGTTTGATGGCTAAAGTTTGGCTCTAGTACGGATGATAGGAATTCTCCTAAGTCATAGTGCGCACTAGGTAGTACCTTGTGGGTCATAATTACCCAAAATAACTTGTATGGTCTTGTGGCCACATATCCTAGTCTTTCCATTATTTGATTTCGCATTACTTTCCAAGTTGTAAATCATGTATTTCTTGTAACTTGTGATTTGGTAAATCTTAGTTTTAATGTGGTTGGTGTACTTACTTATGTATACTTGGATGTTACGTGTTTACCGTTCAACATTTGTATAGCTTGAAATGATCCCTTAGAGCACCATGGGAACATAGACGTTAGGTGGAATGCACCCTTGTGATGGTCAATGTTTGGTTCACATTATACTTGAAAGTATAGGGTATGCGCATACACCATATCCTATAAGTAACTTGATTACTCACCATAGTGGTTTGGGTTGTTTTTTAGGTAAAGAAATTGTTCTTGGAGGCTCATCATCCTTAGAAGCTTTTGAGCTAAATGAAGCATTTTTGTATATTGACATGCAAGTGTTTAACATGTCTTTCTTTTGATATCATATTTTGAATGCCATGGGTGTATGGTACTTTTGGAGTTTTAGTAGCTTTCTTGATATGTAATGACACTCAAACATTTACTTTTGACATTATAGACATGTATGTAAAGAGGCCAAAGGTCAAACATGTATACTTTTGTACTTAGACACTTTTGGTATCAACATTTGCATCAAAAGTGTATTTAAACCAAAGTTTGAGGTTTGACATATGAAAATCTTGTAAATGATGTGTATGAGGCCATGGGCCATTGTTTTATGTTTATTTATTCATATCAAAGTTGGTGACATGTTCACATTCTCAAAACTCATAAAAAATCAGTTTTACTTATTTATTGTGAACCAAAACATCATGGAATTCAAAGTTGAGGTTGAACCTTAACACCTTGGGCTCATAGCAGCCTTTTTAGCAGTTTTTCGTGGTGTTTCGGTCGACCGATGGCAAATGGAATTGCTAATGCATAGTAAAATCACATTCTAGTAGCCAAATGTACTGTTTATGAGTCATTTCGGTCGACCGAACCTTTATTTCGGTCTACCAAAGCAACACGAACATTTTTTTCATGATTTCAGGTCTCAACACTTTCATTTCTGTCATCCAAAAGTCCATTTCGGTCGACCGAAATAGCTTGATCCCGAGCCTAGTCTCTGTGGAGTTCCAACACTGATTATCCAAATTCAACAGGTTATAACTTCTTCGTTTCTTATCCAAATGGGGTGATTCTTGAGCCTAAACTCAAGGATTTTGAGTCAGCTTTCCAATGGTACCAATACCATTCTCAAATTCCAAACATGATAGGAGTTATGTATATTTTAGTGAAGCAGTGTCAGTTTTCACTTCAACCTGGACGGGACATTTTGTGGGATTCTTAGCCAATGTTCATGGAACCTCTTGGAATGTTTCAAAATGATTAGATTTGGTTGTATTAACCTTATTTGACTTGTTTAGAGTCAAGTTTCTCCTTTTAATAGTGAATTGACCTTTTTGCCCCTTGGATAGCAAATTTTGTCCTTTTTGACCTTTGTTTCCGTTTTTGTCCTCTTTAAGTTCCGTGACCTCATGGAGGGTCACATTTGTGTCTTAGGAGTGACTCCTATCTCTAGATACCTTGGTTTACCTTTAGCTTCCGCATTTCGGATCCGTTATCGGATCACTTTCGGTTCATCACTAACGCACCGAGTTGAAAATTTTTGGTCGTCACACTACTAGCCGACATTCTCACCAAAGCAGTCTCAAATCAAATGTTTTCAAAAATTTTAGACAAGTTGGGCATGTGTGACATCTATGCACCAACTTGAGGGGGAGTGTTGAGATTTTATCTCTTGTGATCCAAGATTGTACAGATTGTATAGTTATAGGATTGAATTGTTTATTCCCTAATTTAGAGCTAATTGATAGATAATTAGTTTCCCGATTATTGTATAATTAGTTACCTAATTTAGCTAGGTCTTAGTCTATAAATTATATCAAAGCCATCAGTGAATAATATTAAAATCTAATTTTAATTCCTATATTCTTCTCTGGATTGAAAGAGATTGTGCTGACCTTGTGTGACATAATACGTTTTAAAACTGTGAGCCTACCAAAACTCCAAAGTGGCTGGACTTGCACTAGTACCACTAGTCCGAGGGAGCCAAAAGTGGACAATATTGTGTCTGGGTAGGGTGAGAGTCGTTACAAATGGTATTAGAGCATGACCCAGCCAGAAGTGTGGCCAAGCCAAAAGTGGACAGTATTGTATTTAGGTAGGATGAGAGTCGTTACAAATAATATCAGAGCATGACCCAGACGAAAGTGTGGCCAATGAGGACGTTGGGCCCCAAAGGAAGGTGATTGTGCACACCTTGTGTGACATAACGAATTTTAAAGCCCTGATGACCATAAGCCTACCAGAACTTCAGAGTGGCTTGACCTAGAGTAGTACCAGCTAGATGGGGTCCAAGAGAGCCAAAATCGGACAATATCTCTCTCAATTGATGAGAAGATCCTTCCAATTAGCTAGAATCCGTTACTTGAACGAAACTAGATTTTGTGTAATCATATTGAATATTTGACGATACATTTCGTACCTTGCTAAAAAACTGACCTTGTTTACCAACCACGCATTGTCTTACCAAATCCAATTCTGTCGATACGTTACTCAAAAAATCTGATTCGCTCGGATTCTTCTCCCAACTAACAAAGAAATCTCGGCAGAATTGTCACATGTGAAATTGAGCTCAATTTTACAAAAAAATAGCCTACTTATTTCTCGAGAAGATATGAGAACATGCTCAATATCATTTGATTGAATAGTTGACCCAGCTCCTTGTTGTTTGAAGATTTGCGCAATAGTTAGCTCAGCACCAATCAAGAATCCCCAAGGAATTCCAAGAATTCTTGTTATACATTGGTTCCAACCCTTAACCCTCTTTTCTAGATTCATTGATATTGAATCAATCGAACGCACTTTTAATGCATGTTCTCCTTTTGGAAGACCATGCGTTATATCAGTCAATCTTGATTTTTCATATATAAATGTGAAGTCTCTTTTAGTCCGGGAGAGCTAAAATCGGACAATATCTAGGTAGGACTGCACGTGATGAAATAAACATTTATATTACAAATGAAATATAAATATATTTGAAAATTTCAAAAGAATTCAAAATTAAAAAATTTACAAAATAATTTAATTGACGTAGTTGCTCTAAATTCTTGTTTACAACAAGATGTGTTCAAGCACAAACCAAATAGCTATTTTCCTATTATAATGTATTTAAATCTTATATGTTTCTTTGTATTTAAAACTTGAGGATAATAATGTGTCATCTTTATATTTAGAAAAATGATAGATCTGCCGATCCAATCCACCAACATATCCTCCGAATCCGACGTGGATATGCTACGTCAGACCCAAAAAACAAAAACACATAGTTTTTTCTCTCTTCACGATTCCCTTCTTTCTCTCCATCTATTACTTCCATTGTTCTTCATTTCTCTTCTCTCTTCACACCTAGTGCTAGCTAAAACCTTATTTGTATGGAAAAATAATATCCTCTTTGATTTAGGTTGATTGGCAACAGGATCATAAAATGAAGATATATACACAATACATTTATACACTGTCCTAAATACTACCACCATGCTCCACTGCGACGGGCCTCAAACCAGTGAAAAATTCTCTCCGATTGGGGCTATGGACGCAAATACACCGTGGTCGTCAACTGTACCTTCGCTGTGAACCCAAACTAAACATGAACACTGCGAGAATAACGGAATAGATGGCGTACCACTCTATGGTTCTTCAAACCCGATTGGTTCAACAACAAGTCCAAGTTCGGCGGCGGGCCGCAAACCAGAGAGACAAAAAAGCCATCAGATCGGACTACGCCAGGTCCAAGCTCGGCTTTCCGTCAACGGTGAACCGCTCAAATGACTTCGAAACTTAGAGTGGGTGTTCCAGCAACTTGCTCGAGCTATCATCAGCGGCGATAACTAGCTTCTTCTTCGACTCCTTCTTGACAGAGCTTCGATCCGGCGACGGCTTGGCCCGTGATGTCGATAACAAAGGCAAAGGAGGTCACTGGGTTGGATCTGTTGTGGTGGTGTTGTTGTCAGGAATGATTTGAAGCAATAAGTTTCTGGCGGCACACCTCCAAGCGGCTGAGAGATGAATTTCTTAATTGGATGATGATTGGAGTACAATAGTCATGATCTCTAATCCCTCTCTTTCTCATACCCTCTCTGTGTATTTCCGGTGGGAGGAAGCGGTGTGGGTGAAGGCCTTTGGTGGTGGTGGATAAAATAAGAAAAGGGGTTTTGATTTTTTGGGCAGAGAGAATAAAAAAGAGAGAAAGAACACTCTGTTGTTTGGGTCTGACGTGGCCTACCCACGTTGGATTCGGAGGACATGTCGGTGGATTAGGTCGGCAGATGTATCATTTCTCTTATAGTTATTCTCTATTAACTACTCTTTCTAAATTTCATATTTTAATTTGAAAATTAATGAAAATATTAAGAAATAAGAGAAAAGTCTTACACTTTACAACTTGGCTTGTTTAAATTCCATATTAAATTGATTTGAAAATAATGAAAATGTTAAGAAATAAGAAAAAGCCTTCCGCTTTTTATGAATAGAATACATAGATAATAGGGTTAATTGCACTCACACCCCCTGAGGTTTGCCCTATTAACAGCCAGATGAAAGATAACCATTTTTTGAACAATGACATCCCCTCAGGTTTGTTGAGTTTGACAAAGGCACCCCTGAATACTCTGACATTTGATAAAATGACTAAAATGTCCTTTGACTTGTCAATTGAACCATTAGAATATTAAAATTACCGATTTAACCTTCTCACTAATTTTAATTTACCAAACTACCTATCAATTATATATATATATATATATATATATATATATATACACACACACACACAGATATACAGAGAGAGAATGGGGTAAGAGGAGGGGAAGAAGAAGAGGGTGGTTGCCATCTCCACTAGCAGCACACCACCACAACCACCATCAGCATAGCGCCCCATGTCAAACACCAAACATGACCACTGTCAGCACACCACCGGAACCACCATAGCCCCATGGTGCAACACCAAACATGACCACTCCAAAGTACGTCGGCCACCTCCTCTCCATTAACAATCGATTGAACACCTTGATTATCTAAAAAAAATCTCAATGCAATCTATACCACCAAAACACGTAATTCATCATCTTCAACCTCCATTCCCTGCAACCCATTGAAAACTCCCACCAATGCAAAACACCTTAAATCGATAATCATCGATCATCCTGAATCGCTGATCAACGATTTGCAAATCCTCAAACACTAAAGTGACCATTGCAATTGAAAGCCCTAAGTAGCCAACAGCAAATGCCGAAACCCTAAGTGGCTACTACAACCTTCTCTGTCGCCGCCAACAACACCAGTGCTCACCAACTAATATACCTAGGGGCGATGGTGGTTAGTCAACTCCGGAGAGTGAGGGTTGAAGATGGTAATGAAAACCAAATTGCCGTCACGCCAGATTTTGAGAGTGTCGATTAGGATAAGACAATATGTTCAACGGATTCGACGAGCATGACGATGCAGCATTAGTGAACAGTGAACTCTCCAAGCCAACATCAATCTTCGGGCTCAAACAAGACTATGGGTGGTGATCGGAATATTCGTCGGATCGAAGCAACCATCCTTCCTCCTCTCTATGCATCACCTCTCGCCGCCGCAAATTCTCTAAACTCCTTCTTGTGAATAAAATATATACACACACACACACACACACACAGAACTGGGTTGTTACACTTGTAGGGCTCTTCTTGATCGGATGGAGTAAAATCTACAATGAGAAACGACGTATTGGCGGAGAAGTAGCGTTAACTGAGGAGAAATTGGGATCCGACGGTTGAGTGGAGAGAGAAAAATAAAAAATCGGGTGGAGGTGGTGGTTGTGGGTGGAAGTTGTATCGGTGGCAGATGTGAGTTGTGGCGATGGTGGGTTGAGGATATTGAGGTTAGAGAGAGAAAGTAGGTAGGTGTAGTTAATTTTCTTTTTTCTTAAAAAAAGGGGCATTTCGGTAATTTAATGGTTCTGATATTTTAGATTAAATATGAATAAAGTATTAAAGGGTAATGTAGACATTTCACTCCTTTTTAGGCTTTGTTTGGATGCAAAATCTGACGGGGGTGTCATTGTTCAAAAAATGACCATCTTTCATCTGACTGTCAATAAGGTAAACCTCAGGAGGTGTAAGTATAATTAACCCTAGATAATACTATCAGAGGAGGGATGAATTGGTTCTTAATTGTGAAAAAGAAAATGTGTTAAATTCTTATTGTTATTATAACTAATAGTTTTTGTTAAAATATTTGTCTCTCAATGAAATGGTTAAGTAATAAATTAATAATAAATAAAAACAAACGATATGTAATAATCAATGGACAATTGGCCTAGCGGTATTAATCTCTTATCTTTTAAAGAGAGGTCAGGGATTCAAGTCTCAAAAGAGACATATGTGTGTGAGTACCAATTAAAAATAAAAAATAAATAAATAAAATGGGACATGTGTAATATGACTATAATTGAAATTACGTACTTAGGTGGATTAAAAAGCTAGCCTAATACATCAAGTTTTTATACTATTACATGTATGATAAGAATCAAAACGTAGAAATCACTTAAATTTATAATCTAACACATCGAGACCTTATTATCATTAATCATTGTTTGAATTTATATCATTATTATTTTTATTTTATCTAATTAAGATTTTAGTGTATTTCTTCCACTTTTCCCCCACCTTTTAATTGTTTTAGCAGTACGACCCAACTGAAGTCCACCTTTACCATTAGACATCAATAATTCCTTTGTGGAAGTCGCCATTACCATTAGGTAGTGTTGGCTCTTGTGGGACCCTAATTACATTAATTACATATCTCTTGGTTTATCTATACAGACTATAGAGACAACCTAAGTCCATTTTATCTTTATAGACAAACCAAAATGATTTTATATCTTCTTCACATAAGTTGTGGGACCCTAATTACATTAATTACATATCTCTTGGTTTATCTATACAGACTATAGAGACAACCTAAGTCCATTTTATCTTTATAGACAAACCAAAATGATTTTATATCTTCTTCACATAAGTTGGGGGAAATAATTGGTTACATATAGTCAAGTCACTTTTGGCTGCTCTTTTTTGAGGTCTATGTGGTAAATTTAGTCAACACACCTTTTTCCACTCACTTTCTTCCAACTTCTATATATGCAATCCCCCCTCTATATGTATGTATGTATGTATGTATATCTCACACACACACACGCGCGCGCGCGCGCGCGCGCGCGCGCACACACATATCAGCTGTAAAGCAAATAGTGATGGAGGTTTTGGGATTGGAGGAGAGGGACAGAGATATAGGGGAATCCCATATAGAGAAACTTGTGTTTCTTAGCCAAACTTGATTCAAATGAGCTGTGGCAATATAACACGTTATAAGGCATATGAATGGCACGTGATTGGTCAAATTAGGTAAGCTTTGCCATTAACTCCACTAAACAAGCATGTTGCTACCTTTTTATTGGTGAATTAAAGGCCTAACAAACAATTAAATCAGTGCTCAAAAGTAGGTAATCAGATTGGGGAAGGACAGAGAGACCAAAGGTATGGGCATGTCGAAACGATGTCGTGGGGTCATGAATAATAAATAACAATACTACCATCATAATTATTATCTTAGCGCCAACATCATTCCAAATGCTTAAACCTACATATGAGTCCATGTCACATACATATAGATATAGATGTGTCTATATATTAAAAGGTTAAGTAGGCGTGTTAATTTTCACGATTCACGGGTTAAGGATGAGAAACACTTTATTTGTTTAGTTTTGATGGTTGTAACCGTACGCATGCATGTCATTAGCATGATGTTAGCACATGTAAAAAATAAAAACAAAACTACACGTAAATAGAGTTAGAAATTAAGCCACATAATTCTTCTCAATGGGTGTCGCTTTAACGTTTCGAGCTCGCTCCTGCTCTGACTTAAATTCTCACTATTTATGACTTAATTCTGCCATTCTCGAATTCGCTCTCGCTCTCACTCTCACTGCGCTTTATATGACTTAAGTTAGGAATCCTATATAATAAAATAGTCTACTTTAAAATTTTATTTTTCAATTTGATTAGTCAAATAAAATAATTGCAAATGCATGAAGAATTATTACTAAGACCCAAAATATCCTTCAAGCCCTTATTGTAAAATATCAAAATAACTTTCTCATAATCATATATTTCCAAAATACTAAAAACAAATTAGGAAACTTAACATTGTTCAATACTAATAGTTGATATTAAGGTGCTAAATTTAGCAGGTGTTAATTAAGACCAAAAGTTTGACATATAGCAAAACTGAAACAAAAAGTGTTAATTACTATAAATATAAGCTAAAGAGATGGAATCCATAATAAGGCATGATCTAGAATGTCATTTACATAATATGGTAAACACTTGTAAGATAAAAGGAAATTATTTAAGAATGAAATTATACTTGGAAAACAAATTCGCAATAGTTGTAGCAAATTTGGATGAATTCTCTGATTTATTTAGGCAAATGACATCCATCTACAAAAGTTTGCATCTTTTTTATTAGACAAGTACTATTCTGTTCTAAGTTAGAATATAAATTTATTATAACAATACTTGGGTCCAACCCAGGTTGGATGTAGCCCAATAGATCTAAAACAAGTGTCCAAAAATAAAAGTTGTGATTTAAAACACATGTCCAAAAGCAAAAGTTAGGCAATGCCCAATTTAATTTTATATTTAATTTTAACACTTGTTGCAATTTTATAATACATGTATGTGTGTGTGGTTATAATGAGATTATGAAAGCAACCTTCTAGACATCCTTTACTAAGACAAATACTTGAATTTTATCTCCTTCGTAGAAGTAAAAGATGAGCTATCATTACTTTTTGAACAAAAATCTTAACATGGTAAGAGATTTGCATCACATTCTTGATCAATTTGAATTAAATGATAGTTAAACCAGTTTTAAATTATCTATTTTAATATGAACAATATTATAAAATTATATAATTTTAAAAAGAATATTTTGATATTTTGGAATGAGAGCTTAAAGAGGATTTTGGATCTTAACAATAGTTCTTAATGTATTTGTAATTATTTTTCTTAATTCAATGACTGTGAAAAATCAACTTTTAAAATTGATTAATTTGTTATTTAGGACTCTTAATTCTATGTATGTGTAATTTTTTCAAAATAAATCAAAATAAAAATATTGTATGTTTTAGATTTTTACTTACCAAAAATAAGAGGATCATATAATAATAATATGTTTTTTTTTTCTAAAAAAAAAGGGGGGTTAAATTTCTAAAATGAGACCATTAAATTGAGACCAAGAGAGTAGATAAATAACAACTTGTCCAAATTCCACTAGACTGCCACTTGTCACTCAAAAGGGACTTAATTGATTGACCCTTGTCTCCAAAATTACTTTTTAGCGTGTGTGTGTGTGCAAGTAATAATTAGATATTACCGGGAAAAAATAATAATTAGATAAATAACTCATATACCCCATGTGATATTTTACTAATAAAAAAAAACCTGCTGGTTATATTCCATAAAAATGATCCGTATCACTTGACTTAGATAATTGATAAATAACATGTCGACTATAACTACCACGAATAATCTAGCCTACTCTTCATATACAATCTATTTCATCTAAGCCTACTCTGCATGTACAATCCATCTCATCTCCAATATTGGTTTATTCCTGTAAACATATAATAACAGCTTCATCAAAGTTGTTCGGGCTCCAAGACCTGCCATTCCAGAATCGTTTTCAAATTCATCTCGCACTGAATTTCAGGTCAACGACTTTTATGTTATGTTTGAGAACACCGAATCAATACCTAGGATTTAAAATTAAAAAAAAAAAATTAATTCAAATTTTGTACTAAAATTCCTCTAATCCCAAATCCAGAGTACCAATTCACTACTGCCAAACATACCATTAGTGAAAAAAACCTATGAATTCCACCATGGAAGTCAGATTATCGTATGAATAATTTGACATGAAGTTGTAAGCTTTCTAGGTTAATTTTGATGTTTCCTCTTCCAGGGGAAACAATCTGGTAAAAAATAGATGTCATGCTTTCTACATGCCCAGAACAAACATCAATTATAATTGAAGATAAACAAGTGTATCATAAAAAATAAAATAAAATAAAAACAAGAACCTTTTTTTTGGTTAACCAATACAAAAGCACAAGTTTAATAAATGACTCTGTATGCATTAAATGTTCAGATGAGACACCAGAAATAGCAGATAATTTGAGATTTCATTATAAGTAATTTGATAAACAGACCCCAAAACATACAAGAACATAGAAACCAACCGTTAAAAGAAACTCATTCTCTCAAAAATTGTAGTTTTCTTTCTTCCTCACCAGCTTAATAACATAAAATGATGTAAACACCAGATTCCATAAGGACACGGAAAATAGAAAGGAAACGAAGGGGATGTTTCAGCTACAACACACTGCAAAAACTTTTCTTCCTGAATGCATGCTGAACCAGACTCGAGATGAACTAGGACCCAAAGCCATGTATTGAATCCTGAACTGCCATCTTATTGCATACACGCAAGCATAGAGTAATGCATAAGATCCTGAAAGCAGCAGAACTGGATGATAACAACTCCGAACAGATCAACTGAATGTAATGGTGCCAATTCTCAAAAAAGCAGCTGAACAGATCTTCGCAATATTGTAAAGCAAATTAACCTTCCTCTTTGCTACATGAGACCCTGAACAGTCATATAAATGGATTATTAAATGATTTCTTTTGCATTAGAAGTATCATGCAAAATATAAAGACTGCTATAATTGCACAGATTTAATTTTAAACTTAGCAAATAAAAAATAAGGTTAATATGGAGCAAAGGGAAAAGTAGCATGATTGTCAAAATATCAAGACAGGTCAAGGTTATAAGTCTGTACAAGCAATATATAAACAAATAGCAGCAGCTTCCCGTGCACATACCGAGTAACGATCTAATACACGCGCACAGGCTTGGTCACACATGTTAAGCAGGTTTTGGCAAACAAGAAAGCAATACCACGGGTCTATAAAGCTACAAATTTTTGGACAGGGTGGAGTGGGGGTGGGCATAAGCTTAACAAACCTGTGTTTCTATATTTCTTTCTCTAATCACTTGAACCCCCTTTATATACCTCACCTAATTTTTCAGAAGTAGGAGTCCAGATGAGGTATCCGTAAAAAGAAGACGACTTTTTTAAATAGCATATTGAAGTTTGCAGAACCAATTTGCTTAGAAAATTTTGGCCAGATGGGGTCTCAGTAAAATTTTGGCCACTTGCAATTGCAATCTTAAAAGGATCAAATCTAGTTTGTTAATTTCTAATCATTAGTCACATCTTTACTACTGTTGAATAGCCTATGATTTGAACCGCATACAGCACCTTTACCAAATTATCAATTGCTTGGGGAGAGAGAAAGAGAGAGGAGAGAAAGGGGAGTAAGATATGTTCGAACATGGCTAAAGAGTCCAAATACGAACATTCATTGACCAAGTTCTTAAGAATTGAGCAGTTTAATGAACAACAGACCCATCAAGACACGGAAAAAGAAATGAAGTGCCTAAAGCAAATGGCCGATTAAAGGGTAAAATTAACTGGTTTATCACATCCAAAGGTACTCATGCAAATAAAATATAGGGAAAAAGAAAAGGATTAAATACTACACTGACCTCCCGTTTGTCCTAATAACACCCGGATGAAACTTTTCAAAAATTGTAACTAGTGACCAAAATGCCAATCCCAGCCTCTGAAATGACTTTTTTACCCTTACAATGACATTTAATTACCAATAGAAATTATTTTTATGGACAAAATTACCCTTCTCTCTCCACTCTTTCTCGCTCTCCAACCACAGCCACCCACCCACCTCATCTCTCTCCCCCTCTCTCCACCCGCCGCCACCACCACCGTGTGGTAAAATCAAGCTAACAATTAGTTCTCTGCAACTAAACTACCAACAAACAAGTATATAAACACACACACACACACACACACACACACATAAGAACAAACACCTAATGTTGACCCTTGGTTTGAATTAAAGTTATAATTTGGAAACCCAGATGAGTTAGGATGCCAAGTCATGAAAGATGAGGAAGAGAGGCTATTTTAAAAGAGAGACCCAGATGAACAAAAGTTTATATTTCTCAAATTTTCAAAACCCCACATCCCAAAAACAGTCTTAGATAATTTCTTCGTAATGCTATTGCTACGATTGAATAGACTAACTCAAGGATTCTAATCACGATTGAAATTGATCGACTTGGAAGAAGGAATTCCATACATCCCATCGCAAGCACCTTCAATGTCATGATCACATTGATATTTTTTTTTTAATTATTATTTTCTTACTGTCAGAGAAGAAATCAAATCGTTTAAAGAACAATAAACATAGCCTCTTAACAATAATAATGAATAGGAAAGGGAACCAAATGGTAAGAGGCTTGACTTCTTGAAAGTATGACTGTCGTTTGGATCATCGGAATTCGAATGGTTATGAATATTGTGCTGAGTCTCTAAATGTCCTTCCACTGGAGCTGCTTTCTCAATTCCCATTTTCTTTGTAATGTTCTTAAAACATGTACAAGCTGTGTGTACGGAGACAATGTAACATGCGAAAAAATCACGGATTTAAATGAATATACATACACAAATATATAGATATATATATATATATATATATATATATATATGTCACCTTTAATCTCTCAAAAACAAAATAAGGATGAAAGGTCAGAAATGAGGGATCTGAGTCAAAGTTCATCTATCTGTATATGCACCTGCTTCAAAACTTAGGTTCACAAAAAAAACTACATAAAATGGCTCAAGCTATGGCTTCAATGGTTGATTTATACTTACAAAGGTATATTATAACTATATTTCAATGGCTTGTTTATTATACTTATATTTCACTTCCAGTATATATATATATATAAAATATATGTGGTATATGTGTTAGGTTAGAAAGGATTGACAGAGTAATTTATATGGAATAATGGAAAGCTAGCAGAACTTAGCCACCTATATAGATTAATTTTGGGAACGATGAGGCTCGGACGCCTGTTGTAATTGGTGGGTGGGTGGTTGGTGACAATGGTTGTGGTGGTGTCCCACCAGTGCAGGTGAGAAGATTGAAGAGAGGGAAGAAACGAAAGAAGGTGAGCCAGCAACGGCGCTGGTTTCTTCAACCAGTGGGTCTGGACCATCTGGGGGTCCACCTCCGGCGCTCCTTCCGGCAGCAAGAAAGACATCAATCGCAAATTCTGGTTGAATCTTCCTGCACCGATCGGGGAATCAATAGCAGTTCTATCCCGTGGATCACGCCACCATCTTGCATGACGTAGTTAGTAGGAACAACCTTCGCCAGATCCACCATTGTCGCTCCATAAGCTTCACTTGTCAAATGCAGGGGAATGTTGGAGAGAGAACTTAAAAAGGGAAGAAGAGAAAGAAGATTTGGGGGAATTAATAATTATTTCGACAAAAATGTAAATTCAAACTCCTAATTTTTATTTTATTTTATTATTAAACTAATCGGGGTATAAGAGTAATTTCACCCTGATTCTTAAAGTTAAACCGTTAGATGGGAGGTCATTGTAAGATTTTTCAAAACTTTCATCCGGGTGAGATTAAGGCAAACCTTAGGGGAGGTCATTGTATTTAACCCAAAAGAAAAGCTTCCCTGTTCACTTAAAAATAAGCCTTCTAGTTGCCAGATTTAAGAAATTAAAGAAAGATACAAGAGAAGAGATGAGAGAGATTTTTTTTTTTTAATAAGTAAGAAGAGATGAGAGATATTAGGGGAGAAAAAAGGTCAACTTCACACTAAGTGACTTGGGAAACTACTTCATGTGGCTTCCGCTTCTCAAGACCCTTCTTCTAGAGAATGCTGAAGCAAAGCTATTATCATGATCTAGTGATCCACATACAACCAATATTCAATTGGCGTGGGATCAGGCACATACCCAACAAGGGCTTCTATTTACACTACTACCTATATTTTTTGGTAAAATTTTTAGAAATGTCCCCACTCAATTTGTAAAAATACCCCACTTCACATTCTTGGACTGAACTCTCTCTCTCTCTCTCTCTCTCTCTCTCTCTCTCTCTCTCTCTCACACGCACACACACAATTCTCTCACACACTCATATTCCCACAAATATTTGAAAATACCCACTATAGATTCTTGCACCCACATACTTTTAGGTCCGAAAGAAAGTAAACTAAATCGGCTCTCTTGTTTCTTCACTCTACTGCCCCACACTAAGAAGCATGGACACAAGAAATAGCTAATGCCTTTCTGCTGCTTCACGTAGCATCCATGCCAGCCCTATACTGAATACTGACACTTTGAGGACACTCCAAAATAGATGTTTAACAATTTATAGACACCAATACAGCCTATGTAATACAAACATGAAAGAACACAGAATTAACCACATTATATTTGCATCTCCCAAAAAGGCAAGTTTCTGAAATATTGGAATGTATGGTTAAAAAAAGACAGCTAATTGTCTTCGTAACATACTCATGAAGAGGATGACCAGGACAACCAATGGGTTAGACTTACACTGTGATATTACTCAAAAATAAAAATGTTAAGAAGGCCATAATATCCTAGTGGAGCTCAATCATTCTTTTGAATTGTCGCTAACATGCGAAATGAATAATATACTATGAAGCTCTCATGCTAAAATGTAGAAGAAAATGTTTTAAGCATTTCTGATGAAATGTCTAAAATGAACCAATAAGGAGAAAACAATAAACATACTTTGAAGAAAAATGAATAACATAAGAGATAGAAAGGTGATCTCTAGGTTGCATAGGATGACCCATTAAAAAGGGAATGATTCCATAATCTTACACAACATTGATCCACAAAGTCATCACCCAGACTGAAATTTGCACAAAAAGGAGCACATAAGTGAACACATGATTTATCTAGAAAAAAAAAAAGGGGGCGAGACATTGCTATCGCATGAAATCCTAGGAATTACCCCTCACCAATGAAAATGTCTTTTATTTCAGTGCCACCAAGAATGAAGTGGATTATTCTCATCAAGCTAATTAAATAAATTTATTTGCGCACCACCTACAGCATCACAGGATTAAACAAGAATTTTCAAGCATCAAGAAAGCATTTAGGGCTAGTTTGGTGTGGTGGAATGGAATGAGAATGGAGGTGGGAATGGAATGAGTAGGGAATGGAATGGTCATTCCTTTTGTTGGAATGTGGAATGATTTTAATGGAATGACCATTCTCCAAGAATAGTGGAGAATGATGATTCCAATTTTTAAATTGGCACCAAACACAAGAATAGAAAAAAAAAACCATTACATTCCACTTTCTTTTATTTCATTCCACCACACCAAACTAGCCCTTACAACTAACAGCAAAGATGGCAGACATTGCATGTATATGTCTATTGACTACTGAAAGCCATTCCTATTACAACCTAGATGACATTCTATATAGGCCACAGATGATTTGTGACACAAAATGGTATTGCATCAAAAAGATAAAGAAAAATAACAATATAATATTAATTTTAGGATATTAGTGTTAATGGAGATCTTTTGTCACTTCATAAAGATAATGTTGGCCTAGTAATTGAAATGTTATAATTTTTAACAAATCCTCGAGAAAAGAAGGACTAATTAGGCATAATAAAGAAGATTTCGTCAATCCTTCACACAAATTGATGCAAATTCGGAAAGACTTCTTCGTGCCATCGACAGGGAAAAAAACGCTAAAATGGAAGAGCAATATTTGGACAGTGAGTATCACAATTAGGCATGTGCTAGTAAAACATTTATGATTTCTAAAAAATCCTCAAGTCAAGCAGTCTACTTAGGTTTAACATAGTAAAAACTTGAATATGACATCAGCTACAAGATACAAATGGATGCAAGTTCAGAAAAGGTTCCATATATCATCCACACAAAATAAGTTGAAGAGCAATCTTTGGTCACTAGATCTTCATTGCACCTTCCCATGTTTCGACATGAAGATTATAATTTTTGCGTAATCTTTTATCATGTGGAAGATCTAAAATGCTTGAAATTCAAGGTAATTCCAGATCCTAATAGAGTTGTAATTATGTAGATTTATGTTAATTGCACACTTCAATAGTAGGTGAAGTACCCAAGTCAGACACACAATATTCGGACATGGGTATGAGATGTGTCTAATCAGACTTGTATCTAGAAAACATATCCAAGTATCCAACAGTTCAATTTTACTATATTATTGCTTCAAAACAAGTGAAATGCCTATATTTAACACTGTGGCACATAATCTCTAGAAAATAAAATTAAATTATTAAAAGATAATGAATTTTTGGCAGTGTTTATGTGTCCTATTTTAGGAATTTAACACTCCAATGCACGGCTCCATACCCGCACCCAACACACGTACCCATGTCCATGTAGCATAGATGTGGATTAAAAGGCCAGTTGCATTATAATTGATAAGTGGCACAATACATCTGTTTATTATTTAATTTAGATGGGTCATGTTGTGTAAACCATTTAATAAACTAGGTGCGTCTGTGCAAATATATGAACTTAAAAATAGTTCAGTTTTAATTGACAATTACCTTTGAATACCCATGTCTCAACATACACAAGTAATATTCAACAAGCTCCATCCCAACACTGGTCATAACAAATGTGTTGGTAAGTTTTAACACATTATCTTTCATACCGGGATCCAGAATGACTAATGATTCAAAAATCATATAAAGTGTAAACCAAGATGAATCTCCGGATTAATACATTGCACCACTTCACATCATTGATTATTGAATTGAAAGGAGAGAAGATTTTTTTGCAAGTTTCATATAGGATAGAGATAAAGGGGGTTCGTTACATCATAATACTATGACACGAGGTTCTCTATTGCCATAAGAATATTAGATGAGAAAAAAATATCTATTGCCATGACAAAGATGACAACCATAATAGTATTTGTTTATTGTGGAGGTCTTAAATATATAATTGGTTAAAAGGTTATATGAACAGAAACTGAACTGATAACTGATCCATTTCCTTAAACCTTTAGAGCAATCACAAAGCATATTACAATCAACTGTTAAAAATCAAATTCAAACTTCTAGTAATTTCATAGTTATAATTGCCATTCAAATCTGGAGGTTGAAAGGCAACCATTCCATAGAAAACATAATAACACAAATGTAGTACTAAATGAAACAAACAGAAAAATGTACCTTGCGATATCTTTCCTTCTCAAACTATAGAGAGATTATAGGAGCTGCATAGCTGAACCAATGATGTCTGATTTGCTGGATCAACATTTTCATTGATGATTTGAGGATACCTCCCAGGGGAATTAGCAGAAAGCTCTGCCAACGAGGCTGCCAAAAATTGCTTTGGATCCCTAACATCCCTTAGAGGGTCCTCCTGTTTCTTCCCAGCATTGTACAGATGAACAAAGGTAGCACCATAACCCACATTATCTCCAAAATCTGGAACATCTTTTTCCTCCTCAACTCTATCCTGCTCTGGCCGCGAGATAAGGGTAACAATGCTGTCCAGCATCTTCCCCCAAAGTCTACCAGCTGCAGGATCCAACAAAATTGCAGATTCACAGATAAGTCTGGTTGAAGCAACAGAAGTTAACTTGAGCTCAATAAAACCCGTGATCAGCTTGAGATTAGGTATCCAAAACTGCTCCAAGATTACAACAAATATATTGGGCTGAACGGCATTCATAGAATCCACAAGGTTCCGGGAACCATGCTTAATCAGAAAGAGAGACATAAATATAAGAAGAGACTTCACAAATTTCACAGTTCTTTTATTTTGGAGCCTCGTAAATAGGGAAGCCCAGATGTGGCCCATGTAGGGTGCAATCACATCATATCCAAGGTTCTCGATAGCTGTATTGAGCACATAAAATCCTTGTTCTTCTGTGCTAGAAGATGAAACAAGCCTGTCAAAAATACCAAGCACCTGGGTCAACCTCCCCTCTTGGTTAAGCTCGTGGGGTGACATTTGAAGGAAGGCCTGAAGCAAACGCACAAGGGCTGGGACATTTGCAGCTCTTTTCCATGACTCAGGCAACAGGAGAATGTCAAAAATCTGCATGTAGTGCTGTGGGACGGGAGGTCTATTCAACTCAACAAGCTGAGCCAGTAGCTGGAAAGCATAAGGGAAGAACTCAGTTACATCTTTTGCCAAGATCATTTGGAGGCTTGGAAAAAGGCTTGCTTCAAATGCCGTTATAAGAGAGGGGTCCTTCTCACAAACCCGCCTGACAAGAATGGCAACAGCCTCAAAGAGATAGTGATTAAAAATAGGATTTTTGGGGTTCTCGCAGACTTTGTTGAGAACAGAAGTCAGCCCAGTAATGCAAGGTGAAGCGACCTCCCGAGAAGTGTCTGCAACTCCAAGAACCCGCATGATACACTTCATTACATATGGATTCTCCTCAGATTCTGGCTTCTCCAAGGCATTAAAAAGGTTGGTCATCAAAACTGCCAGAAACGGACTGATATCTGATGACGTATATCTTGCTCTTCCCCCTTCATCCTTGACCAGCAAGAGTTTTTCAATGCAGCTTGCGGCATAAGAATGAACCACATTCGACTCCGAAACAAGGAACCGAACCACATCGGGAACCAATGCCATTGCAACAGGTTTCGGAATCTGATTCCTAAACATAGTGAAAAATTTCAGGGCGCCAGCCTTAAGCATCGGAAATCCATTCACATCTTGATTTTGTAACTCCGGCACAATAACCGATCTGAAAAAGTTCTCAACATCTATGAGATCAGTTGACACTGAGTTACCACCCGCCTTTTTCGTTACCAGGGAGACAACCAAATAAATGGCACAATCCTTATGTTTCCAATTTGCTGATGGATTTTCAGCAAACAATGCCAAACTACTCTGGATCTGAGTGGAAACCTTTTCAGTGACCTTGTCTTTGTAATTTGAAGCAATTCCCTTCAGGAGTTCACAAGCAATCCTCCTCCTTGTATCAAGATCACTCCCTTCCATGTCCCTCCTTATGAACTCAACATAATTCATCTCAAACAACTCCTCGTCCTCATCCCTTAGCATAACATTTGGGATAACAATACTCTGACAAATCTGCTGTAAAATGTCATCTCTAGCAAACAACGCGTGGTTAACACTCGTGCTGACTGTTGTTAAGAACTTGATTGCTGTCACTGTTAGCCGATCACGGCTAGAAGAGGCCGATGCAGCCACAAGAAGATTCCACACAGCTTCCACAAACCCACCCAAGTACGCCTGAAACTCCTCCTCAAATTTCTCCATGTAAAGGCTTAAGTTCTCACAAACCGCAGCTCGCAGCTCATCAACAAGCGTGAGCCCATCTCCACCACCCTCTTCAAGAGCAGGGTAACTCAAAGTGAGATACTTTTGAAACTCAGTCATCCACTCTCCCATATGATCCTCAAAAAACTCAGGCAAGTCTTGAAAATTCAGAGAATAAAATATTCTGCAGCACAACCTCTGTGACTCAACAAGAGGCCGAAGGTTCGCAGCTGCACCACCAGAACTCACAACCGAATCAAGCAGTGAAGCAGTTCTTTTAAAAAATTTCAACAGTGGATCCGTAAAGATATCAAGACAGTACTTCAAATCAAGAAGCAAGTCATTGGTATTAAACTGATATCTGAATTTCTTAAATATTGAATTTGCAGTACCAAGTATTCCATTAGCAGAAACATAATCAGACGCCTCGCTCGCTCTACTGAGACTTGAAACAAGTTCGGGAAGCAGTGCAGGCCACGCTTTCGGGAAATCGTGTTTGCTGATCACGGTTAGAGCTTCACTGAGTTGGGATTGGATTCGCGTTGTGCACGAAAGCATTAGAGGGACGATTAGGGCTTTGATTTGGTCCTTTTCGGCATCAGCAATCGGGTTTAGGGTTGGTAAATTGGGCTCTGTGGGCGGAGTAGGAACCCACCGGGCTTTGAGGTGGTTCTTGAAGTTCACGGCGGCGGCTTGGCGGACTGCCTCGTCGACGGCGGGCTCAGCGACGAGGCGGAGGACAGCGAGGCCGTAGTTGGGGCGCTCGGCGGCCTCGGCAAGGCTGGTTTCGGCATGGCGGCGAGGTTCGGGGATAGGAGAGAGAGTGTGGAGGAAACATTGAGAGAGAAATTGTAGGGTTTCGGAGTTCCATTCCATTGTTTGTAGAGCAATATGTGTTTCTAGGGTTTTTGGGTGATATTGAACGTATAATCCCTAATCTATTTATATGATTCTGATGATGAGCTTGTTTGAATATAAGGAAGTAAATAATCAGGAACAGATTACAGAGAGAGAAAGTACCTGAGAGTGATCGATTAAAGTCGTCGTAGTGGTAGTAGCGCAGGCAAAGTAGAGAGAGTGTGTGTGTTTGAACAAGAGACTAGAGAGGGACTATGAAAAGGGTTTTTGAAGCTCCTGCGGTATAGGCCGTAGTGGGTGGATGTGGATTTAAACTGAAAAAGGGTCGGATCCAAACAAATTTCTAACGCTCTGTTTGGAACCAAATCCTTCGGGATTTGGATTTAAAATTGGAAAAGGAATTGGATTGGAATTAAAATAGAATTTCATTTATGTTTTTGGAATAAATGTTTTTGGAATAAACTGGAAGGGTAAAGTACACAGACATCTTCTGAGGTTTGGGGAAAGGACAGGCAGATGAAAATTTGCCTATTTTTGGACAACCACACCCCCTCCTAAAATTTGCCATCCAAACAGAGCCTTAAAATATGTGAAAAGTCTATTTTACCCTTCACTATTTTATTAATTTTAATTATAAAATATCAAATTTCTTAAATGACCAAGTTACCCTTTTCATCTCTCTCTACCCAGCCCATTTCTCTCTCCTCCACAATCCATTCACAGCCCATTTCTCTCTCCTCTCTCCATTCTCTCTCTTCCTCCTCTTGTCGCTCCAGCACCACCCACCATCCCACCACCACCACCCCACCCCTTCTATCTATCTCTCTCCACGATTCCACCCCACACCACTTATCATTGCCGCAATCACTGAAACGAAAAATGAAATCACCGCCGCCTGTCAATATCATCATCATCATCCAACAATGGCTTCCGGCGACGATGGAGGCAAGACACAACTTGATTCTGATGATGATTATGTTCAAAGGATGGCTTCTGGCATCATCTGTTGGTGGTGTGGCTTAAGGTTGTGATTGAGTGTTGGTGTTTGAGTTTGTGATTGCTCCTCTTCAGTCAATTACCTATCTACCCAAACAGAACACAACAAATCAATTCTCTTATTATTTTAGATCCAGTCAAAGATCACCATGGCTTTAATCTTGAGTTGTTGTTATTTATTTATTTTTTAATCTTTAAACCTTTGTGATTTAATGCTGATTTATATCTCCAATTTGTGGAGACGGGATCAAAATTACAGTGTATGCGCCTTTGTCGCTGCCTTGTGTGTGTGGATATATATATATATGTATGTATCTGTATATACATATATATACGCGTGTGTGTGTGTGTATGTGTGTGTGTGTGTGTGTGAAGTGAATGGTTGAAGAAATCGGGGCAGAGCGTGGAGCACCTCCATGTGTGTGATTTGTGGTGGTGATGACATATGTGTGTGCGTGTGTAATATACAGACAATATATATATCTCTTTATGTGTGTATGTGTATTAGTTGTTTGGGTTTGGGTCTGTGCTGTGGGAGAGGGGAAAGAGAAGAAGAGGGAAAGGATTTTGGGTTTATTATATGGGTTTTACCCAATAACCCATTTAAACTTGTTTGATTCAAGGGTATTTAAGTCAATTGTATTTGTCAATTTTATATCAAAGGGTAATAAAGTCAATTCACCATTGTCGGGGTATCTTTGTCCATTTTATTAAACTTGAGGGGGTGTGATTGTTCAAAAATAAGACAATTTTTATTTACCTGTCCTTATGTGAAACTTTAGGGGGTGTTAGTGTACTTTACCCAAACTGAAATTTTAACTAAATGAATTACTTTTTTATGTTTGGATGCAAAAAGGAATTGGAATGAAAATATTTTTTTTTTTACCATTTTATCTTTACAGAGAGATGTGTGTACGTATAGTTGCAGGACATATATTAGTACTTAAATCATAATTTTTATTTATAATAATTTTGGCAACTTAAACCACATATTATGAAATAATATTTTAATATACTTCTTTTACTCTTAAATTTTTTATTACTTCTATAAATATACATAAATATATACATAAAAATATACAAACTTTTGTGAATCTTATAAAGCAATATTGATAATACAATAGAAGAATAGATATAATAGAAAGAGAGCAAGAGAACTTTTATTTTGTTGTGATCTCTCCATTCGCAATACATTTAGGGTGGCCACGGATCGGATCGGATTAGGCATCAATCCTAATCCGATTCGGTCGCAACAGATTGGGAGATTTTCAATCCACCACCAATCTGTTAGTCTACGGATTGGATCCGTGAAATGACGGATCGGATCAAATCCAATCCGCGAACTGAATTTTTCAAATTAGTCTATTTTTTATTTTTTACCAATTTCATATCCAATTACAAAAGTGTATAATATAATATAGATTAACCCAATTTAAATGCATAATAGGTGTTTAACAAGGATAATCAAACTATAAAATACTGCATAACCAAAAGGATAATAGTTATCCAAATTATCCGAAAAAACAGTAGGACTAGAATGCCAAATATTAAATAACAATAGCAACCAAAAGTAGCAGTGAAGTGAAATAAAAAAAAAAAGGGTTAGCAGATCCATATGCCAAATATTACATAACCAAAGGTCCAAAAGTAGCAATGAACTAAATAGGCAAATATTACATAACCAAAGGTCCAAAAGTAGCAGTAAAGTAAAAAAAATAAAATAAAATAAAATAGCAGACTAGCAGTGAAGTGAAAAAAAAAGGGGTAGCAGACAGTCACTCCATATGTATAATACTTACCAAAAAATATATATATATGCTGGAAAAAGTAAAGATATAAGATATTGCTATATATTAATTATATATATATATATTTTACAGATTGCCCACGGATCGGATTCGCGGATCGAATCGGATTTTTGACAGCGTAATCCGTGAACTACATATTCAATTTTTTTTAATCCGCCACTGATCCGTGGGTTTAATAATTCGATCCGATCCGTACGAATCGGCTCGGATCGGATTCGCGGATTTTTTGCCCACCCGTAATATACTACACCCTTTACATAAAGAGTTTTACCACCTAATGCACTGTACTTTGCTCATCATACTTTCTCATACAAAGCACTTAAACCATTGCAATACATAATCTACTGAAGCATACCATCCTCTGCCTTGACACTCATGCATAAAGTTAGTGAAGTGGACCACGCTATATTACAACATTCCCCCTTGGGGTCTACTGAATTACACTAAGAATATGCCTCATTAAAACCTTGTTAGGAAAAACCTAGCGAAGGAAAAAGAGTATAATATCCTTGTGTCATTGAAAATGGTATTGCACAGGTTAAAACTGCCTCATTAAAAACCTTGCTAGGAAAACCCAGTGGGAAAAACCATAGCGAATGAAAAAGAGTACAGTATGCCAATACATTTTCAATTCAATTGCTCCCTCTCATTCAGCATTAAATATCATTGAGCCGACGCATTCTAATATTATCCACTAACTTCTTGAATGTTGTAGTTGGAAGCGCTTTAGTGAATAAATCTGCTAGATTATCACTCGAGCGTATCTGCTAAACATCAATATCGCGGCTCTTCTGAAGCTCGTGTGTGAAAAAGAATTTTGGTGAAATGTGCTTGGTCCTGTCACTTTTTATATATTTTTCCTCTTACTTGTGCAATACATGTTGTATTATCTTCGTATAATATTGTTGGACTACCTTTGATTGAGGAGAGTCTATATGATTCCCGAATATGTTGTATAACAGATCTCAACCAAACACACTCTCTACCTGCTTCATGAATTGCGAGTATCTCAGAGTGATTTGAAGAATTGCAGTCATGGTCTGTTTCATAGATCGCCATGATATAGCAGTATCACCATAAGTAAACAAGTACCCTGTTTGTGATCGAGCTGTATGTGGGTTAGAAAGATAACCTGCATCTGCATATCCGGTCAACTGGGGCTTTGATTTTCTTGAATAAAACAACCCATATCAGTCGTTCCCCGAAGGTAACGCATAATGTGTTTGACCCCATTCCAATGTCTTCGAGTTGGTACAGAACTATACCGTGCTAGTAAGTTGACTACAAATGCTATATCAGGTCTGGTACAATTCGCAAGGTACATAAGAGCACTGATTGCACTAAGATATGGTATTTAAGGACTAAGAACTTATTTGCCTTCTTTTTAAGGTCGAAAATGATCTTTCTTAACTATAAGTGATCGGATAATCATTGGAGAACTCAAAGGGTGAGCTTTATCCATATAAAAGCGCTTCAGGACTTTTTCAGTGTATGTTGTCTTATGGATAAGAATTCCACTTGGTAAATGCTCGATCTGTAGGCCGAGACAAAATTTTGTTCTACCAAGATCTTTCATTTCGAATTATTTCTTTAAATAATTAATAGTCGTGGTGAGCCCTTCAAGAGTTCCCGTAGGATTTAGATCGTCAACATATACAGCTATAGTGGCAAATCCAGATTTTGATTTCTTGATGAAAATGCATGGACAAACTTGATTATTCACATATCTTTCTTTTAGTAAATACTCGCTAAGACGATTTGTGATACCCCATAATTTCGGAACACGGGTTGATCAAGTCCGCGCACAAAATCAGGGAATATCAAAACAATTCAAGTATTTAAACAAGCACAGAGTACAAAAAGAAAATAAAAAGAATAAATAACTCGCTGAAGGAAAATCTATTAAATAATAAATTCATTAATAACTCTCGAATGGTTACGGCTCAGGAATTCCGTAACTCAAGGATCCATTAATCAAACACCACTATCCAAAAATTCATCACTACATACTGAAGTAATAATATTCTACTTTGAAATAAAATATAAATAATGGATAAGTCTTCCAGCTACGGATTCTCAACCTTGAGACTTGGAACTTCTAATAACCTGAAAAATAAATCGCGGGTTAAACCCTACGAGTAAGTTCTTTCTACCAAGCCTCTAAAAACCAATAAGTAGATAATCTCTGATCAAAACCAAACCAAATAAAGTTTTAAGTTTTAATAAACAATGATGCACATATATATAAATAATTATATATAATACACTAATCACATCTATTAATAGGTCCATTAAATTTAAAAACATTAAACAATGATTAAATTAATAATCATTCCTAGACCAATCCACAATTTTTTTTAAAGAGAAATTTCTTTAACCTTAAGTCAATCCTAAACAATTATTAAACCATTTAAATAATAAAATATAATTAAAGAAATATTATATTTAATCCAATCCCTAATAATAATTGTAATTATTTAAATCACATATCCAATATCCAAGCTTTGACAAATCATTCATTTTTGCACCAATATTATTTTATTAATATAAAGTAATATACTAACCTTTAAATACTAGATTATTCTAATATAAGAATATCTAATCCTAATCCAACTTACACATTCAATAACCATAGATGAAATTTTAATCATCTAACACATAGTAATTTAATTACGCTTTGGCAAATCAACCATGCCATTATAAATACTTTCATTTATATATTGGCAACTCAACCATGCCACCTTAAGTATTTTTATTTATACATTGGTAATTCAACCATGCCTCCACAGTTATATTTATTCATACATTTAATTAGCAACTCATCCATGCTTTCCATATATGTATTATATTCATACAAATATTTAGGTAATATTTTTAATCCTTTGGCAATTCATTCATGCCTACCCTTTAACCACGAATTAACTTTAAACTTTACAATACACTAAATTAAACATAGCCATCTCATGCATATTATACGCATATCATTAATTTAACAAACAGTCCATCCAGATATATTAAGTAAGAATAATAACACTAATGATCTTAATTTACATTTATATACACATATATTATATAATATATATGTGTATAATCCTTCCTTAATTATTTAAAATCACATATACATATATATCAATAATTATATATATATATATATATATATATATATATATATATCATCCATCCATAACTAATTATTAATTTACTATATTACACAAATTAATGCAACTAAATATGTCAGAGATAGTTTCCCCTAAATACTCCATATCGGTTTAAATAGTTTTCCGACACCGTCTCACTAAAACGTAAATATCTTCTAGTAGGATGGGAATCTGATACTGAAATTGGTACCATTGGAAAGAGGACGAAAAATTCTTGAATTTGAGCTCAAGAATGACCTAATTTCAATTTAAGATGACTGAGTTATGACCGTTTTAATTTTATATCACAAACAAGCAAAATAATTGGCTGAGCTCAAACGCTACTGTGAGCTCAACCACACCGGATTATTTCTCCTCCATTAGTGCTCCAGATCTGTGGGCGCACCAATTCTCCATGTTCTGCGCTACACTAGATCAATCCACCTATGACCAAACACCATCCACAGTTCTGATTCCCATGCGCACCATAATTACATAAGCCGCGAAGCACCAGATCATTCTACTGAAACTTTTACTAATCTAATGGTCCTGATTGGCATGTGTACCATCATTCCATGCACTGCAATGCACTAGATCAATCCAAATAATATTAAATAATCCAATGCCCAGATTAGTATGTGTACCAAATTACTATGCACCGACCTACACTAGATTTCAACCCTAATGTTGCGCCAATCATATAGACGTTCCATTATGTACCTAAGTTATATATATATATATATAATTTTCCATGCAAATATACACATAAAATATCTAATAAATTCCTAAAAAAATATAGAAAAATACTAGAAAATTCCAGAAAAATCATAGAAAATTCCAGAACATCTCAGAAAATTCCGAAAATTATAGAAACCCCAATTAACCGTCTTGGGTCATGAATCAAGCATATCAATTGATTCTAAAAATAAATACAACACATACATATATCAATTTAAAATTCAAAGTTTAAAATATATAAAAATATATAAAAATTCGTTCTTTTAATTTATTCGATCTAACCATGATTTAATCAAATAAACTAACTTAATGCTTTTAATTAATCCGTTCTAACTATGATTTAAATTAATAATTTAATTAAAGTTTTGATACTCAAGGGGAAATCTTTATGGGTTCTAAGAGGAAAAATAGAGAAGAACTCGCCTGAAGGTTTCGAAACGAAACCGACACTTCAAGCTTTGATTGTCCATTCCAATCCAAACGTCCTCCTTCTCAGATCCGGTCTCCTCCTTGTAGGCCTTCTCCTTTTCCCTCTCTCTTATTTTTCTAACGTGTAAACTTTTAACCCTAAAGTCTTATGTGTATATTTATACACATTATAATCTAAATCCTATTCCTACTAGGACTTTCAAATATATATATTATATTACAAATATATATATATATATATATATATATATACACCTTCCATAATTAACCCATGGATTAATTAAATCATATAGACCTATATATATCCATAAATATATATCTCTATATATATCTTTCCATAACAATTATTAATTAATTATATTTATATATAATTATATATATATTTATAATTAATACAAAAATAATCATTTAAATAATTAAATAACCATGAACCTTTATTAATTAACTCAATAAGACTTCATATAAGCCCAAGACCACATCTTTTGGTCTAACTTCCCTTAAGCTCAAATCCAATTAATTTAAATAAATCAAATAATTAAATAAACACTTAAATAAAAAAACTAAAATCTAATTACACTAACCACATAAACAAAACAATAAATTACAACCAAGTCACACCGTACCAATAAAATCAACACGCCAATACTTCAATCAATAATTAAGCACACACACAACAATCATCATATCAATAATTCACGAAATATAAATACAATAAAACAATTAATCTAAGCACTCAATAAAATAAATCAATTAAAAATTAAAATAAACACAATTAATTCAAATTAAATCAAATAAATCATTTAAAACTAAAATAAAAGTAATTAATTTCAATTAATAAATCCTTTAAAATATCGGGGTATTACACGATTGTACCACATGCATTCGGATTGCTTCAATCCGTATAAGGATCGTTGTAGCTTGATCGAATACATGGTACGTGGTTTCAAGCTATTTGCTTCAAGCATTTTAAATCCTTTAGGAATTTTCATATATATGTCACTATCTAGTGATCTATATAAATAAGCTGTAACCACATCCATCAGACGCATATCCAGTTCTTCTGAGATTTTCAAACTGATCAAGAAGCGAAATGTGATTGCATCTATCAGTGGAGAGTATGTCTCCTCATAATCAATACCAGATCTGCGAGAAACCTTAAGCTACAAGTCAGGCTTTGTATCTTACAATTTCATTTTTCTCATTATATTTCCTTACAAATACCCATTTGTACCCTACAAGCATGACATCTTCGGGTGTCTAGACTAAAGGTCCAAATACTTCACGTTTTGCTAATGAGTTTAGCTCTGCCTATATTGCTTCTTTCCATTTTGGCCAATCATTTCTACGTCGATACTCTTCGACGTTTTGAGGTTCAAGATCCTTATTATCACCTGTAATATCAAGAGCAACTGCAAAGGAGAATATATCGTTAATAATAACTGTATTTCTATCCCACAATTCTCTATAGTTTATTGAGATCTCATTATTTTCAAGTACCAGTGTCACTTCCGGGGCATGTGCCACTTCTGGGGCATGTGCCACTTCTAGGGCTACTTGCTTATAAAATTTAGATTGATCAATTATTTTCGTTGTTCCTTTTGCAAGTGTGACCTCTTCAGGAGCGTCAATTTCTTTATTTGATTTCTCTTGTACTTTCCTCTTTCGGGGAACAGTGTCTTTTGCACTGACTGGTCTACAACGCTTCTGGCGTGTCTTAGATGCATTTGTAATAACACTGACAGACTGTCCTATAGGGACATCAAGTCTTGCTGGAATGTTTGCAGCTGGTATATGTGATTTCATCACTTTTTTTGTGTCAGTGAATACATCGGGTAATTGATTTGCAATACTTTGCAAATGAATGATCTTTTGAACTTCTAGTTCACATTGATTTATACGATGATTGAAATGAGATAAAGTCGAGACATTCCAATTAATAACTCATTGCTCTTCTGACTTTTTCTTTTCTCCCCCTAATAAAGGGAAGACAGCCTTATCAAAATGACAGTTAGCAAACCGCGCCTTAAAAACATCACCTGTCATAGGTTCAAAATATCTAATAATGGATGGAGAATCAAAACCTACATAAATACCAAGTCGTCATTGAGGACCTATTTTGGTGCGTCGTGGGGGTGCAATGGGAACATATACAGCGCAACCGAAAACTCGTAAGTGAGAAATACTTGGTTATTGACCAATTACAAGTTGTAGTGGTGAAAAACTATGATATGCAGTTGGTCTAATGCGAACTAGTGATACTGCATGTAATATCGCATGTCTCCAAGTAGAAACATGTAGTTTAGTTCTCATAAGTAATGGTCTAGCTATTAACTGAAGACGTTTGATAAAAGATTCTGCAAGACCATTTTGGGTGTGAGTATGTGCAACAGGATGTTCAATGTGAATGCCAATTGACATGCATTCCCGGCATTATCAAGACGGATAGTCTTGATTGGATAATCCGAGAATTGTGCTCGTAATCGAATTATTTGAGCAAGGAGTCGAGCAAATGCAATATTACGAGTTGAAAGTAAACTTATGTGTGACCACCGTGTTGATGCATCAATTAATACCATAAAATACTGAAATGGTCCACACGCTGGATGAATTGGTCCATATATATCCCCTTGAATTCGTTGTAAAAATGGTGGGCATTCAATGACGACCTTGGAAGGTGATGGTTTGACTATTAACTTACCTTGTGAGCAAGCGGTACATGGATAATCATTTGCTAAAAGAATCTTCTAGTTCTTTAGTGGATGACCACGTGAATTTTCAATGATTCAGTGCATAATTGTTGACCCAGGATGACCAAGGCGATTATGCCAAAGTATAAAAATATTTGGGTCAGAGCACTTCTAGTGTGTTACTGCATGTGACTCAATTGCTCTTATATTTGTATAATATAATTCAGAAGATAAAGCAGGGAGTTTTTCTAATACATGCATCTGGCATGTAATACAGAGATATTCAACGCCCCCTTCATTTATAGTTTCAATATGATAACTGTTGAGACGTATATCTTTAAAACTTAATAAATTTCTTTTAGATTTGGTAGAGTATAGAGCATCATCAATATTCAATTTTGTTCCACATGGTAATACAATGATAGTTTTTCCGGAGCTTTCAATTAGGTCTGCTGAACCTGATATTGTATTGACACTAGCTTCAATTAATGTTATACGCGAAAAATATTTTCTATCTCGGAGTATAATGTGCGTTGTTGCACTGTCTGCCAAACATATATCTTCATCATTTATCTTGGGTACAGTCAATGCCTTAGCCAGATCCATGCTTCTTCATACACAGAATATATATATTTCATTACTTCAAATTGGAAATACAAACTAGATTTACATACAAGATAGCCAAAATAAAAACATACTGGTACAACCAAGATAGAGACATATTGATACAACGAAAATTTAAACATACTGATATAGACAAAATAAAACACATAAGGGATAATGTGCTAAAGAAGGACACATTAATGGGTGTGGACATTTCCATCGCCAATCAAATGATCAATACTACCACTAGGATCAGCAAAGAAGTCAGAAACATCAAGGTGAGTAATATCAACTAGCAAGTCGTCATTAACAAAATTCATTTCAATTTCCTTTCCTTTTCCCTTATCATTTATTGAGGCACGGTAAAGATCAGCTAGATGTTTGGTCGTACGACAGGTGATAGGCGTGTATTTATGGACTTGTCGTTGTCAAATACACTCCATATCAACATATAATACCTACAACCATTTAACTAAAAATGTCTAATGACAAGTAGAGTCGAACAACGCATTCAAAGTGAGTTTCTATTTCCGAACATGAGATTTAAAAATATTAATTTTGAGATTTGTCACGAACTATGGAAATGAAATTACAACTATAAAACATTAAACACTTGAATGAGAAATTAAATGAGAATGAAATTTGTGGAAATAACTTGCATTAAATTAAATAAAACTTTAAAGAAAATTACACAAGAAATTAAACTTTTAAAAATTATAACAATTTCTAACTCTCTATTTTCTATCTCTAACTTTTCTACTTATTTTCCATTTTTTTATTTATTTATTTTCTTCTCATTCATGCATTAATACCTACAAAACACAAAACAAACATATAAGAATATTTAAATAATATAAAAGTCTAATTAAAACCTTATTTTGGTGCATAAAATAATAGGTTTTGTGTACTTATCAAACTACCCCCAAACAAGCTTTTGCTAGTCCTCTAGCAAAGAAAGACAAAAATAGATAAGTTTAAAAAATATTACTTTTATTGACAAAAAGATGTGTCACTTTCGCAGGCTACTTTCGATTGCAATTACCATATGCAATAAAGTCTTAAACCATTAGGTTACCCCTAGTGGACGAGTTATAGCCTCGTGAGGGTTTTCAGTGAAGGTACCCACAAACTTTCAAAGAATTTTCTTGCACATCTACAAAATGAAAAGTTTCAGAGATGAAAATATCAAGTTCTTTATATACAACGAGCTACTAAGGTGTTATAAAAACAAATATTTTAAGAAAGTTCATCCATGAACAACCTAGAAGTAGAGAGTGCGTGTGTGCGAAGTCAACAAAAATCCATTTTCAAATCCAAGTGATAAAATTTCCAAGTCTTTAGAAAACTATGTTTTGACTTCAAATCTCACAGTAAATATCTCTCTAAAAGAACATCTCTCGAGGATTTGGCTAACTGTATCTCTCAAATGTATGTGAGTATGAACTCTGTTTCCAAAGTAAAATCAAGCTCACATACTAATTATTTGAAGGACCGATACATATAATAGAAGAGTCTCATGACAGGAATGTTGATCACTTTTGAGAAAATGCCGAGTCACCCACCATAACGCCTTCTTATTTACTATGCACTATCATACCTTTTCTAAAAATATTATTGAGCTCAATTTGTACATAAATGTTTTTGAGAATGAGGGGTCTTCAAAATACTTGAAAGGGATACTTTACTCTTCTTCTTCTTCTTCTTCTTCATTTTTTATTTTTTTTATTTTTAAGAGGATATGAATGACTTCTTGATCCCTTTTTCTTTTACATACAGTCATCCCTAACATTTCTCAGAAAAATAACAAGATTACAAAAGGTAATGAAGGTATTATAGTACATAGTAAACTATAAGACTTATGTTTCTCTTAACTCGATGTGATTTCATTCTCAATGACCTACCAAGATGAAGGATTATGAGACTAACAACAAATTTTTATTGCGCTGTCTAAGAAATTTGAGCCATCTTGTGACTCGGAGTTAGCGTAGAGCTCTCTAAAAAGATGAAAGGCACGAAAGCTCACATGGTTTGAAGTCTCCAATAATAGATTTCTAGATTCTTGGGAGATTATTCATTTCTTTCTTTCAAGCTGCGACTTTGTGTAAAAATATTTCTACTTCTAAATTCTCATGGTGCAATGTCTATCGTTATATCACCTTAGTAACAAGCTCAATCTCAATCTAGAATAATGACATCTTTTAACTTTCACAAAGTAGAAAAGTAGGATTTTTTTTTTTTTTTTTTGAAAAGAGGTACATGTTTTGATAAATCTGTCCTACCCCCAAACAAAATAAAACACTATCCCTAGTGTTTGAAAAACAGAACACTGAAAAGTGGTGAATGAAATGGACAATGTACTGCTGGAGAAAAAGAAAAATTAGAATGAATTACCTCAATTGATTTGGTGCTTCTGAAGTACAATACTACAATCTCTGCAGATCGTCATTGCAAAAGAGAGACCAAATGTTCTGAAATTATAACAAATTGTACCCCCAAACAAAATATAAGCATAACTAAAGAAATATAAACAAGGAACTGGGTTGCCTCCCAGGAGCGCTAAGTTTAACGTCTTCAGCCAGACGCAAAGGGGATAGTACCCCCAGAGAGATCAATCCGAATAGACAGATCGACGAGGAGAATTGTGATACCCCCGGATTTTCGGATGCGGGTTGGCCAGGCCCACGCCCGATTACCCGAGGATATCAAACCAATTAGCAATAAATGAACACAGAATATAATTAAAAACAGGAATAAACAAATTGCTGAAAAGAAACTAGAATGATAAACCAAAACTGGAAACCTCAGAATAAAATTTTATAAATAAATAATTAGTTTGATACACCCAACTTCTCCAATTCTAATACAACTCGAGAATCCATCTCTAATGGACCCCTAATAATAATCCAAACTGAAATGGAAGCTACTTAAAGAACATCCAGAGTAAACCATGGAGGAAAGTCCTACGTCGTCGGAACAGTGAGTAGTAGTCTCCACTCAGCACGATCAAGTCTAAGTCTAGAACTGACAAGTACCTGAAAAATAAAAGTGGGTCAGGCCCACAAACAAGTTCTAACCTACTACAATCCAAGCAGAGACTCGATACGCATATACATTCTAACTAACTCAATAATAACTAAATAGTCCGTAGATATGTATATTCACACTACAGGACTCTCACTGGACTATGGAGAGGGCCTCAACCTGAATAGAAGGCAACATACGAAAACGCACCCATAGGTGGGCATGAGTACCTAGACCTAACAGGGTACACCTTAACCTCTCATATCTAGCTACGCATCCTACTGCATATACGCACCCTAACCAACGAGCCTGAGACTCAAGCTCATCTCGTGGTACCATAAAAATATATTTAAAATCCACACATATCCATCCACAGGAAATCCAATAAATCGTTCAGCTTTTTCAGCTGCACAAACTTATACAAGAGATCCAATAAGTCGTTCAGTTTATTAAACCGCACAGACTTAAATATAAGGAGAATTATGTTTTTATAATTCGCACCCTTATTCCAAAATATGTAGGACTGAGTATTTTGGATCAGTCGGTCCCTAGTATGCCACCGTCCCATACCGGTGCATACAATCCACAAAATCTATATAATTGATAGAACAGGTAAAACCGTTCAACAATTAAAATCCATAAGGTAGGAATTAGCGTTTTGAGCTAAACCATACCTAGTATGTCACCGTCCCATACCGGTGCATACAATCCTCCATATCCGTGTAAATTACAATATATAAATAATAAGCAAGTAATTTACAGTCCTAAACCAAATATTCATACCATTGCAGAAAAGTAATTAAAATTTCAGCAATTTAAATCCAAGACCTAAACCATGTATTTGCAAGAAACGGTGTAATAGTTCAACAACCAGCATCCAGAGCATGCATAGATCAGTTTTAATAAATCAACCACTCTATCATGCATTTAAACCAGTTTTATAATCATGTTATAATCCAAACAATTGCTAAATTAATTTAAGCAATTTAGTTCTTCCCATCTGGTAACAGCGTACTAAGTGCTATACTCGTATTCTGTTTTATCCTTTAACACGGAGCCATACCTTATGCCCCAAGTCCAATTTACTAATTAAAAGACTCCACCATGCATCTAAAACCTAATTTAGAATCATGTTATAGCATCTTAAAGTGTCAAATTAAACTAGACAATTAATTGCCTTCCAGTCGTTAACCGTACGCATAGTTGTTAAATAGCGTACTATTAATTCCATTACCACAAAAGGGGTATTTTATGCAATTAAAGACCTTGATTATAGGTTAAACTAATTAATGAAAACCCCATTAAAATTCCAAAATTATTCAAGAACCCCAAGTGCCCAAAGAGTAGCTAAAAACATAACAGCACTCGTCAAATTCCATCAAATTGGAAAGAGCCTGCTCTTGGCAACGTAGAGCAGGCTCCAAAACAGCCTAGAGCCGGCTCCATACAACCTTGGAGCCAGCTCTAATCAGGTGGGAGCCGGCTCTTGGCATTCCAGAGCCGGCTCTCCTTCCCCCTGTGAGCCTTCTCTCCGTTCTGCTCTGTTTCAGCTTCTCTACTCCTTCACCGGATCATTCCTATCACTCTATTGATTTCTAAAACTAATCATAGGAGTCTAATTTACACCCAATAGCATCCCATCAGATTGTTATAACAGTAGGAATTTAATACGACATCAAAACAACAATCGACTTAACATGTCTTTATGCTCAAAACTGAAACGAGTTAAGTTCTATATAATAGTTAATCTATAGCTAGCAGTAATTAAAGCTTAGGCATACTTGTTCCTACCATAATTCCATGTTTAACATGGTGTAACCATCCTTAGCAATCTGCTAGATTAGATTAAAGGCAATTAAACCTCTACATCTCCAAAAAAGGTAACCAGATTTGCCTCTAACAATTTATGCATTGTTTTACTATAAACACCAGTGTTTTAATCCAGTTAACCAACCCTTAGAAACTTTAATATGGCCTTAGAACATACTGAAAACCCCAATTATACCTTCTAACAGGATCTGAAATTTCCAAAATCCAACCCTCGTAGCCCAAACGGTCGCCGAAACATCAAAAAACTGGAAAAACCTTGAAGGAGCCTGCTCTTTTAAAAGAAGAGCCTGCTCTCTTTTGCTAGGAGCCGGCTCTCCTAGTCTTGGAGCCGGCTCCAAGTCCCCTAAGAGCCGGCTCTTTAATTTTAAGAGCCCGCTCTTTGTTTCCAAAGAGCCTGCTCTTTAATCTTTGAGCCGTCTCTCTTCCTGTGTGTTCATCGTCTCCACGCCCGGTGAATTTCTGAGGAACTGTCTTCCAATCCTAAGGTTCTTAGATGTTTAAACTAAGTTTCCACATGTTCCAGAATCTATTGAATTCTCTGTTCAATTACCAAACTCAATTTAATACATGGATTTTGCAAAAAGAAATTAATACGAGCAGTTTAAGCATTCTTGAGCATCGACTGTTGCAGCAAATCAAACTTGCAACCTAAAATGCTTCCCAACATGTTATAGAACTAATTAGAATCCTTACTCATCAGATTACACGAATTAAACAGAAGTTACACAAGGAAGACAATTAAAACAACCAGTACACATAATACAACTACAATCAGTTTTAAAACAACAGAGGTACAAGAATTCCAGTTTAATTTTAATCCTTAACAGTTCCCTGGAGTTGTGTTAGACATGCAAAGAACACGAATGAATGGGATAGAGTTAGGATTAGAACTTGCCTTACACCGACGTCGTCCTAAAGTCTCCAGCCAACTCTCTGTTTCTTCCCTCTCTGTTGCTTCCCAGACTTCTCCCAAATTACTTCTGCCTTTTCTATATCGTGAATACAACCCTCAACCCTAGGCAGAACATCACTGGTATATTTATAGACCACCAATTCTAGGTTCCATTAAACCCTAAATAATTTATCCGGCCCATAGACCAACCTATATTATACCAACGTCGGCTGCATAATTGAAGGTGATAATAACACTAAAACCTTAACCTAATCATACCATAGTGGAAATTAAATAGAACAAATACAAATTCACAATTTAATTAATTCAAATAATTCACATAAAACAAATAAATCCATTTAATTCAAATCGCAAATAATAAATGCAAATCAATAATCAATTATTGTAATTAAACCCATCAACACCTAGCCACGTAAGTACTTCAAACATAATTAAAATAAATACTAAAAACAATAAAATAAATAATAAAATTCCGATTATATTCTTTTTAAGTTTTAGGGGTATTACAAGAATATCCTAAATTTCATGAGACTCGAGCTTAAGGAAAGGCTTTAAGCGATGAGCATTAACTTTAAACAATTCCCCAGTCGTGGGGTCTTGTACCTCAATTACACCGTGACTTGCCACATGTTTGACAAAGTATTGGCCGAACCAACGTGACCGTAACTTTTCGGGGAACAATTGAAGACGGGAGTTATACAAAAGAACCTTTTGTCCGGGGGTCATGTTCTAACTTTGTTTTGGCTTTATACATTTTGGAACTCTCATATGCATCATTTTGAATTTCTTCAAACTCATCAAGCTGGAGTTTCCTATGTTCACCAGCTTTATTAGAGTCAAAATTCATGGCCTTAATGGCCCAATAAGCACGGTGTTCCAGCTCTACAGGCAAATGACAGGCTTTGCCATAAACCAAACAGTATAGGGACATTCCTATAGGGGTCTTGTAAGCAGTCCGGTATGTCCACAAAGCATCCTGAAGCCGAAAGGTCCAGTCTTTCCGTGTAGGGTTAACTGTTTTTTCTAGTATTTGCTTAATTTCCCTATTGGATACCTCAGCCTGACCATTGGTTTGTGGGTGATATGATAGGGCCACTTTGTGGTAATACCATATTTGGACAATAAACTTCCAAAGACTTTATTGCAAAAATGTGAACCATTATCACTTATAATGGCTCGAGGTGTACCAAACCTAGGTAAAATTAAGTCTTTGAAGAAACGCACCACAACTCGATGGTCGGCTGTCTTGGTGGCTAATTGGATACATAATCAACAGCCAGAAGGATGTAAAGACATCCATATGAGGAATGAAAGGGTCCCATGAAATCAATACCCCAAACATCAAAAATTTCAACAACTAGAACGGGTTATTGGGGCCATTCATTACGCTTGGTAATCTTACCTAACAATTGGCATCTATGACAAGCCAGACAGTAGGTGTGGGTATCCTTAAAAGGGGTAGGCCAATAAAATCCTGACTGTAAGATTTTGGCAGTGGTTCTTTTAGAGCTAAAGTGGCCACCACAACCCAGATCGTGATAGAAGGAAATGACAGACTCCTGGTCTATCTCAGGGACACACCTACGGATGATTTGATCAGGATAATATTTGAACAAGTAGGGGTCGTCCCAAAAATATTCCTTAACCTTAGCTAGGAATTTATCTCTCTCCTGTTTGGACCAAGTGGAAGGAATTTGACCTGTCACAATGTAATTAACAATATCAGCATACCATGAGGCATGAGTTATTGTAAATAATTGTTCATCCGGAAAAGCATCTGAGATTGGAATGGATTCAGTAATGGACTCAACAACAAGATGGGACAAATGATCTGCCACCACATTATCGGAGCCTTTCTTATCACGAATCTCAAAGTCAAACTTTTGAAGAAGTAGGATCCAATGGATCAACCGAGGTTTGGCATCTGCTTTGGACAAAAGATGTCTTAATGCAGCATGATCGGTATAGATAATGACCTTGGAACCGATCAAATAGAAGCGAAATTTGTCAAAAGAAAACACGACGGCTAATAACTCTTTCTCTGTGGTGGAATAGTTGGTTTGGGCATCATTCAGGGTTTTGCTAGCATAATAGATGACATGTCGTGCTTTCTCAACCTTTTGACCTAAGACAGCTCCTACTGCATAATTCGACGCATCACACATGATTTCAAAAGGTAAGTTCCAATCTGGCGAACGGATGATGGGTGCAGTGGTGACAACTGACTTTAATTATTCAAAAGCAGAGTGGCAGGCATCGGTAAACTCAAAGGGTATATCCTTCCCTAACAGATGGGTGAGAGGTCTTGCTATCTTGCTGAAATCTTTAATGAAACGATGGTAAAAACTAGCATGACCTAAGAAAGCTTTAATATCCCGAACAGTTTTGGGAATGGGTAAACTCGAGATAAGGTCAACTTTGGATTGATCTACCTCAATTCCTGCAGCGGAGATATTATGATCGAGAACAATTCATTTTTTAACCATGAAATGACACTTTTCCCATTTAAGAACCAAATTAGTGTCACGACAACGCTGAAGAACAAGAGTAAGATGGTGAAGACATTGCTCAAATGATGAACTAAAGACAGAGAAGTCATCTATGAAGATTTCAAGAAACTTTTCAACCATGTCACTGAAAATACTCATCATACACCGCTGAAATGTAGCAGATGCATTGCATAAACCAAAAGGCATGCAACGATAAACAATGTGCCAAATGGATAGGTGAAAGTGGTCTTATCTTGGTCATCAACGTGGATAGGGATTTGATTATACCCAGAGTAACCATCTAAGAAGCAATAGAATGATTGACCAACTAATCTTTCTAACATTTGATCAATGAAAGGCAGAGGGAAATGATCATTTTAAGTGACAGTATTGAGCTTTTGATAATCAATGCAAACTCGCCATCCAGTTTGGACACGAGTAGGAACCAATTCATTATGGCTATTAGATACGACAGTGATGCCTGATTTTTTTGGGACAACATGAATGGGGCTTACCCACTGACTATCAGAAATAGGATAGATGACACCGGCATTAAGAAGTTTGATAATTTCAGCACGAATAACTTCTTTTAAATTAGGGTTAAGTCTCCTTTGGGGCTGCCTATAGGTTTTTGCATCATTATCTAAATGAATACGATGTTGAACCGCTAAAGGACTAATGCCGCGAATATCATCAATAGACCACCCTATGGCTGCACGATTTTCCCTAAGAACCTTAAGAAGTTGGGTTTCCTGATGGGTAGTTAAGTCTGAAGCAATTACCACGGGAAAAATATCAGACTCACCTAGGTAAGAGTACTTTAAAGTCTCAGGTAGAGGCTTTAGTTCAACCTTGGGTGGCTTCTTCTTAGTTTCGAGAGCAGTGGTAGCGGGAACAGATAATGGTTCAAACCTAATCATTAGTAGTTCAAAGATTGGAGTGGAATCGAGTAAAGCATTGACCTCACTAATATAACTATCCGCATCAAACTCATCACAAAAATGTGCTAAACACTGTTGGAGTGGATCCTCAGGGTAAGAGTGCTCAAAGGTGTGAGCGGCTAATGACTTAATGAGACAAATTTCTTCAATGGAATCTAAGTCAGGGGGTTCCTTCATCAATTTAAACACATTGACTTCCAATTTCATGTTCCCAAAGGTTAAAGTCATACTACCATTTCGACAATTGATCACAGTATTAGCGGTAGCTAAGAATGGTCGACCTAAGATGATAGGAATTTGAGTACCTTGGGTAGGTTGGGTATCTAGAACAATGAAATTAATCGGGTAATAGAAATCAGCTATTTTCACTATCACATCTTCAATTATACCCCTTGCAATTTTGACAGAACGATCAGCTAATTGGATCCTAACATCAGTTTTCTTCAAATTATTCAAGCCTAACTCCAAATACACTGAATATGGTAACAAATTCACACTAGCACCGAGATCCAACAAAGCATGGTCAGCAAACTTTTCTCCAATCCTACAAATGACAGTTGGACTCCCAGGGTCTTTATGCTTAACCACGGCTTGATTTTGTAGGAAGGAAGAACAATTTTGGGCTATGAAAGCTTCTTTTGGGATGTTAGTTTTCCTTTTGGCTAAATCTTTGATGAACTTTGCATAAGAAGGAACTTGTTTAATAGCAGTGAGAAATGGAATATTGATCTGAAGATTTTGAAAAATATCTAAGATCTCACTGTATTGTGACTTCTTCTTATTGTTGACTAGTCGAGAAGGAAATGGGGCGGGGGGAACATAAGATTGAAGATGGATTGGATCAGATTTGGAACCTTGGTCCTCTTTGGTGTTGGGTGGGTCTGATGCACTAGACTTGGATGGTGCACTTGTAGCTTGGGTCGGTAGCTCAACTTGGTTATTGACTTTCTTCCCTGACCGAAGGGTTAAGATGGAGTTCACTTGATTTTTTGATTGGTCAGTGGGAGGAGAAATTCCAATGTGATTCACTTCTTTGCCTCTTGGATTAATTTCAGGTTGGCTAGGCAAGGTACCCTTTTGTCTTTCAGACAATGTAGAAGTGAGTTGAGTCAACTGACTTTGGATAGTTTGTTGAAATTGGAGTTGACTCTGAGTTAAGAGGTCAAAGTGACTCTCTAACTTTTGAATTCTTTGATCTGATTACTTGTTAGATTGATCAAGATTAAGGGCAAGCATTTTCATAGTGTCCGCATAATTGGTAGCACGGTGGTACTGTGGGACAGGAGCAGCATAATTGTTCATTGGATCAATTGCAAGTTCTCTATTTTGATTGAACTGATTGTTTCTAGAAAAATATCTGGAGGGACAAGAGAACCTTGAGGTTGTGCGGGCCTACTGGGATTACTTTGGAAACTTGGAGGACCACCTAAGTTTTGTGGAGGCAAATTTTGTCGCCACGAAAAATTTGGATGGTTTATTGAATCGGGATGATACGTCTGACTAAAGGAATTAGTCGTCGGTTTCCTATAGGTATTAAAGGCACAAACTTGTGCATCTGAAGGTTCAAATGTACAGTAGATCGGACAAGCCTCAGTGGGATGAGATGAACTTGAACATACATTGCATTTTGCAGTTGTTGACATAAAAGCAAAGGCATCAAATTTTTTATTCAAATCTTTGACTCCTTCCACTAGACTTTGCATCACTGATTTGAATTCAGGTTCGGGTTTGATCTCAAAAGGATTGGAAGTTCTTTTGGTGGGATCATTCCTAGAGAATTCGTCATCACAAGGGTTCCAATTCCAACTTTGGGCATTCTCAGCAAGTTCTTCTAAGAAAGCATAAGCTTCTTCAGGAGTTTGGAATTTGAACTTTCCTTGGTGCATTGACTCAATCATGGTTCGGTTAGTAAGAGAAAGCCCTTTATAGAAAGAATAAACTAATTGTGGTTTCTTAAAGCCATGATGTAGGCATTTGAGAAGCAAATCATGAAAACGCTCCCAAGTTTGATGGAATTGTTCTTCAATTTTCCCTTTGAAAGTGCTTATGGCATCTCTCATTAACTCTGTTTTTTGCATTGGATAAAATTTGTTCATGAATTTTTTAACAAGTTCATCCCATGATCTAATGGAGTTTAGAGGAAGAGAGTTGAACCATAAGGAAGCTTTATCATCTAAGGATAGGGGAAACAGACGCAATTTGACACCTTCATCATCTAAATGTTGATTTTTGAAAGTACTACAAATGGTTAGGAACTTCCCTAAATGGACATAAGATTATTCACTTTCAAATCCATAAAATTTAGGCAACATATTGATGATATGGGCTCTAATCTCAAATTGAGGTCCGACTGGAGGAAGAACAATACAATTTGGTGGATTAGCTGTGATAGGGGCAAAACAGTCATTCAAAGTTCTAGGAGCAGGTGGGATAACCGGTTGTGCTGGTGGAACAAGTGGTGGAACTGGTTGAACAAGTGGATCCATTGGAGAATAATTGGATTTGGAAGAAAGTAAGAATGCTTTCTCCAAAGCAAAGATTAAAGGATCACTGGAACAATGGATTAATCGTTTGTTAACTCTTAACCAGTTGGGCATACAAAACGGACACCAAAGAGCACACACAAATTTTTTTTTTTTTTAAAAGGAAAGCCCTTGAGAATTAGATCAAAAAAATGGCCTAGACACTGGAGTGCACACCCAAACCACACAAATATTTTTGGCTTTTTAATCTTGAGCTTAAATTCAAGCATGATGAATTTTTTTTTTTTTTTTTTCTAAAGTAATTAAAGCTCCTATGAAAAAGCTCATACTCTCTTTTAGAACAATTAAAGGCTTACCAATTAAAGCCTGCCAACAAGACAACCAGGGAAGTTTCCAGGAAGTGTGGGAAGGTCGAGGCCTGCTTAATGACGGTACACCCACACCTTTAGACAAAACTTTCCTTAAACATTGTCGAGTTGGAAGGTACTAATTGGAGTGACCAAAAAGTAATTCTCTCCAAGAGGATCCTATGAACCCTATGGCCAATGTCTACTTGATTTTAAAATTAAATTAACTTTGGCTCGGGTTTGACAAATGTAAGGATTTAATGATTTGTGGGTCACAGAAAACGGGTGATGAAATCCCGACAGTATCTTGTTTGGGTTTTACCCTTAAGTATCTTATGCAAATGCTAATTAAAAGATGCACAAATAAGACAATCAATAAAATAAAAATAAAAATGGAGTGAGAGTCTGAATTTTTTTTTTTTTTTTAAGATAAAGAAATACAAAAATAAAATAAAATAGAAAAAATTATGAACCTAAGGTTACATCTACGTTATTCTATCTTAAAATTTGCATGCAAAAGTTAATCACCTAAAATAAAACTATGTTTTCCTAATCTAAAAAAAAATGAAACCGCTAATAGAAGATTTGAGGTACTTACTTAGAAGACAAAGCTATCGTTTGTCCTTTTTTTCACGGCAAATTTTTTGTTTTTTTTTTTTTGTTTTGTTTTTTTTGTTTTTTCAGAACTGGTTTACAACAGAACCAGTTTGTAGAACTGGTTTAGATTCTGGTCCAGGTCCTGAATTATTTGCCTTTGATATATAATATATATATCTAAAATATATTATACATATATATCATATATGTCTCTGATGTCTGTCAAACCCAGAAGAAGGACATCGAGGATGAGATAGGCAGCCGGCGACAGCGAGCTTGGTCGGAGGAGAGATAGCGATGGCGGAATCGGCCGTGATGGACGGCGGCGGGGCGACTTTGGACTCGGCTGAACTCGCGGCGGTGAGCTTGGAAGCTTGCGGCGGTGGGGATGGTGCGATGGACTGGACTGCCGTGCAAGGAGAAGAACGGCGGCCGATGGCGGCTTGGGCCGGAGGTGTGGCGACGGCAGTGCTTGGCGGGCTTGGAGGAAGGTGGGCTGTTAACTCGGCCGGTGAGAATGGAGGACTGTGGTGCTGCACTGGCGAGACAAGACGGCCCGAACCGGCCGTGAACGGAGATGGGCAGCGGCTGTGGATGAATCGGCCGGCTGCTGGATGATGGGTTTGGGTACTACCGGTGGAGACAATGGCGACGGCGATGTCGGCGGTGAGCTCCGGGCTCGGCTGATCGCTGGTGAAGAGGACTGTAAATGGGTTTCTCTTTTTGATTTTTTTTTTTTGTTCTCCTGGATCACTCTATGCAACAGTTTGAAGAAGATGGTTTTTTTATTTTTTTTATTTTTTATATATATATATATATATATGTATGTATGTATATATAAAAAATAATAAATAACAAAATAGAAGCACAAAATAGTGAGAAAAATTCACACCTTTTTTTTTATTATTAAATTTTTTCAGTCTTTCTAAAACTGGGAGTAGAAGAAAACCATAATGCTTCTCTGTTCTCTTTTTTTTTTTTTCGTACCAGCGATGGTTTCAAAAAGAAAAATAGAAAATCAAAATGGATAAAACAAACAAATGAAATAAAATAACCCGAAGTAAAAAATGTGAAACTCAATCTTGAAGCGGCAATGGCGCCATTTGATAGGCGTGTATTTATAGATTTATCGTTGTCAAATATACTCCATATCAACATATAATGCCTACAACCATTTAAATAAAAATATCTAATGGCAAGTAGAGTCAACCACGCATTCAAGGTGAGTTTCTATTTCCGAACATGAGATTTAAAAATATTAATTTTGAGATTTGTCAAGAACTATGGAAATGAAATTACAACTATAAAACATTAAACACTTGAATGAGAAATTAAATGAGAATGAAACTTGTGGAAATAACTTGCATTAAATTAAATAAAACTTTAAAGAAAATTACACAAGAAATTAAACTTTCAAAAACTATAACAATTTCTAACTCTTTATTTTCTATCTCTAACTTTTCTACTTATTTTCCTTTTTTTTTTTTTTTGTTTATTTTATTCTCATTCATGCATTAATACCTACAAAACACAAAACAAACATATAAGAATATTTAAACAATATAAAAGTCTAATTAAAACCTTATTTTGGTGCATAAAATAATAGATTTTGTATACTTATCAACAGGTACGCGACCAATGACCTTTCATTCCACACCTATAGCAAGGTTTGTCATCATATATCTCAGGAGCTTTATTTTGCAAAGCTTTTTCTTTTCCCTGCTTGGTCGCATTTGAATTCCACTTCTGGTGGGACGGTGTGGAATTCCTTCTGGGAATCAATGAGGAATTATGATCACCATGATTATTATAATTATTTTTATTGCGACCATATCCACGACCACCACTGCGTCCACGTCCACGTTCATGTCCATGGCCGTGAAATGGGGACACATTCGCTTCTGGGAATGGTACAGATCCAGTTGGATGGGACTGGTAGTTTTTTTATTTATCAAAAGCTCATTATTCTGTTCAATCACCAACAAACAAGAAATCAACTCGAAATATTTTGTAAATCTTCGCTCTCTATATTGCTGCTGCAGGAGCACATTTGAGGTATGAAATGTGGAGTATGTTTTTTCTAACATATCATCATCGGTAATTTTTTCTCCACATAATTTCAATTGTGAGCTGATTTTAAACAATACTGAATTGTACTCACTTACACTTTTAAAATTTTGCAATCGCAGGTGAATCTAGTTATAGCGAGCTTTTGGAAGGATCATAGTTTTCTGATGCTCATACCGTTCCTTCAAATTTTTCCACAGTGTAAGTGGATCCTTGACTGTGAGGTACTCTGTTTTTAATTCCTCATGGAGGTGATGGCGAAGAAATATCATAGTTTTCGCGCGGTCCTGCAGGGACGCATTATTTTCTACCTTAATTGTCTCTCCGAGATTTATGGCATCCAAGTGGATTTCGGCATCAAGGATCCATGACAAGTAATTTTTGCCCGAGATATCAAGTGCCACAAATTCAAACTTGGTAAGATTTTACATTATGAAGGAACTATAAATGATAAAATAACACAGTTAGAATTATTTCATAAAAAGAATAATTAATTTAAGATTATAAAAATATTGCAGTCACTACAATATGATTTGCATAGTGGTGATACCACATATATAAATAATAGTCAAAATATAATCACAACAGACCAAGTGGCTTGGTGACTTGTTAGCTCAATTTGCCCGTTAAAGGGTCACGGTTCGAATCTTGTGGTAAAAATTTTTTTCTTCTTTTTTTTTTCGTTTTCCTTTTACGTACTCAAATCTGAGCCAAGTTATATGTATAGTAATGTACATGAAGTAACATGTAAAAGATTGTAACTAGATATTTAACAAATATAATATGAATTGTCAGTAAATATACTATACAATGTCAAAAAGTTAATCATGCGCTTTCAGTAAAAAAACAATGGCAAAAAGACAAAATATGTTTACACTAAAAGTGTAACCAATTGAAGTAAAGTCCGAACTATACTTATTTCACTGTATATTAGTACTAGCTTAACCAATATAACCATATATCATACATTTTATTTATATATATATTTTTTCTTGTAACAGGTCATCCTTGAACAAGTCCCACAGGATTTATCTGTGTGTGTGTGTGCGTAATAAAAGGCACGTACTTTTTTAAATAGTATATAATTTATATTTCTATGTTTTGCAAAACTTAAGGTTTATAAGGGTACCTAGTTTAAATGACTTTCAGATTCACTTGGACTTCAGACCAACAAATTTTGCGAAACTCTGGGGTCGCAAAAAGTACCAAATATTCGTGAAACTTCAGGCTTACAAAGAGTATATTAATATATGTAAAACTTTAAATTTGCAAATTAAATATAAATAATTTAGTATTTGAGAGACTTCGAGCTCAGCAATTTACTTTTCTTATAAAGAATGGACAAAAATATTCTAATATAAATAAATAAATAAGTATTTGCGAGACTGTAGGCTCAACAATTTTAATTATCTGTAAAGTTTGAACAACAACAATTTAATATAAATAATTATTTTTCTTATCCTTTGAAGTGAGAAGAAAAATAAAATTTTCTTCTCAGTTGACAGAGTCTCGTGCTGATAACGTTTTGTGAATCTTATATAGCAATATTGATAATACAATAGAAGAATAGATATAATAGAGAGAAAGAGTAAGAGAACTCTTATTTTGTTGTGATTTCTCCATTCGCAATACACTACACTCCTTATATAGAGAGTTTTACCACCTAATGTACTGTACTTTGCTCATCATACTTTCTCATACAAGGCACTTAAACCACTGCAATACATTATCTATTGAAGCACACCATCCTCTGCCTTGACACTCATGTTGGAAACGGCATTAGAAAACGCAAACTTTGGAAGGATTTTTAAAAAGATTCCGCTAAGAATTTTTTGCGAATCTATTGACGAACGCGTTCCTCTCTGCGAGGAGATGAACGTGGTATATTTATTTTCTCAAATCCGTTTCCGGGTGAATGAGAAATTGGCTCCAAAGTAAGTGATTTATAAAGCCTAAATGGGTGTGAATAAAGTGGGAAATGCTTGTCCCACATCGAAAAAGTAGCAAAGCAACCTTGAGTATATATATGTCTAGTATGGGATTTGGGTTTGGGCCCAAGGGCACCCAAGTTTTTAAGAGGGGGAGGACTTAGGCTAGCCTGGATCCGAACCAACTACCACACGCGCGCGCCGCCCGCTCGACCCGACCCGGTCCGGTCCGGGCTAGGGCGGGGCTTGATTGTGAAATGGGTTTAACTTTTTACCAAAAGTTGGGATGGGCCTGTGTGGCTGTACTTTTATTTTGTTGCTGGACTTATCAAAATGGGCCTGTTTACTGGGCTGAATTAATGGCCGAGTTGGATTATTTGCTTGCTGGACTGGACGAAATTAAAGGTCTGGGCTAGATCAGAATTAAAAGGATTCAGTTTTAAATTTTGAACCAAGAGTTGCACCCTTTACAAATTAAAAACCACCAACAATTTTTTAATTCTGATTGGTCAACAATGGTTGCACCCATTCGGACTATGGGTGCACCCATTCAGAATAGGCACCAACAAGCCTATAAATACCCATCATTGGGTTCATTTCAATTCACACCAAGTTCAGAAATCTTCTTCTCTTCTTCTGAATTTCTTCTTCTAATTCTTCTTTGTTCGGTTCAGCCACTGGTTTGGGTTCAACCTAAACTGGTTTGGATTGGGTTCGAACCTTGGTTTCCAAGTTTCGGTTCAATCTTGGTCTCCGAGTTAGGGTTCAATCCTGGTCTCCGAGTCTGAGTTCAACAGAGAGTACTACACCGAGCCGGTTCGCCTATTCCATTGGTTTGAAGTGCTACTACCAAAGGAAGAAAAGTCGTTGTATCCTGGGAGATAGACGCTGAAGAGTCCGTTAGCACCGTAGCGGGGCGTATCTGTCTTAAGGCTATAGAATTAAATTCTAGCCTCGACTTTATCAGGTTCTTTTGTAGTATTATTTTCTTGATATTAAACTATATAAATATATATATAGATTATTATAATAAATATTATATTTACAAATAATATTTAAATAAATTATACTATAGTATATGATACATATTTTTATTTTCAACAATCTTAAGACAGATACCTTTATACTATAGTAATAATTATTTAATTATTATTCTTGTTATAATTATTATAATTTGACTCGTGGTCTGTATATCAATATATAACAGACAAATGGCAAGTACGAGTATTACTGTGCCTAATGTTCCCGTCAGTCATGGGGAGAAGCCCGAAAAATTCAACGGGACAGAGTTTAAAAGGTGGCAACAGAAAATGATGTTCTACCTTACAACTCTAAATCTAAGCAAGTATCTGACTGAGACTGCTCCAGTGTTAGATGAGGGTGATACAGACATTACCAAGCTTGGAGCTGTTGATACATGGAAGCATGGAGACTTCCTATGCAAGAACTACATCCTCAATGGATTGGACAACACCTTATATAATGTGTACAGTCCAATAAATACTGCTAAAGAGCTTTGGGAGTCGTTAGACAAAAAGTATAAAACAGAGGATGCTGGATTGAAGAAATTCGTGGTTGGACGATTTCTGGACTTCAAAATGATAGACTTTAAGACAGTCGTGAGCCAAATGCAGGAGCTCCAGCTAATCCTACATGAGATACATGCTGAGAAGATGACATTGAGTGAATCCTTTCAAGTAGCTTCAATGATTGAAAAGCTGCCACCTACTTGGAAAGATTTCAAAAATTACTTGAAGCATAAGCGCAAGGAAATGGGGCTCGAAGACTTAATTGTCAGGCTGAGAATTGAAGAAGATAACCGTACATCTAAAAAGAGAGCCGGAAATTCTTCAATAGTGTCAAAGGCAAATGTAGTGGAAGCAGGACAGAAAAATAAGAAGAGGAAGCACTCTGGAGAAGGTCCTAGCCAAGGAAACTACAAGAAGTTCACTGGGAAGTGTTTCATATGCGGCAAGCTAGGACACCGAGCTAAAGATTGTCGTAGCCGCAAAACACATCATAACCCCAAGAAGAAGACCACTGAGGTGCACATAGCTGAAGAAGATAAGTTGACAGCTGATGTATCAGAGTTAAATCTTTCAGCTGTGGTTTCTGAAATTAACCTGGTAAGCAACAACAGAGAATGGTGGGTGGACACAGGAGCTACTCGTCATGTTTGCTCTGAAAAGAGGATGTTCACTACCTATGAAACTATAAATAATGAAGAACAACTCTACATGGGGAATTCTTCTACTGCAAAGGTTGAAGGACAAGGAAAGATCAAGCTACTAATGACCTCAGGGAAAGAGCTTACTCTTAATAATGTGCTGCATGTACCAGACATCAGGAAGAACTTGGTCTCTGGGTCACTACTAAGCAAGAATGGGTTCAAGCTGGTCTTTGTATCTGATAAGTTTGTGCTGACTAAGAATGGGGTGTATGTGGGCAAAGGGTATCTAAGTAATGGACTATTTAAGTTCAATGTAATGACTGTTGTACCCAAAGCTATTAATGATAATAATAAAGCTAGTGCTTCTTCTGCTTATATTATTGACTCATCTGATGTATGGCATGGTAGGTTAGGACATGTTAATTATGATACTATTCGTAGATTGATTAACATGGAATCTATACCTAAATTTAATATTGATTTAAATAAAAAATGCCAAACATGTGTAGAAGCAAAATTGACTAGAACCTCATTTCACTCCATAGAGCGAAGTACTGAACCTCTAGCATTAATTCACAGTGATATCTGTGACTTTAAATCTGTGCCAACTAGAGGTGGGAAAAAGTATTTCGTTACTTTTATTGATGACTGCACAAGATATTGTTATGTATACTTGTTAAGAAGTAAAGATGAAGCCTTGGAAATGTTTAAACATTACAAGAATGAGGTTGAGAATCAACTTGGAAAAAAGATAAAGATGTTTAGAAGTGATAGAGGTGGTGAATACGAAATACCATTCGCTGACATTTGTTCAGAACATGGTATTATTCACCAAACTACCGCTCCTTATTCACCTCAACAGAACGGTGTTGCTGAACGCAAAAACCGTACCTTAAAAGAAATGATGAATGCTATGTTGATAAGTTCTGGTTTAACCCAGAATTTGTGGGGGGAAGCTTTGCTCTCTGCTAATTATGTTCTCAACAAGGTACCTCAAAAGAAATCAAATGTGACACCTTATGAATTATGGAAAGGTCAAAAACCTTCCTATAAATTCTTAAAAGTGTGGGGGTGTTTAGCTAAGGTTGCGGTTCCTACTCCTAAGAAAGTTAAGATAGGACCAAAAACCTTTGATAGTATTTTCATAGGCTATGCACAGAATAGTAGTGCATATCGTTTTCTTGTGCATAAATCAGACATTCCTGATATCCATGTCAATACAATTATTGAGTCAAGGAATGCTTATTTCTTTGAGGATATATTTCCTTGCAAAAATCCTCTTAAAAGAAATTATGATACTGCTAATAGCAATATACAAGAGAATATAGACCAAGAGTTTATAGATGATGAAAATGAGGAAGAACCTAGACGTAGCAAAAGAGCTAGAACGTCTAAGTCATTGGGTCCTGACTTTCTGACATATATATTGGAGAATGAGCCACAAAGCTACAAGGAAGCTATGTCTTCTCCTGAAGCTAATTTATGGAAAAAAGTCATAAATAGTGAAATTGAATCCATCATGCAAAATCATACTTGGGAGCTGGTGGATCTTCCTCCTGGTACTAAACCTTTAGGGTATAAGTGGATTTTCAAGAGGAAGATGAAGCCTGATGGTTCAATTGAAAAATATAAAGCCCGACTTGTTGCTAAGGGATATAGGCAAAAAGAAGGCCTGGATTATTTTGATACATATTCACCAGTCACAAGAATAACATCCATTAGATTGTTACTAGCTATTGCAGCACTGCAAAACTTAGAAATACATCAAATGGATGTTAAGACTGCCTTCTTAAATGGTGAATTAGAGGAGGAAATCTATATGGAACAACCTGAAGGGTTTATAGTTCCAGGGAAAGAAAAGAAGGTGTGCAAACTTGTAAAATCCTTATATGGATTAAAACAAGCACCTAAACAATGGCATGAAAAATTTGACAAAGTGATGTTGTCAAATGGTTTTAAAATTAATGAGTGTGATAAATGTGTGTATGTGAAAAACACTCAAAATGGATATGTCATTGTGTGCCTATATGTGGATGATATGCTAATAATGGGTAGTAATGATGTTATAATCAAAACTACTAAAAAGATGTTGACCAAAAAATTTGATATGAAAGATTTAGGCATAGCAGATGTCATACTAGGAATTAAGATTTCTAGAACATCAGATGGTCTAGTATTATCTCAATCTCACTATATTGAGAAAATATTAGAAAAGTTTAATAAAGGGGATAGTAGTCTTGTAAAGACTCCTGTTGATGTAAATCTTCATTTATCGAAAAATACTGGTCCTAGCATATCACAACTTGAGTATTCTCGTATTATAGGAAGCTTAATGTATTTGACGAATTGCACACGCCCAGACATAGCATACTCAGTTAATAAATTGAGTAGATATACTAGTAATCCAGGAAAGAACCATTGGACTGCAATAATTAAAGTTCTAAGGTATTTAAAATATACTATAAGTTATGGATTACATTATTCTAGATATCCAGCAGTACTTGAAGGATACAGTGATGCTAATTGGATATCAGATACTAAGGATTTTAAATCCACAAGTGGCTATGTCTTTACTATTGGAGGAGGTGCCATATCTTGGAAATCTTCAAAACAAACTTGTATTGCCAGATCCACTATGGAATCTGAATTTATTGCTTTGGATAAAGCAGGTGAAGAAGCTGAGTGGCTTCGTAATTTCTTAGAAGATATTCCAAATTGGCCTAAACCGGTGCCCGCTATATGTATACATTGTGATAGTCAATCAGCAATTGGAAGGGCACAAAGTAATATGTACAACGGTAAGTCTCGACATATACGTCGACGACATAATACCGTTAGACAATTGCTCTCAAGTGGGATAATCTCAATAGATTATATCAGGTCAAAAGATAATTTAGCGGATCCGTTTACAAAAGGTTTGACAAGAGAGCAAGTATATAGTTCATCGAGGGGAATGGGATTAAAGCTGAAAGCTAACGAGTCATCTTAATGGAAACCCAACCTAGTTGACTGGAGATCCCAAGATCTAGGTTCAAAGGGACAACAGAAATACTGAATGGCTCACCAGAAGCACTGGGAAGATTCAATCTTCTACCCATTTCTATGATGAGACAGTGTTACCTACAGCGATGAATAGGATAAGCTATGCTTTTAATGACTCTTATACCTTGAAAATTCAAGTGGGGTATGGTAGGATACTCTTAATAAGAAGTCACCTATATGAGTGTGAAGTGGGGCCGCTTCTATGAGAACTTCTAAGGCTAAGTTTTCTGGAGCGCTCATGATATACCAGGCGTTGTTCAGGGCCATATGAACACAACCGTGAGAACCGACTTTGTGTGGGAAGGAATTGTGTGTTTGCTATTGTCTTGGTTTACATCAACGGCTGAACAGTTCAAGACATAATGTTCACTGGTTAGCTAGTAAATCCGATAGTAATACACTAGGGAAGGTTCAAGGCCAAAAGCTACCTATCCCGATGCAGTAACTTTCCAATAGTACTCTCTATAGTGTCTGTATCTTCTCCTTTTGTAATCTGCGCAAATTTTCATTCATGTGGGGGATTGTTGGAAACGGCATTAGAAAACGCAAACTTTGGAAGGATTTTTAAAAAGATTCCGCTAAGAATTTTTTGCGAATCTATTGACGAACGCGTTCCTCTCTGCGAGGAGATGAACGTGGTATATTTATTTTCTCAAATCCGTTTCCGGGTGAATGAGAAATTGGCTCCAAAGTAAGTGATTTATAAAGCCTAAATGGGTGTGAATAAAGTGGGAAATGCTTGTCCCACATCGAAAAAGTAGCAAAGCAACCTTGAGTATATATATGTCTAGTATGGGATTTGGGTTTGGGCCCAAGGGCACCCAAGTTTTTAAGAGGGGGAGGACCTAGGCTAGCCTGGATCCGAACCAACTACCACACGCGCGCGTCGCCCGACCCGACCCGGTCCGGTCCGGGCTAGGGCGGGGCGGGGCTTGATTGTGAAATGGGTTTAACTTTTTACCAAAAGTTGGGATGGGCCTGTGTGGTTGTAATTTTATTTTGTTGCTGGACTTATCAAAATGGGCCTGTTTACTGGGCTGAATTAATGGCCGAGTTGGATTATTTGCTTGTTGGACTGGACGAAATTAAAGGGCTGGGCTGGATCAGAATTAAAAGGATTCAGTTTTAAATTTTGAACCAAGAGTTGCACCCTTTACAAATTAAAAACCACCAACAGTTTTTTAATTCTGATTGGTCAACAATGGTTGCACCCATTCGGACTATGGGTGCACCCATTCAGAATAGGCACCAACAAGCCTATAAATACCCATCATTGGGTTCATTTCAATTCACACCAAGTTCAGAAATCTTCTTCTCTTCTTCTGAATATCTTCTTCTAATTCTTCTTTGTTCGGTTCAGCCACTGGTTTGGGTTCAACCTAAACTGGTTTGGATTGGGTTCGAACCTTGGTTTCCAAGTTTCGGTTCAATCTTGGTCTCCGAGTTAGGGTTCAATCCTGGTCTCCGAGTCTGAGTTCAACAGAGAGTACTACACCGAGCCGATTCGCCTATTCCATTGGTTTGAAGTGCTACTACCAAAGGAAGAAAAGTCGTTGTATCCTGGGAGATAGACGCCGAAGAGTCCGTTAGCACCGTAGCGGGGCGTATCTGTCTTAAGGCTATAGAATTAAATTCTAACCTCGACTTTATCAGGTTCTTTTATAGTATTATTTTCTTGATATTAAACTATATAAATATATATATAGATTATTATAATAAATATTATATTTACAAATAATATTTAAATAAATTATACTATAGTATATGATACATATTTTTATTTTCAACAACTCATGCATGGAGTTAATGAAGTGGACCACACTATATTACAACACAAGCAATACTATGTATAATTACATGATGTTTTGTTACCATATATATATATATATTTAAGAAGAGTGAAATAAGTCAATTTGATCAAATATTCTAAAACATCATGGTCGAACATTATTTGAATTATTAATCAATCCTAATAACAAATAAAATATCTAAATGAATTAAAGTACTTTATTTTTCTATCTGAATTAGCTTCAGAGATTGAACAAAAATAAATAAAATAAAACAAAGTAAAAAAAAAAATCCATTCAAGACTTCATAGTCATTTTCCATGACAACCAATCTTTATGCATATGAACTGGGCATCCAAAAAATCCTTCAGCAGCTACCGAATCCGAAATAAGAAAATCATAACCAGCAAATAAAAAAGTTTTGTCAATTCCCTCCATCGCTTGTAACTCTAAAAACACTTCTTCTCCCAAATAAAATCGTCGTGTGCCTTTCTCAGCCACCGCATTTGCTTTCTCAGCCACGACATTTGCTTTATCAAGAGCACTTGCAATTTTGTTCTCCGTGCCTGTAATATTATTGATATTGTTGTTAAGCTCATCCGTTTTGGTTGTCTTTTTCTTATTACCCTTTGATGAAGATGAAGATGCAGATGCAGATGCAGATGGAACATAAGCAGTAGAGGATTGTTGAATTGTATATTCGTCTTCAAAATTTTCAAGATCAATCTCGTTTCTGGCCAATAAGTCATCAATGTCCTCAATTGTCTTTCCTTCATTTGCCAAACGACGTTCATTTTCTTCATTTGTCCAATGACGATTTTTTTCTTTCGCACTTTCAGTTGCTCCCCCCGTAGCTCGATCTTTTTCAAAAATTTCACGAAGCAAATTAAGGTATGGAAGTGTCGCATTGCGCACTTTTTTTGCATCAGGATAAGACTGTTATTATAAAAATACTTCACAAGTTAAAACTATTATATAAGAAAATTGGGAAAGAAAAATGCATAAGAAATTTTTTTACTTACTTTAATTAAAGCATCCCACACATAATTTGTTGCATCAATTTTTTTGGTAATATCGTTCCAAGCAAATCCATTATCACGTTTGAAAACTTCTAAGGCAATATCCATTTTCCATTTTAAAGTCTTTAGTCGATTTTGCATTTTATCTTTATTCACTTTCACAGGGAATCGTGCATTGATAGCATCAACAGCTACACCATAAGCGGAAGGGTTGAAATTCCTATCAGGCTTTTGTCCTTGTAGTTTTTGTTCATGCAACTGTTCAAGAAGATACAAATCCATTTGAAGTGCCACACCAAATATCCATTTGTATTTGTTCTTTCATCTCCTTCTTGTATATCCATTTTTTGGGTTGTTACAAACCATCATCAATAAGTGTAGGCTGACAATAATGAAAAGATAAAAAACATTCAATGCATCACTATCTTAAAAGATTTAAACAATTATATGTTAATGTCAAACAATAACTAAGAATTATCATCCATTTATTGACTACAAATAAAGATAAATAAGAAATTATATTTAAACAGGTGGAGAAAATTAAAATTTGATACCAAACAAATCAGAAGATTATTTTATTTTAATATATGAAAATAATACTATAACTAACAACTATCTATTAGCTAAATAATTAACCCACATGTTTGCCGCTATATGATCTCTTTTCATTGATCCTTGTCTACCTTCTTCAGTCGCATCTACATTTGAATGTTCTTGTGCATGTTGTACTTCCTCATTCAAGAGATCTTCATCAACTTCTGCAATAAGTGTATCATCTGGTTCTACTCCCGTAAGAAAATTGTGTAATATGCAATAAGCCAATACAATTTCTGTTTGTGTCTCAAAGCCATATTGTGGTTAAGTACCACTAGCCAAAATTGGAAATCTCTTTTTAACTATGCCGAATACTCTTTCAATTGCATTACGGAAAGAAGCATGTCTAAGATTAAATATTTCTCAGGATGTTTGTGGTCCACGAGTTGAGTATTCTTTTAAGTGATAATGCATTCCTCGATAAGGGGCAATAAATTTGGATTTCAATGCATATCCAGTGTCAACTACATAATATTTGCCTAAAAAAAAAAAAAAAAATTAATTACATACTCATATTAGTTGTAAAATAAAAATAATAATTAATTTACCTTCTGGAACCTCTAATTTGTTTTCTCTCCTTAATGCATCATCCAAAATTTTAGAATCAGATGCAAACCCTTCCCATTCAGGCAATACATAAGTAAATTTTAGATCAAAGCTGCATGCTGCCAAGACATTCTACGTCGAAAAATCTTTTCTTCCTCTAAATCTGGCCACATCATGTTTTGAAACTTTCACACGAATGTGTGTTCCATCAATAGCTCCAACATAGTCCTATCATATTGGATATATTTAAAATTTTCAACCAATATAATTTAAAATTATATTTAATTTAATTAAATTTTAAATTACCTAAAAGAACGGATATAATCTATTGATATTCTTTATTTCTGGAGAAATTCTTGTTCCATCTAGTTGGATAAAAAATTTATCTTCCAATGATAGTATAGCCCTCAAAACCTTGTGAAAATGACGACTAATAGTCTCAGTAGATCGAAAGAAGAATCTAATTGTGCGGTTCCTAACATTATGAGCTAGAATATGAAGAAACTTTGCCACATGTTCCTCAATGCAACTATATGTGTTGTCTGTAAGGCGTCTAGTTCCTCGAAGAATCTCAACTAACTTAGCAAATGTATTTGCCCCATACGTAAAATGTCACGACTTCTTTCATTATTAATTGTCTTTTTCATTAATTTTTTCCTGACTTTTTCTCTCTCTCCAGCATTTTCCGCAATTGATCTATTTAAATATTTTGCATGTTGATAGTATGTCAATAATGTCACTAGATGGGCCACACAAGCAACCATCACTCCAACTGCCATTTGCTTCATTTGTTTTGGTTCTTCCATATTATCCATCTACAAATTTTAATCAAAGTAAGTAACATAGTAACAAAATAAAATTACAACAAACATCACTTACTCTTTATAATTTATTTAAAGAAATTTATTCATTAAATAAGCTAAATGGTTCAATGATGTGTCACTCAATGTCATACTTTCCATAATTTGAATCCCGTAGGCAATTGGTTGCGTTGGTCGGTAAAAGTGGTACAGAAGAAAACACTATAGCACAGAGAAAAAAAGACGTATTTAAATATGTGTTTCTTATTAAAGAGATCAGAATTGATTTATAGAATAGAAAAAGCTTACAGTTTGGCCTGGTCTTACGTATTGGAATAAAAGGATTGATGACAAAGAAGGAAAGACGATGGAATTACTGAAAATTCACGCGAATATTCATTTTTATAGAAAAAGTGATACGTCAAAAGAGGAGGATATTTTGGTAAAATTAAGATACTTTGAAAAAGTTGTTACTCACCTCGTCACAAATCCCATAAAATTTTGCCAATTTTCCCCTGATTTGTTATAACTACGATATTTTCTATCAAATCCGATGAAATCCAATTCCTATTAGAATTACTTCCTTTCCAAATGACATCAATTTTTATTCTAAAATCAAATTCCGTGGAATCCTATCCCATACGCGGTTTAGATTGAGTATTTGGTTTGCACTTGAAACTGATTTTTAAAATCCGAGTGGATCTATGTGTAGCCCAACCCTTTGTGCTGGGCTTTTTTTATTTTTTTATTGACATACTTGGTCCTTTTTCAGTTTTTTTTAAGGCCCAGAGGGAAAACCCCAAGTAAAAGTCAGACAAAGGAGAAAATTCCTATGGCAATTATAAGGGCCCAGGTCCAACAAGACAAGCGACCGTTCAAAGGGCATGCATACAATTGAGCTACCTAGACCTTCAGAAATCTCATAATTAATTAGGTCATTCCACTTCCCAATCATGGTCTTTTTCAGCTGTATTCACTTGATTAATAAAACTTTATTTAGAGTATAAGTCTAAATCAATTTTCTCATGCCTAGTAGCAGCAAAAAAAATTTCAAGGGAGCCACTGCTTGTATGTTAGGTCGGTCCCTGCATAGTAGAGTGTAGAGATGAAAAAAATTATCAGATGGTTCGGGCTTACATAATTAAGAAACGCTGCAGAATTAAATATGTCATTTGTATTCTATTTTTTAATTGCTTGACATATATTGATTGATTGGGATCACAGTCTCAGACTAACTAATCATTTCCCAGTAGAGAGATACTATTCATAAATCGCAAGGATTTGCATTAGAGGATATAATATGGGGTCATACTAATCAAACTTTACCAATCCAATGTATCAACAGAATGATCGAGTTTGATAATAATGAAATTAAGAATGGAATTAGGCCTTGATTGTTGCTTAAGGCCTAGACTGTAAAGTATGTGTGCCACCATTAGGTAGAAAAAAACCTTCTTAACCTAAGGATTTTAGATTTTGTCGACATATATATATATATATATATATATATATATATATATGGTTGAAAACTTTTAGATAAGGTCACGATAGTAGTGTGGATTTTGAAGTTGAAGGGTACAAATTATCTATCCATTCACTGTATGTGTACACATCTTGACAGTTCAGAAGATGTACCACTTCACTACATGTGTACGTGTCTTTACAGTTCATGAGATGCATTAATACTACAAGGACAAAGTTCAGAGTGTACATGAAAAATGCTTTAGATGATTCTGTGCCCAATAAGCATATTATCTATTTATTTTTAAAATTTAAGCACTCAACTAAATCAAACAAATCATTTAAAAATAAAATAAAAACAATTAAATCCAAATAAATCAAACAAAATATTTTAATTAAAAATAAAATAACTAAATCTCAATAATTAATTCCTCTAAAATATAAGAGTATTACAAAATGAGATAGAAGAAAAGAGATTCAGATAAGGAGAGATAAGGAGAAGGAACCAAAATTACTTCCCATGAAACCATGGAACTCAAATGAGTTAAGTGCGGAAGTTAGGGTTTCAAACCTGACAAGAAATGAATCAAGGGTAAAATGGTCATTTCATACAGAAATGAGTGCTACCAAGTATACCATTGGAAAGACAATGAAAAATGAACGAAGTTAGACTCAAGAATCGCCTGATTCGGAATCCGAATGAAAAATATATGAAGATAGAACAAAGTAGCATTTTCCGATTAAAAAATACCACGACCCTATCTCACTAAAACTGTCATAACTCTCACTACCGTTGGAATTTTTGTGTGTGATTGGGACCATTGGAAAGCTAACTTCAGGAGTGCCAAGTTAGCATATTTTAATAGAGTAAATAGATAATATGCATTTTAGATTATGTTATACGGTGTTGAACTCATTTTTTCATTGTCTACTTTATTATTATTTAATTAATTTAGAAGTGACGTGAGAGAAAAAGATAAAAATAAGGACAGCCCATGATTAAATAATTGTATCAAAATAGATGAATATACTCTATAACATTATTCAACGGTAAACAATGCAACAGAGAACAACTAATGTGGCCACAATTTTACTATTCCACTTTTCACCCACACCGACTCTCCTTCTCCATACTTTATACAAATATCATCTATTTTTGACCCCACCCCAAATGGTCTTATCTTCAACAGAGCATTAGTTTGATTGTCCCTCATTGAATACTTGAAGATCGAATGAGAGCTAAAACTAGGATTTACAAATCAAACTCTCTATTGTGTTTGCAATGAATCCCCTTAATTATGATCAAGAATTTGGTAAAAATATATTTCTTTCTACTTCCCAAAAAAAAAAAAAAAAATGTAGGTGGAAAACTGTATTATTTAGTGATATACACATGTGTGTGGTTGTGAAGGTGCACACCAAGCTCAGTTGGAATATTATGTCCTGTGAAGGAGGAGTAGTAGGGCATCTCGGTTCTAAGATTTGTAGGGCATAGGTAGCAATTAATGCATGCGGACCTCAGGCGAAAGCGATGCTTCACTACCTCTCCCAATGAGAGACACAGATGTGAATGCATTCCATAAGGTTCTGGGGTTGATATTTTGGTCACGCGTGTAACCCCTATATAGATATATCTATATGTGTGTGTGTGTGTGTGGGTGGTGTATATCTTGTTGTGCGGTGCCAAATTATTGAGAGTCAACAACCAGAGAGGACAGTACGTGTTCGTTAAGGCACATGTCCTCCCACCATCTTAATACTGCCAACGCTTGGGACACAATTTGTTAGCATATGTTTCTGATAAACCTTCAGACTCAAACTTAGTTTTTACCAATCTATAGTTTTTCCGTGTACTTGCATTTGCTTAATCCAACTTGTCATGTGTTCGTATTGGAGAGTACGTACAGTGGACCAGTTTGTGCATGCGTAGCTCTCCATCTCTCAAAACAAGAGCTAGAAATAAAAAAGTTTAGAGTGATTGTGATGATAGTAGCTAGAAATATTCCGCTGAGATATTGGTGGAGTAGTGGGGATTGATTGGCAACATTATGAGAGAAACATGTTTCAAAAGTTGAGGTATGAAAAATGAAATCAAGTACTTACATCACTAGTGACAAATTATACAGAATCCAAATTTTAAAGGAAAATTATAGTACTACTTTATAGCCCCACATTTGTCTGCACTCCTATTTTAACTCTACCTAGTTTGAACAAATATCTTCTGATTCAGGAACGGTGCACTAATTTGTATGTATTTAGTGTACAATGTGCCTTTCTCAAAAGAATTCTGACACCGTCCCTGCTCTGATTAAAATTATTGAGTTCAAATTTCATCTTATCATTTAAAACGTAATTAACCATATCCATATGATATGGATGTACATTTTCAAAAAAATAAAAAAGTAACCCTTCCTAGGCCTAGCATACCAAACGAAATGGTTGACATAATTTATTAAGGAACCTCAGCGTGCTTGTTGAAGATATGATGTTGGCTGGCTGAAATGATTGTGTGTGTGTGTGTGTTATACATAACAACTTTTTGTCTGATAGTTTCGAGCAACGTCACCATCTGCACACAGGAAGAAGGACGAAGAAAAGGACAGATCGATAAAATTAATTAATATCATGAAAATGTAACCAATTCTAAGTTTTGTTTATTTAATAGTTGCAACTAAAATTGCTTTGTTAACCTCAACTCCTCGATCCCATTTCTTGGGAAGAACCCTTGCAAGAATTAATGAAATATTTTCAACAAATTAATTAATTAAGCACACAAAACAAATTAATTAGTGGCATTGTGAAAACTTAATTGGATCCAATTTGCAATATGTCAACAATCAATATAATTTAATGGAAGGATCATGACAGCCAAGATTGTGGAGTCAACTATCTTCTATGTGTTTTGATCAAGAAATATTTTAGTCAATTCAGGCCATTGAGATCAGTACACAAGGGTGGATCCAAAAATTGTCAATAGGATGGACTAATATTTCTTTGGGTAGACTAATACTAATAATTATTATTATTATTATTATTTTTTATTTTTTATTTTTTGGGCTATGCTAAAATTAGGTATAGTAAAAACTGTAGCCGATAAATTCCAACTCAGATTCATGGCTACCGTGCATTAATGACGAGCGAGTTTGAATGGTTCGTGAAAGTTGAAAGTAGTACATCGCCTTTGCAACGATAGTTTAGCATTGTGGCAATGTAGTATGAAGACACATCCAAGTCTCCATACAATATAGATTAGCTCATTTGTTAGGCTCAATTGAATGTCACTATCTTGTAGTTATGCATAAACAGATTAGGAAAGCAATTAAGCATAACAATTGAACTGCAAGAAAATTACAAGTGACTGATCTTAAATTATTTGTGAATTCCATCGAGGGTGTTCTTGTAAAAAAAATCCATGTATCAAGACCTACCTTGTAAATCACAAGTATTGCAGTTAAGAGTGCTCAAGAGAGTGAAGTCACCAAGTGAAAGAAACCATATATTACTTCTAATATGGAAATTTCAATCTGTCAAAACATGAAGCTAAATCTTGCCATTAATTAAGCCTCAATTATAGATGTTTTTTGTCACACACATATATACACACACACACACACACTGTTTAAGCATATGAGTGGAAGACATTTTTTTACATATATATACACCAGCACCTGTTCCAAATAGCTACAGACAACCAAATACTGAAGTCAAAAATAAGATACTGAAATCTTTATACAAAAGTAACTTAATTTTTCATTTGTTCTCTTTCACTAAGGATCCTTACAGGGATAAAAGAAAAAAAGGTCCTTGTTAGAGCTTGATTTCAATTAACAACCATCAATGTCTTCTTCATCTGGCAAAATCAATACATGTGACACGTGGCTTATTGCAGCTTAATTTTAAGAACCATCAATGTCTTAACCTAGCAATATGAATACATATGACATGTCACAAACAGCCTTGCTCAATTGTCTGATCGAGTCCACCTCTAAACCATTACACTCTCCTAAAACAAATCTTCAATTGCCAAATAGAACACATTGTGATTAAGGATAATCAAAAACTTCAAGGACACTAAAAATTGAAAATTATTATCATTAGCAAAAAAGGACTAGTACAAGCTAGTGTTGGGACAACATACAATTAAACACCACTATTATGTAATGTAGGCCTAGCTAGTAGACTGCTTTTGCTGCTCTAGTGACAACTTCAGCTGTTAGGCCTCAATCTCACTGTTTTGTGCTTGCTCAAAACATGTCAATTAACCCAATTTTCTTTTCTTTGCTTCCTACAATCTCTTTCTCATCCAAATGCGCGCCAATATTGCCTCAAACCTAAGCCTGGCTGGCACAGACACTTTACTTATATGCATCCTATTGCTCGTCAAACAATTCCCGCACAAACCAAGGGCTGTAATAAAGTTGAGAGTTTAAATCCCAATGGGGGCAAAGTAATTGTTTTAATAATAAATAAAAACCATTTCCGCAAAACAAACATAAGTTCAATACATGATGCCAACAATTGATATTCAAACAATTTTTTTTTTTTTTTTTTTTTAAAAAAATAATTTGGTAATGTCAATTTATAAAGAATACAACGACCAACCCAAGACTGAATTTGATTAAATTAACTCAAATCGAATGAATAAAAAATAGATACATGTATACAAGAACTAATACGTTCAAGAAGTTGACATACATACACATGCATATATGTGTGTATATATATATGGGGACGCATACAAGCTTACCATATGATTGAAAGTCTATCCATCAATCGACGTGGCATCACCCGAGAACGTCCCGCCTCAAGAATTCCGACACCACGATATCAGGCAAATAATCACTAACGCTCTCAGACAAGAATTCTGTCCCACCAACCACCAGCTCCGGCAACTCAATTTCACCCCAGAAATCATCAACACTGTCACCGTACGGTGCATCGCTCTTCTTCTCCGCCGCCACCACCGCCTTTGCCGCCAGTGCTGCAGCCGCCTGAATGTCTCTAGCCGCACTAGTGAGAGGCCGGGGTAAGAGCTCCACCTCGTTCGGAAAATTAAGCTGCGCTTTATGTCCTTTGAGGCAATATGCGGCGACGTCATATGCTCGGGCAGCCATCTCCGGCGCCGGAAAAGAACCTAGCCATATGCGAGTCTTCTTTCGGGGTTCCCGGATTTCGGACACCCATTTGCCCCACCGTCGTTTTCGAACACCCCGGTACACTGGGTGCCTCGTGCCACCTTGTCGGACGATGGGTTCGGGGCAATTTTCTCCGGTGGTTTCCGGTGACTTGGTTGTATCATATTCATTGCATGGCGGAGGTTGCTCCATGGCATATTAGGAACCATTTGCTTGGTCACCTTATATATATTTTGCATGTTAAATGTTGGACGAATGATAAAATTACGAGACTACCCTTCTCAACAACCACAAATTAATACATCTAGTGGACTTTAAATCCACTACTATTTAACAAGCTACATCAACAATGCAACAACACAAAATAAATGATAGAATATTCATAAAATATTTTTACAAAAAAAATGAATAAATAACAGCGTGCAATGTATAAGATCCAGTTCCAACATTATTAAATCGAAAATTTAATACATTTAAGTCACTATAGTTTTTGCTATTTAATTATGCAATGTTTGGTGATACCGAATCAACGTCTTGAATTATTTGAGATTAAATAAAATTTAATAAAAATTTTGAATAAAATTTCTCCTAATTCCAAATTCAAAGTATCGATTTGATACTTCCAAACATAACATTAGGTGTGTTCAGCTGTATAGAATTAGAGGTTTGGAATTAGAATTGGTGGAATTTGAAAAAATTTTAATTTAACTTTCTTAATTATTTTTTTCAAATTCTAAAAATTTCAATTTTAATTTGAATACTTCAATTTTACCCGGCCGAACTTTGAAATTGTTAGACTAAAATGTGGTGTAAAGAGGATCCTAATTGGTGGCCAAAGAAGAGCAGTTGGAGATTTTGTTAAAATATTAATGCACACACCGTAATGATGATATTCATAGTACCCTTTTACGGAAACTCATTGTCAGCGTAACGCCTAAAGTTTTTGGTCCCCGAGGGTTTAAGGGTTCACATGTGGATGGCAACACGAGATCTTGGTGACCATGTTAATTTTGTATTTTTATGGGCTTTTTTTGGTACCATTTTTCACACGATATTTGGTGCTCTAAAGCTACCAGTGATTTCGATACTACATATATATATATATACATATACACACACACTATATATTATGGTGCAAATCTAAGACAGGACGTGAAATGTCACTTGGATTGTCCCTTTAAATTAATTATTAGTTGCTACATCCATGTGAATATCTTTCCGGTGGAGGCTTATGGCCTGTTTTATGGATAAACATATTCACGTGCCATTTTAAAACTGGGATAGAGTCGAGGGTTTTATAATTGAAAGCAAAGATGATTTATACTATATATATTTAAAGGATATAAATATTAACCCTACCCTATCAAATTATTTGGTGGCCAACATATATAGTCTCATGAGTTCAAATATTTTCTGTCTTTTTTTTACTCAAATTTAAAATTTGAGGAAACGCATGTTAGAGGGTTTATATATTAAAAAATGAGACTTATTATTTTAATTAAATGAATATAAATGATTTTTATGTATAGCTTTAACCTAGTGGGTAGTGGGCACTCTCTTATTTAAATTTTTTATTTATTTTTAAAGTACAAAAATATTCATGTTATAGAAACTGATTTTTTTTATAAAAAAATCTTTAAATACTATTTTGTATTTAGAGAACAGGAACGAGAAAGAGAGTTATTTCTCATAAAAATTCAATATTTCTGTTAACAAAAATTAGTGGTTGGTGTTAAGAAAAAGATGTGATCAATCATAGTTTTGGTTTTCCTATCAAAATTCAAAACCCAAGGCAAAAGATTTCAAATTGGGGGGGGGGGGGGGGGGGATAGAAAATTTACTGCCAAAAAAAAAAAAAAAAAAAATCAAGCAAAGCAAATGAAAACATCAAAAATAATACCACGTCATGCCAAATAGCCCATGAGTCTTTTTCAATCCTCTAATTCTAATTTATTTGTAAGTTTATTTTCTGAGTTGAGCCATTTATCATTTATGTTTTATTATAAATTAGGTAATTTGGGGGGTTAATGAAAAAATTCAAATAGAAAATTTAGTGCAAAAAAAAAAAAAAATCAAGCAAAGCAAATGAAAACATCAAAAATAATACGACGTCATGCCAAACAGCCCATGAGTCTTTTTCAATCCTCTAATTCTAATTTATTTGTAGGCTTATTTTCTGAGTTGAACCATTTATCATTTATGTTTTATTATAAATTAGGTAATTTGGATTGCGGTTATAACTAATAAAAAATAATAATATTAATTTTTATTTTTTATTTTTTATTTTTTAGACCTGGACCATATCCTAAGCACACAAGAAACTCCACCCCGCATAGAGCAGTTCAAATTGGATACTTACTACGGGTCAATAAGTGACAGGGATGGTTAATAAGTGCATTTATTTGTGTTGGCAGAGTTCAACCCCACACCCACAGTGATGTGGACATGCTCAATGTAATCGTGGCTCTTCTTCTTTTTTATTCTTTTTTTTTTTTCCTTCTGGTTTTGGTTTTTTCTGACAAAGAAAGAAAAAAAACTCGTAGTAACGTGGAAGGCTTGGAGCCAAATAAAACATTAACTATCCCTTCGTTAAACTCTTTTTTTTTTCTTTTTTTATCGTTTTTTGTTATTAAAGTCTCTCAGTATTCGAAATTATATATATCAACTTGTGTTCTGTCCAACAGTTATATTAGCGTCTTCAATGGGGCTCTTCAATTTTGATGCATGGGCTCCATGTTTTTTGTTTTTTCCTCCAATGGTCCAATTCCGGAATTTGTGCAACGATCTTAAGGGTGTGTTTGGCCCAAATCAAAACCCAAAAACTGCTTTTTTGTCTTTCTTCTTTTTTTTCTTTGCCTGACTAAAATAAGAACTACTATTTGGTTTACACAAATAATGTCTAAATAATTTTATTGCCCAAAAAGAAAAAATTGATTTTCAAATATATTATTGGAAAAGAGTAAAAAAAAAACTATATAGTTATTGTGAGTGTATAAATATTAAAAAATTTAACAATTAAAATATTATTATACGAAGGCAAAATGCTGGCGTGGCTTACCAAAACGATGCCTTCTCTAACCAAAATTTGAAGACCATTGTAACGCCTTCGCCAACCAAAATCTGGAGACCATAGGAACACCTTCGCTAACCAAAATTTGGAAACTATTGTTACGCCTTCACTAATCAAAATTTGGACCGTTTAAAAGGATCAAAATATGACGTAACTCTTCAAAATGCTGATGTGACAAATTTAAAGAGTATGATCTGCATAAAATTAATAGCTCTTTTTTTTTTTTTTTCACAATTAACCATGGTTATTTTCGAGTCTACAATATATACACATACAAAGACTCTGATAATCATGTTTTCCATCTATTAGTAGTACGGTAAGATGCGAATGAAATTTTTTATTTTAATAGTGTTTTTTATTTTAAAAAATAGAAGAACGGAAGTTTTCATAAGAATAATACGATTCACGAGCATGTTTTGTCATATCGATCGATACGTGACGTATGAATCGATTCATAATCATTTTTTAAGGATCCGGTATCGTTACACCCTTCCCTAAATTAATCGGTTCGCTCGATTTACACTGATATTCACTCGAATTCGTTACACTGCGACTGTGAGTGGGATTAAAATAAAGTATTGACCATAAACTTGCCAACACTTGATTAGTCGCGAGTTTTAATTTTTCACGAAGTATTTGAGAGGATCATATCTAGTTCTAATTTTTAACGAAGCATTTTAAAGGAACATATCGAATTCTAATCCGTGTCTGTCTACATGTTTTAGATTTTGCATGAAGAGTTGAAGGGATCATATTGAATTCCTAAGGGGGCACTTGGGCTTGAACAGGTATTCTGTGTTTCCAGTACATCGAACACATCACAATTATTCATCTTGTACACGCGCAGATCTACAATGTTTTGTCCTCTCTCTATGACAAAATGGTTACAGTACCACTTGTAGGTGACACATCTTATTAATACACTAACATGTTGGACACTGTTATTACATGTTAGGTCGACTGTCAAGGTCGGATCAATATCATCCCACTATCCCTTATCCTCCATTTGAACAAATGAATTTGAAATGAATATATTTGAATTTGAATAAAATATTGTTTATTGAAATTGAATTCTGAAACTCAAAAGCATACTGGATTAGAGGCATGAGAGTCATTTTTTAATGCAATCCTTTTCCACATAACTCCTCCCATCTGATTTGAACAAGTAAATTTGAAATGAATATATTTGAATTTGAATAACATATTGTTTATTGAAATTGAATTCTAAAACTCAAAAGCATACTGGATTAGAGGTATGAGAGTCATTTTTTAATGCAATCCTTTTCCATATGACCTAGTTAAGGACTATTGGGGACATCCGCCCTCACTGAATTTTTTTCTATTTACATTATTATTTATATTTTTTGTTAAAATTTTGAAAATGCCCCCTATCAATTTGTAATTTTTTTAAAATGCCACCCCAATTTGTAAAAATACCACACTTCACATTCTTGCCCCCGTCAAACCTACCATATTCATGATTCTCTCTCACATACTTTGATATTCTCACTCAAATTTAAAAAATACCCATTATATATATTCTTGCATTTTAAATCCAAAAGAAAATAAAGTAAATCGATTTTCATATTTCTTCATTTCCCACATCCATGGTAATCTAGAAAGCAGGGACATAGTTAAAAGATCAAAAAATATGAATTAGACAAGCCAAAAAAAATTAAATTCTTATATTTATTATTTTATTTTAAAAAATTATCTTCAATTTTTTTATTCTTCAACATTGCCCCCTCTCAAAAAAAAAAAAATTCTGAGTCCATCACTGCTTTAATTATTTGAAATCCATACATACAAGTGATTAAAAAATTGTTAACATTTAAACTTAACTCACTAATTCAAAATTTATTCCATAATAAAATGATTGAAAATAAATTGGTTCAACATAACCCTAAGATGTGAGTTTGTAACTTGTCACCCCGAAAGCCTAAGATGTCCAAATTCAGATACTATATTGGTCCAAGTCTAGTTTTGTTGTTTTGGGCCATCTTTAAGCCCAAAACTAATTTATCTTGAAGCCCATGTCATTCTTTTGGATTGTCAAATGCCGAAATATTCAGAAAGTCAACCCACCAACGCAGAACAAAATGGGCCGGAAGTATACCAGCTCAAAATTTTTTGCATCACACGAGATGCTGCTTTAAAGCTGGTCTAAAAGACTAAAATGAAATGCTAAACCGTTCTAATTGCAAAAAAATAAATAAATAAAAAATGAAAAATATTGTTGAAATTACCAGTTTTATAAATAAATAATGTATTTTACGGCTATATTTATTAGATTAATGTTTGGAGATTATCCAAGTACAAGAAAGAGAGGACGCATGCATGTGTTATTATAGTAATATCTACATTAGGTATTGCCAAGAAAGTTAACATATATAGTAAGGAAGATTAGGTAAAACAGAGCCTCTGATTGAGACATAAGATCGACAACGATTGATACGTATTTTTCTTATCAACAAAATAATACTCGTGACGGCTACTAGGTTACTAATTAAAGGGCTATATCTATATATGTACATAATTCAAGCTACTAAAAACAGGAGCTGAACGAACCTAAGGGTCATGGACTATATCGACAAAATTTAGGACCTTTGAAAACATTAATTAGCTTAAGGACATGCACTGATGCAAGTATGTAAACTTTTTGATGAATTGGCAAACATTACAAATTAAAACCCGAAAACTTTGGGATGATAGAAATTTGTTATTGAGAACAACATTATGGATGGGTTGATAATAAATTCAAAATTTTATAATTTGGTTACGTATTCATGCGTAAAGCTTGAATTTTGGATGCATAATTCCTAAGTTTAATGATGCGTGTGATTTACTGACAGTTGCGTGCATTTAAAATTTACAAGTCATCGAAAGTTGACGTCATCTCTTGAAAAAAGGATTATAATGATTTGGAGTATGAAAATTGAACAAAATAATTAATTTATGTGATCAATAAGGATTTATGTCATTATAAAATCATTAATATTGCTGATGTCATGATAACATTGTAGGAGATTTAGCTCGCAAGGCCACGTGGCACATCCTATGTTGCTAGGCCTGGCTCGAGTCCGGTATCACCAAGGATACTAAATGTCTCAACAAACAAAAGAATGATGAGCCACGTGCCTCGATGCAACGCTGCTAATCACATTAATGAATCTCAGCTACCAAATATGCATTTAATGTAATGGTACCTATCTTTGAACCAACACTGCTAATCACATTACGTACATAGGTACGTACATAATTCAAGCTACTAAAAAAGGAGGTGAACCAACCTAAGGGTCATGGACTATAGCGACAAAATTTAGGACCTTTGAAAACATTAATTAGCTTAAGGACATGCACTGATGCAAGTAAGTATACTTTTTTATCAATTGGCAAACATTACAAATTAAAACCCGAAAATTCTGGGATGACAGAAATTTGGTATTGAGATCAACATTATGGATCGGTTGATAAAAAATTCGAAAACCTATAATTTGGTTACGTATTCATGCATAAAGTTTGAATCTTGGACGCATGATCCCTAAATTTAATGACGCACGTGATTTCTTGACAATTGCGTGCATTTAAAATTTGCAAATCATGAAAAGTTGATGTCATCTCTTGAAAAAGGATTATAATAATTTTAGAGTATGAAAATTAAACAATTATAATTAATTTATGTAATCAATAAAGATTCATGTCATTATAATATCATTAATATTTTTGACATCATGATAACAACTCCTCGTATTAACTTAATCGAATTTGTCTGGATTTGCTATCATTACATCTTGAAAAAATCATGATAATGTCATTGAAAAAACCGTAATTAGGAAAGAATTAAATGAAGCAAATCACATGCATAAGAGAGAGGTACAAAAAGGTCAACAGCTAGTATACAAACAAACAGTGGCTCAACCTAACTAGGTAGAATGTTGCTATGAGATTTACTCCTCCTAGTTTTGGTTTGTGGGAAGAAACAAACATACGCACACGCGATGAGACCAATGTGATGATCATCCACCGATAACCATAACTTTTCTGCGTGTTTGACCTAATATTTTATGAACAACTTACCATAAAGCCATATTAAAAGCACAAATAAGTTTATGGACCACTTTGTTCGAAATTTTGGATAAATTAATGGTTGGAATCCTAAAATAAAAGGCAAATGCCAAACCATGTAAATCCGAAATTAGCGGACATTGTTTTTGACAATTACATGTATGTGTATTAAATTTTTTTGAGTTCAATTTTCATTGGACGGGGTTAAATAGTGATAAAAATTTAAGTAATACTTTTGAAACTAAAAAATAAATGAGGCTCATAATTTGAAGACAAATTATACTCCTCTCTCTCATTTAAGCTTGATAAAATTTATTGATGTGAGCAAAGAAAATTTCTAAAGATCAATTTTATCTCAATAAGTTGACTTTTCAATTAAAATAGTTAAGCTAAGGTACTAAATTTCAACAAAACTTTGACAGCCGAGGTCATATATATTGAAAACAGGAACTATCGCTATGATTATAGTTTTCCTCTAAATTTTATTCCGTAGTATTGATTTAAAAAATAAAAATAAAAAACACAAACACAAACTGATATCATAGAAGTAGAAGACATGACGTCCAAGGCCCATTTCCATCTTTTCAAGTGTGTGAGGTGGGCCCACAAGCTTATTGCTTCCCGTGGTACTGCATTAAATCGACCCAGTGGGTTTCTCATGCTTTGAAGTCCAACGAGCTCGTGAACGCCTGCGTTGCCTTTGAAACTTTAAAAAGTCACTCACTTCTAGATTGTATATATATATATATATATTGTTACTCTTTACTAGTACTATTATGCAATTAATTCGACTACTCAAATACCTTGTAACTACCCATTCAAAATTAAGATTTTTCTTCTTTTTTTTGTTTTTTTAGCACATTCAAAATTAAGATGAAAAAATATCACTAAATATTTTTTTAATTGTGTTACATCTTAGTATAATAAATTCTAAGATAAAGTACAATGACACCCTTTTTTTTCAAAAATTGAATCCAAACAAACTCTTAAACAACACCTTTTTAATTGCCCTTTAATATTTTATTAATTTAAATAATAAAATATCAAAACTCTTAAAGGACACTTTTACCCCTATACGCTCATTACACCTTTATATATATATAGGTGTGTGTGTGTGTGTGTGCATATGTATATAAATATTTATAGGTCTAGGTGGTGAATGTTGTAACCGGCCGAATCTTTAGGATGGTGTATAGTGGTTTGAGAGAAAATTTGAATTTTTCAGATGGATTGTATCCGATAAACCATATAAACTTATTTGATTCACAGATATTTAAGTTAATTATATTTGTCAATTTTATATCAAAAGATAATAAAGTCAATTAACCATTGTCGGTGCATCTTTAACAATTTTATCAAACTTGAAGAGTGTCAATATTCAAAAATAAATCAATTTGTATATGCTCTTTTATCAAAACTGAGACGGTATATCATTGTACTTTACCCTTAATTTAGAAAGCACCTTCATACTCAAATTTTTTTTAACTAATGTAGACTAATATTTTAAGGGTAAATTACACCTAGACCCCCTAAGGTTAGGTCATATTTCAGCCAGATGAAGATTTTGGTTTTAACTTTCACTTACACCCCAATTTACTTTTTGACTTCTGATACATGTGAATAGACCATTTTACCCTCAATTTTTTAATACAATATATATATATATATAATCTTAAATGACAAAAAAGCCCATATATATATATTCAACACCGGCAGCTCCTACCATCAACACCGGCAGCTCCACCAACGTCCCACCCTGACACCTCCCTGCACCACCAACCCACCCAAAACCAAACTGCACCCCCACCCAACACCTCATCACCACCACCCACCTAAAACCAAACCCAAAAATGCATAAAATCCCATCCCACCCACTGTCGAAATGGACGTCGATGACAAAGAATCGAAGGCGAGTTGATGTCGGCAGCAGGTGTCGGATTACAAGCTCTACAGTGGCCCAATCAATGTATCTCGGCAGCGACACATCGGATTACGCTTATAACCGCGATGGCATCGTAATCGGCGGCAAAAATGCTCATCTCGTGCTACAGTCGTATATCTGTGTGTGAGGGTTTGTGTGGAGAGAGGTAGCTACAGTCGCGGCGGTAGTGAAAGAGGTCATGGTGGAGGTGGTCGCGATGGCGGCGAGAGAGACGATGGGATCGATTCGTCGACTACGACGATTTGTCAAATCAAACGGCGACGACAGTGGAGAAGACGGCAATGATGTCGAAGCTTCCGGCGGCGTTGAACCCTCGTCTTTTTTCTTCGATTTAGGATTTCTTTCCCATTTTCCACCAAATCACACACACACATATATATCACCTACACCATATGCCACTCCTGCAGGCCCGCCGCATCACAGATCCACAACCCACAGCCACATCTGACGTCGTCATTGCTGATTACTCTGACTAGACGCCCGTCTTTGCTTTGTCGTTGCTTGGGAGCACGCCGATATGAACTGGGTTTTGCTACTTGGAGCTCGCTGGAACTAAGTTTTGTTTCGCCGACACTAGGATCTCGCGGAAACTGGGTCAGTTCAGTTCTGTCGTTTGTCGCCGGAGAAGAACTGGATTTCTGTGATACCCCTCGGATCCGAGACACGGGTTGATCAGGCCCAGGCCCAAACCCGAGGGAATAACAAACAATTAAAGTATTTTAAAGCGAACACAGATGACAAAATGAAATAATAAAGATGGAATAAAACTGAAAGAAACATTAATTATAAAACCCTCCATGCATAACTGAAATAATAAAACTCCAATCCTCCGAAACTTCAAGGTTACAACTTGGGAATCCACTGGTGGACCCCTAACCAAAAGTTCAACTGAAACTAAAAACTTAAAATAGAAAATGCTAGAAACATCGAGAAAAAAATCCTACGTAATCAGATGAATGTGAGATTGTCCTCGACAAGCACGATCAAGCTCTAAGGCTGGAACCGTCCTGTACCTGAAAAGAATAATAAAGGAGTGGGTCAGACCCACGAGCAAGTTCTAATCTAACTGCAATCCATACAATGACTCGATACGCAGATACACCGTAGACACCTCACAATATCTATCTAGTCCATACGTATAAATATATCCACACTAAGGGACATTCACTAGTCTATAATAGGGGTCTCAACCTGAATAGGAGGCAACATACAAATACGCACCCAAAGGTGGGCATGAGTACCTAGACCTAACGGGGTATACCTCAACCTATTATAACCAGCTACGCATCCACCGCATATACGCACCCTAACCAACGAATCTGAGACTCAAGCTCAGCTCGTGGTACCATAAACATATATATAAAATCCATCCAAATCCAGGGTATATAGTTCAAATATTTAATAAACTGACATACAACAAACCAACTGGTTAGTCACTCAACTTATTCAGTTGATGTAACTTAACCTCCGTCCATTAATCCAGTAAGCCACTCAACTTAGTTGCAGTTGACATGTCTTAACCAAAATTAGGATTCAATATTTATAAATCCATTCCTTAAATCCGTTAGGTTAGGTTTAGGTGTTTGGAGCTAAACCGTCACCAGTATGTCACCGTCCTATACCGGTGCATACAATCCTCCATATCTAGATAAATTACAATGTATACATAATGAACAAGTAATTTACAGTTCAAAACCACCATCCAAATAATTTTAGAAAAGTATTTAAGATTTCAGCAATTTAAATCCCAGAATTAAACCATGTAATTGCAGGAAACAGTGTAATAGTTTACACAACTAGCATCCAAAGCATGCATAGACCCAATCTAATATATCAATGACTCTATCATGCATTTAGAACAAATTCTATAATCTTATTATAGTCCAACAAATTGCTAAATTAACCTAAACAATTTATTTCGTCCCATCCGATAACAGTGTACTAAGTCTACGCTTTTATACTGTTTTATCCTTTATCTTAGAGACTTAAACCATGCATCAACTAGTTTAATCACACTTAGAATCAAGTAATTAGATCCTCTGAAAAGTCCCCACAATCCATTAGAAACATCCCAAGGCTCAAACAGTGTCCAGAATACCAAACAGTGCCTTAAAAACACAAAAAAAAAAAAAAAAAAAAAAAAAAAAAAATTAATCGTATATTGAAGAGGGAGCCTGCTCCAAATTTTGGGAGCAGGCTCTTTCAGCCTAGAGCCGGCTCTAGGAGTCCTTAGAGCCGGCTCTACTTGTTGTGGGAGCTGACTCCCACATCCATGGAGCCGGCTCTCATCTCCTTTGAGAGCCTCTGTCCCCGTTGCTTCGTTTCAGTCCGTGTGCTCCCTCTCTGATCAATTCCTACCACTCTGTTGGTTTCTAAAATAGATCTTAAGCATCTTATTAACACCCAGGAGCATCCCAAAGGTTTGATAACAACCATTAGAATCAATTGCAGAGGTTAAATTTGCTACCGAACTAATACGCGTTAGGAACAAATCTGAAACTATTTTGCAATAACAGTTCTAATCCAACCCCTCTGTTCCTCTTCATTACTGATCTTAAGAGTCCTATAACATCCCATAATCATCCCCATGATTTATTTACAGAAGTTAAAAACAATTACAGAAACTAAAATTGCTAACAACAGAACATGCTTAAAACAGAGAACTGAAACAAGACTTGCAAGCATTAAACAGAATTGATTTTAACACGCAAAGATCATCAGTATATTATGCGGTAAGCATTTAAGTTCTGATTTAATAATTAGTTAAACCCTAAAGATTATCTAGGTGCACAGAACACAAGCCAGATGGAAGGAGAAAGAGAAGAACTTGCCTGTAGTTTTAGACTTAAAACTTGTCGCCGTCGTCCTAACTTCCGGCAACCATTGCAACATTGTCTAGCCTCCTATTACTTTTGTTCTTCCCTTTTCCTAAGCCAAATCTTGAAGCCTCGGTTGGAAACCTCACAAACTTGCTCTGCTCTCTCAAAGCCTCACTCTGTAACTCTCTGTCTCTATGTTACGTGAGTAGGGGTTTTCCAACCCTTAATACAGATACAACTATGTATAAATAGGCGTAAAAATCATAAACCCTAAGCCTTGTTTAATTGAAGCCAGAGCCCTAATGTAAAACTCTAGTCAATCGGCCTATATAGCAATCTAGGTTATAAGATACTCGACTACATATGCGTAACCTCTTAGGGAACCCTACTGTTTAAAATTAGACCAGTTATGAATTTATTTTAATACAGTAACTTATACTAATTTAATCTAATTAAAACATTTAAATAAGAAATGCCAACTAAACATTTAAAACACTTCAACAATAAATGCCAATTAAATACATGTCACATAGGTAAACAATTAAATAAAATTAATAAATAAAAATCATTAAAACAAATAATCACGCAAAAATACAATAAAAATAATAAATAAATACCGAGACTATCCTTTTAAAATTAGGGGTATTATAGTTTCGCTAAGCCTGTAATCCGAATTGAGTTTGGTTTCGCCGACTACAATTGATTCCGACGAGAAAGAGAGAGAAAGGGGAAAAAGATGGTAGAGAGAGAAAGGGGAATGGTCACAGAGAGGGGGGATGGGTAGTTTGGTCACAAATATAATTAATACGAGGTCAAAGGGTAGTATAGTCTTAAATTGATATTTAGGATGCAAGTGAAATGCTAAATCACTAATTCATATATAAGTGAAATCTAAAACCAAAATATTCATATAAATGTAATACGACTTAACCACGGGTCTAGGTGTAATTTACCCATATTTTAAAGACACACGCCAAACACGTTACATAGATGAGAGCCTAAAAATATACAAAGTGCAGTATCAAATGCATATTAATTACGTGCTTCCTACACTTCCCTAGCCCGTGGGGCCCACATCCACCCTTTATTCACGTTCGGTCACGTGGTCCTCACAAGGTCCGTGACTCTTTCCTCTGCATCATACTTTTCGGTGATTATGAAGATTAGTTGAAGGAGATCACGTGTAGGACAAAACAGTACGTGACACGTGGGCAACGGTTTTGGTGTGAAACGTGTGTGTCTTTTGCAGACTGCGAGTAGCCGCCCAAAGCGCACGATAGCCCCGCGTGATCAGCATTCACACTGTTGTACAAGAATAATATAGTACCATCACGTAGAAAGCACCTTCATCCTTTATTATTATTATTATTTTTTTTTGTATATTTATGGTAATTCCTAAACTCAAAATGTAAAAAGGAAAATATGTAGCCAGAAAATCGGACACATTCAGTCATATTTATGTGAGTAAATTGTCGGGATACCATATTTCACTTACACGAATATGATAGGATCATTTTTGGACTCTTTATCATTAATTTTATTTAAATAATATTAATGAATCCAAACGTTTTAAGTGTGTCTAATTTGTATATGTCTTGATAGTTCACTGAGTTAATACTTTCATTAAATTTTGGAGTATCAGACTTCAATATTTTGTAAAAAAAAAAAAAAAAAATCTAATTTTGCATGATTTTAATTTCAAAAAATTGTGAAAATTGATTTAGTTATGAGCCTTCTAATCTATTATCTAACTCATTAGTGCACTCACGCCCATTCTCTTTATAAGGGTTAATTACACTGGCCTTTAGATTTGGTCAAATATCACACTTAAACACCTTTTAAAAATAATTATCACTCACATTAAAAATGTATGATTTGTTTTTCACTCACACACGCTGTATTAGACCATTTTTTACATATAAAAAGACATTGTTACTCATTTGATTTTTTGTTTGATTGGCTACAGTGTTGGTTGATGATGAAAATGACTTTTCTACCCATTTGTCACCCATTGCTCATATTTTTCCAACTACATGATGTGCTTATTTCATATTTTTCCAACTACATGCTTCAACATAATACATAATATGTTTAATTTGGGAAACTTTTTCTAATATTATACATATATATAATACATAAAATTTACATACAATTTATTTAATTTTCAAATATATTTAATATTCACTTACAATTTTATTTATTGTTAATATTATTATTTATGTAAATAAATAAATTTGAATTTAAATCTATAATTAAATTTAAAAACATGAAATTTAATATTATAAGTATAAATTTTTTTAACATATATTTATATAAAAATTTATATATATATATATATATATATATATATTTAAAAATTAAATTAAATTATATTTAATGTTAACATTATTTGATGCAATTCATGTTTGAATACTACATTATCAACAGAGAACAAAAAACCCATTTCAACACCAATAAGCAATTCAACATGGATAGGCAAAAAGTAAATGTATAAAATATTCAAGTAAGAACAAACAAATCTGAGTTAATCAAGCAAGAAATCTATGGCTGAAACAGAACAAAGTAAAGTAAATTAAATTATATTTACCGTAAAAAGAGTAAACTAAATTATAAAATTAGTAATGTATGTATCCGAACCCAGGATCATGAATGATATCATCACTTAATCAAGGAACTATGTAAATATGATGATAAATATTGAGTATATAAATACCCGGTGTATTAGCTATATATATTTTTTTTCCTTTCGTTAGTAAGAAACCCATTTTTTGAGGAAGTGATTGCATCAGAAGAAGATGGACCATGGGTGGTGAGAATTTTTCTTGAGAATATGTATCTTTGATTCGTGAATACACTATGAGTCTATTACATCTGTAAATGTATATAAAAGAAACACTGTTTTTTAGAAGATAAAGAGAGAGACAGAGAAGGGAAAAATGACAAGGCAAATGGAAAAATGACATCTAGAAGCCTCCCTTCAGCAGATTGTTAAGCGGGTAGGAGGGAGTAATAATTAGGGATAAAATGGTCATTTAAGTTATTTGATATTTCAAAATAAAAAGATTTAGAAAATTAGGGACAAAGTTATCTCTTCACATGTTTTTAATGTGTTAGTGATGAAAAAGTAAAATTAGCGTGAGATGATGTCATTATAATTAACCCGAAATAATAAAACATGTAACTTTTAAATAATTATAACAATAATAATAATAAAACATGTAGTACGAGGACAAATGATAGTACATGTCCATGGATTTGGAATCATTTCCGATATTTGTTACTTTGATTGTACTCAATTGGAGGCCATCGTGTTTGTATTATATTATACCATACTCTAATTGCCCCTTAAGCACCATCAACATATGTTGTTTCCTGGGATTTTCATTTGCTTTAACTTTTAAAATCATGATTAATCATATCTCTTTCCAATAACATTCTTTTCTTTAATTTCAGGACCCGCTGTCACATCTTTTTTATTTTTCATAATAAAAATGTTAATAATTAGAAAGAAAATAATCCAATTACTTGAATAATATAATAAATAAAATGTACTAATTATTGACATTTACATTGCCATGCTAATAATAGACTGTTACAAAGAAAACATCGTTTTCTAATATCTAAAACAATCATGATTTATTTGAACAACATAAGCATAATCGTTATAAAATTGCAATTTGTAATTTGCAACGGCAAACTCCCGTCACAAATAATTAACAATAATAAATATGTCTCATTTTAAACAAAAAAGACATTATCATTTTAAAAATTATAAAAAATATCATCAAAATTATATTTAAACAAATGGGGGATAATATGATACTCAAGTTCCAGTTCAGTTGAACATGGTCTTTCTTGAAAATAATGAAACTATAGATTTAGGATTAATTAAAAATAAATAATAATTAATTCACACATGCGCCAGTCACCACCCACATGCAAATGCTTTTTGGACGTGGGAAAATAATAATTTGACTTTGAAGTAGGACTTTAAGGCCCTTTGTTTTAATAGACAAAAACTATAATATTTTACAAACGCAATTATATATTTAAAATATATATATATATATAAAATACAATGACATCTCATGAAGTTTGACATAAAGATAGTCAGATACAAGTTTAGACAATGACATCCCCTCAAATTTGATAAAATTGACAAAGACGTCATGACAATGGTGAATTAAATTTATTACCCATTGATATAAAATCGATAAATACAATTGACTTAAATATCCTTGAATCAAATAGGTTTCAATGGGTTATCGAATACAACCTATCTGAGAAACTCAATTTTTCTCTAAAACTACCATACACCCAGACGGGCCCCAAAGATTCACTCGGCCATGACATCCACCACCACACCCATATACAAATATATATGTGTATAATGAATGTATAAGGGTAAAAGCGTCATTTAAGAGTTTTGATATTTTATAATTTAAATTAATAAAATATTAAAGAACAATATTGACTTTTTATAATTTTTAAGAAATTATCTGGTTCTATTTTTTGACAAGAAAGTATTATTGTCCGAAAATAAATTAACTTATATTTCGCTGTTCTTATGTCAAATCTCACTATTGCATTTTACCCAAAAAAAAAATATATAATAATAATAATAAATTTATTAATTAATTAATAGCTATTTGGTAGTTGTAAAGTTCAGGTCTGCACTGTTTTAATAATTGTGTGTTACTGTATGACATGAGAAGCGCACGCTCATGTTTCCCACAGTCAAAGAAGCTTCATTTATGGAATCATCATTAGTTAAACCGTGTTTAAGGACAGGAGAAATGTTGGAAATGTAAAATTTCAAAACAAACATTCTTTTCACATCAAATGGGTAATTTGGAAACTTTGTAATGCACTTCTAAATCCTAAACTAACCCTACTATTTTTCTTTAAATCACTCCAGTTGGGTCTTCTCCTAACTAATTTTGTCAAAATAAGTGGAATATACTCTAAAGTACATTAACATCTTTATAATTAATTCTATCATTGAGATAGTCAAATTCGTAGAACACTTAACTCTATGGGTGCACTCGTATTCGAATCTTTCTCTCTAATTTGTCAAGAAAAAAAAAAAAAAATAGTGACTAATCGGCCAGTGACTTAGCTGTATCAGCCTCTTATCTTTCAAAGGTCTTATCTCTCAAAGGGAGGTCAGGGTTTCAACTCTCAAAAGAGACAAGTGTATATAAGTACCAACTAGAAAAAAAAAAAAATAGTGAGAAAAAAAATAGTGAAGCTATTTTCCATAATACAAGTATCAAACACTCTAATACTTCCGACAAGGTGAAATGTTTTTTTTTGTCCAACTTCTTTAAGAATTTCATAATCTACCAACTGACACATACAGTCTTTTCATCTCACATGCACGAATAATTATTAAAACAAATTTATAATAGAAGTTAACTTTTTATAAAGAGGAGTAATTTTATAGAACAAAAAAGAAAGGTAATCTACTCAAATTCAAAAGAATAAAGTAACTAATCAACAAAATACAATATTGGTTAATAAATATATTTACGTGGAATTCACATAATGTCATTTTATTATTATTTTTATTTCGTTTTAACTCCAAAATAAATGTACTTTTTTTAAAAGGTAAAGGTAAAGTGAAAAAAAAAAAAAAAAAAAAACTTCTATTATATACAAAATATGCAAAATATCTTATGGTTCAAAATACCCTCTTACATTTTTCAAATTAAACAAATAAAGAACTAAAATACCTAAAATGCATTTAAGACAAAATAAAATGTTAAAATAAATAATAAAAACAAACAAAAAAATATTATGGAGTTAAAACGATTTTAAATTTACAAAGGAACTGGGCATTTTAAATTTTTTTTATAACAATCCCCAAAAAATTATTTTAATTTTAATTTATTTATTTATTAAAAAATAAATTACCTAGAGGGCATTTGGGATTTTTATAAATAAAAATGTTTGAGATTGTTGATCAATCGACAATTTGTTATAAATTTTCAAAATACAAGCGATGTGTATCTTGCATATTTTTTTGTACTGCAATAATTTTTATTTTTATTTTTATTTTTCTTTTTATTATTTTTATTATTATTATTTTTTACACTTTTCCCTTTTTAATTTTTTTTATTTTTTATACAGATATCAACCATTTTTCATGTAGAAGTAAATGGAAAGTATACAGCGTTTGTACACACGACACATATACATAGCTTTATCAAACAAAGCTGCGCAAAAACGTTTCCAACTAACCCTCAACGTCCAACAAATGAAGTTCTTATTTGACTCAACCATGGTAACTTTTTAATCATAACCTATTAACCATAGTCTACATATACAGTTAAGGATAAAGGTTACAGCCTCTCTCTCTAGTCCTCTGTACAATATCGTCCGTAAACATTTCCGTGACGAGGTTTGATAAACATGTGACGCTATATGTGTCAATGAAATGACACCAAGTCACTGTGAAACTCAATATCACCGTGCTCTATATCTAAAACTTCAATTTGCTACAACGAGAGGGAGGTTTTCATTGTCGTTTTTCAAATTACCGACGTTTGTTTTCCGGGAAAACCATTTCCCAATCGGTCTGTCACTTTCCCGGAATATTATTCAGCACAAAGGGTGTTTCTTACTTTTCTGGTGTGTACGCTCTTTCATCTTTTCTCGTTTATCTACTGTATTATTTATCATATATTTATGTTCATATTTCTCTGGGTTTTCTTTTAAATAGATAGATTAAGTTTAGAGCGGGTGAGATCTGAAACTAGAGGTATGACGAATTGAGAATTGAAAAAGGAAGATCTAATGGAGTTCAAACTAAGATGTGTTTGTTACTGATTTATTAGTTCATCTGTTGAATGTATGTAGTTGTTTCGAAATTGAGGGAAGGAACTGGATTTATTTTTGCTGTTTTGGAGACCAGATTTGAACTGGGTACTGAAATTCCAATTCGTTTTGATTGTGGGTGTTGTTTTGTTTTAGGATTTAGAGATGAAAATGGAAATGGGTATGGAAGGTGTAGTGTGGAATGATGAGGATAAGGCCATGGTTGATTTGGTTTTGGGCACTCGAGCATTTGATTACCTGATGTCGAGCTCTGTTTCGGCCGAATGCTCATTAATGGCTGTGGGTGGTGGTGATGAGAATTTGCAGAATAAGCTTTCAGATCTTGTTGACGGCCCAAACACGGCCAACTATAGTTGGAATTACGCCATTTTCTGGCAGATTTCGCGGTCCAAGTCTGGTGATTTGGTTTTAGGATGGGGAGATGGGTCTTGTAGGGAGGCAAAGGACGGGGAAGAGTCTGAAGTTCCCCGAGTTGTCAATCTCCGGCTGGAGGATGACAAGCAACAGAGGATGAGGAAAAGGGTACTTCAGAAATTGCATACATTGTTTGGGGGTTCAGATGAGGATAGTTATGCCTTTGGATTGGATAGGGTAACAGATATTGAAATGTTCTTCCTTGCTTCCATGTACTTTTCCTTTCCCCGAGGGGAAGGGGGTCCGGGGAAGTGTTTTGGATCAGGGAAGCATATGTGGCTCTCCGAGGCATTGAAGTTTTCATCTGATTACTGTGTCCGATCATTCCTCGCAAAGTCTGCTGGTATCCAAACTATTGTTTTGATCCCAACTGATGCTGGGGTAATTGAATTGGGATCAGTTAGATCAATACCGGAAAGCTTAGAGGTGTTGCAGTCAATAAAATCATGGTTTTCGCCCTTTGCGTCTCTCTTCAGGGCCAAGCCGATGACACTCTTACAGCCGATGACTGAGAAGAAAGATGGGAATTACCATTTCTCCAATTTTGCTTTGGGGGAGAGACTGGATGGAAACCCAAAGATTTTTGGGCAGAATTTGAACTCCAGTTTTTCACAGTTCAAGGAAAAACTAGCTGTTAGGAAAGCAGAGGAGAGGCCATGGGAAGTGCATCCAAATGGGAATAGGATTCCGTTGCCAAACACTAGAAATGGTTTTCATTGTTCAAATTGGACACAGTTCCATGGTATGAAGCAGGGGAGGGCTGCGGAAGTTGTCGGTCCTCGGACTCCAACAAGTAATCTCCAAGGTCTTGTTAATGGTGTTGGGGAAGAATTTCGGCTTAATCAATACCAGCCACAGAAGCAGGTGCAAATGCAAATTGATTTTGGAGGGGCTTCTGCAAGGCCTTCACTGATCTCTCAGCCAGTTATTGTTGAATCTGAGCATTCAGAGGTTGAGGCTCCATGCAAGGACCAGCAGGCAAGTGCAGCTGAGGAAAAGAGGCCTCGGAAAAGGGGCCGAAAGCCAGCTAATGGAAGAGAAGAGCCCCTCAATCATGTTGAGGCAGAGAGGCAGCGGCGTGAGAAGCTGAACCAGCGGTTCTATGCATTACGCGCAGTTGTGCCCAACATCTCAAAAATGGACAAAGCTTCCTTGCTGGGAGATGCCATATCTTACATCACTGAGCTTCAGAAGAAGCTCAGTGACATGGAATCGGAGAGGGAAAATTTCTTGAGCACTTCAAAAGATTCATTGGCTTCGGAAACTAACCCAATTTCAGAAAATCAATACCGAGTTCCAGGCATCGAAATCCAAGCTGCCCATGATGAAGTTACTGTAAGGGTGAGCTGCCCTTTGGATACTCACCCTTTATTGAGAGTCATCCAGACATTCAAAGAGGAGCAGATCACAGTTGTTGAGTCAAATCTTGCCGCGGGGAGTGACATGGTGTATCATACATTCGTGATCAAGTCTCAAGGATCTGAGCAGCTGACGAAGGAAAAATTGGTGGCTGCATTTTCCGGTTCATCCAACTCTTTGTAGTCAATATTTTTGATGGGATAATAAGAAATTGCATTAATATAGTTTGTAGGCATAATATGTAGTGAAGAACCCATTCAAAGGTTTCTGCAGTTGTTTCTATATGCAGAAAGGGATGGTAAAACGAACAGCAACACAAGCTAGAAGTAGAAAATTACTACCTATCAACCATGTAGGGTACAAAATTTTCCGTGGTTTATTTATAGCATACATATTTTGTCATAAACAACTATTCTTGGAAGATGAATCTACTATTGTTTCTTTAGAAGCTAATGTTACTATTTTTCTGCTTGTTGAGTTGTTTCTTTAATCTTGTTTTGTTTATCTTCGCGCTTTCTTCCGAGTTTCTGTGAATGAATAACATATTAGGTTACTTTTTTTCTGATTTTCAAAGGCTGCTGTTCTTCTCTATATGACATTCAGAAGGTTGTTTAAAGTAAATCCTACATATATGTTTTGTTAGGATTTAAGTGGAGTTCCAATGGCCAAATAGTATTGCTCTGTTTTTCGGATTAGATTGTTTTTGCCTAAAGAACCATCTTTTGATGCTCAAATGTCTTGTAAGATATATGAGGATGTAGAAATATCATCAAATAATTATTTGGGTTGGTTTTTCATCCTCTTGTTACTTTTATTCATTGAACTTTATAGAAAAGTTTGTTATTGCTTCATGCTTACCATTATTTTTAAGTTGCACATTTTCTAGGAAAGTTCTTTCAACAACTACACGTTTTTTCTTACTATATATGTATGTATGTATGTATGTGTGTGTAATTATGTATATTTAGTTGTGTTGGTTTTTGCATCTTCTTGTTACTCTTTTTTTTTGGACTGAATCTTGTTAAATTTATTCTTTGGGCTTTATTAGAAAAATTGGTTATTGCTTCTTGGTTGAAGGGTGAGGAAGGAGTTGTTAACCAGAATCAATTCGCTCTTTATTGATGCAATGCTTACCATGCTTTTTATGGTGCACATTTTGTAGGAATTTTCTTTCCATTTGCAAAGGATCTTGTTATCAAGAATGGCTACTACACGTTTTTTCTTACTATATATATATATATATATATATATATATATATGCATGCTGTGATCCTGTGGATGACAATACATATTAAGAGATCGCATGTAAAAGATATGAGATTTGTGGGGGGACAGATTTGTCAATGAAAGCGACTATTAGATATCTCAAAACATGTGACATGTAGGGGACAAATAAAAAATATCAGAATATAAATTCCATGGTGGTGATGTTTAGTTTTACAAGAGAGAAATTAAGAGTGGCACTGATATATAAGAAAAAGAGATAAGAAAAAAAAAAAAAGGTGCAAGGACCCAACTCAATGCAATATGAGGCCTTAAATGAAAGTCAAAAAAATCCAAGTTGTGACCTTTAATATTTAATTTATGCCAAAAAAATCCAAGTTGTGGCCTTTAATATTTAATTTATTACTATAGATCACATTAATAATATATATATATATATATATCATTATTCTATTATTTTAAGATGTAAAATTACTAATTTAATTTTTGTATCAAGTATTTATAATATATATATTTTTTCAATAGATTATATAGTTACTCCATTTATTCTCTCTCTCTGGCTGGGACTCCTAAAAAATGTAACATAGTTGCTCACTTGGTAAGCAAAAAGGCTTTTGAAACCTGTTGTGGTGATTTGGAGTGAAACATTTGGCTTCCGTCGTTGTTAAATGCTCTTCTTTCAAACATATATATATAGTCTTCTCTTTAGTGAAAATATTATATATATATATATAGCTACTCCATTTATTATCTCTTTCTCCCATCCACATTCCATTTTTATAATACATATTAGTAAATAAAAAATCTTGCAAATAAAACAAACACTTTTTAAAATTAGTGAAAAAAAAAAAAAAAAAAAGAAAAAAAAAAAAGGAGGAAAGAGGAAAAGGTAGGGAAAGAAATAGGACCACATGTGTTTCTTTAACGAGATTGCAAAGAATAAAATATACTACTATTATTACTAAAAACGATAACTTTGAATGACCCAAAAAAGAATGACAGAATCTTACAAGAAACCGTGTCAAATGCGCGTGGAAAGAATAGGATTCAATTTTCTTTATTTGTTTATTAAACAGACATCTTTTTCCTTTGTATAAACACATACATTACACATAAATCAAACATCATGTGTTCACATGTACATAGACTCGTAGGTGGTGTACCTATCTTTGATTTGTCACGCTTAGGAAAAGTGTAGTTAAATGCTGAAATTCGTGACCAATTGACACAGACCACAAGTTCATATATATATATATATATATGCTCTTCTTCATTTTCAAAACTTGTTTGTTTTGCATGCCATGTGCTATTGATTGTCTTCATCTTCAAAACTTGTTTGTTTGGCATGTGCTATTGATCGTCTTAGTACACATGTGCCACAGTCGGATCATGTGGTGATCACTTCAATGTGCATGCTTTATCAACTCATACAAACTTGTGAATACATCATTATGAAAATTGATTGAAATATTAATCTGAGGGAGCATTTGTAACTCTAAAAATAGTTTTTTATTTTTAAAAAATTATATAAAAAAATTTTGTTTGGTTTAATTTTTTAAAAATTATTTTATGAAAATTCAGTTATAAAAAAGACCTATTTTCATATAACTGTCTTTTATTATTTTCTGAAAATTATTTTCTGTTCTGTAAATTGTTAAAAACTGTTTTTAAAATTACAAACCAAGCATTTCCTTACTCTTGGCATTTCAAATATTTTTAAATGCAAATAATTTTTTAAAAGAGTATGTGAATATCAATTAAGAAATAAAAAAAATAAACTAATTGACATATAGATAGGTTTTTGTTACCCAACTATCTCACACTGAATCCAAAAGTAGTTAATTGTGCTGTCTTGTGACCAAGCCTAATTCGAATTCAGTTTATAAGTGGGTATTAGTAGCCTAGTAAATGAGGCAAGGTTCAGCCACTGATCACTTTAAATTAGGAATTATTTTGTTTCTCTTTTTAAATTACTTGCAACTTTTATATAATTATGTAATTGATTTACTAATATTTGGGTTTTCTAATGGGAATGAGCTTGTGACATTGTATCATTGTGGCCCATGGATTTGTGACAATCGGTGGACCCGCATGTGGGTTCTAACTTAATTTTAGAGCTGTACTCAGGTAACATGAAGTCCACATGTCCAAGAAAATGTCAACAAGTAATTGCTGGGAAAGAGAGAAACTACTTTAACAAAAATCTAAAGTCAACACGGTTTCTCTCAGAAAATTCATAACCTAATTGACTTTAAATCTCCATATAATAAGCCAATATTCCAGCACAGTTGATGGGGACATGGGAGGTTCATTCCTTAGCACCTGTCTAGTATAAGCCACCTCTAAACAACTCAAAATATCATTTCAATGTATAAGCTAGAGGTTTTACATCAAATTAGCTTTAATCTAGACTAATTTTGTATTTACAGGAATATTGTAACCATGTTACACAGAAAAACAAAAAGCCCAAAAAAAGATTTAAGAGTGGCCAATATCAGAACCCTGCTTACAAGCAAAAAAAATCACTCAGAGAAAACCACTACCCTTTAAGGGAACTTGAGCTCTCAGTTCACTGGAGAAAAAACACATACTAGTTTTGTTCTACCTAGCCAGTTACAAGTATTAGATATGCTCTTCCAATGTTAGTAAAATGTGTATCAATCTACTAATCTACAATTCCCCATTTCCCTCGTACATGTTAACTTCTGTAACTGCAGGACCACCTTCGTTTTCCTTTTCGTTTCTCTTCTCCCGGATGTCAAACTTCCTTAGGTGACAGTGTCTCCATAAATGCCCCCTCTTCCCACAAGCGTGGCAGATTATGGCCTTGTCATTCTTCTCTGTCTCACACTGCATCCCTGGTCTCTTCATTTCACTTCTTTGACGTCCAAGCTTATTTTCTAGCTTTGAGTCTGCCCCATGAGCCCTCGTAACATGCTCCATTTTCTTGTCTTCATTGCGAGACTCTTCTTCAGTTCTCAGACGATGCATCAACATATTGAGAGAGAGGAAATCCTCGTGCATCAGCTTAGTGCGACACTCCTTCCAAGATGGGGGAAGCTTGGAAATGATGACACTAATGTGAAAGTTCTCATCAATCCACATTCCAGAGGCATTAATAGAATGGACAATGTTATGAAGCTCCTGAACTTGCTCAAGAATGGAGATCCCATCAACAATTTGAAACTGGATATATTTGTTCACTTGTGATCTCTTTGTTCCAAAATCATCGTCATAAACTAATTCGAGTTCTTCCCAAAGCTCTTTAGCACTGTATGTTTTCTTTGAGTATTGATAAAAAAGATGATCGGAAAGAGAGCTCAAGATGTGGCGACAGCAAATGTAGTTATCATCTACCCACTTTTGTGCAGCATCTTTCGCTTGAGAAATTTCTTCAGAACTTGCTTCCGGGCTCAAGGCAATAATTGGGCAAGGATCAGTGAGCACATAAGAAATATTCAATTGCTTTAGGAAAAATCCCATCTGGTGAGCCCAACAATAATAATTTTTCCCATCAAGACGGGTGGTCTCGATAGGAATGAGTCCTTGAGGAGCAAAAGCAGTCATTGAATTAGACATATTTGCTTCAACTTGTTTTCTCTCTTTAGGAGTGAGTACTTCAGGAGTAAAAGCAGTCATTGAACTGCACATATCTGCTTCGATTTGGTTTGTTTCAAGCAGGATTCCTTGAGGAGCAACTGCAGTCTCCGGATTAGAGGCATCTGCCTCAATTTGTTTTCCAACTGCTTCAGATCTACAATGCATTAATTTGTAAATCCAAGTCAGTCTATCATTGAAAAATATGCATTTCAGCGACATATATTATATAGGAAGACAAGAGGAGTGGCATCATCTAGCTATAGCAAATGTCAAAACATAATTCCGGTTTGCTCAAATAATTACTTAATTCGAGACAGCACCCTTGAAGTCCTCCAACACTCGTACTAATGGAATTTTTTAATCTAAAATAACCTTTTTCTAATGCCTGACAAAATCATATTTGAAAGAAGAAAACTCCTGCTAACTTCAAGTTCCAAGATGGATATCTCACCTTAGCCGTGATCCCATCTTCCCAATTGCTTCTTGTATTGCAGGAATACTCTTCTTAAAGGCCAACCATTGCTCAGTTGTCAAGCTAATTCCTGAGTGTAAAACAGAAGCAAACGTTATTAGCATCATCCGAACAGCTACGTAAAGCATGATGAAAAGGAAGAACACTGAATATGCCTAAGAGTAAATTGGTTGCAACTAAATATTGATCCTTGTATAACAAACATAACTGGTGCTATGCATACATTAGATGCAGGATCATCTGATGGAGGATCTTTGCCACTTGCATGTATAATTTTCATTTTTTTTGGAAGGGGCAGATCGTAGCCCTTCCACGGGTCCTCACACTTAAAGGATAATTATCTTTTGCCTATATGACATAACAGTGGAGCTGGATATCAAAGACAAAACTTGATCACACCATACAAATGGTATTTACCTATTCAGGCACTAAACTTCAAATTTATCCTCTTTTGGTATTCCTAGCGATAAAAGCTTAGCCATAGAATGAGTTTCACTCCATCCACCAAGATGCTGGCATGCCAGAAAAAGTAAAAGACCAATTTGTGTTGAGTAAAGCTATTAAGAGATCCCTCTTGTGACACCAACCATGAGCTTTCTATTTAACCATGGGATAGAAACGGTTTTTTGAGATCTGTGAAAAGTCAAATGAATCATTTAATACATCATTCAATTCAGTGGTTAAATATGAAGAGCTCGTGACTATTGTCATGAAGGGTCCTCTTGATAGCATTACTCTTTAGAAATTGAAGGAGTTAATGCCAAATTGGAGGTTTGGAGAGAAGCTTTAGAAGTAAAAGGGTTTAAGATATGTCGAAATAAAACTGACTATATGGAATGTAACTTTAGTAAATCTAAAAAGAGAGATGAGGATGTACTGAGGATTGAAAACCAAGAGGTACAAAAAGGTGAATATTTTCGTTATTTAGGATCAATTATTCATAATGAGGGAGAAATTGGAGATGACGTTATCCATAAAAACAAGACGGGATGGGTTACCATACTTTATGGTACCAAATGTTGGGCAGCTAGGAAACAACATTTGCATAAAGTGAATGAGGCAGAAATGTGAATGTCGAGATGGAGGTGCGATAAGACTAGACAGGATAGAATAGAAATGATTACATTCAGGAGATGGTTGGAGTAGCACCAATTGGAGATAAAATGAGAAAAAATCTGTTCTGATGGTTTGGACATGTGCAAAGAAAACTTTTTAGTGCGCGGTTTGGGAAACGTGACATAGTCCACATTGAGGGTAATATTAGGGGAAGAGGAAGACCAAAGTTAACGTGGATAGGGTTAGTAAAGAAAGATATGATGGCATGGGATTCAAGTAGCCGAATCCAAGTAATTGGAAAAAGGCTTGGGTACCCATATTGGAACATGGGTATGTGATATGAGTCCAGCACATCTGGTTGGACGTGCATCTATAATATTTCAAGTTCAATAAATAAATAATTGTACATAGAACTCTGTTCTTATATTCCTTTTGTTACATCACTATAAAAAGAGTAAAAATATCTATTAATCTAGAAAATATATCAAAGAATATGATTTTTTAGCAGTACTCCATGTCCTTGAAAAAGTTTAAAAATTTGATAAATCTGATACTTAGTCACACCCGGGCACCCAATATATGGCAGAGTCCATGTAACATGGCCTGGAATAAAAGAGTTTTTTCAAGTGAATTTAAAGCAGTAAAACCATGATGGACGAGATGATTAACATCATCTAAAGCAGGTTATAAAAGGTCTTAAAAGGTCTATTGCAAATATAAACCTGCAATAGGGAATGCTCTAAACGTTGGGTGTCATAGTTTGATGTTTGAGTTGCTGGTCCTGGTAGTAACTGCAATAGGTGGTATATTGACTTTCTCAGTTTCATGGTATAGGCTTGTTAATTTAGATAGGTTGTGTGTCCAGGGCCCTTTGCCTTCCTAATCCTTAGTCCTACCAAGTTCCAGGGTAGAGAGGTATACAACTCCTTATAACAGATTTTTCTTCATCGAATATTTGCTTATGTAACTATAGATAAAGAAATGTATCAAATGAAGTTTCTAGTCACCTACCATAAATAAATAAATAAAAAATGTTTAACGTCAAAACCCATGAATGCATAAGCAACGTAATAGTAGATATGAGACTTATCAGCCTCATGGTAGCATCCCTGATCCTGATAATCTAAGCAGTAGTCCACAAGAAAAGCTGTCCAAGAATCACATGGAACGTTGCCCTGTGAGAATAACAATACTGCAGTCCATTAGCTGGACACAGATCCAGTACGCTGGCTTCTAACTAGACAGTAGAAGAAACCTGAACATATTTTCCAAAAATCAACTACGAGATTTCTGGCTCAGGTTTCTTTCTCGATCTCAATTTTGAAGTGATTACTGATGTATAGTATCATAAAGCACACAAAAGCATTCTAGCAAGACATGGTTGAAAATAGAAGGCATAAAATACTATCAAGTGCATATTTAATGCTGTTAATAATCCATTTCAAACAGAAAACTGCATTAGACTAGCAAAGAAGATAAGCAATGGATTCATTTAACTTTTTGAGAGAGAAAAGAGAAAGAGTGCGAGTGGGTGAGTGATGTTAAGAGAGATATAATGTCACCTTTAGCAGTAGGAAACCGCTTTCCATGTTTTTGATAGTAATCCCTAATTGTCACATATTTTTTTCCTCTGAAATCATGAATTGCCACGTTCCTGTTGTCTGACAGCTGACACAAAACGAAAATTCTTTTGAGAACACCAACAACATAAAGCGTAAACTGATCTTATAATTTACAAACTCTAGCATTCAATTTTATGCCCTAAGAAGAACGGATACTTCTATGAGGTGTTGTGACACTTCATGGACACTCCTGGACACGTCTCCGACACTTCATGACTGTGTTCATAATTTAAAAATAATTTTTATTATTTCGAATACTTGGTCGACACATATTGGACACTTGGCCAACACATCTTGAACACGTGGTCAACACATTCCAAAAACTCGAATACATATCCCACGCTTTGTCTTATATAAAACAAACATATGGCGGTCTTAGAAATAACATTATGAATATATATATATATATATATATATATATATATATATATATATAACAAAGTGTCCAACTTCTTTTTCTATAAAAATTGACATTAAACACATGTCATGGTGTGTAATATGAACAAAACATTACTATAATGACAAGATAGAATAGTAATATCATATATAATATAATATATTCTTTTTTATATTCAAATAGTTTCACCTTCTAACTAACTTATGTGACCTTAAGATAGAAATAATAAAGTAATTGAAGTTCTATAATTGTCTTAATCAATAGATATATAAATGAAAACTTACATTTATATTAGCCGTGTCCATGTCTTTAACTTTTTAGAATTTGACGCGTCAGCTTATTCGTATCGTATCGTGTCCATGCTTCTTAGTTCATGCCCATCTTAATGTGAACTATATCATCCTCTCAAACTAAAAGAATAAGTAGGTTTAGCTATAGTATCTTCTCCCTCAGTCACTACATGCTGAATCTAGTCTTAAAAGTGCAAAAGCTTTTAGTTGCTATATACATTCAATACATCTAGATACATATACCTACATGCATACATATGTTTGTGTGTATTGCAAAGCCACATCAACTAATCCCGACATATGCAACAGGCACAGTTGGGAGTAGATTTTCGTTTTCCCAAGTTCTAAATATCCAAAACGACGAGAATCAAAATCTCACTCGCTTTCTACATTTAAGAAACAAAACAGAGCACTATTTCACGTTTTCATACTAATGTGAGTAACGTTTTGAACAGAAAATAAATGATAAAAATTAAGCTTAATCAGCACTTCTGTTGTAGTCACTTCTCCATATTTCACTAGCCATATACTAAAACTAGGGTTTAAAACAAGAAAGATACAGATAGGCATTATTATTATCAAGATTAAAACATTCAATCTAGAAAATTTTAAAACATTTAGACGAGGTAAAAAAAAATCCTAACTTTATAGACATTGCATTTCGAAGTACGGAATTAGAATCGGAGGAAAATTAGTTCAAAGATTGAAGTAATTTTCCTGCAATTTCATGCCATACAATACAAACATAGATTGAACCTCATATAAGTCTGGTAGAACAAAAATAAATAAATAAAATAAAATCGTTCATTTTCTTAAACCTTCCCAGGGATTTTAGCACTTCAACTCACTTTGTATATAACTTCGGCTCCACCATCGTTAACGTGTTTTGCATCAACATTCGACCTGGTCTCTTGTTCTTGTACAACTTCTTTGGTTTCTTCTTGGGCTTTGTCATCCAACGAAAGAAGAAAAGACTCGACGGCGCGTCTGACGAGTCGCTTGTGGTCCATGCCAGAGAGGTCGATGCCGACCCTCTCGGCGGCCATGGTTCGGACCTTGTACTCATTCACCTCTTCCAAGTCCACATCTTTTAAGATTTCGATCACTGTTTCTTCGATTTTTCTACTCTGGGTCTTTGGTTCCATATCTAGGGAAGAAACCCAAGAGCCAGACAGACTCAGATTGCCCCGTGAAGGACTCGATTTGGCACAATTAGAAGAGTACTGAAATTGAATCGGTGTCAGCTTAGAGAGAAAGATATATTTGACCCGGTTTCAACAGGGTTTATTAGATGCGGAGTTCGTGGAGTGGATATGGAAATTTGACCCGGTTTTAACCGGGTTTGTTGGATGCAGAGTTCATCCTGTGTCTCAAATCAGTCAAACCCAATTTGTTGAATCAGCATGACAACATTTAATTACCCAATTTATTGAATCAGGATTCTCTCCGGTGTTATTTTTGTCCATGCTTAATACAATAATTTAAAATTGTGAATCCAACAACTTTCTGTTAAAAAAAAAAAATCCAACAATTTAAGTTAACATTACAACAATTATATAATTGTGTTAAATATTTTATGGTGTTGTATTTTTGATATAAATATACTGTGTAACTTTGTAATAGTTTTTGTATGAACGTTAATACAAAAATAAAAAATGATTCTTACACCAATTTATGATAACGATTGTTAAATCTACTTAAAAAATGAAATTGACCATCCAGTTAATTGTATTATATATAAATAACTAATAAAAAACATTCTATTAAATAATTCACGACAACAAATATCACTAATTGTTTTAATCTAAAAGGTAAGGGTGTTATATTTTGTGAAGTTGTGTTGCATTGTGAGGTTGTGTTGCATTGGTACAAAGGATTTTCTAAACACGAGGATTCAGTATCCAATTTGTTAAGTCAAATGTGAAATTTGCAGTTAATTGTCATTTGTGTCCTTTAAATAAAATACACCTTATGCATCGTCTTCCAATTTAAAGAATGAATCATTCAATTTTTTATATTGTTAATCCAACTTTGAATATTACTAATTCTCTGACATTTTCTGAATTGTAAATAATCAATTAAGTACAAAATTGGCTCAGAACTCTAAATTTTCCCTTGACATAAAGAATTTATTAAGTCAACCTTGAAGGTCTTAATCATTCATAGCCATAGACAATATATTTGGATTTACTTACCCAAAAAAAAAAAAACAATATATTTGGATATTTTCAATAATATATATACACACCATAGGAGAAAGACCATGCAAATGACATTTCTTTGAAGTAGAAGTATGTTTAGAACAATCACACTTGGCATGTGCCACCAACTTACAATCTGCTTGTGAAACCTATTTCAATATTACTGATTAGCTTCATGGATCCATAATTCACCAACACTGCATGTCAAGATCATGATATAGCTAATAATTCTTTATTCTCTACTTAACCCTTTATTAAGAGCCCTCACATATATGTATAAATTATGATATCTGACACATCTGAAATCGCCAAATATACAGGAGTTCCTTTATTCAATCCTTTCCCTTCTTCAAATATCTTGTTCCACGCATCTTCTCTTTGTTTTTGGGCCTTCTCAATTTTATGTAACTCCCAAAAAAGTCATAATCTTCCCCTCTAGGTGAGCAACTAGTATAGTTTGGGCGGGCCCAACCTCAAATGGGGCTTTGCAAAGGAGGACATATATGATTGTCATTGTTGGTGATGATGGATTTAATCACATTTGCTTCAATCCTTCTATTTGTAGCTCTCGTTGCATGGCTCATGAGAGTGTCCAACTACAAAGCTAAGAGGCTCCCTCCCGGCCCACCAAGATGGCCCATTGTTGGTAACCTTCTCCAGCTGAGCCAACTGCCTCACAGGGACCTAGCTTCATTTTGTGAAAAATATGGGCCCTTAGTCTACCTCCGGCTAGGCAGCGTTGACGCCATCACAACCAATGATCCGGACATCATACGTGAAATACTTGTCCGGCAAGATGACATCTTCGCATCCCGGCCACGGACACTCGCCGCCATCCATCTCGCCTACGGCTGTGGCGATGTGGCCTTGGCTCCGCTAGGCCCACATTGGAAGCGAATGAGGAGGATTTGCATGGAGCAGCTACTAACAACAAAGAGGCTTGAGTCATTTGCAACACACCGGGCCGATGAGGCCCAACATCTTGTTCAAGATGTTTGGACCCGGGCCCAAACTGGAGGGGCTGTGAACTTGAGGGAGGTGTTGGGTACTTTTTCAATGAACAATGTTACTAGGATGTTACTAGGGAAGCAGTTTTTTGGGGCCCGGTCAGCAGGCCCACAAGAAGCCATGGAGTTCATGCACATAACCCATGAGTTGTTTTGGCTTCTAGGCTTGATTTATTTAGGTGATTATCTTCCATTTTGGAGGTGGGTGGACCCTTATGGTTGTGAGAAGAAAATGAGGGAGGTAGAGAAGAGAGTTGATGATTTTCACATGAAGATCATTGAGGAACACAGAAAGAAGGAATTTGGAGGAGAGGAAGATGATGGTGAGATGGACTTTGTTGATGTTTTGTTGTCTCTGCCAGGTGAAGATGGAAAAGATCACATGGATGATGTAGAGATCAAAGCCCTAATTCAGGTCTCTCTCTTTTTATCCTGACAATCAAAATTTATTACACGACCTTTAATAAAATATGAATATCTTATATCTCACGTCGCTGTGAGCCCACCACAACTGTTGTGGTGGTACCTATGTGAGAAATTAGACTAATCATATTCATTGCTTAACATTCAAAAATATTAATACATATTTTTTCCTAAATATATTAATAAATGAGATCACCTCCCAAGTTAAATGAAGTGATTATGAATAATTTATATGGTGTCCTGTATGATGAAATGGCACTTCAGGATATGATAGCCGCGGCTACAGATACTTCCGCTGTGACCAACGAATGGGCAATGGCAGAGGTAATCAAGAATCCACGCGTCCTTCGCAAGATCCAAAAAGAGCTTGATTCGGTGGTGGGACCCAGTCGAATGGTCTCCGAATCAGACCTGGTCCACCTTAATTACCTACGCTGCGTCGTACGAGAAACCTTCCGCATGCACCCGGCTGGACCCTTTCTCATCCCACACGAATCAACACGTGCCACGAATGTCAACGGCTACCACATCCCCGCCAAGACACGTGTCTTCATCAACACTCACGGCCTCGGCCGGAACACCGCGATATGGGACGACATCGACGAGTTCCGGCCGGAGAGGCACTTGCCGGCTGACGGGAGCCGAGTCGAGATAAGCCACGGAGCCGACTTCAAGATAGTACCATTTAGTGCGGGTAAGAGGAAGTGTCCCGGCGCGCCACTGGGAGTGGTGCTTGTGCTGATGGCTTTGGCTCGGCTCTTTCATAGCTTTGACTGGACCCCACCTGATGGGTTAAGACCTGAAGATATAGATATAAGTGAGGTTTATGGTATGACAATGCCGAAGGCTAAACCCTTGATGGCCATAGCTAAGCCACGATTGCCTACCCAAATGTACCAATGACAAAATATACCTTGTGCACAATGCTATTTCCTAATGTTGAAGATTCTTAGTAAACAAATAGATTGTAGTACAATTCTGCACAAGCTGAATAATACATTTTTCAATGTAAGCATTGTCCTGTTTTACTAGTATTCTCTCTGATTATGGTAACCTGAATGAATGTTACTTGTTTGTAGATATGCGCGAAAGAGATCTGGTTTTCATATGTTTGGTTTCATGCACTTATTTTCTTCTTACATTTGAATTCATTATTTATTTATTTATTATTATTTCAAATAGAATTCAAGCTCCAACCATCATGTTTCTTCGTCGCATTGCAGTGGCATTACCTCTATCAAGAAGGTTCTTCAGCAGTAATAGTAGTAATGAGCTTGCAAGCGCTATTGCAGAGTTCAATGAGGTATAATACAGTATTTTGTTCCGCTTAAGCTCTATGTTACAGTATTTCGATATGGTATTGCCTATTGGAGCTTTTTGAACAATGCCTAATATGATAATAATACCAACGTTATATATCACTAATGGATAGGGTTCATGTGGTTTCGTTGTCAATGTTTTGCACTGTTAGAATGACACTTGAATTTAGATTAGGAAGTGATGGCCGCTCCCCTCTGTTGCATTTGTCCGTATCACGTTGCATTGCATCATGGAAAGGAAGGGTGCTGCCATTCTGGCACATTTAATTTAAGGTTAGATTAGAACAGTTTTCATGGGTTTATGTGGTTCAGAAATTTTGGTGATGAGATTAGGATCCTCTCCGCTAATCACTAATTTCTGCTTGTGCATCCAATGGATAACAGTCAATCTTTGATTTGTACTAGTGAGTCAGTGACGTGCCATAATGCTGTCCACTCAAGGCAGTGGGCACCAGCAAAAAATCAGTGGGGGCAATGTGATGAAATATAGATACTAATGCCAGAAGGCCCTAAAGAGTATGGGACAATTTAAGAAGCAAAAGAATAAGTTAGTATGTTCAAGCATTTATTTTCCCCACTAAATGCTCGAATTATTAATATTTAGAACCACAGCACTTTGGAATAAAAATGCTTTATTATTATTAAATCTCATGTTAAGAATAATGTATGTCTCTGTCACACTTTTGATGTGAAGAAATGGTTGCCTCTTGCTACAACCTCATCCGAAAATAAATGCTTTAATCATTAATTAGAATTTAGAACCACAGCACTGTGGAACAAAAATGCTTCAATTATTATTAAATCTCAAGTCAAGAATAATTTATGTCTCTGTTTCTCTTTTGATGTGAAGAAATAGTTGCCTCTTGCTACATGCTCATCCTATGATCTATATGCTCATCTTGGTTTCCAGCTAATGGAATTTGTGCTTGGTGAACCTCCTTCAACGAGTCATGCTTATTCCATTTAAAACCAATTTATGGCTCAAGATTCACAGTTTTTATCTCCGAACGTAGTGGAAAAAGAAATTGGTTTGACCCACAGTCGTAGCAAGGGTGAAGCCCAAATGGTAGATGTCTCTCCCAAAGAAATTACTCAGAGAGTCGCTATTGCTAGTTGCAAAGTTATTCTATATAGGAAGGTCTTTGATTTGTTTTCAGCCAACCAAATAGCCAAGGGCAATGTCCTTGGTGTGTCAAAAATTGCAGGAATAAGCGAGGCAAAGCAGCAAGAAACCTCATCCCGCTATGCCATAACATCAGTTTGACTCATGTTTGTGTTGATCTAGCACTGAATCCTAATGATTTTTGTGTTGAAATAAAAAGGAAAGCTGCTTCAACAGGGAAAACAGGGGTCAAGATGGAAGCAATGACAGCAGTGACTGTTGGAGGCCTAACAGTATATGATATGTGCAAGGCTATTTCAAAGGAGATTCAGATTACGGATGTACAACTGGAGTGCAAAACTGGTGGAAAGAGTGGAAACTGATCTAGGGAGAAATGATGGTTTCCATGGAAAAACTACTGCTTTATTCAGTTAAATGGAGTGCAGGTTAGTGCTTCATGCTCATTTACAAAACACATCAGAATGAAAGCGTTCTATTTTTTTGTTCTCTGCATTTGAAGCCACAATACGAATTGATGCATGAAAATGAAAAGAACCAGAGTTACCCAGTTATAAAATCTTCCTGTATCTCATGAAATCCTAACTCTAAAATTACAGATGTAAGAATATGTGTGGCTTCACTTATTGTTGCTTGCTTTTAATCTTTTTAAGTAGTTGATTCCTTCAAATGTAATGACATCATGTGCTTGGCATCACTTATTCCTATTAAGTATGTTTGGTTTGAACTTTGTTTTCCAGTCAGAAGTTAGGGCTTATGAGCAGTACAAAATTTTATGAATAACCAACCACTCCAAACCTTTTCAGGTTAGTTGATGGTCTGTATGACAAACCAGCTCAACAATGCCTGATACCTGTAAACTCTTTTTAACTAATTATATCTTAGTACCTTTTATGGTAAATGTCATTCATGTATGAATAATTCGGGCTATTGATGGTCTGTCTAACAAACCAGCTCAACAATGCCTGACACCTATAAATTATTTTTAGCTCAATATATCTTAACATCTTTTATCGTATATTACATTCATGCATTTATGATTATGTGATGAGATTGATACCATCAAAAGATTTCTACTTGCTGGCAGCTCCCATTTGATAAAGCAAAATTTGATTTTCTTTGTTTCGTCAAAGAAAGGGAAAGTGTTACCAATAACAAATGTATTTAAATATATATATACTGAAGGATTTCTTATCTTCTGAAGAATAAAGTCCTAATTTGGTGGTCTCAAATCTGGAAATATTATGAGTACATTTCTGGTTTCTTTTTTTTTTTTTTGCTTACACATTAAGGCTTTTTTTCTAGTTGAAGGTTCATCTTTATTTTTCCTTTTGCTTTTGTTAAATGCTTGCCCAGTTGCCCCACACTGTTTTTGAAATAAGCTTCAATTATTAGGGGTAGAATATAGTGTTATTGTGAAGTCCACTCACATGGTTTCATTTCACTTGATCACTATCCTCCTTTTAAGACTCTCTTCTATTTCACATATATGCTGTTGTACCTAGCACTTTGATTTATTTTCTACTTCAGTTTTCACTCTTTTTTTTTTGTCTACTCTTTTAAGTGTCTGAAATGATGTTCCATCATCTTACCACTGTTTCTCTCCACCCAGAGTTGCAACTCAACCTCTATTTCACTTGGGGGTAAAATGAGCATTTGTTCCTGCCACTCCGTGATCTCTCTATGTGCGTATGTGTTTCTGTTAGTGAATTGTGTATTGACTAGTGCTACTCTGACCGAGGATTTCAACCGAAATTCCTCACCTAACGCTGTTTATTGGCGAGATATAAGGAAGTATGGGTCTCACTTCTTTATATTTTGCATATCCAACCAATCAATAATCTTCGGCTAAACATTTAGGTTAGAGTAAATATCACTAGGATCTAATAAGAATATATTTGGTAAATCCATATTGGTTTAAAAAACAGACCTTAATTACTCTCCCAATTTCTGTTTAGGGCTCAGAGAGGAAATATCACTAGGATTTAATAAGTATATATTTATATATATAACAGACATTTGGCTGAACTTGGTAAAACTAGGTTTTTGAACGGATGATGTTTTCTCTTACATTGCCTCATGAATTATAGTGTATGGATATGTATATGTTGGATATAGTGTTGTTAAAAGGAAATGCATGGTCCCGCAAGGAAATGAAATTGCAGAAATTAAGGCTTGTACCATTTACTGCAGAATGTAGCTATTGCTCATCAGGCGCAATAACGCTGCACCAAACGAGTCCTTAGGGCAGCCTACCAACATAGCCCTAGTAGCATTCATGCTCAGTATCAAATATCAATAGAACAAGACTAACAATCCTAACCATTTATATGACTAGTTGGAATCAGGTGGAAAATGTACATGAACCTTGTGCAAATGAAAATATATATATATAAACAAGAAAAGTAGTTTCAATAACACAAATATACGTCCATATATGCACACATATAGTTAAATGAGCTTATAAGAATAAGGAGCGTGAGAAAAAAAAACTCACCGCAAAGAGGTTAAAAAACATGGAGGGGATGAAGTTTTTCACAAGAGTCTTGAAGTGGGTTTTGACTTGAAAATGGACATTTGGAGATGAGTGTTTTAGAGGTTGATAATGTGGGTTTTGGAGTCGAAGGTAGAGTAAATAATTACCACTTCTTTTTTAATTTTCTGAAAACAATTTTTTTTTTATATATATAATTAAGTTGTTATAAAACAGTAAAACAACTAAGCACAGTTTGAAACTAAACATGGTTTTTGTACAAATTTCTTAGGCACTTATAATTTCACGTGAGATTTGCATAGTTTTCAAGTCAAACAATGACATTTCAGGTTTGAAAGTTGTGATCATAATAATAAAGTATTTCTGTGATGAACTGAACTTCTGTTAACATACACAAGCACTTTACTTGTTTTTGAAACAATAATATATATAAATAAATAATAATAATACGGTTCAGTGCACGATTGAATTATTTTAGACTTGAAATATAAAATTCGATGGAAACTATATGTCAAATCAGAGATACCTAGAAACATACTTCAAATTCATATTCAAATGTGTCTAATTACCACTACGTACTACTAGGAAAGTTTAGGTAAACATAAAGCCGTAAAGTTAATGGCACAAAACTCTCGTACCATCAAACATTTAAAACTGAACTTCATCCGAATAAACTCTTTGATCAACCTGAAAGTCAAATGTGACAGCCTATCCTTGTCTTCCAAAGTTAAAACCTCAATTGATCTTATTTATGCTTAAATTCAAAAATAAAAAAAATAATTATAACTAATGAAACATTCAAAGAGTACAAGGGTCATTTTTTGTAAAAATGACAGGTAACAGGTGTGATCGACTATATGATTATTAATTATTTGAAATTGAAAAGTGTGATGATTTATTTAAGTAACAATTTACGTAATATTATTATGACATTAACTTTTACTTACATAAATTAATTGAATTTCTTAAACTCTTTATTATTTCTTTCAATATAGTTATTTGAAATGAGATTTAATTAATGAAATTTGATGTGATGGAGTTTTTTTTTTTTTTTTTTTTTTTTGTGGGCATTTTGCCCTAAATATGTTTAAGTATGCTAACGAAATTGGGTTAAAGCCATAAATAAGATTAATTCCATAAAATTGAAAATGACAATGATGGCCCACTCTGGTATAATTGAAGTGATGGTGCAGCTGTTGCTGTTTTAGGTGATAAAGTTAAAGTATTAGTATACTTCTTACTTTAATATGGTACCACTACAGTACTACTACGTGCCTACCCTACCCTACAGCTGGTTACATCACTACTGATTTCTTGCTAAATGCTAACGAAGCCCAACTCCCAAGTAAGATATATCTTTTGGACCCCAAATAAAACAAAGATATATCTTTTGGACCCCAAATAAAACAAAATAAAAGTATAGGACTAAATATTCTCTCTAATACTAGTATAAAATAAAATCAGATATTTATATTTCACTTTTTTTTTCTTTTCTTTTTTTTTTTTCATTTTAACAATAAAAATTGTAGAGTAATTGATAAGAAATTCCAAAGATATAGTTGTCAATTTTATTTTTTGGTTAAAATGGCAGGTGGAATGAACCCATAATTTATATTTTAATAATTTTTCATCCTTTAATATAGTGGATAAATTAAGTGTGGTTTTCACATTAATTAAAAGAACAAATATCCCTTCGAGTAAGGGTCTAAATAGTATTGTTTTTTCTCCTTCATTTATTAAAAAATTAAGGATTTTCTCTTACAAAAATGGAGAAAACTCTTTTCTTTTTCTTATTTTTCTTAACCTTTTTATATTTAGGTCTCGTTTGGATGGGAGGATTTGGGAGATAGGAATAGGTAAAGAAAAGAAAGGATAAGGAATGGTGTTTTTGGACGGGAGGATTTGATGAGAAAATAAAGGAATAGGAAGGTCTTCCAAATCTCTGTATTGTGTTCATCCAAAAATGAGGATATTACCAATATTGAAAATAAGTATTGGGAGAAAACTACCTCAAGTATGCAATTTTTCAAATATTTCCAAGCAATCTCCTCAAAATATCAATATCAAGTAAGCAAATATAGTCCTCCACACATCAAGAAAATAATCATGCAAATTAAAACAACTCTATAATCCTTTTTAAGTGGACCGGCATCAAATGTGTTGCTATCTAAGCCAACTAAAGAATTAATCACATCCTTACCCTCAAACTAGCACACAAATCTAGTACCGATCATCAAGACAAAAAGTGGACCTTTTATTAAAACTTTATTGTTCTAGGATGGAAATATTGTGCAATGTGTTGATCTATTAAGCTTTCTAACGATTCATGAGGTCGAGCGTTAGGTCAATGACTCCCAAACCAGACGGCTTTAGGGCATTAGGCGTTTAAACACCCCTACGGACTCACAAGCTCAAATCAACTAGGTTACAAATCAAGACAACCTCCATCTAATCATTTCTCACTTCTCACCTTTTTGGAGACATGTGGGACACGTATTGTTTGTCTAAAAAATTATTAACTTGCTTTTTTAAGTTTTGAATATTGAAATTTTAAACTCAAAACACATATATAGAAAGATGTGAAATATATTATTAAAAAATAAAAGTGTACTTTTATTTGGGACAAATAAAAAAGAAAAGTATGACACTTATTTTAGAACGAAAAAAGTAGCATTTTTTTTTTAATCTATCCAAACTAATTTATTGTAATTCTCTTCTCTTTTTTTTTTCTTTTTTTTTTTTTTTCTTTTATCTCTCAAGGAGTAAGTAAATAAGTAATATTGCCATTTTCTTTCACTCCTGCCCTAAGCAAGTCTTAATAAATGATCTGTTCTACTTTAAACAAGTCCTGATAATATTTTTTTCCTTTTTCTTTTTATTATATTGTCGTGATAAATACTTACTCCGTCTTATAATAGTTGTTCATTTTTTTTTTTTTATTGTCCCAAAATATTTGTCCACTTACTAAATTTAAATAATATATTTTACATCTTTTTATAAAATATTTTTAAAATTTTAAAAAAATTCAAACTTGATTATATATATATATATTTAAATTTAAAAAGATAATTTTATAATTTTTTTTAAAAATAATACAATAATTATATGCCTCCTAAAAAGGTTTTACTCTCCGTGAAAGACATAGAGGGAGTAATTCGTACATTTATTTGTCAACATTCCTCATTAATGAGTCGAAAAAACATGAATTCGCGGTTGTAATTTCCAACAAACATTAAGTGAACGGATGTACCCGTAAAATCAGATTAATTTCTCAACCAGATAACTCCAACAGAACAGAACGCCTTTAACACACACTTGACTCTCTCTCTCCATTATTTATACTCCCAATGCGCTCTCTCTGCACACTCACTCTCTTCTCTCTCTTCTTCTTTCTGTAAGATGGTAGGAAAAGCCATGGTCATTGTCTTTTCCTTCTTCCTCCTTTCTCTCTCTACCTCTTTTGCCAAACCACCGCTTCAATACCAAACCCTCATTTTACACTCTCTTCCGCAACCACAGGCCCTCACATGGACCGAACAATCCGAAACCCTAACCGTACCAGAAGAAGCCACCCAAGCGGACTCAAAAACCACCTTTTCCGTCCAATTACACCACCGAGACGCTCTGTCCCTCAATGCCACTCCAGAGACTCTCTTCAACCTCAGACTCCAAAGAGACTCCTTCAGAGTCAAAACCCTAACCACCATCGCCGCCGTCAGCATAAACGCCACGGTACCCCGCAGCAGGGGTTTCAGCAGTTCCATTATCTCCGGATTGGCGCAGGGTAGCGGCGAGTACTTCACGCGCTTGGGCATTGGTACGCCGCCGAAGTACTCCTACATGGTGCTCGACACCGGAAGCGACGTCGTCTGGATCCAGTGCTCGCCGTGCCGGAAATGCTACACACAGACCGACCCGGTCTTCGATCCGAAAAAATCCAAGTCGTTCGTCGGAGTCTCATGCGGATCCCCACTGTGTCGCCGGCTAGATTCCCCTGGCTGCAATCAACGGAAGATGTGCCTCTACCAAGTCTCCTACGGCGACGGATCGTTCACCGTCGGCGAATTCTCCACCGAAACACTGACGTTTCGCCGGACCAGAGTGAAGAACGTCGCACTCGGTTGCGGTCACGACAACGAAGGATTGTTCGTCGGTGCCGCTGGTTTGTTGGGTCTCGGAAGAGGTAAACTCTCATTCCCGAGTCAGACCGGTCGCCGGTTCGGCCGGAAGTTCTCGTATTGTCTGGTGGACCGGTCGGCTTCGTCCAAACCGTCCGCAATCATGTTCGGGGAATCGGCCGTTTCGAGAACGGCGGTGTTCACTCCTCTACTCACTAACCCTAAACTCGACACTTTTTACTACATTGGACTCACTGGAATTAGCGTCGGAGGCGTCCGAGTTCCAGGCATTACGGCGTCGCTTTTCAAACTTGACCCAATCGGAAACGGTGGCGTCATAATTGACTCGGGAACGTCGGTGACTCGCTTGACCCGACCCGCTTATGTAAAGCTGCGTGACGCTTTCCGGGCCGGAGCTTCGGACTTGAAGCGGGCACCGGATTTCTCATTGTTCGACACATGCTTTGATTTGTCGGGGAAGACGGAGGTGAAGGTTCCCACAGTCGTGATGCATTTCGTCGGCGCGGACGTGTCGTTGCCGGCATCAAATTATTTGATCTCGGTGGACAGTAGTGGGAGCTTCTGCTTCGCATTTGCGGGTACGATGAGCGGGTTGTCGATAATTGGGAATATCCAACAGCAGGGGTTCCGGGTCGTTTATGATTTGGCGGGTTCGCGGATCGGGTTTGCACCCCGAGGTTGCGCGTGAGTGGCAGTGGGCAGTGAAGGGGCGTGGGCTGTTTGGGAGTAGGGAATACTTTTTCCCTCTTTTTTCTCAAACAAATCTTTGCTTTAGAAAAAGATAAGAGAAAAAAGGGCACTTCACGTGTTGTTTGTTGTATCAGTAATAGCATCTGCTAAATTATTGCTTTAAATACAGGGGTAACATTGTTCAACACAATTTTTTTTTTACTTTAGTTTAATCCTAACGTTTGGTAACTTGTATTGATTTGGATCTACCAGGAGAGTTTTTTTTAAAAAAATGGTATGGCTTTTTGATTTTGTTTTTTCGGAGCCGAATATTAGAATGAGAAAGTTGTGTTCTAATTTTAGTTTGGTTATGTGAACGGCGTAACCAAAAAATCAATTTTAGAAATGATAATGTTTAGTTATTCATTGCTGAGTAGTTTCACCTTACTCGGATCAACTACTTAATAAATGTGGGTTATTTTTTTTTATTAAAATTAATGTGGTAAATTATTATTGGAACACTGAGTAGGGTGAAGCGACTCATGAGTAACTAAGCATTATTGTTTCAGAAAATGCTGTTTTGGTTTAATAACTGACTTATTATTATTATTATTATTATTATTTCTTTTAACACTTTTGGTTTTAAATAAAAGAACAGGAGGATTTCATTGTTAAAACAGAAGAGTTTTTTTTTTTTTTTTAATGTTTGCAGTTATTTAGTTTAGTGTATCTAGATTTACCCCTCCCCTCCTCTAACATTACTTATGAAACTGTTTTCCTAGAAAGATTTGGTCAAGAGAAAAATCTAAGGCAGCATACTAAGTTATTAGCACGTCTAACTAATCACAATATTAAAAACTGTGAACAATTAATTTAGATAGTGTAGTATATAAATTACATATATATGGCTACGTGGCTGGCAATTTCATTTCAATCACATATATAATGAGAATATATATATATATATGTGTGTGTGTGTGTGTGTGATGGCGATTGGAGAGGTATGTGGGAAAAGTTTTAAGAAATGGGAAAGAATGGAGGGAGACACATGGCTGGGGTAGGGATTGACAAATTGAGAGTAGTGAGGGAAGAAGAAATGGAATGGGACAGTGCTGCCGCACATTTCGGTTGATGAGCATTTTGCACATGAAAGAGCGGGACACATGCACGCCGAACAAAGTACTCAAATTTACTTTGGTGTTGGGTGGCCCCCATTCCCAACATCCTCCTACTCCTCTGTCCACCCTCACGTTATTCATTATCTCAACCTTTTTTTCGGTGACACTTTAATACTTTTACCACCACCATCCTTTCATTAATTATAAATCACCAAAAACATAAATATAAATGCATATTACCTTTACAGTTAAGTTTTATTTTATTTTAAAAATAATTAAGTTCTGTTTTTTTAAGGCACACATAATGAATAATCAAACATATAATATAGGATTTTTTTCCCCACAAATTGAATACAGGATTTTGATTGCTCATACATAAAACATATTTATAAATATTTTTTAGTAATATAATGACAATTATTTATAAATAATTATTTGGAGTTTTGAATAAGTTTGGTTAATTTATGTGAATAAATGATTAGCATCATTATAATATTATTAATATTTTTGATGTCTATACTCGCTTAAAAGTAATAAATGTGTCCATTTATCAAACCCTTTATAATTACTCTTATTTATAACAAATTTATAAATTTAAAACAGTTAAATTACCTAAAGTGTTATATAGAATTCATGAGATATAAAAGTGACATTTTTCTTATCAGAATAAAAATGCAATAACTTAAATGACTGACATCATTATAATACTTTTTCTGTCCCATAATTAATTAGATGTTTTGAAAATTTTGATTCATAAAACATTCGACTATAATGAGACAGAAAGTGTTATTAATATTTTTTATGCTTACATTCACATTTATCTGAATAAATGTGCGGAGTTCTATCTTTAGAACAACGAAGTTACGGGTATATAAAATTTGGGGTCTATAATTGTGGCGATCTATATCAACAGTAGAAATGAAGCGACGCAGCACATGGCAACAGTAGCTTAGTCAAGAATAGGCGCCACCATTATTACACTTCACAACAAAAAGGAGTGCGAAAAGAATAGTCAAATGTGGTAGCTAGCTTGAAAACAAGGTAAGGCCATTCTCTCTATTTATTTTATTTTTTTTAGTTTAGTACAGTAATTGTTTTTGTGCTTTAAATGCTAAATATAGTAAAAAAATAAATTAGAACACTGTAATTTGCTCGATTAAGTTGCAAATGCCATTATTAGATCACGAAGAAAAGGTACTTTCTTTAGTACGTGGTGTAAATGACATTATAATATTACTTAATTGTTAGAGTAATCACATATGACAATGTTCAATCATATGCAACAGAAGCCAACAATTATGCTTGTGAAAAGAGTCAAACTATGCACCATTAATCTCTAATTAAGAAACTTAGTCCATTGCGATTTATCAAAGCATCAAGGGTAGACAAGAGACCATATTTTCTCTTTATCCATGTGCCAGACTACATGATCCACCAGGTGCACATGAATATATATATATATATAGTTAGTTGATATATATATATATATATGATATGAGTCATATTGACCTAATACAAATTATACAAAATTTTATACACACACACACACACAAACATGTGTCTGTATTGACCAAAACAAATACATACACGGATCTTTTAAGAGTTTTAATCTACAATTAATATCTCACTAGGAGTAGGACACACCAATTTTTAATTACAAAATCGGGTTCTGACTGCCAAGACATTCTTAACTTAAAAGCACTCTATTTTCTTCTTAAATTTATCTGGGAACCACATCCGTACTGTACAATAATGTAACGTTCATGAATAAGCATGAATGTGCTGGTTTTGGGCCTGGTTTGTTAAATACTGAATCTGACCAAGCCAGCCAAGCTTAAACCCAAATACCTAGGATCGAGAGATGTGATATCTCACAGCCAGGCCCATGTATATCATTATTCCACGAGAATAAATTGGGTATGCCCGCATGTTGTTGGTATATTCATCCAATCATATAGAATATATAATCTCATTATCAATAATTTTATAAGTAGGTGGGCCAACTTATTTTAAAATAGTACATTATCATTGGGTGAGTATATATTATAGGTAGGCGGACTAACTTTTTTCTTAAATAATGCATTATCATTGGGTGAGTATATTAATGACTATTATTTTACTATTACTAACAAATGAAATTAAGAATCATTTAATTACTAATAGATGTTCCGCTTTTGGAATATGCATCTAAAAACAGAGAAAAAACAAACCTCTTGTTTGCTACGGATTAGAATTATGAGTCGGAGGTCCCTAAATTGAAACCCTTTTTCTGGGTCAGTCTTTCCAACACTTTTTTGTAACGAACAATATCAGAAGGAGTCTGGTAGTTAATGAAGTTAGTGGTGAGACTCTCACCTTTCACTCATAGTTAATGAAGTTAGAGGTGGGACTCTCGCCTTTCACTCAAATCAAAACAATCCGAATTGTTCGACTTCGGACTCTAAAATGTATATAATGGAGAACTTCCACTTATGGTTGGCTTGATTTCAAGTATTTCACTGGTGCTTATGATTTTGACAAATTGATTAGGTTTGTTACAAGTTGTTCTCGAGATCAAAAACCCTTTTTTTTTCTTTTTCTTTTTTCACCACGCTGGGGAAAAATACACACTACCTCCATACCAGCGGCCAATCAAAATTTCGTTGTGATTGGCTGAATATTTAATAAATTTCACTCACAGGTCCATTTGACACTTGGTAAATTAATCTAATAAAAAATAATGATGATTTATTTTTTTTTAATATATTACCACACAGTATATACTCTTGTGAGAATTTTTTTTTCCATCCAATAGTTTTGACTTGGTGTAGAGTACAAAAGTAACTTTAAAATGTTTTGAAATGGTCGGGTTCTTTTAGGCTGCTGGCATGATGAATGGGCCTAACCGTCCGGTTGAGGCCAGAGAGGGTCTACGCGGAGGCCCAAGTGTAGAAAGATCAACTTGTGGAATCAAACCGAATCTTTGTGGGCTGCAATCTTAATCAACTTTAAATTGCGAATACAATAATTACATAAATATGTTAAATAATCTATTTACTAATATTATTACGTTGCCACACAATATAATTACATCGATGTCATATCTTCAATATAAAATGTGTTGAATAATTTTTTTTTAAAAAAAGTAGTTGCATGCGTGTTTATAAATTTTCATATCATTTCATCATCATCTCTGATGGATGTATAATTTAAATATCCATAATTAAGGGAAGATTGCTAAATTAACGCAATATTGAGATAGGCTCTGCAGATTACAAATTGAGATAGGCTTTACAGATTACGATAAGGATTAAAGATTGTGATAAGGATTAAAAATTACGATGAGGATTAAGTCTACAGATTACAATAAGGTAATTCTACGTGACATCTTAATCTAAGCCCTATAAAAAAGGCGGGGTAATCAACGTTTGGAGGTACGCAAAAAACCTTAACTCAAGTTCTTGATTTCTCTTAAGAGATTAGTTCGCACACTGACTTATTCGTTGGAGCCTACTCCACCGGTAACACAACGGTGCTTGTAAGATCACATTTTCTTCTCTCTGTCCAGGAAGTTAGATCAGATCCGGGTTGCGCAGAATCCATCATCAACAGTTGGCGCCGTCTGTGGGAACGATTTTAGTTCTCTAAATAAAGTATGGTTCGATTGCGATCTGGTCTGGTTGCTGGCGAATACGAAGCGTTGCAAACTTCTGATCAAAGGGACTCGACGAGGCAACCCCCCGCCGTCCCAAACGATTAGGAACGCGTCACAGCGTTGGAACAATAGGTTTAAACCTTAAATAAGGGAATGAACCAATTAGTCCAGAAAAATTCAATGATTCTACAACGCTTAGCCGACCTTAATGAGGTGGAGAATAATGAAGTACCCAATAATGACTCCTGTAGGATTAACAACGACGCTGAGCTTAGTCAAATAGGGGGTTAACAGAGAAGCCATCACCATCGGTCTCTTGAACGGAATAATACCAGGCTCCGTGCAGGTACCTCTGGTTGTGTTGGTGACAAGACTGAAGACGTCACTTATTTCAATCTGTAGATGCAAGATCTGAGAACTAGGGTCAAAGACGTCATACAAGCAATGAAAGGGAAGGGCCAGGCCACAGTGAACGATCTGGTACAGAAGACCAACCTAGCATTTAGCCTCGCTGTTATGTTATGAGTTGTCCTCTACCTAGCAAATTTAAGATGCCAACTCTTGAGAGCTTCGATGGGACGCGGGACCCTCTCGATCATTTAGAGACCTACAAAGCTCTTATGTATTTGCAAGTCGTACCGGATGAGATTATGTGCAGGGCTTTCCCTACCACACTAAAGAGTTGGGCTCGTCTTTGGTTCAATAAATTAAAGCCAGGCTCCATTGAAATCTTTAATGAGTTGAGCAAACAATTCATTGGACACTTCATCGCTGGGCAGAGGCATAGGAGACAGCAACACACTTATTGAATGTGAAACAGCAGAAGGGAAAGCCTCTCCGTGGTTACATAAGTCGTTTTAACGCTGATATGCTGCAGGTAGAAGAGGTGAACGACAAGGTTGCCCTCATAGCCTTTATGGGAGGACTACAGACTTCTAAGTTCCTATTTTCCTTATCAAAAGAAGCCCCTACAAGCATGACAGAGTTGATGGTTAGAGCGTGGAAGCACATGAACGCTGAGGATGCTATGAATGCACGAAAAAACAAAGATGGTGAAGATAAGAGGTCAGAGAAGAAGAGGCCAACACCTAACACTAGGGAGGAAAAGGAATCGAAGTACAAGAAATTCTCAAACAACCAAGCTGACAGATCGTCTCGCCGCCCAGTGAGCCCAGGCAGGTATAATAACTATACCCCCTAAATACATCTGTAGAGCCAGTCTTTCTGCAGATTCAAGATGACGCATCATTGAAATGGCCGCCAAAGCTAAAAGCTGATCCAATAAAGAGGTCTCTAGGTAAATACTGTAGGTTTCACCGGGACCATAGACATAACACAGAAGATTGTTTCGACCTCAAAAACCAGATCGAGAACCTTGTTCGTAAAGGTTATTTACGCAAATTCACAACTAGAAATGGAAAAGGAGGCTCCAACCCAGCCCGGGAGGGCCGAGATGATCGCCCTCCTCAACACCAACCAATGGGTGAGATCAAAGTTATATCGGGTGGCTTCGCTGGTGGTGGTGAGACGAGTTCGGCTCGGAGGGCTCATGCTAGGAGAATTCGGAGTTTTTCAGAGGTGAATGAAATTGGAATGACAAGTCCTCCAACAAAATTACCTCGAGTTAAGGAGCCGGTCATAACCTTTTCTGAAGAAGATGACAAGGGAATTCACCAAGCCCCATGATGACCCCCTGGGCATACGAGAAATTGAAAATTAGCCGAGAGAAGCTCCGACCCATGAAATCACCACTGGTGGGATTTTCAGGTGATAAAGTACATCCACTGGGGGCAGTTACCCTTCCAGTTACTGCAGGAGCCAATCCAAAGCAGGTCACTGTAATGGTGGACTTTGTAGTGGTGGACTGCCCATCATCATACAATATTATCCTGGGGAGGACAGCATTGAATGCCATGAAAGCAATCACGTCCACTTACCATCTCCTGATGCGCTTCCCAACTGAATATGGTATGGGAGAGCTAAGAGGGGACCAAACAATGGCTCGTGAATGTTATGTCGCCTCTCTTAGAAAAACAAAATCGTAAGAGGCATTTACGATTGAAGGGCTGGAAGGGAAAGATAGACCAGACTTTCATAGAGCGGAACCTACAGATGAGCTAGAAGAGGTCATCCTTGGTGACGATGAGCCCGAGAAAAAAGTGAGTATAGGGTCTTTACTCCCCCCAGGTATCAAAGATAAACTTACTCAATTCCTCAGGAAGAATCGAGACGTATTTACATGGGTCCATGAAGACATGCCGGGTATAGACCCCACTATCATGGAGCACCGCTTAAATGTAAATCCTGACTTTAAACCTGTCAGACAAAAGAGGAGGACTTTCGTTCCAGAAAGGAATCAGGATATATCAGAAGAGGTGGAAAAGCTCTTAAAAGTCGACTTTATTCAAGAGATGTACTACCCCGACTGGCTGGAAAATGTGGTCTTAGTGAAGAAGGCAAATGGAAAGTGGAGGCTATGTGTGGATTTCACCGACCTTAACAAAGCTTGCCCGAATGACAGCTTTCCTCTCCCAAGAATCGATATGCTCGTTGAGGGAACGGCTGGACACGAACTATTAAGTTTCATAGATGCATATTCTGGATACAACCAGATATCTATGTACACCTCAGATAGAGAAAAAATGGCCTTCATCACTGATAAAGGTTTGTACTGTTACAAAGTAATGCCGTTTGGGCTCAAGAACGCTGGTGCAACATACCAAAGGCTAGTGAATGCAATGTTTAAGCATCAAATTGGTAGAAACATGGAAGTATATGTTGATGACATGTTGGTGAAAAGCTTAAAAGCTGAAGACCATTTGACTGAACTGCAGGAGACCTTCAAGGTACTTAGGAGGCATAAGATGAAACTCAACCCCAGCAAGTGTGCCTTTGGGGTTTCCTCATGAAAGTTCTTGGGATATATGGTAAGCAAAAGAGGAATTGAGGCCAATCCAGAGAAGATCCGAGCAGTCATTGACATGAGATCGCCAAGATCAACCAAGGATCTACAATGACTAACAGGGAAGATTGCTGTCTTGAGTAGGCTAATCTCTCGGTCAACTGACAGGTGTCTACCTTTCTTTCGTGTGCTAAGGAATGCGTTTGAATGGACCCCATAGTGTGAGCAGGCGTTCAAAGAACTAAAACAATATCTTAGTTCTCCCCCACTAGTGTCTCGAACCATACCGGGAGAGGAACTATACATATACCTTGCAGTCTCCACGACAGCTGTCAGTTCAGCTCTGATACGAGAAGAAGAAGGGGTCCAAAGGCCAGTATACTTCGTGAGCAGAGCACTTAGGGGTGCGGAGGAAAGATATCCAAGGATGGAACAGTTGGCCTTTGCTTTAATTGTGTCCGCCAGGAAACTGAGACCATACTTTCAAGCGCATACGATAGTGGTCCTAACAGATCAACCCCTTCGACAGGTCCTACACAAGCCAGAAAGCTCTGGTCGACTGATGAAGTGGTCAGTAGAGTTAGAAGAGTTCGACATTCAGTATAAGCAAAGAACAACAGTAAAGGCTCAGGTGTTGGCTGATTTCTTAGCTGAGTTTACCCCTCCTGAAGAGGAGAACCAGGTTTAAGTGAGCAGATGGGCCCAGCAGTAGTCTGGGACTTGTTCGTGGATGGGTCATCTAATGTTCAGGTTAGCGGAGCCGGGCTTGTTCTTGTCTCCCTAGAGGAAGAAAGTATACAGTACGCACTTCGGTTTGGTTTCAAAGCAACTAACAACAAAGCAGAGTACGAAGCCTAGATAGCAGGATTAAAAGTGGCAAATACCCTAGGGGTTGAGCAATTAAATATGTACACCGACTCCGAGCTGGTCGCTGGACAAGTTCAAGCAGAATATGAGGCACGAGACGAGAGGATGAAGAGTTACCTACAAAAGGTGAAGGAATTAAAGAATCACTTCCAAAGATTCTCAATTCATCAAATACCACGAGAAGAGAATGGGAAAGCAGACGCTTTAGCCCGGCTAGCTACTGCATTAAACCTGAGATCAATAAGAATATACCACTGGAATATTTGGAAGAACCATCTATATCTCAGAAGAGACAAATTGAAGTGCAACAAGGGATATTGAGTGTGGAATGGGCAGATCCTATCATCAGATATATCAAGGATAGGGTGCTACCAACAGACCGAGCAGAAGCTCGAAAGGTCAAGATGCGGGCAGCTAGGCTTATCAAAGGGGTGCTCTACAAGAGAAGCTTCTCCATGCCGTATTTACGATGCGTTTCTAGCGAGGAAGCTGACTACATTTTAAGGGAGATCCACCTAGGAGTTTGTGGAAACCATGCTGGGGGTAGGTCACTTGCTAACAAGGCAATCCGACTAAGATACTATTGGCCCACCATGCAGAAAGATGCACTTGACTTCGTTAAAAAGTGCGACAAGTGTCAACGATTTGCCAACATCCCGAGAAAACCATCAGAGGAGATGACTCCCATGTCAAGACCACCCTCTTTCCCCCTTAAAAGAATGAAGGGTCAACTTCATCTTCTTCCCTCGTAAAAAGATGAGGGGTTAACTACTTCCCTTATTAAAGGGTGAGCTGAGTGAAACTCATATTAATCTACTTCCCCTGTTAAAGGGTGACCTGAGTGAAACTCGTATTAATCTACCTCCCTTGTTAAAGGGTGAGATGATTGAAGCTCATAGTAATCTACTTCCCTCGTAAAAAGATAAGGGGTTAACTACTTCCCTTGTTAAAGGGTGAGCTGAGTGAAGCTCATAGTAATTGTAATACCCCTAATTTTAAAAGGATAGTCTCGGTATTTATTTATTTATTTTTATTGTATTTTTTTAATTGTTTAATTGATTATTTGACTAATTGTTTATGTATTTAATTGAATTAAATGTTACTTGATTAATTGGCTACTTATCTATATGTTATTTGTATTTTGTCTAGGTGTTATTTGTATTATTTGTTTAATTAGATTGTGTGCTTAAATGATGTATTTGATTAATTATAATTAATTGTAAATTAAATGATTAAATGTTTTATTTTATTTTATTTTATGGTTATGGTTAATGGTAATGGGCTAACTAATTGGGTCCCATGAACTACTTGGATAGGAAGTTGGATGGGTATGGATAATTACCCATGGATAGTTGTATATGTATATATATATACATATGTATATATATATATATATATATAAAAGGAAAGTAATTTATTAATATTATATTAACTTTAGTATTAATAAATAATCTGATGTATATATTTTATATATTTATATAATAAGGATATACATATATTTTATACGTAACATGTTTTAAGTTACCTTTTTAATATTATGGTAACTTTAGTATAAATAAATAATCTGATGTATATATTTTATTTATTTAATGAGGATACAGATAGATTATATACGTAACATGTTTTAAATTACTTTTAAATGTTATGGTAACTTTAGTATAAATAAATAATCTGACGTATATATTTTATTTATTTAATGAGGATATAGATAGATTATATACGTAACATGTTTTAAGTTACCTTTTAATATTATAGTAACTTTTGTATTAATAAATAATCTAATGTATATATTTTATTTAATTAATAAGGATATACATAGATTATATACGTAACATATTTTAAGTTACCTTTTTAATATTTTTATTTTTTTATTTTTCTTTATTAAGTTGATTTGGATTGGAAAAAGGAATAGGGTTATTATTTAGCCTATAAATACACAACTATAGGTTGAAAAAGGAATGAAAATATATCACGTAATATATTCTAGAGAGAGAGTTAGAGAGAGAAGGAGAAAGAGGAAGGAATGAGGAGAAAACCCTTTAGAGAGAAGATCAAGGAAGAAGAAGTTTAACTTTCAGTCCGAAAGTTTAAGGCAAGTTCTTCTTCTATCTCTTTCCCTTTGATTCGTGTTTCTGTACATGCTTAGGAAATTGCAGGATTTATTAAACACATAAAATTAAATAATTATGCATGTTTAATTGGATTAAAATATAGGTTTTTATGAAATTGGTTCATATATGTTCCTGTGTTATGAATTGATAAATGCATGATTTTGATTTGATTTCTAGTGTGAATTTTTACATGTTTGAATTATATATTTTTCATATCTGTGGAATGATGGAACGTAGAAACATGTCTAGGATTCCTGAACATTAAATAGGGACTAAGTTTGGGTTTAAATAAATTTAAATACACTCAATCATAACGATGCTTGCTATTTGAATCTTTTAAACAAACGAATGGATTTAATCTTTTAAAATACTTTAGCAATTGAGATTAAATGTGTAGGATGAATTGGATATAGAGAATGTTTATATGACGATATAATAAAATATCATCATGTATAAGATTCAGTTTGTGTAAGACATATGATATAGGAAACTTAAATAAATAATAAGTCATTCATATTATGTGAAAACTTAATATCATATTATCATAGTTATTTCTGGAATGTTTGATGTATTTCTTTAATTGTTACATCAATTGTTGGATTGTGTGGTTTAATGCACCGGTATGGGACGGTGGCATTCTAGGGACGGATTAACTTATCAGTTAAGTCCTACCTATTTTATATAAGGGAATGGATTAACTAAAATGTTAAGTCCTACTTATATTCAAGTCAGGTCAGCTGAACAAGTTAAATGACTTATGGAGGATTAATTTATACTGGATAGGATGGTTACTAGATTATATATATATAAGTATGGTACCATGATATGAGCTTGAGTCTCAGGATCAATGGTTAGGGCGCGTATATCGTCAGAGATGTGTAGCTAGATATAGTGTAGTTGTGTACCCTGGTAGGTCTAGGTACTCATGTCCACTATATGTGCGTTTTGCATGTTGCCTACTATTCAGGTTGAGACAACCCTATAGTCTAGTGAGGTTCCTTTAGTGTGTATATATATATATACGGACTACTAGTTACTGTTGGATTGACTAGGATGTATACGTGTATCGGATCTCTGCTTGGACTGTAGTAGAGTAGAACTTGTTTGTAGGCCTGACCCACCATTATTTTTCAGGTGTTCGTCACGAGTAGAGGTTGATCGTGCTGAGCGGGGATCAGTCTACTTCATTCTTCCAATGCTACATAGGAGTTCCTTTATGATTCAGTTTCCTGTTTTAGATTACTGTCATTTGTTTAGTTTGGATTTTCTATGGGTCCACACAGTATGGATTCCCGAGTTGTATTTTGGAAGATCAGTTGTATCAGAAGAGTTTATTAATTAATGGAAATATATTATAAGGTTTATTATTAGATTATCATTTTAGTTTCTTGTCAGCATTTTATTTATTCTTCTTTATTCTTTTGTACTCTGTGTTCGTTTATTATCAATTTGTTTTGATATCCTCGGGTATTCGGGCGTGGGCCTGGCCAACCCGCATTCGGGAATCCGAGGGTATCACAGTAATCTACTTCCCCTGTTAAAGGGTGACCTGGGTGAAACTCGTATTAATCTACTTCCCCTGTTTAAGAGTGACCTGGGTGAAGCTCGTATTAATCTACTTCCCTTGTTAAAGGGTGAGATGAGTGAAGCTCATAGTAATCTACTTCCCTAGTTAAAAGGTGAGCTGGGTGAAGCTCATAGTAATCTACTTCCCCGATGAGTGAAGCTCATAGTAATCTACTTCCCTCGTTAAAAGGTGAGCTGGGTGAAGCTCATAGTAATCTACTTCTCCTGTTAAAGGGTGAGCTGAGTGAAGCTCGTATTCATCTACTTACCTTATTACGAGCTACGCGAAACTCGTCTTAATCTACTTTCCTTATTAAAGGGACGAGCCGACTAAAGATGTCAATAAAATCAAGTATAAAATAACGGTAGCATGCCAGTAGGGCAGCTTGCCAAATAATGGGAGCATGTGAGAGTATGAAGCCTAAGGGAAAGAGTAAGGATAGAATCTTGTCTCAGAAACTTTTGTTCAAAGTTTCAACGTCGTCTTCTTAAAAAAAAATCTCGGCGAGTTCCAAAACCCGGTTACTATTCATGGGTACAAAACACTATTCCTGAACTCAAAATCTGATCTCAACCGTTCAGATTGTGCGACACTGAGTCATGAACCTATCCTCCAAATTTCAGCTCGATCGGACCACGGACGAAGCGGGATCGGATGTTTGATGAAATCTGGGCAGAATGAAAAAAACCTGTGCGACCCAGTTACTGTTCACGAGTATGAATCACTGTTCCCGAGGTCAAACTCTGATCTCCACCGTTCAGATTGTGCGTCACTGAGTCGTGAACCTCTCCTCCAAAATTCAGCTTGATCGGACCACGGACGAAGTGGGATCGGAGCTTTGATCAAACCTTGGCAGAATGTGAAAAACTGCGTTTTTCCTTCTCCACTTCCACAAAACGTGTGCTTTGTTTAAAAAAAACCCTACACAGACGTCTACCTTATACTTATAGAGTTTTTCTAAACCCTAGGTTCATTTAAGTCCAACTCACAATCCTAACCGGCCCATCCAATTAACGTAAAAACCTACGACGGCTATAATATAAAACCCTAATTTATACTGTAATTAAAACCCTAGTTAGATGTATTTACCTAATTACCCTATTCACCATTAAATACTTAACAAATAATCTAATTGAACAAAATAATAATTAATAAACCCAATTAAACCAAACAAGACACACATAAAATAAGACACACATAGAATAATTAAACCAATTACACTTAAACCATTAATGCCAATTAAATAATTAAAACACTAACAAGTAATTCCAATCAAATAACTAAACCAATTACACTTAAACCATTAATGCCAATTAAATAATTAAAACACTAACAAGTAATTCCAATCAAATAACTAAAAATAAATATCATTTAAATAAATTAAATCACCACAAAAGAAAACAATTAAGCACCTAATAAAAAAATAATAATGACACATAATCAAATAAAATGCACTTAAATAATAAATTAAATACCATTAAATACCAGGAATATCCTTTTTAAAATTAGGGGTATTACATTCTTTCCCCCTAACAAAAGGAATTCCATCCTCGGAATTCACTCTTACCTTCTTCCAATATTTTAGGAAACCGTGAACGAATAACATCCTCTCGTTCCCAAGTGGACTCAGATTCATTGTGATGACTCCACTGAACACGAACCAAAGGAATAACCTTATTACGAAGAATCTGATCTCATCGGTCGACAATACGACACGATGGCTCTAAATAAGTTGCATCCGGCTGCAACGCAATCTCCCCAACATCGATATGCTGATACCGATCCTTATCTCGAAGAAATTTCCGCAACATGGAAACATGAAACACATTGTGGACGCGATCCAAAGTATCCGGAAGTGCCAACCGATAAACAACAGTTCAAATGCGATCCGTAATCATGAATGGACCAACAAATCGCGGTGACAACTTCCCTTTCTTCCCAAAGCGCATAACACCCTTCGTAGGAGACACTTTGAGTAGAATCTGATCCCCAACCTGAAACTCCAAAGCCCAAGTACGACGATCAGCATAGCTCTTCTGCCTACTTTGGGCAGTACGCATGCGATCTCGAATAAGAGCAATCTTTTCAGAGGTATCCTTAATGAACTCAGGACCTAAGAATCGATTCTCTCCAACCTCCATCCAACAAACAGGTGACCGACACGGTCGACCGTACAATGCCTCAAATGGTGCCATACCAATAGTCTTCTAGAAACTATTGTTATAAGCAAACTCCACAAGTGGCAAATATTCCTCCTAGTGGCCCTTGAAATCCAAAACACATAACCGAAGCATATCTTCCATTATCTGATTCACCCTCTCAGTCTGTCCGTCAGTCTGAGGATGATAAGCAGTACTAAGGTGTAACTCCGTACCTAAAGCTTGCTGAAAACTCTTCCAAAATCCAGATACAAAGCTCGAATCCCTGTCCGATATAATAGACAATGGAATACCATGTAGCTTCACAATCTCTGAAATGTAAAGCCTCGCCAACTGCTCCGAAGTGTAGTCAGTGCAAATAGGCAAAAAATGAGCTGACTTGGTCAACCTATCCACAATGACCCATATGGAATTATGTCCCTTGAAAGAATTTGGCAACCCTTCCACAAAATCCATAGATATGCTCTCCCATTTCCACTCCGAAATTGGTAGTGGCTGTAGAGCTCTTGGCGGCCTTTGATGATCAATCTTAACCATCTGACAAGTACTACATTGAGAAACAAAAAGAGCAATGTCCCTCTTCATACCTGCCCACCAAAACTGCCGCTTCATATCCTGATACATCTTATCGCCTCCTAGATGAACAGAGAACTCAGAGTAATAAGTCTCAGTCATCACATCCTTCCTCAAATTATCAGCAGAAGGTACCACTAACCGTCCCTTGTACCTTAAATCTCCATCAGCCCCAACATAGTAGAATGGAACCTCTCCGGAAGCTATCTCTGCGACCTTGTCGACACATTGTTGATCGGTGAGTTGTGCTTGTAAAACCTTGCGAATGATGGAAGGTGTAACCACCATGCAAGCCATAAAAGCATCCGATAACTCATCCACACTCTTTAAAGCAATCCACTCAGTAGTGAATAGAGCAGAAAGACTACCAACAGGTCGGCGACTGAGTGTATCCGCCACTACATTCGCTTTCCCTGGATGGTACTGTATAGAAAAATGATAGTCTTTTACAAACTCCAACCACCTGCGCTGTCTCATATTTAGCTCCCGCTGAGTGAACAAGTACTGCAGACTCTTATGATCACTGAATAATCTCAAGGACTCACCCAACAGATTATGCCTCCAAATACGCAAGGCAAAGACCACTGCTGCCAACTCCAAATCATGTGTTGGATAATTAAGCTCATGAGGCTTAAGTTTCCGAGATCCATAAGAAATCGGTCACTCCTCCTGCATCAATACACATCCAAGACCCTGCAACGAAGCATCCGTGTAAACAAGATACTCTATCCCGCTCTGCGGAGTAGCCAGAACCGGCGCAGAAGTCAGCTTCCTTTTCAACTCATCAAAAGCTCGCTGACAGTGTTCATCCCACACGAACTGTACACCCTTCTTGGTCAGATGAGTGAGTGGTCCTGCTATCTTGGAGAACCCCTGGATGAATCTCCTGTAATATCCTGCCAGACCGAGAAAACTCCGAATCTCAGTAGGTGATGTAGGCTGTCCCCACTCAACCACCGCTGAAACCTTGGCCGGATCCACTGCTATCCCCTTTTCTGACACCACGTGACCCAGAAATTTCACCTCCCGCTGCCAAAATTCACACTTCTCGAACTTGGCATATAACTGGTGCTCACGAAGCGTCTGCAAGATTATGCGAAGATGTCTAGCATGATCGTCCTCCGACCGAGAATAGATCAAGATGTCATCAATAAAGACAATAACAAACTAATCCAAATAAGCCCGGGAGACTCTATTCATTAAGCCCATGAATACTGCAGGTGCATTAGTCGTCCCAAACGGCATAACTCGAAACTCATAAGAACCATATCGCGTGAGAAATGCTGTCTTAGGAATATCCTGCTCCCTGACCCTCAGCTGATGATACCCAGAACGCAGATCAATTTTGGAGAAATATGTGGCTCCCCTTAACTGATCAAACAAGTCATCAATCCTGGGCAAATGATACTTGTTACGAATCGTAACCTTGTTCAACTCCTTGTAATCTATACACAGACGAAGCGAACTATCCTTCTTCTTTACAAACAGAACTGATGCTCCCCAAGGTGATGTACTCCTACGAATAAAACCCTGGCTGAGTAACTGCTGAATCTGATCCCTCAGCTCTCTCATCTCTACCGGTGCCATCCTATAGGGTGCCCTAGCAATAGGCGCAGTGCCTAGAGCTAAGTCTATCACAAAATCGATTTCGCGACTAGGTGGCAACCCTGGAATCTCCTGAAATACATCCGGGAAATCCTGTACAATCGGTATGTTATCCAATGACACAGTAATCCCCTCCTCATTTTCCTCCTCCACATGGAACAAATAGGTGCTACCGCCTCCTTTAGAACGTGGCATAGCTACTACATACATATCCTGACCAGGTATGGTAAAAATAATAGATCTATCAAAACAAACAACTTGGGTATGGTAGTGAGACAACCAATCCATCCCAAGTATCACATCATAAGTGTGCATGTCCAGGACCAATAGATTGGCTAGAAATCTGAGTCTGCCAATATCTAGTGTCACAGGCCCATCACTCTCATGTATAATAGCTGTATCACCCAATGGTGTAGAAATACCCTGAGGTCTAGTGCATACCCTCGTCCTCATCCCAGACAAAGCAACAAAAGTCCTAGCTACAAATGAGTGTGTAGCACCCGTATCAAATAAAACACGTCCATGCAAACCATGAATAAGAAACTTACCCTCAATAGTCTGAGGTGCCTGAACATCCTGTGGCATGGGGTTATACACCCTGCCATAGTGCAACTGCTGTGGTGTCTGTCCCTGAGTCTGCGGCGGTGCCGATAAAGCCAGATGTGTCTGTCCCTGAATCCGTGGAACCTGTGGAGCTGGCAGAGGCACTGGCGCCCTCTGTCCCTGCTGCACATACTGTCTCTGTCCCTGTCCTTGTCCTGCTTTAGGACACTGCCTGGTGGTATGACCATACTCTCCACAAGTGTAACAACTACCCTGGAAAGTACCAAATGGCCTCCTCTGTCGGTTAGCCTGTGGCTGACCATGTCCTGCCTGTGGTCCCCCATTCTGTTGCCTCTGAATAGGTGCCCCATTCCAGTGAGCATCTGAACCACCTTTGTGCTTCTTCCAAGGTTGTTGTCCTTGGAACTTGCCTTTGTCATTCTGCCGGTGACCATTGCCATTCCCCTTTTCAGCTGACTGACTAGTAGAGTCTTTATCTCCCCGCTTCTCACCACGAGCCTGTCTGATGTCCACAGTCAACTAATACTGTTGTAGAGCGGCGTCTACCACCTGAACATAGGTAGTATAGGCTGGACTACCTGTAATAGCTCTCTTGATAGACCACATCAGTCCCTTGACAAAACTGTTGCGCTTCTTCTCCTCTGTATCCACCTCCTCCGGTGCAAAGAGAGACAAGCGTGTAAACTGCTGCTCATACTCCGCCACTGTCATGTTTCCCTGCTGCAGACTTAGAAACTCGGTCTTCATAGCTGCCCTGACTGCATAGGGAAAATATTTCTCATCAAAGCGAGCACTGAACTCATCATAAGACAATGTCATCCTCTCCTCTGAGGTGGTAACTGACTCCCACCACTTTAGTGCATCCCCAACTAGCTTGAAAGTAGCAAGCATCTGCTTCTGAACCTCCGTGCACTGAACCAAACGAAGATGACGCTCAATGTCCTGTTTCCACTGGTGAGCTGCTCTCGCATCGGTTAAGCCTGATAAGACAGGTGGACTCCCCTTTGTGAAAGAGCTCTTAGCCTTTCCCCAAGAATCCGTCTGAACCACTGGTGCTGGTACAGGTGCCGGCTGTACCTGAGGCTGATTCCGAAGTGCAGCTGTTACCCCAGCCTCTATAGCCCGAGCAACGAGGTCATTGAGGTGAGAAGGAATCTCTGGATCTCTGACCTGGTCCAGAGTCTGTTGAACATTCTCCTGTTCCTCCTGAAACTGATCCATGTCATCTTGAAACCCAAGCCTTTGCTGCTCTTCCTCCATTTGCTGACGCCGTAGGAGATATTGTTGCCTACGTGCCGTTCTCCTTTTGTTCCTAGTTCCTTGCATGTTCTGTCCATTTCTAGCGTTAACCATCTGTTAACACGAAAAGACAGACGTTAGTACCCTTTCTATACGAACCATAAGGAATACAATGAATCCTAACTTAAGTTCTATTCAAGAGAAAACGCTACGCGGAAGACTTAATATGAAAACATCCTAGAGACACTTGAACCTGGAGTGCTCTGATACCAACTGAGATACCCCTCGGATCCGAGACACGAGTTGATCAGGCCCAGGCCCAAACCCGAGGGAATATCAAACAATTAATATTTTATAATGAACACGGAATACAAAATAAATTAAGAAATGAAATTAAAGCTGGAAGGAACTAAAAATAGAATCCGCAAAATATTATAATTATTAAAATCCATCAAACCCAAACTCCAAAACTTCATCAGTTTACAACTTGGGAATCCATCTCTAGTGGACCCCTATTAAACATCTAAACGAAAGATAGAACAATTATAATAAACGTCCAGAAATAAAACTATAGAGAGAGCCCTACATCGTCGGAAGAGTGAATAGAGATCTCTGCTCAGCACGAACATGTCTAAGCCTGGAACTGTCGTGTACCTGAAAAATAGAAGTGGGTCAGGCCCACGCGCAAGTTCTATACTACTACAATCCAAACAGAGGCCCGATACGCATGTACATCCTAAACAATTCAACAATAGCTAATAGTCCGTAAATATATATATAGTCACACTAAAGGACTCTCACTGGATTACAGGCCGGTCTCAACCTGAATAGAGGTAACATGCTAAAACGCACACGAAGTGGGCATATGTACCTATACCTAAACAGGGTACACCTCCAACCATCGTAGCCAGCTACACATCCCGATGCATATACGCTTCCTAGCCATCGGTCCTGAGACTCAAGCTCATACCGAGGCACCATAACAGTACATATATAAAATCCATCCAAAATCTCTGGTATTGCCGCTCAACAAGTAGTTGCCATGACAATACAAATCTACGGGACTTAACTTTTAGTTAATCCCATCCTTATTCCAAGTAGGTGGGTAATGGTATTGTTTTAAAAACCAAACCCATTCCTAGTATGCCACCGTCCCATACCGGTGCCTATTTTCCAATCATCCTGTAGTCAATAATACCAATAAATCAAGTATATATCAACTAAATTCCAACATCCAACATTCAATGTTAGCAGTAATAAAATAAGCATTGATAAACAGGGTCACAACAACAACATATACATGCCCAATTTAAGTTGTTCCCTTTAGTCTGATATAAAGACAGAATTAATTAAAACTTCCATTTAACACCTTACAAATGACATACAGATATGTAGGGTATGTATCACAAAATCCTAACCTCCACAGTTGATACTAACTGTGATAATGTAAGCATCAGAACAATATTTACAGTATGTATGTAGACATGCTCAAATTATAGTGTTCCACAAAACCGATCTAGTGTTAAACTTAAATCCTCCTAGTATCTAAGTTCCAACAGTTGCTATTACAGAAGTTAAGATAGCTATCATCTAGACCCATCCTTCCAATAATTTATACTAGCAGTGGTAAGGAAAAACGTGAACCACAGAACCACAATGCATCCACAAACATGCTTAGTCTAGGTTGAACAAGCATACAACACTATTGTAACTACCAGTTTCATAGCAAAACAGATATCATTTTAGTTTGGTTTAATCTTCATTAATCCTGAAATCATTTAAGAGTGCAAAGAGTATGAAGCCTAAGGGAAAGAGTAAGGATAGAATCTTGCCTCAGAAACTTTTGTTCAAAGTTTCAACGTCGTCTTCTTAAAAAAAAATCCCGGCGAGTTCCAAAACCCGGTTACTATTCATGAGTACGAAACACTATTCTCAAACTCAAAATCTGATCTCCACCGTTCAGATTGTGCGACACTGAGTCATGAACCTATCCTCCAAATTTCAGCTCGATCGGACCACGGATGAAGCGGGATCGGATGTTTGATGAAATCCGGGCATAATGGGAAAAACCTGTGCGACCCAGTTACTGTTCACGAGTACGAATCACTGTTCCCGAGGTCAAACTCTGATCTCCACCGTTCAGATTGTGCGTCACTGAGTCATGAACCTCTCCTCTAAAATTCAGCTCGATCGGACCACGGACGAAGCGGGATCGGAGCTTTGATCAAACCTTGGCAGAATGTGAAAAACTGCGTTTTTCCTTCTCCACTTCCACAAAACGTGTGCTTTGTTTAAAAAAAACCCTACACAGACGTCTACCTTATACTTATAGAGTTTTCCTAAACCCTAAGTTCATTTAAGTCCAACTCACAATCCTAATCGGCCCATCTAATTAACGTAGAAACCTACGACGGCTATAATATAAAACCCTAATTTATACTGTAATTAAAACCCTAGTTAGATGTATTTACCTAATTACCCTATTCACCATTAAATACTTAACAAATAATCTAATTGAACAAAATAATAATTAGTAAATCCAATTAAACCAAACAAGACACACATAAAATAAGACACACATAGAATAATTAAACCAATTACACTTAAACCATTAATGCCAATTAAATAATTAAAACACTAACAAGTAATTCCAATCAAATAACTAAACCAATTACACTTAAACCATTAATGCCAATTAAATAATTAAAACACTAACAAGTAATTCCAATCAAATAACTAAAAATAAATATCATTTAAATAAATTAAATCACCACAAAAGAAAACAATTAAGCACCTAATAAAAAAATAATAATGACACATAATCAAATAAAATGCACTTAAATAATAAATTAAATATCATTAAATACCAGGAATATCCTTTTTAAAATTAGGGGTATTACAGCATGCCAGCAGGGCAGCTTGCCAAATAAAGGCAGCATGCCAGCAGGGCAGCTTACCAAATAATGGGAGCATGCCAGCAGGGCAGCTTGCCAAATAAAGGCAACATGCCAGCAGGGCAGCTTGCCAAATAAAGGCAGTATGCCAGCAATGCAGCTTACCAAATAAAGGCAGCATGACAGCTTGCCAAATAAAGGCAGCATGTCAGCAGGGCAGCTTGCCAAATAACTGCAGCATGCTGGCAGGACAGCTTGCCAAATAACGGCAGCATACTGGCATAACAGCTTACCAAATAAAGACAGCATGCCAGCAGGGCAGCTTGCCAAATAACGACAGCATGCCAGCATGACAGCTTGCCAAATAAAGGTAGCATGTCAGCAGGGTAGCTTGCCAAATAACGACAGCATGCTGGCAAGGCAGCTTACCAAATAATGGGAGCATGCCAGCAGGGCAGCTTGCCAAATAAAGGCAGCATGCCAGCATGACAGCTTACCAAATAAAGGCAGCATGTTAGTAGGGCAGCTTACCAAATAACAGCAGCATGCTAGCATAACAGCTTGCCAAATAAAGGCAGCATGCCAGCAGGGCAGCTTGCCAAATAAAAGTAGCATGCCTGCCAAATAAAGGCAGCAGGGCAGCTTGCCAAATAACGTCAGCATGGCAGCTTGCCAAATAAAGGCAGTATGTCAGCAGGGCAGCTTGCCAAATAACGGCAGCATGCTGGCAGGGCAGCTTGCCAAATAACGGCAGCATGCTGGCAGGGTAGCTTGCCAAATAACGGCAGCATGTTAGCATAACAGCTTGCCAAATAAAGGCAGCATGCCAGTAGGGCAACCTGTCAAATAATGGCAGCATGCCAGCAGGACAGCTTGCCACGGCAGCATGGCATGGCAGCTTGCCACATAACGGTAGACTACCAGCATGGCAGCTTGCCACATATACGAGCTGCCAATGTGGCACTACGACAAATATACAAACTTGCCAATATACGACAAATATACGAGCTTACCACATATACGAGCTGCCAATGTGATACTATGATCCCCGACTGTATTCGCGAAATGACAATATAAGTCAGGCTAATGGACAAGGCTCTGCAATTTTAACTATATATTATTATGTAATATTTTGGAATTAACGTTCCGGTGGTTTGACAAGCAATCCTCCGAAACGAGGGGCAACTGATGGATGTATAATTTAAATATTCATAATTAAGGGAAGATTGCTAAATTAACGCACTATTGAGATAAGATCTGTAGATTACGATAAGGATTACAGATTGAGATAGGCTTTACAGATTACGATAAGGATTAAAGATTACGATGAGGATTAAGTCTACAGATTACAATAAGGTAATTTTACGTGACATCTTAACCTAAGCCCTATAAAAAAGGGGGGTAATCAACGTTTGGAGGTACGCAAAAAACCCTAACTCAAGTTCTTGATTTCTCTTAAGAGATTAGTTCGCACACTGACTTATTCGTCGGAACCTACTCCACCGGTAACACACCGGTACTTGTAGGATCACCTTTTCTTCTCTCTGTCCAGGAAATTAGATCATATCCGAGTTGCACAGAATCTATCATCAACAATCTCCTTTTTCTTTTCTAAAGGACAAAATTTTTCTCTTTAAATTTCATAGCATATTTACATCTTTAAGAATTTAAAGGATAACTTGTTCATTCAATCAACAAATTTATTGAAAAAAAAGAGAATTATCTTGGAAGAAATAATATTAATAAGTAAATGAAGGAAAATTTTATATTCTTCTACCTATTTGATTAGGATGAAAATTTTCAAGAAAATAAAATTTCCATTACTTGAAAAAAGAGAGCATAATTTCTTGGGTTTTCTACCCGATAAATTTGGAAGAAAATTAAATAGTTATCCGGATGACATTGTCAAAAATAAAAAATTCTTTTCGCTTTCCAAACTCTTAAAAAGGAATCTTTTATTTCTTAATTTTCTTTTTATAACTTTCCATATGAGCTTTTAAACAAGTTTCCTAAAAGAAATCATTAAACTTTTTATTGTCACTACTAATAAATCATAAGATAATTAATAAGTAATCATACCAATGGTATGCAAGAGAAATAGATACCATACATGTCAACATAGTCCAGAGTAATAGGAAGACAAAGTAAGTAGTAACAGCTATCAATTCCTAAGAAAAATTAAGTTCCATAAAAAGTGAATCGAGATCAAAACCACCCTTGCATAGTTGTATATACCTAATCCATCTAACCTCCTATTTAACACACTTATTTATTTATTTTTAATCTCTCTCTCCCCTCTCCTCTCGTCTGTCTCAATTAGGGCAATATAAGAAAAGGGCATCAAAAAGAGCATCTCTCTGGTTTCATTCGAGAAATCTGAACAGTTGAGTGAAAATTACAGCTAAAAGAATCAGACCCAACACAGAATCAACCCATAATGTGATATAATTATCTCTTTTTGCTTGTATAAACATATAGATTTTATATATTGTATGAATGGACATGGATAACATTGAATGCATATCATCCTCGGATGGTTTGGATGAGGATGAGATCCATCAACATCATCACCCTCAGTTTTCGTCCTTGAAGCCTCACAATAACGTTGTCTCTTCCACGATCCATCCAACCACAAGCGTTCATGAGCTTCTCGAATGCCCAGTTTGTACCAATTCAATGTACCCTCCAATACATCAGGTTTGTTCTATATTGAATGTAAATTAATGGGTTCTTGTTTTTCTTTATCCTTAATTGTGCCTTTTCGATTGTTTGCGGTTGGATTTTTCATGAATTGGTTTCATTTGATGTGGAGGTTCTCGGGAACCCTATTTTGATGTATCATGTGATGCAAGTTTGCATTTTTAAAAAATTGTTTACTATAGTTCTTTAATTTCCTCAGGTTGATGATTGGTTGGTTGGGGTTTTGAAATTTTTTGTAAAAAATTAGTTAGTGTCTTGGGGGTCAATTTTATGGAGAATGCTGCATTCTGTTTGAAGACTGTTGTTGCATGAATTCATTTGTGGGACTTTTGTTGATTGGTTGATTTAATTGAGTTAGATTGTTCGGGGTTTGGTTATTTGATCTTATGGTTGGCAGGAAGAGGGCACCATGAGGTAAAGGTTAAGTACTGTACATATGCCCATAGGTAGGGTGAATGAGGATGTTTGGGGGCTTCTTTTTTTTTTAATAGTTTTTTTGGTTTTTTGTGCTGGACCATGTTACATCTTCTTTTAATTACTGGGATAGATCTGATCGCAAACTATGATGATGAATTTCAAAATGGATCTTCTATAAGTGGGAAAATTAGGAAGTAACAATTTGAGTAAGGAGCATATAGGACATCAAATGGGAACCTCACTAATGCAACATAAATTTTGTGTGAGAGGGATTATGAGTTTACATACTCCCCCAAAGAAAGAGAGATGGACTGCCCAACTATCTAATTGTTGTCATGGTTTCTTGAATCCTGACACCAAGAAGAGGCATTTCCAAGTATACAAGGGGAGCAATTGGACCCGACTATATAGGAAGACAAGATTGAGAGTTTGGAGAGAGTGAGAACTCAATTGTAAGATTTGTGGGTACAATTTGATAGTTTGGCATTAAGTCACATAATTCATTTGACAGAGTGGCGATTCTGCCCCCTGCGCACATATTTATGAATTGGGAGTGAATCCGTGGCAAATTTGCGGAATCAATATTTAGAATCCAGAGATTCACTTTTTTAGTACGCACTTCAAAACGATTTCCATCCAGTAGCTGCCACATGAGCATCTTTTAATGGAGCTCTCACCTTTTCAATGCAAGAGGCTCGTTATCCAATTGCCGCGTGTGCGCTTTAGGTTATAAATTGATACATTAAAAGAAAATTAATGATTGAAGTCTTGAAACTGACCACTTTGACAACTCTCCCTTCTGATATGTATTATACTATGACAAATGTTAACTACATTATATATATTAACAAAAACATTATCAAAAATATATTATATTAATTAAAAAATATGCACCAAAAATAAAATTTAATAAATTAATATAATTATATTTCATCTAAGATATGTACACATACATATGATATATAATATACAAGCGCTCTCGAGGCGATCCCACTCTCATTAATTTTGGACTTTGGTGCTATCTTGTTCTCGCTTCGGCTATGTGTGATTACACATAGCTTTTGCAGCCACATTATAGTTTTCTGCAATTGTACAGTGAACTTTATTGATCATCTTTGCTTGTGGATGTAGGCCTTAGTGCTAGTATTTTTTTTAACGATCCTTTGTGAACTGGCCTCATTGACATTACTTCTGAATAACATACTCAATGACTGTGCAAGTGTCATTTATTGCATAAGCCTTAATTACAGTGATTGAATCATATGTTAACATTACTATCATGGCGAGGACTACTTTCTTTTCTTTTGGGGTAAGCTTCAAGGACTATTTTTGCTTTCCAACATCTACAATTACACCTTATGAAGTCACATAACTAGCTGGTGAGAAAGGCCATTGCAATGCAGTGTCGTGTAATCTGTTGGTAGTTGGCACTGCTAATGGGTCTGAGAGACTCTCGCTTGTATATTTTATAGAACAATATCTTCTGCTGCTTTAATATTTGAAGAACAACGGCAAACTTTCTTTTTCCGTTATTTTTCTTCTATTTTATCTTATTGAAAGGGTTGGGGGTGTTCAGGAAAGGATACTAAATAATTGCTTCTTTTTGTGAGAATAAACCGTGAATTGCTTGTGCCTTTTTGTGTGGTGATTTTGTGGTGAAAAGGTTGGACTTAGACCAGCATTACAACAATTTTTCACTTGTTGAAAATTGGCCTCAGTAAATTTGTGACCTTAAAGCACATTGCTGATTCACAACCTCTGATAAAGTTTGATTGCTTTCATCATCCAAAAGCTTCTTTTTTTTTTCTTTTTCCCTCTCAAGATAAGGAATTTGGAGTCTGTTGGTACTTCATAAGGATTATGCTAATGGGAGTTTTGAAGGAGTAGTGATGGGTGTCTGGGGTATTGGGAGGTCATTTCTGTGTTTCCTTTACAATTGAGCAGTTTGTTCTTAGTTTTCTAGTGAGATGATGTGGAATAAATTCTGTGTATAAATGTCACAGTAAGAGTTCGTCCTGCATTTTATTGCTTCCATTCCTTATATTGTACAAAGTTATATTTTATCATTGCTGGTGTTTGATACTCTGATTTTGATATGGCTTCCCAAAGCTGTGAACGAGTGGCTGGGCTGAACTGGACAAAATTATGTGGCCTTTAATCTTTTGACAATATAGGTGAAGGAACAAAAATTTTAGTGCTGCAATACGTTTCATATGCATGTTCATAACCATCTATATGTTACTCTTCATTGTTGCTCCATTTTCTATTTTTCGTTCATCTCTTAATGTAATTTATGGTCTTCTCTGCCATTACAGAATTTGCATGTTGGCTTTATAGGCTTTCCCTTTGATTATTTGTATCTTCTGGTCAAACTGAAGGTTTGAAGAAGAACTCAACTTCAACTTCAGGTTACCTCCTAGCTCCAGTTAGAATTATCGCCAATTCATCATTTCAACTCTGTATAATTGCAGATTTGTCCATGAATTGGGGTCTCTTTTGTATTCTGTAAAGTTCCCTCAATTTTTATGGTTTTTGACTACACGAAAGCTTAAACTTAATATTTAATCTCCATGGGATAGCTGAGTTGGCATAAGGTCTCTGGGCATGACCCAGAGGTCTTGTATTCAGTTCTGGAGGCGTCAAAAACTTCCTCTCTGATCTTAATCCAATATACGTGGTTTAGGGGTGATTTTGGGTATCCGAAGGGATTAGCCCCACCCTCAGAAGAGGTGGGGATGCCCTCCGTTATCTAACAAAGAGAGCTTAAACCAAAGATTCACTCGTTTATTCTCCCTTTGGCAATAGTGAGTTTTTTTTTTTTCCTAAATGGAGGAAATTTTTATGGATATGAACAATATGATACATAAGAAAAGTAGGGGCATACCCCCCACACCAAACAAAACCCTTATAGGGAACACCAAGGATAAAACCTTGAATAAGACTTGGGTAGCTAAGAAAACATTGAAATTACATCTTGCAGGAAAATACCCAATATTACTAACACTTCCCATGTTATACATTTGGTTATCTCCTTTGGACAAGAAAACTTGTTGCTGTGCAATCTATCATTCCTTTTCTTCCAAATGAAATATAGAGCATCCCTAAGTTGTCTTTAATAACTGTTGAGTTACATGCATAAATACATATACGCATTTATATACTTAAGCTCCTGCATATATAAGTACATTGGTGCTCTGAAACACTCTGGACCTGTGGTTTTCCCATGGTATTTGCTTTACAGTGTCGTTTTTTATTTTTAGATTTCCTTTCACGCAAAAACAGCAGCTTTCTTCCTTTGGATGCTGTTCTTCGAGGACTTTTTTTTGGCTTGCAATTGGCCTTAAATAGTGGTGCCTAAACCACTGTCCTTTTCTCTCATATTAACTATATAGTTAAAACAGTTACTGGGTAAATCTAATTAAGGAATCCTTTGTACCTGTGTTCTTAAATGGAAAGTCCTTTTGCGATTCCATTAATAAGTGCATATATTACCTTATGGTTGATTATATTATTCCAGCTTAAAGATTTTAGATGATTGCTCTAACAAGTTTTGATTAATGCAGTGTCACAATGGGCACACACTCTGTTCTACCTGTAAAACAAGGGTACACAACCGGTGTCCCACCTGTAGACAGGAACTTGGCGATATAAGGTGTCTGGCATTGGAAAAAGTGGCTGAATCACTTGAACTGCCTTGCAAGTATTGCGCCCTCGGATGCCCTGAGATATTTCCCTACTACAGCAAGCTCAAGCACGAGACTTTGTGTAACTTTAGGCCATATAACTGCCCATATGCCGGATCGGAATGCTCAGTTGTTGGGGATATTCCATGCTTGGTTACTCATTTGAAGGACGATCACAAGGTAGACATGCACTCTGGATGCACATTCAACCATCGTTATGTCAAATCTAATCCACGTGAAGTAGAAAATGCCACATGGATGCTCACTGTAAGTTTTTTTTTTTTCCTTGTAATATATTATTGTCTTATTTTATAAATGATGCTAATATATGACTATGATGGTCCTCAATAATAAAGTACTCATCTTTTTGGTCATCGCGCAAACCGTAATATAGATTATATGAGCCAAATTCTCTTTGTTAGGTCACAGCCTCCCCAATGCTAATGTAAACTGTGAAGGCATCCTGAAATTTGGTCCATGCATTAAATAGTGTACACATTCATAATTATTTACTGCTCAAGTAATAATAATAGTAGTAGTAATAGTTACCAAAATATTTTTAATCATAATTGTAGTAATAATGATAATAGCAATAACTAGAGTGATAATAATAGCAATACAACTACAACAACAGTAATTATTAATAGCTCTTTCTCATTTTTTATATCTTTAATACTACTAATAACTAAAATCCCAAACTTTGTTATTAAATATTATGAATGATGGAGAAATTAACTAAAATTATAAATTTGTAATCCTGATATGGACATTGGAGCCAATTAAAAACCACATAATCCCTGCAAGATACTGACTTTATTGTGGTTTATTGAAAATCTCTTTACTGCTCTAGAGTTCAAATCTTGAGCATCACAGACGAATACATCGCACATCTTTTTTGATTCTGTCTCTCTTTCAGGTCTTCAATTGTTTTGGACACTACTTCTGTCTTCATTTTGAAGCTTTTCAGCTCGGAATGGCTCCTGTTTATATGGCATTTTTGAGATTCATGGGTGATGAGACAGAGGCTCGAAACTATAGCTACAGTTTGGAAGTTGGGGGAAATGGGCGGAAACTCATATGGGAGGGCACCCCACGAAGCATCAGGGATAGCCACAGGAAAGTTAGGGACAGCCACGATGGGCTGATTATACAGCGTAACATGGCACTTTTTTTCTCTGGGGGGGACAGGAAAGAGCTAAAGCTTCGAGTAACAGGGCGGATATGGAAGGAACAGCAGAACCCAGATGGCGGGGCATGTATACCTAACCTCTGTAGTTAAGGCTGCTGGTTGGTTCTTTCTGGATTGCTCTATGTTGTGTGGAATTTATCTGCTAATATTATCAGTGGATAGAGATGTTGATATTTTTTGAAATATGTATGAAACTTGCTGCAAGTTTCAGCTTTTATACATTGTTTCTGAAGGTTCTTTCCTTGTTAATATCATCAGTGGTTGGCTCTACGTTTTATCTGGAGCCATCTCTCTCCCTCTCTCTCTCAGATGGAATTCTGGCCACGATGTATTTCACTTCATGCTGCTAAGTCTCTTAAACAACAAATAATACAGAATACGATTTGACAGTTGGAAGTGCATTATGTTGTAAAATTGTGGGTCATGCAAAGGGTACAATCTTTTAAATGCAATAATTTTCGGTGGTTGTGAATGCAAATGATCAAGTTTGTTGGAAGTTGCAATTGACTTTTAAATTCGAGACCCATTGCGAGCTTGAACTTTGATATCACGAATTTTGGAATCTGAAGATTGATTTCACCTAAATCTAATGGGATAATACTTGGGTCCTACTAGTGAGATCTACAACATATTCACCGCTGATGTGGATCAATAGTAAATTGACACGTCCTATTTAATTAATAAATAATAAATAATGAGTAGACATTGTCCAATCTAATGATAATATATATAGTCCTTCCAAATATGGACAAGGGTTGGGATCTAGCTCTCAATCACCACATTCACTGAGTTAGACGAAAATTCAAGTTATACGAAATAAGAATAAGAGCAAAAGCGTCCTTGGAGCATGAAAATTTCATCCGTTAAGAATAATTATGTGACTTAGGGTTTGACCTAATTTAAAATTGTACTATGTATTAGGAAAGATTCCAATTTCTCTCCTCCCACACTGACCCATCTTCTCAAAAACGTAATAAGTCCGTTAATAATAATAATTATACTCTGAATTAGAAAGACTTGAACTTCTCTAACAACTTCTATCTGTTGATATCTTCTCCTCCCACGTCGACCCATCTTCTTAAAAACATAATATGTTGTGGAAAGATGAAAGGTATTGATAATTTTAAGTTAAATAATTTTTGACAAATTATGTGTCAGTATCACCAATGCGAGAAATATATTTATAATTTTAAAAAATAAATTTAAACAGGTATATAATTATTAGATATTTCAAAACATTTTTTTAACATAATTTTTTCAAATATTATATCATATTATAAATTTAAAGAAAAATAAAAATTTCTCCCTGAAGAGTGGTGAGAATAATAAAGAATGTTTTATGATTAATTTAGTCCAAAATTTGTCAACTTATATACCTCTCAATGCTTAGTTTATTTGTCATAATCTTCCTGACAAATTTAGTCCAAAATTCAACAACCTTACATACCTCTCAATTTTTAGTTAATTTGCCATAATCTTCGGGACTAATTTAGTCCAAAATTCATTAACCTCGTGTACCTCTCAAATTTTAGTTTATTTGTCATAATCTTTTTCATAAAAGAAATGTTAGTAACTTTATTACTCCTCTGTCTCAATTTAGAAGTCGCTTTTGGTGAGTAAGAATTTTTAAAAAAACACGTAAGACATGTCTTATCTTTTTAAAAAGTTACTAATTTACGCTTCTAAGTTTTAAATATTTAAGTTTAAAATTTTAAACTCAAAAGGCATATATAAAAAAATTAAAATATATTATTTGAAAAAAAAAAAATGATAAATATTTGAGGACAAACCAAAAAGAAACCATGACATTTTTTTTTTTAGGACTGAAAGGAGTATTATTTTCACGGCATACTATTATTGTTTTATATTTACACAGATAAGGACACATATTTTAACTTTTACAAAGTACTTAACAAAATTATTAAAAGTAGAGAGCGTCCTATATGGTTTTTTTTTTTTTTTTTTTTTTTTTTTTTAAATGATTTAAATAAGTTGTTTAGTTTGGAAGAAGGGATTAAAATCCGGACCAGGCAACGATAATGATGATTAACCATTAAACAGTGATGGTTGATTTTTAACAAAACACAACGAAGTACAGTAACAGCGCAACAGTTCTATGCACTTTCTCGATCCAATCCACAGTTCATACCGATCCAATCTCAGAACCGAATATATATATATTTTCAATTATAATTACAATTCAGCACACATAATTCTCAGCAATGGAATCCCAACACAGACCCATCACTCACTTCAATCGCCACACTGCATCTCATCCTCGTCTCCACCCTGTGCGTGAAAACCTTCAAAACCCTAACCCTACCCACCAATTCCATCCTCGACTCTATCTCCATCGTCGGTCCCACAACACCCATCCCCACCCCACCGTCGCCGATCGCCGACGTCGTTACGCCGGACACCGCAGACTTCAACGGGAACGACTCGACGGCGAACTTGGCCGACATTCGCTGTGTGTGTCCGGCGTCGATCTTGCCGGAGGGGATGAAGGCGAACCCGACTTCGCTCCCTGAGTAGACGAGCTGGAGCGAGCTGTCGTAATGCGTGAAGGCGTCGCGGTTAGGGTTTCTGACGGTGACGTTCTGGAAGAAGGTGAAGTTGACGGTGCCGTTGGCGACGGAGAAGGTCGGGAATCGTACAGCTTCGACGGTTATGTTTGGTTCCTTGGGTTTGAAGAAGAAGAAGAAGACGATAACAATAGCGGCGACTACGATGAGCAAGAAAACCGTCGCTACTATACATGAAGCTAGGTTTGTTCGACCCTTTGTGGATCTATGTCTATAAGGGTCGTACATGGTTAAATTCCACTGTTTTTCACCTGTAGAGAGAGAAAGGGGAGAGAGAGGACCAGCACACACAGTGGGCTGAAATGAGAGAGACAAAGGAAAGGTAAAAGACTGAGTGAGAAAGGAAAGGGATATAATGACTATTGGTTGGATCTGCACATCATACTTTTGTCTGCAATAATACCAAGAGCAGTTATGATTTTGCCACGTCATGATGCGTTCTTAATTTTGAGCCTAACCACCTTAATTAAAGGGTCAGATGTTTTTAGAAAGCAGTCAAAAGTATTCCGCCTAAGTTTGGTGTGAGTGAATGAAATCAAATGAAAGTAGTGTGAGTGAATGAAATCAAATGAAAGTAGAATGGAATGTATTTATTTCCATTTTCTTGTTTAGTGGGTTATATTAAAAGTGAAATGGCCATTTGAGGGAATGCTTATTCTATCAAAAAGGTGGAATGCCCATTCCACTTCTTAAGAGGTGAAATGACCATTCTATTCCCACTAAGAATTAATAAAGTAATAAAATAATTTAAAGAGATAATTTACGCATACACACAACAATAAAAGGGAAAGAGATAATAGAGAGAGAAAAATAAACGAGATAGAGAGAGGGGAACAAACAACATATATCTATTATCTCTTTCCCTTTTATTTTTGCAAATTAATTTTTTTAGTTAATTTTTTTTATTAATAATAAAATGTAATTTAAAGAAACAATATAAATTCATTTTATTCTAACTTCCTTTCCAAACATAGGAATTAGAATAAGATTTCATTTTTACACATTCCATGTCTCATTCCATTCTCACCCCATTCTCATTCTATTCCAATACATTTCACCACCCCCAAATATGCCCTCAATGTTACAAAGAGGAATGCTTTGTGCAACTGTGATCTTACAGTAAAGACCATCTCAATCTCGTTAATAGCATGAGTTTAGATTTTAGATATTACCATTCAACTATATAAATTTCTTCTCTTTGTTTTGGCAACGGAGACCTCTATTCATAGGAAGATATTGGGTGAGCCGGAGCGTACCTCAATAAATGAACATGCACCATTTTGATTAGTCAAGAGCAGTTTTTGAGTGAGACTAATTTGATTGAATTGTGTTGAAACTGAATTTAAACTAGTGAGAATCCGAATTCCATCCGCATAGGTTAAACAATTGGGACGGGGACTGTGTTTTGAGTACACACAAAACTTTGCTTTGATGCCTTGTTTTGGTGTAGAAAGCTGAAGCTTTGAGTAAGAGATACGTTTGGCATAATCGCATGAATTAAGCTCCAAGTCAGGATTAGAGAAACAGAATGTGTGACCCACAACACAACTACCCACCATATGGTAGGTCCAGTTCAATCCAAGTACATTCACGTGACCAAATAATTCTTCTTCTTTTTCCAAGACTTTCAGGTCACAACGTTGCGAGAACAAAAGATTAACATTAGGAAGCAATAATATTATAGATAATATTACTACAAACCAACTTGTGTCCAACGGAAAATTCAATGTAGAAAACAGCAGGTTTATATATCTCACTAATGCTTGTTTATAGGATATGAATGTTCCTATCAGTCTAGAACAACAATGAAGGATAAAAACACAAGAATTAGCAGAATCCCATATACCGTACAAGTTGTGTTATTCCTGTAACCCTTAAAATTGAAAGAGCATGTTATTCTATATATTATTATGTAAATCCATAATTCCCAAAGTCGATTTCAGCCAACTGTTAAAAGACTTGGGAATGACAGAATCAAATAAATTGTTCTTGGAGTTGAAGTACGCGAATAGAAACTCACATTTGCCAATTGCCTCACATTCGCATATAATACGACATTATGTGCATATAGACACTTTTTGTGTACCAAGCTTCTCCATAGACCTTATTTGGTCATCTCATCAAGACGGCGATCCATGATCTCTGAGACCGATTCAAGGAATGCATCTTCACTTGTGCCAGGGAGCATTGAGTCCAGTGCTGCTTTGACAATCTCTTCAATCACCGATTCCTTCTTCAAGGTCTCTCTGCACATTATGCTTCCAATGGCAAAAGGAGTAAGTCTTCTCTCTGCCCCTTTCTTCAGAAGCATGGTGGAGATGCGGAGTATACGGGCACATTCAAGTGGCAATTCCCATCCATAGAATTTCAGAAGGGTAATGTCTGCTTCAGCATCCAACGACTTTATGTACTCAATGGTGTCTGGGCTGTAAGGCTGGCGAGCTTGTGGCCAGTATAGCCAGTCAAATGTGCAATCTTCAAACTGCAGTGATGACAAAAAGTGAGACATCAATCAAAATACCGAACATTTTACTGACAAAGCAAAAAGCGGAATGCTCAAATTATAGGCAGAGAGATGAAAGTAATAATTAAAAGGCTTTCAATGACGCAACTCTATCATGTATCTTAGATAAATCTCATAAAATATAGAATTCAACCACCATCCCAGTAGGTCAGGTGGTAACTAGTTGATTCTATTTCTCACAACCTTTAATGTCAGGCAATATGAAATTGATCTCACAACCTTTTAATGTCAGGCAATTTGAAATTGATCTCTGAATCTTTCCATCTAAAAGAAGTGGCCTATGCAATAACCCAGGACCTCAACATAAATTTACGAAAATGGGTGCTGCATTTTGGTTTGGACCCTAATTATGACAGCAAGAGCTAGATTAATTGGACCTTGTTCTCGTAACTTAAAAGGACCACAATATAATCCCCACCAATAACCTGTTAAGACTTCTTAAAAAAATTCTTCTCTACAACTAAGATGCTTAATTGTCTATAACATTTTTTTTTATAATTCCTGTTAAGTACTCGTCTATAACATGTTAAGATTTACAAGTATCCTTTTTTGTAGTTATATGTATTTCTTATAACTGTAACACTTATTATACTTGCATATATATACTAATATTGCGTTTGGTATACAAGAGCAGAATGGAATGGAATGCCCATTCCAACTATTCTTTTGTTTGGTAGGAAAATTAAAGTGGGAATGAGAAGAAATATAATAAAAAGAGCACATGTTAATATTACAATAAAGGAAACTAAATAAAATCAGTGCATATTCTATGTCTAGACATATGCGTAAATAAAGTCAAATCCATGATTTGTGGCGATCATATGATTCATATCTCAGATAATATCACATCCCATGATTTGCGTCTATCATATCTCGGCTATCACTCCCCCTCAAGTTGGTGCATGGATGTCTGAGACGCCCAACTTGGACAATGCATCCTTAAACCCGGTCTTGCCAACACGTGCAAATCTGCAAATATGATTAGCGATGCTTTTAAAGTGCCAATCAACAAATCAAAGTGTCCCAAAACAACCAACCATGTCTCCTCAAACCCAAAACAACCAACCATATCTCCTTAGGCCCAAAACAACCAACAATGTCTCCTCAAACCCAAAACAACCAACAATGTCTTCTCAAACCCAAAACAACCAACAATGTCTCCTCGTACCGTTTCCCTTCATACATATGTAGATAAAATCATAGAAGAATCAACAATGTTTCCTCAAACCATCCCCTTCATACATATGTTTAAACAATGTAGATGAAAGAATCAACAATGTCCATCTCAAACCATTTCCGAATGGGTGGTTTCGAACTTACAATGCCCTCATTAAGGTCGGACAACCCTGCCAACTCGACACCTCCCGGATGGGGGATGTCTCCTTAGAGCATTCTCGAATGGGTGGTGCCGAACTTGCAATACCCTCATTGCAGTCAGACCACCCTGGTTCTGATACCAAGAAGAAATATAATATATACATCTCATTCAAACCTTTTACATATTTCTCCTCTTTCATCATATACTTGTATAAATCTAAATAATATATAAAAAAATATATATATAGCTCGTATGCAGATTATATGATGAGACTTAAAGAAATTGTGATGAAAATTGCTCCAAGATTTACTGAACTAGATCAAGCTCGTGAACATGTTTGCTAGAACTCGAACTCGATTATAATATATATCTATATATCATATGTCTTACATGTTATATATAGATAGTGTCAAAGATTCAAAATATCTAAGCAATTGAATTATTAAAATTATTTAGTGGTGGCTTCCCAAGTAAGCTTCACGCCACTCAAAGACTTCAATCTTCCACTTTTGAGCCTAGTCGTTAGAGTCTACTCATAGGAGTACTATTCTGTTTTGCCTTTCTCACACACTCCTCTCAACTCTTCAAGCTTGCGGTCTCTAGAATTCACACGACACCAACCACTTTCTAGTTTCAACAAGTGAGTTTCTCTCTCCTTTTTCTCTTTAAATCTCTCAATCTCTCTCTCTCTCTCTCTCTCTCTCCAAATTTTCTATGCTATTTTAGGGTTTTTATTTCCTCCTACAAGTTTTACTAAAATCAATTGAATGGGGTTCTCTTTTAAACTTCGCAAGTTGAAGTTTATGCTATGATCCTTTGCGCTCTCATCTTTCAATGACACCTTTAACGTTCACCGATCAACAATTGGCAGTAGTCTTTCTTGCTAAGTTTCAAACTCCTCTCTCTCTCTCTCTCTCTCAATTTCATCTCTCAAAATTGTCCGTAAATTATGGTTTCACTCACTAATTTCTGTTAATTCATATCTCTTTGTTGAATAGTTGGTTGTGACATACATCATGTATATCATATTCAAAAAAGGAATATATGTATGTAAATTATATGCTATGAGACAGACTTGAAGAAAGTTTGATAAAGATTGCCTAATATTTATTAGACTAGACAGAGGAACCCTAATAATCAAAATAAGTTACAAAAACCTATGCATGATACCTAATATATACAACAAAAAAATAAAAAGTATGTAAATATAAACACATTTTTCATTAATTTGAATTTTATATAAAATCTTTGGGTTAAAGTACTGCAAATGATACCAATACTATACACTTTAATTTGAGGATTATGGTAAATAAGTATGTAAAGTGTTATAGTTATAAGTGATGTATAACTATACAACTCGTAGTATTATTCTTACAACTTATGAATTATAAATTTCATCATAAAAATGGCTATCATAAATGATAGAGATTGTAGATATTTTACTCTTTATGTCTCAATTTCTCAAAGACACTTCATAACGGTTCCATTATAATGTAATAAATAAACAAATAACAACTAAAAGTAAGATATCCAGCTATTATTGTAAATAATGATTTTTGTAAAAACAATACCCAAAACAAATTAAAAATGGAGTGTCAGAGATCTTTCGAAATTTTGAGAGACCAAATTCTCGAAAATTCTTCAATCATGTTCCATATCATAAATAATTAGTATACAATAAATAGCTAAAAGAGATAGATTTGAGCACTTGAGAGTTAAGAACAATGAGAGCTTGGATATGGAGTAATGAGCAAGAGAAGAGAAACTAAGTGAGTTGTAATGTGAAATAAACCACTTGATCCTATTTATAGGTTTTTTCTCCAATGCCATTTTTGATAAATTTTGGCTTAAAAAGGTCAAATGACCAATAGGAACAGTGAACCAAACAGTCAAACGATCCTTATTCACATTTACATGGTTCAACCCCTTCTTTAATGCCTTTTTATATAATTTACTAATAACAGAAGTTAATCCTAAACAACTGCAAAAAAACAAAATGAAGTTTGCACCATGTCACCAATCAAAGTACATTCCCAGATATTCCACTCCATGAAACTTCATCCCATTTCAAAAGGATCGTTAAAATGATTTTAGTGCAGAGAAGATGGATCACTTAACCCTAAAAACTTATGCATGGCAATAAATGAAAGAAAGTAGTCAAAATAACAACATTACTCTAAGAAAAAAGCAACCAAGTACAAATATAACAGCATTTATGCAATACATAAGGTTGCAATTAATGCAGCAGTTCAGCAAAAGTGTAAAATAAGAAGAACACTTACACTCTCAGGCAAGCAGTACCCATGATCAATCGGAACCAGCACAGTCCGGCCATCTGCCCCATCTTTGCTAACCAAAATATTCCCTGCATGCCTGTCTGCATTTGCAATTCTTATATCCAAGACAGAAATTTTGTGTACCTCCTCCATGGGGAAAGTGCTAGGCCCCATATCCTCGCAACTTCCATTGTTTTCCATGAACATCTGCAAGGATCCAATCTTGAAATTCAAACCCTCTGAATGATTAAATCCTCTGTGCAAGCACTTGACCATCACTGTAGGGGGGACCCCAGCAAAGCCCTTCTCCTCACCTGAAAATGAACGGTGACCACTCTTTGGATGATCCAAAATGTAAGCAGCAACTTCCCTTAGTGCACCTTCTCCAACTCTGGTACCCTTCTTCAATCCTTCACCATCAACTGACAAGGGCAACCCCCGAGGGTTGTTCACAGCCATAGGTTCCTCATCAATGGGCTTAAAAACAGAGATATACTTGCTCCCTGATGCATCCAGCATTAGATATGCTCCTCCTGTACCCTCGGAGGACCTGATTGGATACTTCAATCTATCTAACCCTTTAGAGGTAGAGTTAATCAAATCCCAAATAGCCAAAGGTATTTCGATTTTTGGATTAACAATCACAGGTTTTATCCAAAAATTTATATCAGGAGGCTTTCTAGGTACAACAATATTGTTGTCAGTTTCAGACTCACTCTCAATTCCTCTATTCACTTCATTAACTATTGGATCATTCAACTGTGATGAGTCTGATGCCACAATAGACAACTGGAAGTTTTTGTCAACAGGTTTAGCCCTAATTTTAGCAGATTTCTGGACAAAAAAGTGAATCACAGCATCATTGTTTTTACAAATATCATTAATCAATCTCTGATCCTCCAGCTGCTCACCATTGCATAATACCTCTTGATCATCAAGATCAACCAAACCATTCTTCTTTTTAGCAATCTGACGTTTGACGTACCTAACGTCTCGGCACCGTTCAACATGAAATGTGAATTCTTTTCCACAAGATGTCCTCACATTGATGACACGAAGATCAGAGAGACGGAGAACCAAATGCAAAACATTCCCATCAGTGACCCCATAATCCCGAACGAGAGAATTGCTCCGTGACAGTTCTCGTCCTCCACAAACCAACTTCTGATTTTTCACAACAAATCCTTTATAGGACTGAATCTGAAGCTTCACTGACTCGACCGAATCAGACTCCAATACCCGCATTGGAATCATATTACCCGACACAGCCACATAAATTAAAATGGATTCCCTTGAGGGATGGTTATGTATGTAATCAGGAGAAACCACAGATTCATTTTGAATGGGAGTAATTGCAACACCAGAAGACGACATTTTGACCATCGAAATTCAAAGAAATTCTTAAGCCTAAAATTTCAATAACCCAATTGACGAACTATCAGATTTCAGCCATGATTGAACGGACAACGGTTCTGAAATCCAATACCCAATTAACAATTAATATGCACAAATAATTTCAAACGGACCAACAAATGCAAACCCTAGAGATTCATATCGTTCAACAACAATTACGGTTTAAAAATATAACCCGAAACGTTTCGGAAAAGCTACGTCTTTTGGAGATTGAGCACTAATCACAATAAAATCATGAATGTGAATGCAATAATTACGGTTTGCAATGAGGTTAAAGTGTGGGAGAGAGAGAGAGTAGGGGATTCTTACCAGGTTACATGAGAGCAAGAACCGGAGAAAGAAGATAAGATGGAGAGCAAATATATTAGCGATGAATGATTAATCGGCGATGAGGTGAACAATGTACACGCTTTTAACGGGTTGGACCGTTGGAATTTTTTTTGCTCTGGTATCATAATGGCAGATGCAGAGAGAGAAGTGTTGAAGAAGACACGCTTGCATGCAATATTTCAATTTTTTAAAAGGGGGAAATTATTACATCATTCGGCCAATTACAAGTCGCCACGGAAGCGAAACTATTGTGTAAATTTCCACCTATTTTGTTCTTAATTTGATAATCGAGTATGAGAGACATTTTTTTGCGAAAATAAAAAAGAATAAAAATAAATTTTACTAAAAAGGGGTGCCACTTCAACACCAATCCTTTATTTAAGAGTAATAAGTGTGTCACGTGACCACGTCATTATTTTATAATTATTCATTGTGTTCTTATAAGCAAATTAATCCAAACAACAGAGTAACTATAATTATCCATCGTGCTCTTGTAAGCAAATTAATCCAAACAAAATAGTAACTGGTGTTAATCCAAATAAGATAATGACAGTGGTGTTTTTTATATCCTTAGATATAGGCCAGTAAAATTATTTTATTATTTTTAATGCACTAAAATTCATTTCCCATTAAAAAAGGCAATGTCAAAAGACTATTATATATTTCCTAGAACATCTTTGAAAAAAAAAAAAAAAACTAATTAACTTAACTGTTAAATTTCAAATAAATAATTTAGAAATTTTAAAGGCTAGGTGGTGAACTCCGCCAACCGCGCCGAACAATGACTAATTGCTGCTGGAAATAATCTTGATTTTATTTGCCAAAAACATTGTTATTTGCCAAGCCTCAAAACTCATTATTAAATTTCTCAAAAGCACCTTAAAAATAGAACAAAGAATTTGTTACAGAGTTTACAAGAAGAAGAATTGTAAGAAAAAAACATAAAACAAAGAAAAAAACATAAAACAATGAAAGAATATTAACGAAGCTCACCTATATCCCTCTCATGTTATTACGATTCACGAGTGGGGTTTTTTTTTTTTTTTTTTTTTTGAAACTGCAGTAGACGTTGTCAAATTAATTTATTATTGTAAAATTGGTTCCGATTGAAATATATCAGTCTGAGTTGGTGAAAGTATCAGAAAAGGGTTAGAGATCATGAAATCCCATAACTTTCATTCACATTATAGAGTTTTGGGGGGTAAGAATACAATCCAATAATTCATCAGTTCAAATGTGAGACTCAAGTATCGTTCACATGGGCTTGGTAAAATTATCTTCAGAAGCGGATTACATAGCAACCAACGAACCCTGACAACAAATACAAGCAACCACCATGCCGAGCAAAGCTCCGGCAAAAACCTGGGATGGAGTGTGGCCAAGAAGTTCCTTGAGCTTTCTTTGACTGATAGGATGCCCTTGAAACAGGTCCTCAACGATCTTATTAAGAACCTGAGTTCATCAGCACAATTTTAGGAAGCAGAAATACCACAATTCAACAAAAATAACACAATATTTATACATATATGAGATAAGCCATGTACCAAGCTGGCTAATGTAATTTCAAATAACTAAAACTCGCTATCAGATATAATGTTGCATGAGTTGTAACGAATTAGGGAGTAGGAACCAGATAGTTTGTAGATCCCACCCACAGTACCCTGTGGCAACATATTTGCATTGGGAAACTAGAAAGACCAGTTCAAGAGATAAGCATGTGAAGCAAGGATATAAGCCCTAAGCCCCCATAAGTGACTTATAATTCAAAGCTGTGAAGCTTTGGCACAATGGTAAGGTTGCTTCATTGTGACTTGGAGGTCACAGGTTCACAACCGGAAGTAGCTTTCTCCATGCAGAGGTAAGGCTGTGTACATTTGACCCTTGCCAAACCCTATAATGATGGGAGCCTTATAAGACAATAGCAACTAAAAAAGATTCATGAAATTAGTAAACACATATTTTTTTTTTTGATTAGTATGAAATTAGTAAACACATTTACACACATAAAAATAATAAAATCAAGACCGATTCACTATTACAAGGTCTAAACAAATTAACAATGATGTAACAAGCAACCAATAAGATTAGCCTTTAATTCACATACTGTAAAGTCTGTAAGTGAAAATTGACATTCACAACTTAGATTGCAATAAATAGACACAAGGCAGTTGGAGATATAAATTGTATATGATCTAAAAACAATTAAAATATCAAAAGAGCACTTCATGTGAGGTAAAACCAATTTTAACTTTCCTTTCCAGCTAACACATTAAAAATAGTAAATTTTTATCTCAAAATTTCAAAGCAGAAGAAAGGAGGGGAAGCTGCACCAAAATGTCATTCCCCAAAACTTCGCCTAGATGCAAGTGTCAAGGTTAAAGCCAAACACACCTTTAAACACTACAATTTAAACCATAAGGCAATCACTTTGTTCTGGACATTCTAAACCTCATAAGACAGCAGAACAAATGGGTCAAAGAAACAAAAAACCCCTAATGTTTGCACCGTAATTACCACTACACAACCATCTAACCCACTCATTGGGCCATATGATTCCTCCACAAGCAAAACACCATAAACAAAGATGCATACATATTTTTTATAAATGAAATAATTAAAATGAAAAAGAACTAAACAAAGGATTTCAACTAACAAATATTTATGCATCATGCAACATACCGGGATCTCATGCAACTCAGATTTATCTTGTTGATTCTAAACTACAGAAACTTGGCAATTGAATCATATGGGTTTAAGCAAGTAAAAATCATTTCATCTGACCCTGTACTCTATAACACTAAGGTATGCCTATAGAGTATAGACTGATTGAATTTGACAGGATGTGGTGATCCAATGATCCTAATTTGAATCAAAATCAATCTTTGCTACAAAGCGTACAAACTAAGAGCATCCATATTAATAGATAATCAATCAAATTGAAACTTGCCTTAGATGATAATAAAGACAATATGATTTACAAATAGATAACAAACATATGGTTTTTGGCAAAAGAGGGAAAAAGATTTTGATAAAGTAGGATGCAAGAAAGGAGAGATAAGTATGAAAATCCAAAAGAGATAGGCTGTCCTTGAGAAAGCTTAATTCAGCATGAGAGAGAGAGAGAGAGTGCGATGGAAAATCCAAGTAATTGGTTTTATGTATATCAAATGAAAAGTCAGATTGTTAAAGATTTAACAGCAAATATAAAAAGCTAAAAATATAATGTTAAAATATAATTACTTGTAGTTGAATCAGATTCTTATCAGATCATATTATACCCCATCACTGATTTCTACACTATCAGATCACTAGGTTCATAGTCAGATAACTAAATTCTGTAGGGAACAAAAACCTACCTATTGATTGGCTAGAGCAAGGTAAAGCAAATCACTTGTTGAAAATTGTGCAGGTTAGAATCATTTTTGACCTTGTACCTCAAAATAGTAACCATATTCCATATTTAACGGCCGACCCCATTCGTTTGGGATAGAGGCAAGGTTGAACCCTCATCCTCGCGTATGGGGGGAGGAAGAGGAGATATCACTTGAGGTAAAAGCTCGGTATTTATTTGTACATCATACCTAGTTTTGAAACCAACACATTTCCCTCATTACAGGACAATACACACACACACACACACACACACACACATATAAAGAAGAAGAAGAACAACAAGTCATTTAAGGTGAAGCCAATGACAAATTTGTTTCACCTCTATTTAAAGCTTCTTATGAACATGAGGTTATATAAATAACGGAACATCTAAAGCAAAGTGACCAAAATATTCAAAACTAACATCAAAGCTCTTACAACCAACTTCAACAATTTTGAAAGCTTGGAGATGGTGCAATTTAAGAATTTATGTTTACCAAAACTACCCACCATATATGTGCTAGACGCGAGAATCTATTATAATTAGGGGTAGATTACACTAACCCCCCTTCATCTATATACACTGACCTCCCCCTTATTTGCCAAATTACACTTACCTCCCTTCAGATTTGTATGTAAATAATACATACATGCCCTTCGTTAACTGTCAACGACGAAAACTGTTGCTGTCAACAATTTTGTAACTTTCAAAATCCAATTCTGTCATTGGAAGACATGTTTATTCAATATATATATATATGGATAGAAACGTAATTACAAAGCTGACAAGTCTGATTTGGCAAACAAGATGAGAGGTCAGTGTATATTGACGAAACCTCAGAGAAGTCGGTGGATATTACCATTATAATTATTGTGGAAGTGTTGTTATTCAAAAACATAACCTGCAACCAAACATTATGTTGACGACGGACGACTCTAATAAATAAAGCTGTTGGAAAGTGCAACTTTTATAATATACCATCAACAACTAATCTACTCAAAGTTAAGAAGTCGTTATATAGGAAAAACACAATATTGAACCTGAACTCGTAAGCAAATGCTGAAACCTTAAATAGCACACCATGTCATCAGCATACTCCCATCAGTACACTGAATCGCAGTGACCCAACAACAGATAGGCATAATAGCATAAAATGAAATCTTACTGATAAATGAAGATTTCTAACATTACCAAGGATATGGGTTAAAGTCTCCATAAGGGACAAATGCGGGTGCATGCATGTCCCCCCCCCCCCCCCCCCCCCCACCCCCCCCCCCACCCACAAACATCTCTTTTTATTGAGAAGGCTACTGAGAATTTATTCAGCTTATACAGTGGATTATATTTACAAAATCCACGCAAAAATGCAAACCTAAAATTTGCATACCCCAACTTTGCCCCTGACACATTTGGTCCGGCAGTGAACGGTTCTTGTTTAATTCATCAACAAAATTTAGGAACTCCGCGAGATAAACTAAAATGACATGCCATCAAATCGCCAACATCTAAAAGCATGTACTGAGTAGCGAAAGAGTTTCAATTTATCATAGCCCCACAAAAATGTTTGTGCTTTTTCCTTGAATGGAAGAAATATAATTTGGTTACCAAACATCCCCCAAGTCTTGCCACTTAATTAATACTGCATTGATCACAATTGAACACTGGGTTTCAGACTTCCAGGTTATTAAGAGGGGCAGTCGAGCTGCACTAAGGTTACCTAAACTACAGAAGCAACTACGATTGTAGCCTAATAGTTGACACCAACCATCTGATTAACCCATGTTCAAACCATTGAATCAGTAACTTCAATAGGTATGGAAACAATAAAATAAATACCCATATTTCTTCATCTAAGGTTCAACAAACCTACTAAGAAAAGAATCATCTAATGTTCGACCAATCTACTCTACCCAATAGTCATAATTATGTGTTTCAACAGGTTAATTTGGTGTGCTAGCTGTAAATGCACATTCATAAACGAAATCAAACATTACTGAAAATAAAATAATAAAATAAGAAGAATAAGCAACCAATTACCTCTGCTTGCATCCCAGCATGCCGACGAACACCGATAGCATCATACATGACAATTGAACTAAATCCCAAACAAACAGGGAATAAAGAATCAGCCACTCCATGACAGATTGCAACAGAAGTTGTCAAAGCTGTACATAGTGCCGAATGCGAAGAAGGCATTCCTCCAGAGGCACATATGATCCTCAAGTCCCATTTTTTCTCTACAAAGAAATTCAAAACCACCTTCAACGACTGTGCAATCAACCAAGCCAACATTCCAGACACAAAAGTCGGGTTTGAGGCCAATGTCGCTACGAATGGGCTGATTCGGTCCTTAGACGTCGATGTCACCGTCAAAAGTGCGACTCCAAACCCTCCATTTTTCATATAATCACCATTGACATCTTCTTCAACAGTCTCTGAATCTCTAAATCCTCGAATTACAGATACCCATTTGTTCACTGCAACTTTCGCAGCTAAAAGTTTGATGCTCTGTAGAAGTGGAACCAAGATTGAAAAAGAACTGACGGGTTGATCGTAATTTTTGAATTTTGATTCGGGGTTTTGGCGATTTGAACGAGGTCGGTAAGAGACAGAGATCGAAGAGCGTTTGAGTTTACTTAAATGGGTGAATTTGAAAAAAGAGGTTTTAGGGTTTAAGAGGTTGAGACTGATGAATGACGATTTTATTACAACAGATTCCATGAGAGCAGGACTCTATTATTGAATTCAATCTGCATCGGAACAGAGGAAGGAGAGAGAAAAGCAGTCTTCGAAGTTTCTGGGGTTTGGGAGAAAGACGAACTTTTGTGAAAGCTTAGAGTCGTAAAAGTTTATATCGAATATGCTTGAGACCTCCTGTCCTAAACTCCTAAATCCTAATTCCTAATCCTAAGGAATATGCCATTTTGAGACCTCCCGGTCCAGTTCCGGAGAATGTCTTTTATTTATCAAAAAAAATCTAGTCATTAGATTCCCCCAACGCATACCAGCGCAAGACTCCGAAATTGCGGCTCCACCAGTTCATTCGTTTCTTCGAACTCTATCTTACTATACACCATCGAGTAGGCTCGTCTTATACGTAGCTATTGGCGTTATGAAATATGTGGGATTTAAATTATGGAGCTGCGGCATTTTTATTTATTTATTTATTTAAATTGTGGAAGATATATGAATCCGCAGAATATATAGGTTCTAAGTTGTAACACTCCGGGCAATGTCAAATCAAAATTTTGAGAAATTTATTGTATTTCAATTTCCTTCGTACACACAAGGCCGAGTTAGAATTTTAGTTTAAGAGCACAATATCAAGTGTGTGTATATATATATATATATAAATATAGATATAGATATTTAAAGGAGTAGAAGGGAAAAAAAAAAAAAAAAAATTAAAAAAAAAGGTAAGAAAAATGCCTACTTAAAAAGGAAATAATTAATTTGTATAGGTGTGTGACTTGAACAAAACACAAGTTCTGAGCTGTAACACTTCAGGCAATGTCAAATCAAAATTTTGAGAAAGTTATTGTATTTCAATTCCTGTCATACATACGGAGTCAGAATTTTAATTTAGGCGACACAATGTTAAGAAGAAAAAAAATTATTTAAAAGAGTAGAAGGGAAAAAAAATAAAATAAAATAAAATAAAGTAAGAAAAATGCCAACTTAAAAAGGAAATAATTACAAAGAAACTTTAACCTTTTTAAGGAATTTGAAGAGTAAATTAGTAAAAAAATTGAAAAAATAAGAGATGATTTTAAAAACTAATAATTTTATGGGGTCATTATATACAAAAATTCCATATATATTGGGAAAAAAATAATAATAATCAAATATACTTACAAATACAATAATTAAAATATTAATTAATAATATTTTAATTAAAGAAGTGGAAAAAAATGGAACAAAGGCAGGTGCACGTGCCCCTGAACTTTAATTGACTCCGCTCTTGCACGTATACACATATAAAATATATAAAAAAATTCTTTATATATAATGGGCAGGGCCAGGCTAGGGACACTTCGCCCACAAGTTTTGTGAAATTTTCAAATCTATTGGGTCATCCAAAATTTTATCCTATTAATAAATAAATATTTAAAATATTAAATATTAAAATATACGTGACATGAAACAAAACCACTAATATAGTGTACAAATAAGATATTTTTTAGACTTTAAATGATTAAATTTGTTGGATTAATAATATTATTTCGTATTAAAATTTTGCAAAAACTCAAAAATCTTATATATATATATCCTTTAACTAAAATTTAATTATTATAATTTTTTATTTTAAATTTTAAAGCAAGCATGTCAAAATTAAGTCAATACCTATGATACAATAAATCATATAGTTTAATTTTACATAAACAACGTGTAGACCTAAAAAAATATAAAAATGTTAAAATTTCTTATATTTCTGGTTGCTCAAATTAGTAAACCTTAATCAAAATCGAGTCTAAAATAAATTAAGGCTCCAATTTTAATCCAGTCCTAATCTTATGCTCTTGGTAGCAATTCGTGTTTGTGGATCGTGTCAATGTAAGAGTATTATACTAAATAGGTAAACCCAAATCTAACTCATTTAATAATTGTGTCAAAAATTCTCAACATTAACTCAACCCGTTTATTGAATAGGTAAACGTGTTAACCTGTTTAATGACCTGTTTATCAAAACGAGACATTTAATATTTAATCAAATAATAAATAATAAAAAAAATTTACCATAATTAACCAAAATATATATATTTTTTTCATAATTGAACCAAAATATTCAAAATAAAAAAAAAAATCATAAAACATAGACAATGTTTATGTTGAAATGACTTAACTATCTATAATAATTAGGTTTAAACATGTAACACGTTACTTATGTCATATTCACGATTATAACATATTGAGTTAAATGGTCATAAACAGGTTACACAGGTTAAACCCTTCAACCCTAACCCGACACGGTTAAGTAAATGAGTTAATCGTGTCGATCATTTTATGACCTAAACCCATTTATGCCAAACTTAAACTCTTTTAACTCATGTCGTGTCGTAATTTGTCACTCATACTCTTAAGTACCGAGGCAAATAATTTCGGACAAACTTATTTCTAATTTGTAATATAAATACAAAATTATTTTCTTTACTTTATATTTTCTATACAATAATGGTATCGTTTACATTTAGATCTATATTTTAATTATCAATATTATTATTATTTCCTCGTAACTAATATTATTGTTTATTTTTTCTCATAAAGAAAGAGTGTAAGGTTGGAATAGAAGGTGTGAGTACGGGGTGGAAGAGCCACATACCCTCTGGCCTGGCCCCGCCCTATCTATATATATGATTTTTATTTTATTAAATATATATATATTTGTATATTATGCTCTTCCTAAAATTATTAGTTTTCAAATTTTTTTAAAACTTTTTCTCTTTTACTCTTTAAATTTCTTTAATTACTTTTTTAAAAAGGTTAAATTTCCCTTATTTAATCATGATTTAATTTGTTTCCTTCAAAATTCATTTTTCTTTCATTTTTTCTTCTTCTTGTATTTTTGTTTTTAAAAAATTTCCACTATATTCCCTGAATTCAAATTCTTGCCCTAGTGAGTACTACCACATGAGCAAAACCTTATTGCAAATTCTTTATTTCCTGTACACATTACAAGGGATTAACCCACGTGATAGTCATGGACAAATAATCATCCATATTACTTTTATGATGTGAATAAATCACCACATATGTGGAGATATGAAACATGAACTTGTAGCCAATTTCAAAAAAAAAAAAAAAAAAAAAAATCTATATTAGGTTTGGCCCAATTCACTCGGTTGAGTCTTTTGCATGGTTGACGGACTGAGGTATGGTTGGGAACGATGGGCTTGGTTCACTTCTTTATTGGGCCCTTTTGACAATTCACAAACTCTATGTTAGGTCAGGCCCGATTCACTCGGTTGCTTGTGGGCTTTGCACATAGTAGTTGTAAATCGTTTGGGTTTGTTTGATTAAACAGAAAATTTTATAAAGAGTGAAAGTGAAAGAAAGTGAAGTGAAATAAAGAAAAATCAAGTTTTCATTTTGCATTTGGTTAGCATGAAATATTTTGAAGAAAGTTATGAGAAAATATTATTTTATTAATTTGGATAGCATGAAAATTAAAATAAAATGATTATATTTATTGAAAATACCCTTATAATTTTAAATAGTAAAAAAATATATATATGTTAGATAAATATTATATATACTCAATTATTTATTTTAGTAAGGAAATAATGAAATATGGAATAGAATACTATTTGATATCATAATACATTTTTTTGCTTTCTCCTCCCTCTATATATTCACTTATTATTGTGTAAACTTGAATTATCGATCTTTTATTTTTTAAGGTAAGAAAAATAAGTTTTTGGTAAAGTGGACTATCAAAGTTTAAGTATTTATTTTCTTTTTATGTTAGTTTTAAATTTTATTATTTATTATTTATTTGTAAATGATGTAATTAGATACTATATATCTAATTACAACATTATCACTAAGAAAATAAAGTCATGGATTGATTATGTATATTATTTTAGAATCATCAATTATTTATTTCAAGATAATATTTGAAATTAAGTATAAAACAAATTCTATTAAAATAATGTAGACTAGTTTTCACCTAACACTATTGCTATCAACAAATTAGTTATTGATATATATAATAGCTCTTATTCATTATCAATTATAGAAAAAAATAAGACATTTAAAAAAACTGAAAAAAATAATTCAATAATAAATGAAAAAATTAATTAATTTTGGATGCACACATTAAAAAAAATACAAACAATTAAATTAGTAATACATGATTTTATAAAAAAGTAATTTACATAAGAAATAAACTATCCTTTTCAAGGAAATCTATCTAATTAAATAAAGAAGAAAAAAAGATAATTAAAATAACATAGGAAAGTAATATATAAAGTGTACAATTTTTGTGGAAAAGTGAATTTTTTTTCGTAATATATAAATTGCACAATTTTTGTGGAAAAGTGAATTTTTTTTTTGTACGAAAAATTTTAAGGAAAAATTTCAGATGCGAAAATCATACTTTTCCCGAAACTTTCACTTCACTTCTAACCAAACTTCTATAAAAAGTTTAAATATTTTATTTTTCTTCTCTTTTTTGATTATTTGACGAAAATACATTTACACTTTTATCCCAATTTGGACATAAACCCTCAACCACCTCCTTAGGACGTGGACAAAATACTAACCGAGCTAAAAGCCGGCTAGTTAAAAAAAGAGAATTGACTTCAGAAGACTTGTTATACTCCATTTACTTTTCTTTTTTTTTTTTTTTTTTTAATAAAAAAGAAACAAATGTTTTTCAAAAACATTATTAGTACACTTTACTACTCCTACTATTACTTTTAAAAAGAAATAATAGATTTTATATATATTTAAAAAGCAATACTAGATTTTATATATATTTAAAAAGCAACAGAGTAATTCTTGAAAATACAAATATAAAAAACCCATCATGTCTGATTTTGAATTTTGATTGATCACCGAACAAATGATTTTTTCTTTTTAATCACCCAAATCTTTACCTTGTCAGCCCATCAGTCCACACCGCACCGACGGCAACGCGGTTCTTTGTTTGAAACTTCGAGTAAACGATTTCTATCTCGGTTCTTTCGCTTGTCCTCTCCTCTCCTCTCTTTCTTTGTTTCTTCTTCTTTTCTCTCTCCAGCATCTGTGAGGAGATCTACTTCGCCAGCCAGAGATCGGTAGCTTCTGAAAACAATTGTTGCCGGTTTAACGCCGATCTAAGTCGGTCGTTACCGACATGGAGAGCCTGATATCTTTGGTCAACAAAATACAGAGAGCGTGTACGGCCCTCGGCGATCACGGCGATGAGAGCGCTCTGCCCACTCTCTGGGACGCCTTGCCTTCAATCGCCGTCGTCGGCGGTCAGGTCTGATATTAGATCTCTCTTCTTCTGTACTGTTTTAGTTTCTCGTTTCTTGCTCTTTTATCAAATTTATAGATCTTCGCTTATATTCGAATCAATACCTATCAGTCACCGATTTAATTTAATTTAATTTATTTTCAAAATTCGAATACTTTTAGCTTAATTTTTTTGGTGGTTCTTGAACTTGGTTTAACTTATGCCTTTATTGTGTTTTTTTCCACTCGTATGTGTGCAGTAAAACTTCGCTCATCTTTGAATGTTAATTTATTTTTTATTTTTTCAATTGATATCAAATTTTTTTATTTTTTCAATTGATATCGGATTTGTTTCATTGCATCTTCCATCTTCTTAACTCCAATTTGAGCTGAAAGTTACGCTTGAAATGAATATTATTAGCTTTTGTTTTTTTCGAATTTGATATTGAATTTAATTCTCATATTTTTTCTTTATACCTAAATATTAGCAGAAAATAATGGACTGGATCTGGAATATAAGGATTTATTTTAACTACATTTCCTCCTCCGATTTATCAGTATTGGTCCAACGAAATATTTGGTGGTTGATATTTGCGAGGCAAAATTTGTTGTTGATGGACTTAAAACTTTAAGATGATTTTATATATATATTTTTGTATTTGATGGTGGTGTGTGTGTGTTTGTGTATATATATATATATATATATATATATATATTTCCTAGTTGATACTCACCCACCCCCACCACCACCACAACACACAGACACCCAACCCCCCTAACAAGGAATTGTTTGCGCCCAAGAGCACTTGATGCTTCATGAGACCAGGGCCAAGTACCCACTTGAGCCAACCCCTTGGGGTTTAATAGTCCTCGATATTGTCATACTCTTCACTTCCAAATTGATTACTTCAATGTTTTCATTGCATTATTTGAATGGCAATGGGTAGCGGGTCTATTCTGTCACTGCTTCTTTCAAGCACTGTCTCTGCTCTCAAAGCTGGCAGTCACAAATTTATACTGATTGCTGTGTAAGAGAAATGTGTCATCAGTTCTTTTGAAGTAGCAGCATCGTAGAATACACACCAACGAAATATTTGGCGGTTGATATTTGCAAGGCAATATTTGTTGTTGATGGATTTAAAACTTTAAGATGATTATGTATATATTTTTTTTTGTATTTGATGGGTGTGTGTGTGTGTGTATATATATATTTCCTAGTTGATACTCACCCACCCCCACCACCACCACAACACACACAGACACCCAAACCCCCTAACAAGGAATTGTTTGCACCCAAGAGGACTCGATGCTTCATGAGATCAGGGCCAAGTACCCACTTGAACCAACCCCTTGGGGTTTAATAGTCCTCGGTATTGTCATACTTTTCGCTTCCAAGTTGATTACTTCAATTTTTTCATTGCATTGTTTGAATGGCAATGGGTAGTGTGTCTATTCTGTCACTGCTTCTTTCAAGCACTGTTTCTGCTTTCAAAGCTGGCTGTCACAAATTTATGCTGATTGCTGTGTAAGAGAAATGTGTCATCAGTTCTTTTGAAGTAGCAGTATCGTAGAATACACACCACAATCTTATTTTACAATATATCTTTTGGAATGTTAGATATGATTTTTCATGATTCAAGTCAATTGCATTTCTTTAACCCAACATTGTATGTAAAGTCGTAGATTTTTATTTATTTTAACTGTATTTAAATATCACTATCCATTTTGGACTCTTACATCATTAGTTTATTTGCTTTAGATTCATTGTGGATTTTCTAGCAATCTATGATTTTCTAGCAATCTATGTTGTTTTCTCAAGAAAGATTCTAAATGGAGTAGACAAGTGTTGAATTCACTTTCTCACCCTCTCTCTTCCATGTGAAGTTGTGTTCCCTGAGAAAGGTCTTTTTGTCATTAAAGCCGCAACATACCTCTTCTATATTAGTTAATATTAAATGTCTAGCTACCTTCCAAGATATTTATTTGCTATATGTCAAGGATTCTTTGGGAATTTAGAATCATCCCACTTGTCAATGCTTTGCTGATCTATAGTGGAATTAGAAAAATTGACATTCTTGAGGGTCTATACAGTGTAATTTGTTCATTTATTGTTCTTTCCTGATAGTTTATGTGGTGCAACTCTCAGGGTACTCTTTCTTTTTATCTTCCATGCTTAATACATATCATCATCCTATTTTATTCTAATGGTTTGTAGAGCTCTGGTAAGTCTTCAGTGTTGGAAAGCATCGTAGGAAAGGACTTTTTACCTCGTGGATCAGGTAATCAATGCTGTTAATACGTTAACTCTACATGTCTAATTTTACTGCATGTTGATGTTATAATAATTTGCCATACTTATTCACATAGAAAGCTCGTGAACTTTAGAGATGATCTGAAAATCTCATATGCAGGGATTGTTACCCGACGTCCTCTTGTCCTACAGCTTCATAAGATTGATGAAGGAAGGGAATATGCGGAGTTCATGCATCTCCCAAGAAAGAGGTTCACTGATTTTGGTATATTTCTTGTCAAAGAAATATATATTTTAAATTATTATTTGGCATTAATTCACTGTTCTTTTGGTGCTCAGTAACATGTAATTTGACTATTTCCTCTAATGCTAGTTAGTATTTGCTATATGACTGTGATTAGTCCCAGTGTAATGCTGCTTATTTTTCTAAACTAGCTCCCTGTTACCATATCTGTTTGTTTAAGCCTTAAATTTTCCTTTTTTTTTAAATTATATATTTTTATTTTTTAATCTCTGATGCTGAAATCTAGACTGAATTTTGTGCAGCTGCTGTGAGGAAGGAGATTGCTGATGAGACTGACCGAGAGACAGGGCGCACAAAACAAATCTCCAGCGTACCAATTCATCTCAGTATCTATTCCCCTAATGGTGAGATATGATTGTGTTTGTGGATCATGTTTCATGTATTCCACTCACCTCCTTCTATTACGTAATGTTATTGTTTTTGTGTACTGAATTGTTATCTATGAAGGCCAGAATCTTTATATGCCACTGGTTATGTTATTTTATGAGTTATATTGCACTACTGCATTTGAGCATTAAGAATTGCATTTGAGTCATGGTGCTTGGTAACAGCCGTGCAGTTGTTAAGGGACTTTATGATACTTCATGGGACTGTTTCATTTTATCTTTAAATATGTACATTTTCTCCTCATATAAGTTAACACTTTCATTTCCTGTCAAAATAGGAAAAAAATCTGTGTGCTCAAAAGAAATTTTATCTTTGTGCAAAATGTTTTGGTAACATCTAAATTTTCCGTCTGTTTATTCCCAATTTGAACCTATTGGTTCCCCATTTATTGCCTCTGGTTACCATTACTCCGTCTCTCTCTATCCGACAAGTGTTCACTCCACTTCACTTTTAGTGTTTAATTTTAATTTTAAGTTCATATCTAGCAGACAACAAGAAATAAGTTTTGGAAGGCATGATGGATGGGGTTTACAAAAGGGTGAGGATAAAATGTTCTGTAGATAATTGGTTATGTAGGAAAATATAGTAAATATTACAAATGGGTGGATGGGCTTTATAGACTTTAAATCTCAATGGGGAATGATTTTCAGAATATAAAATGTGGGATGATCTTCTTGCAACAAAAGATTGCTTTAAAAACAAAGATATCGATAATTAATAAGTTTTAAAACGGGTGAAACAACAGTCAGTAATGGACAAAATAGAGTAAGAAACGTGTAAGGACCATAATCATGCAAGTATGGATTTCCTGACCATGCAACATAGGATGGTATTATCTGGTACATGTATTAAGAGAATACACAAGGCATAGAACCAAGAGGTGAAAATTGGTGGTGGGGACTTTCCCAGAATTAAAAAAAAAATTAGTGGTGGAGTGATGATACCTAATGAGTACACGTCTCCATTCCTTGAGGACCTTGACCTAACAACCGAGCTTTCCCCCGTGTGGAACCACCATTGCAGTTTAGGTTAAGCTTTCCTTTTGCTCCCCACCATTTCTGTAGAGGAGTTATGTCTACAGTCTACTGACTAAGAGGCGACCACTTCAGTATCGGCTCTCGGACCCTCCCCGGTAGGGTAGGGCATGTGCAAAAAAGAACCTATTCTTGGCACTGATATGGCAAGAGTTGTAAAACATACGTGTGCATCCACACATGTATATACCTAAAAAGGAAGACAAAGGATGCACTTACTGGGCCTAGTTCTACGGCATATCATGTTTATGTCATCAATCAGGCACAAAAAGATTGGAAGGAAGATGCATACAACTTTTAGGAGAAGAGGAATGAAACTAAAGCTTTGAATTTGTCGTAATGGCATGAAGGTGTCAAGAAGATAGGATGGTTGAAAGATTACTCACATTTATTTGTATTATATAGATCGGTATGACATAGTATTTTTTTTGATAAGCAAATTTCATTAAAGGTGCTCAAACTCAGTATGACATAGTATTTTAGCATGGTTAGAGATTAAAGGTAGTTCTTGATCATAAGGTGATCTTCTTCATGATTTAATTGTACAACATAGTTATCTTTCTTGGGGATTGAGAGATAGATTGTATTAGAAAGCATTCAAACGGGGAACGAAACCCACGAAGCTACACAAGGAGGACCAAATAGGCCCCCTAAACTCTCCCCCATGGATTTGCAATTTCTCCCCAGAACCCAACACAAAAGATATCGGGCATTGCTAGATTATTTATATATATTTATTTTTGTGTGTGTAGATGCCCTTTGGACGTAGCAGGAGTTGTTTATTGATAAATGCTGTGCTTCACTTTCAAAGTCGCTCTATAATTAAAGTAGTTGTTATGACTAGTTATTTTATCATTTGGAAGTTATTGTCTCGGTTCTAAGCTGTCAAATTGTCGCGCTGTGTGTATTTTTACCCTCCCTATAATTTCTTGTTCTCTTACCCATTGGCACATGCCAAGCATTTGACCTTAATCTTGAATTTCTACTAATTGCTAGATGTAGAAATTTCTAGTTACTATCTCACTATTATAATTGTTTGACTTCTGCAGTTGTGAACTTGACACTGATTGATCTTCCTGGACTTACAAAAGTAGCTGTTGGTGAGTGAAGCATTGCTTGTCTTCTGCCTCTCTCTCTCTCTCTCCCTCTTGAATAAATTTGGTTGCCTTCTTGTCTCTTTTGAATAAAAAATATAATACTGATGAATGGGTACTATTTTAACTGGAATAGAGGGTCAGCCCGACAGCATTGTGCTAGACATTGAGAATATGGTTCGGTCCTATATTGAGAAGGTAAATTTATTTTCACAATTCTGAATGCTTTCGTTTTCTCTGGAGTTCAAATCTAAATTGATGAAAAATCCTTTTGATGTCCATTAAATATTTTCAGAAATTGTGAGATTTATTTATTTATTTATAAATATGTGAATTTTAGAAGTCAGGGCAGAGATGTCAAGAAAATTGTCTAGGATCTTGTTGTTTGAATAAATGCACAGATGTACTTTTCTTGTTGCTTTTTGGTGATGCTTTGCTTGGAATCAGGTTTTACGAAGTGGCATATTTTATTGGCTTGTCTTTACCTTTTACTTTACAGCCCAACTGTCTGATTCTGGCAATTTCTCCTGCAAATCAAGATCTTGCTACCTCTGATGCAATTAAAATTTCTCGTGAAGTAGACCCCAAAGGTAAGATTTTCAAACACCCTTCCCCCCCCCCACAAAAAAAAAAAAAAAAAAAAAAATTATTATTATTATTATTCTTTGGGTTCCTGTTCTTTTAAAAGATGCTTAAGCAGGTAAAATAATACAAGAAGTTTGAGAAACAATAATATAAAGTAACTAAGTCCCCATTTTTCTGCGAGATGTTTGTGTCTTAATTTGAGCAAGCCACTTTCTGTGATGGTGTAGTCTTGTCTATAATGTGCGACACACTGTAGGAGAAAGCCCGTTTGCAGATAGTTTGGTAGTAAACTCTATCAGGCTTCCAAGTCTTGGAAATATTTAGGAAAAAATTATGTAGGAAATTACCATAGCAACTTTTTACTTAATTTGTTGGAAGATCGTAAAGGAATGGGTGTATTAGAATTTGGTTTAGGAGGCAAACACCTTTCAGCACTTGCTTACCAATATATGGGAGCAAAAGGTATTCCTAAACCTTGCTTAAGATGTGGATACTTACAATATGTTCAATTTCAATGTAGTGTTCTAAGTAGCATAGTCACGGACACGATACGACATGGATACGTCAACACGTTGAATCCTAAAAAGTACAGACACAGAAACGGCGTGGACACGGCTATACACACACACACACACACACACACTGACATTATAGAACTTCAATTTATTTCTAATTTATATAGGGTTACTCATGACATGATTTAGAAGATAAAGAAGTTCAATTATTGTAATATTTGTTATATCATCTATGCTACAATTTCACTACTTTGTCATTACAATTACATTTTTGTTCTATATGAATAAGTGTCATTATGTGCTTCACTTGTGACTGCTTTTTTTAATGCAATTTTTCTTAAAGAAAAAAGTCGGATACTTCAAAATGTGTTAATATTTTTACCAAGATTACTGAACACTTCACTTGTGTTAGGTATGTGCGGGTAGTGTCCGTAAGTGTTTTACCATGTGTGTGAAATAATTCAATTTATTTTTAAATTATGGACACATACATGAATTGTTGGATACATGGCGCAGTGTCCATGAAGCGTCGGTGTCTAACACGGATACTACACAATACGATACCTTTGTTGAAGTGTCTGTGCTTCCTAGGTAGTGTTCTTGTATCTCTACATGTACTAGGGTTTGCTCCCATGGCTCTTTTAATAGAATTTTAATTTATAAAAGATTATCATAAAACAAGCTCAATTATTAACAAAAAAAATTATTACAACTTGATGTTGGCAAGTCACTGACAGATTTTCATGATAAAGTGTAGGCAATATTATGCAAGTTTTTATTTACAGTATTATTTGCTACTTACTGGAAGATTCATCACTTACACTTTCATATGTAGTGTATATGTGCTAATGCATGCATGTGTGCTATAAAAGGTTTCTTGACTGTTTGTATAACTTTAGATACTTTCCTTTTTCTTTTCTTTTCTTTCTCACCCCCTCCTCTCCTCCTCTCCTTTTGTTTTGTTAACATTGACCTTTGACCCCTAATTTACGGATTATATAGCAGACAGATTGGTGTTCTTTCAGACAGCATCCTTGAGTTTCAAATTTCCATCTATTGCTTGTAATAATACAAGCTAGTTTATTTGTTCAGTAGAGTTTTAATTTCTCTTTTCGAATATCAAACTCATTGACACTTTATTTTTGGGGCGGTGGTTTGGGGTGTTTTAAATATGATGAAGAAAGGTCTTCTGTAGATTTTGAGATTGAAAACTTTTAGGTTTTCTAATTTAATATATTATTTGGCAAAATGATTGTTGGGTGGGGGTGGGGGGTGATATGATGAAGAACAGAACTTCTTAAGCTTTTGGAATTTAGAACTTTTAGATATTCTGATTTAATATATTTGTCCATTTGACAAATATATTGACGATTACATGATCACAGGTGCCTTGTTCCTTGAGATATTCTGATATTAATTTTGTTGTCACATTCTCAGGGGAGAGGACATTTGGAGTTTTGACGAAGATTGATCTTATGGACAAGGGTACTGATGCAGTTGAAGTAAGTTTGCATTTGAATATATCCAACATAATAATTTGATAAGATCCCATTTATTTTATTTCTTAATCTTCTATGATCATATCAATAGATGTATGTAAATTGATTTAAGCAGCCTTCTATTTTGAGTAAATTGTATTTGAAACATTCCTTTCTCAGCATTGCACTAGCACTTGAAGTGTATTAAATACTAATATTACATGTGTGTGTGTGTATAATATAAATATAAGAAGCCTGTGGAGATTACTTTCAGTAAATCGAGTGAGGACTAAGTTCGATCTGTAGCTTGATTCTCCAGTTAAACACTGAATATGACCATGTCATGATCTGTGATTAAAAAAAGGTACAAGGACATGATAATAAAACACTACTCCATTTCAAACTTCTTCCATCAGTATGACTACATCCTGAAGTTCTCTTTATAACTACTCCATTTCAAACTTCTTCCATCAGTATGACTACATCTTGAAGTTCTCTTTATAACTACTACATTTCAACCTGCTTCACCTCTATAATTGCTACTAAAAATTATCTAGCAATTAATTGGTTTTGAAATTTTGGAGAAGTTCACATGCACTCATTTACCATAACTTTGGTACATTTCTCGGTGATTTGATCAGGCATAATTTCACCATCATCCCATTGATCAAATCTTATTAGGTGAACCTTCTAGAGGTGTGAGCATTAGATCCTCAAAAATATTTGCGATAATTTGGCCTTCGTTTCTCAAATAGAACCTAAAAATATAAATGAGGTAGAATATGATGAGTTTTGGATCTTAGCTATGCAAGTGGAACTAAGTCAATTTTATCAGTTATAATTTTACTCGGTGATTCTCCTTTTTTCTTTTTAGGTTTATTTGCTACTTTATTTATTTTAAAATATGGCAACATTCAATGCTTACTCATGCATGGAAATAATCTTATAATGTAAATTAGGTTTAAGAAAAGTGAATGTGAAGGCCCGTTCGGGATTATATTATAAATACTGAAGGACTTCACCTTAATTTGTTTTTCTGGGTTTCTCAGATCTTGGAAGGGCGGGCTTTTAAGCTACAGTTCCCTTGGATTGGGGTCGTGAATCGCTCCCAAGCTGATATTAACAAAAGTGTTGACATGATTGCTGCTCGGCGTAGAGAGCGGGAGTATTTTGCCAATTCCCCAGAGTACAAGCATCTTGCACACAGGATGGGTTCTGAGCATTTAGGAAAGATGCTTTCCAGAGTAAGCATATGTTTTTGCTGGGGATATTTGCATTATTCATGGTTTTTAACAGAATTTTTCCACATTAGAGTTTTTGTTGATCTTTGATCTTGTTGACATTTTTGTCAGACTAATTATTCTAATGTGGTGATTGATTTCATATTGGCACCCTATATGGTTAATTTTTTCAGCATTTGGAAACTGTCATCAAGTCTCGAATCCCGGGCCTTCAGTCTCTTATTAGCAAGACTATCATTGAACTTGAGTCAGAGTTGAGTCGTCTTGGGAAGCCTGTTGCGACTGATGCTGGAGTAAGTATTGGTGCTTTTTGTTTTGTTTTTCCTTTTTCTGACTTATAATTCTTCAGCTTAATGTACCTGGTGAGACCCTCCTACATTTATTTGGACTAAGTGGTTCATTTATCAGACTAGAATTATTTAGGCCTTTTCATGCTTTGAATTGGCACGGTACACTCGGGCTTTTTTTTAACTCAGTTGTGTTTATCCAGAAGTTAAAAGTGCTTCATCCGTACTAGCAGTCTGAGCACATTTAATATTCTTAAATTTTTTTTTTGTTTTGTTTGATATGCAGGGAAAATTGTACATGATTATGGAAATCTGCCGTGGTTTTGATCAAAATTTTAAAGAACATCTTGATGGCATGTATGTATAGTAAAGTAGTTCTATTTATTATCGCGCTGTAGTTCTTTTATGTCTTCAATGTTAAGTTACGGATCTAACTTTGTGTTTTGATGGTGATTAATTTCTGCAGACGCCCAGGTGGTGATAAAATATACAATGTATTTGATAATCAACTTCCTTCTGCTTTGAAGAGGTTGCAATTTGACAGGCAGCTTTCAATGGAGAATGTACGAAAGCTAATTACTGAAGCTGATGGATATCAACCTCATCTAATAGCTCCTGAGCAAGGATATCGTCGTCTAATTGAATCTTCACTAGTTACGATTAAGGGCCCTGCTGAGGCAGCTGTAGATGCAGTACGTGTTCATCTTTACAACTGTTATGACATCAACATTTATATGCACTTGCTGATTGCACCATGCTGACTGTTCAACTTTTACTGAAATTTATCTTTTGGTCTACCCCCCGTTTTACCCCCTTATATCATTTTTTTAAAAATTATTTTGCTTGGGGCTTCGAGGAGGGATAGAGATGTAAATGGGTCAAGCTGAGCCAAGTAGTGAGCTTTTTAAGCTAAGTTTGGTTGAGATTTGGAGGTGCTCAAGCATGACTTGAAAATTGGCCTCAATTGAACCAGTGCTGAAGGCACATTTATGGCTTGCCTCAGCTCACATTACTTGGTAATGGGTCGTGATCTACTGTTTACTTTCTAGTATCAAGTCTTTTCGAATAACTCTTTACTTCCTAGGAAGATGTTTCTCAATGCTTTTGACTGCATGGATTACTCTATTTTAGTTCTGATAAAAGTAAATATTTTAAAAGTTGGTTGTGATGATGCTCCTGCGTGATCTCACATGTCTCCGTGACATATAAGATTTCTTATTTGGGTAGAATTGAATGCTAGAATTGAATGCAGGATCGAACATGGCAACTTGAATTTTATGATCTTATCATTACTATGTCTTTGGATGTTCATGAGCGTGCCACTGCAGGCCTATGGGTGCTCAAATTTGGTTTGAATACCAAGAACAAAGGCAAGGCCAAGATGGTCTGCTATACAATTATAGTGTCCACAAAAGAGACTATATTCCCCACTGATTTACAATTCCTTCCCTGAAGCCAAAATAAATAGAGTAGAGAATAGAGAACTGAAGCATGCATGTCGGAATCTCAACTCCATCCAGGGACCGCCTATTCTGCTCGCCCCACGACCCCCACCATAAACAAATGGGCGCCACCCTCCATGCATCTCGAGCTTGCCTCCTCACCGCACACCCTCTCCAGGCCTCGAGCATACTCTGTGGGAACTCCAACATGACCCAATGGACGCCAAAAATAGCAAACAGCATGGCCCAGGTGTGTCGAGCTACTGGGCAATGCAAGAGAAGATGAGAAACTGACTCTTCATCTCTGTTGGATAAACAACCCCAATTGACAAATCTTAGGTTTTTTTCCTAGCCTTGGGGGTAGATGTTACTGATTTCAGTTTCCAGTTAGCCAGTAACTGTTATGTTCTAGTAAGCTTTAGGTGTTTATTATTTGCAACTTACACACATGATCATCACGGCCTTTAATATGAAGGGACTGTAGATAGATGCAGCCTTTGCATTATTTTGTGTAAAACGACTAATCTTTGATTGACTACTCATTCTCATGGTTGTTATCCTGAGTTTTTACCATTGCGCTGAGTAATGACCCCTAAGCGTGATTGACTTTTTTCTTTGTGGTTGTGCACCCAAGAGTTTCTAACTTGAATTTTTTTTTTAGCATGTATGTGTATGTTGTGTCATATGCACGTGTATTACATGCTTTCAGTGAAGGGATAAGAACCTCACAGGAATTTTTAACAATAGGGAATAATAGATGGGTTTTTCGTTTCCTTTCTGATTGCTAGTTTTGATGCAAACATATCTTGTAATTTGCTTTCATAATTTACCCTGATTTGGCCATCATGATAACACTGCGTAGAAGTTTATTGGAGAAAAACTCTGTTTCACACAGATAGCGGTGAGTGTTTGTTAAAATTTCTAGTAGACAATTTTCAAGGGATGATATAAGATGAATTTTGTGTTTGTCTTACATTCTTCTTATACTTCAAATTCTTTACTTGATATATAATACTTTTGCAATGATTTCAGGTTCATGGCATACTGAAAGAACTGGTTCACAAGGCAATGAGTGAGACTATGGCAAGTTTTCGGACCACCTCTGTTAAATTATATTTATGAATTTCACATTTGGTTGTTGGTATTGTCAGAGCACTTTTGGCTGCTCCAGAGCAAGCAACATTACTCTAGAAGCAGCCAAGGTGATCTGGCTATAGGGTCAGCCTTGATTTTAAAATATATGTGGTAATGCAGTAATTTGGGACACAACTTTACAACAATACTTGCCTCCACACCAGTGAGGATCTTCTCCAAAACACTGGTGTGGCATAATGATAGGATGACACGGAAAAAGGGTACTAAAAGAAGCATTACTTTACCATTTTTTTTAATAAATATAAAAATAACACGTGTCGTCCACCACACCTGTGGTTTGGAGGATGTTCCTCCTTACAAATATGGAGGCAAGTATTGGCCTTTTCTAAAATTAGTTATATGGCCATAAATTGTAATGAGAAATAACTGCAAACTGCCGAAAAATTGTAGAAATAGTTTCATTCCTTTTATTTTATGTGGTGCTTAAATTGTGCTTTGCCTCAATAGTAATGCATAAATTGATAGATACTGGACTTACAGTTGGGGATGCCTTTACTTATTTATGCTTGCAGGAGCTAAAACAATATCCCACTCTTAGAGTGGAGGTCGGGAATGCAGCTATTGAGTCATTGGACAGGATGAAGGATGAAAGCCGAAAAGCAACTCTACAGCTAGTAGAAATGGAATGTAGTTACTTGACAGTCGATTTCTTCCGGAAGCTTCCTCAAGATGTTGAGAAGGGTGGAAATCCAACACATTCCATTTTTGATAGATATAATGATTCATATCTTCGGCGAATTGGTAAGTAGCAAGGATTATTTTTATAATTACAATTAATTGAAGCATGCAATGCAAAACTTGGAGAAAATTTGATTTATTTGCAACTTGTTCACTTGAAGCAGTTTTTGTTCTGTTTTAATTCGTCCAATTTTAATTAATGTTGTTCGCTCTCTCTTTCTCTCTCTCTCATGATAAACAGGAACAACTGTCTTGTCTTACGTCAACATGGTTTGTGGAAGTTTGAGGAACTCTATCCCCAAGTCCATTGTTTATTGTCAAGTGCGTGAGGCCAAACGCAGCTTACTCGATCATTTCTTCACTGAGTTGGGTAAAAAGGAGGTTAGCATTCTATTCAAACCCCCCAAGCTTACAGCAAAACAAAAAACCTAGATAAGGGGGATGGTGATAATGCTTATCTACCTCGTCAAATTGTTTTGCAGGGTAGACAGTTAGGGTCATTGTTGGATGAGGATCCATCGGTAATGCAGCGGCGCATCTCTCTTGCACAGAGGCTGGAGTTATACAGAAGTGCACAAGCAGAGATTGATGCTGTTGCGTGGGCCAAGTAGAAGGGTTTACGTTTTTGTTTTCTCTTTTCCTTTTAGTATAGCCATGGGAGGGATGTGATTCTTTGATTTATGACGACGATAAATACTTTATATGTCAGTGAGGGAGGGGGTTGATGTATTAATTGTTTAGTATACTTTTGAGAGATTTCTATGATATGCTCTATTGTATCCACGGTTTTATTTTATTTACAATTTGGGACCAATTTGTCATTAATTGTCTCTCATCTATCATTTATATTGATATATATATATATATGTATATATACACACACACACACACACACACGCTTCCAAAATTCCAAAACTAGGGCTTGTTCTGTTTACAAAAATTGGAATTCCTTAAAGTAACTCTTTTATGCTGTTCATGAACTACTGAAAGGCTAAAGCCTGTGTGTGGAATCTGAGTTTCGGCAGGGTGTGCCTATTGTAAAAGGCATTTCCTGGGAAAACAGCGAGAACTTACACTTGTGAGGTTCCCATGTGTTAGAGCATTATACAGTCTTATGTCGGTTTTGAAATACTGCATCTCTGTAAATTTTTTTTGTTTTTTACTTCGGTATGGGGTGGGGTTTTTTGTCCTGAATAAAAAGAACTTTAATTGAACAACCACTAAATTCGTTACTTTATTCTACTTATCAAGTATATTTAGTATCTGGGGAATTGTTGTCTGTTGATTGGTTTGTGTGACTCTCACATTGAACCTGTTAAATTGAACAGCCACCAAATTTAATGTTGATTGGTTTACCCATGGTATAAGTTGTTTCCCATGGTATTAAGAGGATGATTTCTGTAAATCTTAAGCTAAAAAAATGTGTTCAATTGTGGAAAAAATTGTGTTCAATTATGGAAGAATATTATGAAAAATGTGTTCTAGGATATTTTTTATGAATAATGATAGGGCAACCGAATACTAGTCAATAGGTGTTTTTGGCTCTTACCATAACCATTTATCTCTCTATATATATACACATAAAATTATACTCATGAAAGTTCTCCATCTTCATGTTTAGGGAGAGAAAAAGTAATTTCAGAGAGATAGAGAAAAGGAAATTTAGACCCAAATCTTAGAGGGAGAAAGTGAAATAAGAGAGAGGTTAATTTTTAAAGAGAAAAGATACGAGAATTTCATATAGAGATGGAGGAGAGAAATTTTTAGGGAATTTCAGATAGTGGAGAGAGAGAGTGACCGAGAATTTCAGATCTAAATCTTAGAGAGAACAAGAAGAGAATGACATATAGAGAGAGTGGTAAACTCTAATAAATTTTTAGAGAGAAAAAGTTAATGAAAATTTTAGAAAGAGAAATATCTTTTTCAAAGAGAGATTAGTGAATCTAAAGGAGAGAAACGTGAAGGATATAAAATGAAAATAAGTAATTGACCTGCAAAATCACATCAGGATACCTATATTACTCGTTTTGAATAATTTGATGATCGGTTTCTCTAAAAAGAGATTTAAAGAAAAGAATGGAGGTGCGGGGAATCGGACCCCGTGCCTCTCGCATGCGAAGCGAGCGCTCTACCATATGAGCTACACCCCCTTTTGTTGTTGTTAGTCGCACAATTCATTAATACTTAGTATATATCTTTACTCCACGCAACAAATTTACTCCACTAAGAGTATTTGTGCCAGTTGTCGAATCTGAAAGCTGACAATGCTTGAGAAGAGGACATTGGGGTTCACACGGAAGAAATTGAAGAATTGCTTCTCCCTATGATATGATATGATATGATCAGACGGTTATTGTAATGTAGCGGAGGATTAATAAGCTAACATGTCCTCTTCTCCCAATAATGACAAAAACTAGTTGGGACTGCAGGCTTTGCTAAACATCAGTAAATGCATGTGATTTGGATCCATACAGCTCCGCCGAATTAGACTTGTTCTGGAAAAACCCTAAATTCTTAACAGAAATTATTAGGCAATACAGTGTTTAACAACAATATTCATTCCATTTTTTAAACTAAAATGTATATTAAATGGCCTAACACATCAAGTGGATTGTTAGATACATTATTTTTTCTTCATATTTTTTTGGACATGGGGGTTCGGTCTTCTGCTAAGAAATCCCACTAATATTAGTAATTTCTACTAAATCCAGGGGTAATTCTGCAAGTCCTTTCTATAAAACAGAACATAACTTCATAACTCCTACTTTCCACACCCAACCCTGCATTTCTCTCTTCCTTTTGGCTCACTCCATTTAAGCACCCTTCTTTTACCACTTTTACGGATTTGCCCCTTCTTTGAAACAGCTCGAGTGTAAGATGGAGACTATAGGAGGTGTGAGATGGAGAAAGAAAGCTCTTAAGCCTATTGAAACAAAGAGAAAAGCCGGAGATGAGAGTGAAATTGCAGCGGAGGAAGAGCCGTTAAGTCCGGCGGCGCGTTTGTTTCACGAACCAAGTTTCAATGTACACATCATAGCAATCATGGGTTGCAAGACCCGAATCTATCCTCAAGTTGTTAAAGACAAGTTGGTGCACACTCTACTTAAGCACCCTCGTTTCTCTAGTTTGCAGGTACCTATATATATATATATCCACACACACTGACACACACATACACACAAACACACGTATATATGTGTGTGTTTATTTATAAGGCTATAAATCAATTATTTGATGCCTATGACAAATTTCTATAGAGCCGAAATGGAGTGAAGAAAGAGATGAGATCGATGATACTACATGCATCACTAAAAATCCAATATTTTGCTCAACCACATATAAATCGAGTAGTTTACACGTGATGCTTGGCATAACATGCCAAATTTATTTTAAACCGAATTTGAGTGAAGAAAGACAGCAGAGGATGTTTGCATGCATCATATCCAATTCCCTAAGGGGGATCCAGATCCTCTCCAGTTTTTCATCATCGGTCCTCCACACTATTAAATCAACAATGCATCACATGTAATGCTTAGCACTATTTCACAATGCAACACATTTATTGCATTTTCAATCTAAAGTTGTGTGGTGAATTTAAATGTATTTAGACTACACAAGACCTTAATTTACAATATGAGGATCTGATACCCTAATCATATATCCAACATGGTGAACTCAATAGTATGTATATATACTTAATTCGTGTGTGTATATATATATATACACATATATAAACACACAAAATGTTTTTACTGAAATTTGTATCAATAAATTTAGTTACTATTAAGGAGTAATAATACCCAAATATATATATATATATAATTATTAATTTTTTTTAAAGATTCTTGTAAAATTAAATAAGAATTGAATCTCTTTTCCAGGTGTGTATTGTAACCAACAAAAACTCCTTAGCTATGTTCGGTTGTATAAAATTGGAGTATTGAAATTGGTGAAATTGAAGAAAAATATCTCACAAAATTGATCTAAATTTTTTTTCAATTTCATTAATTCTAAATCCAAAACTTAATTTCATGTGATCCAATATAGATTTCTACAAGTTTTTCATTTTCCTATTCACAATTGCCCAAAAATTATAAGTCTCGTTTCTGGGCACAGGTAGTGGATGAGAAAAATGGCGGGATAATGAAATGGGTTCAAACAGAAGTGAACTTAGACCACCACGTTATAGTGCCAGACCTTGACCCTAACATGGAGTCGCCAGACAAGTTCGTGGAAGACTACATTTCCAACCTCAGCAAATCCACCATTGACAAATCCAAACCCCTATGGGATCTCCACCTTCTCAACGTCAAAACCTCCGAATCCGAGGCGGTCGGCATTTTCAGAATTCACCATTCCCTCGGCGACGGCACGTCCCTCATGTCTCTTTTACTCGCTTGTACGCGCAAAATGTCCGATCCCGAGGCATTGCCGACTATTCCGGTGAAGAAGAATTCGGGTTCTGATCATAGCTCAGGAGGATTGTGGCACTACTTGATTGGGGTTTGGTCTGTTCTTGGGTTGGTTTGGAATACTTTAGTTGATGTTGTGATGTTTATAGCGACCGCATTGTTCTTGAAGGACTCGCCGACACCGCTGAAGGGTCGGCCGGGTCTTGAGTTCACTCCTCGGCGATTTGTTTTCCGGACAATAAGTTTGGATGATATGAAGTTGGTGAAGAATGCAATGAACATGGTAAGTCAATTTTCAATTTTAAAGTTGTTTATGCATTAATTGTTATTATTTTTTTTATGGGGTAAATTTTATGCACACTAAGAATTCATAGAATTAATCAAATTAGAATTTGATTTTATTCGGTGTAGATTTCATTAAGAACATTTAAAAAATTAGTCATTAGTTCGGACAGTCAAAAATTTTGAACTAATTAATGCCACTCACTTGCCCTTCAAAGATGATAAAGTATATAATACCAAGGGTTATGTTATACGTGGTATCTCACTTAATGCATAATTATGTTTTCTTTTGAAAACTATCAATTTCTCATATATGAAGAAAAATTAAAAATTTTCATGACTATGAATTTGGCAGGGTAACATGTATATAAGATGATATATATACATAATTAGAATCAGTGCTTAATTTAATATGTGGTCAGAATTAGCTGCATGCCATTTGAATTGTAATTATGTTGTGTTTCATCTCATCACTTTCAATATATATATATATGATTTATAAATAATGCACACGTACATATGAACTAATAATATTGTGGTTCTTATATATGATTGGTAGACTATCAATGATGTTGCCCTGGGAATTACACAAGCTGGTCTGTCTAAGTACCTTAACAGGAAATATGGTAATTATTCTCAAACTATACCATCTACTCCTATCATTCAAATATAGTTACAGGGGTGTCTTTCTTATAATTATCAATTTGTATGTGTATATATATATATATATATATATATATATATAGCACGTACACCAATTATTCTTGCATAAATTTGGCAGCTGAGTTGGGTAAGAAAGATGAGGGAACAACAGAGAAGAGAAATAATCTCCCAAAAGATATTCGGTTACGATCCACTCTTCTTATTAACATAAGACCATCGTCTGGAATTCAGGTGAGTAGTGCTTCTCAATCTACATTCCAAATGTACGTCTCTCAATTAATGTGTTCATATTACTACATAATTAATCAAATTTGGTGAAATGAATGAACAGGGTCTAGCTGATATGATGGAGAAGGACGCAGAAGCAAAATGGGGGAACTGGATTGGTTATGTGCTGCTCCCCTTCACCGTTGCATTAAGAGATGACCCATTGGATTATGTTCGAGTAGCCAAGGCCACTGTTGATCGGAAAAAGCGCACTCTTGAAGCTATTTACACTTTTTCAATTGCTGAGATTGTTCTCAACTTTTTTGGCATTAAGGTATATATTTCACTTTTCTGCAACTCTTTTTACACACTCTATATTGGCAACGAGTCAATGACAAGCAAGGGCGACACTAGTTATGGGGGCAAAATTAAGTAAAATCCTAAAAGAATAGGTTTCTATAAATAGTAAGTTTGAAAAATACAAACAAGATTCAACATGTATCCCTTTCCAAAATTTATTGAGAATCTCAGGTTCAGGGTGTTCAAAAAATTCGGTAAACCGAAAAATCGGACCGAAGCGTACTGAATTGGGCGGTTTGGACTAGTTGTATAGCGGTTTGGTCCGGTTCTGGGCCCAAAATTATGGAACCGTAATTTTTCGGTCCGGTCCTGATTTAGGGTTATGTTAGACCGGACCGAACCATTACTATATTATAATATATATATATATATATATATATATTTATATATGTATATCATATTCTAAACTTAAATCAAGTAAAGTTCTCCCGTGCTCCCTTTCTTTCTTTTGTTTTTTAAATTCCTTAAATTTCTTTTAAAAAAAGTCAAATTTCCCTTTTCAAATATATTCCAATTTTCTTTCCTTTCAAATATATCTCATTTTTCTTTCCTTTATTTCTTCTTAAAATTCTTTTTATTGCGTCTTATATCAATGTTAGCTGATTTATTATTTTTATTTATTACTTTTTATTTTACTTTACCCCCTTTAAATTAAAATAAAATAAAAAGAAAATTAACTGAAACCGACAAACCGAACCGAACCAAATTGGTTTTTCGTGGTTTGGTTTTATGGACATTATGGTTCGGTCTGGTTTCAAAAATAGTAGAACCGTTATAAAATATTTGGTCTCAAAATACTCCCAATCAGGTCCAAACCAGACCGTGTGCACCCTTACTCAGGTTAAGTCTTTTTTTTTTTTTTTTTTTAGTTCACATTTTGAAGGGAAATTCAAAAAATTTCAAATACAACCCCCTATCTCTATTATTTTTCTCATTTACACTCTTGGTGAAATTCTCTTACATTATGAATAATCTTCTTATACTTGCTTTCTGAAAATTCTATTGTAAAAAGATATATATATATATACACACACACACACACACATACATTCATATATTCACTATTTTGTTTATTTATTTATTTTTGGAAATTTAAGCAAATGTGTATATATATTGTGCAAGTTTTTACAACTTTGGGCTTTACCCGAGACAGGTACAAGCCCAAACATACAATATCAAGGCTATAAAGCCTTCTATCCAAATGGGCCTTGGAACAGCCCAGTACAATCAGTCCACTATTTTAAACTTTTTATTTATTTATTTATTTTTTCATTTTTTATAAGTATTCACAGACACTGCCAACGAACCCCTCTCATCTCTTGAGAATAGAGAAATTATACTAATAATTCATTAGTCACTATTTTAAACTTGCGAATTTTCTGGCTAATGATCCTACGAGGACACTGGCAAACAATACAAACTGCTAATATATATATATTTTCGAAAAATTAGTAGTAAATGAGTTGTTTCAGAGTTTATAAATTTGATTTTTTTTTGCATGGTTAATAGGCAGCAAGTGCTTTATCGCACAAAGTAATCACTCACACGACAATGTGCTTCTCAAATTTAGTCGGTCCACTCGAAGAAATTGGGTTTTATGGCCATCCAATGGCTTACCTTGCTCCAAGCTCTTATGGCCAACCACACGTAAGTATATATCATGCATTAATAACCACAAACTATATATTATGATATTCTAAATATTGTGATGTGTGTGTGTGTGTGTATATATATATATCAAACTGCAATATTCAGTATATGTCTATTTACTACATGGTTTCAGAGGAAAAATTGAAAATTAACTTTAGTCAACCTCACGTGGTTTATTTATTTATTTATTTTTAACCATTTTAACTTAATATATAATTAATTTAATTTTGTAGGCATTGATGATTAACTTCCAAAGTTATGGGAAGAAGATGACCATTGTTCTATCTGTTGATGAGAGTACTATTCCTGATCCCCACCAGCTCTGTGATGATATTGTAGAATCACTGAAACTCATCAAAGCTGCTGTTCTAGCAAAAGGGCTTGTCAAGGATGATCATTAGAAGGGGTTGAATTTAATTAATTACATGCATAAAAAACAATTTAATACACACACACATATATATATGTGGATGCTCGAATACAAACATAATGTTAATTAAAATATAATTCGAAGTTAGTATGGTCTGCATCGTGCATAGTTAGTACGTGTTTCATGTTTTATTAAGTTGCCTATTTACTTCTTTTTTTTTTTTTTTTTTTTTTTTGGTCCAAGTAAAATAAATTTCAAATACTAATATTTGCCTTTTGTGTTTCATTTTACTTGTACACCGAATGTTTAATCAGATGACTCCCTTTCAAATTCCCAATCTAAATGAAAAAAATGTAAATTCTCTCTCAATTCTATTTGAGTGTTTCTCAAGTTCATCCTAGTGCTTTATTTGAGGTGGAGAAATTTTCAGATGAGGTAGAGCTATGAAGAGCTTGAGGTGGAGCTACGAAGAGATCCTTATTTGAGATGGAATCTAAGTTACTAGTATGTTTGAATTGGTTCAAGAACTTTGAACCAATTTAACTAGAGTGATGAGTTGGACTTTGACTACTGCCTTAGTTGAACTAGTTCAAGTGAGGCAGTGAGTGACAACACTTTTGGGCAACAAAGTTGAACTAGTTCAAGTGTTGCTGAATCGGTTCAACTCCCTTTGGAAGCGTGAAATAGTTTCCTAATCAATTTTGGAAGCCAAGACTTAGGGAAAAGGTTGAAGATTTGGAGAAGAAGTTGTACCTGCTATTTTAGAGTTGAAGACGGATATGATAACTCTTTGTAGGCAAGTTGATCATTGTCTAATAAGGAATTGAGTTTGAAGACTCTATAAATATATATGGGTACGAGAGGTTTAGAGAGAGAGAAGAGAGATTAAATGTAAGGGATTTAAGAGTGAGTGTTGTGAGGAGAGAAGTGAATATATATAATTCTTGAGTGTATACATGTAGCTCATAAGAGATGATGAGTGAGTGAGTGAGGTTTTGACATGTGGTTGTATATTCTCTTTCTTGATTCATAATAGTGAAAATTTTCTTTCCCATGGGTGTAACCCTAGAGTTGGGTGAACCATGTAAAATATTGTATTATATGTAGATGTGTGTAATTATTATCTTCATATATACTTGTGTTGATGTGATTTGATAATACTTCTGTTGTGTATGATGAAGGAAGAATTCAACTCTTAACAACAACTTGAAAAAAAAAAAAAAAAAATCAACTATCTTGCGATCCCCAATAGAATTTATCCTAATGCAGTTTTAACATAAATTATCCTTAATTATTTATTTTACGGTAATGATACACCTTCAAAAATACGCAAGCATACGATAGAGCACACAATTCACTCACACAACACTCGTTATCTTTAAATTCAAAAAATGTATTATTATTATTTTTTACTTTAATTTAAAATTCCTTAGGTGGGATCGATATATCCATCCTCCTACTTTAACAATGTCCTCTCATTATTAATTTCAAGTCGCTATCAAGCATGCTAATTTAAGTATTTAAATTCAGTTAATCTGGACACAAAATATATGATGTTAAAAATACAACGTTAAAAATGTGTGAAGTCCGAGACAACTTAGTACGTACTCTTTACGAAACTTGAAGAGAGCTAGCCCACCACAATGAGCTTGTTAATAACATTAATTATTTAAATTAGGCATGTTATGTTTCACAAGACACTCAATTATTTAATCTCATCAATGATGCTACACATTACATGAGGAGAGCTAATCCACCACAATGAGCTTGTTAATAGCATTAATTATTGTGGGTCGTGTGACGCTTGTGGACCAAAATCTCACTGCTGGTAAAGTGTCAATCAATGTGAATTGAATATGAAATTTAATTAGAACATGAAATCTGTTACACCTTGTAACATTTCCCCTTAATTTTTTATTTATTTATTTTTAATCATGGTAGGAAATTCACATACTAATTTTGATAGTAGGAGAATTTAAACTCTTGACATTTTATTTTAAAAGATGTGAAAATATCATTAGTTTACAACTCTTGATCTATTATTAAAAAATTTAAACTTCAAATATTTTGACAAAGAATAGTGTTATACTTTCTAAATTATTCTCTGTTAATAAATGAAAATAGAGGTCACATGAAAAATGTAATCATAGATAAAATAAGAAAGTAGTGATCCTATTAATCCAGTGAGTAGTGATGCACCTGAAATATAGTTTGAGGGAAGTCAGGATTCAATACCTGTGTGATCCTTGTTTCTTCTCTATATAAATTAAGTTTTAAGAGTCTTTAAATCATTACTATGGTCGTCACCATATAGAATAAGCCAAATTAATTTAGTGGTGGTTTTCATGATTGATAAGTCAAATAAAGAACTATGTTTTTATGTTTAATGTCAACTAAATTAGCTGAACCTAGGAAGGAGTGTAGGACAAAATTAAATGCCCATTCTCGAAGGCAGTGACAAAGTTGATCTTTTATAGGTATGATAAAGATGTGAAACTAATTAAGTTTGACTATGAGATTAAATTGGTTCTATATTAGCTAATTGACAGTGAAACCTATCATATTCCTAATTAATTCTAGATGTTAAACCTATAATAGTTGAATCATGAATGAGTACAAATTTACCTTGCCCTTAACTCAATTTGACCCTTTTGATTTTCATGTAAAGTTTTATGCGTAAACATTTGTCTAATTATGTATATTTTAATCTGCTGATTTTCTGGTTTTTGTCAGTGAGCTTCAAGTGAAGATTGTTGTAGGTTCAGTTTGGTTTTTTTTTTTCCCTCCCAATTTAAGGGCTCATTGTACATTCTTTTTTTTATCTATGCACAAGCTTATCCTTTAACTAAAAAAAATAAAAAATTTGAAAAGTGAATTAAGCTCATAAAGAACTTTGCACTTAAGTAATGGTACACACATGGAATATACTGTTTGATTTAATTTTGCTCATCAAGAATGATATTGTAGCAAAATAATAGGGCATTGTTACATCACTTGGGTGATGAGAGCTTTTTAAAAATTATTAATATATATGAAGGGTGCGTAAAGTATACTATATTAATAATATCATTTCATACATTTTTAGGCGACGTGAACATCACAACAGTATCTTTGAAAAGTCATAAGTTGTACTACATCAAGAGAGTAGTGTTAGTTAAGTTGCCGTATGCACATGGAAGAATATATACCATTTGAATTAATTTGGTCATTAAGAATGCTAGTGTAGTAAAAACAGTCCGTCAGTCCCACATTGTCACATGTAGATGTATTTTAAAAACCGTAATTATGAAGAGTGTATAAAAATGTCGCATTATTTATTTTCAGGTGACATATCATAATATATACCACTCTTTATATTTCAAGAGATTCCACGCGAGTGAGTTAGTCAAACTCAATAGTAATTAAGAATCCGCACTACAAGATCCAAGAAGATGAGTTAGTTAAGTGTTGATATAATAGCATTAATTATAGCTATAATTTTGGATAGGGTCATAGTTAGTAAAATACGATATAAAAAAATACGAATACAAAAACATATAAGTATAATTCAATATTTTATTTAAAATATGTTTAAAAAATTCGACAAAAAAATACGAAAACATAAAAATATAAATACGGATACGTACGTATATAATACGTTATATATATTAAAAATTTGGGATAAAAAATTCAGCTGTACACATTTTATTGTTTTCTTATATATCATGTATTTGTAAAGACAATAAATAATATGTAACAAATAATAAAATAAATATATTACAATTGACACTATCACAATAATTATATATATAAAAAAAATTCATATGTATATAGTGCAATACTTTACTAAAATACCTAGGGAGTGTGGTGATATACAAATTTCTAAAATAATAATAATAATAAAGATACTAACAAAATTTAAAAAATCTCACAACAAAACAAAAAATTTATAAATATTTACAAATATTAATAAAAACTTATGATTCTTCAAGATTATAGTATTCCACAAGTGTGGATATATATATATATATCTTTTATTACTTTGATTAAAGAGTATTTATTGGAGTGACAACAATAATGCTTCGTTTGGTTGGAGGGATGGAAAAATGGATGGAAGGGATAGGGGAAAGGATGGATGAGGCATCCTTAGGGAATGGAAGGTGTCTCTCTCACTTTTTGTTTGGTTGAATAGAATGGATAGTAGAAATGATGGGGTGACACAATTTTTTTGTTTGGTTGGAATGAAGGGAAATAGGATTTTTATATTTTTTTTACTAACATGCCCTCAGTATTTAAAAATTTTAAAAATTTAATATCTATTCCAAATTTTTAGGAAGGTTAGAAATGGAAAATTGATATTTGTATTAGTTATTATTTCTTTCTCTCATCTTCCTCCCAATTTTGGGCCGATTGAGAAATACAAATGAAGGAGGGATGAAGCATCCCTCCTTGCTTCCTCCTGATTTTCCCTTCCCTCCAACCAAACATGAAAAAGTTAGTTTATCCCCTCTCTCATCCATCCTTTCTCAATCCTTCCCTCCAACCAAACATAGCATAAGAGATTAAAAAAAGAAGAAGAAGTTATATCTTGAATGTAGAACAACTGAGTGTGAGAGTGGTCACAACCTTTCCCAAGTTTGCACAACAAATATTATTATTTTGATGAAATACGCTATTAGAAACATGAAGTTCGCGAACGAAAAGAAAAAAAATAATTAGGTTATGAATTAAACGGAACAACCAAAACGAATAAACGCCTTAGATACGGGGTTTAGCGTATCTTTCAACTTTGATTTGCAAACAAAAATATTTTAAAATTTGTACGTACACATTTAATTTGCATATCATATGCGAATTAGGAAGAAGTTACACATATATAACTAACGCATGGTGGATGAAGGCACAACGTGCCTTTCCAATCACGCTCGCTATACATGTTACTAACTTTAGGACGATTATTTGATGGCCCGCAAGGCATTTAATTTGCGTATCATACGTGAATTATGAATAAGTTACACATATATAACCAACACGTGGTGGATGAAGGCACATAATTTACGTATCATACGTGAATTACAAATAAGTTACACATATATAACTAACACGTGGTGGATGAAGGCACAACGTGCCTTTCCAATCACGCTCACTATACATGTTACTAAATGTAGGACGAATATTTGATGGCCGGCAAGGGCCGCCGGGTACTGTTGTGGGTAGATTATATTATGTTGCAGAATTTGTCAGGTGGGCTATAATATTTTCTTACTTTGTGTCCCACTTTGTCAATTATTTTGTATTGTTAATTGGCGACATGGCCACGTTACCCACCCATGTAGATGTGATCAAGTGGGGGCTGTATTTTATTATATTCGTATACAATTTAATCAAATTTTTAATAATGCCCCTACTAAACAATCCCTTAAAATTCCTGGTTTCTTCTTTTATTAGAAATTTTACGAGCATACAAATATACAATTATACATGATTTTTGCTAGAATTCTTTAATTTGAATTGTTTTTATTATGTTGACTTGATAATAATTCAAAAAAAAAAAAAAAATTGAAATGTAAATATGAGCAATTTTAAATGAAAATATCTATTAAGTTTTATTTATTTATTTTTTATTGTAACTTAAAATTTTCTATTTTATTATTGTTCAAGGCCGCCCCTCCCAATTCATTTTCTAGCTGGTTGCTAAACATGCATGGTAAATGATTTTTAAGCATGTTTGAAATTATTTTTACTGAACTCCTAATGTTTCAATTTTGGTTAACTTACCAATAAAATTTTTATGAATTTCGGGTGGATGGTCTAGTGACAAGACTCTCACACGCCACTGTTGTCAGGAAAAAAAAAAAATATCATAGTTTGAGATCTCATTTAGAAGTAATTTGATTATTATTTATAAAATGATTTTTTATTGTTAGACTTTAAAAAATTCTAATTGAGCTCTTCTACTTAACATTTATATTTCTAACTTAGTATTTTCCTTTGAGGAGAGGTCGATCCTTACTAGGAGCAATGTGAGCTTGTACCTGCCTATCCTTATTAGCCCAATACACATTCTATCTCTATTTAATGTGGGACAAGAAGAATCTGTTACACCTATACAAGATTTGTAAATTTAATAAGTAGGGTGGAACTTGATTTGAAATCTCAAACAAAATTACCTAGAAGGTAATGTTTAATCTTGTTTCTAAAAATAGTCTTCAAGAAATTTTAAAATCATAAAAAATTAATGCAAAACAGGTGTTTTTTGGATTATCTTAATTGGTTGGATCCTTAAAATTTTAAAACCCAATCAAATATTATAAGAATGCATAAATTTAGTCTGAGAAGAGTCACACAAACCATCTTATATGCATGGAAAGCTTGAAACGAGCTCGGCAACGTGGTCATTATCATCCACAAGATTATAGTTTGGTACTTTAAATATGAAAGTAGTCTAATAGAGTTTCCATGAATTTTAGTTGTTTATGAAATTTTCTATTCTCTCATTATTTTTGTTTAGGCTAGAGTTGAAGGAAGTTTGCTTTGAATTTTTGTGGCCGTTTAATTTTAAAATTAGGGACTTATTTTAAAATTAGGGACTTATTTGCTATTTTCATAACTTTTAGAGTTCATCTGCTATTAGGAGTTGAAAAATTAAATAAAAAACACATAAAATATATCCAAGAGTTCACTAAAGAATTAGGATTACACTCACGGTTGTAAGGAGTTCATTATAATGATAAAAAAAAGACACCAGATATAGAGAATTCAGAATAAATATTTTTCGCGCACGGCTGTAAGAAGTTCATTATAATGATAAAAAAAGACACCAAATATAAAAAATTCAGAATAAATATTCTCCTCGTAACAAGTTATATATGCAAAATTAGACCTCAATGTACAGTAATTATCAACCTTGACATTACCCATCAAAGCTACTCTCCAACTATGTTTGTAGTTAGAGTGGGTGCCAAGTAGGGATTTTTTATTTATTTTTATTTTTTTCTTATTATTATTATTATTATTATTATTTTTTTTTCAATACCAAGTAGGCTAACACTTTGGGAGAGATGTAACAATTTGTCAAATCAACACACCCACATAGTAAATATTCACATCAAAATCTATCCTCCTATGGGATTGCATATCTACATAAAAAGTCCAGTGTTCGACTCCTACCAAGCCTTTTAATTTTTTTGATTTAATTGGTACTGTAATTGAGGGGCTGGTTATAGTACCCTCGGTTTGTAGCTCGGGATGGGTCACTCAGGGGTCCTGCCCAGGGGAGTTCCGAGTTTTCAAAAAATCAAAAAAAAAAAAAGTGTACGTAAAAAGTCGCACCTTTTTCGAAACAGTGTGATTCGTTGCTGAAACAGCGTGGTTGGTTGCTGAAACAGTAAGAGAGTACGAAGAAAACATTAAAATTTCGAGAACGAGGAAAACGTGTAAGAAATAATGGTCTGAAGTGATAATTGAAAAACTCTATATAAAGGAATAAGCTTTGCAACTAGAGGCACCTACTTTTTTATTTTGATTTAGCTTATATATATCTATATAGAAACTGTAGTGGGAGAGTCAACTAGTGACTAAATTATTATGGATAGTATATCAGGTCTCACAGTTCTTAAGCCAATTCAAACGGCCAAAGCAGATGGCGAAGAAACTATGGTTATGGATGAACCATTGAGTCCTATGGGTCGTGTGTTTCATGAACCAGGGTCCAATGTTTACATCATAACCATCATTGGCTGGAAATCACAAGTCCACCCTGACGTCTTGAGAGCTAACTTGATGCATACTCTGCTTAAGCACCCTCGTTTCTCTAGTTTGCAGGTATAAGTACTGATATTATTCTTTTTCTCAAAATTTAAACAAACAGGCACGTATACATTCACAATATTGTTCCTCAACTTTACTCTCTCTTTCTCAAAAATTTAAACAAACACAGCACGTAAAAAGAAATATCGTACCATTTGAGTTACTATATTAGTATTTGAAGTTCAGTTTTGATTGTCTGGCCAATTTAACTTGGCCGTTTGGGGACCTACTTGAAACCATGATGAATCTATTACTGTGTAACTTAAGTACAGAACCGGCATATAAATTCTGTTTGAATATTACACTTTTTTTTAGGACATAATATAATTTAGGGAAGTGCATCTATATATAGTAACAAACACAACGTACATCTTGATTTGATTTCCTCAAGCTGATGAATTGCATTGGATTTCTGATTCATTTATTTTTTGATACTAATTTTAAAAGGCATTACAGGTTGGCAACAAAGAAAATAGCGGAGAAATTAGATGGGTTCATACAGATGTGGATGTGGACAACCATTTCATAGTCCCAGACCTAGACCATAACATGAAATCACCAGATAAGTTTGTTGAGGATTACGTTTCCAACTTGAGTACAACCACCATTGACATGTCCAAGCCTATGTGGGACTTTCATCACCTCAACGTCAAAACCTCGGACGCTGAAGCCGTTAGCATCCTTCGAGCCCACCACTCTATCGGTGACGGCACGTCACTCATGTCTCTGCTACTTGCTTGTACACGCAAAGTCTCTGATCCTAAGGCTTTGCCAGACATTTCCGTAACTAAAAAATCGAACGCGATTCACTCCCGTGGATTTTTCTCGATTTTTCAAATGGCCTGGAACACTGTAATTGATGTTATCATGTTTATGATGACTGCATTGTTTTTGAAGGACACCGAAACACCTCTGAAAGGTTCACTAGGTGTCGAGTTGCGTCCTCGGCGTTTCATTCATCGGACAGTTAGCCTTGATGATATCAAATTGGTGAAAAATAGCATGAACACGGTAATTAAGTACAGAGTTAGCCAAAAATAAAAAATAAAAATAAAACCATTTAATTGTTGATTGCTACCCACCTTTACCAAAAGAAAAAAAAAAAAAAATTTAACTAGACTAAAATACATATTTATCAAATTAAACCAATTAACCTAACATCACCCTTTTTCTGTTGTTCTTTTTTATCTTGCAGACGATTAATGATGTAGTGGTTGGAGTCACGCAGGCTGCTTTGTCCCGGTATCTAAATAGGAGATATGGTGAGATAAATTTCATTTTCAAGAAAAAAAAAATATTCCTAGGAAAAGTCAGCAGCTCTCTTTTACAGCAACATGATAGTTTTTATTTATTTATTTTTATAGTTAGATACGTACTCACACACACGTCTCATAAATTGCTTATCACAGGGCTGAAACCCCTCAACTCTCTCTCTCAGTGAGGTAGAAAAAGGTTATACCACTAAGCTAATGGCCCATTTGCCCTATAACACAGTTTCATAAACAAACTATTTCGTATTTTTTACCCTTTTTTTTTTTTCCTTCCTATGAGCATCTTTACAAATATATACGTGCTTAAAAAGGTTTTTCAGATTGTTGATTTATATAGGTGGTTTAATTTTATTATATGGCTTTGCAGGTGAGAGTAAGAACAACCCCAAAAAGAAAAATTATCTTCCAACGAACATTCGCCTTAGAGCTATTCTTTTCTTCAACTTAAGACCGCCCGTAGGGATCCGTGTGAGTACCTCTTTATATTTAGAGCATTTATATATAGTTTAAGTAGCTTGTCTTAAAAGAAATCGGATATGATTAGTAATCACCTACAAGTAAACCTTCTGCGAGCCCTCACTATTATCATAATTCATTCTCATAATTCAAAATAAATACAGGATTTGGTTGATCCGATGGAGAAGGGTAAAGAAGGCAGATGGGGAAACAAGATTGGTTATGTCCTCCTCCCCTTCAATATTGCATTTCAAGATGTCCCATTAGACTACGTTCGTGAAGCTAAGTCTCTTATGGATCATAAAAAGGCTTCTCTTGAACCTAATTTTGCATATTTTATAGCCAAGTTTGTTAGCAAGTTCTTTGGCATTAAGGTAATTATACATCATCATCAAACCTTACACACTTACATACTCTACTTGCGATATTAAGGTATCTTCCATATATATATAAGATAAATAGGTAATATTCGAAGAATAATGTCTGCAAAATGATCCTCCTTTGGTCTAAAAATATTAAATCAAATGAATTTGTTTTCAATATATATGTGTTATATATATGTATATTAATGATTATGAAGTGCTTATGAAGAACTTTTTTTTTCTTTTTTCTTTCATTGATAATTATGTGCTTTTGAACTTAATTGCTTCCTTCTATGATAATCAGGCTGCAGGCATTCTCTCACACAAAGTTTTCTATGGAGCGACTATGTGGTTCTCAAATGTGGCTGGTCCCAAGGAGGAAATTGCTTTTTGTGGGCATCCAATAGCATACGTTGCCCCTAGTTGTTATGGTCAACCCAATGTAATTATTCTTAATTAATGAATTACGAACTGCATGCTTTATATATACAGACACACTCACAATTCACAAACACTTAGATATAGAATATACTTTTATGATATACATCACAATAGAATTTGGATGCCTCTATTAAAATTTCGTATTCTCTAACGGACTAACTAGGCTGAATTAAGAAATTTAGGATCATTATTTACATAGACATAGATTCGCAGTGCAACTAATGTTTAGGATTTATTGCCTCTTCGTTAAGCTGACAGTATTATGTACTATATCTGTTACAGGCACTGATGATTCACGTGGTGAGTTATGTTAATAAAATGACTTTTGTTTTATCAGCCGATGAAACAACCATTCCAGATCCACACCAGTTATGTGATGATCTAGAAGAGTCACTCAAGCTCATCAAGAATGCTGTCCTGGAAGGTTAATTGTGTCATTGAGGAGGACTAGAGTGTATGCTATACTGTGTACGTATGGATTATATGTGGGTATGTGTGTGTGACTCTGTATAATATTAATAAAGAGGTTTGAGTGTGCTTAGGGTAGGAGTACGAATTGGGTTGGATGAACCCTTCTTTGGGCCTCATCCACCATAATCCTGTAATTTTAATTCCTGTATTATATGTTTCTAGTATGTTTTAAGTAAGTTGATTGTTTATTTCCAAAATCATACAGTGCAACTCGACCCGAGAGAAAAATCATCTAATCTTTAAACAAGATTTCTCACAATTAATGGAAAGCTCATACATCATAAATTTTCGATGGAGAAATAAAAGCAACCACGATTCAAAATTATAAACAAACAGTATATATGAATATTGTTGGGTTTTTTCACACACAAGTGATAAAGAATAAAAATAAAATTATTGGTGTGAGTAGCAGTGTTTACGGCGATTGCAATTTGCTACTGCCTTGAGTCAAAATTGAGATTGATTTTGGGTTATGTGTAGTAACGTGAAAAAATTTGCTTGGACATATAATGTGTTTTAGTGGTCTCTTGGATGTGGCGTCCAGGTTGGTGGTGTGTTTAGGGTGAATCGTGTTTGACTATAAATGTGGGTACTTGTATTTTCAGAAGACGGTATGCGCTTTGTTGGCATATCAAGGTATGACTGCAGGACGGAGCCCGTGTATGCCCTTTTATAATATCTTTTATTTTTTTAGTTTTTTCTTAATTTACTCTTCAATTTTTATTTTTATTTTTATTTATTTATTTATTTTTTACGCTCCTTTAAATAAATATTTTTTTCTTAACATTGTGCCTCCCCTAAATTAAAATCCTGTCCTTTAAATAATTTTTTTTTCTTAACATTGTGTCCCACTAAACTAAAATCCTAACTCTGCCCTTGGGTATAAGTATTAGGATTAGGGTTGCAAACGAGCCAAACTGTTCGCGAACTGCTTGGGCTCGGCTCGTGAATTACTCAGCTCGATTTATAAACGAGTTGAGTCTGAACATCAATATGCTCGACTCGTTTGTTGATGAACCGTTCACGAATTGAGTTCGATAAGGAGTTCACGAACTGAGTTCGATAAGGAGTTCACGAACATACTCAATTATAATATATATATATATATATATATATATATATATACATATCCAATTATAATATATAATTTTATGTTATGAAGGCTTAGTCCACATGCCATTAAATTTTTTAGTCCTTTTTGTTTTAGACCCAATTTTATCATTTTAAAACAAAAATCAAGCCCATCTATACAATCAAACCTAAGTCCATGTCTTATGTCTAACCCTAATCATGCATCTTCCCTTTTTCTAAAATTATCAGTAACCCAAGCAGCGGCAACACACTCAGCAATCTGTTTTCTGTCATGGAATCTTACTTCTCTCTCTTTTTCTTCTTATATTTTTATCATCTCATCAAGCAGCAGCGGCAACACACTTATGTATTAATCATCTTTCATCCAAACTGAGTATAGATTTTGGGGTTTACTATTTATCTGTGTATCTCTCAACTTCTTCCATCAAAATCAACTATGGTAAGTTTAATTTTCGATCAAATTTATCACTTTCTTTCTCTTTTTCTTTCAAACTTCTCTCTTTTTATTGCTGCAAATCTATTTCTATCTCAATTTTTATTTTTTTTATTTTTTTATTTTTTTTATTTATCTTTTGCTCCAGATCTGTTAGATGCGAAGTACCACAAAAAAAAAGAAAGAAAAGAAAAGAAAAGATTAAACGAGCTATCAAGCTCGGGTCGAGGCTCGTCGAACATAGCCGAGCCGAGCTTGAACCAAATTTTCTCGGCTCGGCTCGAGCTCGAGCTGAACTTGAACATTCTATCACCTGATCGAGTCGAGCTCGAGCACACCATTACTCGGCTCAGCTCATTTGCAGTCCTAATCAGGATGCATGGAGACATATGACATATGCATGTTCACGATGTATCAGTACGTTTGAAGATGCAAGGAATTCATTTCTATTTTCTCTCTCTAGAATTCTTACACTTCAACAGAATAATCCCCTTCTCTATCCATTACTTCTCATATTTATAGATACTTACAAACACTAATGGACTGCTAGATCTGGGCCCGTTCCTCTGTGGGTTTTGGTCATCTTTGATGGGCTATTCGCGTTCGGCCCATATGGCAGTATTTCTCTATGGGCTGGACCCAGCTGCTCGGACCGGATGCCATGTTCGCGGGTCATATCTTACCCATGTCACTTCTGGCCTCCTCAACTGCCCCCATAATTACTCGCTATTTAATAAGGGGCGTCTCATCATGACGTTGACGGCTCGAGAAACTCTTATGGGGGAATGGGCGGTCGGATCCGGAATCAATGTTCCGGGATTCGATAAACTTCTCGCCTCCCTGACGCTTCGGCCCTCGGGTCCACTTCGTCTTTATAAGGCTCTAGAATGCCACTTCATGCCTTTTTACCGTCTCTATCTCTCTCCATCATCAGTCAAATCTCTCGCTCATCTTTTTAGAACAGTGCTAAATTTCATCCGGTGAAATTCTTTAAGAGTCATTCTTCCAGCGATCTTGCAGTGCTCTTTGCTGCTTTCTACCCAGAGGTTAGTCTTGTTCCTTTTTACTTTCAATAGACTTCTTTTTACTCTTTTAGATCCTTCATTCGCTTTCACCATGGTTGTAGATCTAGATGTTCTTCGTATGAGACTTAGACTTCATGACAACATCCAAGTTAGGGTTTGCCCTAGAGATGTTAATATTATGACCGGTGCCGGCCTTCTTCACGGCGAGGTTTTATTTACTAACCTTCAACTGAATGTCGTTAGGTTCCCTCTGCATCCCTTCTTTAATTATGTCTTCAATAGATTGGGGATCTCCCCTCTGCAGGTAAACCCAAATTTCCTTAGAATCATATCCGTTCTGCTACTGCTGATCCGTGACAGAGGTCTGGATCTTGATCTCATAGATCTTCTCCTTTGTTATAAGGTCAGTAAAATCCGTACTGAAGAGCCATTCTACCACCTTTACCCGATCGACAAGATGTCCATATGTACGGATACAATCAAATCTGAAAAGGGTTGGAGGGATAACATTGTGGGTGTTAGTGGGGCCTGGTTTTCGCCGGCTGCAGAGGATTACCCAATCCCGAGCGCCTTTGGCGTCTGTTCTGTCTCCTCGTATAAGAAATTCAAATTTCATAAAAATGATTGTTCCTGCGAAACATGTGTTCCTCGCTTTTGTACTTTCTTATGTCGCTCCTTAGGCATTCCTTGTGATGACTTGAGCTACAGTGTTTGCAGGGATATGAGTAATTACTTGAAGAAATACGTTCTGAACGATATTCCTTCTTGCTCAGACCTTCTCACTTCAGACAACCTTCTAGCACTCTCAGCCCTCGGCCATACAATGAGCAGGCTTCAGATTCCTTCCTTTGGTAGGAGGAAAAATCCTCCCCTAGCCACCATTGTTGGAGCAACCTCCTCTCCCGTATCAGCCTCTTCTTCAGCCACAATTTCTGACACTATCCCGAGTGTAGTGGCTATTGATCCTATTGTTAACACCCCTGCTACCAACCCGAGCACATCTCCACAGATCACTACTACCCCTGCTGCTGCTGGGGGTGTTCGGGACAAAGAACGAGGTAAAAGACCTCATCCTGACGGTGGAGTCAACCTCGAGGATGAATCTCTTACAAGGAGGACCCGAGTTTCTGGGCCGAATGCTCTCTTGCATTGCCCAGTCAGAGCTCCTGCCCCCTCCGGGCCTGTTGCAGCTGCTGCTTCTGCTTCAGCTTCTGCCTCTGCTTCTACTACTGTTTTACCACCATGGGCTCCTCGGTACACCCGAACGGATGGGACGTTCGTGAAGCCGAACGAGACCATGATCAAGGATGGCCAGACCGCCATGGCGTACTATAGGAGCATGTGGACTCCAAAAGACTTTGAGGCAGCAAAGGGTCTGTCACAAAAGGATGTGTTCAGCCGCTTTCCCCAATCTGCCATGGAGGTGACTTTACTTTCTAATCCATTAATCTTCTCATAATATTTGCTCTTGTCTTCGTCCGACTAGGCGATCGGTTTAACCAGTATTCACGCATATCTATGCAGACTTTGTTCGGTATGATGGCTATGCAAAAACAGGTGGAAATGGCGAACGCCAGGGCTCGTAAATTCTCTGATAGCCTGGACGTGGCAAATAAGGAAAACGATATTCTTGCCAACAAGAACACCGAGCTATTAATTAAACTTGAAAAAGCTGAAAAAGAGAGAGATGCTCTGAAGAAGGAGACCGACTCTCTTCAGGATGAAAAAGATGCCCTTCAGCTTGAGAAGAGCGTCTGGCAGACTGAGCGCGATTCAGTCAGAGATGAAAAGGCAGAGCTCCAGCGCCTTCTGGCTGATGAGCAGTCTGCTCGGATGGCGTTTGAGAAAAGAGCTCTGGACGAGCGCAATGCTCTGATTGACACCATTAGCAGAGTGAATGGTGGAATGCTGGCTCTTCATGCTCGGTTTTCAAGGGTTAGAGCTTTTAGATATGCTCAGAGATTCCGAGATGGTTTCTCCGACCGAGTTCCGGCCGAGGGCCAGACCAGTTCAACTCCAGATGAAATTGACAAGGATCTAGGGATTGACCCTCTGGGGGTCTATGTTGACCCAGAATCTACCGAAGCCAAGCACATATTTGATGAGTGTCAGGAGATTGCTTCCTCCAGGATCACTACAGCTCCTTCTACCGTTCAGCCTCTAATCGCTCTTCCTTCGTCAACTGTGGTATCTCCCATAGTCACTGCTGATGTTGGGCCCCAGCTGAACGACTCTGTTATTCATCTCGATTCCCCACCTCGTGAGGGTGAGATGGCTAATGGGAACGAGGAGGTGGGTCAGCATAACCAGGAGGCTGTCGGTATTGAGGCAGCTAGCTAGGGCTCTTCCAGATACCTCGATTTCATACTCTTTTGTAGTTATGTGATTTGAATGCTTCACTTTTTGTAACCTCGAAGCTTATTATGAATGAGATGATAAAACTTTATTTGTGCTATGCTCTGTTCAAACCCACTTTCAATATTTTTTCATATTGATTTTGTCGTGTGCGTGAGTGCCTGGTGTTCGGCTTGAATGCCACTTGCCACTTGGCTTTGCTTTAGCAAGTGTTTGGCGTTCGGCTTATGGTGCCAGCTGCCACTTATCTTACTTAAGTGCCTGGCGTTCGGCTAGAATGCCACTTGCCACTTGGCTCTTTATTTTTTAGTAAGTGTCTGGCGTTCGGCTTATGGTGTCAGCTGCCACTTATCTTGCTTAAGTGCCTGGCGCTCGGCTAGAATGCCACTTGCCACTTGGCTTTTCATTTTTTAGCAAGTGTCTGGCGTTCGGCTTATGGTGCCAGCTGCCACTTATCTTGCTTAAGTGCCTGGCGCTCGGCTAGAATGCCACTTGCCACTTGGCTTTACATTTTTTAACAAGTGTCTGGCGTTCGGCTTATAGTGCCAGCTGCCATTTATCTTGCTTAAGTGCCTGACGCTCGGCTAGAATGCCACTTGCCACTTGGCTTTACATTTTTTAGCAAGTGTTTGGCATTCGGCTTATGGTGCCAGCTGCCACTTATCTTGCTTAAGTGCCTGGCGCTCGGCTAGAATGCCACTTGCTACTTAGCTTTTCATTTTTTAGCAAGTGTTTGGCGTTCGGCTTATGGTGCCAGCTGCCACTTATCTTACTTAAGTGTCTGGCGCTCGGCTAGAATGCCACTTGCCACTTGGCTTTACATTTTTTAGCAAGTGTCTGGTGTTCTGCTTATCGTGCCAGCTGCCACTTATCTTGCTTAAGTGCCTGACGCTCGGCTAGAATGCCACTTGCCACTTGGCTTTACATTTTTTAGCAAGTGTCTGGCGTTGGGCTTATGGTGCCAGCTGTCACTTATCTTGCTTAAGTGCCTGGCGCTCGGCTAGAATGCCACTTGCCACTTGGCTTTTCATTTTTTAGCAAGTGTCTGGCGTTCGGCTTATAGTGCCAGCTGCCACTTATCTTGCTTAAGTGCCTAGCGCTCGGCTAGAATGCCACTTGCCACTTGGCTTATCATCATTTTTATTTTTATTTTTATTATTATTATTTTTTTAAATCAACCTCTTGAGAAGGAATGCTATTTTTATAAATCTCAGGAATTTGCACGTTCGCACATATTTAATTGAAAACAAACAACATCTGATAAAACTGAAATTTAGCTTTTATTGATAGTACCTCTTCAGAGACGTAACATTCCAGGGCTTGTTAACCAACCTTCCGGCCATGGTTTCTAGTGTATATGCCCCCTTCCCTAAGACTTCTGCAATTCTGTATGGGCCTTCCCTTGGTGGCATCATTTTTTTGACTATCCCCAAATTTCTTTTCAGAATCAGATCGCCAGGGGCAAAATCCCTGTGTTTCACTCTTTTGTTGTGACTATTCGCCAGTACTTGCTGGTACGATGCAAGCCTTATTGCTGCAGCATCCCTCTTTTCGTCTATCATATCGAGGTTCAACCTTAACATTCTGTCGTTCTGACTTTGACTCTATGTTAAGCTCCTGATAGTTGGGACCAAGTGTTCAACCGGTATAACCGCCTCGGTACCATACGCCATTGCAAACGGGCTCTCCCCAGTCGGCCGCCTTGGGGTGGTTCTGTAAGCCCATAGGACGTTCGGGAGTTCATCCAACCACTTCCCTTTATGGTCCTCCAACTTTTTCTTAATGCAGGAGAAAATTGTTCTGTTTGTAATTTCTGCTTGTCCATTGGCCTGGGGATGACTTACTGCAGCCAACTTCTGATTAATTCTATACTCCTCCAGTAGCTCTCTTACTTGCTTGCTGTCAAGGTTTGTGCCATTATCCATGACTATTGACCTTGGAACGCCGAAACGGCAGATAATATGGCTCCAGATAAATCGTGTCACATGAGTCTGAGTCACGCTCGGATATGGTTCTGCTTCCACCCACTTAGTAAAGTAATCCATGGCCAGTAGCACATACTTGTTCTGAGCTCTTGCAGTTGGCAGAGGACCGACCACATCCATCCCCCATTACGCGAAAGGCCATGGTGAGGCCATTACGTGCAATTCCTCAGGTGGTTGGTGGATCAATGGTCCATACCGTTGGCATTTATCGCACCTTCGAGAGAACTCCTCCGCATCTCTTGACATGTTTGGCCAGAAATACCCTTGTGTCATTGCTTTGTGCGCTAACGATCTTCCCCCAGAATGATTTCCACATACGCCTTCATAAATAGCTCGCAACACCTGCTGAGCCTCTGTGGGGGTGACACACTTCAAGTATGGGCCATAGTAGGACCTTCTGTACAGCTGGTTATGCACTATGGCGTACTTTGCAGCATTCTTTTTGATTTTCCTAGCTTCATCCCTTTGCATAGGCAGAACGCCATCTCGAATATAAGTGATGATGGGGTCAATCCAACTCGGTTCATACGGTATGACATTGACTTGCCAAGGTTCAGAGTCTAAAGGTTCTTCAAAAATAGATGGCTGGGTCAGTATTTGTAATACCCTTAGTTTTCAAAAGGATAAAATGGGGATTTAATTTTGAATAATACCCCTAGTTTTCAAACAGGATAGAATGGAAAATTTACTTTTTGTTTTTCGTTGATTAATTTATTTAATTATATGACCTAGTTGTTTTGTTTTGTTAATTGTTTAATTATGTTTATTTAATGGTATTTATTGGAAATTGTTTATGTGTTTTGAATGATGTATTTGATTTATTTATTTATTTGCTTCCCTTTTGTTTATTTGTTTTAAATGTTATTATTTAATTTTTTTTTATTTTTATTGTAGTGGACGTCTTTGGTTTAATACTGTGTTTGTGTATATTTTAGGTTTAGGGTTTTAATTGATGTAGATAGAATAGCCGACTTGTAGTTGGGATGGACTTAGGATTAGGGTTGTTCATAGGTATATATATATAGAACATTATATGTCAGCAAGGGTTTTTGTGTGATACCCCCAGATTTCCGGATGCGGGTTGGCCAGGCCCACGCCCGATTACCCGAGGATATTAAAACAATTAGCAATAATCGAACACAGAATAATTATATCAAAAGAGATAAATAAAATTTGCTGAAATGAAAACTAAAAGAGTAATCCAATATTTGAAAACCTCAGAAAAATAACTCCATTGATAAATAAGATATTTCAGATACAACTGATTCACCACGAACACATATCGTTCTCCAATACAACTCGGGAATCCATCGAGTGGACCCCTAAAATAACCCACTGAACTCAAAAGACGGGAAACAAAACCCAAGTCTACACACAAAATATACTCCTATGTCATCGGTGGAGTGAACAACTGTATCTGTTCAGCACGATCAAGCTCTGCAGCTTGGAACTAACGAACACCTGTAAAGAATAATAGAAGAGTGGGTCAGGCCCACGAGCAAGTTCTAATCTAACTGCAATCCATACAGTGACCCGATACGCAGATACACCATAGATACCTCACAATATCTATCTAGTTCATACATATATATATCCACACTATGGGACATTCACTGAACTACAATAGGGGTCTCAACCTGAATAGAAGGTAACATGCGAAAACGCACCCAAAGGTGGGCATGAGTACCTAGACCAAACAGGGTACACCTCAACCTACTATAGCTAGCTACGCATTCACTGCATATACGCGTCCTAACCAACGAGTCTGAGACTCAAGTTCATCTCGTGGTACCATAACCATATATTTAAAGTCTATTCAAATCCCTTCATAGGAGCTCCAATAAATCGTTCAGCTTATTCAGCTGCACAGACTTATATAAGGAATCCAATAAGTCATTTAGTTTATTCAACTGCACAGACTTAAATATAAGGAGAATTATGTTTTTATAATTCGTGCCCTTCTTCCCAAAATAGGTAGGACTGAGTATTCTGAATCAGTCTGTCCCCAGTATGCCACCGTCCCATACCAGTGCATACAATCCACAAAATCCATATAACTGATAGAACATGTAAAACTGTTCACCAATTTAAAATCCATAAGGCAGGAATTAGCATTTTAAGCTAAACCATACCTAGTACGCCACCGTCCCATACCGGTGCATACAATCCTCCATATCCAGGTAAATTACAAGGCATAAATAATAAGCGCGCAATTTATAGTCCAAAACCAACCATCCACATCGTTGCAGAATAGTATTTAGTATTCCAATAACTTAAATCCAAAATCATGTAAATTACAGGCTATAAATAATAGTACAATAATTTAAAATCCAAAACCAATATCCAAATAAGTACAGAAGATTTTTAAATGTTTCAGCAATTTAAATCCAAACAATTAACCATATAGTTGCAGGAGGTGATTTAATAAATCAACAATTAACATCCAGAGCCTTCATAGATCACATCTAACACATCAATGACCCTATAATATATTTAAAACCATTTTCTAAATATATTAAATCCCACTGAAATGCCTAAAAATAAGCTTAAGTATTTAAAACTTCATCTATCCACTAACCGTATACAATGTACATAAGTGTTATACAGTTTGATCCGTTAATTTAGAATTAACCTTAAATCAATTTAGGGTCTTAATAACACCCAAAAATTAACTATTTAATCCCTTCGTGAAGTCTCATTAAATTTCTAAAATTTAATCAAGCCATTTAGTTCCTTTCTTCTGTTAGTAGCATACACCGTTGTATATTTTTACACTGCTACATCCTTTGTCTTAGAGACTTAAACTATGCAACAATAAGTTTAATAACACTTAGAATTAACTACTTAGATCCTCTGGTAAGTCCCTACAGTTCATTGGAATCACTCAAAAGCTCAAACAGTCCTCAAAACACCAAACAGAGCCCTAGAAAACACTTTCTGGACGTAAAACAAATTGGAGCCGGCTCTTGGAATGGAGGAGCCAGCTCTTCCCCTATTGGAGCCGGCTCCAATTCCCTAGGAGCCGGCTCTTGCTGAAGGGGAGCCGGCTCTTGACTTTCTAGAGCCGGCTCTCTCCCTCTTGAGAGCCTCCAGTTCATCTCTGCTCCGTTTCCGTCAATCTGCTCCTTCTCCGATCAATTCCTACCCCTGTGATAATCTCTAAAACTGATCCTAGGAGTTTAATTAACACCCAATAGCTTTCCTCATGGTTTGATAGCAATAATATGAATCAATTTCAGAGATTTCATTAAACAATCTACTAGCATGCTTAAAGAACAAAAACTGAAACAGACATGAATGATTTATTTCAAACAAATTTCTCAGACAACAGATAATGCAATCCACATATTAATAATCATGCAAGATCAATTTAAGGTTCAAATAAATTCCCTAGAGTCTAAAATTACAACCGGACTAACATGCTTTACGAATAAAAACTGAAAACAGACCTATCCCAATTCTATAACAGATTTGATTTCAACCCAAACAGATCATCCAAAAATCATATGTTAGACATGTAACTTCCAGTTATTGATTGGTTAAACCCTAGAGACTACCTAGGTGCACAGAACACAAGCCAAAGGGAAGGAGGAAGATAAGAACTTGCCTCTGTAATTGTTGGTCTGCTTTCCTCTGTTCTGGCCACACTGAAATACTGCTTAGCCTCCTATTACTTCTGTTCTTCCCTTCTCCTAGGTCTGGCCTTGAAGCTTTAGTCGAAAAGCTCACAACCTTGCTCTGTTCTCTCAAAACCTCACTCTGTATCTCTCTGTGTTTTGATACTTGAATAGGGTTCTCCAACCCTTCCTTCAAATTATAACCGTATATATATAGGCATAGATAAAACCTAATTCTAATGATAATCTAATACAGAAAACCTACATTAAACCTTAATCGACCATAGGATAAAACCCACGTTATAACCCTTGTCTGCTTCCAACTACTGGACCTCTTAACAGAAAACCTAAATAATTATTAACGTAAACCAACAAAAATTAATTAACTTATTATATTAAAATTAAAATTACTAAATTACTTCAACTAATGAAAAAAAATACCAAACACATTTAAAAAAAATAAAACAATTCAAAAACACCAGAAAACAATTAATGCAAGTATACCTCCATAATTAAACAATTAAACCACAATTAAATCAAATAACAAAGTCAAACAATTACACACTTAAACAACTAGTCACATAAAAAATGAAATAAAAATACCTGAAATTCCAATTTTATCCTTTTTAAAACTAGGGGTATTACATCTTGTGAGACACTTTATTCGCGTGTTAGAAAACAGAGAAACAGAGAGGTGAGGGAAAAACGTGAAGGGCACTGGGAAAGGGCTTTGGCTATGGTTTTAAGCTTATGTCTAGGAGGAAGGAAGAGGTTGATGGAAAGATAGAACTAGAGCAGTGAGTAGAGGAAGGAAGGTCTTGGAAAACATTCTGAAACTTAGAGACGTTTATGAAGGTTTCGAACCGGAATCGTGAGGCAAGTTTCATTCTCTCCTTCCTGTAAACTTGTGTTTTGTGCATTCTAAATAGACTCCAGGAATTTAATTAAAACTTTTAAAACAAATTTTATGCATATTAGTTTAGTCTGAAATTTGGTTAACGTATAATAACTGAAGATGGCTTTCCTTGCATAAATTGTTAGATTATGTATTAAACCTTTGTAAATTAATTCATAATGGAATGTGAGGTGTTATTAGGATGGTTAGGAAGTTAATTAACCTTTAAAATGGAATTTTGACACATGTGATCAGACTTTAGATTGTTCATATATTCAGTTAACTGTGATTGGCGTTTTTGGATACGGTTTTGTTTTAGTTTTAGATTTTTGTCAATTAATGCATGCTGGATGGTGAGAAGTTTCTAGGGCTTTAAGAATTTAAATTGAACCCTAGGAATGTTAAAATACTTGGGACAGGAACGTCGGACTTCGCCGGAAACGCAGAAAAATCATCGGACGAAGTAGAGACGAGGCAGAGGGGCTCTCAGGGGGGAGAGCCGGCTCCCAAATGGTGGGAGCCGGCTTCCATGAAGAGAGAGCCAGCTCTCCATGAGGGGGAGCTGGCTCTAGAAGCCTAGGAGCCGGCTCCAATAAAGGGGAGTCGGCTCCCATGGAAAAAAAACCCCTACGGGTGTTTTTTGTAATTTTTCTGAAGTTCAGGGGCTTAAAGGTAATTACTGGAAAGTGATGGGGGGTTTTAAATGATTAAAATTAACTTGTTAAAGCATTCAAATAGTTGGTTTATGTTAAGGTGCTAAACCTAAATGCATGTCATAAAACATAAGTTTATAATAGGCCTACTGTCAAGGAATGAGGAATGCTTATTTTGCTAAATTGTTTTGACAACTTAATTTGGACTGACATTGTAATTATTGTTAGAATTTATATCAATGATATATTTAGCAAAGTTCAGTTCTAGGAATGTTGGTTATGACGTCATGTACTCGTATCTCTGTCGGGAGTAGTGAAAGGTTAGTTGCTAGTTTCGTGTTAGCAAATTAAATGAAACTGGTATAAAATACTTTTGAAGTTTCATATGATGTACTTAAACTTTGGAGTGTCGTTATACCCGACACAGAATTTATAATGGGGAATTACATAGATGCCATGAGATTTAATTATAAATTTGCATGCCGTAAAGGATTTGGAAGGATGTAAATGTTAGTCATCATTTTATCATTTAAAACGAACTAGTATGGATGTGTTGATTTGGAGTTCTAGTATAATGTGCAGTTTAAAATTCTGATATTCATTATATTATGTTATGGAGGATAATTGCTGAACTGTCTTAATTTTGGTTCTGTCAATTACATGGAAATGGATGGTTTAAATTGTTTATTCTTATTTTAACAATTTAAAAGGAGGATCTATGAATATAATCATATACTGGATGCATGATAGGAGCTTATCTATATCTGATTTCTATTATGTTGCTACTGGTTATACTTGATGTTCATTTTGAGTGTGCATCATGTGTGGATCATATGCATTATATGTACCGGTATGGGACGGTGACATATCAGGGATGGATTAGATCAAAAAGCTAAGTCCTACCCCTTTCATACATACGGAATGGATTAACTAAAATAGTTAAATCCTACATGGATGCATGTCCTGTCAACTAAAACAGTTGGACGACATAACGGATGTTTGTTTTATTTTTTCTGCATTAGGGAAGAATTTATATATATATTTATGGTACCGTGATACGAGCTTGAGTTTCCTGATCACGGTTAGGGTGCGTATATTGCAAAGGTTGAGTAGCTAGATATAGCTAATGTTCCCTGGTAGGTTTAGGTATTTGGCCGCTGAAAAGTGTATTTTATATGTCACCTTCTACCCAGGCTGAACTATGTTATAGGCTAGTGAGCATCCTATAGTGTGTATTTATATATCTATGGACTATTGTAGATATTGCCGAGCTATCTAGGATGTATCTGCGTATCGGGTTTATGTACGGATTGTAGTAGGATGGAACTTGCATGTGGGCCTGACCCACCTTTATTTTTCAGGTGTTCGTGAGTACCAGGCTTAGGGTTTGATCGTGGTGATGCAGATACAGTCACTCACTCTTTCAACTAAATAGGATTTTTCTTTCTGGTTTTAGTTTTGGATTTTATTCTGTAAAGTTTTATCAGTTGAGATTATTAGGGGTCCACTAGTTGGATTCCCGAGTTGTACGGATTGGAAAGTTAATTTATATTAAAACTTTTATTTTTGGAGGTTTTACAATTCAGAATTCTTTTCAGCTATTTCATTTTATTTCATTTTTATTGTATATTCTGTGTTCAATTACATATTGATTGTTTGGTATCTCTCGGGTCTGTGCCCGGACTTAATCACCCGTGGTTCTAGATCCGAGGGGTATCACAGTATTCCTATTGGAATCACCCTCGCCAATGTCTCGCCAGAGCTCGAAGCACTACATGCTAACCGATTTGCATCTGCGTTATGTTCTCTCGGTAACTGTATGAATTCAATCTTTGCAAAGTCCTTGGCTTTATTCAGAACGGCAGAACGATATGCGTCCATCGTGTCATCCTTGGTCGCGTACTCACCATTTACCTGCCGAACAATCAACTGTGAGTCACTATAAACAGTCAAACTTCTGACCTGTAGCTCTCTGGCCAACTTTAACCCATTCAGCAACACCTCGTATTCCGCTTCATTATTGGTGGCTCGGAACTCAAGTCTGAGTGCTTGACTCAAAGAGGTACCCTCTGGGGTTTGCAGTTTAACCCCAATTCCTGCCCCCATCTGATTAGAGGAGCCATCCACATAAAGTTTCCAAGAGCAGCATCTAAGATCTTCTTCCGTATCCTCAGAGTCACATTCCAGCAGGAAATTAGCTACCGCTTGTCCTTTGACAGCTGTTCTCGGCTCATACGTTATGTCAAATGAACTTAACTCTATGGCCCATTTTGTCATTCTGCCCGAGAGTTCTGGCTTGTGCATGAGCACTCTGATTGGAAAAGTTGTTAGGATAACTATAGGATGGGATTCGAAATAATGCCTCAACTTTCTCTTTGCGTTTACGAGTGAAAGTATCACCCGTTCGGCCTTTGAATACCTTCGTTCTGCCTCGGTCATTGTCTTACTGACATAAAACACTGGGTGTTGCACCTCTTCCTTGCAACGAATCAGAACGGCACTTGTCGCAACACTAGATACTCCAAGATATAGATATAATTTCTCTTCTGGATTCGGGGCTGACATGACTGGTGGATTCTGCATATATTCCTTCAAATGGGTTAATGCTTGTCGTTGGTCATCCCCCCAGACCTGTCTTCCATGACTCCGAATTGTGTTAAAGAACGGCTTGCAGCAGTCTGACAACTTAGAAATGAATCGACTTAATGCAGCTATTCGTCCTGTGAGGGCTTGCACTTCTTTGATTGTCTTTGGCTCGGCATTCTTAATCAAAGCCTCTGCTTGAGCAGGGCTAGCTTCGATGCCTCTACGATTGACCACGTGTCCCAAAAATTGACCAGAACTCACACCGAACGAGCACTTGGTTGGATTGAGCCTCATCCCATATCGCCTCAGCACATCAAATACATCTTGCAGATGTTTCAGATGATCATCCTTCTTCCTACTCTTTACCACCATATCATCAATATAGGCTTCCACAGTCTTTCCTATTTAATCCTTGAAAATTTTGCTAACAAGCCTTTGATAAGTTGCTCCCGCGTTTTTCAATCCGAAAGGCATAATTTTGTAACAGTATGTCCCTCGCTCGGTAACAAAAGAAGTTTTTTCTTCATCTACCGGGTCCATAGGGATCTGATTATAACCTGAATAAGCGTCCAGAAAGGTTAAACGCTCATACCCGGTGGTGGCATCCACCATCTGATCAATCTTAGGCAGCGGGGAAGCTATCCTTCGGACAGGCTTTGTTCAAATTGGTGAAATCAATGCATACTCGCCATTTTCCATTCTTCTTCTGCACGACAACAACGTTGGACAACCAATCAGGATAGTGCACTTCTCTGATGAATCCCGCATCGAGCAGCCTATCAACCTCCTCGGCTATGATCTGGTTACGTTCTGGAGCAAACCTTCGTTGTTTCTGCTTTACTGGTTTGAAATTAGGATTGACATTCAAGGAATGACAGGATACGGAGGGATTAATTCCAGGCATGTTTAGGTGACTTCATGCAAATATATCGGCATTGTGAGACAAGAAGTCAATTAGCTCCTGCTGCTCTTCCCCGGTCAGTCTTACTCCTACTCTGGTAGTTTGCTCTGGTTTGGACTGATCGATCTGCACATCCAGAAGGGGCTCTTTGGTCAAGTCAACTAGCTCCTCCACCCCATTCTGCTTGGGTGGAGGTTCCTGTAATTGCTATCTTGGGCTCGCCGAACAGATGGGTGCCTTCCCTTTCCCAGCATATTTGAGTGTGACGGAATAACACTCTTTGGCTGCAACCTGATCCCCATGAATGTCTATCACCTTATTTCCATCGGGTCTGAGGCACCTCATGACCTGATGCAGAGTTGAGGGCACACCTTGGACTCTGTGAATCCATCCCCTTCCCATCAGGAGATTATACGAGGGGTGAATCTCCACAACCACAAAAGTTTCCATAAGAGCTCGTTCTGCAGCTTGAACTTCTACTTCCACTATACCGATGGGCTCCACCCTCTTACCATCAAATCCTAACAGGGGATTTCCAGTGGGCTTGAGCCTCTCTGGCTTAATCTCGAGCCGATCAAATGTGTCCCTCGGCATGACATTCGCACTACTTCCGGGATCGATCAGAACTCTGCGCACCAGGCAGTCCGCCACTGTCAAGCTGACCACCAACGGATCTTCATAGGGGATTTGAACACGCAGCAGGTCTGTCCTGTCGAACTTTATCTGTATCGATGTGATCTGTTGGTGCAGAGTATTCACACTGCTGACCCTTTTCTTCATCTGCTCCTGCCGTAGGCGCGTTCGGAGTAGCTCATCTGAGTCTTCGCTAGGCTCGGGTCGACCGTGAATAGCATTGATTATACGAACTGGCTATGAATTGTGGGAGCTTTGCTTCTGACTCCTTTTTACTTGCTCCATCGGTCGGTTATGCTCTATCGCCGAGCCTTGGACATAACTCGCGAACTCCCCTCTAGCTATCAACATCTCCACTTGCCTTCTCAAATTCCTGCATTCGTTAGTCTGATGACCGAAATCGGAATGGAAAGCACAATGTTTAGTCTGATCCCTCTGTTCGAGGGGTTGCCTAATTGACAGTGGTGGATGAAACTTATCTTTGTTCTCCTGATATAGCCTCGCCAGAGTGACCTTCAACGGAGTGATTAGCTCTTCCTCCCTGGACCTCTTTTCTGCCTTCCAAGAGGTCTGACGTTGCGGTTGAGCCTGCTTCTGCCTGATCTTTGCCTTGGACTTTTCCTCGGTCGACATGACCGACGCTGTCCGAGCATTGGCTGCCTCCTCTTCTTCCAGGCGCACAAAGCCATCGGCTCTTTCGTTGAGTTCATCCATAGTCGTCGGCGTGTTCACTACCAGACTGGTATGGAACGGAGTTCCACGTGTCATGGACAACTTGAAGGCTTGAACCGCTGTAGAAGGGTGGCATTCGATCACCATACTCTTAGTGAGGTTAAACCTGGTGAGAAAAGCCTGGAGACGTTCATCTTTGTGCTTTTTCATTGTGAATAGGCTCGAGATGTCCTTCGGCGGACGCTTGTTCCCATAGTACTGGCTTATGAACCGATCGCACAGGTTCCGGAAGCTATCAATGGAGCTCCTAGGCAAGTTCTTGAACCAGCTAAGCGCCGGTCCGGCTAGACTTGTAGGGAAACATTTGCACATTAAAGAGTCGTTCTCCGTATTCAGAGCCATCTTCAACTGGATATGGTACACATGATCGATCGGATCGGTTGTTCCGTCAAACAGAATAAAGACTGGCATGGCAAACTTCCTTGGATGCGAAGCATTCAGGATCTCATCAGTGAATGGTGAATCAACCGTCTGAGCCGCGGATCGGAGTGCTTCATTCTCTCTCTGGAGCCCAGCGGTAGCTCTATGGGCTACAGATCTGCTCTCCGAACCGCGATGAGTGAGTGTAGCCATAGAGGGCCGGTAAGACAGATCGAACGACCGTTCCTCAATGAGCTCTCTTTGCCAAGGCGATACAACTCGGCGGCGATCAACCTCTATCACTTCCTCTCGGTTGAACCTTTCCTGATGCGGATCGAAGGTCATGGCTTCGTTCTGTCTGATCTGCTCATGTCGCGGATCAACGTGAGTCGATCCTTCGTGATCCTCAACTCGACGAACATTTGGCGGCAAATCGTCCATCCTCCTTTCATCACGGTGGAGAGCTGACTGATTGTTCTCGTCCTGCTCGCCTTGACGTGCGATATTAGATTGAATACCTCCTTCACCGGCCGGAAGTGGACGCGGAACCGCGGGCATTTGCTGATGCTGCATTCCAGCTTTCAATTCTGCATTCTCTTTTTTGAGAGCTTCGATCAAGTTCATCAACTCCTCAAGCTTCGTTTGCTGGACAGCCTCCATCGGATTGGAGCTTTCACCTATCATTATTCCTGAACGGAGTAAAGGCATTAATCTCAAGTTCTTGAGTAGATCTGAGCTTCGTGAGCGCGAATTTTTCAGATCTGGACTCGAATTCTCCGAATTATGCTTATGGTTGATGAGATCTGAATTCTCCGAATTCTAAATCCGTCAGATCCGGCCGCAATCGAACAACTCGTTGTTGCGTAGATCTGAAGCCACTTCCGTCAAAGAACAGGAACTAAAATTCCTCCAGAATAGGTCACAATCGCTCAGATCTGGATCCAACTCCCAAAGATCGAGTTTCGTCTTCACGAATTGGTATGAATCCACGCGATATTGATCAATGATCAATCAATCTTCCACGTTTCCCATAGACGGCGCCAATTGAAGATGCAATGAATTCATTTCTATTTTCTCTCTCTAGAATTCTTATACTTCAACAGAATAATCCCCTTCTCTATCCATTACTTCTCATATTTATAGATACTTACAAACACTAATGGGCTGCTAGATCTGGGCCCGTTCCTTTGTGGGTTTTGGTCATCTTTGATGGGCTATTCGCGTTCGGCCCATATGACAGTATTTCTTTATGGACTGGACCCAGCTGCTCGGACCGGATGCCATGTTCGCGGGTCATATCTGGCCCATGTCACTTCTGGCCTCCTCAACGTTATACATGGTTGACACATCAGTGTTGATGTGCTGGTTGCTAGCTTGTGTGTATTTTTGGCATTTCCATATTATGAGTTAAGAAAGACGTAGCCTCATGAGGGGAGTTGATGGGTAAAAAAAGTTTACAAGTTTGGTAAAGAGAATACTGAGGGCAAGGGGGGTCATATGGAGTGGTACACCTTGGATATTTGGCTTTGAAGAAGAAGGAAGATCTGTTTTATTTGGCTTTGCGGTGAATAGTACAAGGACGAAGAGGAAAGATCTCTTTTGCAAGTATGCGAAAGTACTTTTTTAAATTCTCAGATAATTTTTTATTTTTTATGGGCGTTTGGAAAGTGTTTTTTTTCGAAAGGTAAAGGTAAATTTTAAAGATAAAAGAAAAAACAAAAGCCTGTGATAGGCAAATACAAAGCCCAGTTCAAAACAATTATAACCCTAAACAGTCCACGTGGCTATATGGACAGTTCAAGTATAAACAGCCCACATGGCTAAGTTAAGCCTGCTCCATCAAACACACATGATACATGACAGTTAGTCACAATTCCGGTGAACAGCCATTGAGGCAAGCGGTTGAAACAACCATGGACAGGAAGCTTTTCAGTACCATTCCTTGTCTGGTAGTCGTGGAGGAGGACGAAGCATAGACCAAGGGATGTTCCAATCACTTATAATTTGCCGGTTAATTGGACAATCTAGCGGAGGATCAGCAATGAGTTTGAGTCGAATTGATTTCAACAAATTGTTCAAAATTGAGTTCGCAGAGAGTCTTTTATTCTTGAATAGCCTTCGATTATGTTCTGACCAGAGATTGTAAACCAGAGTTGCAAGTGCCGTTCGAGATGTACTGCTCTGTAGTTTGTTTTTATTTTTACTTTTTATCTCACCCACTTTTATACTTGAAAACCAAACTGTATCAATTTTGGAAAGATAAAAAATTTGGGTCAGCACATGGGTCATGGAAAAAGTCAGAGAAGGGGCCCAAATTGTTTTAACCACAAGATTCATTACAGTATGGATCCTATTATAGTGGTAAAAAAATAAAAAAACTGAGGATATACTTGGTTTGTTATTCTAATAATTATTTTTTATTTTTTAAAAATAGAAAATAAAAAAATTATACAAAATAATTTTTGTTTGGTTTAGTTTTTTAAAAAATGTATTTTGAAAATTATATATTATAAAAATGTCCGTTTTTAGAAAACTATCTTTTATAATTATTTAAAAATAGATTCTTAAGAATTATTTTTAGAATTATAAATCAAGTCAGTCCATATACTAATATTACATTGTCAATTGAACAATTTGGAAGAAATCTTCCAAGTTCTACAACTGCAAGTTGTGGAGGAACATTGCTGCTAAATGGAGTCTTCCTAGCTCGATGTTTGATCCTGATCATATCTTCTTAAATTGTAATTTTTGGTTGAGATTCGACCACCCCACCTCTCCATTTGGGGAGGAGATCAACTTATATCATCTAGGTTAGTATTTGTTAATTATAATTATAAAATTCCAAGGACATAATTTTTACAAATAACAGTGTTATACACGATTATTAATAACAGAAACATGATAAATCAAAAAAGGAACTAAATTCTCTCATAATAAATCAAAATAGCAATTATATAAAGATGAATAATATTATCAGAACAAAATTAAGAGAGAAACATGATTATTAGTTCTTACATTATTTAGTTCCTTATTTCTTATTTCTTTTTTTCCTTTTTCCTTTAATATTTTACCTTAATTTTTCATTCACATTTGACCCCTAGCGATCCACGTGACGTATACTTGGGAAAGTCAGGATTCAATACCCCTAACTATACACGTGAAGTATAGTTGTGTAAAGTTTTGTCTTTTTATGTATAATGCGAAGAGACTACTGTTTGGAGAGGAAAAAAAAAGTAAAAAAAAATTGCTCGGAGAAGAGTTAATACTATAATTTTTATTAAAGTAAATAGGTAGTCTGGGAAATGGTAAGTTCCCACTTTCTCACACTCATTGTGTGATTTAGGTCTTAAGCCCTTAAATTTAGGTCTTAAACTCTTAATTTGATAGTCGCATATGATGTTCATAATTCTTGTGTGGTGGTGGTAAATTCATATATGTGAAGTCACGTATTCGATTATGAAATAGTAGGAGTACAAGTTGAGCGGGTTAGTCCAGCCCAATTCGAGCTCAACTCGAAAAAAATTTCAAGTTGGGCTTGCATTTTTAGAAGCTGAGATTGAGATTGGGATGGAAATTCTCAACCCAGGCCCATCCAAACCGATTTTGATTTTGATTTTTTTTTTTTTTTTTTTTTTTTTTTTTCTCGCCCATAAAACCAGTTGCGGTCCTTTCGGCAACCCAAAAAAAAAAAAAATTCGCTCAAAGAAGCCGTGTCGAGCAACTCAACCCAATTCTTTTGAGAAGCAGTCACATAACGCCTTACGTATTCCTCCATTCACGACCGCATGCCGCTGCCGACACCGTTTCCCTTCTCTGCCGCCGTTGTCTTCCTCTACCTCTTGCTTCTAAACTTCTTGTTAGTTTTCTAAATTGGGCATCTTATTTCTCTTGGCAGAGAGCTTTTACTCATGCATACGCTAAGAGAGAAAAGGGGCAAAGTCATCGACATTAGCCAACTTTATATAGCTGACTATCCATTCTCAGTAATTGATTTAATAGATTAAGGGTCGACCTCATATTTCATTATTCAATATTTGTATAATCTTCAATTTGGGTTGTTTGGCTGTGATGGTGCGTGCAAATGCAAGAAAATATTTCTCCAAATTTCTTTAGAGTTTCATTACATTTTTATTATCCCCCCCTTTCTCTTTCTCTTCTATGCCTATTTATAGGCAATTACAAGTGTTATAACTAATTTCTTATGTTGGGCTCTCAGTCTTCGAGCTTTCTTCCTTTTGGGTTTGACCCAATCCGGTGGATCTCCGGTATTGGGCCTATTGTATTACTCTTTAAGCTTGGGCTAGAACCTGCTGCCCAACTCGATGCTCTCCTCTTGGGTCAGATCCGGTCCACTCTATCTTCAGTATCCTCAACTGCCCCCATAATTACTCCCTAATAAATTAGGGGGTAATTATTAATGGCTGCGAATCATGATTTTGACGGCTCAAGGAGATCTTATGGGAAAAAGGACGGTTGGACCTAGAAACGATACTTCGAGATTCAAAAAGCTTTTCGTTTTCCTGACGCTTCAGCCTTCGGGCCCACTTTGTCTTTATAAGTCTCAAAGATGCTCCCACAACCTTCTTTACCGTCTCCATCTTGCCTTGCTGTTAGTCAAATCCTTGCTTGTCCCTTTTGTGATATCCCTCGGATCCGAGACACGGGTTGATCAGGCCCAGACCCAAACCCGGGGGGAATATCAAACAATTAAAGTATTTTAAAATGAACACAGATGACAAAAAAAACAATAAAGATAGAATAAAGCTGAAAGAAATAATAATAATAAAACCCTCCATGTATAACTGAAAAATGAAACTCCAATGCTCCAAAACTTCAAGGTTACAACTTGGGAATCTACTGGTGGACCCCTAACCAAAAGTTCAACTGAAACTGAAAACTGAAAATAGATAATACTAGAAACATCGAGAGAAGTCCTACGTAATTAGATGAATGTGAGACTATCCTCGACAAGCACGATCAAGCTCTAAGGCTGGAATGTCCTGTACCTGAAAAGAATAATAAAGGAGTGGGTCAGACCCACGAGCAAGTTCTAATTTAACTGCAATCTATACAGTGACCTGATACGCAGATACACCGTAGACGCCTCACAATATCTATCTAGTCCATACGTATAAATATATCCACACTAAGGGACATTCACTAGTCTATAATAGGGGTCTCAACCTAAATAGAAGGCAACATGCGAATACGCACCCAAAGGTGGGCATGAGTACCTAGACCTAATAGGGTATACCTCAACCTATTATAACCAGTTACGCATCCATTGCATATACGCACCCTAACTAACGAGTCTGAGACTCAAGTTCAGTTCGTGGTACCATAAACATATATATAAAGTTCGTCCAAATCCAGGGTATGTAGTTCAAATATTTATTAAACTGACATACAACAAACCAACTAGTTAGTCACTCAACTTATTCAGTTGATGTGACTTAACTACCATCCATTAATCCAGGAAGTCATCTAACTTGGTTACAGCTAATCTGACTTAGTCATAAATAGGATTCAGTATCTTTCAATCCATTCCATTAATCCATTAGGTTAGGTTTATGTGTTTTGAGCTAAACCGTCCCTAGTATGTCACCGTCCCATATCGGTACACACAATCCTCCATATCCTTGTAAATTACAACATATATAACAGTTCAATAATTTATAGACCCAAAACCACCATCCAAATATTTGCACAAAAATATTTAAAGTTTCAGCAATTTAAATCCAAGCATTTAACCATATAATTGCAGGAGACGATTTAATAAATCAACAACTAACATCCAGAGCCCGCATAAACCAAATTTAATATGTCAAGGACTCTATCATGCATGTGAATAGGTTAGATAATCCTATTATTATCCAATAAATTGCTAAAACAATTTCAGAAGGTTGTTTAATATTTCAGTAATTTAAATCCAAGCATTATCCATATAGTTGCAGGAAACGATTTAATAATTCAGCAACTAGCCTCCCGAGCATGCATAGATCAAAATTAATAATTAAATGACCTTATCATGTATTTGAATGTATTTTAAAACAAGTTTTATAAACACATTACATTCCATCAAATTGCTGAAATTTATTTCAACAATTAATTTAACTTCCATTTGTTAACAACATAGGAAGTGCCTTAATTTTTACACTGTTTGTCCCAAAAATTTAGAATTAAACTTTAATCAATTTAGGGTCTTAATAACACTCAAAATTCATTCCTTAATCCTTCTGTAAAGTTCCAGATTCGTTCAAATAGTTTCCATGCTCCAACAGTGTTAAACAGTACGTAGAAAACTAAAAAAAAAACAAAAAAAAAAACAAAATTGAAGATGGAGCCTGCTCCAAATTTTGGGAGCAGGCTCTTTCAGCCTAGAGCGGGCTCTAGGAGTCCTTAAAGCCGGCTCTACTTGTTGTGGGAGCCGGCTCCCACATCCATGGAGCCGGCTCTCACCTCATTTGAGAGCCTCTGTCCCCGTTCTGCTTCGTTTCAGTCCGTCTGCTCCCTCTCTGATCAATTCCTACCACTCTGTTGGTTTCTAAAACTAATCTTAGAAGTCATTAATTTAGTCTAGAAGCATCCCCAAGGTTGTTTACAATAAATTTGAAAACAATTACAGAGTTTAAACAAAACCATTAAACTAGCATGCTTGGAAAACAATGCTGGAACAGGTTTCAGAAAATTTCAGTTCTCTTCCAAACCCTCTGTTCTTATTCACCACTGAACCTAAGGATCTTATATCAATCCCAATAACATCCCCATGGTTCATTTACAGAGACTAAAAACAATTCCAAAGACTAGAGTTACAACAGAGCAACATGCTAAAAAAATAGAAAACTGAAACGAGCCATGCATAACTGTAACAGAATGGTTTTCAACATAAACAGATCATTCATATGACATATATTAAACATATATCTTCCAGTTATTGATTGATTAAACCCTAGAGATTATCTAGGTGCACAGAACACGAGCCAAAGAGAAGGAGAAAGAAAAGAACTTGTCTGTGATTTCAATTATGAAATCCTTGCGTCGTCTCTAAGTTTTCAGGCAATTCTGAACGCCGTCAAGCTTACTATAACTCCGTCTCTAATCCTTACTCAACCTCCTTGGTCCTCTCTGTGCAATTCCTCCTAAGCCTCACTCTGGTTTCCCCCAACTGCTCTCTATTTCTCTCTCTGTATCTTTTGTACGTGAATAGGGTTTTTCCAACCCTTGATACAGATTATAACCGTGTATATATAGGTGTAAAAATTCTAAACCCTAATCCTTGTTTAATTAGAGACAGAGCCCTAATTCTAAGCCTAGTCAGCCCATGAACCTATCTCTGTTACCACAGTGCGGCTTACCTATACGTGAATTGCAACCCAGAACTAACTATAACTTAAACCATAATTAAATTAAAAATCCAATTAAATAATTTAATACACTTAACCAATTAATTCCAATTAAATAACCCAATTAAACAATTAAAAACACTTAAACAATAAATACCAATTAAATAATAAAAGATAACTTACTTAATTCAATTTAAAACACATGTCACTTAGGTAAACAATTTAAATCAAATTAATAAATAAAAATAATACATAGGTAAACAATTAAATCAAATTAATAAATAAAAATAATTAAACCCAATAATCACCCAAAAATAATAAAAATAATAAATAAAATGCCGAGACCATCATTTTAAAATTAGGGGTATTACAGATACCAGTTGGTATCAGAGCACTCCATGTTCAAGTGTCTCAAGGACGTTTCGTATTAAGACTTCCGCGTAGCGTTTTTATTTTATTTTATAGAGCTTATGTTTAGGATTCGATGAATTCTTTTACGGTTCATTTAAATTCGTACTGATGTCTGTCTTTATATGTTAACAGCATGGTTAACACTGGAAGAGGACAGAGCATGAACAGTCGACAGAGGAGAGCGGCACGTAGACAGCAGGAACGTCTACAACGTCGACAAATGGAAGAAGAACAGCAAATGCCAGGGTTTCAGGAGGAGTAGGAGGAAGTTCAACAAGCTCAGGGTCGGGTCAGAGATCCAGAGATTCCTACACACCTCAATGACCTTGTTGCTCGGGCTATAGAGGCTGGGGTAATAACTGCACTCCAGAACCAACCACAGGTTTAGCAGGCACCAGTGGTTCAAACAGATTCTTGGGGAAAGGCTAGGAGCTCTTTCACAAAGGGGAGTCCACCTGTGTTCTCAGGCTCCACCGATGTGAGAGCAGCTCACCAGTGGAAACAGGACATTGAGCGTCATCTTCGTTTGGTTCAGTGCACGAAGGTTCAGAAGCAGATGCTTGCTACTTTCAAGTTAGTTGGGGATGCACTACAGTGGTGGGAGTCAGTTACCACCCCAGAGGAGAGGATGACATTGTCTTATGATGAGTTCAGTGCTCGCTTTGACGAGAAATATTTTCTCTATGCAGTCAGGACAGTTATGAAGACTGAGTTTCTAAATCTGCAGCAGGGAAATATGACAGTGGCGGAGTATGAGCAGCAGTTCACACGCTTGTCTCTCTTTGCACCGGAGGAGGTGGATACAGAGGAGAAGAAGCACAACAGTTTCGTCAAGGGACTGATGTGGTCTATCAAGAGAGCTATTACAGGTAGTCCAGCCTATACTACCTATACTCAGGTGGTAGACGCCGCTCTACAATAGTATCAGTTGACTATGGACATTAGACAGGTTCGTGGTGAGAAGCGGGGTGACAAAGACTCTACTAATCAGTCAGGGAAAAAAGGGAATGGCAATGGACACCGGTAAAATGACAAGGGTAAGTTCCAGGGACAATAGCCTTGGAAGAAGCACAAGGGTGGTTCAGATGCTCACCGGAATGGGGCACTTATTCAGAGGCAACAGAATGGGGGACCACAGGCAGGACAGGATCAGCCACAGGCTAACCGACAGAGGAAGCCATTTGGTACTTTTCAGGGTAGTTGTTACACTTGTGGAGAGTATGGTCATACTACTAGGCAGTGTCCTAAAGCAGGACAGGGACAGCATGTGCAGCAGGGACAGAGGGTGCCAATGCCTCTTCCAGCTCCACAGGTTCCACGAATTCAGGGACAGACACATCTGGCTTTACTAGCACCGCCGCAGCCGCAGCCTCAGGGACAGGCACCGCAGCAGTTACATTATGGCAGGGTGTACAACCCTAAGCCATAGGATATGCAGGCACCTCAGGCTGTTGAGGGTAAGTTTCCTATACATGGTTTTCATGGACATATTTTATTTGATACGGGTGCTACATACTCATTTGTAGCTAGGACTTTTGTTGTTTTATCTGGGATGAGGACGAGGGTATGCACTAGACCTCAGGTTATTTCTACACCATTGAGTAATACAGCTATTATACATGAGAGTGATGGGCCTGTGACATTAGATATTGGCAAACTCAGATTTCTAGCCAACCTATTGGTCCTGGACATGCACACTTATGATGTGATACATGGGATGGATTGGTTGTCTCACTACCATGCCCAAGTTGATTGTTTTGATAGATTTATTATTTTTACCATACCTGGTTAGGATATGTATGTAGTAGCTATGCCACGTTCTAAAGGGGGCGGTAACACCTATTTGTTCTATATGGAGGAGGAAAAGGAGGAGGGGATTACGGTGTCATTAGATAACATACCGATTGTACAGGATTTCCCGGATGTATTTCAGGAGATTCCAGGGTTGCCACCTAGTCGCGAGATTGATTTTGTGATAGACCTAGCTCCAGGCACTGCGCCTATTGCTAGGGCACCCTATAGGATGACACCGGTAGAGATGAGAGAGCTGAGGGATCAGATTTAGCAGTTCCTCAGCCAGGGTTTTATTCGTAGGAGTACATCACCTTGGGGAGCACCGGTTCTGTTTGTGAAGAAGAAGGATGGTTCGCTTCGCCTGTGTATAGATTACAGGGAGTTGAACAAGGTTACGATTCGTAACAAGTATCCTTTGCCCAGGATTGATGACTTGTTTGATTAGTTAAGGGGAGCCATATATTTCTCCAAGATTGATCTACGTTCTGGGTATCATCAGCTGAGGGTTAGGGAGTAGGATGTTCCTAAGACAGCGTTTCTCACGAGATATGGTTCTTATTAGTTTCATGTTATACCGTTTGGGACGACTAATGCACCTGTAGTGTTTATGGACTTAATGAACAGAGTCTTCTGGGCTTATTTGGATCAGTTTGTTATTGTCTTTATTGATGACATCTTGATCTATTCTCGGTCGGAAGACGATCATGCTCGACATCTTCGCATAGTCTTGCAGACGCTTCGTGAGCACCAGCTATATGCCAAGTTCGAGAAGTGCGAATTTTGGCAGTGGGAAGTGAAGTTTCTGGGTCACGTGGTGTCAAAAGGAGGGATAGCGGTTGATCCAGCCAAGGTTTCAGCTGTGGTAGAGTGGGGTCAACCTACTTCCTCTACCGAGATTCGGAGTTTTCTCGATTTGGCAGGATATTATCGTCGGTTCATCCAGGGGTTCTCCAAGATAGTAGGACCACTCACTCATCTGACCAAGAAGGGTGTATAATTTGTGTGGGATGAGCACTGTCAGCGAGCTTTTGATGAGCTGAAAAGGAAGTTGACTTCTGCACCGGTTCTGGCTACTCCACAGAGCGGGATAGAGTATCTTGTCTACACGGATGCTTCGTTGCAGGGTCTTGGATGTGTTTTGATGCAAGAGGAGCAACCGATTTCTTATGGATCTCGAAAACTTAAGCCTCATGAGCTTAATTATCCAACACATGATTTGGAGTTGGGAGCAGTGGACTTTGCCTTGCGTATTTGGAGGCATTATCTGTTGGGTGAGTCGTTCAGATTATTTAGTGATCACAAGAGTCTGCAGTACTTGTTCACTCAGCGGGAGCTGAATATGAGACAGCGCAGGTGGTTGGAATTTGTAAAAGACTATCATTTTTCTATACAGTACCATCCAGGGAAAGCGAATGTGGTGGCAGATGCACTCAATTGCCGACTTATTGGTAGTCTTTCTGCTCTATTCACTACTGAGTGGAATGCTTTGAAGAATGTGGATGAATTATCGGATGCTTTTATGGCTTGCATGGTGGTTACACCTTCCATCATTCGCAAGGTTTTACAAGCACAACTCACGGATCATCAGTGCATTGACAAGGTTGTAGAGATAGCTTCTAGAGAGGTTCCTGATAAGCGCCGAATATTGCATATTCAAGCGCCCTTAATTGCATTATTTAAGTCCATTGTTTGTTTAATTATGTAGATTACCTTCATATGCACGTTTTTGCATATTTTCAGGTTCATTGGTCAAAAAGAAGCAAGAAGGATGCTTTGTGGAGTTTTGAACATCAAAGGTCACAATGCTGAATTTCTGGCAGCAGTGAAGGCCGAACTTTGTTTGCAATTTTGACCAACCAAACTCAAGAAATGGACTTCCATCATAACATGAAAGATTTATAGCTCTGAATTATCTTTCTAAATCTTCAAACATTTTGTCATTCGGAGCTCGGAGCAGAGAGTTATGGCCTTGTTACCAGAGGTGCGCAGAACTGCCTGGCAGCAATGAAATTCTGCCTTGATCTTCAATTTCGACCAACCAGACTTGAGAATTGGATCTTTACCAAAACATGAAGTTTTTAGAGCTCTGAATTAGCTTTCCAAATCTTCAATTGGTTCATCATTCGGAGTGTGGAGCGCAAAGTTATGTCTGTTTAACCGAAGTAGGTCTGGGTAAAGCAAGGCAAGAATGGAGGATTCTGCTCCAATTTTGAGTGCTCGAGCCCTTATTTTGAGTGCTCGAAATTAGGGCAGAATTGCATCTGGAAATGGCCCATTTTCAGCCACTTGCATCTTGGGTTCCTCAATTCTAATTTCCCTCTTTAATGGTTGGTTGGAGATGTTGGTTGGTGGGGGTTTTTTGAGCCTTATCTCTAGAAGATAAGAGAGGGAAGCCACACATTGACATTAAGCTTCATTTTTTTAAGAAGATAGAGAGAGAGAGAAGAGAGCAAGGAGGGTGTGTTCTTGAAGCCAAAGGAAGGGAGCTCGAAAATGGCTTATTCTTCCAAGCTTCCTTCTTCCATTTTTGTATCCATGGATAACTAAACCTCCATCTAGGGAGGTGATGAAGCTCTTTCTTGTAAGCATGCTTTAATTTCATCTAATTTGGGGAATGATTCATGTACATGGTAGTTTCATGATTTAGAGCACTTACACTTGTTGTAATGGATTTCAATGCCTATAAATGATCATGTTGAGTTCATTATCTTGTCTTAGATTTTATCCTCTCATGATTATATAACTTGCATCTTCATAGTGAGAATGGAAATGAAATTGTGAAATGGGTTTAAAGGCATGTTGTATGGGAAATTTGTTAATCCATAGCTTAAGACTTCCTTTTGATGGATTAATCTTGTATCTTGACTTCATGTGCTATTACCATAGTGATTGAGGGGTTTGATGATCCCTAGCTTAGTGAGCATGTTATGGCTACACCCTAATCTAGGTAGTTCTAGTATGTGGCTCTTTGAGGGATTATACTTAAATCTTGATCCTATGATTTTCTTGAGGATAATGTAGCAATCTAGTATTGCTACATATCATTGCCATGTAGTGAAATTGTTTCCCAAGTTAATAGAAATTTAGTATGTTTATAGGATTGGTGGTGAATTCACTTCCCTAGACCTCCTTTTCTAGACTTCTTCCTCTTAAATTCCTTACATTTATTTCTTTAAGCACATTTCAATTCTAGTGACTAAGTGGCAAACCAACAAAACTTTATATACCCCCTCATCATTCTAAAAGTAATCTAGACTCTTAGGTTGCCATAGACTAGCGCAGTCCCAGTGGTTCGACTTACCCGACCAATAGCCCTATTTTACAATGATTCGTGCTATTGCGAAGGTTGATGTATAGTTGATCAACCGATCAATTTTTGGCGCCGTTGCCGGGGACTGCAAACGGTTTAGCGACCAAGATTCTAGGGTTAATTTTAGTTTGATTGTTAATATTGTGTCTTGTGAATATTCCTTGTGTGTTTTGATCATCTTCGTGTTGTAAGATTCTAGGGACTCGAAGCTCGCCGTGGGATTGCTAGCAAATTGTAAGTCTAGAGGACCCCAGGTAAGTCTCGTGACTTATAGTTTCGAATTGTGGATATTGTGCATGTGTTAAGCTTAGAAGTAGTTAATTTATTTGTAAGCCCTTGTTGAGGCTATATTATTATTTTAATTTCGTGTTCAAGCATCGGTCCTTGTCGTGGCCATTTATTTCCTATCTTGTTGATAATTGAGGAGAAATGGATCATTGTATGTGGAGTTGATGATAAAGAATTGTTGTGTTGATTATGTTGTGTGTTGTTGATGTTTAAGTCCTAGATGGAGGGTAGTTATCTTCCAACTCAATTCTACACACCACATGCGTTTTGTGCTTTTTGCTCTAGTAATACACATCATACAAGAGATTGTCTTCTAACGAGACAATTCTCGGACTTCTATCTAGAGCAACCAAATGAAAATTTCTTTGAACCGGGTAATGATCCATACTTCAATGGTTATAACTCGGGTTGGGGAGACCAACAAAACTTCTTGTGGCATGACATAGGAAATTCAACCCCACAATCTCATATGCAACCTTTTCAACCCAATGATCATCCTTTCCCGCCCTCTTCTCCTTTTCCACCGTCTCCATTGGATGAGCTAATTGTTGCTAACAAACAAATGATGGAGTCTATGCACACGCAAATGATGGACTCCAACAATCAATTATTGGCTTCCCTTGCTAGCATGCAATCCACAGTAGAGTCTATCAATCAAGTGGTACCATATCACCAGTCCCAAGTTAGTGCAATGATAGATGACCAAATATCTCAAATTCAACAAAGGATTAATGCTAAAAATCATGAAAAAGAGGAAACATTTTCATTTGAATTTATGGCCAATCCAAAAGAAAATTCTATGAATGATGAGATTACTCCTAGTAACTTTCATCATGAGAATGATCAAGTGGTTATTACATGTGAAAATGATGAAATGGTGGTGGAAGATCAAATTGTTGCCCCACATCAAAATGAAGCAATTTTGGCTCAAAATGGGAAAAATAATGATGTAGAGATTGTCTACCCTACTCCAAAACAGCCCCTACATAATCCTTTGCTTGATGCACCTCCTTCAATGGAGGATCATCTAAAAGCTTGTTTGGCTCATTTCAATTGTGAGGATTTTAATGTTGACAATTCCATTTCGGAGGTGAATTCTTTGCTTAATATTCATCCACCTATTCATTCTCTTCCTTGGTCAACATCAAATGTATCTCTTTCTTGGGAGCTTGCATCTCATCCCATTCCCTCACTTGAGTTGTCTCAAGTTGTTGAGCCCGAACCGCCGGATAAGTGTGAGGAGGATGTTGAAATTTTGAAGGATAAGTTGTCGAGCATTCCCGTGCTCAATATGACCCTTCAAAAGCCTTTGCTAGGTGCACTCTCACCTACTCCATCTTCCTATAATCCAAATCAGCCCCATAGTCCAAAGTACTTCATTGAAGATGAAGAGTGGATTGAGGTCTTTCCATTACCTCTTTCCAACTTTTGTCTTCAAGCTCTTTTTCTTCCGCTTCCAAACGAACTTTCTTACTTAGGGAAGCTTGAATCTCTAGAGAGACATGGTATAGGGTAAGGAGGACTAACCTGATCTCGGTGCGTCTAGCTATCGACGCTAAATTTAGCACTCATGGGAAGCAATTCTTTCAATTTCCAAGCTTCCCTCATTTCAATTGCCTGAGCCTTGAAATTTTCTGGGAAATGGTTTTGAAAAGCCAAAAATTTGATTTTCCTGGAATGCTCTTCAGTTGTGTTCCACAATTTTAGACCGGCTTCTTAGACCTTCTTAACTCTTGTTTTCATTCCCGGAAGTTTCCGGCTCTATCAGGCAATTTTCTCGGACTTTCGACATGGCACTCACATGCATAACCTCTCATCTTCAATGCATTGTTGAAATGTTCTTAATCTCATCCATGCATTGAAGAGATGTTCCAAAGTTTGAAAATTTTCTCAAAATCATCCATGCATTGTGTGAGGTTGCAAAAGTTGGGAAATCTTCTTGAAATCATCCATGCACTTATTGAAAAAAAATTTGCACAATTTGAAAATTTTTCTAAATTTTACATGCATTGCAATGAAGTGTAGAGTTTGACAATTTTCCTTCCTTGCATTAGAATGGATTGAAGTTCAAAAGTTTGAAAATTGTCCATGCATTAGAACGAAGTTGAAAAGTTTTCAAAATTTTTCATCCATGCTTTGGAATGGAATGAATTTGCAAGGTTTAAAAAATTTTCCTACATTCATCCATGCATTTGAAGAGACCAAATTCCACCCATGCATTGGAATGGATTGAATTTGAAATTTTTTAAAATTTTCCATGCTGTAAAAAATTTGCACAGTTTGAAGCATTTTCCAAATTTTCCATGCATTGCATGTAGTTGCCAAGTTCTGGATTTCCATCCATGCATTGGTTTGGAATAATGCATGCAAGGTCTAAAAATCCATCTATGTATTGCTTGGCATCAAGTGCAGCAGTTGCAAAAAAATGTCTTCACCATCAATTCGAATGCTACTGTCAAAATTTGGAGCAATCTAACTCTCATTTGGATTGCTCCAAACTTCCTCACCATCATTCCGAGGCTACTACTTGTATTTGGAGCGCTCTAGCTTCCATTTGGATTGCTCCAATTGTGAACCAAACTTCCATGAGCCTACTGCTTTCATTTAGAGCACTCTAGCTTCCCATTTGGATTGCTCCAACTTTTCAGCCCAACTTCCGTAGCCATCTGAGCCATTTTAGAGCACTCTAAATTCTGGTTTGAGTGCTCGAACTCCATGCACCAACCAACCCTCACTCTCTGCCAAAATCTCGAGCACTCGTAATACCATTTCGATTGCTCGAAATTGCTTGCACCAAACACCCGAGACACTGCCTTCATTTCGAGTGCTCGCAGGCTCATTTTCGAGCACTCGAAGTTAGCCTCTCACTCTCTTTTAAACTCACCACTCCACCTCTCTCTCTCACCACTCAGCAAACCCAAGACCTCCATGCTTGCAGCAAGCTCCTACAACCATGCAACTTTCTCTCGGCATTTCCCCACTTCACCATGCAAGCAAGCAACCATGCTTGCAATCCATGCACACCAACTCATCTTTCCACCTTCTCGGCATCCACACTTCCATGCAACTTGCCTGCAGCCCTACAACCACAATGCATGAATCACCTCGCTGCTGCAATCCAACCTGCAAACCAATGCACCTCACAACCAACTCATCCATCTCTTCCAAACCCACCACCTCACAACCATCTCATCAACCACTCTATGCACCAACCCTCCCATGCCAAGCTCTCCTCTCGGCCACATCACCTTCCACTCAACTCAACCCCCATCAACACCCCTCTCTATCATCTATCAACCTCACACCCATCTCACCCATCCATCTCTGCCAACCATGCAAACCATAAACCGTACACCACCCCCAAGCAACCAACTCCCATAACCCACAAACCTTCCCCACCCTCTCGGCATCTCTACAGCCCATCTTCTCAACACCAAACCAACTTCCTTCCCTGCATCAACCTCCATTCCCCAAACCAACCACTCTCGGCATATCTCTCTGTAACCCAAAACACCAACCCCACAACCTCATCTCCATAAACCATGCATGCATTTCAACACCACCCCATCAACCACAAACCAACCTCTCGCAGCCAACCATGCAAACCAACTTCTCTCTCTTCCACCATCCTTCCTCTCAACCCCAACATCAACCAACCAAACCCACAACCCAACACCACCATGCTCGAACACTCTCAACCAACTCTCCCTAAACCCACGACCTTGCACACACAGCACTCTCTCTCTCGGCTACCTCACCATACAACCACTCTCCACTCTCTCATCTAACCGGCAACTTGAGACATGCCAACTTCTAACCATTCAACCTCACACCATGCACACCAACCTTCCTCTATTTCTCTTCCCAAACCAAACCATGCATCACCATCCCTCATCTCTCACTCTTTGCAGAATTTTCGAGCACTCGAAGCCAAGCTTCGAGTGCTCGCAACTACTCAACTTCTTACCACCATGCCCCATCCGAGCACTCGGCCCCCCCTCAACCTCTCACCATGCATGCCCTCAAGCACACCACCCAACCCTCGCCTTCACCCAACTCCACACCTCAACCTACAACCAACCTACTCTCGACATGCATTCTACTCCCACCAACCAACCCCCATTTCCTGCAACCTACCCAAACCATCCCTCTCAAACCAACCTTCTTTCTCTCTCACCCTCACACTCCACCTCCACATTCAACCAACCCAACTCACAAACTCAACCTCATCTCCTCTAACCACAACCACCTCACCACCCCCTTGCATGCACACCACCTTTTCAACCAAACCAACCTCTCATGCGACCAACCCCTCATGCATATAAAAAAGAAAAAAGAAAAAAAAAGAAGAAGTTAACTTTTAAAATTAAAAAAAAGAAGTTACATATATATTTATATATATAGCTATAATACTAATAATAATAATACTAAATAAATAAATACATCAATTTTTTTTTTTGGCATTATTTTGTTTTTCATCTTGCACTAAACTTCAGGTTAGAGTTTTTATTTCTGTTTTGGTTTTTCTTACGAGACCTATGCTTTTCCATGTATATTTTAGTTGTGTTTTGATAGGTCTTCATGTCCAAGTTTGGGGAACGCATTTGCGCACTCACATGGCTGAACATCTACGTCGTCGTCACTCCACTTGGTATTATTGTTCTTTTCCCCCCTTTGCTCTTATTTTGTTTCATTTGTCTTCACACATTGAGGACAATGTGACATTCAAGTTTGGGGGTGCAATAGGACATTTTTGGTTTCACATTTTGACATTTTTGGTTTCAAATTTTTGCTAAGCAATGATAGTGTAACTTGACACTTGTCGAAGATGAAACATATGTTTAATATCTTGTGTATAGAAGCAATTGAAATTTTTGAAATTTGAGTTGAAATGATCATGTAGATTCAAATTAGTCTGTATAAATGTCTCAATTAAATTCTCGCTGGATTTGACACTCTTTTAAGCTTCACAATGCACAGATGCACATTGGAAACTTAACTGTGAGGCATGCAACTTGATTGACCTTGACCTTGGCCTAGTTAATCTGATTTGATGAACCTAATGGATGAACACTTTTGGCATGAATCTAAAAAAAAAAAAAAAAAAAACTGAGAAAGAAAGAAAAAAATGACCAGTTGACGTTTGTAGCCTTTCCAACTCGAGCTATTAAGCCCTAGGAGTGTCTCTACACTTAGCACCCTAAAGCCGTCTGGTTTTGGAGTTGTTGGCCTAACGCTTGCTACAAGGGTTGGTTAGAAAGCTTAAAGGACTTAAACATTGCACGGTCATTCAAAAAAAAAATTGTAATAAACATGGTTTGCTGGAGTTCGTAGCCTTTCCAACTTGAGCTATTAAGTCCTTTGGAGTGTCTCTACACTTAACAACCTAAAGCCATCTGGTTTGGGAGCTGTTGGCCTAACGCTTGTTACATAGGTTGGTTAGAAAGCTTAAGGGACTTCAGCATTGCACAACCATTCTATGTTTCGCTTATGAGTTACAATAAATTGTCAACAAGCAACAAAAGTTGTCTTGTAAATAAAATCATGCCTTAGGGACCTCATTTAAAGGGGAATTCAATGATTTGAAAACTTGTGCTTTGGAATTTGAAAAGAAAATAAATGCCGCATGTTGAGAATCCAATTCACTTTCACTGAAGCTAGAGTTGATTTCCATTCAAGAGATGATAATTGAGTTATTTATATAAACTTTGATGTTGATGCATGTATGTGGAAATGTATTTAGCCAATTTTTGTATCAATGCTTCATATATGCAAGGTAGTCTTCCCAATGACCCCATCTCCAGTTCTTTGTTGTTTCAAATTGTATTTGAGCTTTGTTTACACTTTATTTCACCATGGATGATATTTTTGTAGTAGCATGCCCATGGTTGTATTTTCATTGAAGTATTCATTTTGGTTTTGCTAAGGGACTAGCAAAATGTAAGTTTGGGGGTGTGATAAGCGCCGAATATTGCATATTCAAGCGCCCTTAATTGTATTATTTAAGTCCATTGTTTGTTTAATTATGTAGATTACCTTCATATGCACGTTTTTGCATATTTTCAGGTTCATTGGCCAAAAAGAAGTGAAGCTTCATATGCTTTGTGGAGTTTTGAACATCAAAGGTCACAATGCTGAATTTCTGGCAGCAGTGAAGCCCAAACTTTGTTTGCCATTTTGACCTACCAAACTCAAGAACTGGACTTCCATCATAACATGAAAGATTTAGAGCTCTGAATTAGCTTTCTAAATATTCAAACGGTTTGTCATTCAAAGATCGGAGCAGAGAGTTATGGCCTTTTTACCAGAGGTGCACAGAACTGCCTGGCAGCAATGAAATTCTGCCTTGATCTTCAATTTTGACCAACTATACTTGAGAATTGGATCTCCACCAAAACATGAAGTTTTTAGAAATCTGAATTAGCTTTCCAAATCTTCAAACGGTTTATCATTTGGAGTTTGGAGCGCAAATTTATGGATGTTTAACCAAAGTAGGTCTGGGCGAAGCAAGGCAAGAATGGAGCATTCTGCTCCAATTTCGAGTGCTCGAGCCCTTATTTCGAGTGCTCGAAATTAGGGCAGAATTGCATCCGGAAATGGCCCATTTTCAGCCACTTGCATCTTGGGTTCCTCAATTCTAATTTCCCTCTTTAATGGTTGGTTGGAGATGTTGGTTGGTGGGGGTTTTTTGAGCCTTATCTCTAGAAGATAAGAGAGGGAAGCCACACATTGACATTAAGCTTCATTTTTTTAAGAAGATAGAGAGAAAGAAGAGAGCAAGGAGGGTGTGTTCTTTAAGCCAAAGGAAGGGAGCTCGAAAATGGCTTATTCTTCCAAGCTTCCTTCTTCCATTTTTGTATCCATGGATAACTAAACCTCCATCTAGGGAGGTGATGAAGCTCTCTCTTGTAAGCATGCTTTAATTTCATCTAATTTGGGGAATGATTCATGTACATGGTAGTTTCATGATTTAGAGCACTTACACTTGTTGTAATGGATTTCAATGCCTATAAATGATCATGTTGAGTTCATTATCTTGTCTTAGATTTTATCCTCTCATGATTATATAACTTGCATCTTCATAGTGAGAATGGAAATGAAATTGTGAAATGGGTTTAAAGGCATGTTGTATGAGAAATTTGTTAATCCATAGCTTAAGACTTCCTTTTGATGGATTAATCTTGTATCTTGACTTCATGTGCTATTACCATAGTGATTGAGGGGTTTGATGGTCCCTAGCTTAGTGAGCATGTTATGGCTACACCCTAATCTAGGTAGTTCTAGCATGTGGCTCTTTGAGGGATTATACTTAAATCTTGATCCTATGATTTTCTTGAGGATAATGTAGCAATCTAGTATTGCTACATATCATTGCCATGTAGTGAAATTGTTTCCCAAGTTAATAGAAATTTAGTATGTTTATAGGATTGGTGGTGAATTCACTTCCCTAGACCTTCTTTTCTAGACTTCTTCCTCTTAAATTCCTTGCATTTATTTCTTTAAGCACATTTCAATTCTAGTGACTAAGTGACAAACCAACAAAACTCTATATACCCCCTTATCATTCTAAAAGTAATCTAGACTCTTAGGTTGCCATAGACTAGCGCAGTCCCAGTGGTTCGACTTACCCGACCAATAGCCCTATGTTACAATGATTCGTGCTATTGCAAAGGTTGATGTATAGTTGATCAACCGATCAGTTCCATTTTACTATGTTGGGGCTGACGGAGGTTTGAGGTACAAGGGACGGTTAGTGGTACCTTCTGCTGTTGGTTTGAGGAAGGATGTGATGACTGAGACTTACCACTCTGAGTTCTCTGTTCATCCAGGAGGCGATAAGATGTATCAGGATATGAAGCGGCAGTTTTGGTGGGCACGTATGAAGAGGGACATTGCTCTTTTTGTTTTTCAGTGCAGTACTTATCAGATGTTTAAGATTGATCATCAGAGGCCGCCAGGAGCTTTACAGCCACTACCAATTCCGGAGTGGAAATGGGAGAGTATATCTATGGATTTTGTGGAAGGGTTGCCAAATTCTTTCAAGGGGCATAACTTCATTTGGGTCATTGTGGATAGGTTGACCAAATCAGCACATTTCTTACCTATTTGCACTGACTACACCTCGAAGCAGTTGGCAAAGCTTTACATTTCGGAGATTATGAAGCTGCATGGCATTCCATTGTTTATTATATGAGACAGGGATTCGAGCTTTGTGTCTGATTTTTGGAAGAGTTTTTAGCAAGCTTTGGGTACGGAATTGCACCTTAGCACTGCCTATCATCCTCAGACTGATAGACAGACTGAGAGGGTTAATCAGATCATGGAAGACATGCTACGGTCGTGTGTTCTTGACTTCAAGGGACACTGGGAGGATTATTTGGCACTGTGGAGTTTGCTTATAACAATAGTTTCTAGAAGACTATTGGGATGGCACCTTTTGAGGCGTTATACGGCCGACCGTGTCGATCGCCCGTTTGTTAGATGGAGGTTGGCGAGAGCAAATTCTTGGGTCCTGAATTCATCAAGGATACTTCTGAGAAGATAGCTCTTATTCGAGATCACATGCGTACTGCCCAAAGTAAGTAGAAGAGCTATGCTGATCGTCGTACTCGGGCATTGGAGTTTTAGGTTGGGGATCAGGTTCTACTCAAAGTGTCTCCTATGAAAGGTGTTATGCGCTTTGGGAAGAAAGAGAAGTTGTCTCTGCCGTTTGTCGGTCCATTCATGATTATGGATCGAGTTGGAGCTGTTGCGTATCAGTTAGCACTGCCGGATACTTTGGACCGCGCACACAACGTATTCCATGTGTCCATGTTGCGAAAATTTCTGCGAGATGAGGATCGATATCAGCATATCGATGTTGGGGAGATTGAGTTGCAGCCGGATGCAACTTATTTGGAGCCACCATGTCGTACTGTTGACCATCGGGATCAAATCCTTCGCAATAAGGTTATTCCTTTGATTCGTGTGCAATGGAGTCATCACAATGAGGCTGAGTCCACTTGGGAACGGGAGGATGTCATTCGCTCACAGTTTCCTGAAATATTAGAAGAAGGTAAGAGCGAATTCCGAGAACGGAATTCCTTTTGTTAGGGGGGAAGAATGTAATACCCCTAATTTTAGAAGGATGGTCTCGGCATTTTATTTATTATTTTTATTGTTTTTGCAAGATTATTGGGTTTAATTATTTTTATTTATTAATTTGATTTAACTGTTTACCTATGTGTTATTTTTATTTATTAATTTGATTTAAATTGTTTACCTAGGCGACATGTGTTTTAAATTGAATTAAGTAAGTTATCTTTTATTATTTAATTGGCATTTATTGTTTAAGTGTTTTTAATTATTTAATTGGGTTATTTAATTGGAATTAATTGGTTAAGTGTATTAAATTATTTAATTGGATTTTTAATTTAATTATGGTTTAAGTTATAGTTAGCTCTGGGTTGCAATTCACGTATAGGTAAGCCGCACTGTGGTAACAGAGATAGGTTCATGGGCCGACTAGGCTTAGAATTAGGGCTCTGTCTCTAATTAAACAAGGATTAGGGTTTAGGATTTTTACACCTATATATACACGGTTATAATCTGTATCAAGGATTGGAAAAACCCTATTCACGTACAAAAGATACAGAGAGAGAAACATAGAGTAGTTGGGGGAAACCAGAGTGAGGCTTAAGAGGAATTGTACAGAGAGGACCAAGGAGGTTGAGTAAGGATTAGAGACGGAGTTATAGGAAGCTTGACAGCGTTTAGAATTGCCGGAAAACTTAGAGACGACGCAGGGATTTCATAATTGAAATCACAAGCAAGTTCTTCTCTTTCTCCTTCTCTTTGGCTCGTGTTCTATGCACCTAGATAATCTCTAGGGTTTAATCAATCAATAACTGGAAGATATATGTTTAATATATGTCATATGAATGATCTGTTTATGTTGAAAACCATTCTATTACAGTTATGCATGGCTCGTTTCAGTTTTCTGTTTTTTTAGCATGTTGCTCTGTTGTAACTCTAGTCTTTGGAATTGTTTTTAGTCTCTGTAAATGAACCATGGGGATGTTATTGGGATTGATATAAGATCCTTAGGTTCAGTGGTGAAGAAGAATAGAGGGTTTGGAAGAGAACTGAAATTTTCTGAAACCTGTTCTAGTGTTGTTTTCCAAGCATGCTAGTTTAATGGTTTTGTTTAAACTCTGTAATTGTTTTCAAATTTATTGTAAAAAACCTTGGGGATGCTTCTAGACTAAATTAATGACTCCTAAGATTAGTTTTAGAAACCAACAGAGTGGTAGGAATTGATCAGAGAGGGAGTAGACGGACTGAAATGAAGCAGAACGGGGACAGAGGCTCTCAAAGGAGGTGAAAGCCGTCTCCTACATCCATGGAATGTAATGTGTTTATAAAACTTGTTTTAAAATACATTCAAATGCATGATAAGGTCATTTAATTATTAAGTTTGATCTATGCATGCTCGGGAGGCTAGTTGCTGAATTATTAAATCGTTTCCTGCAACTATATGGATAATGCTTGGATTTAAATTGCTGAAACATTAAACAACCTTCTGAAATTGTTTTAGCAATTTATTGGATAATAATAGGATTATCTAACCTTTTCACATGCATGATAGAGTCCTTGACATATTCAATTTGGTTTATGCGGGCTCTGGATGTTAGTTGTTGATTTATTAAATCGTCTCCTGCAATTATATGGTTAAATGCTTGGATTCAAATTGCTGAAACTTTAAATATTTTTGTGCAATTATTTGGATGGTGGTTTTGGGTCTATAAATTATTGAACTGTTATATATGTTGTAATTTACATGGATATGGAGGATTGTGTGTACCGGTATGGGACGGTGACATACTAGGGACGGTTTAGCTCAAAACGCATAAACCTAACCTAATGGATTAATGGAATAGATTGAAAGATACTGAATCATATTTATGACTAAGTCAGATCAGCTGTAACCAAGTTGGATGACTTCCTGGATTAATGGATGGTAGTTAAGTCACATCAACTGAATAAGTTGAGTGACTAACTAGTTGGTTTGTTGTATGTCAGTTTAATAAATATTTGAACTACATACCCTGGATTTGGACGGACTTTATATATTTGTTTATGGTACCACGAACTGAGCTTGAGTCTCAGACTCATTGGTTAGGGTGCGTATATGCAATGGATGCGTAGCTGGTTATAATAGGTTGAGGTGTACCCTGCTAGGTCTAGGTACTCATGCCCACCTTTGGGTGCGTATTCGCATGTTGCCTTCTATTCAGGTTGAGACCCCTATTATAGACTAGTGAATGTCCTTTAGTGTGGATATATTTATATGTATGGACTAGATAGATATTGTGAGGTGTCTACGGTGTATCTGCATATCGGGTCACTGTATGGATTGTAGTTAGATTAAAACTTGCTCGTGGGTCTGACCCACTCCTTTATTATTCTTTTCAGGTACAGGATGGTTCCAGCCTTAGAGCTTGATCGTGCTTGTCGAGGACAGTTTCACATTCATCTGATTACGTATGACTTCTCTCGATGTTTCTAGTATTATCTATTTTCAGTTTTCAGTTTCAGTTGAACTTTTGGTTAGGGGTCCACCAGTGGATTCCCAAGTTGTAACCTTGAAGTTTTGGAGGATTGGAGTTTCATTTTTTAGTTATACATGGAGGGTTTTATTATTATTATTTCTTTCAGCTTTATTTTATCTTTGTTATTTTTTTTTTTTGTCATCTATATTCGTTTTAAAATACTTTAATTGTTTGATATTCTCCCGGGTTTGGGCCTGAGCCTGATCAACCCGTGTCTCGGATCCGAGGGGTATCACACCTTTCGAATCAAATCAAATCTCTTCTGGTGAACTAATGCGAAAGCTTCTTTTCCAGTGATCTAGCAGTGCTTTTTACAGTCTCCAATCTTTGAGGTTAGTTTTACTTCTATTTATTCTTTCTGGGGATTTGCTTTACTTTCCCAGAGTTCTTATTCGCTTTCATCATGACAATCGGCCTGGATATCCTTCGTATGAAACTTAATCTCCCCAGTGACGTTCAAATTAGGGTATGTCCTAGAGATGTAGATGTTAGAAATGGTACGGGTCTTCTTCCTGACGAAGTTCTATTTTCCCATCTTCATCTTAACGTCATTAGGTTTCCTCTACACCCCTTCTTTAACTATGTTTTTAATAGATTAGGGATTTCCCCTCTGCAGGTAAATCCAAATTTCTTTAGAATCTTATCTGTTCTACTGCTCCTGACCCGTAACAGAGGTTTGGATCGTGATCTCATAGATTTTCTCCTCTGTTACAAGGTTAGCAAAATCCGAACTGATGAACCATTCTACCCATTTGAAAAGAAATCCATATGTAAGGACATAATCAAATCTGAGAAGGGTTGGAGAAAAAACATAATAGGGGTTAGGGGGGCCTGGTCTTCTACGGCTGCAAAGGATTATCCAATCCTGAGCGCTTTTGGCATGTGCTCTGTTTCTTCGTATAAGAAATTCAAAACACACAAGAACGATTGTCCCTGTGAAACTTGTATTCCTACCTTTTGCACTTTCTTATGCCTTTCCCTGGGCATTCCTTGTAATGACTTGAGTTATGGTGTTTGCAGGGATAGGGTTAATTACCTGAAGAAGTATGTTCTAAACAACATTCCTTCTTGCTCAGATCTCCTTATTTCAGATAACCTTTCTGCCCTTTCAGTCCTTGACAATACAATGAGTTAGCTCAAAATCATATCCTTTGGTAGGAAGAAGGACCCTCAAAGGACCACTGTCGCTTCTGCTGTAACCTTTTCTCCAGCCTCGGCATCTTCTTCTGCCACTATCTCTGGCACCTCCCTTTCTATCAATCCGACCGTGGTAACTGCTAACCCGGTCATCAACGTTCTGCCTACCAATCCGAGCACAACTTCTTCAGTCAGCAACCCTCCGAACGCTACCACTGTTGCTACTCGTGAAAAGGAGAGAGGGAAGAGGCCCCTGCTTGATGGTACATCTGGCCCAAATGGTATCCCTCCGACAAGAAGGGTTCGCACCTCTGGGCTGAGTGTGACCGTGTCTCCACCAACTAGGCCCCCTGCCCCCTCTGGGTCTGTCACAGCCACTGCTTCTGTTTTGTAATGGCGCCATGGAGTCCTCGGTTCATTCGAGCAGATGGGACAACCGTGAAGTCGAGCGAAACCATGCTCAGGGATGGTCTTACCGCCATGGCATATTATAGGAATATGTGGACTCCCAAAGACATTGAGGTGGCCAGAGGTTTGTCTCAAAGGGAAGTGTTCAGCCGCTTCCCCTTATCTACCATGGAGGTATCTTTTTCCCCCTTAACCATCAGATCTTTTCATAGTCTTTACACTTGACCTCCTCTGACCATGCGCTTGATTTAACCAGTATTCATGCATATCTCTACAGACCTTATTTGGTATGATGGCTATACAGAAGAAAGTGGAATTGGGGAATGCCAAGGCTCGTAAGTTTTCTGATGGCCTTGATGTGGCCAAAAAAGAGAATGAGATCATCAGCGCCAAAAATGCCGAGCTGATGATTCAGCTTGACAAAGTTGAAAAAGATAGAGATGCTCTGAAAAAGGAGGCAGATTCTCTCCAGGATGAAAAGGACGCTCTGCAAATTGAGAAGAATGTTTGGTATACTGAGCGTGAATCACTTAGGGTTGAGAAAGGAGAACTTCAGCGCCTACTTAGTGATGATCAGACCGCACGAATGGCTTTCGAGAAAAGGGCCTTGGAAGAATGCGATGCCCTGCTTAACATTATTGGTAAAGTAAATGGCGGTATGATGGCTCTTTATGCACACTTTTCCAGGGTCGGTGCCCTCAGGTATGCACAGGGGTTCCGAGAGGGTTATACCGATTGCGTTCCTGCTGAAAACCAGACCGGTTTTACTCTGGATGAGGTTGATAAGGAGTTAGAAATTGATCCCCCAGGAACCTATGTTGATCCAGACTCCACTCCTGCTGAGCATATTTTTTATGAGTGTCAGGAGATTGCTTCTTCTAGGGTCACTCCTACTCCTACCACTGATCAGCCTTTGGACGTGCCTCCTTTGTCCACCCTGGTCCCTTCTGCGACCACTGTCAAGGTTGAGATTCAGCAGAACGACTCTGTTATTCAGCTTGATTCTCCTCCTCGTGGAGATGAGGTGACCAATGGTGGCGAGGAGATAAGTCAGCTCAACCAGGAGGGTGATGGAACAGAGACAGTCAGTTAGGGTTCTCCTGCTGCCATAATTTCTTTCTTTTTGTATTCATGTCATCTGTATACTTCATGGGTTGTAACCTCAAAATTCTTATTATAAATGAGATGACAGATTTTTTAGCTGAACTTTGCTCCAATTTTTTTTTACATTTTCCTATTGATTACACCTGTTCATCAGTAATAACAATTAACTTCATATTCAGCTTCGGCAAGTTTTGGCATTCAACTCATAGTGCTAGCTGCTATTTACTTTGCTGAGTGGTTGGCGCTCGGCTAGAATGCCACTTGCCACTACCACTCTTCATTTTTTAGCAAGTTTTTGGCGTTCGGCTCATAGTGCCTACTGCCACTTACTTTGCAGAGTGGTTGGCGTTCGGCTAGAATGCCACTTGCCACTGTCACTCTTCATTTTTTGGCAAGTTTTTGGTGTTCGGCTCATAATGCCAGCTGCCACTTACTTTGTAGAGTGGTTGGCACTCAGCTAGAATGCCACTTGCCACTGTCACTCTTCATTTTTTGGCAAGTTTTTGGCATTCGGCTCATAGTGCCAGCTGCAACTTACTTTACTGAGTGGTTGGCACTCGGCTAGAATGCCACTTGCCACTACCACTCTTCATTTTTTGGCAAGTTTTTGGCGTTCGGCTCATAATGCCAGTTGCCACTTACTTTGCAGAGTGGTTGGCGCTCGGCTAGAATGCCACTTACCACTGTTACTCTTCATTTTTTGGTAAGTTTTTGGCATTCGGCTCATAGTGCCAGCTGCCACTTATTTTGTAGAGTGGTTGGCGCTCGGCTAGAATGCCACTTGCCACTGTCACTCTTCATTTTTTGGCAAGTTTTTGGCATTCGGCTCATAGTGCCAGCTACCACTTACTTTGCAGAGTGGTTGGCACTCGGCTAGAATGCCACTTGCCACAGTCACTCTTCATTTTTTGGCAAGTTTTTGGCGTTCGGCTCATAGTGCCAGCTGCCATTTACTTTGTTGTTTTTCAAACACTCAATTTTTCAGAAGAAGATAGCTCTTTATAGATTTCAAAATTTCATACATTCATACGTACACAATTTGAAAATGAACAATGATAAAATTGGAACTCGACTTTATATTGATAATACCTTTTCAGAGATGTAGCATTCCATGGCTTGTTGACCAGCCTTCCAGCCATGGTCTCTAAGGTGTAAGCCCCCTTTCCTATGACTTCTGCAATTCTATATGGGCCTTCCCAAGGTGACACCATTTTTTTAACCATTCCTACCTTCCTCTTCAGAACCAGATCACCTAGTGCAAAGTCTCTGTACTTTACCTTTTTGTTATGGCTGTTCATAAGGGTTTGCTGGTAGGATGCGAGCTTTACTGCCGCTGCATCTCTCTTTTCCTCCAACATATCGAGGTTAAACCTCAACATACTATTGTTTTGCTCTTGGCTCCATGCTAAGCTTCGGACAATCGGAACCAAGTGTTAGACCGGTATAACTGCCTCGGTACCATATGCCATGGCAAATGGGCTCTCTCCGGTCGGCCGTCTTGGGGTCGTTCTATAAGCCCATAAGACGTTCGACAGTTCATCTAACCATTTTTCTTTCTGATCTTCAAAGATTGTTCTATTTGTGATTTCTACTTGGCCATTTGCCTGCGGATGACTTATTGTTGCCAACTTCTGGTTGATTCCATACTCTTTCAGCAACTCTTTTACTTACTTACTATCGAGATTAGTTCCATTATCCATGACAATCGACCTTGGAACACCAAAGCGGCAAACAATATTATTCCAAATGAAGCGTTTCACATGAGTTTGGGTTACACTGGGATATGGCTTTGCTTCTACCCACTTGGTAAAATAATCCGTTGCTAACAGAACGTACTTGTTCTTTGATCTTGTGGTCGGCAGAGGGCCAACCACATCCATCCCTCATTGCGGGAAAGGCCAGGGCGTGGCCATTACGTGCAAATCTTTAGGTGGTTGATGAATCAGTAGTCCGAACCTTTGACATTTATCGCATCTTCTAGAGAATTCTTCTGCATCTTGTGACATGTTCAGATAAAAATACCCCTGCGTCATTGCTTTGTGTGCTAAAGACCTCCCCCCCAGAATGATTCCCACATACACCTTCATGAATGGTTCGCAATATCTGTCAAGCCTCTGTGGGGGTGACACATTTTAAGTATGGCCCAGAAAAAGATCTTTGGTACAACTGGTTATGCACTATGGCATATTTTGTTACATTTGACTTGATTTTCTGAGCTTTATCCTTTTGTTCAGGCAGAATGCCATCCCGTACATAAGTTAGGATCGGATCTATCCAGCTCGGTTCATATGGAATGATATTCACCTGCCAAGGATCTGAGCCTGAAGGTTCTTCAAAGATGGATGGCTGGTTCAATATACATACTGGGATCACCCTCGCTAATGTCTCCCCAGAACTCGAAGCACTGCATGCCAACCAATCGGCGTCTTCATTTTGCTCCCTCAGTAACTGGACAAACTTGATATTATCAAAGTTTTTAGCCTCGCGCATGTCGGCAGAACGGTATACCTCTATTGTTTCGTCCTTAGTTTCATATTCGCCATTCACTTGCCGAATAACCAACTGTGAGTCACTAAAAGCGGTTAAGTTCCTGACTTTCAGCTCGTTGGTTAACTTAAGTCCCATCAACAACGCTTCATACTCTACTTCATTATTAGTGGCTCGGAATTCAAGTCTGAGCGCTTGATTTAGGAATGTGCCTTCTGGCGTCTGTAGTTTGATCCCAATGCCTGCCCCCAACTGATTTGAGGATCCATCTACGAAGAGTTTCCATGGACAACTGTGAAGGTCTTCCTCCACATCTTCTGAATCACATTCTAGCAAGAAATCAGCCACTGCTTGCTCTTTGATAGCCCTTCTGGGTTCAAACGTTATGTCAAACGAACTTAACTTTATGGGCCACTTCGTCATTCTCCCCGAGAGGTCTGGCTTATGTAGGATCACTCTGATTAGAAAAGCGGTCATATCGACGATAAGATGGGATTCAAAATAATGCCTTAGCTTCCTTTTTGCATTTACGAACGAGAGTATTACTCGTTCGGCCTTTGAATATCTCTGTTCGGCATTAATCATTGTTTTGCTGACATAGAACATTAGGTACTGAGCTCATTCCTTGCAGCGGATCAGAACAGCACTCGTCGCAGTACTAGATACCCAGAGATATAAAAATAACTTTTCTCCTAGTTCAGGAGTAGACAGGATTGGAGGGCTCTGCATATATTCTTTCTAACCAGTTAGCGCTTGTCGCTGTTCATCCCCCCAGGCCTGTCTCCCATGGCTTCATATGGTATCAAAGAATGGCTTGCAGCGATCTGACAGCTTAGAAATAAGCCGGCTCAATGCAGCTATCCGACCTGTGAGGGCTTGTACTTTTTTAATTGTCTTTGGTTCAGCATTCTTGGTCAGAGCCTCTGCTTGGGCTGGGTGATGAGCGCTGAAAAGTGCGTATTTAAACCCCTTAAGCTTAGGCATTCTAGTACCTTTATCTATCTTACTTTACCATTTTAGATTGATTTTGTATTACTTCTATTTTCAGGCACTTATCCCAAAAATAAGCTAACTCAGCCAAATAAGAGCTTAAATGAAGTAATTCTGGGATAAATTAAAGAAATGAGCCAAGTGGAAACAAAAGGTGGAAATCAACATCTTCGATCGATCTTAGATCAAAGTTCGATCAATCGAACATGATCGATCTTATCACTTCAAGATGGATCAGAGCCATGATGACATTTTCAGAGATCTCAAAAGTTCGATCGATCCAACACCTTTCTTCGATCGATCGAACTACTTTGTCCTTATCCAAATGATTGATCTTATCTAGTTGTACCATCCTACCAACCACTTTTGTCCTTTTCCCAAAAATATCTTCAAAATATCTCAGATTTGTCTTTATCCAAAAAGCGCTACCATTAAAGATCGATCCAGCCTAAGTTCGATAGATCTCAGTCAAGTTCGATCGATCCAAGTCCAAGGTTCGATCGATCGAACTTCCTCTAGTGCGAAAAACTTAAATTTTCAGCTCATTGAAAGTTGTCCTTTATCCAATCATTGGGGAATATTGTGTGCACGACCCCAGCTCATTTTGGGTGTCATTTGACCTACCTATATAAGGATAAGGATTGTTTTTTATAATGGAGAGCCAATATCATATCATATCATCTCTTGGAGAGCAAGCTTAGAGGAGGAGGAGGCTAGAGACACCATTGGAGACTCTTCATCATCCAAGTAGCAAATCTCTACCATGGAGTTAGCTTTTGAGGGTTGGAGAAGCACTACCATGAGTGGCGAAACATTCTCTTGGGGCTAGAGTTAGACCCAATCATGCTTTCTACATCTTGATTTTGTGTATTATTGAGGGATTAGTGTTGTAATACATGTTTTGACACTTTTATATATATAGATCTTGTTTATTCAATGATTTATGTGGTTTAATGCTTCCAATTGATCATTTCATTTTATCCATATGTCTATGTATGCTAGAATAGATGTTTATGTGTTTGTCTCTATTTCTTATGTTATTAATGCATGTCTATGTGTATTAATGCTATAGATCTAGAGTTTGTCAAAACATTGTGCTTAAAAGAATGTGTAATACCCCTAGTTTTCAAAAGGATGAAATGGGAATGTGAATGAAATTTTGGTTTTTATTGCATTGTTTTTATATGACTTATGTGTTTTGTTTTCTTAATTGACTAATGGTTTTTCTTTTATTATTTGCTTAATTAATCAAGGGTGTATTTATTTTAGTTTAATTGTTTAAATTGAGTTTGTTCTAAGTTAATTGTTAATTGATTATTGATATTTTATTTGACGTGTATTTGGTAGCTTATATTTGGTAGTGTTTAATTGGTAGCTATAAAATTTGTTTATTTATTTTCTTTGTTTTATTTACCTCTTTGAATTAGGGTTTTATATTTTATGTTTTCACATTGGGTTAAGAAGTTAGGTTTAGCCGACTTTTAAATCATATTAGAATTAGACGTAGGTTTAAATAAAAGTCTATTTATAGAACAATATATGTGTCTGCAAGGGTTTGAGAAAACCCTATTCACGTAGTGTCTGGAGAGAGGAAAAATAGAGAGGTTGAGGGGAAAACATGAAGGGAACTGGGAAAGGGCTTTGGATTGAAGCTTATGTCAAGGAGGAAGGTATGGTTACTGTGAGATAGAACTGAGCAGTAGGAGTTCGTCGGAAACTCCAAAAACGGCGTTGTAAGGTTTCAAACCGAAACCTAAAGGCAAGTTTTATTCTATCTCCTTCCTGTAAACTTGTGTTCTGTACATTCTATATAGACTCCAGGGATTAATTAAATTTTTAAAAGTGATAGTTGATGCATGTTATAATGGACTGTAACTTGTTACGTTTAAATATCTGAAATCGTTTCTTGTATAAACGGGGTTGTTTTTGGTTTAAACTTCTGTCAATAAATTCACGATAAAATTTGAGGAGTTTTTAGGATTATTGAGACTTATATTGAACCTTAAGAACTTTAAGAACATTTGGAACAGAGGATTGAACTTCGCCGGAAGCGAAGAAGAAGATAAACAGATGAAGCATAAATTGTTTTGTTCATGGTTTAAGCCTGTGTCAAGTAATTCATTTGGAGTTGGAGAAGTTTCTAGGATTGTTAGGACTTAATTTGAACTTTAGAAATCTTAAACAAAAGGTGGGACAGAGGGCTGAGGCTTTGCTGGACATGAAAAAGGCAATACAGAGGAAACAGAGAAGGAAAAACGGAGGCTGGGGAAGTGGAGGCGGCTCCACACTTCAATGGAGGAGGCTCCATTGAAGTGGAGGTGGCTCCACAAAGTGTTGAGGTGGCTCAACTTAAAATTGGAGCCGGTTCAACTTAAAATTGGAGGCGGCTCTAATTTTTGTAAGTGCCCAGTACGTGGATTTTTGGGATTTTTGTTACTCCATGGGCTAAAAGGCAGTGCTGAACTTTGATGGGGGTTCTCAAATGATGTTTATAACACATTAAAGACCTAGGATTATTGGTGTAGGCTATGGGAATGGACATCATGAAATATAGAAAAAATAATATTCATGCTGTCAAAGAAGGAGGAAGATTTAATTGCTAGTTGTTTAGCAAATTAAATAAACTGAATTGAAAGGTAATTTTGGGATTTTATATCAATGATTTATATAACATTATTAAGTCCCAAGAATGTTGGTTTCTACTATAATTATAGACATCATGAAATTTAGATACTAAATTATATGCTGTCAGGAGTAGTGGAAGTTGTAATTGCTAGTCTCGCTTTAGAAAACTAAATGGACTAGTATGGAGGTAGTTTTGGCATTCAAATATAATGTGTTCAGTTTATACTTCTGTGTCTCAATATATTATGCTCTGGATTTATATTTGAGGATTAAATGAAGTTATGAAATTTGAATATTAATTTGCATATCGTCAAGGATTGAGGAGGATTTAATTGCTAGGGTTGCTTTAGCAAAGTACATGGACTAATATGGACGTATTGTTTTTTTTGGCATTATGGTATAATGTGTTTAGTTACAATTCTGTTTAGCATTATATCGTGCTATGGTTGTTAATTACCGAACTGTTATAATTTTTGTTCTGTCAATTATATGGAAATGGATGGTTTAAATTGTTTGCCATTATTTTAACAATTTAAAAGGAGGACTTGTGATTATACTGGACGTGTAATAGAACCTTACATATATCAGATTTCTATTATATTTATTTCTGGATGGATTTGATGTCCAAATGTGTGTTCATCTTTTATTGGAGTATTTGCATTATATGTACCGGTATGGGACAGTGACATATCAGTGATGGATTAGATCAAAAAGTTAAGTCCTACCCCTTTATACATACGGAATGGATTAACTAAAATAGTTAACTTCTACATGGATGCATGTCCTGTCAACTAAAATAGTTGAACGACATAACGGATGGTTGCTTTACTTTTCTGTATTAGGAAGGATTTAAATATATACTTATGATGCCGTGATACGAGCTTGAGTCTCCTGATCACGGTTAGGGTGCGTATATCACCTAGGATGGATAACTAGGCCTAATAATGTTTCCTTGGTTGTTCTACTCGGGTTGAGACAGATTATGTGGGCTGGTGAACGTCCTATAGTGTGTACTTATATCTATATGGACTACTTTAGCTATTGTTGAGCTATCTAGGATGTATCTGCGTATCGGGTTTATGTACGGATTGTAGTAGATTGAAACTTGCATGTGGGCCTGACCCACTCTTATTTTTCAGGTATTCATCAGTACCAGGCTTAAAGCTTGATCGTGTTGATGCAGATACAGACTTTCACTCTTCCGATTGCATAGGATTTTCTTTCTTACTTTAGTTTTGGATTTTAATTTTGTAAACGTTTTATCAGTTGGAATTATTAGGGGTCCACTAGATGGATTCCCGAGTTGTACGGATTTGAAGGATTTAAATGATAATAATTTATTATTTAAAGTTTGAGGATTTTTATTTTAGATTTCTTTCAGCGTATTATTAATTTATTATTAATTTAGTTTTTATTCCTGCTTGTTTACATATTGATTGTCTAATATCCCTCGGATCTGTGCTCGGACTTGATCACCCGTGGTTCTAGATTCGAGGGGTATCACAGAATGCTCTTGTGATTTTCTAGATGGTCCATGCTCATTTCTTAATGGATTGTGCCTCTCCTTTAACTTAATTAGTTTAATTTCATGTCATTAACTTAATTGTAGTGTAGTGGTAGCATAGTTGTTAGATAAGAGGACAATCCATGCTTGTTGTTTGATATTCTATACTTTTGAATGCAAGTAGCATATGTCTCTAACCTTGTGGTGTATTTGGCTTATGAGCTTAATGAAAGGATTAATGACTTGCTAGATATGTTGTGCTTTTCACATACTATTTAGACAATATATACTTAATTGCTAGATATATTGTGCTTTTCACATGTTAATTAGACAATGCATGCTTAATTGGTTACCCTTGCTAATTAAATCAACCAAACATGCACACACATCAATATTGCAACACACATTACCCTCATTAGTCACTTGTTAAGGGTGTAGAAAAGCATTACGTGGTGGTGACCTCTAAATCCCAAGATCTCTCTCTCTTACTTACTCTTTATCGCATTCAATTATTTAGTTTAATTTGCTCTCTAGTTTAATCAACCAACTAACCATTTGTTTGATCACTCGACCTACTAACCCTAATAGCGATTACACAACCAAGTACGACTCCAATCCCTTGGGACGATCCCTACTCACCCTAACTATATTCTTTGTGAAGGTAATAGTGGCTTCTATAAATATAAAACTTGGCGCTCGCCTTAATGCACACTCTTTAAGCTTGTGGTGTAGTAGCGACACACCATCGTTTTTGGCGCCGTTGCTGGGGATTAGGCAACGTCGTATTTGTGGAATCAATTAGGAATTAGTACTCTTTTGATCGTGTCTTTACTTTGTTTTTATTTTTCTTTTGATTACTTATTGTGTTTGTTTATCTTTAACTAGGAGCATTGAGCTAGGAGGCAAACAAATGAGCCATCAAGCAAAGGAGCTAAGCAAGCAAGGAAAAGTGCTAAAAATTTTAAAAATTTGCTAAGCTAAGCTTTAAATTTGGAGTTGAAGTGCTAAAGGACCTTTGTAAGACTTTCTTACTCAATCTCTTAGTTAAATCGTCGGCCCGCGTGGAGGCAATTTACTTTTCTTGCATATTGTTTGAGCATGGGAGTGTGAGAACATTGTATGTGGAAGAAGTTTGTTGATTGTTGATTTGTTGCGAAGGAGGAGTGATTGCTTGTTTTGTTGTGATTTGTGTGTCGCTTGTAGTCGGGAATAGACCTTGTCATATCATACATTCTAGGTATTCACATAAAAAATCTAGAGGGTAATCTTGGCTACTTAGGCCCACGCTTCATGCAAAACCTACCTCTTAATCAACATAAACCCGGAGTTCAAGCTCCAATTCCTCCAATGGTCCTTCGTGATCATTATAATCTTCATGCATACCATGCACCTACTTGTATTGTGTTGCCTAATTTTGAGGCTAATCAATATGAAATCAAGCCCGAGACCATTCAAATGTGTCCACTCTTTTATGGCTTGGATGAAGAGGAACCATATAGGCATCTTAATGAATTTCTTGAACTATGTTCCACCGTGAGGTACATGGATGTCCCGGAGGAAGTTCTTAAATTACTTCTCTTCCCTTTCACGCTTAAAAATAAAGTAAAGTATTGGTTCAATACTTTAGGAGTAAATTCAATAACATCTTGGGCACAAATGCAAAATGAGTTTTTAAAAAAATTTTACCCCGTAAGTTTGACCCATGTAATGTGTGCTTCAATTAGAGAATTTTCTCAAAGGGAAGGAGAGTTGTTGCATGAGGCCTGGGAGAGATTGAATGACTTGCTAAGAAAGTGTCCGCATCATGGTATTCCAAAATGGCAAGTTGTCCAATACTTCTATGAAAGCCTATCCGACATGCAAAAGGACATAGTTGATACCTCATTTGGAGGTTCATATTTTAGAAAACATGAAGATGGCATTTGGCACATTTTTGAAAAAATGAGTGAAAACTCTTTGCATAAATATTACACTTCTCAACTTGATCATGGTTTTACTAAAAAGGAGAAAAGTGTAATAGTGTGTCAAATTGAAAGTTCAAGGGAAATTGTAGCTGAAGTTAAAACTCTTTCTCAAAAACTTGATCAATTCTTGTTGAATCAAAAATCGGCTATCAATTCATCTCCTTTTCATCATACAACTCATCTTTGTGAACCTTGCATGACATGTTCAAGTGTTTTGCATACTACTTTCAATTGTCCCCATGGACATGTTGTTAATGAACACTTTGAACAAGTTAATGCTACATTGGCTCACCCTTATTCAATTGCATACGTTCTATTGTGGAATGAAAGCCCCTATCAAGCTAAAAATCTTCAAAGAAAATACATTCCACCTCATAAAAGAAATGGAGGTTCTCAAGGGTTCGTCTCTTCTTCTTTCCATCATTAAAGGATGAATGACCTCTTCCCTTCTCAATTGTGTAATTCCCAAGTTGGCTTTCATTATCCTTAAGCACTTTCTAGTAATTCCACATTTGAAGACAATGTTTTGATGGCTTTGGGTAGCTTAAAGAAGGATACCAACTTGTTGCATTCCCACTCTCAATCCATATCAAAGCTTGAATCCTAAATTGGGACCATAGCTAATGCCTTGAATGAAAGAGAAATTGGGAAATTACCTAGTCAACCCGAGAGGAATTCAAAAGCCCAATTTTGTGTGGAAGCAAACCCTACATCGGGTTGTTCTTCCCAAGCTCAAGCGCAAGCCATCACCACCTTGAGAAGTGGTAAGCAAGTGGACAATAGGGTTGAACTACCAAAGGAAGATAGTGAATCGGTGTAACCTAAAGTTGTCACCCATCCAATTCCCAATTCCACTCCTACTCCTTTGAATGAAAATGTTCCTAACCAGAATTCTCAATCTTCTCAATCATCCTCTCAAATTACAAAGTCTTGTGTGCCAAAAGCTCCATTCCCTTATGCTTTAAAAGAAACTTCGCCTTATGGGAGGCAAGAAGGGAAAACACATGACATGATGGAAATTTTTAAGTAAGTCAAAATCAATATTCCTATTTTGGATGCCATTAAGCAAATTTCGCCTTATGCAAAATTCTTGAAAGATCTTTGCACACAAAAGAGGAAGAGCAAGGGACCAAGCCCTAAAAAAGTGTTCCTCACGGAGCAAGTGAGTTCCATTCTTCAACAAAACACTCCGCTTAAGTTTAAAGATCCTGGTGCTCTGACTATTTCTTGTGTAATTGGAACTCATGAAATTCGTATAGCTCTTCTTGACTTAGGTGCAAGTGTCAATTTGATTCCTTACTCCGTATATGTCCAATTAGGGTTGAATGAATTGAAGCCAACCTCAGTGGTGCTTCAAATGACCGATAGATCCGTCAAAACACCTAGGGGCATGGAGGAAATTCTTGTCAAGGTGGATAAATTCTCCTTTCCGGTTGATTTCGTAGTTCTTGATACCGAACCGGTTGTTAATCCCTCCAATTACATCCCAATCATCTTGGGAAGACCGTTCTTTACCACCGCAAATGCAACAATTAGTTGTAGATTCGGGATTATGGACCTCTCTTTTGGTAATATGATGATCAAACTTAATGTTTTCCATGCAAGTCGACATCCCATAGATGAAGATGAGTGTTGCCTTGTAGATGTGTTAGATAAGGTTGTTGAGGAATCGATTCCAACGATGGTAATGAAACAACCAATTGAGGATAGTCTTTCATCTCTTTTATCTAATGATCCTCTTGCTTCTTGTCTTCTTGAAATGTATGGAAGTTCTGGATTTGATGATGTAAAATCAATGAATGAGGTAAGTAATCTCATGGAATCTGTTGTAAGCTTAGATTCTCCATCTTGGAAAACTCCAATAGAACCTCTTCCTCCACTCTCTAGCACTCCACCGGTCTCATCTTTAGTCTCTCCACCAATTCTTGAGCTTAAAACTTTACCTTCTAATCTCAAGTATGCATTCTTAGGACCAAAAGAGACTCTTCTGGTTATCATTTCTTCAAGTCTTGAAAAAGACCAAGAAGATGCTTTCTTAAGTGTGCTTAAAGAAAATAAGGAAGCCATAGGATGGAGTGTGACGGATCTTAAGGGAGTTGACCCTTCTATTTGTATGCATCGCATACTTATGGAAGATGATGCAAAACCCTTTAAGGATGCCCAAATGAGACTTAATCCAAACATAAAGGAGGTAGTTAAGAAGGAAGTTGTCAAACTCTTAGATGCCGGAATCATTTACCCAATCTCCGACAGCAAATGAGTGAGTCCAACTCAAGTAGTTCCCAAAAAATTGGGGATTACGGTGGTGGAAAATGCAAAGGGTGAGGAAATCTCTAAGCATACTGCCAATTTATGGCATGTATGCATTGATTACCGCAAATTGAATGCCGTCACTAGAAAGGATTACTGCCCCTTGCCATTCATTGATCAAATTCTAGAGAGATTGGCTGGGCAACAATATTATTGTTTCCTTGATGGCTATTCGAGGTACAATCAAGTAGCCCTCGACCCACTAGACCAATAGAAAACCACCTTTACATGCCCATTCGGCACATTTCCTTATAGACAGATGCCTTTTGGTTTGTGCAATGCACCCACCACATTCTAAAGGTGTATGATGTAATACCCCTAATTTTTAAAAAGGATAGTTCTGGAATTTATTTAATTATTTAATTTATTTGATGAAATTGTTGGTTTATTTAATTGCTATTTAATTAAAATTTTGTTTTGCTTTGATTGTTTAATGGATTATTTGTTTTATTTTAAATTGGTTGCTTATTTTAGTTAATATTCATTTGAATTAAGTTAAATGTTTTATTTATTAAATTAAGTTTTTATCAGTTTTGGAAGCCACGTATTTAGTCGACTTGTTTTTCTGTCTAGTATTAGGATTAGGGTTTAACTGCACCTAGGTTTAGTTGGCCTATATATATATATATTTGTATAAGGCTGCCAAGGGTTTAGAACCCTAACCACACGTATTGGAGGTAGAAGAATCAGGGGAGTTAAGAGCAGAGGAGAATTACTGTAGTTTACCGGAAAACTTAGAAGAAAGACGTTGAGATTTTTGAACCGAATCTCACAGGCAAGTTCTAATACTAACTCTATCTCTTTGGCCTGTGTTCTTTGCATCCCTAATTCAATTCCAGGATGAAATAAATTTAATTTAATTTGTTTTAACTTGGTTTGCACGGTTATTTGGTTTTAGAACAGTATGTGTTTTATATATCTGTAACTTGTTCGTTTTTAAACGGTTTTGCATAATTCTTGTTCTTAGGTAATTGATTAATGTTTAATGAGTTTAAATAGTTCTGGAGGACTTTTCTTTGCAACATTAACACAATCCCAGAAGGAAGTAAACAGTTAAACTAATTTTTGATTGCATAGATATTGTTCAAAATCGTGTGTGTTGCCGATTAGGTTTTTGGCTTGTTTTTAATCTGTTTGGAATAATTCTTGTTCCAATTAGTTTTGATTAATGATCAATGAATTTAATTAATTTTAGAACACCCTAGGACTTAGTTTATTCAGTAATAAACTTGGGTTGAAGGAACTAAGTTGCCGGACACCGCCGGAGTTGGAAAAGATGAGGCACAGGGGAAGAGCCTGCTCTAGTTTGAGTAGAACAGGCTCTACCTTAGGTAGAGCCAGCTATTTAGAGTCTAGAGGCGGCTCCACCATAGGTGGAGTAGGCTCTACCTTGTTATGGAGGCGGCTCCACCTTGTGTGGAGCCGGCTCCTTTGATTTTGCTTCCAGTTTTTAATTTTCTGCACCTGGGCTATGGGGATTGAATTCTTTACGTTCTAGGCTGAAGACAGAGTGTTTTTAAAGGTATTCAGAGACGTCTAAACCTGTATTAAATTTTCAGAAGGCCTGGTAATTCATAATCTTCTATAAGAAGCTAAAATAGGGAACAGCCAGAAACTCTTAGGAAAGAGATCAATATTACTGTGATGCGGATAATTCAAGTTGCTTGTTTTAAAATTAGCAATTGAATTAGGAATTTTATGTTTAAATCATATGACAGTGGTATAGGATTAAGTATCTCAATTTATATAATGTCGGTTATGCTTAACAGGAAATTAGTTGATGTTTACAAGTTATTATGTATTATCAACTTACCAGATGATATGGAGTAGTTTAAACGAGCATGTTAATTCTGATATTGATATTAGTATGCTGATAGGGGATTAAAGGGTGAATTAAATTTATTATATATGTTCTTAAACTGTTAGAGAATCATCTACTGATCATATATGACAAGCATGCTATTTATACATTCTTGCTGTACTTGTTATGGATGTATGGATATTGATATTTATAATATTATCTGTATTATTAACAATTGGACGGATGGTGTTATACTTGCTATGGATTGGTTGATATTGATTTTTATTTCATCATTTGTATTATCAACACCGGATGGATGGTTTGTATGTATCGGTATGGGACGGTGACATACTAGGGGGATTAGCTCAAAAACGCTACCTACTCTGGATTAAGGGATGGATTAACTACAAAAGTTAAGTCCTACCTGTATTTTGTGTCAGATCACTAAATAGTTGAGTGACACTTTTGGTATGGAACGAATTTTAAATATATTTTTATGGTGCCACGATATGAGCCTGAGTCTCAGAGTTGTTGGCTAGGGAACGTATATGCATTGGGATACATAGCTGGCTATGATGGTTGGATGTGTACCCAGCTAGGTCTAGGTAGTCATGCCCACCTTAGGTGCGTTTTGCATGCTGCCTACTAGTCCGGTTGAGACGGGCCTATAGTCCAATGAGAGTCTTGTAGTGTGATTATATTTATATGTATCTACGGACTATTTAGTTATTGTTGGATTGGTTAGGATGTACATCGTATCGGGTCTCTGCTTGGATAGTAGTAGTATAGAACTTGCTAATGGGCCTGCCCACTTATCATTTTTTCCAAGTATTGGACGTTTGAGGTCTTAGGGCTTGTTCGAGCTGAGCAGAGACGATCTTCCATTCTACCGACGACGTAGAACTTCTTTCTAGATATTAGATTTGGGTTTTTACCTTCAGTTATTTACTTTCGTTTGGTTCGGGTTTTTAATAGGGGTCCACTAGAGATAGATTCTCGAGTTGTAAACTTATGGAGTTTGGATTGTTGGAGTTTAAATATTTATAATTAAGGATTTTTAATTTAGTATTCCTTCAGCTTATTATTGTTATTTCTTAAATTCATTTTATATTCTGTGTTCGGTTAAATATTAATTGTTTGGTATCCCTCGGATCTGTGCTCGGATTTGATCACCTGTGGCTCTAGAATCGAGAGGTATCACATATGATGTCAATTTTCTCGGATATGGTAGAAGAGTATCTAGAGGTTTTCATGGATGATTTTTCTATTTTTGGGTTTTCATTTACTGCACGCCTCAAAAATTTAGATCTAGTGCTTAAGAGATGTCGTGAAACCAAACTTGTACTTAGCTGGGAAAAGAGCCATTTCATGGTTCAAGAGGGAATGGTTTTGGGTCGCGTTATCTCAAGGAGAGGAATAGAGTTTGATAAAGCAAAGGTCGAGCTTATTTCTGAATTGCCTCCACTTTCAACGGTGAGAGAGGTTCGCTCCTTTCTAGGTCATGCTGGCTTTTACCGCCGTTTTATCAAAGACTTTAGCAAAATTGCTCGACCCTTGTGCAACCTTCTTGCCAAGGAAACTCCATTTGTCTTTGACCAAGCATGCCTAGACGCTTTTCATAAATTGCGTGAATTATTATCATCTGTTCCTATTATGCAACCTCCCAATTGGTCATTGCCATTTGAAATCATGTATGATGCTTCTGCTTATGCCATGGGGGCTGTTTTGGGACAAAGAGTGGGTAAGCTTCCTTGTGCCATCTACTACACAAGTAAAACTTTCTCGGGAGCTCAATTGAATTATTTCACTACCGAGAAAGAATTACTTGCCGTAGTGTGTGCTCTTGATAAATTTCGTTCCTATTTTTTAGGGTCCAAGGTTGTTGTTTATTCTGATCATGCCGCCTTGAGACATCTATTGACAAAAAGGGAAACAAAACCTAGGTTAATTAGATGGATTTTGCTTCTTCAGGAATTCGATTTTGAAATCAAGGACAAGAAAGACACAGAAAATATGGTTGCCGATCATCTTTCTAGGTCATCGATAGAGCCTTTCCCTAGTCTACCAATTTGTGACTCTTTTCCGGATGAACAACTCTTTCAAATTTTCAATGGAAAAATGCCTTGGTTTGCTGACATTGTGAATTATTTGGCAGTAAGCAAGCTACTAACTTCTTGGTTGAAGAACGAAAAAAATCGTTTCTTTGCCAACATCCGGAATTAGTATTGGGAAGACCCCGTCTTATACCGATATTGTCCGGATCAAATTGTGAGGAGATGCATTCCGGAGAGTGAAATTCCAAGTGTCCTAGTGTTTTGTCACACTCTTGCATGCGGTGGACATTTTAGTGCAAAGAAGACCACCTTGAAGGTTCTTCAAAGTAGGCTCTTTTGGCCCACTATTCATAGAGATGCCTACAATTTTTGCAAATCATGTGAGAGATGTCAAAAGATGGGGACAATGTCTAGAAGAGATATGATGCCCTTAACCAATATACTTGTTGTTGAGATCGTTGATATATGTGGCATTGATTTTCTGGGTCCATTTCCTATGTCCTGTGGTTTTCAATACATTCTTCTTGACGTTGATTATGTCTCCAAGTAGGTGGAAGCATGTGCTACCAAAACAAATGACCACTCCGTGGTCATTCAATTCATTAAATCCAATATCTTTGCTCGTTTTGGTATGCCAAGGGCTATAATAAGTGATGGAGGAAAACATTTTTGTAATCAATTCTTGAGGTACTTATTTCTTAAGTACTCCGTCACTCATAAGGTAGCCAATCCCTACCATCCTCAAACAAGTGGCTAAGTTGAAGTGTCTAACCGGGAAATTAAACATATTCTTGAGAAAACGGTTAACACCACCCGGAAGGATTGGTCAAGGAAGCTAAATGATGTTTTGTGGGCTTATCGGATGGCATATAAGACTCCCATTGGCATGTCTCCTTATAGACTTGTATATGGAAAGCCTTGCCATCTTCCGGTTGAGTTAGAGCATAAAGCCTTATGGGCAGTTAAAAAACTCAATTTTGACCTTGATAAAGCCGGAGAAAATAGGCTACTTCAATTGAGTGAGTTAGAAGAATTGAGACACAATACTTATGATAATGCCAAACTCTACAAAGAAATAACTAAAGCCTTTCATGATAAGCATATTGTGAAAAAGTCTTTGGAACCCGGTCAAAAAGCCTAGATTTTCAACTCTAGACTGAAACTCTTTCCTAGGAAATTGAGAACCAAATGGGAGGGTCCTTATGAAATCATCTCTATTGTACCTCATGGGGCGGTTGAAATCAAAAATTTGAAGAAGGGAAACATTTTTAAGGTTAATGAACAGAGGTTGAAACCTTACATCGAGGGTCAAGTATTTCATAGACATTTGGAAGCTGCACATCTAGTTGACCCGGTGTATGAATACATAGAAGATTGCATTGACAAGGGATCAGAAGTTTCGTTTGAGCTTAATCCAACAAGTTCTTCAAAGAACCATTTGTTGGGTGGAGTTCAAAGCATCTATCACCCCAACAAGGATGGGATGCATTACAAGATATTTGATCCGGGCTAAAAGAGCCCAATGTCTTGCTAGAGACGTTAAAGACTAGCAAAAACATTTTGTAGGGTGTCAAATCCCTATTCCTCCCTCATTTCTATCTTAAATTTCATTTCTTGCGAAGTTTAGATACTTGTTTTTGGTTCATATGCATTGATAGGAACTGTGATTAGGATTGCATGAAATTTTGTGTTGTGATTGAGAATTTTGCATAAGTTCGATCGATCTCAAATGAGAGTTCGATTGATCAAACTTCCACCTGCATCCAACACTTAGAAAAAATTTCTACCTACATCCACCTACATCCAAATCACCTCTCTGTCCCATCATTCGAACTTATTCTTAGATCGATCAAGAGACCTTCGTTCGATCCAACTTCAAAGTTTGATCGATCTCATGATTCAACACTTAAAAAAAATTTGAGCCTGCATCAACCTGCATATTTCACCTCTCTGTCTCATCGATCGAAACATTTCAAGATCGATCGAAAGTTCTTCGATCGATCCAACTCCAATGTTCGATCAATCTTCAAGTTCCAACACTTAGCCAAATTTTTGAACCAAAAACCTGCATATTTTTGCCCTCTGTCTGATCGATCAAACATTTTGTTCAGATCGATCTCAGTTCTCCATTTCATTGTTTGACTTTGTTTTGCCTTTTTCAAATTTTAAAATCCAAAAATATTTTTATTTTATTCTCATTTTATTTTATTTTATTTCTTAAAAATATTTCAAAAATACAAAAAGATTTTGTTTTATTTTATTTATTGTTTATTAAAAAAAAAAATCCAAAAATACTTTGTGAAGAGATCATTCAAAGTTCGATCGATCTGTGATTCTAATTCAATCGATCGAACTAAAGAGCGACAGTTTTTAAATAAAACCGAGGATAAGATCTCATTCTCCCTCATTTCCAAACCCTAGTTCCTACGCCACTGTAACCTCACCCATTTCCTCCATCTACGGCGAGATCTCCGGAGTGAACCAGGGGTCGATCTCTCCCTCTTCATATTTCATCTCTTCTCTTTCTGATTCAAGGTAAGATCCGAGACCTTATTATTGATTTTACACCTCAATTTGTTAAGAGTATGCTTTAAATGTTTGATCCATTCCAATATTCATGATGATTGTTGGCCATAGATGAAGTTTTTAGCTTTTCATGTATATATGTCTATATTCGTCTTTATGTCGTGTCCATTGTAATGAGTTACTTTGATTTTTGGGAGTGTGAGCCATTCTAGGTGATTGGGATTGATGTTTGTTGTGTTGATGGGCCCTCGAACACGTTCATGTGGGTCCCGTGCTTCCACAGTCACAGATCTGTGACTTCTCGTTTTTCACAGAACACAGTTCGATCGATCAAACTTGTGTCTCAGATCGATCGAAGTTGTGAGATCGATCTCACTTACTTTCGATCGATCCAACCTTTGTGATCAATCTCACATACACACTTCATTCATCTTATATTTACTTCATGCTATCATATTTATACCCAATGCCTGTGATATTCCACAGTGGATGCATTTCATACTTATATTGCTTAGCATGCTTCACATCCTATCACTTGCATAGATTCATGTCATATATGTTTTGTCTATCTTATTTGACATACATGTTTCTATTGTGTTTTCAATTATTTATTCTAGCACTAACTCCCATTGCAAGATTTCTTTTTTGCAGACCATGACTAAGAATGACAGTTCTTCTACTTCAGCCATACCTGAGGCTCATGATCGGATATGTCGCTTAGAGGAGCAACTTCAGAGTTTGGAGGATATGCTAATTGCCCTTAGAGCTGACATTGCTACCTTTCATCTGAATATGCTGGTTGCCATTAGAGCTGACATTGCTCGCCTCTGTACGGAGATCTAGACTGCCATTGATGACTTTGCCAGGGAGTTCCGCGGAGTTCGCTCTACTCGTCCTGCCCCCTCTACCTGAGACTCCCAGTCTCTTTATCTTTTTATGCTCTCTATCTATGTTGTGTGTCTACTACACTTGTGATACTATTATTTTTACAGCCGGGTCTGTCGGCTTTGACACCGGATGAATTGCACTTTATTGTTGTTTTTATATATGATGGATATCGTATGCTTTTATTGATACATCTGTCCTTTTAACTCTATCAGGTGCATCACAGTGACTTCAGTGAGAGAGTGCTACCTGATTTTCAGGGCCACCCTTATACCTCTCTCATCTCTTTATTTGTTTATCCCATTTACACTTGCATGTCCACTGTGCACTAATTATCCCATTTTGTTATCTGATGAGTTTATCCAAGTGCCAATTTTCAGGACCACAGTTCATCCCAAGTTTGGGGGGGCCATACCACCCACTTCGGATACTTCAGTCCCGATCATTCTATGCCTTAGTTGCACTGGTATACTCTTTCCTTTGTTTTCTTGCACATTGATGACATTGTGCCATTTAAGTTTGGGGGGAATGGTGCTTTGCAGTGTTAACTTTAAATTTTAAGATTTTGAGCATGACTTGTGTAATTGAGGGATTTTTCTATGATTAGTCCATATCTAGCGATGATTTTAATCTTTTGAGGACTATATTGCTTAAAATTTAAAAATTGCTTGACTTGAGAGTCCAATACTCCTTGTATACCTTGTGGAAGCCATATAGGAATAAATTTTTTGAAAGATTGATATCTTGCTTGCACTTGTGGTCCACATCATCTTGATTTTGTGATTGTTTTGAGATTCATTCTAGGATTCTACACTAGCACTGACACACACTAGCATTCATTTATGGGGTACATGTTTTATTGATTATTGAATTGGTTATATCTCAATTGAGCTAGTAGTGTATTGAAAGTTTTCATTCTTGATAAAGATGGATAACAACTCTTTTTCACTAAATAGCCGGGATTCTAGCCTCATCAAGCACTGAACTTCTCGCGCAGAAAGGTGGAGGGCCCAAACTCTAGGTTAATAATTGAACTTGCTTACAAAAAAAAAGAAGTTGCAAAAGTAATAAAAAAGTGAGGACTTCTCCCAAAAGGTGAGAAGTAGGAAATGATTAGATGGAGGTTGTCTTGATTTGTAGCCTAGTTGATTTGAGCTTGTAAGTCCGTAGGGGTGTTTGAACACCTAGTGCCCTAAAGCCGTCTGGTTTGGGAGTTATTGACCTAACGCTCGACCTCATGAATCGCTAGAAAGCTTAATAGATCAACACATTGCACCATACTTTCATCTTTGATCCTAAAAAAAAAAAAAAAAAAAAATCGAGTGAAGCGCACCTAGAACAATAAAGCTTTAATAAAAGGTTCACTTTTTACCTTGATAATCGTTACTAGATTTGTGTGCTAGTTTGTGGGTAAGGATGTGATCATTTCTCTAGTTGGCTAAGATAGCAACACATTTGATGACGGTCCACTCAAAAGGATTCTAGAGTTGTTTTGATTTGCATGATCATTTTATTGATGTGTGGATGACCATACTTGCTTGCTTGATGTTGAGATTTTGAGAGATTGCTCGGAAATGTTTGAAACATTGCATACTTGAGGTAGTTTTCTCCCAATGCTTGTCTGCAATATTGATACCTATTTTGAAAGAATGAGCTTAATGTTTGTGGGTATCATTTATGGAAACCCTCACGAGACTTCACTCGTCCACTAGGGATAACCTAGGGGTTTAAAAGGCTTGTTGCATATGCTAAAGGCAATCGTGTTCCCTACAAAAGTGGCGTTTTCTGTTTATTGTTTTCTAATTCATAGTTGTATAGTTGTTCATTTTATTCTTTTACTTTCTGGTTCATTGCTAGGGACTAGCAATATTGGGGGTGTGATGAGCGCTGAAAAGTGCGTATTTAAACCCCTTAAGCTTAGGCATTCTAGTACCTTTATCTATCTTACTTTACCGTTTTAGATTGATTTCATATTATTTCCATTTTCAGGCACTTATCTCGAAAATAAGCTAACTCAGCCAAATAAGAGCTTAAATGAAGCAATTATGTGATAAATCAAAGAAAGGAGCCAAGTGGAAGCAAAAGGAAGAAAAAGTTGGAAATCAACATCTTCGATCGATCTCAGATCAAAGTTCGATCGATCCAACATGATCGATCTCAGCACTTCAAGATGGATCAGAGCCATGATGACATTTTCAGAGATCTCAAAAGTTCGATCGATCTAACACCATTCTTCGATCGATCGAACTACTTTGTCTTTATCTAAATGATTGATCTTATCTAGTTGTACTACCCTACCAACCACTTTTGTCCTTTTTCCAAAAATATCTTCAAAATATCTCATATTTGTCTTTATCCAAAAAGCGCTACCATTGAAGATCGATGCAGCCTAAGTTCGATAGATCTCAGCCAAGTTCGATCGATCCAAGTCTAAGGTTCGATCGATCGAACTTCCTCTAGTGCGAAAAGTTAAATTTCCATCTCATTGAAAGTTGTCTTTTATCCAATCATTGGGGACTATTGTGTGCACAACCCCAGCTTATTTTGGGTGTCATTTGACCTACCTATATAAGGATAAGGATTATTTTTTACAAGGGAGAGCCAATATCATATTATATCATCTCTTGGAGAGCAAGCTTAGAGGAGGAGAAGGGTAGAGACATTATTGGAGACTCTTCATCATCCAAAGAGCAAATCTCTACCATGAAGTTAGCCCTTGAGGGTTGGAGAAGCACTACCATAAGTGGCTAGACATCCTCTTGGGGCTAGAGTTAGCCCCAAGCATGCTTTCTACATCTTGATTTTGTGTATTATTGAGGGATTAGTGTTGTAATACATGTTTTGGTACTTATATATATATAGATCTTGTTTATTTAATGATTCATGTGGTTTAATGCTTCCAATTGATCATTTCATTCTATTCATATGTCTATGTATGCTAGAATAGATGTTCATGTGTTTGTCTCTATTTCTTGTGTTATTGATGCATGTCTATGTGTATTAATGCTATAGATCTAGAGATTGTTAAAACATTGTTCTTAAAGGAATGCTCTTGCGATTTTCAATATGGTCCATACTCATTTCTTGATGGATTGTGCCTCTCCCTTAGCTTAATTAGTTTAATTTCATGTCATTAGCTTAATTGTAGTGTAGCGGTAGCATAGTTGTTAGATGAGAGGACAATTCATGTTTGTTGTTTGATGTTCCATACTTTTGAATGCAAGTAGCATATGTCTCTAACCTTATGGTGTATTTAGCTTGTGAGCTTAATGAAAGGATTAATGACTTGCTAGATATGTTGTGCTTTTCACATGCTATTTAGACAATATATACTTAATTACTAGATATATTGTGCTTTTCACATGTTGATTAGACAATGTATGCTTAATTGGTCACTCTTGCTAATTGAATCAACCAAACACACACACACATCAATATTGCAACACACATTACCCTCATTAGTCACTTGTTAAGGGTGTAGAAAAGCATTGCTTAGTGGTGACCTCTAAACCCTAAGATCTCTCTCTCTCTTACTTACTCTTTTATCACATTCAATTATTTAGTTTAATTTGCTCTCTAGTTTAATCAACCAACCAACCATTTGTTTGATCACTCGACCTACTAACCATAATAGCGATTACACAACCAAGTACGACTCCAATCCCTTAGGACGATCCCTACTTACCCTAACTATATTCTTAGTGAAGGTAGTAGTGACTTCTATAAATATAAAACTTGGCCCTCGCCTTAATGCACACTCTTTAAGCTAGTGGTGTAGTAGCGACGCACCACTGGGCTAGCCTCGATTCCTTTATGATTAAACATATGTCCTAGGAATTGACTAGAACTTACACCGAATGAGCATTTGGTTGGATTAAGTTTCATTCCATATCTTTTTAATACCTCAAACACATCTTGCAAATGCTTCAAAATGTCAACTTTTCTCTTCCTTTTCTTGTGTTATTGTAACAATAGGTCTCTCGTTCGGTTACAAAAGAAGTTTTTTCCTCATCAGCCAGGTTCATGGGGATTTGATTGTATCCTGAATAAGCATCCAAGAAAGTTAAACGTTCGTATCAAGTAATGGCGTCCACCATATGATCAATCCTTGGCAGCGGGAAACTATCTTTCGGACAAGCTTTGTTTAAATTAGTGAAATCAATGCATACTCACCACTTCCCATTCTTTTTTCGCACAAGTACAACATTCGAAATCCAGTCTGGGTAATATACTTCTCTAATGAATCCCGCATCAAGCAACCTATCAACCTCCTCGGCTATGATCCGATTACGCTCTGGAGCGAATCTTCTCTGCCTCTGCCTTTTAGGCTTCTCATTCGGATTGACGTTGAGGGAGTGGCAGGATGCCGAAGGGTTTATTCCGGGCATGTCCGAGTGGTTCCAAGCGAACACATCAGTATTCTGAGACAAGAAATCAATTAACTCCCGTTTCTCTTCCTCGGCAAGTTTTATTCCCACTCTGGTTATTCGTTCCGGTTTGTTATGATCGATCTGCACATCAACAAGGGGTTCTTCGGTCAAGTTCCCCAACTCCTCCTCCCCACTTTAGCTGGGTGGAGGCTCTTGTAATTGCTATCTGGGGCTTGTAGGACGGATGGGAGCTTTTCCCTTTGCAATAGATTTCAGCATCACAAAATAACATTTTTTAGCTGCAACCTGGTCCCCATGAATGTCAATCACCTTATTTTCGTCAGGCCCCAGGCATCTCGTCACTTGGTGCAGAGTTGAGGGAATACCCTGAACTCTGTGAATCTACCCTCTACCCATCAAAAGGTTGTAAGATGGATGAATCTCAACAACCACAAAGCTTTCTATCAGAACCCTTTCTGCAGCCTGCATTGCGACTTCCACCATACCGACGGGTTCCACCCATTTTCCATCGAACCCTAGCAAGTGATTTGCAGTGGGCTTGAGCCTCTCGGGTTTTATTTCGAGCCGTTCGAATGTGTCCCTCGGCATAACATTCGCGCTACTTCCAGGATCAATCAGGACTTGTCATACCAGGCACTCTGCTACTGTCAGACTGACGACTAACGGATCCTCATGAGGAATTTAAACACGTAGCAGGTCGGTTCTGTCAAACTTTATCTGTGTTGATGCGCTCTGCTGGTGCAGAGTGCTTACACTGCCTATCCTCCTCTTCATTTGTGCCTGGCGGAGGCGTGTTCGAAGCAGTTCATCTGACTCCTCAGTGGTTCTGGCCGACCTTGAATTGCATTGATTATTCGAACTGGTTGTGAGTTGTAGGAGCTCGGCTTTTAATTCCTCTTCACGGGCTCCATCGGTCCGTTCTGTTCTACCGCTGGGCCTTGAATAGAACTTGCGAACTCCCCTCTGGCTATCAGCATATCTGCCTGTCTCCTTAAGTTTCTGTATTCATTAATCTGATGACCAAAGTCAGAATGGAATACACAATGCTTAGACTGGTCCCTCTTTTCGAGGGACTGTCTAATTGGTAAAAGAGATCGAAACTTATCTTTATTTTCTTGGTACAGCCTTGCTAAATTGACTTTTAATGGAGTAACCAGCTCTTCTTCTCTGGGCCTCTTCTCAGATTTCCAGGAGGTCTAACGTTGTGGCTGAACCTGCTTTTACCTGATCATTGCTTTGGTTTTCTCTTCTGTTGATATGATGGATGTCTTCTGAGCGTTAGCTGCCTCTTTTTCTTTTAAGCGCACAAAACCATCAGCTCTTTCATTGAGTTCATCCATAGTCTTTGGCGTATTCACTACCAAGTTTGTTTGGAATGGAGTGCCACGAGTCATGGCTAATTTAAACGCTTGAACTGCCATAGAAGGATGACATTCAATCACCATGCTCTTAGTTAGGTTAAACCTGGTAAGAAAAGCTTGGAGACGCTCGTCCTCATGTTGCTTCATTGTGAATAGGCTCGAAATGTCTTTTGCTGGACGTTTATTCCCACAGTACTGGCTTATGAACCGATCGCATAAGCTTCGAAAACTATCCACTGAGCCCCTCGGCAGGTTCTTGAACCAATTGAGCGCTGGTCCAGCTAGACTTGTAGGAAAGCATTTGCACATCAAGGAATCGTTCTCAGTGTTCAAGGCCATTTTCAACTGAATGTGATACATATGATCAATCGGATCGGTCGTCCCGTCAAACAGAATGAAAATGGGCATGAAAAATTTCCTCGAACTCAGAGCATTCAGAATTTCATCAATAAATGGCGAGGCAACCGTTCGAGCCGCTGAGCAGAGGGCTTCATTCTCCCTCTGGAACCCTACGGTAGCTCTCTGATCTATAGATCTCTTTTCTGAGCTTTGATAATATAACGTTGCCATGGAAGGCCGATAACATGGATCGAATGATCTTTCCTCCGTAAACTCCTTGTGCCACGGCTGTATAGCTTTGTGGCGATCAAACTCCATTGCTTCTTCTCGGCCGAGCATTTCTTGATATGGATCGAAAGTCATGGCTTCGTTTCGCCTGATCTGTTCATGCTGTGGATCCACATGAGTTGATCCTTCACGATCATCAACACGATGAGGATTTGGTGGCAAATCATTTAGCCAGACCTCCTCGTGGTGAAGATCTGTCTGGTTGTTCCCTACCTCCTCACCGTGATGTGCAGCACCGGGACGTTGAACTTCTTCTCCTACTGGGAGCGGTCGCGGAATCACCGGAGCTTCTTGACGCTGCATTTCAGTCCTTAGCTCTGCATTCTCTCTCCAGAGAGCTTCGATCATGCTCATCAACTCATCAAGTTTCATCTGCTGGACATTCTCTACCGGATTGGAGTTCTCACCCCCAATCATCATTCCGGAACGGAATAAAGACATGAATTATGAATTCTAAATTAGATCTGAGTTTCACTAACGCGAATCACGTCAGATCTGGACTCAAATTTTATGAATTACGTTCACCATTTGCTAGATCTGAGCTTTCCTGGCTTTGAACTTGTCAGATCGAGCCATGATAGAATGAATCACCACTTCATAAATCTGAAGCCAATTTCTCAAAATCAATCAGGAATCAAGAACTTCTCAAGAGCAAACCGCAATTTCTCAGATCTGAATTCAACTTCCAGAAATCAAGCTTCGTCTTCACGAATCAGTCTGAATCAACATGATGTTAATCAAACAAGAATCAATCTTCAATGTTCCCATAGATGGCGCCAATTGTGAATGCAAGAAAATATTTCTCCAAATTTCTTTAGAGTTTCATTACATTTTTACTATCCTCCCCTTTCTCTTCTATGCCTATTTATAGGCAATTACAAGTGTTATAACTAATTTCTTATGTTGGGCTCTCAGTCTTCGGGCCTTCTTCCTTTTGGGCTTGACCCAATCTGGTGGATCTCCGGTGTTGGGCCTGTTATATTATTCTTTAAGCTTGGGTTAGAACCTGCTGCCCAACCCGATGCTCTCCTCTCGGGTCAGATCCGGCCCACTCTATCTTCAGTATCCTCAATGCGGTTAGAAGTGGGTGATGGAAAAAAAAAATGATGTAGACAGATGCTGTTGTTTGGTTGTGATATATTTTATTTTATTTTATTTTATAACATATCTCTAAATTTATTGATAGTGAAGAGTATTGAATGATGCAGATAAGCAATTGTGTTGTTTGGCTTTGATTCTGTGTTTGGGGGTGGGTAGTTAAAAAAAAAAAATTTTAATTTTGGTCAACTATATTTGAAACTCAAATCGAAGAGTTCAAATCTTTTTTATTTTTCTGGGGCCGAATGTTTTTAGGGTTTGATGAGATCCTTTAAATGTAAGAATGGACTGTTAAGATTAAGTTATAATTTTTTTTTTAAGGATCAATTATGGTGAATATGTGTAATAGGGGGACGTAAGGTAAGTAATACACTGCCTTTTCAATACTAAAAAAATATCAGCAATATATACATATTTGGCCTTTCCAATGATAAAAGAATTTAAAGTTAAATTCAAATAGGGCAAAAGAGGAAAGTTGGTTTGAAAAAGGAAAAAAAAAAAAAAAAAGTCGACCCGTATAACTTGCCCTACCTGTGAATTTTAGGATTGAGTTTCACGAATTGAAGCCCAGGTTGGGATTACATCGGGTTGGCCCAACTCAACCCAAAGTCGGGTTGATATTGGGTTTGGGTTGGTCCAGGCTGGGCAAGCCCAAGTTGCACTCCTATGAAAGAGGTTAGTAAAACATAGAATGGCAAAATTGTTGATTATTTGTCTTGCATTTTCATTCCTAGATTTTCGAACACGAAATTTGTGTGTACAAATTTCTGGCGCGCTCAGTAAAATAAATTTATACTAATGATGCATTTGATATGAAAGAATGAAATATAATTTTGTAAATAAAAATTGAATGGAATGACAATAATCACATGAAATATAATTTTGCGAATAAAAATTGAATGGAATGATAATAATCACTTTATTGTTTAATTCGATCAATTTAAAACCTAAATGAAGTGAATTTCAAATTGATTTTTTCAAAATATCAATTATCCCCATAGCCATTACCAAAAGGTTAACAGGTTCCATTATGTTTGGGAGCATTGAATTCGTGTTTTGGATTTGAAATTGAAAGAAATTTTACAAAATTTTATTCAATCCTAAATCCAAAGTACCGATTTAATGCCCCCAAACAAAACATTAGTTTTAATTTTTTTGTTTTTGACAATTTTAGTTCATTTATCCATCCATGGTGTCCGAAGGACTCTTAACTCTATACTATATCTATGCACATAATTAAGGGTGGCAATTTGTGTTCGTGGGTTGTGTTCGTGTTGTGTCGATGTAAAGATATTATACTAAGTAGGTAAACCCAAACCCAACCCATTTAATAATCATGTCAAGAATTCTCAACACTAACCCAACCCGTTTATTAAACAGTTAACGTGTTAACCCGTTTAAAGACCTTTGTATCAAAACGAGACATTTAATATTTAATCAAATACTAAATAATAGAAAAAAAATTTGTCATAATTAACCCAAATATTGAAAATAAAAAGAAAAATTATAAGGTATAGACAAGGTTTATGTTGAAATGACTTAATTGTCCATAGTAATTGGGTTTAAACAGGCAACATATTACATAGGTCATATTCACGTGTAACGACCCTAAGCTGATACCATTTATAAAAAAAAATTGGCATGACCTCCGCTAAGAATCGTCCTACAACAATCTGTTTAAATGCATTTTTAACATGTCCTAACACAATAAACATTTAATACATTCCATGGTGGTACAACCACATACTATATCATCCAAGTATCATAATTACAGTCCCAAAATATAAGATTAATATCAAATGTCCATATGTTACAACATTTAGACAGCTTATATAAAAGTTACAGCCCATAGGTATAGTTATAATATTAAAAGTTCATAAGTCGTCGTACAAAATACATTATGTTTAGTCTTACAAAAATAGTAAGACCCAAGTACAAAAACAACAAAATAAGCTCCTAATCCATACTAAGTCTGTGGTAGAATGTCATCCGCCACTTCTTTCCCGTTCCCTGAAAAAAAAATGTTAAATAATAGGGTGAGCAATTTGCTCAGTAGGTAGTGCCTAAGACACACCTCTTATGTCCCCGTAAATCCAAACAAAGAATAAAACAATAGGGGGCGGGGTCATGCCATGTCGGGAAAGCACAACACAATAACCAATCTCAACATAAACAATATGACGCTATGGAATGCAATGCATGCCGATGTCACTCCCCATTTTCAACATTCAAAATCATCACTTTCAAACTGTTAATATAACCTGCCTTTTAGTGACCCAGCAGCAACACAAGAGAAGGATTGGCTACTGTCCCTAACCTTTGGTACCTCCGCAGCGTCATTTGGGGCCAGATAGCTCAACCACACTATGGCAATCTCCCTAGTTCCCTCTAGGCTATATTAACACACCGGCCCTTTGGTGACTCCGCGGCGACCGGGTTTTTCTCAAAAACCGTTTCATTAAATTCTCCCCAAAATCCCCTTTTAATTTCATTTCAAAACACTTTCCCTTTTCTTTCATGCCCAATGCTTATGTGCATATATGGAAATAGAGAGAATTTTTAACACACAATTAACATGCTTTCATAAAAAATTTATAACAAATTCTTAAGCATTATTGGCATGGAAAACTAACACATTAAGCATGTTTTAATTTAATTTAATTATTATTATTATTATATATATATTTTTTCCATACAATTCACTTAACTACACATTATAATTCATTTAAATACACCTTATCACATATTTCATATATACAATCAAGGCACTTTAAGGAAAAATTATCACAATTGTAGCATGCTACAATACTAATAGGATACTAATCAAGAAAAATTAATTCACAAAGGAACAATCATCACAATTTAGCATGCTAGGACACTAATCAAGAACAATTAATTCACAAAGGAACAAGATTGTAGGAATTAGAGACCCCTACCTCTATTTTATGCAAAACCCCCAATTTTCACCTCAAACCCTCAAAATGGGTCACAATTTTCAGACTCCCTAGAGTAGCCAAAAGCTGAAATTGTTGGTATGGATTTGAAGATCTCGTCGTGGACTTCAATTTGCTGCAAACGACATCTAAAATTTCTGACCAATGAGAGAGCAATCAAAGAGTGAAATTCATGAAACAAGAAAAAGAAAAATAAGAGAAGTGAGACCAGAAGGCTTCTGTCTAGGAGAGAAAGACTAATGAGGCTTAATGGCCTCTTGGCCATTAAATTATAAAGCAAGTGGTGGTGGGTCCCACCATTAACTTATATATATATATATAAATATATATATATATGTATGAACAAACTATAACATTACATTCTCCCTAACTTTAAAAAGATTTCGTTCCTGAAATCAAGACATACCTGAGGAAGAAAACAACGCTGGGTACTTGGAGCGAACCTCCTGTTCGAGCTCCTAAGTAACCTCCTCGACTCCGTAGTGTCTCCAAAGAACTTTCACCAATGGTATCGTCTTATTCCTCAACACCTTCTACTGTGTGTTAAGGATCTGAACTGGTCCTTCCTCATAGGAAACATCTTCATCAATGTCCACATCAACCCAACTCAAAATGTGAGATGGATCTAGCTCGTACTTTCGTAACATCGATACATGAAAGACATTGTGGACCTGTCTAACTGTGGTGGCAAAGCAAGTCTATAGGTAACCTCTCCTACTCGGTCTAAAATCTCAAACGGTCCAATGAATCGTGGCGACAACTTGCCACTTTTCCCAAATCTCATCAATCCTTTCCGTGGAGAAATCCGTAGAAAAATATGGTCTCCCACCTCAAAAGATAATGGTCGTCTCCGCTTATCTGCATAGCTCTTCTGTCGGCTTTGAGCTGTAAGTAACCTCTGTCTAATCACCTTAATCTTCTCAGTAGTCTCGAGTACTATGTCGAGTCCTAAGGCGGCGGTCTTACCCACCTCAGTCCAACAAACAGGAGACCTACAAGGTCTACCATACAATGCCTCAAATGGAGCCATCTGGATACTCGCTTGATAACTGTTGTTGTAGGCAAACTCAATAAGCGATAGATGATCTTCCCAATTACCACCCAAGTCAAACACACATGCCCGAAGGATATCCTCCAAGATCTGGATAGTACGCTCCGACTGGCCATCTGTCTGTGGATGTAATGCCATACTAAGATGCAACGCTGAACCAAACGCTGCTTGAAGTCCTTCCCAGAACTTCGAAGTGAACTTGGCATCCTTATCTGAGACAATGGTTACTGGAACTCTATGTAACCTTACAATCTCCTTCACATAAAGTACACCAAGCTTCTCTACATCGTCTGTTGCATTAATAGGCAAAAAGTGAGCCGTCTTGGTCAATCTGTCAATGATGACCCATACGGCTTCATTGCCCTTCTGTGACCTTGGAAGACCTATCATAAAATTCATAGCAATATGTTCCCATTTCCACTACGCTACAGGTAATGGTTGCAACAAACCGGCTGGTATCTGATGCTCGGCCTTCACTTGTTGACAGGTAAGGCACTTAGCCACAAACTGTGCAACATCTTTCTTTATTCCGTTCCACCAATAGTGACGTCTCAAATTGTGATACATTTTAGTACCACCAAGATGAACTGCAAAGCGGGAAGTGTGAAACTCCCGTAAGATGTCCTCACGGCAAACTGTGGGAACCACAAACAAACCCCTGAACTGTAGACCCCCATCTACATGCAAAGCCCAATCTTTCACTGTCTCACCGATCAAAGCTTGAATGACATCTAAATCTAGGTCCTGTCTCTGTGACTCAATCACTTGTACAACAAGAGTAGGTTGAGCCACAAGACTAAACAAGAATACTGGTTCACTGTCAACATCGTCATCAAAATAATACAATCCCATTTCTGCCAGATCTTCAAGCATCTTCCATTTTTGGATGGCCAAACTAGCCAAAGTTCCACGAGATTTCCGGCTTCAGGCATCTGCTACCACATTTGCCTTGCCCGGATGATACTGCACGTCAAAATTATAATCTTCCAAGAACTCAACCCATCGCCTCTGTCTGTTGTTTAAGTCCTTTTGGGAGAAAAGGTACTTGAGACTTTTTTGATCCGATTACACCTCGAATCTCTCACTATACAAGTAATGTCTCTAACACTTCAAGTCAAATACAACTGCTGCTAACTCCAAATCATGAGTAGGGTAGTTAAGCTCGTGAGTCTTCAACTGTTGAGACCCATAAGTCACTACTCTACCATCCTGCATCAACACACATCCCAAACCATCACGTGAAGTGTCACAATAAATCACATAACCCAAGCCACGCTCAGGTATCACCAACACTGGAGCTGTTGTCAATCTTGTCTTCAACTCCTGAAAAGATGTCTCACAGGCTTCATTCTAGACAAACTTGATCCATTTCAAGGTCAAACGGGTCATAGGGGCTGCCAAACGGAAGAAATCCTTCACAAATCTCCGATAGTAACCCGCTAGGCCAAGGAAACTCTGAATCTTAAAAACATTCTTGGGTTACTCCTAATTCAAAACTGCTTCAACCTTTGATGGATCCATTGACACTCTACCTTCTGAAACAACATACCCCAAAAATTTCATCTCCTGTAGCCAAAATTCACATTTCTCATATTTGGTATACAATCGGTGCTCCCGCAAAATCTGTAAAACAATACTTAAATGGACCTCGTGCTCCTCTCGAGATCGTGAATACACAAGAATATTATCCACGAAAACTACCACAAACTAGTCCAAGTAATCGTGAAAGACGTGATTCATCAAGTCCATGAATGCCGCTGGCGCATTAGTCAAGCCAAAAGGCATAACAAGGAACTCATAGTGTCCATACCGTGTACAGAACGCTGTATTTAGGATATCCTCATCCCTAACCCATAACTGATAGCAGCCTGATCTCAAGTTAATATTTGAAAAACAACTGACTCCTCTCAACTGATCAAACAAATCATCTATCCTTGGCAAATGACACTTATTCTTGATGGTGGCATGATCCAACTTCCGGTAATCAATGCACAACCTCAAAGAACCATTTTTCTTCTTAGTAAATAAGACCGGTGCGTCCCACGGTGACACACTTGGTCGGATGAAACTTTTCATCCTCAAATCATCAAGCTGCCTCTTTAATTCTTCTAATTCAACTGGTGCCATACGATACGGTACCATAGAAATCGGTGCGGTACCTAGCATTAACTTAATAGTGAACTCCACTTCTCGGTGTGGAGGTAATTCTGTCAAATCTTCTATAAACACATCCAGAAAATCACGAACAACTACATGATAATCTTCTTTCACAACATCATCTTCTTCGGCTATAAGGCTAGCCAAGAAGTAATCACCACGACTCCGTCCACGAACTCCATAAAATGATGAAATGTGGGAATGACTCCGATCTCCCACAAAAAAAAAAAAACTGTCTCCCTCGGGAGTGTAAACTGTAACCCTTCCTCTGTAACAGTCGATCGTGGCATAAAAGGAAGCTAAGCGATCCATCCCGAGAATGACATCAAAGCTAGTCATCTCCAGGAGGATAAGGTAAAACACAAAGGTCCGCCTGACTATCACAATAGAGCAATCCAGCATAACTCAGCTCAAGGATACTGAAACCTCAACTAGCATATCAACACACAATGCCTGATCTATGAAACGGACCTCTAACCCCGATGCGAGTGCAAATGATGATGAAATGAAAGAATGAGATGCACCAGAGTCAAACAAAACACGAGCCCAAGAACCAAACACTGGAAATATACCTTGGAGAACTGAAGATCTAGGAGATGCATCAGTCAGTGCAAGTGCAAAGACACGTCCCTGCGGTGCCTGAGAACTACCAATCTGAACACCAGACTGCTGTGCAGATACAATAGAAGTATCCCTCCTAGCTTGTCGTGAACCCTGAGAAGACATGGCAGGCTATGGTAGTGGCGGTGGTCTGAAACCTGACTGAACTGTAGCCGACTGTGACGGCCTCTAGCGTGACCCTCTGCCACTAGTAGTGCCTGCTCCCTGACTCGGATAGTCTCGAATCAAATGGCCCTGCTGGCCACACCCATAACAAGCCCTCGGAGCTGAAGAAACTGAAGTCAATCTTATGGGATGTGATACCTCTAGATATTCGAATGCGGGTTAGCCAGGCCCACGCTCGATTACCCAAGGATATCAAACCAATTAGCAATAAATGAACACAGAATACAATTAAGGAAACAGGAATAAATAAAATTGGTGAAAAGAAACTAGAATGATAACCCAAATACTGAAACCTTAGAAAAAAATTAAACTAATAAAGAATTATTCTGATACATCCAAATTCTCCATTTCTAATACAACTCGGGAATCCATCTGGTGGGCCCCTAAAAACACCAACACTGAAATCATCAACTGAAGAACTCTACTGCTAAATCATGAAGAAGCTCCTACGTCGTCGGAAGAATGAGAAGTTGTCTCTGCTCAGCACGAACAAGATCTAAGACCTGGAACTGTCCGTTACCTGAAAAATAATAGTGGGTTAGGCCCACGAACAAGTTATAATCTAACTGCAATCCATACAGAGACCCGATACGCAGATACACCCTAGATACCTCACAATATCTATTTAGTCCATAAGTATATATATATCCACACTAAGGACATTCACTGGACTATAATAAGGGTCTCAACACGAATAGAAGGCATCATGCGAAAACACACCCAAAGGTGGGCATGAGTACCTAGACCTAACAGGGTACACCTACCTACTATATCCAGCTACGCATCCACTGCATATACACACCCTAACCAACGATTTTGAGACTTAAGCTCATCTCGTGGTACCATAATCATATACCTAAAGTCTGTCCAAAAAGCAGAGTATGTCATTTAATTATTCATTGAAGTGACATACAAAACACAATCCAGGTAGTCACTCAACTTTTCAGCGGATATGACTTAACTACAACCAACTAATCCAGGAAGTCACTCAACATAGTCCGTTGATCTTACTTAACCACAATTTAGGATTCAATATTTTACAATCCTTTCTTTTAATCCGATAGGTTAGGTCTTAGCATTTTGAAGACAAGCCGTCCCTAGTATGCCACCGTCCCATACCGGTGCATACAATCCTCCATATCCATGTAAATAACAATATATAAATCATAATTCAGTAATTTACAGTCCAAACCATTATCTAAATAATTGCAGAAAACATTTCATTATTCTAGCAATTACAATCCAACAGTAATCTAAATAATTACAGAAAAAAGTTTAATATTTCGACAATTAGCATCCCAAAGCATGTATAGATCAAAACAAATACATAGATGACCCTATCATGCATTTAAAAATAAGTTTTATAAACATCCTAAATCCCATTAAATTGCTACAATTTAGTTAAGCAATTAATCCTCCTTTCATCCGTTAACAGTATAGAAAATTTACTATTTTAATACTGTTTGTCCCACTGACTCAGAGGCCAACTTTGATCAATTTAAGGTTTTAATAACACCCAAAATAAACCATTAAATCCCTCTGTGAAGTCTTAAAATTTCAGAACAGTTCAATTCCTTCCACCCCTTACCAGTATGTTAAATTGTATAGTTTTATACTGTCCATCCTTTAATGTGGAGACATAAACTATGCAACAAGAGGCTTTAACCACACTTAAAATTAGTATTAAGAACCCCAGTATGCTCACCACAGAGTCCAGACCAACTTAAAAACATCCAAACATCACTTAAAACTTCAGAAAATCAATCCTCATGAGAGACTGCTCTAAAACCAAAAAGAGAAGGTTCCAAAAACAAAAGGAGAAGGCTATAAGAAAATAGAGCAAGCTTTAAAATAGAAGGAGAAGGCTCTAACTAAAAAAAGGAGAAGGCTCCAAAAAAAAGGAGAAGGCTCTAAAAAAGAGAGAAGGCTTTAGAAAATAAAAGAGAAGGCTCCAAGAATTCCTGGAGCCGTCTCCAAGAGGGTAGAGTCGGCTCTACCTCTCCTAGAGCCAGCTCTACAATTGGGGGGAGTCGGCTCCCTCCTTCTGGAGCCGGCTCTCTCCCTCTCTGAGAGCCGTCCGTGATTCTGTGAATTCTACGACCTTCGTCCCCGACTCCGGCTGCTTCTAACCCTCTTTATTTATTCTAAACCCGAACCTAGATGTCCCAAGTATGTCCAGTATCATCCAGATTCATTAGTCATACCAAATAGCATTACTAAAATCCTTTAACACCTACCGATTATAGTATGCTTATAAAAACAAGTACTGTAACAAAACTTTCAAAAAATCATCACAGAACTAATTCAAGGCAAAAATATGATTAATTTGACATATAAAAACATGCACGATTCAGTTATTGATCCATTAAAACCCTAGAACATACTTACGTGCACAGAACACAAGCCAAAGGGAAGGAGGAAGAAAAGAACTTGTCTATGATTTCAGTTGAAATCTCGGCGTTGTGTCCACTGTTCCAGCAACACCGAGTTACTGTCTAGCCTCCTTCTACTTCTGCTCTTCCCTTCTCCTAGGTCTGACTTTGAAGCCTCAGTCAGAAACCTCACAGACTTGCTCTGTTTCTCTCAAACCCTCACTCTGTATCTCTCTGTGTTTTGATACGTAAATAGGGTTTCCCAACCCTTCCTTCAGACTATAACCATATATATATAGGCACAGATAAAACCTAATTCCAATGCTAATCCGCATCAGAGGCCCTAATCTAAATTAAACCCTAGTCGGCCCATAGGATAAAACCCTCGTTAGAAACTTTATTGCTTCCACCTACAGAACTTCTAACAGTTTCAGTTATGAAATCCCTAAAGACTTTATTAACGTAATTAAATAATTAAATCTCTATATTAATAAATCAAGGACAAACAAATAATAAAAACAATTCAGATAATTTAATTAAATCCAGTAATACAAATAAAGCAAATAATGCCACTAAATAATTAATTTCAATTAAATAGAATAATTAATCACGTAAGGCAAATTCAAATACACAATTAACAATTAAATCAAATAGAAATAAAATAATTAAACACATAAGCAAATAGACACATAAATCAATTAAAAATGCACAAAAATAAACGTTAAATTCCAATTTTATCCTTTTGGAAAATAGGGGTATTACATGGGACAATTGGACTTGTAATGTTCAGGCTGCTGACACTGAAAACAAATGACTCCACTCCTATCAGACCCAGCTGGCAATGCAGTGGTAGGAGCACCTGTTCCTTTTCCCTGAAGGTCCCTCTGGAAATGACCCTGCATTCCTCTTTTGTTTCCACTGTTCCTTTCTTGCATCTTTATCTTTGGCTTCCGCCTCTAACATCAATGCTCTTTCCACTACCTCAGAATAAACCTTGATGCCCTGTGCTGTTAACAAAGGCCTCATCTTGTAGTCAAGTCCGAAGATAAACTTCCGAACCTTATCAACTTCATTACTCACCATTTCTGGAGCAAAGCGGGAAAGAGAAGTGAACTTGTTCTCGTACTCTGTCACTGACAAATTGCCTTGGATAAGGTCAATAAACTAATCCTTTAACTCCCACCTCTTGGGAGTAGGAAAATACTTCTCATAGAACAGCTCCTTGAACCTATCCCAACTCATCTCTTCAATCTTATACTGATTTGTGACCGATTTCCACCAAAACTTGGCATCCTTTGTGAACTTGTAAGTGGCTAGAATGATTTTCAAGTGATCCTCCGTCACATCCATAGAAGTCAATTGAGTTTCAACTTGCTCCATATAGTCATCCGCTACCATAGGATCTGCACCACCTTCACACATTACCGGCATCAACTGAGAAAACCTTTTAATAATCTTTAGACGCTTCTGTGCTGGAGTCTTCTCCACTTGCACTACCGGTTGTGGTATCGGCTGCGGCTGAGTAGCAATGGTGGCCCTCAAGACCCTCTGCAACAAGCGATTCAATACTAGTTTCGCCGGACTTTCACCCTCTTCAACGGGTGCTTCCACATTATCTTTCCTTGTAGGAACACTTCTAGGGCAATCAAATCTCTAAGAAGTGTGTCCTTATCAATTGCCTCCGCTGGATTGGAGCTCGAACTCTCGCCAACATCACCCCTTGTTGGCCTAGGGCCAACTTCCCTTGGTTCCTCAAGCTGTGACATCGTTCTATAAAACAAAGAAGACAGTTCAATAACGATAATACTAAGGTCCAACCGTGAACAACTCAACAGAAAAGGATGCTATACTAACACTTAGTATGTAATACTATGCAATGAACACATTAATATAAGTATATAAGCACATAAGCACGTAAACAAGTAAACAGTTAAACATGCCTTTTCACGTAGCAACACTTTTGCAATTAAGGAATTAACAATGCAAATGACTTCCTAGACAACCCTAGGTAGGCCTCTACCCGTCGTCCTATTGGTTTTCGAGCCAAGGCTCTGATACCAAATTTGTAACGACCCTAAACTGATACCATTTATAAAAAATATTTTGGCATGACCTCCGCTAAAAATCGTCCTACACCAATCTATTTAAATGCATTTTTAACATGTCCCAACACAATAAACATCTAATACATTCCATGGCGGTACAACCATATACTATATCATCCAGGTATCATAATTACAGTCCCAAAATACAAGATTAATATCAAATGTCCATACTTTATAGCATTTAGACAGCTTATATAAAAGTTACAGCCCATAGGTATAATTATAATATTAAAAGTCCATAAGTCGTCGTACAAAATACATTATACTTAGTCTTATAAAAATAGTGAGACCCAAGTACAAAAATAACAAAATAAGCTTCAAATCCATACTAAGTCTGTGGTAGAATGTCATCCGCCACTTCTTTTCCGTTCCCTAAAAAAAAAAAGTTAAATAATAGGGTGAGCAATTTGCTCAGTAGGCAGTGCCTAAGATACACCTCTTGTGTCCCCTTGAATCCAAACAAAGAATAGAACAATAGGGGGCGGGGTCATGCCATGTCGGGAAAGCACAACACAATAACCAATTTCAACATAACAATATGACGCTATGGAATGCAGTGCATGCCAATGTCACTCCCCATTTTCAACATTCAAAATCATCACTTTCAAACTGTTAATATAACCCGCCCTTTGGTGACCCCGCAGCGACACGAGAGAAGGATTGGCTACTGTCCCTGACCTTTGATACCTCCGCAGTGTCATTTGGGGCCCAGATAACTCAACCACGCTAGGGCAATCTCCCTAATTCCCTCTAGGCTATATTAACATACCGGCCTTTTGGTGACTTCGCGGCGACCGGGTTTTTCTTAAAAACCATTTCATCAAATTTTCCCCAAAATCCCCTTTTAATTTCATTTCAAAACACTTTCCCTTTTCTTTCATGCCCAATGTTTGTGTGCATATATGGAAATGAAGAGAATTTTTAACACACAATTAACATGCTTTCACATAAAATTTCTAACAAATTCTTAAGCATTATTGGCATGGAAAACTAACACATGAAGCATGTTTTTATTTTATTTTATTTTATTATTATTATTATTATTATTATTATTATTTTCATACAATTCACTTAACTACACATTATAATTCAATTAAATACACCTTCTTACATATTTCATATATACAATTAAGGCACTTTAAGGAACAATAATCACAATTTAGCATGCTAGAATACTAATAGGATACTAATCAAGAAAAAATAATTCACAAAGGAACAATTATCACAATTTAGCATGCTAGGACACTCGAAATGGGTCACAAATTTCGGACTCCCTAGAGTAGCCAAAAGCTTAAATTGTTGGTATGGATTTGAAGATCTCGTCGTGGACTTCAATTTGCCGCAAACGGCATCCAAAATTTCCAACCAATGAGAAAGCAATCAAAGTGTGAAATTCATGAAGCAAGAAAAATAAAAATAAGTAAGTGAGACCAGAAGGCTTCGTCGAGGAAAGAAAGACTAATGAGGCTTAATGGCCTGTTGGCCACTAAATTAAAAAGCAAGTGGTGGTGGGTCCAACCATTAACTTATATATATATTAACAAACTATAACATTACATCACGATTATAACATATTGAGTTTAATGGATCATAAACGGGTTATACGAGTTGAACCCCTCAATCCTAACCCGACACGATTAAGTAAACGGATTAATCATGTCGATCCTTTTATGACTCAAATCGGTTTATACCAAATTCAAATTCTTTTAACTCGTGTCGTGTTGTCATGTGGTGTTGTAATTTGCCACCCCTACACATAATGCACCCATCAATTATATAAATAACTTGGGCCATAAATACTTCTGAAAGAGATTATAGGAAAGTAAGAAAAATACCATAACTTTAATATTCTTGGATCATCGTTTGATCCCACTTGGAGTCAAATCTCTCTCCTTCGTCAACCCACAAAATGTATATTTTTTCTATTTTGTTCCTTAGCCGCATTTATTACCATAAAATACTCTCTTACCTTCTTTAATTATGTGATTGAATTATATTAGTATATTTAATATTAGTTTGATTAACTTGAAAAAATAGTTTTATTAATATTGTAAAAAATAGGTGGTCTAATAATATTATAGACGAAAATTGAGTCACAATTTTAAAAATAAACTTTTAATATGGAACATAGAGATAATAATAATAATAATAATAATAACAACAACTCTATGGTCATCCTTCATTTATTACATACAAATCCTTTACTTTATGGTTATATAATTTAGGAATAATTTCACTCATACTCCCTCAGGTTTGGCCAAATATCAATCTAAAACATCTTTCAAAAATAACTATCACTCACATTACAAACGTTTGCTCTGTTTTTTACTCAGATCCTAAAAGTTAGTTGACATGTGTGTTAGACCACTTTTTACATGTAAAAAGACATTCTTACCCTTTGACTTTGGTTTGACCCATTTAATTATTTCTTTAATGATTGAAATAACATATTTACCCTTATTCGATGACATATTTACCCTTCTTTTCCATTGAAATCAACTAACCTCTTCAGCCAAGTCTTATTTGCCACTTGAATCAAATATAAAGCAGTTAGGGTTTCATGGTTTTAACTTCTTTTTCGTTTAGTTAATTACCGAAAAAAAAAACCCATGATTTAGTGGATGAGATATACAATTGGATTAGAGAAGCAAGCAGCCAGACAGACCAACCCGATTAAAGACAAAAAATCTAGAGAGAGTTGTCAAGAGAGAAATTCAGTCACTCCAAACCAATGATTTTCGTACTTTTTACCAATATTCTCCACGACAAAAGGACCAACATTCTTACTAGAATGCTCATTAATGATAAAATACTAAAAGGTACTACAAGAAGAGTTCACAATTCAGATATTCCTTCACAAAGATCCAATACATAATGGAGCACTTTTATTTGAATTTCTTAGTTTCAGACAACATTTCAATTTCTGTTTCAACAACTATAGTATCATTCACTATGGAGCCATTTGACTTGTCATAGAGATCGTTTTGAGACACGAAGCTTGGAAACCGCAGCCCCTATCCATTGTAGAGAACAAGCCAAAATCTGCAAATATAAATTTTGTTAGAATGTTTTATAATAACAAAAATAAAAATAAAAAATTACAAAAATAAGAAATAAAAAAACCAAAAGAAGAAGAAAATATTGGATGACACAAGAAATAAAAAATAAAAAATAACGCTCCAGCAGTAAGCAAGTTAATCAAAAAGAGCTGATAGTATAAAATACAGTTCTTACCTTCCCCTTCTTCGTTTTCACCATTGACTTGGTCCATTATCCTCGACGTGTATTTTGCATACAGTTTGGATTTAAGAGAGAGTTTTTCAGTATCAGCTGCTTCAAGATACAGAGATAGGCATTCGTCTTTCTCCTCTGGGTCTCCTTTGGGTTTCAAATCAATTAAATCGAATATACAACAACTAGGGTTTCATGGTTTTGTTAATCTGTGGGTCACATCTGTAGAGAAGAGAGAGAGTGGTTTTGAGAAACAGAAGAGAGATAGACAAACATAAGCGCCCTTAAGGAGATAGAACATACAGATAGAGATAGAGAAGAGAGAAATAATGTGTTTGTGTATTGGCGGGAGCGTGGGTATGTGAGAGTTTAATGAGGGGTATAAGAGTCATTATATTATTTGATATTTTGTATTAAATGTGATTAAAAAATAAGGGGCAAACATGTCTTTTCTTACTTTTTTAACGGAGACAATAAAAACGAAATTGAACCTAAGTGATAGTTATTTTCGAAAGATATTTGAGATTGATATTTGACCAAACCTTAGGGGGTATCAATGAAATTAACCCTAAAATTTATCCTTCCAGAGGAAATAACTCCTATGTACAAATCAGTTGATTGAGGGATAGCTTTTGTTGCTGAACATGTTAAATAATGTTATCTAACAACCATTATAAATCCAAAACACATCCCATTAGAACAAGAACATTTGATACCCATACAATATTAGTGGACTTCTATGTGAAATCTCTAAAATAGTTACTGTGGAGGGAAAAAATCCCCTCCAATGAGAATAATCCACGTCATCATAAATATAAACATATCATTGATAAGTTTATAAAGCCCACCTCGCTCAAATCCAAATTGAGTTTGATACTAGTCCAAGATCACTGTTCACAAGCCCAATACTATTGTTATTTGACCTTCAGCCCTGTTGAAGCCCGAATTAAGAGATTATCAGCCCAACATGTTAATATTAAACATTCAGCCCGTTATTCAAGCCCAGCTGGTTCAAGGTATATTCAGCCCAGTTTTCCAAGATTGAACAAGTTCTATCGTTAGAAGGATTTACCATAAAAGGAGAATTCTTTGATAGGAAGTTCTATACAAGGCAAGTTCTGCGTAGGAAATATTATACAATAGAAAAAACTCTATTCGTAAAGAAAGTCATGTATGGGAAGAATTGGAGGACAAGCAATGCGAGTCCTACCTTAATTCTACCAATTTTTGTATATAAATAGAGGCATAAACCTCCAATAAAGGGATCAAGCAATTCTACGCTTCTATATACACTGTTCTTATTTATTCTTATTGTTTCTTGAGTGAGTTATTTTATTTTTCTCAATCATTATTGGTTGAGCGAAATTTTGCACCTACACTTTGGCGCCGTCTGTGGGAAACGTATAGAAATATATCCCCACCAAAGTTAGAACACTTCAAATTAAAATCTCCAAATCCAGCAATATGACTTGAAATTAAAATCTTCAAGTCTAGGATTTGAACCCAAGTCCTCTACAACAACAACTTTCATGGCCGAAGGTCTCCACGTAGCAAGCTGACCAAAGTCCAACATCCGAACCTCCCACAAGGTTCTTTCCATCAACATTCGGCTTTCGGACAATAATTCGTAGCAAGACTGATGAATGGAAAACCCAAGAGGCATCACTCGTGTTTGCCCTGATCGTGCCAGGTCTATATCATTCAGATGGTGTTGAAGAAGTGCAAATAAAGTTTAACACCAAAATCGTAAAATCACAAAGTCGCAAATTAGGGATTACCAAAGGAGTAGTTCCATACAATTTTGCAGCAAATAATCAAAGGACTTAAAAAGGTATTCCAATGGTTTAATCTTTGATCAAGGTACGATCACCTCTTCAATCAATTCTTCCTGATTTCTATTATTGAATCAAAACCAGCGAGCCATGATTAGTTTTATGCAAAACCACTATCCTGTTGATCCACAAGGATATATATCAAAATCTTGGCTTACCTGAATTATTTTATTTGATTTTAATCATGATCTTTAAAGCAGTGGAGTACTCGTCAAATTGTAGCTTGCTGAATTTATTGATTGTACCATTGCCGCTCCAAAATCTGAAAGTTACGAATTGAAAACTTCATTTTTTAAGCAATTATATATATATATATATATATATATATATATATATATAGATATATATAACGAGATAGATATTTTCTTTCCTTAATAATACATTCCGTAATGAGGGCAAGATGAGCAACCCTACCTAAAGAGATATAAGAAAAGAAAACGAGACAGATATTTTCTTTCCTTAATGGAGGCAATACTTTTATCCTATTCGATATGGGGTACAATTTTGCTTCATATATTTCTTTCTTTTCATAAAAAAGGGGGCTATACTTGTACCCTACGATTTTACAATTTTTATGGATTTTTATGCAAAGAAAAACAAAGGCATGTTTCAATAATTGCTTGTGTTTAGAATCTCTTCTTGTATAAGTAACTTATGTGCGGCAACATTTACCGTTACTATTATCCTACATCGATTAGAAATAGAAAGAATATACAATTAATATATGCATGATTTCATACATCAAAACACCACGAAGAGAGTCTCCGTGGAGGAAAGTCTCCCAAGCCAATGAATGGGAGACATCCCAGTCACGGTGACTCTTTTTCGTGGCCTCCTATCATTTTTGAGTCCTCGGCCTTGCCTACTGATACTCTTCAAGTGCATGGAATTCTTCCTAGTCCACGCTTCGGACCCTAAGTGTCCAGCTCAGTACACATCCTCTCAGGCTCAGCGCCGAGGAATAAAATGCTCCGGACCCTAAGTGTCTGGCTCAGCATACTTCCTCTCAGGCTCAGCGCTGAGGAAGAAAATGCTTCGGACCCTAAGTGTCCGGCTCAGCATACTTCCTCTCAGGCTTAGCGCCGAGGAAGAAAATGCTTCGGACCCTAAGTGTCCGGCTCAGCATACTTCCTCTCAGGCTCAGCGCCGAGGAAGAAAACGCTTCGGACCCTAAGTGTCCGGCTCAGCATACTTCCTCTCAGGCTTAGCGCCGAGGAAGAAAATGCTCCCGACCCAAAGTGTCCGGTTCAGCATACTTCCTCTCAGGCTCAGTGCCGAGGAAGAAAATGCTTCGGACCCTAAGTGTCCGGCTCAGCACATTCCCACACAGGCTCAACGCCGGGGACTAATTCACTTCGGACCCTAGGTGTCCAGTTCAAAAAGCTTCGGACCCTAAGTATCAGGTTCAGAGTATCTCCTCTCTTATAATCAACGCTGAGGAAACTACTTCATGGGTATTTCCTCCATATTTCATGGTTTAGTCCAAGGATTTCAAATTTCCTCTAAGGCACAACGAGCTGCCGAGGAAGAAAACTCATTTTCGGACCTCAAGAGTCCGAGGACTTCAAATTTCCTCTAAGGCACAATGTTTTCGGACCTCAAGAGTCCGAGGACTTCAAATTTCCTCTAAGGCACAACGAGTTGCCAAGGAAGAAAATTCATCTTCGGACCTCAAGAGTCCGAGGACTTCAAATTTTCTCTAAGGCACAACGAGTTGCCAAGGAAGAAAATTCATCTTCGGACCTCCAGAGTCCGAGGACTTCAAATTTCCTCTAAAGGCACAACGAGCTGCTGAGGAAGAAAATTCATCTCTTCGGACCTCAAGAGTCCGAAGACTTCAAAATTCCTTTAACGCATAATGAGCTGCAACAGGAATAAAAGTTCATGAAAATTACCTCAAATACATCAAAGGTTAAATTTTCATGAAAAAAGTCTCTAAGGTACAAAACAGTGCCGATGAATAAAATTACATGAAAATCACCTCGAACTCAAATACATCGAAGGTTTAATTTTCATGTAAACTCCTCCAAAGCACAAAGAGTGCCGATGCGTATAATTACATGAAAATTATCTACATCGCCGCCATCAAACGAGACATATTTTTCTTTCCTTCATGGGGGCAATACCTTCCATAACGGGGGCAGTATAAGCAGCCCTAAAGAGATATTAAGAAAAGAAAACATATTCTCTCTTTTTTAAGCCCAGACTATCTGGCCTAAATACAGTTCCTCAGGCTCATAGCCGAGGAACTTACTACCTCGGACCTCAAGAGTCCGATACATTACAGTTCTTCTCAGGCTCATCGCTGAGGAACTACATACCTCGGACCTTAAGAGTTCGATACATTACAGTTTCTTTCAAGTTCATGGCCGAGGAACTTACTACCTCGGACCTCAAGAGTCTAATACATTACAGTTCCTCTCAGGCTCATCGCTGAGGAACTACATACCTCGGACCTCAAGAGTCCGATACATTACAGTTCCTCTCAGGCTCATCGCTGAGGAACTACATAGCTCGGACCTCAAGAGTCTGATACCTTATAGTTCCTCTCAGGCTCATGGCCGAGGAACTTACTACCTCAGACCTCAAGAGTCCGGTACATTACAGTTCCTCTCAGGCTCATAGTCGAGGAACTACATACCTCAGACCTCAAGAGTCCGGTACTTTACAGTTCCTCTCAGGCTCATAGCCGAAGAACTTACTACCTCGGACCTCAAGAGTCTGGTACATTATAGTTCCTCTCAAGCTCATAGCCGAGGAACTACATACCTTAGACTTCAAGAGTCTGGTACATTACAGTTCCTCTCAGGCTCATAGCCGAGGAACTACATACCTCAGACTTCAAGAGTCCGGTACATTACAATTCCTCTCAGGCTCATTGCTGAGGAATTAGATACCTCGGACCTCCAGAGTCCGGTACAATACAGTTTCCCTCAAGCTCATCGTCGAAGAATTACATGCCTCGGCTCTCCAGAGTCCGTTACATTACAGTTCTTCTAAGGCTCAGTGCCGAGGAATAATTCGCTTCGGACCGTAAGTGTCCGGTTTAACACGTTTCCTTTAAGGCTTAGCACCGAAGAATACTTCACTTCAGACCCTAAGTGTCCAGTTCAGCACGTTTCCTCTAAGGCTCAATGCCGAGGACCGATTCACTTCTGATCCTAAGTGTCCGATTCAGCAGATTTCCTCTAAGGCTCAGCGCCGAGGAATACTTTGCTTAGGACTCTAAGTGTCCGGTTCAGTACATTTCCTCTCAGGCTCAGTGCCGAGGAACTGTACACTTCGGACCACAAAAAATATGAGGTCCTCAAACAAGTGTATTTTCTTGAGAAACAGGAGGACATTACTATACAACAAAGCGTATGCAATGTAAGGGCAGTCACAAATTCCCATAACAGAGCAGAGTCAAAAGCGTCCACCACAGTTGGACTTGGAGTTGGAGGAATCGAAGGGTTGAGAGCTGCAGGAACTGATGAAGTTAGAGCTAGATGATCATCCTGATGAGACTTCACCATTTTAGCATAAAACACTTCAGCTTCTTGGGCTTGTGGACCCTCAGGATAAGGGAAGGACACTTCCATGTCAGCATTAAAAGCCTCCGGATCATTCAACTTGTCTCCCGAGCCTTGTACAAAGCCAAATCAAAAGGCCTTAGCCCTGGACAAGCGTACCAAGGTAGAGTAACGACCTTACATCTATTTCCCAGCAGTACCACGGGTGCCAATTGCATTTTTCAAACGCTGGACCTCAGCTTCCAGTGTCTCCACCTTAGCTTCAGACACGGCCAAACACTTCTTATCTTATAAACATCCCTTGTTTCAGATGCAATCTTTGCATTTATGGCTGCATACGAGACCTTCTTTTTAGAATTGCCAAGATCTTTCTCCAACTTCTTGATGGAGAGAAGACAACAAGAAAGGGAGAATGACGAACCTCAATGGCTCGAACAGGGGCAGATGGAGGCAGCTATTCTAACTCCATATTACATTCCCCGAGCAACTGCTAGTGCTACAGAGGGGTTGGTAATCATAGAATCACCAGAGTGAAGAACTGATTTATCAGCTCTAGATATAAATGACTTCCAAGGTGCTCCAGTCTCTGCCATGACAAATGCTCTAACCTAGTGATGTGACAAAGTGAAGAACGTAAGGAATGAAATGAACGCAGTAAAAGCGGAAGTAACTCTTATGGAAACCCTTTGGTCAGAATATCAGTAATCACGCCTCAAATCCACTTCTTACGAAATTGGTAATCGTACAGCTTTAATTCCCTTCTTATTAGGAGTAGTACTCCAATTAAAAAAGGAATTGGGGGCTAAGTGTGGAGGGAAAAAATCCCCTCCAATGAGAATAATCCACGTCATCATAAATATAAACATATCCTTGATAAGTTTATAAAGCCCACCTCGCTCAAACCCAAATTGAGTTTGATACTAGTCCAAGATCACTGTTCACAAGCCCAATACTATTGTTATTTGACCTTCAGCCCTGTTGAAGCCCGAATTAAGAGATTATAAGCCCAACATGTTAATATTAAACATCCAGCCCGTTATTCAAGCCCAGCTGGTTCAAGGTATATTCAGCCCAGTTTTCCAAGATTGAACAAGTCCTATCGTTAGAAGGATTTACCATAAAAGGAGAATTCTTTGATAGGAAGTTCTATACAAGGCAAGTTCTACGTAGGAAATATTATACAATAGAAAAAACTCTATTCGTAAAGAAAGTCATGTATGGGAAGAATTGGAGGACAAGCAACGCGAGTCCTACTTTAATTCTACCAATTTTTGTATATAAATAGAGGCATAGACCTCCAATAAAGGGATCAAGCAATTCTACGCTTCTATATACACTGTTCTTATTTATTCTTATTGTTTTTTGAGTGAGTTGTTTTATTTTTCTCAATCATTATTGGTTGACTGAAATTTTGCACCTACAGTTACCTAAAACAATTTGATGCAACACATGTGCCCTTGGATTATCTTTATTGTTCGTATCGTCAAAATCCAGTCGAAAACTATAAGAATGCATAAATTTTGAAAGGCCATAACTTTTAATCTGAGAGCATTGACATGGCACTGTGGCAGTTATCATTAACAGGATTAGAGATTGATTTGTATATGAAATTAGGCAGTTTTGATGGAGTTTTCATTTTGTAGTCGTCTACCTAGGATTTAATTGGAGTTCTCAAAGCCACCACTGTTCCTAAATCCATTGAGATGAAAAAAATAAAAAAATAATTAATTTCACTAACACCCCCTCAAGTTTAGCCAAATATCACCTTAAAATAACTTTTAAAAATTACTAACACTCATGCTACAAGTTTGTTCCGTTTTTCACTCACACCCTAACTGTTATCTTTAGACATCTGACATCATATAAAATGACTTAAATACCCTTTGACTTTGTCAAAAAAAACTTTAACTTGAAGAAATATACAAAAAGACTAAACTATCCCTAATTGTTTTGCAAATTTACAATTATATATATATATATGAGTATTATATATATATTCAAGGTAATATCGTTACACCACCATCGTCGCAACTGGTATCGCCGCAACACCACCACAGCGATGGCAATACCATCCTCATCCCATAACCGCCACCACTACCTCACCCCAAACTCACTTGCAATAACCGCCACCACCATCACATGTTAATGGAAAACAAAAAATAGTTCATAATTTTGATTTATTACAAATTTTTTTTTTGAACAAATTTTTTTAAAAAATTGAAATTGAAATTAAAAAAAAAAAAGAAGAAAAGAAATACAAGTTTTGCATTTGGTTTTTTGTTTTGAAATTATGTTAAAATTATTAAAACTAAAATAAAAAATTTATTTCTTTTAAGTTTTTTATTCTACATAATGGTGAGTCAATCAATTTCTTCTAAGCTTCTCTCTACATGGGACACAAAAGACTGACAACTCCTTTGGTTTGATAAAAGATTTAACTAGCTTCATTCATATATAGACTTTAATTCTTCTTTTGTTTTGCTTTTGTTCATAATTATATTTATTCTATAATTAAATTTTTGTTCATATGTTGATGTATATTTAGGAATGGCAATGGGGCGGTTTGGGGCGGGTTTTCCATTCCCCATCCCCACCCCCGTTTAATTTTGGTACCCCCAAAACTGTCCCATAACCGTTTAAATTTTTGCTTCTAATCCCCATAACCACCCCCGCCCCATAACCGGTTAAATTTAAAATTTTCAAATTTTTTGATTTTTTGATTCTACACGAGTGATGTAGAACCACATAAATCTGAGAAAAAAAATGGAAATAGATTTATATCATCGTCGTATCAATCTGCAGCACCACATAAATCTGCAGAACCACATCATCGTCGTATCAATCCCACAATAAAATCAGCCATAAAATAAATAAATAAAAGAAACCCCTAAGTTGTCATAGATTGAGAAAGAAAATGGAAATAGATTCATAAAATGGAAACAATATTCAGAAACCCCAACTTATCAGGAAAAAAAGGAATGTTATTTTAGATAGAGATATCAAGAAGAAGAAGCAAACATATTTAAAAAAAAAAAAAAAAAAAAAATAGAACATTAAGCCTATTGGATCTCTGTGTATAGAGAGAGAAAGATATATAGCTAGATGAAGACAATATCTAACCCTAACCCAAGTATCTCTTTAAATTCTCCAGACAAAGGTGGAAAAAACTGAATCAAACCCATCAAATCCATGTAGGTGAGTTCAATCTTTATTACAGAAACAGACCAAAAAAGGAGAGAGACAGAAAATCTATGTATAAAAATTACCAATCTATGAAGTCAAGACCTAAAAAGAGTAGCAAATCTGAGGGGATCTTAGAGGAATACCTTTTGGGATAACCTTCGACCACTAAAGAAACCACAGATACTGGGATTTTGTAAAAATCAATGGTCAGATCTATCAGTGCCGACAGCCACTATCAGAATATAGGGTTTGAAAGTGAAGTCTGAAACTGAAAGTGAAATCTAGGGTTTCAATATATATATATAGTGAAGGTTAATTTTGTAAATATATTAACATGTAAGGGTATACTAGTAATTTAATATATTAATCATGGCCGGTTTCGGGGCGGATGCGGGGCGGGGATCTGAGTCTCCCGCAATTGCCCTAAAACCGGCTGGTTGTTTTTTTTAACTCCCATTCCCACCCCATTTAAGTAAACGGTTCTCCAAACTCGCTTTAAATGGGGCGGTCCCCACCGGGTTGGGAATTTTTGCCACCCCTGTGTATATGGGTAGGTTTGGTGATTGTTTCGGGAGATTAATGTTCTCATAATTGCTTTCTGAATTTTGTTTTGCGAGGGTCCTGTGGTTGTTTTGATGGGTATTGCGATCTAGACCTTTTGACTTTTGAGGTGCATAAATTCTTAAATTTATCAAATCTCTACCATTATTTGTCTTGTTATTGTATTGAATTATTTTATTGATTTGGAGGCTGTAACAGAATATATAAATTAAAATTTGTTTTCTTTAGGCTTTAAAATTCATTGATTAATCGGTACGAGGCCGAGGCTGAGGCCTAGGAGGAGGAGGCGATTTGTTATTATTCAAGGCTTGAACCAAGGACCAAAGAACAATCTCCCTGTTTTTGCAACTGCTTCATTAAACCTTTCAGATTTTGCTTCCACATCTGAAAGAAAGGAACTTGAAATCAGCATTCCCCTAAATTAAATTTTGTTTTCCTTGGGCATTAAAAAATGAGGGTAAAAATGTCATTCCACACCCATTTTACCAGCGTTGGTCATGGAAAAGTGATTTGAAGTGTAAGTGATAATATTTTTCAAAAAATGTTCTACAGTGACATTTGACCAAACTTAATGAAGTGTAAGTAAAATTAATCCTAAAAATAAAAAATCAAATTTCAATTAATTTTCAATACTCTTCCAATTGAATTACAATTTTAGGTACAAAAGTGCACCTTTTTCGAAAAAGTTATAGGTTGGTGAAGCAATAAATTAGTGTGCGAGGAAAACGTGCAATCTAAAGTTAGAGAATTGAGAATTTCTATATAAAGGAACGAGCTTTGCAACTAGAGGCACCAACTTTTTTTTATTTTGATTTAGCTTTTATATATAGAAACTATGGTGGGAGAGTCAAAGTAGTGACTAATTATTATGGATAAAATATCAGGTCTCACAGTTCTTAAGCCAATTCAAAAGGCCAAAGCAGATGGCGAAGAAACTATGGTTATGGGTGAACCATTGAGTCCTATGGGTCGTGTGTTTCATGAACCAGGGTCCAATGTTTACATCATAACCATCATTGGCTGGAAATCACAAGTCCACCCTGACGTCTTGAGAGCTAATTTGATCCATACTCTACTTAAGCACCCTCGTTTCTCTGGTTAGCAGGTATAAGTGATATTATTATTATTATTATTATTATTTTTTTCTCAAAAGTTTAGATGAACACACACACACATTCACAATATTGCTCTAAATACGATTTGAATGTTAAACTTTTACTTAAAAAGAAATATCATACCATTTTTTAGTTACCATATTAGTATTTGGGGGTAAGTGCAAGAATTATCTCCGAAATATACATTTCATAGCATTTTTATCCCCTATCTAAACAGGTATGCAAAAAACACCTTTATTCTTTTCAATTTGTGCGATAACACCTCTCAAATAATATAATTACCCATTTTACTGTTTTACTCTTTCAAAAATGTCCCTACCAAACGGATGTTGATTTTTTTTTTTTGGGATCAAAAAATGCCCTACAAACCGATCTTCTCTGATCAAATCCCGAATCCAAGGATTTTTTTTTCTTTCGATCATCCGCAACCTCCACCTCTCCCTCTGTGACCTCCGGTAGCCTCTTCCCATAGCAGCTCCGGTGACGACGTGCACAAAATAGGATCTATTTTGAATCTCTTAAAAATTAACATATTTTTGTACATAATATGGCCTTTTACCGATTGGGTTGAAAGCGAGAGGCATTTCCAGAATTGCATCAACCAAAGGAAGGGTAAATCATTGATGCATCCGTCCATGGAGAACAAAGCGGACATTAGTATTTCTGTTTTTGATCTCCTCGGGAAAAGCTAGGTCAAACATCAGTCGCTGTTCTTTAATGTTCTTTTTGAAGGCAAAATCCATCCATTAACTGAGGAAGAAGAGCATCTAGCTACCATTTCGCTGAAAAAGAAGTCAATTTGAATGCAGAAAATTCCTTGCCAACTCTCAAACTCATCAGCTTGTAAATGATTGGGTGTAATACTTTTGAATTGGCTTTCCTGTCAATGTATTACACCCAATCATTTACAAGCTACTGAGTTTGATTGGGTGTAATACTTTTGAAGAGCATCAGTTGCTTGTTTCTCTCTCTCGTACATTGACAGAAAAGCCAATTCAAAAGTATTGCCGTTTTCCTTTTTTAAAACCCATGCTTTCAGCCTGCCTCACCAGGTGTGTGTGGAGAAATGTTCGAAGCGTCCGAAAGAAAGTGTTGTACCTTTCGCTTTTAACCTGTTTCTATCCCTGTAAGGGTTGAACCCAAAGAGTAATCAATCTGTTCTTTTTCAATAATCAAAACATCCAACGAATCTCAATCAAGAGATAGAAGTTCAATATATTGTTAACACCTAAAATATAATTCGAGGCAATCATGCCACGTGGTCAGAAATTACAAGGTCCGATCATCAGGGCGAAAGATTAATTTCTAATCATGGTGATCCGATTTAAGGCTGAGAATGAAGAAGAGTGGAATTTTTAGGCCATTAAGATTGATATGAGGTTTTGAGCTCATAACAGGCTATGATTGAGAGTCTCAGTCACTATGGTTATGACTCTCAGTTACTATGGTCATGATCATGAGTCTTAGGCCAAAGCATTCTCAGTCATCTTGGTTATGAGAGTCTCAGTCTCATGGTCATAAGTTTTAGGTCAAAACCCTTCTCAGTCACTATGGTTATGACTCTCAGTTACTATGGTCATGATCATGAGTCTTAGGCCAAACCTTCTCAGTCATTATGGTCATGAGAGTCTCAGTCTCATGATCATGAGTCTTAGGCCAAACCTTCTCAGTCACTATGGTTATGAGAGTCTCAGTCATCTTGATCATGAGAGTCTCAGTCATCATGATCATGAGAGTCTTAGGCCAAAGCCTTCTCAGTCATCTTGGTCATGAGAGTCTCAGTCTCATGGTCATAAGTTTTAGGTCAAAACCCTTCTCGGTCGCTATGGTTATGAGAGTCTCAGTCATCATGATCATGAGTCTTAGGCCAAAATACTCTCAGTCACGACTTTCTCAATCACAATGGTCATGGTTAGGAGACCCTCAGTTATAATGGTCACAATCCAAAGTCTCTCCAAAGACTCATAACCAGCCATGATCAAGAGTCTCGATCGTTATTTCTCTCGGTCACAATGATCATAACACTCTCGGTTATAATGGTCATGATCATGAATCTTAACCAAGATTTCTAGTCACTATGGCCATGATCAAGACTTATGACCAAATATAGTCATGATCAGGGGTCTCGGGTCATTATCACTTGAGGAATCTTTGGGGTAATTCAAATGAAGACCGGTTGTGAATCCCAATGTTTCAAGAACCCAACAAGTCAGGTCTAGAAGTTTGAAGAAAGCTTGAAATAGAAAAAGACAACTTGACAATGTCAGAAGTTCAGAACTACAGATGGAAGGTTCTCACCAACATCTGATGAGGGAAGTCAGGATTGTCAGTAATCAGATGACTCCAGGCTAATGTACAAATCAAGCCAGACATGACAGGTGCAGAGAGCTGAAAATGGCTTGAAGACCAAAATCATCAAGCATGAAAGAATAGGCACCATTTAGTCAAAAATACCATGTCAGACATACTTGTATCTGCCTATAGAGGGATGTGCAAGTTAGTCAACCTTTCTAGCTGGTGGTTAGGAAAAGTCACTTTCAGCTTACAACCAATCAATTTCTAGAGAAACGGTTGAAAGGGACAACACCAGGTGGAAGCCTCTATAAATACCCACTCAAGCATCACAAGGAAGAGGTCCAAGACCATTTCTAAAGTTCAACCTTTAGCATTCATATCACTTAGCACTTAGCTTTTATTTCATCAAGTTCAGTTTAGTATTATCAGTTTAGTACTTAGTTCATCTTTCAGTATTCAATACTTTAGTTTCCATTTCAATCAAGAGTTTGTAATTCATTCATCATTGTAATCAGTCAAGTTCAATGAAGAAAGGTTTGCAGATTCAGGTATATTTATTATCCAGTTAAGTTGCTTCTAATTCATGTTTATCTTGAGTGTTTAAAGTCCTTTCTTAAAGGCAATAGCAACCTTAAGGAGAGGGTCATTCCTACTCTCCAACTTTCGCCTGAATCACCTTAGGTCGGTGACCCGACCCGGTAGGAATAGTTTGGCAAGAAATATTCGAGTCCATCAGGACTCTGGCACGCCCGCGTTCTAGGTCAGCCGTTCATTGGCTAGAGACCTCAGACCACTTTGTGAGCCAAACAACTTTGGCACGCCCGGTGGGACCTGTGTTTTATTTGTGAATGGTCGTCGAGACTAGGTCACAGACTCAGACTTCAGCTGGACAAGCTAACCCTCAAAGGGAAGATCAGGAAGAAGATCAGCCTGCTCCCATCATGCAAGATTCTGGGTCTGAGCATGAAGAGGGACATCAGGCCAGCCACCAAATGGCGGCCGAAAGTGTCAGCAATATGGTGACACGATTTGAAAGTAGAGTGGAGGCTTCCCAACGCCAAGTCGCTTGGGAAATCAACAAAAATATGGAGCCATTTGTGGCTTCATCCTACATGACTAATACTCAGCTCCAACAGCTGAATGAGGTGATTAATGCCTTAGTGACTCGTATTGATAGGCAGGTTATTGCTCAGCCGCCTAGGTTAGAAAACCAGAATGATAGACCCGTGGACCAGTTTCCTCCTCAACAAGTTGGTCAACCAGAAAGAGGTGCCCAGCCACCTCCCATGGTTAATGGTCCTCGACCAGTAGCTCCAATTCCACCACAAGTCCATCAAGTAGAGCCAGGAGTGAATGGTCACCAACAACCAAGATGGAGGAATCATGACCAACCTAATTGTCGACCTCCTCATTTTCAACCTCAAGTCTTGCCACCTCAGGCAGGGAACCTAAGGGGGCAAGAAGGACATAACCCTTGGCCCAATGTTCCATTTCAGAACCAAGCCCCGCCTATGGTCATGACTAGGGAGCAATTGGCTGAGGTCATACAAGAACAGTATGGACCAGCTTTAAAAAGGGCTACTCGACCTACTTTTAGGCACCCATTTCCTGACTGGATAGATCGGATGGATCTTCCCCAAAATTTTCGGGTGCCAAACTTTGCAACTTTCTCAGGAGAAGGCAACCAATCGACTCTTGAGCACATTGGCCGTTTCACATTAAAATGTGGGCCACTCAGCAACAACGATTGGTATAAAATGAAGCTATTCTCTAACACCCTCACTGAGACTGCCTTCAAGTGGTATCTAAACTTGCCACCAAATTCCATCCACACTTGGCAACAGATGCAGGATGTGTTCCATGATCAGTTCTATAGGACAGAACCAGAAGTCTCTATGTCCGACCTATCTAGGATCCATCAATTGCCAACTGAGGATGTTGAGACATTTTTGGCTAGGTTTAAGAAGGCACGAAATAGGTGCCAACTTACTTTGCCTGAAGAAGAGTTTGTCAACTTGGCCCTTAGCGGTTCAGACTTTGAATTACGAAAGAAGTTTGAGGGTACTCATTTTGGAGATCTGTTCCAATTAGCCGATAGGGTTACCAAATATGAAAAAATCTTACGAGAGGAAAACGAGAGGAAAAACTCCTCTCGGGGGACCTATTATAAGGACCCTAATTATGAAATACACATGGTTGATACAGTGTATGATGACCTAGAGGTCGATGCTGTTGAAATTGTTTCAAAAAAACCATATGTATGTAAAGCTTTAGCTAAGCCCTTAGAGACTGTTAGCGGTGTTCAACCCTCATCATCTTCAGCCAAAAGGAATATATTTGAGGCTGGCAAACAATATGCTTTCGATATAAGTCAAGCAGAGCAAATCTTTGACCACCTGTTGTCTGATAAAATTATCAAAGTCACTGGGGTACATAAAATACCTTCAGCTGATGAAATCAAGGGTCGAGAGTATTGCAAATATCATAACTCCTGGAATCATGCAACTAATAATTGTGTTGTCTTTCGTAATGTGATTCAGGCACAGATCGAGAAGGGGGCATGGAAGTTCCAGGAGAAGAAGAAAGAGGTGATGAGCGTTGACAGTGATCCATTCCCAGCCTTGGTCAGCAGTAACATGGTCGAAATCTCAATGGCCAGCAGGCCACGGAGAAGAATTGATTTTGAGGATACTTCAGCTAACAGAGAAAGCAAGGCTGAAGGAAAGAAGCCGATGGTTAAGGAAACTCCAAGGTCTAAGGATGACTTAGAAAAGGAGTTGCGGGAGGCTCAACTGGCGCTGATCAAGCAAGGATTATGCCCTAAATGCAAGACAGACATTGGAAGGGACCGAGAGAGGTTCCACAGTGACACTCGGGGACGTCCTGGAAGTTCACGTCATGAAGACAGACCTAGGTCACCCTCGTCTAGGGTGCCTGTGACAAGTCGATTAACATGGCCTGATAGAAGGTCTAATACCAATGAGCATCACAAGCGAAGGCGAGAAGTGAACTCCAACAGTCGGTCAAGGAATCTTACTCATGCTGTCTGGAAGCCGAGGGAGCATGACTCAAATGTGGCTCGCCAGGCTGAGACATCAGTTAACCACCCAAACCATAGGCAAAGGATGGTCAAGCCACCAGTCACTGACGACGGTCGATGGTCAAGGGTGAGTCACCCAAAGTTCTCTAGGGTCAGGGATATCCCGCCAGCATTCATGACTCGCACTCAAGTAAGACGGTGGCAGCGGATGAAAACTGAGTTAAAGAGAATGGAAGAAAAATATTCAGCTCCACAGCCAGGGAAGATGACTTTGCTTAGGAGAGAACCTATCAAGCAAGATTCAAAAAGTGATCCGAAAGGAAAATCCAAGGAAGATAGTGCAGACGGAAATGGATGCACTGAAGAGAAATGTGCGTCTTCCTCCATGAAAGAAGCTGAAGATGAAGCAGGATTTGGTGATGACGAACTCGACCTGGATAACCAGGATGATGGTTCAAAAGGTATCAAATTTGGTTCATTTGAAGGAATTGTGAATTGCAATATGGTTCTTACCTTGCCTCATATTTTTGAGGCTAAGCCTGATCAACCCTCCGCCATGGAGGGAGACGTCGAGGTGATAGATGATGAAGGCCAGGAAGTTCCGGAGATTATAGAGAACCCATCTGAGTCGATCACCGAAGACAAGAAACAGAAAGTCGTTGTGATAAGAGCTAAACCACGAGATGATGAGTCAGTGCCTATTAGGAGAGATCAGGCGGCTAGGGTGATTTTTGAGAAGCCTTCTGCGGCAATGTCTCAACACTTGAAACCACTCTATATCAGAGTGTTCCTAGAAGGGATGCCAGTGTCTCTGGCACTGATAGATAATGGATCTGCGGTTAATATCCTTCCGATGAACACTATGAGGTTGCTGCAAAAAACGGAAGATGGCTTGATTCCCACTGACTTGACAGTCAGTAATTTCACGGGGGGCAGAGCCAGGACCAGAGGGGTAGTCACCTTGGAAATGACAGTTGGAAGATGTAAGACCATGACTGCTTTCTTCGTGGTCGACGCAGGGGCGGCTTACAACGCTTTGATTGGGCGTGATTGGTTACACCCACATTTCTGCATCCCTTCTACCCTCCACCAGTTTATGATTTTCTGGGATGGGGATGAAATCCAAGTCATATGGGGAGATAATAAGCCTTTTGAAGCTCGAGTCCATGTGGCTGATGCAGTTTTATATGAGGAGGAAATGGGTCCTGTGAGGCTTATTGGTTGTGACAAGTATGGCAAGCCTGAGAAGGCGACGATGAGGAAAAATCTGACAGACGGGGACTTATCCGATTTATTCAAGGAACTATCGAGGCCAAGTGTTATCTGCGAGCCAAGGCCGATAGTTGAAGTTGATGAACAACAGGTTGTTAATGGACCAAGCCCAAAAGGAGAAGGAGAAAATGCTAGCATTTAAAGCTAGCATGGCACGGCTGAGAGCATATCTCGCCGAAAGACGGGCAATGTTGTGGAGTGATATTTCAGCCAATATGGCCGAAATCATAGAAGAATGTGAGTCAGGGGATTGTCGAGATGTTATTCAACTAGAAGAGCTAGATACAGCTCCAGCTAAGCTAGAGGATCTGAAAGCCGATGTTCAGGATCCCTTGTTAGAAATCAATTTGAGAACAGAGGAAGAGCCTCGGCCAACCTACATAAGTGATCTTCTAGAACCTGACTTTAAAGCTGAACTGATCTTGTTGCTTAGAGAATATAAGGATTGTTTTTCTTAGAATTACACTGAGATGCCGGGATTACCAAGGCAGCTAGTCGAGCATCGATTACCTATAAAAGAAGGTTTTAGACCGTTTAAGCAAGCGCCTAGACGTATGTCAACAGAAGTGACTATGAAAGTGAAGGAGGAAATTGAGAGGTTGCTCAAAGCAGGATTCATCCGGACCACAAGGTATTATGATTGGCTATCCAATATCGTTCCCGTGGTTAAGAAGAATGAAAAGATTAGGGTGTGCGTAGATTTCAGGAATTTAAATTTAGCTACTCCAAAAGATGAGTATCCGATGCCCATGGCCGATCAATTGATTGATGCGGCCGCCAAGAATGAGATTCTGTCATTCATGGACGGTCACTCAGGATACAACCAGATATTCATAGCAGAGGATGATGTTAACAAAACGGCATTTAGATGTCCGGGAGCCATAGGCACTTTCGAATGGGTGGTGATGCCCTTTGGTTTGAAGAATGCCAGAGCCACTTATCAACGAGCTATGAATGCAATCTTCCATGACATGATTGGGAAATTTATGGAAGTATACATTGACGACGTCGTGGTGAAATCAGCGACAAAGGCGAAACATCTGGCCGACTTGAGGAGATCATTTGAGAGAATGAGAACCCATGGTTTGAAGATGAACCCACTTAAATGCGCCTTTGGAGTGACAGCAGGGAACTTTCTAGGGTTCTTGGTGCATCAGAGGGGTATCGAGATCGACAAGAATAAGGCTAGGGCGATCATCGACGCTCAACCACCTCGCAACAAGAAGGAGTTACAAAGACAGATTGGTCAAATCACATACTTGGGAAGGTTTATTTCAAACCGTGCTGGAAAGATCCATACCTTTTCTCCGCTCTTAAAGCTCAAATCAGAGGAAGACTTTCAATGGGAAAAGCATCACCAATATGTGTTTGAATCAATCAAGGAATATCTTGCTAACCCTCCTGTCCTTATGCCACCTAGGAAGAAACAGCCGCTGAAGTTATATATTTCAGCCGCGGATGAGTCAATCGGAAGTTTGTTAGCCCAGGATAATGAAGTAGGGAAAGAACAGGCGGTGTATTACCTTAGTCGTATTTTGACACCGGTTGAGCGTCGATATACGCCAATCGAAAAAATGTGTCTTGCTTTGTATTTTGCTGCTCACAAATTGAGAATATATATGCTACCTGTTTTAGTTTATGTGATTTGTGCCACTGACTTAATTAAGTATATGCTTTCTCGTCCAATAATTTCTGGACGAATAGGCAAGTGGTCCTTGGCCCTTATGGAATTCAGTTTCCAATATGTGCATCAAAGGGCCGTGAAGGGCCAAGCACTTGCTGATTTCCTAGCTGACCATCCATGCTTTGATGTTGATCCGGGAGTCTATGATGCAATGGAGTTATGTGCTATTCAACTAACTCCTTGGACTCTAATTTTTGACGGATCCAGCGCAAATGATGTCGGGCGAGCTGGAGTTATAATAATTGCACCAAATGGCAGGAAAACAACATATTCTTTCTTTCTAGATTTTAAATGTTCTAACAATCAAGCAGAATATGAAGCTCTGATTATTGGTCTTGAAATACTCTTAGAGATGGGGGCACAGACCGTTGAAATCATAGGTGATTCAAGTCTGATGATCGGTCAGTTGTCCAGCAATTTCAGGTGCCAAAGTTGGCACCTCAAACCATTCCACTCTATAGCCATGCAATTACTACAAGAATTTGCAGAGGTTAAGGTCAAGCATGTTTATAGATTGCATAATAAAGAGGCCAATGATTTGGCTCAAATAGCATCTGGCGTTAGGGTGCCAGAAGGAATAATGGAGAATTTGATCAGAATAAAGAGAAGGTCATTACCCTCAGTTAAGGCGAGGGAAGAATTGTTGGCGGAGGTCTCTACAATCGAGGTGGAAGACGATATGGAAGAGAATGATTGGAAAACACCGATCGTCGATTTTCTCAAAAATCCAGACCCTAAGGCTGACAAGAAGCTAAAAATCAAAGCTCTTAAGTTTGTGATGATTGATGGAGACCTATTCAGGAAAAGCATCAAAGATGACCTACTCCTAAGGTGTGTCAGTAAGAAAGAAGCCATGAAAGTAATAGGAGAGACCCATGAAGGGATATGTGGTGCTCACCAAGTTGGAATAAAGATGAAGTGGCTGATTAGAAGGTACGCTTATTACTGGCCCGGGATGCTTAAAGATTGTATCACTTACGCCAAAGGATGTCAAGCATGTCAAAGGCATGGGCCAATCCATAGAGCCCCGGCGATTGAATTACAACCAATCATAAAACCATGGCCTTTTAGAGGATGGGCTATGGATTTGATAGGGAAAGTTTATCCACCTTCTTCTAAACAACATTGTTTTATCATTGTGGCAACTGACTACTTTACCAAGTGGGTCGAAGCGGTGCCCATGAAGTCAGTGCACCAAGAAGATGTGATTCGGTTTATCAAACAACATGTTATTCATAGATTTGGGATCCCAGAATCAATCACAACTGATCGAGGTTCAGCCCTTGTTGCCAAAGAAGTGCAGGCATTTGCAGCAGAGTACGGGATCAAGCTCTTAAACTCAACCCCTCACTTTGCACAAGGAAATGGTCAAGCCGAGTCGTCTAATAAGACGCTAAAAGGCATCATTGAAAAAATGGTGGAAGATAACCCTAGGGTGTGGCATGAACTGTTATCAGAAGCACTTTGGGCATATAGGACTTCTCAACGGTCAAGCACAGGTGTGACTCCATTCATGCTCACCTATAGTCATGATGCAGTTTTGCCTATGGAAGTGACTGTGCGGTCAATGAGATTCGCATTGCAAAACAATTTGACCCCTGCTGAATATAATGAGTCTATGTTGGTCGAATTGGAGGACCTAAACGAAGTAAGGTTAAGGGCTCTTGACCACATACAAGTTCAGAAGAGACGAGTAGCAAGGGCTAACAAGCGTGTTAGGGCCAAAATCTTCAGTGAAGGTGACTTGGTTTGGAAGACTGTCCTCCCAATGGGTGTGAATGATCGAAAATATGGAAAATGGTCACCAAATTGGGAAGGTCCATTTGTGGTTTACAAAGTCTTAAAAGGAGGCGCATATCATTTGCAAGATCTTGATGGGGAAATACACCCTCGACCGATTAATGGCCGATACTTAAAAACTTATTATCCTACAATGTGGGAGACAATGGAGAATAAAACCAAAGATGGTTAAATAACTAGAAGCCATAGAGACATGCATTTCATTCGTTGTTTTCATTGAGTACAAAAGTTTATAAGAGTCATTACCTATCATTTTCTTTGCAGATAAACAAAATGACTCATGAGCTCATCCCACTCTTTCTTAGACATGGCCATTTTTTCATCCTCTTTGGCCTTCTCAGCCCTCAGTTGAGGAATTTCTTTTGAGACCGATTCTCTCTGCTGATCAATTTCCACATTCTTTTGATAAATCTCCTTCATCTGAATAGCGAGTCCTTCTCTTGACCGGGCAGTTCCAGTCAACTCCATCTTGAGACGTTCTATCTCTCGTTCGATCTCTGCTGCTCTTTGGCTTTCCCTAACATGAGTTAATTTTAAGGTCCGAAAATGGGAAACATTGTCTTTCTCTTGTTGAATCAAAGATTCTTGCTCCTGCAGCTTTTCATGGATCGTAGACGACAGCTCACTAGCCTTCTGAGAGGAGAGCTGAAAATCAGAGACGAGAGTAAGGAATCGACTCTGGACAGATTGAAGATGGTTTATCTGTTCTTGATTTAAGTCATGATGATCTATCAAGACGGACATGGCATCAGTCACATCAACAGCCAAACTTGGCATCTCAGAGAGGTCTCGGGACACGACGGCGACTAGTAATCTTTTTGCCCCCTCAATATCTGGCGGATGACTGGAAGACGTAGGCACAACAACTGGCTCACTCATCAAGGGATCTAGATCAAACCCAGCCACTATCTCGGAAAAGTAGGCATCAAAGTCATCGATCGTGCTATAAGTTTGAAGGGGCGGTTAGGATTGAGAATTTGAGCCAGCCTGCGAATGAAAGGAATTTGGTAAAACAAGTCAAGGCTTGAATGAGAGAATAAGTCATCAATACTCACACCAACTGGTGAAGGCCGAGTCACGTGGCCAAAGGTGCATCTGGTAGCAAACGCTGGTGCAGAGTAAGGGCTTGGAACTCTTGGTTGTGTGCCCGGGGCAACCTGCAAGAGAAGAATGTTTCTGAATGCCTAACTTTGATAAAGATATATGGGAGATGTACTGAAAGATCATCTTGAAAATCACCTCAGCCCCATCAAACTGATGAAAGACAGTATTTGGTTGAGTAGTGGCTTGTTGACACTCGACTCCACTAGTGCGAGGGTGATCAGCATTCGCAATGTCATCACAAATGTTGATCCTATCTCTTGACAACGACCTAGCTGAGTGTGAGGAGACCTGTCCACAAAGATGCCATTAGAATCGGCAAGGTACATTGATACTGGAAGTAAAAACAAAGCCTAGTTACCTAACGGCTGGTAGAGATATTTGTCTCAACTGAGAAAGTCGATGGCATCAAGGGGTCAGGATTTTCTTCTTCATCTTCATCGATCAGAGGTAAAGGGTTGGTGGTCCTAACTGAGGTAACCTGTTTTTTTCCTTTCCTTGCCCTGGTCACCTAGAATACCATTGAGGTTAAAAAAGAGGTATTAGGTGGTACATATAAGTAAGCTAAAGTTCTAAGAGATTATGCTTTGAAGAATTCATAAGGAAAACCTTAGGCCTCTTGGGGAGCACCACGTTTTCCTCATCAGCCTCAGGCATTTCAGCCTCATGATCAGAAACTCCCAATGGGTCATAGAAGTCAACAGCTGTATAAAGGAAAAGATATTCTTATGATCCAAGGCATAGAACTTGGTATTTATATATATGTAAGTGTGAGTGTGTACCTTCTTTGGATGACTTTGATTTTTTCATCCTGCTGGGAGAACCAGGATTAGCAACACTGATCCCTTTTGATGGCTTGGTCGAGGCTCCTTGGGGTTTAATAAAAATGGAGGCAATCCTATTTGTTATAGTGCGAGAATCCTTCACCATAACCTCCGCAATATGGTTTCCCCACCAGTAGTCAAATGATGGAGAAGTATCAGGATTTTCCAAAAATGGCTGCAAAGAGAACTTGTTACAGAGACGGTTAAACCGGGAGGATACTCTATCCACCGTTTCTTTTGAGGTGAAGACTACTCGTTCCAAGAAAGAAGTATTGAAAGATCGAAAAGGCGGAAGTGGAACGAGTTGGGTGAGGCTAAATTGTCTAGCAAATTGTGGGGGATTGTAATACTCCACCCCACACTTACTATTTGGAGAGCCCATTCTTGAATATCCATAAGAGATGTCCCTAGCAATCAAGAAACTGGCCCAGGTTTGTGTATGTTCGTCTTGGCAACTCGGTGGAGCCTGGGCAGGGGGATAGGAAAGTCACAAAGGTCGCCTCGGTCTTGGAGAGAATGGCAAGAAAAGATGACTGGCCCGGTATGCAGGGAGTTTGTAAAAGAAGGAAAACATGCTTTTGAACGATCTTTTTCCTGGTTGAATATGTGCATAATGATAGCCGGGAACAGGAACAGCGGTCGACAAGTCGAGATCGGGGTAAAGCTCAAGGAAATATGCGTATTCCCAAAGTTGTAATAGCCAGAATGGCCCAAAACAGGTTTTGAAGTTGGAAGCAACATATTCCCCAATGCCACGGTAAAGATAAGAAAGCAAAAAAGGAGCGAGAGCAAGTTTCTCGCCCGAGTGAAGAGCAAGGGCCAATTGAGTAAATTCCTTAGTGACTGTGAGCGAAGAAACGCAAAATAAGAACCTGTTCAGCCAGTACACCAAGAAAGAAATATGCTCGGCGATGGAAACCGAAGTTCCTTTACCTTTGCTGGCTTTAATAAAAGGGCCATGGGTAGTAATGCGCTTAGAAGCGTCAGGTTTCTTTGGATATTCATAAGCTACTTCAGGAACGGTGAGAAGTGAATTTATTTCTGTACCATGAGGCCTAAGCCCGGTAAGAAAACAGATATCTTGCACCGTCGGGCCAATCATACCACACCGAAGATGGAAGGCATTGGTGGAACTTGACCAGAAAAAGAGTAATGAGACGAGAGCCTCCTTATCAATAGAGATTCGATTTTTTGAAAGAATGATGGCATCGTAAATGCCGACCTCCTTCCATAATGCTCCGTAGTGAGGTTCGACCCGATCGACCCAATCAATCCAGTCACTTTGAGGGATCGGGCAATTTTTGAAAAGGTTGGAAGAATCCACAAGATTAGAGAACTCGCGCTGAAATGGGAGTTGCTCCTCAGCTAAGGGACAGTTGGGAAGAAGTGAGGTTGGTGGACTATCTCTGAAGGCTGGAGCAAGGCCGATTCTAGGTGAGGAGTCAGCACCTAGGACATTGGCTAACACTTCACTAGTGCTGAAAATATCTGTAGCAATGATCTCGTTGACGAGTTTTTGAACAATCCCAGCCTGACTGGGAGGTTTGTTACTGGCCGGAATTGACGTGTTTTCAGCAACGGTCGTTACGTTTTTATTACCACCCATTGGCTGAGATCCTGAGGAAAAGAAAATAAAGTTAAGTTAGAGAGGAACCAGTGAGAAGGATAATGGAAGCCAAAATTTTGGTGTTACTGACAGAAAGGAAATTTCACTCCAAAAATACTCACTGGTCGACTGACCAGAGCAGATGTATTTACAGCGGAAACTGTTGAGTTCTTTTAACACCCTTTATCTAAAATTTGGAGAAGGGATAGTGCACGGTGAAAGAAGAGCTGGCAAGAAGAAACAGTCACTTGGATTTATTTAGAATCATGTACAAGTCAAGTTAAGGTCACTTAATTTAGCCATTCAAGAGAAAACATCAAGACTGATTTTTATACTTGAGTTACTGGTGCATATATATATATATAATAAAAAATAAAAATAAAAAAACTCACCGGAAGTACCTTGAGGAGTTCGATTATCGCCGGAGAGGTATGTCACACCAAAACTTGGTGACAGAACAGCCACTGGAATTTGGATTTTTTTGTGGATTACTTGATTGCTACTGCTGAGGATAGTAGGCCACATTTCAAGACTTGCTCCGGCCACTCTTTTCTGTGGACAAATGCATCTACAATTCTCCACCTAAAATTCCAAATTCTTTCTGCAAATTGTACAGCAAAACAATGGATTTTGTGGAAGATGGTGTTGACCAGTCTGGCAAATTCAAATGCTATATATAAAGTTTGAGCGTCTAAGATTACATGGGAAACAGAAGCAAATATTGGAGATCAGCATGTCAGCAACAAAGATTTAACGTCCGTCTTTGGACCATTGGGTAACATGTCTTCATATAACATTCATTGGGCATGTGATTTTTTGTTTGGTGTGTTTCCCTCTTGTCTTGTCAAATTAACTTGCAGTATAGCAGGCATTGAGCTCCTAAACAGCCGTCTAGAATTCGTGCTCTGTACATAGTTAATATATATGTATATTCATATTACATATTGCTGATATATATATTTTCAAAAGAACACAGCTTGCCAAAGACATACCCAGTTTCCATTGAATCCGGCGAAAGCCGAACTACAACCAATAGCCGTCCTCACCTTGCAATCACCTGTATACCTCGGCAATATTCTTTGAACTCTGTAATTCTGGGCTTTGGTGAGTTTCAATCAATGACGACCAACCCACGCCGAACCATGCCATGCAGCTCTTCCGGCGACGGCGTCCCATTTAAATAAACCTATGGAGCTCAGAGCTTTGATCACGGAGTTTTGCCGGCGTCACCACATGGGTCAGTTTTGAACATCACTTAAAACCCAAAACCGTTGGGTATAGGTCATGAACGATGGTGTGAGCACCATGTTCGGCGTCGAGGCAATCGGAGAAGATGACGGCTGTGTTACAATCAAGCTCATCGCCGTTGTTTTGCCCATATATGTAGTGCACAGAGCTCACCGGCGTCACCACATGGGTCAGTTTTGAAGTTCACTCGAAATCAAAAACTGTCAAGTATTGATGATGACCGATGTTGTGGGCACCATCACCGGCGGCGAATCTATCTGCAGCAGTGGGTTCAGCGGCAACGACATCATGAAGAAACCCACTAGTGTGATGCACTTCACGGCCAACACCGGTCTGGGGATGAATGGTCGAAGTCTTTTGGAGCATGAGGACACCGGCAGCCCGTTTGCAATACAGACCCGTCGCCGGAGGAGTCGCTTATGCAGTTCCAGGAGGTTCGCCCACTTTCGGCTGGAATGAACTGCGTTTCTCGCCAGATTTAATGGCGTCAAAACTTACTGTTCTTTACCAACGTGTGGGACGATTAAAGTTCACCCAAAACCCAAAACCATTGGTTATGATGATGGACGACGGCGTAAGTACCATCTCCGGCGGTGACGTCGCCAAAGAGAATGACGGCGTTGTATTTGAAATGGAGCTCACATGTTTTCCAGCACTGAGTCTATCCACGGTGATAGGTTCAGCAGCGATAACTTCACGAAGAAGATAGCCGACGCGACAATCTCTTCTTGGCCGGCGACGGTCCATGGCAAACACGTTGCGATGCTTGGCAGTATGAACCATGAATCATGTTCGTTCCTTGGTTGGTCAGTGCCCATTAAAAAATGGGTTTGCATGTTGATGGTTGGGTGGATGCTACAGCATCATGCATAGATCGGCTCACGCAGTTCCTAGAAGCTCGCCAACTTTTGGTCTTTCTTCACCAACGTTCTCAAAAGGATCAATTTTGAAACTTACCCAAAATGGCAAAGCCCAAAACTGTTAGGTACACGTACGGGTAATGGAAAATGGTAGGAGCATCGTCTCCGGTGACGTCGTCGCCGGTGGGGGTGACAATGTTGATGCTTGCAATGAAAACTTGCATGTTTCTTGGGGCGCTAGTATGATCCACACTTCGTCATTTTTCCTATGGGACTTGCTTTTATTTTGAGACAGACGTAAAACTGCTGCATAGTTCATTTCTCTCTCTCTTTTGGATTAAATGGGTTTCTATATTTCTCTCTCCAAAAAGTGGTCCGTAGCTGTTGCTGTGTTCTGATCTGGTATATTTTTTAAGCTTGAGTGGGTTGGACGCTTCAATATGGCCTAGGTACGAATGGCCATTGTAAATAAGAAATTAAATTGTACACTTCTCTTTTCTTGTTAACATTTGGGTTTAATTATCTATACATTATAAGGCAAAATTAGCTTTGATTGGTCCCGGGCCGAACACAAAAAACTGGCCTAAATAAATACAACTCTACAAAAATTCGGTATGAACCCATTTTCATAGAGTTGGGGGGCAGTTGTTAACACCGAAAATATAATTCGAGGCAATCATGCCACGTGGTCAGAAATTACAAGGTCCGATCATCAGGGCGAAAGATTAATTTCTAATCATAAGAATGAAGAAGAGTGGAATTTTTAGCCCATTAAGACTGATATGAGGTTTTGAGCTCATAACAGGCTATGATTGAGAGTCTCAGTCACTATGGTTATGACTCTCAGTTACTATGGTCATGATCATGAGTCTTAGGCCAAAGCCTTCTCAGTCATCTTGGTCATGAGAGTCTCAGTCTCATGGTCATAAGTTTTAGGTCAAAACCCTTCTCAGTCACTATGGTTATGACTCTCAGTTACTATGGTCATGATCATGAGTCTTAGGCCAAACCTTCTCAGTCATTATGGTCATGAGAGTCTCAGTCTCATGATCATGAGTCTTAGGCCAAACCTTCTCAGTCACTATGGTTATGAGAGTCTCAGTCATCTTGATCATGAGAGTCTCAGTCATCATGATCATGAGAGTCTTAGGCCAAAGCCTTCTCAGTCATCTTGGTCATGAGAGTCTCAGTCTCATGGTCATAAGTTTTAGGTCAAAACCCTTCTCGGTCGCTATGGTTATGAGAGTCTCAGTCATCATGATCATGAGTCTTAGGCCAAAATACTCTCAGTCACGACTTTCTCAATCACAATGGTCATGGTCAGGAGACCCTCAGTTATAATGGTCACAATCCAAAGTCTCTCCAAAGACTCATAACCAGCCATGATGAAGAGTCTCGATCGTTATTTCTCTCGGTCACAATGATCATAAGACTCTCGGTCATAATGGTCATGATCATGAATCTTAACCAAGATTTCTAGTCACTATGGCCATGATCAAGACTTATGACCAAATATGGTCATGATCAGGGGTCTCGGGTCATTATCACTTGAGGAATCTTTGGGGTAATTCAAATGAAGACCGGTTGTGAATCCCAATGTTTCAAGAACCCAACAAGTCAGGTCTAGAAGTTTGAAGAAAGCTTGAAATAGAAAAGGACAACTTGACAATGTCAGAAGTTCAGAACTACAGATGGAAGGTTCTCACCAACATCTGATGAGGGAAGTCAGGATTGTCAGTAATCAGATGACTCCAGGCTAATGTACAAATCAAGCCAGACATAACAAGTGCAGAGAGCTGAAAATGGCTTGAAGACCAAAATCATCAAGCATGAAAGAATAGGCACCATTTAGTCAAAAATACCATGTCAGACATAATTGTATCTGCCTATAGAGGGATGTGCAAGTTAGTCAACCTTTCCAGCTGGTGGTTAGGAAAAGTCACTTTCAGCTTACAACCAATCAATTTCTAGAGAAACGGTTGAAAGGGACAACACCAGGTGGAAGCCTCTATAAATACCCACTCAAGCATCACAAGGAAGAGGTCCAAGACCATTTCTAAAGTTCAACCTTTAGCATTCATATCACTTAGCACTTAGCTTTTATTTCATCAAGTTCAGTTTAGTATTATCAGTTTAGTACTTAGTTCATCTTTCAGTATTCAATACTTTAGTTTCCATTTCAATCAAGAGTTTGTAATTCATTCATCATTGTAATCAGTCAAGTTCAATGAAGAAAGGTTTGCAGATTCAGGTATATTTATTGTCCAGTTAAGTTGCTTCTAATTCATGTTTATCTTGAGTGTTTAAAGTCCTTTCTTAAAGGCAATAGCAACCTTAAGGAGAGGGTCATTCCTACTCTCCAACTTTCGCCTGAATCACCTTAGGTCGGTGACCCGACCCGGTAGGAATAGTTTGGCAAGAAATATTCGAGTCCATCAGGACTCTGGCACGCCCGCGTTCTAGGTCAGCCGTTCATTGGCTAGCGACCTCAGACCACTTTGTGAGCCAAACATATATATATATATATATATATATATATATATATATATATATGTCTGTGTATTTATGTGTATATATATGTACAGTAATGTTCAATTACTCACTGAGAGTACGAAATTCTACTGTAATTACTTAATTGACTTTTATTTTCTTTATTTTAAGAAACTTGCATTTTCTTTCCATATTCTTTCTATATCATTAAATATTGTTAAAGAAAAATGACAAAATTAAACAATTTAATAAAGGAAACAGAAATAAAATAATCCAGTAAAAAAACACTTTCCCATGACTATCAATTGTTTATTCAACAAATTTGCAAACAACAACATAAACCAAAAAAAAGTTAATCAAAAAGATAAATAAAATGTCATTAAATAAAGATTGTTTAAGAAGTATTAATTATAATCAAAACTTAAATTTCAAGATTGATCCATATTTTATACTAAGCTTAATAAAATATTTTGAATTTGTTCAGCAACTAATTTAGAATTAGGAGACTACTATTAGCTTCATAAATTTTTTAGAAAAATCATGCAAATTAAACAACTCTTAATATATTATTATATATCTATCAAAATGTTTTCAGTATTTTTTCATTTTTTATATTTTTTTGGTAAATTAAATGTTCAAAGTATTGATCGGTAAAAGCAGGCCAAAATATGTATAATACCATTGCAAATCCTAAGTTTTTTCATAATTTATCAATAGAATTGATAAAGTATGGAAAAAAATTTAAAATGATGACTTTTAATTTTAGATTAATTTTATTCCGTATTAGTGACTGCTTGCGAATTTGACAAAAAGTAGCCAAATTATTTTATTCTTGTTTATTTTAATAAATTGTCTAATTCTGTCATTTTTTATTTATTTATTTTTTTTATGATATTTAATGGTATGAAAAAAAAAAATGTAAGTTTCTTAAAATAAAGATAATAAAAGTAAATTAACTAACTGTCGTAAGATTAGATCCTAAGGCTACAGTTAAAAGTGAGTATATAATTTCTTGCTCCCAAGGGAGCAATTGAACACTACTGTATATATGTATTTGTATATATATATATAACTTGTAAATTTACAATAAATTGAGGGATATTTGTCATTTCACAAATATATATTTTTATATATATTATAAAATGTGTTGCTAAGGACATTTTAGTCCAATTTCTATAAATAGGACCTATTTCCACAAATATCATAATTTAAGGGTGTTTTTTTGCACAGGTGTAATATGCACTGTAAAGATATTATACGGGTGTTTTTTGTACTTCAAAGTTCAATTTTAATTGTCTGACCAATTTAACTTGCCGTTTGCGGTCCTACTTTTAACCACATGCATCAATTTGTAACTTAAATACAGAACCGGCATGTAAATTCTGTTTGAATATTACACGTTCTTTTTAAGGACATAATATAATTTAGGGAAGTGCATCTATAATAACAAACACAACGTACATCTTGATTTGATTTCCTCAGGCTGATGAATTTGACTGGATTTCTGATTCATTTATTTTTTTTATACTAATTTTAAAAGGCATTACAGGTTGGCAACAAAGAAAATGGCGGAGAAATTAGATGGGTTCATACAGATGTGGATGTGGACAATCATTTCATAGTCCCAGGCCTAGACCAAAACATGAAATCACCAGATAAGTTCGTTGAGGATTACGTTTCTAACTTGAGTACGACCAACATTGACATGTCCAAACCTATGTGGGACTTTCACCACCTCAACGTCAAAACCTCGGATGCTGAGGCCGTTAGCGTCCTCCGAGCTCACCATTCTATTGGTGACGGCACGTCACTCATGTCTCTGTTACTTGCTTGTACTCGTAAAGCCTCTGATCCTAAGGCTTTGCCAGACATTTCAGTAACTAAAAAATCGAACGCCAAACAATTCGCTCTCGTGGATTTTTCTCGATTTTTCAAATGGCCTGGAACAGTGTAACTGATGTTCTCATGTTTATGATGACAGCATTGTTTTTGAAAGACACCGAAACACCTCTGAATGGTTCACCAGGTGTCGAGTTGTGTCCTCGACGTTTCATTCATCGGACAGTTAGCCTTGATGATATCAATGTTGAGCAAATATGTATCATATACTATAGTATAATTTATTTAAATATTATTTGTAAATATAATATTTATTATAATAATCTATATATATTTATATAGTTTAATATCAAGAAAATAAAATTATAAAATAAAAGAACCTGTTAAAGTCGATACTAGAATTTAATTCTATAGCCTTAAGACAGATACGCCCCGCTACGGTGCTAACGGACTCTTCGGCGTCTATCTCTCAGGATACAACGACTTTTCTTCCTTCGGTAGTAGTACTTCAAACCAATGGAATAGGCGAATCGGCTCGGTGAAGTACTCTCAGACTCGGATTCGGACTCGAAGTGAGTGACTAAGGTTCGAACCCAATTAGTTAGGGTTGAACCCAAACAGAATCCCTAAGGTTTGAACCCAATTGGTTAGGGTCGAACCCAAACAGATTATAAAAGAAAAAGAGGGAGAAGTAAATTCAGAAGAGAGAAGATTTTGTTCTGAATTTGGTATATTGAAATGAATCCAAAGAAGGCTATTTATAGGCTTAATGGTGCCTATTCCAAATGGGTGCACCCATATTTCGAATGGATGCAACCATTGTGGACCAATGAGACATTAGAAAGCCAAAACTGATTTAGGTTCAAAAGGTGCAACCCTTGGTTCAAACAAAAACTGTTTTATGGTTTTTAATTTGAATTTAAACCCAAAACAGATTAATCCGATCCAGCCCAGCAAGCATACTTCGGCCATTAATTCAGCCTAGCCCAGCGTGCTCCACCCACAAGCCCAGTAGACAAATAAAATAAATTTCAACCACACAGGCCCAGTCCAACTTTGTGTAACATTTTACAATTAAGCCCCGCCCCGCCCAAGCCCGGACCGGGCGGGCGGCACGCGCGTGTGTGGTAGTTAGTTCAGATCCAGGCTAGCCTAGGTCCTCCCCCTCTTAAAAACTTGGGTGCCCTTGGGCCCAAACCCAAATCCCATACTAGACATATATATACTCAAAGTTGCTTTGCTACTTTTTCGATGTGGGACAAGCATTTTCCACTTTATTCACACCCATTTAGGCTTTATAAATCACTTACTTTGGAGCCAATTTCTCATTCACCCGGAAATGGATTTGAGAAAATAAATATACCACGTTCATCTCCTCGCAGAGAGGAACGCGCTCGTCAATAGATTCGCAAAAAATTCTTAGCGGAATCTTTTAAAAATCCTTCCAAAGTTTGCGTTTTCTAATGCCGTTTCCAACAATCCCCCACATGAATGAAAATTTGCGCAGATTACAAAAGGAGAAGATACAGACACTATAGAGAGTACTATTGGAAAGTTACTGTATCGGGATAGGTAGCTTTTGGCCTTGAACCTTCCCTAGTGTATTACTATCGGATTTACTGGCTAACCAGTGAATATGATGTCTTGAATTATTTAGCCGTTTATGTAAACCAAGACAATAGTAAACACATAGTTCCTTCCCGCACAGAGTCGGTTCTTATGGTTGTGTTCATATGGCCTTAAACAACGCCTGGTATTTCATGAGAGCTTTAGAAAACTTAGCCTTAGAAGTTTTCATAGAAGCGGCCCCACTTCACACTCATATAGGTGACTTCTTATTAAGAGTATCCTACCATACCCCACTTGAATTTTCAAGGTATAAGAGTCATTAAAAGCATAACATATCCTTCTCATCGCTGTAGGTAACACTGTCTCATCATAGAAATGGGTAGAAGATTAAATCTTCCCAGTGTTTCTGGTGAGCCATTTAGAATTTCTGTTGTCCCTTTGAACCTAGATCTTGGGATCTCCAGTCAACTAGGTTGGGTTTCCATTAAGATGACTCGTTAGCTTTCGGCTTTAATCCCATTCCCCTCAATGAACTATACACTTGCTCTCTTGTCAAACCTTTTGTAAATGGATTCGCTAAATTATCTTTTGACCTGATATAATCTATTGAGATTATCCCACTTGAGAGCAATTGTCTAACGGTATTATGTCGTCGACGTATATGTCGAGACTTACCGTTGTACATATTACTTTGTGCCCTTCCAATTGCTGATTGACTATTACAATGTATACATATAGCGGGCACCGGTTTAGGCCAATTTGGAATATCTTCTAAGAAATTACGAAGCCACTCAGCTTCTTCACCAGCTTTATCCAAAGCAATAAATTCAGAGTCCATAGTGGATCTGGCAATACAAGTTTGTTTTGAAGATTTTCAAGATATGGCACCTCCTCCAACAGTAAAGACATAGCCACTTGTGGATTTAGAATCCTTTGTATCTGATATCCAATTAGCATCACTGTATCCTTCAAGTACTGCTGGATATCTAGAATAATGTAATCCATAACTTATAGTATATTTTAAATACCTTAGAACCCTGATTATTGCAGTCCAATGGTTCTTTCCTGGATTACTAGTATATCTACTCAATTTATTAACTGAGTATGCTATGTCTGGTCGTGTGCAATTCGTCAAATACATTAAGCTTCCTATAATGCGAGAATACTCAAGTTGTGATATGCTAGGACCAGTATTTTTCGATAAATGAAGATTTACATCAACAGGAGTCTTTACAAGACTACTATCCTCTTTATTACACTTTTCTAATATTTTCTCAATATAGTGAGATTGAGATAATACTAGACCATCTGATGTTCTAGAAATCTTAATTCCTAGTATGACATCAGCTATGCCTAAATCTTTCATATCAAAATTTTTGGTCAACATCTTTTTAGTAGTTTTGATTATAACATCATTACTACCCATTATTAGCATATCATCCACATATAGGCACACAATGACATATCCATTTTGAGTGTTTTTCACATACACACATTTATCACACTCATTAATTTTAAAACCATTTGACAACATCACTTTGTCAAATTTTTCATGCCATTGTTTAGGTATTTGTTTTAATCCATATAAGGATTTTACAAGTTTGCATACCTTCTTTTCTTTTCCTGGAACTATAAACCCTTCAGGTTGTTCCATATAGATTTCCTCCTCTAATTCACCATTTAAGAAGGCAGTCTTAACATCCATTTGATGTATTTCTAAGTTTTGCAGTGCTGCAGTAGCTAGTAACAATCTAATGGATGTTATTCTTGTGACTGGTGAATATGTATCAAAATAATCCAAGCCTTCTTTTTGCCTGTATCCCTTAGCAACAAGTCGGGCTTTATATTTTTCAATTGAACCATCAGGCTTCATCTTCCTCTTGAAAATCCACTTATACCCTAAAGGTTTAGTACCAGGAGGAAGATCCACCAGCTCCCAAGTATGATTTTGCATAATGGATTCAATTTCACTATTTATGGCTTCTTTCCATAAATTAGCTTCAGGAGAAGACATAGCTTCCTTGTAGCTTTGTGGCTCATTCTCCAATATATATGTCAGAAAGTCAGGACCGAATGACTTAGACATTCTAGCTCTTTTGCTACGTCTAGGTTCTTCCTCATTTTCATCATCTATAGACTCTTGGTCTATATTCTCTTGTATATTGCTATTAGCAGTATCATAATTTCTTTTAAGAGGATTTTTGCATGGAAATATATCCTCAAAGAAATAAGTATTTCTTGACTCAATAATTGTATTGACATGGATATCAGGAATGTCTGATTTATGCACAAGAAAACGATATGCACTACTATTCTGTGCATAGCCTATGAAAATACCATCAAATGTTTTTGGTCCTATCTTAATTTTCTTAGGAGTAGGAACCGCAACCTTAGCTAAACACCCCCACACTTTTAAGAATTTATAGGAAGGTTTTTGACCTTTCCATAATTCATAAGGTGTCACATTTGATTTCTTTTGAGGTACCTTGTTGAGAACATAATTAGCAGAGAGCAAAGCTTCCCCCCACAAATTCTGGGTTAAACCATCTTTTATCAACATAGCATTCATCATTTCTTTTAAGGTACGGTTTTTGCGTTCAACAACACCGTTCTGTTGAGGTGAATAAGGAGCGGTAGTTTGGTGAATAATACCATGTTCTGAGCAAATGTCAGCGAATAGTACTTCGTATTCACCACTTCTATCAATTCTAAACATCTTTATCTTTTTTCCAAGTTGATTCTCAACCTCATTCTTGTAATGTTGAAACATTTCCAAGGCTTCATCTTTACTTCTTAACAAGTATACATAACAATATCTTGTGCAGTCATCAATAAAAGTAACGAAATACTTTTTCCCACCTCTAGTTGGCACAGATTTAAAGTCACAGATATCACTTTGAATTAATGCTAGAGGTTCAGTACTTCGCTCTATGGAGTGAAATGAGGTTCTAGTCAATTTTGCTTCTACACATGTTTTGCATTTTTGATTTAAATCAATATTAAATTTAGGTATAGATTCCATGTTAATTAATCTACGAATAGTATCATAATTAACATATCCTAACCTACCATGCCATACATCAGATGAGTCAATAATATAAGCAGAAGAAGTACTAGCTTTATTATTATCATTAATAGCTTTGGGTACAACAGTCATTACATTGAACTTAAATAGTCCATTATTTAGATACCCTTTGCCCACATACACCCCATTCTTAGTCAGCACAAACTTATCAGATACAAAGACTAGCTTGAACCCATTCTTGCTTAGTAGTGAACCAGAGACCAAGTTCTTCCTGATGTCTGGTACATGCAGCATATTATTAAGAGTGAGCTCTTTCCCTGAGGTCATTAGTAGCTTGATCTTTCCTTGTCCTTCAACCTTTGCAGTAGAAGAATTCCCCATGTAGAGTTGTTCTTCATTATCTATAGTTTCATAGGTAGTGAACATCTTCTTTTCAGAGCAAACATGACGAGTAGCTCATGTGTCCACCCACCATTCTCTGTTGTTGCTTACCAGGTTGATTTCAGAAACCACAGCTGAAAGATTTAACTCTGATACATCAGCTGTTAACTTATCTTCTTCAGTTATGTGCACCTCAGTGGTCTTCTTCTTGGGGTTATGATGTGTCTTGCGGCTACGACAATCTTTAGCTCGGTGTCCTAGCTTGCCGTATATAAAACACTTCCCAGTGAACTTCTTATAGTTTCCTTGGCTAGGACCTTCTCCAGAGTGCCTCCTCTTCTTATTTTTCTGTTCAGCTTCCACTACATTTGCCTTTGACACCATTGAAGAATTTCCGGCTCTCTTTTCAAATGTACGGTTATCTTCTTCAATTCTCAGCCTGACAATTAAGTCTTCGAGCCCCATTTCCTTACGCTTATGCTTCAAGTAATTTTTGAAATCTTTCCAAGTAGGTGGCAGCTTTTCAATGATTGAAGCTACTTGAAAGGATTCACTTAATGTCATCTTCTCAGCATGTATCTCATGTAGGATCAGCTGAAGCTCCTGCACTTGGCTCACGACTGTCTTGGAGTCTATCATTTTGAAGTCCAGAAATCGTCCAACCACGAATTTCTTCAAGCCAGCATCCTTTGTTTTATACTTTTTGTCTAACGACTCCCAAAGCTCTTTAGCAGTATTTATTGGACTGTACACATTATATAAGGTGTTGTCCAATCCATTGAGGATGTAGTTCTTGCATAGGAAGTCTCCATGCTTCCATGTATCAACAGCTCCAAGCTTGGTAATGTCTGTATCACCCTCATCTAACACTGAAGTAGTCTCAGTCAGATACTTGCTTAGATTCAGAATTGCAAGGTAGAACATCATTTTCTGTTGCCACATTTTAAACTCCGTCCCGTTAAATTTTTCAGGCTTCTCCCCATGACTGACGGGAACATTAGGCACGGTAATACTCGTACTTGCCATTTGTCTGTTATATATTGATATACAGACCACGAGTCAAATTATAATAATTATAACAACAATAATAATTAAATAATTATTACTATAGTATAAAGTTATCTGTCTTAAGATTGTTGAGCAAATATGTATCATATACTATAGTATAATTTATTTAAATATTATTTGTAAATATAATATTTATTATAATAATCTATATATATTTATATAGTTTAATATCAAGAAAATAAAACTATAAAATAAAAGAACCTGTTAAAGTCGAGGCTAGAATTTAATTCTATAGCCTTAAGACAGATACGCCTCGCTACGGTGCTAACGGACTCTTCGGCGTCTATCTCCCAGGATACAACAACTTTTCTTCCTTTGGTAGTAGCACTTCAAACCAATGGAATAGGCGAACCGGCTTGGTGAAGTACTCTCAGACTCGGATTCGGACTCGAAGTGAGTAACTAAGGTTCGAACCCAATTAGTTAGGGTTGAACCCAAACAGAATCCCTAAGGTTTGAACCCAATTGGTTAGGGTCGAACCCAAACAGATTATAAAAGAAAAAGAGGGAGAAGTAAATTCAGAAGAGAGAAGATTTTGTTCTGAATTTGGTATATTGAAATGAATCCAAGGAGGGCTATTTATAGGCTTAATGGTGCCTATTCCAAATGGGTGCACCCATATTCCGAATGGGTGCAACCATTGTAGACCAATGAGACATTAGAAAGCCAAAACTGATTTAGGTTCAAACGGTGCAACCCTTGGTTCAAACAAAAACTGTTTTATGGTTTTTAATTTGAATTTAAACCCAAAATAGATTAAGCCCCGCCCAAGCCCGGACCGGGCGGGTGGTAGTTGGTTCGGATCCAGGCTAGCCTAGGTCTTCCCCCTCTTAAAAACTTGGGTGCCCTTGGGCCCAAACCCAAATCCCATACTAGACATATATATACTCAAGGTTGTTTTGCTACTTTTTCGATGTGGGACAAGCATTTCCCACTTTATTCACACCCATTTAGGCTTTATAAATCACTTACTTTGAAGCCAATTTCTCATCCACCCGAAAACGGATTTGAGAAAATAAATATACCACGTTCATCTCCTCGCAGAGAGGAACGCGCTCGTCAATAGATTTGCAAAAAATTCTTAGCGGAAACTTTTAAAAATCCTTCCAAAGTTTGCGCTTTCTAATGCCGTTTCCAACAATCAAATTGGTGAAAAATAGCACGAACACGGTAATTAAGTGCAGAGTTAGCCAAAAAATAAAACCATTTAATTGTTGATTGCTAGACTCTTTTTTTAAAAAATAAAAAATAAAAAATAAAAATTTAACTATACTAAAATACATGTTTATCATGACATCGCCCATTTTTTGTTTTCCTTTTTTATTTTGCAGACAATTAATGATGAAGTGGTTAGAGTCACGCAGGCTGTTTTGTCCCGGTATCTAAATAGGAGATATGGTGAGATAAGTTTCATATTCAAGAGAAAAAAAAAAAAAAAAAAAATCCTACAGAAAGTCAACGGCTCTCTTTTACTACAACATGATAGTTTTTATTTTGTTTATATATTTATTTTTATAGTTATACTCACACACAGGTTTCATAAATTGCTTACCACTAGGCTGAAATTCCAATGTTATACCACTATGCTAATGGCCCATATGCCTTGTAACATGGTTTAATAAATACAATATTTCGTATTTTTTACCCTTTTATTCCTATGAGCCTCTTTACAAATATATACTTGCTTAAAAAGGGTATTTCAAATTGTTGATTTATATAGGTTTAATTTTATTATATGGCTTTGCAGGTGAGGGTAAGAACGACCTCGAAAAGAAAAATTATCTTTCGACAAACATTCGTCTTAGAGTTATTATTCTTTTCTTCAACTTAAGACCGCTAGTAGGGATCCATGTGAGTATCTCTTTGTATTTTAGAGCATATATATATATATATATATAGTTTAAGTAGCTTGTCTTAAAGAAATCGGATATGATTAGTAATTAATCACCTACAATTAGACCTTTTGTGAGCCCTCATTATTATCATAATTAATTCTCATAATTCAAAATAAATACAGGATTTGGTTGATATGATGGAGAAGGGTAAAGAAGGCAGGTGGGGAAACAAGATTGATTATGTCATCCTCCCCTTCAATATTGCATTTCAAGATGCCCAATTAGACTACGTTCGTGAAGCTAAGTCTGTTATGGATCGTAAAAAGGCTTCTCTTGAACCTAATTTCGCATATTTTATTGACAAGTTTGTTAGCAAGTTCGTTGGCATTAAGGTAATTAATTATACATCATCATAAAACCTTACATACTCTACTTGCGATATTAAGGTAGCTTCCATACATAAATGATAAATTGGTAATATTGGAAGAGTAAATATATGTCTGCAGAGTAAATATATGTCGGCAAAATGATCCTCCTTTGGTCTAAAAATAGTTAATCAAATGAATTTGTTTTCAATATATATGTGTGTGTATATATATATTAATGTCCAAAAAAAAATATTTATATATATATATATATTAATGATTATGAAGTGCTTATATGAACTTTTTTTTTTTTTTTTTTTTCTTTGATAATTATGTGCTTTTGAACTTAATTGCTTCCTTCTACGATAATCAGGCTGCAGGCGTTATCTCACACAAAGTTTTCTCTGGAACGACTATGTGATTTTCAAATGAGGCTAGTCCCAAGGAGGAAATTGCTTTTTGTGGGCATCCAATAGCATACATTGCCCCTAGTTGTTATGGTCAACCCAGTGTAATTATTCTTAATCAATTACAAACTGCATGCTTTATATATACAGACACACTCGCACAATTCACAACACTTGGATGTAGAATATATTTTTATGATATACATCACAATAGAATTTGGATGCCTCTATAAAAATTTCATATTCTCTAATGAACTAACTAGACTGAATTAAAAAAAAGTCTTATAAAGTTGAGGTTCCACCAACCTTTGTTATGATTTTATCAGTAGTATTTTACCATTTGACCTATGCATTTAAATTTCAATAAAAATATTAGAAGTTAGAAAAATGAAGTCCATTGATAAAAGCTAGGATGTGACCCTGTCATGACATATGAGATGGTCGCATAATATATTTTATGATGAGCACAATGAAGAAATTTAATTTAATTTGATGATAATCTAGATGCATGTTTTCCTTAATTAGGATCATTATTTACATAAACATAGATTTGCAATGTATCAACGTTTAGGATTATCACCTCTCCGTCGAGCTGACAGTATTATATATATGTTGCAGGCACTACTGATATACGAGGTGAGTTATGTTAACAAAATGACTTTTGTATTATCAGCTGATGAAGCAACCATACCTGACCCACACTGTAATACCCCATATTTAATTAAAAAGCTTAGTTTATTTTTATTTATGTGTATATTTCTCTACCTATTATTGTGCATGCTACATTATTATATTAAATTCATTTAATTGTGCATGTGAATTAATTGTGTATGTTAAAGTAGTCAATTGTGCATGTATTGATATTTTATATTTTTTTTATTGGTAAGGTTTATATTAAGCAATATTAGTTAATTAAAGTATTATATTTATATGGTAAAGTATGATTATGATTGTAATGTATTCTTATGTAATAATAATAATAATTATTATAATAGTTTATTAATAATAATAATATAATATTAATAATAATAAATGTTTATTAATAATAATATAATAATAATTATAATTATAATAATAATAATAAATCAATGTAATGATGAAAAATTAAATATTAGGATAGAATTTCATTTACTATGGTATAATGGTAGATCAAATAACTTGACTATGTTTTGCATTGCCTTAAAGCCATATAGGTGGGAATGTTGAAAGTTAATGAAAATTTAGATATTTGTATTATATATATTATATAAGTTGTATATATATATTAGTTAGCCAACTTACCCTTAAGGCAACTCACTTAAGTTAGAAAGCTTAAAGATTTCAGAGAGCTATTTTATAAGAGTGAAAGGAAAAGAGAGAGAGTAAGAAGCTTGGACCGGTGTAGGCGATTTTACCCGACTACGCACAACCGGCGGATTTATTTTAAATCCATAAGGCAAGTTATTATCTATTTTTCCCCTTTGAATTAATAAATTAATTGTTTAGTTTATTTATATTATTTTAGAGCATAGAGACCATGTAAGGAGTTTAATAAATTAGGAATTTTAGTTTATTAAATTTGTGAAATTTTAATTATATAGGATGGTATATATTTATTTAATGTCCTATGAAATTAATAATGGCTGAAAATAATTAAATAAGGCTTTAGGGATTTTTCTAGAATTTTCTAGAATTTTTCGGGATTTTTCTGTAATTTCCAGCGAGGCTCCGGCGAGATTTCCGGCCACCGGCAATGAGGAAGGTGACCGGAGTGATCCCATGTGGTGCGGCGCACAAGGCTTACTATGCGCGCGCATCAGTAGCGGTTAGATGGGATTTTAAATCACAGATTGATTCGGTATAGCGTAGCACACAATAGCATGGTGCACGCAAGTCAGGAGCCGTTGGATTAAAGGGTGAGCCTTGGATCAATTCCATACAGCGCACCCACAACAAAGTCCATGCAACCAATGAATCAGGGTCCGCCACGTCTGCAGTAGCCTTCAACGCGCGCGTGGGAGCGCGTGCGCGCGTGTGGCTGATGCCAGACGCGCGTGGAGGCGCGTGTAAGCGCGTGCGCGTGTGAGGAAAGTGGCGGCGCGTGTAGGAAGCTCTGGGAGGCGCGTGAGGGCGCGTGTGGGGTCTCTGCAGCTGCTGGAAAAGTCCAGAATACCCCTAAGGACTGATTTGTAATTTCCAGAGTCTTCGACTTGCATTTTTGGGCCTCGGGTTGGTATTTTCGGGATTAGCGGGACATTAAATGATTATTGTACTACCCGTTAATTATTATTATGTCCGATTACTATTTCTAAATATTAATTGTATCATTTTCAGTACGGGTCGCTATTAAACAGATGTAATTAATTTAATGACATTGTTAAATATTAATTGTGTCATTATTTTATTAAATGGTATTAATGGTTAATGTTCAATTAAATGATTACCTGGTTTTATAAATTGTCCATTATACATTACGGGATTATTTATGTTGTTAATGATATACAAATCATTATTACTATGCTGTGTGCATTTCAGGAGGTAAATGGACTGCTAAATAAATTATGTCGCATTTATATTATATGGATGTGTTGCCATATAGAACCATGTGAGCTGACTAATAAGTTGAGACTCATTTATACCTTATGCATTCGTTGCTATAGACAGATGTGTGGCTGTCGGGGTATGTGGTTTAATATTATTGGCATGTGTTGCCTAATTGACATGCTCAGTATATTTAGTAATATTATTGGCATGTGTTGCCTAATTTGTATGCTCGGTATATTCATCAGTACTTTGAGAGGTGTTATCACTGTGTAGTTCGTTATAGTCTGTGTTGTCAGTACCGTGCACCATGTATAATAGCTGATTTCCCGGGTAGGGAAAGGCGACACTTAACCACCTAGTGTGAGTCTAAGTGATCACCGTCTATTCTGGTTGAGGTCATGTTATACATTGGATAGTTCCCTTAGGATGTATACAGATATAGTACTCATACGATTCATAATGATTAATTTATTTGATTCTCTGATTTGGGTCATAGTAGAGAGGACTTGCTCGTGGGGTTGACCCACCATTGTTGTTATTTCAGGATACGGTCAGTACCCCGTTCCAAGGTTGAGGTTAGCAGTGAGGGACCACCATCCGAACTCATCTACTCTTACGATCCAGTTCAGGGTAGAAGTTTTATGTATTACTTCAGTTTCAGTTTTTATTTACTTTTGACGTTGAACTCTCAGGGTTATATTTAGGGATCCTTGACATAGGATTTCCAAGTTGTAATGGAGTACTGTATTAAATAAAGGATGGATGATTGTTGTATTATTTAGTGTTCCTTTCCTATCTAAATTCTTTTATTTTTATCATTTTGTATTCCATGCTTGTATATTGCCAATTGTTTTTGATATCCCTCGTTTTTCGTGTATAAGCCTGATCAACTTATGCGTGGTAAATGTGGGGGTGTTACACACACCGATTATGTGGTGATCTAGAAGACTCACTTAAGCTCATCAAGAATGTTGTCCTTGAAGGTTGTGTCATTAATGACCAGAGTATATACTATATTGTGTATCAGGGTGTTCAAATAATTCGCTAATCCATTACATTGATTCGAACCAATTCGATTCGTGTGGTTCGGTTCGGTGATGATTTTAAAAATTAGCAATCCGCAATGAACAGTTCGGTTAAAGGATTAAACCCTGAAAAAACCGAACCGATCCGTTAACCGATTCGATCCGATCCGATCCGTGAATTATAATATATATATATATATATATATATATATATATATATATATGTATAGTGTAATATATTATTTCTATTTATTTTTTTTGTTCCTTATTTGTTTTTAAATTAAATGTGTTACAACATACTGTTTTGAAAGATTTATTGTTTGGGCTGAGCCATAACTAAAATAGTAAAATATAATCATATATTGGGTTGGGCCATAACTACAATATTGGGCTATTTGAAAAAGCTCAATTCGTAGGAATCAAACCAAACCAATCTATTATTTCACTGTTCGGTTTGGTTTGGACTGATAGTCCCCACGGATCAGTTCGGTTTCAGATTTAGCCAATCCGTGAGGACCGAATTGGTTTGAATTTTACTCAAAATCGAACCGATCCGATCCGTGATCAGCCCTATTATGTATATATATGGATTATATGTGGGTATGTATGTATGTGTGACTGTGTATAACAAGGAGGGTTGAGTGTGCTTAGGGTAGGAGCATGACTTAGGTTGCATGAACCCTTCCTTCGGCCCCATCCGACGTAATCCTGTAATTGTAATTCCGGTGTTATGTTTTTATCTTTTTATGTAAGTTGATTGTTTATTTTACAAAATCAAACGGGTGCAACCCGACCCGAGAGAATTGTAGATCTCTCACAATCCGAAAAGCTTATGCATCATAATTTTTATATGGATAAATAATGAACAGAGAATGGATATATATCAGGCTGCCAAACATGCCCTTAAGGGCATACATTTAGGCCCAATATAACCAAACTGAATCGATTTTACAAAAACCAAAATATTGGGTTAGACCATGGGTCATGGAAAAAGTCAGAGAAGGGGACAGACACTCGTGAAGAAAAATGTTTCAGAGTAAAGTGACAGGGCTCACCCCTAATTCAATGACCATAGGACTAGAATTTTGAGGTCCAGTTTAAGTCACGTTATCATTAAGTGAAAGTTTATATTAAAAATTCTATAATAATTAAATTTGTAAGTGGTAAACTTTCACTTGATATTGGTTGAATCTAAATTGCAGAATTAAAATTTACACAGTCCCAAAGAGAGATTTGACCGGAGAAAATTTAAATTCTCAAAATCAAAGACGGATTCAAAAATTGTCAATGGAGTAGGTTAATATTAAATATAAATTTAGCTGACATGAGCGTGTTTGGATGGGTTAATGCTATTAATAAATTTATTTTTTGTTGGGATAAAATTACTTATATTAATAGATTTATTTATTATTTTATTTATTTATTTCATTTTTGGGATGGGCTTGAGCCCACAAAATGGACCCCTAGATCAGCCCTTGTTCAAAACACAATATTCATGAAAGATTTGACCAGAAAGAATCCAAATTCTCAAAACACAATATTTTTTTAGGCCTGTTTGGCATGTATTTTGTTTCTGCTGTTTTTATTTTTGGACTGTTACAGTGTCGATTTTAGCAACAAAAGCATGTTTAGTGCAACCTTATTTTATTTTACACAATGTTAAAATACTTCGTGAACAGTTGTCCAAAACCAAAATACCAAAAAAATATTTTTCTTCTTATTTTAACAACTGTTCATGGCCCAAAACCAGAACTGTGCATGTTTCTGTTTCCGAAATTTTCACAACAAAACATTATTTCCAAAAGTATTTTCGATTTTTTTTCCAAAACACTCCTATAGCAAAAATACTATTTTTGTTTTAGCCAAAAACAAATTGCCTAAAACAAAGCGCATGCCAAACAGACCCTTAGCTTTGTTGTGCTAGTGGGCTTGCCTTCTTCGGTTCCTGGCCTGTTTGGTTTTGGTCCTCCCTATGTTGTTTTTTCCTTTGTTCTTACCAAAAAAAAATTCGTCTCATTCTTATTTTTAAGTCGTCAATTAGAAGAAAAAGAAATGGAGGAATAGTAATTTTCATTTAAACTTTGTTAACTAGAATAAAAAAAGAAGGGGTTTGGATCTCTCCAGATATTTTCTTTGCTATCCTTTCAAAAGTGGGAAGTTCTTGAGATAAAAGGATAACAATTTAAAAGGCATTGTCACAATAACCTTTCAAAAGTGAGAAAATTTGTTATGTTTGGTATAACGGAAGAGAAAAGAAAAAATAACATTAGTTAGGAGAGAAATTTTTTTAAAAAAAAGAGAGGAGAGGATATTGTTAACTACTTATTGTGTTTGGTTAATTAAGAAAGGAAAAGAAAATAAATGATATTAATCATGTGTGGAAAAAGAAAAGAAATGCAACTATTTTAATAAATTTAATATCATACCCATTTTTATAGATTTTGTCTTCTATAAAAATAAGGGCAAAATTGATATTAATAAAGTTTCATTAAAAGTTATTGTATTTTCTTCTTTTTCATTCCATTTCCTCCCACTTTTGAAAGGATAACAAAATCAATCCAAGATGCCTAAATTGTATCCTTCCAAATCGTTCAATTTCCCTCTTTTTTTTTTTTTGTATGGTCAAACATGATATTTCATTTTCATCTATTACCTTTCCTTTATTTTCTTTCCATTACCCTCCACCAACCAAACTGACCCTTGAAGAGAAAGGATATTGAGAAGATTTAAGAGAAAAGATAGCAACTTAACTAATACTTTTATAATACAAAAAATAACCTTAACATTTAGTTAAAATATTTAAAATATATTTGAGTCCTACCTTAACATTAGGGTATGAAAGTAAATTGGTTATTGAGGACTTATTGGGTACATATGCTATATATACCAAGCTATCGAGTGGTTGAGGAAGCTAGCCACATTGTCAACTTGGGGTTTAATGGCTTTAACGTATATTATGAGACAGGGTCACTGGGCTTGGTGGTTGGTCATAATAGCATTATATACAACTTACTGTATCATGTGACACATTTTATCGAGTGGGCTATAATAGCAATAACTATATAATTTATTTTAATTAACAGAGTTTGTTGAGTGGGCTATAATAGGAACAACTATATATTGTTTTGTACTTTTTTGTTTTAAAATTTTTGTTCACCTATCTATTTTGAAATGTCCAATTTTTAATAGATGTATTATTTTTTATAATATTTCTAAAGTACTATTTTTTTTTAATGTTGACTTGATTATACCAGTGTATATATACAATATTCCTAATTCTAGAGTAGTTTTCAAGAATTTTAAGAACATATAAAAAAAAAATAATAAAAAATAAAAAAAATAAAAAAAAAAAAAATTAATATATGCAAAACATGTGACTTTTTGATCCAACCAGTCGTGGAAAACTCAATCAGAACTTTCAAAGGTGATAACTTTTTATTTAAGAAAAGTTACGCCACTCATTGCATAAGCATGAAAAACTTGTAACGAGCTCAATAACGCGGCCATTATCATCCACCAGATTAGAGTTGTTTTGGATGTGAAATTAGGTCGTTTTAATAGGGTTTTCGTGAATTTAGTTGTTCTCAGAAAGGTAAAGTGCAAAACAAAAACCAAAAAACAAAAAAAAAATCTTTATTATATACAAAATGTGCAAACACCCCTAAAGCGTTCAAAAAAATCTTACATTTTTCTAATTAAGTAGATAAGGACATTTTGTTAATTTGAAAACTGAAAAACATAAAATTCCCTTATGATAAAAATAAATATAAAAAATAATGCTTTCAGTTTTTAAGTTTTTTAAAGGTATTTTGGGGTTTTTATAAAAAGTTTTGTCAAAATTAACTGTTAATACATATTAATTAGGGCACAAATTTTAAAATATTTTAAAATTATGGGAATTTATATGTACGTACTAAATAATATGAATGTCCTTTGCATATTTTTTATATAAGGGGGAAATTTTTTGCACTTTATCCTTTTTAGAATTTTCCTAATTTCTCATTATTTTTGTTTAGGCTAGAGTTGGAGTAGCTTTGCTTTGAATTTTGTGGTGGTCGATCTAATTTTGTGATTAGGGGCTTTTTTGCTAATTTCAATAATTTTTAGAGGTAGTTGGCTGCTACCTACATATTTTAATATTTTTTATATATAGTTATTATAAGTTAAGTCACACAATTCTTCTTAATAGGTCAATCTCACACTCCGAGCACGATTCTGCTCTCACGCTCCACACATACTTTCACTTCCGTTTCTACTATTTGTGACTTAATTTTACTGCTTTCATGCTCCCGCTTTCGAATTTAAGCAATACTTAGACTGTTGACCTACCTTTTCATTATAAAGAACTCTTGAGTACTCATTTTTTGGTCATCAACTGTTCATCCAATTCTCTAAAAACTACAAATATATATATATATATATATCAATTTTTTTTTTAAATGTACAAAATAATTATAAAAGCAAGGCCAAAAGGCATATAGCACCTTGGTTAGTGCATCTCCAATGTAAAATACTATTTCTGCATTGCAAAATTATATTTTAAGAGGAGCTATACTGTTATATTTTAGCAATTCTGTTCCAATGGTGCATTTCATCAAAAATATTATATTTTAATAATTCTGTTCCAATTGTGCTAACACTTTAATAATTACTTTCTTTATTTTAATCAATGCATTATTCTTACATTTCCATGTGACTTTTCACCCATGTCTTGCACAAAAATTCAAAAAAAGGTTTGAGAAAAGTTATAAACATCTTATACATTTTTTATACACAAAAAAATATTTTTTTAATCAATTTTTTGTGATATTATGAGTCTAAACGCAATCATTAATGTAATAAAAAATTCGTTTCATGACACATAAAATAAGTAGTTATCACTTAATAAATTTTAAACTTTTGTTAACTATAATACTATATTATTATTGTTGAAAAAATTACATTTTAATGTTCAAAATTATTTACAATGCATGTGTTACTATTAATTATCTAATAAGTATTGAATACGTGTTAGAAATTAAAAAGTATATTTTTTAATTATGTATTATTTAAAAAGTAATGAACACATAACTATGAGTAACTTAAAAATATCGATATCTAACACGTATCTGATACAAGTACAACACTGTTGTAACAATATTCATAAGATAGTAAATGAGGTGAATCCCATTGTCATAACAAAGAATCAATTTTTATTTAATTCTCAGTAAAAAATCACAACCAAGTCTATCTTCCAACAAAGTTTCATATTTATCATAAAGTACACATTTTTGGAAACAGCCATTGGTTGGTGAAGAAAAAAATTAGAGTAGGGGAAAAACAATAAATTAGAGTAAGTGGCATCAACTTTTTATTTTGGGTTACCTTTCATATATAAATAAATTAGAGTAAGTGGCACTAAGGTAATTCTACATCGTCATAATACTTTAAGGCTATGTTAGTGTGTATGGAATTGGAGTTTACGAAATTGAAAAAAATATAACTAACATAATTAAATCAAAATTTTCTCCAATTCTACAATTTTTTTATATTTTACTCTCATGTTTATACAAGTTGCTTGAATTTCCTAAAAATCAAAATTATAATTAATTAAGGTGCCCAATTCATTACTTCTCTTAACCATGTTCTCCCCCTCCTGTTTTTTTATTTTTTATTTTTATTTTTTCGATCTCGTAAATAAATACACACCTTTACAACCCAATTGCGGGGTTCAAGTGCTCACTACCTTTTCAGATGAGAGATTCTATCACCAAAGTCAATCCTAAAATAAATGTATCTGTTTTCAATTTATATATATATATATATATATATATATATATATATATCAACAACTATGAAGTGCTTATGATTTTATTTTTTGGTAATTAAGTGCTTATGAACTTAATTAATGCTTCCTTGTATGATAATCAGGTGGCCGGCGTTCTCTCTCATAAACTTTACTCTCGTGCAACGATTTTCTCAAATTTGGCTGATCCTAGAGAGAAAATTGCTTTTTGTGGATATTCAATAGCATATATTGCCCCTAGTACTTATGGCCAACCGAGTGTAATTATTCTTACCTTTCTTTGGGAGCACCAAATTGTCCACTTAAATTTAAAATTAAAAGAAATTTTGTTCAATAGCATATATTGCCCCTAGTACTTATGGCCAACCGAGTGTAATTATTCTTACCTTTCTTTGGGAGCACCAAATTGTCCACTTTAATTTAAAATTAAAAGAAATTTTGTTCAAAATTTAAACTAAATTTTCCCCCTTCGAAAGCGTCAAGTTGGTTATAATTTTTTATTGGATAAAAGTATGCAGATAATCACAACCTATTAACAAAGGAAGTTTTGAATATTTATTGGTAAAAGTACACTGCTCTGTTAGTACTTTCAAAGTACCCAACAATTTTTTTAAAAAATGGTAAAACGAACATGCACCCAATAAAATTTACCTTATCCTTTCAGTAATGTTGGCTCGTTTAGTTATAACTATCCAAGGCAATTTTTTTTTTAATTAATTGATTTGAATACAATTTTTCATATAAAAATTAAGTTCATATGTAATGGTCCCTGGTAAATTTAATTAACTTATGTAGTATAGTTTCAATTTATAAAATTAATGTACCAGTATTTTTTTTTATATGGTTTGATAAAATGAGATGGTCCCAAGTAAATTTAATTTATTTTGATGATATGTAGATGCATTTTCTCAATCATATATTAGTATCATAATCTATATAAATTGTATATAGATATCAATTGGTAATTGGGATATATCAGTCCTTGTTAAGCTGACGGTATTATATATGTTTATATGTGTTGTAGGCACTGTTGATTCACGTGATGAGTTCTGCTAGCAAAATGACCATTGTATTATCCGTTGATAAAACAATTATTCCGGATCCACATCAGTTATGCGACGATTTAGAAGAGTCACTTAAACTTATCAAAAATGCTGTCCATTGAAGGTCTTGCCATGGATGGCTAGAGTATACTACTAAATTGTGTATCTTCGAATTTATACGCATAGCTTTATATGCGTGTGACTGTGCGTATATTTAAGTAAGAGGGTTGGGGTTGAGTTTGCTCAGAATTTATTTGCATGGCTAAATGTGTCGTGTGTGTGTGTGTGTGACTGCGCATAATAAAGAGGGTTGAGTGTGTGAATATGTTTTTACAGCATCTCGAAAAGTTCCTTTGGCATGCTCTACAGTTAGCTTTTTAATAGTTATAAGATGATAACTTTTGATATTCTTACTTTACAATTTAGCGACGAAAAAAAAAAAAAAAAAAGCCTTAGAAGCATATATGGTGTTGTAGTTTGTCAAAAGATTTTGATCAGTGAATTTTTTTTTGCAAAGAAAAAGAAAATTAATATTTATTGCTAACTTGTCATTCCCCCAATTTTTGGTTTTTCAAATTACTTACGTTGCCACAACACGTAAATAGGGATGTCAACGGAATAGGTTTGGGATAGGATACCCCTTTCACAAACCTATCCCACCAATGGAATTTTTTTCGAGCACTCGCCTCTACCTTGTTTGTTGATTTTTTTAGCTTTGTTGTGCCAGTGGGCTTGACTCCTTTGGCTTTCCTAACTAGATTTGGCTTGTTCTCCCTATGTTGTTTTTCACCTTTGTTCACATCAAGATTAGCCATCGCGTTATTAGTGGTGATTGTGGTGTAACATAATCAGTTATGGCAGTAGTATTTTTTTTTAAAACTTGCAAATAGTGACCAAATTAGACGAATATGCTACTTTTTACAACATCATTCAATAAAGATGATTTTTAAATGATTTTTAGTTATTTTTATTGAATTTTTGAATACTATTTAACACAAGTAATAACCTGTAGGTGTAAAATTTCCCCCAACCAATTACGATCGAGAGAAAATAATAAAACACACTCAATAAACAATCGGAATAAACAAGAACAGTGTCTATTGAAGAATTGAATTGCTTGTCCCTTTATTGGAGGTCTCAACCTCTATTTATACACAAAAGTTGGTAGAATTATGGTAGGACTCGCGTTACTTGTCCTCCAATTCTTTCCATATATGACTTTCTTTACAAATAGAGTTCTTTCCATTGTATGATATTTCCTATGTAGAATTTGCTTTGTATAAAAACTTTCCATCCGAGTTGACTCCTTTGTTAAATAGGACTGAGCCATATTTAGCTATACTTGGGCCAGATGCGATTTGGTGCAAGTGACTTAACTGATGGATCAAAACTCCAACAGCAGTGATGTTGGGCTGATCGGTACTTTTGTCTGCCTTCGAAGGCCCAACATAAATGATAATGGGTTAAAGCACAACGTAACTTGGGCTTGATCTGGATGGACTTTAGAGATCTCAAGAATGCAGATTTGTATAATGGTGACGTGTCTCATTCTTATTGGAGGGAAATTTTTCCCTCTACACTTTGCCCCCAATTCCACTTTAATTAGGTTATGGCTCCTAATTAAAGGGGAATTGAAGTTGTGTAGTTGCCATTCTCGCATTAGGCGTTTCCATTCGCATCTATTGTTATTCTGACTCAAGGGCTTCTTCAAGACTCACTTTTGTTCTCAGTGTGCTCATTCTATCTACTGCGTTCTTCATACTCTTCATATCTCCAGGTTAGTTCTTCTTTCCATTCTTCCAATCTTACATTATAAGTACTTCGACTACTCCTGAGCTTATAAAGATCATAGATTCTGAGTCCACACCCTCGTCTTCTCCTAATCTCATTAAGGTTCCTCCATATAGGGTTTCGAACTTCCCTAAACCTGTAAATGACTCGGTTAATCAGCCGAATGCTTCCTCGATCCAAGCTAAAACATCCACCTCTGGGTCAGACAATATCCTCACTAAGGAAGAAATGAATGCAATTTTATCTATTCGTCGCATCCCGTTCTCCATTGAATCCGTAATGGAAGAATTCGAGATTCACGAGGGGGTAGAAATTGCAGAATACCCCAAAGGCGCTGATTTTTGCGCCGGCGAGAGAGTCGGAGAAGACGAGTTGCTCCTCTCTGTTGGGCATCTCAACTTTCTTCGGTTCCCCTTTCATCCTTTCTATCACTTAGTCTTCAACAAATTGGGGATTGCACCCCTGCAAGTAAACCCTAACTTCCTTCGAGTAATCTCGGCACTCCTCATTCACCGATGGCAAGAGAGTCATGACCTGACTCTGGCTGACTTGCTGATTACTTATTCTATTTCTAAGCATGGGACCAAACCTTGTCGTTTCTTTTTCACTTCCCCCTTGCACCAAAGGATATGTACAGACATCCCTACTTCTGAGAAGAAGTGGAAAGAGATGATGATAATCATTAAAGGGAGATGGGTCGTGCCCCAATCGAGCAAACTCTCAATCCCTCGCAAGTTTGGGAAGTTAGTTATAGAACATCCCCCATTTCTTCATGAAGATTGTTCTGGCTGTTTCCCATGTCGAGTCTTATTCTTTCGATATATTTACGAGTTTCTTGGTGTTTTTTCAGCGACATTTCCTTCTTCGGCTGCCAAGAAGAGGCTTTCCTTCCTGGAAAGGTAGGTTTGGAGCGACCCTCCTTCGATCGAGAACTTGCTTACTTCTGCAAGTCTTAAAGCAGTTACTTCCAAAGCTGTAACTGCTGATCTCATGGACCTCTCACTTCCATCATTCGACAGTTTCCCCATGACTGAGGAAGAAAAACAGAGGGCTGAAGCCTTGAAGAAGAAAGCTGCAGAGAGTGCCCCGTTGACTATATTACGCACAAACGAGCAGGAGAAGAAGATTGACGAAGTCCCTTTGAACAAGAAGGCAATGCTGAACCCATCTTCAACCATGAAACCCAAGGGTGCTTCCAACCCAAAAAGCAAGAGGAAGAAAGCCGAGGAGATTAACCCTGAGGATGAGGTCAGTGCTTACGTCCTTGCCGAGGCTGGGGCACCTTGGACTCCTTCCTTCTCGAGGGCTGACAAGTCCATCCTCTATGTTGGTGATTCTATGATCACTGACCCATCTGCAGCACTGGCCGTTGCTCGGGGAATGTGGCTCCCCAAGGATGAGGAAATTATTGGCAGAATGGGGTTGGAACAGCTACTCCCATCTGCCCCTGTTAGAGCTATAGAGGTTTGTTCCTTCCTTTATTTCTATTGTCATAATTGTCTGACAAATTTTCTTACATTCTTATTGTCTCATGATGCAAGGCTTGTATCATACTATGGCCCTTTGTGCTACTGCTAAGGCTCAGTCTCTCTCTCTTAAGAAGATGGAAAAAGATTTCAGCAATTCTGAGAAGAAGGCATCCCATGCCATTGCCAATGCACAAATTGCATATGAGGCTCGGGATGTTTACAAGAAGCGTTTGGCTACTTCTGATGCAAAAGTTGAGTCATTGGAGGCTAAAGTCCAGCGCTTGAACGATGCCCTTAGCACCTGCATCATTGCCGGGAGGCAGATGCAAGGTCGTTACTCGAGTCTCGCACGCTTGTCAAGTGCAAAAGCTTACCGGTCCGGCTTCAATCAAGGCTCAGGCCCCAAACGATGGATCCTGATGCCTTTGATGTGAACATAGGGGTATCCTTCCCTTACAATGAGGGTCCAAAGGCTCAGGAGGCTGAGGTGTTTTTTGTTGAAATGGTGAAGGCTTACCCGGAAGATCCTTCAAGCTCATCAACTCTTGTAACTCCTGGTCTTTCAATTCCTCCACCTGCAAGTCCAGCTGTGGTAGAAGCTTTCGAATCTGCCCCGTTTGATCCGAAGAGGAAGTAGGATCGAGTAACTTTTTTTTTTCTCTTGTAATGAAACAATATTAAGAATGATAAATTTGAATGGTATAACCTTGTTTCTTAAGCTGTGTTTCTTTTATTCTGCTTTGACTGAGTATGCCAGTATGCTTCTGATATTGTACACACTTTGTTGAGAGATTTTTTTTTTTAAAGGAAAGTACCCTGCTTGAAGGTTCCTTATTTGTTTTAGTCCGAAGCAAAATAAATAAGAGGTTTTCTGAGCCGGACACTTAGTGTCCAAGGCGAATGAATTACTCCCTAGCGCTGAGCCTGAGGGACTCCCTGGCGCTGAGCCTGAGGGAGTTTTCTGAGCCGGACACTTAGTGTACGAGGCGAGGTTTTTGCCGAGCTGAACACTTAGGGTCTGAGGCGAATGAATTACTCCCCGGCGCTGAGCCTGAGGAAGGTTGTGCCGAGCCGGACACTTAGGGTCCGAGGCGAATAAATTACTGAGGCGAATAAATTACTCCCCGGCGTTGAGCCTGAGGGAAGTTTTGCCGAGTCGGACACTTAGGGTCCGAGGCGAATAAATTACTCCCCGGCGCTGAGCCTGAGGGAGGTTTTGCCAAGCCGGACACTTAGGGTTTGAGGCGAGGTTTTGCCGAGCCGGACGCTTAGGGTCCGAGCCGAATAAATTACTTCCCGGCGCTGAGCCGGAGGGAGGTTTTGCCGAGCCGGACACTTAGGATTCGAGGCAAATAAATTACTCTCCGGCACTGAGCCTGAGGGAGGTTTTCATATATATATTCTTCTCTTCGCCGTTTTTTTTTTTTTTTTTTTTTTTCAAACAACTTGCCGAGGACTCAAAAATGATAGGAGGCCAAAAAAGCAAGTAACAATGGCTGGGAAGTTTCCTATTTGTTTACTTTAGAGACTTTCCTCCATTGATACTCCCTTCTTGGCAACCATATGTAATGGACTACGCATATATTAACCACATTTCATTTCTATTTTTATCCGATGTGGGATAAAGAGTTTTAACCATAGGTCAAAATGCATCCTTTTTAATAACTTGCTTCCAACATTGCTTTGCATAAAAGCATAAAATTGCATAATCATAGTATAGTATGAAAATTTCTTTGCATAAAATTTGAAATTTTCTTTCTTTGCATAAAAATTGCTAATGCATAATGCGACGCAACGCAAAATTGCATAATCATAGAATGGTGGTATGGCCCCCATTTTTATGGAAAGAAACAAATAGAAGCAAAATAAAGAAAAGCATGGCTGACTATAGGCTTACGCAGCCTTATTTGTGAAGAATTCTTAATAAAATTGACAAACTTATCTCATGGAAGTACCGTTTAAGGTGTATTGCATTCCAAGGACGCGTAATGGGACATCCGTCAGTTTCGGCCAAACGATATGCTCCCTTCCCCATTACTTCGGTAACCTTGTAGGGTCCGGTCCAATTAGGTTCCAGTTTCTTTACATGAGCTGTCTTTTGCTTCAGAACCCAATCGCCTACCGCAAAGCTCCGGAATTTGGCACATTTGTTATAATTGTTGCGCAGCTGCTGCTGATATGAAGCAAGCCTAATTGCTGCAGCATCCCTTTTTTCATCGAGGAGGTCGAGGCTATGTTCGAACTGCTGACTATTGTTTCCTTCAAGCAACAAGGATATCAGAAGGGTTAGAACCGCCGCTTCGGTTGGAATCACTGTTTTGAATCCATAAGCCATGGCAAAGGGACTCTCCCCCATGGGCCGCCATAGTGTGGTTCGGTACGCCCAAAGCACCTGAGGGAGATTCTCATACCATTTCGTTTTGAGTTTCTCTAGTTGCTTCTTTAAACAACTGAAAATGGTTCGATTAGTTATTTCAGCCTGTCCATTCCCTTGTGAATGACTGACTGCAACTAATTTTTGTATAATTCCATACTCAGCGAAGAATTTTCTTGTACTTCTATTGTCGAGGTTCTTACCATTGTCCATCATAATGACTTTTGGGACCCCAAACCGGCAAATGATGTTGTTCCAAAGGAAACTTTTTACCTGCTCATGGGTCACACTTAAGTAGGCCTCGGCTTCTACCCATTTAGTGAAATAATCTGTGGCCAGTAGCACGTACTCTTTTTGTTCCACAATCTTAGGTAAAGGGCCTACCATATCAATCCCCCATTGTGCGAATGGCCATAGATTTGCCATTGCATGCAAATCTTTGGCAGGTTGATGCTTTATGGGACCGTGACGTTGAGATTTGTCACACCTCCGAATATACTTTCTGCATTCAGGGCCAAGTACGGCCAGAAGTAACCTTGAGTTAGAACTTTATGTGTAAGGGATCTACCCCCAGAATGGTTGCCACAATCTCCGTCATGGATTTGTTTCAACACCACAAGAGCCTCAGTAGGGCTTAAACATTTCAAGTAAGGACCTGAAAATGACTTTCGGTATAACTGATTGTTAATGATGGCATATTTAGCTGCGGTGAGATGGAGCTTCCGTGCTTCGGACTTCTGGTTTGGAAGAACTCCATGCTTGAGGTAGGCTTCCAATGGATCAATCCAGCATGGTTCTCGAGGAACAACTGGAATCACCATTACTTCCTGCGAAGGATTAATGCTGAGCTCGTCCAGGACGTCAATCGGCACAATCCGAGTCAGATCTTCATTTAAGGATGACACTGATATGGCCAATTGATCTGCTTCCGCATTCTTAACACGAGGTACCTGACAGAATTTGATTTGATCGAATCCCCGTGCAGCGTTCTCTACAGCTTCTTTATATACTTTCATTCTTTCCTCTTTGGGATGGTACTGACCTGTCACTTGATTTATAACAAGCTGTGAGTCACTAAAAACCTTTAAACAACGTACCTGGAGGCTGCTGGCCAATCGAAGACCAGCAAGTAACGCCTCGTACTCGGCCTCATTGTTCATAACCGGGAACTTCAAACAAATAGATTGCTGCAACTTGGTGCCTTCGGGTGTTGACATTACAACTCCTACCCCTGCACTTGCTTGATTCGAGGAGCCATCGACTTGAAGCTCCCACTATGGTTCAGGGTGTACCGGCTCTTCGAGAGTGTCTTCATATTCGAGAAGAAAGTCTACTACGGCCTGTCCCTTGTGCGACACCTTTGGCTCATAAGTTATGTCGAATGAACTAAGCTCGATAGCCCATTTGGTAATTCTCCTAGATAGATCGGGCTTAGAGAGCATACCCCGTATAAGATAGTTGGTGAGTACCACAATGCTATAAGATTCAAAATAATCCCGAAGCTTCCTCTTGGCATAGACCAAGGCTAAGATGACTTTTTTTGCTTTACTATATCGTGTCTCCGCATCTGTCATGGTCTTACTTGTGTAGAAGACTGGATATTGCCTCTTCCCTTCCTTTCTAATCAATGTTGCACTTGTCGCTATATTAGAAATTGACAAATACATAATAAGAACCTCCCCGGGTTTTGGAGCGGATAGAATTGGTGGTTCGGCCATGTAACCTTTCAACTGACTAAGGGCCTCCTACTGCTGAGGTCCACATATATCTTTATTCTTAGATCGTATAGCATCGAAGAATGGTTTGCACTTATCTGACAATTGGGATATAAATCGGCTGAGGCTGCGATCCGACCGGTAAGAACCTGCACCTCCCTGCAATTTTTTGGTTCCTGATTCTGGATGAGGGCCTTAGCCTGAGCCGGACTTACCTCTATCCCTCTTTTATTTACTATGTGGCCGAGGAATTGACCTGATGATACCGCGGAGGAGCACTTAGATGGATTCAGCTTCATGTTGTACTTCTTCAAGGTATTGAAAACTTCCTGTAGATGCTTCGGATGATTTTCTTTCTTCACACTTTTAACCACCATGTCATCTATATATGCTTCAACTGTCTTTCCCAACAGATTATCAAAGATCTTGTTGACAAGACGTTGATAAGTAACTCCAGCATTCTTCAGTCTGAAGGGCATGACCCTGTAATAATAAGTCCCCTTTTCTGTAATGAAAGCCGTTTTTTCTTCATCTTCGGGGTTCATAGGAATTTGATTGTATCCCGAGTATGCATCAAGGAATGTCAGCCTCTCGTAGCCAGTGGTAGCATCAACCATCTGATCTATCTTGGGCAGAGGGAAGCTATCTTTAGGGCAGGCTTTGTTAAGGTTGGTATAGTCTACACAAATCCTCCACTTTCCATTCTTCTTCTGTACGACTACCACGTTTGACAGCCACTGTGGATATTGCACTTCTCGAATGAAACCTGCTTGTAACAATTTGCTCACTTCTTCAGCTATAATGTGATTGCGTTCGGGGGCAAACCTTTGGTGTTTCTGCTTAACCGGTTTGAATTCCGGATCCACCTTCAGACTATGGCAGGAAACTAAGGGATCGATCCTTACCATGTCCAAGTGATCCCACGCAAAAGCATCTGCATTGCTCCGGATAACATCAATTAACGCCTCCTTTTCTTCGGACTTGGAGGAAGAGCCTAAATAAGTAACCTTCTGAGGGTCGCCGAGGATAACTTCCACAGCTTCAAGGGTCTCCTCGGTGGGCTTCGCAATTTCCTCTTCCTCCTCTACCTGAAGATACTTGGGCAGAGGGCTCTGTAATTGCTATTTGGGTCCAGTTTTGGAGGCTATACCTGGTTGCTGTTGAGTCGACACCCTCTTTGCTTCAACCTGTATCAACATATAGCATTCTTTCGCTGTGACTTGATCGCCCATAAATTAATCACTTCTTTCCCATCCGGAGATAAACACCGCATCACCTGGTGAAGGGTGGACGGAACTCCTCTTATCCGATGTATCCAGCCTCTTCTCATGATGAGATTATAAGAAGGATGGATCTCTATTAAAACAAAGTTCTCCTTCAGAGTCCTCTTCGCCGTGGTTACGGACAAGTCTATTACTCCAAGGGGATCTACTCTTGTGCCATCGAATCCCATTAACGGGCTGGAGGTAGGTCAAATAGATGATGACGGGATCTCTAGCTACTTAAAGACCGTCTTTGTGATTATGTTGGCGCTACTTCCTGGATCTACCAAAACCCTCCTGATCATATAATTGGCCATTAAAAGACTGATGACCAATGGATCCTCGTGGGGGAGTTGAACTTGGGATAGGTCGACATCTCCAAATCCAATACTGATGCTACCCGAAGCGATAGCATTGACCGATGATATCTTCCTAAACTTGTGGGTTGCCCTCAGTCTGGATCTGCATACCCCCTCAGAGTCTTGATCATCTTCAGACTTGACATGTATTGCATGGATGACTTTAACTTGCGTACCTTCCACCTTGCGGGGATAGACCTCGCGGAGCTTTGCATACTCCTTTGTCATGAGGTAATCCATCAACTCACCTCTGGCGATCATATTCTCCACCTGTCGCCTGAGGGATCTGCAATCATTGGTTGAATGCCCATAATCTCGATGATAAGCGCAATGCTTGCTTTTGTCCCTTTACTCCAGGGGTTGCTTTATTGGCTGCGGAGTTGTGAACTTCGTCTTATTCTTTTGGAAGAGCCGAGCCAAGGTAGTTCGGAGAGGTGTAAATCCTTCCTCTACCATTTGCCTCTTTTCAGGTGCCTGGGTGATCGGCGTTGAGGAACGTTGGCTTTTTTGAATCTTTGGAGTTGGAATTCTTTCTCGAGGCTTGTTTTTAACCGTCACGAGGGTGGCGTGCTGCACTCGGTGGGCTATATTTTCCTCAAGCCGAATGTAGATCTAGGCCATGGCATTGAGAGTCTGCATGTCGGGAGGAGAATACTTGACTAAGGAAGTGTGGAACTTCGTCCCCTGAATTATCGCGAGTTTAAATGTCTCTATAGCAGTTGCAGGATGACAATCCGCTATTTCTGAGGCTTCCATGTTGAATCTTAACAAGAAATCCTGCAATGTTTCCCCCTATTTTTGCCTTACGGTGAAGAGGCTAGCAATGCTCTTCTTTTGCTTCTTATTTCTGCAATACTGTGCCAGGAACATGGTGCATAGAGTTACGTAATCCGGGATGGACTTATGCGGTCTATTCCTGAACCACTCTAGTGCTGCTCATGTCAAACTGGTAGGAAAAACTCTGCACATCCAAGGGTCATTACGATCATCCAAAGCCATCTTTTGAGCGTAATGATCTAGGTGCCAAGAAGGATCCCCCATTCCATCAAACTGGGTGAAAGAAGGCATGGTGAATTTCTTGGGCCTCTCAACTAGATTTATATTGTCAGTGAAATGAGTTTTGACCAAGGAATTTTTATGTTCTCTAGCCATCTCGGCAGGTGTCTGAATCTTCAGGAGTCTTTTCTTATCAAAGGCATCCTGAACACCTGCACCATCTGGGATTCCATTGGACCACACCGTACGTTTATGGCTGGATTCAACTCGCTCATCCTATGTGCGATGAGGGACGTTATCTGAAGCCGCAGCCTCGGATCTTGCCCTCCGTTGTTGCTGAACCTCATTCTGTTGAGCCTCATTGGGTCGTGCCCCCTTAGGTGGAGCCCTATCAGGCGGAAGTCCGGTAATCGGAGGAATATTCTGATTAGGGGGTGCTGCTGTGTCACCCACTGGTGGCGGTGGTGCCAACTGAGCCAGCGCCATGTGCAAAGTGTTATTCTGCTGTTGAAGCAAGGCGATCTGAGCCACGCTTGCTTCGTTTGCCTGACGAAGTACGTCAAACTGGTGTAGAAACTCTTCACGCATCTTCTGCATCAACTCCGTCTGTTGATCTGTTGAAGATCCTTCGTTTGACATTCTGAATGGTAGTTGCAGGATTCACCTGTGAAACAAAAACAAAAGTGGGAATATATTTGCACGCGTTTCCCACAAACGGCGCCAAAGTATAGGTGCAAAATTTCGCCCAACCAATTACGATCGAGAGAAAATAATACAACACACTCAATAAACAATCGGAATAAACAAGAACAGTGTCTATTGAAGAATTGAATTGCTTGTCCCTTTATTGGAGGTCTCAACCTCTATTTATACACAAAAGTTGGCAGAATTATGGTAGGACTCGCGTTGTTTGTCCTCCAATTCTTTCTATATATGACCTTCTTTACAAATAGAGTTCTTTCCATTGTATGATATTTCCTATGTAGAATTTGCTTTGTATAAAAACTTTCCATTCGAGTTGACTCATTTGTTAAATAGGACTGAGCCATATTTAGCTATACTTGAGCCGGATGCGATTTGGTGCAAGTGACTTGACTGATGGATCAAAACTCCAACAGCGGTGATGTTGGGCTGATCGGTACTTTTGTCTGGTTTCGGAGGCCCAACATAAATGAGAATGGGTTAAAACACAACGTAATTTGGGCTTGATCTAGATAGGCTTCTGAGATCTCAAGAATGCAAATTTGTATAATGGTGACGTGTCTCATTCTTATTGGAGGGAAATTTTTCCCTCCACATAACCTACTTATAATTTTTAGGTCGTTGTCTTAATTATATATTTTTTACTAAACTAATAAAAAAATATAATTAAAACATTATAAATGTTGGATGTTCTAATTTCTAATAGTTGGTATAAAGTATTGAAGGGTGTGACTAAGGTAATAAAAAATAAATTAAGTGAAATGAGTACTCTAATTACAGAAAGCATATTTGAAAAGACTGTACACATTACATAAAGAAAGCCCACGACAAAGGATTTTTAAATCTCTTTGGCCATCAAATAGAAAAAACCAAATTTATGGTGGTTCAATTTCACGATTCATAAATGGCAAGCCAAATTCAGATGAGAATACATGTTAGGTGCATCTGCTATTTATATCTAGCTGACAAGTAGTTGAAGAATGCAAGCATGTGGTTGAGTTAATGGCTAACTTATTATACGGTTTTTTATGAGACACAGTTTTGATGGGTGGGCCATATAATACCATTAACTAACAATATGCTGTTCTGTCATTTGAAAATCACTTGCTAAGTTCGGGACCCCAACCCACCTTTTCATTTGTACGGTTTGAAGTTATGTTTTTATTTTTTATTTTTTATTTTTTGTTACGAATGTGTTCGTATTTAAAATTTTCTAGTTAATTAATTATAAAAAGCCTATAATATATACTAATAAGGTATTCCTTACTCTACTCACTCACAGATAGATGGAATAGACCCGACGAGGTTTACAAGCTAGCACTCCCGAGAGGCCCAAGGTTTCCGGACTAGACCATTGAACTGCTACCATGTCCTAGCCTAATACAAATGAATCACAAATTTCAGTAAAATATTCACCACAAATCATTCAATACAATACAATAATTTCTGAAAAAGTACTGAATGGCCGATGAAGCAATAAAGGAGAGCACCAGGAAAACAATAATGTTATTGTGAGTTGAGCTTATATATATATATATATATATATACACACAGTAGTAGGAGAGTGAAGTAGCTAGGTAGTAACTAGCAAGTATGAGTAGAAGAAAATCAGGTGTCTCCAGAGTTCTTAAGCCAATTCAAACAGCAAAAGTAGATGGCGAAGAAAATGTGGTTGTGGGTGAGCCATTGAGTCCTATAAGTCGTGTGTTACATGAACCAGGGTCCAATCTTCACCTCGTAATTACCCTCGGCTGGAAATCAAAAGTCCACCATGACGTCTTGAAATCCAATCTCATGCCTGATCTCCTTAAGCACCGTCGTTTATCTAGTTTGCAGGTATTAATTAGTAGGGCATATATACATAATTAATGACTACTTAAATAAATATACAGATTTACTAATTTTCATAAATTACTCAAGTTCATGAATTAATTAATTACATTGGATGTTCAATTTTTTTTTTTTCATACTAATCTAGAAAGCATATATGCAATGCAGGTTGGGAACAAAGAAAATGGTGAAGAAATTAGATGGGTTCAAACAGATGTGGATGTGGACGACCATTTCATAGTCCCAGACTTGGACCACAAAATGGAATCGCCAAATAAGTTCGTTGAGGACTACATCTCCAACCTCAGTAACACCAGGTTTGACATGTCGAAACCTATGTGGGACTTCCACCACCTCAACGTCAAGACCTCTGATGCCGAGGCGGTTAGCATCCTTCGAGTCCACCACTCCATCGGTGACGGCATGTCAATGATGTCTCTGCTACTTGCTTGTAGTCGAAAAGCCTCTGATCCCAATGCTTTGCCAACCATTCCAGTAACTAAGAGATCCAACGTCACTCACTCTCGTGGATTGTTGTCTGTTTTCAACATGATTTGGAGCAATTTAATAGCTATAATTGCATACTTTTTGAAGGATACAGAAACACCTCTGAAAGGTCCACTGGGCGTCGGGTCGAATCCTCGACGTTTCGTTCACCGGATACTTAGCTTAGATGATATCAAGTTGGTGAAAAATAGCATTAACACTGTAAGTGTAATGATTTATATTATATATATTACAAATTGTTGTCATACGTGTAATGAGATCATTTTTTTTTTGGCTTTTTGGTTTCACAGACAATTAATGATGTCGTGGTTGGAGTCACACAGGCTGCTTTGTCCCGATATCTAAATAGGAGATACGGTGAGCCAAGTTTCATTTTTGAGAGGAAAGTTTCCGACCATGGGGTTAATGACCCATAGGCCCTATGAGATAATTTTTATTTATTTATTTATAAGGTGGTTTAATTTTATTATATGACATTACAGGTGAAGGTAAGAGCGACCCAAAAAAGAAAAATTATCTTCCAAAGGACATTCGTTTTAGAGCTTTAGTTTTCTTCAACATAAGACGGTCCGCAAAGATCCATGTGAGTACTTCTTTATATTTAATATTTACCTTTAACATTAAGTGAGTTGTGAGCCCACAATATTATTATCATAATTAATTCTCACAATTCAAATTAAATACAGGATTTGGTTGATATGATGGAGAAGGGTAAAGATGGCAGATGGGGAAACAAGACTGGTTATGTCCTCCTCCCTTTAAGTATTGCATTTCAAGATGACCCATTAGATTATGTTCGTGAAGCTAAGGTTGTTATGGATAGTAAGAAAGCTTCGGTTGAACCAAATTATGCATATTTTGTGGCCAAGTTTGTTAGCAAGTTCTTTGGCAGTAAGGTAATTATACATCATCATATATACCATAAACACACTTACATACTGTTAATTTACTCGTATGATATTAAGCATTACTCTCCTGTATAAAACCATTAAGCCCACTCTTGTACATTTTACTCTCCTGTATATATACAACTTGCTTGAATTTATGAGAAAAGAAAAAAAAAAAATTGATTTAGGTGCCCAATTCATTACTTCTCTTATATATATATATATATATATATATTAATTGTCTGGTAAATAACACTCCCTTAATTACATCCCATTGTTGGGTTCAAACTCTCACCTCCTTTTGAGAAGAGAGGTTATGTTACCATAGTCGATAGGAAATAAATATATCTGTTTTTTCAAATATATATATATATATATATATCAACAATTATGAAATGCTTATGATTTTTTATTTTGATTTTTTTATATATAATTAAGTGCTTATCAACTTAATTAATACTTCCTTCCATGATAATCAGGCGGCCGGCGCTCTCTCTCGCAGAGTTTTCTCTATTGCGACGATGTGGTTCTCAAATGTGGCTGGTCCTCGAGAAGAAATCACTTTGTGCGGGCATCCACTAGCATACATTGCCCCTAGTTGTTATGGCCAATCAAGTGTAATTATTTTTACCTTACATATGGGAGCAAGGAATCAACCACTCGAATTTGAAATTAGATTTTCTCCTATTTGAAATCCAAGAGACACATTTGCTGCTTCTAAGCATGACATTAATGAATTACAAACTACATGATTTCTATATACAAACACATGCCCACAATTCATTCATATAATTTTTTATTCTCTTCATCCCAAAATAGTTGTCTCCTTTGGTGAGTTAAAGTTTTCAAAACAGACGATTATTTTAGAATAGAGAGAGTACTAAATAGAAATGTGTCGCAACCTGTTAACAAATAAAATATTAAATATTTATTGGTCTGAGTCCTATGTTGTTAGAACTTTCAAAGTACCCAACAATTTCTCTTACATAGTTCTTCTTATAACACTCACCTTATCCTTTCAGTTAGGCAGTTTTGTATAGTTATACAACTATTCAAAAATATTTTTCTTCTTATTAATTGATTTGAATACAAAATTTGGTAAAAAAATTAAGTTCATAAATAAAATGAAGTTTATTTTGAAAATGTTTTTAGAGTAATGCTTTTTCATCACAATAGTTTTGAACTCTCCACATATAATCAATGAATTAAAAGATATATTAAAAATTTTATTTTACTTTTTACCTACTTTAAAAAATTGGTGATTAAATGCGAACAACTTATATTTCTTTTTATGAGAAAGCTTTCTTAAGGGCATTATCACATACATCGCAAAAGAGAATTTTGATGCCGCCATTAAAATTTCAATAGATTTGCAGTGTATGAATTAGTTGTGATGTATCACTCCTTGTCAAGCTGACGGTATTAAATTATCTCGCAGGCACTGCTGATTCACGCCATGAGTTATGCTGACAAACTGACTTTTATACTATCCGTTGATGAAGAAACCATTCCTGATCCACACCAGTTATGTGATGATCTAGAAGAATCACTCAATCTCATGAAGAATGCTGTCTTTGAAGATCGTGTCAAGAATGCCTAGAGTATATATACTGAATGGGAGCTGTTATTCACGCTCCACTTTTATCCTCGGACGCTCAATGGATTTTTATGACTTTGTCCCCTTTTTTTCAACTCTTTCAATCTCCTTAGCTTGTTCTGATTCCTCTTTTCGTCCCTTGAGTTTATGATTTTTTATTTCTATCCTCACAAATTTTCTCCAATGTGAAGAACAATAAGAACAAAAGAATCGAACGACACAGAGAGAAGCTAACCGATGGTATAGAACTGAACAAAAGAATCGAATAACAGACACGGATAGTTTGGTATCTGTGTAAATGAACACACCCCCATTATGATGTTGAATAATAAACTTGATTTTAGTATTTAGTATTTTTAAGTATTTTTATATCCATGATGCATATGTGAATTTATCATATATGTTAGTGGGTAGCAAATTCTCTTAGTGGGAGTTAAGGTTATGTAAAATCAAGAGTCATGAGAGTTGAACCAAATAAATACTATGTTAGTGGGAGTTATGCCTATTGAAGATTATGTTAGTGGGAGAAATGAGAGTTATAGACATTTAAATGTAATTCATAGATATGTGATTTCAAGGCCTATATAATCATGTACTGTAGCAATTTTATTAAGAAATAAGTGAAATAATATATTTCTTCCTCCATTTCTCTTTCAAATTATATAGAGTTGCATTTGTTTGTATAGCCCACTATTTTAAACAAAGTGGTATCAGAGCAAAGTCAGAAAGTGGTATTAGAGAAATAGCCAACAAAGTGGTATCAGAGCCAGGTTTCATGTTCAGAGCCTAGATGATTCTGAAGGGACGAAGTTAATTCTAGAAGGTTCTACATTTTGAGAAAAACATATTTCTCCTTGATGATAATGAAGGGGAGAAAATGTATTTTCTTAGTGAGAAGATGATGTTCTTTAATTACAAGAGAATGAAAATTATCATGACTTCATACCTCAAAGCATGTGATTTGTGGGATGTTGTTGGAGAAGAGTCAAAGAATGGCATGCCCAACACGATTCGTGTGAAGAAAGAAAGAAGACATTGGTACTGTTGCAAAAGGCAATACATCAAGAAATTTGGGAGTATTTTGGAGAGTCCAAAACTCCAAGTTGTGTTTAGAAGATACTCGAGATCGACCATCGTTTCCAATCATAATGGTGAATCACTACCTATAGAGTATTGGGTACAATGCTTTGAGGATGATGAGTTTACAAAAGATGATTATAAAAGTCTTGATGACAAGTTATGGAGAATGAAGAGGTGTATCATGCAAATGAAGTTGAAGATTTTGGAGATTCAAAAGTTGAAGGAGAATTTGAAATTGTGAATGAGGAAGAGGTAAGAAAAGGTGTTAAAGAAGAAATTGAAAAAGTGGAGGAGAATGAAGTGAAAATAGAAGATTTAGAAGAAGTGCTAAAAAAGAGGCAAAAGTTCAAGTTGGTGAGTTAAAATTTTCAGGTATGGTTACAAATTCCATCTTGAAAGAAGTCATATTTGGCTTATTTGATGAAATTATTATTTCTTCATATTCATCAAATAATGTTTATTTTGTGGAGAATGATCTACTTCTCTTAAAGAAAATTGTTCCAATTAATTATGAGATTGAAACTAAAGGCAAGAAGAATTTTTTGAATTATTTTTTACAAGATAGTTCGGAGAATTTGGTAACTGACACAGGTTGGGTGAATATGGAGTTATTATTTTATTCCAAAGAAGAAATACAGAAAAAGTTTAAGAAGTTTCAAGAATTCAAGAAGAGAGAAAACGAATGGTGTGCCCATGTGAAGAAGATAAATGTTGATCATAAGAGAGCATTATTCGAGCATTTGAAGAAGTTTCACAAGCCCTACACATCAATAGAAATAACCAAGAAGATTGAAGCTATTGAAAGAGGTGGAATTGAAGATCAACCATCGAACCTTTGATCAATCCCCCAAGATTAATAAGATTCTCAAGTCACAAAAATCAAGTTTAAAGGGGGGTGTTGAATAATAAACTTGATTTTAGTATTTTCAAGTATTTTTATATCCATAACGCATGTGTGAATTTATCATATATGTTAGTGGGTAGTAAATTGTCTTAGTGGAAGTTAAGGTTATGTAAAATCAAGAATCATGAGAGTTGAACCTAGTAAATACTATGTTAGTGGGAGTTATGCCTATTGAAGATTATGTTGGTAGGAGAAATGAGAGTTATGGGTATTTATATGTAATTCATAGATATGTGATTTTAAGGCCTATATAATCATGTACTCTAGCAATTTATTAAGAGATAAGTGAAATAATATATTTCTTCCTCCAATTCTCTTTCAAATTAAATGGAGTTGCATTTGTTTGTATAGTCCATTATTTTCAACAAAGTGGTATCAGAGCAAAGCCAGAAAGTGGTATTAGAGAAATAGCTAACATATGATTTATGAACTCAAAATAAAAAATAATAAAATAACTTTTAATATATATAAAGATAGAGATTTGGGATAAGAGTTGTGATTCGGCATATGTACCTTTTGTGAAGAGAATGAAGGAGTACTCATTTGCGAGTACTCTTTGTTGTTTTAAGGATTTGGGAGTTTCATTGTAGTTTACAAGTCCGTTTTGATATTGTTTCATTGGTTTAAAAGTAAATATTATGTAATCTAAGGAAGTAAAAATTTGACAATGAAGTGGATGATTTTGATGTTGTATCAGTCCTTCAATCTGAACCTGTAATTCTAATTTGCGTGGGCTAAATGAAATATTGTGGACGAGAGGTATAGGATTGAGATTTGACAGAAAAAGAGATATCTATAGATGATAGAAATCATTCGGCTCTATAAATAAGTTTAAAAATCATTTTCCATGCTGATATATATATATTTTAATTTATAATTATGGATTGTATGCATGGCTATCTGTGTGTGTATAATAAAGAGGATTGATTGGTACAAGTACAACTTAGGTTGCATTAACCGCTTCTTCCCCCCTCATTCACAATAATTTTGTACTTGTGATTTTATTCATTAGGTAATTGAATTTTATTTTCTAAAAGGATAAAGTGTAAAAAAAAAATAAACACCCATATTGTTTTAAATTTGGACAAATAACACCCTTAACATTTGTTTTGGGTATATAACTCCATTAAGTTTTAAAAAAAGAACAAATAAAGACATAATTTATAAAATCTGTCAGAAAACCTCATTTAAGTAGTCATGTGCGTTGCACATTCCTATATTTAGTACAAAAATCCCTAAAGTGCCCTTTTTGTCTCCCAAAAATGTACTTGCCCCATTTTTCAATATAAACACCATTTCCCTCATAATGTCGTTTTTTGTTCGGGTACTTTTGCCATTTTAAATTTATTTTGTTTTTCACCTTTTTTTTTTCAAACACAAAAGGGTACTTTAGTCATTTAGACGCTCTACCAACAAAAGGTCTTTAGTCGCCCCAAAATTAAATACTATGGACTTTTATGAACCTATGAGGGTTATACACTCTATTTGCATACCATAGGAGTGTTTATTGCTCACAACCCTTTCTAAAATAAAACAGATGCAATTGGACCCGAGAGAAAAAAACATCTAACCTATGAATTGTGTAGTGGTTTTGCTAATTAATTTTTTTACATCATCTCTTGTGGCAGAAGAGCTAGCGAGTTTTTTGGCATGCTCTACTTGCTTTTTAAATGTATATGCGTACACAAAATAGACATTGGGCTTGAATTAGGAAGGGTTTTCAATGGTATATGCGTGCACAAAAGTGGTATCTAAAAGGGTAGTTTGAGCACGAATAAACTGAACATGTTGTTTAATGTCGCACTCCACATCATAATTTTAAGAATATATATATATATATATATATATATATATATATATATATATATTTTTGAATATTCGTGACTTAGACTCCATGATTTTGTAAGTTGTGCTCCAAAAATTCATGTAGTTGTAATTTTCTCTTATGCTCCGTTTGATAGAAAGGAAGTAAGATGGTTCAAGGGAAAATAGGAAGGAATAAACAAACTTCTTTCGTTTGGTAGCAAGAGAGGACGCAATGAGAGAAGAGAAGAAATGGTGAATGAATCATCCTTCCTCCTTCATAAATTTTAATCCATCCAAATATGGACAGAAGACACGAAGGAAAAAAGGCAAGGTTATTATAAAGGTTTTTAAATTACAAAATTTTTCTTATAATTAGCACTCTCTCTTCTCTTCTCTCATAACAGACAAAAATAATGTATTATCACATTCTCCTCTCTTCAATCCAATCAAACAAACAAAAAAAAAAAAAAAAAAATGGAAGGACACAATTTATTCTCCAAGAATATCTCATTCATCTCTTCTTCTTTCACTTTTATCCAATTTTCTTCCACCCTACCAAACGGGGCATTAATAAAATGATGTCCAGTTTTCTCATCCCAAAAATGTATGCACATCAACCTCTGCTCAATAACTCAACAAGTGGCCTGATTGATTTGGCTTATTTTTAATTGTTGCGGAGTAATACTCGTAAAAGGTCTTCCTCATGAGAAGAGCCATAAGCTCTTATATATATATATATATATATATATATATATATTTAACTTAGATGTATTAAATAATTGAATTAGTTTTTCACATATGTCAAAAAAAACTGTTTCATCCAATGGTTAAATAGGGATAACTCATAACTCTTCTCATGAGAGGGACTTATTCGGAACATTACTCATTGTTGCGGGTCTGGACCCTATTTGTTTTTTTTTTTTTTTTTTACTTAAAGTGTAAGCTTGTATATATGAGAAGAAAGAATGTACATGGAGTCCCAATTAAGGGAGAAGAAACATCAAAAGAGATACCACAAACATGGTACACCAAAACAAATAACCTAACATGCACTAGTAGCATGGTACAGCCAAAACAATTTACTAACATGCACCAATAGTACTTAAGACAGTCCATGTGTCGAAGGAGCTGCAGTGTGTACTGCAGAGTAAACAACAACTTCCTCATTCTAAAAGGATCAGCAAGGTTTAACCATGTAATACCCCTAATTTTAGAAGGATAGCCCTGGTATTTTAATTTATTGTTTTAATTGAATTTTTAATTATTTAATTTGTTTAGTTGCTTGTGTGTTGGACTTAATTGATTATTTGATTGTTAATCGATTACATGCTTGTTTATCTTGTGTTGTTTAAATTACTTGTGGATTAGTTTATTTAAATAGTGTTTTATTTTCTTTTATTATTATGGTTTTAATGGAATTATTTTAATTGGTTATTTAAATTGTATTTTATTTTTTTAACTTAATTATATTCTAGCGTTTTAATTATTTATGTGGCTTTGTGATTTAAATGTAATTTATCTGCTTCATTATTAGGGTTTTATGTTATACATTGTAGTTGGGTTAGAGCCAACTTCTTGTTGGTTTAGGATTTAATGTAGTATTTAGATTAAAACCTATAAATACATAAGCATACGTCTGCCAAGGGTTACAAAACAAACCCTATTCAGCCTATTCACGAATACTGTGAAACGGAGAGTTACAGAGAGGAATACAGAGAGCAACAAAGAGGGAACTTTGAGGGTTTAATAGAGAGGCTCAAGGAGGAAGGAGTGGATTGCTTCTGGGTTAGCCAAGAGTAACAGAGGCGTGGAACAAAGTTGGAAGTTCAGAGACGTGGATTAGAGTTTCAAATCTTAAACTCAAAGGCAAGTTTCTGTTCTTGCTCTTTCCCTTTAATTCGTGTTCTGTGCATGCCTAGCTAGACTCCAAGGGTTTAAATACATGTTAAAACTGATTTAATCTTGCATGTTTAACTGGATTAAAACAGAGGGTATATGTTTTTAGTTTCAGTTTCTTATGAAGAATGGTTGTGGAAGTTTTGATGTATAATTGTTGTTTAAGATAAATCTTTGCATGTTAAAATACTTATAATAATTTAGTATGGATATATGGGACGTAGGTTGAAGCTTAGAGGCCTTAACAATGGAGTTCTGGGGCTTACAGAGGCTGAACGGACGAAAAAGACGGCTTCAGCATCAACTTAGCCGACTCAGTTGGGAACTGAGCCGACTAAGTTGGCAACTTAGCCGACTCAGTTGGCAACTTAGTCTGCTCAGTTGGAAACTGAGCCGACTAAGTTGGGCCGCGACTTGGATTTTAGTTTTAATTGCCTAGAATTGTGTTAGAACCTATTTTGATTAATCTAAATGGGTTAAATGGACTTTTGAGGGTTCTAGGAAGCATAATACACTTCTTATATTAAAGGAATTGGGCAATATGGATTTATAAATAATTTTTTAAAATTATTTAAGGGATAGTTTGTTGTTTAATTATTTAACAGTTGTGTTGAATTGTTCTAAATGATGTATATTATTGTTTTAGACTATTAAGATTATAGGTAAACAATGATTCATAAATGGATTAAGTTATGGACAGTTTACAGTTAGGGGAGGATCCTACATGTTGAGCTTTGCAAATGCTAATCAGTTTACACTTTAGAACTTGGAGGATTATTTTATATGAATTAATTTTAATTAATCATATTTGGATAGGGTTATAAGTAACATGGATTACCTGAATTTAACCATGCTTGTGTTGGATCAAATTAATATTCACTTTGCTATTCAACTCCATCAGTTTATGGATATTTTGGAGGATGTGAACGCTTATACTTGTTTAGCTGTTTACATTATTGGAATTGGATTTTTAGGCTCTCTAATGACTGCCTAGAATTGATATACGTGTGTTAATTCATATTGATGCATGTTTTGAAGGATGGTTGTTGGATGTATATAATTGTGTCGTTTATTTAACTATGTTATCTGGAGGATTGTATGTACCGGTATGTGACTGTGATATACTAGGTATGGACTAGTTCAAACACTGTGTTCTACCGAACTTGGATTGAGTTATGGACTAACCATAAAGGTTAAGTACATCTCATATTTGAGTTATATCAATTGTGAATTGAATGACCTACTATGGTTTCAGGATGGATTTGTTATACATATATCAGACCACTACACAGATGGATGGTATTTTGTATTAGGAGGAGTACGGACTTTATATATATATTATATATGTGTCATGGTATGAGTCTGAGTCTCAGGACCATGGTTAGGGCGCGTATATCGCCTAGGATGGATAACTGGACATAAGTGTTGTTCCCTGGTAGGTCTAGGTACTTATGCCCACCTTAGGGTGCGTATTCGTATGTTGCCTTCTATTCAGGCTGAGACAGACCTATTGGACTAACGAACGTCCTATAGTGTGTACTGTATATACATATATGGACTACTATATATATTGTTGAGTCTATTTAGGTTGTATCTGCGTATCGGATTCCTGTTTGGATTGTAGTAGAATAGGACTTGCGTGTGGACCTGACCCACTCTTTTATTTTTCAGGTGTTCGTCAGTTCCAGGGTTAAAGCTTAGACGTGCAGAGCAGATACAGACACTCATTCCACCGACTACGTAGGAATACTCTCTATGTTTAGCTTTAGATTTTACTTCAGTTGTTTTAGTTTCAGTTTGGGATTTTAATAAGGGGTCCACTGGATGGATTCCCGAGTTGTATGGATTGGAGGTTTTGGGAAGTTGGATTTTATTATTATGATTTAAGGATTTTATTATTTAGTATTCATTCAGCGTTATTATTTATTTCTTTAATTCATTATTTTGTATTCCGTGTTCGTTTTAACATATTAATTGTTTGGTATTCCCTCGGGTTCGGACTTAGGCCTGATCAACCCGTGTTTCGGATCCGAGGGGTATCACAGACCACAACCCTAATGAAAAAGAAAGTGGAGTTGAGAGGAAGATGTGATCCTCTTCAAGTCATAACTGTTTCTAAGCTTAAGTGATGTTAGTCTTGCTCAAACACATCCCTTAACTTGAGCAATGATGCTGGAAGAAGAAGATTATCGGTTCTTAAAAGCTCTTGCATTCCTCTCCATCCAAATAAAGTAAACAGTTGCAGCCCAAAGTAACTTATCGAAGAGTAAAGCACTTAAGGACCAGTGAGATGAACACCATTTGAGAAGATCATTCCAACTATTTGGGAAAATGTAGAAACCTGCAGTATCATGGACAAACCTCTAAATGTGTGAGGTAAACTCACATTTGAAGAAAAGGTGGTCAATTGATTCCTATTCTTTGTTACACAGGTAGTAAGAGTTTGTGTAGTGCTTATAGAAAATAGGTTTGGCATCAAGGGTGTACAATCTCCTCCTCACAGCCAGCCAGAGAATTAGGCTGTGTTTAAGAATATGGTGTTTAAACCACACGACTTTGTGCCAAGGGAAGACTAGTGAGGGAAGGCTGAAGTATCTCATTGTGTGTGCCATTGAGAAAGTTCTTGAGGGGCTAAGCATCTATTCAACACAATCAGGTTCAGTAGAGGGTTGGGGTAATTTGTGTAGCTGAGAAATGAAATCTCTAGACTAAAAGAATTGATGTAGCTGGATGGTGGCTGGTTGAACCCACTAGTGGTTGGAAATTAGTCTATTAACTAGAATATTGTTGTCTAGTTGAAGAATTTCCATACCAGAGAGGCCCAATTACTACACCAATGGTCCATTTAGAAGCCAGTAGTCTAACCATAAGCTTGTGTCCTTCCCAGTCCCCGCCCTATGCTTCAGAATTCCTCTTGCCATATCCCTTAGCCCTAGCAACTTCCTCCAAAAACCTGAACTAATGCTAGTAGCTTTAAGTGTCCAAAAACTTTTAGTTTTAATGAGGTAAGTGTAAGATCAAGCCACCTAAAGGCTCTCTTTTTTTGAGGAAATCTTCCAAATGTGTTTCAAATTTGCAACTCTATTTGCCAGCTCAAGATCAGTAAAACCAAGCCACTTATTTACCTTAGGTCTGCAAATTGCCTGCCATGCCACTTTAGCTCCATTGTTCTTTAGATTGACTCCAGTCCAGAAGAATTTTCTAAGAATTTGATTAATCTGCCCAAGAACCTGCTTTGGAAGAATAAATGTTTGGACCAAGAAGCTTAGATGGAGCTAAGTACTGATTTCACAAGGGCAGCTCTAACTGCATAAAAGAGGAACTTTCAGGTCCAGCTTCCAACTCTAGCAGTGATCTTTTCTATAAAGGTTTGATAATCCCTTGCCTTTATTGAAGTAAAAGAGAGTGGTAAACCCAAGTACATCATTGGAAGAGTGGCTGATTCAAATTGAAGGAAGGAAATAATAGCAGCTTTCAATGTGTTGTTAACCCCTGATAAGAATACCTTGGACTTTGATCTATTGAGCTAGATACCTGAATAACTGCAAAACTTATTCAATGCATCCATCAAAACATGTAGTGAGGACAAGCTGGCATGTGAGAACATCAGTATGTCATCTGGAAATGTGAGGTGAGTGATGGATAACTTTTTACATCTCTAGTGGAACTTAAACATTGGGTTATTCTGAATGTGAGCATACTCATAAAATTAAAACCTCTATTGCAAGGACAAACAGCATAGGGGACAAAGGGTCCCTTTGTCTAATACTTCTACAACCTTTGAAAAAACCAAAGAGTTCCCCATTGAGAGAGATTAAGAATGATGGTGTAGTGATGCACTGAGAAATTCAATTGATGAAGACTACAGGGAAGCCAAATAATTGGAGTGTGTCCGATATGAACTGCTAGTGAATAGAATCAAATGCTTTTCTTAGGTCGATCTTCAAAGTACAATTTAGAGGATGATTTGCTTTATGGTACCCATTCAATAATTCATGTGCAAGTAGTATGTTGTCAGAGATGTGTCTCCCTCTGATGAAAGCATTCTACGTAGGGCTAATGAGTATAGGGAGAATAGGACTGAGTTTATTTGATATGAGCTTGGAGATAGTCTTGTAGATTAGGTTGCAGCAGGATATAGGTCTAAAATCATTAGTTGATTAGGGGTTTGGGGTTTTGGGCACCAAGGCAATATAGGAGCAGTTGATCTCAATTAGGATTTTCCCTGAAATGAAGTAGTCTCTAACAGCTGCAATTACATCATTCCCCACTATTGACCAAGAGTGCTTAAAGAAACTTGAATTGTAACCATCTGGCCCAAGGCTTTTATATGGGTGAAAGGAGAGTATGCAGGTTTGTATTTCTAAATCTGTAGGTATGGATGTGAAAGATGGGAGAAGGTGAGCTGGTATAGATTTATTGATGATGGAGGAGAAGGAATTGATACCTAGGTAGTTGTTGCTGGATTAACCAAGTATTGATTGGAAATGATTAAGCAATTCTCTCTGCAAGTCTTGACCATCAAGTTGATTTCCATTTGGATCAGTAATAGAGTGAACCTTCCTTTTATTTGTCTTGGAGCTGAAACTTTTCATGAAGAAATAAGTTTTTTGATCCCTTTCTCTTAGCCAGTGCACTTGTGACTTTTGTTTGTAGAACATTTCTTCAGCTAATACAAGGTCATTAAACTTTCTTGATAGTACTTACCTTCTCATTAACTCTGATCTTGTCATTGGCTGAGTTGGAATCAAGGTTTCTTTGACAAAGGAAAAGCTCTTCTCTACATGATGCCACCCTCTCAGAGACTACACTGAATTCCTTTCTATTTAGCATTTTGAGAGACTGCTTAAGAGCTGTAAGCTTTTGAACCAGTGAAAACATCCTTGAACCATGAATTTTCATTTGCCAAACATTGGCAACAATGGCTAAAAAATTAGGATAAAATGCCCAGAAGTTAAAGAACTTGAAGGGCAAGTTCTAATGAACAAGGGCCATATTTGTTGATTTTTTATATTTGTTGTGTTAGTGGGGTTGCCTCCCCCCTAGCCTGTTTGGTGGGCTTGGTCCTTTGTCTTTTATTTTTTCCTTTGTTCATATATAAATTTCATTTACATAAAATAAATAAATAAATTGTCCTCTCATTCTTATTTTTAAGTCGTCATTTGTGCATGCTAAGTAAAAATTGTGTTGGGTTTTGTGGCTCGAGTTTGGTGTGCAAGTACTTTTCTGATAAAAGTGAACATATTCGAGTTATTTGGAATCAGTTCAATCGGGGTGAATGAAAATGGAACCAATTCAAGTTTTTTTTAACCAGTTCAATTGGGGTTTCTAATTGGTTTGGAAGCCAAAAACTTGCGGAAAAAAGCTGAAAATTTGAGAAAGAAGTTAGTGACATATTAGCTTGCTATTTTAGAGTTAGAAGACTATAAGATAACTCCTTGTAAGGAAGTCGGTGAATACTTGTCCAATAAGAAACTTGGTTTTATAGATGGATTGAGAGAGGTAAAGATAGATATGAAAGATGTAAGAGGTTGGTGAGTGTTGTGAGGAGAAGGAAGAGTATATATAATTTTTGAGTTTAAAGAATGAGTGAGTGGGGTTTTGACATTTGATTGTATATTCTCTTTTTTAATTTATAATAATAAAATATTTCTCTCCATATATATGTAGTTTTAGAGTTGGATGAACTAGTAAAATATTATGTTATGCATGACTTGTGTAATTGGTATGATTGGAATGTTTTCATTGTGTGTAAGAAGAAAAAATTTAATTCACAGCAACAACAAACTTCTCAACAACAAATTTAATTCTCGGCAACAACAAACAATGGACTGGATGGAAGGGAGTTAATATTCCTAACACGTTGTAGGGTTAAAAATCTGTTAAGTCCAATGAAAGTGACTCTGACTCACAGTCACGATCTTAGGGACAAAATTTTAATGCCTCATTCAACCATGACCTACAGTTAGCTGAACCAAAGACAACAATGGTACAATATATTATAGCCACTTCTTTCATGAAGGCTCAACTCGACTCGACTCAATTTTTTTTATTTTTCTATTTTTATGTAAGATTTTACCTCTTTATTTATAGTATGTATTGTATTTTGATTATGTATGGTTTAATCTGTATTAGTTGAAGATATATTACATTCATGTTTGGTATGCCTCCACTACTTATATACAAAACAGAAATGAGTACTCCAATTACACAAAGGGTGAGAGAAATTGTAAACTTGCCGACACTTATTCTGAAAGACATTCAAATAATTAAATTCAAACCGTGCAGATTGGGTGGCCCATCAAATTTACTACTTAGTACTTACAGGTATATTTATGGTTGCTTTCGTGATTGATAAAATGGTAAGGTAAATTGAGATGAGAACATTGAGAAGTGGCTGAAAGAAGCCACACTCATTACGAAACACTAACACGGGGTAGACTTAATGGGCTAGCTTATATTATGTGACAGATAACAGCAATTAAGTCGATAACTATATATAAATGTTCTGTCAATCATATTGGGTTGTTGATTGTTACACTTACATTCCATTCCTATCCCAAATGGTATAAAGTCACGTTATATATATTTGTGTTCCATTATATAGAATTAGAGTTTTAAAATTAAAATTTGTAGAATTGAAAAAATAAATAAATTCTCTAATTCCATCCATTTCAATTCCAAGAAACCCAACACAACCTTATGTTATTTTTTATTTGAATTTGAAATTGAAAAAAATTTAGTTTGTATTCGGCAATATAGAATTGATGGAATTAGAAAAAAGTTTAGTTCAAAGTTTTATCAATTTTTTTTCAATTTCATCAATTTTAATTTCAAAACTCCAATTTTATATAACCGAATATGTTCATTGTTGAGAATTTGAACTAAATTTCTCAAATTCCAAATTGAATATGCTGATTCAATGCTCCCAAATGCTATATTACATAATTCCTAACTCTACTATAGTGAAATTCGATTTGACTTAGATTTATTACGTAATTTTCATCATTTTTAGAGGTCATTTGCTACCAGCTAAATTCTATACTATTTTAGACCGTTACAAACTTACAAGCAGTGGCGATGCTTAGTCTTTTGACCCTGCCTTTTCATCATAAACACGAAACTGAGTGTTTATTTTGTGGTCTAGTGGACGCCTCACTTCATCCAATACTCTGAAAACTAAAAAAAAAAAAAAAAAGAAAAAAAAAATCGAAACAGGAAAAAACAAGAGGTTTACAATTAGGCTGATGATTTAGTGCTTGCATAGATTTGTTTGCTACAACAACTTATTTTATGGACATTACTTACGTGATTATGCGCTCTATTCTCTAATTCCATCCATTTCAATTCCAAGAAACCCAACACAACCTTATGTTATTTTTTATTTGAATTTGAAATTGAAAAAAATTTAGTTTGTATTCGGCAATATAGAATTGATGGAATTAGAAAAAAGTTTAGTTCAAAGTTTTATCAATTTTTTTTCAATTTCATCAATTTTAATTTCAAAACTCCAATTTTATATAACCGAATATGTTCATTGTTGAGAATTTGAACTAAATTTCTCAAATTCCAAATTGAATATGCTGATTCAATGCTCCCAAATGCTATATTACATAATTCCTAACTCTACTATAGTGAAATTCGATTTGAAATAGATTTATTACGTAATTTTCATCATTTTTAGAGGTCATTTGCTACCAGCTAAATTCTATACTATTTTAGACCGTTACAAACTTACAAGCAGTGGCGATGCTTAGTCTTTTGACCCTGCCTTTTCATCATAAACACGAAACTGAGTGTTTATTTTGTGGTCTAGTGGACGCCTCACTTCATCCAATACTCTGAAAACTAAAAAAAAAAAAGAAAAAAAGAAAAAAAAAAATCGAAACAGGAAAAAACAAGAGGTTTACAATTAGGCTGATGATTTAGTGCTTGCATAGATTTGTTTGCTACAACAACTTATTTTATGGACATTACTTACGTGATTATGTGCTCTATTCTACTTGTTGATGTACGTAGACCAATCACAAATATATATATTATATTTAATTACAAAATCAGTAAAATAAGTTATTTTCCATAAATCACATTTTGAAAATTAACTTTTTTCTGATAAATCACATTTTTGTATTAAGTGTTTTACTTATTTATTACTTTTCTGATTTTGTAATTAAAGACAAAGTGTGCATTCATTTTGAATTAACCATACCAAGGGTCAAGAGAGAACCTACTCACCCTCACCCATCCGTGAGTATTGTCCATAAAATAAACTGTTAGTTACAACAAAACAAATTCATGCAAACACTAGATCATTAACCTATTTGGTGTAACTGCGACGAGCTATACTTTCATAATAGTGAACCCTCAAGTTGGTGAAGAGTTAGAGTTCCATCATACTGAACATATTTGGTATATGATACTGAACATATTTGGTACTGTATTTAATTAGCCAAAAAATTCCAAATATGTTTGGTATCATATTTGGTACTATCACTGTCTCTTATTACTTGTCCATCTTTGATTTTATAACTTTTTAAGGGGACATACAATTAATGCATTGTCTCTTTTTAAAATTACCAAATTGTCTTTTTTAATTTAAATATACATAGTCACAAAATTTGAATTTTTTAAAAAAGATAAAAGATAATGATGGAAATATATAGAAAAGAGTAAAAAGAGAAAAATTGACTACTAATAGGGACCAAAAAAAAAAAAAAAAAAAAAAAAAAAAAGGGGGACAAAAGAATCCATTTTCTATTAATTCTTATAAAAAATTGACAAACAAATCTATCTCTTCCAAACAGAAATCGGTCGGTTGGTGAAACAATAAATGATAACAGGTGGACAGCAATAATTTAGAGTACGAGACACCAACTTTATATTATGAGTAAGCTTATGTATAAATTAGAAACTCTAGTGGGGGAGTGGAAGTATCTATCTTACTAGTAACCAGTATGGATAAAATATCATCAGGTCTCGGAGTTCTTAAGCCAATTCAAACCGGGAAAGTGGATGGCGAAGAAACGGCCATGGTTATGGGTGAGCCATTGAGTCCTATAGCTCGTGTGTTTCATGAACCAGGGTCCAATATTCACATCATAACTATCATTGGCTGGAAATCAAAAGTCAACCTTGAGGTCTTGAAAGCCAATATGATTCAGATTATTGTTAAGCACCCTCGTTTCTCTAGTATGCAGGTGAGTGCATATATATATATAGATAATGTACTAGTGTAACACGTTTTATATTTCGTACATTGCATGGTTTTTAATACAGATATATCGCAATGAATTCTATAAATTGGATATATTCTATTCTTTTCTAAATACTAATCATAAAAAGTACAGGTAAGGAACAAGGAAAATGGTGGAGAAATTAAATGGATTCCAACAAATGTGGATTTGGACAACCATATCATAATCCCAGACCTAGACCAAAATATGGAATCATCAGATAAGTTCGTTGAGGACTACGTCTCCAACCTGAGTACCACCACCATTGACACGTCTAAACCTGTGTGGGAGTTCCACCACCTCGACGTCGAAACTTCCGATGCAAAGGCGGTTAGTGTTCTCCGAGCCCACCACTCTATCGGTGACGGCACGTCGCTCATATCTCTGCTACTCTCTTCTACTCACAAAGCCTCTGATCCTAAGGCTTTGCCAACCTCTTCAGTCACTAAGAGATCCAAAGGGACTCACTATTGTCCATTTTTTTCCATTTTCAACATGGTTTGGAACACTGTAATTGGTGTTGTCACGTTTATGTTGGCTCCATTGTTTTTGAAAGATACAGATACACCTTTGAAAGCTCCACCGGGCGCCGAATTGAATGCTCGGCGTTTCGTTCACCGGTCAGTTAGCTTGGACGATATCAAGTTGGTGAAAAATAGTATGAACACCGTAAGTGTAAAAAAAATACGTATCAATTTGTGAAAGGTTAAGCTAGTTTATGTTTAATGGTGGTCATAACAAGAATATATATATATATATATATATATCAATGTGTAACACCATTGGCAGTTTTTTTTTTTTTTTTTTCCGTCCTAAATTAATTTTTCTCTTTGAAAAGTCAAAGTATCTTTTCTTTATATTTCCATCATTGTCCTTTATCTTTTTTAAAAATTTCAAACTTTATAACTTTATATATTTAAATTAAAAAGGATAATTTAATAATTTTAAAAAGAGACAATGCATTAATTGCATGTCCACTTAAAAAGTTATAAAACTAAAAATAGACAACTAATAAGGAACGGATGTTGTATAATCATATTATATCAACTAATATCATTATTTTTCTAATTTTTTTTATTTTTTATTTTTTTTTATACAGACTATTAATGATGTAGTGGTTGGAGTCACACAGGCTGCTCTGACTCGGTATCTAAACAGAAGATATGGTGAGCTACATTTCATACTTCAAAGATTAATATCATGCCATACCATATGAACTCCGCTTTTTACAAGCAAGTCCTTTTCCAAATTACTTTAATTCCTGACATGCGAAAATTCAAACTTTGAGGACAAAACTGGAGACAGAACGTAAGCTTTTAATTTCTTTTGGACAATCGTACTCAATATTTTTCAGTTTATGAGCTACTTTCGAACAGATAATGACCATACAGAGAATTTTATTTTATTTTAATTTTTTTTCAGTTTTTCAATTTAATTTTTTTTAATATGTTTTCGCACAGATAATATTTTTTTAACTATAGAGTACAGTGCAAAAAAAAAAATATCACTCACTAAATAAGAAATATACAAGAAAAATCCTTACTATTTATTATATGTTTATAAATTTTTGTATTTTTAAAATTTAGAGCAAATCGCCATTTGGTAGTCAATTTGACCAATTTTTTATTAAAAATTCCAAAATACCCTTAGAGATTTTTAGGTAGCTATTTTTTAATAAATAAAAAAATGAAGTATTTATAAAAAAAAAAAATTAAAATATACTTATTTTATTTGTTTATTTATTTATTTTTATTTCTTGTTTTTCGATTTTGTTTTTATTTTATTTTGTCTAAAGGGCATTTTAGGCATTCAGCCTTTAAATTGAATAATTATCTTTATTTGTTCAATTTGAAAAATATAGAGGTTTTTTTAACAGCTCTGTTTATGTATATAGCGGGGGAACTTTTTGCACTTTACTCTTAATTTATAACCACAGGGCATCTAACTCGAGCCAGATTGGAATTCAACTCTAACCCAGCCTGAATTTTTATGAACTTAGACAATTATTTTTATAATTAGAATTGAACTTGAGTTCATATTTTTTATTTTAAATACATTATATATAATATTCAATTTATGGTCACCTTGTTTTCATTTTAACTTTCTTTTTCTCAATCTTTCTTTATTGTATGTTAACACATTGGAGAAATAATTCTCTAAAAAAATGTTTGTAATTTATTAAAAAAAAAATTGCAATTATTTTTTAAAACATTTTGTGTTTTGGAGTAATTTAATTTGAAACTAACCCAAATCATATAATTTTCAGTGTAAAAATTGATCATATGGGTAATTTGACTTTCTAACCTGTAATCACTCCCCGAGTTGCAAATTCGAGTTTAAAAATAGAAGGATGCATGAATAAAGCTCGAGCTAAGTAGTTAGGGCTAAACATTTCATATGTTGAGTTGGACTCAAGTCAACTCAGCAAAGTTGCAACCCTAATGTAGGCCAATGATAATATCTTTCGTCTCCAAAGGGAGAGTTTGAGACTTCAAGTCTTACTAGGAACATATTAGAGATACTGGTGGTGTGTTTGCTTTAACCTTTTTTTTTCTGTTAAAAAAAGTATTTATCCGTATATATGTGCTTTTTTTTTTTTTGTAATAAAACATTACTTCTTACCCAAAAATAATTAAATAAATAGTTTATTAATTTATATAAGGTGGTTTAATCTTATTATATGGCATTGCAGGTGAGGGTAAGAACATCCCAGAAAAGAAAAATTATCTTCCAAAGGACATTCGCTTTAGAGCAATTTTTTTCTTCAATTTAAGACCGGCCGGAGGGATTCCTGTAAGTATTTATTTACATTTACAACAAATATTATATATATATATATATATATATATATATATATATATATATAGAATTGTATTCATTATCACATTTCAAAATACAGGCTTTTGTTGATATGATAAAGAGTAAAGAAGAGAGATGGGGAAACAAGATTGGTATTGTCCTCCTCCCTTTAAGAATTGGATTTCAAGAAGGCCCATTAGATTATGTTCGTGACGCTAAGCTTGTTATGGATCGCAAGAAAGCCTCGCTTGAAGCTAATTTTGCATATTTTAGTGCCAAGTTAGTTATCAAGTTCTTTGGCAGTAAGGTATACGTAATTACACATCATCATAATATCATAAACACACTTACACACCTTACTTAATTATGATATATATATATATATATATATATTACATGGTTAGAGAATTAGGAATATAATGGGGCACCTAACCATTATATTCTATTCTCTTAATTATATTCTATTCCCTTCATTTTTTATTTTATTTTTTTGGTCTTAGGAATATAATGGGGCACCTAACCATTATATTCTATTCTCTTAATTATATTCTATTCCCTCGATTTTTTATTTTATTTTTTTGGTCAGGCAAATAAACACTCATTCTTATCATCCTTCGTGGGGTTGAGAGTTAAAACCTTCATTTTGTTTTGAAATGAGAGATTATATCACTAAAGTTAATAATAAAATAAATATATTTATTTTCAATATATTACACACACCTGTACCTACGGATATCAACAATTATGAAGTGCTTATGAGTGTTTTTTTTTTTTTTTAATGATAATTAAGTACTTATGAATTTATTTTATATATATATATATATATATATATATATATATATATATTTGAATGGTAAAACAAACATACACACTTTTAATTAATGTTTCCCTCTATGACAATCAGGTGGCCGGCATTCTCAGTCGCAAACTTTTCTCTTGCGCGACGATGTGGTTCTCAAATTTGGCTGGTCCTAAAGAGGAAATTGCTTTTTGTGGGTATCCAATAGCATACATTGCTCCTAGTTGTTATGGCCAACCCAATGTAATTATTCTTAATGAATTACAAACTGCATGTTCTCCTTAATTAGGATCATTAATTACCTTTATAATTATATATACATTCATAGATTTGCAATGTATTACAGTTTTTGTTTGGGATGTATCATGCATCATCTCTTCGTGAAGCTGACGGTATTATATATGTGTGTGTGTGTTGCAGGCACTATTGATTCACGCAATGAGTTACGCTGACAAAATGACTTTTGTACTATCAGCTGACGAAGCAACCATTCCTGATCCACACCAGTTATGTGATGATCTAGAAGACTCGCTTAAGCTCATCAAGAATGCTACTCTCCAAGACGGTGTTATGAATTGCTAGTGTGTATACATGGCTATGTGTGTGTAATTGTGTGTATAATAAAGAGGGTTGAGCAAGTGCGTAGATTGTAGATTGCATTAGCCATTCATTCGCCCTCCTCCGCAATAATATTATAATTTTCATTCCTGTGTTATATTATTTTTTAAATACGTAGAAATTTTTTGTCCAAAATAAAACAGGTGCAACTCGACTGGAGCAAAAAAATATCTAACCAATCAATTGGGCAGGGGTCATGCTAATCTTTTTTTTGGCATGTTCCACAATTAGCTTGTTCATGGTCATACGAATATACGATGGTAGTTTTTGAAATGATTGCTTTACAATTTAGGGAGGAAGAAAAAATGCACGAGTACGTCAAAATGACCCAAAGCCCTCCCATAAGAGGACGGGTAGAGTCTGGGTATAGGGTTCGCCTTTGGCCCAGCTCATACATAAGCCCGCCCAGTAGTTTGGTCCCTTTTTTTTTTTCCCTAGTTCGGACTCCACACTAATATGTAAGTAGGGATGGCAATGAGGTGGGTATGGCACGGATTTGTTTAAATTCGTACCCGCCATATTTAATAAATGAGAATTCCATACTTGCTCCATACTCAGGACGGGTTAATTTTTCAAAACCATTGGAAGATAAGTGAACACGTGCCCATCCCGTTTATGCATTTTTTTATTGTCGGCCTAAGCCCAATAACTATCCTCATGTCATTAAGGGCGAGACAGGATAAATTACCATCCCTACTTGTAAGTTGTTTCTAATAAAATTTATATGTTATACTGTAATAATTTATTTAGTTATAAAGAGAGATGAACAATTAGGATTCCTTATTGTAATGATCATTAGCCATTAAGTTTAGTAAACTCATTTGGGCGGGCCATATCTTAAGTAGGGATGGCAACAGACGCAGTTGTGGCAGGTTTGGCTAATCCCTACTTTGCTCCGTTAGAAAATTTGTTATATCAATTTTGCCCTTACTTCGTAACGAGTTTGTAATTCGTATACTACCCTGCTCTTACTTTGACAGACAAAATACTGACTTCATTCTGCGTACTCCATTTAATTATGGGACAGGGCGGGTTTTGCCAGTTTTATTATTTAGTAACAAAAAAACCAACCCGATATGCTCAAATTGGGCTGATAAACAATTTGACCCAACTTTTAAATTACTAAATAGTGAATATCAATATATTAATTAACAATTCCAACAAAGTAAGAAGGTTCTTAACAATATTAAATATATATTTTATGTATACATAAAATTTTAAAAGGTATGCATATAATAGGGATGGGGCGGATTCATCACTAAATTAGTCCCCACCGCAAATTCATTTCGAATTTTCAATTATTTTATCATACCCACCCCAAACTCATTTAATAGGCTACCAAATCTGTCTTATTAGGGATGGGGCAGGGCAGAAACCCGCCAAGCTGGTAGAAATTGCCATCCTTAATCTTAAGGATCAAAGTGGTATAGAATCAAAACCCATTCTATAAATGATGTTATCAAAGTATTTATACACGTACAATACTGCTTCCATTATCGAAACTCAAGATAAATAGTAAATTACAATTTGAATGCATGACACTAAAATTAGCCTATTACAAAATACATATTTGAGAGCATAGAGGTAGTTCTTTGGTATGCTCTACAACTAGCTTTTTAATGGAGTTTTTTTTCTTTTTGGAAGGTTAAACAAGTTGTATAAATATGAACAAAGTACTTTTAGCTGAATGAAGTGGGCAAGCCCACCAAAACTTTAACCCATAGTGAATGGGCCGACAAAACAATAGAGGTTCCATGGCCCAGACAACATATCTCATTGGCCCAACAAATTTCATTGCAACGACCTGTAAGTTGTAACTGGTAATTGTTTCCCACAAAGGCTCAGGGGAAGCCCTAGAGCGAGGATCATCCGGGAGGCGAGAGGTGGCGGTATATACATAATATACATAATAGAGTTATATACATAATAACTTTTGAAATGATTGCTTTATAATCCAGGGGACAAAAATGGCTTTGCAAGCATAAAGGTCATATGTTCGACGTTGTACTTGTTCGTAGATTTTGGTCGATGATTTTTTTTTTTTTTTTTTGGATTTTACTAAGAAAAATAAATTAATAATTATTGCTCAGTACTTGTCATTTGGCCTAATTTTTGGTTTTGCAAAGTAATGATATTCCAAATCTAATTCGTGCTTCATCAAATTATGTAAGGACTAATTTAATTTAATAAATTTTTGTTTTACTCTCTTCGGATTACTTAATGATTAATTTAATATAAGAAAAAATAAAATCAGCAAAAAATAACCATTCAATCATTCCTGGGACGAAATTTCTTTTTGTGGGCATCCAAAAGCTTACATTGCCTCCTGTTGTTGGGTTGTAATTATTCTTATCTCGCATTTGGGCGCACAGAAAGGCTTGGATTTGAAATTGGATTAAATTTATTTAAAATTTTAAAATGAATTTTCTTCAATTTCAATTTGAAGGGGCCAAGTCAATCTAATATAGCATCAATAAATTATAAATGGTTATGTTTTGGGTTCAAACTTCAAACACATGGGCACAGTTTGTTTTTATTAAATAGAATCATGTGAATTTCGTGGTTTGATGAAATGGCCTCATAATAAATAAATAAAAATTATTTATTTTGATAATATCTAGATGCATGTTCTCCTTAATTAGAACTTTTATCTATATAAATTATACATACATTCATAAACTTGCACGGTATCAATTGGTTGGATGTATCACCCCCTTATCAAGTTGACATTATTATTATGTGTTGCGGGCACTAATGAAGCAACTCTCGACCCGAGAGAGAAATCATCTAACCAATACATCACGCACGGGTATGCTCTTCATTTTTACAGCATCTCTTGTTAGTTGTTATGACAGATGAGTTCTTCAATTACCTTTTTTAATAGAGTTTATAAGCTGATAACATTTGAAAGGATTGCTTTACATTTTAGGGGAAAGAGAATATATATATATATATATATTCTCTTTCCCCTAAAATGTAAAGCAATTAATATTTATATATATATATTCCTTACAAACATTTTGGTCCGTGAATTTTTTTTGGCCAAGGAAAGGAAAATTAATATTTATCGCTCAGTACTTGTCATTCAGTCTACTTTTTGGTTTTGCAAATTAATGATATTACAAATATAATTCGTGCTTAATTAAATTATATAAGAACTAATTTAATTTAACAATTTTCCGTACGGATACTTAATGATTAATTTAATATAAGAAGAAATAAAACCAACAGAAAATACCATTCAACATAATGCATATTCACTATTTTAGAGGGGGAGATTTTGTGGCCGTCCCACAACTTCGGTAGATGAAGAACACGTATATATAGAAAAAGTCTGTTTAACTACTATCTTTAGCAAGTTTACAGATTTGGAAATTAGTTAGTTAGTTAAATTCAACATGCTTAATTCACTAATTAAATAAATAAGTTAATAACGCAAGTATTTTCCATTTTCTATCTTTGGAGGGGAGAGAAGTCATCAAATTTTGTGGCAGTCCCATAAATTCGTGCCATAACAAACTCCCCTACATAACTCCCCCCCAACCCAATCCTCCTTCAACCCCATCCCCCACTCCCTTTCTCTCTGTCTTCCCTCTCCCTCTCTCTCTCACTCTCTGTGACAAACCCCATTTCCAATAAAGAGCAACAATGAAATCCCCCAAATCCCAAACCATATTCGCTTTCATTGTATTATCTCATCTATTTGTTATCGCCATTTCCGACCATGTCGACCCCGAGGCCGAGAAAAAAGAATTCCTAGATCTCCACAACCAGGTAACACAAACTTTTATTATTATTTATATTCTCTAACATGCATTCTCTTTTGTTATAATTAAGATGACAAAACTAGATGTAACTTTAATATTTATATTCTTCGACAGGTGAGACAACACGCGGGCGAAGACCCACTTACCTGGGACGAGCAATTAGAAACATACGCTCGTAATTACGCTGAAAAGCGCAAGGGAGACTGCAATATGGTGCACTCGAACGGTCCATTTGGCGAGAACCTCTTCTGGGGTGGAGGAAACCAATGGACAGCAGGTGATGCAGTGAAGATGTGGGTGAGGGAACACAGGTTCTATAACAAGGGCACCAACCAGTGCCAGCCCGGGAAAATGTGCGGTCACTACACGCAGATTGTGTGGAGAGACACCGAGCACTTGGGATGCGCCCGTGTCCAGTGTGACAACGGCGACACTTTCACTACCTGCAACTATGGTCCACCGGGAAATTACCCGGGCGAGATCCCATTTAATCACTACCAACATTGAATCGTTCATGAGGAAATATTAATTACGGGGGGTGATTAGGATATTTCATTCATGCTCATATCTACATATATAATATGTATATCTCTATTACTTAATGTAACCCTGACTGAGAGGGAGTGGGTTGTGTTTCTCAATAAGAGGAACCTTTTTATTGTTTCTTTCTTTTTAAGGATTTTGGGATGTATATATGTATCAGGAGATCAGGAATTGTTTTCCATAGATTTCCTTGATAGGTTATATATTCTGAAATGTATTATTGATGATTCATTGTGATTATACATCATTTCATCATATAAATCTCTACCTATATATATATATATCTCCAATGTGTTTTGTCTAATCAATTAATTTCCTGCATGGCATTGACACGATACTATTCCAACTTCCAAGATCTCTAATACGTTTGGAAGGTGGATCATGGTGCATTTTCAAGGAACTTATTACATGGTCTTTTGCCAATCACACAAGCAATTGCGGCTAACATGATTGTTGTTAGTAATTGATTGGGCTCAATATTCTCGAGACTATATAATAATTTATTATTATTATTATTATTATTATTAACATGATACAAGTTAAAATTTATGTGTCTAACCTAACACATGCATGATGGCACTAGTGAAAAAATAAAAGAATTTTAATGGATAATTTTATCCTGAAAGTTTATGTTTTAAATTTCTATAAAAATAGGAAAGATACGTTAATTATGTCTTTTATAATTGATATTTTAACTAATTAGATATGTCACTATAAATAGATAGTCGCTTGCGCAACTGTCCTAGTACTCCACTACGAAAAAAAATGTTTTTGTAGCTAATTTGCCAAGGGAAGTTAAAACCGACTTGAATCAACCTGAAATCCTTGCATAGGAATTGATAACTTTCTGGGTTTAGTTTTTGTTGGGCTTTAGGAATGAACCCCTAGTGGCCTAGTGAATGCTTTGACTAATTGGTCCACTCTGGGCTCAACAATTGCCCCGCGAAATCCATCACATCTCTTTCCGTGCTTATATTGTAAGGGTTTCGTAGGTTTTTCGAGTGATTCTAAATTTTAATATAAATAAATATTAACAAAAAAAAAAAAAAAAAAAAAGAAGTAAAAAAAATATGAAGTATATAGTCACATACACTACTACTCATATAATGGGACAAAAATAACAAGTTCCAAAATGTCTTTTTAAAATATAAAATTATCTCCTTATAACTTTAATTTACATAAAAATACCTATAAAACAAAAATTATATAAATTATATACTTTCTTGTATTTCGGGTTATTCAGAATTATAAAACCTTTGTTTAAATTTCGTCTGAAATAAATACGAGTTTTAAAAAATTTAAACTCAATCTCATAATCTCAAAACTCAAGTTGCTCGGATTAGGCCCGCCTCTAGAGGTAAGGGACGAGGAAACAATACAGAAATTTGGGAGTGAATTTTATACGCTAAAGAAACTTGAAAGTTAGGCATGGGAGTATATATGACTGATAACAGTCTAGCTAATAAAATATTTGACTTTAATTACATAAACTATTGGGCTACTGAAGTTGAATTCGAAGATCTAACGGATATTAAGTTTGATTTACACAAGACATTTTATTATGCAATTCAATTCTTATTCACATATATTTTTCAATAAGGGCTTTGCATCTAATTACTTGAAATATATAGTAAGAATGTTAAGGGTAGAGGTTAGAGGGGAAATGGATGGTGGAAGGCTCGAAAATGAGCTTCCAGACACAAAAACAAAATAATCTAACCATTGTTAAAACTTACATTTAAATTAATAAATCCAATTTTAAGATTATATAATATTATATATTTTTTGAATAGCAGAGATTTTATTGATAATATACAATAGGCTACAATTATGAGTCCTTGAAAAACTGAGGTGAAAATACCTCCACCCTCCTTTTTTTTTTTTTTCTTGGTAAGTAAGAATTTGGGATGTAAGAAGGGTATTATGCAAAAAAATAATAATAATAAATAAATAAAATAAAATAAAATAAAATTGGTTCAATTTAGTGAGTTATTTTTCTCCCATTCTACAAATTTTAATTTTAAAATTCCAATTATATTCAACCAAACACAACCTAAAAACCTTTCATTCAAATCCTTTCTCTTTCATCTTTAATTTTTTTTCTTTTCTTTTCTTTTCTTTTTTTCCTTGGTAAATCAAACTAGACTAAATGCCACTACGAATTAATAGTTTTAATTTTTTTAAAAAAAATCGAAATAATATATATATATATAATTTTTTATTAAAATTTTTATTTTCATTACAAGAAACACATATTCATTCACATACACTTTTTACCTACAATTGAGCTCGAATCTCTCCCTTTCTGTTTTAGAATGGAAATACTATACCATCAGACACGGTCAGGAAAGGAAACTGATCTCATCTGATAAGAATTAAAACATTAAAAAAAAATTTAACAATAATTTTTAATTTAAGAGATATATTTTGACAATTGCCAGAAAAGGGCAGACTCCAAGTGGCCGAAATTGGTCTCATCCGATAAAAATTACTCCGTAAGAGATTAGCGTGACTGTCCTTCAAATCTTCTAGAATTAAAAATTTTCACAATTTTTATTTTTCTTCATATTTTTATTGTTTTTATAATATAGTAGTAAAAAGCAATTCCAGTTATATTTTATTGTTTATTTCAACTAAATTAGCAGAGTAAAGAACTGTAATAGGTTAAAGAAAGTAGTATATTACCCTACAATTGCCTAAATAAAAGTAAATTTCCTCACTGGCAACTCTGTATCCGTTATAATCGGCCACGGTTTGAACTAGTCCTCACCACCTCCATTTATATAATAGAGATTGCGAAAAAACAATTAACCTAACAACACACACTCTCTCTCTCTCTCTCTCTGCTTTACCGAACCATATTTTTCAATTTCTATTTACAATTTTTCTGCACATCACTTAGTTACAATCTGGGCTTCAATATGAGCATGGAATGGTCTCAAAAATCTGCTACAATTGCTTATCTTGATACTCTCAAATTGGTATGTATCTGTTGGTTTCATATTTCATTCTGTTTATGTATATGTGTCTGTTTACGCGAACAAAACAAAAGATTATCAAGATTGATTGAAGGATTGAAGGATAGGGTTTTTTTTTTTTTTTTATTGAAGGTATTTCGATGATTTATTCAAGGGTTTTCAGGGGTTTTTTTGTTTTGGTTTTTATAATTGAAGGTATTTCGATGATTGATTGAAGGGTTGTCGGGTTTTTTTTTTTTTTTTTTTTTTTTTTTGCTTTATTATAAATGAGATATTACGAAGATTGATTGTAGGGTTTTCAAGATTTTTTGTTTTGCTTTATTATAATTGAAGGTATTATGATGATTGATTGATTTCAAGTTTTTTTGTTTCGCTTTATTACAATTGAAGGTTTCTGCCTTTTGTGGTGAATTGTTCTCTGATACTATACTTTGAGAAAAGAAATTAATTTGGACCGTATATAATATTTTTCACATATTCCAGGATACATGTTTGGCACATGTTGAACATTAAAATGCAGCATTTTTTGTATGGCATCGAAGTACAATTGTTATGGAAACCTTTCTTATAGAAGAAGAATTGAGATATAATGGGAATACATCGTATCTAATTTAACTCATCTTTTTAGTGTAATTTTTATATCCTAAGTATATAAAAAAAAGGTTAAATATCTTGTTTGGTATAATTTTTCTGTAATCGTTTTTTTTTTAAATAATAAATAAATAAAAAAAAAAAATCATTTGTTAAATCATATACAATATATGTGCATATAACGTGTCAAAGCAATTTTTGTTTTAATTATTGATAGATACATACATGTTTTAATTTTTTATACATGTACTGTCGCTTCCATATCCTTTTTTTTTTTTTTTTAAAGATTTTTTTATTTATATGCGTACTGTTTTGTATCTGTATCCTTGCTTCATAGGACTAACTCAATCATAAGCAGCTACATCTAAAATTTCACACATTTATATGTACATATATTAACACAATTCATAGTCTACATATATAATTGTGACATTGATTTTTCATCGCTCGAGTCTCTCGACTTTGTCCTGTGCTTCTCAATGAAATTTCCTTTTTGGAGGAATTTCCAACATTTAGATTTTTATATGTTAATTAACTAGAGATTTATCGGGTAAAATAAAAAAGATAAAAATGTTAATTAACTAGAGCTGATTGCTTGGTGCTATTACACTATTGCAAGCTTAAAATAATAGTATTCTTTCTATTGACTTGTTTTTGCCTCCAAACACAACCTCTGCAGGGAATGACTTCAATGGAGATTTGCTAACTTTATTCTGTACTATCCATGCAGTGTAATGAGCAGAAAGAGCAATGCAACTCATCCCCAACACCAGAGCCTGAGACCAATGAGTTCATATCAGCCTTGGCAGCGGGGATGCGCTCAAAACTCATTGTGGAAGTTACATCCGAGGTGTCCCCATCAACAATAGCCTTAGCAGCAGCAGCTCGACAAACTGGAGGCAAGCTTGTGTGTATTCTCCCAGAACCAACGGTAGACAAATCGCAGAAAGTAATTGAAGATTTGGGTCTAAATGACGTGGTAGAATTTATAACTGGAGATCCTGTTGAGCTATTGCCAAATTATGAAAACATTGATTTCTCGCTTGTTGATTGCAAAACTGACAACTACCCGAGATTGTTAAAGTTGCTGGATGTTAATCCTAGAAGATCAGTGGTTGTGGCAAACAATTTGATGAAAGGGAGAAAAGGGTTGGGAGGCCATTTGGAAGGAATGGAAAATAAGGTTGAAGTGAGGTCGATGAAGCATCCAATAGGGGAAGGCATGGAAGTGACTATGATTGGGAGGAGTGCCGACTTAGGGAAAAGAGATCGAGGCGGAAGTCTTCATAGAACAGAGAAAAAAGGTGGTTCAGTGAAGAGGAATAAAAGCAAATGGGTTGTCAAGGTCGATGAGAAGAGTGGCGAGGAACATATTTTCAGGTTGCCTAAATCTCATTAGGCTTGTTTCACAGCAGCAGAACTAATATCGTCTTTTGATATGCTAGTTGTTGAATGAAAGAAGTGGATTTTTTTTTCTAAAAATCTACATCTTGGAAAGCAGTCAATAATGCTCAGCATTGTCACTGGGAGATGTAATTAGTGTGTCCTGTGAAACCACAGAAGGATTAAATGTACCATCACCCCTCAATTAAAGGTTTTTACTTCATCAAGTGTCATTGCATTGTGTTTGCTACATGGAGGGTTCTAAAGTTGTGCTGGAAGAGAAGGTTTAATTTGTTGTTCGTGTTACTTTTCCTGGAGGACCAACCTCACGGTAAACTTGTACACTGTTATTGATCACCGGACAAAATTTGTCGTGCCCAAGATTATATCTGCTACCTCGGACCGGCTTTTAATAATCAGAATATGAGCTTTGTGACCAAACATTTATCAGATATTTGATAGAGATCAGTGTGGCATGGAGGTCGCTACTCCTTATAAATCAGAAGTTGGTTGGCAAGTTTGCTTGTACAATTGGTTCATGTTCAAGACAGCCATAGTGATAGAGATTTGTAGACCTCCCCCGTGGCGCAGTAATGGTCTTTGGAGGTGAATTTAGACACAGTTTCTCTGCTCAACGTGTTCGTGCTCTTGCCCGACTTTTAGACTCATCTGAGTTGGTAACTTCGTACTGCAACGAAGGAAAGAAAACTTTTTGCTACATCTGCAATTCAAAGGCATGGTTTTGCCCTCTGATCACAGAAAACTTGTTGGAGACCAATTACTACTATTATTTCTTCTAATCGATTGACATATGAAATATGATATGTTTATTCTAATTCCTTTGTTTTCTGTTTTTCTTTTTCACTTCAAATTGTATGTACTTGCTGCCAATTATTGAAACATACATTTTCATGCATACTCATGATGCTTGAAGTTATGTTTAAACCATTTTTGCTTCTTATTAGTTGGGCTGTCATAAATTCATCCCATCTATAATATGACCCACCGGTTGATAATTTATTTGTTTAAATCCCTTTGTTAGTGATGGCTTCTCGCTCATTGACGAGAGATGGCCCATCAGAAACTGCAGACTTTTTTAATTTACAGGGACTATCATCCTTAACTCTCAAGCCATGCCACTGTTTTATTTATTTATTTGTTTTTTTATTTTTAATCCTGGCAAACTAAGCTAATACTGGCACCACCTGAGCACTCTAGCAATTAGGTTCCTGTGTAATACCCTAATTTAATCCCAAGTTGAAATCTTTCAACTTGGCTTGTGTAATGAACAAAATTCAAACTTGGCTTGTGTAATGAACAAAATTCGAACTGTTAGCGAGCAGCTTGTTCCTTTTCAGCGAAGTTCACTCGCAGCTTTGCCAAAACAACTTCTTTAGGCTTTTGGAGAGAAAAGAAAGGGAAGGGTAGTGTATATTGTGTTTGAATGAGAGAAATTAAGTAGAAAAAACAAGGTTTGGGAAGGATTTGGAGGGATAACTATCCCTCCAAATCCCTTATATTGTATCTTTCCAAAATTGACAAGATTTGGAGGGAAAGGAAACTAAGCTAAATGGCACTTTTATTATGACAAAAGTAGCCTTTCCCATGTTGTTCGCCTTCTCCGTCTGCTTTCCCGTGCTCCACTTCTGTATATTCCACAAAACCATCATCACACCACGGCATCAATCACAATTCATTCACAATACATATATATTCTAGAGAGAGATGAGAGAGGGTGGGTGTTCTAGAGAGAGAAACTAACGCCACAAGAGAGGGGAGGAGACGCATACCATCGGATTGGATGAAAGAAAGAAACAGAGAGTGGCGGAGGATTGAACTGCTAGAGGCAGCAAATTAATTGTGCTTGAAAACAAGCCATTTTATTTAGGTTAGATACAAAAAGGTAAAATAGTAATTTTATTATTATTATTTTTTCTTTTCTACCATCTGTTTTATTCAAATAAGAATATTATCTATTCTTTTCTTTTCTCTCTCATCTATCATTTCATTTTCTTTATTTTCTGCCATTTGCTAAGAATTTGTAACTATTAAATCTCATTATTATTATTATTATTATTATTATTATTATTTCTTCTGGCAACAAAGGCAACCAATTATTCTAGTGAGTTTTATGTATCTTCATTTGGCTGCATATATGTATTTGCCAATTATTTATTTATTCGTTTTCTTCTTACATGACCAAAAAAAAAAAAAAAATTCTGATTTACAAAGTTTCAAGCCCAATGAGTAAACTTTTTACTTGCATCTTAAATTCCTTGAGAGGCTATTCCACAAACATGTGCTAATTATGAGATACTCTAGAGATCTCACACTACCATCCGTTATATAAAAATAATAATAATAAAAAATAAAAATAAATTCTTAATTAACACGGAATTTGACCTTAACATATTTTGTTAAACATTACAAAAATGTTTTTTTTATAGTACAGTATTGTTTTAAGAAAAAAAATAAAAATAATAATAAAATAATTTGACCAGGTGTAAGAAGGTGACCTGTCCAACTGATGAAATCAACTGGAAAAAGAACAATCCACGTTACTTCTTTTATATAGCTGTAATGTCTTTTTCAAAAACGACACTATCGTAAATAAATTCAATAAATTTAAAATAATCTATTAGTTAGGATATAGACAAACACGGTTATTAGTATTGCTGTTTGTTGAAGGAATTGGCGCGAACGATGATTACCCGCCAGCCTCAACCACCGCCATCACCAACACCACTACCTGTCAATCACTCAATCTTCAGACTGAAGAATTCTCACCCCTCACACCTCTCACCAACCCAAAAAGAACAAAATGCCCGTCGCGTTCTTTTTGATCTTGATTTTCAAACCCCAAATTCTTCTATTCTCTTCCAATGGAGTATTCGAGACCTAGGGTTTCGTCACTGAGCCGTGTGTTATCATTTCTCACCGTTCTGGTTTTTCTTCTGGGACCGAAGGTTTCAGCTGCGGTGGATGATGGTGATCTTGAAACTGTGTCCCGTTGCAATGTCGATCTCACTACATTTCTTCCGTTTCCGTACAGTAATTTGTCGAATGTGATCTGTAAACCTGTTTGGAATACCTTTGTTATACAGGTAGGTTTGATCTGGTTCTGCAATTTTCTTGATTATTCTTGGCTATCACTATATATGCGTATATATGTGTGTGAATTGTGTATATATGCAAAAATTAACACCTAAAGTGGCCCTCTAATTGAAACGGCACAAGAATGGATGAAACTTGTAAATTGATAAATTTAATATGGAAAAAGAAAATGAGTTTGGAATTTAGAGCTCAGAATGTATTTGTAATTGATAATTGTTTTTGCAATAGAGAGAGAAAAATTCCATATTTTTTGGAGTTAATAGACTTAACTCAGAAACATCTTATTGATGAATGGTGGATCATATGATTGATGGATCACATATTAATTTATAATCGAAATTGGCTCTGATATGATTTTGTCATTTGGGCCAAAGGAGAAAAAAAAAAAGGTGTAGAAATAAAAGGAAAATGACAATTCTGTTTTTCAGATCACTGTGTTACCCGAGTCACCTTTTTCCCTGAATATATTCTTATTTACTGTTGCAGTACTCCCAGACTGAAGATCATGTTGTGACTATTCTGTTATCTGCTGTATATACCATTGGATGGGTTGGAATGGGGTTTTCAAAAAATGGGATGATGATTAATTCCAGTGCTATAGTGGGATGGATTAATAAAGAAGGTGAAGCAAGAGTCAGAAGGTACTACCTCCAGGGGTTTGAACCCTCAGAAGTTATACCAGGAAGGGGCGAATTGCCGATCACTAATATTCCAGCAGTTGTGGTGCTTCGCGGAGCCATAATTTACTTGGGATTTCAGCTGCACTTTGCTGCTCGTCTTTCTCGCCAACCAATTTTATTGGCTTTTGGGAGTAGATATCCAACAAAGCACCACCACCTATACAAACATGATGACAAAACAAGCTTCATATTCGACTTCTCTGCAGGTACGTTCATCTCCATTGAGGCTACTTTATGCAGACACTCTTCATTTCATTTTATAGTCTCATGAGAGACTTCCGTTGTTCATTATAGAACAACAATATGAACAAATAGCCTCGATTGTGTTGGTTTTTCCACCCATTCCTTGTCAGATATCAGATTTCGGCAGAGATTTGGTGCAGCAAACTACTGCACATCCACTCTTTTCTCATTTTTTATTATTACTTCTATATCTTTCTCGAAATAAAAGATGTAATCAATGTGTCTAAAGTTTCAAGACCAATATATTGCATTCATTTGAGCCCATTCAGTCATTTCAGATTGTAACATAGCACCAAACTCTAAAGCCAGTATATACACTGGCACATTTTTTATTTTTTTGGTGGCATTCACTCTGGCCCAATTGAAGCAAAGATCCCCCTGCCATCACTACCTGCTTTCATATTACTTTCATTTTACAACAACTGCACTTGGTCCAAGTACCCTCTCCTGCTAGCCCCATCACCATCAGTGACTCAAGATGTTGGATAGGATGTAATAGTAAATGTTATACTACTAATCAACACATGAAAATCTAGGGAATGAAACCAAATTTTGAGATCATGACATGATACCACATTCTGCAATCAATGTAAACTATTGCCCATTCTTTAGGAGGTATACAACTCTTTTGGATCTTGTTCAGTAAATATATAATAAGTATTTTCTCTGCATTCTCCGTCTTGTCTTCCTCCTCCTCTGTTCTTCTTTCCCTCACCATAGATGGGTTCTGACTTTTGGCAATAAACCGAAAAGGCCAGTCAGATTTAAGAATGTTGTTTTCCTTGGTCAATATTAATCTGTTACATTTATTTATGTTTTTCCTTCGAGTCTTGAGTTGCTTTTCATGTTCATAATTAGTTATTTATGTAGTTGATTTCTTCAGTCAATACCTATTTCTTTTTTCAAATTTTCCCCTGAAAAATCCTTGATTAATATATAGTTCATTCTCTCCCAAATACTTGGGATTGGGGTTTTATTGAGTTGATATGTATTTTATCCTTTCAGGTTCTGTGTCTAATGCACGACTCGCACCTGATACCATTGGTCCCATGAAAAAGACCCATGGATTACTGGGCCTATTTGGATGGGGTCTGATTCTTCCTTCTGGAGCAATTGTTGCGAGATACCTTAAGCATAGGGATCCCCTTTGGTATTATCTTCATGTAATCATTCAATTTGTGGGATTTATATTGGGGCTTGCTGCCGTTGTAGTTGGTGTATCACTCTATGATAAGCTGCATGCCAATTATCTATCACACAGAGGCATTGGAATCTTTATTCTTGTGCTTAGTATTCTCCAGGTTTGTCCCTCATCTGATTTAATCTCATCATCTTATCCACTTATCTAATGTGAGGTTTGTGCCTTCATTTAGTTTTTATATTAACAGTATGTGTACTACCAGTCTAAATACATGAAGCTTATTGATCTCTGTGATTGGTTAAAGCACCAACTATAAGAAGGAAAAAGTTCAATACATCAGTAGCTGCAAGTTTATTGTGTCTGTTTTAGTAACTAGGTACTGAAAATAGTGTTGAATACATTTGCTTCTGTTTTGCTTGCAGAACAACAGTGTTGATACCTTCCCTGACATAGATACTTTGTTGATGACAAATTTGCACTAGTCTAAAATACTGAAAGTGGCTGTCTTTGTAAACTTTTTGTTAAGTCACTTTCCAATAAATAGGTCAAGAGAGCATCCTAGTTGATCCCGTGTCTGGTAATTCTTCGTGTAATATAGCCTTCTAGTATTACAGTGACATTGACATGCTCTCATTTTGGACATAATGGTTATTTATTATTTTTTTTTTCTCTCCTTTAGAGTTCGACATGAATTCCATCTCCAGCAAAATGAGTTAGACCTAAGTTCCAGAAAAGGCCATGTGAACACATGAAGTTCATTTAAACAAACACTTAAGATTTATTTAAGATTGAAAGGAAAGTTCTATAGAATAGCTATTTGATCATCTGTACGTTATGGGATAGAAAGTTGGACAGTTAGGAAACCACGTGGATAAAATGAGTGTGGCAAAAATGCGAATGTTGAGATGGATGTGCAGTAAGATTAAAAATGATCACATTCGTGAGATGGTTGGAGTAACACACAATTGGAGACAAAACGAGAGAAAATCAGTTAAGATGGTTTGGACATGTGCATAAAAAGACCTTTAAGTGCACCAGTTAGAAAAGGTGACATATTCCACGGTAGGGGTAATATTATGGGAAGCATAAGACCAAAGTGGGTAGAGTTAGAAAAAAAAGATATTATGATAAAATGTGGTTTGACTAAGGCCATGACTTTAGATAGAGCAGATTGGAAAAATAGGAATATGTAGCCGACTCCGAGTAGTTGGGAAAAGATTTTGGTTGTTGTAGGCCACAAGAACTTCTAAAGCCATTTCAAGTTACAATTAACTGGAACTATCATAATGTGGCCAGCTAACAGACCATTCAAACAATCTCGTATCAAGACTAAACTGTCAAAGGCAAGAACTTTCACTGCTGAGTATTGCGTCTCTTAAGACTACTTTTTTATTCATATACTTAAATTTTATTTCTTTGATGACATGATTTTCAATATGTTAAAATATGGAGGTAACTATTGATTAAAGTTGACATTCAGATCTTGGCATTCTTTGGACGACCCAACAAGGACAGCAAGATACGCAGGTATTGGAACTGGTATCACCACTGGTTTGGAAGGATTGCCCTTTTCTTCGGAGCTGTGAATATAGTATTAGGGATCCAAATTGGAGGTGCAGGAAATGCATGGAAGATAGGTTATGGATTTATTCTTGCTACAGTATTAGTCACGACTATCATTCTAGAAGCACTGTCAATGATGAGAAAGTCGGAGAAGACAGAGCTGCCAGCCTTCCAAATGAATCCTATTCAGTAAAATGATTGGTCTGACAGGTCTGCTCTCTCTGTGTGTACGCGCGTGCATATAAAATACAATTTTGTATATACATTTTGTTTATATTCGTAAAAGAGTATAATGAAAATTCTGAAAGTTGGACACTTTGTTCAGGGTAACCAAGATGTATGCTAGATTTTGCACTCTCAAGATAATATTTTCGTTGATGGAAAGAGATCCAGCACTGCACCGAATCCCTTTTTCTAGCTAGGCTGCACAATGTTGAAGTTCATTCTACTGCCAATGTTCTGTGAGTTTGAACAAAGCTTTACAAGCCTTTTAAATAGTGAGATCCCTCCATGTGGATGTTACAAAATGTAGAATAGCCAGATAAAATGCATGCCTATTTAGATTCTGGACATGCTGAGGCCTGTACAATCCTACACCCTGCTCTGCATGGTGATGAAGGTTTTTGATTGGATGTGGAAGCATTTTGTTGGCATGAGAGTACTTTTTTTTTTTTTTTTTTTTTCTTTTAAACCTCTATGTGTTTTTGTGGAAAACATTTTCTGGCTGAAAGTATGATGTGAAAGTGGTTGCTGAGTGTTTACAGCAATAGTGATGCAGATTCTTCTTTGCTTGACGTAGTTCTCTTCAATATAAAGAACAGAGAAAAAGACTTGTACCCATGTTTTAGGAAAAAAGGTTTTCTTTGTAAAAATCAGTTTTTCTTTTTCTTTTTTTCTTTTTCTTGAAGAACCTCTTGAAACCGACACATAGTTCAACCAGTACATGATTTCCAAGGGACATGGATTCTGAAATATATATATATATATGTGTGTGTGCGTGTGTGTGTGTGTGTGTATAGCTGTAGAATGCACATATGATATAGCATAATGCACTAATGCCATAAGAAATATGTTTTTTTCTCCAATTCATCAAGCTTTAAATTCTCTCCCACTTGTAGCATCAGCTGCATGGGTACTTTGCTGTAGCTGTATCTTCTTTATTATACCTACCATTGTAGGAACGTAGCAATCCATTTTGAAGCACTGGAGGAAAACTACAAATAATTTTATTTCTGTTAGTTGAAATTCTTATTGCAACTGCAAACACTGCAAATGTTTTGCATCAACAATGAATATATGATCGCCAGTTTTAACAGAGAAATCTACTGTAAGAGAGTTTACTTACTTTCTTCAAGTCTGCTATGAGAGATTTTATTTACTTTCTTAGCCATTTTTTTTTTTTTTGATCTGTATATGGTTAACAAATGACAAGCTTTTCACTCTCACTTGGGATGCTGCACAGCAACATAATTTATATAAGTTTCAGAGATTCTGTAGAATTTAAATATTATTTGTTTTAAGTGGTTCTCAAGTTGAAGACCGGTCAATATTTTGTTTTCTCAAGTTATAATTTAATTCTCTGAAAAAAATTGTAACAAATATTTTTTATAACTGAGTATTTACAAAATAATTTTGAAAAAATTAAATCAAACCCAGATTTTGGACAGTTTTTTTTGTTTTTTTTAGTTTGGATTGGTCTGAATTCTTGAACACCTTAATTCGAGCTTAATCAATATAAATTCAGATCAAAATTTTCAACTGAAACTTAATCACAATAAAATATACTAGTATGCGATAGAGCACCAATTTTACTCCTAATTTTGTCTATTACTATTCATCACTGAAATCTAAATCTAGATGAATAAATTTAGGGATTATTACATATAAATACTGTTAATAACCTATATTTATTATTTGAAAGAGTAAAAGTCTAATAGTTTTGAAAAAATGTGACGTGGACTTAAAAAAAACACTATTGACTTGCCAAAAAGCACCACTTTTGAGCACATAGGTAATCACTTTTTTGTGCACAAATGTACCACTTTTTGTACTGCACAAAAATATGGTACATGTGTGCACAAAAAGTGATTACCTGCGTGCAAAAAAAGTGATACTTGATGACAAAAAGTGATAAATGTGCACAAAAATGGTACCTATGTGTCTAAAAGTGATAACTTTTAACAAATAAATAATGTTTTTTCATGTCCACGTCAACATCAAAATTGTGAGTTCGACTCCATCAAATAATAAATATAGATCATTAACACCATCAAATCTATCTTTATCCAATATTACACCGCAATAATTACAAGATCTATGCACCATGGTTATATGTAATAAAGACTCAATTTGATTCGAAATTGTATCACTTCATTTGATTGTATGTTAATGTAACAAATTGTGATTAAAAACATATATATGTTTTTTTATAGAAATGCAGAAATAAAAATTTATATGACCCACCCTCGTTCAATATCACAATTGAATGCTCTCAAAAAAAAAAAAAAAAAGAAGAAGAAGAAGAAGTTACCACAGAGAGATGATACAATCACATAAACCTTTTAAGCATGAGGTTTTTGCTAGTTTTCTAGTAGTAAAAGCAACTAGAACTTAAGACACAGTTGGTCTAATTTCTCTGATTTATATAATTTTGAGAAGTGAAATATAGAAAATAATTCCAAAATTTATTTAAGTACCACCTGGACACCTTTACTAGTACAAAGTTAAGTTACATAAAGTGAGTATAGGAGCGTGAAAGTGAGAAAAATTTAAGTCAAGTGGGAAGGGGTGACAACGAAAGAGCGACTTGAGAGCAGTACCGGTTTAAAAAAATTATAGGACTTAGGTCCAAATTACACTGCCAACTGCGCAGATCTGATTCCTTTGGACGCAAGTCTTCTTTCTCAATCACTTCCAACTGTAATACAGAAACCTTCGTGCTACCTTCCTTTTTCTATTTCACCCTTCTATGTTTCTAATTTTTTTTGCTGTATACAGTTTTGGAGCAAAGATACACCCCCACCCAAAAATTCAAAAAATGAAAATTTTAAACAGTCGTAAATATAAATATATGTATTTATCTAATAAAAAATGATATATATATATATATATATATATATCTTTCTGTATTTAATTAATTTTTGTCATATTTGATCTCCGACGTGCAGATTTCCTAAGCACTCCGCAACTCGGAGTCTCCGCTCTGCGAATTCCATAGTTTTTTTTCTCGGAAAATCTACTGTTTTCCCGGAATGTTCTTTCTCATTCTCGTTGCAATCAAATTGGACAACGATTTTTTTAATTCTTTAATTTAATTTTTATTTCTGTGATTCGCGGTGGAATAAGATTCTGTCTATACCGGTTTAGTTTCATCTCTTAACTGTTCCATTGTTCGAATTAGGGTTTCTGACCAAATTGTTGTGAATTGAGGTGATATCGTGATTCAGGCCTGAGGGAGACAATGCCCTAGTCGAATTTGAAAAATAACTAACCGAAATTCAGGTGATTCTTTATTTTTAATTTTTTCTGGATTTGTTTCTTTGAAGTTCCATGTGAAATTAGGGTTTTGTCTTAATTCAGAACGCGAAGTTGTTGGTCCCAGTGACTTGAATTTTATTGATAGAGAAGATGATTTTCAAACGGACGCTGAAATTCAAAATGCCGAACCTCAAGCGGTGCGAGGCGGAAGATTTTGATTGCGAAGACGACGACGCATGCTCTGTGAATCCCAATAAACAGAAGTCAAGCGGTTTTTACGACGGCTTCGATCAGATTCATGGTGGCAACGTTGAAGATCATATCAGCACAGTGAATTCTTGGTGCACCGGAGTATCCTATGACGCCAGAGAAGTGGAGTCGAATTCCAAGAACCACAGAGGTCGGAGAGGTATGAATCAGAACTCAGAGGTGTATCGTCCTCCGCTTTTTAAATCTTCACGAGGACGTGTTCAGGTACTACCGTCAAGATTCAATGACTCCGTGATTGATTCATGGACGAAGGATACTTCAAAATTAGATGGTTGCCAATCATATTCTGATGAAGATGAAAATCTAATGCTCAGTAAGGAGAGAATTATGCAGAAGAACCCACATTACGGTGGGCAAGTATTCAAGAAACAACGCATAGAGGACAGAGTTTCCAAGCACAACATAGATCAAATTTCTGTAAACATTGATAGAGGTGAAATGGGTTTTATAGGGTTCAAGGATTTCGACACTAAAATGCATTCGAGTTCTCATAGTTCAGTAACATCGATTGACGAAGGCAAATTTTTGCCCTTGATAGATATTGATGATTATTCACCAAGGTTGTGTAATAATTTTACCGGCGAAGAAAAATTGGAAAAGGAGAAAGCGGGAAAGAGGAAGGATTTCTTCAGGCCAGGGGACTTTATTCTGGGTGATATAGTTTGGGCGAAATCAGGGAAGAAAAGCCCAGCTTGGCCAGCCATCGTGATTGATCCCCTATGGCAAGCTCCTGACACGGTTCTTAGGGCTTGTGTTCCTGGCGCTATATGTGTGATGTTTTTTGGTTATTCCAGAAACAGAAGGGTGATCTCTCTGACTCTGTCTTTGTCTGTTTGTGTCTGTATGTACATTTTTTTTATTGTCTTGGCAAGAAGAGGGAACTTTGGCGCGCTAGCGCTCTCCCAAAACTATGGGTAATGTCCAAAAGGATAGTCTTAAGCCAGGGATAGTGATTAGTATTTTTATTTTTATTCCGACTCTAACATGGGCACACCGCTGAGCGATATGCCCTATGATGCCTCTGTCTGCACATTCATTAATTATAATAAAGGAGTATGTATGTATGTATGCACACTACGCACACAACAGTAGTGTATTTTCTGGAAACAGTACCTTTATATATATATTTATTAAATCAATAATGATGGGCAGGACTATGCATGGGTGAAAGATGGAATGCTTTTTCCCTTCCAAGAGTACATGGACAGGTTTGTACATTTTATTTTTCTTTTTAATTTTATTTTTCAATTATTTAATTTATTATTATTGTTATTGTTATTGTTATTTTATTCTTTTACACTAACAGCACAATTCTCACTAGAGCTATTGAGGTTTGTAAACTTTTTCCTTGCTCAGATTTCAGGGGCAGACACAGTTGTATGGCAGTAAGAGAAGTGATTTTCAAATGGCAATAGAAGAGGCAATTTTAGCAGAACAGGGTCATATTGACACTGGTGATAGCGGCCAGGACATTTGTCCAGTAACTAACTATAGTGGGATCCAAGAGGTGACTGGTTCCAATCAGGATCAGGAATGCTACTCTTATAACCAGGCAAGTTTCCCAGGATAAATTTTGGACTAAATTAGTCATGTCAGTCCATTCTCCTCTTCTTTACATATATTGCATGGATAAATTTTGGACTAAACTAGTCATAGCATGGATAAAGTTATAGGAATGCTAGTTGTATATTGCATGGATTAAATTTTGACTAAATTAGACTAATTAGTCATGTTATATATCTCAATACTTTTATTCTGAAGAAGTTTTGAATTTTTCTGAGGAATGCTACTCATATATTGCATGGATAAATTTTGGACTGAATTAGTCATGTTATATATCTCAGTACTTCTTTCCTGGAGAAATTTTGAATTTTTTCTTGACAATTATATTATATTTTTCTTCATTTTAATGTTCAAAACTTGTTAAATATGTGTTATCTTACAAGTATTGGATATGTGTTAGAAATAAGAAAGAATTTATTTTAAAATTATGAAGAACTTTAGGAAGGATCGGACATTAATTCACGAGCATCCAAGGAGTGTTGGTATTTGAAATGGACACGATACGGGTAAGTCACACCCCATTAGTACTTTTAAGGTCGGGATCCCATTAGTACTCTTAAAGTTATAATGCTCCGTTTGGTTGGAGGGATGGAAAAATGGATGGAAGGGAAGGTGTCTCCCTCACTTTTTATTTGGTTGGATGGAATGGATGGTAGAAAGGATGGATGAGGTGACTCTTATTTTTTTTCTGATGGAAGATAAGGGAAAGAGAGTTTTTATATTCTTTTTACCAATATACCCTTATTATAAAAATTAATATTCATTTCAAAATTTTGGGAAGGTTAAAAATTGAAATTATATATTTGTGGTAATTATATATTCTTTATCTTTTCCCCCCAATTTTGGACAGAGAGAAAATTACGAAGCCCCCTCTCATCCATCCCTCCTCAATCCTTCCTCCAACCAAACATAGCATAAGTCTTAATAGGTAGCCCTATCTTATTCTCTTATTATTTGGGGGAATTGGCCTGCAGAGTAGGGGATTAAGACAGAGCTCCTAAAGAAACTTGAATCCAAGCTTGTGGTTTTGATAAGCCTTAGAATTTAAAAATGGGTATAATTGTTACTGTTTGGTATACTATTTTTAAGCTTTGCCTGTTTGTTTGTGGATTCAAGGACGACTTCATGCTTTCTATGACCCTCTAGTGGATTATGCAGTTTTCAAACTCGAAGCCAGTGATCTTCTTTTGTCTTTTATATCATATAAATATTCAATAACCTGGAAAGTTAGTTGCCTTTCCTATCCCGTTAAGCCAACACTTCTTTCTGACTGTTTTGCGTGCCTTTTCTAAGAAGTTGCAACTTGGCAATGTAAGAAAGAATTCTGATAGTCAAGAATGACTGAAAAGAGATGTGGGCGGTGACAGAAATAAGAAGATGACTTATGATGGGGAAACCTTCTGGTTGTGATTCCTCCACACCCCACCCCTCTTTCTTTTCCTTTAATTGTTTTCATGACTGTTAGAACTATCATTGATACACAAACACATTTTTGTAATTATAATAAATTTATGTGATTTTAGCTTCCGTTCAGATTACTGTAAGAAATTAGCCAGTCCGTTGATTGTTACTTCCTGGAGTCGTCAACCAACTGGACCACTTATCTGAGATAAATGAATCAACCAATTGTACTTGAAATGAAAAATAACATGAAGATGCACAAGATAATTATGGATTATCTTGAGAAATTAGCCCAGTCCGTTGATTGTTACTTCCTGGAGTCTTCAACCAACTGGACCACTTAACTGAGATAAATGAGTCAACAAATTGTAGTTGAAATGAAATATTACATGAAGATACACAAGATAATTATGGATTGTGTTGATTACAGTGAATGATTTTCAGTTAACATCAACAATGGAGAGGGCTGCTTTTTTTTTTTTTTTCCTAAATGAGGGGGCTGCTTGATATTATATAAAACTTTGGACATATCCAATTGATAATTATTTGCATGCAGCATTATATTTCAAGCTCATTATTCGAGAAAGTATCTCATCATGGTACTGCTATTTTGTCTTGTTGTTTGATACTTGTTCAGTTTATTTGTCGTGTTGTTTGATACTTGTTCAGTTTACACGTAAAAATATAAATAAATAATAGTTCAATTTGTGAATTGTGACTGACCTGGTGTGGTTTTGTTGGGATATGTTTCCTTGCAGGATGCATATGGTAAGAAGAACACCCGGCCCTGTCATAGCTGTGGTTTGTTTCTGCCATACAAAACAGCAAATAAAGTTAAGGGCTCTACTAGTGAAGCCCAGTTTCTATGCGAACATTGTGCTAAGGTTCTGAAGAAACATTTTAATAACATGATCTTCATTTTCTTAATCTTGTTTTTTGTGATTTTAAAATACGGATTCTACTGGTGAGTGATGTTTACTGGATTTTTGTTGCAGTTACGGAAATCAAAACAATATTGTGGTGTATGCAAGAAAATTTGGCATCATTCAGATGGTGGGGATTGGGTGAGATTATCTGCAGTTTTAGTTAGGTTTATAATTCTTTTCCCGGACAAATTAACTGAATGAGCTGTATGTTCTTGTTCGGTCATACTCTTTGGATTAGGTATGTTGTGATGGTTGCAATGTTTGGGTGCATGCTGAGTGTGCCAATATTTCTAACAAACTTTTAAAGGTTTGTTCATGTATCATTCTTAATCTTTAGTTTTCATTTCAGCATACTTCTGTTACTCGAGTTCATCGTGGGAAAGGTTCACTAACTGGATTATGTTTTGAAGGTTCTTGAGGACAGGGATTATTACTGCCCTGAATGCAGAGCAGAGTCTCATTCAAACAAATCAGAGTCAAAAATCTGGTATGTCGGCACTACATGCACTTCTTTCTGCAGTTTGTTTGCTGTCAACTACTTATGCGACTTCAAAAAAAAAGCTTGCTTTGGCATTGAACCATTTTCAGTTGTATACTTACTGTTTTGACAATCATTCTAGCAGGTGTACTGAAAAAGGTGGACAAACTGCATTGCCTGATAAGATTACTGTTGTCTGCACTGGCATGGAAGGGATTTATTTTCCAAGTCTTCATTTGTAAGCCCTGATTCTTCCATTTGTATAAGTTTTATGAAAAATATTGTCACGATGTTCTTTGCCTTTTATAGAAAGTTGGTTTTGATCTGGAACAAGTTATGCTTTGCAGATCAAAAGTGCCTTAACCACCATATATCCCACCTATGCATTGTAATGGAAGGGAAGATTTGTGATAGAACTAAACTTTGACATAATTTTGGACAAAGTGGTTGCTCTGAGACTCGAATTTACCTTTTTTATGCAGTTCGAGCTTTTGCCATTACATCAAACACCTACCCTAAGACCTGATCTTTATGTATAGCTCAGGACTTTTTTTTTTTTTTTTTGGGGGAGGGGGGGGGGGGGGGGGGGGGGGGGGGGCGGGGTTGGCGAAGTGAGTTAATGATTATTTTCTTGAATCTATATCATAAACATGTAGTAGTGGATGGTAACTATCCAACTATCAGAGTCCTATAAATATCAAACTTACTGTATATGGTAAATTTATTTATTTTTCTCATATAGTTGCACCAGGTGGGGGGTTTAATGGGTGAATGGAGGGACCCCCTTGTGAAACCCATTTTGTCTTTGGTTTAAGAAAGAATATCCTTTTCCTCTCATTTCTTTTCATAAACATCATAACGCAGACAATAAAAATCATTTTATTTATCCTTGTAAATCTCAAGCAAGGATACGTTTTGCAGCCTTGGTCGGACATTATTCTAATGCTGAAAATATTAGAGCAATGCCTAGACCTATAAGGCCAAGGCATCTAATGTGTGACCCTAAAGCTAGGCAGCTATGTGTGCCTATTTAAACTTTTGACGATATTGATCATAAGAAATTGATATGTTATTTACACTTATCAAAAATAAGAAATTGATATGTTATTTAGATGGGGTATATCATGTGAAAATTTTAAGTGAGCTATTAATTGCTTGTAAACCAAAGAACAGTCTAGAAAAAAACTGGCTGAGGCTTTTTCTTTATACTGGCTTCTTTGAGAAGCTGAGGTGGGCCACAAAATTATTGGGATAAGGTTTCGAGTTAGTTATTATGATCAAAGTAATTATTATCATTTTTTTCTTTTTCTTTCCCCTAAATGTTGGAAAAAATTTATAGATAAAACAATATGGTACAAATACAAAAGTGAGGCCTGCCCTCACCAAAATCAGGATCCTAACACAGAGATCCCAACGCAAAACCTTGCAACAAAAAGAAGGTGTAAAGCTATATGACGTCTTGGAGGCATACCCCCAAAACATCCCAAACAATACACCTAAGGACAGAAGGGCTTCTATGAGACGAGTCATGAGCTCTACGATTTCTTTCATTCCAAATGAAGTACAGTGTTGCTGTGAAAATTACTCTCTGCAGTTTGTGTCGGATACCTTTGCCAGCAGCTTGATGGACATACATATTAGCTAGCTCCAAAACAGATCCTGGGATCCTTAAGTTCCACTGAAACAGCTCCACAATATCAGACCACACCTCCCTTGTATAATTGCGATGAATAAATAAATGGTCCAGACCTTCTACCTGCTTGAGACACAAATAACAAACTGAAGCTAGTGATTCACCTCTCTTCTGCAAATTTGTTTTAGTTAGTATAGCATTTTGCAGAACCAAGACAGCGTGGACTTACCATCTAGGCCTGCCACCATTCCAGCACAATGTGGCCCATGAAACATTAGGCCTCACCTCCCTACAAGCCTCCCAAGCTTCCCTGAAAGACAACTTCTTAGTATGCCACAATAACTGATATACACCACCATGGATTTTAAACTGTTAAATGTACTGCAGCACCTCTTGAGCCTCTGAACAGAACTTTGAAATATCCCATTGCTTCTCAATGATAAAGCTACTACTCAATAATAAAGCTACTAAGGAGTGAGGATTTGTCTGAACATACCATCACGCCAAGGATCAATAAAAATTCTGATTGCATTCCCATCCCCAATTCTATATCTACAAATTTTCAACACAACGTCTCTAACTGATACCAAACTCTTCCAAATAGAAGAGAAGAGTATGAGTCTCTAAAGCAATTTTTTTATATTTTACATAGAAAGGATGAATTTTTTTAAATGTCGATTGATTGTTGAATAGGAAGATATGTCGAATTAAACTTCTCTGCTCTTGCAGTTTTTCTTCTGTTCCGTGTGACATGTCAGTCCATTTAATAAACTTCTAGTTTATGCTCGAGTCGGTTGTGCTTGGGTAAATGCCTAATATTCACTCATCAGCCATGACAAAATAATAAAAATGAATGTGTCTTGAAAGTTTAGACACTAGCTTGAGATAGGTAAATCAATCTGTATTGCTTGTTTGTTGTGTTAACAAAGGCTGATTATTTCCAGTTTGTTGGGAAAGAAATTTGTTGTGATCTGATTTTTTTTACTCTTCAATTTGGGAAGGAATTTTCTTTCTATTGACTTCTGTTTATCTCCTCTTTTAGAGTTCAATGTAAGTGCAATGCATGTGGGACAAAGAAACAAACGCTTGGTGAATGGGAAAGACATACAGGTTCTAGAGCAAAAAAGTGGAAGGTTAGCATTAAAGTGAAGGGTTCAATGCTAACGCTCGAAAAATGGGTTTGTACCAGATCTTGTCACTTTGAAAGCATTACAAAATTCTCTGCTTAAATTTGTATATAAACTTGTTTAGAAAGTTTATCTGTCATGAAGGTATTTTATTTCTTGTATTTGTGATAAATACTTGTTATATGTATTTGATTTATGGTTCACAGCATAGGTTTTGATCTTATATTTTGACTTCCTGACCCTTTAAGAGCATCATCTCATTGCCTATCATGGATCTAAACTAAAGCAATGATCCAATCTATTGCTGTAACTTGTACTGAACTTATGAATTTAATCTACTTCACTACTTGATTGTCTATATTCTTATGCTAGTAGTGCCGGTGAGAACTAAAAATCAAGTTGACATCATGAATTAATCATTTTTGTTATCTTATGATTGCATATTATGTTATCCTGCCTTTAGATACTACCTACCCAGGATTTCAAAACTATTTCTCCCTGGCCTTGTTAAAGGATTTTTATTTTTTATTTTCATTATTATTATACTGTTGGGCAACCAGTTTTCTAAGCGTTACCTATATATTTCACCATTTAAATTTGTTTCGGGTGCTTTATTGATTAAATGGCTGAGGGCGAGCCGTGGTGCAACTACAAGGTTGCTCTATTTTGACTTGGAGGTCACAGGTTTGAAACAAGGAAACAACCTCTCCGCATACGGAGGTAAGGCTGCGTACATCCAACCTTGCAATGGGGGGAGCCTCGTGCATTGGGTTTGTCTATTGATTTAATGATGGTTTTTCTATTCTGTTTACTGAAGCACATGAAATTTTACCCAACCCCATATATTTAGTGAAATGTATGAAATACGTATGAACCCAGTCTATAGATTTTCTTTTATTAGTTTTTAAATTACCTTTGTATGATGTTATTTTCCTTTGCCACATTAAGAAGTTTGTGCTTGGGATGGATGAAGCCATTCTTTTTGGTGTTATCTTGTTTTCTCCACATTGGCCAGAGCTTCTTTCTCATTTTGTAATAGCTTTCTTTTTTTTTCTTGGTATGAAATGCGAATGTGGAGATGGATGTGCGGTAAGACTAGAAAGAATAGAATTAGAAATGATCTCATTTGAGAGATGGTTGGCATGGAAACATATGATTCATGTAGCCGACCCCAAGTCGATGCGAAAAAGGTTTGATTGTTGTTGGAAAAATACTAAAAAGTCCATATCAAAAGTTATTAATCCAAAAATGCAAGGATTTTTTTTGTTGAATTCGGGAAATCCATAACAGAGTAATTTGTCCAAAAAGTCCTGTGTAAATGGTTGTTTGTGTAGCCATTTCTTGACATAAAATTCCCTCTTTGTCTAAAGTTTCGTAAATGAAGAGGATGGCAAGCATGATTGGAGGATCCAAACGTATTTGCCGTGTTTTCTGATTCCAAACATCTCTTTAAATTTATTTTTCATATGGTGATACTCTCTGGGCTAATAAATGAATGGGCACAGATGTTTTATCCTTAAGTAGAACATGGATACTGACTTGGTAGATCCTAAAATGTAGGACAAGAACACGGTGAAGACCCAGCAGTGTATAAATGTTACTTTTTTTTAATATATACACCCATTATGTCCGGAAAATATATAACTATGATCAATGCTTTTAACTTTTGTACTTAGAATTTCATAATGTGGAATATGAAACTCAACATATATTGTAAATATATTATTTAAGGTATATACTACTAGTACTGGTATTTTACTCTCTTACTATATGAAAGGTGTCCATTGTATGCTCGACTTATGGTTTTCACATGTACAATGTCAAATTTCATATTAATGTGTGCACACTGCATAAGTCATGTACTGGGAGTGATTGGGATGTGTTGTCTAGGTGCCCAAAATAATAATATTTAATTTTAGTTGTGGACGTGGTAATTGTGTATTTTATCTGGCAGGAGAGTTAAGATAGACTGTTTGAAAAAAGTTGGTCTCTCCTCTGATTCAGATTCAAAAAAAGATTGAGCATGCAGTTTCTTGTCGTCTGATGGGTATGAAAAATCTGAAGATATCTGGTTTGAACAAAGAGTTCCTAGCCCAATGGGGTGTTAAAAATGACAGCTGAATGCTCTGCTGTGGTTGTTGAACCTCTGCTGATGTTTGAAGCTGTGTTGCTGATCCATTTAATATCCTCTGGTTTGCTGATGTACATTTAGATGCTGTTGTCAGTCGTATTGTTATTGTTAACCTGTTATTGCTGTCACTTGTTATCTGGTGGGATTGTATTAGTTCTGTTTTGTTTTTTTGTAGCTGCTAGGTAGGTATGTGGTTTTCTGATGTGGGTGATAGCTTGACTTTCTGTTAGTAGTTTTTTTTTTTTTTTTTGTTGATTTTGGAGTTGTGTTGGTTGGGTGGCTTTGACCGTTTTTTCTACTTTTATTTTTTTCTTCATATCAATATAATTATCTTAGCCAAAAAAAAAAAATTTGTCAGACGTTTATAGGATTGACTATGCTGACACAAGCCTGACAGGGACATGACACCTAAATAGAACTGTCTGTGTTTAGTACTACATTAAGAATTTAAATGACAAGATTGAAACCATTCTGTTGCCGTCATACCCTCATCAGACCCCAGAAACCACCACATGAGAGCAGCCACATCATCCTCTTTTTACTTCCTCTGCCAAGCTTTCACAGCACATTCTCTTACTCTTTACCCTTCACCATTACAAACCCCATTTCGTCTCTACTTCATCTTTTTAACTGAACATCCTGAACCACCATCATCTTTATACTCTCTTTAGTCTTCTCTCGCTCTCTCTCTCGGGAACCATCCGTCATCCACAGCTCCTTCAAGCTCATAATCACCATCAATCACCACCTCCCATCGTTGTCAACAACAATCACCACCGCCCTTTTATTAATTGTCAATTTCCTTACAAACTAAGCTGTTAGAGAGAGAATAGTTAGGTTTTTATATCATCAAGATGACCCCTCAGAGTTTCACTCCTTCATGATTGTGTCAATCACATTGAAATTCGAGTCTAGGACCTTATTTATTCAATACCATTTAATGCTCAACTCATATAAAAGTTTAAGCTATTACAGAGGTTTATTTAGGTATTTATTTCATCAACTCTGTAATTTTTTGCAATCTTTTAATTAGAAGGTTTTTCCTTTTGTTGATCTGAATTAATAAATAGACCCTTTGATATTTCCCACTAACTCGAAGATGCTACAGATTGCAGAACATAATGCACTTGGGTTTAATTCTCTGAAGTTGCAGAAACAACAGTTATTTGATTTTTTGCAAGGTATGTCACGTACATCGTCGCTCAACTTTTACATTTTGAAGTTACTATGTTTTCCTTGCTGCATCGGCAGCAAGGTATTTTGGTGGGTATGTTTGAAACAAACAAGAAATTGATTCTATTACTAGTTTCACTATGACAGAGAAGTATGAACCTGTTCATGCAAAATGGACAACAGAACGATGTGCTGTTTGTAGATGGGTTGAAGATTGGGACTATAACAAAATTATTATCTGCAACAGGTACTTCCATCATCTGTGTATCATTATGGTTGGGCTTGAACTCTATATGCTGGTAGGAGATTGGATCTGTTATTTATTTATTTATTTATTTATTTTTTGCATTCAAGTCAAGTCATTCGACTGATTTTTATTTTTCCGTTACAGATGTCAGATAGCTGTTCATGAAGAATGCTATGGAGTAAGAAACATTCAGGACTTCACATCATGGGTTTGCAGAGCATGTGAGACTCCTGATATTGAGAGGGAGTGTTGTCTCTGCCCCATAAAAGGCATGTGATCCGATGTACTTGTTTATTGTTAAAACTTCTGGTTTTTCTGAGATTTAGATTGTCACTATATTTAAATACTGCTTCTGTAGGGGGTGCTTTGAAGCCAACTGATGTCGACACCCTGTGGGTTCATGTCACATGTGCATGGTTTCGGCCTGAAGTTGCTTTTTTGAGTGATGAGAAAATGGAGCCTGCCACCGGACTCCTTAGAATTCCATCAAATTCTTTTGTGAAGGTACAAGTCCTGTTCTAAACTGATTGTCCCGGGGTATATCTTTACTGATGCTTCAACCATTAGAATCACATCACATTTATCTGTCAATCTGCGTATCTTCTTTCTTATTCTAAGTTTCACATAGTTGAAGGAGATTGTTTGCAGCATATAATAATTTCTTTTGCGATTTTATATTACATTTAGTGAAAAAATAGATCTATATAAATTAGATGTGGCTTTGTTGAGTTTATTGATTTAACTGTTAATATATACTCCTGATATTTTTGTCTGCTGATAAATGTAGAAATACCATTTAGTAGTACGAATTTCCAAGTTTTGTAATCTAAATGTGCCTTTATTTGCATGAAGTGCAGATGTGTATAATTTGCAAGCAGATTCATGGTTCCTGCACCCAATGTTGCAAGTGTGCCACTTATTTTCATGCAATGTGTGCATCAAGAGCAGGATATTGCATGGAAGTAAGTTTCTTTACTTGAATTTCTTGTTACTGGGGTTTGTTCACTTGATGTTTAATTATTACTGACAGTGGCTACATTTTTTTTCCTTATGGGTTTATCTTCTTGTACTCATTTTGTTTATATGCTCATTATCTACGCCACTTGTCATCTTAGCACCGTGAGAGATTTGATTTGATATGACTTTTGATGTGGATGTGTAGATCTTCCATCTTTAGAAGTATGCTTGTTGAGCATAACCTAGCTTAGAGACCTCAGTCAGTTCGTATTTGTATATGAAGGGCAAGTTACACTTTAAATGAGCAATAATCGTCATTGATTCAAATATACATAGCGGGAGAGAGTTTGGCGGATACTCACTAGAGACTCCTTAAAGTCAAAGCCTTACCCAATCTCAAGGTTCTTTGATACTCCCTCTGTCTCCTAATAAGTTTCGCTTTTGGGAAAGTGAAAAATTCTAAAGCATTTCATGTACTGGACCGGGTGATGACCTCAAGCAGGAAAAAACGTTTCTTGAACTGACTTTTTTTTTTCATAAGTAAATTTCATTAAAAAAGCGCTCAAAAGGGGAGCAAATCCCAAGGACAAACACAAGGTCAAAAGAACCTCAAACCTTCAAAGAGGCCAAAAAAACAACAATCTCCTCAACAGATCTAAAATCTCTCCCTGAAACCCAATCACTGGTTTTATTGGAACAAAGCACATTTAAAAGACTTAGAATGACTTGTACTGTAGCCAAAGTGCCCATTTTATGGAAATTATAAATGCTACTTCCACAAGACTAAATAATAAGATGCTTGATCATTGGGCATATTCTCATGCCAATTTATTCAATGTTGATTGACTCAGCTGTTGTGATTTAGTTTTAGATGCAATTATCCACATCTCATTCAATTTGTGTATATTCTATGTTCTCTTTTTATTTGTTTTCTCACTTTTGGCGTTAGTTGATTTCACTATTCTGATATTTTTAACTTCCAGTTGCATTGCCCAGAGAAGAATGGGAGACAGATAACCAAATGGGTATCATACTGTGCTGTACACAGGTAAGAGCTATGCCTGTGTTCATGTTTTCGTTCATCTTCTTCTTTGCACTTTACTTCCATATTATGATGGGCTCTTCATGAAACGCAAATTCTGCTCTTTATCTTTTTAACCAGCCCTGGAACCTATGAAGTTTGATATTACAAGCATGCTAGTGTTATTTAAGAAAATATACCAGGTAGATCCATCCTTCCCGGAAAGGAGGCCCCAGTGATGTATGTGTTTTAACTTATACACCTCCCAAAAAGATAAGAGGAGGGGGCAAAGATAAAAATGAACAAATGATGCGTTCTAGCACACATAAATCAACTATTATTATTTAGTTAATTCAACAACAACCAAGCCTTTTCCCAATTACTTGGGGTTGGTTACATGAATTGTTTCCTCCGCTCTATTTAAGGCCATAGCTTCTGTCAATCCACATACTATCATATCTTTCTGTTATTTAGTAAGTTCACTGAAACAAATTGATAAATATATATTTTTTAATAATGGTCAATTAGTAAATGCAATTACAACAGTAACAGTGTGACATTATGGTTACTTTCAGCCAAAATACTAGGTTGATAGTCCCCACCCACGACGTGTGCGCGCATGCTTCTGGGTGCATGCATTTGGAGTTCTTCACAATTTTTTCTTGCACATGTTTTTTTTATGCAGTAAATTCAACTGTATTGAATGTTTAGTTATTCATTTTATATTTTGTGAACTTGGTACCATTTACAATCCGTTTGGATAATGCAAACATTATTGATTGAAGGGTGCTGGTTCAGAAAAAAAAAATGAAGAAGAATACAATATAGCTTGGAGTAGATGTATATAAATGGACTCACTTGTGAGTTGTCGCAATATTTTCAATGTCGCATGATTGACTACAGTAAATGCAGTTATTAAATTTATTAATAGACATGTAAATGCTTCAAAGCAATCCTCCGAGTCCATTGCTCATTCACACCAGTCATGGAATGAATGTTGTTGCATTTTATTAAGTTTCTTGTTGAATCACTTGCATTTTCTTGCAATGTTTCCTGCAGTACAAGAACAAAGGGCACAAGAATTGCATGAAAATTTTGGTTCATGTCTGCTCCAATTGACATGATTTTTACAAAATTGTGTCAAATTTGACGAGAAAGTGCAATTGAATCCTGACCTTGGAAGATAGTGCAAAAAATATAGTTTCTTTTCTAGTTTTGGTTTTCCTTCATTTTTTTGTCCAATGATTGATACATATATCTTTGAATAAAAAAGAAGTTTGATTTTTATATCCTTGCTACTCATTTGGCTTTCTTACAAAATAGTGGAGTTCAACAGTTGATGCGTTCTAACGAAGTCTTTGCCACCATTGCTTTGTGTTGTGGATTAAGCACAATAGTCCTCTTGGAATGCATCTATTAAATGAGCACCTGACAAAGTTGGATGATTTCTTTTGGAACTTAAATACATTTGATAAAGTAGTTTAATATTTTTGAGGTTCAAAACTACCATTAGATTTTATATTTTCTAATAGCTGTGTTAATTCATATGCAATAAGCAACTCTTTGGCTAAGTTTAAAGCTTAGCAGACTGTGTCTTTTTTTTTTTTTTTTTTTTGGATAAGTATTCTGGGTCTTCTCTAATTTTCTGGAGTTCAAAATCTCTAAATTTTGATTCTTTAGTGTAAGTAGCTAGTCACCCACTCTGGGGAAAGATTGAAAATAATGGTTAGTAAAAAAAGTTCTAGTTCTCTTGCTGTATGCGCCATCTATCAGCTCAGATTTTGTGCCTTGTTTCTTTGCAGGACCCCAAACCCAGATAATGTACTTGTTATCCAGACTCCTTTAGGGGTTTTCTCTACCAGAAGCTTGCTCCAGAACCAGAATCAAGAACGGTGCTTTAGGGGTTCGAGATTAGTTTCATCTAAGGGAACAGAACTTCCTGACTCCTCAACTCAACAGACTGATGACTGCGAGCCACTCTCTGCTGCAAGGTGTCGCATCTTTAAAAGATCAAATAATAAGGTACTCTGCTAATGCACCTTGTTTGTGTCCAAAATTTTTATCCTGTTTCTTTTTTCTTTCTTTTGGAGGGTACTTCTGTCTCTCGTCTATGCGTTTTTTTCTATCTACCCTGCGAAGCTTGCTGTTCTTTCTTTATGAAGGCAAAGTCTTTTTATTTTTCTTTTCCAGATAAGCTTGTATTAACAGTAATTTTATATTGTTGGCCTTTTTTCCTTTGTGTTTCTTTTCATGTTTTGTAGATGGCTGGGGGAGAGCCAATATTCCATCGATTGATGGGGCCACGTTATCATTCCTTAGATGCGATAGATTGCTTAAGCTCATACAGCGTACATCCCTCTTTGTTGTTTTAGATGCATATATTTTTTAATTTGGTATACTTCTAAACTGTTTTGCGTATGATAAATAAATTTTGGAACCATGTTTGTATGTTCTTTTTCCACAGGAAATTGACGACCCAAAGAGCTTTTCTACTTTCAAGGAACGACTGAATCATTTACAGGCAAATAATATCCCTCTCTCTATCATTACCACTTTTCTAATATAAATTTTCTTATGTCGTCAGTGTTTTCTCTTTGCTTCAGAGAACAGAAAATCATCAGGTTTGTTTTGGTAAATCTGGTATACATGGATGGGGTCTCTTTGCACGTCGGAACATTCAAGAAGGAGAAATGGTACTCTTTTAATATACTAAATAGTTTGTATTGGACTTCAAAAAAAAAAAAAAAAACTCCTAAATATGTCTATTTCTCAAATTTAGATTTTAAATCTTTCGAATTGTAGCCACCTTCCATGTATTAATCAATTTAGTTGGTAGACATAAACATAATGTTTCATTATTTTTCCATCTATATGATCTACAATCAGTAGACTCAACATAATTATTTATTGTTTGGACATCTATTTGATATGTCCCTATCCCCCACCCCCCTCCTCTTCTTTCCCTTTTTGAGTTGAATTACTTGATTATTGTGCAGTCTTTAATTCTGGGCACATTTGTCTCCAGGTTCTTGAGTACCGCGGTGAGCAGGTGAGGCGCAGTATTGCAGATTTGAGGGAAGCACGCTACCAGTTCGAGGGCAAAGATTGCTATGTGAGTCCATCCTATATTTTTGCATATGTGTTTGTTGTACGTGTTCCCTCCTGATCCAATTGCTGGGGAATTGATTGATTTTATTGAGAGCTTGAGACTTGGATCTTGTTGATCTGTGATGGGGTCAAGTTGTTAATAGTAACTCGTAGATCAAGATTACAAAACTTGGCAATTCTCTCTTGCATTTTTTCAAGTCATTAAAAAATTTCATAATTTGTCATTACAAGACTTGGCAATTCCCTCTCTATGACTGGAAATTGTTTCAGGTAGGTTTCTTTTGCCTCCCAAGATCCTGCCGCTTGCCTCTCTCTCTCTGTCACACATGCCCGCGTGCGCGCACACACATAAGAAGAAAGTAGTCGAAGAAGTATTTTTAAGCTCAGGCAATTTAAATATTCATGAATCATGACGCCATAAGTTGGACCTACTAAATAGTTGAACTTGTTATACATTGGGCTCAACTGGTAATGTTTTGCCCGTGATCATATTTGTGTTATACGATAGTTGAAGTTACCCTGTTATACATTGGGCTCAACTAGTAGTGTTGTGCCCGTGATCATATTTGTGTTAGACGATACTTGAAGTTACCCTGTTACCCTAAAAAGGGCTAATCCAGTGCATGAGACTCCCGCCATTGCGGGGTCTGGGGAGGCTCACATGTATGCAGTCTTACTTCCGCGTGGAGATGTTTCCGGTTTCGAACCCGTGACCTCTAGGTCACAATGGAGCAACTTTACCATTGCGCCCCGTGACTAGATTTATTTATTTTTTGCTTCTACGATTAGAAATTGCTGGGCTTATTTTAAAGTGACCTTCGTTCTAAAGAACTCTTACTGCTAGTTTGATTTGTATGTGATGATTATAATGTGATTTCCATTGTCTCCTTGTGATTCTAAAAGTTGGATGAAATGTTTTCTGCAGCTTTTTAAGATCAGCGAGGAAGTAGTGATTGATGCCACAAACAAGGGAAATATAGCACGCTTAATCAATCATTCTGTAAGTTCTTATTTTGAAATGAAACAAAAAATGAACCATCTTCTTTTTTTAAATCTAAATTTACAAGGGCTGCGATTTGGGCAGATTGGGTTGGTTTGGTACAGAATGTAGGTACTAGGTACGCAGTTCTTGCCTGTGATTCAACTTGACCCGGTTGGTCATGTTACCCAACTATAGTTGTCCTTTATACCGACAACACTTGTATGGCAAGAACCACATTGAATTTTACATTGGGCAGGTACTGTACTCATTCTTTACAAAATCAAGAGTCCAAGACCACAAGTGTGAATACTAGAATAATAGGATATTAATAATTTTTGGTTGAGCTTCATTGCTTTTGACTGTTACACCTCATCAACACCCAATTGTTGAATTGTGTGTGTGTGTGTGTCTATATATTTAAGCCAAGCCCAATATTGTCTTTGGGAGCATCAATCAATACCTGCCCCTTTGATAGGTTTGACTCCCCTAAGTACTATCCGTTCTATTTACTGGTAAATCTTTTGGCGGGCATCGATGGCTGGCCATTGACCAGCATAACTTGCCCTTTCCGTTTATGGGTTATGATGGTGTCATAAAGGCTGTGGATGTAGACTTTTTACTTTTCTTTAATCATTACTTAAATTAACTGTGTGTTCATTGGTGTTATTGTCTTTTGTGTGTGTGGTACTCTTATGTTCACTTGTCTGCCATATGAAACGTTTTTACTCTGCTACAGTGCATGCCAAACTGCTATGCAAGGATCATGAGTGTGGGTGATGAAAGCCGGATAGTTCTTATAGCCAAGACTAATGTTTCTGCTGGTTCTGAGTTAATGTATATATCTCTCTCTCTATGTTCATTAAGTTTAACTGCAGTGTATCAACTAGGAAAAGAAAAAAGAAAAGAAAAGAAAAGAAAAAGGTTTAGCTGCAGTTGTTCCTACAGTTCCATTTATGTTTAGTTCATAAATTGGCTATTATGACTTTGGCATTGACGAATATTTCTGATGATGGCATATGTTGAATCTGTCTGACAGGTATGATTACTTGTTTGATCCTGATGAACGTGATGAATCTAAAGTCCCCTGCTTATGTAGAGCTCCTAACTGCCGGAAATTCATGAATTAGATAGATTACAAATATATAATATGTGTATATATATAGATGGAGACAGACAGCAATTTTTTCTCTACAAGGAGCACCAAATAATGAGGATCTCACATTTTCATCATAACAAGCTTAGGATTTCTTTTATAGCATTATTTGTAATTTTTTCAATTACTAAAAAAATGTAAATGTACAGTCGATTTGTCGAGAATTTTGTAAATATTTGCATATCTTCCTTTCAATATTATATTCTTATAATTTTTTTTGTTCATTCCCTGAATATTCTTGTAAAATATGTATTGCGAGAATTGCTTTCCCCTAATGATCATTCAAGCAGGTATTGCTCCGGAGGAGTGAGTCAATTGCAGAGAGTTGTAGTCTGTTGCTCTACCTCTTGAAGAATGTAGTTGGTGATAAACCTAAACCGCCGCTGAAAACCTTATTTGTTGTAGTGAAAAGAGGGTCAGTTTTTCAAAGGTTGGTAGGACACCTAAGACAGAGAAATTAGAGTTTGTTCATACAGACGTGTGGGGGCCTTCTTTAGTTTTATCTCTTGGTGGCTCATTGTATTATGTTACATTTATCAATGATTCTACGAGAAATGTATGGATTTATTTTTAAAAAAATAAATCTGAAGTATATGATACTTTTAAGAAGTAGAAGGCCATAGTGGAGAATGAGACAGGCTTAAAGGTGAACTGTTTGAGGTCTGATAATGGTGGTGAGTATGAAGACAGGCTTCAAAGAGTTCTGTGATGTTAATGGGATCAGAATGGGGAAGACTGTTCCTAAAACCCCGTAACAAAATGGGGTTGCAGAACGCATGAACTGAACCTTGAATGAGCGTGCTCGGAGTATGAGGATACATGCTGGATTGCCTAAAATGTTTTGGGCTGATGCAATTAACACTGCAGCATACTTGATCAATCAGGGACCTTCTGTTCCTTTGGATGGAGGCTTACCAGAGGAGGCTTGGAACAAAAAAGAGGTAAATCTTTCACATCTGAAAGTGTTTGGCTGTGTTTCATATGTACATATAAGTTCTGATGCTAGAAGCAAGCTTGATCCAAAGTAAAAAAAAAAAAAAAAAAAAAAAAAAAAAAAAAAAAAAAAAAAAAAATTGTACTTTTATTGGGTATGGCACTGATGAGTTTGATTATCGATTTTGGGATGATCAAAACCGAAAAATAATTAGAAGCAGAGATATCGTGTTCAATGAGAAAGTAATGTGTCAGGATAGGTTAACATCAGATTCTACTAATGCACGTGCTCATGCTGAAAATGATGAGTTTATTGAATTGGAGGAAATCTCTGAGGAAGATTTGTAGAGGAGAGTTCAAAACAATCCAGAAAATATAGTTCCACGGGTGGAACAAAGCACACCTATTACTGCATTGAGATGGTCCTCCAGAGTCTCCAAACCTACATAGCGTTTCTCGCCTTCTTTACACTATTTGTTGTTGTCTGGTGGTAGTAAACCAAAGAGTTATGATGAAGCAGTGTAGGTTGGTGATTCAACCAAGTGGGAGTCAGCTATGTAGGATGAGATTGACTCACTCATGTCAAATCAGACATGGGAGCTAACTGAACTACCAAAGGGCAAAAAAGATTTACATAACAAATGAGTTTACAGAATCAAGGAAGAACATGATGGCAACAAGTGTTACAAAGCCAGATTGGTTGTCAAGGGATTTCAGAAAAAACATGGTGTTGACTACACTGAGATTTTCTCCCCAGTTGTGAAGTTGACTATAATCAGATTGGTACTTGGAATTGTGGTTGCAGAAAATTTGCATTTAAAGTAGTTAAATGTGAAGACTGCCTTTCTCCATGGTGATTTGGAGGAGGATATCTATATAAGATAGCCACAGGGATTCACAGTGCCAGAAAAATAGGGTTTAGTATGCAAGCTGAAAAAGAGCTTGTATGGTTTGAAGCAGGCCCCCAGACAGTGGTATAAGAATTTTGATGGATTCATGTGCAGTAATGGTTTTGCGAGGTGCTATACAGATCATTGTTATTATGTTAAGAGGTTTGAGAACAGCTACATTATCTTACTATTGTATGTTGATGATATGTTGGTTATTGGGTCAAGTTTCGAGAAGATTAAAAATCTAAAGAAATAATTGTCTGTGCATTTTGCGTTGAAAGATTTGGGTGAAGCAAAATAGATTCTTGGCATGAGGATTTGCAGAGACAGGGTGGGTAGTACTTTGAAGCTGTCACAAACAGAGTATGTTAAAAAGGTTCTCAGCAGGTTCAGCATGCAAGATACAAAACCAGTGAGCACCCCATTAGCTAGTCATTTCAGACTAACTAAGGAACAATCACCCAAGACAGAGGAAGAACGAGCATACATGGAAAGAGTTCCATATGCCTAAGTTATTGGCAGCATAATGTATGCCATGGTTTGTACCAGACCGGACATAGCACATGCAGTGGGAGTTGTGAGCAGGTACATGAGTAATCCCAGGCAGCATCATTGGGAGGAGGTAAAATGGATCCTTAGGTATTTGAAGAGTACCATAGAAACATCACTATGTTTTACTGGGAAAGGAGTTGTATTGCATGGTTATGTTGATTCAAACTTGGCTGGTGATATGGATAATAGGAATAGTACTACAAGGTATGTGTATACTTTGGGTGGTACAGTAGTGAGTTGGGTCTCTCAGTTGCAGAAGATTGTGGCTCTATCGACCACAGAAGCTGAATATATTGCAATTACAGAAGCTAGCAAGGAGATGATTTGGTTGCAGGGTTTTTTTTTGGAAGAATTGGGTAAGAAGCAAAAGAATAGTATTTTGTACAGTGATAGTTAGAGTGTTATTCATCTTGTTAAAAATCCGGCGTTCCATTCCAGAACAAAACATATACATTTGAGGTACCATTTCATACGCTTACACTTAAAAGATAAAGTTTTATCACTTGAGAAGATCCATAGGAGTAAAAATCCAGCAGATATGCTAACCAAGGCAATGACAATTGAGAAACTGAAGCTTTGTTTAGCTTCAGTTGGTGTTCAAGCTTGAGGACAAAGGAGTGAGTTGTTGTGGTGTTTTGCTATGTGTGAAGGCATATAGGAGTTGACAGTTTGATGTTTATCAATCTCCAAGTGGGAGATTGATGGGTAGTGTGGAGCCTGATAGATACTGTACACCAAGTCCCAACTCCGTACTTGTTATGTTGCCCTAGTTGCAGGGTATTTATTTATTCTAAACTCTCTGTATCTGCTGCTATTTTTTTTCATCATAGTGAAATCTTTGTAACCCTTGGACGTAGCCCTAGATTTTGGGTGAACCAAATAAAATCTGTGTGTTCTTGTTGTGTGTATGTTTGATCTATTTGTTATGTTTTCTGTTTGATTTCGCAACATGAGGATGGGTTATTGTCTAACATTTATGATGATCTTTGGTTAACATGGGATATACCTAATTGCAAAGGGTGTTGAAATTGGCTCAATTCTAGAAGGCTGCTATGATTGCTTCATGTTTTAGTATTTAATTCAAACACTCCAGCCCACTTTTATTGATCTTACAGCCCATGAGGAAAATGTTTGAGTAAGCTTATGTCATTGCATATGTCTTCAAGAGGCAGAATTAGGCTATCAATAGCCCTTGTATCTCATGAGTTCAAAGCATCTGAAAATGATCCAAGAGCATCCAAGTGAGGATCAATTCGGATCAAGAGAATATATTGGTTTTGTGTGTGAGAGAAAATCCTTTTGTGTGTGCAATCTTTAAGTGAAACTTGAAGTTTCTCTTTAGGTGGGTTTTCCTCTTTGTGTAAACAACATACTATTCGGGTATTTCTTGAGAGTGTTTGTGTGAGTCTTCTTTGTGTGTGAGTGAGAGGTGTGAGAGAGAGATTATTATGGGGAAGAACCAAAATGTTCTTTAATTTGTAATTTTCTTCTTTATAGTGATACGGATCATCATCGGCTATAAACGTAGCCCTATTAGGAGGGTGAACTACGTATAAAACCTATCTTGTGGCATACTATTTTCTCTATCATTTTAATTCTGGTTGTTACTTGGACATCCCATCTTTGTGGGTATATCTGTTCAGGAACGCTTCCGCACAACAATTGGTATCAGAGCTCGGGTTCGGATATTGTGTACAGATACTGTTCAAGTCTATGGTATTTTTCACTGATACTGTTCATGCGTACTGTACTGTTCACAGATACTATTCTAGTATTGTTTACAAATGCGGTACTATTCACCGAGAAATTTTTTGGAAGTTTTTTATGATGACGACCAGATACGACTTACCAATAAACTTTATCTGAAACAGAGACTACACACTCTTCACAAAGAAAAAGTTAGAAAGAGGAGTTACGATCCTAGTTCTCAAAAAGATTGTGAGGGGACTACACAACGTGGTGGGAGAATGAAATCCGTTTTTAGATGGCAACCGAAATTGCAGTAGTCCTTACAGGGAGGCAGACTCATGAGGACATGTGTGATATTGACTTGCAATAATCTTGGTGGTAATGAGATAATCCATTTGAATGTCATTAAGATTTGTGGGAGGCAAGTAGTTGGTCACAATAAAGATGTAAGGAAAAGTCAAGGAAGTCATATTCTCCATAAGGGTGAGAAGATGACTTTTCATTACCAACCGGTGGTTCGTGGGTGGTTGGAGAAGGTTGCTAAAGGAGAAGTCAAACTTAGAGTTTTCGATGTTACTTTTGGTAAGCATTTAGAGTTTGATAGAAATACTGGGGGTATGCTTGTGGCTGCACAAGACATGCATGGGTTGAAGAATGAAAACCCGAGGGTTAAATTTGAGTATGAGTCAAACTTAACTAAAATTCTTTATTGATTTATTTTATTGGAGATGATGATCGCGTTGTTACTCACATTGCGGTGAAGGAAGACTCGTTATGGTATTGTCTTACAATTTATGCTAAGGTGGAGAAATTTTGCCTAATATGCAAATAGTTGAAAATTGGCTCAATTCTAGAAGGCTGCTATGATTGCTTCATGTTTTAGTGTTTAATTCAAACACTCCATGAGAAGAATGTTTGAGTAAACTTATGTCATTGCATATGTCTTCAAGAGGCAAAATTGGGCTATAAATAGCCCTTGTATCTTATGAGTTTAGAGCATCCGAAAATGATCCAAGAGCATCCAAGTGAGGATCAATTCGGATCAAGAGAGTATATTGGTTTTGTGTGTGTGAGAAAATCCTTTTGTGTATGTAATCTTCGAGTGAAACTTGAAGCTTGTCTTTGGGTGAGTTTTCCTCTTTGTGTAAACCATATACTATTCGGGGTATTTCTTGAGAGTGTTTGTGTGAGTCTTCTTTCTGTATGAGTGAGGTGTGAGAAGAGAGATTATTATGGGAAAAAATCAAAACGTTCTTCAATTTGTAATCTTCTTTTTTATAGTGGTACGGATCGTCATCGGCTGTGGACGTAGCCCTATTGAGAGGGTGAACCACGTATAAATCCTGTTTTGTGGCGTGCTATTTTCTCTATCATTTGAATTCTGGTTGTTACTTGGATATCCCATCTTTGTGGGTATATCTGTTCAGGAACGCTTCCACACAACAAAGGGTTCGAGAAACTTTGTGGTGAGATTGAGATGTAATGGTTTGACTGAGATCAGAATAAGTTTATAGAGCTTTTGAAGATCTGTAATACGAGATTATCATGAACTATTGATTTATAAATAAAAAAAAATTTATTGGAGTGTTTATGGTTAATTGGTTAGTTAATGCTTAATGTATTAAAGAGGCTTTTGAAGATCTGTAATAGGAGATTATCATGAACTGTTTGGTTTAATTTTTATTAGAGCATTTATCGTTAGTTAATGCTTAATGTGTTCATGCACCAAATTTGAGTAATTTGGGTTAGGGGCATATATCTTCATGTTCAAGTTTAGGAAAGCCAACATTTATGAATTTCTATACAATTTTCATCCTACTTTTTGCTAATCAAATTTCTTTTTCTACAATTCAATTCTTGTGAATTGGGGGTTTTGATTTAAATCAGTTAGGCATAATAAACCGTAGAAAGTGAATACAATGTTTTCTAATTGGCTCACAATGACAAATAGTTGTTATAATCTTTTATTTTATTTTATTTTATTTATTTATTTTATTTTTTTTGCGCAACTTAAATAGAATTGTGTCAAATAAAAAAAAAAAAATCTCAATTACAGTACTCAAATATCCTTGGACAAATACAAACATTCTCTCAATCTGAAATTCTAGCTTGAATTTAATTTGTTTAAAACGTGCGTAGATTTAGCAAACGAAAAGCAGAAGCAGCCATGTCAAACAAAATGGCAAAGAGAAATCAAATTTGAATCTTTACTATCTTCCTCAAGAAATATTGATTCAGATCCTTGTTAGACTGCTGGTAAAATCAATATTCTGATTTGGATCAGTCTGCAAACGTTAGTACTCTCTAGTCAGTGACTCTACTTTCATTTGAGCATATTTCAAAATCTAAGCTAAAACAGTTATTTTACTTACTAAAAAAATAATAATAAAAATTTAAAAAATACCCAAAAAAAATACAATTCAAGGAAAATCCACAAATGCAACATTTTGGTCTGTTTTTATTGTATAAATTAGACGGAGAAAGATTAACTAATTTCTACATTTGCAATAATATAATTTGAATTTGTGCAATGTTGGGAAGGTCAAACAAAAAATAATTGATTTAGAAAAAGAGACAATTTAGAATCAAACGTGTCTTTTATTACCAAACGTCTCGGTCCAGTCATAAAACGGATCTGGACTATCCGAAGCTTAGCGAACCTCCGTTCGGATCCGCTGACGAAAATCCCAATCGGCTTCTCTCTTCCTTAACTAACGCAATTAGAGACTTCTTTACCTTGCACCGATAGACTAGACTATGCGAATCTCCAACAAACCCTCTCTTCTCTCTCCACACACATGAATTGCGACATCTCCTAACATCAAGTAGGAGAGAGAAAACCAACCGATGAAGAACAACAGTATGCCCGACAAGCGGACCTTGCCGGTGGACCCGAATCTCCCCAGATGGGTCTGCCAGAACTGTCGCCACAACCTCTGCATCGTCGGCATCGATTCTTACGCCGACAAGTTCTTGAACGACTCCTCCTTTCGCTCTGGTTAGGGTTTTCTCTCTCTCCCCTCCTTTTTTTCGTTTCTCATTTTTATCTATGTGTACGTATATTGTTAGTTCCAGGTGTTAATTGCCATTTTGTTTAACTTTTAGAAACGAATTTGGTTCGGATTTGTAACTGCGGGGAATTTCCATTTTAGGGGAATTTTGGAGTTAGAATTTTTCTTCAATGCAGCTATCGCTTAAACGCAATTGAGCTTACTCACGAGCTGAATTAATTTCATGATTTTACCCTCTTTACGTGTTTTTGTAATTTCTTTTCAGAACTCAGGTGATTGAGTTTATGGTCTGGTTTGACACAAAACATGCGCACATATACATATCTCTATATATATGTATTTATATGTATTGGGGGTCGAGAGGAGCATTGTGCTTTGGGGAAAATTTTTATTTGATCATATATATTTATATATTATATCGTCCTCGCAAAAACTCCCACAATGCATTTGGCAAGAGTCGAACTCTCTACCTTTCACTTTGAAAGGAGAGGAGATACAACTAGGCCACAAGTCTTGATGGTTACTTTGGGAAGAATATAGAGATAATATTTTATGGAGTTGATCCTGAGATGGTGTCTGTGTTTAAGTATTTCTATGAGCTGAGTTTATATCAATACAGTGATTGCGATGTTTGTGTTCATGGAATTTCCTTTTTAATTTATCTCCTTTAGGAAAAGAACATGGTAAGCTTTTATATGGTCATGTACTTTGAACTGTGCATTAAATTTGGCCACAGCCTTGTTTTCTTCTTTTTATTTTACATAAGATTTGCATAATAACTTACTTATCAAAAAAAGAAAAAGAAAAAAGATTTGCATAATAACTTGAGCTGGCTTTGAGATTCCTTTGCTGCCTATTTTGGGTAGGTTGAGGCAATTAATAGTTTCTAATTGCAATAAATATACATATATGTGCAATTAGTTACCATTTACCTCTTTATCTTTCTTTCTTGTTTTGGTTGGTATGGTGTGCTCAATTCAAGTCCAATACAGAATAATTTTCCTTTATTTTGTTGAGGGGAAAAGTTACAATTCACTTCCCTTTTTCTTTTTGGTAATAAATTAGATGTTATTTCCATTTCAATTGCTATTCGGGATAAAATTGCAGGCATGCAGGATTTTTCAGTCCATGGGGCTGGCAGTGTGTTAGGTTCTACTCGCATGGACCATTCTTTTGTTGTGTTGCCAAAACAAAGAAATCAGGCAGCGGGAGTCCCTCCTCGGCCTCGTGGTGGAGCTATGCAACCTGATACAAGCCAGTCTGGGAAGGCAATGGAAGAATCCTTTGTGGTGTTGCCTCCACCGGCTGCTTCTGTGTACAAGTGTGAGTCTCCAATTGATGGAGGTGGGACCCATTTGCCGTCACCTGAGGGTGGAACCGGTGCTCCTATGCAGCCAAACAATTCTGGGTTTCACTCAACCATAACTGTCCTGAAGCGTGCATTTGATATTGCCACAACCCAGACGCAGGTAGACATCACTAGTACTGTTTTCTTGATAGGAAAGGAACTTTAACATAAGTTTTAAGTTTTAGATGCTTGGTTCATTCAGACATTGATCTTGAACATTAGTGTTTTCGATTTCTTATGCATCAGTAGGATGATAAATTGGTCTCTTTATCATAGTATACTTGTCTCTTTTCACTTTTCAGGTTGAACAGCCTTTATGCCTTGAGTGCATGAGGGTGTTATCTGATAAACTTGATAAGGAGGTTGAAGATGTGAACAGGGACATCAAAGCATATGAAGACTGTCTCCAGCCCTTGGAGGGGGAGACACGAAATGTTCTTAGTGAGGCTGATTTTTTCAAGGAGAAACTGAAGGTGCTTATTGAACAGCCAGCTCTTGTGCATTAACCACTTTGTAGGTTTTATACACTAAGTAAATAAATAAATGGTGAAAATTTTTGTTGGTTCTGTTTGTGTTTAGTGTAAAATAGAGTTAGGAGCATAGACAAGTGCAATTCTTTTTAACATACTAGTATGAGGAATGTGGGGGAAATAAATCATTTCTTAATCTGTGCATTCATTTACTTTTTTTATTAACAATTTTTTTTATTGTGATTATTAGTTCTTGGGTGATAAAGATCAGTTGTTAGGTGCTCATTTTTTGTTTTCTTTTCAAACATTGATTCAACTTTGTCTCTTTACTTATGCTTTGCTCCTAAAAATTATGAGTAAAAGCCGGGGTGCTCAGAAGTTAGGACTACTTCCCATTTTAGAAATACAATCAAATTCGACAGCACAAAAAAGAAAATGGTAAAAATTCTGGGAAGCAATCCGGTATGAATTAATGGACATTTATGGCTTGCTAATTATTTACATGCTGGCTGCTAAACCTCTACAGGAAATTTATATTTTTGCTATGACGCTAGTAGTGTCTATTGATAAACTGTGTTATTAAATGAATTTGAATTTTATGAGGCCAAGATGCAAACCTGTGTACTATTTTTTGGATTTTTGTAGTATATTTGTGCTATCTTACAAGTTGCAGAACAGTTCAAATATATATCTGAGTGATGAATCATTTATGGTATATTTTGGACAGAATGTACTTGCTATCAATGCATTTTCTTCTGAATGTATCTATCAGTTAGTATTAGTTAACATGACATACTGAAATTTTCCCTTTGAGGGTCAAAGGATTCTTTTAACATCTCTGAATGTTTAAGATTGAAGAAGAAGAACGGAAACTTGAAGCAGCAATTGAGGAAACAGAGAAACAGTGTGCAGAAGTAACTGCTGAATTGAAGGAACTAGACATTAAATCTAGCCGCTTTAAAGAGTTGGAGGAGCGGTAAGTGTCTTTACTTGCAATAATTCAGTGAAAGTAACTTGCCCTTTTGAATGGATTCTGGTAGAGTGTTAAGATGTCTATTTAATATAATTGTAAGTTTCTTTGTTTAGAACATTCTATATATACAATATATGTTGGAACCGTTGTTTGCTAATTTTACGATTTTCTGGACTTGTCTTATTAGGTATTGGCACGAGTTCAATAATTTCCAGTTTCAGTTAATCTCACATCAGGTTGGTTGAGATAATTTTCTTCCAATTATTACATGCATGCACATGATAAGTTCATGGATCACAACAAGTATAAATTAACTATAACTGAGGATGCATGAAACATTTATTATGATCACGTATAGGCATGCTAGCTCTGCTTGGTTTCCCTTCGGATCCTTCAACTACTTAGACTTTTGTAATTGCAAATATTTTTAGTTAGAAATTTTGTTTACTTTTTTGAGAACCATATTTGTGTACTCTATTTTAATTAGAGTTTCCGGTCAACAGGAAGAGAGGGATGCAATTTTGGCCAAGATTGAAGTTTCACAAGCGCATTTGGAGCTGTTGAAGAAAACTAATGTGCTCAGTGATGCCTTTCCTATCTGGTATGATGGAGAATTTGGAACTATTAACAACTTTCGACTTGGAAGGCTTCCTAAAATTCAGGTATGAAGGAGAATGCCATTTATATGAAAATTGTCCTTGAATCAGTGAATTGTAACAAATGCATTTTGTGTCTTACCAATAGGATATCCAGGATTAAAAGTAAATTTAAAATCTGTCTTTTATTTGAGTCCGTGTCTTATGCAAATTCAAGTGGGTTAGAACAAACACAGATTGTGTTGCACTAGCAAAATAGTCTAGGTGCATTAAACTTGAACTGATTCAATGATGAAGCAAACAGAAATGAACAAGTCTCCTTACAGTAGTAAGGAAGACTGGGAATTCTCCAATCACTGTTGGAGCCTAGATTTCTAAGAAATCTACGTAAAGCCTGAAGAACTTCTTTAAAATTTGATAATTACTCAAAATATATTTGATTATGACTTGATTCAGCGGATACATAGGCCTGTCCCTTTTATAAGACCACTATTAATGACAAGGAAAATGAAAAGGGGGCCGAAGGATAACCCCCGAAAAAACGACCGAATCTAACGTGGCCAAGCCACGTCAGATTCTCTAAAATCTCTTGCGTGTGAAGAGTAAAAGAGCCATCACGTGCTTAGCTCACCCCCAAAAATAAATTGAATAAAAAAATTGTTTGAGAAGAATACGAGGAAGGTAATGGAGCCATGAACACTGTGAAGATGACCGGAAGAAGGTGGGTATATACAAATAGAAATATATACACACACACACAATTACATATATGTTGGTAACAGATCATAAATATTGAAAGATTTTTTTTCTACAAATTTCTCAATAGATTTAGGTATTACTCAATTATTTAATTTTAAGAATTACATAATCATCCTGTATTCGAATCACGCACAAAAATTCGGGACGGGATTGACTCTCTCTCTATCTAGGGTTTTGAATCAGTGTTCTTCTCCAGCAACAATTCAATCGGTACAGTGATTTAATTTGATGTATCTAGTCAGTGTAAATTCTAAAATATACCAATTATGAAAGAAAAAAAAAAATTATAAAATATACTACATAACAAGATAAAGATAAGTCGATTTTTTTAAAAAAAGATAAAGATAAGTTCTTTTTAAATTTGGAGACTTCTAAGTTTTCCGGTATTCCTTTTCACGATATACAATCATCTTCTCACCTTCCTTTTATTTATTTATTTTTTTTACCTACACGTGATGGGCTCTTTTGCTGGTGAGAATCTGACGTGACCAACTCACGTAAAGTTCGGTGATTAATTCGGAGGATACCTTTCGGTTCTCCTATTACTGCTCTAATGACAATTGCTTTTCCTCTACTGACTTTTAGACTACCCAAGGAGCATTAATGAAGCTTTTACCATTCCCATTACATTTTCAGATTACCCATAATTAAAACTTTGACCAGACACTTTCCAAGGCTATTAATTTTTACTTGCATCAAATGACCACAAACACAAGGCTGTGTTATAGGCAAAATCTGTGACCTAATCTGTAATATATTAATGTTTGGTATTGTCCAGATGATATATTATGCCAGTCCATTGTTCTGTGTCACATGCTTATTTTGTCAAATGGTTAAAGCCACTATTGACATGGTATAGAGGATGGCTCCTTACCTTCTTACCAATCCATTCCTTATTTTGAGATAAACTTTAAATATCCGTTTTCATATTTTAGAAGTAATTTGTCATTGTTTACAATGTTTCGGAAATGGTTAGGTTGAGTGGGACGAGATAAATGCTGCTTGGGGCCAAGCTTGTCTTCTCCTTCATACAATGGCTCAATATTTCCGGCCAAAATTCCAGTATCTTTTTGTTGTAGCTACGCTGCTACACATCTGTAAATTTGCATTTTTTTTTCATAATTAATTTGCATTTTCTATTGAAATTAATCTTCTATTATAGATATTTTTCTCGTACAACTGAAATATATAGAATGTGTTTGCCCTACTTGTAGTTGGCCACATATGCTTGGACAAATCATTTTGGTTGCAGAAGCCTTAGACACTTGTGCATTCCTCCATTGACTAGATGATTGTGCACTTTCAAAGTTTATAACCAAATATTAGTGGCAGTGCAAGTATTATGTGCATGATGTACCAATTGTGACTTCAATTTTTTATTTTTTATTTTTTTATTTTTTATTTTTTATTCACTTAATTTTGTGATATTGCTGTAGTTATTTTATGTTGACCGGTGTTTGAAAAGAGTGCGACCTTATTTTGAGGGAGCCTTAATGGGCTGTACATTATCAACCTCACTATTTACCCAGGGAAAAAAATAATAATAATAGTTACCAACATTGCTACCTTTTTTTTTTTTTGGTTTTTTCATATACATATATACGTACGTATATGTGTGTATATATACCTTAACTGATTCGGTGCTGAAACTTCCACCAAAAGGTTAATTAAGTCGTTTAAACTCCTCACAAGGAGGTTTCTAGAAAATAAAAATATTATATGAGGCTATGTCTTATAAAAATATAGATAATTAGTTTGGAAGTCAAATTCTACAAGAGTTTTTTTTATGTTCATCAAATTCTTTGTTTATGTTATAAGAATTCTCATGCCAGAAATTATCCAAATATGCTTTAATTATTGTAAGTGCCAGACAAATATTGCTAAACTACTGCATGACACCATGTACCTGAAGGTTGATGGGATTCATAATTATTGGACTAGCAAATCAGCTATGCTTATAAATTTAATGAAATTTACTTTAGGACTGGAAAAACCATGGGTGTATGCACTTCATGGTAAATTATAAAACTGAGTTTATGTTCTTCAAGATTCAGGCATTTTACATCAATGTGTTAAACACATCCTTGCCAGATAAACCTTTGTTCTGGGCCCTACAATAGGGAAACACTTCAATATAGAAGTGTTGTACACGTCCTTGTCGATGTGTTGATTACTCCTTTCTTTGGACTTTTATGTCTGAAGCAAATAGAATCCTGGGAACACTAATTGTTGTGAACGCAAAACTGACCACGTCATTCTACTAGAAGTGATGTTTATGAAATGTTATCTGCTGTATCCTTAAGTTATTGATATTCAGATGTCGGATAAAAATTCTTCCAATGGGGAGTTATCCTCGAATTATGGACAGCAGCAACAATACTTATGAGCTGTAAGTGAGAATTCTCTGTTGATTCCTATTTATTTATTTATTTAAGCAACGAGTCCCTTGATTCTCAGTTGGACTAGAATTTATTAAAATTAAGAAAGTAATGCAGCTTAGACTTGAATGGAACACAAGTAACCTTCCAGTATATGATGCATGAAGAATTTTCATTTAATGGGTTCTAAGAATTTATTGGAGTGGTCTGCATAGATGATTGTAACTCAAGAAGCCTTAACCACAACTGTATGGGTCAGCCACATTCTCTTCGTCATTCATATGCATCTAAGGCCCTATTTTTCAAAAGGCAATCATATCTTTTCTCATTGTCTTAATCCACGTTAATCTACATTCAATTGCCTTTTTCTTGCTCGTTGATGATCATGATGAACCATTGCAGTGTATTTTTTAGTATGTTGGTGTCTAAATTGGACATCTAGGTCATGCATCTGGTTCACTTCTGACATTAATCCTCTTTTGCTTAAAGGAATTTTAACTTGCGTGAGTATTTGTTAGATTTGGGCCAGTGAACTTGTTTTGGAGCACTCGCTATGACAAAGCAATGACATTGTTCTTGACTTGCCTTAAGGAGTTATCAGAGTTTGCAAATTCTAAAGATAAGGAAAACAACATACCACCTGAGAAATGTTTTAAGCTTCCTTACAAGTAAGTCTCCTTTTGTATTTTTTAAAATTTTATTTATACCTTCGCCTGTGTTTACTATCTGCAGCTATCTTTGTTTTTCATATCTCTTTGTGATACATTATGTTAATGTAATATTCTTATAAAACATGATTCATACCGTAAATTCTAGGTTATATGGTAGTCAATAGTGATAAAAATCCTGGGAGAGTGATAATTTGATTTGTGAAGATGCTATGGAACAATGGTGCTCATAATTAAGAATGTCAAATTAAATTGCTGCCTTTTTGTCTTGGAGGAAGTTGAGGAACATATTTATTTCAGGCCGTTATTTATTTATTTTTTATGCTAGTGGCTCCAATGCATTTTGACTTACCCTAATGTTTGAGCTGTTGGAGTTTTGTTCAACTATGTGAGAATTTTTTCTTCTTTGACTGAGCTGTTGGAGTTTTGTTCAACTATGCTATGGCCTTGGACAGAGTGGAATGGAAACATAGGATTCAAGTAGTTGGGAAAAAGGCTTCTTGTTATTGTTATTGTTAGGGTAAAAGTACACTAACACCCCTGAGGTTTACCAAAAAGACACATAGATGAAACTTAGCCTATTTTGGGACAATAACACCCCCTCAAGTTTCATATTGTTACCAAAGACACCCCAATGGTAATGAATTGACATTTCCCTTTGACTTTTATATTGATCCATTTAAATGTTGAAATTACCTTTCTAACCTTAAATAACCCATTTCTTTACTTCTCCTCTCTCCGTTCTCACTCCCACCACACCCTCTCGGCGCGTGCACTTCACCACTCCCCTTCGCGCCTAACCAAAGTCTATGGCGTTACCATACACTGCATGAAGTTGACACCCGCTCTTCCATCAAAGCAACTGTCACCTCTCTCTCTCTCTCTCTCTACTTTATCATCACTCTGCACTCTGTCTACTTTGTGACTTCGTAATCTCTCTCTTTATACATTCATATATAAATATATATGCAAATTATTTACTGCACGGGTGTTTGTCGGTGGACTTGAGGTACCAGTAGCAAAATTGCTTCGTTTCTTCCACATTAATCTTAACGTTACAATTAAAGTTTTCTTTTGGGTTCATTCAATTCTGGTCATCGTCAATCTTCATTTCTCGATCAGCTTCGTTAATAGTGATAATGGTGGTGACCCATCAACAGTATCAGCTACATTGCTAAAAAAAAAAACCAAGGTTAGAACTCTTTTAACACCTTAATTGAACTCACCTAAAATTTATTTTGTAATTTAATTTAATTTTGTTTTTCCTGTTTTTGCCTTTTAAGCTTAATGGGTAGCTAAATTTTGTGTTAATCATATCTTTTTTTCATGTTCTTGAAGGATTTATATATATATGTGTGTGTGCGTGTGTGTGTGCGTGTGTGTTTTCTAATCAAAATGTTGATATGCAATTGTTTATGCATGATCGGCTTAAAATTGTAAGGTTTTAGTTTTCAGGGTAGGTACTGAATTGTTTGGCCATAATGAGTCAGATTGGGTTTTTGGACAGTTTAATTGTGAAGACTATTCATGTGGTAGTGTGTTTCTTGTTAGTATTTTCACTTTCAGATATATATATATATTTCCGGTAATATTTTCACTTTCAGTTGTGTATCTGTCAGAGCAACCATTTCAGCTGTAGTTTTTCGATAGAATCTAAGCTCTGGAGAGTCAGATTTAAGTAATTTTGAGTTTAACCATAAGATCATTCATGTATTGAGTGTACTACCATGCTTTGTGGCTGTGAGGGCAATTGAGTCTTTTTACTATATCTGATATTTTATTTTTAAATCTGATTTTAAATTTTAAGGGGTAATTTTGTCTTTTCAGGAGATTTAATGCCTTGTTTGGTTGGAATTTCAGAAAGGGGGCATCATTGTCCCAAAATAGGCTAAGTTTCATATGTGTGTCCTTTTGGCAAACCTTAGGGGGCGTTAGTGTACTTTACCCTTGTTATTATTATTGTTGTTGTATGTGGGAATTTGTTCTAAATATTGAACAATGATGATGGACCTTTGATATATTATCTGTCTTGAACTACGCATGGCACACTTGGATTATGACCATTGATCTGATTCATCTGTCATCCCTCCTCCCCGGTGAGGAAATTGGAAATGAAATGGCAAAAAAATACTTCATATCCTATTAATTTGGTCGATGAACACTGAATGAAAACAGAGAGCTCTCTCTCTCGTCTTTGAAAGCGACAGATTTGGGCTTTCATACACTTGATGGAATAATCACATACAACTAGAGACTTGTATGAGAACTGTGGACGTTTTTTAGTCAAATAATCTAGAATTCGCTTTTGCAGGATTGAGAATGACAGAGTGGAAAATTACTCCATCACTCAGAGCTTCAACAAACAGGAGAACTGGACAAAAGCTCTCAAATACACCCTCTGCAATTTGAAATGGGCTCTATACTGGTTTATTGGGAATACAAATTTCCAGCCTCTTTCTGCAACGGTATCTTCACATACTGAAGTTCCAGCTGCAAGCTCAAGGCGACCTTCTGCTCCATGAGTTGACATAGTCCTGCAATCACTTCCCCAAACTGAGAGTTCTTGTACACAAAGCGCACTGCAAACTCCAAGTCCGAACTCAGAAAGTCATTAAACAGAACATATACAAGTACATTGTAAGGAACACCAAAGTGTAAATAGATATACAGATACAATCTTGTTCAGTTCATAGGAAATTATCCCTAGCTGGAACCTTCAATTATTCTGGGTTATAAATATTTTGGGATGTATCAGAAGAGTTTTTATATTTAAAACTCAACTTTCCATATGGTTGCTAAATGTTGTCGCCTTATTTTCCTTGCCACTTGGCAGAACCTTTTTGTACATAGATGTCAATTTTAATAAACATTTTAAATCTTAGAAAAAGATGTATATTGTCCATTTAATGATCCTTGCGCTACTTGTGGCATATTATGTTACTGATGCTTCATAGTTACCATGGATGTGTAATGGTTACATGGGTGATGACGAGGGATGATTGCCATCAAACTCTGGTTCGTTCTTGCCAGAATGGCATTCTGTCTGCTGAACTCACTGTGCTTGGAGGTATTTTTAAACTCCGAGGACACATTTCAAGTGGGTTTTTGCTCCATAGTGAGCGACTGCAAATAGGAAGAAAGTCATTTTCATTAGGTGCTCGGCCATGGGTTGTCTCAAAAACCTGCCCGGGTTTGTTGTGAACACATACCCGCAAACAAGGCCAACTATAGGGAGATCAACCACACACGAAACGTATGAGTTCATTTATCAACTGATGAGATCAAAATTGCCCACAATTTGAAACATGAATGTTTGGCAGTCGTAGAAGCAACAACCTGCATAAATTTCGAAGTCATGATACTTGTGTGGTAGTAACAACTAGCTAGAGATACTGAACTAATATTACAACGCCTATATAAGTACACTCCCCCTCCTCCACAAAGAACAACTCAAATCCACATCTGATATTTGGAAATCCTACTAATTACAGCAAAGATGAGTCCTCGTCCACTATGGTCCGTGGTCACTATTCTCTTACTAGTTTCAAGGTCAGCCATGAGTGCACCTTCATGTGCAGTGGTTAGCACAACATTGGCCCCGTGCCTTACTTACCTGCAGGGTAGTGACCCATCCGATGCTTGCTGTGCAGGCATTAAGAGTTTGAGTGCCACTGCAAAAACCAAAGATGATCGTGTAGCCATTTGCAACTGTGGAAAGGTAGCTCTGTCTAAGCTCAAATATGATCCTAGTCGCATCCCTCCTCTTCCCAAAAAATGCGGAGTCAATCTTTCTCTGCCTCCAATTGACAGTCACACTGACTGTTCCAAGTAACTTCTCACCCCCCTCTCTCTCTCTCTCTATATATATACACACACACACACACACACACACACACACACACTGATCTCTCTCTGTCTCATGAAATACAGATAACCATGTTTGCTCATGCATGCAGGATTGCAATGGCAGATATGGTCCTAATTAATTAACAGCTAGAATCCCAGCCGTCACAGATTGTCCAGAAGAATTACTTATATGATATGAATGAGTTATATATAGCGACACAATAATTGGTCGATTAATAAAGCATCATTATGTATCTGTAAGGAAAGATGTTATTGGACAATAAATTAATAATGCGATGTAGCCACCAAGGTAAATTGAATTACTAGCTACATTTTTCTATGAATCTCCCTCTCTCTACATCTATGGTGCAATATAAGAAATTTTAATAAAAAATATTCTTGTGCAGTGATCTTGGCCGACGATCACAATCATGTATATGAGACCATAATATGAAAATTGTAGGAGAAATTGCAGGAGATCCTTAGTCTTGTGAAAGAGGTCTTCTTCTCTGCCTTACGTTTTCAAGTCTAATGGGAAGGACCACAGTGAATGAGTATAACTGTACAAGGACTAAGACAATTATTTATGGATTGCATAGTATATATATATACACATATACTATGCAATCCATAAATAATTGTCATTAAAAGGCCCCACTACCCCATACTTACTAGAAAACCTCCATATCATATCCATGCGCCATCAGAGACTGTAATTCATTTTTCACAAACCATTGAAACCAAAGCATAATGAATGATTATTATTTTTATTGTTTGGTTTTTCCTGAATCATAATGACTATGTTGACTCACATATTTTATACAAATTCTTATATTCTCCCACTTAGAGTGCATTATTCATTAATTTTTTGAGTTTTGACTTTTTTCTCATCAAATAAAACTTTAAGCACCCAATCATGCAAATTAATCCATACATCGCAAGTCCATATAACATGCCTACACTTTTACAGACAAGCAATATATATAGTTTGACTATGTGTTGAATGGAAATTATATCTCAAACACAAGCTGCAGAGAAAATTTAAATATTATTATAAATGTGTAAACCAAATTTACAGTATATTTTTAGGGAAAAATATCCGGAAAACAAAAGGAATCCTATAAAAAAGCATGCCAATTTGGCAATATTTCTAAAAATCACAAAAAAAAAAAAAAAAAAATAATAATAATAAAAAAGAAGCTAATCACTAAAATAAGATAATTACTAAAAATTAGCTAAAGCTAGGTACAATTCAACCTAATACTGAAAAATGCAGAAACGGAGCCCTAAAAGATGAACTTGGCTGAGAAAGGAGTGTATTTCACAAGTGAAGCTTCTTGTTATTGACAGTCAAACCTCTGTGAATCGAACTGGACTTGTAAAACCACTCTGAAAAATGTCAGTCCCTTTATTTAGCCATTCGGCAGTCCAAACAGCCTCCATATTCATCGACACCCCGTTCTACGTTGATTATGCTCTTTATCTCCGTGTGTACTTGGGTAGCACCTTTTGCTGCTTTTGAATGAACTTAATCATCAAAAAATTAAAAATAAAATATAACTTATTGCCATTCAGTTCTATCCAGACACACACCTCCAGTTTGATTGATAATGACATTGATATAAAGAATCCTTAATAATGGTATGTCAGCAATTGACCTTATGTGTTGATAATTAGAGTTTGTTACCAGTCATGAAAGATTTGGATAGCTGCCATTTTCATCATATGAATTTCAATACGAGTATTAATAATGCTATTTTAAAAGAAAAATATATTATAAAAGCCAAATAATGTTTCTGTTACAGCTATATCAACCATACTTCTAATCAAATGTTAAAGTTAAAAGTATAAGCCATACACAAAAACCTCTTGAACTGAGTTATACGAAGCAGAATATTTTCTAAAAATCAGAAGAAAATCCACACCTCATTCACAATCTCTGGTGGTTAGCTCAGCTGGCCTCGTGAAACAGTTAAACTGGTAATCTTGGTGGTGATTTGGCTAAGCGTGCATGATCCCTCCGCAGGGCTCCAAGTGCTCTGGTGGTAAATTTTGACATATGAAGGCCAACATCAAAGCTTGTAGAGGTGCCAGCATCTTTTGCCAATGCGATCTGAAGTTTATTTTCTCCGTCACGCACACATTTGTCAAGCTTCATCCGCCTATATCGGCGCCAAGATGACTGGATAAAACAGGCTGCCCATGTTCTCCACTGTTGTGAGTAGAACCTAGAATCATGATTAGCGCAATAGAAATGTTATGACCCCAAACAATAGTCACTAAACATCTTGGGATAGTTTTTTTTTTTTTTTTTTTTTGCCCTAGTTTTTTTCTTTTTTTTTTTTTAATAGGCAAGGGCGTGCACACACATGCAGCCACTATTGCCTTAATAGGTACTTGAACTCTCAACCTCTCATATGAGGAGATGAGGATATACAGTGTTAGTTAAAGTATTTGTGGTGCATTACACAATTATTAAAAAAAAAAAAATACGAAGAAGAAGAATAAGAGAAGAAAAGGGAATTGAATCATTACTTCCACCATAAAAGACTGCCACAAAGTGAAAAACTAGGCAAAATGTATTGTACTATTACCTACCACATTCCAAAAAGCCTGGTGGTACTACTTGCCTGAAAGTGTGCTGGAGTTGTTTGCTGTGAAGACACCGGTACTGGGTGGCCACAAATTTTAGGTCGTCAGGCATTAGAGCAAAAGCTTCAACATCAGTCACAGCTTGTACTGTTCTGGTTGAGGTGGCAAGACTGGCTGAATAGTGGGGAGCCAAAGCCCATGTAAGAAGCTCTTCTCCACAGAAATCACCAGCCATAAGATAAACTTTGTTGAAAAATCCAGTTCGCCCACCATCAGTGCTTGCACTCGATAGTTTGCCACTCATCACAAAGAGCATCTCATCAACGGGATCCCCTTCACGTACTATGAGGCTGTTCTCTGTATAAAGAACTGGCTTGAGACGATCATATATTTCATCCAACAATTGTTCATCCATTTTGTCGAACATTGGAACCTAGCAAACTTATGATAGAACCTTCTAGATGAGTCCCATACAAAAACTTCTAGTTGAGAAATGCGGAGAGAGACATATTAATGCTTGCACAAGGAATGCAGATGAAGATGCATTCATGCATGCGCATTGAGAACACTATAGAATGTGGGGAAATTTAGGAATGCACGTACTCTCCCGATTAAATCCCTGCAAAGATGGCGCTTTATGTCCCTTCTGATGTCCTTAGGAAAGCTGCAAACCAAAGACTCTTCATCAACAACTCTGCTTCTATCCCATTTGTACTCTTCATACCGCCTAATCCGCTTCCTCATCTTCTCAGGGAGCATGCGGTAGGCCATCCACCGCTCTGAATCTCTCCTTTTTACTCTCATCTCTTCCATCCTAGCAGTTATAGGCTGCGGATGCATATACTTCTACAGTGGCACAAAAACAAGAATATTTGAAATTTAGGTCATAATAGCAGCAAAGAGCTAGCGTCATGTGAGTAAGACGGTGTGCTTTGTTAAAGGACACAAGCATGCATGTTCAGCTGCAGGAATTAGGAGGTGCGTGTGTTGTGTTAGTGATATTTTAATAAAATAAAATGCTAAACTTTATTATTCTGATTTTAATTACTGTTTCATGTTGTTTTTAATTTAGAAATTATACCTCTTATTAGTTATTACTGTTACATTCTTGAGCAACTACTATAAGAAGAGGACTCTTCTATACTTGTATATATACTTTTGCTCTCTAAGTTCCATTTCGTTCTTTTCATATATTTCTATTTCACATATTTCACTACCTTATATACGTTTTTGGACAACTTGACACAAGACGAGTACACCCTGTATCTCTTTGGGCGAGCACAAATATGATCAGTAGTGGATATGATTTGTATCTTAAAGATATATCCTGTACTCCCATTTTATTTGTAATTTGATGATAGTGTCGTCCACATTATTCATGCTAAAATGTAAATTTCCCAACATATTATTAGAAATTATTTTCTGTATATGTTAAAATGTGAAATTATTAAAAAAAAAAATTAACAATTATGTACTAAATGTCTTAGCACTGACAATCTAAATTGATGTATAAAACCAAAATTCTGTACTGTGGTATATGCATACTAGTGTAAGATATCATATGCTTAATGCAACATCTAATCGCCAAGAGTATGGAATAAGAATGGTGTACGTACTTTCCTGCATATTGCTAATGAGCATCGCAAATAAAACCAATCCAAGGATGGAAATGAAGACAGCAAAGAGAATCTCTCCAATGAATGAGCTTGTTTTGAGGTTTTGTCCAAGAGAACTGAAGAAGATAAAAGTGATATCTTTTTAGCAAACACTTGCTTACAAAGTCTTGGAATAGGTATGAACCTTGTAAAATTAATTCCAGATCATTATCTCTGAAAAAAAAAACTAGTATGAGATGCATCTCGCTACCAGAAACTTGACATTTTCAGGAGCAGAATGAAGAAGAATGACCTGCTTACATGCCATTTAGACACATAACTAGGGGTGCAATTCTGGCAGGTTGAGGGGTCAACCCAGTCTCAACTTAAAGTATCAAACCTTCAAACAAAGTCCAACTCAACCCGGCCTTCAATTCAAGATTCATAGCCCGAACCCAACCCACACTTCAATTTTTGAACTCTAGTTGAGCTTGGGTTAGAAAAATCTGAAAATCGGGTTGATCTTTGGTTAGTCTAAGGTTTGGTTACTCTATTCATTAAAAATCCAAAAAAAAAAAAAAAAAAAAAAAAAAAGAATTTCAATATATAAAAGTATGTAAACATATTCTCGAGAAATTTATTTTCCAAAAGATTAATATTTATTTAAAGATTAAAAAAGATTAAAAAAAAAAAAAAAAAAGAATTTGAAAGAAAAATGGTTGACCACAATATAAATACATATAATGCAGTAAAAATTATAAATGTATGGAAGTCAGGTTAATATTTGGGTATAGGTTGCTTATGCATCAACCTAGGTCAATCCTAATTAACGTCAGATTAAAAATTTTCAGCCAAAACTCAATCCTAATTGCAAATAGCTGTCCAGATCCCTTAAAATCAAATTGTACTCGAGTTGGGTTCGTGTTAACATTCCCAAGTTACACCCCTACAAATTTCCTTTCAATTTTCTAAGAGGTTGTTATGGAATTGAAATCTAGTAAAGCAAGCACAACATATTAGCTCATGGGATGTAGGGGAAGTTGGGAACCACCATCAAATAATAAATATTAAATAGAAAATTTGCAGTTAAAAAGCTCTAATAAGAAAAATGTAATGTGATATTTTCACCTTATTTTTGTACTATTATACTCCATATGATTTTTTTTAATAAATGAAATGACAAAATTAGCCCTCAAAAATAAGTGCAATGGTACCTTTGAGATCACTCTGAAATGTGAGTGTTCCTGAAGGACAAAGAAATTGTTTCACTTCTTTACCTTTTGAAGATATATTAGATATATAAAGAGAGTAATGAGAATTTTGTGTAAGATGGAATTTGTCCCATCTTTACCTTTTGAATAAAATAAAATATTTAATAGTAATAATAAATATATATATATATATATATATATCTTTTGTATTAATTAAATAATATCATATAAGAAACAAAAACAAAATTATAGAGAAATTTTAAGTACATTTAATACTAAATACAGATGTATAGATAAGAACAATACTTGCCTACGATTAAGAATACTGAAGAGAGCATCTGATAAAATCTAATAGAAAGAGAAAAACTGTAATACTAGCATAGATCAAAACTCAGAGGATCACAAATGCACAACAGACCTTAGATTTCGGAGACCCCACCAAAAGCAGTAAAAGAATTTCCGTGGAAAATTTCTCCATTCCACCACACGAGACTGAAGAGCCTCAAGGAATATCCCAAAGTCAAAGTCCGTTTCATCTTTTATTTCATTTGATTCAAGAGGGGGGCAAGAAACATTTAGAAATGCATGGTCTTCTATACGGTGTTCTCCGCAGTACAAATAGTCGTAGCTAAATTCATGTCTATCACATGCAATGCGCCAGCAACTATATTCTCGTTGTATACTGATCAAGTACCATAAAGCTCCAAGTCCCTGGTACATGAGAGTCATTTTATTGTCAGAACAATACATATGGTGTATGAATTCCTTCTGCATGCGATCAAAAAACTTTTTGATCTTTTGCATTGCTATAATGGAGCTACCAAGTTGTGGTTCCAAAAATATATACAACTTGTTCAACGCAAAGGCTTGTAATCCGTACCTACAAAAATTTTAAAATAATTTTTTAAAACATTGGAGGGTCAAATAAATGATTTTTTTTTTTTTTTTGGATGGTAAAGCAAACACACACACTTTTTTGCCCACGCCCAGGCTCGAACCCCTCCCCTCCTCTTTGAAGATGGGGAGGTTATACCATTGGGCCAAAGGCCCTTTGGTACAAATAAATGATTTTGATTATAGTCATTTGATACTTACTCACCTTCCAAAGTAGAAGGTCGAGGATTCAAGACAAAGTGAGTGTGTGAGTTTCTTGTCAGAATAAAATAAATAAATATAAGTGATTTTGGAATTTTAAATTATATGAGTTGAAATCCTAACTAGGAATATAGTGTACTAAAAACCAAACATAGTCAAAAGTCTACTAGCATAACATGTACAGCAAATCCTTGCACTGCGAAATGGTCTCCTCCAGAGTGGATGTTTACAATGAATATTGATGCAGCTTTTAACATGTCCAACAAAGAATGCAGTGGTGGTCTCATTCTTAGGGATGACAGGGGTAGTCCAGTGAGGATTGCTCCCTGATCTTTCAGAATATTAAGTCTGTATTCTTGGCTGAGACATTCGTCGTGAGGGAAGGAATTAAGCTCCTCAGAAGGTGGGGATATTCTGAAGTTATTGTTGAAGGTGATTGTAAAGGTCTTGTGGCCCTGTCCCTAGTTGATGATCTTTCTGCTGTGGTTATAAATGATATCAAAGCTCTGGTGAGCAGTGGGAGAGAGATGTTCATCCTCCAGTGGGCTCCTAGAGCATGTAATGGTGTGGCTCATGAGATAGGTAAATGGGCTATCAATTGTAAAAGGGCTGACTTTAAGTGGTAGGTGTGACCTCTGGCTGCAGCATCTTATTCATGTTGATCTTTCTGTTTTGTCTTAGTTTTTGCTTTGTATTGTCAGGATAAAAAAAATACTCTCAATAAATAATTTTAGGTTTCATTGGATATAATTGCTTGCAGAGAATTGAGATGATAGGAGCATCTTTAGACCGCTTAAGAAAAGACCACGAAAAGCCAGACAAGTTGATCTTCCATTACATTTTTGTATATAATTGTAACTTAATCTACTAGATTGATAATTGAATTATTATCTCACTTTATATATAAAAGTTTTTAACTCCATCTTGATCGCAGTAATCTGTTTAAAGTAAGTAGATAAGCATGTAAAGATCATACAGTGAATTTTTATTTAATTTCTTATACATTTCTAAATCCTCTTATTTCTTACTCTTTTACATTCTTTAAAACTCTCTTACTTTGTAGTACTTTTACATCATTTCACCATCATATTTATTTCATGAAGAATTTTTTTCCCTTTGATCTGTCCAAAAGTTTCATTAATTCTCAAGTTCCTGGATTCAGGAGCTATACTTGACCAAGCAAGAATCTTCTTACGTTTGTGTTCAATCCTATATTTATTTACAGATTTCAAGTCGGGTCCTGCCTTTTGGTTCTAACAAAAGTTTAGATCAAAACCAAACTCAAAAGCAATAATTGTATGCTAGCTAATTCATTAAATATAAATTGGTTGGCTAGTTGTTATACAGTCGACTTCAAGTGCAAAATAACATATCAACAATAAAGAAGAGAGAAAAATGGAAAACTACAAATTAGAATCAAACAAGCATGAAAACATGGGCTGAATTTTGAGAGTAGTCATTTTGTACAAAAAGTAAGAATGAGCTGAGTCCACCTTTCCCACCTCCTCAATTGACCAGGACCACATTGAGTAATGATCCTTTATGTTGCTAGAGAAAGTTTTCTACTGTACCATTGTATCCATATCTTACTTTTCTAAAAGGTCAACTATCGCAACTCATTCAATCTCAAATATAATGTATATTCAATTTTCTATTATTCAATTGTCTTATAGAATTTAGGTTTTCCACATCCTTTGTCCAACAACCTTATTTGTGCCAAAACCTGAAAAATCATGTGTGCGCATATACATAGATATAGGACTTATACACAAGTACACCTAAAATGGCTAAAAATAAAAATAAAATGGAGGATAGTCAATATCGCATATAACTGAGAACAAACAAACCTATAAAGACATTGTGGATACTTCGTTTAATGAGCATGTGATTTATTGAAAGTGTCAAGAATAAGAGATGGATCAATGGAACTTACGTGACCAGCTAGGATAAAGAGAAAGAGACTGAAAGCAGTTCCAGCCCATGCTACTTCAGTAAATATGCCAGAAGTTCTTGTCACTTCTTTATATAGTGGATAGATCCGGTAAAGTCTTGTTATGATTTGTAAGAGAAAGACAATTTCCATCCAATTCATTGAGATCAGTGGAATAGGGATCTTTCTTATGGGGGTCATGGCTAAAACACCCACCTGAACAGAGATATAACACAACCTAATGAATTATCAATTTTCCAGGGGGGAAAAAAGATATAACACAACCTAATGAGTTATCAATTTTTAAGAAGTGTTTTGATGAAACAAATATATTTACTGTTACCTAAAAAATTACATATATATATATTCATCAAAATTTGTGTGTTGTATGAAAGGTGCATAAAGACCATACTGTATGATAGAACGACAAAACTATATACAAGAAAGTTGTATACCTGTGGAAAGGGAAGAATTGATAAAACGTCAATGATGAAGTAGGAAGACAAGTATCTTTTTGCTATAGCATAAGAATCATGAATTAGATCACCCCTTCCAAATACTCGAGAATAAGGGGCTATGAACCCAGTACGAAATTGGAAGAGAATATGGAGCAAGTACAATATGTCGATGAATGAACGAAGAACACAAGCAGTGATATTCAATTTCTTGTCCAAATCAAGGCACTTCTCTTTGCCATTAATCACAGGTATATAAAAGAACAACGGATCCAAGAGCACTGCAACCACACAATAGAGTACAAATATTTTATTCCACTTCTGAAGAAATGACCCCTCGGGGTCAAGAATTTTCCTCTGATGTAAGCTTAATATTTTCTTCATTTTCTTGCTCAATTCTGTATCTTTATCAAACTTCCTTTAAATACTCCCAGCTACTAAACTCTCCAATAGGTCTATTTTCCTCGGATAAAGTCCACCCTTGTGGTAAAGTTCCCACTAAACTTACAAAATCACATGAACTTCAATCTAAATACCTGAATTAAACAGTTAATAAGGAATTAGCAAAAAAACAAAGCTCAGTGGAAAAGTGTCTGCTGGTTAAATATGAATGTTCATCATCACCTACTGCATTGGAATATTCTATAAATGGCAGATCACAGGAAGATAGGAAACCATAAGCCACCATACAATTTTATTCCCAAAGTAGTGTTGCTACATTCTTTTTCAACGCGGGGTTGACGCTTTAAAAAAGAACAGAAAGCCGGTCATCTATTCTTTATACTTTTGTGGGATCCTTTGCTTCCACCAAATCATCCATATTCCTGAATATGTATGAACAGGACATGGGAACCAGCTACTTCACTATCAATGGTGAATTTCTATGTAAAGTAGCTGAATTTCACTAGTGTAATGTTATGAAATTCACATGTAAGCAAATAGTAACTTTACAACAACTAAATTCACCATTGAACACCATTATAATACCAAAATTCACTATTCATGGGATGAACTTCACCCGCCATTATAATAGTAAAGCGTGACTAGAGATATTTTGATCTCGAAAAATAAGAAAACACCCCGCGCAAAACGACACGGTTTTGCACTGAGTTTTAAAAGAAGATTATAGCAGGCGTTTAAGTTATTTTGCGACCCTTCTGCTTTTCCTCTTCCCCAGGTCAACAAAATTAGGGTTTTCAGAGCATTAGTTGAATTGAACCCTATACCCAACTTTTGTTGTAGCGTGACCCTTCTTCAATCCACCAAAAACTTCCTCATCTATCCCCAAATGTCCAATCAAATCCTCTTTCTCTATACACCCTTCATCACCAGAGCAAAACTCTCAAATTTTCATCAACCAAAGAGACCTAAAATGACCCAATGGCTATGAAATCTGAAGTTAATATCTGAAAAGAAAGCAACGTTGTCTCTTCCGATTTCAACCCAATATCGCCCTTCTTCAATCCACTGAAAACATCTCCATCAATCCCACAATTTCGAATCAAATCCTCTCTCTTTACTACACCCTTTGATCAGTAGCCAAGCCCTCGAATTCTCATCAACAAAACAGAGACCCAAAATCACTACGAACTCATCGTCGAAGTCAACACCAAAAACTACATTTCAAAAGAGAGACTGTAACAAAACCCATACCCATCTTCATCTTCATCTTCTTCTAATTCTCTTATCAAATCACCCACTTTGTCTACTCTTCATCGGACAGAGAACGAGAAGATACTGTTAACATTGCCAAACGTCAGTTTATTTTGGTTAAAAAAAAAAAAGAAAAAGGATCAGATACTTTTAAAAAACCAAAAACAAAAATTAGAGCAATAAGACGTCGTTTTGCTCCAGATTATCTTTTACGGAGTATTTTTTTTAAAGGATTAGAAAAATATTTAATAACTTATAGTAATGTGTAATTCTTGATATAGGTTCTATATCTTTCAATATAAATTTTTTTTTTTTTTAAAGTAAATAAATAAGAGAAGATCACATGTGAATAAAAATTCATAATGTATGCATATAAAATTATGGGTCCACAATTTGTGTACACAATTTAAGATATGAATGTTTCAGAGTCCAAGAAGCAACAACCACATCAATTACGGACGAACTGAACGAAAATTATGTGGTAGTAGTAACAACTAGCTAAAGAAACTGAACTATTACAATGCCTATATATACTCTCTCCCTCATCCACGAGGAACAACTTAATTTCTATATATACAATGCCTATATATACTCTCTCCCTCATCTGATTTTTTGAAGTCCTACTAATTAGAACGAGGATGAGTACACTTGTGCTATGGTCTGTGGTCAAAGATGATCGCCTAACCATTTTAAGATCAACAAAGTTTATCGTGCTTTCTCTTTGTGTTTGTGTGTAAAAATTAAAATTAATCTATATATTTGCACTTAGATATCACTGGGATAAAATTTTAAATTTCAGTTTGATTTTAACTCGAACATTGTCAATTGAAAAACTATTGAGTTGAGGTGGAGTGATTCATTCAGCCCAAGTTGCACCTTCTTCAACTGCAATAAGGGCGGAGGGAGGAGTGGGTGAAGGTGGGCTTCAGTCCAAACAAAAAAAAATATTTTTTTTACTATTCTACTTTTAGTCCAGCTTGAAAAAAAAAAAAAATAAAAAAATTAGTAATATCAGCCCATCCCTAAATTAGCCCAATCTAGAATTAGTATACCTCATTTAGAAATCATAGATCCGCCCTTGAACGACAACATAATTTATCATTTGCTTTGCAAGTCTAAGGTTTGGGTTTCAAGTACTCGATTGTTGACTTACCTGGCCTAGGTGGAGAGTTCCGTGCCTTCCGAATTTCCCGAGTTAATTAAAAAAAAAAAAAAAACATAATTTATCATTTTCTATTTATATATCATGATATCAACCATATGTAGCTGCGTTCGTAAATGTGTTTTCATCAGTTTTATGTGGTTGGTGATTGGTTAATAGCGTTGATCAAATCACAACCTAACTTCAAAATCAAATCTATGTATTACACTAAAACGTCAACCACTTAACCTAATATTTATATGAACAACAGCACGTTATAGCCTCCACGTAATTAATTACCTTTCCATGCATATAACACAGCACTCTAGTACTAGTCAATATGGTCTTACCCAAATTTGGCTACCAAATGCCTCCAAACTTTTGAAAATGATCATATATATATATATTCCCAAGTTACTGGCTTTTAATTCAAATTTCTTCAAATATTGAAGACGTACACCACCAGTAGTCTACTCTAGACATCCAAAATTGTTGTTAATTACAGAGCAAATTAATGGCACAAAAGAAGTTTGTGGTTGAGATAGAGAAGGCAAAAGAAGCAACTGATGGAAGGCCATCAGTTGGACCAGTTTATAGAAATGTATTAGCAAAAGATGGATTCCGTCCACCCGCTAAAGGAATTCAGAGCTGCTGGGATATTTTCCGGTGAGATTATTATTATTATTATTATTATTATTTTTAATTCTTCGATTTATATTTTGAATTTGAACAATACTTCTCTATTCATAAACTTGCTTTAATTAGACTATATTAATAGTTTTGGTATCAGTTGAACCCTTAGATGATGTTATTTCATATTTATTTATTTTTTAATTTTATAAAAAGACACATGATCAATGTGTGATGATGATACATAAGTTACAAAGGGGAGGTTCTGACCAAAGGGCCAAGACAAGTATATAGTGTTTACATGCAAAGAAGACTTTATACAATTTATATGTAATTATATATTAATATAACTTTTTATAATATTAATAATAAATGAGAAAAAAACTAGAGGAATATGACAACAATTAGTTAACCCATTTAATGTTAAATCAGTTAACATATTTTAACTCGGTCCAATTATATCATAAGTTTCATAACACATCAACGATAAGGGATAGATTTTCTCTTGCATAAAAGGAGACAAATGTTTTTCATATTTTTATAAATGATTGTCGTCTCTTATTTAGTATGATTTCTTTCCCAAAAAAAAAAAAAAAATTTGTAATATAAAATTATTCTTTTATTTAATTATCCAAATACATTTAAAATTTTCTTATTATGAGTTCAATTTTTTTGTTAATTGAATAAATAGTTAATCTATTTTTAAAAGTGAAAGGTGAGAGTTCAAATTTAGGATTTAGAGCTTCTTGCAAATGAAAAAAAAAAAAAAAAAAAAAATTTTCCATTATTAAAAAAAAAAATCTACGTAATATTTTTTTTAGATGTATAAGAAACTTATTCAAATACTTTTACAAATAAAATACAAATAGTAATATTTTAATGAATTGTTTTCGAGTGCTGAAATAATTAAAATTCTAAACTCACAATTTAATGCTCATTAGTTTAATTGTTTTCTATATTTTTGAAGTCGGTTTTATAACCGTAGCCGAAACCTTGGACTTTTTCTTTTCGTCCTCCCAAACCTTGGACTGAAGTTTGCAAATTTCGCTGATTATACTCTGTCCCACTGAGATCAGGCCCACTCTCTTTGCCGCGATTACCCATCGACACCGCCTATTGGCAACAACGGTTTTCCTGTGCTAGAAAATTTCGTGTTTTTTCCAGGAAAGTGAAAAGGCCACTGTTTGGTTCTATGGAAAGAACGAGAACGGAGAAAACAAAATTATACTAGAAATGGATTCAATTATTTACTCATATTCGAAAATTTTCTTTACTTTGCTTTCATTCTTTGCAATGGCGGAGCGGCCGGTAAATTCTTCCATTAATCGCGGTTTTAATGGAAATCGCACTGATGCATTAGACTGCTTTACTTATTTCTGGTTGTTTCAGATACATCTCATCAGAGGTATATGTAAATCATGATGCAGTTCAAGATTCCACACACAAGATACATATCTGCTTATATACATTATATTTCTGTGTGTGTGTACAATGTGTGTCTCTATGTGTTTTACTTATTTTTGTTTATTACATGCTATATTGCACTTGTATCAAATATATAAATTAAAATCTGATTACTCTTGTTGCTCATTTGCGATGTATTCTTAGGCTTCCTTAGGATAAGTAGGACGAGGGGAAAAAAAATGAAGAAAAAGAAAAAGAAAAGAAAGTTTAGGCTAATCTTAAAGAATCAATCAGTGAATGAGTTTATGGAAGTACGTTGGCATTATATCAATTTGTTCAGCACTCTGTTTATAGATCCAGACTCCAACTTTCAGTTCTAGGGTTAATTTAATAATAGAATTAAGGACTTCCAACAGTTACTTCATCGAATTGGTGTTCGGATCAAATTCGAGAAAATTGATAAAAATGTTTTTAGAAAAAGCTATCATTATACCATTATGTTTGTTATATTACATTCACTTCACTAGATTTGAGGAATTTTTTAGGTTAAAAAGGTCCAAGAGCACCAATGAATGTAAAAGTAAAATTACCTCTAGAGCAGTGATTGTGTTGAACTTCTTCAAATGTTGTTGTGGAGAAGTTGTAAATGCTTTTAGAGAAATCAAGAGTTTCTAACCAGTCCAAGTACTTTAAATTTCCCTTGAAACAACAAAACCTTAGCTGCAATTTGCTACATGAATTTTGGATGTACCTAGGTGAAGTTTTCATGTTCATGACAGCTATTTAAAGTGGTACCTTTACATCCTTGTTACAGCACGTCTGCGGAGAAATATCATAGTAACCCAATGCTTGGTGAGCGCGAGATTGTGAATGGAAAGGTCGGGTGCCAGTCCTTCTGCTTTCTCTTGATTGTTCGAATATTCATGTCCTCCTCTTTTCCTATAGCATACATTGACTTACCGAAAATGATTCTTGTTTTTATTTCTTTGCAGGCAAGTAAATATGTGTGGTTAACATACAAGGAAGTATATGATGTAGTTTTAAAGGTTGGAGCTTCCATCCGCAGTTGTGGCGTTAAGCAGGTAAATTTTTGGAATAGTCACATTCAGCTGTTACGTTCACAACTTCAAGAAATGCAGCTGTTAGTTAGGTGAATGTGATGACCATAGGTTCTGGCCAAATTTAAGCTTGGGCATATATTATGCATACATTAAGCCTATAACACTCTACGGTAGCTTAACTTATATAGAGTTCACTCTACATACCTTTAGGCCTTTACTGCTTTGGTTCCAATCTTTGTATGCTACCTATTCAGACTATGCTTTCTTTTCCGGACTGAATTTCCTGCTTCCAATAGTTGGTTCATAAATATCAATTTAGTAAATTTGGGTTTAGCTCTGTATAAGTTTCCAGCTGTTTAGTAGGATGACATAAATTGGTCCGTTGTATTAATTCTTGTGGCAAATATCTATTTTAATTGGTCTAAACGTAATTTCGACATGCAGTTTTAAGCGAAATTATGTTCGAGTGTGATATTATCTATAACTAAACACTAACTTTGCTATTAACTGCTCATATCCAGGGGGAACGATGTGGAATCTATGGTGCCAATTGCTCGAAATGGATAGTAAGTATGCAGGTAATTACCAAGATATTTTCCATGACTTAATTTCTGTTCCAAAGTACAGTGTTGTGGCCTAGTATATTTCCTTCTTCAGTTTTCCCTTTTGTTTATCGGGAACTAGTATGGAATGTGGCAATATATCTTCTATAAGTGCAGAATGGCAGAACAACAAAATGGAAATATTGTAATCTCCATTGAGTTTGGAATTGTAGATCTTAGTAGTCCATAGATGACGCATTATATAAAAACATTTTTGTGATATTCCTCGTAATTAGGGGAACTATTTTGTCAATTAGGTCTGAATGCAATTTGTTCAGTTAAATTATCAATACCGTACATTTTCTTCTTCCAAATAATTAAATGCCAAATGCTTTGACATTTCTGCAGGCCTGCAATGCTCATGGACTTCACTGTGTTCCTTTATATGACACTCTAGGTACTCTCTCTCTCTCAATTAGCGCATAAGGGGCTAATTAATCATCAAGGAATGTTTTTTTTACAGTGTAGGCTTAAAACTTTTAATGAGGACATAAATATCAAGGACATGGACAAGGTGTTAGTGATCTGAATAATGATTGTCATGTTGCTGCTTCTATGAAAAAAAATAAACAAATAAATAGATATATAAGGGCCTAAATAGAGATGTTCAATGGCATAGATAAGATGTATCAAATCTGGAATTATGTGATTTCTACATAAATCGTGGTGTTTCCGGTACATAAAGATTATTGAAGCATTAAATTGGGTTTGGTAAAATTGGGGTAACATGGAGGAAACCCTTTCCATTCCACCTCAATCTGTCATGGATACTCAAAATTCACCAGCATAACCATGACGGATCAGGGCTGAGCAGGACAGGTAGCACACGAGGGTCTAATATGGATATCTTATGTAACATGTTATGCACAGTTAATCACTGATATATGTAGTAACCATGCCATTTAGTGTATGACGTCATATGCTTTGATTAAAAGTCGCACACTGTGAATAATTTTAATAAATGAACATAAAGCTATGAAAATTTATAAATAAACTCCTTGATACAGCCTATGATATACTACATTAGATCATATGACTGTTAACTATATAAATTGGTATAATTACTATAAGAGCCATTTACGACTGATCACCTTTCAAGAAAACGTTACCATGCGAGTTATCATGTAAGATTTGCTTAGTCTTGTAGAGTAAAAGTTTGGGTTCAAAGTTCAAACATTCTTTTTAACCCACCCTACTGTAATTTCTTTACCATGAGCCTAGGCTCAGGCACAAAACATGAAAATTGTGAAAGTTTAACCAATTTATTTTGATGGTCCTAGGTGCTGGTGCAGTGGAATATATCATTTGTCATGCAGAGATTTCAATTGCCTTTGTCGAAGAAACTAAGATTCCTGAGGTATGTAGCACTAATGTTGGCACTAGATTCTATTTGTTGGTCCAAAACGTTTTGGCATTTCATCTTCTTTTGCTTCTTGGTTCTTTTTATTGTTACTTTTTCTTGCTTTCAAGTTCTTTTCAAGAACTGACTTTGTTATTATAATTATTTTATTTTCAGGTGTTGAAAACATTTCCTACTACTGGAAAATACTTGAAAAGTAAGTTGCCTTTTCTCAGCTTTTGATGTGCTTAATACAAGAAGCACCATAAATTATTAATGTTTCACTCTGTTATATAGCTCTTGTGAGCTTTGGCATGGCTACAGCAGAACAAAAGGAGATGGCCCAAAATTTTGGGTTGGCAATATATTCTTGGGTTGAATTTTTGCAGCTGGTATGCTACTTCCTTTGAACTGTTAATATCTTCACGTCATTTGTTTTTATAAAATGAAAAACCTTTCCTCATGTAAATTCCTTTTGCTTTTTATTACTAATGTCTAATGATACTTGTTCAGTTTGCTTTGCTGTGATCACTTGACATGTGATGAGGAAGTAGTATATTACTATTGAGTGATTATAAAATTTGTACTTAAATGGTTAAAGCCACTAAAACCAGATTGATGGAAAACAGGGTGGTGAGCTTGGAGCCCTTTATTCCCTGAAACTTTGAAAGCTTGAAAACATCTCATGACCCATATCTAACCCTAAACTGTAGAAGAATTAATGTATTTAGTGATGGGAGATATTGAATAATTTCTACTCAATTGTATTTATAGTTGTTTTCATAAATCCGAAGTTCTTAACACACCTGTCTCTGCATTTCTTTCCCGAATCATACAATCATTCTTATTGGCGTTGGTAAGACAGATGGTGTTCCTTTGCTGGCTTTAATACTTTTAGATAGTTTATAATTCCATTTTGTGGGTGATATTCGCTTGCAGGGAATGAATGAACTATTTGACCTCCCAATAAAGAAGAAAAGTGATATATGTACAATAATGTATACAAGTGGAACAACTGGTGACCCAAAGGGAGTAATGATCTCTAACGAGAACATCCTTTCTATCATATTTGGAGTAGATCATCATCTAGAGAGTATGAATGAAGAGGTAAACTTAAAGTCATTCCAAGTTACTTATAATTTGTTTTATCATTAAGAAAAAATTTACTTTTTGTGTGTGATTGGTATCGTTTTGAAAGTCGGAGCAAAGCTGAGTTATTGATATCATATTTTTCACGTGTTCTAGTTTATGTGATATATCTCTCTTTCCAATGCTTTGTTTGTTCATTCCTACTCTCATTGTACAGTTCAGTGAGCAGGATGTATACTTGTCGTATCTTCCTTTAGCACATATATTTGATCGGGTGATTGAGGAATTGTTCATTTACTCTGGTGCCTCAATAGGATTTTGGCGTGGGGTAAGTTATAAGTGACAACAGAAAATTCTTATTGTCCTTGTGAACGGTACAATGTAATATCTATCACCAACTGCTCTTCAGGACATTAAACTATTGATTGAGGACATCAAAGAGCTAAAGCCAACTGTGTTTTGTGCTGTTCCACGTGTGTTAGACAGGATTTATTCAGGTAAAATGTTACAAATATGATACACCTTCACAATGCTATAGTTTAAAAGGATGACATTGCGTTCTACATGCAGCTCAAGTGTGGTCTTTTATAGGTGTTGAGACTCACCTTGCAATTGCTCTGACCTAAAAAAGATCCAGACTGTAGCCCCAAGCATTTGATTTACATTCCTATTTGCGAACTTATCCTTGATATCCTAATTTCTTCTTTCACTTCAAAGGAAATCATTTAGTTTGTTAATTTCTGGCCGAGAATTTCTTTAGGGAACTTATATTAATGGATCCAAAGCAATTTACTGAACATGGGTGAGAATAACAGTTTTTCTTTCCTCTCATTCCATAGCAATTTCCCAAGTGAATGTCTGAGAAGTTTCTGTTTCTTATCCAAGTACAACTAACCTGAGTGAATGTAGGTAAAATATTTTTTTATTCCAACAAATAGATGTATAATTGTCTAACTACTTATACTTTCAGGTTTGAAAGAGAAGATTTCTTCTGGAGGTTTCCTCAAGCATACATTAGTTAAGATTGCATACTCCTAGTAAGTGCTATTTAATTCTATTAATGTAAGGAACTAGTCTTCTATTATTATTATTTTTTAAAAAGACAGCTCTCTTTGACACCTCAGCTTTATTTACCCAAGTTCAGCTTTTCCACCAAGATTTCTTAGGTTTTAACATTTGAAACTTGTTATTTTCTATGTTGTTTTTTTTTTTTTCTTTTAAGGTTGTTATCTTCCTCAGTATCTGCGTAGACCACGGATGTTTTTTCTTACCTTTAAATGTTTTACCCGCATTTCAAAATGTATGCTACATTAGGCCTTCATCACTAACTCTATTTGCCTTACGAATCCAGTCATATAAATATACAGTCATTAATGTCATTGCCGAGTTATTTGGGATAATTATGTGTATTTAATGCTTCAAAATTTGCAGCACACAGCACTTATATAGAATAAAGCTTTGTTATTGCGTTAATATCTTATGTGTCAATCTAACACTTATTTGCAGCAAACTATACAACATGAGTAAAGGTTATAAACATGCAGATGCAGCTCCTGTTTTTGACAAAATTGTTTTCAGTAAGGTAGTGCAAGTAATACATGGTGCAACTTCTCTACAATTCTGTCGGCCAGTGGCCTCAACCGAAATCTAATCTCCCTTAAGTTATGGTGATTATGAATTCAGGTGAAGGAAGGTCTAGGAGGAAATGTGCGTCTCATTTTATCTGGAGCAGCGCCTCTTTCTACCTGTGTGGAAACCTTTCTACGGGTGGTGGCATGTGCTCATGTTCTACAAGGATATGGTATGTAGACCTTTGACCTTAATATCTGCCGGTTATGTGCCACTTTAATTTTCATGATTTAATGGCTGATATCTGCTACCATAGTTGTTAGAAATAGCTTTTCATTGACGATCATTAAAGCCGCTTGCTAACTCATTCCCTGGTTCTAGAATGCCCTTCTCTCTTCATTTATATTTTCTGGTTTTTTTATCACCCTTATTAGGGTAGTATCTATCAGAAGTTTGATACATTCTTTTTCTGAAGAAAATGATTTTTTGTAATGTTATTACAGTTAAATTTGTTGTAGTATGTCATAGTGGAAATTCTCTGTACATAGAAAACTACCATTTTTCTGGGTTTCTGTATGAATTATTGGTATGAATAATTTGATCCTTGTAATTTTTCTCCATTCTTACCAGGGGTAATAGTTAGGACTGAAACCTGTTTGACCAAGAGGCATTAGTTGACAGACCAATAGACACAAGTGATTCTCCCTAATATGCCCTTAAAAGCTATTCCTGTTGGAGGTGCAACTTGGACAGACCAACCCGAGCCCAGCCCGAATTTTCACAGGCTTGGATAACCATTTTTACAATTATGGTTGGGCTTGGATTGGATTGAAGTGTTAGCAACTTGAACCTGAACCCGAATTTTAATTTTATTTTTAGATATATATTAAATTTAAGGGATAATTACATATAAATGGAGTCAAAGTTTCATATTTACTTAGAGACTGAGTCAAAATTTCATATTTCTCTAAAATGGATTGCTGAGGTGGCACATGGTTTTTTACTGTTTAGAAAATTATGGTGCCTAAAATGCCCTTCCCTAACAAAAAAGTAGTACCTTCAGTTCAAAAAAGTAGTACCTTCGGAGAAAAAGTAGTACCTTCGCGGGTGTTTAAAAAATATGGTACCTGGACGCCAAAAAGTAGTACCTTCAGTTCAAAAAAGTAGTACCTTTGAAGAAAAAGTAGTACCTTCGCGGAAGGGTATTTTAGGCACCACAATTTCTAAATAGTAAAAAACCATGTGCCACCTCAGCAATCCATTTTAGAGAAATATGGAACTTTGATTCAGCCTCTAAGTAAATATGAAACTTTGACTCCATTTATATGTAATTTTTCCTAAATTTAAATACATTATATATTTTTCAAATTATGATCACCTTTTTCTTTTCAACTTCTTTTGTTTAAATTTTATTTATTGTATACTAACACTTTGGAGAATTAATTACCTAAGAATTTTTTTGTAATTTTCTAAAAATTTACATCAAAATTTTTTTTTAAAATATGTTTAGTAGTAATCTAATTCAAAACCAACTCGTAATCAACTCAATTTTTAGCCTGATTTCTGTAACTGAGCTCAACTCAAAAATAAAAATTTGAGCGCGGATTTCTCTATACACACACGCACGTGTGTAATAATGCAAGGTTCTTTATTTGTCAAAATTGAATTGTTGTAATAAACTGTTCCAGTTTGACTAAATTAGATAAAGGTTCTTTATTTGTCAAAATTGAATTGTTGTAATAAACTGTTCCAGTTTGACTAAATTAGATACCACCGACCTGCCAACCGAGGGCTCGGGCAACCTCTTCCTAACCCCTGAGGTTGGGTTCAACCTGAGCTTGGGCAGCATTGCTCATAGCCCAAGTTGGGCTAGTGTTGACCCTTCAACCCGCCGGAGCTGCACCCCTAATTAGTTTTATATTGGAAGAGGAAAACTAGAGATCAACTTTCGGCAATGTTTTGTCCATCAATTTTATATATATATCATTCCACCTATGGCCTTCTGGTATTTAATTCATATATACTAAGTTTCTAGCCCATTGTGTAAGCGAACATGTATATGGTGTAAAGTCTATAACCTCTGTACAGATGACTAATTTCATTAGACATTATGTAGGTCTCACAGAAACCTGTGCTGGATCATTTGTTGCACAACCAAATGAACTAGCAATGATTGGTACTGTTGGGCCTCCACTGCCAAACGCGGATGTATGCCTGGAATCTGTTCCTGAAATGGGTTATGATGCCCTTGCAAGCACCCCTCGTGGAGAAATATGTATACGGGGTAACAGCCTGTTCTCAGGATATTATAAACGCGAAGACCTCACAAAAGAGGTGATTGTTGACGGATGGTTCCACACAGGTATGTCCATATCAGTTTTTATACTTCTGTTATGCGCTGATCCATTATTTAGCTCGTCTCATTTAGAATGTATACTCATAACAAACTTACCCCAGGGGACATTGGTGAGTGGCAACCAGACGGAAGCATGAAAATTATTGACCGCAAGAAAAACATTTTCAAGCTTTCTCAGGGAGAATATGTCTCAGTTGAGAATCTGGAGAACATTTATTCCCTTGTTTCTGGTATTGACTCGGTAAGAATCAATCCTTGTAAATAACTGGAAATGTGCTTTGCATTTCAATGCTTTAAAAAATGCATATGCATTCTTATTTCAGATATGGATATATGGCAACAGCTTTGCGTCTTATCTTGTTGCTGTTGTCAACCCCAATAAGCAAGCTCTTGAATGTTGGGCTGAAGAGAATGGAGTGGCTGGGGAATTTAACAGCATATGTGAAAGTCCCAAGGCAAAAGCATACATTCTTGGAGAACTTACAAAGATTGCTAAAGAACAAAAGGTTTTGTTTCTTTCTCTTAATACGGTTCTACATGATGATGATATATGGAGATTAAATGGTTTGCTGAAGCTCAACAGCTGTGAGAAATCGTGGTTTACTAACTAAATTTATTTCTCTTGGCAGTTAAAGGGTTTTGAATTTGTTAAAGCTGTCCACCTCGAACCCATACCGTTTGACATGGAGCGTGGCCTTCTCACCCCAACATTCAAGAAAAAGAGGGCCCAATTTCTCAACTACTATCAGGTTTGCTCCTACTCTCATCTCAAATTTATTTGAAAAATGCTTCCATTCCCATGCATGCCACTTATTGGAAAATCCTCTGTAGGTAGTTTCAGATTTATTTGAGACAAATTTTTTGTGTAGCGTTCAACAAGTCTAAATCTTCTTTCTCATCACCACATTATAAGATTTTAGTATTTCACTTTTGGCGATCCTGGTTTTAGTTTCCATCTTACACCTCAAAAAAAAAAAAAAAAAAAAAAAAACAAAGGTTTTCTTATATATGCTTGAATTTGACATGGACTAAATTTTGTACGTTGCAGAATGTTGTCGACGTTATGTACAAGAGCACAAAATAAACTTGATGATACTGAAGGCCACACATTGCTGGAGTGTTTATTTTGTTGGACCCTAAAAGGTCTCTTATACCAATACCATAATCAGTGGTTTTGTTTTGATATTTCATGAACCTCATGTGGTGGGTGAGTATATGTAAACTATTGATTTGTTGGATGGAAAAATATAACTACAAAAGTGGGAGTCCCTTTTGCAAGAAGTTATTGAAATGTCATTTTGTGAGTAATTTAGGTGTCCTTAATGTCATTCTGGTGGGCTACACTCGTGTGTAGTTGCGTTTCACTTCGTGCTGATTTTGAATGGATTTTATAAGGAAATAAAGATTATAAAAGCCAGTATTATATTAATTGTTATTTCTATTTTTTTGCTGGTTTTTACTTCCTTCAATTGAAGTGAAAAAATTAAATTATCGAAAGTACGTGTCATAAACAAAGACCTCTTAAAACTGAATAAATTACACAGAACTTTTCTAAGGATCAGAAGGAACAACACACCTTATTAAATGATCTTCCGTAGTAAAATTGGGCTCAGCTGGCTTTTGAAGCAGTTAAACCGGCAATCTGTGGGGCAATTTCGTCTGATTGCGCTGCAGGGCTCGTAGTACATTGGTGACAAACTTTGATGCATAAAGGGTGGCACCAAGGCTTGGTGAGATTCCAACTTTGTTTGCCAACGCATCCTGTAGTATATTTTCTTCGTCACGCAATGACGTCTCAAGCTTTCTCTGGCGATATCGGTGCCATGCTCCTTGAATAAAACAGGCTGCCCATGTCCTCCACTGTTGTGAGTAGAACCTGAAATTATGACAAACACAATAGCGATGTTATGAGCCTATTATAACAATTACTAGCCGTAAACACCATACAATAGTTATATTATGCAGGATCAAATATCAGAGAGATGACAGCAATTAGAGTTCTAAGCTTTTTTGCACTGTTTTTGTTTAAAATGATTTCTTTTGAATTAATTATTGCCATCAGATGAAAATAAATAAATCAGTTAGGTATTCTAATTTAACCATAAAAGAGTACTACCAAAATGGGAATCTAGCACCCTTCATGAGTCACCAGCCATCTTATCAAAATATAAGATATTTTAATCAAATGCCTGAACTTATGATGGGAGCAATAAAAATGTTATAACCTCATTATAACATATATACTGTAAACTGCAAAGCACAATAACATTACAAATGATCTTATTTCTAGGAGTTGCATAAACAGAAATAACATAGTAAAATATAACACCATCGAAGGCGTTGAGGAGACGGGGTTTGTGTCCAGCAACTCTTGCCTTTGCCGGCAAATTCCAATCTCCAACTTAAAAGATAAAGTAAGCAGGACATGACTTCTTCAACAAAAAAATAAATAAATTGACCTAGGGTACATTTTAAAATTAAGTTTGAAATGAAGATAATAACACAGTGATAACTAATTACCAGAAAAAATATAATAGTAATGATAATTGGTAGGAATGCATTCTATGCCATTCCAAACGCATTCATAGTTCTAACGCTACTTCTTTTATTTTTCTTTTTTAAATAGGTAAGGGCATGCACGCACCCACTATTGCATCAATAGGTACTTGAACTCTCAACCTATCATATGAGAAGATGAGGATATACAACTTGAGTTAAAGCCTTTGCAGTGCATAACACAATTATTACCAACAACAACAACAAAAAAAAAGGATGGGGGGGGGGGGGGGGTGGGGGGCGGGGTTGGGGTTAGGAATTGAATCATTACTTCTTTTTTTCAGTAAATCAATTGAATCATTACTTCTACCATAAAAGACTGCCACGGAGTTAAAATTTTAGCAAAATGTATTTTATTACCGACCACATACACACCAAAACGCAAAAAGCCAAGTTGTACTACTTGCCTGAAAGTGTGCTGGAGTTGTCTGCTGTGAAGAAACCGGTACTGGGAGGCCACAAATTTTAGGTCATCAACCATTAGAGCAAAAGCTTCAACATCAGTCACGGCTTGTACTGTTCTGGTTGAGGGGGGAAGACTGGCCGAATAGTGGGGATCCAAAGCCCATGTAAGAAGCTCTTCTCCACAGAAGTCACCAGCACTAAGATAAGCGGAGTTGAAAAATCCAGTTCTCCCACCATTAGTGGTCGTACTCAGTAGTTTGCCTCTCACGACAAAGACCATCTCATCAACGGGATCCCCTTCACGTACTATGAAGCTTTGCTCTGTATGAAGAACTGGCTTGAGACGATCACATATTGCGTCCAACAATTGTTCATCCATTTTCTCGAATATTGGAACCTAGCAAACATATGACAGAATCTAGAGTCCCATACAAAAACTTCTAGTTGCAAAATGCAGAGAGAGACATATCAATGCTTGCACAAGGAATGCAGATGAAGATGCATTCATGCATGCACATATATTTAGGAATGCACTTACTCTTTTGACTGAAGACCAGCAAAGATGGCGCTTTACGTCCCTCCTGATGTCCTTAGGAAGGTTACGAATCAAGAATTCTTCCTCAACACCTTTGCTTCTATCCCATTTGTACTTTCCATACCGCCTAATCCGCTTCTTCATATCCTCAGGGAGCATGCGGTAGGCCATCCACTGCTCTGAATGCCTCCTTTGTACTCTCATCTCTTCTATTCTAGCAGTTATAGGCTGCAGATATTTCTACAGTGGCACAAAAACAAGAATATTTGAAATTTAGGCCATAATAGCAGCAAAGAGCGTCGTGGGAGTAAGATGTTGTGCTTTGTGAAAGGACACAATCATGCATGTTCAGCTGCAGGATCTAGGAGGTGGGTGTGTTGTGTTAAGTGATATTTTAATAAAATATTAAACTTTATTTATTCTGATTTTAATTACAACATAAAATTATTTTTAATTTAGTAATTATAACTCTTATTAGTTATTACTGTTAACATTCTTGAACTACTATAAGAAGAGGACTCTTCCTATACTTGTATAAATACTTTTTCTCTCTAAGTTCTCTTTCGATCTATTTCATATTTCACTATCTTATTTAATTTTTTGGACAACTTTACACAAGACTAGTGCACTCTGTATCTATTTGGGCGTGCCCAAATATGATCACTAGTGTGTATCTTGGAGATATATGGACCACTCATACTTACTGCTTAGTACTCATCTCATTTATCCAGACTAGTTCTTTTCAATTTATTTTATTATTATTGTCTACATTATTGTATCAACTATTGTATTGGTATGCTTAATTCTTGTACTCTCATTTTATTTGTAATTTGATGATGGTATCTTCTACGTATTCATGCTAAAAAAGTAAATTTCCAAACATATTATCATATCATTATTATTTTTATATATGTTAAAATTTGTAAGATTATTAAAAATTGATGTACTAAGTTTCTTATAGTATCCAAACTTTTCTGCCTCACTCGAATCAAGGAGACCCAATAAGCGTTCCATCGCGAAGGAGCACTGACAATCTAAATTGAGGTATCAACCCATAATTCTGTACTGTGGCATATGCATACTAGTGTAAGATCTCATATGCTTAATGCAACATCAAATCGCTAAGAGTGTTGAATAAGAATGGTGTACGTAGCACTTACCTGCATATTGCCAATGAGCAACGCAAATAAAACCAATCCAAGAATGGAAATAAAAACAGCAAAGAGAATCTCCCCAATGAAAGAACTTGTTTTGAGGTCTTGTCCAAGAGAACTGAAGAAGATAGAAGTGATATCTTGTTAGCAAACACTTGCTTACAAAGTCTTGGAATAGTTATGGACCTTGTAAAATTAATTCCAGACCTTAGATTTCGCAGACCCCACCAAAAGCAGTAAAAGAATTTCCGTGGAAAATTTCTCCATTCCACCACACGAGACTGAAGAGCCTCAAGGAATATCCCAAAGTCAAAGTCCGTTTCATCCTTTATTTCATTTGATTCGAGAAGGGGGCAAGAAACATTTAGAAATGCATAGTCTTCTATACGCTGTTCTCCGCAGTACAAGTAGTCGTAGCTAAATTCATGTCTCTCACATGCAATGCGCCAGCAACTATATTCTCGTTGTATACTGATCAAGTACCAAAAAGCTCCAAGTCCCTGGTACATAAGAGTCATTTTATTATCAGAACAATACACATGGTGTATGAATTCCTTCCGCATGCAATCAAAGAAACTATTTGATCTTTTGCATATGGTTCCAAAAATATATACAACTTGTTCAACGCAAAGGTTTGTAATCTGTACCTACAAAAATTTAAAAATAATTTTTGAAAACATTGGAGGGTCAAATAAATGATATTTTTTTTTTTTTTTTTTGGGATGGTAAAACAAACACACACACACTTTTTTGCTCACGCCCGGGCTCAAACCCCTCCCCTCCTCTTCGAAGATGGGTAGGCTATACCATTGGGCCAAAGGCCCTTTGGTAAAAAAAATGATTTTGATTATAGTCATTTGATACTTACTCACCTTCCAAAGTAGAAGGTCAAGGATTCAAGACAAAGTGGGAGTGTGAGTTTCTTGTCAGGATAATATAAATAAATATAAGTGATTTTGGAATTTTAAATTATATGAGTTGAAATCCTAACTAAGTGTACTAAATAATGCTTTTCATAGTAGCCAGGGTAACCAACTGCCGCATGATATAGCAGCACTCATTCATTAAATACAATTTGGGTGGCTAATTGTTATAGAGTCGACTTCAAGTGCTAAGTAACAAATCAACAATAAAGAAGACGGGAGAATAGAAAATTACAAAAAAAGAATCAAACAAGTGTGAAAATGTGAATTGAATTCTGATAGTAGTCATTTTGTGCAAATAATAGCAAAAGTTGAGTATAAGTTCAGTGCACCCTTTCCACTTCCTCAATTGACCAGGACCTGTTGAGTGTGAGTTCAGTCCTCCTTTCCACCTCCTCAATTGACCAGGACCACATTGAGTAAAAAACCTCTATGTTGCTTAAAATTAGTTACAAACGGCTGGAACATTTAGCTGTTTGGGAAATATATATATATATATATCATTTAGCCATTAATCGGTGGCCTTGGGATTTTGCTTTGGGCTCTTCGGCTTAGTTGCTTCAACCATAGGTTTGGGCTGGTTTGTATTTAAATATACTTGGTCTCTTTTGCTTTGGGCTGGTATTCATGTTACCCTTAGCCCACCATATGTACATATTTACCTAATATAAACAATTGTTTAAATTTCTGAAAAAAAAAAAAAAAAAGAGTCCAACAACCTTATTTGCGCTCAAACCTGACAGATTATGTTTGTGCATAAGTACACCTAAAATGGCTAAAATCAAAGATAAAATGTAGGATATTCAATATTGCATATAAGAAGAGAAAACCAAACCAACCTATAAAGACGTATCAAACATTAATTACGGATACTTTGTTTAATGATCATGTGATTTCTTGAAAGTGTCAGGAAAAAGAGATGGGTCAATGGAACTTACATGACCAACCAGAATAAAGAGAAATAGATTGAAAGCAGCTCCAGCCCATGCTACTTCAGTAAATATGCCAGAAATTCCTTTCACCTCTTTATATAGTGGATAGATCCGGTAAAGTCTTGGTATGATTTGTAAGAGAATGACAATTTCCATCCAATTCATTGAGATCAATGGAATTGGGATCTTTCTTTTGGGGGTCACAGCTAAAAGACCCACCTGAACAGAGATATAACACAAGCTAATGAATTATCAATTTTCCAGGGAAAAAATTTAAAATAAATAAACAGATATAATATAACACAATGAATTCAAAACAGGCAACAGCTATTTATTTATTGTTACCCAAAAAAAAATTATATATGCATCAAAATTTGTGTGGTATGAAAGGTGCATAAGGACCATACGATAGTGACACCTTAGATACAACAAAGCTGCATACCTGTGGAAGGGGAAGAATTGATAAAATATCGATGATGAAGTAGGAAGACAAGTATCTTTTGGCTATAGCATCAGGATTTTCAATTAGCTCACCTGTTCCAAATACTCGAGGGGAAGTAGCAATAAACCCAGTACGAAATTGAAGGACAATATGCAGTACGTAGAATACATCAGTGAAAGAACGAAGAACACAAAGGGTGATCTCCAATTTCTTGTCCAAATCGAGGCACTTGTCTTTGCCATTAATCACAGGGATATAAAAGAACAACGGATCGAAGGACACTGCAACCACACAATAAAGTACAAATATTTGATTCCACTTCTGAAGAAATGACCCCTCAGGATCAAGAATTTTCCTTTGATGTAAGCTTAATATTTTCTTCATTTTGTTGTTCAATTCCGAATTTTCCCTGAACTTCAATCTACGAACTTGAATTAATAATTAAGAAAGCTGCAAAATAATAAAAAAAAACGTACTCGAAAATCTTTTGACAATAATGATGTCTCTGCAAACGTGAAGGATCAGATGGAGTTATAAAGCTCTTAATGGAGCAACATTGAGAAGGTATGTGGAAATGCAGATGATGCAAAAGTCTCTTTTGGAGGCTTGAGTGAGTGCCCACCGCCTACTGACTCGCCAAGTGAACCTTCGAGTAGTTTACTCAACGCGGGATCCGCTGCTTCTGGGAAACAGAACCACCAACAGGTGAAGTTTATCACTATTAATTGTGAATTTCACGATTACAAAATCAAAATTACCCACTATTGTAATACTGAAATTCAGGATTGACAAAACTTCCCACTGGATGGAACCGAAAAATAAGAAAACACCCTGCGCCACGACCCGTTTTGCACTGGGTTTTAAAAGAAAATTATAGCAACCGTTTGAGTTATTTTGAGATTCTTTTACTTTCTCAGCGCGAGCCCCCTTCTTTTTCTCATCCTCTGTGTTGAGGGTTTTCATAATCGTCATTACTAGGGTTGTCAACATCTCCAACCTGAATCGAACGCTGCGACCCTTCTTCAAATCACCAAAAATATTCCCATCAATCCCACAATTTCCAATCAAATCCTCTACCTCTACACCCTTCATCACCAGAGCCAAACTCTCAATTCTCATCAACCACATACACACCCAATGGCTATAAAATCTGAAGTTCAGATCTGAAAAGAAAGCAAAGGCCCCTCCTCTTCCCTGCTTTAATCCACTAAAAAAGCCCAGACCCAAACCCTCAAATTCTCATCAACAAAACATCGCGAACTCATCGTCGGCATCATCACCAAAAACTACAACATCGCACGACAGAGTCAACGTATGTATGTATTTATATAGAGTAGATGAGTGAATTTGAAGAAATTGTATCATTGTAGTGGGTGGGGTATGCTTTGACATGAAGTCATATTATATCAGCAATATTGCCAATATACTGGTAGTAGTTAAGATGGTTCTTGAAGGAGAGAGCATAGTTTATTTCTTTATCTCCCCATGAATTGTATGTTTGTGACCGTACCGAAGGTTACGGCTAGGAATTAGGACAGATCAGAATTTCCTTGTTTTTTTTTCTTTTTTTTTTGCAGATATATTTCAGTCGTGGCAAAATTCTCTTATAATAAAAAGAGGTCTACTACAAAATAGTGAAGGTCAAGAAGTTAATGCAATTTACCTTTGATTATAAGAGAATTTTGATACGACTGAAATACCCTCTAGCTTGAAAAATAAAAAATAAAAAATAAAAATAAAAAAATCAAGGGGGCTGCGTAACGAGCAAAAACTGAATACCAATTATAAAAAAATTTAACCTGACCTCTGCTAAAAAGAGATTTACAACAACATGCTTAAATGAAAAAAAAAAAAAAATGCAATGGCCTTTCTTGGCCCTTCATCGTCATCCCATTCAACACAAAATATTTACATAGTCTCGCTTTCCCTCAAAATACCGACAAGAGTTATAATTTACAATACATGACCATGGCTTGTAAAATGCATACACTTCACTATGGTTTTGAGACTTTACAAAAGTGTAGCAAATATACAAAAGATAGCAAAAAATATATTCCTAGTTCCCCTTAAGTTTGTGAAGGGTCTGCGTCTCTTACTTCTTTCCCGAGTCCTGAAAAAAATGTTAAATGTAATGGGGTGAGCAAATTGTTCAGTAGGTGGTGCATAAGACACACCTCTTGTGACCCCATGAATCAAAATAATGAATAGGAATAGAGGATATGGGTCATGCTATGCCGAAAAAGAATACAACATAAATTCCAATTTCAAATAAACAATGCCATGTCATGATATGCAATGTCATGTATGTCGCTCCCCATTTTCAAAATTTAAATCCATCACTTTTCAATTGGTAATATAACCCGTCCTTTGGTGACTCCGCAGTGACACGATAAAAAGGTTAACTACTGTTCCTGACCCTTGGTACCCCCGCGGCGTCATTTGGGCCCAGCTAACTCAACCACGCTAAGGTATTTTCCCCTAGTTCTGTCTAGGTTATATTAACACACCAGCCCTTTGATGACTCCGCGACGACTGGGTTTTCTCAAAATTCTTTAATAAAAAATTCTCCCTCAAAATTCCCTTTTTATTCTTTTCAAATCATTTTACTCTTTTTCATGCCAATGGTTTGTATGCATATCACATCTCTTTTTAATATTATGAGAATGGAGAAATTAATTTTACACAATCAACATGCTTCCTCGTAACAATTTCTAACAAATTAATAATCATCATAGGCATAAAAATTTAACATTTAACCATGTTCTACACACAAGTCAAGTAATACACATAATCATGTTATCCATGTGCAACATATACATCATTAAAAAGGCAAACAACTCAAATTAAACATTCTAGATAACAATTATTGGAAGAAAACTCACAAATGAACAAGAAATTGGGCATTAGAGACCCCTACCTCAAATTAAATCAAAAACTCCCAAATCAAATACACTAAATCTCGAAATTTCCAAGTGCACTAAACTAGGAATTGGTCCAATCAACTTGTAAGTCTTGCCGTGAGCTTTAATTTGTCGTAAACGACACTTAAAAATATCAATAATTGAGAGAGAAATCAAGAATTTAAGCCTTGAAGTGAAAATAAAAATAAAAATAAAAAATGAAAGTTTGAGAGACCAACGGGAGAGAGGATGAGAGACCAATTGGTGGTCTATAAGTCCTTTAAGGTGGTGGTGGGTCCCACCACCAAGAATATAATTTCCTTTTTCTTTTTATCTTTAATTGTAACCACATTTGCACATAAGTATATACATAACAATTCACAACCCCTTTAAACACATTAAATAAAATACATGAGATGCCAATGGTTCAATTAAAATCCAATAATTCCGGTAGCGGGTCTCACACGGGATTGTTCGGTCTGAAAAATTAAAAAAATACTAAAATGGTCACCCTTGCATTTCAAAGAGTTTTAAACTCAATAGAATGCCCCAAACAACTCTCAGACACACCCGGCACACCCCAAGATGTCCGGTACGCACAACGTGAAAAGACAAAAATGCCCTTGCATCAACAAAATTCCGAAAAAAAATAAAAAATGGAGAAAATTGGAAACATCACAGGCTGTTTGTTTAATTTTTGTTAAAAATGCCCCCACCAACCAAGTTGACGAGAGTTTTATGCAATTTGTCCAATTGTGTGAATTTAGTTGAAATTTTTTTTCTTTTTCTTTCTTAAATAATAATGTTTGAATTTTACATGCAATCACCATACTTTTAATAAAGAAAAACACTATAAAAAATTTAAAAAGTAAAATTCATAACGCACAACTACATGCTAATTCTTTACCATATGTCTAGCATAGTTAAATAATATTTTTTTCTTTTTTTTCCACTAAAAAAAAAAAATTAGAGATAAGCCTAATATTTTATGCCATTCAATTATTTTTTGTAATTAAAATTAATTTTTGTCGATCTAATTTTTTTTTTTATTTTTTTTATCAAATGTCCATCTCATATACTTATACATATACATATACATACATACATATATATATATATATATATATATATATATATATAAAATATAATATAATATAATAATGTTATGTATAATATATAATGGGTGTAAACATTTAAGATTTGAACTTATATATAGTTGCACTCATAATTATAAATTTTACTATTAATTTTTTTTATAATCATCTTTAATTAAAGTATGATGATGCATATAACAAAAAATATAAGTTGAAATATTATTATTTGAGAAAAAAAAAAATAGCTAAATTCATCCAATTAGGCAAAATTGCATAATACCCCACCTTGACTTGGTTAGGGGTGCATTTTTGACAAAAAAATTCAAAAAGCAACCCCCTCAGTCAGTTGATGGGGGGTTTTTGGCAAAAAAAATAATAATAATAAAGGGGGATTTATTATAAAATAATGAAAGTCAAGGGGGTTAAATATATTTTACCCTATAAATTAAGGAGAAAAAAAAACATGCATTTTGACAAAGTTACCCATCTTTAACTTTTAAATTCGATAAATATTTGTAGTTTGTCACTCAGAAAATAGTTTTAAATACTTCAAAAAAATAATAAATTATTTCATATACTTATAAAAAGACAATTCTCAAGCCAGAGTTTTTGTACAATTTTTTAATTTTCAATTTCTAAAAATAAAATAGAATGTTGTTGGTGTTATGTACAATACCAGCACAAAATAAACAATATGATGATACATACATTGCTGGAGTGTTTATTTAGTTGGATCCTAAAAGTTCTCTGATACCAAAATCATACTTCTGATTAGACTTGTCAATGGATCAGTTTTGATCCGAGTCTGATCCGATTAGTTAGATATAGATTGAACAAAAACGTTGATAATCCGATTATGATCCGAATCCGATAAACCGTTAACCTAACAAATCGAATATGAATTATGTTAATCCGATCCGAATAAAATTATTTATATATATAATCATAATATTATATGTACAATAGTGTGGTGTTCTACCCCCACATAGTAATAAATCTCCTAATATACATAATAATAATAATAATAATAATAATGTCATAATATTTATTAATTAACAAAGGCTAAATGATTTTTTTTTTTTTTTTAATCATTGTTTTTTTATTGTTTTTTGACATTAATTTCTTTTCTTATTTATAGAAGAACTACACCTTTATCGGATCGAATTGATTACCAGATCGGATATCCGTTTATTAATAAATCGATTGTGAATTCACTTTAAAAAAAATTCATATATACTAAGTTTCTACTAACCCATTGTGTAAGCGAACATTTATATGGTGTAAAGTCTACATATAACGTGCATTCAGAAATACATATAAACCCAACACAGCCTTTAATGATGGTTAGTAGGGTGAAGCAACATCTTATATTTTCTTCCCTTAGAATGTGCTTTGCATTTCAGTTCTTTAAAAAATTCACATGCATTCTTATTTCAGATATGGAAATATGGCAACAGCTTTGCGTCTTCTCTTGTTGCTGTTGTCAACTCCAATAAGCAAGCTCTTGAATGTTGGGCTGAAGAGAATGGAGTGGCTGGGGATTTTAATAGCATATGTGAAAGTCCCAAGGCAAAAGTATACATTCTTGGAGAACTAACAAAGATTGCTAAAGAACAAAAGGTTTTGTTTCTCTCTCTCAATACGGTGCTACATGATGATGATATATGGAGATTGAATGGTTTGCTGAAGCTCAACAGCTGTGAGAAATCTTGTTTTACTAACTAAATTTATTTCTCTTGGCAGTTAAAGGGTTTTGAGTTTGTTAAAGCTGTCCACCTCGAACCCATACCATTTGAAAAATGCTTCCTTTCCCATGCATGCCACTCATTGGAAAAAATCCTCTGTAGGTAGTTTCAAATTTTTTTTTTTCTTTTCAAGTGTGTATATGGAATGGCATTCAGATTTCCCAGGCAAAACAGGAGTGCTACTGTATTCTACAAAGGATTTGAGACCATTCTTTTGTGTAGCATTCAACAAGTCTAATCTTTCTCATCGCATTATAAGATTTTAGTATTTCACTCAGCATCCTCATTTCTGCTGTATTTTGGCGATCCTGGATGGAACTTGAATTTGACATAGACTAAATTTCGTACATTGCAGAATGTCGTCGACGTTATGTACAAGAGCACAAAATAAACAATCTGATGATACCGAAAGCGACACATTGCTGGAGTGTTTATTTAGTTGGACCCTAAAAGGTCTCTTATACCAATACCATAATCAGTGGTTTTGTTTTGATACTTCATGAACCTCATGTGGTGGGTGAGTGTATATGTAAACTATTCATTTGTTGGATGGAAAAATATAACTACAAAAGTGGGAGTCCCTTTTGCAAGAAGTTATTGAAATGTCATTTTGTGAGCAATTGAAGTGTCCTTAATGTCATTCTGGTGGGCTACACTCATGTGCACTTGCGTTTCACTTCGTGCTGATTTTGAATGGATTTTATAAGGAAATAAAGATTATAAAAGCCAGTATTCTATTAATTGTTATTTCTATTTTTTTGCTGGTTTTTGGTTCCTTCAATTGAAGTGAAAAAATTTAAATTATTGCAAAAATGTAAGCTGTCATAAACAAAGACCTCTTAAAACTGAATAAATTACACACAACTTTTCTAAGGATCAGAAGGAACAACACACCTTATTAATGATCTTCCGTGGTAAAACTGGGCTCAGCTGGCTTTTGAAGCAGTTAAACCGTCAATCTGTGGGGCAATTTGGTTTGATTGCGCTGCAGGGCTCGTAGTACATTGCTGACAAACTTTGACGCATAAAGGGTGACACCAAGGCTTGGTGGGATTCCAACCTTGTTTGCCAACGCATCCTGCAGTATATTTTCTTCATCACGCGATGACTTCTCAAGCTTTCTCTGGCGATATCGGCACCATGCTGCTGCTTGAATAAAACAGGCCGCCCATGTCCTCCACTGTTGCGAGTAGAACCTGAAATTATGACCAACACAATAGAGATGTTAAGAGCCTATTATAACAATTACTAGCCGTAAACACCATAGAACAGTTATATTATGCAGGATCAAATATCAGAGAGATGACAGCAATTAGAGTTCTAAGCTTTTTTTCACTGTTTTTGTTTAAAATGATTTCTTTTGAATTAATTATTGCCATGAGATGAAAAAAATAAATCAGTTAGGTATTCTAATTTAACCATAAAAGAGTACTAACAAAATGGGAATCTAGCACCCTTCATGAGTCACCAGGCATCGTATCAAAATATGAGATATTTTAATCAAATGCCTGAACTTATGATGGGATCAATAAAAATGTTATAACCTCATTATAACATATATACTGTAAACTGCACAGCACGATAACATTACAAATGATCTTATTTCTAGGAGTTGACATTAATAGAAGTAACATAATAAAATATAACACCATCGAAGGGGTTGAGGAGATGGGGTTTGTGTCCAGCAACTCTTGCCTTTGCCGGTAAATCCCAATCTCCAACTTAAAAGATAAAGTAAGCAGAACATGACTTCAAAAAAAAAAAAAAAAAAAATTGACCTAGAGTACATTTTAAAATTAAGTTTGAAATGAAGATAATAACACAGTGATAACTAATTACCAGAAAAAAGATAATAGTAATTATAATTGGTAGGAATGCATTCTATGCCATTCTAGACGCATTCATAGTTCTAACATTTCTTCTTTTCTTTTTCTTTTTTAAGTAGGTAAGGACATGCATGCACCCACTATTGCATCAATAGTTACTTGAACTCTCAACCCTTCATATGAGAAGATATATACAACTTGAGTTAATGTCTTTACGGTGCATAACACAATTATTATCCATAAAAAAAAATAAAAAATAAAAATAAAGAAAGAAGTAAAGGGAATTGAATCATTACTTCTTTTTTTCAGCAACTCAATTGAATCATTACTTCTTCCATAAAAGACTGCCACAGAGTTAAAGATGTAGCAAAATGTATTGTATTACCGACCACATACACACCAAAACGCAAAAAGCCTAGTTGTACTACTTGCCTGAAAGTGTGCTTGAGTTTTCCACTGTGAAGGAATGGGAACTGGGAGGCCACAAATTTTAGGTCATCAACCATTAGAGCAAAAGCTTCAACATCAGTCACGGCTTGTACTGTTCTGGTTGAGGTGGGAAGACTGGCCGAATAGTGGGGAACCAAAGCCCATGTAAGAAGCTCTTCTCCACAGAAGTCACCAGCATTAAGATAAGCTGAGTTGAAAAATCCAGTTCTCCCACCATTAGTGGTCATACTCAATAGTTTGCCTCTCACGACAAAGACCATCTCATCAACGGGATACCCTTCATGTACTATGAAGCTCTTCTCTGTATAAAGAACTGGCTTGAGACGATCACATATTGCGTCCAACAATTGTTCATCCATTTTTTTGAATATTGGAACCTAACAAACACATGACAGAACCTTGAGTCCCATACAAAATCTTCTAGTTGCAAAATGCGGAGAGAGACGTATCAATGCTTGCACAAGGAATGCAGATGAAGATGCATTCATGCATGCACATATATTTAGGAATGCACTTACTCTTTTGACTGAAGACCAGCAAATATGGCGCTTTATGTCCCTCCTGATGTCCTTAGGAAGGTTACGGATCAAGAATTCTTCCTCAACACCTTTGCTTCTATCCCATTTGTACTTTCCATACTGCCTAATCCGCTTCTTCATATCCTCAGGGAGCATGCGGTAGGCCATCCACTGCTCTGAATCCCTCCTTTGTACTCTCATCTCTTCTATTCTAGCAGTTATAGGCTGCAGATATTTCTACAGTGGCACAAAAACAAGAATATTTGAAATTTAGGCCATAATAGCAGTAAAGAGTGTAATGGGAGTAAGAAGTTGTGCTTTGTGAAAGGACACAATCATGCATGTTCAGCTGCAGGATCTAGGAGGTGGGTGTGTTGTGTTAAGTGATATTTTAATAAAATATTACACTTTATTTATTCTGATTTTAATTACAACATAAAATTATTTTTAATTTAGTAATTATAACTCTTATTAGTTATTACTGTTAACATTCTTGAACTACTATAAGAAGAGGACTCTTCCTATATTTGTATAAATACTTTTTTCTCTCTAAGTTCTCTTTCGATCTATTTCATATTTCACTATCTTATATAATTTTTTGGACAGCTTTACACAAGACTAGTGCACTCTGTATCTCTTTGGGCCTGCCCAAATATGATCACTAGTGGATCTGATTTGTATCTCGGAGATATATGGACCACTCATACCTACATGTATGGAGCCATACGACTTTAAAACACTGCTTAGTACTCTTCTCATTTATCCAGACCAGTTCTTTTCAATTTATTTTATTATTTTTGTCTTCATTATTGTATCAACTACGGATTGGTATGCTTAATTCTTGTACTCTCATTTTATTTGTAATTTGATGATGGTATCTTCTACATTATTCATGCTAAAAAAGTAAATTTCCAAGCATATTATCATATCATTATTATTTTTATATATGTTAAAATTTGTAAGATTATTAAAAATTGATGTACTAAGTTTCTTATGGTATCCGAACTTTCCTGCCTCACTCGAATCAAGGAGACCCAATAAGCGTTCCATCGCGAAGGAGCACTGACAATCTAAATTGAGGTATCAACCCATAATTCTGTACTGTGGCATATGCATACTAGTGTAAGATCTCATATGCTTAATGCAACATCAAATCGCTAAGAGTGTTGAATAAGAATGGTGTACGTACTTACCTGCATATTGCCAATGAGCAACGCAAATAAAACCAATCCAAGAATGGAAATGAAGACAGCAAAGAGAATCTCCCCAATGAAAGAACTTGTTTTGAGGTTTTGTCCAAGAGAACTGAAGAAGATAGAAGTGATATCTTGTTAGCAAACACTTGCTTACAAAGTCTTGGAATAGTTATGGACCTTGTAAAATTAATTCCAGACCTTAGATTTCGCAGACCCCACCAAAAGCAGTAAAAGAATTTCCGTGGAAAATTTCTCCATTCCACCACACGAGACTGAAGAGCCTCAAGGAATATCCCAAAGTCAAAGTCCGTTTCATCTTTTATTTCATTTGATTCGAGAAGGGGGCAAGAAACATTTAGAAATGCATAGTCTTCTATACGCTGCTCTCCGCAGTACAAGTAGTCGTAGCTAAATTCATGTCTCTCACATGCAATGCGCCAGCAACTATATTCTCGTTGTATACTGATCAAGTACCATAAGGCTCCAACTCCCTGGTACATGAGAGTCATTTAATTGTCAGAACAACACACATGGTATATGAAATTCCTTCTGCGTGCAATCCAAGAAACTTTTTGATCTTCTGCATTGCTATAATAGCGAACAAGTTGTGGTTCCAAAAAAATTATACAAGTTGTAATACTGACCACAAAATTTTAAAATTATTTTTAAAAAATATTGGAGGGTCAAACAAGTGATTTTGGGATTTTAAACTATATGAGATGAAATTCTACTTTAGTTAGGAATATGGTGTACTAAAAACCAAACATAGTCAAAAGTCTACTAGCATAAATACTTTCAGTAAATAATTTTAGCGTTCATTGGGCAAAATTGCCTGCAGGAATTCTTTCCCAAAGTTTAGCTAGACAGGTTGATGTTGCATTACATTTCTGTATATAATTGTAACTTCTTTTTTTTCCTAATTTATATAATTGTAACTTAATCTACTAGAATTGTAATTGAATTGTTGCCACACTTTCATAAATAAAAGTTTTTTTTCTCCATATTGATCTCAGTAATCTGTCTAGAGTAAGTTGATAAGCATGTAAGGATAATACAGTAATTTTTATTCAATTTCTTATGCATTTCTAAATCCTCTTATTTCTTACTTTTTTCCATTCTTTATAGCTCTCTCTTACTTTGTAGTAATTTTACATTATTTACTTGACCAATGAAAAATTTTCTTACATTTGTGTTCAATCCTTTATTTATTTACAGTTTCCAGGTCAGGTCCTGCCTTTTAGTCCTACAAAAGTTCCGATGGAAACCAAACTCACAAGGGAATAATTGTATGCTAATTCACTAAGAATAATGCCTTTCATAGTAGGCGGGGTAACCAACTGCCGCATGATATAGCAGCACTCATTCATTAAATACAATTTGGGTGGCTAATTGTTATAGAGTCGACTTCAAGTGCTAAATAACAAATCAATAATAAAGAAGACGGGACAATAGAAAATTACAAAAAAGAATCAAACATTAATTACGGATATAAGAAGAGAAAACCAAACCAACCTATAAAGAAGTACTACTATCAAACATTAATTACGGATACTTTGTTTAATGATCATGTGATTTCTTGAAAGTTTCGGGAAAAAGAGATGGATCAATGGAACTTACATGACCAACTAGAATAAAGAGAAAGAGATTGAAAGCAGCTCCAGTCCATGCTACTACAGTAAATATGCCAGAAATTCCTGTCACTTCTTTATATAGTGGATAGATCCGGTAAAGTCTTGGTATGATTTGTAAGAGAATGACAATTTCCATTCAATTCATTGAGATCAATGGAATTGGGATCTTTCTTTTGGGGGTCACAGCTAAAAGACCCACCTGAACAGATATAACACAAGCTAATGAATTATCAATTTTCCAGGGGAAAAATTTAAAATAAATAAATAACAGATATAATATAACACAGAATTCAAAACAGGCAACAGCTATTTATTTACTGTTACCCAAAAAAATTTATAGATGCATCAAAATTTGTGTGTGGTATGAAAGGTGCAGAAGGACCATACGATAGTGACACCTTAGATACAAGAAAGCTGCATACCTGTGGAAAGGGAAGAATTGATAAAATGTGGATGATGAAGTAGGAAGACAAGTATCGTTTGGCTATAGCATAAGGATCTTTAATTAGCTCACCTCTTCCAAATACTCGAGAAGAAGGAGCAATAAAGCCAGTACGGAATTGAAAGATAATATGCAGTATGTAGAATACGTCGGTGAAAGAACGAAGAACACAAAGGGTGATCTCCAATTTCTTGTCCAAATCGAGGCACTTGTCTTTGCCATTAATCACAGGGATATAAAAGAATAACGGATCGAAGGACACTGCAACCACACAATAGAGTACAAATATTTGATTCCACTTCTGAAGAAATGACCCCTCAGGATCAAGAATTTTCATTTTGTTGTTCAATTCTGAATTTTCCCTGAACTTCAATCTACGGACTTCAATTAATTATTAAGAAAGCTAATGATGCAAAATAATAAAAAAACTTACTCGAAAATATTTTGACAATAATGATGTCTCTGCAAACGTGAAGTTATAAAGCTCTTAATGGAGCGACATTGAGAAGGTTTGTGGAAATGCAGATGATGCAATGACCAAGAACTCTCTTTTGGAGGCTTGAGTGAGTGCCGTTTACTCAACGGGCACGCTCTATATTTTTGTGGTATCACGCTGCTTCTGGGAAACACAACCAGATCATCTATGTTCAACATTATTAATTGTAAATTTCACGATTACAAAATCAAAATTACCACTATTGTAATATTGAAATTCAGGATTGACAGTGATAAACTTCCCACCGGATGGAACCGAAAAATAAGAAAACACCCTGCGCCACGACCCGTTTTGCACTGGGTTTTAAAAGAAAATTATAGCAACCGTTTGAGTTATTTTGAGATACTTTTACTTTCTCAGCACGAGCCCCCTTCTTTTTCCCATCTTCACCTCAACACAATTAGGGTTTTCATAATCGCCATCACTAGGGTTGTCAACCTCTCCAACCTGAATCGAACGCTGCGACCCTTCTTCAAATCACCAAAAATATTCCCACCAATCCCACAATTTCCAATCAAATCCTCTACCTCTACACCCTTCATCACCAAAGCCAAACTCTCAATTCTCATCAACCAAATACAGACCCAATGGCTATAAAATCTGAAGTTCAGATCTGACAAGAAAGCAAAGGCCCCTTCTCTTCCCTTCTTTAATCCACTACAAACATGCCCAGACCCAAACCCTCAAATGCTCATCAACAGAGTGAATGTATTCATAGAGTAGCTGAGTTAATTTGAAGAAATTGTATCATATATCAGTAGTATACTCTAGTAGTTAAGATGGTTCTTGAAGGGGAGAGCAGAGTAGTGCTGAAAGATACGGCTTAGAATTGGGACAGATCAGAATTTCTATTTTTTTTATTTTGTCAAGCTGGAGGATATATTTCAGTCGTATTCAAAGCTAAATTGCATTTAACTCACTGACCTTCACCATTTTGCAGTAAATCTCTTTTTATTATTTTTTTTTGTTAAAAATGCCTCACCAATGAAGTCAAGGGGAATTTTATGCAATTTACCTTATTGTATGAATTTAACTAAAAAAAAAATTCTATTTCTTTTTTTCTTTCTTGAATAATAATGTTTGAATTTTACATACAATCACCATACTTTTAATATAAAAAAAACACTAAAAAAAAAAAAAAAATCATAACTATGAGTACAACTACATGTTAATTCTTTACCACATGTCTAACATAGTTAAATTATTTTTTTTCATTAAAAAAAAAATTAGAGACAAGCCTAATATTTTATGTCATTTCGATTTAATTTTTTTCAATCAAATATCCATATATATATATATATATATATAATTATAAATATAATATAATAATATTATGCATAATATATAACGTGTGTAAACATTTAAGATTTGAACTTATATATAATTTCACTCATAATTATAAAATTTACTTTTATCTTTTTTTATAATTATTTTTAATTAAAAGTATGGTGATGTATGTAACAAAAAAATATAAGTTGAAATATTATTATTTGAGAAATGAAAAAATATATATATATAGCTAAATTCATCCAATTAGTCAAAATTGCATAAACCCCCCTTGACTTGGTTAGGGGTGCATTTTTGACAAAATTCAAAAAAGCCCCTCACTTGATGGGGTTTTTAACAAAAAAATTAATAATAAAGGGGGATTTATTGTAAAATAGTGAAAGTCAAGGGGGTTTAAATACATTTTACCCTATAATTTAAGAGGAAAAAAACATTCATTTTGACAAAGTTACCCATCTTTAACTTTTAAATTCCATAAATATTTGTAGTTTGTCCCTCAAAAAATAGTTTTAAATAATTCAAAAAATAACAAACTATTTCATATGCTTATAAAAAGAAAATTCTCAAACAGAACCAGAGTTTTTGTACAATTCTTTAATTTTCAGTTTCTAAAAATAAATAGAATGTTGTTGATGTTATGTACAAGAATAGCACAAAATAAACAATATGATGATACTGAAGCCCATACATTAGCGGAGTGTTTATTTAGTTAGATCCTAAAAGTTCTCTGATACCAAAATTTACTTCTGATTAGACCTGTTAGTGGATCAATTCTGATTCTAGTTTGATCCGATTAGTTAGATATGGATTGCACAAAAAATTCGACAATCCAATTACAATCCAAATTCGATAAACCATTAGCCTAACAAATCGGGCATGAATTATGTTGATCCGAATAAAATTATATATATATATATATATATATATATATATATATATATATATATATATATTCCTATCATATTTGTATTAGAGGTAAACAAAAAAAAAAAAAAAAAAAAAAAAAGTAATCATAGTATTATATGTACAATAGTGTGGTGTTTTCACCCACATAGTAATAAATCTCTTAATATATAATAATAATAATAATAATAATAATAATAATAATATCATAATATTTATTAATTAACAAAGGGGTAAATGATTTATTTTTTTTCTTTTCCTTCCATATATATATATATATATATATTTTATTCTAACCATTGTTTTTTATTCTCTTTTTGACATTTTTTTTTTAAATTTTATTTTTTATAAAAGATTTGATTGGATTATCAGATCTAAGATCTAATATCCATTTATTAATAAATCAGATATAAATTCTAATACTTCATCAATCCCGTTTCGTGATTTTATATGTAACTATTGATTTGTTAGATGTAAAAGTATAACTACAGGAATGAAAGTACTCTTGCAAGAATTAGTTATGGTGAAATGTCATTTCGTGAGCAATTTAAGTGTCCTTGTGGATCAACAATTTACTTAATGTCGTTCAGGTGGGCTACGCTCCTGCATCTCCATGTGTACTAGTGTTGCACTTGGTGCTGATTTTGAATGGATTTAAAAGGAAATAATGATTATGAAAGCCGGTATTCTGTTATTTTAATTTCTACTATATTTCTTTGCTGGTTTTTAGGTTTTTACAAATGAAACATTTTCAATTTAAGAGGTAAAATTAAGTTTATTGCCAAAAAGTACATATCATACACAAAGACCCTTGAAACTGACTAATGTTACACGGAAGTTTTCTAAGGATCAAGAGGAAGACACCTTATTAATGATCTTGGGCAGTAAAATTGGGTCAGCTGGCTTCTGAAGCAGTAAAACTGGTAATCTGTGGGGCAATTTGGGTCTGCAAGCATGATTGCTCTTCAGGGTTCGTACTACATTGGTGGCGAACTTTGATGCATAAAGGGTGGCACCAAGGCTTGGTGATATTCCAACCTTTTTTGCCAATGCATCTTGCAGTCTATCTTCTTCCTCACCTAATCACTTCTCAAGCTTTCTCCGGCAATATCGGCGCCATGCTGCTTGCATAAAACAGGCTGCCCATGCCCTCCACTGTTGTGAGTAGGACCTGAAATTATGACCAACACAATCCAAATGCTACGAGCCTATTAGACACAGTTTTTTACAAACAAAAAAAACAAAGGAGGAAGGGCGTCGCCTGAGAGATTCGAACTCTCGCGGGGAAACCCCATGTACTTAGCAGGCACACGCCTTAACCACTCGGCCAAAGCGACGACGTGACACTTTTGTCAAATAATTTCCTGAAGTTATGATGATCGCAGTGCAAATGTTAAAATTAGGAAACTTAAAATTGCACAGCACAATAGCTTTGCGGAGGATCTTCTTTCTACGTATAAACAAAAATAACATAATAAAATATAAAATCATTAAAGGGGTTGAGGAGGCAGAGGGTTTGTCTTTGCCTTTGCCGGTAAATCCCTTTCTCCAACTTAAAAGACAAAGCAGAACATGACTCCTCCAAAAAATTAATTTAACTAGATCACATTTTTAATTAAGTTTGAAAATAAATAATTATCAAAAAATAATAATATATTGATAATTGGTAGGATTTTTTTTTTTTTTTTTTTTTAACTGCAAAAAAACATACCTTTTTTTTTTTTTTCTATGGAAACTTGAACCCTAGGCCTTCTAATTTAGAAGACGAATAAGTGTTATTAGGCTACAAAGCCTTGGTGGTAATGCATTCATGCTAAAGTGTTATTAGGCTACAAAGCCTTGGTGGTAATGCATGAATGCATTACCACCAAGGCCTTGTATTTCAGCATGAATGCATTACCACCAGGGCCTTATAATCTAATGACATCTCCTAGAATCAATTTGTTGATTCTAAAGAAATAATTGTGTTATGATTTAAGATAATTGCGGTATGTTTCTCAAAACAATATATTGATGCTAGAGAGATAATGAGTTTCTCTAGGATTAATATATGTATTACCACCAAGGCCTTGTATTTCAACATGAATGCATTACCACCAAGGCCTTATAATCTAATGACATTTCTTAGAATCAATTTGTTGATTCTAGAGAAATAATTGTGTTATGATTTAAGATAATTGTGGTATGTTTCTCAAAACAATATATTGATGCTAGAGAGATAATGAGTTTCATTAATATATTGTTTTGCTGTGCATAACACAATTATTATAAAAAATAAATAAATAAATGAAAGCAGAAAAGAGAATTGAATCATTACTTCTACCATATATAAAAGACTACCACAAAGTGAAAAAACTTGGCAAAATGTGTTGTATTACCTAATACTGCACACCAAAATGCAAAAAAGCCCTAGTTGTAACACTTGCCTGAAAGTGTACTTGAGTTGTTTGCTGTGAAGGCGCCGGAACTGAGAGGCCACAAACTTGAGGTCATCAACCATTAGAGCAAAAGCTTCAACATCAGTCACAGCTTGTACTGTTCTTGTCGAGGTGGGAAGACTGGCCGAATAGTGGGGAACCAAAGTCCATGTAAGAAGCTCTTCTCCACAGAAATCACCAGCCTTCGAGATAAACCGAGTTGAAAAAGCCAGTTCTTCCACCATTAGTGGTCATAGTCAATAGTGTGCCTCTCATGACAAAGAGCATCTCATCAACCGGATCACCTTCACGTACCATGAAGCTTGTAGACTAACCTTAAATTTTAAAGTTCTAATCTAGGTTCATTCGATGCAATTTCACACTATTTCTTCTATCAATTGATATACCAATAAAATTTTAGATCCAATGTTTTTTTTTTTTACATTTTATGCCTATTGCATAAAATATAAAAAATAAAATAGAGTTCCATAATAAATAACATGTCAATATCACCTGAATTATTTTTTTTTAACAAGACCCATAAAAAATTACCAAAAAATAAAGTTACCTTTTTTGACAAAATTAAAAAAAAAAAAAAAATCAAATTTGTTGAATAAATCTCTCTTTCGATTGTACCAAAATAAATAAATAAATAAATACTATCAAATAAATTATTCCTTTTGACGGTCAAAACAGTTTTTAAAAAAAAAATAAAGTTTTATAAAGGGTAATTATAATATTATAAATTAAGAAATTATGCATTAATGAATTAAAGGACTTTCTTGTTATTTTCTTTAAAAGAAAACGATAAATGTAGTAAAATTGGAAAAAAGTGGAATGTGAATATGTCTCCCTATATATATATATATATACTAATATCATAAATATAACGAAAAATGTCATTAACAATATGTAATATGCAAAAAAACCTAATGCTTACTCGAAATCTGTACTATATCTAAGATGACATAATAAATTTAACTTCACAAGTGAAACAAAATAGAGAAATGATGTGATTAATTCTGGTAACACATTCAAAAAAAAACAATTGAGTAGCACATATGCATGAAAATATTTGTATATCTATATATTCTTTATGGAAAAAATAGTAAATTAAAGTAATATTATTTTCATTTATATGTATTCTTTGTGTAAAAATATGTAAACTAAAGTAATATTATGTTCATTTATGATAAAATTTAATTTTTATAATTATTTGAATATTATATAATCATAGAAATAATTTTTTTAGACCAAAATCATTAATAATGGTTTCATTATTTTTGAAAGATACCTGTAGAACCGAAGCAAACTAAACCGCAAAGTACCGGTTCTCACAGTTCAGTTGATCACCGCCACTCTCTTTCTATTGCTCTTATTGAACTCGAGCTTTAGCCTGTTCGTGAGGATGGCACGGCTCTACCTGGTCCATCCTTTAGCGATCATGGCGAGCATTTGGTCGGCTTCTGAAACTTAGCTTCTGGTTCTCTTATTGATGAACGAATCAACTTATGGATCTAAGATGAGTACATACATATGTGTGTGATGATCGAGGAGACAAAATGGGTAGGGAAAGGCAAACTTTGGTAAAAGAAAAAGAGACGAGACTTTGGCAAAAGAAAAAGAGAGAATGGTCGGTCACTGATGGGCTTTTTTTTTTTTATTAGAACATTTTTTTTACTCCAATGCAATATTGAAACAATAAGAGAGACCTTTGCACTCTATAGATAGATATATATGTTTTTAGTAAATTACACTCACGCCCTTAGATTATTTTTTTTTTTATAGCTAAATTAACATTTTGATTTTAAATTTCACTTATATTTAAATTACTGGCTTAATATTTCACTTACACCCAAAATGTCAATTTTTTTGTGAGGTCATAGTACTTTTAAGGTGTTAAATGACTATGTTACCATTTGAACTCCTGTTGACTATTTTGTGACCAAATTACCCTAACATACACCTTTCCTATTCTTCCTCCTGCGAAATTCGGCATTCCACAATCACCACCACCACTACACAGCCAGACAAAACCCAACTCCTTAAAATTACACACATATATATCATACACACTCACACACACACACACACACACACACATATAAAACAGTATTATGGCCTTGTGACAAAGTTATTACTGCATATATATATATATATATATATATATATATATATATATATAGGAGGTGGCAGTGGCCGGGTGAGCTTGGAACAGCGGCTGCGAATCACCGGCGACTATGGCCTCGGAGAAGAGGGAAGAACCCACCGGCAACGATGAGTTTAAAAGACAAAGGCCTCAGCGATGGACCGGCATCACTTCACGGCGTTGATGAGTTGCAAAGATGTAATATTTTTTAATTTCATCATTTTCCATTTTTTCAGAATTTTGTTGATGCGAAGGCACTTTTGTCTTTTCACGTTGTGCAAACTGGACACTGCGGAGTATGCCGATTGTGTCCGAAAGTTATTTGGAGCATTTCATTGAGTCCAGGACTCTTTGAAATGCAAGGGCGATCATTTTCGCGTTTTTCGTTTTACAGGCTGGAAGGTCCCGTGTGGAACTCGCTACCGAAATTGTTGTATGCTGGTATTTTAGTTGGGTTCAATTGCATCATATTTATTTTTATTTATTATGTTTGAGTGATTGTAAATTAAAGGTGTGTGCATATATGTATGTGGTGTAGAATTAAAAACAAAAAGAAAAAGGAAAAAAAAATGAGTGGGACCCACAAGTACTTAAAATGGTCATGAGACCACTTTTTGTTTTCAATTTTCTCTCATTTCCCGCAAGCTTCTTTCTCTCTATGTTCTAGAAACATTTTTTTTTTCTTTTTTTTTGGTTCCAATCTTCACATCTTGATTTATCCTTCCATATTTAGTGTTTTTAAGAGCCGTTTGTGGCTATTCGAAGCCCACGACGAGACCTATAAGTTGATAGGAGCAATTCCTTGGTTGGTGCACCATAGGAAATTCAAAATTTTAGGGTTTAAGGTGAAGAAAATTAGAAGTTTTCTCCTCCTTTGAGGTAGGGGTTCTAATTCACATGTTCTTAGGCCTTTTTTGTGAATTACTCTACTTAATTGATGATTAGCATGTTTAATTTGTAAAAATTTTTTTGCTTTATTATATATATTGTATCAAAGTTGTGACTATGTGTTACTTGATATATATGATAATGAAGCCTGTAAATTGTTGATTAATTCAAGCTTTTGTGCCTTTAGTTCTAGTTTGGTGATTGGAAAGTATGAAATATAATTTTAGAAATTTTTTTATATGTTGCAAAGCATGTTTAAGTACCAAATTTTCATGCCTATTATGATTAATTTGCTAGAATTTGCTATATGAAAGTATGTTGATTTATGAAATATGAAAATCTTTTGTTGATTTGTGAATTGTAAAAATCCTTCTTTTGACATGGCATTGAGAAGCATGAGATATTCATGCATATCATTGGGAAAGAATGGGAAAAATTGATTTGAAAGAAATGGATATGGATTTTTGGGAAAGAATTTTGAAAAGGATTTTGTGAAAAACCCGACCGCCTAGGAGTTGCCTAGCGACCGCGGCATTAGTGAGACCTAGAGGGGATTAGAGAAATCGCCCTAGTGTGGTTGAGTCACTTGGATCCCAAATGATGCCATGGAGTTGCCATGGGTCAAGGACAGTGGCCAATCCTCCTCTCGTGCCGCCATGGAGTTGCCATAGGACGGGTTCGCTAACGGTTTGAAAATGATGATGGGAATGGTTTTGGAAAAATGGGGAGTGACATTGCATGGCATATTCATTTGTGGTATTGGATTAATGATGTGGTATCGTAGTTATATTTTACTCCCGGCACGGTATAATCCCAATTTCCTTATTTCTATTCATGGTGTGGATTCACGAGGTCTCAAGATGTATGCTTTAGGCACTTCCTATTGAGCTTATGCTCACCCCTTCACTTTAACATTTTTCAGGAAACGAAAAAGAAGTGGCGGATGACGTTCCACCACAGGCTTAAATTGGATTAGAAGACCTTTTTGTTATTTTTGTATCTAAGTCCTATTATTTTTGTAAAACTTAGTATATAGTATTTTGTACTAAGACTTGTGAACTTTTGTTATTGTAGTTATATTCATGGACTTTAGATCTTAACCATATATTTTTGGGATTGTAATTATGATACTTGGATTAAATAGCATGTGGTTGTTCCACCATAAATTGAACTATGTTGAGATATAATGAATGTATGAAAGAAATGTATTATTTGCATTGTGTTGAGATAGGTTTAATAAATTTTGAAGGCCCAAGAGAGGTTATTGCATTTTTGCACAAAAGCAGATTGTTGTAGGATCCCTTCTTAGCAGGGGTTATGCCGAATTTTTTCTATAAATGGGATCAGTTTAGGGTCATTACAAAAGAACCCACTGACGATGTCTTGTTATGCATTCTTGGCTTTCAATTTGGGGTTTAGATTTGGTGGTCGTGGTGGTGATTGTCACCAACGATGTCTCCGACTGTGGTGGCAATGGCATGGGTGTGTTGGTGGTGGTGGTGGCGGCGGCATGGGTGTGTTGGTGGTTGTGGTGGTGGTTGTCACCGGCAATAGCAGTACAAATATATATATATACAGGGGCCTTTTATGTTATTTAAGAATAAAGATATTTGTATTAAAATTTTGAGGGTAAAAAAGTCAATTCGCATATATTTGAGGCCAAAAAGTAAATTGGGGTGTAAGTCAAAGGAGTGTCCGTGTAATTTGCCCTATATATTATAACAGGTGGTTCGGTCCACTAGAACTTTAATCAAGGCTGGTTCGGTCCTGTAGGACTTTAATCAAAGACTGACTTAAAAATTCACGGTTCCATTATTTTGGAACTCTAACCGGATCGGACCACTATAAAATTGGACCAAATCACCCAGTTTGATCCGGTTTGATTTTATGGGTTAACGAGTTTTTTGCACACCTCTGTAACTTCACAAGTAATTTTATTTAATTTTTTTCCCTTGCTAACGGGTTGAAATAGTGAGTTCTAAATTTTTAAAACCTCAAAATATGATTTATCCAGACATTATGTCAGAACATCCTCTCCCCACCGCGCGAAGCATTTTTTGCAGACAAATTCCATTTATTTAACATATATAAAGAAAATTAAAAAATGAGGTTTGGCCTAAAATAGAAAAAGAGAACTCTAAAGTTTCAGAGGACACACAGTATACAAGATACAAGATTTCTCATAGAGAAAAAAAATAAATAAATAAAACATTATATTACATAGAGGCAGGAACAAAATTACATATGATCTTTTTTATTTCCTGAATAATTACATATGATCTTATACACAGATATCTCGTGCATTTAAATAATGAACAAAATTACATGTGATCATAATAGACTAGTATATACCTCACTGGTTTTAGGTTTCTCCCTAAATAGTTGCTAGGGAAAAGAAGTACTTATCCTCCTAAAACCTCTTGCAACTGATATATATTACATAAACCTCTCCACGAATCACAAGAAAGACCACACCCCTTATTGATCATTTTCAGCAGTAAAGTCAGGCTCAGCTGGTTTCTGAATCAGTAAAGGTGGTAACCTGCCCGGTAATTTGGGACTTCGTGCACGCTTGTTCTGTAGGGCTCGTAGTGCATTGGCAGCAAACTTTGATGCATAAATGGTGGCACCAAGGCTTGGTGAGGTTCCAGCATCTCTTGCCAATGCATCCTGCAGCCTATCTTCTTCCTCGCGCAAAGACTTCTCCATCTTTCTCCTGCAATGCCGGCGCCATGCTACTTGTATAAAACAGGCTGCCCATGTCCTCCATTGCTGAGAGTGGAACCTGAAATTATGACGAGCACAATAGAAACATTATGACGTACTCCATTATAAGGTTACTAACAGTAGACATCATAGCATCGTTACATTATGAAGATCATACTTCAATTATCGTTCTAACCCATTTTACCAATCTTTTTTCTGTTTAGTTTATTTATTTTTAATCAAGTAGTCACAAAAGGGCAAAAAAATCATAGAAGCGTTCTACTTCATCTTTAGAGAACACTAAAGTGAAAAAAACTAGCACTTTCATGACAGACAGTAACTCATGTTGCCAACCATATATATGTGCGTGTGTGCACGAAACAAGATACTTTGTTCTAATACTTACTTAAAGGTGTGTTGGAGCTGCTTGCTGTGAAGCCGCCGGAACTGAGTGGCAACAAACTTTAGGTCATCAGCCATTAGAGCAAAACCTTCAACATCTGTCACTGCTTCAACTGTTCTGGTTGAGGTGGGGAGAGTTGAAGAAGAGTTGGGATCCACGGCCCACGTAAGAAGCTCTTCTCCACAGAAGTCACCAGCCTTGAGATCAACAGAGTTTAGAAAACCAGTTCTTCCGCCATTGGTGGTCCAAGTCTTAAGAGTCCCTCGCATGACAAAGAGCATCTCATCACCTGGATCTCCTTCACGAACTATGAAGCTCTTCTCTGTGTAAAGAACTGGCTTGAGACGATCGCACATTGCATCCAACAATTGTTGATCCATTTTTTCAAACATGGGCACCTGAAAAAATGTTGAGAAAAAACCTTACAGCTTGAACTCCTACAGAAAATTTAAAGGTTTCAAAAATAATTCCAAATGCAAGCAGAAACAAATTCATTGGCACACACTTAAATTCAACAAAAAGCAGAGAAAAATTAGAAATGCACTTACTCTTTTGAGCAGATCCCAGCAAAGATGACGTTTTATGTCCCTCCTAATGTCCTTAGGAAGGTTACAGATCACGGTCTCTTCGTCAGCACCTCTAGTTTCTTGCCATTTGTACTGTTCATACCGCCTGATCCGCTCCTTCAGTTTATCAGGAAGCATTCGATGAGACATCCACTGCTCTGCGTCTCGCCTTTTTACCCTCATCTCTTCTACTCTAACAGTTATAGACTGCAGATATTTCTGTGACAGCAAAAGAAACAAGGTTTTGCACTTCAGCTTACCAAATCCAGTTATGTTAAAACAGTGAGCAATATAAAAAAGGAAAGACCACAGATAATAATCATAATATAAACAGAATTGAGTAGAAGAGACAGAAAATCTCAGACCATTTTGATTGTATGGCATTTTGGTGGCACACTAAACCATTCAAAATATGAACCATTGATACATCAATTGAAATATAACATCCTAATATGGCTTCGACATATATGGATCACTCTTGGATGACTGCCAGAACATCCAAGGAATGCCTGTCATCAGATGTATTTATAAAATTCTTTATTTTTAGCCATGAGGATATCCAGAGTTGGACTGTCTGGATGATGGGCGCATTCACAATGTATACCACTTACTTAATGTGATATATTTTATGCTTGAATGCAACATCGAATTGAAAATGTATAAAATAAGAATGAAGTGCTTACCTGCATATTGCCAATGAGCAACGAAAATAAAACCAATCCAAGGATGGAAATGAAGACGGCAAAGAGAATCTCCCCAACAAAAGTGCTTGTTTTGAGGTTTTGTCCAAGAGAACTGTAGAAAGAACAAAAAACAAAAAATTGTTTAGCTCTAAACATAAAGTCATGAAGTCTTGGTATAAGTATGAACCTTTCAACACTAAATTCAGATAATTGTCATCATAGAAGAAGAATTATTTAAAAAATACGCACCAACCAGTAAACTTAAGCATTATCAGGGATCATACTGATCAGATTAGAGGGTGGGCTTTGGCGCATCAATAAGGTTGCTCCATTGTGACTTGGAAGTCATAAATTCGAAAAGGAAAACAACCTCTCCAAATGCGGAGGCAAGGTTGCACATATCTGACCCTCCTAGACCTCGCAGTAACAGAAACCTCTTGCCCTATGCTAACCCCTTTTTTAAAAAAGATTAATCAGATTGAAGGAAAAATTGCCACCAGAGTTGATTATGCAGTGTGGATTTTATATTTAAGACCAGTTACTATACAATTTTCTTGGACATTGCTAACAAATAGACTTCTTGTGAAAGCAAGCACTGTGTGCCTTCTTTAGATACATTGACAATCTCACTCCTTCAAGTTTGCGTAATATTTTTCCAGAAATCACTTCCAAATACTATACTTTATCTTCACTCTGCGTAACAAGATCCTTGAAATAAACAATCATTTTATGAAAAATTCTTTTCTTTTCTTTTTTTTCCAGCAAAATAAACTTTGCATTGCATAAAAACAGTACCAAAATGTTGTCACATGGTGGGACTGGTGTATACGATTCTTAACAAAAGGAAATTAAAGAATTAAAGAGAGTATGCATGTATGCCATTAAAAATCTTTATATTGGCAAATTAATAGAAGCCCAACTTCTTGAGGCTGGTTCATAGAGGGTTTAGTCACTCGGTCTCTGATGCAGAGCAAGTGGGAGAGGACTAGACTGACTTTCAATTAATAGGGGTAGCTGATGATGTGATCAGATTGGGTGATGATTGTTTATGGGTCTTCGGTCATTTATCTTAGTCTTAAATCTGTCTTTATTTCATGTTTAGGATATATTGTCATTTTGGTTTTAATTTTGATTTTATTTTATAAGTCATATGCCTTATAAGTGAGTCATGTGACCATTTAAGGGTTGTTTAGTCATTTTATTTTAGCTCTTTATTCTGTTGGACAGAATACTAGTCTTTAGATTACATTTATATGAAGGGCTAAAATTAAATCTTTGATAGGGCATCCCTTTGTCTTATAAAAGGGTTGTTCCAAGTTGTATTCAGCAGTTTTTCACGTATTATCAATATATCCGGTCGGCTACTACAACTTTTTACCTCTCCCTTTCTTTTGGGATCAAGTTGTAGGTGTTTAAGCTATTCGTTAGCTTAATCTAGCTTACTGTTTTTCCCTTCTTACTAATTTTATTTACTTTCGTAAGCCGATTGCATTAGTTTCCAAGGAAGATAATCAACGTGATAGGACTCAATAATCATTTGGCAATCTTGTCTTTAGGTATATTTTCTTTTCTACGTTTCCTACTTTGAAGCATTATCCAACTTTATTCTTTCTATTTGCAGAAAGCATTCTAGACCCTGCCATAATAGTCCTATCTGCTATATGGGGTTAGGACAGATGAACTAAGAAGAAGAAGTTCTTGACACCAAAGTAAACACATGGTTTGGGTAAAGGAATTGGCAATAATGATGCAAAAATCAACGGCCAGGCCTAGCAGTATCAGCCTCTTGCCTTTCAAATGAGACAAGTGTAGAGTATCAACTAGAAAAAGAAAAAAAAAACAATAAAGATGCAAAAGTTCATAAGTTTCTACCTTACGAACATCATAAACACACGGGAAATTGGGAGGGAATTAATTATATATCTATGAATAATAGTATTACCGAGAAATGGCATCTGCAAGAAATCAAGATAACATATAAAAGTTGATTTAGAATAGATCAACAATTAGAAGGTTAATATGCACGAACCTTAGACCACGGAGTCCCCACCAAAAGCAGTAAAATAATTTCTGTGGAAAATCTTTTGTTTCCACCACGCGGGACTGAAGAGCGTCGAGGAATATTCCAAAGTCAAAGTCAGTTGAATTTAATTCATTTTGTTCGAGAAGAGGGCAAGAATCGTTTAGAAACGAACCGCCTTTTTTATCCCCTACTCCACAGTACAGATACTCACTATATGATGATACGTTATTCTTATCACAAGCAATGCGCCAGCACCTATCTTGTCTTTCTATTGTGAGTAAGTACCAGAAGGCCCCAACTACCTGGTATATCAGACTATTAATTATCAAAGCAATACACACTATACATGAAAATTTTCTTAATGCATGGTTAACTTAATAAGGAACCTTTTTTTATTCCAAAATTTATACAGCCTGGTAATTCAAATGCTGTTTTTTAAAATAAATAAATAAATATATATATATATATATATATATATATTGAAAATAATAATAATAATTAGATTAGCATATCAGGATTCTCACAGAATCGATCATGTACCAAACATAAGAAGTTTGGTAACTTGTCGAAAGGGCGTAACTTTCCACGAGGAAGGAAAATGAATATATTTCCCATTTAAGCCTGATTTCAACTGTTACAGCGACAAAAACAAAATTTGTGGATATTTTTTAGGACCATTTCCAAAAACTGTCTCCTCTAGTTCAAAAATTGCATCCACTTCCATTAACTGTCAGGCTATTTCAATCATTTCCAATTAAAATAATACCAGGGAAGTCCATCAATATGTTTTTCACATTAAAGTGGAAAGTTTTTACAGAACAGTCCAAATTAACTCAGATTGACCAGCTAATAGTATAGAATGATATGCAAAAATACAGTACTTCAAGAACAAAATTTTGATTTAAGACAGCAAGAAAAAGGAATTAATTGTTTGTAAAGAAGCGCTGTAGTCATAATCTAGCTCACCACCAATACATAAACATCTGGACTGGTTTTTGTTTACCAAAGATGAAAAACTTGAATGTGGAGAATAATTACAGTTTTTTTTTTTTTTTGTTTACTTTTGTACTTCTATCAGGACCTTCACATGCAAGAGGGGTTTGCACTTAAGGGACACCTTGAAAGCTTCATTTTGACCATTCCATAATAGCTTAAACTTTGGGGCAAGTAATTTCCTGATTGAGATTTAACTCAAAAAGACTTAAAATTTCTAAAAACATATTACCCAAAGGTAAGATTGGATGGTGATTAGGGGTGGCAAATGGGTGGGTTGGGCCAGGGCTGGGTTGAAAATGAACGGGTTAAATATGAGTCAAGACTCATATTCAACCCGTTCAGAATGGGTTAAAAATGGGAGGGTCCAAAATGTATAAGGTCAACTCGTTATGACCTGTAGACCCATTAATTATTATTTTTTAACTAATTATTAAAAATTTTAATTTTTAAATTTTAAAAAAATTAATTAATTATTTTTTAAAATTTTTTATTTTTTAATTATTTTTATTGTTAAATTTTTTTTAAAAAAAATTCTTTTTTAATTTTAAATTTTTTTAATTATGTTTTTTATTTTTTCGGAAGGTTTTAAAATTTTATTTAATAACAAATAAAAAAATAATCTCAAACTCAGCAATATTTACCGACTCGTTTTAGAGAGAGAGAAGTGAAGGAAAGAGAAAAAATTTCTAGAGAGCGAAACTTAAAGAGAAGGAATTGATGAGGGAGAAATTTATAAAGGAGAGGACCGTGAGTGAGAAAATTTTAGAGAGAGAGAAATGAGTTGAGTGCAATATAGAATAGATATGTGTTATGTGTTTATTATGTGATGGGTGAAATATGGGTATCCATATTCAACCTATCATGACTCTCAAATTAAGTGATTAAAATTTACCCAACTCAATTTTGACCCATTTTAAATATGGTTCATTCAAAACCATTAAAAATCAGGCGGATATTGACGGGTTGATGGGTTGTTACCCATTTTGCCACCCCTAATGATGATTCTACAATTTGGAAGCACAATTGAACACGCGCACACACACATATAATGTATATATTGGGCAGCATCCACTTTGATAAATAATTTTTTTGTAGAATTCATCTTTTTATCAATAGACCTGTTGAATTATATAACTTACCCTTTTACCCAAAAAAAAGGAAAAAAAAAAAAAAAAAAAAAAAAAAAGGTAAATCTTAAATAAAAGATCAATGAAACTTACATGACTAGCTAGCATATAGAGAAAAAGGTTGAAAGCAGCCCCAGCCCATGCCGTTTCTGTAAATAAGCCAGAGGTTCTTGTCACTTCTTTATATAGTGGATAGATCCGAAAAAATCTTGGAACATATTGAGAGAGAATAACGATTTTCAACAGATCCTTTGTCCACAGTGAAACTGGGCCTTCTATGGTGGGGACAATAACTAAAACTACAACCTGAATAGATCAAACAGAGCACTATGAGATGCAACAGACATCAGTTCATGTAAACCATAATTTTGTATTCAATTGACAATGAAACTTGTGAGAAACAGGTAACACAACTTTTGCACCATTACAGTATGATACACTAACCAAAATTAATAGTTATAGAGATCAATTCAACACATTCAGAAAAAAGAAGAAGAGAGTGAGAGATCAATTCAACACAACTCAACAAAGTTGTTCCAACCATATAGGGGTCTGCTATCTGAATCTTGTTTTAGAACTCAAGTAAACAACAATTTATATATTCAAAAAATGGAACTTTTTATAACTTGAAAAACAAATTAAAAAATATATATATTCTGCATTTATTACCATATGATACATTAATCAAGCTCAATTGTTGTAGAGCTTAATTACTTATCAAAAAAAAAAAAAAAATGTTGTAGAGCTTAATTCAACTCAAGTCATCAAAACCTTGTCCCGACTTTGTAGGGGTGGCTACCTGAATCTTGTTTTAGAGCTCAAGTACCTAGAATCTTTAAAAAAATAAAAAATTTAATCATAACAAATAAATAAGATTTAAGATTATGTCGTATTGGAAAGAGGTTTTGTTCCTTTAGTTTGCATTCCTGTAAAAAAATAATAATAATAAAAATTAAAAAAAAAAAAAAAAAGGTAGGACCTAGACCATAGTTGTCAATAATGCATAAAGATCCTGCGCCATTGACAAGTCAGATTGACTAAGAAAAGGAGCAAACCTGTGGGAGTGGCAGAACTGATAAAACGTCAATAATGAAGTAGGAGGAAATGTATTTTTTTGCTATGGCATAAGGATCTTTATTTAATTCACCCCTTCCAAATACTCGAGAAGAAGGGTCAATGAACCCAGTTCGGAATTGAAAGAGAATATGGAGTATATAAAAGATGTCAGTGAATGAGCGAAGAACGCAAGCAGTGATCTGCAGTTTCTTGTCCAAATCGAGACACTTATCTTTTCCACGAATCACAGGGATGTAGAAGAACAACGGATCCAAGGACACTGCAAGCACACAAGCGAATACAAATATTTTATTCCACGTCTGAAGAAATGAACCCTGCGGGTTAAGAATACTCTTCCTATGACCCAATTCTTTTGTTGGCTGATCACTTGACGGATGAAAGCTTAATGAGGATTTCAAGCTTTTAATTGCTTCAGAACCCTTCTCAAATCCTCTCTGAATAACCCCCCTTACTGAGCTTATAATTGATCCAACTTTTCTCCGATATAATCCATCTTCAGTGGAAAACTGCTGCTCAGAACTAAAATTCTCAAACCTGAATAAAAAAATAAAATAAAATAAAATAAAAACTTATCAATATATCAAAAAGCAAAAAACAAAAAAGGTATTTAGTAAGTAAATGCATATGTGAAAAATCAATCAGAAATGGGAATATATAATAAATAGTAACATATGATACAACTTTTAAAACATGATTTTAATTCCAAGAGGTTGGCTCAAGTGGACTTGGCCTTGGTGCCTCGAGAAGGCCAAGTGACTTACTTTGGTAAGTAAATGCAAATGCGAAAAATCAATCAGAAATGGAAATATAGAATAAATAGCAACAAACAAGAATGCGGCAACCACAAACCGACACACAACTTTTAAAACGTGATTTTAACCCCAGGGGGTTAGCTCAAGTGGATAAGTCACTTGGCCTTGGTGCCTTAGGAAGCATCAGGGCCAAGGTTCGACTACTCTTAAGTGCAAACAATTTCTTGGAGGGGGGAGGTGTGTGAGTCCCAACTAGAAGAAGAAGAAGAAAAAAAAAGTCACTAGACAGTGTTAGCAATCAATAAATTTCATCAATTTTATACACGGTCTAGTTTACGTTCACAACACGAAGAAGAATGCAGTATGGAGATCTTATATGATTGGTTCTGTTTGTTTGCACTAACATGAGGCAGTCTCAGAAAACAGTTCTAGAACGTTGATTATGATAAATTTGTAGAAGTATCATAGTCATCAAAAACCATTACAATTTGGCCAAGGAGAAATATATAATCAATGCATTGGTGGAAATGGAGATTTAAATAACATAAATGATGAAGATGTGACTACCGAATGTTTGTCAATCTGCATAAAATGGACAATCATCATACTTTTTTGCAGATGGAATAATAGTTACTTAGATATACTCAAAATGCTAAAATTCATCACTGCCACCATCATCAAAGTACTTCAACAAATCATAGGGATAGAATACACAAATTCATTTCCACAATTCCATTGATTTTCAGGCCACATTTTATGTTAAGATTTTCATCTTTTAAGCTTCTACTTCATCCCTCATGGTCCTATAACTTGCATCAAAAAACTTTTCACCAGAGCTGGCTTGTTCTGGCAGGGAATTGTAACTTAAATCGATCCAATAAAGTCCTAGTACAACTATTCCAGTGCCTGTGCTCATCTAAGGTGTACCACGACATTAGCAACCACTGAATACCACTGTATCTAATGGTGACTATTTACTGATGTGTTCACCCTTCCCTGACCAAAACAACTTCTAATTAAACAATTAATTCATAACACAAAGATGCATAAATGAAATTCAGTGATGGAAACGAAATTTAAAAAATGTCATGGGTGTAGAAATGCAGACACAGAAAAACTAACCTCACAAACTTATCTCGCCTGAAATTCATATCTTCAGTCTATTTGTTGTACAGCACCCAAAACTAATAATCAACCTTAGCCCGCCGCTGGGATTAATTATACTTTACTTGCAGTGATAAAGTGCAATATTCAACACCCTGCAAAACACCAACTTCAAATTGGGAAGGTTTTCTTGGCACCATCAAATGCAGAGATGCAGCAGCGTGTGTGTATAATCAAATTGGCAACAGAACTATGAAAAAAAAAAATTCATTGCAGAGATGCAGCAGAGAATATATATTACATCTAATCAAATTGGCAGCAAAAGTTATAAGAAAAAAGATCATACACAGTCTAATAATAAAATACATAAATACAACATGTGTTAGGAAAAAGGCTTTTGTCCAGTTGAATATATATATATATATATATATATACATATAAATGAATCTATCTAACACACAAATATATAATCATATGCAAATAGAAACATATAAATATATGTATAGCGGAATGGTTTCAACTCGTGGCACGAACAAAACAAATGCTCTTCATTGACACTTACTAGCAACACATAAATTAGCACTACCTTTTAGTGGCATGGTCTTTGTATTTAGTGTTTCATTATTAGATCTTCATAATTAACCACTTTGAAAATCAAAACACTTGGTCATGACATAATTACCGACTAATAAATTTCACCCTTACTCTTTTGCAAGAAAAATTCCAAGATTCTTCTAACTTTTGTGTGCGTGTTTGTATGAGAGAGAGTGTGTGGAGGATGATATAAACAAATAAGTGATCATCTCTACAGCAGGTCAAGAAAAAGTGAGCGGAAACTAAGATCATTTTCAAACTTCAAACTTTACTTTAACGAACTAAAGATTACATCTGAAATTTTATGCATAAATCCAAATTAAAATTGAGAAAAGGTAACAACACAAAACGAAATTCCACATTCTGTTTGGTTCAAGAGAAAACAGACACGAAGAGAGAAATATATATATATATATATATTAGAAGGAACTAAAACACATGCCTGGGGCTATTTTGAAATAATCTCACCTCAACTATGCTTGAGCAGTTGTGCAAGGTTCATCCGAGGGAGAGGCCTTGCTTTCTCTGATATGCTTTCTTTTCCTTTTCTACCTTTTCTCAGCAACCAAACAGAGCATTGCGAGAAAATGGAAATAATGGAAGAAGTAAAAATGGAAAATTACATGAAAGAAATTGAGGAAAGTGAAAGGTGTCTCTGTTACGTGGTGTTGAAATGATGAAAGGAGTGTTGAATAGCTCTTCGTCAAGTAAAGGCAACTGCCATTGAGAAGTTTCGTGGAGACTGCTATGGCTGTTAATAATATGGAATGGGACTCAGTCTTTCTAGAGAGAGAAATAGGAGAGGGGGAAGACTTCGCGGGGGAAGACTTCGCGGGGGAAGAGTCAGCGATGCCGCCAAGAAAAAAAAAAAAACTCTCATACAATTTTTTATTATTATTTTTTAATACGATGAATTTAATATGCATTTTTTTTTTTTACAGTAAGATCAATTTAATATTAAAAAATATTTTCCATATAGGAAAATATTCCAGTTTTTTCAATAAGGATTTAATATTTTTAGATTATTTTGAATTTTTAATACAATCCGTTGACTAAATTTGTAAATTATTTTTAAAAAATATAGAAACGAGAAGTCCTGTGTTTTAATACAGTACTTGTTTGGTTGGTAAGATTATTTTTAATATTTCATACTCTACTTTCTTTCCTAATCGGTAGTAAAAAAATATGAATTAAATATCATGGTTGTTTGGATGATTTATTGTTTCTTTGTTAATTCCAACTTGTTTCTATCTTATTCTTATTTGTTTATTTCATTTTTAGGCGTATTCTAGACTTTCCTACTTGTTTCCCCTGTTCAATACAAAAATATCTTGGTAAAATATATATATGTAGAATAATAGCTTACTTATTAAAAATAATTAGATTATTCAATATCCTGTCAGAAACTATTATGGTAATATGTGCTTCTTTTTCTTTTTCTTTTTCTTTTTCTTTTTCTTTTATTATTATTATTTTTTTTTTGGGTAAGGTTGTGATAAGTGTTTTTATACATAAACTCAATAATTGAATATAATAAAAATTCAATCTCAATAAAATAAATAAAAACACATGTCAATGATTAAATGAGCAATCAGATTAAATTTTTCATTGTTTTAGCATGAGAAAAATGGACCTACCACGCATCAAAATTGGTGAACTAATACAATAATACTTGCCAAACTTGTATTTTAAAAAATAATTAAATAAATAAACAGTAATGTAGTAATACAAAACAGGTATTTGGCTGGAATAGCTTACACCATTATCAGAATATATATATATATAGAATTTCAATCACTCTCGTGTAATAAATACCAAGTATCGATTGTGATCCGAAAATGTAAACACGGAGTCAGGAGCATTAATTGCTGCCCTAATTTATTTAATTGTCATTTTCATCTTTATTTAAAAAGCAATTTATTTAATTGTCATTTTCATCCTTTTCTAATTTCATTTTACGTAGTTTTTAAGTAGAATGGAATTTTGCTACTTGCTTTAATTTTTAAATTGAGGCAACACCAACACCAACCCGTGAAGGAACAGAACAAATATCTTCGATTCTATAGCAAATGAGTTTTAGATTCAGAATCATATGATCGCCCGTTGAATTTTTTTTTTTTTAAATAAAAAAAGAAAAAAAAAGAAAAGAAAAAGTTTATAAATCTTAACTAAATTTTCTCCGATTCTAATGTTATGTTTAATGGGAAGGAAAGAAGAGATGTAAAGAAAAAATAGAAAGAAAAAGAATAAATGAATTTTCTTTGTTTTGCTCAGTAGAGATGAGAAATGAGAATAAGAAGGATGACCCATCCTTATTCCTTTACAAATTTTCATTCGTAAAAAAAATGGACGGAAGAAATAAGGGAAGACAAGTGAACTATATAAAAATTTTAAATTAAATATTATCTTAAATTATACAAGTTTTAAATTACACTAGTATCATCAATAAATTACAATATAATTAATATTATTGAATATAATAGTAAAAATAATTAAAATTAACATGAATTATATGTTTCTCTTCTCTTATATTCAACCGAACAAAAATATATATACGCAATCTCTTATCTCATCCATCTTTTCTTCTCTCCCTCTTGTTCAGAAATTTTTTCTTCCTTGCTGAATAGAGCATAAATATCAAACTGGTGGACTAATGCGCTCGTATTTGAAAATGACCGGTAATAAGTTTTGAAAATTCAATAGATCTTAGCAAGCACTTAAAAAACCAAAATAAATTTAGGATTTTCGTAGCCAGAGTGAAAAGTCAACAATTTGGTCAATCAACAATTTAAAAATGAGTCTATCTTAGAACAAGTAATCCGTAAAAGGGTTCGTTTTATATCATCCATGAAATATGATGTGTTATTTTAGTGTTTAATGTTCCAATCACATATCGTGTTACAAATAAAAGCTACTGTTTGACAACATCTTAAAGCTATTTTTGAACTAATTTGATTACAGAAAACTGGTAACCAGGTTCATTATGTTAGAGACATCACTGATGCAGTACATTTTTTTCTCCGAAACTTCCGTAAAAAAATATATATATATTAATAAATTTTTTCACAATGCATAACAGATCACCTAACCGCATGCTAACACACGCACCTAGCGGCCACTGTAAATTATTTGACCAATGAAGGTCAGTGGAGAGATTGTCTATTGATGAATTTCACTTTACAGAATTGGAAGAAAGTTGACAAACTTATTGTGTTCTAAGATTAGATGGCCCCAAAATTAACTTGATTCGTGTCTAGCATTACTCTTCTAATAACAGGAACTAAAATTATTCTTTTGAAAAAGAAAAAAAAAAAAAAAAAAAAACTCTCTCTTCTTGGCACCCCTCCTTTATTTATTTTTGGGGGTCAATACAAAAAAGACAAAGAAGCAAACAATTCAAGAAGCCATTTCGTGTCTAGCATTACTCTTCTAATAACAGGAGCTAAAATTATTCTTTTGAAAAAAAAAAAAAAAAAAAAAACCTCTTTTCTTGGCGCACCTCCTTTATTTATTTTTGTCCCCATCCATTTATTTTTGGCGTTCGATACAAAAAAGACAAAAGAAGAAAACAATTGAAGAAGCCATTTATGCACCGGTTGCAAAAGCAGATTGTATTGAGAAGACCCTAAACAAAAGGGCAAAGCCCATTTATGCAAGCCACAGCAGAAAAGCATAAAAATTCTATTAGTAACAATCAATTCTTAGTATTTTACCTTTAAAAAAAAAAAAAATCAATTCTTCGTACAGTAAATAAAGCGTGAACATTCTCCATATTATAGTACACAATTCGGATAATAAACACGTAGTCAAGCTAAATCCATTGAAGATTTTCATTGGATGCTCACTCCATAATTTGCCTTTCCATTTATTATTAACACAATTTTTCCTTTCACAAAAAAGACAAATTTGATTTGCAAATACACAATGATTTTGCAACAATTCCAAAATGAACCAAAAAAAAAAACAGAAAATTTCTTTTTTTTTTTTTTTGGAGGGGGAGGGAGCAAGTGAAAGATAAAAATATATAACAAGGTTGACGAGCTTTCCTAATAATTATGTTCAATATCCATCATATACTTCGGATAATGAAATACGAAACTAATATAACATTGCTTCCAACAGAAATGCAAAGAAAGATGCAACTACATGACTGCAACGCTCCATGGTCAAGCTTGTAATAGCTGGACCCTGAAATCCTAGTGAAGATAACTAATGTTTCACTTTCTTCTTTTACTTCTTATTGTACAACAACATAATCCTATCCTAAATAACTCAAAAGAAATGGATGCACCTCATCACCTTATTCTACGATTTTTCTTCATCCGATTGAGAGCATGGTGGCCCAGGGACAGAGTCAACAAAGAACTCCTCTACTGAAACGAAGTCAAACTGTAAGTGTAAGAACAATTGCACAGAAATTGGGGAGGTTTCTGATCCCTCATCGAGAAATTTACTACCAACATGAAAATTGAAGAAAAACAAGAGATATGCATAATAAACACATGACTAAATGGCACGAATACTCAAATAAAACCCGGGCCATTTTTAATTAGTTAGGGCTACCCCAAGACTTCATAAAGTGTTCCAAAACTAAGTCAACTCAGTCATGATTAATGCTGATCAACAAATTTGAGTCCAATGCATTATACAATATTCAGCTAAAATTGGACAATTAAATCTATCAAGCTACCATGAATACTGTGTTTGTATCAGCAAAATTTGATGAGATATAACCATGCTAACTGTCAAACCACATGTTACTTTCAATAGCAACTAAAGACCTTATAAGGACCCCAAAAAAACCTTTAAATGACCTACCAATTAACTATAATTTATGGGGAACTCATGCACATACATAAAATATAATACTAAAGCATTAGATAATAGAGGTCAGACCATTCTATATTTCATTTTGTGGTCAAGATTTCCCCATCTCTTTTAGACAATCTGATTGCTTTTAAAATAGAGAATTGTACAAGTTGAAATTTATCAATAACTGAGACATAATGGTTCATTCAAGATGCTTTCCCATATTTATCTGACCCCAACAGTGAAACTGCATTTCATTCCCATACAATGGCATACAATTTTTTCACATACCGCCAAAAGGCCATCTTAGATTTCCACAGTCAATTTCTTTGTATCACTTGACTAGCTAGTTCGTATATTTCTCAAGTGTAGACATCTTTCATTTTTCAGAGACATGGTTAATTTCTTTTAATCCTCTTCAACTACCTTAAAATACCCAACACAGGCAGTTGGGACAACAGGCTTTGCTGCTGTCGCCTGTCTCTACTACCTCTAAATGTTCCTTTTAAATGCAAGAATGGCATCTCCTGAAATGGAAAACTAGTCCTGCATTGCCCTCGTGATTTATTTTTTTACCCAAAAAAAATAGAAAAAGAAAAAGAAAACTATTGCAAAGACACTACTCTGCTTTACCTATATCCTCTTGCTCAGGTGAATCAAGTAAAATATCCGAATCAGAAGGCAAAAAGGGAGAACCAGGATAGTTTCCCAGGGCTCCTAGATCTGCAAAAAAATTCAAGACATCATGCACAACCAATAAAACATTAAAAATATAAATTAGCTAAGTTGCGTGAGAGAGAGAACTAAAATAGTTAAAAATAAATAAAGGCTATTCAAAAGCATCACTGCCATAAATACTAGAATGTTTTTAAATTATTTATTACCATGATATCCTTATCAGTGTGTCACTCAGAAGTCTCGAACAAATCCGCTAAGAGATAGTCAATTTGCACTTATATAAGTTTTTATAAGGGAATTTCAGAATAACTTTGTTACACTAGAATGAAGAGGAAGTACTGACAAGCAAATTGAATTTTTTAAAAAACAGACTTGCATTTTTTACAACTTACCCCAATTTTATTTTTGCAAAACTACCATCTGCTTTCAAATGAATTTTTTTCGTCTCAGTTTTGATATCATTAATCACTATTGATAAAATGTCCAGCAATTGGACAATGGAACAACCACAGACAACTATTTAAGGATTAAAATATTTACTTGAATTATTTTTTTCAAAAGGTATTTGCTTGAATTATTTTCCAGGAGAATTGTGAAGGTTTTCTTGGCTAATACTGTTCAAACACAAATGGGTGGACTGCAATCTTGCCACTTATGATTTAACAGAAAAAAAACAAAAAAAAAAAATTGCTAATTCATTACCAAATAACAGCAAATGTGCATCAGGGGGGCACGTGTGGTGAGAGAGTAAAGAATTGTTTAACAAAGATAGGGACCAAATTACCTCCCAAGTTAGACAAATCAGCCGTCAGATCTGAAAGGCTGAAATTCCAAGGAATCTGAGCCAAAGATCTGAGGGAGTCTCTAGAATTCCCGGCGCCATTATCGGGTGCAAGCTGCAAACCTACTGAACTTGCCACATCAGATGTAAATGCCGTATCAAGTGCTGACGTGTCTACTCCAATTCCAGATATTTCCGATGCAGTAAAGGGGAAATGGCCTGTTGATGCTACTGAAGTTGGACTCACTGCCATCTCTGACATAGATGACATGGCACTGTTTGGTGCAATAGCAGGTGCCACATCAGCAGCATTGCTGTCAATCACCATACTTCAGCAAGAACAAAGGCACCAACCATTAGCAGAATATCTAGTAAGCAAGTTCAAAGAATATAAAAGAGAACTAAAACCATTATTCATTAAGCTAACAAGTCTTTGATTATAACCTCTGTTACATGGACTCTTCAAAAGTAGTGAAGTACCCGTGTCGGATACATATCCTTCGGACATGGGTATGGGATATGTGTCCGACACTTTTGGTTAGACATATACTTAAAACAAATATCCAATCATTCAATTACATTATATTATTACTTTAAAAAGAGTTAAATGCCTATATTGAACATTATATTAGATCAAAACATTACTTTACTCTAGAAAATAAAATAAAATAATTACTAAAATGAATATTTAGCCGTGTCCGTGTGTCCTTCTGTTTGGAGATTTGACACGTCCGACACATGAATACAAACCCGTGTCCAACACCCATACCAGAGTCCATGTAACATAGATTATAACCAACAACACAAGCTATGTCATGATGAAATGCCAACATAAATTGTCTTCCATGATTAATGATGACATGATTTTCCTAAAGTTGTTATAGAAAAAATAATAATAATAATAATAAGTGTTATGGAAAAACATTAATCAAAAAGTCTTTTTCTCTTTTCTGTTGGCTACTTCTTTTGTATTCATGACTTAAAAAGCGTCATGGAAAGACATTAATCAGAAAGTTTTTTATTTTTCCTTTCCTGTTGGCTTTTCTTCTTTCGTATTCATGACAACAAGACATTAAAATATCATGGTGGGAAAGGTCAACATGTCTCATTAATTTTTTTACTGAGTTGTTAGGGAAAAGAAAAAGAAATTTTCTTCCTAGAAGTTCTATGGGAAAAAACTACAAATTTTTTTTTTTTTTTTGGTTATTTCATAAAGGGCAGTTTAACTAATATTTTCATCTGTTTCTATTACGCACTTGGAAGGGCTTATTTTTCCATTTGATTCTTGTTGAATGCCACAATGTCACGTAAATGACTGCCATCATGCAGATAAATCAGCGGAAATACGTATATGATTAAATATTAATTATCAACTGCAGTTTTACAGCATCAATATGCTAACATATGAAGAAACAGTGCCATAGATGGAAATACATAAACAAGCGGGCAGGTATGTGGCGAAGAAATGAAAAAGGGAAGAAATATACGAATCACAGTTTATTGTGTGTCAAATATTAAATGCAGAATCAAAGGAAAAAAAAGGGAAAATTGTATGCAGTGGACTTGGGGAACACAAATTACAAAAACATGGAAATAGGGAAAAAAAAACTGGCTTGCGGGCGGTAAAAAACTGTTTACATAATTTTCACAACCAAACTGCCAAACTACATTAGGGTGCGTTTAGTAATGTTTTTATTTTTTGTTTTTGCTGTCTTAAGAAAGTAGAAACATGATTTTGTTTTCTTGAGTGAAAATAAAAAACAAAAATGATGTTTATTAACACTTGTTGCCACAAATTTAAAAATATAAAACAATAATTGCGTTTAGTAAAACAACATATTTGTTACAAAATGTACAAAATATTCTTTAAATTTTTTATTTTTTATTTTATTCATTTCTATTTTATTTTTTCATGGCAAAAATTTTAGGAGTTAGTGATTAGAGGGGAGGGTAGATGACTTGAACACGAACTCTTGGAAACAAGGAGCAACCCAACCACTCAGGCACGACACTTGCTTCCATTAATATCAAAAAGCCATAAATCTAGAAAATCTAATTTACAATTATAAATCTTAAAAATACCCAATACATTATAAGTACAAAATTAGATATACCAAGACAAAAATATTCCCACCAATTATGTATATAAATACATGTATATGCATGATGTATACATTTATTATGTGATATATAATATATTTAGCATATGATAATTTATTATGAATAAAAAATATTAAATAATATATCTTATATGTAATAAAATATATATTGTGTTATAATATTGTAAATTAATTATAATTTAATATTTACATATAATATAATATAGATATGATATATAATAATATAAAATATCTAGTGCTTAATAATTTAATAACATTATATTTTATATCAAAAATTATTTTGTCACAAAAAATCATTTACACTATTATTTAATATATTATATATTAAAATATATTTTATCAAATAAAAAATAATATACAATATTTAATTTATTCTATTTTAAAAATATATATTTTTATTGACATTTAATATGCAACTTAGTATATAATATGAATTTTATTTGAAATGAATAGTTCCTGTTCACTAACATTAGTGAAAACGTTTCTCTGCTACAGTGCCGAAAACATAAGAAATATCATTTTGATATTTTATCTTTTCTTCACAAAAATTGAAAACGTTTTCTGTTATATAAAAACAAAAACATTTTATTGAACGCGATTTTTGTTTTCGTTTTGTCTTTTTAGAAGTTGACAACAGAAAACAAGAAACGTTTCTCATTATTAAACGCAGCCTTAGTGAGCTAAAGTGGTGCACTAACATGCAAAAACTGGTAGGTCACAAACTAAACTGGTACCAGTTTTTCCCCCTTATTTGTAATTTGAGGTCCCTAAGCCCACTGCCACGTAAATTTCCCAAATAAAATAAAATAAAATAAAATACAATAAAATAAAATAAAATTTTGATTAATACAGAAAGAATTCTCACTCATTCCCAGAATTCATCCGAATGGGATGGAAATTGCCTGGAGCAGGCACTCCATTAACCACATGGCAACTAGATATTCCGCAGCCCATGGAATCAAGATGAGGTTGACCTGTAGCTGGAACCGGAGGTTGCTGTAGGACGGGGTATCCCATGGGTAAGTTGTTAACTGCACTGCAAACAGGTGGCACTTAATAATGATGATAATAAATAATCAAAGAGCACTTAACAACACATACATTGAACCAAGATATTCCTATATTGGTTTATATAACTCTTATATTGTTCCTAAAGATCCAAGCAATCTACCAAATTAAAGAAAATATACGTAAAAGACAATTCTGAAAATTTTGAACACTGCCAACTGGCAGAGCATCCCTCACACCTCAACCAAAATCCGCCACCATGGGCAGCGATTATTGAAGGATAACTGTAAGGGAGACAAAAATGGATCAGCAAGGAGCACCTAAAAGCCCAGCTCAACATAAGCATAATATTAGCTTAGAAATTTCAGCAACTGGCCCACTGTGTAACTTTCTAGGTAAACTCCTAACAAAGTTTTGGGGGTGGAGTGGAGGAAGGAAAAGAGAATTTAGTGGTCAACGTTTATAACCCCAAAAATTAATGGAAATTTTATTTAATCTCCCCCCGCCCCCAAAATATATATATATATATGAGAAAAGTGCCAAAAACCCTCCTGAACTATTGCCATATCTGCAATAAACCCCCTGAACTATCGAAAATGCAAATAACCCCCTAAACTATACAATTTTGTTGCAGTTGACCCAATCCGGCGAACGGCCGGCCAAAATTTGATCGTCATCAGAGCGCGTGTTTCTAACTCGGCATGATATATCGCTACTACAAAACTCAGCAAACCTTACTAAAGAAGCTTAAAGCATCTCAACATCAGTCCAGGAATCATTTAAGCATGTAATGATGAATCTAAAACTCAGTAACTAGTTAATCAATCACGAGCTGTAAAAGTAGCTAGACATTACTGTGAGATACCTATCTCCTTAACAAAAAATATGGAGCTTTGTCAATTGTCCTGGTTCAAACAAGGTGCAACACAAGGCAGTAAGAAGAAAAATGCAAGGACAAACATGTGCACGCTAAGTGTCTAATTTTTTGCACCCGAGAAAGAAGAGGATGGTTGCATTAGGTGCACACCGCCGTGGAGAACTTGTCGGCGGACCTTCCCAAGCTCGTGAATTGGTTATTAGATCTTTGCACTCTCCACCGCTGTCGATCTCTCCTTCATGGTGGTACATAGAGGGCCTCTTGAATTTTGCCAATCAGTCTGAAAATTGGTGACTTATACATGCCAAACAGCTTTTGAATTTTGCCGACGCGGTGGTGTTTGGAAGCAAGCGTCCAAGTGGTTGTTAGGAGTGAAATTTGGTAGGCCTTGCTTTGAGAAATTGTTTTGCAATTCTCATGGAGAATAGTTCTGTCGAGTTTATTTCAGTGGGATCGTCAACGTTGAAGAGATTTTGGAAAATATGGTGAGTTTGGCCATCAAACATGGATCATGGCTTTACCAAATTTCCCCAAAAAATCATATTCAACCAAAAATAAATAAAAAATAAAAAATCCCCAAATCACGAACTCTGCAACTGATATGGTTTTTTGCTGCCGTCGAACCCAGAAATGGTGCCAACGAGGACAGAGGACAGTGGCACAAGGAGTTACTGGTAAGGCGATGAGGACGCGCTGGGTGTGGCACAAGGAGTTACAGGAGACCATCACCGTCTGCGCTGTCGACAACATGCACTGGGATGTCAGATCTGCTCTCGTCATCTGCCGCCGTGAAGAGGTCGGCTGTGAAGAGGTCGTCCGGTGAGGACTCGGCCGCGATGGTCCACTCCGCCGCTCGGGTCTCTGACGCCTTGTCTTCTGTTTTTCGTGGGACATGTTGGTGATCTGGAACGCCGACGAGGACGACGGCTGCTTGCCGTCGGTGTCGCGGGTCAACGACGACATGAATGAGGTGGCACCATAAATGGCCGGCGAGATCGATGTGCTCCCTCTCCTCTCTGTGTCTCTTTGTGATTTTGACTCCTTCCATAGAGATATAATGTGTGTGTGTGTGTATATATATATATACATATATTTATAATATATACACACACAGAAATAGAGAGAGGGAGATAGAAACGACGTAGTTTTGAATAAGGGTAAAATTATCTTTTACCTTTTTCGGTGGCCTGAGTGGGCAAATTGCAAAAAAATGAAAGTTCAGGGGGGGGTTTTTGTAGTTCAAGGGGGTTAGTTGCAAAACCCCCATAGTTCAGGGGTTTTTTTGCACTTTTCTCTCTCTCTCTCTATATATATATAATAAATTAAAACGTGAGCTCACTCACATTATCAAACGAGATTCAATGAAAAACTAAACTACAAATTTTCCGCAGATTAAAAATAGATTGACAAATAACTGCAAAAAGAAAATACAGATATGGACAATCAAGCACAAAGTTCAGCCACTAGGTAAAACAGGAGAATAAAGGGACAGAAAATAGCAACATGCTGACAAAAATAAGCAAACTAAAAACTCTTATTTTAAAGCAAATAAGCTTCCATTACTCAGTGTTGGTCCCGTCTAACAAGGTGCTAGGAGGGTAAGGTTTGGACACAGACTTAATTTTGGCATTTTATTTTCTATTTTCTTTTTCTTTTTTCTCTGGGGGGCAAGAAAGTGGCTGCACTCAGACTCAAACCTGTGCCCTCACACTTATCAACCCGAGCTTTTACCAAGTAAACAACTAAACTACATTTTTGTACCCATTAAAAGGCCCATAATAAAACTGAGTTCACTGCTGGTAATCCAGAAATCTATAGAAGGGTTAAAACCATCGAGATAATTTTTAGTTTCAATTATTTTTTAAAAGAGCAACTGGAAATGGACTTGTATCATTTCGTTAATAACAAAAATATATACAATTTTTCATGGTCTGGTTCAGATAATAAAATGTATTGTTTAATATGCACTGCCCCGGACAGCAATCTCTGTAGTAAAGCCAACAGTTGGTGATTTCTTAACAACTCAGGTATCTTCCAGATTAGCATCACCCACAAAATCCACAAGTATCACCTTCTGAAGGACCAGACACTGATACCAAAGACAGCGCTGATACTTAAAGTATACAGTCTGTATTGAGGTGATGGAAAAAATTACTAAGGATGCTAATTATTTTAGTCCTTGTGTTGAAGCAGTATTTTTGTTGGTTAAGATTTTTACTCCTACAAAACATGAAAGCCTCTCTTGAAAAATCTATTCCATTAAAACTGCAAATTAAACGTGTGATATATGCATCCCCGGACTAAGTAAGTTCCTATAAGAACAGTAAATGCACTACCTTTGACTTCAATTTGAACTATTGATTTATTTAACTGGAAATAACCAATTAGGCTTACAACAAAACCCGCCTTATCTTAGTTTTGGTTTCAGTTTATGCTAGGCAAAAAGGAGCACAGTAATGTTCTTAGCTCCTGAATATTCAGACAAGATAAAGGAAAAAGGAAAAAAAACAAAAATACGATTGAGATGGTTAAAACACTAATCCCCATGGAGTGGAAAGATGATAACATACAGAGAACAACTTTCAAGAAGAAGAGTCTGCTTGAAGGAAACTAAAAAACAAAATCCTTTTAAGACCCAACACCCATCTGAACTCCTACCACCCACCCCTCCACCAATCCCGATAAAAAAACCCAACTCCAAACACACACACACAAAACTTCTTGTTTCCATGGGGTTCGCTCCCCTTTTGAGCGCTTTTTATAAAATTCTTACTTATCAAAAAAAAACACACACACACACACACAAAAGAAAAAGTTTCTATTCTCGCTAATAACTTTTCATTCAGTAGTTCTACTTTTTCTATATAGAATGGTGGTTCAGTTAATTTAATGACTGTAGGATATGCAACGCATCCCCTCAGCACTTAACTCTCTAATAGAAACAATAGCTATATTCTGTGCCTTTATGACAATAATTTTCTGAAGTGAGAATTTACCTGGCATGGGATGAATTCCATTCTGTATGGGAGCCAAAGGAACCTTTGGAGGTACAGGATACTTCATGAGATGATACTGATGCTCAAGCAAATGATTGAATAAGATAATTTGTTTTTTCAATTTTAGCCTTATGTAGTAGGCCCTAAAAAAGTCGGCATTTTCTTCTTCCAACTTCTGCCATACTGAATCAACAAACAAAATGATTAGTTGAAAGGTACCGTGTAGGTGATTGCCTGGCTCATGACAGTTAAATGCCATAAATGTAGTCACAAAAATGCATAACTGCTCAGTGGTGGTTAAGAAAATTAGTCTAGTAAATCTCCTATCCTTCACAACACATGTCATTTTTTATCAAAAAGATGAAAATTCCTCAAACCAGTATAAATTTTTATGAGCAACCAATACAACACTAAAAAAAAATCTCATCATAAGACATAGTGAGGACTGGGGAGAATGACAAATGACTTCTCTAAAGGTTTGAAGGTGCCTACCCAAAGTTGTAAATCCAGGGTCTATCCTTGCACGATTCAATAGGGTTTTTACCACCTCATCTCTATTCATGTACAACTGTAGACACCGTTCTATCAAATTCTGGACCTAAAATAAACCAATTTAAATAATAATCAAGGCTGATTAAGAAACAGGTAAAACATGAAACTCCTTAAAGAAATCTATACAAGTAGGAAGAGAAAACTGTCTTACAAGTTCAATATCCTCACGCGAAACTTTCCTGTTATCGCTTGTAACAGTAATTGAACCTGAGCCCGTTGCAGAAGCCTCTGTTGCATTGTTCTGTTGGTCATTTTGAGATTCATGCGAGACGGGGGTTGACGATTGTATTTCAGGTGTGTTCTGTGGATCCTGTGAATTTTTAAAAATACTAATAATAAGAAAAAGAACAAAAAATGTTCACAACAAATTATAGAAAGTTGGACAGAGAAACACCATTCCTGGGGTTTGAAAAGCAAGCTCCCAAGCTAGCGAACCAAATTTGTTTTCAGTTTTTTTTTTTATAAGTAAATTTTTTAACAGCTATTAAGTTAAAAATGGATCATTTTTATTAAAAGAATAAAAAGTATCACGCACCCTTGAACCTTGCACCTCTCGGTTTGGGAGTGGCAGGAGATACAGCTCAAGCTACTGAATGGTTATACATTAAAAAAGTTTGCTACAGTTTTTGAACTTTTCTAGAACCACAACATGTATGCAATTATGTATATATATTATATATAAGATTGAACACCAAACGATAAAAGATGAAACCCTGAAGCATGATGAAATAACAGGAAAACAGATTCTGAAAGACAGAGAAGCTTTCTAAAAATTTAAGCATCAGAACCTGTGCGTTCTTCATTTCAACAAAATCCAAAATGACCGCATGCCTTCATTAAGCTCTTGTATGCCACATTAAAGCTAAGGTCGTCTTATTCTCCGAGGTCAAAAACTTTGCCACTAAATCTATAGATTTCAAATATATTGGTGCAGATTTCACCTGGAAAAGAGAAGAATGCCATAAAAAAAAAATAACCATACAGAAAATGAACCCCTCTAAGAGTGAAATAAGGATAAATTCCAAGTACTACCCATTCAATGAATATATTTTACAGGACTAAAGGAACAATATACTATCTTGTACCACTTTGACATCACAATACAGGCCCTATCCTTGGTGCAAGGCAGTCTCCTAATCTTCTAAAACTGAGTTATGAATATTGTGAGTATCCGTTATATCATTGGATCGCTCTGTGTTTCGTGTAAAATTTGTCAATTATGGACTATTTCGTTTATGATACCATGTGCTCCATATTAATATTTAAGAATAAATTCTTTGATAGTGGGCTTTGCCTTTTGTTTTTAATGGTAAACGGTAACGGGCTTCCCATAGTTGGTTTTTTAGTTAAGAGGGAGTGTGAGAACTGCCTCAAACCCACTTCAGCATGCGTGTAAATCGTGAATAATAAATGTGGAAAACATTTATGAGTTCAACAATTACATCTATTAGATAACAAAGGACACATACTTAACAAAAACCTCTATGTGACAGGAGCCATCATGAATGCAAACCACAACCACTTGCATTTGGATGATCATACCATTTGGCCATGGCGACACAGTCATATCATTTACTTATAGATATTTAATAGGTGGGTAAAAATAGTGAAATGGCATTTAAAAACTGCACAAAAAAACTGTGAATAGGTGGGTAAAAATAGTGAAATGGCATTTAAAGACTGCACAAAAAAACTGTGAATAGTGAGATGGTAAACCAAGCAAGTGTTTTTAATTTAAATAATTTGTTCTACCAGTGTGAATCAAATAGAATTTGTGGCTCAACTATGTCAACAGGTTCATTTAGGAAACAATAAAATAAGCTCTGCAGATTCTTCCTTTGGTGAGTTAGAACTTCTACTCCACTAACAAAAAAACAATGCATCTAAAAGACAATGCAATTAGTATAAGAGGTCATTTAGGAGCTCTATTAGTATGGTTGGAGCTAAAAAATCTAAGCATAATCATATGTCTTTGGCTGTCTCCATAAATCTTGATTCATCTGAACTGCAATATCCAGTTCTGTCTTTTCCTAAGGGTATAAAACTACAAATGCTTTGGAGACTTAATTATTGTACCAACAATACTTCATTGGGTCCTGGTAACAAGGTCCATGAAGGCACACCTTAAGCAGCATATAATGTTCCTTATTAACATTTAATGACATTATGGTATTGTTGATTCCCAATTAATAACAATCACGAATCATCACCTAAAACTGCACTCGGGGAATTCAATGCCCTATTGGCATATTGGATATACGAGATACAGAAATCACTTGGTTTCCAGGTTTAATGAAATTAAAAATATAAAATAAAATTTGTACATTTTTGTTTTATAATTCAAAATGTCAATGCATATGATCATGCATTAAGTATACAGTAGGGCCCCAGAGTACTTATTAGCATAAGCCTACTTTATATTGTATGGATGTAGTCATAATAAACACCAATTCACCACCGAAAACTTAAAGAATAAGTCTAATATCCAAAAGGATAATCATCAGAGCGCATTGTCGCAAATACATAAACAATATCATTCCCCTATTTATAGCATACAAATCTACGTGTCATCAGTTATTGAAAAGAAATAAATAAGACAATCATGAAATCAATATATGTTTCCAGAATCCATACAATATTTAAAATATTCCATGTATTTCAAAATATGGTTTACCAAGATCATTAATCATGCTGCGCAATCCATCTTAGCAAAGGCGTTCCTTTAAACAATGATGCAGGAAATTAAAAATAGAAAATCCTGCCTATCCATTTGGATCTTAGCGGACTCCATGCAGTCTGTCACCACCCAATTGGTTACTTGAGCTTGAATAGCCCTCATTTATCATAAAATGTGCTTCCACTCCATTCTACAGATTCAGCTAATCTCTTTGAAGTGAACAAATAGTTAAACTACCAATCCTAAAAATGCCTCAATAATCTACCAATTTTTCTACATTATAGAATCCAAGACGCTAAATATAGAAAAACTTAGGACCCCGTTCATAATTTTGAGTTGCAAGTTGCTTTCTTTTTAAGAAAATAATCAAAAGATGAATTATCACAATAACAAGTCTGACTATCAGGCAGAACACACTCTCATCAATGCTGATCATGTGAGATGCTAATAGGAACACCAACGATTATACATACTTTAGATGATTATTCAGACTAATTCCAGGGTGTAATTGGCTATTCAGACTAATTCCAGTGTGTAATTGGCATTATTAAAACTGAAAATTAAACTAAAAGAGTGTAGGATATTTCAAATATTCATAATTCACCTGACTAATAAATAACAAATAAAACTAAAAATAAATTAATTAATTAAAAAATTCAGCCCTCTAAGAAGCTCAACAGTAAAACATCAATCACTCCACGAAATAAACCAATCAATCAGCAACTTTACAGATTATCCACACTTTTCAGACTAAACTACAGCAAACATATATGTGAGCATGTATTTATATATGTATCTCGGTAAAAAAATTGAGTACCGTTTCAAAATCTACTCATTCTAGAAGCTTAATATAAATCTGAGCTCATACTCAAATCTAGACTGCAGAAATTATATTTGAATTTGAAGCAATACCTATATTATACATACATGTACACATATAACACATAAGCAAATGCGTCAAAACGAGATCTAGCGAATAACACTTACCTTATACAGGTTTCTGAAAAGTCCAGCAAAGCCAAGACTCACTTCGTATCAACGAATTTTGAAACCCCAACTACTGAGAGCTTCAGATTCAAGAAATTGCATATAAATAAAAGTAAAGCGTAAGAGAGAGACTGTAACTATGAGTTCAGAAACTGTTGAAAGTGTCCTCCATTGAAGCTAAGTCCCATTACGGGGTTTGGTGGATATTTTGCGAGGGGTTAGATGATATTTTCATAAATATATATATAGATAGAGGGGGAGGAGGAAGAGATTTGGAAATTACAGTAATGGAAGCTTCAAAAATGTGGAGTTCAGAGATGATTTTTTAGGGTTTTGTCTGAATGAGATGTGAGAAAAAATTCGAAAGAAATACGACTTTGAAGATGAAGTGGAATAGACGCTGAATAGAAGTGAGAGAAACAAAGGTGAAAAAAATCTCACCAAACAGACGGTTTTTTTTTGCCTTTATACGCTTTTATGCTTGCTTTATTTTTGTTTGAAGCGTACAAAAAGACTCCCCACTTCCGAAAAAAAATAAATAAATAAATATAATAATAATATAAAAAAAAAAAAAAAAAAAAAAAAAACAACCACAACACGCAAATAAATCACCCTGACTGTGTTTAACTACATAAAATTAGAGTTTTTGAATTGAAAAAAAAAAAAATTTGGTTCAATGTTTTTTATATTCTTTTTCAATTTGAACAAATCCAATTGTCATTTCACTAATAAAATATAATGCCTCCGAGTTTATTTTTTTCACTTCTTACCTAGACAAGAAACTCGACTCAAAAAATTATTTGAGGAGGGCAATAATGAAATTTTTAAATGATTTCAAATAGGCAATAGTAATATTTTTTTGGTATATAAGTAAAATTAAACAATTTAGTTGGGTATATAAGTAAAAAAATTTGGGGAGGGGGCATCGGTACGTAGGTCTGTGCTTGCTCATTTAAGCACCCATGTTATCTAACTTGACCCTTCAATTTCCGAGTTATTTCTAAAGTGGGCATCTAATCACTCTAGTGATAGTATATAATAAGTATATAAAAAGAATAAGGCTAAAAATGATTTCAAATGACTTAAAGATAAAAGGTAATCGTACACACAAATTTTGATTCCGAAAAACCTGGGAAGAAAAATAAATACCACAAATAATTATTTTATTAAATAATCAAGAAAAAAAAAATGAAATACAATCCTTTGTGGTCGATTCTACTATAATTATAATCTTCTTCTGATTAAATCTCCTTGAAAAAGTCGGTGCAAGGGCTGTAATTGTGCGATTTTCCCATAAATAAGAGATTTGTTTCCTTTCATCTTGAAATCAAATAAAGGATTTGTTTCCTTTTATATTGAAATCAATTCAATTTTGAATTTGAATTGATTTGAATTTAACGGCACTTTTCTTTAAAGGTGGGAACCTTTAGGATTTTGACACGTGTCCATTGATGGACCCGTATTTGTGGGATTTAATTAATCAAGAAATATTTGACTTATTGATCGATCCAACGGTGATTAGACCATCACAAATTTTAGGCATCTGCAGTGGTAGTGCGTCAAAATTTTTGAGGTGAACAACTAATATGGAACAAAGAGAGTATTAAATTAAAATACTGTAATGCCCTCTATCTTATTTTTACGAAGAAAATGATATAATGACCAAACCAAACAATCGAATAAAAAGTCGAACCTAATGTGGATATGCCACGTATTTCCTAAAAGCGCATATGTCCACGTTTCTCTCTCCTTTCTCCCCCTTCCTCCACGTTTCTCTCTCTCCTATCCCCCTTCCTCCATTCTTCTAGTTCTCGATTCTGCCTCTTTCCTCTCTCTATTTGTCTCTTTTTTTTCATAAAATTGAAGAGAAAAACAAAAATAAAATTCCATCTTGTATTGCCTCTTAAAATCAAGGGTTTAATCCATGAATGATATATAACTCTATCATTTGGGCCAAAACAGAACCGGTGATTATGAAGGCTTCACTTTCAACCAAATTAAAGATAGAACAATCTGTATGCTATAAAACGCTTTGCAATTCAAGTATAATTTGTTTTCTTATCTTTTAGATCACATATTTGCCAATAAAGTCTGCATAATTAAAAAAAGAAAAGAAAAAAAAAAAGGTTGCAACGGTAGTCTATCGCTTTTAAAACTTTGAGAAGATTCATCAGTTTCCCTTGATTTTCATTCTGTAAAAAGATTAATGTCTGTTGTGACAGTAACTCTTTGGAACCCAAGGTAGAGATGCCTATGAAGAGAATATTACGAGGACTTGAACAAAAAGGTGAGGATAAGGACTCGAAGAGAGAGGAGATAGATAGAAATGGCGAGGAAAAGAGAGAAACATTTAGGAAAAATTCTAATGTGGCCTAGCCACGTAAGATTCAGTCCTTCTTTCAATAGAAACATTCGGTTTCCTTATTACTACTCTTTTTACAAAGATGAATTTTCATTTACTATATATATATATATTTCCATTTCTCTTTTTTTCGTCTACATTGTCTTCCTTTTCCCATTATGCAAACAAACTAACCATTACCAAGAGCCCATTACTTTGAAATCCAAAAAGACGAAACAAAATAACTTAATAGCTTAAAATAAATACTTAAAACACTGGCAATATTTCATTTAAAGTAATATTTTTGAGAGAAATCATAGAGGTAAAGAGAGTAGATAGAATAAGAAGATGAAAAAAAACAAATTTTTTTGTAAGAGCAGACACCAAAGGAGAGAAACAAAGATAACAATTGTTTGTCTTCACGGTGAAGGGGGACTAAGGAGAGTTCCGATGGACTGTAATAATATTGGAGGATTTTTGGCGTACAACATCCTCGTCAAACTCCAATGCAGCATGCCATCAAACTCCAAATTTCATTTCGAAATTTCACCCCTTTCAATTTTCAAGCTTTGTTTGTTCCATTATCAATTTCAGAACAATATTGATGGTTTCGGAGTTGCAATTCTAAATTTCACCCCTTTCAATTTTCAACCATTAGTTAGGGATAGACTATTTCAGCATGGCAATTGACGCTTGAACGAGGCAATTGATGCTTGAACAACTGTCTAAGTGATCAAAATATAAATTCTCAGCCCCGGTGCCGGATTGACCTTTTGCAACAATAATGTTACAACTCTGTATCTTATGGCCTGATATAAATCTTTCCAATATTAATTTTGGGTTAGAGAGAGTTGGAGTGCAACTTGGGTTGAGTAATCCGAACCCAACCTGAGTCCAGTCTAATTTTTTACGAACTTGGGCAATCATTTTTACAATTAGAGTTGGGCTTGGGTTGAAAAATCTCAACCCGAATTTAATTAAGGTTGGACTTGGGTTCAAGTGCTAGCAACCCGGACCAGAATTCTAATATTATTTTCATATATATTTTTAATTTTAAATACATTATATATAATATTTAAACTCTGATTATTTTTTTTCTTTTCAACTTCTTTTGTTAAATCTTAACTTATTGCATGTTAACATTTAAGAGAATTAATTTTCTAAAAATTTGTTTGCAATTTATTAAAAATTTAAAAAAAGTCTTTAAATTTTTCTTATTTAAAAGTAATTTAATCTAAAACTAATTCAATATCACATTAAATTTTGAGTGTAAGAATTAACCCGAATTAACCCAAAATTTTTACCTGGAATCTAAGCTCGAGTTGCAAGCTCGAATTTAAAAGTAGAAGTGTGTGTTGGGTTTGAGTTGAGTAGTTGAGGTTGATGATAGGGTTAGAGTTGGGCTTGGGTTTAGTAATTATATGATGGGTTGGGTTCAAGTTATACCTCAGACCTGTCTAACCCGCCTGAGTTGCAGCCCTAAGAGAGAGTGTTTTATAGATAAGAAGACATATTAGTAATTTTGTTAAATTTGGAGTGCCAGAAAAAAAATATTGGAACCCCGATATCAACTCCAATGAAAAAATAATAATATAAGTATCTATTTTTTCTTGAATTTAAGAGGACATATCAGTAATTTATTTTAATTTAAGTTCTTGTCTCAATTTCAATTCTTATGCTTAATGATATCTTAAATTTAAATTATGTGCCAGTTGCATATTCCGCCAGTTATAGTCATCATATTCACAATAGCATCTGGCTACCTTCGATTGGTTTTTAATTTTGCCAACACGTGTTATATGATGGTTTCAAATACTAATCAAACAATACTATTGTAAATAAAATCACAATATCAAGACTTATTACACCATTTTATAATTGAACAAAATATTAGTTTGATAGGATGACCAGCTGTTTTGATTAGCATACAAGTGCCTCCAAGAGTTTTTTAGTTCTCTAATTTATTTTGAGAGATCAAATGGAGTATATCATTTTGTAGAAACTATTATTAATTTTGAAGTGGTAAAAGTTTAATAAAGTTTGAACATAACGCAATTGAAAAATAGGACCAACTTTCAATACTTAGACGAACCTTACTATTTAAATATCACTTGTCTCGTAGAATTGATAAGGATAGGAGGTCGTCTATGCAAATACCTGTTACAAAACAAATGTTCAACTAAATGTGCCATTATTCATTTTAAATAGGAAATTCAGTAATATTAAAGGGTACCCTACAAAGGGTGTGGCGTGTGGAAGCCAAAAACAAGCCCTGGCGATTCCACGCCGATCAATTGGCCTGCTATGCGGCTTGGGCTATAATGCGCTGTTGTACGGTATATGTGCAATGGTGCTCCAAATGAAATGACTCCCAAAAAAATGTCACGAGACGTGTGTGTGTGTGTTTTTTTTTTCCCCTCCCCCACGAGACATCTGTTCTCTCATGCAAAAGCCAACTGATAAAAGCTAGTATAAATAATAGGCTTTTGTGGTCAACAGGCTTTATTGCAGTCTTCAAAGTGAAAGGAAAATAGAAAAAATAAATTTCGTACAAACTGAACCAAATTACTTTACAGTTCTTCAAAGTGAAGGGAAAATAGAAAAAATAAATTTCGTACAAACTGAACCAAAGTACTTTACAGTTCAATTTTGGATCGGAGTCCGAATCCATTATTATTTTGAAAATGCCTGTCACAGGATTCTACTTCTTATGTTAATATGGATTAATAATAACTAAGATTGTGTCAAAAAAAATTTAAAAAATTAAATTTAAATCATTCAAATCTCTTCACGGGTCATCCAAAAAAGAAGTGAATTTCTCTCCGTAGCGGGTTCTCCCTCTCTTTAACTCACAATTATTTCTCTCTTCCCACCAAATCCCCATTGATGTCCACCGTCTTCCCAATTCTCAAACCCTAATATTAATCCTCTCTTTCTCTAACCAACTTCCACCACCTCCACTGCTTGCTACCTCCTCCATTCTCAAACCCTAATCTTTTAAATCCAATCTTTAGAGATGATTCAAGCCGCTACATTCATTGTCTACCATCTCTGTTGCAACTCCATTTTTAGAATGATTCAAGAGGCTGACCAATTAATAAATACGCATAACTCTATTGTAACATTCAAAATTTTGAGATTTATCACCACCTGTTGTAATCTGAAGCCAAATTGATTTCCTTAAACCCCATTGATAATTAGAGTTTCTTCCGGATTGCAATATGAAGAGTTTGCAATAGAAAATCTCAAACGCATAAAAAAAATAAAAAATAAAAAAATTCCTTTTGGATGACTCACAAAAAGATCCAAACAATTTTTATTAATTATTTTTAAAATTTTTTGACACATGTCATATTTTTATTGATCCATGTCAGTATCAGAAGAATATTCCTATTTATCCTGCCTGATATTATTTATAGTATAAATATATATATATACATATATATTCATAACAGTAAAATGGAAATTTAGTTATGTTTTTTTTGAAATTTTCAGCATATTGTTATGTCTTCTTTTGTTGCCTATTAATTTATGAAATTGGACTTATGGTTTGTTTTGTTGAACAATTAAATCAAGTTGAAATAATCTATACAAGCCTTACTGATGCGGATAGATGCAAATGTTGAAAACGGTTTCCATAGGCCTTCCACAATGGTCCTGATTTATGCCCAAATAATTGTTTAAATCATTGTATTCAATTTTATATTCTAATATTATACATTGGGTGTAACAGTGCTTTGGAGAGGCTATCAATAGTGTCTTGTTACACATTAAGTGGTCATTATTCACGGTTCGAGAGTCCAACAGTTCATTTTTAGTTCTAATTGTTAGAATTGGTTCGATTTTGATTTAATTTGGAAACATATGGAATCAAACTCTATAAACTTTCATCATGTTTAGAATACAACTGAAAAAAAAAAAAACAAAACTCTTAATAAAATAATTTATCATTCCATTATCTTGTTATTTTGAAATAAGGACCAAATCAAAAAATCAGTCATTTATATTTTTATTCCATTCACGGAAGGACAGCAAAAATATTGGTCGAGGAGTACACGAGACAGGTCACTCTCTGTAATTTTCACTATCATCATGTCACTCTCTGTAATTTTCACTATCATTTTATTTCATCCTCATCTTTAACCAAGCACGAGAGAACTTATTTCTTCTTTTCTATCCCTTTTCATTCTTCTACACTCCTTTCCCCTCTTAACCCAACTCGCCGAGTAACAAACACACACTCCCTTGACAAAACAAAGGAAGGAGTGGAAAGTATTTTTCTAAATTGAGGGGGGTCTAAGAAAATGACAAAAATGCTGCAACATAAACCAAGTTGTTGGTTGTTTGTTTTGTATCAATTCCTGGCCTCCCATAATGTATGTACATATATGTACCAAGCAATTGTCCCAACCTTCAAAATCTTCATGCCCATCCATCAGATCTTTGATTAAGAAATTTTATATTGTCCGGGACCGTGCTCATAATTGTGGTCACTTTTTTCTTCTCTCTCTTATTTTATTTTTATTTTTAACCCTAATATTTCGTATTAACTTTATCGGAGAGTTTGTTCGGTCTGATAACAGTTTTATTTATGAAATACAAGAACGAAAAGAAAGAAGAAAAATAGTTAAAACCATACATAAATTAGAGTACGAGAAACCTTTAAGGTCATTTTGGTGTAAAGGCATGAAGCCTGTGTTGAGTTGCTCGCAGGATGTGCAAAAGATTGATCTGCAGAAAACTCAAAATCTCTACATTTTTTTTTTTTGTTGAAATAATTAGAAAAAGAAAATGTTAATTTTGACGACTAATTTTCACCCGACTAAAAACCGACAGTACATGTCAATATTAGATTGGTCCGGCACACAGTCCCCTCCCCCTTTGTTCGACCCAGCTATACTCTCTCGTCTATCTCTTTCACCGGCGACTGCACAATACCTTTCCAGTCTCACCGGTTGCACCCATCGGCCGTAGCCACCATTACCAAGCGACCACTCGTCGAGTCACTCACCACCGTCGCCATCGCCTACCCCATCGGCAGGAAGAAGTGATGCAGATAGAGAGACAACTCTGTAGCAGAGCTTTACTTATAAATAATAAAAAAAAAACCTCTGTAGCTGAGCTTTAGTTGAGTTGTTTGCTAGGTTCTTGGAGGAAGGAGAGCATCTCGATACCCATCAATTGAGCAAGATGAACAGTCAGACCGGTTTCGAGAGCATGTAGTTTTGGTGAGACACCGGTTCCCTTCACATCTTAGAGTACTGATCCCTCACAGCACACTTGTTATATTTGGATTTCCTCTTTGCTTTTGAGCTTGAATTTCGTCCACTCTGACTTTCAAGGCCTAAGTCCTCACCTTCGGCTTCCGCCTTTGGCTAAGTAGCCTCTTCTTTTCTGTCCTACTCCACCACCATCAGTGTTTTCTCTGTATCATGAATGTGATCTTGAAAACCAAATCAGAACCCAAAAGACCCATTAGCAATATTACCAAAACTCCTCTCTCTACTCACACTCTATCTTCATGATAATATACACACACAACAAATCTCTATATTTTTTTCGGTAATTACAAATCCCTATATTGATATATATATATATATATATATATATATATATATATATATATATATATATATATATGCTTGCCTCAATGGGTTTGTTTTTGGTTGGTTTGTTGAGGTGAGATTGAAGTGGAGGCCATGGAGGGTGATGGATTGAGCTCTTTGGATTTATAGATAGAGATCGATTGCCCCCAATTTCATTAAGGATTTGAGAAACTAAATGGGTCTAAATATATATATATTTTTTCTGACAATGGAAATGGGTCTCACTGGTTTTGAGAGAGTTTACTGGAGAGAGAAAGATAGTTTTGACGGAGAAGATGGTTCACCGGTGGTCACGGAATGTTCGCCAGAAAGGTTGGTCGCCGACTGTTAGAGAGAGAAAGAGAGGAGGGAGAGAGACGGGGCGTCCGGTTCAACCCAAAAAAAAAAATAACACGTGGACGGCCACGTAGGACAGTCAGTGGGGGTCGGGTAAACAATGGTCGAGCAGTATAGCACTGCTCATTAGAAAATTACACTTGAAAGTAAGATTTAATGGTGTAACATATGACATTTAGGTCATGGATTATGGATCTATTTTCACTGCCTACTGGCAAAGATGGTGTGGTAATTGTAATTCTCCAATTAGGGATTTCAAGTTGAACACTTTTTTTCCATTTAATCTTTCTCCAATTGTAATTCTCTTTCATATATATATACATTTATTGCACGGCACGTTTCATTAATTAGGTTTGTGAAATTGTCAAGATTGGTTGTGATGGGGGGTAACGTTCTTGTCAAACTAAGTACACTCATTTTCTCTTCGATAATCAAAATCTTCTCCATGGAAACTCAAAAGTTCCTGGAGAAGACTTCATTCGAAGACTTTATTCTCAGAGCAAGTCATTTTGGACAAGTTGGATCTACAAGGCAAGAAATAGTCATATTTTGACAGCTTACCTTCTTCACTCCATTCGTGGAAGCCATTAATTAGCTCACCAAGCCCTCAATGAGCTCCTGAAAATATGGATATTGGGTCAGCTCTCTCACCAAGTCGTCAAGAAAAAGACATTCTCTTTACCGCAAATGAGGTCAATTATATTGTATGCATCGCATTAAGCTTGAAATTTCTTTAAGGGGTATGAAATTGACGTCGAGTTTATAATCTCTCTCTCTTTTATTTTATTTTATTTTATTTTATTTTTTATTACAACGTTGTTAGAAGAGTAACAATCTCTTGAAAATGAGGACATTAGGGTTATGTTTAAGGGAGCTTTCCAACCTCAAAAGGCTTTTCTCGATGAGGGCTTCGTAGAAGTGATTTTGCTCAATGGAATTTTGAGAAAAAAGATGTTTGGTGGGTGTGTTTCTCAAGTGTCTTTTTAACTTTTAGATTATTTTTGTTTTACAATATCCTTGTATCTCAATTTCATCCAAACTCATCACGTGTATCACATTCCATCCAAACCCATCCCTTCTGTATCACCATTTTCTATTGAAATTTTAGATTATCATCACTATTTGCAATATAATACAATAAGAGATAAAAAATACGAAAAAAATCAATAAAATGATAATTAAGTAAATAGAAAAACTACATTCAGAATAAAGAAAATGTCTCATTCATTACACTGAAACTTTTTGAAGATTGTAGATTCATTTTTTTTTTTTTTTTTTTTTTTCAATCTCTGAACAAACCTTAAGATTAGTTGATCATAAATTTAACACCAATGCAAATAAATCAATGGAATTCACCACCTGCAAGTTCATGTTTGGAACCCCCTTCCACTCCTTCTCTACCCCTTTTCCTCTCTCAGTATCAATATATATATATATATATATATATATGGTATCAGAGCCAGCAGGTGGTGATTAAGCCCATTTAACCTTTTTACTTTTCTGTTTCTACCTGGATCCCGTTTAGGCTAGGTGTGCCACTTAGGGTTGGTCGGACGGACGGTCATTTAGGTAAGGTTCAATGAGTTTTTTCAACCGAAGCATGTCTTCGACATCGTTAGCTCCTCTAGGAGGAAGAGTGATAGTTAACCAAGAAGAACAACATATTGATAGTGGTCAGAATGATCAATGGAATACTTGGAATATACCCAAGGTTCCCATCAGAGATATTTACAAATCCTTGACTTTCAATCTCCAAAATAGGATACTCCATCAAAATTGTAGAACAAACCATTTATCTCAAAAACCCTTTTGAAGTCATCCAACTATTGCAAAAAAGAGCTATAGTCGAATATAAGAAAAAGTATAATTTCCTACATATAGGGCTTGTCCAAATTGCAGTCAAACCTCTTACCTCAAGAGGACTTAACACTGCTATCATGCTTACTCTCGGAGACTGTAAACATCTCAATTTTGAAACCTCTTTGTTAGGAGTTTGCCAAACTAGCCTTTTCGATGGCCCACAATATTTTAATTGTTTTCTAAATTACTCAGTAGCTCTTGATGACCCAACAATCTTCCATATTTTGACCCTCAATGTCTCAAATAGTGGTTATGAAATGATGGATAGAGCCATACCTTTCAATGTTGTTTATAGGGTCCATTACAAAGTCTATACTACTCAGGTCAGCCCCCATGTTCTTCGTGACTCTCCCAAAGGCGAAACCCTTCTTCTCCATGCTAGTGACGAAAATTCACACACTTATGTTTGAAGAACCATCACTTGGAATGAAGTCACCTTCCTAGAAGAATGGACTCTCGAGCATGCAGCTCCTCCTTCAAAGATTGAGAATAAAAGGTTAAAACAAATATCTCAATTTTCTGATGGAACGGTAAAGGTTAGATTTAATTCTAACAGACCCAATAGACTTTCTATCCAAGAAATAGAAAGACCTAGATCATCTTTTTCTCATGCTTCCTTCCCTCACACAAACTATTCAAAAGTCCCTTCCAGAAAATCATTTTCAAGAACACCTACAAGACATCCAAACCTTGTTAGAGTTAAAACACAAAGAAGTTGCTAAGCTGGTTTACCAGGACGATGCAAGCGAACAAACTGAAGAAGAAGACATCCTTCCTCTTCGACGCAATCCTTTACCTACTAAAACTACTCTTCAAAACCAAGAGCCTTAAGACTCTCCTCCATCCCCAAGCCTTAAGACTCTCCTCCATCCCCAAGCCATTCCCAGTTTGAAGATCCAGACCTACAAATTCATAAACTCTATGTGATCGAAAAGGTTTATGAAATTGATAAAGAGTTTATACGCAAAGACTTTTATTCCAACACCAGAGGCAATGGTATTTCAAAACTTTTCCTTCTCAAAAAACCATTAAGATAAGGGAAGAGAGCTATACTTTCTGTAAACAACACAAATTTTTGGCCTCTTTCTTTACATGGTTTGAAAAATACCGTTTTGACAATGATATTGATTTTCCTTTCTCAATAATCAAATTCTGAAACGTCACATTCAAATTCACAACCACATGGCAAACGTCCCGAGGTGAAGCCATTAAAGTCATCTACCCCCCAGCTGAGGCAATCAAATTCAAGACAAAGACAGCAGGAACGGTCACGCTTACTGCTTCTCCTTTTAAGACAAAGGCAGTAGCCGCTGATAATACTCAATCCACAACCCGTGATGTCCGAAGCATCATGGAACAAAATAACTACACGAACCAGCACCTCCAGACACTTGGCGCTCAGCTTTCTCGAGTAGAAACCTTACTTCAGAAAGAACAAATCATCCCCATTCAGTCTGATAATGCTCCCCCTTTCATACCCCATGAAATCCCCCTACATTTGTCTAAACAATTATCAAAGCATAGCGCCATTGAAGAAGCGCAAGACAGGATTAAGCGAATTGAATCCCTTATGGCTTCCACGGCTACGATTCTTGATACGCCCGAACGACCTACTAGAAGAATCAATACTCTTGACCAAGAAATTGGTACTGACACTAAAATTGATGAAATTACCGAGATCTTCCAGAACAAGCATGTTAATGCCTTAGAACCAACTTCTTTTAGAAACTATTATCCCAGGCTTACTTTCCCTGACCTCCAGATTGTAGAACGAGGCCAGTTCTCCCAATTTATTTATCATGGTGGCACCATTTATGAATACAACATAGATGGCAAAACTGAGTATCACATTCTCAATACACTTCGAGAAATGATAATGGTTAGCACTGCTTACAAGACCAAGAATGACTCATTTGATCATGCTATAGCACAACTCTTAGTAGGAGGATTCATAGGCTAACTCAAAGGATGGTGGGACAACATCCTTACTCCTGATAAACGTCATACCATTTTGCACTCTGTTAAAACAACTCCCGAATAAACAACGATCAAAACAAAAGAAGGTGCAGATATAAAAGATACAGTTGCTACACATTTTCTCTATCGCTAAACAATTCCTTAGCAACCTCTCAATTGTTAGAGACAAGACCTTAGAAATCCTAGCCAACCTTAGATACCGCAAACTCCAGGATTTTCGATGGTATAAAGATGTTTTCCTCTTAAAGGTTCTCACCAGGACTAACTGTAACTAAACCTTTTATTGCTGGACTCCCCAACCTCTTTGCTGAAAGAATTCGTAAGCATTTCAGATCAAAACACAATGGTCATATTCCTTATGATTCCCTTACTTACGGTGATATCATCAGTACCATCACAGCTGAAGGAATAGCTCTTTGTACAGATTTCAAACTTCAACAACAAATCAAGCATGAGAATGCCACTAGCAGAAAAGAATTACGATCTTTTTGCCAACAATTCGGCTTTGAGAACCTAACCCCTCCTTCCAAATGAAAAAGCCATAATCGCTACAATAAGTCTTTCTCCAAAAGGTACGATAACAGGTCATGGTACAATAAGAACAAACCCTCATTTGCTGATAAATACCTTTCTTAAGAGAAATCCAAACAGAGACATGTCCCTCTTCCGAAACATTTTCAAAAGAAGCCTTCCACTTCAAAAGCAGCAATAAAATGCTTTAAGTGTGGAAAGTTGGGTCATTATAAACGTAACTGCAAAGCCAAACAGAAAATCAATAAGCTGGATCTCCCTGAAACTGTCAAAAGCCAATTTATGCAAATTTTTTTAAACTCTTCAGATGAAGAATCCGACCATGATATCAATGGTATTCAAGAGGATGGTTATCATGCTGATACAGATTATGATTCCGGTTCTTCCAACCCATCTTTGGATGACTAACCTATCAAAACCAAATGCATTTGCATGATTACTAAGGATCAAGAATTTATGTTAGAACTCATTGATAAAATTAAGGATCTTGATCAGCGCAAAGAATGCCTGATCAAATTCACCAACAGCATTTGCCAAAGGAATAACAAAACTCCAGCTGTTATCTCAAACACTTACAACCTTACTGATATCTTTGAAAGATTTGATACACAGTCCCAGATGCCAATTACCATTCAAGACCTCCATAAAGAAATCAAACAAACCAAGCAAGAGATTTCGATCCTAAAGCAAGAGGGTAAAGCTTTGAAAGATTCCACTACTCATGATATTCTTACCCTCAAAAGCCAAATCTTTTTTCAGCAATCCCAGATAGATGCCCTAATACCTAAGTCCTCCTCAAAACTTGAACAGCAAGTTTCTAAAAATCTTACCAAGGACAATGAGACCTACATTAAACTTCTGACCCAAATAACATTCCAGAAATGACATGTTAACCTGAAAATTTTCATCAAGAAAGATTTTACCATTCATACAGTAGCCCTTATTGACTCTGGTGCTGATCTTAATTGTATTAATGAAGGACTTATCCCTACGAAATACTTTGAGAAAACCAAAGAAAGACTTCAAGGTGCTAATGGTTCGCGGCTCACTGTTCAGTACAAGCTAACCAAAGCCCATGTTTGTAATTAGGGTCTTTGTATTAAGACACCTTTCATCCTTGTCAAAGACCTCAATACCCCTGTTATTTTAGGAACCCCATTTATTTATCTTCTTTACCCATTCAAAGTTGATAGCCAAGGCATTTCAACAACTCTAGTTGAAAAAGAAATTTACTTTCCTTCTGCCCTTCCTATAGACACCAAGGATCTCAATACCATCAATGATTCATATGTTACTCAGATCCCAGCTGTCAACAGGATCGAGAGCAAAATGAAGCATTTAGATTTTCTCAAACAAGAACTAACCTTCAAACAGATTGATGAACGGCTCAGTCATAAAAGTCTCCAAGACTCTATTCAAAGGTTTAAAACAAAGCTAGAAGGTCAGGTTTGCTTTGATCTCCTAAACGCTTTCTGGCACAGACGACAGCACATTGTTGAATTACCTTATGAAAAATCTTTCAACGAAAAGGATATCCCTACCAAAGCCCGTCCTAGCCAAATGAATCAAGAACTTCTTAATTATTGCATGAAGGAAGTTCATGAATTATTGAGCAAATCTCTCATCCGAAAAAGTCGGTCCCCATGGAGCTGTGCTGCTTTCTTTGTCCAAAAGAATGCTGAAATAGAAAGAGGTGTTCCCAGATTAGTCATCAATTACAAGCCCCTCAATGAAGTCCTTCAATGGATCAGATATCCCCTGTTCAATAAAAAGGACCTAATCCAACGACTCGCTCATGCAACGATTTTCTCAAAATTTGATCTCAAGTTAGGATTCTGGCAAATCCAAATTGCTAAAAAGGATAGATACAAAACAGCTTTCATGGTTCCTTTTTGCCATTATGAATGGAATGTGATGCCTTTCGGTTTGAAAAATGCCCCTTCAGAATTTCAAAAAATCATGAATTATATTTTTATTCATCTTACAAATTTTTCAATTGTTTATATCGATGACATACTAATCTTTTCTTCTTCCATAGATGCACATTGGAAATATCTCAATATAGTTGATTAAACCATCAAGCATAATGGATTATTCCTTTCTTTATCAAAGCTAACATTTTTCCAGACCAGGATCAGGTTTTTAGGTTTTTAAATTCACTAGGGATTGTTATCCCAATCAACAGATCCATCCAATTTGCTGACAAATTTTCTGATGAAATTAAAGATAAAACCCAACTTCAAAGATTTTTAGGGTGCCTAAATTATATTTCCAAGTTCTTTAAGGATCTTTCCCTTCTTTGTGCTCCATTACGCTAAAGACTAAAAAAGTCCCCTCCACCATGGTCCTATGAGCATACAAGAACTGTCATAATCCTTAAAAGTAAAGCAAAAACCTTCATTGCCTATTTATTGCTGATCCAGAAACCTTCAAAATTATGGAAATTGATGCCTCAAAATTAGGATATAGAAGTATCCTTAAACAAAAGACAAGTGGCAAGGAACAACTAGTCCAGTTCGTCTCTGGCACATGGAAACATGTACAACACAATTACTTTACAGTCAAAAGGGAAATTTTATCTATAGTTTTATGCATTTCAAAACTTCAAAGTGATTTACTAAATCAAAAAATTTTGGTTCGTGTTGACTGCCAATCTGCAAAAACTGTTTTAAAGAAAGATGTTCATAACATAGCTTTAAAAACAAATTTTTGCCCGATGGCAAGCTATTATTTCTGTATTTGACTTTGATATTGAATATATAAAAGGAAAAAACAATTATCTTCCTGACTTTCTCACTAGAGAATTTTTGCAGGGAAAATCAGGAGCTTAAGGGCGGTCACCATGCCTCCCAAGACAGGTAGATGAGCCTTAGTTGTAAGTACAAAACCCCACAAAACAAAAAATGCCTATGCACAATCATCCTCTTCCCAAACCTCTCAAATTAAGCTGGCATGATAAAGTCGATGAAGATGAAGCAGCAATGTGTGCTAATCAATCTCCATTGAATACAAACCAATTTTCAGCCCTAACCAAAATTCCCCAACATGTTATAGACATGTCCCCAATCCAATACGACCCCATCCAAACATACTTACAATCCCAACAACCAGTTTTACCTCCTCTGCAAAAATCTTATGCTAAAATTTCTTCAGTATCAGACAAACAAATTTCCTCAATAACTGTTAAGCAACAAGTGGTGGTTAGTAATCCCACTCTAAAAAAATCTCGTTATTTTCAAAAACCAAATTCATCAACCATTTGTGTGGTTGAAAAAGAACTTGTTAACCAAATCCTAATTTTACTTTCTCAAAATCATTTTGTCAAAGGTTTTCAATATCCTACATTAGATTTTCGAAACACAATTTTTATGAGTTTATTTTAGTGGACACTGATTCCATCAAAATTCGAACTAATTCAAAACCGGGTGATGAGTCTTTCATTTCTCACACCACTTGTACAAGTCTAAAAGTCCTACTCCAGCAGCCTGGGGTAAAAATATCAATGCTCCGAGGCAATTTTCTCAGCCTCGCAATCCTCAAACTTTCAATTACTGGGACTATCAAGATGGCTGGTACAATACCTTTTATTTCCAAATCAGGATTACAGCCATTCCTGGCTTATCCTTTTCCAAAAGAATTTCAATCTGAATGTCCCCAAATGGTTTATTGACTGGTGGCATATGTTTGGTCCTTGTAAAGAAATTATCCTTGATTCTATGTCCAAGGGATTTTCAATCTTCCAAGAAAAATTCCAAGCTTCTCCTGAGCTTTCAGAAAAATTATCCTGGTTCTTAATTTTGAGCCTTCTAGCACCTTTTGGCACGAATGGCAGACAAGAGTTTCAGAAATTATTTTTGTTAACCCCAAGACTAATTTTGACGATCACAAAAACATTAATTGTGTTTTAAGAACTAACCTTTGCAATGAGAACATTTAACAGGTTAGTCATTGGAACTCCAAAAGTGAAGTGGAAAACAAGGAAAGGTAAAGCCAAGCTAAATATTCAGTGCACTCCAAAGACAAAAGAAAACAAGTCATTCTCTTCCAAGCTTTAAAGGTGAAACATGGAGAAGAAAAACAATCAAGAATGGCAAATTCAAATGGGGTAGTACCATAGATTTAAATGATAAAATAAAATAATATATGAAAGTCATGAAGCTCACACATTCTAGGATCATGAGTTAAATGGCAAAATCTATTTGAAAGCCTAGAAACAGAGAAGGAAAATGAAGGATCACATTCAACGAGTTTCGGTCAACTGAACATGAAGGTTTAGCCGACCGATAAGGGTTTTCACAAAATTATATATCTATCAGCCGACCGACATAAAGGTTTCATGAAGTCTCGAGAGCTGTAACTTTAAACAATCGTTTCAGCCGACCGACAATTGGGGATCAGCCGGCTGACGAAAGGCTTTCAGCCGACCGATGATGCTCCATCAGCCGACCGATACATAGTCAATTTCAAATCAAACGGCTACCTGCGAACTTGGATTATTGACACCTCATCTCCAATAGCTATATTGACCTCCAACAGCTATATTGACTTCTTCTCTCTATAAATAGAAACTGCAGCTTGTGTTACAATACACATCCATTGAGAGCAATTTGAAGATTAATCAAGAGCTTCATTCTAGAGCATTCAAGACAATCATTTGATCACTCGTTCCATTCTAGAGATTTGAGCTTTATTTCATTCATTTACTTACTCTAGTTGTGAGCTTAAAAATTGTAAATCCATCTTGAGAGAGATTTAATCTTGTACTTCAACTACAATCTTTTCTACAAACTTGTAAGGGTTGGTGTGACCCGAAAGAAACCTAGGAGAAAGGTGTTCTCCTAGCAAGAAAAGGAAGCAAAGGCTTGCTTCATGTGAAGGTTTGCTCTTCACCATTAAGGAGAAGCTCTAGTGGATTGGGAAGTATCAAGAGGGATCTTAAGCTGAGGAGTAGGAGTTTCCGAACCTCGCTAAAAATCTCCGTGTCATTGTTTGCAATTTCTTATCCCTATCTCTCTTATATTTATGCTTTGAATTATTATCTACTTTAATTGATTATTGCATAATTGTTTATCTCTAGTGAAATTGTAAATTATATTAATTGGCCATTGACTCTATTCACCCCCCCTCTAGAGTCAATTATTGATTAACAATTTCAATAAAGGAATCCAATGCCACTTTAACCGTGCATGGCAAGTTACAGCTCTATTATCAGAGCACATGGATGTCAGCAGCGTTAGCAACCATCTTTCAATCACCTCAATTCAGACTTTGCACATGGCCTCCAGCAACATCCTTATCCCTAAAGAATCCAAGGCTCCATCAAGGCCTTATAAATAGCAGCTCCTCAAGACATTGAAGGTAGGCTAGAACAAAGTTCAGTTCTTAGTTTCAATCCACTATGATAGAAACAAAATATATATATATATATATATATATATATATATATATATATATGTTTTGTGTATAGTTGTTGTTGATCTAATTGATCAAATCAATGACCAAAATAACTTTTATGGTTAATAAATACTTTAATATCTCGACATTTTTTACGGTGGAGAAGCTGTCAATGGTCATGTGATGGTTCTCTTTGAATTTCCTGCTTATCTTTGCTGCAAACTGAATCAGCATCAGCAAATTTACCGACTCAGCAGTGCTTCTCAGCGTTATGTGATTTTTGGTGATGCTTGAACCAGGCACTCCTTCTAAAGAAGAGAGTTGTTATTTCCTTTTGTAGTAACCTAACAACCATCTGTATGATGGAACGAGAGTTGAGAAATTTGTTGCACAGAAATTTTGCTCAACATAGGAATTTTTTTTTGGGGTAGAAAATGAACGGAGAAGATGATACGGAGGAAAAGTTTGCAATGAATTCAAAATTACGTTTAAATAATGGACAATATAGGAATTTTATATTTATCATTTAAAAAAATATATTTAGTTTGCGGGAAGTCAATCAGGAAGCATGTTTTATTGGCTTTGGTCAAACGGGCTTTTAAATCATTGAAACTTCCTAAAAGACCGTTTTTAAAAATTTTACCAAACACCCTTTATTTTGACGAAGGGCTTCCTAAGTTTAGAAGCCCGTTTTGAAGTTACAGAAGCCCAACCAAACATGCCAAGATTGATGTGGTTAAGCCCAAAAGCCCTTTACTATACAACAAAAGTCAAGGACATGCGACAAAAAAATACGTAGTATTATATTTGTACCACTACCCTTTTTTTTTTATTTATTTTAATGTTTTTGAGATTTTAGTGTCTTTTTCTTAACATAAATAACAAAGACATGATTTTTTTATTTATGAGTTCAAGACATGTGAGAAAAAAAAAAAAAAAAAAAGGTGTTAGGGACATGCATGTCATAATCTAAGTCACACAATCCTTTTCAACAGATGTCGCTCTCACGCTCCGTGCGTGCTCTTACTCAAATTCTCACTATTTGTGACTTAATTATGTTGTTCTAGCTCTCAAATTTGCTCCCGCTCCCGCTTCCACTTCTACTTTATATGACTTAGGTCATAATAGTATCTAGAAACATCTTTAGTCATCGAGCAAAAATGTCCGTTCAAAAAAAGAAAAAAAAATATTATTACATATTACTTTGACATGACAAATGGTTAAACATTAAATATGTCACTTATGAAGAAAAAAAATTATTATTATTTTATGTGGAATTCGCAGAAGTAAATAAGAAGAGGAATGTGTAGAATCCACCAAATGCATTATGCCTGTGGGCTTGGTCATGGTCTAGATTCTATATTAAAACCAACCATCAAAAAATGAAAAAAAACACAAAAAGGGCGAAGAAGTGAGGAGCCAATAACACAAAATTATTAAGGGCCCGTTTGACATAACTTTTAATTCCGCTTTTATACTAAAGAAAAAGAGAAGTAAAAGCCATCACTTCTATTTGGCTCATGTGTTAGAGTTTAGGAACAACATTGTAGAAGAGTTTTTAATGATGTAAGAGTTTTTTTTATCTGTTTGGCAAAAAAATTTGCTAAAGCTCTTCTACTATTAAAATAAATATTTTGCTCTTCATTCAATTTGATCAAATTTATATGTAACAAGCCATATATATATAATAATAATAATAAATAAAAAGATTGCAAAATTTTAAGAAATTTAGTAACAGTGTTTCAATATGTCATTAAAAAATCAATCAAATGAGCATTTTTACCATGTAAACCAATGAAACAAGTCCAAAACAATGGTCTAAATAACAAAATTAAGTTTTTTTTTTACCATGTAAGCTGTTGATGCGAAAATTCTCGCGACTCGGAACGACGGCGTTTACCTGCAAAACAAAGGGACGTCACCTTAAATGGCACCGGTGGGGTGCCAGCCGAGGACCCTCCGACGATCAAGTTAGTACTTGTAATCGTATTATATAATAATTATGTATATTCTCTTTAGGGATTTTTTCTCATACTTTCTTTAATGGCTTGGTCCCTTATTTATGGTTGTTGATTGGAACCAAATTGGTTCCGCCGATGGCGATAGTTGGGGTCTCCCTTATCATCCGCTTGTGCGAGATCAGAGGAGATCCGTTTATTGCCAGATTTGTCGGGGATATGATTTACTCCTTAAACTTTCTCAAATTGTGCCAAGGTTATCCTTACCCTGTTGAATCACGTCGTCTTTCATTATCCTGAATAAGAAATGTCATCATTCTTATCCGATAAAAATCATTATTTTTTATAACGAAATATGTCGAAGAGGTCTGGCGGCTGGTCAAAGTAGGTTAGGTTTATTTTTCCTTATCATAAACTATTTTTACCAAGTTATTTTATTCACATGTTGATGCCCATAAAATGATCTAAATAACAAAATTAATTCTACTCTAAAGAAATTATTCCTACAGCCAATTATTTAATTATTTTTCTTTCCTTATTTTTTTTCAACATAATATATATTTAACTTCTTTTATAATTGTTTTCTTCTATAGTGTTTTGATAAATTAAAAAATGGAAGGAAACTAAAAACAACACTTTACTTACCCTAAAAAAAATAAAAAAAACAACGCTTTCCATATAAGTGCACATTTTCCCAATTCAATTTTGAGGTGAAAAAAAAAAATTAAAGAAGGAATTTGATTTTCTCTATTTTGTTGGCAGTGATTGTCAGTCTTTTATTATGCCTTAGTCTGGAGATTTTTTTCATAACCATCATTAAGTGAATCATATAATATATATACACATATTATATATACACACATATATTACCTGTATATACACCCACAGCTTCACAAGCAAAACTGAGACAAAATAAAATTGAAGGAAAAAAACATATGATGGATGATAATGAATATGAGAATAGGTTTCACAAATATATATATATATATATATATATATATATATATTGGAGCTTGAACAACAAAGAAGAGAAGCCAAACAAGAATTTTCTTCTGGGTTTCCCTCCGGTTGAATGCTATATCATATGAATCTTTTGAGTATGAAAGGGATATGTAATGAACAACAAAGAAGAGAAGCCAAACAAGAATTTTCTTCTGGGTTTCCCTCCGGTTGAATGCTATATCATATGAATCTTTTGAGCATGAAAGGGATATGTAATGATATATATATATATATTTTTCTTTTTGAAAGAGGAGATGCGAGATTGCAGAGGTGAGATCTATAAACTAGGGTTTGGAAAGAAAAATAAAGGGACTTTTATAGGGATATGCTTGGAATTATATTTTTTTGTTAGGTAATAAAAAGGGTATGCTTGTCATTTAAAAAGTTTTATTAAAATATCAAAACTCTTTCCGTATTGTTTCAAAAAAGCGTTTTGAAAAAGCTGGGGTCCAGCTTTTTCAAAACGCTCTTCCAAGGACCCAAAGCTCTTATAAAAAATTACCAAACACCGCTCAAAATAACTTTTTAATCCAAAAAGCCAAAAGCAGCGTTTAAAAAGCCAATCCAAACGAGGCCTAAGTGTCCGATCAATCGCTAGATGATATGAAAATAAATGCATTAGCTTTGTATTAGTTTTATTCAAAATTTTTTTAGTTGTGTGGCATCCAATAGATAAATATTTTTTATTATTCTCATCAATAAAAAAGCGAAACAATAATAAAATAAAATAAATAACATAAAAAAAGGCTCATAAGTATGTTAAATTATTCGGTAGTTCCGTCACAGTCAATCACGCATAACACACAAACAAAAAATGAATTAATGTTGACATAAAGTTGGTATGTTTAGATATGTACCAACTTTGGATACCAAAACAAAAAAACATAACTATTGGGATATACGAAGTAATGCTACGATTGGTGTGCAGGAATAGAATTGAATGGAATGCCCATTCCAACCATTCCTTTATTTGGTATGCAACTTAAAGTGGGAATGGTCATTCCATTGGTATAAAAATTCATTCCTGGGAATGGAAATCCATTCCACAACTAAACCTATGGAATGGCCATTCCATTCCCAAGTAATTTATTTTAAAAAATCGATTTCCCAAAACACCCTCATATTCCAAGTCTAAAAACTACCATTACCTTCCACCACAATCATCTCCGCCTTTCACCACCACCACCACCACCACTGCCTTCCACCACCACTGACTTTCACCATCGCCCACCACTTTCTACCACCACCGCCGCCTTTCACCACCGCTACTGCCACCGTTTGCCGGAACCACCACCGTCGCCTTTCACCACCGCTACCGCCACCACCTTCCACCACCACCACTGCCATTGCCTTTCACCACCTTCCACCACCACCGCCGCCATCGCCTTTCACCACTGCCACCACCTTCCACCACCACCACTGCTACCGCCTTTCACCACCACCACCTTCCACTACCGCCACCGCCCTACACCGCCGCCGCCTTCCACCACAGCCACCGCCACCTTTCACCACCATCGCCACCGCCGCCGCCTTCAACAACTATCAACGCCTCCCCCATCGCCTTCCACCATCACCATCCCCTTCTACCACCTTCCATCACCACCACCACCACCACCACCACCTTCCACCACCCACTACCGCCACTACCGCCTTTCACCATGGCCACCACCGCCTTTCACCATTGCCACCACCGCCTTTCACCATCGCCACTACCTTTCGCCATCACCCACTTCCTTTCGCCACTACCTTTCGCAATCGCCACCGCTACCTTCCATCACCACCACCACCACCACCACCACCTTCCACCACCGCCACCACCACCTTCCACCACCACCACCACTACCTTTTACCATCGCCACCACCACCACCTTCCGCCACCGCCGCCGCCACCACCTTTCGCCATCGCCCACCACCTTCCGCCACCACCTTCCATCACTACCACCACCTTCCACCACCGCCTTCCACCACCACTATAGTCACACCACTATTTCCTTCCACCACAAACCACCGCACTACTGCCACCGCCTTCCACCTACACCACTGTAACTTTTCACTATCACTGCTACCACCAATTTTCACAATTGCCACCACCGCCGCCTTCCAACACCACCATCTACACTACTACAGCTTTCCACCATCCACCATCGCCACTGCCACCATTTATTTTTAAAAAATTATTAGAGAATATCATTTTGTTAATTTAATTTAATTTATTTCTTACTAAGAGGAATATTTTGGAGAATTCAATTAGAAATTTATTCCATTCTAAATTTTTAATTGGTTCAACCAAACACCAGAATGGTTATTATCATTCCATTCCTACACATTTCATATTTACAACCAAACAATAGAATGAGAATGGCCATTCCCATTCTCATTCCATTCCCACTTATATTTCATTCTATTCTTACACACCAAACGTAACATAAGAGAAGAGATTAGTACACAAATTTCAATGATAGAATCTTGACATATGTGTCAGATTAGGACCGACTATTGGCACACGTGTCAAGATAATAATGGAGAACAGTGACACGTTGACCGATCAGTTCCCCCACAAAATGTTAGCACAAAAATTCAAAATTCCCGTTAATGTTGTCTGGACACTTGAATTGGGCCTATTGGTCTCAAAATCAGACGGTCACTGGTCCCACTCATTGAGTCCAACATTTTGCCCTCTTCCCACTTGGGCGTTAGGCCCTTAAACCAAGTGCGGGCCATCTGGATTGAGGTTTGACTTGCAGGTAGGGTGGACTCTCTAGTTCACACGTGATTGTGATAGGTCCAGCTTAAAATATCAATGCTTAAGTGCAAAAAAAATTCCTTTAACTATTGATATAATGTAAAACGGTATCTGCCTAGTAAAAAATTTCTCTATGTTACTATGTTATTAATTTGATGTAAATGGGTCCTAGTGTACCTGTGTATAAAATGATAATAATATTCTCGCTTCAATGAAATAAATTCATAATTATAAATATATGTAAAGTAAAATGACTCTTTTATCCGCTTAAATAAATAAACTACTTTTGGCTGGATGGTCCATGGAGGAAGATTAGGGTCCATGGAGGGATGCGAGGTTGGAGAGAGAGGGTAAGGGGCCAGGGTTTCGTTGGAGAGATAAGGTTTTGAGGTGAGAGAGCTGGTTGAGATCGGAGGGTAATTCCCTGGATAAATATTTGGAGGAGAGGTTGATGTTGGAGACTCGGCCGGAGGAGTCGCAGGAGACGCCGGTCCACTTGCAGTGGTTGGAGCCGGACCAGCCGGATAGCGCTGGGGAGATGGATTTGGCAAGCTTGGCCATGACGGCCGCTTGGCCACCGCTTCCATCGGCCGCCGCGGAGGGGTTGAAGAGAGACAAAATTGAGGTGATTCTTAAGAGAGAACAATGGTTTTCTAGGAAAATCTTCTTCGTCGTTCATTGTTATTGTTGTTTCTCATTCTCTCTCATTGAGACATTACAGAGATGAGAGAGAAAGAGAGAGATTTCCGTTTAAAAATACTGTCCAGAGGAATCGTAACAAAGTTGAGTGTGTCTTTAATTTTTCTTGTGTCCCACTTAGACAGGGAGTACGAATTATATGCTTTTTATTTTCTTCAACTTTGGTATGTTTGATTATCAATACTCAATAGAGTGATTGAATTCTGCTTCTTGCAGCTAGCAGATCCTCAATGAGGTTTACCTAGAAAATTTAGCAGTAGAAAGCCTTTTTTATGATTTTCCTTTTGAAGTTAATTCAAAATTACTTAAAAAAAAAAAAAATACTGTTAATTCAAAATTTTAGTTTGCAAATAAGAAGCATCATAACTAGTTTAACCTTATGGAATCAAAATCTATAGATTCACAATATATGCTACATCACATCAAATGCATCTCATCATAATCCGCTAACTAGTGGATTAGATCTTCAGGACTGAGCAAATGGACAAGAAAAAAAAAAGATAAGTGGATAATGTTGCCGGAATATTGACTCCGGTGAGAAATCTGCCAATTTTGGCTGCAAATGGAACATTGGGTCTTCTTCTTTAGCACCCACGTAATGCCCACTTGGGAGAGCAATTTCAATCAGGCTTTCCTCATCTGAGATATTCGGTTAGACTTGCATGGGTTATACCCGAAATACATGGGCAATGCCCATTTTAATGCACATATGGGTGAGGGGCAAAATGGGAATCAAAATGTTAAAATAGGATTTTTATTTTTACTTTTTGTAAAAAAGAGGTCATATGGGCTTATTTGCACATTTTTTTTAAAATTTATAGACTAATATGCATATTTTCAGAAAGTATAAATTAATTATGTACAAACCCTATATATCAGGGATTTTTTTTGGCACTTAACCCAAATATCGATCACTAATATTTTATTTGAAGTTTAATAATCTAATTGGGATTGTTTAAGCCTTGATTTCTATATTCAATTGCAACAAATGAGTGGTGGTGAAATTCATTAGCAACAACTGAGTGGTTATGAATTGAAAATTAAGATTGAAATAACAAGTTATATGTTTCTCAAACTTACTATTATTATTGTATCAAATAGTTATTTAAAGAATGTAAAATTCAGTTTGAATAGAAGGCGTAATTCGTAGACACAAATCAAACTTCACTATCTACTTGATTGAAGCTATATGATCCGAGTTTTTGTCAATTATTAATTTTTGTATTGACTCGGTAGTTTGAATTTAAAATTGAAAGAAAAAAGAAAAAATAATTTACTTTATAGTGAGTCCCACAATTTCCAAGTTAACATAATAAGACACAATTAGTGACGGACTCAAAAAATTTTACGAGAGTGGAGGCTTTTGGATTTGCCGGACAAACTTATATGGTGGGTCAATTTTTGTAATTTTAATAGAGGTTTTTTATAAATTTTTAAAAATTTAAAGTATAAAATGTAAAAAAAATTAATTCAGTAGGGCAAATTGTAGTTTTAGTAGGAGTATCTTTATAAATTTTCAAAAATTTAAAATATAAAATGTAAAAAAAAAATAATAAATAAAAAAAATTCAATAAAGGCGAATTGTAATTTTATTAAGGACATCTTCATAAATTATAAAAAAATTAAAGTCTAAATTAGAAATATAAAATAACCAGTGAGAGCATCCGCTCCCACTGGTCCTATGCTAGGTACATGCTTGGACACAATCATATCATCCAACATGAGTTATAAGGAGAAGTTTCATCATCAGAGGAACAAGGCAAATATTGTTTAACATCTTAACTCAAAAAAAAAATAACAATTCTCCATACGTAAGAACAACTCTCCATACAGAAGTAGACCTCACAAAGACAGAACCCTTCAAGCGCGCACTGAATAAGGCCTTTAAAAATAAATAAAAATAAAAATAAAAAATCTTGCATGATAAACGGCCACAAAAGTTCAACTGGTATAAAATTATTCTTTGAAAATCATGGAAGGACCATATATAATACAGTATAGTCAGCAAATGAAAAATTTAGATTGATGGACATTTGACAAACCCATCAATATGTGGGACTCCTGAGTATGTATAAGTGTGCATGTACACTACGAATATATACGATTGAGATGATGGACAAAACTCTCCATCGGTCACTCTCTCGGCATTTGAGGCCAAATGACCAAAAAGGCCTGTCCAGGTTTTGTTCCGACTCAAAAGGGTAGGGAAGGATCTGCTGTGTCTCCACCCACAAAAATCATCTGTGTCCCCATGACGTGGCAGATACGCAATTTCAAAGGTTGGTGCAACTTTAACCCATAATTGATGAGTAACACTGAACAAGCAAATAACCCATAATTGGCATTTTTTTTTTTTTGGTGTCTTGACGGTGTGTGTGTGTGTGTATATTCTTTCTGTTATCACATGCGTCTTAAATCTTTTTTTTGGTGTCTTGACGGTGTGTGTGTGTGTGTGTATATTCTTTCTGTTATCACATGCGTCTTAAATCAGTATTTCCTTCAGAATTATATATGTTTATTTTTTAAAAATAATTTCTGAGCCGAGAAAAATAACTGGAGAAAAATAACTAAAGAAGGTAGATCGAGCACCTTAGAATCTTTTGATTCTTCTAATTTACTCGACTAGTCTTCGGTCCAAATAGCACAACTCATTTTTATTATTATTTATGATTGCAAGTTCAAAGCTCAAAGATTTCTTACCCAAAAAAAGAAAAGAAAAGAAAAAAAGGTTTAAAGATTTGCATTGTAAGTTTGAAAAAAGTTTAGGCAAAAGTGCAAAAAACCCCATAAACTATTAAGTTTTTTTGCAAATACCCCCCTAAAGTACCAAAGGGTGCAAATACCCCCTGAGACTCACCGGACGGCATATGTTGATTTGAAATGATCGAAATAACCTTACTTATTACATTATATAAAATAAAAAAAAAACCTAATTATAAAATACCAATTATACCCCACTAACTTAAGTTTATGTTAGAGAGAGAGAGACGTACAGAAAGTTAGAGAGAGATGGAGGCACAGACGAGGGAACTGGGTCTACCGTGATAACAGATCCACAATGGACTGTGAGAGGATCGACAACCAGAGAGGATTCCGACGACGATAAAGCAACAAGGAACAAAGGATATGTTCTCGGAGTGACTGAACGATAAGGACGGTTTGTTGTGGATGCTGCCAAAGTTGAAGTACTATTCAGGAGACGACGGCGATTCGATGAGGATGGTATGCCGATGGTGGTCTCGCTAGATGATGAGATGGTTCGTCGTCGTCTTGGAACGAATTGTGGGTACTGAGTTGGATAGAGAGCGAGGAGTGAATGAGTCGATGACTTAACCAGGACCATTAACAGACCCCTCCAATGCCGCCGGTGATGAGGTTAAAGTAGAGGAAAAGATTGAGGCGGCGATGAAAGACGAAGGCGACGAATTGGGACGACGGCGAGAGAGAATTTCGGCGAGCAATGGCTGGTTTTCTACAGATATATATATATATATGTATGTATATATATATGTATGTATGTGAAGATGCAAGGAATTCATTTCCATTTTCTCTCTCTAGAATTCTTACATTTCAACAGAATGAATCTCTCTCCCCCTTACTTCTCATATTTATAGGTATTTATAAACATTAATGGGTTGCTAGATCTGGGCCCGTTCCTCTGTGGGCTTTGGTCATCTTCGATGGGCTATTCGCGTTCGGCCCATATGGCAGTATTTCTTTATGGGCTGGACCTAGCTGCTCGGATCGGATGCCATGTTTGCGGGTCAAATCCGGCCCATATCACTTCTGGCCTACTCAACTGCCCCCATAATTACTCCCTATTTAATAAGGGGTTAATTATCAAAGGCGTCTCATCATGACGTTGACGGCTCAAGACACTCTTATGGGGGAATGGACGGTCGGATCCGGAATCAATGTTCCGAGATTCGATAAACTTCTCGCCTCCTTGACACTTCGGCCCTCGGATCCACTTCGTCTTTACAAGGCTCTAGAATGTCACTTCATGCCTTTTTACCGTCTCCATCTCTCTCCATCATCAGTCAAATTTCTCGCTTGTCTTTTTAGAACCGTGCTAAGTTTCATCCGGTGAAATTCTTCAAGAGTCACTCTTCTAGCGATCTTGCGGTGTTCTTTGCTGCTTTCTACCCCAGAGGTTAGTCTTGTTCCTTTTTACTTTCGGTAGACTTCTTTTACACTTTTGGATCCTTCATTCGCTTTCACCATGGTTGTAGATCTAGATGTTCTTCGTATGAGACTTAGACTTCCTAACGATATCCAAGTTAGGGTTTGCCCTAGGGATGTTAATATTATGACTAGTGCCGACCTTCTTCCCGGCGAGGTTTTATTTACTAACCTTCAACTAAATGTCGTTAGGTTCCCTCTGCATCGCTTTTTTAACTATGTTTTCAATAGACTGGGGATATCCCCTCTGCAGGTAAACCCAAATTTCCTTAGAATCATATCCGTTATGTTACTACTGATTCGTGACAGAGGTCTGGATCTTGACCTCATAGATCTTCTTCTTTGCTATAAGGTCAGTAAGATCTGAACTGAAGAGCCATTCTACCACATTTACCCGATCGACAAGATGTCCATATGTACGGATACAATCAAATCTGAAAAGGGTTGGAGGGATAACATTGTTGGTGTTAGTGGGGCCTGGTCTTCGCCGGCTGCAGAGGATTACCCAATCCCGAGCGCCTTTGGCGTCTGTTCTGTCTCCTCGTATAAGAAATTCAAATCTCATAAATACGATTGTCCCTGCGAAACATGTGTTCCTCGCTTTTGTACTTTCTTATGTCGCTCCTTAGGCATACCTTGTGATGACTTGAGCTACAGTGTTTGCAGGGATAGGAGTAATTACTTGAAGAAATACGTTCTGAACGATATTCCTTCTTGCTCAGACCTCCTCACTTCAGACAACCTTCTAGCGCTCTCATCCCTCGGCTATACAATGAGCAGGCTTCAGATTCCTTCCTTTGGTAGGAGGAAAAATCCACCCCCAGCCACTACTGCTGCTGGAGCAACCTCCTCTCCCGCATCAGCCTCTTCTTCAGCCACCATCTCTGACACTATCCCGAGTGTGATGGCTATTGATCCTATTGTTAGCACCCCTGCTACCAACCCGAGCACATCTCCACAGATCACTACTACCCCTGCTGCTGCTGGGGGTGTTCGGGACAAAGAGCGAAGCAAAAGACCTCATCCTGACGGTGGAGTCAACCTCGAGGAGGAATCTCTTACAAGGAGGACCCGAGTTTCTGGGCCGAGCGCTCTCTTGCATCGCCCAGTCAGAGCTCCTGCCCCCTCCGGGCCTGTTGCAGCTGCTGCCTCTGCTTCTGCTTCAGCTTCTGCCTCTGCTTCTACTCCTGTTTTACCACCATGGGCTCCTCGATACACCCGAACGGATGGGACGTTCGTGAAGCCGAACGAGACCATGATCAAGGATGGCCAGACCGCCATGGCGTACTATAGGAGCATGTGGACTCCAAAGACCTTGAGGCAGCGAAGGGTCTGTCACAAAAGGATGTGTTCAGCCGCTTTCCCCAATCTGCCATGGAGGTGACTTTTATTTTCTAACTCATGAATCTTCTCATAATATTTGCTCTTACCTTCGTCCGACCAGGCGATCGGTTTAACCAGTATTCATGCATATCTATGCAGAAACAGGTGGAAATGGGGAACGCCAGGGCCCGTAAATTCTCTGATAGCTTGGATGTGGCTAATAAGGAAAACAATATTCTTGCCAACAAGAACACCGAGATATTGGCTCGGCTTGAAAAAGCTGAAAAAGAGAGAGATGCTCTGAAGAAGGAAACCAACTCTCTTCAGGATGAAAAAGATGCCCTTCAGCTTGAAAATAGTGTCTGGCAGACTGAGCGCAATTCAGTCAGAGATGAAAAGGCAGAGCTCCAGCGCCTTCTGGCTGATGAACAGTCTGCTCGGATGACATTTGAGAAAAGAGCTCTGGACGAGCGCAACGCTCTGATTGACACCATTAGCAGAGTGAATGGTGGCATGTTGGCTCTTCATGCTCGGTTTTCAAGAGTTGGAGCTCTTAGATATGCTCAGGGATTCTGAGATGATTTTTCCGACTGAGTTCCGGCTGAGGGCCAGACCAGTTCAACTCTGGATGAAATTGATAAGGATCTAGGGATTGACCCTCTGGGGGTCTATGTTGACCCAGAATCCACCGCAGCCGAGCACATATTTGATGAGTGTCAGGAGATTGCTTCCCCAGGATCACTACAGCTCCTTCTACCGTTCAGCCTCTAATCGCTCTTCCTTCGTCAACTATGGTATCTCCCATAGTCACTGCTGATGTTGGGCCCCAGCAGAACGACTCTGTTATTCATCTCGATTCCCCACCTCGTGAGGGTGAGATGGCTAATGGGAACGAGGAGGCGAGTCAGCACAACCAGGAAGCTGACGGTACTGAGGCAGCTAGCTAGGGCTCTTCAGATCCCTCAATTTCATACTCTTTTGTAGTCATGTGATTTGAATGCTTCACTTTTTGTAACCTCGAAGCTTATTACGAATGAGATGATAAGACTTTTTGTACTATGCTCTGTTCAAACCCACTTTCAATACTTTTTCATATTGACTTTGCCGTGCGAGTGAGTGTTTGGCGCTCGGCCTGAATGCCACACGCCACTTGGCTTTTTTTATTTTTAGCAAGTGTTTGGCGTTCGGCTCATGGTGCCAGCTGCCACTTATCTTGCTTAAGTGCCTGGCGCTCGGCTAGAATGCCACTTGCCACTTGGCTTTTTTATTTTTAGCAAGTGTTTGGCGTTCGGCTCATGGTGCCAGCTGCCACTTTTCTTGCTTAAGTGCCTGGCGCTCGGCTAGAATGCCACTTGCCGCTTGGTTTTTTTATTTTTAGCAAGTGTTTGGTGTTCGGCTCATGGTGTCAGCTGCCACTTGTCTTGCCTAAGTGCCTGGCGCTCGGCTAGAATGCCACTTGCCACTTGGCTTTTTTATTTTTAGCAAGTGTTTGGCGTTCGGCTCATTGTGCCAGCTGCCACTTATCTTGCTTAAGTGCCTGGCGCTCGGCTAGAATGCCACTTGCCACTTGGCTTTTTTATTTTTAGCAAGTGTTTGGCGTTCGGCTCATTGTGCCAGCTGCCACTTATCTTGCTTAAGTGTCTGGCGCTCGGCTAGAATGCCACTTGCCACTTGGTTTTTTTTTTTTTCATCCATTTTTTTTTTTTTTTTTTTTTTTTTTTTTAACCCCTTGAAAAGGAAAGCTATTTTTATAAATCTCAGGAATTTGCACGTTCATACGTACTTGATTGAAAACAAACAACATCCTATAAAACTGAAACTTAGCTTTTATTGATAGTACCTCTTCAGAGACATAGCATTTCAGGGCTTGTTGACCAACCTTCCTGCCATGGTTTCTAATGTATATGCCCCCTTCCCTATGACTTCTGCAATTCTGTATGGGCCTTCCCAGGGTGGCATCATTTTTTTGACTATTCCCACTTTTCTTTTCAGAACCAGATCGTCGGGGGCAAAATCTATGTGTTTCACTCTTTTGTTGTGACTATTCGCCAATACTTGCTGGTATGATGCAAGCCTTATTGCTGCAGCGTCCCTCTTTTCGTCTATCATATCGAGGTTCAATCTTAACATTCTGTCGTTCTGACTTTGACTCCATGTTAAGCTTCTGATAGTTGGGACCAAGTGCTCAACCGGTATAACCGCCTCGGTACCATACGCCATTGCAAACGGGCTCTCCCCAGTCGGCCGCCTTGGGGTGGTTCTGTAAGCCCATAGGACGTTCGGGAGTTCATCCAACCACTTCCCTTATGGTCCTCCAGATTCTTCTTAATGCAGGCTAAAATTGTTCTGTTTGTAATTTCTGCTTGTCCATTGGCCTGGGGATGACTTACTGCAGCCAACTTTTGATTAATTCCATACTCCTCCAGCAGCTCTCTTACTTGCTTGCTGTCGAGGTTCGTGCCATTATCCATGACTATTGACCTTGGAACGCCAAAACGGCAGATAATATGGCTCCAGATAAATCATCTCACATGAGCCTGAGTCACGCTCGGATATAGTTCTGCTTCCACCCACTTAATAAAGTAATCCGTGGCCAGTAGCACATACTTGTTCTGAGCTCTCGCAGTTGGTAGAGGACCGACCACATCCATCCCCCATTGCGCGAAAGGCCATGGTGAGGCCATTACGTGCAATTCCTCAGGTGGTTGGTAGATCAATGGTCCATACCGTTGGCATTTATCGCACCTTCGAGAGAACTCCTCCGCATCTCTTGACATGTTCGGCCAGAAATACCCTTGTGTCATTGCTTTGTGCGCTAACGATCTTCCCCCAGAATGATTTTCACATACGCCTTCATGAATAGCTCGCAACACCTGCCGAGCCTCTGTGGGGGTGACACACTTCAAGTATGGGCCAGAGTAGGATCTTCTGTACAGCTGGTTATGCACTATGGCGTACTTTGCAGCATTCTTTTTGATTTTCCTAGCTTCATCCCTTTGCATAGGCAGAACGCCATCTCGAATATAAGTGATGATGGGGTCAATCCAACTCGGTTCATACGGTATGACATTGACTTGCCAAGGTTCAGAGTCTAAAGGTTCTTCAAAAATAGATGGCTGGGTCAGTATTCCTATTGGAATTACCCTCGCCAATGTCTCGCCAGAGCTCGAAGCACTACATGCTAAACGATCTGCATCTGCGTTATGTTCTCTCGGTAACTGTATGAATTCAATCTTTGCAAAGTCCTTGGCTTTATGCAGAACGGCAGAACGATATGCCTCCATCGTGTCATCTTTGGTCGCGTACTCACCATTTACCTGCCGAACAATCAACTGTGACTCACTATAAACAGTCAAACTTCTGACCTGTAGCTCTCTGGCCAACTTTAACCCATTCAGCAACGCCTCGTATTCTGCTTCATTATTGGTGGCTCGGAACTCAAGTCTGAGTGCTTGACTCAAAGAAGTACCCTCTGGGGTTTGCAGTTTAACCCCAATTCCTGCCCCCATCTGATTAGAGGAGCCATCCACATAAAGTTTCCAAGAGCCGCATCTAAGGTCTTCTTCCGTATCCTCAGAGTCACATTCTAGCAGGAAATTGGCTACCGCTTGTCTTTTGACAGCCGTTCTCGGCTCATACGTTATGTCAAATGAGCTTAACTCTATGGCCCATTTTGTCATTCTGCCCGAGAGTTCTGGCTTGTGCATAAGCACTCTGATTGGAAAAGTTGTTAGGACAGCTATAGGGTGGGATTCGAAATAATGCCTCAACTTTCTTTTTGCGTTTACGAGTGAAAGTATCACCCGTTCGGCCTTTGAGTACCTTCGTTCTGCCTCGATCATTGTCTTACTGACATAAAACACCGGGTGTTGCACCCCTTCCTTGCAACGAATCAGAACGGCACTTGTCGCAACACTAGATACTCCGAGATATAGATATAATTTCTCTTCTGGATCCGGGGCTGACAGGACTGGTGGATTCTGCATATATTCCTTCAAATGGGTTAATGTTTGTCGTTGTTCATCCCCCCAGACCTGTCTTCCATGACTCCGGATCGTGTCAAAGAACGGCTTGCAGCGGTCTGACAACTTAGAAATGAATCGACTTAATGCAGCTATTCGTCCTGTGAGGGCTTGCACTTCTTTGATCGTCTTTGGCTCGGCATTCTTAATCAAAGCCTCTGCTTGAGCAGGGCTAGCTTTGATGCCTCTGCGATTGACCACGTGTCCCAAAAATTGACCGGAACTCACACCGAACGAGCACTTGGTTGGATTGAGCCTCATCCCATATCGCCTCAGCACATCAAATACATCTTGCAGATGTTTCAGATGATCATCCTTCTTCCTACTCTTTACCACCATATCATCAATATAGGCTTCCACAATCTTTCCTATTTGATCCTTGAAAATTTTGCTAACAAGCCTTTGATAAGTTGCTCCCGCGTTTTTCAGTCCGAAAGGCATAACTTTATAACAGTATGTCCCTCGCTCGGTAACAAAAGAAGTTTTTTCTTCATCTGCCGGGTCCATAGGGATCTGATTATAACCTGAATAAGCGTCCAGAAAGGTTAAACGCTCATACCCGGTGGTGGCATCCACCATTTGATCAATCTTAGGCAGCGGGAAGCTATCCTTCGGACAGGCTTTGTTTAAATTGGTGAAATCAATGCATACTCACCATTTCCCATTCTTCTTCTGCACGACAAAGACGTTGGACAACCAATCAGGATAGTGCACTTCTCTGATGAATCCCGCATCGAGCAGCCTATCAACCTCCTCGGCTATGATCTGGTTACGTTCTGGAGCAAACCTTCGTTGCTTCTGCTTTATTGGTTTGAAATTGGGATTGACATTCAAGGAATGACAGGATACGGAGGGATTAATTCCAGGCATGTCTAGGTGACTCCATGCAAATACATCGGCATTGTGAGACAAGAAGTCAATTAGCTCCTGCTGCTCTTCCCTGGTCAGTCTTACTCCTACTCTGGTAGTTTGCTCTGGCTTGGACTGATCGATCTGCACATCCAGAAGGGGCTCTTCGGTCAAGTTAACTGGCTCCTCCACCCTATTCTGCTTGGGTGGAGGTTCCTGTAATTGCTATCTTGGGCTCGCCGAACGGATGGGCGCCTTCCCTTTCTCAGCATATTTTAGTGTGACGGAATAACACTCTTTGGCTGCAACCTGATCCCCATGAATGTCTATCACCTTATTTCCATCGGGTCCGAGGCACCTCATGACCTGATGCAGAGTTGAGGGCACACCTTGGACTCTGTGAATCCATCATCTTCCCATCAGGAGATTGTACGAGGGGTAAATCTCCATAACCACAAAAGTTTCCATAAGAGCTCGTCTGCAGCTTGAACTTCTACTTCCACCATACCGATGAGCTCCACCCTCTTACCATCAAATCCTAATAGGGGATTTCCAGTGGGCTTGAGCCTCTCTGGCTTAATCTCGAGCCGATCAAATGTGTCCCTTGGCATGACATTCGCACTACTTCCGGGATCGATCAGAACTCTGCGCACCAGGCAGTTCGCCACTGTCAAACTGACTACCAACGGATCTTCATGGGGGATTTGAACACGCAGTAGGTCTGTCATGTCGAACTTTATCTGTATCGATGTGATCTGTTGGTGCAGAGTATTCACACTGCTGACCCTTTTCTTCATCTGCGCCTGCCGTAAGCGCGTTCGGAGTAGCTCATCTGAGTCTTCGCTAGGCTCGGGTCGACCGTGAATAGCATTGATTATACGAACTGGCTGTGAATTGTGAGAGCTTTGCTTCTAACTTCTTTTTACTTGCTCTATCGGTCGGTTCTGCTCTATCGCCGAGCCTTGGACATAACTCGCGAACTCCCCTCTAGCTATCAACATCTCCACTTGCCTTCTCAAATTCCTGCATTCGTTAGTCTGATGACCGAAATCGGAATGGAAAGCACAATGTTTAGTCTGATCCCTCTGTTCGAGGGGTTGCCTAATTGGCAGTGGTGGATGAAACTTATCTTTGTTCTCCTGATATAGCCTCGCCAGAGTGACCTTCAACGGAGTGATTAGCTCTTCCTCCCTGGACCTTTTTTCTGCCTTCCAGGAGGTCTGACGTTGCGGCTGAGCCTGCTTCTGCCTGATCTTTGCCTTGAACTTTTCCTCGGTCGACACGACCGATGCTGTCCGAGCATTGGCTGCCTCCTCTTCTTCCAGGCGCATAAAGCCATCGGCTCTTTTATTGAGTTCATCCATAGTCGTCGGCGTGTTCACTACCAGACTGGTATGGAATGGAGTGCCACGTGTCATGGCCAACTTGAAGGCTTGAACCGCTGTAGAAGGGTGGCATTCAATCACCATACTCTTAGTGAGGTTAAACCTGGTGAGAAAAGCCTGGAGACGTTCATCTTTGTGCTGTTTCATTATGAATAGGCTCGAGATGTCCTTCGGCAGACGCTTGTTCCCATACTACTGGCTTATGAACCGATCGCACAGGTTCCGGAAGCTATCAATCGAGCCCCTAGGCAAGTTCTTGAACCAGCTAAGCGCCGGTCCGGCTAGACTTGTAGGGAAACATTTGCACATTAAAGAGTCGTTCTCCGTATTCAGAGCCATCTTCAACTGGATATGGTACACATGATCGATCGGATCGGTTGTTCCGTCAAACAGAATAAAGACTGTCATGGCAAACTTCCTTGGATGCGGAGCATTCAGGATCTCATCAATAAATGGTGAATCAACTGTCCGAGCCGCAGATCGGAGTGCTTCATTCTCTCTTTGGAGCCCAGCGGTAGCTCTATGAGCTACAGATCTGCTCTCCGAACCGCGATGAGTGAGTGTAGCCATGGAGGGCCGGTAAGACGGATCGAATGACCGTTCCTCAACGAGCTCTCTTTGCCAAGGCGATACAACTCGGCGGCGATCAACCTCTATCACTTCCTCTCGGTTAAACCTTTCCTGATGCGGATCGAAGGTCATGGCTTCGTTCTGTCTGATCTGCTCATGTCGTGGATCAACGTGAGTCGATCCTTCGTGATCCTCAACTCGACGAACATTTGGCAGCAAATCGTCCATCCTCTTTTCATCACGGTGGAGAGCTGACTGATTGTTCTCGTCCTGCTCGCCTTGATGTGCGATATTAGATTGAATACCTCCTTCACCGGCCGGAAGTGGACGCGGAACCGTCGGCATTTGCTGATGCTGCATTCCGGCTTTCAATTCTGCATTCTCTCTTTTGAGAGCTTCGATCAAGTTCATCAACTCCTCAAGCTTCGTTTGCTGGACAGCCTCCATTGGATTGGAGCTTTCACCTATCATTATTCCTGAACGGAGTAGAGGCATTAATCTCAAGTTCTTGAGTAGATCTGAGCTTCGTGAGCGCGAATTTTTCAGATCTGGACTCGAATTCTCCGAGTTATGCTTACGGTTGACGAGATCTGAATTCTCCGAATTCTAAATCCGTCAGATCCGGCCGCAATCGAACAACTCGTTGTTGCATAGATCTGAAGCCACTTCCGTCAAAGCAACAGAACTAAAATTCCTCCAGAATAGGTCACAATTTCTCAGATATGGATCCAACTCCCAAAGATCGAGTTTCGTCTTCACGAATTGGTCTGAATCCACGCGATATTGATCAATGATCAATCAATCTTCAACGATTCCCACAGACGGCGCCAATTGAAGATGCAAGGAATTCATTTCCATTTTCTCTCTCTAGAATTCTTACACTTCAACAGAATGAATCTCTCTCCCCCTTACTTCTCATATTTATAGGTATTTACAAACATTAATGGGTTGCTAGATCTAGGTCCGTTCCTCTGTGGGCTTTGGTCATCTTCGATGGGTTATTCGCGTTCGGCCCATATGGCAGTATTTCTTTATGGGCTGGACCCAGCTGCTCCGATCGGATGCCATGTTTGCGGGTCATATCTGGCCCATATCACTTCTGGCCTCCTCAGTATGTTTATGTATATATGTATGTTTATGTATATGTATCACCACTACCACCACTTCTACTACCATCATCACCACCCATTCTGACCCATGACAAAGCCAATCACACCCATCACTGAAGGAACAGTGATGCATGGCATTATATGTTTGAATTTTGATAATTAAATTTCATTCATACACACACACAAATTTGAATTTTTAAACCTTAAGCCCTAACAAAACAAAACCAATCTCACACCTCTAATCAACAACAATCTCATGAAATTTTACAGATTAGTCAGCTATATTTCCATTGCATTTGTCTGTTTTGTCTCTGTTTCCATCGCCGAGGACGATGTGAAGTGCTTACAAGGTGTGAAGAACTCTCTCACTGACCCTCATGGCAAGCTCAATTCATGGACTTTCACCAACAGTTCAATCCGTTTTTTGTGTGAATTCGTCGGAGTTTCATGCTGGAACGATTTTGAAAACCGTCTCTTTAGCCTCGGGCTTCGCGGCATGCATCTCACCGGTGAAATTCCGGAGTCTCTACACTACTGTCATAACTTGCAATCTCTCGATCTCTCCGATAACGATCTCACCGCTGGTTCAAATTATCAAATTTGGAAAGAAGTTTCTGTTGCAAACAATGATCTTTCCAGCACAATTCCGATGAATTTTGAAGATTTTGATGCGAGGGATTTTGCTAAGAATAGTGGACTTTGTGGGAATCTAATTGGGGAGAATGGTGGTTTGAGTAATAAGAATCTTGGAATTAGAATTGCAATGGGTGTTTTTGGTGCCAGGGTGTGGATGTTGTTAGGGTTTGGGTTGGGGCGGTGGTGCTTTAAGAAGTTGAATTGGAGGAGCCAAGAGTGGTTACTATTGGATTGAAAGAGGGGATGATGATATAGTTGGATTGAGAAATTGAGGGCGCACAAGCTTGTTTAGGTTTTGTTGTTCCAGAAACCGCTTGTGAAACTTAAGCTGGCGGATTTAATGGCTGCCACCAACAATTTCAGATTGCCCTCTTTGTCTTCGTCGTCTAAAGGGTTTTCATGATAGTCTCCTCCTCCTCCTCCGCCGCCGCCACTGCTTAAATTCATCAATGCTCGTGTCTTCGAAGCCTTCCCGAACTCCTTCATCGGAAGCTTCCATTGCTTGCTTCTTCGATTGACGTGCGAATCGTACTGTTGATCACCGATGTCTCCCAATCGGAGACGCTCGGCCTTCACTGCCGTTTCGTACCAACGTTCTCTTATGAAGTCACCATCAAATTAGTTTCGTTGTTAATCTGACCCTCCGGTGGCTATAGAAGATCCGCCATCCGATTCTTACATTGTCCGGGGAATGATATTGATATATATATATATATATATATATATATATATATATATATGTTTAAGTGAAAAAAGAAAATCTAACGATGTGGTCAAGGAATGGCTTTTTTGGTACTCTTCTTAACGTTATTTAATGGGGGTATAATTGGTATTTTATATTAGGCTTTTTTTTATATATATAATGTAATAAGTAAGGTTATTTCAGTCATTTTAAATCAACATACGTCGGAAAAGTTGATCCGGTGAGTCTCAGGGGGGTATTTGCAAAAAACTGAATAGTTCAGGGGTTTTTTTGCACTTTTACCAAAAGTTTATAGAATTTTTTTTCAAAAATCTCATATTGTGTTGATTCTTATCAATATTAGATAAAGTTAAAGTCTCTCTCCTTTCAAAATTAAACTTGCAGATGAGTCCGTTATAAAAATAGATTCCAACATTTAATCAGTTTTCTTAATAGATTCAAACATTTAATCAGTTTTCTTAATAGATTCCAACATTTAATCAGTTTTCTTTAACCTTCAACCGTCCCGTTAAAATGTCACCTGGCCCTTTGCAATCAGCTAATAATTGGAAACAGCTTATGAATGATGTGATGTGCTCCCATGTTAGGGACCAATTCATACCTAAACTTTAAAGAGGGAATTATTATTAGATGATGGACCACTTCATCTCATCTATTCCATCACATCTCTTTCAACTTCTCTCTTCATTTTTGTCCACTCTCTCAATAATCTTCCTGAGCCACTTAACACTTGTGTCCAAACAACCATATATATATATATATGCAGGTATGGGCTTCACGGCTTTCCATTGCTTCATCCAATTTCATATCACTGTCCATTGGTTGTGTTATCGAGGTGAGGACTTGACCTGTACTGTTTGTAGCAATAGTTTTTTTTTTTTTTTTATCGCCCAAAGGAAGTTTCCTGAATAATTGTTCAAAATGTATTTGTGGTACTCCACACATCATTTTCATGATTGTCAAGAATTTATGTTTGTTTAATTTGTAAAATTGAAAACAGTTTTATGTTATTAAGAAATTAAAAATTAAAAATTGTAAAAAAAAATTTCATTTGATTCAATTTTTTAAAAACTATTTTTTAAAACTTTAATTATAAAAATGTTTGTTAAATAATTATAAAATATTATTCTCTGGGTACCGTTTTTTATTTTCTGAATTCTTAAAAATTGTTTTCAGAATTACAAATCAAGCAACTCTAATTTTTTTTTTTTAATCTATAAAAGAAGTCTCGTTCATTGAAGATTAAGATTGCAATTAAATTGACCAATTTCGCTTAGTAAGAGTATGATTCGTATTAACATTTAGAAAATTAATCCCGTCTTGGAGCACAAATCGACTTCTTGGTCCTCTTGGATTTGCTGTATTTGAAATTGCTACAAACTCAAGGCGACCACTTGTGAAAATTCTAAATTCAAAGCGTTGGATTTGGTGGTCCTAAAAGCAACAAGAGATTCGCTAATATGTTTAGGGAAAAATTACACCGACTTCCCATTAAGTTTAATCTTTAGGTTCGATAATTTTGTCATTCTCTTGTATAAAATGGAATATTATTTATTATTTATGATATATTACTAAATTTAAGAGAGGCCTACCTGTTGTAATTTGCCCAAATGTGTAAAAACACGCTGGTTCTCACTCCTCTTTAATCTATTGGATTCAAGTGGCTTTTTGTCTTTGGATACAACCTGAGTTGTTCTCCACTGAAGGCCCAAGGTTAGACCTGCTCCAGTTAGACCGAAGGCCATTAAGGTTACATTGATACAGACACTTCCATACCTGCAACAAACCCTAGAATTCTTCTATGGAGAGAGAAAGTACAGATAAATGGACTTAGTGAGGACCCAATGCTCATCTGCATAGGAAGATTTAAATGGTCTGTAATACTCTTTTCAGACATCCCATGGATGTTCAATCAAATGATTTGATTTGTACGAGACTTTCGGAGTCAAAAATTAATCAATAATCATTAGAAAACGAGCTTGAAAAATGACTTCTTCCAATGAGAGACCATACAAGTTCTTCACAGCTACTCTTCAACCTATCCAATTGTCAATGTAATTGAGTTTTATTTTCATAAACAAGCAAATGAAGTTCAAGTAAATACCCCCCAAAACTTAGGTTAAAAAACACTTCAAACCACATCTTTTTGTGTCACCCACACGAACAAAGTAAAAGCTTAAACAAATTTCGACTTTATAGTCTCCATACAACTTCATAATAACCCTAAACAAATTTGTAATTCATGCAGTTCAGCCTGTAATCTAAATAAATATCTGGTAATTTTACCTACCAAAGAAATTACTGCGATCAACTTCCAACAAGTAATCCGGCGTACTCGGGGAAACCTGTATCAATGACTGTAAAACAGAAACAATCACCACCAAATATCAATAAATTGTTCCCAATCACGGTAGATAATGCAATTTAGAATGACCACAAGAAGATGTAGCATCAAAGCTTTAGTGAACAATGCGAATCTTTGTCATCTAATTTTACATTTCCCAATTGACAGTGATATTGCTACACTTTGAACATCCTGACCAAGAGTCGTAGTACAAGGTGACTTTAACAATCAAAACCCTAATCCATTCTGTTAAAAAATATCCCGAAAGAAACAAATTTATAACAAGGTATAGTACCTAAATTCTGAACCTCAGAAGAGTTTCTACTTCAATGGAATTACAATGTGTCAAACCCTACAGGTATTTTTTTTTAAATGAAAAAATAAAAAAGGAAATTCTTAACGAGTCCTGATATTCCCCGTTTCCAGCATCGCTTCCAAATCCTTGATAAAGGCCGTGAGTTAGAAGTGAATTTCTAGTTTACAAACAAGCACTAGACAAGTTTACATTAGAAACCCAGTCTATCTTTCTAAGAGTGGGGTGAGAAGAAGAAAGCCTGGGATTGGGGACGTTTCTCATCATAATTTCTCCCACCATCATTTTCTACCTGGTTCGGAAATGCAAGAGGTGGAAAATCTTCATCTTTCAACTGATAATTCCTTTGGGGCGCCAATCTGGTAAAATAATCAAACCCTCCTGTTAAGACAATAGAGTGGAAGCATCACTAACTGATTCCAGTGAAATAATAACCAACTTTAAACATATAAAACTAACATATATTAAGGTTATATGGGAATAATGATACTATATGGATCACAAGGGAATAAATGGATACAAAAACTGTGTCACCAATAAGAAAGCACAAGCTTGCTAAAAAATTCAACAGAGCCTCCGAGATTTATAAGCTTCTAAAGCTAGCCAAAATTAAATTATAAATATAACGTGAGTTCCATGACCCATGTGGCAATCTTTTCCATTGCATAAAAATAATTCAAAACGTCCAAAAATTTTGTACGCAAAAGTAACAATGTCAAACCTTTCAAAAAAAAAAAAAAAAGACAAAGAAAAACTAATGTCGCCTAGTATTCTTTCATTTTCTTCTCGGCAAAATCTTTCTTACAATCAGATGTCTCATGCCAAAGTGAAAAAGTTCTAAATGCTATTTTCACCAAAGTTGGTCCTGATGTCCCCCCACCCCCCAAATATTTTTAACATGCTTCTAACACCACCTCTCTCCCTCTATAGTTGTGTTGCATGTAAAATGATTTTGTTGCTACTCAATTATTTCCCTTCAAATCCTGGATATATGCACATATGATTAGCAAATTTAACATACACTACCCTGCTTTCAATCTTAGATATCGTCCCTAATATATCTCACTTTTAATCTCCAATACCATCACTATTGCCTCTCCCTCTCTCTCTCCCACTCTCTCTCTCTCTCTATATATATATATATCCATCTTTCTATCTCTCAAGTAAGCATACATCAGATTTATCTTCTCTCAAGATGAGGTGGAAAGGGAAAACACTTATCAAGGTATCAAGTTTTGAGGATATGGTAGATGTGAGAACCTGTCATTGATTCAGGGCGGACAAGGACAACAAGGTGAGCCTCCTTTCTGGTGCGAAGGTCGGGCAGTCTTGATGTCACAATGAAGATTCAATGCTATGAGTGCCATCTTAAAACTACAGATGAGTTACCAAAAAGGTAATCCTGATGCTGCAAGAAATTGGCTTGTTTGTCTCCCCAAGTCACAATCAAGTAGTATTAATGAAACAATGAACTACGGATGACTCTCTCCAATAATTCCACTCATTCAGTGACAAGACAGAGGAGTGTTTAAAAAAAGACTACGTGATGATTGCAACCGTGAACATAGCTGACTATGGCAAAGTTTTGTAGGTATAGTACAATTAACCCCCGCCAACACCCCCCCCCCCCCCCCCCCAAAAAAAATAAAAATAAATGATGATTTACTCAAAAACTTATGGTCAGTGTCTTCTTGACTTGACTTGTGTCTTTTTCCCGTGTCAATACATATAAATGTTGTAAATATGATGTCAGTGTAGTTGAAGAAGCATGTCTTATCGTAATCCCTTGTGACAGAGACGAGAGGATATCTGGTTCTTAATAAGATTGCTCAGTAGGTTTAAAAAATAGATATAGTGTCCTAGTGTTTCGCAGAGAAATCAGCATATTCTAAATAGGGATTTTCCATAATGGTACCAAATATCATAGAAGCATGGATAAGCATCCATTAAAGTAAAAATGCTAGTGCAAGGAAGGTAATAGATGTCCAAGATTCCACCTGTTATAATCCCCAGCTGTCCTAGCAAAATTTCCCACTAAGCGCAGTCTAAATCAAAGTTGGCATCAATAGAACTGTATTATTGCCTATTGATTTTGCCCCTTCAACTATGCTCTCTAGTCAATGATTTGTTACCCTTTGGCTTGAATGCCTTTTTATTAATCGACTTCTCTGTTAGTTCACCACTATAAATTGCCATCCATCCAACTGCTAGATAAATTTTGGCTCAAAGCATGTTTGCCACTTCAACTCTCTTATTGGAGCTGTTATAAAGCACAGCCAAGAAGTCAGCAAATCTTCAACTGTGCTTTTTAGTTAATAATTTGAAGCCTGTTGTCCTTGCGTACCTTATTCTAGTTGCCTCCACTAACCACAAAAAATTCTCACATATCCAATTGCTAAAACAAGTTCGGCTCACAACATGTTGCCACTTCAGCCCCCTTACTGGAACTGCTAATATGGACATTTAAAAGGGCATGTTATGGAACTACTTAAAAGTCCCTCTTCATCACAAAAACCAGCTACTACCAGCTAGGTAGACTGGGAAATATAGTAAGTTCTTTTCGACTTAAGAAACAATATAAATCTCATGATTCCTACTAGCTTTCAAGCAGAGCAATTACCTTTGAAGGTGGGGTGAAGAAGGTTGATCTGGGGAAGAATGTTGTACAGAGCCCCCATGATACCTATGTTCCTCCAATGCTCCCCTTGCTCGACTTCCCTCACTTAAATTTGTTTGTTCATTCGCACCTGAGAAACCCACTGGGCCTAGAGATCCAAACTCAAGTTGTTCAGACTGTGAACTGTAACTGGCATTATAGTCAAATGGGTACACCATGACAAATGGTGGAACACCTGGTCCACTTGATGACATTCCATTGGGGTTCATGGCAGGTAAAGGATACATGCCATATGCCACACTGGGAGGACCATTCTGGCCGGAGTTAGAGCGCAACTGACCGTTCTGAGACTGGTATGAAGGCAATGAGTCATGTCTGTATGAGCTCCATGACCTATCGGCTCGGTTCTCACTGGAGGCCAACCGGTCCAGCCTTGAGTTTGACTTCTCAGTTTGGCTGCGATCGCGGCCACGCCCGGCAGATCGTGATTTTGAAGTCATATTCCAGTTCCCCTCTCTGTCGGAATGGTTATCACTTCTGTCATGATTGTAATTTCCCCTTCTATTCCCTGAAGAATGACGGTCCCTAACAGACACCTTCTGAAGAAAATCAAAATAAAAATGTCAAAATAAACAATTTAACTTTGCTTGTTGCTCATGCAGAGGAACCATACCGAACTAAAGAATTTAGCTTTGACGACTAAGATCAACCACAAACATATAGTAAAAATGATAGAGAAGTTCAATGTAGTACCATATAGGTTAGGTGACAGTTTAAGACATGCAAAAGACAACACGAATCCTGACTTGTGTAATACTAGGTGATAGAAACACTATTCCGTAAGCTTGACCAAGGACCAGGAGAGAGCAGAGGCTTCAATTATTAGACAACCTGTGTACCTAATAATTGTTGAAAACAGTAGAGGGGCAACACTCTCACGTAAAAACTCTTATTTTCCCCCGCTAAGTCACGTAAATTTTTTACATTCGATTCCTTTTTCTTTATCATTTTTCCTTTGTTGTCATTCATGTTAAACATATTATATAGGTTGGAACACGAAAGAGTACTATTCAAAAATCAGAAGTATTTGAAAAGGCAACTCAACCCAAACCATACTACCTCAACAAGGACAACATATGGAAGCCATCAGCTCAGTGACCAAAATGACAACATGAAAAATTTCAGAGCTAAATGATGACATTTCATACCTTTCATGAAGGAAAACAAAAATTATTGCATATTACCTAAGGGCCTATAGCCCAATGGTATAACCTTCCAATGCTGGAAGAGGAGGGGAGGAGTTCGAGCCCCGGCGTGGGCAATGTGCGTGCGAGTACTTACTTAATCCCAAAAAAAAACCATTGTTGCATATTGTTCCTCTACAAAAAATGAAGTCTCAGGGAAGACTGATTTGTTATGTATTGCATCAAGTCACATGCAATGCCTTTTTTACCACAACACTCACATGCCATCACTGGCCATGGCACATCCATAGCAAAAATTGCAGATGAAAACAATGCCAGCTCTACCACTGCCTCTCTTTTAAATATCCAATTAGATGCTACAATAAATAGACTTAGATCAGATGGCAGCATGTTTCTAAGATCAATAGTCATACGACTCATTTTTTTTTTTTTTTTTGATAAAAATAAATCAACACTTCAAACTAGTCATACGACTCATACCAATGGGCTACACTAGGCACAAAGGCAATTATCGGTTGGCAAATAATGCTTGGAAAACATACATTCCATACATAATAATAACTTATTATCCATTAATAAAACACTTCAAACTCTCTAATGTTATAAAACATTGATGGGAAATAGCAGAAATAGAAGTAAATGTGATAAAGACGGGTAAATTGACAAGGAAAACTAGCTTACAGGGTTTGGCAGGTAAGTTCCAGTCCCACTACGGTATCTTGGTGTATCATCAGTATACCGTTGATAAACATTGGGAGGTCTATTCGAAACAGATTGCAGAGGAGCAACTGGAACAAGACGAGAACCACAACTCATAAACTGAGTGAAGAGGTTCATGTTGGCTGAAAGAGGTCTTCCAGGACCGTCCCAAGGGATACGACCCTGTAGATACATAGGTGGTACCATGACAGGTGAGGGATAAACAACAGGCTCATGGTACCGTGGGTTTTGGCAGAACCGCCCAAATTGCAAATTTTGCCAGTGGCTAGGAAAGTCACCGTTAAGAATATCAGACTTATATTCATCGGATGTCTCAAGAGAAGGAGCCCCTCTAAAAGAATTAGAAGTACTTAACTCCTCACATGAATCGAAGTTCTGACCAGAATCACTGTTATCCAAGCCATCATCCCCACCAAAATGGCTTGTTGACGCCTCAGAAGTTCCGGTCTCAGGTGGAACATTATACACTGGAAGCATTGTAAGGAATGGAAATGGTGGCCCTGTAGGATAAAACGCAAAGGGAACAACCCCAGAATTGTCCATCACTCTTTGCCGAGAACCAGGACCTAAGAGCATCGAAGTAATGGGTATCACTGAATCTGATCCGCTTGTCTGAGCTGGTTCATAACCAGGTAACTGATGCCTAGGGACATGCAAAGAAGTAACAGATTGAGGTCCTGAAATTCTTTCTGCCATTTCAGCACCCATGTCTGATGGCTGATTCCAATCCCCATCGTCCTCCTCTGCCCTAGTAAATGCATGTTCAGACATGCCTTTACCTTTCCCATAAACAGTAGATGGCTCTGCAAGAGTTTTCTTTCCCCTTTTTTCCCTAATTGATTTTGAGCCCTTTGCCGACGATCCATCCCAGGAATTTTCAGAAGAGGTTTTACTTCTTAATGAACTACTGTGAACAGCAGGCGAGAACCTTGAACTTTCTGTTCTTTCATCAGAGTAACCATCATTTCCCCTGTTATCTTGATAATGGAAATTATGTAGATGATCTTCCTGCAATGACCCTCGGCTTTCTTTGGTGAACTTCTGTTGAACTCTTAATGAACTGCCAGAGCCACTTACCCGAGATGAAGGAACAGCGTTAAAACCTGATGAAGTTGACAGTGGCTTACCATCGGTCTGAACCATCTCAAAATTTCCATTATCAGAGTCAAATCCTCCTGTGGAGCCCACATCCTGCTCCTGCCAGAAATCATGCCCCGCCTCTCGTAAGTTCATTTCCGTAGAACCAAAATTTTCATTACCTGGATCAACTGACTCTTCTAAATTTGAGGTCAATCCAATGCCTGGGAAGTAATGGTTTAACGGTGGAGAAACCAAATTGTGAGGATATTGCATATTTGTATAAGAAGGATCAATCAAGGGAATATTAGTTGGAACCATTCCAGCTAAATTTCTGTGCGCATATCCCATAGAAGCTAAAACAGATGGTGAGAGTGGAAAAGGTAGGTGACCTGAAGCTAAATTCAGTGGTAAATGAACCTGTCCATTAAAACCATGGATTGCAGAAGATGACATCACGTTCACAAGGTCTTGCTCCTCCTGATGCATCCCTTGCGTCCCAATGACAGAAGAAAGTTCTTCACCCATGGAACCTAAACCAGAGTCATGGTGATAATTATTTGAAGCACTGTTCGAGTCAGCAGCAGTTTCGAGAGTTTGATGAGATGAAAAATGGTGGACAGATGAAAAATCATCAGTTGAAGATCGGCCACCATGGCTTGCTAAATTTTCAGCACCAAGGTTCTTCTGCCTGCTACCATCCAGTCTTGCTGAAATAGCCTGATTCTTCCCACTATCTGGTGCTCTGTTGTGCCTTCCCCGAGAAGAAACATCACTATATGTGTCAGTTAGCTCAGGACTAGAGCGTGTTCTTGCAAAAAGAAACCTTCCCTGAACGTCGTTCACCAAGTGATCAGATTTAATATTTCTTTGACTATTGTCAGTATGTGCAACCTGATTAGAATTAACTCCCCGGACAATCTGATCAGAGATCCTTGAGCTGTTTAGGTTGGCATAATTCTTTTGACTTTGAGCGCGAGAAGCCGCAGAAACATCACTGTTCCTAGACATGCTTTCGGAGGGATAACTACCATGTTGGGAGGAAACACCATGTGAATGAGGTCCCTCAACCTCAGTCTCACGACCAGAGGAACTGCTGCTCAATTTTTTGCCACTTGAATTGTTCTTGAGGATCTCAGACCCTCGTAGATGATCTGGAGTTGACAATCTCAAGCGCCACAAATCGGTACTCGGTGCATCAGGCCTATGGCCACTGCCATGCCTATCCCATGTATTCAAAAAGAATTGATTTATTTCAAAAACTAGGTTTTCTTTGGGGCAATCAAGTAATCTTGCCAGCCTTTTAGCCCCAAAAGTGAACGCACTGCGTATCCTAAAAAAGTTTCCTGATAATAAAATGAATTTAATCAATGCAAAATGATAAGTAAATCACGCAGATATATGACCACCTTGAAAAAGAATTTTAAAAATTTATCATATATAGGCACGTGCCACCCGCCGGGGGTGGGGGGGTTTTGATTACCAGATGTTAATACTAATTAGTGGAAGGTTGTAATACTTGTGGACGAAGTACAAATCTAACTTGTATTATTTGCTAAAGTGACTGTCTGACTCATATACACATTATAACACCTGGTTGTTGAACTTTTATTATGGACCAAGCAATGCCCCCTAACAGGACGTATATGATTACTTACGCAGATAGTTAAAGCTTTAATGATTGAGTACATATGATTGTTTGTTTATTCATTTATCAAGACATGACCACTCTGATCACATAATTCCATACGTAGTGCATATCCGTGAGTATACCTCTTTACGTCTATATAAGAACTCTGGCTTACTGTCATCTGTGCCAAAAAATAGCAGAAGTGTGCATGTAAAATATTCCACTATTAATTGCAGACACGTGTTTGGTTAGGATTCTGCTATTTTGTAATCGTTTTCTTTCTTTCTTTTTATTTTTTATTTGGAAACAACTTCAAGACCATATTATTTAAGATTGTGAAATCTTTCTTACTTATGCAACTGAACCCACAACCTAGATTAGTATTATAATCAACAATTGGATTGCTTCAAAACACGCATGAATGTGCCATACACTATTGTGAGAGAAACTTTTTTCCATTTCTTCAAGAAGTGAGATGTTGAGTGTACCAAAAGCAATGGGAGTGCAAACACTCTGCAATATAGATGCGGACTACGGGCATTCATGGCCCAAGATATACAAATGGCAAAAGGATCCATATACCTCACCAGAGTATGTAAAGTGTGATTTAGGCATTTATATAGTAACTTGCATGTTTACCCCAAGTATGAATTTAGACATGGTTTATCTATGTCATGCTGTTTCATGAAATGAGACATGTTTATTCTCAAATCATAATCTCAATATATATAACACTTTTAAGTGATGCTTGTGATTCTCGATTAGTCCAATACCAAGCTTAGGTGGCCACATTTCCATCAAGAAGAAACATGAAACCGTCAATTTATAATTAGACAGGCTACGTTCATATAACATAGAGAAAACAGGAGATAGGAAATACCATATCAAACAAGTTATTACCTAATCTAGCACATGTGACATGACCGTGTTTGTCTTCAGGAGTTCTGGTTGACTGAATAATATAATTTTTTACAGTTTAAAATCATTGCATTACCCTAACAGTTAATGATTCAATCCGCTTCATCTGATGCACACTTCACAAACTTCATTCATCAACTCTAACATTTGCATAAAAAGCTAAATTGAAATTTTAAAATTCTTAAAAATTTCAACATCACTCCTGGTCACCGAGTGAATGGAAATGGTAGCAAATCACTTCGGAGTTTAAAAATATGGATGACAGGATTTCTCACAAAATTGAATCAGTTCAAAATGTTCAACACAGTCGTTCAACACACAAGTTGATAGTAAAATGAAAGTGTCGTTATCATCACCAAAAAAAAATTAAAAAATTCAGGTCATTTATTCATATCCTGAACTGCCCTTGTCAGGCCGTACTGCTAAGAGAAACAAACTTGGACTTATGTTACGATGAATTCATTTAAATCCAGTTAAAACAAAATTGACCCATTAGATTTTTGTGGATGTCCAAACAGCACATTAACAATAATAAGTTATATTACTGCTTTCCACCAGCTATGTTACCAGGACTTTCATGTTCCCCTCAATGTACCCGTGTTGGTACGATACAACATGAACAAGGGTATGAAATATGTGTTCAACAAACGTACCCAGATCAGACACCTAAATCCTTTAATTATGGCGACAGAAGAAGAAAAATTACTCAAATTTGATAGCTAAGACGGTTCCCTACTTATGAGATAGGCAGAATCTATCTTTTTCTAACCAGGTTCCATTTAGTTTCAATTAATTTAAATTATTATTTACGTAGTAGTATGTTAAAAATAATAGTATGATACATCACATTTTTTAGTAGTGCATTATGTTTTTCAGTATGCAAAATGTGTCCATGTACCCGTATCCAAGTTTTGGACCAATTTCAAGCTGCGTCTCCATATCCTAAAATTTGCAATTAAGGATGTCTGACACTCAAACACATACCCGTACTTGATACAAGTATCTGAGTCCAGGTATAGGCCATGAGTGCAAACTTATTCATAAAGTTATGCGCCCTCAATTGCTTGTAGATAAAATCCTGTTTTGTTTTGATAGGAGCTCTCATTGATAACATGTTGAGCGAGTTACAAGATGCAGCACACTTTCCCTTTGAGGAGTTCTAAAATTTCTTGGTCTAAACTGTTCTGTTTAGTTAGTTTTGCTCTATTTATCTACTTCCACTGTGTGTTTAAAAGAAATTTCTGTAAAAATGTGGAAAATATATATAAAAAAATAACAAAGTTAAATCCAGTAAAAGATTATCCTATTTCAGTAGCAGCATATCTAAACTGTATTTCACCAAGAGCAGTTCAGCATTGGCGATTCAAAGGTTGTTTAACTAGACAGATAAAGCAGACACTTAAACCTAGTCCATATCAAATTCTTTCAATCTCTCTCTCTACAAACAAAAACAAAATTACAATAGAAAATATTTCAGACCAATGACGAACAAATATGTAAAACAAAAAAAAAAAAAAAAATAGTATGTGAATATAGAACAGCTTAAGAACAAGGAAAAAATGACTAAAACAATAAACAAGAATTCAACGTTAAATTAATGATGAGTCCGGCTAGAATTTAGGGTAAAATACCTTTACTGACACTACGTCCAAGATTGTTGTTTACTCGTAAAGGATCAATAACATTAAAATGTTTGGATACAAAAGGTTGTCCCTGATTTTCTTGTCCACCAGGAAAAACAGCATATACAGAGCTACAAGCATCAAGAAACACTTTGCTAAGCAGCAATTCTCCGCTGTCCTTTCGGGGAGGTTCCGCTGTAAAATATTTCAAATAAAAAAATAAGAAAAGCAAATTAAACGACATTGTCAAAACGGTTATTTGGAAGGAAAGACAAATCCTAGAGGTCATTACCTGTTACATCTGGAAGAGAACTAATAGTTACAGGACCCCACAGGCTAACACAAAAATTGTCCCAGTCAAAGTTACTAAAAAATTCCAGAAAACGGTAAAGGACCTGCAAGTAAACGAAAAAACCTTCAGATGAAAAATCAAAGAAACAAAAATGAATAAAGAAAGCAAGATCGCAGCAGCAACCTCAAGTGGTCCAGAGAAGGAATTGTTATAAACATGAAATATGTAAAGAACCAAAGTCTCCAGCGCATAGGTTGAGATAAGTCCATGGTGAGCACCCAGTATCCGGCTCTCATAATAACACCATGCCTTAATCAATATAATGCTACGCTTGAATAAATGATTCTGATTTATCAAGTGATCAACCTACAAATATGAGATTGTTATTGAGTGAAGACATTACACGCCTCATACGAATTCATAATTACAAACAGAAAGACTTATTAGGTGGTGTATGAACACTCTACTAACCTCCTCAAGGAAGCAAAGGGTGCATAACCCACCAAGCTGGTTAAAAGATATGTCTACCACGATGTTTTCGACTAGACACTTTATTATCTTCACCTGCAATAAGATGAAGACACACACACAAAAAGTCAATTTATAACAATAAATTCTAGAATAAAAAATAAATAAAATAAATGTGCATTTATGTGGAACTTGTAAGTTGTAACAAAAGAACATCAAAATAACTAAATACACAATAATAAAGCACCATACTTAAACAATATAATATTTCCTTGATATGTAACAGACCGTAACTTGCAAAATTATTTTTGACTAAGGTCCAAAGTAATTACTCCCTCTGTCCCGTATTAGTAGTCCATCTTTCCTTTTAGAGATGTCCCAAATTAGTCGTTCCATTTGAAAAGTCAAAACAAAATAAAAAATGTCCTTCCATAATTACGCTATTAACTTTTCAAAAATCTCCCCACTTAGTAATATATTATTTAAATTTTAAAAGAAAAACTTGGTAATTTTAAAAGGGGACAATGCAATAATTGCATGTCCCCATAAAAAGTTCTACCCCCAAAATGGACAACTAATATGGGACGGAGGGAGTAATATTTATCATCTTGGCAACCCATTTAAAGCTTCTCCGATCCCCTATGTCAACCATACGACAAACGCCCCACAGGATGGACAGTTATACAAATACCCAAAAAATCCGTCAACCGACCAAAATAAATGAAACAATATAATGACAAAGATACCTAGCCTTCTCAGCAATGAACAAAGAAAACACTACCACAAAAACAATCCTATCATTCATAGCACAATTTCCGCCTCTACAACTAAGGATAACATCTAATTTCTTATCAAAGTGCCAAAATATTGCGATTAAAAGAATCTTCCCACCTAAGATGGTCCTTGGAAGCCAAGTGTTATGGAACTAACGGCATAACACCAAAGAAAATATTAACCAGAAAGTGAAAGAAAAGATCCTCCATTCAGAGTGAATAAATGGATCAATGATAATCGTCCATTTATATGAGCCCCATTCTTTTGTGTCCTAAAACAGAGGAACTTATTTAACAAATTAATGATGGATGACACCATACGCAAATTGATGTGATCAAATAATGGATAAGGAAAGATATTTATTCGCTTACCCCCTCCCTCAAGGAGAGGAGCCACATGTAAATCAACATGATGGTTAACTGAACACATTACAATCTCCAAGCTTTATCAGATGACTCACTGCAACCAATTTATAGTACCTGAGTAACTATCCCCGGGCCATCCAGAGCAGCCCCCAGGTGAGACATTGAATATTCATACCCACCAAGTTAAAGTATGGGATCATAGTTCTCCTGAAACATATTAATATAAATAATGCCACCTTGGAAGGAAACAGAGTTTTCATCACCTCTATGGAGTTTCCATTGCTCAACCAAATGGAAACTTTCAACATCAGTTCCATTAATAAAATACTGCCTTGTCTTACAGCAGAGGAGTGAAAAACACAAATTTGACAACGGATAATGTATCTACCCCCAAGGCCCTTATCCAAACTAGAATTTTGTTGCTAAATATTCCACCGCGAGGCACTACATGTACAGTGTCTATAAAGTTATTTTTTTTCTATTGCTTACGATACATATACGGCATATTGATCTCACAATCAGACTGAACTCCTATAGTTAAATTTTACAGATTGTTTGATTAATCTATATAACTGCGCATAATAAGTATAACATGTGCAAATGAGGTGGAAAATTGTACGGTTATCCAATTGACTTTTCAAAATAAATGTCAAGTAAAACACTATGCTGTTTGAGATGGATTTCGAGTAGAACAAACAATACATAATGTCTGTTAGGAACTGAATGAAAAATCAGTTATAAAAAGACCAACATGAATCTAAGATGCTGAGACACAATCTAAATATAGAGATTGAAACACTAAGCCTGCAGGAAAAGGACATACTTCTGCTTGAATGTACTGAACCTCCTTTACATGAAATTCAGCATTCTCGTTCTTCTCCTCATTCTCCAGCATATCACGAACCTGATTAGCCCATGTTTCCTTCAGACTTTGATTGTTACTAAACGCTGATAAGTCAATGTCTCCATCAGGTAAATAAGTTTTAAGGGGTACAGACCCAAAAGTAAAGACCTGTAGAAAAGGGTAAAACCACCAGAGAGTTAATTAATAATGCAGAAGCAAATAATAACAATATACATGTGAATTTGCATATTAATAGAAAAAGAGAACTCAAAACAGTTCATAGTACTGCAACTGTGAGCAACCACCAACTGCACTTTCTTCTTCTTCTTTTTTTATAAGTTAATATCAAGAAATACTCTAACCAAAATAGCATAATTCCAACCAGTTTTTCGAAGTCATATTGTTAGCCCAGCTAGAAAAGTGACCAGGGTAATGGTCAACACTTCAACTAAATGATACACTGAAATTGAACATCAAAATATATTATTGAATAATTGCAAAATATGATAGAATATAAAGAAGTAATTCAAATTACAAACTTTTGCTTGATCATCTGAAAGTTAACATCTAAACTCGAACAAAACCCATAAAATAATTTACTAAACTTGCAATATCCAATTCGTTTCTTCTTCTTCTTCTTCTTTTCATTTTTTTCTTCTTTGTCCGGTTTTTACTGCATTCTCATGGGTTTCCATTCAGTGATTAGAAACTAGACATCTAGGTGAACCATCAATCAGAACATGTATAGGTGCTACATAAAAGTTCTCACGCACAAGCATATACTTTGTTTGCCCTTTCTAGTCCGCTCACTTATCTAACTCAACATTTTCATGACCATAGTCTCATTCTATTACCATGCCGTCGTTTGATCCCCAAAAGCTCATATGATCAAGCACTTGTAGACTTGTAGTCTTTTATGGTTGTTTAATAAAAAAAAATCCATCAATTTGACAAGTTGATCACTAGCATCATAAGATCCATACCTCCCATTCCATTCATCTTTCTCTAGTAATAAGGCATACTAAAGTAACAAAAATTCTAGCTTTGTGGATATTTTTACCATCAACGACTATTTTCTACAAAAAGATTCACCTAAGTGACCAAAGATCTTTCAAATCCTCCTTACAATTCATCTTACTCTATACGACCAAGCTAAAGCAACAAAGGTTTCTAACTTTATGAGTCCCCTATTACCGTCAAGGACAACTATTATCTACATAAAGAACCACTTAAGTGACAAAAGATCATCAAAATCAAGGTTTTATTTCACATATTTGCAATTTTTTAGGTGGGATTGTGTGGACAATGCAATGGATTTGTGCCCATTAGGCCATTAGTGCACTGCACGGATTAAATCATCAATAAATTCATATCCATTTGCTAGCCACGGCAACAAGCTATATCACAGTAACCGACAATTAACGTAAATGACAATAGTAGTACCTAGAAAAAGGTAATACAAAAATACTGATGGTAACAATAATGATAGCAACAAGGAAAAGAAAAGCTTCACCTGGCAAGGGAAGCACTTCATGACGAGTTGTTGCACATAATGGGCAACTGCCTTTCTGCGCTCTTCCGATGGTGGGTTGGGCTGAATGCAGACAATAAGCTCTGCGGTTCTCTCCTCGGCCTTTAACCATCTCTCCGAGTCAAGGACTCGGATTACTGGACCTGCATTGGGCAAAAGGCCGTTTGGCAATAGGCCACTTGGCTGTGCCCAGCTCTCATGTTCGCCCATGCACGGCTATCCCCTAACTAGCCCACTGCTTGCTTACACTATGACAACTCTATTATTTGCGCCCCAAAAATAAATAAATAAATAGAACTATACTTTATATCTTTAGAGTGAAAAAAAGAGAGAGTTATAAACTTTTCTTCCCAGTTGCCCAGAAAATAATTTTCACAAACTGAAGTCAAATTTGTAGCAAATAGAAACTTATAGAACACCACATATTACATATATATGCATATGAGTATTATTATTATTATTTTATTTTACAAATGGTCAGCACTGCTACTATAAGCCTTGAAAGAAAAACAAAAATAGCGTATTTATAGAAAATCGTTACAAAAGTAGAACCCTAAAACAACATTCAAGATGAGCACTTTTATTACAAAATACAAGAAATTTTAAAAAGTCAAATAAGAAAATTGAATTAGAAAGTTAACGGGATGTTAAATTAGGAAAAGAACAACAATTTTAGATACAAAAGAACAATAGAAATTAGAATCGAAACCCTAAAGAGGGACTACTTAAGGAGTTTGAGAAAAAAAATTTGATCATACAATAGTCAGATCATCGGACTCCTAACTGAGACTGCTTTAGGGTTTCGAGGAAGACAAGAAGGCCATCAATCTCGAGATTTGTGCAATGTCGACGAATGTTATGGTTAGAGTACACGCGAAGATTGAGAGGCACGAAGAGTAGATTGAACCACCATAAACTGATATTGCTATTGATACAAAGTTGAAATTTTGAAGATCGTAAATCCAAAATACGAAAGAGAAACGAGTGTAACGAACTAAAAGAGTCTGAGTGCGAATCAGATTTCAGGAGAGAGAGAGGGGAAGAGGAGAGACGAAGGGAGGGAGAGAGGGAGACGGTGGTATTTTTCCTGGTTGTGCTTATGGGGAGGGGTTCTTCTCAAATGAACATTATATATATGGTAAATGTGAAATATGGGCAATGATTGAATCTCTAAGAAGAAAAATTAAATAAAAATCTTAGAAATAATTAATTTATTACCATTTGTTAAAACAATTTCAAGTGATTGATGTTTTAAGATAGATTGACAATACCATGTTGATAAAAAAAATACAAATGCATCACTATATATATAGACGCTTACATACAGCATTATTTCTTTTAGGAGGGTTACTTAAATTTGTTACATACAGCATTATTTCTTTTAGGAGGGTTACTTAAATTTGTTTAAATTTAGTGTGTTCTATATTAATCTTTTTGTCAGGTACTTTTCTTTTTTAGGAGATTTTTTTCTTTCTATTGAATATTTCTTATAATGTCTGCTATTGGAGAAGAAAATCTTCAATTTCTTCGTATTAGATGTTAGTCTTTTTTTTTTCTTTCTTTTTCTTGTTTTTTTGGTTAATTAGGGCTTGTTTGGTTTGTAATTTTTGTTTTCAGAAAGCTGAAAACTAAAAAATTCTACTTTGGTTCTGTTTTCTGAAAACTCAGTTATAAAAATGTCTGTTTTCATAGAACTATAAAAGATTATTCTCTGATAACAGTTGATAACAGTTTTCTATTTTATGAGAACTATTTTTAAAGTTACAAACCAAGTAAACTCTTAATATTTTTGAACTTTGAGTTTTACTTTTAAAATAACAGTTGGATAGACTTCGTTTGACATGAAAAATAACTTAAAACTATAATAAATTTCGGACTTGGATCCTCCAAGTTGATTTTTTCTAAGTTATCATAAGTTGAATTAATAAGAAGTTGACAACTGTCTTATTAAATAGATCTAAGGTCTTAAAAACACCATGTCACTTATTTAAAATAACATCTCGACGTTGTCCAAAGTGTTGGGTTTGTCAATGCCATTACTGAACCACCGGAAACCATGGCTGAAATGCGTTCTCTCCTCTTCTCTTATGTCTTTCATTCTTTTCCCTGCAACACCACCCTTATGATCTTTCTCTAAACCTTTCTAATTCCTCTCATTCTCTCTCCGGATTTCAATCCCTTTAGTTTTCTAAATTTACCTACAAGCCTTGAAAAACCCTTTTTTCAATTTGTTTCTTTATGAACATTAGGATTTTTTTTAATTGTTTTAGAGAAGGTTTGAGGGTCCAGAACTTAGAGTAAAGATATATGTATTATGTATATATGTGCAATTATATATTTATATGTTTATATATAGAGATTAAAAGAACCCTAAATTTTTTTCTTTTAGAAGGAGCTAGGGGCTGCCATATTATGAAATCTGGTCTGTTTGTTGGCAGTATCAATATTTGAACATGACTGTAATAGAGTGAGGAATTGAATAATTGCAGGTTTGCGTATATAGAGGAAATAAAGTTAAGTGAGAGAGGAAAAAAGGTAACGTTTATTGACGGCGTTTTGTCATTTTGTCCAACATTATGTCGTTTTTGTTTTATTATTTTAAGTAATTGATGTGACGTTCGCAAATCCGTCGACTCACCTAAACTTACACGTGTAACTGTAGGAATGGCAAAAATCCCCAACTCGGTGGGGAACCGCCCCGCCCCCGCCCCTTTTACAACGAGTTTGGAGAACCGTTTAGTTACATGGGGGTGGGGATGGGGATTTAAAAAAAAAAAAAAAAAACTGGCCGGTTTTGGGGCGGGGACGGGGGAGTCCAATCCTCGGCCCAAACCCGCCCCGCAACAACCCCCGATTAGTATATAAAATTATTAATTTACACCTACCATATTATTATATTTACCAAATTAACTTACACTATATATACACATGTTGTAAACCCTAGACTCAATTAACTTCCCATATTCCTCCTAATGACAAGAGGCGGCACTAATAGATCTGACGAAAGGAAAAAAAAAAAATAGCAAGGAGGATGAAGCAACTAGCAGGTACTCGGAACTCCAACCGTCCTACACTCCCTCCTGCCTCCTTCACCATCTTCATCCACCGCTTCAGCCGACATCCACCTGTTTTCACAGATATTTTTCTTTTCTTGTTGGATGATATGTTGTGTACTCAATCCTGGATACTTGGAAGCCCATTGATTTGTTCAAACAATAAGATCCACCAATTGTTTTTTTGGTTCTCATTTGAAGTTATTAGAGGTGAGATTACAATTTTGTTAATATTTGATTTTTTTAATATTTGATTAAAGAATCAGAGGAGTCTGCACATCTCAACGAATTGCTTTGAGTTTTATATATATATATATATATATATATATATATATATATATATATTTGATTGATGAATGATGATGCTGATTGATGATGTTCTTTTGTGTTTGTTTAGTTGATGTTTGCTTGAAAGTTTAGATTTATGTGGCTTTGTCTTATCCAAAAAAAAAAAAGAGTTCAGATTTATGTGGTTTTATAGAAGAAAAAAAATTAGAATTTTCAAATTTTATCGGTTATGGGGTGAGGGCGGGGCAAGCGGTGGCGGGGCGGGGGCGGTTATAGGGGTTGGGGGTAAAAAAATAATCGGTTTTGGGGCGGTTTTGGGGGTTTCAAATTTAAACAGGGATGGGGATGGGGATTGAGAAACCCGCCCCAAACCGCCCCATTGCCATCCCTACGAGTAAGAGGTATGTTAAAAAAACCCTTTTATGTAAAATATACACTGTCACATATGATTGGTAATTTTTTTTCATTTCCAGCAGTTTGTTAAGATACACTACCACATTACCAATGTGTAAAAGGGTTGTGTATTTTACACAGCACCTTTACACAACCACGTAAGCATATTTTCTCTCTCCTCCCCCTTTTCCTACTGGCGGTTCTCTTTCTTCTCTTATTCCTTTACACCTCTTTGTTTCCCACTTTTCTAGAGCACCATAGAGAATAATCTGCAACTGGCGGCAAAGTAAGAACTGTTCGACCATCTTTTATTTTATTTTTTTATTTTTTTTTATAAACATAATTTGATTCATCACTTTCATTTGATCTTATCTTCTACAATCATCGCTGTAGATTCTAGAGTTTTTTTAGATTTTTTATCTTTTTACGTTATATTCTAATGAGATAAATATGTACTAGCCAAAGATTAGATATATATTTTAATCACATAGTTTCTACATACTTGAATATTATTTGATTATTTGTTATTAAGTTAGAATTTTGGTGGTCACAGGAAAGGTTTGATATTGGCGGGATGGGGAAGTGAAATATAGGGAGAAATTATTATTTTCTTTCCTAATTGAAGAGGATTGGGACGCGAGGTTTAATTACGAAAAAGTAAAGTGAATCAAGTAGGGTTGTAAAAGTTATGTAGGGCCTTGGGTATGACATATGGTTGGTTGTTATTGGGGGATATTTTTTTACACAAAAGGAATAAAACAACCGTTGGAACTAAAAATAGGTAGTACAATTTTTTTTGTAAATCTACTCTGACACATCAGATTTACACAAAAATATATACACTACGGTTGGAGTTGCTCTAATAGTACGAGCAATTTAACTTATGATAACTTAGAGAAAATCAACTTAGAGGATCCAAGTCCAATTCTTAACAATCTCGTATTGATTTTTTTTTTTTTTCTCTACCAAGGCTTATTTTTAGAGTTTTTGTCATTCTGATTTTGCCAAACTTAATACTTAATCCAGTGTCACACTAAAGTATCCCATTAACAATGAAGTAGACAAGATGGTCTAAACTCAACGAGAGCATATGTAAGTAGTGGAACAAAATAAGTATCACATAGATTTTATTTTAGTTTATATTAGGTAATTAGATTATATAATGATGCATCTATTTTAGTGGACATTATCACTATGTTTCACTATTTTATTAGCTCGTGATACATTGTTATCACTACATAAAAAATATTTAAGTTTTTTTTTTTTGGTAAAAAGGGTTACTATTCAGTTAGTCATGTCTTTTCTGTACACACTAATGCAATAACTTGTGTGTGCGCGCGCTATTTTTATGGATGAATCAATTAAGCTTTATTATGATTCATTGGACTATGGGGCAGGGGCGAAATGGTATTTGAAATTTAGAATCCTATTTGGGTTCGAAGACGGATTTATAGTTAAACCTGCTGTCCCAGTCCATCCCGATTAAGGGATCCTATAAATACAATATAATATAGGCTTAAATTTTTTTTTTTTGGTAAAAAAAGTTATTATTCAGTTAGTCATGTCTTTTCCGTACACACTAATGCAATAACTTGTGAGTGTGTGCGCTATTTTTATGGATGAATCGACCAAACTTTATTATGATTCATTGAACTAAGGGGCAGGGGCGAAATGGTATTTGAAATTTAGAATCCTATTTGGGTTCGAAGATGGATTTATAGTTAAACATGCGGTCCCGGTCCATCCCGATTAAGGGATCCTATAAATACAATATAATATAGGCTTAAGTGAAAAAAAAAAAAAAAAAAAAAAAAAAAAAAAAAAAATCCCTGTAATATAGGTTTTGTGCACAAATAGTTCCTCTTTTTTGAAAATGTGCACTTCAGCTTATAAAATTCAAAAAAGGTTTAAATATGCCCCTCTGACCGCTTTTTGACAAAAAAGTAAATATAAAACCCCATTTTACGATTGTATTCCTATTTTACCCCTACCTATTTCCTATCCCTTCTCTTTCCCCCTCTGCATAAAACCCTAACAAATGCATAACCAAAATCGCCACCGCCGCCACCGAAAATGCAAAAAATAACACTTTTAAGTTTGTCTTCTTCCTCTTCACCCACCCCCCATTTCTCTAAAATTATCACCTTTCTATCTCTAAAACCAAACCTAGCAGAGTTACAATGGACTCCACCACCAACACCACCCAAACTTATCACCAATTCTTTCTCTAAAACCAAACTAGTCACCATTAGTAGCAGAATCAATTGTTGTGATGTTTCCAATTTTTGGCATTTTTTATTTTTTTTTGGAATTTTGTCGTTGCAAGGGCATTTTCATCCTTTATCGTTTTGCGTACCGGACACTGTGGAGTGTGCCGGTTGTGTCCGAGAGTTGTCTGGGGCATTTTATTGAGTTCAAGACTCTTTGAAATGCAAAGGTGATCATTCGGGTATTTTTTAGCTTTTCGGGCCGGACGGTCCCATGTAGGACTCACTACTGGAATTGTCGAGTACTATAATACCCCTAATTTTAAAAGGATGGTCTTGGTATTTATTTATTTGTTTTAATTGTATTTTTTAATTATTTAATTAATTATTTGACTAATTGCTTATGTGTTTAATTGAATTAGGTATTACTTGATTATTTGATTATGTGTCTATGTATTATTTGTATTTGTCTATGTGTTAATTGTTTAATTAGATTATGTGCTTAAATGGTGTTTTGATTAATTGTAAATTAAATGTTTTCTTTTCTTTTATTATTTTATTTTATTTTTCTTTTATGGTTATGGTTAGTAGTAATGGGCCAACCAATTGGGTCCCATAGACTACTTAGATAGGAGGTTGGATATGTATGGATTATTACCCATGGAAATTGTATGTATATATATTATATACATATATAAAAAGGAAAGTAATTTATTAATTATTTCTATGGTAACTTGGGTAGTAATATTTAATCTGATGTATATGTTTTATATTTAAATAATAAAAATATACATAGATTTGATACGTGTTATGTTTTAAGTTACTTTATAATATTATGGTAACTTAAGTATTATTGGATAATCCATTAATAAATAATGGAATGTGTATAATTTATTTATTTAATAAACATATACATAAATTATATACGTAACATATTTTACTTACCTTTTTAATATATATATATATAAAAGAGAAAGTAATTTATTAATTACTTTTATGGTAATTTGGGTAGTAATATTTAATCTGATGTATATGTTTATTTAAATAATAAAAATATACATAGATTTGATACGTGTTATGTTTTAAGTTACTTTATAATATTATGGTAACTTAAATATTATTGGATAATCCATTAATAAATAATGGAATGTGTATAATTTATTTATTTAATAAACATATACGTAAATTATATACGTAACATATTTTGCTCACCTTTTTAATATTTTTATTTTTATTTTTTTTTTTTAGTTGACTTGGATTGGGAAAAGGGTTAGGGTTATTTTATTTAGCCTATAAATATATAGCTATAGGTTGTAAAATGGGGTTAGAAATATTCACGTGATATATACTAGAGAGATAGTGTTAGAGAGGGAAGGAGGAAAATGAAGGAATGAGGAGAAAAATCCTGTAAAGAGAAGATCAAGGAAGAAGAAGTTTAACTTTCGATCCGAAAGTTTAAGGCAAGTTCTTCTTCTATCTCTTTCCCTTTGATTCGTGTTTCTGTACATGCCTAGGAAATTCCAGGATTTTTTAAACACGTAAAATTAAATAATTATGCATGTTTAATTGGGTTAGAACATATGTTTTATGAAATTGGTTCATATCTGTTCTTGTGTTATGAATTGATAAAATGCATGATTTTGATTTGATTTCTTATGTGAATTTTTACATGTTTAAATTATGTATTTTTCATATCTGTGGAATGATGGAACGTATAAATATGCCTAGGATTCCTGAACATTAAATAGGGACTAGGTTTGGGTTTTAATAAATTTAAATAGACTCAATCATAATGATGCTTGCTATTTGAATGTTTTAAACAAACGAATGAATTTAATCTTTTAAAATATTTTAGCAATTGAGATTAAATGTGTAGGATGAATTGGATATAGAGAATTCTTATTTAACGGTATAATAAAATATCATCATGTATAAGATTCAGTTTGTGTAGGACATATGATATAGGAAGTTTAAAGAAATAATAAGTCATTCCTATTATGTGATAACTTGATATCATATTTATCATAGTTATTTATGGAATGTTTGATGTATTTCCTTAATTGTTACATCAATTGTTGGATTGTGTGGTTTAATGCACCGGTATGGGACGGTGGCATTCTAGGGATGGATTAACTTATCAGTTAAGTCCTACCTATTTTATATAAGGGAATGGATTAACTAAAATGTTAAGTCCTACTTATATTTAAGTCAGGTCAGCTGAACAAGTTGAATGACTTATGGATGATTAATTTATTATATATGGGAATGGATTAACTAAAATGTTAAGTCATACTTAGATTCAAGTCAGGTCAGCTGAACAAGTTGAATGACTTATGGAGGATTAATTTATACTGGATAGGATGGTTACTAGATTTTATATATATAAGTATGGTGCCATGATATGAGCTTGAGTCTCAGGATCAATGGTTAGGGCGCGTATATCGCCAGGGATGTGTAGCTAGATATAGTGTAGTTGTGTACCCTGATAGGTCTAGGTACTCATGCCCACTATATGTGCGTTTTGCATGCTGCCTACTATTCAGGTTGAGACAACCCTATAGTCTAGTGAGGTTCCTTTAGTGTGTATATATGTATATACGGACTACTAGTTACTGTTGGATTAACTAGGATGTATACGTGTATCGGATCTCTGCTTGGACTGTAGTAGAGTAGAACTTGTTTGTGGGCTTGACCCACCATTATTTTTCAGGTGTTCGTCACGAGTAGAGGTTGTTCGTGCTGAGCGGGGATCAGTCTACTTCATTCTTCCGATGCTACATAGGAGTTCCTTTATGATTCAGTTTCCTGTTTTAGATTACTGTCATTTGTTTAGTTTCGATTTTCTAGGGGTCCACACAGTATGGATTCCCGAGTTGTATTTTGGAGGATCAGTTGTATCAGAAGAGTTTATTAATTAATGGAAATATATTATGAGGTTTATTATTAGATTATCATTTTAGTTTCTTGTCAGCATTTTATTTATTCTTCTTTATTCTTTTGTACTCTGTGTTCGTTTATTATCAATTTGTTTTGATATCCTCAGGTATTCGGGCGTGGGCCTGGCCAACCCGCATTCGGAAATTCGGGGGTATCACAAGTACTGAGGCTTTAGTTGGATCCATTTGCATCATAATCATTTTTATTAATGTGTTATGTGTGGTTTTTGTATAGTTGGTGCATATATATGTTTTTGGTGGGAATTAATAAGAAAAAAAGAAAAAGAAAAATTATAGAAGAAATTAGTAGGACCCACTTTAGCCTTTTGAAATGAATTAGAGACCACATATGGTCTCATCTCTCTCTCACTCTCGTAACCCTCTCTCTCACCCTCTTTCTCTTGATTTTTTTTCTTTTTCCTTTAGTCTTAAATCTTTAGATCTTGATTTCTCCTTCATTACTTGGTGTTTTTAAGTGCCGTTTGCGGCAAATTGAAGCTCACGACGAGATCTACGAGTTGATCGGAGCCAATCTCCATTTGACCACCATTTAAGGGATCTCTAAATCCTAGGGGTTGAGGTGAAATTGAGGTTTTTCATCAAATTAGAGGTAGGGGTCTCTAATTCATACAATCTTACACCTTTGTGAGTTAATCTTACTTGATTAGTGATTAAGCATGCTAATTTGTGTTTATTTGCCCTAAAGTGATTGATTTGTGTATATAAAGTATATGATTTTGTGTGTAGTTGATGTTATGCAAATAAAAATGCTTAATTGGTATTACTTCTTGCCTATTGTTCTTAGAATTTGCCAAGTTTCAAGCATGATGTTCTCTTGGGATTTCTGATGAAATTTTGCTATGTAATATGAACTTGAATTGGTGTATGATAATGGATAATGATATGACATGGAATAGCATGATGCATTCATGCATAACATTGGGTAAGGAAAATGGGAAAGTTGTTTTGAAAAATGAAATAAAGGAGTTTTTGGAAAAAAGTTTTGATAAAAGGATTTTGTGAAAACCCAGACGCCAAGGGGGTATCGAGGGTCCGTGACGTTAGTGTAGCCTAGAGGGGAAACTAGGAAGATCGCCCTAACGTGGTTGAGTTATTTGGCCCCAAATGACACCACGGGGTTACCAAGGATCAGGAACAGTAGCCAATCATTTTCTCATGTCGCTAAGGGGGTACCAAGGGACGGGTTACATTAACGGTTTGAAAAGTAAAGAATGGAAGTGATTTGAAGCATGGGGAACGACATACATAGCATCACACATCATGGCATGGCATTGTTTATTTTTAAGTTGGAACTAGATGTTATATTTTCTCCCGGTAAGGCATGACCCCTAATTCTCTATCCCTATTCATTATTTGGGATTCACGGGGCCACAAGAGGTGTGTCTCAGGCATCACCTACTGAGCAAATTGTTCACCCTATTATTAAACATTTTTTAGGGGCGGGGAAAGAAGTAGTGGATGCTGACCTTCCACAAGCATGAAGAGGGCTAGAAATCTATTTTAATACATTTTGTATATTTCCTGTTCTTTTGTAAAGTCTTAAAATTGTAGTAAAATGCATTCATTTTTGCAAACCTTAACTATGTATTGTAATTGTAGTTCTTAATGGAATTTTGATGTAAGTTTAAGACTATGTAAACATTTTATCATAAATGGGACAAGTTATGTATGTTTAAAAATCTTGAATTATTGTTCATTCTTTTGCCGTGAATTCGGACTTGTTGCAAATCAGGTTTTCCGCATAAGTTGGCTTACAAAGGGACTTATCATTTTGATGTTTGAGACAACAGGTAGCAGCATCCCACAGCCTATCAACCGGCTGACTCTCACCATCAGCCGACTGAACCTCCATCATCAGCAGACCGATGCTTGTACAGTGAAAGTCCTGAGAGCATTTCATTTTTCCCATCGTTTCAACCGACCGACCCTGTAGGTCAACCGGCTGATCCTGCTTTGTCAGTCGGCCGATGAAGGCCCATCAGTCGGCTGATCATTCCCTTATAACATGTAATGTTTGACCATTATTGTAAGGTTATGTTATTGGTTACTTTGAGACCCCAGATTAACTTGTATGGCAGATAAGGACACGGAAAGTTGATGGTTTGACCAAGTTGACCTCGGGTTTGGGAAAGGACCCGGTTAATGGTCCGGACCCACAAGTTCGGGTCGTTACAACAATAATGGACTCCAAAAAGATGGGTATAAGCACTAAATTACGAACCCTAGAGTGCATATGTAACCATTAAATGTCGAATTTTAAATCAATTATGAGTAGAATATAGACACACACGGTGTTTTGAAGATTTTCAGACAGACCCAACCTACAAACCCATTTTCAGTGATCTCAAATCCTTTTTGAGAGCTTAGCGCGCGCGCATACACACATATATAGACACACATATTTGAATATATATATATATATATATATATATATATTCAAATATATATATATATATATATATTTGAATATATATATATATATATATATTCAAATACAGAGCTTTGTGACGATCATGGTGGTATACATTGCTGATGAAGATAGTTGTGGTGTTTTGGTGCTTCAGATTGAACCGTATAAATACATACACATATATACTTAATAGATGTGGTGGTGTAATGATAGTTTCAATCAGTGATTGCAAATATATATATATATATTTATTTGGGTTTGTGTAATACCCCTAGTTTTCAAAAGGATAAAATTGGGAATTTAATTTTGTTTTTCGTTGATTAATTGATTTAGTTATGTGTTTTAGTTGTTTTGTTTCTTAATTGTTTAATTATGTGTATTTAATTGTGTTTATTTAAATTAATATTGTCTAATTGTGTTTTTATTTAATTATTTATTTGACTTGAAATTTTCTATGTGTTTTCAGTGACTTATGTAGTTATATTTTTTTTTATTTGTTTTTTTTTAATTGGATGATTTAATTGTGATGTAATTTAGTTAATTAAAAGTAGGTTAAAAGACGTGTGTTTTAGAATAACTCAATTGGTTTATATTTTCCATGGTAGTGTATATAGTGTAGGTTTAGCGTTTTGAAGATTAGTTAGCCGGCTTTTAATGAGTCGTGGAATTAGGATTAGGGTTTAGCAGGAACCTATATATATATAAGACAGTATGGTTTGCTAGGTTGAAAACCCTATTCATGACATAGTATATTGAGAGGAAAAACAGAGAGAAACTGCAGAGGGAATCAGAGAGGGTCATGAGAGATCACCTGTAAGGCTAAAGGAGAAAGAAGGGGTTGCTTTGGGATGGAATTAAGAAGTAACAGAGGGATGAAACAATGATCAGAGGAAGGAACGATCTTGGAGAATTCTGAAACATGAGACGGCATTGAAAGGTTTCAAACTGAAACCTAAAGGCAAGTTTCATTATCTCCTTCCTGTAAACTTGTGTTCTGTGCATTCTTTATAGTCTCCAGGGACTAATTCAACTTTTAAAATTAATGGTTGACGCATAATGTATCAGACTGAAATCTGTTTATGGTTTAAATCACTGAAATTGGTTCCTGCATAAAACTGTGTTGATTATGGTTTTAAACTTCTGTAAATTAATTCGTAAGGGAATCCAAGGAGTTTTTAGGATGGTTTGGACTATAATTTAACACTGAAAACTTTAAAACATAATGTTGATACATGTTTCAGACTTTAAACTGTTCGTATGCTTAGTTAAACTGAAGTTGGTCTTTCTTGCACAAACTGTTGTGTGTTGTTTTAGTTTTTTGTCAATCGGTTCACACTGGAATAAGAGGAGTCTCTAGGGATTTAAGAACTTTAATTGAACCCTAATAATCTTTAAAAGGTTTGGAATAGGACACTGGACTTCGCCGGAAACATAGAAGGTAACCGGACGAAGTAGAGAAGAAGTCTGGAGCAGAGAAGGCTCTCAAAAGGGGGAGAGCCGGCTCTCTCAAAGAGAGAACCATCTCTAGGGCAAGGAGAGCCGGCTTCCCTTGTGGGAGAGCTGGCTCTAGGCTGGTTAGAGCCTGCTCCATGGTTCTAAGAGCAGGCTCTGTGGTTTTGTGCAATACAGAAGCTTAATTACGCACTGTTTGGTTCAAACTGGCTTAGTTTCAGCTGTGTTTAGGTTACTGTGATGGTTTTAAATCTTAATTCATGGAGTATTAAAGCCCTAGGATGCATTTATTTATTTATATACTAATGTTTTAAACCGTAGGAAAATTTAAAGCAAGTCGCAGGTTGTTTACAGACTTAACGGACCGGAAGGATTTAATTGTACAAACTGTGTCTAGAAAATTAAAAAGGGTTGGAACATGGATTTTAAACAATATTACCATGTTATATTAGAGCCACACATAATAAATTAGTGTCTTAGTATTCATGGATTTAACCGTAGGAAAGTGTACAACGGTACAGGCGATTAACAGATGGTAGGAGTTTAATTGCCTAATTTAATTTTAGTAATTTAACGGAATATGTTTATATTTCTAACTCTTGCTTTGGTTGCACGCTAGGATCATTTAATTAACAAGTTTGGTCTATGCATAATTGGATGTTAATGGTGGAATTACTAAATTCTTTTCTGCAACGCATGGATTTAAGCTTGGAATTTTAATTGCTATAATATTAAGCATTACACTGCAATTATTTGGATTACGGTTTGGATTTAAATTGCTAAATTAGTACTATTGGATATGGCCTGGAATTAATTGGAGAATTATAAATATATTTTCTGTCAATTAAATGGATGGATGCTGGAGTTTAGCTTGATGATTTATTAAACTTTGTCTCGTTAGTACATGGATGGATTCTGGATTTTTAGTTGATGAACTGTTTAAATTCTGTATTTATCAACTATTTGGATTATGTGGATTTTATGTAATGAACTGCTTAAAAATGTTGTATCATTTACTAATCATTTGCATGATATGCACCGGTATGGGACGGTGGCATACGGAGGGACGGATTAAATCAAAACGCTAATCTCTACCCATTCATACATAAGGAATGGATTAACTAAAACAGTTAAATCATACATGGATGCATGTCTTGTCAATTAAACGGTTGAACAACATAACGGATTTATGTTTTATCTTTCTGCACTAGGAAGGAATTTATATAAATACTTATGGTACCGTGGTACGAGCTTGAGTGTCCTGATCACGGTTGGGGTGCGTATATCGCCTGAATGGATAACTGGACCTAATGACGTTCCCTGGTAGGTCTAGGTGTGCATGACTACGCTACGGCATTTTGCGTGTTACCTTCTACTCAGGTGTGATGACTATAGGTTAATGAGTATCCTATAGTGTGTATCTATATCTATATGGACTATTTTAGATATTGCCGAACTATCTAGGATGTATCTGCATATTGGATTTATGTACGGATTGTAGTAGATTGGAAATTACATGTGGGCCTGACCCACTCCTATTTTTCAGGTGTTCGCCAGTACCAGACTTAGAGTTTGATCGTGTTGATGCAGTTACAGACACTCACCCATCCGACTACATAGGATTTTCTTTTCTTTTTAGTTTTGGATTTAAATTCTGTAATGTTAATTATCGTTTGGGATTATTAGGGGTCCACTAGATGGATTCCCGAGTTGTACAGATTTGAAGGCTTTAAATTATATTAATTTATTATTTAAAGTTTGAGAATTTTTATTTTTAGGATTTCTTTCAGCGCATTATTATTTTATCCTTAATTCAATTTTTATTCCTGCTTGTTTACATATTAATTGTTTGGTATCCCTCAGATCTGTGCTCGGACTCGATCACCCATGACTCTAGAATCGAGGGGTATCACAGTTTGCTTTGGAAAACCAAAAATCTGTTGCAGTGTTGAGTGGAGAAAGAAAGAAAGAGTGGACAACGGTGGAGGGGTTGGATGAAATGATGGAAAACGCCGACAATGGGTTCCTCCCCTCTGCACTGCCCTCATGGTGGAATGACTCGACGATGCATGCGGTAACAATTTGTAGTGGCGACAATGCCTTGGCGAGCGCGACCACAGACAAAGACGACGCCGATAGTATACCAGGCGAATCGGCCTCGCTGGTCCAAGGGCTGCGTCGAGAATGCGTAGGCAGAACTGCAATTACAATTTCGTCCCAGTTAATAAAATACTAATTCATTGAAAAAAGGGCATTTTAGGCAAAATGTTTACCTTCAAAATAAGGTAGAAAAAAAAAAGAAAAAAAAGAAGAAGAAGATGCTTGGGGGTTCGCCGAACTGTGTAAGCTTCACCGGTGCCACAGAGAGGGATGGATATTGATTATAGTAAAATGACTCAATTACCCCTTAAATTAAAAATCACAAGAGTATTTTTAAGGGTATATTTGTCACAAAAATGTTAGCTTTGTGGGTGTCACAAAAATGTTAGCTTTATGGGAATTGTCTAAAATTGTAATTTTACATTGCCTGATTTTTTTAATATTATTTCATTTTATTGACAAGAGGGTATTATAGTCTTTTTATGCGAACGGGAAGTATTTGCATCAAATTGATAGTATACGGGGGTTTTATACCACATAAGGACTTCTTTTCACTATATCACATAAAGCTAACATAAAGCAGAAGCGAATTTGAGAGCGGCACAATTAAATCATAAATAGTGAGAATTTGAGCGCGCGGAGCATGAGAGCGGGAGCGCTCTCGAAGCATGAGAGCAACACCCGTTGAGAAGAATTATATGACTTAGCTTCACCCTATAATATATATGTTAAAAGCGTTAGGGCTTATAATAACATCCTGGCTGCGTCGCTTCCCTCCCCTAATCAACAATTCTAGGTTTTAACATTCTTATACAACTCGCTGTTTGCCGACCATTCTTTCCGACCAACCACTCAGGTCACGATAGGTATGGTTTTGACCAAATCGTGTGAATAATATGTATATGTAGAGTCCAAAGAGGGAGAGAGAGTATTCTCTCTATATAATTATATACAATGTCGGATCCAAGGTTGGGCTGGGCTGGGCTCCAGCCCACCCAAATTTTTTTATTTTTTATTTTTTATTACTATGGGTATTTTTAGTCCCCCCCCAATAAAAATTATTATTACTATTAGTCCACCCAAATAAGCCCAAGACAGCTAAGCCACAATACTAAAATAAAGGCCCAAGCCAAACAAGCCCTAATACATGTACTAGTCGAACCAGAGCAACCTCTATTCATTCATCAGATCATCAGAGGCTTCCAGCCTTATGCTTTGTTTAGAATGTTGGAGTTGATGGGATTTGGATTTGGAAATAGGATTTGCCTTGTTTGGAACCATTGAATTATAAGTGGGATTTGAAAATTATAGGGTTTCAATTACCTTTTTTTATTGCGTTTCAAATCCAGTCTAAAAAGTTAGGATTTGACAAGATTTGACGGGATAAATAGTCATTAATTATATATTTCCTTAATTAACCCTCCAACGGCTTCTTCTTATTAAATTGGCCCTATCCTATTAAATATCTACTACCATATCTCAATCTCTAATGTTTTCCTTCATATTCTCTTATATATATATATTCCTCTAAGTGTTGAGCATATCTAGGTTAATAGTAAATTGCATATTCAAGTCTTTTGTGTATTTTGTTTTTAATTCTTTTTATATCATCTGAAATTTATTTAAGTACGTATCTTATCAGCTTTTAACCATTTAAGTCTTGAGGTTACCCAAGTTTGCTAGGTGAGTAAACTATGAATCTGTAATTATTTAAATTGAAACGAATTGATTTTTATATGCATATCTATAGTTCTATTTCTAATTGTTTCAAACTTGGTCAAGTCAGTAAATGAATTTGTAATTGAAACATTGTTTAGCATATTATATCCTCTCTGTTTTTTATTTTTTATTTTATTTATTATCATTTATTTTATTTATTATTATTTTTTTGCTATAGTTTAATATATTTAAATTGCATTTAACAAATTGATCCACCACTTTTGTATTTACTTCAAAAATCTACAATCCAGAATTTTATAACAAAAAGTGATGTTGCAATCCTCCATAATTTACACCAATATTTTTTTTGTTTGGTATACTTCAATATCTTAAATTACGTTTAACAGATTGATCCTCAAAGTTATGGAGTAAGACATCAATTTCTCAAAATTACCAAAAGTCTCTGTTTAACAGATTGATTCACCACCACTTTTGTATTCTTGTACTTGAAAAAACCATACAGAATTTTATAACGAAAAGTCATACTCCAATCCTCCATAATTTACACCAATTTTTTTGTTTAGTATACCCAAAGTGCGTTTAACAGATTGATCCACCACCACTTTTGTATTCTTGTATTTGAAAAATCTACCATTGAGAATTGTATAACCAAAAGTCTGCATTTAACAGATTGATCCACCACCACTTTTGTATTTTTGTACTTGAAAAATTTACATAAATGGAGCAGAATTTTATAACCAAAAGTCATGGAATCCAATACTTTAGTATACTTAAAAATTTAAACGAATAGAGCAGAATTTTATAACCAAAAGTCATATCATCCAATTCTTCAAAATTCACAACATTTATGTGCAACAAAATGTATTGTGATTGAATGAATAAATATTACACTTTTATAACCTTCATAAGTCATATATATATATATATATATATATATATATATATATATATATATATATATATATATATATATATAAAAGCCAATATTGCCAATATTATCTTTAATAATTAGTTTACTTAAATAAGTGTACTTAGTATTTAATAAATTAATTAATTATACGTAATAGTTATTATTAATAATTATATGTAAGGTAACAGTGAAAGAAAAATACAACAGTCATTTTATATTAGAAAATTGCAAGAATATATTCGTAATTTATTGTTCTTCCAATATATCCAACAATTTGAACGTGAAAAAAGCTATAATCATTTACTTTGCAACCTAGTGCTAGGGTTTCATTATTAATCATGATATATAAATTTAAATATCAAATGTAGATGGATATCAGACAATAAATTGAAAGGAAAAGACAAAAGGCCATTGGAGTAGTAGTTGTTTTCGTGGCACATTTAGTCACATTATTATCAGCTTAACAATAGTCTGGTTATATATGTAGATCGATTTCAGAAAATGTTGGTGATAGAGAAGAAGTAAGAAAAAAATTAATGAAGGAGATTATTAATAAAGATAGAACTCATGACCATTTACGTATGTGGCCAAATACTTTTGCTAAGCTTGTTGGAATACTTCGGGGAAGTGGTCGTCACAAAGATAATACATATAACTGCGTAGAAGAACAAGTTGCAAAGTTTTTACATATTCTATCTCACAATGTGAGAAATCGAACAATTCGATTTTTTTTTAATCGCTTCACTGAGACAATAAGTCGTCATTTTCACAATGTTATGAGGGCGATTATTTCACTTGAAGATTAGTTTATCATACAGCTTAACAGAACTACAACACCACCGGAAATAGTAAATAATAACATATTCTATCCCTACTTTAAGGTAATTTTCAATTATAATTTTGTACAACCATTTTATAACAACTACTAAACTATATTTATTAATTTGATAGGATTGCGTTGGAACTATTGATGGAACACACTTTCGTGTAAAAGTTCCAAAAGAAGAAGTTACACGATTTAGAGGACGAAAAGATTTTCCTACACAAAATGGCTTAGCAACATGCACTTTTGATTTAAAATTTACATATGTTTTGCTTGGATGGGAACGATCAGCAGCTGACTCAAAGATTCTACAGAGCGCGTTAAATAGAAAAGATAATTTAAACGTGCCTGAAGGTATTTAAATTTAATATTATCACAATAATATCATAAGTATAAGCAAATAAAAACTAATCCACTTTACATGTTTTTAGGTAAATTTTATCTTGGTGACGTAGGATTTGCTTTAAAATGTGGATTTATTACTCCTTATCGAGGGATGCGTTACCACTTAAAATAGTATTCAAAACGTGGTCCCGGAAATTCAAAAGAGATATTTAATCACAGACATGCTTCTTTACGTAATGCAGTTGTAAGGGCATTTGGTGTGTTAAAAAAAAGACTTCCTATTTTGGCCAGTGGAACTGAACCACAATACAATTTTGACACACAAACTAAAATTATATTAGTTTGTTGTATTTTACATAATTTTCTATTAGGAATAAAGCCAGATGAAAGATTAATGGCAGAAGTTGATGAAGATCTTATGAATTGTGTGAGGTTGAACACCCACAAGAAATGCCAAGGAACGACTTGAGTGAAGAGGGTAGACAAGGATCAATGCGAAGAGATCTCATAGCGGCAAACACGTGGACTGATTATGTGGCTAATCAATAATTCTAAGGAAATTTGATGCATTTGAAAGTAAATTTTCATTTATCTTATGATGTGAAACTTCTTTTTTTATTATTGTTATTTAAGAAATTGTTTACTTCTTACCTTATTTGTTTTATTGATTTTATTATAGTTCTTATTTCAAATTGATAATATATACTTTTTAAAAAATATATAATTTACTTGTGAATGTTGCTTTATAGCTTAAACAATGGATACGAGTGATTCTGATGACAAAACAAATGCACCGGAATACATTGTGTGGACACAACAAATGAATGAATTTTTACTTAACGTTTTGCTTGACCAAAAAACACAAGGATAGAAACCTGATAGAAATTTTAACCCTTCAGCATATAACGTTGCAATTGAAGCAATGAACTTGCATTTCACTACAAAGGTAAATAAAGATAATATTCAAAATCAATTAAAGACATTGAAAAGAAAAATGGATATTGCTTTGGAAGTTTTGAGGCGCGGTAGTGGCTTTGCTTGGAATGATAGTACTAAAACAATAGATGCTGAAATGCTTGTATTTGATACCTTAACTAAGATATGAAAATGTTGAATAAAATATTATCTTTAGTTTTTTTTATATCATAAAGTTAAATTTTTGAATGTTTCCTACTTTGATAGAGTTACCCGGCTGCATGCTAAGTCAGAAATGTCTCGCTTCCTTTGTTTAATGTTCTACGTGAAATTTTTGAAAAAGATAGAGCTACTGGATCAAGAGCTGAAATAGTAAAAGAGAAAAAACGTTGTTGGGTAATAGGAGGAAAAAGACACGAGCATGGCAATGTGAGGAAAAGACACAAGTATTGACAAAATAGATGAAATGGTTGCAAGAAATGAGATCAATCTTGAGATTTAAAGGAAATTGAATGTATAAGTGTTCGACAATCACAAACTACATAGGCGCCTTTTGCGTCTGCATCTTCCTCGAAGGATAGTAACAGTAAAAAAAATATTTCAAAATATGACGAGCTGAACCAAAATATTAGTGTCATTACTAGCTTAGTGACTCAAATTGCAAATGCATTTGATAGATCTAATATTGTGGCTGAGAAAGGTACACGTCGATTCTATTATGGTGTAGAAATATTTTCGGAATTAAAGAATATGGACGAAGTTAACAATGCCTTATTTTTTCTGCTTATGACTTTCTTATTTCGAATCCCCTTACAGTTGAATGATTTTTTTAGGTGCCTGGATGAGATGCGTAGAACTTAACTGTTTTGGAAAATGATTGCACGCTTTCCGCAGGTTTAGTTTACTTTTTAATATTATTATTTTTTAAGTATGTTGGTGATGATAGTTGAATAAGTTAGTTTTTTTTTTTTTAAATAAAAATAATAAATAATTATTTTATTTATTTTTTAAAATAAATTTCACTTTTGAGAGTTCCATCACGTAATGATCAAACTTCTTGTTTGTTTCTTGATATAACTTTATAACTTTGGAGTATATTTTACAATAAAATAATTATTTCATTTATTATTTAAACAATATTAAAAATAATATTATATTATTTTTATTCAAAACACCATTTTAAATCCAATTTGTTCCAAACATATAAATAAAACTTCATTTTAATTCCAATTCCATTTCAGATTCCTTTTCCAAATCCTAAAATAATTCATTCCAAATAAAGCCTAACCTCTTTAGGGGAAGTTCTTTTCGCTCATCTGCACAACTCCACCAGGACCACCGGCACCACTGTCCTCCTCTGCGTTCCGAGTCGCCGCCGAGATCCGCCCTTGCCCCTTGGTACGAGTTGAAGCCTCGTTGTGTCTGTCAGCAGGTATGCATGATTATGCTAGTTTTAAGTTTAATTTAATTTGTGATGCTTCAACACTCCAAGATTTCAAACCCCCTGACAGCGGGTAGCAATTAGAGAAGAGTAGTAGGGGAAATTTATTTGACTACTGATTGAACCAAAGCCCTCATTGGATTTGAAGTAGGTTTTTGTTCATTGGGTGTTCTTGGCTGATTTGTTGCCGGTCATTACAGAATTTGCATCATGACAACTGTGTCTCACTGTAATTTAATTGGTCTTAATGAGCAATTTAGATAGATCTCATTGCTTATTTAAAAGATAGAACAAGAAAATTAAACCCCATTAGAGAATGTGTTATGCTGAACAATAATGATGAGTATTAGGACATGAAGTAAAACATAATTTGAGATAAAATTGTTGCAGAGGCAGTTCTCTGAAATTATATATATAGAATAAATTCATAATTTGAACACTTTCAAATCATCATGAAAATAAACAGAGCTCTTTATCTAGAAAGTATTCAACAAACAAATACTTATAAAAAAAAACAAAGTATTCAACAAACAAACAAAAAAAAAAATCTATGGCATTATAAACTAGGAAAATTTGATGATTTTGATCTCTAAGTAGACTAGTAGTATTAGTATAAAAGAAAACATTTTAATCCAATAATTAACAAATTAGAGGTTACTAACTTACTACAGATTTAGATAAAACAAATATAGATGGGTAAGTGTTAGAATTTCAATTGATTTATAAAAAAAAACCAACAAACAAAAATTGCAATAATTCAATCTTTAAAACCCAAAAACCAAATATGAAACGTGTTAAAACAACGATGCGTAGCACGATGGGAGATGAATTTCTTGCTAATTGCATGACCGTACGGGACCTTGTTTGAAAAATTGACTTGGAGTCTATTATCGACAAATTCGAGTCTTTAAAGACTCGTCGAGCACAACTTAGATAGATATTTGTAATCTTTGAATTCAAATATATATCTAATTAAAATGCTACAAGGATCGGTCAAGAATGGCCCAGCCTCTGGAAATGAGGGCCATGCTGGGTAGATTATGTTATAAAAAAAATTTTACTTAAGAAATTGTGTTTTTAAATTTATATTTAATTTTAGCCCACCCCATTGACAATTGTTGGATCCGCCATTGATTATATATATTCTTCATCCATATGTATGTTGTCTTTGTATGCTTCTCTGTTCACTCCTAATAAGTTTAGACTGGATGGGTAGGGTTTGACGAAATCTTACCCGACCTGGTAGCCTAATTCCAATTTTATTATAAAGAGTTACTTTTATTATTTATTTATTTATTGTTATTTATTTATTTGTTAGGTTTTTTTGAGCCAACTGTGAATAAATCATTACAACTTGGGATCTGAATTCAATTCAAGTCCATTTACTTTCACTTCTACAAGCTTCGAATTGAATCTCTGCTCCTGTTCTTCTTATGGCCGACTCAAACGAGCCTCAACAATCTGAACAAGGTATGATGATTTCTCTCCTTTACCTGTCCTTCTGTCGTCTTTTATTGCATATATATCGATTTCATATTTCAATTTATATTTATTTCTGTTTTTGTATTTTACAGTCTGTAATTTCTTTCGAAAACCATCAAAGAACAAGAATATCAGAAAGCGAACACTTGATGATGAAAACGAAGAAGAAGAGGATTCAAAAACTGAGACCTCGCTGTTTGTCAATAAGAAAAAGCCCCCCAAACCTGACAATAAGCTACACTTCTCTACCGGACCCTCCAAGCGCACAGTTTCATCTGAATCAGACATAGACTCCAATGCCTCAATGTTTCAATTCGAGTCCTCAAAGGAAATTCAAGTTCAAGATGATAGTAGGGCAACAGCAACCCTTGAAACTGAGACTTTTTTTTCGAGAGATGCTTGAGCAATCCGTGAGAGGGTTCTCAAGAAAGCAGAGGATGCTTTGAAGGGGAAGCAAAAAAGCTCTGGCGATGAAAAGCTGTACAAAGGAATTCATGGGTATACTGACTACAAGGCTGGGTTTCGAAGAGAGCAAACAGTTGCGGCAGAGAAAGCCGGTGGGGCGCATGGGCCTCTTAGGGCTTCTGCTCAAATAAGAGTGTCAGCAAGGTTTGATTACCAGCCTGACATTTGTAAGGATTACAAAGAGACTGGTTATTGTGGGTATGGAGATTCTTGTAAGTTTATGCATGACCGGGGCGATTATAAGTCAGGGTGGCAAATGGAGAAGGAGTGGGAGGAAGCTGAGAAGGCAAGGAAAAGGAATTTGGCTATGGGTATGGATGACAGGGATGAAGGAGCAGCAGACCAGAGTGATGAAGATGATGATGGTTCATTGCCCTTTGCGTGTTTTATTTGTAGGCAGCCTTTTCAAGACCCTGTTGTAACCAAGTGCAGGCACTACTTCTGTGAGCATTGTGCATTAAAGGTTAGCCTTCTCAAACCCTTATCTTATTTGATCATGATCATATTGTTGGTTTATCTACGTTATCTTATCAGGTCTTATTGTATGCCTTAATATTTATTGCTTTTCACTGGACTATTTGAAATGAGAAATTTATACTAGATGATGAAGAAATAAGAATATTTAAATTACAAAACACGTACGCACATGTATAATTGTGTGAGTTCAAATAATTTTATTGCTCTTATTGTAAAGAAATAAACTTGTAAGATGCTGTTATAAGTAACTTTTCTTTGTCTGATGCAGTTGTAATTTTTAATTTCCACTACCATAAAATACAAGCATCTCCGTATCAAACAATGTTATGAAGATAATATCACATAAAGAACCTTCTTGAATTACTAACCCCATTACAGATTAAATCTTAAGGGTTTGAATGTTTCTTCTTTAAAGCTCTAGTCTCACTACCAAAGCCTTGGCTTGAGTGGTATGTCTTCCACCTCTCAGAAAGGGGGGTTGGGGTTTAGGGTTCAACACCTTGTGGGGCATGTTTGTTAGAATATATCTATTTAAAAAGGGCATTAAGTAAAATTGGTCGCTTGTACTCCTCACTCAATGCACACAACTTCTTAGTTTAGGATAATGAGACATGTTGTATTATAGGCATGGCAATTCTATCTAATTTTTTGTTGTCAGGTGTAGTAAATTTTGATTAAACATATTTGAGTTTTTGAAATTCGAGAGTCAAACAAAGTTCAGACTTGTCACACTCCTAGCGTATTCACTCCCGCAGTCATGGATATGATATTGGCTTACTCGGTGAGAACATTTTTGAAAATTACTGGTTTACCAATGGTAAGACAAAACAAGAAATGTTAGGATCGTATAAATGTTGTTGCAGGAGATAAAACATATTCCTATCATTTCAATCAGGTGGGGATATGCATCTTGTTTATATGACATTAAGTGGTGCATTCTAGTGTCTGGGCTACTTAGAGGAGAATAAAAGTGATAATGACCATTGCTTGATATAATACTAGCTTCAAGGGTCCGTCTTATATTAATGATTAAATATAGGAAACAGCACAATACATTTGTCGAAGTTACATAGTATGTTGATAAGTGGAATTAAATGCTGGAATTGGGTGTGGGAGCTGGGGTCCACCTTTGATGATATTTGTTGATATTAGATTTGTACACAACATTGATAATGATATGAAGTGGAATTGGGATTTTAACTAATGATCCATATGAAAAGACTTCCCGTTTTACGTGACATTGACTTTATTTTATCTTTACCGATTTCAATTGCCACACAAGTGTAGAAACTAAGCATCTGATGTCAAACTTGCTTTTCCTAGAAGGCATATGGGTGCTGTCTCCACAATTCTTGCTTTTTAGGTTTGGGTTCAAGTGATTTTGTTAGGTTTGGAATTAATCTTATTCAAGACAAGGGCCCAAGGCAGAAGTACTTAATGTTACAGAGATACTCATTTTAAGAATTAAATTGAGGTCCTATTCAGTAAGATTCCCCCAACTCCTCTCATAGAAATATAAAATTTAAGGTGTTAATTATGTTGTATTATGCATAAAATTTGTTCTGCATCTCGTTTGAGAAGGTGGATCCATCCCAACCAAATTTTTTTTTCTTTATTTTAAACATTAATAGATTACCCGGAATTTTCTCTTCTTTAAGTCTTTTCTTGGTTGTCCTATATCGTTTTCAGTGCAAAATGAAAATGCAATCTGATACCATCTTGATTCTGTGCCTTAAGAATAACTTTGTAGTCTTTTGACAACCTAAAACAATTATTTTGCTTCTCTTTTCTGGCAGAGAAGTTTTGTTCCTAGTAGATATTTCACTTGTTACCTTCCTTCAAAGCAGTAGTTGCTACCTATGCACCACCATATTTATTACACCACCCTCATAGTTGATCCTTAATCCCAGCTCTTTGATTAAGGTCGCTAAGAATGTGAACAGTTAGAAATTTCAGTTGTAAGTTGCAACAAATCTCATAACAAATACGGGTGAGATTTTTGGTGGTTTTTTGTTGATGAAGATGAATCATATATGGTGAATCCTGATGTATAACCAGTAACTCCCTCCTTGGATAAACATTAACAATCAGATTGGTGATTTTCATTGACTTTAGAATTATAATACTGCAATCTCATTGTGAAAAATTTTAGGGGAAGGAATTTTGGATGGTAAAGAAAAAACAATGTTCATAAAACAAGTGTGGTTTAAATGTGGATGTTAAAATGTATGCATTTTAAGACAAAAAGGGATAAATTTAGAAACAATTTCATTTGTTATAGCATCCATAAAAAAGTTAAAATGAGAGAAAATTGACCAAGACGGTTTAACCAAGATCAATAGCTATACCCACAAGGAGCGTAACATGGCTCGTATTAAAGATAACGTTAGAAAACTGAGACCAAAATTAGTACGAGTTGAGATAGTGATGAAAAATACAATAATGTGTTACTTAATTGACAGAACTGGCTTTAGATAGAACAGAATGTTGAAACAAGATTCACTTAACCGCCTCAAAATAGTTGGCTTAATGTTTTATTAAATCGAATTGAGTTAAGCAAGTTTGGTAGAATCTATATATATATATATTTTTAACATTTAAATATATTTATTCTGTTACAGCATTGCATATCTTACTTCTCATTGGAAACTTAATCCGATTTTCTATTATAGCATCATTCTTTCCATATTTCATATCTTCTCTAATTAGGCTGTTACTTCCTAATCTTTTTGTCCACAGCATCATTTGAAGAATAAAAAGTGCTTTGTTTGCAACCAGCCTACCCTTGGCATATTCAACACTGCTCATGAGATACGAAAGAAGATGGCTGCTGAGGGAAAATAGTAATGTTTGGCCATTCTGTTTGGTCGGTGCCATGCTTTGTAATTGCATATACTCGTGAAATATCTTCTTGACGTTGTAAGTTTACCTTTTATCGAATTATTGTTGATCCATTAGTCTCACAATCTACATGAATTGTATGAATCATACATTGTGCCAAAGTAGTTTAATTTTTACAGCCATGAGCATTACATCAATCTATGTATTATATGTCCCCCATTTGCAAGGTGCTCGGAGGGGAAATCATTATTTTTGTGCAAAGTGACTGTTCAGTAGCTCGAACCTGCTCCATCACCTTTGTAAGTCTGGGTTTTACCATCAATTTAAGTGAATTTGTTATAAATCCTACATTGAGAAACAGTGGTTTCATTTTTATTGCCAGAAGCATTTGCTATGGATACAGACATTTTAGTTGATTTTAAACCTTTTCCATTCTCAGAAATCATGCTTATGTTCTTTTCTGTCCCCTCATGGTCAAGATATGGTCTTTTCTGTCCCCTCATGGTCAAGAAAAAATATTTTAGCTCCAAATTAACCTAATAATTGTATTTTGGTATTCGTCAAGGGTACTCATCCAATAATACGTCCTTTGGAACTCCAGCACCTTTGACTAATTGAATTCTATCAAATTATGTGAATTTTGTACGGAGAAATTAGCATTTGGGTCCAATGTGTAAATCTAAGGAAATTGGTTTACGTTAGTTGTTTCAACACTAGAAAGCTTCTATGCTTCTCTCCACGAATTAAGTTTGCAATAAAAATTGTTATTAGGCCACTTCACTCTCTATAACTTTCTGTGTAAGTTCTTTTTATATATTTGGACTAATTTATCTTGCAGTACTCTGGTTGATAAAAAATTAAAAATAGAACTTTGTCTCCAATATTTATGCTTTCATCATGATCCAGTAGCACCTGAACCGAATGGCAGTCTCCAAAGTTTTTAGATTTTCCCCAACTCGAGACAATTTCTGGATAACATTTTTACTAGTTACATGAACATTTAATTAACAATATTAGCAACTGTACTGCTAAAAAAACATAAAAGTACAATTGCAAACTAAAACCTAAGACAGAATGTACATGAAACGGGGACTCCCGAACTTGAACTCTTAGGTACACTCTCTATGTTTTCTTTTGACCTTGGAAAGAACTTCAAGCGCTGGTCATTACCTCCTTGGTTACCATTCGATTGTTCTCAAGATTTTGTTCTTGGCTCCAAGCATGTGGAGATTGTGCAGTCAGTAAAGGCCACAAGAGATTCTGTTTTCGCACTTTCCGGACAACCATCTTCCTGTGTTGCCTTATAACCCCATTCATTGCCTTCAGATAGTTGCTCGAGTCGTGGTCTCTGAGAATGGTACCTTCCGAGCCATAAGCTGTGGGATCTTTTAGTGTTTCTAGCGGGTGGGGAGAATTGAGGAAGGCCTTAAGTGCACTCTTGGTGGAACCACATTGGTTTTGTTCCAGGGCATATAGGGCACATCCTGAAGGTAGTAAAGGGTGAGGAGGAGATGAATTCTCGTCCGATTGGAGAATGAATACTTTACCCATTGGAGAATATAACGATTTCTGCACAAAACAACATCATTTAAAGAGGAAGAATAAGATTGCAGGATGAAAGCAATTTTTCATTCTGAGATTGATTATATGGTATCTGAATGGATGATTGAAAAACAATTTGAAAATTTATAAAAATTTGTGAGATAAATAATTTTATACAAACTGAAGGAGTTGTAAAGGTATATACGCACATTCTTATTTAGAGAAGGGTGGGACCGGAAGGACTTCAATTGCTTGAGGAGCTGTGTGATATGGTTCGGGTAGTTGCAGGAGAATGCTCTCGGGACGATATCTCTATGCATCATCACACAATGAACATGGCTCTCATCCAAACCCAACTCATCAAGTATCTTTTGCCCTCCACAGAAGACAAATGGTGATCCAAAAGTAACAACTGGCAGGAGTGCAGATGGCTTGACAACCTTTCTTGCCAATAACATTAAGTTGACTAGTAGAGAAAGACTACCCCCAAGTGAATGACCAGTGAACTGAAACTTTGCTCGATCCCCGTATTTATTCAAGTGTTCCATAATTCCTGGCATGAATTGCTCATATATTCCCTTAGCAGCTTCATAAATTCCTCTATGAACAATAACTTCTGTCTCCTGCAACAAAGATGAATATATTCTCATGGTTTAGGTTTCTCTTTTTTACTTGATATATTAACTCAAGTGGTGTTCTGAAAGTCATGCACTTGCGCTTACCTCAAATTTGGTGGGTTCAAAGAAGAGATTAGCATGCCATGATGCCACTGAGTCTGATCCCTGTATTTCATAGAAAATTATTATGTCAAACAGAAAACAGTATCTGATTTCTGTTAACCACTTGTTCACAAGACAGTGATGTCTAATTATAAACATTTAATTAGCTGAAATTTCAGTCACGGAAATCTCTATATGAGCTATCATTTACATGCAGCAGTTACCTGAATGACGAAACAGTGAGTGCATGTGCTTAGATCATCGCAAACAAACCATTCACAAGGTGAGGAGTGAAGTGATTGAAGGTCTCTTGCAGCCTCCTGCTTTTCTTTCTCGCCTGCAGCAACCACTGATGTCATTGTTGATGCTGCCATATATGCAGCCATCTCTGACTTGTACACTCGTGAGGCAGAGTTCCCTTCCTCCTCCTGTGAGTGGTCTCCTTTATCGCGTGATACCACTCCATCACCCTCCTGTTGGGGCTCAGAGCCAAGGGATAAAAGGTCCTTGGCACGAGAGTGGACATAAGATGCAGCAGAAGCAGCAATGTCATAAGCAACAGATAGACGGATTGGACGTTTCTGCTCGGGGTATTTGGATTTCTCTGAATTGAACAATAAGCTAGCTGCGGAGGTAGCCGAAGGTACACTAGTGGAGTCCTGGTCAAGTTTGGCTTTGAGTATTGCTGCCTCTGCTTTCTTCTCCAAGAAAGACATTACAAAATCCAGGCCATAGTATCTTCTTAAATCCATGTCCTACATGTTAATTGGATAAAGTTACTTATATACACTTGAAAACCTTTTTTTTATTTATAAGTATATACACTTGAAAACCTGAAGGGAACTGATAAATCTACTGCGTGCTAGCAATAAAAGAAGAAGAATAACTATTATACTGCTAAAGCAAAAAAGGCTTGTCACCAATAACATGTATGGAATTATTAAAAAAATCAAATTCCAATAAAAAAAAAAAAAACATAAAAAAACATTTCCAGAGGACATGATTCAAATTAACAAAGCTAATATAGGTATACCACTGAAGGTTGCTAAGTTCCACTTGAGTGTTCCAATAGAGGGTTGCTAAGTTGATAATTGTATTGTCTAGCCACTTGGGAAAGGTACATCTTTAGCACTATATTCTGATTCCTGAACGAGACTGACAATCAATGGTCCTCTTTCCCACTTTGATGCAGTTTTCCTTTGTTAGCCCAGATAGAAAAGTGACCAGGGTAATGGTCAACACTTCAACTAAATGATACACTGAAATTGAACATCATAATAATGATGTCAAAATATATTATTGAATAATTGCAAAACATGATAGAATATAAAGAAGTAATTCAAACTCGAACAAAACCCATAAAAATATTTACTTGATCATCTAAAACTTAACATCTAAACTCGAACAAAACCCATAAAAATATTTACTGAACTTGCAGTATCCAATTAGTTTCTTCTTCTTCTTCTTCTTTTCATTTTTTCCTTCCTTGTCCCGTTTTTACTGCATTCTCATGGTTTCCATTCAGTGATTAAAAACCAGACATCTAGGTGAACCATCAATCAGAACATGTATAGGTGCTACATAAAAGTTCTCACGCACAAGCATATACTTTGTTTGCCCTTTCTAGTCCGCTCACTTATCTAACTCAACGTTTTCATGACCATAATCTCATTCTATTACCATGCCGTCGTTTGATCCCCAAAAGCTCATATGATCAAGCACTTGTAGACTTGTAGTCTTTTATGGTTGTTTAATAAAAAAAAATCCATCAATTTAATAAGTTGATCACTAGCATCATAAGATCCATACCTCCCATTACATTCATCTTACTCTAGTAATAAAACGTACTAAAGTAACAAAAATTCTAGCTTTGTGGATATTTTTACCATCAACAACAATTTTCTACAAAAAGATTCACCTAAGTGACCAAAGATCTTTCCAATCCTCCCTTCAATTCATCTTACTCTATACGACCAAGCTAAAGGAACAAAGGTTCTAACTTTATGAGTCCACTATTACCGTCAATGACAACTATTATCTACATAAAGAACCACTTAAGTGACAAAAGATCATCAAAATCAAGGTTTTATTTCACATATTTGCAATTTTTTAGGTGGGATTGTGTGGACAATGCAATGGATTTGTGCCCATTAGTGCACTGCACTGATTAAATCATCAATAAATTCATATCCATTTGCTAGCCACGGCAACAAGCTATATCACAGTAACCGACAATTAACGTAAATGACAATAGTAGTACTTAGAAAACGGTAATACAAAAATACTGATGGTAACAATACTGATAGCAACAAGGAAAAGAAAAGCTTCACCTGGCAAGGGAAGCACTTCATGACGAGTTGTTGCACATAATGGGCAACTGCCTTTCTGCGCTCTTCCAATGGTGGGTTGGGCTGAATGCAGACAATAAGCTCTGCGGTTCTCTCCTCGGCCTTTAACCATCTCTCCGAGTCAAGGACTCGGATTACTGGACCTGCAATAGGCCACTTGGCTGTGCCCAGCTCTCATGTTCGCCCATGCACGGCTATCCCCTAACTAGCCCACTGCTTGCTTACACTATGACAACTCTATTATTTGCGCCCCAAAAATAAATAAATAAATAGAACTATACTTTATAACTTTAGAGAGAAAGAGAGAGAGTTTTAAACTTTTCTTCCCAGTTGCCCAGAAAATAATTTTCACAAACTGCAAGTCAAATTTGTAGCAACTAGAAACTTATAGAACACCACATATAATATATATATATATATATACATATGAGTATTATTATTATTATTTTATTTTACAAATGGTCAGCACTGCTACTATAAGCCTTGAAAGAAAAACAAAAAATAGAGTATTTATAGAAAATCGTTACAAAAGTAGAACCCTAAAACAACATTCAAGATGAGCACTTTTATTACGTACAAAATACAACCGAAATTTAAAAAAAGTCAAATAAGAAAATTGAATTAGAAAGCTAACGGGATGTTAAATCATGAAAAGAACAACAATTTAGATACAAAAGAGCAATAGAAATTAAAATCGAAACCCTAAAGAGAGACTACTTGGTCAGATCATCGGACTCCTGACTGAGACTGCTTTAGGGTTTCGAGCAAGACAAGAAGGCCATCAATCTCGAGATTTGTGCAATGTCAACGAATATTATGGTTGGAGTACACGCGAAGATTAAGAGGCACGAAGAGTAGATTGAACCACCATAAATTGATATTGCTAGGATACAAAGTTGAAATTTTGAAGATCGTAAATCCAAAATATGAAAGAGAAACGAGTGTAACGAACTAAAAGAGGCGAATCAGATTTCAGGAGAGAGAGGGGGAAAAGATGAGAGAGACGGAGGGAGGGAGACGGTGGTATTTTTCCTGGTTGTGCTTACGGGGAGGGGTTCTTCTCAAACGAACTTTTACGGCGGTAAATATGAAATATGGGCAATGATTGAATCGAGAAGAAAAATTAAATAAAAATCTTAGAAATAATTAATTTATTACTATTTGTTAAAACAATTTCAACTAATTATTGATGTTTTAAGAGAGATTGACAATACCATATTGATAAAAAATACAAATGCATCACTATATATAGACGCTTATATATATTAATCTTTTTGTCAGGTATTTTTCTTTTTTAGGAGATTTTTTTCTTTCTATTGAATATTTCTTATAAGGTCTGTTATTGGATAATAGGATATTCAAATTCTTCATATTAGATGTTAGTCATTTTTCTAGTTAATTAGGGCTTGCTTGGTTTGTAGTTATAAAAATAATTTTTTGTTCTCAAAAAATAGAAAACTGAAAACAGAAAAATTCTATTTGGTTATGTTTTCTGAAAGCTCAATTATAAAAATGTCTATTTTCAGATAATTATAAAAGATTATTTTTTTATAATAACTTTTTATTTTCTAAGTTTTTTAGAACTGTTTTTAGAATTATAAATTAAACAGATTCTCAATATTTTTGAACTTTGAGTTTTACTCGTTAGATAAGAGTTAGATAGACTTCGTTTGATATGAAAAATAACTTAAAACTATAATAAAATTTAGACTTGGATCCTCCGGATTGATTTTCTCTAAGTTATATAGGTTGAATTAATAAGAAGTTGACAAGTGTCCTATTAAATAGATCTAAATTCTTAAAAACACCACGTCACTTACTTAAAGTAACATTTCGAAACTCCGTTGTCCAAAGAGTTAGGTTTGTCAACTCCGTTACTGAACCACCGAAAACCATCGCTAAAATACGTTTATCCCCTCTTCTCTTCTGTCTTTCATTCTTTTCCATGCAACACCACCCTAGTGATCTCTCTCTAAACCTTTCTAATTCCTCTCATTCTCTCTCCTGATTTCAATCCCTTTAATTTTCTAAATCTACCTACAAGCCTTGAAAAAATCTTTTTCAATTTGCTTCTTTATGCACATTAAGATTTTTTAAAATTGTTTGAGATAAGGTTTAAGGGTCCAGAACTTAAAGTAGAGATATATGTATTATGTATGTGTGCAATTGTATATTTATATGTTTATATATAGAGATCAAAAGAACCCTAATTTTTTTTTCTTTTAAAAGGAGCTAGGAGTTGCCAAATTATGAAATCTGGTCTGTTTGTTGGCAGTATTAATATTTGAACTCTCCCTTTTTCATTTACTTGTTTCCCTAATGCTTAGAATGATGTCTACAATAAAGTGAGGAATTAAATAATTGCAAGTTTGTGTATACAGAAGAAATAAGGTTAAGTAAGAGGAAAAAAGGCAACGTTTATTGACGATGTTTGTCATTTTGTCCAATATCATGTCGTTTTTGTTTTATTAATTTAACTATATGACGTGAGATTCACCCAAACTTACACATGTAAGAGTATGAACAATTTAACTTACGATAACTTAGAGGATCCAAGTCCAATTCTTAACAATCTCATACAGACTTGTTTTCTCTACCGAGGCTTATTTTGAGAGTTTTTGTCTTTTTGATTCTGCCAAACTTAAAACTTAATCCAATGTTACACTAAAATATCACATCAATAATGAAGTAGACAAGATGGTCTGTATCCAACGAGAGCATATGTAAGCAGTGGAAGAGAATAAGTATCACATAGATTTTTATTTTAGTTTATATCAGGTAATTAGATTATATAATGATGCATCTATATTAATAGACGGTATCATTATGTGTTACTATTTAATTAGCACGTGATATATTGTTTTTTTTTTCCTAATTGATACTATTCATACACACGTGTCTTCGCTGAGGATCGAACCCCGACCTCTCTTTGAGAAGTAGGGGCTTAGTACCATTAGGCCACTGACATATTGGTCGTGATGCATTGTTATCACTGCATCAAAAATATTTATTATTTTAATTTTTTTGGTAAAAAAAAGTTATTGTTGAGTTAGTCATGTCTCTTCCATACACACTATCAAAAATATTTATTATTTTAATTTTTTGGTAAAAAAAAGTTATTGTTGAGTTAGTCATGTCTCTTCCGTACACACTAATGCAATAACTTGTGTGTGCGTGCTATTTTTATGAATGAATCGATTAAGTTTTATTATGATTCATTGAACTATGGGGCAAGGGCGAAATGGTATTTGAAATTTAGAATCTTATTCGAGTTCGGAGACGGATTTATAGTTAAACCTACCGTCCCGCTCCATCCGGATTAAGGGATCCTATAAATACAATATAATATAAGGTTAAGTGCAAAAAAAACCCTGTAATCTAGATTTTGTGCACAAATAGTCCCTCCTTTTTTAAAATGTGAATTTTCAAAAAAGGTGCGACCACTTTTTGACAAAGAATAAATATAAATACTCCATTTTATCCTTTTTATTCCTATTTTACCCCTACCCCATTTCCTATTCCCTCTCTTTCCCCCTCTGCATAAAACCCTGACAAATGTATAACCAAAATCGCCGCCGCCGCCGAAGACGCAAAAAATAACCCTCTTAAGTTTGTCTTCTTCCTCTTCGCCCACCTCCCATCTCTCTCTAAAATTCTCACCTTTCTATCTCTAAAACCAAACCCAGCAGAGCTGCAATGGACTCCACCACCAACACCACCCAAACTTATCACCAATTCTCTCTCTAAAACCAAACCAGTCACAATCAGTAGTAGAATCAATAATGGACTCCAAAAAGACGGGTATAAGCACTAAATTACGAGCCCTAGAGTGCATATGTAACCATTAAAAATCGAATTTAAAATCAATTGTGAGTAGAATATAGACACACACGCATATGTGTGTTGAAGAGTTTTAGACAGACCTAACCTACAAACCCATTTTCGGTGATCTTCAAATCCTTCTTGAGAGCTTAGCGCGCGCGCACACACATATATATAGACACGCAGTGAGTAATATATATATATATATATATATATATATCCAAATACAGAGCTTTGTGACGATTTTGGTGGTGTACACTGCTGATGAAGATGGTTGTGGTGTTTTGGTGCTTCAGATTGAACCGTATATTTATTCACACGTAAATACTTGATAGATGTGGTGGTGTAATGATAGTTTTAATCAGTGATTGCAAATATATATATATTTTTGATCTGGGTTTGCTTTGGAAAACCAAAAATCTGTTGCGGTGTTGAGTAGAGAAAGAAAGAAAGGGTGGACAGCGGTGGAGGGGTTGGATGAAATGATGGAGAATGCTGACGATGGGGTTCCTCCCCTCTGCGCTGCCCTCATAGAGGAATGACTCGACAGCGCACGCCGTAGCGATTTGTAGTGTTGACGATGCCTTGGCGAGCGCGACCACAGACAGAGACGACGGCGACGGGTTCTTTAACGAGTTGAAGCGTCGCGAAGGCTTCAGGATCCATCCGAAACTTGCCCTTCTTGCCGCAGTACACCAGACGAATCGACCTCGCCGGTTTGATGGCTGCGCCGAGAATACGTAGGCAGAACTGCAATTACAATTTTGTCCCAGTTAATTAAATACTAATTCATTTAAAAAATGGCATTTTAGGCAAAATGTTTTCCCTCAAAGAAAGGTAGGAAAAAAAAAAAAAAGATGCTTAAAATGACTCAATTACCCCTTAAATTAAAAGTCATAGGAGTATTTTTAAAGGTATATTTGTCACAAAAGTGTTATCTTTGTGGGTGAGTTCGGGAATTGTTTAAAATTGTAATTTTCCATTGCATGATTTTTTTAATATTATTTCATTTTATTGACCAGAGGGTATTATAGTCTTTCTATGCGAACGGAAAGTATTTGCACCAAATTGATAATATAGGGGGTTTTATACGTCTTTTTTCACTAAATTCTAGGGTGGCAAATTACAACATAATCCGTCAACACGACTTGAACACGACACAAGATAAACGTGTTTAGGTAGACCTTAAACAGGTTTGGGTCAGGTTAACACTTGACACAATTAACCCATTTACTTAAGTGTGTCGGGTTAGGCCTTAGGGTTCAACCCGCGTAACTCAACATGTTATAATCATAAATATGACCTATGTAATATATATATTACTTGTTTAAACCCAATTATTATGAATAGTTAAGTCATCTCAACATAAACCTCGTTTACGCCTTATGATTTTTCTTCTTATTTTGAATATTTGGGTTAATTGTGAAATTTTTTTTCTATTATTTATTATTTAATTAATTATTAAATGTCTCGTTTTGATATAAATAGGTCATTAAACATGTCGTTTAATAAACGAGTTATGTTAGTGTTGAGAGTTTTTGACACGATTATTAAATAAATTAGGTTTATCTGTTTAGTTTAACACCCTTATATAGACATGATTATTTGTCACCCCTACTATGTCCACGGTAGAAGGTTTTTTTATTTTATTTTATTATATTATTATTTTTTTTAGCATATGTTAAAACCTTTAGGGTTTCTAAGAACATACTGGCTCCGTCGCCTCCCTCCCCCAATTGACAACTCCAGGTCTCGACATTCTTATACAACTCGCTGCTCGCCGGCCATTCCTTCTGACCAACCATTCAGGCCACGATAGGTGTGTATAATATATTAATACGTATGTGTAAAGTCTAGAGAGGGAGAGAGAGAACATATTCTCTCTATATAATTATATATATTTTTCATCTATATGTATGTCGTCTTTGTATGCTTCTCTGTCAAGGACAGATAGAGAGGTAGGCTGTGATGTGCTTGAGCTCACAATTTGTACTATCCTATTTTTAGCCCAGCTCAAAATAAAAAATTATTAATAGTATTAACTCACTCCAAAATTAATCCATTCAATCAAACCCAAGTCAACTCAGCCACCATTCTAAGATAAAGGCCCAAGCCAAATAAAGCCCAGGGCCGGCCTGACCCTAGGCCACAAAGGCAGTCGCCAGGAATTTTTTACTCGTATTGTTTAGGGCAAATCATTTCAGCCTCCCCAATCGCCTCCATCTCTATTCTCGTTCTCAACTCTGATCTCTGCAACTGCAAACTACAAAATCTACAAGAATTAGGAGTTCAAAACCCATATATTTCAGTTTATCTATCTCTCTGCTTCTGCAAGAATCAAAAGTTCAAAACCTATTATCGGCATATCTTTCAGTTTCCATCGCCCGCTGTTCCAGTTCGGGTTCGCCGTTCGCAAGCTTCAGCCGCTGGCCCGCTGTCTCCCAACTCTCAAGCTTGCCCCCCCTCTCTCTCTGCAACTGCTAACTTGTATGTATGGGTTTTCTCTCTCTGCAACTGCTAACTTGTATGTATGGGTTTTGTTTTAATTTTTTTTTCTAAATCAACTAATCAAGGTCTGCAATTCTTGTTTTGCAAACTAAATTCTATATATATATATATATATATATATATATATATATATTTATTTCTATAACTTTTTTTTTTTTGTTGTTGTCAATTATGTCTACAAGAAAATTTGAATCTGGGCATGAAAAAAGAAAAAAAAAAAAATCTGAATGGGATTAGAAATCTGCAAAGATTGAATCTGAAACAATTTTTATCAACATGCCAAGCTTTTTGAAGATGGAAATCTTTTCAGAACTAAAAAAAATCATAACAAAAGCTTTGACAAGCAAAAGTACTTAATACAGGGTAAAGCTCTAAAGTTACTTCTTGAAAATTAAAATACTTACAAAAAGCATGCTTCTGAGTGAATTCCATAGTGTTGGAAGGGGCTTGCCATGAACTACCTCATACTCTGCTTCCACTAGTAGATTCTCAAATAGGATTAGTAAATTGGTCAAAAGAAGAGATAGGGTACTGAGTGGTGAATTGTTTAGAAATAAATTGGTAATTTTGTTTATTAATTACCCAAATAGGATTTTCTATGCCTTAATCAGTCAATTGTCTAAAGAAACATTGTTAATTAACTAAAATTGAATTAAACAACAGTTGATTTTGGTTGATATATTTTGATTTAGCCGACCCCATTGAGAAATCCTGGATCCGCCCGGTAGCCTAATTCCAATTTTATTAAAAGAGTTAACTTTATTATTTATTTATTTATTTATTTGTTAGGGTTTTTTCGAGCCGAAACTGCGAATAAATCATTACAATTTGGGATCTGAATTCAATTCAAGTCTATTTACTTTCACTTCTACAAGCTTCGAATTGAATCTCTGCTCCTGTTCTTCTTATGGCCGACTCAAACGAGTCTCAACAATCTGAACAAGGTCTGATGATTTCTCTCCTTTACCTATCATTCTGTTGTCTTTTATTGCATATATATCGATTTCATCGTTCAATTTATATTTATTTGTATTTTACAGTCTGCAATTTCTTTCGAAAACCATCAAAGAACAAGAATATCAGAAAGCGAACACTTGATGATGAAAACGAAGAAGAGGATTCAAAAACTGAGACGCTGTTTGTCAATAAGAAAAAGCCCCCAAAACCTGACAATAAGCTACACTTCTCTACCAGACCCTCCAAGCGCACAGTTTCATCTGAATCAGACATAGACTCCAATGCCTCAATGTTTCAATTCGAGTCCTCGAAGGAAATTCGAGTTCAAGATGATAGTAGGGCAACAGCAACCCTTGAAACTGAAACTGATTTTTCGAGAGATGCTCGAGCAATCCGTGAGAGGGTTCTCAAGAAAGCAGAGGATGCTTTGAAGGGGAAGGAAAAAAGCTCTGGCGATGAAAAGTTGTACAAAGGAATTCATGGGTATACTGACTACAAGGCTGGGTTCCGAAGAGAGCAAACAGTTGCGGCAGAGAAAGCCGGTGGGGCGCATGGGCCTCTTAGGGCTTCTGCTCACATAAGAGTGTCAGCAAGGTTTGATTATCAGCCTGACATTTGTAAGGATTACAAAGAGACTGGTTATTGTGGGTATGGAGATTCTTGTAAGTTTATGCATGACCGGGGCGATTATAAGTCGGGGTGGCAGATGGAGAAGGAGTGGGAGGAAGCTGAGAAGGCAAGGAAAAGGAATTTGGCTATGGGTATGGATGACAGGGATGAAGGAGCAGCAGACCAGAGTGATGAAGATGATGATGGTTCATTGCCCTTTGCATGTTTTATTTGTAGGCAGCCTTTTCAAGATCCTGTTGTAACCAAGTGCAGGCACTACTTCTGTGAGCATTGTGCATTAAAGGTAAGCCGTCTCAAACCCTTATCGTATTTGATTATAATCATATTGTTGGTTTATCTACTATTGGTTATCTTATCAGGTCTTATTGTATGCCTTAATATTTATTGCTTTTCACTGGACTATTTGAAATGAGAATTTTATACTAGATGATGAAGAAATAAGAATAATTAAATTACAAACCACGCATACACATGTATAATTGTGTGAGTTCAAATAATTTTATTGCTCTTATTGTAAAGAAATAAACTTGTAAGATGCTGCTATAAGTAACTTTTCTTTGTCTGATGCAGTTGTAATTTTGAATTTCCACTACCATAAAATACAAGCATCTCCGTGTCAAACAATGTTGTGAAGATAATATCACATAAAGAACCTTCTTGAATACTAAGGGCCCGTTTGGTATGCGTTTTGTTTTTGGTGTTTTGTTTTTGACTAAAACAGAAACAATGTTTTTGTTGTAGGGTGTTTTGGAACAAATTCGAAAGTACGTTTGGGAACTATACTTTGCTATAGATATGTCAAAAACAAAAACATGTAAAATATGTTTGGACACACAAATAAATAAATAAATAAATATATATATATATATATATATATATATATAAATTTTTGCAAGGTAATGCTAGAGCGAGGTTTGGAATAACAGACCCCCCTCTCTCTCTCTCTTAAAAATCACTCTGCAACTCTCTCTTTTTCTCTGGGTTTGGGATAGCAGACCCCTGTGGCCAAACACCGCACAACCACTCTTCTTCTTCTTCAACGAAAGCTGCAACTACCGGCCAGAAACAAAAGACGGCAGCCACTGAAACACCTGCGCCGATGTATGAAGCAAGAAGACGACCGGTGATGAAGCTAGGGACACAACACAGGACGACGACAGCAAGGAAACTCCGGCGATAGCAAAGAATGAGGTCGCGGCACGAAGAAACAGATAAAAAATTTCACGATATGGCAGACAACTCGTCAATGATGAAGACACCAACACACAAAGAAATCTTCGGTTCGGCTACTGTACTGTCCCTCCGATTAGGATCCTCCAAATTGGGTCGCAAGAAAAAAAATACAACCCCTGAATCAAAATATCGACCCAGTTGCAGAGAGAGAGAGAGTGGGCAAGTTCAGGTCTAAGAACGAGAATAGAGATGGAGGCATTATTTATAGGTAATAATATGTTTTGATTCTTGCAGACAATGCCAATACGAAAAGAGCGACATAGTATCCTCAAAACCAAACCAACAATTAAATCATCCCCAAAACACTGAATACTGATTACAACCCTAAAACATGTAAACCACAAAAGACATCTGAAATACTAACCGATCAAAGAACATCAACATCCATTAACAAAACCTAAAAGTTGAAATAAATCTTACCAAATTTGAAAAAGATGATGAATCCGTGGTTGATTACTGAGATGTTGGTTTGTTGTCGGTTACTCGGTTGTACCCGAGTGAGACAGATCTGCAATTTTTGTGTCTACTGTGAAGTTTATATAGCTAAAACAGATTGGGCCGGCTGTTTCATCCGCTACAGTTCTTTTTATTGGGCTACAGTATTAAAACAACAAAAAACACCATTTTGGTGTTTCACTTTTGGGCCACTGTTTGAAACAATGTTTTGTACTGTTTAAAACAAAACAAGTGTTACCAAACATGTTTTTGGGCCTGAAATGAAGCCCTACGACAAAAACACCAAAGTAAAACACCAAACAAACAGGCCCTAACCCCATTACAGATTAAATCTTAAGGGTTTGAATGTTTCTTCTTTAAAGCTCTAGTCTCACTACCAAAGCCTTGGCTTGAGTGGTATGTCCTCCGCCTCTCAGAAAGGGGGGTTGGGGTTTAGGGTTCAACACCTTGTGGAGCATGTTTGTTAGAATATATCTATTTAAAAAGGGCATTGAGTGAAATTGGTTGTCTGCTTGTACTCCTCACTCAATGCACACAACTTCTTAGTTTAGGAGAATGAGACATGTTGTATTATAGGCATGGCAATTCTATCTAATTTTTTGTTGTCAGGTGTAGTATATTTTGATTAAACAGATTTGAGTTTTTGAAATTCGAGAGTCAAACAAAGTTCAGCCTTGTCACACTTCTAGCGTATTCACTCCCGCAGTCATGGATATGATATTGGCTTATTCAGTGAAAACAATTTTGAAAATTACTGGTTTACCAATGGTAAGACAAAACAAGAAATGTTAGGATCGTATAAATGTTGTTGCAGGAGATAAAACATATACCTATCATTTCATTCAGGTGGGGATATGCATCTTGTTTATTTGACATTAAGTGGTGCATTCTAGTGTCTGGGCTACTTAGAGGAGAATAAAAGTGATAATGACCATTCCTTGATATAATACTAGCTTCAAGGGTCCGTCTTATATTAATGATTAAATATAGGAAACAGCACAATACATTTGTCGAAGTTACATAGTATGTTGATAAGTGGAATTAAATGCTGGAATTGGGTGTGGGAGCTGGGGTCCACCATTGATGATATTTGTTGATATTAGATTTGTACACAACATTGATAATGATATGAAGTGGAATTGGGATTATAACTAATGATCCATATGAAAAGACTTCCCGTTTTACGTGACATTGACTTTATTTTATCTTTACCAATTTCAATTGCCACACAAGTGTAGAAACTAAGCATCTGATGTCGAACTTGCTTTTCCTAGAAGGCATATGGGTGCTGTCTCCACAATTCTTGCTTTTTAGGTTTGGGTTCAAGTGATTTTGTTAGGTTTGGAATTAATCTTATTCAAGACAAGGGCCCAAGGCAGAAGTACTTAATGTTACAGCGATACTCATTTTAAGAATTAAATCGAGGTCCTATTCAGTAAGATTCCCCCAACTGCTCTCATAGAAATATAAAATTTAAGGTGTTAATTATGTTGTATTATGCATAAAATTTGTTCTGCATCTCGTTTGAGAAGGTGGATCCGTCCCAACCAATTTTTATTTATTTATTTTAAACATTAATAGATTACCCGGAATTTTCTCTTCTTTAAGTATTTACTTGGTTAAATTAAAATATTAAAATTATTTCCTATATCATTTTTCAGTCCAAAATGAAAATGCAATTTGATACCATCTTGATTCTGTGCCTTAAGAATAACTTTGTAGTCTTTTGACAACCTAAAACAATTATTTTGCTCTCTTTTCTGGCAGAGAAGAAGTTTTGTTCCTAGTAGATATTTCACTTGTTACCTTCGCTCAAAGCAGTAGTTGCTACCTATGCACCACCATATTTATTACACCACCCTCATAGTTGATCCTTAATCCCATCTCTTTGATTAAGGTCGTTAAGAATGCGAACGGTTAGAAATTTCAGTTGTAAGTTGCTACAAATCTCATAACAAATACAGGTGAGATTTTTGGTGGTTTTTTGTTGATGAAGATGAATCATATATGGTGAATCCTGATGTATAACCAGCAACACCCTCCTTGGATAATCATTAACAATCAGATTGTTGATATTCATTGACTTTAGAATTATAATACTGCAATATCAGTGTGAAATATTTTAGGGGAAGGAATTTTGGATGGCAAAGAAAAAAGATGTTCATAAAACGAGTGTGGTTTAAGTGTGGATATTAAAATGTATGCATTTTAAGACAAAGAGGGGTAAATTTAGAAACAATTTCATTGTTATAGCATCCATAAAAAAGTTAAAATTAGAGAAAATTGACCAAGACGGTTTAACCAAGATCAATAGCTATACCCACAAGGAGAGTAACATGGCTCGTATTAGAAAACTGAGACCAAAATTAGTATGAGTTGAGATAGTGATGAAAAACACAATAATGTGTTGCTTAATTGACGTGACTGGCTTTAGATAAAACAGAATGTCGAAACAAGATTCACTTAACCGCCTCAAAATAGTTGGCGTAATGTTTTATTAAATCAAATTGAGTTAAGCAAGTTTGGTAGAATCTAATTTTTTTTAACATTTAAATATATTCATTCTGTTACATTATTGCATATCTTACTTCTCATTGGAAAATTAATCCAATTTTCTATTATAGCATCATTCTTGCCATATTTCATATCTTCTCTAATTAGGTAATCTTTTTGTCCACAGCATCATTCGAAGAATAAAAAGTGCTTTGTTTGCAACCAGCCTACCCTTGGCATATTCAACACTGCTCATGAGATACGAAAGAAGATGGCTGCTGAGGGAAAATAGTAATGTTTGGCCATTCTGTTTGGTCGGTGCCATGCTTTGTAATTGCATATACTCGTGAAATATCTTCTTGACGTTGTAAGTTTACCTTTTATCGAATTATTGTTGATCCATTAGTCTCACGATCTACATGAATTGTATGAATCATACATTGTGCCAAAGTGGTTTAATTTTTACGGCCATGAGCATTACATCAATCTATGTATTATATGTCCTCCCACCTATGCAAGGTACTGGGAGGGGAAATCATTATTTTTGTGCAAAGTGACTGTTCCGTAGCTCAAACCGGCTCCATCACCTTTGTAAGCCTGGGTTTTACCATCAATTTAAGTGAATTTGTTAAAAATCCTATATTGAGAAACAGTGGTTTCATTTTTATTGCCAGAAGCATTTGCTTTGGAGACAGGCATTTGAGTATTATTAAACCTTTTCCATTCTCAGAAATCATGCTTATGTTCTTTTCTGTCCCCTCATGGTCAAGAAAAAATATATTAGCTCCAAATTAACCTAATAATTGAATTTTGGTATTCGTCTAGGGTCATTACTCATCCAATAATACGTTCTTTGGAACTCCAGCACCTTTGATTAATTGAATTCTATCAAATTATGTGAATTTTGTACGGAGAAATTAGCATTTGGGTCCAATGTGTAAAATCCAAGGAAATTGGTTTACGTTAGTTGTTTCAACACTAGAAAGCTTCTATGCTTCAATTCACGAATTAAGTTTGCATTAAAAAACTATGATTAGGCCACTTCACTCTCTATAACTTAAATCTAAGGAAATTGGTTTACGTTAGTTGTTTCAACACTAGAAAGCTTCTATGCTTCTCTTCACGAATTAAGTTTGCAATAAAAAACTATGATTAGGCCACTTCACTCTCTATAACTTTCTATGTGAGGTTCTTTTTATATTTTTGGACTAATTTATCTTGCAGTACTCTGGTTGATAAAAAAAAAAAAAAAAACTTGGCCTTCAATATTTATGCTTTCATTACGATACAGTAGCACCTGAACCGAATGGCAGTCTCCAAAGATTTTAGATTTTCCCCAACTCAAGAGACAATTTGTGGATAACATTTTTACAAGTTACATGAACATTTTATTAACAATATTAGCAACTGTACTGCTAAAAAAACATAAAAGTACAGTTACAAACTAAAACCTAAAACAGAATGTACATGAAACAGGGACTCCCGAACTTGAACTCTTAGGTACACTCTCTATGTTTTCTTTTGACCTCAGAAAGAACTTCAAGCGCTGGTCATTACCTCCTTGGTTACCATTCGATTGTTCTCAAGATTTTGTCCTTGGCTCCAAGCATGTGGAGATTGTGCAGTCAGTAAAGGCCACAAGAGACTCCTCTGTTTTCGCACTTTCCGGACAACCATCTTCCTGTGTTGCCTTATAACCCCATTCATTGCCTTTAGATAGTTGCTCGAGTCATGGTCTCTGAGAATAGTACCTTCCGAGCCATAAGCTGTGGGATCTTTTAGTGTTTCTAGTGGGTGGGGAGAATTGAGGAAGGCCGTAAGTGCACTCTTGGTGGAACCACATTGGTTTTGTTCCAGGGCATATAGGGCACTTCCTGAAGGTAGTAAAGGGTGAGGAGGAGATGAATTCTCGTCCGGTTGGAGAATGAATACTTTACCCATTGGAGAATACAACAATTTCTGCACAAAACAGCATTATTTAAAGAGGAAGAATAAGATTGCAGGATGAAATCAATTTTTCATTCTGAGATTGATTATATGGTATCTGAATGGATAATTGAAAAACAATTTGAAAATTTATAAAAATTTGTGAGACAAATAATTTTATACAAACTGGAGGAGTTGTAAAGGGATATACGCACATTCTTATTTAGACAAGGGTGGGACCGGAAGGACTTCAATCGCTTGAGGAGTTGCGTGATATGGTTCGGGTAGTTGCAGGAGAATGCTCTCGGGACGATATCTCTATGCATCATCACACAATGAACATGGCTCTCATCCAAACCCAACTCATCAAGGATCTTTTGCCCTCCACAGAAGACAAATGGTGATCCAAAAGTAACAACCGGCAGGAGTGCAGATGGCTTGACAACCTTTCTTGCCAATAACATTAAGTTGACTAGTAGAGAAAGACTACCCCCAAGTGAATGACCAGTGAACTGAAACTTTGCTCGATCCCCGTATCTATTCAAGTGTTCCATAATTCCTGGCATGAATTGCTCATATATTCCCTTAGCAGCTTCATAAATTCCTCTATGAACAATAACTTCTGTCTCCTGCAACAAAGATGAATATATTCTCATGGTTCAGGTTTCTCTTTTTTACTCGATATATTTACTCAAGTGGTGTTCTGAAAGTCATGCACTTGCGCTTACCTCAAATTTGGTGGGTTCAAAGAAGAGATTAGCATGCCATGATGCCACTGAGTCTGATCCCTGTATTTCATAGAAAATTATTATGTCAAACAGAAAACAGTATCTGATTTCTGTTAACCACTTGTTCACCAGACAGCGATGTCCAATTATAAACATTTAATTAGCTGAAATTTCAGTCACGGAAATCTCTATATGAGCTATCATTTACATGCAGCAGTTACCTGAATGACGAAACAGCGAGTGCATGTGCTTAGATCATCACAAACAAACCATTCACAAGGTGAGGAGTGAAGTGATTGAAGGTCTCTTGCAGCCTCCTGCTTTTCTTTCTCGCCTGCGGCAACCACTGATGTCATTGTTGATGCTGCCACATATGCAGCCATCTCTGACTTGTACACCCGTGAGGCAGAGTTCCCTTCCTCCTCCTGTGAGTGGTCTCCTTTGTCGCGTGATACCACACCATCACCCTCCTGTTGGGGCTCAGAGCCAAGGGATAAAAGGTCCTTGGCACGAGAGTGGACATAAGATGCAGCAGAAGCAGCAATGTCATAAGCAACAGATGGACGGATTGGACGTTTCTGCTCGGGGTTTCTGGATTTCTCTGAATTGGACAATAAACTAGCTGCGGAGGTAGCCGAAGGTACACTAGTGGAGTCCTGGTCAAGTTTGGCTTTGAGTATTGCTGCCTCTGCTTTCTTCTCCAAGGAAGACGTTACAAAATCCAGGCCATAGTATCTTCTTAAATCAGTGTCCTACATGTTAATTGGATAAAGTTACTTATATACACTTGAAAACCTGAAGGGAACTGATAAATCTACTGCGTGCTAGCAATAAAAGAAGAAGAATAACTATTATACTGCTAAAGCAAAAAAGGCTTGTCACCAATAATATGTGTGGAATTATTAAAAAAATCAAATTCCGAAAAAAAAAAAAAAAAAATTACATAAAAAAACATTTCCAGAGGACATGATTCAAATTAACAAGCTAAAATAGGTATACCACTGAGGGTTGCTAAGTTGATAATTGTGTTGTCTAGCCACTTGGGAAAGGTACATCTTTAGCACTATATTCTGATTCCTGAATGAGGGACTGACAATCAGTGGTCCTCTTTCCCACTTTGATGCTGTTGTTTTCCTTTCCCTTTCATTTATTTTTTATTTTTTATTTTCCTTTAAAAATTTTAGTGGAAAATTAGGAACTGTATATAATCTTTAGAATTTTCTTCCCCAATCCTATAGAAGTGATGGTACCATGGAATCTCTAAAATTTTGACCCATGGTGGTATGTAGCCCCAACCCACCATTAATTTTTCCAGATACCTCTAGCATACCTAGTATGGATGGAATACAAATTAAGTCCCTCACTTCATGTCAAATGCCTCTTCCTCCATGCTACCGTCAATGAAAATTTTATGCCGACTTGGGTGTCTATATAGAAAAAGCTGCAATCTTACATTCGCAGGTGCCTAACCAAGAACACCTGGGTTGGCCGCTGGACAGTTGAGTTCAAAAATAAACTATTTTATTCTTTCTGGTTCATGTATCATATTAGTAGGTATAATTGTTTTAGTGGGAATTGTAGATGTTCAAAAGTCTAGTTAGTGGGAGTGGTGGTCTCAAGTGTCTGATAGTTTGATACATGTATTTGATTAGATACATAATTTCAAGTCTATGTAAACCCATGTAATCTACCGATCTTTATAATTGGAATAGAGCATTTTCCAAGTGTTTCTCCCTCTCCACATCTCTCCAAATACTAAAGTTATTCTAGCCCTCATTTCCAACAAGTTGACCTGCCTGTCTGTTTTGGTTTTTATGCTGGAAAGGTGATCTATACAAATATTTCTAACCTCAAAATGACATACTAGTGACATTTTTTATGATATCATAATGTATTGCTATTCTAAATTCTAATACTCCATTTGAAATGCAGAAAAAGGAAACGAAACATACCTTGATATCTGGTATCACATAAGCCATGTTGCACAGGAAAGCCAGTTGAGAGAAAAGCTTTGCATCAGACAAAGATACATGAGCTAACAACCTCGAGAATGACCCTCGATCAATGGTTATCTTCCCTTCTTGTTCCTCATCGTCACTGTAGTCTACTTCGCAAACATCGTTAAATCCATCTTCATCACAAAATTTGTCGTCCCCTCCATCGCCATTTATGTCATCTTTCTGCTGTCTGTCTCTCCAATGACTTCGAATTTCTAGGAGCCTTTCGATCCAGTTTGACCTCTTCTTCTCTTCTATCTTCATCTCAAATTCATCACTCTCCAGTGGGTTCTCCACTACATTCATCCCCTTGCTCGTCTCCGGATCAAATAGAAATGACCGGAGAGAGTTTGGAATAATCGAACCCGAGAACTGAAAGTTAAAGATTCCAACAGAAGGACTACTTTTGAGTTTCGGTGGGCTTGAGGAGGACGAGGCGCGAATGCAATTGACAGAGTAGCAGATGTGGTTGTCTGAGTACGACCTTCGGATTTTCGATTGGTGACACAAATCTTTGTTGGAGAAGGACCGACGAAAACTGTTGTGTTCTTTGACTATATCTTTTGTTGCTGTGGCCACTGGAGAGCTACAAATAGATAGCGAATTTACCATGGTTACAAAGCTTTCTCGGACAAGTTGGCCTGGAAAAAAATGTTAAAACTTTGTTAGTGAAATCTATGACTCACTCTATCCCAACTTTATTAGTGAATTTTCTTCCTCTCTCTCTTGGGTGTTAACTAGAAGAGTAAGCACAAAACTTTGGACTTGAGTTCTTGAAACCAGAACAATGTAAAGCAATGCACCATATAAGGATCAAGGAAGCAAAAGGTGACAAAATAAACGTTGTTAAGAACAAGAGCTGCAAGCAGCTGATACTGTTTTACAAATTTAACCCATGCATATGACTCGATTTAAATGACCATACTGCCCTATCACTAGACATGCCACAACATGTTAATTTTGAGGGTAACATTTGTAGAAGTTTTGGTTTACAAAGCATGGTACAATCATGTTATAAAGTTTATGTGCGTTCAACACAATTAAATCTAATTTTAACGTATTACTCTCATCTTGTTCTGGTTATTTATCGAGAAAAAAATAAAATAAAAAAATTTGCGCGTTCCAGTTTCATCTAGTTACTAAAACAAGTCACAATAATGTTGTGAAGTGAGATGAATATTACAACATTTTTGTAACGTACTTCACTAATTAGATGGAACCGGACCACTGTTCCACAGGAAAGAATTTGAGTCCGTTTCGGGTTTTGTTTGTTGCTGTGGTTATAGATTTTAACGATTGAGCCCATATAGAGTTCCGTCTAGCTAAAACCACCAAATCAAGTAAAACAAAGGAGTACTTAATGATTTCTGAAACTAAAGTATGATCAGGTGGCATATTTTTTAATGTCTTGACGATTTCTGAAACTAAAGTGAGATCAGGTGGCATATTTTTTAATGTCCAAGTTGATGATAAGTACACAAATTGTTGGTCAAAACATTTCAAAGCAATTAAATTAGTAGTAGTGTTGAATAAAGAAGAGTGTTTGGCCTTGGGAAGCAAAAACAAAACAAGAAAACATAATTGAACAAATTTGTCTTGTTACCTGGAAACAAAATATGTTTTGGCAAGCTGTTGATTTCAATGAGAACCTTTAGCGTTTTAAACTAGATCTCTTTGCTTGAGGAGTCCGTCTTGTGACAAAATTAACTGAAGAAGAATGAGAAATTAAGACAAGAATTAGAAACCATTTTTTAATTTTCTAAAGATGCAGACATATATTAGGACCAACCATCTCTTTAACAAATTAATCCCATAGACATTCTCGAGAAAGCTGATAGGAATTGGTATATATAGCCTAAAGTCACACACACTTTAGCAATGATACTTATTTCTTTGACAATTTTAACGACATTTCTTGGAATTCTCGCCCTATATAGTTGTTGTGTCATGTTGCTGGAAACCAAGACAAAGTTCCGTCAAAGTTGAAATCTCTCCAGCATAGAAAATTACGAGGGAATTTAATTTTTAAATTCCGTAATATTCGTACTCAAGAAAAAACTCGTCAACCACATCTCTTTACCCTTTTTATGATATTAGAAGAAATTATATATTTATACTATAAAATCAAAGCGGAGGAGAAGGGATTCCGGTTCGTCAAATATATTCTCAGAGTGAAGAATGTTTTGCGTTGAGTGTGGATCCCACCGGTGCTTTTTTTTTTTTTTTTTTCTTTCTCCAAGGCCAAAATTAAGAAGAAAACAAGAGGGTGCTCCACCACTAGGGTTTCATTAAATGAAAGCACTTGCATTTGCGCCACGTGGACATAGGTTTAACGGACTGACTTACGTGTCACCACATTTTTCTCTTTTAGTCTCACAAACTCACTGAGTCACTTTTCTAAAAAAATTTCTCGTTTCCTTCCTTAAAAAGTCTCCCCTTCACTGAGTCACACACACACACAAAAATTCAAATCTATCAAAAGTATTCTCATATTTTTTAAAATGATATAATTGTTCTTAAAAGCATTTTGAAAAATTAAGAGCAAAAATACTGATTAGAACTAAACATGCTTTTACATACAATAAATTTTTTTTCAAACACACACACACACACAAAAATTCAAATCTATCAAAAGTATTATCATATTTTTTAAAATGATATAATTGTTCTTAAAAGCATTTTAAAAAATTAAGAGCAAAAATACTGATTAGAACTAAACATGCTTTTACATACAATAAAATTTTTTTTTTTTTTTTTGGGCAAGAAATTACGCACCTAGCGTGTCCCTACGGACTCAAATAAATTATTTTATTAGTAATTAAATTTAGTTATGTTAGTAATTCTTTTAACCAACCCTTTCGCTAGAGTGATCAAATAGCGGTGGTTAGGTTCTTTATTACAGGAATAAAAAGTCAAAAGAATGCACTCAACTTCGAAAGTAACAGAATTTAATTTGCAATTTATGCAATGACATACGCAGTGGACATTAAGATCGATCGTCCGAGCTTAGCAGGGTAATAATGTGAGTGTGTTTGCTTCGAAAAAAATATCAAAGACAACTCTGTAATTCTGTATTACATGCATGATATGGAAGCAACAAATTTGAAATTCAATCATAAAAAAATACATACATATTAAATTTAAATCAGGGAAAAGGTATGAACATCATATTGAAAACACAATACCTAGACTTGAAGAACAATTTGTCTCAGTTGGATCAGATCCTCCGAGTCGCTACGAATCACACGATCGAGATTTCGTCGGAAAAATCTGCAGAGAAGGAGAAATCAAAAGAATCGGTGCGAGAATTCCATATACATTTCGCATAAATCCTTTTGAAACTGGGAGATGTATAGAGATAGTGAAAGCATGTACGTACTCGATCTGCTGCGAAAGCTCCCAGCGACGGAGAGCTCGCAGCAGAAATATACAGATCCAGAGAATGTAATGTAAATGTACTTTTGTGTGTGTATATATATACACACAAGTACACACACAAAGGTTTACAGCTGAATTTTGACAATAATATTAGCGAAAAATAGTAAATTTTATATATTCATGCATTGAATTTTCTATACGGGTATACAGCACATATGACTATTATCTCTTTCTCTCTCTAAAAGTGTATCTCTTTCTGTCTCAGGTAGTGAGATCTGGTTCTCTATACCGGCCTTATATATGCGGGAAAGAAGCGATGGAATCACAGAACAGGCATGAGGGAATCTAATCACGTGGACATGAAGGGCCAGTCAGGCTTCAATGTATGGACGTAATTGCCACTGCATCTTTATATATTTACCTACCAATCCTCTATGGAGTTTTTTGTATTTAAATTTTGCAGTATAATTCGTGAAGGGGCATTATTCATTAGCCTAGTTGGTTGAATGCGTTTCTTGAATTGGTGTTGCTGTGTCTTAGTATTCTTTTCTCTTAGTTTGCCAAATATATATATATATATATCTATAAAATAATTTTTAAAAATAAATTAAATTTAGCCTAGTTGGTTGAATGCGTTTCTTGAATTGGTGTTGCTGTGTCTTAGTATTCTTTTCTCTTAGTTTGCCATATATATATATATATATATATATATAAAATAATTTTTAAAAATAAATTAAATTTTTTTAAAATAAGGTTAATTCAGACCTCAGTGTAGCTTCAGGGGCGGAGCCAAAAATTAAATTCAAGAAAGACATAATGTAAAAAAATAAAAATTTCAATAATCACGACAATAAATATAGATTCTATAAATTAAGAGACGAAGAAGAAAATTTACTCAAAATAATATGTAGTAATTTAAGAAAGATAAATAGTTAAAAAAAATTAAAAAGAAAAGAAAAATGAGAGAATTTTGAAAGGAAAAAAAATTGGAATTTGATTCAAAAAGCAAAATTTAATTTTTTAAAAGGAAATTAAACGAATTATAAGAGTAAAAAATAGAAAAAATACAAAATTTAATAGATAATTTTAGAAAATAAAAATTTTAGGGGTGCATTATATGAATTTTTTTCATATATATATATGTAAAAATATATAAATTTAGTATATATATCCTTCTGACATACACTAGTTCTGTCCCTGTACAGCTTTATTTTATAGAGAGGTTAAATGAAATTAGCTTTATTGCAAATTCAATGTAATCAAATAAAATTTTGAAATGTTTTTTTAATTATTGGGAATTTTTTTTTTTTTTTACTCCAATGAGAAGATTAGGGCCTTTTCCATTAAAAGGTATAAAAAAATAATTCGGAAACTCTCAGTGTCTGAAAATTAAATTTTTAAAAAATAGATTGGATTTAGTTATTCATATTTTTTAATATAATTCTCTAAATACTATTTTTAAATTAATAGATGAATTGAACTTGTTTGTATTATGAATAAACAAAAGGGGCATTATAGTGAAATTGAGTGAAGCGGTTGAGATACTTTGTCTTGGGATCCTTATTGTGCGGGGGTATTTTAGTAAAAATGAAAAAAGGGAGGAGGCCAAATGTGCGGTTGCATGGAGGAGACACCCGGATGTTTGCTTCCTATTCCACCTGCTTCAACAAGGAAACACGGAAACGGAAAGGATATTTCTGTTTGGCAGTCCTTGCACTCGCCACATTTCATTTCAATTGGATCTTCATGCACGTTACAATTCAATTATATATATATATATATATAGAGTATATAGGGGCAGAGTCCAAAATAAAATCTAGGGCCATAGTGTAAAAAGAAAAAAAAAAATCAATAAGAATGACAATAAATATAATTTCTTCAAATTAAGAAGTAAAGAAAAAAATTTATTTTAAATAATATGTCCATCAATGAGTAGTTTAAGAAAATTTTGAAAGGAATTTTTTATTTTTTTAAAAGAAAATTAAACGAATTTAAAGAGTAATAAAGAGAAGAAATATAAAATTTAAGAAATAATTTTAAAAAATAAAATTTTTTAGAAAGGGTATTAATGATTTTTTTTCAAATATATGTATAAAAATACATAAATTTAGTATATATATTATAGTAGGTGGGGTCAGGCCAGTGTATGCCCATGAGAGGCATATATATATATGTATATATATATATATATATATATATATATAGTGTAGGTAGTCTGAAAATTTCAACTGATTTATGTAAATATGAGTTGATAACATCCGTTTTTACTTAAATAAAATTAGTCAAACTTATTCGAAATTTATCATTACTCATAATATAAAGTCGTGTTAAAGAAATTGAGTTTATAATTGATTTTTCAAATTTAAAATGTCAGTAAAATGAAGCGGAGTTTATTTGAGATTTTAAATGTGTAGTGTTTTTTTTATTTATTTATTTTTAAAAAAATACTCCAAGAATGTCTATCTAAAATCATCCTAAAATGAGCGAAATTAGAGTCTACAACACAAAGAATGTCTATCTAACTCATTATTTAATCACGGAACTATCAATAAGTGTAATAATACAAGTTCAAGCAAGATAGTGATTATTTTTTTATACAAATATAATGTTTCGATCCTTATGGGATAAACTAATAAAGACAAAGATGGCAACGATGAAGCCAAATAGTGTTAAAGATTGTGTCTATTTTTTGTTTCCTCTCAACATCTCACCTAAACAACAAGGTGCAAGATTGTTTACATTGATTAATTACAAAGATTAAAGATTATTAGGTCACAAGAAGTACATGACTGAAAAATTAATAATAGTTCAGTTTAAAATATTAAATGTACACTTGGCTTGGTTGCAACCTTTAAGTCAGGGTAAATAAAATAAAAAACTGTTTAATTTGATTAATTAAAGTGATTAAAGATTATTATGTCACACGAAGCATATTACTGAAAATTTGATCATAGTTTAAAAAAATTAAATATTGTACACTTCGACTTGGTTGCAACCTTTAAGTCAGGTAAGAAGGTTTGTTGCGCACTTTAATTGGTACTAATAATGGCACAACTGTTTGGGTTATCTCTCTCTCCCTCACATCCACACAGTGTTGAAGCTCCATTAATAAATATTGAAGCTTGTTCTGGTTAGGTAGAAAATAATATTCAATAAGGAAATAAAATTTTTTTTTTTTTTTTTTTCAACATTTTTAAAAATTTGGATAGCAAGGAAAAGGATAAAATTTGAGGAAAATATTTTTGCATGACCACTCAATTTTAACAGATATATATATATATATATATATATTTTTTTGTGTAAAAAATATCAAAAAATTTATGTACAACATTTGAACTTGCAATTATTTTCCTAAATGAATGGTATATTAGTGTGTATTTTTCTCTTCTAATACCTAGAAAATTATTTATTTAGATTTTCAAATTACTAACATTTTTTTGGGAGACCAATATTGATTCGACACAAAATTTATACATTGTATCGGTCCCACAACATACGCACCATTCAAGTCATGAGTACAATTCGAAAACGAGACCTCAATAACTTACCTTCCAGATCCCTCTCAATGCGGCTATATCTATGAGACTTATTTGTTCTTGTTATACAATTTGTTATTAATAAAGATAATTTAGTAGACCATATTATCTACTTGCGGACCTTTTTTGGCTATCCAAAACCATTAAACAGAGTTTGTCTATGTTTTGCTTACAAAATTTTCAGTCTAATCAAATACAGCTTGAAAAACTTATTTTATTTTTCTAATGTAAATAAAGATTATATAATTAACCTCTTGTACTTACTAGGATAACGGACTATTGGCAAATAAAATAGCTACACAAACATTTTTTTCCCCGCAAGTAAGTTGAGAGTAAAATGATGATATCATCACACGTTTCTCAACAGTCTCTATTTTTTATTTTATTTTTCTCTTCTGAGATCTATAGCAGTGAAATGATGACATTTGTTATAAGAAGCCAAACTCAATGTTAGTCTTCATTTATGAAACTTCCATAATATTATTGTTCTTGTAATCTTACCCAAATAAAATGATAATTATTAATTAAAAACTTTAAGCATATGCAAGCCACCTCTTTTATAATTATTTTATTTTATTTTTATGATAAAGTGTAAAAAACCCTACTATATACGGAACTTGCAAATACACTCCTAGTGTTCAAAAAACTAATTTTACACCCTATTTTATTTGTATAGTTAATATATATTGACTAATTTGACTGGGCAGATATGCCGACACACACAAATCTATGAACATGAAAACTGTTTCAACAGTTTTACGAGTGATGCCATTTAACAAAAATTAATACAGATGCTGACTCTTCTGCCTAATTCATAATTTGAGCTCGACTTTATATATTTTCATAATGAGCAACGCTATATAATAAAATTTGAGGTATATATCTGGAATATGATGCCGCGTTATTTAAAATACGAATGTGTTTTCAATTTTAATAGATATTATATATATATATATATATAAAAGTTATAGTTAAATTAAAAAAACATACAAATTCAAAGATGAGAAGATGATTCCAATCACACACACATATATTTATATGCATGCATTTGTGTGAATTACTCATTGGAGGAGAAGTGAGAACTAACATTAAAATTAGGTTTCTTTATCTAATTTTCCTTTCTCTACTTTTATTTTCTGTTATATATATATATACTCTTTTGTACTCTCAACTTTATAATTATTATAAACATGAAATTAATTATCTATTAATCAAATTATTCAAACATAGGAAGTTAGGGTTCTTATTTAAGAGAGAGAGGAATCACAGCATAATTTTAAAAAACTTTAAGTGAATTATATATTTATTTAATTATTTACACATTTGGTTCAGAAAATTAGGATTCTTATTGAAAAGAAAGAGTTAAGCCCTAAAACCTCTATCAAAAAGTTTTATTTGGGTTCATATTTTATCATAAATAATTTTTTCCTATTTTTTCTCTCAATCATACCATGTATTATTTGGACAAAGTCGTTTTAAGAATACTCAAAGTTGAGTTGTCATATCATCACCCCAAAGTTGTCATATTATTTGTCATGTAATTCAAGTTATTTTTGTGATACAATAATTTGTGGTGTTTAGCATTTTCTTTTAAAATTCTATGTATTATATATTTATAATGGTGATCAATTTTTTACCCTAGTTAAATTTTGAATAATAATTTGGAGTTCAAAAATTTGACAATTCCAACGATTTTATGTAAATAAAGGCTTGTACATAATAATATTATTAATATCTTTGACGTTATGATAACATCAATTCTTACTCATATAAAATTAATTAAATTTGTTCATCAACTCATCCTCCCCTCTCCCTCTCCCTACCAAGTAAAAAAAAAATTGTCCGATTCTATATCATCACTCTTAAATTTTTTTTTTTCTTCGTATATTAGTAAGAAATAACTTATTTCTAGAGTTTACGTACCGAAAATGAGATCAGCTTTGAATGCCTGACGGAATTGGACTTGTGGTTGAATATTTTTGTATACTGAGTGGAGTTTGAATGACCATTTTAAACTCTTTGGTTACACTTCAAATTACACAATTATTCTAAATAGATGCCCTTTTTACGCTCCGCACAATTCTACTCTTACGTCCCGTGCGCTCAGCTGTGGCTCTCACTCCACTATTCTCAACCGACTCAACCCTTTCAAAAGTAGGGGGAAGCCATGTCTTCAAGACGTGCAATCAGGTTCATCATCGGAATGGGCTGTGCTTGGTTGGTTAAAGTAGTGGCTTGGCCCAAAAAAAAACAAAAAATTTACATTTGTAATGCAACTCTAAACTTCACAATTATAGGTACAGTTTGGTAAGTCTACTAGTTGTGGAAAATTATAGAGTACTATAACTGGGTTGGACTGGGCTTGGTGAATCCAAACTTTTAACCGAATGCAAGACCCAAAGTGCTTCCTCTCGGCCCTAACCAAGCCCAAATAAGGTGTAAAGTGGGCTCGGGAATGAGAATTGCGAAGTTTTGAATAGACTCAACTTTAAAATCACACATGGCCCGGCCCAATCCATTTGTTGTTACCAGAAATTCTTAGGGGGCTTAATTTTATTTTAATTGCTATTATTTTTTTTTACATGGAAATAAAGTTTTACATTATCAACATACCAGTGACCTAGCGGTAACAAACCTCCATCTTTTAAAAGAGGATTGGAATTCGAACTCCAATAAAAACACGTAGTGTGCGAACACTAAGTTTAAAGTATTAGAGTGGTTAAAATTTTATATTATATTACTAGAATGCTGATTAACTTTTTTACATGGCAATAAAGTTTACAATTTTTTTTTTTTTTTTTTTTTTACGTAGTTTTTTTTTTTTTTTTTTCAAACACATCCAAAGAAATTTGTTTAGTCTTACGAGTCAATATCAAACGGTCAATTTTAAAAAGGGCCAATCACGTGGTACGCTACATCTAAATTTGTCTTGTACCTCTAGCTTCATAACTTCAAGACCTATTATTCAATTTGCTAAAGTTGGACCACACTAAAAGGTATTCCCTTGCCCACTTTATTTATTTATTTTTTATTTTTTTCTGAGATTATTATATTTCAAATTTTCAAAACAAAGAAAAGGTAAAGGTGAAATATTAAGATGCCCATATACTGCAAAACCTTTCAAAAACTTAAACAAGGTAGATATGTTTTGGATTCAATTCATTTTCAACCACACACACACATATATATATATAAACACACACACACACAAACACAGAAATCGTCTTTTCCTCGTTGATGAGTAAAGAATTTATTCATACTAACTCTAATGACTAAAAAAATGTAATTCTTGTTATAAAAAAAATATAACAATTAAATGCAACAATCAGTATAATTTGATATGAATAAATCTCTGACTTAACTATAAGCAAGACATTATTTTTGTGTATAAATATAAAAATCATTGGTCCCATGACTAATTAAGGATCATGTTTTCCTTTCTTTTCATGAACTATTTGTGTGGATTCTTCTTTGTCTACCAAAGTGGAAGACAGCATTTTTGTTACCTTTTTCTTTGGAATAGTGATACCATGTATAGATGGACATGACATCAACTCAAAAAGATTAGGAAACACTTTCACATCCTAGTAGAGATTTTCTAGGCATGGTTGGATTGGTCGATCATGTTCTTGAAACATCCAATAAGAAGGTGACTCTTGGATGTACAATAATGGTGACATGGAATTGGTTTGTAGATAAAAAAGGTATTGTTCTTTGACTTATTCTTTGGGGCACAATTGTGTTGAACCACGAGTCCTTAACATGTTTAGGCTCTTGATTTTGATGGAACATAAATGGACCCATGTCAAGTCAGGCTAGAATGGCCACTTTACCAATCCATTGGGGATTCTAGAAAGCGTGTGAAGTATTTCTTCTTAATTGGAATTCTTTCAACATCACATTTGTCCTGTATTTGGGTGTAATGGTAAATTTGAATAAATGCGCAGAGGAAAATTAAAATTTAAGCAGTTTTGTATATATATATATATATATATATATATATATATATATATTTAGAACAAGAAATATTAGAAGTTAAATTACAGATATTAAAAATTTTAAAAATTAAATTTTAAGCGTTAATTGTAAATTGATTTTTTTAAAATAATTTTTTAATATTCAAGTATTCCGCATTCAATAACAAATAAGTGAAGTAATTGTTACTTAAAATTATATTTTTTATTAAGCGACACTTAATTAAGTAATTTTAAATACCTTATTAAACAAACCTAATTACAGTAAATAAGTACTTATAATCTAGGGTGAACTATATTAAACCCTATTTTTCTATCTGTATTTTTCATTAAACCCCCTTTTTTTCTAATTTTTTGCCAAAAAAACCCCATCAACTATTCAAGGAGGGTGATTTAACTAACGGATGTTAATTAGAAGAGAACTAAAATATAAATTGACTTAAATACCCATTAAAGCCTATTTGAAAATCTACTTTGCTTTTTTATTATTTAAATAACATAAACGACATCATTCACATAAATTAACACTTCTATTGTTTTTTTTGTTTTAACATTTTACTAGACTGACAAGTTCACATTAGTCATGGAAGGAATTTTTTATTTTTTTATAGAAAAAAATGATATTGAAATATATATATGTATATATATACATATATATATATATATATATATATATATATATATAAAGAAGAAGAAGAAAACATGTAGGCATAAATATTAATATAAAAAAGGATAAAAGTAGCCATTATTTCTCTTACTGTCCCTTTAATAAATCTATATAAAATGAAAATTAATAAAAACCAAATAAATGAATGCACAATATAATTTTCAAATATATATATAGCAAATAAATTTTAAGAAAAAAACCTAAATTTATATTGGTTTGAAGGCTAATGAAAATATAGTATAAATAATACTTAATCGTACATATTATATATACCATTATATTATGATACAAATTATATATAATATTATAATGATGGAAGAGTACGTATTATTTGCAATGGTGGAAGATATGCGGTTAAGAGTGATAATATAGTAGATATATATGTGAGAGTAATATTAAAATAGGTACAAGGACATTTTTGTCAAAAAAAATATATGAGAAATTAAATTTCCAAACAGCTCCCTTTCAGCTAACTTTCGTTAGTTAAATCACCCCCCTCGAATAGTTGAGGGGGGTTTATTGACAAAAAAAATAAAAAATGGGGGTTTAGTGAAAAACACAAATAAAAAAGGGGGGTTTAATGTAATTCACCCTATAATCTATTCAAAATTAAATACTGAATTGGGCATCATCATCACATGATAACTTTCTACAAAATTATGACCAAAGTTTTTTTTTTTTTTTTTTTTTTTTCCCCTTTTTAATAGTACTCTGTAAATGGTAGAATAGAAATAAACCATTGTATTGTGTAATAGTTATTATGGAGTAGAATAACATATAGGTTATAGATTTGGGAAACAATGACAACATATTGAAGAATAAGAACTCGATGACATGACAATTTTACGAAATAGATTATGCAATATGTCTAAATGAAAATATGATATAATTATTATTATTATTTAGTTTGAAACTTACATACTTACCAATTTAAAGTTTCCAATTAGTTATATTCGAGGGATAAATTGAACAAAAATTTATATATATATGTCGACTGATAAAGATATCAGTGGGGCGAAACGCGAGCCATAGTGCATAACATTATCCTGACATCTGTATTAGGACCTATGTCCTCACTCACATCCTCTTAGAATGAATCATAACTTGTATATTATATATCAGCAAAGACCGCCTAATGATACTTGCTCAACTTTCAAATAGAGAATTGATAGTTCAAATTTTTAAATGAGTAGCGCAAATGTTATATGTATTTTAGTACTCAGGGATGGTCTGATGGAGGTATTCAAATGTAGATGTTGAGTGTGATTGCCTGCAGGGACAGATCCAGAAACATAAGTTAGGGGGGTAATGTGAATTTTTTTACTAATTTCAGGGGAACAATAGTATAATTTTATAGATATATATATCAAAATTCTAAAAATATTAGAGTATAATACTAAAAAAAAAAAAATTAAGTGGGGGCAATTGCCCCCATTGGGAACACAATAGATCCGTGCCTGATTGCTCGTCAGTGGTTAACTTTGCCCCTACACAAGCACAAACCTACATAGGTTTTCTGTAAGGGATAATTTCACTTACCTCCCTCGAGGTTAGGCCTAATTACAGACACTATCCCTAACGTTTTAAAAATATCACTCACCTCCCTTCAATGTGGCCGGTGTTGGTTTCCAGTAGAAATTAATGTTAAATAACTAAAATACCCTCTAATATTATATTAATATAACATAATATAGAATCTTTTTGTGAAATGACTATATTGCCCAAAAATAAAGTTATATTAATATACACAACTACATACACACACCACCGCCTTCCACCATATATACATACACAGACAACTACCACAGGTGGTGGCACCGCGGCCATAACCACTACCATCATAATCATCACCACCGGTGGACTCTTCCTCTCCGACGATCAATAGGACACTACCATCCACAAGTGAAGCCAACGGACAACCGAAAATAAGGAGACTGAGGAAGAATAAAACTTAATGGATCTAAGAAACTCAATGGGTCAAATTTGTGTATATACAGTATATCTATATATAGATATATACGTGTGTAGGTAGGACAAAGCAAAGCAGAGCTACCATGTGATACCCCTCGATTCTAGAGTCACGGGTGATCAAGTCCGAGCACAGATCCGAGGGATATCAAACAATTAATATTTAAACAAGCATTGGAATACAAGATGAATTAAAAATAAATAGATAAGCTGAAAGGAAAACTAAATAATAAATTCTTATTTAAAAATCCTCAAATAAATAATGATTAAAATCCCATAATAAAATCCTCCAATCTTCTGATACCAGTAATTAATTAAACTACAACTCGAGAATCCATACTGTGGACTCCTAATAATATCCTAACTAAAATAACTGAATCGAAATAAAAATAATAAGTTACTAATGAAGAAGAGTCCTACGTAGAGTCGGAAGAATGAATGACTGTCTCTGCTCGGCACGAACAATCTCTAAGACTGGAACTGACGAACACCTGAAAAATAATGGTGGGTCAGGCCCACATACAAGTTCTAATCTACTACATCCCAAACAGAGACCCGATACACGTACACATCCTAATTAATTCAACAATAACTAAATAGTCCATATATAGATATATATACACACTAAAGGAACCTCACTAGACTATAGAGTTGTCTCAACCTGAATAGTAGGCAACATGCAAAACGCACATATAGTGGGCATAAGTACCTAGACCTACCAGGGTACACAACCACACTATATCTAACTACACATCCCTGGCAATATATGCACCCTAACCACTGATCCTGAGACTCAAGCTCATATCATGGCATATAATTCTATATGTAAAATCCATCATATCCAACCATCCAAATAAACTATCCAATTATTATTTCAATAATATGTCATCCAACTATTTTGTTGACCTGACACGAATAAGTAGGACTTAACACTGTGGTTAATCCGTTCCCTTATTAAAAATAGGTAGGACTTAACTCTTAAGTTAATCCGTCCCTAATATGCCCCCATCCCATAATGGTGCATTAATCCATATCACAACCAAATAAAAGTTTCCAATTCAAGGATAATGTAAATAATATTTACATTTAATAATCCAAATAAATATGATATAAATCTTATATACATCATTTGCATTTACTTAAGCAAAAATATCAATTCTAATTAGCATGCATTTAATTTACATCACAACAAATTAACATGCATCTCGACTAAATTGTACATCTCCATGTTCTGATTAAATTAATTTAAATCTAAACAATTGATTAAAATAATTTAATCCAACAATATTTAATTAATTTATCCTTTTAAAATTAATTAAATTCCATACATAGCATGTAAACTTAAATCATGCATTTCAATTTAAGGATAATGTACTTAAATTAAATAGATATTTAATTCAGATCCATCATTCAAAAATAATAAATACTAATTTAACATTTTAATATTAATCAAAATAACATTTAAAAAAAATATTTAATGCATAACTAAGTATTATTATTATTATTATTATTATTTTTTCATGTACAAGATTTATTTCTAACCCATATAGCATATCAGATTGTAATTGTTGCTTGTTTCCTCCTCGTGCAGCGTGTGAACCTTATGAAAACAATGAAACTTTAATTTAAAGAAAACAGCAAACTGATACATGATTCATATCACTTTGTAATGCTTTGTTTTCCATCCCCTCGTGTGGCGCGTAGTCTTATGAAACAATGAGATTTAAATTACAATGAAACAAAACTGATATACCACATGTTTCCTTCCTCGTTCGGCGTGCGTACCTTATGATGAGTTACCAATTTTGATTTTTCTATCTATCACACACAGACACACACACAGACTGATACATACGAACATCATGTGAACAAAAATTTAAACACTACATAAACACATAATGGAAACCATAACTCAAACATATGCATCGATTTGTCAATATTAAAATTCATTACAAACCTATTATTAAAACACATGAACTGAAATTTTCAAATAGATCCATGTAATTAGATTCAATTAATTTATTTAAGAACCTAGAATTAATCTAGCATGCATAGGGTACGAATCAAAGGAGAAGAGAAAGATTAAAACTTGTTTTTAGGGATTAGATAAAACCCTAGCCTCCTTCTTCCTTTTCTCTTCCTTCCTCTTCCTTCTTTCTCTTTCTAAAATATAGTACGTAATATATTTCTAACCTCTTTCACAACCCTATAATTATATATTTATAAGCAAATAAAATAACCCTAATCTTTTTTCCAATCCAAGCCAAACTAATAATAAAAACAAAATAAAATTTAAATACCAAAAAGGTAACTAAAATATATGGTACGTATAATCTATGTGTAATCCTTTTTATATGTAATATATAAATATATATGACTTTTCTTATATATATATATATATATATATATATATATATTTATTTATTTATTTATTAAATATACATATACATGGATAATTATCCGTCCCCATTAAACCCCTTATCCAAGTAGTCCATGGAGCCCAATTGGTTGGTCCATTACTACTATTCATATCCAATTCCTTAAAAATATGAAAATAAAAATAAAATAAAACAATTAAATTCCTAAATAAATACACACCATCACACAATTTCATTTAAACAATTAAATCAATTAACACATTTAATAAATAATTAAATCAATTAAACAAGTAAACAATTAGCCAAGAAATCAACTAAATAATTAAATGCAATTAAAATAATTTTTAAAAAATACCGAGACTATTCTTTTAAAATCAGGGGTATTACATACCATCTCCGGCTTAAAGTTCACCGGTTCGAACATGAACATCCGCTGCCTCGACTTCGCCGACATAGACGTGATCGCCATAATATTCACCGGCGAAACTCCTGCTTGGATGCAAATCCAAATTTAGAAACTGTAGCGAACTCGACCGGTGAAGCGGTTCGAGCCATTGATCAACTGAGAGTTGCGAGACTTGTGAAACGATGACGATTTGACGACGGTGAAGTAGTCGTTCTTCTGGTACTTGTTCAGTTCGTCTCGGTCATCCTCGCAGGAATGATGTTTCTGGATAAGACAATTGTAATGTTGCCGATTTTTCCTATTTTCTAATTTTGGGAATTTCATTGATTTTTTGGATTATTTTAATCCTTTTTCATTTTGCATGCCACGCGGGTCCCGAATGGCGTTTTGGTCATTTTCTTGAACCGAAGGTTTTAGAAGTGTATTTTTAATCATTTTAAGTCAGTTAGAAAGACGGTATCATTTTTTTAGAATTTTTCAAAAATCGGGACGATTTTCGAACTCTGGAACTTCTCCCGGTTTTCTCATTTTAAGTGAGGGGTATTGTAGTCATTTCACATGTATATATATATAGGTGTATCTATTTTTGGTGGGAGATATTTTGGGGACTTTGTTGGTATTGAAATGGATGTAGAAGGGCAAAAGAGTAACTAACCAAAAAGTGACAAATACACACATTTTTACAAGTGGCATGCTATTGACCACAAGGCAAATTATTGACCAACTCATTTTCTTTACTTTCCCCTTCATTTTCGGCAGAATGTTTCCCCTCTCTAGCATTTCACTTTCTCACTCTATATTAATCTATTTGCACTAAATATGTTCCACACTTCAAGCTTGTTTTTGGAGAGATTAAAGAAAGATTTTGATGAAGCTATAGGTGAAGAAGTGATGAGCTTGAGGAGAGCTTTTATTTGAGACCATTATTGCAAGGAGTTAGGGATCTCTAATTTGGGGGTTTCTTTTCAAAGAGGTAGAGTTGTCTAATTGACGATTTTCCTTAGATTTAGTAGTTAATTTGATGTTTTTCCCCTCTTTTGGCATGTTAATTTGATATTAATTGAAGAATGAAAATTCTAGGGTTTGGTTCATGTTTGAGTTTTGTAAAATTGATGGGTTGGATGGAATTAAATGCTTATTTTGTATATGAGTTTCTAATGACATTCTAAAAGATGACAATGTGGTGAATTGTATGTGTTACTCCTAGTATGGTTGATGTGGTGTATGTTAAAGCATGCTAAGTTGTTAAATTAATTTATTGTGATCATGAAATTGTTTATTATGTAATGAATAAAGGTTGATGATTAAATGATTGAAAATTTGAAATGTTCCATATGCATGGCATGAGGGCATTGATAGGCATGAGAGAGATGAGGGTGTAGATGAGATGTGTAGATGTGTGGTAGCGGGAAAGGGAAATGTGGGTACATGATGGTTTGGAGGAGAGGTGTGAACAAGAGAGAGTATGGTGTGATGTGGTTTGCATTGACAACTATGCATTACATTATATGAGATAGTGATGAGGATTGATTGGAAATTTAAGTGCCATATGTGAAATCCCTCGCATGACCCCACTCCTTTTTCCTATTCATTGTGTGTAAAGCATTGGATTATTTACTTCGTTTGAGGAGGGGCCACTTAAGCAATCTCTGCTGAGCCGTTGTGCTAATCCCCCGTATTAATATTTTTTTTCAGGACTCGAAAGGAGGTGGTAGGAGATCTACAACTTCAATCATGCTAATATCGTAGACATATATATATATATATATATATATATATATATATATATATATATATTTTAAACAGGCCTTAGCATAATTTGAAAATTGTAAGATTGATGTAAATAATGAAACTTGTTAAAGACCGAGTTTTGATGAGGCTTTTGCATATAATTTGATTTTCACGTAAGGCCTTAAGGCCATCTTGTTATATATTTGCAATTGTTGTGATTTTCGTTGACAAATTAAGCTCACGTATAATTTAATTAAATGCATAAAAGTTTAATTATGATGGATGACATCAAACCCAGGCTTGGGACAGTGTTTTGATCATATTAAAGGTTTCATATGTTGTCTGTTTGACATCAAAATGTTTGCGCACTCAAGCAGTGAGGAAAAATAAATAAATAAATAAATGTATTTTCGTATCGATGTAGGAAATGACAGTGTTGTCCTCAGTTGACCTCGGGTTCGGTTAAGGACCCGGTTAATTGTTTGGACCTACGGGTTCGGGTCGTTACAACAATGTTGTTGTCGATTGGGCTCATTGCGGAGTTCAGATCGATGAAGAAATAGGTCTTGATCTATGGGGGGTTTTTGGATTAGGGTGCAGTTACGGATGGCGGAGCTGAGGAGGAGAGTTGTTCTATCAGCGGTAAGGGGTTTCCATAAATTCCGGCGGCGAGATACTCCATCGATTCCGGCAGCGCGATGATTTGCAGCTATGTATATAGACCAATATATATATATATATATATATATATATAGGATGGACCAGTTTATATATGTATATGTGTGTGTGTATATATATAGACCAATATATATATTATGTACAGAGAGCCGTGCTTGTAAATAGGTTTTAGAGTGAGATGTCAAATGTGTATACAGAGATTGTTTTGAGGATACAAGAGTAATTTTCAATTCAAAAGTAAGGGTGAAAATGTCTTTGTAATTATAGTAAGGGAAAATATGATATTTCATGCTAAAAAATGGCTGACGTCATCAAAAATCGTTATTGACCGGCGTTAACGGTCACCGGAAGGGGCAAAGTGTAACCTGGGAGCTAATTTTGAGGAAGGTTGGTGTAATTATTAAAACGTTAGGGGTAGTACCTGTAATTAAGCCTAACCTCGAGGGAGGTAAGTGAAATTATCCCTTTTAATTATATACCTTTAAAATATTACTATTTCCCATATGAAGTTATTAAAAAATTTCATTATCTCCCCCCTCACAGAATATCCTGGGTCCGTTCTTGCCTCTGCATACCCTTTATATCTAGTCATCATTCAAAATATCCAGTTCTTGATGTTGGGATTTATATGCCCTGGCATAGCAAATTCCTATCTGGATTATAGTGACATATGTTTCTGACATATCTGAAATATTTATGATTTATATAATTGGTGAATTCAATGTATTATGTTTCGATTCACTATGAAATTGATAGTGTCCATGTAATTACAAGAAATATTTATATATATGTATGTGATGGCAATCAATGCATGATATATAAATAGTAATTATAAATTGTTCATAGTCGGTAATTATGGATGGACTCATAATTAACTAAGACTTGAACTGGATCCGCGTCAGGTTGAAATATATTGCGAGAGCCGTCGTATGCAATTACTCCCTATCACCGTCATGGCATTTGACTCTTAAGCATGAGAAAAGTATAGACTCTTTTATTAATTAATAATTACTTTGATTTGTTCGGCGGATTCTTCGGGATCCTTAGACCGACACTTTGGGTAGTTATGTAATTAATAGTTAGAGGGTTATATTTTTAATATTTGCATCATTGTTACTTGTATTTATTTTGTATTGATTATGGTTGATCACAAAGTAAATTCAAAGGCCTTCGTGTGTTTTTGGACAAAATGATTTATTATATATTTATTTATTTAAATTATTATTTTTGTCAAACAAATGTTTTATTGTGATCGAGTCAGAAATAATCAAAGGTACCAAAATAAATATATTAATTAAGTAGTCGGATTGATGGCTATATTTATCCGATAACTAATTATGCATAGAGGGGTCAAAGTGCAATATTGACTTAGAGGTTATTTATTATTTAATTGGAGTTCAATTAATTTCTTTTAGTGGAGTAAAAATTAATTTATGAATTAATTGAATTGGGTTCATGGACCGGGCCAATTATTAATTCATTGTAGCCAATAAAATAATAGGCCCAATGGATTCTCACTCATAGCCCAACTTGATATTAGAATCATATTAGATTTGAGACATATGAATTAGAGATGGAGAAGGATTTGTTGTTTCCTTTTCTTTATTTTTATGTTGCCTATAAATATACATGGTATATGTATATTTTAGGGGGTAATTTTTATGAGAAGGAAAAAGGGAATAAATTTTCTCTCTCTAGAAAATTAGGGTTTATGTTCTCATCTAATGGAGGCTCCCACAAGCCTAGTTTTCCAAGGTAATTCATGGAGGCTTATGAGTGATTTCTAAAGGCAAAATAATTACCAAGAAGATGGAGATCCAAGGAGAAGGCATCTTGCTAAGGGATCTACAATAAGTGAGAACATTCACTTTAGAGGAAAGTTTTAAAGGTTTACTCAGACCTTTGATGTAAGTATTCAATCCATTAATTGAATGATACATCATATTTTTATTTTTGCATAAAACTTGTCTCTATGTGATGAATCAAGATCTATGAATTAAAATCACTTGAAAAGTTTTTAAAACTTGCACGTTTTCCAACAGTGGTATCAGAGCATGGTTTGATTCATTATTAGAGATCATGATTTTATGAAAATCATCATTCATTGATCCAAAATTATATTCATATATATTTTTATTGATGTATGTTGATGGATGATTTAATATGTTGATATATATTGATACATGATGATGTATGAATAATTGTGAATGAATGATGATGTGTGTTTGGGCCATGGATGAAGTTTATAGGTTAATTGAATGTAATTTTATCTTTGGATGACTGTAATTAAGGCTTTGATTTAGCCGTTTGAAAGTTCAATGATGTAATTTAATTTTTCCATTGTATTTCAAATTGTAAATTTATTTAAAGTCATGTAATCTTCATCAAATGATGCTATGAAGCTTCAAGAAGGTCCAAGAGGATTAAATTAGGCTTCAGGAATTTTCTGGGATTTTTTAGAAATTTTCTGGAATTTTTCTGAAATTTTTAGGGCCTAAATTTAATTTCTGGAAATTTTTATTAATTTTTCTGGAATTAACGGCGGTTTTCCGGTGACCGGAGGCTCGCCGGCGGCAAGAGGCAGGACCGGAGGAAGAGATAGGATCCGGTGCAACGCAGGACCATGCAACCGGATCCACAACCGTTGATCAAGGGCTGCAATCAAGTGCAGCACCAACATAATACACCTGGCGCGTGAGGAGCACGCGCCAGGGTCATCAGTTTGCTGGCGCGTGAGAAGCACGCGCCAGCACAAGTCAACCTCTTCCACGCGCGCGTGCAGGCGCGATGAGGTGCTCCCACGCGCCCCAGGCGCGTGCAAGCGCGTGGGGGCGGGTGTCATGACCCGACAGCTCCCCTAGGCGCGTGGGAGCGCGTGTGGGGTCCTTCGGGCTTGTTCCAGGCACTGTTATGCTTCTTCAGGCGCGTTCTTGTCTCCTACGGGTGTTTGCAAGTGGATGGAGGACCCTCGGGCAATACTTAGAGCAATTAAATGTTAAAAGCTAAATCTATTGGCTATTTAAATTGTTTCTGTCTGTGGTTTAATTATTTATTGATGTATGTGATGCATGGAATAGATAACTGATTATTAATTATTATTCATGCATTGGATCCATGATATTTATTTAAATGGCTTGATTTATATTAATTAAGTTATGAAAATTAATTGGATCTGATTACTAATTAATTTGAGGGCACTTATTGGGAAACGCAAAATTATTTTTTGTAAATTATTTTTAAAGTGTGCTTCAAATTAAATATTAGTGAATCGTTTAAAGTCCAAATATTTTCTAAATTTAATTGGATTAAAATCAAGACGTTTTGCATACATTATATCATGTAAATGAATAAAATGAAAACCCTAATTATGGATGATTAAAAATTGAGTGGGAGCGGGGATTTTTATACATTGCCCCATGGCCTTCGTTATTAACACCATTGTAATTAGGTCTTCAAAAATAAGGCCCCACGCATGATTTGAAGAGTCTTAATATTACAAGAATGGTTATCTCATAAAAATAATAATATTAAATGTTCATTGTAATTAGATCTTTAAAAATAAGGCCCTACGCATGATTTAAAGAGTCTAGATTATAATGACAAGATATTTAATGTTTTATTTTTCATTAGAGCTTTAATAACGTTATACACTCAATCTAAAATCAATAGTGTTAGCTCCCCAACGGAGTGGTCTACACTAGGTGATTTTAGAAAGGCTAAACATAATCGGGAATTATTTCATATAGATAGACAAGACATTGTCTTAAGAAATATGGAGATGATGGGATTTGCCCGTCAATAACGATAATGAACTTCGCCAACCGAATAAGTTATTGGTGTATTGGTTATTCGATTTTTCATGCAGTGGTTAAGAGACCCACATATTATTTTAATGGAAGTTCTCACCTAATAGCAAATGAATCTTTACAATAGTAATAATGAACTCCTCCAACAGGATAAGTTATTGACATATTGATTGGTTGATTTATTATGCTACAGAGTTGAGGGACCTACATTAATTAAAAGGGATTGTTCACCAATAATGATAATGATCTCTTGTTCGATTGAGATTTATTATATTATGTGGTAAACAAATTCATTTTAATTTTAAATATGCATGACAGTATTAATAATTCACCTTGCATATTGTATGAATGCATTTATATTCAGACTGATTATGTCTAATCCATTTTATCTGCTTGCTAATTTCAATGTATGTGGACTTCATTTATAATGACTAGAAAAGGAATTTAGATATTTTATTCACAACGTGGTGGTACAAATGTATTTACTACTCCTAAAATCTAATCCTTTTACTTTAAGATACCCAAGAGAACATTAATGCTTTGAATAAGTGAAATAAGACAAATGAGATGAATTGGTGCAATATTCTAGAGTTTACTTCGAATACGCTCAAAAGCTAACATTTACATTATTTTATTTTCTTCAAGCATCATGTTAAATGTCAATAAGATGTTTTGGTGAGATTAGATAGAGAGTATGCCAAAGTACGATGACAGATTTGAATAGCATTAAGATAGCCTAAGGAACTCCAGTATGAAATCAAATATTGGAAAATGATTGTTTATTATTTAAAATTAGCTGGAGATCAATAGGGCTGACTTGGGTGGTAAATTTCAAGTTGACATGATTATTGCCTTGTTACCAAACTCGTTCGACTCTGTTAGAGTGAACTAAATAAGGAATCAGTTTGAGTTCACACTCGCTGATATTCTTATAGAATTGATAACAAATGAAGGGATAATCAAAAGTATGGGCGTTCCTATCAATCTAACCTAGTCTATACCATCTTCTTCTAGGCCCAAGTGGATGGGCAAAACAAAGAAGAAGGATGATAATAGGACTAGGCTAGCACAAAACATGGGTATCCAAAAGGTTAAAGGGAATAAGGCAGTATATGTTGAGAGTAAAGAAAACTGTTTCTTTTGTCGCTAACTAAGACACTAAAGGACAAACTGTCTAAGCAATGACGTGGCATAGGAAAATATATATTTAATCATTGAGCCATGTTATATGGTTGTATCTATTAATTCCTGATGAATAGATTCTGGAGCCACTAAACATGTTTGCAATTCATTGCAAGGATTTCAAGAATCCAGAAGCTTCGATGATATGGAATATATTTGAACTTGACCTGATGGCAAGGTTGTAGCTAAGTTAGTGGGAGTATTACATCTGAAATTAGAGAGTATAAGGATATTAGTATTAGAGAATTATCTTTATGCACAGAGGTTAGACGCTATCTAATTTTTGTTTCACTTGTGGTTTATAAAAACTGTGTTGTTATTTTCTAAAACTGGTTTTATAAAATTGAATAGATATGCGATTGCTTCTGGTGCATTGAAAGATGGTTAATATACTATAATCACAAACTCTTAAGATTTGCAGGATGTAGAAACTAATGTTGCATCTTCTAGATTGAATGTTAAGAGAAAATTTGTTATTCCTGACTCATTGTATTTTTAATGTCTATTTTTGGGTTGTTATCAATCAAAATGAGATTCAAAGATTGGTCAAATAAGGTTTATTACCTAGTGAGGCAGAGGAGCCTAAACCAAACTTGTGAACCGTGTTTTGAAGGATAGATAACTCTAAGGGCTTAATCAGCCAGATGAAATAGACATAAAGGACAATGGGAGTCGGTACACACGGACACGTGTGGTCTTGTGAACATCCAAGCAAGATTACTCACGTTTTGGATAAATTTACCTGTTACGACACAAGTCTTATACTTTTGGTATATTCCGAGAGGGTCAAGACTGATGTGGAGCACAGATTAGGAAAACTTATCAAGACACTTTGATCTGATCGAGGATATGAGTATTTCTTGGGATACTGCAAAGACTATATGGTCAATGAGGGTGTTGTGTACCAGTTTTCCGCAATTGACGCTAAATGCATTTAGGTGTCAAATAGGAATAACAGAATTCCACTTAAAATGGTTAGATCTATGATTAGTTATGCTATATTATCTCTTTCATTTAAGAGTTTAGCATTAATGACATCGATGCGCATTATGAACTGCATTCCATCTTAGTCTGTCTCAAGGATACCGTTGAGCTATGTTTTTAACTAAATCTTAGTTTGAATCACATGCACATATGGGGTAGTCTTGCACATGTGCGCTTGATATGGACAAGTAAGTTGGAAACAGATCATACGCATGATAGATTTGATAGCTACTCTAAAGGTCACTAGGATGGATTATTTTATGATCTCAATGATAAAAGTTGATTGTTTACACTCACTGTTTATCTATAGGAGAATCATATTATGAATCATATACCTAGTAGCATAGTGTTAGAGAATATGGTATGAGTACCGGATGTACCACATATGAACACACTTATTATAATAGAGATTGAGAATAATATATGAATTCCCTATTAATGCGTTAGCATCATCGATTTCTGCATCGGTACATTGATGTAGTGGGAGGATTATCATCCAATCCGATATAATCATATTTTTAGGTGAGACCATTATGGACATCCCTGTTAAACATGAGTTGGACCCAGAAAGCTACACGGAAGCGTGAACCGATATGGATACAGATCGTTTTGGCGAGTTACTATGAAATCAGAGTTGGAATCTATGTATTCTAATAAATTCTGGGATCTTGTAGAACTTTCTAATAGGGTGATACCTATGGAAGGTAAGTTAATCTACAAAAAGATACCAGAAGATTTTTTAGTGAATAAATCATGAGTGTACAAGGGAATGTCATTATTTTTCTTAATTCTATATATTGATGACATTCTACTCATTTATAATGACGTGGAAGTTTTGTCATCAATAAAAAGGTAGTTGTTCAATTACTTTTAAATGAAGGATTTTCAAGATGTAAGCTATATTCCTAGGATCAAGCTTTTGCAAGATCGGGTTAAAAGGAAAATATGCTTATCTTAATAATCCTACATTGATAAAGTTTTGACCAGGTTTGGTATGCATAACTTAAAGGATAAGTTCTTGCTTAATTGATATGGATTGCTCTCTCTATTAAGTAGGTTTCCAAGACTAGCAGAGGAGATTGAGCAAATGAGACTGTAACTATATGCTTTGGCATATGAGAGTCTCATATATGCCATGGTCTATACCAAACAGGACGTCCGCTACATAGTAGGGATAGTCAGTAAAGATCAGTCCAATACTGGACTTGACAACTGGTCTGTTGTGAAAAATATCATTAAGTACCTAAGGAGAATCAATGATATCATACTCATTTATGGATGTGATGATATGGTCCTAGTCAGGTATGCTAGTTCTGATTTTCAATCAGAAGTAAATAATATGAGGTTCATGACTTAGTGTATGTTCACTTAGTGGAAGGGAAATCAGTTGGTAGATTGTTAAGTAGATTTCAACTGCTGACTCAAACCTGTAGGTAGAATATATTGCAGCCTTAAAGGCGGCAAAGGAAGCCTATTAGTTTGATCTCACTGATTTAGAGGTTGTGGAGTATACTAGCCTGCCTATTGAGCTAGGTTATGACAATAGTGCAGAAGTAGTCCAAACCAATGACCCAAGGTTCCATAGAGGAACAAGATACACTGAGAGGAAGTATCATGTTCTACATGATATTGTCCGGCAAGAAAATGCACTTGTAGTTAGAACATTGCATTGGAACACAATTTTGTTGATCCATTATCAAAGGTGTCATTGATCAATAATTTTGATCATCATCTGGATAACATTGGAGTTAGGTGCAATTTGAATTGGCTATAAGGGCAAGTGGGAGTTGTTGGGATTTATATGCTCTGGCATAGCAAATTCCTATCTGGATTATAGTGACATATGTTTCTGACATATCTGAAATATTTATGATTTATATAATTGGTGAATTCAATGTATTATGTTTCGATTCACTATGAAATTGATAGTGTCTATGTAATTACAAGAAATATTTATATATATGTATGTGATGGCAATCAATGCATGATATATAAATAGTAATTATAAATTGTTCATAGTCGGTAATTATGGATAGACTCATAATTAATTAAGACTTGAACTGGATCCGCGTTAGGTTGAGATATATTGCGAGAGCCGTCGTATGCAATTACTCCCTATCACCGTCATGGCATTTGACTCTTAAGTATGAGAAAAGTATAGACTCTTTAATTAATTAATAATTACTTTGATTTGTTCGGCGGATTTTTCGGGATCCTTAGACCGACACTTTGGATAGTTATGTAATTAATAGTTAGAGGGTTATATTTTTAATATTTGCATCATTGTTACTTGTATTTATTTTGTATTGATTATGGTTGATCACAAAGTAAATTCGAAGGCCTTCGTGTGTTTTTAGACAAAATGATTTATTATATATTTATTTATTTAAATTATTATTTTTGTCAAACAAATGTTTTATTGTGATCGAGTTAGAAATAATCAAAGGTACCAAAATAAATATATTAATTAAGTAGTCGGATTGATGGCTATATTTATCCGATAACTAATTATGCATAGAGGGGTCAAAGTGCAATATTGACTTAGAGGTTATTTATTATTTAATTGGAGTTCAATTAATTTTTTTTAGTGGAGTAGAAATTAATTTATGAATTAATTGAATTGGGTATATGGACCGGGCCAATTATTAATTCATTGTAGCCAATAAAATAATAGGCCCAATGGATTCTCACTCATAGCCCAACTTGATATTGGAATCATATTAGATTTGAGACATGTGAATTAGAGATGGAGAAGGATTTGTTGTTTCCTTTTCTTTATTTTTATGTTGCCTATAAATATACATGGTCTATGTATATTTTAGGGGGTAATTTTTATGAGAAGGAAAAAGGGAATAAATTTTCTCTCTCTAGAAAATTAGGGTTTATGTTCTCATCTAATGGAGGTTCCCACAAGCCTAGTTTTCCAAGGTAATTCATAGAGGCTTATGAGTGATTATTAAAGACAAAATAATTACCAAGAAGATGGAGATCTAAGGAGAAGGCATCTTGCTAAGGGATCTACAATAAGTGAGAACATTCACTTTAGAGGAAAGTTTTAAAGGTTTACTCAGACCTTTGATGTAAGTATTCAATCCATTAATTGAATGATACATCATATTTTTATTTTTGCATAAAACTTATCTCTATGTGATGAATCAAGATCTATGAATTAAAATCCCTCGAAAAGTTTTTAAAACTTGCACGTTTCCCAACACTTGATTCATCAAAATTCAAGATTTAAGTTAGATTGGTGTCCAAGATTATGTAACAAAATTGAACATGAGATGGCCGGTAAATGGGTTTTTAGTTAAAGAATTGGTGAATTGCAGTGGCAAGTGCAGTATTTGTGATTGTTGAATGTATTTCATGAGGATCTTTTTTCCCAATGTATGTAATACTATTTGATTATTTTTTTATAAAAAAATAAATAAATAAAAGGGGGCAAGAACTAAGTCACACAATCTTTCTCAGCGGGTGTCCTGTTTACACTCTGAATATGTTTCTACTCTACATACACCCTCGCTCTCATTCTCACATTGCGTGACTTAAATTTTGTGCCGCTATATGTGACTTGGGGTAAGAATTTTGGCAAGGGAAATATGCCAATAACAAAGGGGTACAAAAATAGGAAGGAAGATGAATGAATAATAAGGAATTACCGAATTAGGAATAGATCAATCCCATATCAAAATCTGAATCACATCAACCGTATCCCAAAGCACTTGAGGGATTGACCTTTTCTTCAAATAATTTATACCAACAAAACTTTATTCCTTTAAAATAATTTATACCAACAAGGACAATTTTATACCATCAAAATTTCTTATCTTTTTATTCGTTAGGTTCTCACTTTTGACATGGTGAAGTTACTTTGGAAACAAAAGTGGCAGGAACAACGAACATGGCACATGAAGTTGAATTTAAATTTACCGTGACAAAGACATTATAAATCCTGTGTTTTTCACTTGGGATTGGAAGGAATATCTGATGATGGTAACATGTTTGAAATAGGATACTTTTATTTCCTTCCAACTTAATTTGTCTTGTCAAACAAAATTGCTTGTCAAATCCATCTCCATTGGTTTGGCATCTAGATGGGGTTCATATTATTCCACACAACTTGTTAAAATTGCATAATAAAAGTTGTAACAAGAAAGTAATTATCTGCTGGTCCAGTTTTAGATTACTCTTTCAAATGCTTTTACATCTTGGTTAGAATATATTCAAATTTATACTACCAAATTCATATGAAGAAAAACAATCACAGTGGATAATTGTATTTAGGAACATCAAATTGGCGTCTTAAATTTAAAATTAAACAAAATTTAGTTTAAATTTTGAATTGAGTTTTCTTTAATTTCAATCAAAATCAAAGCGTCAATTTGGTACTTCTAAATACAGCATGATCACCTTAGAATGAATTTTTTTTTGGACCGACACTCTCCTGTTACATTCGTGGTCTCTAAAAAACGAAAACCAACTATGCAACATCTACGTCAAGAATCCAAATATTGATATACATTGAGCCTCCATGCCAAGACATAATATGGGACAAAATTAAGGCCGTATGGGGTTGGGGACCAAAATTTTTTTTTCAGGTTGCACAGTGTTAATAGGGTCAAGATCTGAACTAGTGGTTTGGCTTCTTACACAGAAACATGTGCACCACGTGGTGGTGTTTCACTCTTTAATCCTTATCCAACTTGGCTCTTATTATGATTTAAAAAAAAAAAAACTTGGTTCTTATCAATTTCTAGGCTTTGTTGTTTTTCCTTCTGTTTTTCTTTCGCCTGAATTATGTTTGTATTTTTCGGTGTCAAAAAATACACACACACACTTGTATTTTTCTAAATTGAGTTGCAAGAATTTACTTGTGGGAGGGGGGGCCTATCACCTATGGGATTATGGCATCTGTAGCTACTAGCTAGGTATAAATAATTTGTGTACTAAAGTGGTCATGAGGAATCACGTGTTCTAGAAATTTTTGTATATTGATTGATTAAAAATATGTATTTTTTAAATTAAGGAATTGAATACGACCCAAATAAAATAAATACAAGAGCATCCTTTGATTGACACACACTTGAAAAAGAAGAATCTTTCTTTTAACTTAATTCTTTTCCTTTTTTTGTTAGAATCTAACTTATTATATATTGAACTCTATAGGCGTGTTACTGTCACTTTAACACTGGAAAGAAGTTGCTTTGCCGAATTGATACGTGTATACTAATTTTTCTTAATATATGTTTTTTATTTTTATTTTTTTGTATATATATATATATATAATTTTTTTTTGAATTTAATTCATAAAACCCCTTTATACTAAACTTTTTGTCGCTTTATCCAATCCATATGCTACAAAGGCAATCAAATTACCTCTTCCTATTAGTTCTCGGTTAAAAGTAAAATGTATTAGTTCTCGATTAATTGCCCGTGCTCTACATTTTGGTTTATCAATGATTAAAATGTCCTTTATCAACAACCCACTGCCAATTAAAGAACAAAAATATCATTTGCTAAGTATTATGTACGGTAGTTATATAAGAAATATATTTTATAATTAATTATTTTTTATATCTAATATAAAACACATAATATGATTTTAATAAAATATTGTAGGAACATTCATAATATGTTATACAATAAATATATAATATAAATTATATAAGATGAAAGAATAGTCTAATATTTAATAATATATATTATATATAATATTTTTATTTTATAACGTAATAAGACGACCATATAAAATACAAAGTAGAGACAATCATAATGACAATTAGAATATAATATATATTTATATATATATATAAAATTAACTTTGTTATTATTACCTAATATGTATATAATAGTTTTATAAATAACACATATAACATTGCAAACGATATAATCTATTATATTAAAAATAAACAATAATTTATGATAATTGGATAATTAATAAACTATATGTTTCGTGAATTTAGCGCTTAAATTTATTTATATAAAGAATGGCTATTTTGATAATTTTATCCATGATTTGAACAAATTACAGGGAGTTTTGATATATAAAGAATGACTGTTTTGGTAATTTTATCTATGATTTCTTGATGATTTGTTATCATTTGAAATTTTTTTATTATTACACTATACATTATTATTATTAATTTTCTATTGTATAAAACACTCAAAAATATATATATATCCAGGGAAACTATATAGCAAGTTACAGTAACTCCTGCTATTTTAGTCATCTTAGCATCAGCCCCACTTCATCATGGTTGACTATTTGACTTGATTATAAAGATAAACAAAGCAGAAGGTCGGTGCAGGTCATATAAGGTAGGCCCCACTTTTAACAACCACCAACCCCGCTTAATATTTCCGGTGAATAATGGGACGGTCACCACTAAAAATGTCACCCTCAAGTGACGTTATCTCATTATCCATTTAAAAACTCAATATAATATTCAACGTTAAGATAAGTACAATGTTTATACTATTAAAATATATAAGCCCATATATGTTGGCCCATTGGGCAGGTTAAGTTTTGGGCTCTTCGTGAAAGAAAGTGGCGTTATCCAAGGAATATGAATCATATAATAATAATATTAGTGTTTACAGATAAATAGATCTTTTTGAGTGTGCGAAGCTGAGACTCTGAAGCAAAGATAATTTAAAAATAAAAAATAATAGATAAAATACTCTCTCTCTCTTTAGAAATACTTGTGTTTTGCTGGAGGAGATTCGATTTCGAGAGTGGTTTTGATTGTTGCAGAGAGAAATAATGGAGGCTCAGTACGTTCGGAGACACCACAAGCACGACCCCAATGACAACCAGTGCACTTCCTTCATCTTCAAGCACATCAAAGCCCCGATCAATCTCGTAAACCACCTCTCTCTCTCTCTATATATATGTGTGTGTTTTTGTGTGTGTGATATGCATATATATATATATATCGATGTATTTGACTTTTTTCCGAGTTTATGTTCTGTTTTGTTGCTTAGGTAATGCAGGGAAGTGATGGAATTTTTTTTTGAAGATTTAGTTACTAAATTTGATTAATTTTATTTATTTTGTGGGCAATTGAACGGATTGTCGTTGTTTTTGCTTTTTTCCTTCTTGTGGTGACTCAGTTTCTTATGCAGATCTTAGTAACTGTGTTCGATTTTAAGTTTTCTTGTTTGATTTTTTTATGATATTTTGTAAAATTCGAGTCCTGAGGGTTAGGTGATCTCAGAGTTGGAGCACGTCTCTAGTGATGTGCTCCTTCTTTAATGGATATTCAGGACAATGATAAAATTTGTTGAAAATTGAGTTGATTTTGGTTGCCAAGAAAGTATGGGGAAGTTAAACGAAGTAAATTTTGTATCATCAGTTTTGTAGTTCTATTTGACTGTTTTGCTTAGTTGCGTTGAGTTTTTCACTTAAAAGAACCAAACTTTATAAAACTTAAGGTTGAAATTACTATTTTATTTACTTATAATTGATTTTCTCACCAACCAAATGGAGGGTAAATCATTTACTTATAGAAATCTGGTTATGATAATATTATGCTGTGTTCTTTTGCACGAGTTGTGTGGTCTCGAGCTTGATAAAAGTTACAGCTGCTGTAATGTGCTTTCATCAGGTTTGGTCATTGGTGAGGAGATTTGATCAGCCCCAGAAGTACAAGCCTTTCATCAGCAGGTGTATTGTGCAGGGTGACCTCAATATTGGAAGTGTTAGAGAGGTGAATGTTAAGTCAGGTCTTCCGGCGACAAGGAGCACGGAGAGGTTGGAACAACTTGATGATCAGGAGCACATCCTTGGAATCAGGATACTAGGCGGTGACCACAGGCTAAAGGTATTATTTTCTTTGCCTCTTCTTCCTTATTTACTTTGTTATGGGAAAAATATGTTGTATTTGAAACTAGTATAGCATGATTATAGAAGGGGACCATGATTTTGTTGCTATCTACCAAAAGAAGAAAAATGATATTCTTGAAGTACCTTGTCTTTGTAAATTGGCAAAAATTTGTGTTTTTGTCCTTTCAAGTATATGTATGTAATTGTACATGCGCTGTTATGCATTAGTGTAATCTTTTGATAAGTAAAACACCTTGTCTTGTAGGGCGCTAGGCAAAACCACTTGCATGTTAATGGCTACTGTAGGAGAAATGTGTTTAAGAAGATGTATTTGTGATCTTTAAGTAGTCAGTTAACTTTTCTCGTCCTGAACTTACTGTAGATTTTTTCGGATCCATAATACAAGTAACTAATTCTTCTTGTTTCTTTTTTAATTGAAAATCGGGCTGGTTAATTTTTGTGTTTAAAGTTCATCTGCACTGATCACAACTCAGTTGCATTATAAGCTTAAGAGATTTGAATTGCACTAGCTGCAAGTTGTTACTTGTTAGGCTTTGACAGTGTAAATATGCTATTGTTTTTTCTTGTCTGGAATGAAAGATTCACTCTTTTCTCTGTCGTAGCCATCCAAAGGAGAGTTGCTGTACCAGTTGTTTGCAACTTCAAAATTTGTTTGTGGCCTACCAAGGGCCTTGTGTCCTAGTTGTATCTCCTCTACCTTCCAAAGTGGATGGTGAGGGTTCGAGTCTCCAAAGGAACAAAGTGCGTGCGTGAGTGGTGTGTGTGTGTTTCTTTCCATTGAAAAAAAAACAAAAAATGTGGCTGATATCTGAGGATGATGACCGGGATTTTCCAGGTCGTATCTTTTGAGAAACTATCTTATCATGACATGTTGATCACTCGTAGTACCTAGGGAGATCAAATCTCTGGTCTGAATCCTTGCCGTTTATAGATCCATGGAATTTCTTTTCATGTTTATTGTTTACAGAAATCTGGATAGCCATGAATGTCGTCTTCAAAAAGGGTGTAGATCTTGGATTCTTGTATTCCTTGCTTCTAATCTTTCTTGTTGGAAGGCAGCTGCTTCTGCCCAACTTGAGTATATTTTGTTTCTGCTTTTGTTGAGGACTACTTTAGACCAAAATCTATAGCCCCACTGCCCTCGTCTGTAACGAATTGGAAGTGAAGTGTTGCCACCCTTCAATCCTTAAATTACAGTTTTCAACTCAAACATGAATTGTCGTGATCAAAAAGAATAATAATTATAATAAAAGATTAATTTTGTTTCTCACTTATTGATTAAAAGAAAATCAACAACAGTAGCTAAATTCCTAAAAACTCTGAAAATGAACATTGTTCCAAAATGGTATATTATGCTTCAGCTGCTTGGTGAATAGGTATGAAAAAAACTTCTTGTTACTGTTTGGTTAGAGAATTTTTACCGTCACCTGTACACTCTAGGAATAGCAGCAAGCTGGATGGCACCTGCGCTTATTGCTTGCTGCTATTGGAGGGTACTATGGTTGTACGATAAATTTTTTTTTTATTTTTTATCATGGGAATGGATATGGCAACTGTCTATGATACACCTTGCTTGGATGCCATTGAATAATAAAGCTTTATCTATCTTCCATGACTTTGTGCATTTTGATTATTTGACGGGAAGAATAATTAAGTGATTTTTCTGTTTGGTTTTCTTATTATTGTTATTGTTATAACCATAATCATCATCATTATTATTGTTACCTTTTCTATAAAAATCCCATCCTTCCAAGTTTGCAGAACATCAGAAACATTCCAACCTTGTTCCATTTTGTTACTTAATTTTGCAGAACTACTCTTCAATCATCACTGTCCATCCGGAGATGATTGATGGGAGGCCAGGGACACTAGTGATCGAGTCATTTGTGGTGGATGTGCCTGAAGGGAACACTAAAGATGAGACTTGTTATTTCGTTAAGGCCTTGATCAATTGCAATCTCAAATCCTTGGCTGAAGTCTCAGAGAGGATGGGCATGCAGAATCGGACTGAACCCTTCAACCGAGTCTGAGTCGGTGGGTTGCCCTGGTGGGTTAAGGCAACGGATGTTGTTGGACTTTGCAACATGATTGGTTGAGGCGGATCTTAGAAATTCTCTATACAGTCTCACTTGTAGCTTTACCACTTTCACTCTCCTTGTTATTTGATCTTACTCGTTTGTTTCCTTTCCTTCAAAGTGATACTGTGGTACACCTTTTGTTTGTAGGCTGAGGAGTTCATGAATGAGAAGAGAGCCGGATTCTCTTCCACTGTTATGTTCCTGAGTGTTATATATGCATCATAAATTTGTAAATATACATGTAAAGAGTGTTTGTCTCTATCGATCAGATCTTCATGTCATAGGTGTGTAGCTTCTAGCTTGACGCATTCAGGAGATTCAACTTTGAGAAGCTGTGTTTCTTTCCTGTGAATCTCGACAAGACTGGTGAAAGAACCACATGCATTCTTCGAGCCTAAACATTTTTTTCCTTTGGACGGTAAAGCAAACACACAAACACTTTTTTGCCTACATCGGGACTCGAACTCCTCCCCTCTTCTTTAAAGATGGGGAGGTTATATAATTGGGCCAAAGATCGAGCCTAGACATGAAAGTATTCATAAGTTCAACTTATGGTGAAGGAAACTGAGAGATAACAAAGAGCCTTGTATATTAATGTCACCAAGATAACATCTCTCTATATGGCTTATGATTCAACGGTAGGGCTTTAAAGTTATTTATTATGGTATAACATTCCTTGTGTTCACAATGCATTAAAATACTTGAGCCTCGATTGTAGCTTTACAGCGATATGGTGCCTTAGGCCTATGTTCATGGGGGGCTCAGCATTTTGGCCAGTTTATTGATTTGAACGGATTTGTATTTGTGTGTAGTAATTTCATTTTCCAACGAATTAGAGGGGCGACCAAGCAATCAAAAATTACGGTTTGGTTTAGTTCTTTTCTAATAATGGTTGTCATTTAATTTTTTGAAAAAGTATTTCAAATTTTATCATATAAATGAATTTGTAAATTACTGGGAGTAGTATATTCTCTTTTGCGGTTCCACGAGGACAAAATAAAAATAATTGAAAACTGACCAAACTGGTCCAAAACAAGCTGACGGTTCAGGTAACTGTCATTGTCAATGCCTTTCAAAAAAGCTGCCAAATCACAGAAACAAGTTGCAAAGGTTGCCATATCACCCATTAACTTTCTTACAAGTGTTACAGATATAAACAATGCCATTTCTTCGTACTCTTTGGTCGTTAAACCTATAGGCTCCCACGATATTGGAGGTTATTTGCTCCATTAATACAATCGTAAAATATTTTTCTTCTAAAATAATTTCTATGCAATTTTAGTTTATTTTATTTATTTATTTTTTATGTTTGGCAAAGATTTTGAAAATATTTTAGGTGTCTTGACTTCTAAAAGTATTTTTGAATGAAAATTAAAATTCTTATTTGAGTGACTATTAAATGGTCCAATTATTTTTATACCAATAATAATAATAATAACAATAATAATAATAATAATTTGACAAGAAATATAAAAAAATAATCAATTGATTTTTTAAAAAATAGTCCAAAACAAGTCTCTCTTAATGCAACAAGTGATTTTTATTATTATTATTATTATTATTATTATTATTATTATTTTGTCCTTTCCACTTTACATATCACTTTTTGAAGTTTTAGAAAGTAATATTAGTTATCCACTAAGCCAATAATGATGATAAAATAATAATAATAATAATAATAAAAGCAAATTGAAGAAACCAAAAATAGGAAATTGTATGATTGTTATTAAAGAAGAGATTGGTTTGATGCCTCTCACCCCATAATAGGTTGTAACGACCCGAATTCGTAGATCCGAATCGTTAGTCGGATCCTTAACTGAACCCGTGGTCAATTAGAGACAGCACCATTCTTTCCTATGTCAATATATATTATGTTTGTCATTCCGGATTTATAAAAAAAAAAAAAAAAAAAAAAGAAAAAAAACCCATCAAATCTTGTGGAGGAGCGTCGTCCGCCACTTGTCATCCGTGTCCTGAAAAATGTTAAATGTAATTGGGTGAGAAATTGCTCAATAGGTAGCACCTAAGACCCACCTCTTGTAATCCCGTGAATCCAAACAATGAATAGGACAATAAGGAATGGGGTCATACAAAGCCGGGAAAAAATACAATATACATTTTCAAGTCCAAAACAAAAAAATGTCGTGCAATGAATGCAATGTTATGCATGTCATTCCCCATTTTTCAGAAAACTTCCATCATTTCACAAACTGTTAATATAACCCGCCATTTGGTGACTCCGCAACGACACGAGAGAAAGGGCCCAAATAGTTCAACCACGCTAGGGCAATCTCCCTAATTCCCTCTAGGCTATATTAACATACCGGACCTTTGGTGACTCCGCGGCGACCTGGTTTTCTCAAAACCATTTCATCAAATTCTCCCCAAAAATTCCTTTTTTCATTCTTATCAAATCATTGTACCCTTTTTCATACCCATGCTATGAATGCAAATAACATGTCTTTTTAATACTACAGAAATGAAGAGAATTATTATCACACAATTAACCTACTTCCACATAAAATAACGACCCAAACCCGTAAGTCCGAACCGTTAGCCAGGTCCTTAACCGAACTCGAGATCAACTAGAGACAACACTATTCTTTCCTACGTCAATACATATTATACGTATCATTCTGATTTTTTTTAAAAAAAAGTAATAATAAATAAATGAGATTATAACTACAAAGTATGTCAAAACGGTCTACTAACCCATCAAACCCTGTGGAGGAGCGTCATTCGCCACTTGCCATTCGTGTCCTAAAAAATGTTAAATGTAATGGGGTGAGCAAATTGCTCAGTAGGTAGCGCCTAAGACCCACCTCTTGTCGCCCCGTGAATCTAAACAATGAATAGGATAATAAGGAACGGGGTCATACAAAGCCGGGAAAAAATACAATATACATTTTCAAGTCCAAAACAAAAGAATGTCGTGCCACGAATGCAATGTCATGCATGTCACTCCCCATTTTTCAGAAAACTTTCATCATTTCACAAACTGTTAATATAATCCGCCCTTTGGTGACTCCGTAACGACACGAGAGAAGGATTGGCTACTGTCCCTGACCTTTGGTACCTCCTCAGCGTCATATGGGGCCTAGATAGCTCAACCACGCTAAGACAATCTCCCTAATTCCCTCTAAGCTATATTAACACACCGCCCCTTTGGTGACTCCGTGGTGACCGGATTTTCTCAAAACCGTTTCATCAAATTCTCCCCAAAAATCTCATTTTTCATTTTTATCAAATCATTGTACCCTTTTTCATGCCCATGCTATAAATGCATATCACATGTCTTTTTAATACTATGGAAATGGAGAGAATTATTATCACACAATTAACCTACTTCCACATAAAATTTTCAATAATTTATTAAGCATCATAGGCATGAAAAAAATAACATATTAAACATACTTTACAATAATTCTTAGAAAATTTTCATAAGCTTCCATGTATCATTTCTAGCAATTTTGTCAATACAATAACATATAAAAATCAATAATGAAGCATGACAAGTAATTCTAAGGAAATTTCCCTAACCTTCCATATATAATTCTAACCAATTCAACAACATAATAAGTATGAAAAATTAACATTTAAACATACTTTCTATACAAATCCAACAATACACCCAATAACATGCTTCACATATCCAAGTAAATCAATTTAAAAAAAAAAATCAACTCAAATTAAACATACTTGACATGGATTATAGTAGAAAATTCACAAAGGTGCAAAAAAAAATGGGAATTAGAGACCCCTACCTCAACTAAGCCAAAAGCCCCAATTTGTGCCCTAGATCCCAACTCTCCTAGAGTGCACCAAACACAAAATTGCTCCGATCAACTTAAAGATCTCGTCATGGGCCTCAATTTGCCGCAAACGGCTTCTAGAAATTCCAAGGATTGGTGGAGAAATCAAGCTCTAAAGCTTTGATTGAAAAAGAAAAAGAAAAAGCAAAGTAAAGAGCAGAGAGAGCGAAAACCAGCGGGGAGAAGAGAGAATGGAGACCAAACATGGTCTCATGGCATTAAGTTAGATATTGGTGGGTCCCAGCATTTTTATTTTATTTTTCTTTTTCCTTTTTGTTTTTAATTTACACCACACACACACACATAATTACACATGTAATTTGCAATTACTCAAAACACAATAAATAAAAATAGATATGGTGCAAATGGACCAAATCAAAATACCCGTATGCAATAATTTCGGTAGCGGTCCTACACGGAACCGTCCGGCCCGAAAAACTGAAAAAAACAAAAATGATCATCCTTGCATTTCAAAGAGTCCTAGACTCAATGAAATGCCCCAATCAACTCTCGGATATAACCGGCACACTCCACGATGTTAGTTCGCACAACGTGAAAAGACAAAAATGCCTTTGCATGAACGAAAAATTCCAGAAAAAAAAAGAAAATGGAAAAATTCAGAAATATTACATAGGTATTGCGCTTATTGACTATTCTCTTAACAGTTGTTTTGTTTCTGGTCACTATAGCACGTGAATGTCATATTTGAAAAAATTACAACATTACCCTTGGAAGTAGATATTCGGACTATTATGCTCCTTGTAGTAGAACTATGGACTATTTTGCCCTTGTGATGATTCTTGGACTATTTTGCCCTTTGAGGGAGAACCTTGGGCTATTTTGCCCTTGTAATAATTCTTGGATTATTTTACCATTTGAAGAAGAATTTTGATTGGAATGTCCTTTGTAGTAGTTCTTTGACTAATTTGCTCTTTGTTGGAAGTCTTGGACCTTATTGTCCTTTTGATGTAACTTTCTCCAAGCAAATTTGTGTTCACACTTAAATCATCTAACCTTTTATATTTTTATCTCACTCATTATTTAACCTATTATATTTTTATCTCACTCACTAAGCATTTAATCATTAAATTGCAAGAGTGAGTTTTGTACTACGAAATTTGCCAATTTCAATATTAGAATTACTAAATTCCTAACAAAACCTTGTTGATTTCACACTTAGTTTTCATATATATATGTATATATATGCATGTATTTACGTGTGTGTGTATACATATAGCATTGGACTTGAGAGAATCAACCAAGTGCCTTGGACTGAAAATGGGGTGTGAAGAAAGTGCAATAGTTGGAAAAGATGAGAACTTCTTTGTAATTGCAATTTACTTTAGAAGGTTCAAAAGGTCTTTCACTTAAACAAACGGCAATATTGGTATTTTAATAAATTTAATGCATGGCATTAGCAATTTTCGTCGTTGAACAACTTTGATGGTTAAAAAAGGATATCTGTGTAATCAAGTTTTGTTTTAAGGAAAAGTTCGTGTCATTTTGATAATTATAGGAGAGATCCTTATAATTATGGCAAACCACAAAAAAGTTCGTGTAATTTACTCTAAAACTTATTATTCCCCGTCTAAACCTCTTAATAATAAAAGATCTTTTTTCTTTTTTTTTTTTCTTTTCTTTTCTTTTTTTTTTTATTTTTTTATTTTTATGTAGCATATTCATTAAAATCTTAAAAAATGACTTAAGTTGTTTTAAATTTTCTACTTACAAAATACCCGTCTCCATTCTTCTCCCAAATTTGGGCGGATAGAAAAACAAATAGGCTTCCTCCTTTTTATTATTATTATCATTTTTTATTTTACCTCCAACCAAACATGAAAACATTCTTTTATCCCCTTTCTATCAATCCATCTTTAATCCTTCCCTCCAGTCAAACATAACATTAAGGATAAAATCTATACAAATTTGATGGAAAATATGTTATCAAATATTTTTAATAAGAAAAATAAATTAAATATAATTTAATAAGAAATGCATTATGGTTATTTAATAAAAAATAGCCCATTTATAAGGGCATTTTTGTAACAAAATATGATAGTTCGGGTTTGGAAATTAGACATAATTGAGGATCTTTTTATACTTCACCGTAATTTATGCTCCTCTCTCTCTCTCTCGTCACTGACTCATTTCTATCCTCAGTGAAAGTCGAATGTTAGTTACGTTCTAAAAAAAAAGAAAGTCAAACGTTAGCTGCATCTTCGTATTCACAAAATGTACTATATTAAAACCTAGAAATATTTTTATTTATTAAAACCCTAGCTCCCAAGCTTCAAGTTTTCGAGATGGGTAGAGAGAGATTTCTGGACGGGTAGAGAGAAGAAAGAAAAAAAAACAAAAACCCTAGAAATTGGGGTAAATCGAGTCCATTACAGATCTCTTTTATCCTCCTTCTCCCTCTAATCACGACCCTAACAAGTCATCACAAAATTTTATTCTTGTAATATTTATTAGGGCTGATCACGGTTCGGATCAGTTTGGTTTGGGGTAAAATTCAAACCAATCTGGTCCTCACAGATTGGCTAAATTTGAAACCGAACCGATCCGTGGTAACTCTCAATCCGAACTAAACTGATCCGTAGAATAATGGATTGGTTTGGTTTGGTTTCACGGATTGGGCTTATAAAAAACAGTCACACAATGCATCATGAAGCGAATAAGAACAACAAAGAACAAAACACAAAAAAACATAGAAATTGGTCATACACACCAATTCGAACATGCAATAGAAGTAAATCAGATCTAAGCATTCAACTACAAAAGCCAAATGAATGGTCATCGCATCACATTTCAGTTCAGAAACAAATCCCAAACATTCTTTCCATTTTGCCCCTCCCATCCACTTCAAATTACAACAGATACACAATGAAAGCTCATTTATTTGAATCATAGAACTCAGATCAGATTACAGCAAATTACAATATTGAAAAAATAAATAAGCAAAAAATTCAAACCTTTATCAGCTCAAAAGATTATGGAGAAACAAGAAAAATACATAAAATATGTATCAAAGAGTCTTCATTTTTTTATCTGCAAAACCCTTTCCTCTGGTTCTGGTAATTTCTAGTTCTAGGGTTTGCAATTCTTTCTCTGTTTTTATTTTATTGTGTACCCGTATCATTTTTTTAAGCTGAAATTTTGAAGAGAGAGAAAGTAGAGAGAGATTGGGGCCTAGGAAGGGATGAGTGATGGAGAGACAAAGTATAGAGGGATTGTGTACCTTATGTTGAGTGATGGAGATTTGCAAGATTTCAGAGAAGAGAAGAATAAGAAGATCCATTCAAAAACTTGTGAACTCACCGGAAAAGAAGTAGATCCAGTCGAAGAGGTCGTCGTTGCTTCGAATCTGTTGAACAATAGTTGAGAGGAGTTGGATTGAGAGACAAGACATTGGGAGGCAAGAGATTGGGAGAGGCGAAGAGTGTTACAGACTCACAGAGGCGAGAGGAAAAGACTGAAGAGGGTGAAGAGAAGAGGCTGAGTTAGTGAGGGAGAGGCACGGCTGAAATAAGATTGGAGAAATGTCGTAATGAAGAGGCAGAGTTAGGGTTAGGTTAAGTTAAAAAGAATAATGAATAAAGAGAAAAAAAAATACAATATACCAATATATTGTATATATATATACAATATATTATTCAGTAACGGTTCGGTTCGATTTGTCGAACGGTTCGGATTGGCAACGGTTCAGTTCAGATCGGTTAACGGTTCGGATCGAATTTTTCAGGGCCCAATCCGTTAACCGAACCGCGGATACCAGATTACAGATTTTTCAAACCATCACCGAACCATGAGATCTGAAAACCGAACAGAACCACACAGATCGGATTGGTTCGGACTGGATTGACGGATTATTTACTCACCCCTAATATTTATTAAGGTTGATTTTTTTAAGTGTGGAGGGAAAATTTTCCACTGCTCACAGGATGTTACATGTCAACAAGCCAAGTAAGTAACCAGACCAAAACATGCATGCTGGGCTAGAGAAAAAGAAAAACTCATAACACACCCTATGAGCCGAAGGCCCAACAGAAGTGAGTCCAGCACTGAATTGACCCGAGGGGCAAAAACCCTCCCAGCAAACCCAACAAAGATTACTGAGTATATAAAAGGGTAAAGACCTAATAAAGATCATCTGATTCTAGTTGCCATTTGCTTTTGTTCTTCCTTGATATCATTCGCAATCTTCTATTTTTATTTAGTGTTTAATCCTTCGGTTCAAATCATTAGATTCCGCCTAAATTTTATGCACCTACAGTAATAAAACCATATATTTGTTTGAGGAAACGGTAACTGACCGGGTGTTTACATCTACCCACCCACTTATTTATTTTATTTTTTCTTTTCTTTTCTTTCTGAAATAACATTCCAAACAGATCAGATATGGTGGCGCTGCTAAATATTTATTGTGTTCGTTGAATATGAGTAGTGCCTTTTTTTTTTCTTCGAGATATTCTTTCTTTATTGTATTTTGTTAACATCGTCGTTGATGTTTCAAGTGTCAAAAAAATTCAATTATTATTTTTTTCTTTAGGAGGATCAACGATTTGTAATGATCTCGACAGACGAGGGTGAGGTGCGAATTCAAACTAATTCCTTAGTATATTATTTTTCTTCTTGATATGATTAACATATATTTTGTGAATTGAATAATGCGTAGTACCTTTTTTTTTTTTTTTGGTTCCTTTTTTTCTTGATTTTATTTTGTTATCACAGTGGTTGAAATGTTTCAAGTGTCAAAAAAAAAAAAATTCAATTCTTTATTTTGTTTTTACTGTTATTGTTAGGAGGATCCCATATTTGTAATGGAGTCCATGTGATTTCAAACTAATTCCTTTGTATAAACATAAATTGTGTGCACTGTGATTCAATTCTGAATGTTCTCTAACATCACAGAAATGTACTTCTCCCAATTTATTTATTTATTTATTATTTTTTTTGTCATAACAAAAAATTCGAACTCCTTTTTTTTTTTTTACTGTTGTTGTTAGTAGGATCATGGATTTGTAATCTCGACAAAAGCAGATGAAGTGTGAATTGAAACTAATTCCTTCGTATAATGTTTATCTTCCTGGCGTGATTAACATAGATTTTATACTAATTCACATTACTTTAGTACTTTCAAAAGATTATTGAAAATATGTAATAAGGTAAATTATACTGACATATTTGCCTTATTAACAATCACGCACAATTTAGTCCGTTGACAATGTCAATCTCCCACTGCATCAGATATTGGATCTAAAAGTCAAGATTTAATTTTTTAATGTAAAATAACTGGCGACTTAAATGACAAAATTACCCTTGATGCATTAATATCTGCTGCTTTCCTCCAAGAGACTTCCAAATCAATTGAATGGAAAACTTGTTACACATTCACACCAAAATTAAATCAAGTATTCAGAATTTATATTTATACACTCCATCTAATTTAAATGATTATTTCATTTAGGAAAAAAAATTCTGGGCCAAAGTCGTCCCAAATTGCAAAACGCTTTTTATTTCTTTGTTAATTTATTTCTAATTATAATAGCTATTGCAATGATCATACTAGACCTGATTATGGTCCATTTCATGTGTTATGTCAAACAGCAGTTGATTGGTTGATAAGTCCCAAAATTTAGAAAAGTGAGCAAAGTTTTGACCTTGTAATTTGGAAATAATAATTGTAATTTTAACCTTGCGTTTGCGGCGTGGAATACATGTTTTGGAATTAGAATAACATTCAAGTATGAAAGGAGAGTAATGAAGTACCACTTCTTGGGTTATAGTTTTCTCAAATTGTGGATGGTGTTAGTTTAAAGTTTAGATTAATTGTTCTCTTATATTGATTGGAAAGTGTAGAATTTTGGTATTAAGGGTAAAAAATCAGAAGAATGCATGTTTTAATTTTATGCAACCGACTTTTAAACTTTATCATATGGTCAGTTTCACAATACAATATTTCTTACTTTAATACCCTATATGTTAATTCTATTCTTATTTGATTCCTTTGTTTTCATTTATCAATCTTTCTTGTTTCTTCCGTTGAAAAATTGTATCCTTTTCTCTGTACTGAATCCCGAGGAAAGAAACGTTATATGATGAACCACAGGTTGATCAACGAACAACAAAGGAGAAGGCAATTGACGATTGCCTTCCAATCACTTTTTCTAGGAATGCAAAATGGTGGTCCAGTGTATGTATGCTTTTACATCTATAAACATAAATGTTACACACACACACACACACAGAGCAAGCCAGATTAAGAGAAGAGGTGGGTGTATATGTGTTGGCTAGGAGTGAACAGGTGTGGAATTGAGATGAGATACATAGTATATAAAATGGATGAGAGGAATAAGAGAGAAAAATGGGTTCAGGTTGTTAGTGAGGGAGATCATTAAAAATTGAAGGGTACTTTTGTCCATGTAAAGTGTTTATAAAGTTAAATTTGTAATCATCATTTAAATAGTTCAATTCATAAATCAAAGAATATTTTAGTCACTTTATCATCTCTCAGAGTGCTCATCAAACAGAATAAATGAGAGGGTGTTATTGTCAAAAAAAAAAAATGGATCAAATTACTGTCCCGCAAACCAACATAGGGTGTAATTTGTAAAAGGCAAACCTAATAGTTTACATAGAAAAAGAGAAGAAAATAATTGTAAACTGTAAGTCTCTTTCTCAAGCACTTTCTTGGACCTCAAAACTTTAGACACCTTTGGATGAGTATCCCCAGATAATATATATGTCAATTTCTACAACTTTTACCAGCGTTCTCTTGGCCGACCATCTTTGGAAACGCGGGAACAATTAAGCTCCTCCTCTTCATTCTATGTCAACTTATCTACCCGTTTAGTTGCTTTGCTCAGTTCAGCATTCACATTTCCACCATCCTGTTCGAAGTCTCCGGGCATATCATCATTGTTACTCTGGATTTTCGCGTCACTTGCTGGCGTAACCTCCATTTGCTGGCGTAACCTCCATTGGCGGAGCCTGACGCTTAGCTCACTAAATAATAGTGTGAAGGGGTCAGGAAGTCTCACATTGAGCAAAAATACTCATAATGTAAACAATCTTAACTGGAGGGATTGTAGGGCATTCAACTCTCCAAAGGGGCCTGCAGAAGGGATCATACATGTGTGGTAGTGTTCTTGCAGTGGTTTCAGTTGTATCACAGTTAGGGTAACTCCTGTATATGGCAAGCCATCGCTGCATGCCGCCAAGTGTAGGGTTTTTACTGACTAGTTTAGTCTACAGAATTGGTCAATTCTGATTGGAAGTTGGACTTCAGAATTTTGGAAGCTCAAGAATATAGGGCATGATATAAGATACAACTTGGAAGCTGTTCAAACACCAGAAAAGCAGAGGAGAAACATGTTTGTTTTATTGGCACAATTATAACTAACTACTTTCCTTTTAGGTCTTGGCATCTCCTTCGCCGTTTGGACACACAAAGTATAACAGTCACATAAACCTACATTCTTAGGTTGATATATAATTGATACGAATGAATTAGAAACTAATTGTACATAATAACAATCCGGCTTATGATTTCTCTGGAAACACCCCATAAAGATAAGCACAACAATTTGAAATAATAACTTGGAGAGACTAAGAAAAATGTTAAACACGCCAACTAGAAGAAGATTATTGACATTTTTACAGTATAAAAATCGATTCTATCTCAATGTCTGAACTGTCAACCATGAAGGTCATACTGCAAGTTAATTGAACTGAACACCTTTGTCACAACAAGTCAACAACGCATGTTTGACAACTTAATAACACAAATTCCTACCGAAGCATGTAACCAGGAAATAAATATTCGAAACAAGCTAATTCAAAAACACAAACTACTTTAGTGCTTTCAAAATATGACTGGAAATATGTAATATTGTTCAGATTCATGAGAGATAGAGAGAGAGAGAGAGAGAGAGAGAGAGAGTAATGTATGTTCTGTGTGTTGTATTCAGCCTTCTCTTGTGAGGCTTATATAAAGAACAAGGGTTATACACCCTAATTACACAATATTGCTTAATTACACAATAAGCCTAACTACTATGGGTAATTACATAAGGACCCAATATTATGGAGGATATAAACATTTTAACACTCCCCCTCAACCTGGAGAATATATATCAAATAATCCCAGCTTGGAATAGATAGTCCTTAACCGGTTATGACCCAGTGCTTTGGTAAACATATCAGCTAGTTGATCTTCAGACTTCACAAATGGAGTAGAGATGGTCCCACTTAATAGTTTTTCCCGAACAAAGTAACAATCAACCTCAATATGTTTGGTCCTCTCATGAAATACAGGATTCGATGCAATGTGAACAGCTGCTTGATTATCACAGAACAATGGAGTAGGAACTTCAACTGTCAACCCAAGTTCTTTTAGAAAATATTGTACCCATGTCAACTCACTAGTGGTATGGGCCATTGCCCTGTACTCAGATTCAACACTAGATCGAACTACCACCGTTTACTTTTTACTTTTCCACGTAACAAGATTTCCTCCTACAAATGTATAGTAGCCTGTAGTAGATCTCCTATCTGAAGGAGAACCAGCCCAGTCAGCATCTGTAAAACCTTCCAACCTAAGATGACCATTTGATTTGTATAGTAACCCAAAACCTGGAGCTTGCTTGAGATATCGGATAATCCGAATAACAGCAATCCAATGTGGCATTCTAGGAGCTCCCATGAACTGACTTACAACACTAACTGCATATGAAATATCAGGCTGAGTGATAGTAAGAAAAATTAATTTCCTAATAAGGCGACGAAATCTACTCGAGTCATTAAATAGATCACCCTCATCAGATACAAGTTTTGTATTTGAATCCATAGGAGCATCAACCGGACGACCACCTAACATACCCGTTTCTTCTAGCAAGTCCAACACATATTTTTGTTGAGATAAACTTATACCTTCCTTGGATCTAACAACTTCAATACCCAAGAAATACCTAAGTTTACCCAAGTTGGAATCGATTTTGCAGAAACAACTTCAACTTAGCAATGCCTGCAGAATCATCACTTGTGATCACAATATCATCTACATACACCACAAGAAAAATGAAGCCAGCTTTAATGCACAGGTGAAATATCGAATGATCTGTCTGGCATCTGTTAAGACCAAATTCTAATGCCGCCTCAGAGAATTTTCCAAACCAAGCCTGTGGAGATTGTTTTAATCCATACAAGGCCTTTTTAAGGCGACAAACAATGTGACGATACTCCCCCTGAGCAACAAACCCAGGTGGTTGCTCCATATAAACCTCTTCAACCAGGTCACCATGTAAGAAGGCATTTTTGACATCTAATTGAAAGAACGGCCAGTTACAATTGGCAGCAATGGAAATAAGAACCCGAATAGAAGAAATCTTAGCAACAGGGGAAAAAGTCTCATCATAATCAACACCATAAGTCTAAGTGTATCCCTTTGCCACTAGACGAGCCTTCAACCGCTCAATAGACCCATTGTGAAGGTATTTAACTGTGTAAACCCACTTACAACCAACCGTTTTGGAGCGTAGAGGTAAGGGAACAAGATCCCATGTTCCATTACGGTAAAAGGCATCCATTTCATCCACCATGGCTTGTCGCCAACCCAAATCAGAGAGAGCATCCAGCAAAGTCTTGGGAACAAAAGTAGCAGATACTTTGGATAAAAAACAAGATAAAGATGATGAAACATGACGGCAGGAGACAAAGTTAGAAATGGGATGTGCAGTAACACGACCGAATACTTTTACGGAGAGCAATAGGCAAAACATCAGGTAAAGGTGTCGGATCTAAAGACTCTGAAGGAGATAGAAGGAGCGAAGTTAGCGATCGAGGTCGTCGAGTATAAACCTGCAAAGGGACAACAAAGCGAGGAGGTGCGGAAGTAGGAAACTGAGATGGAACCGTTGGCATAGGTGGCTCAGAAGTAATATCGAGAGGAGTAGTAGAATCAGAAAAATATGAGAGAGAGACTCAGAAAATGTTACATCAGCATTAGTGAAATAGCGTTGAAAATGAGGACTGTAACAACGATAGCCCTTCTAAGTGCGAGACTACCCAAGAAAAACACAATTAGTGGCACGAGGGTCGAGTTTATCAAGACCGGGTCCAAGGTTATGGACATAACACACACAGCCAAAGACTCGCAGAGTCAAATTAAACGATACGAAGTCGAGAAATAGAACAGAATGAGGAGATTTACCTTTTAACACGGATGAGGGCATTCGATTAATAAGATGACATGCCGTAAGAACGGCATCACTCCAAAATCGTTTGGGAACATGCATATGAAATAAAAGGGCACGACAGACATCAAGAAGATGACGATTTTTACGTTCAGCTACTCCATTTTGTTGCAGAGTATAAGTACAAGAGGATTGATGAATGATGCCTTTAAGATGAAAATAAGTCTCGAATGGGTCCGAGAAATATTCTTTGGCATTGTCAGAACGTAAAACTTTAATGGAACACCCAAATTGAGTTTTTATTTCTTTGCGAAATATTTTGAAAATAGAAAAAAACTCAGAACGATTTTTTATTAAAAACAACCAAGTCATCCAAGAATGATCATCCACAAAGGTCATAAAATAACGAAATCCATTAATATAAATATGTTTTATTGGTCCCCATACATCTGAATGAACTAATTGAAAAGGACTAGTAACACGATTATTAGCCCTTGGCTTGAAAGATACACGACAATGCTTACTAAGTTGACATGTTTCACAAGACATGGACTCAACACGACTAAGATCGGGGACTTGACGCTGTAGAACTGATAGTGATGGGTGGCCGAGATGACAGTGCCACTAGAAAGAAGACAAAGATGATTAAAGAGCCGTGGGAGATGGTGCAAGATCGAAGTAATACAAGCCACCAACTTCATGTCCCATACCAATCCTCTTCTTCGTCTTGAGATCCTGAAAAAGACAACATGTGGGATAAAATGTAACAGAACAGTGAAGAGATTTAGTAATTTTGCTAATGGACAACAAATTAAAAGGGAATTGAGGAACATATAACACAGAGGAAAGGGACATAGAAGAGGTAAGATGAATAGTTTCCAAACCCAAAACTTTAGTTGATGATCCATTAGTAAGAGTAACATTTTGAGAGGAAGGAACATATTGAAAATCAGATAAGAGATGAGAACTACCAGTCATGTGATCGAATGCGCCAGAGTCAAGAATCCAATGACACTGACTAGAGAACAAAAGACATGCAGGGGCACTACCTGATTGGCCAAGGACCTCATGGAAGATGAGGCGAAAGGCCATTGTTGAGATAGAAACTGAGCATACTCATCGCGGGGAATCGTGACCATAGCAGTCTCAACAGCCACATGTGAAGCAGTGGGTGTGGCAGAGTGAGAAGAATCTCCATCATTAGAAGTCACCTGATGTGTATAGGAAGAAGGTGGTGGTTTCCCATGAAGATCCCAACAGTAATTGACAGTGTGATTAATAAGACCGTAGTGAGTGCAAAGTTTTGAGTCTCGACCTCTGCCTCGACCACGGCCACGGCACGAGTAAAACGACCACCACCACCACGAGAAGACTGAAAGCCACCCTGGTTCACAACTAAAACAGAACGTTCACTGCTAGGAGGAGCAGTGACACCACTGGAAGCACCTCCTGAAGCGCCACTAGATAAAGTGGCACGCTGGAGTCTAGATAACATATCAGGTAGAGAGGGAAGTGCAGGGCTCCCCAAAATCTGTGCACGAATAGGTTCATACTCTTGTGACAATCCTGTAAGAACCCGAAAAACATTAAAATCCTCACGTTGCTGCTGCATGTTTTTCACATTAGAGGTGATGGGTTGATATATATTCATTTCTTCACAAAGTCCCATTGCCCGTGAGAGGTATTCCTCTAAACTGTGAGTCCTTTGCTGGAGATCAAAAAATTGTCTACACACCTCATAAATTCTAGTTATATTACCAGCACCGGAATATAACTGTTGGAGTCGGGTCTATATCTCCTTGGCAGTGTCCAGATATAATAAGTTGGAGCTAATATGAGATTCAATATAATTCAGCATTAAGGAGATGATTTGACCATCCCTTTGTTCCCATGAACTGAAATCAGCATCACTGCTTTTGGGTTTGTCCTGAACCAAATGAGCACCAAAGCCTTTGGCTTTCAGGAAAATGGCCACTGACTTGGCCCATAAGATGTAATTTTTTCCATTAAGCTTGACTGAAATCATGGGAGGATTGAAGGAACTAGAAGATAACAGGTCTGAACTGCAAGCCATGGAAAAGGTAAAAAAAAAAAAAAAAAAAAAACCAGACGAACCTGGGGAAAAAAAAAAATGCAAAATCGGCAACCGGGTCGGATTTGGCAACCAGGTCGGATCTGGGCAACCAGGTCGGATCTAAACCAGGTCTCTGCTACCCCGATTTTAGTAAACCAGGGTTGGAATAACATAGCCGCGTAGCCAAACAGGGCTATTCTTCTTCACAACCACCAACAGACTCCGGCAAGCACACAGCGGCGACACCATACCGAATCAGAACCTCCGCAACTTCCGACCGAGAAAAAAGGACGAATCGATGAAGCCTGACCTCTGCAAACAACAACGGTGGATGTCGGCGAGCTTGCTTATGATCAACACAGCACAACACAAACGGCCAAGGGGCTTCAGATTTGACGGCGACGAAGAAGGCTGCAGATCTGACGACGACGATTACGGGCTTCAAATCTGACGGCGACGAAGGACGATGATGACTCCGAGTGATCTTCTCAGCGTACCGGCGACAATAACTTCCGGCAAAGACGCCAACAACACACTCACGATTCCAATCGCGAGTCCAATCTCATACAAGGGCAACACACTTGTCGTTTCCCACACCCATGAATCTATATTGCTCTGATACCATGTTCAGATTCATGAGAGATTGAGAGAGAGAGAGAGAGTAATGTATGTTCTGTGTGTTGTATTCAGCCTTCTCTTGTGAGGCTTATATACAGAACAAGGGTTATACACCCTAATTACACAATATTGCTTAATTACACAATAAGCCTAATTATTATGGGTAATTACATAAGGACCCAATATTATGGAGGATATAAACATTCTAACAAATATTAACAAAAATGTCACATGTACTGTACTTGTAAAAAGCAAACCTAGTAGATTTAGCAGGTACAAAAGTTAAATGTTTAGTGCTCTCATAAATATGCAAGTGCGAACAATTATGTTACACAGAAAAAAGAGAAGAAAATAATTGAAAACTGTAAAACTCTTTTCTCTAGCACTTTCTTGGACCTCAAAAGTGGGGAAGGTGATCCAGGAGTTACATTTGCAAAGAGCCACAGAACCACCACAGGAGTAAATTCTTCTCCTCCTAGAATGAGGGAAGATATCTTAAAACTAGGTCCAAGGGAAAAACTTTAGAGACCTTTGGATGAATATTCCCAGATCGGAGCCTTTAAAATATATGTCAATTTCTACTACATTTACCAGCGTTCTCTTGGCCGACCATCTGGAAACGCGGGAACAAGCTCCTTCTCTTCATTCTTTGTCAACTTATCTACCTGTTTAGTTGGTTTGCTCAGTTCAGCATTCACATTTCCACCATCTTCTTCGAAGTCTGGGGGCATATCATCATCGTCACTCCAGTCATCCTCATCGTCTTCATAATCATCCTCACCATCATCAAATTCATCATTCATATTATCAACATCAGACCATTCTTCTCCATCCTCCTTCCCACTTCCTTCTTCTGGCCCATCAGTTCCCTCTGTACCATCAGTATCAGTTCTTGGAACTCCCCTCCTTGGAAATCGCGGAACAGCAACAAGCGACCGAAGCTTCTCCTTGATGAGCAACAACCGGTCCTTTTCCACCAATTGAGAATCGCGATATGCTTCCCTGAGGAAAACTGAATCCCTATCCCCTTTTAGGGAGACATAGAACATATCTGGATGCCTTATCAACATTCCCCTTAGCTGCTGAGAGAATCTAAACTCTTCTCGGAAATGAGTGAAGTGATCCACAAGAGTTCTCTTCTCAACAGTGAGGCTCAGGATTTCATGAACAACCCCACAAGCATGCTTTTCTTTTTCCAGTGTACCAGACCTCAATGCAGAGAAATCAGAATAAGGTGAGATATAAGGCATGTCTCTAAACTGAGAAATCCTTCTTATCTCACCTTTCGAAAGATTAAGACCCTTTGGCAGCTTCACTCTGTTGAACTTCAGTGGTCTATCTATAATTAGATCTTTCTCTTCCAGCTCTCTAACTCGATTTTCTTCCTCCGCAAGCTCAGCAGCCGAAACAGCAAGTTCAGGATCCCAGTGAGTTAGTTCTAGTGCAGGGCCTCGTCCAGTTGCAACAACCTTAAAATACTGTGGGTATCGGTGACAAATTGTGTCACGAAATTCTAAAGGAAGCCCGAGATCAGTCTTCAGATGGGCAATCTTCTCCAGAAGAATTCGCTTATCTATAGACATCATCAATAATTTTCTCAATTTGACAACCAGCAAGTCCTCCATCTCATTCCTAATCTTCAGCTCCTCCAAGTAAAGCCTCTCCGCCTCAGGTGTCAATTTGAACTGAAGCGAATAAGCCCCTTCTTCCACTATCTCAAATATTGCTGGAAATTTTCTCAACAAAGCAATAAATCGCCTCTTCTTATCGAGACCCAATTCTCTTCTAAATTTACCCAACTCGCGAAGCGCCATTGTTCGATTGGGTTGGCTCGCTAGAATCTTCCGAATTTTCATAACCAACTTGAGCTTCTTGTCCCTTTGGATTACATTATCAAAGGGAAGCTCTTTCCTTCTCTTAACAATCGCTCTGATTGGACCAAATGGAACATGGGTTTTTCTTAGGTTACTCGAATCAGCTTTTTTCTCCTTTAAAACCAAACTTTTTCCCAGAAATGGTGTCTTTTCTGATTGTGTTGAAGAGATTGAGAGATGTGTTTTTACAAAAGAATTTGGTTTTTGAAGCAAAGAAGTTCTGTAAGAGAAGAAGGAGGGCAAAGAGGTAGTGTATGGCAAAGTCCTTGGGGAAGAAAACAAGAAATTGGGTTCCATCATCAGTTTCTTTGTAGGATTATCTAAGAGAAAGACGGAATAAATTACACTACAGGTGACACTAGATAATGAAAATTGTAATAAATGCAAATATATTCATGTATATAACAATTGATGAAGATGAGGACTCACCTGATATTATCCAGACTGAGGGTCGGAAGATGAATATGGAGATGGAGAGGGTTGTGGAAGCTCAAGGTGAAATAGGGTTTATCTGAAAAAAACCCCTTTCTGAAGATATTTCTGTGATTTCTTTCATTATCATCTTCGTCTTAGGGATTTGGGTGTATATATGTGGAAATACGAGGGTACTATAGTCTTTATAAAAATATCCAATTTTTTTGGGAAGGTAAGTTAGTAATGTATAAAGGCCAGCCCACGATTAGTGGACTGAGCCCAACAAAAAACCAACAATGAAGTCCTATCACTGGGCCTAGCCGAACAGAAGCATTGACAATGTTTAGTCTAGGGCAAAATCAAAGACTATCCCTGTCAAAGCTTATAATCAATCCGGTGTAAATTGAAGGGCTTTCTCTAGCCGAAGCTATAGCCCTAAGCTGCTTGATCTGGAGGCTCCGCCGGTGGCCTCAGGATATACGCCGGTAGCTCCCAATCTCACGCCAGTTTCCTTGCATAAGGTGAGTCTTTAATGCTAATAGATAGTAATTTTTGCCTGACCATGTCTGTGATTTGCCTTAAGATCACCGTTTCTCTGATTCGTGAACACCCTGCTGTTTTGCTCCATCCAGATTTTATTGACGGCGGTGGAGAGCACGAGCTTCTCACCGACATTCTCTGATCCCGTCTTGCCCAATGGTGAGAGGCCCAAAGGACGAAATCATACCATGATGAGGGTGGGGCGTAGAATCCAGCTATGTATTGAAGATGGATCCAGATTGGTATTGTGAAGGTGCAAGCAAAGAAGAGATGATCATGGGTCTCGTTGACCAAGTTACAGAGGTGGCAAACCCTCGATCCATTAACATTCCTCATTCTGCTTCGATCCATGGTAGAGAGCCTGCCGTGCACAGCCAGCCAGAGTGTAATTTTGCATCTCAGGACAGAAAGTGGACTCCATATTTGGTGATGCCAGTGCTTTGGGGGATAATGTTGAAGTATCCCCATACACCGAGGCTTCTCCCATCGCTTTTTTTACTTTCATAAGATCATCCCAAAGCTCACCCATGTGGGCATCCTCAACGGGTCCATATACACCCATGAAGGACCAAATGAACATCCTTTGAGTTTGTAATTTGTAATATGATCTGAAACAAATAGAACCTTCTCCATTCATCAGTTTTCTGATCCACCCTATTGTCCCACAAAGAAAGAGTACCCATTGTTGACAACCTCTTCAACATACCTCGATCCTAGATTTTCTCACCTCCATAGATGTCACATCCATCTTAATCTCCTGAAGGCAAACAGCTTCTCTCGCTGTTCATTTTGTATTGAATTAATAAGCGCACCTTGCTTTTAGAATTTGAAATATTATTGCTTCATGGTAGAAGCAGGTTTCTCTTGGACTTCCATAAATTTTATAAGCAAACTGTTTGAAGAAGCCTGCTTGGAAGAAGGTTTGATATAAAATGCATAATGGTAAGATTCACCTTTGTTGTAAGTTATTAATTGAGAAATAAAGTTTAAGATGATGATTTCAAATCTCAAAAATGATCTTACTGTTGGGCATATTGTTATTTCTATTATTATTTGGTTCAAAGTTTTGGATAATGAAGCGTTGCCATAGCCGCGGATGCTGCATAGCACAAAACCTCCCCATTGTTTACAGAAGTAGTTGGGTGGGTCGTGCTCCATCCGGGTTTTTCCTGGCTATTTGTAGTTGATTTGTTCCCAAATACTTCCAATACATCCTCAAATACCTTATCAGTAAAGTAACTCATTCGTAGGTTTGTCAACTTGTCTGGGATGATTAATATTGTCTTCACCGTGTGAATTTGCTCATACACATATGCATTATGCCTAGAACCCAACCTGTGAGGTAGTACTTCTAAGCTGATCATATTGTGTCTATTATGATTTTTTTGCTTCCCATTGTTGATTGCTGGTCATATTTTACACACATTATACTCTTACAATGCTTATGGAGTTTTCACATCACTTCTGGTTGCGTTGATTGATTGAATTCTTCCAATGACGTGGAATGATTTTGATACTCATAGAAGACCATATTCAATTTTTCATTTCTTTTTTCCCGAAAAGATATTCGAAATCAGTTTGTTTGAAACCTTGAAGCATGACCATTATTTGTTGGACCTGGTTGTGAAGCCTATCATACTGAGATTTATATATTTGGTAAATTGCCAAGATTTACTGTTCGTGACTCTTATCTATGGGTGTTGCAGGGAAACTATTAGGATGCTTTTTGGGGAAATGTTCTGGAAGTATAAGAGCCATAGCCAGGCATCCGGAACACCCAGTGATAGCCTCATGCGGTGGGTATTCTACACACTCATCACATAATTAACAGATTCTGTTTTCCCTGTTTAGGGACATGATGTGGATTTTGATTTTGGCCTCTGGTGCTTGTATTGTGTTGTAAGTTGAAGAATCCTTGTGGAGCAAATTTAAGGAGACATCTTTTCATCTGTTGGTCCAAACAGTTGCATAATATTTCTAAGTACAATATATAACCTTGTGTCACCTATTAACTTTCTTCTATTCTATTCTTGTTTGAAAACAGATAGTTTGAGGGTTAATTGACTTGAGGCTTACTACCTCGACACATCTATTGTCAAATTATTAGATATCTGCATAATTTCTTTTACAAATTAGAAGCATATATTTTTTGTTTATTTTAAAAAATTATAATAAATTTCTCTTGCAACCACTGAAGTGAAAAACTTGCTTGTTTATCCAGGACTGGATAACTATTTGCGACTTTGGGGTATAAAGTCGAGACAACTTCTTTCTGCGGTATGTTATCAAACTATTATTCGACATATCTATTGTCAATGCTGAAAGCTTCCAGTTTGTCCGGAAGTTGTTGTTGTTATTATTTTCTTTTATTTGGTGTGTGTGTGGGTGGGTGGGGGGTGGTGGTTGGGGGTTGTCTGAGCATATGGTTATGGTTTTGTAATGATATAAAGTCTTATTATAAATTTATACTATGGCCTGACCAATCAAAATATGAATTTACTTGAATTTGTGGTCAAGAACAACGTATGTGTAAGTTGTACTGATTATATAATTTCCTTGTTCTTCTGATAATATTGAATTGTTATATTACAAAGCCTTCTTTTTATGACCTAAAATTACCTATGGACTCCGTTCATTCTGTAGGAATTCTTAACAAGTTTAGGTCATGAATTTTGCAGGATAATTATATAAAAATAAATAAAAATAGCATTCATGTTGGTAATGTGGGGAGAGTTATCAATACTAGGGGATTCCCTTTACTTATCAAAAAAAAAAAGAAAAAAGAAAAAAGAAAAAAAGATACTAGTGGATTCCCTTCGCCAAGCTCAAATGTTAGCATTCATGGTGTCTGGGTAGGGAAGAGCCTTAGATGTTTCTGGCTGTATGCTTAATCCCCTCCTTTTTTGGGCTTGGGAGTGGAAAAGCATGAGGGCCCTAAATGTGATGATGGCCTTGGTGGGAGATTTAAGCTTGGTTGGAGAAAAATGCATCTTCATGGCTTTTTCTAGTTTGTCCAAAAGCAGTTCATTTGGCTGCTATCTGCTCTTGCATTTGCAGTGATGGCTGTTTATACTGTACCTGTAACGACTAGAGTTATATATTCAGTGTGGTGCTTAGAGTTCTATTTGTCTTGGAGTAAGCGCAAGTCATTTTTTATTAAAAAAATCTGTATTCTGGGATGAACCTAGTGAAATGACATTTCTAAGTATTTTTTTGGGTCAATAATTACATTTCTGAGTTTGTGCTCTTCACATCATTTTAATTTTTTTACAAATTTGGACGCAGGTTTTCTTGAAGCAGCATCTCACAAATGTTGTTTTTGATTCAAATTTTAGCAATGAAGGTTAGTCTCTCTTTGGCTTATCCTAAATAGCATTTAGGTAAGCTCATTGTATATGTGTTCTTTTTATGTTTTCTAATACCAGAAAAATAGGTATCAATAGAGAGGTGGATTTAGCATCAGCAACTGTGAAAGAACTGCATCCTTCCATGATGCCTTGAGATAGTCCTATCTAACAAAATGAAAATGGAGTCGCTTGCAAAACTTGGGAGTCATCAACAAAGGTCTCCCCGAAGGAAATTTTGTATATGATATTACCATAAATGAACATTAATTCAACTGAATGTCAGCAAAGCCTTTTTCCAACTATTAGTGGTCAACTACATGAAACTACTGCTATCATATATTTCTTAACTATCTTAATCTTAGTTTTGGTTTTCACCTTCTTTTAGCATTACCCTTAATAAGGACCACGTCATGTTTCCTGACTTGTGTGAGATTATTGGTTGTAGCTGCATATGACCAAAACTATCATACTCAGTTCTCTCACATTTTGCTTGCCACCATAAAAGAACATTGAACCGCCTATATTCTATTTGTGTTTATGTTCTGTCCTTTTCCCTACAATCGTATTATCCCATTATTCTGAATACATATCTTCGATATTGCATTGCAAAAAGGAAAAATAGGGAAATAGTTTTCCAATATTCTTCTGCAGGCCTTGTAAAGTTTCTCTCAAAATCACATGACCAGATCCATTTGGTGACCTGTTGGTTAACTATAGCAAAGAATTGCTAGGTTCTGGGGTTTTTTTGTCACATTCGGAACCAATCACATTTGTTGGTTTTCAGTTGCAATGCAAAGAGTTAAACTTCTGCTGCATGTCCTATCATGAACTTTTCCGGATCTTGTCTTTGGGTTAGGTTTGGATTGGACTTATCCACTTGCTTGGCTTGATGGTCTGCTAGCTCCTCTTTCCCGCCTCTTCTTTGTTGTTCTTGCCCCCTTTTATTTTTTATTTTTTATTTTTTATTTATGGTACTGAATATTTAGGAATCCTGTAAACTTGATCTTTTGTGGTGTTTAATTCTGATTGGTCCAAGTGTACTGTGTGTCAATTCTGCTTAAACAGAAGTTTTTGGCGGTTTACCTCCCATTGAAGCTCCAGATGTAGATGGAATATTAATCGGCCGGGAAGAATCTCTGCCTGTAAAAAGAAAAAAGGCATCCAAAGAAAACAGCGGAAGCAAGAAGAGTAAAACCAAGAAAAAGAGCAAAAAGGCAAAAGGAAAGAGCATTTACATGTCCTTTATAGATATACTGCATACTTTATTTTTTATGGATTTCAATTCTGATTGGTCTAAGCATGTGAATTTTGCTTAAACAAAAGTTTTTGGCGATGTACCTCCCATTGAAGCAGCGGATGTAGATGAAATATTAATTAATGGGGAAGAATCACGTTCTGTAAAAAGAAAAAAAGCATCCAAAAAGGTAAAACCAAGAAGAGCAGCAAAAATATAGAAAGGCAAGAGCATTGATGTGTCGTGATCCGGACACTGTTTTTTCCATTCCATTGCCTATTTGATAAGGGGATACTGGACGGGTCTAGACATATTAACCTTGGCATTCACACACTCGAAAAGGCGGAATGAACTGAGCAAATGACAGTTGAAGTGTTCATATACGTGTTTCGCATCCAAGTTATTGATGCATGTGTATGGAGAAACAACAGGTTGTAGATTGGCAAGTTCGAGAGGTGGTTGATTTTGTTATTGTGATCTCAAGGTTCTGCTTTTGTGCGTTGCTTGGCCTGTTAGCGAAGTTTTGTTTCATATTCCAAAAATGGAATACAATCGTGTCAGTACTATACCAACAAGAATAGTCCACAATTTTTGTACCATAACTTTCTCAAATGATGATTGTAGCATTTTAAATATTTGAGCTTTGAGTATTTGAACTCTTTGGGTTAAGATTCATTTAAGGCCATTTTCATGATTAGTAATCGCCAAATCATAGTTATCTGGTAAACTCTTGGGCATGTGTTTTTGCTTTTTAGCATTTTCAGGAACTAAATATGACACACATATCTAGAGGTGTTATTGTTATGCATGTTCTAAATTCTTATTGGGTTGGGCTTTGATTTGTAATGGTTTATAGTTAAGAACTTCATTAATGATGGTGGATTTTTCTTTCCATGGAGGTAGGCTGGGTGGAGCGAAACCATGTTAAATATTGTGTTATTGTTGTTTTGCGATTGAATTATTATTACATACGGTAGCGGAGGCGGTTGGGCAGGGGTGCCATCCTCCGCACCTACAATCGTTTAGAAATTCCTACCTTGTTCCCGCCCAAAACCACCTCAACGGGAGAATTCCTACCCCATTTAATTTTTTTACTCCGCGGACACCCGCTTCGTCCCGTTTAGTTCTATAATTTCTTCTCATTTTTTTTTTTTTTTTTTCCTTAAATACAATTATATAACTATTAAAAAAATCATTAAAAAAAAAAAGGTAATTAATAATTTAAAATAAAATTTAAGGGTACGAGTATTTTCTTAACTCGTAGGGCTCAATTACTCACTAAAACGGTTGAGAAAGTAAGTGAATGTGAAAATAAGGGTAATTTGATAATTTACCTATCTAGACGGGACAAGGCAGGGTGACCTCTCCCGTCCCTGCCCCAAATTCAGCTCCCTAACCAAATAAGCTAAACGGTCCTCCAAAATTACTATAAACGAGACAGGTACCCGTCCATCCCTACGGAACATATTGCCATCCTTAATTATTATGTTTGTGATTGGCTTCCACGCCTGAACATAGGGGGTATAATGTCTGACACTAATGCTAATCATGCTATTTTGTGGCATTAGATTTTTTTTTTTTTTTATTTTAAGATTTGCGAAAAGTTAGGTGGAATATTTAATACATCTTTGTTTTTAAAATAGTTACTAAATTCGCTTATTCTATTTATACTTAAGAACTACTGAATCAGGTAGTTTAACTTTTCGACCATGGCTATTAACTAGCCAAACTGAAATGATCAGGGTAATATTATTATGAGATTCCTCTCGTGTCAAAGTCCTAAACTCTCTTTATTTAGTCAATGATAAAAAATATATTTTTAATTCATTGGCTACATAATGAGAGCTCGTCAGAGATTCTTATGATAACATTAGTTAAATGATTATTAAAAAAGATTAGATCAGACTGATTAAGTTTCAGCAAAAAATTAAAATTATATGATTTAAACTGAAATTACATTATGGTAAATGTCGTAAATTATAACCAACCATATTATGTTTATAAAAGGGTTTTGTTTCTCAACTGTACTCTAAATTTAGTAAAAATATGCATCTTTTGGATTTTGAACTGCATTTATTTCAATAAAGCGATTTAGAAAGTGTGAGTTTAAAATGGAACGAAACTCAATGAAATGTAAACTTAAAGTGAAAAATGAAAATTTGAAGTAGGGACTTGTGTAAAAAGTCACGAAGTTGTCACCTTTAAATTAGATTTTTCACAAAATATAATTTTTTAAGTCTTTTTTAAAATAATTTTTGAAAAGGCTCTCGATGTGAGTCAACGTCGCCGAGATTTATAAAATCAGGGATTCTATTATGTCAGGATAAGGTGTTAGCCACCCCTTAAACATCCACTAAATTTTATGATTTTATCATATTATAAAATAATACTCATTCAGTAAAATAACTTTTACTTATCAAAAAAAATAAAAAATACTCATTCAGTAACCTAGCGATATCAGGGCTAATGTTGAGTACTTTATAAATTTGAAATTATAATTATTTTATTTGAATTTATTTTGAGGAAATGAGCATAATTAAATTAGTGTCACTGGTGTAGGATTAGTGTCTCATTTGAATGAAGTAGAAAAAAACATCACCAGCTAGAAAAATTTTGAGGGTTACTAATCAAATCTAAATTTGGTACATAAAGGTTAAATTATTTATTTATTTATTTTATTCGGTATATTGGCCATGTTGTTGGTGTGAGGTTTGTGCTTCGGTATGTATGCACCCTTGGTCAATGGGTCCTTTTATTTGCTTTGAAAGTCGGCTAATATTGGCTTGGAGAATTAATGGTAGTTCGATTATTTTGATGTGGACATGAATTTGAAATTTTTATTTTTATTTTATTTATTTAGTTTGAATTGTGATATGATTAATTTTATTATTCTAATAGGTACTTGTTAGATGATTAAGACCAAATGAGTATTATTCTTCGGAAAGATTGGGAGTTCAAACATAGGTGGTGGAGGTAGAATGTATACGTTAATTAATTTAACTTCCAATATATATATATATATATATATATATATATATATATAACTTCCAATATAGAAACCTGGGGGTTGTTTGCTTGACACTCTAATTTCATTGTTTTAACTTGTCAAGCAAACAACCCCCCAAGTTTCCCTCCTCCCTCTCTGCTACAAGCTGTTGCAGCGGAGCAAATATATTCATTCGAGTCTAATTGTAGTGTTGCCAATGCTAATACCATAAGCATTGACACAAATAACAGTTAAAAAATATGCATTCAATGATTTATTTAACTTTTTACAAATCAATTTTAATTTAATAATTAAATATAAAGAGTTCCTTTATTCTCTTGATAGCATTATTGTAAGGGTAAAATAATTAGGATGGTAAAATGCTAAATTCTGAAAGCAATACTTTTTATACAAATAATATGATTAGAGTAATATTATTATGAGATACTCTCGTGTCAAAGTCCTAAACTCTCTTTATTTAATCAATGATAAAAATAGTTTTTTAATTCATTGGTCACATAATGAGAACTCGTGAGAGATTTTGGTGATAACATTACTTAAATGATTATTAAATAAAGAAAAATGATAGAATCATCCAAATTTATTTCCAAAACTTTCATCGTCGTGAGGTGGCCAAATGTAACAAGGATTATTTATCCCATATCAAAATCGGATGAAAAAGTGATTGGGTATGCAGTATTACCCAATAGTTCGAACTTTATCCTTGATCTGGTGCGACAGTGATTACACTATAAAAATAATAATAATAATAAAAGGTCAGATAATGCGTGAAAGATAAACGTCGCCGCTTTTGTCATCACTGTGTATAGTTTCCTCAATTATGAGTTTCAGGTAAAAAGTTATGCCCAAAATACTATATATATATATATATAGAGAGAGAGAGAGAGAAATTTAAGGGATAAGCCCCTCTTGAATGGACGACGGCGGCACTGTTCTTTTATTTATTATTTTTTTTTTCAGTTTTACTGTGTGACGGGATCAGAGTGTTTTTTTTTCAAAACCAGCGAAGAAAACCCAATTCTTCTTCTCTCTTCTCTCCCTCACTTTTCAATTTTGCATATGTTATATATATGCCTAATCTCTAAACTTCTTTTACGATTTTGTGAAGGAAAACGAATCTATTGGTGCATGCCATGGAATCTGTTGACTTGGGTCTTCTTTGATGAGTAACTCAGACAACGGAAAAATGAATGTGTCATGGAGAAAGGTTTTTTGTACAGAGAGATGTGAAGTAAAGGGATGATGACAGTGGGTAGGACAGTGAACAGAGACGGAGAAGAGATTCCACCCAAATATTAGATAGAGATGGAAAAGAGATTTCACAGTTGGATAAATTTTAGACAGAAAAAATGGAAAGGGTTTGAAATGTAGATAAGATGAGCTTTTGAGGGTAAAATAGATCTTGTACAATGGTTGAACGATTGTTTTCCAATCCAGCATGTTTAAGTGATTGACACGGCTTTGTACACGTCAAATTCGGTTCTTCGGTTGATTAACTTCGATTGCTATATCATTATTCTTAAATAAAATTAGATCACACAGATTAAGTTTCAGCAAACATTTAAAGTTATTTGATTTAAATTAAAAATACAGTCTAATAAATGCCTTTAATTGTGCTTATAAAAGGGTTTTGTTTTTCAATTGTACTTTAAATTTAGTAAAAATATGTATCTTTTGGATTTTAAACTATATTTATTTTAATAAAATAATTTAGAAAGTATGAGTTTAAAATGTAACCATACTCAATTAAATGTAAACTTAACTGAAAGATGAAAATTTGTGGTAGGGACCTTGTGTAAAAATTTATGAATTGTCACCTTTAAAATAAATTTTTCACAAAATATAATTTTTTAAGTATTTTTTAAAATAATTTTTGAAAAGGCTCTCGATGTGAGTCTACATCATCGAGATTTATAAAATCCAGAATTCTATTATGTCAGGATAAGGTGACAGGCATTCTTAAAATATTCACAAAACTTTATAATTTTACTATATTATAAAATAATACTCATTCATTTATCAACTACCAGTGGCCTAGTGATATCGAACCAATGTTGAGTACTTAATAAATTTAGAATTATATTTATTCATTTGAATTTATTTTGAGTAAATGAGCTTAATTAAATTAATGTCACTGATGTCTAATTACTGTTTCATTTGAATGAAGAAGAAAGAAACATCACAAGCTATAAAAAATTTTGGGGGTTACTGATCAATCTAAATTTGGTACATAAAGGTTATTTATTTATTTATTTTATACAGTATTTGACCATGTTACTGGTGTGCGATTTGTGCCTTGGTATGTGTGCACCCTTGGGCAATGGGTCTTTTTATTTGCTTTGAAAGTATGCTAATATTGACTTGGAGAATTTATAATAGTTTGATTATTTTGATGTGTACATAGATTTGAAATTATTATTTTTAGTTCGGACTTGTAATATTGTTTATAGTTTTATCTAACTTATTTAGTTTGAATTGTGATATAACTAATTTTATTATCTTGATGGATGCTTGTTAGAAGATTGAGACCAAAAGGCTTAACGACATCATTCTTTAGAGAGGTCAAGGGTTTGAACTTCGGTGGAGGTAGATTTGAAGTTAAAGCAATATGTATGCACACACCTATATATATATGTATTTTGAAATTTTTCAATAAATTGCAATCAAATTTGAAAAATGTTTTGTTTTTTGAAAACAAATGCGATGCACTTGGATATATATATATATATATATATTCTTCCTAAATATGCACTTGGACATTTCATTGTACATAGTGAATTTGACATTAAATAATTAGATATTTAACTAGTATAGTTTTAGATTTTAAAAATCATGAACATTAAGTTATTGATTTTCAGATATTTTAGTGATGCCTGAATTTTAGAAAAAGATAAAAATTTGAAAAGATTCGATTAAATGATGAACACATTTTAAATGATGAACACATTTTAAAAATTTGAAGTTCATCTCTCTTAACGACCACACCACCACCGTCAAATCCTCCTCCCCCGCCGAAAGCAACAATCGCAACGGAAATGGTATGTTTTAAAACATACCCATCCAAATTCAGCACCGACAAAGAGACATCCACCCATAAAAAGCAACAATAGTAACGGAGGTCCGTATAGATTGAATCTGTTCTTCGTGAATTGTCGAAAACATCCGAATCATCGAGATGAGTGCGTAGATGAAGGAATTGGACCTACCTACGATGAGGGGTAAATTTCGGCGCGAGGCTATGTCGAAGATGGTGGAGGCGGCGAGTGAGCGGAACTCGGAGGGGGTCAACTCGGGTTCATCCAGGTCGAACTCGCCAAGCAGGTGGTGTGGGACTCCAAGTCGTTGGCGCATTGGGATCTTGTTTGTGGTGATGTCGAGTCCACGGTAGACTAGGATTTTATCGGAGTTGATGACCTCGGAGGGGAAGAATCGGGTGGCGAGGTCGATGGACAATGGTGATTTGCCAAACCCAGTATGACAACGACCTTCGGCAGTGCTCGGATGGGGGCGAGACGGCGACGGCGAGCTTTGGCAGTGGTAGGCGACGGGATGTGGAGAGGACTCAGCCATGATGGGGTGGTTCGCTGCGACGGATCCGGCGTTGGCGACTGTGGCTTGTGCACGCCGGCGATTAACAGAACAACGAGCAAGATGGGCTGTGGATGAACTTCGGCATTGCTCGGATGGGAGCGAGACGGCGACAGAGCTTTCGCAGCAGTGGGTGACGGGCTGTAGAGAAGACTTAGCCGTAATGGGGTGGTTTGTGGCGTGATGGCAATGGCGAGCTTACCTTCGGATGATGGTACTGGAGCACAGCCACCAATATTGGTGGTGGTACTGGAGTCGTCGTTAGTGGTGTCCATTTGAGCCCATTTGATTTTGAGGGCGGCGGGGGCTGGGGAGGAGGATTTGACGGTGGTGGTGTGGTGGTTGAGGGTCAGTTTGGTACAATGGAAAAGGAAGGAAAGGGAAAGGAAGGTGATGGAGGGGGATTAAAAATTTGTGTTTGGCAAAAATTGTTGGAAGGAAAGGAAAAGGAAGGGTTTGGAGGGTTAACACAAGGCTTCAACTGTAAATTTCTTAACCTCCCAAAAATGGGAGGAAATGAAAGGAAAGGAAAGGGAAGGAGAGGCTTAGTGGGTGATTTTTGATGCCAAATTTGCCCTTGATTACATGTGAATTTAGTTTGTAAAACAAGAATTACAGATCTTGATTAGTTAATTTAGCAGTTGGAGAGAGAAAGAGGGGGGCAAGCTTGAGAGTTGAGAGAAAGAGGGCTTGCGGCTGAAGCTTGCGAACGGCGAAGCCGAATTGGAACAGCGGGCGATGGAAACTGAAAGATCGATATGGGTTTTGATTTTTTTGAACAATTTAAAATTGGGTTTTGTTTTTTTGAACAATCTGAAATGATGCCGATATGGGTTTTGAACTTTTGATTCTTGCAGACAAATATATAAATTGAAATATATGGGTTTTGAACTTCTGATTCTTGTAATAGTTTGTAGTTGCGGAGAGAGAGAGAGAAATGGCAAGTTCAGAGTTGAGAACGAGAATGGAGATGGAGGCTGAAATGATTTGCCCTAAAAAAAATTTCATTTTCTGGTGGCCGATCCATGGGCCTTTATATATATATATATATATATATATATATTTTAAAATATAAAAGGGCATAATAGTAAATTAATTAAAATAATTCTCCTTCCTATCCTTCCATTTCTTTCCCCAAACATGATAATTATCCTTCCTTTTCTTTTCCATTCAATAATTAACCAAACACGAAAGGAAATTAAAATTATCCTTCCATTCCCTTTCATTTCCTTTCCCTCATAACTAATGTTATCCTCTTCCTTCAAACCCACCATACCAAACATAGCCTGGATATGAGTTATTGAGAGAGAGAACATACTAATTTAGAGGAACGGGTTTAACCCGGATAAATGGGCATTGCCCATATTTTATTATTTTTTATTTTAAACAGGTGTCAACAAGAGAGGAGGCCACGTCAGCAGGGAGGATGAAGTCCATACTCCCTGTGTAGGATGCTAGTATTACTCTTTATGTGGGTACAACTGTTTAGTTGTTTGCATGAGTGTGTGTAAAAGATATACAAAATTAAAAAATAAATAAATAAATAAATAATAAATAAAATAAAATAAAATTAAAGAAGAAGAAAGATGTGTTCACTTGTGGTACGTGTGTTTTATAGATTGATATGTGTGAAAAGAATAATAATAATAATAATAATAATAATAATAATAAAAAATAAATAAAAAGAAGTTGAATTGTGTGTGTTTAGGGATGACAACCGGCGTTTAAATTTTTATTCTTCCTATTTAATTAATAAGAATTTCATATTCGAAACGGACTGTCTCCGGCTCCTTTTATACAATTTTTTTATAAAAAAAAATTGTAGAACTAAACTCAATAATTATTTGGATAACAAAATAAAAAAAGAAAGTAAGAGGCAACTAGTGAGCAAGTTAGGTTATGTTACTTTAATAAAAACAAGGCGATGCGGGTTTTTATTAAACCCATTCCCGGCTCGTAACCTGCGACGGTTCTCATTTTATATATATATATTTATTGTAAATAGTTCTCTATTGCCATTAAGATCCAAGCTTATAAGCATCGGAAAGAGATTATACATAATTCTAGAACTATCATCATAGGACATAAGCTCAACCTAATTATTTAGGTATTGGATCTTAATTGGCTAAGGCTAATGGTCCCGCGGCATTAAGTATCAGGTCAATAGATAGTTTAAGATCAATTACAATGAAAATCAATTAATAATTCAAATTTTAGTATAAAATCAATTACAATAAAAATTAATATCTCAAACTACAAAAAAATATATATATAATAAAAAAAATACAATAATAATAATAATTAAACCAACTTGATATAATATTAAAAAAATATCCAAAGAAATTGGATCATCAACTTGATATAACATGGTCAACATATATCAAAATTATTTTTTTGGAATGCATGAATCTGTGTAATTTGAAGGAAGAAGAATAACTTGTAATTTCAATTATGGTGATTTCTAATGGCCTACTGCAAATACATAAAATACCGGTAATTTCAACTAAGAAACACAACCAGTGACATCTATCCTAGCACCCATCACATCCAGCCGAGCAAGCTCAAGAATCGAAGACGAACAAGGATCTAGAACACGATCCATCGCCACATCAGACCGCGACAACACAGCTAAAACATGAACCACCCGATTAGCAGAGTGGATTTCAAAAGTCAAAGACGCCGCAGAGAAGGACCGAAGCTCCATTTGGATATCAAAACAAAAGGAAACGATTTCAGTAGGGCAAATAGAAGCATCCTCCACGGCTGCAACAACCACCTTAGCATCCGATTCGAAACATAAGCCACGAAACCCAAAGAAAGAGGCCCAAAACAAAGCACGAAGACAAACAATCACCTCAGTCATCATTGCCAACGAAGCAAAGAATAGGCAAAACACCACAGCTTTGAGGATAGAGCCCTGAAAATCACGAAACACTGCACCCCCACTCCCACGAAGCATCAACAAAGAAAAACAAGCATCAAAATTGCATTTAATGACCCCCCGAGCAGGCGAAAACCAAGAAGCTAAAGAAGACGATGGTCCAACAACAGTTAATTTGTGGGATTGGGACTTTGTTTCCTGAAATTCCTAAAAACTAGCAAGAGCACGTTTCACCACCTTCTCCGGCCACCATAAAACACCTTCAAACACCAAATGATTCCTGGCTTTCCAAATATACCACGCACAAAATGAAATCAAACCCAGAGCAACTGGAGGATCCGATGCCAAACCCGCTCGATGCAGCAAAAAACGCTAACCATCTATAAAGGACTGAAAGGAAGAAGAAGAAAAATCAAAGAGGGATGCTAGCGGCAGTCGCCAGCAGCCAATAGTCTGCTGACCTTTATTACTCTATATTTTTCGTTTGTTGAGCCGCACTCATTTTAATTATTTATTTATTTATTTATTGTTTTTGTTGTTTCTTTGTCGGTTCTTCTTCTCTCTCCCTCTACTCTCTTTCTCTCTCTACGTCCAAGTCACCGGAGTCAAACAATCTGCAGACCCAAAATTGCAGAGAGAACCGATCATCAATTTACTTCGTCGCTGACGACGGTGACAAAATAGTGGAAGAGATCCATATTTGCAGACCCAAAATTACAGAGGCATCGATGATGGTGTCAAAACAGTGGTAGAAAACCCCATATTTGTAAATCCAAAATTCATATTATTCCCCTTCTTCCTACTTGCAAACCCATATTTGCAAACCCAAAAAAAATTCTCTCTATACTCATCTATGCCCAATCGTGACACTAATTGTTGGCACCAAAACTTGGCAGCCATCTCAGCGATGACGTGGACCAATGAAAAGCTGATAAGTATTTTTAACATGGCGTCAAGGGAATCAGCCAGTTAAGAAATATCAGGAGCAAGTATTGGAGAAAGTTACTCAGCCACTTCATTAACAAGGCAGTTGCTAAAATATAGCAACAAACATTTGACTTTATTCAAGTTGGGTTATCAACAGGAAAGGAAAGACTAAAGTTTTAAGGAAATCAGACAACTGAATTCCTATTTTATAGGAATTCTAGTTGGATGGAACAAGGAAAAAATACAAAAGGCAGCCGCGTCATGAATATAAAAGCGATAAATGGCTTTTGGGCAATTTAAGGGAATGAAACGGGCTGCTAAACTTAAGGAGGGGAATTGCTAAAAATTAGCAACTTTTCAGCAACTTTCTAGCAACGTTTTAGCAATATCTCGGCAACTTACATGTGATTAAATCGAGGAAGGTTGTTTTTACAGAGATTTCCTACTGAAACAAAATAAGAAAGGAAGCGGAATAACAATAGGATTTGACTGAGTTCAAATTGTGAAGAAAAAGAATCAAAGAAGGAGAGATTTTCTAGCAATAACTTAGGAAAATAAGTTGAGATAGAACTTCTATAAATAGAAGTATTGTATTCCATTTCTAACTTGTCCAGCACCACCACAAAACATGCATTTCAACTAAAAATGTTTTCAATTGACTCTACGCCATTTTCCTATCAATTTCTTTATTTCAATTTAATGGCAATTGATTAGATCCTCGTCAACTATTTCAATTCAGCCATTTACTTTCTTTTAATTTCAATTATGCCAATTTTAATTACGCAATTTTAGTTAGACTTTCAATTCGATGGCAATTGATTAAATTCTTGCCATTGAATCGTAGTGACAATTGATTAAATTCTTGTCATTACTTGGCTGATGGCAATTGATTAAATTCTTGCTATCACGTTTCAGTGGCGATCAATTAAATTCTTGCCATTGTGTTTGGCTGGTGGCGATCGATTAAATTCTTGCCATTGTGTTTGGCTGATGGCGATTGATTAAGTTCTCGCCATCACGTTCGGCCGGCGATCGATTAAGTTCTTGCCGCCTGTCTTCACTCGGCCATTCCATCCATTCAAACATTCATCAGCCGTTGCATTTCTTTAGACACTCTGAAAAGTCCTTGCTACAAACAAGGCATAAAAGAACCTTGCTGGGAGTTCTTACTAGTCTCTCTCCCACACAATCGCCTGATAGTCAGCCATCGAAAAAAGGGATAGGCTGGTGTTCAATTACATATTTTGGGTATTTTGTACAAATACTCTGGCACGCCCGCGAAGAGTCCATCGACCGGCGTAGGGAACAAAAACCGCGCGAACACGTTTTGGCATGCCCGGTGGGACCACTACTAGAGTGTTATAAAAGAGGCAAATATGCCGCGGCCCACAAAAAATTCTAAGGTCGTGGCTACTGATGAAGATTTGGAGGAAGGCGATCAGCTAGTACAGGCTGAGAACTCTGCAGCAGGTCCTACTGATGAGTTAGCCGTACTTCAAGCACAGGTTAGCTTCTTGGTAGATGCAATTGGAAGGATGGGAGCACGCTACAACGACTTGCATGAAAATATGTCCCAACTCTCAGCCTTTATTTTGAACAAGCCGACTCAAGCTAGCAGCTCCAACAATCAGGAATCGGCTTCTCAGCCGAATCTATCATAAGCTGCTCGGCCAGAGAGGGCCGTTGAAACATCACAGCCATGGCCGCCAGTAGTGACACTCCAACCAGGTGCAACATCAAGTCAGCCGGTTCATACGCTACTCACCTGGGCAGAAAGCTATCCTCAGCCTACGTTGGCAGGTTCTAATCAGCCACCAGTAGCAGGTTCGCGGCCACAGGTAATTCCACCAAACCCTCCTCGGATGCCTTTGAACTCGGGGGGCAATCAGATCAGGTGGAGGCCACCGAACCCACTGTATACTCATGTGCCGCCACAGGTAGGGCTCGGGGGGCAGAATATGGCTAATCAGCCACATGATTGGCCGAATTGCTATCAACCAGCGGCTAATCAGCCGCCAGTTTTTAATCAGGTACCACCAATATTAAATCAGCCACCTCAAGTCATGTTAGATAGAAGACAATTAGCTGATTTACTCACAGAAGAATATGGCCTGGAACTTAGAGGTGCCGGCCGACCAATTTATAGAACTCCTTATCCAGAAGTGGTAGACCAAGTTGAGTTCCCTAGAGGATATAAAGTCCCTGACTTTGTAACCTTTAGTGGAGAGGGGAATCAATCGACCGTGGAACACATTGGCCGATTCACGGTTCAATGTGGAGAGGCCAGTGTTAGCCCGTGGTTGAAATTAAGACTTTTTCCTAACTCTTTGACAGGGGCAGCTTTTTCATGGTATATTCGTCTACCTCCTAACTCAGTTTTTAATTGGCCACAGATGGAGGAATTATTCCACAATCAGTTCTACCGTACGGAGACAGAAGCTACTCTGGCCGATTTATCCAGGCTAAGTCAATTGCCTAGTGAATCGGTCGAGACGTTCATTGCAAGATTCAGGAGAGCAAGATTAAGATGTCGTGTACCTCTTCCAGAACAGGAGTACATTCGTTTGGCTTTGAACGGCCTTGATTTTGAACTTCGGAAGAGGTTTGAAGGAGTTCCATTTCGTGACATGTATGACCTGGCCGAGAAAGCTACCAGGTATGAGTTGGTTCTCAAAGAGGAGAAAGAACGAAAAAATTCCTCTAAAGGTATGTATTATAGGGACCCCAACTATGAAGTTTATTCAACTGATGTGGTTGAAGAGGAAGATTTTGAAGCTAATTTAGCTAAAGTCATTCTAAAGAAGCCTTATGTATGTGACGCTTTAACAAAACCAAATGTATCCACCAGTGGTACTCAGCCATCGACTTCATCGGCCAGGAAGGGTACGGCTGATACTGGTAAGGTTTATACGTTTGATCTGGCCAAAACAGAACAAATTTTTGATCATTTGTTGGCCGACAAACAAATCGTTTTGCCAAAAGGACACAATATACCATCAACCAATGATTTAAAAGGAAGAGAGTTCTGCAAATTTCATAATTCATGGAATCATACTACTAACAATTGTTATGTATTTAGAAATGTATTGCAGAAATCTATCGATGAAGGTGTATTGAAATTCCCTGAAAAGAAGCCAGATGTAATGGGGGTCGATGGCGATCCATTTCCTAATATTGTCAGTACCAATGTAATCAGCCTGGCAACTGAAAAAGCCGCTGATAATGGTAGACAGGAAAGATTACCAAAAGTTCTAGGTAGTTCATCGGCCAGTAATGATGAGCAGAATGTTAAGGACTTGGAAATTCAGTTAAGAGAAGCTCAAATTGCCCTCATCAACCATGGTTGTTGTCCAAATTGCAAAGGCCGAAGGAATGACTCAAACAAGAGGGGCTATTTCCAATCAACCAGAAAGCGCAGTGTCCATGAAAGGTTAGGCCATTAGCCTAGACAGAATCACGAAGAAATCAATCGATCAATATTTAGAGAAAATGGGCCGAGGGCAGTGAGAATCATTCGGTCATCGGTGGCCGATAGAGTCCTGCCAGAACAACATTTTTATCCTAGTTTCAAAAGGAAACCAACAATTCAGTCAGAAATATGGGTTCAAAAAGGAGAAGAATCTAGCCGTGTAAGAACGGTTAGACCTCCTTTGGTTGACCATGGCAGATGGACTCGAGTAAGTCACCCAAAGTTTCCTAAGCAGCCTCCTACACGTACCCAAAAAAGGAGGATGCAAAGGAAAAATGCAGAACTCAAAAGGAAAGAAGACAAGATCGACCTTGATCAACTAGAAAGAAAAAATGAACCAGTGGTGGCTGAAGACATGGAGGTCGCTACATCCTTTGAGAATAAGGCATGCTTTTATGAAGAAAAAGATAATCAGCCCAACCAGGATCCAAAGCATGCAGCCAAGTACAGAATTCGTTTTGGTTCTCTCCCGGATAAGGTAAATTGTAACATGGTATTTGTTTTGCCTTCTGTATTTGAAGCAAGGATAGAACCAACGATGAACAGGGATGTTGAGTCAGCCAAGCAGGAAGAAAAGGCTGAATCTTCAAAAATTAAGAACGATTCGACAAGTTCATCGGCCGGGATAGGATTGATCTCTCAGGATCAGCCATCTAAGGCCGATAAAATCATTTTCGAAAAACCACCTTTGTCCATGACACAGCAGTTGAGGCCGTTGTATGTTAAAGTATGGGTTGAGGGTCAGCCAATCAATAGGGTTTTGGTTGACAATGGTTCGGTGGTGAATGTCATTCCAGCAACTACTTTGAAGAAATTGGGTAAAACCATGGACGATGTAGTTCCAACCGACGTGGCCATCAGTGGTTTTAATGGAGGATCTAGTAACACCAAAGGTATTCTACCTTTGGAAATTACTATTGGCGGTAAGACATCCTTTACGGCTTTCTTTATCATTGATTCAACCGCGGCCTATAATCTCCTTTTAGGCCGAGATTGGATTCATCCTAACATGTGCATCCCATCAACCTTGCATCAAATGTTGATTTTTTGGGATGGAAATGAGGTAAAAATTGTTGAGGCCGATAACAAACCCTTTATAGCTAGGGTGTATTCGGCTGAGGCTGCACTTTATGATGAAACTGTTGTACCTATCAAATTTGTTGGCATTAACAGGATGGGACGACCAGCAGCGGCAACAATGAAGAAGAATTTAATTAATGCTGATATTAAAGAATTATTGTCAGAAGCAGCTCGGCCGAAAATTGATATTTTCAGGTCGACCATCAAGGACATTGAAGATGTTACTGATGGATCACAAAACCAATGAAGAAAAGAAGCGGCAAGCTTTCAGGGCCGCTTGCATAAGACTGAAAGTATATCTGGCTGAGAAGAGACTGGCCAGAGAAGAACAGCTATATGAAGAGGTATCGGCCAGCATGACCGATATAATTGAAGAAGGTTTCGAAAAGCTGGATGCAATCCAACTTGAAGATTTTGAGTCAGCCCCTTCCAGGATGGAAGATAATAAAGCAGAGGTGCAAGATCCTTTATTGGAAATAAATGTTGGTACTAAAAAAGATAATCGGCCATTATTTGTTAGTGCTTTGCTTGAGCCTAAATTCTAGGCCGATTTGATTAAATTATTAAATGAATATAAGGATTGCTTTGCTTGGAGTTATGAAGAGATGCCTGGCCTGTCTAGAAAATTGGTAGAACATAGATTACCGATCAAGAAAGATTTTCAGCCATATAAACAACCACCAAGAAGGATGTCTTCGGAAGTAATGCTCAAAATTAAAGAAGAAATTGAGAGACTTCTTAAGGCAGGATTTATTCGAACAGTTAGGTATGTTGAATGGCTGTCTAATGTTGTTCCGGTAATGAAGAAGAATGGCAAACTTAGAGTTTGTGTGGATTTTCGCAATTTAAATAATGTCACTCCAAAAGATGAATATCCAATGCCTGTGGTCGATCAACTTATTGATTCGGCCGCTAAGCATGAAATATTGTCTTTTATGGACGGCCATTCAGGTTATAATCAAATCTATTTAGCCGAGGAAGATGTTCATAAAACGGCTTTTAGATGTCCTGGGTCAATTGGTACTTTTGAGTGGATTGTGATGCCATTTAGCCTAAAAAATGCTGGGGCTACTTATCAAAGGGCAATGAATTCTATCTTTCATGATATGATTGGCCGATTCATGGAAATTTATATAGATGATGTAGTTGTGAAATCATCGGCCAAGAGACAGCATTTGGAACACTTGAAAAGGGCCTTTGAAAGGATGAGGATTCACAAATTGAAAATGAATCCATTGAAGTGTGCATTTGGAGTTTCAGCCGGGAATTTCTTGGGGTTCTTGGTACACAAACGAGGTATTGAAGTTGATCAGAACAAGGTCAAAGCTATTATAAATGCTAGGGCCCCAGCCAACAAAAAACAAGTGCAAAGGTTCCTCGGCCAGGTAGGTTTTCTTAGAAGATTTATTTCTAACCATGCTGGCCGAGTACATGTCTTTTCGACTTTAGTGAAATTAAAGTCACATGAGAAATTTCATTGGGACGAATCCCATCAGAAGGCCTTTGACAAAATAAAAGAGTATTTGGCAAACCCCCCGGTTATAATGCCTCCAAGAAAGAAGTGGCCGTTAAAGCTTTATTTATTGGCCGCAGAAGAATCAATTGGTAGTATGCTCGCACAAGACAATGAACATGGAAAGGAGCAAGCTGTCTACTACCTGAGTATAGTACTAACTGATGTAGAATGCAGATATTCCTCAATTGAGAAGCTTTGTTTATCTTTGTACTATTCGGCCATGAAGTTGACAGTATACATGCGGCCTGTTGATGTTTACATTCTTTGTCAAACTAACGTGATCAAGTATATGCTATCAAGGCCATTGATCACTGGCCGAATAGGTAAGTGGGCTTTGGCTTTGATGGAATTCAATTTTATCTACGTCCCACAAAAATCAGTAAAAGGAAGGGTTCTGGCTGATTTTTTGGCCGATCATCCTTCAACTGATATTGATCCATGGGTTTATGATGAATTGGAGTCATCAGCTATATTCTTAACTCCTTGGATCTTGATGTTTGATGGATCAAGCACGGCTGATGGAGCAGGAGCAGGTATTGTTATTATTTCGCCAGCTGGCAGAAAGGCTTCATTCTCTTTCTTTTTAGATTTTAAATGTTCAAATAATCAGGCCGAATATGAAGCGCTTATAATCGGCCTGGAGATTTTAATTGAAATGGCTGTTAGAGATGTAAAGATTTTGGGAGATTCAAACTTAATCCTTAGCCAAATTTCTGAAGATTTTAAGTGCCTAAGTTGGCAATTAAGGCCGTTTCATTCTCCGGCCACTTCATTAATTAATCAATTTGATAATGTTCAACTTAAGTTCTGGCCGAGAGGGCAGAATAAGGAGGCCAACAGCATGGCCCAAGCAGCCTCTGGAATAAAAGTACCAGCCGGAATAGAAGATCAGTTGATAAAGATAACACGAAGATCTTTGCCATCGGCCGAATTGAGAAATACTATGTTGTTTGATACTTGGACAATTGATGTAGAAGATTTGGCCTACGATGACTGGAGGATACCATTTATAATGTTTCTTCGAAATCCAAACATCAAGGCTGATAGAAGTATTAAAAGAAAAGCGATCAACTTTGTGCTTCTAGATGGGGATCTATACAGAAAAGGGTTAGAAGATGGGCTCCTACTACAATGCATAAGCAAGGAGGAATCATTTCAGGTTATGGCCGAGGTACATGAGGGCAGCTGTGGGGCTCACCAAGCTAGGATTAAAATGAGATGGCTGATTCGCAGGTATGGATATTATTGGCCGAGGATGAGGAAAGATTGCATAGATTACTCAAAAGGTTGTCAAGCTTGTCAAAGACACGGGCCGATTCAAAATGTACCAGCAAAAGAATTACAGCCAATAATCAAACTTTGGCCATTCAGAGGTTGGGGCCTTGACCTTATTGGTAAAATTAATCCACCATCAAGCGAAGGCCATCACTGGGTGATTGTTGCCACAGATTATTTTACTAAATGGGTTGAGGCCAAGGCTTGCAAAGTGGAAAATCAGCCACCAGTGGTAAATCAATCACAGCAAGGTTGGTTGATTTACAATCAACCACCTGCGGTAAATCAGCCGGAAGTGATACATCTGCCAAAATCTTTTAACCTGGGAGGCAATCAGGTATGGTGGAGAGCTCCGAATCCACTTTATGCTCAGGAATTACCACAGCCAGGACTTGAAGGGAAATATTTGGCTAATCAGCCATAAGATTGGTCGAATTATAATCAGCCACTAGCGGAAAATCAGCCGCTAATGGTAAATCAATCGTAACAAGAATGGCCAAAATATCAGCCTGTTGCTTCCACACCACATCCTTCGATATTCAGGGGGCAGTCGATGGCTAATCAGCCACAAAGCTGGCAGAATTATAATCAGCCACTAGCTAAAAATCAGCCGCCAGTGGCATATCAGCCAAAACCTTTGGTACTTGGGGGGCAGTCGATGGCCAATCAGCCACAAATGGTAAATAAGCCGCTAATGGTCGTTGATCATCCTAATCAGCCAACAATAGTCGATAATGTTCAGGTGGCCAATATTATTAAGCAAGAATATGGTAATAACCTTAGGGGAATAAGCCGACCAATGTACAAAAAGCCAAAACCAGCCACATCCGGCACTCGAACATTTACTGTATCGGCCAAAAAAGGAGCTAATGATAAAGTCATGGGGGTCAACAATGATCTTTTCATAGCAGGTAGTAATGTGATTGGCCAGGCTCCCAAGGAAAAGTTTGATAAAGGGAATCAGCCTAAGGCTGCTGAGAGTAAACCGTCAGCCACTCCAAGTGCTAAAGCGGTGGAAGAATTAGAAGAATAATTGAAGGAAACACAATCTGCTCTAATTCAACATAGTTGTTGCCTTCAACGGAAGGTTATTAACCGAGGTAAAATTCAAATTTTTCATAAAATAAAAGTCCAAACTCGGTTTTTCTAACAAAAGTGTTCAAGAGAGATTCACTTCTCAACGAAGTAAAAGAATTTCAGGATCAAATCGGCCAGATTACCAGAATGCTTGGCCGAGAGTGGTATATAATCCTCAGCCAGAACCATCATTGGCTGAGAGAATTCTTTTAGCTCGTCATCCTCAACCGAATTTCAAGAAAAGAAAGCGGGGATGGAAACTAAAAAGAGAAATTCGCGGAAGAAAGTTTAAAAATTCAAGAGGATCAGCCATCAGAAAAGCTCTATACTGGCAGAATGTTGTTCCTTTAATGGAGAAGCCAGTTAGATCGGCCCAAATAATATTACATAACAACTTGATCCCGGCCGATTATGATCATACCTTACTAGTAGAGTTAGGAAACTTCAATGGTGAGGTCTATCATGTATTTATAAATGGCCAATGTTTTAAGAGGTATCAGCCAGCTTTGTGGGAATAATAGAAGAACCAGGATCGGCCAGCCCTGGCTCTGGCCGACGCAAAATAAAGACCAACATAGAGGTGGTTCGGAAGAAATAAAGTCTAGAAGCTCGCTGGCTGCCAGTTTCTTTCATGTTATAAAAATTCCAAAAATCTAATCGGCCCGAGTGGCCGATAAAACATTTGAAATTTGGGGGGCATTTGTTGGCACCAAAACTTGGCAGCCATCTCAGCGATGACGTGGACCAATGAAAAGCTGATAAGTATTTTTAACATGGCGTCAAGGGAATCAGCCAGTTAAGAAATATCAGGAGCAAGTATTGGAGAAAGTTACTCAGCCACTTCATTAACAAGGCAGTTGTTAAAATATAGCAACAAACATTTGACTTTATTCAAGTTGGGTTATCAACAGGAAAGGAAAGACTAAAGTTTTAAGGAAATCAGACAACTGAATTCCTATTTTATAGGAATTCTAGTTGGATGGAACAAGGAAAAAATACAACAGGCAGCCGTGTCATGAATATAAAAGCTATAAATGGCATTTGGGCAATTTAAGGGAATGAAACGGGCTGCTAAACTTAAGGAGGGGAGTTGCTAAAAATTAGCAACTTTTCAGCAACTTTCTAGCAACGTTTTAGCAATATCTCGGCAACTTACATGTGATTAAATCGAGGAAGGTTGTTTTTACAGAGATTTCCTACTGAAACAAAATAAGAAAGGAAGCGGAATAACAATAGGATTTGACTGAGTTCAAATTGTGAAGAAAAAGAATCAAAGAAGGAGAGATTTTCTAGCAATAACTTAGGAAAATAAGTTGAGATAGAACTTCTATAAATAGAAGTATTGTATTCCATTTCTAACTTGTCCAGCACCACCACAAAACATGCATTTCAACTAAAAATGTTTTCAATTGACTCTACGTCATTTTCCTATCAATTTCTTTATTTCAATTTAATGGCAATTGATTAGATCCTCATCAATTATTTCGATTCAGCCATTTACTTTCTTTCAATTTCAATTATGCCAATTTTAATTACGCAATTTTAGTTAGGCTTTCAATTCGATGGCAATTGATTAAATTCTTGCCATTGAATCGTAGTGACAATTGATTAAATTCTTGTCATTACTTGGCTGATGGCAATTGATTAAATTCTTGCTATCACGTTTCAGTGGCGATCGATTAAATTCTTGCCATTGTGTTTGGCTGGTGGCGATCGATTAAATTCTTGCCATTGTGTTTGGCTGATGGCGATTAATTAAGTTCTCGCCATCACGTTCGGCCGGCGATCGATTAAGTTCTTGCCGCCTGTCTTCACTCGGCCATTCCATCCATTCAAACATTCATCAGCCGTTGCATTTCTTTAGACACTCTGAAAAGTCCTTGCTACAAACAAGGCATAAAAGAACCTTGCTGGGAGTTCTTACTAGTCTCTCTCCCACACAATCGCCTGATAGTCAACCATCGGAAAAAGGGATAGGCTGGTGTTCAATTACATATTTTGGGTATTTTGTACAAATACTCTGGCACGCCCGCGAAGAGTCCATCGACCGGCGTAGGGAACAAAAACCGCGCGAACACTAATATATCAAACCTTTAGTGCCTGTAAACCCATTTTTCTCTCTTTCACAGACTCTCTCTTTCTACATTCACCGGCGGCAAACAACCCCGTCCAACCCAAATTTTAGGTTACCGAAGATGCCGTTGTTGATTCAGGTGATGGTGGGCGAATCCGGAATATCGGAGCTTGGCGTCGGAAGTGAGGAGAGGGTCGGCGGCTTGGATGGCCGGTTCAAATTCCTATTCTTCCCCTTTTTCCTATTTGCAGATCCATATATGCAGACCCAAAAACCCCGCCCTCATCGAAGCCCCAACAGTTGCTTGAGTCCTACACCTGTGTCGTGGCTTTATTACGCCGCTGAACCGCTCCTTCCTCAACTATATCGGCCTCACCATCTTTGGGTATGATCGGGTCTGTGATGGTCGATCAGAGCGGTGATTAATATTGAAGTTGTTTGTCTTTGATTAGTTAAAGAGAGAAAAGGAGACCGGCTCGATCTTCGCCGCCGGTGACTTGGACATAAAAGAGAGAGAATAGTAAGTGAAAGAACCAACACAAACACAAACAAATAATAAAAAAGTAATTAAAAAAAACCTAGCTCAAAAAACTAAAAGTAAAAAAGTAACTAAAAGTCAGCAGCCAATAGACTGCGGACACGTCACTCGACTGTTGGCAATGGCCAACGAAGAGAAGAGATTTCGCTGGCAGTTGCCTTAGATGACTGTCGCTAGCGTCCCTCAAAATCAAAACTAAGCAGAGATAGCTTCCAAACCTGCAAAGAATGAGAACAAACAAATAAAATGTGCATAATAGACTCCTCGTCCAAACCACAGCGAGGACACAAAGGAGAAGCAACACAACCCCTCAACAACAACGTTGGACCAGTAGGTAGAGCGTAATGACAACACTGCCAAAGAAAATGTTGCACCTTGGAAAAAGTAAGGCAGCGCCAAATCGAATTCCATCTAAAAGGTCCCCGAAACAACTAGATACGAGTCAGTCAGAGATATAGCAAAAGAATATGCAGACCTAACGGATAAAATACCCGTACGCTCAGGCGCCCAGATTTAAGAGTCCGGTTTATCCCACCGACTAATACGCAACCACAAAATTTCTCGGACCACCAAAGGGGAAAAAAGATAACACAAAACACCCACATTCCATGTCTGGAAATGCGGATGAATCAAATTTGCCACAAATCGGTAAGACACATCAAACTGCGGATAAGAAAGCTTGTAAAGAAGAGATGGAACCCAATGATCATTCCAAATATTAATTGATTTACCATTACCCATTAACCAGCACAGGCTGTAATACCCCTAATTTTAAAAGGATAGTCCTGGTATTTTAATTAATTATTTAATTAAATTTTTAATACTTTAATTGTTTATTTGCTTATTATTTGATTTAATTGTGAATTATGTGATTTAAATGAATTATTTTACTAAGTGGTGTTTATGTGAATTAATTAATTGTTTAATTATATTTTATGTTTCTGTAATTATATTAATTGTATTATTCGTATTTTATTTCCTGGACGTAATTATTTGAATAAGTTAAATGTGTTAATTGTAAGTTAGGGTTTTGTTTTATTTTTCTTTTAGAATTCACGTTGTGGCCGACTAGGATTTAATTAGGGTTCTGTCTCTAATTATACATGGACTAGGGCTTTCATTGAGCTTTTATATATAGAACACTATATGTCTGCCAAGGGTTTTGTTAAGAATCTTATTTACGTACTGGAGGCAGAGAGAAACAGAGAGCGGCTTGAGAGGAAAACAGAGAGGACCAAGGAGGTTGATTATGGATTAGAGCTGGAGTGGTAGGAGACTTGACGGTATTTAGTATTGCCGGAAACTTAGAGACGACGCCGAGATTTCATAACTGAAATCACAGACAAGTTCTTTTCTTTCTCTCTCCCGTTGGCCTGTGTTCTATGCACCTAGATAGTCTCTAGGGTTTAATTGATCATTAACTAAAACTTACATGTTTATTATATGTTATATTGATGATCTGTATGCGTTGAATCAATTCTGTTATAGTTCGTGCATGTCTGGGCTTCAACTTGTTCTTTAAGCATGTTAAATCGGTAGCAGTTTTAATCACTGTAATTAATTCCAACCATTGTAAACAAATCATTGGGATGCTACTGGGTATAAATAAGACTCTTAGGTTCAGTATTAAAGAGGAACAGAAGAGTTGGAATGGCCGGAGATGAAACAGATGGGCTGAAATGGAGCAAAACTGGACCGGAGGCTCTCAGAAAGGGAGAAAGCCGGCTACATGGAAGTGGGAGCCGGCTCTAAGAGGCATGGAGCCAGCTCCATGCATTAGGGAACCTGCTCCCAAGTCCAGAGAGCAGGCTCTCTCCGTTTGCGCGTTCTGGAATTTTTTTTTTTCAGAACTGTTTGGATGTTTGGATCGTTCCAATTAATTTTAGGACTTTACTGGGGGGTTTAATAATTAACTTTAGGGGTTACCAAGGTCTCTAATTGCATAAGTTACCCCGTTATATTAATGGAATTAACAGTGCACAATTTAACAACTTTGCATGCTGTTAACGATTGAAAGGAAATAAATTCCCTAGTTTTAATTCGGCGATTTAATGAGTTATAGCATGATTCTAAATCTTGTTTTAGATGCACTGTAGGGTCTTTTATTTAACAAATTGGACCTGTGCATGCTTTAGATTTTAAATTGCTGAAATATTAGTCCTCCTCTGAAATTACATGAGTTAAGGACTGGATTTAATTACTGAAATAATACACACTATTCTGCAATTAATTGGATTATGGTTTTGAACTGGATTATGGTTGGATTTTAATTGTTGAAATAATTATACATTATTCTGCGATTAACTAGATTTTAGTTTCGAACTTAAATTGCTGAAATATTATACACTATTCTGCAATTTCCTGGATTATGGTTTTGGACTTTAATTGCTGAACTGTTATTTGGGTTCTGTAATTATTGTAGATGTTGTGAATTGTATGCATCGGTATGGGACGGTGGCATACTAGGGATGGTTTAGCTCAAAACGCTAAGACCTAACCTATCGAAATAAAGGAATGGATTGTAAAATATTTAATCCTAATTATGTTTAAGTCAAATCAACTGACTAAGTTGAATGACTTCCTGGATTAGTTGTTTGTAGTTAAGTCATATCAACTGAATAAGTTGAGTGACTATCTGGATTATAAATCGTATGTCAGATCAATGAATAATTGAATGACATACTCTGGTTTTGGACGGACTTTAGATATATGGTTATTGTACCATGAGATGAGCTTGAGTCTCAGGCTCGTTGGTCAGTGTGCGTATATGCAGTGGATGCGTAGCTGACTATGATAGGTTGAGGTGTACCCTGTTAGGTCTAGGTATTCATGCCCACTTTTGGGTGCGTTTTAGCATGTTGCATTCTATTCAGATTAAGACCTCTTTGTAGTCCAGTGAATGTCCCTTAGTGTGGATATATATATATATATATATATTTATGGACTAGAAAGATATTGTGAGATATCTAGGATGTATCTGCGTAACGGGTCACTGTATAGATTGCAGTTAGATTAGAACTTGTTCGTGGGCCTAACCCACTCTTATATTTTTCAGGTATCGAACGGTTCCATTCTTAGACTTGATCGTGCTGAGTAGAGACTATCATTCACTCTACCGACGACGTAGGATTTCATTCCATGTTTTAGATTTGATTTTATTTCTAGTTATTTTTTGTTCAGTTGGGATTTTATTTAGGGGTCCACTAGTTGGATTCCCAAGTTGTACTTTTGGAGGTTTTGGAGAGTTGGATTTTATAAATCTTTAAGTTTGGAGGATTTTATATTTATTATTTCTTTCAACTTCATTATTTAAATTCTTAAATCTTTTTATATTCTGTGTTCGTTTTAAAATATTAATTGTTTGATATTCCATCGGGTTTGGGTTTGGGCTTGATCAACCCGTGTCTCGGATCCGAGGGGTATCACACAGGCCTTGATACAAAAGAGGTTGAGAAGACCAAATACTAGAGCCCAATGGAGCATCCAAAAACGAACATGAAGGAAAATACTTAGCTTTAAGAAAAGCAAAAGCCAAACCATGTTGTCGAACTTGGAAATTCCACGCATGTTTTGCCAAAAGAGCTAGATTAACCGCCTCAAAATCCCGAAACCCAAGACCACTTCATTGCTTCCTCTGACATAAAAAATCCCAATGAACCCAATAGATAATGCGATATTTTCCTTTATTACACCACCAAAAAGAATGGATATATTGCATTAACTCAAGACACATAGTACGAGGGAGCTTGAAGGAAGACATAACATACGTGGACAAAGTACTCAACACCGACTTAATAAGGACCTCTTTCCCCCCAGCATATAAAGTGCAAGCCTTCCACAAAGACAAATGGTCTTTCACCCGAGATAATAAGAACTGAAACACATCACGCTTAGAACAACCCATAAGAGCTAGCACATAGAGGTACCTGCTATTCAAACCTTTCAGCTGCAAACCCAAAAAATTCTCAATAGAACAACGCAAGGAAACTGAAGTATTGTTGGAGGAAAAAATTGAAGATTTAGTAAAATTGACTTATTGCCCCGATGCCCGCTCATTATCAACCAAAATTCGTTTCACGAGATGAACCTCCGATTCCACAGTAGCACAAAAGATAATATAATCATCCGTAAAGAAAAGATGAGAGACTGACGGAGCATCCTGACAAATTTTTATATTCGAACAACAACTGAGCTTGCTGTGCACGAAGAAGGGCCAGAGATAGGGCTTCAGCAGAAATAATAAATAGATACAGGGATAGTGGGTCACCCTGTTGCAGACCCCGAGACAGACAAAAAAAGCCCGCTGCCCATTAATTTTCAAATAGCACGACACTATAGAAATACAAACCGAAATCAACTTAATCCAATGAGAATGCAACCCCATTCTATGTAACATTTGGACAAGAAATGGCCATTCAACCCGATCATAGGCTTACTCATGTCAAGCTTTGGCGCCATAAAAGATTGTCACCCTTTCCGTTTGTTCTTAAGATAGTGCAATAGCTCATGAGTAACTAGAATATTATCCGTAATATGTCTACCTGCAACAAATGCACTCTGGGACTCGCTGATAAGAGATCTAATGATCCCTTTCAAACGGTTAGTCAAAACCTTAGCAATAATTCTATAAGAAACATTACACAAGGAAATAGGCCTATAATGTGATACAAGCGTAAGAGACTGTATTTTAGGAATCAACACAATATTGGTATGGTTAAGGGCTGAAAGCAAATGCCCAGTATCAAAAAAAAAAAAAAAACCCCTCAATATAGCATGTAATATATCAATTTTAAGTACTTCCCAATATTTCTGATAAAAGAGGGGTGTCATACCATCAGGACCCGGGGCCTTCATTGGTGCATAGAAAATACCGTTTGTTTCACTTCCATTTTCTGAAAGTTTTGCTAATAAAGTAGCATTCATGTCTGCCGAAATTCGAACCGGAATATAACGTAAAAATTACTCAATATTAGTGGGCTGTTGAGATTGTGATAATTTCTGAAAAGTACTGAGAAACATTTCATGAACCGTAGCTTCCTCAACCACCCACCTATTCCAATCATTATAAACGCTTGATATCATATTCCGGGCTCGTCTCCTTCATGTGGTGGCATGGAAAAATTTGGTATTCCGATTTCCTTCGTGCAACCACTGAATTCTAGACTTCTGTTTCCAAAAGAGTTCTTCCTTCAACCAGCAAGAACTTAATAATTGTTCAGCCCGGACAACATCAGAATGATTATAATCAACAACTTGATTTTTAAATTCTCGAAGACGGCGCTCCGCACAAGCAATTTGGTCACGGGAATGAAAATTTTTCAGTTTAGCCCAGTGTTTGAGATCAGCTTTATTTTGGCGCAATTTTTTAGCCCACTGAAACTGTGCTGAACCGGAAACCGGAGTAGACCAAGCACCATTAATAATACGAGCACAATCATCCTGCAACGTCCAATGAGCATCAAAATGGAACTGACGTTTGCATGGCTTGTAATACCCCAATATTTTAAATGATTTATTAATTGGGATTAATTACTTTTATTTTATTTTTAAATGATTTGTTTGATTTAATTAGAATTAATTGCTTTTATTTTATTTTTTAATGATTTGTTTTATTTAATTGAGTGCTAGATTAATTGCATTGTTTTAATTAAGTTATATTTCATGATTATGTATGATGATTGATTGTTTGTGTACTTAATTATTAATTGAATTATTAGCGTGTTGATTTTATTGGTATGGTGTGACTTAGTTGTAAATTCTTGTTTGTTTATATGCTTCATGTAATTAGTTATTTTAATTTAAGTGTTTATTTAATTATTTTATTTATTTAAATTAATTGGATTGAGCTTAAGAAAAGTTAGACCAAATGATATGGTCTTGGGCTTAAATGAAGCCTTATTGAGTTAATTAATAAAGCCCATAGTTTTGTGATTATTTAAATGATCATTTTTGTATAATTATAAATATATATATTTAATTATATATAAATATAATTAATAAATACGTGTTATGGAAGGATATATATATATATAATCCCTATATATATATATAATCCCTATATATATATATATATATATATATATATATATATACATGTAATTTAATATATGTTTATATATATATTATATTATTTGAAGATTATTATTTTATTATTTTATTTGGTAGTCCTAGTAGGAATAAGATTTGGATTTTAATGTGTATAAATATACACACAAGGCTTTAGGTTTAAGAGGTTTTTTTCACGTTAGAAAAATAAGAGAGGTAGAAAGAGAGAAGAAGAGGAGGCCGACAAAGAGGAGGCCGAATCAGAAAAAGAAGATGCCGGAATTAGAAGAGACAATTAAAGCTTGAAGCGTCGGTTTCGTTTTGAAACCTTCAGGCGCATTTTTCTTTAACTTTCCTCTTATAACTCATAAGAATTTTATCTTGAGTATCAATGTTTAAATTAATTTGATTTGTTTAAAATCATGGTTAGATCGAAATAATTAAAAGTATAAATTATTATATTTGTTTCTTTTTTGGATTATCGAAGTTAATTGAGGTATATAGGTGTTGTAATTATATTTAAAAATCAATATCTAGGTTGATCTATGACCCAAGAAGATTAATAGAATTTCTAGAATTTTTTTGAATTTTTTTGGTATTATTTTTATATTTTTTTAGGAATTTTATTAGATATATATTTTTATATATTTGTTTGGAGATATATATATATATATATATATATATATATATATATATATACTGGAGGTATGTTAATCGGCGCATTAAAAAAGGGGTATTGGTTCAGTGTAGCGTAGCCTACTGTAACTTGGTGTGTGTGTGAGCTATAAACAATAGTAGAATGATTCAATATGGTGCGGCACATGGAGCTTCAGTGCGCAGCAGGTCAGAGGCCATTGGATGTTGGTTGATCAATAAAAACGATCCGGTGTGTTGCGGATCACAGTAGTAGGGTACGCACAAGCTTTAGAGGGCTGAGATTCATTGATGGGTAGTGGTTGATCCGGTGCAGGTGCACTCATGCGGTAGAGAGGAGTACAACTAATCAGAAGGTGCCACATCAGCTAGAAGAAGAAGCTAGCACGTGGCTACGCGTGAAACCATCTGTTAGCATGTAGTGGCGCGTGGAAGCGCGTGAGGAATGTTTGGGAGCTTTTGGTGGCACGTGGTGGTGCGTGGAGAGTTGTTTGGGTCCGGTAAGGTTCTGTGGGGTCCGATGACATTCCAGAATTTATTTCAAGCTTGTTAGGGTTGAAATCAACCTTTAGAGGAAGTGTTCTTGGTATTCTAAGAGCTATAGAGTGTTACTAAGATATTTAGTAGCCTTTAATTTGCGTAAATATAATAAATTAATGGTTTATTATGGAATGAAGTGTATATATATATATTTAATTATATATGTGTATATATGGTTTATTTAATTTGTGATTAGTATTGAAGGGAGTATATATATATATATATATATATATATATATATATATATATATATTATGGAAGGTATTATACACATATATATTATATAATATATGTGTATATGTATATATTATTTAAGATAATTAATATTAATTATTCTTATTTAATCGGTATATTTGGATAGGTTGGTTTTTAAATTAATGTTATGCATATGATATGCATGAGATGTCTATGTGTGATTTAGTTCATCGTTAAGTTTAAAATCAGTATATGGTTGAATTGTAAGCATGGATGAGTTGCCAAAGGTTTAAATATAATGCCTTAGTATTTGTATGAATAAAATACATATAGAGGAAGCAATGGATGAGTTGCTAATTTAAAGGTAAAATATATATATACTTAAGGAGGTATGGTTGATTTGTCAATGTATAAATAAATATACTTAAGGAGGCTTGGTTGAGTTGCCAATATATAAATAAATATATTTTTAATGGCATGGTTGATTTGCCAATATATAAATAAATAAACTTAAGGATGCATGATTGATATAAATAAACTTAAGGATGCATGATTGAGTTGCCAATATATAAATAAATATATTAATAATGGCATGGTTGAATTGCTAAAGTATAATTAAATTGCTATGTGTATTAGATGGTTAAAATTCATTTATGGATATTGTATGTATAAGTTGGATTAGGATTAGATATTCCTAAATTAGAATAATCTAGTAGTTACATGTTAGTGTATTATTTTAGATATATTAATAAAATAATACTGGTAGACATGCATGATTTGTCAAAGCCTAAGTATTGGCTGTATGATTTAAATAATTAAATTCATTATTGGCTTTTGGATTAAATATAATTTTTCTTGAATTATATTTTATTATTTAAATGATTAAATAATTATTTAAAATGGAGTTAAGGTTAAAGGATTTCTCTTTAAGAGGAATGAGTTTTGAATTGGTTTAGGTATGATTATGTTTCAATAATGGTTTAATGGTTTTGAAAATTAATAAAACTATTAATAGATGTGAAGGTTATACTGTATATAATTATTTATACATATGCGTATCAGTGTTTATTAAACTTAAAACTTTATTAGGTTTGGTTTTGATCAGAGATAATCTACTTATTGGTTTTCAGAGGTCTGGTAGAAAGAACTTGCTCATAGGGTTTAACCCACAATTTATTTTTCAGGTTATTAGAAGTTCCAGTCTCGAGGTTGATGATCCGCAGCTGGGAGACTGTCATTCATCTATTCATCTTGTATATTTTTAAGTAGTATTGGATTATTGAATAATGTTTTAAGGGGTCATTGAGTTACGAGATTCCCTAATTGTAATTATTGAAGAATTATTAATTAATGTAATATTTATTTATTAGTTTCTTCAGCGATTTATTTCTTCTTTATTATTCATCTTTGTATTCTATGTTTCTTTAAATACTTTAATTGTTTTCATATCCCCTAATTTTGTGTGCGGACTTGATCAACCCGTGTTCCAAAATTAGGGGATATCACATGGCTGAAGCGCAGGTTAAAGTTCCAACAGTAAAGCAGCATGATCAGAACCCAACGCTATGAGATGAGATAATTTAGTTGTAGGAAAAGCCAAAAGCCAGTCCTTCGTAGCCACCGTCGGATCAAGCCGCTCTTGAATATGAGCTTGGCCATCCCGTTGATTAGACCAAGTGAAAGGAAAGCCTACAAACCCCCAGCCAAAAGAACAGCGATTTGAGTTGCCAACCCTAAAGCAGAGCGATCCAATAGTGATCTGAATGATTTGAGTTACCAACCCTGTTTAAGTTGGCCACTAGATTTTTCAGAAGCATAAAGAATGTCATTAAAATCCCTAATGAGCACTTAACTCCCAGGCCATGACTGAGCTCGATACTCTAAATATCGCCATTGAGATGCCCGCAACCTATCCACAGTATTCGCATAAATAAGAGACAAAACCCAGGGAGCTCTACTAGGGGAAGAAATAATAGCGGTAATGAAAAACCCCGTGTGTTCCAAAACCTGGAAGTGAATATGAGCCTTCCACCAAAGAATTAAACCCCCTGCCAACCCAACAAGATCCACAACACAACTATTAGAAAAACCCAACAAATTTTGCATAGAAACAAGACGTTTTCTACAGTTTTTTGTTTCACGAAGACCAACAATATCAGGCGAAAACTTATCTTTTAGCCGTTGAAGTTGTTGAATCGTTGAAAAGGAGCCCAAACCTTGACAATTCCAAACCAAAATGGTTGGAAAATCAATAGAGTGAGGAGAGGGATTGGCATCCCGAAACGTATCCAACTGTATTAGATTTCGTTCAACAACGGATGAAGGTAAAGAATTTGAAGAAGTAGAAAGACAAACCGGATTTGAAGAGAAAACTTGCTGGAACGGACAAAGTCCCAACGACGTCAACCGATAGACTGAAGTCTCGTCCAACCAAAAAGTCGTATTACCCAGTGAGCTGAAGTCGTATGGCCTAGGCCTAAAAATTGAAGGTTCATACCTGCCCCAAAAAACAAAAGTATAAACTCGGTTGCAAAAGAACTCGGCCCAGCCCACCAAGAGAACTGAGACCATAGAAAACGCCGGCCACCGGAAAAATAACAATCCACCGCGCACTCCACACCCCAGATCAGAAAAAACGAGTCCAACAACGAAGAGAAACAAAAAAGAAACAAAGGTGTAGGGAAATCGCCCAGTAACGTCAAACCGAGAAACCCACCCTGCGAAAAAACAGAGAGTAGCGCAAATTTACCACACGGAGGAAACCCAAAACAACCCAACTGAAAAGTAACATGAAAGGATCGCAAAGCTCTCCAGCCTAAAAAACCCAAGGACCTCGAGTCAAGCGAGGAAACTAGAGGAAACAAAATGTTCCAAATATATTTTCTCACATCAACTTTCAGATTAGTGGATGCACGACTGGTCAATAAATTCATGTGGGATAATACTATTTTCTTTTCCGTCATAGGGGGCAACATATATATTACACATATACCCTATTATTGATATTATGACAAAAAAAATTACTATATTTACATAGGGGCATACTTGAGCATGAACATGTATTGCAACGATTGCCCAATGGAAGTTAAGGCATGAACTGAGGTCATATATCCAAAGGACAGTCTTTGTAGTATTTTCCCTTATGTTTGAATGCAAAGCTCAAATGTATTTGGCCCAAATCATATATTTCATTGTGGTCCCACAGCTTTGAACTTTCCTTTATATAAAGAACAGTGAAAGTATTCAGGTGCATTACAAAGAGGGCCCGCTAGTAATTAATAGTACCAACGGGCATTCTTTGCAATAATCTTCTTTTAAAGCACAGAATTCTTGGCCCTAAATGCAAACTCTATTTTTTGTTTCATATCGACTAAAAATAGAAAGAGTGCATAATTAATATAACTTTATGATGTTGTAAGTAGATGTAATAGAACGAGTCTCTGAGACAAATAGACTCCCAATCACAAGTATTGAAAGTTACATAGTCTCAGTGACTCTTTCTCATGGCCTCTTTCCCTTTTAGAAGCTTCAGACCTCAAGTGTCCAAAGACATCAGCAATATTCCTATAAGCCGCACACCATAGTCGAGGAATATATTGCCTCGGATCTTAAGAGTCCGACACAATACAATTCCTCTCAGGCTCATAGCCGAGGAATATATAGCATCAAACCTCAAAAGTCCGACACAATACAATTCCTCTCAGGCTCATAGCCGAGGAATATATCGCATCGGATCTTAAGAATCTGATACAGCACAATTTCTCTCATGCATAGCCAAGGAATATATCGCCTCAGACCTCAAGAGTCCGGCACAATACAATTCCCCTCAGACATAGCCGAGAAATATATTGCCTCAGGCCTTAAGAGTTTGACACAATACAATTCCTCTCAGGCTCATACCCAAGGAATATATCGCATCGGACCTCAAGAATCCAATACAACACAATTCCTCTCAGACATAGTCGAGGAATATGTCACCTCGGACCTCAAGAGTCCTGCACAATACAATTCCTCTCAGGCTCATAGCCGAGGAATATATCGCGTCGGACCTTAAGAGTCCGATACAACACAATTCCTCTCTGGCTCATTGCCGAGGAATTCTATGCCTCAGACCCCAAGTGTCTTATATAATACAATTCCTCTCAGGCTCATAGCTGAGGAACTCTATGTCTCGAACCTAAAAAGTCCGACACAATACAACTCCTATCACATTCATAGCTGAGGAGCCACATACCTCAGACCCTAAGTGTCCTATACAATATAATTCCTCTCAGGCTCATAGCCAAGGAACTTTATGCTTCGGATCCCAAAAATCCGAAGTCGCCAACGCATTCCTCTAAGGCATATAGAATTTAACACTTCGGAGAAGGAACACCAGTGGGTCTGAACCCGAATGGGGGCAAATATTCTTCATGGAGGTCACACTTTCAGGCCCCAGTGTGTGGCCCGATAGTTGTAGGCCCATCATAAGTTTGTCCCACATCGAAATAATATAAGAAAAATGAGTATTGATATACCTACTCCATGTAAGCTAAGAGCAAGAAGGGTTCCCTTGACGGTTAGATCACTGAAGGGTGGAACATTCCTCAGGTAGCGATCGAAATGTCATAGGAACTGCCTTCTTACCATTTTCCTGCTTTTGCTTCTGATCGTAAGGAGTCCAAACTCTCTAAAGAAAGTGAATATTTCTCATAAACATGCAAATTGCTCAGCAAACATATGCAGCTCAGAAACATTCATGGACATGCAAATTGTTCAGCAAGCATATGCAGCTCAGAAACATTTGTAGACATACAAATTTTCAAAAAAAAATATATAGAAAATTATAACAGCTACTGTCTATAAGCAAAAATAAATTGTTTCATAACAAATATTACACAAATTCACTTCCTTTTTGGATCAAAATGAGTGGATTCAAAAGCATCAACCACATTTGGGTTGGAAGCTGTGTCTGGAAGGGTTGAAGAGTTTGGAGTTGGTAGAACTGAGGAGCTCAAAACTAGGGGATCTTCTTGATGAGACTTCACCATCTTAGCGAACAATACCTCAGCTTCTTGGGCCTTCGGACCCTCAGCATAAGGGAAGGACACCTCCATGTCCACATCAAAAGCATCTGGATCCTTTGTTTTATTGCCTGAACCTTGAGCGAAGCCATACCGAAAGGCTTTTGCACTAGACAGGCGCACCAATACTGAATAGCGCTTATGCATCTGCTTCCCAGTAGTTGTGCAAATGTTGACTGCATCCCTCCAATACAAATTCTCAGCCTCCAATTCCTTTATCTTAGCCTCAGTAGCTGCAAGATGACTATTGTAGGCGTCTCTCGCATCAGAAGCCATCTTAGCATCTGCAGTCTTATGGACTAGTTTCTTCTCAGCAGAAGCAAGATCCTTCTCCAATTTTCGGATAAAAATTGATTGAGCCTCAGCAGTGGCACATAAAGCCATAGTGTGGTACAAGCTCTAAATAGTCAACAATAACAATAACAGTGTAAATGGAGTGGAAAGAAAGCTGAGGAAAAAATAAATAAGGGAAAAAGACAAACCTCCATAGCTCGAACGGGGGCAGAAGGGAGCAGCTGCTCTAGCCCCATGTTGCTTATAATCTTCTCATCCTTAGGTAGCCACATCCCACGTGCAACTGCCAGTACAGCAGATGGATCAATGACTATCGAATCTCCTGAATGGAGCACCGATTTGTCAGCTCTAGAGAAGGTTGGTTTCCAAGCTTCTCCTTTATCCGCCAAGATAAAGGCCTGAACCTCCTCTTCAGGTGCCACCTCCTTATCATTGTTTCCTTTTTTCTTCCCAAGGTCAACACATTTGACTTTGGAAAAAGAACGAGGGTTTTTCTTAGTTTTCTTAAGAGGAGGTTCATCAACCTCTTTCTCACGCTCAGTCGAGCGCACAACTGCAAAAGGTTCATCGGCTTTCTTCTTCAGCGCTTCGGCTCTCTATTTCTCTTCCTCAATTAGAGGAAAGCTGTTGAAAGAAGGAACTGCCAAATCCATGAGCTTAGCAACTAAAGCACTAGAAGCAATTTCCTTAAGATTGGATGAAGAGAGTAAATCCTCAACCTAAGGGGGATTACTCCAAACTTGCTCTTCAAGGAAATCGAGCCTCTTTCTAGCTATAGAGGAGGGGAACGTCGCTGAAAAAACACCAAGAAATTCATAAGTGAGACGAAAGAATAAGACTTGACATAGGAAGCAACCAGAACACTTATCATGAAGGGAGGGAAAACATTCTATACCTAACTTCCCAAATTTACGTGGGATTGGGAGTTTGCTTAATTGAGACACAGCCCAGTTCCCTTTAACAATTATCATCATCTCTTTCATTTCTTCTCAGAATTGGGAAAGTCCATGCATATCCTCTGTTGAAAAGAAGAAATAAAATAAAAACGGCCAGGCTCGGTCCCATACCTGGATATGGTGTAGGTAATCAACAGGTCAGTAAGAGTCATGCCAAGACTCTCTAGCCTTCGGTGGACCAAAAGCGCCGAGACTATCCGAAGAAAGTTAGGGTTTACCTGAAGAGGGGAAAGACCTAACTTATTAAAAACTAAGTGATAGAAGAGATACAGAGGAAATTGAAGAGCATTAAGGTGCCCAACCGATAAGAGCAATTCGTTTTCTCCGACGCCCTCACCAGAACTAAAATCAGCACCCTTTGGGTATTCGACAATTTCTACCCTCTCTGGAATCTCAAATTACTCCATTACAGAGTTAATGGTGAACTTGATACATCGGATAAACAAAACCATTTATCTTTCTTCTTTTATGAAAACACTATCTGACCCTGAAGTAGATACTTCCGCTTGGGGTGAAAAATCATCCATCTGAATGATCGAGTCATTTGCAGATTCGAGGAGTTTAGAAACCCTAGGAGGAGGAATTCTAAGAAGAGTGGGGGACGACGAGGGTGTAGATTCAGAATCCATAATTTTATATTATTGTGGGTGGGTGAAAAACTCATGATACGAAGGAAATCAGAAAAGTGAATGAGGGACTAACCTGGAATCGCGTTGAAGCAATAAGTACAATAAACGCAGTGAAGCCAAAAGCAAGTTGCAAAGAAGCCCTTTGGTCAGAATGTCAATGGTTGCTCCTAGAAACCGCCTCTTACAAAATTGGCAACCGTACAACTTCAATTCCCTCCTAATTAGGAGCCGTAATCCAATTAAAGAGAGAATTAGGGGCAAAGTGTGGAGGGAAAAATCCCCCTCCAATAAGAGCCATCCATGTCATCACAACACAAATTTATACTTTCGATCCATTGGTATATTGTGAGAGCCCAATCCGGGGCGAGCCCAAATTGCAGAAACCCAATTCGGGTCGAACCCAAATTGAGTTGTCCTTTAGACCAAACTAGCCTTTTAGCCCATTAATCAAGCTCAGTTGGCCCAAAATGTATCCAGTCCAAACTATTTGAAGAATGAAGGACTCCTACTAAGCGAAGGATCCTACATGAAAGGAAAGTTCTACAAAAGGAAGAATTTGACATGGAGATAACTGTAAAAGGCAGTAATTTAATTAGTAAGAATTGTATATAGAATTAATTGGAGGGCAAGTAAGGCGAGTCCTACCATAATTCTACCACATTTTTGTATATAAATAAAGGTTTAGTCCTCCAATAAAGATTATCGAGTAATATACGCTTTTCTCTGAGTATTCTTATTGCTTATTTTAATTGAGTTGTATTATTTCTTTAATTTCTTTTATAGAGAGAAATTTTGCACCTACAGAGCCTTAGTCAGTGACTCCAAGTCCAAGTTCGGGTCAGAGAGTACTACACCGAGCCGGTTCGCCTATTCTTTTGGTTTTTCAATGCTACTACCAAAGGAAGACAAGTCATTGTATCTTGGGAGATAGACGACATTGAGTCGATTAACACCACAGCGGAGCGAATCTGTCTTAAGGACATAGAATCAAATTCTAGCATCAACTTTTACTCAAGTTCATTTATTTTATAGTTCTTCTTTTATTATATTAAATTATATATTATAATATATATATATATATATATATATATAAACATCATATTTTAACATAAATAATATTATAATATAGGTATATTTAGATCATATTTTGCACGACACCCTATTTATTAAATCAAGTATTATAAACAGTTGACGTCCTGACTCTTCTAATAAACTCACTCTCTCTCTCTCTCTCTCTCTCTCTCTTCAATTAAATTGAATAGACATTTCAAGTCCGGACCTCCATTATATAACAGCAGCAGCGTGCTTTTTGCTTCCTCACTAAGTACTCTCTGTCTAAAATCGACGGAAATTCTCTCCTCTCCGGCAGGTACTACTGCTTTTTCTTTATTTCAGTGGAGATCAACTATGGCGTTTATTTTACCTAATTTCTCTCTATCTCCAAACATATATACATATGTATATAATGTATACATAATTAATCGGTTCGTTTCTGTGCTCTTCTTCTCCATTTTCTCTTGTTGTTTGTGCTATGTATATTCTTTGGCAAATGTATATTGAATGGCTGTGTTTATAGATGTATTAGGTATTTTCACACACACAAACACACAGTCGGCGAGTCGGATCTTTTTTGTTGCTTTTATTACTTCATTTTATCTGTATTTTTGTGCATATTGACATGTGTGGATTTCTCGTCTGTGAATGTCTCTGTTTTCCAAATTTTCTCTCTGTGTATACATGTTGCTCATAGGTAATTTCTCTGTTCTCGCGCGCACACATTATCGATTCATTGTTGTAGTTTCATCTACTCCATTTTATCATCTTCTTTTTTGTGCATATTGATTGTGTCTGTGGATTTATTCTCTGTGAATTTCTATTTATGTATATTGTTTCTATGTCTTCTACATATATACCTACTCGTATTATGCTCATCTGATGACGACATTTCCCTAATCTCTCTCTCTATATATGTAATGTATATACGCTCATATATACATAATCTTCCTCGATCTCTCTGCTATTTTACTGATTAATTCATCATTGTATTAGGGTTCTCTTCAAAGGGGTTTCATCGTCGTCTGTTCATCGTGAAGTCATCAGTTCGGCTTTTGCTTCGAAACAGGCGTGTATGTGTATTTCTTTCTATACTTCGTGTTTAGATGTTAAAGTTAGAGTTTAGGTATAAAAAATTAGGGATTAATTTTTGTGGATTATTTGAAATAGGTGTTTATTTAATCATTCTGATACAGAACAATTAGGGTTCGTCTTTAAGAAGATGATCTCCCTAAAGCCCCCTTTGAGCGACAAATTGGGTGTCATGGGTGACCTCTCATTCTAATTCGGTGTTTTCCCACTTTTTTTGCTTTTCAATAATAACCTTATCTAACATGTTACTGTCACCATGATAATTCTAAATTTCTGGTGCTAACACATATATATATTGCATAAGCAACCTTCAGAATCATAGAAAAGTGGGCAGCAATGAGGTCAAGTAACCATTGAGGCCACACATATCCCATTCATTGGCTTAAGTGGCGAGCCACTTTATTACACATCCTAAAGGCACATTTTAGAACAAAATCGCCTTTGTAGCTGTTAAGCAGATACTTGACATCTTCAAGGACCACGCCAGATAGGCTGTCATTGGATTTACAGCCGTAGCTCCTTTCGTTCAATTTCCACCCCAGTCGATAACAACTTGATTCCTTCTCTCAGCACAAGAGTCTCAGCTAAGAAAGCTGATGTAACACGAGTTCTAAAATGAGATGCCACTCTTATTGGCCTTCCATGACAATCTTTTAAAATGAATCGCCCACCACCATAGCCTGAGGAGCAATGGAATGCCGAATTAAAATTTAGCTTTAAAAATCCATCAGGAGGGTTCCAAACTCCAGACTTAGTTACGCTCTCATATACCAACCCCTGTTCAGGAATATCTTGTAGAGCTTCCAAGAAATCACAGTATGGGAAGTATTATTTCTTGAAAATTTTAAAGGAGTTTCTTCCACCTCAAATCTCCAAGCCACTTTAGCTAAGAGAGCTTGATTGAAAACCTCCCAAATCCTTGGCTTCAACATTACTTTTCTGTTGGCGTGTGTTGTAATTTGTAGAGGAAAAGCAGCCTTAATGTGGTGTTTTATTTATTTAGTTATACTGTTCTACTTCAAATTTTCAGAATGGAGAGAGCTTCAGAAATGTGGGAACCTCTCATGGCGGAAACCATGTTTGTCGTAGCATCAGAAGCTGTAGTGGATGTGCTAGGCTATATGAAGATGCGCGGGTGGCGCGGTAGCGCGAAACTGGCTGAACAACTTTCATATTGGTTGGAGGGGACAATCCTGCAAAAGCTGCATGATTACAAGATTTACTGTAAGAATAAGAAGTAGCAGCAGTTAACTGTCTTTTAATATTTCTATTGACATACTTCCGTGGAAGAGATGGATGGAGCACCTCTCTATGTCGGTTCCCCACCTGGTACTCTAAGCTAAGCTCACTGACAATTATAGTTTAGTTTCCATAAAATTAATCGTGGTATAATCTGATTTTATATTGTGTGGTTCATGTGTATGTTGTTTAGGATTAGTTGTACTGGATTATCACCTTGCTGCCTGCCACATATGAGACACAGCCAAACCATCTTTTCTTCCAAGGTCACTGTCATTGTAGCCTTCCAGATTCAAACTATAATATTTTCCAAAAATGTGACAATATATATGGCAAACAATTTTTTTATTCTGTTTCTTATTGGGCAAGCTACAATGACCTCCCCTTTGGCTTAATTGCAACTTAACCTGAGGTTTGCCATTTTTTTGCAAAGACACCCCTATATCAAATTTTGCTATAAATTTACTTATCTACCCCTTTATTATATTGTTAAAAATAAACAAAAATATCTACAAATAAAAAATGACCATTTTGCCCACTAATATTTCCCACTATTCCTCTTTCATCTCCGTTGCTACCAACCATATATACACACACCTGCACATTACAATAGATGAAACCATGGCGGTGAGGATGGCTGGGTCTGCAACGAAGAAGGCACCGAGGTTTGGGGTTAATGTCGAGGTTGATCTCGACATGACGACGACGATGATTCTGGTTTAGCGGCAAGGACGCAATGATGCAGGTTTCCGGCATCGGAAAGAGAGCCCCTGGCCGGAATTCATCGCCTCCTGCGTATTCGACCGCCTGGACTCCCTTTCTGACGCCGGATTCTGGTTCCGACAAAACGCGACTACTTCGGTGTGAACAACAGGATCTTGATCTCCACATGCACCGCCATATCCCTCATCGAAAATCCGATCACAGACGTCAAAACCTCCACCACCGCCACTAAAATATGGCTAAATTCACTGCCAGTCTGCCACCATTAGAAACGCCCCCACCACCGCCAATTGTGGTGGTGCTAGCGATTGTTGGGAGTTTAGGTTGGTTTTGGCCTCTGCGAAATCATCTGAATCAAACCTAAGAAAAAATAGAAAATCGAGTGTAAACACATTCATCCATCGACCCAAATGTCCGAAGATCTCACTGGTAGTGTGGATCAGAGATCGATATCATGAATCAAGCTAAGATCGATATCATATATATGCCCTACAACAAACTCTGAAATTCCAACCCAATCTTTTATATATATATATATATATATATGACGGCTTGTCTGCAATTTCTTGGGTGGTTACAGTATATATATATATATATGTTGTACCCACCATCATTGAACCAAATAGATCCACCACCTAGCCATACTTCCCTTCCACATGCTTCCTCCATTGCGAGATGGCAACAAAGTAACCCAACCAATAATTAAAAATCATATTGTTGATTATGGGTAGGGGTTGCTGGTGAATTGAAGGTAATTGTGAATATAAGTGTGAATATGTGTACTTAATTTACAATTATATTTCTTCAATGTATAAAAATTGGAACCAATTCGTAACATGTGGTGTTACTGTAAACTTCAACCTCTGGTCGTGAGAGGTAGGTGAGTTAGAGAGAGAAAGATGGTCCACTGGTAGGGGGAGTTTGAGAGAGATGAGTCTGATCTCTCTTTATATACAAGGGTACTTTGGTCCATTATTATATATATATATATATATATATATATATATATTTGTTATTTAATAATAATATGGGCATTTTGGTCACTTTTTGTACAGAGGCGAGGTCTTTGCAAAATTGGTTAAACATCAGGGGAACACATTACAACAAAATGGCAAATCTTAGGTTTAGCTGCAATTAGGCCAAACTTCAGGGGAGGTCATTGTAATTTGCCCTTTCTTTTTTTGAGAAAATTTGATTGATTTAAATTTATATTTATATTAATTTACTAACATACAATAAGCGCTCTTCATAATTGGGAATTCAGTTGAATTATTTTTCTTTGTATTCTAAATTTAAGCTTAAAGTTAAAATTAAAAGCTGGGTTCAAGCTTAAAGTGAAGAAGCTTGTTAGCTTATAGGTTACAAGTTTTAGCCATATGAGTACAAGTTTGGCCCAACTTTGGTCCAACTCATATCTTTTTATTAGTAAGATTTCATCTCAGCCGTTAGATTTTAATCCATCTCAACCATTGATTTGGTAAAGTTAAGAGATAAGAATAAGCCCTACAACCAGAAGCCTACATCGGCATGTGCTCTTCAGCTCGACTAGGGCGGCATATGAATAGATAGTTAAAAGCTCGGATCAGATAAACGAACCAATCCAGATTGAAGCTCTCAACTCCCATAAGCCTTAAGTGGAAAAAAAATTGGACCGGGCCTCAATTAGCCTTATATTGGGTTGAAGCGGGCTTTAACTTCCATCCTTGTAATGGTGGGCCTACAGGAATCTTTTCAAATGGCATGTTGCCTAATCCAGTAATCGAGTAAGAAACGAAAAAAATAAATAAATAAACCTTGTAAAAAACGAAAAATTATTTACTAAAAAATACAGAAAAATTCTATTTTCTCGCCAAAATTATTATTTTATATGCTAGTTTCCTATTATGGCCAAAGTTAGAGTTGTTATTTATCCACTCTGACTAATCAGATCAAAAAACTGTATCTCAAATAAATGACACAGCAACTCGGCTAGAAGGGTTCCATTGGTTAGGTAAAACCCCGGGGCCTTGGTCGTTCTTTTAGATAGGCTTGGTTGCACATGCTAGCTTCGAAATTTTCATTCGAAAAAATCAAGGCATTAGTGCTGGAGCAACAAGTCGAAACAGAGACCTCTTCTAGTATCAGAAAACAGTCTACCGAAGTTGGCCCCAATACTATATATCATCTTTTAATTCTTATTCTCCATTTTTGCGTCATTCCTTCTCAATCTCTAATTAATACATATAAAACATAAAAGATAGATATAATCAGATTTACACAATATAAATATTGAGTATATAAAAATAATGATTTTTGTGCCCTTATCAATTAGATCACACACATTAAGTTTGAGCAAAAAATTGAAGTTATTTGATTGAAATTGAAAAAACCTGTGATGGTAAAAGTAGTTCATTGTAACCAATCATGCAGTAATGTTTATAAGAGGGCTTTGTTTTTCAGCTGTACTTTAATTTTAGTAAAAATATGTGTCACTTTTGGATTTTGAACCGCAATTATTCCAATAAAAGTGATTCGAAAATTGTGGGTTTAAAATGGAATGATGCTCGTTGAAATGTAAATTTAGAGTGACAAATGAAAATTTGTGGTAGGGACCTTGTGTGGAAATTAGTAAAATCTCCACCTAACATTGAGTTCAGGTTTGATAGGTCACCTTTGAAATTAGATTTTTTGCAAAATATATATCTTTAAAGTATTTCTTAAAATAATTTTTGAAAAGGCCCTCCATGTGAGTCTACGTCACTCAGATTATAAAATCAGAAATTCTATTATGTCCCGAAACATCCACAAAGCTTTTTGATTTTACAATATTCTAAAATAATATTTATTTTAGAAAATTTCAAAAAATTGCAATCAAATTTAAAAAATGGTTTTATTTTCTGAAAACAAATGGGATTCACTTGGATATACTATATATATATATATATATATATATATATATATATATATATATATATATATATATATATATCTTAAATATGCATTTGGACATTTTAATGTCTACATAGTGAATTTGATATTAAATAATTATATATTTAACTACTCACTGTAGACAGTAGTGATAATTTTACATTTTGAAAATCATGAACCCTAGGTTTTTGTCTTTAAGATATTTTAGTGATGCGTGATTTTATAAATGAATAATTTCACTTACCTCTTCTGAGATTAGGCGTAATTACAGAACATATTTCTTATGTTTCAAAATTTACAAAAATCCCTTTCAAGATTAGCTTCGTTGTAACACTTTTTTCTTTTGATAATAGTCAATCCCAATCAATAATGTTTTCCAATGATATAAGTCATTTTTAACATGAATTACCATAATTACCCTTACTATAATAGCAAAGACTTTTCCACCCTTGCTTTTAAGCTGAAAATTACTCACTTTATTTTTCTCTAATTCACCCCCCAAAAACTTCTTATACGGGAATCTCTTTGTATAAGGGCAGGCTTATAAGCACGCTTCTCTCTCTCTCTCTCTCTCTATCTATATATATATATATATAAGACAATATATACTAGATAAAAAAACACATCATTAAAACTATATGTGTGTGTGTATATATATATATAATACAATATATACTGGATAAAAAAAACACATCATTAAAACTATATGTGTGTATATATATATATACACACATCCCCTATTTTTGGATAAAAAAAACCTTTATTACAACCTGCCACATCATTAAAACTGTGGATGGAATGTAATTTCAACACCCTGTGACCTAATTTTCTTTCCCCCTCTGTCCCGTATTGCCTGACCTCGCCACTGCTGAACCTGCCGTCTCCGCCGCCTTGGTCTAAATATGAACCTCACCGCTACCACGCCGGGAGCAACCTTGCTCCGCCGCCTTGGTCTAAAGAGTTAAACTTCTGCTGCATGTCCTATCATGGACTTTTCCGGATCTTGTCTTTGGGTTAGGTTTGGATTGGACTTCTCCCCTTGCTTGGCTTGATAGTCTGCTAGCTCCTGTTTTCCGCCTCTTCTTTGTTGTGCTTGCCCTTTTTTTTTCCTTGTGCTGAATATATAGGAATCCTGTAAACTTGATCTTTTTTGGCGGTTTACCTCCCATTGAAGCTCCAGATGTAGATGGAATATTAATCAGTGGGGAAGAATCTCTGCCTGTAAAAAGAAAAAAGACATCCAAAGAAAACAGCTGAAGCAAGAAGAGTAAAACTAAGAAAAAGAGCAAATTAAAAGCCAAAAGGCAAGAGCATTGACATGTCGTTTATAGATATATATCCTGTACACTTAATTTTTTATGGATTTCAATTCTGATTGGTCTAAGCATGTGAATTTTGCTTAAACAGAAGTTTTTGGCGATGTACCTCCTATTGAAGCACCAGATGTAGATGAAATATTAATTAATGGGGAAGACTAGTCACTGCATGTAAAAAGAAAAAAAAGCATCCAAAGAGCACAACGGAGGCATGGTGTGTAAGGTATTATTTGATTGTATTAACTGTATTTCATTTGTTATTTCTGTTTATGATGACTATATGTCTATATGGTATATTTTATAAATTGAGTTTGATTAGTTCATTAGAAACTTTCCTGAGTCATATGATTTTATTGTCTATGTAAAAATTCCTCCAAATGCCACTCTCAGTTCATGCTTAGCTTTTTATCTAGCTTTTCATCACAGTAACGATCAAGGGGTTAAGTACTTCACCTTCAGTTCGCTTTTACGCCTTACAGGAGTATATGGAAGTCTTTCTCTGTAACTTACACTTCAGGCTTTCATGTTTCCTAGGGATCTTATTGTTGGAGTAGATTTTATTACCGTGGAGATTATGACAGTTGCTTTCATATGGTAGTTCATTTTTTTGCTGGTTCAAATAAACAAGGGATTGGTGAAATTTTCAGTTCCTTTTACTAAATTCTACATACTTCGGATGGAGAATGCTGTTAGAAAAAGAGATGCTCCGCTTTTATTTGGTCAGATAAAAGCTAAGCCTATTGGGTTTTACCAGCAGTCTGTCCAATGCAAATTTTATTGTTGCTGGTTAGGCAAAGTAAGGTTTCAAAGCATACGTTGAATTTCGCAATTTATTCATGAAATTCATCTTTTGTTTCAAATAAATTTGATCGGACTTCCTAGATTGGCTTGAATTTATTGTTGACTGACAGGGAAATGGATATCTGACTTGGGGGATCCTTACGTTCCAAAATTTTAAAGGGCTCTTTTTATCTGCCGATTATTATTATTATTTTTTTATACATATATTATTGTTTTGAAATGCTGTTATCCCTAGTAGCTTAGTTCCAGGCTTGGCATGCATTTATTTTTTCGTTTTTTGCTTTTAAAGGCTTTTTGTGTTCTTAATTTGCTGTATCTGCTCTTCTTTTTTCTTTTTTCTTTTTTTTTTTTCTCCAATTTCCCCCTCTACATGAGATACAGTGTGTACCTTGTACATTCACTTTGTCCCAATGACTTGGACTGGTGACCTCTTGAGAATTGAAAGTGGAGGAGATATCGCTCAAGCTATTGCTTGGTAGTTATATCTGCTTTACTTTTCAATAATATATCTTTGTTTTTATTAAATTAAATCTATTTTACTTGATGCATGATGTGTAAGGTATTATTGGATTGTATTAACTATGTTTTTTAAAATCAACATATGCTATTGCAATAAAATGCCTTAGGAGGGGCTGTTTGGTATATAGATTGTGTTGGGTTGTTTTGTTGTGTAATAATTTATCTTTGTTTTTATTAAATTAAATGTATTTTACTTGATGCATGATGTGTAGGTATTATTGGATTGTAGTAACTATGTTTTTTAAAATCAACCTATGCTATTGCAATCGCCTTAGGGCCTGTTTGGTATATAGATTGTGTTTGGTTGTTTTGTTGCAGGCCTGCTACAGTAACCTTTTTTTTGGGCCCACACCATTTTTGGATGGACTTGTTTTGTTGCCAGCAGTATCAAAGCAAATCGCTTTTTTGGCCCAAAAAGTGAAACACCATTTAGGTGTTTTATCATTTTTTGAATGCTGATTAGCCCAAAACATACTGTAGCGGAGGCAACAAAGTTGCCAAACTTGCAACAAATTAGGACAGGTATAAAATGAAGAAGTTGCAACAAATTAGGGTAGGTATAAAATGAAGAAGTTGCAACAAATTAGGGTTGTATCTCGCGAAGCTCTCCTCTGGCGATTAGGGCGACTTGACTGCACAGTGGCTCGGGCCTGAAAACGACGATCGATCCAAGCTTTTTTACCGGAAACCACCACCGATTTGAAGCTCTTTACTAGTTCGACAATGGTTCATCTTTGAATAAACCTGGGAAACCACCACCGATCTGAAATTCTTTACTCGTTTGACAGTGGTTCGTCTTTGAAGAAACCGGGTTTGACCCATTTTTGTTTGATTAAAGTTCAACATGTGGACTGTTTTTTTTTTTTTTTTTTTTTTTTTTTTGCAGTTTTTTGGTTGGAAATCCAGTAATGGTATGTTAATATTGTTCGATTTTGGAGTTCGTTTAAAATTTATTTGATTTTCTTTTAAAACCCTAATTCTTCTTTCAGTTTTTTTGGAAAATCAAACACAGAACTCTTCCATATGGTTTGTTTTGAGCTTATTTGTTAAAGGGAAAGTAGTATTTGTGAAAACCTTAACTTTTTCTTATTGTTTTTTTGGATGATTTACCACAAGAGTGTTGGAAGATCACAAGGAGGTCCTCTCCCTCTAAATCCTTATTGTTTAAACTCCTACAATTTTGTCTGTCCTGTTTCATCTTTGATGATGTGATCTGTGTGGTGAATATATATATATATATATATGACTTGAAGTATTAGGTAGGTTAGAAGCTTGGATCTATTGAGAATCAGAAAGGTTTCAATTTTTTGTACTTTATTTTTTTTTTTTTCTAACCTTTTCCATCTTGGATTGGAATTCTTTTGTTGATGTCTTGATGAGTTCCTTTCAACTTTTTGTGCTTTGACAAGTGTACATGTAGAACAATTCCCTACTTCAAAATGTTTACAGGGTATAAAAAAATATGATAAAATTGGGGAGTCTTTGTTTATATTTTGGTTATTTGTAGTTGATTTGCCCCCCAAATACTTCCAATACATCCTCAAATACCTTAACAGTAAATTAATTCATTGGTAGGTTTGTCAACTTGTCTGGGATGATTAATATTGTCAGCACCATGTGAATTTGCACATACACAAATGCATTATTCCTGGAACCCAACTTGTAAGGTAGTACTTCTAAGCTGATCATATTTTGTCTATTATGATTTTTTTGCTTCCCATTGTTGATTGCTGGTCATATTTTGCACACATTATACTCTTACAATGCTTATGGAGTTTTCACACGTGGAATGATTTTGCTACTCATCGAAGGCCATATTCAATTTTTCTTTTTCTTTTTTTTCCAAAAAATATTCGAAATCAGTTTGTTTGAAACCTTGAAGAAGCATGACCATTATTTGTTGGACCTGGTTGTGAAGCCTATCATACTGAGATTTATATATTTGGTAAATTGCCAAGATTTAACTATTAGGATGCTTCTTGGGGAAATGTTCTGGAAGTACAAGATCGATAGCCAGGGATCCGGAGCACCCAATGATAGCCTCATGCGGTGGGTATTCTACACACTCATCACATAATTAACATATCCTGTTTTCCTGGCATGATGTAGATTTTGATTTGGGCCTCTACTACTTGTACTTGTATTGTGTTGTAAGTTGAATAATCTTTATAAGAAGCAATTTTAAGGTTTCATCTGTTGGTCGCATAATAATTCTAAGTACAATATAAAAACCTTGGAAGCGGCCAACGTAGTATTAATTTTCTTCTATTCTGTGCTTGTTTGACTCTACATATCTATTGTCAAATTATTAGATATTTGCATATTAGAAGGATACGCGGTGTTTGTTGTTTTAAGTGCCAACTTATAAAATATTAGTGTACCAAATATTTACATATGGATGCATCCAATAGTTTTGTTCCCACAATGTATAATGGAGAATTGATTCGAGCCTTTCTCTTATTTATGTTATTGAATATTGTATTTACTATTGAATTTAAGGAAACACTAGGAAGTACTCTGTTTTTCTAACAGATAAAAAAAAAATTCAAAACGTCTTTTAGATTCAGCTTAGGGAAAAGGAAAAATAAACGATTAACAAGGAAGCCACTAAATGAAAAGGAAAATTAAATAAAATTATGATATTATAGTAAAAATAAAATTAATGAAAAAACTCTCTACTAATGCCTTTTCCCCAGGTTCAACTATTCAATATATAATACCAAATAAGCTTACAAAGGGAAGGATTTAGGAGAAATAGCTTTATACAAATAATTAAAGAATTACCAAAGCTGCTCCAATGGGTAGTTTGGTTCCAAGCTTCTTGGCGCGCTTTCTTGCTGCTTTTTTCCTTTTGGTCTCCATGAACTCCCATGGAGTTCCTATAAGAAGGGGGTGACGAGGATCAAAAGTAATCTTCTCAAGATTGACAGCACTCTTAATTAAATACATTGCAAGCTCAACATCATTTGTACATCCAACAAAACCATTGAATTCCACCACCTTGAGATACTGATGGGGCCAAGATGTAAACTCAAAATGTTTTCTTCTTTTCCCAAGGGGCTCGTACCAATGCAGCTGTAATAAGGAGGAATGGAGTCATATGGTGGGCAGACTATTAGCATACAAAACCAAATTACCAAGCATAAAATCATAATTGTTCAAGTTAAAACCACGACATTGCTAGAATCAATGGAATAGCCACCACAAGCTCCAAGGCTGTTATGCATATGACTGAAGACCATTGGCATAAAAAACCAAATTATCAAACATCAAATCACAACTGTTCAAGTTAGAATTACAACATTGCCAACTGTTCAAAGTTAGAATCACAACATTGCCAGACTAAATGGAATAACCACCCCTGGCAAAATCAATCGCGTTAGACATAAGAAAAGACTGCGTTAAAAAGGAATTCACACTGTTCTTAAAAGTAATAAGACTGAATCTAACCGGATAAGGTTTGAGACTTCAAGAGGTCCTAATTCGGGAGTTCTTAAACAACAATGAAAATAAAGCAATCTAAGAACGTGTAACATATTAAAAGATGAAGGTAGTAAAAATTAAACCAACACAGGAAACAACATAATGATAAACATTCTGTTAAAAAAAAAAAACTTGAACAATCACGAAAATAGAGCAAGCTAAGCTAAACTTTTTCCTATGAATGGTAATATTGTAATTTTGTAATAGCAATAAAGAGCAATTGATTGGAAAATTGAAAGCTTTAAGCTGAAGTCCAAAATAATCAAAATTTCCATTTGAAAATTCAATCGCAATAAACCTCGCAACTTAGAAATGAGATTGTCAAGTAAAATTTATTACCTGAACCACAAATTTAGACAAGAAAGGACATGCCTTTATCAGGGGAGCAAAAACAAGAAGGTCTTCATCATCAGCTGCACTAATTATCAACTCCAGTCGCTTGAGTTTATTTAATATAGGAAATTTCGCATCTTCAAGACTATTCTACATAAACCAAAGAAAAAGTAAATCAGCACGGCTAGGCTAAAAAGTAAAAAGAATAAAATAAAAATGAAGAGGAAGAGATCAAATGAATTAGTTAAACTTCCTAACCTCTATCATGCTTGTCATCTGCAGCTCAAGGCTTTCTAGCTGAGAAAGATAGCTTGAAATCTCCAAAAACTTATATATTAGATAATCGCAATACTCACCCCCGATAAACAAATCAATAGGTGGCTGGACATTCTTAAATGGCAAGCTTATTTTTGGTCCGAAGTACTTAAAAGACATGAGATTCATTGCAGAAATCTCAATACTTTCCACATTGAAGCAGTGAGATATCTCCAAACGCATCAAATTGAGTGATAAATCAGGTACCTTTAGATTTACGAGACCATCAGATTCTTTCACAGACAATTGTTCCAAAAATGGACAGTTCATTAAGAAGAACTCGAGAACTTGTCCGGTTACATTGATTCTTCTCAGCAGGAGATTGGTCAAGGAGTTGCAGCTAGCAAACCCATGTAGGTGATTTGTAATACCATCTGGAATAGGAAAATTGTAATCCTCTTCCTCTCTCCTATACAACAAAGTTTCTTTAAAGTCTAACTCAAGCCTTCTAACTCTCTTTTCCATTGCAAAGTTAACCCAATTGTCAATATCAAGTCTACAAGTTTCATCAAGATCAAATTGAACTCTGAATTCATCTATAGTTGGCGCGTTATGCGATTTCAAGACTTGATTAACCCAACTCAAATACAATGGCCTTTCTACTTCAACTTTCTTTTCTCTGAGTTTAATCCCATATCTTATAGGTAAGGAATCAAAGTTCAAACCAGCAATGTATGTCCACGTGTATCTCCATCTCTTTGATAACAGACTTGTTCTTCCAGCTTCTTTCATTGTCAATAGTGACAAGATTGAAACAAGTATAACATCAGGAAGTCCACTAATGTAATCCTCCAAACACAACCCTCCTTTATCATCCTTTTCACTATTCCAATTAAAGATTAAAATTTATTAATAATAATAATAATTAAAAAAAAATGTGAGATAACATAAACACCATAGTAGTGTTGAATTTTTGTAACAAAATTTCTTCATTTATTTAAGAATAAAAAATATAAAAGAGATAGTACCTTGTGTTTTGAGCACAACATGTTGAGGTGGTTTTCTCCATGGGATTTGAACTTACCGTTTTCTGCATAATTTAATATATAAAATTTGCAGAATAGCAGGAGGAGGAGAAGATGAGCCGATTAGAGATATAAAACCCAAACAAGAGAGAGAGAGAGAGCAAATTTTTTTTTTTTGTTGTTGTGTATAAACAAACAACACCAATTTTTGCTAGCTTTATTCGATGGAGAAGAAAAGAGAACAATTTTATAATAACTTGGGTCTGCACCAACTTGAAAAGTAATGTTAAATTGGGTTTCTATCAACTTGGAAAGTAATAATAATATGATTCCTGTGTCTTATTAGGATTAAGCCAACTTGATACCCTTTTTCAAATAAAAAAATATACTCAAAAAAAATTATCCAAAAATAATTATTCAAAATATACTTCCTTAATTATTCATATTGGGATGTCTTAAAAAAAAATAAAAAATATGTCCTTACTATTTTTTATAATATTTCTAAACTTTTCTTTTAACTAAAAAATTACACTAATTTTCGAGCACTATTTTATGTTATAATAAGGCATAGAACTTCACCCTTATCATTAGAATAAAAAACTATTAAAATTTCACTATTCAAAAAAAAAAGAGGTTGGATTTCTTATACAAGTCTTATTGTACTTCGTAGTAGTAATAATAATAATAATAATTGGCACGGCTGGTCCAATTTTATAGCCATTGTACCAACTTGGAAAGTACTAATGGGTTTCTACTAGAAAGTAATAATAATACGTTTCCTTTGTCTTATTAGGATTAAGACAACTTGATAGGTTCAATTTTTTAAAAGCATCTTCCGAGAAAATTTTTTTTTTTTTTATAAAAATAAAAAACAAATTTTTTAGAAAACTATATAAGACAACTTGTTCTAAAAAAAAAAAAAAAACAATCTGTTAAGAAAACTATAAGACAGTTTTAAGTTTTAACGTGATCGATCGATCACGAAATCCGATCTACAAGAAGGAAAAAGAGTACAAATTTCATGATGAAAGCACAACTTACAAGATCTTAAGGTAGATTCGCACTGCAGATGCCTCGCACTCGCAATCGCACCATAAAAATCCTGTTTGAGAGAGACAGGGAGTTGTATCTCGTATGCGGAGGGCTCTTCATGTGGTGGTGGTACTGAATTAGTACATCTGACACGCCCTGCTGCAGGCTTCTAGATCTAACCTTATAGGGTTATCATTTGTTTCAACTTTTACAAACCAACGGTTGAGATGCTTTTAAATCTAATGGCTGAAATTAAAACTTATGAGCAATGGTAACTGCAGAAGGACAGTCGTCGTGTCAGTAGCCTATTGGCTGCTTATTTTAATATATATATAAAATTTGCAGTGTTGCACCACCCCTTGCAGCAACGACCCACCATTTCTCACAAATCGTTGCCGGCATTCCAGTTCACCGACGACTCCCACTACTCCGACATCTCATTTCCCCTTATTGTACCAATTTTCGATCAACGGTGTAAAAATATTCCCACTTTTGCTGAAAAGGGTGGCAGCCGCGAAGAATTAGGGTTTCGGCGAGGGGACAGAGAGTAGGGAGTGTAGTTCGTGTGCTGGTGGAGGACGTCAGGTTGATCTCAACAAGAGGAGGCGATGGGGGAGATGTCGGTGCAGAGGAGGTCAGATGGGATGGTGGGCTTGGTGGTGGGGCGGAGGCGCGTGAGGTGGTTGATGGTGTGGAGGTGTTGGATGGTGGTGGAGAGACGATGTTGGTGGACAACACAGCCATGAGGAGGAGCAGATTTAGACCCATTGTGTAGCCATGAGGAGGAGGACACCATAACTCGTGTTTGAGCTCAATTGGCTCTGCTTTTGAATGAATGAAGGATTTATAATTTGAGGGTTGCTATCCACAGTGGCATCTCAGTCTCCTTTAGCCACTGAAACGCGCCTATCTTCTTTTTTCCAAGAATAAAGTTGTAGACTGCAATTGTGTCTTTTGTGACAGCTGCCATGTCACGGGTCATACTCACATTTTTCTGAACCATATTGTATAACAGTTTTTGAAACTTCTGACAAATGAATATCGGGTAAATACAGTGACACTTCTCAAAGTTTGTGGTAAAAAAATATTCAAAAAAAATTTATTTATTTTTTAGATAAAAATATCCCTTAAAAGTTCAAAAATGAATAAAAACACCACTTTTATATGACAAATTGACCAAATTACCCTTTAACAGTTTAATAGACTTTTTTAACTTTACAATTTAATAACTTGGACCAATCTACCCTCATGAAAAATTTATGCATAAAAAAAAGTATAAAAAAAAAACTTTATATTATTCACCTTTTTTTTTTTTTTGTTATTTACTTTATAAATGTCCAAACTTCTTAAAAATGCAAACGTTCAAAATGATTTTTTGATCCAATACATATATTTCAAATAAATTATATTTTGTTATTACTTCTTTTCTTTTTCTTTTTTATTTTTAAATTAAAATGCTTAATTCTTTCATCTAAAAAAATTAAACCAATCTATTTTTCTTAAAAATAAAAAATATGGTATCAGTAAAACTTTATGTATCTTAAATTATATATCAAATATTATGCATTTCCCAACATAAAAGGGAAAAAAATAATATAAAATAAAAATAAAAATAAAAAGGCATGCATGAAGTTAAGATGGTACATATTTACTTTTATGTTGGGAAATGCATAATATTTGATATATAATTTAAGATGCATAAAGTTATACTGGTACCATATTTTTTATTTTTAAGGAAAAGAAATTGGTTTAATTTTTTTAAATGAAATAATTAAGCATCTTAATTTAAAAATAAAAAATAAAAAGAAAAGAAGTAATAACAAAATATAATTTATTTAAAATTTATGTATTGAATCAAAAAATCATTTTAGACGTCTACATTTTTAAGAAGTTGGGACATTTATAAAGTAAATTAAAAAAAAAAAAAAAAAAACAATATGAAGTTTTTTTATCCATAAATAATTCATGAGGGTAGACTAGTCTAATTTATTAAATTGTAAAGTTAAAAAAGTCTCATAAACGGTCAAAAGGTAATTTGGTCAATTTTTCATGCAAAGGGGTGTCTGTCCATTTTTTAACCTTCAGGGGGTGTCTTTGTCCAAAAAACAGATAAGTTTTCTCTTAATGTCCTTTTACCAAACCTCAGGGGGTGTGACTGTGCTTTACCCATGAATATAATATTCTTCTACAGTTGAAATAAAAAAATCTCTGCATTTGAGGCTGGGATTTACCTTTTGATCGTCCTCTCCTAAGGATCGCCAATGCCAATAATTTATCTACAACAAACGATAGTGCAAGGAGCAATTCCACACGAGAAGGTAATCATTCAATTTTATATAGGCTACATTTTGTATATGGGTGGCAAAATGTGTCAAGAATTATTAACCCATCCATATTCATCCACTTTTTAACGTTATGGGTGAACAATATTTAATTTTAGGGTCATAATGGGTTAAGTAATTTTTAACTACTTAATTTGAGGATCAAGATGGGTTGAATATAATTAACCCTATTCAACCCATATTTCACCTATCACATAATAAACACACAATACATATCTATTCTATATTGCACTCAACTCATTTCTCTCTCTAAAATTCTCTCACTCACAATCATCTCTTTCTAAATTTGTATCTCATCAATCCCCTCTCTCTAAATTTCTCCCTATAAATTTATTCTAAAAAAAATAAATAATTAAAAAATAATTTTAAAAATTAAAAAATAATTTTAAATAATAATTAAAATTAATTTTAAATAATTTTAAAAAAATTTAAAATCTTTTGAAAAAAATAATTTAAAATAAAAAATAACTAATTTTTTTTTAAAAAAAATAAATAATAATTTTTTTCAAAATAAATAAAAAAAATTTAAAAAAATTAAAAATTAAAAATAAATAAAGAAATTTAAAAAATTAAAATATTTTTAAAAATTAATTTATATTTTTAAAAATTAAAAATAATTAGAAATAATAATTATTTTTATTGTATATAATATTAGACAACTAATTATTTTGCAAATGAATACTAATTTTAGGAAATATTATTTTAATGTAATTTAGAAAACTACCAATTTTAGAAAATAAGATTCAATATAACTTTTAGGAAATATAGTTATGAGAAATATGATTCTTCAAAGGAGAACAAAAAAAAAATGATTAATTTTTCATACAATATATAACTTTAGAAAATATTATTTCTTGGAAATATGATAATGGGAAGCTAATCCAAGCTACATCAATTTGTTGACTATAGAAAATTGACAGATGTTAATAGAACTGTTTGAATCCTTTATAACAAGAAGAAATTTCATCTATATATATATATATATATATATATATATATATATATATATATATATATAGTGTGTGTGTGTGTGTTTAAACCCTTTATCAATATATGTGTATATATACATATATATGAACCAATATATATCATGCATTTCTATTCATTATAAATTTATAAGAAAACAGAAACCGTATCATAAATCCATACGTGATTTATTAACATTTTTTTTTTCTCACATAAAAAAGTTCATTAAAACATAATAATTCATGCCTCATTAATGGTATAGATAGGGATATATAAATGCATATATTATATATGACCTAATATTTATGAAAAAAAGTCGAGTGGCCAAAAGAACATGTTTTTAATTCGATTAATTACACTATTTGATTGTTCAGATTCTTCAACTCTTTTTATATATTATATTAAAAGGATATTAAAAGTATTTTTAAATCAAATTAATTATAGTTTTTATTCTTCAGATTCTTTGGTATAAAAAAGGAAAAAAACTTTAAAATAAAAAAAAAATTATAATATTCCCATTATTTAAAAGCAAATTAACCTGTTCCTTCCCAAAAATTTCTAGAGCCTAATTCACATTATTCCAAATAGAAAAAATATATACATATTGTAAAAGGAAAAAAAAAAAGTTGGTACCAAAAAAAACACACACACACACACAACAAACAAAAAAAGAAAACTAAAAGGGAAAGGAAAAAATGTACCATTTTTTGTTTTTCAAAACACGTGCCCACCCAACTTTAGGCATTTTCTCAATTTTCAAATATTTTTTCTTATTTTAAATTTAGAAATTTTATTAACATTTATATCAACTATATGTAATGGTTAATGCCTCCAGAAAGGTTAAAACAAGAAATAAAGGAAACAAAAAGATGTTAAAAAAAAAAAAAAAAAAAAACTTATTATTTTTGTTTAAAAATAAAATAAAATACAAGCAACAAAAAGAAAACAAAAATGAAAAAAAATAAAATAGCATCATTTTTGTTTTTAAAACAGACGTTCACCAACTTCAGTTTCATAGTGACTTAAATTTTCAATGTAATATTCTTATCTATCTATACTATTTTTAAAATGTATGTATAAAAATTTAATTATTTCTATACATTTTTATATTATTTTAAATTAAAAAAATATTATTAATAGTATTTTTAAATTATGTGATGGTTCATTGTCCACAAAGTTTTTTAACATTTATTCTTCTTAAATTATGTGATGGTTCATTATCACAATATGTGTCTTGTGACTTACCTGAAACTTCATCTTTTTGTTTAATTCGGATTAAATAATGCATTACTACCTTCTTTAGCAATGGAAGTAATGCATTTGGCATTCTCATTCTTCTTCCATTTTTCATATTACGGTTCTACAATTTTCATATATATATATATATATATATATATATATATACACACATATATACACATATATACATATATATATATATATATATAGATATTTGTTTTTCATTAGCTCAATAACATTTGTACATTTTCATATATTAGTACTAAAATAAAATATCTCATTTATTTTCCTTTCTCTTTTGGCTGAAACAAGCTACCTTTTGCGCTCCTCTACATATTCTTCCTCCATAAAAAAAACAAACTGGGTACGTATGTGATTTAAAAAATGCATAGAGATTCGTATGGATCTCTGATCAAGTTGTTCATACCAAATAAAATTGCTTTATTTAATTATATATAGAAGTTTTGTTATATAAAGAAAGTACAATTTTATTGGTTGCAGTAAATTCTTGAAGATATTTGGAATTGAAGGCAACTATGACTCTCCCACTCCTACAGCAATACTAGGTAACCTTAACCTTAATTCTTACCAAGTCATTTTTTATATATGTTATTTATTAAAACTCTTCGGTTTTTTTCTTTTATCAGTATAATGTCTTTTTAAAAATATACGATATTGTTTATGGAAAAATATTACTCTCCAACTCCCACAGCAATACTAGGTAACCTTAACCTTAATTCTTATCAAGGCTTTATATATGTTATTTATTAAAACTCTTCATTTTTTTCTTTTATTAGTATAATGTCTTTTTAAAAATAAACGATACTATTTATGGAAAAATATTGGTCATTCAAGTGAAAGGTGTTTGCTTTTTCAATTCATTATCGAATTTGTGATACTTGTTTGCTACAGATTAAATTTTTTTAAAACTGAATAAATTAATTCTTCAATTATCTCGGTAAGCCTTCAGGAAGTTAGGCTCCATTTGGTATTTCTCCATTTATGGTTGAATATAACCCTTCTTACATTAAATATGAATAATGTTCAAATGGATTAGTCCTAACTAATGGATTCAGGTCAACCCATCAACATGAAGTTAGCTATAATTAACTCTAAAAGTAGTTCATTTTGGATCTTATAGTTCAAGTAAATTTTGATCAAATAGAATGAGTTCATTTTGGATCTTACAGTTCAAATATTTCATGATGGTAGTTTTTGAGGATTTAAGTGTGTTTCAATTTGATTTTAGTATTTGTAAAACAAAATATTTTTTTAGTGCATGGTGTGAATCAGATTAAATCCCATTACATTTGTTATTCAAAGTTCAAATCTTTTACATAATCTGGTTCAATAAGTTAGTTATAATCAGGTCCAAAATACTGAATATACATATGTTTTTATTTATTATTATTATTATTATTTTGTTTTTACTTTAATTGTTTATACGAATTGAAATCATAATATATCATTGTATTACATGGGGTTGTCTAAATTATAATCATATGCATTGAGTTCAATTTCGATTTTATATATATTATTCTAAAAGTATAGAGAATTTCTTAACATTTTAGTTTTTTTTTTTTTCATTTGATATATATACTTTAATTTATTGCTTTCATATATTAATATATACACATACAATAATTAGTTGATGGTTCGTATTCATAACTCTTATCTCTCCATTACTAAATTTTCATTATTTTTATGAAAGTGTAAGCTATTTCTTAACAATTTTTTTTTATTTGATATATATACTTTAATTTATTTCTTTTATTAATATACACATATACAATAATTAGTTGATGGTTCATATTTATAGATCCTATCTCTCTATTATTAAAATTTCATTATTAATAAAGCTGTAAACATTTGGTAACTAATCCTATATTTTTAGTTGATGGTTCGTATTCATAATTCATATCTCTCCATTATTAAATTTTCATTAGTTTTCTGAAAGTATAAAAAAAATTAAAAAATAAAATAAAATAATAATTAATAGGTTCACGGGTCATAACGGATTGACCCTGCCTATTTTCAATATGTTCATTTTCAAACTGTGATACCCCCTGATTTTGGAACACGGGTTGATCAAGTCCGCGCACAAAATCAGGGAATATCAAAACAATTAAAGTATTTAAATAAGCACATAATACAAAGATGAATAATAAAGAATAAATAAACCGTTGAAGAAAACTAATAAATAAATATTTTCATTAATAACTCTACAATGGTTACAATTCGGGAATCCTGTAACTGAAGAACCCCTTAACCAAAATCCACTATCTATAAATCCATTAATAATTACTGAAGTAATAATATCCTACTTTGAAATAAAATAAAAAGAATAGATAAGTCCTCTAACTGCGGATCTTCAACCTTGAGACTTAAACTTCTAATAACTTGAAAAATAAATCGTGAGTTAAACTCTACGATCAATCTCTCTCTACCAAGCCTCTGAAAACCAATAAGCAGATCATCTCTGATCAGAATCAAACCTAATAAAGTTTTTAAGTTTAATAAAGATACACATATGTATAAATAATTATATACATTATAACCGTCACTTCCATTAATAGGTTCATTAATTTGCAAAACCATTAAATCATGATTAAAACATAATCCTACCTAAACTAATCCACAATCTCCTTCTCTTTTAAAGAGAAACCTTTTAACCTTAATTTCGTTTTAAATAATTATTTAATTATTTAAATAATAAACCATAATTAAAGGAATAATTCCTTTAATCCAAAACCCTATAACCACTAATGAATGATTTTATTTATTTAAATCATAAAGCTTATACTTTGACAGTTCATCCATACCTTCTCCAATATTATTTTATTAATATATATATATAATAATATACTAACTTGTAAATACTCGATTATTTCAATTTAAGAATAACAAATTATAATCCAACCTATACATACAATAACCATAGATGAAATTTTAATCATCTAACACATAGCAATTTAATTACGCTTTGCCAATTCTTTTTTTATCTTTTTAACTTTGGCAATTCAACCATGCCATTATAAATATATTTATTTATATATCGGCAATTCAACCATGCCTCCTTTAAGTATATATTTATTTATACATTGGCAATTCAACCATGCCTCCACAAGTATATTTATTTATACATGGCAATTAAACCATGCCTCCACAAGTATATATATATTTATACTTTTAAACTTGCAATCTAATGAAGCTTCTTATGTATGTATTGTATTTATACAAATAATTAAGCAATTTATTTAAGCCTTTAGCAACTAATCCATGCGTACAATTTAGCCATGTACCACTTTTAAACTTATCAATAAGCTAAATCATACATAACCAATCTTATGCATATTATAAATATATTATTTATTTAAACAACCAGCCTATTCAGACATATCAAATATGTACAATCCTTCCCTAATAATCCTCGATTATTTAAATACTATATACAAATATATATATATATATATATATATATATATATATATATATATATATATATATCCTTCTATACGAATCATAATTTAATTAAACCTATGTGTGTACACACACACACACACATATATACACACACACACATATACACACCTCATTCCATAACAATATAATAATTTATTATATTTACTCAAAATAAATGCTACTAATCCTCGTAGTAACACTTTATGGCTTTCAGGACACCAAGAACAACTTATTTAGTGGTTGTTTTCAACCCTAACCGCTTAAAACCATTTCTAAAAATTCACCAGACCCCACAAAACCTTTTCGAGGCTCCAAACACCTGCTCACGCGCCCCTACGCGCTGCCAAACAAGCCTAAAGCTTCTGCATGTGCCTCCACGCGCCACTACAAGCAGCCATGTAGCTTCACGCCCGTACACGCGCTCTCACCGACTGCCCATGCGCCTGATTACTCTCTAGATGACGTGGTATCCTCTGGTTGGTTGGTACTCCATGTGTTTGTTGAGATGCGCTACACCGCATCATTCCTATGTTGACTAGACCCTATCTACGGTTCAGAGGCAAGCGCGAACCATGTCTCCATGCGCCGCAAAGCATTGGACCATCCGTCCTTCATCATCACATCTTAGCCTCTGAATCTGTGTGTGCACCGTAATAAAATATGTCGCGCCGCACTGGATTTCCCCTTTGATCATCAGCTAACCCTTTGTGATGCGCGCGCACCACAGTGATGTGTGTCGTGCCGCACCGAATCATACCCAATTTTGAGTGCGCTGATTACTAAACCCTACATTGGCGTTTATATATACAGTATATATATTATATTTATACACATAAATAATTGTATATATATAATTCAAAAAATATCAGAAAAATAAAAAACAAATCCAGAAAAATACAGAAAAATTTCAGAAATTATAGAAAAATTCCAGAAACCCTAATAGGTTCAAGATCAACCTATAAATTGATTTTAAAATATACATACAACACCTATACATATATCAATTTAAAATCCAAAATTAGAAAAGAATAAATATAATAATTTATGCTTTTAATTATTACGATCTAACCATGATTTTTAAACAAATAAATTTAAATCTAAATATTGATACTCAAGTTGAAATTCTTATGAGTCCTAAAAGGAAAGTTAGAGAATAATTCACCTGAAGGTTTCGAAACGAAATCGATGCTTCAAGTTTTGATTGTCTCTTCCAATTTCGGCGTCTTCTTTCTTAGATTCGGCCTCCTCTCTGTCAGCCTTCTCTTCTTCTCTCTATCTCTCTTATTTTCTAACGTGAAAAGCTTTTAACAATAAAACCTTATCTGTATATTTATACACATTAATTACCCTAATCCTATTCCTAGTAGGATTATCAAATTAAATAATAATAATAATAATAATTATCTTTAAATAATATAATAATAAACATATATTATATTACATGTATATGTATATATATATATATATATATATATATATATATATATATATATATATATCTTCCATAATTAACTATTAGTTAATTAAATCATATATCCTATATATATCCATAAATATATATCTATATATATATCTTCCATAACATGTATTAATTAATTATATTTTTATATAATTAAATATATATATTTATAATTATACAAAAATGATCATTTAAATAATCAAATAACCATGAGTCTTTATTAATTAACCTAACAAGGCTTCATCCAAGCCCAAGACCATATCTTTTGGTCCAACTTTTCTTAAGCCCAATCCAATTAATTTAAATAAATAAAATAATTAAATAAACACTTAAATTAAAATAACTAATTATATAAAGCACATAAATAAACAAGAATTTACAACTAAGTCATACCATACCAATAAAAATCAATACGCCATAATTCAATCAATAATTAAGCACACACACTACAATCAGCACATCAATAATTCACGAAATATAAATAAAATAAAACAATTAATCTAAACACTCAATAAAACAAATCAATTAAGAATTAAAATAATCACAATTAATTTAAATTAAATCAAATAAATCTTTTAAAATAAAATAAAAGTAATTAATTTTAATTAATAATTCCTTTAAATTTTAATTAATAAATCATTTAAAATATCGAGGTCACAAATCGTTCTGAACGGGTTAAATATGAGTCTTAACCCATCCATTTTCAACATAACTCAAAACTGGCTCAACCCGCCCATTTGCCACCCCTAATTTTGTGTAATCTGTGGTTATTTGCGCACTAAGTTGTTTACCTCTCCATGTTAACAAGAAGTTCCCCTTCGTTTAAGATGTACATCTTGGAATTCCAAGCAGTAGGGGTTAGTGGTTGCTGTTGACCTTTTAGTTTTCCCTGATTTCTCTTAGTTCCACTTGCACTGAAAATCCCGATGCATTATACAGTTTTTGGGGACCTAGTCTCTTTTATTCAATGGTCTTTATGAGTAACATCATTACCTTCTAGATGAATTTAATGACTCAGTGAGAGAGTTTATATCCGGGCCTTTAGGTAGTTTTATGTTTTTTTGGGATAAGTCAGTCATTGTATTAATAAGAAAAAGGCTTAAGCCTCTAGACATGTATCAAGAGGCAATCCCCAGCTATACAAAAAATCCCAGAAATTCCAAGCCCACCAGTGAATATCAACAGAAGCCTTAGTTCTATGAACCAAACAATAGCCACACCATTCAAACCACCAAAAATAAACCGAGATACCACAGCAATTGGAGCAAATATAACAGGTATTTAAAAGGTAGCAGAGCAAAACGATGAAACTCCATATAGAGATGAAACTCTATTTTAGTTTTATGTAATGAGATCTTCAAAGAGTCCCTTGAAAAATGACTAGAATCACTGAGGAAGTTTTGGACAAACCCATGCAAGTGAAGCCTTAAGTATTGTTCCAATTGCCCAGAAAATTGAAAAAAAGACCATCCATTTGCCTCTATTAGGAACAAGAACAAACTCTAGAAACCAATTTGAGTACACAGGCCCACCACCCAAACCAATGCCAACCAACCAACGATTATATAATTTGGGGACAAAGCACTGAAAAACAAACACGACTCCAGAACTAACTGTAAATAAACTTAGAAGACCATTCCTGTGAGGCAAATGAAAGGAAATAATTATGATGAAGGTTGAGCTAAGTTACCAGAAAGGGTGTGTCAATCCAACCAATGGTGTGGCCAAGTGAGAAAGAACTTGTAGGTGATGGTGTCCATATAGCTGAATAATTGGAAGTGCTCGGCGGATCAATATGGGCAAGCTCAGGAAACCTATCAACCAATTCCTCAGGGAAAGCCCAGACTCCATTCACGGTGAGTGTAGAGAGCCTTTGATTCGGTGAAATGGGCGAGTCCCTTATGAACCCATCAGCTACCCTCAAAGATAGAGGCACTCCATCCAACCAATTGTCTTCCCAGAAGAAGGTCATCTCCTCATTACCTACCCTCTTTCGAAGCATGGATCTTGCCAAACCCCTAAGCTGAAGAATTTTCTTCCAATTACTGGAACATGCCTATGGGATGCAAATAGTCCATAAATATCTCCCTCAACTAGTTGAGTCTCACCCATGATGTCCAAAGATCCTCTCTACGATCTGAGAGGAAAGTCTAAATATGCCTAAAGGAGGTAGCCACATTCGCAGTTTTAAGACTTCTAAACCCAATGCCTTCACATTCTTTAAGTTGACAAACTCTAGACCAAGCCATTTTAGCCCCAGAGTGTGTTATCCTTCGTGTCCGTCCATAGAAAGTTCTTCATCAATTGATTAACCTCAACAAGAACTGATTTAGGAAGGACAACAAAACTGGACCAATAGTTAACCATGCTGTATAGCACCGATTGGATCAGTTGAACCCTACTCGCATAAGATAGGAAAGTAGAAAACCAGTGATTGATTCTACATGTGATTCTTTCCACTAGCCCTTTGCAATTTGCAGCCTTGAGGCCTTGAGCCTAGTGGAGGCTAATGGCACCCCCAAATACATAATAGGTAATGATCCACACTCAAAGCCAAACAAGTTATCAAAACCACTTGTGTGTGAGCTGTCCACTCTAGAGGGGAAGATTTGCTCTTTGAGCAATTAATGCAGAGTCCCGAAAGGGCCTTAAAGTGATCAATAACCCTTTTAAGGGTAGAAACAGATGTAAGGTCCCTATAGAAAAATAGGAGGAGGTCGTCAGCAAATATGAGGTGAGAGATTTCCAAGCTCCTGCATCTTGAGTGATATTTGAAAAAGGGTCTATTGGCAAAAAAATCTTTTGGTGACAGAGGAGAAGATTTCCGTAGCAATGCTGTGTGATTCTTCCTTTCCAATAAAAGGAAACAAAAAGAACAAAAATATTTACTCTCTATTTGATTTTTTTTATTAAAAATAAATGACATAATTATTTCAAAAAAGTAAAAAAATAAATTAAAAATAAACGTGAAGTACGAGAGAACATTTGAAGAAAAATTGTGTAACCTTTTCTACGAAAATAAAGTGTAAATGTAAAAAAATGCAATGCAAATTATTAGTAGTAAAAAGAAAAAAATGTCTAATCAAATCCAATGACCCGATCATCCGCGTGCACCGGAACCCAAACAGTGGGTCGCAGCGGTGGATCACCCACTTCCCAGCCCTGTAGCAACGACATCCTCTCTTCCCAAATCAAAATGAGATTGAGCGGGAAAAGAATGAATCTCTTTTTGGATTTCACCATCTACCGAAAATAAGATATAAAAATTTTGAGAATCATCACAACAAGGAATTTCATAGCCGTTCAAACAACTTGGCATTTCAACAAACACATGGCGAGGAGAAAACATGTCGCTAAAAAGCAACGAAATCGCCGACAACCCTCCGGTCCTCATCTCTATCTCAAAATTTCTAAGAATTTTCATTTACTCCATTCTCAAACCCTAATTACTCTCTTTCTCTCTCTCTAAAATCATTGCTGCAGGGGTGACTTCACCAGCATCTCCCGGACCGAGTTCGGTACCAATCTCTCTCCCTCACTCACTCACTCACACACACACACATGAATGTCATATTGTCATCATTATTATGTTTTTTATTTTTTTTATTACTCTCTAATTTAATTGCAGACACCTTCTAGAAGAAGTTCGAGGCTTGCTCCACCAAGTGAGTTTTGTTTTGTTTTGTTTTTTGTTTTGTTTTTATATTATATTTTCCTTTAATTTTAAAATTTTCTTTGGGGCCTTGCATTTGGAATTGTAAAAAAATTAATACGAAGTTTACCTAAATTTTTCTAATTTCAAATCCAAACTCATATCATTTGTGCATTCTTGTGTGTTGATGATGAATTTTGGTTCAGAAATGATTGGAGCATTTGATGTTCAGGTTCCGGAGATGGGCAAAGGCAGAGGAAGCGGTACCGTCACAGGCCAGGAATGGTGGCTCTTCGCGAGATACGGCATTTTCAGAAGACCTGGAAGCTTCTCATTCCAGCTGCTCCTTTCATTAGAACTGTTAGTCATCTCTCTCGCTCTCTCAAGACAATTTTATGGGTTCCATTCACATGATATACTTACTGTGAATAAATTTCCTGAAATTATCAACTGAATGCTGGGATTGTGGTATAGAATTATTGAAACAGGACAGGACTATATTAAGTTGTGTAACTCAGTTGAGTACAGTATGCTGCGCACAATTGAGGCTGTCAGTATATTGATTTGATGAACATTGTACTTACAACCCAACCCAACAAAGTCATAACTGATCTATACAACTTTATGCTGCTTATCCACATATAATTATAGTGTCTTACTGCTATTTTGTTAATAAATATTATTTGCCAATCTGTTTGTGAATTGAACTGGTGTGTTGAATTAATCTTCAAAAGTACGTGTCAACAGTGTGTGGATTGAACTGTTTATGTATATAATTAATGTAAAAGAAAGACGAACACCCAAAAAATTCACAAAGATCTTCTCTCAAAAATATGTATTATCTGTGTATAAGAGATGAATATTGTCTATTTAGGTCTGCCCTAAGTTACGTATTTATAGGCAGCCAAGAGGTTGCAAGAGAATAGGTTTTTAGTGGAGTTTAAAACTAAATAGAAAACTGTTGTGCCGAACAGCTCGATTGATTGAATTAAACGTTGAACAATCGACTTTACCCCAGAAGCCAATTACTGTATGAATTGGTTCAGCTGTTTCCCATGTAGTTCTCCACTAACTTAATTGGTTTGAGGAGTTCATCTTTTTTATTATTTTCATTTGGTTAGTTTAAATGTGAGTTGGTCACCTTTTATCATGCAGAAAGCATTTTCTTTTTGATCAAGTATCCTGCTACATATTTCTTATCTTATTTAGAATGACACACTCCACTATTTGGCATGACTTTATTACACATCTTTCAATTTATTTTAAGCGGACTTAAAGAAACAAACAGGATTCGTAAGTGAGGGTTTCACAAAACTTTTAGCAGCAACCGAGTGCTTAATTAATGCAATTTTTGTATAGTACCATATTATTGCAGAATATCTCTCGGGATGTGTACAAGTGCATTTCAAGTCACCCATTACCACTGCACTAGAATACTGTGTGCAGTTCTTTGTTAATACTGCTCTTTTCAGTACCTGCTATGTATTCATTTTTATGCATTATGATAAGGTTTGCTTCACATAATGCTTACAGTCCTTGTCATCTGTGTCAGGTGAAAGAAATTAGCAACTGTTTTGCTCCTCAAATCACTCGGTGGACAGCTGAAGCTCTAGTGGCGCTTCAGGAGGTAGTTTAGCTTTTTCCGTTTTAGACTGGAGGTCTGGGTTTTTGTTTGAGTACATGCACGTAGATACGTGTCATGATGCGCATGTTTTAGATCCAAATGTGCTAGACTTGGGTGGCGTACCTTATTATTTTCATAATTTTGTTCTCAAACTACTTAGAGCTGTTGGTTAATTTATCCCAAGGTGTCTATAGTATTTTGTAAATGAGAATATGCTCCTGCTATGACTTTAAGAATCACAAGTAGACATAAATATATGTTCAATAAATGGTTGGTCATTTTTGTAGGCTGCAGAGGATTATTTGGTTCATTTGTTTGAAGATGCAATGCTATGTGCAATTCATGGAAAGCGCGTTACACTTAGTAAGTTAGAGTAAATTGATACTAGATTACTGTATTGATCATTTTCTTTTTCTTGTTTTGGATTTTGTTTGTTTTTCATTATCCATGTGCCATGTTTGTTCAACAGGTGATAAAAAATACTCTATTTAATTTATATATATTTTTTTCTGAAGAATGCTCTATTTAAGTGATACTGGAATGTTGATGAAACTTACATTTTTTACGTGTTTTTTTTTTAATTATATTTTTAATGCAACAATATAGTGCTTATACAATATCTATAATATATGTTATTGACTTTGGGTTATATGCAATTAAACCATCTATATCTATATTTTTTCATAGTAGATTCTGAAAGTTCATTTTTCAATTTGGTTATCTATTATTTTGGCTCATTAAAATGTTTCAGGTGTTGACATGTTGCAGTTCATGCAGTACAATCTGCATTAATGATAAACAACTTATTTTATGTCTAATAAGTTCATTAGAATTATTGCTTTGATTATTCCTAATTAGTTGTGTGTGGTTATCTCAAAAATTAAAAGTATATAAGACTATACCAATAATAATAATAAATTTATTCAGATTTTGCCATCTGATGATTCAACCCTTCTAAGGTATAAATCATTAATTCTTAAAACAGTCGTTCTTTGCTTAAAAAAAGTAAGGCTGCTGCTATTATTTCTTTCAATTAGTGGCCAATCTTGACCACATTTATATATTTCCTTGTCTTTGTTTTATTTTCTTTATTCTTTGTGTGGGTAATTTTTTGGGGAGGGAGGGGTGCAAAGATCATGATGGCATAGAACAGAGTTCTTTTGCACCTTAATATTGGACCAAAAGTGATTTGTTCTAATTTTTCGTTTGTTACATGCTATGGCTCACAGTATGGATTTGGTTTGTTTTAGATCTCTTGTCAATTTTGTGAGTTTGTCCTTGTAATGCATTGAGATTCAGTGTTTTATTTGCTTTTCTTCAGTGAAAAAAGATTGGGAGTTGGCACGTCGGCTTGGAGGGAAAGGGCAACCTTGGTGAGTGCATTCCCCGATTCACCATAGCATCATCAATGATTGTAACCAATTTGGAAATGGGACTTGAGTTGATCTCTCATAGCAGTCACCTTCTTGTTGCAATTGACATGTTAGGTAGTTGGAAGTAGCAATTAGTTAACAATCTCAATTCTGAAGATACCATCCCCTGAACAATAACTTCCCTAAAGTCAGCAGATCTTGTAAAGAACCTATTCACCAACTGGAAGGTTATGTCCCTTAGAAGAATGTTGTGATAGATACCGACAGCAATGTCTATAATCATACATACGGATCCTATATCAATCAAGCATTTCTTTCGAAATGTTTTTGTGATGAAGATTTCTTGCATTAGTTCTTGCATTCGTTTTTCTTCGTGTGCAACATGATGAGCATATGCAGGTAGAGCTTTGCCACTTCATTTGTAGAGGGCTTTGCATCGGTACACTTAAATTGTTAGGCAGGTACACTTGATTTGTTACCAACAAAGTCCAGCATCGCTTCACATCTCCTTTGATGTCACCGACAGGCTATGGGTGAGTATTCCAACTCAATTCAACTGAGTTGCTTGATCCGCAGTTACCAAATCATCGTCAAATAGGCTCCAAAAATGCCTTGACATCATGACATGAGCAAACACTTTTACCTTACAAAAAGGTCTCAGTTTCTGAACGATCAGATGTGAAGACACTCTTCTTGTGTTCCATGTTAAAATATCTATATCATGGTATTAGTGCTTTGTAGGTACAAGGTCCTCACTTCATACATGTGACATGTTAAATGTCACAATAGCCTTGAAAATTCATCAAAATAATAAAAGGTGTAGTCTGGTAGTATTTTTTTGCCTTCAAAGTAAAAAGTGGATGGTCAAGTTTGGTTCGCTTAGTCATTTGTGGTGTGAGTGTGTGTATTCTAAAACGCTAATCAAGCAAGTCATTTAAGCACCTTGACCTCAGCAACTCTAATTCTAAAATGCTCAATGTCATTTATTAGCCACTCCATTTATTCTCTTTATGCTCAATGAGGTTTGGTTTAATTTTTTCTTTTTAGAGAACATAAGAATTATACAAAAATTTATTAAGGGCTCTGTGGCCACCACCTATGGTAGATGGTAAGGGTTTGAGTTCCTAAATGGTTAAAGTGGATGGACGAGTGTGTGTACATTTTTTATCAATGAAAAAATAAAATAAAAAATTATTCAAAAATTTGTTTGGTTAACTATTTTTCTGAAATTCTTGGTTTTAGTCAAAAGACGAATCTAAAAATAATTTTTTGAATTTTTGAAAACTATTTTTAGAAAAATAAAATAAACCAACATGCCCTTAGTCTTAATCTTTTATTCCCTTTCCTTCTCTTCCCTTCGTAGAAGGAACCAAACAGCGTGTAAATCCACAATCCAAACAGAACCTTAGTTAACAGCTGACCACCAGTTGGGCAAAACCAACCCGTTTTGCTCTCCAAGTCCCAACACATTCACACTCTGTAAAGACTCGGTTCTCTCAGTTTGCTGCTCTCTTTGTGTTCAAGAAAGTGGTCGTGCGAAGACGAAACAGACTTTTGACTTGCTCCAGAGATGTCAAGCGAAGTCCCCAATCTTCCTCGCGATGTGATGTTCGACATCCTCTCAAGAGTACCCATCAAATCTCTCCTGCAATTCAGGTGCGTAGCCAAATCATGGCCTCCTCTAATCGCTCATCCTCACTTCATCAAGCTTCATCTCGCACGATCCACCTCCGACCCTACACAGGGTTGTCACTTCCTCCTTTACTATGAATCCAGCGATTACACCAAAGATTCATACTCTTTGCGTTGCATAAACACATTCGATGAACACATGAATCTTGAATTCCCATTCAAGAGTGTTCATGGATACATAAGAATTGTGGGTTCGAGTCGAGGGTTAATCTGTTTGTTCGATACTAATTATTTCACATATATTGGTAGGATTATTCTGTGGAACCCTGTAATTAGGAAGTCTAAATTTATTCCCAATTCACACCTTTCTCATCGGTTTCGTGATTCTTTTTCTCATATGGTTGTTGGGTTTGGGTTTGTTTCCAAGATTGATGATTACAAGGTAGTACAGATTTTGTATGATTCGGACCGTTTAGCTATACCTGATGTGTTGGTTTATACCATGAAGAGTAATTTTTGGAGAAAAGTTGGGGCTGTGGCTCCATGTTATATTCCGAAATGTTGGACTAATAATGTGTATGTGAATGGAACTGTGCATTGGATGGCGTATAAGAGACCGAAGGAAGATGGTGTCTGTGACTCAATCATGTCATTTGATATGAGTGATGAGGTTTTTTGGGAGATGGGTATGCCCAATAACCTCAGTCTTAACTACAATAAAGTCCATTTGGCTGTTTCGGATTCTGGGGAGTCACTGGCTCTAATTCTCTATTTTGAAAGTGGACTTGGTGACTGGTGGGAGATATGGTTCATGAACGAGTATGGCGTGGTAGAGTCATGGACGAAACAATTCATAATTGAGCAAGCTCAAATCTCATTCCCTTTGTGTTTTCTGAATAATGGTGAACTTCTATTTGTATTGTACAATGGAAAGCTGGTTTTCTATGACCCTGGGGACCAACAAGTTAAGGATCTTGAAATTTACGGTTTACCAGGTTCCTTTCGTGTTGTTAGTTACATGACGAGCCTAGTGTTACTGGACGGAGGAAATGAAGTCTTGGAGTAGGAGAGTTTGTTTAATAGAATATGTATGATAGTGCATTTTTGTTAAATTTATTGGAGGAGATGACAGCGTGAAGAGACATTAACAAGAAAAAGGGTTAGAAGAATAAAAATGGGAGAATCAACAGATGCAAGGCTATTATGTATTCTGTTCATCAAGCGTTTTATCTCATTACTGTTCTTGATTGTAATACTACCTATTGCCTGTCAAAAGTAAATATCAGTTATATTTATGAAAATCAGAATGAGCAATGTAGTAATGTTCTATTAGTTCTCTAGGTGCTCATACAGTTGTAAAATATCATAATATTGGCTTACTTATATACATTTATATTTTTCACAGACTTAATTTGGTTGCATACATACATATGTTGTATAACCTAATATTAGTTCTAATGGTTTAAGAGGCTGCTATAAGCTCTCTAAACTTTGCCTTCTCTAGTAAGTAAGGCTACAGCCTAACAACCCAACAATTTTCCCCTATGGCTTTTGCATGGCAGTATATGTTCATCCTTTTAGAATACTAACATCGAGTTGTCATCACTGGATGTTTATACAATACTCCAAGCCCAATCCCCCTTTCTAAATAACAATGTATGTTGGTATGTGTTCGTTGGCTACCTGAGGTTTGGTAGAAGTAACTCAGTGAATGATTATTTGTAGCCGTGGCTGCACTTCTAAAGCTAGATACTGCTTCTTTTATCTTTTCAAGCAGAAAATTTAAAAATGTCTAGTTATTTTGTTTTTTCCACTCTTTGAGGGTGTTTCCGTGGATTTTCATGTTGTTCATAGAATATCATTCTATCATTCAACTAGCCCCAGTAGACATTTGTCCAAGATATGGCTTCATCATCTAAATATTCTCCAATCCATTTATTATTACCGAATTTTTTATTTGGTGCATGTGGCATTTTATGGTTGATGAAATTACTTTCCAGAAACTGTTTGGTTGGAGAGACGGTAGGTTCATTTGAAGCATCAAGATTTAGCTAAACATGATCTTCGCGATACAATTGTAGTTGGAATAATGAAAGTTGGTCTTGGTTGCTTAATAAATTGTGTTCTTGAAAATCCGGGCTTTGGGTAGGAACCAAAGCACTCTTCCAGTGTGTCTGGCTAAAAGAATACAGGCTTGAAGGAACATAGTTATATGAACCGCTATAATGTTTTCTTGAGAGTTTTTCAACCTATTAACTTAAACCAATTCTATAGTGAAGTGATTTATTAAAGGAAGCTGGTATCTCTTCTGTTAGAATGATCTCCAAGTGTGCTGTTTATCCATGATATTTGGAATCAGCATTTTCAGTGTCTTGATGTGCATTTCCTTTGTTTTCTGTTTTGCGTTTGTCATTGTTATTGAGTAATGGAACGATTCTCTGGAGCTTTGATTCTATGTGAAATTGGTGTTCAGTTTATATAAAGAGGAAAAGACAAATCATCAGGTAATTCTTTTAAATTATTCTCTTTAATTTTTTGTGTCTCTAAGTGATGCAGTGATATCTTTTATTTTATTTACAGTATTTTTTTATTGGTAAGGTGATATCTTAAGAAAACATGTATTGATTGATAACTAAATTTGTTTCCTTGATATATCCACCTACTATTTTTTAGTTTTCGTTTTTATTTACGCTTGTTTTGTTTTATTAGAAGATGGATTGAACGATTCAACAACTTTAAATCATCAATATTGTAGTTTATGAATTTGTTTAAGAGTAATATCTAAAGAATGATGAGAAAGATAGATACAGGGATAAGAATGCTTGTAAAATTGTAAATAAATGTCATTAAATTTGAAAAAGAAAGTTTAACTTGGTGCAGTTTACTTTCCCATGCCCAACCAAACTGACATAACAAATAATTCATGGTTGTGCTGTTGTTAGGGTTAACTGAGCTAATGATATGTAAAAAAAAAAAGAGGTATAATCTTTGTAGTAATCTTGTGGATCTAAATTCCAATCAATTTAAGGCAATCCACAGTTGATAAAGTTTAAAGTGGATTTTGTGGAGCTTTTTTTTTGGGTTTAATGAAATTAGAAAAATAAGGGATTACTCTTTAGGAAAGAAGAAAATGATTTATATTTACAATTGTTGTAAAACCTTTAGCAGATCTATGGCTTTGTTGCCTGGATTCAGGGAATCTCTTAGATACTTATTCTAATTATAGAATTTATTCACCTTTCCTGCTGACTTTATCTTGCAGAAATCTTTATATACAAAATTAATTGTGACCTATTATTGTAAGTCATGCTATTAGAAGTTTACTGGTTATTTGTTTATCTGTTATATATATTACTTGCTGCAACCCTGAAATATATCAATTTATTCCAGTAGTATTTTGATGTAGAAAACAAACTGGTCAATTTTTACAAGTAATTTCAAGTAAACTTTGAGCAGAAATCTATGGGAGTAATTAATGTCACACCTTACATGGTGCTTTAGACAGATTTGAAGTTCACTTGCAAAGTTCCAGGAGCCTGAAATTTTATTTGACATGTTAAATGAAAATTGACTTCATCTCTTATTTTTTGTTTGGTAGGGGATATGCATAATATAGACTTGTCACTAGGAGGGAGGGAGGGAGGGAGGGAGGGAGGGATGGGGTGGGGAGGGGAGTAAAAGGCTCTTTTTTTTCATTCCTCCTTTGCCTCCATTTTGTGATGATTGATTTTGGTGAGCCAGGAAGGATTTACTCTCTCTCCACTTTTCTTTAACTTCTAGTTTCCTTCCTAACTAACAAAGAAAGTGTCTCCATCTCCTTCCCATCCAACTTGTTTTTTGTTTCCAACAATGATTAAGGTTACAAAGATGATGAATCTTTGAGCATCTTTGACTAGTGGGCAGCTAATACATCAGACATGAATTGGACAAGCTCGATAGTTATAGGGAAAAATATTAATATATTTGCTTTTGTGGTAAAATACCTGAAAAAAATTGCTCCAGTTATTAAAAGTGGTAAACTATAAGTCGTTTATCATCCCCAGATAAAAGGATAGCTTCCTAGTGGTCTGCTTGTATGTCCTAGTAGATTTTCAGTTATGAAATTTAGATGAAAACATTATGCCTGTTCTGGGTCATTCAACAATTCATGAGTGTTGATTGTGGAACTGATGTCTGTAGTAGGTTATCTTCCATGTGCATCAACTTGAATATGTGTCATCTACTTAAAAAAAGAGGACGTGTTGCTGAAAACTGGTTCTGTTTTTTGAACTGGCCATGGGCGGATCTTAGTATTTCATTCTTTTTAGAGTAGATAAATATGTTAAAACTTCTGTGTGGGTTTCTTTCTTTCTGCAAAACTGTTGCCTCCTTTTACTATATTTGATTTGATCCAAGGATATCCCTTCTTTTAGACCGTGAAATGTTTCTTTCCTAATTAACTAGAGTTTGTTGAACCATGGTGACAGATACCCGAAAGGTAAGAAGTGAACCTCGAAGCTCGTTAGGAAATCCCGGACCATTTGGGATGGGAGGCATATAAGTAGGACTCGGAACTCCAATAATGCTCTGCCCTCACCATTTGATAGATGGTTCTAATGGAGAATGATAAGCCCTGGAGGATGATTCACCTTTTGTGTCCTTTCCAGATGGTTCATGGATTCATCCTTTTTCGGTTAATGTGGACAGTCAAGAGGCATATTTCTTTTGGTTATAAATCAGTCGAGATACATATTAGTGCACATGGCGTGCATGTCTTAATTCAATTACTACCATTTCTCTTCCTTTTTCATGAATATTATTATGCATCTGTGCTAGGAGCTTGAATGTTTTGTAACATTGACAAAAACTGAGTTGCTGATCCTCTGAGGTCTTCTTAAAGTTTCACATTTTTTAACCAGTGTCTTTGATGGTAAACTAGATCCATAGCTGTGATCAACTCTGCTGCATATTCACGATTGCCAAGATTCTATAAGCTCGCACGGTGGATTCTGTTCACGCAAGAAGTTGCTATACAGGTTTAATTCCTTTTTATTTATTTATTTATTTATTTTATCCCAAATGAAGTAAGCATGATTTTCTTCAAAGGTATGAATTTTTAAAGTAGCAAGATTGTTCGAGTATTATAATGCGATTGCATCTTATTAATACCATTGGCTAATAAAAAAAACCAGGATTATTAATACCATTGGCTAATCAAAAGAACCAGGATTAATAATACAAAATGGTGAGCGTGCATGTACTCGTGTGTTTGTGACTTTGTGTACTTTCTTTAATCTATTGATTTGATCAATTAGTTTTGGTCCTTTTGGATGATTTGTGGAGTGTGAATGGGGTGGGCTCAAGAAGAGCTTTTGCCATGGCTTAACCTAAAGCATTCCCTGCAAGGATTTATTTGTCGAGTTGCATTTAGGTAAAAGTGAGTGTGTAAGTGTGTTTTTAGCCAAGGTAAAAATAAAATAAATTAAAATTATTATAAAAACGAGGAGAGCAATTCATAATAAATGCATTGCTTTCTTTCCTTTGACTTGCTTCCCTATTTTCTCTGATAATTAAACAAAGCTTAAGAAACTTAAAACACGAGGTGGTAGAGGAAAAACACATCAGCAAGGCATTGTTGTGATCATATCATTCGACTATGTTAAGTTTACCAAATATATATATATATATATATATCAAATAATAAATTGAGTCACTTTAAAAGAGTTTAAGCAGCTTTTTAATTTTTTGTACAAACCTTTTCTCACGGGTCAAGAGTCAAGGCGTGTTGATGTGAACAGATTAGGATCTCAGGGGCCGCAAAACCATCTATGTGAAATAAATATGAATGGTGATGTAAACAACCTAAGCATAAGTTTACACATTAGAGAGTTGTGACGCGTTTTTGATTTTCTTTGCTATTTTTGTCCCAACATGGTGTGTGTATATATTGTTCGTTGTCGTTACGCCACGTATCGATTGATTCGTAACCAGTTTTCAAGGATCGAAATCGATACACACTTTCATGAAGTGGTCGTTTTATAATAATATTCACTTGAGTCCATCGCATCGCAACTGCGATTTACACCGATATTCGCCCTTACACTTATTTTCGTCCAAATCTATTACACCGTGATACTACAACAGCGAACCATGTCTATGATATAATCATTATAATCATTTTTATTTTTTAGGTCATTCGCGGATCTCCAAACAATTTTTATTATTAATGTTTGCTACCGCGTTAGTTAGGGTTTTTTGTTCTTGCTTTCTCCGAGAAAAAAAATATATATACATAAGCAGTTGAAAATTCATTCTAACTGTCGTTATCTGTAACATTTAATTAGAAAAGTATTTTCAAGACAACATGTTATTGAAATTTGTGTACTTGTTCCTTCAATGGAGGGTAATTTATGTACTCTCAAGTTCAGATCTAGTTCATGGTGAGAGCACCTCACTGTTAAAATTATATATATATAATAAATTGATAATTCTAAATTTGAAGACAACAATTAACTAGTTGGTTGTCTCAGAACTCTTACAACTAATTGTGGTGGAACTTATAATTATGTGAGATGAAAAATTATTGAGTAGTCAAGCTAAGAATCATAGATACATATATATGATACTGGTACGGCAATAGAAAAGTAATAAATTAGATTTATATACATAATTAATTTTTTTAAATATAAGAATTTAAATGCAATCATTAATATAAAATAAGAGTTAATTTCACAATATATAAAATAACCATCTTGCACGTTGCTTAATAAAATTTGAACATTTCTAATCTATTATACTATATTATTTTTGTTAAAAAAGTTACATTTTATTATTCAAAACTTATTAAAATTGTGTTAACTAATGGAATACGATTCAGAAGTATTAAATATGTATTAAAAATTTAAAAATATATTTTAAAAATATGAATAAATATAAAAAATATCAGGTTATCCGTGAGTATTTTAATAATATCTATATCTATTAATAAATATTTGCGAGTGCATTCTTAGATCACAAAAAAATTATAAAATTTACCCATTTTATTACATAATTTGTTGAGTTTAGTCAGGATCACAGGTCCGAATCGTTGCACTCAAGCAGAGTACTATATATATATATATATAATTTGGCATTAAGTATATATAATTTGGCATTTAGTACTCTATATATATTTGATATGTGACTAAAATGTGTGATCAGCTGATGAATTATCTATTGAAAATTGAAATGAATGAATGTGAGGATTCAAAGAAATCACAGGAATTAAAGTGGGTTTGATTCTGTTTGACCTGGCCCATGTAAACAAAAAAATAAGCACGCGCTAGCATCTGTATGAATATAGTCTTACGCGTTTACGCGCTCAAAGACGGGACCCACAATCTAGAAGTAAATGACCCCAACACTCCTTTTCCTCTCCTTCCCTTCCCTCCCTGGTAAAAAGACAAAAATTGATTCTTACAATCATGAATCAGCAAACACTCGTCGTTCCAGACCAATACGTTGTAGTTTCTGGGAAGTGAAGATTTAGATATACATGTTCTGTCTACTATCAACTCATCTATTATGTCAAGAAACTTTCGTGGGACATTCTAGGCATGTCCCATCCCTCTTTGTGGAGGCTTTACTCTGAGGCTCCCATTCACACCATGATGTTGGACACTAGTGTTGAGGAATCAAAACCTTCTTCAATACCTTTTTTTTTTTTTTTTTACAACAATTAATTTGAAATTTTAACACTTTAAATGATGAATTTCACTACTTTAATAGTTAAAATTCATTAATTTTCAGTGATGGAACTTTAGATAAAATTTAAAATAAAAAATGACGATGACATAGTTTTGATAAGTGAGTGGTGTAACATTTTTGTGGGGATTGAATTTACATTACAGATTACTTTATATTAAATAGAATTTTTAAAATTGTATGTTGAGTGTGTCTATTTGACCTAATCAACAACTTTTACTCTAATGTAGATTTAGCATGGGACGAGAGATCGGAAGAAAATGAAATTAGTGATTATGACAGTTTAACTAATTCTTATACTAAATTTTACTAGTTCCAAGACAAGGATTAATTTTCTCTCAGTGGATTAATTCTTAACTTACAATTGTAATATTACGAACAACTTAAATATTTCATATAAGATAAACATAATTGTAACAATAAGAATGTGTGTAATTTAAATATTTCGTATAAGATAAACACAATGTTGTAATCATCCTTAATTAAACTATTGATTATCATCATAATTTGACTTTTCCTAACATGATTGAAACAAGGGGATCTCTGTTTTCTAACAAGTCAAGTGTAAAATAATATATTTGTAGATGGTACTAAGAATTATAAAATTCTAGATCTACTAACCAATCCTCAACTCTCCTATTCCAGTTTATATGTTCAAACAAATGAATAAAAAATGACCGTTAAATTTGATGGGTGTTATTATTATTATTAATTTTTTTTAGAAACAATCCTATTCATTTTTTAGAATATATGATGTCATTTCTAAGATTCAATGGCCACTTTTATTCGTATTGATATTAGAATTTTCATTTAGACAGAATTTTCCTTTACTAAGTGCAACTAGATCTATATATTTTTTATACAATTGTAAAATAATAAAATGCAATGATTTTTAGATCATTATAACATAGTGACCATTGTAAATCAGTTATTTTTAGATCATGTCACTAAAATTTGTAAATTTTTAATGAATTAGTTTGTAGTTTTTGCATCGGATTATCGTGCCAAATATAGAGATAAATTAAAAAGAGTATTTTTATTATGGTTTGTTATTGGGGTGTAATGGATTTGAATAAATATCGGTGTAAATCGATCATGAAAGTGTGTAACGATATCGAACTCTTGAAAAATTGATTACGAGCCCACCGATACAACGAACTATAATTTTTTACCCAAAATTAAATATATTAAAATTTTGGATAAGTTTTTGCATTGCTACTTTAAAATTGATGGTTCACTTGTTGGTTTTAAGAATCATATAGCTTACGTTGACAGGATATTCCATAACCCCCCATAATTGAAACAGAACCCGAAGAAATCAATAAACAATAAAAATGGTTAATGTCAGAGTGGCTTTTTGTTATTATGTTGAACTTTGAAGTTTGAAGAGAAAAAGAGAAGTGGCTCTGTGGCTCTCTATATGTCTTTATGTGTTGTGCCTGACAAATGAACTTTCGAGTACATATCATTTAATCGGCAGCGTAAGCAAAGGGTTGCACATGACACTTACCTGTTAACGTCATAACTTTCTCTCTCTCCTAACTTTCTCTCTCTAGATTGGACTGGTGGAGTAGCAACGCGGAAGGAGCTTTGAAAATTCTTGGTCTATTCCTCTCACCCTTCGTCTCTGACTACCCAACCCCCCTTTCTTAATTTCATGGAAAATTCTGTGGTTCACTCATTAGTCGTTAGTATCGTACATAATTATATTAAAAAAAGAGAGATAAGAGGGGGGGAGAGAGAGAGAGAGACTTGGGCCATTGAAGCGGTCAGCAATTGGATTTTCTTTTTCCACCTATATCTATCCATTAATTCCCATGACCATTTGAGAAAAAAACAATTACCTTTTTTTATCTTTTTCTCCAGTCAAAAAAATGCTATCATCTTTTTGCCCCTTTATATCTCCATCTCTTCCTTCTCAACTTCTTCACTAAGCAAGGCCCCTCTCTCTCTCTCTCTCTCTCTCTCTCTCTCTCTCTCTCTGTGTTAGCAAATACCCATATCAACCCAACTCAAAATTTGGTGTTTTTGATTAGTTTCACCATCCAATTCTATCTTTCTTCATCAAATTACATTGTTTGAGCTACTGATCTCAGTAACCCATTTGGCATTTGAGTCGATTGAATTTGTTCAACACTGCCCCAATTTGATTTCATGTTTGTTTCTTCTTCTGGTTCATTTTCATGCTCTGTTGTATCCTTTTCGACTACTTCCTTTGCCTCCAACTATTGGCACATTGCTATATCTACTACTAACCCTGAACGTCTAATTTATATGATCTGCGGTCTAGATTTTCCCAACTAGTTGTCCTAACCTCCTCACCTAGCGAAATCGCTGTTGTTGAAGAGATTTTTGTGATATTTGTGGCTCAGCTTAATTTGTAATGGAAATGGTGAGGGATTGTGAGCAGAAGAGTCTGATCACAGAGCTAACCCAAGGGAAGGAGCTCGTGAACCAGCTCAAGAACCAGCTCGACCCTCCTTGCAGGTCACGTGACACCTGCGAGCTTCTAGTTGACCAAATAATATCATCCTATGACAAAGCTATTTCACTCCTCAAATTGGGTGACCCTCGGCTTGCATTGGGCATGTTAGAGTCCCCAAATTCTTTTGCCTGTGCTAGTCCAACAAGTCAGGCCTCTGACCCTGCAGATCAATATCACAAACACGTCTCTAAAAAGAGGTGAATTTTGGCTTTTAAATCATTCCATTGCTTCTTTGTGTGTGTGTGATATTAAGCCAATTTTGGACTGAATTTGGTCTAAATTTGTTTTGGGTATTTCTGAATTTGCAGGAAGACATTGCCTCAATGGACTGATCAAGTTCGCGTTTGCTCCGGGGCAGCACTTGAAGGCTCTCTTGATGATGGTTATAGTTGGAGAAAATATGGTCAGAAGGAAATCTTGGGAGCTAATTTTCCAAGGTGAGAAATTCATGTCTTGATGATTTACATGTGTGTAGAGGCAAAAAAAAAACAGGCATATACTCGTAGCTTGTTAGTTATTAGGGTACATGAGCTTTAGGCCTCGTTGGCTTTGTTGTTGTTGTTGTTTTCGTAAGAAGTGTTTTAAAACTAATACATGACACACAAACCTATAAAAATTAAATTCAAAAAAGTTGGTTTTTGGCACCAGTTTGCTGATCATAGCAATTCATATTTCTCCGAGGTTGAGAAGATGTCAATAGCTTATCTCTTTTGACTTTCCATGGTTTTTCACCTATCTATCTTTAAATATGGGATTAATTTAGTCATAAAAACATTGTACTCATAACTTATCTAGAAGCAATTGTAAGGCCACTTGCACCAGAATAGTGGGTTCAGATGGAACCACTGACATGAAGTGTTTGAGTTAATGTCCTAGCCACTTGATCATATGGTTCCAATCACAGAGATTTCAAATCAACTGTTTGGTCCCTCCTATTGAAAGAGCCACAACAAGTCACCTTTTGACATTGAATGCCAAGCTGTGGTCCCAAAATTCTATCTTCCATGTAGCTACAAAAGTTGGACCAAAAAATACCATTTCCAGCCGAACTTTTTTATTGTCTCTCAAGGGGAGGCTCATATCAATATTGGTTGATATATATCTTTACAGATTGGGGACAAAAAAAATGTAGCGTACATAATTTTTTATGCGTACTGGTTTAAAATTTAACAAGATGTAACATCATTAACATGCACACTTCTTTCTTTTAACAAGAAATTTTGGTATTGCAGAGCATATTACCGGTGCACTCATCGTAATGCACAAGGCTGTTTGGCAACGAAGCAAGTTCAGCGATCGGATCAGGACGCATCGGTCTTTGAAATATCGTATCGAGGAAGACACACTTGTATCCAGTCCTCCCATTTGAATCAGGCATTGGCAACATCCAAAAGAGAAGGGCGGAAACCAAGCCAACATCACTCTCTGCAACTACTGCATCAAGAAAAGCAGGAACAATCACAAGAGATGATCTTGAACTCTGGATCATGCCTTAAAGTGAAAAATGAGGAGTTGAGCAGAGGGGAAGATACATTTCTTTCCTTTTCCTTTCCTTCCACACCAATTGAATCCGAAGACCTGGAAACCAATATATTTGGAGAGGCTATGAAGGCAAATGATTTCATGGGTACCTATTCCCCAAATTTTATATCACCAGCAACATCCGAGTCTAACTTTTTCTCCCTTTTGCCATGCCACATGAGTGACTTTGGAATGGGCTATAATTTGCAAAGTTCAGATTCTGATCTTACTGAGATAATTTCAGCTCCAACTTCAGTCACCAATTCCCCAATTGGGGATTTGGATTTCTCACTTGATCAAGTCGCTTTTGATCCCAATTTCCCATTTGACACTTCTGAATTCTTCACTTAACTTCACATCCAAACACCCCCATCCTCCCCTACCAACCCACCCCCCCCCCCCCCCCCAAAAAAAAAAAAATGGAAAAGCGATTTGTGTGCTACCGGATTAGTGGACTGCAACTTGTCGATCCCAGCCAACATTGAATTGCTGAATTGCTGGCTAGGAGAATTTTCCTTGCTGAGTAGTTGATTTTTGGAGATAATGTGTAGTTACTGTATTAATGTAGTTTATGTTTTCCTTTTTTTTCACTTCCTTAGATTTTCAGAAAGATCGATATTTCGCTCAGCTGAAGAAAATTGAAGTGTTTTAGGACATATAATTGAGCTGTTCTGTATTGTAAGATGTTTCCACTTATTCAGTCTACCAAATTTTATCAATTTTAATTTGATTAATCACTCTTTTTAGAAGATTATTTGGATACTTATGCTTGAACAAATAATAACTAAAATATAGATTTACAGTAGTGACATTATTTGTATTTTTTGTAATATATTTTACCACCATTAGTTATGGTCATTAACACGTCAGAATTTAATGTTACAAATGAAATTGTAGGACCTCATCAGGATTTTGGCAACTAAACTTGTGTATTCTCTAGCAGGTTCATCAATCTCCAAGGCAATTCTAATAAAGTTGCATTAAACAATATAATTAGTGCGAAAATTTAGGAAAGCTTTTCTTTTCTTTCTTTCTTTATTTATTTTACGAGAAGGTAATATTGCAGAGAATGAAAAATGTACCAAAGCCCAAACGGACCAAAATTGGGTGTTTGATAGTTAATTCTCTCCATTTAACAAGATCGCTAAAACCAAATTCGCAAAGTATAAACGAATATTAGTATTTTGGTTTAGTTTTAGTCAGATGGTTCGAACGAATCAAAATTTTGCAAATATCATTTCTAAGTTAGCCAGTTTGATTCATGAAACCATCCAAAGTGACAGAGAGAGAGAGAGAGAACGACCTAAATTTTTCAGGTATACAAATATTTATATTTTGGCAACTTTTAGAGAATTGAGACTTACTTTTAAAAGGTTTCCTTATATTATTAAGTTTTCTTATTGTGTTAGTTATAGGTTTTTTTTTAATTATTATTATTATAAATACATGTTGGTTTTCTTATTGATTTATATCAATTTTATGTAATTTTCTCTTTAAACTTTGAGAGACACAACCATGTTAATTTCAAAGACAATTGTGTTGAGAAGTTAGGATGGTGAGACCTTCAGGTGAAAGAGACTGCGACGTTGAAGTCGCAGACCATCAAGCACATCCATCATTCCCCTACCGAACGTAACCGGCAAGATCATCAAGTATTGCAAAAAGTAAGTTGAGACCCCCAAGTCCGAAAACAATAATTCGGACGATATTCTCAAAACTTTTGACATAGACGTCGTTAGAGTTAATCATTTCATCCCCTTCAATCTCATATTGGCTACAAATTATTTGAAAATTAAAAGCTATCTTGTTAGATATAATATGTCCAATAGTGGCGAATATGATTAAAAGAAAGACATTCACAAGATTTTTAAGAATGACTTCACTCCGGAAAAAAAAAAAACAAGGTCCGCTGAAGCTCAGATAGTGAGACCTTCAAAATAAAAGAGGTCGTAATAAACCATCAGGCACATGATCAAAGGGAAGACTCAAGAGGAGATTTGCTAGAGTACTCTTAACATAAATAATGACTTCACTCCAGAAGGAGAAGACAAGGTCCCAAGGACACAACCATGTCAACTTCAAAGACATTCGTATTTAGAAGTTCAGATAATGGGACCTTCAAGGTGGAAGAGGCTGTAGCGTTAGAGTCACAAATCATCAAGCACATGATCGAAGACAATTGTGTCAATTCCATCATTCATCTGCCGAAGGTAACTAGCAATATATTATCCAAGATTATCGAGTATTGCAAGAAGCACGTCAAAACCCCCAAGTCTGAAGAGAGGAATTCCGGCAATGCCTTCAAAACTTTTGATGCAGACTTCATCAAAGTTGATCATTACACCCTCTTCAATCTCATCTTGGCTACAAAATATTTGAAATTTTAAAACTTGTTAGATCTGACATGTCCAATAGTAAGAGATATGATTACAGAGAAGACTCAAGACGAGATTTACAATATTTTTAACATAAAAAAATGACTTCACTATGAAGGAAGAAGACAAGGTCCGCAAGAAGAGTGCAGAGGCTCATGTTTGAGTGAAACATGATGCATGTATGCAATGCACATTTTTCATAAACATGGTTTTTGTTTTGCTTTATGAAAACCTTCAACTTCCTTTCCGACAAATACTAACCTTCTTGATGTAGTTAATTATTATTTTATTATTCCGTAATTTTTAGAATATGTCTAATACTAAGTAGTTTCTTTATATTTTTAATATCTTTATAATATTAATTGCCTCATGTTTTTAGTTTCTTTATAAAATTAGTTTCCCTTATGTTTTTAGTTTCTTTATGGAATTAATTTCTTTAAGTTTGTAGGTTTCTTAGGGATCAAGTTTTTTTTATATTTTTATTTTTTTTTATTACCATGCGTGTAGAATTTACTTCTTTATTGCCATGTTAAATATACAACAAACCTATTTACTAAAAACTTCTTGATGTAGTTAATTATTATTTTATTATTCCGTAATTTTTAGAATATGTCTAATAGTAAGTAGTTTCTTTATATTTTTAATATACTTATAATATTAATTGCCTCATGTTTTTAGTTTCTTTATAAAATTAGTTTCCCTTATGTTTTTAGTTTCTTTATGGAATTAATTTCTTTAAGTTTGTAGGTTTCTTAGGGATCAAGTTTTTTTTTATATTTTTTATTACTAATATTCGTGTAGAATTTACTTCTTTATTGCCATGTTAAATATACAACAAACCTATTTACTAAAAACTATTAAATGACCCCCAAATTTTTTTTGTCAAAACTGTCCAACATCGCTAAGCTCAAAGCTATTAATAATAATATATATATTTTTCCCTGTCCAACTAATAATTTTTTTATTCAGTCTATCAAATTTATCAACTTTAATTTGGTTGATCACTCTTTCTAGAAAATTAGTTGGATCCGTATGCTTGAAATCTTACAATAGTGACATTTGTTTTTTTATTCTTTTGTAATACATATATATACATATATATATATATGTTAGGTACCACCATTAGTTATGGTTGCTTTTCTTTTTTTTACCATACGGTAAATTTGTGTTTTTTTTTTTTTTTTTTTTTTGTTTCGTTAACGAAGGTAAATTTGTGTTGCAGAGAAGGAAAATGTACAAAGCCCAAACGGGTGGCCCAAAATTAAAAGTGGCCCAAGAGGGAAACGGACATGCCTTGAAGGATATATAGCAATAACCCCCAATGGCTAGAAAAGACAATCCTGAAGAGGAAAGAATTTAGGAAAATGTAAGAGAGTAGAGATCCATTTGTTTGGACTAATATATATATATATATATATATATATATATATATATATATATATTATTTTTTAGTTTTTGGTAAAGGTTTAGATCGAGGTTAAGATTGAATCTATCAGGGACGTGTAAAATAGCTAAAAATTGATGAAAATTTTATTTAGTTTTATTTTATTTTTTTTTTTTATTTTTTTTATTTTTTTTTTTGTAAATATTTTACAACAATCAAACACAAAAAAATATTTTACATAAACAAACATAGCATAGAGAAATTAAATAAGGTCACCCATCTTCCGGGCACACTTGAGACAGTCATCTATTATGGTCTTGATATCTTATTTATACTCAAACCCCATTTCCTTCAGCTTTGTCGAACCCCAACAAGTTCCTCTAATCATATTTTCAATAAACCTGAAAAATAAGTCAATTTAATTTCCACATTAGAAAATATGCAAACCCTAAATGAGCCAAAGAGACCATTATTAATATGTGTCATCTACTATTCTTAAAAATGCGTGTAAATATTCCTACCATCATCACTAGCATTTCATAATGGAACAAAGGGACATATATCGATAGTTCAGTTTCTTACTCTTCAGCTATGTCCATGTCCGGGTAATATCTCCGGCAATAGCTCGCGATCTCTGCTGAACTTAGGTATGCTCTGGCACATAGGAATCTGCCATTGATGGATGAATTTTCCATGCAGAAGATGTGGGCCTCCATAACATCGTCGATGTGCACAATCGGAACTTTTCCCCGCAGTTCCTCTAGAAATCTGAGAATTTGGTACTGTCTCTTGTTTCTTGTGACTTGTGATATAAGCACACCATTGCTTTCAGCCATTGAAGAGAGTGTGTCCCCTCCTACAAGACCACAAACAAGACTCACCACCTCTAGACTACTGCTACTACCATTGTAACTCTACACTTCTTTCTCTGCCATTGTCTTTGATTGCGCGTATCCCTGCAATATAAAACAATACAATAATTTTTTTTTGTCAATATGATGTCATTCTCTATTCACACACACATATATATAAATAAGAATAAAAGTCGGATAGATTTAATTTTCGAACTATTTATCATTATTCATTGTGACAATGATAGAACAAAAAGTAACACATACTGCCGTCATATCATGGTGTTGAGCAAACGAAAGATTTAGAGGAGTCCAACATGATTCGTCCATGGAGTCTTTGAAGCCGGTTCCGTCGTCTTTCAATGGTGATGCGGCCACCACGGAGGCCGTATAGATGATTCTCTTCACCGTCCCTGAGCTTAAGCAAGAGCTTACAATGCTCTTCACTCCTGCCACTGCAGCATCAGAAGTAGATTTGTACTGCAGCATATGGATATATGAACACAATTAATTTAGGAAGCTAATATTAATTAGACACCGGAACATATATTACTAATTTTACAATAATGTTTTTAATAGAGGATGTTTTTATATTTGATAATAACACCCCCCCTTCATAAATAAATAATAAAAAAAGGGTGAAATTATCTTTATAAAGTATAAAAAGAAATAAAATTATCTATTGAAAAACAGATGCCAAAAATATGAAATCTCTATTCAAAAAGAAATTTTATAAGTTAAGAATTTTAGTTTCATCCAAAAGTTTTATTGAGTTAAATTTGGTAACCATTAAAGATACTTTTAATGGTTACCACATATCTAAACAGAATTTGATAACCATCAATCAACAAGTCCTTTTAAATTATCAAATAAAAAATGGTGAGATCTTTTTAATCAAGAAGTCTTTTTAAATTATCTATGATTTGGTAAGTGGATGTATAGATTTGTTAATTAAAAAAAAACGCGTCCATCAGAGGTCAAGATAGTGTACATTATAACCAGTAAACCTAAGTATTGTAGTCTTTGAAATAAAAATGTTTTTAAGTGGTTGTAAAGTAATCCCAAACATGCTATTAGACAAAATTAGATTTTTTTTTTCCAAGACAAGATTTGATTCAAATTCTAGAATATATATCAAGATTTAACATCCAAAATATTTACTAAACTAAATTTGATAAAAGATTAAAGGTGTTATTAATAGTATCAATAACATCTAAACCCAATTTTTAAAATAAGTATTTTTAAGGGGTTGAAAAGTAATTCCAAATGTACTATTAAACAAGATTTGATTTGAATCTGATAAGATAAAATGGGATAAGATACAGTGTGATTGGAAGGCCCAAAAAGATAATATAATAAAATAATATACTTGGTCTTCTGTTTCTTGCGAAAACCCAGGGCATCCCACTAATTCAACTAAGAAAGTAATAACGTCAGAGTATTGTGGGGTTATTTTCCGTCTGGCCAAGAATTATAATTCTTAATTACCTCGGTTGAATGCTAGCTCTTATATTTGTAATAAAAAGAAGACAAATTTTTTTATATTATCATACTAATTTTGAGTCTTTACTTAGTTTTTTTAATTGGGATTGAGTGTTAACATATCGGTTTGGACGGTTAAGTTTCTATAATATATATAGTTCTATATAATTCTTTTTTTAGGGCTCCCCAAAAAATTTGAAAGTAAGATGTAAATCTTTAGGTGTCTGGCACTAAAAATGAAACTGTCTTGTATTCTTTGTTAGATATATAAAATTAAGGGTAAATTATGTTGATTTTTCTTGAAATTTGAAAGTTTATTATTTGAAAGTTTATTATTTTGAAAGTTTATTAAGGGTAAATTATGTTACACACACCTTCATCTTCTCATCCATTGCATATATTGATTCTCATATATCCAAGGATATATGTATCTCAGCCTTGTGTTCTCACTCAAACGGATAATACTTGAATGCCTTTATTTTCCTGCTAGTTTGGCAGTATATATGTAACCACCAGTCATCGATCTTTAACAAGTTTCTTGTGATCTATCTTTGGTCGCCCATATATATATATATATATAACAAAGTCAAACGAATATATATATTAATAACTTTACTTTTTATTCATACCCACCACTTAAATCCTTAAATTTCTACTTTAAAAAGTATTGTAAACTAAAATATATAAATAAATACGATTACAGTCTTCGGCCACAGATCATGTTTATGTGACATGGGGCATGAGGTAACAACAATAATGCCTTGGTCCGAAAACTAGACTTAAAAAATATCCAGTGTGAGACCCACCTCACTGACATTAAACTTGGGCTGGATCAAATAAGCCCAATAAAAATCTAGCCCAGTCGGGGTTCATTTCCCTTGTTTTGTAATCAGAACAGGGGAAACGCGACGGATTAGGAGCGAAGAGAGAGGGAGAGAGAGAGGGGCAGAGGAACGAGGAACGAGGAGGAAGAAAGGAGAAGATGATTCACAGAAAATGGAGTCTGTTAACCGGCCCAGTTTCAATTCTGGGCGCTATTGTGGCAACTGTAGTTGTCGCCAACTACATCTTCGTCCAGAACGTACGTTAACTTCTTTAATCAAAACCCTAGATTTCGATTTTACATCAAACTATTTGTATGTTATAGTTTTTGTCTAATCCAATTTTATCTTTTGAAATCAGTTTATGTATTTCTCTAAATAATTGATCTTTTATAATTGGTAGAGCCTTTTGAGAAAATTAGTTTTTCTTTAAATTTATGAAATTTGTTCATTCAATCTATATGTGTGTGTATATATTGGGGTTTTAGCTTGAAAGTAAGTAAATAGATTTATGTAATTAGGTGTATCTGATGTTGGGTATATGATTTTTTATTTATTTATTTTAGCTAATATTGGCTTGGGCGCATTAGTTCTGAGTCAGTAATGAATTGTAAGCTTAGCTTTTGGAGTTAACGAAAATTATCAAATGGGTTGTGTCATCACAGATGTTTTTGAATATTTATAGCCGTCCAAAAATTTAGTGCTATAAATGGATGATTGATTAAGATATTTTTGTCTTAGCTTAAGAATCTTAATTTGAACATATTTAAATGGATATCACAATTGTTCTTAGCCAAATGGACCCTCGTAGTTTGAACTCTTTTAAAAGGATATGACAATTCTAAGTATCTAAAATAAGTTGATAGCATCAGAATTTTAAGGATTTTGCCTGTGGACTTTTGTTTGTGCCTGTCACCATGCAGTTTGATGGTTTTGTACATGCTTGTGGATTTTTTTTTTTTTTTTTTACGAATTTTTAAACTAAACATATGCAATTTGTTTGTTGGGTTGATTGTTCAACTTTATGGTGTTAAATGCCGGCCATGCGGGGTACTGAACCATATAATGTGTCTCTTCAACTTTTTAATTGCCCGAGCAAAGAGGTTCATTTTCCCCCCTAAAGTATCTTTCAGTATAGTGGCATTTGTGGGCACCTGAACTGAAATAGATTGAATGAAACTAAGGAATATATTACACTTCATTTGGCTTGGGAGAAGTAAAGAGGACCGAGAAGAAAATATTTTTATGGGAGTGGGGGAAGGGAAGGGAAGGGAAGATGGAATTTTTAGAAGTCTGTTTGGTTATGGAAGGAAGCTACATAGCGATTTTCATAAAAGGTAGGAAGGAAAAGACTAACTAGTATTCCTTTTTATCATTACCCAGTGTTGTTCCCCGTTAAGGAGTATGCTGAATAATCATCTCTTCTATTTGATATTTCCAAATGAAAAGATGCACACCAGAAAGAACAAAGAATTAATGTTGAGGGAACAGGCACTGAACAATTAGGGAACTAATCTTTAGGGGTTTTTTATTAAGAAATAAGGATAAAACACAATTTATCAGTCATGAGGACCAATGTTTTTTCCCCCTTTATTATTTACAAGTTATCATTTTAGTTGCTGTTGGTTTATGAAACAATACTAGAAAGGACAAGAAATTTGAGTAAATACAGCTTTCTTCATTAAGAATTTTTTTTTTTCCCGCCGTTCTTTTTTTAGAATCAAATAAAGTGTTAGCATACAAAGTTAATTGGATATTTCATCAGCATGGTGGCATTGTGAAAAAGAACTATAGCATCCACTTCTCCATTCTATCTATTTCTTTTATGTCTTGGTAAATCATTCTGTCAGTCTAATAGGACATGCACGCAATTTTCATATGCAGGATCCTTTCCTTAAACCACCAGGGCCACAAAAGCAAACTACGCCACCTTCAACAAAGTAGACAAGGGAAGCATGATGTACGCATTTTGAATGTGGTTTAAGCCTTTTCAGCTTTTATGATTGTCATTTGCAGATCTATGTTTTAAGATGTTATATGCAGTATAATTATTTGGTTCAATAAATTGATATTCTAAATTTGTTCAGCAATGCCAGTTGAGTAACTGGCATATCATATTTTCTCTGCATATTTCAATGACCATGGTTGCTGTATTTTTATGCAAGATATTAGTTTGACATGTTGTTTGTGTTTAGGTGTCAAATGTGTTTGGTTCATTGAACATTTTTTTAGATAGAACTGTTAAAGTTGTGACAGGTGGATTGTTGACGGTAGAAGTTCTCGCTACTGGGTTTTTGTTCTGCAACAAGTTTTGTCTTATCACTTGATTGGCTAGCATTGAAACAGGTTCGCAGTTATTTTTTACCCTTATATTTTTTCTTTCATCCCAGTGAACAATCCCATAAAGTTATATTCCCAGCATTTTTGTTATTTGACATGAACTAGCTTCTTCTATTTCTTCCCTGTCTTTCGGCCATGTGGGATACTGAGCCATATAATTTCAAGGAAAAAGATAAACATGTTCCAAATAAGGATAAAGTCCACTGACATCCCCCTGAGATTTACTCAAATTAATAATTTAAAGCCAAATCTTAACTTTGCTAGGTCAAGTCCATAACACGACTCGAGTCAAGTACAAGAATATTATGTCTAATTCATTAGAACTATATGGTAAACCAAAATTTCCGAAACACCTACAATTAAGGCAAACAAAATATTGGTTCTGGTTATCTTTTAATTGTCAACCATTTACTAAAATTTCCATCATCAAATCATTCCAAGTGTCCATTGGTCCAGGTAGGCACCAATGCAAGCAATCAATCTGAAATTTAGGATATCTGGTCTTGGCAAATGGATGGAAAAGTCTGTAAAATCCTGGGTGTCCATCAGGTCTCAGTAAAGAAAGGTGGGTTGTGTCCAACAGTTTCAGAGTCATCCCATTTTTCGATCTCAAGGCATTTGCGCTATCAAATTCTTCTCTCTCTATATTATGCATTATCATATCTAGGTCATTCATCTTAACTCCACCTTCTTTGAATGGTTCTGTTCTGTTGCAATAGCCCCCCTTGTTCCACTCTCCACCCTCGTAGTGATCAGGTGCGATGGTTCTGAAGAACACATAGGCTTTGTGCTCTGAACTTGTGATGAAGTTGAAAGCTAGCTGTAGTATTTTACGATATGCACTGTCGAACCCTAATTCTGTAATGTTCTTCCCAGGGCAGTTATGGCAGCCAATAATGGTGTTGTTTTTGTAGTAGATTACACCTTTGAAGAACCAGGTTCCACCAGAAATGACTGCATAATCGAATTTGTTGTACTGTTCGGTCCATGCTGGATCGAGTTCATCGAGATGAAGCTGGTTATAATCTGATGAAACTCCATTGTCGTCTTCAAAAATAGCCGATTTTGCAAGGTAAGGGGCCCAAATTTCTGCAACAGTGAAGTTGTGACATGGAAAATTCCATGTCCTGCTGTGGTATGGCTTGTCATGGTAGACCATAACTGGATTTTCCACCTGTGAGAGAAGGCAAAGCAAAGAGGGTACTTGATTACCCATAATGGAATCACCAATGAAGGCCCATGATTTGTTCCTCATCAGACCAAGGAATCCGTATGGATCAAACTTGGGTAAATCACAGCCTTGTGGAGCCCACCTCCAGTGAAGATACCCAGTATCAGGCCGCCCATTTTTCATACAATTAGTATGACTCTCGATCCATTGGCAGCTCACGTAGGTGTAAACTGGGCCTGAAGGGTCTACAACCCAATCCCCCTTAAAAAGATCACATTTACCTGCAACAACATTGTGAAACAAATCAATATTACCCCTACCAACACACACACACACACAGTAGAAATATTACAGGAAAAAAAAAAAAAAGGGTTAGTCCCTTATATATTTTTTTTCTTTATTTTTTTCAAGGCCAAAAGGAAAAAAAAATTTAAAAATTAATGAACTTGTTTGCTTCAGTTGTTTTATAACAATTTTCTACTTTTCTTAAAATTATAAAAGGAAAGGAAACAGTTTGGTTCATCATTTCTGAACATTGTTTAATGGTTTTAGAAAAGGAAAAAAAAAAAAAAAAAAAACCATTTTGATTTGAATATTCTCGTGCATGGCCTTTTAAAAAAAGAGAAAAGTGCAAAGAAAAATTACTGAACTTGATGTTTGGTGCTGCTTCACCAAAAAATGACCTGAAGGAGACATAGCAGGTGTAGGAGACATAGCAGGTGATAACGTTTGGTCCAAAAGAATTTTTCTCCGAGTGCCCACAGCAGATGAAAACTGTATGGCACTCGAGAAAATGAGAGGAAATGCAAGACCCATCAAGAGAAAACGCATAGAAAATTTCACAACAACACGATTGCTGTGGCTGAAATCAAAAAAATTCATTGCTTTCATTTGTTGTTGTCACAGAAACCATAAAAACCAAAGAACGTGAAAAAATGGTTGCTCATATAGCTTTAGAGATGTGAAACGGCTATCAATCGCCTTAATAACGGTGGTTAATCACAATAGGACAGGACATGAAATTTATGTTTCCAATTCAATTTATGAAAAGTCAATTGGGTAACATAAAACAGTTAATCCATGACCCTTTATTAATAAAAAGTTAAATATAAATTTAAACGGTAATGATTTATGAAAAAACATATAATAGTTACTGTTCTGATTGTTCACGCATTGTACCAACCTTGCAAAAGCTCCAAAAAAAATATAAAATAAAATAAAATAAAAAATCAACTTAAATTCAAACTCAAACTCAAACTCAATTCAAATAAATCTTATTTGAGCACTCAAACGACTGATTTTGGCATCTTGTGATCCAATAACATCTCTTATATTTTTCAAAGTAAATGGTGAAAACTCGAGTCTTTAAAAGAGACAAAGTGTGTGCAGTGAGGTGCGCGTTTGACGGCCAAAAAGAGAAGGGGGGCCGATTTTGACTATAGATTAACTTCGTCCAGAAAAATATCATCACTAAACGTTTGTCCAGTCTACGCAAGTACTACGTTATAGTCATGTAACCCCTGATTCTTATGTTTGACATCCAATCTTCTATAATTGAAAATTGATAAAGAATATGGAAAATAAGAAAGCTTTTTACATAACAAGAGATGAACAATCAAAATATTACTTCATCAATAGACCAAGACAACCATATGATCCTTTAAACCATATTTTGGATCAATAAAGAAACAAAGCCCATCTACTAATAAGAAGAAAACCACAAATTATACAAAAAGCTAAAGGTCAGATCCAGTCACATATACAACAAATGTATAATATAGCACAGATTCACTTTGAATGTGCATTTTGACAACCAAACATATAAAGAAAAAGCTTGAGACATCAAAGACATACCAACCATCCAATATCATTTGTCATCATTGATCAAGAAAAGTTCTGTATCACCAGATTTTCTTTCTATAAATCTGTCATGAGGATGTTTTTGAACTCTGGAGGGCACGGCTTAGAGATACTTCGTGCTTCAGATGAAATGGTGGAGAGCTTCTGGTCCCTACAAGTTCATTAGCTAGTAGCAGCTGGTCTTGGAACTTTCATGCCAAACCCATGCTTTACTCTTTCAACTCTGTACAAAGTTCACAAGTCAGTAATGCTTTGACTTGATGTCAAGTGTGTTTTGATATCATGTGTGATAATGTCAGAAATGTTAAATTTCCATATGTAGAAGCAACTGCCATAAAGTTGCTTAGTAATTTATATAATTGAAATCAACTGGAACCACCAAAAGCCATCACATTTCCACAGAGAACACCCAAATAAAAGTAGGGAAGAAGGTATCCGTAAAAGAAGCAAGTTGGTGATGTACTGAACCTCTTAAGCTAAAACATAAAACTGAACATATCAAACAAATAGTCTAACAAACACAACAATATACACATGGTTATGCAAGGAAGAGATGAAAAGAGTTCACCAGTATAAAGATGTATTGCAAAAAGAAAATTTAGGAAAGCACAACAACAGCCAAAGGAAAAAAAAGGGCAAACAAGCATTTCTATCCAAAAAAAAAAAAAAAACTTACCACGAATATTACCCCCAGAACCCCATGGTATAGGATTATATTCCATCCCCATGAACAGTGATGAATAGTATTGAAGACATCTATCACTTATCAGAATGGTAGGAGGTTGAATTGTCAGAAGCCTAACTCTACCCACGTCAACTTTGGTCTTCCCCTTCTCCTAGCATAACCCTCAATGTGGGTCATGTCAATCATCATAAGTGGCGCACTTAAATGTCTTCTGTCCACATGTCCAAATCATCTTAATCGATTTTCTCGTATTTTATGTGCTACTTGAACCATCTCACGAATGTGTTCATTTCTAATTCTATCATTTCTTGTCTTACGGCACATCCATCTCAACATTTGCATTTCCGACACATTCGATTTATGCATATGTTGTTTCCTAGCAAATTATCAAATTAAATACTTTAATCCGTTTCATAGCATTTTCTAACTTTTGGCAAACCAAACGTGTAGTTTCTAGGCCCTATCATGAAGAATCAGTGTTTTGATTACATGAATTCTTCACAACTCAATTATGAAGCACTGAATCAATTTCTGTGGTAAGAGAATCATTCAACCTACTATTTCAAACCTGAATCAACTTTTCTTTTACTGGAGTTAGTATGTTCAAGCCATCCTACTATCTAGGCTAGTGCCAACCTTACTTTTACTGCTCCACATCTCATTCAACCTTGACCCTAGTATCTAATTCTATTTCCTAATTCACAACCAAAGATATACCCAAGCCATGTCTTCCATCTGAACCCAGAGAACCCTCCATGCACTCTGGAGGTCTGAACATGTCCTGTAATATTAAACTAAAATAAATGGGCCAGATTGTTAACCTTAGTAATGCAGCTGATAGCAGCAGTCTAATAAGTCAAGCAATTAAAACTTCAAAAGTACTAAGGAGATCATCCATCGGAAAGTTGAGGCTTACGTTGGGGCAAGCTTTCCAAGGCTATCAAGCTCTTCACCAGAGGCCTCATCCAATACTCTCCCAGAAATCTCAATAATGTAAGATCTATCTCTGGCAGTTGGGAGCCCTCTACTACCAAGCAACTGCAAATCCTTTTGGTGAAGCTCCCTTCCATTCACAAAAACAGCAGTATCTCCACCGGCACAATTCTCCGGCATTGGATAATTAAATTCTTCAATAAACGGCTGCAAGACAATGACATTTCTTCTTACTCGTCAAAAATGAAATGGAATATAATAGAAATAGTTACATTACTTTGATTAAATTGGTATTTCCATCCCCAAAGACAGATGGACTAATTTGTTTTATCAGAATAGTCTATCTTACAGGAACAATGCCGATACAAGGCCCACCCATCACACCCCAGAATCCAGCTCGAGAATCATACCTGGAAAAGGCAAGGAGAGAAAGAAGAAGCTATTAGACATTTTAAGTAAGAGAAAATGAATGTAAAGCTCAGAGGGAAGTACAACTGCTACACAAAGAATATAATTCTTAATGGAACCATCAGCTTTCCATGCGGACCATGCCTAAGAGTTCATAAATAACCCTGTGATGTGAACGAATTTGGATCAGATCCGAACATCGGATCCAATCATCCAAATTGAATCTAATTCAATAATCCAAGTGATTCCAATTATATGATCATAACGTTAATGTCATCATACAATCATTTGACCAAGTGTTTTTAGAAACAAAAGCAAAAACCTAGTTTACATTGTCATCAGATATTTGCACCAAGCGGCACTTTTTGCATTATTATATAAGGGATTTGGTTTGGGGAATATCATGAAGGATCGTGAACATGGAGATAAACTCACTCATGCATAATATAAATCCAAATAAGATTGAAGCAGCATAGAACCAAATGGAATCTGTTACGGGTGGAATTGCTTAATGAACAAATCCATTACAACATCTATCATTAGGAATAGCAAGTCATTAATTACTATTTTTAGTGCAAAGTTAACCCATTTTTCCCAGATTGAATATGGTACCCATCACACAAGAAAACCTTGATCTTCACTTCTTTTGAGGTACCGGTAACAATACGGTTATGCAAAACTTTACCTCTTTGCAATGCATGCATATTTTTTCACCCATGAATCAGCACAAATGGATATGCAGTATGTATGAGAGAATCTAAAGCATGCATGCTTAGAAAGAAAATCAATGCATTTGCTGTATCCGTGTGGATGAGCACATTTGCTTACCAGTATTGTCCAGGATGAATTGAACCCGCCAGCTTTTCAGCCTTCTTAACCAACCGGTCTGGGATAGGATGCCCATTAATTGTAACGTTCGACTTGCTAATATCAACAGTTCGATTAGATCTCGAAAAGTCTCTAAAACTCTTCTTAATAATGCCAGCAAAGAATGATTCAGCCCCTTTGTTTACTCTCAGTTGATCTTCTCTGCTTCCATCCCCTGAATCTTGGGACACCCCAGTATTAGAGTACTCATTAAATGATACCTCCATCTCAGTTGCCAGTGATGACTCTTTCACAGAATTTTGGCGTGAGGCAACCTTTTTTGGCATAATCTTCTCTCGTTCAGAGCGTCCACTTACGCTTCCCTTCCCAATTCGGTCCACTGCCCGATACTTAGAAGAGTAATCAAAATGATCCTGAAGTGGTGAACCTGACAGAGGTGGAGACAAATAGGCTTTCATGGGCAGCTCAGCAGAATTGCTCCTGTCTCTTGTAGCAATCAGGCTGTCAGGGCTAGCCTCATCCTCAGAAGTACAGGGAGATGTAGAGTGAAGGCTCCTCATGTCCACTGTCTTGTTTGAGCTCAAACCCTGGCCTGTTGACAGTGATGTTGGTTCTCTATCCATTGACTGAAAATCATACCCGGAATTATCATAGTCATCAGAGGAAAAATTCATGCTAGGACGGTTCACATGGCCATGGTAATTTGAAGTACCTCCATTCACTGCCACATCAGTGCTATCATCAACCTTTGTTGGACTTCTCTTTGTTTCTGCATTAATAGAAACAATAAGTTTCTTGTTGACTACAGCAAAAAGGATGACTGTAGAGCATGCTCCACATCGTATTTTCTTTTGATTCTTCTCCACAAACAAAACTTTTTTAGGCAGTTGCAGCAATTCAAAACAATTGTTACATGTGATAAATGGAGCACCACCAGCTATAGGGCAGCAATGGCGTGCACCAGTAGCCAGCACCACCCTTGGAGTGCGGCGACGAACAAAGCCACCCACTTCAGAGTTAAGGTCACTGGGCCATCTTGTGTGGGACTGTGGATTATGAGAATGCATCTGAGGATTGGTAGTTCTAGGATTATAATCACGTGGACCAAATACATTAGGATTTTCGTGATGGTAGAACATGGGATTGTTTGGAATGTCGGGGTACATTTTATTGTAGAAAGCAGGGGGTGGGATGGGTGCTGGAACTTGTGGACGTTTGTTGTAGCAATGGAAACAAGAACAAGAAGGCAAGTGAAGGTTTATGTTATGTGGGTATGGTTCAAATGGATCCATATCATTATCCATGTAATGTCCAGAATAGTATGGATGAGATGGATGTTGTTGGAGTGGAATGGATGGTTGGTGCGGAGCTCTCCTCAGCATTTGGGACCTAACAGGATCCATTCCTTGAACTTGACTTGAAGTATGCATAGGAGGATAAAAGCTATGCATGGCCATTTCATGCGTATTTGTAAAAGGAGATGGCTCAGGATAATTACTGATATGACGAGTCCGTCTTGCAACATGTCTGTCAGGTATGGGGTATTGCATCGAAGCCCGATTTGCCCCCAAAGAGCCATCAGGAAACCAAGCCTCAGAAGCACCATAAGGATCCTGGTGAACCATTCTTCGATCAAGGGGAATCTTTTCTTTAGGTTTGTCATTCACGTCACAAGATCGACTAAGTTGATCCTTAAGCTCATCCAACTTCCTTAGAAGCTCAGCTCGATCTTGTTCAAGATACTCAACCTTATTATTCCCATCCATTTCATTCCGGTTCTTCACTGGCTCTCCATAACCATAACCGGAGCCCAATTGGTAATTAGATGGACCCTCTTGTGAATACTTTGAAGTTGAATATCTCACACCTTCATAATCCATTCTTGGGTTCCTCCAGAACCCCTCCATCTCATCTCTCTCCCTAATCCTCCGATCAGAAGTTCTAACTGATCTTTGAAACCCATTTGCATTGCTCTTTGGGGGTTTTAAGTCCTCAACTTCTCTTCCCATTTTCGAATGATTGAAATCATCTAAATTCTCATTCGTCTCAATATCATTCTCAAAATTCTCATTCGTCTCAATATCATTCTCAACAACCCAAGTATCAGCTTTAATCTTGGAACCATTTCTATATTTCTCAACCCTATCACTCAAAACCTCCCTATTTTCGGCTCTACTTGAAGAACTACCATTTGACTTAGCATCATGCTCCGACCCATCACTAAAATTCACCATTCCTTTCTCTGAATAATTGAAATTTTCTGGATTTTTGGAGATTTTCTCTGAAACCCCTCCAATCTTTCCGTCATCAGATTTGTCTGAGGATGTTTCTGCCTCGGCAACTCTTTTATTTGCTGTAATTTAAAATAAATAAAAGTCCACTCATAAATATTGGAAAAGTATTACTAAAGAAAATTGGCATCTTCATCTTCGTTTGGTTACTAGGAAAATGCAGGAAATAACAAGAAAATACAAATTTTAAATTGTTATTTTCAGTATAAAGGATCCAATAAACAAGTTCAAATTTTTTTTGATAAGTCCAATAAACAAGCTAAAATAACAACAAATCATCGTATAACATACAACATAGACACGAATCAAAAACCATATTGTGATAATTCCCATTTTACCTCTTTTTCCTATAGTTTCTCGGGAACCAAACGGGAAGTATGAGAGAAAAAGGGAGTGAAATACGGAGAGGGCGAACGAAACATACCTCGAAGAACAGCACCACATCCACCACACTGATAAACAGAGTAATTGGTAAGCTCTGGTAGAAGGTTTTCGCACTTTGGGCAACGAACCAAACGAACTTTTGCAGTTTCAGACATTGTAGAGAACTATCAAGCAAGCCTGAAGAAACCCAAATATTATATCATTTATATATATATATATATATGTTTTGGTATGAGAAGGAGCTGATTTTGGGTGGAAATTTGATGAGGAATGTTTTGAGATGTAAATAAAAGAAGGGCTTTGATGGAGAGGAGCTAATACATTCCCCTCTGAAATCTATGGAAGAAACATAGACCCTCCGAGTTTTCTGATAAAATACTGAAAAATAGAAAACAAAAAAACACTATTTGTGGAGAGAGAGAGACAGAGAGAGAGAGAGAGAGTTTTCTGAGAAAATCCGAGTTTCTGAACTTTCACACTTTGCAGAAGCCAGAAGGAAAAAAGCAAAAGAGAAAAGAAAAAGTAAAAGGAAAAACACTTCTTTTCTTTCTATTATTTTGATTTTTATTGGTCCTGTCTTTTTCTTCTTCTGATTTATAATAATACATATAGTTCATTTTTAGACAAGCAAATGATAAATTAAAACAGTCCAACGACTCCTTTTGATTAAAGTAAGTATAAATTAATTTTTGAACCAATATTTGTAAATTTGCCATTTGGCCTGCTTTATCTACTAATTAAATGCAAAGTAATTAAAGCACTTATAAGTAACTATTCTATAAATTCCGTCTTTACAAGTAAATGTAATTAAACATCAATAATTAAAAAACATTACTTAGAACGGCCCCCAAAACACTACATGATAGGTAAAAGTCATCAAATTGAATCTATTCTAGGTTGGCTAGCCAACATATAATTAATAATATTCTCCCCATCCTAGAAGCAAAGAAAAAAAATAAATTCAAGAATAAAATTAAAATAATGTTTGAAAACCATTAGGTTTTTGAAACTAAAATTAAAGAAAATTTATTGCAAAGTGTCTCTAACTTCAAAAATCAAAGGCAGTTGGTAATATATTAGGAAAATTAATAGAAAATTGATCAAACATATAGGCAAAAATAACTTGGGGGTTGGCCTAATGGAAAATGTTTAGATGTTGAAACTTCATTAAGTTTTAAGTTTTAAATTCGATTCTTCTTGTGTGCGAGTAATTTTTTAAAGTCATAATTTCGGACATAGTCTGAGTTTTACTTCAAAAAGAAACATACAAACAAAAATACACAATTTTCTGTGAATCGGTCAAAAAACTATAACTATATTAACGAATTACAAAAATTTTACTATACAAAAAGATGGCATCACATAGAAATAATTTAGTATGAATAAATACCTCACGTTAACAATTTATTAAAGTAACAAAACAAGTACAAGAAATGAATTTAACAAATTAAGCTTAAAGCTAAGGCATACGCTATTTATATATATCAACTATCAAGCATCCCCATACATATATATATATGGCCATTTCATGAAAGAGTGTTTGTTGATGTAATTGTGGAATTTACCAGTGTTTCCATGGATCTCCATATCTTAGGTCCTTGCATCACATGCAGTGATTCTCGTCCAAAAGAAAAGCACTGTTTTGGCCGTTGTGGAAAGAAGTGAAAGTGAGAGAGAAGCGAGAAATGTCAAGTCATACTGACAATTCTTCTTTTTGTGAGGGGTTCTTGACTTTTAACATGTATGATTGGATAAATAGCAATTCTCAACCCCAAACCAACCAGGTGGGTCCTTCGTATATATAACATATATACCCGTACAACTACTACTACTCTCTCTCTCACACAGTCACACACACATCACCAGGTCCACCAATGCCAAATGCCAGTCCATCATCAGCCCATTCAACGGGACAAGCATTTCTAGAACAAGAGTGCACGACAAAATTCACCTACTCTTCTTGTTGTTGTACACTTCCACTGTTTGCGAGGAGGCAATTCCTATTCCCTATCTTTTCTATCTCACTCTACTAACATTTATTCTGCCGACTGTTCATCACATTGTTACCATTGCCCAGCCTGTTATTACCTGTCCCTCCTCCTCTTTCTTGCCTATATATATATATATATTTTTTTTTTTCATATACAAAATTACAACATTAAGGACTAATTTGTTGTGATTGAATGAAATAAAGTGAAAATAGAATGAATCAATGAATGAAATAAAGTGAAAATAGAATGATCTCGTTCTCATATTTGATTACACAAAAAAAATCATATTTTTGTAAAACATATATATATATATATGTGTGTGTAGCTGATGTTTAATTAAATGTTTTTTTTATTTATTTATTTATTTAATTTTTTTTTTTAAGTGGGAATGGAATGGTCATTCTTTTAGTTGGAAAATGGAATGAATTAATGGGAATCCCCATTTTCGGAGAATAGCGAAGAATTATTATTCCAACTTTAAAGTTACTTACCAAACTAAAGAATGAAAACAAAAGTATTCCATTCTCACTTCATTTGATTCCATTCACTCACACCAAACGTGGTCTAAATCTTTTTTTGTATTTACTAATATTCATAATTTATTACTTTTTACTAAGAATGTGAAATCTTAATTGGGGCGAAGACAGGTATGAATAAATACATGATAAATTATAAATTGCACAATCTCATATGGTGTTTTTTAAAACAGACCAGTTTTCATAACCGATCCTAGTCTGATTTATGGTTAACCGGTAGAAAATTTAAAATTCCTTCCAACTTTACTAATTTTTGCAAATAACTCCTTGCGATTCAACTAACTCTTTCAATTGTTAAAGGTTATGACAAACTCCAACACGTTAAAGTGTGGTTAACATACATCTAATTTATCTTTTTATCTCCCGACGAGTGAAGATTTGAAAAACATTGATTGTAATTGGTAAAAGAACTTTATAGGGTTTTATATATATATATATATGATACAAGAAATGAATAACTCATCTACATTACAATTTGGATTTGTGGATAAAAAAAATTTGATTCATGGTCATTTTGATCGATAGAAAAGAATGTTAGAGAGATTTCAGGTATAAAATGTCTCTCTTCATTTTTTATTTTCTTTTTTGGTAACCAAGGGCGTCTACATACTTTTGAAATAGTAACAGGGAGTTTTGTGCAAAAATAAAAATTGAAATCGTGAAAGTTAAATTGGAAAAAAATGGACTTTGAATTAAATTTCGCATCAAAACATGGAGAAGAGATATGCCCTCTAATTGTAAAACTTTAAGAAAAAAGAAGAGAAAAAAAAAAGGGGGATTGGAGAAGAAATCAAACCGTCTGTCTATTCATACCATGACTACTTCAAACAAATAGCAGATCAACTTTGATTGTTAAGATGTCAATTACATTACGCATTTCGGTGGGCTACAAAGAATTTGTGCACAAGAAATTGACTTATGCCAATTAGAAGAGTACAAGTATAAAAGCTTGATATAATATGAGCTACTGGGTATTTTATATATACATATAGTGCAAAGTCAGCTTATGAAAAGTCTCAATGACTAAAAAAAGAAAATTTTGTTTTTTCCTCTTCTTCAAGCCACTAACTATATATACAGTTACAATGTCACCTGTGTGCGGGTTAAGGATCCGAAATAGAGAAAAAAAAAATCATTATTTTTCTTGAACTTGTATTGATAATAATAATTATTCAATGGTAGTGGAATCTCATTATATATATATATATCATTATTTTTCTTGAACTTGTATTGATAATAATGATTATTCAATGTAGTGGAATCTCAAAAAAAAAAAGAAAAAATCATTGTTTTTCTTGAACTTATATTGATAATAATGATTATTCAATGGTAGTGGAATCTTATTAATTAGGCGGAAAAAAAAAAATCATTGTTTTTTTGAATTGTATTGATAATAATGATTATTTAATGGTAGTGGAATCTCATTAATTAGACAAAAAAAAAAAAAAAAATTATTGTTTTTCTTGAACTTATATTGATAATAATGATTATTCAATGGTAGTGGAATCTCATTAATTAGGCAAAAAAAAAAAAAAATTATTGTTTTTCTTGAATTTGTATCGATAATAATGATTATTCAATGGTAATGGAATCTCATTAATTAGGCAATAAATAAATAAATAAAAATAAAAATCTGATCACCTAAACAGCAATTTCAAGGTCAACCTCACGAAGAAGTCAGCCTCAAAGAAAGTCATTTTTTTTTGGTCTGAAAGGGGGATGAGTCAATTTTAACTCCTGCAACATTTTGATGCCATGTACATACAGGTGAGGGAACTAAAGAAATACTAGTATGTTATTCTGTCACAATTCATTATATACAAATCTCACGTACAAAAACAACACGTCATATCAGAACCAACTTATTTCAACTCTTACTGCTGGTGTCTTTCATGATTTGTAATTTTGCTACTTTTAATATTGTCTACTTCTAATATTGTCACTATGTGTTGGTATATTATTTTACTAATAAATATAAGCAAAAGAAAATAAACTTCCTACCTTTTATACATTTTATATTAGTATACAATTTATATATAAACATCAATTTTCCTACCTTTAATTTTCCTTACCGCAAAAAAAAAAAATAAATAAAAAAAACCCTTGAATATAGTATGCACCTATAGCGAATATTTCAAGTAATTAAATTTAGTTAAATGTTAACAACACATTTAAAAAGAAACTACTATCACATTGGACTTTGGAGAGAATTATTAGAGTTTCGTTTGTTAATAGACTTTTAACAAAACCAACTGAGTGGGCCTTACAAAAATTCCAGCGTTAAAGAGGTTAGTCCATAGACAGGTGATTTCACCTGCACACCCTGAAAATAAAGCAGCCCAGCCCAACCCAACCCAACCCAAGTCAAGTCCATTCTTTTAGCAATATCACATATAGAAAATAGAGACATCTGTTACTTCTTCCACATAGCATAGAGCTTGTTGAATACAGTGGATTAATCCAAGCTTGGGATATCTATCACTACAGAAAAAAATATAATAATAAATAAATAAAATAAGAGAGTAGAATATGTTATATATGAGAGCACAAAGCTGAGTGAAAGACTCTCCAACTAAGCTTCGACAATATAAAACAGAGTAGTTAGTGATACTCAGAGAGAATCAGAATATGTATCATTTTTAATATAGAAATAAGCTTGTCATGTTCATAAACAAAACGCAGACGTCAAAGTCAGTCCATGCTCCGAGGAAGTGCTCCCGTCTATTGTAGCAATGGGGCTGTCAGTGCTAGCTTCATCCTCAAAAGTACAGGGAGATGTAGAGTGAAGGCTCCTCATGTCCGCAGTCTTGTTTGAGCTCGAACAATGATCTGTTGACGGTGAAGAAGTTGATTCTTTATCCATTCCCGACTGAAAACCATGCCGAGAATTAGAGAGAAAATTCATTGTAGCACGGTTCAGATGGCCATGGTAATTTGAAGTACCTTCATTCACAGCCACATCAGTGCTACCATCAACTTTTGTTGTGGGACTTCTCTTTGTTTCTGCATTCAAAGAAACAAGTAGTTTCTTGTTGACTTCAGCTTTCTTGTTGACTAGAGCAAAAAGGATGACTGTAGAGCATTCTCCACATCGTATTTTCATTTTATTCTTCTCCACAAACAAAACTTGATCAGGCAGTTGCAGCAATCCAAGACAATTGTAACATGTGATAAAAGGAGCACCAGCAGCTATAGGGCGGCAATGGCGAGCACCAGTAGCCAGCACCACCCTTGGAACAAAGCCACTCACTTCAGAGTTAAGCTCTCTGGGCCATCTTGTGTAGGAGGATTGTGGATTATGAGGATTGGTGAGTCTAGAATTTTCGTGATGGTACAACATTGGATTGTTTGGAATGCCAGGGTACATCTTATTGTAGAAAGCAGGGGGTGGACGTTTGGTGTAGCAATGGAAACAAGAAGAAGAAGGCAAGTGAAGGTTTATATTATGTGAGTACGATTCAAATGGATCCATATCATCATCTATATAATGTTCAAATGGAAGCTTTCCTTTACGCTTGTCATTCACATCACAACATCCACTGAATTGATCCTTAAGCTCATCCAACTTCCTTAGAAGAAGCTCGGCTCGATCTTGTACGACCTTTTGAATCCCATCCGTTTCATTCACTGGCTCTCCTCCATAAGCAGAACTGGAGCTGGAGCCCCCAAATTGGTAACTAGATGGACCCTCTCCCTCTTGTGTATACTTTGAAGTTGAATATCTCACCCCATCAAAATCCAACACCATTCTTGGGTTCCTCCACAACCCCTCCATCTCATCTCTCACCCTAATCCTCGGATCAGAAGTTCCAACTAATCTTTGAAACCCATTTACATTCCAATTTGGGGGTTTTAATTCGTCTACTTCTTTTCCCATTTTGGTGAATTCCCCTAAATTCAAACCATTTTTATATTCCTCAACTCTATCACTCAAAACCACCTCCCCATTTTCGGCTCTACTTGAACAACTACCATTTGACTTGACATCATGTTCAGACCCATCACTCGAATTCACCATTCCTTTCTCTGAAAATTTAATTTTTCCTGATTTTTTGAGAAATTTCTCTGAAATCCCTCCAATCTTTCCCTCATCAAACTTGTGTGAGGATGTTTCTGCCCCGGCAACTCTTTTCTTTGCTGTAATTTAGAAAAATAAAAGCTACACTCATAAATATTTGGAAAGGGATTTACTAAAGAACCGACAGCATCTTCATCTTTGTTTGGTTACTACGAAAATGTAGGAAATAAACCGAAACTATAAATTTGAAATTGTTTTTTTCAGTATAAAGGATCCAGTAAACAAGTCAACCTATAACATAAAACATACACACGAACCAAAAACCATATTGTGATGATTCCCATTTCCTTTTTCGTATATTTTCTTGGGAACCAAACGCAAAGTATGAGAGAAAAAGGGAGTGAAATACAGAGAGAGCCAGCGAACCTTACCTCGAAGAACAGCACCACATCCACCACACTTAAAAACAGAGTAGTTGGTAGGCTCTGGTAGAAGGTTTCGGCATTTTGGGCAACCAACCAAACGAATTTTGTAGCTAATGAAAAATAAAAATAAATCAGTAACTCTTTTACTTGCTGTAACCCCTCCAATCTTTCCTTCATCAGACTTGTCTGGTGATGTTTCTGCCTCAGCAACTCCTTTCTTTGCTGTAAATCAGAAAAATAAAAATAAATAAATGAAAACTCCGCCCATATATATTTGGAAAGAGATTACTAAAGCATCTTCATCATTGTTTGGTTACTAGGAAAATGCCGGAAATAAGAAGAAACTACAAATTTTAAATTGTTTCTTTCAGTATTTAGGATATGATAAACAAATCAAATCAAACCATTGTGTGATCATTTCCAATTTTAGTATATTTTCTCGCGAAACAAACGGCAAGTATGAGAGAAAAAAGGAGTGAAATATGGAGAGAAGGAACGAAGCGTACATTGAAGAAGAGTATCACATCCACCACACTTATAAACCGAGTGATTGGTATGCTCTGGTAGAACTTTTTTGCAATTTGGGCAAAGAACGAAACGAACTTTTGCAAGTTGAGACATTGTGGAGTATTAAGCAGGAAGCCCAAATATTATATGATTTAACAGTTTATATATGTGTGTGTATTATGTTTCTGTATAAAAGGTAGCTGATTTTGGCCGGGAAATTTGATGAGTGATGAATTTAAATGTAAATCTGTACTTCTACGGGGAGGAGCTGAGATTTTCCAGAAACCTTCCCAAAAAAACAAGAAAAAAATGGAATAAAAAAACAAAGAAAAAGAAAAAGAAGGAAGATAACAAAAGATACCCTCTTATTGTGGATAGACTATAGAGAGAGAAAATGGAGTTTCTGAACGCGTTGCAGCTAAGAAATAGAGAAATTTGTGCGAAACACTTACCGGACAAGGGCACTACGTCCCCACTTTGATTAATGTGGGTTGTGAGTGGACCAAGTATGTTTTTAGAAGACCTTTTGGGCCTTTAATTAAATTTATTTTTTTAAAAAAAAGAAAAAACCAAAATCATGAAAGTGAGGGAAATTTTTTGCAGATTACATAATTCATGGATGTGGTCCAATATAAATTCTAATAGACTAATATTTGACCGCATGTTGAATTAAATTTGGATTTAATCATGTTTAACCTTTGCACAAAAGAAATTAAAAAAATATTTATCTGTTCAATTTATACAGTATTTCTACACAAATTCAATATGGTTCAAGACAGTTTTTCATAAATTCATATTTAAATCATTTTTATTTCATATTTAAGATTGGATGATTTGTAATTTGCTGCCTTATAATATTATCACAAGGTCACCATGTGTGTTAGTAGAATTTTTTAACAAGTATAAGGAAAAGAAAACAAACTTCCTACCTTTTATAATTTTATCTTATGAGCATTGAAGAGGCATTGAAATTAAAATTGCTCAAATTTTAAATCAAATTTCTTCCGATTTCAATCTCAATACCCCAATTCGATACTTTCAAACATTGTTTCAATGTATATCAACTTGATTTGGAAAGGTGTCAAGATCATATGTTCTATTATGCACCAATGGTGAATGGTTGCCACTAATTAAATTTTGTTTGTTAATGGACTTGAACAAAACCAATTAAGCGGGCCTTACGAAGAACTTCAACGTTAGTGGTTAGTCCAATGAACTAAAATACTCTATAGTGCACATGTACTCTGCATTTCACCAATGAAGATTTTTTTTTTTTTTTTTTCTCTAGCCCATTCAAAAATACTATAATCCAAACAAGCTACAAAATTGGACTGGATCATTAATTATGCCCAAACAGGTCAACATCTAGGAAATTTTTTTGGTGTTTAAATTGACTATTTCACTGTATTTAAATTGACTATTTCAAATAACATTAATCCAAATTTTATTTATTATTTCAATGGGTCAAAATGGGTGCATGCGTGGTGTCTGTTTCTTGTCAATGAAAAAAAAGCAACACAGCCCAGCCCAAGCCGAAAAATAGGTCAGCTGGGTGAAAGGGATGTACAAGTTTTAATGAAAAAGGCCGAACCTGCTGAGTAAGTTTGTTAAAAATCTATGGGAAAGACACAAAATATCTCTTGCAGACTCAAACCCACCTCTGGTGCTCTTTGGGGGGCATCCAGTGACCAATCAACCCCAGAGTTGGCCAGATAATAATTACCAAGCCCAACCCATTGTATTAGACCGTGGTCAACTTGCAGACTTCTTCCAACAAGAATTTGGCATCATGAGAGGGGCGGCCAGCCTAAATTTGTACCTTGTAGTATAGTTTCCTATCTATCGAGATTTTTTCTTTTCTCCTCCGAATTTATATCTATATCTATATTTGTACTCTCCTAAAGTGTAAGCTTTTTTGTTTTTTATGTACATTATATGTATGCATATATATTTAAATTCACTTTTTTTTAAAATCTATATATATACACTCTACATTTTGATAATTCTTCGTATATTGATTTAAATTTATAAATGATTATTTACATGCTTTTTTTTTTTTTTTTTTTTTTTGATTGAGTTTTCATTATGTATTGGAAGAATGTATGATGTAATTTCACTAATTTATTGACTTTTCTCTCATTGTTCATTTTATTAGTATTATTATTAGTTATTAGTTAGTATATTTTTTTTCCCTAGTTTTATTGATTATATTGTTTCACATGGTTCAATCAAAATGTTTTGTCTAAAAAATGCATCTACTTTTAGAAAATAAATAGGGCTAATTTCAAAAAAATTGTACTACCTTCAAATTTTGATCATAAACTCCCAATCTGTTTCAAAAAATCTCCTACACTTTAAAAAGTGGTCACATTGCTCCAATATCCGTATCCGACCCATTAATTGGACTGTGAAATGTCGAATTTGACCTTGATATTTAATATTAAATTAAAAAAGGACAATACTTGTTTACTCACTAGTGAGTAGGAAGTTGATGCTTATCTATGATGTGGCGCAAAAGTAATGTGACAAGTGTTCATAAAATAGAAAATTAAAAAAATTGAATACTTATTGGGTCAACCCAAAAAGATGCAAAATCAAACCCTAATTTAACTTTATCTCTCTCCTTCTATCTCTCAAACTATTCTGCTAAAACCCTAATCTGCTAATACTGGACATTTTAACTTTTATCTTTCATAGTTTAATAGTGTAATCCTTACATATACTTATTAATTGTTGTTATATAAAATCTGATTCACATGGTTTGGCTAATGATTTGTTGATTGTAAGATAAATTGTTATTGCTTATTTCTTATCTTCTTTTTCTTTTGACGGAAAATAAATATCTATGTATTATTACATTTATAGTTTTTCTTTTTATTCATCATCCACAACTTTGTTTGTATTTTGTAATATTATTTTATTTAAGAATTTTAGTTTAAAATGTTTTTTTTCGACTAGATCCCCTTCTCATTCACTCCCTGGACAAATGAGAAAAACAAAGTTGCCTAAGAGAGAGTGGGGGGAGAGAGTTAGATTTGAATCATATTGGGTTTAATTCGAATAACCTCTTAAATATTTTAATTTTTATTATTTTATATTGTATGGAGACGTGTTTCACTAATTTTGCGTTACATCAAAGTTAGTACGAACTTCCTAATCACCAATGGGTAGAAGTATTGTCCATTAAAAAATATAATTATTTCTGAAATTACAAAAATGCCCAAGGTCTTCTTCTTCACCCCCTCTCTCTCTCCAAAACTCACACCTGCCCCTCCCTCTCTCTCTCAAACAGACCCATGGATTCTGTGTATAAAAGCTCTATGAATTACCTTCCGAAAAAAAATAATAATCTCTATGAATTTGCAAGCCCTAACAAAATAAATTATCAATACACATACCAAATAGCTCTATGAATTGCCAATCCCCAAATCAATAAAACCCTATCCCAAAGTAGTGATGGCAGTGTAGAATGGAAGAAGAACAACACAGGATTATGTCGACGTAGTACAGGACTCCAGGTCGCCGTCCGGCGACCTAGTAAGCCGCTGTGAAGAGCAGTGTGTTAGCGACCTTGGGTCGCGATTTGGAGAGGGTTGGGTCGTTGATCAGCGACCCAACAATTTTAGAGAGGGGCGGCGACCATGGGTGTCCATGGTGGTTTCCAGGTCGCGCTCCGGCGAACTAGTTGTACGTGAAGAAGTCAGCAACCTTCAGGATAGCTGTCGGTGACCTATTATGGGTCAGTTGAAAGCAGTTGGCCTATGAAATATTTTAGAAAGAGAGAGAGGGAGATGTGAGGGTTTAGAGAGAGAGAACTCCAGGTCGCCGGACAGCGACATGGTAAGCTGCCATGAAAATTTTTCAGGTTAGTGACCTTGGGTCGCGATTTGGAGAGGGTTGGGTCGTTGATCAGCGACTCAACAATTTCAGAGAGTGACGACGACCATTAAGTCACCGTCTACGGTGATTTCCAGATCGTGCTCCGGTGACTTGGTCATACCGAAAGAAGTCAGCAACCGGTCTTCAAAGAGAAAGTACTGTGGCACTGGGTGAGGATCAGAAAAAAGCGCAGACCTGTTTAGCAGGTGGTGCCGCCGGCAGTCCGGATGATATAACAATGGTGAATTTGTGAGTTATTGGGGTGACCATGGAAAGTTCCAGAGGAAGATGGGTATTTTTGTAATTTTAGAAATAATAATTATATTTTTTAGTTTAATATTAAGGGTAAAGTACAGTCACACCATGAGATTTGACAAAAAGACAGACAAATGAAAATTATTCATTTTTTGGACAATGACACCCCCTCAAATTTGAAAAATGGACAAAGAAACCTGACAATGGTAATGATATAAAATTAATATTTTAATTAACTTAAATACTCTTCGATCAAACCCGAGCGCAAACTTTTCTCTCTGTATGTATGTGTGTATATATATATACACACACTACGTAATCGTCGCTGCCCACCGGACTGAATATAAAATAGTGGCGAGCTTTCAACAAAATACAGTAACCATTCATATCTAGCAAATTCCTCGTTACCAAGCTCCATATAAAACTCTAAATAAGTCAAATGGTCAAACTTTGGCAATGATAATCTGCACAATTCAATTTCCTTCATGCAAAAAGAAAGCAAACTCGAGTCTCAAAATTACATTTGGGCATATATATTTATATATAAAGGAAAGATCATTTAAAAATAAACCTACATAATTGAGCATGCTAACTCTATCCAACTACCCGATAAAAAAAGCCACTTTACTTTAGATATTCCTTTAAAAATTTCTTATATAGCAAGTTCTGATCCATCATGAACATAGCCGGGAATAGATCGAGACAAATGTCTGCTTTGACAAGAGCATTTAATTCATTCACTGGATAGAATTCTGCTAAATAGTCTTCGTACACTAGGTCTTGAAGATTTGGTGTATTAAGCACAATCTTGTACTTAGAATCAGAATTCCTATAACTTTCACATTTTATAGTTAATCTCTCGGGTATGTTTGGTAAGGTGGATTTGAAGGAGGAGGTTAAGATTAGTTATGAGGAAAAGAAAAGGAAAGGGAAGAGAAGGATTATTTTAACCCTTCATTGTGTTTGGTTAGTCAATGAAGGAAAAGAAAGGAAAGGATAATAATTATGTTTGGGAGAAGAAAGGAAAGGGAAGGATAATAATAAATTCACTATTATACCCTTATTATTTATATATATATATATATATATATATATATATATAGTATACCCTTATTTTTTTTGCAAGTATACTATATATATATATATATATAATAATAAAAGGAAAGAAACAAGAAAAGGAAAGAAAAATTTCTTTCTTGAACAAGGGCGATCCAGATCCGGCTGTAGCACCTTTGTTCTTGAAGGTTCCGATCCAGGGCAAATCATTTCAGCCTTCCCAATCTCGGCCTCCATCTCTATTATCGTTCTCAACTCTCTCTCTCTCTCTTTCTCTACAAGATTCAGAAGTTCAAAACCCAAACCCATATATTTCAGTTTATCTTTCTGTCTGCAAGAATAAAAAATTCAAAACCCGTATCAGTATATCAGATTGTTCATAAAATCAAAACCCATATCTTTCAAGTTTCCATCGTCGCTGTTCCAGTTCGGGTTCGCTATCACCGCTGTTCCAGTTCGGGTTCGCCATTGCCCGCCGTCTCTCCATTCTTTCTGCAACTGCTATCTTGTATGTATATTGATTTGAGGGTAAAATTGGCATCATCAACCATTACCTTCCCTTTCCTTCCATTTCCTCCCATTTTTGGGAGGTTAAACAAATCACTGTGGAAGGCTATGCATAACCCTCCAAACCCTTCCCTTTCCTTCCCTTCCCTTCCACCCATTTTACCCAAACACAGTTTTTTAGTCACCCTCTATCACCTTCCCTTCCCTTTCCTCCCATTTCTACTCTACCAAACTGAGCCTTAAGAACAGGAGTAGAAATGTTAAAATCACTAATATTTCTCCGATTGAATCCTTCGATGGACAAATCTTCAAGCACAGGACAACTAGAAAATAACCTATAAAATGAGTCGTCATCCAAAAATGTATAGAACTGAATTGCAAGGATTTTAAGACTTGGTAGACAAACCAGCGTAGGAATATTGAGATCAAATGTATCCATCTTTTTAAGTACCACTGAATTTTGAATATAATCACCGCTATCATCATCCTCAATTCACCGACCACCACCACACAAAACCCTACTCCTCAAAATTACACCCATATATATAAAACAGCCAAACATATACAGATATATACACATATATACAATATATGTATAGATATATACACAGAAAATTACACACATATGTATATAGATATACACACACACATACAAAACAGGGGAGCCAAACAGGGTCTTTTTCACAACCGAGCTCACCGCCGCAGTTTCTCATCACAGTCGAGTCCACTGTCGCAATTGCTGCCATCATGCTTCTTCTCACCGACGGTGGTCTATCCACCGTTATATCGAATCCCAATGGTGTCTGCAGCGGCAACACCAACTCAGCCGACGAGGTGTAGGCGGCGACACACAACTCGCCAACCTCCCAACCCTCTCCGATTTGCCTTCTAACACCCGATCTCTTCGATTCACCTCCCAACCCTCTCTAACTGGATCTCTTCGTTGTATAGGATGTGTGCGGCGTCGTCGTCTCTCCAAGAACAACAACCCACCTCCGAGAAGCTCAACCTTCCATCACCCTCCTCCACCGCAGCAGCCACTAACAACGGCTACGGCAACCAATTTCAAGGCTTTACCAGGCTTCCCCTTCCATCTGGTTCTGTGTATGTAGGTATGTATGTATGTATGTATATATAAGGGGCTATAACGTCATTGTGCAAGGTCTGATATTTTGTAATATATTTGAATTTGATATTGAAGGGTAATTTTGTCTTTTCATATAACTTAAGGCCTTGTTTGGATGAAATTTCAAAAAAGGGGGTGTCATTGTCCAAAAATTGAATAACTTTCATCTGTCTGTCCTTTTGTTAAACCTCAGGGGGTGTGGCTGTACTTTACCCTAATATTAAAATAACAAGGTCAAATTCGACATTTCACAGCCCGGTTAACGATTCAATATAGATATTAGGGCAATGTGATCACTTTTTAAAGTTTAGTAAGTTTTTTTAAATAAGTTGAGGGTTTATAATCAAAATTTAAAAGTAGTGGAGATTTTTTTAAATTAGCCCTAATATATATACATAATATTTTGATAAAACCCAACGTGAATCAACTTGAATTTAATGATATATATTATACTATATTTAATGACGTGCATTTTGACTAGGAGACATAAATTAGGCTCTGTGAGTATCCATCACGCACTTTTTACGCGAACAAAATACATATCAAATAAACAAAGCACCAAGTCAACTAACGAACCTCACAGAATGAAACCCTAAGACTAAAATCAGACCAACAAAGCATTAAGATGCTGAAAGTCGTGAAGACTTTCTTAAGTTAAATCAAACGCAAACAATGGTCCTTGAGATGCGAAAACTTTGAGATTTCCTAGTCAAGTAAACCTCAAATGCAACCCTCGAATTCTGAAAATCGTGAGACACTTTCAGGTCAAATAAACTCTGAGCAACAATCCTCGAGTCCTAAGAACTTTGAGACACTATAAAGACAAATAAACCTCGAGCAGCAATCCTCGAGTACTAAAAACCTGAGACACTTTCAGATTTAACAAAACGTTGACCAACAATGCCTAACTAACAAAAACCCTAAGACATTCTCAAGTTAAATATACCACGAGCAGTAATTCTCGAGTCTCAAAGACCCTAGACCCTGGCAAATGAAAGAAACCTCGAGGAGGTATCTTTGAGTTTTGAATTATGAATCTCAAAAATCCTGAAACCTTAAATCAAATCTTGAGGAATAGACCTCGAATCCTTATAAGCATCTAGAGCTAAAGATGTCTTCGGAACATGGATTGGAGCCCTCAGACACCAAATAAGGAATTATGTAGGACACTTAGAAAGATTTTGGAATTGTGGATAAGAAGTCAGAATATATCTCGAAAAGTGGGCCTAATCACGGGAGTATTGAAAATCATGCCATGACAGAAACTCTTACCATCACAATTAATGTTACAAATAGACTATTAATTCTCAACTATCGCCTTTGTTAAGAAGAAGATTAAATTTAATGCATGCATTAATCATTTATTGCATCGTTGCGCTTTAGAGCGAAACAAAAGGAAGGATTGGACCTCTTAAGTAGAAGGGACAAATGATTTAATCATGACCTATGATCCTAGTCGCTGGGAACAAAACAAAAAATATTGACAATAAACAGAAGTACGAACATGATCAATTGAGACTGTTGATATGCGTGCCACGATGTCTGCTTCAGTGGCACCATATAAAAAAATAAGCACATCTGGCCAGTACTTATCTGGCGTGCTCCTGAAAGGGCCAAGTATTCTCGAGCTACTTGTCCTATAATTGAACACACTGGCCGAGGAAGAGGTCGCTACCCTTCCTCTCCTGTGGACGCGCCTTGCTCCAGTCGGATGGGCCCCTTCTCCCCTTTTTTCAGAGGTTGCTTCCTGTATGCATAACCTCGAGACGTAGAGCTAGGATAAAGCCCGCGGGACCGAGAAGGTGAAACCCCGAAGAAGGCTCTTTCCCTATCTTCAGTTGCGGGAATCTGAGTATCAGTGGTTAGGTGGCTGAGTTCCAAGGAATTGCTTCACTTTGAGGTCTACACAAGGGGAAGAGAATGTTTAATACCCAGTATTTGAGCTCGAGTAATAGAAACCACAAAATACATTAAATATATCTCACAGAATTACCATTGGATAAAGACTGAGCTACCTTCGTAACCAAGGGTTCTTACCTAGATAAAGCGACCATTGGATAAAGAGGAGTTGGCTCTCATGACCAACTTTACCTAAATAAAAGTAGTATAAATAAGCCTTAACTCTCACCATTTAGGGAGGTTGAAAAATACAGAGGCATAACCATAATCATAGAGAACGGTCTTCTAAAGGTCGAGCTACCATAGAGTGTTAAACAAATCTGCCTTCTCTCTCTCAATCTCCTCTACGGAAAATCCATTGTGCTAGCTTGGAGCTCCACTCAGCCTCTGATTTCAGCACCCCAGACATACGTGAAATGATCTCCTCACATTATCACGAACTACCATCAACATTTTAGCGACTCTTCTGGGGAGGATCATTCCATCAATGTCGAGCTTGCAAGAGATTCGCCCTCTACGGATATAGAAGAACTCTTCTATGACCGGTGATTTCACTCCTAATTCGTCTTCTCGTTGCCTGCTCTAGTTTCAAACTGCCATGCTCTGTTTTAAATCTTTATTTCATCTATATTGATATACCATGTTTTGTCATTTATGTTCAACAATATGATATGCATGTCATAACTCTTGTACTATTTTCTGTATCTCTAAAACTCAATTTTCTTTTCTTTTATTGTTTGTTCATGTCGATTTATCAACTGTTTCAGGCACACTATTTGTTTGAAATTTTTTTTACTTCATTTCAAGGCATATAGGCATAGGCTCCTCAAGCTCTTGAGCTTTTATCATGTTGACTTTACCTCGTCTAGAAGCATCTCATATGGTTGTACCTTGTTTCTTCTTTGTGATACATTTTTTATTTACCAATCACTCGAGAGTGGAGACCCAACAGACTTACTCCTAACTTTTGATCCTTTTGATACATGCTTCCCTCGAGAGATGACTCTTGCTTGATATCTCAAAAGAAATCTTGTACCTGTCATATCTTCATCAATATATATATATATATTTTGTGTCTTTATATCGTTATCATAATGGTAATTAATATAAAAGCTGGCCACACCATGAAGTGACCGGGCTAGTTTTTACCCTATGAGGTGGCTATATCAAATATTGTACATACCTCAGCTTTGTTTCTTATATATAGCCTTAAAGTTATTGCCTACACATAGCTATAACCTAATAGTTAAAATAATAAATAAATAAAAATAAGAGTGAAAATAAATTTCTTTATTTTATTTTATTATTATTCCATAACCTTTTATAACTGACTAACTAACTTTTTTCCTTTACTATATATGCACCTGACTTTGCTTGTTTTCAATTTAAACATTGTATTATTGTTAAGTCTAATTAGCTCTCTGATCTGAATTCAATGTCGCTGGTAAAATATATAACTACAAGTAAATATAGTGCTAGTTAACAAATATACATATAGGCTTTGGAAAAGTTCATCTTGAGCCCATAAAAAGGCAACTCTTAATTAATTAATTTATTTTTGTGTCATTATCCTGTCAAATCTTTTTTCTCTTTAGTGTTTCCATGGCACCATCAGTATTTGTCAGGTGTAATTAACATAGCTTTACACCATCTCATTTCTTTTTTTTACTGACATGGTTGAGTCTGTAGACCTTATGTCTATTCATGCTAAAGTGAGATTGTATATTTTACTAATGAGTATTTTATTCAAAAAATAAAAGTGAGTGCGTCGGGTTAGACTCATTCGAGCGTTGTTTGGGGCCTCTCCCCCTGCTACTCGAGTTTCGTTTTAAGCCATTGTTTGCTAGCTCGGGTTGAAAAGATGCAAACCTATCTTTCACATAAACAAAGCTCTATAATAACAATAGCCAAGGCCTTCAACAATGGCCGAATCCGAACAACCCAACACCATTTCTAAACAGTATGAGATCAATAGAGAAAAGAAGAACAAAATCATTCAGCAAAATGTTGGATGTTATCATTACACACCCTGTCGAGACCTTCCCCTTCGTCCCTTTTCAAGTGTCCCTAGCAACAAAACCTCCACCTCCACCTCCACCTCCACCACCCACATCGAGGACAAATTAAGCTTTTGCCGACTACAACCTCGATGTCGACATCGACATCCTCCCGATCTGATCTAACGACGTGCATCAGCGACCGCTTGCTCTAGCAATGCTTCGGATCAGTGTTCCATCGTAGCTCGAGCAACCTTCATGTTAGGGAATCTCGCGTCTGTTTCTCACTCTTAAGTACCCCTTGCGCCCAAGCCTTCCTCGTGCCGTTCTTTTACCTATTCTCACTAAGGTCAGCATGCTTGGCATTTCCAAGTCCTTAGAACTCCTCCACGAGCTCACCTTTCCTATCATTAGGGTCCGATAAAACCCTCTTAAAATTTCTCTTCTAGTCATCCAAATCCATTGTAGAAATCACCATGAAATCAAAAACCTTAAAAATTCAAGATTATGAATCAGGTCCATCGGTGTTCTCAATTGCGATCACACGAAATTGCAGACATTTCCGATCTGCTATAGTGCGGAGTCGAGCTTTTCCTTTTCGCACTACTCCGTCCTTTCTCTCTCATCAGATCTCCTCTGTAATCTAGAGAGAGAAACAGTATGTAACCCTAGAAATCACCTCCAATGGCGTTCTTAGATCCATCTCGCAGATCTCTCATCCCAACTTTCCTTCATACTCTTTCGTTGTCAGCTTCAAAGAGTATCGTTGATTTGGACAATCTGACCACAAATCCGAACCCTATGTTGCATTCTTCATCCTCGCCGTCCGTTTCACCATCACCGTCCTCTTCACCGAGGAAGAATTTCGTGATTCCAGCTCCGAGCGAACCCAGTAGGATGGCCATGTACTAGCCAAAGTTCTACTCCGCCTGTACCTTTGGTGGTACTATGGCCTGTGATCTCACCCTAAGTCGGCCGACTCCTTCGCGAACTCCTCTGGCCAGACTCAATTCCGACATCTCTTCGACGTCGTTCTCGCCCTCGAAGAACTCTACTCTGTTAAAAGCTTTCGCGACACATCAACTGTGACCGGAACACTCTTAATTTTGTCCACCCTTGCTGATATCATCAAATTTGTCAAGTACACCAATGAAATTCCTTAGCGAAGCCAGGTTGTTGCCGTTACTTGTTGAAACAAACAGTTTTAAGCTTCCCTCGAGGAACGAGTTCTCTTCCATAAGTTCCCCTCAGGGCACATCTTTTGTAAAATTTATTTTATTTATTTATTTATTGGTAAGTTGTTGTTCATGGACTCACCTTTGCAAAATTGGCTTGTCGGATTAGTTCTCCTCGAGGACTCGTCTTTACAAAATTTATCCTTTCGATGAGCAGGGATCCGTCAAAAGCTCCTCACCTCACGAGTTCTTTGTTGTTGGTGGTAGTCTTGTGTGTCTGGCTGTGGACTCCTCCCGCGTATCGAACCGAGGGAACGTTCAAAGGGTCTGTGTTCACTCGCATCAAGCATACTTTTCGTACCTAAGGAACTCCCTAACATAGTCACCTCCCTATCTTCTGCTTCTATCATTGGGTACTGTTATCCACTGAGCATTGATTGTTTCAGCTAAGCTTGGTTCTTTCTAAAGTGGGTTCTTATACCCGGCAGTAGTGACCTCGACCCGTTGCTTCTTGTTTCGTTACCCGAGCTTTACGTATTGGGATTGAAGTCCTCCGAGCTCACCCTTGCATAACTGATATTTCTAATGAGTTTACCTCGAGGAACTCACCTTCACAAGATTTTATCCTATTGAGTTATCTTCCTCTGATGAGCTTACATAAGCAAAGCCACACCTTCTCTCTGGATGCCTCTACATCTTATGACAACATCTCTCACAACTGCTGCATTGCACGGCATATCTAATGCGTCTCAATATTTATACTTAGTCCCTTTTATTTTATTTATTTCGACTAACTGATAGTTACGGTTTTTTTTTGTATTATTATTATTACTGGCGTTGTTGTTGTTGATTATGTCATATTTCTATTATTACATCATAATGTTTTTATTCTTGATAAATCGATCTCTTCACTGTTGAGTCGAAATTAAGAGGCACAATTATCAATTCATTTTGTTTATTTATATATATATATATATATATATATTATAAAATAATTAAAAAAAAAAAAAAATTGTATCTCGCACTATTTCATGACTTTACTAAGTGATGCAAATTACACCACATAACTTGAATTGGAATCAAGATAGATTTATTTTATTAATTATTACATTCCATTGCAACCTGTTTTCTAACAATATGATTTTGTTGTGCGAGGAACATCTCAACTTGGATAAAATGTACTTAGTACATTGACTCGGGGTGCACCTATATATAATAAAGGCTGAAGCTCCAAGGGATCCCTACGCCATCCGGAGGGAACTTTAAGCGCGCACGCGCACACACACACACATGTATATAAATAATAATTGACAACTGAGCACTAATAAGTCTCGGTTCTGGCTAAAAGAAGGAGTTCCTTTCCACGGATAAAACTAAATGAGTTGATTGAGAACCTTTCTACAAATATTTTCCTTTTACATTCAGTCTTTTGCTCGAGCTCCCTCCTCGCAGCCATAAGCTTCTTCCTCGCGACCTCGAGCAGGGGGCAAAATGTTGATATACGTGCCACGATTTCTGCTTGAATGGCACCATCTCTAAAAATAAGCATACCTAGCCAGTACTTATCCAGCGTGCTCCTGAAAGGACCAAGTATCCTCGAGCTACTTGTCCTACAACTGAACTCACTAGCCGAGGAACAGGTCGCTACCCGTCCTCTCCTGTAGACACACCCCGCTTTAGTCAGATGGGCCCCTCCTCCCATATTTTCCGAGGTTGCTTCCTGCAGTCATAACCTCGGCTATTTTTCTCTCGAGCTCCCTTTAACTGTAAGGACCTCGAGACACAAAGCTCGACTAGCTCACATTTATGAAACCGACTTTTCTACTGAGCTCCACTTTGATAGCTCACATTTATGAAACTGACTTTTCTACCGAGCTCCACTCTGATAGCTCACATTTATGAAGCTGGCCTTTTTACCGAGCTCCCTTCTGATAGTTCATATTTATGAAGCTGACCTTTTTACCGAGCTCCCCTCTGATAGCTCACATTTATCAAATCGATTTTTCTATTGAGCTCCCATCGGCTAGCTCACATTTATGAAATTGACTTTTCTATTGAGCTCCCCTCATTTAGCTCACATTTATAAAACTGATTTTTCTACTGAGCTCCCCTTGGTTAACTCACATTTACAAAAACAGCTCTCTGGGGAGCTCCCTTCGATTAACCCTTTCTTCATAAAGCTGACTACTCTATCGAGTTCCATTCGTTTTACCTCATTTACAAAAACTAACTTCTTTACGAACTCCTTTCAGTAAGTTCATTTCTTCACAAAATTGAGTTCTCTAGCAAGCTCATCTTCATAAGGATAATTTATTGAGAGTATTCCTCTTAGTCATCTCGCCCTTTACAAGCCTCTTTTCTTTAGAGAGCTTCCCTCTATAAGCTCATTTTCATAAAGTTAATTTAGAGCGTTTCTTTCGATCAGCTCGCCCTTTGTGTAAATCTCCTCACTTTTATATGACTCATTTTTATAAAACACCTATCTTTGATGAGCTCTCCTCGAGAACGCTCATCTCCTCAAATTTGACGTCCTTGGCAAATTCATTTCTGTTAGACAAAACTTGTCCCTCTAATAAGCTCTCCTCGATGAGTTCATTACCATACTTCTTTAAAGAGTTTATTTAGCTTACCTTTGTAAACTCATCTATTTTATAAGCTTTCCTCGATAAGTTAATTCTCATACTCTCATAAGGAACTCAGCTCACTTATCTTTAAAGAATTCCCTTCTCTACCTTGGTCTTTTGCTCGAGCTCCTTCCTCGCAGCCTTGAGCTCCCTCCTCGCAACCTCGAGCAGGGGGGCAAAATGTTGATATACGTGCCACGACGTTTGCTTGAGTGGCACCATCTCTGAAAATAAGCACAACTGGCCAGTACTTATCTAGCGTGCTCCTGAAAGGACCAAGTATCCTCGAACTACTCATCCTATAACTGAACTCACTAGCCGAGGAAGGGGTTGCTACCCCTCCTCTCCTGTGGACGCACCCCGCTCCAGTCAGATGGGCCCCTCCTCCCCTATTTTCAGAAGTTGCTTCATGTAGACGTAACCTCAGTCATTTTTCTCTCGAAACTCCCTTTAACTGTAAGGACTTCGAGACGCAGAGCTAGGATAGAGCTCGTGGGGCCTAGAAGGCAGAACCTCAAAGAAGACTCTTTCTCTATCTTCAGTTGCGGGAATCTGAGTGTCAGTGGTTAGGTGGTTGAGTTCCAAGGAATTGCCTCACTTTGAGGCCTACACAAAGGGGAAAGAATGTTTAATACACAGTAACTGAGCTTGAGTAATAGAAACCACATAGTACATTAAAGGGTAATTTACACATATTTCCCCTATGGTTTGCCATAATTATAAGCGGTACCCTTCCTGTTCCGAAAATTACGCGGACCTCCCCTACTTTTTAAAATATTCTACACGGACCTCCCTTATCTGTGACGGACCGTTAAATCCACTAACGGAGTTGTCGAAATTATTGAAATACCTTCACATTGTTACCTTAAATTACTAAAATACCCATAAGCTTATATATATATATATATATATTTTTCCAGTTAGAAATCTTCTTCTTGTTTCAAGATCTTCACATGTCCGATGACCATATATTTGGCCGAAAAATTGTTCGTTTGATCACGGTCGTTCTCTTGAAACCTCACAGGATGACTTCGCTTTCGCTTGCGGATATGCATCGAGCTGGGGTTGGAGTTACGGTTAGGGTAAGGTTTGAGGCTTGGCCATGTCTAATAGGACCAATTGTGATTGTAATCGCCACCGTTGATGGCGTACTGGACTTTCACTCTACAAATCTATTCTTCAATTTGCAATTTCTTTAAATGATTGGATCTGATTCAGAGCATCCACAAACAGGAAGTCCATATGGTTCGGCGGCGCCACCGTTAACCGCGGCGTTGAGGATTGTACCGGAACGGAATTTATAGCATCCACAAACTATTCCCTATTTGAATTCCTTTAATTTGATGATTTCAGGCGATGAGATGATAGGGAGGTGAAGTTATGCTTTTTTATGAAGCTATTAGCTATGCTGGTGGATTTGGAAGGGCTCTGATCAACTCACGAATTAAAGAAAGGAAGCTGTGTTGGTGTTGTTTAATCGGTGATCGGAGGGGATTTTTCGGTCAGTTGTTCCGGCAAAGGAATGGTTTTTGTTTGAGATTTAGAGCCAGAAAGTTGTCTTATTGATGCTGTAGAGAGAGAAATTAGAAGTTGGAAGGAGATTGGTTGGTACAGCCACCATGTATATATATATATATATACTGTAACACAGGTGGTGCCATACATATATATATATATATATATATATATATATATATATATATATATATGTATGGCACCTGTTATATATATATATACAGTATATATATATATATATATATATATATATATATATATATATATATATATAATATCCCTAGTTTTCAAAAGGATAAAATGGGAATGAGAATTTAATTTTCAATTTTGATTTGTATTTCATTTTTTTTTTTAATTTAATAATTGGACTTATTTGTTATTTGTTTTGCTTAATTGCTTAATTATAATTTATGTGTTTAATTTAATTGTTGAATTGAAATTGTTTTAATTTAAATTATCTGATTAGTTTGTGGTTTTACTGTAATTGTTTTATTTGTGAGTTAATTTAATTATTTGATTAATTTATGGTTTAAATGGATTATTAGTTTTTTGGTTTTATATATAGTGTAAATTTAGGGTTTTCTTTTGTGAGTTTTAGCCGTCACATGTTAGGATTGGAATTAGGGTTAGGGTTTTATAGACGGCTATATATATTTATGTTCTTTTACGTCTGTTAGGAAAAAAAAAAAACCCTATTCACGAAATAGTTTCTTTTAGAGGAAAACAGAGAGAGTCTCGGAATATAATTTGTAAGGCTAAAGGAGGAAGACTGGAGGAAGAACAGAGGGGCTACTTCTGGATGGAACCAAGAAGCAATAGAGGAAGGGAACTGTGAGCAGAGCAGAGGGGAAACAGACTTAGGGAATTCTGAAACTTAAATTTAGAGACGATGCTTAAGATTTCACACCGAAACCTAAAGGCAAGTTTCAGTCTATTCCTCTCCTGTAAACTTGTGTTCTGTGCATCTTATATAGACTCCAGGAACTTAATTAAACGTTCAAAAATGGACTTTATGCATGCTAGATGATTTCGGTAATCTGTTCTGTGCTTTTTAACGTTCAAACTTATTCTTGCATAAGCTATTGTGTGTAGTTTAAGTTTTTGTCAATTGGTTCACACTGGAATAAGAGGAGTCTCTAGGGGTTTAAGAGCTTTAATGGAACCCTAATAATCTTAAAAAGGTCTGGAATAGGACACTGGACTTTGCCAGAATCACAGACGACAACCGGACGAAGCAGAACGAAGCAGTTGAAGCAGAGTAGGCTCTCAAAGAGAGAGAGCCGGCTCTAGGAAGCAAAGAGCCGGCTCCCCCTCTATTAGAGCCGGCTCCAAAGGTTATGGGAGCCGGCTCTATGCAGGTTAGAGCCTATTCTATGTTTCTAAGAGCAGGCTCTGTGATTCTATGTACTTACTGGAGTGGTTTGTATGTTGTTTGGCTCGTTGGTGATTTTTCTGAGCTGTGTTTGGGCTAGGCAGATGAAGTTATATATTAATTCATGAAATATTAGAGCCCTCGGATGCATTAATTTATTTATATGCTAATGTATTAAACGGTGGGAAAATCTAAGACAAGTCGCAGACTGTTTACGGACATAACGAATTGTAAAGGTTTAATTGCTTAAACTGTGTCTAGCAATTAAAAGAGTTGGAACATGGATTTCAAACATTACACCATGCTATATTAGAGCCACTTCTAATAAATTAATGTCTTAGTACTCATGGAATTAACTGTAGGGAAGTATACAACGGTACAAGGTAAAAATATGCGACTTTGTACGCTGCTAACGGATAGGAAGGACTATTTCGCTAAATCTTGTTTTAAAAATTTAACGGACTGTTGCATGGTGTCTAAACAGGATATTATGCTATATTAGGACTCACAATGCATAATTTATTCTAAAATGCTAAAGGTTTTCACAGTGTGGGAGTTTTAAGTAATGACGCACATTGTTGGTGATTATAAAGTATCTAGTTGTGTAAACTTAATTTAGCAACTTAGATGACTGGAGGATGGTTCTAAAATCTATGTTAGATACAGAATAGGGTCATGTATTTATTAGACCTTATTTGTGCATAGGTTGGATTTTAATTAAGGAACTAATAAATTAGGTTCCATTAATTAAATGGAGATTGTTATTTTAATGGTTAAACTGTTCTTTATGTTTCAGCAACTATTGGTTAGTACTGTGGATTTTTCTGAGTTATAGTTTGGCATTCTCAGCTTTATAATTGACTCTTACTATTGTTAATATTGTCAACTGCTGGACTGTACTATGGGTTAGTTGAAATTTAATTAAATGGATTAAATTGTCAATGACATCGATGGATACTGGATCTTAACTTGATGAATTATTAAACTTTGTCTCGTTAATTACATGGATGGATTCTGGATTGCAAGTTGATGAACTGTTTAAACTCTGTATATCAACTATTTGGATTACGTGGGTATGATTTGATGAACTGTTGAAAATGCTGCATCATTTAAGGATCATTTGTATTATATGTACCAGTATGGGACGATAACATATCAGGGATGGATTAGATCAAAAAGCTAAGTCCTACCCCTTCATACATAAGGAATGGATTAACTAAAACAGTTAAATCCTACATGGATGCATGTCCTGTCAACTAAAACAGTTGAACGACATAATGGATATTTGTTTTATCTCTGCACTAGGAAGGAATTTATATATATATTTATGGTACCGTGATACGAGCTTGAGTCTCCTGATCACAGTTAGGGTGCGTATATTGCAAAGGTTGGGTAGCTAGATATAGCTAATGTTCCCTGGTAGGTCTAGGTACTTGGCCGCTGAAAAGCGTGTTTTATAGGTCACCATCTACCCAGGCTGAACTATGTTATAGACTAGTGAGCATCCTATAGTGTGTATTTATATATATATGGACTATTGTAGATATTGCCGAGTTATCTAGGATGTATCTGCGTATCGGATTTATGTACGGATTGTAGTAGATTGGAACTTGCATGTGGGCCTGACCCACTCCTATTTTTCAGGTATTCGCCAGTTCCAGCTTAAAGTTTGATCGTGTTGATGCAGATACAGACACTAACTCTACCGGTTACATAGGTTTTCCTTCCTATTATGGTTTTGGATTTTAATTCTGTAAATTTATCTAAAGATTTGTATTTAAGGGTCCACCAGGTGGATTCTCGAGTTGTACGGATTTAAATTATATTAAATTATTGTTTAAGGTTTGAGGATTTTCATATTAGTATTCTTTCTGGTTATTATTATTTAAATCTTACTTCAGTTTTATTCCTGCTTGTTTACATATTGATTGTTTGGTATCCCTCGGATCTGTGCTCGGACTTGATCACCCGTGGCTCTAGAAACGAGGGGTATCACAATATATATATATATATATACACACATATATTTACCGTTCAATTTTTACAGTATATATATATATGTACGTATATTTTTGGCCGACAAATTCAAAGACGTCGTCTGATCAAGGCGTTACACACACACACACACACACACACATATATATCAATTGGTAGGGATAAGGGTATTTTCGGCATTTTATGAAAATAGTAGCTGACGTCATCATTTTTCGTCGTTGACCGTAACGGAAGGGAGGTCCGTGTAGAATATTTTCAAAAGTAGGGGAGGTCCGCGTAATTTCCGGAATAGGAGGGGTGCCGTCTATAATTATTGCAAACCATAGGGGAGGTCTGTGTAAATTACCCTACATTAAATATATCTCACAGAATTACCATTGGATAAAGACTAAGCTACCCTCGTAACCAAAGGTCCTTACCTAGGTAAAATGACCATTGGATAAAGAGAAGTTAACTCACATGACCAAGGGTCTTTACCCAAATAAAAGTAATATAAATAAGGCTTAACTCTTACCATTTAGGGAGGTTGAAAATTACAGAGGCATAACCATAATCATAGAGAATGGTCTTCTAGAGCTCGAGCTACCATAGGGTGTTAAACAAATCTGTCTTCTCTCTCTCAATCTCCTCTACAGAGAATCCTTTATGCTAGCTTGGAGCTCCACTCAGCCTCTGATTTCAGCACTCCCGACAAACGTGAAATGATCTTCTCACATTATCACGAACTACAATCAACAGAGACAAAAAGGAAGGGCTAAAGAAACCAAGAAATGGAAAGTAAGTATGGAGGAACCTTGTGATACCCCTCGGATCCGAGACACGGGTTGATCAGGCCCAGGCCCAAACCCGAGAGAATATCAAACAATTAAAGTATTTTAAAACGAACACAGATGACAAAAAGAAACAATAAAGATAGAATAAAGCTAAAAGAAATAATAATAATAAAACCCTCCTTGTATAACTGAAAATTGAAACTCCAATCCTCCAAAACTTCAAGGTTACAACTTGGGAATCCACTGATGGACCCCTAACCAAAAGTTCAACTGAAACTGAAAACCGAAAATAGATAATGCTAGAAACATCGAGAGAAGTCTTACGTAATCAGATGAAGGTGAGACTGTCCTCGACAAGCACGATCAAGCTCTAAGGCTGGAACCGTCCTGTACCTGAAAAGAATAATAAAGGAGTGGGTCAGACCCACGAGCAAGTTCTAATCTAACTGCAATCCATACAGTGATCCGATACGCAAATACACCGTAGACACCTCACAATATCTATCTAGTCCATACGTATAAATATATCCATACTAAGGGACATTCACTAGTCTATAATAGGGGTCTCAACCTGAATAGAAGGCAATATGCGAATACGCACCCAAAGGTGGGCATGAGTACCTAGACCTAATAGGGTACACCTCTACCTATTATGACCAGCTACGCATCCACTGCATATACGCACCCTAACCAACGAGTCTGAGACTCAAGCTCAACTCGTGGTACCATAAACATATATATAAAGTCCGTCCAAATCCAGGGTATGTAATTCAACTATTTATTAAACTGACATACAATAAACCAACTAGTTAGTCACTCAACTTATTCAGTTGATATGACTTAACTACCATCCGTTAATCCAGGAAGTCATCCAGCTTGGTTACAGCTGATCTGACTTAGTCACAATTAGGATTCGATATCTTTCAATCAATTCTATTAATCCATTAGGTTAGGTTTATGCGTTTTGAGCTAAACCGTCCCTAGTATGTCACCGTCCCATACCGGTACATACAATCCTCCATATCCATGTAAATTACAACATATATAACAGTTCAATAATTTACAGACCAAAAACCACCATCCAAATAATTACAGAAAAATATTTAAAGCTTCAGCAATTTAAATCCAAGCATTTAACCATATAGTTGCAGGAGACGATTTAATAAATCAACAACTAACATCCAGAGCATGCATAGACCAAATTTAATATGTCAGGGACTCCATCATGCATGTGAATAGGGTAAATAATCATATTATTATCTAATAAATTGCTAAAACAATTTCAGAAGATTGTTTAATGTTTCAACAATTTAAATCCAAGCATTAACTATATAGTTGCAGGAAACGATTTAATAATTCAGCAACTAGCCTCCTAAGCATGCATAGATCAAAAATAATAATTAAATGACCTTATCAGCAACTAGCCTCCTAAACAAGTTTTATAAACACATTATATTCCATCAAATTGTTAAAATTTAATTCAACAATTAATTTATCTTCCATTTGTTAACAACATAAGAAGTGCCTTAATTTTTTTACACTGTTTGTCCTGACAATTAAACCCTAATCAATTTAAGGTCCTAATAACACCTAATTTCAGCCTTCTAAACTCTCTATGGAACCCCAGACCCAACAGATTAAATCCCATGCTCCAATAGTAAACACAGTACGTAGAAAACTAAAAAAAAATTAAAACAAAACATAAAATGAAAAGGGAGCCTGCTCCAAATTTTGGGAGTAGGCTCTTTCAGCCTAGAGCAGGCTCTAGGATTCCTTAGAGCCGGCTCTACCTGTTGTGGGAACCGGCTCCCATTTTTATGGAGCTGGCTCTCACCTCCTTTGAGAGCCTTTAGTCCCCGGTGCTTCGTTTCAGCTTTTGTGCTCCTTCTCCGGCTTATTCCTATCACTCTGTTAGTTTTTAAAACCAATCTTAGGTGTCATATTAATACCCAGTAGCATCCCAATGGCTTGATAACAACAATTAAAATCAATTACAGAATTAAATTTACTACCGAACTAACCCGTGTTAAGAACAAAATTGAAACTATAATTCTATTCCAACATCTCTGTTCCTCTTCACAAACTGATCTTAGGAGTCTTATATCATCCCATTAACATCCCCAGGGTTTTTTTTATAGAAGATAAAAGCAAGAAACGTAACTAAAATCTCAACAGATTTTAATATGCTTTAATGAACAGAACTGGGAGCAACAATACACGAACTGTAAACAGATTTGAATTCAATGCAAACAGATCATCAACAAGCATACATTAAACACATAAGTTTCAATTACTAATTAGTTAATCCCTAGAGACTATCTAGGTGCACAGAACACGAGCCAAAGGGAAAGAGGAAGATAAGAACTTGCCTACAGTTTTGGACTCAAAACTTTGTCGCCGTCGTCCTAACTTCCGGCAACCACTGCAACACTGTCTAGCCTCCTATTACTTCTGTTCTTCCCTTTTCCTAAGCCAAATCTTGAAGCCTCGGTTGAAAACCTCACAAACTTGCTCTGCTCTCTCAAAGCCTCACTCTGTAACTCTCTATCTCTATGTTACGTGAGTAGGGTTTTCCCAACTCTTAATACAGATACAACTATGTATAAATAGGCGTAAAAATCCTAAACCCTACGCTTTGTTTAATTCAGCCAGAGCCCTAATGTAAAACTCTAGTCAGTCGGCCCATATAGCAATCTAGGTTATAAGATACTCAGCTACATACGCGTAACCTTTTAGGGAACCCTACTGTTTAAAATTAGACCAGTTAGTAATTTATTTTAATACAGTAACTGATACTAATTTAAATTATAATTTAATCTAATTAAAATATTTAAATAAACCAATTTACACATTAGAATGGCCAATTAATCCAATTACAGAAAATACACATATAACTAAATACACAACCCAATTAAAGAAAATAAGAAACAATTAACGAAAATAAAATTCATAATTAAACAATTAAAACACTTGAACAATAAATGCCAACTAAATACATGTCACATAAAATTAATAAATAAAAATAATTAAACCAAATAATCACGCAAAAATACAATAAAAATAATAAATAAATGCCGAGACTATCCTTTTAAAATTAGGGGTATTACAAACCTCTACATAGATTATCTCCTGGATATCTCGATGAAGATGCCTTTGTTTTCATTAATATGGATTGGACCCTTCTTTGGGTGGGGAATGTGCTGCAATTCTCCTCTAAAGTCTCTGTGATACCCCTCGGATCCGAGACACGGGAACACAAAATACAAGATAAAATAAGAAATAAAAATAATTAGCTGAAAAAATGCTAATTGAAAATCCTTAAAATAATATAATTATTGAAATCTGTTAAATCCAAACTCCATAGGTTTACAACTTGGAAATCCATCCATTGGACCCCTTATTAAAGATTCTCAAACCGAAACTGAAATAATAGAAATAAAGTCTAAAGCTAACATAAAGAAGATTCCTACATAGTCGAAGGAATGAATATATGTATCTGCTCTGCACGTCCAAGCTCTAACCCTGGAACTGACAAACACCTGAAAAATAAAGAAGTGGGTCAGGCCCACATGTAAGTCCTGATCTACTACAATCTAAACAGTAATCCGATACGCAGATACATCCTAGGAAGACTCAACAACATTTAGAGTAGTCCATATAAGTATATAGTACACACTATAGGATGCTCGCTAGTCCAGTAGGTCTGTCTCAGCCTGAATAGAAGGCAATATGCGAATACGCACCCTAAGGTGGGCATGAGTACCTAGACCTACCAGGGAATAACACCTATGTCCAGTTATCCATCATAAGCGATATAAGCGCCCTAACCATGGTCATGAGACTCAAGCTCATACCACAACACCATATAATATATATATAAAGTCCATACTCCTCCTAATACAATCATTTGTGTAGTGGTCTGATATATGTATAACCAATCCATCCTAAAACCATAACGGATCATTCAATTCACAATTGATATGACACATATGGGTGATGGACTTAACCTTTGTGATTAATCCATAACTCAATCCAAGTTAGGTAGAACACAGTGTTTGAACTAGTCCATACCCAGTATGTCACCGTCCCATACCGGTACATACAATCCTCCAGATAGCATAGTTAAATAAACGACACTATTATATACATCCAACAACCATCCTTCAAAACATGCATCAATATAAATTAACACATGTATATCAAAACTATGCAGTCATTAGAGAGCCTAAAAATCCAATTCCAATAATGTAAACCGCTAAACAAGTATAAGCGTTCACATCCTCCAAAATATCCATAAACTGATGCAGTCGAATAGCAAAGTGAATATTAATTTGATCCAACACAAGCATGGTTAAATTCAGGTAATCCATGTTACTTATAATCCTATCCAAATATAATTAATTAAAATTAATTAATATAAAATAATCCTCTAAGTTCTAAAGTGTAAACTGATTAGCATTTGTAAAGCTCAACATGTAGGATCCTCCCCTAACTGTACACTGTCCATAACTTAATCCATTTATGAATCATTGTTTACCTATAATCTTAAAAGTCTAAAATAATAATATACATCATTTAAAACAATTTAACACAAATGTTAAACAATTAAACAACAAACTATCCCTTAAATAATTTATAAAAATTATTTATAATCCATATTGCCCAATTCCTTTAATATAAGAAGTGTATTATGCTTCTTAGAACCCTCCAAAGTTCATTTAACCCATTTAGATTAATCAAAATAGGTTCCAACACAATTCTAGGCAATTAAAACTAAAATCCAAGTCGCGGCCCAACTTAGTCGGCTCAATTGCTAACTGAGCAGGCTAAGTTCCTAACTTAGTCGGCTCAGTTTCCAACTGAGTCGGCTAAGTTGATGCTGAAGCCGTCTTCTTCGTCCATTCCGCCCCTATAAGCCCCAGAACTCCATTGTTAAGGCCTCTAAGCTTCAACCTACGTCCCATACGTCCATACTAAATTATTATAAGTATTTTAACATTTAAAAATTTATCTTAAACAACAATTCTGCATCAAAACTTCCATAACCATTCAAAATAAGAAACTGAAACTAAAAACATATTCCCTCTGTTTTAATCCAGTTAAGTATGCATGATTAAATCAGTTTTAGACCCCTGATTTAATCCTCTGGAGTCTAGCTAGGCATGCACAGAATACGAATTAAAGAGATAGAGAAGAACAAAACTTGCCTTAAGTTTCAGATTTGAAACTCTAAACTGTCGTCTCCTGAATTTTCCGACGAAGTTTCCGACTGTTGTTCCACTTTCGTCACTCTTAGTTTAGTCTTAGTTGAAGCCCACAACCTGGTTTCCCTCCTTAATCCCTCTCTGTATCACTGTATACGGGAATAGAGTTTTATGTATTTTTTTTCCAACTCTGAACCCGCATAAGGTCATATTTATAGGCATAGTAATCCAACCCTAATCCTTGTATAAGTTAAGCCCTAATGCAACACTTAGTCGGCCTAAGAATAACCTAAGTTATAACCTATGTCGGCTAATACGTGAATACACAGAAAACACAATCCTAATTTAAACCAATTTAATTAAAAAAACTAATTATCAATTAAGTCAAATAAAACATCATAAAACAATATAATTTAAAACAATTTAATAAAAGAAAATAAAACACTTTAATCAATTAATTAAAACAAAGTCAAATTTATATAACCATGAAAGAAACACGCAATTAAAATAACCAATTAAATAAAATAACACGCAATTAAACAATTAAATAAATATCAAAATTATTCTTTAAAATTAGGGGTATTACAGTCTCCTTACCCTCGTAAGGTCAAGCGAAGACGTCAAACCTAGTAAAGCCTCGCTCAAACCTCTGGTTATTGATTGACTGACCTAAGACTATATAATATATGCACAGTGGGACATTAAAGATAGGTTTCAAGCAAACAAGAATCATCATAATCATAACATATTTACTCTCTGTCATTGGCACAGACAATTCTATCTTCACCATCAACTCCCTTGGTAGGTCCACGTACTTCTCCTCCTTTTACTAGAATCGCTTTCTTGCTCTCTCAAATTGCATTATGATATATCCCATTATTATTATTAATTATAGTGTGCTATGAACCTACACCTACTTGTTCTCCCATCAGTTTCTAAAACATTCAGATTAAGTTATAAAAAAAAAAAAAAGGTTGAATGATACAAGAGTCAAAGGTTTATTTGATTCAATTCTCTTAAAATGGTTTTTTTTTTTTTTTTTTTTTTTTTTTTTTTTTTTTTTTTTTATAAAAAAAAAGAATAATAGTAAAGAAAGACTATATACATTTAGTTAATATATTCACTAAAATAGCATAATTTGAAAATCTTGTAACTCAGTGATAAATTGACTTGAATTTCAAACTGAACATTTAGACTTTGTTTGTTTAAGTGTAAAATATTTTTCGAAAAATATTTTCTATGTATTCAATCTGGTGTTTGGTTGTTATAAAAGACTTAGATCTTTGCCAAACACTCAAAAATAAAAATAAAAGAAAATATTTACCTCAAAAAAAAATATTTTCAAGAAAAATATTTTACGTCGGAGCCTTATTGTTATTTTTTAACTAGATTTCTCGTTTAGATTTGTGATTTATATGTTCCTTGTTTAGGTTTAGTGCCTATTATTTGCCACATAAATCATCACTCGATGTTGAGTTTGTTCAATCGGATAACAAAGACATCATCCTAAGAGTAATGGTAAAGACTAAAAGTAATGAAATTAGTATAAGTGTGTATATATATATGTATCGCCACTAAATCGTGAAAATTAATTTAATGGTGACATCTATGTATCGCCACTAAATACAAAAAATGCTTTGGAGGATTACAATTATCAAACCTCATCGCATGCGCTTGAGAATCTTTTGAATATAACAGTAGAAACCTGTGTCTGGCAATAGGATTTATGCTCCATGACTATTTATCTCTTGAGAAAGCAAACTTTTTTCCACAGTAATGGCCCCAAAGAGCAAAAGCTTTAATTCCTTAGCTAAAGCTGTTTAGCATCAAACTTCAAATACTTTACCTAACTAATACTTTATAACCAATACTTAGGTACTTTGAACTCAAAAATAATTTGCAAACTTTGAATTAATGCACGCAATTATTTTCCGCTCATATACTTTGAATTCAAAAATGATTTGTAAACTTCGGATGCATACAACTTTCGTTTCGTTTTCATATTTAGTAAGTCTCGAATACTTTAAACTCATTTTGATTTAATGATCTGCAAAACTTTAAATGCACGTAATCATCGATCACTCGTCTTCACATTTAATAAGTCCCAAACTATATACCTAGTAACGTAACTTACACAAAATAATTTGCAAATTTCAGATGCACGCAATTCGTTCATGCATTATTTAAGTCAAGACCTCAAACTTAGCAGTCTCGGAACTATTTAATTACCTAAAAAGCATATTCCAGAAACCTTACCGGTTCGAGCTATCATGTGCAAGTGTTTTACAGTATCACTTACATATATTATATATAGAAGGCACAGACATATATCTCATAATTCGTCCACATGCATTGAGCTAGATTCTTGGCCAATGAATGGAGACGACAGTGGATCAAACCAAACTTTGGGATAACATCATTTCACAATAACATTTGAGATAGAGATAGAAATAGAGATAGAGATAGAGAGAGAGTTGGTTATTAATGTTGTAGATTTATAATTGATAGATTAATTAAAGACATGTATGATGCAGAAGAAAACAAGAACAATGAGAAAGATAGCCTTGTGTGCATAAATTTTGAGATGCCCACACACTCAGTTATGAGTACATGCACCAGACACATTCATTAGCAAAGCTATTTCCTCCACGAAACAATCTCGTTACAAATTTTATATAATTTACTTTTCAACTTCTTGGCCTTTCCCTTCCTTTCTTCACCTTTCACTCTCCTCTCCAAAAAATCACCCAAAAACCCCACCATGGAAGACCCTTTGGCCTTACCAACATTGGAGGCTGATGGGATCAAACTGGCTGCAGAAGGGAATCGGGTGGTTCGCCGACTCGATCCGCCGAGACATGGCAATGCCATTATGTGCCTATCAATAACATGGTCAACTGAAGCCAATTCATATGAATCATATAAAGGGCTACCACAATCCCATATGTTAATGGCTTCATCTCCATCTTTTCCTTCCTTGGATTCTTCCCTCTTTTTTTCCATCTTGGGGTGTGAAAGTTTCTTGGACTTTCAAATGAGATTGGAATGGAGCTTCTATGGAAAAGTATTGTCCTGCCACACCAACATTTTCTGTGTTTAAATAAATAAAATAAAATAAAAAATATTTTCTGTGTTTTCAACTACAAAGCTTCTATTAGGAGTTCTCTCTCTAATTAAGCTGGCCACAAACAGGCCACTCATTTTTTTTTTTTATTGAAAAGGGTCAACTTGGCTTCTTTATTAGGAAATTAAGAGTTGAAATTCCAGAACTGCCCCTCATTTCTAGTGGAGGAAAATTATTTTTAGTAGGAGTAGAATGTCCTTTAACTGTACATGCAGTGTTCCAATTCATCAAAAATATGAATTGGCTCCCCTTAATAGGAAATCAAGAGTTCAAATTCCATAACTGCCCCTCATTTAAAGTGGAGGAAAATGATTTTTAGTAGGAGTAGAATGTCTTTTCACCTTACATTTAGTGTTCCGATTCATCACAAAGGTCCACTAGTCAGTATCAAAGTAGTTGAAGAAAATGACAGATCCGCTAATTTAATACTTCCTTCACAGATTATAGAAAATGAGAGAATAACTAGTTCTGTACTCATAAATGCATCATTTAAACCATAATTTGAAGAGGAAAATTGCGTTTAAAATTCGTCATCTATCTGTTCTTATGTCCAAAATAAATATAGACACAAGTGTATTACAACATAAAATAATATTTGTAATTGGATAAGACCATCTTAATTAATAATTAATACATGATTCTGTCACTGTGACTCAAAATGTCACAAATATTGGATACATAAATGCATCATCTAAACATATATTTTGCAGAGGGAGATGCGCTTAAAACATCATCTGTTCATAGGTAGGTCCAAAATAAATATAGACCCAATACATGTATGCATGTTTACACATAGTCGGAGCCACATGGGCCCAAGCAGTCAGGTGCTCCCTAAGCCCTTGCTGGTCCATTAATATTTTTTACTTTTTATACATATAGTTTATTATACAATACTCTCCCTTAAAATTATTTTTTTCAAAGTTGATCCCCGGCAATGCTAATTTGTAGGAGTGGCAAAGTTTGACACAATTCGTGCATTTATGTTGAGAAAGTGTTTTTGAATTCGATTCTCAAACTCATCCGGAGTTTGAGGCCTCCTAGCCTGTTTTTAAAGAATGTTGCGAAAAAACGGCTTTTTCTTGTGGTAGAAATTGCAACATTATCGGAGCATTTATGTTCCGACATCTGTTCTTCCTACTTCTCAAAATGTTTCTGAAATCTACATGAAAATGTAGTTCACAAGAGAGGTTGGAAATCCTGGGATTTGACCATGTGGTCACTTTAGAGATCGCTTCGATCAGCTTACACGACACGAGTTAAATGGTTTGGCTTGATCTTAAATGAGTTCAGGTCATAAATGAATTTAAACGATTAACTCGTTTAATTAATCGTGTTCCAAAATAACTATCTAAACTGGTGTCTTATAATTTATTCTTTTATAAACTACAATTTATTTAGTAATTTGGTTTGATTGAAACTTATATTTCTCTAGTACTTATTGTTTAGTTGAGATTTATTAATAATTTAAATAATATAATATTTTGTTTTAGTAAATAGTGTTAAAAAATATATGCTTCATATGACATTTAAGATATAATAAACATTATACTATTATGTCATGAGATAATTAATAATATGCTAAAAAATAATTAATTTAATATGCAACTCGATATTTAATTAAACATACAGAATAATGCAATAACATAATAATATTAAATAAAAAAACTTGGACGGAGGCTAGTATTGGATATTATGTATTTAAGACAATTTACGCTCCGCATGGTGCTAACGGATTCCATGACACTTATCTCCCAAGATACAATGGTTTACATCCACCGATAGCAACACTTAAACTAGTGGATACGACGAACCTACCATGTATAATACTCTCTCTGACTCAATAATACATTTATACTATATAAAAGATGAATTGGGTGCAATTCGAATCAAATGGCTCGGAACTATTTTAACAGTGCTCGATAAAATTGAATTTGGGTTTAAGTAACTCAAATCACTTAATCTATGGCTTGAACCCACTTGAATTAGATTCAAGTCTAGAGATCGGAACTATTTTAACAGTGCTCGATAAAATTGAATTTGAGTTTAAATAACTCAAATCACTTAATTTATAGTTTGAACCTACTTGAATTAGATTCAAGTAGAGAGAGAGAGAGAGAGAGAGAGCGAGCAAAGAAATCAAATAATTGATCGAATGATTAAAGTATGTAGCCAATGGGGATATTTATAAACAAATTGGGGTCTCTTGGTTATTGGGTGTATCTATTCATTTGCAACTCTTCTGGCTCACTTGCAGATATGTTTCAGTCTAACTACCAAGTTATTTGCTGGCAACTCCTAGATACAATATGTCTGTTTAGCCTAAAACTGCCACGCCACCACCGGGTTTCTCTTTACATGGACAAACATTTTTTTGTACATCGTGAACGATATCCGTGGTTTTGCATCCAACAACATACCACCCTAAAAAGTTAAAATCCACGTTGTAATTTAATGTGACATAAATAAACACTCTAAATCACGTTGTTTGTGTAACGTGACCATATTTTTCAACTTACGTTACAAACAAGTTAGAATTAGTTTTTAACAAATAAGTCATTAAACAAGTTACAACGGGTTATGCATCCAATAACATACCACCCTAAAAAGTTAAAATTCACGTTGTAATTTAATGTGACATGGATAAACACTCAAAATCACATTCACGTTGTTTGTGTAACGTGACTATATTTTTTAACTTACGTTACAAACAAGTTAGAATTAGTTTTTAACAAATAAGTCATTAAACAAGTTACAACGGGTTACACATAACCCGTTTAATATACAAGTGGGGTTAGTACTTAGAGTTCCTAACATGATTAGTAAATGAGTCGTGTTCTGGTTAAATTGTTTAGTATAATACCCTTAGATTGACATGACACGATTATAATCTACGAACACAAATTGACACCCCTAACTGACCCATTCAATATTTTTTACATTTTATTCATATAGTTTATTAAATTATACGAACTGACCTCCTAAAATGATTTCTTTTTTTGGAAAATATATTTCTAATTCTTTCTTATTCATTTTTTTTTTTGTAATAATAATAATAAATTTGCATTCTTTTCTTTATAAATCAAATCTTCTTTTTTTTTTTTTCAGAATTTTCTCATATTCTTTTCTTTTATCATATATTAATGTGACCCTAAATCAAATTCTTGACTCGATCCCTGTTACACAAAGTAACATTTTTTAAGAAATTTGGAACCAAAACAATAAAGAAGGAAGGAAGGATTTGTCTGAATTTTGATTCTTAAAAATTTTGTGAACCCATCGAGTTTCTAAATTTTGAAAATTTTGTTGGACAAATAAGTTAGAAAATGAGGGTAGTTTTGAATATTGGATGTTTTTCCAAGTCTTTGTGAATTTTTTAAGTGAATTGAGGGTAGTTTTGATAATTGGATGTTTTTAATTTTTTAAGTGGTTCAATCGGGGCAGTCTTTTATTATCAAAATTTGTGTATAGAAAATATAAATAATCAAAAATTTAATAGCACATCAAGGAGTATTTTCTTAAAGGGAATGTACCAGAATTTTAAAAAATTTATTGAGCAAATGAGTTAAAAAATGAAGGACCATTTTAATCTAACGTGACACGGATGAACACTCAAAATTACATTCACGTTGTTTGTGTAACGTGGCTATATTTTTCAACTTACATTACAGACAAGTTAGAATTAGTTTTTTTTTTTGGTAAATACAAGTTAGAATTAGTTTCTAACAAATAAGTCATTAAACAAGTTACAACAGGTTACACATAACCCGTTTAATATACAAGTGGAGTTAGTACTTAGAGTTCCTAACACGATTAGTAAATGAGTCGTGTTCTGGTTAAGTTATTTAGTATAATACCCTTAGATTGACATGACACGATTATAATCTACGAACACAAATTGACACCCTAACTAACTCATTAAATATTTTTTACATTTTATTCATATAGTTTATTAAATTATACGAACTGACCTCCTAAAATGATTGCTTTTTTTGGAAAATATATTTCTAATTCTTTCTTATTCATTTTTTTTTTTTTTTTTTTTTTTGTAATAATAATAATAAATTTGCATTCTTTTCTTTATAAATCAAATCTTTCTTCTTCTTTTTTCAGAATTTTCTCATATTCTTTTCTTTTATCATATGTTAATGTGCCCCTAAATCAAATTCTTGACTCGATCCCTGTTACACAAAGTAACATTTTTTAAGAAATTCGGAACCAAAACAATAAATAGGGAAGGAAGGATTTGTCTGAATTTTGATTCTTAAAAATTTTGTGAACCCATCCGAGTTTCTAAATTTTGAAATTTTTGTTGGACAAATAAGTTAGAAAATGAGGGTAGTTTTGAATATTGGATGTTTTTCTAAGTCTTTGTGAATTTTTTAAGTGAATTGAGGGTAGTTTTGAATATTGGATGTTTTTCTTACTGTCTTTGTGAATTTTTTAAGTGGTTCAATCAGGGCAGTCTTTTATTATCAAAATTTGTGTATAGAAAATATAAATAATCAAAAATTTAATAGCAGATCACGGAGTATTTTCTTAAAGGGAATGTACCTGAATTTTAAAAAATTTATTGAGCAAATGAGTTAAAAAATGAAGGATCCGTTTTACTTTTGCAAGTTTTTATGAACATTTTAAAAATCAAACCTTATGCGTAAAAATTACATTTAAAAGAATATTTGAGTGGGGGTAATTGCCCCCACCGTCCCAATGTGGCTATGCCACAGCCTAAGACTATCCATGCCACTACCATCACTAATATCACAAGAATTTTATATTGCAAAAGATTGATTTTTATTTATTTTTTTATTTATTATTTTTTTTTTTTGGTATGTTAGAGTTTCTTATTAATGTCAGATCTCAATATGAAGTCATGTCCTTGATTCGTTACCTATTAAACTTTGCCGCTCTTAAAATAATTAAACAATTTCTTTTTCTACCAAATTTAGACATGATATATATATTCACTAAACCACCCTTATAAGCTTTGAAGAAAGAGGCGGAATTCATCATAATCTCTTGATCTGACGCAGAGCATAAGCTAATTGAAAGACTTTTTTATATATGTTATAAGCCTGAAAGGAAGAAATATAGAATAAATTTTTTCTATTAGCACACATTTCACAAGTTTACACGGGTTCTTTTTATAAGAGAGAATACACGCACATAACTAGTTGGCCTAATTAATAATTTCCTAATTTACAGTATTTGACCAATATTCTATTTACAACAAATATCCTCCAGTTTTTTAACAGTAGACCACTTCCGGGGGTCCCCTTTGGGTATCTGAGAATTCGGTAGACTGCATCAAAGTGTTCTCGTCCAGGTGAATGCATGAACTGGCTAACCATGCTGACTGCAATAGCTATATCCGGACGTGTATGCGACAAGTAGATCAATTTTCCAACAAGTCTTTAATACTGCTCTCTATTCATAATTTCTTCATCTTTAGAATGATGCAGCTTAAGGTTGGGCTCAATGGGTGTCTCGACTGGTTTACATCCTAGCAGACCTGTCTCACTAAGTAAATCAAGAACATATTTACATTCATTCACAAACATACTTCTTTGGATCTAGTAAACTCCATTCCTAGAAAGTATTTTAATGCACCCAAATCCTTGATCTCAAAGTCAGCTGCAAGTCTCTTTTTCAGTCTCTCCAATTCTTCATTGTCATTACCTTTCAAGACTATATCATCCACATAGACAATTAACACTACAACCTTGCCTTCTCTACTATGTTTGTAGAACATGCTATGGTCAGCTTGGCTCTGACATTAGCCACAATTCTTCACAGCTCTCCCAAATCTCTTAAACCAAGCTCTAGGGGACTGGTTGAGACCATATAAAGATTTTCTCAGTCTACAAACTTTATTAGGTCCCAATTTTCCCTCAAACTCAGGTGGTAGATTCATAAAGACCTCCTCCTCAAGATCTCCATTTAAAAAGACATTTTTTACATCTAACTAGTGTAATGGCTAGCTGAAATTCACAGCTAAAGATAACAAAATTCTGATTGAGTTTATCTTGACTACAAGAGCAAAAGTTTCCTGATAATCAATTCCATAGGTCTGGATGAACCCTTTTGCTACTAGTCTTGCCTTATACCTCTCTATGCTACCATCAGCTTTACATTTCACAGCAAAGACCCACTTGCAGCATACTGTTCTTTTCTCCTTAGGTAAATCAACTATCTCCCAAGTACCACTTCTTCTAAGAGCATTCATCTCTTCCATCACTGCTAACTTCCAATTCAGATCATCAAGAGCTTCCTGAATGTTTCTCGGGACAAACAAGTGTGAGATTTTTTAGATAAAAGCCCTATGAGTATGAGAGAGTTTTTCATAAGAAAAACATTTGGCAATGGGATATTTTGGATTTGAATATTTGATTCGAATACCTTTCCTAACAGCTATAGGAATATCAAGGTCTGATGGTTCTTGGTTAAAAGAAACAATAGGAACTGAAAATGAGTTAGGAACAGAATTACTTATGATATCTGGAGGTCCAATTCCCGGAGGTTGAGATTGATCATTTCCAAGAGGAATAGGCTGACTTTGACTCTTTTGATGAGGTATTCTCCGAGTATAAACCAGGGGCTCAGTATTGGGAACTTTAGTGCTCGGTTGTAGTGATTCTTCCCTTGTTTCAGATATAGTAATGTTTAGCACTATATGACTATGATTCCCTTCATTGGTTTTATCACATTGTTCCTGACTTTGAATTTTGGGAATAACAGTAGGATCAGGTGAAGGAGTTAAAATCACATTTGGTAAAGGAGTAGAAGATAAATCCCAAAAATTTTCTTTCATCACCTCATTCTCCCCCTAAAGAGAATTTTTGGGAAAGTAGGATTTATTTTCAAAGAAAGAGATATCCATACTTACATAAAATTTTCTTATTTGGGAATTATAGCACTTATATCTCTTCTGATTAGAAGCATACCCTATGAAAACACATTTTTCAGCTTGAGGATCAAGTTTGAACCGAGTATTATTAGGTATATGAACAAAAGCTATGCAGCCAAAAACCTTTAGAAGTAAATCTGAGTATATCCTTGATAATGAAAAAATTCTTTTGAAACATTCTAATGGCGTGCTATATTTTAAAACACGCGAAGGCATTCTATTAATCAAATGTGAAGTTGTTAAAACAGCTTCCCCCCAAAGATATTTTGGAACATTCATTGAAAACATTATAGCACGAGCCACTTCAAGTAAATATTTATTTTTTCTTTCAGCAATTCCGTTTTGTTAAGAGGTCTCCACACATGCAGACTGATGATGAATACCCTTTTCTTTCAAAAAAACTCCCCAAAATTTCATTAAAATACTCGGTTCCATTATCGGTGTGAAAAATGCTAATTTTTGCTTGAAACTGAGTTTCAACCACTGTGTAAAAATTCTTTAAAATCTTTTTAACCTCAGACTTTTCATTCATCAAATAAACCCAATATAAACGGGTATGATCATCTATAAAAGTAACAAACCATTTTTTCCTAGAGATAGTAGTGACTCTTGAAGGTCCCCAAACATCACTATGTATTAAATAAAATGGTTTTGAAGAAGTATAAGGTTTTGGCAAATAAGTAGTACGATGACTCTTAGATAAGCAACAACTCTCACAATAAAACGATGAACAATCCAAATCTTTAAATAAAGCAGGAAACAAATGTTTAAGATATGGAAAGTTAGGATATCCTAGTCTTAAATGCCAAAACATTATTTGTTCGTAAACAGAGTTAGAACTAACACTACTAAGGCCCTGAGCCTTTTTATTACTAGAGAAGTCCCAATCAAAGTAGTAAAGTCCATCTATTATCTTAGCACTACTAATCTTCTTCCCCGAGCTCCGGTATTGAAATTCACAGTAAGAATCACAGAAAATTACAGGACAATTAGATTCTTTGGTTAGTTTACTCACATACAAAAGGTTACAGACTAGTTTAGGGACATAGAGAACAGATTTAAGATCTCTATTCTCGGATAATTTTATCAAACATTTTTCTGCAATAAGTGAGAAACTATCATCTGCAATTCTAATTTTTTCAAGGCCAGAACATGGTGAGTAAGTGCTAAAAAGATTAGAAAGGGTGGTCATATGATCAGAGCTCCGGAATCGATAATCCATGGAGAATAATTTAAACAACAAGAAAGGGCATTAAGTGCACTACCTGTTTGTGCAAGAGAAATACTAGGAATACCAGATGAGGAATTAAATTTCAGTAGCTTCAGAAGGTGATTCATCTGCTCCTTGCTTAAGGGACTTGTCTCATCTTCATTAGCAGTAAGAACCGCACACCTATTTCTGTCACCAGGCTTGCTACTCTTCCAATTCGCTGGTTTTCCGTGGATTTTTCAGCAATTCTCCCGAGTATAACGCAATTTGTTGCAGAAGTCGCACCAGACCCGTGGCTTCTCTTCAGTTTTTCGCTGAAAATTGATTGTTTTATTAGCAGCAGTCTCTGCAACAATAAGGGCGGAACTCTCAACAGGTCCGCAAGTAATCTTCTTCCCCAAAATTACATGTCTGCGGTTCTCTTCTCTTCGAACCTCAGCAAATACTTCACCAATTGGAAGAAGTGGAGTCCTGCCAATGATCTGTCATCCATGTTGAGCCAGCAAGGAATTTGTAAATGCGATGAGTCTCCACGGTCCATTTGTAGTGATTGGTATCTTCAGTGGATTTCCATTCATAATCATTGAACAGATCCATATCCTGCCAAAAGTGCTTCAATGAATTGAAATACTTGGTGATCGAGTCTTCTCCCTGCCGAATCTCACCAAGTTTTAGAGTCAATTCGTAGATCTGAGACTGATTTCCCAAATCAGAGTACATCTGATTCACGTTGTCCCAGAACTCCTTGGTCGTGGAGTAACACATATAGTTGGAGCTAATATCCTTATCCATGGAGTTCACAAGCCAAGTCATCACCATTGAATTTTCTGCATCCCAGGTTGGGTCCTTCGTTGCTGGTGTCTTCTTGTCTCCCGTCAGGTACCCAATTTTTCCCCGCCCTCTGATGTACATCTGAACGAACTGGGACCACCGTAAATAATTGTCACCATTAAGGCGAATATTGGTAATCTGAACCGAGTGAGAATCAGTACTGGGGGCTTGGGTTGTCGGATTGGTTGACTTGGTTGTGATAGGCGAGGTTGATATGGAGGAAACGTCAGACATGGTTGATCAGCGAAGAAATTGTGCAGAAAAGAAAATTAGGGTTCTTTTCATAGGGTGACTTTGATACCATATAAACTTGAAAGGAAGAAATATCGAATAAACTTTTTCTATTAGCACACATTTCACAAGTTTACACAGGTTCTTTTTATAAGAGAGAATACACGCATATAACTAGCTGGCCTAATTAATAATTTCTTTTTTCTATTATTAAAATATTAAAATAATAATAAATATTATATTTACAGCTAATAATATTCGGTAGTAATACTATAGAATTTTTCCTTTTCAACATATATATTTTTAAAATATATGTTTATGTTGTTTTTCTTATCACGTCAATTAAGCAGAAGTACATGCGTCATTTCAGTAGGAAAGTCTCCTCATTTATTCATTTTCTCTTCGTTTATTCATTATTTACCAACTACGAACGCAAACTAACGAAATTAATTAATTAAAAGTGACATTTAAGTTATCACATCTAAGTTATTAGCAGGAATTAGCACCATAAGAGAGAAAAACACATCAAACACCATGTGGTAGGCGTATACCAAACGCAACATGCAAGTGATTGAGAGAGAGAGAGAGATCACGCATGTAAATTGTTGGTAGGAGTGTTAGCACAAAGAAGGACAAACAGACATCTAACAACCTACATCTAAATATCTAATTCAATGAGAAAGATCGCATGCAAGTACCCGGAGGAGTTGACAGTTAACACTCTCACCAAATGGACGGTAGTTGGATTCGAGTCTTCGGTGAAAGTATGTGAATTGCTTTATCTTCCAAAAATAAATTATGGATTCGAACTCTCAACCTCCCAAATAATACTTGAACCAAATTAATATATAGACATTTGAAAAGAATAAACAGGAAAAAGAAACTACCAATTTTTGTACCATATATAGTATTACAGGGAATCAATGCCTCAAAAGGATAATAAACAGGGAACAGAAAGAAACTATCGATTTTTGTACATGCATCTAAAGTATTTTTGGGAATCAATTGCTCAAAACAACCTAAAGATATTAAATTACTAGGGAAATTATCAAACTCTGTGTTTCTCACAAATTCAACCAAAAGCAGTACTGAAGTAACTCTTAACAACATTGTTACATAGTATCTGCAACACTGTGCTATTATTTGGCCCTACACATCGCGGTGTTTTGAACTGACTAACAGCACTTCCTAATCCCACATAATGATCTAAAACCTTATGAAAAGTTCCCTTTCTAACCAGTCGGAGCTCGAGCGCCCCAATGGCATTGACCTTCCGGGAGCCCACGTACCCTGCATCGACAAATGATCGATCCAGACAGTTGCAACACTCCTTCAAAATCTCCTCCTTCACTTCGCCACTTACTTCCCAAAACACAACATAATGGCCAGGTTCTGTTGATACATCAACACTGCTTGTGAAGTCGACAACTTCTAGTTTCTCTTCCCACAACAGCTTGCCTGCTGCTTCCACAGCTAGCTGTAAATCTCTCTCTGTGTTCTTGTCAATGTTGATGCTGAGCAGAAGACCTCTCCTACAAACAAATTGCAATTCCGGGGTCGAGTTGTGGAAGCCCACAACTTTAACCACATCTCCTAATCTATACCGGTACAAACCTTCAAATTTTTATTTAGAAATATACAAACAATTTAGTAAAAATTCATTACCATTAATTTCTATGATTTATGATTTAATTTCCGTAGCATACATTTTCAAAAGAGAACAAATGGAAAAAACACTACTTTGGTCAGATCATGTATGCATGCGTCATGCGTGATCATATATACGCACAACCTATGTCTACGTTAATACTTAGCATACAAGGAAAATTCCACCAAGCATCCTCTTTAGTCAGTAATTATATTTAATTCACTTGTCAATACAGGTAGTACTATGTTATATGGACCTATTCAACGATTCCCGGAACCTAAATCAATTTAAAAAAATTTGTTTGAACTTCATCACAATATATTTTACCTATACGTAATTGAATAATCCACAATGTCAATGAGATTTGTAGCATTAACATCACAAAATTATTTACAAATCCAATCTGTGTTTTCATCTAGGAAACGCTAACTCGAATAATTGTTTTCCTCTGATGCAACGGTGACAAGGACTCTTTTACATTATTCTATCATCATTATCAAAACCATTTGCTTCCTTGATACATGGATGGAGGATTCTCCTTAAGTCTGGACAAAAATTAACTAAATTCTATGCGAAAAAGTTACTGTTACTGAGAAGCTGAACAGTAAAACAAACAGAGACTAATCTAATACCATTCTAAATCACAAATAATATTCTAAATCATCTAGTATAATAATGGCATGCACATGAAACAAAAAGTAAACAATAGAACATGAAATAAAAAAAGGGTACTTGTACGTTGAATCTGTATCTTAAAAGAAACAATCACAGGCTACATAACATGGGAAATCTAGGTCAACACAACCAGCATGGCCGAATACACATGGCTAAGCCAGAGAGAATTACTCCTATTTCGTACTATTGTGACATACATGGGGGACATAAAAAATGAACAACTGGGGATTCATATTCTAAGATGTCGACCAATTAGATGTGCCATTAGCATTGAATGTGATGGTTGCATTATTCAAACAATTATCGACGATTATGGTGTTATCCAGCTGTTTTAGTCATGTCAAGTAGTGATAGAGAGAGAATCTCATACGTGATACTACAGAGAAACAGCTCAATGATTGAACAAGACAAGACAGTATAGGGAGGATTAAGACGTGCACAAGGATAGAAGCTGTTCTTGAATGCAGCACCCACATGGTGAGCATTCCGGGGGGGAGTTGGGAGTTCCAGATCCCCCAATAAATGATGCTCATGAAATCAAAGACATAGTTGGGGACAATTTAAAGGCCCGTATAAAAATGATGATGATGATCTCACAGTAAATGCATTTTCTCCCTATTTTAAAATTTAGTAGTACCTGCGAAATTGGTAACGATGATCTCATACTCTTTGCCAACACTGACTTCACTCAGACCCACTGGCTTGAGCTCCATAGAGAGGAAAGTGGAGTCAATTTTACCTTGCTCCTGACCATCAACGTACTCTCTCAGAGGGATAAATTCAAAATACCCAATATTAGGAAGTACGGCAAAAGTGGCAAACTCAGGTGGCAATTTTGGATTGACATTTGCGCCAATCCATCCTTCAGAAGAACCGTAATCTGCACATACCAGAGGAACTTCCCCTGCATAGTGCCTCAATTTTCTCGAATAAGGTTCCATTGATCCGGTCATGATCCCATATATGTATTTGACATTGGGAAATAGCTCAGATATTAACCCATACCAGTAACTTAATCCCACACATTTTTCATAAATCATATCAGCCAATTCGGGGTTTGGCTCGAGCAGTTTCGACATGGCAGCACGAATGGATGGAACAGTAACTCGGCTGCTAAGGACCCCATCTCGGATGTCGGTACAGAGTTCTTCCCAGATTTGCTCAAAGGTTCGGAAGGCATGGACAATGCTGTGGGCAAATGTAGAGGACACAACTTGGATTTGATCCCAATAGATAAGTCCACAGAGAAGATGGCAGTATAAGGATTGGTGGAAGTCAGGTCCAAATATGACTTCGTCCGGGCTACAACAAGGGGATTGCATTGCCTTCATTGTGTTCTTGAAGTGCGAGCTACGGTACACATTGGTAGTAGCAGTCCCAGCTGCAAGACCTCCTTTTGTTTTGAACTGCTTGCTGCTGTAGATAAACTGTAATGCCTTACCATTCCCTATGGGAAATTCTCTGCAATATAATTGAGAGTTTTGGAGAGCATTAATAAAAAATATAAAGAAGATATAACATTAAGAAAAAAAAAAAAAAAAAAAACTCCCACAACCAATGGAAGAATAAAAATTTTATTTTTCCCCTAATTAAGAACTCCCGCAATAACTACTGGAGAGATTCGAACTATCTACCTTTCAACTTGAAATAACCTTCACAGCTTATTTACCAAACATCATTTAGTCTTACCAATTTCTAAACCAAATAAAGAATTAAAAAACATGAGATTAAATGAAACTTGCAAAAAAAATTGAGAAACAAACTTACAATCCTCGCAAAGGTAACTTAATCCCCTAGCTAATATGACTTTATAAAATATATATAAAATAACTTTTTTTTCCCAGCAAGAAAATTAAATTATAAAGCAATATATAAAATAAAATATCCATTCAATAAATATGTACCTGTTTCTAAAAGCAAAGGACGTCTTAAATATCTGCATGGTGGAATCCAACAATTCATCATTGAAAGGTACAAACTTGGGTTTGCCCTGAGTAGTACCAGAACTGCAAGATAATTGAAATTGATCAATAGGCAATAATACCCTTCAGTTGCAAAAAAATAAGTTTGAAATGTAGTATAAAAATAAGAGAAACAAATAGAAATACCTCAATGAGATGGTTGTTATGGGTTTTCCGGTGAGAATAGCAGCCGAACTATCACCGTCGGCGATCCTTTGAATATAAGGCTCCAAATCCTTGTGAGAAACGAGGGGTATGCATGCCTTGAAACTCTCCGGGTCTGTTCTTCCATTAAGACCCCATTTCTGTAAGTACTCTGTGCAGCCATTTTCTTCCAAAATTTTCTGTAGCGTCTCTCTCTGAACTCTCTCCACATCTTTGGTCAGAATCTCGAACTCTTCTATGAATTCTTCAGCGTCAAACTTGTCCATCTTCTCCAACATCCTCACAGAGCCTGCTAAAATTATCAACAGAACCTCATCAGTTAGTTTCAACGGATTCAACATCAAAAGCAATACATTAGGAATGCAATCAAATATAATTGAGTGCATCCAAACAAGGACAAACAAATGAATCCACAAGCATGTAATTGAGCAGCAAAATAGAGACATATAATTGAAAGAACAACAAAATTGAAATTGCATCGCTTTCGACAGGGAGGGAGAAGAACTAAAAGCCGCTGGAAAATGATGGAAGAAAAGGGGAAATTGAGGTCAACGATCCACAGTGATGCGATTATTAAAGTGAAAGTGAAAGCTCAGCAAAGACCATAACCATATACCAATTCATCAAAAAAAAAAATTCCTAGATCAGAAAGGTGAAGTTGTTTCTTTTACAATTAGTCAACCAACTCAACAATTAAAAATTTGTAAAGAAAAGAATTCAAACGTACGAGTACTCGATAAGTAGGATGAAATTCAGATTCAATGAACAATTTGTGTACTGATTCATGAACCTTTCAACAGTTAAAACCGCAAAATAGAATGGGAATACAATATAAATTCATAAAATTCATTCAATTATAAAAATTAGGCACCTGAATTCATGTATATATAAAAAAAAAATCCAGAATTTAAATTAAAAGACTTGGATATATACATACATATATATATATATATGTGTGTATAAAGTAGTTGATAAAGACGAAAAGTGAAAACACGAGAATCGCCTTGAAGTAGAAAAGTACTTGATAAAGGCCAAAATAAAATTTTCAAACAGAAAGCCTTTTTGAGAAATGAAAACCGAAACGTCAAAAAAACAACTTGCGCAAGTTTCAAATAACTGATTCAGCTCGAATTCTACAGCTAAATTGATACAGAAACAGAATTCACAAGACTGCAAAAGCCATATCAAAATCCAAAAGTAATACCGAATCAATCGTCCTTTGAGTCAGAGAATGCAGAAAGAGAAAATTACATATCACACACACATATGCATGAAGTTTGTGTATATAAATATATATAGAGAGAGAGAGAGTTTGAGTGTGTGTTACAATTTGATGCAACTTTTGAACGTTCCGATCTGGAAGAGATGAGTCCGTCCGAAGAGAAGAGCAGAGCAGAGAGAGTGAGTAGTTGACGTTCACTGACTTCGATGCTCGCGTGCCGGTTCAGTGAGGCACAAGTGGAGAACAAAAACAAACGGTTGGTGCTCTATCTCTCTACGCAATAAAATTGTATACAAACTATGCTTTTAGATAGAGAGAGAGAGCTTTTTTTTTTTTTTTTTTTTTTTTTAGAGTGAGAGACAGAGAGAGACTTTTGTTGTGTTTTTATAATGGTTTCGTTTCCCTCTTTTCGTTGGAAGGTTGGGAAGTGGCCGAAGATTCTTTCGGGTTGTTTGTAGTACAGGCGTTGCGTAACGCCGTCTATTACCTAATCTGTCCATCGCACTTGAAGGAAATTACGAGAAGACTAAATAAATGGGACCCCTTTTCATATTCTAAATTTTACAGGAGACATGAATTTAATACAAATGTCTCCTTTTAAAATTATCAAATTACCCTTTAAAATTTAAATATGAAATGATCTATTATACTATTAGGAAAATTCTTGAAAATTTTATTTAAAATATTTTGGAATTGTCAAAAAAAGAAAAATGGATAAACTAATTTATACATTCCATATTAATAGTTATGTATTTATTTTTTTGATTGTCTTACTATAATTGTCTTATTTGAAAAGTCAAAAAAAAAAATAAATGCATTTATTTTCCATAAATATATGGATAAGTTTTATAAAAATTCAAACTTAATAATATATTTATTTATATTTAAGAAGAAGAAAAAATTTGGTAAGTTTAAAAAGATAAAAGTTTGAATATGAAATAATCTATTACGCTATTAATTTCGGGAAATTTTTGAACATTTTAAGGGTATTAATAAAAAATATATATATTTATTTTATTTAAAATTTTAAAATATTTTGGAATTGTCAAAAAAAAGAAAAGAAAAGAAGAAGATGTATAAAATAATTTCTACATTCCATATTAATAGTTAGGAATTTATTTTTTTGATTGTCTTACTATAATTGTCTTATTTGAAAAGTCAAAGAGAAATAAATGTATTTTTTTTCATAAATATATGGATAAGATTTATAAAAATTGGAATTTAATAATATATTTATCTAAATTTAAGAAGAAGAAAAAACTTGGTAAGTTTAAAAAGATAAATCATACATTAATTGCATGTTTAATTCAAAAGTTGTAATGCTGGAACTATTAATTAATATTGGATTTAGGGAGTAAATGATTGCCTCAAGTTAAATACCGGATCAACCCATGCTATTTTGAGTATTAAAATTTACAAAATGATCCAATTGTTTATGGGTCTTAAAAAGTGGGGCCGGAAGGATAAAATAAGGATACTTACGCTTTGTAGAAACTGTGAAAGTGGACTACTGCTTAAAAATAAAAATAAAAATAAAAACTCACTGTAAAAATCATACTTCTTTATAAGCCTAAAAACCTGTTTGTTTGTTTTTTCTTTTTTTCTCTTTTTTGGGCCTAAAATTTTTTAATTGTTGGTAAGCTGGAGTATCTAATTCACGTAGCATTTTTCTTTTCTTTTTTCTACTCCTTTTTTTTTTTCTTTAAAATGTTGTATGTTAATTTAATTAAGTCCCAATAAAGAACGGATTTCTGTTTGTTTAAGGTATTAAATTTTAAATCTTTAATCAAGTTGGTGTGAACTATATCGACCCAAGTTCACATTGTGTGAACTTTGGATTTAACTCATTGGATAATGAGTGAAAGTAAATGGTTGTTTTCGAACAAATAATTAAAATATTAGCATGACGTCCAAAAATATAATAGAATCAACTATTCTATTCTTATCATTACTCAATATTGTCCATTTCAAATTTTTAAAAAAATAAATCAATATGTTTGTTGATAATAGGAAACAAAATCACCATTGCCCAGAGGTACTATATTTTTGGTACCACGGTTGCCCAATACTTTCTATCAAATTATATATGTATATACATATATATATATATATATATATATATATATATATTAAATGTGCAAAGTGTTTCAGTATTATATATTTATTAATTAATATAAAAATAGTTTTTGTAAAAATAGCTTCTATAAAACTTAAAAATTAGGAAAAATTATATTTTGGGGGTCAAAATTAAACATAATTGCTCTATATTGACCTTAAAGTCAAAAAAAGGTGAATAGTGACCAATGTTGAAACTTAATTGATATTAAGTGACCATTTAAGGATAATTTGGTCCAAAACAATTAAAAGTTTAATAAACACTTTAAAAATAAATTTTACATGACAAAATTGTCATCCAATATAAATAATAAGTCATTGAATTCATCTTCCTACTCTCTCTTTCTCTCTAATCCAACGTTTTCTTTTTTTTTCTTTTTAGTTTACAATTTACCAATTTAAAAAATTAAAATTTCTATATCAATATTATCTCTTTTCCACCCTTTATCTATTTTTCAAGGCTCTCCACCATCTCATATTTTCTTTTTTAGTTTACAATTTACCAATTTAAAAAATTAAGATTTCTTTATCAATATTATCTCTCTTTCACCCTTTATTTATTTTTCAAGACCACACCATGAACGCTCATTACATTTACAGTGACAAATCATACTTTTGAAACACCCTTTAACAATTGACAAAATTATGAAATTAATCAACAATGATCATTATTTCTTGAACTATAACTAAGTAGTATTAAAAAATTCCTAAAAGTTACAATCTTATATCTTAAGGAATATCACTCTGACAAATCAACTCGTAAAGTATAATAACTATACCTTGAAAATAATGAATAAGAAGAAAATTTACAATTTTCTCGTCCTGTCTCTTAGAATCTTTAGTCAATTTAAATAAATATTTATATTGGTTAATGTGGAGGGTAAATTTATCTACTTACATAATAATATATTATAAGAAGGCTATTTAGGTAATAAACCATCAAATGGTCACTTAATATCAATTAAGTTTCAACATTGGTCACTATTCACCTTTTCTTGACTTTAAAGTCACTATATAGCAATTATATTTAATTTTGGTCACTAAAATATAATTTTTCCTAAAAATTACCCAATAAAATCAATCACATTCTATATAAAACTCGTATTTTTAGTTATTTTTTATGGATAATTATAGTTTCTATAAAACTCTAAAAATTACCTAATAAAATTAATCACATTTTATATAAAACTCTTATTTTTAGTTATTTTTTATAGATAATTATCACAATATAACCGGCCCGGCCCAATTATGATTATGTCATTATCAAAAAAGGACACATGTCATCATCATATTCATCCAAGAAGCCTATAAATAGAGGCATGGAGGAAGGAGGAAGAGGTACAGAAATTGAGAATTCTAGAAATCCAGAATTCCAGAGTAAATTAATTAACTTGAGTTTCAGAGTAAAATACAAAATCTCTATATACAAAAATATTTATTAATTGATATAAAAAGAGTTTTTATCTATATTATTATTAAATATTAGATGTGTAAAGAGTTTCATTATTTATTTATATAAAAAAATATTTATTAAATGATATGAAAAGAGTTTTTACTAAAACAAAAAAAAAAAAAAATCTATAAAACAGTAAAATCTACATAATAAAATTTAAATTAACCTATTTATCTATTTATTATTATCCATTTTTAATAAAAGAAAATCTAATTAGACAAGATTTATTAATATAAAAAATATTTATTAATTGATATATAAAAGAAAATAATTTTTATAAAATTCTACCACAAATTAGCTTTTACTATGAGTATCTTAATAAAATTAAAACTAATTAGACAATTATATATTTAAAGAAAATAAAATAATTTCACTAAAACTCTATTACAAATTACAAATTACCAATTTTACTATCAATAAAACTCTATTTAAAGAGTTTGTATAAAACTCTAACGCAAATTACCAATTTATCAATTTATCATGAGTTTTTTAATAAAAAGAAACCTAATTAGACAAGTATTATTAATATAAAAAATTATTTACTAACTGATACAAAAGAAGGTTTTTAAAGAGTTTTTAAAACACAAATTACATATTTATCTATTTATTTTGAGTTTTTTTTTACTAAAAGTAAATCTAATTAGACAAGAATTATTAAAATAAAAAATATTTATTAATTGATATAAAAAGAGTTTTTAAAAGAGTTTATATTAAACTCCAACCCAAATTACCTATTTATTTATTTATTACAAGTTTTTAATAAAAGAAAATATAATTTACCTAATACAATCAATCACATTCTATATAAAACTCTTATTTTTAGTTTTTTTTATGGATAATTATAATTTTATAAAAATCTAAAAATTACCTAATAAAATCAATCATATTCTATATAAAACTCTTATTTTTAATTCTTTTTTATGGATAATTATCACAATATAACCGGGCCGACCCAGTTATGATTATGTCATTATCATAAAAGGACACATGTCATATGTCATTATCCTCTTCATCCAAGAAGCCTATAAATAGAGGCATGAAGGAAGGAGGAAGGAGTACAGAAATTGAGAATTCTAGAAATTCGAAATTCTGTCAAAGAGTTTCAGTATTTATTTATTTATATAAAAAAATATTTATTAATTGATATAAAAAGAGTTGAATTTCAGAGTAAAATACAGAAACTTTGTCAAAGAGTTTGAGTATTTCAATATTTATTTATTTATATACAAAATTATTTTTTAATTGATATAAAAAGAGTTTTTATCTATATTATTATTAGATGTGTAAAGAGTTTCAGTATTTATTTATTTATGTAAAAAAATATTTATTAAATAATATGATAAAACACTAAAATCTAAATAATAAAAATTAAATTAACCTATTTATCTATTTATTATTATCAATTTTTTAATAAAATAAATCTAATTAGACAAGAATTATTAATATAAAAAATATTTATTAATTGATATATAAAAGAAAATAATTTTTATATAACTCTACTATGAGTTTCTTAATAAAATTAAATCGAATTAGACAAGTATATATTTAAAGAAAATAAAATAATTTCAACAAAACTGTATTACAAATTACCTATTTTATTTTCCATAAAACTCTATCAACAGAGTTTTTATAAAACTCTAACACAAAATACCTATTTATCTATTTATTATGAGTTTTTTTTAATAAAAAGTAACCTAATTAAACAAGTATTATTAATATAAAAAAATATTTATTAACTGATACAAAAGGAGGTTTTAAAAGAGTTTTTAAAAAACTCTAACACAAATTACCTACTTATCTATTTATTATTAGTTTTTTAATGAAATTAAATGTAATTAGAAATTAATTATTAAAATAAAAAATATTTATTAATTGATATAAAAAGAGTTTTTAAAAGAATTTATATTAAACTCTAACACAAATTACCTAATTATTTATTATAAGTTTTTTAATAAAAGAAAATCTAAGTAGACAAGAATTATTAATATAAAATATATTTTTAATTGATATAAAAAATAAAATAATTTTTCTAAAATTCTACCACAAATTACCTTTTATTATGAGTTTTTTTTAATAAAAGCTAATCTAATTAGATAGGAATTATTCAAATATAAAAATATTTATTAATTCATGTAAAAAGAGTTAACAAATATTTTCTATAATACTCTAACACGTATTACAAATTACAATTTTTTAATAAAAGAAATCTAATTTTTAGAGTAAAATATAGAAGTTCTACCAAAGTGTTTCAGTATTTATTTAATTATATAAAAAAATATTTATTAATTAATATAAATAAAAATTTTATCTATACTACTATTAAATGTGCAAAGAGTTTCAGTATTTAAATATCTATTTATAAAAAAATATATTTATTAATTGATATGAAAAATATTTTAAATATATATATATATATATATATACTCAATCAAACTCCAAAATCTATCTAATAAAATTTAAATTAACTTATTTATCTATTTATTATTATAAATTTTATAATAAAAGAACATTGAATTAGACAAGAATTATTAGTATAAAAAATACTTATTATTTGATATATAAAATAAAATAATTTTTCTAAAACTCTACCACAAATTAACTTTTATTATGAGTTTCTTAATAAAATTAAATTAAATTAGACAAGGATATATTTAAAGAAAATAAAATATTAAATGTGCAAAGAGTTCCAGTATTTCTGTATTTATTTATTTATATAAAAAATATTTATTAATTGATATGAAAAGAGTTTTTATAAAAAAAAAAAAAAACTCTATAAAACTCTAAAATCTACCTAATAAAATTCAAATTAGCCTATTAATCTATTTATTATTATGAATTTTTTAATAAAAGTAAATCTAAAGTTTCAGTATTTATTTATTTAAAAAATATTTATTAAATGTGGAAAGAGTTTCAGTATTTGAGTATTTATTTGTTTATATAAAAAAAATATTTATTTTTTGATACGAAAAGAGTTTTTATAGAAAAAAAACTTTTATAAAACTCTAAAATCTACCTAATAAAATTCAAATTAACCTATTTATTATTATGAATTTTTTAATAAAAAAAATATAATTTTCTGAGTAAAATACAGAAGTTGTGCCAAGGTGTTTAAGTATTTATTTATTTATATAGCAAAATATTTATTAATTGATAAAAAAAAAAGTTTTTATCTATAGTATTATTACATGTGCAAAGAGTTTCAGTATTTGACTACCTATTTTTATAAAAAAAAAATTATTTATTAATTGGTATGCAAAGAGTTTTTATAAAATAAAAAAAAAATGTCAATCAAACACAAAAATCTATATAATAAAATTTAAGTTAATCTATTTATCTATTTATTATTATGAATTTTTTAATAAAAGAAAATCTAATTAGACTAGAATTATTAATATAAAAAATATTTATTAATTGATATATATTAAATAAAATAATTTTTCTAAAACTTTACTACAAATTAACTTTTATTATGAGTTTCTTAATAAAATTAAATCTAATTAAATAAGGATATATTTAAAGAAAACAAAATAATTTTTGTAAAACTCTATCACAAATCACAAATTTTATTTTCAATAAAACTCTATTACATTAAACAAAGATATAATATTTAAAGATTTTCTATAAAATTTTAACTTAAATTTTCTATTTATATATTTATTAAGTGTTTTTTAATAAAAGGAGATCTAATTAGACAAGTATTATTAATATAAATAATTATTTATTAATTGATCTAAAAAGGATTTTTTAAAGAGTTTCTATAAAACTATATCACAAATTACCTAGTTATCTATTTATTATGAGTTTTTTTAATAAAAGAAAATCTAATTAGACAGCAGTATTAGGATAAAACAAACATTGATTAATTAATATAAAAAGAGGTTTGAAAAGAGTTTCTATAAAACTCTAACACAAATTACCTATTTATCTATTTATTATGACTTTTTTAATAAAAGAAAATCTAATTAGACAAGAATTATTAATATAAAAAAATATTTATTAATTGGTATAAAAAGTGTTTTTTAAAGAATTTCTATTAAACTGTAACACAAATTACCTATTTATTTATTTATTATAAATAGATTTCCAGAAAATATAATGATTTCTATAAAACTCTATCACAAATTATCTACTTTATTTTCTTTAAAACTCTATCACAAATTATCTACTTTATTTTCTTTAAAACTCTATCACATATAACTTGTTTGTATCTATTTATTGTAAGTTTTTGGATGAAGGAAATCTAATTAGACAACGGTATATTTAAAGAAAATAAAATATATTTTTAAAAGAGTTTATATAAAATTCAAATAAAAATTACCTATTTATGTATTTATTATGAATTTTTTAATAAAATATAATATAACTTGACAAGAATTATTAATATAAAAAATATTTAATAATTGGTATAAAAAATAAAATAATTTTTCTAAAACTCTACCACAAATTATCTTTTTTTATGAGTTTTTTAATATAAAAAAATCTAATTAGAGAAGGATATATATATTTAAAGAAAATAAATAATTTATATAAAATTCTACCACAAATTACCTATTTTATTTGCAATGAAACTCTATCACATTAGATAAGGATATATTTAAATAATTTTTATAAAACTCTAACACAAATTACTAAAACTTTACCACAAATTACTAAAACTTTACCACAAATTAAGTATTCACCCATCTTAATTTAAAAATAAATAATAAAATAAGGAAAAAAGTGCAATAAACTCCCATAAACTATTAGTATAAAATACAAAATACCCTGAATTATTTAAAAAGTGCAATTTAAGGACAAAATCAAAATTTACCATCATCGGAAGTCACCGGAGATACTAGATTACCAAATTACCCTTTAGTAGAATGACCTCGTTTGATTGCAAAAACTCCCTAAACTATTTCCTTTTTGCAAAAAAACCCCTCTAAATTACAAATAGCCCCCTTAAACTAATGATTTATTGTAACTAAGGATATACCCATTACAAAAAATAATTTTACCCATTTTTATTAAATTGATCATTTCTTATTAAATTATCTTTATTATCTTTTCCTTGTCTAAATATTATCTATACCATTTATCTTAATTTTTCTTTTCAAACTTACCTTAATTTATTATTTATATCAATTTATCATAATAAAGGAAAAAAAATAAAAAATACAGTGTTGTAACATCCATCAAATTTAGCCATTTTCTAAAATTATTAAACTTATTATTAAAATTTTACTATTTAAAGTAAAATATATTATACTCAGTTTAAACTTCTTTGCAGGGAAAAAAAATAAATTTTTTATACAATATATTAATAAAAAAAACAAAAAATTACTTAAATAAAAAAATAATTTTTTTCATACAGTATATTCATGAAAAATAAAAAATTACTTAAAATTTTTCTACTTAAGATTTTTATTTAAAAAATTAATTTCAATAATTAATGGTAAATTTGTGCACATTTGATGGGAAATATGTTGTTAAAATGGTATAATTTTGTTTGTATTTATTTTATAAAGAAAAATATATTAAGTGTAATTCAATAAGAAAGAGCATTATGACCATTTAACAAAAATGTGATAATTCATGGGACATAGTGCACAAAATATAGTTCAGAGGTGTTATTTGTAAACTTGGACATAGTTCAGGGGGTTATTTGCACTTTACCCTTATATATTCTAATGGTAATAAGGGTAGCATTGTCATTTTCAAATTACAGCCTAGGTTTAGCCGGAAAAACCAAACGAAATAGTGATGTCAGGTGTTTTTTACAAAAAAAAATGGGATAGTTTAGGGAATTCACTATAAAAATAGAAGTTCAGTTTGGTTTCTTGGGTGAGAGAGTAAATATCAGGGGTTTTTTTTGCACTTTACCTTAAAATAAATTACTCTGTGATTTCATGAATGAGTAAATAACCATCCGCTGAAACATTTGAAAAAAAAAATTAGTCAACCTCTCGGTTGGGTGGGGGATACTCTACTTGAAGAGATATTAACCAAACTAGTATGCACATCGAATCCCCTTAGAGCAAGAGGTGGGCGTGGGCGTTTGCCTATTTAGTCAAAATTTTAAACTAGGTTGGACTAACATCCATCCTATATATACCCAATCACTCTCCTATCCGAATTCGATGTGGGACCAATATTCCCTTGTAACACTCTCCCCCACCCAAAATTGTATCGCTCTCGTTATGATCGGGTCACCCTGCCTACCTAGATACCTTCTGAGCCGGGTGCTTGGCATGGCAATAGATCAAGTGCGTCTGGTTTTGATACTAACTGTAATATGTGGACGTTTACCTATTTATCCAAAAGTTTAAACTGTTAGGTGAGACTAACACCCTGCCCATATTTAGCCAATCATTCTCTCATTCGGATCCGAATATCCGAATATCCCCTTGTAACACTATGCAGATAGTCACTTGTTGAATGAATAAATATTAAATGCCAAAATTACCCTTGTAAGAAACAGAATGACAAAAATAACTTGTAAAATAAAATTACCATTTGAACAAAAATTAAAGGCATGAGATCCAAATCCTTATCCACTTAAGCGCTTTTTTCCCTCCTCCATTTTTTTTTCTCTCTCTCTCCTTTTTGTCTTTTTCTTTTTTTCCCTCCCTCCCTTTCTCTCTCCTCTGTTCACTATTTTCTTTCCCTGTTTTTTTCTCTCCTATGTTTCTCTCTCTCTTTCCTTTCCGTCTTTCCTCTGTTTTCTCTTCTCTTATCGCTTTCTTTTTCTATCTTCTCTGTTTCTCTCTTTTTTTTATACTCTCCTTTTTTGTTTTTTTGGGAATTTTTTTTTTCTATTTTCTTTTATTTTTTAATTTTTGAAATGTAATTTCATTGGCCAATATAGTTAATGTTAAATTCTTCTCTCTCATAAATTTGACACTACTGTAACTTTCCAAAAAAACAAATTTTGGCACAGTTTTTATTATTATTATTATTAAATTTTGTCCCTTCCTAAAATATAGAATTATTACAAATATTGCTCACAGAACCTGCCATTGCTCAGAGATCATTGCATTGTAATTGGGTTGGGAATTAATTATATAGGAAGATGGCGTGATACTTATTTATGATTATTAATTATATATTTATTTATGATTATTAATTATGATTTTATATATATATATAAATAAATAAATAAATAACTAAAATTGACCTCTCCAAATTTTTCTCTGGTTCCTTTCTCTATCTGTTTTCTCTCTCCTCTCAGTTTTTTTTTTTTTTTAGACTGTGGTATGCTCTCTATCGCAATGTTACCTCAACTTATATTTTATTATTATTATTATTATTTTCACTACAAACCTTAATTTCTATTTTATTGGATAAAAAAATTTGAAATTAAAATCATGCTTGCGCGGGTTAAAATTCCTTTTTCTATATCTATATATATAGAAAAAGGAATTTTACTTACAAACTTTAAAACCCTCAAATTTTACTTTATGACAAATATACATATAACACACACTATATTTATATTAATTTAAGAAATAAATATATCTTTATCCGAAAGTAAAAGAAAAAAGAAAAATAGATTCTAACCAAACAACCACCACACTCTCTCTCCCTCTCTCTTCGCGGCTCCATCATCATTTTCTGAATTCAGATGATCACTTCTGTGAAGTGCTTTTGAAATCAAGATGCATGTTAAAAAGGAAAAAGGATTTAAAGACTTCCTCAAAGGGAAAAAAAAGTGACAATTTATCCAATGAAATTCAATTGAAGCTTAATGGATAGTAGAAAAAAATATTATTTTCTATCAACACATGCGATTGATCCAAAACGTGCTTATCATACCACATTTGGCATTGACGTGAATATCTTCACACAATATTTTAATATAGGATGTGTCTGGGGAGACTCTGGTGGCAGGTGTTTGCCGTAATTCAAGGGGAAAAATAAAGGAAATGAATTTTTTAAACATTTTAAAAGTTTTTCTATAATCACCTAATATTATTTTTTTATAAATTTTTTTCTAAAAGAAAAAGATAAAAAAAATTAACAATAATTTCTTTAAAAAGTTTAATGAACTTACATTTATTTTTTTTAAAGTAAATTTTATGTTTTTTTTTTTTTTTTTTTTCCCTTAGTTGATATTCTCACACACCTTCCTTGTTCAAACCATAAAGTAGTAATATTTCATAATTTCTTGAATTATTCTTTTCATGCTAAACAAATAGCGGATGGAAATTTTACTTCCTTTCATTTATTATACTTTATTTCACTTTTATTTTCTAGTAAAAAATTTAGGAGGTATTTTATAAATTATATGGTAATTGTTGGAATATATATATATATATATATATATATATATATATATATCATTGCAGAATAACATTATAAAAAACGTTATTCGTACTTACCTAAATGGTGATTATTGTCACGACTTGACCATCACATAGTTTCTCAAATATTAACAAGTTTGATCTCGATCTAGCTATATTAAACTTTTTAATTGTTTGAATTCTTGCTCAAATTTTTGTAACTGCACCTAACATAGGTAGATAGGATGATACTTCCAAAGTCAAACAATTTTCATATTAGGACAACAAATATACGCTTAATTAGGATTAGTGGATTACTAAGTTTTAACCTCTAAGTTGGCCCAGTATAAAAAACTGAAAATGAAAAATAAAAAACTAATTGCGTAGACTGACCTCATTCTAATTCTTTATAAAACCAAAAAAATGACAGACACATTTATTAATTTAATCTTCTAACGTTTTTGTAAAATATTGTTGTTTTGACAATGATAGGGAAGGTCAATGAATAGTAGGATAACAATGTTTCACACACTATTTAAACACGGTACGAAATAAGTAAATTTGAGTTTGACTTAATTATATTCTGGTCATAATTGTCCACTTGAAATCGTGTCGTGTTCGTATTTGTTTCATTTATAAAATGATTAACTAAATGTGTCAATTGAACGTATTGCGATCGTATTAAAAATAATTCGTTTAATTAAACAAGTTGAATAAATGCATTATGTTCGTGTCAAATATGACTTAAAATATATCTTGTCTTGTCATGTCAAGTCTTGATCCATTACACATATATGTCGTATTATTCATATAATAATTGTTCCGTATTTGTGTTAAGATTTATTGATGCAATTAATAATTATTGTCACATTCGTGTCAACCTAATAGAATATATATATATATATATATATATATATATATATATACACACACATATATATCTCTTGACTAGACACATATCTCTTGACTAGACACAAATAGGTGAGGACATGCGAACACGAATCAACATCCCATGGTTTCATCCTCTATTCTATCCTCCATTTTTTATTTTATTTTTATTTTTTAATTTGTGGATGTGCCTACTTTTCTAAATTTTGTACTCCTTCCAAAAAGTAGGTTGTGGATGGGTAACATGGAATGGTCCTCATAAATATCAAGTACTCCTAAAGGAAATGGAGAAGTTTGGGATAAAAGTTTTCTGGATTTGGGATGGGCAGACACAGACAATGTTTTGATGACGCCAGCCGTTGCCTCACTCACTTTCTGAAAATTGCATGTGAATGCACTTGAATATGTTGGCAATTATATATAGTTCTAACTTTCGAGAAAAAAAAAGTTATACATGGTTCTATGGTCCATACCTATGTATAATAACTATTAATTGATCAAGTAGAATGTTACCAATATTTAAAAATATTAAAAAATATATTGGTAGCATTCTTGAATTTTTTTTATTGGTAACATTCTATGATATTTTAAAAAATATTGGTAACATTCTACAAGGACAATGTTATACAAGTGGACTCCATCTACTGAAAAAAAAAAATATTGGTAAAATATTTCAGCTTTTACTGAATTAGTGAACTCCATCTACATCTTCTTTGAGAGTTAAGAGAGTTGTATAAATTGATATTGTCTTGTATATTATTTTTCTTGTATTATTGTTACGAAATGCACTTGTTTATGCTAGAATATGTGAATGAAACTTGCATGTAACGTGTTTATGTACATCACGTTAAATTACAACGTAAAATATCAAACATGTAAGCTCACCTACATGCATGATATAAAGCGTGTCTGAACTGAAATGTCTCCTTTAACGTATTTTTGGAAACACACTCACTGCAATAACATTGTCATTGGAATGGGATGTGTTTGTTTAACCGAGTGGAGGGGAGATGTTCAGAGTAGACTGAAGATGCATGACATGTAGGTTAAAAGACATGTCTGTATATGGTAGTTGTTTCAGGTCTTACAATTGAAATTGTGCAACCTTTGAGTATAGTTTTGTTGCATTTGGCTATAAATACCATGGGTTGCCATATACAATTATTCATCTCATATAGAGAATTCACGTTAATTCTATGATTTCTCTCTTCCTCCCTCATGAACTCGTAGGTTCAAGCCCGTAGTCAAGTGGTCTGTACCACTCAAAATTGGTCCGAGCCATTTTGTTCAAGTTATACTAATTTTTGTTAGGAATTATGTCTCAAATTTTCATTATTATTAGTTTCTATTTTAGAGTATATTTTTATGGTAATTTCTTATAGAGATGTGAATTGGACTCTAAGAAATTATAATCCTTATCCACGAAGGAATTGAGTATATGAAACTATAAATAGACACTTAGGCTATTGCTGAGAGTTATGAGTTGAGAGAGATGTAGCCTCAAGAGAAAGTACGATGATGGTAGGGGTGAGTTACGGGTTTGGTAGAGTGAACACTGATGGTGAGAGGAAGTCTCATAGCGTACACAGAGAACTCGGTCAAGAGTTTGTGTGCATGGTTTGGTGTTGAAATTCTCTATTATTATAATATCTCTACATATATAATAAATCTCTTCTCATCCGTGGATGTAACCCTGATTTTGGGTGAACCATGCATATATCTTGTGTTGTGGTTTGAGTGTTGTTTTCTTTTTTTATTTTGCTTCCGTTGTGCCCCAACAACTGGTATCAGAGCCAAAGGTGAAGGAGATCCAGAAAATACAAGAAGTCTCAACATGTGCTACAACGGGCTTCAGTTGTAGGTGGAGTCAATCGGCTTGGTTACATGGCATGGAGCTTGAATAGTCAAGGTGGAGCCTTGGGGTTTGACTGATTGAGCAACGTATAGTGAGGGGATAATCCTAGTTCTGCAATAAGATCGAGAAGATTGAAGTTGCAGAGAATTGTCCAAATTCAATTGCCATGAGAGGCGATGATTGACGTAATGAAATTTGAGCCAAGGTGGAGATTGTTAGGAATTATGTCTTAAATTTTCATTATTATTAGTTTCTATTTTAGAATGTATTTTTATGGTAATTTTTTATAGAGATGTGAATTGGACTCTAAGAAATTATAATCCTTATCCACAAAGGAATTGGGTATGTGACTCTATAAATAGACACTTAGGTTATTGCTGAGAGTTATGAGTTGAGAGAGATGTAGCCTCATGAGGGAGTACGATGATGGTAGGGGTGAGTTACGGATTTGGTAGAGTGAACACTGATGGTGAGAGGGAGTCTCGTGGCGTACACAGAGAACTCGGTCAAGAGTTTGTGTGCATGGTTTGGTGTTGAAATTCTCTACTATTGTAATATCTCTACATATATAATAAATCTCTTCTCATCCGTGAATGTAACCCTGATTTTGGGTGAACCACGTAGATATCTTGTGTTGTAGTTTGAGTGTTGTTTTCTTTTTTTTATTTTGCTTCCGCTGTGCCCCAACAATTTCATCGTTTATTTAGTATAGATACATTTTTAAGTCAGAAGGAGCATTACACAGGAGGTTCGCCATATCCACGATTTTGAAGCTCTTCTACTGGTGGATGGAGACCGTTGTATTCTGAGAGACAATTCCCATGGAGTCCGTTAGTACCATGCGAGGCGTAAATTGTCTTAAGGATATAGTATTCAACACTATACTCGGTCTAGATTTTTTTATTTTTTATTTTGTATATTTAATTATTTGTTTTTAATATATTATTAATTATTTCATTACATATTAATATAAAATTTAATATATTTTAAATGTTAGACATATATTTTCTAACACTATACAATTAATTATTTATGTCACATAACACTTAAATTAGTAAATTAAATCAGTCATATTCATATAAAACAATTGGACATGTGAAAATATCTATACATATCAAATTAAATAGGAAAGCAACCGGAAGTCGAAGCTTATTAAGGTCCTGTTTGGAGGAGCTTTCAGTCTCTAAAATTCCTTCCACTGAATAGGTTTTGAAAAATGCATTTTGCTGAAAGGAATTAAAAACAAAGAAGTTGTTTGGTGGGTAATATTTTTTGAAGCTCTTTAAATATTAAAATAATTTAACTTGACAATTATATCCTTAATAAATTATGAATAATACAAAAGAGTTTAATTGGGATGTACAAAGACAGAGAAGAAAATAAAAACCATAATTAAAGTGATGGGACCATAATTAAAGTGATGGAGTGAAATTGCCGATGATGCAGCAACAATTAATTGGCATATTGAAAATCCGTGTATAAAAATTTAACCCAATTTACTTGCCAAAAGGTTTTTTTTTTTTTTTTTTTTTTTTTCCCTTTACCATGTGATAGAACTTGAAAGAGATGGAAAAAGAAAAAGAAAGAAAAATAAAATGAAAGAGAGAGATGGCAACAAAAATATCCCATTTTTATTCTTATTTATAACTATAAATCACTTTAACAGCGAAATGGGTAACCTTCAAAGAAAAGAATTTATATATATATATATTGTGTGCGTGTGTGTGTATATATATATATTGAGAGAAAAAAAAAAAGTTATTTAGAATTATATGTAGCCATGTAGGGTTAAATTTTGGATAAGATTTCATAAATCTTAGAACTCTTCAGACTTTGAAGACAAATAGGAATCAATAATAATTTTTATTGCAATTCCACAATCTCTTTATTCTTCCTTGAATCGTTTTTTTAACAATATTTTTTCAATAAAGCTCTGTTAAATTTTGCTCAACATTATTTATTTATTTATTTATGGTAAAAAACAAACGAAGAAGATGATACAGAAAGAGAAAGATAAAAGTTTGCATAAATAGAAATAGATTAAATAATGGACAATATAAGAATTTTATATTTTTTACTTAAAAAAGTGTAGAGTTTGAGGGAAGTCGATTAGGAAGCATGTTTTATTACCTTTGGTTAATCGGGTTTCTAAACCACTTAGACTTTTTAAAAGTTTGTTTTTATAAATTTTACTAAACCGCTTTTTATTATTGGTAAAGGACTTTCTGAGCTTAAAAGCCCGTTTTGAGGCTACAAGAAATCCATCCAAACAAGCCTTAAATTACTTGATTACAAGAATCACCGAGAAAAATTATTATAAGAAAAAGAAGTACATCAAAGAGAATAATGCAATCTTTTTTTTCTTCTGTAAAATACTCTCACACTTCACAATAATTCCAAAACGTAATGTTCCACACCATTCAAGAGATTGTAATTGTGTAACTTGATTTATTAAGTGAAGAAAATCAAATAGAGTGCCAGATTTTTTTTTTTTTAAGTTAAAGAATAGAGTGCCAGAGTTGTACAAAAGTGTGAAATCATTTATTTAATTATTTATTTTATCACTACAAAAATGTGAAAATAACTCACCCATATTGTATGTATAATAATAGTATCAGAAAAAGAAGTACATCAAAGAGAATAATGCAACCTTTTTTCTGTAAAATACTCTCACGCTTCACAATAATTCCAAAACGTAATGTTCCACGCTATCTAAGAGATGTAATTGTGTGACTTGATTTATTATTAGAAGAAAATCAAATAGAATGCAAGACTTGTACAAAAGTGCGAAAATAACACAACCATATATATAACATTTGTAAACAGTATATATATACACAAATGATCTCCTTCACACTTGTGATTAAGAGAGTAGTTTTGTTTTAATTTAACAATCATGTTGCAAACTCATTTTTTTTTCTTCTTTATTTTAAGTTTTTAAATAATACATAATTACATATCTCCTTAAAACAATGACAAATCTTTTAAGCTGCACATTTCCCGAACGAAGATGTTGAATGAGAAAATGTGAGCTAGGTGTGGGCCCCTATTACATAACGTAAGTGATGGAGTCTATGGGTGTTAGTCCCACCTAATAACTTAAATTTTTAGACCAGATTGCGAAGTACCGATCCGTTACAATTGGTATCAAAATCAGACTCAGTCCTTAATTCAGCATCACGCTAAGCGCCCAGTCCAAAGGGTGTCCGAGTCTTCACCCCGAGTAGACAGAATGGCCCGAAATATAACGAGTTTGAGTGAGAGAGAATATAATAAATAAAAACTTATCCCAAATTGGATAGGTAATCTTATCAATTTTAAGGATGTATTTTTAATTGTTTTTCTAAAGTAACATTGGGCTTTTCCAGGTCCCAATCAAAAGAAATGGATTAGACAAGCTGGAAACCACCAGCCCACGACTCTGTGAATTTTATTCGCACACATAATTTGCTGAATCTTGTCCAGGTTACCCTTTGTATAACTCTAATTACTCCAAAAAAAAAAATGCACTCAATTAGGTATCTCACTGTCATTAATAGATTACAAGCACACATAATCTCTGCTCTAAAAGGAAGAACGTAAAATTATTTCTTCTGTAGGGACCAGAAATTTGAATTTACCCATAATTCACCATTTTTAAATATTAGATCTGAAAATCGAATCTTTTAAAATAAACTTGCGTATTGAATAGCTTTTGAAGTCTCATATTATATTTAAATATTTGAGTGGACGAGAAAGAAAAATGAGAGTCACAAGTTTTTGATGACAGCCGAATAATTAATATTTTATTTTCTTAGGGTAAAGTTGCCATCAATGCCACTGTTTTGGCTGTTAAGAGGTCACGATATCTAGGCAGCCCTAAACCTCAAGTACTCGCAAAGTATTATGGTCATATTTGTTGAATGTGATAAAATTTTATCGAGGCGGACAAAATTAGTGGCTTGAATGTGATATTTGTTGGACAAAATAATTAATGTCTTCCATCATAATACAATATCAAGATATATATATATATATATATATATATATATAGTGAGTCTGGGGATCTACGTGTGTACTTTGGTGGGCTCAAGTCCATCCCAATATTTTTATTTTTTATTTTTACTATAAGTAATTCTAATCCAATTAAAAATAATAATAATTATTATTGTTTTTAGTATTAACCTATCCTATTAATAATTCCTAAATTCACCTAGTGACGTAAATAGAATCAACAAATTTGTTTATAAGGAACGACGTTACTTTGAATACATAAAGTAAGGTGTTTTAAAAAAATTGATATTATATTAATAATTATGTGATTATTCTCATTACGTATATTTATAATGATAGAAGATCCAAATTCATAAGTAAACGAAATGTAATAGGAATCCTTATAACATAAAGAAACATAATTCCCCAAAATACTAAACTTGAAAATAAGTCTAAAAATTCTAAGAAAATATAATATAAAAAATGAATCAAATCCAAGTTCTTTTAAAAAACTAACAAAAAAATCTCGCTTTGAGGCCCTAAACAATGGTATTTTGCCGAAAAATAGGTTACATCATAACATAATTGTGAGTCTTGTTCGTTGGGCCATTTCCAGTAAATAAATAAATAAATAAAATCTCATGTCGGCTAAAAATATGAACATTTCGGGATCAACAAAAAAAATCTGTCAGCAATTCAGCATGCCCATTTGAATATTTAAATAATACCAAAAGTACCAAAATTGAATAATATAATAACTGTTTAATACATTAAGATTTTACAACAATCTTTTAAAAAGATATTTGTATAAACTAATAAATATTTGAACCAAGAAAAAATGGCAAACTGAAAAAATATATATTTTAAAATTTAGACTTTGTTTGTTTCAACGTAAAATATCTTCTTAAAAAATATATATATTTTTTAGATAATATATATATATATAGTGTTGACAAAGGTCTAGGTCTAAGCTAAGTCACATAAAGTGAGAGTTAGAGCAAATTCGAGAGCAGGAGCGTGAGAGCGGCAGAATTAAGTCATAAATAGTGAGAATTTAAGCCAGAACGCGAGTGCAACAGAAGAGCGAGTTCGGAGCGTGAGAGCGATACCCGTTTAGAAGAATTGTGTGACTTAGGGTCTAAGTCTAAGTTGAGGTCGAGTTCATTGGATAGAGTGTGTAAAATAGCTTACTGAACATTGATGAGTAAATTATTTTTGTTAAGTTTGAATATTTTCTTTTTTTCATAAATATTTTAAGACAAATCTAACATTAAAAAATAAAAAATATTTATATCCGAACAAACAGAGGAGTGCCTTCCACAATCTATATTTTGCAATATTTGTAAGCAAGGTGTTGTGGCATTTCCATTTTGGTTCTGGCGACGGTTTAGTATGATGATAGGTTGATTAAAAATTGTCTCCTAGCGTGATGTGGTGGACAAGATATTTAAAATTTAGTGGTAACACATCCATCATAATACCTAGTGCACCAATTCTTGATAGCACTAAGAATTCTGTGGTGACTAACAAAAAAAAAAAAAAAAAAAAAACCCAAAGAGAAGAATTTTGTAGTGGTTTTCATATTTATTCCAAATCATGCACTTGGTGTTGATAATGAATTATTAACGCACCTACGTTGGAAAATAATATCAAACTCCTTCCCACCATTCCGATGAAATATCTTTGTCATTATCCATTATGTCTCTATTAATATGTAATTTTTTTAATCTCGTAAATAATTTCATTCACAAAAATTTTGTTACCAATAAAAATTATGACTAAAAACTCATTATTTATAAGAAAAAAGTTATTTGTCATTTACTTTGTTGATGAGCGTGTTGAAACTTAAATCGCACTAAAATAATATAACAGAAAAGTCATTGTGAATGCATAACTAGCCACCGAATAAAGAAAGTTGTACACGACAATTTTTCGATCCAACAGCTAATAGAGTGAGTTTATTAAGACTTATATTGTCCTTGATTTTAAAAAATTAATTTCATTTAATTTTTCTTTACTAAAGCATTTTAAGTAGGCCAACTCAAATATTCACATGTTACTTGCCTTCTCTTCCGTCATGGATGAGCCAAAAGAAAAATAATGATAGCTCCCCTTAAACGCAATTAGATCCAAAGTGGAATTGATCCAAATCTAAGTTGAAAATTGGCTTAGCTAGATTCATTTCAATTACAGAATAAATAATAATAATAATAATAATAATAAAGGTAAAGTACAGTCGCACCTTCAAAGTTTGGCAAAAGGACACTTAAAAAAAATTTACCTGTTTTTTTTTTTACAAAGACATCTCCTAAAGGTTCAAATGGACAAAGACACCCCTTTACATGAGAAATTGACCAAATTACCTTTTGACCGTTTAGGAGACCTTTTTAACTTTACAATTTAATAAATTGGACCAATTTACTCTAATGAACAATTTATGCATAAAAAATAAAAAAAAAACTTTATATTGTTCACTTTTTCGGTTTTTTTATTTTTTATTATTACTTTATAAACGTCCCAACTTCTTAAAAATGTAGACATCTAAAATGATTTTTTGATCCAATACATAAATTATATTTTTTGATTTTTCAAATAAATTATATTTTGTTATTACTTCTTTTCTTTTTCTTTTTTATTTTTAAATTAAGATGCTTAATTCTTTCATCTAAAAAAATTAACCAATCTCTTTTTCTTAAAAATAAAAAATATGGTACCAGTATAACTTTATGCATCTGAAATTATATATCAAATATTATGCATTTCCCAATATATATATATAAAAAAGAAGGTACCAGTATAACTTTATGCATCTTAACTTTATTCATGCCCTTTTTTTTTTTTTTTTTGCTCCCTTTCTTGTATTATTATTTTTTCCCATTGTCTTATTATTATTTTTCCCCCTTTTATGTTGGGAAATGCATAATATTTTATATATAATTTAAGATGCATAAAATTATACTAATACCGTATTTTTTATTTTTAAGGAAAATAGATTAGATTAATTTTTTTAGATGAAAGAATTAAATATCTTAATTTAAAAAAAAAAAAAAAAGAGAAGTAAAAACAAAATATTATTTATTTGAAATATATGTATTGGATTAAAAAATCATTTTAGACGTCTACATTTTTAAGAAGTTGGAATATTTATAAAATAAATAACAAAAATATATATATATATATATATATAAAGTTTTTTTTTTTTTAATGCATAAATTGTTCATGTAAAGTTAAAAAAGTCTTTTAAACGGTCAAATGATAATTTTGTCAATTTCTCATATAAAGAGGTTTATTTATTTATTTTTAAATCTCCCAGAGATGTTTTTGTTCAAAATATATGTAAATTTTTTCTGAGTATTTTTTTTTTTTTTTTTTTGACAAACCTGGATGTACTTTATCCTAATAATAATATGAATATTTAAAAAGCCCAAAAGACCACATTCACAGCTCACTCGTGCGTTTGTCGGACCTTTTGAACTACACATATATCTATACAATGCAATCCAAGGATGTGACGTAGGAGACAAGAAAAATCTTAAAAACATATGATTAGACAACTTTATCACATATATCTATACTTGTTATATCTCTCTCTATTATATCGACTTTCTTATGCGCTATCTTTTTTTAAAAAAATAAATTAATACTCTATTTAAAATAGGAGTTTATTTTGTGAAGAATCACATTTTCAATAGATGATGAGTTTAGTTAGATTTGAGATGCGTTTTGTTTCTATTATATTTGTTTTTGAATTATTACAATATTAATTTTAACGATAATAATATATTTAATGTGATCTTATTTTATTTTATATAATATTAAAACACTTCGTCAATAATGGTCCAAAACTAAAACACCAAAAGATTATTATTGTTTTTTTTTTTTTTTTTTGACAACTGTTCATAGTTCAAAACTATATTTTATATATTTATATTTCCGACATTTTTACAAAAAAACATGGTTTTCAAACGTGCTTTCAATTTTTTTCTAAAACATTCTTACCACAAAAACATTATTTCTGTGTTAGTCAAAAACAAAACGTTTAAAACAAATTGCATGCCAAATTGGCCTTTAGAATTTAGGTATAAGGTTGTACTACTTGGATCTATCTCCTTTGAGTTAATATACAAGAATTTATTAGTATTAGAGTAATGATAATTATACTGAAGTAATGCACCGAATTATTGGACAGAATGATGTGGCAGTCCAACTGGGAGATAACGTGATTTAATATGATTTTTTACTAATTTAATTATTCATTTTTACTATTCACCATTCCATCCCTAATTTCAAAAACTTATTCGCCGTCCTCAATTTCTCATACTAAGTTTTTCTCATCATCCTCAATTTATTTCTCTGATTCGACGTGATCTGCAACGACTCCAAATATTTTGACGATCTAAAAGAAGCTTTTGACCAATTGCAGCTTTTTGACGATTTGGAACCATCGAGTACCTCTGGTAAATCAAATATATATATATATATATATATATATATATATATATATATATATATATAGATGAAATTGTTTGATCAGCACTAATCGTCTGAATCAATCTCTATTCAATGGATTGACATTGGTGTTAAACTCTTAAAAAAAAATTTGCAGCAACATATATATGTATAGGGAGATTGATATATATATATATATTTGATTTATTAGAAGTACTCTGCATATCGCGTCCAATAAGAGTAAGAAGAAAAAAAAAAAAAAACGTGATCTTTGTCTAAGAAATTGGAGAGGCGGAGAGGTTTATGAAATTGGGGATATGATGGTGAATAGTAAAAATAAATAATTAAATTACTAAAAATTTACGTTAAATCATGTTCTTTATCAACTGGACTTTCACATCATTCTGCCCAACAAATCATTACACGACTTTGGTATAATTATCATTACTCTTACTATTATTGTCATATTACAACTTGAATTTATGATGAGGTTATATATATTTTTTAATTTTAAATTTTAAATACTGATTTAGTACTCCCAATCTTTAATATATATATATATATATATATATATATATGATTTTGTGTCATTATCATCATATCTAAGCTCAACAATGACCAATATAGGTTCTGAATTTACAAGTGGTTTGAGTATAGTTGGAAGATATTCTATTGCCAATGATGCTGTCTCTGGTGTCCCAATCCTGAGTAGATACCCACTTGTACAGTGTTTTCTAGTATCATTTTTCAAAGTGTATTTTGTCATTTTGGTGTAAAGCAGGTCTTTCAAATCACACAAAATTTGAAAGAAACCATCACAGAAAAAACGAAAAGAAGAAGTGATATATATATATATATATATATTTCGATCATTGTGTCTGTGTCTCTGTTTTTTTTTCCTTACTATAAAGAAAATCATATTCCCTTGTTTTCAGAAAACAAAACACGAAAAAAAAAAAAAAAAAAAATGAATTTATCAACAATTAATTTAATTACGATTTCTTTAAAACTGTTATTTCAATTAAATCAATTTCAGAGAACATTTTTTTTTTCTTTTAAAAGTTTTAACAATAACTTTCTATTTTCAAAATTTATAGGTACATGTTAATATAATAATAAAAAAATAGACTATCACAATTTTCAAATTAAAAAAAAACGTCAAACATTCCATAAATGTCGAATTATAGAAGGCTCCACCCACTGAGGATCTTATCCAGATGCTGTTAAGAAGTAAGCTCTCTCCTTTATTCTACTTTTCTCTAATTTTTCTTTCAATAATTTTTTTTTTAATTAAAAAAAATACTTACACAATTATAAATATTGATACATTGTTTGAACCCCTTACCTCCCACTCTCCCACTCTATTTATAGAGAAATTAAAGTCTTTAGAGAGAGGAGAGGTTTGCTTAAACTAAATCCAATAATAATAATAATAATAATATTATTATTATTAAATAAATAAATAAATAATAAAAAATCTAAATGCAATATTGAAAAAATCTTGGATACATGAAAGTAGTTATTTTATTTTATGTTATTTTTGTGGTTGTTAATTACATTCCTTCCTTTTATGATGTGTTTTATAGGTGTGACCTATCACTATCAAAGTTGTTTGGCATGTACACGTGTAATTGATGGAAAAGGAAACAAGTCAATTCATTCGCTCAAGATGAGTTGCCATTCTGGGCTTCCAAACAGTTTCAATCAAAAGCATTTCAACAGTACAAAAACTTTTTCGTATTCGGTTGGAGGGAAGGGATACGGGAAGGCATTATTAGAGAATGGAATGTATTTCTTTCACTTTTTATTTGATTAAATAAAATAAGTAGTATGAATGATGGATGGAATAATATATTTTTTTTATTTAGTTAGAAGGAAGGGAAATAGATTTTTTATATTCTTTTTACTAATATACCCTCAGTATTTAAAAATTCTATATCTATTCTAAATTTTTAGGAAGATTAGAAATGAAAAATCTATATTTGTATTAGTTATTATTTCTTTTCTCTCCTCTTCTTCTCAATTTTGGGCGGATAGAAAAATACAAATAAAGGAGGGATGAAACATCCTCTTTGCTTCCTCCCGCTTTTCCCTTCCCTTCAACCAAACACAAAAAAGTTAGCTTTTTCCTTCCCTCTAATCAAATACGAAAAAGTTAACTTATCCCCCCGTCATCCATCCCTCCTCAATCCTTCTCTCTAACTAAAAATAGCATAACTTCTTAAAGCCACACAAATTACTCTTCCACACAATTGCAAATAACTTTTCTTTCACCCATTTTGGGTATTATTAATTGGCATTCCCTGCTTTTGCATCTATTCCATTTTTTTTTCTTGGAAAAATTAGATGACAGTAACCAAAAAAAAATTAGAGCAATTTTAAACTCATGAAAAGATAAACAATAACAAATTTTTTTAAAAATTTGCTCACCAGTGACCCTTTAACATTAATGTCCTAAATACCCTTATACCACAACCCTACCATCCTCCACTCCCACCTCATTCTCATCTACGTAAAATTCAAATCATGGTAAAAGGGTATTTAGGATATTAAATCTAAATGATCGCTAATTGACAATTATTGTTAAAATTTGATTATATTCATATTCCCTTGTGTTTGAGGTTACCATAAATTAAGCAAAAAATATATATCAATTTTGGTCACCAAAATTTATTTTTTCCTTTTTTCTTTTCCTAGTGCATTGTGTCAGTGACAATAAAATAAAAAATGTTAGCTTCGGATGCATCTAGGGATGGCATTTTGCTCCGCAAAGATGGGTATTCGCCCGTTTAGATAGGTAAACTATTAAATTTATCCTTATTTTATTAGTATATATAGTTAGTTCTAAAAATCTTAGGTTACATTCACTCACTTTCTCAACCGTTTTAGAGAGCGATGGAGCCCTACAAATTAAGAATACTCACACACTTAAATTTTATGCTAAATTATTATTAAATTTTATGTTAAATTATTATTTGTTCATTTTTTATGATTTTTTTCAATAGTTATATAATTGTATTAAAAATGAGGAAAAATTCTGGAACTAAACAGGGCGGTGATAGAGTGGAAAGCCCCCCGTTTAGCCCTTTTTAGGCTGGAACGGTGCAGGGTTTTCTAAACGATTGTCGAGATAGGAGAGGGTATACCTGCCCAAAACCACTTCCGTTGCCGTCCGTAAATGCATCTGCATATGAGTTAATGGAACGAAGATAATATGCGTAACTAGTTGTATCTCGAACTATTCTTGATTTTGATGTAGAAATCCCTCAATTAAGCATAAGTCTGAATAGGCTCTAATATTATCCAAGTGATTGTTTTTAAACTCAAATCACAGTTACACCAAACAAGGACTCTTTATATTTCAACTTAGAATTTACATAAAATTACACATCCAAAATTCTCTGTTTTACAAGAAATTATTCGTTGCAAACTTGCAATAGTTGCAACGATGAGGTGGTAGACAAACGGCCACAAATATTCCATCGAAACAAATTTATCAGCTAAGTAATTTTGGACTAAAATGTTAAGTCATGTCGATCTTCAGATGTCACTAAATAAGCCATTCTTCATGACGGGCGTAATATCAATTAAGTTGTAGTTAACTTATTTGTCAGTTCAGGTACCTGGACAATTGATTTTTTCAATCAAATTATTGATGGTCAACGAATTTAATTTATGAATTCTTGAATTATTCAAAAATGACTCAAAGTCTTAGAGATTTTTTTACATAGTTTGGTCCATTGACCTACAAGACGAGGTCTTATCAAAATTTCTGATGATAAGGTGTGTTGAGAGGGTCTCACCCTCTTGAGTCTGACACCTTAGTCAAACAAAATAGATGAACAAACTTTCAATTACAAATTTAATATGAAATGAAAACGACCCATTTTATAACAATTTCATAGTTTAATCAAAATGACAACAAAAATTATCAAACAGAACATAAACTTTTATATAGTTCATGTGATACTCATTTGAGCCCAACTCTGTAAAACAAGGGCCCAAAACTATCGGAGTGGGTCTGTGCACTTTCTGGAAAACAATATTTAAAACAATGTCATTTTGAGACTAGTTTTATAACTATAGGCCATGTCCAACCAAACTTCATAGCCCAATAACTGAATTGGGCTTTACCGGAAAAGGCAGGGCTTCATTAATTGGTGTCGGTACCAAACTGGCCTAGGTGGGCTTGGACCCAGTCCACGTTAACTTGGTTGAAAACTGCGTCAAGTTAGATGTGTTGAAGAACTCATTGATCAATTTGGAGAATATTTGGATTAATGGTTTATAATTAACTTTGACTTAATAATAAGTTAATTGTTGAGTAGGCATACCTTTATTTATTGACATACCAGCTTATCAGTCCAACCAATAAAGAGGTATATTTAGGATATAACAAAAAAAATATATGAATTTATACAATTAAAATGCATCTTGACTTTGGATTAGAGTTCAAAATTTCTAAATCCAAAGTTGAATTCTTTAATCCAAATTTTTTCTTCTATTTTCATTTTGGATTAATATACTCAAAAAAATCATAATACATCTTAACATACTATAAACACCTTTATTTAATGGTACATATGTACATATTTTATTCTGCTTCTATCAAATAATGCACCCACCATTCCACCAAACTCTTTGTACCGACCACAATGGGGAACAAGGAGTCACAAATCTTTGGTGGCTAATTGTAACGGATTGATGATTTACCGGACCCAAAAGTTTAAATTATTCATTTGTAATATCCAACTCATATATTATCCGATCACTCTTTCAACGGTAAAGGTTGAACTCTGGTACCATCTATAATTATTAGGAGAAATTAATCCATATAACTATTAGGTAGAACTAACACCCGACCCATATATATTTAATCATTTTTTAGTTTAAATTCGACGCGGAACAAATCACTTTTTATAACACTAAGCCACCACTATTTAAATAAATTATATTTTTATTATTTTACTTTATGGCGAGAATGTCAAGGTTGGTGGGGAGGAAAAATGTGCTTTGTTTGAACAAGAATTTCGGAATGGAAAGAGCAACTCAACTGCTCAATAACACAATAATTACAATAAATTAAAGGATGTCTAAATTTGACCCAATAAAATAACTATTTAATTAATGAATGGGTTCTAATTTCCCAAATCAGACTCAAAACAACCATGGAATCCCCACAGGTTTCAGGTTGGTGGGTCATCCTCGTAACTCCAAAGGTTTTGTTGGTGTTGGTGTTTTTCGAGGAGAGTCAACAGAAAGCAGCGACAAGCAGCCAATAAAGTGGCGCCAGCATGCGTCAACTTGATAACGCCGTCACGTCATAATTAGGTTTCCGTTTCATAAAGGAATATGCGCCCCTCCATACTTGGAAGTAATAATTATTACACCAGCCTTTTATTTCAGAGATCAAGTGTTAATTAGCCCACCATAGGTTCATGTTCCTTACCATTCAGTTCATTATCTTTACGGACAACCGAACACTAAGGATAAGATTGAAATTTTATTCTTTTTTAATTTTTATTTTTCTCCAAAGATAACATAGGGTAAATTAGTATGACACTCATATAACGTGTCATTGTCTCAATAAACATTAGTGGTCTGGCCTAGGTGGTTCAATAATTAAACTCGAAAGTCTAATTATTAACAATTTACTATAACGATCTTTAAATTCAAAATTATTATAACGAGCTATAATTAATTGATTTAAAATTATATAGCACCAGTTAATCACAATTGGATACGTAAATAATTGTATCCAAAATAAATAAAATTTGAAGATTTAAAATATTAATACAATATAAATTTAGAGTGTATTTAAAAATTTCAAATTTTAACTTTCATAAAGTCTAAAATTATTTGAATTTAAATAAATTTAAATAATATGCATAATTTGCTAGAGATTACACATCTCCAAATTTAGCTTATAACAAATTTTAACTTTCATAAAGTCTAAAATTATTTGAATTTAGATAAATTTAAATAATATGCATAATTTGCTAGAGATTACACATCTCCAAATTTAGCTTATAACCATAAATACATTCGTCTATTTGAATTTTGAGTGTCACCGCGCTGTTGATTCAAATGTCAATACTTGGTGGTGTACCTAGCTGAATTTTTCTCAACCCTAAGAAACGTGGAAACACGAGGCAGCGAGTATACTTTATGGAGCACACGCGCGAATGTGTTCTATATGTATATATACGTATATATGTGTTGTGTGATTTGTATCCACGGACACAACACAAATCAATAAACGCCGTCACAAAGAGTCACACTCACTGTGTGCAGCATTTCAGCAGCGGAGCCTCTCCACTCTGCCTTCCTCTCTCCGTCGTAGCCACCACCACTGCGATTACACGAAGAGAGAGAGAGAGAGAGAATGCAGGCTCTTCATCTCCGATAATCGCCTTAGCACCGATCATTTGCCGAAAAATCAGGATCTTCTAGATCTTCAACCATAGTACGGGTGAGGTCTTGATTGAGCTTCTCAGGGTTTAATCAATGGCTTCGGAGGACGTTAAGACGAGGGAATCTGCCGTCTCTACTTTTGTGAATCTCGCCGAAGAGGCAAAGCTGGCTAGGGAAGGAGTTAAGGCTCCGAGTTATGCGATCCTCACTATCTGCAAATCTCTGTTCGCAGGAGGAGTCGCCGGAGGCGTGTGAGTTGGATTTAATATTGAAAATTTTATTTTTCAAAGCAGAAATGAATTGCTTGCTAATCTGGTTGGTTGCTGAGAAAAAAATTATGATAATTAAGGAGAGGACATTTGAAATTTTACAATTTTGTTGTTGTTGTTTATTGCGTTCTGTGAAAGAGGAAAAATTAAATTAATTTGATCAAATTGTTGTAACTTAAATTTTGTATAAAAATTCGCTCCCATTTTCACACACTTTAATTTCATATGTATATATAGCATGCATATCCTGATCCTTAACCGAAATAGTGAATTTATAATACTCAGATATATCGTCTTATAACTATTGTGTGAACTTTGGCGATAGGCCACACATTAAACTTATTTTTAATTACTTTCTGAAGAAGTAGTATCATTCGTCTATTGCTACTTTCTGGGAAAAAAATTATCTGTTCATGCCTAAAGTTTTAATTTTGTTTTATCTCAAGGAAAAGAATTATCGAAAAAGCTTTTTTCTCAAAGCAAGAACAGTGACACTGGTGATCTTGATTTATTATTGAGTATTATAATATATCACTAAGTATATATGCCTTGTGTCCAAACCCGTTTCTATTCTTGGTTGTTTTCCATGGTGTTTAGTATGCTACTGACCTATGGTTATTTGTCCTGGAAATTTCATACTTAATATGTTTTAATATGTAATGATAATATAAACATCATCATTTCTTGTACACTGAGAACATGTAGTGAGCTTCATGTGAGAGAATTTCTCAATTTGATTTTGCTTCTCCAATGATGGTTAGAAATATTCATGTTTTAGGGCTAAAATTGTTGTGGTATAATGTTTTAAGTGCTGACGTGACATCTAAAAGAGAGGGGGTAAGGTTATAGGTTTAAGTTACCATTGGTAAAAAAGAATATATATATATATATATATATATATATATATATATTTTTTTTTTTCCCCTCCAAAATTCCACTGTATTTTATAGTTTTTTGTTCTCCCTGACTGTGGTACTGTTTTTGACAAGTTATGGGATGTGTATAATGCATATTGTTTTTATTTATTTATTTATTTATTATCTCAAGCCAAAATTAAAAAGTAGAAACATTCAAGTCTCAATACTGTAATACCAGTTCCGCTCAGATTTTGGGATAGGTTGAACGGGTTGTTTCTGGTAAGCATATCCAATATTTTTTGTCATAGAAGTAAACATGTCTTGCATTGTATATTGATTCTCAAATGTTAAATTGTTCCTGCATTGGGTTGAAATGTTTCTTAGTTGGTACTCACCACACACATGCCTCCACTGAGGGTCGAACCCTTGACCTCCCTTGGGGAAGTAGGGGCCTGGTATCGCTGGACCACTGCCCGTTGGTCATTGGGTTGAAATGTTTAACATACCATATATTGTTTTTATCTACATTTAATTAAATTTATCTGGGGATTGCATAGCGTGAAATTTGCCATAGATGTCTGCCTCATTTTAACAAATCTCAGCTTCCTGTCTTTGTGAGAGATCCTTCAATGATCATGAAAATTCCATGATAGCTTGAAACATGTAATAGATTAATTTTTTTTTTTTTTTTTTGCAATTGGGTAATATAATGGTATTCAATCCAGTTCTTCAAGTTATGGTTATGAATGATCCGTGCAGAGATAAGTGGTGGGTTGCTCAAGCTTGCTAAAAAAATTGATATATTTCATTGAACTCTGCTTGTTTATATCTTGAGTTGTTCTCGAGTGAGCCTCTAACAGCACCAGTCGCAAGTTGAACTCGATACTTAGTTTTTTCATATAATCCTAGAGTATTTATCTACTTATAGAGACGATTTTGAGCCAAGCTCAATAAATGAATAATCTCAGTTGTGTTGCTTGTTTCCTTTTGTGGCCCAACTTGAAGTCTCCTTCACACATACAACAATGCTCAGGGTTCTCTTTTCTTCTAAATTATATTTTATGATCGTTAAGTTCTAATAAATTGTAGCTTGCAAGCGAAGAATAGTACCGATTATAACGAAACTGCTTTAATCTAAACATACATTAACTTACCCAAAAAAATTCCCATTAATATAGCTGATTGATACTCAATAGAGTGACCAGAATGTGGTATCTTTTCTACTAAAATGAGTTTTTCTAATCCTTGCAGTACTAGTGCATATTGATTGACTTGCAGCATTTCTATTGCAGGTCACGCACTGCTGTAGCACCTTTGGAACGGTTAAAAATATTGCTACAGGTTGATTTTCTTTTTGAGAAAAAATTATTTTATTTTCTTTTCTCATAAAAAAATTATGTATATGCTTGCTAGTTCCTTCTACTTGTTATTCATCAGAGCTGAATTGCACAATTTGAAATCTGGAATTACTCTTGTAAAGTGTTAATATTAATTTTGCCAAATGAAAACAAAATATAATGCCGTGATAGTATTGAGAAGGCTCCAGCTGACAATAGTTGTAAGTCTTCTATTATTTTAAGACGTCTTGGCTTGCTCGAGCTCGTCTTACCCGCGACCTCGAGGAGGGGGGCAAAATGTTGATGAACTCGCCACATCACCTGTCTGTGTGGCACCTCCTCGAACAAATGCTTCTCATCACTTGCTTATGTGGCCCCACCTGTCTCAACAGGCACACCTGGCCAGAATCTGTCTGGCGTGTCGTCAAGAAAATGGGACAAGTAATCCTGGGCTGCTCGCCCCATGACTGGAAATACTGGCGAGGAAGGGGTCGCTACCCTTCACTCCTTTAAGGACGTACCCCTCTCCATTCGGATGGGTCCCTCCTCATTGCACTATCCATCGCTCGAGGTCCCTACCTGCAGACGGGACCTCGGGCGCGTGATTACTTCTGTCACCTCGAGCTCCCCTCGCCATAAACACGAGGGGACCTCGAAGTCTGGCCACCTCGAATTCCCGACCTGGGATCTGAAGGGAATTCGAGGACCAAGGTCTGTTACCCCGAGCTCCCCTCACTCTGAAAGGATACCGATACCCATGGTCGAGCTCTAGATGGGGTTAAAAGAGGTTATTAATTATGAAAGACAGCCGGCATGACTAGCATTAATGAGGAAGCGCCATTTTCCCTTTAGACTGGGGGGGCAAAGCGGCTCTTCCTCTTTGGACTAAAGGGGGGAGGTATCTCCACCCGATGAGCAATGTCCCATCTGTCAGAGGAAGGGGTCCTCGATCCCTCGGACAAGAGGGAACTCACCTCTGTAACCAACGTATATTGACCGTTCGGAGGCATTATAAATAGGAGAAGTTAATTAGCCTTAAAGGCAGAGTTAAGAGATTTTCAACAACCAATTACCATCGAGCTCGAACCTACTGGGTATCACCGTACATTGCCTTCCCTTTCTCAATCCCTGAGTTCCAGGGAATCCCTTGTGTTGCTTGGGTCCCCACTTGGATACTGATCTCAGCACTCCCGACTCACGTGGAATATAATCCTCGTATCATCCCGAACCACTATCAACAGAATGCAAGTAGAATGAGATAGCAATGAGCAAGAGAAGATAATGAGGAGAGACTTAGGGCATGGAATCCAGCCTTAGCCTTGTAGCCATAGCATTACCAACAATCTTAGAGAATTCAAATGTGTATTTATGATTTGTGGCTACAAGCACACAATTGAGTTCAAGCAATAACTACAATTGGCATCAACAAGTATAATCCACCTTAGCTAAGCATGTATCGTGTACCTACCTACTTCTAATCTAAATTTGTAGCACATTTCATCTTCACTAGACATGGAATATCAAGTTGATTACAATCATATCAGTAAAACACCATTGTATAACCATCATCATCACAATTACAAAAAGTGAAGATGTTGAGATCAATCCACAATAATCAATATCCAAGACAAGACAAGGACTAAAAGAAGATCAATTATAGAATTAAAGCTCAATCAATCTTGGTACAACCAAGTCAATTCACAAGATTATACAACCAATGCACTAAGGAAATCCCCAAAAAATTGAAAACAAAACTACAAGTTACTTGGCTTAGGCTTCATCCAAGCCCTAAGGTGAAGTCTTGCTAGCCTTAGAGGTGGGGTAGATCTTCATTGAAGGACGAATCTCCATCTCCAAGCACAACCAAAGTCCTTTTTTTCCAATCTTCAAAGAGAGAACCGTAGAGAGAGAAAGAGTGGCCTCCAAATCTTGCCCAAAACCAACCCCCTAAAATGAGCTCTAATCTTCTATTTATACCTTGGCTTGTGGCTTGGAGATGGGCTGACCATGTCCATAAGGGTCGTCGCTTGAGTGCACCTCCAATTGGTCTTCAAAAGGGATCAAGGTCTGAAGTTGCAAAGGTCTCGCAGCCGAACTCGATCGATCGAGTCTTGCACGATACTAGATCGATCGAGTGCACTGAATTATGTACTTCAGCCCTCTTTTGCTCGTCACTCTTCGCCAAGACTTCTTTCGGCATATAGAAGCTTTAAAGCACTGGATTAAGCCATGTTTAGTCCTAAACACATGAAAATCGGAAATAAAACAAATTAGAGTTAAAAAGGTGAGCAAAGATAAAATCAAGGTACTAACATATGCAAGAATAAGGGCCAAAATGTGCATCTTTCGACACTCATCACACCTTATATAGTTATATCTGAAATTTGAAAAGTTTGCTACTCCAATCTTTTTCTGCCATTCAGCATTATCTTTAGCCACATGATTTTAATGTATGCAACCATGTCAGAAATTTGACATTTCTTCCTTTTGACACTTTTCACCTCTAATTTGAAATTTATGGCACATCCTTAATGTTTTTCAGTTTGTATTGCCTTAAGAATGCGTCCCTATCACTCTCTCTCTCTCTCTCTCCACATGTTATGTATATGGTTAAAGTCACTTCCCCTCAATATCCTCCTTTTGGTTATGCTATGGGCATGTTGGTTCATAAATGCTTGACTTTTTGTACGTAAATCATGTTTGGTCCTCCTATCATCTATTTTCACTTTAATATGTTAATAATGACTTGGCATGCATCAATTACATAGTGCTTTAAAGAACTTTTGCTCATCCACGGCGCTGTGATCTGTTGAAATGTTCCTTTAACTCCCCATTACTTGTGAATAAATAGTCAATGCAGTATTGGAAATTTTGGCACTTCATGGCCATAATGTACCATTATTTCTTGCGTTACTGTTTCTGTTTCTAATTTAACTTGAGTGACTTTCATGTCCTTTTCTTAGTCCTACTTGTTCTAAAACTTTTAGATTCCATGGCATTTCTTGTGGCTTGATATTAGTTTCAAGACTATCTACTCTCATATTTCCAACTGAAACGATAATGGAAGGAACATATTTCATGGGGCCTCCTCATATTTCCAACTGAAACGATAATGGAAGGAACATATTTCATGGGGCCTCCTCATATTTCCAACTGAAACGATAATGGAAGGAACATATTTCATGGGGCCTCTTTCTTATATGATAATTTGAATTATGTTCTTTTTCCAAAAAAAAAAAATTATCAAAAAGATTGTTTGTGTCATTCTCTAGCCAAATGCAGTAAATTACTTGCTCGAAGTACTGAGGTTGATAATTTAAAGTTCAACTTTACAATTTTTTTTTTTTTTTAAAGGCTGTGTACTTTTTATAGGATTAAGGCATTCAAGATTTGTTGTTTTTGTGTATATATTATGAGCAAAGTTTTTATATCAAGTTTTTTTTTTTTGGTTGTACTTTTACCTTTAACTGGCAGTTGTGACATGCAGGTTCAAAATCCCCATAACATAAAATACAGTGGTACTGTTCAAGGCTTGAAATATATATGGAGAACTGAGGGCTTCAGAGGATTGTTTAAAGGCAATGGTACTAATTGTGCTCGTATTGTCCCAAACTCAGCAGTCAAGTTCTTCAGCTATGAGCAAGCTTCCAAGTAAGATTCCTTTACTGACACATTTTCCCATTTATTACTTTTCTACTTTTGGCCATTTTCTTTGAGTTCTGTTGACATTCCAAAAAATTTAATATTAATATGACGATATTACAGGTGTTGATGGGTTCATTTGAGTTTTCTGTTGTCCGTATTTGTGATTTTTATCTGATCCTTTGCACGAAACCTTTTATGTGTCTTAGCTTTTATTAAGTGTGGCATTAACGAAACCTTATTTTATTAATGCAAAGTCTATCCCTTTGTGGGTAGGGCCATAAAATGATCCAAGCTGCATGTGCACGGCTCAAGATTGCCTTGATTTTAGTTCACTTGAGCTTGAATTTAGTTACTATAACAAGCAGAGCTCAACTCAATTCTGGTCTTGTTTACTTTCAGAGTTGAGCTTGAGTAGGTTGCTACTCATTCAGTAAACTTACGAGTAGGTGTTTATATCGTATGACTTCCGAAATTGTGTGATATTTTTTGGCAGCTTGTCTGTTCCTGTAATTGAGTAGAGAAGCCTGTGAAAAGTGGTTTACTGATATATATATATGTGTGTGTGTGTGTGTGTGTATCTCAGTAAACAACTTCTGTCTACTGCATGGCTTGTTTTACCAAATGTAATGCAGATGATCTTTTTTCTTCCTTTTCTACCTTCTGGACGCCCCTGAAGATTGGTTTGCTGTTGCTCCGTCTAATATGCTTCAAAACATTAGTAGACTCCTACAAATGGGGAAACTCACAAATTGGTCATTTACTTGTCTAATTGTTCAATTATTATCGGTAATATGAATGGACAGAGTTGCCTATAGGTTTTGTTTTCTCCAAGCTGCCATATAGCAGAACTTACTGCATTATTTATGGGTTCTTAGAGAAGTCAAAATCAAGGTTTATAGAAACTTTCATAATACTTTTTGTGTGGCTATCCAGTTCGTTCATCTATCAGACATTTCCTTCCCTCTGTTGACTCTTCCTTCTCATATGTAACAGGGGTATATTGACGCTATACCAGCAGCAAACTGGCAATGGTACTTTCATCTTTAAACTATCATTCTTGTAGTCATCAACTCTTTTCTCCATTTGCTATATCTAATTTAACAGTTTTTACATATTTTAAGTAGTCCGCTTATCATTTGGGTTCTGGATTTGTGTGAGGCTTTCTAAGTTGATGGGACTGATTGTATAAGTTTTCTTAATAACATGTTTCTTGCTAAATTTAATTGACTGCCTAACTTTTGGTCAAAATTTGAGTGTGTTATGCTAAAATTATTGATTAGTATTTTTTTTTTTTCCTAGTTGGTACTCACACACACTTGTCTCCTAACCTCCCTTTGGGAAGTAAGAGGCTGATACCGCTAGACCACTGGCCCGTTGGTAATTACTGATTAGTATTTCCCTAACGATGATTTATGTTGCCCAAATAAATTACCAGGATTTATTAGATGGAACCAGCTCTTTTCTTTTTCTTCCATTTGTTATTTATTTATTTATCTTTAATAATAGCCTATAGGGTTAATTTCAATCAATGACACTTCATGAGGTTTGGCCAAATCTCACACGGAGATAACCTTTGAAAATAAGTATCACTCTGGCCCCAACTCACATTTCCGTCACTGACACAGTTAAAAAGACATGAATGGACTTTTTTACCCTCATTTCTTTATTACATTTTAAAAAAAAAAATTTGTGATAATACTATAACCACCGAACTGCCCTTCTGAATAAATCCTGAGTCTCTAAACCTTTTCTTAATTGAACCTCAATTTCCATAATCTAACTTGCGTGAACAAACGACATCATGACGTAGATTTCTAGAGGGAGAAACCACAAATCTTCTAGAGAGAGGTAGAGAGCATCCATTGTTGTCATATACACAGCTATATATATATGTAGTACAATCAATCAAGAATTTTTAGGGTTTAGTTCAGTTAGGGTTTGTTTGTTTGGAGTTTGAAGCATGGCAGTGTACTTGTCGTTGAAGATGAAGAGGAAGGACCTTGATCGAGTGTACAACGATTTCTCATACTTCTCTCTTTCTTCACTTGCCAGAAAAATCCGTCCGATTGATAATTAAATTTTTTCTAATTTCTTCAGACAAGTCGTGCACTCTCTTTCTCTATATGTACTTTTTCTTTGTTATTCTCTCTGTCTCAATCTTACAATGTCTTTCTTTGTACCAAAAAAATACGATCTCTACTCGGGACTTGTGCTTTGATGGGCATCTACTGAAATGGGTAGGGGGAGATGAAGAGAGAGAAAATGATGAGAATGGAAGATAGGAGGAGAGAGAAAACTAGTGGGAGGAACTGTTTCTTCTTCTTCTGTGGCTTGTTAGTCTCCATGATGCTGGGCAGAGGAGTGTTGTAGAGAGGGAAAGGGGGTGTTGTAGACAGAGAAAGTGGTGGCCTGAAAAAAATAATTACATAATTCACAGTACCACAAACAAGTAATTTGGAAAGATGATTTGTGATTTGGGTGGGGACTATATGGTAGACAGGTGTTTTTCTACTGATTGTGAACCACGGATGGTAACAGAATGACACCTTGTGCCACGATAATCTGTAAGGATGAAATCTTAATAATTGATTTGGCTTCTTGAACCAGGTCTTTCACCTTTGACCAGAAGGATTTACTTGGGACTTTATTGCAAGCTTCAGTTCCACCATCTGGAAAGTGTGGATCATTGGCAAAGGAAATTCTTTATTAAAAATATTGCAAGCTTCAGTTCCACCAACTATGATGCTGATTATTCCACCGAGATGAAAGGAAATTCTCCAACCAGGGATGCCCATAAATGTGGTTGGAGCTATCGATAAAGAAATATCTATCTGTGTGTGTAAAGTGTGTGTTTTCATAATCAATTTATATATAATGCATTTAATTTTTAAATATATTTAATATTCAATTAAATTTTCATTTAAGCTTAATATTTTTATTTATAAATAAATAATTTTGGGCTTAAATTTGTAGCAGTTCTCAAGAAGATATATATATATATAGATACACAAATATATATATAGTTAGTGAGAGAAAGACTAAATGTTTGTAATGTGAGTGAAATTATTTTCAAAGGTTATCTCCGCGTGAGATGTGACCAAACCTCTGGTGTGTCATTGAAATTAACCCTTAATAATAAATCATCCAATGAAGAATTCTCCTTGTCATGGCTTAGGGGTTCGGTATTTCTTTTCCTCTGATTATCGTTTGTGCCTGAGATTTGGAAATAATAGATGTCTGACAACTGTGATCCTTGGTAAAGGTAGAATTGATTTTATTTGATCTGCCTTTTCTGTAAGTTATTTTTTCTATTTAATCTTAAAATTCAGGAGGCCTGAAATTTTTTGGAGGCATTAGAGATGCACCACCAAATCTAGTATGACTGGATATGTTGAAGTTAGAATCAGCACCTCAGTTGCATAAACTGTCCAGTTATGAAACAGTTTATGACTAACTACTGAATGAGGCTCAACGAAATTTATTTAATGCCCACATAATTTGCATGTTCATCCCCTTATGATAAACCCCCTTCGACCTTTAATATGTACATTTGTGAGTGTATCTTTTTGATGAATTGAAATTTAGTTGTTGATGGTTATGTTACTTGAGATACACTACATAATCATTTGAATCGTTGCTTTTGTTCTCTCTTTCAGAAGATGCGCAGCTCACTCCTGTTTTGCGCCTTGGAGCTGGAGCCTGTGCTGGAATAATTGCCATGTCTGCAACCTATCCTATGGACATGGTACGAGGAAGGCTGACTGTACAGGTACTGTTGTGAGTCTTAAGGAAAATAATGATTTTGACTATGTTAGGGGCTTTATTTGTGGATATTGGGCAGCTTTTTCCTAGTGTATTTGCATTAGATTGACTCTTTTTTTTCGTTGTGTCTTACTTTTGCAGACAGAGAAATCTCCTTATCAGTACAGAGGAATGTTCCATGCTTTGTCAACCGTGCTACGGGAGGAAGGACCACGGGCTCTGTATAAGGGCTGGCTTCCTTCTGTCATTGGCGTTGTAAGTCCTGTTTGTTATTGTTTTTCTGGAACTTATAACTACTGTCATGATGATTGCATGTGTGTTGAAGTTTGAAAAATCCATGAGGAAATATTAAAAGGAAAAAGTAACTCTTTTTTCTTTCTCAACTAGGGATGGCAACGGGCTGGGTATGGGACTGGTTTCCCTAAACCCTACCCGTCCCATTTAGCAAAAAACTGTCCTGAACCCGTCCCAAAGGACCTAAACCTGGGACGAGTTTCCCTCTCAAAACCCATCCCCGTTTATAAACGGGAGAGTTCCCCTTCCTGCCGTGAAATATTCGCCATGAAAATATTGGGTTTCTGAAAAAAAAAAAACAGCTATGAAAAATTCACCAAAACAAAAAGGTAGAATATAGCATTGAAGAGTCAAGCACGCACAAATACACAATTTAAATAATTTTAGATTGAAAAAGATGAGAAAAAATTATATAATACACAATCTCAGGTGCTCTGTAACATCAACGTAAAAACTAAACAAAAAATAGAGAAAGGAAGAGACAGTCATAGAAAATGAGATAAGAAAGAGAAATAGTCGTCATTGGTCTGGTCCAATGGTAAATGGCGAGTGGAGGACTATGGCGTGAGAACCTGAGATCATGAGAGAGAGAGAGAGAGAGAGAGAGAGAGAGAGACGGTGAACAAATGGTCACCGATAGTCTTGGGTTAGGCTGTGAGGGATGGCGATTCGTATGGTTGTGCAAAGGACTGGGGGCTGAGATCGTCAAGATCGTGAGAGGGGGCTGAGATCGTCAGAGAGGAAACTGAGATGAAATGGTTTGGGAACCTTATAGCATATTCATGTAGGATAGTTTTAGTTATTTCTAGTAAGAATGAGGGTCAAACTCTAACATAGGCATATAATCGGGGTGGGTTCGGGCAGTTTATACAAAAACTTGAAGCCGCCCAGAACCCAACACGGGTTTTAATTTCAGTTCCCATATCCACCCCCTATGGAACGAAAAGTCTTCTCATACCCGTCCCCTTAGGGGCTGGACAGGGCGGAAGAAGTTGCCATCCCTATTCTCTACTATACAAACTGTTAGGACACCTTCCTTCCTTCCTTCCATCCATCAAACTGTTTGCCGTCCTTGCTTATTTTATTTGCAAACTGTTAGCACACCTTCCTTGCTTGATAATAGACACATAACTTAAACAACCTACTCTGCTGCAACTGGCTACCGTGTGGTGTCCGGGTTGCTCTTACCTTGAACCATGGGTATCTTATAAATATGCCCATCATTTTTCTGACAATTTGCACTCCCCTTGACCATTGAGGTTTTGACACCTCCAGATTCTGCCTTTGATCCATAGTTGTTAAAGGCTTAAGGTGCACAAAAGCGCAAAGGCCTCCTGGAGCCTGAGGCGCAAGGCGAGGCGTGCGCCCGAGAAGCAAGGCGCACATTGAAAAAAAAAACCACCTAATAAAGATGCAATAGTATATATAAAGATGCAAAATTTAACTAAATCAATTACATTAGTTCAATATTTCAATTTCAAAGCAATATTAGCATGTTAATTTCACACTTCACAGCACCAGATTTCATGTCAATTAGCAAAACCAAATTTCAAAGCAATATTAACATTTCAATTTTAAAAAAAAAATTGACCTACTACTAGATGAAAAAAAGAAAAGAAAAGAAGACACATATTTCATCAAAAAAAGAAAACAGATTTCATAAAAAAAACAAAAACTGAAGAGAGAGAAAGAAGAGAGAAGAAGAAGAAAAATTCTGCCGAAGAAGAAGAAGAATAAGGTAAGAGAAAAAAAGAGAGAAAAGAAGAGAGAAGAAGAAGTCTGCTGTCAGCCGAAGAAAGAGAGAGAAAAAAAGAGAGAAGAAGAAGAGAACTTACCTGGATTCAGATGAGCAGAGACGTGATTCTCTTTGATTCCTTTTCCTTTTATTTTTATTCTTTTTCTTTTTTGTTTTGTCAACTTGGTCAACTAAAACAGTAATAATAAGTTATAAAAATAATAAACAAATAGTATAGCATTTAAATAACTTAATAAAAAATAATAAACAGGGTTAAGTTAAAGAAGGCGCGCTTTTTACACTCCTGGAGCCTTGCGCCTGATCTGTAGAGGCGCGCGACTGACTAAAGGGACTCGCCTGAGTCACTGCGCGCCTTTGGCGCTTTTAACAACTATGCTTTGATCATTGGCAATTTGTTCCCCAACATGGTGGAAATTGCAAATTTGATCTTTTACTCTCATGTAATCGTCAGGGATCAGGTGGGAAGATAAAATTATTCTTTAGAAATATAACTATCACAATGATCAAAATATGATTAACGATGAACTGAATATATAACCTTGACTGGAGATCTTATCAAAGACGGCAAACATGAAATGGAGCAATCTTATTGACAACCCAGATGGCAAAATTTATGATTAACAATATAACCTTGACTGGAGATCTTATCAAAGACGGCAAACATGAAATGGAGCAATCTTATTGACAACCCAGATGGCAAAATTTTGATCTCTCACGACTCAACTGGTCATTATTCAGTTGGCAATGAAGTTTTGGTTGTGATTTTGGTTTGATTTGGTGGAGCAAAATGGTGAAGTGGTGGGTTAAGGTGGTCTTGGGTAGTGAACCGATAAGATGACAGAAAACCACCTTATACATCGATCTCTGTAGGTTAGTGAACACTGCCTATCTTTGTATCTCACATTTAAGCCTTTTTCAACAGTCCCAGATTAATCAACCTGGGAGCTTTGGCATGGAAAAAGACGTGGTTTAGAGAGAGAGCATGAGGTTGAGAGAATAGAGAGATACAGTGGAAATGGTGGTGGGTTTGAGTGATTCAGGTGATGAAGTCGGCTTGTTATTATTTGGTCTTAAGAGTGTAAAATTGAATAAAACAGAGTCGTAAGAACAATATTAGATATTCAGTTGTAAAACTAAAATTATAAGTTGGATCATATGGTTAATCGTTCCTATAGATGGAAGGAATAAAGAACCAATTATATAGGTTGGTCAAAGGGATAATCTGGAGTTGACCATATCTCAAGAGGTGAGAGTTGAAAAAAAAAAAAGAGTTGTATTTGTAATATACCCTGGACCTCTATTTCTCTAGGAGTTTCTTTTCTATTTGTTTGCAAACTGGATGTTCCTGTTTTTCAGACTTTAAATTTTCGAACTCGTACCAAAGGCTGTAGCATAGTGGTATCTACTCTACCTCCCAATGTGGAAGGTGAGGTTGCCTCTTTGAGATCAGGAAAGGTTTTCCATATAATTTTGGTTTCTTGCCAATGAATATATATATTTCTATGCCTCTTGAGATCAGGAAAGGTTTTCCATATATTTTTGGTTTGGGCCAGGACTCTTTGTAATTTTCCAGCATAGATTGGCATACTTTAGGCAATGGTCTTATGATATTGCGTATAACTCCTGTTTTATAGTTTTCTTTTTTTTGGCTGGAAATGTTTAGTAGATGTCAATAAATTTGTCTAATTGTGCAAGTCATATTTGTAGCACTTCACCTGCATCGAAATATGATCTTTGATTTTGCACTGCCTTTGGTCTCGCATGCATCTTTCTGGATGCTGTCCTGCAGTTGGCATATAACTAGTGAAGATGTAATTACCTTTGACCTGTGCAATCGGTCAAAGAACTTTTGACCTGTGTAAATGATCAAAGATCTTTAATTCACTGTTGTTTATGGTCTTCTTCTGACTGATATCTATCTGAATTGAATTATGATCTTTGAGTGCATTTGTTTGGGTCTTTTTCTGACCTTAATCCTTCTGAATGTTGTCCTGCTGTTGGCATATAACTGGGACAACGAAAATTGACAACATTTTGGGGTACAAGAGATGGACATCTTTCTTTCTTCCCATCTCTAGAGATGTTTAACCAAAATCATGTCTTTTGGATATTAACTAGAGTTACCAAATAAAAAATCTATAGCTAGGAAAATATGTTTTCACCTCAGTCATGTGCTTTACCTTACATCCTCATTCGGTCTTTTTGCAGATTCCGTACGTGGGTCTCAACTTTGCTGTGTATGAATCTCTAAAGGATTGGTTGATCAAAACTCGGCCTTTTGGACTTGTTGAAGATTCTGAGTTAGGTGTGACCACAAGGCTTGTGTGTGGGGCTGCTGCAGGAACTGTTGGCCAAACTGTTGCTTACCCTCTCGATGTCATTCGACGAAGAATGCAAATGGTGGGATGGAAAGATGCTGCTTCAATTGTCACAGGTGATGGAAGGAGCAAGGTTCCTCTTGAATATACAGGCATGATTGATGCTTTCAGAAAAACTGTTCGGCATGAGGGTGTTAGAGCACTGTACAAGGGTTTGGTTCCCAATTCAGTGAAGGTCAGTTTCTTATTATACACTGTTATATGCTATTTGATTAAATGTTGTTTTAACCTTCATTAATGCTGATTGGTGGTCCCAGAAAGTGTCTTAGGCAGATGGAAAATTTTACATGGAAATTGTGCTGGGCATTGCCACTATTTCATTAGGTTATTGACCAAGGGATTTAGTCTTTTACTGTCACAGTGATTAAACACTCTGAGCATGAGTGCTTCAAACATTCTAAGGGTTGATGGCTTGTAGAATTGTACTTGTGCCTGACTGCCTGCCAACGTTTTATGGGTCCCACCCAAGAGATTACAAGGGCAAACTAGATTTTTCGGATGATTTTGGATGATCTTGTTAAAGTTAGTCCTTGCGAATAGAGGAAAGATATTTAAACGATTGTTCTTGAATCAGATGATCAAGAATCATCTAAGTATCCTTGTTTGGGCTTATAGTTTCTTTCACAGAATGCATTTTAAGGTGGCCCCGAATCATGCACATTTGCCTTGGTATATAATCATTTAAACTGCCGAATTCAGTATTTTTGATGAAGTGTTCATAAAGGAGATCATAGGAGTTAACTTGGTGTTTAGGTCAGAGAAGGGACCTTGTAGATTGTTCAACACTAAACTGGCTAAATGCATAGGACTGTTAATCCTCCACGTGCATATACCAGAAGCATGTGCCAGGTCAATCAACTCTATATGTTATTATACATTTACTTAACATTGCTGAAAATGGAGTAAAGTTTTTCTAATGGAATTTTTTTTTACTTTACTAATTTGTAATTAGCATCTGTTTTTTGCTTTCCCTGAGGTGTTTTTGGAGGTGAAGGTAACAATATTTTTTGTGCTGACAAATCATGCAGATACCCACCTTAAAACCCATCATTTATTTGGTGAATAAGTTGTGATTTGAATTTGAGTAAACGAAGTTGTATCCTTAAATTAAAGTTCCTTTCAAATAAAGTATGGCTCTAATGACATTGTTGGCTTTCTCTTTTATGTTGTTCAGGTTGTCCCATCTATAGCTATAGCCTTTGTGACCTATGAGCAGGTGAAGGACCTCCTGGGAGTTGAGATCAGAATATCAGACTGATCCGCTAGGAATCCTTTCATTTGTTCTACAATTGTAATCTTTTTGTAGGCAGAGGAGAAGAGAGACGGGGTAAACCAGGGGTTTCTCCCGTCTTAGAGAGAGAATTAGAGACCCTATTGAGCCCGTGTTTTATATATCTACATCCACTTGTTTAGCTATGTATGTTTTCTTTGAAAAACTACCCATTCATATGCTATGTCAATAAGTATTTGCAAAGATTGATGCCCTGCAATTCGAGTCAGTAAAAAAGTAGATCGATGTCACTGCTTGTCTTGTAGAAGGATCGTCTTTATATTCTCCACGGATCATTTGATTTAATTGAAGAAGGTGAATGCGAAATAAAATTTTGAATATACCAAATTTTTTAGAGAATATGATGCCAGATACATTCACCCCTTGTTTCACTTCATCTACTGGTTCATATCATCAATTATTAGATTGGACCCAGTTAAACTGGCTAGCCAGTGTGCTGGGAAATTTCTTTACAGAAAAACAGAACATGCTATTTAACTGCTAGTGGGTGTGCTTGGTTGTTACTTGACAGAGGAGAGAACCAAAGGATACGTGATGTTGTGAAGTTTCTTTGTTTTAAATTGGATGGGATGCTAGTTGTTAAAATGTTAAATTGGATGCACCATCGTTGAAGACAAATGTTATGTTTGGCAGCACTGATTTGGCGGCTTGGATATTTCTAAATAAATTTCGTCGAATCCCAAATTTAATAAAATAAAACACCAATTTAGTACTTCCAAACACAATTAAAGTTTCTTTTGCAGAGTCTGAGCTGCCTAGGGAGGTAGAATTATTGGCTGTTTCTGATTGTAATCTTGTTTGATGCTATCAATGTATTTCCTCTACTCCTTCACCACCAGCGCATGCAAATTAATTAATTTAAATTTTGTAAAGCAATGTCACAGAACTAATAATATGAATGAAAGGAAAACTGGTTGTACACTAACTCTTGTTAATTCAGGGTGATTAAGCATACAAAAATATAAGGATGGCCAGTGGTTTAAAAAGGGTAGTTTAATAATATATAATACCCATTCTGTTTTTAGTATAAAGAGATCAAAAAGTTGTATATTATAATGTATTTGTGTTCGCTTTCTTCAAAATTGGCAGTCGCAGCAGGGGACATTGCTTCTGCTTCTTGGATGACTTCTTTTATTCACATTCTTCTGCAGTGCCTGAAGGAAAAATAAAAGAACAATTTCTTTATTAAATTCCTTATTATTCTATGCAGATTATATTACACAAAATACAAGCCAATTGTCACAGTAGAACAGAGAATAATTTATCAAACTAATAATTTTCAAGTTTCAAATGCCTTACCAAATAAAATTTATTGTATAGATTAACCCATAATAAAAAAATAAAATGGGAAAAATATCCTCTAAGTATATGGTTTGGTTATACTGTATATATATATATATATATATATATATATATATAATTATGATCCAAAGAAAAATTATGATCCAAATATATATAATTATTCACATTTTTTTCTTTGGATCATAATCATAATTATATATATATATATTGAAATCAATTCATATGATCTATGTTAAACTAAACAAGAAAGATAGGTACCTGCAATCTCTAATCTTTGTTTGTTGAACTCTCGACGCCCGTTGATCCACAACTTTGTATTTATTTAATTCTCGTTTTCGAGTCTTCACTCTCGACAAAGTGTCCTTCACTTCATGATCACTTTCGTGCTCGTGTATTTCTTGAAAACTTAGGCATTCCTCCGTGGATAATGAGAGAAATGAAAGGATTAGAATAAGATTCAACTCCGCAAGAGAAGATGAGCTTGGTTCCAAAGTTGAATTGCTGTCACCATTCTCTCCCTTCCCTTCTTCTTCTTCCACCACCACCACCACCTTATCCTCATGGGTTGATTCTATAAAAGGTTCTTCCATTTTTGTTACCAATTTACCTGTAGTAATAAAAGTAGCAAAGTTGTGAGCTTGATTATTCATCTTTTGTTTTGTTTTTATTTTTTTTGTTTCTTGATCCACAAAGAAAGAAAAAGAAATCAATGAAGGGTTTGGTGTATTATTGATATTTATGCCTAGCTTGCATAATATATACAACTATACATGTAGGAACTTGATCAATACATAAAATGAAATGGGAAATAAATATTCATGCATGACTATTATCTATGAACTTGTTACATTATATATAAACTCACATCAAAACATGTTTGGCTCTCCAAAATCCAAAAGATGTAGGAAAATAAAATTTTGTACGGGATGTGAATGTGATCATAATATCAGAATCAAAACAAGACGGCGGCAAGAAACTGAAGAAAATATTTTACCTTTTGGCGATTAGAGCAATAACAAAGGCTGGCTGATTAACCAAAACCAAAAAAAAAGAATGTATTTATTTGCATATGGAAGGATTGGTCATCCTATTTATGAAGAATCTAACATTCTATAATTTTCTTTTGACAGGTAATTAAGGTTTTGTATTGTTCTTGGTCTTGCAAACTGTGTATGTTTATGGAGTGAGAATTTCTCTAATGTGGAGCTCAAAATAGAAACCTCATATATATATTTCAAATATATAATTAGAAAACAGAAACCAGGACCATCAAAGGGTTTTAGACATGTATGTTTATGGAGTGAGAATTTAGAGAAGTCAATAAATGTTTTAATGACGTGTATGGTAAAAAACCAGATCATTGCTGTAAATTAGGCAAATAGATGGTTGCTAAATTGTTGTTGACCATTATTTTTTCTTTTTTCTCTTTTCATTTGTAAATATTGATTGTTGAGTTGTTGTTTTACATTAATATATCTGGGCCAAGGTTGCAAAAAATTCTTTTTACAACCTAGAATGACAACATGTGTATTGTACAGAGGTATAGACAACGCAATAGTGAGATCGATAAATTTAGCTAGTCTTGAAGGTCATAGTGACAGGAGTCTCGTGCACTGAGTAACCTTTGTTTACATGGATTCTCAATTGTTGAAGTTAATATCAAAATTCCGCAATTAAAATTGGGGAAAACTCAATCAGGGAAATAAACACCAGATTGTGGAATTAAAATTCAAGAATTATTATTCAACCAAATCATGAATATTAAAATTTGGAAAGAAATTATACATAAACTAATCATGAAACCAAGTCTGCAGTATATGATTAGAAAAAGACTGCTAATAACAATTGTGAGGAATTTCTTTTAGGGTTTTTTTTTTCCCCTCGAATTATAAGCACGTAAAGTTGCAACAAACCCTAATCATGGAAAATCCTAAGTTGTAGAGAAAACTAATAAGCTCATGCTATGTTTGATGTAATTAAACACACAGAGTTTGATGTAATTAAACAACACACACAGTTCAAGAGAATTAAAGTGGTGAAGAGATGATGATAGTAATAATTGGAATGAATTTTGGGCTACCTACCTAATTTGATTGCAAAAACTGCCCACTTGCTCACCACCTGCGTCTGTTGAGGAAGCCTCTGCGTTTGGATGCTTTCCTTGTTTGCTTAGTCTTCTGTATTTCTTGGTTTCTTAAATAATATAGTTTGATATGGAGTACATCACAACCATGATTTATCGAACCGGGTTCGCATCAGGATTTTTTTAGCAAACAATACCGACACCTATCTTATACGGAGTACTAAAAAAATATGGCCGGTTCGGTTGAGAACCGGCCGGTTCCCTACAGCCCTTTCCCCACTGATAACTACCACCTATCCACCGGTCCATTTATCCGTTTTCGTTAAATAAACTCCACAAAGACCACTTTCACGTTTCACCTTTATCCTACCTAATGAGTTTTTAATTTAATTTCAATCGAACATTTAAAAAAAAAAAAATTACATAAGTATAGATTATTAATTAAAAGAACTATGCATAAACACATTATTATATATATATGTATGTTATGCTTCATAATTTTTTGTACTATTATTTTTTTTTTTCTTTTTCTATAACATGGTATGAATGCCCATTTATTTAATGCTTAAATTTATTATTGTTTATTAATTTAGTAAAAAATATATTAAGATAACTACTTAAAATTTATAAATAGATTATTATTTATCTTAAATGGTCTTAAAAATTCAATAAAAATTACTAAAATTTTATGAATTTAAGACGAATTCAGTTAACTACTCAAATTTTATTTTTATTGAATTATACTATAAAAATATGGGTGCATTTTGAACTCTACGCATTTCACGATAACCGTATAAGCCCGATTTTGTTAAACTTCTTTTCTTTTAAAAGTGTTTACAATTCAGCTTTTATCATTCCTAATTGCAGCAACTTTTACCTATTACAAAATAAGAATGTTCAAAGACAAAATCAATAATATAGGACTATCTTTCCTATGTTAAGGTATCCACCCATATATACTTATTTTAGTTTTTTCATTTGGATCTGATATACACCTCCAATACTTGACCTTAATTACAAGTGTTCATAATTTTGATCCTGAAGATATATAAGGCTATCTTAAATATATTAAAGTAGTGCATGAAAAAGAAATATCCTTCAACTTTGACTTGTGCATATAATATAATTATAGTTGTTCAGCACAGTCACAAGAATTTCAGCAGATAGAAGGTCGAAGTAAGCTAAATGTCTGTACCCCAAATCAAATCCACAAACTGTAATTGTTTTGAGTTGTGAGGGGAAACATAAACAAAATATATCTATTTGGTAAACCATGTACATTATTCCAGGGCCCAATCCCTTGAGTCAAGATCCTCTGCAGCTCACTGCAAGTCTGCACCATGTTGTACAAGTTTTCAACACAAATCTAGTTTCACCGCATTTCTTCAAGCTAGAAGTAATGGCTTTGAAACACGACACCACCATTGAATCGTGTTTCAACACCATTACCTTCAAGCTTAAAATAATGTATTGAAACACGATTTAATTGAGTTGAAAACATACGGCACACTACAAGGATCCAAACGCTCCCTTATGGAGGTAATGTTCGGTATATTGAGGCCTAGGAGGCTAGGAGATCCCGGAATCCTTGAGGCATGACCAGATGTTGTCTTTGGCTTTGGAGTCATCACAACTAGCTGGCCTTCAGAATCCAATATGGAGGTATTGTTCAGTATATTGAGCCCTAGGAGATCTCAGAATCTGAGGCATGACCAGATCTTCTCTTTGGCTTTGGACTCTTCACCATTAACTGGCTTTCAGAAGACATCCTCAAACTACGTCCAAAAGGAGTCACTTGCGGAGGTCTTATTGACAGTCCTTTTGGTGTCCCTGTGTAACAACCAACAAAGATGATTTTAATATATACTCACGAATTATGCAACTGCACTTCTCTTTTTTTATTTTTTATTTATATATAAATATGTACACACACGCACTATGGATGAAGTATGAACAATGGATGATCATGTCATTATGAAAACGTTCAACAGTAGATCCAATAGCAGAAATATTCATGTCCCACTCCCACCTATTTGGGATCGCTTACAGGCCTCGCTTTTAAGCATTCTGTTCTTCAGCCATAGGAAAAGATTTTATGCTGATTTTCAGCTACCTAGATATGCCACAATCCACATGAGAGTTCCTCACCTCATCATAAACTTTACAACAAAGATAAAGATGTTGACATAGAGATAATAATGCAGGTAAAAAAATCCACAATATTGCAGAACTTAATGACACTGTGCCTTTAATTATCTAATGAATATAAGCTTTTGATATAAAATCCAAGAATATACCAAGTCCAAATTCATCTGCCATGAGTTTGTTCTATGTTTTTACTCTTATATGAGGGTTGCTCCATCGTGACCCGGAAGTTACAAGTTTGAAACAAGGAAACAGAGTCTCCGCATACGGAGGGAAAGCTGTGTGCATCTGACCCTTCCCAGACCCCGCAATGGCGGGAGCTTTCGTGCACTGGGTTTGCCTTTTTTGTTACTCCTATATGTTATAGAAGATCAAAGAATATGAATTGTGCTCTAACAGTAATGTTAAGTAGCACAATAAAGTTTAATGTTTTATGTAGTTGTGATAATGAGGCAAGTTATGGCACAAACATTTTAACTGGCTAGCATATTAGGTCTGAATACTGGAATATTTCTTCCACTTTTTTCATTGATTTCCATTTTTGTTTTAAAAGAATTGAGAAAGTATCAACTCTATAGGTCAAACCTTCTATTCTGAAAATGAAGGAATGAAATTGTGAGCTTAACTGTTGTACTAGTGACAACAGTTTCTGCGAAATTCTAGACAAAAATTAATTTAAGAGTGAAATATCAGGCATGGTAAATCATGAAGTTATAGATTACCTGGCTGTTTGTTTGCTTTCACATCTGTGTGCCTCTTGAATGACAGTTTCTTGGTGGGGGTTTCAGGAGAAACAAGAGACTTCTTTTCGGTTCCTGATGGAAAGGGGTCATCCGTGGTCACATTCTCATCCCCCCAAGCTGAAGAAGCTCCATCACTTCCTGATTCAGAATTCTCTCTGTGACTTGTGTTCAATTTCTCTTTCTCTACTACCCTGTAAGCGAACATCTGAAATGGAATTTGTGATACAGGTGATGGATCTAAACTCCCCCATGCAGGAAAGTTCTTTAGAAGCCCTGCCTCAATCTCACAGTAATCTACTGAGGGCGTTGGAGGGTCTGTCTGGCTGTGATCAGGGTTCATCACTAAGAATCGCTTTATGTAACGGAGAATTCTACATATGGATGAAAAACTTGGTCGTTGATTGGGGTCAGTATGCCAACATTTTTTTGTCAAGTTTGTCACATATCTAGGTAAATGGAATGGGAATAGAGGCCTCTCCCCCGCCCTAATGTTTCGGCTCATTTTATCTCCTTGAAGATGGCTATCCTCAAAAGGGACTTTCCCAGTCAAAAGCTCAAAGCAAATCATCCCAAAACTGTATACATCAGACTTTTCTGTGCATTTGGAGTTCCCTATACTTCCTGGCTGTTCTTGCTCTGCTAAAACTTCTGGAGCATACCATATGAATGGCAGTGTTCCGTTCTGTTTTGGAGAGCCTTTCCGGGTGGAGTCAACAATGGATGATAGGCCAAATCCTGAAACTTTAGCATGCAAATACCCTTCTGTGGAAATGTTTCTTGTTTTTACAAGGATGTTAGACGGGTTCAACTCTCCATGGTAAATTTTCTTCGAGTGGAGATATTCCATTCCTCTTGCAATCTGAAGCATAAGATCAACTGCAACAGGAAGAGGGAATGTAATTCGCTTCCTTGGGCCACAAATCTCTTTGATGTAACTGGAGAGATTTCGATTCATGAGTTCCATTACCAGAAAACACTCTCTCTTTTCTTCGTCAGTAAACCCACAAAATGTGTGCATTATATTTGGATGGGAGAGAGATAAGTCCAGTGAAATCTCGGGAACCAATGGTTCAATCTCCCCGAAAAAATGTCTTAGAGCAAAGCTCTCACCCAGCCATTGAATCTCCTTGTAGTGGCTTCCACTCCCTAACCGCCTCTTCACCTGGTAACCCTCTGAACCCACTAAGATTGAACATGGTAAGAGTTTACCATTCAAGTTTTCTGACCAATCTAAGTTCTTGAGGAGTAGATTCATGAGCCGTTGCTCGTGCTTTGTGGAGCTCATCTCACTTGAATTTCTCCTCCCCTGGATTTTATTGAGGAGAATTCTTCTGTCTTCTTCCCAAACTGCATCTAACCGATTGCAGAATTCCCGAGAAACTAGGTATTGTTTCCCGAATTTCCACACAAAAAGTTTAGGGTCTTTAAAATCCTTGCTATACTTCATTGAGTATATCACTCTTTTCTTTTGTATCTCATCATGATCCCAACCTGATATCTCTCCAGCGGCTTCAATGGCTTCGATGACAATTGTAATGCAGCAGAGCAAATTATGGATGTGAAACTCCACGCAATCCGTATTCTGATAGAGGGTAATGGCTTTAGCCCACCATTCTTTGATTTCCAGGCACTGCCTGATGTATAGCTCTCCTTCTTTGAATACCCTGTGGAGCTCTCTTAATGGGTGTTCAAGAACTTTCCATTTTGCGTGCTTCTCTTCAAATCTAAGGTTTTGCCTCATCTCCTCTCCTATCAATTCGTAGGCAAAACTGAACATATCAAGCAACAAACTACATTGCCTCTGATTGATTTGTAAATCATCTTGGAACACCATTAGAGCCTTCATGCTTCCCACTCTCTCTCCGATCTGCCTGAATTGCTCCATCCTCAGATCACAATGAAGATATCCGAAAATGGGTGTCACGGATGATCAAATTACTCCACTATGGTGTGAAATTTATGGAAAATGAATGACAGTGAAAGAAATTACTCTCAAGGATTGAAGGCCAATAAATTATGGAGATGGTAACAAGTCGCAGATTTCAAACCAAGGCAGATCAGAAATTTTTGTGGAGATAATGGTTGTCTTAGACCCGATAAGATGAAATGCCCAACAAAATAACTCTTAAGAGAAAATCTTGATATCCACCGGATTACTATCTACCTAGTGGAAATTAGGTGAGTTATGATCTCAAAAAATTTCAAGCTGGTTAGTTGCAATGAAATTGAATTGCCACCAAATTCTTGTAAATTTGGGAAATTTTGATGCGTGTGGAATCAAATTGATTGCATATGATTCCTCCTCGAATGATTGTTACAAGAGGGTGAGAATTTGGCTTCTTGAACTATTCTAGAATAAGAGGGAAAATAGGGTGGAAAGAGTTTGAGATTCCCAGGTAAAAATGCATGGAAGATTTTTTTTTAGGACATTTGGCAGCTTTTGTAAGAGTTCCCGCGAGTTTCGGTTATGAATTGGGTAACTTTGCTGTAAGTGACCCTTTTACCGTTCCATGAGAAGGCTAATAACACCTTACGCGGTTCTTTGAAGACAGAACTACGCGTTTACCAAAGACCAATAATGTTAAGTAAGAGTAAATAAAAATAAAATAAAATAAAATACACATTATATTCTCTCTCTCTTAATGATATAGATCAAGAGAGCAAAAAAATGAGGGAAAATTTCTGAGAAAAAAAAAAAAGAAAAAGATTTAAACAGTTAGTAGAGTTAATGATAATCTATGTTGTCCATATTTTTTTACAATAAGAGAATTCAATTTTAGCCCTATCACTCCCAAAATAAAATAACAAGAATAAATTTATTTTTTTCTCAACTACTTTTTGCAATAAGATTGATACACATACAATCCACAAAGTGAAAACTTGAGACCCTAATATGTGATTTGTGAAGTAATCTTACAATCTACAAAATCCATGTGGTGTTGACAAGGTGAAATTACACAATGAAGAAAAAGAAAGCCAAACAAAGAACAAATTTTTAGTACACTTTTGATCATAAATCATATGCTAACCTTGAAGAGTGAAGAGTCTGAAGACTAGCATGATTGATTCAGTGAGGTCTGATATTTCTGTGGGCATCTCTCTCCGGACAAAGTGAGAGACCATGCAAGCACTGCTGTGCCAGTGAGAGACCCTTTTTCTGGTTGCAAGTCACGCATTGGAATGAGCCACAACATGGGTCATCATCGCTGGTCCATGAGGGCATGTTTTCTGGGTCTAGAGAGGACTTCATCTCCAAGAGAGCTCTCACTCTCAGCTTCGCATTTCCACATACACTTTGTGTACGGCAAAGTGGAAGAAGAAAAACACAACTGAAAGATAAAATCAAATAAGACCCATTTTGGGTTTTGGATCAAGAGACTCCAACATAGCTTTCTTTCTAAATCCGGAAATTTCGCGTTGTCTGCAAGTGCCTCTTCTTTTCGAAATTCCGCCGGTGGTTTTATAAGATTTTGAGAAAAGTGCAATAAACCCCCTAAACTATTGGGGTTTTGCAACTAACCCCATTGAACTACATAAAACCCCCTTGAACTAACAAATTGTTGCACTTAACCCGCTTAAACTAACAATAGGGTGTCGAAAAAGCCAAAAGACAACATTACCCTCAAGGAATTAACCCCCTTGTCTTTGGCCCTCATTTTTCTGCAGAGGGAGGGAGGGAGGGAGGGAGAGAGAGAGAGCGAGCTGAGCTTCTTTTGCTCGCCGGCTGCCGTCCGAAGCCCACTTGCTTGTTGGCCACAGCCGAGCTCGGTGGACTGAATCGGCAGTGAGAACTATATATATATATATACTCTTTTTATTAACAACATCCATATGCTTGTTAGGGGAGGTGAGTATAATATGACAAATAAGGGGAAAGTCAGTGTAGATTGATGAAACTTCAGGAAAGGTTAATGTAATTATCCCTATTTTCTATTAACTTTCATACCACCTTCATAATTCATACAAACAATGTTTTCCTAAAAATATTATTTTCTATTTTTTTTTTATTTCCACCTAACCCAAGGAACACTAAACAGAAAATGGGAGTTTTCGTACAAATGGCAAGTAATTTAGGCCAATCTACAAAACATCTCAAAGAGAGAGAGAGTGTAGGAGATGCAGTGGTACGTCGTCGCTTCGCTGCTCACCGTTCTCACCAGCTCCCAGGTCTTTCTGTAACCCAAATAAAAACCCTAATTCCTCAGTGCCATCAATCTTGTTCTGTTGTTGATTGATTTAGGTTTATTGGATCCGTATGACTATTTATAATTTGTCTCCATATATATGTATATGTTCCATTAATCATTGAAGTTGATCACTCTCTGGTCTACTTTGTTCGGTTCACTCCATGAGATGTAGGTATTTTAACAACCTAGTAGTAACATTTTTAATGTTGATTTTTTGAGATTTAATATCTCTGTTCAAGACAAGCTGGTTAGCATTTTGAAAGCAAAATTTTATGTTTTGAGCAGAACTCGAAGCAAAATTGTTGCTTTGAAAAAGCAAGAAAAGTACTTCCATTTTGTTAATCAAATGGTGCTTTAACCCTTAACCTTTTGACGAATTTATATGCCATTTGTGTCAAAATCAACTCTAATCTGCATAGCCATATCAGTATAGATTTTTTTTTTTTTTTTTTTTTTTTTTCCTAGTTGGTAATGCCAGTATAGATTTCATAAAATGCAAGAGCCAAGACATTCAATCAAGGTGCCTAAGCTTGTTATTTCGAATGAATTTTTCGTTTCTTATTAAATACATCTTTATATAAATATGATGATACATTTTGGTTTGCTAAATCATTTATAATTAATTGAATGAACTCAACATTTGTTGATATACATATACATGCTGTTGGATGAAGTTGATCACTGAAGGGTTTTGTCATAGCACCCATCCCATGAGATAATATTTTCGTGGTGACTTTAACTTTTTTCAATCTTTTCTTTTTCTTCCACGAAAATCTTCCATGTGACTGTAACATTTTAGAGTCATTTATGAAGACAATGACTCACTTTTTGTCTGGTGGCATGGCATGATTTTGCAAAAAAATCATTTATCACATTTCTGCTTCTAGTTCACATAATCACTCAACTACGCGGATATACCTATTCTCTACCAAGCAAACTCTATCCGCTTTAGAAAAATCTTAGCTGCATCAAATCCTTCTTGTCCGCTTCCGCCCAAAATAAATAAATAAATAAATAAAGGGAAAAAAAAATCTATTAATCACTTTGAAATTTATTACACAGCGTTTTATATCTCTTTTTAATTTTAGGTTGATCTTCCATATATGAAAGGCATGCATGCACATAAAATATGGTTAAATTAATTACTAATCCGATTTGGTATTTCCTGCTCCTCGATGTCTATGGTTGAAATATGTTAAAAATGGGTTTGGGTTGGGAAGAGTGTTTTCCTGTACGCAGAGGGCTACCCTTGTTGTTGTTGTTGTTGTTGCTGTTGCTGTTGTTCTAGTTGTTATACATATTAGAGTTTAAATAGAAAAATCCTTAACCTTTTCCGCACTTAAGAAATTTTTCAAAAACATGAAATCTGAAAAACATTTAAACCAACTTTTACATTTTCCTTTTTCTGAAAAAAGTATAGGATTGTTTTTACCCTTAGCCATTTCCTCTATTTAAACCCTATCATAGCACCTTCACTGGCATGCTCTTCCCCCCCATATACCTCTCAACTCTTCTTTGAGATACCTACACATCCCAACCCAATTGATTCATGGCAACTGCGAAAACACAACCAACATGGACAGAACTACTAGGAAGCAATGAATGGGAAGGTCTGCTTGACCCCGTTGACCTCAGCCTCAGGAAATTCATCCTCCGCTGCGGTGACTTCTGCCAAGCCACCTATGATGCCTTCATCAGTGATGCAAACTCAAAATTCTGTGGCAGCAGCCGCTATGGCATGAAGTCGTTGTTCCAAAATGTATGCCTACCTTCTGCATCAGACTACCAAGTCGTCGCCTTCCTCTATGCCACTTCAAGCATTGATGTCTCTGACGCGTTCCTCATCAACTCTAACTCCTCAGAAGCTTGGGACCGCCAGTCCAACTGGATGGGATACATTGCTGTTACCACAGACCAAGTCAGTAAGGCTAATGGCAGGCGTGAAGTTTATGTTGCGTGGCGTGGAACCATCCGAAATCTTGAATGGGCTGATGTTTTGCAAGCTAATCTCGTGCCTGCCACTCCATTGTTGGGATCTGGCAATGGTACTGATGGTGAGGAGGTCATGGAAGGTTGGCTCATGATTTACACTTCCAGCAATCCAGACTCTCCTTTCAGTAAGACCAGTGCGAAAACTCAAGTTCTGACAAAGATCAAAGAATTGATGGAGCAGTACAAGGACGAAAACTTAAGCTTGATATTCACAGGACACAGCTTAGGCGCGGTGCTTGCAGCACTAAGCGCTTTTGATGTGGTGGAAAATGGTGTTCCGGATCATGTCCAAGTGGCGGCTTTTGTGTTTGGTTTGCCAATGTTGGGCAACAAAGTGTTCTGTGACAAGCTCAAGGCGCTGCTACGAATCTTACATGTGAGAAATGTAATAGACTTTATACCACATTATCCTAGCACCGTGTTGGGGTACGCATATGCTGGAATTGAGCTGCTGGTGGACAGTAGGAAGTCGCCATACTTGAAGACTTCACTGTATCCATTTGATTGGCATAACCTGCAGGGGCTTCTGCATGTGGTTGCAGGTTGGAATGGTGGCGATGGAGAGTTTGAGCTGAAGGTGAAGAGGAGTTTGGCCCTTGTGAACAAGCGCTGTAATTTTCTCAAGGATGAATATAATGTTCCAGGGTTATGGTGGGTTGAAAAGAATAAAGGAATGGTTCTTGATGAAAATGGAGACTGGGTTTCGGCAATGCCATTCCAAGATGACTTACCTCTTGTCCCTGGATTTTAACTGTAGTTAGTTACTTATAGTTTATTGTTAGCTGGCTCCATCCCAAGTGTACCACATCTCCCTAGCTGTTTTAGTTTATTATGATTATTATTATTATTATATTCCGGAGTTCATCATGTCAAAAGTTGAGGCGGGCGTGTCACAATAATAAGGTTGCTCCATTGTGATCCGGAGGTCACGGTTTGAGTCCGAAAATAGTCAATTTGTATGTAAAAATAAGGCTTTGTATATCTAACCTCTGCGGGAAGCTCGGGCTCTAGGCTAGCCCACAAGGCAAAAAGCAAGTTGATTCTTCTGTATACCCCATTGAATTAGTATGTTCCATAGGCTCCATTGTTTGTAGCAATTGAAGGTGATGATGTGAATTTGAGCATGAAAATCTATAATGTTAAAAGTTTCGTCTCTCTCTGGTACTATATTATTCTTCTTTGGTGAGCCATCTTGAGCAGAAATATTGGATAATTGCCTTTTGCTTTGATAGCTTTCAGATCCAGAACTGAATAAAATAGTTGTAGAAGAAAGCATCTGATCACTTTAGTTTTTATTAGGTCAACTATGCTGCCATTCAATCGACTAGACACAGCAACAGGTGGTCATTTATTACACTAATCTTTCTATTTGAACGTTAGTTACCTTTAGGCATTTAAATATGAAAAAAATGAAATGTCTTATTTGCCCTTATTTTGTAACCGGCTCTCTGAGTCAGCGAAGAGCAATTTAACTGTTGGACTAGCACATGTAATTTGAACTTAAAAAGTGTAATTAATGGTGGCACGGCAAATCTCAATTATAAATATTAAACAGGCGATGCTACACCAAACTCTTCGATTGAAGAATTGGCCTATAAATCGTTATTCAAATCAATGGGATCCACTCCTATTTTGCTTAAGACTTCTGCCCGATTAACACGGTTGTTAAAAATTATTTTGCAACAACTATTTCCACGCGGAAATAATAAATGTAAAGATATTCGTACTTCTTTTTTAAAGTGATAGATAAGAGTCTGATCGGAGTGCATTGAGAAAGTTAATTTTTCATAACCAACAAATCAAAATAAAATAAATAATAAAAAAATAAAATTACATAGAAAACCAAATGACTTCCAAATTTCAATACAAGCATTAAAAAAGGACCCACGTGGATCCCAAACTAATGCATCAAGACAAATAATATATACGTTGTAATATATAAGTCATTTTCCATGGCACAATAAGGGTGTAAATTAATCGGTGTTACAATTTGGAACATTTTATTATTATAAAAAAGTATATGAAGAAAATAGTTGAAAGTAATATTCCAAGAGATTAATTTGTGTTGGAGTCAGATATTTACTATAGAAGGATAACTATAAATAATAATGATTTATTTATTTTTGAATAGAAATACTAATATAATAACATTTAAATATTAATGTATAATTTTTTTATTCAATACATTTATAATTGTAAAAAAAATTAAATATTTTTCTCTTGAAAGTATTGAATGGTATTATGGTACCCTCATAATCAATGCCACTAAATATTTTTTTCCAACTACGTTCATATTTTTTTTTACAAGGCAATAAGGGTTAGAAGTTAGATTAGTAAATATAGAGAGTCGAAACCTGACACTCTAAAGTCCACCGAAGGTACTAATCTACTGGACTATAGAGACATCTGCAACTACATTGGTATTAACATCTTGTTTTTTTTTTTTTTTTTCAATACTGAAAATCCTACTTTGCTAATAAATAAATAAATATTGGGTAAAAATAGAGGTAACAAAATTTGACATGACTCGAACACGAGTTAAGCGAGTTTGGGTAGTAAATGAGTTAACACGATTAACCTGTTTAGTTAATCGTGTCATATTTGGGTTGAGGGATTCAACTGTGTAACTGGTTTATACCCCTCTAACTATGCACGGCATAAATAAATTTTTATTTGAGTTAAAAAAAAGTTATGTAAACTTATTTACTCTTTTGTAGATTAGTGACTATTTAGTAATTTGATTGGATTGAAAGTTATATTTTTATAGTATTTATTGTTTGATAGATGATTATTAATAATTTAAATAATATAATATTTTGTTTTTGTAAATATGTCATTAAACGGGTTACATGTGACGTGTAACTTGTATAATAAATAGATTGGGTTAGTCTTGAAAATTTTTGACACGATCATTAAACAGGTCGTGTTCGGATTGAACTGTTTAATATAATATAATCGATACCACACGATTATGACCCACAAACATAGATAAAAAGTTGATTTGGAATTCTTGTACCGGGCTTAGAAATTTAGAATTGAGATCTAAACTTTTTGTCTAATCTTCCACTTGGTTATTTTTTATGTTTTTCTTCATATAAACATTAAAAGACGAAGGATGATGTTATTATTTTTTTTCTTCGTTAAAAATATGTAATGCTGCATTAATGAAAATTAAAAATTTACTAACCCCTTCCCAAAAATAAATAAATAAATAAATTACATTAGGAAATGGGAGTTTTCTTACAAATGGCACAAAATTTAGGTCTATCTACAAACATACCGTATCAAACAGAGATGTTCTTGCAAAACTAGAAATATAAAGATCCCCCAGATGCACGCTGTCCCTGTGACAGAGACAGCGTAGGAGATGCAGTGGTACGTCGTCGCTTCGCTCCTCACCGTCCTCACCAGCTCTCAGGTCTTTCTGTAACCCAAATGAAAACCCTAATTCTTTAGTACCGTTAATCTTGTTCTGTTCTTAATTGTTTTAGGTTTATCGGATCTGTATGACTATTCATATCTCTCTCCATACATATATATAATCGCTGAAGTTGATCAGTCTTTAGTCTACTTTAACCGATTCACTTCGTAGATGTGGAGTTACTTTACTAGTGAACTATATTTCGTTATAACCCACTAATAATTTTTATGTTATTTTTTTTTGGATTTAAAATCTCTGTTCAAGACAAACTAGTTAGCATTTTGAAAGTAATATTTTGCTGTTTTGAGCAGAACTCGAAGCAATTTTTTTTTGCTTTGAGAAAGCACGAAAAGTACTTCCACTTTGTTAATCAAATAATGCTCAACCTTTTGACGAATTTATGTGGCATTTGTCTCAAAATCAATACTAATCTGCATAGCCATGGCAATATAGATTTCGTAGCATCATCCTTACCATCATTGTCGTTTTCAGGGATCTCCAAAACCCCCCTCATGAATGTAAAAAGAACATGGATGTAAAGTTACACTCTACTCATCATATTGATCAAGAAATTTCAAAAGTGTAATTGTCTTTTGTTATTGTCTACTAATTATGAATGGATGATAAAAAAAACTCAGTTATTTTGGTGTCATTTTCGGCTCAAGAGAGGTGGGCCCATGTCTAGTTGTTTGATATTTAGGTTCCCATCTTTCATTGTACTGCAGGGAATTTTGACAACACTGTCACAGAGTAATGGGGGATATAAATATGACTATGCGACCGTTCCTTTTCTTGCCGAAGTGTTTAAGGTACTTCACAGTTTGTTACAAATATGATTATTAGGTTCATATCTTCATGTTTTTGAGGTACTTAACTGTTTGTTGAATCTGGTGTATATATAGCAGCGAACTGATTGTTGTGATCAATTTTCAAAATTTGATTGAAATAACTAGCTTTGTACAGAAGTGTTTAAGCTTAGAGAAAGATTGTTTTTCATCTTAGTAAAGTTGGATATTCATGTGTGAATTATATGATGATGGTTTCATAACCTTTTTTTTTTTTTTTTTTTCCTGAATGGTTTCATTACCTTGTTGAGACTTTTATTTTAATTGTCGTTCTTTTCTAAGAAACATCATATCTGTTAATTTGCAGCTTCTTGTATCTAGTGTTCTTCTTTGGAGAGAAATCAAGAGATCACCGCCTCCAAGGATGACTACGGAATGGAAGACTGTTCGTTTATACCCTATTCCATCTATCATATACCTTGTCCACAATAATGTTCAATTTGCTACCTTGACATATGTGGACACATCCACATATCAGATAATGGGCAATTTGAAGATTGTGACGACTGGAATTCTATTCAGGTGTTGCTCTTGGTCTTTACAAATTTTGAATCACATCAAACCTAATGTTGTTATTTTAGGCATTTGGATATTGATTACTTTTTACAAATTAGCATTTTTTTTTCTATTTTATGTTTTATTAGGCTCTTCTTGAGGAGGAAACTCTCTAATTTGCAGTGGATGGCAATTCTTCTATTGGCTGTTGGAACAACCACAAGCCAGGTGCTAATGGGATCTATAACTTACATTTTTCATATTTTGTTGTGTATTTATAACTTGTCGTGCATCAAATAACTCCTCTTTGTGACTTAAGCTACTAGAGAAAATCCGTGTTCTTAAGGTGTCGAGAACAGCTAGAATACTTAAAATTGGAACGTTTTAACAACAGAGCAAATATATCTCCATGGTTGGTGGGCCAGAAGGATGTTCTACTAGAATATCAATTTGAGTGCTTGTCAAGAAATGAGGTTATGCCCAGCAAAGCTTTCAGCGTATCATAGTTTTAAAACTGGTCAAGTGACTGTAGCTATAATCTCACTCATGTTTGTTTTGCACGTTGAGAGGCATTATCTGGCAGCAGTCAGGGAATCTAGGTCAACTCTGTGTTACCTGTAGAATAGAATAATGCACACCTAAGTATTAGTTTGGCACGGAGTTCAAGTATGCATGATTAGGATGAGATCTAGCTTCACAGAGTTGCATCAACATATTGTCACAAAAGAATGCTTTCCAATCTGCACTTGTATTGTAGTTTGAAGCGACCATCTAGAAAACCATTAATAATACTCTCTCCTATGCCACAACAAATTTCTTGCATTTAATTGTCATGACTGCAAGCTTCTTTAAACGTATGATCCAGTGAAAATATCTCCCATATGCAGAAATTTCCACTCTAATTCTCATGTCTCTTCTCTTTTCCGAGATATAGGTCAAAGGCTGTGGAGAGGCTTCATGTGAGTCCCTTTTCTCATCACCTATTCAGGGGTACATGTTGGGAATATTGTCTGCTTGTCTTTCAGCGCTAGCGGGTGTTTATACAGAATTTTTGATGAAGAAGAATAATGACAGCTTATACTGGCAGAACGTTCAATTATACACGTAGGTTTCCTTTCTTTGGTCAAGCACAGATCTCCACAACTTATTCTCGATCACAATGACACGACACTCCTGTATATGCTTGCATGAAGTTATGAATCTCATTCTCTTGTAATCCTTATATGCAGTGAATTCTTAGAAGCAGTTATTGTACTAGTTTTCCATGAAGGTATTTTGAGGGTTGGCTGTTGGAAAAATCATATCAATTAAAAATATATAACTATGATCTAAACCAAATAATTTATGTATTATTATGGGCATCTCAAATCATTAAAATTTTGAGAGCTAGGGAACAATTATTCTTCTTTTGTAATTTGCCAAATTTTTAGGTCCCATTACTAGTTTAATAGATGCTTAAGAAATCAATATCACATCTAATTTCTGGAATGATATTATATGATATATTTGATTACATAAAGATGAATAGCATCTGCTACTTCTCACTTATACATCAAGGAATATTTTGTAAGGTTCAGCTTTGGGTCTGCAAACTCCAAGCTCTACCTAGGGGGAAATTAAGGTTTCACAGCAATTTCTTGTCCTGAAGTTTTATGATGGCTTCATATTTAACATTAAAAATATGGTTTAATGGACATGCTTATTGAAATAAAAGTTAATTTGTGTCATGACACCAGGGCGTGCTACAGAATCAGTATGCTTTCCAATGTTATGATACTTCAGTTTTTGAATTTGATTTAATACGGCCATATTGTGTTCCATTGCTGAAAGCCTGTAAAGGGTGTTGGTTAGCTTATTCAGAAAAATACATTCTTATATCTAGGTTTGGTGCAATATTTAACATGGCACGACTCCTCGCGGATGATTTTAAAGGTGGATTTGAGAATGGACCATGGTGGCAACGAATTTTTAATGGATACAGTATCACAACCTGGCTGGTGGTGTTTAATCTGGGGTCCACTGGGCTTCTGGTTTCATGGTTAATGAAGTATGCAGACAATATTGTAAAGGTATCTCCTTGTACTCTCAGTTGTTAATTTTGTTTTCTTGGACTTTGTTGACTTGATAATGTCTGTTTGCTAAACCACTTGCGTGAGTAGTAACAGACTCAGATGGTGACACTAATTATGGAAGAAACTTTGTAGATTCTTATTTGTTCTTCCATTGTTGCAGTCATGATACTATTTTGTTGTTACATACATGCTAGATCTTTTAGTTAAGTGACATAAGCATCACTCCTGCATCACTTTTTATTGTGGTTGAGATTTGAATATAATTTCAATATGCTTTGCTACCTTCCTTCATCCACTAAACCTAAGAAAAAGAAGAAGATGATTTTTATTAAAATGGAAGGTTTGAATGCAATTATATATCAAAATTTGCAAATTTGGAAACACCTTGGCATTGGGCCAAAATTTTTTGTTTTCTTTTTATGGTAAACGGCAAATTTGATCTTCAAAATTTATGAAATTCAAAATCGTAATGAGCATATTGAGTTGTTAACTACCATCTACTGCAAAAGCTTAAGCAATTAGAGAGGGTGTAAATTAAATATATAAATCCTTCAACATGCCCCCTCATGTGTTGCCTTCTTTTCGTCCAACACGTGTTTTTCAAATTTTTTTAAATTAAGGTGGTGGTGAGGTTTGAACTCGAGACTCATGTTAACTACCATCTACTCCAAAAGCTCAAGTTATTAGAGAGGGTGTAACTTAAGTATATAATCCTTCAACATGAGTATTAGACACTAAGACAATTGTCAAAAAGAAAAGGGTAAAGTGCAAAAAACCCCCTTCAACTATTGGTCATGTGCAATTAACCCCCCTGAACTACAATTTGCCCCCTTGAACTATTGAATTTGGTGCAATTAACCCCCAATGTGACATCTCCGGCCAATTGGTGAAAACGGAAATAGTAAAAGACAATTTTACCCCTTATAAAAAACTGCGCCGTTTCAGTGTGTCCCGTCTCTGAAAAAAAAAAAAAAAAAAAAAAAAAATTCCTTCTTTACTCCATCCTCACCGATCACCACGTTCTCAATCTGCATCCTCACCGATCCCGTCTCTGTAAAATCCTTAACTTTCTTTCACACTGAAACTTGCTTTCCTCTTTCTTTATTTATATATAGAGATAAATATATCATATATATATATATATATATAGAGAGAGAGAGAGAGAGAGAATCAACGCCGGCGACCATAACTTCACAACGCTGAAAATCAAAGACTGTTCCGGCGATGTACGAGCAGTGAGTTCACTCCACCGTCCTCTCCACCGCCGGCCGCCACCATCAGAAGCCAAGCTCGTAGCCGTTCAGTCCCGCCGACCGCCATCAAACCCAATCACGGGCGAGCTTCTTTATAACATCCCATCACCGGAATCGCGGCTTCTTTAATCGCTGATTCGCTGCTGTCCTACGAGATGGTCGGAGAACGTAGAACGACTTCTTTGTGCTCGGAGAACGCTGACAATAAAGGACGGCTACGAGATGGTCGTGACGACGACAGGGTTGACTGGTGGTCGGCGACAAGGACTGATGATGGCAGAAAACAGAACGCCGGCGAAATGATCGGAAGTTGCAGGTTGTCGATACAATCTGATATAGAGAGGGTTTGGTGCGTACTAACGCGTGGTGCGCGATTCCGGCGATGGGCAAGGAAGGAAGAAAACACTGCGAGCAAGGATCAGCGTTGAGTACGGGATGGCTGTGACTGACTGCAACCTATGAGCTCGGTGAGGATGGCGTTGAAAGGTGATTGGGATCACCGGGACGGGTCTGTGATATCGTCGGATCTGTGATATCGTCGGATCCGTAATCGGATTCCTACCAGAGACCGAACTTGCTACGAATCCGTGGCCGGCGTCTCGACTCCGTCAATCTCTTCGCTCCCGACGAATCTCCGTCACCGATTGCTTTGCTTGATGGTGATTCCATGGTGGTGATGCCGGCCGTAGGAAAGAGAGAAGAGAGAGATGGCAGGGGAGTGAGAGAAACTGAATAAAAGTGGAAAAGAGTTGCAGCTGACACGTGTTGTCGGTTTTGGTTGGGGAAAAGCAAGTCGGGTAGAATAGCACTGCTATTTAGGAAAATAAGGCAATGCTTGGTTGGATTTAATGGTAATAAAAGGGGCATTATGGTCTTTTAGATTCATAAAGGGTTGTATGGTCATTTAAAAAAATTTGGGTTGTCACGTGACCCATCATGTGCGTCTTCACGGCCAAATTCAACCGGCTTATCACCGGACGGGGTAAATTGCACCAAATTCGTTAGTTCAGGGGGGTTATATGTCAAATTAGTAGATTAGGGGGGTTTTCTGCTACATGACGCATAATTGAAGGGGGTTTTTTGCACTTTACCCAAAAAAAAATAATAATAATAGGCAGTTTAAACTGAACCAATATAAAGTTATCATGTGGTTTTGTTTTCTCCAATATTCAGAATTTATAGAAGATCATTAATATGGCTTTTAGTTTTCTCCTTTGTTTACTAAATGAGTGCATATTTAGGAACAATTTTGTACTAAATGAGTGCTGGCCTTTATTGTAAGTTTAGTAACAGTGCTCCATTGAATTTTGCCATAATGGGGGGAGCAGGTTGAACATACGCCAATTTTTTTTCTCACTATAATATCATGTTATTTTATTTAAAATGAAATTTTGAGAAAAAAAGGAATGATTTTACAATTCTGTTCATGAAATTTTGACTAAAAGTTTGTTGCTAGCTATGAACTTAATATCTTCTTCCTTTCTTTGGGCTTAAATCCAGCTGAAGCGGCAAAGCAGGTTCCGGTGGGCAACACCAATAGGTTAAGGTTACGCTTAGTGTAGTTTAGATCAATTGAGTTTTATTAAATTTCTTTGATAAAATAGTTTGAAGAGTAAATTATTGGATGAGAGTAATAATGGTGGTTAGAAAGGAAGGGAACCAAATAATTACAATATTTGGCATACGTTCTACCAGTCTCGAACCTTGTCCTTTTGGTTTAGGGTTCAGGCCATTATGCCAACAGGCCACAAGGTGGACCGGCAAATAAGTTTAATATTTAGTTGAAACCAGATTTAGAGATATCAATATGAACATGAATATTATGAATATGATTCTATGAATATGAATCAGATTTAGAGATACAATTTTCTTAGATAAACATTGCTACTTATGCCTTGATCATAAGGATGCAAGTCATTAGCTTCACAGAATAACAAGTATGTGAAGTTGTTTAGGTATATATCAGAGTAACAAAGTTACATAAAAACAATGGAATCTGATAACTGAATCTTTATGGATGATCTTTTGATACAATATAAGATGAAATACTTGTCCACACTCTACAATGAACAAAAATGGAAATGGAAAACAAAAATTGCAAGGAAACGTTCCGTGTATTATATTTGTTGATCAGCTGGTCAGCTACGTAGTCGAGATCAAATTTAATGATTAACAGTATCACATCACACCTGACAACACTATCAACCGAGCACTGTATCTCTAAAGCACTGAATCCAGAATTACTCCATATCGTCTCTAGTTTCCCAATCATTCCACAATGAACAAAAATGGAAAAGGAAAACAAAAATTGCAAGGGAAAGGTTCGGTGTATTATATTTGTTGATCAGCTGGTCAGCTACCTAGTTGAGATCAAATTTAATGATTAACAGCATAGCATCACACCTGACAACACTCTCAACCGAGCACTGTATCTCTAAAGCACCGAACCCAGTATTGCTCCATACTGTTGTAGTTTCACAATCACAGTAGTACACATATGGCTTTATTAGATTCTATAGAACATTGCAACCAGTTGGATTTTATGATTACTGTTACCCCTGCAGTCATGTATAAGATTGCTATCGGAGGCAATCGGTTGTAGTTCTCATCTGATCATTGTTGAAGTGTCCTGGTTATTGCCTTGTAGTTTAGTTAATCAATATTTGAAGTTCAAGTTCATCAGGTTTGAATGAGCTAAATCGTCCAGTGTCTACTTAGCAGTCAGCGGACAATAATCCTGACGTCCTGGCATGTTAATCTGATAATGCTTATTTATTATGATGTTCCTCTTTGCTTTTTTATTTGATTTGTATAATTTAGGTCTCTTTGGCTGCTTCTGTAGGTATATTCAACGTCAATGGCCATGCTAATGACAATGATTTTATCTGTGTTCCTCTTCAATTTCAGGCCAACAATGCAGGTAAGCTTCCAAAAGTTTGTTCTTTGCCTTTTTGTTTTTCCTCCCCCTTTGATCAAACTGTGGTTTTCTTATCACTCTCTCAGAGGAGTATCTGGACACTAGGCAAACTGGATGGAAAATAGGACAATCCTATTTTAAATATGTATATATTTGTTTTATTTATTTATTATGTAGGGTTTGAGATATTATTTCACATTATTTTTTTTCTAGTATTATCGCATTATTGTCCTTCCATTTGTCATGGTGGTTGTCATTGTAGCTGCATGTGTAGGATGATCACATGCCTTTAAGACAGGATGGAACATTTTCTTTTTCCAAATTATGTCTAATGACTCTAATGCCATGATAGGTCAATATTATATGATTTATGTCCTTAATCAATATCTTTGAATAACTAGCTCTTTAAGACACTCAATTTATGTACCTAATTCTCTGCAACCAGATTCGGCATTCGACTTCCTGTTCTGTTTGGTGATTACCAATTATTGATCTTCTATATGTCTTTCTTTTCTCTGTGTATGTGCAGCTCTTTTTGGGTATCATCGTCTGCATGATGTCACTACACATGTATTTTGCCCCACCAGACATGCTGCTAGGTTTGCCTTTGACTGTAAAAGCATCCCCTGAGAATGACATTGAAGTTTCTGTCGATCGGAAAACAGATTCCTGATAAATCATCTTTCATCAAAGTATACAATTCTTTGGTATGTTATCATTCAAAAGGAAAAAAATTAATGATAGGTTATTCTTTTAATATGTGAAATTTGTTTGATCTAATTTTTCCATGATGTTTAACCATTAACGAACAAAATCAGGGAAGAAAGGGATCCTATCAAGAGTAAGCATAGAAATATATATTAAGAAGAAGACTATTAAAGAACTTATTGATTATAGTGGCAAATTTTTAGCTTGACCTTGCTTGCCAAAAATTAATTCAAGTTATTATTGTGGTATTAGTTGTTTATAATAGTGGTGGATGTGCCCAAGGTGTGCACAGTGCAGTCATGATTGTAACTGTGAAGAGAGGGGATCGTAGTATGAAAAGGTTCATGGTTTACAAGGTAGCAACAGCATTGATGTCTGTGGAATCATAGTGCTGGTAAGTGTGAATTTGCAATGGAAGCTGTGGGTTAGTACTTAGTAATGATGTGGTGATAATAGTGTTAGGGTGGTGGCAGTGTTAGTTATGGTTTGGTGACGATGGTGGTACCAAAACTTGCAACAAAAAGCATAATGAAGTATCATAGATTACTTATAATGTTGGGTAACACTTTTATCTGGCTTCTGAGCTCACTTCGTATAGAAAGCATGTCAAGGTAGGTTAAATGTAGCAGAAAGACCTCAATCCAGCTTCTTAAATGACATAATATAGAATACAGCTACTGAACTTTTAAAACCTTCTTTGATTATAAGTAGACTGCAGTCATCATGTGATCCATTTTAACCATTCGGGCCTGTACATTTTAATTATTTAATAAGTGCATCCATTTGGTAAACTTTACTTGTTTTATGTAGGCTTCATCTTGTTTAGAGAGCCCATTGCAGTAGTGTCAAAGACGAACTAATTTTCAGTGTTGTAGAGTCTAGTATTTTATTATCAATAGTAACAAAGAAGCGACCTGCCTCTGCCTATTGAAGTTTCTAGTATGGAAGTGTATTATATCATTTGAGGAATTGATGAGTCTTCATATACTTATTTATATCAAGTTTCGATAATTGCTTGTTTTGGTTGCACTTTGGGAGAGAAGTTGTCCATTCCAAATAAAGTCCCTGGCCAGTCTCCGTATATGGTTCCTAAAAGCAACTGTTTGCAAAAAGTTTTAGGTTGGTTATTTAAAGGCATGTTCCCCAAACTACAGGGATGTGGTGGTTATAGCTGTAACAGATAAGTCACCTTTTGATTCTTGAATCACGTCTGGAATTCTTATTTATTTGATGGCAGGGAGCTTATTCTAAAAATTATGTTGATGGAGAAAAATATTATAGACCAGGCATGAATAAGTTTCTAATTGTATGTTGTATAGTCGTGAACCAAGCCCGGAGAAAAGCATGGTTGTGATAATTAGCTTAGTTATGTAAAACATAGGATCTTTAGCAAACATGAAACTAGAAAGTGTGAAACCTTATTCTGTCATTTGTATGATTTTAACATAAGTTCTTTTACTAGGAATTTATGATAAGCTATGGAGATCATTATTACATTTCAAACTGTTCAATAACACTATCATCTTTGAATATTTTATTTCCTATTTGAATAAAAAGTGTTGATAGAAATGGAAAAAGAACGAATAATAGAAGTTCCAATATTGTACAAAATTTATTCTATCCATAAGATAGTCTTTGTGCCTTTACTGTTAGCCTGTAGACCTGTCATAATGAGAGTCCTGTATGATTGCAAACATTGTCTCTAAATTTCTTGTGGGTCTTGGGGCATCCATTCCCTTGTTGGTTTTGCCTCCGCCTACTGACAACGATGATGCCAAGTGAAGCCACTATATGTGGTTTATAATCTCTTTGGGTCTTCCATCACCAATTATTTTGATGTCAGTTATGTTTATAAAGAAATTGTGTAGCTCCTATTAAATGCTCCAATTGGTTGAAATAGTTACTAGATATATGTAATCATGTGGACAACAACAATAGGAGGAAATTGTATTTAATTATTGCATTTATTATATACCCAAGTTGGTTCTGAATTATTACTAGCATTCTTTATACATGATGTTGATTAGGTCTGGGAAGGTTAGCAATCCTTGTCCCCCTCAAAGAATTTACTGCCGTTTGATTTTGTTAAACTACCTAAAACAATACGACTCACGAGGTAAATTGTTGTTAAGAGGTGAGATATATATACTTCTTTTTTTAAAAAAATAAAAATAAAATCCCAAATAGCTATAGATTAAAGTTTTTAAAAAAACGAGCAATGCAAATGCATAGCTTTGTAGAGAGGCAAAACAAGTGGTCCTAAGAAATTATAAGCCGTTTGGTTAGGTTTTGGTCATTGGTGAAATTACCTCTTTCAATTCTTATTTATTTATTTATTATTTGTTATCTCTATACAGATTGTGTTAGGTTTGTGTGGGTTTGAGGGCAGGTAGGGTATTAATCTATGGATCCCCTAAGATTAGGGTTCCTGAAAAGTTAAATTTATTGCACAACACGTCTTTCATTCAATCAATTGGCTAACAGGACTGAACCAAATGATTTTGAACCATATGTTTATATCATTAGTAGTACTTATCAAAATGATTTTTTCATCACAAATATCTTGAAAAATTATGCAACTTTTGCTGTATTACTTGGTAATGAATTATTCTAGATAGGAAGCTACAAAATCATAAAACTTAAAATTTGTTTCCATTTATAAAATAAAATAAAATAATCTTATTCCTTTCCCAAAAAATTGAAAATCAGTTGAAGTAATTGTTTAAAAGCTTATATAATTCTCTAGTTGGGTATGTATTGGACTTTCCAAGAAGCAAAGCTCAGGACAACCATACGAATATAACACTCATCATGGAATGATTCATGGAAATGACTCACATGAATAAAAAATCCTTTTATTTTGACAAATATTTATTTAAGACAATAATGGTTTCTCCGCATTTTACTTATCAAAAAAACAAAAAAAAATGGTTTCTCCGCATTTTATTTTTTATTAAAAAAGAAGAAGATATATATAAAATCTTATCACAAAACATTGCTTTCTCAGATTGATTGCATATCCACCTCGACAATGCTGGTTCAGTACATTCATCTCTCCATGTAAAACACACACCCACACACAAACATCATGTCGTCTATATAAAGGCCAGACAATGTTCTATGTATTGTGTGTGGCTAGACATATACAAGAGTATAAAATATAGTAGTAGAGAATAGAAGAAAGCATAGAGAGAGAGAGAAAAAATAAAAATAAAAAAAAAAATAAGAAGAAGGGGGGAGGTGGTATGGAGTCCTTTGCAAGGCCATCTGAAAATGTAGGCGGCAGAGCCAACGGGCAGCACAAGAGGGAGCGATGCGGCGGCAGCTTTCAGATGCCGCTGCACTACCCGAGGTACACCAGAGCCGATTACGACACAATGCCGGAGTGGAAGCTGGACTGCTTGCTCGCCCAGTACGGGCTGCCCGTCAACGGAGATGTCAACCAGAAGAGAAAGTTCGCCATGGGAGCTTTCCTGTGGGCTCATTAAAACTGTTCCGTTGTATGATCCGTGAAGTTTATGGTATTGGTAGTGATGTTTTTTACCTTTTAATTTAATTTTGTGTCATGTTATCATTTTGTGGACGTTATGTAACAGGAGTTTGAATTCCGGGAGTGGTAAAGGCGTGAAATATCCAAGTCATGACTTAGGCCGTAACATATATGTTTAGTGTGTAACTTGTTTGCTGTGAAATTATGTAAAATTATCTACCTTTCTGTCATAAACACTTATTATGTAGTGATTTATGGGAAAAAAAAAAAAAATTCTTCTTATCTCTCTTTCTTTAGAAGATTTGTGTTAATCGTTACTTGGTTACTTGGTTCAAGCATACGAATTAACAATCATAAGTTCAAAGGTTGGTTCAACATGTTCTAAACTCATGACTATTGGCTTTGAGCTTTCTTAAATTTCCTCCAATTTCTTTTTATAAGACGCCAATTCAGTTCTCAAACAAAACACAGACTTTAAAAAAAAAAATGAAAAAAAGGGAAAAGAATAAAGAAAAACAACAGCAACATGACTAAAATCAAGCCCATCAGATTCTAAGACTCTGACAATCAATTTATAATTGAACTTTGTATTTAATGGGAAAAACAATTATAACACATCAAAATTTAGGGCTACAAACAAACAAATTGAGTTATTCATGATACTTAAAGATTGCCTTACCAACAGGCCTGCGGCTTAGCCGTACAAGGTTCTTACTTTGCAAAGGAAGGTTAGGAGTTCGAACCTCAGTAGCGGCTTAGCTGTACAAGGCTCTTATTTTGTAAAGGAATGTTAGGGGTTCGAACCTCAGTAGAGGCCGTGTGTGTTTTCCAACTAAAAAAAAAAAGATCACCTTGATAATTTTTATTTATTTATTTATTGTTATATGTTCATTTTTAATAATTTAACAAGTCGAGTTCAAAAGGACATTTTCAGGCTCATTAGACTTTGTAACATGTTCATGCACTGCGATTGCATTTTGCAATAGGCTCATTAAGGCTTGTGAACATGACTGACTTATTAGAGCTTTTGAATTTATAATCATTTTTTTTTTCTTTATCAAATTTGATCCTGAACTTGAGAATTTTGAGCTGAGTTTGTGAATTAATTCTAATTTGGCTAGTTGAGCTTAGCTCAATCTGGAAGAGTAGTGTCCGAACTGTGCACAAACACTCATACATGAATCTGACCAAAACTTGAATGGCAACCATACATGTGTATTTTACTGGTTGGCTTGAACCTTCGGTTTTGCTAAGAATGACTTAAAAGTTCAACTCATTTCTTCCTAAAGCCTGAACCCGAAAAATTAAATAATGTTACGAATCAAAGGTATGAATTTAAAAATACTAATAATTAAAAATTAAAACTAAACTATATTTCATTCCAATTCAAAACACGGGTTCAATACTATCTGACTCGTCATCAGACTAATATTGTACAGGGAGTTGAGGACCCCAAAAGCAGAGACTCTGATCCATTGACCCGGCCCATACATAATAATGTTACGAATCAAAGGTATGAATTTAAAAATACTAATAATTAAAAATTAAAACTAAACTATTTTTCATTCCAATTCAAAACACGGGTTCAATGCTATGTGACTCGTCATCATACTAATTTTGTACAGGGAGTTGAGGACCCCAAAAGCGGAGACTCTGATCCATTGACCCGGCCCATACATAAAACGACGGCGTCTTTAGGTAATGTAGTTGTAACACAGTACGGTTATCACTTGCCGCGTGAGCCAGCATTGTCCGTTTACCATAGCGAGGCCGGCACATAGCAGAGAAGTTTGGTAAAATGAGAGGGAGTTGAGAGAGCTCATAATTTCCGCGGAATTCAGTTTCCCTCTCTATTGTCAAAAGGGATCAGAATCTCAGTTCTCGTATCGGAACCCTAATTTACTGGAGCAAGAAGAAAGGAAAAGGAAAAGGAAAATGCCTCGAGAAATTATCACTCTGCAAGTGGGACAATGCGGGAACCAGATCGGCATGGAGTTCTGGAAACAACTCTGCTTCGAGCACGGCATCAGCAAAGAAGGCATTCTCGAAGATTTCGCCACTCAGGTCATTTTGATTTACTGCACCTACGTTCCGTTTGGTTCCCGAGAAAAAAAAAAAAAAAAAAATACAGAAGAAAATTTGAGAGTGTTGTGTTTTATGTAGTTTTTTAGAAAGTACTACGAAAGAAACACACTCAACAAAGCTGAACAGTTGAGTTTTTCGGTCGAGAGTTTATTGTATTTTATTTGCTTGTGTTCTCCGGTAATAATTGAGGCCGAAGGTTCTAATTATTGTATTTTATGCAACCATGTTTTTTGTTGAACGATGATAATGTTAGGTAAGGTTTGGAAATCCTTTTGATGAATTCGAACTTGTTTAGTTGCCTAGATTTTTTTCTGTTTGTGTTAGACGATATTTTTCTTCTTTGTTACTGTTTTTTGTTTTAGCATTATTTCTTTTCATCAGACAGATTAATCAGCCATTGATATGTGTGTGTGTGTTTCAAAAGTTTTCTGTGATTAATTTCATATCCTCAATACTTTCGGGGTGACAAATGGCAATAGGGATTGCTGTATGTCCTTTTGTATCTTTTGACTGAAGCTTAACATATAGGTTAGAGGATCAAGTCAGATTCTATATATAAATTGTTATAATATGTGATTTCGCCATCTGTTTTAGTTACATTATTTAATGTTAGTGTTACTAAGCTTTTTTATTTTTTCCTTCTGAAATCCATATACCATTGACATATTTAAATTTTTAAATAATTTAATAAGTACACGCAGACATGCATGACTTCATTATGCATTTTTATGGGTTAGTGTGTGTCCTGGGCAGTAAAAATAATTCAGGAAATCATTGATATAAAAACTGATACATTTGCGATTGAAAAATTGGGTCATTTCCTGACATAAAATCATTTCTCATAATGAACCTTTAAGTGTAATGTTCTCAGTATGACCGGAAATCTATACACTCTCAAGCATATTTTTTGTGGTCTTGTGTTAGTCATGCCATAAGTAAGCCGGGTTGCTGTGAAATTATAACTCTTCTGACATTGGTGATTGGTCACAGCAATTAAATTGTTATCTGTTATCTTCCTACCTCATTCCATATTTAAAATTAAATTTAAAATGATGCAGGGGGGAGACAGAAAAGATGTGTTTTTTTACCAAGCTGATGATCAGCATTACGTACCACGAGCTTTACTTATGGATCTGGAGCCTAGGGTGATCAATGGTATTCAAAACGGTGAATATAGAAATCTCTACAATCATGAAAACATATTTATCTCAGATCACGGTGGAGGTGCTGGAAATAACTGGGCCAGTGGATATCATCAGGTTCATTGCTTTGTCTTTCTGTAGTAAGCTTACATTGATGCTCTTGACTAATCCAGTGGGCCGGGTAATTTTTATTTTGAGAAAGTTGTACCCTATAAGTGTGACATGTGATTGTAATTAGCGGGTACTTGAATATTCTTTTTACAGCAAGTATATCGAGATCTGAAACAACACATCAGAACATACTGTATTTATATAGCTTCCTTTGTGAGTTTTATGCTTTGCATATACGTGCATTTAATTTGATTAACCTCCAGAGTCACCTGCTAGAGAAATGCTTGATTCATGCTTAATTTAAAAGAAGATTATTGTTGAAAGATCATAACCATTTTTCTCCTTACTTAATGATCAACAAGTGAGTCCACGCATAAAACAAATTGGATATTGTTGTTTACTTGTTGCCTATCATAAGACTTTAGACATTTTTGTCCTGTTGTATATTTGCTTTTCCTGTGATAGTTTTAAATAGTTCATACTTTTCACAGAAGTTATTTCAATTGTTTGACAATTTCACTAAGTCTGAATGTGAATGTATGATTCCTGGCTTTTGATTAATAAGGCAGGGGTGTGTGTGTATATTGTGGGGGAGGCTGAAGGTTGTGGGAGTAGGAGAGTGAGGGAAGGAGGGAACTTGTAGTAAGAAGACAGGGAGAAACCCAACCAGCCCCCTCTAAGGTATTAAAGGGTCCTTCGAATCATCTTGAACTAACCCTTGGATTATAGATTTAGACTTGGCTTAATCCTTCTTGGTACTTCGAACTCGAGTCAATGGGAATCTCGAGTCTCTCTCTCTCCAAAATGGACTTTGGTATACTTTCCGTGTGGTAGGCTTTGGTACATCTGGTGTAGTAGGCAGGTGCTCTTTTATTTAATGAAATCTTGTGTGTGCAACAAAGAAAAATAATATGTGTGGTTGTTTTGTTCTTCTCTCTTATATGGCTTGTGCATTCACGGCTTGTCTTGTGATATTTTTTTCATATATTTACTTCATTATTTTTTGAAAAGGGGAAAGGTGTTGAGGAGGATATAATGGATATGATTGATAGAGAAGCTGATGGGAGTGATAGTCTTGAGGGTTTTGTTTTATGCCATTCAATTGCCGGAGGAACAGGCTCAGGTTCTTACCCCTCTCTAACATTATATTTCTACCAAAGGTCTCTGGGTGTATGTTGTGAAATTTTGTTCTTTTTACTGTATTGCTGTGACAGAAATTTCATTATTGGGTTACGTCTTCAACAGGGCTGAAATTGATTCAGTAAGTACTAAATTGATCCCCTTCACACACACAGATATATAAGTGTGTGTGTGTTCTTCTTTTATCATTAAGCTGGGTTTCAAATTGAACTCATATAGAGGAAACGAACCATTGGTAAGAAAAAAATTAAAACCTTTGGAGTCCTGAAATCATCAGTAAATAGTTGAGGGTTTCTGAACCTCCTTAGCTCATAGTGTTTTTTAAAAACAATGTCTATATGACTGCTTTACTAATTCTTGCTACAGAACTTGTTGAGTGGTTTACATTTGGGGGTTTTCTTAATTGATAATTGTGTGATTTTATGCAGGTATGGGTTCATATCTGCTGGAGACTCTTAATGATCGCTACAGCAAAAAACTTGTTCAGACATATAGTGTATTCCCAAACCAGACAGAGGCAAGTGACGTGGTTGTCCAGCCATACAACTCGCTCTTGACACTCAAGCGGCTTACACTTAATGCTGATTGTGTTGTTGTTCTTGATAACACTGCACTTAATAGAATTGCTGTGGAGCGACTTCATCTTTCAAATCCTACTTTCGCTCAAACAAATTCTCTGGTTTCTACTGTAATGTCAGCAAGCACAACCACATTACGTTATCCTGGATACATGAACAATGATTTGGTTGGCCTTCTTGCCTCTTTGATTCCAACTCCAAGATGCCATTTTCTAATGACAGGATATACACCACTCACAGTGGAGCGTCAGGTAAATTTTTTTTTTTGGCGGCATTGTCCTATCTACAATTTTTCTTCAGCAAATTATTTGATGTATTATTATTACTTCTAGCAGATAAATTTATCTTGTTATATATGTATATTTCTTTGATAAGTATTTAATCCTGTTACATTCTCTGTGGTCCTGTGGAAAATTTTAAACTTGTGTTTTGCATAGCAGCATAGCTGTGCCTTTTTCTTCTTATTTTTTGAACGAGCATGTACCAATTCCTTTGATCAAGTTGTCCGTATGAAAACAAGATTTGATTGTTGACCTGGAAAGGATTTATTTAATTGTATGGTAACTTTGAAAAAGGAATTGGGAGTTAGATTAGTTAGTTTATCAACTTTCTTAACAAAATGGAATAGATAATGCATCTGAGTTTTAGACTGCAAAACCTTATCATAATTTCGTTTTAAACATTTGTTCTTCTTGTTAGAGGCTTAGAGCAGAATAAATTTTTGTGAAGGATTATTCTCCTGTAAGCTCTTTTTTTTTTTTTTTTTTTTTTTTTTTTCCTTTAAATTATTATCTTTGTCATTCAACATTATTTTGTTTTCCTTCTCATCATATGTTGATATGCTATAACTGAAAAGATAAAGCATGAGCAATTTAAAAACAGTCTATAAAAAAGAAATAGGGTATTTGCTCCTGATTGTGATCTATGTTACATTTATCCAGATCACGTGTTATGTTTAGGTATATGGCTAGCAGTAGCTGTCGTATTAATGAATTCTTCAAACTTGATATGGGACTCAACTCAACTAAACCTTGTCCCAGCCATTTGGGGTCGGACACATGACTCCTGCTTCCACATTCTGTTCTGTCTAGGATCATATCTTTAATTAAATACTCACTACCATAACTTTCAGTCAACGCAAATCTTTCAGTGTGGATCTTTCCTCTCTTCTCATTAATGCTGTTTTGATTTTACTGTACATAGACATATTTGTCGGTTCTCTATATTTTTATCTCCAATAAGTGCTACTTTCTTTATGCATTCTTAGCCGCCCACCATTCTATCCAGTAAAGCATCATTAAATATTCATATTGTTTTGCAATTCTTCTTGTAATCCTTAGTGTTAAATGGTGTACTTACGTAACATTGTATTTAGCATGAAACTTCTCTCGTTTTAAGAGAATTGTGTAATAAAGTAGCAAAGTTACATGTATGGAATTATATTATAGATTTGAATTGTCAGACATGCTTGTTGGTGCGTGTTTAAATTTAGTTAGACATGTTGGTCATATATCTATGTAGTGTCATTTCCTGCAGGGGTTGCTTTACACATTTAGAAGTTACCATGTAACACAATTCTTCTTGTATTTAGTTTTTGTTATTTAGTTGCGATACGTTTGATGATCAAACTTCGTAGCAGGAGGTGGTAAGTAAAGAAAAACCATAAAAAGTAGAAGAGTTAAGACTTGACTGGGACTCAAAAAACTAATATCTAAAAATCTAACTCTACTCAACAATCCTCAATTGAACAGTTTAAACTCTTTTCATTAATTTGCATCAAGAAAACAGTATATCAGCATGCATGTTGTTTCAATGAGCTCTGAACTTATCATGGCAATTAAGGCCAAAAAAAGCCTCAAGCCTTCAAAGAGGCCAAAAAAACAATAATCTCCTCTATAGATCTATAATCTCTCCCTGAAACCCAACAAAAGAGAGTGGAAATAATAGAGAACTTAAGCATAGAAATAGGCTTCTCCTTTCCATCAAAATTCAATGAGCTCTGAACTTATCATGGCAATTAGTTGTTTCTTATTGAAGGGATTATTGTAATATCACAAGAATCATAGTAAACTTGCTGGTTGGTCTGAATTTATTTTTCAGATACTCATAATCGTAAGAGGATGGAAGGTGCTCATATTCTTTGAATTTTCATTTTCAAATTCAGTTTCCTATTCTAACCAATCTGGTCAGTAGGATGACCAGAAAAGAATGAACTGTAAACTATTTACTTTTCAGTTTTCACATTATAACAATTTAGGAGTTGTAAGATGACAATGGTACTAGTCAATTTATTTAAATTTTTATTTGGAGTTGAGATTTCCAAGCCATTAGTCAAATCATGGAAGCACCGAGGCAAAAAAAGAAAAGAAAAAAGCCTGTCATATTTAAGAAATGGTGTATTCTGTGTCAGATTGATGATTTTGATATCTTAATTCAATCTTGTAAGAACATGAAATAGGCATTTAATTATCCTATCAGAGGGTAATGCTGCAGTCTGATGTAGATCTCTCTTTTTGGCAGGCTAATGTGATTCGAAAAACTACTGTACTAGATGTTATGAGAAGACTTCTGCAGGCAAGAGAAGCTTACCTTATAAATTGTTTCTAGGAAGTACTGGTGGGCATGATTTTGACAGTTTTGTTTTGTAGACAAAGAATATCATGGTATCCTCTTATGCTCGAACAAAAGAAGCTAGTCAGGCAAAATACATATCAATATTGAATATCATTCAAGGAGAAGTGGACCCCACCCAGGTAGTGCAAATATAATAATTATTGTTGTTTCTGAAAGTTTATGTGAAAATTTGACCCTCTACTTGAATTCTTCTACTGCAAATCGATTTCTTATTGAATGAGAAGTACTTCATGTATGTGATTTGTGAAGATGCGGGATTTCAGTATGGAACTTATTTTACTGTCAAATTTTTCTGTAATAAATCTTAAACAGTATTAATCTTAATTTCAGTTTTCAGTTGTGTGAAAGTTTTAAGCTGGAAGTGCCACACACCTGAGTTTTTCATTCATTGATTTGTCACACAACTCACAACCATTTATTTTTTTTACTTCTAAAAAAACATTTCTGACTATCAATTTATTTTTGTTTTCCAAGGGAACAGATCCTGGTTCGCTGCTTTAATGTCCTCTGCAATATGGTTTCATCCTTTCCCTTTAATTTGATTATGATTATAGTTTGACTGCATCTGTAGATGTGTTGGAGTGAAAAAATAACAAGAAATGATAAGCTAAACCTTTATAGGCTGCAAGATATTCATATGCTTTGAAGAGACTCAAGCCCAAGTTCCTTGTTTTTATATCTTTTAATGAAGGAGTTCAACATTCTATAATGCCTTTTTTTTTTTCTCTCTTTTTTTTTTTTTAATTAGATATATATTTTTTATAAGCTTACATTCTATAATGCCTAAAAATTTACTTAGGTCATTTGCTTATAACCCAATATTTTAACAATGGGATTAGGCTTTGAAAGCGTAATAAATTACATTTGCCAATGATGTTCAGTTAGCAAAGTCTATCCCAAATATATTGGTTCATTTGCACTGATCTTGTTTCTCCTTTCAGCTTCATAATAACAGGGCTGTTGTTTTAGTAAAATCAAGCCAAACACACACTATATCAATTTTCTTTTGTATCTGGGAAATTATTGTTGGTTTAATAGCACATCAAATTCATTAGAATTAATTTAATATTCTCAAGAGCATGTTTTATATCATACTAATGTGAAGCTGTGGTTCTTGTTAGGATGTCAATATTTCATGAATAATATCGATGAGCTGCATTCTGATACTTTTTGTTCTTCACAAATCAGGTTCATGAAAGTTTGCAGAGAATACGTGAAAGAAAGCTTGTTAACTTTATTGAATGGGGCCCTGCAAGCATTCAAGTATGCCTCCTAGATGTATTTACATTCAGTTTATATTATCTCCTAGTAATTTGATTATATATTTTTTGCTTTCCCGCTTATGGAGGTTGCTCTGTCCAGAAAGTCTCCCTATGTTCAAACTGCCCATAGGGTGAGATCTTCCTTCTGCAAATTCATTCTGAAACTATTTTCTTTTTGAAGAATATCTATTCTTGTTCTCTTTTATGTTTGATTTTGCTTGACATTATTGAATCATATTTTGTACTTTTCTCACTTTTTCTAATAATTGGAAGATTAGTCAAATAAGTATATAAATAGTGCATGTCCATTTGTTAGGTCAGCGGGCTTATGCTAGCGAGTCATACTAGTATCCGGCACCTCTTCAGCAAGTGCTTGAGCCAGTATGAGAAGTTGAGAAAGAAGCAAGCCTTTCTTGACAACTATAGGAAGTTTCCAATGTTTGCTGTAAGTTACCACCTCATAAAGTTATGCTCTGGATTTTAGTTTTATTTTCTCAATGTACTGAGAACTGCTATTGTGATTGATACACTGTATACACCTCTTATTTTCTGTTCCCATAGCTCCATTGCTTCATCTAATTCTATGATTATGAATTGTTATCACATGTAAAACAATACTTTTCTATACATTATATATTTTTTGCTGTTTCTGATGTGGTGGCTATAATGTCAATTCTACTTTAATTTTGTGAATTCCCTCCTCTTTGCTTCCATATATTTTCTTAATGGCAAGTTTGTTTTTTCAATGTCATAAGAAGTCGGCATGCTACTTTGGCAGAGTTGCATATTTAGTAATTACTTGTAGAATTAGTTTAATGTTCTTATAAGATCTCCTTCTTTGTTCTTAATTTTACAAATTGAGATTAAAAATCACGATATCAATAATCAATTCCCCTTGTGCTATTTCCAGTACTCCCCAATACCATCACACTGGCACTGTAATTGTTATGTAACCTGATACACGAGTTACTTGTGCTTTATAGCCCAGAGCTAATCACATGCACTTGGGGTTGTGAGCGTGTGGGGTCTAAATAATTGAGCTTGTAGGATTTGGCTGCTGCCATTTTATTAACGGACAGATGTTTTAATGACAAGAATCTCAACATACACAGTACATGTCATCAACATGAAGCAAGCTCTCTCTCCCTTCTGAAGAACAGCAAAATGCAGCCATCCTCGAGCATGTCTGTTGTTGTGACCGGATTCGCTAGCCTCCAACTTTAGCCACTACCCCTGTGTGCATCCAAGTGTCAACGCCATAGCTCCAGGTCATAGCACCAGTTGAGCTTCAAGCCCTAGTAGTCCTCTGAACCTGATCTTTGACCCAAGCAAGAATCAGGCTTCAGGATGATAAGTCCTGGTAGTCTTAAGCCCTATCTTCCAAGGCATGGATGCTTGATTATTTATCTTCGTGGTGACAAAAAAATCATGGTACATGGATCATGGAGTCCGTGCATCCCCTGCTACTTAAATGCCTAGTCCTTGATTCCGAGTATTCCTAATATAAGTAACATTTAAATTATATTTAGAATTTCATACTTGAAATGCATTTCAAATTGTATGAAATTATGCACATTGATTATCTATCAAACATGTGCGTACTTCACTCGGTCTCTTACCTTTAACTGTACCTCTCGCATAAGATCAGGGAGACGGTGACACCTGCTGTGTGCCTTGGCCCTTTAATAATTTCACAGCAAGATGTAGGTATTTGATTGGACACTCGCATGTGGAAAGTAGTGGAAGCACCCAAAAGCTCTATGGCAATGACAATCCCTTTCTTTTGGTGATTGTTGAACATAAGAATTTTCATTGTTAGCTATTAAGGTCCAGGAAAAGAGGGAAAATGGTAGACACCCACCTGAATGAGGCAAATTCTTTCCAGTAGCTGACTAATATGACCAAACACTACTAGGTGAACTTCCATTCCATTTTGGTACCTTGATATTCACAATGCTATGATATTATGCCATATTATGCAGATTCTTAGTCTTTACCAAGACACAAACTTAAATCATCCTTGTGGAACAGGGAACTTTTGTGCAGATATCTTACCAGAAAAAGGAATGTTGTATGGAACTGGCTAATGTTTACAAGTTATCATGTTTGATTCTGGAGAAAAAAAATATAAAAAAAATTATATTGCTGTATAACCATGTATTTATCATAATTTTATTTTTTCCACAAGGCACAATTCGTTTTTTTTTTTTTTTTTTTTTTTCTCTTTTCTCCCGGCATTACCCATTGATCAGTGAATAATGCTATAAGAGACAAAGTTCTGTAGTATAATATTTCGAAATAATGTGTTCCAAAACATATAAACTTGTCTGAAGCTCTTGAATCACACGACTTTCGCGCGATTAGTTTCTATTTTCTAATGATCTATATAGCAACAATTTTTTTATTTTATTTTTACCAACATGTTATAACTTTGTTGTCTGCAGACTGCAGTTGACACCCTTTTTTTATAAATAAAAAAAATCAGAGTGGAACACATGATAGATGGGTCATCTTTTTTTGGCTGGTCCATTTTGTGAAACACATGTATTACATTGGTCTAATTTCAGTAATTTTATTTTTATTTTTTATGAACAGGATAATGATCTCTCAGAATTGGATGAATCAAGAGATGTGATCAAGAGTTTGGTTGATGAATATAAAGCTTGTGAATCCCCAGATTACATTAAATGGGGAATGGAGGTAAATTCCAGGATGGACCCTATTTCTCCCATCTATAGTTCATCATAAATCTTACTTACTGATGAGCTTATTTTTATGCAGGATCCTGATCACATTCTAACTGCAGAAGGCAATACTACTGGAACAGTGGATCCGAAATTAACAGTGTGAGCCAAGTAAGTTACACTAGTTCCGATGAAATCACCTGTGGGCTTTATTGTTACGTTTTTCATGCAAGTAAAATTAAACTTAAACTTAAAAGCTTATGTTATGAAATAATCACGACATTGTCACATGCTAGATATTGATGTGGTCCACGTGGACTGGATAAGTTGTTTTGATTTTCTAGTAAATGGTTGGGTTTTTTTTAAGGTGCAAGCAACTTTATTGGTGGGGTCCTTAGGTGTCATTTCAAAGAGTTGAATCAAATCTTGTGTTCAATAAGGATTATAGTTAGTGTTAAGTGTTGTTATTAATGTTCTGGAACTCTTTAAAAGGACAGACAGAATTACTCATGCCGGACACACAGGACATGAGCATGAGATACACAATTGGTTGGACATGTACCTTCACTGGATATTACTTAGGTTAAATGCCTAATCGAATGCTAAATATTACATGTTATGATATGTAGCAGTGTTAATGTATCATTTTATTTGAAACTTTAAAACATCCCACATTTAGACACATATCCAAACTCAACATGTGGGGTAATTTAAACGCGTTTAGCTCCGTTTTTCCGACACAAAATATTTTTCTCAAAAAAAGATTTTCCTTTTTTAGGTAAAATGTATATATTTTTCTTTTTTCTTTTTCGGTGTTTGGTAAAGGTTGGGGTTGGGGTTGAGTTCATCGAGCAGGGCGTGTAAAATAACTTGTCGAAAATTGATAAATAAGTTATTTTTGTTAGGTTTTATTTTTTTTTATAAAATTTTACAACCAAATACCAGAAAATAAAAAAAGTATTTTACATCTAACCGAAAGGAGACTCGGAGCCTTATAATTCTTTTAGTACTAGTTCATTTATTATTATTATTATTATTATTATTATTTTTCACTTGGTAATTGCTTTGTTGGCTTGAAAAAATTTCAACCCAGGTCATCTCATTTGCTGCTGAAAGTAACCCGGATGGAAGATAAAAATCCGCAACATGTTTACATTTGTGTAATTTGCTGCCTGGTTCGAGTATGGCATGTGTAATTTGACGTTTCTTTTTTTGTGTTATATTTTTTTCCTTAATTGTTATTATATTCAGCTAAATTGAGAAAATAATTATATACACTTATCAATGTATATAAAATATCCTATAAATATTATTTCTGCATTTGAATGAGTCCAGATGTGAAAATTTTGGCTAACAACAGAGATTGATGAAGTGATTAAGTGATCGCCGGCGCAGTCAAAGAAAGATTGATAGCATGTGGGTTCTTAGTGGAGGGCCTCACATGTGTCAGCATGGTTAGTCTTGCAAGTCATATCATACATGTGGGATGTCCCGACCTAACAATCTTCAACATTTTCAGTTATGAGTCAATAAATTTTTTATATTATTTTTTTTAGCATCAACTTAGTAATTTATGTCTCATGGCATCAATTATTAAATATATTTCCAAGTGCTTTGGGATCTCAATGGCTGTGAAATTTTGGAGTGTGTGTGTATTTGGTTGAAACTGTTTTGAGTGATTGGCATTTGCGAAATAAACGTTAGGAAAGCAGTGGGCATGAAAAGCTTTTGGAATTTAAATTCAAAATCCAGTTTTGATAATTTAGTCCCTATCCGTTACTCAATTTGAAAGGAGCATAAAGGATGATGATGGAGACCACAGCTAAGACAACAGGGACGAGGAAGGATAATGAAGACGAAGTACAAGCTGTACTGATTGTTGATTAAACATTGTTAAAACCTACCCCGCGCTGTCATAATCTCTGCCAGCGATGCTATATTTTTTTTTCTATATATTAAAGTTGTCCTCATAAATTTTGTACTTGTTTAAATAAATTTGAAATTGGTAAAATTGAAAAAAAATTTAGATCAATTTTGTGAGCTATTTTTTTTTTTTTTTTAATTTCAATACTCTAATTTCATGCGGTGAAACATAATAATGTGAATTTGTTTATAACAATTTAGTTTCAAGTATATAAAGAGGACTTGAAGTCCTGCAATTCAACCATGAATGCATGATAATTTAAACAAATAATTTAACTTTATTATTATTATTATTATTATTTGTTGTCCTAAAAAATAACAAACTCAAATAATTTGTTCACATGGAAGTCGAACCATGTGAAAATTGTACAAAAGCACAAAAAAGAAAATTGTTTTCCCCCCTCTCTCAGCAACTTAACGCAAGAGATCAATTGAATCAATAAACCGTAAAATGGAGCAAAATTAAGAAATAAAATTTGATAATAATAAGGCGACATTTACAATTAATCCTCAATTCAAATTTTTTTTGTGAATTCAAAGTAGTCAGTCTGCAATCTTATACTGATTTCAATTTAATTTTGACATATTAATTAGGATAAGAGTGGAAGTAAGAAGGTAAAGGGGCAAATTGGCGAATGGAAGAAGTTGGTATGGTGAACCAGAAAGGCGCACATGGCTTCAACAACATGAAAACGAATAATCCTACAATTAGGTTTAAAGTTGGAGTTGGACCCACTTACTAACTAATACAACTCAAAACTCCATATGGAGCATCCAATGCCGTAGTGGCTGTCCTCTTCTCTCTCTACATTTCTTTCTCTCTCCTCGACAAATCAAGAGCGTATAAAACGGGAGTCTCCTCCACTCTCTCCATCACAAATTTTTCTTTCAAATTTCAAAAAACAAATATCGCTCTGTCTCTCTCACTTTCCTCTGTTTTTTCATTCTCTTTCCGATTTTGTCTTCCTCTGTGAGTTTTTTTTACTATATATATATTTTTTTGGGTTCAATTTGATCGATTAATTTCTCATCTAAATAGAGAAACTAGAGAAAAAAAATGGCGGTGTCTAGGGTTTTCTTTGGAGTTTTTGCTATCTTCGCTCTTGTTTTGGCCATTTTATCACCTTACGCTCAGGCGCAGTCTATGGCCCCTGCTCCTGCCCCTTCCAGCGATGGTAAATTCATCTCTCTCTCTATATATATATATATTACACACACATGTTTATACAAGCACGAGAGTCTTTTAGATCTGACAATGTGCCTTCGATTTCTCACTTTTGGTTGCGAAACTACAGTTATTAGCCACTTTTAAATGCGCTTCAATGTGTATATAATCATGTTTCTTCGGTTTGCTTGTAAGGTATTCTTCAATTTATCACAAAATTTTGTTCTTCTATTTTCATATAACTGAATATTAGAAAAGATTACAAAATTTTTTTGGTTGACAGGAATTTGAAAAGTTTTTAAAACTCGATTATATATATAATAATAATAAAAAAAAATAAAACTTTGTTATTTATAATTGTCTTTTATAGGTTTTTTAAAAACAAATTTGTGTTTTTCCTTGAGAACTATATTAGAAAAAATGATCCAAGAAAAAAATGTGTTAGCTTTAAATAATTTCAATTGATTTTTAGGTTTTTTTATGAAGGAAATCTTTTATGTTTTTCAGGTATTACGTGGTGGATGTTTTTAAAATATTTTGTCTTGTTTGTTTATAGCAAAATCCAAAACAATATAGATAGTCAAAGTAAGTAAAAGAAATACAAATATTGCGTAGAGACCATGGTTCAGATCCAGGAAGTTGTGGGAGCGCAAAAGTGAATTTAGTGTAATTTTTTTTGTAATTTTATAGGAGGGCAAATTGAAAATTTTATAGGTATATAATTGAAAAAAAAAAAAAAAAAGAAAACTTAGTGGTATATAACAGTAAAAACAAAATGGGGCAATCCTAGTTCAGATCCTATCATTTTGAAAGTAAAAAATAAAAATGCAAATGATAAAAGCAACGCTCATATTTTTGCTGCTGATAAACTTGGCAGATGGATATGTTTTGTAAAGTTGGGAAAGTTGGAGTTGTGATCTGCCTCATTAATGAAGAATACTGTTTCTTCTGATGAGTTTATTCCCATTATTGTTGCTTGTCCAATTCATTCTCTCTGCTTTGTAATTTACAACTTATAATGACCCAATTCCCTTGAGTTTTAATTTTTTTTTGTGGTGGTGTTGTGTCGGGTCTCTTAGAGCATCGTTTATTGGAATGTCTGACATTGTAGTTTATGGTTGTATTTATACAGGGACTTCAATTGACCAGGGGATTGCTTATGTGTTGATGCTTGTGGCCCTGGTTCTTACGTACCTCATCCACCCTTTGGATGCCTCTTACCATTTCTTTTAAACTGCCTTCTCTGTTTCTAGGATCAAATTTAATTAGAATATTGGGTAAATGAAGTCAATGTGGGTAAGAAATGGAGTTTGATTTCACCAATTATTTAGTGGTATTGTCTCGGTTCCCTTTTCTCCCTCTCTATCTCTCTGATTGTAGTTTGACTTTTCAGTTATTTTGTTAGTGAATTTCATTTTTTAATAATTTCATTGTTTCTTATTCATTCTTCTTTATTGTAATTTTATTCTTACTTAGTGCTTACATTGTTTTGTTCATATAAGCCATCTTTAAGAATAATTTTATTGTACATCCAAAATTTGAGTTCATTCAACACTTGCACCCCCCAATACCTGCATTTGGTATTCAAATACACATACGCTATGGTAAAATATAATAATAATAATCAATTCCTCTGCATTTCCTTTGATAATAGGAATGAGATTTCCTCATTGGTTGGTACTAACGTGGGAACCAAAGATTGCAAATATTTTTTTGATAGGCAATACTTGCTTATTTACGGTTGAATAGGTGATTAGGTAATAAATAAGGAAAACAGGTTTTTCCGGGAATAAATTCGGCCATCTTCTGTATTTTACACAAGCGCGTTTTCACCAAATGATCACACACAGTATTTATAGATAGGGACATTGAATGCACGAGTTTGGAATAAGTTAGGCCGATTGAATTTGCATCTTTACTTGTTAGATTGAGAGTATGACTCGCCTAGTGATGATCCATAAGGGCATGATTTCAAGTAGGTTTGAATCCTCTGAGGTTAAATATTTTCTAAATTATTTTAAATTGAATTTGCTACAGATTTGAGATAAAAAAAAAAATTTATCAAAATTTAAAAACTCCTTTTGAATTAAAAAATATTTATCATACTCTAATGGACCTTTAACGTCTTTATCTCTCCCTCGTATTTTTCCAAAAAAAAATCTTCCATCTCTTTCCTTAAAAACATGGATGACGTTCAAAATAGTGAATTTTCCTTATTTCAAAATAATTTTAAATATTGTATAATTGACGATGGTATAAAATCGACAAAAAAATCGAGTGCTACATGGCAACATGCTATTGCACTCCCAAGTCTCCTATAGTATATTAAACACACGAAATTTTTGTAGACAAAAATAACCCTTTTCAGTTTTCACTCCTTTTGGCCTCATCTTCTTTTACCTTTTCTCCTTGCATATTTGTCATTCTTTCATAATTTTTTTTTTTCCTGTCAATAAAAAAGTTTCAGTCAATCAAAAGATTTTTTCTCTATTCCCTTCAACTACAATTTTATATGTTTTTCATCTCCAAGAAAAATAAATAAATAAATACAAGAAAAGTGAATATTTTTATGATGGGTTTTATATATATGTAGTTTTTAACAAAGTTAAACTTATGATATTAGGTTTCAATTGAATTTAAGAAAAGAAATAAGGATAAAAGTACTTATTACGAAAATATATTTCAGCAATTGTTTCAGAGAAATATTGGCGAGTGTTTAGACTAGTTTTTCCGGTCATGATTTGAAGATATTCTAAAATTTGTTGAAAAACGTGAAGGTTGATTTGAGGATGAGTTGGAGAATGTGAGGGTTGTTCTGAGATGAGTTTGGATAGAAAGATGGAAATTGATTAGGAAAGAAAAGGGAGAGACTGAAAATTTGAGGATATTATAGTCCTCAAAGTTTTGTGTCTTTAATGTGTCCTAAAAACGAAATGTCAGATCATTAGTCGAGATAGCAATAAGTCGGAATAAATAAGTCCTAAATATGCTCTTCATTAAAGACTAACTGTTTATTTAAGGCTCTTTTTAACTCTAAAGCCAATAACAGTAAGTAAATACTGACAAAATATAACCTAAAACTAATTAAGTCAACATTTGTTTAAATACAATATATTAATTTAATTAAATTTGTTTTTAGAATATTAATTTCCAATCATAGAAAGATCATCCAACATTGATCGAATTTCCTTCTCCCTCTTCTCTCTCTCATTTGAAATTTATTTCAGTTTCATCAGAACATCAATCCAAGTTGAATTTTAAATGTTTTCAAGCAATACCTTTTGACATTGAAGTTTTACTTTTACATACCTGGCATTGTTCTAAATTTCATAGACCACAAGCACAAATTAACAAAACAAATTCATGGCTTCGTTCGTTACTCACTGAGCATTCAACAAAATATTAAAAATAGGAGAGAGTGAATCCGACAGAATTGATTTCAAATAGTGAGACTCTAAGAGAGTGAATCCGAAAGGGAGAGAGAGAGAGAGAGACAGTGAATCTGAGAGAGGAGGAGTTGATTTTATAATTTTGGTTCGTACTTTTGGAACACAATAGTAATTGAATTAATATCGTTACATTTAAAGGAATATATTGTATTTAAAGGAATCAAATGTTTCCTTAATTAATTTTAGGTTCCTGCCAACTGTGTCAGAGTTTTTTTTATTACAATAAACAAGTAAATTAACCAAAAAAAAAAATCCTAACTATTCTTAGGAGTCATGTCCACAGAAATGAAACAGCAATGCCCCGACTTTCATAGGATTGTTTATTCAATGATTAGATGCAAAATTGATAGGATTGCTTTGTCTAAAAAAATTTATACTAAATCTCTTCAACAGAAATTCACAACTTAATTTGTATGTTAAAAGCCTTGAGATTGGCATTAGCAATTACCCAAACTATACTTTATTTGCTTCCCAAGTTCTTACACTCATCACTTGTACATGAATGAATTGTTGTTGATGTGGGACACACTCGAAGCACTTGTTCTCAAGGTACAACAGAAATCAAATCATTCCATTACTTATATTGAAAGTGTTGTAGTGTTACATAAATTGTAAACTAAATTTATTACATCATGTAGCAAATACTATGTAGAACAAAGGATGTGTGTAAATGAGTATGAATCATACATATAGGAATCTCACCCTCTTCCACAGGAGACATCTAGAGGGGTGTTTAGAGCAGTACTAACTAAAACATCCTGTTTTCCTGCTCTTGTTGAATCCATAACTCTGAGAATTTTCGTCCCGGAACATTCATATTTCTGCCTACTTCTGTAGAAATTCATTGTAGACGAAATGCTTGCTGAGACCACAATGTACTTCATTGCAATTCTTGCAGTGTTGTGCCAATTCCATGGGTTGATCAAGCTCCTAATGCAGTTGATAAGAAAACTAGATATTCTACTCTTCGTTACTACGCGATCGTTCTTTTTCTCCATTGTCATCTCCAAATTCCAGTTATAAGCACTTCTTCCATTACCAAAACACGCATTCAACTCTTCAACAACATCAACTTCTCGTCCCCGGTATTGATTTACCTTCTCCATTAGGATCACTCTTCTTTCCTCCAAATACACTAGTGCTTGGTACTCATCATTTTCATGCCTCAACTTCAATCTCTGCAAAACATATTGTACTTTTCATTTTTAACCAAAATTCGCTTAATTTATGTATTTGTTATGAAATACAACACCCAAGATAATACAATGATTGTTTTTTTGTTTGTGAACTTGGTATTTTTCATCCATTATTTCAAATCCACTTAAAGAAATTTAGGATGTTCTGTCGCCTCAGAACTGAGAATGAAAATACTTCTATAAAATATATAGCTCCTGCATGCATGTGAATATAGTTATAAACTAGTAACAGATGAAATATAGTTATAATCTAATCAGATGAAACATAGATGCTAGTACAAAAGTTTACATAGTTGCATAAATTTTGAGAAACAACTGAAAATTTACAAGTAAATGGAAAGAAAAGGAAGAAAAAATGTGGAGGGATTGACAGAACCTGTAAAACCAAAAGCATGTCTTCAACATCTTTTAATGAATCTCTAATGGTAATCAATCTCTCCCTCTCCTCCGATGGGGTCTCTGTGATTCCGCAATAGCGACCGTGTTCCGAACACAATCTGCAGAAACTGATGCTGTCATCTTGTATTTTGTCACTCATCTTATCATGCAAAGTCCTAGCTCTCTCTATGAGACTATGCAGGTTTTTGTTCAACTCCATCAGAGCAAAACAACGACACCATCAATCAAAGAAGCCACCTGTGTTGATAATAGCTTTTGTGTATTCGTTTTTCTCACTCATTCTATATAGAGAACATTTACTTTTCTTTTTCAAGATTTTCCTAGCTTTTCTTTCTCCTTCTTTGTTGTGGTGCAAATCTTGAGATACTTGAAATGGAAGCTAGGCCTCCTCTTCTTTTATGGTTTTTTAATTGGTGTTTATACAAAATAATGATAGTTTCTTTATCTTTTAATGTGGATTTGCTTTAAAGAGAAGTTTTTGTTGCAATTGATAGGCTTAGCTGTTCATGACCCCACAATCTCACTTTCATCATATGTACTTATGTATATCTTTTTTCTCTATAGATATAATGAATCTGATGGACTAATGGGATTAATCCAATTTATTAGTAATTAGAATGAGGTGCAATGTACCATTCCATCAAGGTCCACCTTCAAGGTAGTGCAAGCAGGGCGGAGCCAATTAAGGCATGGGGCACGTGCCCCTCCGGACTTGGTCTGTCTAATAGAATATATATAGTTAATTTATAATTTTTTTTAGTATATATGAAAAATTATATAACGTAATTTTTTTATTTCTAAAATTATTTTAACTTTTTCTTTCTTTAAATTCCTTAAATTTCTTTTGAAAAAAAAAAAAAATCAAAAATTTCCTTTTTGAATCATACTCTAATTTTTTTTCTTTCAAATATATCTCAATTTTTTTTTTCCTTTTTTCTTCTTAAAATTCTTCTTTTTGCGTATTATATCAATGTTAGTTGAATTTTTTTATTTTTTTTAAATTAGCCCCCACATGAGTTAAAATCCTGAGTCCGCCCAAGTGCAAGTGAATAATCTAATATTTCATGTGATATATACAATTCATATATAACATTCAACAATTTTGATGGATAGTCATAAAATTATTGTTCTTCTAAAGTAGACTAGTAATGATATTTGCACCTTACTAAATCTGATTGATCAATACATGTCAAATATAAAAAACACGAAACCATTTACTTCCTTATCTCATGCGCTAATAATATCATTACTTCTTAACTCTTCGGCGCAAATATCATTAGTCTAAAATATGACATATCTTGTTTATGACTTTCAAGGCATCACTTTTACGTACCTTGTATGGAATTGGAAGGGGTCGCTCAGGCCCACTCTGTTTGGGCTTTTATAGAGTTATTAGTCATCTTAACAAATAGAGGGGCCCAAACTATGAAAAGAATTGTGTTGCTGATAACATTATTGGGCCGTGCTATGATCTGTTAAGAGAGAAAATATTCAACAAATGTTAGAACTTGTAAGAAAGACAACCATACCCCTTTATTTTGAATCTTAAATTCATAGTACATAAATGGGATGGAATCTTAAATTCATATTAAAGAAATGGGATGGAATCAATGGATCAGATATGCAAGGAAACTGAAATACAACACCATTTATTATTGGGATCATGCTTGTGATAGAGACATACCAACATCACCTTATTATTCATTTATGTGATTTCTTTTTATGACCACTTGAATAGACCAGCATTCTTCTATGCTCCCTTGTGGGGATCTACAAATGACTCCAAGAGAGAGAATCCAGGCAGTAGGCCCAGTAAGCTATTGGGACAGGATTAGGCTTAGGTTTTTAGGCTCAGTGCTGACCTGCTTACCTTTTTAATCTTAATCTTAGCTCACTAATATGATATGTTACTCATTTCGGAATATATACATAAACGTATACAGAAAATGGGCCGGGATGGACCGGGCCCATTTTAAATCACACTCCCTAGGCTGTTGAGAATAAGAAGATAATTTTCCAATTTCTAAAAGGTGACTGTGGTGTTTATAATTTTTTCAGACCAAGAAGTTGAAACGTCAGACTGCCCTGTTTAAGAACGCTCGACTTGGGAAACTCTTGATTGACACGCATTAATAACTACAATAAGAAGAGCAGTGGTGGAAATTTTAACAACACAATTAACAGCAACATGAGTTGAGAAAACATTAATTTTCAGACCCCACACTATAATATATATATATATATATATATATATATAGATCACCCAAAAATGTCACCGACATTCTCTTTATTTCACTGTCTTCTTTACTGGCAAGTGAAATAGGGACCCTTCTATGTGTACACAAACACGCAGCTCAACTCAAACCACACAAATTCCAATTCTTTCGCACACAAGCCAATCCTCTTCCACGGGTCCTACATTCTCTCATACAAACACACTTTTGTGTGTGTATGAGAAAATAAAGTTTCACCATCATTTAAATATACTACACATGAAACACGCATGATGCAGATCCACATGTATTCAGCGGCAACAATTTAGTTCAAAAAACAGAAGATTTGTTTTCTTTGTTTTAGTTCTTTCGCTTTAAGTTCTCATCTTTATTTCTCTTTGAAATACTTTAAAAACGGTCAGTTCTTTTTCCAAGCACGCATGTCTCACGCTATTATTTCAAGACTAAGAATCTTGTTTACAAGTAAAGAAAGAATTAATAATAATGATTGTGCATTAACACGGACTTCTGTGAATCTTGCTGACAATTTGATAATAGGTTATTTGCACATATAATAAAACTAAATTTTATTTTTTAAAAAATAAAATTTTTTTAAAAAATAATAATGACCATCCATCTTCTTTTCTCTTATCTCATTTCTTTCTTTTAATTTTTCCTCCATTTCTTTTCTCTCTCTCTCTCTCTCTATATATATATATATATTTTCTACCGTGCATTAAGTACGAAACAACCCCCCTTGGAGCTCTACTAAATTGGAAAAGTGAAAGAGGTCAAAGGCCTTGGTTGTTGGCAGTGATAAAAATGACCCTAAAACAAGAGATGCTGGAGCCGAGCCACAGTAGCCGTTGTAGTTGTAGCCAGCTGGGAGTGTTGTTGTTGGTATCTATATCTATCTGAGACGTGGCTGGTAGAAGCTGACCAAATTCAGGTTGGGGGACCCACTGCCACGTCTGCTTCCACATCACGCGGCGGATGAACACCGTCCATTTTTCCCCGCAGCCCCCACTGTACCCGTGATTTAAAGTAGATTTATCATAATCATATCGACTTGAGATCCTCCTCTTTCAATTTTCACGGATTTTAGTGAATTCATATCCGACCATATTTTGTCTTTTCTACTTCAATCACTACACTTGGTGTACTATATATATATATATATATATATATTTATTTTATAACTAAGTCAATCATTTAATGTTACTTACAATAAAATTAAATTAAAGATGCAATAACGATATCAATGATCACAATTTTTTATTTAATGGTGTTGCATCTAAATATATTTTTTGAATGTTATTTATTATTGTTATTTATGTAGGTAATAGTGTTGCTTTCTCCCTTTAAAATTTCAGAACTTTAAGGTATTAGGAGGGTGTTGATTCCCAAATCTTTCAAGATTCTTTCAACAAACATTTCTTCCTCCCAATTAATTTGCTTTGGATTTGCTTTTAAAAGCTGTCAAAGTATACATAATTCAACTAAAAAATGGACAATCTAGACTGCAAGCAATGCTATTTGTGCTGGGCTGCATTTTGTGTAATGGTTTTGAATCAATCTAGATAAGAAATAGAAAATAAAATAAAATAAAAATCACTAATCTATACGCAAACAATTCAAAGTTCAAAAATTCACTAATCTATACATAAAATTAAAAATTTGAACTGCATTTTTTTCGATTTTAATTCCAAGTCTTTGATTCGACCTCCAAACTTTAACAGATTAAATATAATAAAATATTTAGCAATTCTTGGTGAGTACTGATTCACTTTACATAAATATCAAAAGTTAAATGTCTTGACAAGAAAAAACCAGTTAGAGATGATCTTCAAAGAAATCGGCCACGTCTCTCAAATCTTCATCAAAATTCAACGAAAAATCGTAGAAATCTGCTTCTACAATGGTGTCTGGTACTTCGTCAAAGTAAATCGGAGACGGAGGCCGGAAATCGAACTGTTCATTCAAGAAATCCAACGGCCAACAATCCTCCGACGTTTCATGCGCCACCGGTTCCACCGGTCTCCGGTCATCACCCTGTCGTGACTGCTTTTGTAAATCTGTTTGTTGAGTGTTGTGAAACCGGAGAACAGAAATCGGAGATGAGAGGTCCCGATATTCCTTACCGGAATCGTAGTCGGATACCGAAATCGGAGTGATTTCCGATCTCGGCGGAGGCTTGATAAAGTTCGTGAGAGCGTCCGGTCCTCGTATCCGAATCGCCGCCTTGTCGTAGACCAAGGCCGCCTCTTCTGCGGTGTCGTAGGTCCCTAACCAAACCCTTGCTCGCAGTGTCGGATCTCGAATCTCCGCCGCAAATTTACCCCACGGCCGCCTCCGAACGCCGCGAAACTTCCTCTCGCCGTTCATCGATGGCTTTTTCGCCAAAATATTTACCTTCTTCTGACGGTAAGGTCTCTTCTTGACACTTTCGCTGCGATTTTCAGTCTTCACTCTGTTACGAGAAGCATCAATTCGTATCTCACTAACATGTTTCTTGAACTTCTTCACTCTGTGAGATCTGACAGTGTCATCGTCTTCATCGGTCGATGAGTCTGTTGCGTCACCGTCGGTGACGAAAATCCGAACAACTCGTGGCGTTTTCATACTCATCTCTGACAAGAATCTCGTCAGCTTAGTAGAGGTATCATTTCAGTGTACTCTATCCATTTTCGACAGTTTTAATGGTTAAATAAACAAATCTGTGAGATTGATTACCGATGATGATAAATCAATGGCACTGATTGTTGAAAAATGAAATCAAACCGAGGAAAAAGAGAGTAGAGAGAGAAGCAAGATGAGAGAGAATAGAGTGATAATAGGGGCTGAAGGAGAGAATTTTGAGTGGCAAAAGAGAGCGAAATGCTAAGAATGAGGAAGGTAGACACCACCAAGTCAATAATGTATTTAGTGTACTTCTTCCTTTCTTGAATTTTTTATTATTATTATTTTATATATATTTATATATATATATATATGAAAATATCAAAGATTCGGGTGGGGGATATCAAACGAGTAGCCGCATTACATTGGTGGACACTTCAGTATGATACGTGGAATATGGTGAAGCCCGTCTTTGTAATGGGGAAGAGAATTAAGTGTTTTAGGAAAAATTATATATATATATATACACTTGAATTTTTTAATTTACTTTAAAAAAAAATTTGCACTTTAATATTTAGTTATATGTGCCATTAAATCAATGGATAAAGTACAGTCACACTCCCCCAGGTTTAGCAAAAGGACACTCAAAAAATTTATCTGTTTTTTTTTTAACAAAAACACCTCTTGAATATTCAAAAATGGACAAAGACACCCCTTTACATAAAAAATTGTCTAAATTACCCTTTGACCGTTTAGAAGATTTTTTTAACTTTACAATTTAATAAATTGGACCAACCTACCCTCATGAATAATTTATGCATAAAAAAAAAAAATTTTATAGTTCACTTCTTTTTTCTTTTTCCGTTTTTGTTATTTTACTTTATAAATGTCCCAACTTCTTAAAAATATAGACGTCTAAAATGATTTTTTGATTCAATACATATATTTCAAATAAATTATATTTTGTTATTACTTTGTTTCTTTTACTTTTTTTATTTTTAAATTAAGATGCTTAATTCTTTCATCTAAAAAAATTAAACCAATATTTTTTCCTTAAAAATAAAAAATATGATACCAGTATAATTTTATGCATCTTAAATTATATATTAAATATTATGCATTTCCCAACATAAAAGAAAATAGATATCAGTATAACTTTATGCATCTTAACTTCATGCATGCCTTTATTTTATTTTTATTTTTTCTTCCTTTGTTTTATTATTTTTTTTCCCCTTTGTTTTACTATTTTTTTTCCCTTTGGTTTGCTATTTTTTTTCCCTTTTATATTGGGAAATGCATAATATTTTATATATAATTTAAGATGCATAAAGTTATACTGGTACCATATTTTTTTATTTTTAAGGAAAAGAGATTGGTTTAATTTTTTTGGATGAAAGAATTAAGTATCTTAATTTAAAAATAAAAAAGAAAAAGAAAAGAAGTAATAACAAAATATAATTTTATGTATTGAATCAAAAAATCATTTTAGACGTCTATATTTTTAAAAAGTTGGGACATTTTTAAAGTAAATAACAAAAAAAAAAAAAAAAAAAAAAAAAAAAAAAAAAAAAAGTGAACAATATAAAGTTTTTCTTTTTTTATGCATAAATTGTTCATGAGGGTAGATTGGTCCAATTTATTAAATTGCAAAGTTAAAAAAGTCTCCTAAACGGTCAAAGGGTAATTTGGTCAATTTCTCATGTAAAGGGGTGTCTTTGTCCATTTTTGAACCTTTAGAGGGTGTTTTTATCTTAAAAAAAAACACGTAAGTTTCCTTTAAGTGTCCTTTTACTAAATCTTAGGGGGTGTGATTGTACTGTACCCTTAATCCCAATTATATCAATAGCATATCATCACTACAACCGCATCATTACAACGGGCTCACTCCCATTTTACATTGGCATGAAATTAAAGTCTACAGTTTCATAATTTTTTGTAAATAAAATTTCAAAATCATGGAAAAAGGGTCTGTAATATTTTGGTACCAAAAGTGTTATTTGTGGTCCCGAAATCACACTAATTTTGCAAAGAGTGTTTTTTCATGACTTTGATTGTGAGAAGGGCAGTTTGGATATGAAAATATTGCAAACAGTGTTTTCCATAACTTTAAAATTATATTCTTTATATATGACTATTTTACAAGTTATTTTCTTTAAAAATAAAAATCAAATGTTCCAATAAAGAAAAAATATTAAGGACATGGACCACAGCTATTAATTGATGGTTGTAGATAATTCAGTACTTTGTTTTGTACCGTCGAAAGCTTGGTCTCCAATCAAAAGCAATTATTCCAAAAGACATCCTAGGAAACCGAAATACCTCATTTGTTTGCTTTCACTATTTTTAGCTTCTCTTCACATGACCTCTATTTTCCTTTTTATTTAATTATTTATTTATAAGTTGTCTATTTTTCAAATTTATAGTAAAATGCTAAATATGGTAGCCGCATAGAAGATAATCTAAAGTTTAATAGCTAGATTACATTTATTTTAGATTTGAAAGTGAAAAAAAATTAATTTAAATTTAATGTGTCAATTCAATGCACTCAAATATAACATTATATTATTTCGCAAGACAAGTTGGGGATGACAAGCACCATCCATAAGTTTAAGTCTTGGTAACCATTTTCTATTAAGTATGACAAAAGTTATATACGTCTTTAAACACCACCACATTGAACCATTGAGACCTTTATTAACTATAATAGAAGTCATGCAAAACTACGTTGTATGTGAAATAAAAGAATTAGTATTTCAGCATATAGTTCAAACACAACATTGGTTGACATGAACCACTGAGTTCACACTGTTCCATGAAATTATGTAATTGACTATTGGACCCAGACTTTAATTGCTATGGAAACTAAAACATTAATAATATTGCAATATTAATTCGTCTCTAAGTCATATATTATTAGCCTAAGATCTCGCTGCTCTAGAATTAAAATTTCAAGGCACAATTATGCGTCCTCTAATTATGACTCAAATTGACTTAAAAGGCTCAGACCAATCCCTTATTATCAATAGCAATCATAAAAACATCAAATTCAAAATTCGACTTAAATTTCTCTCTAAAAATAATTTTTGTACCCCAAAATACAGTTAAAATGTGTGGTAGATTTCTGAACTAGAAGCGTTTCTAGACTGCCGAACTACAATGCATAAAAAAGTTAAATATATATAAAATAAACAAATAAAAAGTGGAGCTATTACTGCCAGGTTGGTGTGGTCACAGTGAGAGCACGCCTAAAAGATGGTAAATTGGGTGTGGTCACAGTGAGAGCACGCCTGAAGCAAAATCGATTGCAAAAGCAATTTTTTTTTTTTTCTTTTCCCATATTGAGAATTTGAGAGCAATGAACTGAGAACAGACAACTGGTAATAATAGGCTTATTTGAAGTCTCTCAAAATGAAAAGGTCAAAACGCCTTTTTTTATATTTAAACAAAATTAACCATTTCCACAAAGCAAACAATTTTACATTTAAAACATGAATAGATTTAACATTTTTCCAAGGTCTCAAACACAAAGGTAGAATCACCTTTGTCTTTCAAGAGAGCAATGTTTAGTTCTGTTTTATATTGGTCCATCAAAGGTAGTATAGAGGACGAATCACACTTCATTTTTACATGACTAAACACCCAATTCTTAGAAATCCTCACCATGAACACCACCACTAGCCCATGGCATACTTCTGGGTCCAGCTCCTTGCAGTTGTTTCATACTTGGATCTGTCTGTTTTGTACATGTGAGCAATCTCAGGCACCAGGGGGTCATCCGGGTTCGGGTCTGTCAAAAGCGAACAGATCGAGAGCAACACCTGAAAAATGAAACAATAGAAAACAACAATTGCAAAATTAGGTCCCAAGTGTGAAGGCAATTTCACCCGCTTTTATAGATGAAAACCACCAAAAACTTTTGTCCATCTGACCAACTAATAACAAGCAACAGAGAGCTAGGCCAAGGCATATTTTCCTTTGGGATTCAAAGTTAATCACACTTATCCATGGGAATCAAGTGATAGAAACTGAATGACCAAGGAAGAAAGCCTTCACATGCTCAATAATTTATCTCATCACCTGGATTTTTGGTATGTCTATATACTTGCGAGAAGGCAGCGAATGAACAAGACAATCAAAACAGCTCCTGCCCAGCTCCTTAAAAAACTTGTTTAAGCTCATTTACCAAATATACATTAACCAAGCTTGAACCTATGTTCCAAGCTCATTTTATGATAAATAAATAAAATTCGGTAGAATTAACTGTAAACTACTCAGATATAAAGTTATTAAATTATGAGAAAAGGATAATTTTCATGAGGATATTATAAAATTATTATTCCTTAAATGTGATAGTCTCTAATAGAAAATTGATGTTAAATAGTTTATATAACAAGCTTGACAGCCCTGTTATACAAAGTATTATCAAGTTATTTAAAGCTAGCATTTCTTAAATTACAGATGCAGCAAATTTGAACACTCTTTAAGCTCTGATCCAAGTTTGGGCTTCATTTGCAGCCCTATAAGTTGTGAGGCTACGGGTATAAACGAACATGTTGTAGAGTGCTCAAAAACATAATTGCCATATGGGGAAGAAATGCAACTAGTTTCAAGTGCAGCAATATCAAGATGAGATAGTTGGGCCCACAATATAATCGCCCACACCAAGGAAGCCCAGAGTGTTATTAAAGGCCCAACGCGCACTAAGGCGCCAGGTCCTTAGGAGCCTAGGTGCAAGGTGAGGCGCACGAGAAAACTTAAATTACTATTAAAACATATTCATATTCTATATTAAAGGCGCAAATGTTGTCAAAGGCGCACCTGGGCACACAACAGGCACAAGTATTGCGCCTGTTAGCAACACCGAGCACACTAAACTGAAATTAACCTGATTAGATAATCAGTTACTATCGAGAGATCTACCATCAAACAAGCTCCTACACATCAGTTGATTTTTAATCTACGTGATAACATTAGGCCAGTATAGTGGCAGGCATCCCAAACCGTCTTAAAAAAACTTCCTCAAGGCAAAAATAACTAAAACAAATCAATCTATAATTTCCTTGGACATTCGTTATATTCAGATCCAAACACTACCAAAACAGATTGTTGGGGGGAGAAGACTAGAGACAAAATTAACCTTTGGAATTATTTTACACATGTGCTCGAACTTACATCCTCATGCTTAAGAGTTTTACCACTAAACCAAGCAATGGCCTGTCATTGTATATTATAGATTCAAAAGTATCTGTAAGGCTAGAAAATAACCTTGGAAATAGTCAGGGCTGGGCTCCACTGCTCCTTTAAGATGTCAAGGCAAATACTGCCATTGCTGTTTATATTTGGATGAAAAACCTTTGTCCTGAATGCAACCTGCAATATCCAACCACAGTCTTATTAGACTGGGAGTCTGATTTTGAATCATGCAGCCATAGCAAGTCTTCAAATAAAGGCAAATAAATGAAACATTGGACACATAAGCTATCACATATTAGATTCTGCCTAGTGATTGTATACAGTAGAAGCCTAGAAGGAAGAGAGGAAAACATAACACACAACACAGATTTGATTAGACACTTCTTTTTTCTTTTTTATGAAAAATCTTTATTTTGGAAACTTCTTTCAAGTACAGGAAACTAATCCATTTCCTGTCTACAAGATCTACAGGCGATGATCTGACCTTTTTTTTTTTTTCCCCCTTAAATAGAAATTCTGGTCATTTCAAGTTCCAAATGAATATTAGTCAAAAGGATAGGTTGCCCCTGATATCTGCACTCAAGTACAAAAAAAATCTCTCACACCACCTCAGCCCCCTCAATCCCGGAGACTTTTGTGGGTTTATTTATCTTTTAGATTAATTATACCTACCCAATTGAGCTTACACATGTTTGAGTCATAGGCTCATAGCACACACAATCTGCTATAGATCACTAAACCTTAGAAACTTTCAAACATAATCAGCCTAAAAAGGGTATTACGCAGTTCAGATCCCGGAGGACTCGAGACAAACCTAAGCCTTGGTATTTCACAGAGTCCTTCGGAAAACTACATAAATGTGCACATAGGGCCCATAAGTAAAACTTGAACTTCTTTTGTAGGTTATATGAAAACTTAAACTTCATTGCACAAAAATATGAAGTTATGCAAAATATTTACATTTATGTGAAAATTCACTGTTCATATAAGGATAAGGACCAAACTGACCTTACTGAAGTAAAGCAACACTTCATGTAAAAATCAGTTCATGAATGCACCGCTTTTAGAACACGTCATAAAGGGCTATGGTCATTTATATTAGATGAACATGATTCTTCACATAACTTTAAATATTTTACCCAACATCACATTTCTTTGCATTGAACTTTAAGCATTTAAATAATTGTATTTTTTTAGGGGCCTAAATGCACATTTGGGTAGTTTCCCTTCTCTTGGACAGATGTTTTCATTCTCTGAAGATAATATATATTTTTTTTAATAAGTAATAATAAATTAAAAAAGGCGTTCAATAGGAGAACGCGTCCCAAAGAATCCAAAAAAGAAATTAAATCATCAGAAGAGGAACAAGAACTTCTGTTCACATAACTAAAGAGAGAACGAATAATAAAAAGGTTCAATGTCGCTGTAGACGACTCCTTCCCTTCAAACATTTTATTATTTCTCTCCTTCCAGATGCACCACCAGATACAATGTGAAACAGATCTCCAATAATCACGAACACTCCTACTCACACGACAACCTCTTCAAGGATGAATCAACTCCTTAGTAGAACTTGGCATTACCCAGCATGCCAAATAGGCCAAGAATAAGATTCCAGCAATCGTGCGCTACAGAGCAATGCATTAAGAGCGATTGACTCCCCATCCTGCTTACATATGCAAGACCGATTAACAAGAATATTACCCTTTTTCCTCAAATTATTGATCGTCAGAATCTTACCCCAAACGGCGGTCCATACAAATACTGCCACCCTAGTAGGAGCCATAGAGCGCCATATAGTCTTCCATGGGAAATTATAGGAAGTAAAATTAGACAAACATAAGAACAAAGACCTTACTTCAAAACGACCTTGAGAAGAGGGAATCCAAATCAAATTGTCATAACCCCTGCCAATTCCTTCCTGTCATAACCTCTGAAGATAATATGACTAAACAATATTCTAAAGACGAGCTGACCCTTTCACATCAAAATGCCCAAGAAATAACTTCTTCACTAGAACCGTACCTGTTACTTTCAGTTCTAAGTAAACTGCTTCTTTTAGTGTTTTTACTAGTAGGGGCACAGCCACACAGCTTAAGACTATCAAAACAATACTTATTTTTGGGGTTTGGGGATGAGGTTTAGAAATTTCAGAATGATAAAGATGGAATGATAATACATCAGCATGTGGGGCACCAAAGAAGAGAACGTAAACAAACTATAATCCCTTGACGCTGTTCAGAAAATTGTGATCCTTAACATAAAATTAAGGATATGGAACATAGAACAGTCGAATATCAACATCCGAGAAGAAACTCTCCAATGTGCAGCACATTATACAACCATCAAGAGCCTGAGCACAGATCCTATTATTCTATTCCAGTCAAAGAAGAACAAATTCTCAGATTGCAGAATGAGAATCTACAATACAAGGACAATAACGGTATCCATAGCTTCCCTAATATTGATTCCCACTCTTAGAACCTACGACTTTAGGTAAATATCATTCGACATCCTTTTTTATATATTATATACCTGAATCATCCACTTTTTAACCATATTTTCAGTCTAATTTGCAGCTTTTACTCGGAGGAGATGGATGAGAATAATACGTTAGGACTCAAGAGTATTGCTACCTCACATGCCGCATATATTACGTCTGGATACTATTTTGTCACCAACTCAGGGAAAAATTGGTCCCTGACTCCACCAAAAAGGGTATCCTCTATTCTATAAAAACAAAATTCAACCATCATCACACTCAAAACAACAGAAACATTCTGTAAATGAAGAGGAGAGAGACAGACAGACAGACAGAGAGAAAGGGATCAAATCAGAACTGCAACACATTTACTCAGCAAGGACCTTCCACATGAGTCGGATACTATCTTGGCAAAAGAACTTGAGGATTCAAAACAAGGTCTTTAGACCTTCTTTTGAATACTTCAGGATGCTTCCATTGACACCCATCAATATTATTAGGATTCTCTCCATCCTCTTTAAAAAATATTCCAAATCCTATAACAAATGAGAGAGCATAATTAATGAAAATTTTCTTTTTTCACACTCCTCCAAATTGGGCTACAATTCATAGGATCACCAACATTGAAATTATACTTGAATGGCTACAACATTTGAGCCCAGTGAAGTCAATTGACGAGTACACTATAGAGCATTAAGTCATTTAAGCATAAAAGTTAATAATCAAACACTAAAATATTCCATCAAACTTATAATTTGAACAAAGATAATACCACTATAGAGCATTACAAGCCTACTAATCAACCTAAGTAATTTAGCACAAGGACATCATCAGTTAATTAAAGGGATTGATATCTTGGTTGTGTGTGGACAGGGCAATTAAAGGGAACCCTATCATACATTTTGAAAGAATAAAACACAGTTAAATGGCTGACGAGTGTACTCTGACAAAAACCATGCACAACAAAATGAAAAAAAAAAAGCATCCAAGAGAATTCCCTAGAATGATAAAGGATGAGATCTACGAGGCAATACCAGTAACTTCTTAAAACATATCATCTCCACGGCATACCTTTGGAGGTTTAAATGGATAATCGGGAGGAAAATGAATAGTGACTAGAAAAACTCCCCCTGCATAAGGACTATCTGGGGGACCCATTATTGTTGCTTGCCAGTGAAACATGTCTTCACCGACAGGGCCTGTTGAAATACAAAATGCAACAAAGGATCATATCTCTAAACTGTTTAAAAATGATAAGGAATATTCTGCAACACAGAATCACATAATAAATGGATCAGAATATCATAAGAAATCAAGTCATAATCTTGACAAATTGAAGGAGATATATATGTGTTTGCCATTTAATAAACAAACTCTTACTGCCTAACATGCAGGGGGCAGCTCAAATTTCTTGCTTGGCTAATACCTTGCTGTTACAATGGATCAGCAGTAAGAGGAACTTAGCAGTACACAAAGTTCTGTTAGTTCTCTATATGTTTAAGAAACCAAAAAAAAGAACAATCGAAGATTTCTCCTACATCCAGACCTATGCAATAAAATTAGGCATGACGTGAACAAAGCAGAAAGATTCTTCCATGGGCTAAAAAATGTACAAACAATCTAAAAGAGGTCACGAACCAGTGCTAGCCCTGCCTACACTGGGTGCTAAGAGCGAAGGATTAGAGCCATAACCTTTGGCATTATCTTTCACAAAGTGATAGCTTTCATGCTCAACCCGAAAGATCATGTTGGAAATCCAAGCTTTTAACCATTGCACCAAGCAATGGCTCCTTCAATTTAATACAATACCCAATAGAGACTGTTCAACCCAAATTAAGAAAAGGCTTTTTCCATGGCATATGGGTGTCTTTCTTTTGTAGCCCTTTTCCCACATCAGTGCAATATATTTCTTCCTTCAATCAAATGCTAGGAACTGAAAGGAAGGTAGATATTTTTCCAACAAGCAACGGTTACAGCATATGATCAAAACTAAAACAACTTATTACAAAATGAAGTACACTAAAAAAAATTATTCATTGATTTATTTTGGTCCTAAATGGCTCCATAGTCGAATAGCCTTGTAAATTCAACATGTTAAAGAAATACCTCAACTTAGTTTCTATTTGATGAGGCAGCCTCAATCATGTTTCAGACCAGGTTACCTATATTAAACCAGAAGAACTACTACAAAGAAAAATAACCTATATCACCAAATCTGTTATTCGACTACAACAAAAATGTTAGGGCAAAGCAGAATATTTAAGATAAAGAAATAAATAAAACTGTAATTGGTCATCAAAACATCTCCTTTTTGCAAGAGAATAATCCCAATTCTAACAGATAACATTATATACGAACGGACATCCTAAAAAATCATAAGCCTCAAATCCTACAATAACTCTTGCAAAGTACCAATTGAAGGACAACATATCTATAATCCATCGTGTGCATGTATGCATATATATTAACCTCGAAAATTTCATAACATGATGAAAAACGTTGAGGAAAAAGAAGGCGAAATCACAAAATACACAATAAAAATCCAAAATAGATATACACACACATGTAAATGCAGAATGTTTATGTATCTACACATGCATCACTAGATCGAGTTTCAGAACCATGAAAAAAATAAAAATAAATAAATAAATTTAAAATAAAATAAAAAAAACGAAATGAAACACAAATCTATGGAGCTAGAGATATGAGTGTATTATATGTATATATATTACCGGCGCTGCAAGAGGTGGGAGGATCTTTCTGAAGATCCTTGAGCTCCTTCAAGATCCGCTTCGAAGCCATGGAACAAGACGAAGCGTTCAAATGGAAGAGATCGGAGGGAGGAAAAGCAGCTTCGGATGATCTATCTGATGAATCTGCTACAAACAAAGTCTCATATATAGATATAGATAGATATGATTGATTCACAACAACAATAACAAATACTGCAATTATTGGAAAATCAACAATCTAACAAAAAGGGAATAAAATGACTCACCTGATTGCGAAATGGAACTGGGAGAGAAAAAGCTTGGTTTTTTATTATGTGTGGTTCGAATAATTTGGGTGGGTCTTGGGTCGTCGTACACACTCGTTTTCTGATTGGTGGGTTCTCCTGTGGCCCCCGCCTCACCATTTTAAAACTCAGCTTCTTTTGTTTTACTAATTGGTAGCATTTACTTAAATATGGTATTTAGATAAAATTAAAAAGAGAATTCATGGTTTATAATCGGTTAAACTAAATTTTGTAAAATATATATATATATATATTGAAAAATATATATATATATATATTTATGTGGCTGATTAAAACAGAAGGTTATGAGGGCCCAAACCATCTGGAACAATAAAATGATGATGATGATGAAGTGGGCTCGTTGGCTCCACCGTGCCCTTATTCTTAAAACTCCATAATAATATATATACAAGCGGACTTATTTCAGTCCATCGTGTCCTTGATGTAAGTCCAGACAAATTAGTTTGATTTGTATAGAGCACTGTGAGATGGTCCCAACGAACAACGAGAAGATATTTCTATAGGTTGTTTGATTCAATGATTGATGGATAATTTCTTTTCATTTTCAGTGGTTCGTGGTAACTTTGAATTTTGAAAATAAAGAACAATTTCAAATAATTACAAAAGATTTTTATATTTTGTCGGATTGATGATAACAATTTTTTTTTTTTTTTTCTTTTTAGCATTAGATAAATTGTAATGTTAATGGAGGTACAACTCTAAGTCGGTTGGGCTCAAACTGTCCAGCGTAAATGTATAATACTCAATCTAAATCCAAGCTCTTTACGTTTCAACCTTTAGTTTGATAATTTGATTTAGTTAGTCAGACAGATTACACTAATAAATGGAGTTAAACTCGAATTAAGCTTGTATTAGTCTAGTTTATTTGTATATTAAAAAATTCCGGAAAGAATTCATGAGGTTTTCATCTAGTGCACTAATATGAAAGATACAACGTTCACTCTTCAAACAGTGTTCGAGTCGCCATAATTTGCCACAAAAAATTAAAAAAAAATAAAATTTTCAACCTATTAAAATATATATATATATATATATATATATAAAGATTTTGGAGAGGGTTGAAGCAGTCCCTAGTGGTGGCCTTTCATTTGTTATCGCCAATTATTTTGCTTCACCAACTAAAAAATGGCCCAGCCTTTCATCTGTTTCTTCTTGAATCGCTGCCAATACTGTCTTCTTTGTTTTTTTTAACCGAGACAATAACAAGTTGTCACTGTTCAAAACATTTGTCAATAATAATAATGGTACTGAAAATATATATGTCTATGTCTTTTTCGGGAGAAAAAAAACAAAACACCTGATTTTCCCAGTAACACGTGTTATAAAAAGGATAAATTGACTTCATGAATTAAAAGTAAAAGGATTCGGTGAATCTGTACCCAAATCACAAATTCTAGTCATCATCACGTTTTCAATTTGTTAGTGATTAGTAAACCAAACATTAGACAAAAATTTACTCTATATATTTTTGTGCCGTCCATGTATATCTAAGTATATCAAGGTTGGTGTAATGTATATCTCTTTCTTATGTATACAGAAGGGAAATAAATAATTTCACTCTCTGTGTTATATTTTTTCTGCTTCGTTTTTTACATAAATAGATAATTTATTATAAATAAACCACTATTCTAATAGTAACTAGTATTTTATAATCTTTTACACAAACTTGTAGAAACTTCCATCAAATTACAGAATTAGAGAGAGAAAACAAGTAATAGGAAAATTTGCATTATAAACTGGAAAATAAAGCCACTTTCTTTTTCCCTTTGGTATCTATATATTTCCCAAACAGTTCAGGAAAAGAAAGAACACTGATTTCCTTTCCTTGCAGACAAGTTTAGCCACCAACAAGGAAAATGCATGCATGTGGAAATGGATGTTTGTTTATAACAGAAGTTAAATTCTCAAATTACAATTTTCTGTTAAAATTTCTGTCTTCCAATAAAATAAAATAAAATAACCCTCAACCTAGAAAGAAATGAAAAAGCTGGAGCAGCCATTTTTGAAAAACACAGGCTTTTTTTCCTAGTCTATCACAGGATATACCACAACCCTAGACAAAGCTTGATTATATTTTGTTCATTTCAACCTACTAATACGCCTAAATTTAACTTCAACACTCAACCTAGCTACTGTAATATCAAGAGCCCATAACTTCAAAATTTAACTTCAAGACTCAACCTAGCTACTGTAATATCAAGAGCCCATAACTGGTGTTGTCATCATCCCTCAATGACATGCGAGGGGATCAAGGTCTTCACTACAAAAAGTTGAACGCACAACTGAAAGTTCCAACCGTCCTGTCCATTCCTCACCCGGCTTCAAAGTGATAGGTTTCTCCATCGCTGCGCCATCAACAGAAAGCATCTGTTTGTACTCTTCATCGCCAAAGTCCATCATCGATTTCGATTTCTTCTCCCAAGGATTCCACACCGCTGTGGAAAGGAAAGGATATGAAATGAATAAATAGTAGAATGTTAGTTTTTTTATTTCTTTTAGCATAATTTATCATAAAATTTCTGACAACATACAACCAATTCTATATTATACTTTATTTGTTATCACATAAACTAGTAACTCCCCTACTAGCTCTGTCCTCAAAGGAAGCAGCATAGCCACACTGTCGAAGTTCTCGTAATAATATGACTAGATCTGTCCCAGTTTACCATCCGTGTCCACCTAGTTGAATTTTAAATTAAGTCTATAATTACAAAGCTTACTGATCTTCTTTCTCAAATATCTGTCCGGATTTTTTAATTTAAGTGTCCATAATTATGAAGCTTACTTATCTTGTTTCTTAGATGCATGGAATGCATACATATCATTTCAGAAGTTTTCGTTTTGTTGGTTGGTTTGTTTATTTAGAATCAAATGCATCTTACCTACATCTGGTAGCCCTTCCTTCCTTATCACATATGTTCGTTTCCTTCCATGATCAAGGACGGCAATCACATTTGGAGAACTAAGATAAATACGATCTACCTGCAAGAAAAGGAAATAAAAAATTATCTTCTAAGTGAGAGCCTTTCATCTACATATTTTCTTCTCACTTACAAACAACAAAAACCCGTTGCTTAATTCTATAGTTGTCTGCAGATCCTCAATTCTTACTAATATTAAGGAATAGGGCACCTTTAGAGAATCAAGAATGCTATTTTCTTTCTTTGAAACTTTAACAACTTCATATAAAGTGATGAAAAAATCGCAATATGTCTTGACAACAGAACTGCCTTTTTTTTTGTCAATTTCCTGGATGCTTACAACAAATTTCTCTCATTTTTCACCAAAATGTGCAGAAAATATCTCAGATTTTTCAAGGAAATGAACAGAACACTTTTCCCAAGTCCTTAAAAATATAATATCAAAAGCACAAAATTTTGCAATAATTCAGGAACATATCTTCCTCTATTATGATCTCCACCCCAAAGGAATACCGGGGTTTTGCACCATTCCATGACTCTGAAGAGTCATGTACAGCTTCTAAAGTGTCATTCTGCAAAAGGTATACATGATAATTTACCTCAGACTCAAAAGTTACGGCATCTCCTTGTTCAGTAAAGCGTTCTTTTTGGCAAAGGTTATCTAGATAGTCCAGCGTTTCTAATCCCTCTACCCTCACTTCACTGCAGATACAATTCATGTTCGTATAAGTTCAATATGTTTAGAATAGAATCATTCACTGCTATAAACAGCAGAAATAGCTGGAAATAGGTACACCAGTAAATCCTCCTAACAGTGCAAAGTTATTCAAGAAGAAGATTAAAATTCAGTGCATATACCATTTCCTGTAAAATTAAACATTGAAACATATACCATTTCCTGTAAATGGCATAACTTCTTGCTTGCAAATATAATGAACATAACTGGTGAATCCCAAACATCGAAAAGACATAATAGCTCTAACCAGTCTCTCTTTTTATCTCTATAAACTTAGATATCTGAACTTAAACAACAGAGAAAAGAGGAAAAAGGATTGTTCATTCCATTCATATGCCAGCAGACAAAGTTTAACATAAAACGCAGCATACCTTATGTCAGAGACAGACAAGTATGTGTGATAAGCAAATGAGAAGCTAAATGGTTTGCCATTGATGTTTCTAATGCGCGATATCAAGATCAAATTTCCATCCACAGCAAGAGAAACCCTAAGACGAAACTCAAAACTGGAAAAAACAAAAATAAGAAATTAGAAATCCCATCAGGCATCCATTAACTATAACTTGCAGCACTACACACCCCAACCAATCCCCCTCCCCCCCTCAACAATTAAAGAAAAAAGCTATGAACTCTATGAAAAATGTAAATCAATTTGATGAAAACATGTTCTGTAAAAGGAATCAGATGCGAATATCCTCAACCTATGACATCATTATGCGAAAATCAATCCGAAAAACTCTAACTTAACCAATTAAAGGAAATTTATTTATTATTATTTTCTTATTTTGAGCCAAATCAAAATATATCAGATTTTTATGTATAAAAGGTCCAACACTTCAACGACTATGGAGTACTAGAGTTCTGAAACTGCAACCTTAATCATCCCACAAATAAGGACCAAATATTACCCTCCCTCCTCTTAAAACATCCATCTGCAACTGAAAATTGATAGAGAAACATATATGCACATATGAATTGCAAGAAACCAACTTCATTGAAGCATGAAACAGTTCCCAACGTAATAATTTCACATTAAAAGTGAAAACCAATAGAGCACACTGGGCCAGGATCCTAAGGGATTGCCTAAACCCTGAAGTGTCACCATCTTGATATTATTAAGTTCTGGTTCTATTGAATGAAAATTTTAAGAAATTTTTAAAAAGCATCCGATTTCACACCTATGTGGCCAGGACTTGAGATCTTCTTCAGATGGTTTTAGTAGCAAGTCAACGAAGCATTTGCCCTGTGAATCATCTGGGTGCAGAGTTGGAGGTTTTTCATCAATGGTCCAATTCTTGTTCCTTGCAAATCCATGTTGCTCAAGTGCACCACGGTTTCCAAACTACACAAGTACTAACGAGAACCATCAATGAAAATACAACAAAGCTGGTATATACTATTTCATCACAAATATAGAGGGATGTTTGAAAATACCTGTGGGAAACATATAGAGGATCCTCCCCGCACTGCTTTTGGGGGCTTAAAGATTGCCTACAATTCATAAAATAACAAGCAGCCAATCAACTTTTTATATCTAGCAAGCAAAATTGGTTTCGACCATTTTCAGGAGCAGAAGCATTACATGCTAGACATTCAACTAATAGGCCAACCCATGATTAAACTCTTACGGAATAGGTCTCATATAATCATCTATTGGGCAGTAATAAACATCATTGAACACCCTAAAAGGAAGTCAATAGATGATTCATTAAGAAAATGTCTCCACAAATACAGAAATTTTATTTAATTTTTTACAAAAGATATATTAGCTTGCAACGTTTGTACAAATCAATCATATTATATCTCACTTAAAAGGTAAATTTTACTTTTGCAACCCCACAGCAACCCCCAAACCATTTCCTGGGGTAGTAATTATCAATAAATTTCTAATTATAAATGAAGTTCATCATACACCAAGTAGTTCCTCATAATGAGGAACAATTGGGTTTTAAGGTGAGATCTCCTCAATGCCACAAGAAATAGCCACCATAGTCATTAGGATGTTTAGGTGCTTATTTTTTATATTTTAAAACATAGCCTGATTATCATCTACAAGTTTTTGCTGCAACTAAAGGTCCTCCTCCAGAAAGAAACAAAAATAGTGATTTTATTAGCTAAAAACCATATGTAATAGAAACCACCAAGTTTTTTCTGTTGCGCTTTCTGTTATAATTATTTGCCTATAATATTTGACATTTAAATGGTTTGATTTACGGTATTACAATAACTGGGTTTCTATATAAACCCAATTCCACAACCTTGTTGCACCACAAACACCATATAATTGTACAATACATTATGCTGATGATGTTTTGATTGCACTTTCCATATGGTGTTATTATTAACATGTCCCAAAGTTTTACATAAAATTGCATGTATAGTAATTAGAAGATCATACCTTGCTACTAGTGAATAGTCGTTCTTCCCCCTGATGATTCCTCCAGGAAACTACCCTTCCTCCGTGCAAACTAACCTGGATAATCAATAATTAACATTCAGTAAGCCAGAAAGAATCTAATAATTTTTTTCCTACAAGAAAATATAATATTCCCATCAACACATTAGACAAAATATAGTATCACCTCATTGATGCAAGTTTTCATATAATTGAGCAAAGCATGCAACAAAGGAATATTATTAACATTCATCACTTGATTTGATCCAATTCAAAGGAGGAGAAGATGAAAAGGATCTAACCCGCGCTGAATCTCCTTGTGGGTTCCGAAGCACTACCTCCTCAATCCCATTCCAGTCCTTTGTCACTTCAAGTGCTTCTCTATAGTCCCAAACTATAGCAGGATGCCCCATTTTTCAAAGCAGAACAAAACTCTCTCTCTCTCTCTGATCTGAACACAGCCTCAAAGTAACTTCCAAGTCCTGATTGAACTTGTCAAACACAGAAATAGTCACACCAATGAATAAACTGAAACATATTAATTGAGACAGTTGATAATTTGAACAATTCCTGACACCCTTCTTGTGACAAACATGTGATCTCGTGAATCAAATTCAAAGACCCACCTCCTACCACTTTCCCAGTTTAACCCTCAGATCCAGAAACCCCCAAAATGCATTAATACCTAACGAGGAATCCTACCTCTAAACCAGGAAGTGTAGACATTTGGCAACTGCAAACAAATGCATCATTTCTGAACTTGATTTTGCTAAGAAATCCCCAGAAAATTTGTCATATTTGAAGTAAGAAATGGGAAAAACTAGAACCAAAAAAGAGAAAACTTTAAATACACTCTGTCTTTAACTTTCTATGAAGATTTCCCAAAACAACAACTTTCTATCAAAAGAAAAAAAAAAACAAAGGTCCCAAATCTCAAAACAGAACAAACCCATAACAGTAATTTTCTCCAAAGTTTACATAACTCAAATTTCTGACAAAACCCACTTGAAAACGTCAAAGACCAAAGCAACTAGAGTTGTGAAATTCAAAAACTTCTGAGAGGGAGCAATTGACTCGAACGTTGAAAACCATACAATACCTAACGGAAGAAAACAAAGAGAAATTTATATGGATGTTTGTGTGTATAATATAGAGAGAGAGGGGGAGATCATAACTGAATGATATGGATGGCCGGGATTTAGAGCGAAAGAAAAGGTATTAATCACACATTGATTAGTTGAGATAAAGATGGATTATAGCAGACAAGATTGTGGGAACACGCGAGGGAACCGAATAAAGAAATATGAAAACGTAATTAGTGAGAAAATAAATGGTTGTTTGTATGTGTCAGAGATAACAAGTATATGGGAGATACGTTAAGTCCGCAAACGGTCAAATTTTGAAAAAGCCTTCGGAGATTCAGACTAATTGTATTTAAAAAGTGTTAAAACTCTTTTTGCAAACGTATACGGAGTACTCTTTTGATTTTTTGAGTGGTCCCAGTGAGGAGGACAAAGAATGACTAGTGTTTACGGTTTGGAGAGAAGAAAAAGGAGCAGCAGTAGCTTTTTCGTGTTTGGCAGATGACTGAATTGAATTCTCTCCTCCAAATAAGAGCATTTAATAACTATGAGTTTGTTTTTTTTTTTTTTTTTTTTTAAACTGTGAGTATAGGCAAACGGTTGCTTTAAAAGAAGTTTTCTGAATTTTTAAGAATTATTTTTAACGGGCTTTAGTGTGGGTTTGATTAGATGAAAATTAATAATAAAAATTAAAAGTGAAAGAAAAATAAATTTTATTTTTGTGTTTGATTAGCATTAAAAATATCAGAATAATTATATTTTATGAGTTGAATAGAGTGAAACTTACCATAAAAAGAGGGGTACAATTGAAATTTCATATAATTTTTTCAAGAAAGTAAAATTTTCTTGTGGTTTTTTTTGAAAATTTTTATGGAAAAGTTAGATGTTACTAGTTATGAGAAGTTAGTTTCTCCCAAAAAATTTCTCTTTTTTTGCTATTCAAACTCTTAAAAAATCTAAAAATTGATTCCTTTTCCTTTCCTACTATTTTCAAATAACCAAACTAAAGGAGAAATCTTAATTGTATAAAAAATTGATAGGTTGACACTACCTAGAATTCTAATTGTATAGCCATTTCAAAGTAGAATATTTGTATAACAACCATTTGAGAGTAGAAAGCTGTTAGATCTGGATGTGATTGTGTCAAAAGGGAGCAGTTCATGGGTTGAAATCTTGGGTTGGATACTACAAAGTGAAATGGGGAGTATGGGTTGGTCAAAAAAAAAAAAAAAAAAGACAGTATGGGGGAGTATGGGACTTCAATGGTCATACAGACCTTTTGGTAATAGTTGAGAGTAAAATTGGATTAAATTAGACATTAATTTCGAAAAAAGAGAGTTTAGACTATTTTAAAGGAGGAGTGCAATTAGCAGTCGCACACTGTGAATGGACGGAGAACGGGCTCCACCCGCGGGGTAGCTTACGGAGGTCCGATCAGAGAACCCCAAAACGAAGGGACCAGTTTAGAGGTCCCAATACCATACCAAGGGCTAGCGTTCTTGCAATGGAAGCTGGATGAACAAACCCTTGAAACAAGGGTGTATCACGATGACGATGGTGATGATGTTGATTGTTGAGCACTACCTTGGTATGCACACTTAAAATTGGTTAGTCTTAAATGTATTAATTACTTTGAGTTTGAGCCTCTATTTTTAATGAGACTTTACAAATATTACTTTTTTTAGACAAAAATATTCTTTTAAATTATCTAATATTTCTTCTTTTTAATGAATTCATATAGAATTGTGTGAATATGTATGTATGTACATGTATATATAATAACGAGGTGAATGGATGCTGTAAAAAAAAAAAAAAAAATGAAGAAGAAGATAATCCATTCAAAAGAGATGGGTTCTGAGAAAAAATTAAAAAAAAACAAATAGAGATAGAAAAAAATTCGAAAAAAAAAAAAAAAAAGAACACCATAGATTCTCAGATTTAAACATATATATATAAACAAAATTAGTTTTATATGTAAATTATAAATTTCCGTGCCAAACATGATCACAAATAAACATAAATTCCAAAATCTTAGAACTTCATTATCTTCACATATCTAACATAAATTCCAAGATCATAGAACTTCATTTCACATATCTATAATGCACAAACAAATAGTTTATTATATAAATACCTATATCCAATAGAATAATCTTGGAGAAATCAAACCAAACGTCGAGATCCTTTATGCAAAAAGGATAACATGATAAAATGCAAGTCCAAACAATAACCGAATCGTGGAAACAGATTTCTGTCTCTTGGTCTTTTATACACATAAATTGGTCTTTTATACACAAACATTATATTGTTATTTGTGCATATAAAGACAGAGAGATGACCAGTTTTCTTTTAGTAACCATAATATCTACTTTCCATCAAAGGAACAAATAGGAAAACACTTCTCCAATAATTAATTACCAAAAAAATAATTTATAAGTTGACCAAATAATATAATATTAATCCGATATCTATTTTATTTAACCTCCAAATAATAGAAGTAAATCACGTGTCCAAATCGTGTAGGCACAAATATAAGAAAATATCTTACATTATATACTTATATATTTCTTTTTTGGTGAATGAATTATTTTCTTTTTATTTTAAAAAAAAAAAAATCCATTTTTACAAGGATAGTTGTAAAAATAAAAACAAAAAGAAATGTATATATATAGGAAAAAACAAAAAAAGAAAGAATTCATTCACTCAAGGATAGGTGCAAAAAGAAATATATAATCCATCTCAAAATCTATCTTGCACGTGTATAGATTCTTTTCTCACTTTTTATTTACCTCTCTTTTTATTCTTTTTGGATTTTTTTCTCACTCTTTTTTATTTTCCTTCTTCCTTTTATTTTTTTCCGAATCCATCTCTCTCTTGTGAATGAATTATCATATCTATATTTTTTTTACTTTTTCATAATCCATTCACATAACACTAGTTACACCTATACGCACACATCCTCGATTAAATTAAAGAGGAGAGAAGAATAAAGATTAGATAATTTAAAAGGTTATTTTTATCTAGAAAAAGTAATATTTGTAGAGTCTCGACACTGGTACAAATAGAAAACCCAATCCTAATTGTGATGTAAATGGACAGTCGCTTAAGCGACTAAATACTTCATTCAATAATACAAGTATTCATGATGATATTAATGATTATGTTAATGTAATTAGCGCTCCTTATTCTTAAGTCGGTGCTTCGTTCAATAATACAAATATTCATGATAATATTAATGGTTATACAGAACATGAATGGTTTCAACCATCTCCTTCTCCTCCTCTAAACACGTGAAAAGAAAAATGATACTTTTCTATGACAATAAAAGAATGAATTATATACGTTGACATTAGACTCTATATATTTACACAACACGTGAGAAAAAAAAAAAACTTTTTATATACTAATATTTCAAGATGTGATGAATAAGAATGCTAGTAAGATATAACAAGAACGCTTAAGTTGAGATTAATAATTGGGTCGTTGATTAGGACAAACCATGAAAAACTATATAAGAAAGATTCTCTCACACACAGACGGTGATGGAGACACGTGGTCAAAATTAAAATTGGTCAGTCTGTCTGTCCTGCAATAATGTTCATGTCATCGCTGCGCTGTACTTTGCCAATTGGCACGGGTTTAATCACGTGGGAGCAGCCTTGGTTAAGAAGGTGAACACCATCTCAAAGAGATCGACGGTGTATGTGGGGTCATCTGACGGTCAAAAACAACGCTGATTTGAACTTGTATGTTCTTCCTCTAATGTTGGGCCCGCGAGGTTTAAACCCGCATATATTAGTAAACTACTATTTTTGGCGCAGGTAGAAAAATGATATTAAAAAATGATTCGGTTATTTCAAGTAGTCCGAACTCCGAATATTTAAAAGTGAAGGATTGAGCGACTACTAGAATGATTATTCTCTAATTAAAATCCTTAGATTAATGATTACCACTAAATCCTAATCCCACTAAATTTCAAATCAAATTGTAACAATTCAATTGTAGCTGACTGAGATAAGATCTCTTCATTTTATTTTGAATTATGCGAATGTCAAAAGTTTGCCAAATGGTTCTCTTTTTTGACTGTAGCAACCGTAGGCCTGCCTGCCATAGGGTTGGATTCGGAGGAGAGGTTTTTATTCTAGTAGTAGGGTTACATTTATATATATATATATATATATATGCATGCATATGCATAATTTTATTTTTAATCACATCCAAGGCATTGGAGAGTTGTAATTTGTAAAGGGTAGTTTTTGTACACTTGCAAAGGAAACCAACCCATCAATAACATCATTTTAAAGTGAAGTCTCACAATGAGCACCATGTGAGATCATCAGTCAGAGTGAGCATATCGTTTAACAATAGCCACATACACCCATAAAGCACATTTCAAATAGTTACCAAGCTCGCAACAATATTGGCAGCAACAAACAGGAGGCATATATTTCAACGAAAAGAGGTTCATACAGCTTCGAAAATCACAGGAAACGTATAAATAGGTTTCATGACATTAGCAAATCTAGATTTCCAAGTTACATCAACTATCAGTGGCCATCCCAGCACTCTGAATCTAAAAAAACACATCAGTTCTGCCAAGGAAATAGTTACCTCACAAGTGGAAGAGTCCAGTGTCTTCAAATCCTCCTATTCCATTATTTAATTACTATGCTACTGTTAGCAGCAACTTTGGGCTTGTAATTATGCCAAAATCACATTCTAAATTTAAAATTTAAGATGGGTGCAGAATTACAGGTTACTTGATCAGCCAGCGCCAACAGCATTGGCTCGGCGGGAACTTGTGTCCAGGAGTGGACGAAGCCTTGCACTGGAGTTTGAGTTATTCTCGTGCATTTCACTGTCATTACCATTTCCGTCAAAGGAACCAGAATTGTGGACTCTCGACAGCAGGTTCTTTGTATTGACCCCCCAATTGTCATCAGCCTTACTTAAAATCACCTCTTCTTGTTCTTGTAGTTGAGGATTTTTCAGTTTGTCCTGTGAGTTCAAGCCCATTTATAAGGTAACAGTTCAGAAAGTTGAGCACTCCGTAAGGAAACATAAAATAATGCCGAAAGAAAATGAGGTAATACCATTAATGTAATGTTTTCAAGCTTCACTTTTTTTGAATTATCTGTTAATCGAGTAATCTCTGTTTTAAGTGACATATTCTCAGTTGTTAGGGATTCGACAGTCTTTGCAAGTTCTTCACTCTCAGCCTGGACGGGAAAAAGGTATAAGAAATGAAGCTAGATTGACATATAGACTACCAAATAGATTTAAATCAAGATTTGGGCCTTTTAAATTCTCATAAAACAGCATATTTACACATTCACCATACCTGCTTCCTTAATCTTGACCTTCTCGCAGATTCTCGATTAGACTGTTTTCTCTTCTCCCGTTTCAGCTCCCTCTCATTCTGAGTAAAATAATAAATAAACCACAAAATCAAAATTTAGATGCAAAATAATTTAGGCGCCATGAAGCAATTCCCAAACTAGAAAGATTAATCCAATAAAATAATATATTATTCTTCTTCTTTTTTGTTTTTTGTTTTTTTGTTTTTTTGTTTTTTTTTTTTTTTTTGTGTGTGGATAAGAATAACAAAAACTTAAGCACCACGTGCTTGTCTTTGAATCATCATCTCAAAAGGAATCATTAATTTCAATGGTGCACATTCAAATCCTCTATATAAGTTCAAAGATACATGCAATGCAATAGGAAAAGAAAAGCAACTAAAATAATAAAGGAGGAACGCGTAGGAACACCTTTAACCAGACTTCATTCGGCATCACCACACAAGGTTGTGGAACACTAGTTGAATTGGTCTTTGGATTTGCACTAGGAGTATTCCTAAGCTCCAATGCTGTAGTTGCCATGCTAGGAGAAAGTACATTTCCCAACACTTTTCCTGCAACACTTGCAGGAACAGCAGTGACTCTAATCGCCTTATTAGAAGCTCCACTAACTTCACTGGAAGGAACTGGACTGTTCCGTGTCTCCATCTTCCCATCTCCACCTAAACAATCAGATCAAGAAATGAAATCAAGTGTATAGTACCCAAAACTCCACCATTTCCTTTTAACTTTAATTCTAATGGTGTATAGAAGAGTTCAGTTATGATTCATGAAACTATATTTCGCATAGTGCGTCATGTTTACCTTATATTCAGTGTGGTATATCCACTAATATTTGAGAAAAAACCATTCCTACCAACCAAGGACAACATGAAGATACAAGTACAGTACGAAGAGCAGGAAACTGATCATACATGTAATCAATAATTTGTATCTTATTTCTTGAAAGCATACAGATCCAAGAAGATAAATATTAAACCATGGGATAATTGCAGTAAAATTTTATTTTCATTGAACTGACCATTTAAACTAGTCACTGCACTCTCCATCATTCTTATTTGGTAGCAATTATTGGATGTAGGGGGAAAAAGGAAGATGTAGGGGAAAAAAAGAAGATGTTAAGGGTACAATTCCATAGGCCCATTATTATCATCATTTAATACAATTTGAAGAGTAGTCCTTGACAATATCCCAAATTTCAGTTTGAAACATTTGGTGCTTCCAAGAATACCTCAATTCGATAACCAGAATTTCTTATATATGTTAAGGCGTAAATGTATGCCATCTTGTCAGACACAAAGCACTGCAACGTCTCTCGACTTTGTCAGCTAAATTTGTATGCAAAGCATGTGCTCCAGCAGTGTAAGAGACTGGTCTTGTTATTGCACATTTATAAACTTGCTGGAGCACATATGCCATGGGTGCATTATATAGTAGGGAAGGAACCTTTTGTACTATAAAATAGTATAGCAGGCAAATTCTGTTTTACTTAGATATTACTATATGTGAAAAACAAATCTTACCAACAGTAGGTGTTCCCTCCCGGCTTCTTTTCTTACCATTTTGACCCACCTGACATAAGATGGGAGATCTCTAAGACTTAAAATTTTCTTCACCGGAATATACATAAAAAAAGAAACAAGTCAAATGATGTGAACGTCTAGCCATGTAAGAAATTTTTAAGCAGATAAATTACCCCTGCCATATTCCCATCACTTCCATCACTGGAACCTTCAGTCTCCGCACTGTTCACAGAAGAATCATATTAAAAAGTTAACCTTGTTGCAAGAGGTCTAATAGGAAGAATCCACTAGAAGGCACATCTCTAGAAGGCTGGAGAAGGCATACTTCTGTGTCCTAAAAAGTAAGAAATTGCTCCCAAATAGGCGGAGGTTTTACAAGATTGGTGCTAGTTCAACAAACCTCTGAGAAACCCCATGGTAAGCCCCATCCTCAGCATTATCACCCCCTATTGACATTGCACACTCTTTCAATTTTTTCATTAAGCCTCGATCTGTATTTCCTTCTGACTTGGTAGGTGTGTCCATGCTCGAAGCTGTAGCAGCCTATATCAGTTGAGAGATTAGTTTTAAGATCTATTCCTGCATGCTAAGCAGCTAAAAGCAAAATTATATGACTTCTTGCATGGATGCAGTTCTTCTCAATAACAATAAGAATGAAAGAGTTAATGGTAAATACCACTACCAAGGCTTCATTCACAGCAGGGGACAATGGAACCCCATGACCTTGTGAATGCAACCCCTAGAATTATAAAAGCAACATAGACCTATTAGAGTTCTATCTAGTATTGCAATTAGAGGTAAAACTTAACTCAAGAACAACATTATGATAAGGGGGTTTATTTCAAGAGAAGTAGAAAGGGTGAAAGAATTGTTTATCAAGAGCTACACTTAACATGAAGGCAATGCAAATTATAAGGGCAGGCTTATGGTAATATATACCATATAATATAATTAGTTGGTGCAAATAAGAATCCATGCAGGACCTAGAGAAGGTCCTGATACCAAAGCTTTACCAGAAAGTCCAACAGTTTCTCACAGGCAGTAAGAAGAAGCTATGACATGATTGACATCCTATGAACTCAACTCTGGGACATTCTAGGATTACCTGATTCTATTGTGACTTGTGAAGCAATTACAACCATGACAAGCTAGTACATTATCTTTAAAACAGCTGGGCCTAATCTCAGAGAAAGTAGGATGATTGTGGTAAATAAATGGCCCACCTGAAACTCAAGTCAACATGGCTCTACAAAAATTTCTATACGAGGGACTCATTTAGCCAACCCAGTTTAGTTGATAAGGCTTGTTGACTCAAGTATCCTAAGTAAAAAAGACTAGTTAAGTAAAACTTCCACGTGATACAAACTTACAAGAGGCACTCCAAGATGTGCATAAACGCCTCCATGAGCGTAGATTGCCGCATAAGGTGGCATCATAGCCTGGAAAATTAGATAGTTTACGTAAGAGTCACAGATCATCGTAGTCAGAGACATACTGAATTTGTTCCTCGGCATACCTATATGACTTGAAGGTGGATGAGAAATTGAAACGGAAACTTTAGACAGCGTCAACGATTTGCATAATACCTGTGGTGGTCCCCACATATACGGGTGAGGGGCATGACCAGATGCAACAGCTGAGTTGAAATATGGTGGTACAGCAAACCTGGGGCCATAATATGCCTGAAGTTGTAGCAAACAAACTTGAATCAGTACCAAAAATTTAATGAAAGAAATCACAACTGGAAATTTTCTGTTTAATTAATTAATATTCATGAAAACTGGGACGGAGTTGATGCATTAAGCTAATAACCTGCATGGCTGCCCAATCAGGATACACATGAATACTGGTTTGATCCTGTCAGTAAAAATGGATTCACCAATCAAGAATGCACTTCAAGTGGGAATTAAAAAAAACCATACATTGTTCACTCACACAAATAAGCAATCAGTCAACAACTCTTTTCTCAAATCATATAATAACATTACAAGGTCCCACTCACTCCATTATATTAAACAACATGAATAGTTTCTCAGCTTACCGGTGCAGGTGAGGATGGTTTCTCAGGCTTACAAGCCTTTCCCTCTTCACTATTTCCCATGGTCAAGCACCAAACTGAGACTCTCTATTGATTCAGATATGAAGCACGAAATTCCTTTTTCCACAGCCACCAAACCTGTTCCACTTAGGGAAGATGCACAAAGGATTGCCTGTCAAGCTGTGAGTAGTAAACCCAAGGTAAACAAAGAAATCTCCATATGAAATAAATAAATTATTATTATTTAGCAAATTGTCTCCAGAATATAAAAATGTTATCATCAAATAATAATAACTGAAGCTGAAAATGATATACACATATATTATAGGGAAACAAGTAACTACAACTAGTTAATCCTCAATATAGAAGCAGAAAAGTACACCCACTAATGGATAGGAACCCAGAAATATGTGGATTTCATATATCATTGCTTCTACAGGAGCAGAGGCAAATTAAACAGACGACCACAGAAGTTTAGCAGGTTTGCAACCCGGTTACTACTTGAGCTCGGAACACCCAGTTCTTACTCTCGATTGTAACCCGATATATAAAGGATGCTAAGTTGTATTGTTTATGCAATATTGAAAATCCAGGAATAAGTATTGGGGTTAGGGTTGGAGACTTGTACATCTCCTTTCTTCTTCAAATAGTGAATAGTGAATCCGTAGAAGTAGACTATAAGCCAAACCACATTATAGTGCATATACATCTCCTTTCTTCTCTGCTCGGTGTAGCGCATGATTTTCGTTTCTCTTATTTTTAAATTGTTCTTGTGATTTTAAGAGCATTAGTTTTCAAGTCTAAATACTCTAAAGTGCTCATAGTTATACAGAGACACAGAGGAGTGCATATACAGCTTATCATCAACCCAAAAACCATGCTTAAGAAAGAAATTAAATCGTACCAATCAAATCTATGCAGGCCAAGTAATTAATGATGGTTGTCATTCCTAAAATTTTGTAACAATAGTCAGCAAGATCTATATGCACAACTACAGGTAATCAAAAAATAAAAGTAGAAAAAAAGGAGGGAAAAAAAAAAAGGTTCCCACAAAAGTAAAAGCAAGAAGGCAGAGGGACATTATTGTCTATCAGCCATTTCCACCTAATACAATGACGAGAAGTAATGGACGAATTTTGAAGTGCTGTCGTTCCAGTGTAACCTAGTTCGTAAATGACAAAATTATCCTCACATGTGCACCTAACAGTTGAATATTTTAGGGGAAAAAAAGAAGAAAAAAAAAAATCCTTATTTTGTTTCAATAAATAGAGTGAAAATTTTCAATTGATACTATAACTGTTCTTTTAAGAGTTATAAATCAACACGTTATGTTTATATGAAAATGATGGTAGAAACAGTATCAAATTTTCAAGGATTTTCCTTTTTTTTAACAGACTCTCTCTCTAGGAAGTTTCAGATTCGAAGAAAGATGCAAAAGTACACTAAAATCATATGAAAACTAGCATTCAAAACCAAATGATCAAAATAGAGCTATTTAAATTGAAATCTTATAAAAAGAGCAAACAAATTCAAGATATCACCGCCAGTTCGAACTCTAGATATCCAAATTTATACATAAATCCGCAATTCAACACTGTAATTCAACAAATCGAACTTCAAACTCAACATACCTTCAATTCTCGAACCACATAAACTCCTTCTCTTAACCTCCGGAACCAAAAATAGAAAAAATAAATAAAAAGAAAAAGAAAAAACGATTGAAGAGCTTCGAATATCTTCAATGCTGAGAAAAAGAAAACAGAGTATAAACACTTTCTCTAACCCTAGATTTATCAGTCTCTGCACTTTCTCTCTCTAAGAAACGTTGAGAGGGAAGACTTCATCACTTCATATTTTGCAGAGAGAGAGAGGGAGAGAGAGTGGTGAAGACGGAGGGAGGAGAGGAAGTGCCAAGGCAGCAACATCCACGTCATGATACACGTGTTCGTGTATAGATATGTATATATATAAACATCGATTGTATCTACGGAAGGACTATTGTGGTCGTTGAGTTGGCCCATTCGATATTCGCGAAGGCCCTCCTATTTTATTCGAAAGTCACATCTATTGTATACGTGGCAAACAAAGACTCGATCTACGCATCGTGGACTGGGGATATCATAGGCCAACTAATACCACCAGTCATGTGGCTGACATGGTCTTCTTGGAATTAAATAAATATCAAATAAAATATATATATCTAATTTCCTGGAATTAACTGCAATGAATAGGTGTCCTTCGCGTCCGTCACGCGCCATCCATCAACGACCTAGATGTGATCTTTTTAACTTTTATCAACTTTGTTTGTACTCTTTATGTTTTTTTTTTTTTTGGGCTTCAATCATAAAACCTCCTACTGTTTTTATTTTTTATCATAAAATTTTAATTTATTTATAAAAATCCCAACAAGATTATAAAGTTTCCACTTTATTCCAATTATGTTATATTGGGCCGTTAACCTAGTGCAGGATTAACGAGTGCTTTGCTAATCGAAATTTAGTGATGAAAATTCCCCTGGAGAAACATGTGCCAAACAAGTTGAGATTTTATGATCATGAGAGTAATTTAGTCATTTCACAAACCCTTAGTGGTTCATTAACAGAATTGGGGCAAAATGATCATTTTGTAATTATATTGAAATTTTTACAAACAAGTTACAATTTTATGATAAAAAAATGAAAGTAGTGGATCTTTTATGATTTAAGCCCTTATTTTTTCAATATTATTATTTTTACAAATAAATTTTACTTGTTTTCCTTACAATTTGTCAATATTTTCATTTTCAAAATCACACTCACTATTTATGTTAGTGAATGCGTCTAACTTTACTATTAACTCAATAATAATAATGTGTTATTTTATCATTTTGCTTAATAAAATACTTCTTGTCATTTTAAGCATTCAAATAATAAAATTGACCTCCTATTCATTATTTGCAATTATGTCTATGTCAAATACCCTAATAGTAAGAAAATCTATTACATAAAGTATAACATCACGAGGTGTGATTATGAATTTAAGAGGGAATCTATATAAAGCATTGACAAGTTTTAGAAATATAAAATCATATTACCAAAAGCGGCCTAGCTAAGTAGGGATGACAATTTGCCTTGAAGAGACGGATACCTGCCCTGTTTATAGCTATTTTGGGAGACTGTTTAGCTTATTTAGGCGGGAATGATTTTTATTAATGAAAATTCATTCAAATTCAGAGCGAGGGAAAGGGAGGTCACCCCGCCCCATTTTGGTAGGTAAATTATTAAATTATCCTTATTTTATTAGTATATATAATTAGATTTAGCAACTCTATGTCACATTTACTCACTTGTTCTAGAAAGCGGCAAAGCCCTACGAATTAAGAATGCTCATACCTTTGAATTTTATATTGAATTATTGATTGTCTATTTTTTATGAATTTTTTCAATAGTTATATAATTGTATTTGATGAAAAAAATAATAAAAAAAGAACAGAAATTTTGAAACTAAACTGGGCGGAGGGGGTGTTTGTAGGTTGAAAAAGTTAAATAGGAGCAAGAATAGGGTTGAAATGATCCCTATTTAGGCGGTTTTGGACAAGAACGAGATTGGAGTTTTTAAATAGTTGCTGGGATAGGAAATGATACATCCGCCCAAAATCGTCCCCATTTGCATTCCTATAACAAAGTGATACAGTATTTTTTATGTCTCTTTCAAAATAAATGGTACGGATTTGGTTGGATATTTTGTCAAGAAAAAACAAAAGCTTCTACCTTTTTTTTTTTTTTTTTTAAGAATAGCTCAAATATGTTATATTAGACTTTATATGATTGGTTTTGTAGGAGCAAGTTGTCATTTTTCTTTATCTAAATTTATTAATATTCATTTTTTTCTCATATTCATGTAATATTCATTTTTTTTCTTTATCAATAGAAAAAGCCTAATCTCTGAAACCAATTGAATTCAATCTGACTTTGCGTGTTTGGTTCATTTTAGTTTCGATGCTCACTTCGATTCATTTCATTGAGAAATTTGAGATTGAGCTAGAATTAGTTTTAGTTTTATAAAAGTAAACTCGTCTACTTCCATCTACGATCATTATTCAATGATCAAATGTTAGCCTTAATCCACACTCCAATTCCAATTTTTTCTCAATGGTACTCCATTGAAATTACACAAAATTCTATAAATGAGTAAATACTTCAAGCTGCAATTGAAGTGAATACGATAAGTTCTCAACTGTTGGATGATTAATGTGACTATGACAAGTTGACAACCTTGAGAGTGATTGACGCGACTGATTTCTCTCAATCCTATTATAAAGTGAGTTTTTTTCACCATAGAATTCGAAGGCATTTATGGAGATTTTTTATGCAGTAAGGTTTGAATGCATAAGAATTGAATTTGATGAAATTGAAAAAAAAAAAAAAAAATTTAAAGTTACAAAAATTTGAATTAATCTTTTTAAAATTTTATAAATTCTAATTTTAAAATTTTAATTTAATACAGACAAACATAGTCTTAAAGAATTTGAACTCTCAACAAATAATTTATTTTATTTTTTAAAGCAATCAGAAAGTCATAAAATTCTCTATTGAAGGTGATACTAAAGAATTATTATTATTATTATTATTATTCTTTTTTTAAGGTGCTTAGGAGTTAGGATAAAGTTAGCTTGGTCTTGTTTCATTCCTGCCTATCATAAAAGTATTTCCATTTCACACATCACAAATGTTTTTTTTAAATAATATATCACTTAGTATCATCTTATCATCATATAATAATGTGGATTGATGATAGTTTAAAGAATGAGAATCCATACATTTTTTTTATGATTTTGAGATATTTTTATAACTTGATTTATGCACTTGAGTGTTAATAATATCATTGAAGAAATACAATTAAAATTAGTTAATAAAAAATCTAACCCTATGAAATTAAATGAAATTTGATGAAATTTTAATTTATGAAATATTTTTTAAAATTGATGAAATTTACTTCCATATGAAGTGAGAAAATGAGTTAGCACGGTCCTCGCGGATACAATCTATTTGGTGAAAAAATAAAAAAATTACAATCTTTATGATGCAGTAATATCGGAAGTTGCATTCCGACGCGGAGAGCACTCCGTGTCTGACGCACCATGTTTTTGAGTTAATCCACCATGCTTTGTTTATCCAATCCTCACCGTCCGTTGAGAATACTGAATCTCCTTACTTGTAAGCAGCTTAGTCACGACAACGTACACGAAATCTCTGGGACCCACTTTTGACGTAAGGGTAAATCAAACCCCCCACTCAATCAAAGCTATGAGTATTTCAATCAATCGGAGAGGAATGAGTCCACGCCATTTTGGAACAATATCATCTCTGTGCCGACGTGGATCAAGGAGCATCTCTAATATAGTAGTATGAAACTGGATCTTTCCGGTACAAGTTCATCAGTGAACAAAAAAAATTATTATTTTAACGGTCAGGTATGTACTTTGTTTCTACTATTTATATTTTTAGAATGTTACAGTATCGATTTTGATAACAAAAGTATATTTTATGCGATCTTATTTTATTTTACATAGTGTTAAAACACTTTGTGAACAATAACTCAAAATCAAAATATCAAAAAATTATTTTTTTATTATTTTGACAACTGTTCGTGGTCCAAAACCATAATAGTAGTTCAATACAGGCCCTGACATTTTCGTCCCCAAACATGCTTCTGATTTTTTTCAAAACACTCTTACAACAAAAATATTATTTCTATTTTAGCCAAAAACAAAACATCAAAAATAAAATACATGCCAAATAGATCCTAAATAACATTGCATTTTCAAAATTATTAGGTGCTTAGAGTTTTTTATTTTTAAGATAAGATTGTTTTGATATCAAAGGCAATGCTAAGTTATTATATTGCATTCGACGGCAAACAATGTAGGTTCGGGATGAGAACATGTGTAGAGGAAGAGAATGAAAGTGTGTTAAGAAAAATTATGTGACTTAAATTATACTCTCCCAGTTCTAAAAAAAGTGTTATACTTTTCTTTTTTTTTTTTGTTCCAAAATAACTGTTCATTTTTCTTTTTCAAATAATATATTTCATATCTTTCCATATATCTCATTAGAGCTTAAAATTTAAATTTAAAATGACAAGTTAGTAACTTTTCAGGAAGATAATGCATATTTCATATATTTCTTAAAAATCATTACTCCCAAAAAAACGACACTTGAATTAAGACAGAATGAGTGAGTACTGACCACTTATAAAAAGTATGTGAGTTTGTTTTACTGTAAAAAATAATAATATTATTCCCTTTATCTTAAAAAAAAATTCATGCTTTTCTTTTGATATGTGTCAAAATAATGGTCACATTTTTTTTTCAAACAATATGTTTTACGAATTTTTATACATATATTAGAGTTTAAAATTTTAAATTTGAATATTCAAGATTTAGAAGAATAAATTAATAACTTTTCAATTAAATAAGACATGTTTCGGGTGTTTTTTAAAAAATTCTTACATTTACGTCAAAATCAGAACAGTAATAAATAATGATGAAAACCGTCCGATGAATAACGGAACGGAGAGGTTGGACGCAGGAGAGAGAGGGTGTAGGTAATAAAAAGGTGGTCCCCACCGGCTTTTGATATGTCGGTGGCTTGTGGTCCAAACACCGACGTGTCTTATGAGAAGCAGTTGGGCCCACTGATCAGCAGAGGTTGCGTAGCCAACTCAAGAATCACGACTTTTTTTTTTACAGATCTTAAAGTGGCCCACGTGTCATCACGCGACCCCACGTGGTCTTCCTCGTGTTTCGAATTCCTATGGGTTCACCGCTTTTCTCCTCCACTTGTGATTAGATTATTCGAAGGGCGCATCTGACAGATGGGCTTTGGTGGGCTTCTGACATAAGCACTAAAGGGTCCACGTCACCGAGAAAATGATCCGTTGGATGAGGATGTGGACGGACGGAGATGCGTGTTTCACGCTGGACTGAAAATGGGCAAGAACCAGAGTGCCAGCTATGCAATAATCTTCACAAATTAACCTCATGTTTTGATAACATTTTATAAAATTGACAATTTATATTTTCAAATTAAGGATAGATTAGTTTTGGAAATTTGAGAGAAGAGAGGCATCCATCAATTACATGTCTCTGTTTTGAAAATTCGAAAATGTGATTTGAAGGGAAGAGTCACTGCTGGATCTCCACACCTAAGGCTGCAATTCCGTGGCAGATTAGAAGTACAATTCAATCCCATTCAATCTTTAATCTTAAAAGGGTTATTCAAATGACCAAATCTAGCTTACTAAGGGCCATGTGGTCAAATAGTATTTTCTCTATTTTTTAAAGTAAATGGTAAGTTTTTTAAATAAACAAATTGGTGTGTAGGGGCAGAATCAGGATTGTAAAGTGGAACTGTGAACTGACATATAGTAATATTATATGAATATATGTTTTTGGGACCTAGGCTATAGCTCAGGTTAGCCTTATTGGGTGTGTGAGTTGGTGTGTGTGTTTCTTATTAATTAAAAAAAAAAAAAAAATCTAGCAAATTGGACGTAGGGACGGCAATTTTCAAGTTTTGTCCGCTCCGCCCCTAATGGGGTGAATTTGGTAGCCCCTAAATGGATTTAGGATGGGTATAATAAAATAATTGAAAATCGGAAGCGAGTTTGGGGCGGAGGCAGATTTAGTGATGAACCCGTCTCGATTATATGTGTACCTTTAAAAATTATATATATAATATATATAATATTTTTAAGACCCTTGTTACTTTGCGTTAAGTGTATTTAATATATTAATATTCATTTTTTTGTAATAATATACATTTTTTTTGTAATTTAAAAATTGGGGTAACTTATTTATTAGCCTAATTTGATCATATTGGATTAGTTTTTTTTTTTTTTTTTTTTTTTTAACTAAATAATAAAAGTGGCATAATCTACTCCCGCCTCGCGATTAAACGGAGTACGCGGGACAGAGTCAGTACTTTATCTGCTAAAATAGAGGCTGAGATGGTATACCAATTACAAATCTGTCCTGAAGTAAGGGTGGAGTTGGTAGGACGGAGTTGGTAGGACGGATTTTCTAACAAGACGGAATAAGATTTAGTCAAACCCATCCCAATTTTGCATCCGTTGCCATCCCTAATTAGACGTATTAGAAATACAATTTTGACCCTATCTAAAATATGAAATGATCAATTTGAACCCAATTCTAATCCAAATTACATATCTAAAGATTTTGGGCTAGAAAGACAAGTTAATTATTTTTTTATTCATATCACCGATCATCATATTTGAAAATTTCAAGTGAACTTTAATTAGTTTCATATTAGATTACTCTCAAAGTACATATTTTTTTAAAAAAACTTAATGCAAATTTTTAAAAATTACAAAAATTCTTAAAAAATTAATTATCCAAATATACAATAGATTAAGATTTAAACAAAGGAAGTTAAAAAGAAAAAGGTGATCACAAATTTTAAATTATATATAATATGTTTAAAATTAAAAAAATATGTATAAAATAATATTAAAAATTAGGTTTGGATTGGGCTCGGGTTACTAGCACCTCAACCCACGCTCGATCATAATTAAGTTTGGTTGAGATTTTTCAATCCAAACCTAACTCTAATTATATAAATAATTGTCCATGCTTGAAAAAATTTGGGCTAAACTTGGGTTAGGTTCGGGTTGGCCAGCCTAAATTGCACCCCTAACTGCGCCGAGTATTGAACAAATTTTTTATTTTTAAAATTAACCTTATGTTTTGAAAAGTTTTTAAAATTGACCACCATTTATATTTTCAAATTTAGACTAATTTTGGTGTTTTTTTAAAAGAGTAACATGCATGAGTTACACTTCTCTTTAAAAAATGGAGTTTGAAATATTATATAAAAAAATGATTCTTAAACCAAAATTTCAAACTTATTTGTATAGCCAAAGGTTTCTATTCCTTTAATTTTGATGACACACTTTATTTAGACGAATATGTCTAAATAACATTTACTCATATTATATTCCATCAAAAGTGATTATTGTATTATATAATAATAATTAGAGTGACCATGATAGGTGGATGCCTGCTTCTCTCCACCCTTGGTGAATTTCATGCCCTATACCACGAATTTTATAAGTTTGTGTTGAAAAATTTATGCTAAGTGGTGGACCCAGTTTGTAATGGTCAAGTCATGGATTTGGTATTCAACCCAACCCAAACTTCCATCTTTCGTACTTCAATCACAAATCGAGCGGCCGAGGCCCAGCTGTGCTTAGACCAACCGAAATCTCCAATCAATCCATGAAGCCTGGATATGAGGTAATGGGCCCATGCTAAACCCAACCCAACCCAACCAAAATTTCGAAAAAAAAATAAAAAATTAAAGGACATGAACACACAAGCCTCCTGACAGATCATTTTTGCCTCTATACCAATTTTTGGACCCCCTCTCTACCCATTTCGGTCCCTATATTGATTGATAGTTACCATTGCATGCATTAGATTGTACTCCTTTTCCTTTTTTACAAGTCAGGCTTAGCAGTAGGGTGCACCAAAATTGATTGAATCGATAATACGAACCGGATCAAATCAGATCGGTATTTTTGATTCGATTTTTTCGCGATTTGGTTTGGTTTGGTTTCGATTTCAAAGATATGAAACTGTTTACAAACTATTCGGTTACAGTTTGAAGTACTAAAAGATCAAATTGAATTGAACCATTATATATATATATATATGTTTTGTATTATATAAATAATAGAATAATAAGACCACTCTTTTAATCCTTCAACTATATGTGTAATATATAATAAAAAATTATATATATATATATATATATATATATATATATATATATATATATATATTCGGAGTATCAGATTGAATTATAAAAGAAACATAAAATCATGTAATCGAATTGAACCAAACCGTTGGTTAAGTTTCAATTTCATTGATTTCACAGTTTAGTTCGGTTTCAATTTTTATGAAACCCAAGGATTTGGTCCAACATATTTTCAAATCAGTCCAATCCCAACAGTGTACATCCTACTTAGTTGGATTATTTTTTCACCATTTCTTTTAGCTGCAACGCAAAAAAATTACTTTGTTGCAAGGATTTAACTCATTAACATTCATAATTGAGTAAAGAGAATGCTTTCCTCTGTCCAATCTCATTTGTTAAATGATATTGATTTTTACACAATTTCTTTAAATTCACCGATACATTAGATTGATTGGATCTAAAATACTAACAAATAATTTCTATTACATTGCATAAACTCAAAACTTTTATCTGATCCAATAAATAAAAATTGACTAACACAGTAGTTCTCCTTCAACAACCCTGTTCATGAGATTGGCTAAATCTAAAATACTACTCCAATAGATGAATTTTTTTTACATTCAATAAGTCCAAAAATTTTATCTTATCCAAAACATTCACCAAAAAAAAAAAAAAAAAAAAAAACTAGTCCACGTATCGCCACATGTCCTTATAAAGTTATAATAATATATATTTGCTTCGACTTTGATACAACGATTACGCAGTGTCTTCCATAATTCAAGAGTCACTATATGCAGACTGTTGTAGCAAAAACAATGGCTAGGACTCCGTGCTCACCCAAAGTTTCTGCCTCTTTGAGGAAATTATTTGGTATTTGGATGGTGTTAGTGGGAGTGTTAGGCCAAGTAGCTGATTCTAAATGTGGTTTCAAGGCTATCTTCAACTTTGGGGATTCGAATTCGGACACAGGCGGCTTTTGGGCTGCTTTTCCGGCACAGTCTCCGCCCAACGGCATGACCTACTTTAAGCGACCTGCTGGCCGGGCTACCGATGGGAGGCTCATGATTGATTTCTTGGGTAATCTTCAATCACCCTTTTATTTATTTTATTTTATTTTCTAACCAGCAAATTGGAATATGCAAAGGTTTTTTTTTTTTTTTTTTCCTGGATTTTCATGTTGTTAATTTTCTTTCCGTAAATATACGAAAAGTTCAATCATATGGATTTTGTTGTATTCCAGTTTCTTACATTTTCTCGGAAACCAAACAGTGCATACCGGTTAATTTTCTTAGGAGGAATACCCTTTTTTTGGTTACAGCTGACAATTATTGACTTATTGTCTTGATGGAATGTGTTACACGAATTAAGCATACGCTATAGGCCAATGCAACTTGTTCTGTCCTGTAAAAGACACCTTATTTCTCTCTCTCTCTGCTCACTATAGTGTTACTTTTGAGCCATAAGACGTCTATAATATAATAATGCAATTTCTGTTGATGTTACGTTTGGTTTGGGAGCACTGAATCGTGCTTTGAATTTGGGATCTCAAATTCAAGCCGCCGATTCAGTGCTAAATATAAACTTTATATCTAACAAAGTGTTACTTTTGATTTTAAGAGAGAGAATGTAAAATTTCAATCCTTTTGTTTCCTCTCAGTACATAATCTAAGAGATAAAAATCTATCCTTAAGGTTCATAATTTGGACACCAGAAGACAAAAGTCCTAGCTGGAAAAGTGTTTGATTAGTCCATATTCAAACTGTGAGGTAACTGCAAATACAAATTCTTGTCACGGACCACACGAGTGTTTTGGCATGGTGTGAATCATTTTAGATCAGCAGGCCCCTTTTTTCTCAACTTCTTAGGTTACCCCTGAAATGGCCTTTAATTTTCATTTCACTGCCCTTTAAATTTTGTGGATTCGTCGCAGCAACAGACAACCAAATACAGCTCAAGAACTGATTTATTCAGGACCAAATCATATGATCATTTGTCCCCCATTAAAAATGCAATCTTGAAAATTCAATTGTGTAAATCCAAATAAAAAAATGTTTCGAAAACTTATGATTAGTAATTAGTATTGTGTTATTGTTGGCAGCACAAGCTTTAGGGTTGCCATTCCTGAGCCCATACCTGCAATCAATTGGATCCGATTATAGACATGGAGCCAACTACGCAACACTGGCATCCACAGTGCTCCTGCCAAACACTTCCTTGTTTGTCACCGGGATCAGCCCTTTTTCCTTGGCCATTCAGCTCAACCAAATGAAGGAGTTCAAGGTTAAAGTTGATCAATTTTACTCTCCAGGTATAACTTGTGCACCATTATTGTACCTCCTCAATTGCTTATTTAATTTAAACTTTTGACAGAAAATTAACATAATGTACATAACTTGGATTTTATTTTCAGGATCAACCAACCTTCCTGCACCAGACATTTTCCGAAAATCACTCTACACGTTTTATATTGGTCAGAATGACTTCACTTCCAATTTAGCAGCTATTGGTATAAATGGAGTGAAGCAGTATCTTCCTCAAGTGGTTTCCCAAATTGCTTACACCATCAAGGTGAGTATTTCACTTATTATAGTCCCTGATTTAATACCTTATCTGTTTGGGTAACAGCTTAAATTGATAAGGCATATATTGGACTATATTCTAATTTCAATGTTTATATATGTTGTTCCATGGAATTTCAAGGAGTTATATGCGTTAGGAGGACGAGCATTTCTTGTGCTTAACCTTGCTCCGGTGGGTTGTTACCCTTCATTTTTGGTGGAGCTTCCGCACAACAATTCCGACCTTGACAAGTATGGATGCATGATCTCCCTCAACAATGCAGTCGTGGAATATAACAATATGCTGAAGGAGGCACTGCTTCAAACTAGACAACAACTTCCACATGCTAGTGTCATATATGTAGACACCCATGCTGTGTTGCTAAAGCTCTTCCAGCACCCCAAATCTTATGGTATGATTCTTTTCCACACCTGCCTAAATCAACTCTAATGGTCTCATGGACTTAATTAGTACTATGTCTTGCTGCTATGTTAGGAACTAATAGTTCATATACATGTCAAAACAGCACTGCAAATAATTTGATATAGTTTTTAATAATATTTAGATATTTTACTCTAATGCAATTCGGCTAGATGGTTTGGATTTACAGACCTAGTGACGTGCCGGTCAAAAGAGGAAGACTAATTGCAATAGAAGGTAAGAGATGGAGAGGGTGACCAAAAATAATATGGGAGTAGGCGAATTGGCATGTAATTAATAGAAAAGCTTAGAGAGAGAGCATTCATGTGGCCGACCCCACATGGGATTAAGGCAAGGATGATGATGATGAGTCTATTGCAATCCTGCAAAATGTTAGTTTGTATAAACACCAGCATAGGAACAACCTGCATAGGAACAACCTCTTGCAACTTGTAGGATATTATTTACAGCATGGTTTAGTCACTACAATCGTGTAGCCTATACACAATTATTTGTAACACAAGAGTCTACACAGCATTATAGTCTTCTTTTTATTTATTTTCTTTTTTTGCTTGATTATCTCTAATACATAGTGACTTTGTTTTTTGCCCCTATATTTATTTTTACTTTATACACACACACTGACACACATTTATGGTTACACTTATTTATTTGTTTTAATGATGGCACAGGACTGAAGTATGGTACCAAAGCATGTTGTGGATATGGGGATGATACCCACAATTTTAGCCCTAAAGTGTTTTGTGGAAACAGCAAGCTGATTAATGGAAGCAATGTCACAGCAACAGCTTGTAGTGATCCATACAACTATGTGAGTTGGGATGGTGTACATGCTACAGAAGCTGCAAACAAGCTTGTTACAAAGGCCATTCTTACTGGCTCTTTTTTTTATCCTCCTTTCCCACTTCATAAGCTCTGTCACCTCCAACCTATTCATTGATCCTCGAGTATCGATCTCCTTTGATTTATATTAATCTGTTAAGCAAAGTTGTTTCACTGTGAAGATTGTTTGACATGAACACTTTTGAGGGTATAAAGATTTAGATTGTTTCACCGAACTTGTTCTTGTGTTTTACAATTTTCATTTTAATATATGTTACAGACTTACAAGCACAAAAAACAAACTGACAACTGCTATATTATGTAAGCCACAAACAGACATGAATATGCAAACGCTGGAACAAACAGAAATTTAAGCAAAAGCATATTGGTATAATCGTTAACTTCAATTGAAGAAATTCATAAGCCTTGTAAATCTAAGGGTCATTTTTAGATTCAAAACATTTGTGTAACACCCAAATAATTTTCCTATTCTACTAATCTAACTGAGATGTAAAAAAAAAAAAAAAACAGATTGAATCATGGAACATAGTCATTTTCGAGCACTGGCTGTGTTCTAATCCCAGATGCTGAAGGCATTTTACTCATTCCAATCCACCTAGTCTCCAATGCTTCACTTTTTTCAGACTGTTTCTCCATCTCTCCAAGTCTCTTCATTTTAACCAATTTATAGATCAACAAACCACCCAAACACCCCAAAACCAATCCAACAAGTCCTACCCCAAACCCTACCACCCACCATTTCCAGAACCTCTGTTTCTTCTCAGACGACGAAGGCACAACAATAGAGAAATGGCCTTGACCACGCGCAATACACGCATTTGGCAGAGTCATATTGCTGAACTCAACTGAACCATCAGTGCCAAATCTCACACATTTCATAGTCACATTTTCACCTTTAGGCTCTGAAATCCGAGGAAAGTGGACCAAAATGGGGTCACCCATGATGCTAAGTTGAAGCACTGCATTGTCTCTTGTGCTCGAATTCCAAGCATTGTAAGTCATGAAGCCAACAACACTAGTGACTAATGTATAATTTGGCACACTATAGTAATAATTTGACCAATTGCCTAGATTTTGATAGACTATAGCTAGTCTCTTCACCAAAGGCATTGGTACAATCCTTGGAGGGATTTGAAAGGAGCTAAAATTGGCTCCTATTGTCCAGAAATTTCTACTTCTGAGTTGAACAATCGAAACTTCCATACCGGAAAAATTAGCTGGCAGAGAGATATTGTAGAGAGTACCTGTATGTGGCTTTACTATTGCATTGTATGCGTAGTCATGAACAAAAACATTCAAAGAATCCGGATTATATCTATCCATGGCCAGAACTAATTGCAATAGGAGCAGCAGTACATAGAACACCACCGGGATGATATACCGGCTTTTCTTGTACCCCATCAGCACCAACTTGATTGCTTCTCTGAGTATTTCATGTGCAGTTCATGTCACAAATGCACAAATTTGTGATGGAAATTTAAACTTCAAAAAGGCTATGAAGTTTAGTCGCATGGATGAGGGTGGGCTTTTGTATTGTTCAACCATTCTATGAGTTGGTTTAGTTGGACTTGGAGAGAGAGGGAAATATATATATATATATATATATAGAGAGAGAGAGAGAGAGAGAGAGAGAGAGAGAGATTGGATATAATTAAAAGATATTAACTTGATAATTCTTAAAATTAATCAACTAAATTGGACATATGGTTGTTTAATGGGGCACATTATGTGAATTAGCTAGCCTTATATATATATTCTTAGTTTGAGTGCTAATGTAGCAGTTCCAGTTGGGTAATTCGTGAGCAGTTGTGTGTATTTGGCCGGTTGATGCTGGTTATGACACGTGGACGTACCCTTACATTTTTTGAAAAACAATCTATCTGAATTTACTCTGTCAAATGGTTTAACTCAGAAAGGAGAGAATCTGAGACATTGGAATCATATTTTGGGCCCAATCAACAATGGTGCCAATGGGCTGGCCTAATTGAGAACCTAAACGGGCTGATAGCATACACATATTTGATTAACTCTCAGTGCCCGGTTCCGCTATAGCTGTGCTGTAAAATTTTGTCACATTTAAAACATGTTTTAACTATGATTCGCAATCGGTATGTGTAAAAAGTTTTTAAGAATATTGAAATCTTAAAAAAAAAATTACGAATCAAACAATACCATAAATTATAATTTCAATATGTTTGTTTTAAATTTTAACACAAAGTTAAAATCTTGGATCCTTAAATCATGTTTGAATATATATTTTTTAGGATCATAGGAGTAAATTTTAATTTTAACGTATTTAAATTGTGCATCGGAAAAAAAAACAATAACATAGCCCTCCAAGGTGGATATATTGAAGATAGGGGACGACCAATCAGGGAGCTCAGCTGATCCACATGTCACACCCTCTTTCTAAAGAAGATACAGAGGGAAATGTTGTGGATAGAAAGAAATGGAACACAAAAATCTTTGACAGAAAGACTCGCAAACAATCAGCGATTGGCTTAACTTCCAACTGAGGATAGAAGCGCTTTGGCGGCCATTCAATTCACATGGCAACAACTGCTTGTGCAGTGGCAGCTTCCACCTCCATGGCGACGACCGCCGTCTTTATGCCTTGTCGCCTCCCCACCACCGCCGCCAGAACCACCATTTGCTCTGCCATACCTTACCTTCCACCGCGTTTGTCCTCCCCAGTCTTTTCCACTTGCTTGAAACCATCTCTAGCAGGTATTGTTTTCTTCTCCTCGTCTCACATTCTCACTGGGGCATTTTGTCAAACGAGTAGTTGAAGTTACCAGGCAAAATACTTTATTTAAGTAATGGTTGTTTCTGTTAACATCTGAGCTGTTCAGCATGTATACGTACAATTGTTTTCCTTGGAGAAAGTATTACTTGATGTATATATACATATATATGTATGTACATGTTTGTATTTTACCTGATAGTGATTTCTTTACTTTTATAACAACAATTTAGAATGAACAAAGTTGTCTTGGTCCAGTGGTCGCTATGGAGCTGGGTATGTGGTTTATAGTTAATTCTACCAAATGATAAAATAAATTATAATCATTTAGAATGGATGTGATGGAATTGATAGAAATAAAGGCAGTGATAAGCTACAGCAAGAAGAGAACAAAACAGAAAATACAATAGTACATTGAATTCTATTTTTGCAATACACTATATATATATACACACACACACATACTGTGGAAGCATTAGAGAAAAATTCTACCTTTGAATTCAGAGAATTAATTTAACAACACCCTTTTTCATTTTTTATTTTAATCCACTGAATGAAAAAGATAATCAGTTCATTGAATGATATTTTGTAATTACCGAAAAAATTATATTTTGCAATATACTCTACTGAAGCAATACTGAATGTGGTTGAATTAAGAAAATTAATTTCATGATGCCCTCTTTAACTTGCTGGTAGTTATTCGACCATTATCAAATGAGTCAAGGGCTGCAAGTACTTGGGGGTGTCAACCGATGATATGCTAAGATGTAGAGCTATAATGGTTTGTTTTTTTTGGCAAGTGTTCAAGTGACCTAAAATGTTGTTTTGATTGCTATGGAATTTTTGGTTCTTCTCCTTCCTCTATTACAATTTATTCGGTGATTCCTAGATAATCGTGTGGTGGTGGTTTAACTTTAACATAGTGTATGCGATTAGGTTAGTGGCGTAGTATTTGGGAAATAACCATTGTGACTTCTTTTGGCATGCTTGGAAGGAGCGGAGTGTGAGAATTTTTGTGATTGTATATTTATGCACCTTTCATTCTCCGAACTTCAAATTAATTTCCTGAACACTGTTTGGATGGAGGGGTTTCGATAGAAACTAGTCTTCTTGAAGTTCTCCAACTGGCACACTTATGTTTCTCGTTTCTCTTTGAAACAGAATCCAGGAGGTTCTCTTTGCTCCAAGTCAAAGCCTCGTCAGAAGAGACGTCTGTTGATGCTGGAGAGTTGTTTGAAGATCTAAAGGGAAAGGTAAGAAACACACTGTGTAACCATCATCAAAGACGAGGCTTGCAACTTCTCGTTTGCGTTCTGTTTTATACATGGCCCGTTTTCGAATATTTCTTTCAGTTGCTTGTTACCACTTCTCTTGATTGAGTTATTTTTATAGTGAATTTGATACATTTTTCTCTTTGACAACATGGTAACTAGTGGGATGCAGTTGAAAACAAGTCTACAGTACTTTTCTATGGGGGTGGTGCAACAGTTGCAGTTTGGTTATCTTCAATTGTTGTTGGTGCCATCAATTCAGTTCCTTTGGTAGGTATCTAATTGTTTTTTCCAATTTAATTTGAATAAAAATTTGGATTTTGGTTACAAGAAATGAATTTAATTAAGACTTCTTAGCATATTATTGAATCATTCTGAACTTCTTCTTCTTATATTTTAACAATTACCAGCTTCCGAAGATTATGGAGTTGGTGGGGCTTGGATACACAGGATGGTTTGTCTACCGGTATCTTCTATTCAAGGTAAATTTTGAAAATGATTTTTGGACACGTTTAAAATGGAGTTTACTTTCTTAAGTGAATACAGCTTGTTTTTGTTGATTCTTCTATGTGCTGGTAAATATTCACATGCATTCCAATAAATAATTGAGTGGTCGGTTTAGATTGCTCATAATATAGCATAATTATATTTGTTGTATAACATTTCTTGAGTTGATTATTATATTTTCCGTGTATTCTGAAAAGAACTAATTCGAGAATTAACCAACATTATGAAGATATCTTTGGTCTAGGGCACGTATCAGTGCATTTTTCTGTTTCTTTTCTCTTATTTTCTTAATATTGATTTATAGACACAAATATTTGTTTTTATCCAACAGAAAAATATTGAAATAATTTCAACATATGTTATGTAGTTCAATTCCTACTTGTTAAACCTTATATCTCAAATAGACATAGGAAAATTTACTTCACAACAGTGATGTATAATCAATAGTGTATCATTTACTCAAATCTCTTGATGTTTTAATCTTTGCTCTCCATGTATGTTTCTGTGTCTTCATATTGTGTGCTTTGTCAATCATATTAACCTTTAGTGGCTTGTAATCGCATGTTTCTCACTAAAAGTAATTTATTTCCCAGTCAAGTAGAAAAGAGCTTGCCACAGACATTGAAGCATTGAAGAAGAAGATTGCTGGAACGGAGTAAAAGCATGTGGTTGGATGGCAATGCCATCTTTCATTTGTTCTCTGAGTGTCCTATACAAGAGTTGTATGCACCTATAATGTAGAATAGTTCTATATTTTACTATTGCTCTTGTATTGCCCAAGTTCTTTGTCTTTCAAATAAATTATTTGAAAATTTTATTCTCTAAATGGCATACAATTGCTTATTGATTGTGTTTGGAGGCTTTTGGCTAAATAAGCCTGTGTGTGAAATCCTTTTTATAATCTGAATATATGAATGAAGTTCAGAACATCAAGAACTAGGCATCCAGCCTAATTTCAATTCTATATCAGAATTTTAAGTCCTGAATTTAGCTAGCCCAATGATTTATACGATGTTAAATTTTGTTAATCTGTCGTTCCTTTGAAAGGATCGAGTATCACTGTGAATGTAATATGAGAGTTGCTTTGCATGAGCACTGCGAAGGCTTTGATCTTAGTTTTTGTGTACACAACAAACATTCAATCACAACGACAGACTGTTACAACAAATGCACAAGATTAAACCATTTATTAACATGGTTAGACAAACCCGGTTGTGTCCACTGATGGAAGAAATAATTCACTACATTCCATAGCGAAGTAGAGAATTTCCTACTTCAAATGTTCTGAGGTATCCCATGACCGATTGCAGTGAACTTGCCCCATGAGAGCTATCAGCTTATTTACATATATATATATACTTTTTCCCAAGGACTATGTTTCAAATGGCTATATTTTTCATCTTACATAAACAATCATTTGCTCATCTATGAATCATTACCACATTCACATCTCTTTCATTGTAGCAAAATATCGTTCTCCATCTCCTTCAATCTCGAAATTCCCAATGGCTTCGCCATCACGATCTTTTCTTACTAGACTCTAATTCTTCATCTTCTTCGTCATCCTCTTCATCAGACCCTATTGACACCTACAACTTGCTTTTGAATTCAGTGAGGCCAGACTTAGTAGAACAAGTCTTTCAACCACGTAACATTGCCGTGACTGAGAGGGAAGCCCAATGAAAGAGTACTTTGACGAGAATTACACATATCCACCAGAGTATTTTCACAGACGATTCAGGATGCGACGAGAACTATTTTTTCGTATCCTGGATGATGTTAAAGCTTATGATGACTACTTTGTCCAAAAAAGAGATGCGATAGGGCATTTGGGGTTGTCTTCTATACATAAATTGACAACTACAAAACGTATACTTGTGTATGGTTGTGTAACCGATCACTGTAATGAGTATATTAAAATCGGCGAGAGCACTGCCATTGGAAGTGTGATGACATTTTGTAAGGCTGTTGTTGGTGTGTATGGGGAGGAGTACATGTGCCCACCTAGCGAAACCGACATAACATAACTGCTTTGAGAAGGGGAGGAGAGAGGATTCTTGTGTATGCTTGGTTCTATCAATTGTATGTACTGGGAGTGGAAGAATTGCCCAGTCATGTGGCATGGGACGCTCAAATTCGTGGGTATGCTTGGTTCTATCAATTGTATGCACTGGGAGTGGAAGAATTGCCCAGTCATGTGGCATGGGACGCTCAAATTCGTGGGTATGCTTGGTTCTATCAATTGTATGCACTGGGAGTGGAAGAATTGCCCAGTCATGTGGCATGGGACGCTCAAATTCGTGGATCTGACATGCATTCTTTGGAATGCCAGTATTGTCCCAGGCTGATTGCCTCCGATTAATTTTGTGGTGAATGGGCATCAGCATAGAATGGGGTATTACCCATTTCCCCAGCGGCAAATTCGAAACTTGTACAGAGGGAGTAGTATATTTACTGACAATTCATATTATATTTAGTAAATATGTAATTGCAATCTTTTACATGTTATTTCATGTACATTACTTTAACCATGAGTTTAATATCTTTCGTGAGGATCTAATTTATTTATGATTTTAAATATGATTATGATTGTGTGATTGTTTATTTATAGTCCACTTCGTAATGTCCAATTTTACCAAGCTTGAATTTGTGACACTTGATATCCTGGGCAAAAACCATTTGTCATGGATCTTTGATGCCGAGATCCATTTGGATGCCATGAATCTCGGAGACTGATGGTATATACCCAAGTGTACAACTTTAATGCAAACCATCGTGCTCTCAACTACTAGAAAAGAAAAACTATTTGCTCAAAAACAAGAGGCATGTAGGAAAAATGTAGAACGGGCTTTTAGAGTCTTGCAGATTAAATAGGCAATAATGCAAGAGCTTGGGTGTCTTGCAGATTTAAGTAGGATTTAAGTGGGCAATAACACAAGGACCGGTGCGTGTTTGGGAGAAATATGACTTGTGCCTCCTAATGAAAACGTGTATCATCTTTCACAACATGATCATTAAATATGAGACAATATGATCATTGAAGATGAACATCACGCCAATATTATGTAATATAATCTCCTCATTAAAAAAAAAAAAAAAAAAAGCAAAATATAAAATAAAAGTGGTAAGAATTGATGCATATATAAAGGTATTATTATTATTTTCCTACCCATCAAGGAACCAAAAACAAACCTTAGATTCAATTATTTTGATAAGCATCTAATCTACATTCGCAACTCTTTCATTGTTTGCACCCAGACGAGCCCTTGGTGAGCTATCCCAAGTTCTAAGAAAAGGTTATCACAGAGGGCGTGAGAACGGATCTTGTGCACTCGTAATAGACCTGTTCTAAATTCTAAATAAAATTCACAACCCACCGTTTCTATTATCAATCAAGCCAAATGCAACCATACATATGGTACAAGAATAAATAAAAGCACCCATTATGCAGTCAAACAGGATACCAAAATTTATGTTAAGGATCTCTGATTTAAAGGAATAACAAGACAAATCCAAATATATTATAATCTAATTATAAATATGAGGGTCTAAAAAGTCTCTCGGGTTACTCTGACCGTAATTAGCACTTCCAATCAATGTAGGAAAAATCCAAATTTCGCAAAGTGTGTAGCTTCAACTGAATTTGAAAACTATAGTGGGAGGAGGAAATAAATCCCATAAACTTCGAGCACCCAAAAACCTCCAAGAAATTCACAAACAAAATCTTTGGGAACTGCTCTATTTGTTTCTTAGGCTTGACAATCAAGATAAAGCCCATGTAACCTTGTGATGTCATCTAAGGGTGAAGACCTATGGAAACTGTCACAAATCTTCCCCTTTGAAGATATGAACACCAACCTTAATTGGAGTCCATGCCGGCCAATTCTCAACAGAGCTCAAACCTGGCCTTAACTACCTTGGAGGTAATTCATGTAGACATATCAAATGAATTCTTGCTAGTGCAGTTGATCACCTCACGAGGCCATTAAGATAGAACATTAATCTAATTTCGCAATGCAGTTTTACATCCGAAGCCCCAACAATTTGTAATGTATAGAACTAAAATACCTTTAACATACTAGACAATTTTTTTTGCCAAAGATACTGTCAACTCCTAAAGCCTTCGAACTGTCAGCAGATGTCATCTGCTCCTAAAACCCTCCCTGTTTCCATCTTTACTAAGAGCAATTTTTTACCCCTAATCCATCCTTAAATCCTGCAAGAGGGGCAATTATAATTTAACCATATTCTGGTAATTCTAAGATACTCCTACGATTTTATATATATCTAAGATACAAGAAAAAAGAAAAAAGAAAAAAAAAAGAAAAAGGGGGACTAATGGTGGGAGACAGGAGTGATCTTGACAACCGACCACCACCTTCAACAACTATAGTCGGAGGAAAATATCTTCTATAGTTTGGATTTGGAGTCTATTTGTACTCCAACAACTATAGTTTGGGTTTGGAGTCTATTTGTACTTCAACCGGTTCAAGACTTCATACCTTATTTGCATCATTAATTCCATAAGGGAATTATCAACGCCCTTTCAATAACAGCCAAACTAGTCAATAAAGAAAAAAAGTTCCAAATTCCCAATTCATCTCCACACATGACACAACGAATCAAAAGATTATCAATTGCCGATCACACAATTCAATCATCAAATTTAAGATTGAACAACAAAAACTACTCAAAAACCAAATATTTTGCAAGGACAATAACTAAAATTAAACTCAGAATTATTGCATCCAATTCATCGTTATCAAAAGCATAAATCATCATACATGAATCCCCACGCAGACTGCTATATAGATCCAGGTATTACACATAAAGCCAGTATATTTATACCAAATAAGCCCACAGGCAATTATAATAATTCAAAGACGAAGACCAGAGATAGATGTCCACAAACCCTAGATTTTATCGATGTCTTCGTCCTCAAACTCGATGTAATCATCACCTGCACCCTCGTCCTCCTCGTCGAGGCCTCCGGCGATGCCCTCGTTGAGCCTGGTGTTCTCCGGCAACTCGCCGTACGCCTTGAGGAGCCTGGCCTCATCGGGCATGTACTTGAGGATGACGTCAGCCTTGTCGTCCTGGTAATCCCTGAGCCCGACGAGGATGATGTCTCCGGCAGCGATCCAGACCTTCTTGTGCATCTTGCCGCGGATATGGCAGAGACGCTTGGTTCCGTCGATGCACATGGCCTCGCAGCGGCCGTTGCCGAGCATACGGAGGACCTGAGCGTACTCTTGGCCGTCTTCCTTAAAGACAAGCTCGCGCTTCTCGTCGTCGGCCTCGTTCTTCCCTCTCTTGCGGTTCTTGCCTCCCTTACCCTTGTTCTTCGGCATGTCTGAAAACCCTAGATCGGACGGTTGTGGTTCGCTGTTGTTGTGGTTGGTCTAGATATAGAGAGAGAGAAAACCTAGTTAAGCTTCTTATCGGATCTGATGAGAGATATATGTACGTGTTCGATTTGAGCCCTTTTTTTCTACAGTTCTCTACTTTCTCTCTCTAAGCTAGCGTTGAACTTACGATAGTGTTTTACGGGTTTGGAATATCTGGGAATTGTGGACTTTAATACCCTTTTTGATTTTAGAATATAGGCGAGGCTGTGGCGGTGTCCTTTTTATGGGCTCGTGGGCTGCATTTGGAGATTGACACGAAATCAATCGGTCCACCAAATCCATCGGCTGGTGTGAGTCTGTAGACGCGTGGCTCGAGAGAATCTTCTGAGAAATGTTACCTTCACAGTGATAGGTTGCCAATAAGGTGACAATTTGAAAGAAGTTGGACCTCTCACGGCCTTATTAAGAAAGGATAAGTCACACTAAAATTCGTTACCAATTAAAATAAATCCATATAAGCTACTATTCTTGACCATATAAGTTATCAATTAAAATAATTAAAATAAATCTTATAAGTTATTATTTATTTTTGAAAAAACATCATAATTCATTTTGATTGATCTGTTTCACAGTATGGTTCAAGTTTTTTAATTTTATTACAGGTGTATTATGTTTTCTTTCAACTTTGGAAGTAATTTATTTAATTTGTATAAATTTTTTCTTTTGAATGACTCCATTTATTTTTGAAAAAATATTTTAATTTATTTTAATTGATCTGTTCCATGGCATGATTCAAAATTCTTTCTTTATTACAGGTACATCATTCTTTGAATTGCATTAATCATGTTGATTTTTTTTTTTAATTATATTTTATTCTTTGAATTGCATTAATCTTGTTATTTTTATTTTATTTTTTGTGTTTGTTTAATTATGTCACATCACCATTTATTTTTGAAAAAAACATCTTAACTTATTTTTATTGATCTGTTTAGCTGCATGGTTCAAAATTTTTTATTTTATTAATTGCAAGTACACTATGTTTTCTTTCAACTTTGGTAGTAATTCCTTTGAATTATATATATGTATATTCTTTTAGATGACTTCATTTATTTTTGAAAAAATATTTTAATTTATTTTGATTGATACGAACCATTGTTCAAAATTCTTTATATTATTATAGGGACATTATTTTTTGAATTGCATTAATCAATCAATGGATCAGTGGTCTAGTGGTATTTATCAACTCTTACTTTCTAAAGGGAGGTCAGGACTTCAAGTCTCAGAAGAGACAAGTGTGTGACTAACTACAAAAAAAAAAGAAAGAAAAAAGAATTGCATTAATCATGTTGATTTAATTTTTATATATATATATATATATTTGTTGCATTTGTTTAATTATGTTTTATTCTTTGAATTGAATTAATCATGTTGATTTATTTTTATTTTTATTTTTGTGTTTGTTTAATTATGTAATGTCAGCCTTTATTAACTAAACAAATAAGTTTTGTAATATTATATATTTTCTTCTCTATAAGGTTTTAAATATTATATATTTCATTCTCTAATTATTATATTCATATTATACAAATAATTACAACCCCTTCAACTTTAGATTTACTTTTAATCTTCACAACACATTTCATTTCATAAATATTTAAAATTTTAATTACTCACAAAAATTATTAATCAATTATTTAAAAAAGTGAATTTATTTTGATAATTTTTATATAATTTTTTTTTTAATTAAGATTACAAAATAAATTAATTTTCATCTATCACTGCCACACGCCACTGCCGCGCGCGCGAGATCTAAAGACATTTGGCCGACATAATATAAATATTTAGATGAGCTGGACTTAAGATTAATAAGATGCTGATATGAAAATGACATTAGTCCTTCAAGAAAAGTAAGAAAAGCTTGACATTCCACAACTACTTAACGCAGTTGAAGTCTTTGCATTGAGCCCCAGCCCAACGATATATCCATCCTCAAAATGCATTTTAAAATGGATTTGGAGAACCAAAAAACTCCTCCATTATAGGAACACATTTACATCTTTTTTGTGTAACAAAATCTGGCTCACATACAAAACAACAATCTTTCGAACCAGACAGACATTGGCGGCACTACCACCTAAGCATTACTTTGATATGCTTTACGCAAGGCAAGGTAAAGGTTAGGAACTTAGGGCTGTATGAATCAAGCAAAATTAGCATAATGACTATCCTCAGCCATGAATGTCAGTGCCTAATGGTAAGCTCAGCTCGGAGATGAAGGATGCCATTGACGAAGTAAAGACTATCCTCAGCCATGAATGAAGTCCATGGTATACCAAACAAGTTTCGATAGCCTACTGCCTTCCCCCCGGTGAAAGTGTAGTTACCCTTGTATTTGCTAATGTAATCCTCTGTTGGCTTCGACCTGGCAGAAAACTCATAGTCAACTGCAAAACTCACCGTCCCCTTTTCTTGCATCCCTAAAAACAGCCCAAAACAATGGAAAGAGCTCTGCTGGTCCATGTTGCAATGTGCTGACAAGAAGAACCCTTGTCCACCCAAGTGGAATGCTTGAGAATACACCCGCCCTGATGGGAACAAATTTGCACACTCCTCCCGTTTCAGATCCAGGTACACCACACACTGTTGCCTTGGAAGTTCAAACTCAACCACCTTGATAGGCCGATACTTGTATGCGCGCTCCACAAAGCGGCGATTCGTAATGGCAGACTCCTCTGCAGCCAGGATCCGTTGTCGGTGTGGAGCCTCAGCCTTGAAAAAGAGGGCCTCCAGCACAGCCTTGGATGCAAGCTCGTGATCAAAGTCATTGCAGGTTAAAGCCTTCTTAAGCTTTCGGCAGGTCATGTAGGGGAAGCGGATGAAGCGACCAAGGCGGGAACCCAATATTTCTCGTCGCTCTTCCAGTTTTGGGTACTGGGTCCTGGCCCACTTCAATACGAAGTCATATACAGCATCTTCTGATGCCACCTGGAGATCATCACTGGACAAAATTGCCTCAATTCCAGCAAGGGGCAAGCTCATAACCTCGTCCTGGAACCTGCCAACATGAACAGAAGTCTATAACTGAGCTATTGAACAACATTATGCAAGCAGTAACACTACTAGATAAACGCAGCTCAGATATTATAAAAATAGCTGAATAACCCTCCTGCGATTTCAAGATGCAATATAATACAATGTTGACACTTGGACCAAAACCATGACCTACAAGATGTCGCATGAAGTTTCATCAAAGGGAATGAAGCTAACAGGCACTAGCCTCAAATAGATGGGGGTTTGGAATACAAGTACAAGAGGTTTTTGGAGGTTTCTGTGCTCAACAAATTTGACATGTGGCATTTACTATATTTGAACCTAAAATAAAAAGAGGAAAGCATCTAAAGAAATTATTAGATTTTAATTTCAAGTTGCAATGAAACATCAATAATACGTGAAATTGGCACGGGAAAATGACAAAAAAAAATTTCATACAGGCATGTTTGGCCTGAGTTATACATGCTATCCAAAACTAATCTACCTACAAAGTAGAAAAGAAATGTTTATTTTAATCTCAGCATTCACACAGGAAAATTTTTAAAAACAATTATGAAAACGGTGTCGGACAAAATATACTGATGAAAATGAAAAAGTTTTTGGTCATAGAGAATAATAAAGAAGTTGAGAAAGGACAGGAATTTTAAAATTTCAAACATAAAGAACGTGGTACATATTAAAGAAGAGCTCACTTGGTTATGTCTTTGTAACGGGCAGCAAGAAACTGCTTTGCTGTGTCTGTCAATGGTTGAACTGCATCTCCAATTAAAACACTGGATGGAAGCTCCAGGTATAGTAATGCAGACTCGGGTGTCATGGGTAAATTCCTCAAAAGTCGGCTGCAATACCTCATGCATGACGCAACCTCAAATTTGTCGGCAGCCATTAGCACATCCAGCAAAGCAGGAGCACTAGTTGTAGTTAAGGTATTGCTATACATAAAATTCAGGAGCTCCATGAGGGCAGCTTCCTCTGTTCCATGGGGAAAAAAAATACTGTAAGCTGACTTTGTTTGTTATATAACGATATTTATTTTTATAGTCACAAATCACTATAACCGAACAAAATGTTAAGTTGGAATAATTATGACCTTAAACAACACTCAACTACCACAAAAGAACTATTACATGTATAAAATTTGTAGCTGCTGTGATTAATAAATATATATATAACTAATTTCAAGTACTAGTTATGGGAAAGACCATTGTCAAGTTCAAAGTTGAGCAAGAACCCACCACACAAGTAACACTTTCAACAAAGTTAAAAGAACTACTAGAGAAAGTAGAATGCTTGGAATTTTATGCATACCCGAGGCATTTATTCGTAGGGTGACATGTCGCTGTTCTGACTCCCTCATTCCATTTGAAAAGAGCTGCATAATTAAAGGAAAAAACATCATACAGAGATTTTAAAAAGCCAAGGGGAGAAAAAGAAATTACGGGAAATGTGACCTTTACCTTGTAGAAAAAGGGACTTTTTGCTGCTAAAATTGGAGAACTAATATGTAAAGTCTTAACTCTCAGAACCGTAGAACAATCCATGCTCCAGTTTGAATCATTGATATCTGCAGCTTCCTCTCCTGAAAAAGTAATATGCCATCTTAACATCATGCAAGACAAAATGTACCACGTAAGAGTTGATCACAGCAGCCTTAAGTTGACAAGACATTACAAATGTTTTAATGCAAGAAGAAATAGTAACTGAGTTACAAATGCTTTCATATGGCGCAGCCTCGCACCTAACGCAGTTAACTAACTAAGATCTTTGGGAAAAATCTGTGGACAAAAAGTTCACCATATTTGATATATACATACAAGAAAACAATTTACTTGAAACATGTTTTCAATCCATTTGCCGCCCAACTAGAATCCTATAGTTATTATTATTTATATAGAAAAGGAGCTTTCCCTTGATAGAAATTCTCTTTGAATAATAAGTGGTTCACTTAATAAAATCCTTTATCGATTGCCTAAAGCAAAAATAATAACCTCACTTGAGAGGTTCAAAAAATTTCACATATCCCTTCCCTTACATCTGCTGTGATGCCACTATCTACATCATTAATGCTCAATCAGCCATGCTGATATGTGCAGTGCAGGTTATTGCATTGCAACTTATTCCAAAATCTTCCACTCTTTCATGTCTTCTATGTTGTATATTTGTGATCCAGTTTGGAAGACGTATACCAAATTCATAGAGATCACTGTGCCATACATATTTGACAAACAGAATAACCTGTGATCAAAGGGTGCAAAAGGCCTTAGATAGAGTTCAAATGGCAGAAATAGAATTTGTCGCGCCAATAACCTAGAGTTGGGATTTTAGGTTTCCTGAGCCAAGTAACTGATACAGTTAAATGTTTCAAGTTAATTTGCTTTCCTTTTCCCCCCAATTTTAACAAATTTCACTTAAAAACTAGTCCAACAACTCACTGAAAGTGAGTTGTACTGCCTTATCGATATTATAGGGAAAAAAAAAAAAAAAAAACAAATAAACTAGAATTCTGAAATTCCTAGTGAATTCTAGACTAAAGCAAAGTTTAAACACACAACTTGAAATCATTCCAACACCTGAAGGTAATTCTTCAATCATTGCAACAAATTCCTCCTCTTGGTTTTTAAAGACGACACCATCATCATTATCAGGCTGATTACAATTCAAAATCTGCTCCTCTGGGCATGCAGAAATATCAACAGCTGCAAACAGAAAGTAAATGTCAGTTAACATTAGTATAATAAACCGTAAGGGAACGTGTTATAAGCATGCATGATACACGTAATATGGCAGGAAGGGAAAGCATTCCTGTGAGTGAACAGCCCTCCCGATCATTCATCAGATTTTGTTTTTTCGGTAAGTAAAGAAAAATCAGAAGATTAAATGGTCCAAGGGCTCTAATAATATAATTAGGATCCAAACATGAAAAAAAAGAGAACAAAAATAAGGTGCTTTCCTTTTACTAAAAATTATTAAATGATCAAAATCAGCTTAAGCGTAGACCAACTAACATGCACTTTCAAGTATGAAGTGCGGTATACCACTTTCCCTGTGTGACTGTACTAGAGAGAGAGAGTATACTAATTTGACACACAAGAGTCGACCATCTCCCTAATTGCACACAATGGAAAATTCACCATAAATTTGATCACAACTTAAACATCAGAAGCACATTCAAACTGAAATAATGATATAGTTCAAATTCTAGCATTTAATCGAATTTCCGGAACGATGTTTTCCCATGTACATCAATCAAGTTGCTATCATAGCTCTAAAGAGTCTAAAACCCCAAATTTGCACTTGGTTTGCAACTTTACCCAGTTCTTTCTTCCTTTTTTGATTTGAGAGGATGAACTCATCTTAATTAATCCAACAAATAGTCGAATTAGGCTCAATTAACTACACTTTTAGTTTCCCAAGTCCTATATAGTAAAAAATTTCACGAAGTTCCCATTCCGTCATTTTCCTGCATTTTCTCAGCAGCCAAACTTTTGTGTGTGTATATTTATGAGCAACCACAACATCAACATCGACAAAATGACAGTCAAACCTCCAAATTCTAGCAAAATCTATAACGGCAGATGATCATCAACAACCACATGTCATGCCTTAACCTTATCTATATGAAAAAAAAAGGAAAAAAGTCATGAAATACCAACCATTTTCCTTCTTAATATCTTCTCTCCTCCTCTTACGGCTCGCCCAATCGGCCAGAGATTGACAACTCTCGCAGCCGTCCGACCGTGTCTCCGGCGACTCGGCCATGATCTCGATCCGCAGAACCCGGTCGGAGAAGTTGCTATCGTTAAATGCGAACCCAAAGTCACCGTCCCTACTACCGCCGTCCGGCAAGTAATCCGAATCCATCACCGTTCTCGGATCGAATAGATCCAACTTCGCGTCCCTCATCCTCTCTCTCTATCTCTCTGGAATGGAATAACCCTATGAATTACGACCTTTCTGACCCGATTATAAGAACATTTGATATGAGAGAGAGAGGGAGGAGAGATTTTAGAGAGAGAGAGAGTCAGAAAGGTCGGAAACTAAAAAAAATTGTACAGCTTTTCTGTAATAAGCTTTTGGTGTTTTTATTACATAGACGTGTTTCTGTTTTGGCTAAAGGTCAACAGAAAATTCGGTAACAGTATGGTAAACATTACCTAATATTTTTCATATTTTGAGAAATTTCACAATGCTCACCACTGTATATTGTATTGTGCCTATACACAACAGCTATTATTATGATCATTATTATTATTATCTGGTAAACAAAGTTTCTTATTATTAGTTCAAGTTTGTTACAACATTCATATTTTTTGTTTTAAGCTCAAACAGTTATTTGATTAGAAACTCTGATAAGCACAAGTTTGGAAAAAAAAAGGAAAAAAAAAAACTTATAAATAAATTGAAAATGAATTAAGAATCAGAATTATAGGCACGGAAAGTCTTATGTCGCTTTCGTAATGACTTACATTGTTTATGTAACATGCATATTACATAAATATTTGAAGGTAACATAGAAGAGATTTTGTTAGATAGTGAATTACAGAAGATAATCTATTCTTCTTATTTATGAAAATATATATATCTTTTTTAAAGAAAAAATTAACGTGTCAATTAAGTAATTACATGCATAGATTTCTTAACTTTTTGTTGAATTTTTTTTTTAAAAAAATAAAGTGTGGAAAAAATTAACAATAAAATGAGTAGTTATCAATGATTTATGGGGTACATTTTTTTGGTAACTTATCCCAACCCTGATTAGCACAAACATAAACTCATCATAATGGAGACAAAGTTGGAAAGAACCATGTGGTTGGGTTAAATGCCATGTCTAGTCAATAGCAATTCTAAAGTAATAGCTAAATGTAGTTTCTTCCAAAGTAGGTCAAAATCTTTGGCTAAAATTAATGTGAATTGTGTTTTTGTATCAAGAAATTCTTTAATTGCTTGCAAGTGTTTGTGTGATGGATTATTGTTATTGGCACCGTCTAAAATATAAGGTCGAGGGTGAAAAAAATCGTGTTTGAATTTTGACTACGAAATACAGAGTACGTAATTGCATAAATTTTTGGGGAGCTTTATTATTATCTATGAAGTTTGAAGGGGGGCAAGTATTCAAAATATAAGTTGAGAATTGGGCATGAAATTTTATGAAAACTAATCATAAAAAGTGGTTCTGTGGCCACCCTAAAAAGGAGATAAATCATATAGTGCAAAGCCCACCATCTTCATGTCGGCCGAAACAATGAACACCAAGTATAATGAGATATTTGAAAAAGGGTAAGCTCTAATTTCACTATTCATGGGCTTAGGTGGCCTAATCATACCAATAATGGAATAGTGTTTTCAAATCAAATGTGCCAACCATTTTTTTAATTTTGTTTTACTTTTTATTATTTTTTATGATTGTGGTATAGGCCTCTTAGATCATCCCATGATCTACTTCTGGACATATGTAGTATTCTGTCTTACATGCATAGAAAAATATCCCGGTACAATTACTGGGGAAAAAAAAAAAAAAAAGTGCACTTATTAAAATATGTCACTTAGAAATAATGTTGTATCCATTTCATGCTATCTATCTATTTTAAAGCGAAAAACAGTGCGTGTCTATTATTTTTTATTTATATTTATTTTTGATAAGTACAGTGAGTGTCTATTATATTTTCAGAAATACTGATGCCAGGTCATTTGGAATGTCAATTCTTGTTAAAAGAGTTGTTTATAATTTTTTTTTCCCTATTTGTAATTCATAGGATTTAGGGTTTCTTCCAAAACGCCAATTTAACACCCAGGTTGCATAATGGAAAATATTGCCTTGCTCTTCTAAGTTATGTTTATTTAAAAAAAAAAAAAAAAAAAACCCACAACACAACATATCTCATGGACTCCTCATACCCACCACCGCAAGACCACCTAATTTTATCATATTAAATCATGTTTAAAAAAGAAACCTAAGCCCATTATATGTTGGCAGCTAAGCTTGCTGTGACACCAACTACTCCCTGGGCAGCTCAGTAATGGAAATAACTACCACCTTCCAATTCACGACGAAATTAAATACAGTAATAATTATATATCTTTCAAGTTTCCCGCCCTTAAATTTCTTTTAATTTTCCAAGTCAGGGTGAAGAGTCAAAATAAACTCAAACCATGGTGATCATTAATATGCTCTAGACAGTTGATGTGTACAATAAATAATTCTTATGGAGGCATACATATAATCCAGTTCGGGTATCAGAAAGCCTAATGCAAATTCTTCCTCAGTTGTAAATTGTCCCCTTTACATTATATGTACTTCACCGGACGATTCATCCATGACTCGCTCGTGGTTAAGAAATTACACAGCTGCTAATTGACGAGGAAAATGATTTCTCTAAATAAAAGAAAATTTTCAAGGTTTGACACCAACAAGCTCTGTTTCTGTGGTTGATCATCATTGGACAGAACCCCAAAAGGGGAAAGTAATCACTTACTATCATTCAATTCCTCCAAACAGTAGGAATCAGTACATACAACCCCAGAAAACGGTTGCTTCTTTTGGTTGTGCGTGAAAGTATCATGTTCACCTTCGGCAGTTCAAGCAGGCTCGAAGAGACCCAACATGTGCCCATCAATGCACCGCATGGCTGCAACCTGCCAGAGCCACTCTATTGTGAGGGAAACAGATAGAGAAGAATGGAGGGAACTTGAATACTTGATTTTATACTTGATAAAAATGAATTTTACAATCCATGCAACTTGGAAGTTGGGTATTCACCTTTCCATGGATCTCATACTTGATGGAACCATCCAACTCTGCACCTAAAGCCATTAATTTTGTCACCGTATTGTTTATGTCAGTCACCGTAAAGGATAAGACTGAAGAGTATCCCTTCTCCACGGCATGTACACTGTAAAAAACTCAAGTCAGCTACTGCTTCAGATCACTGTATTCCGACACAGTCGCTAATAAGGATATAAAATACATTATGAATTTCCAAAATATGGCCACCAAATCACCAGAGAGGAAAGGAAGCCAAAAACATAAGAGAATTTTCTGTGCAAAATGCCAAAAGATGAATGTAAATAGAAGGGAGTGAAGTTTTATTGCACAATTTCTGCCCAAGTGAGCAGAGAGTTTATACAACTCAAGTTATGGAAACTAGTGACAGGTTAGGGAATGAGGGCTCCTACTATTTTTTTTTTTTTTTAAGTATTATTATTATTTTTAGGGATAATTTCACTTATCTCCCCTGAGGTTTGGCGTAATTACAGGCGGTACCCCTTACGTTTCAAAAATTACACTGACCTCCCTCCAAACTGATCGGCATTTTATTCCGGCCATTGACCATGTTAAAAGACAAACACCCTCTAGTGTTTTATTAATATCACATAAAGAATATCTTTTTTTTGAGATTACCATATTGTCCCTAATATTTTATTAATATCACATTAATTATTTTTTCTAAATCAACTAATCAAGGTCAAAAATATATGGGTAATTTACACAGACCTCCTATGGTTTGTCATAATTACAGGCGGCGCACTTCCTGTTCCAGAAATTACGCAGATCTTCCTTACTTTTGAAAATATCTACACGGACCTTCCTTCCGTTACGGTCAATGTCAGTCAACAACGGAAAATGATGACATCAGCTACTATTTTTCATGAAATGCCGAAAATACCCTTTCCTATATTATTTCATATATATATATATATATATACCTCTCTAAGTAAATGTAAGATCTGGAAAATGGAAATATATATATATATATATATATATATTTCCATTTTCCAGATCTTACATTTACTTAGAGAGGGCCTTCAGAAGCAGAAGGTTACTTATGGTAGCTGGTAGGTTAGAAATTTTGTTTTTGCTAAGATTCAAAAATTCCAAGGACACCAAACAACCAATTTCGCTGGGCACATATGTTAGAGCATCTCCAATGTTAAAACCTATTTCCGCATACCAAATCTATATTTTGACAGGTGCTACAGTGCCAAAATGCTACATTTTAGCAATTCTGCTCCAATGGTACATTTCACGTAAAATGATTTTTTTTAACATAACCACTATTCTTTTTCAACTACCATTCTCACTATTCATATTTGTATCAGTAATATTAATATTAGGTGCATTCCAAGTCAAGTTGTAGACATTAGAAGGAAATTAAAATTAAACCTAATTAAAAAGAAGTACAAATTTAAAATATCTTATCAGAAAAGGACAAAAACAAAAAAAAAAACAAAAACAAATTTTTTATAATTTTTTTACCACTATTTGTGAATTAATTTTTTTATATAATTTTTTTTTTCGGAAATTTATATATATTATATATATAATATGCATATAGAGATGCGAGTGGGTGATGACTGGTGAGAAACGACACCGTTTTGGGAAATGAGAGACTTGCCAAAAAAGTTTAGCAGCTGTGAGAAGAAATTTGAGAATCTCAAATTTTGAGAGCTCAAATAAGATCCTATTGGAGAGGCCTTTTTTACCTAACTCTCATATTTTGAGTTTTAGAGGCCCAAATGAGAGAGCATTGGAGTTGCTCTTATATTGCAGTCTTCCATATTCAATTCCCTGATGCTACTTGATAACTGTAACGACGAAAAGCTTAATTCAAGTGGGGATCCTTGAAAAAATGTTGGCCACTCTAATTTGGAGCAGCCGAATAAACTGAAATCAAGGAGAGAATTCAACGTGAAAATGCACAGAGGAATCTTTGAAGATTATGGCAATTCTTCAAATTTAAGACAACAAGATTTTTCAGATGTTCAGATGAACCATGATTCAGTTCAGATGAATCAGCGGACTGATTGAAGACCCAATAGCAACCGGTGACACACCCAAGTTTCAGTTCAGATGAACCATGATTCCAGTGATCTACCGTCTGTGCAAATATAGAGAAAGCTTCATCTTCTGTGTACTTCTATTAGTGCGAACTCCGGTAAAGATTGAAGACATACCCATTTCGGTGACGGGGACACAACGGCGAGCTCCAAAACTACAACTACTAGTTTCGGTGACAGTGATTGAACCAGCGCACCTCTAGTTCAGAAGTATCCAGCTTTTCCAGTGATCTTCATTCTGCAGTAACAAGTTCGACGAGCTACAATTAAAGACCGAACAACCCCAGCATGTCTTAGTTAAGGCGAACAACAGTTCCAGTGACAGAAATCCGGCAAGCTGCAATTTCAGCAAAACCATAACAATTAGACCCATTTTGGTGACCATCTAGTGAGTTGCAAGACATGCATGCGACTCTGGTGAACAAACAGCGAGCTTTGTCCAATCTCTTTCGGTAAGCTTGGTCTGACCTAGTAACGAGTACTGGTTCGGCGTGTTTCAGTTCCCGTTCAGACCAAACAAAGAGCCAAATCGGAAAACAACACGACCAAACCGACCGGATGTAGAGCTGTGATGTTCATGGACCAAAAACAGAAAGCTTCCATCTTGATTCATCTCTCTTGAAGATATATATATGGCTGTGCTCAGGATAGGGATGTTGTACGGCGGCGAACAAGGTCTGATAATGAGTTGAAACGGCAGCGAGAAAGAAGCTTTTCCTTTGGGCTTGGTTAGCCAAGATTGTCTCTGTGTTGGTGACGACGGCGACGGCGGTGGAAGGAGGTGGCGGAAGAAGTTGCCAGCGGTGGGAGGAGATGGCGATGGAAGAAGTCGCCGGCGGTGGGAGGAGATGGTGATTAAGTAGAATATTTATATTTTTAATTAAAAGATGATGGGTAGGTTAGTAATTTCAGATGCCAAGGAGAGGGTATTTCAGTAATTTTGATAGGTCCGTTAGTGTATTTAACGGTCTGTCACACATAAGGGAGGTCCGTGTAGGATATTTTCAAAAGTAGGGGAGGTTTGCGTAATTTCTGAAACAGGAAGGGTGCCGCCTGTAATTATGGCAAACTATAAGGGAAGTCTGTGTAAATTACCTAATATATATATATATATATATATATATATATATACATATAATTTTAGGGCAAATCATTTCAGCCTCCCTAATCGCCTCCATCTCAATTCTCGTTCTCAACTCTGAACTTGCCCTCTCTCTCTCTCTATCTGCAACTGCAAACTACAAAATCTACAAGAATCAGAAGTTCAAAACACATATATTTCAGTTAATCTATCTGTCGGCAAGAATCAAAAGTTCAAAACCTATTACCCATACCAAAACCCATATCGGCATATCATTTCAAATTGTTCAAAAATCAAAACCCATATCTTTCAGTTTCCATCGTCCGTTGTTCCAGTTAGGGTTTGCCGTTGGCAAGCTTCAGCCACGGTCTCTCAACTCTTGGCTTGCCTCCCTCTCTCTCTGCAACTGCTAGCTTGATGTTGTGGTGTGCTTTTAAGCTTTTTCTACCTAAAATCAATGAATTAATAGTTTGACAAAAACAGAAAATTCAAACAACACATTATCAAATTAAATCCAAAAAAAAAAAAAATTCAAAATTCAATGAAATTCTTCCAAGAACCTGCAACATCCGAGCCAATTCCTCATCGGATTTCACCAATTCGGCATCAACAGCATCTGTCGGCAAGAATCAAAAGTTCAAAACCTATATCGGCATATCATTTCAGATTGTTCAAAAAATCAAAACCCATATCTTTCAGTTTCCGAGCGGCTATGGCGATGCGGTGGTGAGCTCCGATGGCGTTCCTCAAAAGCTGTCATGTTATCGTTGGCGACGGCAACGTTGGCACTATTAGGGAAGTCCGCGTCGTGTTCGGGCTTCCGTGACCTGGTTTCTTCATTTTTTCGGCATCAAGGGTCGCCTTTTTCCTTCGCTAATGTTGGGACACCGATGACAGCGATGGTGGCTGCCCGTTCCATATACTAGGTCACGTTGCTGTAGAAGTGGATGAGGCGCTTGTAGATTGCAATTGGGTGTGTTGGTTTTCGTCCTCGTCATTGACGTGCGTTCTTTGGTGAGAATTGCAGAGACAGAGAAAGGAGAGAAGCGGAGAAGGAGAATTCCAGTTTGGGTTTGCCGTTCGCAAGCTTCAGTTGCTGTCTCTCAACTCTCGGCTTGCCCCCCTCTCTCTAGCTTTTTTGTCTTTTTATTCTGGGTATATAGGTTATTTTAATACAAAAGTAAGGGTTAAAATGTCTTTGCAAAGATAATAAGGGCAAATGTGGTATTACAGGGTTAAAAATAGCTTATGTCATCAGAAATCATCATTGACCGGAGTTGACTTTGACCGGAGGGGGCAAAGTGTTATGACGGAGCAAACTTTGAGGGAGGACGGTGTAATTTTTGAAACGTGAGGGGTACCGCCTGTAATTACGCCAAACCTTAGGGGATGTAAGTGAAATTATCCCTTATTTTTAATTGTAAAGCAAACACACACATACACACACTTTGCCCACGCCCGGGCTCAAACCCCTCCCCTCCTCTTTGAGGGTAGGGAGGTTATACCATTGGGCTAGAGGCCCTTTGGTTATTGAGAGAGTTCTGTGCAAAGCTTGGCTTAAAGATATCTCCTTAAGCCAAGCACCAGCAATATCTGAAAGTGTAACTAGATAAACCACACTGGTTCCAGAATATGGGATGCTTTCACAGATATGTCAAACATGATTGGGACATCGTGTGAGGTCTGGCTTCATGCTTCCACAAGGTTCTTTAAGAAAGTAACTTCGATCATTACAAAATTTTAAGCACCACCTTGTTTTACTTTATACCTTCAAATGGGTGAGAGTTGAATTTTTTTCAGAATAATGCAGAAGAAGACCTTTATACCATTCTGTTAAAACTTAAAAGTATCATTGAATCATGGTCCCCGTCAACATCCACCCTACGGGAAACATTTATCTGTTTCCCTTCATTGAAATGTCTCGTATTCTCTTCAAACCTATAGCCAACCACAACATCATATCTAAATCTCAAACTAAAGACGCTCCAAAATGGAAAATAATATCATAAAGAGTTTAGTTTTAAAGCTTCCCAAAAAATTAAGGTTCCATCAAATATGGAAAAGTCAAAGAAATTATTAAACTGCTACTAAAAATGTAGAATAAACCACTTAAACATGCTTTCTTTTGGATATGGGGTATATATAGCCCAGGTGCCAGTTTCTTTCTTGGGCACTTGTCCTTTCCAACATTAATTCTTGGGTCATACTGATGATTACTTCACTAAACTTATTAAAAAAGTGATCTTCCAATTATGCAATAAATAGGAATAAAATTCTCTATTTGTGAAAGCACAAACTTTAAAAAAGATGTGTGAAACTGAAAACATAAAACATAAGAGAAGAAAGGAAAAGAAACAAAACAAAACAAATAGTGAATAATGCAGCTTTTAAGGATGCCTTCCCCAATAGCCTGGCGCAGTGCTTTTCTGCTTCTTAAGTGTTCAAGGAAGCAGGCTTCCTCCCTTACACGAAATTCATAATCTGCTATCCAAAGTCCAAATCAAGTACATGACCCTCCCTAAGAATTCTACTCTACCAACTTTTCCCCAAAAAGTTCCATTCTGCTTCAAAAAATGCTGTGATTTTTTGGTGCAGAAAATTATATTGGTAGTGACAATACCTTGAGCGATATTCCAACTTGCATTTAACTGCTCTAAGGTTTTGGATGTAGATTAATAGAGAAACCTCTTAGAGAGGCTTTAATAAGCGCAATGCGACCCTTGTAAATAATATTAGGTCCTCCGTGATTTAAGTAAGCAACCTTTAGATTTAATCCTTGGACATCATAAACCCCACCTACAACAAGAACACAATGTCGAACATAAACTAAGAAAAATGTATTTGAATATTTTGGAACCCTGGCCTCTCCAGAAGTCCACAAACCTGTCTTACATTACCTCATGTCATCTAAAGATATGTCCTAGAATCAATACTAGGATGCATAAAGCTTGCATAATATATTCCCATCAGCAAAAAACGTACATAAGGAAGCAAACATTTCAATTAGGTCCTCATAAACTCTCTGGGAACTGGGGATGATCTTGATATTATAACTACTCCTAGTATACTTTCTTCTTATTCTTAATGATATTTTAAACCTACCTAAGTTAAACGGTTGCTAGTAAATAGCAGGACTGCTGCAAAAACACAAACAAAAATACTCACCACCATTTTATACTCTGTTTACCACGTCATTAAGGCTTCAGTATATCCAAATAGTACACGAAGTACATACAGTTTGGAGAAAGTACTAATAATTACCATACAGCACTACAATAGAAGATGAAGTAGCAATTCAAGTCCCCCACAAAAATAATAACCATTTGTATTTATTCCATAATAACTGAGTAACTGCAAATGATAAAAATTAATAAATCCATATCCTGATATGTCAGAGAGAGAGTATCAAAACAAACAACACCTAATTCTGACCGAACTAATAAATTACATAGGGGTCTGAATGTTCACATCAATAATTTTAGATTTCAGAAGTTAGAAGGGATAGATAATGAGAGAATGATTGGAAAATATCCAAGAATGGATCTGAGAGTAGGAGAATTGATGCATGTAATGAAAGAAGGACATCTTGCCATTCCAAAATTCTTGAATGATTAGTTGCCTTTAAAAGAACTGCCTTCAACATTTTTTCATTGTGGGTTCTTTACTTTACAAAACGTCCTAATGGCAATAAGGATAACCAAGGGTAGGAATTGCCAAGCCACAAAATCACCTATATCCTATTTAGTGACAGATAAGCAAGTACAGCAATAGCCAAGTCATGGATATTCCCTCCACCTCCACCATTTTCCAGCATCCAGCCAATAAGGTCTCTGGATTATCTCTGGCAACTTGGAAGCACAAATCCACTAACCCAACAGGCAATAAAGCTGGCTGAAAACTCATTTCACAAAAAAGAAGTCCTGTAGCAAATGGAAAATTCACCGACTCCTGAAATTCAGGATAGATGTCGCATGCATATTAGAATGATTTTGGATGGTTTCAATAAACACTTGAATCCTATCTCCAACAGAGGACTGAGTGCCTAAGGTTTGAAGATTGTCACAGAGTTCTTGAGTAGGTGCACGAAAATCAACCACTACAACAGACTATGCTGTCTGTGACAAATTTAATAGCAAAGATGACATGTTAATTGGTACCATAAACTTTCTGCGACAAAGTGTTATTTTCGTTGGGCAAATGAAAATTTGTAACACTTATTGCAATGAAGGTGTCGTCACCATAGATCATAAAAAAAAAATTAAGGCGCAAGAAGACTTTGCCCCCACCATATTGCAGGAAGAAGTATTTGCAAGGAATGATAGAAACTGTCCCAAAATAAAGGAGAAATACAACATGTCATGGTGATTGGTGAATGTATTAACTTATAAAGACAATATGGCATCATAGTAAATGTTGCAATCTTTCAATCTATCAATCTCGTTAAGTCTCACTCTCTCTCATTCTAACGCTCACTCTCCGCTCTCTTATTCCCCACACCATCCACCATTGTCCACCATCTTCTTTGCTAACGTGAGTCAGCATCTGAGCATCCAACATTGCTGGTCTTGAGCAGTTGAGTGGGCTGCACAAATGCATAAAGCCTACACTGTTGGAACACTACAGCTTCACATGACCTGTTCTCCTTTCTATTTCCCCTTTTTCCTAATGTACCAAACTGGCCCATGTGCTACAAGAACCTTGTGTTAATTCCATTATGGTCAGGTGTTCTCCTTCGCCTAGGGCATGTTGTCGGCCAATGTTCGTTATTACAGCTGTACTATTTTCTTTTTAGAGACTCCGGTTGTCTTTCCAGTTTTCTATTGTTCAATTTAACCTTTCTACTTGTAATAATTTTAGTTATGGTAGGTTGATGTTTTCCTTTTGTTCCACAGGAAGTGTGTTTGAGCTCCATTCTGTAAACCTTTGTACTGTCCTTTTTCTCCGGATTAATAATACTCAACTTACCTACTAAAAGAAGAATAAAGTAACAATTCAGATACATCCTGACCAATGAAAATGTATAAATTTGTATTTACCTGAACACTGTGAGCATCAAAATTTTCAACCCAACAATTTCAACAAAGGTTATGTTGAAATTTAAAATAATCTAATATTTCAAGAAATTAGATGATAAACAGTGATGATCCACAAAGGTTATGGACAGAATCAAGAACGGTATGCAATTATATAGATCATATTGAAACTATGTTCAATTGGGTATAATTATAATAATTTTGCAGAAGAATACATACCAGAATACGAAGCTTAAAATAGATAAAGGGTATCGAGTAGCAGAAGAAAATGGTTAAAACCCCAATGTAAGAGAGAGAAAGAGTAGAGACCTGGGGGAATGCATGAGAGCAAGTTTGAGGGGACCGCATTGGAGCTCAGCCCAACGAAGAGTACAAACATCGATTTTTAATCCCAAACCCTCTGAGTAAAACCTAGCGGCTTTTGGAACGTCCCTGTGTAGTTGCACTATCCACCTGAACGAAGCCGCCATCTCTCTCTCTCTCTCTCTTGAGGTGAACAAGAGGAGAGAGAGATGATTGCTCTGCTGGTTTCTACGGAAGGAGAACGACGCCGTGTTACCGAGTGTTCTAACTTATAAGCTAATGTGGGCTTCTTCTCCATGGAAATGCACACATAAAATAGCCCACTGTTGTTACTAAAGGCTAAAAGCCCAGTGAGTTATCATCAAAGGCCCACTGAATTTTGTGACGTGTCGAAAAGGTTGCAGAGCTTTTCATTTATAACACTTTCATCAAAATCATTTTCAGATCAATTATCGGGATTTTTTATTTAAAAAAAATCATTTTCATGATATCTGGTAGGGAAATTCTTTTTTATTTCAGCTCGTCTCATTTCTGTCACACAGCGTGTGGAATGAAATAGAACTTATAGGACTAAAGTCTTATCAAATTTTTTTTTTTTTTTTTTGTTTTAATTACTTAATCTATGGGGCTTAAATTGAATATAAAATTTAAAATATAAAATTTAAATAATGAAGATGTTTGGTGCACCATTTTCAGTATAATCTCTCCTCTCTCTTGAGATTCAAGAACTTCGTCCGTAATTAATAATTTGTGAAATGTATATGTAAATATTTACCTAATCATCAAAAAATTAAAAAATAAATTAACTAGTTGGACATGTTAGAAATATTTTAATGTGAAAACCTAACTGAATTATATTTTTACCGTGATCTGTTAGGAACTTTACTCACTTCTAGTTTCCATATTTAGAGTACTACTGTTTTGTTAGGATAATTACGTATACATGGAGTAGCTTTGGATTCTTATTTTTTATTTTTATGGAGTCAAAGTTATGATGCTTCAAAAATATGGAGTTAATAAAATTCTTATGTGTGAACATGGAAAAAAAAAAAAAAAAAACTATTCATTACTATTTTTAGGTCACACTTTTGTTTATGAAATTACCACTTATGTGCACACAAATACTTTTGGGCACACCATTTTAATGACAGGATTTACACAGAATATAGTAGTTGTCAACTTCATTATTTTCGTAATATCGTGAGTTTAACTCCATAAAATAATAAATAGTAGTCCAAAACTCCATATATATATATATATATATATATGGGCTTGCTTTTGTATCATTTTAACATGGATCACGTCTATGGACAAAAAGTTCAGGGGTTCAAGGTCAAGACCTAGAAAACCATGTCTAACATTTTGTATGGGATTGGGGTACTATATGTTCTGCATAGACTTTCCGTGTTCGTATTATTTAGGAATTTTGAGATTGATGAGATAAAAAGTTAAAATAAGGCATAAATGCAATTCCAAAGTACAAAGTATAGAGAATTCTAACCGTAAGAATATATGTTTATGTTAGATTCATATTCCTTTTTTTGTTTGTCTGTTAAAAGTGTGTGTATATATATATATATATATATAGAATTGTAAACTTAAAAGCTACAAGCCTACAATTATGGATTTAAGTGTGTGTGTTGAAGTTGGATCTTACAGTTGTCACCCCCAACCTCCTAGAGTCATGAGAGACATTGATCTATCATATACATGTACTAATGGGGAGAACTATTCTTCCAATCACCAACACTGGAAAGGGTTTATCTCTGAGAATATTAACTTAACCCAATGAAGATCTAAATGGGTCATAGAATCAAAATTACAAATAAAACCATTTTAGTACTCCAATTGGACACCCCTTGTTAAAAGATGCTCATTAGTGAAGAAGAGACAACTAAAAGATTGTGTTTCTCTCAAATATCTCAATAAAAACTAGACTCCAATAATTCAGGCAAACAAAAACTAGACTCCAATAATTCAAGCCTACAATTTTCTCAAGATCGTTGGAATAAAATCATATTCTTAATTTAATGTATTACTATAACCTGAAAAAGGAGATATTTTGTTTAAAATATTGTTCTGTTGAAAAAAGAAAGAATTTTTTTTCTAGTTGGTACTCACACATACACGTCTCTTCTGAGATTTGAACCCATGATCTCCTTTTGGAAAGTAAGAGGCCGATACCGTTAGACCACTGACCTGTTAGTAAAAAAAAAAAAAAAAAAGAATTTCACCCATTTGATTAGTGAAATTGAATGTCCCTAACACCTATAATCATTGTCAGGAAGAAAGAACAAAGAAAGAAAGAAAAAAGAAGATATTCTAGTGCAACAGTAAAGAAAAAAGAAGAAGATATTCTAGTGCAACAGTTCATTTGTGTGTCATTTCCCAGTGGAATTTGTTTCAATGACTGCTATGCAAGAAGACAAGCATAGAAAGAAATTCCTTTTTGTATTTAGGGAAGAAGCAAAATCTTCCAATCTTATTTTCCAATAAAGTATTCTTTTTTTTATATATTAGTTCTCCTCCATACTCCAAAGGAATTTTTTAATGAAAGAACCAAAAAAAAAAAATTGTTTGTCAACATTTGCCCAGCCAATAAAGTGGTCAACACTTGCCTAAAAGTTCCACATAATGTTCAAGAATAGATTAAGAGTAATGATACTCATGAAAATTTGTATAGAGAATTATTTAACCGAATAATTTTTAATTGGCTATTTATATTAAATACAATAAAGTGAAGGGCTCCACTTTTTTATTTGTTGCATAATTGACCAATTAAAATAGTAGGTCTAACAATTCACTGCAACTATTCGATACAAGAATCATTTTCTGTAGATTAATGACATAACAAATATCATTCACAGGCTCGCGGGTATTTCCGTTGTATTGCAAGTTTGGCAAAGAACTGTCTATCACCTCAACACTATGCTAAAAAAGAAGCAGCATATACCTAAAACATTTTTTTTCAGTAGAGCTTCTCTGAGCAGCAACTCTAGTTATGTCTTCAACACTGAAGAACTAACTAGTAACATGAATATGATCATACAGAAAGCAATTACCTTCATTACCACATCTAGCAGCCACAGGATCACCACATTTCTTAAGCAACTAACCAACCATGTGACACATTACTCTTATCAGATAACCTAACACTGATGTTACATCCCACCATTTTCGCAAACTCTTATATATATATATATATATATATCCCACCATTTTCGCAAACTCTTATATATATATATTCCAATAGATTATGTCACATAAGGTCCATGACTGTTCGGTACATTTCAGAAAATTTAATATGGTATAGAATTATATTAGGGATATCTGGAACAATTGAGTAACAAATTACCCTAACCATTGAAAATTGCAGATATCAACATAAAGAGTAAAGGTAATGGCAGATTTGTAAAGATGCTCATTATGCATAGAATGCCATGTAAAGGGTTGATACTATATAATAAAAACATAAAGACATTACGGAGTTTTGGTAGAAATGACAAAAGTATTAAGAAGGAAAATATACACCTTGAACTAGTATTCACTCCAGTACTCATGAATGCAAAGAATAATATTCCCATTTCATGAATGAGCTGGTACATTCTCTATAAACGTTTTCAAAACACAGGTTATAAGTTATAACTTATAAACTCAAAAGAGCAATGAAATAGAAATCAGATGAATTTGTCAGTACCACGACAACATCCAATGCAATGAGAACGAAATCAGGGAGCAATTTCAATCCTAGGTTCGAAGCAAAAACCAGTAAAGAGCTGAAGTGGGAACCTCTTCATCACTGGGCATTTCTGGGACCATCTCCATTGCTTCTGGCTCATGTCAAAAACAAGAAGAGTGGGGGCCCCATAGCTTTGGATGTATATGAGGTCATCCGTACCACTGCTAGCAAAAACATCATCAAACTCTCCAAATCCTTGGAAGAACTTATGGGGCATTCGAGCAATCTCTTGCCACTCCTTCCCATTAAGAACCCATATGCCAATCCCCTTAATTATGTCTGGCCGATCTTGTTTCCCAATCCCTCCCACCATTACCAACTTCTCCTTTAGGTTCATCAAGCGGCCACATGTAAGAGAACATGGCACCGGGATGAAACTCTTTATTAGCAAACCATTGGTTGAGCGGCTTGAGAGGTTATAAGTAATTAAACCATGACGATTATCCGGCAAACGACCCCCGGTTGAGTAAATCAAGAAGTACAAAACTCCATCACAGATCACACTTTCATCACCAGCTCTCCACCCTGTCAAAACTTCTGTCAGAGGCGTCAACCACATCATTGTTTCCGAGTCATAAATGTGAATTGAGAGATCCCACTGAAAAAAATTTCCTGGGACTTGCTTAGATTTCACAACTGAGACATTGTAATGGTGTGACATCCTGTTCACCGAGATTGCCAGTGCACTGTAGTCTGAAAATTTCAAACCTGGAGGCTTCTCAAGCTTATTGCAGCATTTGGTAATTGGGTTACAGACATAAAGCTCACTTCTACTCTCATTGTCCATGAAGCAAACTAGGCCACATGATGAACCAATGAACCAATTAGATGTCTGAATGCAGGGGAGTTCAATGCCGTACCACTTTCGAAGGATGGGATCATATGCATAACCAATTGGTTCATCAGAGCTTGTAAACATGAAATACCAAGGTTTTTGTGATAGATCATGCGAGAAGTTCCAAAGAAACCTTTTTGAACTGACTATCTCATGCCATCTTTTGCACACACAACCTGCTTTAAAAATGCTTGCAATGGGGAGATAGGCTAGGATTCGCTCCACCAAGTCGTCAGGTAGGATTGAATCCACAGAAACAGCTGTAACTTCTTTATTGCCTTCATCACTAAACTCCGAGAATGAATCAAACTCCCCAATGTCTCTTGCAATGTCATCAAGGCAGTGGCTGAACCATGATGTTTCCCCCTCCATGATCAAGAAGAGTACAGAAAACCTGAACATAAGGATAAATAAATAAACAGGATTATACAATCATAATAAGTTGGAGATCATCTCCAGATAAGGAAATCATCAAGCGAACGAGAATACCTTAAAATTATTCTAAATCATGGGGAATGTAAAACCCCATGACTTGGTCAATTTAACTCAAATCACCTGGAAAATTATCAAAATTGAGCAAAACAGATGAGTTGTCCAGTCCAAACCAGTTTCAGAAACATAACTAATAATTTTAAAAAATAAAAATAAAAAAATAAAAAATAAAATAAAAATAAACAATTTGTAAAAGATCAGATATAAAAATGATCTATTATGTATTTAGAACCACATAGCTATGACTGCTATCAAAATCAAGACAAATACGGTCCTGCAGCCTCGTCCCCCTTTATAAGGTCAAGAGTAATTTAATATAAAACGTGAAATACACTACAAATCCATCAAATGGGCATACATTTATATAGGAATTGCCTTTGAATTCTACAACAAATCACTTTTAGATATATATACATCTAACTTATATTAAATATATTACTATAACAGCTTCACCACGACAATTATAATAACAAAAAAAGGATGTTCAACAAATAATTTTTTTAAAAGAAACCAAATTTCAGAATTTACAACCAAAAACAATGTCAGAGATTTTTTTTTTTTCCTGAATCAATGTCAGAGATCAATGATCTAACAAGATTAAATAATACATGAAGAAAATGTGCTGATTTAAACAAGAGAAATGAATAGAGATTCGAGAGAATAATCTTCAATATAGTAAGAAAATAGCTGAATACCAAGATTGGAGATGGTATGAGAACAGGAGACAAAGCAATTACACATGAGCACTCAAAGAACAAAGCAAGAGAAAAAATAATATAGAAAAACCAAGACTTCTCACTGGATTTATGTCTGTTAATCCGGAAACAAGCCATGTTCTTATCACAGAAAACAACCATTTACATACTTTTAAACACCAAACCCTAAAATGGATTTGTGTGGGAAATTAATAAAATAATCTTAGGTAAGAGATTAGACCACATAGAGCTATCAATCAAACATCAAAAGCACACCAACAGACTAATAGCAATATCAGAAACAACTAAACAAAACTGAAACAATAACCAGATCAATTGAAAATTCGTGAAACATTATTTAAAGACAACACAAACACTTGAAGATATGAAAATTAAAAGCATACCTTAATGGGTCTGGTATGTAACACCTTCTTCTAATTAACTGACCAAATGGGTTTTGCTGGATTTGTCAGAAAGCTCAAAGATTTGTTCAAAAAATTGGGAAAAGATGACAATCAATACTCAATGACCCTTCATTAGATATTATTAACACTAAAAACATACAAATATGAAATGGGTCTTCACATATTGTTCGTAAGAGATGGTGAAGGGGCCTGAAATGGGACGGTTTGGACTATTTTAGCTGATGAACATTCTACGTTACAAATTTACAACAAAATACAGGACACAAAGACAGAGAGTGGTGGTGGGTTTCTTTTTCATTCGTTCCTCTGATGTGGTAACGAAAGCGACAAGTAGAGTACGTTTAGGGCTGTATTGTGTATCTATAGAGAGAGAAGGTGGACAGAGGAAGTGGACAGATAAAGGGGGAGGTGGTGTCTGTTGAGGTGTTTTTCAAGGGATATGAGGGAGTTAACGGGCAGAGAGAGAGAGAGAGAGAGAGAGAGAGAGAGAGAGAAACATTTGGCAAATAATCAAAAACCAAATAATGCTCTCTTAGTCATCACTTCACGCATTTACAGTAATATTTTTGGCTCTTGCTTTTCCCCGTAATCCCTATTGTTTCTATTTATTCCAATCGAATCCCCTCCTTCCACTGCCAGCTTCCCTCGCTGATTTTTTAGCCTTTTCTTCTTTTTCTCTCTCTTTTATATATATATATATATATCTTATGGTTCGCCAGCGGTGTCAGTTGCGACATTATTCGTGTCGTGATATTATGGATTCGAACAAATATTAATATAAATGGACCGATTTATAAAAATGTGTAATAGTATTATAATGTAACGGATTCGGACAATTATAAATAAAAAATATACAATTTATAAAGATATATAATAGTATGAAACAATTTTAAGATTACGTCGCGTATCAGCCGATACAATGAACCATGATATATATATACACATATATATATTTCAAAAATTCAAACAAATGTGGGCACTCAACACAATATTATTTAAACACTTAATCTATTTTTTTTTTTATCTTAAAAAGAAACACAATTACACAACTTATTTAAAAAAGATAAATTATATCTTTTGACAAGAAAAAAAACCCCCAAAAAATTGAACCAACAAGAACTAATTGGTCATATAATAAATTATATATTCTAAAGTCAAAGTCTTTGTCTTTTCAAAATTACCACATTTAGTACTAAAGAAATGAAAAATAGACCGATACAAATGAAGGAGGAGCAGAATAGGCATCTAGAATAGGAAGAGATCATGCTCCAAATAAAATAGGTGACAAGTTTCATTATTAGGTAACAATGGAGTTTTAGATATTATTTTATCAACCCACTCTCGTCATATATATGTATAAATATAGAAAACACATTTAATTTACTTTAATAATAACATTCTTTTAATTTATTCAAATAAATAATTTTAAGAAGGAATATTTGCACTCTATTTTTATTTTGTTATTTTTATGTGCATTACAATCTTAAATGAAATGACAATTCTAACATTAACTTTACAAATAAATAATTATTAATTTTTAAATGACACAATTATTCTTTTACATTTTTTATTCTTATTTCTAATTTTTAATATTTTAGGTCTCTTTTGACTGAATAAAAAATAAAATAAAATAAAAAATTTATAGGACAAATAAAAGAGAAAAGAAAAAGAGTACATAATCATATACACTTAAGTGAGCCAGATCATTATAGCTTTAAGAGAATATCATACCGAATCCACATTATTTAGCCTCCACTTATTTCAAACCAGACTTGTTGCAGTGGTAGAGAGCTATGGCTATAGTAGCATCCATTAGGTTCAGGCCATTAACAATTTGCAGACCTTTCTATTACACACGTTAACTCATGAAAAGTAAAAATATCTTGTTTTTGTGTCATTGAAATTACATTCCCTTAAACAGAGGTTGGAAGAGATTTTCCCCCACTGGCATTGATTGAACTTGTTTGGAGACATAAAACTAGGACTAAACTCTGCATTTTTACCCCAAATGGGGTAAATTATTTTCTTCATTCACTTGGTTTTGGACGGTGGTGGGTAAAGATTTTTGGGGTCCCTATATTTCCATCTGGTTCAAGCCGCTGTGAGCAATAGCTTCCTTTTTACCTAACCAAAGCTCTCATTTTAACTGTCCTTTATGACACATCCATTAAAATTCGAACCACATGTGGAAGAGAAGGGCAGGTCCCAAATATCACCATGTCACCCTTTTTTTTCTTTTTTCTTTTTTCTTTTTTCTTTTTGCTTCCAATTTCCTGTTTGAGTTTCTGTCAATTAGGCCAGTATTTTTCCAATTTTTTTTTATATTCTTAAGTTCTTTCCAACTAATTATATGCAAATTGGCTTACCAATATAAATTTCTTTTAAACTTCCAATATAAATATATATATATATATATATTGGGCAGAATAAATTTGTCATAATTTCATCTGTAATGTCACAGGGGTGGGGATTGAGTAAAATAAATGCCCTAATTACGTAGTAAGTGGTACGGTTGGGAATGAGCAAAAGAAACAGTTCAATAGTTGGTGAGACTGGGATCCTATGAATTTATGTACCTCATGTTGCCAGTCTTTATATATATAATATAGCCTGCTGCAATACTAAACCCACTGTTTTTGTACAAAATTACTGTAAACAAGTAAAACATTGCTGCTTGCTTCTGTGACTTCTCTCTCATCTCATCTATGGTTGCTACTCTCTCTGTCTCTCTCTCTGACAAACAATTACAAATGTTACAACTTGTTATGTTTCATAAACTCGACTATTTGTTGCTATCTTGCATAAACTCAGTTTGTACTTGGGTTTTGGATTGAATCACTGTCATTCTTTATAATTTAAGCTGCATCATTACCAAGCAAATATGATGACTTTTTTTTTTTCTTTTTTTCCGAATAAAAACTATAGTTAGATTGTAACCTAGTGCAAAATCTGAGTTAGTAATTAGCGAAGAATGTGACCAAGGCCGATGACCAGTAATATTTTCTCTCCTTTTAAATTGATAGGTAGGGGGTTCGAGACTCTTTGAGTGGATTAGAGGAGTTTTTTTGTTAGTAAAAAATATATATAATTAGTGAAGAAAATGATGTGAGCACAAAAACGATTAGTAATTATTTACACCCACTTGTAAGCTTCCAAGTTCCAACAAAGATGTTCCTTTATGGTGTTGTAAATTTGTAATAAAGGTTAAAAGTGAGATTTTAATACCCTTGGTAGCAATGTTATGCCTTAAGTCATTTAAAGCGGGAGTGTCAGCGAGAGCGGGAGCGTGAGATCGACAAAATTATGTAATAAAAAGTGAGAATTTAAGCGAAAACGCGTGCATAACGTAAAAACGACACATATTGAGAAAGATTATATGACTTAACTTATGCCCCTCTCTCTCCCTCCCTCCCCGAAGGTGAGAAGAAACCTCTGTTGGGTAAAGGAATAAAACATGTCCACTAGAATGTGCAAATCCAATCCTAATCGCAATAAATTCAAGCAATAAAAACACATTGGAGAATATATTAGATACAAATTGTTAAGTGAAGTGTGCACTTACACGTACTTTGAACCGTTCAATGCCAAATAGCACTCAAACTCGATGGTAATGTACTAGCATGTGTGTGATCGTTCGATACATAACATCACGTCAAATATATGTATTCTAAATTGTTAGATACATAATAGCACTCGTTTTGTATTGTAGATGATTTGAATTCCAACTATATTTATAAATAAATAAATATATATAAATATATATATATATATCTATTTTTGTGTCAGTGATGCAGGTGATTCAAAAAAGGTGTAGCTTCACTTTTAAGCAATGGGCATTGACTTTTTTTTAAAAGCCATATATAAAAGTTTATTAACCAATGAGAACTGAAAGTATGCAGTGAGTGGAAAACCCACTATAACACCTCTTTCTGGCAAAGCTATGTTAATGGGTGCACGTTAAGTCATGTCTCACTTCAAATGGTTAGTTTTCATTCATATTAATGTGCCCACAAACTAACTGCAAAACATGCACTGCAGCATATGTTTTGTCTTGCTATACTCGGCATCTATTCAGGAAAATCTAATCCCACCAAATGCAAATGCAAATGCAAATGCAAATGCAAATTCAAACATAAATTAATGCATAAACATCTATATATATATATATTATCGGGTAAAGTGCAAAAAAAAATTCCCTAATCTATTAGCTAATTGCATGAAACCCTCCTGAATTAAGAATTACCCCCCAAACTATCAAAATAGTGCACTTTAAGGACAAAACAAAAAATTGCTGTCATTAGATATCACCAAAAATGTTTGATTACGAAATTACCCTTTAGTGAAACTCTGTCGTTTTATTGTTTTAGTTCTGATGTTGCTGACGTGGCAAATGCAATCTAAATAGCCAATAGTATTGTGACAGCACATCACCTTATCGCAATAACCCACTTAACACTTAAAAAAAATAATAATAACCCATTTTAAATTAGCGCCAAACACGTCCTAATTAGATTACACTACATATTTTAGGGCCAAACACGGCCTTACGCATAACTCTTTCTCTCTTTAGGCTCTCTTATGAGCTTGTTCTCTCGCAGCCAAAGATATTGCCGACCAATCACAGTAAACCCCCCTGATTTATCCAACTCCGGCAACAATAAAAATTGAAGAAGACAACAATGATGAGTGAACAAGGTGAAGAGGTGAAATTTATGTTCGGAACCCCAAATTACTTAACACAAAATGAACAAGAATGATTAAGAGGACGAAGATGAAGCCGACAGTCAGATCCAATCTATTTTCTGATCTTCAACTGTGATTGGCTTAAAGGTCATGCTCGAAGTGAAAATTCTACTCCTTCCGCAACCATTCGATTATTCTCCTCATTAAATTGTTCCAATTCTAATAGTTAATTCAACCATTGGTTTTTTTTTTGGTGATAAATTTGATTGTTTGTTTCATGGAGTTTGTATTGAAATAAAGAAGTTAGGGTTTTGTCTTTTTGCGTATTATACAAAACTATCGAATTAGATTGTTGATTTTTTCTATTGAAATTAGGGTTTTGATTTTGTTTAAATGGTGGTGGCAGAAAGAAATGTAGAGGGAAAGAATTGTTAAGGTTACCAGATTGAACGAAGGTTGGTGATAGGATATCAATTAAAAAGGGGTAAATCCTATGGGTATGGGTTAACCCATTATATATGGGTATGCCCTAAATGTCATAAAGGGCAAAATTGTCTTTTTTAAAAGGGCGAAGTACATAGACACCCCCTGAGGTTTGGGGAAAGGATATGCAGAGGAAAGTTAGTCAATTTTTTGACAATGACACCCCTTCAAGTTTGAAAAATGGATAAAAGATCCTGAAGATAGTGAATTGACCTTATTACTCTTTGATATAAAATTGATATTTTAATTGACTTAAATACCTTTAACCCAAACCCAAACCCATCTCAAACCCTAACCCGAACGCCTGTGTAAAGTACTATTCTTCCCTTTTCTCTCTGTATCGTCGTTCGAGTCCTCTGTTCCGAAATCCAAAGGCGATTCGAAGCCCTACAATCTCGGAGCTGATATGGACTACATCTTCTTTGGTTTTCTTCGCATCATCGGAATCGTGGCTGTTCGTCACTAGATAGTTTGATCGTTGTCCCTGTCGTCAGGTCCGCTTCTCTTCGCCGTCACTGGAATTGGAAGTGAAAGGTCACAGATTGCGCCTGTGTGTGTGTGTGTGTGTGTGTGTGTGTGTGTGTGTGTGTTAGATAGATAGAACAAAAATGGTGGGTTAAAGATGTTAAAAGGAGAGTTTAATTGGTCTTGCATTTCACACAGGGCTTTTGCCTCGGACGATTTGGGAATTTCGTGGTTGTGGTGATGTTGATGATTTAGGGTTTCGGTGATTATGAGAAGTGAGTTGATGCAGTGAAGGGGTGGAGATGGTTGTTTTGTATGGTGGGTGAGAAGCAGAGGTGCCGATTGTGGGTGGTAGTGGTGAAGGGGTGGAGATGGTTGTTTTGTATGGTGGGTAAGTAGTGGTTGAGGTGCTGATTATAAGTGGTGGTAGGAGGTTAGAGAGAGATAAGAGGACTGGTGGTGGTGGTGGCGGCTAGAGGTGCACAAAAGAACCGGAACCGTGGAACCGGAATCGAAACCGTGAGAACCGGAACCGTTTTTTCCGGTTCTCACGGTTCCGATTCCGGTCCCGGTTCTTAATTTTGGAACCATGAGTATACGGTTCCGGTTTCGGTTTTAGCCCATGGAAACCAGTAAGAACCGGAACCGTATATATATATATATATATATATATATATATATATATATAATTAATTAATTAATTATTCTAAACTAAAGCCTACAAGCAGCCATATGGATAATGACTAATCCACAAATCTGAAACCTCATCTAACCACCTAAACCAATCGCCTCCATCTCTATTCTCTCGACTCTGAACTTCCCCTCTCTCTATTTTCGTTTTCAGATCTAAACTTGCCCTTCTCTCTCTCTCTCTCTGCAACTGCAATTTACAAAATCTACAAGAATCAGTGTTCTCTCTCTCTTTGCAACTGCAATTTACAAAATCTACAAGAATCAACACGAATCAGTGTTCTCACTTTCTCTCTCTCTGCAACTGCAATTTACAAAATCTACAAGAATCAGTGTTGATTTGGTGGCCCAATAAAGCCCATGATTGGCTTCCTTCTTGATAATTGCTCACGTTGTTAATGAAAGAGTGCTTAAGGGTGATGAATTGATTGGGATGAATGTTGGTGCAGAACTCCCTGAATTATTGCTTTAAATTGTTGAACACTAATAACAAATACTAGTAACATAAAACCACACGAATCTGATTGTTCAAAAAATCAAAACCCATACCATCGCTGATGTTCCTGTTCGTGTTCTCAAGCTTCAGCCGCATGGTCAATGGTTCTCATGGAACCGAACCGGTTCTACGGTTCTGTTCCGGTTCGGTTCTAATCTATACGGTTTCAGTTCCGGTTCCGTTTTTTAGGAACCGTTGTGAACGGTTCCAGTTCCGGTTCCGGCCAGAACCGTGAGAACCGGAACTGTGTGCACCCCTAGCGGTGGCCATGGTGGTCGTGGTGGTGGTGGTGGTAGGTGGCTTCAGGTTCAATCTCAGCAACGTTGGCTGGCTTGAGTCTAAGTCCGCCTTCTCGGTGGGGAGGAGAATTGTGGGCTTAATGTCAGATTTTGACTGATAATTTGACGGTGGCAGAGCTCCGGCAAGGTTGAGGTTGGGGTGGTGGTTACTGTGGTTGTTTGTATATATATATTTATGAAAAGGGTAATTTGGTCATTTAAATATTTAAATATTTTATAATTAAAATAAATAAAATAGTGAAGGGTAAAGTGGACTTTTCACATGTTATAAGGCTCTGTTTGGGTGACAAATATCACAAGGGGGTGTGATTATTCAAAAATAAGCCAACTTTCATCCGCATGTCTTCTCCTCAAACCTCAGGCGATGTCAATGTACTTTGCCTTTTTAAAAAAATTGGTTGATCACATGACCGGAGCAGCTTGGGGTATTTTGCAAAAAAATTAAATAATTTAGGGGGTTAACTATCAAAATAGTAGTTCATGGGGTTTTTTTTGGGAGAGAGAAGATAGTTTAGAGGGGTTTATTGCACTTTATCCTATATTATATATATATATATATATATATATATTTGTTGGCCAAACATTGAAAGTGATATATATTTTGAATTTTAAAATAAAAATTAAAAATTAAAAAAGGAAATTATTGCAAAAGCCCAGTCACGAAAGACAAAGGAAAACAATGAATTAAATTTAGAGGGAAGTGTCAAACCAAATGCCCAAAATGCTCATAGTCTTCGTGGACAATTGAGTATTAAAAGAAGTGATTTTGCAAAGTGAAGCTGTATCAAGTTTGCGTGGATTCCAGAGGTAGAGACCAAAAGTTGCAGGTTATTGGTGGTTGCACTTTGTGGGGTCTTCAAGATTCACCACACCCATCATACAAATAGAATGTTTTCTCCTTATGTTATTGTGCTCTAGGGTTTGTTGACTTTGAAATTTAAATCAGAGGTCACACTAATTTTCACCATTTGGGCAAAAAAACATAAGTTACCTGTATTGATGCAACAACGATCACTACACGCGCCACAAAACTTGTGCTCTTAAGCTAAATCAGAATACTAAAAAGTACAATGAAATTTGTTGGTTACTTATTGTTGGAATTGCACGTGTTCTACCCACAGTTTTCAAGTTTTAGGGTACCAAAAATAAAAAATTACTAATATTAGTAGACGTCAAAAGTCATGTCAAATTGAATAAAAAAAATGGATGCAAACAGTGAGGGTGGGAAGAGCAATTACCTACGCACTCTGTTGATGCAGACTCGGCGCAGAACCCTGTGATATGATCTAGTACAACCGGATCCAGAGCCGTTGCGTCAGATCATATCAATCTTTCGAATGTAAATATGCTGATGTCACACACAACACGTTTGATTTGCCACATCACCATTACCAGTCTCTTTTGTCGATCTCTGATTGGCTGATATCATGTCGTGCCTCTGTCCTTCGTCCTTATGCAGCCAACACGTGTAGGAAGATATTGCTGCAATAGATAGAGAGAGAGGTGTTTTGTAAAGTTGGGTTTTGGTAGCCCAAAACTTAAAAAGATCTCGGATCTCTTCTTTGATGATCTATTGTCCAAGCCCAGCCCAGGCCAGACAACAGTTTCAGTGATTTGGGTTGGGTTGGGTTGGGTTGGCTAAAGTTTATATTGGAAATGGCTGGTCTTGCCCAGACCAGATAACAGTTTCAGTGATTTGGGTTGGGTTGGGTTGGGTTGGCTAAAGTTTATATTGGAAATGGCTGGTCTTGGACCAGCCCACATTTTAGAGCAAGTCCACTGTGAGGTTTGTTCTCACTCAACTCAGCTCATGGTTGGTTTTTCCAATCTTTAAATCAAGATGGAGAACTAAGCATCTAGAGAACTAAACCAAATCAAATCTAACTCCAATTTCAAATTTCACGTGTCATCTAATCAATGACATTAGGGGAAAAACATGAATTCTCATGTTACAAAGTCCTGAGTTCCACAAAAGAGCTCACGAATCCAATCCAATTGTGCAAGTTCACAGATTCTCAAAAATCTATTAGCATTTCTTATAACTATATTCTATCTCTTGTATTATTTGCATAGAGCAGTCCATAACTCACAGATCCAAGAGCTTAAATCATGGATCCAAGAGTTGCAATCGCGACTGCACTTAGCTGTTCTCACAAATCTATTAGCATTTCGTGTATGCACCGAAAATGAGCATCTAGTGTAAGCACCGAAAATCTATCTTACCATCCAACTACTTGTCCAAAAGAGTTTAAAGTTGGAAGTCTGTAACCATATTGAAACTCAGTTGATAAGAAGCCAATTACATCCCATAATTATACATGTAGAAGGGAATTTGTATTCATGGCATTGAACCTTACTTTTAGGACCATAAAGTTTCATAGGACCACAAAAAAAGAGCAAACCCCCCCATTTTAAGAACCAAACTTTTGGACAAGCTACAATAGGAGGATATTAAGTAAATGCCCAAATAACAATTCTAATGATGTGTCCATCCAATTCTAACTCCACTTCAACTGAATGGACTGCTAACGGCTAACTGAATTTCAAAACTCCTCTATAAAAAAAAAAAACAATAAAATGCAGTACAGCTAAGAAAGTGTGGGAGGGAGGATCAAGTGTACATGAACTCTGCTTATCGAGATGATATCGACCGTTCATCAAAAACTACTGTCACCCAACAATGATGAATTCCTGGAAGTTCGGATCTCAAACGTTGATCATCCTTGTTAAACAAAGGGATCTCCACCGTCCATCTTCTTCTTTCCCATTGACGCTGCCAAAAACTGGAATTTTGGATCGGACGGACACAAATGAATTTTCCTCTGAAGCGTCAATCCACACAGCAATCCTCCAGCGTCGGATTTCGACTCTTTCTTTCCCGCCATCTCCGTCCTCTCACCATTCCACTCCTTCAGTGCCGTTGATGTGGCTGACGAGGACGAAGTCGTCGAATCAGCGCCGTCCGAGTAATCAGCCGACTCCCCGCACGAGAACTCACAAGATTCCCCACCCGAGGACTGCTGGCTCTTCTTGGATTCTCCGCGGCTGAGCTGTCGCTGGTGGTGGCGATTCTTCCCCATCAGTTCACGGAAACATACGGCGGACATGCCAGAGAACGCAGCGAATTCCCCGCCGTCGAATAGCGTCACGGCGATGTTGAGAACGCCGTGGAATCGGCCGGAGGGGCGTCGGATCTGGACGGCGGTGAAGGCCGGGATGCCGATCCCGCTGCCGGAGGCGGCGGAGACGCAGCTGCTGACGAGGAGCCTGACGGAGCCGACGATAGGATCTTTGATGTAACCGACGGCATAGATCTCGATGGAGACGGCGGAGGTCTCGCTGGAGAGGAAACCGGAGCTGACTCGAAAGAGGAACTTGTCATTCCAGGTAGGGTTTTCGCCACCAACTCTGTCGACGCGAGACCGGATCTTGGTAGAGGGGTTGACCCAGGCTAATGCGTAGGTCTGCATCCGGCGTAGGTTAGCGGTCGGCGCCTTCAGACCCTGAGCAGAGATTAAGTTGATCTCCAGAACATGAGTATCCTGTTCCATTTGAGTCTCTCTCTCTCTCTCTCTCTCTAAAACTCACTTTCTCTCTTTATATATATACACGAGTGTCCTGCTCCATTTGAGTCTCTCTCTCTCTCTCTCTCTCTCTCTCTAAAATTCAGTTTCTCTCTCTATATATTATACATGCCTATGCCTCCCGCTTTCTTTTTTCTCCGATGATTGAATTGTACGAATCCAGTTCTTGCTTTCTTTTTTCTCCGATAATTGAGTTGTACGGATCTAACTTGATTCAAGAACGAAATAACTCATAAAGAAACGAAGGACTATGCGAGAGAGAGAGAGAGAGACAGAGAGAGAGGGGTCTCTGAGAGAGGGCTCTCTTGTTGGTGGCAATAGAAGATACCACAGCAGCACGGAGTCTGAAAGTTAACCGAAAATTACAAATATAACCTTACAAGTCGTTGTGTTCAGAAGTGGGCCGAGCAGGCCCAAGTTTCAATAGGCTGGACTTGGTTCTTTGTGGGCTTCCTCCTATTTAACAGTACACGTAGCTACCCTCGGTGTATTCTATATTTTTCTGAGTTGGCATGGAGCCCTTAGACACAAATTTTATTATAATTAAAATTTAAAATAAGTAAAATACCTTTAAGAGGTTTATTACTATTTAAAACTTTTAAGAATTTTTTAAAAACATATTCTTAATCACCGACTAAGAATCCTTATTATTTAAAATGAGAAGTGTTTCGATATGTTTTTGTTATCATTGAGATAAATACTTTGAAATGAGAGAAACTATATCTTATTTATTATTAATAGTTAAGAGTTCTTGTTGGACACTATCTAATAAAGTCATACATAAAATCAATCCAACATTATAACATTATATTCTTCGTCACATGCATATATCTCTCTAATTTTTGCCCAAATTTTGTAGATCTTATTTAGATTCTAATGATCTAAAGAGTGGGCTAAACATTTGGATTAAGCAGTCTGAAAAGTGATTAAATGACCTGTTGTAATAAGACGACTACAAGAAATATGGTTTATAAGAAATGAAATCTCCTCTAAACCCTATTCTATGTGCGGTTGTTACTTGGCATGACTACTCGTTCTAATGGTTTGTCATTAAAGTCTTTGCTCCTCGATTTTGTTTGACAAAAGTTATATATTTGGCCGGAATTCTTTTGACTAAAAACACAATCACTTCTACTGATTCCTTTAAGCGGGTAAGTCACTTGAGTGTGATACTTCATAAACTATTAGGTTTAAAGTTTGATTTCATTTTAATATAAATAATTTTTTTTAAAGAAGGTGTGCAAATATCAACTAAAAAAAAAAATTGCTCAAATTTACTAATTATAACTGCATGATTACATTCTTCAAATTTGGAGGATACCGAATATAGTATGTGAGTGGGTTGATGTGGGGGCAATTGTCCCCTCTGAATTATTTTTTTTCCTCACTATTTTATCCTAATATTTTGTCATTCTGATATATATACTTACAAAATATTACCTTTGCCCCCCTAAAATTAGTTAAAAATTTCAGTATCCCATTCACTTGAGTTTTTGGATCCGTGCCTGCTCACAACTCCTACTTCTCATCTTAATTCATTGTAGTTTGGATGTCTTTCTTCTCTTAACATTATTCTCTGTATATAGATCACATCACCTTTTGCGTACAGTTTTTGGTTTTGTTGCATTTCGCAATCCAACTTAATCAAATTTTCTAATAATTTCTACATAAATATGGGGTTAATGAATAGTCTAATTATAAGTAAAGCCCTTAGATTTGTGAGACTCACAAGATTCAAGGGCTGGGCTTGCACGGAATTTTTTTAGATGGTCTTGGCGCCAACGGTTCAGTCTATCATTATTCGGACACAAAAAAAAAAAAAAAAAAAAAAAAAACTCAATAAAATATATACATTTATAACATAATTTATTTACATGTTAAATGGTGATTTGGGCAATGGTACCGGGATAATGTAATAATTTCTTGTGTTTGTCATACCTAATGATTGATTATTGTGAACCTTAGAACTCAAATTATGTAATTTGGTAACGAGAACTTTTGACCCTTGTGAACCTTAGAACTTATATTATGTAATTTGGTGGCGAGAACTTCTGACTAGGTAGGGGCTAGCTGCTCCCCGCCCATGTTGCCCCACTAGATTTTTTATTTATTCTTATACATAAATTTGAAAAAATTGATAAAATGCCCCCTAAAAATTAATAAAATGGCTCTTATGCCCCTAAATCCACTAAATTTTATTTTATTTTATGCATATAATTTGTAAATATTTATAAAACACCCCCATAAAATTTATAAATTATCTCCTATAAAATTATCTATTTCTAAAAACGTCTTCAATTCTTTATTTATTTTCCTTCTTATTCTTCAAATTTCCTTTTATCACCTTCAAAAACTTTTGCATTCTCTTTTTACAATTAAAACCTATTTTTTCCTTCAAAATTCTCTCATATTTTTTTTCTTTTTATTTTATTTTCTTCTTAAAAAATTCATTTTTCTTGCACTCATGTATAATTTATGTGCAATCATTTTTTTTTTTTTTTTTTTTTTTTTTTTTGTCTTCTCTCTTCTTATTCATTTTTTATTCACTTATTCTAATGCAATGTTGTTAAAAAAAAAATATTTTATCAATGTTAACATGCCCCTTGAACCAAATTCCTAACTCCACCCCTGCTTCTGACCCTATAGTTTCTTAACAGAATTAATAGTTGTCAATAACAATAAAGAGTGTTGATGCCATTTTTTGTAACTTCAATTACCATTTGATTTACTCTTTTAACGTTCTTTTTCGCATTGTAAACGCGTTTAATGTTTCTGTACATGATGTCTCTTATCAAGATTTATTTATTTATTTATTTTTTAATATTCATAGTTAATAGAGAAAAATTGATATAATTATTTTGAATATTTATAATTAATAGACAAAAATCAAAATACGTAGTAAAGTTGTTAAGGTCTCTTTCATAGGAGGAAGAAGAAAAAACATGCATGGAATCAATGGACAACAATTCAAGCCAAGCAAATATTTTTGGGGCTGCCGGTTGCTCTGAGAGCGGCTTCATTCCGGCGGATGGCGGCTTCATTCCGGCAGATGTGGTTATGGAGGTGTGATGCTCTGGTCTAAGACAATATGACAATGGGTACGTATAGCTCCACTATTAAGCCCAGTGTTTGAAATGTGATCAAAATGAACTTTCTTACTCTTAGGGTTCACCTTACTAAAATGTCATATTTGATGAGAATGTGATGTGAACTTATATAATGAAACAATTATAAAATTTAAATAATAAATTATTATGTTTTTTTTTTTTTGCTCTTATGCCCTTATCTGAAAAAATAATAAAAAGTGTACCCACACATTATCAAAAAGTCGAGAAATGGTACTTTCGTAAAGAAAATTCTTCCATTTCATTTTTTAACTAGGCGTTAGAACCAGAACTGTAAAAATGATTTACTTGTTAACGGATTTGCCCTTCTTATTGACTAAAACGATGTTAATAACCTTTTAAATTTTATAAAATTACAATAATACAGTACTCTTTTCCCCTTCCTCTTTTTACCCGTCTCTTAGACCACAGTGGAACTCATCAATGTAATTTGTTTCTACTTTCTAGAATCTTCATGCGAATACATAAAGAAATATTATATTAATTGAGTTTAGTGGATATATTAGGGTAGAATATTGAAGATTATTATGGAACTTTAAAGAAGTGTTAAAAATATCTTTAGATTATTTTTTTAATTATTCTAGATAATCGATTTGAGCCATTGATTATATTTAATCAAAGACTTATTTGCAATCATCAACCCTCATCTTCAATTATATCTCCAATTATGGAGTAAAGAATCAACTTTTCTCACCACTCACAGATTAATTAGTAAACCACACCAACCTTTTTTTTAAAATTCTAAATTCGAGAAACATCCAATTAAACAGTAAAGGAAATGCAATAAGGAAATGATGAAAAAATATGATCAATGACAAAATATATATAACAACTTTAAGATGTAAAATTTAGGAAGTCCAATTTTGGCAAGCCGATTTTGATGGACTGGCCTATCACTTGTGGTACAATAACCAACCCATTTTGGGTAGGTGTTAGCTGGGTAATATGTTTAAAATCAGTTTTTAATATATTGATATTGAGATTAAAGAGCCGGCTAGGCACCCAAAATAATAATTTTAATTTTTTTAAAAATAATTGTTTAATTTCTTTTATTTCCATTTATTTTTAATATAGCTATTTTAAATATAGCATATTATTTTTGAAAAGTAAAAATGCAGTAGCACAAACGATACCTAGAATTTAAAGAGTTTATTAGGCAGACTTGTACGGCTCTTGATAAATGCTTCCGTGAAATTGTTGACTTATTCAACTTTTCTTTTGTCATGCATATAATTTATTTTTTCTTTGACGTGCCCATAAAGCGGGCCCTAGTCCCTTTTGAGAGTAACAAGGCCCAATGGCTAATAATGATTTACAGAACTTATCAAATGTCCCGGATGAACCGAGGTACCAAACCAAGCCTATTTACAAGAGTTAAAATGTATAGTACATTTTCTAAAATTCAGATCGATTTGAGTGGGATTGGGGATTTTAACTTTGTTTATTATTATTTTTTTTAAAACTTTGGAAAAAAAATTTCTTGGTACATTTTTTAACCTTTACACAGAGCTAAAACACTAGGCTATCATTTTGAGAGAAGAGCTTATACCATCTAAACTAAAATTGATTTGTTTGTTTTGTAATTTCTTTGCTTGGTTTATATTTTCTCTGTATGACATGTGATATAACTAGTTACGCTTATTGACATCTTTCATCAACACATAGGATTTGTCCAAAATGGATCCATTTGATGGCCTCATCTGGTTTTGGAAGGGAAATTAATCCTTAAACATTTTTTCCAGAAGTGTTTAAGGCTGCTGGTTTATTACCAATTGAAGTGATTGTCGGATGGAGTTTTTCATAGGAAACACTCTGAGGGATCCCATTGTATATCATCTATTTCATGATGGGAATCAGATCCTTTGGAACAAGGTTGTAATAAAACCATGTTACCATTCATAAACTATTTTGAACACTAAAATCCAACTTTTGGAAGAACATAGTACATGTTGAAATGGATGTTTCACGAAGCCATGCCTTTGATTTACTCTATAGGATCAATAAATTTATAGCATTTCAAGGTTAGGTGTAGTTTATCATATTGGAAAGGGATCCCTTTGTTATATATCTACCTATTTCATGAAGCCGAAATTCGGAACAAAATCACATAGACAAGAATTGCAGAACGTCCAGATCCAAATAATATTGCTGAAGCCAATTTGTTACTCAGCCTGAGTGTTATCAAACTACAACATTATCTTCCTCTTTCCTTTCCAAATGTTTTTACAGAAGTGGCAGAGAAAAGAAGAGTGAAAAAGACACAAAACAGAACTACTATACACTTGAGGCATTCTTCAGCATGATATCAGAAGGATGCAGTTGTTACTATATACAACACCCTCATGTACAGAATATAGACCTAGGCATCCTTTCTGACAAAAGAATGAAAAAAAGAAAGAATGAATGGAATGGTAGGTATCTAAAAGAATTGAATTAACGAATTAGACTGCTTTCAAGGATGAACAACACCTATAAGAACAATGCTACTGCTACCTCGAAAGCGTTGCTGCAACCACTGTTGACTCTGAATTTACTCCGAATTTTCCACCTCTTCTGGTGGAGACTCTGAATTTTCCACATCTTCTGGTGGAGACTCTGAATTTTCCACCCCTTCTGGTGGAGGCTTCACATACTTGCCAATCGGTTTTTGGCGGCGAGACTTTTTCTTCATTCTTGCGATTTTCTCCTTACTCCGCTGCTTCCTCTTCTCTTTCTCTTGGTTTCTTTGAATCTTTTCCCTCTCATAGACTCCTTGCCAGAAGACTTCACCAGTCAACGGCCACAACCACCGTTCCCTAGAGTTGTCAGAATCCGATTCCTCAGCCAGGTCCTCATCCATGCTCTTAAGGGTGCTATATGAGAACCATTTGAGCCACATTTGACCTCTACGACTCTTCAACTTATGGTGTTCTTGCATCACTCCTGTGTCTGGGTTGACATACACCATCCGCCTTGCGCTATGGAATGCCCAGACGTTAACAAGTAGCTCAAGCACCCGAGAGTAGCAATGCTTATCCTGCTAAATCATGTAGCATTATATGCAGTTCGAATAAAGTAAACTTAATGAAAATTAATTATAAAAATTTTGAAATGTGGAAAGGAAGAAACTAATTGCATAACCAACTCTACTCAAAGAAAATGATAAATAAATTTCATTTTTTACTCATCCAATCCATATCAAAGAGAAATAATTTTTAAAATATGCATGTTGCTTAAACTATGGACATTGCACTTTAATAGCCTTAACTCACTTGTTTTACTTCAATCTGGATACTTACGCTAGCTAGCTAGACCATTATAAATTTGACTGTCTAGGTTGTTAAACTTTTATGGAAATTTCTGTTGGTCTGGGATGGGAATTCAAATTAAAATTGTCTCATTTCTACATGATATTAAAGTGACTGATAAATATTTCTTCTTATAATACCCCATCAATTTTCGGTTGAAGTTTAATCATCATAACTAAGCTAAATATTAGAATTTTGAATTAAAACTTAAATTCAAATCATTCCATGGTTTGGAGTGTCTTCAGATGAACATGATCAAGAGCCATACTAGGTATCCCTACGGTTTTGATTCTGATCATAGTTCTAGACAATAATGAAATTTATAAAGACAGAAACCAAGAATGAACAGAAGAAAACAGAAACTCTATCTTGCAAGAACTCAAAACCAATTATTCAAAAAAAAGAATGTTACCTTTGATAAACTTAGGTAACAGTGCCCACTTTCATGGTGCTCATCATAGATTTGTGAGTCTAGGGCATCCACAAACATTCTGAAAATGAGATGGCATCCATATCAACAATCTCATAAGTGGAGTAATTCTTGAAGAAAAAGTCATATCAAGAGATGAAATAAACCATGAATGTTGATTAAGCTTTCTAACCTTGAAAACATTACAAACTCTAGGAAGGACCGGGTTGGCAAAGCCCAGCTGTGCATGACAGCCCAAGTGTCTCCATTTACTGGCATAGGAGGGAGATAATTCTGTTCATGCTTTATGCCATACATCTGCTTAAGAGCCTCAGAAAAAGCAAACCTACAATTGATTAAGAGAAGCTAATCAGGTCAAATATCCCAATATGAATAAAAAATAAATTTCAACGAACAAATTTTAATTATTGGAGGAGTATTATAAAGAACAACTTAACGGTTAAGGCCAGTTACCTGCAATTTCCAGCATTAATTGCATCACAGAATGACCAAAAATCCTGTTGCAACGGGTTTCTTGGATCCACGTCCATGCGAGCCCAAAAGTAGAGAGTGTCACCGTGCTTTCTTGCTTGGATAGCCTCTAGCAGTGCATTTTCAGCAGTCTTAGACAAAGATCTCTGTTTAAGCCGCCACATTAGATATGAAGCCATACTGTGTTTAATGTACAAGCATAACTGTAATTGTATATTGTTCTTTTTCAATTTTTATGCGCTCCAGACCAAAGAACACTTCAAGCTGGTGTTTCTGTGTTTCTGGGATAAAAGTAATCTACCAACTGGCAACTGGGTGATTTGGAATAGAGTACCTTAGATTTTTCTATATAACATATGCATCAAGATTTTCTTATTTCTTGGATTTAAAAACTACAGTACTTGTTCAAATAACAGAATTCTTAATGATAAGTTGCTTTGTTAAAGGTTAATAACGAGAAGGCCATTATATGGACAATCCTTTTTTTTTTTTTTTTTTTTTTTTTTAATATTCCTAAATTATTCAGACTAATTTCTTCAAAATTCAAAATATATTTAGTCAAATTGAGATAAATATATAATGGCCTTTTCTTCCTCAATTGCAAATATTCTGAAGTCACAACCTAACTTCTGTCAATCCTTCTTCCAATGTGATTAATGGGTCCAAATCCATAATTTAACAAATATTTCAGAGCACTCAGTACATACTAGAAGAAAATAACTTCAATTGACCGGTGCATAACTTTGTGAAGGGAAAAAGATAAGGTAACTTGAGGAAGAGTTAGGGAAGAAACCCAAGAGCAATCGCGTACCTTAATTGCTGTTGCTCTCCAAGACTGGAACCCAATCCAAGCATTTTTGTGTATGCGGTCAATCCCGGTGGCAATTGCAAAAAAGGCTCCATATTCACCCAGGACATCACGGTAATAAGCACTGTTCAGAAGCGGAAGGCGGGATCGTGCATCAATATCATCTGCCCCTGGTCTTCTACCTTTAGTGGACTACAATCACCAAATCCATGTATTCACATCAGATTGAGGAAGTGAGTTGCTTTTTTTACTCATCGACTTTAGTGAAACAAGTATATAACTACTAAAGTAAACTAAGTCATGGAAAAAAAACAAGAAGGTAAATACACTGTAATTAGCATTTGAATGACATTTCATATGAAAAACTACATCATTGTTAAACCAGGCAATCAAGTGTTGTTTCAAACTCACTGTAATTAGCATTTGCATGACACTCCATATGAAAAACTACATCATTATTAAACCAAGCAATCAAGTGTTGTTTCAAACTTCTTTTTAATTAAAAGTGATGAATGAAAAAAAAAACCAAATAAATTAATGTATTTATCACATAAGAATAACTCTGAACACAGTTTCTGACACAGGAATCACAAGAAACTTTGAATGTATAGCTCAATTTCAGAAACCTGTCTCAATTTTTTAGACCATAAACATAATTTCAATTATAAAGAAAGAAGAGGCTTCTCACGCAATAAACCGCTAATAGGAATCTTGTACAGTTAACACAACACATTATTTTTCAACACTCACTGTCAGAACTAGCATTCTTATAGATATTAAATTCACAACAATCAACAAACTCAGTAAAATTGCAAGTACCTAGTCATGTGAGAAGAAGATAATCCAAATTTACCACTTTACCACTTTACAGAACATAATAGTCATTAAAAAAGCAAACATCATATCAATGAAGTGAGAATAAAAAGATGATAAAACTGGTATTTTGCTAGTGGTAAGTTTAGAGCCACAATCTAGCAACACCAGGGTTCAAACCCCATAATCTAAAGAGTAAAATTAAATAAAAGAGGATGACAGAATGAGCATGATAACTCACCAGTCCAAGTCCACGATAGAGTGAAGTCTGGTGCAAAAAAGGCCAGGTTCCTTCCCCAAAGTAAGGTTCATAGATGCATAATGGTTGACCTGTCCTTTCAAGCTCCCCGTCATCCCTTTCATGCAAATCACTCTTCCGATCAGCCTTTTTAGTGATTCGATTTGCTTCTTCCAATGTTCCCCGAGCTTGATAAGTTCTGTCCTTCAACTGCATCAAGTTACAAAGAAAATGAATTTCCTCAAAGGACAAACATTAATAGGGAAATGGCCAGGAACTTTCCAATCCAAATTTATTAATAATAGATTACTGTACAACAGTTACCTCTTCTTCTTCTCTTCTCTTCCTAGTGTCATCTGTCTCAATATATTCTTCTTCCTCCCAAATAGTATATGAGAAGGTTTCGTCTAGAACACTCCCAGAACCAGAACCTTCTGTTTGAGTATAATTCCACTGTCTTTCAACCTTGTCTAAAAACCTGTAATTTCTCAAAGATCTATTTGGATATGTTGAACCTGCCATTTTTTTGAATAGATGCCACTGCCATTCCTCTTTCAACTTGTGAGGGATTTCGCTAACATCCTTGGGAGTAGCAACTTCAGATGGGAACTTGAGAACATTTTCTAATAGTGAAGCATAACCTTCGACAGTTTCTTGAACCATTAAGTTTTTAGAAGAATATTTTCCAAGCAATGCAACTTTGCGAGCTAGAGGTGATAATCTTCCCTTTGATACCACTTGCAATACAAGATCTGTTAGAGCCCTGATATTCTCCCTTGGGAAAAGATAGCCATTCACCTTGTCAACAACCTAAATGTTATAGCCATAAGAATAATAAATGAGTTACAACCAGTAAGTTTTAAGACATTTTCATTATTATAATTGGACATGTCATAACCTTCCAGAAAGATTGGAGACCCATATTTTTAAAGAGTTGCTGCACACGAGATCTCTTAAGGCCAAATATTTAACCTTCCAGAAAGCCTTAGACACATGATTTAGAGAAGGTTCACTCAAAGTGCAATCAGAAATTCTAAGTAAAGTAGGATCTGCAGATAATTTTTGTTGTGCCTCCAAAATAGTTGACTGGAAGAAGGTTCACTTAAAATAAAATATTAGATTCTAGTGAAAATTGAGGCATGACAGTATCTCTTTCTTAAAGTCTCCTAAGCCTGATCATGTTGGCCATCAAGAAACTTGTCCACAAATTAGAGCATACTTGAACTGATAATGTTGATTTAGACCACTGTGTTGGGGGGAAGACATGGCTGAATGAGAAATGAGAAATGAGAAATGATTGCATTTAGAAAAAGCTATAGCACCAATTAGAGAAGGCCAAAGAGAACCACTAACAAAAATGTGAATAAGACAAATCTGTTTTGCAATTTGAAAGAAGATATAGTCTACATAGAGGGGCCACTACTTGGTGTAATGACAAAAGTTCTAGGTGACAAACGTAGGTGTACAGATTCAAAATTGAGAACAGCTACTTTGTGCAAAATAATTCCAATATTTAGGTTTGTCTCCAATCTATTCCCTCAACATCCTGTGAGGCGGGACTAGAAATTGGGTAATGGCATTTTTATATGGTGTGTATAGAGTTAAATGTAGAAAAAATGTGCAATGTAGCCAATCCCATGTAGTGGAGAAATCTCTTTTCATGCAATGAGCTTTCAAGTGCTCTTTTAACTCATATAGACTTATGTTAGATCTAAGGAAAACATATTATAACTGGCATATTAAATGCATAAGAGAAAGCAGCAATTCAAAACATACATATTTCCTGATACTCGTGAGTTCTGGGGCTATGATTGGTTTCCCAAAACACATGGCTTTTGCCAATATGTGAGGAAAAGATAACTCGTTGAGGAAAGATCCATGTATCACAAGATTGGCCATATGTAGAACACCGTCTGCATCTTGATCAACGACAGAAACATGCTTCACAATGCCCGCGGGGTAACTTAAGTTCATAGCAATGGCCTGTGGGAAAATGATGTATGTTAATCATGCTGAATCAATAGAAAGTAGAACAATCAAGATCATGAGAACTGAACCAAGGATCTGCAGATATTGAACAAAACATTACCTCCACAGCCATACTGTAATTACCAGTAGAATCCCCAGTTAAGATAACGATTTTGAGATGAGAACTATAATTGTTAACAGAAGAGAAGTCCGCAAGGAGTGGTAATAAAGCCTGTAAAATAAAGGCATGCTCCAGCCACAGACCTGTGTACAAAAATTGACTTCCCACAATTGCAATAACGAAGTCATCTAGTCCATAATCCATCTCCCTACGTAGATTGTTTTGGTATAAAAGCATGTATTTATCTGCTTCCCATGCTTCATCTGGAGAACCCGGAATAACAAAGTAGTTTCCAGAATCACAGGCAGCATAAAGCATCTGACAAAAGTATAAATAGAAATCCAATAGGATTTAGAACCAAATTATGTAACTTTGAAGCATAAGTACAATGTCAACTATATTATTTTTAAATAGGAGATGAAATACGATTGAGCTATTCAAAGCTAGGATGCTTCCTCAACAAAAAAATATGAATATGATAGGATAGTTGTCCCCATTCAGCATGTAACATTAATAAAACAAACCACTGTTTGTCTAATATATATTACCGGCAGGGCATAATTTGGGAAGACAACAACAGTAGCACGGCGGAAGAATTTTTTCCAATTGTTTACAAGCTCAACCTGGCCAGCTGATATGTATTGTGTCAAACGAGTAGCAAGTGCACTTTCATGGATGGTCCAAATAAGAGGTACAGACTTGAAAGGCTCCTGCATGAGGCTGTCACAAATAAAGTCTTTCATGTTAACTTAATAAGGACATTGTCAGCAGAATCAACTCTAACCTATTAGCTAAAATTAGGAACAAACAGATAAAAGAAAAGTAATCATGTCAGAAAACTTGTATTATCACGTATGAATGAGCTTCTACAGAAGCATATGCAAGAATATACTTGCTACCGCCAAAAAAAGTACTAATAGGCCAACAGAAAGATTTTGCATTTTGATCAACCCCAAAAATGCTAATGCATCAGCTTCTGCATGAAATACTTTTGGGGTTGGATTGACCATTAAATTGCACAACTATTAAATTAGTGTCTTCAGCATAAGGAATAATCTGGTTATTAAAATAAAATGATATAGCTTACCAAGGAAAAATTCCACTGGCTTCCAGAGAGTTTACGAGTATACCATCATAGCTGCAAAAGGCATATACCATGATCAGAAAGACCTAAAATTATTGCTTTAATAAGCTAAATCAGTCTCATCCAATCTGTAAAAAAAATAAATAAATAACATGCAAACTACCAATAATGATATCGTATCAACTATACACTAGCACTGATGAGATATTCAAAAGTGTTTAAATTATTCTTTATGCAAAGTTACATGAGACTAGTTGATTGTTGCCCTCCCACACACACACACAAAATAATGAGATAACTGAAAATACAATGACGCAAGGACCAAGGACACCCTATATAGCAGCAAAAGAACTGAACAGACTGCTGTTAATGCTAGAAGGAAAGGAAGATCCTAAGTTAGTTACCATTTCTAACAGTTTAGTGATTAATTTAAGTGTAGAAGTTCACATATATGAGAATCATACTTTTGCCAATCTACAATGATCTCCATCTTCCCACCAGTTTCCATGATTTTGACTGGAACTCCAATGTTTCTCCAAACAGCATGCACAGGACCATCTTCAAGTGAGTAAACCTGCAGACATAAAAACAAATGATACTTAAGATGACTATATTTATCTCATTGAATGTTACCTGAAGAAAATTGCACCTAATAACTTAAACTTTTAACAAACGAGAGCTTAGATATAATTTTTCTTCACGTGAGGAATGGGCCAACAATTGGATTGTGAGTTATCCCAGTTGAGACTTGAGATTATGACTTCTGCAGGAGGATTTTCCCTCCCACTTGAGAGTGTTTGTTACACTACCCTGCATTTTCCTCAATTAAAAAAGAAAAAGTTCTCCAAGTATCATATCTAATAACATAAAGGACTGATGTGTTTGCATTACATAAACCCTTTGTCACAAGGTTGTTTGCATGTCAATAGTAAAAACCCATTTCCCACCGAAATCATTTGTTGTGTGTGTTGTCATGTGACCCAAGTAAGATACCTTAATCTCCAATTTTTAACTTTGTTAATTGCATGAGTACTCTCAAATAGAAAGCATTATAAATGAAGCAGAAGATATTCAAGATTCATGAACAAAGACACATGTTATGATTAATGAACTAAGCAGAAGATATTCCAGATTAATGAACGAAAACACACGGTCAACAGAAACAAGCATTACACTATGAGAGGACACTGCCAACAATCTTTACTGAAAACTCCAAAATGATTCAATTCTGACTCCCTCAGTCTCAGACATCTAAATTTGAACTTTAAACATATCAATAAGTGATAATTGAGATTACCACAACTTTGTAACCAATCTCCCGCAATGCAACTACAACACTAACCATCAGTATCTGCAGTGGATCAACCAGTAAATGCGCAAACACCTACACATAAGAATTGAAAAAAAATAGCTAAAAGCACAAGAAAAACGAGCAAAAACAGTTCCAAAAACAAGAAACTTCCCAAGAATTGAAAAAGAACGAATAAAACACAAGAAAAAGAATCAAAAACCCAAGAAACAAATAAACCCATTCAACATGACAATCCATACGATTAACAGCTGAAAATCAAACACATTCATAAGAAACGCATTGCAAAAGAAAACAAGATTGACAGGAAATAGGAATACATACCAAAGCCAGCCTGGGTTTCATATACCCATATCTCACTCCTTTCCCCGAAGCAGAAGATACATTATCATTCTCTTTCGGAAATTTAGCCAAACGCTTGGAAAGCTCAGAGTTTATATCCTTCCCAAAATCAAACCCACCATCCCCAGAAACCATGCCTCTGTCTGCCAATACATCGCTAGGTCTTTCCATCCCCTGCAAGTACATATATAGAGCAGCTGCAACGAACAAATGAAAAAGAGCTAGAAAAACGGATAGTCTAGAAATAATTGGACATTTTGCGAATCTCGCTCGGATTCTTTGACCCCGTGACTGTCTCTCATTCCTGTTTGCTGCTCGAAGTGGAAGACGATCCATTTATAGTCCCATTAATATGCAGTAAATGAACTTCGCAATACACACACAAACAGAGAGAGAGAGAGAGAGATATGAGAAATGGGTTTTATTCAGAGTGTTGTGATGGTACAAGTGGCAATAAGAACAGAGATTCTTTGTTTAATGCTACCAAAGAATTCAAGAATGCGTCTCTGAGTATTGAATTGAGTAAACAAAACAGTTAGAAAGATGGAGAGAGTAGAGAGAGAAAGAGAGAAATTAAGAACAAGAAAGTGAATGGATTCAAGAAAGTGCCTGTGAGTATTTGAGTAAACGAAACAGCCACAGGGAGAGAGAGAGAGAGAGAGAGTAGACAAAAAGCGCAATTAAGAGAGAGTCTTTTCCGCTACTTTATTGACGTGGCTTTTCGGCGTCATGATCGTCAACGGTGGGGCTTATCGATATTTTATATCTTTAGATTGGATAATAACGAAAATTTAGGAGAGATAAAATAGAAATTACTAATAGAATAAACTTGTTTTTGTGGCGACTTTACTATGATATACTGTATTTTGGGGATGAGAATCTAATAAAAGGGTTTGTCTGCAAAGGACATTAATTTCAAGATCGATGGCCTTTACTGTCTTAATAGTTGAAACTCCTTGTTAATTGACCGAAATGTCCTTTGAATTGAATTGGAACATAGGGAGCAACATTAACTATACATTAAATGCAAAAATTGTGTGCACTTAAAGCTCTGGTAAAATATTTTTCAAAGACGTTTTTTTTTTAAATAAAATATTTTTTTATTTTTACTTTATCGATATTTGGTAAAGGTTGATGTCAAATCCATCAGATTAATGTATAAGTTATTTTTATTAAATCTTAATATTTTTTTCTTCGTAAATATTTTACGACAACCAAACACCAAAAAATCAAAAAAAAATATTTTCTGAAAAATATTTTACATCCAAATAAATGTAGCCTAAATATTAAATCAAGATTAAAATTGCTATTTTAAGTAGGAATGGTGTAGGTGGCGAAGTACACTATTGATATTTATCTCCTAAACATATTTCAAAATATGGGAGAAATTTTATTTACTAATATATCTATTTTATCAAGATGCAGTTTATATAATCCATGTGAAATATTTTAATTTGATATAATTATCCCGCAAGTTATTTATTAGTTTATAATTGAATAATTTGACACGGAATATATAAACAACATATCTTTATTTTTATATTCAGTAATTACTTTTTATAGATACATATTTGGTTCGAAAAGTAGAAGTTTTAGAGTAGGCCGCCACTCTTCTTCTTCAATCTTTCTGTGTCCTTATCAATTATTCATTTAAGTAATTGGTCAATCTTCATTTGTCAGGTTTAGTACTATTTTGACTTCCCATTAATTAACAAGGTAATTTTAATTTTTACCACTTCAGGAGGGTACTCCTCTGTTTGTTCCAGCGTGTCTTTGTTGCTATGAGTAGTATATATAATAATGAAGATTTCCATATATATACTAGTAATTATTTGAATTTGTTTGATTGGAACACATGCACAGCTTATCATATCATATTCAGCTGGCTGTGGCGGTGAAAGTGTTACAATAGATTTTCATCAAAAATGTAATGAATATAAATGGGTTGGATATAAATGTCATCGAATAATTTACTTAAATTTGAGTTCGAATAATATTACTGAGTTAAGTATTAAAACCCCACCCACTTCATTAAGTTATAGTGTTGCAGTAATTTTTAACATCATTATCGGTGGATCAAAATATTAGTCTTGAAGAATAAGAATATTATAATATGGTTCACTTTATCGACCAATACTCACCTCCATGAAGCATGACCTATACCCTGGTCACCTCTAGGTTGACTCACCTGACATTGCCCTCCAAAACACAGGACCTAAAACCATAAATGACGTAAGAAACACTTATCATTTTGTGAACAATTTGAAGGTTCTTTAGAATGATAGAAAAATAAGTAGAACTAATGAATAATACAATGTGGAACCCCAATACACACAGTACAAGAAAGTTTGTGCAACATATGCTGATTCAGAAAATTTTGGACAAGTAAATCTAAGTACACTGGACAATGGAGCATCAATCCAACTGGTATAAGTAGCTGAACTGGGTGATCAAGCAGTTTTAAATATAATAATATATTCCCCAAGGAAGAGAAATCAATACACATTCTGTATGGAAAAAATTAATTCTTCAAGCTTGAAGAATCCAGGGCAATAGTGAAGGAAACAAAATAGGCTCAATGTTTTGAAGAGAATCAGAAATTACTGATTCAGGAAAATTTGATTAGCTGACGATGCATGGCATCCTTCGCGAGTGCAAAAAACATGAGCTAATTGGCAAATGGCATTGCAAGTTTGGCAAAAGAAGACTGCTTCGGCTATGCAGAAACAGATTGTAAGGTCCTTCAACCCATCCATTCTAAAAGTTCATAATCTCATTATAATCTTCCGAGTGGGGACTCCAAGGCGTGATCATCCACCAACCAAAGACCAAAATCATGGAACCGCTTTATCTTCTTATCAAAACCTGTAATGTAATTATTATGAATGATAACATGCATTCCCTTGGTTTCCTGAACCCAAGTCTCGTTCTTGAAGTATAATCCCCCTGTTGGAAATGCTGCCTGCGGAAGCAGATACAGATCCACCTGCAGCAGTATCAGACATATATTATTAGCTAATTATGTTTGCAGGAGTTGATCAGCAAAAATGGAATTATTATCTAAATTATGCAAAATGATGCAACCAAGAAATCATGGCATCCTGGCTGTTTCCCTCCCCCAAATTCTCAAAATATTTGCTTAACCCTTACACCAGAATCATTTGAATAAGGGGGCAACCAAAATCATTACTCTCATCAATGTCTGGCAAAGAGCAGCATACGGGACCATCCAATAATTTATGAGTGGCAGAGAAGTTTGAATTTAGACATACAGACATAAATGACTACTAATTTGTAGTAGAAAGGTGCTATCTACAATTTCAAATTTACAGTTGAATTGAAGTACATCTTTCGACAGCACGTAATTTGAGAAGGCTACTGCACAAGGACATACCTCAAGATGTGAGAATTTTGAAACTTGGAAAATGAAGAGGCAAAGGGAGATAGGTGAAGAAAAACAAAGGAAGGAGGGGGAAGTACAATGAAATCTCAAATCTCACCACAGTTCTTCAACCTAGGGTTGGAGTCTCACCCATCATGAAATTTAGGGATCTGACAGAACCTCATCACCACTGATAGAATAAGTTGTAAGAATGTTTAATCTAACAAATAAAAGGGGAAAAAAATCTCTTTATTGGTTAAAAAATTTAGAAATTTCATCCGTCATACGGGAGTGGAAACCTTTTTGTCCAAGTTCTTAAGATTATTAAAAATACAAGCAATACCTGTCCTGCAGTTTTGTTTAATGCCCAGTTAAAAGCAGGCTGGTCATTGGCTTTCTTTGCTTTGGACCATGGCTGAGCTTGAAGTTCTTCAATCCACTTTTTCATCACTAGTTTTGCTCCTTTAGTTGGGCGCAAGTAAATCATGCAGCTGCAAATGTAAGTCCGCCCTTTTTTCCCCGGAGGTGGCAAATCATGAGAGTGATTCAGAGGTTTCACCTGGTCATTGGAAAGGAGAGGAAGAGTATAATGGTCAAGAATATACATGCAGCAGAAAAAATTACTTTACAGAAATGTTATTAGAGTTATATCCTACAAGTACAGAGAGCTGGATCAACTGGCGTGTCTGAATCAACATAATCATCACTTGTGAGCAAAAACTATTGGTTTATTTAAATCAACTTGAACAGATAACGGTATCTGCTGCTTAAATTTTTTTATTTGGTTTATACTGCAATGTTAAAAAGAAGCATAAAGGGACAACATCAATTTTTCTTTTCGGAAGATAAAGGGACAGAATCAATTCTAATCACGTTTATTTGATCTAATAGTTTCCAGGATTTGATCTTGTACAACATTGAATTCAACTAGTATTCGAAAAAAATTGATTTATAAGATGCAGAAACCAAAAGGTACAACAAGGATAGTACAAGAACATAATTCCTCTAATAATCAGAAGCAAAGGAGTTTCCAAATTTGTTTAGCATTATTTTCCCAGTTCATGTTTCTTTTCTTGTGTTCTTTTTTAATTTCATTTTTATTTTTTTGACAGCTCATGTGCAGACCATCTACCATATTCTGTTTTATTTCACCACGTTAGATTTTTGTCCATTGGAAATTTGAAGCAACATCAGTGCACTTACTGCAGTCATGTCATCTGTGAAGTAAACATCATGCTCGCCTTGCAAATGCGGAAATGGATCAGCTAACCAGACCATATCAACATCATTATACATAACATTATAACCAAGCTCCAAAATATGCAGCAGGTGTCGAGGCCTTCGGGATGTAAAATTGAAGAATCCCTGTATGATGAAAAGAATTGAGGTTATCTCCAAAAGTCAACAATCTAATTCACACAAAGTTATATAATCACTAAGGGAAAGCAATAGAAGGACAAGAGAATTATCAGGCAAGGAAAAGAAATAGAAAAAAAATAAAAAGAATGAAGAAACTAAGAATTTGTCTTGTTCAGTGGAGAACATATAGGAAAAAAAAATGCATCCATATTCCATACAACATATCATTATGGATGTACCATTAGAGCTACAATATGGAAGAATAGAAAGCATGATAAAGGAAGGATATGCACTTCCTTTTTCTTTTCTTTTTTTATAAATGGTTGAACCTTATACCCATCCGTCCCTCTTACCTTCCATGCATCCAGGTTATATTTTATATCTATACATATACTCCATATAAATATAGTATGTGATAATTGAACCAGAACCATGCCTCCTTCTTAGATTCCATGTCAGCACTTAATTACTGTGCTATACTGCCTTTGGATAAGACATACAAAAATGGAAAGGAAAATCATTTTTCATCATCACTTCAAGGAATTGTAAAGTCCTGAATCAAATTTAACATTAAGCATGACAGAGAAAAGCTATATGCAGTATCAGATAGTGACATCCTACAAAATAGAAAATAAAGAAGTCGATTTTTCATCATGCTGATTAAGTGTACAAAATTGGAATAGCTACACTGGGAAAGAATTGTAAGCTTGATAATATATATATATATATATATGCACCCTATTGTTGGACAGTGAAATTCCCAAATTAGGAAAGGAACAATTTTTATAATCTTTAAGAAGTGTAAAGTTTTATATATATAAAGTGCAAAATTGTAATCAACAAACTATATACTTATGCTGCAGGCATATTAGCCACAAAGTAGCACTAACAGCTGTATTTCTATTTCCTTACTTATGTCAAGCTACTAAATATTAGTAAATAATGGAGAGTAAGAAGGAATCTTTGAAGGTCATCATGTAATGGTCATAAGATCTTCCGGGTAAGAATCATGAATTCAAGTTAGAAAATCAATTGCAAACACTGAAACATAAGGAGCTTTCCCTCTAGTAATAAACTTCTAATCCACAATCTCATACTAGTTAAAGAGCACACACATGAACGTATTAAAATAACAACGCTAACAAATGGTCGAACGCAAACAAAAGCAAGCACTTCTTGCAACAATATGAGTCCAGTAATCCGAAACCTGAACAACAAAAGCAAACCCTAAATGTAAGAATATACCTGGGAGCCAAACTTATGAGCAGTTTGAGCATCTGGTGCCGGTGGGATGAGCACGGCATGGCCAGGCCATTTCTCATTCACAGCATAAAGCGTGGCATAGTCCTCGGCAATCACTAGCACCTTCTCGTGTTGCTTTTGCCTCACAATGCTAATCAACCAATTGTTCAAAAAGGGCAAGTAAGGCTGACTCACAGCACAAACTATAACCGTCCCATTTTTCGCCACATTGGACACAGCCTCAACCAATGTATAGTCCCTCCATTTCGACACCGACACTCGGGAAGTACTAAAAAGACCTTCAGGCATACCAATCCATGGACTGAGAACCCCCAAAATTACCAGTAGACTTACCAGTACTAAGAGACCAGTTCGACTGAAAATGGTGACGGGTTTTTGGTAATTAGTTGTAGAACGAGGGGACAGTGGGTAAGGGTCTGAGAGAACGTTGTTCAGTGGCCTTTGATGTAAAAAGGATGACATTGTTATTGCTATCACTAATTCAATCAATCAAATCAAAACAGAGTTTTACACAAAAGGAGATATTGTACATGTATAAGAATTTGAAATTGACCTTGATTTGAGAGTAGCGAAGCAGTGATGATATTCTAGGGTTTAGATCTCCGATCTCGAACGCCTCGAATCTTTGTGAATCGGATGTTATTAACAGGAGTTGATGAAGTGATTCTCAGAGTAGAATAATTTGGGGAATGATGTTTGGAGGTGTAAAGATCAGATCTGAGGCTGTGAAGAATGATGATGGGACAGTTGAGATGGATCAAAGAGTGAAGAGTGCCATGACAATCTGGAACTCCGAGTTGATGATACTTTACTCCGGTCGGTGCTGAGATTAATATTGATGCGTATGCTGCGTCTATGATGCACAGTTAGTTGAACACACAAATATAAATATATAAATTACTACGTAACTTGATAAGATTATACTCCGTATTTCCATAATGGAAAAAAAAATCTCCACACCGATTTGTTGCAGAAAATTCCTAGACTTATATATTTTTTATTTTTTTAATTCTATCATTTATGGAATAAATAAAGAATTCGATGCTTTACTTATTTATACTGTGCATACATAAGCAATTATAAATATTCGGTTAGGTTTTGTTTGGTAGTTTGGATAGACGGAAAAACGAAAAGAAATAGAAAATCTTATTTTTTATTTTCTTCCAAAACTTTTTTAGTTCGTTGTTAAATGAATGACTTTTTATTTGACATTTTTATTTATCCCTTAACTTAATAGGGCAAAATAACTTCTTTCTTTAATTTTTTTACTTTTCAAAGAAGTTCTGGCAAAATAACTCATTCTTTATTTTTTCACAATTACATATAATTTGTAACGACAACATACATTAATATTTTTCTTACAAATTAGTATTGCCATCAGTTTCTTGATTTTTTTTTTTAATTTCGTTTCTCTTAAATTAATAATTAGTTCTACTTCTACTTAAAAAAAATATTATGAAGTCTTATTTTAAATATAAATAGTTATATTATTAAATTTAATAATCCATCATTTTACTATTTTTTACTAAAAATATAGATTATCAAATACAAACTAATTTTTTTTTTTTTTTGAATTTGAAATCATAAAGATAATTTTGGTATGTTAAATAACTTTCTTTTCACTTTCATTGTATCCAAAATAACAAATTAATGTTTTCTTGAATAAATTTTCATATTAATCAAATGCTAGAAAATACTCTTTCTTTTCTTTCACTTCACTTTTCTTTTATTTTTCATTTCTTTTCCTTTCTTATTTATTTCCATCTAATCAAACGGAACCTAAAATTCATATTTAAGAATAACTGTGTCATTTACTTTTTTTAAGAAAACAAATCATGTGAAATGTAAAAGTACAAATAGAGGACCAAATTCATATTCCTAATTTTTTTTTTGGAAGTTAAACTAATTACGCATACACCCTACCTCCACCGAAATACGAACCCCCAACCTTCCCTTTTCGGGGAGAAAGGGGTGATAACGCTGAGCCAATTGATCTTTTGGTAAAAAGATTGGGTATTAATACAGTAAAGAGTCTGCAATCATTATTTCGTCAATTTTTATTTTATTTTATTTATTTTTTTGTCCTTGAAATTTTAGAAATTATCTTTTGATTGATTTGATAATCATCGCAATGTAGGAACGATGCTCTACATTTGCACATTGAACATTTGCACTTCACTTAATTTTTTAAATAAAATATTAAATTACCTCTCAAAAGTTTGAATGTATCAAATTTTTTAATACATACATAAACAAACAAACAAATAAACAAAATTGAAATGGAGTAATTGTGAAGCATGAGAATTTTTTTAAAATTATGAAGCATAAGAAATCTTTTAAAAACAATTATGTTATTTGACAATTACAGTACAACTACAAATATAAAAAACAAAACTTTAAACTGGTGTAAGCTCTGATGTGGTTCATGTAGAAATGCAAGTCTGTAGTTTGTAAATGCTCAAAACCTCATACTCACGAACATATAATAGTCTGTAATTTGTAAATGCTCAGAACCTCACGAACGTATAATTATTTAGACTCGTACAAGTTCAAGAACAAACTAAAACACGATATTAAATACGAATTAAAACGAGTCATCAAAATAATTAAAAGTTGAGCCCAAGGCCCCAACTCAGCTCATTATAATCCCCAGCCGAACCACAAACAAACAAGCTGAACCATCTAACATTAATGAAGAGCAAATGTAGAAAAATGTCAATTCCACAAAGTTTCATTGAAGCATTAATAACCAAGATAGTTGTGAACAACACAAATTGCATGGCTTGAACCATTTCAAGGCCTTTTCAATATAACCCAACGTCACAATAACAACACCAAATTAGTTGGAATGTACAAACATACAACAGAAACACATAATTCAACATACAACTTGAATCTTCTGCACAAAGCAGTTTATGCATCATTGACAGACAGATAATTCCTCAGATTTTTCCCTACTAGACTACTATGTACTTCCTCATTATTAAGCAGCCAAACGAAGGATTGGAGAATAGAGGATCATTTGACTTCCAGAAAGTAATAAACAAATGAACAGAAGAAAGTTCATCAACCATAAGCAAAGAAATTTAATGGAAACTTTCCCCCACACAGAACGGTGGAGGGTTGTTGGGTGGCATCTTTAACTTGCTTGCTACAGATTCATGAGACAGGACTGGTCTTGAATTTCGGGTTCTTCTGTTTTACAAAGAAAGCTGACAGCATGCTCTTGCTGCGAGCAGGGGCACGAACAATCTCACGCCGAGTTGGGTTGTCAAACGACCTAAATGCTGTTAAGGGTTTGGAGCCTTCCATAGAATCCTACAAAAGAACACAGATTAGATACTGGAGGACTCGCAGTAGTTTACAACACAAGAAGCGCAAATCATATGATTATTCCTCTACAGACACAACAGAGGCACAGCAGTAAATCTTTAAAACACGAGTCATCAAGTCTCACATAGGATGCACATGTTTTCGCTACAGGTAACACACGGAGTAGTACAGACAGTTCTGATTATTGTTTAGATGATAGTATAAAAGAATGTTAGAATCAATCCCAAGTCGACAAATGTCCTAACAATAAATTTAACCTATAATAATAAGTTTAACCTACCTGCAGAACCTATATTTATAGGCTATTATACAGTACTGGTATTCACAACCAACATCTAATTGGTATTTGCAACCAACATCTAATTATCATCACTCAACTTCAATGCTTCCAGCTCTGACTTCTCTGGATCAGCAATGTGGGGAATGCATAACCACAAATTTATTTTAGCTTTAGCATGCCATTACCCATTTCCAATTCCTTAAAACAATTGAAAATTTTAATAGTTTAATTTGAATTGAAAAATAATCAGAGAATGACAGCAAATACCATCTCAAATCTCTTAAAGCTTCAAAGACAAGAGTTGAATAACACTCTCAACACAGTAAACCTCCAACGAGTAAAACACCTTCCAAATTCGAGCAACTTGCCACTTCATCACTTGTAATGAGAGCCCAGTCCCCGCCTCAAGTCATAGCCTACTAGAGCATGGCTCTGTTTCTACTGCGATTCTCGATTGAAGAAGCATACTACTATTTACACGATAGACCCACAATAGTCCATTTGCTGTTGTAGTTGTCAAGAATAACAATATGTTGTTGTCGCCGTCATTGTTGTTGTTGTGAGTGGCCACTGACTCTAAAGAATCAGTAACACACTTTCATATGAATTTGCCTTTTCAAAGTTGACCTATATAATGCTCCAAATCTTCACGAGTCTCGATTCAATTATCATGCCCAATATTCTCAAAAATTCAATTGTGAAGCAATTATTTGATATCCTACTCACAATCAATAGATTCAATATCCACTCATCTATAGACACATAATTAAGAGACATAATCCTGTTAAGCCTCGAATTTGAAAGTTATTCGACATCCAGTATAGTTAAAACAAAGAAAGTAGCACTCACCCACCATGAGCACAAGCTTCACTTTTTTCCGTTTTCTAGAGAGTTGATAAATGGAAATTATCCAACTGCTAAAATGATAGTGTTGGACTATGAAGATGGCTAACCAAGCACCACTTTTGAGAAGAAAATCAGTCCATATCCAATTTAATAAATCTGTTTATTATGCTTCAATGAATCCAATAAAGAGAAAGTGTCTTCTCTAAGCCTGTACTAGTGTCTAGTTACACCTTTTATCATTCTCATTTTATCAATACAACTATAGCTACACTCCAAAGGAATACATCAAAGCAGCAGCACAACGTTTGGCACCCCACATCTTTGATGACACGTATGGTGATTCCCACATGCTTGACAAATGATGAATTACTCTTGATATCATTAGGCTACCCCATCTGCCAGCAAGCATAATCACACACCAGCGATGTGCAAGTATCTTAAAGATCTAGTGGAAAGGGCAATAATAACTCCATTAAAGACAAAGGTCAAACCCTAGGTAAGCAATAACCTGGTTTAATATCTTTCTTGGTGTTTAACACACCAAGCTACCATAAAACATTAACTATACATGTAAGGAAAATATTATGCAATCAGAATATTTATAGTTTTTCCTTCTAGACGTAGTGGTGGCTTGAAATTACAAAACACGTTGATTGTTTTTTGTTTTGAAGTGATTGGAGCCTAAAAATAAATAAATAAATAATAAGAAGAAGAAACTAACTCCACTTGAAATTAAAATGGGTATTGATCTAATAATTGCAGCTGCTCTTAGTCAACTTTGTCCAGATCATATTTCATGATAAATTCAGCAATCTACTTTCTTATACAAGCTGGAAAAATTAATCCAGGCGTTTTAAGAATTTATGACAGGTTGGTTCTATTTTGTATGCAATTTTAACCATCTATAATCTATAAAAAATGTTTGAAGCTACCTCCAAAACACCAATTTCACTAAAATATATATATATATATATATAATGACTGTTCTCCAAACTTCCATATGGATTTTGAAAATATGTGCTTAGTTATTATGCAAACCTATTCAAGAGCATGTGGGAACCCAGAACCACCATTAGATATGTTAGGGTACAGTTCTGCAACAGAATCAGAATTCCAAACAAATTACAACTCATGCCAACCCTGCACATCCAGTATGTGCAACTTTTTCCAGCACCAAGACATGACAAGAACATAATTATTAAAAGTTAACGGGACTCCAATAGCAATTCAGCCACCCTAGCACACATTCCACCCCCCTCCCCAAGAGAGTGAGGGAGGCACCCAAAGAGCTCAAACATCTACCAAATAAAAAAAATTAAACACTATAATGTTAGGCCAGTTATCTTCTGTATCAATCATCATTCATAATATGCTCAAATGATGTGATATGCAAAAGTCAAACTCAATTGCCCAAAGAAAATGCATATTTATCGTTACGGATAGGCCAGAATTGAGACAAAGCTTCCATGAATTGTAATTTTATGATGGCATGATGTAAAACTCAAGTAAAAAGGACTAAAGAGGTAAAATCTTTAGGCATATGTAACATAAAGAATACATGACAAAATTATAAAACAATTTCATGGAAGATAGCATGCGAAATATGCAAGGAAACGCAGACAAAAAGGCTTGCCGAGCTATTATACTGAAGTATAGAACATGTCAAGAATTTTTTTCATTCACTCTCATTAGTCATTATCTTTAGGCAGATGCACTTAGAAGAATGTTGAGTGTGGACTCTTGATGATTTTGACATTACCCTCCGTGAGACTCCTAAAGTTTGCATAAATGCATTAGAAGCAGGTCCTCCACTGGGCACCTGAAGATGAGCTGCTGAGGATTTCATCCGCTTACTATCTTCAGCTTCTACAAGCATAAAATTTGAAGCAGGGGTGTAAGTAATTTTCAAGAGGAAGATGCGCACTATAACCAACAGCACAGCTGAAAGTAAAACCTCCACTTACCTAACAAATGGAAGACCCCAGAAGTTTTTGTGTCTTCAGTGCTGCACAAATAAACATCAAGAAACTTTTAAGCTCTTCTGAAATATTATTAGCAGCAATTCCATTAGACAAACAAATAAAAACTAATCCTTCTGTTGATCAGTTATTCAGATGTTTAACATGGTTCATGGACTAACCTCGTCACAGCATGTGGAGTCCCTTTCAAAGTAGATTTAGTCTCTGATGCTAAATGCCAAGACAGACTAGTGGCAGCAGGGGTACCTAAATACAATGCATTGAGTAAATGATAGCATATGAATTAATCCCTGAACCTAAATAAGACCTAAACAAATATGAAAATTAACAGAGTGTAAACATCCATGGAGGTGAACATTAGATACCTGAAGGATATAGACGTGGTCTTGTTTGTATATGACTTTGCCTAGCATCTGACTGTATGTGTGGGCTAAAGTGTACCTTCTTGTTGACAGAATCTAGCTTGTGGTGTCAAGTCAAAGAAAGATTGAAAAGAAATAAAAAGTTATAGGTCTCATTTTACCAACTAACATATCCAGAAGAACATAGTAGTAATAGTATGCCTTACTTGGCAAAATGTAATGCTTGTGATGCCTCGGTATGAATGCTAGCAATTGCTGCTGCCTGAGACCTTCTTTATCCGTGTATGTTTGGCACGTTAGCAGTTGCTTACATTAAAAAATCTAATTTCAGCTTCTATTCACATGAAGTTCGTCCTAGAATAAAATTTTAACTTGGATAACTATATATATGTTACCTGATTTAAACATGAAACTTTTAGCTCCATGGTTGAGATATCTAGGGTTTGTTGGTCAAGGAGGTCAGTTAATTTGTAGGCTACAGTTCCAAGGTGGTCAACAGCATTGACAAGGGCTCGTACAGCATAATCTTTTAGGTTGTCCAATACCCTGATACATCCACATTGAATTCCAGTAAGAACCAAAAAAAAAATCACTTAGGATCACTAATGGACATAAGAATCCCACACGGGCCACACACAACAGGCATAATGATCCACTCAAAATGGAGTAAGTTCATGAAACAAATTAAACCTCTAAACCACTGAAAACCAATTTAAACTCATAAAAACTACTAATATTAACAACAATAACAAAGATTTCACAGCTCCATTAACATAAATGTTGAGAGAATCTAGCATATATAACTGGTATTGCCTTGTCCATTAGTCATTTATATGAGAAATAGCAACTTGAATGCTTTGGTGAACTATCAGATGAAGGTTTTCATCATTCTACATGTTCTGCATGCCTAATTATGGTGCACAAGCAGCCAACTTCAGTACTCATGAATCTGCCTATGCTTTTAGTGGACACATCTTGGAAATGAGTTACCATCTTTAGTGCAAGAAAAAAAATGATCTCCAACAAATTACTGGTTCATGTAATCTATAAACTTTTGGATCAACTAATCAGTAAACTTCTTGCTACAGATTTTCTAAGATTGACATTTTAGGAGTTGTGGCACTTGACATTTTTAATAAATTTAAAATCTGAGTATTTAATGCCTAGAACAGATTTATACCAAAGAAGTTGTTTAAAGAGGTTCGAGCACTGGTACTAAACATTTACCTGGTGATAAACTAAATCTAAATCAAATTGAGGAAAAAAAAATTCAGATTAATTTAGCAAATATTCCTATGGTCCAGGCAAGCACCAATTGAAGATAGTTACCAGGGGAATTGCACGGGTGATGCTCACACAAATCAAAGAGGATGTAAAGACACCAAGTGCTCTCCTATAACAGAACTACAGAACTAATGGGGAAAGATGCAGCAAAATCACTAAGATGTCCAACAGAAACCAAATTATGCAACAATAGCATCTAGCAACTCAATAACTGAGGTCTTACATCTCCTTCTGTTCACTATGAAGATAAGACTTTTCACAATACTCTGCAGCGGAGTAAAGTTGAGGCCTTAAGTTCTTGAGTTCCTGAAATAGTCATATGATTCAAATTGGAATCAATGCAACAAGTAGCTAATAAACTGCATAAACAAGTCCTAAAAAAGAATTTGGTTAGGAAAACACATTGCAACAAAATATATGACTGGAACAAGCACAAAAGCAGCTATCAAGAAAATGAACTACTTCCAGAATTGACTAATCAAATTAAAAAGTTTAGCCATGTTGAGTTGGTACAAAGTAGCAGATTTGAGAAATCCAAATTGACACACATAATGAAACAAATATGTATCCCTAGACAAACATTTTGCTGAAATAGAGCACTACTATATCTATAAAAAGCTCTAGATAAAAAATCACATTTTTTTTTGAAAGATGTCATCAGTAACATCATCATTTGTCCCACTAACACATTTCGTAGACTGTATCGAGTTTATTGGTTTGTTATGATACCTGATGCATAAGGAGTAAAAGTATGGCTATCTTATCCAAATTTTCTCATCCATAATATCATTAACTATTGTGCTACACGGTTCTACAATAATTCAGAACCAAAATCTTTAAATAACCATGTCTTGTACAGGGAGTTAGAAAACAATAGCCAACTGTCGACATTTGAACACACTAGGAACACAAGCATTACTCCAATTATGAATATCAGAAAATATTAACTACTAACAGGGTCTAACCATACTGCACATATGCAAATGCAATCGATAATTGCTGGCACACAAGTCACAATCATATCAAAAAGTTCCAACAACGGTGACCACAAATAACATCAAAAGCAATAATAATAAGGAAAAAAAGAATATCAAACAAAAGGAATACATAAAAAGATCTAAAATTTGCAAGGAATCCTCATAAATGAAGCCACATTGAAGTTAATTCAATATAATTCAACATTTGACTTAAATGAGGCCATTTATTATTCAACATTTGGAAACCCCAGAAACAAAAACCCAAACTCAACTCCACCTAAAACCACCTGTATCACTTAAATGAGGCCATTATTTTTCCAATTCTTAGGAAGCTAAAACCAACATGCAAATAAGATGCAAAAATTCAAAGTCAACTGGACATACAAACACATAAATATGTGTGTGTATATGTACAGGCAGATCAATTAAGAGATCTGATCGAAATATGGTGAGAGATAAATTCAAAGATATGAACCTGCAAGGCTTTGACGAAGCACTTGCTACGCTCCATGGACACCTCGTCGAAGGTCATAGCCGGATTATCTGGCCGTGATTGCTCCAATTCCATCCCTCTGTCCTTGACCTTCTTCTAATGAAAATTCTGAAGAATTCAATCGCTGAGATTTGTAGAAACCCTAAGAACGGTACTAAGAACACAATAATTTGCAATGGTGATTACATATATAATAATGAGATAAGTTAGATTCGGAGTTAGGTTATGGTGGGAGAGCTATTCTAACCAAAAAAAAATTAAAAATTAAAAGAGACGCTTAACATATAATTATATAAATATAGAGACAGAGAGAGAGGGAGAGAGGGAGTGTGTGTAGTAGAAGCAATCTGGGGAAGTGCATTAGTGGTAGTAGAATCATTTTTTTGTTGTTGGAGTTAATAGCAAGTGAAAATGATGTGGTATTTATGAAAGGTGGTTGAAAGGACAGATTTGCTAGAGAGAGAGAGAGAGAAAAGGTTCCTTGGCATTCAACTCACCGCCACCTTGTCGCTTTCAGACCACCGCGACCCGATTCAAACCCGGATGCTCAATTTTGATCCTTTTCTTGACTTCCAAGGTGGATGATGTTAGTGTGATATAAAAGTTGATCAACTGTGGCAAGCGCAATCCTCTGAATTTTGTGTCCCCTGCAATAGGGAAATTTACATATTCAAACCACAATTCCGACCGCAATTACCACTTCGTACATCTCTTTAAATTTTGTGCCTTTTAATTATGAAATTTAAAAATTTGAACAACAATCTATCATTTAGTATTCACGAGAAAGTCATGCAAATAGTTTGCATTGGAACTTTGCTTCTTCCCCCATATTATTCATATGATGCATCATCCATGATGGGCTGCATCCAAGCCATCCTTTTTTATGGCAGAAAGGTTGACCTTTTTTTTTTGTTTTTTTCAAATGCTGCCAGCCTTTTCCAACATGGTGGGGTATGTAAGGGAAAGTTGGAGGACGAAGGCCTCTCTAAACGTGTGTTATCCCTTGTGCCTATTCAGATAATATTTGGGTGTTTCGGAGTTGGTGTGACCCGAGTGTCATGATATCACAAAAAATTCGGTGAAATTTTTTGAATTTTTTCTGTTATAACGTTTGATCAATTTTTAATATATTCACTTTTTATCTTAGTGATATGATCTAATTGGACGGACATTATTTAATTAACTTTTTTTAATTATTTTAAGAAATTTACTTATTTTTTATTACCATTCCATACTATGAAATGACAAAAGTAGACATTTAACAAACATTTAAGAATATACTTTCTTAAAAACAAAAATTAACAATTTCGTTACCCAGTAGGCTATTGATTCCTAATAGTTCATGATTGTTGCGAAGGAGAGATGGAGAGATAGGCAATTGGAAGAAGCTAAGACCTGCAACTGAAAAATGCAATAGGCTATTGATTGTTGAAACTACAATTAAAATACTACACTTTCAAACCAATTAATTTGCAGATTCTTATTGGAGTTTTACTAGTAACAAATTTGGTGTAGAGTATACAGATTTTTAAATAATACTTTACTAAACTAATCTAGTTAAAGTGTAAACGATTTGGTTTATTTGGATGTTATGCCTAAGACTAAAAATCACTTTGATTATATTTGCAATGAAGCTTCTCTCTATATACCTGTTGAGCTTCACTTTAATTTTGCCAAGTAGACTATTTTAATAAATTTATTAATAACAATTCAAATTGATGTGAAGCAACAGGAAAAGGATATAAGGTAATTACACAGAGCATCTCAAATATGAGAATCAAGAAACCGTCTACATTTTAATGAAAGAGAGACTTGTAGTTTTTTATTCTCTTCCAAGAAAATCTCTAATCTTACTTTGTAAGAAAAAGAGGAATTTTTTATTTAATTCCCTAATCTAAATGTATATATCAATGATGATCACATAAGTTAAAAAAAATATTTCTATCCATGATTATCACATAAGTCGATGACAACAACCAACCCTTTTTTATTTTTTCCCGTATATGATTATATATATAATTGGACTGATTGCACGTACAAAGGATTATCAAGCCCTCAAAGGACAGGGGACGTACAATAGTGTGTGTCTTACCCATTTAATAACAATTTAAAATAATAACAAAAATAAAAAACTGATTAATATGTTACAATAATCATGTATGCCTAGAAGGTAGATATGGTATGGAGACAGTGGCGTAGTCAGGAATTTCTTCAACTGAGTAATTTTTAATAGCAATAATATATATATAATTTGAACCAAAATAATATATGTAAAAATTAAAACATTGATTCATAATATTTCTATTCAGTACATTCACAACTGGCCTCGACGATTTTTCATATTCTAAAAGCGTTGAATAATAATATCATTGTCAACAGTACTAAAAATGTCTCTCTCAATATACACAACCATCATATCATTCATCCATTGGTCTTCCATTCAATTGCACAGTCGAGTTTTCAAAATATTCATGCCAAAAAAAGCCCTCTCCACTGTGGCAGTAGCAACCGGCAAAATCAATGCCAATTTCAAAAGCAAGTAAATTAATAGATAAGCCTTGTCTCTTTTTGTCTTAACCATTCTTCAAGCAAGATCACCAATTCCTTTTAAATTTGAAAACTCCTTGTTAGAGCACATGTCAATAATGTAAGTGTTTCAATAAATGAAAAATAAGATATGAAAAAAATAATAATAATAACATTGTTACTTAAATCTAAGTGTTCTAATATATTATATATCACATATGTAAAAATAAATAAATAAAAAATTACATGATAATTGATAACCAATGTCATTCCAAAAAATTTCATGGTGAGAAAAACATTCTTAATAACTACCATGTCTGTCAATCGACTCATAATAAAAATTCATTCATATTAAAAATAAAATAAAAAGCAAAGATATGAATAGTAATACACTTCCTTAATTTTTTTGGTAATAGCCAGTGTCATTATTATACAAGCTAAAACTCCAACTGCGAACTAAACAATAAAGCAAAAGATATAAATATCCTATCAGTTGTTAAGCGCGTCCACTTCCGTGCCCCCTTCCCCCAAATAGAACTTATCCCTTTCAGCCCCCTCATATGCATAAACTAATTATCTACCCGACGTCAAGCCTATACCCAAACTCTTTGACTCCACACTAACAAGCACTGACCCTATTCCTACAGGAGAAATGAAGTCTATAAAGTCAAAGAAGAAGAGGAAATTCTGGAGGAAGAAAAAAAAAACGAGACGAATAAAAGATTGAAGAAAATACCTTCACGTATTTGTCTATTTTGTGATTGGGTCATGTGGCTGCTCTGGCTTTTGCACTCGAATTTTTTTTTTTCTTTTTTTATTAATTCTGATTGGACATTAGGCTCTTATGGCCTTCGCCTATTCTCCGAAATTTTTTTGGGGTCGTTCGATTTTTTAGGCCGTTGCCAAAAGCCATAATACATTAACTGGGTGAAAACCATGGCCACAATGAACAAAATTACAGCATGGAAATTATCATAGAAATGCTATGCATGTGAAGTTCGTTTTTTGTAAAAAAAAAATACCAACCAGCCAGCCAGCACAAGGCAAGTCAAATCCCTTTTCAGAAAGGAGTTGGCCAGAAATTTCGTCAGCCTTCAGGATCAGGCATTGACTTGGGCTTCTTTGCTTTGGAAGATTTTTCAAAGCAATCCCCAGAAGAAGATGTGTTTCCGCTAGTAATCTCTGGTTGCATTGCCTTCTATAGTAATTACACGGGCAGGACTCTTGTAATCTACATTCCATATCTCAAGAATAGGGTTAGATTTAGATTTTAAAAAATGATTGTTTTGTGGAACTAATTGCTTTTAATTTATCACGAATTTGAATGAGAGATAGGTTTTGCTTTTACCAATTTTTTTCAAGAGATTTCACTGTAATATATATTGCCGTGGTATAATTTCAATACCAACTGTCTTACGAAGAAAATCACAAAAGAAATTGGATAACGAAAAATGAAAATCAACTTCATTGGGGCAATGCTTTATTGAAAAGCAAGAGGTATAATGTAAAGTGCAGTGGGGTGAGCAAAAGCTCAGTAGGTGACACTTAAGACACGTCTCTTGTGTCTCCGTGAACCCACAACAAAAAATAGAACAATGAGAATGGAGATCATATCATATCAGGATATTACAACATACTAATCAACCTCAAGTGTAAACACTTCTATTTTATTCCTTATATTTGCTCAAGTGAAAATGAATATATTAGTTTTGGAGAAAGAAGGCATAAAAACTACAAATAATTTTTCCCCTTTACTTAAAGGAGAAAAAAGATCAATAGGTTAATGGCCTAGCGGTATCAGCCTCTTACTTACCATCCTTATATTATCTAAAGGAAAAACTACATATTGGTAGAGTTAGAAGTCTAAATAACAAAATGATCTATATTAAAAGTTTATTTTTTAATTTGATCGATTTAAATAAAATAATTACAAATGTATCAAGAATTATTATTAAAGTTACAAATACCCTCTTCCCTTCACCTGATTGTCCTTCCCCTGCCCCCTCTGAGAAGACCCTTCCATGTTTTATTACAACGTTCTTTCGGTTCTCAAATTTGGTGGCATATGAGTGATTAATTTTGGTAGTGGATACATTATACATAGGTTCAACCTCGTGTTATAACTAATCTTATAAATTAAAACCATATAATCCCATCAATTGCAAAATTTAATAGAGTAAGTGAATATGTAATTTCATTGATTTGGGCTGCAAGCCTGCAAAAAAAATAATAATAATTTTTTTAATTAAAATTATAATATCAAATAATAATCGTAAATTTAGATGGAAAAAAAATAATAATATGACTTACCGAGTTTTGGTCTACTGGCGCTTGCTTTTTTTGGATTGTGAATTTGTGAAATGTTGAAGACTCGCGGAAAGAAAAATATTGAAGACTGAAAAATTGAAAAGGCGATGGAAATGAGAATATCTCGTATTTAATATCATATTCTTTGGGGAAGTAGAATATAATATTTCGAGAAAGTAAAAAAAATGTTATATTTTGTGGGAAAGTGTAAAACTGTGAACGAGCTTTTGATTATATATATGTATATATATAATATATATATATGTGCACTATTTAATTTTAGTATACATATATAAAAATCTTTCTATAAAAAAAAAATAATAATAATTAAAAAATTTTAAAATTAAAAGTTCAGTGGGAGCAGTTGCCCCCACTTGCCCCTCTGTGGCTACGCCACTGTATGGAGACCCAGAACCAAGCGAAACTTTAACCATGTAAACCCAACAAAACAAAACCATGTACTTGCTCCCATTATACAATATATACAGAGTAGTCATTCCTTGAGTTTAAGAACTAAGTCCAGTAATTACACCCAACAGGGTAATTAGTAACACTTGGAAACCAACTCTAAGCAGCTCCAGCACAGGATTGCGGTAATTGGCCAAATGGTACTTCAGTCAACTACCAAAACAGTTCAATATATTTAGTTTAAGATATCACAAACAACAAAAATTTTGGAACTTCCCTATGCTCTCCGCGATGATTCTGTCTTAGACCTCCGAGGAAAGGCAAATGCAGAAGCCAAATGATGCCTAATCCGAGTGAATTTCACCAATAATGGTGCATAGTTAATGATGGAAGTGGCTAAAATCTCAAAGTAAGTTGGCTTTGGCGTTGAGGGGCAGCCAAGAGATTGGATTAGTTCATCCACAGAAAGTACTAGGAACTTTGGGGGTGCATTTAGAGCAATGTTGTGAACTTGATGCTCAAATATCTTCCCATGCTTATCAAGTTTGTACTCGGAAATCCCATCAAATCGGCCTCGACTCTCCCATGGTACTCGTGGGATACCATGGACAGTCCAGCGGACAATTATGGTGCTCTCCACAGGTTGCCACACACTAATAATGTCAACCCACAAGGCCTTGAAAAATATCCTGCCGTGGAATCTTAGAGCCCAGAAGATTGACTTATAGTTCTCAATGCCGGCAAAAGTGTTGAGCGGATCCTTGAAGACAATATCATCCCTACACAATGTTCATGGAAAACTTTAATATATATCATTTAACAAGAAACACTGAAGATAAAATCTACGGAAAAAAATCTGACCACGTATAAATATATATGAACGAAACTTTGTGTGACCCTGTGAAAAGGGTATCTCTTGACTTCATGCCATCAACAAACCAAATCACCTCATATGGCCCAGCTGTAACATAATGTTCATACACAAGCCTCTCCCTCACAAAACTACATTGCATGTGATTCTCAGCTAGGCTATATGGCAAGCATACATAGTCAAACGCAACAATTAACTGTTCTGGAATAATATAACAACTTAAGCAGTGCATGTGATATGCTCCGACTCTTGATTTTTAATAATTTATGGTTCTATATCAGTCATAAATACAAAGAATTGATTATATACAAAAAATAATAATAAAAACAAAAACAAATGCAATCCTGCTGCTCAAAGCAAAAAATAAAAACCATGGCACACACCTGACTAAAAAAATGAAAACCACGGCACACACCTCTCTATCTCCTACATAACAGCCTAGTAAGACACTGACTCCTATGTTACCACAAATCCACATACTAATTTATCTGAAACACCAATAGCTTTGGCAACATTCCACAGATTTTACAAAGCAACCGATAGAATCCAATCCTGTTAACATGTTCCCTCAAGAAGTATGAGCATTGATACGGGTACAAGTAATTTTTCACAAATCAATAAAAATTGATAAACTATGTTGCATTGATATGGGTACGAGTAACAAAATCTAAGATACGTATAGAGCATGCTTCAAAGTACACTATCAACAGTGACTCGGGGGCGCAAATATGCCTCGATCATAGAGCATCACGTATTGGTATCAGGCAATACACAGAAACAGACCATAAAAAAGGCTCAAAGAATTCTAAAAAATCATAAAAAGATTGGAAAAAAGAAGAATTGAGTCCATCAAATAAATAAAATATATCATGCAGCACATATAACATGGTCAAAATGATGAACACATGTTACCAAGCTGGCCCACCACCGTAAATATTTGAATACTAAAAATATCTTTATAGGCAAAAATCCACTAAAAGAGGCACCCAACAGGGGCACAACCCATGTACATGCAAGGTGTTCAAACTATAAAAGAACCCATAACAAAAGCTCATATATCCCAAGAACTCCATACAAGAATAAATTGAGATATAATTCTACGACCTAAAACAATGAAGTTCTCAAAGGAATTTGTTAAAGCTTAAAGGGACTATTCCCTCAAAAGTACACCTGCTCCTTTCCTGACAATTGCACCATATCAGCCAAAGGGGAGCAGCATCCCACACCTTCCGCCCCGACACTGGCCATAGAACACTCAATCTCAAACAAAAAGAAAAGAAGGCTCCACAACTTCTGAACCACACAACAATGTTAAAGATGTTGAACAATTTTCCCTTCCACCTCTTATGTTTTAAACTAATTCGTCATTTGTTCCACTCTTTTCTTCAACTTGTCTATAGTGAAAATAGCTCCCAACTCTATGTACATGCAAAGAAAAGCCTTCATACATCAAATACCCTTCCAAGGAAGACAAGTCTTCCTTCCCCAATTAAACCTTAGAATGCACTGAAGGACTCAACTCTAACCACCTTCCATCTAATAGGGTCTTTTAACTCTCCACAATCATTGTAACCTTGAAGCATCCTAACCAAAGAAGTCACGAAAACCATCTCCCAATCTCAGGCTCCAATAAGCGATAAACATTGGGCATGAAACGATTCCACCAGCCGAGAAAAAAACAAAGTTTGAAAAAGCTGCATCCATGTCTGTTAATATCCTTCATGATGCCTCTGCACGAACCAGCGCGAGGCCTATAAGTCACATTCCAAAAATCTCACCTTGTCACATTGCACATCAAAAGGTAGATATAGGAAGTGACCAACACCCAATTCTTCGTGATGCCTCTGCACAAACCCACATCATGGGACATCACCACCTCACCTAATATTTGTTCTTCACCACTACACAGCTCCATCTAAAGCAAACCTCCAAAATCAATTGCCTACCTGAGCTTGATTGAACACAATGAATGTCTTGATTCCTAGTCCACGTATATATATATATATATATATATATATATATATATATATATATTGGATAGCACAATTTCATTTAGTCAACCAGTTATGCTTAAGACTCTTCGCCAAGGCATCCCAATGAAAGTCTGTTTGCAACTTTCTCAACCTCCTCTCACCCGTGACCTGACATATAACGGTAAAACAAAATATGATGCAAGTAGGATAAGTCAACAATGTACTCTTAACAAGAGTAGGTCTACCCCCTTAGAGAGATATTGTCGCTTCAACCCTATTAACCTTCTTTGGAACTTGATTCGTAATTTCTTTGGGTTAATTATATCATAGATCTTCAAGGATCGAATAAATTAAATTATTATGCTTAATTTTTTATAAAAAAAATAATATATAAATAAATTTTAAATGTATGTGAAATCAAACTTAAATAATTCAAGAACAAGTGAAAGCCATAAGATTTTCTTTTGTACAAAAAACCTACAATGTCATGTGATAGCATGATAACTCAATTAAGTTCTTAATTCTGACTAAATTAAGTGATTATCCAATTAAAGGTAATAATTTTCACTTAGAATGGGATAAACTTTAAGTGAGTAATACTTTACTTATCACTAAACGCTAAACACGTAAAATTTAAGCAAGTATCATAGAAATCCTCAATTACAATTAGCACTTAAAAATTTGAAATGCTTAATTTTCAGTTTTATCAAACACCACCCAAGCATCAAACTCAAGAAATTTACAGTTTTGGAATTCGATGGTTTGAGAAGGAAAAAAAAAAAGTACTATATATATATATATGGTAACTAGTTTACCAACTTGTAAGGTAATATAGCTCTAACCTAGAGATGCACAAACAAAAATGCATTGTCTGCTTTGTCTTTTGCAGCAAATTAATAAAATAGACATAAACAGATTTATATTTTACACGTAGCAAGGAAAGCTAAATGGAAGGACGCAAAAAATATTGCTATGCAACAACGCATGGCACAACCCATGAGACATGGTGAGATGTTTATGGATATTAACTTCTTTCCAACGCTGCTTTTTGTGTTGAACACTGAATTGAACGAGATGAGCAAAATGGTAAAGTTCATTTTGCAAGAAAAACTACAGAGCTTCTCAAAGACATATTATACTTCCAACAATGTGGATATTTTTATTTTATTTTTCATGCCAAAGGAAAAAAGAAGGGAAGAGGGGCAACCAAATTTTGCTAGAAGAAAGGCAGCTGGACAGCCGGGAGTTGATTTGGGGAACATTTGACCTCGAAGTGATGGAGTAGGTTCAGTGGAGAGAGGGGTAGAGAGGACTCATGCATTGCTGGCTCGGAGTTACCAATGGCCGAAAATGGAGCAGGGTGTACATCTGCTTTAATTATATGATTGAAGGTTCCTGAAGAGTGAGATAATCTAATATCTAACCATTTACTTAAAAACTGGTTCTACAACCACGAACTAGCCACTCTAATTTTAGAAAATGAGATATGAGTCCGTCATCAAGCATAAGTATTTTTTTAATGTGTGTTTAAACACCTTTCATTTGAGAGTGAAAGGAGATCATCTGTCATTAGCTCAACAAAAGCTTACATTTTGTCATCATAACCCATTAGGTGCAAAAGCAGCAAATGCTAAAAACCGCGATGGCTTCAAACATAATAATCTAGTTTCAATTTTGTCTAATTTTCCTCAATTTGAGTAAGATTAGTTGATTGGAAGGCGCTGTTCTCTCAGGTCCAAAACAATGAAAATTCCAAATTTGTACAGCAATCAAACAGATAATAACTGCGAAAAAACAAGAAGGAAATCAAAATTCAAACCTGTAGATGTCAAAACTGAGTTCCTTATAGAAAATCTCAGGAAACTCCTCTCGCAGAGTCCGAATTGCATAACCCATATTCAAGTAGTAATTCTGCTTATCTTCATCCTCTTTGTTCTGCTTCGGTGACGACGTAGTATCGGGCATCACCGGAGCTGCGAACTGTTCGTACAACCTCAAGGCATGCCTCGAAGAATTTGAAACTCTAGCCTCCAAATCTTTTATTCTCGTATACAACCTAAACTTGCTATTGCTTTTCAAGATTGTGAGGTTTTGAACATTTCTAGGGTTTGTGATGGACACAAACTTGGAAGTAGTTTCGGGGCGACAGCCGGAGATGGAGGAAACTTCAACGGAAGGTACGAGAAAAGCCATCGGAATTATATTCCGGGGAGGTTTTATATACTAAAAGAGAAAGTCAGAGGAACCTTAGATCGGTGGGAAAGGAAAAGCCATTTCTGTGACGCGAGTGAAATACGAATATTCGGGATAGGAGGTGTTTGTATGGAGAGAAAAATCAGATTTGGATTTTCCCGGAAGGAGACAACTCGAAGAAAAAAGGAGATAAGTAAGGCATTGGATAAGGATAATTGGATTAACAGTAATAAGATTGGCAGATGAGTATCTGGTTTGTTTCAAGGTTGTGAAGCTTCCACGAATTGCTATTTGCCACGTTTTCAGCATTTTGATTTTTTTCTCCCTCTTTTTACGATATACATTATGTTATTAACGACAAGGCTAGTTTGCAGCGACAGTCCAGATTTACTTTGAAGACACGTGGACACAATTTAGATCATTTTTAGATAATAACATTTTTTTAAATTTATAAATTTGAACAATGATATTTCATTTTATAAAAAATAACAAACACAATCTTAATTGATATAAAATATCTAATATGCCTTAGATTTTATTGTAATCCTCTAATAAAATGGCCAAACTATCCTCATTTATCTCCGTGTCTTTTCAATCCCCTATTTGGCCAAATAGACTCTCGTATCTCTTTGATCAGATACATTATTTGTTTATTTGTGTTAACTTCAAAGGAGAGGTTTTTGCAGCCGTGGTAGAGGCTAAACTGGGCAAGGGTGGCCGAAAAAATGGAGGGAATTGGAACAGCGAGACATCAGTGAGGAATATTGAATCGGCGCTCGAAGTCGTTCTAGAACTTTAATTTCCAATCAAAAGTCAGACTCCGATTCTCTATAAGCACTCGAACTTTCTCGCAAATTCGTCACAGTCTCGAACTCGGAAGAACCAAGTCCAAGCGTGCGTGCGATCGATGAAAGCTCTTCGCCGGAATAACCAGTTTGGGGATCGCCGACAAGTGGGTCAGTTTCTGGGGGTAAGTCGCCGCGCTCAAGGGGGGTGGGCGGGAATGGGTTGGGTGGCGGGCCAGATGTAATGGTAGGGATTCAACAAGTGGTCGAAGGCGGCGGTGAAGACAAAAGTCGTCGTTAAGAGAAGAGAGAAAACGATCGATGAGAGCTCTTCGACAGAAGAACCAGTTTGGGACTTGTTGCCAACGAGTCTAGTGGGTCAGTTTCTGGAGGGGTAAGTAACCCAGGACGGGTGGCCAGCGTTGGTTGGATGAAAGGTGGCCAGCGTTGGTTGGATGGCGGGTTAGAAGTGATTGTCGAGGTTCAACAAGTGGTGGTCATTGAGAGGGGTTGAAAGAGATACGAGAGTCTGTTTGGCCAAATAAGGGATTGAAAAAATAGATATAAACATAGGATAGTTTGGCCATTTTATGGGAGGATTAAAATAAAACTTAGGGCATATTATACATTTCATATCAATTAAGGTCATGTTTGGTTCTTTTTTATAAAATGAGGTGTCATTATTCAAGTTTGCAAGCCTAAAGGGTATCATTGTCCAAAAATGGCCTAAATTGCATCTACCTGTCTTTTAAGCAAACATGGGAGTGTCACTGCAAATTACCCTAAACAAAATACATCAAATATATTTATAGTAATATGTAAAAAAAAAATAGATGCAATATAGTAACTCATAAGAGCATTCGCACTAGCCTCTCTGAATTTTGGCTCTCAAAAAAGCCATTTCAACTTTTTTATGAGCCAAGTCAGCAACTTTCTTTCTAACTCAAATTCAAGGCCTGTTTGACTATGAAACACTTCGTTAGCTTATGTCATCTACAAAATAAGAATAATAATAATAATAATTTATTAATTAATTAAAAGTCAAATATTTAAAATATTTACGAGTTATATTTAAAACAATAAATAACTCTCCGTATCATCAGTGCTAAAGCCACTTGGGCGATTCATATCGATGTTAGTCATGCATCCAAAATATTTGTTGATTTGTTTTCGGATGATGGACCAATGATTCGTCAAAACTATTGTATTTCGTAAAGATGGAATACCAAGATGTTGTGCACAACTTTTAGGGATTAGCTCCCATAATTTTTTCTTGCTTTGATCTACATCTGTATTCACATCGGAGTTAATGGACGTCCACGCCCAACATAAAGCCTCATTTTCGGCCATGAACTAATTTCGATTTCGGATAATCAGTTATTGTGTAAAATGTTGGAAGTTACTTGATCGAAGATCCATGGAATTGGGTTGAGTTTGAAAATAGTAGTTAAGATTGAGCAAATAAAAGATGAAATAACTTGAATAGTAGAGAATAAAGATGGATTAGATATGATAAATTGTGGTAAGAGTTGGGGTACTTATAGAAGAGAAGTGAATTTTTTATTTTTTGAAAAAAGTTATAAAAAAATAGATTTTTAAATTATAGCCGTTAAGGCACTGTTTGTATCAGCCAAACAGTGCTTTAACGGCCAAATACACTATTTGTGCCAGAAATTCAAAATAAAAAGTAAAAAATGTTTTTAAAAATCAATTTTTAAGGGGGGGGGGGGGGGGGGGAAAGTTTTTAAATTTATTTTTTGCCCAAATCAAAATTTTTTTTTTTTGACAAACAGTGCCTAAACAATATATTTTTTATTTAATTAATTTAATTTAATTTTTTTTAGAAAAATGAGATCAAAATAACCTGTATTTGGGTTTTTTCCAAAAAAGTAAGTCGCCAAACAGTGCCTTAAGGCACTGTTCCTGATTTTTAAAAAAAAAAAAAAATTGCCCAAGACAATATCGTTTTGGCAAAGGAAAAAAAAAAAAAAAAAAAAAAAAAAAAAACCCGACGGTATTCCGCGAGCTAGATTAGTAGCCCATGTGGGCCCACCCAATTACTACTAGCCCGTTGCGGGCTAGTTTGGACTAGGGTTGCAAGTTGGGCAGCCCAACCTAGTCTAGTCCCAACCCAACCTCAATCCGAAGTTGGGTTGGGTTAGTCAACCCGATGTCAAAAAATCTGGGCTTTAACAGTGACCCAAGCCCGAATGTGTTTCGGCTGACCAGATTAATTTTTTTCTTTTATTTTCTTACAAACAAATATACAAATTACATCGTTTCCTTTCCAATTTGAAACATGAAATATTCAATTATTAATTTTTATGTTTTTTCAACTCTAATTTTATTTTTATTAATACAAAAATATAAAACTTACCTATTTTATTTTAAATATAAAAGTAAAAGCTTTTTCTTTTTAATTTGTTATTAAATAAAATTTTATTTTTAAATTACGGCAAATAAAACCCTAAAACAATTCGTGTATATATATCTAATTCTATAGATGCCGAGTAGGCAATGGCTCCAATCAGAATAGGCAATAGCAAAACCAGAATAGACAAGAGTATATATATATATTGTTTGTGTTTTTACCAATTATCTCTCCAATCTCTCACACACACACATATACATACACATATATATATACATATATCAAATATTTGGAAGGAAAGAAAAAAGAAAAAAAATTTGGAAGGTGAAAAAAAAATGAAAGTTTTTTTAATGGAAGTTTTTTCAAAATTTTCAGAAAATTTTAATTCATTGATAATTTTTTTAAAATCTTATCAAACTACTATTAGTGTGGCTGTGAAGTATTCAATTATTATTTTTTGCATTTTTTTAACTCTAATTTTAATTTATTAATACAAAAAAATAAAACTTACCTTATTTTATTTTAAATATAAAAATAAAAAACGTTTTTCTTTTTATTTGCTATTAAATAAATTTTTTATTTTTAAATTATTCGGGTTGCTAAGTAGAACATTTTCACCTGTTTCAGTTTGCTAAGTCGAACATTTTTAAAAAGCTTTTTTCTTTTTATATGTTATTAAATAAATTTTTATTTTAAAATTATTCGGGTTGCTAAGTAGAACATTTTCACCTGTTTCAGTTTGCTAAGTAGAACATTTTTAAAAAGCTTTTTCTTTTTATATGTTATTAAATAAATTTTTATTTTAAAATTATTCGGGTTGCTAAGTAGAACATTTTCACTGCTGCTAATTTTTATTTTTAAATTATTCGGGTTTCGTAATAAAAAAATTTCTTACGAAAGAAACTCACAGTCGTTTGTTTCTTGTGTGATGGTCAAAAGTGTGAGTTACTGTCTTAAAGAAAAAAATAAAAACAAACAAGCAAACAAAAAACACGAAGCGTTTTTAATTTTTGGGTTGGGTTCGGGTTGAGCCCGAGCCCAACCCGAATTGTCTGGGTTTTAAAAAATTCCAATCTTATTTAGGCCCGATTTGTGAATTTAAAAACCCAGGTCCCAAAAAAATTGAGCTGTGCGCGGGTTGGGCTGGGTTGGCCTACCCAAGTTGCACCCCTAGTTTGGACTGATCCTTGCGAAAAGGGCCGTTTGACCAGGGCGCTACAGATGGCCTAAGATGGTGATGATATATGCCACTTTATTAATTTAATTTTTATTAATAAGAGTAGCTTGGATTTTTTTTTTTTTTTAATAGCGAAGGGTAAATAATTTTATGTTGAAGAAAGAAAAACATTTATGTTGAAGAAAGAAAAACAAAACACATTTCATTTTGATTTTAATAATTGCATTCGTCAAACATATATAAAAACATCATTTTATTTTTGCATCATTTCATGATCATTTATTTTCCTTCCTACCAAGTATAGTCTAAATGTAATTCACAAATTACATTGCTTTCACCGAAAATTAAAGGTGGTAGGTACAAGTAATGTTGAATTTTTGGTGGTAAAACAACTCCAACCTAGAATGAATGTGATTGATACTAAAAATAACAAAACGAAAACAAGAAAATGAGAATAGGTTCACCGAATCGTTGAGAATATACTACAATGAAGAACAAAACCAAGAGTAGAGAGTTGAACAATCAACAACCATCCCCACAATACTAGCATAGATTTAGAGCTACGTAACAAATGTACCAAAACACCTCCCATACGAAACTTAATACTTTGAGACTACTACACGTAACACATTACCTGTCAGCATAGCTATATGATCTGTCACACAAACACGTCATAACGTACAACACCTCACAGCATTGCTCCATGTCAAATTTCTCTCTCTCGGCTTCCAACACATCCTATCCTAAAATGTCTCTATTTAGTTCCCAGTTTCAACATCTTTCTGAATGGTTTACATGCCATTATTATTATTATTACTTGTCTAAATACCCATTTTCCATCTTATAGGTAGAGTATCATTACCATGATTAAAAGGGCTAACCGATGAAGAGGCTGTTTCCAATTTTGAATCCGTAATTTCGAGATTAGAATGGGCCAATACTCACTCTAGGTGCCATTACCATAATTATTGTCCAAAGTCGCAAGGCCAAATTATGAACGAAAATAAAAGACATGCCAAATGAACCAAGTAAAACAAATCGGTCATCATTTCCTAAAAGGATTAGTAAAAATTTAATAGGAAGCCGAATGATTTTATAGTTCAGAGGGGATGAAAATGAGTGCAAGATGAACCCGACCAATTTAGTCAAATGAGAAATCTGGATTTGGTCTTGGTTACGAATATGGCAGGATATTAATGAACTAAAAGCATGCAGATGATCAGAAATGTAAAACTACATGTGAAAGCCATATTATAGAAGGAATGCACATCAGTGGCAAGTCTTTGCAGTATGAAATTCAAAATTAGTTTTGACATTGGAAATCACCCACCATCTAGCAAGCAATCTATGTCAAATGCCACAAACTCGGTGCTAAAAGGTAAATATGCCCAAGTAACGGAACCTAAATTCTTCAAAAACTATTACTAACAATTGCTCAAATCTGAAGCACGATTAATCATTCATTATATCCTAATAAATTAAGATAAGAATGCATTACCCTAAACCAATAACAAGTTATATGAAATAAATAGCTACTTGTATTGCAAGCGTGCATACAAATCAGATTGAAATCTACCTCATAAATCAGTGCACTTAATTATGAGTGAGAATCAAACAGAAAAGAGAGAGACTGTGACATCATTTTACTTCAAAAAAATGGAGATAATAAAGCAGACATAATAGCCTGAGGACCTGAAATCAACACCAGTTTGTCTCGCTCCTAAAAACCATTTGACAATGGTCAAAACTGTTCAAAAGACTCACTACCAAGTAAAACAAATTCAATTTATAGAAAATACAGCCAAACCAGTTTCTATAGCAAATTATACAAACTTCTTACTGCCAGTTAAATTTTTAAATTTTTTATTTTTAACTCTGCTTACAGAAAAATCGCACCTCATAAGTTACCAAATCAGAGTTCTGAATCATTAAACAGAGAGACGCATGAAGATGTTGTTAAGCAGTAAAATAACTCAATCTACTTTCCCCATCAAAAAACAGTCTGGCACAACTGAATCAATAGAACTTTTTTATTGGCGAAATTCTAGCTGTGCATTCGTTGTGTTTCTACTTCCCTTCCCTCACCCAACCCCTAAGGCCATAATGATGAAAAAGAAACATCGAACTGACGGTCCCTAAATCAATATCCACTGACAATTTGTGTCTTTTCATTTTTCTTTCCCCTTCTCTCTCTTTCGTGCTTGCTTTAGTTTACCTTTCTGCAATGTTTAATGGTCAAGGAAGCAACAAAATAAAATAAAAGCTTAAAATCTTACGAAAAAACAGACAAGTCACACTTATGTTTTTAAATCTTAAGAAGTCAATATTGATATAGGTATCTCCACCCCCTCTACAGAGGGGAGGGGAGGGGAGGTTTATGGTTCAAGTCTCTCTATTCTTGAGACAAAAAGAGCTCACAGAGTGCGTGAGCTGTTTTCCTAACCAAAACCGAAAAAGAAAAGGCCTCATAAGAATGATTATACTGTCAAATTGGACTGATGATCCCACCATATATGCTTTTAGGCAGTTTAAATTCAATAAGTGAACATTTTCATTATCATAAATCCCCAAAAGGACATTCACCGGCACATATAATGATAAAAAATGAACATGCAACTCTTTATTGGTTTCATTACTTCTGTTTTTTCCCCTGGCCATGTGAGAAACAGTACAATGTCATGATTTATCAACCAAAAAGCCCAAAAACAGACATCAACCTCATATTCATTCATCTAAAGTCATTTGATGAGTAAATTTCTAAATCAAAATTGTATTATAGACAAGGGTTCATGTAAGAAACATAAATATTAATTCCATTTAAGCTCTTAGGAACCAAAATACTATCTGCAGAGTGCACAATTTTCTGAGCCAGTAATTCCCAAACAATAATAGCAGCTATTAGTATAAAACAGAAAAACTATATCTCATTTTCACCATACAGAATTGAAAAACTATATCTCATTTTTGGTGCTTGATTGAGCACCAAAAAGAAAAAGATCACTGAAATTCAATTCAAGTGAGCAATAAGAAAAATTACAAGGTCACCACCAAAACCTTGGATGAATGGCATGCCCTCCACCTTCCCAAAGCGAAGGTTGAGGGTTCAAACCCCAGCGAGGGCACGAGGCTGTGAGTAAATTTACCCATGGGAAAAAAAAGTACACACTGTTTTGTTTTGGAATGGAAATTAAGAAAACAAGTCTGCCAGCTTTCTCTAGTTAGTAATGTTAACAGGTGTTGTTTTGGTGATGGATTTGTTTTGGTGATGGATTGGTGGAATCGTTGTTGGTATCAGAATGCAAATAAAGGCAACCTAACCAAAAATTGTCCCACCAGGGACTATGATTTAGTTAACATAGAATTTCTTCCAACATTCGGCAATTAACAGGCTTCCGTGATTGAACTTGGCCACTGTGATCCATATGGATGCACCAAGCTCTCATATAAAATTATGGCAAGCATAAGGAATCAAAGTAATGGTCTATGTTGGAGGAAGGGCTAGGAGTCACTCCCTTATCCTCTCACACACTGTTATGATAAAATGTACTATTGCTGGCGAATCAAACCAATGCTAGGATGAGCTTGCCAGATAGAGGCAAGAAGGTTTGCCTAATTGCATTTCTCCAATGCCTTTCTCAAAATTCTTGGATTGAAGGTGCGCCCTTAAGACAGGTCCTTTTGAGGTTACAGTTAGATTCTATACAACCCTCCTTATGATTTATCCCCCGGCAATGTAGATAATCTCATAAATCAATGGAGGCAATGAATTTCAACTATCCTGGGTACCAAAATTTACCTAGAACCACATGTTTACATGTATATAGATATAAAATATTAAAGTTTTAATTAGGGTTGACTCAGGTGGGTAAGTCAGTTGAGTGCAAACAATTCCTTGGAGGAGAGTTTGTGAGTACCAACTAGGAAAAAAAAAAAAGGGTTGTAATTAGCTTAATACATCATACAAAAATTCATTAACATATTAAAGGTGGACAGTTTGACATAGACGTCAGACCATCCCCCTTTTTTTATCTGACACGTCTCCTTTACTTTGAAGGGAACATTATACGATTTGCATTATTCAAAAACAGAACTTTCCATCAGGCAATAATGAAAAAGAGCATAATACTTTCTTCTTCTTTTCCAACAATGTATAAACAATTCTTGTTGAAACTATACAACAGAAATTTATATATAAAAGTAATACTTATATTCAACACGAATCCTCAACGAACCCATAATTAATTTCCATTGACAGCTTATGCCAAAGAAATGAAAAAAACATAATATCCCAATCATGTAATGAAATGAGAAGCAGAGTTTGTGAAATATAATACTAGAATTGAAAATAAAAAGCCACTATATGGAAAATACAATTTTCTTTCTAAGTGACTCAGTTGCAAAGAAACAAATTAAATCACCCATATAAAATCTGTAATTAAGCAAAAATACGACAGATAAAAATTTCACAAGCCTTATAAAGATCTCAACCGTGAGTGTTAACAGCTTCCCAAAGCAGATTCTGAGCCTGAAGGGCTGCAGTCCTGAGTGTCTTGATAGTCATCACATTGGCGTCGAAGAAGGACAGGCTCTTATAAGGCAAATTGTGCTTCTTGCATAGTTCCCTCACAAAAGGAGCAACATTCCTCAATTGGCACCGCGGCATCCGGGGGAACAGATGGTGCTCTATCTGAAATTGCAGCCCACCATGGAACCAATCCATCCAACTCGAGCACGAAATGTCAATTGTCCCTTGTGTCTGTATCTCAAACCAATCGCTCCCCTTAGGCGGTCCAACAAAGACATTGGCTGAAAAATGGTTCAAAGTGAATTGAACATGCTGAATTGCACACGCAGCAAAGCTCACCAACACAAACAACACCCTCTCCGTCCAATTGGGTAAGCACGAAACAAGGAGAGGAAACCAGGTCCAGAACACAAGAATCCCCGCTAAATTCAACCACCTATCGGGCACTTTTCTCTTCGAAAACAACAACAAGAATGTTTGGACGAAAAGATTAACCCGAGCTACGCACATTACAGGATAAAATGTCAAATGCTGCTTGCTCACTAGGAACTTACACAATGGATCAAATGTCAACTCCCTACCATAGAAACAAGATGTAATGGACTGAAAAAGCTTCGTAGAGACGCAAAGAAAGGGGAGGTGTTGCAAATCAGGATCATAATCAAGACTATTGCAAGCTAGATGATGGGCATTGTGAGTCCACTTCCACCAAGCAATACTGATCCCGGTTAGGCAATTCCCGGTTAGGATTTGTGTAATCCTGTTACATCGACGATTCGACATCATCACATAATGCCCAGAATCATGACCCAAGAAAGAAACTTGAATCCAAGCAAATCCCAACAATGCAGCACCACCCATATGAACCCAGAAACTATTGGAATACAAAACACCATAAACACATACGGAGAACAACAAAACAATCGCAATAAGGGCATAGATAACCCCATGTCCTTTTTTCTCAAACATACCCGATTTGACAAACTCAGAAGCGAGTCTTCGATAGTCCTTGGACAAATCTGAGACCTCAAAATCTTTTAAATAATACCCAGTAAATAATTTATCAAGGTATTGCCAAGCAGTACCTGGATGATAGGCAATGAACGCATCGGTGACGTCCTGGCCAGCCTGATTCAGGAGTGGGATATCCCCACCCGGGTGTTCCTTAGCCCAGTCCGTCACATCGTAAACCTTACCCTGGATAGAGATCCACAGATCACCAGGCTTGTTGTGCTGTTTGAGATCTTCGGCCGTAATGTACTTCTTCTGATCACAAGCCATTGGAGGAGGATAAAACCAGACCAGCGAAACAATCACCCCTGATAGATAAATGGGGTGTTTGGCTTGATTTTGAACTGCCCCAAAATCAGTTTTTTGGTTTTTCTTCCGATTTGTATGCGGATTTGAGTTGCTTTGTAATTCTGTTATATGTATATATGTCTCTGTATACGAGGAGAGGCTTGTATGTATTGAGAGGTTCGTGTTTGTAGCGACGCGTTCGGTGATTGGCCGTATAATGTGGGAGTTGATGAAGTTGGGAGACGTTGTAGAGAGACTACCATCACCTAAGGGTGACCCCTTATTACGTGAACCTAGATCCTGCCTAGCTGGAGTAGATATTCGGTGAAACTTGAGTAGATATTTAGTTGTTAGTGGACAAATTTTCACGTAGGTGGAACCTATGGAACGGCCTCATTCACTAATATCTTCTTCAGGAGAAGATATTCAATGGCATCGGACACATCACTAATTTTTTGGTTAATAAAATGCATTATTTTATAAAATTAAATACGCTTATTTCTTAAAATAACTTACAATTAATTACTATATTAATTTCGATTGGACGACACATACATATGATAGTGACACAGGAAATATCTACGGCCACCCAATAATTTCAGATCCCTCACGCAACGGTTACCTTACACGTGGCTCAGGCTACACCCTGTATCTTCGCGCTCCTCCTAAGACATGTATGTCTCAGTAATTGAAGGGGTCAATCTTGACATCATTTGCATGTGGGTCCCATAGTTGATGTAAATATGAGCGGCGGCGAATATTTGGGGATCCTACTCTTTTTAACTATTCTTGTACAATCGACAAACGTTAATTTTTGACAATAAATAGTTTTTGTTTATGAGTTAATTACGTACTAAATGTTGCTTATGAATTCAGATTATAACTAATTACGATTCTATTACGATTCAGAAAATCGTCTGTAGAATTCAGTTGTGACGTTAATACACTCAAAAATAAAATAAAATAAAATAAAATAGAAAGAAGACACTAATTAAAATTGAAAAAGAAATTGAATTTTAATTAAAATGGGATTACATTTTATGGTTATAAATAAATTGGAATTCATTTAAAGGAAAATACATTTTATTCCTTTTTATCCTTAATGGATATGTATGGGTATAAGTATATTTGCATAGGTAGCTACTTTAGACCAAACATATAAAATATGAGGAATAATTTTGGTACGTTAAAAATATGAGTAATAATTTCAGGACAAGAAGAAAAATGTAAAAAGATAGAGGAATAATTTTGGTAAGTTAAAAAATGAGTTACAATCATTTACCAAATCCCCTAAAATCCTTCCCGTTTTATCCACCTTATCTAAGATATAAAATTTCCCGTAAAATTTGGTCAAAGCCCAATTCTTATAAAATCCCATCCATTCCAAACATGTGAGATTCATTTCCACATCTAATTCTAGTAAAATCCTCCCATTCCAAAGAGTGTAAAAGTATGATTATTTTAACTAGGAAAAAAAATAAGGTAGGAATGGTTATTTCTTTTTAAATAAAAAAATTAATAGTTTTTAAGAAGTTTATATATATATACACACACACTTACAGAAATTTAAAATGGACAAATAAATCTATTTTTAATAAGAGAATTTTAAACATGGTACATGATTTTTCTCATCCCTCAAAAGGAAAAGTTTCTATACAATACATCCAACCCTTCTCACTAATTTTCTCTTTCTATTTATAGTGCTCTTTCAACATTACTCAACTATTTATATTTTTGGATAAATAGATAAGTGCTTATCCGTTACATTTGGCCTCTTTTTTTTTTTTACCCGTCTTTGGGTTGATGGGCCTTCTCCCTTCTTGGGCCGATCCAGCCTGTGTGAATAGATAATTTTGATTCGGCCTTACACTTATCTCTTGGGCCTATTCTTTTGTCTGGCCCACCTGCTTAATTAGGTGTGCTAAGTAGAATTGAAGAATGGATTGAGCCATGATGGCTTAAGTTTCTATTGTTAATACTTTTTAGGTTCTGGTAGCATGTTTATTATCGTTATTATGTAATGAACAATATGAATATAAATGCATTTAACCAAAGAAAGAATTTGTACAACAGATCTGGAGTTTCACAGCTACCATTCACACCTCAAAACGAATGAAATACTACATTGGAAACTGTCAACATACTCATTTAGTAATACTATAATTGGAGTCCATTTCCTGAATGTGCTCTAAGAGTTACTAGAGCTAACAATATCAATATATTATGTGCATATCTGTCACTCTCAATATATCCTTATGTGCATGTCTTTCACTTCTACCACGGGCCACTGGAAAAAATTATGCTTTTTAATTCACTATATATAGCAGATTATTGCTGTAAAATTCGTATCCCAGAATTACAACACTAGAAACTTTGACAAAAAGGCCCCAAATCACTCTGATCCAATAACATCCCAATTGTGTCAATATTCAAGTTTGTAAAAGTTCTCAGATTCTTGGTAATCCCAAGATGATGTTAAATTTCATTACCGTTCCCTATATTTCTGTGATCTCCATGTAGCAAGTCTGCTGAATATTTTTTATTTTATTTTATTTTTATCAGCTTGATGATTAGTGGTCATGAAATTTTGAAAAAAAAGAAGCATATGGCAAAAACAAGAAGACTTATTAATTTTTATGTCCTAATGTTATATGAGATAGTAATATAAGCAGAGAGTTTATATATGGAAGCTATAGAAATATAATCATGAGAAATTTATTCACAAGCACCCCATAGAGAGTGGTTTAGACTTTCAGACATCACTTTTGATAGAAGCACTATATTTAGTCTGATCATCATAGTACTTAGACCACAGCATCACACCACCATACTTGGCAGAACCCTTGATTGCTGGAAGCACTTGTGAAGTGAGATCAGGTACCGGGATGAAGCCACTTCCAGCTGCTTCAGGGGCTGCAGGTAGTCCCAGGAAGATCTTCGTGGCCGGGATATCTGAAGTCCACTGCTTCCAAGCATCTTCCAGGTTAGTAACATCACCCGAGCTGTACTGACAGGGAGGGTTGTTATAGAATTGTACCCAAACATTGTCAAAAAGGCCGGTCTTAAGGGCACCCCCAATCCAAGCATCAGGAAATGGGCACTGGGGAGCAGCAGTTAAGTACACCTTCTTCCCGCGCTTGCTGTATGCAGAAAGATACCTTGCAAGATCATCCCAGTGTTGGCTTGTCCCTCCTTCAATGTCAAAGTCAATTCCATCCAAGACAGCACTGCCAAGAGGGCGCGAAGAGGACTGTCCGCCCAAGAAGTTATTCCATAGGTAAGTTGCAACTTGTTTGGCATCCTCGGATGAGGTCAGAGAGTAACTCCCAGCCCCTCCTCCTATAGATAGGATCACTTTAATGCCTTTAGCTTGACAAGATTTTATGTCCGAGCTCAAGCCAGTGCACGCGTTACTGTATGGATCACAATGACCAGCAAGATTGATCATGGGGGTCTGACCATTGCCAAAAGTGGCTAGAAATGCTACGTTCACGAAGTCATAGTTCCCCGTGGCACACGTCTCAGCCAACGTGCCCTCGTTGCCATTCTGGCCCCAATAGATGGCGATTCCACCGGCATCAGAACTAGGAGCTAGTATTAGCATTAATAAGGAGAGGAATAACATTGATGTAGCACATTGAAATGCCATTCTGAGCTACTTTTGCTATATGTAATGTAGTTTCTGTGGTTAACTGTGCTGGAGTGGAATGCCTTTTATAGGAGAAGGATGTTTGTACTATGAGGACTAATGTTTTGTGCTTGTGCTTAAGAGGCCGTGGCTTAACAGCTACTTAGTCCCAAGAAATTGTTAGAATTTTTAACCATTAGTGTTGGCTTTGCGTAGGGGGTATGTTACTAGAAACGAAACAAAACTTCATATGACAATTTCTCCTTCTTTCATTCTGAATTTCTGCTATTAAAATTTCTTAAATCTGCGTATATTGCTTTCTTTATTTACTTTTTTTAGAAAAAAAAAAAAAAAAAGGTATACAGATAGAAGAGAGAGTTAAAAAATAAGAAGTAAATATATATATATATATTTAAATTTTTTGTATATTGCCTTCTTTATTTACTTTTAAAAAATAAATAAAGTTATACAGACAGAAGAGAGAGATAGTAAAAAAAAAAAAGGAAAAATGAAATAATATGTCAGAAGTGGGATTTGAACCCACGCTCTCTCACGAGAACCAGAACTTGAGTCTGGCGCCTTAGACCACTCGGCCATCCTGACTTTTGTTGAGTTACATATTTTCATTATCAACTAAAAACGTAATTTTTTTTTTTCCTGCTGCCTATTTCCCCTTCCTTTTTAGGGGGCACAAACCTCTTCCCGAGCAACTTTGGCGCCCCCAGCCTCTAACGACGCCCCTTTCCAAAAAATATTCCGCGGATCTGATCTATCTCTTTGATGATCTTCTGTTACAGGACAAATACTGAGCTCCGATAAACAAGAAACTTGAATAGCCAATAGTACATAATTAAGAAGCTGCAATCTCCCGGAAAACGAGAACCAATTATTCAGCCAAGTCCGCACCCTCCTACAGTCCTACTAGTGTTACGACTACCATCCCAAAGTCGACAGCATAAGGATAGCTAACAGCGTAGAGAAGAAAATAAGAGCTGAAGCGTCCAAAGGATCCTTCACATTGAAATCGCCCAACTCTACTGGTTCGTCTGCTTCGGTGTCTTGATTAGGGCTCGGATGCTAGAGGGAATCGAAAGACGCTATGGCAAACAGATATTGGGTTATATCTAGTTTATTTTAACTATTAATTGTACTGAAATTTACAGATTATATAGTCTTATTGAGGAACTACTCGGGAAGAATCCAGCAACTCCGATGAATCGCGCTCCATTTATGTCGACGGACGCTCGACCTTGGGCTCCAATGCTACCTCCTCATCCGCCTTTGTCCAGCACTTTTTGGGCTACCATTAATGTGCATGATCGCCTTCAAGAATTGCATTATACTATCGATATTGCAAAAGCAATGTGAGTAGCTATTTCTTTTAATTTTGAATTCCAAGTTAGCGAGATGTGTATTATAATTAGCAATGTTGGTTATAATTGATTAACTATTCCATACACTACAGGCAGAAAGAATTAGAGATGTTGATGATGATCAAAGATGATAAAAGGTCTATGGAGGAGGAAACAGATAATGTGTCTAATGAAACTTCGGTTTGTGGGTTTGCTAAATTTCTCAAAGAAAATAGGTTTAATTTGATGTCACGAGAGCCACTTTCATTGGAAGCTGCAAATGCCTTAATATCAAAATTACGAGCTCAGCTTGAGCCATTTAAAGTTGTCACAGATGAATTGAGTCCTTGGGAGGAAAAATCTGCACCAGTTAGATTAGCTAATAAAATACAGAAGTCCAAGAGAAACAAAATTTGGCGGAAAAGAAAGAGAAAACGTGTTGCAGAAATGCTTGCAAAGGTGGTGCTTACATTTTCAACCTGTATCTTCACTCCTTATTTACTTATGTTGAAGATTTTAATTTTTTTCTTTTCTTATTTAATATTTTAATGACCTTCAGGAGCGTGAGCAATTTGATCAAGTTGATCAAGAAGCTGATGAATGGAGGGCTAGAGAGATTGCCAAGGATATTGCAAAACACAAGGTACTAAAATCATTTAATTTGTTGTGTGTGACTATCGTTTCGTAATCTCTTGTTTATGGTTCCTTGACTTCTGGGAAATCCTATCTCATTTTAGGACTCGTTAAAATTTAGTATTTTTGCCTCTTGATTATTTATTATGCCATCAGTAAGTTAGGTTTCAGGTGGTTAAAATTCATGCTAGGTCATCTAGTTCGAATTCTAATATGTTTTACGGAGTAATTGTTTCAGTATCGATTTCTAAAACGATACTTTGCACTATGAGGCTTATGGTACCTTGCACCCTTTGCCCTTGTAACGTTTCTTTAGATCCTTTGAATAATGGTAGAATTGCCTTAATTTGCAAACATGAAGGAGATAGGGTTATTTTTGTTTTAAACATGATAAACATCCTTTTAGAAAACTTGAATAATTAAAGAAGATTCCTATTGTCAAACCTCAAGGAGTGGGTACAAGGCATTTTAGATAATGAGAATACTTTGAGAGAACATTCCACATGGGTTGAGGATTGTAAGTCCTTGGCTAGAAATAGAGGCTAGAGTATTCTCGTGGAATGTTTAATAGGTTTAATACATCAATAGGTTTAATACAATCTTCTTGTGGTAATTTCTGCACTTAATGGTCTATGTCCTAGGGTATTCTCAAGTCAAGAGGAAAGCAGATTAAAAGGAAACAAGGGGGCCTTTTTGGTTTAGTTTTTGGGAACACAGTTCTCAAGAACTCAAAAAACAAAAAATTGCTTTCAGAGAACTATAAAAGACTGCTCTCTGGAAAGCACTTTTTTTTTTCCCCAACCGTTTTTAAGGAACTGTCTACCAAACAACTTTTTGTACTGTTTTAATTACCGAAAAAAACATTTTGTACTTCTTTCTGACTTTCAATTTACTGAAAACAGATACTTTTTTTATTTATTTATCTAGGCTGACTTTTGTATGATGGTTTGCCATCCTAACTTGTCTGATTATTTGGATTTAAACAATGTTATCAGTGACATGAAATGATAAACATTTGTGACCCAAATTTTGTTCGTTTTCCTTGCTTTTGTTCATGATTTTGATTAAGCGAATTCAAATTTTCGTGTGCTGTTTTCATAGCTCATTTTTTTTGCTTTACTAACTAAGCGGTAAGCCATATGTGTGCAGGTAGAAAAGATGAAGGAAATCGCAAAGCATAAGGCAAAAGAGGAGAGAGAAAGATTAGAGTCTGAGGTGAGTTGGTAGAATGCACTTCACTACAATATAAACTGATTAACTCTCCTGTTATACATCTACAAGTTTTTAATCTATATGAATCTCGGTGAACGCTTGACATGATATAGTGTTGTCATAAACTAAATTTACTACATTTGCTCTTTTCAACTAAAGATAGCCCCAACTACTTATAATTGGCTATACGGGTCATTTCAGCATTCTTCTCTTACTGGCTGTAGCATTTCTTGAATAAACCTTCAACTAGAACTCTGTCACTCCTTACCTGCAGGTGGTGTTTGTTGCATGCGATCTTTATTTTCAATCCATTGTGTTTGGCCGTCGTTCTTTATCTGTATTGTATTATCTTTTCTAGGTACAACACACAAGTAGCTTGACAATTAGCGTAAAACTTTGTTATGATTCTTATGAACATGAATCCTATGACTACACGAATAGAGTGGAATGTAAACATAAGATTCAAGTAGCCGACCCAAGTAGTTGGGAAAAAGCCAAGCAGTTGGGAAAAGGCTTATTGTTGTTGCTGTACTATTTTTTCTAAGTATTATTAATCACTAGATACCTTATTTGTAAAAAGAATCGGCCATTTTTATGCCCCAGTGAGATTGTCTATTTCTTTCTATTTGCTTTTTCAAGGTTACTTTATATGTTATATAGGACCACTGGCAATAGTTTGCATTTTGAAAGAGTTATGACCATTTAAGTAGTAACAAGAATTTGGATGAGAGTGTTTGGAGTTAAGAATTGAGACTAAAGTGCCTTGACCTGTTTATTTGCGATATCAAACACCACAATTTTCATACGAGATAAGACTGCTAACCTAGAAAAACTACAGCTCTTACAACCCAAGAGGTTAGGTAACGCAAAATGAGACAACCAGAAAACAAGAAAGTTACAAGAAGTCAGCTTATAGAACTGATTGCTAAAGAATGCCAGAGGCAAATGGGTTAGTAGTCCAGCAGTGAGTTTAAGACCAGGTCAAACCCGAAAAGACCAAAGGCTGGGCTTCAGTAGTGTTCGACCCACACAGAGAAAACTCAACCTTTAAAACATATCTTTCCAGTTCACTTAACGGGTGGGTAACCAGTAGGACATATTGGAAGATTTGAATCCTATTATTATGGTCCTTTAGAAATGCTGAAATGTCCAGTCATTATATGCTGTTTCCGATGTTATTTTTTTTCCTGGCTTCTTTTTTGTCTTTTTACTTTTTGGTTGTCCAATCTAAAAAGGAGTTTCTAAATTTCAGCTTGAGCTGATATTGATGGTGGAAAAGTTGCAAGAATTACGCTCCATCAGAATCCAAAAATTGAAAAAACAAGGTGAGTGATTCGGTGCTCTTCTTCTTTTTTTTTCCTAAGCTTACTTGTACCCATTTTGACTTGTGGCTTGTTGTAACGGGCCGAGCGCTTCTCAGTCCGACCCAGAAGCTTAAGCTATTAGGTGGTGCTAACACCCAACCCATATATACCCAATCACTTCCCCATCCGGATTTGATGTGGGACAACACCCTCTTGTAACATTTTTCCCCACCCAAACTTGCAACACCCTTGTTGTGGTCGGGCCACCGTGATTGGGTTTGGCTCTGATACCAATTGTAAGGCCGGGTGCTTTGTGGTCCGACCCAAAAGCTTAAACTATTAGGTGGTGCTAACACCCAATCCATATATACCCAATCACTTCCCCATCTGGATCCGATGTGCAATAAGACCCCCTTGTAACGACTGTCTTGTTTGTTTTCATGTTTTCCAATCTGGCTTGTAAATTTGTAATAGTGCAGATTCTTTTCATGCCAAGTTACTTTTGGCAATGTTCAAACTTATATTTAGATCATATATCATAAGTTATTTTCTCCAGTGTTGGCTCAGATCCTTAGTTTCTACTTGTTACAATTTGACTTGAATACTCCTTGATAAATGAATAATGTACCAGGACAGGTACTGTAATGGAATTCACTGATGCCTTTGGTAGCATGGGGTTCACACCTTGGAATTAAAAACCATATAACTTCAAACTTTAAACTGATTTTTCCTCCTATTCCAATCCTAATGGACAGACTCCATTCTACCAAACAGAGAATGAGAATATTTATTTGTTTGTTTTTCATAAGCAGGTATTGTGTTGAGGATTACCAAAAGACATGTCAATCAGTACAAGATGATCACAGTGAGGGCATACTCTCACACTCCAAACAGAGCTTGAGAGTATTTTATTACACTTCGACATTTTGCATAAAAGATATCTAAAATGCTTGTATATTCAGACAAAATCTAATACAGAATAAATATTCTTGAAATTCAATGCTCAATTTGTAATTTGGAACTTACTAAAAGAAATAAATCTAACATGCTTATGCAACTGACTATAAGACCTAAGTTGCTCCTTGTGAGATAGTTTAAACTCCTCATAGATGGGTGTATGTGTGTTTATTTTGATAGGAACTCTTTTTTTGTTGCCATTATCAGAGAATGAGGCTTTAACATATTGATAATTTGGTGGAAATACGGAACACATCGACTTGCATCGTCTTTCACTTTCATATCGAGATAGTTACAGATGATGTTTATGTATTTGGTATTATATGTCAATGCACCAATTACAACACATATGACTCTCTCTTTAATTTCAAAATCATGCCTGGTTGTGAAATCATGCAGGGCATTTTTTCCCTGAGGAGGATGAAAAGTTTCTTGATAGAGTTCGAGCTGCCGTTGAGGAAGAGGAGCGCCAAGCAATGGCTGCAGCTGACACCGAGGCTGCTAAGGATGCTATTGCAACTGCTGAGGAATCTAGAAAAATCATTGAGCGTCATGTGCCTGAATTAAAAGATTTGAACAATAACAAAGTTGGAAATGAGGAAATTCATGACCAGACAATTGACAATGAAAGTAAAGGAGACTCTAGAACTGTCAATGACAAAGAAGCTGGAAAACAAGGATCAGAATTACATGGTTATGGCGGGGCATATAATTCGTTGGCAAGTTTACCAATTGAGTTTTATCACTATTATCATGGCAGCAATACAGATCTGGGCACTCTTATAGAGGTGATTTTGACCAGTACCTTATCAATTCTCTTATATCTTGCAGGGTACTGCTATTTCTTATTGGCCAATGAGCACTAGGGTGCAAAATTTGGTTGATACCGGGGGGAGGCTTTTGCTATTGACCCTGTAGTGATTAGCCCTAAGGATGGTAACGATCCTTGTTCCCTTTCATTGGATGTACCTGGGGGGCAATCAGGTAAGGTGGAAGGCTCCAAATCCACTTTATGCTCAGGTACCACCACAGCCTGCACTCGGGGGGGCAATATATGACCAATCAGCCATGAACTTATTAATCAAGGACAATTCGTATGATATGCCACCTAGTCGCATTTATAGATTAATCTTCCCTCTGTAAATCAGATAAATGTAGTAAGCCATAGGAGACTGCTTTAAGTTGTGCATCACCAAAATTGTTATTTTGTGAAAGTGCTCAAAAATCATCTGCGTCTAAAAAAATTTATTCGCACCAAGTATATTGACCGTCAAGCTTAGACAGGAAAAGACTTATATGCATGTACATAAATAACGATGAAGCAGGCTGAAGCATAAGGAAATACCGTCATGCGCTCTAGGATTATGCATGGCAGTTCGAGTCCGGTGCTGCTTTCTTGATGGGGGCGGCGACTCTATGCATGCATCTGACATGTTATAGTGGCAACTACTTAACCCCAAAAAATGTTTTAGTTGCTACCTTCTTTTCTTTTTTTTTGGCTGTGGTATCTATGTTCTGTTTATGCCCTGGCTTGACTGCATGTAGATGCACACATATAACATTAACCAGATACTTCTCCACATTTGGAACCTTTTGCTTATAAGCAATTTGATTGTCACAATTTTATGATCTTTATTCTGTTTCTGAATTCTAATGACTCCCAGTTGACCTAAGGAATTCCATTCTTACGTGCAGGTTAGAAGAACTTGGGATGCATTTATAAGACCAGGAGGAAGGTGAGGATACCTATTCATTCTTGCTAGAGGATGCTGTTTCTCTTATAATATGTTCTAGTTATGACATCACTGTTCTTTCATTTGGAACATGTGAATGTGTGGTGTGGGGTTAGAATTGGATTTGCTCGTCAGTTCACCTTGAAAGTGCTTTCATGGAATTGACAAAGAACATTGCTTTCTGGTGAAAACAATATATTTGCTTTCTTCCTTGAATCACTACCCTCAAATGTCCACTACTGCTGTCCCACCCCTGATATCACCAACTCACATACCTATTGCCACTCCACCACGAGCAACTAGATTGCCGTTGCCTTTACTACCAGATTCAACATTATTCCTGCAAAATGAAATTAATAAACATTTTTATGTTTATGCTACAACAAGAAGCAAAAGAATGGAAATTCTATAGGACAATCATTAGGCCTATATGGAGCAGTGTTGTGAATTAAAAGAAAAAAGTACAACGCATCTATTTAATTGAAATGATAATGTTAAGATGGATGATAGAAGTCGATAGTAGAGATAGAGTTAATAATCATTATGGAGGAACTTGGGTGACTATTAGTGATAAAATGAGATAAAGTAGAGATAGGCGGTATGGATATGTGCAACGTAGACCTGTAGATGCACTAATAAGAATAGGAAAATTAGCATGCATAAAAAGTAAGAGAGAGGCTGACCAAAAGTAACACGGGATGGAGTTACTATAAAGGATTTATAAATAAATAAATATAATAGTAGAAGTTGCTTGTAATAGAACAGAGTGAAAAAGAAAAATCATGTGGCCTACCCTGTTTCTAATGGGGATAAAGCGAGGATGATGATGATAAGATATTTGAATGTTGCCTTGATAAATTTGATTCGTAATTATCTGTTGTTTTATGTTATAATTATATATATACAGACTGACAACTTACTCTTTGTTACTTTTCTTAAATTCCTATTCTTTGAAATTGTTGACTGTACATGACTGCTTTACTTGGTAATGGAATTTGTAATAGAGTTTCATTGATTCTAGTGCTTGCTTTATTCTATCCTTGACAGACATTTTCTGCGTCACCAAAAAAGAGGCTCACGAGAATTTTTTTCCTATTGCTCCTTATAAATCTCATAGATAAGAAATTATACTAGAAAAAAGATGGGGAAAATTATTTCTACATGATTGAAATTGAATTTTATTGCACTTCATAAAGGTTTTTGTCTGAGTTTTTTTTTTTTTCCCTTAACTTTTACGGACTGGGAGTCTGTTTTATTCTCTGATCAACTTATACTTCTAAATAGGCCTAGCCTATCAATGGATTGACTTTTGATCCAAGCCGGTGAGGATCTGAATCCGATAATCTGTTAGATTAATAAACCGAATGTGTATTCTGGTCGATTCAAACCGTTAAACCAATTATAATCCAATCCGACATATGCTATAATATATAGTGTTTTCATATTATTAAAATTGCCTTCTCCTTGTTCTTTCCCCTTCTTCTACTCACTCTCTATTTTTTTCTCTCTTTATTGTTTTTATTTATTTAATGACGTCAAAAACTCAATTTCTCTTCCTTTCCCAAGCCATATTTTTTCTTCTCTCTTTTTTTCTAATTTTTGTTTGCCCATCTCTTGTGATGGTACATAGTTTAACAAAAATTGCCCCCCTTAACAGATTTGGGTTATCAGATCAGATATCCGATAAATAGTAAGTCAGATATAGATTCATTTGAAAACAATTCATCGGATTGATCAGATTGGGAAATTTCTTAATGGATTTGGATCGGATCAAGTCTCATGTGTTCTGTATCTGATCTGTCAACAGGTTTACTTAATAATTTTAAAGGTGAAGTCTATGAAACAGTTGATAGATCACTTTGATGTTAGCAGCTAGAAATGACATATTTATATAACAAACGTGGCCAGAATGGATGATGAGATTAATATATGAGAAGAAAAAATGATATTAGAAATAAATACATTCATGAGTGGGGGCCATTGTTTGATGCGTTGGTAAAATGTGAGAATGCGGGTTCGAATCCTGAAAATAACCACTTTGTGTAAATAATGCTGAATGTTTAGGTTTGTATTCAGTGTATTCCTCCCAGCACTCTCGATTAACAAGGACCACACTGGATAATGACCTTTATACATTCATGGGAGAAAAGTGAGTAGCATACTAGCATGATTTAATTATGTGCAAATAAGACCAATAATTGTACTTGTGAGGAAGATTGGCTTCGTCCATGTTGAGGGTAATGTTAGGTAAAGGGAAAAATTATAAATAATATGTTATAAGGAAAGATGCGATTGCTTGTGGAAAACCATGACCTTAAATATACTCCCTTTGTCCCATATGAGTAGTCCCTCTTTCCTTTTTGGGATGTCCCAAATTAGTTGTCCCACTTGAAAAGTCAAAGCAAAGTAAATGCTATGTTTCCAATATTACCCTTTAAGTTTTCAAAAAACTTATACATATTTAAGCTTAAAAGAACAACTTAGTTAGTAATTTTAAAAGGAACAATGCAATAATTGCATGTCCTCTTAAAAAGTTGTATGATACCAAAAAGGGACAACTAATATGGGGTGGAGGGAGTAGTCGAATAATGAAACAGGATTCATGCAAACTAAGTTGAGGGCCTACTAGTGGCACTGATATGAAATTGGATTACCCTTGTCTCCTCCTTGATTGACTAGTATTGAAAAAAGATTATGTAATCTATATTGAATGTGTACACATAAAATTGTTATATTCATTTGAAATGGTCAATCTAAAGTGAGTAGTAGCACTATAGCTTTAAAATTACTATCCCATCAAATAGGTCCCTGACCTTTGAAGCTTCTTGAGATCAAGGTAAGGATAACTAAGGAGGTCCGATGACTCTGATGAGAAACAATCAGTAATTGGAATTTCAGGGAGGGGCTCAGTTTCTTTTTTGTCGTATTCATATAAACTTTGGTCTGTGTGGCAAAGCAGTTCAGACAATACAATGACAACAGCTCTTCCTATGTATGCTTTGTAGAATCAGGCATTCTTTATCACGTTGAAGAATTTTATTGTGGTGCATGGAAAAATTCAGTTTTTGCTCCTGCTGCATCAAAAATTACTTTGTTGAATTATCCAGATTTTACTAATTATGTGGGATTTGGTGCAGCCGAATACCAGGTCACTGGGTTCAACCACCACCACCAGCAGATGAGACATGGGCATCCTACCTAGTGAAGCCTGAATGACTTCTCAAGTATCTGGACTACAGAATTTTTTAGTAGTGACAGGTATGTAGCAACAAAATGATGGTGCCTGGTATGCATGTTTTGAGAACTTTGCTTCAAATTGGAGTTACTTTTCCTCGTCTGATAGCATGATTTGTGTATCATGCTTGTAGGAACAAGCTTTTTATTTTTGGTTGAATGCACATGTGATCCCAGCTTCCCTGCTTTATTTTTATCGTTTTTGTCACTTGAGCGGGGTGGTGACAGATTTTTTTTGAAATATGCCTGAATTACATTATGCATTTTCAATTTTAAGAAATGGAATTGAGATTTTTATTTATCAAAAAAAAGAAGAAATGGAATTGAGATTTTCTTTTGCATACCAATTGCTACACATGCTAGTGTCAGGAAACATGTGCACCTATGCAATATTAAGACATGGAGTCCTTACCTGCCGCATATTTTTCTTATCTTGTCAAAGAGGGCAGTCAAAATCTTCCATTTTTTGGTGATCACAAGCATATAAATATTAACTTTGACATATATCACCTGACTCTTCTTACTCAAGAACTCAATTAAAACTCGTTTACTTATATTAATAGATTAATGCGGCACTCTGACAGCAAAAGTTCAATCCCGAGTATAATCGTGAATCAGTTGGTTCAGTCATAAGGCACAGACATACAAGGCAGAAGTTGCCATGACGAGAGGAGTGCACAAGTGCAGCAGAGGTATGTCTCAGTAACATTCGACTTTTGAAGGAACGCAAATGTCTACAGCAGCAGCCATAGATGGTCTGGCGTCGACTGCAGTCAACTTATGTGCGGTTTTATAAGGTGGTGTCTGGTTCTCAATTCAAATTTTAATCAGAACCCCTTCAATTAGAGGGACACTGAACGTTGCAACTCTCGCTGATTGTTGAGGTATAAGCATGCCCTGAAAGATGCGATGAAGAGTTCAAGTACACTAGTTGGAAAAATAGATTGTCATTTCAAATCATGCTTTGTTTTCATTAGAAATGCAAGGCCAAAATGTACTAAATGTGTAGCTGTTGCATGGTATGATGACCACCATTTATATATTTATTATTATTATTATTATTTTTTTGACACATTATTATTATTATTATTAATATTGTGGGTATTTTGACGAGTAAAATGACATGCAAGCAAAACTTTAATTACTTGGCTGGGCGCTTGTTTAACGAAGCTAATTCAGGCTAATTTGATTGAACTTGATAAGCACTTTGAGATCATAACCAAGAGGTTTGTCATACTTACATGGACATCATATTGTAAACTAATGTTTCTCATCTTCAATTTTATATTAGGGTGGAATTTAGGCAGGTTGAAGGCACAGTTTAAAAAAATAATAATAATAATAAATAAATTTAAACGAAGTTCAATCTGAAATATTCAACCTAACTTTCTCGTCCGGTTTATTTTTAGCTATATATATATATTACCTTGTCAAGAAGTTTACACACCCAATTTGCCTCATACTTAAACTCTCACCGAAGCATTTTGAGTTGCAAAAAATTACCTTAAAATATAACTTTTTATAGCATAAAAATTGGAGGTTAAAATTCAGGTTGATTTCCGGTTATCTAAACCATGTTAGATTTGTTAAAAAAACAAAAAATAAATAAAAACAAAACTAGGTTGGATTAAGAAATTTGAATTAAAAATCTCAAGTTTGGGTCAGGTTTCTGATTATCTAAAATTCTAAACCAGACTGGGTTAATTACAATTTGAATTAAAAAAAAAACCTCAAGTCTGGGTCGGATTTCGGGTGATCTAAACCGGGTTGGATTAACAGATTGAATTAAAAAATCCCGATTGTTAAACTGCAAAGTTCTCTACCCTTGGCCCAAAAATCAGCGCCAATAGCTGAATTCACACATAAAAGGCTTGGTATGGTTGTTGGTTCTAAGGAGGGACGTAACGTCCCTACTTATAATCCATGATTACATGCCATTGCATTGCCTAGTAAAATTTTGTAATATTTGTGTAGTTAATATTACTCTTCTCTTCAGATCTACCAAAACGCACACAGATCGATTCGAACCTCTTCCTCCAAATTGGCACGTCATGAACTGAGACTCCTCTACGCCAATTTTGATCATCTTTTTAGACTCGATCAATCTCCACAACACATTTCGATTCATCCGTGAGATAGATTCAATGATGTGGAGTTCAATAGCTAATTTGAAAGAAAATCTCAATAAAATCGCACTCGATGTTCATGACGATGACGATGAAGAAGAAGCGCTCGAGATCTACAATTCGCGTGACCTACGAGATTCTTCTGTCTCCGATCGCCGAATTTCTCACAGTTCGGCTTCCCATTCACCCGTCGCCAATGGCTTTGATTCCCCATATATTTCTGAGGTATATATATATATATATATATTATTCGTATGGATGTATTTATTGTTCTTGCTATGGGGCTTTTGAATTTGCCAAATCTTAAGAATTTGTATGCAGTAAGAACATGTGAAGATCATTTGGAATAGCTGCCTTTATATAGTCTTTAGTTGGGGCTTAGGGATGGGCATGACCGTGGTGTGTGGATTGCCGAGTTAGATTAGGGTTCTGGATCCCAATTTTGCTTTTCCAGTTAGGTTCGTGATTATGTGCTATTTATTTTCGGATCAGTTGCAAAAATGTGGGCTTTAGGGTTGCCGTGAAATGCTGGTACTCTGGCAATCTTTGCTAATGTTAACCAGCTCATACCATTCCAACTATTCGAACAAAATCTTTTACCCAAAACTTTGTTAAACTTAAAAGTTATAGGGCTTGATGATTTTGGTGCCTTGTTCGAATTATGCTTCATAAGTATGTGGTTACTGTAAAATTATCTATCCTTCCAAGGCTGATGGAAATTCTAGGTATAAAGGGTATTTAATAATATTGGATTATTGTATGGCTGGTGATATTATACTCAGGTGTACAATGCTGCACAGCATGGCAGTGGTTTTTAATTATTTTACATGAACTCTCTTAAATGTGTTTTGTTAGTTCTCATCACTAAGGCAACCTAGTCTTTTGCAATTGTTAGTTTTATTTTTCCGTTACATGGATTATTTCTGTCAATAATACGCTCCCCCCCCCCCCCCCCCCCCCTTCCTGGTTGTTGCAGATTGAACAATACAAAACAGAAATTAAGAGGCTTCGAGAATCTGAGGCAGAAATTAAGGCTTTATCTGTTAATTATGCAGCTTTGTTGAAGGAGAAAGAGGTGTGTTTTTGCTTCTTGATTGGTTTTTTATGCAGTGTTGAATTGTTTGATAGCTATTTGCTTAGTTTTTGTGAAGGCTCTAATCTGGTATAAAAATGATTTACTTGCTAGTTTTAAATTTAAAAATTATGACATGCTAATGGTTAATATAATAATTTGGGCGTTAGGTTCAAACCCCACATATGGTACTTTTACTTGTAACCTGGTAGATATCTCGGTCAACTTCTAACATAAGGTTGAATCTAAATTTATTTAGGTCAGTTGCTACTAGCAGTGATGTGTTTACTTGTACTCCAGCCAATTGGATACTTGAAGGATGTGGAAAATTCCAAGAATTAAAATACTAATTCTTAATAAAACCATTTTTTTTCCATGAGAATTTTGGCATTGCTTTGTTATTTCAAAGATGTGTTTTTTGTTGAAAAGCTTATCACTGTTCTTAAAATTGGTAGAATGCAACGCTTGTGAACAAAGTTGAATTCAAGCTTAATTTCAACTTCTCATAACTTGCATATAGTTCGGAAAACAAATACAATTCATTATAAACAGAATTGTATGGTTTTCTGTGCCTTTTTCCATTAACATCAAGCAAGTGGAATGCAAAATCTTAGTAATTGGGTAATAAGAAAGGGAAGTTATGAAATGCAAAATCTTAGCTCATGGGAGAAGCAGAAAATTATATATATATATATATATATATATATATATATATATATATATATATATGTAGGGCAGCATTAAGTAAGGGTTTAAAATTTTAAATGCTGATTGTTTGAGTTTTTTGGCTAAAGGATTGCTAAAAATCATGAGTTATAGGTTCGTGAAAGTGAAACAAAAGGTTAGGTTCTTGGTTTTATAATCAAGTACGGAAAAATTAAGTTTTGGTGCTATTCTGGGCAGCTGTGAAGAGTACACTTGAACAAGAACTTTGGAACTAGGATTTTGTTTGCTATGCCTGAGTAATTTGAGAGACAATTTTTTGGAGCTTGAAGGGGGCTAAAAAGGATCTTGCTGTGGGCTTTGAGGCTTAAAAAGTGCAGAGAGTTAGAGAAAACTCTAGGAATTACTCCTACAACACAAACCGCAAGAGTATAATTGTTGAAAATTTCCTCTAAATTTGTTGAAAGCGTTACATAGCAATAATTAGACTCCTAGGTATTCCTAACTCTTTTAGGACTTTTGACTCTGTTACGAAGTAGCGAGTTTTACTAGTAACCAATATAAAAACGTATGGAAGACTGAAAGTGCACAATCTAATACCATTACAGTGCATGTTTAATGATTTTAAGATACCCGATCCTCCTACAACTAAGGTAAAGATTAATAAAATTTGGACCAACAATAGGATAAAGAGTACAAATTAGACTCAACAAAGGCCAACTTTAGTATGAGAGGTTCTAAGTGAATCTTACCTTGATTTCCAATCAAGTTTCTAAAGCCCTCATCAAGTTGATGAACTTCTTATAGACTGCATCACTACTACACTTTCCTGTCACTAATATTTTTTAATCAATCCTTGTATTTGGAACCTTCTTGCCCAACCGGGTATGTGTTTGACCCAATGCTGCATTTTCTCTTATCAAATCAAGCATATCAAAACCCATCTTATTTTCCCCATGTTTTTGTTCAATAGTCAAAGCTTCAGTGATTTCACTGTTGGTAAGAACAGCAATTGGGGCTTATTAGTAAATTTGTGTATTTCAAAAGGGTATATTTGGAATCAGAAAAAAGAGGAAGCAAGTGCTTCTTTTTCTGTACTGCAATCACCACGTCTTTTGTTGAAAAACCTTAGTAGTTGGAGGGGTGAGGTTGCAGCACTGTGATGAGAATTTTGTCTGTTGGTTGTACTGGCAAGTTGAACAGCTCATCCCCTAGCTGCCGTGTCTCTTTAGTCAGACCATTTAAGGCAGAGAACTGGCTTAGTTCACCTCAACCTGGTAAATCAAAGTATTTTGAGCTACTCATATCAATTTGTATGGATGGACCAACCATAGGCTGTCTATTGAGTAAACAAAAACAGCAGTTTGCATGCTCTTTAGACTTGAATACACGTGTTAAAGGGTTTTACTGCTGCGTCTAACTACTTGTATTATGCATTAATTTAAATTTGCAACATACATATGTTTGGCCACAATTATTACGTTTTCTATTATTACCAAGTTAAACCAGTGGCTGGCTGTTCTCAACAAAAAGGTCCACTTTGAGGGTGGATACAGTTCTAGATGTTTGAACCAAGATCCTACTTGACGGGTGGATGTTTAATTTGGTATCAACTGTATCATGAAGTTGGAATGACGGGCCAACTCACTTGCTACGTTGTAGTTCTGCCATAGAAAGTATGCATGGTCATCACCTATCAGCTGTTTTATATGGGAGAGGTTAGGTTAACTTTCATTTTTTATTTGATTTTAACAGAACATTTATGTGGCAATGTGATTTGAGATATTCATATTTTGTTTTGGCTGTACAAATCATTTCTTTACAGTCAATCCTGATGTATTCAATGTACTCAGATGGGTCCTGCTGATTGTAATGCTATCTCCTTATTTGCCTGCAGATTATTGTTTATATCACTGCTTTTGCTGTTACTTTAACCCTCTTCCTTCACCACAGACACACACACTCACAGGGGTGGGTGGGGGGGAGAGCAATTCGTTTTTTTCTTAAGAACCTCTGACATTTTCTTCTTTGATTATTGTTCCATTTGACAGGATCGGATTTTCAGATTGAATGAAGAAAATGGCTTGTTGAAACAAAATCTAGATGCAACAAGTGCGGCTATGAAGGCATCTAAAAACGAGAGTTTCAAGACATCAGCCAATAGCCTAAATGTGGTTAAGGTAGGCTTTAACACTTGGGGTTTTTTTTCTCTTTTCAAGAGTTTATTCTTTTGAAGAGTTGAGTAGCAAAAAGTTTGTTACTTTTGCTAAGATAGTCACCATCAGCTCAACCTTGACATTATTATGTACCTGGCTTTAGTTATAATTCTTTTAGTTGGATATGAATGTCACAAGCGAATCGAGTATTTCACTGACAGCTTGATCTCTAATCATTTAAAGCTCGGTTCGTGTTTGTTCAATAGTTAAACACATTGAGTTTGAGTTCACTTACGGGACTTGTTTATTAAATGAGCCTAGCGAAAATAATGTTCTGCTTGGCTCGTACAGGCTCATGAATACACTGCTCATATGGTCTTGGATACAATTTTGATGAACAAGTCATATAAGTTTATCTCATGAAATATGTCATACAGAGTTTTTGTAAGTTTGGAAAGATTGAAGATTTATACCTATTTATCGATAAAGAAACTAATAAAATATAATTAAAATATAAAAGGCTAATAAAAACATAAATAAAAATTTAAAAATTATATTTTATAAGCTATTGAGCCGAGCTCAGCTTTCTTAGCTTGTCATGGGCCTGCCTAAGTGAGTTGAGCGCCCATGAACAAACCAGCTAAGCCCAAACACTCCCAACCTTGGCTCAGTCTTAATCAAAAGTATTCCTTTTGATGACACAATGAGCTTCAATCGTCACTAGTAAGTTTATTGCTCAGGTATAAAGAACTACCTAGAATAGCTGCATTTCATGGTATATCTTGGCTTTTCATTTTCTACCCCTCATGTTTTATCTTCTCACATTTTTTGCTTCCATGTCTTTCGTTTGGCCATATACTGCCCTGTTTTCCGTATTTACTATTTATTAGTAGAGGGAAAATGAAGTGAATTCTTTGAGATGCTATGTCATGTGTCCTTCTCATCCCCTATGTTTAAGGTTGTCGCAGCCTTTGATGCCATGAAGCAAATGAATATAATTAACTGTGTATGTTTACAACTTTCAAAGCCCTTTTGATAGGTGTGAAGGGGCCACAAAATTAGGTGTACAATTCTCACATCAGAAGCACAGGCTGTCCACCACCTGATGGGTACCTTTTCTTGATAGTTTAATTTTTATTTTTTATTTTCATATATAAATCTTAAAATCACAAAAGTCAAACCCACTCAATCTCATTATCGGGATATATTGAATCCATAAAGTTTGCGGGATCATTTTTTATGTTTGTGGTAATTTGGAGTGTGCCAACCTGTGTATCTAGATATTTTCTAAGGTATTGCAATTGGTCATATGATACTAATAATAATAGCCTCTTCAACTTTTGAAGATGTGATAATCTCTTTGCAGCCTTTTTTCTGGCTGCTTGATGTTATTATTGTTGTTTTTATTAAGATCGTGCTGCCACTACTATAAAATATTGTGCTATTTTATTTATTTATTTATTTTCATGGTCCTTTTTCTTTATAAATATAAGATAGGTACTGTCTTTGTATGTTTTGAATTTTTAGTTTGTTTTAGTTTTGGCTGATCTTGTTTGGAATTTGTTTAGGGGAGTAGCGATCAGTCACTGAACCGGCAGCAGAAAGCTTTAACAAAAAATCGTTCCATCACCAACCAAATGCATAATGGAATCGTCTCAAAGCAGGATGGACTAAGCAATGGAGCTGCACATTCTATGCAATTTGATGAATTTCAAAGTAACAGGGAGGGTGGTGAAAAGGTAATGGGCAGGTGTCTTTTCTAACTAAAATGTATCTTCTTACTTTGGAGTGAGTTCATATGTTTTTTTTAGTTAAAATGAATATGAATATACTTTGTGGCTTAGACTTGTGTCGATATTATGATCTCCCAAAGGGACTTTGTAGCTAGCTTGCCATAATTATTTCAGTAAGTGACAACTGTGAAACAAAAGATATGCATTGATTTATTTTTTGATTGGCACATGGAAGTAATTTCTTTTGTTCTTCGATGGTGCAATTTTTCTCTTTTTGCCTCTCTCAAAGTGTTTTGTTGTTGTTATATTACCCCTAATGAATATAATTGACAACAAAAATATTGAATACCTTCTAGGAGCTTGCAGATTTGCTAGAAGAGAAAAACAGATCTCTAGCAGTAATTCAAGCATCTCATGAGTTACAAGTAAAACAATTGGGGATGGAACTTGAGAAAGAGCGTACCAAACTAGCTAATGTACAGCTAAAATTACGAGGTATTTCCTATTTTTTATGATCTAGTTGTGGACATATACATATTCTCATCTTGAGTTTCTGGTCTGATATTCTATTTTTGTTCCTAGAGGAACAGAAGTTGAATGGATCTTTTCAGGAGAAGCTGAACTCACTAAAAGTGGATAATAATAAAGTAAGTTCTTACTTGGTTTCTTATCTTCTCAGAGTGATGGCTATTTTGGCCTTTCGACAACTGATTAGTTAAAGTTAGCCAGAATTTATTTTTCGTTTTTATTCTGATATCTGGGGATAAAATATCAACAATGTAGTTATTTTATATTATGCGATTGTGATAGCATTATCCGACTTAAATACCAATAAGGGTACTATTGAGGTTCCAATCTTTCAAGGTTTTAGAGGGACCAGATAAATGGTTTCATTGCCTAGTACTAAAATTAGAGACTTGCATGGAGCAGTGACGATATCTCAATCCTCATTACCTATCAAAGGGGAAGGGGAAAAAAAAAAAATAAAAAAAAATAAAAAAAAAAAAAAAAAAAAAAAGAACTAATGGACCCAATTTGGGGGAGAAACCAGATAACTATGAGAAGGATCTGAAACTTTTATTTTTAGAACTTTCCATATTTCAAAAACTCAATAATTAAACCCAACGCAAAGTTGTTTAAATAGAGTTAACTCAATACTTTGACTCCGCCCTAAAAGAACTTGAATCGTCATAACGGATCCCATGTGTCAATTATTTTATTAGTCAAAATGTGATAACAACTAGCTTTTGGTAAACTGGGACATGGGGTGTTAAGATACTTTTTGTACTACGTACATAAATAAAATAGAAAGATGAAGAGTCAGAGCTTCGCTTTTCATAAGAATGAGAGAGAGGGGCCTGATCTTTTAATCATATCCATAAATCGGCATTGGGTTATTGATTGGTATAATGGTAAAATTTTGAGCTGCGATGCTAGAGAACTCAGATTCGCGTACAAAGGCAACCGCTTTATGCAAATAGTTAAAGGTCAAATCTGAACTCAATTACTCGCCCAGTACTCAGTATTGCCGAGGCTGACACCGGGTAGTGGGCATTTAGCTAAATGCAGACATATATGAAAACTGGTAAAAGGGTTTACTCAAATTCAAATTACTTCAGGAAAGAGTTTACAGATACGATCTGCATATTTGTAGTCTTGGATGGCATCACTGGCATACTCAAATTCAATTACGATCTGCATATTTGTAGTCTTAGATGGCATCACTAGCATACTCAAATTCAATTACGATCTGCATATTTGTAGTCTTAGATGGCATCACTGGCATAGTTTTGGGAATTTAGGGTGTGTGTAAAACATGAACTTCTCGCATTATATATCCGTCAATATGCATTTTCATCCATATTAACTAAAAATATAGTTCAGAAATGTAGAGAGTTCATGGTTTTGTTAAAGCAATTATGAACATGGCATTAGTCTAAGTTTTCCATTTTTTTGGTATGCCTTCAAGAATCATGTTTGGTATTCCTATTTCTGTATTCTTTTAAAAAAATTCCTGCTGATTCTTGCCTCTTGGCCATCTAACCCATTTCTTTTTTCCTTTGTTTTTTTGGGTTTTGTTTTGATACTGGTTACCTCTTCTTGCAGATTTCTATGGAAATGAACAAGGTTCATGACGAATTGAATAAGAAAATATCAGAAGTAGGACGACTGCAAATGGAACTGAAACATAAGGAGGATACCAAAATAGATGATGTCGTGGATGATTTGAAAAGAGTAATTGCAACCATAGAGAGGGAAAATAGTAGTCTTAAGGTTGAAATTCTTGTTCCTTTCATATATTTTCTTTTTATTTGTATCTTTGTCCCTTTTTATAGTCTTGAGCTTGTTGCTCCCAATCAGTTGGGGAAAAAGAAAAATTGCTGCCTGCCCTTTGATTATTACATCCTCAGACTCGAACAACGTTGTTGAATAATCTTGTCCCTTGAACTTGCTGTAATATTATCTCATCTGTGGTTGTAGATGGAGAAGGAAGAACTTGAGGCTGCGTTGAAAGTCGCGACTAACTCTTCAGCCCAAAAGCAGTCGAGTAGTTTGGATGAGGTGAGTTGCTACAGTTTTTGGAAACTAACTCAACTAAAGCCTAATCGCTCCCAGTTGTTTGGTGTCATCTATATGAGTCCAGTTTTTCAATCATCTTTATACTGTATCATAACTTGGTTAAACTATGTGTAGCTATGTCTTTCTAAATATAAATATGTCAGCCTGCATCAGTTTTGGTCTTCTCCTTCTCCTAGCATTAGACAAAGTGTAGATAATTTACTTATCCTCAGCGGTACATTTATTAGTTTTTTTTTCTATATAGCCAGACCATATTAGTTAGTTTTACTCATTTTCTATAGCGCTTCTCCTACCATTTCAAAGTTTTGTTAATTTCTGTACTTTGGAAACTGCCATTTCTCTAGAGCTCTAATAGACAAAACTCCTCTACCATAAATTTCATTGTTGTCAGTATTATCGCATGAAATGGGACTCTTTCTTTATTCGCATTTGATTAAGTCCTTTATAAGATCTATCAAACAATGGGGTGAATGATTTGATCAATAATTATCTGATCCCTTCTTCAATTTGGATCTGTTCACAACAAATTGTCGATTATTCTTATTAAAAGATACAGATACAGATTCAGTTTCTTTGAAATCTAATTTTATAAGGGAAGAGCACTAAATGAATTCATCCTATTAGAGAAGTTTAAATCTTCAAAATTAACCTCCAAATAAGGCAACATTCTAAAGAAGATTCATATTGACTTTTCAGGAGTAGATTGTAAGTTCAATTCTTTTCGTTTTTCTTTTTCTTTTTTTCAAAATGGACATGTATTTTTGGATTACTATAAATGAAAAGCTGGAAAGTTCATGTAGGATAGGAGTACAAGGCATACAAAATACTTTCTGTTATTTCCCCTTTAGACTAGTATTTGCTGCAAAACCTCAACAGAAAAGGGGGAAAATGTGGAGAATTGTAATTTATTGACCGAAGATAATTGCTACATAATGACCATGGTCATTGATTCATTTTTGTTCATTTACCATGATCATGGTCATTGATTCTTTTTTGTTACTTAACCGTGACCATGGTCATTAGACAACAAATAATTATATGTGTATATTTTTCTACTTATAAGCTTTGTTACTTGTGGTAAGTAAGTTTTTAGGGTGTGGATATTTCTCTAAATTTCAAATTTCTCAAATTCTTAATTTATTAAGTGTATGCAACTTTTTTTTTTTTCTAGTGTACTGCTTTTGTTTTGTAGGGTAAAATTGTGTTTTTGTATCGTGGAGTGTTCAACATATATGCTTTACTCATTTTTGAAGTAATAATGTTACAAAAGGAATATGATAAATAATAATCTTATGTTGAATTATAAGATATGCTTTCTCAGTGTGTATTTGACAAGATATGTTCTACATATCTCAGATTTGAATGTTGTGTGACCTGCACAGATATCACTCATTTAGAAGAGTCCATAAAATTATATTAAGTGCAACAACTTATTCTAGGTTTGATTTTGATTCTCTATCCCTTCAAAGATCACACTAAAATCGATTAACTTACCTTTTTAATCCAAACTCAAGGAAGTTAAAACAACTCAATTAATTTATTGTTACCAATACTTGTGATAGTCTGCTTGGTAACTTAAATATGGACTGTCATTTTAATTGATTGGTAAGTTTGTGACTTTGTGTTTTGAGCAGGTAAAATAACTAGCTAATCCGATAACTAGCAAAGCAAATATCAAATTCTGAGAAAATATTTTATTGTTAGGAATTTAATGGTAAATAATATGAGCCTTACTTAAATTTTTTTCTTTTTATCTCTCCTCTTGTTTTCCTTTTCCCTGTCATTTTCCTTTTGCTTGCCATCCTCACTACAATAAATTTTCCCCTTTATGATAAGCATTTCCATAGAATAATGTTAAGTAATGCCATGCTTTGCTTATCAACGATTAGTCCACTTCTATTGTTTCCTCATTGTGTGAGTGACCGATGGTGTGTGGTGTTTTCTTATTTAGAAAAAGAAAATGAACATTTCTTTTTTGGGAAGGTACAGTCCTTGGGAAGTTTTCCGGGAAAAGAAGAAATGGAGCTATCCCTGCGGAAGCTGGAGAAAGATTTGAAGGAAACACGCCGAGAAAGGGACAAAGCATTACAAGAACTGAATCGCCTTAAGCAGCATTTACTAGATAAGGTTTCATATCTCAAACTTCTCTAATTTTTTTTGGTTGAACTGACTACTCTTTTGTGGCTTAGCGCAGCATGTTTAGTCATTTGATTAGCTATCTGCAGCATGGTGCTGGTTTATGCTGGTTATATATGATGTGTTACTGGTTTTTACTGAGCATATGCACTTTTTTGAAAATTGTTCACTTTTTCTTGGGGGGGGAGGGGGAGGCTGGGGATCTAATGGTGGATCCTGAACTCATATATGCTGGAAGTTGCAGTACATTTATTTATCAATTAGAGTTGGGGTTTCAATACTCCACTTATAGATATAACAGGAATTGAACCCGCCCATGAATAATCATGATTTAGCAGTCTTGAATCAGAAGTTCTTTAAGGTTTTGTTTGTATCTTGTTTTTGAGTAAACTATATTGTCTGCTATGTAATTTGAATTTTGATTTATTCAGGCACGTGCTTTAGAATTTGAAGTCATAATTGCAGTGCTGTGGCTTTTCCCTGTCACTAATTTGTGTATGAATTTGTCATTTTGGACACTGCAAATGGGCTTTATAGGCCGGGTGATACACTATTAGCTTTAGTTGTTTCTAGCATCAGTGTTACTTTCTATTCATATGGTAGATTGTTGGTGGCTCCAGGACTCTGTACATCTCAAATAAAACCAATCTTTCAAACTTTCTGCAGTCAAAATTGAAGATGGTTTCTCTTGCTGCAATATTATCTAGGAATCTGAAGAAGCAGAAAAAATGGATGAGGACAGCAAGATCATTGAAGAACTACGAGAAAATAATGAATATCTAAAAGCTCAAATATTATTTTTGGAGAAATCTCTGAAGCAGGCAATGGCAAGTCAGGAGGAAGTTAAGATAATTAACAACAATGAACTTCAGAAGTCTAGGGAAATAATTAGTGACCTGAATAAAAGACTGGCGAGCTGTACGAACACAATAAATGCCAAAGATGTTGAGCTTCTGAATCTTCAAACTGCTCTTGGCCAGTACTATGCTGAAATGGAAGCTAAGGTAAATTTTTTCTCATTTTACTTGCTTTAGTAAAAAAAAGAAAGCGAGCACACTAGAACCATGCCGTATTTAGATTATAAATTTTATGTTCTATATGTGTTTAGGAGCGTTTGGATGGAGATTTGTCTCTGGCAAGAGAAGAATCAATTAAACTTGTTGAGCTTTTGAAGGTATGATTCTCTTATCACATTTATCACTGTTAGGATTTCATTTTCTGAATTCTTGCATGTATCTTGTAATTTTAAGAAATATAATATTTTTCTTGTGTAGTAGTAATGGTGTTTTATAGATAGTCTTTCTTATTTTTTAATAGGACATTATATCTGATTTTATCTAACCAGATGTGAATTTATAATTTTAGAAGGCATTCAGCATTTTAAATGTATTTGGGAAAAGACTTTAATTGTTGTTTGCTGTTTTTGTATCCATCATTTTTTATCTGATTTACTGATTATTTTTAATTCACATGTTGCATATAGAAATTGCGTTTCACGTTCAAATTATTTTGTTGAATGATTTGATTTTTTAAGATATGATCTTCTTGAAACTTAAGTACTATTGAATCTTTCGGATCTGACCTTAAAAATGGCATTATTAGTATAAATGCAAGTCCAATTTTCTTTCCCTAGTTTATTAGGCATAACCATGTATATGCTTTGACCAGGATGCAAATCAAAAGGCAGAGATATCAAACAGGGAAAAGGAAGAAGTTTTGGAAAAGCTTTCACAAGCTGAAAGGATGGTTGCAGAAGGGAAAAACAGAGCAAATAAGCTGGAGGAAGCCAATGTCAAACTACGTAATGCTCTTGAGCTGAGCATGACAAGACTTAATAGGATGTCACTGGATTCTGATTACTTTGTTGACAGGTTTGTCTTTGTGATTTTCAAAAAAATTACTTATATTTTTGTTTTCAAATCAATTAACCAGGTCCAACTACCTGCCCAGGAAAAATAAATGAGTAAATAAATAAAACAGAGAGAGAAAAAAACTCAATAGGATATCCTGGAGGCAATTGCACATGCTCTTACCTGTGGTAATCCCCAATTTCAATTAATGGCTTTTGCTGCATCTGGTAAATTGTTTCTCTTTTGATGTAATCATTGCACAATATGTGGGATGAAACTAATATAGAGTGGAAAATATGCACGGCCCCAATTTTAACACCAACCATCAACATCCCCATCCCCATCCCTGACCACAAAATTCCCACACACAAGTGATCACTACATTTGCATCCCGTTTCCAGATTGGCTATTCTTTATGACTTCTGTGGTTGTATCATACGGTCTGACATTTGGTAACTTGCAATTTACATGACATAACCACAACTAAGTTCTACAACTATCTCAACATCACTATCATTGCCATCTCTGCCAGGTTACACCTGCCCATTAGTTAATGTTGGATTCAAGATTTTATTTTCTATCAATCATATTGGTATGTTGGGAACAGAACTCACTCAGATATTGGATCATATGTTTTGTTAGCTTTATTACGTTGCCATGTTCCTTTGAGAAATGGTAAGTACAAAGTTTTGATGAAAGATAGCTGGCATTGCTTTTGGCAGGCGCATTGTGATCAAATTGTTGGTGACCTACTTCCAGAGAAACCACAGTAAAGAGGTACAATTTCGCGCACACAATTTTATATCTCATTATCAATCTATTGAGGGTAGGTAATAACTAATAGGTTTGATTGATAACAGTAATCCTGTTCCAAATTTGTATTTTATCTATGAAAATAACACCAAGAAAATCACACTTTCCAAAAACAAACAAACAAACAAAAAAATACCAGAAATTTCGCATGCTGTCATATCTTTTCTCCCTAAAATGAATGAGCTCCAAAATGAATGTGAAGCGGTCTCAACTGAACTTCTACTCACGCTGAGTTCAATCTGAAGTCTAAACTCTAGTAGCTTAGCTTTTATATGGTCGAAGGATGATCATTAGCTTATTGAGCCGAGTTCTAGCTGAGCTGCATAAATTAATATTATTGAGCGGTCTCAACTGAGCTTCTCTACTCACATTGAGTTCAATCTGAAGTCTAAACTCTAGTAGCTTAGCTTTTATATAGTCGAAGGATGATCATTAGTTTATTGAGCCAAACTCTAACTGAGCTGCGTAAATTAATATTATTGAGATTTGCTTGTTATTTGAAGATTCATTCTCAGGCAAGCCTCTTAACTGTTCATCTATGGTGTCCAAATGAGAAAGGAAAAAAGAAAAAAAAAAAAAAAAAAAAAAAAAAAAAAATGATATATAGACTAACAAAGAGGTTAAACAAAGACTACACAAACTAACAACTACCTTGAGGAGTAAGAGGTTCCAAAATACTCCAGAGTTGTGGAATCCCTTTGATCTAAAAAAAGAATAAATCACATCAGTTGACCAGTTTTGTTCTAATCTCCTAGTGATCTCTCGTCAGTTTTTATGTGTGGAAGACAACTATAACTACTTTCAGTATCCCATCCTGACTGAAATAACTAATTTCCCCAAACTTTCTATTTGACCTGCTCGTGCACTGGTTTATGTATGTATGGACGCCAACAGGTTCTGGATCTTATGGTTCGTGTGCTGGGATTCTCTGACGAAGACAAGCAGAGGATAGGTGTTGCTCAGCAAGGTGGAGGTAAAGGTGTAGTCCGAGGTGTCTTGGGTCTACCAGGTCGTCTAGTTGGTGGTATCTTGGGTGGAAGTTCTGCCGGATCTCCTTCAATTGGGGCATCTGATGACCAGGTAATCTTTTGTTATTAATGGTCAAGTTCTTTCACATATGCAATTTCCCTTGTTATATATTTTTCAGTCTGTTGGCAAATGGTATATCATGATTTTGTTTGCAAGTGATTCCCACTGCAACTGACACTTATAATTTGGTGCATGTACATCACTTGTCCGGATTCTTTGAGTTGACCTGAAAGATGCCGAGGCCAAACCTGATTTTGATCAAGTTGTTAATGCCAATGCCCACCAGTCTACCACTCCCCCTCTTTTATGACTCGTACAACTAGATCGTTGCAGATTTTGGACGGGAACAAGAATTTATAACTGATAATGATAGATTAGTTTTTACTACTTATCCAAAAAAATAAATGATAGATTAGTTTTTACCCCAGATTAGTTTTCAGGTTCAGAAATGATCCTTCAATTCAGTTTTCTTTTATGCACCACCATTCAGGTCTTTAGATTTTCTGAGTTGGGGAGTTCCTCTACCATTAAATAATGTCTCTTTATGTTCACATCCGCCATCACCTCTATATTCCAGGCAGCCTGGTGTCAGCTCCATTTTTCCTGTTTCACTGCTTAACTTCTTCTGATGCAAGATAAAGTGTTTTTTTGCAAATAGTTACCTCCATGGGAAAATAAGGGAATAAAGCACTAAGATGATACTAAGAAAGCTCACATCATACTTTGCATCTAATCTCAGATGATCAGCCTTGCAATTTATAAGCACACTTCTAATATATGCACCTATACCGTTTTCTAATATATGCACCTATCTTGCAATTTATAAGCACACTTCTAATAGTTACCTCCATTCAGGTCTTTAGATTTTCTGAGTTGGGGAGTTCCTCTACCATTAAATAATGTCTCTTTATGTTCACATCCGCCATCACCTCTATATTCCAGGCAGCCTGGTGTCAGCTCCATTTTTCCTGTTTCACTGCTTAACTTCTTCTGATGCAAGATAAAGTGTTTTTTTGCAAATAGTTACCTCCATGGGAAAATAAGGGAATAAAGCACTAAGATGATACTAAGAAAGCTCACATCATACTTTGCATCTAATCTCAGATGATCAGCCTTGCAATTTATAAGCACACTTCTAATATATGCACCTATCTTGCAGTCGTTTGCAGATCAGTGGGTTGATTTCCTTCTCAAAGAAACCGAAGAAAAAGAGAGGAGAGAATCTGCAGAAGCATCCAGCGGATCCAATGGAAGTCAACACGGAACAAGTCCAGACCCTGGTACTGCTTCATCTCTACACAACCCCAGAACAAATGCTGCTAATTCTGCTACTGGTTTCTCAAGATTAAACCCCCAGAACCAAAACCAACCGCTCTCTTACGGAAACATACAGCAGCCCGAACAATCTTTTTCTGAATTCTCAACACTGCCTCTAAATTCCTCAGAGAGCAGTTCTCGGTTATCAAGGTTGCTTCCGAAATACTGAAAACATTTTGATCTGTAATTAATCGAAGGTACAGAATATTTATTGGTGTTGTGGTCGTGCAATTCTTTAATATATTATTTCATACATTTATTTAAAAATGAGAGGGTTTTCTTTTGTATTAATTGCCTGTTATTGTAAGCACATGGATGCCACTGAATGCTGATTTCGCTGGAATTTGTTTTATTCTGACTTTGGACAGTTAGGGTTGATGCCCACAGTGTGGGAGAGAGAGAACGAGTGAATACAAATATATAAAATCAACACCCTGACACATTCTACAGCCCTCGTGACTTATAACTATAATTGTAGAAGGAAATGACTCTATGCCATCTGTTAAACATGGTACGTCACTCATACAAAGTCGCGAGGCCTTGTCAATGCTTCTCAGTCTTGTCCCCGTATCACGCATCACGTGGTTGGACTTGATGACAATATGAACCACTTACGCTGTCTTTGGTGTGCTGGAATGGACTATCCATTCTAACAATTCGGTAGGTATGACAATATGATCATTCCATTAGAATGAAAATTCATCTCATGACTAACCTATTAAATGGTTAATTTTTATAAAAAAAAAAAACTGACTTTCCAAAAATTTTCATGTTCGAAGTCTAAAAACCACCACCACCATCGCCACAAACATCACTGTTTTCCCCCACCACAACCACCACCATCACTGTCACCGCCACTATTGTTGCCGCCTTCAACCGTCACACCATCGTCGCCTCCACTGCCTTCCACCACTACCACCTCCACCACGAACTTCCACCAATGCCACTTCCCACCATTACCATATTCGACCATCACCATTGCCATTGCCACCACTCTTGTCACCATTATCATGCCACCGCCTTCCACCACTACCACATTCGACCACCACCACTGCCATTGCCACTACCCTTGTCACCATTACCGCCACAACCACCACCGCCTTCGCCTTCCACCACCATGCTGATGCAGCCTCCACAGCCTTTCCACCTCCACCTCCACCACCATCACCACCTCGCTTGACACCACCAACCCACCGACTTTCATTATCGCCCCTGCCACTGCCACCGCCACCGCCACCACATTCGACCACTACCACTGCATTGACACCACCATCGTCGCCACCGCCTTTCACCACTACAAGCACCTTTCACCACCACCACCATCAACTACCACCGTCATCCCCCACCACCATTGCCTTCCACAACCACTACCGTTGCCGCCACCTCCACTGCCTTCCACCACCACCACCGTCACCTCCACTGCCTTCCACCACCTCCATTGTCACCTTCACTGCCTTCCACCACCTCCACCTTCCACTACCACCACCCTACACCGCTATCTCCTTCCACCACAACTACCACCGCCTCTACCTTCTACCATCACCGCCACCATAGCCACCTTCTAACACCACCACTTACACCACTACCGCTTTCCACCTTTACCACCATCGTCACCGCCATCCACCACTGCCGCCATTCCTTTTAAAAAAATTATAAAAGAATGTTATTCTGTTAATTTAATTTATTTGTAATAAGGGATATTTTGAAAATTTTAATTTGAAATTCATTTTATTCTAAATTTTAAATTGATCCAAACACTAAAAATTATTATAATTGCATTACAAACGCATTTCATATTTGTAACCAAATAAATATAATGAGAATGACCATTCCATTTCCATCCTCATTCCATTCCCACTTACATTCCATTCCAGCACACTAAAAGCAACATTAGTCTCAAGGAAAACTATTTCTTACTCAAAATGTAACTAGATGTAACGAACAGTCCTCCTTGACTCTCCATCCATCGGACCTTCAATGTCACATATTTGTAGATTATATCTTCGAAGTCTCACTCTCTCAAGTCCTCAAAACAGCATGCAAGCCCTGCAATGCATTCATGCGGACCAAGTAAAAGATTGAACAAAAATATAATTCAAACAATTTGACGAAGTAACAACCATTTTAGGGTCCCAAATAACACCATCGTTATGTCATCACGTAATCACCTACAGACCCATATAATGTATGTGACAACTGCTAGACTGAACATAAAAAAAAAACCCATATTCATCCAAATTTAAAACCCAACCACTAGAAAGTAGAAACATCAAAAACAAGACGAAAATGGCAAATACAGATGAACTCAAATGAAATCCTGAAAAATCACAGCCATCCAATTGCCAACCAGTGAGGATACCTATAGTTATGTTATTACAGAATCACCTACAGTTAACATGCAGGCAAACGCTGCTTTCACTGTGATATATAAGCACATATATATATATATGCATATATATGACTTCTAGACTAAAGACAAGGAAAGCAGAAATTCATCCAAATTGAGAACCCAACCACCAGAAACATCAGAAACAAGACTGAAAACTAGGGTTCTGGCAAAACATAGATAAGAAGAACAAAACACATCCCAAAAGCTCACGGCCACCCAATTGTCCACCAGAAGGGAAACATCAGATTCTCTTAAGCCCTTTTCTTGTCTTTTAATGGCCCTCTTGGAATCTTGCTCAAAACCTTGGCATCAAATACTGCATACTGCTTCATAAATTCAATCTTTGCCTTCTCTGCAAAGTGATCAACTTGGTCCTCGTACTTCTCATACAAAACAGGTACCGTATGAAGCAATACAAAAGCTGTGTCATTAAAAATTATGGTCGTCAAAACATAGTACAAAGCGTATAATATATATATATATATCTACGTATTCAATGTGAGAGAGAAAAAAAAATCCAACAAATATTTATTGTCATTACTTATATAAAACAGCGTCAAGAAGTTGCACCAATTCCCCATGATTGACAGAACCCACAAACCAGCAATAACCTGAACACCAAAGCACAATCTATTAGAAGTTGGTAAATCAAATCATAAATTATGTAAATGCTAATATACCTCACAATTGCAATGTTAGCTGTAACATCCGGAAAAAATACTAGAAATTGGCCAAATTTAAAAAAAAAAAAAATCAGAAACATGTAGATAAAAAGGTAATAACATCTTTTCAGTTCACAAAGTATAAGCTGTATACCAAAACCAGCATGTTTAAAAACAGTTAGGATAGAGTATACTAATTTAGTCATCCAATCTCAACGACGCAACTAAGTTAATTACTATAAAGCCCATAACAGAAATCAATGTAGCGTTCTGCAGACTACCAACGCAACAATGACTAGCAAGGGGAGAAAGAAATTAAAAAAAAAAAAAGTAGATAACAATGACATACAGATAGAAACTTCTTCAAATCTCTTCCAGATGCAATGTCACGCAGCACAACAAAAGCTCGGTTAATTTCATTCCTCAAGGCAGACGCAAACTGGAGGAATGGATCCTCTGGAAGATGAAGTTCAGGAATATGCGGAGGAGACCTGTAAAGAATTTAGTTAGCCTATGAATTCGGTAAATTACCAAGCATAGAACTAGAAAAGTAATAGAAACCTACTTGTTAATGAATGTTGTAGCATTGGACCACAAGAACAAGACTGCAAGCGATAGAATTAAAATGTGGCAAACTAGAGAGAGCAGGTGGTATTCGAGCAATTCAAAAAAAACCCAGATTGCAGTGGCTCCTCCGAGTACACTGGCAGATATCTTCTTGTTCCTCCATAAGAATATATCAGCAGCTGCCAAAGGATTAATGCTCGTAATATAGGATGGTAGAATATAATCTATAAGTAAAAGATTAATTTGACAAAAATGCCTGGAGTATTTGTTATTGGCAAGAATGCCTCGAGTATAATTAAGGAAACAAGGAACAGAATCTTATTCTTTCAAAAAATTATTCTACTGTTCTCAAATTAATTTTCACTTCACAATAGTTCCAAGGAAACTAGAGCATAGAAGGCTGTTAACATTGAATATGATATCATCTGGTGAGACAATTGGAGCTCCCCCAGGGGCTCAGGTGATGGCATCCTGAGGACGCAGCAGTGGCCTTGCGCAATCTTGGGAGACTCCCGCAAGAAGGCTTTGCGAAGTAGCACAATCCTTGAGGATTCCAGTGAAGGTAAGGCAACAATCAAAAAGACAAGGACACGTACCTTTGAAACTTCACTCAGGGAGTACTTGGTTAATCCATGTTTTGAAAAACAAGGACACCTCCCCCCCTCAGGGAGTACTTTAATAATTAAAACTTCAAATTCTCAACAATTAAAAATAAATAAAATAAAATTCTGTATACCTCAAACCCACAAAGAATGTACAAACCAATGTGCTTAATCTCTAAATCCAGAAAATCCATTCACCATCACCAAAATCCATGAGTTAGACCTTAAAATTTCCTCCTCAAAGCCTCGTTAATTTCAACTTTCACACTCCTTATTTTTCTACTTTACTTTATTTATTATTTTCCTTTTTTGTTCTTCTCCAATGCATCTGCACATATGAGAAACTTATAATCAAAGTGCGAGATTGCCAATTGCCAGTACAAAAAAAAAGGGTGCAATGAGCAAGAAGAGAGCCACATCAGAAGGAAAATGATCCATCTTAGGGTTCTAAGTATCTGCAATCATTGCTTGGAGTTTCAGTCACCAATATGTAGCAGGACTGCAGGAGGCATTTCTATCACTAGATAATAAGATGTGAAGCCCTGAAGAAAAAAACCGGAACCTAATGGCACTACCCTTCCATTTTTCAAGTTGGGCGCTAAATAACGAAATGTCCACAGCTCTTAATTTTAATTTCATTTCTCTTTCCACTGTATTCAGTAACCAAAGAATAACAAGCTTCAGAAACACAAAAACAAATCCAACAGATTAACATAACCGTGAGTAACATAATTAGATCTAAATACACTTCAAACTTCTAAAAACACTTATCTCTTCCTCTAACTACAAACCAACAATCAAACCGTCAAAATAAACAAGAACTCTCCATATATATATATATATCCAGTTTGTTCGCATTTCCATAGATCTAAAGACACTTAAATATTCTAAAATCCTAATCCATCTACAATAATGACATCTCTGAATAAAGCAGTAGCCAGATCGTAAATGAAACAAAACCACTGTCGGTATGTGTATGAATAATATATGTATGTGTGTCAATCTATACATATATAAAGAGTGTGTGTTTTTTCTTACGTTTTCCTCCGCCGAAAACCTGATGAACCGGTTTCTCTCTGCCGAACAAGCGGTACATCTTGTCCTTGACAGACGAGGACGAAGGCGAAGCAGGCTTCTTCTCAGTATGCTTCTTCTTCTCATTGTCGGAATCAGAAGACGACGACGAATCGTCGCCGTGAAACTTCTCGGCGATCTTGTCCATCAACGACTCACTTTTGGATTCCGGATTATCAGCGTGACCGGCCATGTCTACCGACACGAAACCCTAGCGTTTCGGCGAAAGTAAAAATTCGTACCCAACCAGTGGAGAATAATGGGGTTTTGTTTGTCGAGAAACGAGCAGCTCACCGATATATAGTAGCAGTACAGTCATACGTGTAAGTGTGTACGTGTGTGAAGCACCATTTGAGTCCGGACCTTTGCTTTGGAAACCTAACCTGTGGTTTGGGTGAAATTTTAAGCGAGAATTTTTATAAAGTATAGGTGGTGTTTGAATGATCAAAATAAATAAATAACTAATAAAAAAAAATGGAGGAGTAGTATCATGTTAAGTCCGTGTTCCATAATAGTACTCTAATTAAACAGGTGTTGAAAATTAAAGATTTTGCAATTAAGGATCATTTTATAAATAGTTTAATGTTAAGTTTGAGAGCACGGTTTAAATTTGGGATTGGAGGAAAGCCAAGACGGCCTTGGCATAGGCGACCTAGCCTTCAATTTGGAAAGTCACAAAATTTAAAATATTCTTATATAAGTTATATTATAATTATTTTAGGCTAAAAATTTTATAACCCCATTCACCGTTTTTAATTAAACTCTATCCAACACAAAAATGTTCAAAAATTATGACTTTTTTTTTTTTTTCTCTATCTATCCATTCTCTCTCCTCCTCATATAGAATATTAATATTTTTCCCAAATATTTATATTTCGCAGTTTTTACAACAATACTAAATTTTTCTTTTTTCCCAAAGTTATGTATTTAACACTTATTTGGAAAAGTAGTGAAACTTTCCATATAATTTTTCTAATTTTTTTCTTTTATTTATTTATTTTTTTCTTATTCCTCATATACTTGCTCTAATCTCTCAACAAGTCGTTTCACTTCTCTCTCGTTACTAATTCATAGTTCTCTTTCGTCTACACTTAATACTCGTTACTCTCAATTTGAACCCTTTTTTATTCTATTGAAAAAAAATTAGGAGCATTGGATTGGGATTTTCTAAATAAGGTTTTATTGTTTATTATTATTATTATTATTATTTTGATTTCATTAACTTTTGTTATTATAAATTTGTGTGTGCATATATATATATATTTCATATATTTGTATATTTTAACCAAATATAAATACAATAATCTAATTTTGCATTTAACAAAGTAAGTAGGATGATTTTAAATAAATATTATTTAATATTAATATATCATTAAGATGGCACTTTTTATTTTTTGCCTAAGGCCTATGGTGCTTATCGTTCATTTTAATAAAAATTTCTCACTCTTATAATCTGTTGTGAAGTTGAAATATTATATATAAAGGCCTCATATTTAAAAGTTCACCTAGCCTCTCAAAATTTTGAAAATCGGAACATATTTAAATACGGGTTAAATTTTAAGCATACATTTCTTTGTGACCTCTCATAATTTTGGGAACTAGAGCCCACACCAAGGAAAGTTGATTAAAATATTGAATTAAAATTTCTTAAACGGTCCTCTTTTATTACTTAAATACGAGTTAAATTTTAAGCATACATTTCTTTGTGTGGTCAATAAGATAATAGGTTTAAAATTACTATTTAATAGACAAATTTGTCACTCAAATAAAGTAAATTTACAAAATTTACTACTTAAAATTTCAACAGTTTTTTCAAATTTTGCAAAGCTTTTTTAAAAGTTTATCGACAAAGTATTAGAGGCTAGAGACTTCCACTTGTGGTGCTTTATATATGGTTCTAGTGTGAAGTAAAGAATCCATTGTCCTAGCTTCTAGTTAAAATCTCAAAAGTAGGACGTATCAACATAATGGAGCATAGTTACTTATTTATGTAAATTGAAGATGATTTGTGAAATAAATTATTTATGATTCTTAAAAATTTAATGAAATTTTTGGTCTTGCCATTAAAAATTTAAACTTAATAATAGAAGTGTTGAGTTCTGATCTCTTGCTTCCTGCGGTATAAGAAAATTAATCCACACTTTTATATGGACCGTTATATTAAATATAACTGTCATTTTTCAAATCCACCTATATCATTTCTTTTTAACACAAAATCACTCTCAGCCTAATTTTAGTTTCTATATTTAATTTTATCATTACTATCTACTGTAACAATAAAAAGGTAATTACCAAAATAAAAATAGAAATCTTTACCCTTATATATTACTAAAATTTTGTTTTTCTTTAAATGTTTCCTTGAACAAAATATAGAAAGCTTTAAAATAAAAATAATACCAATATATATTACTAAAATTTTGTTTTTCTTTAGATGCTTGTTTGAAATAAATATCTTTGTGGCTCACTTCACCTCTATTTTTCATGTTTTTGTCTAACAAAAAAGAATTACACCAGGTCTTAGATGGTTCACTTAAGGGAAGGATAAAGAAAGATAATTTGTTTTATATCTTTAAACACAAGTTGATTAAAATAATACCACTACATATTACTAAAATTTTGAGAATCAGGGCAGCTCAGGAAGAAAGTTGATTAAAATATTAAACTAAATTTTCTTTAACGGCACTCTATTAATATTTAAATACGAGTTAAATTTTAAACATACATCTCAAAATTTTGGGAATCAGAGCTGGCCCAGAGGAAAGCTGATTAAAATATTGAATTAAATTTTCTTTAACGACACTCTCTTACTACTTAAATACAAGTTAAATTTTAAGCATACATTTCTTTGTGTGGTCAATAGGATAATAGGTTTAAAATTACTATTTAATAGACAAATTTGTCACTAAAATAAAGTAAATTTACAAAATTTACTACTTAAAATTTCAACAGTTTTTTCAAATTTTGCAAAGCTTTTTTAAAAGTTTATCGACAAAGTATTAGAGAGATTAGATACTACTAGGTTTCAACCAAAAAAAAAAAAAAAACACAAATGCTTTCTGATAACAAATTTATTCTATTAAATAAAAGATAAAATTATTTCAAATTATTATATGAAATAGAAAAGACAAAACACACATGGAGATAAATAATGGCAAGGCTCTCACTTCGCATTTCAAACTTCAAGGGTTCCATTCCAATGAAATTTATAAAAAAATAATAATTATTTTAAAGTCATGGGGAACTGTTCTCTATTTTCAATATATTTAACAAAAAATTCCTTTTAGTTAACAGAACCACCTTTACCAAGGCATCCACTTCCCCCTTGTGGTGCTTTATATATGGTTCTAGTGTGAAGTAAAGAATCCATTGTCCTTCCTTCTACTTAATCTCCATTGAACTTCAAGAATGGCGATACGTCCTACTTTTGAGATTTTAACAAAAGCAATGCTCCAAGGATGAAAATCACAGTAACAAACTGACTCTATTTTCAATAATGTAATGACACAGACTTATTCAGTCTTATAAAATATGATTCATAATTATCCCAAAATTGTTTATTAACACCAATCCATCATATTTGTACTAGCTAATAAATAAACCAACCAGATTAAATAAAATTTTAAGCACACATATAAATGTTAGGTACTTCTATCCCAAGCAGCGGGGACTCAGCATCTTTGTTTACTGACTCACACACGAGTTGTGCATGCTTCCTATTTTCAGCCAAGGAATAATTTTAATATCACTTTGTCACGCCACGGACTGAAAACTCCAGCTTGTGACAAAATGGTATATATTCTATTTTGATCACCAGGTTTTAAATGGTTCACTTGGGGAAGGATAAAAAAAGATCCTTTATTTTATATTTTTTAATACAAGTGTCGAAAATATCAACAAGAAAATTTGTGCCAAATGCCACTCCTCAAAATCAAGTTAAGCCAATTTGGAAATATCGAAATGGCTTAAAATTGAAATAGAAAGAAATTTTGTTTAAACTTAAAATAAAATTTTCTCCAATTTAAATTTCAATGTATCAATTCGATATTTCAAAATGCAACATTGCAGTATATTTGTCGGTAAATTTACTTATACTCGAGAAATATATTTATTTGAATTTTAGTGTGTGCACATGCAAAAAAGACCATATACTATTATATTATAAAAGACAACATTATAGTATATTTGTTGATAAATACTATTGTTTCTTTGGAAAAGGCTCTAATATCATTGGACAATGCTCTATTATCTTACTATACATTGTTGCAAAATTGAAAGATAACACTAAATTTTATTATATATACTGGTATTATTTTTCTTTCAAAGGTTTCTATATTTTTTTCAAAGAATACATATATGATTATATAAATTATTTGTTATGATTTAAAGAGAGAGACTAAAGAATATATATATATATATATATATATATATATATACACACTAAAGGATGAAAACTTTATTAATGGGCTTTTAACTAATCTTCTTTCTATTTATTTTTTTCATATAGTTTATAGATTTGTTTTTTAAAATGTACATTAAAAATGCACCGGCAAAAAAAAAAAAAAAATGAAAAAAAAAAAATTAGTAATACGGCACATTCTAATAATTAAGGCAATTACCTAAAGAAGAAAAAGAAAACAATTTTCCTGAAAAACCTTGACACTGCTACAAATGGTTCAGGGACGGAGTCAGAAAATTGTTTCAGGGAGCACATTGTAAACTAAATACATATTTACGTAATAATGTGTATACACATAAATGGGTGTTTATGGAGAATATACGGGTGTTTATGGAGAATATACGCGCGCAGGTAAATATATATAAAGAGATTGATATTTTTGGGATAAGGTAAATTAATAAATTACATATATATATAATATAATGAAACAATTTAATAAAAAAATTTAAGAAAACATGTATAATATATAAGAGAAGGAGAAATTTGAGGGGGATATTTTTACACATTTCCAAAAATATATATAAATAAAATAAGGGAAAGAACAAATCCAAGGAGGGACATGCACCTGGTCCGGTACCGCCGCCGTCCTGAAAGGGTTCAAGCTTATGCCAAATATATTATTATTATTATTTGGTTGGTATTGATTTTTATTTAAAAAAAATCTGGAACTGGATCAGACCCAAGAATGTTTCTTTGTTCAAGAGAGAGACTAATAAGCAAAAGAGACCGGAAGAGAGTCGACTATTTTCTATTTTTTATTCTTCCTTTTTAGTAATTGCCTTAATTATTAGAATGTGTGCTATTGATAATCTTAAATTTAGAAATTAAAATCAGCAAATATTGATTTTCTAGTAAAAGGTAAGAAAATTAGTCGGTTTGGAATATGAACGTTAGATTAAATTTAACTGTCCACATACAAAGTATGGATAAATTCCCTTGCCCACCGGTAAGAGAGAGATGAGGACTCTGTATACATAGAGAAATAGAATTTTGATAACTTCTAAGGAAGTGTTTGCACTGGCGGATCCAGCATAAGGCTGGGCTGGGCTCCAGCCCACCCAAAATTTTTTTTTTTTTTAATTACTATGGGTATTTTTAGCCCAGCCCAAAATAAAAAAATTTATTATGCCCACCCAAATAAGCCCAACTCAACTAAACCACAATACTAAAATAAAGGCCTAAACCTAACAAGCCCTATTAATGATGAGTATTAGGATATGAAATAAAACATATTTTGAGATAAAATTGTTGTAGAGGCCGTTCTGAAATTATATATATAGAATAAATTCATAATTTCAACATTTTCAAATCATCATGAAAAATAAACAGAGCTCCTGTGTTTATCTAAAAAGTATTCAACAAACAAACAAAAAAATCTATGGCATTATAAATTAAGAAAATTTGATGATTTTGATCTTTAGTAGACAAGGAGTATTAGTATAAAAGATAACATATAAATTCAATAATTCACAAATTAAAGGTTACTAACTTACTACATATTTAAATAAAACAAATATAGATGGGTAAGTGTTAGAATTTCATATTGATTTATAAAATAAAATCACAAACAAAAATTACAATAATTCAATCTTTAAAATAAATAAAAAAATCAAATATGAAACGTGTTAAAACATAGCACGATGGGAGATGAATTTCTTGCTGATTGCATGACCGTACGGGACCTTGTTTGAAAATTTTACTTGGAGTTTATTATTGACGAATTCAAGTCTTTAAAGACTTGTCGAGCACAACTTAAATAGATATTTTGTAATATTTGAATTTAAATATTTATCTAGATTATGTTATAAAAAAATTTGCTTAAGAAATTGTGTTATTAAATTTATGTTTAATTTTAGCCCACCCCACGGACAATTCCTGAATCCGCCCTTGGGTGTTTGAAAGCACAAACTAATGTTAGTTCAACGTAGAACATGTTAATTATTTCAATTGGGAGTCTTAATCTTGGAAATTAGCATTGCCATGTAGGTATTAAGCTAAATGAGGCTGTTCGGATCAAATGAATTTTTATAGAAATTAGATTCTTCTTTTGGGATAGGACATTATTGCATCAAGAAAAGAATTGTTAGTTCAAATAAGGTTTGGGTATCACTTGTTCCATCGTTCACAACTGATACAAGGTCAATAAAGTTCAGAGTCATTCAGGGATAAGAAAGACAATTAGCTTTTGTGTGAGAATTGTTAGTTCAAATTAGGTTTGCTTTTGTGATGTTCATTTTCTCATAAACTCGTGAAATTAGGAATACCGGAACTCGAAAAGACCTTAACAACTGGCTTTGGATTCTCCCAAGTTCCAACTACAACTCTTTTTTTTTGGAACTCGAAAAGACCTTAACAACTGGCTTTGGATTCTTCCAACTACAACTCTTTCTTTTTTCTTTTTCCGAAAGCGTTTAAAAAAAAAAAAAAAAAACAACACTAACAAAGAGAAACAGAAAAAAGATCTATCTCAAGCGATGCTAACAGCCAAGATGGCCACACCTCCCAAGCAAGATCAACTTAGTAAGGAAATCTCAGACGAATGTTACAAACGTCCTGTATTGAATTTGAATGAAAAGTGAAATAGGTATAAATAGATTGAGTGTTTATAATACTTATTAATTTAAGCTTTTGGGTCGCCACACCAAGCGCTGGACCCAAAAGCATCTGGGTGAACACTCCTGAGTAGGTAGAGTGGCCCAACTTTAATGAGTGTGTTGATAGTTCGAGTGGAAAAAATTATTACAAGGGGACTCTTGTCTTACATTGGATTCAAATAAAAATTGAAATGGGTATAAATTGGTTAGGTGTGGACGAAATGGGTATAAATGGGTCGAGTGTGGGTGTTGCGAGTTTGGGTGGAAAAAATTGTTACAAGGGAAGTCTTATCCTACATCGGATTCGAATAAAAAATAAAATAAGTATAAATTGGTTGGGTGTGGACGAAATGGGTAGTATAAATAGGTCGGTGTGGGTGTTATCACCAGATAATAGTTTAAACTTTTTAGTCAACCAAGTTACACTAGTCTACTTACCAAATCCACATGTAGGCTTCTACTCTAAGCACTAGCTAAAATGGAATTAAAGTCTTGTTCCTATCTCCTATAAGACACGAAGTATTTTTTTTTTTTTTTTTTTTACTTTTGAAAATCCGGACTCTAATCAATAGCTAAAATGGAATTAGAGTCTTGTACCTATCTCCTATCAAAAACGAAGTAGGTTCGATTATTGGGGCGCATCGGAAGTGGAATGATGGAGGATTTTTTATTGGGTGAGGGGCTAATTGGGATTGTTTAAGTATCGCCAAACATAAATCTGCCACAGTTGGACTGGTCCGAACAAACGGAGGTTCATTTAGGCTAAAACACTGTTTTGGAGTGGTCCAGAAAAATAGACTGGTTTATTTTGGCTATATTGTAATTGTACGCGCCAATAACAAAACATGCAAACCATATTGAAGATCCAACCAATGCAATAAATTAAGCATCTATAAAATATTTCACAACACATGATTTACATGATTCACCTAAACACAAGTTACATCCATTGATGAGGAGATTGTACTATAATGATGATTAGATATTACAATCTGTAGAGAATTACCAATACCGAAACAACTTAGTATACTCACTATCATAAATAGTTTTCCCTGTGTAATTGGTTGCCCGGGCAGAGAAGGAATACCTGAGCCTTGTACCGCATACTGCAAGACGCCCTTTTGCTACGAGACACCCTCTCATTTTCAGCGTTCACTCTATTAAACCTAATACTCTCTATCCATTAACTCACAAATCTTACACAAGTCTCACAAAATCTCTATTCACTTTTGTCACACCCCTGGCGAGACTACCCTTTTAGAGTACATATATCTCCACTCATACTTTTCAACAACATCATAGGTACCTATTTATAGTGTCCCATACCACAATGATTACAATTTCTAAGAGCCCAAAACATGTTTCTACAAGAAATTACACTAATAAATTATTTCTAAAATAGAAACTAATATTAATATAAAGTGTAAGTCACAATTCCTAACACCGATAAATGACCCGGATCTTATATGTGTTTACACCAAGACAGACTTTAGAACCTACATCGTGTCTTGTGTAACTTCATCGTGTACCATGTCCTATGCCATTAGATTGCTTATGCAATAACTTAAAACATTTATGAAATAATTTTTCATCACTTATGCAACAACTTATACATTAATTTTTTCATATATTGTATCTATTGCACTACAATGCAATGTGTCACACTATATAGGATTAAGGCATATGTTCTCCTCTACACAATAATCTAGATCAATTAAAAGTTCGTTTTGTATCTTAACTACTCATTTTCAAATAATATCCACATTGTCCACAAATATTCATTTTTTACTTCAAATTTTTTTATAATTTAATTCATAACAATTTTTGAATTGAATCAACAAATGCTTGTATTTTTACGTCATCTCAAGATCATTAAAACTATTTCTTATAATTACGCCATATGACACTAATATGACGTATTGGAAATGACCTGACAATAAAAATTAAAGATTCAAATTTTAATGATACATGACATATTATAAAATCGTTACAACATTTAATAATGGTGGGACGAATGACCTTTTTTTGAGATAGTAATTAAGACAAAATATAACTACAGCACTTATGGACTGGCGGAAATAACTGTCATTCAATTTTTGCACATAAAATTTTCATTTTTGTGTTAACTTTCACTTTTTGTACTTAGAGATGGTGATTAGGCCATTCGAATTTTAATGACACGTGACATATCATAATAAAACCGTTACAACATTTAATTATGATGGGGCAAATCACGTCTTATTGAGACAAGAATTAAGACAAAAAAAAAAAAAAAAAAAAAAAACTACAACAATTATCGACAGTTTTGTAATAAATTATTGTCATTCAACTTTTGCACATCTAATTTTTATTTTTAAGTGAACTTTCACTCTCTGTAGGCACGGACGGTAATTAAGCTTCACGTGACACTGATGTTGTTGAAGGATATAAATATTAAATTTATACCTTTTCCAACAACTTAAACTTTTAAAATATATAATTATTAATAGGGTATAGAGTCAAATATCTCGAATTCAAACATCACCGTTACCCTAATTAAAAAATTGAAAAGTCATGTGAATGAGTGTGTTGAAGGATATAAATATTAGGTTTAATTTCACTGACCCTTTCAAGTTTGACCAAATATCACAGTAAAACATTTTTCGAATATTACTATCACTAACACCCTAAATAACTTTTCCATCATTAACACCATCAAAATAGATTTGAAATAACATTTTTACCTCATTTTTTAAATGTCTTTTAATTTAGGATTAATTTTAATGACACCTCCTAAGGTTTGGACACATATCACATAGAGATATTTTTCGAAAATAAATATTACTCAGACCCCAAATCACTTTTCCGTTACTTTTACCGTTAAAAATATGCTAAATTTACTCCTATTTTTTAATCCAATATATGGGCAAATTGAAAAGACAATATTGCCCTCGTTAGCTTTTCTCTCTCTCCTCTCCGTACACTGGGTGGGTATGGCTTTGAGCCTTCAATACTTTAATGATCGGAAAAAATCTTCTTGTGGTTTTTAATGATGTCAACTTTTTTCTTCCAGCTATTAAAAACTTTTTTCTTTCTTAACATTGAAATTAAATATATTTTAAAAATAAATATACATATTTATTACCATATTGAATTTACAATAACACATTTACAAGACATGAAATTGAATACTACAAATATATTTTAAAAATGAGATATACGATTTCTTAACATATATTTTTAAATAAAAATTTATATATAAGTACATTTTATATTCAATTATATACATTGGACTAATGGGGGTAAAAATGTTAGTCTATACATCAAACAACTATTTTGTTATTCAACACAAAGTCAAAGGCTAACAATATTATTTTACATGCAAAAAGTTGTCTTACGTCACTAAAAAGTAACCATTGAGTTATGAGTGAAAAACGGACTATAAGTTTGCGACGTGAGAGATAATAATTTTCGAAAGTATGATATTTGTCAAAACTTCAAATGGTGTCATTGTAACTAATCCTAAATATTAAAAGTATACCATCTTTATTAATTTAAACTTTTGAAGGAAATGATTATTAACAAACGTTGTATATTGATAATAAGTTCAAGTTTTAATGAGTCGTTACAATATTCAATTATGATGAGACAAATGACACCTTCTTGAGACAACAATGAAGACAAAAATAAAAAATAACTATAGCAGTTATAGACAGTTATGACAAAAATAACTATTCAATTTTTGAATGTGTAATTTTGATTTTCTTTTTGTATGCTTATAGAAATTCCCTTTTATGCGTTAATTTTAACTTTTGTAGTAGTGTAGTGTAATTTTCTATTTCGTACTCAAATTATAAGCAAATAAAATCTCAAGTCTTCAAAAGTTTTTGTATTTTTTTGCCATGCATTCATTCCTTCATTGTTGAAGTCCTTTTAAAAAGTTTTTCATTTTCTTCTACATTGGCCTAATTCATTTGGTCACTTCACGGCCAAAAAACGTATAGTCGTATACCATAATGTCTGGCACTTCTTTTTACACTGTGTTCTCGGCGAACTCTCGCATGCTCATGTTCCACACAAAAATCTCCATAAATTCTTTTTGTCAAACAATATGTATTAAGTTAGTTCAATCCTTACAATATTTGTCCCTGCGTGACCCGATCTAAGCCATTAATTAAAATAATTTGGTTAAATAAATTGGTCGAACGGGGACAACAAAATGTACAGTATTTATCTAATCCATTAAATTTACATTGGACACGTTCAATTTTGACTAAAATCAGCACAATTGGATGACAGCCAAGTAATATATATATATATATATATATATATATATATATATATATATATATATATATATTAACCTAGTGGCTTTCCCAATTATAATTATAGATTTTGTTAACTTCAAAATATAATGGAAAAAAAAAAAAAAAAAAGTGAACATAATAAATAAATTTGTGTGTCTTATATTTAAAACTCTTTAATTGAATGAGACGAGGTTGGAGTAGAATAATTTTGACAATCATTTTCAAATCTACTCTTCGAATTTCCATTGAGGTGGGTCAATACTTAATTGTAGGAAAACAATTCCGCCACAGCACGATAATCAGCCACTTTCATGAGCATATTATAAAATATTTGAAATTCGAATTCAGCCTTTCTTTAAAAATTTAAATTATTGATTAATTGTCAAAAAAAAAATTGAAACCAATATATTCCACATAGCCTAACTAAGAAATGTTGTTCACAAATTGCATGAATATCCAGCAATATACATAGTTCAGATTTAGCAAATGTGTAACAACAAATCATGTCAAAAGACTAAAGCTCAATTCTTGTATTTAAGATTGCTTTTGCTAAACGTTCATAAGCAAAACTCTCAATTCCCACAAATTTCCTATCCAAAACTATACGGAGTACTACTTTTTCAAAGCAACCAAACACATTCAATCTCATGAAACCCCAAAACCACAAACCAATCATCACCTCCTCCGACCATCCGAGTATTGAGACAGCGGCACCACCTCATAGAGCGGCGTGGACAGCGGCGTCGGCAGTGGAGAGTTCCGGCAGACCGGACACGACGCGTTCAGCTTCAACCACGCGTCGATGCAAATCAAGTGAAAGTAATGCCGACAATCCGGCAACATCCTCATCATCTCGGCGTCCTTGTACTCGCACAAACAGATCGAACACGTCGAATCATTGCCTCTACCACCACCGTCCTTCGAAAATTGAAATCTAGGGTACGAATTGATGACTGCTTGATCCAGCCCTACGACGGCGTTTTCGGTGCCGTCGTCGTCGTCCTCGGCAACGAATATTATACGGGGGAGGACGATGCCGTTGTCGGAGTTGTTGGGGTTAGGGTTTTGGTTTTGGTGGCGAGGGCGGCGGTGGATGGCGCGACAGCAGACGTAGGAGGCGAGGACGAGGGTGGAGAGGAGGACGAGGAAGGCGAGGGCGATGGCGATGGAATAGCCGAGGCCGAGGTGGTTGAAGCTTGGGGCGATGTAGTTGGCCGGTGGTGGTATGGCACCGTATGCGGCGCCGGGAACGGTGGTGGTGGAGGAATTGACAGCAGAAAGGCTGCCGCTGCCAATGGAGGTGTAGGACATTGGGAGGGAAGTGGGGTGGTAGGAATTTCCATTTGTTTGTGAGGAGGAGAGAGAGAGAGAGAGGGAATAGTGGGTGGATCTTTATTTGGGGAAGGTTGGTGGGTGGGTGGGTCTACTGCATTTAATACTCTTCTTTGGTTTGGAAATAGAAAAGGTCAATGGGTCATTAATAAGGTGGATGGGTAATTGGGTAGGCATTTGGATTTGAATTCGGGTTCGGAAATGACGGGTCGTGATAAAATTATGCTGAATTCTCGGAAAGGTAGAAATCGAATCTTACTAGAATTCATTTTAGAAGACTCCTTGATTACTGAACCATTTGTCTGCCAGTTATGAAATTGATTTTGGAAAGTCAATTTAGAGTTTCACCATTGAAGTTCACACCGCATGAGATTTTGAGGGATTTAATTTGGATAAAAACTGACATCATAATTAAAATAATTGCTATTAGTAAACTTTTTAATGCGGTATCATCACTCATTTATTTATTTTTTATTTTAGAGAATTTCAAGCAAATAAAGAAAAATAATTCTTAAATAAGTTTCAATAACGTTAATCTTTTACAAATTGTCTATTCTAAAACCTTTTACCTCTTCCTTTGAGGACAAAAATGTTATCCCATTGAAATAATGGCTTTTTGATAGTGCCCAATCAAATTGGCTCATCATATAAGTTTGTACTTTGTAGAAAGAAAGAGTTGCACAAAATTATACTCAAATTTTCCAAAACACCACGAATAAAATGTGCCTAAGTCCGTGTTATTAAGGGATACTGGATCAAAGACCCGACAACCGGCTCATGTTTTCATCCACACTTTAACTTTCCTCTTTCCCTTTTTCTTTAATGTTTTTCCTTTACCTCGATCAAAGTCTTAAAAAAATACTAAAAAGAATGAGAGATTCCATTCTCATCCGTCAATCATTTAAATTGTTGACCAGACAAAAAGAAGTAGAAGAAATTTCGTTTCACACCATGAAACCAAATACACACGGATAAGGATCTCAAATGTAGGATTATAGTGTAAATATAGCCGTATATGTTTGGCATTGAGGTCGTGATTTTCATAATTAAAAGACAATATATATTTATATATCATGTTAAATAACCTTGTAAGATCAAGCTCAAAACCAAAATTTTAACTCATGGATGCAATCAAGTATCACATTTTAAATGACCTTGTAAGATCTCCTAAAATATGATATGATTTCTATATTGATGGGACATAATTAAAAATAAAAATAATTCAATAATTTGATTTTAAAATTTTGTTAAGTTATTATTTTTCAAATCTTGGATTTACAGTTGCATATATTGAGAGAAGTTTTTTAAAATTAAAGTTGATCAAATCTTACCAATTTCGACGATGTAATAAGAGATATTGATTGAATGAATTGGCTATAATATCTATTAAAAAAATATGTTAGAGAAAGTTGATTAGAGTACTTTAATTAATAATTTTACAACACTAAATGCAAGACGATCATATTTACTTTGATATGGAGTTAAATTTTGATTTTTATTATTATGTTGTGTTAAATATTTCTTTTAATTTTTTTTATGTAAACTAAATTGTACTCTTTATAACATTAAGACCGAATTTTATTTTGTGTGTTTTTAATATTAATATACTTATGTGTTCATTATATCATTTTAATAAAAATTTCACACTCTTAAATTTGTTACGCGTGTAAATCTTATAAAAAGCCACGCATTTGAGAGTTTCCTCCCAAATTTTGAGACAAGTGGTTCATTCTGGACCATTTACTTTATTTGGACAGAAATGGTTGCACGGGTGCAGTTTCCCATTTCTCTTACTAATTTCCCATTTCTCTCTACTAAAACGGACGAGAAACGAAGACCTTAAAACAAAGTGTCCTTATTTGTTTGGCAGGTCACATCGATCTAAGCACCTTTAAAATAATTAATTATAATTAACATATGTCTATAAGCTCTCTGGTCCACAATGAAATATTATCCTATTAAAAAAACTTATTATTTTAATAATAAAGTAGGCATTTATGCACATACACAACAACTGGATTGTTTGTGATAGGCGTTAAAAGTTGCTGTTGAAACTTGAAAACTATGTGGTATATCATAAGAGTACATGGGCCACAATATTTAACGCCTAGTCCCAAATTCCATAAATCTCTGCACTATTATCTCAAACAATTGGCTCCATTCTTATCAACCAAAACATAGAATTTACTCCACTGCATGTTACATATTAAAACATGGGTGAACTGCATTAAACCTTTTTCTTTTTTTTTTCCTTTCTGCATTTTGCACTAAACTCTTTTTTTCTTTTTTATTTTATTAAAAAAAACCCTTCGACTATTCAAGGGGATGATTTAATGGACAGAAGTTAATTGAAAATGATCTATTTAGATATTGAGTTTTTTCATATATTTTTGAGACAAAAATATCCTTGTACCTATTTTAATATACCACACATATACATCTACTTCATTATCACTCTTAGCCGCATATCTCCACCATTGCAGCAATACGTATTCTTCTTTTTGCTCAACTTCTTTTATTCATTCATTCATCACACATATATATATAAACCATTATAATATTATATATAATATGTATCATAATATAATGGTATATATAATATGTACCATTAAATATTATTTATACTATATTTACATTTTTATCCAACCTTCTGACCTATATAAATCTTGATTTTTCCTTGAAATTTATCTGTTATTTATTTTTATTTTTTTAGAGAATTATATTGTGCATTCATTTATTTGGTTTTTTTTTTAATTTTCATTTTATACAAATTTGTTAAGGGGATTCATCTTATACTTCTACAAGAAGTAATACCTAATTTTTTTCCTTTTTCAATTATTTATGTCTACATTTGTTTCTTCTTCTTTTTTCTTTTTCTTTTTTTATAAAAAATATATTCTTTCCATGCAACTAATGTGAACTTGATAATCATCATGACATTATTATGAAATTGTTTAACTCGTGCTTTTACAAACAAAATATATATTTTTAATTAAATAAAAGACTGCTTTCAAAACCTTATTTTTTATGTCCTCGATAGTCTAGTAAAATGTTAAAATATTAAAAATATATATAATAGAAATGCTAATTTCTATGAAAGATGTCGTTTAGGTTATTTAATAAATAAAAAAAATACCAACAATGGCCTAGCGGTATTGGGCCCTTACTTTCCAAAGTGAGGTTAGAGGTTCAAGCATCGGTAGAAACATGTGTGTGTGAGTACCAACTAATAAATAAATAATAATAATAATAAATAATAAATAAATAAGACACACCCACAAAGTAGATTTTCAAAAAGGGCTCATGGGTATTTATTTAAGTCGGTTTCTATTTTAGTTCTCTTTCAGTTAACTCCCTTGAATAGTTGAGGAGGTTTTTTAGGCTCTGTTTGGTTAGACAGAAAATTTTATGGAAAGTGAAAGTGAAATAAAGTAAAGTGAAAGAAAGGAAAATCAAATTTCTATCATGCATTTGGTTAACAGGAAATATTTTGAAGAAATTTATAAGAAAATATTATTTTATTAGTTTGGATAGCATGAAAATGAAAATAAAATGATTCTACTTACTGAAATTACCCTTATAATTTTAAATAGTAAAAAAATAAATAAATTTATGTTTGATATATATTATTTATACTTAATTATTTATTTTAGTAAGGAAATAGTAAAATATGGAATAAAATAATATGTGATATCATAATACAATTTTTTTGCTTTCTCATCTCTCTATATAAATTTGTTTTCTCCTCTCTCTATATATATTTATTTGTTCCTGTGTAAACTTGAATTCTCGACCATTAAGGTAAGAAAAATAAGTTTTTGGTAAAGTGAACTATCAAAGTTCAAGTATTTATTTTCTCTTTATGTTAGTTTTAATTTTATTATTTATTATTTATTTGTAAATGGTATAAGTAGATATTATATATCTAATTGCAACTTTCTCACTGAGAAAATAAAGTCATAGATAGATTATGTAAACTATTTACGAATCATCAATTATTTATTTCAAGATAATGTTTGATGTTAGGTATGAAACAAATTGTGTTAAGATAATGTAGACTAGTTTTCACCTAACACTCTTGTTATCAACAAATAGCTATGTATATATATATAATAACTCTTAATCATAATCAATTATAGAAAAAAATATTTTACTTATTTAAGACATTTCAAAAAAAAAAAAAAAATGAAAAAAATTATTCAGTAATAAAAAGAAAAAATGAAAATTTTCAGATGCGGGAATCCTACTTTCCCCAAAACTTTCACTTTCCCTCTAACCAAACTTCTAAAAAATTTAAATATTTTCCTTTCCTTTTCTTTTTTGGTTACTTGACGCTAATCAAACATACCCTTAGCAAAAAAATTGAAGGGGGGGAGGGTTTTAGTGCAAAGGGCATATAAAAAAGAGGAATTTAATGTAGTTCACCCTTAAAACAAAGCTAATTAAATTGCACTAAACTCTATGCACTATTAAGAAGTTTTAAAATACTCCCTCTACTATTGTGATATATAACTAGCGTATATGAGCCACAATATTTAATGTCTAGCGTCACGCCCCGCAACCAAGAGGTTATGCCACGCAGGCGCCACACAGACGCCCATCAGACAATAATATGGCAGCCTGCATGGACCGAGAACTTTCTAGACTTCTCCACACAAGTATAGAACTTTCCGGAATTCTCTAGAGTAGTGTGGAGTTGTCTAGTCTCTTCTGGACTTGTCTAGAGTTATATAGAATTCTCTAGATTTGTCTTGTATATTGTAGATAGTTCTAGAATTGTGTAGATATATCTTTGGAGGATTCTAGACACTATTTATAGGCCACACATTTGTACACATCTAGAATGTTCTTGTAAGGGCCAAAGACCTATAAATAGGAGGTGGGAGTTCATTTGCTCCTCACCAAGTAATCAAGTTGTAATCTCCTCTCAAGTAATACAAGTGTTCATACATTCCCAAATTGTCTTGCTCACTTGCCTGATCTCTTCCTACACACCCAAGTAAGCAAAACACTTGTCTAACCTTAGTCTTCAATAAGCTAGCACACTTGGTTAGGCTGACTTAGCACTTCAAGGGGGCTTAAAAGTGTCTAAGGCCGCACATGAGCTTGGAGAGGTCCAAGTCCGCGACAGTTGGTATCAGAGCTAAGATCGTGAGGCGTCACACCTTGTGTGAAGGAAGCTATGGCGGAGCACTCAGACATGGTTAACGTCCAAGAGGAGGAGCCTCGTGGAATGGATGATACTCGTCTTCCAGTCGGAGTGAGGATGAGAGCTAGATCAAAGGACATCATTGTGGGCTTTGAGGCACGCTTGGCAAGCATTGAAGAGTCCATGGCCAACGTGAAGGGGCAGCTTGAGGATGTTCACCAGTGCATGGATGAGCTGGAGTCAGAGGACGCTAAGGTCCAGAATGTTGTCAAAGGGTTACTCAATGCCCTAAGTGGTGACTTTCGGTAGGAGCTCCAAGCACTTCGAGAACTTATGTTGGGCGAGTTTACCATCCTATGTGGCTATGTTGATCGGGAGCTTGGCACATTCCGTGAGCAAATAGAGGAAATGCGAGCGGATTGGGCATTGTGCAAGCGAGCGGTGGCGTCCGGTATAGCTACTATGGGGGTAGTAGCACCCCGGGTTGACATTCCCAAACCTAAGTTTTATGGTGGGAATCGGGTAATGAGGGAGTTGGAGAACTTCCTCTTCAGCATGGAGTAGTACTTTGAGGCTACGGGCATGACAGATGAGACCATCAAGATACGCACGGCGACCCTCTACCTCACCGACCATGCCATGCTATGGTGGAGGAAAAAGTATAGTGATGTATAAATGTACGGTCTCTATTGATACTTGGGCTGATTTCACAAAGGAAATTAAAAAACATTTCTATCATGAGAATGCCGATGATGAAGCCAGGGGCAAACTCCGAAGGTTAAAACAGGTTAGGTCGATTCGGGACTATGTGAAGGAATTCACTAACCTGACTCTTGAGATCCCGGATCTATCTAACAAGGACTCTATTTTCTTCTTCATGGATGGCTTACAGTTGTGGGCCAAGACGGAGTTGAGGTGGCGCAACGTGCAAGATCTTGCCACAGCTATTGCAGAGGCGGAGTCCTTTATTGATTTCAGCTCCAAGAAGGACCCCTCGTCCAAGTCGAAGGACAAAGATAAGGACAAGGATAGGGGGCGTAATACCGGCAAAGGTAGGTGTGATACCCCCTAATTTCGGAATACGGGTTGATCAAATTCGCGCACAAAATTAAGAGATATCAAAACAATTAAAGTATTTAAACAAGCACATAGTACAAAAAGAAATAAAAAGAATAAATAATTCGCTGAAGGAAATCTATTAAATAAAAGTTTTATTAATAATTTTTCAAAATTTACAACTCGGGAATCCTGTAACTCAAGGACCTTATTAACCAAAATCCATTATCCAAAAGTTCATTATTAAATATTAACATCAAATGAAATGATAATAATATCCTACCTTTAAATAAACCGAAAGAATGGATAAGTCCTTCAGCTGCGGATTCTCAACCTTTAGACTTGGAACTTCTTCTAATAACCTGAAAAACAAATCACGGGTTAAACCCTACGAGCAAACTCTCTCTACCAGGCCTCTGAAAACCAATAAGCAGATCATCTCTGATCAAAATCAAACTTAATAAAGTTTTAACTTTAATATAGCATGATATACATATGTATAAATAATTATATATACTACACTAACCACATCCATTAATAGATTTAATAAATTTCTAAACATATTAAACAATGATTAAAATAATAATCATACCAAGACTAATCCACCATTTCTTTTTAAAAGAAACTCCTTTAACCTTAATCTCATCCTAGTCAGTTGCTTAATCATTTAAACAATAAGTTATAATACAATGAATCTTATATTTAATCTCAAAACTCGATAATGATTTTAATTATTTAAATCACATATCCAAAATCTAAGTTTTGACAAATCATCCATGTCTCCACCAATATTATTTTATTAATATAAAATAATATACTAACCAGTAAGTACTAGATTATTATAATTTAAGAATATCTAATCATAATCTAATCTATACATACAACAACCATAAATGATATTTTAATCATCTAACACATAACAATTTAATTACGCTTTGGCAAATCAATTATGCCATTATAAAAATTTTCATTTATATATTGGCAACTCAACCATGCCTCCTTAAGTATTTTTATTTATACATTGGCAATTCAACCATACCTCCACAAGTATATTTATTTATACATTGACAAATCAACCATACCTCCTATGTATATATTTTATTCGTATAAATAAGGCAATATTTTTTTTTAAGACTTTGGCAACTCACCCATACCTATAATTCATCCATGTACCAATTTTAGACTCAACGATAGCTAATTCATACATAGACATCTCATGCAGATTATAAGCATATCTCTAATTTAATAACCAGTCCATCTAGATATATTAAATAAGAATAATAACACTGATGATCTTAATTTACATATATATACATATATATTATACAATATATGTGTGTATAATCCTTCTTTAATAATCCTTAATTATTTAAAATCACATATACATATATATCAATAATTATATATATATATATATATATATATATATATATCATCTTTCCATAACCAATTATTAATTTACTATATTAGTAGCAAATTAAATGCTACTAAATATCGTTAAAAATAGTTTCCCATAAATACTTCATCTCGGTAAATAATTTTCTTACACCGTCTCACTAAAGCATAAATATCTCCTACTATGATGGGAATCTAATAGTGAAATTAGTACCATTGGAAAGAGAACGAAAAGTCCTTAAATTTGAGCTCAAGAATGACCCAATTTCGATTTAAGATGATTAAGTTATGACCGTTTCAATTTCTAGTGTCGAAACAAGCCAACAGTAGTTTCCCACGCGCTTACCATGCACTTACACACGCTGGATTCAAGCCTCATTGTGTGCTGGTATTGGCTAAGCTCTTTCAGCTGCCGTGAGCTCACCACACTGAATCCATCACTTCCTTTAAGCTGCATCCAATGGTCACAAATCAGTGTACAAATGAACACGCCAACACTGGATTATTCTCTATTAACTATAATAGATTTAAGGTCCAGATTAGCTAGTGTACCATCTTCTCATGGTCTGCGATACACCAAATAATCCCATAGTTGACCAGACCACTTCTATGGTCCAGATGCACATGCGCACCAAACTTTTATGTGCCGCAATGCACTATATTAATTCACATAAGTTTAATTAATCATATGGCCCTAATTGGCGTATACACACTATTACGCTACACCGTGCCGCGCTAGATCAACTCCTTATTGTGCCGCCACTCCACATACGCAAGTCACGTAGTATATATAAATAGTATATATATATATAATTATTTTTCTAACAAATAATAGGAAAATAAATCTTAATAAATTCCTAAAAATATAGAAAAATATCAGAAAAATTCCAAAAAATTACAGAACAATTGTAGAAAATAAAGAAACCCTAATTAACCTTCTTGGGTTACAAATCCACATATAGATTGATTTTAATATATATGTATAACACCTATATATATCAATTAAAATCCAATAATCTAAAAATTAAATAGAATAGTTTATACTTTTTAATTATTCCGATCTAACCATAATTTTTAAACAAATAAATTTAATTAAAGCCTTGATACTCAAGATGAAATCCTTATGAGTTATAAGAGGAAAGTTAGAGAAAACTCGCCCGAAGGTTTCAAAACGAAACCAACGCTTCAAGCTTTGATCGTCTCTTCCAATCCCAACTTCCTCCTTCTCGGGATTCGGCCTCCTTTTTGTCAGCCTTTTCCTTTTCTTTCTCTCTGTCTCTCTTATTTTTCTAACGTGTAAACTCTTAATCCTAAAGCCTTATGTGTATATTTAAACACATTAAAATCCAAATCATATTTCTATTCCAACTAGGACTCTCAAATAAAATAATAATCTTTAAATAATATATATATACCTTCTATAATTAGCCCATTGGTTAATTAAATCATATATACCTATATATCAATAAATATATATCTATATATATATCTGTAATACCCCTAATTTTAAAAGGATAGTCTCGGTGTTTATTTATTTGTTTTAATTGTGTTGTTAATTATTTAATTGATTATTGGACTAATTTTATGTGTTTAATAAATCCTGAAATTTCCTAGGCATGCATAGAAACACGAATCAAAGGGAAAGAGATAGAAGAATAACTTGCCTTAAACTTTCGGATCGAAAGTTAAACTTCTTCTTCCTTGATCTTCCTCTACAGGGTTTTTTTCCTCCTTCCTTCATTTTCCTCCTTCCTTCTCTAACACACTCTCTCTCTAGAATATATCACGTGAATATTTCTAACCCCCTTTTATAACCTATAACTATATATTTATAGGCTAAATAAAATAACCCTAACCATTTTCCCAATCCAAGTTAACTTAAAAAATATATATATATTAAAATATTAAAAAGGTAAGTAAAATATGTTACGTATATAATTTATGTATATATTTATTAAATAAATAAATTATACACATCCCATTATTTATTAATGGACTATCCAATAATACTTAAGTTACCAAAATATTATAAAGTAACTTAAAACATAACACGTATCAAATCTATGTATATTTTTATTATTTAAATATAAAACATATACATAAGATTAAATATTACTACCCAAGTTACCATAAAAGTAATTAATAAATTACTTTCCCTTTTTATATATATTAAAAAGGTAAGTAAAATATGTTACGTATATAATTTATGTATATATTTATTAAATAAATAAATTATACACATTTTATTATTTATTAATGGATTATCCAATAATACTTAAGTTACCATAATATTATAAAGTAACTTAAAACATAACACGTATCAAATCTATGTATATTTTTATTATTTAAATATAAAACATATATATCAGATTAAATATTACTACCCATATTACCATAAAAGTAATTAATAAAGTATTTTCCTTTTTATATATGTATATAATACATATCTATATATATACATATATAACTATCCATGGGTAATAATACACACATATCCAACCTCCTATCCAAGTAATACATGAGACCCAATTGGTTGACCCATTACTACTAACCATAACCATAAAAGAAAAAAAAATAATAATAATAAAAGAAAAGAAAACATTTAATTTATAATTAATCAAAACACCATTTAAGCACATAATCTAATTAAACAATTAACATATAGACAAATACAAATAATATATAGACACATAATCAAATAATTAAGTAATACCTAATTCAATTAAACACATAAGCAATTAGTCCAATAATCAATTAAATAATTAACAATACAATTAAAACAATTATGCATGTTTAATTGGATTAGAATATAGGTTTTATGAAATTGGTTCATATCTGTTCTTGTGTCATGAATTGATAAATGCATGATTTTGATGTGATTTTTGGTGTGAATTTTTATATGTTTACATTATGTATTTTTTATATTTGTAGAATGATGGAACGTAGAAACATGCCTAGGATTCCTGAACATTAAATAGGAACTAGGTTTGGGTTTAAATAAATTTAAATAGACTCAATCATAATGATGTTTGCTATTTGAATGTTTTAAACAAACGAATGGATTTAATCTTTTAAAATGTTGTAGCAATTGAGATTAAATGTGTAGGATGAATTGGATATGGAGAATGCTTATTCAACAGTATAATAAAATATCATCATGTATAAGATTTAGTTTGTGTAGGACATATGCTATAGGAAGCTTAAATAAATAATAAGTCATTCCTATTTTGTGATAACTTGATATCATATTATCATAGTTATTTCTGGATTGTTTGATGTATTTCCTTAATCGTTACATCAATTGTTGGATTGTGTGGTTTAATGCACCGATATGGGACGGTGACATTTTAGGGACGGATTAACTTATCAGTTAAGTCTTACCTATTTTATATAAGGGAATTGATTAACTAAAATGTTAAGTCCTACTTATATTCAAGTCAGGTCAGCTGAACAAATTGAATAACTTATGGAGGATTAATTTAGTATATAAGGGAATGGATTAACTAAAATTTTAAGTCCTACTTATATTCAAGTCAGGTCAGTTGAACAAGTTGAATGACTTATGGAGGATTAATTTATACTGTATATCACCAGAGATGTGTAGCTAGATATAGTGTAGTTGTGTACCCTGGTAGGTCTAGGTACTCATGCCCACTATATGTGCGTTTTGCATGTTGCATACTATTCAGGTTGAGGCAACCCTATAGTTTAGTGAGGTTCCTTTAGTGTGTGTGTGTGTGTGTGTGTGTATATATATATATATATATATATATATATATATACGAATTACTAGTTACTGTTGGATTGACTAGGATGTATACATATATCGGATCTCTGCTTGGACTGTAGTAGAGTAGAACTTGTTTGTGGGTCTGACCCACCATTATTTTTCAAGTATTCATTAGGAGTAGAGGTTGTTCGTGCTGAGCGAAGATCAGTCTACTTCATTCTCCCAATGCTACATAGGAGTTCTTTTATAATTTAGTTTCTTGATTTAGACAGTTATTACTGTCGTTTGTTTAGTTTGGATTTTCTAGGGGTCCACACAGTATGGATTCCCGAGTTGTATTTTGGAGGATCAGTTGTATCAGAAGACTTTATTAACTGATGGAAATATATTCTGAGGTTTCTCATTAGATTATCATTTTAGTTTCTTGTCAACATTTTATTTATTCTTCTTTATTTCTTTTGTACTCTGTGTTCATTTATTATCAATTTGTTTTGATATCCTCGGGTATTCGGGCGTGAGCCTGGTCAACCCTCATTCGGAAATCCGGGGGTATCACAATATCTTTCCATAACAATTATTAATTAATTAATTTTATATATATATATATATATATATATATATTTATAATTAATACAAAAATGATCATTTAAAATAATTAAATAACCATGGGCCTTTATTAATTAACCCAATAAGGCTTCATACAAGCCCACGACCACATCTTTTGGTCCAACTTCCCTTAAGCCAAAATCCAATTAATTTAAATAAACCAAATAATTAAATAAACACTTAAATTAAAAACTAATTACACTAAGCACATAAACAAAACAATAAATTACAACTAAGTCATACCATACCAATAAAATCAACACGCCAATAATTCAATTAATAATTAAGCACACACACAACAATCATCATACCAATAATTCACGAAATATAAATAAATTAAAATAATTAATCTAAGCACTCATACCATATGGTGGAGTGGGTCGTTATAGTTGGTATCAGAGCCTGACCCAGCCGGAAGTGTGCCGATGGGGACGTTGGGCCTCCAAGGGGGGTGGATTGTGATGACCTTGTGGGTGGGGTGTACTGTGGGCGGGTGTAAGAGACACTGACAGGCTACTACACTGGAGAGTTACGAGTGTATAGTCCCACATCGCCTGGGTAGAGGAAATATGAAGTGCTTATATGTAATTGTGTCATCTCCAATTGGTATGAGGCCTTTTAGGATAAAGCCCAAAAACAAAATCGTGCGGGCTCAGGCTCAAAGCGGATAATATCATACCATGAGGTGAGTGGGTCGTTACAAATGGTATCAGAGCACTCCAGGTTCAAGTGTCCATAGGGTGTCTTTTGTTGTGTGACTTCCGCGTTGTGTATTCTTTTACCTAGAGCTTAAGTTTATGATTCATTATATTCTATATTCGATTCATTAGTGCGTCCTAAAATTATATCATTTAGTCTTATCAACATATAGTAGTACATCGATTTGGAAGGTATTTGAGGAGGTAAGAACGTAGGTGCCAGGATTGTATGCTAAATTAGTATGCAAGATAGAGTAGATAACTGAATTATAGAAAGTTATTACTTCTACACTCAGTATTGTTCAGGGAGGATGAATGTAGTTGCTGTGATACCCCTCGGATCCGAGACACGGGTTGATCAGGCCCAGGCCCAAACCCGAGGGAATATCAAACAATTAATATTTTATAATGAACACGGAATACAAAATAAATTAAGAAATGAAATTAAAGCTGGAAGGAACTAAAAATAGAATCCGCAAAATATTATAATTATTAAAATCCATCAAACCTAAACTCCAAAACTCCATCAGTTTACAACTTGGGAATCCATCTCTAGTGGACCCCTATTAAACATCCAAACGGAAGATAGAACAACTGTAATAAACGTCCAGAAATAAAACTATAGAGAGAGCCCTACATCGTCGGAAGAGTGAATAGAGACCTCTGCTCAGCACAAACACGTCTAAGCCTAGAACTGTCGTGTACCTGAAAAATAGAAGTGGGTCAGGCCCACGCGCAAGTTCTATACTACTACAATCCAAACAGAGGCCCGATACGCATGTACATCCTAAACAATTCAACAATAGCTAATAGTTCATAAATATATATATATAGTCACACTAAAGGACTCTCACTGGACTACAGGCCGTTCTCAACCTGAATAGAGTTAACATGCTAAAACGCACACGAAGTGGGCATATGTACCTATACCTAAACAGGGTACACCTCCAACCATCGTAGCCAGCTACACATTCCGATGCATATACGCTCCTTAGCCATCGGTCCTGAGGCTCAAGCTCATACCGAGGCACCATAACAGTACATATATAAAATCCATCCAAAATCCCTGGTATTGCCGCTCAACAAGTAGTTGCCATGACAATACAAATCAACGGGACTTAACTTTTAGTTAATCCCATCCTTATTCCAAGTAGGTGGGTAATGGTATTATTTTAAAAACCAAACCCATCCTTAGTATGCCACCGTCCCATACCGGTGCCTACTTTCCAATCCTCCAGTAGTCAATAATACCAATAAATCAAGTATATATCAACTAAATTCCAACATCCAACATATAATGTTAGCAGTGATAAAATAAGCATAGATAAACAGGGTCACAACAACAACATATACATGCCCAATTTAAGTTGTTCCCTTTAGTCTGATATAAAGACAAAATTAATTAAAACTTCCATTTAACACCTTACAAATGACATACAGATATGTAGGGTATGTATCACAAAATCCTAACCTCCACAGTTGATACTAATTGTGATAATGTAAGCATCAAAATAATATTCACAGTATGTATGTAGACATGCTCAAATTATAGTGTTCCACAAAACCGATCTAGTGTTAAACTCAAATCCTCCTAGTATTTAAGTTCCAACAGTTGCTATTACAGAAGTTAAGATAGCTATCATCTAGACCCATCCTTCCAATAATTTATACTAACAGTGGTAAGGAAAAACGTGAACCACAGAACCACAATGCATCCACAAACATGCTTAGTCTAGGTTGAACAAGCATACAATACTACTGTAACTACCAGTTTCATAGCAAAACAGATATCATTTTAGTTTGGTTTAATCTTTATTAATCCTGAAAATCATTTAAGAGTGCAAAGAGTATGAAGCCTAAGGGAAAGAGTAAGGATAGAATCTTGCCTCAGAAACTTTTATTCAAAGTTTCAACGTCGTCTTCTTAAAAAAATCCCGGCGAGTTCCAAAACCCGGTTACTGTTCACGGGTACAAAACACTATTCCTGAACTCAAAATCTGATCTCCACCGTTCAGATTGTGCGACACTGAGTCATGAACCTATCCTCCAAATTTCAGCTCGATCGGATCACGGACGAAGCGGGATCGGATGTTTGATGAAATCTGGGCAGAATGGAAAAAAACCTGTGCGACCCGATTACTGTTCACGAGTACGAATCACTGTTCCCGAGGTCAAACTCTGATCTCCACCGTTCAGATTGTGCGTTACTAAGTCATGAACCTCTCCTCCAAAATTCAGCTCGATCGGACCACGGACGAAGCGGTATTGGAACTTTGATCAAACCTTGGCAGAATGTGAAAAACTGCGTTTTTCCTTCTCCACTTCCACAAAACGTGTGCTTTGTTTAAAAAAAACCCTACACAGACGTCTACCTTATACTTATAGAGTTTTCTTAAACCCTAGATTCATTTAAGTCCAACTCACAATCCTAACCGGCCCATCCAATTAACGTAGAAACCTACGACGGCTATAATATAAAACCCTAATTTATACTGCAATGAAAACCCTAGTTAGATGTATTTACCTAATTACCCTATTCACTATTAAATACTTAACAAATAATCTAATTGAACAAAATAATAATTAGTAAACCCAATTAAACCAAATAAGACACACATAAAATAAGACACACAGAGAATAATTAAACCAATTACACTTAAACTATTAATGTCAATTAAATAATTAAAACACTAACAAGTAATTCCAATCAAATAACTAAACCAATTACACTTAAACCATTAATGCCACTTAAATAATTAAAACACTAACAAGTAATTCCAATCAAATAACTAAAAATAAATATCATTTAAATAAATTAAATCACCACAAAAGAAATAAATTAAATCACTACAAAAGAAAACAATTAAGCACCTAATAAAAAAAAATAATGACACATAATCAAATAAAATGCACTTAAATAATAAATTAAATACCATTAAATATCAGTAATATCCTTTTTTAAAATTAGGGGTATTACAGTTGCAGAATTGGTTTTTAAGTTATGTTTTGAGGATTGGGGTGTTCTAAAGTTATTTAGATTAAATTAGGTGATTTAAATGGTTGAAATCGACTGGTTAAAATCTCAAAATGCATAATATACATTAATATGCTAAGGACTTGAACAATATGAAATTTTAATTGACTTACATGTTGAAAATGAAGGATTTAGTTGCTTAATATTATTCTCGCAATTTTAATGTATATTTATGTGATTTTAATCATGTATTGACATATAATATAATCATGTATTTATCGGATTTTTATTATAATTACTTCTGGATTATTTGAAGTATAATTATATATGTTGCATGAATTATGGGTTTTATGTATTATGCGCTATTAAAATAATATGGAAGTATTTTAAGGACGGATTAACGGAAAAGTTAAGTCCTATCTATTTATTTATGGATTGTATGGTTTAATGCACCGGTATGGGATGGTGGCATTCTAGGGACGGATTAACTAAAGAAGTTAAGTCCTACCTATATATTTATAAGGGAACGGATTATCTATAGAGTTAAGTCCTACTTATTCGTGTCAGGTCTACGGAATAGTAGGATGGCATGCCATTGAAATAATATGGTTGGATAGTTTACTTTTATGTTTGGATATAATGAATTTTATATATGTATAAATATGTGCCACGATATGAGCTTAAGTCTCAGGATCAGTGGTTAGGATAGAGGCGTATATTGCCGATTGAGATGGGTAGCTGGATTTAAGGATGTGTGGGCCTTGGTAGAAGGAGGACTCGTGACTACCTTTGTGTGCGTTTTACATTAGATACCCACTATCCGATTGAGACTGCTTTAGTCCACTGAGAGTCTCTAGTGTGTACTTATATTTATCAATTATATAAATATGGAATTAGCTAATTACAAGATGTGTCTACTAATTATGAGTATGTGGGGATGGGTTAATTTCCACACGGATAAAAGGAACAATGAAATTTGAAATTAAATTATCAAAGTTTTTATTTTATGGATTCGTGAATTCCGAGGACGGAATTCCTTTTGTTAAAGGGGAAGAATGTAATACCCCAATATTTTAAAGGATTTATTAATTGAAATTAATTACTTTTTTATTTTTAAATAATTTATTTGATTTAATTTGAATTAATTGCGTTTATTTTAATTTTTAATTGATTTATTTTATTGAGTGCTTAGATTAATTATTTTATTTTATTTATATTTCGTGAATTATTGATATGATGATTGTTGTGTGTGTGCATAGCGTGTTGATTTTATTGGTATGGTATGATTTGGTTGTAATTTATTGTTTTGTTTATGTGCTTAGTGTAATTAGTTTTTAATTTAAGTGTTTATTTAATTATTTAGTTTATTTAAATTAATTGGATTTGGGCTTAAGGGAAGTTGGACCAAAAGATATGGTCGTGGGCTTGTATGAAGCCTTATTGGGTTAATTAATAAATGCACATGGTTATTTAATTATTTAAATGATCATTTTTGTATTAATTATAAATATATATACAAAATATGTTTATAAATATATATTATTTAAAAATAAAATAAAAGTACCTAATTCCAATTAATAAATTCTTTAAAATATCGGGGTAGCCACAGAAGGATTGGTCTCATAAGCCAAGTGGTGGCCATGGTGGCAAAGAGGGAAGGGAGAACAAGGATGGAACATCCAAACCCAAGGGTTCATGCTTCCTATGTGACGGGCCACATTGGGTAAAAGATTGCCCAAAAGAGAAGACTCTCAATGTTATGACAAGCCACTATGAGGAGCAGCAACAAGAGGAGGCGCCGGATGGGTTCGCTGCAAATCTTTAATGCCATCAAGGCTAAGACTGAAGTCCCTAAGGCAGCCGCTAAAGGGTTAATGTTCGTGGAGGAAAGTATCAATGGGACACCCACACGTGCTTTGATGGACACGGGTGCATCCCACAACTTTGTGAGCATTGACGAGGCGAAGAGGTTGGGCCTCAAGTATAGCAAAGAAAGGGGCTTCACGAATGCAGTTAACTCGATGGCAAAGGCTATACATGGCATGGCACATGGCGTCAAAGCATGCATTGGCGAGTGGGGTGGCCACACAGACCTATCAGTGGTACCCATGGACGCTTTCAAACTAGTCCTTGGATTGGAGTTCTTAGACAAGGTGAGAGCTTTCCCTATTCCCTTTGCCAACATTATGTGTATCATGGAAGATAATGGGGCCGGTGGAGCGAGGCGCCAAGTTGGAAGCCCAAGCCTTGTCAGCTATACAGTTCAAGAAGGGCTTCAGGAAGGGGGAGACTAGTTATCTTGTTATGTTAATGGAGACGCCCGATGATGAGTTAGTCTCTTCCCCATAAGAAGTGGTGCTTAAGGAGATACGAGCCGTGCTAGACGAGTACACGAATGTGATGCCTAAGGAGCTGCCCAAGAAGCTTCCACCTAGGAGGGAGGTGGATCATAAGATTAAGCTAGAACCGGGTTCTAAACCCCCTGCTTTGGTGCCTTACAAGATGGCACCCCCAGAGTTGGAGGAGTTGCAGAGGCAACTCAAAGAGTTACTTGATGCGGGCTATATTCGACCCTCGAAGGCCCCATATGGCCCACCGGTGCTGTTCCAGAGGAAAAAGGACGGGTCCTTGTGTATGTGCATTGACTGCGGGGCGCTAAACAAAGTGACTATCAAGAACAAGTACCATATCCCTCTTATTGCCGATCTTTTTGATCAGCTTGGTGGAGCACGCTACTTCACTAAGCTTGACTTGGGCTCGGGGTATTATCAAGTACAGACAGCGGACGGGGATGAGCCTAAGACTACATGTGTGACGAGGTATGGCTCTTATGAGTTTCTTGCTATGCCATTCGGCCTCACCAATGCACCTGCTACTTTCTGTACTTTGATGAACAAGCTCTTCCATCCCTACTTGGATCGTTTTATAGTGATGTACCTGGATGCCATTGTTGTGTATAGCATCACTCTAGAGGAGCACGTGCAGCACTTAAGGACGATTTTCCAAGTCTTACGGGAGAACGACCTATATGTGAAGACAGAGAAATGCTCATTTGCTCAGGAGGATGTGTTGTTCCTAGGGCATAAAATACGGGATGGCAAGCTGATGATGGATGAGGCAAATGTGAGGGCCATTCAAGAGTGGGAGCCGCCCACTAAGGTGACAGAGCTACGCTCATTTCTTGGGCTTATCAACTATTACCACCCCTTCATCAAGGGTTACTCGGCGAGAGCAGCCCCATTGACAGACCTTCTTAAGAAGGCGCGTGCTTGGAATTGGACATAGTCATGCCAGGGGGCATTTAATGATTTGAAGAGGGCTGTTACAGAGGAGCTGGTACTTAGCTTGCCCGACCACTCTAAACCATATGAGGTGCACACGGATGTATCAGACTTTGCTATTGGGGGCGTGTTGAAGTAGGAAGAACACCCTATAGCTTATAAGAGCCACAAGCTTAATGACACCGAGCGGCGCTATACGGTGCAAGAGAAAGAGATGACGGCGGTCATCTATTGCCTACGTACTTGGAGGCACCACTTGATCTGGGCACAATTTGTGATCAAGATAGATAATGTTGCCACCAGCTACTTCCAGACACAGAAGAAGCTTAGCCCCAAGTAAGCTCGATGGCAGGACTTCCTAGCGGAGTTCACTTATCATTCTGAATACAAGTCGGGCAAGGTGATAAGCGCCGAATATTGCATATTCAAGCGCCCTAAATTGCATTAGTTAAGTCCATTATTTGATTTTATTATGTAGATTATCTTCATTTGTGCCATTTTTGTTTATTTTCAGGTTCATTGGCTTAAAAGAAGCAAGAATGATGTTTTGTTGAAATTTTGAATGCAAAGGCACAATGCTGAAGCTTGGCAGCAGTGGAACCTGAATTTTGTTACCATTTTCGACCTAGAAAAATCAATAACTGGACTTCCATCATAACATGAAAGATTTAGAGCTCTGAATTAGATTTCTAAATCTTCAAACGGTTTGTCATTCGGAGCTCGGAGCAGAGAGTTATGGCCTTGTTACCAGAGGTGCGCAGAACTGCCTGGCAGCAATGAAATTCTGCCTTGATCTTCATTTTTGACTAACCAGACTTGAGAATTGGATCTCCACCAAAACATAAAGTTTTTAGAGCACTGAATTAGCTTGCTAAATCTTCAAACGGTTCATCATTTGGAGTTCGGAACACAAAGTTATGGCCATTTTACCAAAGTAGGTCCGGACGGAGCAAGGCAAGAATGGAGCATTTTGCTCCAATTTTGAGTGCTCGAGCCCTTATTTCGAGTGCTCAAAATTAGGGCAGAATTGCATCCGGAAATGGCCCATTTTCAGCCACTTGCATCTTGGGTTCCTCAATTCTAATTTCCCTCTTTAATGGTTGGTTGGAGATGTTGGTTGGTGGGGGTTTTTAGAGGCTTATCTCTAGAAGATAAGAGAGGGAGGCCACACATATCATTAGGCTTCATTTTGGGAAGGTAGAGGAGAGAGAAGAGAGAAAGAAGGAAGTGTTCTTCAAGCAAAAAGAGGGGAGCACGAAAATGGAGTTGGAGGCCTTGCTTCTTCCTTCATCTAGAGCTACCGTGGGTAACTAACTCTTCCTCTAGGGAGGTGATGAAGTCCCTCCCTTGTAAGCATGTCCTAGGGTAGTCTATTTTGGGGGATTGCAATGTATATTTCTATGGTCTTTTTTCATAACTAAGAGCCTTTCATTTGTTGTAATGAATGTTTATATATGTATGGTTGATTTCTTCAAGTTCATTATCTTGATTGTAAGGTGATGTCTTGTATGAATCTTATTGCTTGAGTTTTCATGGTGAGAATGGGAACAAGGTTATGAAATGGTTTCATGGCATGTTGATAGGTGACTTTGATAGACCATTGCTTAGGAAATCCTTTGATGGTGTATGCTTAATCTCTAGCTCCATGTGCTTCATGATTTTGTCAAGAACTTGATAGTCTTTCATTTAAGTAAATGTGTATAAGCTACACCTTAGTTAGGTAGTCTAAGCATGTTTACCCTTTTGATAGATTATACTTGTTTGAGACTTAATGTACTTCTTGATCAATTACACGGCAACCATGTGTTGTTATGTAATTCTTGACCATTATATGTTATTTTTCTCCTTAATTAGTTCTAATCTAACATGTGTATAGGGATGGAGACGGATTCATCTCCCTAGTCTTCTCTACTTGCATTTCACCTCTTTACATTCCTTGCAATCTACTAGTTTATGTATCTTTACATTTCTAGTTTAGTGACAAACAAACAAACCCTTATTACTCCTTATCATTCTAAAAATGATTCTAGACATTTAGGTTGCCTTAGACTAACGCAGTCTCAGTGGTTCGACTTACTCGACCAATAGCCCTATTTTACAATGATTCGTGCTATTGCGAAGGTTGATGTATGATTGACCAACCGATCAATTTTTGGCACCGTTGCCGGGGACTTGCATACGGTTTAGCGACCAAGGCTCTAGGGTTAATTTTAGTTTGATTGTTAATATTGTGTCTTATGAATATTCCTTGTGTGTTTTGATCATCTTCGTGTTGTAAGATTCTAGGGACTCGAAGCTCGCCGTGGGAATGCTAGCAAATTGTAAGTCTAGAGGACCCCGGGTAAGTCTCTTGCTGTAATACCCCTCATTTGAAAAAGGATATTCCTGGTATTTAATGGTATTTAATTTATTATTTAAGTGCATTTTATTTGATTATGTGTCATTATTTTTTTATTAGGTGCTTAATTGTTTTATTTTATGGTGATTTAATTTATTTAAATGATATTTATTTTTAGTTATTTTGATTGGAATTACTTGTTAGTGTTTTAATTATTTAATTGGCATTAATGGTTTAAGTGTAATTGGTTTAGTTATTTGATTGGAATTACTTGTTAGTGTTTTAATTATTTAATTGGCATTAATGGTTTAAGTGTAATTGGTTTAATTATTCTATGTGTGTCTTATTTTATGTGTGTCTTATTTGGTTTAATTGGGTTTACTAATTATTATTTTGTTCAATTAGATTATTTGTTAAGTATTTAATGGTGAATATGGTTTTAATTACAATATAAATTAGGGTTTTATATTATAGCCGTCGTAGGTTTCTACGTTAATTGGATGGGCCGGTTAGGATTGTGAGTTGGACTTAAATGAACCTAGGGTTTAGGAAAACTCTATAAGTATAAGGTAGACATCTGTGTAGGGTTTTTTTAAACAAAGCACACGTTTTATGGAAATGGAGAAGGAAAAACGCAGTTTTTCACATTCTGCCAAGTTTTGATCAAAGCTCCGATCCTGCTTCGTCCGTGGTCCGATCGAGCTGAATTTTGGAAGAGAGGTTCACGACTCAGTGACGCACAATCTGAACGGTGGAGATCAGAGTTTGACCTCGGGAACAGTGATTCGTACTCGTGAACAGTAATCGGGTCGCACAGGTTTTTTTCCATTCTGCCCAGATTTCATCAAACATCCGATCCCACTTCGTTCGTGGTCCGATCGAGCTGAAATTTGGAGGATAGGTTCATGACTCAGTGTCGCACAATCTGAACGGTGGAGATCAGATTTTGAGTTCGGGAATAGTGTTTCGTACCCGTGAACAGTAACCGGGTTTTGGAACTCGCCGGGATTTTTTAAGAAGACGACGTTGAAACTTTGAACAAAAGTTTCTGAGGCAAGATTCTATCCTTACTCTTTCCCTTAGGCTTCATACTCTTTGCACTCTTAAATGATTTCAGGATTAATGAAGATTAAACCAAACTAAAATGATATCTGTTTTGCTATGAAACTGGTAGTTACAGTAGTGTTGTATGCTTGTTCAACCTAGACTAAGCATGTTTGTGGATGCATTGTGGTTCTGTGGTTCACATTTTTCCTTACCACTGCTAGTAAAAATTATTGGAAGGATGGGTCTAGATGATAGCTATCTTAACTTCTGTAATAGCAACTGTTGGAACTTAAATACTAGGAGGATTTGAGTTTAACACTAGATCGGTTTTGTGGAACACTATAATTTGAGCATGTCTACATACATACTGTGAATATTGTTTTGATGCTTACATTATCACAGTTAGTATCAACTGTGTAGGTTAGGATTTTGTGATACATACCCTACATATCTGTATATCATTTGTAAGGTGTTAAATGGAAGTTTTAATTAATTCTGTCTTTATATCAGACTAAAGGGAACAACTTAAATTGGGCATGTATATGTTGTTGTTGTGACCCTGTTTATCAATGCTTATTTTATCACTGCTAACATTGAATGTTGGATGTTGGAATTTAGTTGATATATACTTGATTTATTGGTATTATTGACTACTGGAGGATTGGGAAGTAGGCACCGGTATGGGACGGTGGCATACTAAGGATGGGTTTGGTTTTTAAATCAATACCATTACCCACCTACTTGGAATAAGAATGGGATTAACTAAAAGTTAAGTCCCGTGGATTTGTATTGTCATGGCAACTACTTGTTGAGCGGCAATACCAGGGATTTTGGATGGATTTTATACATGTACTGTTATGGTGCCTCGGTATGAGCTTGAGCCTCAGGACCGATGGTTAGGAAGCGTATATGCATCGGGATGTGTAGCTGGCTACGATGGTTGGAGGTGTACCCTGTTTAGGTATAGGTACATATGCCCACTTCGTGTGCGTTTTAGCATGCTAACTCTATTCAGGTTGAGACCGGCCTGTAGTCCAGTGAGAGTCCTTTAGTGTGACTATATATATATTTACGGACTATTAGCTATTGTTGAATTGTTTAGGATGTACATGCGTATCGGGCCTCTGTTTGGATTGTAGTAGTATAGAACTTGCGCGTGGGCCTGACCCACTTCTATTTTTCAGGTACACGACAGTTCCAGGCTTAGACGTGTTCGTGCTGAGCAGAGGTCTCTATTCACTCTTCTGACGATGTAGGGCTCTCTCTATAGTTTTATTTCTGGGGACGTTTATTACATTTGTTCTATCTTCCGTTTGGATGTTTAATAGGGGTCCACTAGAGATGGATTCCCAAGTTACAAACTGATGGAGTTTTTGGGTTTGATGGATTTTAATAATTATAATATTTTGCGGATTCTATTTTTAGTTCCTTCCAGCTTTAATTTCATTTCTTAATTTATTTTGTATTCCGTGTTCATTATAAAATATTAATTGTTTGATATTCCCTCGGGTTTGGGCCTGGGCCTAATCAACCCGTGTCTCGGATCCAAGGGGTATCACACTTGACCTTCTAGTTTCGAATTGTGAATATCGTGCATGTGTTAAGCTTAGAAGTAGATAAATTGCAAGCCCTTGTCGAGGCTAATCTTTATTGTGTATTTTCAATTCCAAGCATCGGTCCTTGTCGTGGCCAATTTAATTTTTGTCTTGATAATTGAGGAGAAAGGGAATATCATATGTGGAGGTTATGGTGATGAAGTGTTGTGTTGATTGATTTGTGTGTTGTTGAATTACTCATAGATGGAGAATAATTATCTCCCAACTCAATTCTACACACCACATGCGTTTTGTACTTTTTGCTCTAGTAATACACATCATACAAGAGATTGTCTTCCAACGAGACAATTCTCGGATTTCTATCTAGAGCAACCAAATGCAAATTTTTCTGAACCGGGTAGTGATCCATACTTCAATGGTTATAACTCGGGTTTAGGAGATCATCGAAACTTCTTGTGGCTTGACATAGGAAATTCCGCCCCACAATCTCTTGGGCAACATTTTCACTCCAATTTTTAACCCACTGATCATTATTTCCAGCCATCTTCTTCTCATTTTCTACCGTCTCCATTGGATGAGTTAATAGCTGCCAACGAACAAATGATAGAGTCTATGCATACGCAAATGATGGAGTCCAACAAGCAAATGTTGGATGACATTGTTAGCATGCAATCCACCGCCTATTCTCATTCCCAATCTAGAGTTGATTTAGATGACCAAATAGCCCAAATTTAACAAATGGTTGATGTTCTAGATCAGGAAAAGGAAGAAGAATTTCCAATTGAACTTGTGGTCAATCCAAAAGAGAATTCTATGAATGATGAGTTTACTTCTAGTAATTTTCATCACGAGAATGTTCAAGTGGTTGCCGCATGTGAAAATGAAGAAATAGTGGTTGAAGATCAAATTGTTGCCACTCATAAAATGGAAGAATTTGTGGTTCAAAATGAGGGAAATAATGGTATAGAGATTGTCCACCCTACTCCAAAACAGCCCCTACATAATCCTTTGTTTGATGCACCTCCTTTAATGGAGGATCCTCTAAAAACTTGCTTAGCTCATTTCAATTATGAGGATTTTGATGTTGACAATTTTATTTTAGAGGTAAATTCTTTGTTTAATATTCCTCCACCTATTCACTCTCTTCCTTGGGCAACATCAAATGTATCACTTTCTTGGGAGCTTGCATCTCATCCCATTCCCTCACTTGAGTTGTCTCAAGTTGTTGAGCCCGAACCGCCGGATAAGTGTGAGGAGGATGTTGAAATTTTGAAGGATAAGTTGTCGAGCATTCCCGTGCTCAATATGACCCTTCAAAAGCCTTTGCTAGGTGCACCCTCACCTACTCCATCTTCCTATAATCTAAATAAGCCCCATAATCCAAAGTTCTTCATTGAGGATGAAGAGTGGGTTGAGGTCTTTCCGTTACCTCTTTTCCACTTTTGTCTTTAAAGTCTTCCTCCGCTTTTAAAAGAATTATCCTATCTGGGGAAATATGACTCTCTAGAGAGACATGGTATATGGTAAGGAGGACTAACCTGATCTCGGTGCGTCTAGCTATCGACGTTAAATTTAGCACCCATGGGGAGCAATTCTTTTGACTTCAATGCCTCCCTAATGTTCAATTGCCTGAGCCATGAAATTTTCTGGGAAATGGTTAAGAAATGCCAAAATTTAACTTTCTCTTGAACTATCTTAAGTTGTGTTCCACATTTTTAGACTGGCTTCTTAGACCTTCTCAACTCTTATTTTCATTCCCAGAAGTTTCTGGCTCTATCAGGCAATTTTCTCGGACTTTCGACATGGCACTCACATGCATAGCCTCTCATCTTCAATGCATTGATGGATCATGGTTTCTCAAAATCATCCATGCGTTGGAAAGGTGCTACAATTTGAAATTTTTTCCAACTTGTCCATGCATTAGAAAGAAGTTGAAAAGTTTTCAAAATTTTCCATCCATGCATTACATTAAAATGGAGTTGCAAAGTTTAAAAAAAAAAAAAAAAAAAAAATTTCCATGCATTTGAGATGATTGCAAAGTTTGAAAAAAAAAATGCAAAGTTTAAAAACAAAATTTCCAAAATTTTCCATGGAATGGAATGAAGTTCATTGGAGGAAAATTGCACAATCTGAAAAAATTTCAAAATTTTCCTTGCATTGCAATGAAGTGTAGAGTTTGACAATTATCCATCCATGCATTGGATTGTATTAATATGTAAAGTTTTATAATTTTTCATGCATGCAAGGTGAAAATAATCCATCCATGCATTGATTTGGAAGCATGTTGCAAGGTTTTATCAATTCTTCAGCTCTCAGTTGATCATGTATACATTCACAATGCATAAGAATGAAGCACCTAATGGAATGACATGCAAAGTTCATCTCTCAACCTCACTGCATAATGTTATAATGCATGCAAAAATTCATCTCTCAACCTCAATGCTACTGCCTTCATTTCGAGCACTCTATTTCCTCTTTGGAGTGCTCGAAAGCTCTATGAAGCTTGCACAAAACCATTCCGAGGCTACTGCTTGTATTTCGAGCGCTCTAAGTCCATTTTCGAGTGCTCGAAATGTGAACCAATCTCATCCCAAGCTCACTGCCCTCCCTTCGAGCTCTCTAGCTTTCATTTCGAGTGCTCGCCAATCCCACACAACCATCATCCTCACTCTCTCCCTGTATTTCGAGCACTCGAAGCAGGCATTTCGAGTGCTCGAAATTTGCTCCATCTCATGCAACCATATTCCTCTCAAACCACCCAACCATGCTCATCAACCACCCACTCCATATATCTCACTTCCTCCTTCAACCCACTTCACCATGCACCCCTCCACAATCCACCATGCTCTCATCAACCCAACAACCATGCATTTCCACGCAACCCACTTCAAACCAAACTCCCCAAACCACCCTCCAACTCATGCTCACCACAACCCAAACCATCAACCTCCTCTCGGCATCTCTGCAGACAACCCCACCAACCCTCCTCTCTCTCTCGGCATCTTCTCTCTCCACCCTCCAACACCCACCAAGAAAACCACTCTCGGCATCTACAAATCATCCACAACCAAAAAACCAACCAACCCAGAAACCTCTCTCTATCTCTCGGCAACCCACAAAACCAAACCATCCTAACACCATGCAAACCAACACCATCCCACAACAGCCGAGCCCTCTGCTTGTTTTTCGAGCACTCGTCGCTCCTAGCTCGAGTGCTCGGACCACTCTCTTCAACCTACACAAACCACAACCCACTTCCCTTTCGCAACCAACCAACCTCCTCAACTTCTCCAAACCTCTCTCTATCTCGGCATCCAACCCTCATCCCTCCCAAACCATGCCAAACACCACCCTCACCACCTCCACGCATGCACACCATGCACGCCAAACCAAACCCACCTCCATCTCTCTACCCATAAACCACCCCAACCCTCATCCGCTCGGGCACCACTCTTGCGTAACACCATGCAACCCTCACCAACCTTCTCTCTCGGCTTCTCTCACAACCCACAGTAACCAACCTCACCCCATGCCCATGCCAACCCCTCGGCATCTCTCTCCACACATCAACCAACCAACACCATTCCCTCAACCCCCATTTCCCGCAACCTACCCAAACCATCCATCTCAAACCAACCAACCTCACCCCTTACTCCTCTCGGCAGCCATCAACTTCTCCTCCATGCAACCAATCCAAACTCACCCTCCCTCCAACCATGCGTGCATGCCAAAAAAAAAATAAAAATAAAAAAAAATAAAAAAAAATAAAAATAAAAATAAAAAATTGTATCGATTTTTGTCTTTCTTTAACATGCATATTTGTATTCTTATTTATGTTTTGATTTTTCTTATGAGACCTATGCTTTCCCTTATGTATAGTAGTTCTGTTTCGATAGGTCTTCTTGTCCAAGTTTGGGGGAAGCTTTTGCGCGCTCACATAGCTACACACCATTTGCCTTCATCACTCCGCTTGGTATTATTGTTCTTTAACCCTCTTTGCACTTTTTTTTTGATTTACTTGTCTTCTCACATTGCGGACAATGTGACATTCAAGTTTGGGGGTGCAATATTGCATTTTTGGCATATTTTTGGTTTCATAATTTTTGCTAAGCAATGATAATGGAATTTGAAACCTGTTGGAGATGAAAGCATATGTTTAAAACTTTGTGTATAGAAGCAGCTGATATTTTTAAAAATAAAGAAAATTTGAGTTGAAATGATCATGTAGATTCAAATTAGTCCGTATAAATGTCTCAATTAAATTCTCGCTGGATTTGACACTCTTTGAAGCTTCACAATGCACAGATGCACATTGGAAACTTAACTGTGAGGCATGCAACTTAATCGACCTTGACCTTGGCCTAGTTAATCTGATTTGATGAACCTAATAGATAAATATCTTTGGCATGATTTATTTTGAGCTAAAAAAAAAAAAAAAAAAAAAAAAAAAACTGAGAAAGAAAGAAAAAATGACCAGTTGACGTTCGTAGCCTTTCCAACTCGAGCTATTAAGCCCTAGGAGTGTCTCTACACTTAGCACCCTAAAGCCGTCTGGTTTGGGAGTTGTTGGCCTAATGCTTGCTACAAGGGTTGGTTAGAAAGCTTAAAGGACTTAAACATTGCATGGTCATTCAAAAAAATTGTAATAAACATGGTTCGTTAGAGTTCGTAGCCTTTCCAACTTGAGCTATTAAGCCCTTTGGAGTGTCTCTACACTTAACACCCTAAAGCCATCTGGTTTGGGAGTTGTTGGCCTAACGCTTGCTACATAGGTTGGTTAGAAAGCTTAAGGGACTTCAACATTGCACAACCATTCTATGTTTCGCTTATGAGTTGCAATAAATTGTCAACAAGCAACAAAAGTTGTCTTGTAAATAAAATCATGCCTCAGGGACCTCATTTAAAAGGTAATTCAATGATTTGAAAGCTTGTGCTTGGGAATTGGAAAAGAAAGTAAAAGCCGCATGTTGAGAATCCAATTCACTTTCACTGAAGCTAGAGTTGATTTCCATTCAAGAGATGATAATTGAGTTATTTATATAGACTTTGATGTTGATGCATGTATGTGGAAATGTATTTAGCCAATTTTTGTATCAATGCTTCATATATGCAAGGTAGTTTTCTCAATGACCCCATCTCCAGTTTTTGTCTGTTTCAAGTTGTATTTGAGCTATGTATCTATTTTATTTTACCATGGTAGATATTTTTGTAGTAGCAGTCCCATGTTTGTCATTCCATTGAGTTTTTCATTGTAGTTTTGTTAAGGGACTAGCAAAATGTAAGTTTGGGGGTGTGATAAGCGCCGAATATTGCATATTCAAGCGCCCTAAATTGCATTAGTTAAGTCCATTATTTGATTTTATTATGTAGATTATCTTCATTTGTGCATTTTTGTTTATTTTCAGGTTCATTGGCTTAAAAGAAGCAAGAATGATGTTTTGTTGAAATTTTGAATGTAAAGGCACAATGCTGAAGCTTGGCAGCAGTGGAACCTGACTTTTGTCGCCATTTTCGACCTAGCAAACTCAAGAACTGGACTTCCATCATAACATGAAAGATTTAGAACTCTGAATTAGATTTCTAAATCTTCAAACGGTTTGTCATTCGGAGCTCGGAGCAGAGAGTTATGGCCTTGTTACCAGAGGTGCGCAGAACTGCCTGGTAGCAATAAAATTCTGCCTTGATCTTCATTTTTGACCAACCAGACTTGAGAATTGGATCTCCACCAAAACATAAAGTTTTTAGAGCTCTGAATTAGCTTTCCAAATCTTCAAACAGTTCATCATTCAGAGTTTGAAACACAAAGTTATGGCTATTTTACCAAAGTAGGTCCGGGCGGAGTAAGGCAAGAATGGAGCATTCTGCTCCAATTTCGAGTGCTCGAGCCCTTATTTCGAGTGCTCGAAATTAGGGCAGAATTGCATCCGAAAATGGCCCATTTTCAGCCACTTGCATCTTGGGTTCCTCAATTCTAATTTCCCTCTTTAATGGTTGGTTGGAGATGTTGGTTGGTGGGGGTTTTTAGAGGCTTATCTCTAGAAGATAAGAGAGGGAGGCCACACATATCATTAGGCTTCATTTTGGGAAGATAGAGGAGAGAGAAAAGAGAAAGAAGGAAGTGTTCTTCAAGCAAAAAGAGGGGAGCACGAAAATGGAGTTGGAGGCCTTGCTTCTTCCTTCATCTAGAGCTACCGTGGGTAACTAACTCTTCCTCTAGGGAGGTGATGAAGTCCCTCCCTTGTAAGCATGTCCTAGGGTAGTCTATTTTGGGGGATTGCAATGTATATTTCTATGGTCTTTTTTCATAACTAAGCCTTTCATTTGTTGTAATGAATGTTTATATATGTATGGTTGATTTCTTCAAGTTCATTATCTTGATTGTTAGGTGATGTCTTGTATGAATCTTATTGCTTGAGTTTTCATGGTGAGAATGGGAACAAGGTTATGAAATGGTTTCATGGCATGTTGATAGGTGACTTTGATAGACCATTGCTTAGGAAATCCTTTGATGGTGTATGCTTAATCTCTAGCTCCATGTGCTTCATGATTTTGTCAAGAACTTGATAGTCTTTCATTTAAGTAAATGTGTATAAGCTACACCTTAGTTAGGTAGTCTAAGCATGTTTACCCTTTTGATAGATTATACTTGTTTGAGACTTAATGTACTTCTTGATCAATTACATGGCAACCATGTGTTGTTATGTAATTCTTGACCATTATATGTTATTTTTCTCCTTAATTAGTTCTAATCTGGCATGTGTATAGGGATGGAGACGGATTCATCTCCCTAGTCTTCTCTACTTGCATTTCACCTCTTTACATTCCTTGCAATCTATTAGTTTATGTATCTTTACATTTCTAGTTTAGTGACAAACAAACAAACCCTTATTACTCCTTATCATTCTAAGAATGATTCTAGACATTTAGGTTGCCTTAGACTAGCGCAGTCCCAGTGGTTCGATTTACCCGACCAATAGCCCTATTTTACAATGATTCGTGCTATTGCGAAGGTTGATGTATGATTGACCAACCGATCACAAGGCCAATGTTGTAGCGGATGCGCTTATTCGCAAGGCCGAGCTCGTAGCTATTAGTCGGCCCCAGCACCCTCTTGTGGAGCGGATCAAGGAGGGCTTGCAGCATGACCCTCTAGCCAAAAGCCTTATTCAGCTGGCCGAAGAAGGGAAGACTCGGCTCTTTTGGCTAAGGGATGATTTACTTCTCACTACAGGGGACCGACTCTTTGTGCCCAGGTGGGGCAACTTGTGAAAGGAGTTGATACGGGAGTGCCACGACACTAAATAGGCTGGTCACCCAGGTATGCGGCGCACACCAGCACTCCTTGAAGATTCATATTATTGGCCTCGGATGCGCGATGATGTAGAGACATATGTGAGGACTTGTCTTGTGTGCCAACAAGACAAGATTGAGCAACAGCATCCAGCAGGCCTACTGGAGCCATTGTTTATTCTAGAGAGACCATGGGAGAGCGTCTTTATGCATTTCATTAATTGTTTACCCAAGTCAGAAAGTTATGGGAGCATTATAGTGGTGGTAGATCGGTTCAGCAAGTATGCCACCTTCATACCCACACCAACAGATTGCACAGCAGAGAGGGCAACAGAGTTGTTTGTTAACCATGTGGTCAAGCTTTGGGAGTTCCGCAGAATATTGTCAGTGACAGAGACCCGTGCTACATGGGTAGGTTTTGGACGAGACTCTTCAAGAAAATGGGGATAGATCTCAGCTTCTCTACGAGTTTCCACCCCAGTCAGATGGACAGACAGAGCACATCAATGCTCTCCTGGAGCTTTATTTGAGGCACTATGTAAGTGCCAACCAGCGAGATTGGGCCAAACTCCTTGGGGTGGCATAGTTTTCTTACAACTTGTAACGGAGTGAGGCTACCAATCATAGTTCATTTGAGGTTGTTACCGGACGACAGCCTATGACATCTAATGCCATTGCTGCGACTTGCGATGGTAAAAGTTCGGCGGCCTATAAATTTGCCAAGAGGTGGCACGAGCAGTCGGACTTGGCTAGGGCGTACCTTGACAAGGCGGCAAAGAAGATGCAAAAGTGGGCCGAGACTAAGTGAAGGCGGGTAGAGTATATAGTGGGAGACCAGGTGATGGTTAAGCTACTACCTCAATAGTTCAAGTTCCTACGGAGCATTCATAAGGGGTTAGTAAGGAAGTACGAGGGCCCATTCCCCATTGTCAAGAGGGTGGTCCAGGTTTCCTACATGGTGGAACTTCCACCCAAGTTGAAGATACAACCAGTCTTCCATGTCAGCATGCTCAAGCCTTATCATGAAGACATGAAAGACCTTACTCGGGGCATATCACAGAGGGCACCCACTGCTGTTGTCACATCTTTCGATAAGGAAGTTGATTGCATCCTTGCTGATCGTGTGATGAGCAGGAGAGGCGTGCCCAAGTATACAGAGTATCTAGTAAAATGGAAGAACCTGCCAGATAGCGAGGCTAACTGAGAGCATGAGGATACACTTTGGCAGTTCGCAAAGTATATCCAGAGGTTCAAGCAAGAAGACGCAACGAGGGTGTCGCGAGCTTAAGTGGGGGAGAATGTTACGCTCCGCAACCAAGAAGTTATGCCACGCATGCGTCACATAGACGCCCAGCAAACAATAATATGGTAGCCTGCATGGACCGAGAGCTTTCTAGACTTCTCTACACAAGTATGGAACTTTCTGAAATTCTCTAGAGTAGTGTGGAGTTGTCTAGTCTCTTCTGGACTTGTCTAGAGTTGTATAGAATTCTCTAGAATACTCTAGACTTGTTTTGTACATTGTAGATAGTTCTAGAATTGTGTAGATATATCTTTGGAGGATTTTAGACACTAATTCTAGGCCACATATTTGTACACATCTAGAATATTCTTGTAAGGGCCAAAGGCCTATAAATAGGAGGTGGGAGTTTATTTGCTCCTTACCAAACAACCAAGTTGTAATCTCCTCTCAAGTAATACAAGTGTTCATACATTCCCAAACTCTTTTGCTCACTTGCCTAATCTCTTCCTGCACACCCAAGTAAGCAAAACAATTGTTTAGCCTTAGTTTTCACTAAGCTAGCACACTCGGGTATGCTGATTTAACACTTCAAGGGGGTTTGAAAGTGTCTAAGGCCGCATGTGAGCTTGGAAAGGTCCAAGTCCGTGACACTAGTCCCAAATTCCATCAATCTCTGCACTATTAATTCAAAGAATTCACTCCTCTCCATTATACTTTTTTTTTTTATTTTAAAAAAAGGCTAAATTGCATTAAATCCCTTTTACTATGAAAAAATTCAAAATACCCTTCTACTAGTATTTTATTGTATTTTTTTTCCAACAAATATCTTCCATTTACCAAAAGTTACAAATATATCCCTTCTACTAGTAGTTAGTAGTTACAGTCGATAGACACTGAAATTATGGTGTAAAAATGATCAATTGTAATTTGTAACACAAGACACATGGGCTAGTTGCTTTGACGGACGTATGCAACAAATAATACAACCTGATACTACGTAATCATAAAAAATAAAAGAAGAATAAATTTTGTATAGGAAGAAATCAAAGCTGATTAACCCCCTAAATCAGTTCAAATTTCAACCAAATATAAAAGACACCCATGCTTGGTCCTTTCTTTAGGAGGATGAAGTTCATCCTCCATCTGTGGTTCATATAATTAGAACACATGCTTAAAAAATAAAAAAAGTTTAATGATGGGCATTACCTATTTCTTACAGGTTAAACCCTTCTTCTTCTTCTTCTTTTTTATTTTTTATTTTTTCAATTATGATCATTTACCTCTCTTCCCTCTCTCTACATAACAAAACAAATCTTTTTTTAGCCCTAATATTGTTGTATAATGATCTTTTTTCTTTTTTGTTATAAGTTTATAGTAATGACTCGCTCCACCACATGGTATGATATTGTTCGCTTTGGGACTGAGCCCGCACGATTTTGTTCTTGGGCTTTACCCCAAAAAACCTCATACCAATTGGAGATAACACTACCACATATAAACACTTTACCTTTCCCTTACCCAGGCGATGTGGGATTGTGCACCCGCAAGTCGCCGAGTGTAGTAGCCTGTCAGTGTCTCACACCTGCTCACATGGTCATCACAATCCACCCCCTTTGGAGGCCCGACGTCTCCGTCGACTGGATCAGGCTCTGATAGCATTTGTAACGACCCACTTCATTATATATAAGTACTTCACCTTTCCCTTACCCGGCAATGTGGGATTGTGTACCTGTAGCTCACCCAGTTTGGTAGCCTGCCAGTATCTCGCACCTGCCCACGATACACCTGCCCATAGGGTCATCATAATCCACCCCCTTTGGAGGCCTGACGTTCCCGTCGGCACACTTTTGGCTGGGTCAGGCTCTAATACCATTTGTAACGACCCACTCCACCACATGGTATGATCGATACGGTTTTGCTTTTAGGCTTTACCCCAAAAGGCATCATATCAATTGAAAATAACACTACAACATATAAACACTTCACATATCCCTTACCTAAGCTATGTTGGATTGTGCACCCATAATTCACCTAGTGTAGTAGCTTGCCAGTGTCTCGCACTCGCCCACGGCACACCCGCATACAGGGTCATCACATTTTCTGTACTTGATATATGATTATTCAATGAAAATCAGCAAAAAAACCTATTTTCTGTAATACCCCGTATTTTATTAAAGAGTTTAGTTTATTTAAATTCATTTATGTGTGGATCTCTTTACCTATTATTGTGCATGCTACATTGTTATATTAAGTTCATTAAATGGTGCATGTAAATTAATTGTGTATGTTAAAATAGTAAATTTATTCATTTAATTGTGCATGTATTATTATTAATAATTTTATTTGTTGATTATGTTTAATTAAGCAATATTAGTTAAATTAAAGTATTATATTTGTGTTATAAAGTATTATGATGATATAATGTATTCTTATGTAATAATAATAATAATAATTATAATAGTTTATTAATAATAATATAATAATAATAATTATAATAGTTTATTAATAATAATAATAATAGTTATAATAATAATAATAGTATTAAATCATAAGTCATGATGAAATTAGAGATTATGATAGGATTTCATTAATATTTATAGGTAAGACTTGAAGCCATATGGTTGGGAATGTGGTGAGTTGAATGTAAAAGTAGATATTTGTAATATTTATATTATTTTAATTTGTATAAATATTAGTTAGTTTGATGAGAAGGTAAGTTAGAAACCAATTTAAAATAATAGAGAGTTATTGTTAGAGGAAAGAAAGAGAAGAAAGGTGAGAGAGAAAGAAAGGAGCTTGGACCGGTGTAGGAGAAATTTATCCGACTACGCGCAACCGGCGGATTTATTTTAAATCCAAAAAGGCAAATTATTATCTACTTTTCCCCTTTGAGTCCATAAATTATTCATTACCTTTATTCGGCTATTTTTTTTGGTTAGAAACCATGCTAGGATAATGATAAATTAATTATTTAATTTATTAAAATAATGTGATATTAATTATTTAAGGGTTAAATAATTTATTATTGGCCTAGGTAATTAATTGAAACTTAAGAATTGTTATTTAAGGCTTTAGAAATTTTTCTAGAATTTTTGGGCAATTTTCGGGGCTTTTCTGCAATTTCCGGCGAAACTTCGGCGAGTTTTCCGGCCACCGGATGTGGGGGAGATGACCGGAGTGATCCGGTGTGATGCGGCGTACTTTAGGGTAGCGTGCGCGCGCATCCTGGGCCTTAGATGAATCTGATTGATCCGGTGCATCGCGGTCTATGTTATCGCGGTACACCCGGATCATTGACCCTTGGATTAGGTGAGATGAGATGAATGATCCTGTGTAGCGCACCCACAGCAAGTCAATACAGCCAACCAACCAGGAGGTGCCACGTCTGCAGGAGACTTAAACGCGCGCGTGGGAGCGCGTGCGCGCGCGTGGCTGATGCCAGACGCGCGTGGAGGCGCGTGGGATAGTGGGGAAGGTTGGGCTGCGCGTGGGGGAGTTTAGGGCGGCGCGTGGGGGCGCGTGAGGGGCCCTGTCAGCTGCTAAAAATTACCAGAATACCCCTAGGGCTTGTTTTGTAAATTCTAGAACCTTAAACTTGGATTTTTAGGTTCTGCGTTGGTATTTACGGGTTTAATGGGCCACGAAATTATTATTTTAATACACGTTAAGTATTATTATGGCCGATTAATATTTCTAAACCTTAATTGGCCCGTTTACCGTACAGATATGAATGTGACTCATTTGACCACATTACTATAGATGGTATTATTATGTTATTAAATGGTATTCATTATTACTGTTCAAATATAATAATGTCACGGTTATCGTCATATAAATTATCCATTATATTATGGGATATTTATACTGTTAATCATATATCAACCATGATTATTATGCTGTGTGCATTTCAGGGAATAAATGGACTGTTTATTATGTCGCATTTATATTATATGGATGTGTTGCCATATAGAACCATGTGAGCTGGCTAATAAGTTTGGACTCATTCATACCTTATGCATTCGTTGCTATAGACAGATGTGTGGCTGTCGGGGTATGTGGTTTAATATTATTGGCATGTGTTGCCTAATTGACATACTCGGTATATTTATTGATATTGTTGGCATGTGTTGCCTAATTGATATGCTCAGTATATTCATCAGTACATTGAGAGGTGTCATCACTGTGTAGTTCGTTATAGTCTGTGTTGTCAGTATCGTGCACCATGTATAATAGCTGATTTCCCGGGTAGGGAAAGGCGACACTTATCCACTTAGTGTGAGTCTAAGTGATCACCGTCTATTCTGGTTGAGGTCATATTATACATTGGGTGGTTCCCTTAGGATGTATACAGATATAGTATTCGTCCGATTCATAATGATTAATTTATTTGATTCTCTGATTTGGGTCATAGTAGAGAGAACTTGCTCGTGGGGTTGACCCATCATTGTTGTTATTTCAGGATACGGTCAGTACCCGTTCCAAGGTTGAGGTTAGCAGTGAGGGACCACCATCCGAACTCATCTGCTCTTACGATCCATTTCAGGGTAGAAGTTTTATGTATTACTTCAGTTTCAGTTTTTATTTACTTTTGACGTTGAACTCTCCGGTTTATATTTAGGGATCATTGACATAGGATTTCCAAGTTGTAATGGAGTACTGTATTAAATAAAAGATGGATGGATATTGTATCATTTAGTGTTCTTTTCCTGTCTAAATTCTTTTATTATCATCATTTTATATTCCATGCTTGTATATTGCCAATTGTTTTTGATATCCCTCGTTTTTCGTGTATAAGCCTGATCAACTTATGCGTGGAAAACGTTGGGGGTGTCACATTTTCTTTGTTTTAATAATAAAAGTTTTAATCAACTCCATGTCAGTTAAAAAAAAGAGGTGGTTACTGATTGAGGGAATATTTCGAATTCTTTATAGTTTTGTAAGGAAAGAGAGGTAAACAATCTTGATTAAGAAAGAAAGCGAAAAAAAATAAATAAACAATGGTTTAATCCTTAAAAATGGGTAATATCCATCTTTAATTTTTAAATTTTTGTTAGACACATGTTTCAATTATATTGAACCATCTAAGGAATGAAATTTATCTTTTTAGAGAGAAAACTCAAACATTGTCCATAGTAGTTTACCTTCCCCAGCCCTCTCTCAATTTTGGAAATGCATTTGAAAGAGTTCCATTTTGAAGTATATACCTACATTAGTTAATTTAAGTCACAATTGTTGCACCTTTGAAAACAAGCTAGTTGCCATAAAATAAAAGGAAAAATAAAATAGTCACAATAAAACTAAAAAAAAATCTTAAATAAAATCAGACGAGCTAGTTATATATGAAATTTCAGTTGGTCGAAAGAAAATAAAAGTTTAATTGAAGCCTTTAGTCAACTCTAAATTGATTTTAATAACAAAATTGTTATAAGAGTAATGCTATTACGAGGGTCCTCTTACAATAAAAAAGTTTGAACTATTTTTATTTAATTATTAGGTTGAGACAGATTATTAAGATATGTAAAAAGTAAATAAGTCATTTAATAAGTCCTTAATACATTAGTTGTTGGGTCATTGGTATATTTTTAATGAAGTTCATCCATTATAATTTTTTGGGTTAAGTGCATTAAACCCCCCTGAACTAAGTGAAGTACACTTAACTTCCTAAATTATTTCAACTGTTGCAAAGCGTTAGTGGGCCGTTTAAAAACTAACGTCCAAATAAGACACATGACTCATGTGACTAGGTTAAAATCAATAAAGACAAAAATAACCTTGAATGTGTAAAGTTCACTTATACACCAATATATCGTCAACGAAGACCGAGAGGAATAACATATACAGATACAAATATATATATATCCCTCATTTCTCTTCAAACAACCTACAGCATCTGTCCATGGCCATCACCTCCACCGTCCGCCCATGGCCACCACCTACACCACCACGGTTCTCTCCCCCACTGAATATTTTTCCCTCACAACCACTTCACCGTCCACGGCCGCCACTACAACCACTCTCTTCCCAATCCACCTCCCTCTCTTTGGCCTCCAACTCCGGCAACAACAGGAACTTCAATACCGGTGAGAAGTGGGTTTGTTCTGCAGCGGTAGTGACAGAGGTGCTCGGCGACGGCGAGCTTACCGGAGAACACAATGACTATTCGCGATGGTGGCGCTGAACCACATGGGCAGACGACAGTGAGTTGAACTGAAATGGCGGCGGCAAACGAGGATGAACCCACGGAACGGCGACGATTGTTTTTAACGATGGTCGCGGATCAGAACGGTGGCGGTAACAACTGTAGGAGTCACGAAGCTTCAATGAATTACGGCAATGGTGGCGATGAATTTGTAAGATGCCGGTGAGCACCAATGAGCAATGGAACTGAACTGGATATGGAGATTTGAGTTCGAGTCACCTGAATATGGAGATTTGAGAGCAAATGAGAAGGATTTACTGAAAATCAATGGCGAACGAGAGAGGATTTGCCGAGACTAAAAATTAGGGCTTCAAATTTGGGGGTTCTTGGGATATGATGAATATATATATATATCCAAACTCAAGACCAAGTCCTCGTTTGCAATTTCTTGGGTTTGTTCTCAGCATATGATGCTCTCAATGGTGAAAATGATTTATTTCTTCAGGCCAATTATGGATGTATGAGATTTTGATAGCAAAGACCACGAGAATGGTCTGGTTTTGAATGATGCTTGGACTATAAATAATAATTTATCTTCCCTGCTTTAAGAGTTTTATATCTGGGAAAGGATTGTTCTTAGCATATTTCCAAGGTGCTATATAATAAACAATTTGCAGTGATTACTAATGCTCTTTCAACTGTGAATTCAGATTAATTCCGTTGGAAAAAGGTCAACCGTCTATGTTTGCCGATCTCCGACCATAACAAATAATATATTTAAATGGAGAGACATGCATCAAATCCGATCAATTGCAATATACAACCTATTTAAATTGGAGCCTGTTTTGATATTTTGATGTTATTACTTCACAATTTCTTCTCATCTCCTTCAATTTTTTGTTGGCCCCAAAAAATATTATTGACGAGATGGACACAGAGAGGAGGGTGGTGGTGGCTGCTGATAGAGAAGAATTACAATTTATATATATATATATAATTCTCCACTAATTGAGTTGTCATTCTCTTATTGGTGGATAATTGTTTTTGTCCACTTCAATAAAATAATTCTAAGTTGGCCAATTTTCATTGGACATAGAGATTATAATTGTTACATCAGCCTATCCAAAAATAATAATAATAATAATAATTTTTTTTTTAAAAAAATAATTCAACACGAAGGGCTAAATGGTAATTTTCATTTTCTATTAACGGCTCCTTGACAGTTCTTGACGGAGTGCAACAAAATGATAGTTTAGGGGGTTTTACTTACTTCAGGGGTTGCAATTGGGTTTTAGTTGAGGGGGGTTTAATGCACTTAACCCTAATTTTATTTTATTTTTATTTATTATTTATTATTTTATTATTATTATTTTTTCATTATGTTTTCAATTCAATGATCCATATAAAAAAAACCATTATACTTAGGGTTATAAATGAATTGAGTCAACCCGAGCTCCGTATTATTTGGGTTTAGCTCAACAAGATTATAAATATGTTCCGGCTAGGTTTGAATTCGTGCATGCTCGGCAAAGCCAATGACAAGCTCAACTTGCCAATGTTTTCACAATTTGGGTCTCGGTTCAACTCAAGCTCTTATTACACAAAGCAGGGGGACGACCCGTTTATCACATTGTCCAACTTCCAACCATCAACGTCATTCTTTGTTCTTTCTCATGAATGACACGGTTTTATTCCATCCGTCACAACAAAAATATGGAACGTATGAACTTGAGTTGGGCTCGTTTATTAAATGAAAGAGCTCAAACCAATTTTTTAACCAATCACAACAAAATTATTCACGTATAAATCATTTGCATTTCCTAAAAATAGCAAAAAAATAGTATGCAATATTGGCCCATTTAATTGAAGGCAAATATACGAAAATTGAATGTCAATGACATCAGATTTTCAATAGGATAACAATTGCAAACAGCGTTTAGTTACGTATTGTAAAAGCCCAATTTGAATGGTGAGAACAAATTGATACTTACGGTCAATTGCTTAATTCATACAAGTATCATATGCATAAATGACGGTCAGGCCAATCTTTTTTTGAAAACACATTATCTAAATAATTTTTTTCAGATTTATTCTATTTCTATAATTAGACTTATTTCACAAATAAACTATTAAAAAATATAAAAATAGCACTCACCTGCAGCTATGTAAGCTTCCACGTGTCACGAACCCAATTCGTGTTCTAAGTTCTATATATATGCCAGCATTTTCCTTGCCATTCGATGCATGCGATAATCTTCTTCTCTAATTTTTTCTCTCTAGAAATTAAAGTGGTTGAAGAAAGAGAGAAAGGCGATTGAAACGATGTCGGGTTTGGTGGACAAGGCGAAGAACTATGTGGCGGAGAAGGTGGCGAACATGGAGAAGCCGGAGGCGTGCCTTAGCCAGGTGGACTTCAAGGGCGTGAACCGCGAGTGCGTCACCTATGGCGCCAAGGTCTCCGTTAAAAACCCTTACAACACCGCAATACCCATTTGCGAGATCTCTTACGTCCTCAAAAGCGATGCCAGGTTTCATTATATCCATTTTTATATATTTATGGATCTTTTCTTATTTTTTGCATGCATGTCTCTTTCTATCTCTCTACACACGCGGATACATGCATATTAATATACTTTATATATATATATATATATATATATCAAATCTCAGTTGGTGTGTGAATGTGTGCTATATATATATATATATATCATATATATAATAAATGTTGTTGCTGCTGTTGTTGTATGAACACTGCTGTTTAGAAAAGAAAATTCAAAATATATAAAAATTTGACACTGAGAGTAACATACCAGAAATTTCTTTCTCTTGAATATATTGGATAACTTCAAAATTAGTAAAAGAAATCACTCCATTAGCATTTTCTGGTAGACTATTAAGGGTGAGAATCATCATTATATAAATACACAAGTCGTGTAAATGAGAAACACTATACCAACATCAACCGGGGATAAATTAGTTATTTCAAAATATTTGAAGAATTTTATTAAAAACAACTAATATATATAGAATAATGTGAATTTATTGAATAATTTTGGGTTCATTTAGTTAAATTCAAAAAAGATAAAATTATAATAATGATAAAAAATAACCCCAAGACCTTTTTTCTTCACTATCATGTTTCATTGTTTTGATTGATTACCCTTCTTCCATTTTCAGCATGCATATTAATTTTGTTGATTTGTGTGTTATATGGGTCAGGGTGATCGCATCGGGTACGATACCCGACCCGGGTTCAATAAGGGGGCACGAAACAACGGTGTTGGACGTGCCTGTGAAGGTGGCACACAGTATATTGGTGAGCTTGGTGAAAGATATAGCTAGAGATTGGGACATAGACTACCAGTTGGACTTGGGTCTCACCATTGACCTTCCGGTCATCGGAAACTTCACCATCCCTCTCTCCAGGAAAGGCGAGATCAAGCTCCCTACCCTCAAGGACGTCTTCCATAAAAAGTAAAATTTAAAGACCCACGACATTTTATATATATATATATACATATATTCCAAATCCTTTTAACTTGGTGACCCTTTAGTAATATATAGGTTATATTTGGGAGCACTAGTTCATCAACGTCTTGATGATTCAGTTCTAAATCCAATCTCACTTTGTAAACTCGGTTGACCCATGAAATTTGGTTTTATCACTTTGAAGAATATTTTTGTTCAACCACAAGGGCATATTGACTGTTGAGTTACACATGAACATGTATATATTGTACCTTCTTTTTTTTTTTTTCCTTGAGTTTGTTATTGGTTAAATGAGATTCCGGTGGCTATTGGCTAAGAATGCTTATTGTAAATTCTTTATATTACTACCAACAATTGTAAATTCTTGATATTTCTATTTATGAACGATAAATTGTTGAATAGTTCGTAGTACACGTGTGTTTCTTGTCAAATAAAAAATTATAATAGTGTTTGAAATGAAAAATAAAATAAAATAGTGGGTTAATTATCCAAAAAATAAAATATTTTTGGGTTAGAAAGGATATCTCAAATTCAAACTGATTTCACATAAAAGTTAAAAGAAATTATCGTTACAACCCAAATAGACAAATTGTCTAACTATAAAGGCTCAAATGAGCAACTTAATGTTACACATAATTACAATTTCACTGTTCATGTACTCCCAATTATTATTATTTTTAAATTTCTAACTTAAAAAAAAGAATTATATTTTAAATGATTAAATATGGTCTAGTCTACAAATTGGCTGGTCAACGACATATTTATGTGACTCCATGTATGATTTAGTTAAAGTCGGGTTCGACTTGAGCAAGACAAACTTAAACCAATAGAGTCCACTCTAATAGAATCTTGATTTATTAGTAAATTTCAATTCGAAATTATACTTAACTTGCCGGAATTTACATCCCCAAAGGTACATCATACAAGCACCATGTTGAATGAGATTAAATTCATCGATCAATTCAATAATAATAGAAAGTTATTCAGATTACATAAATGAGAATAGAGGGAATTTTTTTAAGAAAACTTAAAGTATTTTGAGTAAAGAAACGCCACAAAAGATCAATGAAAATGATTTCTCAGAAGATAAAAACTATGAAAATGTATTCAAAGCTTCATAGTATATAATTAGTTGTTCTAATAGTGGTCTAATTCAAGAGTGTGAACAATTATTTTATCATTTGAAAGGTATTAATAATTCGAATAATTATGGAGACAAGAATTTTGATTCAATGTGATTGCAAAAGAAATTTTTATTTAAATATTATTTAAAAACATGTGCAATGATACATAGTCCAGAATAAAATAACGTTAAGGATAATACTTAGCTACTCACCAGTGAGTAGCTTCACTCTACTCACTTTTTATGTATTCTAAAAACAAAATAACACATCAGCTTTAATAACAAAATAATAAAAAAGAAAAAAGAAAGTCGAATCGACCCGTTTCTTTTCTCTCCTCTTTCATCGATTCCCAACCCACACCCTCCTCTCTTCACCGTTCTTCTTCTTCAACCTTTCTCTTTTATTTCTATTAGCAAAATATATCAACGTACTTTGAAAAAGGAATTAGAAAAAAATTAGTTTAGAATTTGAATTAAATTTATTCTATCATCAATGTCCGGGTGCCTCATGATTGGTGTAAGTTTCTCTTATGTATTGTCCGGATTCACCCATGAAGATTTTTTCCGCAGCAAATTTTTCCCAACTTCCACAAGTGCTTCCAGATTCTCTGGTGTAGCTTTATCCAAAGAAGCTACAAGGTACAGAAATCAATCTTAAAGCTATGTTTGGGATTTTTGAATCCACGCGTTAATTTAAATTGAAATTCGAATAAATTTAATTCAAACTCTAAACTAATTTTTTCTCTAATTCCGATTTCAAAATACATTGATATATTTTGCTAATAAAAATAAAAGAGAGAGGGTGAAGAAGAAAAACGGTGGAGAGAGGAGCGCGTGGGTTGGGAATCGATAAAAGAAAAGAGAAAAAAGAGTTACCCAATTAAAACAGGTCGATTAGACTTTCTTCTTTCTTTTTTATTATTTTGCTGAATTTGTTATTAAAGCTGATGTGTTATTTTGTTATTGGAACAACACATAAGAGGTGAGTAGGGTGAAACTACTGACCGGTGAATAGTTAAGCATTGTCCTGATGTTAATAAATAATATGATGAATATAGGAGTAAATTGTGGGTCCCATATTCTTCCGTTAATCATCTGAAATGTGGGTAGTTTACTTTCCTTCAAATAATGAATTTTTCTAATTAAAATTTAAACGGTACCTTAATTAGAATTGTACTTTGGAATTCATTTATCTATACATCATCGTTTCATTTTATCTTTTAGGTTCCGATTTAACCGGAAGCATCATGTTTTCAAGATTATTGAAAATTCATGTGTTCAAGAAATTATTGAATACTATGTTACTTTTAATCTTGCTTGTATTGGTTAATTTGGTGTTAATTACTTAATTAGACGAAATTATAATTTAAAAAAAAAGAGAAATTATAAAATTCACACCATTTAATAAGATAACAAAATGATAGCAAAAATAGTAACGCATTAGCTGTAAAGAACTTGAAGAGCAAGTATTGTTCCATAAATGAATACCACGTCGCCATCAAGCATTAAAATGCTAGAAAAATATACTATAAAGTTTATTTGAAAACTTGGCAGGGGAGCTGAATGCGGAATGCGGAATGCGGAATGCACAGCACATCACAGCACCACACGCACACGTATATGTATAGACTAGAGAGAGAGAGTGTGTTTTTAGAGTGAGAAAGAGGGGCAAACCAAGGTGAGGAGGCCGTAGGGAGGCAAGCGATACACAAAAAAAGAGAGTTTTTAGGGAGAGGAAGAGAGAGAAGTACTCATTGTAAATTGTAGAATTAATATATTCTCCGGAAGCTAATGGACGCCACCACCGGCACGACGGCTGGCAGGCCGCGCACGGCGGCCCTCCGGGTGGAGTCTGTGACTAATTTGCTGTCGAGATATGTCCATAACCGACACTTGAACAACCCCTCATTCCTCTTCAACCTCTGCTTCTCCTTAGCCAAGTATAGATTTTTCCTCTTATTTCCCCTTACACACACTCTTAATTTTCAAATATATATGTATCTACTTATGTATATTTATATATGTTGCGAATTTGTGTATACATAGTGTGCAAAAGCTGGTTATGCAACTGTTTTTTGATGAAGAATGACCAAAATGGTATTCATATTTAGATAGGTTCATTTATATTTTTTGTTTGATCATATGATTTGTGAAACAGCAATTAACAGGAAAGGGTTAATCACATTCGGGAAAGAATTTCAATAATTGTATTAATAAAGTCAGATTGGCCTTGATTGCGAGTTTCACATATTTTTTTATTTTTCCTTCTTTTTTCTCAGTAGTATTTTTTCGTATGTATGGATATATGTATTTTTGCATATACTTATTGGTTCTAATTTCGTGTTATCAACTATATCTTCAATTTTATTATCTTATTATATTGTTTTATATTCACTCCACCATTTTAATTTTGAGTCTTCTTTTTGTTTGTAATCCTCTATGTGTCCTTGTGTGTGCTCTTGTTCCTGCATTTGTGTTTCTGTCATAGCATTTGTTTCTGTTTTCAAATTTATTGAACTGAGATGATGACCTTAGATAGAGCCAAACTCAACAAATTGGAAAATGAAACTTCTTTGAGTTGAGTTGAATATTAAATTTATTTAATCGATTTATTTTCCAGGCAAGTAATTTTTTTTGAATCGACTACTCGTTTTTTTTTTTTTTTTTTCTTTTACGATTTTTTTTTACTAAGCTTTACAAATTCTTTCTATTGATGAATACAGATGTATTGATCATGCAATTGCAAACAACGAAGTTCCATCAAATTCTTGTGGTTTGCCTCTACTGCTAAAACAGGTATTTGTTATTATTACTTGTTTTGTGTAACTGAAACTCCACAATGTTTGCACTTAATTTGTGTATATGAAGTTCCAAAGTCAACATACTTTTGGTCTTTGAACAAGTTAAGTAAACATGTTTGTAATCTAGAGACATTTATTTACCCAATTTAAAGACATTTAAAAAGCTCAATTACTCAATTTTATGACAACTTTTCGAGCTATGCACTCGTGCATCAGTTCAGTTTATGAAAAGTCATACAATGGATTCCAGGAAATCTGTCTCATTATATCTGTATCGGGTATACTAATAGTGTTAGCCAAGATATGTTTTGATGTTTATTTATTGTTGAATGTCCTTTAATGATTGTTTAGAAACGGAGAATACCTTGTATTATTATTCAAAATTTGGGAGTTAAAAAGGGTGATTACCGAACTACTCCATTTTCCGAGTCCATCTACAGATTACTGAACTTCTCCCAAAAGATGAAAAAGAACCATAGAGTAGATCTCTTGTTGTTCTTGGATAGGTTTATATTTGTTACCTGCATTTGTTTTCTTCTTATACATGGTCCTACTTCTGCCTCTGGATATGACACCTGGAACTATATGGCCAGATTTTGTTCCAATTGTTAATATGTTTTATTTATTTGTTCATGTAGAAATATATTGGCTCTTTTTAAGCTTCTTGAAGATGTGGCTTTATAGAATTCCTACTATTTGTAGATGTAGTAATCATGCTGATTTATTTGAATGTGTTGATAAATGCTAGAAAAATTGCTGTTAATGGCAACATATATTAAGGGCCCCAATGTGAATGTATTGATAATTGTAGCCATTTGTTTGTTGAATGGAAATTTATGGAGGAACTTTAACCAAGTACCTAACGTATGAAGATATAGAAAATTTGTTCTGCCAACAAAAGTTAATGCATACTCATGAATAATAGAATTAGTCCACCATGATTATTACTTATTATGAAGCATAATGTACCAAGTTAAGTAGAGCCTCTAGGAATTTGGATGGAAAATCAATATATATATATATATATATATATACTAGTGGGCCAAATGGTGACACTTGTTATAAACGCTAGTCTCAAATGAAGTTTTGATCATAATCACACAAATTATTTTCTAAAAACTTGTTTTGAAGTAACTTTTTACATGAATAGCAAGAAGTAATTGGGGTTTCATAATGATTAATTATAGGATGATGCACGATAAACTAATCAATGAAATGGAAATATTACTACTGATTTAAAATAATATATGGAATACACTGATTTTGTCTTTATTATCTCCTGAAAATTGCTTTAATTCTTGATTCATCTTCATGTGCTATGCAGGTATATAAATGTAAGAGTGACTTCTCGTTCGTAGTGGCTTTTATGGTGCTCATGATCTCTGTCAAGGTATACATCGTTTTTGTATTGTAAAATTGGTAGTAAGTGATCAAGCTTAAGCAAATGCTGACAACTGACTATTGTTGGCTCACGATTGTGTTCTGCAAGTTTACCATTGTAGTGATTGTAATCTTTTTTACATGCTTCTTGATTTCCATGTCATCATTTTAATTTGAAGTTTTAATTAAATGTTTTATTTGTTTCAGGATTATTGATTGTTTATCATGCAATTCTGTGTGCTGCAAAAATTACTTTACTCTCTGATATAAAGAGAAAAAATATCTATTGCTTATGTGCTCAATCTTCGGTTATTATTGTTGATTACGGCTTAGAGATTTTCTGGACAATTAAATCTGCAAACATGATTGGTAGAACAAGAATCATGTTGCTGAGCCGTAGAAGTTGGTTATAAGGGATTGAAAAGTAATGAATACAAGACAATATTGTATTATAGCTTTCTTCTTCTTTTTTTTTTTTTTTTTTTTGGGTTGGGGGGGGCGGTGGGTGGGGGCGTGTTTGGTTTGGGGGCCTTTCTTCTCTCTTTGTTGTTCTGATTGATACTTGAATTAAGAAGTCAGCTACTGCTGTTTTCTTAATGATTACTTCATTGCCTATGATTTTTATTTTTATTTTTTATATATCTTTATTGCCCCAACTTTGTTCTTATAGAACGGATTAATGCCATACCTGAAGGCGTGGGGACACCTGCCGTTATTAAAAAAAAGAACCTTCATTCTCGAAATCATTCTTTTTAGTAAAGTTAGTTCTGTTACTTAGTAGGATTTGTTTGAACTAATGCTAACTGAAAAGCTACGGAAATTCATTACTTAATGGTTCTCTATCGAGGAATTTAAAAACCTTGAATATGTACTCAGATAGATACCATAATGCCATTAATCAGTTTCAGTTAAGCAAGTAAATAGAATTTGGAATAATCAACACAACTGGGTGATGCACGATGCTTTTGGTGCTCAGGGGATGGCCTGGGTATGTAATCAGGCACCACGACCTTGTTGAGTAATCAGTCACTACTGGAGTCTGGATGGCTCGGCACTTGTTTCTCAGTCATGAATTCACCTGCTCTCCTAGGCATGATATAGATTTTTGGAATCCGAGTTTATTATAAATGGATTGCAAAGCTGTAGAACACCTGAAAAGGTTAATCAACAGCAGTTTATTTCTTTTAATTGATTTGCATTGTTTGCTGTTAGTGTATTCGTTTTCAACTCTTTTTACACCGAGTCTCTTAATGTGGTTGTATAACGATGTATTTGGTAGAGTGCTTGTAAGATTGGATGGTTTCCAGATAAAGACACTTGTTATCTTCTTACGCTGGCCGATGAGGTTAGTGCAAATCTACTTTCTCAATATTTATGTCTTATGCAAGATCTTTTGGCTCTTTATTGGCTTCAAAGTGTCTAGCTATCCATCATGCTTCTTGGGCATGCTCAGGTTGGGAGAAACTTCTCTAGTACAGAGGATAATAATGTTGAACCAAGCCGTGCTCTTCCTTGTATTTCAAAAATTATGTCAAGGTATGATCTTTCATGCTTTAATCTGTTGTGCATTGCTGCGGACAAGTTTGAATATATCAGTTTAGTAGGTGAAAAGTTGGAATAAGATATCAATATTTGCAAAGCTTTTCAACAATTTCACATATCTAATTATTATATATTTGTTTCAGTCTTGTATGTTCTGTTCAGTAGGAAGGAAAAAAATTGAATGGAAGGGAGAGAAGAAAGGATGACTGAGACATCCCTAGGGAAGAGATTAAGGGTTTCCCTCTTTTTGTTCGGTTGGATGGAAGAGAATGGAAAAAACTGACAATTTAATTTGATCGATAGGATAAAAGGAAAAATAAAATTTTAAGTTGTTTTTATCATTAAACCCATCCCTTACTTTATTTATGGGATTTATTAAATATTTACGGAGGGTGATGTAGTAATTTAAAACTTCTATAATAGGCTTACTTATTTCTCTCCTATCTTATTTTTTTTAGTTGAATGGGTAAGTGTCACAGGGCTAAATTACACCACGAATTTTTGCCTCTGCAATGGCACTTGGGGCCACCAAGTCTCAGCCAACACAACAACACAATACACACAGTATAGAAATATAAAGAAGGCACACACAGTTACAGGGACAAGCCCCAACCTTTGCTCATATTAAACATATTACAAAGGAATATGAGTTCGTACAAGGAACAACTAAGGCTCACACCCTCTCCTCTGTTCCCTCTACAAAGCCCACCTTAGCATTATATAGGCCACTCTCAAAACCGCCCATAACTGCCCACTAAGATGATGGATGACACCCCCATCCACCTAGGGTCGTGCTGGCACCCTCTAAATGAGCCAGCACTATAATGCAGTTGACAAGCCCAACTGCTAGACTTGTTGGCATGTTCTGCTCATGCCACATAACCACAAGAAGTTAGATTCTGCATAGTGGAGGAAACCACCCTTAACCGCCTGTGTGTTGGTCCTCTCAGAATTGTGCCACATGTTTGGGAGGTTACTCAGCACTCCCCCACTTCCCATGATGAGTGGGAAGTGCTAGTAACTTCCCCCAACCAACCGAGCCCACTAAGCCACCACCTCTTGTAACCGCAAGCCATGACTTTGTGTTGTCCATGCTCTAGCCACATCTGAGTCAACCTTGTGAACCTAGCCCAAGCCAAGTCCACCAATCTGCACCCACATATATATGTCTCTGAGTGCACGGCGTGCCAAGCCATGCACGCCCGTGCGCACGCTCGAGTGCACACCAAAGTGCACGCCGGCGCACACACTAGTGCCCTTCTTTGCGCGCCATGTTTGTACCCTCATGCGCCCTTGGCTGTACACCCACTTGGACGCCCATGCGCACGCCGAGCTAGACGCTCGCGCACACTAGGTTAGACGCCAGCCCGCGCGCCCACCTGCATGCCCGCACGCGCGCCGCTGCACACCAGCGCGCGTGTCGGTGCCCACTTGTTTGCCCTTCAATATCTTGGATGCTCCCCACTTGTGCAACTATCTTGGAGTGGTACAACACGTGCCCATGCACATTAGCTAAGCCCTCTAAGCAAGCCATGCCATAGCCCAACCGATGTGCTCAACAGACCCCCCCCCCCCCCTAATATAGTCTTAAGGAAATCCAGCACTCTGACAGGAATAAACATCACCCATGCTTGAGGAGTCATAATGGCCTTTCAGACCTTTCCCGACATCCAAATTGAGTGCCGTCTGGGCCAACCAGCTTCTATGGACTCAAGGTATCTCCCATAAAGATCCCGAGTCAAAACTCTAAGTTTCACTTTTCGCCATATTTACGAAAGTGCCACTGGACACCCCCAGTGCACCCTGAGCATCCTTTTAAGCATCTTGTGTGCACGCTGAGCATCTTGTGCACGCTGACAACCCACTGAGCATTCTCATGGCTGTCTAACCAAAGCCAAAGTATTCCCAAGACATGGCATGGCCTTGAAATGCCCATGTCTTCCCTTGGACAACCGTCAAGGGGCTAACAAACCACCCCCACCAGAAGAAGTCGACGCCCTCGTCGACTTGTCCAAGTACTCCCTTACCTGTTTCTCAAACTGCCATAATGTCACATCCGTTTCCCAGCTCGCCTCTGCTTCACTGCATCCTTTCCATTGCACCAAGTAATCAGTTCTGCGATTTTTCTTACTCTGACCCTGGGTCCGGTGAGACAAAATCTTCTCCACCTCCTTGTTAAACTGCAACCGAATAACAGGTGGGGCTCTCTTAGCCTGCTGTCTTGATGTATCTGCAGTGTCCTCATGAAAAGGCTTGAGGAAACTCACATGAAAAGTAGGATGGACCTTCAGTCTTTCAGGTAACTGTAATCTGTAAGCAACATTCCCCACTTTCTTCACAACTTCAAATGGACCATCATACTTCTGAATCAGCCCTCTGTGAACAGTCTTGCTGCTTATCTTCTTCCAAATCTGTGGAGTCAACTTCAACAGAACCTTGTCTCTCACTTGGAACTCTAATGGCCTTCCCCTTTATCTGCATACTTTTTCATCCTTCTCGCAGCCTTGGCAAGGCTGTCCTGTGCCTCCTCCACCATCTCTTGCATAGAACGGGCATATCGGTATGCTGTAGGGCATCTTCCACCAGTCCTCTGCACTGCCACCTCCTGTGGTGTGCGAGGTTGTTGCCCTGTTGCCAACTCAAAGGGACTCATTCCTGTTGCTGAAGACCTGTGCAAATTATAAGAGAATTGTGTAGTGTCTAGCAACTCCAGCCAATTTTTCTGACTTGAAGTGACATAGTGCCTCAGATATTCTTCTAATAACTGGTTCATCCTCTCAGTCTATCCGTCAGTCTGAGGATGGTTTGCTGTGGAGAACTTCAGTTCAGAACCCATCAAGCCAAATAGCACTGTCCAGAACCTTCCCGTAAATCTGGTGTCACGATTACTAACAATATCTTCGGGCAAGCCAAAATATTTCACCACAAACTTATGAAATAAACCAGCAGCAACTTCCGCTGGGCATGCATGTGGTGCAGCAATAAAAATTGCATACTTACAGAATTTATCTACAACCACAAAAATAGATCTCATACCTTCCACCTTAGGAAAACCAGAAATGAAGTCTATTGAAACTGACTGCCATGGACGCTCTGGTATAGGCAAAGGTTGCAGTAGCCCTGCCTCCTCCTACCTTTCATGCTTGTCTTTCTGACAGACCAAGCAAGTCTTGACATATAACTCTATGTCATCCTCCATCTTGGGCCAGTAATATGATCTGGATATCAACGCCAGCATTCTATCCACCCCTGGATGTCCAGCCCACTAAGGATCATGCATTTCCCGCATTAGTTCCCGTCTCAAACCTCCAACAGGAACATATAATCTACCTCTTCTGGCGTAGAGTAGATTATCTTCAATCCAGTACTTTCTGACTTCACCATCAATAACCTGTTGCTTTAGTTTCTAATAGGCATTGTCGGACTGAGATTGCTCTTTGATTCTGTCAAGGAAATCAGTATACACCGTTGTCAATGACGCCACATACTCCTGCACTTCCTTCCTACTCAAGGCATCAGCAACCTGATTCTGCTTTCCAGGTCTGTGAACCCACACAAAATTGAACTCCCCAAGAAACTCTTGCCAACGAGCTTGCTTTGGAGTAAGCTTTTTCTGTGTCTTGAAGTAGGTATTGGCCACATTATCAGTCACCACTGTAAACTTAGTACCCAACAGATAGTGTTTTCATGCGTCAAGACAATGTATCACTGCAGTCATCTCCTTCTCGTGAGTTGTATACCTCTGTTCAGCATCCTTAAGCTTCCTGCTTTCAAAGGCACATGGGTGTCCTTCTTGGACTAGAACCCCACCAATTGCTCTATCAGAGGCATCAGTATGCACTTCAAATGGCAAACCAAAGTCAGGCAGTCTCAAGACCGGTTCTGTAGACACTGCCTGCTTAAGCATCTCAAAAGCATTTTGGCACTCCTCAGACCAAACCCACTGTTTGTCCTTCTTTAGCAAGTCCGTTAAAGGACTAACCTTCTTGGAATACCCCTTTATAAACTTTCTGTAGTAGTTTGCCAACCCTAGAAAAGATCTTAACTCTGTCACTTTGGTAGGTGCAGACCAATCAAGGATGGCTTTCACCTTTCTCTCATCCATTCTGACATGGCCCTTACTGATCCAATGCCCCAAAAACATCACTTCTTGGCGACAAAACTCACACTTCTCCTTTTTGACAAATAACTGAAACTCCTTCAGTTTTGAGAAAACCAATCTCAAGTGTTTTAAGTGATCTTTCAATGACTCACTATAGACTACAATGTCATCCAAATAGACAACAACAAAGCGATCGATGTAGTCATAAAACACATTATTCATTAAGTTGCAGAAGGTTGCCGGGGCATTAGTTAGCCCAAACGGCATTACAAGAAATTCATAAGACCCATAACGAGTTACACATGCAGTTTTAGGTTCATCTCCTTCTGCTATACGCACCTGCCAGTAGCCTGCACGTAAATCTAGCTTAGTAAAGTAGGATGCCCTTGACAACCTGTCAAATAAATCAGCGGCATTGGGCACTGGATACTTGTTCTTCACAGTCACTTTATTCAGAGCCCTATAGTCTACACACATCCGCATTGAGCCATCCTGCTTATTTTGGAACAACACTGGCACGCCATACGGTGCCTTGGATGGTTGAATATAGCCAGACTCCAGCAACTCATCTAACTGTCTACGCAGTTCAGCCAGTTCTGAAGGCGCCATCCGGTATGGGGCCTGAGCAGGAGCCCTTGCACCCGGCTCCAACTCTATCTTGTGATCAACAGCACGTCGAGGGGGCAATTGCTTGGGTAGTTCTGGTGGCATCACTTCTGCAAATTCCTCTAGAATTTCAGCAACAGAATCCGGAACTTTAACAAGCTGGTCCGGTTTGATCTCTATCATAGCTGCAAGAAAGGTAGAGTTTCCCCTCTTCAAACCTGTTTTCACTTGCAATGCAGAGATTATTTCGATGCAACCATATTTACGATCTTCCTTCTTTTGGTGCCCATAAAGAGCCACTGATGGAATAAAACATGGACAACTCCTGTCCCAAATAAAAACTCCTCCCAAATATGGCACAACTACCACTCTGGCTTTCGTAAGGAACTCAATTCCAAGAATTAGATCAAAATCATCTAAGGGAACAGCCATAAGACTAACTACGCCCTCCCAACAACCAACTTTCATAGAAGTGGTGGCCATGCCTAAAACAGGCTTGGCTTCAGAATTCACAGCTTTCATCTTATTAGCATGTGGAATTAACTTTAAATTAAAGTTACTTACTTCCCTCTGCGCAATGAAGTTATGAGTGGCCCCCGTGTCCACCATTGCCAAAACTTCCTTGCCGTTCAGTGTCACCTGAATGAACATGAGCCCTTTCAACTCCATGGACTGTTCTTCAGTAAGAGCATTCAGCATTTGCAGAGGATTAACTCGGGTTGGACCAGATTCCGAGTCTGAGTCTCCTTTTGAATCAGCGACAATAGCACTCAGCTTCTCCCTCTTGGGACAGTCCCTAACACGATGGGGACCATTGCAGATGAAACAACCGTAGTTCGGCTTAGTCCCACTACTACTCCCTTTGTTGTTGTAATCTGCCTTGGCCTTGACAAAGCCACCGCCTTTATCCTTCTTTTGATTCTTGTCCTTCTTTTTGTCCTTGAACCTGAAGGACTGGCCTTTGTCTTTCTTCCCCTCCTTGGACTTCTTCTTGTCTTGTGTAGTAGACCCAGTCATCTTGAAATCTACAAGACAATCTACCGCTGTCATAGCAGTACGAAGGTCCCTCACACCTTGCCTACGGAGTTCTGCCTGAGCCTATGGTTGCAATCCGGACATGAAATTGAACAGCTTGTCCTGCTCTGACATATTTCGAATGTCCAGCATCAAGGAACTAAAGTCCTTCACATAGTCACGAACGGTACCTGTGTGTTTCAATTTCTTCAGAGATTCCCTTGCAATCCATGCAGTGTTCTGAGGCAAGAACTGGTCCTTCAATTCCTTCTTGAGGGTCTCCCAAACTTCAATCCGAGGCCTACCCGCAGAAGCATCGTCCTCTGTCCGTGTGCGCCACCATAGCTTTGCATCACTAGACAGATACATGCTTGTAATGGTCACCTTCTCGCCATCAGGGATCCGAGCAGCCTTGAAGTACTGCTCCATGTCCCATAGGAAATTCTCCAACTCTTTGGCATTTCGGGTACCACTGAAAGACTTGGGATCCGGCACCTTGATCTTCTGTGAAAGAGGATCACCACCGCCTCTGCAACTCCCATGAATGGCCCTCTTTACCAATGACACTTCATCTTCAAGGTCTTTCAGGTTCTTCTTGAAGACATCAGTCAATGACTCAACATCTTCAGAGATACGGGTCAATTGCTCTTTGGTGGCCTGCATGAAGTCACCAAACCCATCAGGATCAGTCTTCAAGATCTCCACTTCAGAAGCCAAGTTTTCAATTCGAACAACAAGGCTCTCTGCACCATCTTGTACCTCTGTTTCTGTAGGAAAACCCACGAACTCTTCCAAATGGGAAACTCTTTCACGAGTATTACCTCCAGCCATCGTAGAACGGGGCTCTGATACCAATTGTCACAGGGCTAAATTACACCACGAATTTTTGCCTCTGCAATGGCACTTGGGGCCACCAAGTCTCAGCCAACACAACAACACAATACACACAGTATAGAAATATAAAGAAGGCACACACAGTTACAGGGACAAGCCCCAACCTTTGCTCATATTAAACATATTACAAAGGAATATGAGTTCGTACAAGGAACAACTAAGGCTCACACCCTCTCCTCTGTTCCCTCTACAAAGCCCACCTTAGCATTATATAGGCCACTCTCAAAACCGCCCATAACTGCCCACTAAGATGATGGATGACACCCCCATCCACCTAGGGTCGTGCTGGCACCCTCTAAATGAGCCAGCACTATAATGCAGTTGACAAGCCCAACTGCTAGACTTGTTGGCATGTTCTGCTCATGCCACATAACCACAAGAAGTTAGATTCTGCATAGTGGAGGAAACCACCCTTAACCGCCTGTGTGTTGGTCCTCTCAGAATTGTGCCACATGTTTGGGAGGTTACTCAGCACTCCCCCACTTCCCATGATGAGTGGGAAGTGCTAGTAACTTCCCCCAACCAACCGAGCCCACTAAGCCACCACCTCTTGGAACCGCAAGCCATGACTTTGTGTTGTCCATGCTCTAGCCACATCTGAGTCAACCTTGTGAACCTAGCCCAAGCCAAGTCCACCAATCTGCACCCACATATATATGTCTCTGAGTGCATGGCGTGCCAAGCCATGCACGCCCGTGCGCACGCTCGGGTGCACACCAAAGTGCACGCCGGCGCACACACTAGTGCCCTTCTTTGCGCGCCATGTTTGTACCCTCATGCGCCCTTGGCTGTACACCCACCTGGACGCCCATGCGCACGCCGAGCTAGACGCTCGCGCACACTAGGTTAGACGCCAGCCCGCGCGCCCACCTGCATGCCCGCACGCGCGCCGCTGCACACCAGCGCGCGTGTCGGTGCCAACTGTTTGCCCTTCAATATCTTGGATGCTCCCCACTTGTGCAACCATCTTGGAGTGGTACAACACGTGCCCATGTACGTTAGCTAAGCCCTTTAAGCAAGCCATGCCATAGCCCAACCGATGTGCTCAACAGACCCCCCCCTAATATAGTCTTAAGGAAATCCAGCACTCTGACAGGAGTAAACATCACCCATGCTTGAGGAGTCATAATGGCCTTTCAGACCTTTCCCGACATCCAAATTGAGTGCCGTCTGCGCCAACCAGCTTCTATGGACTCAAGGTATCTCCCATAAAGATCCCGAGTCAAAACTCCAAGTTTCACTTTTCGCCATATTTACGAAAGTGCCACTGGGCACCCCCAGTGCACCCCGAGCATCCTTTTAAGCATCTTGTGTGCACGCTGAGCATCTTGTGCACGCTGACAACCCACTGAGCATTCTCATGGCTGTCTAACCAAAGCCGAAGTATTCCCAAGACATGGCATGGCCTTGAAATGCCCATGTCTTCCCTTGGACAACCGTCAAGGGGCTAATAGTAAGCTTGTAGAAAAGAAGAAAAAAGTATGTACAAGGTCCATGAAAAAATGGACAGAGCTCCACAGCCACAACATCATGCCACAGAGAACCAAAACACGACAACAAACAAAACAACATATCAATATTACATTCACCAAAACGTCTATCTTGTTCCAACCATCCAGTCACTGAAGTAGAATCTCATCTAGAGCACCAGAGACCAGTTACCAACACTGCAATAAGTACTTCAGCAAGCACAGAGTGTAACCTCAAAGAAGAAAATAGGACTGTCTGGGAGCAAACTCACATCCTTCTGTGAAGAGTTTTTATAGGTCACTCAATGAGCCAATCATCCGTAAGTCTGCTCCTGTATTTAACTTTATAGAGCCAATCATCCTTCTGTGAAGAGTCTTTCGCCCATATTTGGGTGGATGAAAATTTGTGAAGGAGGAAGGATGACTCATCCTTCCTAGTTTCCTTTCTTTCCTTATATCATCTCTACTGAACAAAGGAAATTTGTTCCTTCCTTTCTATTTTTCTTTCACCCCTCTTCTTTCCTTCCTACCGAACATGGCAGTAGTGTGTGAGAACTTAGGAGGAAAGGTTTCATCTTGACTCCAGTTGCTGATACTTTTTTTGTAATTTTTTTTTTAGCAGACTCTTTAGGAGGTTGAGACATATAATGCAACTATGTCCTCAATTGGCCAACAGGGTTAAAAGTTACCGGATTATTTTAGACATGATTTTCAAAGTCAGGTTGATTTTTAATGCAACTGACATGAAACTGTAGAGTCACATGTTCTATCATCAGTTAAACAAGTAATATTTAAGGCACTCAAAATATCTTGTTCCATTGAAGATGAAGAATTTGCTGCTGTATATCCCACATGGCAGCCAGCTCAATTTCCTTTTCCTTTGCTACGGGATCGGGCTCCACGGGCAAAAGACTTTCCATGTAGCTGATTCTATCACCTTCTTTTTACTTGTCTTACTCTCCTACCTGAGCTTCAAAATCTTCAGAAAACTACCAATTACACATGGCAGGTTTCGACTTTGATTAAGAATAAAAAATCAAATGAAAGAAACAATAGTAATATTAACATGTATCATTAATATGACTCATTCAAGGGTTTAACACATCATAAAAATGGAAAAGAAAATTTCTCTCTTTGCTTGAATCTCTCTCTCTCTCTCTCCCCCCACAAAAACCTCCATATTCTATGTAGGAATCTTCAAGCTTGCTTCTATATATTGGGTTACCCTTTCCAGAAAGAGCACTTTTCAATGTTAGGAGACTTTTCATTTTCTTATTATTTGGGCCCTAAACTACTAGGCGACAAACTTGCCCTTGATTGCTCAGAAAGTTATCTTATGTATTTTGGAGTTGTTTTGGATCTCCTTTGCTGAAGCCTCTCGCTTCTATTTGGATCACTTGACTGCTGCTGAGTACAAGATTGTTTTATTAACTTAAAGAAAACGACTCTTTTCGAGTTTCCCTTTGGTTAACTTCTCTCCAACTTTCATTTTATAATCTGGGAATCCTGAGGGCCCCATATTATTGGTCCTATTTTTTTTTTTACTGAACTTTTGCTGATGATGACTTTATTTTATTTTTTTCGGGAAATTTGAATACACTCAGGTGTACTTGTTTGACATAGGAATACTATTTTAGTGTTCTTTATTTGTTTTTGCGTCTCCATAACTTGTTTCCAAATCTTGATTAATTTAATAAAGGTGAGATTATTAATCACGTTTTAAAATCTGCATGGCAGTTGTGTGTTTGCATGTATTTATTGATTGTAAGTTAGATATGTTTAACTGGGAAAGATTTTTATTAACGATTTGAGGTTATGGTTATTATCTCTCCTGGATGAACCTTTAGATTTGTGGGAAATTCTGACTTTATTGAAAACCCCCTTACAATTATAATGACATTATCGTAGATCATTACGGTTATATTGTTTCCTATAAGGGAGTCCTAAAAAAAAAAATTAATAATAAAAAAATATATAAAAAATAATAATAATAATTGCATTTCATCTTGTTCTAGAGGTAGGACTTTTGACATTGATCAATTTCTTTTTGTTTCAAACAGTCGGGACATCAAGAGACTTGCTTGTTCAGTATTTCCAAATTTGCCTCAAATTGGGGTGTTTTTACCCAATTCTCTCATTGTCACTGTCTGCCCCGTTGTGTAGTTATTGTTCGTTTTGCACACTTTCCGTGCTCATTTTTTTCAAAACGTGTCTACACAGTTAGGAGGCATCCACATAACAATGCCCTCACAGTTGGGAGGCGACTAATGTGTGTTTTCTTCAATGATAAACCACTCGTAATAGAACGAATCGTTGTAGGATAGGGCTATGTTGAGGGTGTCGAACCTGAAGAACTGTGATGGATTGTCAAGTATAAAATTAATACTAATTTAATTCAAGAAAAGATGATTTTGTTGTTTTCTACTTCTAAATTGCAATAAAACTGAAAATAAACTAAATTAATAAGTATTGAGATCAAGGGAAGAAGAACCTAGGGATTGACTTCACCACTAGCCTCATAACATGGTCAATTGTCTCAACTAGGGGAAATTCACATTATGCATATTCGAGAATCAAGTGGCTACCAGCACACTATAATTCAATTAAGAAAGTATATATAAATAAACACTAAGCCATAACTCATCTTCAGTTGGCACGATTGTTTACCTTACTACTCTAATCTACCATGTAGTCGTCTTCCCTAAGCATGAATTATCAAAACATTCATTCATACATATTCAATTAAGCACCATTACATGATCACTACTTAAACCAATTAATTCTAAGACATTAATTTCATCAAAAACCAATTATTTTCATTAAAAACCTAATTGTTTAGGAATACTAAGTCAATTGCTTACAACCATGCAATCAATATACATATAAAAATCTCCAAAGTTAAGAACAATAAAACCATGCTACTCGGACTAGGGTTTCATCAATTCCCTAAGGAATGCTTTAGCTACTAATGGAAAGGAAGGATATCATCATTGTTGGTGTAGAAGCCATCTCCATGGACCGCCAATTGGAATCTTCGATTTTCAAAACCCTAAAAGCCGCCACAAGGTAAAAGAACCAAGAGAGAGAAGAGCGAGATTTAATGTGTCTTCTCATCTAATTATATAGTGGAGAACAAGTCTTAATTCCCTTTGAATGACTTTACAGCTTTTGGGAACAATTAGGCCCATAAGGAAACAAAGAAGAGTGATTTTGCATCTTTCCCGCAGCTTTTGGAAGCTTTCAGGAGGTTTATGCTCGAGCTTTGGGAGGTTTAGCTCGTGCACAAATGCTTGTGCTCGGGCTCTGAGGGGTTGTGCTTGAGCTTTGCTTCAATGCTTAGCCATTTTTTTCTCTGAAATTTCCGAAGCGTCTTTTCATCCAACACTTAGTTTTTTTTTTCTTGATTTTCTGATTTGTGCTTAAGCTCTGGGACCTGAATTCTTGCAAATTTGCTCAGTCGAGTCCCAGATCGACCCAAAAGGCTCAGAACATCTCCCTTAGCATCAGGAACATTGCCATTAGCTCTAAATACATAGAATTGTGCACATCTTTAGGTAAAGACCTACAAACTTATGCACGTTTAAGGGCTCAAATATGCACTATTCAGCGCTTATCAGCGCCCGCACTTATTACTGCCCTCTTGGGATCTAGCGTTCTCGCTGGCCTGACCCTCATGGACTTTTGCATACTCCTTCCATTTTCGGAGCGGGATCCACTCTTATACCATCTGACCCTACCCGCCCCGTTGTGTGGATATTGTCCGCTTTGCATACTCTCGGTTTTCAAAACGCATTTACACATTTAGAAGACGTCCACACACATAAGTGCCAACAACCTTCCTCCTAGGCAACATCTGTCCCAACCCACTCCGTTTTGTAGATATTGTCCATTTTGCACACTCTCCGTACTCACGGTATTCAAAACACGTCTATACAGTTCGGAGGTGTCCATACATATAAGTGCCAACATCTCCCCCCAAGTGATATGAGATATCACAATCATCCTCTCTTGGGACCAGCGTCCTCGCTGGCGTGACCATCATGGGCTTGTGCGCGCTCCCCCAACTTGGGATTGACTCTTATACCATCTGTCACACTCTTTGTGCTCACGGTTTTCAAAACGCGTCTATACAGTTAGGTGGTGGGATGTCACACTTTGTCCATGATAATTTTTGTGTGTTTGTTTCATTCTTGAATAAATTATTATTGCAAATAATGATGTGTGATCGGTATTTCAATCATCTATATATGCAGATTCTATCCAAAAATGAAGATTGGCCACATACTTGCTTCACTTGAGGTTAAGGTAGGCTTTTGTATAAAATTATGTATGATTCTTCACTGTTAACATGGTAAGTCCTAAAATTTTTGAAAAATCATCCCCCCTCTGTCCCTTATTAGTTGTCCATATTTGGTTTTATAACTTTTTAAGGAGACATGCAATTAATGCATTGTCCCTATTTCAAATTACTAAGTTATCCTTCAAAGTTTAAATATATATAACACCAAGTTGTAAGATTTTTGAAAAGTTAGAAGGGTAATTAGGGAAAGATGGCATTTATTTTGTTTGACTTTTCAAAGTGGACATTTAATTTGGGACATTCTAAAAGGGGAAAATGGACTACTAATAAGGGATAGAGGGAGTAGTAAGTCTTTAACTGTTTTTATTTTGTGCTGTAGCCCGGGTATAAGGCTTTTATGGCTGACTTCCACATGTCAAGGAGTATGGTTGAACCTGCGCATGAAAAGATAGTAAGTATATTCTGCTATTAGCATCACTATTTCGAATTTGATGTTGAGTACAAAATAGCTGCAAGTAAATTTCGCTAGAATAATAGTTCCATGTTCCTATCATCTCTTTCTGTGGCATTATGGTACTAATAATGGAAGTTGATTGCCCCTTGTTAGGATTTTTAGGTATCTAATAATATAATTAGCAAATTTTGTAGGACAAAACTCAGTCAATATAACGTAATGTTTATATCGTTAGTGAGTGATTTAGAAATAGTTAGTTAGATTAGATTAAGTGTGAAGATTATGCTTGTTAAAGAAAGCTACATTAAAAGAGCAAAAAGGTCCAAGATCATCTACAAATGGCAAAATAGTCCAAGGATCATCTACAAGGTCAAAAGATGTCATCTTAAAAAGGTATGAAAAACACTTGTATCACCATTTAGGTTCATGTAGCATACATTTGTTACATGATCATATTATGAAAATTGCATTTCGAACATAAATTGTGTTTTTAGTTAGTCCACATATACAAAATTAAGGAAAAAGTGTTTTTACATGTAGTTATAAAGTGTATGTGTTAAGCTAAAAATTATAGAGCTTCCTCTTATATATGTATACGTATATACTTTCCTTAAACGTTATACAGAAGGTTTCTTATTTATGCATCGGACCATTTATGCTAAGTTTCCAAGTTTTATAAACTTAGGCAAGTCCTTGTGCATCAAGAAAAAGTTTTCCAAACATGCGTCTAAGCCTATTTTGCTGAAATCTAATTTTCCTTAAGACTTATATATTGAGTATGGATCAAGAAAACATTTTTTAGAACCTTAATGTAGAGTACATAATGTAGGTTAAAAGTCGAACACTTTGATTGAACAAAGCTAGTTATAGCATCAATCTCTTCAAGTTGGAAGGACATCTATTGAAGCATATATATCATCGATTGATCGAAGCTTCACAACTATCGGTCTAAAAGAGCAGAGTTGCATTGATCGAAATATCCACTACATCGATCGATCGAAGCTCTTGATATATAGATCATCCAGACAGTTTAAATCTTGGAATTTATTTCCTTAAATGAATTTGATTTCACTTAGTATTGAACTTGCAAATCAAGAATAAATTATTTTTATGCAGAGAAGGAAATTATTTCCTCGTAAAAGTTTTCTTTAGCGTCAAAGTATTTAACTTCGAAATCAAGTTTACTTGGAAAATAAGTTATGGGCGTGGAGAACAAGTTCAGTTCTCTATATATACTAGGTCTTGAAAAAATTCCAATATGGTCTGAAACTTATTGACAACCCTTGAGTGCTTATTCTACCGCATTAAAGCATTCTTGTTTATTTATACACGAGAGTTCTGTGTGAGAGACTATCTTGTGAGATTGAGGGCACACACATTGATATTTTATATCTTATGTCTTGCATCATTCATTATATCATCTGCATTAGATATGGTGATTATAATGCTATTTTAATATTGATAATATTGCTACGGTACGTGCTTACAACGCCAACATCAATACTTGTGCTGAGTGTGACCTCCAAAATCAAACAATCAGAAGGTGGACAAATTGGTGTCGGAAAGAGTTCGAAGTGAAGAAATAATGCATGATGGAATTGATACGGATCAACAAGATTATGTAGCTATTAGATGGATCGGCTGGAGGACGACCTAGAGATCTTTTGGATTGCGTTGAAGTAAGACAATTGGGTTGTGTGGAGCAATCAATTGTGGTGAAGCACGCATTGAAGATTTAGTGTCTTGATGAGTCTGGAGGTTAATTAAAGTTCATAGGGTCGAACTTATCTGGTTGTAATGTTTTTCTTCATAGTGAATTGCTTAGCCGAGTCAAGTCCCGTGGTTTTTTGATCCCGAGTTCAGAGATTTTTCCACGTAAATCTGGTGCGCACACGTCTCTAACCTTCGTTTACTTCTGTATCACTTTAATATTGTTTTACATGCTTAGAATGATTGATCATTTATTCCAAACGTGCTTATCAAGTTGATATCAATCATCATATGTGTATGTGAGATTAAGCAATTAACCAAATTAATTACCTTCAAGATTGATAAATTTATTTAGAGTTATTTAAAGTTTGTTTCAACTTTAATTTTAGGTGTTTTGTTTGTTTGTTTGATTTATTTATTTAGGGTCTTATGTGTATTCCAAATTGATTATCGGATAAATCAAATTTGAGAATAAAAAATATAATCCATTAAGAAAAATTCACCAATTGGTATCAGGGTTATATAAAGATCTTGACCGCTTCGTTCTTGATTGTGAGTGTCAGTTGAGATCTCTTCGGTTAGACTTACTCCTAAGGTAATTGATAAAACCACATCAATTCTTTCCAACCAAAGTGGTTATATTCGCCAGCTCAACACCTTGGCAAAATTACATCTCTTGATCTGTTGCACTCCTTTTACCCCAAAGATTGCTCATAGCTTCTCTTTGAATTCATGTCAATGCATTTCTACTGTTAACTTTATTTGATGTGTGGGTTATAGTTACAGTGTACTCAATTTTCCTTTTCAAAAGATCAACTCACTATCCTTAGGACTTGGCGACTTGCATACTGACAAATTAAAGTTGTTAGAAATTATTCCGAGTTTAATCTGTCTTTGCACTTGTCTGGTTTAAAGTGGCCTGTTCTAGGTGCTTAATCAAAACATATATGGGGTGCAGTATAAATATACTTTTAATGGAGGAAATGGTTGATCACAATTCTCATATTCTATATATTGCTTTCTCTTCCTCTTTATAAATATCTATACTATTTGTAAATGTCAATAGATTTTATTTAATTATTATATACATATTAATTTTTATTTTTATTTTTTATAATAATATATAAATATCAATATATTTTGTTTATTGTAGATATAAATAAGTTATATATATATATATATATATTAGTTTTGATATTTTAGCTTATACTTATTAATTATTCTTATTTTATGAAAATGTTTTTATCTCTTAAACAAACCATCTGATTTTATTTTGGTTCTCAACTCTACCACTATTGTTACGAGCTATATAATGTATACGTAGATATTGTGGGTCGTACGCAGCGGAATATGCTTAGAAAGTTTTGATTAATTTAAAAATAGATCTTGTGTTTTTCTAACTTACTTTATTTTAGCAATTAATAAATTAATATCATGCAATCTAAAATAAAGCAAAGTAAAGTTAGAGATGACACCAAGATTTTAGCGAGGAAACCCCAGTTGATAAAATACGTCAACTGTTTGCGTGGAAAAAACCTCGTGGATTGTGCAGTCCAAAGTAAACCGATCCACTATGCTTGAAACAAAGTACACTGAACTTTGACTCTGGCTCACACCCTATCGTTCTACCAAACACCAACTGTTGACAATCTTCTGGCTGTGCGACTCCTCGTCCAACAACAACTTGACGTCAGGCTTTTTGTATAAGAGTAGCAGGTAGATCAGACAACACTCCTCAAATGCTCTAACCCTTTCAAAGTGTGATCGCTTTTACTTCTGTTCTTCAATCATTTGAATTTAATGTAGAAGTAGATCTGCTTTTGTCTGATCAATGTAGATGCAACTGTATGATCACGATCAGGATTCGAACAACACAACTCTAAACTCAAGTGTTTATGTGTATATGTTCTAGAAAGACAAACATAAAATTCTCTAAGAATTTCTGAGACAAAAATCTTCCTAAGGCTTTTTAAGAATAAGAAACTGGTAATGTAAAAGCCGTGAATAAACCAATGTATATGACATGGTTTATATAGAGTATAGAATGACCTAATCCCTCTGAAAATAAGGAAAAATTCGTGCAAAGGATTTGGTACAATTCTAGACCAATTGGGAAACAAATCAGGAAAGGAAACTGAAAGTTGTATTGTAAACAGGATACCTTGAACCGGTTCGGAGGGGCTGAACTGGTTCAAGATTGGCAGAAACTTTTCGAAGCCAATCTTGACATCTTGAATCGGTTCAAGTTTGGCAGACTTGAATTCCTTGGTCCATTCAGCCTAAAATCATTCTACGGAAACTTCTGAAAATTATGGAAAGTGTAGAATGTATCCTAACCTGTTTAGAATCCTTCTTAATGCGTTGTTCTTACCTTTTGCTTCAAATGATCTTCAATCATGGTAAGTTTGAACAACTTCCCAGTTCTGTAGTCGCTGTCAAACTTGATAACTTTCAGAACAAGTAATTTGAATTACAACTCGACTTGGACTTGTTTTGTTTACGATAATTGCTAAAAATAAAATAATATCTCACAAATATAAATGTCAAAATAAAATATATACATTTTTTATAACTTATAATTCTTACTTTTCTTTTCATTTTCTATATAAGTTTTAATTGACAGAAAAAATTAGGAGATAATTGCTTCATAGACTTCTCCATACTCTTAACTAAACTAATATAAAATTAATTATTTATCTAATTTTAGATTTTTCATTACTCTAACTTAAAGTGCTTTATTTTATCTATCTAAATACTCTCCACCTTTCTATAGAAGATTTTATTAAATAGTTTATTGGATGGTGTATGATTTTTTGTCTGTAAATTTTATTGAGAATTACAAATGTAGTCAAACTATATTCTACAGTAATTGTGATTAAAAAAACCTTTATTTTTTTTCTATCTAAAAACTCTTCCCCTTTTGTAGAAGATTTAAGCGAGTAGAGTTAATCTGATTGTAATTGATTTTTGTACGAAAATTTCATTGAGAATTACCAATTCAATCTAACTATACTTTATATCAGTTGGATAGTAGTTAATTTTTGTACACAATTAATAATTTGATATTACAATTGGAATCAAGCTCTATCACGTACTACTACATAGCATTTTTATAAAAAAAAAATATGTATGAATAACTATTCAGATGGTGAATGATTTTTGTAAATAAACTAAATCGTGGGAATTTGATGCTCCCAGATACAGTCCAAAAAACTGAAACATTATGCTACAAAGGATCTGGATGAGCCTTCTCAATGTCATCAGAAAATAAAATAGTAAATTGGATTTCTGTGGGTCATGCCCAAATCCTCCAGAGGGTTGATTGAGGCTTGGAGAGGTTGTCTAGTGGGGGCCCAATTCCGGGATTTTTGGAGGGTTATGCCTTTGTGTGTCTGGTGGTGTATTTGGCTTGAGAGGAACAAGAGATCTTTTAAAGGAAAGGAGAATCCTATTTCTTTGCTTAAGTTTTCTATTATTTCTACTCTTTTTTGTTGGGTTGTAGGGAGAGATTATAGATCTTTAGAGGAGATTGTCAATTTTTTGGGCTCTTTGAATGTCTAGAGGTCCTATTTGGTCTTGTGTAGTTCTGTTGGGATGCGCTTCCCTTTTGAGTGTTTTTATACAATTTTACTTATCAAAAAAAAAAAATAGTAAAAGGTGCAATATCTCAAGGAAAATGAAACTTATGCACCCTTTTAAGATTATGTTGAGATATTGCACCTGCTTTAGTCACAAGGTAGTAATGATGATACCTTTCAAAAAAAAAAAAAAAGGGTAGTAATGATGGTGCAAAAAGGTGATATATATATATATATATATATTCTTCATAATTTTGAAAGTTGATTTCTTTAATGTGTAGATTGATACCTCAGGTTCTTTCATATCTTTTGTTCCTCGACATCAATGAATTTGTTTGGTATCATCATTCTATTTATCAATGGGAATTTGATGATAAACATAGTATTCAGTTTACTTTCTTATATTTCAGTTTTTCCATTAGGATGGATTGTGTTATGACTCTTGTGTAGAGTTTAAATCCTCAAACGTACTGAGATATTTTTATTTTGAAATTTCTATTTTTTTTTGTATGGTGTTTGCGGATACCAATTCATCTTTCTTTTCCTACTTATTACAGAACTTTTTGAACGAACCATATTTGTCAAAAGAAAATTTTCACAATTTTACAAAATAAAACGAAAAACAGAAGAAGAATAGATAACGGGCTTTGCATGTGCAATTTTTACTAGTACACACACACACACACACACACACACACACATACTATGCTACATAGACTCTTCAAAAGTAGTGAAGTACCCGTGTCGGACCCATATCGCTCGGACATGGGTATGGGATGTGTCCGACACTTTTGGTTGGACATGTACTTAAAAAGCATATCCAATTATTCAATTATATTATATCATTAATTTAAAATGAGTTAAATGCCTATATTGAACATTATATTAGATAAAAACATTACTTCACTCTAGAATTTTTTTTTTTTTTGATAAGTAAAATATATTAGAAAAGCATTCAAAAGGGGAACGCGTCCCTAGTACACAAAAACGAAAACCCTAAGGACCAATAGAGTCCAAAAGGTCAAATAAATCAGCAATCGAGGAGCAAGCAATTAATAAAATGAATATTTAGTTGTGTCCGCATGTCCATCTGTTTGGAGATTTGACACGTCCGACTCATGGACACATACCCGTGTCCGACACACGTACTCGAGTCCATGTAACATAGTGTGTGTGTATATATATATATATATATATATATATATATATATAAATGCATATATTGATAACTGGTGGTGTATAAAACCAAAAAAACACAGAATTATCGGTTCATTTTCTTTATTTATTTTTTTGTTTTCTATTTGCACGCAGTGGCTACTTGTAGCTCGTACGGACAGTTCAGACACTTCCTCTTGCATTATCACTCCACCTCAAGGGAAGTATGTTTCTTTCTCTACTCTGCTCTAAAATTATAATCATAAACTGATTTTTTTGTTTGTTTGTTTATTTATTTATTTATTTTTGCAGCTTTCTATTAAATGGAAAAGGAGTATGTGGAAGGAATAATGTTTCCATGGTTTGTCTAGTTATGCCTAAATCTTGGTTTGAAAATATTTTAATGCTAGCACGATATGCTTGCAGTGGTTTGATGTAAATGTAGCAGACTGTATTCAACATTTCCTTGTAATCTGCATCTGTTGCAGGACAACAGACCACAGCTTCCAACAAATGTCACAGCAATGCTCAAATATGGAATAAATCTTCTACAAGCTATCGGACATTTTGATGGTATGTTTGAAAAAAAAGAATTCACGTCCAAGTATATCTTCTCTTTGTTCAAAAGTCTTCCTGGATTTTGATCTTGCTTTAAAATGATCTACAGGTTGTTACATTATTGTCATAGCAACCATAAGTATGATATCATCTTCTGGCACTCCAGAGCTACTAGATTATCCGCAACCTGGTGCTTCAGTTGATTCTGGTAAGCGGAGTGAAAGGAGAAAGAATGATCAGGATTATTAATTGTTTCATTATTACGTGTTTTGAAATTCATGTGGATTTATCAAAAATTTGAGTTAAAAGTTCAAATGCCGAACTTATTGAGTGTACTGTATTATCAGATATTGATATCATCTCGGCACGGATTTCATTGAACTGCCCCATACGGTATGCTGTCACATCATTCACTAATAACAATTCTTGCTAAATATTTTCTGTCACGTTTGTATATTATTCTTTGTTTTCATGTATTCTTGTTGATCATACAATTTTTTTGCTTCTCCCTCTCTCTTATTAATATATATATATATATTTTTGTATTTACTACAGTGGATGAGAATATATAAATACTGAGACTGACAAGTTCTGAAGAAATTTTTAGTTGGGTTTAATTAGTGTCTTGTTGGTCCAGTTAATGTGTCAAAAAAAAAAATTCAACTTAGAATTTATGGATCTATTTTCATCTTCTTTGGTAAACAGCCAATGTCGTATGAGAACTCCCGTGAAAGGACATCTCTGCAAGCATTTTCAGGTGAGAGTTCTGTAATCTGTACTCTACAAAATTCACTGTAGCATAAGGGAAAAACTATAGTTGCTGCAAGGTGTATGGGAATGTAAGCTTGGTATTTTGTTGAGTAAAAAATGCCCATGTTGAACCCAACCTGTTAATAATTAGTTTTAAGAACTTTAACCTGGACACATTTTGTCAATCCAATGATTTTATAATTTATAGTAAATATTGCACATAATATATATTCTTTTTGGAAAATACTGAGTGGTAGGTTTTAGGGTGATCAGTTATTGGATCTTTCCCAATCGGCCCAATTCTACTGTCTGCTAGATGCTGGAAGTGTGGAACCTAATAGAATTGATGGGTTGGACATATTGTTCGGTTTCTTGTAACCAAATCTTCTTAAACCATGCACTGCTCCTATTCTCAATTCTTGGAATTGATAATCAGCACGCACCATTCCAATTCTCTGCTGTCTCCATGGGATAAAGATACATAAATACAGAAACACATGACACTCTATAAGTGCCATCTTAAAGTATTTTCAGTATTGCACACTTTAGCTTCACTCATGCTCTATACTTCCATCAAGAGTCTAATCTCACTGGATTTTGGTCTAAAAATACCATTTGGTAAGTGAATTGGGAAATTGGTGTGGCTGTTCGTTTGTTACAAACATTAGACATGCCCCACCCCCATGCGTGACATATGCTAGTTATTGCTATTAGTTTGCTCATGCAGTCTGCATTTACAGGTGCCCTAGATATTCTCAGAGTAACTGACTGGAATTTCCTTCTCTTTTTTTTTTTTTTTTTCCCCTTCTGTGCTGATGTAGTGCTTTGATTATGATAATTTTTTGGAAATAAACTCGAAAAGACCTTCCTGGCGATGTCCTTATTGTAACCAGTCAGTCTGCTACCCAGAAATTCGCATTGATCAGAATGTAGTCAAGGTAAGTTGGATTTACTTCTTCCATCTAGCTGTCCCAATATGAACTAATCCATTGCTTCTTGATCAGGTCTTGAAAGAGGTGGGAGGAAATGTAGTTGATGTGATTATCTCAATGGATGGATCTTGGAAGGCTGTCTTGGAAAACAATGACCATTCAGCTCAAAGACATGATGAGACCAAAATTAGTCAGCAAGAATCCTCAGGTATTATAGGAATTCCAGATCAAAGTTTTTCCACTAGCAGTAGTCTTACACATACAGAATTCAGCAATAGGTGCCAAAACCCTTCTGCTCAAATAAAGGATGACTTAAGGCTAGTAATTTACCCGATCATTTCTTCAGTCTTCTGTAGCTCAGCAGCTCTTGATACTAATTTGAGTGCCCTTAAGGTTAATAGCATTTCTAATACCCCTCCTGTTGATTTGGTGGGTCCGTCTGCTCTGAGTGATGTTCTTTCTCTGGCTCCTCATCGAGAACCAGCGAGTGTTCATGGGATAACACAACCAACAACCACCTTATTGCAGAACCAACCGTTCAATCCCAATAATTTGCATTTACAGCAGTCAGCATTTAGAAGTTCTCCAAGTGCAATGCAAACACGTCCAGCACAGGCACAGATACCTGGTTCGTGTCAACTAAGAAGAATCCCGGATACATTCATGCCCGGTGGTGCATCTCCTGCTACATTTCAAAGTGTTGCTTCCGCGGCACCCAATAAGGTTGGATATGATACACTTACTGGAGGCACAGAAAGAGAGCGACTGTTTTGTAGGTCGCATATGATTTCATTTCCAGTTTCAGACATGGTCTCATCATCACCTATGCAACAACATTCACCCATACAGGTTTGATTGGTTTACACTTCACTTTACGTTTCATTTGAGCTGATATGTTACTTATAGTGGATATTTGTGTAGAAATTTCTTGTCACGGTATGTTATTTAGGTTTTGTGGCTTGTCTCGCGATCATGTAATTAACATTATAATTGGCTCCACTAGGTTGACATTTGGGATAGATACACTGACCTCCCTAGAGGTTCGGCCTAAACACACTTGAATGAAACTTTTTGAAAATCTTGCACTGACCTTCCCTCTAACGGAAACGTCAATTTTTAGGATAATTTTACCTTTATACCCCCAATATTTTAACTTTAAAAATACTAAAATATCTTCTATTATGAAATGACCACTTTACCCACCTCTATCTTCTCCCTCTTTCATTCTCTCTCCTCTGTTCTCTCTTTTCACTACCGATCGCCACCGGCGATTGGCCACCTCCTCCCTCTCCTTCTCTCTATCGCCCAGCACCCACCCCTGTTCTCTCTCTCTCTTCAAATCAACGCAGAGACCTGCCCTTCTCTGGTTCAAATCAACACACGTGGCTGTATATATATATACAACACTGGGTTTTGAATTTCTGTTTTATTTTCATTTTCATTCTCCATTCAGCACTCTCTCTGCATCCTTGTCCACTTCAAATTCAACACTCCCAAATCAGCAGTTTGGGTTAGGGTTTCAATATCCATTCCAAACAACAATAGCGAAATTGAATGATGCACAATAGTTCAACCCATATATGCACAATGGCCTATCCTTTTGAACGCTTTTCAATACATTTTACTTATCAAAAAAAAAAAGAAGCTATGTTCAAATTGGAGATTAAAGAATCGAAGGATGTACAATGGAGCCACAATCCCAATGAAACTCCCTCACATTCTTTCCGAATCAAGCCCTTCTTTGTCTCTGTAGAGCCACAATCCTTACATATCGAATAATTATACAAAAAAGGATACATACAACTCAAATTCAACGTGTGCTGGCACTCCCTCTCAAGCCAAATCGGTCTGGAATTGGGAAAACTTTTACCATCCGTCACCACCCGATTCTGAGTTCTTTCATCCTTATAGTCGTACTACAATAGTTCAACCATATATATATATATATATATATATATATATTATAAACTTGAAAGGAAAGAAATATGGAATAAACCTTTTCTCTATATTAGCACCCAATTCACAAGTTTACATGGGTTCTCTTTATAGGAGAGAATACACGCACATAACTAGCTGACCTAATTAATAATTTCCTAATTTACAGCATTTGACCAATATTCTATTTACAACAAATATCCTCAAAATATTAAATTTACAGCTAATAATATTTGATAGTATTACTACCGAATTTTTCCTTTTCAACACTCCCCCTCAAGCTGGTTTGAAGATATCCTCCATAGTCAGCTTGCCAATTAGTCTGTCGAATTGTCTTGTAGGAAGTCCCTTTGTAAGTACATTTGCAACTTGCTCGGTAGTAGAAATGTACGGCATACAGATTAATCCTTTTTCGAGCTTTTCCTTGATGAAGTGTTTGTCTACCTCTATGTGCTTTGTTCTGTCATGAAGCACTGGATTGTGAGCGATCGAAATAGCATTTTTATTGTCACAGTACAATTTCATAGGCAACGTATTAGAGACCTTTAATTCATCCAATAGTCTCTTAATCCATAACACCTCACAAATTCCATGAGCAATTGATCTAAACTCGGCCTCTGCGCTGCTTCTTGCTACTACATTCTATTTTTTACTCTGCCAGGTGACAAGGTTATCCCCAACAAAGGTGCAGTAGCCAGAAGTTGACTGTCTATTAAAAGCACTCCTAGCCCAATCCGCATCAGTATAGTCTTTAACTTGCAAATGCCCACTGTTTTTTAACAGTAGACCTCTTCCAGGAGTCCCGTTTAGGTATCTGAGAATTCTGTAGACTGCATCAAAGTGTTCTCGTCCAGGTGAATGCATGAACTGGCTAACCATGCTGACTGCAAAAGCTATATCTAGACGTATATGTGACAAATAGATCAGTCTTCCAATAAGTCTTTGATACTGCTCTCTATTAATAATTTCTTCATCTTTAGAAGGCTGCAGCTTAAGGTTGGGCTCAATGGGTGTCTCGGCTGGTTTACATCCTAGCAGACCTGTCTGACTAAGTAAGTCAAGAACATATTTACGTTGATTCACAAATATACCTTTTTTGGATCTAGCGAACTCCATTCTAAGAAAGTATTTTAATGCACCCAAATCCTTGATCTCAAAGTCAGCAGCAAGTCTCTTTTTCAGTCTTTCCAATTCTTCATTGTCATTACCTGTTAAGACTATATCATCCACATAGACAATTAGCACTGCAACCTTGCCTTCTCTACTGTTTAGAACATGGTATGGTCAGCTTGGCTCTGACAGTAGCCACAATTCTTCACAGCTCTCCCAAATCTCTCAAACCAAACTCTAGGGGACTGTTTGAGACCATATAAAGATTTTTTCAGTCTACAGACTTTATTAGGTCCCAATTTTCCCTCAAACTCAGGTGGTAGATTCATAAAGACCTCCTCCTCAAGATCTCCATTTAAAAAGGTATTTTTTACATCTAACTGGTGTAATGGCCAGCTGAAATTCACAGTCAAAGATAACAAAATTCTGATTGAGTTTATCTTGGCTACAGGAGCAAAAGTTTCCTGATAATCAATTCCATAGGTCTGGGTGAACCCTTTTGCTACTAGTCTTGCCTTGTACCTCTTTATGCTACCATCAGCTTTACATTTCACAGTAAAGACCCACTAAAGACCCACTTGCAGCCTAAAGTTCTTTTCTCCTTAGGTAAATCAACTATCTCCCAAGTACCACTTCTTATAAGAGCATTCATCTCTTCCATCACTGCTAACTTCCAATTCGGATTATCAAGAGCTTCCTGAATGTTTCTCGGGACAAACAAATGTGAGATTGTTGAGGTAAAAGCCCTATGAGTATGAGAGTTTTTCATAAGAAAGGTTTTTGGCAATGGGATATTTTGGATTTGGATATTTGATTCGAATACCTTTCCTAACAGCTATAGGAATATCAAGGTCTGATGGTTCTTGGTTAGGAGAAACAATAGGAACTGAAGATGAGTTAGGAACAGAATTACTGGAGGTTGAGATTGATCATTTCCAAGAGGAATAGGCTGACTTTGACTCTTTTGATGAGGTATTCTCCGAGTATAAACCAGAGGCTCAGTATTGGGAACTTTAGTACCCGGTTGTAGTAATTCTTCCCCTGTTTCAAATATAGTAATGTTTGGCACTATATGACCAGGATTCCCTTCATTGTTTTCATTGGTTTTATCACATTGTTCCTGACTTTAAATTTCGGGAATAACAGTAGGATGAGGTGAATGAGTCAAAATCACATTTGGTAAAGGAGTAGGAGATAAATCCCAAAAATTTTCTTCCATCACCTCATTCTCCCCCTGAAGAGAATTTTTGGGACAGTAGGATTTATTTTCAAGGAAAGAGACATCCATACTTACATAAAATTTTCTTGTTTGGGGATTATAGCACTTATATCCCTTTTGATTAGAAGCATACCCTATGAAAACACATTTTTCAGCTCGTGGATCAAGTTTGGACCGAGTATTATTGGGTATATGAACAAAAGCTATGCAGTCAAAAACCTTTAGAGGTAAATCCGAGTATATACTTGATAATGGAAAAATTCTTTTGAAACATTCTAATTGCGTGCTATATTTTAAAACACGTGAAAGCATTCTATTAATCAAATACGAAGCTGTTAAAACAACTTCCCCCCAAAGATATTTTGGAACATTCATTGAAAACATTATAGCACGAGCCACTTCAAGTAAATGTTTAAATTTTCTTTCAGCAATTCCGTTTTGTTGAGGGGTATCCACACATGTAGACTGATGATGGATACCATTTTCTTTCAAAAAACTCCCCAAAATTTCATTAAATTACTCGGTTTCATTATCAGTGTGAAAAATGCTAATTTTTGCTTGAAACTGAATTTCAACCATTGTGTAAAAATTTTTAAATTTTTTTTCAACCTCAGACTTTTCATTCATCAAATAAACCCAACATAAACAGGTATGATCATCTATAAAAGTAACAAACCATTTTTTCCTAGAGATAGTAGTGACTCTTGAAGGTCCCCAAACATCACTTTGTATTAAATAAAATGGTTTTGAAGAAGTATAAGGTTTTGGCAAATAAGTAGTACGATGACTCTTAGATAAACAATAACTTTCACAATAGAACGATGAACAATCCAAACCTTTAAATAAAGTAGGAAACAAATGTTTAAGATATGGAAAGTTAGGAGGTCCTAGTCTTAAATGCCAAGACATTATTTGTTCATAAACATAGTTAGAACTAACACTACTAAGGCCCTGAACCTTTTTATTATGGGAGAAGTTCCCATCAAAGTAGTAAAGTCCATCTATTATCTTAGCACTGCCAATCTTCTTCCTCGAGCTCCGGTCCTGAAATTCACAATAAGAATCACAGAAAATTACACAACAATTAGATTCTTTGGTTAGTTTACTCATAGACAAAAGGTTACAGGCTAGTTTAGGGACATGGAGAACATATTTAAGATCTATATTCTCGGATAATTTTATCAAACCTTTTCCTGCAATAGGTGAAAAACTACCATCTGCAATTCTAATTTTTTCAAGGCCAGAACATGGTGAGTAAGTGCTAAAAAGATTGGAAAGGCTAGTCATATGATCAGAGGTTGCGGAATCAATGATCCATGGAGTATAATTTAAACAACAAGAAAGGGCAATAAGTGCACTACTTGTTTGTGCAAGAGAAACACTAGGAATACCAGATGAGGAATTAAATTTCAGCAGCTTCAGAAGGTGATCCATCTGCTCCTTGCTTAAGGGACTTGTCTCAACTTCATTAGCAGTAGGAACCGCATGCCTATTTCTGTCACCAGGCTTGCTACTCTTCCAATTCGCTGTTTTCTAGCAGGTCTCCCGAGTATGGCGCGGTTTGTTGCAGAAGTCACACCAGACCCGTGGCTTCTCTTCAGTTTTTCGCTGAAAATTGACTGCTTTATGAGCAGCAGTCTCTGCAACAATAAGGGCAGAACTCTCAACAGGTCCGCTGGTAGTCTTCTTCCCCAACATTACATGTCTGCGACTCTCTTCTCTTCGAACCTCAGCAAACACTTCACCAATTGGAGGAAGTGGAGTCCTGCCAATGATCCATCCTCTTACTTCATCAAATTCCACGTTGAGCCCAGCAAGGAATTTGTAAATGCGATGAACCTCCACGGTCCGTTTGTAGTGATTGGCATCTTCAGTGGATTTCCATTCATAATCATTGAACAGATCCATGTCCTGCCAAAGGCGTTTCAATGATCTTCCTGTCGAATCTCACCAAGTTTTAGAGTCAATTCGTAGATCTGAGACTGATTTCCCAAATCAGAGTACATCTGATTTACATTGCCCCAGAGCTCCTTGGTCGTGGAGTAGCACATATAGTTGGAACAAATATCCTAGTCCATGGAGTTCACAAGCCAAGTCATCACCATTGAATTTTCTGCATCCTAGGTCACGTACGTTGGGTCCTCTGATGCTGGTGCCTTCTTGTCTCCTGTCAGGTACCTTATTTTTCCCTGCCCTTTGATGTACATCTGAACAGACTGGGACCACCGTAAATAATTGTCACCATTAAGGCGAATATTGGTGATCTGAACTGAGTGAGAATCGGTACTGGGGGCTTGGGTTGTCGGATTGGTTGACTGGGTTGTGATAGGCGAGGTTGACATAGAGGAAACGTCAGATATGGCTAATCAACGAAGAAATTGGGCAGAAAAGAAAATTAGGGTTTTTTTTTTAGGGTAGCTCTGATACTATATAAACTTGAAAGGAAAGAAATATAGAATAAACTTTTTCTCTGTATTAGCACACAATTCACAAGTTTACACGGGTTCTCTTTATAGGAGAGAATACACGCACATAACTAGCTGGCCTAATTAATAATTTTCTAATTTACAGCATTTGACCAATATTCTATTTACAGCAAATATCCTCCGAATATTATATTTACAGTTAATAATATTTGGTAGTATTACTACCGAATCTTTCCTTTTCAACATATATATATATATATATATATATATATATATATATATATATGTAACTATTAGATATATATAAAAACCAATATAGGCTATGAAAAAATTAGCGATGTTCAGATCGTAAAAGAAAAGAATCAGATCAGAGAAACATGAGAAACTAGAAAATGGCGACCATATTCTCCAAAATTGTTCATCGCCTTTCCATCTCAAATCAGAATGCTGGAACCGCTAACGTCACCACCATATCAACAGTGTCAACAGAAAGGGTAACGAAGCATACACAGCTTCAATCAAGCACTCAAATTTCACTATGGGTCTATATGTGGGTTGAACTATTATATATGGGTTAAATCTTTGTTCTGTTGAAATTTGATTTTCAATTGTGTTGTTGGTAGTTTGGTTGTAGAGAGCGAGTGGGTGGAGGAGGAAGAGAGAAGGGGTGGTCAGTTGTGGGTGGAGAGAGAAGTTATTTTTGGTAATTAAATGTCATTACAAGGGTAATAAAGTCATTTCAGATAGAGGGATTGGCATTGTTCAAATATATAGATATTTTTATATAACAGTGGAGTAAAATCCTCCACCAATCACTTTGCCTCCTTTGACTATTTACCTTCTATATTATCTTATATTTACCATGCCTATATATAGGCCTTTTGTATTCAAGCAATATATAGATCTGAATAATAGAAATGTAGCCCTTAGTGGCTCTTTGTCCATTGATGTAGGCCTTAGTGCCGAACCATTTATATGCATGTGTTCTCCATCTTTCTCTCTTCCCTTTTCTTATTTGCATTTTTTATTTCCACATCCAAATTTAACATGGTATCAGAGCATCAATCCTAAATCGATCATCACAGAGAGTTTGAGGGGGGAGTATGGAAATTATTATCATGAAGCATATTCTCTGTCTTCACATTCTTTTCCCGGCATAGTTTCGGTAATTTCCAGGCATTGTTCCGGCCAATTTCCCGGCTTTGTTCCGGTCATTTCTCGGCGTTGTTCTGGCCATTTTCCCGGCATTGTTCCGGCCTTTTCTTGGCTTAGTTTCGGCCCACTTCCCGGCATAGTTCCGGTACAGTTTCACCAGCAAGATCCGGTCATTTTTCCCCAACGAGTTCCGGTTTATTTTCCCTGGCAAGATACGACCAATTTCGTGGCTTTGTTCTGAACACCTTCCCATCATCTTTGGAGGTGTTTCTTTGGCAAGTTGGGCATTCATGATATTCATGCTCTAACTTGAGGGGGAGTGTTGAAATATATAGATATTTCTATAAAATGGTGGAGCAAATCACCACCAATCACGGTGCCTCCTTTGACTATTTCACCCTTCTATATTCTCTTATATTTACCATGCCTATATATAGGTTCTTTGTACTTGAGGCTTGAGCAATATATAGATATTTCTATATAACGGTGGAGCAAAATCACCACCAATCACGGTGCCTCCTTTGACTATTTCACCCCTTCTATATTCTCTTATATTTACCATGCCTATATATAGGTTCTTTGTACTTGAGGCTTGAGCAATATATAGATCTGAATAATAGAAATGTAGCCCTTAGTGGCTCTTTGTCCATGGATGTAGACCTTAGTGCCGACCATGTATATGCCTGTGTTCTCCATCTTTCTCTCTTCCCTTTTCCTATTTGCATTTCTTATTTCCGCATCCAAATTTAATGGGCATTTTAGTCGGATCATGCAATTTTTTAAAATAGAACTGACTGAGTAGTATTATCTTAGGAGATCCTATTATACATGGATGATTATTTCATAATTATTAGTTAAAGATTTTGGTCTATTGCATGTAGATTCAATCACTTATTTGGCTGTAATTTTCTTTTTCATTTTCCCCCCTTTCTACCCTGTTCATTTAAGACCTGTGAACCAATATATGATGGGTCCATAAGAGTAAAGATTGATGTTGATTCAGTAAACTTATTTTGCACTAGTTCTTAGAAGCAGTTCCTATCTGGAGGTTTGAAGAAAACAAGCAGGTGTTGTTTAGGATCTCCTGGACACAGCTAGCTATGTTTGGTGGTTTAAGACACTTGTGCTTGGTAAATGGAAGCCAGAAACGTGAAGGTCCAAAAAGCTGCAAATTCCTTAAATCAAATTTTTTTTTGCCTTTTTCCCTTTCTTTCCGAAACCAGCACTTTCTTCTTCATTATTTACCAACCAGGTGAATCTATATACCTGGAGTACCTTGTTGACTTTTTCTTTTAGCTCTCACAAACAGCCCCCTGTGAATTTAATGTATCTGTTTGCCCCATAAGGTGGTTGTGTAGGAGAGTTGTTGGATAAGCCATGAGAAATAGTTCTAGTGACAGATGGAAACCATTTTTACTGAAGTTTCTCTTGAACATTCTTATAATTCTGCGGAGTTTTTTTTCCTTCCATTTTTTTTTCCTTTTCCAATGGGTAAATCACACACACACACACACACACACAACTATTATTGTCCCATGTGAGACTCCAACCCTTAACCTTGCATAATACTGATGTATAGCACTTTTCTGTTTCTTTCTGTTTTGCCCTCTTAAAACAAAATATTTTGTCATCACAGAATATGCTGTCAGTCCAACAGGCTGTTGATCTTGCTCAAAGCTCAGGTGCTTACAGTGTCTCCTACATGCCTTCGTTGATGCAGCAAAAACAGCAGCACTCAAACCTTCCAAGCATGAGGATGACTCAAGCCGTGAACCTATCTCAAAACTTTGTTCATCAATCTATTCCTGCCCCTTCGGTGCAGGTTCAGCAACACAGTGGTGGTAATCAAGTCACTGGGACTGCTCAGCCACCAGCTCAGATTTCAAGAGCACCACCATCAGTTCCAGTTCAGCTTGCACCATCAAGGACAGGCTCGGCATTCTCTCTTGACATGGTTACTGAGCCGCTAAGAAAAACAGGTGAACAACAAGAGAATGTGGGAGGGGCAACACAGCAGATCTCAAGGAGCGATGGTTTGGCAGCATTGGCATCAGAGCAGAACTGGAGGCCCTCTGGGAGAATGAGGGGAAGCCTCACAGGTGAAGCTTATTCTGCTGCATTTAGACAGTTCATATTTCAACCAACCCAACCTGCTCAAGCTTCCCAACCGCTTCCTAATCTGTCGACAAATCCTGCTCCCTTGACTAATCAACATAACCAGTTCTCAGATTGCTTTGCAAACCCAACCAAATATAGGAAATGCAACTAATATTCCATGGAGCTTGGTCACTTTACCCTAATGTTTTTTTGCCGATGGTTGCTTAAATGGTTATCTGAAGGTAATTGAGCAGCTCCTTTATATTATGCGAACTTTTTTTGATCTGCATGGCATGTTCGTACCATGGTCTACAATATATAATAGTTGTTTGTCATTACATGAGATGATCAATTGCTTTGATTAGGATATAGTGGTTAACCTGAGATACATGATAGCGGACAAATGCTCATGGTTGTACAGTACACAGAATGAGCTGGTTTTTGTTCAAGTAAAAGCAATTTCAGGCTCAATTTTCTTACTTTATTTTTCCTTTTGTGTGTGTTGTGTGTGTGTTCTCAGTGGGGTTAAGTCTGGGTGCCTTCGACCCATTTATTGATTGCATTTTGTTCAATATATCCTATAGTTTTAGCATATAGAAAGTCCAAATACCGAACTGTGCTGGATGAAAAATAGTGCCCATCTGTTTACCATACATGTGGTTATTCACAAAGAAACATTATAGAGGGGCCCATGTCCATGATAGGATTTGCAAAAATTCGATGATATATTCGCTGAATTTTGCAGTTTATTTATTCTCTTTGATGAAGATTATGAATGGTTAGCAAACTCAGATACAAAAGCTTACTGCTATATATATATATATATATATATGATAAATTAACAATGATGTTAAATTTAGCCCATTTACATATATAAAATCCACAATAGATTCTCTTGCACAAGTATATGATGTTAAATTTGTCCATTTACATATATAAAGTCCACAATAGATTCTCTTGCACTACCACATGGCAATTGCTTTGAGTTTAGAAGCTAGAGAGGAACTGCATTTGCTTCAGAAGAGGACTTAGGGTTTCCATCAGCTTCTCACAAGGATGATTGTGAATTCCCTCGTACGTTGTAACAACGATGCTAGTGTCCTTTGACAACCTTTGGACCTGTTTCTTCACATTGCAAGTGTGATGCGTGCAGCGATAGTAGCTCCTAAAAATAAGATGTTATTGAGCAACTGAATGAAACCATCGTATAATTCTACTGAAAATTCACAATTCCAAAATAAAATTAGATGAAGGGAAACATTAAAATTAGCCATCTAATCGGCTTTAAAATTGATGTGACCAGTCATGACCTTTTAGAAATTTAAGAAAAATCACTATCCAAAAAAAAAAAAAAAAAGAAAAAAGAAAAATCAGTTCAACAGTGACTAACAACCATAATTTTTAGACTCATTAAAGTACTGATGAAAAGTGCTAAACCTTGATCTAGTCAACATTGTTAATATCTCAATAAATTTCTAAACCAAACAAATATATCTTCTTAGCAAAAGGTAAATACATCACCAAATAAAAGCTCATAATGCAAAAGAAACATGTAATTTAACGTGTGATTTCTCATAAAATATGCCATGCATCGTAAAGAAATGAGAATATATGTTGATCAATTTTCCGAAACACAAAAATAAAATAAAATAATTGTCAATCAATTAGTGTATATAGTGCTCACCTGGGATAAATGCTATTCTTGACAGATTTCTGTCCATATTTTCTCCAACGATAACCATCATCGAGAATGTCATCAGCACTTTTAGTTTGGAAGGCGAATCGAGGAAGGGTTGATTTTTTCATCCTACTAGTACTAGTTGATCTCCTTATAATTCCATCTCTATTATTGTCCTTCTCTTCTTGATCAGCTATATAATTAACATGAGATGTACTGGTGGTGTTTAAAGAAGCACTTTGAGACAATGGCTTTTGGTTGTTGAGCCCAGTAGTTGGACAAGAGAGAAGGCTAACCCAGTGTATGTCTGGAAGGGCTTCATCATGTTGAGTTTGTGGAGGAAGTGAGGGAGTACCGAAGAGGTAAGATGGGCTGTTGGGTGGTGGCAGCAGTGGCGGTGATGGTAGCGGTGGTGGTAGTGGTGGTGGTGGGACTTGTTTTTCCATGAGAGGGCTCCACTGAAGAATAAGAGAGGAATTGAGAATGTTTGACAATATTGTGTATATATATATAGAAAGGTGGTGGAGGGTTAGAAGGTGTTGGACATATATACCTACATATTATATTCTATATATATAGAGAGAGAGAGAGAGGGGTTGTTCTTTAGAAATAGAAGTAAAAGTCCTAGATGGATGTGTTCTCTTGCACCCAAGCTAGCTATATTAAGGCCAACTACATCACCTACTTCTGTTGAACTGCCCCTAAGTAAAAGGAAACGTGCCCAACTTACATGTTTCGTTATCATCAAAGCATAGCACAGCATGCATGCTATATTGGGTATTAGCCTCTTACCAACACAAAGCATACATTAGTATTAGACTCTCTCTCCCTCTCTCTCCCTCTCTCTCTCTCTCACACACACACACATTGGCAAATTGAAGCAATAGTGACTCCATCATCGGCCTAGGAGGAGACATGTCCTAAGTGCCACAAATTTTTGTATTTGATAACATACCGTTTACCAACCAATCCACAATGTAAAAAAAAGGACTTGGTTTGACCGGTTTAGTTGACCTCATCAAACTCACAGTATAGTATTTTTTATTATAATGGCTTCGTTCTTGAATATTTCACACGAATTAAATGTTCCTTGACATTACATGGAGGTGGATTTTTGCTGAAATCAATGGGGCCAACTCAATCACTAGGCGTTGGAGTCGCAAGTAATTCAGTCACACAAGACCCCACCCACATTACCTCAACTTCCATTTGTTGTTTAATATGCACTCTCTATTTATTTGATGCAGGCTGCTACAAATATATTGAATTTAAGTCGAATTAACATATGCTTTTTTTTAAAGGGGAAGGGAAGGGAAGGGGAGGGGAGGGTGAAGGCTTGAATATGGACTCTCACACTCGAACATCACGGCACTTACAGATTTATTAAATTTAACCTACGTATATTTTTCAACACAGGTAAATCAAAACAGCTAATAAATTCGCTTGTGTGTTTACTAGAGCCCCAGATCCAGATAGTCTAATAGACATATATAAGGTGCGGTGTTAAATTTAACTGTTGCAGCAGTTCTATGCATCTAATTTGCTACATCGTTTGTAAAAAACTTGAATGGGCATATTGAAAACCCAATTTAGGAAATCAAAACAAACAAGATGAACAAACCTCAAGAGGCAAATATTCTTAAAAGAACATAATCAAGAAACATCACCTAAAACATTTGCAAAACTTATCATCTTCATCACCCATGCCCAACACATTCACATCAATTCATTGCACCCTCCAGTCACACGTAGCTATGAGTTAGATTGAGTCAATCAGCTGTAACACAAATTTACAAACACATTCTCTCAACTGATTCAATCATTATCATCTCATTTTCCCCAGACAAATAAGGGGAAAAAGATGGAACCCAAATAATCATCACATATATTGTTCTAAGAACTACCAGACAGATATACTTTGACAAGCCAGCTAAACAGAAAATTAAGGATCAAGGCCTAGAGGATTTTTCCGCATTTTATATCCTCATTCTATTCATGCCCGCAGCATCTTTGTTGGCATTCTGCAGCCTACTCTTCCTGTGATTATCTAATTTTCTAGTATGATAGGCAAAATTGATTCTATTTCCTGAAAAACAAAAACATGTTTTCTGATCCATTAACTGATACATATTATCCACAATAATGTTCTTAAAGGAATCTTATTTGAAGATTAAAGATGAAAAATGATAGAGGCTTCAGCTGATGATCATCTTGTTAAGGTATTCAGCTTGCTCGGGGAAATACTCCATCAGTTCATCCTTTGTCACCCAAACATAATCCTCACACTTCCCAATCGGAACCTTGTTGGTTGCAATCACTTGAGATTTAAAGAAGAAGCGCTGACAAAATGACCAAAATTTGAAGAAATGAACCTTAGAAAAAAAAACTTCTCAATACTCAGCAGAAAGGCAAAGCAATAAAAGCACATTATACAGCTTATTATAAAAGGAGAAACTATGAGGATGAATTTTTTAAGTAAATACTAATGGAGAAGGCTGTCTGAAGTATAAATACTAACTATATAGACAATAAAGCCTGTAAAATGAAAGAGTCGGTAATTTCTTTACCTTAAAAGATGGAACATCCTGTGCATTCTCGGTAGGCTGTATAACCATATGGCCCATTGGAGCATTTCCGACAAAATATGTGTGGGAAAGATCTCCAATGACAGATTTTAATGCAGACTCTGCACACTATAGATCTGAAATTTATAAATTTCAATAAGAAGACAAGAAGAAGAAAAGTTCTATGAATCAACTATCACCTTGCGCAACGTCTCCTCAGATTCATAAATTTTTTCCGGAAAATGCCAGACGGGCTTCCCATCCAGAGTCCCATATGCCTTACCATATATGATGAGATAAAGTCTTCTGTCAAGCGCTCTATTTAATGACCTTCAACACAGAGCAAATGTTAAAAAAAAATTCTAGTAGCTGGAGCGTATACAAATACCAAGAAAATTTCATTTTTAAAGTAATTATCACTATATTAAACGGCTAGATAATCCATTGTCTTTAAATCATTCATTTCCCATTGGTTGAAAAAAGTTTTGCTCTCACAGTTTCTTATTCCCAATACATTATAACCATGTACTGCAAACAATAGTCAACAGGAGTATTTGAAATTTTCCAGCATAATGATACATTACTGAAGCTGAGGTTACTTCTGTGCAAACCAATTCCCATGTGTCAGTGACATAAAGCAACTATGGAACTTCCTAATAAATGACAGCATTTGCCAAGGGAATATCTACCATTGTTTTAATTCATTAACAAAGGTATTTCAAAGAAGTCAGCAAATGCATTTGCAGTGCCAATAAAACGCCACTTAAGCAGGGCTGTCCCAGGTGAAAAACCAACAAATTTTGATGAAATGTTTCATCAATATACATACGGACATAAATACAGTTTTACAGGCCTTAAAGGCAATGTGACATGCTATTGCCCTAACTACCCAAAATCTTTAATTCTGAAACAGACCTATAACTAAATTACAAAAAATTTATCTCCATATTATTAAGAATGCAAAGAAATCAAATTTAAAACAAGATCAAAGTGAAAATGGGCCAAAGAATATCAAATTTTAGTGATCGTTAATCAATCAATCTCCAGCAACTTCCGTAGCGTAATAACGGAACATTTTTTTAAATCTAAGAACTGCACCGCTTTAAGATGTTGCCACGCCTAACAAACAGAAAGAATGAGAAGAAGGCACTGGTGTGGTGTTGAAAAACACATTCTCCTCAAGTTGAATATACAAGTGCTTAAAGTTGAGTAACAAGATTTGCTTGAAGTGTAGCATCTTTATTCAACTTTAAGAAGGAAAATAATCAGTTTCTTGTACATCAACAAATTTATTTTGTACCTTCTATCATTAGTTTTGTCAGCTTCAGTGACCCGAGGAGCTGGTACATAATCCATTTGATAATTGGTGTTACCCCTGTATGCAAACATAGGATTATACCATATTAGTTGAATACAGCTAAAATTTCACGTCTGCTTGGTAGGAAGAGAGTGCTCTTCCATAAATAACATAAATAGTGAGTGTAACTACATACTGCAGCAAACTTCACCAAAATTCAATCTCACTAAATAAAAAAGTTTCACATCTGGTTTTGTAACACCGACACATAATAGGATGGAGGAGGAGAGTGATCTTCCATAAATAACCAAAACTAGTGAGTGTAAGGACATGTTGCAACAGCTTTCACCAAAAAATCAAATTTTTATTCTTTTTGGATATTTTTTTTTTTAAGCTTAATTTCATTGATTGTTTCAGAACACCTAGTTTCCGATAGCATCAATATTTTTGAAGTTGAAAGAAAAAAACACTTGAGGTCTTAGATTGAGCTGAACTCTGCACCTTACCAAAATGGAAATGGTTGAGCTAACACTTAACAGTTGGTGGTGATAAAATCATTCACTTCCTGAGCAACAAAGATATATGATTACGATTATGCTAAAATCCCAAAAAATCCAAGGTTCCTGAGTTATATTAATTGGAAGGTGCACTACCTACTTCAGATAGCCCTTAGTTCCAAGAGAAGAATAAATCTCGAGAATCATATTCTGTTATAAGGCTTACTTATCAGAAAAAAAAAATATTCTGTTAATAGTCTCATAGCTAGATCACTTCATATTGGTCCCAACTAAGATGTTGATGCAGCAATGCACAACAAATAAAATAATTCTACCATGAAGTTGCATCTGCTGTGAGGATTTCTCGACATGATGCAGGATATGCACAAAAAAAAAAAAAAAAAAAAAAGGAGGAATACTCCACGGCATGGTTCACAACCACAGGAACAGTCATCGACTTGGTGGTTAGAGATGTGATTCAGCCACATATCAGAATTGGGAGATACGCAAAAATATATTACATGGAGAACTTAGAAAATCTTATAATATAAAATGAAAATTTTAAAGCATAAGAATATCATCTAAGGTATTAATAACACGTAATTGCCTTATTCTGGCAACAATATCACAAAACAATCATATATTCTGGAAGTTGATAATTTGTCTTTTCTTATTTAACCATATCATGGATCTACAATGATCTAATGACGATTAATTATCATATATACCATTTTAAAAATACAAATAAATTGAAAATATGCATAAATTATCACACATCTAGGATATAATTACACTTGAATCTTTGGCAAATTAAAAATATCTACATAATCATAGCCATTGAACTTAAATTCAAAAAACATAGTTTTATTTCTCTTTATTATTATTATTATTTTTTTTCTTTTTTTGGTATTAGAACCTAACTGCTCAAGTATCAAACCTTGATATACTATTGATAGGGGGAGGGAGACTTTGATGATTGAAGATGAGAGTTAGAATATGGAAGACAATAAATGGGTTTGAGAAATGAAGGCAATTGAGAATGTATGTGTGATGGATTGGGTTACTGTATTTACCCAAATGCAGAGTGCTTGCTAATGCAAAAGGTAAGATATTTTGCAAACGGAAGGGCGAGGTGACTATATCTCACACGACTAATGGAAAAACAGAGACAATTAATACGAGATGGCAACTTATTGGGGTATATTTGCAAGCTCACATAATACAATGAGGTCTTGTTTACTCATGACCCCATCGTAACACTCAATGATACTAGCGATTTTAGACTAATTTAGACCCACAAAACACCTCCACCAGCACAATCACCAATAAGTAATATACCATCTCTACTTACAACTTAAATACATATATATATGTATAATTTATTGAAGAGTTAATGATGAATGCATTATTTCAAATCTCTTCTATTAAGAACAAAAATATATACTAAATTTGTTACATTTCCAGAATATAAGGTGTTAAGCACTAAGAAGAATTTTGAAAATAAATGAATACAATCACCACAGAGTTGCAAATCTATTTAGAGAAAAAAGAACTTAATTTACATAACGTAGCACATACATGAATTTTGAAAATGCAAAACCAAATCACCACAGAATTGCCGATATGTAATGCAAAAACACACCAAGAAAATCTATAACTCACAGGAAATCAAATACACACATGGAGAGTCGACATGGCAAATTAGGATTCATCTAACCAACTAAAAATGGACCAATGGGGTATTTCATTGGCTCATACACTGCATCTAGATTCTAGACTAACCCATATTGTGCATTAAAAATTTTGTTCCTCCCCTAACCATTTTGAGTGGAGACTAGTCCTACATGCGTGCAATCATCACAAACCACATTCATTGGACAAGCCTGTGCGAATCAGATATGAGACGTCTAGTTCCTAAACCATTGGGTTGGACTGTCGTACGCTTTAGCTACTATGTGGTTTGACAATTAGTATTATATGCTTCAATATATATATATATATATATTTCAGAACCTAGAGGAAACTGATAATGCATAAAACTAAAAAGGAGTAAAATCAACCAATGTAACAAATTTTACCTAGCATCAGATTTATGCAAGAACTTATCAGGATATACCCGCCGATATTGCTGTCCCCACCGGAATCTGTACACATCCAGAATAAGTAAAAAACAAAGTTTTAAAATCACTGGCTGTAATAACTAATGAAAAATAATAAACCATAACTGTAGCACCACAGGAAAAAGCTGCAGCAATATTTGATTTAACCCAACATTTGGTTGTGAATGTAGAAGAAACAGTCAAAAAATAATTTAAAATAAAATTTACACATCCTGTGTTCTGTTGTCTTAGTCTCATAAAATCAAATATTCAACTGAACTAAGCCAAGAAGTTGTGCACTATGATCGGTTTAGTGGGTATAATCCAATCAATCCACATAGCAAACCAAAATTATTCACTGATCCTCTATTTCTGAGCTGAGTAACAAATGGATTCATAAAACTTCTATCGTCTGAATTTCCAGAAAATGCAAATCACTACTAAGCTAACCAATAAGAAATATAAGGGTTTGAAATTATAATTCCTTCTAATTTTTGCTCATTTTCTGGGAAACCAAACGGAGAAAACAATAGTACGATTAGAAAACTTACGAGAATTCTTGAAAAGCGTAGACAACTGGGTCGATTTTTGGGACAACGACAGGTAGTCTCTCGAAGAGCACAGAAGCGACGATCTTGTCACTGTTTGATGTGCAAAACCCTCGCGTTGATATGAGAGAGCGAGCCAACGTTGTACACGATCTCTGCATTTCCGAACCTAGAAGGCGGCCAAAGTCCTAAGTGATTGTTATATATAATTTGTGTACATATATGTATATATAGTTTATATATGATTCATCGTGTATGATACAAATGTATGAGCCCAGCTTAAACCCTAAATAAGCTGCTAACGCATAGTGTGTAGAAAGAATGAGGGAGCGTGAACGAACATTTTACCTGAATCTGAAGATGGAAAGCAATAGGTTTTACCAGTGACCGGATATCAACGTTGGAGAGTCTAGGGTTTCCTCATTCCTTTGGCTTTCTTATGAACAGGTCTTCTCGGTTTTAAGTTACGTCTCCATTCCCTAAGATAAATAAATAAACAAAATTTAAAAGAGAAAGAAGAAAAGAAAGGTAAATTACATTCATTTGATTCATCTCTAATGAGCTTCGGGTAAATTACATAAAGTAGATTCGTTTATTATTTATTATTTTAACCTTCCCAAATTTATTTATTATATGTTGAAAAGTCATTAAGATTCAGAATCTTTATTTTGTGGATAGTGCTATTATTGATCTCAGGCTATTTAGACACTACTGCTACTACTTTATTAAGATACCATATAAGGGGTTCACTGCACTGATTTCGCGTTAATACTATATTCGGTGGGAGAGAAAAAAGAAAAATGAAAGGATAATAAAAAAGAATGACTAAATTTTTAAAGATGATATAAAAAAAGAAAGGATAATAGAAAGAATGGGTCATTCTTTATCTTTCACAAATTTTCATCCGCCTAAATATGGGAGGAAGATAGGAGAAAGATAAGTGAACCTATTATAAAAGTTTTTAAATTACTACGTCACTTTTCATAAATATTTAATAAATTCTATAAATAAAATAAGGGATAAGTTTAATAGTAAAAACAACTTAAAAATTTATATTTCATATGTATGACTATAACCTTAAAAACAATTTCTTAATTTCACATTTATAGTGATTATTTTTTTTAAGAAAAAATCAAGATATTACTACAATTTGTATAATAGATTAATTTTTTTTGAAAAAAAAAACAAGACATTAAGGCTTCGTTTGTTTGGATGTAAAATATTTTTCAAAAAATATATTTTTTATATTTTTATTTTTTAGTGTTTGGTTGTCGTAAAATATTTACAAATAAAAAAAATATTAAAATTTAATAAAAATAATTTATTCATAAATTTTTGGCAAGTTATTTTAGATACCCGACTCGACCTCAATCTTGACGTAAACCTTTACCAAACACTAAAAAAATAAAAATAAAAAAAAATATTTTACCTCCAAAAAGAAAAAAAATTTACAGAGCCTAAATAAGAATAGTCTTTGCAGACCAATGCAATTTGTATAATAGACACTGGCTTAACTAGTGGTATTAGTTGGTTCGTCCACTAGAGAGTTGGGAAATCATGACTTTTTCATGAGGAGAGTGTGACCATTGGTTGCCTTAAATCTAAACCAAATCATGAAGGGTGAGTTAATAATGCCTTATTTCTTCACATATTCCTGACTAATTTTTGCTAAAACATTCAAAATATTTAGGCTAAAAAAACTTCACTCATTCTTTTACTCGCATAGAGAACCCAATTCAATCTGGGTTTCCCGGTTTGGCCAGGATTCCATGTTACATGAAGAGCACATCAATCCTTCGAATAGGGAAGCCCCTAATTAACATACCAAAAAGGAAAACGATAAACTTGACAATAGGCTTCCTTCAAGAATGGGTCATGGATTCTGTACTTAAAAAAAAGCAGATTCTTTTGAAGATTTTCTCGCTGTCCAAACAAGTCGAAGAAAACTCAAATGACAGTAAGGCAAACCCAACTTTACATCAGTTCTCACAAACGGGATATATGATATTGTCAAAGAGTCTAACACAGTTGCAAGAACCTTCAATTATTGAAGCCAATAAAAAAATAAATGAATAAATGCATGCATAAAAGCTGCTCCAAGTCAAAACAAAGGTTTCTTTCCATTCAACATTCCCAACAGATAATCCACAACTTGGCCGTCACTATCTCGCAAACCAGAATGCATGTATTCATTAGTTACGTAGAGCCTAATCCCTGCTATCTGTGGAGTTGTCTCCATGGTCCGCTTGACGGTAACATACATGTCTTCATAATAAACACAAGCTGCAACAGGTACCTGGAAGCATTTGAAAGGAAAGAACATAGTGAAGCAATCAACAATATTTCGACAACCCATCCAGCTTGGACCCAATTGTAAGTTTCTTTATTCTTATGTTTTTGGTTACAACTTAACAGCAACAAAGAGAATTTACAAAAACTTGTTCTATCTTTTGGTTCCAATGATCAGAGAACTGTTCAAGGAAATCAGGCTATCATAAACCGCAATCCTGATATCGTGGTTTCAAAAACCCACCCTAAACTAATTTAAAGACTATTTTTCCCTTTATGAAAAAGCATTTTTTTTAGGGAAAATTACATATAAATGGAGTCAAAGTTCCATATTTACTTAGAGGCTGAGTCAAAGTTCCATATTTCTCTAAAATGGATTGCTGAGGTGGCACATGGTTTTTTACTGTTTAGAAATTGTGGTGCCTAAAATACCCTTCCGCGAAGGTACTACTTTTTTGAACTGAAGGTACTACTTTTTGGCGTCCAGATACCATGTTTTTTAAACACCCGTGAAGGTACTACTTTTTCTCCGAAGGTACTACTTTTTTGAACTGAAAGTACTACTTTTTTGTTAAGGAAGGGCATTTTAGGCACCACAATTTTCTAAACAGTAAAAAACCATGTACCACCTCAGCAATCCATTTTAGAGAAATATGGAACTTTGACTCAGTCTCTAAGTAAATATGGAACTTTGACTCCATTTATATGTAATTTTCCCTTTTTTTTAAGGAACATGTCCAAGAAAGAGAGCGTGTAGTCTACTATCTTAGAAACTTCAAATTTCAATAACAAAATGTTATGAAGCAACTATGATCAGTATATTAAATACAACATGAAGGCAGCAGACCTTGTTCCTATTCAATGTGGCAACGTCATATAGCGGAGGCCAATCATCCTTCTCTGCCAATAAATGCACAGCCTCTTTGTAAGGCTTCAAGGCATTAATTTCATCAAACATCCATGGGAATATCATCTGCAGAAGCAAACAAAAAACAAGGACTGTATGTAAGCAGGTACTAACAATCAGGCAAGCAACATTTTCAACATAGATTGGCTTCAAAATTTCAAATGATCTTTAAAAATATGTACTGATCGAACTCTACCAATTTTTAGGCCATGCTCACTAATAAATCATTAAAAACATTTTCCGCTACAGAAAAAATCCTAGGGAAAGAAAAACTGCCATGCAAATGATGCTCTCATACAATGATGTCTTTATGCCCTCTGAAAGCAACTGAATTCAAATAAGCAAATATGATTGCAGAAATTAACAAAACGAAGAGATATTTGCATAAATCATCATTGCCTAAAAGAAGGACAAAATGCCCAGAACTGAGAGCTTTGACATATATGGCAATTAATCCTTGTTCAAGATGAATAAACAAATCACCACCACTATTGTAGTACTATTGTGGTTTATGTACTTGTCCATCGTTTTCTTGATCACCTTGCATGCACTTTTTGAACATCATTTTCATTCCTAAAAAGACCACCATCAAGTGTTGATCCTACCAATGGAGAATGTTGGGAGAGGTGGACTACGTAAAAACCTAACCTCCATCTTCTTCATTTTTTTCTTTTTTTTTCTGTAACAAAAATCTCACACTTCATTTTTAAGGTTATTTATTTTATAATAGAAAACTTAATATATGAGAAGACTAAAACAGCAGCCTTATCTAGTCCATATTTTTTTTGGTTACGTAAGTACTCACAGACACATTTCATAAATTGGGGAGCTTGAACTGTCCAAACTTTAGTCAAATTATCTATAGTTTTGTGAGATTGCAAGGAAGTAAGTGTTGATTTGACTTCTTAAATGGTGAAATTAGCCATTGTGGTTCTAGAGAATATATTTAAATTTTAAAAACTGGGCAGATTTTTTTCCACCCTGATCAGAAAGACGGTGAAATAGGAATAAAAGGGAGGAAAAAAACAGAACGCCCTATTCTGCTGCAAGAAATTGTTGGTATTAGTGCTAGCACAATATAGAGAACCTCGTATCAGGGAGGTCCAAACTTTCAAATATTTATATTCATGTTAAAGAGATGTCACAAGTTATATAATTTCAAGTTCATTGTTCCTGGAAATCTAAAAGATTTTTAATAGTCAATATAATTGTTACAGTTCCTTCAACTGAACATTAAATCCTTTTCAGTTTAGTCTTTCATCTGTCAAACATATTCAAGAAATAGGAAGTGGCATTTGTGCATGTTTTTCATTTTAAAGCACCATTTTAATAATTTTACTTACCTCTCCAGTGAACAGAACAGGGCGACCTTCTTTTGCAGCCTTAATGGCATCAAATTTGCCATCTTCTTGGGTCCTTATTCTGTGAGCAGCCCATCTTGATGAAGCACCCTTCAAAACAAAAGTGATTAAAGAATTAGGAAGTGTTCAATAAAAATGAAAACAAAAACACAGACAACACATGCTCAAAACATAAACAGAAAATCCTGTTCCAGTGTATACAAGACATGCAGGCATTTGACGATATTTGGCAAGTAATAAACAGTTGTTAAAAGGAATAAAAAAGTTTACCTGACAGAATATGGGCTCATGCAGAACAGCAAAAAGTGGATTTGTATCAAAACTCGACCAGTTCTCAAACTGTAAACATATAAATACTTCAAGTAAGTAAATTTTGGTATCAAGCTGGTAAATGGTTCTTAATGTGCCCCAACCCAGCAAATCACAAAGCAAATCACTTTGCATATGCGACATAATGATGATCTAATAAAGTTGAAAAAGCACATCATTCCCTAAGGGCATTATCCAATCATGTCCCGCCATCATGGTGCTGCGAAGGAAAGACTGGGGAAGAACCTAATCTTTGTCATAATTTTTCACATGATGACTGCTATAACACTTGAACCGGCGTGCTCACGCTTGTCAGCTCAAACCATTACCACTAAAGCAAGCAATGGCCTCTCTAAATCTGTAATTACTATCCCTGATTTTTCCAAATCCTGACTATACCTACATTCTTAGGCTTGCGAGAATATGTGTGCATGTAGATGTGTGTGTGTTAGTTCAAGGAAAAGAATGATGAATTTCAATGTGATTTTTCTAGCAGAGAAATCACTAAAAAAACTCATGAAGAATGTCATGAGAAAATAGGAATTAAACAATTATTGAAGTTAAAAGTCATTCAAAAGTAATTAATTTGCACTGCAAAACACAATCCTTCAATCAGAACAACAAGAAGGAGATGAGATTTCAAATTTTGAAAATTTACAATAGTTCTGTGGTTCTCTTCCATTTCAAATACAACAAGACTTTCAAAAGATCAACCTACTTCAGACAGCTCTTATTTATTTATTTTTTAGTAAAACATTCAATTGTGTTAGAACTTCGGAGTTTTGCTAATAATAAAATTCTAAACCTTTGGTTATGATCAATGAGAGAGTAGTAATTTTCTTACAGCATTCAAGAAGTTGTAACTGATTTGCTTTTGTGCTCCTGGAACTATTATAGGATCCCAGACCCTCTCAAACCTGATTGGTAATTAATTAAAAGAAGTATCAACTTTGAGTACATTAACTCCACGCTGTGACATAAAAGATGAGTATGAATGTTAACTTACATATAGTGCATGCGCTCGAAACCATTATAAGATCCTAAACCAGAAAAACCAAGAGTTTGTAGTCCCCTTGGGGTTAAGATGCCACCAGAGGGAAGAGGAACCTAAATATATATATATATAAAGAGAGAGAGAGAGATTTAGCAAATATTATTCAAAATTATGGGAAAAGAACTACTACAAATGCACATTCTAAACTCCCTCACCCCGCCTCCTTCAGACTCTGCCAAGTGATTTACAATTTCACGAACAATTTCAGCATCCTGCGGAAACCTCTCGTAATACTTTTCATTTTGATGAACTATCCGCTCAATGCATGCTCTGTATACATCATCTGCGGTGCATCCCTTTCCAATTGGTGGGACTCCGCCAGTTATAAGGACTTGTTTCAGGCCTTGTGGTGCAAAACTCAAATAGGTAACACAACAAAATCCACCAAAGCTCTAGACAAGGAAAAGAATGATCAACCATTAAAAGTCACATCACACCAAAGCTTCGATTCACGACATAAAAGATCATTAATTGCTCAATAAAAACAGCTCGTTATGAAGGAAAATAATATAAAGGTACCCTTGGATCTTAGGAATGGGCAATGATTACAAAGTCCTTTGCAAAGTAGGGCACATTTAAACTATGTTACATGGACTCAGGTATATGTGTCCGGTGCGGGTACGTAACCAACTGTCGGACATATCAAATTCCCAAATAAAAGGACACATGGGCACTGCCAAATACTCATTCTTTAATACTTTTATTTTATTTTCTAGAGTAACATTATGTCTTTTCGTATCATAGTGTTCAATATAGACATTTCACTCATTTTTAAGCAATAATATAATAAAATTAAATTATACAATATGCTTTGAGGTGCGTGTCCAACCAAAAGTGTCGCACACATCTCCCATACCCACAGCCGAATATTGTGTGTCTGATACGGGTACTTCGCCTACTTTGAAGAGTCCATGTAACATAGCATTTAAAGTACACAACCTGAATTTAAATTGTCATCAGGAATAAGGCATTTTCAGATATAAACACCTAAGCAGTACAAAATTCTACTACCTGCCCCAAAATCGTCCAAGGACCAGCATCAAGACGTTTGCGAATAAACTCGGCATCGTTCACTATATTGTCCGCTCGAAAGTGTTTCAAGAAATCAGCCAAATCCTGTGCAACCTTCATTTGCAACATAGACGATGCCGTCAAAGGAGTTGATAAGCCAGTTCCTCGCTGCAAGAAAAGTACATCAGCAGAAGCCAAGATAAGAGTGGCATGGGTGTCAAATTTACACAAAAGGTTGCGCCAAAAATATATCAAAGAAACCTTGCCTGATCCATCAATATAAGACGATAGTCTTTTGTTACTCTACCGAGCCATCCACTAGCTTCAGTTGGTCGTGGGCACTCAAAGCCTGGTCCACCTGTCAAGTACACAAAATATGGCAGTGGTTGTTCTTCATTCCCGGCTGCAACAAATATTCTTTATCAGTAGAAGACAAACTAGCCAAAACAACAGATCAACAAGAATAACAGGATGTGTGATCTTTCACGCGAAGGGCTAATAAAATGCATATATCACAGAGAATTTCCTCCATCCATGTTTTCAACAGCTCATTGTTAATAGATAGGTACAATTTGTTTGCAGAACTACATCAGCTGTTTTAACATATGACAATCTGAATTGGAATTTCATAAACAATTCAGTTTTTATGGCTATTGACCATGCTCACAGGCATTTTATGCTATGAAGTATCTCTTACTTATATTTGGATAGCTCTGCGAATTGGAAATAATATGATTTAATGTTGTTCCATTCATCTAAATGATACTTCATCACTTTCAAGAAAGAAAATGTATAGGAGCACACGCTTGTTATTGTGTAAGTATATATCTATATGAGTTTGTGCCGCTTATCTAAAAATAAATTTTGAAATATTAGAAAATTCAATGGTCAAATAAGCATTTATTCACATTCAAATTCAACCCCACAAATTCACACAGTTGGTTGACAACATTACTGAAGGAAGAGATACAAACTAATATTAGACGAACAGACAAGACCATGAACTTCAATATAGTGGGCCACACATAAGTGAACCCAACGGTTTCAAAAAACACATAAACACACAAAAGAATATATATTCAGATTTTAATTTTTGTTCAAACTTCCAAAACAAACACAATGCTGAAACATTTATTACTACATACAGAACATTTCAGATATGAAGAACAGAGTTCTAAAATGATGGAAACACTAATGAATCAGATGATTAGTAGTGAAAGGCACAATTTAGATGTTGAATAACGCGTGGATTAACATTATTATTAATATAGTACCTGCGACGACCTCGCGAGCGAAAATGGAGATTTTAGGGCTAGTTCCGACAGAGTAGTCCAGAGGGACGGTGAAGTAGTGGTCGCGAAGTCGGAGATCCGGCACGGAGAACCAAGTTCCGGCGACATGGTCCGGAGACGAGGAATCGGTGGTAGTTACGGTTCCGTTCATGGCGGTCACTGATTCGCCGGAGAGAGTGGAAGAAGAGAACTTTTCTGAGTTCAGTTAATAACAACAAAAATAAAGCATGAGGAGGTTGTACTGGTCAGATTATTATTGTGTTTTTTTTTTTTTTTTAATATATAATTTTAATGTATTATATAGTTTGACTTTTTCAAACCGACTTTTTTTTCTTTTTCATTTTTTTTTTTGTCTTTGCATGACTTTTTCAAACACTCAATTAAAAAAAAATTGGAATAAAAATATATTTTTAATATTTTTTATTCAAGTGATGCAAGCTTTTCAATTCTTCCATAGGCTCTTTATTTATTTCTTTTCATTTTTTTTTTTTTTTAATTATTGGCTGTAGATATCATATTCAAAGAGTTTAGGACCATTGACATTCACCCGACCAATAAATTGAATTCATATTAGTTTAACATAACTCTTTAGTTTAATTTGATTTATTATTATTATTATTAATTCAATTAGCTTGTATGTAATTATTCTTTTAACTAATTATTTCAAAAGGTTTAGTATTTTTCTATGGATGATGATATTCACGTTGCATTGTGCTATATCTATATATATATATATTAATTTTTCTTAAATCAATATGACAAAAGTAACTCTTTTTTTTTTTTTTTTTTGTAAGTTTAAAGTAGCCAACCGAGCTAATAGTATAAAACTAGCTGAATGACCCAACTCATTTCCTTTTTTCTTTATGAGTTTTTAGAATATTCTCATTCATAAGTTCAAAATCTAATTAATAAATTGAAATGTTCAAATAATCAATTTTGCAATCTTATGATTGGTGTGGGGCCCACCATATGGCGAGCACCACACCAACTTGGGGCTCCCCGAAAGCCAAACAATAAAATGAGGGCTAGCCAAAATCCAAACCAAGCCGGATGCTCTTAGCCAATTGATGAATAAGGTTGTGATCGGTAGAAGAACAAACTGGATGAAGTTTATGATGTGCTTAAAGGAATTAAAATTGACCAATTGATGGTGTCACATTCAACACTCGCATTGATATCTTGTATCAGAGTAACAACTGTAACACCACCAAGGACTAATAAACAAACACATCCCACAGATTGATGGTGAAGATGATTAATATATTACTCCGTATGTTCATGCACCTACTGTAGTTATTTTATGGAGCACTGATTCATTCAGGCTTATTGCTGGGTGGGGAATATATTGACAAAGGTAATGGAAGTCTTTAGAGACATTAGTTATGCTTCCATTGTTCCACCTACAACAGTAGTAATGTACAGTATTCTCATCAACTACTCTTTCGACAAGAATAAGAAACTCAAAGTTGTACCCTTTTTTTCTGATGAATGATAATTGTGATCTGAAAATAAGGGGGGGGAGTACTGAGGCCAAATTACCACCACATACCATGCAATGTTTAAAGGTTTCCGGAAAAATAATTGGTTGGAGGAAGCACTTGAACTTGTGGATCAAAAACACTACTGATCAGTGGCTTCTAAACGGTTGGTGAAAATTAAAAAGTTCAAGAAGTTTTGTGCAAGAACACGAGCTTTTCGCTTCATGATCAGCACCATAAATTACTTCCACCATGTTTAGGAGAAACTCAATAGTTCAAAACTGGTTCGACATATCCTATGTTTCAATGGGAATCTTGTTGGCATGGCCTTCATACATAATGCTTATTCAAAAATAGAGAATCATTCCAACCTGATGACCTTTGGTACACGAGATTGTAAAGTAAATCCCGGTCCTAGTAAAACCTTGGGTTTTGTTCGTACTATGTCAAGAGTATAAATCATTTGCTCTACAGGTTGAGGTCCATGGTTTCATTCTCTATGATATAGAGAGCTAAGCAAGGGTATACATTTTCATCGCTATGAAATTTCAAATTTTAGCCAAGAAATTCAATAAAATTTCTGAAAGATGCATGTTACTAAGGTTCAGTTTTACACTTTTGGGACAATATTGTCACCTCTTTCATTTCAGTCTCTTGCATGTGTTGCTAGATTTTGGTTGCTAATTTTGTGTGGTGGTTGTTGTCTAGGGCCCCATAAAATGATCATGTCTCAGCTTACAATTTCTCTGAAAGCATTCTAAACTTCTAAACATTTTCACCTATTGTTGTTAACAAATTAGGCACCAATGCATACTTGTCTTAAATCATATATTTCATATTAGACAGCTGTTCAATATAATTTTAGACTTTAGACGAAAAAAATATAAAAATGACTTTTTGATATGTTATTAATGTTGAAAACAATAAATAAAAATATTTTTTTAAATGAAACTAGTTGCAGCAGGTACGGTACACATATGATTAATTTTCACAATTATTGTTTAGATGGGTAGGGGGGAAAGATAATAGGCAAAAGATGGAAAATTGTATTAATTTTCACAATTATTGTTTAGTTGTATATTTAATAATTGGGTTGGGGCCTTAGGCAACCGCCTAAGGTTCCGATCGGCCCTGATTTTAGACAGGTTTAAACTTATTAGATTTACATTACTCAATTTTACTAAAATGATATAAAATTTAAATCTCTGTTATCAAGTATATGAACCTTATTTTTCCTCAATGTTTAATTTAATAAAGTAGTAAGATTGCTTTATTGTGATATGGAATTCATATAGTAACCGGTGCCAAACATAATTATTTATAGATTTAAAATTTGAAAAAAGCTATAATGAGGTGATCCTATTGACAAAGAGGTGCATAAGCTCTTTTACTAATCACCAAGAAGAAGAATTTTGAGATTTGTGAAATTAAAAACAAAGTCCAATAATCTTTATCTCAATATTAGGGTCAATAGAGGGTGACCTCTTGATACTATTACTTTTAAAATTTTACAACTAGTTTGCTTGAAGTCAATTAATTTGTAGGCTTTGAATGAGGGTGAAATGTCAGAATCAAGCAATTTTTTATTTTTAATTTTTATCAGAAGGCAAAATGTCAGAATCAAGGAATTATAATGGGCGGTTTGGAATTGAAATCTTATTCACACATGGAATGATCAAAGTGCAATTCAATATTTGATAAAACATTCAATAGTGGTTACCGGACCAAAACACATCTACTACTAGTGATTGAAAAAGAAAATGTCCATGGGACATCCTCCTCACTCTGTTTTCAGTTTATTCCCACTCATGAACACATAAATGAACAGGATTGAGACTATGACCTCTTTATTCACAATTGAACCCATTTGGGGGCAAATACCATTAACTAGGAATGGCACACCAATTTAACATTGGACATGGGAAACTAACAGCTGTCATGCATATGTCCCCTAGATTCCGCTTGAAACTCCCATAATCAACATATTTAACCTAATTCATCATCTATATATATATATATATATACACACACACACATACATAAAGTGGTATTGGCCTAGATTGATCAATTATGATTTAGAGGTTAATAATTCAGAAATAAAAGGACCCTCTACTGCTCTGTATCAGAGGAACTATCCATTTATTATATACACAAATGTATGCATGATAAAGTATAAACCACAAGGTACAAAAATTAACATCTAGATTAAGATCATCATTATACAACACATCTAAAAACATGGAATAAACTTTTTTTCTCTACAAGACTCACTATAATGGAGAATTATACCTTCACGTACAAAGACATTGTAATTGAAGATTCTTTGCCACTGGTTAAAAAACTCTCTCTCTATCTAACGGACAAAAAGAGAAATGAAAAGTGAGGGTGAAGAAAAGCATCATTCATGCCCGTGACAGGTGTCACTTTCCCGACTAGTCAACCACCGCCGGCGGCGGTGGTTGTGGCACTGTTGTTGGCCAGCCAAGAGAAGGGCAGAGTAGCCGGCAATTGATCGGAAAAGCTATCTGCGGTAGCGGGAGACACGAGATCGTCCAAACCAGCAAAGAAATCATCACCCATAACCATATCGGAGACATCGAGCTCATCTTCATCGTCTTCCAGCATCAAGTCTTCTCTGCTATCCACCTTTTCGTTCGCCGGAGAGAGACTCGCCGGCGAAACAGGGGAAGAGCAACTGGGTTTGTTGGTATCACCGGCGGTAGCCGTTTGGGGTGTGACGGGCTTCTGGCGGGTGCTCCCGGCGAGTGAATTCCGGTGAGTCGGCATGGGGTGGTTGTGCTCAGCCGTGTAGGTGACAATAAACATGTTCGGGTCAGATCTGTTCCGCTCCACTTGTTTTCGGGCCAAACACCCCTTTGAAGTACTACATCTGTAATAACCCCTGTTGATCCACAAAACCGAAAAACAAAATCAATTCAACACATTCAACAATTTAATAACATCTTCAATTTTAGTTTTCTCATAACTAAAATCAAAGCAATTTTGTTTCTAAAAGTGGAAAAAAAAAACATATATCCAAAATGTTAAACAAGTATTAATACTAAATTGAAAGTCAATTTTTGGATTTTAAAAATCAAACATGATTGAAACCATGAAAACCCACCTTGGATATGGAGAGCCTTTGATGGGTTTTTGGCCATATTTTCTCCAAGACCACATGTCAGAAGATAAACCCTCAGCTGGTACTTGGCAAACCCTCTTCATCTGATTCTTCCTGTGAGAGAAAACACACACACATATATATATATGAAATTTCTACACATACATACACACACACACATATATATATGAAATTTCTGTAAAACACATGAACATACCTTCTTTTTGACCTTGGAGTTTGGGTGTGTGGAGTAGTGTTGGAAGCAGAAGTAACAATGCTTTTGGAGCCACCAACAAACTGCTTTGGCTGTTGTTGTTTTTGTTGTAGTTGAAGTTGTATTTGTTGTTGTTTTTGTTGTTGCTGTTGGAGTGGTGGTGATAGATCTTGTAATCCTCCGAGAACAGAGAGAGGTGAGATGGGTATGTTTTGGGGAGAGAGAGGCTGTAATTTGGGGAAGAACGGTTTGAACAGATCTTGCAAGTCTTCAATACTCTCACTCCTTTGTTCAAATATTGGATCTGGATAGAAGAGAAAGTGATTATCTTGTGGTTGAAAGGTAGAAAGAGGATCATCAACATCTGCAGTGCAAGTGGTGGTGGTGGTGGTGGTGGTGGAGGTGGCGGTGGTGGTGCAGCCTCTGACCACCGCTTGCAGATCCCAATCATCTTCCATATCCCCTCTCAACTTGTCTGCTCTAGTCTTGAGAGAGAGAAAAATGCAAGTAGAGAGAGAAAGAAGGGAAAGGGGACAAAGGAAGGCGCTGACTTTTGGTAGGAGAGAGAGTGAGAGCTTGAGGGTGTAAATGAGTGGAAAACAATTATTATTTATAGAGAGAGAGAGATAAAAGGGGGGGTTCCTGCAAGTTACAAAGAAGTCTAGAGAGAGAAAGTAGAGGGGGGCGGAATTTTTAGAGCGAGATGGGCTGGCATTATCAACGCTTATCCTTTGGGCCCTTTGGCACTGAAAAACGCTTGTCACTTGCATTGTGGGTTGACTTGGGGAAATGTCAAAGGTGGGTTCGATTGTGAAGAAGTCCACACCCTGTCTTTCTCTCTCTAGACTCTTTCTCTCTCTCTCTCTCTCTATATGTATATAATATATAGTACATGTCATCCTGACTCGTGAGTTACCACTTACCGACAAAAAGAAAAATGGAGGAAAAAAGTAGAGACCATTCATATGGGTGCTCCTCTCGAAGTGGTTGGGTCGTGATACAAACGCAATCCTAAAGCGCGTGGTCCTTAGAGGTTTGGAATTTCTAGGAACAAAAGTTTGGTTCGCTTCTGTTAGCAGTATTAGCGACATAACAACATAAAATATTGATAAAACTAAACGTCAATTCTTTTTTAAATCATGGGTTAAATTAATTCGGCTTTTTTTTTTTTTTTGTTTCATATTTGCGCTTAGTTTCACACACTATGTTGTATTAAGTTCATAAATGTAACTAAAAATGTAACTTTATTAATTTAGAGGGAAATTTTATATATTTCACTTAATTTAAGTTTAGTTTTGTGGCAGTACATATTAATTACTCCCTTAGTTTCAAAAAAATGTCATTTTTGATAAATAGAAGTTTTTAAAGCAACATGTGCGTCATATATTCTCTTTCTGAAAAGTTACTAACTTGTCTTTTTAGATTTTAAATATTCAAGTTTGAAATTTTAAACTTAAAAGATATATATAGAAAGATGTAAAATATATTATTTGAAAAAATAAGTTGGACAATTATTTTGGGACAATTTCAAAAAAATATATAAACATATTTTTTTGGAATAGAGGGAATAAGAATAAATGTGGAACTTCATTTAAAATGTAAATTATTGTGACATAAAACTGCCAACTAACTGCCAACTTGTCATTTTATTGTAATTTTGGGAAAGGAAAGAGTGATTTTTTTAATCATAATTTAAGGTGTCTTAGGTAATTTATCATTTTGATTTTTTAAATTAAAATGAAAAATCTATACATCAAAATTGAAATGTAGTTGTACTTCTTTAAAAATTATGAAGTGCAAATGTTATTATTAAAAATCATTATGTCATTTTAAAAAAAAAAAAGTAAATAAAAAACTAATATAGTGTAAATAGGATGAAAATTCTTCACTCTATAATAAATATCTAAGGCAGCTAAGTGGAGCCATTTGAACCCAAGTTTCTTGGCAATAAATAAATAAATAAATAAATTACAGTCCATGGTAACCTAATATAGTTTTATTCATGTAGCTTTTTTCCTTTTGTGACATTCAGCAATCACAAAAGAAAAACAAACATCATATCAAAAGCGCTTTTGGGAATCGTACATGTTTGCAACAAGGTACCCTTAACACATGAAATTAAGCAAGCTTGACCCAAAATCTAGTCAAAATTTAACTGGTTTGAATTTTTTTAAATTTGAAAAAAAAATTTAAATATAATTGAGTAGACACAGAAGAACATGAATATATGCATAATTGAATCGTGTTTATTTAAACATATTGTTTTACTATGATTTTACTTAGATTATATAAGCAGGCACAAATATAAGGTAAAGTGTAAAAACTTCCTCTTTGCTATGTCTAAATTTGCAAATAACTCCTTTTTTTTGTGCAAATATCTACCTACACTATGACATTTAATTGTAAAATGCCTTATTATTTTGACTATTTTTCATTAAATGACTATAGTACCATTTTTTATCTATTTTTCTTATTGAAATAAATTATGAAAAAAATGCATACTAATTTGATGAAATATTCTTCATTAAATTTGCATAATTTTGTCTTTAATTTTGAAAATGATTATTTAAATAAAAATATTAAGTAGAAAAAATTGAAATAATTTAAGTAATTTCTTAAATTTTTATTAATATATTGAATAAAAAAATAAAAAATAATATTTTTTATTTACGTAATTTAAATTTTCATGAATATTGAATGAAAAAGAAGTTATTTTTTTACACTATTTTTTTTTTCTTTTTTTAAAAAAAATTGAGTATAATAAGTTTTATAATAATAAATTAATCATTTTAGAGAATGGTAGCTACTAATCTACTTATTATTTTCCATTTTAATGATAAATTGATACTAATTATAAAATTAAGGTAAATAGTATAATTAATTTTTGAATTAGATAAAATATAATCAAATTTAATAAGAAATGTTAATTTTATTAAGAAAGGGTAAAATAGTCTTTTGTGATATAAAATAGTCTTTTGTGATAAATTTGTTCTTAATTACAACAAATTAATAATTCGATGAATTATTTACAAAATGACAATAATTCAGAGGTTAATCTTTGCACTTTACCCACGAACCTATGTTTAAGTCGCGGTGACAATTACCCCCATTAAATATTTATATATATATATATATATATATATATATATATCATACCTCATTTTTTTCATTTTCATTTATATACTTATAACATCTCACTATTTATCTTCTCACATAATTCCGTTCTTGAAGAAAACTAAAGTATAAGCAAATATTTAACAATAATATGTATAAATATCTTAACTTTTCAACTAGGATTCTACATGGATCAAGTTAAAAAAGAATAAAATTTTTTAAACAAAACCATCCAAAGTCCGGACTAGAATACATGACCAAGTCCGTCGTCCGAATAGCTAAGGTGGACCTTACCGCACACCAACTGTCGCCAAAACCAACACATACTCGTGAGCAACACGTGCAACGAAGTCCTTTCTTTGATTACAATACAACCACTGCAATAAGCCTTATTTTTTCCACCCAATATTTTGCTCCATCCAGAAATGATGTTCCCAACTAAAATCTACATCCAGAGCACAAAAACGAGAATCTAATGGAAAAAGCAATAAACATGGTGCAATTAACCAAAGTATTCCAAATTACAGATGCTTAACAGAGACAGCGAGTACGTGATTTAGAAACTCGGGCGAGTATGAATTGACTTGGGGATTAACAAATGTCAATAACGGCGAGACGGTGATCCCTGGCTGAGAAGTGTTCACACTGATGCGAGTAAAGCGCGTAATGGTTGATCTTGCAATAGAGTGTGTGTATATATATATATATAAGTGTGTGTGTGTGTTTAGAGCTAGAGAGAGAAGGTGGGACGACAAGTTGCAGATTTGGTGGACCCAACACAGCTTTTTTAAAAGTGGCATTTAAGGTAGCAGAGACGCGTGCACTGTGCGATTTAATGCTAACCAAAGCAGAGAGTATCCTATGACCGCACATCCGACGGTTATTAATCAAAACAACAATTGGTCCATCTGATTAGTGTTTGATTTATTCTTCACATAGCATATGGTTTTTTTTTCGGTCTTTGAAAAATTGAAACGACATAATTGCTTTCAAAAACACTTCTACGCCCATATTAGTAGTCTATTTTTTATTTTATTTTAAAATGTCTTAAATTAATTGTTCACACTAAAAATTAAACAAATTAGATCCAATATTTTCATAATTATTCATCTAATATTTCAATTTGATTTTTATACATTTAAAATTTACAAGACAATTTAGTAATTTAAAAACTCAACAATGCATCAATTTTTATATATTAAAACACTCGAGTGACTTCAAATGTAACTTAATTAGGTATTCTCATTCAAAGATTTAATTTTTACATATTAAAATACTTTTTATTTAAAAATGAACAATTAATATAGGACAGAGAAAGTATTATTTTAAAAATCATAAGGCAATTTCATCATTCAATTGGTCAAAAAATCAATAAAAGTGCAGTTGGGCAAATGTGGTGTGTGTCTAGGTCCAATTTTTTTTTTTTTTCTTCAAGAAAATCAAGTGAACCACGAGAATACTTTTATATTATGTTTTGGAGCATTTAATTGGCATCTTGAATTTAAAATTAGAGAAAATTTAGTCCAACGTGAAGTTTAAACTAAATTTAAACTACCTTTTCCTCCAATACCAATTCCAAGACGCTAATTTTGTGTTACCAAACCAAACATTAGTAAAATACGAATACTACGTATTTATATAAATTTAATCATTTATTATATACTTTCAGAATGGTTGACATCCACATTTGAATATCTTGTATCATATGTGAAGTTTTATCATATTCGAATACTAAAGAAGACTCCAATTTAAAATGAGATATCAATGAAGCAGCTCCAAATCTGATATTGCCAAAAGATAAACCAAGTATTTTTCTTTTGGGTAATTAAAAAAAAAAAATGTTAATAACTATAATAAGATTATCTTCTTACACGAATATATTTATAAAAAATTTTAAAAAAAGAAAAGAAATAAAAAACCTAGAGAAAAGATATCAAAAGTCTCGTATTGACAAAAGTGGGCCTTACACTCGATACCAGGACCTCCCCAAGTTGGAGGCTCGTAGCATGACATTGAAGAATGCAAGTCAATAAAAAAGATAAAAAGGACTTTGAACCAAAGAGCGACCTACATCTTCAGCTGTTGATTATTAATTATTATAAAACTATTGATGAATTATTGTAACAAGTTGTTCATAATCAACTTTCTAAGTTCTTGGGAGGAATAAGTGAGTGAGTTTGCTATTTTTGAAGACCAAAAAAAAAAAAAAAAACACATAGTAATGCACACACTAGATCCTAAGGGGTTCACGTGGATGGCACGTGAATGACAGGGTTGTCGGGTCACTCGTTTGAAGTTATGCAGCCCACTTTGCTTGGAATGGGCTCCGTCAAGCCCAACATGCCTCTTGGAGTCAAATAGGATTTGTGGGCTCGTATCATGCCACCCACTCCCTCCCCTATTTAAAAGTTGACCAAGTCTTCTTATATCAAGCTAAATCAATATTCCAAAAAGTTTTTTTTTTTTCCCCAAATTAATTGAAATGGATTACATCAAATATATCAATAATAATTTCTATAATGTATGACTCTCTCTCTTTCGGTCAAGAGTTAGACTTTCTTCAATGCAGAGAAATGAAATTTGTTGCTTTACATAGAGTTTGGTACAGAAAAATGCAGATCGAGCAATTGAGATTTTTGGTTTTGTTTAAGAAAAAATAAGTGCCTCTACTCCTTTTGGGAGGACTATTCCCTTCAAATACATGCAACCATCCTCACTTTAATATCTAGGGAGTAACAGTTACATGTCACTTTCAATCAATAAGACAAGTTATTCGTGTCAGGAATACTATATCATCGGTACATGGGTATCAATACCTACTAACTCACCCAAATTTAAATCATTGATAAAAGGGTCATTACTTTATAAATTATGTATAAATAAACACACACATGCACACAATCAAACAAAGTGGAATTCACATCAATTTTAAAGATCATGTTTATCCAATCATTTTGACTGGTGGTCGTAGTTTCTTATTAAGAATAGACTGACATCATTTTGATTAATGCTTGTTAAAAGTTTTTGAGGCAATCCACTCACGACATATATATATATATATATATATATATATATATATATATATGTATATATATATATCAAGCCAGCTCAAGCTCATCATAGTATTCAGTTCATCTATTACAAATCTAAATTAGAATTGCCAACACGTTGATTTCATATTCAGACACGTTAGTGTTACTTCGTTTGGCTTTCAAACCAAGTCCCCCCATTATATTATATTTTCAAGCAAATGTGACATGAGTCCCATGAGGAGTAGTAGTGATGATGATCATACAAGAAAAGGATAAAGCAAAGATCACACACTTTAATAGGACCCCACCACAAACATCACCACCACTCCTTCCGCCACCACCACTACCCCCTAATCAGACCTGCCGCCATACCCCTCTCTCTCTCTCTCTCTAGTCTATATATATATATATATATTCATGATATAAAGTTGTAGAGCTGAGTTGGAAGTTTGGTTAGGTTGGGGTGGGTTAGTTGAGATACTTTTTATTGATAGCTCTTCCTAAATGGACTGGGACTTGAATAGCTTTACTTGGTTACATGTTTGGTTGGTCAAACATTTGCACCCAAGAACACCCCCTCTCTCTCTCTTCTATTTGGAATTGGGATTGAACAAGACTCCCAAATTGTTAAGTTGCTACGTACAAGATCAGATGTGTATGGGTTGAGAGAGAGAGACTGGAAAAAGATATGAGAAGAGCCAACAATTGACCACCCACAAGGTCATAGTGGGGTCATCTAGTACTTCTTGACACATTTGTCATGTTGTGTGTGTTTTTGAGTGTGTGTGTGTGTGATTTAGAGGGTGGGAGAAGGGCTAAGATGGGTTTGGCACAATGACACACCCAAGTGATGGATACGTTTGACACAAACAGGATTGCAATCCATGAACAACCCACCTAGCACTTTCAACTCTTCTTTATCAATCAATCTCTTTTATGTGTATATATACATATATCTATATAACTATGAGAGTGTGTGTGTGTGAGAGAGAGAGAGAGAGAGGGAGAGGGAGAGGGAGAGTCCACTACTTTAAAGTGGGAGGATGGTGCCACACTAGTAGTAGGGGCACCCCCACCACCACTGGAGGCTCTGCCACGTGCTTCCATGTTTTTTTATCATTCACTCATTTATGATTTACGTAGTAAGAGAAAATCTTACATTTTCTGGGCCTTTATTTGTGCTCCCTCCATCACTTTTAGGTCCTCCATTCATTCTTCCACCATCATTAGACACAATCCTAGTCTTCCCTGTTTTCTGCTCTTCAGAAATGAAAAGAAATGAAGCCAGCAATTAGTGAACCTAATAATAGTATACACCGTAAAGGCTACACAAGAATGAAAAAACTAAAATAGTAATAATTTTTTGATAGAAAATTAATCTTAACCTTTCATTTGGCAACTAGAAAATTTACACTGAGCTCAATGAAGCCATCAATCCATTTGGGTATGCGGCATGTGCCTGTCATGTACGCATTATCGGGAGAAATCAGAAAAGATGATGAAAGTGATACAGCACATAGTAAAATCCCAATGGAGCAAAAGGCACATCAATTCCGCTTTGTTTTATGAAACAGGTTTGCAGTATCTACAATTTTATTCAAGGAGCGATCAACAAAGTTCTTTACCAGCTCAAACCATAACTTTACGTGTAAATAATCAAATTATCTTTTTCTTGTTCTTTTTTTCTTTTTCGAACTCTTTAATGGATTTAATTCCAATTTTTTAAGGAGAATAGCTTAAATTTAGATTTAGAAGTTCAGATTTAGGTTTCAACAAAATGCATAAACTGACTTGAAAATTTTAATTATTTTATGCATGAGGAAAGTGTTGTCCGAAACATGACAGAGACCGTAGTTGCACAATGATCTTAACAGAACACATGTTTCACACCTTCATCATAACATCAATTTTAACCTCTCAGTATAACTTCAATGGTCAATCTATCATTCAAACCCAAATCCTTTCACTTCAAATCCATTGATATATTCCACGCACCGACATATTCCATGCACCTATAAAGGATATCATCTGACAGCGCATACAAGGTCACAGACATTACAAACAGCATCACTGAACATTAATTGATTAGAAGCCATAATTGCACATTTAGTAAGATTCTCCAAGGTAGATTCAGGATGAGATTCCCATATGTGTTATTTGCTAATGATTTTGTTTTAATTGATGAAACTAGATAATGAGTGGGTGCTAAATTGGAGGTTTGTAGGGAAACTCTTGAATTCAAAGGGTTTAAGGTATGTAGGAATAAAAGTATAAAACTGAATATATGGAGTGTAACTTTAGCAAATCTAGAAATACAATTAAAGATACAGTGAAAATTGAAGATCGTAAGGTATAAAAAAGGTGAGCATTTTCATTATTTAGGCTCAATTATACACAATGAAGAAGAAAATGAGATGAAATTAATTAAAAAATCAAGGCATGATTTTAAAAATGGAGGACTGCACCTAGTATTTTGTATGATCCATTATCCCTTTAAGGTTGAAAGGAAAGTTTTATATAACAATTATTACACCAATTGTTTTTTATGTGACAGAATGTTGAACAACTAAGAAACAATGTATGCATAAGGTGAGTAAGGCTTAAATGCGAGTACTAAGATAGATTTGCAATGAGACAAGAAATGATAGAATTAGAAAAGAACAATTCTGTGAGATGGTTGGAGTAGCACCAAATGGACATAAAATGAGACAAAATCGATTACGATGGTTTGGTCAAGCAAAGAAGACCACTAAATGCCCCAAGTTAGGAAGAATGACGTGGCTCACATTGAGAATAGTGCTAGGGGAAGGGGAAGACCAAAGTTAATGTGGATAAAGTCAGTAAGGAAGGATATGATAATATGTGATTTCCCTGAGACTAATTCATGTCCATGATACGAAGTAATTGAGAAAAAGGCTTTGTTAAGTGGAGTTGAGTAAGATTCTTCAAGATTTCCTCTTCAATGATGCACCATGCTATTTGGGAAATAACAACATCAACAAGTAGAGTCATCTAATTTGAGAACTCTTTTATAGAGAAAACTGGCTCGTTTTCAGAAACTTCCCTTTTAAGACACTCTGTGATGTTCTAATTTGGTTTATATGAAAGTCCAGCTTCAAATGGATATCAATATGGATTGGTTTCATTTTAGGCTGGGCACAAGAATCACATGATCCCCCTATCTACCATGCAGCTCCTTTACTTCCTTTCTCTCCTAGAGCAAAAGCGACATTACCTCCACTTTGTTCAATGAAAACGAAATTGAACATTCTACCATTACAAATCAATGAATAAAATTTATATTCAATAATCGTCCAAATTCTGTAGAAATGAAACACTGGTGTAAGTAATTAAATTCTCCTTTTTCCCTCTTTTTTTTTTCCTTTTAGTTTTTGGGGATTTTTCGCTTCTTTTCTGATATATGCCATTCAACATTTTGTTAAATTACAACCAGTAATTCAATTAGCAAAAACTGAGGAGCCTAAAAGGAAGCCCCAGTCCATAAAAAAACAATCCTATAAGTTGCACTGGAAGTAATTCAATAATATTAATTTGAATCTCCAATGATATTGTGATTCCAGTAGGGGCCACTCCAACCAACTCGTGGTAGTTACATCCATGTCTCATCAATTGTTCCCAAAATGATCATAGTACAGAGGTTCACTTGTAAATATGAAAATTTTCATTACCATCCTATGATTTGTTTTACAGGCAATAACTGCAGGTCTAACCTACAAATTAAAGCCTTGTACAATCTCTTGGGTGTTCTCTTCCATTCATTCAGAACTCTATACTCAAGAGGGAAGTGCAAAAAAATTAGAAAAAAAAAATTCTGAAGCAAAAGCTAATGTACGTGGTCTTTCTCCAATTTGGGGTATCAGCTCCCTAACAAGCATGATGCTGCATAGTTCACTCCTATAGGGACCTTAAGCTGATTTGACCTGAATTTCCCGCAATTTCAGAATATTTATTTTTTTTCTTTCTTTCTTTTGGATGGGGTTTTGAATCAAAAGATTGTCATCCCAAAAAGGGAATCCTGATAGAGTAAAAAATCCCAAAAAAGAAAATAAGAAAGAAGAGGCATAGTTAATAAGGGTGTGGCTGCATTTTCTTTCTCCTTTTTTTCTCCTATTAATCACCATCTACTCTAAAACCTTAAGCAGTTAGAGAGGGGGTAACTTTAATATTTATTTAAAATCCTTCAACACGCCTCCTCACGTGTGGCCTTCTTTTGGTCCAGCACATGTTTCAATTTTAACTATCATGGTAACGGTGAGGTTTAAACACGGGACCTTGCCTGGTTTGATACCATGTTAATCACCATCCACTCTAAAAGCTTAAGATGTTAGAGAGGGTGTAACTTTAAAATTTATTTAAATCCTTCAACATCCCCAAAATACATTACTGACAGGAGCTGTCTTATTTCTAGATGTGCTTCCTCCCTGATGAGTCTGAGCAAAGATGAGAGAATAGAAGCTGAACATTCAAAACTCACCCTTGGTCATTTCTAGAAAAGAGACTTGTATGGCTCCAACTTTTGGCAGTGAGTAAAAGTAATGTGTAAGGTTTTCTTTAAACACATTTAAATCAGATGACATCATATAGTATATTACCAAATTTTCACGTGTTCTACAAAAATGTGCAGTAAGTGTTGCCCATTTTGGGTTTTAATACATAAAACATCATCAATGTTGCAGTTACCTTAGTGCCCCTTTCAAATACTTGGATCCCCTCGAGCAGGATGGATAGACTTTGAAGAGCAATAGCAAAGACATTGGTGACACTGGATGTGAAACTAAATCAGTGGATCAAGAAAGAAAATGGTAAATGAAGCCCCGAGATCTATCAAAGCGCTGTATCTTCCATGCATAAAAATTCAGACCTCTCAAAAACTGGAGCATTGAGGTAGCGATTTCATGGAGAGCTGCAAACTATGATCTTCAATGCACTGGGCAGGGCACCTTGTGCATGTGCTTAATTGTTCTTTGGCACACAGATTCATTCATGAATGGCTGTAGCCTTATTGAGGAAGAAGTAGGAACCTGGAATTGGTAACAGAGAGCAGCAGCCAGCCCCATACGAAATGCTTCTACAGTTAACCTATGATGTACAACCCTAGGTTCCATGATTTGGAATCATCACAAGAAGAGGCATAGTCAATAAAGGTGTGACTACATTTGATTTCCACCTTTTCCCCCAAAACACGTAATTGATGGGAGCTGTCTTATTTCTATAAGACCTAAATGCTATATGTGCTTCCTCCCTGATGACCCTGAGCAAATATGAGAGAATAGAAGTTGAACACACTTTAATCACCCTTGGTCTTTCGGGGAAAGAGACTTGTATGACTCCAAGTTTTAGAAGTTGATATCCAAGATTGATCATCCTTGAGCAAACCTATCAACCCATTTTAGGGAGCTAATATCATCCTAAATCAAATCTATCGACCCATTTTAGAGAGTTAATACCTAATTTATCATGTCAATAACTAAATGATTCATAAGTGCGTATAGTACATAACCTCTAACCATTATCTGGCTCTTCCAGAAGGGAGCATTCAGACTAATAGGACAAGAATAGTTCATACAACCAATATTTATGTAATATCCTGATCCTCTTTCCACTTTCACTCCAAGTAAACATTTCTGATTCAACTTCAATTGCCTCTGTTCCGAGCAATTAGGATGAAGCATAGGTGGGGAAATCTAGCTTCAAAATTTTGTGCATTAACGAACAAACATGTAAAAGAAAGGCTAACCAGGTATCATTGGGATTGGAAAAAATGAAAAGAGAGAGCAATGAATTTAAACGATGCATCCCCGTGACAGTCAGAATTCTATGCATATTGAATGGAAGCAAACAAAGCACAAGTTCAACATGCAACAAAAACATGTTGGGCTGGGTTTCCCTCCTAATGTGAGGATGGCCCAAGTGAAGCCCATGTGGGTATGAATGTTTATGCTGTATTGTGGTGTAGAAAAAGGAGGTGGCGTCTTTTGCTTTCCGACAAAACAGAGAGAAATTCCAAAAAACCAGTTTTTCAAGGTGCGACCAGATTTCATCAAGGGCTCCGATCAGCAGGCGTTTCTGGTCCGATCGAGCTAAAATTTGGCAGGTGGGTTCGCAATACAAGGCTCTACATTCTGAACGGTAGAGATTGGATTTCGAGCATTCTGGATCAGTTTTTGGGTCCGTGAACAGTACCTCCGTTTTGGTGAGATCTCTCTTTAATCTTTGATTAAAAGATATTTGTTGCCAAGAAAGATTATTTCTTGAGATTGATTACCTCTAGTTCTAACTAGAGAGAACTCTTGTACACCCATTATTTTGTTGATAGTAGAGATTTAGTGACTACGGTCCCGTGGTTTTTTGCTTCCCACATCGGGGAGTTTTTTCCACGCTAAAATTGATTATGTCATTTGTGTGTGTGATGTTGATTATATTTTTCAGATTATTGTACTCTATTTAATTGCTTTCTAACAGATTTACACATAGAGAGAGAATATATTTTAGTTGATTTAACTGTGAGAGATTCAGGTTGCTAGAATCAGTCTTTTTGAATTCTCCCAACAAGTGGTATCAGAGCCAGGTTACTATTATTGCTTAATTTTCTTGTGTTAAATAATGGAAGCTAATTTAAGTAGAATAGTAACTTTGAATGGTTCAAATTACCACACTTGGAAAGGAAAAATGAAAGACCTTCTCTATGTGAAGCAATTTCATTTACCGGTGTTTGCTAGTGTGAAGCCTGATAATAAATCTGATGAAGAATGGACATTACTACATCGGCAAGTGTGTGGATATATTAGACAGTGGGTTGATGATAATGTTTGGAACCATATTGTTGAAGAGACACATGCACGCACACTTTGGAATAAACTTGAGAAGTTGTATGCCCGGAAGACTGGAAATAACAAGATGTTTTTGATAAAACACTTGATGACTTTGAGATACCAAGATGGGACTCCAATAACAGATCACTTGAACACTTTCCAAGGAATAATTAATCAGCTGGCTGGAATGGGTATTATGTTTGATGCTGAGGTACAGGGGTTATGTCTACTTGGTACATAGCCGGACTCATGGGAGACCTTCAGAATGTCATTGTCTAATTCAGCTCCGGATGGTTTAATCAATATAGATCTAGCTAAGAGCAGTGTTTTAAATGAAGAGATGAGAAAAAGTCACAGGGATCCAGTTCACAGTCAGAGGTTTTGGTTACAGAAAATAGGGGGAGAAGTAAGAGCACGGGTCAAAAGAATAAAGATAAAGGCAGAAACAAGTCCAACAAGTTTGCTAATGTTGAGTGCTATCATTGTGGCGTGAAGGGGCACATCAATAAGTATTGCAGAAAGTTGAAGAGAGAGAACAAGGGGAAAGGGAATGAGAAAAATAACGACGATGGCAAGGATGATGATCGAGTTGCCACCACTACTTCTGAAGACTTCCTCATTGTTTATGATGATGATGCTATTAATATTGCATACCATGAGACCAGCTGGGTTATTGATAGTGGCGCCTCTATTCGTGCTACATCTCGAGAGGATGCCTTCACATCTTATACACCAGGTGACTTTTGGGACAGTAAAGATGGGAAATGATGGCTTGGCCAAAATCATTGGTATTGGAGATGTGTGCTTGGAAATGAATAATGGCACGAGATTGGTCCTTAAAGATGTAAGGCATGTTCCTGACATCCGCTTGAACTTGATTTCTGCAGGCAAACTTGATGATGAGGGTTATTGCAGCTCCTTTGGCCAGTGCAAGCTCACCAGGGGTGTTATGATAGTTGCTCAAGGCAAGAAGTTTTCTAGTTTGTATGTATTGCAGGCAAGAATCTCCAAAGGCATTATTAATGCAATGGAGGATGAGTGCTCAGTTGAGTTGTGGCACAAGAGGCTTGCTCACATGAGTGAGAAAGGTTTGACAATGTTGGCTAAAAAGAATCGTCTGTCAGGAATTAAGAGTGCATCTTTGAAAAAGTGTACTCATTGTTTGGCAAGGAAGCAAAATAGAGTTTCCTTCAAGAGTTCCCCTCCTTCAAGAAAGCCAGGTATACTTGACTTGATACATTTAGATGCCTATGGACCTATGAAGACGATGTCACACGGTGGCTCTCGTTATTTTGTGACCTTCATAGATGATCATTCAAGGAAATTATGGGTGTATACCTTGAGAAGAAAAGATCAAGTGTTGGATGTGTTTAAACAGTTTCAGGCTTTAGTTGAGAGGCAGACTGGAAATAAACTGAAGTGCATTAGAACAGATAATGGGGGAGAGTACATAGGTCCTTTTGATGACTATTGTAGACAACAGGGTATTCGACATCAAAAGACGCCTCCCAAGACTCCTCAGTTTAATGGTTTAGCTGAGAAGATGAATAGGACACTAGTTGAGAGAGTGAGATGCTTGCTTTCATAGGCACAATTGCCAAGATCCTTTTAGGGTGAAGCTTTGAGTACAGTTGTACATGCTCTTAATATCACACCATGTACTTCTCTTCAGTTTGATATACCTGACAGAGTTTGAACTGGCAAGGATGTTTCTTATGATCATTTGCGTGTCTTTGAGTGTAAGGCTTTTGTGCATATTCCCAAAGATAAGAGGTCTAAGCTTGATGTGAAGACCCGACAATGCATCTTTCTAGGCTATGGCCTGGATGAGTTTAGCTACAAGTTATATGATCTAGTTGACAAGAAACTAGTGAGAAGTAGAGATGTTGTGTTTATGGAAGATCAAATCATACAAGATATTGAGAAAACAGAGAAAGCAGTGCCTCAGTACGATGATGGTTTGATTGACTTGGATCCAATTTCTTCGACAGCTATTCCAGCACATGTTGAACATGATGCTCGGGATGACCAGCAGGGTCTAGGTAGTCTCTTCAGCCTTCTTTCCTTTACTTTTTGTGTTGGAAGCGCCCTTGGATTTTGTAGTTAAAGAAGAAGTCAACCTCGCCTTCTTGTTCAGAGGAATTTCGTTAATCTCTTTCTCCTGTTCGTTTGAGCATAATATAGTTAATGGGGCACTCTCTGTAGCCTTTCTCTTCAGGCTTCAGCCCTTTGTTTTTCTTCCTCAATCATGGGGAAGCTGTCGAAAGATGGAAGTGAGAGGTCCATGAGATCAGCAGCTACGGCTCTGGAAGCAACTACTTTAAGGTTTGCAGAGGTAAACAAGTCCTCAACAGAAGGAGGGTCTCTCCAAACCTGCTCTTCAAGGAAGGAAAGCCTCTTCTTGGCAGCAGAGGAAGGGAATGTCAATGAAAAAACACCAAGAAACTCATAAATATACCGAAAGAATAAGACTCGACATGGGAAACAACCAGAACAATCTTCATGAAGAGAGGGGGGACGTTCTATACCTAACTTCCCGAACTTATGTGGGATTGGGAGTTTGCTCGATTGAGGCATGGCCCATCTCCCTTTAACAATTATCATCTTCTCTTTCCACTTTTTTTTAAAAGTAGGGAGGTCTGTACATATCCTTTGGTGCAAGGGAGAGGTGAAATAGAAGCGACCAGGTTCGATTCCATGCTTAGAAATAGTGTAATTGATCAGCAAGTCAGCCAGAGTCAAGTCAAGACTCTCCGGCCATCGGCGAATGAGGAGTGCCGAGATTACTCAAAGGAAGTTAGGGTTTACTTGTAGGGGTGCAATCCCCAATTTGTTAAAGACTAAATGATAAAAAGGGATGAAGGGGGAATCTAAAAGCATTGAGATGCCCAACAGAGAGGAGCAACTCGTCTTCTCCGACGCCCTCGTCGGCATAAAAATCGGCGCCCTTGGGTATTCTACAATTTTTACCCCCTTGGGAATCTCGAAATCTTCCATTACGGATTCAATCGAAAACTTGATACGACGAACAGATAAAATTGCGTTCCTTTCTTCCTTAGTAAAAATACTGTCCAACCCAGAGGTGGATGTCTCAGCCTGGATTGGGGAAACATCCGACTGATTAACCGAGTCATAATGCAAGATTGGAAGAAGGGAAAGAAGAACTAACCTGGAGATATGAGAATGTGAAGAACGCAATGGATGGAACGAGCACACTGAGAACAAAAGCAAGTCTTGAAGAAATCCTTGAGTCAGAATAACAATAGACACAAATGGAAATGCCTCGTTCGAAAGTGGCAACTACACAACTTCAATTCCCCCTTAATTAGGAACCGTAACCCATTTAAAGAGGAATTGGGGGCAAAGTGTGAAGGGAAAAATCTCCCTCCAATAAGAATTGAACACGTCATCACTATATAAATCTATATTTGGTAGATTTCAGAAGCCCATCCGGATCAAGCCCAAAGTACATTATTCTTTAACCCAATATCATTTGTATTGGACCTCCAAGGCCAGGTAAAAACATTAATCAGCCCAAGGTCACTACTGTTGAAGTTCTGGCCCATTGGTCAAGTCATTTAAACCGAGTTGCATCCGGCCCAAGTACAATTAAATATTATCCAGTCCTATTAAGCAAAGGATTCAACACAGATGTAAAGTTCTATGCAAAACAAGTTCTACGTAGGAAATATTATACAATAGAAAAAACTCTATTTGTAAAGAAAGTCATGTATGGGAAGAATTAGAGGACAAGCAACACGAGTCCTACCTTAATTCTACCAATTTTTGTGTATAAATAGAGGCTCAGACCTCCAATAAAAGGATCCAAGCAATTCTATACTTCTCTATACATTGTTCTTGTTTATTTTTACTATTTTTGAGTGTGTTGTATTATTTTTCTCAATCGTTATTGGTTGAGCAGGATTTTGCACCTACAGCATCGTATGCGGGAATTCGTGTACAAATATATTCCTACTCTTGTTTCAAGTGAATTATGCTACTACTATCTGGATTGTTGAATGGAGGATTTTCAGCGGATCAACAGACGAAGTTGATGCAAAAGATGCGTGAAGAGTTTTTACACCAGTTTGACGTACTTCGTCAAGCGAATGAAGCTAGCGTGGCTCAGATCGTCTTGCTTCAACAGCAGAATAACACTCTGCAAACGGCGATGGCTCAGTTGGCACCACTGCCACCACCAGGTGATACGGCAGCACCCCCTAATCAGAATATTCCCCCAGTTAACCGGCCTTAACCTAATAGGGCACGACCCAATGAGGCTCAGCCAAACAAGGTTTAACAGCAGCAGAAGACAAGGACCGAGGCAGTTGCTTCGGACAACTTCCCTCGTCGCACGCAGGACGAGCAAGCCAAGTTTAGTCGTAAGCTTACGGTATGGTCCAATGGTATTCTAGATGGTGCTGGTGTTCAGGATGCCTTTAATGAGAAAAGACTGCTGAAGATTCAGACACCCGCTAAGATGGCCAGAGAGCACAAAAACTCCCTGGTGAAGACTCCTTTCACTGACGATGTGTATATAGTAGAGAGGCCCAAGAAATTTACCATGCCTTCTTTTACTCAGTTTGACGGTACGGGAGATCCTTCTCGGCACCTGGATTATTACACCCAAAAGATGGCTTTAGATGACCGTAATGATCCTTGGATGTGTAGAGTTTTTCCTACCAGTTTGACAGGAGCTGCACTAGAGTGGTTCAGGAATAGGCCACACAAGTCCATCCCGGATTACGTAACTCTGTGCACCATATTCCTAGCACAATACTGTGGAAATAAGAATCAAAAGAAAAGTATTGCCAGCCTCTTCACCGTAAGGCAAAAGAAAGGGGAAACACTGCAGGATTTCTTATCTAGATTCAACATGGAAGCCTTGAAAATAGCAGATTATCATCCCACGACTGCTATAAAAACATTCAAACTTGCAATGATTCAGGGGATGAAGTTTCATACTTCCTTGGTCAAATATTCTCCTCCCAACATGCAAACTCTCAAGGCCAAGGCCTAGATCTACATTCGGCTTGAAGAAAATGTAGCCCACCGAGCGCAGCACGCCACCCTCGTGACAGTGGAGAACAAGCCTAGGGAGAGAATTCCAAATTCAAAAATCCAGAAAAGCCAGCGCGCCTCAACGACGATCACCCAGGCACCTGAGAAGAGGCAAAGGAGAGAGAAAGGGTTTATACCTCTCCGAACTACCTTGGCTAGGCTCTTCTAAGAGAATAAGATGAGGTTCATAGCCCCGCATCCTATGAAGCAACCCTTGGAGCAGAGGGACAAAAGCAAGCATTGCGCCTATCATCGAGATTATGGGCATTCAACCAATGATTGCAGATCCCTTAGGCGAAAAGTGGAAAATATGATAGCTAGAGGTGAGTTGGCGGATTATCTCACGACAAAGGAGTATGTGAAGCCCCGCGAGGTCTATCCTTGGAAGGTAGAAGGTAATCAAGTAAAGGTCATTCATGCAATACATGGTAGATCTGAAGATGATCAAAAGTCTGAGGAGGTATACATATCCAAATTGAGGGCAGCCCATAAGCTCAGGAAGTTATCCTCGGTCAATGCTATCGCTTCGGCCAACATCGGTATTGGATTCGGTGATGGCGACCTATTCAACTCCCCCATGAGGATCCATTGGTCATCAGTCTCTTAGTGGCGAATTGCATAATCAAGAGGGTTTTGATAGACCCAGGGAGTAGTGCCAACATCATCACAAAGGCAGTCTTTGAGCAGTTAAAGATCCCGTCATCATCAATTCGACCTACATCCAGCCCATTGATGGGGTTCAATGGCACAAGGGTAGATCCCCTTGGGGTAATAGACTTATCCGTAACCGCGGCAAAGAGGACTTTGAAAGAGAACTTTGTCTTAACAGAGATCCACCATTCCTATAATCTTATCATGGGAAGAGGCTGGATACACCGAATGAAAGAAGTTTCGTCCACCCTTCATCAGGTGATGCGGTGCTTATCTCCGGACGACAAAGAGGTTATTAATCTATAGGGCGATCAAATCGTTGTGAAAGAATGATATATGCTCACACAGGTTGAAGCAAAGAAGATGTCTAAATAGCCACAACCAGGCGTGGCTCCCAGAAATATATCCAAATAGCAACTACAGAACCCTCTGCCCAAGTATCTTAAGGTAGAGAAGGAAGAAGAAGCTACGAAGCCTACCGAGGAGATCCTCGGAGCCATAGAAATTATCCTCGGTGACCCCCGAAAGGTCACTTATTTAGGCTTTTCTTCCACATCCAAAGAAAAGGAAGCATTAATTGATGTCATTCGAAGCAATACAGATGCTTTTGCATGGGATCATTCGGACATGGTAGGGATCGATCCTTTAGTCTCCTGCCATAGCCTGACGGTGGATCCAGAGTTCCGTGGCGAAAAGGACTCTGAAGGAAAACTTTGTCTTAACAGAGATCCACCCTTCCTATAATCTCATCATGGGAAGAGGCTGGATACACCGAATGAAAGGAGTTCCGTCCACCCTTCATCAGGTGATGCGGTGCTTATCTCCGGACGAAAAAGAGGTTATTAATCTATGGGACGATCAAGTCGCTGTAAAAGAATGCTATATGCTGACACAGGCTGAAGCAAAGAAGATGTCTAAACAGTCACAACCAGGTGTGGCTCCCAGAAATATACCCAAATGTAATATCCCTAATTTTAAAAGAATAGTCTCGGCATTTTATTTATTATTTTTATTGTATTTTTGGGTGATTATTTGGTTTAATTATTTTTATTTATTATTTGATTTAATTGTTTAACTATGTCACATGTGTTATCTTTTATTATTTAATTGAAATATATATATATATATATATATATATATATATATATATATATATATATATATATGTTTTTATGTGAAATATTTGAGTCATATATGCTTTTCCACTGTTTTGGGCCAATGGTTAATGCTCCATACTTTAATGTCAAAGAAAATGACTCCTATATATGTGGGCTTCAATGGCCTTTGTTACAATTCTAATGGTTTTTAACAAAGGTCATAACGTGTTATTGGGCTATGTAGTGAAGTAAAATAGTTGGCAAAGACCAAACCCATAATATCATATGTGCACTAAGAATCACTAATAAATCCAATTCTTACAGTAATTTTACACAATGGTGCATATTATTTGTCGATGATATTAAGGCGAATCAATTTAAAGATTAGTAATTAAAATAAAATATATGAAATTTAATGATAATGAAGATTATAGTAATATATAAAAAATAACAATTTGAGATCAAAATAATTCTGAAAATAACTATTTGTTGTATTTGGAATTCGTAATACAAAAATGAATGAAAAAGATGAGTAGATTGATATATACTTATTAAAAAAAAAATTGAGTAGATTGATATATGTTTGGTAAAGTAGAGATAAGTTAGCAAAACGAAAAATGAAGGTTCCATTTAATAGACCATGAAAAACTTAATCCAAGTGGTATAACTTTTTATGTTGGAGATTCAAAATGATTGTACTTGTTCTTACGGATCTTGTCCTCTTTGCCAACAAAAAAAAAAAAAAAAAATGATTTTTAAATATTTAAGATGATAAACGTAATTAAAATGATTTGGTAACAGAATGGTGAATCGATCACTCTCAATTCAAGTGTTCAGTTCCCTATTCAAGAATGGGGAATCAATCACTCTCCATTCTGAGTTCCCCACTCAAGTCCATAAGCTAGTAAAAATATAGTATGGATAACTCCCTTCACTATGAGCTTGAGTCTTAGGACCATGGTTAGGGTGCGTATATCGCCTAGGATGGATAACTAGACATAGGTGTTGTTCCCTGGTAGGTCTAGTTACTCATGACCATATTATGTGCGATTTGCATGGTATCTCTACTCAGGCTGAAACAGACCTATTGGACTAGTGAGCGTCCTATAGTGTGTAATTATACATATATGGACTACTTTAGTTATTGTTGAGTTATCTAGGATGTATCTGCGTATCGGGTTTCTGTATGGATCGTAGTAGGATATGACTTACATGTGGGCCTGACCCACTCTCTTATTTTTCAGGTGCTCGTCAGTTCCAGAGTTAGAGCTTGATCGTGCAGAGCAGATATAGACATTCATTTATCCGACTACGTAAGACTACTTCTTTATTTAGCTTTGGATTTTTTATTACAGTTATTTCCTTTCCAGTTTGGGATTTTATTAGAGGTCCACTTGAGGGATTCCCGAGTTGTTAAGTTAATGCAGTTACTTTGGAGGTTTTGGATTAATGGATTTTAACATTATTATTTTGAGAATTTCTAATTAGAATTCTTTTCAGCTGTAATATCTATTTCTTTAATTCATTTTTTGTAATTTGTGTTTGTTTTAAATATTAATTGTTTGATATTCCCTCGGATCTGTGCTCGAAGGATGTTAATGAGCTGGTTTTATAGAACAGACTCGTTACGAACATCTTTGTTATAATTCATTTGGATCTATAATCATTTTCTCTCGTTATCAATCTTGATTTCTTTACTCTCTGAGTTTTAACTCGAACTCAAAATATGAGTTTGAAACGAGCCAAATAAGCCAAATTGGGTCTGTTCACATTCGGGCTCAACTTCAAACTCAAACAACTGCTTGACCGATTTAGTCAAGCCCAAAATAGCCAGATGCCTCAGCTCAATTACAACACTCTACCTATGTATCTTTTTTGTTTTCCCTTTCTCAAACATTAACAACTACATTTCATTACAAACAAATGGATATACCAAGACTCACTCTAACAACAAAAATAGAAGGACCAACCATACAAAAGAAGACCGAACAAGTTAAAATATTAGAAAATAAAAGACCTTACCATAGCCAGAGGACAGATGGAATTCCCATTCGGCCAGCATTTCTGACCATATGCTCCTTCTCATCAATATCCATAGGCTGGCAAATTAAATAAATCAAAAACTGAGTTCTTAAGCTGAAATCATATCTGACACTATCTGGAAAGGACACTCAAACTTTGATTACCAATGTGTATACTTTCATACATATATATATATATATGGGTCAGTCTACATGTAACTAGTTTGAGTGTTTTAATGACAACTTGCTACCAAACCACGCCACATACCTCTGGGAGATTGCACCGTCACTGATTTTATTCGATGAATTCCACCTATCGTGTTCGATCATCGTATAGGAGAGCGTGAAAGTTGAACCCTATCAATGACATAGATGATAGAACACAGCTCACCGAATCCAGATCTTTCAAGAAAACAGTATACTGAAATTTTCTTATAAATTCTAAAATTGCGACTTACTTTTTGCTTGTAACCACATCCACAACGAATTGAGTAATGACAGAGAAGCCCAACACTTCGGTTCGCTTGAAATTTTGAACTTTGCGTTTGTTTTTAAAAGAGTGGGGAAAAGGGGGATGGAATTAATTGGAAGGAAACGGAATGAGAAACGACAGCTGACCAATGGCCCATTAGCCCAACTTCACATGCATCAAATGGTAGCCCAATTTGTGAATGCGTGTTTCTTACCTAACCAAAAAAAATTTAATTTAATTTTTTTTTTTTTATATAGTAATTAAAATATCATTTTATCTCTACATTATTATTTTAGAATATGATTGACAACCTATTTCATTTTTGTATTTTTATTTTCATTCGAAACAAAAGCATTTCGTTTGGAGTATTTTAATAGTGATTGGAATCATGTTTGATAACATAAAATTTACTCCAAAATTTTTAAAAACAAAAAATACTTAGTATTAAATAATGTTTAGTAAAAAGTGTTACAATATTAAAAAACAAAATAACTAGTTAAAAAATATCACTGCTAAAACATTATGAAATACTCATTTGGTATTTTCAGTTTGGGCATTTTTTATTTTTATTTTTAAAATAAACACAGTATTATTCAAACACACAAAAGAAGTTACCAAACACATTTCAAGGTTATTCACGTTAAGCGAATTTTAATTAAGCAGATTAACAAACTATTCTTTTGACTATGATATATTCTCAAAGCATGATAAATTGTTTTTTTTTTTCTTTTATAATTATCTGATTTTCTTGTGCCTAACAGTAATTTTTCTTTTTTCTAATCTCTTTAGTTGTGTGGCTAAACTTCTAAGAAATATGGATGTTTTTTAAAAATATGAGTTTTTGAGGTTATTTGTCAACACAAGTTTAGTTTACCAATGTGTTTGAAAGTCTTTAACCAAACAAAATTTTTACAACGAGCTGTCAAAGAATTTCATTAATAAATGGCCGTTTTGATCATCTGAAACAACTCAATAAATTGAATAGGTCATTTTAGGAGGCTCTAATGACCATAGAGCTTAGCACGTTTAGAAGTGTGGAATAATTTGATACTCAGGCCATTTATAGCATATACCATTCTTATTCGTCCGGGGTTGGTTATTAGTTAGCACGGATTTTACTTAACAATGTGTTTGGAAACATGAGACATGTCTATAATGGCTGTAAGTGATTGGACCCGAGAGAGATATTTAGACCTTATCCGTATGCCTATTTGTGCTTCCTATTATTACCTCGTACTGTAATAAATAACGGTGTTAAAATGTAATGTCACATAGGGTACATGATACGGTGATTTTGACCTTATAAATGAGATTGCGAAAAAGCTGCTTAAATCGTTTTTTTATTTTTATTTTTTGCGTTTTCCGCTTAGCTCTTCCCTCTTCTTCCCGCTCAGAGATTCACTCTCATTTCAAATTTCGCTCGATCTTTCTCATAAAAAATACAGAGTCATAGTGGAGGGAAACAGATTCGCTAAGAGGGAGACAAAGTGAAGAGAGAGAGAGAGAGAGAGAAATGGTCGGTGGCAACAACAGCTTTGCCAAGACCATTTGCTCAATCTGCTACGAGGATCTAAAGCCAATCGTTGAAGACCTCCAATCCATTTCCATATGCGGTCACGTCTTTCACGAACTCTGGTTAGTCCACACACACATATATATCATCCGCATTGATCCATTATTATCCGATTATAACGCAAATTTTTTATATTGTATGAAACCCTAGTATTCAACAATGGTTCGAGTATTGTTCGAATGGGAAGAAGAAAAGCTGTCCTGTGTGCAAGCAGACCTGTTCGGAGGTTAATGTCGGCCGGCTTTATTTCCAGTCAATTGGCAATGCCAACGATCCCATTTCCACTCAGAAACCGCTCGATTGCGGAGAAAATCCAGAAGAATTGCGCAGAGAGGTCAAGAAATTGGAGGCCACGGTTAAGGGACTTAGTTCTGGTTTGGAGAGTCAACTGAAAGATATCAAAGAACTCAATGAGGAGGTATTATAGTTCATTATAATCGGTTTGGTTTCTCTGAAATTTTTGTTAAAAAATGAGAATTAAAATTTTTAATAATGAATCTTGTATTCTATGTTTTATGGAACCATATTCTCAGAGTGTGTCCTTTTGCTCGTAGAGAGAATTTCAGGTGGGAAAAGAAAGGAAGTTGGGATATTGATTTTTTGAATTACCCTACATTTGTCTCTCAAGTAGAAGGGAGGAAAATTTGGGGAATTTAGAACTTGTATTGTATGTTACTTATTAATTCAGACCCGAAGAAATGCAAACCTTCATCCCGCTTGTCCCTTGTGGCCCTGTGCAATTAGTTGATTTGTCAAAATTGTAATTTCATGAAACCTTAGACTTAGGAATTTGCTTCATCTCTTAATTCCTTTTGCTTGTTTTCTGAGCAATGAGAATGAGGGATTTTTATTTTTTATTTTTTTATTCGCATACTTAATTATTTGGGTTTTCTATATTTCTTATTCTATAAGCAGTTTCTGATTAGACAATATATGTACCAGCTTTACTTTTGCAAGGAGCAGGCCATCAAGGAGGCAGCATCAAAGAATGAAGCTTTGAAACAGAAAACAAATTTTCAAAGGTTGTTTCTTTTAAAATCCGAGGTAAACGATTGTTTGCTCTTGTTTGACATGTATATGTGAACTATGAACTCACACCCCTCCTATGTGTGCCAATTATACACATGTATATGTACCTTCTATTGTGGTTTGACTATGTTGATAGAAAGTTTCTCATATACTTTTGTCAATTAGGAACTTGATAGATCGACTTCAGAATGCACAAGGCTGCAGGAAAGGAACATGGCGTTGGCTAAAGAGCTTGCAGCACTCAAATTGTAAGTGAAATTGTTTAAGTTAAAGTAAACCTTTTGTAATTTATGTCTTAGGTTCTCTAATAATCTCTATATTATTGTTTGTTGATTACTGTTGTTACATGGTTTGCAATTTAGGGTGTCTGATTTGAACTTAGAGGAAGAAGAGATTTTGAAGCTTGCTTCCCTAGGTAATGAGGCCAACAGCAAAGAGACAGTTGACATTTTAAAGAGGTCATTAGTTATCCGTAACAAGTGAGTTCATTTTTGTTCTCTCTCTGTGTATCCTTCTCTAATTTGTTATTTGAAACAATGAATAGAACAAATGCTTTAGGTTTGATAATTGTTAAGGATTATTAGCCTTTAAAATATGTACGTTTCTTCATTAGATCATGTTGAGCAACACTAAATTCCTATGCAAGTATGGTTGCAACTGAATGCTTCATATTGTTTCAACTTTCAACAGCATTTATAATGTGTATGTCAGTGGATGAATATAAATTAAACATTTTACCGTTTTAAATTACTTATAGTTGTTTTTGCTACATTGTTACATGTCCTTCTATGTCAGTCCTAAACATTGTGATCTTTTTTCTTCTTGTCTTTCTCCTTTTCCTTTGCCATCCTCTCAACCTTCAAACTTCCTGCCAAAAAGAAGAAGAAGAAAGAAAAAGAAAGTTCACATCTTTCAATTTATAACATTTTTCGAACCTTGAACCTGTTTTTGAGGGGCATAGATTCAGCAAATTCGAAAGATATCTGCAATCTAGAACATTTTTATACTTTCAGTTCCAGATATTGTCATTTCAGTATATGCTTGAATCATTATAATGAGAAATACATGATGCTTTTACTTGAACTACGGGCCATCGAATTGCTGACCTCTAAAAGGAGCTTGGATTAAAGTCAATTGCAATTCAGTACTGAAACAAAGGCCATTGACTTGGCAATACCTTTGCCCATTATAAAGCATGTTGGTTATAGTTGGACATTTAGCTCTTTACAAATACTAAGTTATTGAGTAACATTAATTTATTGAGTTTGGGGTATTGGACTGCACTGCTGCAGTTAGTTTATCCACAGGAATTCTGGTTGATGAATTTTTGTTCCACGCACAGTGATAGGGTTGCTCCAGTCTGTGGCTTACTCTGTTGAAGAGGGCAGAGTACATGTTTGGGATGGATTCTTCTTAACCAACAATCTATGGCCACAAATTTCTTTACTAATTGTTTTGCATCCGTCTGGTTTGTATTTGTCTATAAAGCACGGATAGTCAGACACTTTTATTAGGGGGTGTAATTGTATTTTGTCCGTGATCCTACAGTCACTTCTTGAATACATGTCGGACACTTTCTAAAAGTATTCATAATTTGGAATTATTATTATTAGTATTTAATTTTAAAAACGTATCTGATATTTGAGATACTTTGGTCATGTTTCCGATACATCTTACACACTTCAAACATCAAAATATAAAATTTTCAAGTACAATATCATGGTATAACTGTTTAGAAAAAAGAAAAATAATTTTTCAAAAAAGAATATTGTATAACTAATTAGTCCAAAATTTTTCCTTGCAATATAACTAAAAACTTGTTTGCCATAATTTTATTTTTATTGTGTAAGAAAATATTTGTAACAATATATATAACATGACAAACATTTATGTATTATTTTAAATTTGTACATGGATACATATACATATATCTATTAATTTTATATGTAGATACATAAATAAATAAATAAATAAATAAATAAATAAATATATATATATATATATATATATATATATATATATATATATATATTGTTGTGCCCTTGTTATATTCGTATCTTAATTCTTTGTTTTAAGAATTTGTCATATTGTCACATTCGTATTGTGCCGTGTTTTTATCCTGTTTTCGTGTTTATGCTTCGTAGATTTTTATAGTTGTTTTAAATTGCAGTTGAGGTGTTTTGAAAACAATCAGTGATGGTGGGTCAGAAGTATTCAGAGTTACTTTCACAACCCATTTCCCCACCCCCACGCAGTCATGCACACACAAAAAAAGAAAAGAAAAAAAAAAGAAGAAAAGAAAGTAAGAGGAAGAAGAATAGAAGTCATTTCTTTAACTTTGATTATGGTTTGTGAATTTAATTTAGGGGTAAGTTCTTAGTTAAATTTCTATTGCATTGGTGGCATTCAGCATTCACATTATCTTATCCCACTCTTCCCATGTTTTATGGGTGCTTGCTAGTTTTTATTTGATTTATGCACCTTTTCACTTTATATTTTTCCATGTTAGAAACAACTCAAATGCATTACTTCTATTACTAATTGTACCATTTTTATTTTATTTTTTATTGTAGTTTGCATATAATTCATACCTATGTTGCTTTTCACAGGAGTTACAAAGAATTGATGGCCAAGTGCAATATTCTAGGAAGAGGAGAGGCTCGTTCCCTTAACAAGCTTGACAAGGCTAAAGAGAAAATAAAGAAATTGAAGGTATGTTTGTCACACATTCCATAAGTGAACTGTGAATCTGATAACTATTTTCGAGTTAGAATATATACTAACATGTGGTCATTTACCAGACAAGGGTCCAAGAACTGGAGACGGCTTTTGAATTAAAAGACAATGAAGTTTTGAGGGCTTTAAAAGCTTCTAAGAAATCTACTTGTAAAGAGGATGTAGCGGATGGTGTGAATTTGAATTCTAAATCTTCGTCCATCAATAAAAGTTCATCAAAATGTCAAATGGAGGAATCTATTGTACAGAAAATTAACTTGGAACAAACTGGAAGTGTGACCAACGATTTATTTGGCTCTAGGGAAAAAGAAAATATGAAACCCAAGGATATGAGAAAAAATAATGCTAAAGATGATTCTAAAATTGATACAAGTTCATTCGTTTTAATAGACGAGGATGCATCAGAAATTTCTACATCCATGCATGAAGTCATGCATCCTGATTCGAAACCTCAAGTCAGTGCGGATATAGCCATAAAAGGATACTGTATGTCAAGGTCAGAGGCTGATTCCAATAAAAAAGAGGAAACTTTACAGCATGGACCAAGTAGCAAGGTTGCAGTTTCTTGCTCAAAGAATGGTAGTGATGTAAATACTCCATCTGCTGCTATGGATAAGGATTTAGTGTTGCTTCTTGATGACAATGCAGAAGTCCAACCTATGCTTTGCATTAAAAAAGGAACTCCTGGAGTCCCAATTGCCCGACCAGGTATCTTTGTTCCCCTTCCTTGTGCAATTTGAGCTTTGTTTGATAGGCTGTGATGCAGCAGAGAGAGCCAGGGCTTTGCAAAATAATTTCCACTGCCTATAAAAGGTTCTCTATCTTATAATTTTAACCTTTATTTGAAGAGATTTAGCAGATGCATTTATGTGGTGAGAGTGATTTAAAACAAACAGCATATTCTAGTATTTTATTTGTTTATTCATTTCTTTTCCGTTTCAAAACTCCAGGAGATCGCTGTTTTGCTGGTGGATTGTTAGGTCCTGATGGAACCAAAAGGCATTTGGGAAAATGGTGTAAGCGGGTCCAGGATAAGGGATCAACAGAACCGTTTACAGCAACGCAACAAGCAAGTACAAATACCAGTGATTTAATTGCTGTTGGTGCTGATGGCAGAGGTGGTAAAATCAAAGTTCTGAGGTCCATAGATCAGTCATCACTGGTGGGTCCTCACTCTTGTTTCTTCATTCAAATCAGTCTAAAACATAGTTTTCTGTATTCGTAGTCTGTGCACTTTAACTAAGCGCAGTTACTAGCTGCTCTCACCAGTAAACTTTTTTATTTGACTTGTTCATTATGACGATATGCGTGTCTTAGCTAACATACTTATTTAATAAGAATATAATAATTAAAAGAGTAATGCTACTCAAACTGGATTACTAGAATACTAGGCTGATTAAACAGCACGAAAGAAAAATAACCAATAGAAACATTTATGTGCATCGTACATGATATCATCTTCAATAACTCCCCCCACCCCCCACCCCCCCCCCCCCCCCACCCCCGGCCGATTTGGTTATTCAGCTTAGTTTTTCATTTGAAAAACATATTCCAAATTGAAAAAACGCTTGATAAATGATAAAAAGTTACTATATATCAAAATGATGGGCTCAAAATTTCTTGGTACAAAGGTACTTGTATGAATCTTTGGGAGAAATTAACTTGAAATGATAGTGCTGAAAATTTAGTTGGGAGTTATGTTGTGAAGGTAAAAAACATAAGCTTTTACTTACTAAAGAGGTTCATGGAATTTTGTAGTCAGAAGAAGAAAATGATTTTTATTTTGTTTTAATATATTTGTTGAAAGTTAATAATTATAGATATACTATGGTGGATTTTGAAGAAAAAAAGAAAGTATGAAATAGACATATTAATGGATCCGTATAAAGTCGTCGTGACTATTATTATATTATATAACTGCAGAAGGCGAATACGTGGTTTTTATATCCTGTATCAGAATTTAATCCCTATAATATTTGGATGAATTAACAAACCACTTGGTACGCATAACCTTCTTGAGCCTTTTTGATGATGATATTGTTTTCATTGATAAAACTGAATTAGGGATATGTGGTAAATGTCTAGAAGGAAACTCAAGAACTTAGAGGCATAGTTGTTTGAGGCAAACTTAGGCATCAAACAAACCATAATGGCCTAACCTCATTATGGCTCAGCGGCTTACTTTCCTAGAGTCTAGGCCTCTTAAGTCAACACCTTCTATTGTCATTATCGTGCGTTTGCAATGCATTTTGATTTAGTTAATGCATATCAAAAGCATGAAAGCATATTTGTAGCCGGTGATTTTAGTGGGCATGTAGGTGTGCCGGTGTGGATAGGATAGGATAATACACGCCATGGAGGATATGGTTTTGCAGAGCGTAATGAGATAGGAGAAACACTTGTAGACTTTGCAAAAGCATATGACTTAGCAATGGCTAACACTTTCTCTAAAAAAAGAGAGCACCTAATAATAACATTTAAAAGTGGAATACGTAAAACAAAAATTGATTATTTCTTGTATAGAAGAAGGGAATGGGCCTCATGTAAAGATTGTAAAGTAATATCCGCGGAGAGCCCCACAAACCAACATCACATACTAATTCTAGGCATATATTATAAAGGCTTTAACTATTAAAAAGCAAAAAAAGGATATAAAAACATTAAATGGAAAGAATTGAAAGGTAGTAAAGTGACCACGTATAAAGACCAGGTCTTGAAGGAAAAGCAATGGGATTGGAATGATGATGTAAATAACTTGTGGTTCAAAATGGCAAATTATTGTAGGAATAACGCGGAAGAATTTTTGGGCAAAACTAAAGGGGAGAAGCTTATTAAGAAAGAGACATGATGATGCAGTGAGGAAGTGCAACAAATAATTAAACAAAAGAGAAAATGCTTTAAAACTTTTTATTTTATTTTTTAATATTTTTTAATGGGGATTAAGGTAAGGATGGTGATGATGACATACATATCAAAAGGATGTATGTGCATTACTGCATTGATTTACCTAACCCTAGCGAAAAAATCTATTATTTATTTATTTGTAAACATTGACTAGTTTTGTATGTGTAATTTGAATTGTTTCAATTCTACATTGATTTAACTGAATTCATATGAAATATGAACGATATATGTACATTGACATAATGCACTAAATTAACATGCTGAAATATTATTTCATTTTGATCTTGACTAGTTTATGTATACTTGTTTGTTTTAATTTTTTTCTAAAATTATATTTTATATGTATTTATTTTACATAGGCTCCTTACTTTGTGCCTCTCTCTTAGCTTTAGAAGACCTTGGCATTTTAGTGCACCTTGAATCTTTAAGAACTATTTGAGAGTAGTGCTCAAACTAAGTATATAGGATATATAACTTGAGCAAAATAAGAAACATTTGTGGTGATATAATGAAGGTCGAGGGGCAAGGAGATGCTAAAAATGAATGTTTTTTTTTTTTTTTTTTTAAACCTATAAAGACACTGGAGATGATGTTTTTTATTTACAAAAAAAAATTATCATTATTAAATGAGGAGTGTTTCTAGTATATTATGTAATTAATCTATTTATCTAAAATTGAAAATCAAAATTATATATAACTATTATTAGACCAGCCATACTGTATGAAGTACAAAGTTGGATGGCCAAAAAAGATGTTCATAAGATAAATGTGGCCGGAATATGTGTTAATACGTGTTAAGATAGATGCATAATAAGATAAGAAAAAGATAGATATTTTGAATTGATTACAATCTTGAGAGGTTGATGTAGAAAATCATGGATACATAATGAGAGAAAATTAAACAAGATGATCTCATTATATGCAGTGAAATCATTAACTGCACCAAGGAGAGATTGACATGGTCCAAGCGCTAATGTTAGGAGAAGGGAAATATTGAAATCATCACGAGTTTAGATGGTATGGAAATATCATATAGTTTATTGTTTAATTGGAGTTATGACCTTAGAAAATAATGATGAAATATGATTCATGTAGTCCCCAGATAGTGAGACAAGACTTTGTTGAGTTGAGTTGAGTTGGGTTGACTTTTTTGAATTTGCCATGAACTTTGTTTCTGTTATAATAAACCATGAATTTGCTTTTTGGTTCTTTTTTATTTGTACTGTTCATGGTTCTATCAACGCTAGGATCACAATTGTTCTCATTTCAGACTTCAATCATAGAGGTTCATCTATTATCTTTTCTCTTTCTGAGCAGGATAATAAGGAGTCTTCACCTTGGGCAAAGAAATGCAAGTATGGATCCAAAACAAGTAGTTTGCAGTCTCAAGGACACTTGCAAATAGAACACTTTTTCAGAAAGTCAGGCCAATAATCACATTTTCAAAGGTGCACGCATTAATGTATCGGAAATTTATCAACATGAATTTAAAGATCAAATGAAAATTTTTGTTTTTAGTCTTGCTCCTTGTTAATGTGTGATAGAAAGGTGAAGAAAATATCAAAGGTTCCTTTCGAAACCTTAAAGCGTTTCTAATGAGGATTTCACTCCTCCCATAATCCATTCAAGTCGTAGGATCCAGTCAGTGGCTATACAAAAGCAAACACCATGCTGAATTTCCTCCCTATTATTGTTGTTTTTCTATTAGGCTAAACAATAAAATTAGTGTTAGGTTTTAAAAAGGTTTATTTGTGTATATTTAAGTGGAAATAGTAGGGGTACATGTGTGTATATTCATATTTATTAGATACATCAGTTTTTATAGTGCAAAAGCTCTTTTCTTTCTTGTTGATGCATGTGATGGATTGACTATGCAGTTTGCCTTCTCAAAATGATATTCTGGCTTATAAATCAATAGTAACATGGTAAATGATTTTCAAGTTTATAAATTATTACTGATATAAGTGTAAGTGAGGTGTTTTTTCAATAAGAAAATCTTGTCCATGGCTTTTGAATTTAGTTCAATTTCAAACTGTTATTACGATTTGCTAGTGCTCTTAATGATTCACGATTATGATTCGGCAATTAATTGGCAAATTCTAGGATATTGAATTGGCCAAAAGATCAATTGCCATGACATTAATTCATGAACAAATATGAAATAAATCTATTGTGCTCTTACATGTTGAAATATGTTTATGAAAGTGACCAGAAATGACGGTCCAGTGATATATTTAAGTATATATTTCATATATCATTTTGCCGGTGTTAATTTTGTTCTTTTAAGGATAATGATTTTTGTATCGGCTAATCCATTGAATTAAAAGAATCTCTCTTGATTTTGGGACTACCTCATTATGTCTTATTTTCGTAATTTTAATATTTTAAGGATAATAATTCATGTATCATCTTACATTGAATTAAAAAAAAAAAAAAAAAAAACAAAACAAAACAAAAAAAACTCTCTTCTATTTGGAACTAGGTTATTATGTCTGAATTTCTATGTAAGCATCAAATATGAGTGTGATAAACGCTGGTCAGAAGTAATTGCAGAAAATAACTATTTTGTGTGGTTTATTGATAGCAGCTCTTTCATTTTACATGATATACGCATGCTGTCAGATCAACATTGATTTATTTCATTCTTCTTGTTTTTTCAACCTTTCTATTAAGTCTACAACAGATAATCCATGAAGATTCCGAACATCAACGTGTTAAACATTTTTTTTGTTGGCTCTTGCCTTTCTCATTGGGAGGAGAGTTTATATCACCCGAGTCAATAGGGTGGTTGCATGGCAACATGTTACCATATGCCGTTCTAATAATATCTTGTCGGCCCAATAACTTAGACAAATTCAATTTAAAGGATCCTTGTCATAGAATTTATTCTGCAATAATTTTACATGGGGAGCGTTTTTCTTATGTACAATGGGTGTGCAATTTTTTTCAAAAAGATAGATTGGGTTGTTTTATTTACTGTGGGACGTGTTCTTTTTTGACTGGGAACATGAAACATTGTTGAGAGAAACAGGAGTGGACATTTCCATGTGCAAAAACTTCATAACAGTCTTCACATATTTTCCCACGCTTTTCCTGTGGGTAGAATATTTCAGCAAAATGTTTTTAGTACTATTCATATTGATTCTCCTTTAGGTTTGGACTTTGGAAATGATTTGATCTGATTGTGCTTTGATTTAGTATAACCTTGAATTATAGGATGTTAAATTGTTTTGGTTTTATATTTGGCAAATGGTAACAAAGAACAACAAAAGATAATCAAAATTGTAATTCATTAATGGGGTAATAGGATATTTTAAATTCATTGTCAATTTATTTTATGATTTTTTATTCTCTGGTCGTGTGCAGTTGAATATAAGCTTTAGGAAGATAATGATCCTTTTTCTAAGATAACTTTTCCTTTTTCCTTTTTTCTTTGTTTTTTATTTTGTTATGTTTTTAACAATCAAAAGGACCTTAAAGCGAGTTTAATTTTTTTCAGTTCTTGAATTGACAGGAGAGTTAGAAATCAGTATACAAATTCTACTAGTATGCAATTTTTTCAAAACTACTGAAAAAAATCAAGGGGCTGTCTCACACTATGGGCAGTGAAAAAAAAGTTAAAACAAGAGAGAATGACCGTAAAATTCACTTACCCAAAAAAAAAAAAAATACTACGTGGTGAAAGACAAACACTATATGAGATTGCTTTTGGGTCTAAAATTAATAAAAAAATAGCATGAAAGTGTTTAAAGGAATCTAATTGACGGTAAAAGAATAGTTGATTGTTTTTCTTTTGATGATATGGATTTTGATCCTACACTTGTTCTGATTACGGTAATGTGAATTGAAACATCTTTGATTGGCTCTAATTATTCGATTTCGATTATGGTACTCTAAATTAAAATATCTTTGACTATGCATTGAATAATTAGAGCCGATCAAAAATATTTCAATCCACAATACCATAAAACAAATGTAAGATCAAAATCCATATCATTAAAAGAAAAACAATCAACTATTACTGTTAATTTAGATTCCTTTGAAGGTGAAAAAAAAAATCTATCCATTTTCTTTCATAGAATGCTTTTTTATATTTTTTCATAGAACAACACCTGAAAAAATAGAAACAATAAAATGAAAATTTTCATACTCTAGTGTTTTATATATACATATATAATTATATTATATTATCAGTTTATTTCTAGTAAGACTGTAGTCTGTCTTAATATTACAACATCATAGCATCTCCAATTATTGTGTGTATATATATATATTTTTGTATAAATATGATCTGTCATAATAGATTTAAAAAAAAAAAAATTGGATTATTTATTTTTAGTATATTTTTACAAAACTACTGAAAAGATTGATTAGCAGAAAAACCAAGGGGCTGTCTCACACTATGGGCAGTGAAAAAAAAGTTAAAACAAGAGAGAATGACTGTAAAATTTACTTACCCAAAAAAAAAAAAAAAAATACTACACGGTGAAAGACAAACACTATATGAGATTGCTTTTGGGTCTAAAACTAATAAAAAAATAGCATGAAAGTGTTTAAAGGAATCTAATTAACGGTAAAAGAATAGTTGATTGTTTTTCTTTTGATGATATGGATTTTGATTCTACACTTGTTTTGATTATGGTAATGTGGATTGAAATATCTTTGACTGGCTCTAATTATTCGATTTCGATTATGGTACTCTGAATTAAAATATCTTTGACTATGCATTGAATAATTAGAGCCGGTCAAAAATATTTCAATCCACGTTACCATAATCGAAACAAGTGTAAGATCAAAATCCATATCATTAAAAGAAAAACAATCAACTATTACCATTAATTAGATTCCTTTGAAGGTGAAAAAAAAGAATCTATCCACTTTCTTTCATAGAATGTTTTTTTATATTTTTTCACAGAATAACACCTGAAAAAATAGAAACAATAAAATGAAAATTTTCCTACTCTAGTGTTTTATATATACATATATAATTATATTATATTATCGGTTTATTTCTAGTAAGACTGTAGTCTGTCTTAATATTACAACATCATAACATCTCTAATTATTGTGTATATATATATATATATATATATATATGTATATATATGATCTGTCATAATAGATTTAAAAAAAAAAAATTGGATTATTTATTTTTAGTATATTTTTACAAAACTACTGAAAAGATTGATTAGCAGAAAAACCAAGGGGCTGTCTCACACTATGGGCAGTGAAAAAAAAGTTAAAACAAGAGAGAATGACTGTAAAATTTACTTACCCAAAAAACAAAAAAAAATACTACATGGTGGAAGAGAAACACTATATGAGATTGCTTTTGGGTCTAAAACTAATAAAAAATAGCATGGAAGTGTTTAAAGGAATCTAATTAACGGTAAAACAATAGTTGATTGTTTTTATTTTAATGATATGAATTTTGATCCTGCACTTGTTTCGATTATGGTACTGTAGATCGAAATATCTTTGACCTTCGTGGCTCTAATTATTCGATAGAAATTCAAAGGTGAAAAAAAGAAGTCTATCCACTTTCTTTCATAGAATGTTTTTTTTTTTAATATTTTTAAAAAAAATAGAAACAAAGTGTTTTATATATACATATGTAATTATATATCATCTGTTTAATTCTAGTAAGACTGTAGTCTCTCCTAAGGTTGGAAAATCACATCATCTAAAATGACCGGAGTTTCATATTGATTTGATTTTATATAAAATTACAAGTTAATTTTACACTAATTTGTTTCCAAACTCCACCGACAAGTTATTTTATTAATGAGTAATGATAGGGGAATCGAAAAGGAATCATCGAATTAGTATCGAATTTGACGTAGTTGGTCATTTTTATCACGTGTTAAACAATTATTTTTAAAAACTGTTCAAATAGATAAGACGGACAAAAATACGTCAGATTCGATACTTATTCGAAGTTAATTCATCCATCTCCCTATCATTATTCTTTATTAATTTAGGATAAAGTGCATTAAACCCCCTTGAACTATTGGTCATTTGCAAGAAACCTCCCTGAACTACAAGAAACCTCCCTAAACTATAAAAAAATCCCCTGAACTATGATTTTGTTGTAATTTACCCCCTTGAACTATTGGTCATTTGCAAGAAACCCCCCTGAACTATGATTTTGTTGCAATTTACCCCCCTAAACTATGATTTTGTTGCAATTTACCCCCATGACATCAGCTTCCGGCACCGAAAATTTTGAAAAACCAGTTTACCCTTGTAACACACTGCGTCGTTTTAACTTATACACTTCTTACATTTTTTTTTTTTTTTTCCTGCCAAAAGATGCTTTTCACCCAACACAATCCAAAACAGAGAGCTAGAGAAAGAGAGAAGAGAACAAAGAAATCTGAGGTCGACGGGATGGCTCGGTCTCGAATGATGGCGGCTTGTGCGCGGAGGACTCAGTTGCAATGAGAGCTCGGTTGACTCGGCCGTGAATTGTGGACGCGGCGGCGAGCTCAAGGGGGCTAGGCGGTGAACTGTGGACAGCTATGTGCTCGAAACACGGACGGCGGTGTGCTTAGCTACAGAGATGGCGGAATGGTCTGGCGAGCTTGGAATGGACGGTGGAATGGACCGGTGAGCAAGGTGAGTTAAACGGCGAGCAAGGCGGTGACGACGATGAGCTGACGCAACGGTGCAGAGAAGTGCGATATATATGGCCGACGGATCTAATGGGTGGTGCAACGGCTATGATGGAGCTATGACAGGAGACCCACCGATCCCAGCAACAGATTCCTTGGCTTATCCAAACACTCCTCAGACGACATCTACCACTCTGATCCCAGCCACAAATTCCTCGGCTTCATCGTCCTTTTCAGTCAATCAATTTGCGCGGATGGGGTAAACTGCAAAAAATATATAGTTCAGAGGGATTTCTTGCACATACCCCAATATTTCAGGGGGATTTTTTGCAACTTTTATAATTCAAGACGGTTTCTTGCACATACCCTAATAGTTCAGGGTGATTTTTTGCAACTTTTATAGTTTAAAGGGTTTCTTACACATATCCCAATAGTTCAGGGGGGTTTAATGCATTTTACCCATTAATTTATGGTCTCTACTTTCAACAGTCATAGACTTTTGGCTGTGTCAATAGTAAATGTTTTTTCTTAACAATATTGAGGGCATTTAAGATATGAACGGTTGGATTATATGATGTGGATTAATTTGATAATATTTGACCTAGTTTTTGGATGTTTCATAGAAATTCCCATTAGACCTTATTATTCTTAAGTTGTTGGTCGAGTTTGGATAGAATTAGAAGAATTCTTGCCCAGAAAATTGGAGAAATTGGAAAACAACCTGACAAACGGGTCCAAATAGATACCGAATGTTTTGGTGGACCTTTTAAAAGTTGACGACCACTGTCGTACTTGACCCGCATCTTGTCTGTTTCTTCCGCAATTTTCTATTAAAATTGAGTGTGAGTCTCCTGCCTAAATCCTCTTTGTAATTGTTGAGAATAAAAAATCAATTAAGAGAAAATAATCAGTAAATACATTTTTTTTTTTGGTCTAACATCTGCAATTTTACCATCCATAATGGGTATTTAGAATAGAGAGCTCTTATAAAAAAACCTTTGACCTGAATCAGCAAAGTGGTTGGCAAGATAAATCGGGTTTTTGATTTAGGCTCTACGACCTCAACAACCTCTATTGAAACACCAATAAACCAACTCCATCAATGATTGGTGCCTAGTGCTGTGCTCATTTTCTTGATTAACGTGTGAATTGATTTTTCACTTGTCTTTCAAAAAATGATCTCCCAAAGTGATAACAAGATCCTATATATTTGGTTTTAAAATAAAATACTGGATTCTTCGCTAGATGTATAGTACTCTGAATGTTACTATACAAAACATTCTTTATAGACTACCATGAGCTCGACCCCGACTGAGGTCCGTGAAGTGGCAACGTAAATCAGACTTGGTGATTCAGGCTCCTCAACCTTCACTGGACTAGCCCTAAAGCTAAAAGGACATAATATGGACACTTCTTTCCTTAGATAGAATTTATTCCTTAAGAACAAAGTGATATAAAATCAAATTCAGATTCACAATATATTTTCAGAAATGAATATTGTTAAAGGAGAATTGTATTTATTTATTTATTTTTATATTTTTGTTTGAATGGCAAGTGAAGTGCACTTAGGAAAAATTGAGTTTGAATATGATTTTGATTTGAGTGATTCCAGTTGAAATAAATATGGAGACAACTGCAGTATACAAAGACTTGTGGGGTTCAACGTGTTATCTTGCTATAGCAAGACAATTGCACACGAGTACCATGAGGAAATAGACTTTTTTGTCCCAAATATTTGCTGGTCAAATTTAACGACAATTCTAGAGAGTAGAGGGTAAAGTTGATTGGACTAAAATGGTCCATGTTGTGAACTTGGTGTCTGCGAGTATAATAATCAAAGACAAATCGGGTCGTATTACTTGCATTTGGTTACCAAATGTCTCTCTGTGTGTCTGCTGCAATTTTCGTTCTTATGGAGTCGTATTACTTGCATTTGGTTACTAAATGTCTCTCTGTGTGTCTGCTGCAATTTTCGTTCTTATGGAGTTATTTCTAAGCAAAATGTGTGTGTGTGTGTCTAGGTCTTTAATTAATATGTGGTCATGCCCATGGATATGGATTATCTCAGTCGATTGATTCTGGAAGGTCAATAACTAATTACCTAATATGGGTCAATCCATCTCGTGATTTAGACCAGTAAATTAAGTTGAATTTCCCGGATTAACCAAGCCCGATAGTATGTTCTGGGGCACAATGCAAATTTGTTTTTGAAAGGGGTAATTTTAAAATTTCAAAGAATTATACATACAAAAATGTAATTTTTTAAAAGTTGAGGGGGTTATTTTAAAAATTTACAGAATTATACATATAAAAATAAAAAATTTAAAAATTGTAGTGGACAATTTTAATTTTTTTCAAAAATATACATACAAAAAAATAATTTTTATAAAGTTGAGAAGCCAGATACCCCTCTGTCCCGGGCGGAGGCAGGGGAGGCCAGCATGGCCATGGCCCTTCAAAATTTTTATTAACTTTTATTAGTACAACTTAAAATGAAAAATAGTATAAATAAATACATATTTGTCCTCAGAATATTTTCTAACTTTCTATTAAAAATACACGACTTTCTTATATATATATATATATTTCTTAAACCTATCGATATTCTATTAAACTAATCCCAATTGCAATAATAGATAATATATTCACTTTACTTTAGGGTTGAAAGTTTTTTACTTCAAATAACTAATTGATTGATTAATTTCAGGTTAATTGGTTATACAAAGGTATACCAATCGATAATAAAAATATATGAATTTTATTATCTCAAAGATAATTATTTGGTCTTTTGTAGCAGTTATTTGGTCTTTTTTATTAATTTTTGTACATCTTTATGTCATTTTTTACTAGATACAGGCTATATATATATATTTTTTTTACACAAATTGGCTGATGGTCGGTTTGATAAATTTTTGTATGACTGTAATCGATAATATTATCATTATTATTATTATTATTATATATATACTTAGCTTAAAATAGTTTTATATTAATTGTAAGTTCGACCCCTAACCATAGAATCCTGGCTTCGCCTATATATATATATATATATAACTGTTGAATATAAAAACATAAAGAATAATGATAAGGAGACCGAAGAATTAACTCCAAATAAGTATCGAATCTGACTGTTTTTGTCCACCTCATCTACTTAAACAATTTTCAAAAAATAATTATTTAATAAATGAAAAGTATAGCTAATCACGTTAGATTCGGTATTAATTTAGGATTCATTTTTAGTTGCCTTATCATTACCCAAACATAAATTACATTTTTAATTGTCTAATGAATATTGACGATTAATAATTGAACAATTATATATAGATATATATGATATGATAGGTTGATCGTACAAGATATATGATGATTTTTTAATTCAGCAAAATTGCTCAAGTGAAGACCCATTTGAACATAGATTACATGATTCACCAACCCATACAGCGCACAAGCTTGGGCTGCAAGCAAGGGAATAAATATATCATAAAAAAGCAAAATGCTTTTGTAAATTATAGTCAATGATATGATAGGTTGATCGTACAAGATATATGATGATTTTTTAATTCAGCAAAATTGCTGAAGTGAAGACCCATTTGAACATAGATTACATGATTCACCAACCCATGCAGCGCACAAGCTTGGGCTGCAAGCAAGGGAATAAATATATCATAAAAAAGCAAAATGCTTTTGTCAATTATAGTCAAAAGCAATATAGCCAATGAGTAATTTGTACAGCCGCCCCAACTTTCTCTCCCACCTCTTTCTAACTTTCTCTCTCTAACCTCTTCATCACTCTGCCCCCTTACCGGAGTGGGGAGATAATGGCCGTCTCTCACAATTGTAATAAACTCGAGGTGTTATAATAAATATTTTTATTTTATATTTTTTTGTTTTTTTTTTTCGCTAGATCTATTCATATTCGTTTCGTTTTCAGATGACATGGGTGAATTTGTTATTTCCTCCGACTAGATCTGTGATCTAGGTCAGTTTTGATTTTTCCTACCTCAATTTAATCTTTTTCCCCTTGATTTGATCTTGTGCAGAGTTTCTTGTGTGTCGGAGTGCCTTGTGGTTGTAGCTTTGGAGCGGTTGCTGTGTTGATGGCAAGATCTTTCGGTCTCTCCAATTTGCTGCGTTCTCCCATGGTGGTTCTGTTTGCAGAGTGTTGAGCTCTATTTCCTCCACAAATCTGGAACTTGTTATTCATTTATTTATTTGTTTTGCTTCAAGATTTGTATGTCTTTTTTAATTTGGCTTTATGCTTCTGTATTGTTATCTTAACTTTGGACCGTAATATCTTTGTATGACCAAAAGTAATTTGTGAAACTTATATGTAAGTATTTATCCCAAAAAAAAAAAAAAAAAAAATTAAAAATTATAATCAATGCCGTGTTCTTGACATAATGGTTGAAAAGAGTAGAAGGGTTACAAAAGTCAAATGGTTAAAATCTTTGTAAAATAAAATTGAAGCACTTTTACCACCTACTCCAAACTTGTAAAGTTGGACACTCAATCTAATTGGGTATTATGACCTAAAGACTCGTTTCAAACATTTGTTTTTGAGTGTACGTTTATGTATAGAATAAATTCGAGTATGTCACAAAAGATGACGGAATGTGAGCTTCAAAGTGCCACACAGTGTCACATTCCCGTGACATGAGCAATTGTCAAAGGACTTGAATGGATTGAGGTACATGTGAATGTTAAAATAAATTGTGATCCAAAATTACCTTTACAACCAATGTTCGTGTTCTTGACATAATGGTTTAAAGGAGTCCGACTTAGAACTAGGGATGGTAACGGGTGAATTTCTCCACCAGTTAAAAAATTAGTCATACTAAGTCTAATCCTACTCTAGAATGGATTTTTAATTTTTTTACCATTTCTATCTTTATTCCGATAGTCAAACTACCGATTTTACCCGTGTACATTTAACAGCGGGACGGGTTTTGCAACTTTTATTATGTTGTAAAAAAAATTAGTCTGATGTGTTTAAATTGAGTTGATAAATAAACTGACCCAACTTTTAAATTACTAAATAGTGAACATTAATATATTATCTTACACTTTCGACAAAGTAACATAATTCTTAAAAATATTATATATATTTTATATGTATATATTTTTTAAAAAGTAAGTATATAATCGGGACGGTGTCATCACTAAATTCACGATTCACCTTCGCCCCAAACCAATTTCGAGTTTTCAATTATTTTATTATATTCATCCCAAACTCATTTACGGGACTACCAAATTCGCCCCATTAGAGGCAAGACAGAGTGAAAAGCCAACAGATATGAAAAAATTGTCATCCCTACTTAAAACTTTCTTATTTATTTTATTTTTGTCTCCATGTAAGAGGACAAATTAAACTCCAACTTAAGAAAGTAAAAAATGTTCTTTAAATTTTGGAAAGTAATCGGCATATTAAAAAAAGTTTTGCTTAATTACATTTATGGATTTTTTTTTTTTTTTTTTTTTTTTTTTTGAAAAGTGACAAAACTAACCCAATTGTTAGACTGAAATAGTGTTTAAGCCATCAGATGGTTTGACTCTTTTAACCGTCAAGACCCGCAATGTTGAACCCGCCCACATGATGATGCATGAGCCGTCAAGACCCGCAATCGGGGCGGTGTCATCACTAAATTCACGATTCACCTTCGCCCCAAACCAATTTCGAGTTTTCAATTATTTTATTATATTCATCCCAAACTCATTTACGGGACTACCAAATTCGCCCCATTAGAGGCGAGACAGAGTGAAAACCCAACAGATATGAAAAAATTGTCATCCCTACTTAAAACTTTCTTATTTATTTTATTTTTGTCTCGATGTAAGAGGACAAATTAAACTCCAACTTAAGAAAATAAAAAATGTTCTTTAAATTTTGGAAAGTAATCGGCATATTAAAATAAGTTTTGCTTAATTACATTTATGGATTTTTTTTTTTTTTGAAAAGTGACAAAACTAACCCAATTGTTAGACTGAAATAGTGTTTAAGCCATCAGATGGTTTGACTCTTTTAACCGTCAAGACCTGGTTTGACTCTTTTAAAACGCCCCCCCGGGCGCCCGAAAGAATGTTTAAGCCATCGGATGGTTTGACTCTTTTAACAGTCAAGACCTGTAAATAGATAAATAGGTAATTTATGTTAGAGTTTTTATATAAACTCTTTAAATATATCTTTGTCTAATGTAATATAGTTTTATTTAAAATAAAATAGATAATTTGTGGTAGAGTTTTATAAAAATTATTTTATTTTTTTTAAATGTATCCTTGTCTAATTAGATTTCCTTTTATTAAAAAACTCATAATAAAAGGTAATTTATGGTAGAGTTTTATAAAATTTATTTTATTTTTTATACCAATTAATAAATATTTTTTATATTAATAATTTTTGTCTAATTATATATTCTTTTATTAAAAAAACTCATAATAATAAATAGATAAATAGGTAATTTGTGTTAAAGTTTATAGAAACTCTTTAAATATATCCTTGTCTAATGTGATTGTGTTTTATTGAAAATAAAATAGGTAATTTATGGTAGAGTTTTATAGAACTTATTTTATTTTTTTAAAATATATCCTTGTCAAATTAGTTTTCCCTTTAATTAAAAAACTCATAATAAATATAATTTGTGGTAGAATTTTATAGAAATTATTTTATTTTTTATATCAATTAATAAATATTTTTTTATTAATAATTCTTTTCTAATTTGATTTTCTTTTATTAAAAAACTCATAATAAAAAGATAAATAAGTAATTTGTGATAGAATTTTATAGAAACTGTTTAAATATATCTTTGTCTAATGTGATAGAGTTTTATTGAAAATAAAATAGATAATTTGTGTTATAGTTTTATAGAAATTATTTTATTTTCTTTAAATATATTCTTGTCTAATTAAATTTCCTTTTATTAAAAAACTCAGAATAAAATGTAATTTTCGAGAAATTACCCAATTAATTCATCAAAAAATTGATTCATTTGCTAAATAAGAAAAGTATTTATAAACCTAAGATAATGGTTTTGTGGATGTTTAGAACGTCCAATAGTTGAAGTCTAAATACATTCCTTATGACAGCAAAATTTCACTAAAGTAATACATGACACTTTCATGTTTGAAAAATTATTCATAAATTGGCCAAATGAATTCTCTTTTTGAAAAATTCATAATCACTTTCATGTTTGAAAAATTCTCTTTTTTCGTTCTTTCTTATTATACATCATTATCACCACCACTTATATATATTTAATTTTTCAATTCATATGGTAGTATACTTTAATGTTTGAAAAGTCCTTCATAATCATCATCCTTACCTTCACCGTGTATGAATTGAATCGGCCAAATAAATTATCTTTTTTTATTCTTTCCTATTATATATCATATCACCATCACTTAGATTAAAATTTTCAATTCATATGCTAGTATTTATCCAACATACACATAAAAACAAAGAGGCTGAATAAATTATTTATAGAGTTACAAGTCCCATTCAGGTTGTAACTCTGCAACTTTTTCAAAGGCATTAACAATATGAAATTACCTTTTTCCTAACTTAGCTTTCAAAAAAATAAAACCAAATGATTTTTTTTTTTTTTTTTTTTTTTGAGCTATTACAAGTTTTTTATTCTCCTAGAATTAGAAGATTATATTCAAAAAATTGAACCAAGAAGGCTCATAACCGCCAGGTATAAAGTTGGGACAATCAAGGCAAAAACTTACTTAATCAAAATTTGACAAATTTGTTTTCAATTAAATTTATTATATTGAGAGAACAATAACAATATTTAAATTTAATCAAATATATATATATATATATATATATATATATATATATATATATATGTATAATTACAACCCATATATTTATATATATAATAAAAAATTAACGAATAACCCCACTTACCTTGCCAAAAAAAAGTCTTCCGTCTTGGCAAAAGTTGAAAAAAATAATAAGAAGAAGAGAAAGACAATTGATTAGTTTTTATTTTTATTTTTTATGTACATTAAATGTGGCAATATATATAATAAAACAATGCATGGTAAAACATAAAATTAATAATAAAACAATGCATGATCAAAACATAACTAATGAGCTACCCTACCAATAGGGGGTGTGGGGGTGACACGTACCTTGGAAAAAATAGAAAATTGATGTGATTAGAGCATGAAAAAAATATATATAATTCGAGCATGGGTAAAACAAGCAGTGCTAAAAAACATGGATTATGAATTATGTGAAAAAAATAATAAAACAATGCATTATCAAGACATAACTAATGAGTTATTCTACCAATAGGGGGTGGGGGTGACATGTACCTTAGAAAAAAGAAAATTGATGTGATTAGATCAAGGCAAAAATAATACTTATATATATAGAGAGTATAAATTTAATTAATAAATATTTTTTTATAATTTGTGCAACTCCAAAACGGACTCTTTTTCTCCCTCACCATGAGGATGACTGTTTTTATATTTATTGTATCGTGCAATATAAATCAGAGTAGTATGGTATAATTCTAATTTTAATTATTTGGTTTTGAATTTTATTAGGTAATTGGCGCAGTATGGTATAATTTGAATTTGAATTATTAGGTTTTGAATTTTATTAGATAATTTGAAAGTGGTGATTGAGTTTGAGTTGGATTTTATTAGGTAATTTATAATTTAAATTAAACTCTTTTTATATTTTGCTAATATGAATTTTATTAGGTAATTTTTAATTTGAATTAGACTCTTTTTATATTTTGTTAATTTAGTATAGTATAATTTTAATTTTAATTATTAGGTTTTAAATTTTATTAGGTTTTGAATTTTATTAGGTAATTGGAGTAGTATAGTATAATTTGAATTTGAATTATTAGGTTTTGAATTTTATTAGGTAATTTGAAAGTGGTGATTGAGTTTGAGTTGAATTTTATTAAGTAATTTATAATTTAAATTAAACTCTTTTTATAATTTTTTAATTTGAATTTTAGTAGGTAATTTATAATTTGAATTAGCCTTTTTTTATATTTTGTTAATTTGAATTTTATTAAGTAATTTTGAGTTTTATAGAATTTATATCAATTAATAAATAAATACTGAAATATAGATATAGATTTGAATTTTATTAAGTAATTTATAATTTGAATTAGACTATTTTTATATTTTGTTAATTTGAATTTTATTAGGTAATTTTGAGTTTTATAAAATTTATATCAATTAATAAATAAATACTGAAACACTGAAACTCTTTACACATTTAATAATAATATAATATATATTTTTAAACCCAATAAGCTTTCAACTATCATTTCACTTATCTATTTTTTTTTCCCTCCTTCAATGCAATGGTTTTTAAAACGCTATGAGCCCGAATGACTCTTTCACTTTAAGTTTGAATAATTTTTAAAAGAATTTACAAAATAAATATATATATATATAAAATAATTAAAGTGGTCAGCCCAATAAACACCATACCTACTAGTGGCCACTTAAAATGAAGGGCTAACATAACTCTCTATTCTTTAAAAGTAGAGAATCAAAAGTGGATAACCATACAAGACGTTTTTATATTTATATATGGCATTTTATCATGTAATGTTTTTTTTTTTTTTAACATTATATATTGTCAGGTTAGTTTCATTTTTAAAACAATAATAATAAAATAAAAAATATAATAATATTATCATGTTCAATGTATCCCTTGAATAAACTTCTTCACTCCCTCATTGATCACATTTAAAATCTATTGGTGAGGAAGTATCAAACCTTGATGGGGACAATATTTCACCTTACAGGTGCTTGTCAGTGATCCATATTTTTTAATAGAGTTTATATTATTTTTATTATTATTATAATTGTTAAGTAGTTTAGTTTAGGTTTTAAATTTTTTTCTAAAATTAGTTTCTTTATTTATTTAGTTTACTGAAATAATTAGTTTACTTTATAATTTTAGAGTTTTATTTATTATAAAAATATGTACTGCAATAACAAAAGAAAGATCAATCAATTTTATTAATAAAATATCATATTTTTCTCTGAATTCAAGACTTGTGAAGGAATTTATCGTTTCGTTGTGTCAATAAATAATCAATGTACAAATCATTCACATTTTTTTCCTTTTCCTGATTTTACTGAATTCTTAGTGACTCAAGTGTAACTAACATTGCCGACTTAATAGTATTAAATAAGAAAAAAAAACTTTGCCGACTTCATTTCTGAAAAAAATTAAAACTTTGATTAAGGATATTTGGGTTCATTTAAATTAGTTTTCTGAGAGTAGAATTACTAGAGAACAATAGGAAATAGAAATTCCAAAATATCAGTTGGCAATTTTTAAAAAAACAACTTCGAAATAAGAGTTAAATTTTTTAAAAATATCCCTTTATAATTATCTGAAAAATTGTTTTAAAATATTCATAGAATTCATGAAATTAAACAGTTTCTGCTACTTGGCAATGGCATCAAACTTTGACTATTAACCACTCAATTAAGCGCCAATTAATTCTGTAGACCGGTCATGATCATTAAACTACCAGGCCAGCCGATTGATGATTTTATTTCCATTTTTGGTGAAACAAATCAAGATATGCAGGCAAGGTCTTGTGATTTTGTTAATCCTTTGCCAACCTCCTTACTAGTTATATACATACATATGCACATGCATATATATATATATGTGTGTATCTATGGAAAAATAACATTTCTCTGCGTCGGTAAACACAGACTAGACACGTCCCCTTGTAGGGTGTTGCCGACTCGTCAAAATAGCGCTTTTCATATATGTAAGACAAGTAATGCTATAATATTTGATCATTTATTTGTGTGACTTCAATAAATAGTGTTTAACAAATATTCTGAATTTAAGATATAATATCTCCCCTCATATATTTTGTGTCTCAATTGTTGTAACTGTGGGACAGTCTGACGTGTGCTATGGTCACACCTTTGAGTGATCCAGATTGTCCATGATAGTATAACATATGTAGTGAGTATATTTTAATAATTATCACAAGTTTGAAGAAAAAATAAATAAATAAATAAAAAATAAAAAAAATTTAATTGATAAGAACATCTATCATTTTTCATATATATCCAATTAAATTTGGAACGCGTTATTATCATTCATTTACAAGCAAAATTGACCTTTGTGATAGGGGGTCCTTTATAAACATTCTCTTCTCACAAGTAAACCCTAAAATGGATAACGTACATCCCTCAAAATATCTATGTCTACTTCTAGTTGGTATAATACTCCCAACTTTATGTACATAGCTACGCATATATATATATAATGGTCATTACCAAAAACCCTAAAATAGATATGAGCATCCTCAAAATATCTCCCCCTGCTACGTACTAATATAATCATTCAAAATATCTACCTCTGCTTCTACTATAGTAATTGTGTAACATTTAATTACTTTGTTTTGGGAAAAGATATTGGTGACATTTATTGTGTAGACGAGTTTCGAAATTCCTTAGTATAAAGAGCGTGCAAAACGAATACTTTCTCTATCCCAAAAGAGTATAATTATGAAATTTTTCCAACCTGCCAACAATAGCCTCCTCCCATTTTTTTAGTGTCCTTTATTGCCCTAACATTGAGCATGCAAAACGAATAATATCTAGAATAGATAATGTACACCCCTCAAAATATCTACGTCTACTTATGATTGGTATAATACTTGCAACTTTATGTACATAGCTACGTATATATATAATGGTCATTACCAAAAACCCTAAAATAGACATGAGTATTATCCCTCAAAATATCTTCCCCTGCTACTAATATAATCATTCAAAATATCTACCTCTGCTGCTATAATAATCGTGTAACATTTTACTTTGGTTTGGGAAAAGATGTTAGACATTCTTACGTACGTGGAACAATTTTTATATATGTAGACAAGTTTCGAAAAATCATTAGTACGAAGAGTATACAAAACGAGATACTTTCTCTGTCGCAAAATAGTTGTTCACCATAAAAATCGAAAGAGTTATATTTAAATTCTAAAATTCTTCCAACACGCGATCCTTTACTGCCCTAATCTTCCTCACAAGAATGTCTTGACCTGCCAGCAATAGCCTCTCTTCCCAATTTTTTTTATTTATTTTAGTGTCTTTTGTTGCCCTAACATTGAACGTGCAAAACGAACAATATCTAAACAAAAATCACGGTAACTTAGAATATATATATAATATTATATAATAGTGTCATTACAAAGACCAAAAACTTGCTAGTGCTTGAGAAATTCAAAAGAAGTGTCCAATAAGCAAGCAAATGGGTCACCACCAAAACCACTTATCATCTTCAACGTTTCCAAGGGGCATGGGTTCATTTTCCCACCTTCCACAGGAAAATTCACTTCCTGTAGTGGTTGATTGTCCTTGATTTTCTTTTCCAGGAAAATACTAGCTTTCCTGGAAATTGAAGGAAAGAGGGTGACACAAAATTAATTACCCAGCAGCCTATTAACACAACGATTGTAAAATCAAAGAACAAGAAGATCAAGTACTCTTTCCTTCTATTCCTCAAGCGGACGTAAATGCTTGAATCATGACGATACGCAATTGATCACGACGAAGCAAAAACGCATTGATTGTGTTCTTTTTGTGTTGACTGTTGTTTTCAAACGTTTGAATTTTTGAACTAGACTTTTCCCTTCGTGTTCCTACGTTATTTTAGTTTCAATTTTATCATACTAATCAATAGTTATGTCTATTAATTGAAAATTAAAATTATGAAAACTTTCTAAATTAATCAAATTCGTTAAATTTGATCATATTCCATAAAATATATATGGTGCCTCTGTAAATGGAATACTTCAATAATTTACCAATTCAATTCCATCATTAAAGTTTAGATGCATAGTCAAGTGTTCACACACGTTAATAGTTGGTGAGGCACTGAGACCACTAAGTGGTCCTATTTTTATTATGTTTTTTTTTTTTTTGTGTAGTGTTATAAAGTATTCAGATTTACTTCAAAATAAATTAAAGTATTTTTTTTCTTCTTCTTTTTTTCGGGTATTTAAATTTAGACGCCAAGAATAAAGAAAAATTTGTCAGTCATGACTCTCATGATGTCATTTTCCGTGGTCTAACTAGTTCTATAAATAGTCGAAGTATTTTATCATTTCTCTCACTGCATTGGTTGAGAAAACACAATACCATACATTGTATTGTATTCCAAGTATTCTTTTAAAAAAAAAATAGAAGATAATGGCGGGTTTCACTACTGAGAATCACCAGCTTCTGTCTAAGATAGCCATGACCGATCAACACGGCGAGAACTCGCCTTACTTCGATGGATGGAAAGCGTACGACAATGATCCTTTTCACCCTACTGAAAACCGTAACGGGGTTATTCAAATGGGTCTTGCAGAAAATCAGGTTTGGTGCATAATATATATATATATATATATACAGTTATACACACACACATTCATTTCTATGTTGTGCCTCATTTAACAATGCAAGCTCAAATTTTAAATTTTGTTTTTTGGTTGGATTTTATTCGCAGCTTTGTTTCGACTTAATTGAGGACTGGATTAAGAAAAACCCAACAGCATCCATCTGCACCATTGAAGGAGTCAATAACTTCAAGGACATAGCTAACTTTCAAGACTACCACGGCTTGCCTGAGTTTAGAAAGGTATAATGAAATGCCATGCAGTACTGCAATGATGACTTACATAAATTACCTGCAATCATACTAAAGTCACACATCTATATAAACACTAAGGTCACACACACAATTAACTACATATGTATATGTGTATCATCATTCTTAGGAATATAGTACTATATATAAAGGTAAAACCATTTTTTTTTTTTTTTTTTGGGAATGGTAGTGATATGATGTGCATTTTGGTATGTTTTTTCAGGCGGTGGCGAAGTTTATGGGGAGAGTGAGAGGAGGAAGGGTGACATTCGATCCAGACCGTATAGTAATGGCTGGTGGAGCCACCGGAGCTAATGAGCTGATCATGTTTTGTTTGGCTGATCCCGGGGACGCATTTTTGGTTCCCTCTCCTTATTATCCAGCGTATGCATCGATCAGACTAATTCTTTCTGCATTCTTATTGTTATCAACATGCATTTCCCAAAAAAAAAAAAAAAAATTTGCAAAATTCAATTATTCCATCTTATGCCTGAAGTTCTTGCTTTTCATTCTTGGTTGTGCATAGAAGGTCGTCCTGTTGCTTTTCATGCATTTGTGGATAATCTTTTTCATAGCCATTCTTGGATGAATTTAACCAAACCTATTACTTATTTTCATTCTTTTTTTCTTTTAGCTAGATCTAGAGAGAGAGATCAATTTAATTAATTAAATGTTAATGTAATAGATTAACAAAGTAATTAATAAACAACTATATATTGGAACCAAAATATAGAATTAAAGTAAGAGATCTTATTCTTTTCTCCTTCTTTTCTTTCATACATATTTTATGAAAGCCAAAGTCAAAGGAATAATATTTCTGATCTGCCACTGAGTATAATCAACCATACAAATTTTATATTTAGTTGGTCAAAATCACACTTTTGGAATTGAATACCTCTACCGAAAAGCCTTTAGCGGCAGGCAAGAAATTTTTTTTTTCGGAAGTTGGCAGGCAAGAATTTCTTTAAACTTGGGAGACAAGGAGCTCCATTTTTTCTCAGTACTGACCCCACCTTTTCTTTTTGAATCATCGAGCCCAGATCATGCCTGTACTAATATTGCAAATTTTCAAAGTCTCAACCTAATGCAGTTAATTAGTCCAATGCGTGCTCTTGTGATCCAGCAGGAAACCAAGTCAGAATAATGGAATTTAGGTTCACCATTTGACCACTGACCAGTTGATATGCAGAATTTTTTAGTATTAGAAAAGTAACGACTATCTTAATTTTCAACAAAAAAAAAAAGGAAAAAAAAAAAGAAAAGTAAATGACTACTTACATGACTTGACCATTAAGTAATTATCGTTGACATCCAACCCTCTTCGGACTCTGTAAGAGTAAGAGTTTCGTGTACTGATTTAATCGACTTTTACTTAAATTTATTCTATTAGTTTTACTTATAGTTTTGTGTTTTATTTCAGATTTAATCGCGATCTGGGATGGAGAACCGGGGTGAAGCTAATTCCAGTTATCTGCCATAGCTCTAACAATTTTCAGATCACCAAAGAAGCACTAGAAGAGGCATATGAGAAAGCCAAAGAGGCTAACATCAAAGTGAAAGGCTTGATCATAACAAACCCTTCAAACCCTCTTGGCATTGTGTTAAGTAAAGAAACACTTAGAAGCGTGGTGAGCTTCATTAATGAAAAGAGCATCCACCTTGTCTGCGACGAAATCTATTCAGCCACTGTCTTCAGCCTCCCTAACTTCGTAAGCACTTCTGAGATCATCCAAGAAATGGAATGCATTAATCGCGACCTCATTCACATCATCTACAGTTTGTCCAAGGACATGGGCCTCCCTGGCTTTAGGGTCGGAATAGTTTACTCATACAATGATGCTGTGGTGAGTTGTGGACGAAAGATGTCAAGTTTCGGATTAGTCTCTTCGCAGACACAGCACTTGCTGGCGTCCATGCTCTCTGACGATGAATTTGTAGGGAGATTTCTCGCTGAGAGCGCGAAGAGGCTAGCGAAAAGGCACAAGATCTTCACTGAGGGACTTGAACAAGTGGGGATCACTTGTTTAAAAAGCAATGCAGGCCTTTTTTGTTGGATGAACTTACGGCAGCTGCTGAAAGAACAAACACTTGAAGGTGAAATGGAGCTATGGCGGGTGATAATCAACAATGTGAAGCTCAATGTCTCTCCTGGCTCGTCTTTCGAATGCAATGAGCCTGGTTGGTTTAGGGTTTGCTTTGCGAACATGGATGATGCCACGGTTGAAGTTGCACTGAAAAGAATCCGACAATTTGTGCGCTGCCAAAGGAAGGAGGGAGAGGCAGTAACGGGAAAGAGTAGTTGGCGATTGCAAAAGAATCTGAGGCTTAGCTTCTCATCAAGAATGTGCGATGAGGGTTTTATGTCACCGCGCATGGGGTCGCCCCACTCCCCCATCCCTCACTCACCGCTGGTTCGAGCCAGGAATTAATTAAGCTATAATTAAATACCATCTCTATGCATGTATTAGTAATTAATTTGTTAATTGTGTGTACTTAGAATTGAGTTGATCCGTTAATTTAATTATCTGTACTTAGCTGTTAATTTATAATCATGTAGAAATAATGACACTAGGATGCGACTTGCACCTTGATATGTTCCATAAATGAAATTAATGTGTTTTTAAAGAGTGCGCGCATATATATATATATACACAAAGAGAAAGCGATATATATACATCTGTATTAAAGGTAAAATTGTGTGCATGGAATTTTCCTCAAACTACTTTATAATGAGAGTGTGCAAAATTTTCTATTTTTTGGATGTAATTTGGACCAAGCCTACGTCGGACCAAACATGAGTAGTAGTTTTTGAAAAATGAAACTTGTCCGAATTTGGACCAAACATCACTGCTGGTCTTGTAAGTTGTAACAGTAAAAAGTTAAAACAACTCTCACAGAGTAAGAGGAGATTGCTGAACCATATAGCTGAAATTGGTTAAAGTGGGACCACCTGTACGCGGATCGACGCACCAACTCAGAGCTTAAACCAAACAACATGGCGGATTGTAGTTTGCTTACTATATGGTGTACGTATACACATTTTAACACACAATGCACATAGTCGCATACATACATATTACATATATATATATATATATGTATACATATATCATCAACAGTGATGCATGCAGAATTAATGCAACTGGAGAAACCTTTAGATTGCGTATGTTGACAAGATTAGTTGGTATAGTGATACACAAGTGCAACTAAACATCACATCACACGCTTATTTGGATGCCACTACCCAACATAAACGATAAAAATAAAAAAAATTAGGGAAAATTACATATAAATGGAGTCAAAGTTCCATATTTACTTAGAGGCTGAGTCAAAGTTTCATATTTCTCTAAAATGGATTGATGAGGTGGCACATGGTTTTTTACTGTTTAGAAATTGTGGTGCCTAAAATATCCTTCCGCGAAGGTACTACTTTTTCTTCGAAGGTATTACTTTTTTGAACTGAAGGTACTACTTTTTGACGTCCAGGTACCATGTTTTTTAAACACCCGCGAAGGTACTACTTTTTTTCCGAAGGTACTACTTTTTTGAACTGAAGGTACTATTTTTTTGCACTGAATGTACTACTTTTTTATTAGGGAAGGGTATTTTAGGCACCACAATTTTCTAAACAGTAAAAAACTATGTGCCACCTCAGCAATCCATTTTATAGAAATATGGAACTTTGACTCAGTCTCTAAGTAAATATGGAATTTTGACTCCATTTATATGTAATTTTCCCAAAAAACTAATCCAATTACTCCTATTAAACTTGATATATATATACACATGTAATTAATATATATATATCAATAGTGTCATGACATGAACTTAATTAATACAAGTTTATAATTTTATATTTTTATGGTGGTACCGGCCTTGTGTTTATCACAATATATGCATGACTCAATCCCAATCCTAAATTTGTGGCGCGCGTTTAATTACCACTATTGAGTCTATTTCTAGCATATATTGTATTGCTTTTTGGTGATTAAATTTAATTGGCAGGTATACACGTAATAATGCTTGCTTTTTGTCATTGTGTTATATATATACACACACACAATACACGTAACGCGCACGCACATACAACTTAGCCTCTGTCATGCATCAAACTGGTGTGACGAATTGCAAGTGGCATGAATGGATCTGTCTCTTTACGTGGATGGAATAAAATGATACACATATATATAGAGAGAGATCTCTCAAGTCTCTTTCTCGTTCTGTATAGCTGATATAACATGCCTGACCCACAAATTGACATTATTTTTGCGATCCATTTGGTTGCCTTCCCAAACTTTATTTATTTTCGACCGACCTTTGATTTTCATGGAATTATAAAAAATTTCAACAGAATTAAATTGGCTTATGTCCTACCAAATATATCTATACTTGTTTGCAATGGAACAAATAACAAAAGTTTCTTCATCAAAATATGTGCATGCATGTATTCATAGATACACACACCAAAAGTTTACTTCAATTAATACTTAGCAGATAAAAATTGTAGCAGACATGAGACTCGAATGCTCTGGTAAAATTTTAAAAGCCGTGGTTACACACTCCGAATTAAATTAAAACAAGGTAAGAGAGTTTTCAGTGATGTGGCCCACAATCCCTCTCTCAGTTTCACTTTTTGATGTGTGAAGAATTTTCCAGAACTTAAATGATCTAATTATGTAACAGTTGCATCACTCCAAGAGAGAACATATACAGCCTAGTGAAATATTAAAACTTACTTGACACTTCACTATTTGCTTTATATATAAAAAGGGTAAAGTGAAAAAAAAAAAAAAAAAAAAATACCCTGCTATATATATATATATATATATATATATATATATATATATATATTGTACAAATATATTCTCTCGTGTTAAAAAAAATCCTACATTTTCTAAATTGAGCAAATAAAGATAATTCTTCAATGTAAAGATTGAAATACTTATGATATCTTCAAGACAAAAATAAAAATGAAAAAACACTTATTTCAAAATTTTGGAATTTATAAATAAATAAAAAATTGGGGGCTTTTATAAAAATTTTGGGTTTTGGGGTTCTTATAAAAAAAATTGGGATTTTTGGGGGGTTTTTTATTTTAAAAAAATTGAAGACTGAAATACCGAAAATGCCCTTTTAAGGGTATTTTGGGGTTTTTATAAATAAAAAAATTGGTCAAAATTGACAATTAGGGGACAATTTGCTACAAAAATTTAAAATACAGGGATTTATATGCACTTTAAAAAAAGTGGGATGTTTCTTGCAGATTTTTTTTTGTACTTTACCCTTTAAAAATGTAGGGAAAACAAAAACAAACAAAAAAAACAAAATTAGAGAGAGAGAGAGATCTACAAAAAAAAAGTATATAACAAAAAAGTTAAAATATAATTATAGAAGAGATGAGAGGAGACAATAATGTTGACATGATAGAAGAGCTATGTAGGTCAATGGCTAAAGCAGGGCATCCAGAATAGAGTTATGAAACAAAAACTATATCTGTGACCAAAAAAAAAAAATCATGGAGTCCAGATTTAGTGTATACTGGTTATATATAATGTTTTTTCGGGGAAGGGATTATATATAATGTTAAAAGACCTTACCTGACACTTCAACATTGAAATTTAATACAACTACAGAAAATGTAGGTTAAAAGAGTGCAAATAAAAGTATGCATGTTTAACAAATCAGCATTAGAAAATATCATCAGAACTTGACTAGTCATAGAGAGATTATAGGCAAATTATTTTCAGAATTAAACTGATGCCACAACATTCAAAACTACATATCTTTATGATCTATTTTTCTTCTTCCAGAGTATTCAAATCCAGTTATATATCATAGACTGATCAATATTTTCATTCTTTTACAGCATCATTATATGAGACTGAGCAGACAGATACATATTCATAATTTCATATTAGGAACATGATTTCTAACACAAGCATTCACAATGCCAAAACTTTATTTAGCTGATCACTACACACCATTAAACCCGAACAGAACGATAAAGCCCCACCATCTATATACACAAGAGCTTCTCTGTTCTTGGGCGTCGCCTCATATTCGAGGATTCAAATCCCAACTCCAATTAAAAAGATAGAAAACAAAAAAAGACTCTACTTAATTCCTTACCAAATTAAGAGATAACACATGCGTTTGGATTCTCTTCCACGCTGTGATGAACATACTGGTATGTGTGCATTGGATGATAGAATGTGTATGGCATGATCTCCATCACGGCCTGTTCTAGTTCCTTCTTCTTCTCGTCTTCCTTCTTTGGTTCTTCCTTTTTAGCTACTTCCTCTTTCTTTGGTTCCTCCTTCTTCTCTTCTTCCTTTTTCGCCTCCTCTTTCTTCTCGGGCTCTTTTGCTGGCCCTACTGTAATTATATCTGTCAACCAGAATTTTCTCAGCTTGCTCACTACACTTATAGGATCAACCGTCCCAACCACAGTCAATTTCTTCTCCTTCGTATCCACGGAGATGGAATCAATTCCTACACAATCAATTCCAACAGAAGTCAATTCCCTATAATTCATCTAATTTTCCTCTTCGAATGCCCATAATAATTGGTCCCCAAATCCTGCCCCGGGTGTGCCCTCACCATGCAAATGGAATCAAAACCCTCCGGACTTATTTCAGTGCCACAATGCGCAAGAATTTAAATAAAATTGACTCTTTTGAGGCTGGTAGCAAGGAGAGGAACTAAACTCAAGACGTCCGCGTTCTCATGCTTAGTCCTTGACAAACTGTTCAATCCAAATTGGCCGGAATTTCTTTATATTGAGTTATATTTTTTTTTTTAATTCAGTTATGTAGAAGAAGAATTATTGGTCATAAAGAGGCCTAGGTTTGATTTTGAGATTAGATAACCCACAATCTTGTATTATCTTTACACACCTAATGAGAATTTCGAGTTCTCTACACGGTGAACTTATTAGGCTTTAAATTGAACCATATAAATCTTTGTGCTGTGCCTTCTGTGATTGTAGAGTTTGCCAACAAGTAGAGGTAGTAAGAGCTCATATTTCTCGAATTTTTCCTTGAATTTTTCCTTAAAGAATTAAGCTATGTTAACCATTCTAATTAATCAAAAAAAATCAGTGAACTATTCTCAATGAGAGAAATATTTCAAAAAACAAGATACATGTAAATTAATTAATTTATTTTCCAGAGTAAAAGCTCAAGAAAGCTTAAATTTTTTCCTTGAGGCTGGCCTCTGTTCTGTACTTTGAAAGAACAAGGAAAATGCTTAAGAAAGAAACACATTTCTTAAACATTGCTTTCTATACATTTTCAGTTCTTCTCCAAGAACCAAATAGAGAAGAAAATGAGCTTTTTCTCCTAGAAAATGTTAAATTTTCCATGAAAACAAACAGAATGAGAACAGTTAAATTGGAAATTTTGAAACCTGAAAGAGCAGAGACTATCTTCATGGCCTTCCGCTTGTCTCTGTCATCTTGCAATTCCAATTTCAAGATAAACTTCTGCCAAAACACAATATGTAAATCAGAACCTATCAAGCTTCTTACCAATCAAACAGATCAGAGTAAAACAAGATACTGATCAAATCCAGAGAATTTAAACAAGAACACCCAAAATTAATAATAATAATTCAGAATCAACTAAGCTTAATCATTAAACCAGAAAACCACTATATTCACAAAAAACGAATAAAACCCGGTTCAACATTTATATATGAACATTTTCAGAAAGTAGTAAAACAAAAGGCAATCCAAGTTAAATACCATGAAGTTCTAGGACCAAAAAAAAGGTTGATTTGATTATTTGAAGATTTCTTTTTTTAAAAGATTATGAAAAGTATGACCCATAGAAGTCTAGATTTCCATAAATGAATTAAACTAAGTGTTAAAACTGAATTTTATGCAAAACCCATCATTTAAATTGGAAAAATAAATAAATAAATAAAAATAATAGTAATAAAGCTTACAGTGAATCGGAGCAAAAGAAAGGAATATAGTGAATCAGAAGTAAAAGTGAAAATCAAACCTTCATTTGGGTTGCTTTTAGAGGGCTGTGAGTCAGAGCTGAAAATGCAAATGGGATCAGAACCAAAGAAGATGAATTTTGTGAGGAGAGAGTAGAGAGAGAGAGAGAAGAAAATGTTGGAAGGAGCAATAGAAGACGAAATCGAATAATGCGTTTCGAAAAGAGTTTTGGACGGACACAAAAACAAAAAAGAAAAAGCCGAATCAGAACAAGAAAGAAAGAATAGGAGAGAGATAGAGAGAGAAGTGGAGTGGAGCTCAATACAGGACCATTTTAGGCCAGCAGAGTTATTCATGAAGCTCTGCAAGCAGAAAAAAGGTCTATCGCTTTCTGGGGCCTTCATTGATAACAACCACGTTAATCATGGGGAGCGTGACAACCACGTCCACCTCATCTTGACATGGCAAGCACTGCTTGCCATGTAGTTTTTCAAGTTGTGGGTCCACGTGGCAGGGAATCTTTGCCCTTCTGCTTGGTAATTTTCTCAAGGTGGCATGATTCCCGGTCTCCGGATCCTCTACAGCAACAACACCGTAATTATAATTATAACCAACCGTATAAATAGACTGATTATACGTGTAAATAATTATAATCATCTATTAACAATACAATATTATGTTTACTAAAAAAAATTCTTGTTATGATGCAAGACGTTGACAATAAATTCAGCTTTCATTTTCACTTGTCAATTTTGTTCGAGGAACAAGATTCTTTTTTTTTTGTTCCGTTATAATGATAATGCGAATTCAACATACGTGACAGGGAATCTTTGCCCTTCAGATTGGAAATTTTCTCAAGGTGGAGTGCCCGGATCCTCTGTCGCAAACTAAGTCACATAAAACGTGAGCGAAAGCGAAATCGAATTCGAAAGCGGGAACGTGAGAGTGGCAAAATTAAGTTATAAGCAGTAAAAATTTGAACGAGAACGTGTGCGAAGCGTGAGAGCAATACCGGTTGAAAATGATTGTGTAACAAAAAATTATTTTAATGATGCGAAACTAAGTATATTATGAGTATATAATGAGCTGATTTTTTTTGACAATAAATTAAGCTTTCATGACAATAAACTATTCAATAAACAAATTTTTATTACACTGAGCACATTTATTTATTTAAATAAATAAATAAATGATCATGAACTGTAGAGGCGCGTGAATTTCTATCCGTCATCAGTTTAGGCCAACGTAGAGTGGATCCCACAAGTCAAATTCAACGTACTTTTGGAAGTACTCATCTCTGCCGTAAATTTGGAATGGTAATTTTGCTACTATACTTTCTGTCTCGAATGCAAAAGGTTGACCATCATAATCAATTTAGTAATTTAATAAAATAACCATTCTTTTTCTCCCACAATTCTTTAACAAATTAAATTTTTAATTGATACTTACACAAGCTTTTAATAAATTGTTTGAGAGAATTTGAATGTTCTATTCATACATTATTTACATGATGTGATATTTTGTCCTGAATTTGTTGTTCATGTATAATAAAATATGAATTGGTTCATGGCTTATTTTTTCTATTTCAAGTGACTAGTCACTATTTATAAAAATTAAAAATTAAAAACATATTACTTTAATCACAAGAATATGAAATTAATTTTTTTCCTAAGCAAATATGAAATTGTTAAAACATTAATAAAAAAATAAAATGCTTCATGTTACAAATTAAGTGAAATAAACATAAAATAAATACAATGAGTTCCAAATCATGATGACGTTATTAAACATTAAATGCTTCGGTGTACGTTATAGTTATTGGATGGAGACACCGTAAGGTGTGGTCAGTGAGGGTATACCTTGTGATAAATTTTTTTAAATAATTTAATTGAAATTTTAGAGAATAAAAAATATTTTTAAATCTCTTTATATGGAATTGAGTAACACTGTTGATTTAACCAACCGACGGTGTTTGAATGAGGAAAGTAGCATGTTGTTGAGAAAGTATTACGTGGTCCTTCCCTTGCTGATACATACCCAGATTTTATAGGGACAGTTGGACAAAAGTAGACGGCCGGCCTATCAACCACGTACAACTTCTATGGTTCAACTGAGTTATGATGGCATGACCCATCCATTTGATTCGATACTTCAATACCACCATATATTTTTTTGTTTTTATTATTATTTTTATAAATGTAACAAGTAATTCCTTACAGCTATCAATAGTGGGCCCAATGAGTATCAATGGATATTATTATTATTATTTTTATTGTTATATTAACGAATATTTTGTTATCAATGGAAGAGTTTTATTAGGGTAAATTTGTAATCTATCATATAAGTCAAAAGTGTCACTACACAAGTCAAATGGCATTTAGCTTATTAGAGCATGTCTAATAGCATTTGTATAATTGTAGGTTGGATGGGAAGGAAAAAAATTAAATGAAAGAGAGTAAATAAAGGAAGAATGAGATTATCTAGAAATGAGATTATATTTTTTTCTTTTTTTTGTTCGATTGGACAGAAAAGGAGAAGAGGAGAAACTGACAATTTACTTTAATGCGTAGAATAAAAGGAAAGAGAAAATCTTAAAATATTTTTTCCATTAAACTCATCATTTACTTTATTTATGGGATTTATTAAATAAGGATGATGTAGTAATTTAAAACTTCTATAATATAATCACTTATCTTTTCTCATATATTTAGCTCATATTTTGACGTACGAAAATTTTTGAAAGAGGAAGGATGATGCATCAATCCATTATATTATCATTTCTTTCCTTACCTTATATTATCTATAACGAACGAAAAAAATTAGTTCATCCATTCCTATTTTTCTTTCATCCTTCTTCCTTCCTTCCTACCCAACATAGCATAAAATTAGGCTCTTCGAATTTGCCACATCAGCATTTTAGGCTATCAAATTCTTAGTTATCGCATGTATTCCAATGGTGCATTTTTAAAATTTTATATTTTTTAATTTTTCCTAGCGTCTATATTCCTAACATCCATAATTTTTTTTAAAAACTATATGAGTTTTAAAAATAAATAAATAATGAAACACTAGTATTAAAATCAACTAGAAAAAATGAACAATCATATGAGAAACTTGAGTTAATCATATAGGAAGTTTGAGTTATTAGTAGTAACATTGAAATTTATTTTTTATTTTTTTAAAAAAAGGAAAAACTACAGTTAAGTAGATTTAGGAACCTTAAATAACAAAGTAGTCTATTTTTAAAGTTAATTTTTCAATTTGGTCAGGTTAGATAAAATAATTACATATGCATTAAAAACTATTATTTAGGTTCAAAATACCCTCTAAATTCTTATTTTAAAATACCAAAATATCCTTCCTAAATCAAATAATTTTTTCATTCATAAAATTTAGAAAAATCAGATTTCTGAGTTGACTTTCAACTTGACATTTTTGCATATGGTGTATATATTACCAAAATAAATAAAATAAAAAATAACATTGAACCATATGGATTAGGAGATATTATTATTATATATGTATATATATATATATCCATATGGTTCAAACTTGCAAATATCAATTTAGAAATAAACAAATAATTTAGTGAAAATTCATTATGTATAGAAATTTTTTTTTTCCCCACTAAGTGGAATTTCATCCTATATTCATATATAAATATATATAAAATTTTATTTGCGCATTACTTTTATCATATCTCCTAATTCATACCAATATAAACATGCAAGTATATATTGATTTTTTTTTTTTATATATATTATTGTTATAAGTTATCGTGTGTGTGTGTGTGTAAATGTTGTAGCAATATGGTTCAAAATTAAAAGAAATAAATTATTTAAAGAAAGTACTTGATTTTAGGAGAATAATTTTTAATATTTTGGAATAACTGTTTGAAGGACATTTTAGAACTAAACAATTATTATTGATGCATATGTAATTATTTTACTTAATTCAATCAAAGTGAAAAATGAACTTTTAAAATATAACATTTTGTTATTTAAGGTTCCAAACTCTATGTAAGTGTAGTTTTTTTTATAAAAAAAAAATCACTGTTCTCTATTTTTAAAAAAAGTTTTTTGCCCAAAAAAGTACACCGTTTGTACTAACCAAACAGTGTCTTAACGACTCTTTGATTTAGTTGTGTTGTGAGGAATATTTTTAATTTATTTTTTAAAAAGGCCAAAAAAAAAAAACCAAAAGCCAAACACGCCAATTTATCGGTGGCCGTGGCTTATGGGCCATAAAAGTTTTTTTTTTGGTAAAAAAAAAAAGAGCAAGTTGGCCCGTGCATGACAAGCCCGCAATCTCCATATGGGTTGCCATTTCTGGCTACTCATTTCTTGATTCAAAATTCGTAGTCCACTTTTAGTAACCCACAATGAAGGGTCGCCAAAATCGTTGAATTGGACATCGGAGTTACTCTTATATTATTTGTCGGCATATCTTTTATCAAAAGGCGCAAACATGTGCGTGTCAGTGTCAAAATTTGGCTATTAAAGTAAATGGAATGTCAAATTTTGGCTATTAAACTAAATGGAATGTGTCATGTCTAAAAAATTAAAAAAAGAAGAAGAGAAAATTTACAGTTACTAATTCCCTGTATTAAGTTAGAATAAGTATTTTCAATCGAGCTAAATAGTATTTTGCCCTACATGTTTCATAAATTAAAAAAAAAAAAAAAAAAAAATTATAGCAAGAGAACTTCTTGCAAAAAAATTTGGAGGTTTTCCAATTGAGAAATTTATAATTTTGTTTACAATTCACAAAATTCGAAACTATTTAATCCAGTCCTGCTTTAAAAAAAAAAAGACAGATAGTTAACTCTAACGCCGTTAACATATCTTCGGCATCGACGTGATGAGGATGCGTGTTAGTCACGCTCATAACGTCCCTTCGTTCTCGCCTTCGCTATCTAATAATCTATTGACCATGTCTTCGACGAACCCGAATTCTCTCGAATCCTCTCCACTGGAGAGGGAGAGGATTTTAGTTCGTCTTGGACCACCGCTTCACATCTCTCATTTTCCATCCGCATTCACATGCAAAACCCTAATATTTGACTTCCTATTCAAAACCCTAGATTGGGATCCCGTATAAAAATTTCTGCTCACCATCTCAATTCTCTTCTAATTGAACCAAAAAATCGCTGGTTTCATTTTAAAACAATCTTGAATTTTGGTCTCCTTAAGTACTTCAAACCCAAATCGCTAATTTTCAATCTGTTTTGCCTATTCGAAACCATAATTCCCTCTAATTTTGATGCAATTGACCAGCGAGTGTTGAGGTTCTATGGATATTCAAGTCTGTAGGGATTGGTGAATGAACCAAACTTGAATATGAATCATCGTCTCATGAACGGACATTCACTACAATCATCTGGTTGGTTAGAGATTCGGCTTTTTTACGTTCGTATCGCTCCATGCGCTATCCATAGCGTCCCAGACCACCTAAAGCTTCGCCATCTACGTCGCGAAATCGGCGTGTCGCTTGAAATCAATGGAGCTCGTGTCCCGGCGACCGAGGCGGCCTCCTTAACCCTCCGTCGCGACCGAATAGATAAGGAATCGGCGGAGGTGACGTATGTCTTTACCGACAGTGTTAGGGTTACAGGGGCGTTCGAATTCGAGGTGTATGAGAATGAGGAGATGATTTTGTGTGGGTCTTTGGAGAGAATGGAGGCTTGTTGGAGTAATGGGAATTTGGGTTCAGAGAATGATTCGAAGACGGGGTGGAGTATGGATTGTTTTGCAGCGGCGTCAATTACGAGTGGGTCTTCGGTTTTTTTCCAGCCGAAACTTGGGATTTCGTCGCCCTCGATTGAGGTTTATGTAGCGGGATGTTGTTCAGGTATGCCTGTGATTCTGACAAAGACATTTTTAATCAGTCCTAGGCGGAAACCAGCAAGGCATAGGATTCTTGATGTTATTCCAGAGGATGAAGAAGAGATCGAGAAGGAGCATAAGAGTAGTAGTGGTTTTGTTCGACAGCGTACATTGCAGGTAATTTTCTTGCCAATTGGTTGACTTATTTACTGAAATTATATGTTTGTGCATTATAATAGTATTGAATGTTAAGGGTTTTTTAACAAACGATTATCTTTTGGATGATTATTTAGTGGATGAGTTTATCTCAGACGAGGTTTCTAGTGTTCCTTTTGTATTAACATAGCATAACATTTTTCATACCGTTTGCAATTTAATGATTAAGGTGGAGAAGTAGTTGCAGTTCTAAAAGATGGTTCGTTTCCTTCCATTTTTATTACCTTTTGTAATTTTTTGGTGTCTACTTTCTTCACTTGGGTTTTAGTGCAACTAGGTCGTCAAGAGATATGTCACTGTTGATGGTTACTTCTTTACTATTCCGTTTATTGTTAGTTAGATTAATTTGAGCAAATGTATCCACTACCTAGCTTACATTTATAATCAATAGCTTTTGATGTTAAGCTGCTTACTCATAAAAAGATATTGTTTTTGAAATTCGTGTCATTCTATGAAAGTTAGATGGTAGGGATTGTCTTATAGAGGAAAAATTAAGGAATAGAAGTATAGGCTTTACTGCTTTAGTAAATAAATAGCTTACTCAGAAAAAGTTATTACTTTTGAAATTCGTGTCATCCTATGAAAGTTAGATGGTAGTGATTGTCTTATAGAGGAAAAATCAAGGAATAGAAGTATAGGCTTTAGTAAATCAGGAGATTGATTCCGTGAAAATGTAAGTACTTGAGTGGTTGATGGACAAGGATTAAAGAGAAGAAAGGTAACGGCAATGTGTTTTTAACTGCCTTTTGATTTATTAAATTCATATAACAAGGCCACTAGAGATAATAATGTGAATTCTAAGAAAGGAGAGAATATTGCCAATATGTATTGATGTGACCTAGGATGTGCGAATCATAGCTCATTCATCTTGGGGTTAAAATTGAGACTCAGTTGTTGTATGGAATTGAAATGGGGGATATACAAGAGAATTAAGAAAATAATAATAATAATAATATTAACTGCAAAGTGGATGAATTAAATAAACATATACAACATCTAAAACATGAAATATTGTGTAAATATTTAAAATGGCATTATTAAATTGAGTAGTGATACTCATACTGAACACTTGCAGTGAATTGTCTAACTGAATAATTTTTAATTGATTATTTATACCAAATACAACTAAGTGGAGGGCCCTACTTCCTTATTTATTGCATAATTGACCAATTAAAATAGTATGTCTGGCAATTCACTGCAATTATTCGGTGCAAGAATCATTTTCCATTAGTCTTAGCTATACATGAGAAGCTTTAACATTTTCTAAAATATTAATAGGGACAATTTAAATTTGCCTAGCCCGGGGGGAAAAAAAAGTTTGTCTTATTTTTGAGAGTAGTTAATAGTACTTGATTAGCTCTTTTTTTGGGCATAAATTTAAGGGTTAACTACACTGATCTCCCCTAAGGATGAAACTTTTCAAAAATCTTGCACTGACCTCCCCTTTGACCTATAGACCTCAACTTTTTGAGTGATTTTACCTTTATACCCTCAATAATTTATCATTAAAAATGACAAAATATCTGCTATTGTGAAATTACCACTTTTCCCACCTTTATAAAGAAAACCTAATGTCAGTGCATCTTCTCTAGTACCCCATTTGAGATCCTCCAAATAGGGTTTTTGTTCATACATTAGAAAATCAATATTATAATAGATGGTTAGCAGATTTTTTATTTTTCATTCATGTTTTGAGTGTTAAATAAAGATTTCGAGAAGCTTTACCAATAATCAAGCAAAGCATGTTTGAAATCTGAGAACAAAACACAGAGATATGCAACATACCTTAGCTACTCCATTACCCTAATCAAATAAAAAAACACCAGATAAACTTCGAATTTAAGATCTGGGAAAAAAGGGGTGAACAATAGGAAAAGAAGTGTTGTTGTCCTCTAAATAATACATTTCACTGATGCTCTCAGAGCTGCAAATGAGAACATAGCACGACTAGATCTGATCCAGATCAATGCGCAACCACCGAACCCCCACTGCAATGGCGGATGAACAACAGCGGCGGAAGAGGAGGAACGACAACAGCAACCTTTATTGTTGGTGTCAAATTCGTTGTTTGAATCGTATCCGATTCGATGGCGGCCAAAATACTCTACATTTGTATATATGTGCAATACATATATGTTTGTTTAATGTCCTTCTCTATATATATCTGTGTAGCTTTTGAGGGATGCATTTCCCTTTTGAACGCCTTTTTAATATAATCTTACTTATCAAAAAAAAAAAAAAAAAATTCTCTCTCTTTATATCCATATACGTATTGGACGTATACAATACGTATAGATATATAGAGTAAAGTTGCGGACTGTAAATTTATATGTACAAATATAATCTGTAAATATGTGTTGTGTGTGTGTGTGTGTTTTTAACTTTTAATATATTTTTAAGTTTTTTCAAATTGATTTATAAAAATGAAGCCAAGAAATTTAGGTTAATTTTGTTCATAAAAATAAGGTATTTTGTTAATTAAATGTCATGTAAGGGTAATAAAGTCATTTCAGAAAGAGGGATGAGAATCATGTAATTTTTTTTTGGTACGGAGGGGGTATATGTAGCAAGTGAGCAAACGTTTTGCGAACACGGTACAAGATTTTTTAAAAGTTTTATCTATGTGTAATTAGGCCAAACCTAACCCTAAATTTAAATTGATGGTCCGGCATTGTAGCTTCTCATCGTCAAGCATTCCTCTCCCATGTATTTATAAATTTGAGACACTATGATAATCTGTATATCTTTTAGCATCCCCCGGTTTCTTATATAAGCAGTAAAATACTTTGTCACTTATCAGGCACGGTCGCATGGCCTTAGTTATTATTATTCTATTGAACAATTTTGTCAGACAAGAAGCACCTTCACAACAGTACCATCTTCTGTCCAAAGCTTTAAAGGAAATTGTACCTGTTAACCTAAACCAGGATGCTATAGAAAATAGTGTTTTTTTTTTTTTTTTTTTTTTTCTTTCTTTCAGAAATACTCATTTCAACTTTTCATTTTGATTCTTTAAGAATCTTTTGTAATATTCTTTCAATTCATCCAGGCATCCTATTTAACGATACATTGGTTTTATATTTATTATTTCATGTTTCAATCAGCATTGAAAACTGTTTGAACCAAAGGAATTGCTAGTTAAGACTGTAAATCTCGTAGCTAGGTTAGAGTCTTAGAGAGTTTGATGTTCTATTGTATGGATATCACCGTTCATGTTGCCATCTTGCTGTGTGTATATTTCATATTTTCCAAGTGTGCGTTGATACCAGTTTGCATACTTATTTGATTTTATTTATTTATTTATTCTCCACAATTCATCTTCCTATCGGAACTCTGCAGGTTACAGAGGCAGAAGCAGACGGATATGAGTCATCAGATGGAAAAATTGGACGTCCTGTCTTCCACTCCGAAGACATGTACGCTGGTGAGGATGGACAACTCTCATGGTTTAATGCTGGTGTAAGAGTTGGGGTTGGAATTGGCCTGGGGATGTGCGTTGGCATCGGAATTGGCGTTGGACTTCTCATGCGCTCATATGAAGCAACCACCAGGAACTTGAGGAGGAGGTTTTTTTGAACTAGATAATTTTGTTTGGAGATCCATGATTCTGGTTGAATGTTAAAAGCAATGAGAAGAAAACTTTTGGGATTTTACTTGGAGTGAGATTTCTTTAGATGGTGGCCAAGAAAGTAAAAAAAAAATCACACAATGCACAGCATTTTAGAAGTGTGCTTTGATACTTGGGCGGATGCCGGACGGTTGATTGGTTGGTTGGTTCACTTGACATGATGCTCTAGTGGAAGCTGCTGCCTTGCTTTCCTGTCTCATTCATGTAGCTTGCTAGTATGACTTGAATTGTGTTGCTTCTGATGAAATTCTGGAGTTGATTACTTGGACCAGCAAAGCCCTAGGCAATTGAAGAATGATGCGAGTCGTGTATGTGTATGTACCAACAGGAAGACACAAAGATGCATCCACTGCCTCAAGTTGTAGATATTTTTCATCATTTGGTGTTCCATTAGAGGTTCTCTTTTCTTCTGGTTATTACAACAGCACAGCTAACAGCACTTCTTGTTCTTTCTTCTTATTTACATTTTGTGTATCCTCATTCTTCTATTTAATGTGCTGGTTACGATATGTTGCATTTGTATTAATAATAAGCAAGCCTATATTTTGATAATTCATTTCAATACTTAATAATGTCTTCCCATCATTGATTGACACTTTTTCTTGTGTTTGAAGCATTATTTTTGAAGTTTATCTTGCCAAGGTGAATGCTTTCAATGGACATTAGGCTAATAGTGTAGATTAATTCAACATTAAGCTAATGAGAAGCTAAAATAGTGTAGATTAATTCAACATTAATCTAATGAGACATGATGGAAAAAAAATCATTGAAGCGTAAATTGAGATTTATATCAACTAAAGGGTGGGTTTGATTTTGCTTTTGGAAAAAGCAGACCAAACCTTTTTTACACACTTTCTATTATGAGCTTGAGCCTATTTCAAATTAGTTAACGCTTTTCTAGGATCATACTAGATTTGGGTTTTTGGCTCCTTTCTTAAGTTTTTGTATTTTATTATTTTCTTTATCGAAGAATAGAAATAGAAATATGAAATTAGTTAAAAATTAATAATAAAATAAAATAATATATATTTTTTAATTAGTTAAATACATACTTTTTCGGTTTCAAATTAAGTGTTCATAAAAATTAAAGGAGATACTTAATTTGAGACTGAGAGAATATAAAACCTAATCTCCTTCAAAGGAGAAAGGGAGACTGAAGCCCAAAACATACACGGGAGTGTATTTTGTTACTAAGGAAAAAAATAAAATGCAAATGAGTTTGAGTGGAGCGCTGACATACATGGGAGTGTATTTTGTTACTAAGGAAAAAAATAAAATGCAAATGAGTTTGAGTGGAGCGCTGACGAAATTATAAAAAAAATTGCTTAATTTTCGAAACACGACAAAAGAAGATGCATGGAGAGAGAGAGAGAGAGAGAGAGAGAGAGAGAGAAGGGGACTAGGGTCTGCAACAAACTCAACCACCTCTCCAGGAGCACTGGTCGAAGCACTTACTCGAACAAAAGAAAAAGACGTACCAGCAGAACCAGAGAGAAATGCTGCTTCTATAAACGCATTACACACACAAACTCATATTATTACTATATCATTTGTATACATATTATGTGTTAGAAGAAGACCAGAGTGATGAGAGGGAAAGACACTACTAAGATCAGTAGTAGCTCCAGATCTCCTGCAACAATGGCCCATCATAACAACCCTGCACCACCTCCTCCCCTCCCCTTTGTCATCACTCTCAACTGCATCGAGGACACCGTCCTCGAGCAAGACTGCCTCTCCGACATCGCCGCCGTCGAGCATGTGTCGCTCAGCCGTCTCGCGGAGGCCAAGATCGAGTCTGCAGCCGCCGTCCTCCTCCATTCCCTCACCTTCCTCCCCCGCGCTGCCCAGCGCCGCCTCCGCCCCTGGCAGCTCGTCCTCTGCCTCGGCTCCTCTGACCGCCCTGTCGACTCCGCCCTCGCCGCAGACCTCGGCCTCCACCGATTCCTCCACGTCGACGTCTCGCGCGCCGAGGAGGTGGCAGACACCGTCATGGCCCTCATCCTCGGCCTCCTCCGCCGCACTCATCTCCTCTCTCATCACACTCTCTCCGCCTCCGGCTGGCTCGGCTCTGTCCAGCCCCTCTGCCGTGGTATGCGCCGCTGCCGCGGCCTTGTATTGGGGATCATCGGTAGATCTGCGTCCGCTAGGTCCTTGGCTACTCGCAGCTTGGCTTTCAAGATGAGTGTGCTCTATTTTGATGTTCACGAGGTATGAAATCCGATCAGACAATGTAGTTTTATATTCAGTCAATTCTCAGCATAGATGTATATTTTTAGATCCTAAAATAGTGTTTCAATTGCTGAAATACGATCTTGGGTATATGTTATCTATGTTCCTGACCTCTGAAGTTGTTGATTACAAGAACACTTTGTTATTTTAGAGTCATTGTATATTAAGCAGTTAATGATTGATATACTTGAAGTGGGTAGGTTCCAGTAATGCAGGGAAGGATCCATGAAGTTGGGGGGAGTGAATTTAGTGTATTTTTTTTTTGTAATTTCAGGGGGGGCAAAGTGAAAATTTTATACGTATATAATTGAAAATAAGTAAAATTAGTGGTATATAATAGTAAAAAAAAAAATTCAGTGTGAATTGGCTCCTTCCCTGCAGTAATGACAGATCAGCTAAGAATGATCCTTCAATGACGTGTTTTATCGAATCAGTAAATGTATTCTATCACGGAGTTTAAGTTACGATTCATTTGACCTAACAAAAGCAATCCCATTTTGCTTTTATGTAGTTAGAAAATATAATTCTTTTCAGTAGATTGTAATGAAACATGCTGGTATTGGAACAATTCAGTCTTCCATTTTGGGCCTACAGCTAAGTTAAACCTACAATCACTTGAATGCATGCACAAACATTGGAGAAGATAGAAGAATCATGAGGCCAAAAATCCTGCAGCCTTAGCTTTCCAATCTGGGTGGTAAAATCATCAGCCAAAAAAAAAAAAAGAAGTGGTATTGATCATTTCAAATTTCTGGTTTAGTAATGAAAATGAGAAATTCCGAACTTTATCAATCATTGTATATTATGGGACATCGAAATTCAATATTTTCTCCAAAAAAAATAAATAAAAATAAATAAATAAACAAGAATGCAACAAGTGGAGAAAATTCTAACCTTTTATAGGCTGTCCTTAATTGGAAGTAACCAGTGAGTTTCATGGAAGTGCTATAGTAATATATTACTGCCCACACTTCAGACATTTTCCTAGCCTCCTTTTCATATTTGGATTATATGTTTGTTGTCATGCTGCTCATGCATTTAGTATTTGTTGGTTTATATCCGACTTGTTCTCACAAAATTTTCTAAATTACATTTAAAAGGGAGAAGAGAGATTAAGTCGATCCTCCATAGCATTCCCACCTGCTGCCCGGAGAATGGATACCCTTAATGATTTACTTGCTGCTAGTGATCTTATTTCTCTCCACTGTACTCTGACAAATGAAACAATTCAGATTATAAATGCAGATTGTTTGCAGCACATAAAGCCTGGTACTTTTTATTTTCATATTTCGTCTGAGATGTTTCTTCCAAAATATATATATATATATATATATATTGGGGTTTCTCCTATTTTTGCTTATTATGTCCTTTTTCATGCAGGAGCGTTTCTTGTGAATACTGGTAGTAGCCAGCTATTGGATGATTGTGCTGTAAAGCAGCTTCTGATTGATGGCACCCTTGCAGGCTGTGCTCTGGATGGTGCTGAAGGGCCACAATGGATGGAAGCATGGGTATGATGATTGATGAGTAGCCTTAGGGTATGAATATATATATGATGTTTTCCTGGGCAGGAATTTTTTGTCATGACTTATATGATTTCAACTGATTGCTTGGTAGACAATGTTAATTTTTTTTTTTTTTTTTATTATTGTTATCCCTTAAAGGGTTCTTTTTTCATTTTCCTATTTTTTTTTTTCATCTCTTTTTGTTTTTCCCCTCCAGATTTCTTGCTACAGTTTTATGCTTTTTACTATTTTCACATTTAGGTTGTGCACATATGCCATTGTGTAACAGCCATTCATGGAGTTCCACTCCCAGTTTATGTTAGTTGCACATGTGTAATAGAGGTATAGGGTGAGGCAAGGAAAAGTAATCTTTTACTCAGAGAAGGCTTTTCTATATAGCTGAGGTAGTCTGATTTCTGGCCAGCTGTATTTGTATTGTATGCAACAATTTATGTAATTAATTTGTATAATAATATTCTGTAAATGTAGAAGAACAAAAAATCTATCTCGTAGTTTTCATATGGGCTTCAATTATGAAGGTCTTATGTGGAGTCCTTATTTGCAAAACATCTAATTATCCTTCAACAAAACAACATATTTTAAGTGGACCTCTTTTTCTCTTACAAAAATGGGCAGTTGGGAAGGTGGTTTGTTAATAAACAATGAAGGTATTTATTATTTATTATTTTTGGTTCTCATATTGTGAATAGAGTGGCACCAAGGTTGAGTGGGGAACCTGAGTGTTAGATTTGAGATCTCTTAATTCTGGACGTCATAGTCTGATATTGGAAGGCCATACTTTTACTGCTATCAACTGGATCCTAAAAGAGAGGTTGCCTCTTGTAGCGTAGGTTAATAATAAGGAAGCAGACTTGTATAGAATTCTTCACTTAATTATCATGATATGGTTTTGTGTATCTATTGTGGGACTTTCACCTTCTTCTTCTTCTTTTTATTTGGATGATAAATTTTCCTATTTTCTCAACTAGTAATGTTTGTTTCTAATTAAAATAAGAACAGGAAAACTATGTTATCACAAGTGTCAACCCTTGCATAATCTAGGTAGACATTTTCAGTTCTACTGGTACTCATCTTTATGAGGAATCTGTATCAAAGAATTACACAATTCTTGATCTTAAGGCAACACTTTTTTTGGTCAATTAATTTTAGTTAGTAGTCATTTTAGGGCTTCCTTTTAACTGTTTTTATATCCTTTTTCTCTCCTTTTCTTTTTTGGTTTTTTTCCTTTGTTTATTTATTTATTTTTTTTTTGTAACTTTTTGGTTTTTCGTTTTGTTTTGCAAGAATGGTCGCACTAAAACATGAAATGAGTATATGAAAAAACCAGTGTCGTTCTGTTCCTGGAATATTGACCATAGGCATTATCTACATTGGTGAATGGTGGTAAAACTTGGAGAAGAGAAAGGGCATTCGTATGGTTATTAATAGACATGACATATTGTGGGATCTATAAAGATAATGTGTTTGCTCTGGCTTTTAGAAGGTAAAGGTAACTAATTAGAATTATTGACGTGATCAAAGACATGCATCTCATATGTTACCCTACAAATATCATGAAACAATTTGAGGAGAGACAAGTTGATTTCAATCACAATATACTACAAGTTCTTCACATTAAGCCCTCCATTGTTGTGATTTGGCCATAGATGAAACTAAAAGGCGTATTCATGAAGAGGTACCATAGTGTACGTTACTTGGCGTTGATACAGATTTATTTGATTCTAGTAAAAATATAAGGAGATGCCTGAGAATCATTTACTTATAACACATGCGCGCGCGAGCACACACACACACACACAAAGAGAGGTTAGAAACTAAAAGATAATGTGTATGAGAGGAAAATATTTTAAGTGGGAGGAGATTCCCTCTAAAAGAATAAAAAGATCCATTAAGAAATAAAGTAGACAAAGCTACAGGTAAAGTTGCATTATTTTCTTATATATCGTATCTCATTTCTATCCTCCTCCTTTTTTCCGGGTAATAATCATTGATATTCACCCTTTGTGTGAAGTGAAATGTGGAATATCAGTCATATAATTTTTTTAGCTCTTATGTTTATAAAGGTGTTATAAATGTGTCTGGACGATGCGTATAAAGCAAGCAACTCCAGAATTTTTATATTTTTATATTTGATTCTAATTTATTGTATCATAAACTTTCTTCAGGTAAAAGAGATGCCCAATGTATTAATACTTCCCCGCAGTGCGGATTATAGTGAAGAAGTGTGGATGGAGATAAGGGAGAAAGCTATATCTATATTGCAGACGTTCTTCTTGGATGGTATGATTCCAAAGAATGATGTCTCTGATGAAGATGATGAAGAAAATGAAATAGATGAAAGTGCATTGCAGGGTTCTGTTGGTGAGCAATTGACAGATGTTATACATACAACTCCTGAAAGCTTTCAGAAAAAGGGTACCAGTCAAACAAAAGAGTCTCCTAGCCAGCATCAGGGTTTGGTTTTGTCTCAAATTACTTCTACTCGATCTGAAGGAAAGCGCAGCAGATCTAGTAAGAAGGCTAAAAGGAGGCATGCCCGCCAAAAATCCCTGCACAAATCAGACGATCCTTCTGCATTAGAAAAAGAGAGTTCCTCGTGTTTGGAAGATGACACTGTAATGAGTGGCACAAATCAAGTGTTGAGTTCCAGTTGGACCAGTTCACGTTGTGCTTCCCCTGAAGATTCAAGAAGTAGGAAAGCACCAATTGAATCTATAGAAGAATCGTCTTCTGAGCAGGTTCTGAAGTCAAGCATGAGGCTCAGTAGAAAGTCTGGTGAAGTGCTGAAGGATGGTTGTATAATAGCTTTGTATGCAAGAGATCGTCCGGTGCTTTATGTCTCCAGGCAAAGAATTCAAGGTGGTGGTTGGTTCCTGGACACAATGTCGAATGTAACGAAAAGAGATCCAGCAGCGCAGTTCCTCGTTGTTTTCAGAAGCAAGGTTTGTGTTCAGTTTCTCATTTGTTGGGCTTATTTGCCAGCTTCTATTTCAATTTATGTGGCAGGTGGCATTTGAAGTTGTGAATCTTGTGCTGGCTGATTGATTGGGTATATGCATGACTTTTTGCAGGACACAGGTCACACAATTGGCTTGCGTTCTTTCACTGCTGGTGGAAAATTATTGCAGGTATCTTCTATTCTTACGAGTTCTACTTTATAATCATCGTATCTGTTAGGGAGTTGTTTAAGCACTAGCTTCATCTTGATTTGGAAGTTGCAAGTTGCAAACTTTAAGTTCTATGTTTTTTGGTTGGTACGAAGATCTGACTGTTAACCTTTGCAAAGCATCTTTTAATCACTTTTGGGTGGGATAGGGTTGTGTGTGAGTACCAAGAAGGAAAAAAAAAAAGTGTAATAGGGAGCTAATGCAGTTAACCTTTTTGGGTCTCAGCGACTTCGGAATTTTGAGGAATTCCCATATCTTTGATCACAAGGGATAGTAGGGCATATGTCCATTTATGTCATGCCAGATTCTAGAAGTCAAGTATAATTTCCACTCCTTTGTATAAAATTAGTCTGGAAAAAAAAAAGTGTAATAGGGAGCTAATGCAGTTCAACTTTTTGGGTCTTAGTGACTTTGGAATTTTGAGGAATTCCCATATTTTTTTATCATAAGGGATAGTAGGGCATATGTCCATTTATGTCATGCCAGATTCTAGAAGTCAAGTATAATTTCCACTCCTTTGTATAAAATTAGTCTGGATTAATGGTTGTTCCTTTGAGGAATCCAGCCATCATATTGGAAGCATTTTTTGTAATTGTAATTCAGACATTTTTTATGTTTTATCTTTGCATTATGGTTAGGGATGTCCCTGTGGTGGAAGGGGAGCTCTCCTGTGGGGACCTAGATTTGCTAAAGGCTTTAAAGCACGGACACGGCAGAGATGGGTGCCGTACCAGTGTCGGACACGTGTCTGACATAGACACGTTTGTCCAAGGCTTATGTTTTTCAAAAGAAAATGAGACAGTGGACCTATGTTTTTCAAAAGAAATGAGTTACGTGATGGGCCTACTGTAAATGAGTTATCTTTATTAATATATATAAGAAATTGAGCAAATTTATATCTATATATATATATATATATATATATATATAAATTATATTAATATTTTATTGTCATATCCTTGCTAGTTGCCATTTCTGTTTTCTATTTTTTTTAAAATTTCCGTATTTTTTTTTTCCTAGTTGGTACTCACACACACATGCCTCTACTGAGACTCAAATCCCTGACCTCTCTTTGAGAAGTAGGGACTTGGTACCGCTAGGCCACTGGCCTGTTGGTCCATATCGCCGTGTCCTTGTCGTGTCATATTCGTGTCTCGTGTCCATGTCTATGTCCGCGCTTCTAGGCTAAAGGTCCTGATATACATTTTTGAATAAGCGGGCAATGAATACATTGGTTTATGCGGTGAACTGATACTAATATCTGTGCCGGGTGAAAATTTTGAACTGTTATAGTTTTAATGATGGAAGGGAGTAGGAAAGCGAAAGAGATACACGAGCAAGATTTAGATTTTATTGCCTTGACTGAAGATGTGGCTTCTGACAGGAAGGAAACAATGATAACAAATACGTGACTGTGGTAAGAGTTGGAGGCTGAAATTACTTTGATATCAAAAAGTGTCCAAACTCCTAACCCCATGAAGATGTAAAAAAAGATTGATAAAACTAGTCTTGTACTTGTGTAGATCTCTAGGACTTTGCAATATTTCTTTACATTGACCTGGAAGGTACCATCTGCTTCTGTCTACTTGTTTGGAGTTTGCTATTTCATAGAGAACCAAAAGGCTGATCCTCACCGAAGACATCCGCAATCTCATTCACATTGAGCATTCGAAGTTACTCTATAGATCTCATCAGCCACATCCCTAGCAGTTCCTACTTGTCGGCAGCTTGAAGTTGCTTTAGATCAAGACATAGCTGGGGCTTGTGTCTGGTTCCATATTTTGCTAGATATCTCATTCTCAAATGTGTTGCTTTTTGAAGTTTGCATAATTATAAGGGAAGTGGTATTCCTTAAGTAAGATCTGATGCTCATCTTCCTATTATCTATGAGAATTTCCTTGGAGGAGCTGCATACTTAAGTTTGAGAATATGCATGGTCACAAACAATGTCAAGAGTGAGTTGATTTTATTTATTTATTTTTGAACTGTCATCTAGCATATATCATCATCAACTATCCTTTGTCTTTTATTATAGGTGTATATATATATATTACCATGATAGCATGCGCTTCCTGAATCAGAAGGCTCAGGAAGCTGAACTGTAAATGTGAAAGTTGCTCAATTTCATAATTTATGCTTTCCTCAAGACTGATAATATGAGCATTATCATTCTTTAAGCTATTTCTTTCTTAACATGCTGCATGACTTATGGAGTTTATCCATTAATGTTTCCATTGTCTAAGGATTTTAATTGTATTTCAACATTGCAGATAAATAGAAAAATGGAATTTGTATTTGCAAGTCACAGCTTTGATGTCTGGGAGAGTTGGACACTTGAAGGTTCTTTGGAGGAGTGTAGGCTGGTCAGTTGTAGAAATCCCCTGGTAAGTTTCCTTCATGATTTCACACAATTGCATAAAGTAATTAACTCATTACTACAAACCCTTACAACTGCAGAAGCACCTTGGAAGCAACCAAATATAATATATACCTAGAAATAATGCTTCCCTGTTAGTATAAAAGGAGGTTGATAAGTAATGAGATGGTAGATGATTGGTTTTTTCCCAACATTGGGGGCAGAAGTTGTCTTGGTCGGGGGCAGAAGTTGTCTTGGTTTTCCCAACATTATATATGTTATGAATGTTGGGGACAGAAGTTGTTGTCTTTTCTGGCCTATGATGAACTCTGACATTGTAGATATGAATATATATGTACATATACACATGCGCGCATAATTGGGAAGCGTTTCAAATCTGCACTTCCAACTTCATAAAAACAGGTGTTGGAGGTTAGGTTCAATCTCCATCGGATTTAGAATTGGCAAACTAGCATCTGCAGTTGTATCCATATATGCACCTACTATCATAATATGTGGATTGATATTTAGTCCATCTGCTATGATTATCGGCAATTATGATGCATTTTCACATCCATGCGGATTGATTCAGCCCATAATCTGAGATTTGCAAATGAATAGCTTCATATAAGCAGTTTTTAAAGCTCGTGTGCGCTCACAAAATTGCTGCATTTGATTCAACTGCAGGCTGTTTTAGATGTACGAATCGAGATTCTTGCAGCTCTAGGAGATGACCGGGTTACGCGCTGGCTTGATTAGGTTGTGAACATTGGAGCGCTAAGCAACCTTAAGATATACGTGCCTATACCTTTACATTGAGCTTTGTTAATATTTCCGGAAGAGCTTGTTAAAGTTGTAAAGCATTCAATTTTTGAAGTGAAATCAGGGTTGTAAGTTTCTTGTGTTGTGAGTTACTCCACCTTAATTTTGATTTATTTCTCCATTTATGAGATGTTTTCAATGGTCTTGTCCAACATTTGACAAACAACAACCACCTAAGTCTTTTCCGAATTATTTGGGATCGGCTCTACCCAGTGTTGGACTGTTTCACTTTATTTTAATTGTTGAGGAGTTTCTATGGAGCACCCTCCTTATGAGATGGGGGAGCTAGTCTCGCCTTGCATAATATTGAAAATGAAATTCAATTCTCAACAGATTCAATAATTAAAAAAAAATAAATAAATATGCAAGTATAATCAAATGCTAAGTGATTTTTGTTCATTTGAAAAAATATCCAAGCATAAATTTCTTAATTTTGTAATTGCAAATCTAAAAGAATATAAAAAATAAAGAAGAATTTAGCAATAAAATAATTATTCATTTAGGTTTATGTAATTAATCAAAATGGGTGTAATCAAATGTAAGGAGTCTGGTTTGTTTCAAAATGACTTTAAAGAACGACACCTGTGGGATCTTTGTAATAATACTACAAAGACGGTTTCGTTCAAATGTTTAAGCATCACCTTCTTTTATACCAAAATTTAGAAATGTTCAAACATTATAGGCATTTACGAAAAACAGGTCTCAAATAAAAAATAGTACTGATACATTTTCTTAATTCAAAAAATGCTGAATGATTGATAATTGAGTGAAGTGTAACCTCTCTTTTCACTTTCAAGATGAATTATTTTTCTAACAAAATGTAATCCAAGTACAAGAAATAAATTTACATGTTAAATGGAGAAATTATTTACTATTTGTCATTTGTTGGTAAATATATATATATATATATATATATATATATATATATATAAAGGAGAAATAATTTTTTGGCGTTAAAAAAGTCGTTTTTTTATTTTTATTTTTTTTCTTCTGTCTTACCCTTATCCTTTTGGCCATTCACAGGAAGCCAACCACAATAACTAAACCCAGTTCCTGAAGATATTTACACAATACCACTCCCTACTCACCCAGTGGTGAGTATATCCGTAATTACGCTAATTTCCCAGACCATTTTCCTGACCAACTACCTCGAACCTCTCTCTATACCAAGCCTTAGCAGCACCAAAGACACCACAGAGTGACCTCCAATGGCGTCTCCCGCGCTTTTGCACTGCACTGCCTCTTCGTTTCACAGTCCATTCCCTGCAATTTCAACGAGAACTCCGGTACAGTTAGCCCACGTAAACCCTAGGAATCGATACGGTGGCGGCCTCTCGGTGAAGGCTAGTTCTGGGGTAGTTCTGGTGGAGAAAACTGAGTCAGAGAAGGTGAATCGCCTCAAAACAGCGTATCTCGAAAAGATCGTTCCGTTGCTCAAAGAAGAATTCTCTTATACCAACATTCACCAGGTAACTAGTAATTACTGACCACGAATTATCTCCTTTTCTTTGTAATTTTAGGGTTTCTTAGTTGTTTCTCCGTTTGGTTTCTGAGAAATCCAGGAGAAGAAAATAAATTTGAGTAATGTGTTAGATTTTCTTCATTGCACCATATTAGGAAACAATTGATGAGAAAATGCAACAGAATGATAAAAGATGGAATTTTGAATCTGAGACTAAGCCCAATACACGTATATACACGTGTCTATAGATATATCTAGATAATAGAGCTTTCCAAAAATTACTTAATACTTTTACTGGAGATATTTTTCTACAAGATGTTTAATGTTAAAAAGAAACAATGTCTGGACATAGTTTTTTAGCTTTTTGATGTTGCAATGTGGCATTTGGGTAGGTTCCGAAGGTTGAGAAGATTGTGGTGAACTGTGGTATGGGAGATGCTGCGCAGAACGCGAAGGGGTTGGATGCAGCAGTGAATGATTTAGCCCTCATTACAGGCCAGAGGCCTGTGAAGACACGAGCAAGGAATGCCATTGCCACCTTCAAACTCAGAGAAGGTCAACCAATTGGGATTGCCGTAACTCTCAGAGGATATGTGAGCGTATTTTGCCCTCTTGTCCTACTGAGTTTGAAATGAATTTGCTTTCATGATTTGATATCTTCAGCTTAGAGCTTAGAAGCCTTGATTCTTATCGTTATTGATTGCTGCTTTAGATGCCTAGGATTACACATTTACAATGTCTGTTGATCCAATGCTTTATCAAGAATTAAAGTTTCATACTATTCTTGCTTTAAGTAATTAATACTTATTCGATGGTTTGTTGAAATGGGATAGATTGCCTTGTACAATGTAACAAATTGTCAAAAATGGTTCGAGTTGATATAATTCTGTGCATGATGGCCAAGAAGAGAGACTCAGAAATCTAGCCCAGTATCGTCTTTTAGGGCGTATAAGGGCTAGGGCTAGCTAATTCTCTAGTCGGGAGTATCCAATGCTCACTATTATATGCAATGCTTTCTATGTTCTAATCTTTGTTGGCTGTTGATTAAGGAAACAAAGTTTGGAAATGACACCATGTTCTTGTTTTCTATTTTGAATGTTGATTGGTTAAAGGCCATTGAATAAAGTTAGTCAGATTTTGATGATTGGAGTAGATTCTAATTGCATCAATTTATCGGACAAGGCATGTTATAGATGTTAACATTTAAACTAGTATGATATCCTTTTAGGAGAGTTCAAACTCATCAGTTGGATTTTGTGTTAGTACTCTGTACAAATTTTATGTTTTAGACTAAAAATTATTGGATTGTAACATTCATTTGACAAGCCATGTTGTTATGTTTTCTCTCTTGAATGGTTTAGAGGGCATAATGAACATTCAGAATTGAAAGTTATTGAGTTTTGTCCATTCAATTGCATTGAGGTAAACAGTAGAAATGAAAATAAACTTGATATCATGGCTATGATCCTTAACTTGCTATAACATGAGGGATTCCCTTCTTGGGAATTAATCAATCATATACATCAAAATGCTCTTATCTTCACCCCTTACCCTTGAAGAGAATACTGGTATATTGTGTGAATGCATGATTCTTTTCGAATGGGAGTTTTTTTTTTCGTCTTATTTTACAAGGCCAAATCAAATTTATCTTATCCTGTGAACTTGTTGATTGATTATGACAGATGATGTATTCATTTCTGGATCGGCTGATTAATTTGGGGCTTCCTAGGACAAGGGACTTCCAAGGTGTAAATCCAAACAGTTTCGATGGGCATGGAAATTACAGCATTGGGTTCAAAGAACAGAGTGTTTTCCCTGAGCTAAGCTATGATGCACTTGGTAAGCCAAGAGGAATGGATGTTTGCATTACAACAACAGCTAAAACGGATAAAGAAGCTCACAAACTATTGGCTCTCATGGGAATGCCGTTTAGAGAGGGTGGAGGTTCCACAGCTATGGTGCGCAAGAAGAAGCTGAAGGCTCATCATTTTGATTCAAAATCAAGGGGAAGGGCACGTAGATAGGAGTTATCCTTGTGAGAGACCAAGATTCCTTAAGCCTTTTTTTTTTTTGTAATTGCAGTTTAGTGTTTTGCAGATTAATTGTATGGTGGAAACAAATTGATTGCTCGATAGACATGCAGTTACACTTCCATTATGTCTGATATTAATCACATGTATCATTCCATTTATGCGTGCATACATGTGTCTGGATTCTTGTACTTAATGATCTGTGTTTCTTTCTTTCTTTTTTCTTCTTCTTCCGGAGTATTTTATTTTTGGTTCTCTTCCCTCTTCAAGTTGAAGATGTAGTCTTAACATATGCAGCTTCCAGTTTTCTCTGCTGATATTTTGTTGTTTGTATTTTCCTTAAAATACGAATTCTTTTCCATTTCTGTTAGTTTCCTTTGTTTTTTTCCTCTCCTCTATGTTGGTGATGGTGAAGCAGGAAAAAGAAATGTTCAACTCTTTATCCCAGACATGCTTATTTTCTGAAGGCTGGACTAAGTGACAACTCATGCTTCGCTACTAAATATGATATCCCAACTTCCTACTCTGCTGCTGTGAGCCTGTGACTAGATATCCCGGGACATTGAGGGACGAGCTAATGAAACTTCAGGGTAAATTTCCAATTGTCCCCAGAAACAGCTAGAGCTCCTCTACTCGTGAGATGCTATACAATTTTGCATGTTGGATGCTTGATCAAATAATATATTCATATTCTGAGTTGGTCAATTGAGGATAGTATTTTCTGGATCATACAAGTTAGAATGTTTTGCTCATTTTTTTCTTTGGATTTTCCATTTTACTATCATTGTGGTTTCTTCTCAAATTGTCATGTAATTTGATCGTATGCATGGCATTTTAATACAGTTTCTAAACTTATAATTTTAATTTCATCTCTATTTGTTATCTATCTCCGTGAATGCTATTTGCTTGCCCTCTCCAAGAATTGTGGGCCTCAATTTTTTTTTTTTTTCACTTCTTTGATTTACATTTCATAGCAAGAATAACATTTATGATTGTTTGGATCCAAGTTTACTTTGAGAATTGCTAACACCTGCATTTCATACACGATATTATCAAACTTTTCTCATGTTTCCTCTGTATCCGTATATATCTATGCTCTCAAAGAAACATATTGTAGACCCTGTTTGACATAATTTTGACAATGGTTTATTTTGTCTCCGGGTTTTCGTGAACCTCAAAGATGGTTTGTTTTGTATCCAGGTTTTCATGAACCTGAAAGATAGATTGGTGACTGAGTTCTGGTTCCACCATAAGTTCATAACCGATATACCAACTTGGAGTTTTCGTGAACCTGAAAGATGGTTTGTTCTTTGTGCCAATAATTTGTGGTTAGGGATTCGGATCATCCCGTAATCTGTTTTTGGACACTTGAAAAGAGACCAATCATAGTACCAGGTCCGTCATTGGATGATCTTTCATATACATGTATGGGACAATGCACTGTTCCGGTTGGGAAGTGTGAAAATGCTGAGTAGGAAGTTTTGTGAGATATTATGATGGTTATGAATCTTGAGATATATCATTTTCAACAAGGAATACGGTGTCCAATCCACCTCTCTCAGCACTCTTAATTCCGAAAAATTTATTAGATGGTATTGGACCATTTAATACTTGTGAACTTGAAATTTTTTTATGATATATTAATACACTTTTATAGAGTTATTTTCCCAATTAAATAGTCTAAATTGAATTAATTCACTATGATCCAAGACCATGTAATAATTTCTCCAGTTAATTCGGTATTGGGTTGTGGTATTTCTAGTTCTATTAGAAGCAACTACAAAAGTCTTGCATTGAAGAAGTGACAAGGTCGCAATTAATCAAAATAAATAAATAAAATAAATAAAAGAAAAAAAAGTAACTTCCTACCTTCGTATCTTGGACAAAAAGAAAAAAAAAATTCCAAATCTTTTTTTATAAATTAAGAAAAAGAAAAATTAGTAATAAATGTCACAAAAACTAACAGAACTGACGGAGCTTGTTAATAGAAAATTAAATCCGAAAAAAAAAAAAAAATTTAAATGAAGAAAAAGAGGACTCTACTTATACCAGAGCGAAAGTTATAAAAAAAAATTTTAATATGTTATTGTTAATTGAATTGGTGATTATACTTTCTGCCCCTACGTGTGTATAATGAGAAAAAAAAATAAAAATAAAAAAATAAAAAAATAATAATAATAATAAATAGAAGAAGCCCAAGTCATAAAAAGGAAACTAACATTATAGAACTTTATAACAACAAAAATTCCAAAAATAATAAACAAGACTCCTATAAGACAGAAAAATGAGATTTTGAGAACCTAATAATTTGGCCAAAAAAATCACGCATTACAACATAGTTGTGAATATTAATTGTTGGCCTGTTTCTAATCAAATATGGGGTTCTAAAGGATGGTTTTGAGGCTCTACACCACATTCATTACATAACTGTTAGACTGTTAGTATTAATTGTTTGTTAGTTTTCAATTAAATATGAGTCTTTAAGTGTCAAAACGGCCTCGTCGGAACTGCGTGAAAAAAATATGTCAATGTGTTTGTTTGGTCTCAATTAAGGGTGTAACTTAGGTTGGCCCAACCCAGTCCACCCCTAACCTAACCTCAACCCGAATCGGGTTGGGTTGGGTCAATCCAAATTGTACCCAACATGGGTTGAGTTATAATCCGGACCAAAGATGTTCAGGCGGGTCGGGACGGTTCACGGGTTATTATTATTATTATTTTATATTATATATATATATATATAAAAATTTAATAGTCTAATCACATATATATATATTTGATTTATACATATAACGACGTCTAGTGTAGACTATTAGGTTATTAGTATCTAAATTCATTAGAATTGTTCAAACATCGGATTAAACATTCTTAGAAGTCCTTAACCATGGTTAAAACTTAGTAACTAACCACCAATCAAGTTAACCCAACCATGGTTTACGTCTCATTGCATTAACCGGACCACACGGTCACACTTGTAAGGGTTGACCTCACCTTTAATTGCTTCATAAATAATAACCACGATAGGTGTTGGGTTTAGCATTTGGGCGTATCCCTCTCTACTACATCCACCTCTCTCTCTGTATATCTCTTCTAGTACATCTCTCTCCGTCGAGCTTTCATTTCTCTGATTCGGATCAATATGGAGTACCGTACCTTAGAAATCAACGTTGTCTCCGCAAAAGACCTCAAGAAAGTCAACTTCATCACCAAGATGGAGGTGTACGTCATCGTTTTGATCACTGGCGACCACAGCACCAAGCAGAAGACCATCGTCGATAGAGACAGCGACAACAACCCCACCTGGAACTTCCCCGTGAAATTCACCATAGACGAGTCGGCTGCCCGATAGAACCGCCTGACCCTTGTCTTCAACCTTCGTTGCGAGCGTACCCTTGGCGACAAAGACGTCGGAGAAGTGATTGTTCCGGTCAAAGAGCTCCTCAACCGCCTGACCCTCGTCTTCTTCGTGGATATATATATATATATATATATATTTTAATGAAATGTTTAATTTGGGCTTTCGGGTTGGGTTCGGGTTGAACCCAACCCAAACCGAATAAAGTTGGGTTTTGAAAAAATCCAAGCCGACTTAAACTCGAATTGTAAATTTATATATCCAGATTTTAAAATTTATGGGCTAGACTCGGGTTGGGTTGGGCTAGCCAGTTCAAGTTGCACCCCTAGTCTCAATTCAAACGCGACGTATAGATTTCCACAATCGACTCTACATTATGTTAGTACTCTTTCTCTTTTCTCACTTTTTGTCTTGGATGATTGCAGTATTAGGTCCTTAGACCATAAATGAATAAACTCTCCCATGCCACATGCACAATCAATTATGAAAAAAATAGAAGGGTATATTGCAGTGACACTTTCAAATTTGCTTAAAAGATAGGTAGATATAACTTGGAGAGAGTGTGATCCATTTGCCCTCAAGTTTAAAAACTTGAACAATGACACCTTATTTTCTAAATAAGGAGCCAAACACAACCTTAAGTGACAAAAAATGTCTAATATACCTTGCCATGTATTTTCATCCTCATCTAAAATGACCAAACTATCCTAAGTAATATACATACATACATTTTGTATACTCTTAGTTTTACTCTCATCTCCCATTGTGCTGCCGCGACCACCCCCTCTTAGCAATTAACACCACCAACTATTCTTTTCTTTTTCACCACACATATCAACACGCGGGATGAAGGAAAATGTGAAGGTGAAGGTGATTTCGGGTTCGGATTTGGTATTGACTGATTTGTGGTGGTGGTGGAGCCTAGAGATGAAGGTGAAGGTGGGTGGTAGGCCTAAGTTGGGGTGGTTGTGGAGGTTGCGGTGGTGGCAAGTGGTGAGTGGTGAGTGGTGGTTGCGATGGTGACTGGTGATTGGAGAGAGAAAGAGGTGGTGGCCGGTGGTGGGTGATGTCGGCAATGGTGGTGCTGGTGCCTGGGTAGATGCTAGTAGAAAATTGTATACATGTGGTTGTATATTTATTTAGGATAGTTTGGTCATTTTAGGTGATCAAAGGGTAAATATATATTTTCACCATGGTGGGATGCTATTGTCGAAAAAATAACTTAAGTTGTATCTATCAGTATTTTAAACAAACCTGGATTTCCAGTGCAAGTTATCCAAAATAAAAATAAAACAAAATTCTGAAAGTAATGCCAAGGACTCTGTATCAACTAAAAAAAACACTACTGAACTTTTACTAGATTTCTCAATTCAAAAGTGGTAAAAAAAATTAAAAAAATTCAACTGTGGTAAAAAAAAATATAAAAAAATTCAACTGTCCAACAAATAAAAAAAACATAAAATAAAATAAGGCGACTGTGGTGAGAAGAATCACCGAGGTACCTCAAATATCTCTCAGAGGGTCTTCACTTCCTTTCACCGCCGCCAATTCAACTCTCTCTCTCTATAGATAACATAATTAGAATCTCTTCAGAAAGCAAAGGCTCCGTGTCTTCACTGTTTCATCCACAGAGAAATTTCCCAAACAGAGATGGCCGGTGAGGACAAAAATTTGATCGAAATCCTAGAGGAGAACAACCTTATCGACATCGTCAAGTACATTAACTACGTCCACGCTCCACAATCTGGCGCCATAGCTACTTTCTCCGGCACAACCCGTGACACCTTCCAAGGCAAAACAGTCTTGGAGCTAAGGTACGAAGCCTATGTTCCAATGGCCATTCGCTGCATCAAATCCATTTGTTCATCGGCTCGCTCGTCATGGAATCTCAGCTCCATTGCAGTTGCCCACCGCCTCGGCATCGTCCCCGTCGGCGAAACCAGTGTCTTTATCGCCATATCGGCCGTTCATCGGGCCGATGCACTCGACGCTTGTAAATTCGTGATTGATGAGATCAAGGCTTCGGTGCCGATATGGAAGAAGGAGGTTTATGATAATGGCGAGGTGTGGAAGGAGAATTCGGAGTTTTTTGGTCGGAGAGAGAGTGGAGCTGAAAAGGGTTGCTGTGGGATTAAGGTGAAAGTGGATGATCAAGTGGGTGATTGACTCCGGGAACCACTGAATTAGGGTTTTGGAGAACAATGGTAAGATCTTATTTTTATGCTTTGTTTTTCTTTTCTTTTTTAATCTCTCTCATTTTTATTTTTATTTTTGGTTTCTTCATGTAATCTGAATAATTCAAACAATTAATCATGTACTGTAATACTTGATAAGAAATAATTATGTAGTACAAATAGAGGTGCAAGAGCACGGCTCATCTTGTTACACTTGCACACACAAACGTCTATATTTGCATGTTGCATTATAAATATGCATATTTCTATGTAATGTCTCTTGAAAAATTCATACTGGAAGTTGATTTAATGTGGTATTCTGACTCAAACCAATTTACCATGAAAGCTGAAAATATGGTGGGGTCTTCAACATGTTAATCAGGCTTCAAGCATAGTGGCTTATTGGACTTGAAGGCACAAGTTCATATGTGTATTTCAAAGTGTGGAGTACTTTATGCAGCTCAGTTTTTCATGTTGCAGTAGGCAGTGAATTCAAGTGATAAGACTTCATGATGAACTTAAGGATTTGATATCTCCATAATCGAATGCTTGAATACTTCTCAGAAGTGAAATAAAGGAGAGCTTTTGGGACATTAGAATCTAAGGAGAAAATGGTATGACAGTCTTTCTTATAAAATACACTTCATGCAAATAAACAGTATTCCCTAATCTATTTCTAAAATTTAATCGACAAATTACAAGACTATAGCTAATAAGTAATGTTTACTTTAAATGATTTACTCTCACAGCATAGTTGAGTTGGCATATAGTTTCTGGTCATAACTCAAAGGTCTCATGGTCAAGTGCTGAAGGCGTTAAGCCTTTGCCCTTGGCTTACCCAATACCCTTGGCTCGGGTTGTTTATGTGTATCTGAAGGGATTAGTCCTACGGACACCCTCCGTTACCCAAAAAAAGGGAAAAATCTGTGGAGATTGGAGGAGAGGCATCTAGAGGCTCTGAAGCAAGATGTGTAAAGCATATAACTGGTTGATTAGAAGTCAAATGTGTTCACTTTTTAATATGGAAAGGTTGGATAAGCTGTATAGGGGTTTTCTATGGGGAGGCATGCGGACGAGATAAAGTTAAGCATAACTTGTTACGTTGAGACTTGGTGTGCTATCCATTGAAAGATGTGAGTTAGCATTCTTTGGGTGGGCAGTTGTTTCAGAGAAGATTCTAATTATTGATAACCTGATTAAAGATTCTAGCTATTGACAACTTGATCAAAGACACCAACTCATAGTCATTGAGCCACTTGTTGATGCACTGTTAGGTGCAATAGATCTACTAATCCTTCTTTCTTCAGAGTGTATTGGATCATGCTCAACTCCACAGCAGGCGCTGAATAGGTGGGGAGGGTGTAGAATCATAGGAGAGCTAGAGTAATTTGGCAAGCAGCGTCACTCTTTGTTTGGGGTTTTTGGTGGAGAGGAACAGATGTCCCTTTGATGTGGTAGAGGTAGAGTTACCTGTTTGGGAGTGAAGTATCTGATATTGAATTTTTATTAAAATTCAAAGCTTCATTACTCCCCCTCCCTCAGCCACCCCCACCCCCACCCACAAATATATAGTTTCTGGGAATTTACCCACTTCTTTGTGCCATGATTTCTGGCTAAGAACTTGGATCATCCTGTAATTTGTGTTTGGCAACACCTATTCACCATCTATATAGAAAATAGATCATGCATAGTACAATTTTTGCATTGATTGCTTTATGTAATAGTCATGGTGTTGAAGTAAAAGTAGATTTTTCATGGCAATTATTACCAGTATCTGGTTCTAGGAATGGAGTAGTATTCGAATGTAAAGCACCCGGTTAAATCTTTGTTGTGGGAGCCAGGGAAATAGCTTTGGAAATATCAGTTGCAAAAGTAAATTTCATCCTTCGAGTAGACAGCAGCACTTAGTGATCCAAATATGTGTTTTAAGATAACGATTTTTGCAGATGTAAATAGAGTGATTCTACCAAATCAGATGCAGTAATTTTTTTTAAAAAAAATTTCTTTTTGAAGATCAGAATTTTTGCAGTGGACAATGTGAATTTGTATGAAGATTAGAAGAATATAAAAAAGATTGAATAACTGGAAAATTTAGATAGCGACACTGAAGCAGGTTTAGGATAGTGGTTGAAAATGGAACTTCTCTAGGTGAACTTCTCTAGGTTATGATGTAGAAAAGCATAGGTGAACCCTAAGAATGTTAATGGCAGAGGTGGCTCCATGTACGTGTAAGTTTCAAATCTTTCATTTGCTAAGCGACTTTAAAGCTCACAGTTCATTGTTCATATCATTCTCATAATGATACTGAGGAGGAGGAGGAGGAGGAGGAGGAGGAGGAGGAGGAGGAGGAGATAGATTGCAACTGAACACTACTATTTATCCATTTGCATTGATTTCTTTTGAAACTGCATTTCTTCATTTGAGCATTTGAACTTTAGATTGGACTGGAGCCTGAAAGGGCTTTGCAGACAGCCTTATGTCTTTAAGGACCATTTCATATTTGCACCAAAAGCAACTGGCAGTGCCCTGTGCTCTTTTTGGTACTCGCAATTTTTCTGTCCATCCTACATGTCCTAATCTGGTGCAATGTCTACATTTATGGGAAAATCTGAATTGGATTTGTTTTTGGTCTTGACATGTGACAGGTGCAGTGAATGAAATAGAAGATGGCTCCATATCAGGTTGTGCTATAGAGCAATTTTGTTGGTTAACATGGAGCGGGTCTGAAGTTTCTCTCTTGTATTTATAACCTTGGCTTCAGATATTGTGATTGTGATTCTCAATATAGCTATATGGATCTGAAGTTTCTCTCTTGTAGTTGTAGCCTTGGTTTCAGTTAAAGCGATTGTGGATTTTCAATATAACCATAAAATTGAAAGAGCAGACATTCCTTAATTGCTAAATTAGATAAAATCAGGGATTGATAATGAGGAGAATACTGCAAAATATGGCCAATTTTTTATTTTTATTTTATTTTATTTTTTTTAAACCAGGCAACTACGAGTTTGCAAGAGAAATTTCGGATATGTGCAATTATCGACAAATCATTTTAGGAGAGTCGAAAGAATGGAGATGACTGAGTTTAGGGGTCATTCCAAATGATCCTGAATCAGGGCTAAGATACTTGGATTGAAAAAATCAGGGATAAGATACTTGGATTGAAAAATCATGCAACTTAGAAAAGACCTTTATGTAGACGTTGAAACTTGTTTATCCAATTATTTTGGGATGACAAATGTGGCTTACAGAGACGAGGACAAAAGAGCTAAAACACATCAGAAAATGATGGCCATTTTATGGTACTCTTAACCTCTTTGCTACTAATGATGCTCATCATGGGACACCAATCTGCTCCCGTGCCCCTCTCATTGGACTGAGATGAAATCACCTCAGTCCATTTGCCAGTCAGCATTCAATCATTGTCTTACACAACAAAGTTACTGTACTATTTTTTTTACCACATGTACTAATATTTCATACACTTATACTAATACATCATATATTTATACATTATACATATAATAATACATTATATATAATTATATTTAACTTTTACCTTTTAGTAAAATTACAAATCCTTAATTTCTCTCCTCTCCTCTCGTTTTCGTCTGAACTTCCACAGTTCTTCTTCCTTCCAATCTCAGTGAAGGTTAATTTGGAGTAAAATTACAAATCCCTAATCTCTCTCCTCTCCTCTCCACTTTGTCTTCATCTTAACTTCGACTGTTCTTCTTCCTTCCAATATCAGTGAAGTTTAATTTGGAGTAAAATTACAAATCCCTAATCTCTCTCCTCTCCTCTTCGTCCTCGTTTTCGTCTGAGTTTGAACTTCGAATGTTCTTCTTCCTTCCAAATCCATTAACATAAATACCCAAAAACACTCGCATAAATATAGGGTTTGTATCATAAAAGTACATGCAATTTTACTTGTAAAAATGAAGTATATATACTTTTCATAAATTAGAATTAAAAGAAAGGAAAAAAAATAGCATTTACACTTCACTTTTCTTTATTTGCACTAATATTTATTTTTTATTTTTTATTTTTAAATAATGGCATAATTGCCTCATTAAAACAAACTCTATAATTTTTTATTTTATTTTATTTTAATACTGGATAATTTTGTTTTAATTAATTCATATAGTTATAAGTGGATTGCAAAAATTACAAATAATAATAATAATTTTGGTTGAAATAATTCATGGAATAAGTGGACGGAATATTATTACATTAAAAGAGAAATAAAAAAAGAACATGCATATAAACGACGGCGCATCATAGCATCTTATCTAGGGTTTCAGTCACCCCCAGGCCGCAGAGAGAGCGTACTTAAACTAGCATAGGAGAGACAAAGGTATTGTTTTGCCTCTGGTAGTCGCCGTCTATTCGCCGTTTCAACAATGGTATCTCTCTCTTTGGTGTTTAAGCTTTTGTTTCACTCTGAAGACAATCAGACGCACGCACTCACACACACATGTATCTTACTTATTCATATTTGTTTCAGATCATTCCAGAGAAGAACCGGAGGGAAATCTCCAAATATCTCTTTCAAGGTCTTCACTTTCTTCCACTTTCACTTCAATCGCTGTGCGTGTGTGTGTGTGTTTATATATATTAATTTATATCCGCTATTCATTTTTCACATTTATACGTATGTGCAGAGGGTGTATGCTACGCGAAGAAGGACTACAACCTCGCAAAGCACCCCGAAATCGATGTCCCCAACCTGCAGGTGATCAAGCTCATGCAGAGCTTCAAATCCAAGGAGTACGTGCGCGAGACCTTCGCTTGGATGCACTACTACTGGTATTTGACCAACGATGGCATTGAATTTCTCCGAAATTATCTCAATTTGCCTTCCGAGATCGTTCCCAATACTCTGAAGAGATCGGCTCGCCCTCCCGGTAGACCTCTCGGTGGTGGTCCGCCCGGTGATCGCCCTCGGTAAGTTCAGAGCTTTTGGGGTTAATTTAGCTGTGTATCGTCAATTTATTGTCATTTCAATTGTTTTAGGTTCATAAGTGGAATTATTGACTAATATACTTTTACCAGTTTGAATGTGGTTGGTGTTTGCTAGTTTAGTTTATGGGGAATATCGAATTATTTTTTAATGTCACTGGTTCGCTAATCTATTCTTAGTCATAGTTCTTATTGCTTGATTTTCCGAATATTTGATCTTTCTGTCTTTTGTTTGTTTAGTACACACTGTATGATTTATTCATTATTAGCTAATATAGTTTGTTGGACATTATAATCAATTGTTTATATGTGAATTTGACAGTGAGTATGGGCGCTGCAGTGTGATTTTGTGGTGGTGTTATTGTTTGTTAGTTCGTTCTATTGGGTACTGTGAGTTGATTGTGGTAGAGGTTGTTTACGTGTATTTTGGTAGTCGTTCCAGCTCTAACAATTTGCATTTCCATCAAAGCTTTTTAGTTTATTGGGATGACTGTATGAATTCTTTTGTTATTCTTTTCATCAATTAATTTTGATGATGTCTTTTTGGGTTAATGTGTGAATTCTGCTAATGATTGCTCCAACTGTTCGGTTTTGTTTTGTTTTAGTTAGTTATACACTTATTATTTATCTTTTAGATGACCTTCAGAGTAAATCCTGAATCCTGTTCCAGTCAACCATTACAACTATGTGGGATGAGCTCACCTTAAACTTCCTCTTACTTTTCACTCTCCAGTCTCCACTTTATGGCAGTCTCTCAACTCCTTTCAACAGGGATATCATACAACCACCCATAAAAAGTGCCAACCAACTCCAGTTCTCGATCCTCTAGTGCCTAATGTATCTGGGCTCCCAAAAGAACGCTGCTGTGAGTGCAGTCCTATTTTTTTTAATGCAATTAGCTATAACCTCATTGTTCAAAGTAATCTCGAAATGAGCAATGGAAAACTTTCAATGGGGCATCTGTACACCACAGATCATCCCAGAACCTCACCTTTCTCGTTTGGGTGAATAACCCTCACGACCCCTCTGGTTATGAAAAAATCACAGATTTCCTCTTACCGATACGTGACCGTTTGAGTGGCTAAAAAAACTCTGGTCCCAAAAGAACACTGCTGTGAGTGCAGTCCTATTTTTTTCATGCAATTAGCTATAACCTCATTGTTCAAAGTAATCTCGAAATGAGCAATGGACAACTTTCAATGGGGCATCTGTACACCACAGATCATCCCGGAACCTCACCTTTCTCGTTTGGGTGAATAACCCTCACCACCCCTCTGGTTATGAAAAAATCACAGATTTCCTCTTACTGATACGTGACCGTTTGAGTGGCTAAAAAAAGCATTGAAGTGACCAAACTGCCCTTAAGTGCACTAAATTTACAAGAGTACGCTTGTAGTTGTTTGTAATGACTTGTATACCCATTACAAATTTGACCAAAATACCCTCACTATTTAGGTACTTTTGGCTCCCTTTTTTCTGCTTTTCCCTCCAAATTGTCAACCACCAAGCTCTCTCTCTCTAAAATCCATATGACCAGGATTGTTCTCTCTCTCTCTCTGTCACACACACACACACACACAATGAATTGTAAATAAGAACTTCCCATTCGGATCCTGCCGTACAAACTCCGGAGCCCTGATATTCAGCCCACAGGCCCTACAGCCTTCAAACTATATGTTATACTCTTCTCATTAACTTTCAGGTACTTCAGTAAGTTATTGGTCCTACGTTTGTATCTTCAATCTTTTAAAAAAAAAAAAAAAAACTTTTAAAAGTATTACAGCAAACATTCTTGATTTGATTTTGATTCATCATCTCTCTGTTATTTTTATAGTTTTCTTTTTTCTGCTTCTTTTTATGTAATTTTTATTGTATTTTAGTTTATTTTCTCTTTCTATACAAGTGTATTGAAAAGGGATTGTGGTTCTCGATGATGAACAAATGAATAAGATGACGAGTCCGATCTCAATTCATTCCATTCAATCATGACGATGAATCGAGGCATTTGTCTGAGAGAGAACCCCTCCTAATCCTTTTTTCTTTTTCCCTTCAAGTCCTCAACTATTTTATGATAATGGTAATAATTTTTGTTTTTAATATAAGCAGAATTATTATCGCATATTTTATCTAACCCACAGAGGAGCTTCTCATTGTTTTCACCATGGCTAAGGAATTCGTGCAATCTGGGATTGCACATATTTGTAACTTTTGAAAAGTCTTGCTCATGAAACAATTATAATTATTGGAAAAACAAATAAGTACAAATAGAAACTCTGTGTATTTGCAAAATCTAAGATGTGTAAATTAATAATAGAAGGATGATTACTTGTTTCATTGAGTTTCCAAAAAAAAAAAAAAAATTCAGAATTATTAGTTGGAGTGTGGCATATTGATGATAAAATCAAAAGAGAGATTAAGAGATGAACTTTAGTGGAGAGAGAGATGAGAGATGTCAGATAAATGTCTTTGCTTGAGTATAAAAATGGTATGGGCATTTTTGTCCTTTTAAATAAAGTTAATTACATCATCAAAACGTCAGCAATTTTGGTCTTTAGAGTGAGGGTATAAACATAATTTCACAGCTTCTGTTTGGCACATGTAACTAGACTAACTTCTGACAGGGGGTGGTTGAAGGTATTTTTGCAAAAATTTCATCCTAGGGTGAAAAGGTGCAACCACACGGGTGGTGAGGGTATTTAACCTTTCTTGTTCACTACACGTGAAAAAACTTCTAACATCTCATTTTTAGATGCTATTAACTGATTGTGATTTATTTGGGTTTCACTAATATATTTTTTTCTTCGTTAGTACTCACACACACACGCCTCTACTGAGACTTGAACCCCTAATCTCCTTTTGGAAAGTAGGGGCTTGATACCGCTAGGCCATTGACCCGTTGGTAATTATTGATAGATGGTTAAAGGGTTTCACTAATATGTTAATTTGCTGGTAGCTGCATTTGTAATAGTTTGCTGTGATACGGGATTGCAATGTCTTTTAGGACTTGTAAAATGTGACTTCTTTTAATAATTGCAGTTCTTATAGTTCTATTTTTATTGTTGTTTACTAATTTAATCTGGGGAATGGTTAATTGGATCAGCTTTTTGGGATATGTTATTTATTTAGTTGACAGTTATACTTCTACCTTAACCCTAATTTTCTTGTCCATTTTGAATTGTTTATTAATTCTGGTATTTTTTGGTTTTTTGATGGGTAAAATTGACAGGGGTCCGTCTAGATTTGAAGGAGATAGACCAAGGTTTGGTGACCGTGATGGGTATCGTGGAGGTCCAAGAGGGCCTCCAGGTGAGTTTGGTGACAAGGGAGGAGCTCCAGCTGACTACCAACCCTCATTTAGGGTAATTTGTCTTTATTTTTTTCCTAGTCTTTTTGTGTATATTTGGAGTTTATCATTAGTATCATTGCACTTAACTGTGGTTAAGAAACTTATAATGTGAAAATATTATATAACTGAAATTGTTCCTTTTTTTATATGCGAGTGTTTATTTTGTTAACTAATGCCATGCAACAAGTCAAATTATGCTAGAGAATCAAATATTGAGTTTTAAAAAAGGAAATGTTTCAAAATTTTATATTCAATCGAACTGTTAGCCATTAATTTTGTATATTCTATTACTTTAAATTCATATACTTGTATTCATTAAAACAAATACTTATGAAATAATATTAAGGGCTAAAAAAATTAAAAATTAAAAATTTGCACCCCAACGCACGTTTTTGTAACATATCTGTGATGGAGTAATATACTAAATGGATGTGAATCTATAAGAATATAAGAACAGATTCTGTTTTGACTTTGTCGAATACGTAACTGACATATTCGACAAATTGGGGATTGAGTGGTTGCCTTGATAATATACCTTTTTTTATTTCTTTGCCGTTATGCGATCTCAGTTTGACTTGAGAAATTGAGAATGAGAAGGGTCGGGGATATTATCATTATATAACAGAACCTAGCCTTTCATAGTTTTATAATTTTATTCAAATTGCTTCACTTGCACATGCAGGGTCCTGGGGGAAGGCCTGGTTTCGGTCGTGGAGGTGGCGGTGCTGGGCCAGCTAGTGAAAGTTTTTCTTAAGAGGTGTGTGTGGTAGTAGTTCAAAGCTCTTTGATTGGCCCTTAAGGGATCTGACCAAAGAATTTTGGTTGTTCTGTTTCTTTGAAAATATTCTAGACCATTTCATGGTTCTATATAAGTTTGTATTGTGATATGCATTTTTGTTCTTTTTGACTGTTTGTACTTTTTAGTACCATGGAACCTATTGACACTATTACTTATGTGGTTTAAATCTATTTCCAAGATCACTGCTGTTACCATTTATTTTTCAATTTCTCTAAAATTGTTCTCTCTTCAAGACTGGATAGACTTGAATGTGGGTCGATACACGATCGAAATAAGCAGCCATCTGGAAAGACGATGGCTCTCATCATTTAGTAATTTATGGATGTTGTCTTACCTTAGTTTCAAAATTGCTAAAGATGCAAATTGGTATATTATTGCAGATTTTGTCATTGGAATTTTCATTTTATTCTATGTTGAGGTTATATTATTGTAGATTTTGTCATTGGAATTTTCATTTTATTCAATTGAAAAAGACCCTCTATTAACATGAAATATGGAGGTCACTCTCAGTTGAAAAAGGGTTGTAAATATTCATGCATAAGGGCTTGGAAACCATCGTCGGGGTTTTTTTTCCCACCTAATAAATGTCCTCGAGACTTGCCGCAGCAGTGAACGTTGAAACTACTCTCAATTTTGGAGGAGTGAAACTCGGCATACAGATATGGATGGTAAATTTTTTAATTTTTTACTGGTAACCCTTCTTCCACTAGTTTTAAAACTGGCATGCTTAGAATGCATCATGACACAGTATGTATGCGCACGCACTCTCTCTTAGTTGTTTATGCATTTTTTTTTTTTTTTTAAACTTGAAATTACTAATCCACGAATGGATGGAATAATTCTACAATTTAGTATGAAATATTTTGGTCAATAATTTAAATTGTACTAATCAATATGGGATGGAAGAGACAAGCTTGTAATTTTGCATTTTTAATTCAATTGAGTCTGTATTCTGTATTTTTTAGATATGATATGAGCCAGCAATCCATCTATTTCTCTTATTTGTGTACCCAGATTTGCAATTAAACCATTCATTTATTTAGGTATGTGATTATTTCAATTCTGACCATAACCTTTCTTCATATTTAACCTCGATCCTTCATGTCTCCAAGTGCTCAAAATGTTCCATTGTAGGCTGAATTGATGGAATGAAAATAAAGTTAGTTTTTATTTATTTATATAAATTGTAATATTTTCTTTTACAATTTAATTTTGAGGAGAAGATTGTTAATAAAATAAATGTATTCTATAAACCACCGAGTGCAAAAAATGGGAAAATAATAGGGCTAGATGTTATATTTGGAATATTTAGTTTTCATTCAGATGTTATATTTGGAATATTTAGTTTTCATTCAAGAAGTGGACCTAAAAAGATTTAAATTGAGATTCTTCATTTTTTATTTTTATTTTTGGCAAACAAGATTAATTTATTCCTTCGAAATAAACTGAAGGTACATCAAGCGCTTTGATGGGCAAAATTTTAATCTTTTATGTATTTTGAAAAGTTCTCTACACTCTCTTCAGTTATTTATTATTATTATTATTACTTTTTGTCATTAGTAAGAAATATACTTACACTTTTTGTTTAGGAGCTCAAATCCCTTCCCTTCTCTCTAAAGATGAAGAAGTCACTTAGTTAAATGCCGTTACAAAGTACTTATTGACAAGTTACATAAACTTTTATTCTTCTCATTATTATTTCTTAATCTTGATGTTAGGAACATGAAGACAATAATGGGATGGGCATTTATCTAAATTATAAAGTTTGGTTAATTAATTATGGGAATGGAACTAAGGGCTAAGATTTCAACTAATACCTTCAACACAGATTTTAACCTAACATATTTCATTATAGATCCAATAAAGAATTATCAAAATTATTCAATTTCGGTTATTTTTCACTAACTCATTATTTAATTTCGTGAAGTACTTGCAACTCATACCTAATATTATTCACGTTCCACTTTTGAGAGGTATTTATTTAATTACTTTCATCTTTATGGGTAAATGAAACTATTAGAGTTTCTCTAATTTTTTTATTATTATTATTTTTTTATAAAACGGAGAACATATAGTTAAAATATTAGAAGCGTAGTATGAAAAGGTTTTTTTTTTCCTACCAAAAAAAAAAAATTGTTGTAAGTCACAATTGCGTTATTGGATGTTTGTAAATCTTGCAAAGATATTATGAATTTAATAAAAAAAAAATTTGACCGTATGAATTTAATAATTAAATCACACTATATTTAACGAATGACGTAGCTAACATAATTTTTTAGATCACGAATATTGAAATGTCAAAAAAGGGTTTAGACAGCCTAATTGGGATTTAGAATTTTCATTTTTGCAAGGACTAGGGTTGTAATTTGCAAACCAGTGCAAACGCATTCGGGTTATTCAAACCGGACGGTTTCAATGCCATTTTGGCATTCGATTTTCAGATATCAAGGGTTAAACCAGCCCCAGATTGAACCGTATATAATTTTCTCCTCATATATCAATCCACCGATACACATTACATACATATCAGAAGAAAACATTCCCTCCTCTCCTTGTCTCTCTCTCTCTCTCTCTGCAGTCTACACCTACTAAGTCCGCCATGGTGTTTCCGTACATGGAAGCTGTTATTGGTGCGATTTTTCTCTCTAAACCCCTCTCTCTTCCTATATCTATGCTCATGTATATATATATGTATGGCTTTCTTGCCTTTATTTTGTGCAACGTTTTTGTTGCGTTCTGATTTTTCCTTTTTCTTTATTTTTTTTTCCTTCACTGAATTCTATTGTTAATGCATTGTTCCATTTGTAGGGTTTATTGATTAACGTTTCTTGAAAAAGTTATATTTTTTTAGGGTTTTATTAGTGTGTTTAGTTGATTTTTGTGCTTATTAGTGTGAAGTTTCATGGAAATAGTCGTTAGGGTTTTGTTTGTTTCCTGTTGAAATTATTGCTCAAGAACACAATGGGGTCTCTCTCTCATTTTATGTTGGTGTACATCTTGCTGCACCAATCTTTCCTTGAAAAGAAAGATTTGAGCAGGGAAGTGTCCAAAAAATATTTACAATGAAGCCCCAAAGTCTCCTTTAAAGAATATGTGGCGTGCTGTCATAGCCCAGAAGCTTTCTTTTGATGAAGAGAAATTGCGTGACATACTGGGTTTACGCAATAGCTCATGATGATTGCCAATACAACTCAGATTTTTATAATCTAAAATGGCAAAGTGAAGATTCTCCAATCTCAGCACAGGCTAAGGAATATAGAATTAACCTTAACTAAAATTAATACTGGCCCAGAGAATGGAATGTTTTAATAGGTATCCACCAAGACAATATAGATAAATTTATTATTTCCAAATGTGAAATTTCTTTCACATATTTGTCCAGATTGACATTTTATTTTTGTTTGTTTGTTTTGTTTTTTTTTTTTTAAAGTTTTTTTTTTTGGTTTTGGTATGGTTTTATTTTTTTTGGTTTGTAAATCGCAATGTGGTGCTTGCTTGCTGCTCTCTTTGCATATGAAACTCTACACCCATGAACAAAAGTTTTGTATTTAAAGTTTGTTTGGGGTTATATTCTTTCTTACTAACTATTGCATTTTCAATTCTTTATGTTATGGGTTTTTCAGGTTTTATGATATTGATGTATATCTTTGAAACTTATCTTGACACGCGGCAGCATGCTGCTCTTAAACTGCCCACACTTCCAAAAACTTTGGAAGGAGTGATCAGTCAAGAAAAGTTTGAAAAATCCCGAGCCTATAGTCTTGATAAAAGGTTTGTTTCACAATTTTTTTCTTGTGTGGATTTGTTGCAGTTGGTCATCAAGTTTCTTCATGCATACTTATGTTTGAGACTTATTACTAATGTTTCTTTTGGTTTTGGAATTTTTTCTTTAACTTTCAGCAACTTCCATTTTGTTCATGAGTTTGTAACTATACTGTGGGACTCTGCAATTTTGTTATTTGGGTTATTGCCCTGGTTTTGGAAGGTGAGTGTTTCAGTGGTGTGTTTGATGGACCCTTTTGCCACTAGAGAATTCCTGAGTATCTAATTTTGTTTATTGACTACAGAGATCAGGAGACTTTGTTGTTTCTATCGGCCTTAATGCAGAGAATGAGATATTACACACACTTGCATTCTTAGCTGGTGTTATGTTCTGGTCACAGGTACATATATTAACTCTCTTATTTACTTGACAAGATAAAAAAAAAATCTGGTTCATTGTGTTCAATGAAATTCCACTAGAACGATTTTAGGTTGTCCTTGGATATCATGATCTGCTTAGGAGAAATGACTAAATATCAGACATGCACACATATATTTTAGGTATATCCATTATAATAACGGATTTTTTGGATGGACAATGAAATTCCTCTAGAATGATTATAGTCTGTCTTCAGATACTATGATCTGTTTAGAAACAATATTGATAATGATACATATGTATATATGTACACACATGTTTATATATATTAAATGTCCATCGGGAAAAGACATATTTGGAACTAGGAAACAAACTTACAATCTCAATTGGGAAATATGATTAAATCTAAATTGAGACGATTTAGATGTTTTTCCGAAATGCACTGGATGTGTAATATATTTATTGTGTGTACAGGGTTACCATATAATTTCAAATTAATATGCTACTATTGGATGTGTTTTTATTTTTTATTTTATTTTTTTATTTTTATTTTTTTATTATGGAATGAAATCACAATGCATGACCATGATATGTTTTTGAAATTCCTCTGCAGATTACTGATTTGCCATTTTCTCTGTACTCAACATTTGTGATCGAGACCCGCCATGGTTTCAACAAAGTCTGTATTCTCCCTTGATCTTTTGTCATGTTTACGACTTATTTTATTTTATTTTTTTGTCTGTAGCTCTTTTCTTTTTGGTTGAATTGTTTTCTAAAATGTATGCATTTATGTTTTACAGCAAACAATATGGTTATTTATTAGGGACATCATCAAAGGAATCGTCCTATCTATTGTAATTGGGCCGCCTATAGTGGCTGCAATCATTGTAATAGTACAGGTAGAGTAATTTCTTAGTTTCCAAAGTGATATAATTCACTTTGTTGCATGTTCCTATTTTGAAGTGTTTGTCATGCTTGGATTAATAGCTTGCTATTTTTGGATATGATGTTTTGCGGTCCATTTCAACCTGCATTCTCAATACTGGCCTCTTCAGTTATTAGCGACTATTACTAATGATGGTCACTCTTCTGGTGCAGAATGGAGGTCCCTACTTGGCCATCTATCTTTGGGGGTTTATGCTTGTTCTGTCGCTTGTGATGATGACTCTTTATCCTATTTTAATAGCACCACTTTTCAACAAGTTCACACCAGTGAGTATTGGGATTTATTTCCATTATTGAAGAAATCCTACAAGGCAATGTATAATTTAACGATAATTCTATGTCATCTTGCAACAAATAGCTTCCAGATGGAGTGCTTAGGGAGAAAATTGAGAAGCTTGCTTCGTCCCTCAAGTTTCCCTTAAAGAAGTTGTTTGTTGTTGATGGATCCACAAGGTCAAGCCATAGCAATGTGAGGATTCTTCTTGGTTTATTTAATTGGGACTTTTGCTTGTATTTCTTTAAATTTTGTTCTTTGTTTTTCCCTTGTAGTTTCTTATCTCTATTTTTAGTTCAGTTTCAGCTTAGATGGCATACAATGCTATTTAAGATTGGAATGTGAGATGGCAATTTTGACATTAAATTCTAGGTCGAATTTAATCGACTTAAAATTGGACTTAACTTGCTTCTTATATGTAACGGTCTTTTTTTTATTTAAAAAAAAAAACAGTAGAAATTTAAAGGGCTATGAAACACAGTTGTTTTTTACTTATGGAGTGTTTTTTTTTTTTTGAAGTAATATCCCTCTCTGGTAACTTTTTATGGCCCAATAATCTATTCTTTACCCCAATATATTCATCATGTTCTTCTTGTTGAAGGAGTTTGGAACCTAAAATTTTGGGTTAATTTCACTCACACCCCCCTTAGGTTTGGCCATTTTTCACTTAGGGTTAATTTCAGCGAGAACTGTTTGGCCGAAACTATTTGTTTTGGGGTTGATTTGTGAAGTGATTTTCTGGTTGATTGCAAATTCGTTCATGGGAGAGCCTGAATATATCTACGATTGAATGATTTCGGGCCTCATTAATTTGCATTAAAAGCTTGAAGAATATAAAAATGGTGGAATAAAAAACGCCAACCACTGCCTCTGCCAACATCAAAATTGCCACCACCGCATCTTCGTTGCTGCTCCGGCAAATCCAATCGCAACCCACGGCGACGACATCGGTTAGACATGGAGGCGAAGGCACCCAGATCGGTTGGGCACCACCCCATCTTCGTTGCTGCTCAGGCAATTCCAATCGCAACCCATGACGACGACATTGGTTAGGCACGGAGGCGATGGCACCCAGACCACTTGACGTTGACGTGACTGACATCTGAGGCCTTGACGGCTTTGCTGGGCAGACAGCTGTACACGGCGTGGTTCTTCAAGCACCCTTGTAACTGGATTTCCTTAACGCCCCGCCGTCGTCTCCTGCGCCTACCCCGCCGCCGCCTCTTGCACCGACATCCTCGTTGGTGTTGGTGGTGGTGTTGTGCTTGTGTTTATAATATATATATGTCTGTATGTGTCTATATATACGTGTATATACATGTTTGTCTATATATATATATATATATATATATATATAATTTGGTAATTTTACAAAAAAATTAGTGGTATTTTAATCTTTTAATATAATTCTTAGGCTAAAGAGTTGTTTTGACAAAATCAAAGGGTATTTAAGTCATTTTACATCGTGTCAGAATTGTTCAAGTAACGGTTGGGGTGTGAGTGAAAAACGGAGCAAAAGTTTGTAATTTGAGTGTTAGTTATTTTCGAAAGATGTTTGAAGGTGAAAATTGGCCAAACCTGAGAGTGTGTTACTGAAATTAACCCTAAAATTTTTTGCTTGCTTTACAACGTTCATTCATTTTAATTTATATTTCTCAAGTTCAATATGCATCCGAGGGATGACATAACTATTTCAGCAATCATGTCTTTTTGATAAGAAAAATACACGCTTTTAGTGAAAAGGTAGGTTTTTCACAACACTCAATTTTGCAAACACACTAAAGGATAGAAAATTAGAGTTGGAAATATTATATTGTACTGTAAAAGGCAGTAACGGGTTTATGGCTGAAATTTTACTTTCATTTTGGAATAAAGAGACAACTCTGCTGACTCTGGCAAATATCAAATGTGATGACAATGGCAACTTCTGAATTTGACAACGCTGATGAGTTGGCTGTTGGAGGGAGACATTGGGTTGAGAGAGATGTAGATTGTAGACGGTAGATAATAGAGAGATTTGAGATGAATATAGACAAAGAGGGATGCTTAAGATATCATGAGTTGAAGATAGGATAGTAAAATAGATATATAGTCACAGTGCGATGGGGCACCTTTAACCCAAAGCCTTTCCTAAACCTTATTCTGTTGTGGTCCGTCCTTCCTGGAATTGCTTGTCCTCTTAAACCCTCTCTCCCCACAGGTATCCCAATATGTGAAGGATGGGTTACCCATCTCTTTCCTTACTTTCCTATTTTTATATATGATATTTCTTAATAATTTTATGCAATTTTTTAATTTAATTTTTCTTGTACTTGTCAAGAAAAAAAAATTTCTGGTATATTATTGTGTATTAAATTGTGTTGGCATATAAATACTTTTTAATTAATTCGATTATGTATATATTTTGATTAAATTTTTAGTTTTTACATACTTATCAAAAAAACAAAAAAAAAAATTTAGTTTTTACATAATTACATTGGATTGTTATTGTGTGTATTAATGCGTGCTTGTAATAAGACTAAATGGCTCAATTGATTTAGTTTTAAAATTCAAGACTTGTGTTTCTTAAAGGACTTTTATCTTGAAGTGTTTACTTTGCTGTGAGTATATTTGGTACAAATATACAGATCAAACCTTCGGCATTGTTTGTACAAAAGGATTGCCTGCTTTGCACATGATCATTCACAGCACCGGCCTTTATATCGCACCAAGCAATGGCCCTTTCGTAGTGAACATTATTAATATATTTTCTTAATTCAGAGTCAACTGTTCATAAACTAGGAAAGGAAGTCTACAACATTAATTCTGAGAGAAAAAGTTTACAACATTGTATACTAATATTTTGGTTGCCGTTTTTGTTATCTAGATGAGTTTAATTGATTTCAGCAGATTATTTTCATAAAATTGAAGTTTCACACCTAGATAAGTGTTCACATTCCTCCGCTCCCATACACTCTCTCCTGTCCCTTGTATTATCCGAAAAGTTCGCTACTCCATTTAAACAGATTCAGATTAGTAGTCACAGGAAGCACATTGCCATTATCGTATTGAAATTATTATCTAATCCACATCCTATCCAAAAGAGTTGTGGCTTTTAGTTGGCCAATTGAAAGATGAAATGGACTTTTACCCTAAGAAATCACACCGTCCAGAATTTGGGAGGATTAGATCTCTTTACTACTTGTTCAATGGGAGAAGGCATTCTATCCAAGGTTCAGCTAAATATAATGAATAATGATAATTCTAAGAGATGCTCAGAATGATTGATTAAGGTTGTCTTTTCCCATTGGGACATGCATTAATTTGAAATCTGGTAGCCAAAAGTATTGAAGATGTAAATATTTGCAAAATTAATGGTCATTTTAAATTCTTTTGCTGTTATTTGAGACCAGAATATCCTGGTTGTCTCTCAGTACCTGCAGACTGCTTTAATTTGAGTTTTTGTTTCTTTTATTTTGAACTAAAATTGACTTTTGTGCAGGCTTATATGTATGGATTTTTCAAGAACAAGCGCATTGTCCTTTATGACACATTGATTCAGCAGGTGTGGATGCATATTGTATTTGAAAAAAATTATGCTCATTTCCCTATACTTTGTTCATTAAGCTTGAATTGCTGAACTACTTGTGCATATTCTACAAGTAAAGCAAAGCATGTTTTTCACATACTTTACCATTAATACATTGATTTAATTTTGATGTGTGTTTAAGCCAAAAAAGGAAAATGAAAAACCATGTCTGAGGATCATCCCCCCCCCCCCCCCCCCCCCCCCCCCTCCTTTCTCTCTCACACGCGCGCGCGCACACAAAAATAAAACCATTTTTTTGCATCTAGTCTTGAATTTATGCAGTGGTTGATTTGTATATTAAAATGACACAACAACTACTTCAACTGGCACTCCTGTTGTAGCATCAGTATGAAGTTTTTGTATCAGCCCTGTAGTGCAATGAACATCCACAAATTTTCCCCTGTTAGTTTTTCCATAAATAAATGTAAATTGAAACCCTTGTTTGGCCATTATGTCTGATTTTTCTTCTTGATTTGCTTCCGGAATATATAAGAGCCACATTTCTAAACAAGTTCTACAGCTTTTTAAGACTGGGACAAGTTTGGTGTCTTAAAAATGGAGTAACATCCTTTGAGTTCAAGAGTTTCTTGTAAATTTTTAGGTAATTCCCCATTTTTGTTTTGTTTGAATTAGGACTGGTTGAGTTTTTTTTTTTTTTTTAAATGCATTATAAAGATATGTTCCTCTTCTTCTTTTCTATTTTTCTACTTCCATTAGCAATGCCATGTGCTTATTGAACATAATTTAACTCGTATGTACGGTATACCTTGTTCTCTAGTAAGAAAATAACTTCTATGTATAATTAGACATGACCAAATGGCTTGGATATGTGGTTTCCATGTAGTTGATTTTGTTGGGAATATTTTGTTTAATGATGTTTAGTTCTGATGACCATATAAATCTTAAAATGATTATATTTTAATGCTAAAACGTGCTCAACATGATTGTTTCAGTCAATAATTTTGTTCAACTTTGCTTGCTAAATTTTGCAACAAGATTTCTCTTTTCTAATTTATTATATTGTAAACAGTTTTAGGGGATGAAGTAATTTGAGTTTTTTGGTAACCTGCACTTGTCTTGAGCTAGTGTGAGGTAACCCAAAAAACTAAAGTATTCTTACTAGAGAGCACAGTTCTTGTAATGTTCCTTTGCTATGTAGCAGTAGCTTCATCATTTGATATTGAAGGTCCCGGCAAGTTAGGCATCTATATCTTCAGTCAAATTTCTTGGGCAGTGCATGAATTTTGGGCATCATGGGAGTTGTCGGATGTTCTTTTATAGGAAATTAGATTGCATACACTGATGCTGTCATTTATTGATTGAAATAGTGTTATACTTCACAATGCTATAGTTTGGGATCCTTACATATGTGATATTACAAATTGGTGCCTTAAGTGGTAATTCCTCCACTCCCCCCAACAGCCCCACCACCACCACAATGGGAGTGTGCGTGCAAGTTTAATTCTTTTCTTTTCTTTTTTCCTCTTCTATTTTCTCTATTATTCTTTTTCAGTTGACAAAGTGATTTAATGCAGTGCAAAAATGAGGAGGAAGTAGTTGCTGTTATTGCACATGAACTGGGTCATTGGAAGCTTAATCATACAATGTACTCTTTCATCGCTGTTCAGGTATGCTTTAATTATTCTCTTTGAATGTCCCATGATACCCTGCTAGTTATATATATCATGGTTACATATGCATGGGTACTGGTGTCAGATGTCATTAGTTTATAAGTTTTTTTGTAATTGGAGCCAGTGTTTTTAAAGGCATTGGAAATTGTGAAGTCACGCCTGGTTTCTTGTCTTGAGTAGAGGGGTCAATGAAAATTTGAGGCATGGCATCGTGACTCCATGAACATGGTTTCAAATTTGTGATTCATGAAGTTTTCTCCGAGACTAATTAAATTTAGTAAATATAAGATAAAAATGTTGGGAATGTGTTGGGTGGAGGAAAATTAATTATGTTGTCTAGTGTGGAGGATTTTGTTGTCATTTTGCAATTATTATAAAACGTTTTTCCTTAATAATATATTGAATCCGAGAAAAAACTCTCGAAAGCCTTTTTTTTTTTTTTTTTTTTTTTTTTTTCTGGTAAGTAGAAAACTCTAACCATGTAATTACCTTAAAAATTCACCCTAACTAATATTCTAGAACTTATATTTGACTACTAGAAGCTTTGAAATTTAACTAAAAAATCGAAAAAGAAAATATATCAAATAACTTTAACTAATTTATATATATTTTCATATTCAGTCACTTCTGATTGGAAGAAACTTATCCTCTAGTTCAATCCTTTCTTTACAATGAAAAAAACTGTTTGGAATATTTTAAGTTTTAACGACTTCAACTTTTACCCAAATTTGTTCTCCATGAATTGGAATTTCCTTGTCTTCCGTTGACTAAATCATTATGAAATAATATTAAAATTTTCAACATAAAACAGTTTTGTAACTGATTCTTTAATGCAATATTAGTCAAGGAATCCTTTACTTGATCCTAGGATTTGGAAAATATTGACTTGGATTAATTTTTAAGGACTTTTAATGACTTTGACTTGAATAATCTTCGTGGTATTCTTGTTCACCAACTTTAAATATTTTTTCCTCACTCTCTTAACAATTTTGTTTTGAAAGATTCTTGAAACTTAAAATACTTGTTCTATGCACTTGCATTCGTCTTGAACAATCTCCTTGGAATTGTCATTAGAGGCTTTTTGTTGGACCAATCAGTAACCTGGCTATGTCACTAAGGCTCAACTCATGTAGGGGTAATGAACACTGAGCCTGTGTAGGCTTATTTACTTTCATGACTATAGGTCATTTACTATACATTCATTTCTAATTTGTCATATTTTCATGGGAAGTAGAAAGTTATAATATATTGATTTACTTGTGTTTAATTTGTTATCGAATATATCATGGTACTAAACAAGACAATAATCTTGATAACGAGCTTGAATATGAATATGGGACCGATTTCAACTCGTTTTATTAAAGACATGAGCTTGAGCTCAGTTTTTTAGCACGTTATGATCCTGATTCGATCTACAAACAATGGGCTGAGCCCGAACTGACTTCGGCTCGGCTCATTTGAAGCCCTATTTGTCACAAACTTGATATTGCTGTTGCGGCATATACTTCTCAGATATTTGTGCATAATTGGTTCGCAAAACTCTTCCCGTCATTTTCTTCATCATTCATGGCCATGAACAAGTAATTTACCTTTCTGGACTATTTGGACCTCACTTTTAAATGAAATGAGCTTCAAATTTGGGCTTTGCCTCTTCTTGATTTGCAATTTAAATGAGCTTGACAAGTATTTTTTACCTGAATTTTTCTCAACCAGCTCGATTTATTTTTAGCCTAAATATATGTCAACCTCTTCTTTAAGATGCGAAAGAACAATAATATTTTATTTTCTCACCTTCCATTGCTGACTGATAAAGCATGTTTGTTCATGCAAATATTGAATCTTCTTGTCATGTAGCTTGTGATTTATTTGTTGCCTCTTCCCATCCTAGGTCTCTCATGTCTAAATTTCAAATGTTTGATGACGATAAAATTTTGGAGGAGATGCAGTGTATGAATCTTTCAGCTTCCTGTCTTATTCTTTTACATTAATGCAGATTCTCACATTCTTGCAATTCGGAGGATATACACTTGTTAGGAACTCGAATGATCTGTTCCAGAGCTTTGGTTTTGATACGCAGCCAGTCCTCATTGGACTAATAATATTTCAGGTAATAAACAATAGGATTGTCTTGATTTAAAGAATTGTGGTTTGTTTAAGTTGAACACATGTACCCATACACACAGCTTACTCCTGCACTTGTTGTCTTCATACGTCTTGCTATCAATGAATCACTGTTAAGTTAAGAAGTCTAAAGTTGGTGAATTGAGATATTTAAATTACTTGCCTGCTTTGCGATTAAAAATTAATATTTTGGATTTTGGTCAGTGTGATTTATTCCCTTCGCTTTTAGAAGCCCTCCTGTGCTCAATGTCTGGTTAATTTTCTTCTCTTCCAATTTAATCTGTAGCATTAGATTGGATTTTAACTTTTTAGTTTCATAAAATGTCCATAATAAGAATCAAGTCCTCAACAGATGTCTGTGATAACTTTGTCATATTATATAGTAATTTTTTAGTAAACTGCGTTGATCAACAGTTGGTATATGGTTGTTATTCAATGGTTAATCCTTATGTTCAACCTATTAATATATGTTAAAAAGGAAAAAGACACCCTTCATCTCTCTTGTTCAACTTCATCAAATTACCACCCACATTATACTGGAAACCTCCACCTCCTGTACTAGATTTGATGAACCTCTACATCCTCTACCAGATTTGACCACAACTGCAGCTGCTTAACTTACCAATCCAAGTTATCTGTCTGCCTCAGTCCTCACCTCTCTGCTATTAAGAAACTGAAACTTAAATTTCTTAAGAATAAATATATGGATTTTTTTGGTAAGTTTAAATTTCTTAAGAATATGATGTTAAGTGATTACAAATTACTGAAAAAACAAAAAGAAAAACTTAGATTAGGAATGTTAATTTTGCTAATTGAGGTACCAAAAAAAAGGATAGGGAATTTCTATAAATAGAAAGTAGAGAAATAAACCCAAAAGTCTATAGAGGAAGAGGAAAGGAACTAGGAATACTTATCAATAAAAAGGAGAGTAACAAGGAAATTATTTTCCTTTATCCTTGTTATGGTTCTAGAAAAGCTTTTAAAATTAGGCCTGCCATTTCGTCTTTCATACCTTGCAGTGCCTTACAATCAAGCATAAAAACTTTGATAAAGAAGCTAAGAAACCCTCCACTGTTTCTCTATCTCCTCTCTTATTTTTAAACCTCCAATCCACAATTTTATGTCAAACACTGACAATTGAATATATTTTTTTCACTCGTGCCACACATAAGCAATTAAATAGAATAAATCAAAATATATGAAATAATATAATTTTCAGTGTGGATTGGCAAATTTGATGGACTCGTCAAAATTCTTTTACGACCAGGTCTGAGCTTATGATGACTACTCATCACAATTGACCTCTATTTTTTCGCCAGATATCCACTACCATAACTAATTTAATCACATCCTACCACCTCGAACTTTCCCATCACCAAGACGTGAATGGGAAAGAGAATACCATCGTCACCATGGCCTGCTCACGATTATGCGGGGGGAAATAATTTCAGAACTAGTAAAGAGTGAATTTGAACATGAGTTCTTGAAAACTTGCCTCGAAAATAGCATGGAATTATTTTGAAATAGAGAACTTAAAAGAGTCCTTGAAAAGATGTTTTGAACACCAGGGTTCTAGAAACATGGATTTCTCAAAGACTCGAGGAAGAACTTAAGAATTCTTAAAAACTTGGTTTGAAAAACATGACATTCGATTTGAAAATGGCAAGTTTGGCATATGAGCCTTGAAAACATATTTGAAAAATGAGTGTGATTTGAAAGAGTGTTGACTTATGAGTCGAAAGTTGATTTGTTTTGTATGAGTTTCAAGATTAGGTCAAACTATGGAAAACCCAATTGAAGTGCTAAGAGTTGTGAACCTTGGGTCCTTGAATGTCTAAAGGTCATGCTAGATTGGGTGAGTATATTTGATCATTAGGGTTTGTGTACTAGGGTTGAATTGATTTGGATGAGCTTGGAAGGATGGGGAAATAATTCACTGATGGTGGCTGGATTGTAGGTGATGTGGTCTGACAGCTACTGTGATTGTTCTCATTAGTGGTTTGGATTGATGGTGGAGAGTTTGAGGGTCATGATGGTTTGGTAATGGTGATTGACATGGGGAAATGAGGAGATTTTTTTATTTTCCTTTTCTTTTCAAAAGCAATGACCTAAGTTGCCGAGGTGTTGTTAGAGTGAGGTGGTAGTGGCGGTTAGTTTTTGAGCATACATTTTTGGCCAATCAGTGTGGATAAAGCTAGGGAGTTAAGAGAGGAGAGTAGATGCTGGTTGGTTAATTTTAATTGCATGTGTGGCAATCTAAGAGTGGTACTTGTGCCTGTCAAGAAAAGATAAAAGTGCTTGATTTGTTCTCTAATTTGATTTTGTCAATGGTATAATGGGCTTTACTTAGTTGGATTTCTTTCTTATTGGTAAATTGGGATTTTGAACATTATAATTGCTGCCATCAGCTCGATCTGTTGAGTTGATTGTCAACTGACTAATGTATAGGGGAATTTGTTATTTTACTATTAGAATAGAAGTAGGTGCCAGTTTGAGAAAGAGGGTTGATGAGTGTATTTCAGCCTTATTATGGAGGGTTGGTTCAATTCACCATACTAATACTATTTGGTCCTTCACTCTGAAAATGGTGTGCGTTTAACAAAATGAAACTTCATGTGCCATCATGATGCACCCCTATTTTACTGTTTTATTATTATTATTATCATTACTATTATTTTACACCAATCATTGCAGACTGTCACTCAGACTGTTACTCCTACCTAAGCAATACATTAGGTGGCATTGGGTCACCCAATGAGAAGATAAATACATCACTGGTATAATTAGTTGTAGGTCCTATCCAGAAGTTTTGCTGATTTTGGAAACTTAGAAATTCAAACATATCAAGCGTGCATGTTAATAACTTGTCTCACTTAGGCCCTAGGAACTCTTGATGCATAGCAAACTGATCTCTAGGCAGCCCGCTTATATAAGCATTATTATATTCTGATCTTTACTTTGTAATATTTTACCTTATTTTTGTCTGCAGCACACTGTCATACCTCTCCAGCACCTTGTCAGCTTTGGTCTTAATCTTGTAAGCCGATCTTTCGAGTTTCAGGTAGCGTATGATATGCCGACCAGAATTTGGGGTTATAATGTGTCTTTCGCTACAATTTTATTTTTAAACTTGGCACTATATAACTTCTTCTATACATGATCCTTTTACATAGGCTGACGCCTTTGCTAAGAAGCTTGGTTATGCATCAGCACTTCGAGCTGGTCTTGTGAAACTGCAGGTAATTCACTTTTGCTCCCCTCGTATCAATATATTGGTATGTTGTGTTTCTTTTCCTGCTGCTCTTCATATCAGATGTCAGTGAGTGGATCCTTCCACATTTCTCTTATTTTCTCTCACACATGACTTTTTTTCCTTTTCTTTTTTTTTTTTTTTCTTTAATTTGGCAGATTACATAAAGCCCTCTTAACTATTATATTTATCAACTATTACATTTATACATAACACAGGGTATACAAGTCATTCATATGAGTTGATGGAATGACCTTATTTGCAGCTTTTTGATAGTTTAGGGGAGGTTATTTGTTTCACCAAGGACCTGCAGGTTTTCAATAGCTGAGGGGTTTTTCCTGCAATTGGTTTTTTTTTTTTTCTTTTTTGGGGGCAGTGTTGGTTACTTGGCTGTATGGATTGCTCCAATTACTTTCAGGCTATGTTTAGCTGCATGGAATTGGAGCTTGAGCTTGGAATTGGAATTGGAGAAAAGCAACTCAGAAAATTGAACTAAAAAATTCCACCAATTCCATGCATCAGTACACAGCCTCAGTTCTCTCTTCAAGTTGTGGTGGCCCTGCCAATTGATCTCAACAATTTTTTTAGTGTTTTCATTTTTTGGGAAACGCATTATAAATCTATCGGACTTGATCAGAACTTTTTTATGGTATCATGAGTTACATTTCTAATTAATAATCTTAACATTTTTCAGGAAGAAAATTTGTCAGCTATGAACACGGATCCTTGGTACTCTGCTTATCACTATTCTCATCCTCCCCTTGTTGAAAGATTGGCTGCTATTGATGAACCTGATAAAAAGACGGACTGAGGAAATCCTGAAGTGAACACAGAATTAGTTCATTTTATACCTTTGAGTCAGAGCGTCATTTTATACTTTTGGAGTGGAATGTGAGAATCTATAGCTTTAATACCACTTTCCTTGTGAATTCTGTTGGAATCTTACTAAAATTCCACGGAATTAAGGATGAGGAGTAAAAGGAAGGAAAAGTGGTAAAGGAAGTAGCTTAATGTAATTCTAAACTAGATGTGTTTGTTTTGAACTGTTCCAGTCTTGCAATATATCTCTATTTACAAGTATTAGTATAATATCTTGTTCCTTAGTATCTGAATAATCAGTTTGGCAATTCAAAATTTTTGTGCAGCTTTCAACCTCATGATAATCCTATGATGGACGGTCCACAACTATTAGGCATTGGCTGTTTATTTGTTGCACTGAACAACCATAGGGTTATATATATGTGACTTGTTCTAATTTTAGTAAAAAACAGTCTTAAACTACAGCCAAAACAACACTGTTATGTTTTGGTTGTAGTTAGGTCACATTGAGGCACTGGAGTCACTTTCGCATAAGTATATTTTTTAGTCTGTGTTAACTCCTTCTCCTGGGGCTGGAAATTGGTTAGAATTTCTTGAACCCTAGCAGACCGTGGGATTTCTCAAAATTTTCAAGGCTGTAAATCAGTTCAAATGCATTCGGGGTATTCAACCAGACAATTTTAATGCCATTTACAGATATCAAATGTATTCACGGTAATCTAACAGACGAATTTTGAGAGAATTGTTCTATGAACACCCAATAAAAATAAAAAATAAAAAGACGAATTTTGAGATAATTGTACGACTCTTAAAACTCTTTTGTGAATTCTTAAAAATATTTTTCATAAATCTGAATTTAATCCATTATGAGGTTGATGTATGCTATAGAGAAGCGTTGAACATTGACTTCTTTTTCTTTCTTTTCTTTCCCGTGGTTGGCACATGCTATTTTATTCTACGTGGTTCTTAAAATTTTGAATGATAATTTGTTGACAGAAGACTTAACTGGGCAGTTGACGAAGAAAGAGTGGACACAAGTATGTGTAAAATACAACTATAACTAACTATATGGAGAATAATGGACGATGTGATTTGTATATTCGGGAGCTGAGGGATGCAAGTGATGTCATGAGTGCTCAATTCTTTTTCTTATACATTAAATATTAATTATTTAAAATTTTATGTTTGACTCCAAGTCGTTCATCTTTCCGGATTTTCAAATTTTTTTTTATATACATTGATCTGTCTATGTGTGTGTATATATATATACACACACAGAAGAAGATTAAAACTCCCTCCCCCATCCTCTCTCTCTATTTATACACATACACACACAGTAGTCTGCAACTACCGAGTCAATCATGGCGTTTCCGTACATGGAAACTGTTGTTGGTACCATTTCTATCTCTAAATCTCTCTCTCTTCCTGTATCTGTATTGCTTTGTTGCCTTTATTTTGTGGAGCATTTCTATTATATTCAAAATTTTCCTTTTCTTCAATGAAATCTATATTACTGCATGCATTATTCCATTTGTACGGTTTATTGATTAATCGTTTCATTATAAGTTCTATTTTTCAATTCTTGATCAGTGAAAATGGACATTCTTTGGATCACTGATATAGCACAATGATAAAAGAACACATATTCATTTTGAATTTAAAGTATAAGAAAAAGAAAGTTTAGAAATCTTTCATTTTGTTTTTTACATATGAGACCATCTTCTTTCACAATTTGTCTGTCATTGTTAATTGAAAGCAGTTAATGAATCAATTATTTATGTTTATGGTTTCTCAGGTTTTATGATATTCATGTATCTCTTTCACACTTATCTTGACATTCGGCAATATGCTGTTCTTAAGCTGCCCTCACTTCCAAAAACTTTGGAAGGAGTGATCAGCCAAGAAAAGTTCGAAAAATCCCGAGCCTATTCTCTTGATAGAAGGTTTGTTTCAACACATTTTCCTTGACATGTAGATTTATTGAAGCGGGTCATCAAGGTTCTTCATGCAATTTCATCTGCTCTTGTTATTATTATTATTTTCAAAACTTCATACAAACCGCGCACACCCACAATATTGCCCCTAGCATGGCTCAAACGCCCAACCTCCCGTTTGAGGAGGAGAAATCGTTAACATCTGGACTAATGCCTATTGGAGGTGATTTATATGCTCCTATTACTAATGCAACCTTTCTTTTTTGGTTTGGATTTTTCTGTAACTTCCAGCCGCTTCCGTTTTGTTCACAAGTTTGTAACTATAGTGTTGCACTCTGCAATTTTGTTATCGCGGTTATTTCCCTGGTTCTGGAAGGTGAGTGGTTCAGTGGTGGCTTTGAGGGCCCCTTTTAAGGTTGGAGTATTCTTGAGTTACTATTCTTTTTCTTTAATTAAAATTTGTATCTACTACAGAGATCAGGAGACTTTTTGGTTTTTATTGGCCTCGATGCCGAGAATGAAATATTACAGTCTCTTGCATTCTTAGCTGGTGCTATGATTTGGTCACAGGTACATACATGAACTCTCCTATTTCATTGTGTAATGTGTACAATGAAATTCCACTAGAATAATTTTAGGTTTTCTTCGGGTATCAAGATCTGCTTAGGAGAAATGACTAAAGATAATATATATACACACACATATCTAAAGATCATATATATATATATATACATTGTACATCCATCATAATAAAAAGGTTTATTGGATGGACAATGAAATTCGACTAGAATGATTATATTCTGTAGTAAGATACTATGATCTGTTTGGCAACACTTATAAAAAGTGATATATATATATATATATATATATATATATATATTGGGAATGAAATCACAATGCAATGACCATGATATGTTTTTCGAATTCCTCTGCAGATTACTTATTTGCCTTTTTCTCTGTACTCAACATTTGTGATCGAGGCCCACCATGGTTTCAACAAAGTTTGTATTCTTCCTTTGATCTTTCGTCATGTTTAGGGCACTATTTTTTTTTTTGTCTGTTGCTCTTTTCTTTTTGGTTGAATTGTTTTCTAAAATATATACATTTATGTTTTACAGCAAACAATATGGTTATTCATTAGGGACATGATTAAAGAAATCGTCCTATCCATTATAATTGGGCCGCCTATTGTGGCTGCAGTCATTGTAATAGTACAGGTAGAGTAATTTGTTAGTTTCCAAACTGATAATATTCACTTGTTGCATGTTCCTATACAATATGAAGTGACTGTCATGTTTGGATTAATAGCCTGCTATTTTTGGATCTGGTGTTTTGCATGCTGTTCCATTTCTACTTGCATTGATTTTAAATACCGGAATTCCTCTTCGGTTATTACTGACTAATGATGCAGAATGGAGGTCCCTATATTGCCATCTATCTTTGGGCGTTTCTGCTTGTTCTGTCCCTCATGATGATGACTCTTTATCCGATTTTAATAGCACCGCTTTTCAACAAGTTCACACCAGTGAGTATCAGAATTTATTTCTATTAATTATTGAAGAAAATCCAACCAGGCAATGTATGTATAGTTTTACAATAATTCTATGTCATCTTGCAACAAATGTATAGCTTCCAGATGGAGAGCTTAGGGTGAAAATTGAGAATCTTGCTTCGTCCCTCAAGTTTCCCTTAAAGAAGTTGTTCGTTGTTGATGGATCCAAAAGGTCAAGCCATAGCAATGTGAGGATTTTTCTGGTGTATTGAAAAAGGACTACGCATCTTTAAAATTTCACGTGCTTCATTTTTTTTTCGATAAATAAAAAAATGTTATAAAAACATTGAAATGTTATAAAATGTATATGCTTCATTTTTACTCGCTTGATAATTGCTTTAATTTGAGTTAAAATTGCAATGCAGGCATATATGTATGGATTCTTCAAGAACAAGCGCATTGTCCTTTATGACACATTGATTCAACAGGTGTGGAGGCACATATCGTGTTTGAAAAATAACGACGTTCATTTTCCTATATTCTGTTCATTAGGCTTGAATTGCTGAAATTATGCATATTCTATACGGAAAGCACTTTGAGATGAAGAGGTTCTTGGTAACCTGCACTAAGCTAGTGTGAGGTTATCTATACCCAAAAGAACTGAAAACTTTGTTAATTTTGTATGTTTTGATCTTTTCACGACAGAACACCAGTCAAGCACACACATGCTCCCTTTTTTTTCCCTTCTCTTTGTATTCCTAGAAGGCTTGAAGTATTGATAGCCTCTAAAGTACATTTTATAGGAGAGTTTAGTTGATTGAGTGAATGAAAGATTTGATGAATAATATTCTTACACTTATACTTCACAATGCTATAGTTTGGGTCCTTTGGGATTGTTGCATATGTGATATATTTTGAATTGGGACAAAGCGGTACCTTGAGTGTTAACTCCTCCACTCTGCCCCAACAGCCCCCCTCATTCCTCTCACCCCCCCTAAATTGGGAGGTAAGTGTTCAAGTCCTTCACGTTAAACGGCACTCTCCCACCCAAAAATAAATAAAGTAAAATAAAATAAAATAAAATGAATTCATATCTAAAGTCATGTAGCATCAGGTCTAAGGTTCGACTCCTATTGTGTGCAAACAATTCTTTGGAGGGGGATGAGTATCGACTAGGAAAAGAAAAGAAAAAAGTCATGTAGATACACATTTTTTAGGGCTTGCAGTGTTAAAATGCCTTCTTTTCCTTTTTCTTTTCTTTTTTTTCCTCTTATGTTTTCTTGATTCTTCTTCTTTCAGTTGACTAAGTGATTTAATGCAGTGCAAAAATGAGGAGGAAATCGTTGCTGTTATTGCACATGAACTGGGTCATTGGAAGCTTAATCATACAATTTACTTTTTCATTGCTTTTCAGGTATGCTTTAGTTATATATTATCATTGTTACATGTGCAGGATGTCTTTAGTTTTTTTTCCCGTAACTATAGCCACTGGCATGTGAAATTGTGAAGGTCAGACCTTGTTTCTTTTCTTGAGGCATAGCATTATGGCTCCTTCCGCATGGTATCAAACTATGGATTCATTAAGTTTTCTCCAAGATTAAATTCAGTAGAATATATGGTATGCGAATATATTTGGCGGAGGAAAATTAATGCCTAGTAGAGGATTTTGTTTTCATTTTTCTATTATTTATGACTTCGCTCATGCAATCTACTTCTCCATGGTTGTTCAATCCTTCTAATCTACGCTTGATCAGTTGAATTGATCTATCCTTGATCAGTTGAATTGATCTATCTCAGTTTGTCTTGTGATCTCCTTGTTCTCTCTCTAGAATGCTTAGAGACTTCAATCCATAACTTTGATTGACTATAATTATTGTTTTACCCAACCCATTCATAAACAGCTTGGTTTATTCGTAGCCTACACGCATGTTAAATTATTCTTTTATCCTACACACATGTTAATATATTATTTTCTGACCTTCTATTGCTGACTGAAAAAAGCATGTTTCATGTGACATATTGAATCTTCGTCATGTAACTTGTAATTTAATGTTGCCTCTTTCCATCCCAGTTGTTTCATGTCTAAAATTTCAAATGTTTGATGACATTAATATTTTTGAGGAGCTGCAATACGACACTTAAAGCTTCCTGCCTTATTCTTCTACACCAATGCAGGTTCTTACATTTTTGAAATTGGGAGGATATAGTCTTGTGAGACACTCAAAGGATCTGTTCCGGAGTTTTGGTTTTCATACGCAGCCAGTCCTCATTGGACTGATTATATTTGAGGTAATAATATGATTATCTTGAAGTAAAGAAATTCGGTTTGTTTAAGTCGAACACGTGTATGTTACCTCATTTATATTGTTGCTTCTCTTAATATGTCTTGCTCTGTTCAATACTTGGGAACTATTACTCCAAGCATTTTTCTTTCACATTTAGAAGATATCTCTATACCTCATTTATATTGTTGCTTCACCTTCATGACATGCGTAGCATGTTCAATGAATCATTGGTAAGTTAAGAATGCTAAAGTTGGTGCATTGAGATATTTAAATTATTTGCATGATTTGAGATTAAGAATTTGGATTTTAGCAAGTGCAAATTCTACCTTTCTCTTTTAGAAGGTGTTTTGTGCTCAATATCTGGTTAATTTTCTTTTCTCTTCCAAATTGGTTTGCAGCATTAGATTGGATTTTCACATTTTAGTTTCATGAAATGTCTATAATTAAGAATCAAGGCCTCAGCAAATGTCTCTGATAATTTAATCGATATTTTGTTTTCAGAAAAGGATTTAAAAACATGGTTTTGAGGAGGTTAAATCATATCAGTTCTGGGGACTGAAATGAAGAAAAGTGATATGGTTTTTCTAATACAAATAATAAGGTTTTTTTTTTTTTTGAAATAAAGTTGCGTTGATCAACAATTGCTATATGGTTGTTATTCAATGGTTAATCATTATGTTTGACGTAGTTGATACTATTTGTTAATAAGGAAAAGGATGCCCTTCATCTCTCTTGTCAACTTCATCAAATTACCACCCACATTACACTGGCAACCTCCACCTCCTCCGCTTGATTCGACCACCACTGCAGCTGCTTAAATTACCGACCAAAATTATCTGTCTCCCTTACTCCTCCCCTCTCTACAATTAGAACACTGAAACTTCAATTTCTTATCAATATGATTTCAAGTGATTGCAAATTTCCATGGACAAATGAAAAGAAAAAACTTAGATTATGGGTTTTAATATTTCTAATGGAAGTACCATTAGCAAAATGCATAGTAGGTGAAATGACGAGTAAGAAACCCAAAATAGATTGGGAATGTCAATAGATAAAAACTAGAGAAATAAACCCAAAAGTCTAGAAAGATATAATAGAGAGAAGAGGAGAGAAACTAGGGAATTGTATTCCTTTAGCCTTGTTATGGTTCTGGAAATGCTTCTAAAATTAGACCTGCCACATCTTATTTCATTACTTGCAATGCCTTCAATAAAACTTAAAACTTTGATACGGAAGCTATGAAACTCTCTTCTGCTCTCTCTTCTCCTTTTTTTTAAACCTACGACCACCCTGTTATGTCAAACAAAGACAGTTGAATGTAATTTTTTTAACTAGAATGAATTACAATGCATAGTAGGCAACATGACGGGTAATAGGAAGGAATGGAGAAACATAATTCACGTGTCGAACCCCATTCATATGGGATTAAGGCAAGGATGATGATGACGATGAATTACAATGCATCGTAGAATATAATTCCCAATGTGGATTTGGCAAAATTAGTGGACTCATTGGATATAGACAAGGTCCGAGCTTATGTTTTATGTGAGATTAACTGATTCCAGACTTCCATTTTTGTTTTCTGTTTCATTTGAAAAAATAAATACATCACGGGTATAATTAGTTTTCTTGATTTCCAAGACTTGCCATACTCAAGTATACACGTTTGCCTGTTATAACATGTCTCACTTAGGCCCAAGGAATTCTTGATGGATAGCAAACTGATCTTTAGGCAGCCGACTTTTAAAAGCATTATATTCTGAATGAATATGCAATTTCAAGGATTCTTCTTTTGGAGGAGGAAAAAATCGATAACTTTGCTTTGTAATATTTTACCTGATCTTGTTGATTGCAGCTCATTGTACTACCTCTCCAGAATCTAGTCAGCTTTGGTATGAATCTTGTAAGCCGATCTTTTGAGTTTCAGGTAGTGTATGATATGCAGAACCAGAATTTTGGTTATAATGCTTCTTTCAATACAATTTTGATTTGAACATTGGTGCTATATGTTAGAGGATATAAATATTGACGTTACACCCTCTCTAATAGCTTAAGCATTTAGAGTAGATGGTTGTTAACATGATAAAACACGATGTGAACCAAAAGGTCACATATGAAAGCTTAAACTTTTAGAGTAGATTGTGTTTAACACTAAATAACTTCCATACATGATTTGTTTACATAGGCTGACGCCTTTGCTAAGAAGCTTGGTTATGCAGCAGCACTTCGAGCCAGTCTTGTGAAACTGCAGGTAATTTTACTTTTGTTTCCCTCTTCATGTCAGTGATGATGATGGAGTCCCTCCTTATTTCTTTTGATGGTTTTTTTTATTTTTTATGTTATTTTTCTTTTGGTGGTTTCCGTGGCCTGCCAATTGATCTAGAAAAATTTTGTAGCATTTTTATCTTTTTGGGAACACATTATAAATCTATCGAACTTGATCAAAACTTTTTGATGTTGTCATGTTATACATTTCTGATTAATAATCTTAACATTTTTCAGGAAGAAAACTTGTCAGCTATGAACACAGATCCTTGGTACTCTGCTTATCACTATTCTCATCCTCCCCTTGTTGAAAGATTGGCTGCAATTGATGAACAGCAAAAAAGAGAGACCGAGGGAAGATAAAAAGAGAGACCGAGGGAAGCGTGGGAATCCTGAAGTGAACACATAATTAGTTCATTTTATGCTTTCGAGCATCATTTTATACTCGTGAAGCAGAACGTTGCAAATGCGAGAATCTATATAGCTTTAATACCACTTTCCACGGAATTACAAATGAGGTACAAAAAAGAAGGAAAACTGGTAGAGGAAGTAGCTTAATGTAACTGAATTGTACTTGGACCTGTCAACAGTGACGGAACTAGTTTTTTTTTTTTGGTTTTGTTTTGAACTGTTCCAGTCTTGCAATATACAAGTATTAATAAATATTTTGTTCCTTGGTATCTGAATAATCAGTTTGGCAATTCAAGATTTTTCTGCAGCTTGCAACCTCATGATAAACCTATGAGGAATGATGGACAACAAGCTTGCATTGGCTGTTTATTTGCTGCTCTCAACAATCATAGGGTTGTGTATCTCTGTGACTTGTCCTCATTTTAGTCACACTTTTAAACTGCCTCTCTTGCACTACAGCACCGTCATATTATTTGATATGAAATGAGTTTTGCATGGTAGGTCTGGTGAGTGTTTTTTTTTTTCTTTCTTTGGATGAAATTTTCATTTATACAGTGAATGAATATGTATGAAATGTAGGAGAATTTTTGTTTAACATGTTAGAAGCCTTGTTCATGGTTTTCTAACTACTACATCATGACTATGACTAGAGACTGGAGCCAGAAATTATGTTCAGGGGCACAATGTAATAAAAATTTTTGAGGCAGGGCAAATTTAAAATTTATAGAATTATACAAAAAAACAAAAAAAAAAAAAAATGAAAATTTCTAAAGTTGATGTGGGTGGAAATTAAAATTTTAAATAAATATACATGCAAAAGTGAAATTTTTTAAAGTTGAGGGGCAGAAATTAAAATTTTAAAAATATACATGCAAAAATGAAAATTTTAAAAGTGGGCAATTTTTTAATTTTAAAAAATTATACATATAAAAATGCAATTTTTTAAAAGTTGAGGGGCACATGTCCCGCGTGAGCCTGAACTGGTTCCGTCCTTAACTATGACATCTCAACTAATTGGGATTGAAATTTTAAAAAAAATGCATTCGAAATATTCTACCACGCTATTTTAATGCCATTTTTAGATATCAAATGCTTTCACCTTAATCAAACCTATTTTGAGAGAATTGTTTTTCTTTTAAAACTGTTTTACCAGTTATTAAAAATTGTTTTCATAAAACTAAACTTGATCCATTCTGGCTGATACATGCTACAGAGAAGGGTTGAACTTTGACTCTTAAAAATTGATTTATGTTGGTACATGCTATTCCATCACAGGGCCTTTTCGTGTTTTGTCTCCCTCTAGATCGACTACATAGACTACACACACTCTTATCTCTATCTCTGTAAAAACATAATGTGTGATTCTAAACGCAAATGGATAGGTGTAATTCACAATTATACCTAAAAGTTTAACATATTATTTTTAATTCTTCGATGTTATTTTCATTTGAACTTGCAAAGGCCTTGTTGCAATCGGATCACCCTACTAACTCGGGTGTGCACTCGGACTCCGAGCCAGAGGTTTGGCATGCACCCAAAGACTCGGCATGCACCTAGAGACTCAGCGTTGCCTCTAATACCAATAATAACGGGTGAAGTGCTTCACAATCCAACTCATACATATTTAAGAGCCAGTTTTGGATTGCTTTTTTTATTAGCTAAAAATACTTTTATTTTGAAAAAAAATATGTTATAGATGTGTTTAGTAACTTATAGGGAAACATAAACCTAACCTAACGATAGAGGCAACTAAGTATTGATCAGTCGCCAGATCTCTTCTACTTTCGAAAGATAATATTTCGTTATCAAGGATAACGATTTCCATTGGATAAGTTCCATGGGATAATAACAAATCTTATTAAGGATAAGATTTTCATGGGATAATGATTATAATATTCCCTTGTCAAGAATAAGGGAAGTGACGATAAATAGGGAGACGACTCGGGAATAAGGTACGACGAAAAAACTATTATTAAATCCATGCCTTTCTTTTAGACCTCCGGTGACTAACTTGATCGTCGGAAAGCTCTTGGCAGACACCACACTGGTGCCGTCAAGATTTGAAATACCCCGTATTTTATTAAAGAGTTTAGTTTATTTAATTAATTAATGTGTAGATTTCTTTACCATTCTTATATTGAGTTCATTTAATGGTGCATGTATTATTATTAATAATTTTATTTGGTTGATTATGTTTAATTAAGCATTATTAGTTAATTAAAGTATTATATTTGTATTATAAAGTATTATGATGATATAATGTATTTTTATGTAATAATAATAATAATAATTATAATAGTTTAATAATAATAATATTTATAATAATAATAATTATAATAGTTTATTAATAATAATAATAATAATAATAATAGTATTAAATCATAAGTCATGATGAAATTAGAGATTAGGATAGGATTTCATTAATGTTTATGGGTACGACTTGAAGCCATATGGTTGGGAATGTGGTTAGTTAAATGCAAAATTAGATATTTGTAATATTTATATTATATAAATTGTATATAAATTGCTAGCCTACCTTAGAAGGAATGGAAGGGAGTTAGAAAAAGTTATAACTTTTAGTGAGCCATTGTAAAAGTGTGGAAAGGAAGAGAGAGAAAGAAAGGAGTTTGGACCGGTGTAGGAGAAATTTACCCGACTACGCGCAACCGGCGGATTTATTTTAAATCCAAAAAGGCAAGTTATTATCTACTTTTCCCCTTTGAATTAATAAATTAATTGTTTAGTTTATTTTCATGCATAAAGACCAGGTTATGAGGTTAATAAATTATTAATTTTAGTTTATTAAATTAATGAAATTTTAATTATATAGGATGGTATATATTTATTTAATATCCTATGAAATTAATAATGGCTGAAAATAATTAAATAAGGTTTTAGGGAATTTTCTAGATTTTTCCGGGGCTTTTCTGCAATTTCCGGCGAGTTTTCCGGCCACCGGCAGTGAGGAAGGTGACCGGAGTTATCTGGTGTGTTGCGGTGTATTGTAACAAGCATGCGCATGGATCAGCAGCCGTTAGATGGGTTGTGAATCCTTAGATTGATTCGGTGTAGCGCGGGACACCATATGATGGTGCACGCTAATCATCAGCCGCAGGATGAAAGGAGCATAGGTGGATTGATCCGGTGTGGCGCGCATGTAGGAAAGATGATGCAGCCAACCAACCGGAGGACGCCGCGTCAGCAAGAAGCCATCAACGCGCGCGTGGGAGCACGTGCGCGCGCGTGGAACTCTCCAGACGCGCGTGGAAGCGCGTGGGAGAGTGGGGAAGGTTGGGCTGCGCGTGGGGAAGCTTAGGGCAGCGCGTGGGGGCGCGTGAGGGGCCCTGTCAGCTGCTGGAAATTACCAGAATACCCCTAGGGCCTGTTTTGTAAATTCCAGAACCTTAAACTTGGATTTTTAGGTACTGTGTTGGTATTTACGGGTTTAACGGGCCATGGAATTATTATTTTAATACCCGTTACTTATTCTTATGGCCGATTAATCTTTTCTAAGCATGTATTGGCTCGTTTACAGTACGGATATTAATGTGATTTATTTAACGACATTGTTAAATATAAATAGTGTTATTATCTTATTAAATGGTATCAAACATTACTGTTAAATTAAATAATGCCATGGTTTTAGTCATATAAATTATCCATGATATCTTATGGGATGTTTATACTGTTAAATGATATATAAACCATGATTATTATGCTGTGTGCATTTCAGGAAATAAATGGACTGTTTAATTATGTCGCATTTATATTATATGGATGTGTTGCCATATAGAACCATGTGAGCTGGCTAATAAGTTTAGACTCATTTATACCTTATGCATCCGTTGCGATAGACAGATGTATGGCTGTCGGGGTATGTGGTTTAATATTATTGGCATGTGTTGCCTAATTGACATACTCGGTATATTTATTAATATTGTTGGCATGTGTTGCCTAATTGATATGCTCAGTATATTCTTCAGTACATTGAGAGGTGTCATCACTGTGTAGTTCGTTATAATCTGTGTTGTCAGTATCGTGCACCATGTATAATAGTTGATTTCCTGGGTAGGGAAAGGCGACACTTACCAACCTAGTGTGAGTCTAAGTGATCACCGTCTATTCTGGTTGAGGTCATGTTATACATTGGATAGTTCCCTTAGGATGTATGCAAATATAGTACTCGTCCGATTCATAATGATTAATTTATTTGATTCTCTGATTTGGGTCATAGTAGAGAGGACTTGCTCGTGGGGTTAACCCACCATTGTTCTTATTTCAGGATACGGTTAGTACCCGTTCCAAGGTTGAGGTTAGCAGTGAGGGACCACCATCTGAACTCATCTACTCTTACGGTCCAGTTCAGGGTAGAAGTTTTATGTATTACTTCAGTTTCAGTTTTTATTTACTTTTGACGTTGAACTCTCAGGTTTATATTTAGGGATCCTTGACATATGATTTCCAAGTTGTAATGGAGTACTGTATTAAATAAAGGATGGATGGATGTTGTATTGTTTAGTGTTCCTTTCCTGTCTAAATTCTTTATTTATCATCATTTTGTATTCTATGCTTGTATATTGCCAATTGTTTTTTATATCCCTTATTTTTCGTGTATAAGCCTGATCAACTTATGCGTGGAAAATGTTGGGGGTGTTACAAGATTCATCAATCTTCTACTCTCTTCTTTGCAGGAAAATGGTGTTGTATCAGACCGCGTGGATTTTACCCTCAAAAGTTGGCGCCGTTTATGGGAACTACGATTCCCTTAAATTAATTACTCGATTGGGTATATGCACTTGTGGTCCGGTATGGTAACTGGAACAGAAACATCGTTGCAGGGATCCAGTCAAAGAAAATGGTCGAGTGAGCACCCAGACGTCCCGAATGACCAGGAACGGCTTGCAGCGTTAGAACTACAGGTCCAAACTCTGCATCAGAGTATGGACCAGTTGATCCAACAAAATGCAGAGATTCTGTGACATCTTACCCCAGTGGGACCACCACCTCAACAAGAATTGTCCGACCCATGTCCTCCCAATTTGAATGATGAAGGACAACACGAGGAGGACCGAGAAAACAATCATTCTCACAAGTTCGAGGTAGAACAAAGCCAAGTCGGAAACCGACACAAAGAATCTCCTTCCCCGCCTCCAGGAATCCCTTGTCTCAAACAGGCACAACCTTTTTGTTAAGGAAAAGACAGAAAGTTACATATTTCGACCTACAGATCGAGGATCCCAAAGCAAAAATGGAAGATGTAATATAGGCTATGAAAGGGAAAGGTTCTGCCGCCATAGATGACCTGGTGCAGAGGACTAACTTGCTATTCAGTCCTGCCGTTATGAAATGCCCCCTGCTTAGCAAGTTCAGGATGCCCTCGTTCGAAAGCTTCGATGGGACCAAAAATCCCCTTGATCACCTGGAGACCTTTTAGGCTCTTATGCATTTGCACGCTGTGCTAGATGCAATCATTTGCTGAGCTTTTCCCACCACACTTAAGGGATCGGCAATAGTTTGGTTCAATAAGCTGAAGCCAGGAACCATCAACACCTTCGAAGAATCAGAATAAGCAATTTGTGAGCCACTTCATTGCTCGTCAGTGGCATAGGAGGTCAGCCACCTACCTGCTTACTGTGAAGCAACAAAAGGGCGAGTCAATCCGGGAATACATCACCCGATTCAACACAGAGATGTTGCAAGCAGAAGAGGTAGACGACAAGGTGGCTTTAACAGCTTTCATAGGAGGACTCCAAACCTCCAGATTCTTGTTCACCTTATCCAATGAACCTCCCACCAGTATGGCAAAGTTGTTGATCAGAGTGCAGAAACACATGAACGCTGAAGAAGCCATGAATGTATGGAAGGGAAAGGAAGGAGAGGACAAGAAGAGGTCAGCCCCTCTCACCAGGGATGAAAAAGATACTAGCTATAAGAGATCATTCTTCAGCCAAAGCAATAGGACATATAGTGAGGAGGACTCAGATAAGTATACCGACTAATAATTGTCTCATAGCTGGAATTAGCCTTATTAAGTCATTCAAAATAAAGACTGGGGGCATCTCAGTTCATCATTTCACGTGTTATTTTATTTTCTAATAAGGTCACCATCACCATTGAAATGGATGACCCTCAATTTTTACGCAATAAAATATTACGTTTTTAGTTACCTACCTATGTGGAAATATTAAGCTCATAGTAATCTATTTTTCTTATTAAAGGAAGTAAGGGTCAACAACACATTCTTCCCTCATTAAAGGGACAAGAAACCGATTACTTCTTCTATACAGAAGGGTGAGATAATTAAAGCTTCCTTCATTTACTAGAGAGACGAGATGACTACCTCTCGTATTAAATAGGTCATCCTCCTTCAGACTACACCTCTTTCCCCCATAAAGGAACGAATAGTCAACTTCATCTTCTTCCCTCGGTAAAGAGACGGAGGATTAACTACTCCCTTATTAAAGGTTGAGCTCACAACGCTAGAGCAAATCTACTTCCTTTATTAAAAGGGGCAAGAAAGTAATCATCAAGCATGCTTAGTTCAGTAGGACTTGGCATTCCCGACGCTTGACAAAAATCTAATTCCCTTACTAAAGGACGAGCTGAGTGAAGCTCGTAAAACCTAATTCCATTACTAGAGGGACGAGATGAGTGAAGCTCGTAAAACCTAATTCCCTTACTAAAGGGACGAACTAAGGGAAGCTCGTAAAATTTAGTTTTCTTACTAAAGGGACGAGCTGAGTGAAGCTCGTTCCCTTATTATAGGAGTGAAGAGCTACGTAAATCTCATAAAATTTATTCCCTTGCCAAGGGATGGGCTAACTGTGATACTTCTCGTTTCTAGAGCCACGGGTGATCAAGTCCGAGCACAGATCCAAGGGATACCAAACAATCAATATGTAAACAAGCAAGAATAAAACTGAATTAAGAATAAGATAATAATGCGCTGAAAGAAAACTAAAATGAAAATCCTCGAACCTTAAATAATAAATTAATATAATTTAAATCTGTACAACTCGGGAATCCACCTAGTGGACCCCTAATACCAAAACTTTAAATAAATTTACAGAATTAAAATCCAAAACCAAAATAGAAAGGAAATCTTATGTAACCGAAAGAGTGAGTGTCTGTATCTGCATCAGCACGATCAAACTCTAAGCCTGGTACTGGCGAATACCTGAAAAATAGAAGTGGGTCAGGCCCACATGCAAGTTCCAATCTACTACAATCCGTACATAAACCCGATACGCAGATACATCCTTGATAGCTCGGCAATATCTACCATAGTCCATATATATATATATACACACTATAGGATGCTCACTAGCCTATAACATAGTTCAGCCTGGGTAGAAGGTGACCTATAAAACACGCTTTTCAGCGGTCAAGTACCTAGACCTACCAGGGAACATTAGCTATATCTAGCTACTCAACCTTTGTAATATACGCACCCTAACCGTGATCAGGAGACTCAAGCTCGTATCACGGTACCATAAATATATATATAAATTCTTTCCTAATGCAGAAAAATAAAACAAACATCCGTTATGTCGTTCAACTGTTTTAGTTGACAGGACATGCATCCATGTAGGATTTAACTTTTTTAGTTAATCCATTCTGTATGTATGAAGGGGTAGGACTTAGGTTTTTGATCTAATCCATCCCTGATATGTCACCATCCCATACCGGTACATATAATGCAAATGATCCACCAGTGATGCACATTCATTAGAACATCAAGTATATCCATGAACCAGCATAATAGAAAACAGGTATTATTAAAATCCTATTATGCATCCAGTATATGATTATAATCATAAAACTCCTGTTAAATTATTATATTACTGTTAAACAATTTAAATTATCCACATCCATCCAATTGACAAAACAGAAACTAAATCAGTTCATCAATTAACAATCATAGCAGAGTATAATGATTATCAGACTTATGAACTGAGCACAATATACCATTCAAACCAAACCATACCCTCATACTAGTTCATTTAAATCATTAAAACAAAGACTAGTAATGCAAACCTCCTTAACCCCCTGACGGCATAAAAATTTATGTTTGCATCATATGACGTCTTTTAATCCTCCAACTTAAAACCTGTGCTTGATACAGTATAACACAGAGAAGTCAAACTGTACCTTATATAAGTCCTTAATGGTACAATATACTAGCCCATTTAACTGGTGAAAACAACCCAGTAGTTAGAACTTCCTCCACTCCTTACAGCATACAACTATATATATTTAAAATTGCATGTCAACCACAACCACAACCCAACCAACCCTCTTGAGACTCATATATATCCTAGATATCATTGCTATAAAATCCCAACAATATCCGTTATATCAGTTCATTGAATTAGCGTAAACAACTAGCCTTTCCATCTCCCTTCCTTTCTTCCAGACAACATACACATTAATAATGTTTATGTTCATGATGCCCCTTAGAATTAAACCCTAGCATAAACCAACTGTTTAAAGGTTCCAATAGGTAAATTTTTAAGTATTTAGAACTCCCTTTATTTTCCAGAAATTTCGTTTAAGGCCCCAAAGGCAGAAAAATGCCGAAAATACCCCCGAAGGGGTATCTGTTCAAAGGAGCCGGCTCCCCCCCATGAGAGCCAGCTCTTTATCTTCCAGAGCCGGCTTTCCCTCATGGAGAGCCGGCTCTACTTGCTTGGGAGCCGGCTCCCTCACTTAGGGAGCCGGCTCTCTCTCCTTGAGAGCCTGCTCCTTCATCTCTGACCTTCATCTTCGGTTCCAGTGCCATTCCAGCCATCCGTCCCACCTTTGATACAGATCTTTAAACTTCCTAGAGTTCAATTTACATCCACACAGTCATAGAACCTCCTCACATCCCCTTAGGATTTGATTTACAGAAGCTTAAATCCTTGTCGCAGCAGTTGAAGCAAAGAACAATTTCATAAACACAAAAACGTAAAAACAGATTTCAGCTTGGTTCATTATGCATAAATAATCGTTTTAAAGTTTAATTACATTCCTAGCGTTCCGTCTAAGTTCCTAAAGTCCTAGAAACTCTTCATCTTCCACTATAAATTAATTTACAAAAGTCTCAATTCATACACAAACACAATATGCAGAAAACCGATTCCAGTTCTTTAAACACAACAAATTACAGTCTGTTACACATGCATCAACCATTAGTTTTAAAGTTGAATTAACCCTAGAGACTATAAAGAATGCACAGAACACAAGTTTACAGGAAAGAGATAGTCTGAAACTTGCCTTTAGGTTTCGGTTTGAAACTTTTCAACCTCCGTCTGCAAATTCCGGCAAACTCAAGACCTTCCCTTCCTCCTCTGGTCATTGCCTTTTACCTCTGTTACTTCTTAGCTCACCACGAGCAATTCCCTTACTTCATCTCTCAAATCCCCCCATCTGTTTATTCTCAAAACAAATTCCAGAACCTCTGTTGTCCCCTCTCCAGATATAACGTGAATAGGGTTTTCTCAAAACCCTTGCAGACATAAATTGTTCTATATATATAGGCTCTATCAAACCCTAATCCTAATTCCACCACTCATTATGTCGGCTACCACTTATATATCTACAAATTAAACCCTAACTTAAATATCACCCAAACCTAGTATTAAACAAGTGCCCAACACAATCACGTTCATAATAACTATATCTGTATTAAATAACCAACTAATTAATTATACTTAAAACAAATACAGGAAAACAAATAAATAAATATAAAATAAATCACTCAAAACACATACCAAATTTCAAGTCAATAAATAATTAAATGCTTTAAATTAACCAATAATTAAATTAAAAACAATTACAATGAATTTAAACAAACACAATTATCAATTAAGCAAATAAAAACCCTTAAACACATAGCCAGATAAATCATATTTAAAATGCACATAAATCAACTAATCAATAAAATGCACATAAAATAAATAAAGAAATTCCAGTTATATCCTTTTAAAAATTAGGGGTATTACACTAATTGAAACCCATGAAGTTTACAATTAGTATATTGGATTTTCAAAAGAAAAATCCAGTTTTACATCACTAAGAGTCATTGACCATGGGTTTGAATCCACGCCCTTCTAAAACAGAACATTGATTTGGTATCTGTGTTAATTTCACCATTAGGAAGAGTACCCAAGGGCAGAGTACCCACGAGAACATTACCCAAGGGAAGCTTACCCAAGAAAAGATTACCCAGGGGTAGAGTACCCATGGGAACATTACCAAAGGGAAGATTACCAGATGAAAGATTGCTTAAGAGAAGATTACCCAAGGGAATATTACCTAATGGCAGAATACCAACATTACCCAGGGGCAGAGTACCCACGTGAACATTATTCACGGGAACATTACCCAAGGGAAGATTACCCGAGGGAAGATTATCCAAGGGAACATTACCCAATGACAGAGTACCAACATTACCCAGGGGCAGAGTATCCACGGGAACATTACCTAAGGGAAGATTACCCGAGGGAAAATTACCCAAGGGAACATTACCCAATGGCAGAGTACCAACATTATCCAAGGGTAGAGTATCCACGGGAACATTACCCAAGGGAAGAGTACTGAAGGGTAAAAAAATAAAATAAAATAAAATTCTACTATTCAATGAACAGTACCTGCGGGTACTATTGACACACAAAAAATAAATAAATAAAAAATAATTATACTGTTTAATGAATAGTACCCGCGGGCTCGGGAACAATGCCGGGGGCAAAAAAAAAAAAAAAAAAAAATTTACATTCCCAAAGTTAGATGAGCAAGCTTGGGAATGGGGGGCAACTGATAGGGAAAAATAAACATAACCTATCTTGACCTAACGATAGAGGCAACTAAGTGTTGACTAGCCGCCAGATCTTTTCTACTTTTGAAAGATAATATTTCGTCATCAAGAATAACGATTTCTATTGGATAAGTTCCGTAGGATAATGACAAATTTTATCAAGAATAAGATTTCCATGTGATAAGTTCCATGGGATAAGGATTATGATATTCCCTTATCAAGAATAAAGGAAGTGACGATAAATAGGGAGACGACTCGGGAATAAGGTACGACAAAAAAACTATTATTAAATCCCTACCTTTCTTTTAGACCTCCGGTGACTAACTTGATCGTCGGAGAGTTCTTGGCAGGCACCACACCAGTGCCGTCAAGATTCATCGATCTTCTACTCTTTTCCTTGCAGGAAAACGGTGTCGTATCGGACCGCGTAGATTTCACTCTCAACAGTTTCCATTAAAATGTGCTTTTAATAATTACTAAATTTAATTCAATAGAGCTTTTGAATAAACTTACAGAGTTTTTGAAACTTTTAAAACTGTATTATGCATAAAAATTGAATATTTTAAATAACTTTTTTTTATTTGACAATTTTATTTTTTAATTTTTTATAAAGTTAATTACGTTCATTCTTTTATAAAATTACTGTTATTAAATATGGTAATATTTTGATATTATTATAAAATTAATACTAGAAGTGTTTTAAATGTATTATTTAACAAATAAATTAAAAAATAATTTAATTATAAAATGTATGTTTTTACCCTCCCGTTCACAATATATTATTATTATTATTATTCTGACAAATCTACTAATAAAACTCCAAAAGAGCTCTGAGTCCCCATCCGAATTCGACGTGTGCCACCTGAATAACCACCAAAATAAAGCGTAGATATACCTGAATATGGAACTGGGATCATTTATATACAAAATTTTCAATTAATTTATACAATGTTTACAAATATAATGAACTTTGATTGAAGGAAACTTAGAAAATCTAGGTTGTTGAATCGGGGTTTTGGCTTGAAGTATTCCCCTCTTCTAGAGAGAAACAGAATGAATTTGTTGAGCGAAAGAACGAGTGATTGAGAGAGAATGGTGGTCCAATAATGAGAAAGAGAGTAGGTGGGTCGATATAGAGAGAGAAAGACACGAGAGAGTGTGAAAGAAACGTGAGAGAGAGAGAGCATTTGTCAGATTTAGGTAGAGAGAGATTGAGTTCGTGTGTAGTCGGTAGAAGAAACGACATCGAGTATGTTTTAAAACGGTAGGGTTTTTTTGCCTCATGATGAACCACAGAAGATTAGCGTTCAGTTTTAATTCTTCAATCACAAAATGTCGTTCCTAAAACTTTTGGACATGTGTGTATATCTATATATATAATGGACGATGTTATTTGTATATTGATATATATATATATAGATATATACAAATTTGTGTCCAAAAGATTTAAGACATGAATCAATTCTTTTTTTTTTTTTTAAAATCTCCACACATTGATCTATATAACGATATACATCTCAGAAGACAATTAACCCTCCCTCCCCCGTCCTCCGCGCCCCCCCCCCCCCCCCCCCCCCCCCCCTCTTCTCTCTCCACACACACACACACACACACACACAATACAGTCTGCAACAACCGAATCTATCATGGCGTTTCCGTACATGGAAGCTGTTGTTGGTATGATTTCTATCTCTAAACCTCTCTATTCCTATATCTGTATTGCTTTGTTGCCTTTATTTTGTGGAGCCTTTTTATTGTATTCAAAATTTTCCTCCTCTTTCAAATTTTTTATTTACCCCTTCACTGAAATCTATTATTACTGCATTATTCCATTTGTAAATGAACCATTTTTGAACCACTGATGTAGCACAATACAACCACACGTATTCATTTTGAATTTTAAGTATAAGAGAAAGAAAGTTTAGAAATCTTTCATAGTTAATTGAAAGTAGTTCAAGAATCAATATACATATACACAATTACATACATTTTTACAAAATCAGCTACTCCCGTGTCCCAACTTATGTTTCAAACAAGAGGATGTGTAGTACAAGTTCTGGGATGTAATTAGTATTTTGTATTTCCTTCTCTTTCCAGTTTTTTAACTTGTTTAATTCGTAAAGGTAATTTTGTAATTTTAAGGGATCAGTGTGCTTCATTTTGATGGTTTGAGAGCTTGTCCTTCATTTTGATAGTTTGGGAACCTAATTGTTGCGTTTGATAGTTGAGTGATGTATGTTACAATAAGTTGATAGTTCAAGAATGTAATATTGAATTTACCTTAACTGAAATTAATATTTTGGACCCAGAGAAAGGCATATTTTAATAGGTATAAACCATGAAGATACAAGAAGGGAAAAAAAAAAAAAAATTGTATTCTTAAATTTCTTTCACATGTATTAATTTCTGTTTTTGGTTGATATATGGTAATGTGGTGCTTGTTTGTTGCTCTCTCTTCAGAGTATAGAGTTTGTTTGGGGCTATATTCTTTCTTGTTAACTATTGCCTTTTCAATTCTTTATGTTTATGGTTTCTCAGGTTTTATGATATTCATGTATCTCTTTCACACTTATCTCAAAATGCGGCAACATGCTGCTCTTAAGCTGCCCACACTTCCAAAAACTTTGGAAGGAGTGATCAGCCAAGAAAAGTTTGAAAAATCCCGAGCCTATACTCTTGATAGAAGGTTTGTTTCACAACAGTTTACTTTTGTACATTTATTGAAGCTTTCTTCATGCAGATTTATCTGCTCTTGTTTTCTTTTTTCGTTTCTTTTTTTTCCCAAAAGTTCAAGCAACCGGGCGTGCAACCATAATATTGCCCCCAATAGGGCTCAGACACTCAACCTCCCGTTTGGGGAGGAGGGATCATGACATTTGTGCTAATGCCTATTGGTGGTTATTTATCTACTCTTATTACTAATGTAGTCTTTTTATTTTGGTTTGATTTTTCTTCTTTAACTTTCAGCCGCTACGGTTTTGTTCGTAATTTGGTAACTATAGTGTTGGACTGTGCAATTTTGTTATTTGGGTTATTGCCCTGGTTGTGGAAGGTGAGTGGTTTAGTGGTGGGTTATGAGGTTAGAGTATTCTTGAGTTACTAATCTTTTTTATTTGTTTATTAGTACAGAGATCAGGAGACTTCCTGGTGTCTGTTGGCCTCAATGCAGAGAATGAAATATTACAGAGTCTTGTATTCTTAGCTGGTGTTATGATTTGGTCACAGGTACACACAAGAACTCTCCTATTTCATTGTGTAATGTGTACAACAAAATTCCACTAGAACTATTTTAGGTTGTCTTTGGATATCAAGACCTGCTTAGGAGAAATGACTAAAGATCAGATATACACATATATAATATGTATATTGATTGTAATAAAAAGGCTTATTGGATATATGTGTGTATGTGTGTGCGTCCATCAGTAAAATCCATATTTGGAACTAGGAAACAATCTTATGATTTCACTTGGGAAATATGATTAAATCTAAATTGAGTCCTTTTATATGATTTTTTTTCCAAAATGCATTGGGTTTGTAATATATTTATTGTTTGTCCATGGTTACCATTTAATTTCAAATTAATAGTTTTTTTTGGAATGAAATCAAAATGCAATGACCATGATATGTTTTTGAAATTCCTCTACAGATTACTGATTTGCCATTTTCTCTGTACTCAAGTTTTGTGATCGAGTCCCGCCATGGTTTCAACAAAGTCTGTATCCTTCCTTCGACCTTTCGTCATGTTTATGACACTATTTTTTTTCGTCTGTTCTCTTTTCTTTTTGGTTGAATTGTTTACTAAATTTTATACATTTATGTTTTACAGCAAACAATATGGTTATTCATTAGGGACATTATCAAAGAAATCGTCCTAACTATTATAATCGGGCCACCTATTGTGGCTGCAGTCATTGTAATAGTACAGGTAGAGTAATTTGTTAGTTTCCAAAGTGAAGTGCTACAATTCACTTGCTGTATGTTCCTATATAGTTTGAAGTTATTGCCATGTTTGGATTAATAGCCTGCTATTTTTGGATTTGGTGTTTTGCAGAATGGAGGTCCCTATTTGGCCATCTATCTTTGGGGGTTAGTGTTTGTTCTATCGCTTGTCATGCTGACTCTTTATCCTATTTTAATAGCACCACTTTTCAACAAGTTCACACCAGTGAGTATTGGAATTTATTTCTCTCAATTGTTGAAGAAATCCTACCGGGCAATGTATGGTTTAACAATAATTCAATTTCATCTTCCAACACATATATAGCTTCCAGATGGAGAGCTTAGATTGAAAATTGAGAATCTTGCTTCATCGCTCAAGTTTCCCTTAACAAAGTTGTTCGTTGTTGATGGATCCACAAGGTCAAGCCATAGCAATGTGAGGATTTTTCTTGGTGTATTGAAAAAGGAATACGCATCTTTAAAGTTTATGTGCTTCTCTTTCGGTAAATAATTTTTTTATAAAAACATAGAAATGTTATAAAATTTCTATGCTCTATTTTTTCTCCCTTGATAATTGGAGTTTTGGTTAAATGAAGTGTACAACATTAATTGTAAGAGTTAAAGTTTACATTTGCTTATTGATTTCCAAAGATCGTTTTCTGAGATTGAAGTTTCAGACATAAATAAATGTTCAGTTAAATATGATCAAGAATACTAATAACTTTAATAGATGCTCAGAATGAATAACTAAATGCTTTAGCCAAGAATATTGCCATGTAAATGTCATAATGGTGACTTTTGATTCTTTCCCAGTTACTGGAGATCAGAATATTCTGTTTGTCTCTCAGTACCTGCAGACTGCTCTAATTTGAGTTTCTGTTGTATTTTTATTGTGAAGTAAAATTGACTTTGTGCAGGCATATATGTATGGATTCTTCAAGAACAAGCGGATCGTCCTTTATGACACATTGATTCAACAGGTGTGGAAGCATATCAGAGTTGAAAAATAATGATGCTCATTTCCCTATACTCTGTTCATTAGGCTTGAATTGCTGAACTTATGCATATTCTATACGGAAAGCACTATTTTCACCTACTTTTACGTGATATATAGAGCATTTAACGTATTGGTTTGGTTATGATCTATGTTTAAGCCGACATAGAAAAATGAAAAACCATCTCTGAAGATCCTCTCTCTCTCTCTCTCGCGCGCGCGCACACACACACACATGAGAGCGAGCCCGCAAACACAAACAAAACCTTGCTCTTGTAGCATGTCATAAATTTATGTATTGGCTGATTTATATATGATACAACATCCTTTAAGTTGAAGAGTTTCTTGTAATTGTTGTGGTCATTTCCTCATTTTTGTTTCTATTGGGACTAGGACTGGTTTAGAATTTTATTATATGGATCCTGAAGATATATCCCTCATCTTCTTTTCTATCTTTTTGCAAATAATTTAACTCATTTATACCTAGTTCACTAATAAGAAAATAATTTGTATGTTTAGTTAGACATGACTAACATGGTAGCATATGTGGTTTATTTAGGTCTGCCTAATGACCTCAGAAATCTAAAAATAATGGTATTTAATGCTAACGCGTGTTCAACATGATTGTGTCAGTCAATCTTTTTATAAAACTTTGCATACTAAATTTTGCAATAAGATTGCTCTTTTCTATTTTGCTATATGATAAACTGGTATTTAATGCTAACGCGTGTTCAACATGGTAGATATGCTCTTTTCTAATTTGAGTTTCTTGGTAACCTGCACTTATCTCAAACTAGTGTGAGGTTCTCTAGACCCAAAAGAACTGAAACCTTTGTCGTTTTTTTATGTTTTCATCTTTTGGTGAGAGAACACCAGTTAAACACACACATGTTCCCTTTTTTTTCTTCTCTATAATTGTATTCCTAAAAGGCTTGAAGTATTCATATCTACTGAAATACATTTTATGGGAGAGTTCAAGCTGATTGTGTGAATGAAAGATTTGATGAATAATATTCTGTCACTTATGATTCACAATACTCCTTTGGGATCCTTACATATTTGATACATTTTGAATTTGGACAAAGCGGTACCTTGATTGTTTAACTCCTCCCCAACAGTCCCCCTCATCCTTCCTATTACTCCCTAGAATGTGAGGTGAGTGTTCAAGTCCTTCATGTTAAACAGCACTCCCCCACCCAAAATAAGAGTACTACTAAAATAAAATAAAATGAATTCATATGTAAAGTCTTGTAGATACACATTTTTGAGGGTTGCAGTCAGTCACGTGTTAAAATGCCCTATCTTTTCCTTTTTCTTTTTTTTTTCCTCTTCTGTTTTATTGATTATTATTCTTTCAGTTGATTAAGTGATTTAATGCAGTCCAAAAACGATGAGGAAGTCGTTGCTATTATTGCACATGAACTGGGTCATTGGAAGCTTAATCATACAATTTATTCTTTCATTGCTTTTCAGGTATGCTTTAATTATATATATCATTGTTACATGTGCATGGGTACTGGTGTAGGATGTTGTTAGTTTATAAGTATTCATTGTTGTTGTTGTTTTTTTTTTTTTTTTAAACTAGAGCCATTGGTATGCGAAATTGTGAAGGTCACACCTGGTTTCATCTTGAGAAGAGGCTCAAGGAAAACTTGATGCATAGCATTATGGCTCCTTGTGCATGGTATCAAATTATTGATTCATGAAGTTCTCTCCAATACTAATTAAATTCAGTAAATATATGGTCTGTGAATATATTTGGTGGAGGAAAGCTAATGTGTAGTAGAGGATTTTGTTGTCATTTTGCTATTATTTATGACTTCGCTCAAGCAATCTGCTTCTCCATGGTTGTTCAATCCTCCTGATCTATGCTTGATCAGTTGAATTGCTCAGTTTGTCTGGTGATCTCCTTGTTATCTCTCTAGAAGGTCTTCAATCCATAACTTTGATTCACAATAATTATTTTGTTACCCAACCCATTCTCAAACGGCTTGATTCATTCTTAGCTTGATTCATTCTTAGCCTACACGCATGTTGACCTTGTCTTTAAGATGTGAAAAGAAACAATAATATTTTATTTGTTGCCTCTTTCCATCCCAATTGTCTCATGTCTAAAATTTCAAATGTTTGATAACATTAATATTTTTTAGGAGCTGCAATATTACACTTAAAGATTTCTTCCTTATTCTTCTACACAAATGCAGATTGTCACATTTTTTAATTTCGGAATATATACTCTTGAGAGAAACTCAAAAGATCTGTTCCAGAGTTTTGGTTTTGATACGCAGCCAGTCATCATTGGAATAATAATATTTCAGGTAATAATATGATTGTCTTAAAGTAAAGAAATACGGTTTGTTTATGTCAAACGCATGTATGCTACCTATACACATAGCTTGCTGCTGCGCTTCTTCTCTTAATACGTCTAGCTCTGTTGGATACTTTGGATCCATTACTCCAAGCTTTTTTGTTTCACATTTAGAAGATATTTCTATTGTTGCTTGACCTTCGTGACATGGAGAGCATGTTCGATGAATCACTGCTAAGTTAAGAAGGCTAAAGTTGGTGCAATGAGAAAATTAAATTATTTGCATGCATTGAGATTAAGAATTTAGAATTTGGATTTTTGTCAGTGTAATTTATACCCTTCTCTTTTAGAAGCTTTCTTGTGCTCAATATCTGTTTAATTTAATTTTCTCATCCAATTTGGTTTGCAGCATAAGATTGGATTTTCAGTTTTTCACCTTTTAGTTTCATAAAATGTCCATAATTAAGAATCAAGACCTCAGCAAATGTCTGTGATAAGTTAGTCGATATTTTGTTTCCAGATAAGGCTTTAAAAGCATGGTTTTGAGAATGTTAAATCATATCAGTTCTGGGTACTGAAATGAAGAAAAGTGATATGGTTTTCTAATACAAATTATATGGTATTTTTTAAAATAAATTTGCGTTGATCAACAGTTGATATATGGTTTTTATTCAATGGTTAATCATTATGTTAGACCTATTTAATACTGTACATTAGAAATGAAAAGGACGCCCTTAATGTCTCTTGTTCAACTTCATCACATAACCAGCCACCTTACACTGGCAACCTCCACCTCCTCTCCAATTATAACACTGAAACTTCAATTTCCTAACAAAATTATGTCTAGTGATTGCAAATTTTGATGGGGAAAAAAATTATAAAACTTAGATTAAGGAATTTAATTTTATGGCACCGAATGTTGGGCATCTAGGAGACAACATATGCGTAAAGTGAGTGTGGTGGAAATGCGAATGTTGAGACAAGTGTGCGGTAAGACTAGAAAGGATAAAATTAGAAATGATCACATTCAGGAGATGGTTGGAATAGCACAAATTGGAGATAAAATGAGAAAAAATCGGTTAAGATGGTTTGGATTTGTGCAAAGAAGACCTTTAAGTGCACCAGTTAGAAAAGTGATATGGTCCAATAATAGGGGAAGAGGAAGACCAAAGTTAATGTGGGTAGAGTTAGTAAGAAGGATATGATAGCATGTGGATTGACTAAGGCTATGGCCTTAAATAGAGCGGAATGGAAACATAAGATTCATGCAACCGACCCCAAGTAGTTGGGAAAAGGCTTGATTGTTGTTGTTGCTAAAAGGTAGAGAAATAAACCCGAAAGTTTAGAAACATAAATAGAGAGGAAGAGTAGAGACACTAGGAAATTATGTTCCTTTAGCCTTGTTATGGTTCTGGAAATGCTTGTAAAATTAGACCTGCTATATCGTCTTCCATACCTTGCAATGACTTCAACCATACTTAAAAACTTTGATACAGAAGCTAAAAAATCCTCCTCTATCTCTCTCCTTTTATTTTTAAACCTCCATCCAGTCAGACACAGACAATTGAATGTAATTTTGCACATGTGCCACACATAAGCAATTAAATAGAATGAATTACAATGCATGGAAATGACAGGTGATGGAAACAAATGGAGACATAAAATTCATGTGGCCGGCTCCATTCTTATGAGATTAATGTAGGATGATGATGACAAAGAGTTACAGTGCATCAAAGAATATAATTCCCTATGTGGATTTTGCAAAATTAATGGACTCATCGGAATTGATTTTAGACCGGGTCCAAGCTTATGTTTTCCGTTAGATTATCTAATTCCAGACTTCCAATTTATTTTCTGTTACATTTGACAAAATAAATACGTTACGGGTATAATTAGTTTCTAGGTCTCACGATGGCCCAAGGAACTCTTGATGCACAACAAACTGATATCCGTAATTAGGCAGCCCCATTTACATAAGCATTATATTCTGAGTGAATTTGTAATGTCAATGATTTTTGTTTTGGAGGAGGAAAAGGCAGATAACTTTGCTTTGTAATATTTTACCTGATCTTGTTGATTGCAGTACACCATAATGCCTCTCGAGCATCTTGTCAGCTTTGTTTCTAATATTGTAAGCCGATCTTTGGAGTTTCAGGTATTGTATGATATGCAGACAAGAATTTTGAGTTGTAATGCGTCCTTCGCAACAATTTTGTTTTGAACCTTGGCGCTATATAACTTCTTTACATGATCTTTTTACATAGGCTGATGCCTTTGCTAAGAAGCTTGGTTATACAGCAGCACTTCGAGCCAGCCTTGTGATCATGCAGGTAATTTTAGTTTTGTTCCCCTCATATCAATATATTGGCATGTCCTGTTTCTTTTCCTGCTGCTCTTCATATCAGTGACGATGATGGAACCCCTCCACATTTCTCTTATTTTCTCTCGCAAACGACGATTCTTGGTGTTGGTTGTATTATTTTCAGTTTTCTCTTTGGTTTGTTGTGGTCTGCCAATTGATTTGAACACATTTTGCAGTATTTTTAACTGTTGGGAAACATATTATAAATCTATCAGACTTATATCAGAACTTTTTTGATGGTATCATGACATACAATTCTGATTAGTAGTCTTAACTTTTTTCAGGAAGAAAACTTAGACGCGATGAACACCGATCCTTGGTACTCTGCTTATCACTATACTCATCCTCACATCGTTGAAAGATTGACTGCAATTGATGAACCTTATAGAAAGACACACTGAGGGAATCCTGAAGTGAACACATAATTAGTTCATTTTATACTTTTGAGTCAGACCATCATTTATACTTTTGAAGCCAAACGTTGTAAATGTGAGAATGGATAGCTTTAATACCACTTTCCTTATGAAATCCATTGGAAATGGACTAAAAATCCACGGAATTACAGATGAGGGGAAAAGGGAGGAAAAGTGGTAAAGGAAGTTGTAGCTTAATGTAACTAAATTGTACTTTTCCTTGTCAACAGTGACAGAACTAGATATCTTTGTTTTGAACTGTTCCACTCTTGCAATATATCTTGTTTCTTAGTATCTGAATAAAGAGTTTGGCAATTCAAAGATTGTGAGGTTGTGGCCCCAATTTGGTATTGGGTCATGTTGCGACCCAACGATCCGTTAAATGAATTTTGATTCGTTCTTGTTTGTGGGTCGTGAATTCTAATTAGTACTCTCTTGTAGTATAATATATATGGGAGTTTAGGGTTTGTAGTGGGATATTGAGACACTGAATAGAAAAGACAGTGATAACGAGTTAGGGTTTGTGGGTTGAAACTTGTAATCTCAAAATTTTCGCATTGTAAATTTTTTTTTGTCGAATCTTTATCGTGGATGTAGGCTTTAGCTAAATTTTTATGTTCTCATATGTTATAACAAAAAAATTTATGGAAGTTTCAACCTCATGGTAAACCTATGATGGGCAGTCAACAACTAGAATTACTACACTCTCTCCTAATACATGATGAGAATGAAAAGAAATTGTGGGTTTATTTGGTCAGTTTTTTGATAACTGAAAATTTTAAAAATAACATAAAAACTACTAAATATATGAGAATGAAAAGAAATTGTGGGTTTATTTGGTCAGTTTTTTGATAACTGAAAATTTTAAAAATAACATAAAAACTACTAAATATATATTTAGTTGACAAATTTTTGAAAACTGTTCCATGAACATTAAGTTAAAAAAAAAAAAAATCATATTATGAGAGAATTCTCTCTCTTAAAACTCATTTCGTTCTTAGAAAGTGCTTCATAAAACTAAATCAAAAAAACAAACAAACAAAAAAATTAGTCCATTATATGGTTGGTATATGCTATATTTTTTTATTATTATTGTTTTTAACAATTGGTATATGCTATTGAGAAAGGTGTGAACTTTGAAATTTTTTTATTATTATTATTATTTCCTCTCTCTTCTTAATTTACCTGACTTTCTTTTTCTCCCCCGCCCCCCCTAATGAACCAATAGGATAAACAAGTGCATGCATATATAGGGAATTATATCCGAATTTGTAAATAATCCTCTTGAAGTATATTTTGTGCACAATATTTCTGAATTATTACTTATCAAAAAAAAAAAAAAAAAATTTCTGAATTATTACATTTTATTGCAAAAGGCCCTAAACTATTTTTCATTAAATGACCATAATGCCATTTTTAATTGAATTACATTTTTCCATTTTTTATTATTAAAATAAATTTTGAATAAAAATCTATACTAATTTGTTGTCATATTCTCCATTAATTTTGCATAAATTTATCTTTAATTTTGAAATTAATTGTTTAAATAAAAATAATAAGAAATTTTTTTTAAAACAATTTAAATAATTTCTTAATTTTTCATGAATATATTGCATGAAAAAATGTATTTTTTTATTTAAGTAATTTATTAATTTTTCATGAATATTTGTATAAAAAAGGAGGAGTTAAAGCGAAGTATAATAAGTTTTAATATAAATAATAAAATTATAATAATAAGTTTAAGCCAAATATAATAAGTTGAACTCAACGAGATAATACGTTCAGACATCTAAGTGATTTGTTCTAACCTTAGTATCCCAGTTTTAAAATGGCTCTTTCTTGCACCACAACACACTTATATTTTAGTTCAACACACTTATATTTTGGTTGAAGTTATGTCACATTAGGCACTAGAGTCACTTTCACATGAGTATATTATCTTGTTAGTCTAATTACCTGGCTAGAAATGGCTTGGAATTTCTTAAACTTTGTTAATGAACCCTAGTGAAAACACCTAATGGACGAGGATGGGTGCCCAATTGATGACCACACTCGCCTAGAAGTGGTTCGTGGAAAGGCATCTGAACATACCAAACAAGTGGAGAGCAATTGATGACCGCACTCAAGGTACCAATGGCAATACTGACGATAAAAAGTGTTACTCATGTGATGCCTTTTCCAAACTGTTACGTAATATACATACATATAGTTATATGTATGTGTGTATGCCATAGACACGCACATATAAAATGCATGTCCACTCAACAAAATCTTTTTGCCGCATCTCTAAGGCTACTGTATTTCTTCTTCTTTTTTTGTTTTATTTTATTTTATATTTTTATCAACAATATTTCAAATAGATCTCATGCTATAATATCAATTTATTATGTTAATTATAGTTTTTCTTTCTTCTTCTGATATTTATTACCCGTTGAATTGATCGGTTAAAGAAGATATGTAATGATATTAAATTTTAAAAAAAAAATTATTAACCGTAGCTTATAAATCCACAAGTCAAATCATAAATTGAGACGCATTTTCTAGGGTGTTCACTCTCCCAAATGGGACATGGGTGAGAGAGGGTGGGATACATTTTCTAGAGCCTTCTTCACTCTCCTCCCAAATGTCCCATTTTAGATTTCGTGTTGATACTAAAAAGAACAAAATCAAGGCCCATCACCCCCATCTGATTCTGTATAAAAGACCTGTAGCCACACGATAATTATTTTATTCCGGTCGGCTGTCTGTTATATATATATATATATATATATATATATATATATATATATATCTTAGGCGTGTCCAACTTTACGAACATTGATGAGGGTGACCTTATCACCAAAATCAATTTAGGCCATTTGATTTTGATTGTAAAACTGGATCTCTAATGGTAGACCTCCCATCCAACTTGATTTTAGAGGCTTCTTCAACATCAAATAAAAGAATTGAATTTGATTATATTTTTAAAACTATTTATATTATTAAAATTCGAATTGTTACAACGGGTATTTGTCCCGTATCGAATTTGGATAGAAAGTAAAAGGAGTATAAATAGGTAGATACGCAGCAACAAAAAATGTAAATATCTCTTTAGCAAACAAACATTTTATTTGCAAAATATGGATTCATTATACATTGTTCAGATTTAGGAAAAAATTGCATCTTATTTAATTTTCATATTTGAAAAGAAATATTAAAAAAATAGAAGAGAAATTTTTAAATGCTTGAATAAGAATAATAATATGTAAAGGCTTGAATGATGCTTAAAACACTCATTCAGTTTTGGTATTTATATATTTAAAAATACACATGTTAATATTACAAGAAAGAAAATGAATAAAATCATTGCATATACTATGCCTAGACATATGTGTAAATAAAGCCAAATCCCATGAATCTAGTCTATCATATCTCGACTAGTATGGTAAATTACACCCATGATTCCTGTCTATCATCATATCTCGACTAACACTTCTTCTAAAGTTGATGCGTTGATATTTGAGACGCCTAACTTGGATAATGTATCCTCAAACACGGTCCTTTATAAATATATAACCAACGAATATGTTTGGTTGCATTAAATTGACTAGCCAAGACATAACAATGGCGTTTTCTTCAAACCACCGTACGTCTTATCCTACTCGGCTACTGTCTCGTTAGACCATAAACTATCAACAATGTCGACTTAGACCATAACCAACTAACCATGTCTCCTTAATATAGGGATTAAGTCAGATGCCTTGACTACATAAAACCGTCCTAGTTTGAAAAATCACCACTTTACTCGAAAATATTATTTATCAAACTTTCTAGAAAATTATATTTTTTCAAAAACTTTATTTCAAGTATGAAAAAGCTTGTAGAGCATAACAGAAAAGTTAATTTATCATCTATCATACACTTCAAATTAGTTATTTTAAGTGACTGAATGCTTGTGAACAATATTCATGTTAGTCGCAATTCTGGACCAAAACTTGACAAACATGTTGGATGACTAAAAAGGGTAATTTTGATTTTCAAAACAAAGATTATCAATGTTCCTTCGAGCTCTCTGCCAGAGCACCTGAGCAAAGTCATATAATACATGTAACAAAAGTGGGCAATAACTCCAAAGAGTATTCCTAGACAATTTTTTGTTGCATCTAACTTAAACTGACTTGGCGGTGTGATAATACATATATCACCAGAACTTTTTAAGATTTAGGGAAAGAAATGTTAACAGATAATAAAAAAATAAATAAAGTTGTACAGTTAGTACCTGGTGGCATATAACCAACGGATCCTCTGATTCCAACAGATTTGGTTTGGTTTCCACTATCGTTATAGTTAGCATCAAGAAGAAATCTTGATATCCCAAAGTCACCTACATGTGCAATCATGTCATCATCCAAAAAAACATTGCTTAGTTTCAGATCACAATGAATTATTGAAGTTTCGAAACGGTGGTGGAGATAATCCAGTGCACAAGCAACATCCATGGCAACATTCAATCTCTGAACAAGACTTAATTTTTTTGGTTCCTCGTATGCCTCGAGCTCTTCTTGATTTGGATGCAACCAATCATCTAGGCTTCCGTTGACCATGAACTCATAAATCAGAGCCTTGAAGTCATTATTTTGGTGATCAACACTTGGAACATGCGGTGATTACCTTGACAAGATTCTGATGCCTTATGTCTCTCAATATATATATATATATATCCCGCATCGAATTTGTAATAGTTTTGATTGGATTTGCTGATAGGTCAGCAGCGGCTACCAATATTTGTTTAAATTGAAATATTTGAAATGAATGACAAAAACAATACTATTAATACTCCACAGAAAGAACTATTTCTATGTATCAACGTTGGTTAAGAGAAAAATAATGTAGAAATTAATAACAAGAACACTATAAGAAGCCCAAAAGACGGGTCTCGTGGATGATGAATCTATAGTCTATTAATACAGATTCCAACATGATAAATTTATAGGCTTCAAGTTTGAATTTAAGGTAATCTTCAGATCAAGCTCAAGCCAAGCCTTAACCAGAAATGAACCTTGAGGCTTGAATTAATGAAGCAAGCCCAGATTAAACATCCATTCGTAGGCAGGCTTAAAGCTCCAGCTGAGCATGAACGTCATTTCTGATTGCACCAAGCTTGAAGAGATCATATTCAGCTCAGCTTCGTTCATTTCAACATATGCAAATATATTAATAAAAGAAACTCGTGTTTTAATATCCAATGAAGAACAGACCAAACAATTCAAATTTTATGCACCATTTTCTCCATATTTAGTATAATTGTGGCCGGAATTAGATAATAACATGTTCGGTTCAAGCATGTGATACACAATCAAACTATTACAAGATAGACATAGTCAGGTACTCTGCTTTTCTAAAATGAATGCAAATATTCAATTCACATAACTAATCTTGTGCTTCAGCATTAAAAGAAGAAAATATTATTACTCCACAACCGGGTAAAGATGCAGGACAATATTTATGGATCAAACTAAAATCCATTAGTACAACTTACAATAGGAAAAAAATAGTGTCTCATTAGAGGCTTCAAATACAAATGTTGTGCCACTTCTGAATGTTATGCAATACAGATGATGACATGGTCAGTTTGCATGGACCGAAAAATTTTAAACTCCTCTCTTCTATACAAGTGTGAACCTTTGTTCAAAACGGTATATAATTGTAGATAATAATTTAGAATTTTCTAGCATTGTATAAGATAATTCTTTGGAGTATTATAAAACCTAATGTAGAATAATTCCAACCGTTAGATCACTCACACTTCTACCCATATCACACTTCTACCCATCTTAATCATTCTTTGTAAAGCCTTGGCCTATATAAAGAGTTTTTATAATTAATACAAAGTGTCTACATTTATAATTGCATTAAATCCATTAGTACGACCCACTATAGACGAAAGGTACCAAAGCTCTGCAAATATGCATTAAGATGAGCGGTAGAACTAAAGAGCAAATGATAATTATCACTATGCACAAGTTGTTACGCCCCTTTTATTTTTATTAGGAAGATAAAGAAACTTCTCATAACAATTAATTATGGGTTGTTTCTTTCTTCCAACACTCTTATATTCTGTTTTAAAAGTTCCCCATTCCATATACAAGTGTGTAATTTTGACTAAATTAACTTTATTGAACCATTTTATAAAATATATAAAAATAAATAATTTTATAAAATAACTGAAATGACACTATTGGAGAATGTCCCTCTTATACAAAAAATACCCTTAAAAGTTTCAATTTGGTGCAACTAGGTTCTTCCTTAAGTTAACTAAATTATTGAATCATTTTATAAAATATATAAAAATAAATAATTTTATAAAATGACACTATTGAAGAACGGCCGCAATGGATAAGTAAAGAAAAAAACATAAAATAAAAATAAAATCATAAAAGAAATGTAAAGATAAAAATAGAAAATAAAAAATAAAAATAAAGTGCAAACTAAATAAAACAAAATTTTTACAAACTCGAAAAACCAGTACACACTGATATTAAGAACTTTTTATTTTTTGTTTAATAGTGTTGATACGAAAAATAAAATAAAACAAAGAAAAAAAAATAGTAGAAAAAAATAAACTGAAATCTCAAAAAATTTAAATTCTTGTACAAATTCTCAAAGTTTTTTTAAAAAAAATGTTTAGAGATATATATAAAGAAAAAAGTTTCAAAAAACATATATATATAAGGTAATGTGAACGTAATACCCCTATATTATGATATTAGTAACATATATATTCCCTCGGATATTTTTGGAAGAGTAAAAAAATAAAATAAGTATTACAACACTAATTTATATCGTAAGGGTTTTTGTGCATAATGGGTGAGAGAGGGTGGGATACATTTTCTAGAGTCTTCTTCACTCTCCTGAGTGTCCCATTTTAGATTTCCTGTTGATACTAAAAAGAACAAAATCAAGGCCCATCACCCCATCTGATTCTGTATAAAAGACCTGTAGCCACATGATAATTATTTTATACCTGTCGGCTGTCTATTTTAGACATATATATATATATATATATATATATCTTAGGCGTGTCCAACTTTACAAACATTGATGAGGGTGACCTTACACCAAAATCAATTTAGGCCATTTGATTTTGATTGTAGCACTGGGATCTCTAATGGTAGACCTCCCATCCAACTTTATTTTAGAGGCTTCTTCAACATCCAAATAAAGAGTTGAATTTGATTGTATTTTTAAAACTATTTATATTATTAAAATTCGAATGGTTACAACGGGTATTTGTCCCGCATCAAATTTGGATAGAAAGTGAAAATGGTATAAATAGGTAGATATGCAGCACTACTAAAACAAATATATATATATATATATATATATATATATATATAGTCAAGGCTTGCAATTGTATAAAAAAAGATAATAACAAATGAATAATGCATATAAGAAGTAATTTACCTTTTATGGTGATGTGGTCCAATAAAACCGTAACATGTGTCCTACACAACAATAGATTTGTGTATTTTTTTTTTTGTAAATCTGATTTGTCATAATAGATTTATACAAAAATTTTGAATTATTTATTTTTAACTTCAATGGGAAGGAGAAATGAAATATGTTGTTATGGCTATGTAAAATACACAACAATTTTATATATTGATGATGTGATATTGTATCTTAACATACTGCTGGAGCTAAAAAAAAAAATTACACATCATACATGGCAGTGTATATTTTACACAAAAGAGTATTTTAACAGACTGCTAGAGATGCTCTTACACCTACTTTTTAATTTGTTAACATGATAGAATTCATATTACGTATACAAAATTATGCATTTACATTACACAAAATCAAAACTCTAATATTGACGGTGAATAACAAGAAAAGATATGTAATTCTTATTCCTTTTTTTTTTTATGATATTCTAATGAGTCAATCTAGATTCAATCCAAGTATAATAAGAAGAAGATAGGGAGCAATGGAGAAAGAGAGAGAGATTGGCGGTGGCGGGTGGGACCTGGCGATTAGGTTTTGGGTAAATTACACTCAGACTCTATGACATTAAGATATTTTTCAATTAGTTGAAGATTTTAATTTTAACTTTTACTTACACCTTTTTTTTCTGCCTCTGACACATGTGAATTAACCCTTTTACTCTTAATTTTTTAATACAAAATATATGTAATTTTAAATGAAATATATGTAATTTTAAATGACAAAAAAACCCTCTCTCTAAATACTACAAAAAAACCCTTCACCACCGTTCCTCGCCGAACTCATTCTCGTCGGACTCGTCTCTATTCATCGTTGGAATCGTGACTTCTTTATCGCTGTTCGCTGCCGATCCTTGCTGTTCGCCGATTTCGGCTCGCCAGATCCATTTTCGGCCACTATCAGTCAGTGACGAAGCCAGGATTTCAAGTGAGGGGGGGCACACTGCCAAAAAAAAAAAATAATAGTACGGAGTATATATATATATATATATTACAACTATAAAATTTAAAAAGACAAAGAAGAAGAAAATTATTAAAATATAAAAGGAAAATAAAAATGAAAAAACTTTAATAGGAAATAGTTAAAAAGTTTCAATTGAGGAAGAAAAATTTGACTTTTTCTATTAAGAAAATTTAAGGAATGTGAAGGGTAAAAGAAAAAATAAAGAAAAAATAAGAATATAATTTTAGGAATTACAAATTTGAGGGGGGTACTATATAAATTTTGTCATATATATGGAAATTTTTTTAAAAAATTACCACATATATTATAGGTTGCTGGCCAATTCAGGGGGCACGTGCCCCCCCTAGGCCTTCATTGGCTCCGTCCTTGCTGTTAGTTCCTCACCAGGCTCCCTCTTCAAGGGTGAATGATTCGTACTTTAGGAGGAATTATTCCGCTGTTGTTGCGGCAACCGCTGCAGCGGTGGTGGAAGAGGAATCGGAGGATGAGGGTGAGTTGGAGGATTTGAGGTCGAGAGAGGAGAGCAGTGGACGGAGGAACAGGGATAAGCAGGAAATGAGGCAGCTGGCAAGGGCGATCGAGAGTTTTGGAGAGATATACGAGAGGGTTGAGGGGGAAAAACATAGGCAGATGATTGAATTGGAGAAGCAGGGGATGGAGTTTGTAAAAGATTTGGAGGTTCAAAAGATGTAGCTTTTTATGGACACTCGGGTCCAGCTTGAAAAGATGAAGCATGCAAAGAGTTCAGGATCCAATGGTGAGAGATCATTTTTTTCCGATTTATTACAATTTTGTGGATTCATTTTATAGATTTTAGATGTACATGTTGCATAGATTTAGTGCGCAAAAGGTATTCTGAATTGTTTGCTAGAAGATTGATCCCCATATTATTATTGTATCAATTTTTATTTTGGACTTTTAATTAATGCTGTGATGTTGAGCTGTACTTGTAAATCTTTTCTCTAACATTAACATTTTCATTTTTTGGGCAGAGGCATCAAAGTGTGCTGCCTGTGAAGTGGTAAATTTGGCTAGCGATAAACTGGGCGATACAAAGAACTTTGCCTCTGAGATGATGATGGTCTGGGGAGGAAGAAGAGGAGAAGAGGATAGTTTGGTTACAAAAATAATCAACAGGAGGTCAAAGGGTAATATAGTCATTTAATACCTTAAAAGTAACTAAAATGTTAAAGCATTAATTCAAATGTAAATGAAATTTAAAACCAAAATGTCAATCTAACTGATAAATCATCTAATCTCAGAGGGTCTAAGTGTAATTTATCCTTACGAGTTGGGTGGGTTATACCATGGACAATAGATTTCATTCATTTTTTTTTTTTTTTTTAAATTTGTGGGACACATGTCAATCTTTTATTAACACACATCACCTATATGTAAGGATGACATTTCGTGTTCCTGGTCATAATCATGTCGAAGTAAATAGGTAAATTCAAACTTAACCCATTTAATTTGTGTTAAGAACTCTCAACACTAACCTAATCTGTTTATTAAACAGGTAAATGTGTTAACCCGTTTAATGACCCCGTTTATCAAAACGAGATATTTAATATTTAATCAAATACTAAATAATAGAAAAATTTTGTCATTATTAATTCAAATAATCAAAATAAGAAGAAAAATTATAAGGCATACACAATGTTTAGGTTGAAATGACTTAATTATCTATAATAATTTGGTTTTAATAGGTAACATATTAAATAGGTAATATTTACAATTATAACATGTTGAGTTAAATGAGTCATAAATGGGTTACACGGATTGAACCCCTTAACTCTAACCCGACTAACATGTTGAGTTAAATGAGTCATAAATGGGTTACACGGATTGAACCCCTTAACTCTAACCCGACACGGCTAAGTAAACGGGTTAATCGTGTTGACCCTTTTATGACCCAAATCCGTTTATACCAAACCCAAACCCCTTTAACTTGTGTCATGTTGTAATTTGCCACCCCTATCTATATGTAGCCTAAAAGCATCTCCATGATTCTCAAACTCAAAATATAGCAAGTGGATGAAAATAGGCACACTCTCATGTTTTGAGATTGTCAAAAGTTTCAAAAATGAAAATAAAGGCATTCCAATGGGCTTTCAAAATATAAAATAATTATTGTGTAAAAAAATAATATTTTAAATGCAACGTACCATTGGAACATAATTGTAAAAATATAATATTTTGGCAATATAATTCCTCGATTTTACATGAAAATATAAAATTTTGCATTAAAAATATCCAAGACAAGTATTATCTAAAAAAAAAAAAACGATTTTTTAGTGACTAACAGCTCACATGAAGTCCGTACTGAGAGTAATCTAACGGTCAAAATTGTACCTCGCCCCCCCGGGACCTCGCTGTCCGCACACGCAAAACGCGCCCTAATTTGTATTCACAAATCATAACCGTTCGATTCTGCAGAGTATTCACACAAACCAGACAGGCCCACTATTAAATAATGAGCCAATGAAACATCTGCAATCTCCTATATAATCGAATCACATTCTACCACGTATTAGTGTCATAGGCTTTCTATGAGTTTAGCGGTAATCGTATCGATACCTCCTCTTCGGCTGCGACCTTTCAACGAAGATAAGACGCTCTCTCTCTCTTTACGCGTCTGCGCCTTTCGTCGACATTTCCAATATCTCTCTGCGTGTACTGATTCAGGTACGACTGTTTCTCTCCTCCTCTCTCTGACTCTGTCTATATATGCTCGTTTAAATTGTATGGTCAATCTTTTGTTTTGTAGAACAACAGTCGAGAGTTAGGGTCTCGGGAAGAAAACAACTGCTAACTTAGGGGTTGTGTTTTAATCTTGACTATTTTTTTGGCAGATCGGTGTTGATTTCTTGAGATTGTTCCGATCCGTCTGTTCGGTGAGTAGTTTGATGTTATTATTGTTTGATTTCTTATTTTTTTTACTCTTTAATGTTGAATTTGTCGATATATTGTTGATTATGTTTAGATCTATATTTGTTGCTGTATTATATGCCTGTGTTGTAGATCTGCTTCAATTTTACTAAGAAAAGGATTCAATTTTACTAAGATAATTCATGAATAATTTTTTTTTTTTTTTTTTTTTTTTTTTTTTTTTTTTATAAAAAATCTGTTGACTATCCTGTTAGTTTTATGTGCTGAGAAAATATATATGAAGTTTCTGAGTTGTTTTTTTGGTTTTCCAAAGATATGATGAAATTCAACACAAATTGGTCAACGTAATCTATATTTGGACTAGGCTTGGTTAGTAAAGTGTTTTTAGTTGCAATCAATGGAAAATTTAGGATCTCTTATTGGCAATTAACGGAGGGCTTGTGAAAAAAATCATGGAAAATTTAATTTTTATTTATTTATTTTATGTTTTTACAGAATTTGAATTGCTCGTTTGTATTTTACAAAGGATTTGAAGGTACAAAATACTTATCGAAAAGAAATTTGAAAGTATAAAACAAACACATCCCCTGATGAAGGGCCTAAATAATTGCTTCAGTTAGTTTCCATGGGGCAACCTAGTGCATTCTTATGTTTTTTTTTTTTTTTAGGAGCAGATGCAAAGAACATGATTATTGTATCTATTTTTGCTTCATCAAAGTTTGTTTTCAATTTGCCAAAGAAAAAAAGTTTTTGTCTGAATGGAACGATATTAGTTACTGATTTATGTTAAAGCTGCTGTGCATATATGTGAATTTGACAATTTGTGTGATAAGAATGATAGGAAATGAGTGCAGTTGCAATATAGAGCTACTAAATAATATATATGTGATGCATCCACACCCATGGTTAACTTTGCATATATGTGAATTTGACAATTTGTGTGGTAAGAATGAAAGGAAATAAGTGCAGTTGCAATATATAATATCTATGTGATGCATCCACACCCATGGTTAACATTGCAATCTATCAAAATTCTTGTCACCTGATTATGTTACTTCAATTTTCCCTGCAGTTAATTATACATTAGAATGAGTCGTCCACAAGATCTGCACAGACCTTCTTTCTCATTTGGCAATCCATTCCGGATGATATCACCTAAGGGTTCTTATTTGTCTCCAAAGCTTCTTGAGTTGTTGAACACATTTGAGGACACCTTGGCAAAGAGGCTTAGCAAGCTTAAGCCAAAAGACAGGAAAGAGGTACTTGGCTTGTCATGGATGAGATTAGCCATGGAGTCGCTTTGCGAAACTCATACTGACATAAAAACCCTGATTTCTAACCTTGATCTCCCTGTGTGTGACTGGGATGAGAAATGGATTGATGTGTACTTTGACAATAGCGTGAAGTTGCTTGATATCTGCAACGCTTTCAGTTCTGAGCTTGCAAAGCTCAACCAAGGCCACCTCTATCTTCAATGTGTCTTGCACAAGCTGGATTCATCGGAGCCGAAGCAGTTTTCAGGGGCGCGTTCTTCACTTGATGGCTGGAGGCAGCAAATTAATTCAAAGAATCGCAGACTTGAGAACTGTTTTGCCATCTTAGAGAAGCTCACTCAAACTCTTGACCTGCCTAAGGTTAAGAACTCAGCCAAAGGAAAGGTTTTAATGCGTGCTATGTATGGGGTTAAGGCGGTAACTGTGTTTATCTGTAGCATATTTGCGGCAGCCTTCTCAGGATCTGCAAAGAAGTTGATCGATTTACAAGTTTCTGACACATACTTGTGGGCAGAAGCTTTTGCGGATGTACAGACTTTTGTAAATAGGGAGATTAGAAGTAAACTTTCAAGTGGAATAGCTACGGCAGTTAAAGAGCTGGAAGCAGTTGATGCGAGCGTCAAAAAGTTGTACCCCATTATTCATGACGGGGCTAACCCTACTGGGGTCGAGGGACTCCGGAGTTGTGTTTCGGATTTTGGAAAGAAGGCAAATGAACTATCGCAAGGATTAGATCTTGTTGCGAAGGAAGTAGATGGCTTCTTCCAAATTGTTCTAACTGGACGCGATGCTCTGCTTTGTAACCTTAGAGTGAATAGTAAAGTCTCTAACTCAATGAAAGTGAAAAAGAATGTAGAAGGGCAAGCTGTGAGGTGATGACATCTGATGAAGCTAAACCCACCTCCATACACACACGGGGTAGTAGGTATGGTATTAAATATATTTTATTGAATATGGGTGTAACTTGTAATGGGTTAATCTTGGACTGTTCTTTATATGTTCTACTGTATCATGTAATGCTAATAATAAATAATATATATAGTGTTTTTAGTGTTTGCTTAAAAATTTTGTTGAAAAGTATGGTCATAATTGGATGGCTCATCTTAGAAGTTGACCGTGGATCCAGACCTCAGTGGGCCCTTAAAGTAATGTAATTTAAACAGTCTCAACTAATTGTAGTTTTTTACTAATTTCAGTAAACGTGGGCGGTCATTGACGAACCTCGATTTTGATCAATCAGTGTTTGGAAATATTTTGATTAAGTTGTCATTGGCCCTGGTATATGATTATTATTATTTTTGGTAATCAATTTTTTTTTTTTTTAAACTTAAATCATATCTAATGGTGAGGAATATACCATTAATACTTTTTAAATTTTAATTTTAATTTATATTTATTTTTGTCATGAAATAAATGGCAGAAAACGTTAGATGGCTGCTGGAATTGCTACATAGAAAAGCAGATAAGCTGTGAGGTGATGACATCTGATGAAGCTAAACCCACCTCCATACACACACGGGGTAGTAGGTATGGTATTAAATATATTTTATTGAATATGGGTGTAACTTGTAATGGGTTAATCTTGGACTGTTCTTTATATGTTCTACTGTATCATGTAATGCTAATAATAAATAATATATATAGTGTTTTTAGTGTTTGCTTAAAAATTTTGTTGAAAAGTATGGTCATAATTGGATGGCTCATCTTAGAAGTTGACCGTGGATCCAGACCTCAGTGGGCCCTTAAAGTAATGTAATTTAAACAGTCTCAACTAATTGTAGTTTTTTACTAATTTCAGTAAACGTGGGCGGTCATTGACGAACCTCGATTTTGATCAATCAGTGTTTGGAAATATTTTGATTAAGTTGTCATTGGCCCTGGTATATGATTATTATTATTTTTGGTAATCAATTTTTTTTTTTTTAAACTTAAATCATATCTAATGGTGAGGAATATACCATTAATACTTTTTAAATTTTAATTTTAATTTATATTTATTTTTGTCATGAAATAAATGGCAGAAAACGTTAGATGGCTGCTGGAATTGCTACATAGAAAAGCAGATTGCTTAGTTTATTCATTTATTTTTTTAAGAAAAACTATTTTTTTGGCCTAAAATTAATTTGGCCGGAAAATTGAGATTCCAGGTTAGTTTTGATTGGATTTGCTGATACGTCAGCGGCTACCAATATTTGTTTAAATTGAAATATTTGAAATGAATGACAAAAACAATACTATTAGTACTCCACAGAAAGAACTATCTCTATGTATTCCAATGTTGGATAAGAGAAAAATAATGTAGAAATTAGTAACAAAAAACAATATAAGAAGCCCAAAAGACGGTCTTGTGGATGATGAAGCCATAGTCTAATTTATACAGATTCCAACATGATAAATTTATAGGCTTCAAGTTTAAATTTAAGTTAATCTTCAGATCAAGGTCAAGCCAAGCCTTAACCAGAGATGAACCTTGAGGCTTGATTTAATGAAGCAAGCCAAGATTAAAGGCTTGAATTAATGAAGCAAGCCAAGATTAAACATCCATTCGTAGACAGGCTTAAAGCTCCAGCTGAGCATGAACGTCATTTCTGACTGCACCAAGCTTAAAGAGATCATATTCAGCTCAGCTTCGCTCATTTCAACCTATGCAAATATATTAATAGAAGAAACTCGTGTTTTAATATCCAATGAAGAGCAGACCAAACAATTCAAATTTTATGCACCATTTTCTCCATATTTAGTATAATTGTGTCCAGAATTAGATAATAAGTAATAACAAGTTCGGTTCAAGCATGTAATACACAATCAAATTATTACAAGACAGACATAGTCAAGTACTCTCCTTTTCTAAAATGAATGCAAATATTCAATTCACAGAACTACTCTTCTGCTTCAGCATTAAAAGAAGAATATATTATTACTCCACAACTGGGTAAAGATGCAGGACAATATTTATGGATCAAACTAAAATCTATTGGTACAACTTACAATAGGAGAAAAATACGTCTCATTAGAGGCTTCAAAAACAAATGTTGTGCCACTTCTGAATGTTATGCCACACAGATGATGATATGGTCAGTTTGCAAGGACCGAAAAATTCTAAACTCCTCTCTTCTATACAAGTGTGAACAAATTCTATAGAATTGTTCAAAACGGTATAAAATTGTACAAAATATTTTAAAATTTTCTAGCGTTGTATAAGATAATTCTTTGAAATATTATAACTCCTAATGTAGAATAATTCTGACCGTTAGAATTTTGTATTATTCATTTCAAGGAATGTATATATTCCCTAAAACTTATAATAACTTTAGTTTCCAAATTCTAAAACCTAGTTGATATGATACATATTATAAATTAATATAATGCACTTAAAAAATACCCACCATAATATTTTATATGTATATACGTATTTGGAAGAAAAAAAAATAAAAAGAATAAAGATTAAAGGGATAAAAATAGATATTAAAAAAAATGGTAAAAATAAGATCTCCCCAATTTCATAAGTTCATGAGTTAATTTACTTTTGGAAAAAAAATGTCCCTCAAAAAGGGAGAAAAAGTTAAAGGAAGGAACTCAACTGATAATTATAGGTATAATAGGAATTTAAAATATAACTTAGTTTTTCGAGAAACAAAATTTTTTTGCGTGTTTAATACAGGAATCGTTTTAGAGAAAATTAGCTATTTGCGGAATCCAAGTTTTAAAAAACTTTCTGTCCAGTTTTTTAAAAACCTTGTGTGTCATCTTAAAAAACACATAAAAAGTTTAAATATAACACACAAAAAATTTAAATATTTTTCTATTCTTTTTCTTTTTTTTTTGGATAGTTCTATGTAACCGAACGAAATAATAAGGTGACAACTGGAGTTGAATTGGAGACATTCCTAAAGACTGGATGAAAATTTTATAATTATTCTACCTTGGGTCACGCGCACGTATTTGGCTCTGTTTGGAACTTTGGACCTAAGCTAAATTGCCAATGAAAAAGAAGTTTTTGTAATGGACCTCAAACACTACTACGTATCTGACAGTAGTATTCTACGTAGAGGATTCTTTCTTTAAAAAAGAAGTATACACCACGTGGTTTTGAAATAACTAAATGTTTTGACTTTTAATAATAATATAAATTTATATAATAAACACATTAGCTTTTTGTTGTTAATTTTTTATTTATTTTATTTTAATTAGTAAAAAATTACACTCATTCTCACTTTTGTATAATGTTCCATTTGATTGAAGAAATATAATAATAAATGGAAGGAAGGGGGAGAGAAATGAATAAGACATATAGTTGTTTTTTAACTTTTTATTTAATTAAAAATTAAATGGAATGAATAATACTCCATAGAAAAGATGAATGAAGTGTGGATGGAAGAATTTTTTTTTTTTTTTTTTTCTATATTATTTATTAAATTATAAAAATTAGATATCAATTTTAAATTTAAAGGCATAGGTTAAAGATATAATCCCTAAAATTGGACAGAGTTCCTTTCCCTTTCCCTTGCCCTTTCCCTTCAACCAAACTTAACGTAATAAACTTGAACCTTTACCTCTGACTTTAAAAATTGAAGCAGTAGCATTAGGCTATAGTGCCTTTGGTTTCGTTCACAAACAACCCTGTTCTCATTTCCACTTTCACCATCAGAACACAATGCGATAAAACCCATTATTTCTCACCTCTCTGTGTCCGCGTGTTTTCTTTTGTATGCATATTTAGAGGTTCAAAAATTTACTGGATATTGATAGGAATGGGTTTTCTTGGAAGTAGTCTTTCATTGAAGAGGGATCATCATCCAATTCACTTTCTTCATCAGCAACAAACAGGAATGGGTGGGTTTGATTTTGGGGAGGATATAAACTCTGGCTTTTGGTATGTATTGCCACTTCCCGTAAATCTTTCTTTTGTTTGCAATGTGTTTGAATGTTTGATATGAATGCGTTGATTTTCAGCTGTTATCACATGGAGTGACGAGTATCATGTTGAGTGGGCTTATTTGTTTCTTGGGTACGTTTTTGCTTGGCTATTCTAGTATTTTATTTATTCTTTTTCAATCGTTTGGAAGTTCCATCTTCAAGTTAATTACATGTTATAATCGATCTGTACTTATTTGATCCCTACGTTTAGGTGTTTGTGCATCTTCTGGTTGATCCACAGCAGATAATGACGGTTACTGTTGCAGCTGCATTGCGGGAGATTGGTTACATATATAGTTGTGGTAATCATAATTCTCAGTTTTTATTTTTATTATATATATATATATATATAGTTCAAATTTTAGATGTTGAGGGAGTCTAATTGAATTACCTTCGAGTTTTCAGTCAAGAATCAAGATTGCTGCCAGCGTCCTCTCATAGTGTAATGCTGGTCTCGGCTGACACGTGTCATAGTCCATTAATCTGGAAATCTTCTGCTTAATTCATTAATCATAAACATGTGTCTTTGTTCATCAATAATGCTTTTTATTTGAGAATACTCACCCAATCCACAAAGTTAAAATTTGGAGATTAAGGTATCTTACTCATACAAATGATTTAAATGGGAAGTGGGTTTTCAATATGGTCCTGTGCATGCTGTTTGGAGAAACACTGGAGTTCCGGTTGACATCATGGAAACTGGTGGGAAGATGAAGATCATTGTAGATTTACTAAAGTATGATTGTCATATTCAATTTCTCATATATTTGAACTTCTACACTTATTTTAATCACTAAAAAGTTTGAAATGGTAACAAACTTAGGATCTTCCTTTCCTTCTACCATTAATTTAACAAGAGTCTGTTCAGTTCTTTTGCTGTTATAATGGGTATCCTTGGTCCTCGCATCATTTTATTTTTCAGTTACCTCATTGCTTGGGGGGTGGGGGGGGGGACCCTCATTTTCTCCTGTTGTATGTCCATCAGCATTCAGCATCAATCAACTAGTCTCATGTAACTTTGCAATAAAAATAATTCAAACGCTTTTGAATATCTCATCAGTGCTAGTTTATAGTTGACACGATATCATTTTTGGTCTATCTTCTGTTGTAACACAATCTACAAATGTATTGCTAAATTATTAGCCAACAAGCTCAAATTGGCTCTACCTTCTTTGATCGATCCTTGCAAGAATGCCTTTGGCAAAGGTAGGAATATTGGAGATAGTGTTTTGCTTGCTCAAGAGCTCTTACAGGGGTATCACAAGCACCTAAGACCACCTAGGTGTGCTATTAAGGTTGATTTGATGAAGGCTTTTGATTCTGTGGGCTGGGATTTCATGTTGGATGCTCTTCTACTTTTTGGTTTCCCTTCTTCATTCATTGGATGGGTCAAAGCTTGTATTACTACTCTAGCATTTACAGTTTCACTCCATGGGGAATTCAATGGTCATTTTAAAGGAGTTAAAGGTCTAAGGCAAGGGGATCCATTATTTCTGCTTCTTTTTGTCCTAGCAATGGAGGTGCTGTCATCAATCATTAACGGATTCATTGCCAAAAGACCCTCATTCAAGTATCACTCTAGATGCAAGAAGCTTTCTATCTCTCACTTGATTTTCGCAGATGATCTTCTACTTTTTTTGTCACGGGGATATCCTATCAGTTTCTACTCTCAAGCAGGCACTGGACCACTTCACTACCATCTCTAGTCTGTGTATAAATAGCTCAAAAAGTGTGTTTTTCACTTCAGGGATTGACATTAATTTGACTAATGATATCAAGACCCTACTTGGGTTTGAGTGTGGTGAGCTGCCTATTAAGTACCTTGGTGTTCCCCTAATCTTCTCTAGGCTCAAAGCAGCTAATTGTAGAGGGCTAGTGGAGAAGATCACTCGTAGAGTGGCTCATTGGTCATCCAGTTTTCTTTCTTATGCGGGAAGGATTCAACTTATTAATTCAATCGGTTTTGTATAGTATGTCTAACTACTTGTCCTCCCTATTCATCCTACCTATGTTAGTCATCACGGAGGTTAACAGTATCTTGAGGAATTTCCTATGGTCAGGTACAGAGTACAAACACACGGGCAAAGATCACCTGGTGGTCGGTGTGTCAGCCTAAAGAGTGTGGTGGTTGGGATTTAAGAATTTGGCCTTAGCTAATTTGGCTTCTAATCTACAACACTTATGGTCTATTGCCTCTAACCAAAGGGACAGCTTATGGGCTAGATGGGTGAATGTTTAACTCATTAGAGATAGATGTTTATGGACAATTAACACTCCTCAGGTCTGCTCTGCCAATTGGAAGAGGATCGTACAGCCAAAGGGAGTTGCTAGGTCAATGATGAAGAGAAAGGTTGGTTCGGGATGTCACACATTTTTTTAGGGGGACAATTGGATTGGTGGAGTCCTTCTCTCTCACAGATGCACTACGGAGGCAATCCAGAATTTTGGCATTCTTCCCAATCAAAAACTATCATCACTTGTGATCAACAATAAGTGGAGCTTCCCACCTGAGGTAATTGATGATTTCCCAGAGCTCATTATGGTTTATCCTCCCGCTGAAGCCCATGATTCTTCCATTTGGATCCTCTCCCCTAATGGCACATTCTCTGCATCCCACACAATGTTTTGGCTAGCACCTCACCATCAGCAAAAAACATGTCACCACTTGGTCTGTAGTTTATTCTCAGTTCCAAGATGTAAGTTCACTCTTTAGCTGGCTGTGCAGAATTGACTTTCCATTCTTGACCGTAGGTGTATGAGATCTGCTCCTGGCTCCAAAATTTGCCTGCTCTGCCAGAGAGAAGACGAATCACACAACCATCTGTTTTTTTATTGTGATTTCACTAAACCAATTTGGATTTCCATTCAAGACAGATGCCAAGTCCATATTCCCCCCTTAACATGGAATCAATTGGTTATTCACGCCTCAGATTGATGAAAAAATCAAAGCATCTTCACCAAGGTATGTAAGCTCGCACTCTCCACCACCGTGAACAGATTGTGGACAAAGCGCAACAGCAGGAAACATAAGAATCAGAGGCGTTCGCAGATGGAAATTCTAAAACAAATCATGGACATGGTTAGACAAAGGTTACTTACAAGAAAGGTTAATGATTCTGCACAGGCTAGAAAAGTACAGCTTGACTTGGATCTTCCCGAATTTATCTAGCCACCGACGGAGCCACCGGACTAATTGATCGGCGAGATAGTTTCGGATCAGATTTGCCTCACCCGCCGTCTTTCACCTACTCTCAGAGTTAAATCAACTTGTTTTTGGTTTTCTTTCTCTAGGCAATGATCGGTGGGATGATTTTGGATCTGCTCTGTTGCCGTCCTTTTTCACACACCAAAATGTGGGTGGCTTACACAAAGGTGTTAGCGCTGACCACTGATTCTGGATACAATTAGGGTTAACTTCTAATTACTTGTAACCTTGCCTTAGAATAGGCATGGGCTGAAAGCTGTTTGGGCTGTGTTTGGGGGCTATGGCCCATCTGTACATTTGCACAGTTATATATAAAACTTTACTTTCCGGAAAAAAAAAAAATAATAAAATAAAAAAAAATAAAAATTGAAATGAATTCATATGGAGCAAATAATAAAAGAATACACGGAAGATTATCAGTGTGTGATATACACCCAAATAAAGGGTAATTGTAATACGCCTAATTTTAAAAGGATAGTTTCAGCATTTTAATTATGGTTTTATTGTATTTTTGTGTGATTAATTGATTATTTGCTAACTTGTTTAATTGTTTAATTATTTATTTTATTTAATTGTTTAATTGTGTATTTAATTACATTTTTTATTAATTGGTTGTTTAATTGAATTAATTATTTTTTTATTTTCTTTAATTGACTAATTGTATTTTTATTTTTCTTCATTGGAAATTACATGTTTTAATTGGATTAAATTAGTGTAATAGTTATAATGTTACAATTAGGTTTTATTCTTTAAGAAATTACGTATGGGCCGACAAAGGTTCAGTTTAGCGTTTTAATTGGACATAGGATTTGTAATTTCCTATAAATATATATGTCATACGTCTGCCTAGGGTTTTAGAACCCTATTCACGGCACAGTGAAGACAGAGCGACATAACAGAGACTTGTGAGAAAACAGAGCAAGTTCGGTGAGGGTTTTGGCTGTGGCTTAAAGGTCGGACCTAAGAGGAAGGAAGGCTGAGTAGTAGGAGGTTGAGTTGACAGTAAACGAACGTCGTCGGAAAGCTTAGGAAAACGGCGACAAGGTTTTGACGCATAATGAATCGGTAATTATTTTTCATGGTTATGTTAATGTAAACGGTTCTAAATAAATGACTAGAATAATACTGGATGTAATTTAAGACCCTTAGGTTCAGTTTTAAGGAAGAATAAAAGGGTTGGAAGCGGCCGGAGATGAAGCAAACGAAGCAGAATGGTTCAGAGCTCTCAGAAAGGGAGAAAGCCGGCTCCATGGAAGAGAGAACCGCCTCCCTCAAGTGCAGAGTAGGCTTTGGGGGGTTTAGAGCCGGCTCCCACCCTTCTAGAGCCTGTTCCAATGGGCATGGAGGCGGCTCCATGCTTGGTTAGAGCTTGCTCTAAAGGTTTAAGACGTGTTTGGTATTCTGGATTGTTTCAAGGATTGTACTGAGGGTTCTAAACATAATTTCAGGGGATATTAAAGCCTCTAATCGCATAATTTATTCCGTATTGCTAATATAATGAACAATATAAAAGTAGACAACTTTGCATACTGTTAACGGTTGGAAGGAAATTAATTGCTTAATTTAATTGTGGCGATTTAACGAATTATAGCATGAATATAAATCTTGTTTTGGATGCGCACTAGAGTCGTTTATTTATCAGATTTGATCTATACATACTCTGAATTTTAATTGCAGAAATATTAAACTCTTTTCTGCAATTACATGGATTAAGGCTTGGATTTTAATTGCTGAAATATTATACACTATTCTGCAATTATCTGGATTATGGTTTTGAACTTTAATTGCAGAACTGTTATTTATGTTCTGTAATTTACATGGTTTTGGACTTTAATTGTTAAACTGTTATTTAGGTTATGTAATTACATGGATGTTGTGGATTGTATGCACCGGTATGGGACGGTGGCATATTAGGGATGGTTAGCTCAGAACGCTAAGACCTACCCTATTGGAATAAGGGAATGGATTGTAAAAATTGAATCCTACTTATATTTAGGTCAGATCAACTGAGTAAGTTGAGTGACTACATGGATTAATTGTTGTTTGTAGTTAAGTCAGATCAACTGAATAAGTTGAATGACTAACTGGATTATAAATCTTATGCCATATTAACAAAGAACTGAGTGACATACTCTGGTTTTGGACGGACTTTAAATATATGAATATGGTACCACGATATGAGCTTGAGTCTCAGAGTCGATGGTCAAGGCGCGTATATGCAGTGGATGCGTAGCTGGTTATGATAGGTTGAGGTGTACCCTGTTAGGCTTAGGTAATCTACCCACTCAGGTGCGTTTTACATGTTGCCTTCTATTCAGGTTGAGACCCCTTTGTAGTCCAGTGAATGTCCTTTAGTGTGGGTATATATATATTTATAGACTAGATAGATATTGTGAGATATCAATGTATCTGCGTATCGGGTCACTCTATGGATTGCAGTTAGAATAGAACTTGTTCATGGGCCTGACCCACTCTTATATTTTTTCAAGTACCGGACGGTTCCAACCTTAGAGCTTGATCGTGCTTATCAGAGACAGTCACTTATTCATCTGTTTACGTATGACTTTTCTCTATGTTTTAGTTTGGGATTTTATTTTCAGTTATTCAATTTCAGTTGGGCTTTTGTTTAGGGGTCCACTAGATGGATTCCCGAGTTGTACTCTTGGAGGTTTTGGAGAGTTGGATTATTATTTTTCATTATCATTTTGAGGATTTTATATTAGTAATTCCTTCAGCTTTGTTATTTATTTCTTAAATCGTTTTGCATTCCTGCTTGTTTATATATTAATTATTGGATATCCCCTCGGGTTTAGGCTTGGGCCTGATCAACCCATGTCTCGGAGTCGATGGGTATCACAGTTGGTATCAGAGCACTCCAAGTTCAAGTGTCTCTAGGGTATTTCGTATTAAGACTTCCGCGTAGCGTTTTCTCTTTATTAGAGCTTAAGTTTAGGATTCATTGTATTCCTTTACGATCCGTTTAAATCGTACTGATGTCTGTCTTTCTGTGTTAACAGCATGGTTAACGCTAGAAGAGGACTACAAGGAAACAATCGACAAATGAGAGCGACACGTAGGCAACAAGAACACCTGCGACATCAGCAAATGGAGGAAGAGCAGCAAATGCCTGGGTTTTAAGATGATGACGGTTAGTTCTAGGAAGAACAGGAGGAGGTTCAGTAGGTTCAGGATCGAGGAGATCCAGAGTATTTTTCTCATATCAATGACCTCATTGCTCGGGCTATAGAAGCAGGGGTAATAGTTGCACTTCGGAATCAGCCACAGGTTTAGCAGGCACCGATACTAGCACCGGTTGTTCAGACTGATACTTAGGAGAATGCTAGGAGTTATTTCACAAAGGGGAGCCCACCTGAGTTCTCTGGCTCCACCGATGCGAAAGCAGCTCATCAGTGGAAGAAGGATATTAAGCGACATCTTCGTCTTGTTCAGTGCACGGAGGTTCAGAAGTAGATGTTTGTTACCTTCAAGCTAGTTGGAGATGCACTACAGTGGTGGGAGTCAGTTACTATCGCAGATGAGAGGATGTCATTGATTTATGATCAGTTTAGTGCACGTTTTGATGAGAAGTACTTTCTTTATACATTCAGGGCAGCAATGAAGATTGAGTTTCTTAATCTGCAGTAGAGAAACATGACAGTGGTAGAGTATGAGCAGCAGTTCACGCGCTTATCCCTTTTTGCTCCAGAGGGTGTGGATACAAAAAAGAAGAAGCACAATAGTTTCGTTAAGGGACAGATGTGGTCTATTAAGCGAGTTATTATAGGGATTCCAGCCTACACTACTTATGCTTAGGTGGTGGACGCCGCTTTACAGCAGTATCAGTTGATTGTGGACTTCAGACAGGCACGGGGTGAGAAGCGAAGTGACAAAGACTCTGTTAATCAGTCAACTGAGAAAAGGAATGGCAATGGACACCGATAGAATAATAAGGGCAAATTCCAGGGACAGCAGCCTTGGAAGAAGCACAAGGGTGGTTCAGATGCTCACAAGGATGGGGCACCTATTTAGAGGCAGCAGAATGAGGGACCACAGGCAGGACAGGGTCACCCACCGGCTAATCGACAGAGGAGGTCATTTGGTACTTTCCAGGGCAGTTGTTACACTTATGGAGAGTATAGTCATACTTCTAGGCAGTGTCCTAAAACAGGATAGGGACAGGGACAACATGTACAACAGGGACAGAGGACACCAGTACCTTTACTCGCTCCATAGGTTCTATCGATTCAGGGACAAACATATCTAGCTTTACCAGTATCACCACAAACTCAGGGACAGGCACCGCAGTAGTTGTATTATGGCAGAGTGTACAACCCCATGCCACAGGATGTTCAGGCACCTCAGACTATTGAGGGTATGTTTCTTATTCATGGTTCATATGGACATGTTTTAGTTGATACGGGTTTTACACACTCATTTGTATCTTAATCTTTTGTTGCTTTATCTGAGATGACGATACGGGTATGCAGTAGACCTCAGGGTATTTCTACACCTTTAGGTAATACAGTCATTTTACATGAGAGTAATGGACTTGTGACACTAGATATTGGTAGACTCAGATTTCTAGCCAATCTATTGGTCCTGAACATTCACACTTATGATGTGATACTTAAGATGAACTGGTTATCACATTACCATGCCCAAGTTAATTGTTATAATAGGTTTATTATGCTCACCATTCTTGGTCAGGATATGTACGTCGTCGCTATGCCACGTTCGAATGGGGTTACAAGCACATATTTATTCTATATGGAAGAGGAGATTACTGTGTCAATTGATAGCATACCAATCGTACAGGACTTTCTGGATGTGTTTTAGGAGATTCCAGGGTTGCCACCTAGTCGTGAGATCGACTTTGTGATTGATTTAGCTCCAGGCACTACGCCTATTGTTATGGCACCAGTGGAGATGCGAGAGCTGAAGGATCAGATCCAGCAATTACTCAGCCAGAGTTTTATTCGTAGGAGTACTTCACCCTAGGGAACACCAGTGTTGTTTGTGAAGAAGAATGATGGTTCACTTCGTCTGTGTATAGATTACAAGGAGTTTAATAAGGTTACTATTCGTAATAAGTACCATTTGCCTAGGATTGATAATCTTTTTGATCAGTTGAAGGGAGCTACATACTTCTTGAAGATTGATTTGCATTTTGGATATCATCAACTTTGGGTGAGGGAACAAGATGTTCCGAGGACAACGTTTCTCACTAGATATGGGTCTTATAAGTTTCGTGTCATGCCATTCGGACTGACTAATGCACCAGCAATTTTTATGAACTTAATGAACAGAGTCTTCAGGGTTTATTTAGATCAGTTTGTCTTTGTCTTCATTGATGACATTTTGATTTATTCAAAGTCAGAGGACGATCATGCGAGACATCTTCGCACAGTGTTGTAGACGCTTCGTGAGCACCAGTTATATGCCAAGTTCGAGAAGTGTGAATTTTGGCAGTGGGAAGTGAAGTTTCTGGGTCACGTGGTGTCAAAAAAGGGAATAGCGATAGATCCCGCCAAAGTTTCAGCAGTGGTTGAGTGGGGATGGCCTATTTTACCGACCAAGATCAGAGTTTTCTCGGATTGGTAGGATATTATCGTAGGTTCAACCAGGGGTTCTCAAAAATAGTAGGACTACTCACTCATCTGACTAAAAAGGGTGTACGGTTCATGTGGGATGAACATTGTCAGAAAGCTTTTGATGAACTAAAGACTAAGTTGACTTCTGTACCGGTTCTATATACTCTACAGAGCGGGATTGAGTATCTTATCTACACAGATGCTTCTTTATAAGGTCTTGGATGTGTTTTGATGCAGGAGGAGCGACTTATTTCATATGGGTCTCGGAAGCTTAAGCCTCATGAGCTTAATTATCCAACACATGATTTGGAGTTGGCAGCGGTGGTCTTTGCCTTACGCATTTGGAGGCATTATCTATTGGGAGAATCTTTCAGGTTATTTAATGATCACAAGAGTCTGCAGTATTTGTTCACTCAGCGGGAGCTGAATATGAGACAGCGCCGATGGTTAGAGTTTGTGAAAGACTATCATTTCTCTATACAGTACCATCTAGGAAAAGTGAATGTGGTGGTAGATGCACTCAGTCACCGACCTGTTGTGTGATGTTTCCAATTTTCAGCATTTTTCATTTCTCAGGAATTTTGTCACCGCAAGGGCATTTTCATCTTTTACCGTTTTACGTACCGGACACTATGGGGCGTGCCGATCATGTATGAGAGTTGTTTGGGACATTTCATTGAGTCCAGGACTCTTTGAAATGTAAGGGTGATTTACCTTTCCATTTTTCAGTTTTTCGGACCAGACAGTCCCATGTGGGACCCGTTGCCAGTACTGTTGCATCCGGGGATTTTAATTGGGTCCATTTGCATTCCATGCATTTTATTTTATATGCCATATGTGCATTTTATATAGTTGTGTACATGTATATGTATGTGGTATAAAATGATGGTAAAAGAAAAAGAGAAAAGAAATGAAAAATAGATGGGGCCTATAACCACCTTAAATGGTCATGAGACCACATTTTTTATTCAATTTCCTCACATCTTATCCTCTCTCTCGCTAGACTCGTTCTCTTACCTCTCAAGCTCCATTTTCTTTTTCTTTTTGCTTCAAGGCTTTAAATCTAGATCTCTCTCTCTATACTTGATAACTTTAATTGCCGTTTGCGGCATATTGAAGCCTACAACGAGGCCTATGAGTTGATCAGAGTCAATCTCCATTTGGCTACCATTTGGCGGATCTTTGAAATCTTAGGGTTTGAAGCAAATTGGGGCTTTTAGCAAAAATAGAGGTAGGGGTCTCTAATTCACACCCTTCTTGTACTCTAATGAGTTATTCTCCTATATTTGTGGCTAAGCATGCTCAATTTAAGTTGATTACTTGTTTAAATTATTTAATTGTGCATACGAAAAATGTATTGATGTGTACTTGTTGATTTATATGGAGATCATGCTTAATTGTTGATTAATTGTGCTTATTGTGTTTATTAAAAGTGCTAAATGATGTTGTGAACAAGCATGATAATTTTGCGATGTTAAATTCCCCATTTTATAGTATTGTCAAAGCATGTATATGCATTCAAAGCATTGGGCATGAAAAAAGGAAACACTGTTTTGATATGAAAAATGGGGATTTTGGGGGAAGAAATTTGGTTAAAGTGTTTTATAAAAACCCGATTGCCGCGGGGGTACCAAAGGGCAGGAGGGTTAATATAGCCTAGAGGGAATTAGGGAGATTGCCCTAGCGTGGTTGAGCTAGCTGGGCTCAAAATGACGACGCGGGGGTACCAAGGGTCAGGGACACTAGCCAATCTTTCTCTTGTGTCGCTGTGGAGTCACTAAAGGGCGGGTTATATTAACCGTTTGAAAATAATAGTTTTGAACAATGAAAATGGGGAGTGACATTGGCACACATTGCATTCCATTGCATCATATTGTGTATACTTGAGATTGATTGTTGTGTGATATTATTCCGACATTGTATGATTCCCATCTCCCATTGCTCTATTCTTTGTTTGGATTCACGGGGCTGCAAGGGGTGTGCCTTAGGCGCTACCTACTGAGCTTTATACTCACCCCATTATTTAATATTTTTCAGGAATCGGAAAAGAGGTAGTGAACGCCGACCTTTCACAAGCATGAGGATGACTAGGAGTTTAGTTGTATCTTTTGTGCATTTCCTACTTTTGTAAAGTCTCAAATTTTAGTAAAGTGTAATTATTTTTGTTAACCATGGACATGTAATTAGACCATAACACTTGATTGTAAATGTTGTAAATTTAGGACTAAGTGTACACTTGTTAATGAATGGAAAGGGAATGTTGTATTACAATTCACTAATGACACCCTTTAAAATTATATCATCACTTCTTGTTACTGTGAATTCAGAAATTCAATACTTAATAGGTCCACTGTGGGTTAGTATACCTTATACATAATCAGTATGCAGATTCCAGAAAGTTAAGTTGTTTCCCAGGGCCTTTCGGCCAGCTGAACCTCCTCATCAGCCGACCAAAACCTCAGGTTCAGCCGACCAAACCCCCATCGTCAGCCGACCGAAACGCCTACAGTGAAAGTCCTGAGAGCCATTTTCCTCACCATCGTTTCGGCAGACCGATCTTGCCTTGTCCGTCGACTGATCTTGCCTTATCAACCGGCCGACCATGGGCTATCAGCCGGCTGACAGTCCCTCTTTGACCTGTATTGTTTGGACCTCCTTGTAAGCTTGACTTAGGACATTTCGGGACCTTGGATTACCTTGTATAATGGTTAAGGACTCAAGAAAATTAATGATGTGACCTAGTTGACCTCGGGTTCGGGTAAGGACCCGAGTAACGGTCCGGATCCACGGATTCGGGTTGTCACAAAGTTGGTATCAGAGCGATGGTTCAAAAACCTTCAGGACGACGGGTAGAGGCCTGCATAGGGTTGCTTGGGAAGTTGCTTGCATTGTTTATGTTATTACTTGTTACGTGCTTTATTACTTGAATAAGCATGCTTAACTGATTGTTTGTTATGTGCTTACATATTTATGATAAGTTGTTATTGTATAGTTTTGCATGCTAAGTCTTAGTGCGGCATCATTTCACGTTGGGTCGTTCACAGTGAACCTTCGTGTCTTCCTATTGAACCGTTTTCTCGTTTTATAGCACGATGTCACGGCGTGAGGAACAAAGGGAAGTTGGCCCTAGGCCAACAAGGGGTGATGTTAACGAGAGCTCTAGCTCTAATCTGGTGGGGAGCCAATTGATGAGGACACACTTCTTCGGGATTTAATTGTCCCAAGAGTTATTCCTATAAGGAGGGATAATGTGGAAGCACCCGTTGAAGAGGGTGAAAGTTCGGCGGAACTAGTATTGAATCGCTTGTTGCAGAAGGCCTTGAGGGCCATCATTGTTACTCAGCCACAGCTGATACAGTAGCCGGTACCACAATAGGTAATGCAAGTAGAGGAAACGCCAGCACAGAAGCGTCTCAAGATTATTAAAGGTTTTTCTCAGTTGATACCGGTAATGTTTGAAGGCGGTGCAGATCCCATGGTAGCGGATGACTACATGGAGTAAGTTGAAACTCAATTGACTTTTATGGATGTGATGGAGGATCACTTGAAAATCATCCTAGCCACTTACAAGCTTACAAAGGATACCAAGTTTTGGTGGGAATCGATCACAAATCAGTATAAGATTATTGACCTTATCTAAGGCAATATGTCAGTGACAGAGTACAAGAATAAGTTCACTTCTCTTTCCCGCTTTGCTCCAGAGATGGTGAGGAATGAAATTGATAAGGTTCAGAAGTTTATCTCTAGACTTGACTACAAGATTAGGCCGTTGTTAACAGCACAGGCCATCAAGGTTATTTTGAGACAGTGGAAAGAGCATTGATGCTAGAGGCAGATGCCAAAGATAAAGATGCAAGAAGGGAACAGTGGAAACAAAAGAGGAATGCAGGGTCATTTCCAGAGGAACTTCGGGGAAAAGGAACAGGGGTGGTTCATCTCAGTTTCAGGGGCAGCCGTCTACACGATTTGCTCCTACCACTCCTATGCCAGCGGGCCAGATAAGAGTGCAGTTGTTTGTTATCAGTGTCAGCAGCCTGGACATTACAAATCCAGATGTCCTATAAAATCGACCACAGTTTCTGAACCATCGAGAGCTTATTATGGGTGTGGCCAGCAGGGCCATCTTATTCGGGATTGTCCTACTCGGGCAGCAGGCACCAGTAGTGGCAGAGGGTCACAGCATAGGCCGTCACAGTCGGCTACGGTTCAGTCAGGTTTCAGACCATCGCCACTACCACAGCCTGCCATGTCTTCTCAGGGTTCACGACCAGCTAGGAAGGATACTTCTACTGTGTCGGCACAGTAGTCTGGTGTTCAGATTGGTAGTTCTCAGGCACTGCAGGGACGTGTCTTTACACTTGCACCGACTGATGCATCTCCTGGATCTTCAGTTCTCCGAGGTATATTTTCAGTGTTTGGTTCTTGGGAATATCTTCATCCTTATCGCCTCCTGGAAAAACAGAGAACTCAGAGTGATGAGTCTCAGTCATCACATCCTTCCTCAAATTATCAGCAGAAGGTACCACTAACCGTCCCTTGTACCTTAAACCTCCATCAGCCCCAACATAGTAGAATGGAACCTCTCCGGAAGCTATCTCTGCGACCTTGTCGACACACTGCTGATCGGTGAGTTGTGCTTGTAAAACCTTGCGAATGATGGAAGGTATAACCACCATGCAAGCCATAAAAGCATCCGATAACTCATCCACACTCTTTAAAGCATTCCACTCAGTAGTCAATAGAGCAGAAAGACTACCAACAGGTCGGCGACTGAGTGCATCCGCCACTACATTCGCTTTCCCTGGATGGTACTGTATAGAAAAATGATAGTCTTTTACAAACTCCAACCACCTGCACTGTCTCATATTTAGCTCCCGCTGAGTGAACAAGTACTGCAGACTCTTGTGATCACTGAATAATCTGAAGGACTCACCCAACAGATAATGCCTCCAAATACGCAAGGCAAAGACCACTGCTGCCAACTCCAAATCATGTGTTGGATAATTAAGCTCATGAGGCTTAAGTTTCCGAGATCCATAAGAAATCGGTCGCTCCTCCTGCATCAATACACATCCAAGACCCTGCAACGAAGCATCCGTGTAAACAAGATACTCTATCCCGCTCTGCGGAGTAGCCAGAACCGGTGCAGAAGTCAGCTTCCTTTTCAGCTCATCAAAAGCTCGCTGACAGTGTTCATCCCACACGAACTGTACACCCTTCTTGGTCAGATGAGTGAGTGGTCCTACTATCTTGGAGAACCCCTGGATGAATCTCCTGTAATATCCTGCCAGACCGAGAAAACTCCGAATCTCAGTAGGTGATGTAGGCTGTCCCCACTCAACCACCGCTGAAACCTTGGCCGGATCCACTGCTATCCCCTTTTTTGACACCACGTGACCCAGAAATTTCACCCCCCGCTGCCAAAATTCACACTTCTCAAACTTGGCATATAACTGGTGCTCACGAAGCGTCTGCAAAATTATGCGAAGATGTCTAGCATGATCGTCCTCCGACCGAGAATAGATCAAGATGTCATCAATAAAGACAATAACAAACTGATCCAAATAAGCCCGGAAGACTCTATTCATTAAGTCCATGAATACTGCAGGTGCATTAGTCGTCCCAAACGGCATAACTCGAAACTCATAAGAACCATATCACCTGAGAAATGCTGTCTTAGGAACATCCTGCTCCCTGACCCTCAGCTGATGATACCCAGAACGCATGTGGCTCCCCTTAACTGATCAAACAAGTCATCAATCCTGGGCAAAGGATACTTGTTACGAATCGTAACCTTGTTCAACTCCCTGTAATCTATACACAGACGAAGCGAACCATCCTTCTTCTTTACAAACAGAACCGGTGCTCCCCAAGGTGATGTACTCCTACGAATAAAACCCTAGCTGAGTAACTGCTGAATCTGATCCCTCAGTTCTCTCATCTCTACCGGTGCCATCCTATAGGGTGCCCTAGCAATAGGCGCAGTGCCTGGAGCTAAGTCTATCACAAAATCGATCTCGCGACTAGGTGGCAACCCTGGAATCTCCTGAAATACATCCGGGAAATCCTGTACAATCGGTATGTTATCCAATGACACAGTAATTCCCTCCTCATTTTCCTCCTCCACATGGAACAAATAGGTGCTACTGCCCCCTTTAGAACGTGGCATAGCTATTATATACATATCTTGACCAGGTATGGTAAAAATAATAGATCTATCAAAATAAACAACTTGGGCATGGTAGTGAGACAACCAATCCATCCCAAGTATCACATCATAAGTGTGCATGTCCAGGACTAATAGATTGGCTAGAAATCTGAGTCTGCCAATATTTAGTGTCACAGGCCCATCACTCTCATGTATAATAGCTGTATCACCCAATAGTGTAGAAATACCCTGAGGTCTAGTGCACACCCTCGTCCTCATCCCAGACAAAGCAACAAAAGTCCTAGCTACAAATGAGTGTGTAGCACCCGTATCAAATAAAACACGTCCATGCAAACCATGAATAAAAAACTTACCCTCAATAGTCTGAGGTGCCTAAACATCCTGTGGCATGGGGTTATACACCCTGCCATAGTGCAATTACTGTGGTGCCTGTCCCTGAGTCTGCGGCGGTGCCGGTAAAGCCAAATGTGTCTGTCCCTGAATCCGTGGAAACTGTGGAGCTGGTAGAGGCACTGGCGCCCTCTGTCCCTGCTGCACATACTGTCTCTGTCCCTGTCCTTGTCCTACTTTAGGACACTGCTTGGTGGTATAACCATACTCTCCACAAGTGTAACAACTACCTTGGAAAGTACCAAATGGCCTTCTCTGTCGGTTAGCCTATGGCTGACCCTGTCCTGCCTGTGGTCCCCCATTCTGTTGCCTCTGAATAGGTGCCCCATTCCAGTGAGCATCTGAACCACCTTTGTGCTTCTTCCAAGGCTGTTGTCCTTGAAACTTGCCTTTGTCATTCTGCCGGTGACCATTGCCATTCCCCTTTTCAGCTGACTGACTAGTAGAGTCTTTATCTCCCCGCTTCTCACCACGAGCCTATCTGATGTCCACAGTCAACTGATACTGTTGTAGAGCGGCGTCTACCACTTGAGCATAGGTAGTATAGGCTGGACTACCTGTAATAGCTCTCTTGATAGACCACATCAGTCCCTTGACAAAACTGTTGCGCTTCTTCTCCTCTGTATCCACCTCCTCCGGTGCAAAGAGAGACAAGCGTGTGAACTGCTGCTCATACTCCGCCACTGTCATGTTTCCCTGCTGCAGACTTAGAAACTCGGTCTTCATAGCTGCCCTGACTACATAGGGAAAATATTTCTCATCAAAGCGAGCACTGAACTCATCATAAGACAATGTCATCCTCTCCTCTGAGGTGGTAACTGACTCCCACTACTGTAGTGCATCCCCAACTAGCTTGAAAGTAGCAAACATCTGCTTCTGAACCTCCGTGCACTGAACCAAACGAAGATGACGCTCAATGTCCTGTATCCACTAGGGAGCTGCTCTCGCATCGGTTGAGCCTGAGAACACAGGTGGACTCCCCTTTGTGAAAGAGCTCCTAGCCTTTCCCCAAGAATCCTTCTGAACCACTGGTGCTGGTACAGGTACCGGCTGTACCTGAGGCTGATTCTGAAGTGCAGCTGTTACCCCAGCTTCTATAGCCCGAGCAACGAGGTCATTCAGGTGAGGAGGAATCTCTGGATCTCTGACCTGGTCCAGAGTCTGTTAAACATTCTCCTGTTCCTCCTGAAACTAATCCATGTCATCATGAACCCAAGCCTTTGCTGCTCTTCCTCCATTTGCTGACGCCGTAGGAGATATTGTTGCCTACGTGCCGTTCTCCTTTCCTTCCTAGTTCCTTGCATGTTCTGTCCATTTCTAGCGTTAACCATCTGTTAACACGAAAAGACAGACGTCAGTACCCTTTCTATACGAACCATAAGGAATACAATGAATCCTAACTTAAGCTCTATTCAAGAGAAAACGCTACGCGGAAGACTTAATACGAAAACATCCTAGAGACACTTGAACCTGGAGTGCTCTGATACCAACTGTGATACCCCTCGGATCCGAGACACGGGTTGATCAGGCCTAGGCCCAAACCCGAGGGAATATCAAACAATTAATATTTTATAATGAACACGGAATACAAAATAAATTAAGAAATGAAATTAAAGCTGGAAGGAACTAAAAATAGAATCCGTAAAATATTATAATTATTAAAATCCATCAAACCCAAACTCCAAAACTCCATCAGTTTACAACTTGGGAATCCATCTTTAGTGGACCCCTATTAAACATCCAAACGGAAGATAGAACAACTGTAATAAACGTCCAGAAATAAAACTATAGAGAGAGCCCTACATCGTCGGAAGAGTGAATAGAGACCTCTGCTCAGCACGAACACGTCTAAGCCTGGAACTGTCGTGTACCTGAAAAAATAGAAGTGGGTCAGGCCCACGCGCAAGTTCTATACTACTACAATCCAAACAGAGGCCCGATACGCATGTATATCCTAAACAATTCAACAATAACTGATAGTCCGTAAATATATATATAGTCACACTAAAGGACTCTCACTAGACTACAGGTCGGTCTCAACCTGAATAGAGGTAACATGCTAAAACGCACACGAAGTGGGCATATGTACCTATACCTAAACAGGATACACCTCCAACCATCGTAGCCAGCTACACATCCCGATGCATATACGCTTCCTAACCATCGGTCCTGAGGCTCAAGCTCATACCGAGGCACCATAACAGTACATATATAAAATCCATCCAAAATCCCTGGTATTGCCGCTCAACAAGTAGTTGCCATGACAATACAAATCCACGGGACTTAACTTTTAGTTAATCCCATCCTTATTCCAAGTAGGTGGGTAATGGTATTGTTTTAAAAACCAAACCCATCCTTAGTATGCCACCGTCCCATACCGGTACCTACTTTCCAATCCTCCAGTAGTTAATAATACCAATAAATCAAGTATATATCAACTAAATTCCAACATCCAACATTCAATGTTAGCAGTGATAAAATAAGCATTGATAAACAGGGTCACAACAACAACATATACATGCCCAATTTAAGTTGTTCCCTTTAGTCTGACATAAAGACAGAATTAATTAAAACTTCCATTTAACACCTTACAAATAACATACAGATATGTAGGGTATGTATCACAAAATCCTAACCTCCACAGTTGATACTAACTGTGATAATGTAAGCATCAAAACAATATTCACAGTATGTATGTAGACATGCTCAAATTATAGTGTTCCACAAAACCGATCTAGTGTTAAACTCAAATCCTCCTAGTATTTAAGTTCCAACAGTTGCTATTACAGAAGTTAAGATAGCTATCATCTAGACCCATCCTTTCAATAATTTATACTAGCAGTGGTAAGGAAAAACGTGAACCGCAGAACCACAATGCATCCACAAACATGCTTAGTCTAGGTTGAACAAGCATATATGTAATACCCCGTAATTTTAAAGAATGTATTTAAATTAATTTTGTGTTAGGTTAATTAATTTTATTTATTTGTGCATACTACATTATTTTATTAAATTCATTTAATTGTGCATGTATTATTTTAATTACTTTTATTTGTTGATTATGTTTAATTAAGCAATATTAGTTAATTAGAGTATTATATTTGTGTTATAAAGTATCATGATGATATAATATATTATTTTGTAATAACAATAATAATAATTATATTAGTTTAATAATAATAATAATAAGAATATAATAATAATAATAATAAAATTTTATTAATAATAATATTAGTAATAATAATAATAATAGTTATAATAATAATAATAGTATTAAACCAAAGTCATGATGAAACTAGAGATTAGGATAGGATTGCATCAATGGTTATGGTTGGAATTGAAGCCATATGGTTGGGAGGATGGTTAGTTGATGAAAAAATAAGATATTTGTAATATTTATATTATATATTTTGTATATAAATTAACTAGCTTGCCTTAGAAGAAAAAAAAAAGGGAGTTAGAAGCAAAGTATAAATTCTAGAGAGCTATTTTATAAGAGTGAAAGGAAAAGAGAAAGAGAAAGAAGTTTGGACCGGTGTAGGCAATTTTACCCGACTACGCGCAGACCGGCGGATTTATTTTAAATCTAAAAAGGCAAGTTATTATCTACTTTTCCCCTTTGAATTAATAAATTAATTGTTTAGCTTAGTTTTATGCATAGAGCCAAGGTTTAGAGGTTAATAAATTATTAATTTTATTTTATTCAATTAATGGAATTTTAATTATATAGGATGGTATATATTTATTTAATGTCCTATGAAATTTATAATGGCTAAAAATAATTAAATAAGACTTTAGGGATTTTTCTAGAATTTTCTAGATTTTTCCGGGCATTTTCTGCAATTTCCGGCGACCTTCCGGCGAGTTTTCCGGTCGCCGGCAGTGGGGGAGACGACCGGAGTGATCCGGTGCGACGCGGCGCACCATAGGAGGTGTACGCGCGCATCCTGGCCATTAATGGAGTCTGATTGATCCGGTGCATCGCGGTCCATGATACCGCGGTACACCCGGATCAGGGAACGTTGGATGGAGGAGATGCAGATGGATTGATCCGGTGTGGCGCGCATGCAGGAAAGCTGATGCAGCCAACCAACCGGAGGACGCCGCATCAGCAAGGCACCGTTAGTGCGCGCGTGGCAGCGCGTGCGCGCGCGTGGGACTCTCCAGACGCGCGTGGGAGCGCGTGCGGGCGCGTGGCTGATGCCAGACGCGCGTGGAGGCGCGTGGGAGAGTGGGGAAAGCTTGGCTGCGCGTGGGGAGGCTCTGGGAGGCGCGTGAGGGCGCGTGTGGGGTCCCTACAGCTGCTGGAAATTACCAGAATACCCCTAGGGCCTGTTTTGTAAATTCCAGAACCTTAAACTTGGATTTTTAGGTACTGTGTTGGTAATTACGGGTTTAACGGGCCACGAAATTATTATTTTAACACCCGTTACTTATTCTTATGGCCGATTAATCTTTTCTAAGCATTTATTGGCTCGTTCGCAGTACGGATACTAATGTGATTTATTTAACGACATTGTTAAATATAAATAGTATTATTATCGTATTTAATGGTATCAAACATTACTGTTAAATTAAATAAGGCCATGGTTTTAGTCAGCTAAATTATCCATGATATCTTATAGGATGTTTATACTGTTAATTGATATATAAACCATGATTATTATGCTGTGTGCATTTCAGGAAATAAATGGACTGTTTAATTATGTCGCATTTATATTATATGGATGTGTTGCCATATAGAACCATATGAGCTGGCTAATAAGTTTAGACTCATTTATACCTTATGCATTCGTTGCGATAGACAGATGTGTGGCTGTCGGGGTATGTGGTTTAATATTATTGGCATGTGTTGCCTAATTGACATACTCGGTATATTTATTAATATTGTTGGCATGTGTTGCCTAATTGATATGCTCAGTATATTCATCAGTACTTTGCGAGGTGTTATCACTGTGTAGTTCGTTATAGTCTGTGTTGTCAGTACCGTGCACCATGTATAATAGCTGATTTCCCGGGTAGGGAAAGGCGACACTTGACCACCTAGTGTGAGTCTAAGTGATCACCGTCTATTCTGGTTGAGGTCATGTTATACATTGGATAGTTCCCATAGGATGTATACAGATATAGTACTCATCCGATTCATAATGATTAATTTATTTGATTCTCTGATTTGGGTCATAGTAGAGAGGACTTGCTCGTGGGGTTGACCCACCATTGTTGTTATTTCAGGATACGGTCAGTATCCGTTTCAAGGCTGAGGTTAGCAGTGTGGGACCATCATCCGAACTCATCTACTCCTACAATCCAGTGCAGGGTAGAAGTTTTATGTAGTATTTCAGTTTCAGTTTTCATTTACTTTTGACGTTGAACTCTCAGGGTTATATTTAGGGATCCCTGACGTAGGATTTCCAAGTTGTAACGAAGTACTGTATTAAATAAAGGATGGATGGATGCTGTATTATTTAATGTTTCTTTCCTGTCTAAATTCTTTTATTTCCATCATTTTGTATTCCATGCTTGTATATTGCCAATTGTTTTTGATATCCCTCGTTTTTCGTGTATAAGCCTGATCAACTTATGCGTGGGAAATGTGGGGGTGTTACAGTTGGTATCAGAGCATTCCAGGTTCGAGTGTCTTAGGGATCTGTGATTACTATACTTCCGCGTTGTGTATTCTGATAATTAGAGCCTAAGTATTAGGGTTCTTTGTATTCTTTTAGTCGGTCCATTATAATGTACTGACGTTAGATTTTTTCTGAATTTAAAAGAAGGATGTCTCGGCGTGGGACAAGGAATGCGAACCGTCATCGCAGTATCTCCCCAACTCAAAATGAGAATCAGGAATTTTCTCCTCAAGTTGCTGATATCATTGCACGAGCTGTGGCAGCAGGAGTTGCATCTGCTCTACGAAACCAGCAACCTCCTCCGATAGTACCTGTTCCTGATCCAGTGGCACAGCCAATGTCATGGGACAAAGTTCGTCACTCGTTCATCCGGGGAAATCCACCGACATTTGCGGGGTCCACAGATGTCCTGTTAGCATATCAGTGGAAACAGGAGAGCGAGCGTCATCTTCGGATGGTAATCTGTACCGAAGTGCAGAAACAGATGCTGGCTACGTTTATGCTGATAGGCAATGCATTGCAGTGGTGGGAGTCTATTACTACTGTCGATGAGAGGACCAGATTGACGTATGCTGAATTTCAGACTCGCTTTGACGACAAGTATTTTCCTATGTCAGTAAGATCAGCGATGAAGACTGAATTTCTGGATCTGCAACAGGAAGATATGACTGTGGCTGAGTATGAACAGAAGTTCATTAATTTGTCGTTATTCGCACCAGAGGAGGTCAATACGGAAGAAAAGAAGCGAGACCGCTTTGTGAAGGGGTTGATATGGCCGATTAAAGTGGTGATCATAGGTAGTCCTGCATATATTACTTATATCCAGGTGGTTAATGCCGCCTTACAGCACTGCCAGATGAGGAGTGATTACCGGAAGTCCAAGGGAGATAAGCGGACTAACCGAGACTACCAGACAGTGGAGAAAGGAAGCAACAGTGGTGCCAAGTCCAATGATCGGGGCAGATTTCAAGGACATCAACCTTGGAAGAAAAACAAAGGGAACCTAGATGTGCAGAGGGATGGAGTCCCTAATCAGGGTAGACAAGGTGGGATACCTCAGACCGGACAGGAACAGTGGTCGGGAAGTTAACAGAGGAGGCAGGCAGGTCCTTTTATGGGACGTTGTTATCACTGTAGAGAGATTGGGCATCCGGCCAAGATGTGTCCCAAAGCTAAGCAGGGACAGTATGGGCAGCCGAGACCTAATCAGCCGTTACCTCTACCGGCCCCACCGATGCCACGTGGGCAAGTTCAGAATTTTCCGGCACTTCCAGCACCACCATTTCCTCCGGGACAACCTCCACAGCAGTTGCATCATGGCAGAGTTTATAACTTCATGCCACATAATGCGCAGGCTCCTCAGGTTATTGAGGGTATGTTTTCTATACATGGTAGAACTACTCGTATACTGTTTGACACTGGTGCATCACATTCTTTTGTGTCTAGATCTTTTGTTATCTTATCTGGTATGACGACTCAGTTATGTGACCAACCTCTTAATATTTATACACCATTGGGAGTTGGCGCAATTTTACGAGAGTATAGCGGTGATATCCTTATAGATATGGGCCGGCTTCGATTTCTTGCAAATTTGTTAGTGTTAGATATGCATTCGTATGATGTTATACTTGGGATGGACTGGTTATCTCAGTACCATGCTCAGGTTAACTGTTACGAAAAGTCTATTGTATTTTCTATACCAGGACAGGAGATGTATCTTCTCGTTGTACCACAACCTGATAGAGGGCCTAGCACTTATTTATTCGTTCTTGAGGAGGACTCACAGGAAGCGACTGCGGTATCTCTTGACAGCATCCCGGTAGTACAGGAATTCCAGGATGTATTCCAGGAAATTCCAGGCTTGCCACCGAGTCGAGAGATAGATTTCGTTATTGATTTAGCTCCAGGCACTACGCCTATTGCTAAGGCACCGTACCGAATGGCACCAGTGGAGATGCGAGAGTTGAAAGATCAAATTCAACAGTTGCTCAGCCAGGGGTTTATTCGCAGAAGTACTTCACCATGGGGAGCACCAGTACTGTTTGTAAAGAAGAAGGATGGATCTCTTCGTCTTTGTATTGATTACAGAGAACTGAACAAGGTCACTATTCGCAACAAGTACCCGTTGCCCAGAATTGATGACCTGTTTGATCAGTTGAAGGGAGCTACTTACTTCTCAAAGATCGATTTGAGGTCTGGTTATCATCAGCTACGAGTCAGAGAACAAGATGTTCCAAAGACAGCATTCCTCACAAGGTACGGATCTTATGAGTTTCGTGTTATGCCTTTCGGTTTGACGAACGCTCCAGCTGTCTTTATGGACTTGATGAATAGAGTATTCAGAGAATACTTAGATCAGTTTGTCATTGTTTTCATTGATGATATTCTGGTTTACTCTAAGTCGGAGAAGGACCATGCCAGACATTTACGCACAGTATTGCAGACACTTCGAGAACATCAGTTGTTTGCGAAGTTTGAGAAGTGTGAATTTTGGCAGAAAGAGGTCAAATTTCTGGGTCATGTAGTGTCAGAAGAAGGGTTAGCAGTAGATCCAGCCAAGGTTGCGGCCGTTATGGAGTGGGGACAGCCTACCTCACCGACAGAGATCCGCAGTTTTCTGGGATTGGCAGGGTATTATCGCCGGTTCATCCAGGGATTTTCCAAAATTGCGGGTCCACTTACTCATTTGACTAAGAAGAATGTACCATTTGTATGGGATGATTCTTGTCAGACTGCTTTTGCTGAATTGAAGAGTAAGTTAACTTCTGCACCTGTCTTAGCCACACCTCAGAGTGGAATCGAGTATTTAGTATTTACCGACGCTTCTCTGAAGGGTTTGGGTTGTGTGTTGATACAAGAAGAGCGACCAGTTTCTTATGGGTCTAGGAAGCTTAAGCCTCATGAGCTTAATTACCCGACTCACGATCTAGAGCTCGCCGCAGTGGTTTTTGCCTTGCGTATTTGGAGACATTATCTTTTGGGGGAGACTTTTCGATTGTTTAGCGATCATAAGAGTCTACAGTATTTGTTCACACAGAGGGAACTGAATATGAGACAGCGCAGATGGTTGGAATTCGTGAAAGACTATCACTTCTCTATTCAGTATCATCCAGGGAAAGCGAATGTTGTAGCAGACGCACTCAGCCGCCGACCCTATGTCAGCCTTTCAGCTTTGTTTACAACAGAGTGGGATGCTTTGAAGACTGTTGATGAGTTAGCAGACGCTTTTATGGCATGTGTGGTAGTAACTCCTTCTATCATTCATCAGGTCATTCAAGCGCAACTCTCAGATCAACAGTGTATTGATCGGGTTTCGGAGTTAGCCTCCGGAGATGTTCCTTTTTATTCTATAGGGACTGATGGAGGATTGAGGTACAAGGGGCGTTTAATTGTGCCTTCAGCTGATAATTTGAGAAATGTTGTGATGAGAGAGACACACACTTCTCAGTTCTCTGTACATCCAGGGGGAGACAAGATGTATCAGGACATGAAACGCCAGTTTTGGTGGGCCGGCATGAAAAGAGATATAGCTATCTTTGTCTCTAAATGTAGCACCTGTCAGATGATTAAGATTGATCATCAGAGACCGCCAGGATCGTTACAGCCACTTCCCATACCAGAGTGGAAATGGGAGAGTATTTCCATGGACTTTATAGAGGGATTACCTACTTCACAGCATAATCACAACTCTATTTGGGTCATTGTTGATAGATTGACCAAGTCCGCTCACTTTCTGCCTGTTCGTTCAAACTTTACGTCAGAACAGTATGCTAAGCTGTATATTGCAGAAATGGTGAAACTTCATGGTGTACCATTGTCCATCGTATCAGATAGAGATCCGAAGTTTGTATCAGGATTTTGGAGGAGCTTTCAGCAGGCTTTGGGTACAGAACTATATCTTAGCACTGCTTATCATCCTCAAACAGATGGACAGACTGAGCGAGTTAATCAGATTTTAGAAGACATGTTGCGGGCATGTGTTCTTGATTTTAAGGGCAATTGGGAGGAATATTTGCCGCTTTCAGAGTTTGCTTATAACAATAGTTATCAGAAAACTATTGGTATGGCACCATTTGAGGCTTTGTACGGCAGACCGTGTAGGTCTCCTGTCTGTTGGCTTGGAGTTGGTGAGAACAGCTTTTTGGGTCCTGAATTTATTAAGGACACGTCAGAAAAGATCGCTATCATTAGGGATCGGATGCGTACAGCTCAAAGCAGACAGAAAAGTTATGCTGACCGTCGAACTCGTGCTTTGGAGTTTAAGGTTGGTGATCAGGTTTTGCTTAAGGTTTCTCCTATGAAGGGAGTAATGCGGTTTGGGTCAAAGGGTAAGTTATCGCCTCGTTTTGTGGGTCCTTTTATGATTACAGATCGGATTGGGGCAGTAGCTTATCGTCTGGCTCTACCAGATAATCTTCATAGGGTACATAATGTTTTTCATGTATCTATGCTGCGAAAATTTCTACGGGATGAAGATCGATACCAACACATTGATGTGGGTGAGATTGAGTTGCAACCCGATGCAACCTATTTGGAACAACCTTACTGTATTCTCGATCGTAGGAATCAGATACTGCGCACGAAGACTATTCCATTAGTACGTGTACAGTGGAGTCATCATAGTGCTACAGAGTCTACTTGGGAACGAGAAGATATTATCCGTGCCAAGTATCCAGAACTTTTTTAAGACAGGTATGTAGTGAATTTCGGGGACGAAATTCCTTTATTAGGGGGGGAGAATGTAATACCCCGTAATTTTAAAGAATGTATTTAAATTAATTTTGTGTTAGGTTAATTAATTTTATTTATTTGTGCATACTACATTATTTTATTAAATTCATTTAATTGTGCATGTATTATTTTAATTACTTTTATTTGTTGATTATGTTTAATTAAGCAATATTAGTTAATTAGAGTATTATATTTGTGTTATAAAGTATCATGATGATATAATATATTATTTTGTAATAACAATAATAATAATTATATTAGTTTAATAATAATAATAATAAGAATATAATAATAATAATAATAAAAGTTTATTAATAATAATATTAGTAATAATAATAATAATAGTTATAATAATAATAATAGTATTAAACCAAAGTCATGATGAAACTAGAGATTAGGATAGGATTGCATCAATGGTTATGGTTGGAATTGAAGCCATATGGTTGGGAGGATGGTTAGTTGATGAAAAAATAAGATATTTGTAATATTTATATTATATATTTTGTATATAAATTAACTAGCTTGCCTTAGAAGAAAAAAAAAGGGAGTTAGAAGCAAAGTATAAATTCTAGAGAGCTATTTTATAAGAGTGAAAGGAAAAGAGAAAGAGAAAGAAGCTTGGACCGGTGTAGGCAATTTTACCCGACTACGCGCAGACCGGCGGATTTATTTTAAATCCAAAAAGGCAAGTTATTATCTACTTTTCCCCTTTGAATTAATAAATTAATTGTTTAGCTTAGTTTTATGCATAGAGCCAAGGTTTAGAGGTTAATAAATTATTAATTTTATTTTATTCAATTAATGGAATTTTAATTATATAGGATGGTATATATTTATTTAATGTCCTATGAAATTTATAATGGCTAAAAATAATTAAATAAGACTTTAGGGATTTTTCTAGAATTTTCTAGATTTTTCCGGGCATTTTTTGCAATTTCCGGCGACCTTCCGGCGAGTTTTCCGGTCGCCGGCAGTGGGGGAGACGACCGGAGTGATCCGGTGCGACGCGGCGCACCATAGGAGGTGTACGCGCGCATCCTGGCCATTAATGGAGTCTGATTGATCCGGTGCATCGCGGTCCATGATACCGCGGTACACCCGGATCAGGGAACGTTGGATGGAGGAGATGCAGGTGGATTGATCCGGTGTGGCGCGCATGCAGGAAAGCTGATGCAGCCAACCAACCGGAGGACGCCGCGTCAGCAAGGCACCCTTAGTGCGCGCGTGGCAGCGCGTGCGCGCGCGTGGGACTCTCCAGACGCGCGTGGGAGCGCGTGCGGGCGCGTGGCTGATGCCAGACGCGCGTGGAGGCGCGTGGGAGAGTGGGGAAAGCTTGGCTGCGCGTGGGGAGGCTCTGGGAGGCGCGTGAGGGCGCGTGTGGGGTCCCTACAGCTGCTGGAAATTACCAGAATACCCCTAGGGCCTGTTTTGTAAATTCCAGAACCTTAAACTTGGATTTTTAGGTACTGTGTTGGTAATTACGGGTTTAACGGGCCACGAAATTATTATTTTAACACCCGTTACTTATTCTTATGGCCGATTAATCTTTTCTAAGCATTTATTGGCTCGTTCGCAGTACGGATACTAATGTGATTTATTTAACGACATTGTTAAATATAAATAGTGTTATTATCGTATTTAATGGTATCAAACATTACTGTTAAATTAAATAAGGCCATGGTTTTAGTCAGATAAATTATCCATGATATCTTATAGGATGTTTATACTGTTAATTGATATATAAACCATGATTATTATGCTGTGTGCATTTCAGGAAATAAATGGACTGTTTAATTATGTCGCATTTATATTATATGGATGTGTTGCCATATAGAACCATATGAGCTGGCTAATAAGTTTAGACTCATTTATACCTTATGCATTCGTTGCGATAGACAGATGTGTGGCTGTCGGGGTATGTGGTTTAATATTATTGGCATGTGTTGCCTAATTGACATACTCGGTATATTTATTAATATTGTTGGCATGTGTTGCCTAATTGATATGCTCAGTATATTCATCAGTACTTTGCGAGGTGTTATCACTGTGTAGTTCGTTATAGTCTGTGTTGTCAGTACCGTGCACCATGTATAATAGCTGATTTCCCGGGTAGGGAAAGGTGACACTTGACCACCTAGTGTGAGTCTAAGTGATCACCGTCTATTCTGGTTGAGGTCATGTTATACATTGGATAGTTCCCATAGGATGTATACAGATATAGTACTCATCCGATTCATAATGATTAATTTATTTGATTCTCTGATTTGGGTCATAGTAGAGAGGACTTGCTCGTGGGGTTGACCCACCATTGTTGTTATTTCAGGATACGGTCAGTATCCGTTTCAAGGCTGAGGTTAGCAGTGTGGGACCATCATCCGAACTCATCTACTCCTACAATCCAGTGCAGGGTAGAAGTTTTATGTAGTATTTCAGTTTCAGTTTTCATTTACTTTTGACGTTGAACTCTCAGGGTTATATTTAGGGATCCCTGACGTAGGATTTCCAAGTTGTAACGAAGTACTGTATTAAATAAAGGATGGATGGATGCTGTATTATTTAATGTTTCTTTCCTGTCTAAATTCTTTTATTTCCATCATTTTGTATTCCATGCTTGTATATTGCCAATTGTTTTTGATATCCCTCGTTTTTCGTGTATAAGCCTGATCAACTTGTGCGTGGGAAATGTGGGGGTGTTACAATATAACACTACTGTAACTACCAGTTTCATAGCAAAATAGATATCATTTTAGTTTGGTTTAATCTTCATTAATCCTGGAATCATTTAAGAGTGCAAAGAGTATGAAGCCTAAGGGAAAGAGTAAGGATAGAATCTTGCCTCAGAAACTTTTGTTCAAAGTTTCAACGTCGTCTTCTTAAAAAATCCCTGCGAGTTCCAAAACCCGGTTACTGTTCACGGGTACAAAACACTATTCCCAAACTCAAAATCTGATCTCCACCGTTCAGATTGTGCGACACTGAGTCATGAACCTATCCTCCAAATTTCAGCTCGATCGGACCACGGACGAAGCGGAATAGGATGTTTGATAAATCTGGGCAGAATGGAAAAAAACTTGTGCGACCCAGTTACTGTTCATGAGTACGAATCACTGTTCCCGAGGTCAAACTCTGATCTCCACTGTTCAGATTGTGCGTCACTGAGTCGTGAACCTCTTCTCCAAAATTCAGCTCTATCGGACCACGGACGAAGTAGGATCGGATGTTTGATGAAATCTGGGCAGAATGGAAAAAAACCCTGTGCGACCGAGTTACTGTTCATGAGTACGAATCACTGTTCCCGAGGTCAAACTCTGATCTCCACCGTTCAGATTGTGCGTCACTGAGTCGTGAACCTCTCCTCCAAAATTCAGCTCGATCGGACCACGGACGAAGAGGGATCAGATGTTTGATGAAATCTGGGCAGAATGGAAAAAACCCTACACAGACGTCTACCTTATACTTATAAAGTTTTCCTAAACCCTAGGTTCATTTAAGTCCAACTCACAATCTTAACCAGCCCATCCAATTAACGTAGAAACCTACGACGGCTATAATATAAAACTCTAATTTATACTGTAATTAAAACCCTAGTTAAATGTATTTACCTAATTACCCTATTCACCATTAAATACTTAACAAATAATCTAATTGAACAAAATAATAATTAGTAAACCCAATGAAACCAAATAAGACACACATAAAATAAGACACACATAGAATAATTAAACTAATTACACTTAAACCATTAATGCCAATTAAATAATTAAAACACTAACAAATAATTCCAATCAAATAACTAAACCAATTACACTTAAACCATTAATGCCAATTAAATAATTAAAACACTAATAAGTAATTCCAATCAAATAATTAAAAATAAATATCATTTAAATAAATTAAATCACCACAAAAGAAAACAATTAAGCACCTAATAAAAAAAATAATGACACATAATCAAATAAAATGCACTTAAATAATAAATTAAATACCATTAAATACCAGGAATATCCTTTTTAAAATTAGGGGTATTACACCTACCCTTGTTGTAAGAGTGATTGAGTCACTGAGACAGAACTCGGATTTAGATGCCATTCACGCTTTGATCTCCAGTGGTGAGACAGTGAAAGATTGGGCCTTGTATGCAGATGGGGGTTTACGGTTCAGGGGTTTGTTGGTGGTTCCCACGGTTTGTCGTGAGGACGTCTTACGGGAGTTTCACACTTCCCGCTTTGCAGTTCATCCAGGTGGTACCAAGATGTATCACAATTTGAGATGTCAGTATTGGTGGAACGGGATGAAGAAAGATGTTACTCAGTTTGTGGCTAAGTGCCTTACCTGTCAGCAGGTGAAGGCCGAGCATCAAAGACCAGCCGGTTTGTTACAACCATTACCTGTAGCGCAGTGGAAATGGGAACATATTACTATGGATTTTTTGACAAGTCTTCCAGGGTCACGGAGGGCCAATGAAGCGATATGGGTCATCGTTGACAGGTTGGCCAAGACGGCTCACTTTTTGCCTATTACGGTAATAGATGATGCAGAGAAGCTTGATGTACTTTATGTGAAGAAGATTGTAAGGTTGCATGGAGTTCCAGTAACCATTGTCTCAGATAGGGATGCCAAGTTCACTTCGAAGTTCTGGGAAGGACTTCAAGCAGTGTTTGGTTCAGCGTTGCATCTTAGTACGGCATACTATCCACAGACAGACGGCCAGTCGGAGCGTACTATCCAGATCTTGGAGGATATGCTTCGGGCATATGTGCTTGACTTGGGTGGTAGTTGGGAAGATCATCTACCACTTTTTGAGTTTGCCTACAACAACAGTTATCAAGTGAGTATCCAGATGGCTCCATTTGAGGCGTTGTATGGTAGAGCTTGTAGGTCTCTTGTTTGTTGGACTGAGGTGGGCGTAACAGCTGCCTTAGGACCCGACATAGTACTCAAGACTACCGAAAAGATTAAGCTGATTAGACAGAAATTACTCACAGCTCAGAGTCGACAGAAGAGCTATGCAGATAGGCGGAGACGGCAGTTATCTTTTGAGGTAGGAGACCACGTTTTTCTTCGAGTTTCTCCACGGAAGGGTTTGATGAGGTTTGGGAAGAATGGCAAGTTGTCGCCACGATTCATTGGGCCGTTTGAGGTTTTGGACTATGTAGGGGAAGTTGCCTACAGACTTGCTTTGCCACCACAGATGGACAAGGTTCACAATGTTTTTCATGTGTCGATGCTCCGGAAGTACGAACCGGATCCATCTCATGTGTTGGATTAGGTTGATGTGAAAATTGATAAGGATGTCTCCTATGAAGAGGGACCAGTGCAGATCCTTGACACACTACAGAAGGTGTTGAGGGGCAAAACAGTACAGTTAGTGAAAGTTCTTTAGAGACACCACGGAGTCGAGGAGGCCACTTGGGAGCTTGAACAACAGGTTCGCACTAAGTACCCAGAGTTGTTTCCGTCCCCAGGTATGACTTGATTTCGGGGACAAAATCCTTTTAAGTTGGGGAGATTGTGATGTTTCCAATTTTCAGCGGTCGTATATGAAAGTTATTTGGGATATTTCATTGAGTTCAGGACTCTTTGAAATGTAAGGGTGATTTACCTTTCCATTTTTCAGTTTTTCGGACCGGATAGTCCCGTGTGGGACCCGTTGCCAGTACTGTTGCATCCGAGAATTTTGATTGCGTCCATTTGCATTCCATACATTTTATTTGATGTGCCATATGTGCATTTTATATAGTTGTGTACATATATATGTATGTGGTGTAAAATGATGGTAAAAGAAAAAGAGAAAAGAAATGAAAAATAGATGGGGCCTACAACCACCTTAAATGTTCATGAGACCACATTTTTGATTCCATTTCCTCACATCTTTTCCTCTTTCTCGCTGGACTCTCTCTCTCACCTCTTAAGCTCCATTTTCTTTTTCTTTTTGCTTCAAGGCTTTAAATCTAGATCTCTCTCTCTATACTTGATAATTTTAAATGCCGTTTGCGGCATATTGAAGCCCACGACGAGGCCTACAAGTTGATCGGAGTTAATCTCCATTTGGCTACCATTTGACAGATCTCTAAAATCCTAGGGTTTGAAGTAAATTGGGGCTTTTAGCATAAATTGAGGTAGGGGTCTCTAATTCACACCTTTCTTGTACTCTAATGAGTTATTCTCCTATATTTGTGGCTAAGCATGCTCAATTTAAGTTGATTGCTTGCTTAAATTATTTAATTGTGCATATGAAGAATGTATCTATGTGTACTTGTTGATTTATATGGAGATCATGCTTAATTGTTGATTAATTGTGCTTATTGTGTTTATTGAAAGTGCTAAATGATGTTGTGAACAAGTATGATAATTTTGTGATGCTAAATTTCCCATTTTATAGTATTGTCAAAGCATGTATATGCATTCAAAGCATTGGGCATGAAAAAGGGAAACACTATTTTGATATGAAAAATGGGGATTTTGGGAGAACAAGTTTGGTTAAAGTGCTTTATAAAAACCTAGTCGCCGCAGAGGTACTAAAGGGCCGGATGGTTAATATAGCCCAGAGGGAATTAGGGAGATTGCCCTAGCCTGGTTGAACTAGCTGGCCCAAAATGACGCCGCGAGGGTACCAAGGGTCAAGGACACTAGCCAATCCTTCTCTCGTGTCGCTGCGAGGTCACTAAAGGGCGGGTTATATTAACCATTTGAAAGTGATGGTTTTGAATAATGAAAATGGGGAGTGACATTGGCACGCATTACATTCCATTGCATCATATTGTGTATACTTGAGATTGATTGTTGTGTGATAATATTCCGACATTGTATGATCCCCATCTCCCATTCCTCTATTCTTTGTTTGGATTCACGGGACTGCAAGGGGTGTGCCTTAGGCGCTACCTACTGAGCTTTACACTTACCCCATTATTTAATATTTTTCAAGAACCGGAAAAGAGGTAGTGGACGCCGACCTTCCACAAGCATAAGGATGACTAGGAGTTTAGTTGTATCTTTTGTGCATTTCCCACTTTTGTAAAGTCTCAAATTTTAGTAAAGTGTAATTATTTTTGTCAACCATGGACATGTAATTAGACCATAACACTTGATTGTAAATGTTGTAAATTTGGGACTAAGTGTACACTTGTTGATGAATGGAAAGGGAATGTTGCATTACAATTCACTAATGATACCCTTTAAAATTATATCATCATTTCTTGTTACCGTGAATTCAGAAATTCAATACTTAATAGGTCCATTGTGGGTTAGTATACCTTATACATAATCAGTATGCAAATTCCAGATAGTTGAGTTATTTCCCAGGGCCTTTCGGCCGGCTGAACCTCCTCATCAGCCGACCGAAACCTCAGGTTCGGCCGACCGAACCCTCATCATCAGCCAACCGAAACGCCTACAGTGAAAGTCCCGAGAGCCATTTTCCTCACCATCGTTTCAGCCGACCGATCTTGCCTTGTCGGTCGACCGATCCTGCCTTGTCAGCCGGCCGACCATGGGCCATCAGCCGGCTGACAGTCCCTCTTTGACCTGTATTGTTTGGACCTCCTTGTAAGCTTGACTTGGGACATTTCGGGACCTTAGATTTCCTTGTATAATGGTTAAGGACTCAAGAAAATTAACGGTGTGACCTTGTTGACCTCGGGTTCGGGTAAAGACCCGGGTAACGGTCCGGATCTACGGATTCGGGTCGTCACATGTTGCTAGTCTTTCTGCTTTATTCACTACTGAGTGGAATGCTTTGAAGACGGTGGATGAGTTGTCAGATGCTTTTATGGCTTGCATGGTAGTTATACCTTCTATTATTCATAAAGTTTTGAAGGCGCAACTCACGGATCAGCAGTGCATTGACAAAATTGCAGAGATAACTTCTGGGGAGGTCATATTTTACTATATTGGGACTGATAGAGGTTTGAGGTACAAGGAACGATTAGTGGTACCTTCTGCTGATGATTTGAGGAAGAATGTGATGATTGAGACTCATCGTTCTGATATTTCTGTTCATTTAGGAAGAGACAAGATGTATTAGGATATGAAGCGGTAATTTTTGTGGGCAGGTATGAAGAAGGACATTGCTATTTTTGTCTCTCGGTGTAGTACTTGTCAGATGATCAAGATCAATCATCAGAGGCTGCCAGGAGCTCTATAGCCACTACCGATACCGAAGTGGAAATTAGAGAGCAATTCTATGGATTTTGTGAAGGGATTGCCAAATTCTTTTAAGGATCACAATTCCATTTGGGTCATCGTGGATAGATTGACTAAATCATCTCATTTCTTGCCTATTCGCACTGACTTCACTTCGGAGCAGTTGGCGAGACTTTACATTACAGAGACTATGAAGCTGCATGGTATTCCGTTATTTATTATATTGGAGAGGGATTCGAGCTTTGTGTTAGGATTTTGGAAGAGTTTTTAGTAAGCTTTGGGTACAGAGTTAGCACTGCTTATCATCCCCAGACTGATGGACAGACTGGGAGGGTTAATCAAATCATGGAGGATATATTTCATTCGTATGTTCTTGATTTCAAGGGCCACTGGGAGGATTATTTACCACTAGTCGAATTTGTGTATAACAATAGTTTCCAGAAGACTATTGGTATGGCACCGTTTTAGGCATTATATGGCCGACCATGTCGATCTCCTGTTTTTGGATGGAGGTTGGAGAGAGCAGATTCTTGGGTCCTGAGTTCATTAAGGATACTTCTGTGAAGATTACTCTAATTAGGGATTGCATGCGCGCTGCCCAGAGTCGGCAGAAAAGTTATGCCGATCGTCGCACTCGTGCTTTGGAGTTTGAGATCAGGTTCTACTCAATGTGTCTACTATTAAAGGTGTCATGCGCTTTGGGAAGAAAGGGAAGTTGTCACCGCGGTTTGTCGGTCCATTCATGATTACGGATCGCGTTGGAGCCGTCGCTTATCGGTTGGCACTTTCGGATAATTTGGATCGTGTGCATAATATGTTCTATGTTTCCATGTTGTGGAAATTTCTGCGAGATGAGGATCGGTATCAGCATATCGATGTTGGGGAGATTGAGTTGCAGTCGGATGTAACGTATTTGGAGCCACCGTGTCGTATTGTCGACCGTTGGGATCAAATTCTTCGTAATAAGGTTATCCCTTTAGTGCGGGTTCAATGGAGCCACCACAATGAGGCTGAGTCTACTTGGGAACGGGAGGATATCATTCGCTTACAGTTTCCTAAAATATTGGAAGAAGGTAAGAGCGAATTCCGAGGATGGAATTCCTTTTGTTAGGGGGGAAGAATGTAATACCCCTAATTTTAAAATGATAGTCTCGGCATTTTAATTATGGTTTTATTGCATTTTTGTGTGATTAATTGATTATTTGCTAAATTGTTTAATTATTTATTTTATTTAATTTTTTAATTGTGTATTTAATTACATTTTTGATTAATTGGTTATTTAATTGAATTAATTATTTTTTTATTTTCTTTAATTGACTAATTGTTTTTTTATTTTTCTTTATTAGAAATTACTTATTTTAATTGGATTAAATTAGTGTAATATTTATAATGTTACAATTAGGTTTTATTCTTTTAGAAATCACGTATGGGCCGACTAGGGTTCAGTTTAGGGTTTTAATTGGTCGTAGGTTTTGTAATTTCCTATAAATATATATGTCATACGTCTGCCTAGGGTTTTAGAACCCTATTCACGGCACAGTGAAGACAAAGCGACATAACAGAGACTTGTGAGAAAACAGAGCAAGTTCTATGAGGGTTTTGGCCGTGGCTTAAAGGTCGGACCTAGGAGGAGGGATGGCTGAGTAGTAGGAGATTGAGTTGACAGTAAATGAATGTCGTCGGAAAGTTTAGGAAGACGACGACAAGGTTTTGATTCCAAAACCACACAGGCAAGTTCTATTCTGTCTCTCTCCCCTTGGCCTGTGTTCTGTGTTAATTGAATATTAATTAAGTCTTGCGTGCTTGATATATGTTAAATTGATAGTCTATAAGAATTTAATTTAATCGGAGATTGTTTTTGCAAGTATGGTTTCACTGTCTGGTTTTAATGCATAATGAATCGGTAATTGTTTTTCATGGTTGTGTTGATGTCAACGGTTCTAAATAAATGACTAGAATAATATTGGATGTAATTTACAACCCTTAGGTTCAGTTTTAAGGAAGAACAGAAGGGTTAGAAGTGGCCGGAGATGAAGCAAACGAAGCAGAATGGTTCAGGGCTCTCAGAGAGGGAGAGAGCCGGCTCCATGGAAGAGGGAGTCGGCTCCCTCAAGTACAGAGCCGGCTCTGGGGGGTTTAGAGCCGGCTTCCACCCCTCTAGAGCAATCTCCAAGGGGAATAGAGCCGGCTCTATGCTTGGTTGGAACCTGCTCTAAAGGTTTAAGAGCAGGCTCTCTTATATACTTGCAATCCGGACTTTTTTGGGCACTGTTTTGGACGTGTTTGGTATTCTGGATTGTTTCAAGGACTGTACTAAGGGTTCTAAACATAATTTTAAGGGATATTAAACCCTCTAGTTGCACCGTATTGCTAATAGAATGAACAATATGAAAGTAGACAACTTTGCATGCTGTTAACGATTGGAAGGAAATTAATTGCTTAATTTTAATATGGCAATTTAACGAATTATAGTATGAATATAAATCTTGTTTTGGATGTATTTATTTATCAGATTTGATCTATACATACTCTAGATTTAAATTGCGAAAATATTAAACTCTTTTCTATAATTACATGAATTAAGGCTTGGATTTTAATTGCTGAAATATTATACATTATTCTGCGATTACGTGGATTATGGTTTTGAACTTTAATTGCTGAACTGTTATTTGTATTCTGTAATTTACATGGTTTTGGCATTTAATTCCTGAACTGTTATTTAGGTTCTGTAATTTACATGGATGTTATGGATTGTATGCACCAGTATGGGACGATGGCATACTAGGGATGGTTAGCTCAGAATGTTAAGACCTACCATATTGGAATAAGGGTATGGATTGTAAAAATTGAATCCTACTTATATTTAGGTCAGATCAACTGAGTAAGTTGAGTGACTACATGGTTTAATTGTTGTTTGTAGTTAAGTCAGATCAACTGAATAAGCTGAGTGACTAACTGGATTATAAATCTTATGTCAGATCGACAAAGAACTAAATGACATACTCTAGTTTTGAACGGACGTTAAATATATGAATATGGTACCACGATATGAGCTTGAGTCTCAAAGTCAATGGTTAAGGCGCGTATATGCAGTGGATGTGTAACAGGCTATGATAGGTTGAGGTGTACCCTGTTAGGCTTAGGTACTCATGCCCACTCAGGTGCGCTTTGCATGTTGTTTTCTATTCAGGTTGAGACCCCTTTGTAGTCCAGTGAATGTCCCTTAGTGTGGGTATATAAATATTTATGGACTAGATAGATATTGTGAGATATTTAGGATGTATTTGCGTATCGGGTCACTGTATGGATTGCAGAAGAATAGAACTTGTTCGTGGGCTTGACCCACTCTTTAATATTTTTTTAGGTACCAGACGATTCTAGCTTTAGAGCTTGATCGTGCTTGTCGGAGACCATCACTCGTTCATCTGTTTACATAAGACTTTTCTCTATGTTTTAGTTTGGGATTTTATTTTCAGTTATTCAGTTTTAGTTAGGTTTTTGTTTAGGGGTCCACTAGATGGATTTGCGAGTTGTACTCTTGGAGGTTTTGGAGAGTTGGATTGTTATTTTTCATTATCATTTTGAGGATTTTATATTAGTAATTCCTTCAGCTTTGTTATTTATTTCTTAAATCGTTTTGTATTCCTGCTTGTTTATATATTAATTGTTGGATATTCCCTCGGGTTTGGGCTTAGGCCTGATCAACCTATGCCTCGGAGTCGAGGGGTATGACAGTAATTTTGTCCTACAAATTTATGCTTTTAATATCTCATAAAATTAAGAAAAATGTAATTAATTAACTAGGGCACATTCGTTTGCTTGAGGGACTACGGCTGAGTCATTTGACAATCCTCATGAAAACAATGGAAAGAGAAGTGAGACAATTATTATTTTGGGACAATCAAATATTGAACCTTTTTTTTTGGTTTTTTGGTAGGATAAAGAGAGTAGAAAACACGACATTGAAATTATTTCTTCAATCACAACATGACACACAGCTTGCATATTGATATATGATTTTCGGGACTATTTAATCATTTTTCTCCTTATTTATTAGGGGGCGATGAATTAAAACTTCCAATTGTTTTCAAAAATAATTACTACTATATATTCTTTGCTCTGTGCCACTCAATAATAGACTAATAGTACTTACATAATGGTATAAAAGGTTTTGTACCATCTTTAAAACCATAAAATGAAATAGAAAAGGCTAAACGTGACCGCCGGTGATAAAAAATTAAAAATTAGCCGATCCATTTTTGTAGCATTATATAATGAAATGGTAATTTCTGATAACGTTTTTGAAAATTTTTTGTGCTAATAAATGTTTTTTGAAATTATAATTTTTCTAAAATTCAAATATATATATACTATTTGTTTCTAAATAACCCGAAGCATCCTAAAAAGTATCAAAACTACTCAACTTGGCTAAGGCTGTGATGATTTGATACATATAGAAGGGGAAAAAAAGAAGAAAAGAAAACACACATACAAATTTTCCATAATCTTTTTCTAAGGCTATTTGGTTACATGGAAATAACAATAAAAGAAAGGAAATGAAAAATTTATAAACATATATTTATGATTATTCCCCGGTGAATTGAACAAAACCTAAATCCTCAATTGTTGGTTTTGAAGATGATACAAAATCAAGAGCAATATTCAAAGAAGATTCACGATTTAAGAGAAAGAATAAGTTGTGGGTAGGTTAATTACATAAAAATTACTGAAAAGGGAAGAGAAAAATTTGGTCCTAGTATTTGTTAGACGCTGAATGTTATACATTTTAGGCCCTTAACTTGCTTGTTTTATTCATTTTGTAGTAGTTTATTTGTGATTTTACATTGTTTTATTATTTTTATTTATTTCAGGGCTTTAATTGTAAAATCAGTTAAGACCAATAATTCTGAGCTTTAAAAGATAATTTTTCGTGGGACCGAGCAATGTTGAAGATTCAAGTCTAATTATACTATGAAAATAATCCAAAAGAAGCTACAAGTTGATGAGAATGGAAAGAAGAAGAAAAGGAAAAATCCTTCTCCAAAAACGAAACTTTCATCAAAGTTGGTAACTTGAACCCGTTTTAGTAATCTAGTTGTATCTCTCTCCTCGAGTGTCAAAATGGCTAATTTCCCATGTTCGTTGAAAGGAAATTCGAAGAGCTACAATTTTGTGTTTCACGAGGATTCCCTAAAACAGTTGTTTACCTTGTCAAAATTGGCCTAGAAGTCTGTACGAATTTTGAGAGTCCTTACTTGACAGAATTTCTATGTATGTCTCCTATATGAAAAATGGAACTTTGGGGCTGATCTATTATTATTTAAAGGGGGTCCTCTATAATATTGAATCATCATACGAAGGAGCTTGAGGCTGAGATCAGAGGAAAAACATTTAGAAGAAAGAAGAGATCGATCTATGGTGGTGAAGATGTCTTCCTTAACCATAAAGAACTTTACTCCAATCATGCTTGGCTAAACGCTTTGCTAGGGTTGTAATATAGCCCTAGCTTAGCACACTGGTTTGATTGTATTTAATTATTGGAGAATAATTTTTATCATGCATAATTGTGTAATCTATAGGGTTTTTAATTGAATTTTCAATAAGAATCGGTTTTAAAGTTTTAATTCACTTACAAGTATTTTTCTATCTTGTCTTAGATATTTTGATCTTGTGATTGAACACAAATCATTCGCTATTTCTCTGAATATAATGTTAAAAATTTGATGAATTATGCCTAGAAAAGATAGACCATGCTACACGCTAGAGTAAAGTAGTTAGGTAGATGGTTTATACCAATCGAAGATAGTCCATGCTTAGCTTTAAATTATATTATTTTCTAGCTGAATTAATATGTGCTTGTAGCCATAATTAATTTCTTGTGCATGTTATATGATATATCTCAAATAAATTGATGCAATTGACTGGTGTTTCGACGTTAGTGGTGAAATCATACCCCTAGTTCTCTCTCTCTATTTTCTACATCATATTTGATCATCATTCTTTAGTTTATTTTATTTTTTTACTTAGTTAATTTAGAATTAATCATCACGATTTGATTATCCTACTTTCAAGTTAATTTGGAATTTAAGAAATTTGTTGACAAACTTATTTTATACAAGTCATTTGGGTACGACACCCTTACAAGTAAACCCTATCTGCAAAGATTCGTGCACTTGCGAGTGGTACATATAAATCTCACAACAGTATCTATGATTTAGAGGAGGGGTTGAGAGAAGAGAGAAGAGAAAAAGAGGGAAAGTGAGATGTGGCAAATGACGTGTCTTAATATTAGCTTTCAGATTAATTTTAGAGATAGCAGGAGAGAGATGTCCCAAGGAAGGGATCCGTAATTTTCTCCAGGAGTCAGAAAATTATGGTCGGGGGTACAATGCAAATAAAAAATTTTGAGGGGATAGTTTCAAAATTTTAAATTATTTACATACAAAAATGTAATTTTTTAAAAGTTAAGGGGGTAATTTTAAAAAAATATACATATAAAAATGAAAAAAATTAAATTAAGAAGGTAATTTTAAATTTTTTACAAATTATACATACAAAAATATAAATTTTTAAAAGTTGAGGGGCACATGCCCGACCCCTTAATTGGCTCGTGTCTGTCCTATTGCAATGCAGTTATAATTTATTGGAATGAATTTTCATCATTGAATTATCATTTATTTGTGGATCAAACTAAAATTCATTCCATATGTATAGATTTGAATGAATTATCATTCATGGATCAAACTAAAATCCATTCTATATGTATAGATTTGGAATGAATTTTCATTTATTGAAATAAATTTTCATTGTTATTTCTATTTTAAATTTCATACCATACAAAAAAAAAAATTTGAAATGGACAATTTTATTTTATTCCATTTTATTTCTAAGCATCAAATTAATCCTACAAATAATGATTTAGTGTACGAAAATTAGATAAATCCGGAAAAAGAAACCCTAGTATAAAGTAGAATGCAATTTGAAACTTGGATCATTTTTCTGTTTAAAAGAAAGGAGGCAATCAAATGAAAAATTAACCTGTTTTTTATGGCTCTACAAATAGAAATTTGACATTAATCACTTTTACAAAACTTCTTAATTTACTTTACAATTCTACCTTCACTCTCTCTTTTATAAAAATAAATAAATTAAGTTGCAGCGACAAAAATAGAGATAAGTGCAGAAAACACCTCTCAATTATACTTTGAGTAGCATTTTTACCCCTTATTTAAAAAAATATGCAATAAACACTCTTAATCTTTTAAAATTATACAAAATTTCCCTTCCGTCGTACATTTGACATAAATTATTACTCTAATACTTATTTTGCCCTTTTACTCTTCCCAAAATGCCCATTAAGCTGTGTCTAGGACCGAGACTTCAACTGCATCAGCTATGGAGGATGCCCGTAGGTTTGACACCACCCAATCTCAAAACCCATCTCCAAATTCTCTATTTCTCTCTCCACTCCTCAGATCTCAGGCACTACACATCTCCCTATTTTTTTTTTTTTTTCTTTTTTTTTTTTTTTCCTCAACCTGAACTGAGAAAGTTGTTGAGTAGAGTGAAAACAAAAGAAAATTAGGGAAAGTAATCAGATGTTTCATGTGAGATGAAGAAGAAGACCACCACACACCATTTTTGTTTTAATCTTCTCTCTCCAATTCATTCTCTTCTTGCTCTTCTACTCTTCTTCTGTTTATTCTTACCCCATTTACATCTCCGGCAATGGCGGTGTCAAAGATGCAGTTAGATTTCCCTCGATATTTGAGAGTGTAGCTTCCGGCCGGAACCCATCGCCTAAGTCCCCAGCAACGACTGAATCGGGTTCACGTTTAACCCAGATTGAAACTTGTCGCTGGAAGAGCCGAGAATGCTTCGTCGGTGGGGACGAATAGGGTCATTCCGGCACCACCTTCACGGGCTTCACCTTCAGATACCCCCACGCAGCGGCTCTACCGCCCTCCGCCTTCTATACTGCCGCTTACCACCACCAATTTCATACCCATGCTCGCCACTCTTTCCTCTGCCATCTCATCGCGGCCGTTCTTATCGTTGTCCTCTCTCTTTAGACGATATGCGTTTTTTGCTTACACTGAAAGGCAATGGTGGATGTGAAAGATAAGAAAGAATTGAGACACACTCACTATGGTGATGAAGTTGAAATGTGTGATGTGTTTGTGGTTACAGAGAGAGAGAAGAGGGATATGGTTGAGAATTGAGAGGAGGTGCACAGTGGGAGCGTTTTTGAGGTCGAAAACGGCCCACGCGATCTCTCCACGTTCAGAAGGCTCGATCAAAATTGAACGCGCCGCTGCAAAATGACGATGCTTATTGTCCCTTTTAGTCTTTTTACAAAATTTTATATTTTTATATATTTTACAAAATTTGGTTTTAAATGGGTAAAATTTGAAAGGTATTTTTTACACGAAAGGAATGTAATATGCACGTAAATATAGTTGGGGATGTTTTTTGCATTTGACCCACAAAAATAACCAATCCGCATAGACAAATTCATTTAACCATTTTCATTTTATTATTACTTTTACATGTATAGTACTAGCTTCTCTTGACTTGGTCAAACACACATTTTACCAAAAATAAAAATAAAAAATTACTTGTACGTTCTGTGAATGACATGTAAATATCACTACTTGACTTTTCACTGGCAGATGCAAAGCAGCGGAGTGCTTCTAGATAGAAAGCGGAGGGCGAGGGCGGTGTCTAAGATTATGCTCTCCAAGGGCGGTGTCTAAGATTGTGCTCTCCAATTTTAGTAGAGCATCTCGCGCAGTAATTGTAGAGTGATAATGTGTCAGTGTAGGGAGAGAAAGGGAGCGATATGCAGAAAGAAATAGAGTGTGTGTTTTTTTGGGCTTTATAATCACTATCTATACCATTCGATGGAGCAGTGTTTGGAGAATAGTCCATAATTGTTTTTCTTTGTTTAAAGAATTTGATGGAAAAGAAGAAAAACAAAAGGCAGCACCAACGGCTCGTTTACTTACAAACGGTCAATTACATTTAAACAGTAATTAAACGGCTATATTATTAACCTATAAACACACCCCACCACCTTAACCCTAGTTACTTTTTCAGGAGTGGTCGGATGGAGCAGATCTACTCTCTCTCGAGTTTCGTCCTCTGTCAACTCTCTTCCCAAACTGAACCAAAGGTAAGGTTTTTATTGTTCTCTTCCTCTTAAAGTTTTGCAAGATTTTATAACTCTCATTTCTATCACTCTCCCCGTCCCTAAAATTTTCCTCTCATCCTTTTCAGATTTTCAAAATCACTCATTTTAAAATTGTGCTTTTATCATCCTTGATTTCTCTGTCTGATATGAAATTGGTTGTTTAGCTGATTAGAATCTCAAAATCACTCATTTTGCAATTGTGCTTTCAATTTCTCTCTCTGTCCCTAAATTTTTATTGTCAGCCTTGTCAAAATTTCAAAATCACTCATTTCGAAATTGTGATTTTATAATCAGCTTTGATTTTTCGCCATATTGGTTGTTTTTGTTGGGAAACGTGCAAGTTTTAAAAACTTTTGAGGGATTTGCAATCACGGATCTTGATTCATCACACAGAGACAAGTTTTATGCAAAGATAAATAAAAGATGATGCATAATTCAATAAACAGATTGAATACTTACATCAAAGGTCTGAGTAAACCTTTTGAACTTTCCTCTAAAGTGAATGTTCTCACTTATTGTAGATCCCTTTAGCAAGATCCTTTCTCCTTCCGTTCGATTATTATCTTCCCTTTAGGAATCACCAATATGCCTTGATGAATGACCTTGGAATCTAGGCTGGTGGTAGCCTCCTTTAGAAGAGAAAACAAAACCCTAAATCTAGAGAGAGAAAGTATATTCCTTTTTCTTGTTCTCCAAGTCACACCTAAAATATACATGAACTCATGTATATATAGGCAAAATAAAAATAAGAATAAGGAAATAATAAATCATTCTCCATCTCTAATTCAACTTTCTCAATCCTAACAAGACTCCAATATCAACTTGGGCTATTGGTGAGAATCCTTTTGGGCTTACTATTTTCTTGGCTCCTATAAATTAATAATTGGTCCGGTCCATTAAACCATGGACCCAATTCTATTAATTCATAAATTAATTTCTACTCCACTAAAAGAAATTAATTGCACTCCAATTAAATAGTAAATAACCTCTAAGTCAATGTTACACTTTGACCCCTCTATGCTTAATTATTTATCGGATAATTAAAGCCATCAATCCGACAACATAATTAATATAATTATTTTGTTACCTTTGATTATTTCCGGCTCGATCACAATAAAATATTTATTTGACAAAAAAAAATAATAATAATTTATTAAATAAATATATATAGAAAACATTTGTCTAAAACATACGAAGGCCTTCGAATTTAATTTGTGATCAATCATAATCAAAACAAAATAAATACAAATAGCACTGATGCAAATATTGAGAATATAGACCTCTAATTATTAATTACATAACTACCCAAAGTGTCGATCTAAGGATCCCGAGGTATCCGCCGAACAAATCAAAGTAATTATTAATTAATAAAAGAGTCTATACTTCTCTCATGCTTAAGAGTCAAAAGCCATGACTGTGATAGAGAGCAATTGCATACGACAGCTCTCGCAATATATTTCAATCTATCGTGGACTCGGTTTAAGTCTTAACTAATTAAATGTCCATCCATAATTACCGACTTTAAACCATTTATGATTACTAATTTATATCATAGTATTAATTGCCATTACATACATATATAAATATATTTTGTAATCAAGCGGACACCATCAATTCCATAAAGAATCGAAAAATAATACATTCTATTCACCAATTGTATAATGCTTTAATAATAATATCCAAACAAGAAACCATGACTTTTACAATCCAAAATTAGAATTTGCTATGGTAGGGCACACATATCCTAACAGCTCCCACTTGCACTTATAGCCAATTCAAATCACATCTAACTCCCATGTTCTCCATATGACGATTAAACATCTTGATCAGTAAAGCCTTTGTGAATGGATCAGCAAGGTTATGTTCCGATGCAATCTTGGCCACAAGTATATCTCCTCGCTTTACTATATCACGAACCACATGATGTTTCCTCTGAATGTGTCTTGTTCCTTTATGAAATTTTGGGTCCTTGGTTTGGGCTATAGCTGCACTATTGTCACAATGAAGCGTCATAGGCCGATCTATATGCTCCACAACCTCCAGTTCAATTAGAAAGTTTCTCAACCAAACAGCTTCTTTTGCTGCCTTAGAGGCTGCAATGTATTCTGCTTCCATGGTTGAGTCAGCAGTACAACCCTGCTTGACACTCTTCCAACTAACTGCCCCTCCATTGAACTTAAACACATATCCAGATGTAGATCTCCCGGCATCTGGATCTGATTGAAAATCAGAATCCATATATCCGACTGGAACCAGATCATCACCTCCATAAATGAGCATTAGATTCTTAGTTCTTCTAAGGTATTTTAAGATATTCTTCACAGCTGACCAATGATCAAGTCCAGGATTGGACTGATATCTACTAACAATCCCTACAGAGTAGCAGATGTCCGGTCTGGTATAGACCATGGCATACATGAGACTACCAACTGCCGAAGCATATGGTATTCGCCTCATTTGCTCAATTTCCTTATCAGTCTTGGGAGACTGGTCATTAGAAAGAGCCAACCCATGTCTAAATGGCAAAAACCCTTTCTTAGAGTTTTCCATTCCAAACCTGATCAGAACTTTGTCAATGTAAGACTCTTGAGACAAGCCTATTTTCTTTTTAACCCGATCTCGCATAAGCTTGATCCCAAGAATATAACTTGCTTCTCCAAGATCTTTCATCTCAAATTTATTGAACAACCACCTTTTAACTGATGACAATGCTTTTACATCATTACCAATGAGCAAAATGTCATCAACATATAAAACGAGAATCATGATGACATTACCCTGTTTTTTCTTGTAAACACAAGGTTCAAACACGTTTTGTTCAAAACCAAATAATTTGACTGCCTGATCAAAACAAATGTTCCATATGCGTGAAGCTTGCTTAAGTCCAGAAATAGACCTATTCAATTTACATACACAGTCCTCACGACCTTTAACCACGAAACCATCTGGTTGCCTCATGTAGATGTCTTGTTTAAGATGGCCATTTAAAAATGCCGTCTTAACATCCATCTGCCATATCTCATAGTCATAATAAGCACTAATGGCCAAAAGAATGCGAATAGATTTAAGCATTGCAACTGGTGAGAATGTATCCTCATAATCAATACCTTCACGTTGAGTGAAGCCTTTGGTAACCAGTCTAGCTTTGAATGTCTCAACATTCCCATCCATTCCTCTCTTTCGTTTGTAGATCCACTTACAACCAATGGGCTGAACCCTACTAGGAAGTTCTACAACATCCCAGACTTTGTTAGAATACATCGATTCCAACTCTGATTTCATGGCATCTTTCCAACGATTCGCATCTATATCAGTCAACGCTTCCGCATAGCTTACTGGGTCCGACTCATGCTTATCGAGGACGGCCTCATAAACCTCACCCAAAAGTGTGAGTTTTTCGGGTTGGATGATAGTCCTCCCACTACGCCGAAGGACCGGTGCAGGAATCGATGTACTAGATGATGGTAATTCAACAGGGACTTCTTGTGTCTCATCATTCTCAGTATTTATATTAGGTGTGTCCACAGGGGGTATATCTGACGTGCCAACCATCTCCTCTAACACTATCTGGCTACTAGGTCTGTAGTTCATAATATAATCCTCCTCCAGGTAAACAGCATGAGTGCTGACAATAACCTTATTGTCCCTGGGATCATAAAATAATCCACCTCTAGTGCCCTTAGGATAGCCAACAAACAAGCATGCATCTGATCTTGCTTCCAACTTGTCTGCCTGTTTCTTTCGCACGTGTGCTGGACACCCCCATATATGCATGTGATTTAAACTAGGTTTACATCCAAACCACAGCTCATATGGCGTTCCTGAAACAGACTTGGATGGAACACAGTTCAAAATATACATCGCTGATTCTAAGGCTAATCCCCAAAATGATAGAGGTAATGCAGCAAAACTCATCATAGATCTAACCATGTTAAGTAAAGTTCTGTTTCTCCTTTCTGCCACTCCATTCTGTTGAGGGCAGTCAGGTGCGGATAACTGGCGCACAATACCCTCATTGACCATATGATCCTTGAACTCCCCCAAGAGGTATTCACCTCCTCGATCAGATCGAAGTGTTTTGATAAGTTTACCTAATCTACGCTCCACTTCCGCCTGAAACTCACAGAATTTTCCATAAGCTTCTGACTTGTGTCGCATTAGGTAAATATATCCAAAACGTGAATAATCATCAATGAAAGTGATGAAGTACTCAAACCCTCCTCTCGCTTGGGTGTTCATGGGACCACACACGTCTGTGTGCACCAACTCTAATTGTTCTTTGGCTCTATATCCTTTGGCTGAGTAAGCCCTTCGAGTCATCTTTCCTTCAATACATGATTCACAAGTTGGCATAGGCTCCTCTGCCTCACAAGGTAACAAACCTTCTTTAACCAACCTTTGAATCCTATTTTGATTGATGTGACCCAATCATAGATGCCAATGATACAATGAGTTTGGAGAAACTGCTTTTCTTTTAACATTCAATCTAGATGAAGTTGCATTTAATTCATAATTTTGCATTTGATATGAGCTAGGAGTTAAAACATATAGATTATCTTTCAATGCACCAGAAGTTATAACACAACCATTTAATTTAATTAAAACATTTTTTCCAAAAGTAAAAATATAATTTTTGCAAACCAACGAAGAAACTGAAATTAAATTGTGCCTAACATTTGGCGCATAAAGACAATCTTCTAAAATAAGACTCCTCCCACTATCAAACTGCATATGAACCACTCCCACTGCTTTAGCTTCCACCTTGGCATTAGATCCCATATGCAAGTATATCTCTCCTTCATTGAGGCTTCTGGACTCCTGGAATCCCTACAATGAATTACAAACATGATTAGTGGCTCCAGAATCTATGCACCAGGAATCTATAGATTCAACCACATTACATGCCTCAACAATGAATATACCTTTTCCTTTGCCTTGTGTGCGAAGTATTGGGCAGTTAGGTTTCCAGTGACCCGGTTGACCGCAATGGACGCAGTTTCCTTCGCCTTCAACCCGCACTTTCTTCTTTCCCTTATCCTTTTGGATTACTTTGTTTGGCACAACCACAGTTTTGGCACCATTCTTCTTCTTTTTCTTGCCCCTCCTCTTGGGCCTTGAAGTGGATGGTCCAGCAGACTGAGTGTAGTTGATAGATGCACCCTTGCTTTTGTTTATCCCTTCAAAGGTTACCAACTCATTCAATAGTTCAGCGAGTGTGTACTCAAGCTTATTCATATAATAATTAACCCTAAAAGAGTTAAATGAGTCTGGCAATGAAGCGATAATCATGTCAACCTGAAGTTCACCATCCAAGTTGCATCCAAGGATCTCCAGTTCATTTAAAAAACCAATCATTTTTAAAGCATGTTCCCGAACTGAAGTACCTTAGACCATCTTAATGGTCATCAAATTTGTCATAGCATTTTGGCGTGCGCTCTTACCAATTTGCCCAAACATTTCCTTAAGGTTAAGCATGATGTCTGCAGAAGTGAGATATTGAAGATGTTGACTTTGGAGTACATTCGAGAGTGAAGCAAGAATGTAGCACCTAGTCATCTCATCTGCTTTATTCCATTTCTTAAATACTTCATGCTCCTCAGGAGGATCCTCAGGCAAAGGTGGAGAAGGTCTAGGAGTAGTAAGCACATAATTCAACCTCTCATATGTGAGTACAATATCTAGTTGCCTTTTCCAGTCGATATAATTAGGTCCAGTTAATCAATTTTCTTTTAGTATGTTTGCAAGTGGACTGAATGGACTAGTCATGATAAATCTGAAAATAAAAGCATTCATACAATAAATAAAGTAAATAATAATAATTATGCAAGTATAAAATAATTAATTAATTGTGGGTCCCTTAACCACATTGTATGAAAAATCGGACAATCAATATGCCAATAACTTATCCGGTTGGCGGAATTCATTATTGTTTATTGACGAGAACAACTCATTATTTCCATATCTCTTTAGACAATGCCTTATCTATATATGAAATAATTCCCGATTAGATTTAGCCTTTCTAAAATCACCTATTATAGACCACTCCGTTGGGGAGCTAATACTATTGATTTTAGATTGAATGTATAACATAATTAATGCTCCAACGGAAAAACAAATATTAAATATATTGCCATTAATAGCTTAGACTCTTTAAATCATGCGTAGGGCCTTATTTTTAAAGATCTAACTATAATGGTTATTTAATAAATATATTTTCGTGAGACAACCATTCTTGTAGTCTAGACTCTTTAAATCATGCGTGGAGCCTTATTTTTAAAGATCTAATCATAATGGTTATAATTACGAAGGCCATGGGGTAATGTATAAAAAAATCCCCGCTCCCACTCAATTTTTAATAATATAAAACTAGGATTTTCAATTCATGATTTAATGCATGCAAAACGCCTTGATTTTAATCCAATTAAATTTAGAAAATATATGGAATTTAAATGATTCACTAATCTTTAATTTGAGGCAAAAAATAATTTACAAAAATAATTTTTCTGTTTCCCAATAAATGCTCTCAAATTAATTAGCAATCTAATCCAATTTATCTTCATAATTTAATTAATATAAATCAAGCCATTTAATTAAAAATCATGGATCCAATGCATGAACAATTATAACAACTATTAAATTATTCCATGCATCAAATAATAGACAGAAGCAATATAAATGGCCAATGGATTCAGCTTTTAACATTTAAAAACTATTCTTGTTGTACGGGCGTTCTTCAACTGTCTGTAAACACACATAGGAAGCTTGTACGCGTCAGGAGAAGCAAATCGCTGCTTGGAACGAGCCCGGAGGACCCCACACCCACTGGCACGCGCCTAGGGCAGGCTGCAAGACTCGGCACGTGCACCCACGTGCCCCCACGCGCAGGCACGCGCTTGGGGCGCCTGGGATGCGCTCTCACGCGCACCCAATCGCCTGGGGCACGTGGGACGTGCCTCCACGCGCCTTCACGCGTGTGGAGGGCAAGCTGCCTTGGCTGGCGTGTGCAATGCACACGCCAGCATGTGCATTCTCCTAACGCGTGTGGAACACGCGCCAGGCTCACCATATTGATGCCACACCTGATCCGGGCCACCTCCGACGCCCCTTCTCGCCGCCGGCGAAGCTCCGGCCACCGGAAAAACGCCGAAAAAATTCCAAAAAATCCGGAAAAATCCCAGAAAATTAAATTAAGCCTCAAAAAATTCCCGAAAAATTTCAGAAAATTACTGAAGCATAATTTAACCCTTTTGGACCCTCTTAAAGCTTCATAGCATCCTTTGATGAATATTACATGGCTTTAATAAATACTTACAATTTGAAATATAATGGAAAAAATTAAATTATATCATTGAATTTTCAAACGGCTAAAACAAAGCCTTAATTACATTCATCCAAAAATAAAATTACATTTTATATACCTATAAGCTTCATCCATGGCCCAAACACACATCATCATCCATTCACAATTATACATACATCATCATGTATTAATATATATTAATATATTAATAAAAGAGTATATACTTATCTCATGCTTGAGAGTCAAAAGCCATGACTGTGATAGAGAGCAATTGCATACAACAGCTCTCGCAATATATTTCAATCTATCGTGGACTCGGTTTAAGTCTTAACTAATTAAATGTCCATTCATAATTACCGACTTTAAACCATTTATGATTACTAATTTATATCATAGTATTAATTGCCATTACATACATATATAAATATATTTTGTAATCAAGCGAACACCATCAATTCCATACAGAATCGAAAAATAATACATTCCATTCACCAATTGTATAATGCTTTAATAATAATATCCAGACAAGAATTCATGACTTTTACAATCCAAAATTAGAATTTGCTATGCTAGGGCACACATATCCTAACAGTTTTAGTTTAATGCATATGGGTATGATGACTTTTCTCTTTGTGTTTGGCAGCATGGAATCGAAGCCATCGACTTGAAATTTTCTTCAATTTCAGTTCCAACTCCCATTTTATACCTGCCAAACATAGCATATCATTTCCGAATTAGCAATTCAACAGGCAATTATTTTGAATTTCTTTTGGTAAATAATTATTTCAAATCACAAAATCATTTTTTTTGGAATTTTGATTCCCAATTTTATACCTGCCAAACATAGCATATCATTTCCGAATTAGCGATTCAGCAGCCAATTATTTTGAATTTCTTTTGGTAAATTATTATTTCAAATCTCAAAATCATTTCTTTTGGAATTTTGATTTTAACATCTTTGTTTACTGGTATGATATTGGTTGTGTTTAGCTTAATGTGTATGCCTTTTATTTCTTCGTTTTTTTTTGGTTTGGGGTGAGATGAGATATTGAGATGACCATTGGACTATTGGACTGATGGTTTTTTTATTATCATTAAATTTATGTATTTATGAGATAAATGTGCTTGCTGAATTGTTGGCGGTTTATTAGGATGGTTAAAGCTGTATACAGGAGTAGAGTACTAATTTATTATACATTTTTTTTTTTTTTTTTAAGTCGGTGAGAGTTTGGTGGCGAATTTAATATAGACTACATTTTTTTGGTAAGTGGTTTAGGGTTTTTATTTTTGCCTCTTTCTCTCTATATTTCTCCCCTCCATAACATCGAACCTTAACTCTACACCATGCTGAAGCATTACTCTCTCTCTCTCTCGATAGTCACCCTACGCCATCTCTCTGGCGATACTCAGTTCGACGACGCATTGACACTGGAGAACCCATTGCCCTCAACACCTTCTCTGATCTCCCAATCTCGCCCCAATCAAACCTCTGAATCATGGCTTCATGGGTTCAAAGTTATATGGGTTTCCGTTTTCCACTAGTATGCTTCAGCTTCAAATCCCCATTGGCTACTATTACAAAGTCATATTCCTATCTTCAAATCAGAACTCAACATCAGAAAGTTTGTCGTCCGGCAGAAATTACGTTGACGTCGGGATCGACCGCCGACAGGCATCACTTCTTCTCGCGGTCGAAGACCAAAGTGCTCCACTAAATCCAGAAACTTCAGTCAATCATCGACGTCGGCTTCGTCTAGTAACCAAGCTCTTCCTTTGACGACGAGGATATTGTAGATTGCCCGGTTTTTCCACCCTCATCAGAGGTGTGATGTTGCCGGAGAAGAGGAGAGAAAATGGACCGTTGGCGATGGTGGATGCAGCCAGAGATGCTGATGGCCGGAAATTTCTGAACTTTCTTTTTGAATATTTTCTTCTATTTTGATTGTGTGAATATTGTTTTGATTTTATTCTTTTAGGCGATCCACTAGAAAATTGTTTGAACATCAATGGAAGTTGCAACTTGCGACTAGGAAACGATAAATGTTGGTTTGGGTGTTTTCTGGATGAAGAAATTTATGGTGGGCGTGGGGTGGTTCTTCCCGAAGATGACAACCGGCGCGTGAGTTTGCGGAATTGTGCCGTACACCATGGTGGTGGTGGGTGGTTGTGGTGGATGGTTGGAGTGGGCGAGGTGTGCGTCGGGGCGGCTATATAGAGAACTTGAATAGAAAGATGGGAGATTAGGCAGGGTATTGTGAGGGTAATTTGGTAAATATAAAATTATTCGTGTATAAATTTTTTTAGTTAGTTTATTCGTGTATAAGTTGTCAAATGCTATATAATTACTTTTTTTAGTATAGGCTAGTCAAAAATTAAATTATTCTTTAAATATATATCGCATGTCATATTCGTGTACATCCTAATCATTTATCCTATTTGTAGAACTATATCTTTATTAAATTTTTGCTATATCACAATTTTAGTATTTTCCATATAATACATATACAGTGTCACAATTACTTTTTATTTATTTACTGTATTTATTTATTTTAATTTTTGTCTTGTGTACCAATTTCTTTACACACAAACAGGCCGTATGTCGAATCAATCCTAAGACCCCGTTTAGTATGCACCTTGTTTTTGTTTTCCGCACTAAACATGGCTTTGTTGTCTAAACAAGGCTTAAGGAAGTTAGGAGTACTTCCTCCACCCTCTCCACTGGAATGACACTTCATGTTTTTGAATTACAGTATTACTAACTTCACCTTCCTGTTTCTATATGTTGTATCTTGTAACTAGTACCCTATGATTTTCTATGATGTTGACTTTTTTATGCCCCATATGCAGAGCAAAGCCCACACTATTTTGGTGGATAATGACAAAATAAATCGATTCAATCACAGTATTTTAGTAGTGTTGTTTCATTTTTGCATCTTTTTTATTTTGTATTGAGAACCGTCTCATGCGATCTTTTAAATTAGGATGGGAGAAAAATTAGTTTGAAAGTTTATTAGAACACCAATTTCATGTAACAAGTACACTGTTTTAGTTGTATGGAAATTGGGGTGACAAATTACAGCATGACTCGGTAACACAACACGGATAAGCGAGTTTGGGTTGATCTTAAACGGGTTTGGGTCGACTTTAAACGGGTTTGAGTCATAAATAATGTGACAAGATTAACCCGTTTATTTAACTGTGTCGGGTTAGGGTTGAGGAGTTCAACCCGTGTAACCCGATTAACTCAACATGTTATAATTGTGAATATGACATGGTTTAAATCTAATTACTATGGATAGTTAAGTCATTTCAATATAAATATTGTCTATACCTTATGATTTTTCTTCTTATTTTGATTGAATATTTGGATTAAATGTGACAAATTTATTTATTTATTTATTATTTGATTAAATGTACCGTTCTGATAAACGGGACGTTTATCCGTTTAATAAACGGGTTGAGTTAGTGTTGAGGGTTTTTGACACGATTATTAAATTGGTTGGATTTGGATTTATCTGTTTAATATAATACCCTCACATCGATACGATACAATTATGACACACGAATACGAATTGCCACCCCTAAAAATGGTAACCAAGGCCTTGGGTTAATGTTGAGGGTTTTTAACACGATTATTAAATGGGTTAGATTTGAGTTTACCTGTTTAATATAATACCCTCACATCGATACGACACAATTACGAATAAGAATTGCAATCCCTAAAAATGGTAACCAAGGCCTTTAAATTTTTTCCAATTCAAATAGGCAGAATCTCAAAATCGATCCATTGTTTGAATTAAATCCACTATAGAAGCCCATTTGGTCTTTTCCACTCTTCATTGTTTAAATATAATTTCTTTTTTTGATATATGTATCTTTTATATATATATATATATATATATATGCATATATATTTAGATACTTAATTAGAAACTTCTACATTTTCTTTAAACGAAAATGGTAGGTCAAGGTAGGTTTCTCCTTAGATCAATTCCTGCCCATCTTCATCGGCTCCATTAGGGCTTCTTTCCCGTCGCATGAAACAGTGCCACCGAGGTGTGGTGAGTCTTTTTTTTCTATTGTCATTTTACGAAAATCACACCATACCTAATGGGTGTTTGTAAAAAGTTTTCAAGAAGTTGTTTATTTAATTATAATTATAGTAATTATAAATTTTATATAATTATGGCAATTATAATTATAATTACTATAGAGCCCCATTATATAATTACTTCTGTATATTATTATTTCATCAATTCTTAAATATAAAAAGGATATATAAAATTTATAATTACCATATATAGTTATAATTATAATTATAATAATTATATATAATTATGGCAATTATAATTACTATAATTATATATCTTTATAATATAATATTATATATTTATAATAACAAAATAATTTATAATTACTATAATATAATATTATATATTTATAATAACAAAATAAATAACTGAATCAAACTCGTATTACTGAAAATAGTTACAACAGAATATTAACTGAAAATGACTTACAAACTTAATGTAACTAATATTGTATTACACTCAACGAAGCTTAATTAACGAAGCTTGATTCCCGGCTTTTGAAAAGTAACTTTTGACTTTTGAGGCATCTGTGACTGTTCATGAATAGTAAGTTACTGTTCCTGTCGTTTTGTACTGGCGATTACTGTAGATGAACAGTACTTTGTCGGGATACTGTAGAAATAGTAGTTCTGCCGACAATTACTGTTGAAATTGTGAATTTGACTTGTTACTGCAATGGTGACTTTTCCCAAAACCCTCAGTAAGGTCGTAGGGATTTTGACTATCCTGAAATACTGAGTCATCATATAAGTTGGTAACTGGGTAACTGGATTCCTCAACAGAGGAGGTATTAACTTCTTCTTGTGGCATCTCGTGGATGCGATTAGTTAAATCTACTGCTATTTTCTTGAGTGAATCTAACTTTGATTTGGGAGTGAATTTCCGTGACTTTGAAGTAGGGGCAGAGCCTAATTGTCTTGGCTGAGTAACTTGCTGTGGTGGAGGAGTGACCATGACTGGAGCGGCTGTAACTGGAGCTGGAAATTCTTCTTTAATATAATCAAGAATCCTGGCGATTTTGAAAGCATCCCACCATTTGACATAGTGGCGACGAATGACTGTATTTCCCTGAATGTCATATAACCATTTGAAAATCCAGGGGACTTTGTACTTACAAGAAAATAGGAAGAGAATTGGGAACTGGGAGTTGGAAATATTTGACTTGATCTGCTAGAATAGGAGGGAGGAATTCTGGAATGGAGCCGAACCATGACCACCATTTAAGAAACCAAGTAGGAATTGGTGCTTTGTAATTAAACTTGTTGTCAAAAACAAAGGAACCATGAATGGGTGAATGATGGATTTTGGTGAAATAGAATAACAGACCAAGTTGTCATATAGTCATGATAGTTATAGGAATAGTCATGATCAGGTAAATGTTTGGTTAATGTTGGGTGGGATCCCCATTCATCTAAAGACATGATCTGGAGAATGTAGAGGGAATGGTGGATGACTTTCTTGGGGTTGTTTTTATCATAGATTGGGTTAATCCGGATGGAATGAGTAAAATATAAAATATTCTTGTAGAATTGGAGTGACTTGAAGGGCTGACTGGCACAATAGTGGAGATTAGGAGGGAAATAAGCTTTGACTAATTCTACCGGGTCGGTGAAGTGACTCAGTGAAGCCTCTATATAGAACAAAGGAGAATAAGGTTTTTTGATATAATCGCTGGGTGACTTTGTGTAATTAGGTATTTGTAACTGGGATTTAGTGAAGTCCAAGTAGGGGTCAGGAGTAGGATCAACTAAGGCTGATTTTGTAATTAGGAGGTGTAGAAAGTGGTTGGAATCTGTTGGTGACTGCTAAAGCAGAGGATTGTGACTGGGTTTGCGATCTGGTGACTGGGGCTTTGCCGGAGCAAATGTCAAAAGGTTTAACTAGTTGGGGCCTCTGGGGAGGCTGTCTGTCTGCCATTAGATTTCTGCAAGAATTCCCTTGTAAGAAAATCTGGAATAGAATTGTTACTTCCTTGGATATATTCTATATCAAAATCAAATATACTTAAAATAGCTTGCCATCGGGCAAAAATCTGTTTAGAAGCAATATTTTCAACATCTTTTTCTAAAACATATTTTACACTTTGACAATCAACTCTGACTAAAAACTTTTGATTTAAAATATCATCTTGAAATTTACTTATACATAAAACAATAGATAAAATTTCATTTTTAATAGTACTATAGTTACTTTGTGCTTTTGGCATTTGGACTGACTCGTTGCTTGAGGATGCCACCATATCCAATGTCAAAGGCATCAGTTTCAATTAGTTTGAAAGAATCAGTAGTTGGAATGCCAAGACAAGGCAACGACTTGACATATCGTTTAATAGATTTAACTATATCAATATGGACAGAGGTCCATGGAGGAGGGTTAATTTGAAGTCGATCAAATAGGGGCTTGCATTACTTGCGAAGATCTTTGTAAAAATCAGCAATGTAATTTAGAGACCCTAAGAATCGCTGGAGTTGTGACTTTTCTAAAATCTGATTTGGGAATTTATCTGCGAATTGGAGAGACCTATCAATAGGACGAATCTGGCCTTGATAGATATGAAAACAGAATATATTATAGTAATTATATCTATAATATAATTAGATCTATAATATAATTAGAGTATCTACTCTTTATCCAGAGAACATGAAAAGTGCCAGTTACTTACATCCACAAGAGACATAAAGATCGTGGATCCAATTTCATCCACATAGGTTTGGTCCAAGTTGCCATTAATCCATTTGGTGGTGCTGGTCTCAATGCCTCAGTACTCTTAGCCCTTCGTGATGCTAGATTTCTAGATTATGATGATAGTCTCTTAGGAATAGTCGAAACTAGTTAGTCTCTGCAATGGTCCAGTTCATTTTAATTGCTATCCAGATCTAACCCTCAGCTTAACTGATCCTCACGTATTAAAAGCATTAACCCTTAATATTAAAACTTCTGGTTATAGAATGCTCCAGGGATCACAAACTCCGGTCTTCTTATCTATCAGATCTATTATAAGACAAGAGGAACTAATCTCAACATAAAGGTAATGAAAAAAGATGCTAAAGGACATACTCTATTAATTGAGAGTGGTTCTTCAGCATATTCAACTCAAGAAAACTATTGCTTGGAAATATATTTCTTTACCAAATGAATGGATTCTTGAGAATGAAAATCATCCAGTTAAAATACAAAATGATATCTGCAGTCATCAAACAAGGTAAGTAAGAGAGAAGACACAGATATTGATTACTCAAATAATCACCAAAAATGGCTCTGATACCAAAAAGGGGGGTGGGGGAAGCGCAACATTAATTTAAAACAGAATAAAACATATAAATTAATTAAGGTGGTGTATAACCGACCAAGGTATATATATTTCTAATAACAAAATAAATAACTGAATCAAACTCGTATTACTGAAAATAGTTACAACAGAATATTAACTGAAAATGACTTACAAACTTAATATACAGCATATATTTGTTGTATTACACTCAGGAAGGATACAAAAGAACTGAACTGAATATTACAATGAGATATTTTATCTATTGTTTAATGTATAAGTAAATTTCAAGATGATATTTTAAATCAAAAGTTTTTAGTCAGAGTTGATTGTCAAAGTGCAAAATATGTTTTAGAAAAAGATGTTGAAAATATTGCTTCTAAACAGATTTTTGCCTGTTGGCAAGCTATTTTAAGTATATTTGATTTTGATATAGAATATATCCATGGAAGTAACAATTCTATTCCGGATTTTCTTACAAAGGAATTATTGCAGAAATCTCTAATGGCAGACAGACAGCCTCCCCAGAGGCCCCAACTAGTTAAACCTTTTGACATTTGCTCCGGCAAAGCCCCAGTCACCAGATCGCAAACCCAGTCACAATCATCTGCTTTAGCAGTCACCAACAGATTCCAACCACTTTCTACACCTCCTAATTACAAATCAGCCTTAGTAGATCCTACTCCTGACCCCTACTTAGACTCCACTAAATCCCAGTCACAAATACCTAATTACACAAAGTCACCCAGCGATTATATCGAAAAACCTTATTCTCCTTTGTTCTATATAGAGCCTTCACTGAGTCACCTCACCGACCCGGTAGAATTAGTCAAAGCTTATTTCCCTCCTAATCTCCACTATTGTGCCAGTCAGCCCTTCAAGTCACTCCAATTCTACAAGAATATTTTATATTCTACTCATTCCATCCGGATTAACCCAATCTATGATAAAAACAACTCTAAGGAAGTCTCTACCATTCCCTCTACATTCTCCAAATCATGTCTTTAGATGAATGGGGATCCCACCCAGCATTAACCAAATAGTTACCTGATCATGACTATTCCTACAACTATCATAACTACATGAGATGCTTTCAAAATCGCTAGGATTCTTTATTGAGAATTCCCAGCTCCAGTTACAGCCGCTCCAGTCATGGTCACTCCTCCACCACAACAAGTTACTCTGCCCCTACTTTAAAGTCACGAAAATCCACTCCCAAATCAGAGTTGGATTCACTCAAGAAAATGGCAGCAGATTTAACTAATCGCATCCACGAGATGTTACAAGAAGAAGAAGAAGAAGTTAATAACTCCTCTGCTGAGGAATCCAACTACCCAGTTACCAATTTATATGATGACTCAGTATTTGAGGATAGTCAAAATCCCTACGATGATCCTTACTGAGGGTTTTGGGAAAAGTCACCATTGCTACAGTAACAAGTCAAATTCACTATTTCAATAGTAATTGTCGGCAGAACTACTATTTCTACAGTATCCTGACAAAGTACTGTTCATTTACAGTAACCACCAGCACAAAATGACAGGAACAGTAACTTACTATTCGTGAACAGTCATAGATGCCTCAAAAGTCAAAAGTTACTTTTCAAAAGCGAATCTTGCTGGAAATCAGGCTGAAGCATCTCACAATAGGGAAGCAGCTCAGCTATAAATACAGTGCTCAACCGCATTGTTAATCAGGCTTCGTTTGAGAGAGAATTCAGGCTTCATTATATTTTCTCATTGTAATATTCAGTTCAGTTCTTTTGTATCCTTCCTGAGTGTAATATAACAACAATATGCTGTATACATCAGACTACTATCAGTTACATTAAGTTTATAAGTCATTTACAGTTAATATTCTGTTGTAACTATTTTCAGTAATACGAGTTTGATTCAGTTATTTATTTTGTTATTATAAATATATATACCTTGGTCGGTTATACACCGCCTTAATTAATTTATTTGTTTTATTCTGTTAATTTATCTGTTTTATTTTGTTTTAAGTTAATGTTGCGCTCCCCCCCCCCCCCCTTTCTTGGTATCAAAGCCATTTTGGTGATTATTTGAGTAATCTATTTTGTGTCTTCTCTCTTACTTACCTTGTTTGATTGTTCTGTTTAATTCATTCTGTTTATTGATTCTTATATCGTTGTACTCTTATTCCTTCCTATAAGTCCAGATTGAAACAATAAAACCCGAGCCAAACAGTAAGACCTAGTGAGGCCTGAGTAGGACGGCATGAGCGGATGAGCGCGTGGATAGGAATTAGATACCACTTTAAGAGAATCATGAAAATAGTATGTTTTACCCAGTCAGTCAACACCAGATAGTTCGAGATAAGTAACCATGAATAGGTTATTCAGGTCTTCCTTTTCAATGAATTCTAGATCCAGAACTAGCCTACCTCCCCCAGTTCCAAACATAGTCAATGAAGAAGAATACCAAGTTGAAGATATTAGTTTAGATTTTAGTGATTGGAGTATTCCTCGTATTCCAACTAGAGAAATCTACAAAACTAGTTTCTTTAAATCAACTTTTCTTAGTGACTACACAGTTAAAACAGTAGAACAAATCTACTCTTTATCCAGAGAACATGAAAAGTGCCAGTTACTTACTACTAAAGCAATCAAGAGACATAAAGATCGTGGATCCAATTTCATCCACATAGGTTTTGTCCAAGTGGCCATTAATCCATTTGGTGGTACTGGTCTCAATGCCTCAGTACTCTTTAGCCCTTCGTGATGCTATATTTCTAGATTATGATGATAGTCTCTTAGGAATAGTCGAAACTAGTCTTTGCAATGGTCCAGTTCATTTTAATTGCTATCCAGATCTAACCCTCAACTTAACTGATCCTCACGTATTAAAAGCATTAGCCCTTAATATTAAAACTTCTGGTTATAGAATGCTCCCGGAATCATAACCTCCGGTCTTATCTATCGGATCTATTATAAGACAAGAGGAACTAATCTCAACATAAAGGTAATGAAAAAAGATGCTAAAGGACATACATAGTTCTTCAGGTGCCAATATTCAACTCAAGAAAACTATTGCTTGGAAATATATTTCTTTATCAAATGAATGGATTCTTGAGAATGAAAATCATCCAGTTAAAATACAAAATGATATCTGCAGTCATTAAACAAGGTAAGTAAGAGAGAAGACACAGATATTAATTACTCAAATAATCGCCAAAAATGGCTCTGATACCAAAAAGGGGGGGAAGCGCAACATTAACTTAAAACAGAATAAAACAGATAAATTAACAAAATAAAACAGATAAATTAATTCAGGCGGTGTATAACCGACCAAGGTATATATATTTATAATAACAAAATAAATAACTGAATCAAACTCGTATTACTGAAAATAGTTACAATAGAATATTAACTGAAAATGAATTACAAACTTAATATACAGCATATTGTTGTTGTATTACACTCATGAAGGATAAAAAGAACTGAACTGAATATTACAATGAGATATTTTATCTATTGTTTTATGTATAAGTAAATTTCAAGATGATATTTTAAATTAAAAGTTTTTAGTCAGAGTTGATTGTCAAAGCGTAAAATATGTTTTAGAAAAAGATGTTGAAAATATTGCTTCTAAACAGATTTTTGCCCGATGGCAAGCTATTTTAAGTATATTTGATTTTGATATAGAATATATCCAAGGAAGTAACAATTCTATTCCAGATTTTCTTACAAGGAAATTCTTACAGAAATCTCTAATGGCAGACAGACAGCCTCCCCAGAGGCCCCAACTAGTTAAACCTTTTGACATTTGCTTCGGCAAAGCCCCAGTCACCAGATCATAAACCCAGTCACAATCATCTGCTTTAGCAGTCACCAACTGATTCCAACCACTTTCTACACCTCCTAATTACAAATCAGCCTTAGTTGATCCTACTCTCGATTCCTACTTAGACTCCACTAAATCCCAGTCACAAATACCTAATTACACAAAGTCACCCAGCGATTATATCGAAAAACCTTATTCTCTTTTGTTCTATATAGAGCCTTCACTGAGTCACCTCACAGACCCGGTAGAATTAATCAAAGCTTATTTCCCTCCTAATCTCCACTATTGTGCCAGTCAGCCCTTCAAGTCACTCCAATTCTACAAGCATATTTTATATTCTACTCATTCTATCCGGATTAACCCAATCTATGATAAAAACAACCCCAAGAAAGTACCATTCGCTCTACATTCTCTAGATCATGTCTTTAGATGAATGGGGATCCCACCCAGCATTAACCAAACAGTTACCTAATCATGACTATTCCTACAACTATCATAACGACATGAGATGCTTTCAAAATCGTTAGGATTCTTTATTGAGAATTCCCAGCTCCAGTTACAGCCGCTCCAGTCATGGTCACTCCTTCACCACAACAAGTTACTATGCCCCTACTTCAAAGTCACGAAAATCCACTCCCAAATCAGAGTTGGATTCACTCAAGAAAATGGCAGCAGATTTAACTAATCGCATTCACGAGATGTCACAAGAAGAAGAAGAAGAAGTTAGTACCTCCTCTGCTGAGAAATCCAGTTACCAACTTATATGATGACTCAGTATTTCAGGATAGTCAAAATCCCAATCCTTACTGAGGGTTTTGGGAAAAGTCACCATTGCTACAGTAACAAGTCAAATTCACTATTTCAACAGTAATTGTCGACAGAACTACTATTTCTACAGTATCACGACAAAGTACTGTTCATCTACACTAACCGCCAGCACAAAACGACAAGAACAGTAACTTACTATTCGTGAACAGTCACAGATGCCTCAAAAGTCAAAAGTTACTTTTCAAAAGCCAGGAATCATGCCGGAAATCAGGCTAAAGAATCTCACAACAGGGAAGCAGCTCAGTTATAAATGCAGTGCTCAACCGCATTGTTAATCAGGCTTCGTTTGAGAGAGGATTCAGGCTTCATTATATTTTCTCATTGTAATATTCAGTTCAGTTCTTTTGTATCCTTCCTGAGTGTAATACAACAACAATATGCTGTATACATCAGACTACTATCAGTTACATTAAGTTTGTAAGTCATTTTCAGTTAATATTCTGTTGTAACTATTTTCAGTTATACAAGTTTGATTCAGTTATTTATTTTGTTATTATAAATATATATACCTTGGTCGGTTATACACCGCCTTAATTAATTTATCTGTTTTATTTTGTTAATTTATCTGTTTTATTCTGTTTTAAGTTAATGTTGCGCTCACCCCCCCCCCCCCCTTCTTGGTATCAGAGCCATTTTGTTGATTGTTTGAGTAATCTATTCTGTGTCTTCTCTTTTACTTACCTTGTTTGATTGTTCTGTTTAATTCATTCTGTTTATTGATTCTCATATCGTTGTACTCTTATTCCTTCTTATAAGTCCAGATCCAAACAATAAGACCCGAGCCAAACAGTAAGACCCAGTGAGGCCTGAGCGGGACGGCATGAGCGGATGAGCGCGTGGATAGGAATTAGATACCACTTTAAGAGAATCATGAAAATAGTATGTTTTACCCAGTTAGTCAGCACCAGATAGTTCGAGATAAGTAACCGTGAATAGGTTATTCAGGTCTTCCTCTTCAATGAGTTCTAGATCCAGAACTAGCCTACCTCCCCCAGTTCCAAACATAGTCAATGAAGAAGAATACCAAGTTGAAGATATTAGTTTAAATTTTAGTGATTGGAGTATTCCTCGTATTCCAACTAGAGAAATCTACAAAACTAGTTTCTTTAAATCAACTTTTCTTAGTGACTACACAGTTAAAACAGTAGAACAAATCTACTCTTTATCCAAAGAACATGAAAAGTGCCAGTTACTTACTACTAAAGCAATCAAGAGACATAAAGATCGTGGATCCAATTTCATCCACATAGGTTTGGTCCAAGTGGCCATTAATCCATTTGGTGGTGCTGGTCTCAATGCCTCAGTACTCTTAACCCTTCGTGATGCTAGATTTCTAGATTATGATGATAATCTCTTAGGAATAGTCGAAACTAGTCTCTGTAATGGTCCAGTTCATTTTAATTGCTATCCAGATCTAACCCTCAGCTTAACTGATCTTCACGTATTAAAAGCATTAACCCTTAATATTAAAACTTCTGGTTATAGAATGCTCCCTGGATCACAACCTCTAGGTCTTATCTATCGGATCTATTATAAGACAAGAGGAACTAATCTCAACATAAAGGTAATGAAAAAAGATGCTAAAGGACATACTCTATTAATTGAGAGTAGTTCTTTGGATGCCAATATTCAACTCAAGAAAACTATTGCTTGGAAATATATTTCTTTACCAAATGAATGGATTCTTGAGAATGAAAATCATCCAGTTAAAATACAAAATGATATCTGCAGTCTTGATAGAGTCCAGAAATATCTTGACGGAACAGTCAGAATAAGTTTTGATGAACAACGCCTTCTGACTTGCTCACGTCCTTCTACTCCCTTTAGACAAGATATTGACAAGGACAGTGAAGCTGTCCCTCATCTTGCAAGAAAGAATTCAAAACTTAATCCTCAGTTCAAAGACATTAAGTTAAAAGGCATTCAGATCGAAGAACAAATTAGTCATCCTTGTTATAAGCAAACTCCTCCAACCAATAACAAATCTCAGTCTGCACCTAATTCCCCTTCACCTTCTGATTTCATTGGTAAACTTAACTCAATAGATCCTTCGTTAAATACTATTAGTAAACCTTTTAAATATAATCTCTCCAAGTTACATGATGAATATTCATCCCCAGAAAATAAGCTTAAAAGGAAAATCTTCAGACAGTCACATAATGAGAAAGAACGCAATAAAGTTCTTCGTCATTGGCAAAGGTTCATGATAGATCATCGAATAGAAATTAAGTTCTTTGATTATCTCAAAAATTGTCATAATCAAGTCAATGTACTAACTAAAACCAATTGGAAAAAACCAGATAAATCAGTAATTTCTTCCTCCTATCCTCCACTAGACTCCATAACCCTAGATCATATGGGAACAGAGAAATTCCCGCCTCTCCTTTAAAAGTCACTACCACAGTCACTGATAACGACACATGGAAAATCATTGAACAAAATAATTTTACTAATCAATATTTACATACTATTGGGACTCAACTTGATAAGATTGAATTTTCCCTCACTCAGCCTACTATTACTCCCGTTGCTTCGACCCCCCTTGAGTCACCCATTATTTTTATGCCTACACATCGAAAAGGCCTCCCCAAAGCCCTTCCTGATCCTACTGTCATTCTCCAGATCGAGACCTTTCTCAAAACCATGGAGAAAGGCAAAGCTATTAAAGAAGACAAAACAATCACTGTTATTCATAATACTGATGATTCTGATAGTCCTTCTTCCACCTCTAGTTACCCCTCTGATATCCAGCAAATTGAACATGCTTTTTCTAACCTAGAAATTAATCGATTAGTCAATAAACACGTTAATCCAACTAGTCTTTTAAAAAATTGGTACCCCAGGCCGACACCTCCTGATCTTCAATATGAAGAAAGAAACACTCAAAATCAATTTTCTGTCTCTTCGGATAAACTTTATGAATGGAATATTGATGGGTTATCCGAACAAGAAATCCTTAATAAACTCAGTCATATTTCCATAGTAGCTAATAACTATGTTACTACACATAATCTTAGTCAACCAGAAATAGTTGATCTTCTTGCTTTAGGACTTTCAGGCATGTTAAAATCTTGGTGGGAGAAACATCTAACTGAAGATTCTCAAACACAAATCAAAAATGCTATTCAAAAGGACAATGGTGGTCTTCCCATTTTTTATGAAGCCATAGGTCGTGTTATTCCTGATGGTGTGAATACCCTTGTTTATACCATAGTTGACCAATTTTATAAACACTCCAAGTAACATCACCTCCAGAATCCATGACCAACTTACCAATCTCTCTTGTCCAACCATGAGTGATTTTAGATGGTATAAAGACGTATTCTTATCCAGAGTTATGATGAGAGACGATAGTAACAAACCATTCTGGAAAGAAAAGTTCATTAATGGATTACCTAACCTCTTTACTCATAAGATTAGAGATACTCTTAGTAAAGCCACAGGTAACATTGATTATGATACTCTTACATATGGAAATATCATCAGCTTAATCCAAAAGGAAGGATTAAGGATGTGTATTGATATGAAAATTAGTAACCAATTACAAGATGATAGGAAAAGAGCTAAATATGAAATGGGAACCTTTTGTGAACAATATGGTCTTCCACCCATAGTTTCTTCTAGACAAAACCCCAAATCACAAAATAAGAGTTACAAAGGTTACCGCAGGCACTATAAAAACAGGAAACCAGTCTTTCCAAAAAATGAATATTATTCTCAAAAGCCTAAACCTAAAAAGAAGTTTAGAAAAAAGATTTTTAAGAGAAAGAATACCCCTACTACCACAGATATTAGCAAAGTTAAATGCCACAAATGTGGTCGTCTAGGTCACTTTGCAAAAGTTACTATGCAAAAACAAAGATCAATCAGTTACAAATCCCTAGTGAAATTAAAGAATCCATTTACCAAATTTTTCAGTTAAAAGATACTGATGACAGTAGTAGTGATCTCGAAGTTGGTTCCTCCTCCCAGTCATCCGATACTTCTCCTAATTCTCCCAATATTACACTAGGATGTAAAGATAGTTGCTGCAATCCTAATAAGTCACTTAATGTCCTCACAAAAAATGATGAACAAGAACATCTACTTTTTGATTTAATTAGTAAAGTAGATGACCCTGAGTTAAAAACCTTATATCTTAAAAAACTTAAGGTATTATTAGGCAACTCAGAACCTGAAGCCCCAACCATTAGTAAACCCAATTTTAGTCTATATAAAAAAACTTTGGAAAGATTTAATAATAAACCAAAAGAAGTCACTATTCAAGATCTCCAAACAGAAATTAACGTAATAAAAACTGAGATTAAAAACTTCAAGGTATATCACCAAGTTATGAAAAATGATATTCAGGATCTCCAAACAGAAATTAACGTAATAAAAACTGAGATTAAAAACCTCAAGGCAGATCACCAAGTTATGAAAAATGATATTCAGGAATTAAAATAAAATCCTGCTTTCTCCTTTACAGGAAAAGAATCTTCTGGATCCTCTGATGAGGAAACCTCTGCTCATTCGGAAGTTTCAAAACATTCAAAATGTTCTGAATCTTCTAACAAACTCCAGACTTTAAATCACATTTCATTCCAAAAATGGTATACTAAAGTTACTCTTGTCATCAACAAAGATTTCAAAATTGAAGTCGTTGCTTTGATTAATACTGGAGCTGATCTTAATTGCATTCAGGAAGGTCTCATGCCAACTAAATACTATGAGAAAACCGCTGAAAGGCTAAGCTCAGCTAATGGAAGTAACATGGACATAAAATACAAGTTATATAAAGCTCATATTTGCCCAAACAATGTATGTTTTAAGACGTCTTTTGTCTTGGTAAAAAATATGACTGATAAATTAATTTTAGGAGTTCCCTTCATCTACCTCCTCTATCCCTTTACTACTGATAATGAAGGATTAGTTACTCGGCCTTTTGGACAAAAGGTCCAGTTTAAGTTCCTCGGTCCTCCTTCCAGAAAGGAGTTAAAATCAGTTATAGATTCTTCTGTTTCAAAAACACTAAATTTATTACATAATAAAACTCAACAGTTGAGTTTTTTAAAAGAAGAAATCAATTACAAAGGAATTGATGTTCAGTTAACTGAACCAGTTCTCCAAACAAAAATTCAAGATTTTGAACAACAAATTAAAAATACAGTTTGTTCTGATCTACCTACTGCTTTTTGGCACAAAAAAGACATTCTGTGAAGTTACCTTACATCAAAAGCTTTAGGAGACGACATATTCGTACTAAAGTCAGACCAATTCAAATGAGCCCTGAAGTCATGGAATTCTATAAAAAAGAGATTAATGACCTTCTACATAAGAAGATTATTAGAAAGAGTAAGTCACCTTGGTCGTGTCTAGCTTTCTATGTTCAGAAAAACTCTGAAATAGAAAGAGGAGTTCCTCGTCTAGTTATTAATTACAAGCCTCTAAATAAGGTCTTAGAATGCATTAGGTATCCTATTCCCAATAAAAAAGATTTTATTAGTCGCCTTAGTCAAGCAGTTATTTTCTCCAAATTCGATATGAAGTCAGGATTTTGGCAGATTCGCCTTCACAAAAAAGATAGGTACAAAACTGCATTCATTACTCCATTTGGTCATTATGAATGGGAATAATGCCTTTTGGATTGAAAAATGCTCCTAGTGAATTTCAAAATATCATGAATGATATTTTCAATCCTTACAGTCATTTTTCCATCGTTTACATTGATGATGTACTTATTTATTCCAAGTCAATTGATGAACACTGGAAATATTTGAAATCGTTTCTGGCCACAATTAAAAAAAATGGTCTAGTTGTTTCTGCTACAAAAATCAAGTTATTTCAAACCAATATCCGGTTCCTAGGTTATCATATCTATCAAGGCCAGATTCGTCCTATTGATAGGTCTCTCCAATTCGCAGATAAATTCCCAGATCAGATTTTAGAAAAGTCACAACTCCAGCGATTCTTAGGGTCTCTAAATTACATTGCTGATTTTTACAAATATCTTCGCAAGCAATGCAAGCCCATATTTGATCGACTTCAAATTAACCCTCCTCCATGGACCTCTGTCTATACTGATATAGTTAAATCTATTAAATGATATGTCAAGTCGTTGCCTTGTCTTGGCATTCCAACTACTGATTCTTTCAAAATAATTGAAACTGATGCCTTTAACATTGGATATGGTGGCATTCTCAAGCAACGAGTCAGTCCAAATGCGCACCTGAACAATTAGTTCGATTCCATTCTGGTGTTTGGACAAAAGCACAAAGTAACTATAGTACTATTAAAAATGAAATTTTATCTATTGTTTTATGTATAAGTAAATTTCAAGATGATATTTTAAATCAAAATTTTTTAGTCAGAGTTGATTGTTAAAGTGCAAAATATGTTTTAGAAAAAGATGTTGAAAATATTGCTTCTAAACAGATTTTTGCCCGATGGCAAGCTATTTTAAGTATATTTGATTTTGATATATAATATATCTAAGGAAGTAACAATTCTATTCCAGATTTTCTTACAAGGGAATTCTTGCAGAAATCTAACGGCAGACAAACAGCCTCCCCAGAGGCCCCAACTAGTTAAACCTTTGGACATTTGCTTCGGCAAAGCCCCAATCACCAGATCGCAAACCCAGTCACAATCATATGCTTTAGCAGTCACCAAAAGATTCCAACCACTTTCTACACCTCCTAATTACAAATCAGCCTTAGTTGATCCTACTCCTGATCCCTACTTAGACTCCACCAAATCCCAGTCACAAATACCTAATTACACAAAGTCACCCAGCGATTATATCGAAAAACCTTATTCTCCTTTGTTCTATATAGAGCCTTCACTGAATCACCTCACCGACTCGGTAGAATTAGTCAAAGCTTATTTCCTTCCTAATCTCCACTATTGTGCCAGTCAGCCTTTCAAGTCACTCTAATTCTACAAGAATAATTTATATTCTACTCATTCTATTCGGAATAACCCAATCTATGATAAAAACAACCCCAAGAAAGTCATCTACTATTCCCTCTACATTCTCCAGATCATGTCTTTAGATGAATGGGGATCCCACCCAGCATTAACCAAACAGTTACCTGATCATGACTATTCCTACAACTATCATGACTACATGACAGCTTGGTCTATTATTCTACTTCACCAAAATCCATCATTCACCCATTCATCCTTTGTTTTGACAACAAGTTTAATTACAAAGCACCAATTCCTACTTGGTTTCTTAAATGGTGGTCGTGGTTCGGCTCCATTCCAAAAATCCTCCCTCCTATTCTAGCAGATCAAATCAAATATTTCCATACAGTCTATAAAGTCAGTAAACATAACTCCCAGTTCCCAATTCTCTTCCTATTTTCTTGTAAGTACAAAGTCCCTTGGATTTTCAAATAGTTATATGACATTCAAGGAAATACAATCATTCGTCGCCACTATGTCAAATGGTGGGATGCTTTCAAAATCGCCAGGATTCTTGATTATATTAAAGAAGAATTCCCAGCTCCAGTTACAGCCGCTCCAGTCATGGTCACTCCTCCACCACAACAAGTTACTCAGCCAAGACAATTAGGCTCTGCCCCTACTTCAAAGTCACGAAAATCCACTCCCAAATCAGAGTTGGATTCACTCAAGAAAATGGCAGCAGATTTAACTAATCGCATCCACGAGATGTCACAAGAAGAAGAAGAAAAAGTTCATGCCTCCTCTGCTGAGGAATCCAGTTACCAACTTATATGATGACTCAGTATTTCAGGATAGTCAAAATCCCTACGATGATCCTTACTGAGGATTTTGGGAAAAGTCACCATTGCTACAGTAACAAGTCAAATTCACTATTTCAACAGTAATTGTCGGCAGAACTACTATTTCTACAGTATCCCGACAAAAGTACTGTTCATCTACAGTAACCGCCAGCACAAAACGACAGGAACAGTAACTTACTATTCATGAACAGTCACAGATGCCTCAAAAGTCAAAAGTTACTTTTCAAAAGCCGGGAATCATGCCAAAAATCAGGCTGAAGTATCTCACAACAGGGAAGCAGCTCAGCTATAAATGCAGTGCTCAACCGCATTGTTAATCAGGCTTCGTTTGAGAGAGAATTCAGGCTTCATTATATTTTCTCATTGTAATATTCAGTTCAGTTCTTTTGTATCCTTCCTGAGTGTAATACAACAACAATATGCTGTATACATTAGACTACTATCAGTTACATTAAGTTTGTAAGTCATTTTCAGTTAATATTCTGTTGTAACTATTTTCAGTAATACGAGTTTGATTCAGTTTTTTATTTTGTTATTATAATTATATATACCTTGGTCGGTTATACACCGCCTTAATTAATTTATCTATTTACCCTTGTTTATACCATAGATGACCATTTTATAGGCACTCCAAGTAACATCACCTTCAGAATCCATCATTCACCCATTCATGGTTCCTTTGTTTTGACAACAAGTTTAATTACAAAGCACCAATTCCTACTTGGTTTCTTAAATAGTGGTCATAGTTCGGCTCCATTCCAGAAATCCTCCCTCCTATTCTAGCAGATCAAGTCAAATATTTCCATACAGTCTACAAAGTCAGTAAACACAACTCCAAGTTCCCAATTCTCTTCCTATTTTCTTATAAGTACAAAGTCCCATGGATTTTCAAATGGTTATATGACATTCAGGGAAATACAGTCATTCGTCGCCTAGTGTCAAATGGTGGGATGCTTTCAAAGTCGCCAGGATTCTTGATTATATTAAAGAAAAATTCCCAGCTCCAGTTACAGCCGCTCCAGTCATGGTCACTCCTCCACCACAACAAGTTACTTAGCCAAGACAATTAGGCTCTGCCCCTACTTCAAAGTCACGAAAATCCACTCCCAAATCAAAGTTGGATTCACTCAGGAAAATGGCAGCAGATTTAACTAATTGCATCCACGAGATGTCATAAGAAGAAGAAGAAGTTAATGCCTCCTCTGCTGAGGAATCCAGTTACCCAGTTACCAACTTATATGATGACTCAGTATTTCAGGATAGTCAAAATCCCTACAATGATCCTTACTGAGGGTTTTGGGAAAAGTCACCATTGCTACAGTGACAAGTCAAATTCACTATTTCAACTGTAATTGTTGGCAGAACTACTATTTTTACAGTATCCCGACAAAGTACTGTTCATCTACAGTAACAGCCAGTACAAAATGACAGGAACAATAACTTACTATTCATGAATAGTCACAGATGCCTCAAAAGTCAAAAGTTACTTTTCAAAAGCCGGGAATCATGTCGGAAATCAAGCTGAAGAATCTCACAACAGGGAAGCAGCTCAGCTATAAATGCATTGCTCAACTGCATTGTTAATCAGGCTTCGTTTGAGAGAGAATTCAGGCTTCATTATATTTTCTCATTGTAATATTCAGTTCAGTTCTTTTGTATCCTTCCTGAGCGTAATACAACAACAATATGTTGTCTACATCAGACTACTAATATTCTGTTGTAACTATTTTCAGTAATACGAGTTTGATTCAGTTATTTATTTTGTTATTATAAATATATATACCTTGGTCAGTTATACACCGCCTTAATTAATTTATCTGTTTTATTCTGTTAATTTATCTATTTTATTCTGTTTTAAGTTAATGTTGCGCTTCCCCCCCCCCCCCCCCCTTCAATGATTGTTTTGTCTTCTTTAATAGCTTTGCCTTTCTCCATGGTTTTGAGAAAGGTCTCGATCTAGAGAATGACAGAAGGATCAGGAAGGGCTTTGGGGAGGCCTTTTCGATGTGTAGGCATAGAAACAGAGTATATTATAGTTAATTACTATAATATAATATTATAGTAATTATATAATTATAGGAGGTTGTAGAGGTGCCCATTATATTATTATTTCATCAATTCTTAAATATAAAAAAGATGTATAAAATTTTACAACCTTACACCTGTTAATTATTTTTTTCATTAAAAAGGGAATTAAAACTTCCTATGGAATGTGAACGCTGAATTAAGGCCTTCTTCCTGCCCATCTTCATCGGCTCCATTAGGGCTTCCTTCCCGTCGCGTGAAACTGTGCCAGCGAGGTGTGGTGGTCCCAGAGAAGACGAGCGACAGCCACGCAACAGTGGCAATGAGCAATGCCACCACCGCCACGATGACGGTGCCGATACGGCTTTGCCTCCACCGGCGACTTCACAATCAGCTGATGTCTTCGTCATGTTGATGGTTGTGGGGCGAAGTCGTCAACTTTACTGACTTCATCGCCGCCAACGTTAATGTTCTGTTTGAGTTCTGTATTCATTAATGGGTTGTTGATAGATGCAAGCAGTACAGAAGAGATGCAATATTAGAGCTCCTGCTATAATAAGGTCTTTGTGTTTGTGTGTGTTTTGTGTGTGAGAAAGATTTTATCCTTTGCTTGTTCATCCATGTCAAAACCAGAAAGTGCAGCAAAAAACCCAGAAACAACTGATTCAGTCTCACGCAGAAATAGTTTCCTTATTGCTGGCCAGGAATCATCTCCAGCGCCATCCAAGATTAGCTTCCACAGGTCCTGATAGTCCCTCATTCAACATTGTCGAGAGAGAAAGAAAGGATATTGTAGAGAGAATAAGGGTATTTAAGTCATTATAATGTATATAGTGCACGTGACTAAGATCCGTTAATTTTAGACGGTCAATTAACGAGGGTTGATATGATAGTTTATGTAGTTGAGGGGCTTAATAGATAGTTTTTGTAAACAACAAGGAGGTTTTCAGATTTAAGCAATAAACAACTTATTGGGAACTTTTTACAAACACCCAGTGGTGTGGTGTGATTTCCGTAAAATGACAAGTTGACAACAAAATAAAAAGAATAAGGATAAAAAAAATTTAGCACACTAAATAAAATAAGGATTACAAAAAAAAAGGAACAAAAAAATATGAGACTATTTGAAAAAAAAAAAAAAGTCAAATTAATTAAAAACAAAATATTAATTAAAAACAATAAGATAAGATTCAAATTAGTAGGATCCATTAATTCCTTTGATGAGATTCAATAAGATAAGAAATCCATACGTTGATTCCTTTGATGAGACATGAAGTGGGTCTGCATCCAATCACTCTGAATTTTCGAGCGATGCTCAGTTCCCTGAAGTGAGCTGAACTGCATGATCCCCTTCTTGGGCATTGATCTGAGGAGAAACTTAGCTTGACCTAGCATTTTCGTTTAAAGATGTAAAAGTTTATGATTAAATATCTAAATATATATGCATATGTATATATATATAAAAGATACATATATCAAAAAAAGAAAAGGTAATATTTAAACAGAAATGAAGAGTGGAAATGGCCAAATGGGCTTCTATAGTGGATTTAATTCAAACAATGGATCGATTTTGAGAGGCCCATTTGAATTGGAAAAAATTTAAAGGCCCTTGGTTACCATTTTAGGGGTGGCAATTTATATTCGTGGGTCATAATCGTGTCGTGTCGATGTAAGGGTATTATACTAAACAGGTAAACCCAAATCCAACCCATTAAATAATCATTTCAAGAACCCTCAACACTAACCCAACCCGTTTATTAAACGAATAAACGTGTTAACTCGTTTAATGACCTCTTCAGTTGGGTGGGCTTGGGATTAGGAGATTGGCCCCCTTTAACAGTGCTCTCCTTGGTAAGTGGCTTTGGAAATTCGGCAGTGAAAGGCATAGATTATGGAGAAGGGTTATTTGCTATCGCTTTGGGGAGGAGAGAGGGGGGTGACGCTAGGCCAATCAGGTCTGCTAGTGGAGTAGGGGTGTGGAGGGCCATTGGAAAAGGATGGGACGAGTTTTCCAAACATGTTAGATTCAAAGTTCGGGATGGAAGGTTTGTCCAGTTTTGGGAGGATCCCTGGTTCTTTTGGGATAGGCCTCTGGCTCTTTTGTTTCCAAGGCTGTTCAGGATTGCTGTTGACAAACATACTATGGTTGCTAACTACTATCGCCTTGATAGCAGGAGGTTATCTTGGGATGTGCGATTCCGGCGATCTTTACAGGATTGGGAGTTGGATGATGTAACTGGCTTGTTGGCTCTCTTGTACAGACAGGAGGTGGAGGGCACCGGTGTTGACTCCCTGTTTTGGGTGCACTCTTCTTAGGGGATGTTTCAGGTCCGGTCTTTTTTTGCATGCCTTTCTGGTTTTCATGGCGCTTCCTTCCCGTAGAAGACGGTGTGGTTGTCTAAGGCGCCTCTTAGGGTGGTCTTTTTCGTGTGGACTGTAGCTTAGAGCAAGATTTTGACTTTGGATAACTTGAGGAAACGAAGACATATTATTGTTAATCGGTGTGGTCTTTGTAAGTTGAATGGAGAGTCAGTGGATCACCTGTTACTGCATTATCCTGTGGCTCATGATTGTTGGAGTCTCATTTTTGATTTGTTTAGTATTCATTGGGTTATGCCTCGGACATCTCGGGATTTGCTGGATATTTGGAGGGGCCAATGGGTGGGGGCTCAGGCGAGAGTCTTCTGGAGGGTAACCCCCTTTTGTGTTTGGTGGAGCATTTGGAAAGAGCGGAATAGAAGATCTTTTGATGGGAAGGAGGCCTCCATTGGGGTGTTGAAATTCTCTATTATTTGTACTCTTTTTTGTTGGGGTTGGGGGAGAGATTTTTCCTCCATTGAGGATATTGTGGACTTTGTGGGTTCCTTGAGATCATAGTTTCAGTTTTTTGTATAGCTTGGGACGCGTTCCCCTTTTGAACGCCTTTTATACATTTTACTTATCAAAAAAAATTAATAGTTAATCAAATAATAAATAAATTTGTCACATTTAACCCAAATATTCAAAATAAGAAGAAAAATCATAAGATATAGATAAGATTTATGTTGAATGACTTAATTATTAGTAATTGGATTTAAACCAGTAACATATTACATGTCATATTCACAATTATAACCCGACACGGTTAAACGGGTTAATCGTGTCACACTGTTTATGACCCAAACCCGTTTAAAGTCAACCCAAACTCGCTTATCTCGTGCCGTGTTCGAATCATGAGAGTGAGCTTACATCTCGGGACTGAGAATGAACTCCAGACCAAGTGGTACCATTTTTTGGCTGATGGTGAGGTGCTAGCCAAAACATTGTGTGGGATACAAAGAATGTGCCATTAGGAGAGGGGATCCAAATGGAAGAATCATGGGCTTCACCGGGAGGATCAATCATAGTGAGCTCTGGGAAATCATCAATTACCTCAGATGGGAAACTCCACTCATTGTTGATCACAAGTGATTATAGTTTTTGATTGGGAAGAATGCCAGAATTCTGGATTGCCTCCGTAGTGCATCTGTGAGAGACAGAGGGACTCCACCAGTCCAATTGTCCTCCCAAAAAAACGTGTGACATCCCGAACCAACCTTTTTCTTCATCATTGACCTAGCAACTCCCCTTAGCTGTAGGATCCTCTTCTAATTGGCAGAGCAGACCTGAGGAGTGTTAATTGTCCATAAACATCTATCTCTGATGAGTTGAACATTCACCCATCTAGCCCATAAGCTGTCCCTTTAGTTAGAGGCAATAGACCATAAGTGTTGTAGATTAGAATCCCAATCCACCACACTCTTTAGGCTGACACACTGACCACCAGGTGATCTTTGCCCGTGTGTTTGTACTATGTACCTAACCATAGGAAATTCCTCAGGATACTGTTAACCTCTGTGATGACTGACATAGGTTGGATGAATAAGGAGGACCAGTAGTTAAGCATACTATACAAGACCGATTGAGTAAGTTGAATCCTTCCCGCATAAGAGAGAAAACTGGATGACCAGTGATCTTCTCCACTAGGCCTCTACAATTAGCTGGTTGAGCCTAGAGGAGATTAGGGGAACACCAAGGTACTTAATAGGACCACACTCAAACCCAAGTTGGGTCTTGATATCATTAGTCAAATCAATGTCAATCCCTGAAGTGAAAAACACACTTTTGAGCTATTTATACACAGACCAGAGATAGTAGTGAAGTGGTCCAGTGCCTACTTGAGAGTAGAAACTGATAGGATATCCTCGTGACAAAAAAGTAGAAGATCATCTGCGAAGATCAAGTGAGAGATAGCAAGCTTCTTGCAACTAGAGTGATACTTGAATGAGGGTCTGTCGGCAATGAATCTGTTAATGATTGATGTTAGCACCTCCATTGCTAGGACAAAAAGAAGCGGAGATAATGGATCCGGGCCTTAGACCCTTGACTCCTTTAAAATGACCATTGAATTCCCCATTGAGTGAAACTGTAAATGCTGGAGTAGTAATACAAGCTTTGACCCATCCAATTAATGAAGAAGGGAAACCAAAAAGTAGTAGAGCATCCAACATGAAATCCCAGCCCACAGAATCAAAAGCCTTCATCAAATCAACCTTAATATAGCACACCTAGGTGGTCTTAGGTGCTTGTGATACCCCTGTAAGAGCTCTTGAGCAAGCAAAACACTATCTCCAATATTCCTACCTTTGACAAAGGCATTCTGGCAAGGATCGATCAAAGAAGGTAGAGCCAATGCATTTGTTAGCTAATAATTTAGCAATACATTTGTAGATTGTGTTACAACAGGAGATAGGCCTATAGTCATTCATAGTGGTTGGGTTGGTAACCTTAGGAACCAGTGCAATATAAGGAATTGTTGATCTCCTTGAGCATTCTTCCATTCTTCCATTGACAAGTGATGTCGAGTATCATTTAATAATTTCTCTAATTTCAACTCTCACAAATTTATTTATTTTATTTATATTTTTATTTTTATTATATAACTCTTGCCCATTTATCACAGAGTGTATGCCACATGTAGGAAGGAAACCAACAATGCTCGCTTCGAAAGCCTGATTCCTGGTTTTCAATCTTTACGTTTACACAGCCTTGCTCGTAAAGGAAGGAAGGAGGCTTATCAATTTTGCCTCCCAGCCGATTATTATGTCGACCAACATTTTCATCATCTTATTGGTGTACGATGGGGGTTGAAGAAGTAGTACGATTTTAAGGTAGAAGGCAGAAATCATCTTTGCATTTGTTTTATATCTGTAGTTGTAGTTCTTCTTATACACACAAAAAAGCTTCAGTCTCTATCTATTTATTTATTTTTTTTTGGGTAATTTGGGTTTTTTTTTTTTTTCTCAGCTACGATTTTGAGTGGAGCCCTAAAGATTCTATTTTCAAATTGATTATCATGTTTTTCCTGCCGGAAATGGTATGCTACTGTAGCATATTATTACTCACATTTATGTTAGAAAATACAAGTATATGTAGTTATGTTGTGGGGATTAATTAGACAGACTAATGTTGTTCCAGAGGTCCCTTACTGTGATTCATTCAAATTTTTGTGACAGCAAGAGAAGTGGGAGACTCTTAGGTCATTATTATATGTTTGTTCGGAGAAGTTCATTCAGGAACTCATTGTCCAGTAGGCAGAAGAGGGAAAACTCATTGAGTTGGTTGCTTTGCTTTCGGTAGATTCGCCTCAATTACACATTAAATCAATAGATTAGAGCAGAAATTAAAGGGCAGTAGAAGCAATAATAAATTGGCTCAGAAGAAGAGGTTGATGATGTGTGTGATGTTATTGCTTGAAATCTTTGAGAGGATTGGTGAGGAGATAGAATATTTGGTGTCCGGATCACATGTCATTGTATGTTACTATACTCCCTCACTTCTCTTATTCTTGTGAATTTAATGACATTGGTGTTAGTTTTGCCTAACTAATAGTAGTAACTTTTATGTTGGTTGACCTCGTGCAACACCAGTATGTGGCGCCCTGTTCTCCCCCTCTAGTGTGGTTTGATGGTAGAATGTGGTCTCTTTATATAACACCTTATTTTCAATTTTATTTGCCATTTTCTGGTTCCTTGCAGCCGACTGAGAGTTCAAAGTGGGCTGAAACAATGGCAAAATTACTTGTTTTCAGGCTCACGGATATAGGCTTCCCAGTCACGAATAAAGTTGAAGTTCTTAAACGTATGAACTGGTTTGTTATACCCTATACTTGTATTTTATATGGTTTGTCTTTTCATCTACTTGTATTTTGTACTTGATTTATTAAAAATTTGCCCTGAATTCCTTAATTGCCAACACTAACGGGCATCTTCTTATTACCGAAAGTTTATTGGATGACCGGCAAGGGGAGTTGTCAGGTTGTTGATTGGTTCCTTCCTCTTACAATAAACTCATTGTATTTCCTGAGTGTGCCAAAGAAGAAACAGTTAAGACACATCTTGTTTAAAGTTGTTAATATATAGTTTTTTTTTTTTTTTCGTTCTTCTCTTTTTTTTTGAACAGAAGGATCCTAACATCCCAGTGCACACAACGATTCAGATTCCTCCAATAACAAAGGTAAGAAAGATCTCTCTCTCTCTCTCTCAATAAAAAAAGAATATCTTTTATAAAGTGTTGATGGGGTTTTGGTCTCTGAAACTACTGACACGTCTTCTAACAAGTAATTTGTTGAATTCATAATAATTATGGAAGTTAGTTCATGATAGTATATTAGTATGATTAGACTTAGAATATAGGAAAAGGGACATGCAAGAAATGGAGTTGGATTCATTATGATTAGGAGAGTGATGTTGTTTGTCTACATGAAACTACTAAGTAGGTAGTTGAAAAGGTTAGAAAATTGAAAACATGGGATATAAACTTTATCAGACCGGAAAAGAGAAACTGAGAAATGGAGTAGGTGTTATCATCAATGAGAATTTAAAAGATGCTATAATTATTATTGGAAAGAAGATTGGATAATATTCTTAGCACTTATGCACCACCAGGAGCCAGGATTTCAAGTGGGGGCACACTGCCAAAAAAAAATAATAATAATACGGAGTATATATATATATATATAACAACTATAAAATTTAAAAAGACAAAGAAGAAGAAAATTATTAAAATATAAAAGGAAAATAAAAATGAAAAAACTTTAATAGGAAATAGTTAAAAAGTTTCAATTGAGGAAGAAAAATTTGACTTTTTCTATTTAGGAAATTTAAGGAATGTGAAGGGTAAAAGAGAAAATAAAGAAAAAATAAGAATATAATTTTAGGAATTACAAATTTGAGGGGGGGCACTATATAAATTTTGTCATATATATGAAAAAAATTTTAAAAATTATCACATATATTATAGGTTGCTGCGCATTCAGGGGGGCACGTGCCCCCCCCTAGGCCTTCATTGGCTCCGTCCCTGTGCACCACCCCAAGTAGGACTAGATGAACACATATTTTTCTTTTTTATTTTGGTAAGTGACTGTGGCACAGTGTGGACGTGGTTAGTTAATTTAGTTAAAGACAATGCTGATTAGACATAGAGGGGGTGAATAGGTCTTCTGCTTGATTTTTATGATTGATTAATTAACCACGCCGATTAACAATTAAATCTAAACCAAGCACAAAATAAACAATATAGTAAAGCAAGTAAAGGAAAGAACACACCAGATTTTTTAACATGAAAAAACCTCAGTGAGGAAAAAAACCATGGAGACTAGACTAGACGTCTCGGGCAAATCAATCCACTATCTCAAAGAAAGTTACACAAACCTTGTCTCAGTCTCACATTGTTTACTCTGCCAATAACTAGTCGCTGAACATCCCAAATGGACTTGTCCATTACCTTTAAGTGGACCAAATACGAGCCAAACCATTTTGTCTTTTTTCCCTACATGATTGTAAGCTAATCCCCGAAGAGAATTTAATGTCACAAATTAGTTTACTAGTTTTACATGTATCTGTAAAAGGACAACAAAAAATTAGAAGTAAAGTAAGTACTAACCTAAGAACTAAATGGTGGAATTTGAGAGAGGAGAAAGTAGAATTTTTTTAAATAGATGATAAAAAGCAGCAATATGAAATTTAGAAGATGAAACTAACATAGAATAGGGTGATTGAATGTACTAAATGAGTATAAGAAGATGCCCTTGTAGAATCAATGGGAAGAGGACCATTTTTCAAAGAAAACCAGTGTTGGAATGTAGAAGTTCCATTTCTCATAAAAACAAAAACATAATGTTATAAACTTCTACAGAAGTTAGAAAATTGAGACGAAAAAAAAAGGGGTGACATTATCTTGCTGTGGTCCTGTCAGTGGAAGCTCCTGAGGGAGGAGGCCTCGGTACAAACCTTATTACCGTTTGCATGTATTATACTAATCATTAATCACAATTCTGATTCTAAATCTAAAATGTATTAGCCCAGTGCCAAGACTCCTACCATTGCAAAGTTTGTAGAGGATTAAATGTACGCAGTCTTATCTCCACATGCGGAAAGGCGATTTCAGGGTCGAACATGTGACCTCCATATTACAACGAAACAAACATACCATTCTGCCAAGGCTACCTTCTCATTCTATGTCTTTTCTCATTTTATATATAAATATATGATTCTCTTAATAAGGACTGTTTCCATTTATGCTTTGTCTGTTCTTAAGAGTTCTAATCTCTAGTTATTCTTATTCTATAAATTTATATAGTTATTATCCTTTATTATTTATTAAAATAATAAATAATAAACATGTGAAGTCTGTAGAGGATTAAATGTACGCAGTCTTACCTCCACATGCGGAGGGGCGATTTCAGGGTCGAACATGTGACCTCCATATTACAATGAAACAAACATACCATTCTGCCATGGCTGCCTTCTCATTCTATGTCTTTTCTCATTTTATATATAAAATATATGATTCTCTTAATAAGAGGACTGTTTCCATTTATGCTTTGTCCGTTCTTAAGAGTACTAATCTCTAGTTATTCTTATTCTATAAATTTATATAGTTATTATCCTTTATTATTTATTAAAAAATTCGACAATCATTCATTGATGTTTTATTATAGTTAATTTCAAATAAATTTATATTTCAATCACACCGACCAAATCTGGAATTATAATCAACCATTCACAAGTATAATAATATTGCTTATTGTTGATTCCGATATCTATATCTACAAATATCTACATAGGTTCAAAATTTTAACACATTGAATCACCGAGTCTGGACATTTATATATATATATATATATATATATATATATATATATATATATATCTGTTCATACCATCTTCCAAGTGTAACTCCATGAGAGATATACTAAACTCAATTAGAAATCTTTCTTGGTCCTTGCCTATCTACCATCAATAGAGCATGCATCTTCTTCTCACGACTCTGTTGAATCAGTATATCCGAACGCAGGGCTCGCTACCTGGTCCTGGACAGAACATGACCCCATTCTGACTAAACATATCGGTATAGATGTATAATCATTAATCATATTTCACATTCATATCATGTTTAACATGTCTCTATTCGTCTCACTATCACTTATAATATATAGCGTGTACTAACGAGTTGCAGTCCATGTTTCTCTTTTTTTATTATTTTTTTCTGTGAAGTGTAGATGTGTAACGGTGTGTGTGTGTATTTCCCAAACATAGTTAATCAATGATTTTGTAACTTTTCACATAAAGGAAAATGAATCAAAGCCACTGTAATTAGAAATCTTAAACAACCAAGTCATGTGATTTATTACCCGTGTATCCCAATTACACGAAGGAGAACAGATTCATTATGAACTAGATTTAAGTATTTTTAAATTAAAGCAATTAAGATTGTCACTTGCCTTTTTCAACTTATAGTATGCTTGTCCAGTCCTTTTAATCGTAGGTTGTTCCTCCGGCTTCCTGCAGATCATGTCTCTCTTGAGACTGGCTTCTTGTTTCTTCCCTTTTTCAGGATTGATTTTTTTTTTTTTTTGTTTTTTTTGTTTTCTTTTCTTCTCTCTCTATATATATGTGTGTGTGTGGAGTCATTAGGAATAGGATATCTCTATTTTGATATAGATTAGTTTATTCTATATATAAAATTTGAACCTTTTCTTCTTAATATGTGCATATAGAACATAGAAAGTGAAATATATGTTTGAGTATGATATGATGTTCCTTTAACATGCCCAATTATGTAGGAATTTATAAATTCAGAATTCACGGATGGGAGCTTTCGTGCTAGAATTCCATCAGAACATAATTTCGTCATGTATTGGAAGTCCAGTATTATGTTAGCATGATTTTGTATGCATTCGTTGTGAAGAATAACTCAGCAAAGCATTGCTCTCACTCCTTGTTATGAAGAGTATAATAGTCATAGTATCCCGTTTCTGCCTTCCCTCTTTTGTAATCGTAATTATGATAATAATTGCTGTTTACCATCCCATTTTCGCAGAAGCCAGTTGAGCAGCAGTGGAGGTCAATCTCGACACTCTCTTCACAGGAGAAACCAGGTTTACTTTCTATGGTGCAGTCAAATTATATGTCACACAGATTTACAAGAAGGTTCAGTCCAAAGTTTTGCACAGCTACTGAAGCTCAGACAAGGAAAACATTCCAAGTGATCAGGCGACCTGTGCCAGGTCTTTCGTTGAGCAAAAAATTGTCCTCGTTTCTGTCGGTCATCAAGTTGATTTGCCTAAGTGACATCTTTCCAGATATGGACGCTGTTATTTATCCTCCCTTTTCTAGATTTTTCCTTGCTAATTTGTATAGATCCAAATGATTCCTAATGGCATCTTTTTGTTGTGGATTTGGTTATTATTTGGTTGGAAGTTTTACATTTTTACTTATCATGTATGATGATTGATAATATGAGTTTTATATGTATGGTAGCATTTTCTTTTTCACCAACTTATTTACTTAAAATAATTTTGCTAATGGTTTTTTCATCTGATTGTAGGCATATGAAAGCTGTAGTTTCCATTTAGGTGCAAACATTGAAGTTTTGTGGTGAGCCTTAATTCCACACTCATGAAGTATACAAGTGAGTTTATTTTACGAGGAAGAAATCCATTGAACAACCTGAAAACTTCAGTTGCTCCTCATCACAGGAACTTGAATGTCCAGGTATGGAAGAAACGAAGAAGACATCCATTAGTGTTAGCTATTAAGGACTACGTTACAAAAAAAATACGAGAGGAAACAAACCAAGTCAAGAATGAAACAGAAGACCATATTAGATACAAGTAGATGGCAAAAAAAGTTGTAGATAAAATACAAGTAGATGGTATGACAAACCAGTTCAAATGCTGAAAAACTTCAAAAAATTCATTCGTGACTAGGAAGCCTGATTCCTTGAGCTTGTCTAGAAGAATTTTTGCATATCTATCAGCGTGCTCCGAAGGCTGTTAAAAGGATCCAAAAGAAGGCAAATAATATTGAAAAATAGCTGAAACAAAAAAGAGACAAGGATAAAAATTAAAAATGCCTTGTAAGGAGGTCATGGTGCTCTACCATCAACCACACCAGTGTTATCAAATTCAAGAGATCGAGCAGGGAACTGAGGAGGTAATGTAACATACCATGGCATGTGCCTGGTTCACACAAAATCCTATGTCATGACTACTTCTCTCGTAGATTTCAAGCAACAACATCACCCACATCATCAATTTACTACTGCCCATTAATTTCTGCTCCTCAACAATTAGTGACACAATCTTAGTTGCAATGCTATTACGTAGTGTGTCAATCCTGGTTAGCCATTCGGTTTTTCTTTGTTCTTGGCAACTAGTTAACGATGCATCATAATCAGATGAAAAATAGTAGGATTTAACCGGAGCAACCGGAGCAAAGCATAGCAAAGCAGCCAACTTAATGGGCTTTCCTTCTTCCGCATAATGGCAAATGAGATCCTGGACCTCCTTGTGCTCTGCATCGTGTACACTAGCCCTAGTAATCTCCCATAGTCCCCACTGCCACAATGAGCCACCGCATTAGCCTAATTTATCCCAACATACTTCTTAATTCATCTGAATCGTAAATTTTCTATGTAAATCATGCTCTACAGAAGCTGCATGCCTTTTTCGGCAGGCATAACATGAAAATCAACTTGAAAATTGAATCTTTAGGACTCCACTTAATATCGTAGCTGTACCCAAAACAAAATCAAAAATCAAACCCAAAAAAAGAAATAAATATAAGTAGTAGTTCATGTCTGTGTGTATAAAGAAAGCTTAAAAGAAAAAGATGAATTTTGACTTCTACCATAGATATTCTAACATTTCCTTCATTGGGAGAAACTGCCGGTGATTTCGATTGCTCTTGTGCCCTTTCTTCTCGATTACACATGTATGCATCTCTATATATCTGCTTTGATGTTATAAAATCAGGTATATAAATAACAGAGATCTCAGCTATGCTAATTTATAGTATTCCAACATAAAGTCACACAGTAATCAGCTGGGCGCAAAATCGACAAGCCTCCTTCCTGATGGTACTTAGTGGTAGGATTGCAACTTGGGTTTGGCAAAACCTTACGGAAAAAAAAAAAAAAAAAAAGCCTAGGGTTTGGCAAATTGAATACAACCCGAGCACAGTTCGATTTTTTGCGGGCAATCATGTTAGTTGGTCGCAATCGTGTGGCGTTGATTTAAGGGTATTTTACAAAACCACTCAATCCGACCCGAACACGATCCGTTTAATAATCGTGTCAAGAACCCTCAATACTAACCCGACCTGCTTATTAAATAATCTCTAGTCCACAAAATAATAAATTATAATATACAAGTTTAGATAGTTATATTTAAATTGAAATTTGTTTATGACACGTATAGTTAAACAGGTTACACGGATTGAACCCCTCAACCCAAACATGACACGATTAATTAAACCGTCGTGTCAATCCGTTTACGACCTGAATCCGTTTAAGGTCAACTCAAATCTATTTAACCTGTGTCATATTGACGGGTCGTGTTAAATTTTGTCACCCCTGTCTAAATCTGTCAAAGTACTTTTAGGAGTAAAATAACTATACTATCATTTTGACTTCTTGTTGGCTTAGAAAAAGGATATTTGAATTTTGTTCATGACAGAAATATTCCAAGTGACCCATTCACCAGAATGACCTAATGACACCTAAAAGAGAATATGAGAAGTTCAAAATGGTAGTATTGGTTTGCATTTGATGACTAAATTGGCCGCTTAAATGGTTATATTTGATTTGGTATGTATGGGATTTTAACTGGAAGGAGTTTGCAAAACGTTCATTCAAAATTATTAAAAGTCATATTTTTATCTTTAATTTTCATGTTCTTAACTTTAATATAACAAACTGTGCTTTTATTGCTTCAAAATCATTATTTCTAAAGAGCATTTCAAATTTAACACAATTTATTCAAACATCCATTTTCATACCTATAAATCACAAAAAGTCTTTCCCAGAACATTTTCAAATAGAAGGACCTAATAGCGACTGCTTATAAAAGAGATTGTTTTTTTTTTTCTTTTCTTTTCTTTTCTTTTTTTTTTTTTTTTTACTCGTTTCCAAATGGGAGGCCAAAACTCAATAAAACCCAAACTTTAGTATTACTTAAAAGTGATTGCTTCGATGATCAAACATGCAGTATGTATCCTGGGAGCATAAACACCTACAGACATTTTTTTCATATGCACCACTCCATCACACACACACACATATATATAATCCATACACATAGTACCATATGGGTCTTTATGGCATATTGGTTTTGCGCCTATGAAGCACGGACACCGACACGAGATATGGGTACGACACGACACGGATACAGTGACACGGCAAATTTCAAAAAAATAGGACACGGACACGGCGGGGATACACCTATAAAATAATATATATATATATATATATATAATTATATATTCAAAATATAATTACTAGAACCTTACATATTCATTTTTTTAATAACAAACAGATATATATAAATACAAAATTACGAATAAAATAACAACAAATAACATGACAAATTTCAATAATTTCATCTTTGTTATAGAAAAAACATAGACTAGACAAAATAGAAAATAAATGAAAAAATAAAGTTGATCCAACTTCCAAACGAAGATGTGCAGAAAAGACATAGTTATAATGGGCTAAATATGTGCATGAATAAACATATATACTTTCAGTCTTTCACAAAGTCTTGTTCATGTAACTTTTAAAAATAAAAATAAAAATGTTTTGTTTATGTACAGAGATAATTAAAGAAGAAGAGAAATTGACAGAGAAAATAAATTAACTGTGTAGTACTCTTGTCTATAGTTGTTATTTTATTTTTTCAAAATTTTAATTTTAAACTTCTAAAAAATTACATAGTTACCCCATTTATCTTTAAAAAAAAATTACAAAATATACCCATCCGTGTCCGAGCCGTATCCACCCCGTGTCCAATAAACAATTATTTCTGAACACTTCACAAAAATGTCGTACACGTGTCCGGGCCTCGGACACGCTTGTCCGTGTCCGAAAAGTATTCGACACCGGTACGAGACCCCTAGAAGGAGTGTCCGTGCTTCATAGTTTTGCGTACATGTATATATATAAATCAATTAAAAGAGAATAAATTAGAGATACAGTACCATAGAAGAATATTACAATTGGGAGTCATATCCACCACTCCATTTTATATATATATATATATATATATATATATAATTCATTCACATAGTACCATATGGGTCTTTATGGCATATTGGTTTTGCATAAATGTATATATAAATCAATTAAAAGAGAAGAAAAAAGAAAAAAGGACTCACAAGTCAATGTGCTGTAGAGGAGGATGAACCATGTTTTCTTTGCCAAACAAAATAGGGGCATTTTTGTTATTTAAGTTTAAAAATATTTTGTATTAAATTATATTTAAAAAATGGGGGTAATGGGTCAATTCGTTTGTGTCTTAACCCAAAAAGTAAATTGGGGTGTAAAAGTTAAAACTAAAATGTTCATCTAACTAAGATTTGACCTAACCTAAAGGGGTATCAGTATAATTTTACTCTTATTTTTACAATTAGGGTTAGGCTGGCTTGAAATTTTTTAACTCAAATTTAATTAAGGTTGGACTTGAGTTAAGCCGTTGAGGTGCTACCAACCCGATCAAACCCAAACCCAAACTCTAATACTATTTTCATATATATTTTAAATTTTAAATACATTATATATATAATATTTAAACTATTATTAACTTTTTTTTTTCTTTCAACTTTCTTTGTTAAATCTTAACTTATTGTAATTTAATTCTAAGAATTTGTTTGTAATTTATTCAAAATTTACAAAAATCTTTTATTTATTATTATTATTATTTTTTTTTTTTTTTGGTGTGTAAGAGTAATTTAATCTAAAATTAATTTAGGATCATATTAAATTTTCGGTGTGAAAGATTAACCATATGAGTAACTAAGATTTTTAACTAGAAATTCAAGCCCCAGCTGCAAGCTCAAATTTAAAAGTAGAAAGATGAATTGGGCTCAAGTTGACTAATTCAAGTTATACCTTAAATCCACCCGAGTTGCAACCTATATACACACAAGGCTGAATGAATAAACGATCAAAGTAAAAGTCAAACACACAAAAAAGAGAGATCTGGAATATTACCTAGAAAATTATAGGATTTGGCGGCGATATCGCAAGATTTGTTCTGCGAACTAATGGTGCAGCTTCATGGCTTTAATAAATTATCTTGGAAAAGTGTGGTTCACTCGTTTTGTGGGGTGGGGGGAATAGAAATAATGTCACGTCGGTTTTGTATCTAACACTGAGTTATATATATGTGTGTGTTAATTTTATGATGCCAAAATATAAGATATAAAATAGGAAGGTAAAATAGAGAAATATTAAGAACACAGTATATACATGATTCTATACTAAGGTTATTAATGGAGACTACATTTCTCTTATTGCTTATATGTCTCGATGTGTTTACATTGTATTGATACACCATATATAGCAATAAAGTTGCACACAAAAGGAGTAAATCAGGAGGAAAGAAGGTTAAATAAAAAAAATCAAGGAGATCCAAGGAAGGAAAAAAAAGAAAATGAACATAATATATATGTATAATATATATAATATATTCTACATAGAATATATATTTTAATATTCTCTCGCAAACTCAAGATGGGTTTATCTAAGCCAACTTGAGTTTGGAGATGAAATCCTGAAAATGGTGGTGAAGCGAAAGCATCCGAAAGGCCGAAACAACGTCGGGAAAATGGCTGGAACAACGCTGGGGAATAGTTGGAACAACGCCAGGGAAATGGGTCGGAACAAAGCCGAGAAATGAACCGGAGCAACACTGGGAGACATACAGGTAATTCATCTCAGAAATGAAAAAGATTCGGAGTAAAGCTGGTAAAAGGTCGGAACAACGCCGGGGAATAGTCGGAAGACTCGGAACAAGGTCGAGAAAGGCTGAAACAACGCCGGGGAATAGTCGGAAGACTCGGAACAAAGCCGACCGTCGGTGAAGAAGGAATGCGTAGGCACATGTAGCGCGAGTGAGATCTACTCGAAGGAGCGTGCGTCACATGGGCGCGTGAAGCGCAAGTCTGACAGTGTGATTGATCAAAAAAGAAAAACAAAGAGAAATCTAAACCAGAAATGGATCAGAACCACTGCTCTCTAAAAAAAACCATCTAGGATAGTTGCTCTGATACCGTGTTAATTATGCGGAAATATAAGATATAAAATAGGAAGATAAAATAGAGATATATTAAGAACACAGTATATACATGGTCCGGCACTAAGGCCTATATTTATGGATCAAGAACCACTAAGGCTACATTTATCTTATTACTTATATTTCTTGATATGTTTACATTGTATTGATACACAATATATAAGAATAAAGTTGTACACAAAAGAAATAAATTAAGGAGTAAATTAAGGAGGAAAGAAGGGAAAAGAAATAAATCAAGGAGTAAATTCAAGGAAGGAAATAAATGAAAACGAATATAATATATATGTATCATATACATATATATTATATATATAATATATGATACATATATAGAATATATATTTTAATTATATATATATATATATATAAATAAGTAGAGTGGTTGAGTTGCTCCATGTCTGAAAGCTCGTGTTCCGGTATATCTATGAAATTCCCCCCTGCACCTGCCGACCCCCCAAATTAATTTAAAAAATCCTACTATTGTCCCACCTCACCCAATTTACCGGATCCCTCCCTCCATGTCTCTGTTTCGTTTCTCTGCTGCCACAAAGATATAATTTTCATATTTAAGTTCTTGGATAGCAGGAGATGAAAAAAAAAAAAAAAAAAGGAAAAAGAGTAAAAAAGTAAATATGTTTATTTATTAATTACAAAGGAAACGAAAGAGGAAAATATAAATTAAAATGGTAGAGAAGAGAAAATAAATAAATTATTTCGAGTATTTTTAGAATAATTCATTATTATTTGTCTTCAATCTTGTCATTTTTGGGATGCAGTACATAGAATTTGGAGTGATAGCTGTTTTTCCAGAGTTAGGTAAAATGATGAATCAAACTCATCATATCCAACTTCAAACAACCTCTTGTAGCTTTACCTGACTTTCTAAGGACATTTGGGTCAATGTGCTAGGGATATATCTGTCATTTCATGATAAAATCTAGGATCTGAATGTCTGTTCACATAAGGCAAGGGCAATTAAGTCAATTTTTTAAAATTTGTTTACAATCCTGGTGGTTACAAAATAGGAAGTGTTGTTGAGCACATGCCAAACTTAAGAAGGGGTCTCAAAGGCTCAAACAATATTTAATTTAATCAAAATGACATTTTTTATGTAAATGCATATAATTATAATATATTATATTATAAAATAGTATAGAATTAACTTCCCAGCCCAATTTTATAAGTATTTCATAGCCTAATTATTGTTTGCATTTTGAATTTAATATTTCTGTTATCTTATGGGACACCATTAGCAATCTTCCGGAAAAGTTAAAGAACCCACTATCATGTTTCTATTTTGTTCAATCTACTTCAATTTTATTAAATATATTATCATATATTTTATCATTTTATATTATTATCCTAAATGGTATTTTGAATAATTTTGAAGTAGATCATTGTATATTCACTTTCGTCCTACCAATTCTCAAACCCATTTGATTTCTAGGAGATTGCTAGATTTTTCCAAGTATCAATAACACGTAACATGGAATGTCTCAACCTCGACTCAACCTTTACAACACCAAAAATTATCCATTAACATGTAAAGACAAGACAGAATGTCTCAAGCTTAGTGCTGAGTCTGACCTTGGTAAAATTCACTAATCTCACCGCTTCTAATATATATATATATATATATATATATATATATATATATTGGCTCAACACTTGTAATACGAATCTTCATTTTTACAAAAAATACACTAATCTCACCACTTGGAATACAAACCTTCATTTTTACATTCATATAAATATTCAAATGAACAGTAATTAGGGTAGACACTACATGTAGCTTCCGTTTGTTTATAAAACATTTATATATATATATATATATATATATAGTAAAATAACTTACCTATCCGTTTTTGAAAAATTATTGTCCCGCCCAATAGACTCGATCTCAACCTCGATCTAAAACTTTGTCAAACACCGAAAATTATTTTCTTTAAAATATATTAATATAAAAACATAATGGATGGAACAAAGTATAAATTTCATATTTCATTAAAAATAAAATTACTCAAACTGAACATATTTAGGTCCACATCAAGAAGGAAACAAACCACCATTCAAAACAATCTTAATTTTAGTTAAACTATATTTGAACATATTTGTTACAATACTTTGAAATTTCTCAACACCTATTTTGTGTGTTATTGCTTCCTAAGTTGATAATAGAACGGGCACACATTTCTACTATCTATCCAATCTCCATTTTAGTTATTGCTTGTTACATGAGAGGTAATGCAATCAGCCAAAATAATAAATGTGAAGGAAAAAGAATAAATCTGAAGAAGGGAAAAACAAAGATCTAAATTATCTAATCCAAACTAAAATAGTAGCTTAAACACCAACAACTTCAATTTCAAAAAATGAGGTAAAAAACTGTTGTAGCAGACTATATATATTTGTTTAATCCTAACCCTTAATATAGATGTAATCTAAAGGCTAATATTCAAACCAGCAGAATCAATAGATAAAAAATAACAAAACAGTCCTTAAGTGATCATATGACTCACTTAAAAGGCACGTGACTTATAAATAAAACCAGAATGACAATAATATCCTAAATATAAAAATAATAAATAAATAAAACATACACAGTCTAGTCTTCTAAGGATCTTCAACTATTTGAAGAAAGTACTCTTCCATTTGCATTGCATCAAGAGGCCACTCTTAACCAATTCTCTCTTCATATGCAGAGAACAACTTTTGCCAGTAAGCAACATGAGCATTCAAATCTAACATAACTACCAAAAACAAGGAAAACTAAATGGCACATCAAACTTGAAGTGAAAAAAATCCATCAAGAACTATAAACAGTAAATGAATCATAAGTCAACTTCGAACATAAAACCAATTACTTGCAAATGTCTAAACAGTAAACGAATCATAAGTCATAACTTCGTAAGGAATAAGAACTCTAAAATAAAAAGGCTTGAGAGTCATATGAATCTTATCCCCCTCTTTACCACTAATACAAAATTAGCCAATTGCTTGACTGGAGAAAATTTCCGCACATATTGCCCTTCTCCTTTTAATCTCTCATTCAATTGACTGCCCATAGTTTTAGGAATCCCTGAACAGAAGTTGGCTTTCCGGTTCCAGGATACATGCATCGGCAGGATAGAAGAAGATAAAGCCGAGGACCCAATCGAATAGCGAGTATGAATCAACCTCCAGGTCTTATTTGGCAGACTATGTGTTGGCTTTTTCTAAGAAGGGAGGAAGGTGTTAAGTCAATCCGGTTGAACAAGTATAAAATTAATATAGGGATGAGCATACAACTAATTGCTTGGCGGTAACAAAATGTGTGGTGTTTGTGTTGCTATTATTCTTTAACATTAAAAAGAAGAAAACATAATATTTCCATATAATCTAATCATCAACATATTTACAGAAAGGTGCCAGTTACACCAACACTTTAAAAGGATTAATCAGTAGAAGGACAAAATTTAAGAGAAATATGAAAAAGAAAAACGAACACAAATTATATATCTAATTTCTTACATTTGATTGTGAGAACACTGCACCGACATAGCACTGATTAGATCCAAATTGCACAGGCACTTGTACAGAAGGAAATAATAAAACCAAGAGAATATTAATTTGGCATGTTCAATTCTAATTTTCTCCTTTCCCCTTAAAAAAATGAAATGAAGCAGCATTAAATTTTTGAAGAAGAAATCAACTAGTGACCTGATTGTCCTTTTCTTTCCTTGACAGGATCACTCGAGTGTTCCAAGACCAGCTTGTCCGGGCAGCTTTTGCAATCACAAAGCAAGTACAGTGTACATGCCACAACAAGTAGAGAAAATTCGTTAGTATTGCTTAACAATTGAGGGTCTTTTCATCATTTTCTTTCTGTTGATTAGTCGCTTTTTGTCATTTTATTTTTTCTCAAAGTAATCAAAAGGCTGGGAAAACAAAACCAAACATGAGTAGAGCGGAAAATAAAGATGATAACCATTCTACTATATTGCTTAGATCAGAGTCTCTGGATTTCAATTTAAAGCCCGCTACAGCAAGTAGACTGGCAACCTCTTGGGCAACCTGTTCTTTTGGGACCTGTAAGGAAATAAAGAACGATTGTATAAATTTTTTTATCAAATTAATGCACTTAATCATAAAAGAGAATAAATTACAGAATCAGGATCGTAAGTAAACTTTTTTTTGTCAAAAAACTAAAAATAGTGAAACCTTTGAGAAATATAAAAAGGTAACTAAAGAAGTTAAAAAAGTAGCAAGTCAAGCAAAACATAGAGCATGTGATGATTGTTATTCCAAACTAAACACAACAGAAGGAGAGAAGAATATACATAAACTTGCAAAACTTGTTCATAGAGCATGTGATGATTGTTATTCCAAACTTGTTATTTTAGCCATATTAAATGTATTAAGAGTGAAGATTCATGGGTTTCAGTAAAAGACAATGAAATTAAAGAAATATGGATAAGTTATTTTGAAGTTTTGATAAATGAAAACCATACAAGAAGTTTAGTCTTGGATCAATATAGTAACCTTAGAGATAACATACTTTTCCATAGGGTCAAAGAGTGGGAGGTTAGAAATGCCTTAAAGAAGATGAAATCGGGAAGGACTTAAGGGCCTGATGGATTTCCTATTGAAGTTTGGAAGTGTCTAGCAGAAGTTGGCTCGTCTTGGTTTAAAAAATTGTTTAACAAAATAATAACAACTAAGAGGATAACTGATGTGATCTTAATGTCTAATTTTTTTCCTAGTTGGTACCCAACACCCAAACCCCACGCCGCCCCCCCCCCCCCCCCCCCCCCCCCCCCCCGCCTCCCTCCACACACACACACACACACACACAGAGAATTGTTTGCACTTGGCGGGAATCGATCCTGAGACTTGATGCTATAAAGTTGTAATAATTATTGTGGTATTAAATTCATGAGTCACACTGTAAACTTTGGGAGAGAGTGATTAAACGATGCCTAAAAAATCAACTTGGATTCATGCCAGGAAGGTCAATGATAGAGGCTATTTACTTGTTGCGGAGACTAATGGAAAGATACAAAGAGAAGAAGAGAGATTTCCATATGGTTTTTTTATTTTTTTTGGAGAAAGCCTATGATAGGGTACTTAAAGATCTAATATGCAGGGTTTTAGAAAAGAAAGGAGTCGCAAAGGGATACATTAACACGGGAAATGTACGACGGTTGTGTGACTATAGTTAGAACCTCTGTAGAGAAGCAAGTGAATTTCCCATCGATGTAGGCTTAACTCAAAGGCCAGCATTAAGCCCATACCTTTTTGCCTTGGTTATGGATGAACTAACAAGACACACACATTCAAGATGAGATTCCATGGTGTATGTTATTTGCCGATGATATTCTTTATGTTGATGAGGCTAGAGGAGGAGTTGATGGCAAATTGGAGGTTTGGATAGAAACTTTAGAATTAAAAGGGTTTAAGATAAGTAAAAACAAAACTAAATACATGGAGTGTGACTTTAGTAAATCTAGAAATACAAATGAGGATGTAGTAAGGATTGAAAATGACAAGGTATAAAAAAGTGAATATTTTTGTTATTTAAGTTCAATTATTCATAATGAAGGAGAAATTGGGAACATGTTAAAATCAAGCCAAGATGAGTTAAATGGAGGAGAGCAACTAGTATCTTGTGTGATAAGCGTATCCCCTTAAGATTGAAAGGGAAATTTTATCGAACCACTATTAGACCAGCAATACTTTATGGCACCAAATGTTGGGCAACTAGGAAACAACATAAGCATAAAGTGAGTGTGGCGAAAATGCAAATGTTGAGATAGATTTGCGGTAAGACTAGAAAGGATATAATTAGAAATGATCACATTCGGGAGATGGTTGTAGTATAAATTGGAGATAAAATGAGAGACAAATCACTAACATGGTTTGGAAATGTGCAAAGAAGACCTTTAAATGTGCCAATTGAGATGGGTAACATATTCCTCCATATTGAGGGTAATACTAGGAGAAGAGGAAGACCAAAGTTGACATGGGTAGAGTTAGTAGAGAAGGATAAAATAGGATGTAGTTTGACTGAGGTTATGGCCTTGGAAAGAGTGGAATTGGAAAAAAGGACTCTAGCCAACCCCAAGTAGTTGGGGAAAAGGTTTTTGTTGTTGTTGTTGTTGTATCCCTAATAAACTTTTTGGTTACAAAACAAATGAGCAACCAAAATGGAAGGACAAAAAGGGAAAGGAAAAAAGTGGTCCCATCTACTCGTAAATCTCCAAGCGATCAAAGCAAAATAAGTGCTAATATGCATCACCGAACACAATGTAGATCTTCTCCCGTATGGCAAATATTAACCAACACATGAATATAAGAAAAAAATGTGTCATTACAACTTACATTAGTTCGCTCTAACTGAAGATAAGTCTCAATAGCATCCCCAGCCCTCTCAAAAATCTCAAGTAACTGTAGCATAGATATCATTGCCTCCTTCAAATTCTTACATATTTGGGCCAACTTTTTGTCTTCCTTTTTGTACATTAATCTGTACTCAGAATTAATCAGTGCCGCAAGTTCAAGTTGGATGCATTGATGTAACGTCATGCATCCAGTTGAAGTGAAAAGTTTGACGCTCTCAAATGTAATTGAATCCATAACCTTTTCCCTAGCTACCATTAGAAGAACAGCCAGCTCAATGAGTTTGCCATCCTTCGCAAAATAGCGAATTACCTCCTTGATCTCTTCTGTATTATGTGCAAGCAACCTATTAGTCTCCAATGCTTCTTTCTGCCACGTGTAAAGTAAACCAGACAAGAATAAGCAACCCTTTGAAAATTGCTCTGTACTTCAACTCAAACATTTATAAATAAAATGTATACTGTGCAACCTCCACATCAGATTCTCGGTAAAGAACGAACCATTTTTGGAAGGCAGAGTATGATGATCAACTTGAAAACGGATTCTCTAGGAGTCCACCGAACGAGATATCTACACAAGGAATGAAAATAAAATATGAGAAGTAAAACAAAAAAGATACAATTATGAAAAATGTTCACAAGATCTCTACAGAAAAGGACCAAGAAATCACAATGCATAGTGTGATAACTAAGTTCTACCTTACTCTTCCGAGTGCCATATGGAGAGGGAGCAACCCATTGTGCTCCAAGTCATTTGCATCACATTGGACATCGGGTCGTGCTCCATGGAGGAGGAATAACTCAATTAAGTGAAAAGATAATGAAGAAGCTGCTACATGCAGCGGGAAAGCTCCCTGGATGATCGGAATGTTAAGATCCAATTTAAGATCCGTCTTCCCTTTAACCAGTGCTGTGCCACAATTTACTGCACGATGATGGCAGATAAATGCCAAAAGTTCGTAAGGGCACACTTCAGATTCACCGAACTTCAGTTTAACCATGCCCCCAGAATTTATGACCAATGACTTCTCCAAAAGGGCAATGAATTCATCCTCATCATCTCGAACAATGCTATTCTTAATTTTATTTTCATATATCTTCTTAATTTTATTTTCATATATGCGATTCATTATTTTATTTTCACCCTTAATGATGCAACTCCAATCCTGTCATCGTTAGAACAAAGTCAGCATTAAGCCTGATGAAACAACACAAGAGACCATATAATTCCTAAGAATTAAACACGTAGTTAATATATATTGAAAAAGAAAACAACCAATTAGAGAAGAAGGTAAGCTATTAAAGTGGAAATACTCGTAATCAGAGTCAAAATATTAGTAAATTCCGCTTGAATGTAAGGTTGGAATAAGAAATATATACAAAAAATAAAAGACAAAAGGAAACAATTTTAACACGACTACAATCACTGAAGTAACTGAAGTTGGAAAGCAAACCTCATCCATCTCTGTCTTCATATTAACAAATCCCACAACACTGAGGCACCTGTAAAAGGTAAAAGCTTCTTCTTCTTTTTTACCAGAAAGAATCATAAAAGCTCGAAGGGAATGGATATATAAAAGACACTCATAAATATTAGAATTTTCCAATTGTGCCATGCTCCATCAGGCTAAAGGTCAAAATTTTAAGCCTTTATAAGGAAAACTTCTTCCTCTACAACCAGCTCGATTGGTTAGCAAGAAAATATGTTGAAAAAATGAAATAAAGGTTGATTGAAAGTAGAATAAATCTTCTTGCATGAATTTATTTGCAATAAAAAAATTCCAATGAAATTATTACTTGTTAGATAAGACCAATTTAAGATTAGAGAGGGAAAAAAAAAAGCATATAATTTTTTATTTTAGAAAATTAGCAGGTAAAAATCTAAAAACAATTACTATCTCGGTCTGTCCATATTTTAACTCACAATTTATATAAGTATATAAAAATAATATGATTAAAAATAATCTCTTGACTCAAAATAAAAGGTGGCAGTGAGTTAAAATTTTCGAAATGAACAACTAATATGGAGAGAGGGAGAACTAGAAAATAGGGGATTTGCTGGTTCAAAAAACAAAAGCTCAAAAACTTTACATATAATCAATCACAGTGGAAAAGATACATAAAAGAGACAGACGTGAATATTATAATTTTATAATTCTATCAACTTAGGTTTTTTTAATTATCAAAAGCCACATTTTTCCTTCAGCAACTAAACCCTAAGAACTGGGTAAAGTACAAACTCGGTTTTGGCGAGCGAAATAACATAAATACATGTATATGTGTATACTATATATGTAGAGAGAGAAAAGAGATAGAGAGGAGGGGTTGGGTACCTGGCAAGGCTGGCTGGCCGGCCGAGCAAGACACTCCGTCGTTGACGTGTAGGAGTAGTGCAAAGGCTAGTGGATCCCTTTCTCTCTGTTCAGCATGTGAGAGGACCCGGATCAAACAAGCCTAGACTTTGGTATAATGGAAATGAGAGGAAAAGAAAAGAAAGGTAACGGAGGAGAATAAAAAATTGTGTTTGGGATAAAAGGTTGGAAGGAAAAGAAAGGGAGCGGGGGTTTTCGGAAGGAGATGGTATAAAAGGTAACTTTTCCGATCCTTACAAGATTGAGAGGAAATGGAAAGAAAAAAAAAAAAAAGAGAGGTTAACCTAATTTTTATAATATCAAATTTACTCTTCAAATAAAATTAAAATTACACTTGAATCTTAAATCATGTTTTACTCACTTTGGTGAATGTGGGAAATAAAGCCGTCAAAATTTACTGAAAGGCACCAAAATTTACTGCTAGTGATTAGGTAAATCAAACTCAATTGCCTCAATGGTGGTCTCTGTAAAAATATATATATATATTCTCTATTTTCAATGGTGAGTTAGATAGGTTTCTTAATATATCTTTATTATTTTGAGTTAGAGTCCGGAGAAAAACGGTAGCTACTATTAGTAACAAATAGATGATATTTATATTAATATTATTTTTGGCAACAACTAAATGATATTTGGTCTTCTTTACATAAAGTTTGTAGATAAAATTGGGTTGGAGTATTCCATTTATTGAATGGATATGCATGAATTTTTAAAGGATTACTTAAGGTTGTGGATAACTTAAAAGGAGTTTACAGTGAATATTTTACAAAATCTGATTTTTTTTCAATAAATGTTATGAAAAAATAAATAGTTTATGTTTATATCTGCAATTGGCTTAAACTTGAAAAAAGCATATAGGTGTTATATTCATAAATTGCATGTTTAATATATAAATTTGTCTTTTATAATATAAAAGGGTATAGTGGTAAATTAATTAAAATAGTTTCATTTTCTCTCTCCCAAATATGATTATTATTATTTCTTTTCTTTTCTTTTATTAATTAATCAAACGAGTGGTTAACATTACCCTATCCTTCATATTTCTTTTATTTTCTTTTCTATTATACCAAACATAGGCAAAAATTATAACCCAAGCCAAACCATGTAAAAAAAAAAAAAAACCCAAGCCCAACCAGTAATCAATTCAGGCCCCAAGATAAAAAAAATAAAAATAAATAAATAAATAAATAAACTAGCCGTTAAGAGTTGAAAAAATACAAAACTGTCACGCTCATGTCCCAAGTTCGAACCTGATCATCGCCATTATAATCATCAACTGAAATTGTTACTAAGGTGTGGGGTCATCGACAGCATCCCTGATTTGTAGCTTGGGGGACCCTACCTAAGTTTCGGTGCCAGACAAAAAAAAAAAAAAAAAAAAAAAAAAAGAGGATACAAAACTGCCAACATCAAAACAAGACATATACGCAACCCAACCCAAGTTTGTGAGCATATTATGGGCAAATTAAGTCAAGTTAATTGTACTACATTTTTTTTATAATTTTTTGTTTTTTCTAAATATAATACTTTTTAAAAAATCCTTAGTAATTAAATTGTAGGTTTGGAGAACGACACTAGAGTAAAAAAGACTTAAAAATCAGTAAAACTAAAACAAAATGCATGGCATGTAAATTTAATAGTACTACAAGACCAAAGCATTATTAAAACTTCAACAAACATTATTAGCATACAATTTATTCAAGAAAGGTATAAGAAATCATTATTTTATTAAAAAATTATTACAAAAATCGATCATTTTTGCTTCGTTTGGTTAGAGGGATGGAAAAATAGATGGAAGAGATAGAAGGATTGATGAATGAGGAATCCCTAGGGAACGGAAGGTGTCTCTTCCATTTTTTGTTTGGTTGAATGAAATGGATAATAGAAATGATGGATGTGGTGATAATTTTTTTTGTTTGGTTAGAAGGAAGGGAAAGAAATTTTTTATATTTTTTTACCAATATATTATCACTGTATAAAATAATAAAAAGTAGATATCTATTTGAATTTTTTTGAAATATATATTGTTAGTAGTTATTCATTTTCTCTCTCCTCCCTTCCCCCCAAAATTGGGCAGATAAAAAAACATGAAGAAAGGACGAATGAAGCATCACTCCTTGCTTCCTCCCTCTCTTCCTTTCCCTCCAACCAAACACGAAAAGCCTCATCCATCCCTCCTCAATTCATCCCTCCAACCAAACATAGTATTAGGCTTCATTTGTATAAATAGAAAATAAAAGAATGGAAAATAAATGATAGCAATGACCTCTATTCATGTGTACGATGAATTATGAAATAAAATAAACGAAATAATAATATTCTTGTTTGGAAAAGGTAAATGGGAGAAAAGAAAATATAACATGACAATTTATATATATATATATATATATATATATAACAATCTAACTACAATCATACTCTTTTTTAATATAGGACTTAAGTGTCAAAACACTTTTATTGTTTTAATTGTTGAGGGTACTTTCGAAATTATGAAAGTATTACTTATTCTTCTGTTATTCACTATTATTTCTTTCCAATTTTTTTTATTTAAATAATAGCATATGGGGAATTCTTTATTTTTTATTCACTTAAGACAACCAAACATAATTCACACTATTTTACTTTATTTTATTTTCTTTCCTTATTCCTTTAAATCATTCAATCCAAACGGAGTCTTATAATCAATATTTTTTTTTAATGTTTTCATGTTAATATATATATATATAGATAGAGAGAGAGATTTTAATTGAGTGGGATACTAGGAAGTAGATTTAAATTAAAATAAAAGAGAGTTGTTAGGTATTAGGTATAAAATTACCCTCGGCCGATTATAACATTCCATTTTTCAAGAACATGCAACTATATTCATTCCATTATTTTTTCTCGTACATATACTTGAAACTTCGTTGAGTTCGAATCAAAGGTCTGCTTAGAGATAAAAGATTGTTAAAAAATTAACAAGATTCTCAAAAATACTTTTTTTAACACTCGCACAAGTAATGTAATGCATTTTAAATACATTTTAAATTTCAAAAAACCTAGAAATTATTACATGATATCCCTTCTATCACAATTAATTAACCTATTGTGTGTCGCGTCATGATTGATTTAGATTAATTTCTCCGTATCTAAGCGTATTGCCCCCAGATCCTATCATTTATTGGGTAATATTTCAGATTTCTCCTTTTTGTGTAGGACTTGGATTATGTAAGGAAATTTTACCAAAATTTAAGAAAATTTCATCATACTTAACGTCATTATCTCTTCCCCATTTTTTCCAAAAAAAGATTCTCCCTCTCTTCCCTTTTTATTCCTATTTTAAACAAGTCAAGAAGGTCTTTGCTATATATAGGCACTTATATATATATATATATATATTCTTTTTCAATCATTACTATTGCCAGTAGTTGCATGTCTTGCAATCATATTTTCGTCCATTTTAATTCTATGGCAAAGAATATTCATTTTTTGGGTGAAATATTCCTGTGAAAGTGAGAATGAGCAAGAGGAGAGAGATAGAGATGGAGGATCTTTATTTGAAAAAGATGAGGGAGAAATAACGACCTTAACGCTTAGTGTAACGGGTGGGCGCTTGCCCATTTACCCAAAAGATCGAATTATTGGGTAATACTGCATACCCACCCATTTATACTCATGTCACTTCCCATCCGGATCCGATGTGGGACAAGTTTTCCCTTGTAACATTCTCCTCCACCCGAACTCGCAACGCCCTCGTTGTGGTCGGGCCACCCTGCCTACCCGGGGTGGCACACCCGGACGCCTTCCCGGCCGGGCGCTTGGCGTGGCACCGGATCAAGGATTGGGTCTGGCTCTGATAACAACTGTAACGGGTGGGCGCTTGCCCATTTACCCAAAAGCTCGAACTATTGGGTAGTGCTGCATACCCACCCATTTATACCCATGTCACTTCCCATCCGGATCCGATGTCGGACAAGTTTTCCCTTGTAACACTTAGAGTATAGTGAATTTTTCTTAATTTAAAATGTTGTATTTTTTAAACTTTGGTAAATTTTTCTTATATCAAAACTATGCAATTTTTAATTTTAAAAAAAAAATAAATAGATTTTAAATGTCACAATTTAGATATTACCCAATAAATTATAGGATTTGGTGGAAATATGCTAGATGGAGAAATTATTCGGTAGAAATGTGCTAGATCTAGAGAAATTATCCTAAATCAATCATGACGTCGATACACAATGGGTTAAATTGTGATAGATGGATATCATGTAATAATTTTTAGTTTTTTCGAAATTTAGAATGTATTTAAAATGCATTGCATTACTTGTGTGAGTGTTAAAAAAAAAGTGTTTTCAAGGATCTTGTTATTTTTTTAATAATTTTTTTTATTCCGAGAAAACTTAAAAAATATTTAATTTAGAGTATGTAAGACCTTTTGTGCCATCCAATTATTTTAAAAGTTGATCGCTCCTCTCTCTCTCTCTCTCTCTCTCTCTATATATATATATATATACACTCAGCCTTGGTGTGCATCACTCACAGTCCCGGGTTGTATACTTTTTAGGATGCTTCGGGTTGTATAGAAACAAATACTACGTGGTAAAAATATATATATATATTTGAATTAAAGAAATATTATAATTTCGACAAACATTTATTAGCACAAAATTTTCTCAGGGTATAAGAAATTATTATTTCATTAAATAATGCTACAAAAATGGATCAGCTGATTTTTATCACGGACGGTCACGCTTAGCCTCTTTCTATTTCATTTTATGGTTTTAGAGATGATAAGTAACCTTTTATACCATTACGTAAGTACTGTTATTGAATATTGAGTGACACAAAGTGAAGAATACATTAATTATTTTCGAAAAAAATTGAAAGTTTTAATTGATTGGCCCCTAAGAAATGTGGAGAGAAATTATTAAATAGTTCCAAAAATTATATATCAACATGTAAGATGTGTGTCACGTTGTGATTAAAGAAATAATTTTGGTGTCATGTTTTCTAATCTTTCCATCCTACCAAAAAAAAAAAAAAAAAATTAAGTATTTGATTATCCCAAAATAATTGTCTCACAGCAATAGTCCCAAGCGAACAATGTGCCCTGGTTAATTAATAACAAATTTCTTAATTTTATGAGATATTAAAAGCATAAATTTGTAGGATAAGATTACGCTCTATATGGGTGTATATACATGCACACACACATATATATATACACACACACAAACTGATAATCTTCCGTTAATTCTTTTCTTTTCTTATTTGCTCCACATGAATTCATTTCAAATTTTCCTTTGAATAGATTCTCTATGTATCTATATAAAGATGTGAGTCTCTAAGTTTTAATTAAAATAAAATTATAAAAACTTTTAGATAAAGTTAAATTGTAAAATAAAATATATATATAAATTTTTTTTTTGGTTGAAATTAACTTTTATTTTATTTTATAAAACAGAGATGATCAGTGCGGAACCAGGATTGCAAAATGGACTGAACTAGGAGGAAGAATAGTGTTGCATATGGAGCAGGCTAAAAAGAAGAATAATATTGCATATGAATTGGGCTATGAAATGATGTACAATATTATTAATTTTTTTATTTATTTTTATCTCAACTATTGCCCAGATTAGTGCTTCAGTAGCTCAGTCCGAGATGAGGAAGTTTTGTAAAATAAACAAAGAGAAAGTGATGGTTGAAAGATATAAGGAACTGGAAAAGGAAATAAATAAATCAATAATACATTCATAAGGTTAATTTTGTTAAATTTTTAACATTTCATACAAGCAAGAGATACCTAATTAGTTTTTAATATTCAAGAAAGATTAGGTATTTGCATATTGGATACACATGGGTAGAAATGGGTAATTTTGTTATACAAATTTATGCTTTTTATGGGACAATTAATAAACTAAGTTATGTTACAATCAAATAAGAGGAAGCGCTAAACTTAATTAACTTAATTGTGTGTGGTGTGGGGGAAGCTAAGAGTATTCTACTAAATTACTGAGTTTGAACACGATTTGTTTAATAATTGTGTAAGGACCCTTCACTCTAATTTAACATATTTATTAAAGGAATCACACATGTTAACCTGTTGAATGACTAATCAATACATAAGTCTCAATTCAAACAAATTATTAAATAGTCTCTAATCCATAAGATAGTAAATTAAAATATACAAGTCTAGATGGTTATCGCGGACCAATGAATAATGACAACTAAGAAGTAATGTATATTTTGTGAAGATTTATGGTAAAATGACATAATTGTCCATAATTAAGCGTAATTAATCAGGTTAATTGTGTAGACATGTTTATTATCAGAATACATTTAAGATCCATCCAAATCCGTCTTGTGTTTAAATCGTATTAAAAGATCATGTCGAAACTTTGCCACCCTAAAAATATATTTAAATTTCATTACCTACTACTATAATTAAAAAATACACTCTTAAAACATTAAATTTCGAAAATACACTTTTGTGCGCTTTCAATATCACAAGTGATGTGGAGTATCATTTAATAATTTCTCTAATTTCAACTCTCACAAATTTATTTATTTATTTATATTTATATTATTTAACTCTTGCCCATTTATCACAGAGTGTATGCCTATCTGACAATGGCACATGTAGGAAGAAAACCAACAATGCTCGATTCGAAAGCCTGATTCCTGGTTTTCAATCTTTACGTTTACGCAGCCTTGCTCGTAAAGGCAGGAAAGAGGCTCATCAATTTTGCCTCCCAGCCGATTATTATGTCGACCAACAATAAATTTTCATCATCTTATTGCTATACGATGGGGGTCGAAGAAGTAGTACGATTTGTAAGGTAGAAGTCAGAAATCATCTTTGCATTTGTTTATTTCTGTAGTTGCAGTTGTTCTTATACATACAAATAAGGTTCAGTCTCTATCTATTTATTTATTCATTTTTGGTTTTTTTTTTTTTTTTTTCAGCTACGATTTTGAGTGGATCCCTAAAGATTCTATTTTCAAATTGATTATCATGTTTTTCCTGCCGGAAATGGTATGCTTCTGTAGCATATTATTACTCACATTTATGTTAGAAAATACAAGTATATGTATGTATGTTGTGGGGATTAATTAGACAGACTAATGCCGTTCGAGAGGTCCCTTATTGTGATTCATTCAAATTTTTGTGACAGCAAGAGAAGTGGGAGACTCTTAGGTCATTATTATATGTTTGTTCGGAGAAGTTCATTCAGGAACTCATTGTCCAGTATGCAGACGAGGGAAAGCTCATTGAGTTGGTTGCTTTGCTTTCCGTAGATTCGCCTCAATTACACATTAAATCAATAGATTATGGTCAAACTGATGAGTTAACTGATAAATTAACTGCAATTGAGATATCACGTGAACGCGTTGCAACTAAGATGGTGTCACGGAGCAGAAATTAAAGGGCAGTATAAGCAATAATAAATTGGCTCAGAAGAAGAGTGTGTGATGTTATTGCTTGAAATCTTTGAGAGGATTGGTGAGGAGATAGAATATTTGGTGTCCGGATCACATGTCATTGTATGTTACTATACTCCCTCACTTCTCCTATTCTGGTGAATTTAATGACATTGGTGTTCGTTTTGCCTAACTAATAGTAGTAATTTTTATGTTGGTTGACCTCGTGCAATACCAGTATGTGGTACCCTGTTCTCCCCCTCTAGTGTGGTTTGATGGTAGAATGTGGTTTCTTTATAACACATTTTTTTCAATTTTATTTGCCTTTTTCTGGTTCCTTGCAGCCGACTGAGAGTTCAAAGCGGGCTGAAACAATGGCAAAGTTACTTGTTTTCAGGCTCGCGGATATAGGCTTCCCTGTCACGAATGAAGTTGAAGTTCGTAAACATATGAACTGGTTTGTTATACCCTATACTTGTATTTTATATGGTTTGTCTTTCCATCTACTTGTATTTTGTACTTTGATTTATAAAAAAATTGCCTTGAATTCCTGAATAGCCAACACTAACCGGTATCTTCTTCTTTTCTGTTATATTTGGATGTGAAATTAACGATTTATTACCAAAAGTTTATTGGATGAGCGGCAAGGGGAGTTGTCAGGTTGTTGATTCGTTCCATACTCCTACAATAAACTCAATGTATTTCCTGAGTGTGCCAAATAAGAAACAGTTCGACACATCTTGTTTAAAGTTGTTAATAAATAGTTTTTCTTTTCTTTTCTTCTCTTTCTTAACTGATTAAGGTGGTGTTTGTGGATCTAAATTTGAACAAAACGATCCTAACATCCCAGTGCACGCAACGATTCAGATTCCTCGAATAACAAAGGTAAGAAAGATCTCTCTCTCTTGATAAAAAAAGAATATCTTTTATAAAGTGTTGATGGGGTTTTGGTCTCTGAAACTACTGACCCGTCTTCTAACAAGTAATTTGTTGAATTCAGAATAATTATGGAAGTTAGTTCATGATAGTATGATTAGTCCAAGGACTTAGAAAATAGGAAAAGGGACATGCTAGAAATGGAGTTGGATTCATTATGATTAGGAAAGGGGTGTTGTTTGTCAACATGAAACTACTAAGTAGGTAGTTGAAAAGGTTAGAAAATAGAAAACATGGGATATAAACTTTATTAGACCGAAAAAGAGAAGCTGAGAAATGGAGTAGGTGTTATCATCAATGAGAATTTAAAAGATGCTATAATTGTTATTGGAAAGAAGATTGGATAATATACTTAGTACTTATGCACCACCCCAAGGGACTAGATGAACACATATTTTTCTTTTTTATTTTGGCAAGTGACTGTGGGTGGCGCGGTATGGACGTGGTTAGTTGATTTAGTTAACGACAATGCTGCTTAGACATAGAGGGGGTGAATAGGTCTTCTTGCTTGATTTTTATGATTGATTAATTAACCACACCGATTAACAAATAAATCTAAACCAAGCACAAAATAAACAACATGGTAAAGCAAGTAAAGGAAAGAACACACCAGATTTTTTACCATGAAAAAACCATGGAGACTAGACGTCTTGGGCAAATCAATCCACCATCTAGAAGAAAGTTACACAAACCTTTTCTCAGTCTCACATTGTTTACTCTGCCAGGAACTCATTGCTGAACATCCCAAACGGACTTGTTCATTAGCTTTAAGTGGACCAAAGACGGGCCAAACCATTTTGTCTTTTTTGCCTAAATGATTGTAAGCTAATTCCTGAAGAGAACTTAATGTCACAAATTAGTTTACTAGTTTTACATGAGTCTGTAAAAGGACAACAAAAAATTAGAAGTAAAGTACTAACCTAAGAACTAAATGGTGGAATTTGAGGGAGGAGAAAGTAGAATTTTTTATAAATAGATGATAAAAAGCAGCAATATGAAATTTAGAAGATGAAACTAACATAGAATAGGGTGATTGAATGTACAAAATGACTAAATGAGTATAAGAAGATGCCCTTGTAGAATCAAAGGGAAAAGGACCATTTTTCAAAGAAAACCAGTGTTGGAATGTAGAAGTTCCATTTCTCATAAAAACAAAAACAAAATGTTATAAACTTCGTCAGAATTTAGAAAATTGAGACGAAAAAAAAGGGGGGACATCATCCTGCTGTGGCCCTGACAGTGTAAGCTCCTGAGGGAAGAGGCCTCGGTACAAACCTTATTACCATTTGCATGTATTATACTAATCATTAGTCGCAATTCTGATTCTAAATCTAAAATGGGTTAGCCCAGTGCCGAGACTCCTACCATTGCGAAGTCTGTAGAGGATTAGATGTACACAGTCTTACCTCCACATGTGGAGATGCTATTTCAGTGTCGAACATGTGACCTCCATATTACATTGAAACAAAGATACCATTCTTCCAAGGCCGCCTTCTCATTCTATGTCTTTTCTCATTTTATATATAAATATATGATTCTCTTAGTAAGGACTGTTTCCCTTTATGCTTTGTCCGTTCTTAAGAGTACTTTCATTGATGTTTTATTTAGTTAATTTCAAATAAATTTACATTTCAATCACACCGACCAAATCTGGAATTATAATCAACCATTCACAAGTATAATAACATTGCTTATTGTTGATTCCAATATCTATATCTACAAATATCTACATATATCTGGGTTCAAAATTTTAACACATTGAATCGCCGAGTCTGGACATTACTTATATGTGTGTGTGTGTGTGTATATATATATATATATATATCTGTTCATACCATCTTCCAAGTGTAACTCCATGAGATAAAAGCATGCCAGGACACTAGATATACTAGACTCGATTGGAAATCTTTCTTGGTCCTTGCCTATGTACCATCAATAGAGCATGCATCCTCTTCTCACGACTCTGTTGAATCAGTATATCGGAACACAGGGCTCGCTACCAGGTCCCGGACAGAACATGACCCCATTATGACTAAACATATCGGAATAGATGTATAATCATTAAGCATATTTCACATTCATATGATGTTTAAAATGCCTCTATTCGTCTCACTATCACTTATAATATATAGCATGTACCTAAGGAGTTGCAATCCATGTTTCTCTTATTTTATTTTATTTTTATTTTGAAGTGTAGATGCGTAACGGTGTGTGTGTATTTCCGAAACATAGTTAATCAATGATTTTGTAACTTTTCACATAAAGGAAAAGGAATCAAAGCCACTGTAATTAGAAATCTTAAACAACCAAGTCATATGATTTATTATCTGTGTATCCCAATTACACGAGGGAGAAGAGATTCATTATGAACTGGATTTACGTATTTTTAAATTGAAGCAATTAAGATTGTCACTTGCTTTTTTCAACTTATAATATGCTTGTCCAATCCTTTTAATTGTAGGTTGTTCGTGCAGCTCCCTACAGATCATGTCTCTCTTGAGATCGGCTTCTTGTTTCTTCCCTTTTTCAGGATTGATTTTTTTATTTTATTTTATTTATTTTTTTATTTTTTTTCCTTCTCTATATATGTGTGCGCGCGTGGAGTCATTAGGAATAGGATATCTCTATTTTGATATAGATTAGTTTACTCTATATATAAAATTTGACCCTTTTCTTCTTAATATGTGCATATAGAGCATAGAAAATGAAATATATGTTTGAGTACGATATGATGTTCCTTCTACATGCCCAATTATGTAGGAATTTATAAATTCAGAATTCACGGATGGGAGCTTTCGTGCTAGAATTCCATCAGAACATAATTTCGTCATGTATTGGAAGTCCAGTATTATGTTAGCATGATTTTGTATGCATTCGTTGTGAAGAATAACTCAGCAAAGCATTGTTCCCACTCCTTGTTATAAAGAGTATAATAGTCTTAGTACACTGTATCCCATTTCTGCCTTCCCTCTTTTGTAATCTTAATTATGATAGTAATTGCTGTTTACCATCCCATTTTTGCAGAAGCAAACAACTAGAATGCCACTTGAGCAGCATCAGAGGTCAATCTCGACACTCTCTTTGCAGGAGAAACCAGGTTTACTTTATATGGTGCAGTCAAATTATATGTCACAGGTTCAGTCCAAAGTTTTGCACAGCTACTAAAGCTCAGACAAGGAAAACATTCCAAGTGATCAGGCGACCTGTGCCAGGTCTTGCGTTGAGCAAAAAATTGTCTTCGTTTCTGTCAATCATCAAGGGGGGTATTTGATATGCCTAAGTGGCATCTTTTCAGATATGGATGCTGATATTATCCTCCCTTTTCTAGATTTTTCCTTGCTAATTTATAGATCCAAATTATTCCTAGTGGTATCTTTTTGTTGTGGATTTGGTTATTCTTTGGTTGGAAATTTTACATTTTTACTTATGTATGATGATTGATGATGAGTTTTATACAGGTATGCTTATGGTAGCATTTTATTTTTCACCGACTTCTTCTTGCCTTAAAATAATTTTTCACCAACTTCTTTATGTTAGCATAGTTTTTTCATCTGATTGTAGGCATATGAAAACTGTAGTTTCCATTTAGGTGCAAACGTCGAAGTTTTGTGGTGAGCCTTAATTCCAAGTCTCGGGTGCCTATTGAAGATGATTTCCTCATAAAACAGGAAGTCCTATCCTAGTTTAAAAACTTCTTAGGCAAAGGCCCTCCCCGGCCATTTCCCAAGCACATCTTCTGTATCACCATTTATTACCAAGTTTGTCCCTCCACAATCTCTTTCCTCATCTGTAGAGATAACAAGTTGTATGCTCTCACTGATCAGCCCTTTACGAACCAACTCCTCCACCTGCCTCTGCAAGTCTGTAGTTTGTGCTGGGCTCATACTGCAATGCGGCAGATTTGGTAACCTTGCCCGGTCACCAAATCTATATGATGCTGCTGAATGTCCGGCATGTCAACTGATAATAATCTATGGGACTTGGATAAATGAACTGATTCAGCTAAGAAGTACCTAATAAAAAATGCTTAAACGTGTAACAATGTCCAAAAGATTAAGGGCCGTTTGGCAACTACAATTGCTTTGTGCTTTTGTTTTGACCCGAAGTAGAAGCAATGTTTCTGCTTTAGAGTGTATTCAGTACTATTTCGAAACTTGTTTGGTAACGTAAATTTTTTAGAAGATTTTTAAAAGCCAAAACATGAAACATGTTTTGTAAAAAGTGTTGCAAGTTTAAAAATTTGAATGACTAGTTAAAAATGTTATTTTAAATAATAATAATAATAATAATAATAAACTTTGCTACCGTGCGGAAGCAAACAAAAACATCATTTTGATGTTTCTGATTTTTGTCTCAATTTTGGAAGTACTTCGGTACTATTCAAATGACAGCAAACGTTACCAAACATGATTCGTCTGCTACAATACACTAGCAAAAGCAAAAAAAATACAAAGTAAAACCATTAGCCGAATGAGTCCTAAATGAAACTAATACATAATGATACAAACGTAACATAAATAATATCATTAGATAATAGCATAACAAATAGAGAGAATGATGTTCTGCGTGTGAGTTGTATACAGCGGAATATTTAGAAAGTTTTATATTTTTGAAAACAGATCTGTGTCTTTTCCAACTTTCTTTATTTTAGTAATTAAACAATTAATCACATGCAGATAAAATAAAGTAAAGTAAAAATTAGAAATGACACCAAGATTTTTAGCGAGGAACCCCAATTGACAAAATACGACAATTGTTTATGCGAGAAAAACCTCGTGGAGTGTGCAGTCCAAAGTAAACCGATCCACTATGTTTGAAACAAAGTATACTGAACTTTGACTCTGATTCACATCATATCGTTCTACCAAATACCAATTGCTGACAATCCTCTGGTTTTACGACGTCTCGTCCAACAACAACTTAACGTCAGGCTTATACTTGATATTTGTAGAAGAGTAGCAGGTAGGTCAGACAACACTCCTCGAATGCTCCAATCCTTTCAAAGTCTGATCGTTTTTACTTCTGTTCTTCAAAATCTGAATTGATGTAGAAGTAGATCTGTTTTTTCTTTGATCGATATAGATGCAACTGTATGATCACGAATAGGATTTTGAACACCACAACTCTAAACTCACTATGTGTTTATGTGTATGTGTTCTAGAAAGATGACAGGGAAACCTCTTGGATTTTCTGCAAGAATAATCTTCCTAAGGCTTTTACGCATAATGAAGTTGTAGTACTAAAGCCATGAATAAACCTAGATGTATGTCGGGGTTTATATAGAGTTTTCAAAATCCTATTCCTTCTGAAAATAAAGGAAATTTCGTGCATAGGACTTTTGATAAATTTCTAAACCAACTTGGAAATCCAAAACTGACCAGGACAAAGTTTCCCTAATGTAAAACAGCATTGGTACTGGTACGAGGATTTTGGTACCGATTCCCAAAGGACAGAATGGAAAACTTCGAACCTCAGCTTCTTGAACCGGTTCCCAAATGTAGGTACCGGTTCCCACTTGACAGAATCCAACTGGAACTTGGATTATTTGTATTTTGGTAACTTTGAACATATACCTTGTAGGTATTTGTGTCCTAAGTGGGAAACGACTTCCTAATTTGTTGTTTTTTCCTTTTCGATGATCAACAGTATTTTCTTCTTCTGAACAACCATTCATATTCCGCAGTTGATGTTGATTCTGATATGGTAACTGAAATTACAATTCGACTAGGACTTGTTTTGTTATCGAATATTGCCAATTTACAAAAATATATCTCACACTGCAACTCTAATTCTCAAACTCCTTACAAATACTCAACAGAAATAACTATTTATGTGTATTCTGATGTCGGATAAAAGAAAAATAATGTATAAATTAACAACAAGAACAACACAAGAAGTGCAAAAGATGTTCTTGTGATTAATCCATATTTCCATAGTCTATTTATATAGATTCCAACAAGATGATTATTACAATATTCTTCAGGCACATAAAGCTACTTATAGGCTTCAAATTCAATTTCAAGGTAATTTTTGGTCCCAGAATATACTCCAATTCTGGAACTTCATGGGACATTGCAAGGCAAGTGGGTTCATTAGGCTTATAGTAGGTTAAACATCTAACCTTGGGGATAAGCAGCATCTCTATTTCTGCTCTTTATTGGTTTCGTCAGGCTTTCTCGAGTTTTTATCCCTCTTTATTTTCTTCTTTCTTCATGCTCCAGCAGAGCATGAATGCCATTTCTGGTTACACCAAGCTTGAAGAGATCAATGAAGAACAGACCAAACAAATCAAAATTTTATACCAGTAGGGGACACAATTCTCTCCACATTTAATGTAATTGTGGCCATGAAGCATGAAAGTTTGTGTACAACGAACATTAGAAAATGCTTTTCAGTAGTTTGTGTACACTTATGCTACGCTTGGTGTGCATGAATGGAATGAAATGGAATGCCCATTTCAACCATTCCTTTGTTTGGTATGCAATTTAAAGTAGAATGGTCATTCCATTGGAATGAAAATCCATTCCACAACTAAACCTATGGAATGGCCATTCCATTCCCAAGTAATTTTTTTTTTTAAAAAAAATCAAATTTCCAAAAAATCTTCATGTTCCAAGTCCAAAAATCACAATTACCTTCCACTACAACCACCTCTACCTTCCACCACCACCGCCACCGCCACCGCCACCGACTTCAACCACCTTCCGCCGCCGCCGACTTCCACCATCGCCCCACCACTTTCCACCACCGCCACTGCCTTTTACCACCAACACTGCATTCCATTGCCGTAACCACCACCGCCTTTCACCACTGTTACCTCCACCACAGTCTTTCACTACTACTACCGCCACCACCTTCCATCACCACCGTCACTGTTGTCATTCACCACTGCCACCACCTTCTACCACCATCACCACCTTCCACCACCACAATCAATGCCACCGCCTTCCACCGCCACCACCACCTTCCACTACCGCCGCCACCACCGCCACCACAGTCACCTTCATTGGCTTCCACCACCGCCACCTACACCACTATCTCCTTCCACTACCACCACTACCACACTACTACCACCGCCTTCCACCAACACCGCCGCCACCGCTTTCCACCATTGCCACCACCATTCATTCCAATACCACTTTCCACCTTCACCACCACTACCACCACCATCGTTACCACGATCCACCATCTCCACTGCTACCATTTATTTTTAAAAAATTATAGAAGAGTGCCATTTTGTTAATTTAATTTATTTGTTACTAAAAGGGATATTTTAGAGAATTCAATTTGAAATTTATTTCATTCTAAATTTTTAATTGGTCAAATCAAACATTAGAATGGTTATTATCATTTCATTCCTACACATTTTATATTTACAACTAAACAATAGAATAAGAATTGCCATTCTATTCCATTCCTGCACACCAAACGTAGCATTAGAGGAGGCGGATGGAATGGCCAAGGACAAGAGACCTAGTAAATTGCAACAAGTAGGAGAATTGGGATTACATAGACCACTGATCTGAATTTTCATGTTCAAAGGAGAATAATCCATCAAACGTTACTTCTCAAACAATGCAATACACATTGAAAACTATTGCATGGCCATAAATAAATAAAAAATAAAAATAAAAAACCCTATTAAACAGTCATGCAACTTGAATCTTTATCAATACCAACATCCAAATTTTGCAACATTGTATAAAACTCGTAGTGTTAATTTGCAATAATACATAGTGAAATCCACCACATTCCCTCTTAAAAATCCAATTTAATTGCAATATTTTAAGCAACCTAACTAAGAGTCACATTTAATTTCTAATTAAGATAAACAGGAAGAAGCCTTAAAGTGAGTTGTGCAGTGGAAGATAATTGTGGAAAGTTTGAGTTTTTAAATAAAATTTGTGTCTTTCTATTTTAATTAACTTTATTTAATTTAGTAATTAATGAATTAATCACATACAAGATAAAATCAAAGTAAAGCAAATAGAGATGACACCAGAATTTTTAGCAAGGAAACCCCAATTGGTATAATAGACCAATTGTTACAGGAAAAACCTCGTGCACTGTGTAGTCTAGAGCAAAATGATCCACTATGTTTAAAACAAAATACAATGGACTTTAACTTACGTTCACACCCTATCGTTCTACTAAAAACCAATTGCTGACAATCTTTTGGTTTTGCGACATTCCGTCCAATAGCTCTTGACGTCGGACTTATACTTGATCTCTGTAGAAGGATTGCTGATAGATCAAACAACACTCGTCGAATACTTTGACCCTTCCAAAGTGTGATTGCTTCATCCCTGTTCTTCAATATCTGAATTTGATGTCTATTTCTCTGATTGTTGTCGATGCAATATTTAATAAACTTTGAACACGATCAGGAATTGAACAATGCCCTAAAATCACCCTTGTATTTATGTGTGTGTTCAAGAAATAAAAACAGAAAAATCAAAATTGATTTTCTGCAAATTATCTCTCAAATAGGCTTTTATGAATCAAAAGAATTAAAGCAAAAGTCGTATCAACCTAGATGTAAATCAAGGTTTATATAGACTCTTCAAAGACTTAGATATGTATTTATGTGTGCTGCCATGTTGCTTCTGGTGGTGTTCCTTGTCTCGTCGTGTGGTTGCCTTGGTCTCCTTTGGGTGGTTGACATTGGGTTAGTATGTTAATTCGTTTGGAGAGGTGTCTTGTGATACCCCCGGATCTCCGGATGCGGGTTGGCCAGGCCCACGCCCGATTACCCGAGGATATCAAACCAATTAGTAATAATTAAACACATAATATAAATATAATTGACAAGAATAAATAAAAACGCTGAAAAGAACTAAAACGATAAATCAAAAACTTTATTGATTAACAAAATCTTTTGATACAAATCATCCTCCATCATATACAACTTGGGAATCCATATTATGTGGACCCCTATTTAAAACCTAGCTGAAGTTAAACAAAACTAGGAAGGAAATCCTAAAACTAAATGAAAACAGCAATCCTATGCAGTCGGAAGAATGAGTGACCGTCTCTGCTCAGCACGAACAAGCTCAGAAACTGGAACCGTCCGATACCTGAAAAAATAATAGTGGGTCAGGCCCACGAATAAGTTCTATCCTAACTACAATCCAAATAGAGACCCGATACGCTGATACATCCTAGATGCCTCAACCATATCTATATAGTACGTAAATATATACATATATCGACATTACAGGACTCTCACCGGACTATGATGAGGGTCTCAACCTGAATAGAAAGCAATATGCAAAAACGCACCCATAGGTGGGCATGAATACCTAAACCTAACAGGGTATACCTCAATCATCATAACCAGTTATGCATCCCAATATATATACGCTCCCTAACCAACGATCCTGAGACTCAAGCTCATATCGGGATACCATATATTATATATATAAATTCCCATCCAAACCCATGTAGTGCCGCTCAGCTATTCGTTGCCAAGACACGACATAAAATTAGGATTTAAATGTTTTAATTAAATCCCTATCCTTCCTAATACAGAAATATAAACAACCATCCAATATATCGTTCAACTGTTTTAGTTGACAGGGCATGAAACCATGTAGGATTTAATTATTTTAGTTAATCCATTCCGTATGTATGAATTGGTAGGAATTAACGTTTTGATCTAATCCGTCCTTCCGTATGCCACCATCCCATACCAATGCATATAATGCATATGATTCATAAATGATGCAACAACTCAATCAGTACATCAAATAAATCCACATAATCCAAATAGTTGATGAAACAGAATGAAAACAGTTTATCAACTATAATCCCCAAATAATATCCATGAAATTGACGAGACAAAGTTTAATCGTCATCAATTTAAAATCCCGAATCCAACCATGTAATTGACGAGACAAGATTTAATAGTTCATCAATTCAAATTCCAAAATGATAATCCAAATAATTGCAGAATAAATTTTAATAATTCAGCAATTAAATTCCGGGTTACTTCCATGTAAATTACAGAACCTAAGTATTCGTTCAGCAATTAAAGTTCAAAACCATGTAAACTACAGAATTATAAATAGCAGTTTAGCCACTAAAGTCCAAAACCATGATCTAGGTAATTTCAGAATAGTATATAATGACTCAGCAATTACCATCTTAGCCTTAATCCATGTAATCACAGGAACAAGTTTAATCTTTCGGCAATTAAAATTCATAATATGCATAGGTCAAGTTTGACAACTAAATGACCCTACTGTGCATCTAAAACAAGATTTAACATAATACCATAATCCATTAAGTCGTTAAATTAAAACTTGTCACTTAAATCCTTTCCCTCCGTAAACAGCATGCACAGTTGCTTAAATCTCATACTGTTCCTTCTGCTAGCATAAATGCATAAACTAAACCATAAGAGCTTTTAACAACACATGAATTAATTGTTAAATAGCCACGGTATCTATCCAGAACAGTTAAAAACATTTAAAACGACCAAGCAATGCTCACGAACCAACCCAGAACACATCAAAACATAGGAGCCTGCTCTCAAAACTTGAGAGCAAGCTTTGTAGAGCCTAGAGCCGGCTCCATAGCTCTTGGAGCCAACTCAGGAGGGTTAGGAGCCAGCTCTGGACTCCCCAAAGCCGGCTCTGAAGATGAGGGAGCCGGCTCCTTCATCCATGGAGCCGGCTCTCTCCCTCTCTGAGAGCCCTGAACCCCTTCTGCTTCGTTTGTTTCGTCTCCGGCCTTGTCCAACCTTACTGTCCTTCATCTAAAATGAACTTAAGATCTTAAATTATGCCCAGTACCATCCCAGACCTTTGATTATCACAGTAAGACTCCAAGACAATACTCCAAACAGCATCGATTTATTATACTAAAACAACGGACAACGAATTCTATACTTGCAACAATTACTTCAGATCGAATTTAAAGCACAACAGATAATCAATTTAACACATATTACACATGCTAAATTCAATTAATATCCAATTAAAGTCCTAGAGACATCTAGATATGCACAGAACACAGGCCAATGGGAGAGAAAAAAAAAAAAAACAGAACTTACCTGAGTTTTTGTATAAAAACCTCATCGCTGTCTTCCTAAGTTTTCCGACGACGTCCGTTCACTGTCAATCTCCTTGCTCACCCTTCCTTCCTCCTAGATCCGTCCTTTAATCCACAGCCAAAAATATAAGCCGAACTCCCTTAGTTTTCCTCACAATCTTTCTCTCTGTTATGTTGTTTTGCCTTTACTATGTCGTGAATAGGGTTCTAAACCCTAGGCAGACATATATCGTATATATCTATAGGTAATACTGAGACTTAGGTCCAATTGAAACCCTAACCTATATGCTAAATTAATTATGTCGGCTAGCCCATGCAAATATACAAAACCCTAAGTTTATACAAAACCCTAATTCTATTAATTAATGAAAACCGTTAATTAAACTTCCACTTAAGCATATACTAAAGACAATTAAATTTAAACCACTTAATAATTAAAGCAATAATATAATTTTAAATAAAACCAACAATACAATTAACTCAATTAAATAATAACAATTAACCAAACCACAATACAATTAAATAAAATAATTAACCAAATATGGCAATTCAAATACACAATTTAACAATTTAAATCAAATAAAGAATAAAACAATTAAACACCTAAGCAAAAAGTCACATAAAAATGCAATAACAATATTTTAAATTTCAATTTTATCCTTTTGAAAACTAAGGGTATTACATGTCTCACTGTTCACGGTATCGTGTCCACTCGTTGATCTTGAGACCTTCGGAGTTGTCCTTGGGTACTTTATGATCTATTCCTTGGTGTGACCTTGTGTACGGTCCTTGTTCGGTTCTTCTGGGAGTGTTCCTGATTTCGGAGATGAAATCTCTTTAAGGAGGGTAGGTTGTAATGACCCAGTCATTTTCTCCCTTTCCTTTTTCTTCAGAATTTTATGGATGAATTTTTTTCGTTGAAAATTCTTTTCTGAGTTCAGTTTCTCATCACTCAGTGTCGTCTCGAATACTCGGGAATTGTTTCCGGGATTCTTTCCTTTGAATTGACAACTTCCTTGTGAGGACTTAGTCATTTCCTCATTTTCATTTTTCGACACTATTCACTTTTTGTCCTTTTTCTTAGTTTGTCTTTTTTCCGTTTGTCAATTTGTTGGCATAACCTCACTTTTCATGTTCAGAGTTGATTCCGGTTTTGCATGCATCCACGATATTTAAATTCCATACTATGTGTATTTTTACTTTTGTAGAAAAGCATTCTAGTTGCTTACTTTTCGTAAAGGACATGGATGCATACTTTTTTGGAAATATTCTTGATTTTTGGGGTTTTAGTGTAATTATGAAAAGTAATTATTTTTCGTCTTGGGGACCATTTTCGTAATTTAATTTGGAAGATATTTTGAAAAAGGGCCTTTTTGCAATTTTTAGAAAGTGTGACAAGTGTCGCCTTTTCATGGGGCCACTTGTTGGCATTGGGGTGGAGTGACTTGGAAGCATAATCTCTTGACATTTGGAGGGTGGAGATTTACCTACTTGTTGGCCTAGGATAGTTACACTTGTTGGCTTGGATGGTAGACAAGTGTAGGCTTAGAATTTAGCCTAGGAAGGAGCCATGGATTTGTGACAAATGTAGACTCACAATTTAGTCTTGCACTGTATATGTGTGAGATGTAGTGTAAGAACACATAGTGAGTAGAAGAATACTAGATCCTCCACTCACCATTTTCATTTCATCTTTTTCATTTCACTTGTTCTTCAAAATCCTAACCTAGCCACCATTGGAGAAAAGCTTGGTTAATAGTTTATTTCTTTATTTTGGTCTCCTTCCACTCACCTTAGACCATAAAGCTTAGAAAAATTTTTGTTCCCCTCATCTTCCTCTACATATGTGTGAGATGTAGTGTAAGAACACATAGTGAGTAGAGGAATACTAGATCCTCCACTCACCATTTTCATTTCATCTTTTTCATTTCACTTGTTCTTCAAAATCCTAACCTAGCCACCATTGGAGAAAAGCTTGGTTAATAGTTTATTTCTTTATTTTGGTCTCCTTCCACTCACCTTAGATCATAAAGCTTAGAATAATTTTTGTTCCCCTCATCTTCCTCTACATAACCCTTGAAGGGTTTGCCATTTTGTGTTGATTTGCCTTGGATTCAAGAGGAACAATCCTCTTGTGAGATAGGGGATGTTTTAGGTTTATATTATTGTTGTATTGATTGTTATATAAGCATATACAACTTGTAAGCATGCCTTTGTTCAAGTTTTAGAATTTAATATAATTATTTTCTATATTTAAGATTTAATTGTGCATGAAATGTGGTAACTTGCATTTGACTTTGTATAAGTTTCGAACTTATTAATTTTGGAAAGCTTGTGAGGACATAAATTTATGTGATGGCTAGGATTTAGCTCTAGTACGTGGACAAGAGTCCTCTAAGTCATAAGTGCGCACTAGGTGGTACCTTGTGGGTTGTAATTACTCGAAAATACTTGTTTGGTCTGTGACCACGTGTCCTAATCTTTCCACTATTTGATTTCGCATTTAATTTCAAGTTGTTAATCATGGATTACTTGTAACTTGAGAATTGATGCTTACTTTGGGTATTTGAATCCCATCTAGCATACTTAAACTTGTATACTTGCTCCGTGAGTTTAAATTTCATTTAGTATAGTTGTACCATGTATACTTGTCTTATGTGTATTTCGTTTAGCTTAGTATACTTGTACTTGTTTACTTGATCTATGAGTACTCTACCTATATCGAATACTTGTGTATGTATGTTAGATATTGCTTATTTTGTTTAACATGATTTAAGGTACTTGAACATGTATGCTTGTGTGTCGTGTATCATGCTTTAATATGGTTTAGTGTACTTGAGCATGTATATTTGTATGCCGTAGTTCATTTCAATTGCATGAGTAGTTTAGGATAATCCCTGAGTCTCATTTTGACGTAGACGTTAGGTGGCATGAGCCCTTTTAAAATGTTTCACCATAAGGTGATCTTATTGTAAAATGCTAGGTCGATGCATGCTCATTCCCTTTACTCACCCTGAAGTTACCGGGTTATTTTCAGGTACGGATACCTTGGCTCGAGTTGCACATCATTCTTTGGATGACTTGTTGCTTTTAAGTTTACATTTCATGCAAATGTTAGCATGAAATGTCATTTTGTAGCTTTATATATCAAAACTTGTATCCTTGATTCCAAATATGTAATGTGTACCTAAGTACATTTTTTGGATGCTTATTTTGTATGTATGACATGAGGCCAAAGGCCATTAATTCTAAAGTTTACAAATATGTTTTTAAAACTTGATATTTTGGTACTTGGTACTATTCATTGACTTTTTTTAAAAAAATGTGTCGACCGATCCGAAACTTCCTGGGGTCTTGTGGGTGTAGTTTAAGATTGTATTTTCAATTTAGGCAATTAAAAACTTCCCGAAGCCCCATTTCCTTTCCTTTGGCAGTAGCTCGGAAAGATTTAAAATTTATTGACTTGATTTTCTTGGGGGTATTCTGGGCATTTTATAGTGCATTTTCTTTGTTTCCGTCTACGCTGTCTAGTGGAAAACTTGATTTTGGAGGTGAGTTTCTTCTTCGTGTTTTTCCAGAAAAAATTGTTTGATGGCCAGTTTTTGCTCTCAGTCGCGGACAGATCCCGTATCAGCTTTTTGACCCTCTTGACCTCTTCTGATCTAGGGGCATTTTGGATATTTCACAGTGAGTTTTTTTCGTTTTCCTTTACGTTGTCGGTAGAAAACTCATTTTTAGGGGGGGTTTTTTCTTCGTGTTTTTTCATAAAAATTCGTTTCGGACCTCGTTTCGGATTTCAGTTCTGGCTGGAACTTTTCTTCCCTTAGCATGTCATGGTGCTTGTCGGGGTGTTCGTGGGGTGCTCGTCTCGACGTCGTGACGTCGACTTTTGTTTTTGCTCGTTCTCCTTCGTCCGGACTCCAAATCGAGTGAATTTTTTTTTGAATTTGACTAATTTTTTGTTGTCTTTCCAACAATGTACTTGGTTGCACTCGTATCTTCCTAAATAATTACCAGTTTACCCTTTTAGCCTTAAGTGTTCATTTTTCTTCGTCATGCCATTTCTCCTTCGTCCGGACTCCGAATCATGAGATTTTTGAGTCCATCTTGATTAGTTTTTCATTGTGTTTCTAGCGGTGTACTCAGTGGCACTCGAATTCATAATTTCATAAATGACTATTTTGCCCCTGGGGGCTTAATTGTTATTTTTTTGATCTTTTGCTTTCGCGTCAGTTCTCATTAAATTCCACGACCCCATGGAAAGTCATCAAAGTGTCTTAGAGGTATGTTGTGCATTGGGAGACCATTGTCTTATTATTTGCTTCAGCATTTCAGATCCATTAATGGGTCAGTACAGGACGCACTGGGTTTGAAAATCCAGGGCCATCACAATGTTCGTTGTTCAACAAAAAGTAAGAGTTTTTGAACTTTTGATTGGGTGGGAATACTACCAAGTAGGTAGTTGAGTATTACTCCCTCTTTCTTAAATAGATGTCATTTTTGAATTCTAATATTTTTTAAGGAATAAGCACTTAATCCATTGTTTCCTAATAAAATTTTAAACCATCCTCTAAATTATAGTATTCCCAATATCATGAGAGTCATCTCTCATCTTATTTATTTTTATTTTTATTTTATTTTATATTATTTTTTAACAGGGCAAACAAACAACAAACCAAACAGAAAATTACATAGAAACATATAACCCATCTTTAGCAGCACACTTCAACAGGCGGGATGGATAGAATTAAAGTACTTGATCTTCAATCACATGTGGTTTTGAGAGCTTTGCAACCTCATGTGTCACAACTTTGGATTTTCGGCAAACATGAACAAGTTTGGCAAAGGGCAAACATCTCAAAGCAGCCTGTATGTAAAAAATAATTGCAACAATTTCTGACGGACAAGGCATCATATACTATTGCCAAATCACTCTCAAAGAAACGATTATGAAATTAAAAATGCTTAGCCCATAGAAATGCAGCTCGCATCACACGTCTCTGCCACAAAAGCCGAGCAAGCCTTAAAGTGTTTAAGAATCACCATTTCCTTCAATATATGCACCTTGATGATCACGAAAAACCACCCCACCACCAACTAGACGTCTGGATTTCATGAAGGCCGCATCCGTATTGCACTTTAAAGAACCCATGGGAGGGGGGTTTCATGTTAGAAATAAGAGAGAACAATTGTATATTGTATTATCTATAAGATATGAGATACACGGGGTTTATATAGGTGATGAAATGTGTGAAGAGCAAAAAACCTAAACCCTCTATGATAAACCTATACATGGTTAAAATATATTACATAATATAGTAATAATATATTCTACTATATATCCTAATTAATTACCAAATTAATTTAGGAGAATTTACATAAATACATTAGGAAATACAGCTCATTTTGACACTCCCCCTCAAGTTGGAACATAGATATCTATCATGCCCAACTTACTAATTACACCATGGAATGCCCTTCATGAAACTGCCTTTTTGAGTATGTTAGCCAACTAATCTTCGGACCGAACAAACAGAAATCGTATAACTCTTCAATCAAGATTTTCTTTAATAAAATGATGATCAACTTCAACATGTTTTGTACGGTCATGTTAAATCGGATTATGTACAATTTCAATGGCTGTCTTATTATCACAATGTAGACTCATCGATTTCTCATAATCAATCCCCAAATCTTGTAATACATGTTTGACCCATAGTAATTCGCACACATCATGAGCCATACCTTGGAATTTTACTTTCGCACTTGATATAGAAACCAACTTCTGCTTCTTGCTTCTCCAAGTGATAAGATTACCTTCCACAAAAGTGAAGTAACCTGATGTAGACCTCTTATCAGTCTGACTCCCTGCCCAATCAGAATCTGTATACCCTTCAATTCCATGGAACCCATTCTTAGAGAATAACAATCCTCTTCCTGGTGCACTCTTCAAATACTTCAAGATCCGATCCACTGCATTCATATGTTTTTCACTCAGTGCATGCATGAACTGGCTTACCACGCTTACTGTATAGGCTATGTCTGGCCTTGTGTGTGACAAATAGATTAGTCTCCTAACTAACCGTTGATAACATCCTTTGTCAGTTGGGACCTGATCCACAAACTCTCTAAGCTTGTGATTCATCTCTACAAATGTCTCTACAGGTTTGCAGGCTAACATTCTAGTCCCAGTTAAAAGATCTAACACATATTTCCATTGTGATAGGAAAATTCCAGCCTTCGACCTTGAGGCCTCAATTCCTAAGAAATACTTGAGTTGACCGAGATCTTTTATTTCAAATTTTGGTGCTAGGTACTTTTGTAATGTTTTTCTCTTACCTGTATCATTTCCTGTCAAGACCATATTATCTACATATACAATTATGGTCGTTACCTTCCCCTCTTTGTGTTTTATAAACAAAGTGTGATTCGAATTACTTTGTTTATAGCCAAATTCCTTCATTGTGGAGGAGAACCTTCCGAACCAAGCCCGGGGTGATTACTTCAGACCATATAACGCCTTATTCAATTGACATACTTTAGTTCTACATGAGGATTTGCATTTAGCTCCGAGGGTAACTCTATATAGACTTCTTCCTCTAAATCTCCATTGAGGAAAGCATTCTTGACGTCGAATTGTTACAAAGGCCAATCTCGATTTACTGTTATGGATTTAAGAATGCGGATGGTATTAATTTTGGCAACCGGAGCAAAAGTCTCTTAACAATCCACTCCGTACTTCTGTGTATATCCCTTCGCAACTAACCTTGCTTTGTACGTATCAATACTGCCATCAGCCTTAAGTTTCACTGTAAACACCAATCTACACCCAACTGTCTTCTTCCCTTTGGGTAATGGACAAAGTTCCCAAGTCTTATTCCTCTAAAGAGCCTCAATTTCTTCATTTATTTTCCTAGTCCACTTTAAATCTGCCAATGTATTCTGCACAATACTAGAAAGAGACACAGTGGATAATTGATTAATAGAAAATGAATACAATTTTGACAACCTATAGGGGGAAACATAATTACTAATTGGGCACTTAGTCTTGGCTTTGAGATCGGGTTCATATTGTTTCTTCGGTACTCCCCTATTTGACCTCTTTGGAAATTTATTGGTTACATCTTCTGCACGGACAAAAAATTTATTAGGTTCATTAATAAGGGGATTCAAGTTTACCTAAGGAAGAATATTCTGTGTTGATCCTTCGGTTAATGGTGTAGACGTGGGCAACTCTAGCAATGAATAGGGCTCATTGCTGGAAAAACACGGATCTGTACATAATTCCGGGTCAGCGCCGCAACCTTGACTAATGGGCGCCGCAGCGCTCTGGCCTCTTTCCTCAAAAATTTCAAAACATCCCCCATTTCCCTCCAATTCGAATAATCTTTTTCACCATCTTTATTCTCTTCACTATGACTCTCCCCCTGAAGAGAAGACTTAGAAACTCCCCCTAAATAGTACGATTCACATTCACGAAACAAAGCATCCAATGTTACATGTAACTTCCGAGTTTGAGGATCATAACACCAATATCCTTTCTGAAACTCCGCGTAACTTATAAAAACACACCGTTTCGCACATGGATCAAGTTTACTCCTCAGGACTCTAGGCACATGAACATAGATCGTAAATCCAAATATTCGTGGTTCAAGATTCAGAAAATAAGGAATGGAAAGTAATGACTGCATCTTTTGTTAGGGGGTTCGGAACTCTATCATACTAGATGGTGTTCAGTTGATTAAATATGCAGTTGATTTCACTGTCTCACCTTAATATAACTTTGGCATATTCATGCCAAAGAGGGAGGCCCAAACTATTTCTATAATCTGTCTATTCTTTCGCTCTGCCAGTCCATTTGGTTGTGGAGTATAGGTGCATGGTGTTTAATCTATTTATTCTTTCACTCTGCTAGTCCATTTTGCTGTGGAGTATAGGTGCAGGATGTTTGATGTCGGATTCCATGGTGGCCCAAGAAAATACCTAAAATCTTATCCACCAATTTTTTACCATTGTCAGATTGAAGTGTGCGAATTTGCCTTTGGTATTGAGTTATCACCATATTATGAAATTCCTGAAATACTGTACCTACATCACTCTTACTTCAAAGAAAAGATATCCAGGTCATTCGAGTACATTCATCAATAAACGTAACAAAATAACGAGCATTAGAAAGTGAAGGAATTTTTTCAGGACCCCAAACATTTGAGTGAATAACTGCAAAAGGTTCTGAACTTTTATTCAAACTCGGTAAAAAAAAAAATACGATAGCTCTTGGCTAGTTCACAAATTTCACAATGAAAGTCTAAATCACTTAAACACGAAAACAAACACGGTTATAATTTCTTAAGATAACCAAAAGAAAGATGCCCTAGCCTTCGGTGCCATAACCATATGATTGCTCAAGCTTTATCTTCACTACTTGGTTGATTCGGTTGACTGAAGTATGACCCCCTTTTTCTGTCAACTCCAAATAATAAAGTTTGCATCGTCTAACACACCAAGAATCTTTCAGGTTAGAATCTCCTAAAACACACAAAAGGAATGCCTGAAAGTTACAGTGCACGCAAGGGTAGAGGTAATTGGCTAACAAAAAGAAGGTTATATTTAATACAACTAGAACAATATTTAAAGTGAGGGAATTGGACAAAGTAACAGACCCCTCCCCAGTAATAGGAAAGGTACTATCATTAGTTGTGGAAATAACCGACTGAGAAGGAGGGTTAAGAGATTTCAACTGACCAAAGTCCCTAGTCATATGATTGGATGCACCTATATCAATAATCCAAGCATTATTCTTAGAAGTCACAGAGAGTAAAGAAGCTTTACCAAATATACTTGGGTGAACAACATTTGTCATTGGTTGCATCTGTTCCTCTTCTGTAGAAGTCACCATGGTTTTTCCTCCAATATTCTTTAGAAACTTCTTCGTAAAATCCTACCAGTCAGGATAGCCAATAATCTCATAGCATCGTTGTTTCAAATGCCCCGATTCACCACAATAAGTAAATACTCACCCTCCAGATTTTCCAGTAGCCTGATTACTCTGATTTTTCGAAAGGCTCGATGGTGGTCCTTGTCAAGTTTGGTTGGCTATCATCGCCGAGCTCTTAGAGATTGGATGAGATCCTCCCATTGTCTGTTTCTATTGATACTCTCTCCGAACATATGCATGCGTACTCTCGAGGTCAAGTTTTGGATCTTTTCGCAAGATTTTTCCACAAACCTGTTTAAACTCAGAGTCAAGTCTGCTTCAAAAAATATTAACTTAAAGCCTCGCCATGACCGAGTACAATTGAACCACTCCTTCAACTAACAACAAGTTTATTATAGTATGTTGGCAGAAGGCGGCCATTCTACTTGGTAGAAAAGACCTCTGATTTAATTAAAAAACGCACATTTTATCCAATTCGTTATAGAAGGTTCTAGACACCGCATCTCATATCTCCTTAGCTGTGGGAAGACGAATAAATCGCTGCATCAATGATGGGATCATCGAGTCAATAAGCCAACTCTTGACTCGATGATTTTCGGTTATCCATGCCTCTAATTTCGGATCTCCAGGTGCGCATTTTTTCGCTTCTCCGGTGAGATACCCAGCTTTATTACGAGCGCCAATCTGCATCTCCATGAGTTAAGACCATAATGAGTAATTAGTCTCATCCAGTATAATTCTAGTTGGAAATATAGAATTGTCTTTGTGGACTATGATCTGCGTTGTCGGAGTCGGGGTTGGTACGGTAGTTGCGCTTGAAGTAATCACCATTTAGATTAACAATAGGAATAAAATTCGAACTACAATATTCGGAATACGAAGAAGAAGAAAAAAAAAATTTCTTAGAGTTGCTCTGATACCATGTTAGAAATAAAAGAAAGTAATTGTGTATTGTATTGATCTATAAGATATGAGATACACATGAGTTTATATAGGTGACGAGATGTGTGAAAAGTAAGAAACCTAAACCCTATATGGTAAACCTATACATAGTTAGAATATATTATACAATATAATAATAATATATTTTACTATCCTAATTAATTATCAAATCAATTTAGGAAATTTTACATAAATACATTAGGAAATATAGTTCATGTTGACAGGAGCGACAATTAGAAACAGCCCTACCAGTAGGAGAAAATTGTTGGTTGAGGTGGTTTGAATTTGCATCTTTAAATTCCCAAAAAAGTCCAATTAGTCTTTTAGTGGATCTTTTAATTCATTAGTTAGATCGTAAGCTCACTAGGACTCTTGTGAAATTTTTTTATTATTATTTTCTTATTCTCGTGATAACATTACTAAAGTATGTGCTTCCCGTCCCAATTTAGTTATCCACCTTTCCATTTTGGTTTGTTCCTAATTATTGTCCACTTAAAAAGTTCAAGCACACATTGCAATAAAATATCCTTAAAATTTTGAATAATTTAAAACTTGATTATATACACTCAAACTTAAAAGGGTAATTTAATAATTTTAAAATGTTTAACAATGCAATAATTACAAATCTTTTTAAAAATTTCTACTCCAAAAAGGACATCTAATATGGAATAGAGAGAGTAATATTTTTTTAAGGTTAAAATCATAAAATTCTCCTCTTGTTTGCGAAAATTTCATCTATCCCCTTGAACATTAAAAAACTATCATGGTACCCCTATTTTGTGACTGAGTCATTAAGTGATGGTTAAATGACCAAATTGACTTTCATATTATATTATTATTTTAAGACTTAGAATTTATATTTTTAAAATGACGATTATGCCCTTATATGCTTTGTTGCACCATCCCTATTCCCATTTTTTTTTTCCTTTTTTTTTTTTCTCTTTCTCTCTCTCTCTCTCTTTCAAAACCACATTTCTCCCTTTCTTCAATTAGATTAGGTCCCACTCCCTCTATCTTCTTCTTCGTTCTGTCCCACTCATCTTCATTGATTTTTTTCTCCCCTCTCTCATTCTACCCCTTTTTCTTCACTTGATGTTGTTAGTATTGTTGCTTCATCTGATCTCTTATACAGTGGCTTAAGAAGGCTTTATTATTATTTTTTTTTATCTACAATGATGTGCTTACCAAAAAAAAAATATAAATTGAAAAATCTGGTTCTTGGGTTGCAATTGATTGATCTATACCCAGTTTGGTCATATATACAACCCAAAAAAAAGAAAAAAAATTGGAATCTGACCCAGATGTTATTGAAGAGAGGGGAAGTCTCAGTGAAGAAGGAAAATTTAGTTTAAAATTAGTAACATGCATCTATGGATGTGTTCAGCCACAGTACCATCTTTCAGCAAGAAGACAAAAATGATCAACAGTTAGACGAGACAATCCACCTCAGCAAAAAGCAATGATCGACATGGGCCTTGAACCCTGGCCTAACCAAACCACCGTCGATCGATGGGCTTGAACCTCGATCCGACCTGGCCACAAACAGTCGATCGATGGCCTTGAACCTCGATCCGACCTGGTCACGAACTGTCGATCGACGGGCCTTAAATCTCGATCCGACCTGGCCACAAATTGTCGATCAACAGGCCTTGAACCTCGATCCAACCTAGCCACGAACTGTTGATCGACGGACCCTGAACCTCGATCTGACCTAGCCACGAACTATTGATCGACGGGTTTTGAACCTCGATCCAACCCAGCCACATTGTCAATCGATGGGCCTTGAACCTCGATCAAGCCTAGCCACGAATTGTCGATCGATGGGCCTTGAACTTAGATTTGACCCGACTATAAATTATCGATCGACGAGCCCTGAACCTCAATCCAACCTAGCCATGAAATGTCGATCGATGGGCCTCGAACCTCGATCTGGCCTAATCCTGAACTATCGAGCGACGGGCCTTGAACCTCGATCCGATCTAACCTCGAAGTGAACTTGAAGTCACGATGGACAGACTCAACCTTATACCAAAGTAATGAAGGGTTATGGTAGGACTCTTGTGATACCCCTCGGATCCAAGACACGGGTTGATCAGGCCCAGACCCAAATCCGAGGGATATCAAACAATTAATATGTAACCGAACACATAATACAAGATAAAATAAGAAATAGAGATAATAAACTGAAAGAATGCTAATTGGAAATCCTTAAAATATAAATACCAAAATCCATTACTCCAAAACTCCATAAGTTTACAATTCGGGAATCCATCCATTGAACCCCTTACTAAAACTCACAAACCAAAATTGAAATAATAACTATAGAATCCAAAGCTGACATAGAGAAGATTCCTACATAATCGGAGGAATGAACAGCTGTATCTGCTCTGCACGTCCAAGCTTTAACCCTGAAACTGACGAACACCTGAAAAATAAAGGAGTGGGTTAGGGCCACATGCAAATCCTGATCTACTACAATTCAAACAGTAATCCGATACGTAGATACATCCTAGGAAGACTCAACAATATCTAGAGTAGTCCATATATGTATATAGTACACACTATAGGACGCTCGTTAGTCCAGTAGGTTTGTCCCAGCTTGAATAGAAGGCAACATGCAAATACGCACCCTAAGGTGGGTATGAGTACCTAAACCTACCAGGGAACAACACCTATTTCCAGTTATCCATCTTAGGCGATATACGCGCCCTAACCATGGTCAAGAGACTCAGACTCATCCCATGGCACCATATAATATATATATAAAGTCCATACTCCTCCTAATACATAATATCATCCAACATTGTAGTGGTTTGATACAATGTATACTTTATCCATCCTGGAACCAAAAGTAGGTCACTCAATTCACAATTGAGATGACACATGTAGGTGAAAGACTTAACCTTTATGATTAATCCATACCTTAATCCAAATTAGGTAGAACTTAGTGTTTTAACTAGTCCATACCTAGTATGTCACCGTCCCATAGCAGTACATACAACCCAATCCATCCAACATAATTATTAAGATAATTTCTGCTATTTAATAACTATATCCAGAATATGCATAAGTACAATTTAATACATGTCACATGACTTTAGGAAAATCATTACAGAACCTAAACATGACATTCCATCCATTAAAAATTGCTACTATGAGTCATAGCATTCAAGTCTTCCATAAAATCCATAAATTGAGAGAATTTACAAAATATACCTATCAATTTATTTCATAGATTTCAAATATTTTCTATTCTTATATTTCTGTTTAAATATCACTAAACAGTAAACAATTATATATACCAAAAAAATTCCAAGTTCCAGTACATGATATACAGGTTCAAAACAGTTAGCAACTCTCAGTAATTCTGAAATTCAGTTCACTCCAATCCTTGACCCAATCATGGATTAATATTTTTCATGGCATAATAGATTTATTCCAGACCTAGCAACAAGTTTAAAACAGCTTAAACAAAGTTCCAATACCCTACACAGACCAAACAGTGCATAGAAACCAAACTGATACGTCCATTTAAGAGCAGGCTCATTCAAAATCAAGAACCTGCTCTTATTTTCCACAAGAGCCGGCTCAATGGTCCTAGGAGCGGGCTCCTAGTGTGCTAGAGCCGGCTCCACATTCTCTTGGACCCGGCTCTAAGGTAGAAAGAGCCGGCTCCTCCACTTCTTGGAGCCTGCTCTTCTCCCCTTAGTTGCCATCGCCCGTTCTGCTGCATCTTCTTTTACTCCGGTGTTTCCCAGACCTCTGTAAGGTTCCTCCTGATTGTTCTAAGGTTCAATATTAGTTCTAGGGTAATTTTAATCCATTGTTAACCAATCCTAACTTATATAGAACCCAACCTTTTTTGGAGCAAACAATTACAGAATCCTCAGTTCTAAACTAATTTGATTCAAAATAGATTTCTCCCGTGAAATTTGAATACTATTTTTTACTACTTGATTCAAAGTTTAATCTCAACCCCAGATTAGTTACTAATCATCAGTACACATCATGATCTCCATTTAGTCAAAGCTTAATATAAACACCGAGAAGAAACAATAACAAAACATCAAGGATTAGACAAACAAATTATCAGCAAGACTGCATAAAAATCATATATGCATAAAAGCCTTATTATCATCTTTATTTAAGTCTGTTTTAATCTTTATATAAGCCCCTGGAGTCCAACTAGATATGCACAGAACATGAATTAACAGGAAGGAGAAGAACAGAGACTTGCCTTTGAGTTTCAGATTTGAAACACTGAATCCACGTCTCTGAGTTTTAGTTTTCCTTGCTCTGCCTTCCTATGCCTTCTCTGTAAATTACTCACTCTCTGTTTCTCTGCCTTCATAACTCTTTGTATAACTGTATACGTGACTATGGTGAACAGGGTTTACAAAAACCCTTAGCAAATGTATACATATGTATTTATAGGCTTAAGTTGAAACCCTAACCTTAATCCTAAACCACCTACAGGTCGGCTCAAACTAAACACGATGAAATTAAACAAAACCCTATTAATTTAAAACAGGTAAGTTGCATGTAAATTAATTAACTAATTACAAATAAATCAATTAAAAAAAATAACCATAATTAAATAAAACAAGTAACAATTAAATATAAAATTAAATACCAATTAAACAAATAACAATTAAAATACCAATTAAACAAATAACATTAAACATAAAATGAAATATCAATTAAACATAAAATTTAAATACCAGAAATATCCTTTTTAAAAATTAGGGGTATTACAACTCTTTAAGGTCGATGGGATGTAGAAGGGATTTTAGAATGGAGGATGAAAAACTAGTAATGTCTTGCTCACTAAGGCAAGGCCCAATTTGAGGATAAGAGCAAAAGATAACTGGAATAGTACAATTGCCTTTACAGCTAACCCCGATTTGGGTCACTCATAGGAAAGTTACATTTAGCAGCATCCCCAGAAATATGAGGATTAGGGCAACATTACCTAAAAAAAGGTATGACCCTGATTCGTTCTCAATCTGGAGGCCTAACAATATATCACCTGAGTGACCTAAGGCTATAAAATGAAGTAGTGACAAAAGGCAAAGGCCAAAAGAACTGACGGCAGCATCTTCCCTACCATTGCTCAAATTTTCCCTCTAGACTGGTTTTCTCTCCCTTCTTTCACCTTTCTGCTTTCCTCATATTGTTTAGTGATATATTCCAAGATCCTTTGACTATTCCATGACCGAGAAGAAACAAGTATCTACAACATAGCAATTAACTTGAACTATACCAAGTTTGCCATTTTTGTTGCAAGTTCCGAGCTTGGCAACACAACCCGACTCCGAAAACAACAATTGAAGCCTCTATGTTATGAAATTATAATAAAACGACACAATTTCAACCAACATAGCAAACCCACTACCCCCAAATGCTTCACCATCCTCGTCTCATCAACAATCACTACAAAATTCTTGTAAGCACCGTCCACCATCTTCTCCTTTAATAACGACATATCTTGGCCCTTCACCAAATTCAATCCCGGGTCGACCTCAAATGCGCTGTCGATGGCCAGATCAATTATTGGGTGAAGCTGGACTACGAAAACGAATGGGGTTGTGATCGAACATAATGAAGCCGTGAAAGGAGTGTTTTGTTAGGCGTGAGAGAGCAACAGTGATAACGACGTGAAGGAGCGGCAGTTTTATAGTGGATTTCACCATTAATTCCCAACGTGGATAGTGGTTGCTTAGGCTTCGTTCTGTTCCATGTAGTCGGAATCTCTCTGGTAACCATCCTTCACCGTCGTCACTGTTCGCCAGTAAGTTCACTAGCTTCATCCTCATCGCCGAGTACATCGCTGGATGCTAGCCTCGGCAAGTTCAATCTTTGATCACCGTTCATCCAAGCACATTCTTGCTCGCATGCCCACTGGTAACTTCATCGCTTATTGGCATACACATCACGTGCATCACCAGTCACCACCACAAATCTTTCCGTCTCTATTTTTTATTGGGCAGAATTGGGTGATATGTTTACTATAAGGGCAAATTGGTCAATAAATGATTAAAATGGTTGCACGTGACTCTCACCTGATTTTCTCTCGTTAATTTCAAACGGCAAACTAACCGAAAAGGGGTAATGTGATACACTTTTGAAAGGTTAAGGAAATAATATGATAGTTGTGATACCTCTGGATTTCCGAATGCGGGTTGGCAGGCCCACGCCTGAATACCCGAGGATATCAAAACAAAATTGATAATAAACGAACACAGAGTACAAAAGAATAAAGAAGAATAAATAAAATGCTGACAAGAAACTAAAATGATAATTTAATAATAAACATCAAAATATATTTCCATTAGTTAATAAACTCTTCTGATACAACTGATCCTCCAAAATACAACTTGGGGAATCCATACTGTGTGGACCCCTAGAAAATCCAAACGAAACAAATGACAACAATAACTGTCTAAATTAGGAAACTGAATCATAAAGGAACTCCTATGTAGCATCGGAAGAATGAAGTAGACGAATCCTCGTTCAACACGAACAACCTCTACTCCTGACGAACACCTGAAAAATAATGGTGGGTCAGGCCCACAAACAAGTTCTACTCTACTACAGTCCAAGTAGAGATCCGATACACGTATACATCCTGGTCAATCCAACAGTAACTAGTAATCTATATATATATATACACACACACACACACACTAAAGGAACCTCACTACACTATAGGGTTGTCTCAACCTGAATAGTAGGCAACATGCAAAACGCACATATAGTAGGCATGCGCACCTAGACCTACCAGGGTATACAACTACACCATATCTAGCTGCACATCCCTGGCGATATACGCGCCCTAACCACTGATTCTGAGACTTAAGCTCATATCATGGCACCATACTTATATCTATATAATCTAGTAACCATCCTATCCAGTATAAATTAATCCTCCATAAGTCATTCAACTTGTTTAGCTAACCTGACTTGAATATAAGTAGGACTTAACATTTTAGTTAATCCATTCCCTTATATAATAAATTAATCCTCCATAAGTCATTCAACTTGTTTAGCTGACCTGATTTGAATATAAGTAGGACTTAACATTTTAGTTAATCCATTCCCTTATATAAAATAGGTAGGACTTAACTGATAAGTTAATCCGTCCCTAGAATGCCACCGTCTCACACCGGTGCATTAAACCACATAATCCAACAATTGATGTAACGATTAAGGAAATACATCAAACAATTCAGAAATAACTATGATAATATGATATCAAGTTATCACAAAATAGGAATGACTTATTATTTATTTAAGCTTCCTATATCATATGTCCTACACAAACTGAATCTTATACATGATGATATTTTATTATACCGTCAAATAAGCATTCTCCATATCCAATTCATCCTACACATTTAATCTTAATTGCTAAAACATTTTAAAAGATTAAATCCATTCGTTTGTTTAAAACATTCAAATAAAAAACATCATTATGATTGAGTCTATTTAAATTTATTTAAACCCAAACCTAATTCCTATTTAATGTTCAAGAATCCTAGGCATGTTTCTACGTTCCATCATTCCACAGATATAAAAAATACATAATGTAAATATTCTAATCCAATTAAACACGCATAATTATTTAATTTTATGTGTTTAATAAATCCTGAAATTTCCTAGGCATGCATAGAAACACGAATAAAAGGGAAAGAGATAAAAGAAGAACTTGCTTTAAACTTTCGGATCGAAAATTAAATTTCTTCTTCCTTGAACTTCTCTCTATAGGGTTTTTTTTCCTCCTTCCTTCATTTTCCTCCTTCCCTCTCTAACTCTCTCTCTCTAGAATATATCACGTGAATATTTCTAACCCCTTTTTACAACCTATAGCTATATATTTATAGACTAAATAAAATAACACTAACCATTTTCCCAATCCAAGTTAACTTAAAAAAAATAAATATTAAAATATTAAAAAGGTAAGTGAAATATGTTACGTATATAATTTATGTATATCTTTATTAAATAAATAAATTATACACATTCCATTATTTATTAATGGATTATCCAATAATACTTAAGTTACCATAATATTATAAAGTAACTTAAAACATAACACGTATCAAATCTATGTATATTTTTATTATTTAAATATAAAACATATACATCAGATTAAATATTACTACCCAAGTTACCATAAAAGTAATTAATAAATTATTTTCCCTTTTATATATATTAAAAAGATAAGTAAAATATGTTACGTATATAATTTATGTATTTGTTTATTAAATAAATAAATTATACACATTCCATTATTTATTAATGGATTATCCAATAATACTTAAGTTACCAAAATATTATAAGGTAACTTAAAACATAACACATATCAAATCTATGTATATTTTTATTATTTAAATATAAAATATATACATCAGATTAAATATTACTACTCAAGTTACCATAAAAGTAATTAATAAATTACTTTCTTTTTTTATATATGTATATAATATATATCTATATATATACATATACAACTATCCATGGGTAATAATCCATACACATCCAACCTCCTATCCAAGTAGTTCATGAGACCCAATTGGTTAGCCCATTACTACTAACTATAACCATAAAAGAAAAATAAAATAAAATAAAATAATAAAATAAAATAAAATATTTAATTTACAATTAATCAAAACACCATTTAAGCACATAATCTAATTAAACAATTAACACATAAACAAATACAAATAATACATAGACACATAATCAAATAATCAAGTAATACCTAATTCAATTAAACACATAAGCAATTAGTCAAATAATCAATTAAATAATTAAAAATACAATTAAAACAAATAAATAAATACCGAGACTATCCTTTTAAAATTAGGGGTATTACAATAGTTTCTTTAGATGAGGATGTTAAGTGATAGTTTTCACAAACAAAAAGGGAGTTTTATGATTTTAATCCTATTTTTTATATTGAGGGACAATAAATTTGAAACAACTCAACATAAAAACATGAAAAAAAAATTATGAATGGAAATAAAAAAATTTAGCCCTCTTGATTGTACATTTTTGTTTTCCTCTCGTCTTCTCCTTCTTTTTTTTCTTTTTTTTTGTTTAGTTGGATATTTGGTAGGAAAGAAGAAGATTGAATGAAAGGGACAAAAGAAAAGATGAATGAAATATTAATAGGGAAGAGATTGCGTCCTTTCCTCTCTTTTTTTTTTTTGTTGGATGGAAGGGAAGAGAATAAGACAATATAAGAACAGAAGAAAAGAGAAATCACTAATTATATAAAAAAAATTGTACTTTAAAAATATTTATAATAGTCTTGTATTTCTTTCTTTGTATATTTCGTCCATATTGGACGAATGAAAATTAGTGAATTCTCTATTTTCCTTGCCTTCTCTTTACCAAACTAAGGTTTCCTTCCTATTTTCACTTCACCCCTCTTTATTTAGTCCTATTAAATCAAACAAAACCGAGCATAAATTATATCATAATGTCCGTTTTACTATTTCATTTTGTTGTTTTGATGGTATGAAACTTTCTAGACCAGTCGCAGGGCTTAGCAGAGTTGGTAAGGTAACAACTTGGACGCCATCATGTCTCAGGTTCGAACCCGTCTATCTCTGTAATACCCCTAGTTTTCAAAAGGATAAGATTGGAATTTAAATTTTGTTCTATTTACAATTTTAATTTGATTTTGTGGCTAGGTGCTTATGTGTCAAATTGGTTATGTGTTTAATTATTTTATTTTTACTTAATTTAATTGTTCATAGTGTATTTGAATTTTTCGTATCTAATTAATTAGTCTATTTGATTTAATTGTGGTTAGTTGCTTTATTTTTATTTTAGCCGATTGGATGGGTTGGATTACATGGGTACAGTTAATACTCATGATTTTATATTCATGTATTTATGGGGATATATGTATGTTTGGGTTAATTTAATTATAAGGAATTATTAACAATTAAATAAGAAAATTATTATTAAATAAATATTATAATTTTAGGGTTTCGTTTAATCTCACGAGTTAGCCGACTTAGTATAATTTTTTTTTTTTTTCCGTCTCCTCTCAGAATTAGAATTAGGTTTTCTTTAAGCCTATATAAATATAACAATAGGTCGTCTTAAGGTTGGAAAATAAACACAGACCCTATTCACGTATATAAGGGTTTATTTTACAGAGAGCTTTTAGAGTGAAAACAGAGATAGGGTTTGAGGAAAACAGAGTAACCTAGGTGAGGGTTTCGGCTGCGGATTAAGGTACGGACTTAGGAGAAGGGAAGGCTGAGCAGTAGAAGGTGGAGTTGATAGTACTCAGACGTTGTCGGAAAGCTTAGGAAGACGGCGACATGGTTTTGAATCCAAAACTGTAAAGGCAAGTTCTATTCTGTCTTTCTCCCCTTAGCCTGTGTTCTGTGCACTCTTAGATGGTCTCTAGGGTTTTAATTAAATATTAATTGAGTTTTTGCATGCCTATCATATGCCAAAATAATCATCTGTATATGTTTACAATATGTCTGAAATTTTTCACGCATCTCTGTTCTTCGTGGTTAGTTTTAAAGCATGAAACTGTTATGGTTTTAATTGTTGTTGTGGTACTTACTGTTGTAAACCAAGTACTGGGATGACAATGTATAAATATTAGACTGTTAAAGTTAGTCTTAAGGAAGAACAGAAGGGTAGGAAGAGGCTGGAGATGAACAGATGATGCAAAACGAAGCAGGAAGCGGAACAGTGGGCTCAAAGGAGGAGAGAGCCGACTCCAGGAAGTAGGGAGCCGGCTCCCCCCTTCATAGAGCCAGCTCCAAGGGGTTAGGGAGCCGGCTCTAAGGTGTTTAGAGCCTGCTTTGTGATTTTAAAGCATGCTCCTTTGGTTGTGTAGTGTTTGGACGTGTTTGGGGCACTGTATGGACACTATTTGGGCATTGTTTGGAATTTTAAATGGTTTCAGGTATTGGAATGAAGATTCTAAAAGTAATTTTAATGGATTTTAATCCTTCTAATTGTATAATTTGGTCCATAGGGCAAATGAAATAAACAGTGTAAAAATAAGCAAATTTGTACGCTGCTAAAGGATAAGAAAGACTAAATTGTTAAATCTTGTTTTAAAAATTTAACGGATTGTAGCATGGACTCTAAACATGATATTAGGCTATACTAGAGCCACATTAAATAAATTAATGGCTTGGTACTCTTGGATTTAACCGTAGGAAAGTATACAGCGGTGCCGGCTGTTAACGGATGGAAGGGGTTTAATTGCCTAATTTAATTTTAGCAATTTAACGGATTATATATATATTCATAAATCTTATTTTGGTTACATGCTGGGGTCATTTATATATCATGTTTGATCTATGCATACCTTGGATGTTAATTGTTGGAAATATTAATTCTGTACTACGATACATGGAATTAAGCTTGGGATTATAATTGCTTTAATATTAAGCACTACACAACAATTATTGGGATTAGGGTTTGGACTTAAATTGCTGAATTAGTACTTAGGTTCTGTTAACCTAATTAGAGGTTGGCCTGGAATTAATTGAAGAATTAATTATATATATTTTCTGTCAATTAATTGGATGGATGTTGAATAATTAACTTGATGAACTATTAAATCTTGTTTTGTTAGTTACGTGGATGGATTCTGGATTATAGATGATAAACTGTTTAAATTCTGTTTATTATCTATTTGGGTTTTATGGATTTGTTTGATGTACTACATAAAATGTTGCATCATTTACGAATCATTTGCATGTATGTACCGGTATAGGACGGTGACATACGGAGGGACGGATTAGATCAAAACGCTAATTCCAACCACTCATACATACGGAATGGATTAACTAAAATAGTTAAATCCTACATGGATGCATGTCCTGTCAACTAAAACAGTTGAACGACATAACGGATGGTTGTTTATATTTTCTGTTAGTAGAATGGATAGGGATTTAATTAAAATACTTAAATCCTAATTTTATGTCGTGTCATGGCAACGAACTATTGAGCGGCACTGCATTGGTTTGGATGAGAATTTATATATATAAATTATGGTACCGCGATCTGAGCTTGAGTCTTATAGTCGATGGTTAGGGTACGTATATGCGGTAGGATGCGTAGCTAGCTATGTTGGTTGAGGTATACCCTGTTAGGCTTAGGTAGTCATGCCCACTTAGGTGCGTATTGCATGTTGCCTTCTATTCAGGTTGAGACCCTCAACATAATTTAGTAAGAGTCCTGTAGTGTGGATATATATTTATCTATTACAGACTATATAGATATGGTTGAGACATCTAGGATGTATCTGCGTATCGGGTCTTTGTTTGGATTGTAGTTAGGATAGAACTTGTTCGTGGGCCTGACCCACTATTATTTTTCAGGTAATGGACGTTTCGAGGTCTTAGATCTTGTTCGTGCTGAGCAGAGACGACTTTTCATTCTTCCAACGACGTAGGAGTTTCTTCATGATTTAGCAGAGGAGTTCTTCAGTTGATGATTTAAGTGTTGGAGTTTTTAGGGGTCCACCAGATGGATTCCCGAGTTGTATTAGAAATGGAGAATTTAGATGTATCAGAATAATTCTTTATTAATTTAATTTTATTCTGAGGTTTCAGTATTTGGATTATCATTCTAGTTTCTTTTCAGCAAATTTTTATTTATTTCTGTTTCCTTAATTATATTCTGTGTTCGTTTATTGCTAATTGTTTTGATATCCTCAGGTAGTCGGGCGTGGGCCTGGCCAACCCGCATCCAGAAATCCAGGGGTATCACAGTTGGTATCAGAGCACTCCAGGTTCTAGTGTCCTTAGGAGTGTTTTCGTTATTAAACTTCTGCGTTGCGTCTCTTAAAAACTTAGAGCCATATTAGGATTCATTGTACTCTATTTACGTTTCGTTAGGAGGAGTTGATGTTAATTGAATTCTGTAGATATAGAATGGTTGACACTAGGAGGAGGATAGGGTTCACGGCGAAAACGATACGGACCCAAAAGCGTAAAGGAGTACGTTGTCGAGTTCTTTGCCAGAAGCAGAACTTGGGATCGAAGGTAGTTTCGAGGTTGGCATTACTTAGGAAGTATACGCCAAGAACGAATTAAGGTGTAGGTGTTAGGTCACCGCTTAACGGGGCCAACACAACTTTAGATGTTCTCAAGAAGGAGACAAGCGAATAGTATGATTCTAAAAAGGATCCTAAGGGAGGAGATATCAGTATCTCCAAGAAAGGGGATATTGAAGCTTAAAGATGAAGGATCGCACGAAGGTGCTCTCATTCACTAGCAGTTTAGTGAATGATACTGGTAGCATTGGTGTGAACCAATCTACATATGGATGACTTTTCATAATAAATCTCCGGGAGTTATTTGAAAGGTACTCTTCTGGAGGGTCGAAATGTGGTGAAGTTCTTATCAGAACGAAGACGTGATTTTATATCATATTCCGGAGCGTATGGGGATTAGGTTGTAATTTTCTAAGTTGTTTTGTAAAGCCGCGAAAGGCAGTCTGCATTCTGCATATAAGGAGGATGAGGGTTAAGCCCTTTTGGTTTTTGTTTAGGCAAATAAATTTTGCTTTTGAGCTATGTTTAATGGATAGGTTTCAAAGTTGGATGATTACCAACGAAATTGCGAAATGAACTTTTGTGACCTAATTTGGAAACTTGAGTTCAAATGAGGTTTTCTTCTCTGGAATGGAGGATGTTTTAAGTAGAAATTATACTTTGGTTGTTTTGTTGTGTGTATCTATGTGTTTGATTTTTGTTATTCTATGTTGCATTTTGTTGTTAAGTGTTTCATTTTTGTTAATTGGTTCAGGATTTGGAATAGGGTTTGGTTGGGGACACAAGTATGTGATCAACCAACTATTATTTTGATGACATAGGTAATAGTGCTATGTACGCTAGGATTTGTGAATGTATGGTCATAGGATTGGGTAGAAATACAAACTTCTAGCTAACCTATTGGACCTAGATATGAATTAATATGGTATGCTATTTAGGATGGGATAGTTAAACTATCAACATGAGTCAAATAATCTAAAATAATTAGTTTGATATGCTTTATGCTAGGTAATGATTCATTTTTTTACAACGCTATAATAATGGTGATTGTTAACGCTTTGGGGATTCGTGAGGATGCTGTAGGTAAAGATCACTGTAATGCCATTATGGTTCGGATGGAGAATTTCGTGCTGGTAGGTACTTCTTAGCATGACGCCAAGGGAGGATAGTGGACTGATAAAAGCTTTATCAGTCTATTCGTGATCTAGACATTATTTTACGAGGGTGTCATTTGGAGGAGTTGCTGGTGTTGCACTTGAAGAGGAACCAAAGTTTCTACACTGTATAAAATGTGGAATTTTTTTTTTTTGTTTTTAGGGTTATCTTTCGCAACAATTAGCTGTTGCTCCGATATTGATGCCTCTATGGAGGATGGAAAAGTTTCATATACATTTGAAATGAGCTAAGGAGTCAGTTTAACACTTACCTATATTAGAGAAATAGGATGTGTTAAGGACAGGAAGGAGAGACCGAACGTCTATATAAGGAAGCGGTGCACAGTGTGTGTGGACAGTCATAGTGAATTGACTTTCACTGAATGGAATTACCGGTTGATTTTGTTATTGGTATGTTTATCACTAATTGGTAATGCGTAGCTCCAGTTGCAGGGTTAGCTTTTGAGGATGCTCCGATGTAAGCAATGGGTGTAAACAAAAGCTAGTGGTACCAGACCAATTGGTATTTCCTGTAGGCAAATGGGACGAAGGATGTAAGAACTGAGATTCACAACTCTTAGTTCTTTATTCATCCTAGAGAAAACAAAACGCTTCACGATATGAAGCCAAGGTTTGGGGAATCGGTAAATAGAGGAACGTAGTGATTTTGACACCATCTCTAATATGATCGAGTTGGACCATTCGAGATTACTAGATCCTTGTAGACATTTTTATGTTCAGGAGGAGATGATAGAACCTTGTCACGGATTTAGATAAGGGGTTGCTGACTTTTACAAAAGGTCAGGATTTTGGTTGGGATGTTGGTTCGATTTTATATTAAATCAGCTTAATTCTGGTTATTTTGGACTGGTAGGATATCAATTCATATGAATAGAGGGGATCCCAGGATGACTTAGATGCATCAAGGTGGTGATTCACACTTTACGTTAAGTTCTGTCTGGTGGAAGGGAATAGGGAAGTGGACGTTCTCAACAACCGCTCTTCTCAATGCACTCGAACGATTATAAAGGTGCATCAAGACATCAACTGTCTGGTCACATGAACTGGATGATGTAAGAAAGGTTTAATTTGTCTATCTGGATTGGTTGTTTATTTAAAATTAATGTGATGCGTTTGATATGCATGCTTAGACTATGGGTGATTCAGTTCTTTGTTTAGTTTCAAATCGGTATATGGTTACATTAAGGCATGGTTGATTTGCCAAGGTCTAACTAAATAGACTTAAGGTGGCATGGTTTATTTGCTAAAGGCATGGTTGAATTGTCGGCATGGTTGATTTGTCAAGTATAACTAAATATACTTAAGGCAGCATGGGTGATTTGCCACAAACATGGTTGAATTGTCAATATGGTTGATTTGCAAAGGTTTAATACCATATCTGGGAAAAAAAAAGGGGCATGGTTTATTTGCCCAAGTATAAATAACTATACTTAGGGAGGCATGGATTAGTTGTCAAGTTCTGACTTAATATATAGGTATTGATAGAGCTGAGTCCACACAAGCACAAAAATGAATTTTAAAAGAAATAATTCAGAGTTTCATGAATTCAGAGGACGGGATTCCTTTTATTAGGGGGGAAGAATGTAATGCCCCTAGTTTTTAAAAGGATAAGATTGGAATTTAAATTTTGTTCTATGTGTAATTTTAATTTGATTTTGTGGCTAGGTGCTTATGTGTCAAATTGGTTATGTGTTTAATTGTTTTATTTTTACTTAATTTAATTGTTCATAGTGTATTTGAATTTTTCGTATCTGATTAATTAGTCTATTTGATTTAATTGTGGTTAGTTGCTTTATTTTTATTTTAGCCGATTAGATGGGTTGGATTACATGGGTACAATTAATACTCATGATTTTATATTCATGTATTTATGGGGATATATGTATGTTTGGGTTAATTTAATTATAAGGAATTATTAATAATTAAATTAGAAAATTATTATTAAATGAATATTATAATTTTAGGGTTTCGTTTAATCTCACGAGTTAGCCGACTTAGTATAATTTTATTTTTTTTGCCTGTCTCCTCTCAAAATTGGAATTAGGTTTTCTTTAAGCCTATATAAATACGACAATAGGTCGTCTTATGGTTAGAAAATAAACACAGACCCTATTCATGTATATAAGGGTTTATTTTACAGAAAACTTTTAGACTGAAAACAGAGAAAGGGTTTGAGGAAAACAGAGTAACCTAGGTGAGGGTTTCGGTTGCGGATTAGGGTTCGGACTTAGGAGAAGGGAAGGTTGAGCGATAGAAGGTGGAGTTAACAGTACTCGGACGTTGTCGGAAAGCTTAGGAAGACGGCAACATGGTTTTGAATCCAAAACTGTAAAGGCAAGTTCTATTCTGTCTCTCTCCCCTTGGCCTGTGTTCTGTGCACTCTTAGATGGTCTCTAGGGTTTTAATTAAATATTAATTGAGTTTTTGCATGCCTATCATATGCCAAAATAATCATCTGTATATGTTTACAATATGTCTGAAATTTTCCACGCATTTCTGTTCTTCGTGGTTAGTTTTAAAGCATGAAACTGTTATGGTTTTAATTGTTGTTGTGGTACTTACTGTTGTAAACCAAGTACTGGGATGACAATGTATAAATATTAGACTGTTAAAGTTAGTCTTAAGGAAGAACAGAAGGGTAGGAAGAGGCCGGAGATGAACAGATGATGCAAAACGAAGCAGGAAGCGGAACAGTGGGCTCAAAGGAGGAGAGAGCCGGCTCCAGGAAGTTGGGAGCCGACTCCCCCCTTCATAGAGCGACTCCAAGGGGTTAGGGAGCCTGCTCTAAGGTGTTTAGAGCCTGCTCTGTTATTTTAGAGCAGGCTCCTTTGGTTGTGTAGTGTTTGGACGTGTTTGGGGCACTGTATGGACACTATTTGGGCATTGTTTGGAATTTTAAATGGTTTCAGGTATTGGAATGAAGATTCTAAAAGTAATTTTAATGGATTTTAATCCTTCTAATTGTATAATTTGGTCCACAGGACAAATGGAATAAACAGTGTAAAAATAAGCAAATTTGTACGCTGCTAAAGGATAAGAAAGACTAAATTGTTAAATCTTGTTTTAAAAATTTAACGGATTGTAGCATGGACTCTAAACATGATATTAGGCTATACTAGAGCCACATTAAATAAATTAATGGCTTGGTACTCTTGGATTTAACCGTAGAAAAGTATACAGCGGTGCCGGCTGTTAACGGATGGAAGGGGTTTAATTGCCTAATTTAATTTTAGCAATTTAACGGATTATATATATATTCATAAATCTTATTTTGGTTGCATGCTGGGGTCATTTATATATCATATTTGATCTATGCATACCTTGAATGTTAATTGTTGGAAATATTAATTCTGTACTGCGATACATGGAATTAAGCTTGGGATTGTAATTGCTGTAATATTAAGTACTACACAACAATTATTGGGATTAGGGTTTGGACTTAAATTGCTGAATTAGTACTTAGATTCCATTAACCTAATTGAAGGTTGGTGAAGATGCAAGAAACTCCTTCTATTATTTCTCTCTCTAGAATTCTTACACCTCAACCCGAAAAAGATCCCTCTCCTCTTCATTCCAACTCATATTTATAGATATTTACAAGATATTTACAAGATATTTACTGATTGCTGGATCTGGGCCTATTCCTCTGTAAGCCCTGGTCACCCTTGATGGGCTTACTCCCGTTCGGCCCATATGGCAGTGTCTTTCTATGGGCTGACCCAGCTGTTCGGACTGAATGTTGTGTTTTGCGAGTCAGACCTGGCCCATGTCATCCGGGGCCTCCTCAACTGCCCCCATAATTGCCCCTTATTTAATAAGGGGTAATTATTGATGGCGTCTCATCATGACGCTGACGGCTCGAGATAACCACGTGGGGGAGCGGACGGTCAGATCCAGAATCAATGTTCCGGGGCTCGAGGGATTTCTCGCCTTCCCGACGCTTCGGCCCTCGGGCCCCCTCGCCTTTATAATGCTCTAGAATTCCACTTCACTTCCCTTTACCGTCTCCATCATTAGCCAAGTCTCTCTCTTTCTAGAACAGTGCTAAGCTTTTTCCGGTGAAATCCTTCGAGAGTCATTCTTCCAGCGATCTTGCAGTCCTCCGGGGTTAGTTTCGTTCTTTTTACTTTCGGCAGGCTTCCATTTTCCCTCTTTTAGATTCTTCTAGCACTTCCACCATGGTTGTAGATCTGGATGTTCTTCGTATGAGACTTAGACTTCCTGACAACATCGAAGTTAGGGTTTGCCCCCAAGACGTTAATATTACGACCGGCGCCGGCCTCCTGCCCGGCGAAGTCTTATTCACGAACCTTCAATTGAATGTTGTTAGGTTCCCTCTGCACCCTTTCTTTAGTTATGTCTTCAATAGATTGGGGATATCCCCTCTGCAGGTCAACCCCAACTTCTTTAGGATCATATCTGTTATGCTCTTATTGATGCGTGACAGAAATCTGGACCTCGACCTCATAGACCTCCTTCTGTGCTATAAGGTCAGTAAGATCCGTACTAACGAGCCCTTCTACCACCTCTACCCGTTCGAGAAGATGTCCATATGCACTGACACAATAAAATCTGAAAAGGGTTGGAGGGATAGCATAGTGGGCATTAGTGGGGCTTGGTCTTCGCCGGCTGCAGAGGATTACCCAATCCCGAGCGCCTTTGGTGTCTGCTCTGTCTCCTCCTATAAAAAATTCAAATCCCATAAACATGACTGCCCCTGTGAAACATGCGTTCTTCGTTTTTGCACTTACTTATGCCGCTCCTTGGGAATACCTTGTGATGACTTGAGCTATAGTGTTTGCAGGGATAGGAGTAACTACTTGAAGAGATACGTTCTGAACGATATTCCTTCCTACTCAGATCTCCTCACTTCAGACAACCTCTTTGCGCTCTCATCACTCGGCTACAACATGAGCAGACTTCAGATTCCCTCTTTTGGCAGGAGGAAAAATACTCCCCCAGCCACTCCTGCTGCTGGGGCGACCTCCTCTCCAGCGTCGGCTTCTTCTTCGGCCACCATATCTGACACTGTCCCGAGCGCAGTGGCTACTAACCCTGTTGCCAGCGCCCCTGCTGCCAACCAGAACGCGCCCTCCCCAGCTACCATAGCTCCTGCTGCTGCGGGGGGCGGTCGGGACAAAGAACGAGGCAAAAGGCCTCATCCTGACAGTGAAATCGATCCTGAGGAGGAGCCTCTTATTAGAAGGACCCGGGTCTCTGGGCCGGGTACTCTCTTGCACCGAGCGATCAGAGCTCCTTCTCCCTCTGGGCCTCCTGCAGCTGATGGCTCTGCTTCTGCTTCAGGCCCCCCTTCTATCCCCAGCTTACCGCCATGGGCCCCTCGGTACACCCGAACGGATGGGACGTTCGTGAAACCGAACGAGACCATGCTGAAGGATGGCCAGACCGCTATGGCCTACTACAGGAGCATGTGGACTCCGAAGGACCTTGAGGCGGCAAAGGGCCTTTCCCAGAAGGACGTGTTCAGTCGCTTTCCCCAATCTGCTATGGAGGTGACTTTTATTTTCTAACTCATGAATTCTCTTATATTACTTGGTCTTGCCTTCGCCCGTTCTGACTATTGGTTTAACCGTTTTTATTGTGCACCTATGCAGACATTGTTCGGGATGATGGCCATGCAGAAGCAGGTGGAGATGGGGAACGCCAGGGCCCGAAAGTATTCTGACAGCCTGGAGGTGGCTAATAAAGAAAACGACCTCCTTGCCATGAAGAATACCGAGGTGCTGGTTCGGCTTGACAAAGCCGAGCAAGAGAGAGATGTCCTGAAGAAGGAGAATGACTCCCTTCAGGATGAGAAGGACGCCCTCCAGCTTGAGAAGAGCGTCTGGCAGACTGAGCGGGAATCAATTAGAGAAGAGAAGGCAGAACTCCAGCGCCTTCTAGCTGATGAACAGTCTGCTCGGATGGCTTTTGAAAAAAGAGCTCTGGACGAGCGTACCGCTCTGATCGACGTGATCAGCAGAGTGGGTGGTGGGATGCTGGCCCTTCACGCTCGGTTCTCCAGGGTCGGTGCTCTTCGGTATGCTCAAGGATTCCGGGAAGGTTTCGCCGACCGGGTTCCGGATGAGGGACAGACCAGCTCCACTCCGGATGAGGTAGACAAAGATCTGGGGATCGAACCTCTGGGGGTCTATGTCGACCCAGAACCCACCGAAGCGGAACGTATATTTGATGAGTGCCAGGACATCGCATCCTCAAGGATCATCACAGCTCCTCCTACCGCTCTGCCACTGACCGCTCCCCAATCGTCAACCGTGGCTCCTTCTATAGCCACTGCTGACGCTGAACCCCAGCCGAACGATTCAGTCATTCACCTGGATTCCCCACCTCATGAAGGTGAGGCGGCTGATGGGGCCGAGGAGGCGAGTCGGCAAGACCAGGATGCTGTTGGTACTGAGGCGTCTAGCTAGGGCTCCTTCGAATTCTTCTAGTTCATATCTTCTTGTAATGACGGACATCTCTCTTTTGTAAACTCAATGTTCAATATTAATGAAATGACCGAACTCTTTTTCCCTATGTGTTGTGCTCTATTCAACTTATCTTCAGTACATACATATCTTTTCTCTCTTTTTCTTTTTATATTAGCTTCGCCGTGTGTTTGTTTACGGCAAGTGCCTGGCGCTCGGCTAGAATGCCACTTGCCACTTGGCTTTAAATTTTTAGCAAGTGTCTGGCGTTCGGCTTATAGTGCCAGCTGCCACTTATCTTGCTTAAGTGCCTGGCGCTCGGCTAGAATGCCACTTGCCACTTGGCTTTAAATTTTTAGCAAGTGTCTGGCGTTCGGCTTATAGTGCCAGCTGCCACTTATCTTGCTTAAGTGCCTGGCGCTCGGCTAGAATGCCACTTGCCACTTGGCTTTAAATTTTTAGCAAGTGTCTGGCGTTCGGCTTATAGTGCCAGCTGCCACTTGTCTTGCTTAAGTGCCTGGCGCTCGGCTAGAATGCCACTTGCCACTTGGCTTTAAATTTTTAGCAAGTGTCTGGCGTTCGGCTTATAGTGCCAGCTGCCACTTATCTTGCTTAAGTGCCTGGCGCTCGGCTAGAATGCCACTTGCCACTTGGCTTTAAGTTTTTATAGTAGACCGTTGGAAAAGAAAATTCTTTTTTTTTGTAAATTCCAGTAACTTGCTCATTCATACGTATTTGATTGACAACAAATAACATCCAATTAAAGCCAGAACTTAGCTTCTATTGGTAGTACCTCTTCAGAGATGTGGCGTTCCAGGGCTTGCTGACCAACCTTCCCGCCATGGTTTCCAACGTATATGCCCCCTTGCCAATGACTTCCGCAATTCTGTATGGGCCTTCCCAGGGTGGCATCATTTTTTTGACCATCCCCACCGTTCTTTTCAGAACTAGATCGCCAGGGGCAAAATCTCTGTGTTTTACTCTCTTGTTGTGACTATTCGCCAGCACTTGCTGATACGATGCTAGCCTTATAGCCGCTGCGTCTCTCCTTTCGTCTATCATGTCGAGGTTCAATCTTAACATCTTGTCGTTCTGATCCTGACTCCATGCTAAGCTTCTGATAGTGGGGACTAAATGCTCAACCGGTATAACTGCTTCGGTACCATACGCCATTGCGAACGGGCTCTCCCCAGTCGGCCGCCTTGGGGTGGTTCTGTAAGCCCATAGAACGTTCGGGAGTTCATCCAACCACTTCCCCTTATGATCTTCCAGCTTCTTCTTAATGCAGGCGAAAATGGTTCTGTTTGTGATTTCTGCTTGTCCGTTGGCCTGAGGATGACTTACTGCAGCCAACTTCTGGTTGATTCCATACTCCTCCAGCAGCTTTCTTACTTGCCTGCTGTCGAGGTTTGTGCCATTGTCCATGACTATTGTTCTGGGAACACCGAAGCGGCAGATAATGTTGTTCCAGATAAATCGTCTCACCTGAGTCTGAGTCACGCTAGGATACGGTTCTGCCTCCACCCATTTAGTGAAATAATCCGTGGCCAGTAACACATACTTGTTCTGAGCTCTTGCAGTTGGCAGAGGACCGACCACATCCATCCCCCATTGCGCGAAAGGCCACGGCGAGGCCATTACGTGCAATTCCTCAGGTGGTTGGTGGATCATTGGTCCATATCGTTGGCACTTATCGCACCTTCGAGAGAACTCCTCCGCATCTCTTGACATGTTTGGCCAGAAATACCCTTGTGTCATTGCTTTATGCGCTAACGATCTTCCCCCAGAATGATTGCCACACACACCCTCATGAATAGCTCGCAATACCTGCTGCGACTCCGCGGGGGTGACACATTTCAAGTACGGGCCAGAATAGGACCTTCTGTACAGCTGGTTCCGCACGATGGCGTACTTGGCAGCATTCTTTTTGAGTTTCCTAGCTTCATCCCTTTGCATAGGCAAAATGCCATCTCGAATATAGGTAATGATTGGGTCAATCCAACTCGGTTCATATGGTATGACGTTGACTTGCCAAGGGTCCGAGTCCATCGGTTCTTCGAAAATGGACGGCTGGGTCACCATTCCTACTGGAATCACCCTCGCCAATGTTTCACCGCAACTCGAAGCATTGCATGCTAAACGGTCTGCATCTGCATTCTGTACCCTCGGCAACTGTATGAATTCAATCTTTGCAAAGTCCTTGGCTCTACGCAGAACGGCAGAACGATATGCCCCCATCATGTCATCCTTGGTTGCGTACTCACCATTTACCTGCCGAACAATCAGCTGCGAGTCACTATACACTGTCAAACTTTTGATCTGTAGCTCTCTGGCCAACTTTAATCCATTTAGTAACGCCTCGTATTCCGCTTCATTATTGGTGGCTCGGAACTCAAGTCTGAGTGCTTGGCTCAAGGAAGTACCCTCTGGGGTTTGCAGTTTGATCCCAATCCCAGCCCCCATCTGGTTAGAGGAGCCATCCACAAAAAGTTTCCAAGAGCCGCTTCTAAGGTCCTCTTCCGTATCTTCGGCATCACATTCTAGTAGGAAATCGGCCACCGCTTGCCCTTTAACAGCTGTTCTCGGCTCGTACGTTATGTCAAATGAACTCAACTCTATGGCCCACTTTGTCATTCTGCCCGAGAGCTCTGGCTTGTGCATGAGCGTTCTGATTGGGAAAGTTGTTAGAACAGCTATGGGGTGGGATTCGAAATAATGCCTCAACTTTCTTTTCGCATTTACAAGTGCAAGTACCACCCGTTCGGCCTTTGAGTATCTTTTTTCTGCCTCCATCAGTGTTTTGCTTACATAAAATACCGGGTATTGCACCCCTTCCTTGCAACGAATCAGAACGGCACTCGTCGCGACACCAGATACTCCAAGATATAGAAATAACTTTTCTTCCGGTTCTGGGGCTGACAGGACTGGTGGGTTCTGCATATATTGCTTCAAATGAGTCAATGCCTGTCGTTGCTCATCCCCCCAGACCTGCCTTCCATGGCTCCGAATCGTATCAAAGAATGGTTTGCAGTGGTCTGACAATTTTGAAATAAATCGACTTAATGCAGCTATTCGTCCTGTTAGGGCTTGCACCTCTCTGATCGTTTTTGGCTCGGCATTCTTAATCAAAGCCTCTGCTTGAGCGGGGCTAACTTTGATGCCCCTGCGGTTGACCACGTGTCCCAGAAACTGCCCGGAACTCACACCGAACGAGCACTTGGTCGGATTGAGCCTCATCCCATATCGCTTTAGTACATCAAATACCTCTTGCAGATGCTTCAGATGATCATCCTTTTTCCTACTCTTTACCACCATATCATCAATATAGGCTTCGACAGTCTTACCCATTTGATTCTTAAAAACTTTGCTAACAAGTCGTTGATAAGTTGCTCCCGCATTCTTTAGTCCAAAAGGCATAACTTTGTAGCAGTATGTTCCTCGCTCGGTGACAAAAGAAGTTTTTTCTTCATCTGCGGGGTCCATAGGAATCTGATTATAACCTGAATATGCGTCCAGAAAGGTTAAACGCTCATACCCAGTGGTGGCATCCACCATTTGATCAATCTTAGGCAACGGGAAGCTGTCCTTCGGACAGGCTTTGTTCAAATTGGTGAAATCAATGCATACTCGCCATTTCCCATTTTTCTTCTGCACCACAACGACGTTGGACAACCACTCAGGGTAGTGCACCTCTCTGATAAATCCCGCATCAAGCAGCCTATCGACTTCTTCCGCTATGATCTGATTACGTTCTGGAGCAAATCTTCGCTGCTTCTGTTTCACTGGTTTGAAATTAGGATTGACATTCAGGGAATGACAGGAGACGGAAGGACTAATTCCAGGCATGTCTAGGTGACTCCATGCAAATACGTCGACATTGTGGGACAAGAAATCCACTAGCTCTTGCTGCTCTTCTCTGGTCAGTCTTATACCTACTCTGGTAGTTCGTTCTGGCCTGGACTGATCGATCTGCACATCCAGAAGGGGCTCATCGGTCAAGTCGGCTGACTCCTCCACCCTATTCTGCTCGAGTGGAGGTTCCTGTAATTGCTATCTGGGGCTTGTCGACCGGACGGGCGCCTTTCCTTTCCCAGCATGCTTTAGTGTGACGGAATAACATTCTTTGGCTGCGACCTGATCCCCCCGAATGTCTATTACTTTATCTCCATCGGGCCCGAGGCACCTCATAACCTGATGCAGAGTTGAAGGTACACCTCGGACTCTGTGAATCCATCCTCTTCCCATCAGGAGATTATACGAGGGGTGAATTTCCACAACCACAAAAGTTTCCATAAGAGCTCGTTCTGCAGCTTGAACTTCTACTTCCACCATCCCGACGGGTTCCACCCTCTTCCCATCGAACCCTAATAAGGGATTTCCGGTGGGCTTGAGCCTCTCTGGTTTAATGTCGAGCCTGTCAAATGTGTCCCTCGGCATAACATTCGCACTGCTCCCAGGATCGATCAGAACTCTGCGCACCAAGCAATCTGCCACTGTCAAACTGACTACCAACGGGTCGTCATGAGGCAGTTGAACACGCTGCAGGTCTGTCCAGTCGAACTTTATCTGCATTGACGGGCTCTGCTGGTGTAGAGTGGTCACATTGCCGACCCTTTTCTTCATCTGCGCCTGCCGCAGGCGCACCCGTAGCAACTCATCTGACTCTTCACTAGGCTCGGGTCGACCATGGATAGCATTGATTATACGAACTGGTTGCGAATTGTGGGAGCTTTGTTTATGACTCCTTTTTATTTGTTCCACTGGTCAATTCTGCTCCATCGCCGAGCCTTGAACATAACTCGCAAACTCCCCTCTAGCTATCAACATCTCCACTTGCCTCCTCAGGTTCCTGCATTCGTTAGTCTGATGTCCGAAATCAGAATGAAAAGCACAATGTTTAGTTTGATCCCTCTGTTCGAGGGGTTGTCTAATTGGCAGTGGTGGATGAAACTTGTCCTTGTTCTCCTGATACAGCCTCGCCAGAGTGACCTTCAGCGGAGTAATCAACTCTTCCTCCCTGGACCTTTTTTCGGCCTTCCAAGTGGTCTGACGTTGCGGCTGAGCCTGCTTCTGCCTGATCTTTGCCTTGGACTTTTCCTCGGTCGACACAAGCGACATTGTCCGAGCATTAGCTGCCTCCTCTTCTTCGAGGCGCACAAAGCCATCGGCTCTCTCATTGAGTTCATCCATGGTAGCCGGCGTATTCACTACCAGACTGGTGTGAAACGGAGTTCCGCGTGTCATGGCTAACTTGAAGGCTTGAACTACCGTAGAAGGGTGGCATTCGATCACCATACTCTTAGTGAGATTAAACCTGGTAAGAAAGGCCTGGAGACGTTCATCCTTGTGTTGCCGCATCGTGAACAGGCTCGAGATGTCCTTCGGCGGGCGTTTGTTCCCATAGTACTGGCTTATGAACCGATCGCACAGGTCCCTGAAACTGCCAATGGAGCTCCTAGGCAAGTTTTTGAACCAGCTGAGCGCCGGTCCGGCCAGGCTTGTAGGGAAACACTTGCACATTAAAGAGTCGTTTTCCGTATTCAGGGCCATTTTCAACTGGATATGATACACATGATCGATCGGATCGGTCGTTCCGTCAAACAGAATAAAGACTGGCATAGCAAACTTCCTTGGATGCGGCGCATTCAAGATCTCGTCGGTGAATGGTGAATCCACCGTCCGAGTTGCGGATCGGAGAGCTTCATTCTCTCTCTGGAGTCCAGCGGTAGCTCTGTGAGTTACGGTTCTGCCCTCCGAACCGTGATGAGTGACAGTAACCATGGAGGGCCGGTAAGACGGATCGAACGACCGTTCCTCTATGAACTCTCTTTGCCAAGGCGACGCTACTCGACGGCGATCAACCTCCATCACTTCCTCTCGGTCAAACCTTTCCCGCTGCGGATCAACGTGAGTCGATCCTTCGTGATCTTCAACTCGACGAACATTTGGCGGCAAATTGTCCATCATCCTTTCATCACGGTGGTGAGCTGACTGATTGTTCTCGTCCTGATCGCCTTGATGCGCGATATTAGATGGAACACCTCCTTCTCCGACCGGAAGTGGATGCGAAACCGCAGGTATTTGCCGATGCTGCAGTCCAGCTTTCAATTCTGCATTTTCTTTTCTGAGAGCTTCAATCAAGTTCATCAACTCTTCAAGCTTTGTTTGCTGGACAGCCTCCATCGGATTGGAGCTTTCACCTATCATTATTCCCGAACGGAGTAAAGGCATTAATCTCAAGTTCGCGAGTAGATCTGAGCTTCGTGAGTAGGAATTTTTAGATCTGGCTTCTAATTCTCCGAATTATGCTCACTGTTTACGAGATCTGAATTGTCTGAACTCTAAATCCGTCAGATCCTGCCACAATCGAACAACTCGTGGTTGCGTAGATCTGAAGTCACTCCTGCCAAAGCTTCAAGAATTGTAATTCCTCCAGAGTAGGTCACAATCGCTCAGATCTGGATTCAAATCCCCAAGATTGAGTCTCGATCAACCGAATTGGTTTGAATCCATTCGATACTCCTCATTGATCAACCAAACTTTCATGCGTTTCCCACAGACGGCGCCAATTGAAGATGCAAGAAACTCCTTCTATTCTTTCTCTCTCTAGAATTCTTACACCTCAACCCGAAAAAGATCCCTCTCCTCTTCATTCCAACTCCTATTTATAGATATTTACAAGATATTTACAAGATATTTACTGATTGCTGGATCTGGGCCTATTCCTCTGTAAGCCCTGGTCACCCTTGATGGGCTTACTCCCGTTCGGCCCATATGGCAGTGTCTTTCTATGGGCTGACCCAGTTGTTCGGACTGAATGTTGTGTTTTGCGAGTCGGACCTGGCCCATGTCATCCGGGGCCTCCTCAGTTGGCCTGGAATTAATTGAAGAATTAATTATATATATTTTCTGTCAATTACTTGGATGGATGCTGAATAATTAACTTGATGAACTATTAAATCTTGTTTTGTTAGTTACATGGATGGATTCTGGATTATAGATGATGAACTGTTTAAATTCTGTTTATTATCTATTTGGATTATATGTATTTGTTTGATGTACTACATAAAATGTTGCATCATTTACGGATCATTTGCTTGTATGTACCGGTATGGGACGGTGACATACGGAGGGACTGATTAGATTAAAACGCTAATTCCAACCCACTCATACATACAGAATGAATTAACTAAAATAGTTAAATCCTACATGGATGCATGTCTTGTCAACTAAAACAGTTGAACGACGTAATGGATGGTTGTTTATATTTTCTGTTAGTAGAATGGATAGGGATTTAATTAAAACACTTAAATCCTAATTTTATGTCATGTCATGGCAACGAACTGTTGAGCGGCACTGCATTGGTTTGGATGAGAATTTATATATATAAATTATGGTACCGCGATCTAAGCTTGAGTCTCATAGTCGACGGTTAGGGTGCGTATATGCGGTAGGATGCGTAGCTAGCTATGTTGGTTGAGGTATATCCTGTTAGGCTTAGGTAGTCATGCCCACTTAGGTGCGTATTACATGTTGCCTTCTATTCAGGTTGAGACCCTCAGCATAGTTTTGTGAGAATCATGTAGTGTGGATATATATTTATCTATTACGGGCTATATAGATATGGTTGAGACATCTGGGATGTATCTGCGTATCGGGTCTCAGTTTGGATTGTAGTTAGGATAGAACTTGTTCGTGGGCCTGACCCACTATTATTTTTCAGGTAACGGACGGTTCCAGGTCTTAGATCTTGTTCGTGCTGAGCAGAGACGACTTTTCGTTCTTCCGACGACGTAGGAGCTTCTTCATGATTTAGCAGAGGAGTTCTTCAGTTGATGATTTCAGTGTTGGAGTTTTTAAGGGTCCACTAAATGGATTCCCGAGTTATATTAGAAATGGAGAATTTGGATGTATCAGAATAATTCTTTCTTAATTTAATTTTATTCTGAGGTTTCAGTATTTGGATTATCATTCTAGTTTCTTTTCAGCATATTTTTATTTAGTCCGGTTTCCTTAATTATATTCTGTGTTCATTTATTACTAATTATTTTGATATCCTCAGGTAGTCGGGCGTGGGCTTGGCCAACCCGCATCCGAAAATCCGGGGGTATCACAATCTCCATTATATGCCTTGACTTAAAATGCTGCTACCAGTGTGAGGTATAGGGTACCTGGTAGCTGCAAATCCAAAGGATATGTAAAAATACTTTCTATATCATTAAAGCATCTCCAACAATTGTGTATATATATAGAGATATATATATACTAGTAAAAGACACGTGCGATGCACGTGATGAATGTTTTATAACTTATCGAATTTTTCATTTCACATATTTTTTAATTATTATATATATATATATATATATATATATATATATATATATATATATATATATATATCCTTCTCTAATTAGATTTTCTTTTATTAAAAAACTCATAATAAAGAGATAAATACAGAGGTTATATGTGATAGAATTATATTTTAAAATTAATTAATATATTTTTTTATATTAAAAAAAAATACTAAAATGTTAAAACTCCTTACACTATATTTTATTTATATGTATTATTATATTATTATATTATTTGTTTAAATATATCATTGTCTAATGTGATAGAGTTGTATAGAAAATAAAATAGATAATTTGTGGTAGAGTTTTATAAAATAATTTGTCCTTTGTGGTAGAGTTTTATAGAAATTATTTTATTTTCTTTAAATATATTCTTGTCTAATTAGATTTCCTTTTATTAAAAAATTCATAATAAATAGATAAATACAGGTTATACGTGATAGAGTTTTAAAAAAATAAAATAGTTAATTTGTGGTAGAGTTTAGGTAATTTGTGTTAATGTTTTATAGAAACTTTTTTAATATATCGTTATTTAATGTAATAGAGTTTTATTGAAAATAAAATAGGTAATTTGTTGTAGAATTTTATAAAAATTATTTATTTTCTTTAAATATACATACATACATATATATATATATCGTTATTTATGAGTTTTTTTAATATATCGTTATTTATGAGTTTTTTTAATTAAAGAAAATCTAATTAGACAAAAATTATGAATATAAAAAATATTTATTAATTAACATAAAAAGTAAAATAATTTTTCTAAAACTCTAATACAAATTACAGTGTTTTACTTTTTATGTTAATTAATAAATATTTTTTATATTCATAATTTTTGTCTAATTAGATTTTCTTTAATTAAAAAAACTCATAATAAATAGATAAATCAGTAATTTGCGTTAGACTTTTATATAAACTCTTTTAAAAATTTATTTTATTTTTTTTAAATATATCCATGTCTAATTAAATTTCCTTTTAATAAAAAAGTCATATTAAATATATTAATATAGGTGATATGTGATAGAGTTTTAAAAAAAATAAAATAGGTAATTTGTAATAGAGTTTTATAAAAATTATTTTATTTTCTGTAAATATATTCATAAAAAATAGATAAGCACGTGTTATTTGTGATAAAGTTTTATAGAAAATAAAATAGCTAATTTGTGTTTCAGTTTTATAGAAATTATTATTATTTTTTTAAATATATTCTTGTCTAATTAGATTTTACTTTATTAAAAAACTCATATTAAATATATAATGTGATAGAGTTTTGCAGAAAATAAAATCAATAATTTGTGGTAGATTTTATAGAAATCATTTTATTTTCGTTAAATATATTATTGTTTAAATATATTTTCATTTATTAAAAAAATTTATAATAAATAGATAAATAAGTAATATGTGTTAGAGTAAATCTTTTAAAAACTCTTTTTTTATATCAATTAATAAATATTTTACTATATTAATAATTCTTATCTAATTAGTTTACTTTTTATTAAAAAAGAACTCAAAATAAAAGATAATTTGTGGTTGAGTTTTAGAAAAATTATTTTATTTTTTATATCAATTAATAAATATTTTTTATATTAATTATTCTTGTCTAATTAAATTTTATTTTATTAAAAACTCATAATAAATAAATAAATATGTAATTTGTGTTAAAGTTTAGGTAGAAACTCTTTTAAAAGCTCTTTTCAAATCAATTAATAATTTTTTTTTATATTAATTATTCTTGTCTAATTATATTTTCTTTATTAAAAACTCATAATAAATAAATAAATAGGTTAATTGTGTTAGAGTTTTATAGAAACTCTTTTAAAACCTCTTTTTTATATGAATTAATTTTTTATATTAATAATACTCGGATAATTAGATTTCCTCTAATTGAAAAAACTCATAATAAATAGATAAATAGGTAGTTTGTGTTAGAGTTTTATAGAAACTCTTTAAATATATCTTTGTCTAATATGATAGTGTTTTATTGAAGAAAAAAAAAATGTAATTTGGAGTAGAGTTTTATAGAAATTATTTTATTTTCTTTAAATATATTCTTATCTAATTAGATTTATTTTTATTCAAAAATTATGATAAAAGGTAATTTGTGCTACAATTTTAGAAAAACTATTTTATTTTATATATCAATTAATAAATTTTTTTATATTAATTATTCTTTTCTAATTAGATTTTCTTTTATTATTAACTCAAAATAATAAATAGATAAATATGTAATTTGTGTTAGAGTTTTATAGAAACTCTTTAAATATATCGTTGTCTAATGTGATAGAGTTTTATTAAAAATAAAATGAATAATTTGTGGTAGAGTTTTAAAGAAATTATTTTATTTTCTTTAAATATATTATTGTCTAATTAAATTTCCTTTTATTAAAAAACTCATAATAAAAGATAATTTGTAACAGAGTTTTACAAAATTTATTTTATTTTCTTTATCAATTAATAAATATTTTTTATATTAATAATTTTTTGTCCAATTAGATTTTCTTTTATTAAAAAATTTATAATAAATAGATAAATCGGTAATTTATGTTAGTTTTATAGAAAATCTTTAAATATATCATTGTCTAATGTGTTTTATTGAAAATAGAATAGGAAAATTATTTTATTTTCTTTAAATATATCCTTGTTTAATTAGATATTTTTAAAAAACTCATAATAAAAAAATAATTTGTGTTAGAGTTTTAGATAAATTATTTTATTTTAATATACTAATGTTGTCAACTATTACTTAAAAAAGAACAATCTAGTCCCGGTTTCATGTTTTTGGCAACCAAAACCCACTTGTGAACGTTATTACTTCTGTTGATACTTAATAGTTATCAAGTACAAACTGTTGTGTGAAATTGTTCTTACTCGTACTTTGAAAAAAACAAAAAACAAAAAACAAAAACAAATGTTCTTTTTTTATTTATTTTTCTTTTTTGGTAGTAAGCCACACGAGCACACCCCAATTTTTTTCTTGTGTTTTTTACACCCCCCGTTAGACTCTGTGACTTAAATGCTCAACCTTATAAATTTGTTCCGTTTGCTCCCTTTTCTTTTCTTTTTTTCCTTTTGTTTTACTTAGACCAAAAAGAAAAAGAAATAGAAAACAAAAGAGCCCATCAAATTGAATAACCTAATTAACAATTAATGATTTTATATGTTCATGGAGTTGGCACTGGTTGTTTGATGCACCAATTGATTTATTTCAATATTTTATGCACCAATTGATTTATTAAATATTTTATTATGCATTAACACAATTTATAAAAATGGAGTACAATCCTATTCTTTGCATATGAAGCAAAAAATATTAATTTACAAAAATTGAGTACAATCCTCTAATCCTTTGTTGGTTGGATCCATGTGATGACGAATCTTGATAGTTTTAGATGTGCTTGTTATTTGTTGAAGTTTAATTTGAGGAAGAATGGTACAATTTTAGATGCATTTGTTGTTTTTCGATGTGAGAATTTGTCGGCTTCGGTGTTGGGATGATTCTGAAATTATAAGTTTATAAATTTCTCCTTGATTTATAGAATTTTCAATTTATCCTTCCTCCTTCCTCAATCCTCTATTTATAAGCTTCTCGAATTAATATGATGATAACATGTGTCCTTTCCTGATAAGGACATAACCATAACTAGGCCAGATGAATGTCATTATCTTTTATAATAATGGTATATATATAGATATAAATTTTGTGTTACAGTTTTATAGAAACTTTTTTAATAATTATCTTTTATAATAATAGTATAGATATAGATATAGGAAATTTGTAATTTGAATTTTATTAGTTAATTTTTAGAGTTTTATATCAATTAATAAATATTTTTTTTTATATTAATAAATAAATACTGAAACGCTAAAATGCTTTACACATTTAATAATAGTATCTTTTAATAATTATCTTTTATAATAATAATATAGATATAGATTTTGTGTTACAAACTCTTTTAATAATAGTATAGATTTATTAGGAAATTTGTAATTTGAATTTTATTAGTTAATTTTTAGAGTTTTATATCAATTAATAAATATTTTTTTATATTAATAAATAAATGCTGAAACACTGAAATGATTTGCACATTTAATAATAACCAAGAAAGGTTAGCCAAAATGGCCTACCCAAAAAAATTCAATACTACACTTGATCTTAGCCAAAAGGTTGAGAAGGTGTGATTATTGTTTATTTAGTTCTATAGTTTTATAAGAGGTTTTTATGTAATCTTTTTTACTTAAAACCAATATGGGACTTTGTAAATTTTGTATTACAATTTTATAGAAACTCTTTTAATAATTATCTTTTCTAATAATAGTATAGATATAGATATAGGGAATTTGTAATTTGAATTTTCTTAGTTAATTTTTAGAGTTTTATATCAATTAATAAATAAATACTGAGACACTAAAACTCTTTACACATTTAATAATAGTATCTTTTAATAATTATCTTTTATAATAATAGTATAGATATATATATAGATTTTGTATTACAAACTCTTTTAATAATAGTATAGATTTATTAGGGAATTTGTGGGACTTTGTAATTTTTAGCCAAAAGATCAAAAAAAGTTAGCCAAAAGACCGACTCAAAAAAATTTAGTACTACACTTGATCTTAGCCAAAAGAGCGAGAAGGTGTGATTATTATTTATTTAGCTCTATAGTTTTATAAGAGATTTTTCATGTAATCCTTTTTACTTAAAATCAATGTGGGACTTTGTAATTTGAATTAAACTCTTTTTATATTTTGTTAATTTGAATTTTATTAGGTAATTTTTAGTTTTATAGAATTTATATCAATTAATAAATAAATACTGAAACACTGAAACACTTTGCACATTTAATAATATATATATATATATATATATATATATATATTTATTTATGTAAATCTGATGTGTCATAATAGATTTACACAAAAAAAAAATTAGATTATTTATTTTTAACTCCAACTGTTGTTGTTTTATAGAAGTATCTTTTATGTAAAAATATATCCTACAATTACAATCAACTAGTGTCATATCTAGACCCCACATAATTTTTACAAACCTACTTAATATAGGGTTGATTCGTTAATGCAATGGAAAAGAGGAGGATAAAAGAAATATGTTGATGTGTTTGTGGAAAAAAGTTATGTAAAATACCCAATAATTTTATACATTAATGATATGACAGTGTATCTTAAGAACATTTTCAAGGGTTGTGAATATATATATATATTTTTTGTGTAAATTTGATGAGTCATAATAGATTTATAAGTGACAGTGTATATTAAAAAGAAAAAAAAAAGGTGTTTTAAGATACTCTTAATTCGCAGAAGCGATCTAATCTAGGCATATCGCCCCCGAATTCTAGTTTCAATCTTTGCTTATGTCGACGATCCATCCTTTCATAGCTCTTGTGCGGGAGGGTCGTTATAATTTGCCTCAATGGTATACGATGCTCCCTCTCGGTGAAATTGTAGAATATGTAAGGTACAAGGTCACAAATCATCTTTCATTTGTTTCTTTTTTTAGTTGTTCTTATACGTATGTTTTTTTTTTTTTTTTTTTTTTTTTGGTTAATTTGGGTTTCATTGAGGTTTTTGGGTTTTTTTCAGCTACAATTTTGAGTGGAGCCCTAAAGATTCTATTTACAAATTGATTCTCATGTTTTGCCTGCCGGAAATGGTATGCTTCTGTAGCAAATATTACTCACATTTATGTTAGAAAATGTATGTATGTATGTATGTTATGTTGTGATTCATTCAAATTTTGTGACAGCAAAAGCGGTGGGAGACTCTTAGGTTACGTTTACTTAATACAAGTGATAATGGCGTTCGGCAACTCATTTTCCATTATGCACAGGAGGGAAAGATCATTCACTTGGCTGCTTTGCTTTTGATAGATCCGCCTCATTTTGATAGATCCGCCTCATTAGGGAAAGATCATTCCATTATGCATAAGTTAACTACAATTGAGATGGCACGCCAACTCGTTGCAACTAAGATGGTGTCACTAATTGTTGAGGACCAGAAATTAACGGGTAGAAGCAATAAATTGATTCAGAAGAAGAGGTTGATGATGTCTGTGTTGGCGTTGCTTGAAATCTGTGAGAGGATTGGTGTTGAGATGGAATATCTGGTGTCCGGATCGCATGTCATTGTATGTTACATTAATACTTCCTCAGATCTCCTGTTCTTGTGAAATTGATGACATTGGTGTTAGTGTTGTCTAACTAAGAACTTTTATGTTGGTTCACCTCGTGCAATACTAGTAGATGGGGCCCTGGTCTCCCCCTCTATTTTTTAAGATTCTTTTGAGTGCGGTTTGACGGTAGAATGTGGCCTCCTCCTCTTTTTTTCTCTCTCTCTTTTGTTTCAGTTATTCTTCAATTTTATTTGCCTTTTTTTTTTTTTCGTTCCATGCAGTATACTCAGAGTTCGAACCGGGCTGAATCAATGGCAGAGCTTCTTGTTTTCATGTTCAAGGATTCAGGCTTCCCAGTCACGAATGAACTTGAAGTTTTCAAACATATGAACTGGTTTGTTATACCATATACTCGTATTTTATATGGTTTGTCTTGCCATCTACTTGTATTTGTACGTTTTTTGTTTCGCTTTGTTATCATGATCTATATTACAAGTTCGCCCTGAATCCCGTAAATAGCATGCACTAATGGATATCTTCTTCTTTTCTTCCATACTTGGACGTGGAATATACGATTTATTAGCAAAAGTTTCTTGGATGAGCCGCAAGGGAATGTGTCAGGTTTTTGATTGGTTCCTTCCTCTTACAATAAACTCAATTGTATTTCATGAATGTGGCAAAGAAGAACAGTTTGAAAGATCTTGTTTTAAAGTTGTTAACATATAGTACAACTGATTCAGGTGAGCTTTGGGGATTTACATTTGAAAAGGATCCTTACTACCCACTGTACAACAAATTTGAGAGTCCTGCAGTAATAGATGTAAGAAATGATGCCTAACTTTTTTGTCTTTTTGTTTTTCTAAATTTCTTTATAAACCATTGGGGTTTTGCTCTTTAAAACTACTCACATGCATTTCCAACACGTAATATGTTCAATTCATGTTAATTAAGGAAGTTATTGCATGATAGTATGATTAAGCTAGGGACTTAAGATTATAGGAACATTGACCGGCAAGGAATGGAGTTGGTAGTCAGGTAGGAGAAAAGGTTAGAGAAGTCATGATGATAAGAAACTAAGTAGGGAGAAATTAAGAATAGGGGAAGATAAACCTAAAACTGAAGTAGGGATTATCATTGATGAGAATTTAAAGATGCTATAATTATTATTAGAAAGAGGATTATATAATATAGTTAGCACTTATGTTCCCCAAATAGGTCTAGAAGGACACATTAAAGCATTATTATGGGAATACATGGATAATTAATTTAAAGGATACCCAAAGTAGGGAAATTATATGTAGTAAAAGCTTGTGGGAGGATGAGATGCTACATGTTGAATGTGAATTTGGAGATAGATATTGTCGTTGGGAAGGATATCTTGGATTTTATGCTACCATATAATTTAGGATGGCTAATACCTATTTTAAAAGAACGATGAATGTTTAGTAACCTTTAACTTGAAGTGGGAACAGATGAACCGATGGATGCCCCCCCAATGGAGATTGTAAGCTAATCCCTGGAGAGAACTTAACATCACAAAATAGGCTGCTGGTTTTTTAGATGTTTATATAAAAGGACAATAAGAAAGGAGTAAGGAAATTGATAACCTAAGAACTAAATGATGGAATTTAACATGAGAGAAAGTAGAGTTATTTTAGAATAGGATGTTAAAAGGCTGCATTATGATGAAACTAACTTAACATGGAATAGAATGGTTGAATGTATTAAATGAGTATAATAAGATGCCCTTGTAGAATCAAAATAGGACCATTAATAAAACAAAATCGGTGATGGAATGAAGAAGTCAAATTTGTCACACAACTGACGCACCAAAAAAAAAGAAGTAATAGTGTTATCAATTGTGCTAAAAAAAATTAAATTTGATAAAAGAAAAGGGATGTCATCTAGGGATGGAGAACTGGATATGGCTCGCGAGCTTGAAATGCACATGACCCGCACCTACTATTGGAGATGTGGGAAAGATGGATAGAATTAGGGACTTTTTATGTCAATTTTAAATTATTATTTTTGTAATGTTGTAGTTTTAGGATGTATGAGTAATTTAGTATTTCAGGATTGTATTTTTGGTAGTAGGATTTGATTAGGATTCTTCCTTGTATATATATGTGGGCTGATACATGAGAAGGAACCATTTGCTAATTATTTCTTCCTCCTATCTCTTCTTCTCCTCCCTTATTCCTCTTCTTCTATTTTCTTCTCCTCTTGCATCCTCTCTCTCATTCTATATCAATGCATCATATACTTTTGGTCCTGTTACTGCCGGTCCTGAAGGAGGAGGATTTAATACAGACCTTGTAATTTTTTGGCGTTCTTGCCAGCTAACTCAAAAGTTGGTCATAAATTTCAAAAAAAAAAAAAAAAAAAAAAATCTCTCTTTGAGTCTCTCTATATGGGTATATAAGTGTTTTAATTTAGCTCACATATGAAACCCTAAAACATTTATATGATGTTCACTATCTTTAATGTGTTAACAGTAATCTAGAATCCTTTTTTAAATTTGTAAACTTGTATAATAGAGTTATTCTTTACTTATAAAAAGGGACCCTAGAAACTGTTGCTTAATAGGATTATACATTCATCTCTCTCTCTCTCTCTCTCATGTCCTATCGTGGTTTAGCCCATACTCAAGTAGTGATAAAGTTTTTTATATCTCGGAAGCATATCTATATGTAGAGTTGTCTCTACAATGTATTACAACCTCCCATGGATATCGTCACACCCAAAGAGGTAAAGTACTAAAATACTCCAAACCCAAACAGGCTTGCAAGGATTGGTTACCTACTTGACTACTTAAATAAAAGCTGTATAATAATCTATATTATCTTAATCATAATACGATAACTATGGAGACATACAAAATCACTATGTTGTGAGCTTCTTTATTTAATGCTATCTTGTTTAATGTTTATCATTAGGCGTTGGGCATTATTTGACTATTTAGGCTCTATTCCTTGTAATGTAAAACATTCCAAATTTGTAGGCAAGGAACACATCCAACCTCTTTTGTAGGGGACGAATCCAACTTCTAAGGACCACATCCAACATTGTAAGTAAGGAACACATCCAACCTCTTAGGCAAGGAACACATCCAACCTCTTAGGCAAGGAACACATCCAAATAGTAGATGGGGAGCACATCCAACTTCTCATTAACCCAGATTATATCTTAGAACACATCCAACATTATTCCAACCTCTCACATATGAAACGCATTCATATGGTATGTAGATAATGCATCCTACCTTCTCACACATAAAGAACGTATCCAATTAGTTGGTAGAAACTCATATGAAACCCAAAATCTTTTATATTAATTTTTTCTTCAAAATTTGACTCATTTTGTTATATTATTTGAACCATTAATCAGGTATAATATGAATATTTTGTTATTAGTACAATGGATTTTAAGGCTTGTCATGCACATATCTTTATCACTTTCATCATAGTTACTTGGGTCTTGGGGATGTAAAAAGTAAAAATTACTTAATTCTACTAATTAATCACAATTCCCCTGTCAAAGTTGAAAGTCTATTACCAATTATATGCATGGTACTAATCATTAGTCACAATTCCCATTATAAGTAATTTTCCATTTACGTATAAATATATCATTCTCTTACTAAGGGCTTATTGCTTTTACATTTGTCAGTTCTTAGAATATTAATCTCTTATTATCCTTATTCTATAAATTTATGTGGTTATCCTGCTATATTACTTATTTAATTTATGCGACATTCATTCATTGATATTTTTTGTAGTTATTGACATATAAATTTACATTTTCAATTAAACTGATCATATCGGGTCTATTGTTAATCAACCATTCGTGAGTACTACTGACCTGACAATGTTTCCCTTTGGCAATTTGGTGACGAAATCATATAAAAGCAGAAAAACACATCAGTAAATAAATAAAAACAATTCAAAATCTTCTATTATTCTCTTTTGAAGACTTTAGAAGCTTCAACCACTAATAAGCTGCAAAACAGACTTGAAAGTTGAAATTGTACGATATATCAGTCTTTTAAGAGAATATAAATCAATAAAACAGTAAATTAAGTAACAGCTATACCTTTTGCTCCCCCTTATTTATGCCTAACTCAAAATAGCTCAAGCAATTAATCAGTCAATGTAAGCAAATAAATAATCAAGCATGTCTAAAACAAGATAAAAAATGCTCTCCCCTGAAAAAATTGGAGTGGAAGACATACAAGCGTAGAGAATATACTATATAATGAAATTGCATATTTCATTAATAAACAATATTCATTTCCCAATGCCAATAGTGGTATAAAACCATTCCAACTAAGTCCTATTCACTTGTATAAATGTTGGAGGAATTAAGTTTTAAAACGTAAAAATGTAGAAAAAATATTAGTTAGATCCATATATAGGGGAAACTGCATAAAAAAACAAATGTAGAACCGCATCAATCATCACAAAGAGATAACCCCATCAATCATCAAGGCGTTGAACTCAAAAATCTTGTTGAGGATTCAATATTGAAGCTTCAAGTTGGTAGCCTTGAGCCAAGCAAAGATCAAGGACTTGACAATTGCAAATAACAGTGTCAAGATTTGCAATTGTTACACTATTCGCTTTATCTTTTGGAAGTAGCAGCCCGAGGGGAGCACCTATGATTGATGCAATTTAAGATAGGATAATCGTCATCATCACTCCATTGTACGCTGTTTTCAACGTATTGTTGACAAGATCTAACTCGTGCATGTTGGCATATAAGACTCAAACCTGAGTGATATAAGAGAGACCATGAGCCTACATACTTGTAGTTCAACCTTGAGATATGACCATGGCATCAACATTATAGGTTTTAAAAATTTCAGGCTTCACCTTCCTATTGACAATCAAAGGACAACTCGTGAAGATGACATTATACTCATTACTTGCATGAGTAGTGAGAATGTGAGACTATCTTTTGGCTGAAGGGAAGCAAACTTATGTCTTTTTTCTGTTGGAAGGGGAGGAACCGACTTCCTTTACCACTTAATCGTGCTACTGGATGTACCCATTTCTTCCATGAGTATGTGAAGAGTTTAGAATCCACATGAAGTGAAGGTTTGGTAGGTATTTATAGAGTGGGTATGTTCAAATCCATTACTAAATAGGAGTAATTGGTGTTTGGTAGTGGGTAGAATATGAAAAGTTTTCAAAAAAGGACGTGTTTTGGTATTTTCAAGTTCTGTCCTGGTCTTGATAAATCAGCACTTCAATTAGGGGTGCCTAGTCTTGAAATGGCATGTTAAGACGACTCGAACACGACACGGGATAAGTAGGTTTGGGTTTGGCTTATCATGTTTAGGTTGTAATCATGTCTACCCCGATTGACATGCTAATTAAATGCGTTGTGTTCGTGTTTGCCATCTACCCGTTTATAACCCAGTTAGAAGATTGACTAAACGTGCCGTGTTTGTGTTAGAAATGACATGTTTAACTAAATGTGTCATGTTTGTGTTAAAAACTCCTCTAATTGTATGAAATTTTAATTAGACATGTCTTGCAGCATTGTCTCGTATTGTGTTAGATCTTGACCCATTTATTATACACGTTATGCTGGTCGTGTCGTATTACTTATTTAATTATTGTGTTGTTTTTTTGACACCAACAATAATCGTGTCGCGTTCAAGTCGACCTATATAACAGGATACCCATGTCATGATATGACACAAATATGACACGGAAACACAAATTGGCACCCCTACCTTCAATCGATTGAACTTCTCTAGACAAGCCTCGATTGATCGAAGTTTTGATTAGTGACTCTTGATTGTGAATCCTATTTTTTCAGCAAACCTTTTAACTAGATTTCACACTTAACCCCTCATTGACCTTTAAATCGATTGACATTTTGATCGATGCTCACTGTGTGCTGCTCGATCAACTATTCGATCGGCACACACTGGATTTTAATTCTTTGCCACTTTTAATTTTTAACAACTTTTTTTTTAGCTTAAACATAAAAATTCAAGCTTTAATAAATCATAAGCACTAAACACAACTATCACAAAAGTATTGTTTTTGAGATTTTTGTTTTGTTTTTTATTTTATTTTAATTTTAATTTGTTGTGTTTTTTTAAATATAGATAGAAAAACCTATAGCACATGTCGAAAATTTAGCCGTCAAATGAATCAAAATTTCACACCAAGGCCTGTGGCCCAATGGTCTCGCCTCTCCTTTCAAATTGAAAGGTTGAGGGTTCGAGTCTCACCAAGAGCATTTGGGATTTGCCATGGTAAAGAAAAATAGAAAAAGAAAATAAAAATCAAAAGTTCAACCAATTTATACCAAATATGAACCTACGAATTTCTAGATTATCAAACTTTGATAGAAACAGAATATCAACAGTACTTTTCAAAGTTTAGTGTATTTATAATCTGCATCAATTCAATAAATCAAGTGCACTAAATTCATTCAACTCGACACAAATATAAACTAAGTCTAATTTCTGTTAAAAAATGCTGGGCAAATCAAAGTTCTCTTCCAGTGAACTGTCCACCCAGCCAAATGCTAAAAACACAGTAGAATCACGCAACGCAATCTGCTGGTGTGCTTCTTAATTGCAAGGAAAGAAAGAAGAGTGACAAGATTCTGCGCAAATACAAAAATAAAATTTTCGAAGATCAAGGATTGCATTGGTTATATTTTTCATTTTCTTTTTCATGATGGCTTTAACTATAGTGGACAACTAGCTTTGTTCTAAGACAAACTATGATAATAATTTTATATTTTCAGTCTTGGTAGTTTCAGACAACTAGTTGCAATTTTCATGAAATACATGCAGTCAAAATCACAGATTCTCAATATATTCTTTTCTTTTTGTTGCATCTGCTTCATATGTTTCATACATTTTTTTTTCGTGCAAAACATGACATAAGATTTCTTTCTCAGTAAGTTAATCTTTATTAATGTTTAAGTCCACATATTAGAGATGAGCAAATATGTGTGTGAGTTGTTGTGTGCATGAATGATCCATTGAACTTCATACTACTGAAATTAAATAAACAAATTTTACTTCTGAGTTTTTAAAATTTTTTTTTTATGATTACTTAAAATCCAATCTCAAAACCAATTTAACCGTGTCCTACATGGTTAAATTGATTCAAAATTTCATCATGATTCTCATAACCAAAATAAGGCATGATACAACTAATGCTAACTAAATAAATAAGAAAACTGAAATGATTAATAAACACACAAGCACAGTGTCTTAGGTTTTAGGATTTCGCAATTTAAAATAACAAAGGCTGTGTTCCATACTTTATACAAGGGAACTTCAAAAAAGTTTTTCAAGCCATCCTTATTTAGCCACAACGCTAACTATCAAAGGAGTTGTTCTTTTAGTTTGTTGAGTGTTGTTAGGAGACTTATTTCCTTCATTTTTATTTTACCATTCTTGTTGAATTTCTATTATTCTTCCTACCATTTTTGTTATTTTTCACCCTTCTTTAATTACTATTGGTTCGTGTATTACAAATTTCAAATTGTTCCTGTAACATCTATTATTAGCGTTGATGACAATAGTTGCTTTTTCTTTTCTTTTCCTTGGTGAAATGGAAGATCTTTTATATATATAAACTGTCATGGCCCACCCCGTTGTGCAGATATTGTTTGCTTCGCGCACTCTTCATTTTCACCTTTTTTAAAACGTGTCTACACAGTTAGGAGTTGTCCACATATATAAGTGCTGATAACCTCTCTCTCTAGGCGATGTGGGATGTCACAATCACCCTTTCTAGACTCGGCATCCTCGCTAGCATGACCCTTATAAGCTTGTGGACGCTTCCCCAATTTTGGTTGGGGATTGACTTTGATACCATACGTCACCCCCACCCCGCTGTGTGGATATCGTCCACTTTGCACTCTTTGTGCTTACGATTTTCAAAATACGTTTACATAGTTAGGAGGTATTCACACATACAAGTGCCAACTACTGTGTAGACGCATTTTGAAAACTGTGAGCGTGCAAAACAAACAATATCTACACAGCGGGTCATGACAGATGATATTAGAGCTAAATGGAAATACTGTGCACATCTTAGACGGTCAAGTTAGCAAGAATGTTGGGTCCTTAAGAGCTGTGTTACTTGGACTCGTCGTTTTCGGCGAGGGTGTCCGTGTCGACACGACACCAACACGGACTCGGGATATGCGTTCGACCTTGTACGGTCAAGATCGGACACGGCCGTTGAAGAAAACCCTTGTTTCAGTGGTTGAAAATTATGGTCAGAAATTACTGGTTTCATCACGTTTTGAGGAAGGAGGTTTTGGAGAAGACGGGGGTTCTTCACGCGTTGGTTTTGCATAGAAACCTACTCTATTTGGAGCGTCCCACTCACGCGTAAACTTGACACCACTCGCGTAAATTTGACCGCCTGTCATTGTTGAGAAACGTAATAGAGTATGTATATATATATATATATATATATATATATATATATGATTGTAGCATAAATATCTATATATATATAATCATTTAGTGGGTTATCAGCTGTAACCCACTAACCATGTTGACCGAATAAAAAATAGGTGTAAATGTACATTTTTGACCTTATAATTTAAGATGGAAATATTAGAAAAGATTGTGGGCCAAGCGTGTTTTCACATTCTTACTAATGCTATTAATACCCTTCAATGGTCACGATCATGCCACTTGTCAATTTGGATGTAAAAATGTGGGAGAGTTTTATCTTTTAACAAGGATAATGTTTTACAGTTGTAAAACACTATCTAAGGCTACAACTGTACTGGACAGCTGTATTATTTTATTTAAGTAATATATATTGGTGAATCTTGAGCAAATTTTTTGACTAGCTTTAACAGTTTGACTTTATAAATAAGGTAATATTGTTATACAAGTCAGTAAATCCATTCATTAAAAAAAAAAAAAAAAACTGTACAAGGAAAGGCCTAGCCGAAAGGCAGCCCAGAAAAACAAAACAAAAACAGCCCACACAGGAGCACATTGCATCCACAACTGTAAGAACAGGTAGAAGTGCACCGATAGAGCAAAAAAAGAAAATCTGCATCACAAAAAAATAGAGCTTGGAAGGCTCCACGCGGCTATCTTTACATTTATATATTTATTCAATTTTTCATTAAAAAACTGAGGTCTAACATAAAAAAGGGTACATTTTTTTCTTTTCCTCCAAGTGTCCAAGTGTCTGTGTCCAACTTTTGGACACTTTTATTCCGTGTCCCCGTATCCTATAATTTGATAGATGGATGGATCCGATCTTTAGACACGCACCCGTGTCCGACACCCGCACCCGAGTCCAGGTAACATAGCTTAAGAGGGGGTGATTGGGATGTCCCACGTTGCTAGAGTGAAGAAGTTTCTAGCACTTATAAGGGGGATGCCTCCTATTTGTGTAGACGCGTTTTGAAAATAGTGTGCAAAGCGGATAATATCTGCACATAATGGAGCAGCTCTTGATTCATAGTATCAGAGCCAATCTACAGTTAAAAATTGGGGAGCGTGCACAATCACGAGGATCAGGATAGCGAGGACGTTGGGTCCCAATAGGGGTGATTATGACGTCCCACATCGCCTCGGGGGACATCACATCTCTTAAAGGGAAGGAGTTCCTGGCACTTAAAAGGGGGAATGCCTCCTACCTGTTTGACGCGCTTTGAAAATCATGAGCACCAAGAGTGTGCAGAGGGGATAATATCTGCACAACGTGGGGTGGCACCTGATAGAAATTAGTTTTATGTTTCCTTTAAAAAGGCTTGTTTTCTAGATTCAAGGGATCTTAGCAGGTTTCATTGACAGGAGCTAATGGTATTCTTATCTATCTTCACCCTTTGTAGTTGTTGGCGCTTCGATCTAGCCAACTCTTTGTATTCATGAATTGAATTTCTTTACCCTAGCTCTTTTGTGCTTCAAGTTATTGATTTATGAAGAAATTGCATGATAGACTCTTTTGTGCTTCAAGCTACCGAATTTCTTTACCCATACTCTTGTGGAGAAAAAGTACGCCAATTTACAAAATAAAGGCAATGTATGAAGTTTTGGTAATTATTAAGGAATTAAACTAGTGAGTCATATAATGAAATTATGAAAAAAGGTTATGGCTTAAAGACTAATAAATGAATCCACACTGTTTGAAAATCAATTTTGATTTATTGTGAAGGAGATCTACTATGAGGCCATTTGTTTAATTGGACAATTGGTAAAATATTGTATAAACATGCAAATGATTTGTACATGTTTGTTTATAAATTTAAAGAAGGCTCTTATGATAGAGAACCAAGAGATGTAATCTGGTGGACCTTACAAAGAAAACTAGTCCCTTTAAAACTTACATACATTATTAAGGATATGTATAACAAGACAAAAACTAAAGCTCATACCATATGTGGAGAAACTAGTGATTATTCTATAAAAGTGGGATGGCACTAAGGATCAGTTCTTAGCCCGTACCTTATCTAAAATAGTTTTATATAAAATAACAAAAGATATACAAGAAGACATTCCATGGTAAATATTTTTGCTGATTACATAATGTTGTTGATATAAGGAAGTTTTAGGGACAAAACCAGAAGAAATATGGAGAAATTCATCAGAAACAAAAGGATTAATAATTAGAAGACTAAAAAACAGAATATATGGAATGTGTATTTAATAGTCTTAGAAAGTGATCACATAACAATAACGACTCAAGACAAAAGAATTGCTGCAAAAAAAATAAAATAAAAATCATCTTAGATAGTTAGGACCAATACTACAAAGATGATGATATTACTAGCAGAGTTAAGAGTATGATAGACAAAATGGAGACATGCCACTGAATCCTATGTGATTAATTAATGCCAAATAACTTAAAAAGGAAAGTTTAATAGAATGGTTGTTTTTTTTTTGATAAGTAATAATTGAAATAAAAAGGTGTTCAAGAGCGGAACGCATCCCTTATACAAAAGTGGAACTGGGGTTTAATGCCCCAAAGAAGCCAAAAAATAATTAAATCTTCGGGAGAGGAACAGGACTTCCTCTTCACATAACTGAAAAGAGAGCGTATGATAGAATGGTTGTTATGCCAGCTATTTTGTATGGGGCAGATTGTTGAACGTTAAAAAAGAAACAAGAATAACGCATTTGGGTAGGTGAGATGATAATATTAAAGTAGATGATAGCAGTGACTAATCAAAGCGTGAGGGACAGATTATGAATAACACCTATTAATGACAAAATAAGAGAAAACAGACTTGGGTGGTTGAAACATACAACGTAGACTGTTGATTCACCGGTGAGAAAAGGATAATTAGTTAGTCTAGAAGGTAAGAGACAACGGAACCGACAAAAACTAGCTTGGGATGAAGTAATTAGAAGTGACTTAAAGAAATTAAACATAAGGGGAGACCTGGCATTCAATACGATAGAATGGAAAAGAAATTTCATATGGCCAAACCCACTGTAAAGGCAAGGATGATTATGATAATGATGATCAGTTTGTTAAATTACCTTTTTACCCTTGTTGGAAAAGATTACTGAATTACCCTTGAATATAGTTTGCAATTCCTTCTTCGACCTTGAGTAGGAGGCAATCAACTAATACTAAATTACTTTTGAAAACTTGTAACCTAAGTTTTTGACCTGATACTCCCTTCTCCAGGATTGAATTTTTATATTTACACGAGTCATTAGGAATAGGCTATATTCTATTTTAATACCGAATTTTCTATCCTCTGTATAAAATGGACCTTTTTCTTTTTAAATTTTTAAATATCACAGTTGTTACAGACATCTTCTCATCTTCTTATACATTTTGCTCTAACCTTGCCATGTAAATATTTATGTTATATTTTAAAATTATATAAAACTATCATTTCAAGTTTATAGTTTTTTTGATGACAATGAATATGTTATATTTTGAAATTCTAGTTTTTATGGACAACAGTTTGCCATTTGTTTACATTATATTGACCTCCATAAATTTGCGTGCATATAGAACACAAAATGGAATATATGTTTGAGTAGGCATATAATGAATTCAGAATTCACCTACTAGAACTATAATGCTAGATTTCCATCAGAACAGTACTGTATATGTAATGTCTAATTCTCATAATTTTGTCATGGGTGTTGTGAAGAATAACTCAGCAAAGCGTTGTACCCCTTGGTTTAAAGAGTAAGTTAGTCATAGTATACTGTATGTCTGTATCTTATTTCTGCCTTATTTGTTATCTTAATTATGATATTAATTGCTGTTTACCTTCCCTTTTTTGTAGAATCGAAGAGCTAGAATGCAACTTGGGCAGCAGCGGAGGTCAATCTCGACACACTCCTTGCGAGAGAAACCAGGTTTATGTTCTTTGGTGCAGTCATTTTGTATGTCACAGAGGTTTAACACAAGGTTCAGTCCAAAGTTTTGCACAAATACTGAAGCTCAAACAAGGAAAACATTCCAAGTCATCAGGAAACATGTTCCAGGTCTTGTGTTAAGCCAAAAAATTTCCTCTTTTCTGTCAGCCATCAAGAGGGGTATTTGATATACTTAAGTGACATATCTTCAGGTATTGATGATGATTTTATCCTCCATTCTCGAGATTTTTCCTTGCTAATTTATGGATCCAAATTGTTCATAGTGGCATCTTTTCTTTACGAATGTGTTATTCTCCGGTTTGAAGTTTTACATTTTCACTTATTCTTGTATGATGATTGATGATGAGTATTATACCCACATGCTTATGGTACCATTTTGTTCTTTTTGAACAATACTTTTCTCCATTTTGGTGAGGAGGAATCTCCTCGGACCACTGATGTGGCACAATAACAAGATGTCGTGTTTTCTTTTTTTATTTTTAAAAATATGTAAAGAAAAAAATGAAGTAAATCTTAACTTTCTCTCCCATAATTAAAATTCAAAACGGGTATGTGTCATTCCCGCCTTTGTGCCACATCGATAGTTTGGAGGAGGTTTCTCCTCATTGGCGTGGAGGTAAGTATTGTTTTTTCTACTTTACCAACTTTTAACTTCCAATAATTTTGCTAACAGCTTATTGCGTCTGTTGTCTGCTTGTAGGCAATGAAATTAGTATGTTAAAGTAGGGGGAAAAAAAAGTACTAAGTTAATATAGATGCAAATTAAGATTTAAGTTTTGGCTCTATACTGTTGACATTATATTTGTTTGTGGTACTTGAATGAAATAAGAGATGTCTGCATATTATATACATATTTATAGCTGTTGGATCGAATTTTTGTCTTCCCTGCAAACTTTTTATTTATTTTTCTTTCTTCTGTCCAAACTTGAAGCAAGAATTATGTGAGTTTATAACTGATGAAGGGCCTGAAATTTTGCAGTTAGAACTGAAGTTGCTTTCCATTTGGGTTTCTTTTCTCGGCTTTCAGAATTTTGCTTTATGGAGGCATTGTGAAGATGTAGTTAGGGCCTTCGAATAAATATTTATTAGCCATTATGCATAATGTCTGGCACCTTCTAATGTTCACTGAATGTGGTCATTGTTTAACTTATTTATTCTTATTATTTTTGGCATACTCTTAGACAGTCAAATAACCATTTTGAAGTATGGTCTGTTATTCCTTAAGATTTTTAACTAGATTTCAAGTGCATTTATGTTTTTGTGATAGTTGTTCACATCACATTACTCTGCCAGCCTTTTAATAAATAGTACCTTTTCTAGTTTCTTAAGATCAAAATAGCTTTCAAGTGCATTTATGTTTTTGTGATTGATACATGATACCTTTTATAGTTCCATAGGTGCAAATTTGTTGTCAACTAGAACTAGTAGGTTGTCAATGACTACAGGAACTGTTTGGACTGCCAGAAAACAGGCAGGCTGACATTCTTTTGAAACCATTACGAGCCCTTCCTGATTGAATTAGTTCATCGATTAATATTCACAAACTTTGCCTGTGACATACATCGTTTTCGGTGTCTCCCAAAATCACGTTTTTCAGTCCTATTGACTGGAGGTTCAATCGAACTAAAATTCTTCTGATTTTTAGTATTTAGTTTCCGCTTCGTCTGATGTCCTTTCCACTGATATGCAACATTAGTTTGCATAGGCTATTCCCTATATGTATGTCACGACTTATCATATTTTTTTGTCACCCACACATCTTTTGTCAAAAGGATCTAGATCCCAGAAGGGCCTCTTCTTTCGGGATTATTTCCTTATGGCATTACCATGTATCATTGGAAGACTTTGAAATGAAATACTCTCATACTAGGCTCCAATTTGAGTTTATGTCATGTGATATACTTAATTTTTAAATTGTTGTTTTTATCCGTTACTTGTTGCTATTAGTTTATTGGTGTGTTTTTTTTTTCGGTGGAGTCTTATTTATTTAATAGGTATGGTGGACCATTCGGGATGGCAATGGGGCGGGGCGGGGCGGGGCGGGGCGGGGATCTCATTCCCCATCCCCATCCCCGGTAATTTTTTTCATCCCCATCCCCTCCCCCATCCCTGTTTAAAATTTCACTTCAATCCCCATACCCGCTCCCGCCCTCCATTCCCCATCCCCGCCCCACAATCCCCATCCCCATTTAATATACACTATAATTTTTTTAACATATAATTTTTCTTATTTTTAGAAGTATGTTTTATATATTGTTAGAATATTTATATGTAAATATATATTTATGTTGGGGTCAGATTGTATTTAGATATAGGGTTTGTGGCCATTATGCAAATAGGCCTTTCTTGTATTGTATATTTACGCTTTTATGTTTAGGGTTGAATTGAGAAAATGAAATACAGAGGCAGCGCCTCTATCTTTGCACACTCTCACTGTATCATCTCTATCTCTCTCTCTCTACTCTTGCATTTTCACATATATACATAATTTAGTAATTTATCATAATATATAAGGGTATTTTAGTAAATGAACACCCTAAACGGGGCGGGGGAGGTTTACCCTATCCCCGTCCCTGCACGCCGGGTTTTAAAAAATTACCCCCATCCCCGTTTGCATAAAAGGGTCCCCAAACCTGCCCTAAACGTGGTGGGGCAGGGACCAGGCGGGGATGGGAAATTTGCCATCCCTATTGGTGGTAAAGTGGGAAAAAAAAAATGCACATAGGCACGTGGGTGTGTGCATGTGAGGCAGGTTATACCGTAAGCTTTGACCCAAGCCTGTAGTTAAAAGACCAAATGAAATGTAAAGTGCTTTAGTTTAGTACTTACTATTCTGTAAAAGGCTATGCATGCATTAGTGACACATTGGAAGGCTATTTCTGTACAACTATCTCAATTATAGCAAGCTTCTCAAGGAGGCTTTGGCTAGAAAACTCGAGACCAGAAAAAGAAAAAAGAAAAAAAGAAAAACAGAGAAGCAATGTGGTGGGGATGTTTTTACAAGTTGATTGCGAAAGTCTTGGCTTCTAGGTTGAAGAAGGTGATGGATGGTGTCATTTCTGACTCTCAGAATGCTTTTGTGAGAGGTCGGCAGATCTTGGATTCTGTTCTTATTGCTAGTGAATGTGTTGATTCCCGTTTAAGCAGCGGTGTTCCGGGTGTTCTTTGTAAGCTTGATATTGAAAAGGCATACGATCATGTGAGCTGGAGTTTCCTTCTCTACTTGTTAGAGAGGATGGGATTCGGTGGGCAGTGGAGGAGAGGGGTTCTTTTTTGCATCTCTAGCGCTCGGTTCTATGTCCTTGTGAATGGAGCGCCAACAGGTTTCTTCTCTAGCTCGAGGGGTTTGAGACAAGGGGATCCGCTTTCCCCTTTCTTGTTCCTTTTTGTGATGGAGGCTCTTAGCAGATTGCTAAAGAGGGCTATGGAGCTGGGTTTTTTGAGAGGCTTTCGGGTGGGTAGGGATGCTGCTAGTCAATTGGAGGTTTCTCATTTGATGTTTGCAGATGACACTATTGTGTTTTGTGATGCGGATGCGTCCCAGCTAAGGTATTTGAGATGCGTTTTGATTTGGTTTCAAGTTGTTTCTGACCTTAAGGTTAATGTTGGCAAGAGTATTCTTGTGCCTGTTGGGGATGTTCTGGAGATTGAGTTGTTTGCTCACATCCTTGGATATTGCACTAGCTCTTTTCCCATTTCTTATTTAGGATTGCCTTTGGGTGCCCCTTCGAGATGTGTGGGGAGCTGGGATCCGGTTGTGGAAAGAGTCGAGAGGAGGTTGGCGGGTTGGAAAAAGCAGTACCTGTCCAAGGGGGGTTGGGTTACCCTGATTAAGAGCACCCTTTCTAGCCTTCCTACATACTTCTTGTCTCTGTTTCAGATTCCTTCTTTAGTGGCTGAGAGAATTGAAAGATTGCAGTGCAACTTCCTTGGGGGGGGGGGAAAGATGAAGAGTTCAAATTTCACTTGGTTCGATGGGAACAAGTGTGTCGTCCAATTCGGTTCGGAGGCTTAAGGTTTCGGAGGCTGTTGCCTTTTAACAAGGCTCTTCTTGAAAAATGGCTCTGGAGGTTTGGGATCGAGAGGCATTGGTTATGGAGGAAAGTTATTGCTAGCAAATTTCGGGAAAGCAGTGGTGGGTGGTGCTCCCTGGAGATGCGTGGTCCAAGGGGGGTGGGAGTTTGGCATTTCATTCAGAGGGGTTGGGATGATTTCTGCAAGCATGTTCGTTTTCGTGTTAAAGATGGAAGGAGGATCAGTTTTTGGATGGATCTCTGGTGTGGGGATCTCCCTCTTGCTCTCGCGTTCCCACGGCTCTATAGGATTGCTTCTCATCGACAGGCCATGGTTGTTGATTGTTATCATCTTGATAACGAGAGACTGTCTTGGGATGTTCGTTTCAGGAGGCATTTTCAGGATTGGGAGATCGAGGATGTTTTTCGTTTTCTGGAGCTATTGTATAGCCAGGTGTTTTCTTTTGGGGGATCGGATTGGTGGTTCTGGATTCCTACCTTGCATGGTCGATTTGAGGTTAGGTCCTTTTTCAGATACCTTTCGGTTGGTCATGGAGATCCCTTCCCTTGGAAGTCTATTTGGCGGTCGAAGGCTCCCCGCAAGGTCGCTTTTTTTGCTTGGACCTCTGTTCTGGGTAAGATTTTAACCCAGGATAATCTGAGGAGGAAGAATCAGGTGGTGGTCAATCACTGTTATATGTGTTTGTGTAATGAGGAGTCTGTTGATCACCTCCTTTTACATTGCAACATGGCCAGAGATTGTTGGGATTTGATGCTTCGTTTATTTGGGGTACATTGGGCCATGCCTTTTTCCTCTAGAGGGTTGATTGAGGCTTGGAGAGGCGTCTCTGTTGGGGCTGGCATTAGGGATGCTTGAAGGGCTACGCCGCTTTGTATCTGGTGATGTATTTGGCTTGAGAGAAATAGGAGATATTTTGACGGGAAAAAGAAGTCTGTTTCTATGCTTAAGTTCTTTGTTATTTCTACTCTTTTTTGTTGGGTTTCAGGGAGAGATTATAGATCTATGGAGCCTCTTTGAAGGTCTAAGACGCCCTTTGGCCCTTGTGTTCCTTTTCCTTTTGTTTCTTTGGACTTCGCTCCCCTTTTTGAGCGTTTTTAATAAAATCTTACTTATCAAAAAAAAAAAAAAAAGTGGCCAGAATAGATATATAGACACAGAGAGAGTAGCACAGTAGAAGAAAAAAAGGAGAGGAAAGAAGTGGAAGGAGGAAAGAAAAACCTAAAAGCAAACTGCAAGAGGTAGGTATTCAAATCAGAAATCTTTTCAAATATGGTGTTCTACAGTATCAAAAATTGGAACTTCCTTTAGTTGTGAAATTCCTTTGTCAAGAATCTGAAATTTGTTCTAAAATTGATATACCCTTGAAACTCCCCCTTGTGGAAATTTAGGATGAACACTAGGGCTTTCGGACTGCTATTTAGATAATTTATTAAGCATTGAAATACTAACTAGGAAAAAAAAAAAGAAAAGGCATTGAAATAGTCTGCGAATTGAATCTGTGGAATTTTTTTTGGCCTGATTTAGTTAAGTACTGAATTAGTTATGAATTTTTTAAGTTGTGTAAGGTGGGCTGTGGGATTACTTTTCACACAGCAGAATTTCCCATCTCTTGTGTGACTAAAATGAAGTAGTTTATGCATTTTTTTTTTTTTTTTTCTGGAATGTTTATTTCTGATTTCATACTACAATCAGTTGGGTTTCATTTGATTTTGGTTTCATTCAATTCAGGTTAATAGTTGATTTTATACAAATTTTTTAGTAAGTAATAGTTTACTGAAAATTTTGGGGACAGCAGTACTTCTGTTTAATTTTAGCCAAGTTTGTTGTCGGATGTTGAGGATGAAAACGTGCGACTGATATTAGACTTATAACCCAAGTCACATAAAGTGGGAGCGGGAACAAGAACGAGTGCGAGTGTGAGAGCAGGAGCGCAAAAAGACAAAATTTAAGTCACAAAAAGTAAAAATCGAAGTGAAAGTGCATGCGGAGCTTGAAAGCGGCACCAGTTTAGAAGAATTATTTGACAGCTTATAACTGCTTCCCTAGCTTCTTCTTCTTCTATTTTTTTTTTTTTTTTTTTCCTCTTTATAATTCAGATTTAAAGATTTGTTTTGAATTTTTAAAATACAAGTTGTGGCTATGGACAGAAAAAGCGTAATTTCAGTACTTTATACACTTTGATGGTTGTACTTTATAGAAGTTTCATTTTATAATTGCATATGATATTTGGTAGTTAAAGATGGAATCATACAGATTTCTTTAGAAGTTTGTCATGCTAATTTTATTTTATAAAAGTGAATTGTGATTATGCAAGTAGAATGAAATGTTCATGAAATTTGGGTGTGGCTACCTAGTGGTATTTGATTGTGTTTTTCCAAGTGTGTATGTGCCTCGGATCAATAGGTAGGGTAAGAGTTTCCCTTAGGTTGAAAGACTTTAAACAGACCGGGCCCGAATGAGGGGGTGTTCACGAAGGTCCTTGAAGACACGTGAGGGTACACAGCGTTGGATTGGATATGATGGAATTTGCTATCCTTGATGAACTATTAGGTTTCTTGAGTTATTAATTTGAGAGATGATTTTAAAATGAGTTTGAGTTTGGAAGTAATATTTTCAGTTGATTTGAAGTACTATGAGTAATAGTCGACAACCTAATTAAAGTGTTCAGTTAACCTTCCCACATTGCTATGGTTCTCATTAGCGTAGAGATGCTTAACCTTTGTTTGATAGAAATCTCTTCATTTTAGATAAAACCAGAAATCTACTGGGCTCTTTGAATCTCGCGTCTTTTTCTAAACCTTTTTCAGGTCCTAATAGTGGCAAGAAGGTCCATGGCTCAGTAGTACGGTTGACTTTAGGCTGACTTTTGGAGACGTGGCAGTCAGGTGGATTTTTTATATGTATTTTGGTGCTAGCCGCTATGTTTGTTTTTGGATTATTGGGCAGCATAGTCGGGACTAGTGTGTGTCCCATTTTGTGACTTGTAAATTTAATTTTGGTTGTTGTGTACGGACTATGAACTATGTTACTATGTATATTCCAAGTGTTGTGTTTAATGGTGGTTAATGAAGTGATTTTGGGATTATTGGCTTGGCATTAGCTAGTTTGCTTACATATGTTATCAAGCACGTTGAGATTTATTCAAGGTGTTTAGTGATTATCTCCGTTTCTGCCGGAGCGGGGTGTGACATGTTCAATATAATATGGCTTGTCAAGAATTTTTGCTCCTTGGTATCATATATAAATATGAGTTCTTTGTTTCTTCAAAGAAGTCAAGTGGATCGAGAACAATAGGAATTTGGGATTCTTTGTCCGAGTTACCTATGAGCAGATATGTATTTCGGGTGTTGCGGATGGAATACAGATCGATCTGATATCTTGCAGGTCTCAACAAGCCTTACCCGAAAGCTATTTGATAGTGTGTTAATCGCTGAGCTAAAGAGCTAGGGCCAGGGTGAGCAAGCCACCTTTGAGCTATTTTAATACTCCCATGTTCTGCCGGAGATCTCTCAGTTCATTGAAAGAAGTCCTCGCGTATGGAATTGCCTTTTGAGCAATGTTCAATATAATATGGCTTGACAAGTTTAGGCCAAGAATGTTTGCTCCTTTGGTATCTTTTGGTCGCCACTGCTACCTTATTTTATTGATCATTGTATTTAATTATCAAAAAGCGTTTAAATTTTGTTCAAGGTCTAAATGACTGCTTTAGCTTCTTTGTTTTCACTTCAGTGACCTAATATATGCGTGCGTGATGTATATACGATGTATGTATATACTATACTCTCTCTACTGTGAGAGAATAAGCAAGGGGCATGTAACAACTGAAGGTTGTATGGGAAAGCAAATGATAATAGCATGGAAACTCATCCATCTTCTGTGTGACCTTGTGTCATTGAATGAACTTGGATTTGGATTTTATTATTATTATTATTCAATTTTGATTTTCTATTAGGGCATATGCTTTTGATTTTAAAAGTCATTAAAAACAACAATCTTGAGCTTTAAAATTATTACTGATTGCATTAGTCATTTCACACCAGAACTAACAGCTTTCTTATAGTTCAGGGGATTATACCTATTAAGTCAATCTCCTGAACTATGTTTGAATTTGTAAATAACCCTCTCCCAATGCCTAGATTATACTATATTTCATAAAATGATCATAATGCACTTTCTTATTAATTACACTTAATCTATTTTTCTTATTGAAATAAATTATGAAAAAAAAAAAAGAATACTAATTATTAGATGACATTTTTCATTAAATTTGCATAAATTTACTTTTAATTTTTAAAATTAATTGTTTAAATAAAAATATTAAGTAGAAATTTTTTAAAAAAATTAATTAATTTCTTAATTTTCATGGAATATCTTACATGAAAAATAAGGTATTTTGTATTTAAGTAATTTATTAAAATTTCATCAATATATTATATAAAAAAAGAAGGTATTTTACCACGATAAAAAAGTTTAAAATGGTTATAGTATGTTTTATTTTAAATAATAAAATTTTAATAATAAGTTAATCATTTTAAAAAATGGTAGTTACAATTTTTTTTTTTTTTGTTTTTGTTTTTTTTTCATTTTTATGATAAATTGATACTAATAATAAAATAAAATAAAATAGTGTAATTAATATTTATGTAAGAAAAAAGAAAATGACTTAATGAGAAAGGGTAAAATAGTCTTTTTAGTTTGTCCTTAATTACAACAAATCAATAATTAAGGGAGCACTTTTCCGTTCAGAGGGTTATTTGCAAAAGAATAAAAATAAGGTAGAAAATTTTAATTTTAATTTAATTTTAATTTTTAAAATTAATTGTTTAAATAAAAATATTAAGTAGAAATTTTTTTAAAAAATTAATTAATTTCTTAATTGTCATGGAATATCTTACATGAAAAATAAGGTATTTTGTATTTAAGTAATTTATTAAAATTTCATCAATATATTGTATAAAAAAAGAAGGTATTTTACCACGATAAAAAAGTTTAAAATGGTTATAGTATGTTTTATTTTAAATAATAAAATTTTAATAATAAGTTAATCATTTAAAAAAATGGTAGTAACAAATCATTTTTTTTTAATTTTTATTTTTAATGATAAATTGATGATAAATTGATACTAATAATAAAATAAAATTAAATAGTAATTAATAGTTATATAAGAAAAAAGCAAAATGACTTAATGAGGAAGGATAAAATAGTCTTTTGAGTTTGTCCTTAATTACAACAAATTAATAATTGAGGGAGCACTTTTTCGTTCAGAGGGTTTTTTGCAAAAGAATAATTACCCTAAATATTATAGTAACCAGCGCTCTATGTATGTATATGTATGAAAGGTTTGCATAATAATTATTTATACATATATGCACTAATTAAGTTTTTTTGTTTTTTTTTGGAACTGTTAAGCAATTTATATATGTATGAACAATTTACAAGGCGGGGTGCTGCCAAAGGCCCAGTGGTAGCCTGGTAGGGCTTCACAGGTTCCATCATCCATGCAGCATGACTCTGATTCGACTCCCACCCCGATCATTCCCCCTCCCCTATACTAACATTGCCAGGGAAAAAAAAATTTAAAAGACCATTTGGCCCAAGCAGGCCAACATCCAGGCAGCCCAAGAAGATTGTGAAGATTGCAACAAGAAGGCCAACGAAAAAATTAGAAGTAGGTGATAATTTTTCTGGAAGCTGTTATCAGCTCTCCAGTATTCACCCTCTCTCTCTCTTAAAACAAAATGTGGTGGATGCAAGAATTAAGATGGAATTGTTGAGCCTTGTGTGTTTCCAGTGGTGCGAAGCCCAAGCTATAGGCTTGACAAATCTATAGGGTAGATAAAGAAACCACATTTAGATTGAATGAAACTCCGGATTGGGGAGGCCAAATCACACAAGAAAAAGAGGTGAGACTCCAGGGCAGAGGGGGCGCGGAGAGCAATGGTAACCAGTTATAAGCTCATGGGCGACCAGAACAATGTCTTCCTTCCACCAAGTCTGACTAGTTTGGCCTGATGGCGTGGGGGTAAAGAATTGGATTTATTTTAATTGGCTATTGATTTAGCAATGCATTTTATTTATACACAATATTGCATCATGAAACGAGACAAAATCATTTTAAGGAAAAAGGGTTTAAGACCAGAGCAATGTAAGATGGGTTCACTCCTTAAGGATCTTACAATTGCCAAGACATTCCCTAATATATTCAGCTCATTATTGGGCATGTGTGAAAATATGGGCACTTTACCCATCAAGGCCAGGGACCTGTCACTGTTCAAGGAGCTTTTTATTCTAGAAAGAGGGGAAAGAGAATAACGGAATTGTGGAGGAACAAACTTGGTAATACATGGTTACAAAGTAGTAGATGTGCTTTGCCTAACAGGAGGTTTTGAAACTAGGATAGAACTTCCTGTTTTATGAGTATATCACCTTCAATAGGCACCCCTGTGCAACATGGAATTAAGGCTCACAATTTTCCTTCTATTAGTACTAGATTTAAAGTGGAAAGAGAAGAGATTGGATAGATTTAAAGAAGTCCCCCAAAACATCAATGTCTGCATCTAAATGGATACTACAGTTTTCATAAGCCTACAATCAGATGAAAAAACCACTAGCAAAATTATTTTTAAGTCAAAGAAGCTAGCGAATAAGAAAATGCTACCGTACTTTGCATGCCTGTATAAAACTCATCATACAGAATTAAGTGAAAAATGTAAAACTTCCAATCAAAGAATAACCAAATCCACAACAAAAAGATGCCACTAGGAATCATTTGGATCTATAAGTTAGCAAGGAAAAATCTAGAAAAGGGAGGATAATATCATCATCCAAATCTGAAAATATGCCACTTAGGGATATCAAATACCCCTCTTGATGACCGACAGAAAAGAGGACAATTTTTTGCATTGCGCAAGACCTGGCACAGGTCGCCTGATCTGAGCTTCAGTAGCTGTGCAAAACTTTCGACTGAACTTTGTTGTAAACCTCTGTGACATATAATTTGACTGCACCATAGAAAGTAAACCTGGTTTCTCCTGCAAAGAGTGTGTCGAGATTGGCCTCCTTTGCTGCCCAAGTGGCATTCCATTTGTTTGCTTCCGCAAAAATGGGATTGTAAACAGCAATTACTATCATAATTAAGATTACACAAGAGGGAAGGCAGAAATGGGATACAGATGCATACAAAATCATGCTAACATAATACTGGACTTTCCAATGCATGTAAAAGATGCATGACGAAATTATGTTCTGATGAAATTCTAGCACGAAAGCTCCCATCAGTGAATTCTAAATGTAGTAATTCCTATATAATTGGACACGGAGAAGAACATCATATCGTACTCAAACATATATTTCATTTTCTATGTTCTATAAGCACATATTAAGGAAAAAAGGGTTAATTTTTATATATAGAATAAACTAATCTATATCAAAAGAAGAAGAAGAAGAAGAAGAATACAAAAGAAAAGAAAATAACCGATCCTGAAAAAGGCAACAAACAAGAAGCCAATCTCTAAAGGGACATGATTTATGAAGGAGAAGGAACATCATATCGTACTCAAACATATATTTCATTTTCTATTATAAGCACATGTTAAAAAGAAAAGGGTTAATTTTTATATATAGAATAAACTAATCCATATCAAAAGAAGAAGAAGAATAATACAAAAGAAAAGTAAATAACCGATCCAGAAAAAGGCAACAGACAAGAAGCCAATCTCTAAAGGGACATGATTTATAAAGAGCACGGGACAAGCCTATTAGAAGTTGAGAAAGGACAACTGACAGTCTTGAATCTGTTCTCCCTCGTGTGATTGGGATACACGGATAATAAGAGAGAAAGGGAGAACCGGGGGGGGGGGGGGGGGGGGGGGGAGGGGGTTGGTGTGGCGGTTTGAGAGAAACATCGATTGCAACTCCTTTGTACATGCTATATATTATATGTGATTGTGAGACGAATCAATCCCATAAATAGGAATCCTCCATTAATGTATTTTCCATATTTATCGCTTGTATTATTTCACCTATAAATAAAGGTAGTCATTGTAAACAAAACAAAGAGAGACTATAATAAAAGACGTACCTCTTTTGACTTTGTTTACCCTGGATGTAGGCCGTAGTGGCCAAATCACGTATATCTTTTTATTGTTTCATTCTTAATTTCTCTCTTCAATCATTTTTATTTTTTTTTATCAACATGGTCAGTGTTATTAAAGGTCCAAGGCAAACCAAGGCGCTAGAGTGTCCTTTGGAGCCTAGGCGCGAGGTGCACAGTGAGGTGCGCGCCTGAGTAAAGTGAGGCGCACAATTGTAAGTTTAAACTACCATCATAATATTCATATCTCATAAGTCATATCAATATTCTAAAAATTAATATCAAATATAAAAAAGTAAATCCATCAACTATACAAGCATCCAACAACCATAAAACAGAGGACAAATTTGTTTTCTTGAAAGGCAAAGCAAAATGTGTTTTTTTGAATGGTAAAACAAAGCACAAAAAGAAATAAATATGTTAAAAAAAATAATTAAAAATAATAATAATAATAACAAGAGAGAAGAAAAAGAAAAAACAGAGCCAAAAAAAAAAAAAAAGACAGAAAGAAGAGAGGGGAGATCTAGAGGAGAAGGTAGAAAAAGAAAAGAAAAAAAGAACTAATGTGGCTTCGTTGTTCATCTCTACAACTAGGGCTTCGTCTTTGTCTCACAATCTCATTCTATTGATGTTCGGTTAACACTTTAACTCTTGGGCTTTCTTATTTTTTTATTCTTATGAACAAAAGTTCCTTTTATCATATGTTTAGGCTTTCTTTTTTGTTTATTAAGTTGCCAAAAGTACCATTTTTGGCTTAAGAAATAGAACAATCATATTTTTTTAAACAAAAATCAGTGAGGCGCACCACGCCTCACAAACAGGACTAGGCGCAACCGAGGCGCACACCTAATAAACATCAGTGAGCTTGGAATGACAACAGGCGCTAAACCTGAGTCTCAAGCCTAAGCGCGCCTAGGTGCGAGCCTGGGCGCGCCTTTAACAACATTGAACATGGTATTAAAGCAGGTTTATTATACCCTACTCTAAACTCGTCTTGGATCAACTTGTCTAGGATCTCCGTATTTACTTGTCTCGATCTCTCGACAACTTCATATTTAGCTTCAAGTTGGACACTTAAGAAAATCTTTATGTACCAACACGAGGATGGGTGTTGGAAGAATATCATAGGTAAGATTTATGGGGTTGATTTTAGGAATCCTCCATCAATATATTTTTCGTATTTATCACTTGTATTCAATTTCTTCCAGAAGGAGATGATTAACAAGGTTTTAAAAATTGGGATTCTACGTAGGTTCATTTTGGGCTTCGTAGAATCAGAATCGTAGAATCGGATCGAGAATCGTAAGAATCTACCAAACTAGTAAAAAAACAAAATTTTAAACAATAATATCTCTAAAAAATAGCAAGAATAAGTCCAAAACACACCACACATACACACAGAGTATAAAAGTACCATTCCAAAGTCAAGATATAATATAAAAGAGAGTGTAGCTTAAAAGGTAGAGGCTCTCATGACAACTATGCAAGTGCTCAAGCTAATTCATGCGAAATAAAAAAAAGGCAAAAAAAGTTTCTGTGGAAGGAAATCTAAATTTTCACTTACATTGGTAACCAGAATTACACAAACTTAATGAAATAAGGACAAATAATCATGACTGACATATTACTTTTATTTAAACACATCTGCATTCCAAAATATCTACAATAAATTTTATTAACCTAATTAATAGGCATAGCTGAAATAAGCTTTATTAAGCAAATTCTTGGACATAAATTCAATTAATCAAATACCTATGCATGATGCATATCAAAACTCTTAAGAAATCAATTAATCAAATACCCAAAGGAAAAAAAAAAAAAAAAAAGGTGAACAGTAGAATCCGAATTCTACAATTCTACTATACGATTCTACCCAAACAAACGATTTTCATGCGATTCAATTCGCTTTTGAGGTCTAGGATCGTAGAATCGTGCAATTCTACGACCTAGAATCGTAATTTTAACAACGATTAATCATTTGCTTCTCACACTCCGTGAATAGCTAGGACATTGAGGAATATCCAGAAAAGCATTTCGGAAATCAGTTTGATTATTAGACGAAAGAGGGGTTAATGCCAATCCAAAAATTGGAACAACTTTGTTAGCATATCTTCGATGAAATTCCTCATGAAGAAAGTCAGAATCAAAGGATGCATATGCAACTCCATCTTCTAAATCAACATATGTGAAAAGAAGAGGTACAGTAAGGAAGAATGCCTAGCCAAGAGGCTAATCAGCTATGTAAAGGCTAGTGGTATGGTTTCAACCTCATCAGCAAAAAGAGTTGTGTCCTATAAATGGTATAAAAAAATTAAAAAAAAAGAGACTTTTGCCAGATCCACACTCATTTAGAAGTTGCTATTTAAAGAAGTACTGACTCACTTTTCGATATTGTACCTTACGTAGTGCACTACATACCACAACCCAATCGAGATTAACCTCCTGATTTGAAATAAACTTGAAGTCGAAAGACTTGCCATGGTGTTTCGTCGTCTGGTGATGAGCGCTAATAAGTGCGCATTTAAACCCCTTAAGCTTGAGTATTCTAGGACCTTATCCTATCTTATTTTCCCGTTTTAGTCTAATTTCATATTATTTCCCTTTTCAGGCACTTATCCCAAAAATAAGTCAATTCAACCAAATTAGAGCATAAAAGAAGCAAAAAAAGAGACTTTTGCCAAATCCACACTCATTTAGAAGTTGCTATTTAAAGAAGTACTGACTCACTTTTCGATATTGTACCTTACGTAGTGCACTACATACCACAACCCAATCGAGATTAACCTCCTGATTTGAAATAAACTTGAAGTCGAAAGACTTGCCATGGTGTTCCGTCGTTTGGTGATGAGCGCTAAAAAGTGCGCATTTAAACCCCTTAAGCTTGAGTATTCTAGGACCTTATCCTATCTTATTTTCCCGTTTTAGTCTAATTTCATATTATTTCCCTTTTCAGGCACTTATCCCAAAAATAAGTCAATTCAACCAAATTAGAGCATAAAAGAAGCAATCTTAGGCTGAATGGAAGAAAGGAGCAAAGTGGAAGCAAAGTGGAGGAAAACAACAAGTTTCGATCGATCTCGCCAATCTTCAATCGATCTCACAGTGATCGATCCAACCTCACCAAGATGGATCAAACCTCTGGTCTTTATCCTCAAGAAATCACCATCTTCGATCGATCCAATTTTCCTCAAATCGATCAAACTTCCTTGATCTTATCACCACCTACCACTTTTGTCTTTTTCCCAAAATATCCCGAAAATATCTTAAATCTGTCAGTATTCCAAAAGGCGCCACCATAGTTCGATCGATCTCACCACAGTTCGATTGATCGAACCCTCTAAAATGCCAAAAAAAACAGAGTCCAGCTCATTAAAAGGTGGCTCGTGGTGCAATCATTGGAAGGGCCCTAGTGCACGAGTCCAAACCATTGGTTGTGACACATGAGCTACCTATATAAGAATTTTGAGCCATTTTATACATATACAATCTTGGAGAATCAAAGAGAGGAGTAGAGGCTAGAGATTAGAGACACATACACACCATTTGGGAGTTTTTCCATTCATCTAGGGTTTCCATCAAGAAGAAGATCATTCCCACCATGGAGATGGCCCTTGAGGGTTGGATGACTACATCAATGAGTGGCTAAACATCTTCTTGGGGCTAGAGTTAGCCCTAAGCATGCCTTCTAGATCTTGATGTTTTGTATTTTGAGGGGATTTGTGTTGTAATTCTTGCCTTGACACTTGGTTTATATATGAATCTTGTTTTTACAAGGATTTGTGTGGTTTAATGCTTCCAATTGATCATTTCATTCTATTCATATGTCTATGTATGCTAGAATAGATGTTTATGTGTTTATCTCTAGTTTTTGTGTTATTAATGCATGTCTATGTGTGTATCATCATAAATCTAGAGATTGTCAAGGCATGGTGCTTTAATAGAATACTCATGTGGTTTGTTTGATTGTTCATACTCATTTTTTTTTTTTTTTTGATAAATAAAAAATTTTATAAAAAAACACTCCAAGGGGGAGCGGAACCCAAGAACGATACAAAAAGCCACTCAATCCTTTAAAGAGGCCAAAAAATCAACAATTTCCTCCAAAGATCTATGATCTCCCCCTAAAACCCAACAAAAAAGAGTGGAAATAATCGAGAATTTAAGCACCGAAATCGACAACGCCTTTCCTTCAAAATATCTCCTATTCCTTTCAAGCCAAATGCACCACCATACACAAAGCAGCGTAGCCCTCCACGCATCCTGACTGTGAGTCCCCACAGGGCAACCTCTCCAAGCCTCAATCAACCCTCTTGTAGATCTAGGCATAACCCAAAAAAGCCCAAATAAGCCCAAATAAGCCAAGCATCAAATCCCAACACTCTCTAGCCACATAGCAATGAATGAGAAGGTGATCCACTGATTCCTCATTACGAAGGCACATAAAACAACGATTGATCACCACTTGGCTTCTCCTTCGCAAATTATCCTGGGTTAAGATCTTTCCCAAAACCGAAGACCACACAAAGAAAGCCACCTTGAGAGGAGCCTTGGAGCGCCAAACAGACTTCCAAGGAAAACGAACATCAGGATCAAATGAGAGACACTTGAAGAAGGACCTCACCTCAAAACGCCCATGAGAGTTTGCTACCCAAGACCAACAGTCCGAATCCTCCTCCACAATCCTTTGGCGATAAAGCAGCTCCAAGAAGCGAATGACCTCCTCGATCTCCCAATCCTGAAAGTGACGCCTGAATCGAACATCCCAAACCAGTCTCCCATTATCAAGATGATAACAGTTGACCACCATGGCCTGCCTATCCGAAGCAATCCTGTAGAGCTGAGGAAAAGCGAGAGCGAGAGGAACATCTCCACACCACACATCCTCCCAGAAGCAAATCCTCCTCCCATCTCTAAGACGAAATCGAATGTGTTTAGAGAATTCATCCCAACCCTTCCGAATCACTTTCCAGACCCCTACCCCCCGAGGATCCCGCACTTCTAAGGAACTCCACCCTCCTCTCAATTCCCCAAAACGACACGCCACAACCCTCCTCCAAAGCCAATGTCTCTCCACACCAAATCTCCACAACCATTTCCCGAGAATGGCCTTATTAAATGGCACCAATCTACGGAGACCCAACCCACCATTTCGAATAGGCCTGCAAACCTGATCCCATCGCACCAAATGGAACTTAAACTCATCAGCTCTACCTCCCCAAAGAAAATTACGCTGCAATCTCTCAATCCTCTCCGCAACTGAAGAGGGAATTTGAAAAAGAGAGATAAAGTAAGTGGGGAGGCAAGAGAGGGTGCTCTTAATCAGAGTGACCCTGCCGCCCTTGGAAAGATACTGCTTCTTCCAACCCGCTAGCCTTCTTTCAAATCTGTCCACCACTGGGTCCCAAATTCCTACACATCTCGAAGGAGCACCCAGAGGCAAACCTAAGTAAGAAATGGGAAATGACCCAGTCCTACAACCAAGAATGTCAGCAAACATCTCAATCTCAGGGACCTCCCCAACCGGCACCAAAACACTCTTGCCCACATTCACCTTAAGGCCGGAGACAACTTGAAACCAAATCAAAACACATCTCAAATATCTAATCTGGGACACATTCGCATCACAAAGAACTAAAGTATCATCAGCAAACATCAAATGAGAGATCTCCAACTGAGAAGCAACATCCCTGCCCACCCGGAAGCCCCTCAAAAAACCCAAATCTGAAGCCTTTCTCATCAATCTACTAAGGGCCTCCATCACAAACAAGAACAAGAAGGGAGAGAGAGGATCCCCTTGTCTCAAGCCCCTTGAGCTAGAGAAAAAACCGGAAGGAGCACCATTAACAAGAATCGAAAACAGAGCACTGGAAATGCAAAAGTGAATCCATCTCCTCCACCTATCACCGAACCCCATCCTCTCCATCAGATAGAGAAGGAAGCTCCAACTCACATGGTCATATGCCTTCTCTATGTCCAGCTTACACAGAACACCTGGGACCCCACTACGCAGTCTGGAGTCCACGCACTCGCTTGCAATAAGAACTGAATCCAAAATCTGACGACCACCGACAAAAGCATTTTGAGAATCCGAAATGATGCCATCCATAACTTTCCTCAGTCTAGAAGCTAGCACCTTGGCTATCAACTTATAGATACAACCCACCAAACTAATAGGGCGAAAGTCCCTAACATCCAACGCCCCCCCTTTTTTTGGAATAAGGGTAATGAACGTGGCATTCAAGCTTTTCTCAAACGAACCCCGAGAATGGAAAGCATGAAGAGTGCCCATCACCTCCCCTTTGACCACCTCCCAACACTCCAAAAGAAATTTCATGGTAAAACCATCGGGACCTGGGGCTTTATCCCCATTACAACTCTTCAAAGCAAACAGAACTTCCTCCTCAGAAAAAGGCAACTCCAAACTCAAGCATTCCTCCTCAGAAATAGAGTCAAACTGTAACCCTTCAAGCAAAGGTCTCCACTCAACAGTCTCTGTGAACAACTTCTCAAAGAACTCTGAAAATTCTTTGCAGATCTCTTCTTCCTTACAAAAAACAACCCCTTCAACCCGAATCCTCCCTATGTGATTGCCTCTTCTATGAGCATTGGCCAATCTGTGGAAAAATTTAGTATTTCTATCTCCCTCCTTAAGCCACAAGGCTCGAGATTTTTGCCTCCACGAGATCTCCTCCATGATTGCAATCTCAGTAAACTCCGCCTTACACTCCGCCCTCCTAATCTTCAAAGCCTCCACCAAATCCCGTTGACCCTCCATCCGGTCAATAGCCGCAATCTCAGCTAAAACCCGATTTTTCCTCCATTCCAGATTCCCAAAGACCTCTTTATTCCAAGTCTTAAGGTTCACCTTTAAAAGACGCAATTTGCCTGCGAGCACATGACTAGGGGTGCCGGCCACACCATACCCCTCCCACCAAAGACGGACCCTCTCCAGAAAGCCCTCAGCCCGCAGCCACATATTCTCGAATCTGAAAGGAGAACGTCTACTACACAGTCCCCCACAATCTAACATCAACGGAACATGGTCAGAGATAGGACGTGCTAAAGTAGTCTGGACAACATCAGAGAACCTCTCCTCCCACTCCCCTAACACCAAGAATCTGTCAATCCGAGAGAGGGTAGGGGGAGAGCGGCCACTTGACCAAGTAAACGGACCTCCAACCAAGGGCAAATCAATCAGCCCAAACTCATCAATAAACTCCGAGAAAGCCTCCATATCAGACGTCCACCTACCTCCCGTTGACCTCTCAAACGGAGAACGAACAACATTGAAGTCCCCTCCAATACACCAAGGCAAACACCATTGACTTCGAATCTCCCCCAATTCCTCCCAAAGCAAGTGGCGCTCACCGTCCTCTGAAGGACCATAAACACCCGAAAGAATCCAATGAACTCCATCCTCAACTAAAGCAAGAATGCAAGAAACAGAGAAACGCCCAACCTTAGCATCCACTTTAGACACCCATCTGTTGTCCCACAAGATCAAAATGCCCCCCGAGGAGCCAATAGCATCCAAAGCAACCCACTCCACAAATCGCCCCCCCCAAAGACTCCTCACAATCCTATCAGACATCGAAGCCAGTTTAGTCTCCTGGAGACACACCACATGACCCCTACTTTTACGAATAACCGACTTCACCATTTTCCTTCTAACCGGATCATTGAGACCCCGGACATTCCATGAGAGAATTTGTAGCTTCATAGGGAAACACTTGTAAAAGCAAATCCTCCCCTCCTTCCACCACCTCTCCCTCCAGATATGGACCCCCTATTCCTCCTTTCGTATGTGATAACATCATTGGGACTTTGCAACATTGTCTCCCCTCTCTCCTCCTGCCGCCCCACCTTATCACTCACCTTTACCTTAAAATGAGAACTGAGGACATCATTAAACAAACACATCGCCTCATCCACCCAACCTTCAAAAGAAACACCCAACAAAGGGCCCACTTCCAAGCCCTTCTCCCTCACCCACTCCTCCTCAAGGTCATTCATTCCAACCTCAGTCGAGTCACTAACCCAATTCTCCCCTGGTGGAACAACAGCCAAAGGGACAGCCAAATTCACTGCTTGTTCCAAATCTTCCCATGGAATCATGCCCGAGTCCCCATCAAGGGATGAACCTGCAGCTCCCTCCCAATCATCAAGAACTGAAGAAGAATGCGAACAATATCGTGAAACAGGCTCCTCCTCTGTCAAAACATCTCCTGAATCAGAAAGAAAGCCTTTTAAAGCCAAGTGGTCCCGTAACTCCTTCAATAGAACAGAGGCTGTTTCATCATCCAACTTTACCTTCACATCCCGACCAATACAAACCGTAATTCCCTCACCCATACCTTCACTTCGCCGAGAGAAACCAAGCCTATAACCAGAATCACCAACATGCCTTCCAGCCAAAACCGAGTCCTTCTCAATCACCGGAGCCAAGGATTGAGAAACCGTGTCAGTCCCACCCATCACCCGATCCAGAGAAGTCATCGACCCCCCCAAAGAAGGAGAAGAAGTAGAAGGAGAGCACAACTTAGGAGGAGAGGAGTCAGAGGGAACTGAAACTGAAAACATACCCGGATCGAACCCCGACTGTGAAGATGCCACCCATTTCTGTTTATCTTTCCTTGACCACTTTTTGCGAAGAATAATTTTCTTCTTATGCAACCGACGTCTCAGTACCGGATCCTTCACTCGTCGATCAACCTTGACATTCGCAGATAACAACCCGGCAGCACAGGAAACTCTGTCATCACTCATTGATACCAAAGGCTCAAACCTATTACACAGAAACCCAGATCCACAACTCGGCCCACTCTTCAACCCCGAAAGTCCACCAACAGAATCATCTCTAGAAGAATGGGCGCTCGGCCCACCAGCCACCTCACAAGAGACTTGCCCACCACAATCCAATTCCAAAGCATCTGACAGAGGCCTTTTAGCAGTAGGCCTATTAGGCCCAACAAGCGGACCAACAAACCCAGGCAAAACATTATTAGAGACAAGGGCCCCATTCTCATTTCTTGATAGATTGTGCCTCTTCCTTAGTTTAATTTTCATATCCCTAGCTTAGTTATAGTATAGTTGCCTTACTTTCTTAGATGGGAGGACAATTCATGCTTGTTGTTTGATGTTCTATGCTTATGAATACAAGTAGTATATTTCTCTAGTTCTTTTTGATGTGTTTGAATTGTGAGCTTAAAGGAAGGAATAATGGCTTAATTTGATATATTGTACTATTCATTAGGTTGTCTAGACAATGTATACTTAATTAGTCATCCATGCTTCTTGATTCAATCAATCACACACACTAATATTGCAACACATGTTCCCCCTCATTCATTACACATTGAGTGTCTAGAAATGTGATGTTTAATGGTGACCTCTAAGTCCCAAGACCCCTCTCTCTCTTGTTTTCTCTATCCTTCATTTACTTTACTTGTTTTATATTAAACTTGCTTAGTCTAGTTTGTAGTTTAACTCAACCATCAAACCACATTTTGATCACTCGACCTACTAACGCAACATTGTTTCCATATTAATATTGCTTCCTTTTCCCTTGGGACGATCCCTACTCACCCTAGCTATCTTAAGTAGTTAGAGGTAGTAGTGGCTCTTTACAAATTCAAACTTGGCCACACTACACATATTTTAGCTTCTTGTTCCATCGATGACAAGGAGCACACCATCTGGCCCGAATAATATAATGTTAGTTAGCTCTCTATTCCTACCTTTTTTGTTCACATTGGAACTTGGAGCAGAGCAATCTAAGGAGAGAGAGATTGACAAGAAAGAAGCCCTGCGAAAAATGCAAGAGATGATTAACGAAAACATAAAAGATGATGAGTTGTCATATTCAAAAGAAGAAGAGTTGCTTGATTATCCCCCTCTGCTGAGGATTTTGATCCTAATCAACAAGATGATGATTCGGTGAAAATTAAGTTCAGAGATCATTCCTGCAATGTAAGTTATAATATATGATCTATACCATGCCAATACAATGGCATGCCAAGCCTGGACAACTGCATTTCTTGGAAGGAGATGTGGAGGAAGCATATACGGAACAGGCCCCACAGATCGCAGAATCAATAGGGGAGTCCCCGGATGGCATCGTGGTCACTAGAAGGAAACCCTATAGATACTTGGTGATCAAGGCCAAGCCAGATCCTCGTTTTGATTAAGCAGAAACTCCAATCAGACTGGTAATTGAAAAGCCAACTTACCACTGAGACGTATTAGACCTTTGTATATCAGCATCCACTCAAGACAGTGGTCATCATAAACAAAACGACGAGAGAATATAGTAGAAGTGATGTAGCCCTATTGGCGGTGTGTTGCGGATGTAGGTCTTAGTGGCCGAACCACGTCCATCATTGTGCTGTTTCATTCTTAATCTGTTATTTTTTTGGGTTAATTCCACCTACACCCCCTGACCTTTGACCATATCCCAGTAACACCCCCTCTAGGTTTCAATATTCCACCTACACTCCCTAACATTTTGATTTAGGTAGCACGTTACCCCTGCCGTTAAGCAACCAATCGTTAGTGCTGATGTCAGCAGAAAAAAATGAAAAAAGAAGAAGTTAATTTTACCCTTCTAATATCTTTAACCTAAATGACCAATGCATAATTACGAAATTATCCTTAACTTATTAACTCAAAAGTACACCAATGCCCTTCTATATTCACTTTCTCTGCCAACCACCATCATCACCATCACTGCCCCAATACCCACCACCATTTTGCGTCACCCATCACCACCATCGTGCCCACACACTCTCTTTGTAACTCAAAAAAACTCATCTTTGCCGGCTTCATCATACTTCGTCTTCGCCGGTAAGTTCATTGCCCACGACATCCATAACCACTGGATCGGTAACCCATCAACAAGTACCAGTCATTGGCCATCCACCAACGCCACCACATCCATTACCACAACAAAACCCCCAAAACCAACAAAGACCCAATACTCCAAATGAACTCAAAACCATATTCGATCCAAAATCACCAACAATGAATCAAAAAAGAGGAGAGAGAGGCTCTCAAGTTTAGACTAACCCAACTGAGAAGCTCCATTCAATGTGGAGCTTGGGATACGCTGGCGGCGCAATTTGGGAGGATGCAAGGATAAATCAGCAGGCTAAGAACCACGAACTGCGGCGACTGGTCCGGAGGTGGATGATGTTCGGTGGTGAAGCAGCGGTGAAGGATTGAAACAACGGCGGAGATGTGGGCCGATTGCAACGGCGATTGGGTTGTGCGTTTGGGCCGGCGATTGGCGATTGACGATTTGACGCGCGAAGTCGCCGGCTATTGGGTTGTGCATTTGGGCTTGGATGTGACTAGGATTTTTGGTGTCGTCGATGTTGACCACCGCGGACGCGCATCCGATGAGCTTGACTAGGTGGATGGCGACGACGGTGATGGGTGCTGATGGCAGCATGCAGAGGAGGGATGCTAGTGTCTGGTTTCTAATTTTTTTTGTGCAAGTTTATTTATATATATTTGTCTATGCATATAGGGTGGGTGTTTTTGTCTTTTTAGATTTAACTCCAAAATTGTATAAATATTAATATATAATTGATGGGTAAAATTGTAAAATCACCCAATTCTGTTAGTAAAGTAAACGGCCATCACAGAGAGGGGAGGTAGGTGGAATATTGAAACGTAAAGGGGGTGTAAGTGGGATATGGTCAAAGGTCAGGGGGTGTAGGTGGAATTAACCCTAAGTTTTGTTTTTTTTTTTTTCAAAAGCAGGTTTATCATGCCCTACTCTAGACTCGTTTGGACCAACTCCTCTTGGATCTTCGAATCTACTCGTCTCAGATCTCAGGATCCATTCGCCTCGGACTTTTGGATCTAGCCATCTCAGATCTCTAAATCTACTCATCTCGGACTCTCGACAACTTTGTATTTAGTTTCAAGTTGGACACTTAATTTAAAATCTCCACGTACCAACTTGAGGGGGTGTTAGGAGAATATGATCAGAGTGAAATAAGCCTTGGTAGAATATTAAGACTGAATTATGGGACGGATTTTAGGAATCAGCTTTCCATATTTATCACTTATTCTTTCACACGTAAATAGAGGTGGTCATTGTAAACCAAATATAGAGAGAATATGATAAAGATGATATAGCCCTTTGGGCTTTGTGTGCCATGGATGTATATTCTTTGTTCTTTCATTCTTAATTTCTTTCTTCAATTTTTATTTTTTTTATTAACAATATGAATGTGAATCATACACGCTTAACGATTATACATCTAAAACCATATGTATAGATGGTAGATAGGCAACGGCCAAGAAAATTTTCTAATGGAGTCTAGTACATCTAGTGTCCTGGCATGCATATGACTTTATTTCATGGAGTTACGCTCGGAAAGATGGCATGAATGGATAGCTATACATATAAGTTATTTCTAGACTAGCTAATTCAATGTGCTAAATTTTGAGCCTAGAATATATGTATATATTAGTAAATATAGATATTAGAATCAATAATAAACAACATTATTATACTTGTGAATGGTTTATTATAATTGACTAGATTTGGTCTGTGTGATTGAAAGTGTAAGTTAGAAGCAAGGTTGTCAACAGTACCACTGGGCTAGCCCTACTAAAATTTAGAATCAGAATCAGTGGTGGAGCCACACAGTAGGATGAGTGGATGCAACAGCCCCCACTAAACTTTTGTATGTATATTTTTTGGAAATTATAAAAATGCCCCCACCAAAAAATTATTAAAAAAGGAAAAACAAGCCTTAAATTTTACCCCTTTAGCTTTTGTTTTTATTAGTTGTTATCTTTACTTTGCTACAACTCACCTCCATTTCATCTCCTCAATTTCTGCAGCCAATCTCTGTTTTACCCTATTAATCTTTTTCCAATACAGAGATAAAAGAAAGAATTATAGAAGTCTCTGCTTTTTTTTTTTCTTTTTTTTTTTACTCTAATCCATAATACAAAAAAATGTATTGAATAAAAATATCATCAATCAATATTTAAATTATTGTATTTATTATTTTGGTAATATATATATATATATATATATAACTTTAGAAAGTGTCCGATGTTGCCCACTCTAAATTTAATTTCTGGCTTCGCCACCGATCAGAATTATGACTATTGATTATTACCATACATGCAAACGGTAATTACGTTTTTAAGTCCTTAAAATTACTTTTTCAAGTCCCTAAGTAACTAAGATGAAACGATATAAAAAATGTGCATGACACGTCTTAAAATCCATTGCAATAGTATGAAAATATTCATATTACACCTGATTAACGGTTCAAAAAGTATGACTAAAAGAGTCAACTATTTCAAGATAAAATTAATACTAAAGGTATTGGGATTATTGTGTTATAGACCTTATATTAGATGAGGATGTGTTCCGTATATAAATTTTGGATGTGTTTCTACTAACTAATTGGATACGCTCCTTATATGTAAGGTTGGAATGTGTTCCGTACCTACAATCTGGAAGCGTTTCATATGTGAAAGGTTGGATGTGTTCATAGTTATAATCTGGATGTCTTCCTTATATGAGATATTGGATTCCTTGGCTTTAGTTTTATTTTTTTTTTTCCCTCTACTTACAAGGTTGGATGTGCTTAGGGATAACAATTTGTCCAGACCCGCGGGTTCCCGCCCCTAATGGAACAGGTATGGTGAGGTATTAAATGGGATAGGGGCAAGTTCTAGTAACTTTAATTAAACCCAATTCAGGTTCGGGCAATGAGTATTCCACTTCGTCCCCACCCCAATTATATAGCAAATTTACCTATATATCCTTTAAACCTAGTTTTTATTATAACTAGGGCTTGTGCAGTAGCTAAACATCTGTGTTTACAATTTTTTTATCTTTACCGGGACAAGAATGCGACTGTGAGTGTTATTGTAAATGGGGATAAGATGGGAAGCTCAAACCTGTCCCAAGTTTGGAAAGGGACAGATATGGGACCAAGTATTATTAAACAAACCGGGTAGGATTTAGAAAACTCGGCCCGTTGCCATCCCAGGATGTGCTCCTTACCTTGGAAGTTGGATTTGTAACCCAAGAAGTTTGATGTGTTTCTTACCTATAATGCTTTAAAATGCATTACGATAAACAATTAATCAAGAGGATTGACAAAATTCTGTTTAATATCAATAAAGAAGCTCACAACAAAGTGATTTTGTATTTCTCCAAAGTTATTGTATTATTATGAATCGTAACACACATTATATTACGCACTATTATACAATTGTTATTGAAGAGCTACGATCTTGTTGAACTTATGAGTTCACTCCAATTTCTTAACATTACAGTTAGCTGACTTCTATTAAGATTAGAGAGTTGGCAATGAAGATCAAAAGCCATCTGAAGATTTGTGTAATCTCTTATTTCCATCAAGAAATTATGTAGACAACTAAATGTAAGTTTACAATGAATTAAAAAATAAATTGTTATTTTAGGTTGTCTAATTCTATTGAGGTCAATGAATTGAATTTAATTAGAGTGATTATCTATTAATTCATGCACCATATTTAGGTATGGAAAGTCTCTTAATATTCAAATTTAAGGCATGACAGTTTCTATGCGAGTGTAGTAGCTTGTAATGCCAACTTTAGTGCGTCCTGATTCATTATATATGCATGAAGATATCCTTCCCAGATTAGAAAACTTCAGCATTATTTAGTATTTACTGAGAGAGGTGCATCCCATTAAGCAAGATTTTCCTACTTTCCCTTCTATAAGTAAACAACAACTCTGTCTTTGAAAAAATTAATTTTAAAAAGGTTTCTAGATAATTGTAAACACATTATTGCTACTGAATGCTATACAAATGCTTTGGGATTTCACATGTGAGATAAACGACTAACAAAACTCTTCTCTACTCATATATAGAGACTCCAAGAAAGATATTTTTGAGATATCTATGACCACTTACTTTGAGTTGGCAAGAATACCCAAAGATTATAAGGTTTGTACCGAGGCCTCCTCCCTCAGGACATTCTGGTGGCAGGACCACAACTGGATAATGTCCCTCCTCAATTTTCTAATTCCGTCAAAGTTAATAAAATTATGTTTTTGTTTTTATGACATATTGAACTTCTTCATTCAAACACCGGTTTTCGTTGAATAATGGTCATTTTCCTGTTGATTCTGCAAGGCCATCTTCTGCAACTCATTTAATACATTTAATCATCCCATTCCATGTTAGTTTCATCTTCTACATTTCAAATTGCTGTTACTCTCTCCTCTCTTAAATACCACCATTTAATTCTTAGGTTAGTACTTTACCTTCTCCTTTTTTGTTGTCCTTGTACACACGAACCTAAAACTACTAGCCTAATTTGTGATATTAAGTTCTCTCCAGGGATTAGCTTACAATCGTTACACGCTAAATGCCTATATGTCTAATTAGGGGAAAAAGAAGAGGAAATAACGGTTTGGCTCATATTTGGTCCACTTAAAGCTAAAGGCTACTAAATGTTCATCTCTCTTTTAAGATAGGTATTTCCAAATTATATGTCAATGCAGAATCATATTCTCGCCAGCATTATATCTATCCCCAAATCTATGTCATCATGTACCATCATATACCTCCAAAAGCTTTTCCTACATGAACATTAAAGTCTCTACTTCTGGTATTCTTTAACTAATTCATACATATAGTCAGATAACCATGCTTTAATGTGTTCTTGTAGCCAATGTGATATATATAGTTTTAATGTTGGCAAATTTTGGAGTCAAAACTTGTTGATCAAGTTGTGATTTTATTTTTATTTTGGGTCTTGATCATGGGAGCAGAATAGTAAGTGTCTCTATACCCTTAGAACAGATGTGGACATCCATTAGAACAGGTTTATGTGTGAGAACACTTATTACAATGAGTTTGGTTGAGAAACGCGGAAAAAATAGGCATAAAAGTTTAAAATTTTAATTTACAAGGTTGAGAATGGCTTGGAAAAATAGCCATAAAAATTTTAGAATTTAGTTTCCCAAGAAGTTCAACCAGTCCAACTAAGAGTCCAACTGGTTGAAAATTTACCAATGAGTTGTCCAGATACATTTGGGAAACTACCTTTTTTTATTGGATTTTGATTATCTTTTTCAACCAAAACAATAGGATGTCCAATATGATTTTAACATTACTTTTTTTCCACTTTTATTTGGACTCCCTTGGATATTTAAAATTTTCTATACTCCAGCTCTGCATAATTTTTAATTTTTTAAGGAGAGATGCAGAATATTTTTTACATACCATTGTTGGAGCTTAGAAAGAGAGCTTGAGAGAAAAATCGTTCTTGATTTTTCTAGGTATATTTTTATATCTTTTAGAGCATACACACACTGTGAATGTTCTAGGGTGATGCTCTTCATTTGATCTAATGGATTTTCGAAAAAACATCTATTTTCTCAGTTCAATCAGAAGCAAAGCAGCAAATTCTTCCTTACATCGCACTTATGAGTGAAAGGAAAGGGAATTAATCGCTAGTGAAGGGAACGGAACGGATTGTTAGTGAAGCGATAGTGTTCTTCCTGCAACCTCTGTCTACAAGAAATGAGGGGTAAGACTGGAGTCCGTAGTAACATAACGAAGAGTCGCAAGAGTCAGTCTGCGACGTTTAGCAACTAGTTCTTGGTAGAGTGGAGTGGGTGTGAGACTGAAATAGCCCAAGACAGCTAGTCTCCATGATTTTTTTCCTCGAGGTTTTTCCACGTTAAAAAATGTTGGCGTTCTTTCCTTTATTTGTTTTACTTTATTGTCTATTTTGTGATTGGTTTAGATTTGATTGTTAATCAGCATGGGTAATCGATAAGTCATAAAACCCAAGCAAGAAGATATATTCACCCCCCTCAGGGTCTACGCAACATTGTCTCTCACTAAATTAACTAAACCACTTTCGCACTGCGAAGCACACACTTAGTATCAGAGCAGGTCACTCGTGTCTTGAGTTATTGTCTCTACTTTATTTAGTTTTGATATGAACAACATAATGTCTCACACTGGCTTTTTAGATGATAGGGTACCACCTCAATTCTTCCGGTGTGTCACAGGAATGCATTTAGAGAGATCTATATTGAAAAGGGATTATGGAAATTTGTTGGAAAACTTGAAACTTGAAGAAGTTGATAGAAAAATTTAATAAATTGGAATTTTCAGAAACCAATGGAACTTTAGAAGAACTTAGGCATGAGAAATTGAGTTTTCTTGATAAATTTAAATTTCTGGATCAGGAATTTGAACAGCTAAAGGGTTTAATAAGTCGTTTGAGTATAAAACTGATAGCTTGAATATTGAGCTAGTTAAATCTAATTAGTCTGTTCAGAAAATGAACTCTGACACTTAAAAATTTGGTAAGTTGAAAAATGTGATAAAGGATTTAAGTAATAAAAAAGAGTTGGATTCAGCTTCAAAGGATTTGTCACTTTAAAATAAAATATATATATATTTTAATGAATGTTGAAACCAAACTTTCTGTTGTTGCTTGTCCTCCTAAAAATGTTTCAACATGCCATTTTTTGTGGAGAGAGAGGTCAAATTAAATATAAGTGTCTTAAAAAAAAATTTTGAACTGAAAAAATAAAGACAGACACTAGATGGTTAAAAATCCTTGCTTAATGAGATGAAAGAACTTGAAATAAAGCACAAGAATTGAAAGAAAAATTTTATAATTGTTTTGCTTTAATTATGTGCTAGAATCTCATAAAGCAAAGAAGATCACTAAGAAAAATCCATTCAAGACTAAGAATTCTTTGCCTAAGATAGTAACACTGTTTGGGTAAAGAAAAATAGTATGAAATACTTAAATATTCTCACAAAGCCTTTAGATGCTTCTTGGTTTGAAGACCTTAGGAAATCTATAGGCATTTGTCTTGACTAGAATTTATGACATCGACATAATCTAGAAAGGATTTTCATGCATATCTTAAGATTCTAAATTATGTAATTATCAAAAATATATATATATGCAATTAATCTTGTATATCTTTCTGTTAGATTTTTTGTTGTTATTTATTTGTTTTTGGACTCAAGGAGACCATATTGGTTTGAGCGTGTTGAACACAAAGAGATTAATGATACATAAATTATATGTGTATCACACGCTATGGCTATAAGTGGGAAATTTCAATTTTGCTTACTTATTATGGTACATTTATTACACTTTTTTTTTCAAACCAAAAGAATGACGGGGAAAAGGGGATGAGAAAAAATAAAGAAAAAAAAAGGCAAAAGTACAAAAAAGACCCCTGTACCATCACAAAAGTGAAAAAATAACCCCCCGGACTATCTCGGGTTGCAAATCAACCCCTCATCTATACAACACGTTGCAAATAGCCCCTCTTGATCACGGGACCACATTTTTCGGCGTTTATTGATTCACGCACATGTGTATTTTCAAATAATGCCCAAATTACCCTTTTGAATGACTATTATACCCCTGGCAAAAGTGCAAAATCCCTAAACTATCAAGAAAGTGAAAAATAACCCCTGAACTATCTCGGGTTGCAAATCAAACCCTAAACTATACAATTTATTTTTGTTATTATTTTAAATTATTATTATTATTACTACCACCACCACTACTACTACTATTATTAGATCTTATTATTATTATTATCATTATTATTTGAACTATTTTTTTGATAATTTATGAGCTTCCATAAACTGTTTGTAGGTATATAGACCCATCAAGCAACTAATCAAGCAATTTATTTTTGTTATTATTTTAATTAATAATTGAATAAAAAAGCGGTCAAGAGGGGAACGCTCCCTTGTACAAAAGTGGAACCGGGGTTTAAGGCCCCAAAAAATCCAAAAAAATGATTAAATCATTGGGAGAGAAACAAGACTTCATCTTCACGTAATTGAAAAGAGAGCGAATGATATGAAGTTTCAAAATTGCCATGGACAACTCTTTCCCTTCGAACATTCTACTATTCCTCTCCTTCCATATGCACCACCAAACACAATGTGGTATTCTCCAGTAATCGCGAACACCACTTCTCACACGGCATCCTCTCCAAACATAAATCAAATCCTTAGGATAACGAGGCATAACCCAACGCATACCAAACAAACAAAAAATAAGATTCCAACAATCGCTCGCCACAGGACAATGCATGAGAATATGATCAACTCACGCACCATCTTGTTTGCATAGGCAACACCAGTTAACAAAACAGTTGGCCTTTTTCCTTAGATTATCAATCGTCAGGATCTTACCCCATACAGCTGTCCAAACAAAGAATGCCACCCCAGTTGGAGCAATAGAACGCCGTCTTCTACAGAAAATCAACGATATCAAAATCAAAAAGACATAAAGAATAAGGATCGAACTTCGAAGCGACCATGGGAAGAGAAAATCCATATTAGATCGTCACTACCTCTGCCAACTGCCTCCTGTCGATCTAGCAAATCCAGAAAAACACATACCTTGTCCAACTCCCAATCCTGAAAAGAACGTCGAAAGTGCACGTCCTACGTAATCCCACTACTATTAAGCCAATAACAGTCAACTACGTAGGCATGTCTATCAACTGCAATACTGTATAATCTGGGAAATGAACTAGATAAAGGCCGATCTCCACACCAAAGATCCTCCCAAAAGTGAACACATTTGCCATCATGAACTTTGAATCTGATGTGAGTAGAAAAAGCATCCCATCCCTTCCGAATGGATTTCCACACCCTTACTCCTTCCACAAGAGAAACTGGACGGGTAGACCAACCACCACTCTCTTCCGCATACCGGCATGAAATAAGCCTTTGCCAAGGGCGATGTCTTTCCCTCCCGTACCTCTACAGCCATTTTCCCAAAAGAGCTTGATTAAAGGGAACCAGTCTTCTGATACCAAGACCACCAAACTTCATTGGCTTGCAAACTTGTTCCCAATTGACAAGGTGATACTTAAACTCTTTTCCCCTTTCACCCCAAAGGAAATCCCTTTGAATTTTTTCAATCCTAGCAGCAACAGAACATGGAATTTGGAACATAGATAAAAAAATATGTGGGAAGGCTCGATAAAGTGCTCTCTATAAAAGTAACTCCCCCCCCCCCCCCCCCCCCTTCTCTCTCTCTCTCTCTCTCTCTGTGTCTAAAACAAGTATTGTTTTTTCCATCCTGCCAATCTCTTCGCATACCTATTAATCACAAGGTCCCAACTCTCCACTGTTCTAGAGGAAACCCCTAAAGGCAAACACAAATACGAAATGGGAAAAGAACTGACCCTACACCCAAGGACTGCAACTAAAGATGAGATATCCTGAACATCCCCAACTGGAACAAGCACGCTTTTAGCCACATTGACCTTCAAACCAGAAGTAGCCTGAAAACAGGCCAAGATGCACTTCAAATATCTAAGCTGAGACACATCAGCATCACAGAAAACCAGGGTGTCATCCACAAAAAGTAAATGAGAGACCTCTATTTGATGGACAGGATCTCTTCCCACTATAAAGCCCTTAATAAGATCAAGATCCTCTGCCCTTCGCATAAGTCTGCTTAATCCCTCTATAAAAATAAGAAAAAGGAAAGACGATAGGGGATCTCCTTGTCTTAAGCCCCGAGTACGCCCAAAGAAGCCAGCAGGAGACCCGTTCACAAGAACAGAGAACTTGACAGACGAGAGACATGTCTCAATCCATTTCCTCCATTTACTTCTAAACCCCATTCTCTGTAGCAAATATAGCAGGAAATTCCAATTCACATGATCATACGTTTTCTCAATGTCAAGTTTGCATAAGACTCTGGGAACACCACTTCTCAATCTAGAGTCCACACATTCGCCTGCAATAAGAACTGAGTCAAGAATTTGCCGTCCTCAAACAAAAGCATTCTGGGAATCCGATATAATCCCATCCATCACTTCCCTCATCTTAAGAGCAAGAACCTTAACCATGAGCTTGTAGATACAACCCACTAAGCTGATTGGTCTGAAGTCTTTAATGTCAGAAGCACCTCCCTTCTTAGGGATAAGGGCAATGAATGATGCATTTAGCGACTTCTCATAAGCGCCAATAGAATGAAACTCTTGAAAAGTGCTCATCACCTCGTTTCTCACAACCACCCAACTTTCCATTAGAAACCGCATAGTGAACCCATCAGGCCCAGGAGCTTTGTCCCCATTACAACTTGATATAGCTTTTAGAACTTCTTCTTCAATAAAAGGAATCTCAAGCCCCTCCCTATTATTTCAGAAATAGCCTCAAAATGTAGACCATCAAGTTCATCTAAAAAATAATTATTATTACTTTTTTTTTTGTAATTTTTGAGCTTGCAAAAATTGTCTATAAGTATATGGATCCATCAATCAATTTATTTCTATTATTATTTTAAATTTTTATTATTATAACTACTACCGCTATTATTATTATTATTATTATTATTATTATTATTATTTTGATAAGTAAAAATGAATTAGAAAGTGTTTAAAAGGTGAACGCGTCCCAAGAGCTGTACAAAAACCAGAAAAGAAACAAAAGGGGTGGGGGTGTGGCGAAAGACCTATGGACCCAAAGAACCCAAAAAGTCCACAAGTTCATCTAAAGATGAATAATTTCTCCCCAACCCCAACAAAAGAGAGAACAAATAATAGCAAACTTCAACGCCCCAATGGAAGATTCCTCCCCATCAAAAGATCTTCTATTCTACTCTTTCCAAAGGCTCCACCAAACACAAAATGGGGTCACCCTCCAAAAATCGCTAATATGCACCCTCATCCTTTGGCCCCTCCAAATGTCAATCAAATCCCTTGAGGTCCGGGGCATGACCCAATGGACACTAAACAGTCCCAAAATAAGACTCCAACAGTCATGGGCCACAGGACAATGCAGAAGAAGGTGATCCACGGACTTTCCATCATTCTTACATAGACAACACTGATTGACAATGATTTGTCTTCTCTTCCTCAAATTGTCTAAAGTCAAAATCTTATCCTAAACTGCGGTCCACACAAAAAAAAGCCATCCTAAGAGGCGCCTTTGATAGCCAAACCGTCTTCCACGGGAAAGTGGTACCATGAAACCCAAAGAGACAGAAAAAGAAAGACCGGACCTAAAAAGTCCCCTACGCAGAAGGCACCCAAGTCAAGGAATCTGCACCAGTACCATCCACCTCCTGTCTATACAAAAGAGCCAACAAATCAGTGACCTCCTGTCTATACAAGAGAACCAACAAACCAGTGACGTCATCCAACACCTAATCCTAAAAGGATCGCCGGAACCGCACATCCCAAGACAACCTACCGCTATCAAGACGATAGCAGTCAGCAACCAAAGTATGTCTGTCAACAGCAATCCTGAACAACCTTGGGAACAAAAAAAACAATGGGCGATCCTCACATCAGGTGGTATCCTCCCAAAACCAGACATCCCTTCCATCCCTAACTCTGAATCTAATATGTTTAGAGAACTCATCCCACCCCTTCCCGATGGATCTCCACACCCCCAGACAGACAGCAGACCTGACTGGCCTAGTTAACCAACCCCCTCTATCCTCCCCAAAACGACATGAAATGACCTTCCTCCATAATCTATGTCTTTCACTGCCGAATCTCCATAACCACTTACCTAAGAGAGCACTGTTGAAAGGGGCCAATCTCCTAATCCCAAGCCCTTCCAACTGAAAAGGCCTACAAACCAGCTCCCACCGGACAGGATGATACTTAAACTCCTCCCCCCGACCACCCCAAAGAAAATTCCGTTGAAGCATCTCAAGTCTTCCAACAATAGAGGAAGGAATCTGGAAAAGTGAGAGAAAATAAGTTGAAAGACTGGACAATGTACTCTTCACTAAAGTAACTTTTCCGCCCTTCGAGAGATATTGCTTTTTCCATCCAGCCAACCTTCTCTCAAACCGCTCAATCACAGGGTCCCAACTTCCCGCCCTCCTGGCCGAGTCACCCAGCGACAAACCCAAGTACGAAATAGGGAAACATCTCGTCCCATACCCTAAAGCAACGGCAAGAGCATCCACCTCCTGAACCTCCACCACAGGGACAAGCACGCTTTTTCCCACGTTGACTTTCAAACCAGAAACTACCTGAAAGCAAACCAAGACACATCTCAAATATCTCAATTGGGACACCTCTGCCTCACAGAAAACCAATGTCATCCGCGAAAAGAAAGTGAGAGATCTCCATCTGCTGGACAGAATCAGGATCAATCTTGAAGCCCTTGATGAAACCCAAATCCACAGCCCTTCTCATCAACATACTACGGGCCTCCATAACAATAATGCACAAGAAAGGGGAAAAAGGGTCCCCCTTGCCTCAAAACACAAGAACTGCCGAAAAACCCGGAAAGAGACCCATTCACTAACAACGAAAATCTGACAGAGGAAACATATGTGACAATCCATTTCCTCCATCTTTCTCCAAAGCCCATCCTCTCTAACAAATAAAACAAGAAATTCTAGCAAACATGATCATAGGCTTTATCGATATCCAGCTTACACAGAACTCCAGGATCACCACTACTGAGTCTAAAATCTACGCATTCACTGGCAATGAGAGCGGAATCCAGGATCTGTCTACCCCCAATGAACGCATTTTGAGACTCAGAGATGACTCCATCCAGAACCTCCCTCAATCTTAAAGCAAGAACTTTAGTGATAAGCTTATACATACACCCAATCAGGCTAATTGGTCTAAAGTCCTTAACGTCAAAAGTACCGCCATTCTTAGGAATAAAAGTAATAAAAGATGAATTCAGTGATTTTTCGAACCTCCCATTAGAATGGAATTCATAAAAAGTACCCATAACCTCTTGTCTAACCACCTCCCAGCTCTCCAACAGAAATCTCATAGTAAAGCCATCCGGGCCTGAACCTTTGTCACCATTACAACTCTTCAGAGCCTTCAGAACCTCCTCCTCCGTAAAAGGGCTCTCTAACCCATCCCTCTCCACAGCTGATATGGAATCAAAGTGAAGACCATCAAGTTGTGGCCTCCATCGAAGAGGCTCAGAGTAGAGCCCTTGATAGAAAGAAACAATACTGCTTCACACCTCCTCCTCCGTAGTCAATACCATTCCATCCATTCACATTCGCCCAATATGGTTGCCCCCTCCTATGAGCATTAGCAGTTCTATGAAAAAACTTTATATTACGGTCTCCCTCTTTGAGCCACAAGGCCCGAGATATCTGATGCCACTGCATTCTCAACACATTCTGCCTAACAAGCTGCTCTCCTAATTCGTTGAGGCTCAAAAAGGACACCCTCCCCTTCCAATCTATCGATATCACCAATCCCTATTCTTCCTCCACTCTAGATTCCCGAACACCTCCTTATTCCATCTTTTGAGTTTATTTTTCAGGAGGCGAAGCTTTCCTACTAAAATAAAACTCGACATTCCCACCACCAAATCCTCCTCCCACCAAGAATGCACAGTCCCCTGGAAATTCTCCGCTCGAAGCCACATGTTCTCAAATCTGAAAGGAGTATAACGAGATCTCAATCCTCCACAGTCCAAAACCAAAGGAATGTGGTCTGATGTCACCCTAGCCAACACAGCCTGAACAGCATCTGGAAACTTCTCCTCCCATTCTCTAGAGACCAAGAAACAATCAAGGCGAGAAAGAGTAGGCGCTTCCCTTCCACTAGACCAAGTAAAAGAAGCTCCCTTTAAAGGAAGATCAAGAAACTGATAACCATCAATGATATCCGAAAAGTGCATCATAGCTTGAGTCCAAGGACCACCTGTAGATCTCTCCGACAGGGATCAAACCACATTGAAGTCTCCAACCACACACCAAAGAAGAGACCACCTCTCCTTCACCCCACTTAGCTCCTCCCACATCCCATCCCTCTCACAATCATCCACCGGCCCATACACCCCAGAAAAAGCCCAAGAGAATCCATAACAAAGGCACAAGACAGAGAGGAGCGCCTCCTACAAACATCCACCTTAGCCATCCATCTCCTATCCCACATAAGAACACCACCACCAGAGGTCCCAAAGGAATCCAAAGCCTCCCACTCAACAAACAGATTACCCCACAGGCTTTTAACCACACTATTAGTCATAGAATCAATCTTCGTTTCTTGAAGACACACCAAATGAACCCCCCATTTCCTCACAGCCATCTTCACCACCTTCCTCTTGCTCGGATCATTGAGACCACGAACATTCCAAGATAAAAGTCGTAACTTCATGAGGAAACATGCACACCCACCTCTCCCTTACCCCACCCTCCCCTTTTATCGCTACCCCTCTCCCTCTCCCCCACAAGCATCTTATCATAGTTCACATCTGAACAAAGGTTCCTCAGCTCCCTCTCCCCTCTCCAAGAAGTAAGAATCTTCTTCTTTCTACTCTTCCTTCTAGAAAACTGTATCATCTCCGTTTCTCTCCCCTCCACCGTAGCCTGAAGAATCGCTAAGGCCTTATCCCGATTGCCTTTGCAAGAGACACCCAACAGTTCGCTAGTGGCCCTGATATTAGCCATGACCCAATCCTTGCCAGTATCATCACATTCCTGCCTACCCAACACACTGTCAAAACCCTCTGGATGAACAACAACCAGAGGATCCACATCCCCAAATTAGCAAGACTCTCCTCCTCCCACAAGATCATGTCAAGAGACCTGCCCTGATCCACCCTGCTCCCATCAACATCTCCTCCCTCGGCCTCCTCCACCTCATCAAAACATGACATCCAGTCAATACCACTATCCATCCCACCAACCTGGATGTAACGGTCAGGATCAACAGTGGGTAGGGCATCAAGCAAACACCTATGCTTCTGCAACTCCTTAACCAACAAAGAAGTTGATTCATCACTGAGGGTAATTCTGATATCCTTGCCAACACAAACTGTTAACAACTCTAGCACAATACCCGTCGTAGGTGTCACCGGACCAACACCCTTAGGTGAACACAGGCCTTCCGTTCTACCCAAAGAAGGCTCAGCCAGCCTACCCAACTCCTCCATTGATGAAGCACACTGCAAAGAAGAGGAAGACAAATCCGAGCAAGACTCAACATACCCGACACAATATCGATCATAACCCCTGTCAACAAGCAAACTAACAGTCCCATCCCTTTCTGACGGCCCAAAAACCCCAAACCCAGAACCATCCGTAACTAACACCTCAACCACTAGCGATAACATCTGAGTCCTCCCACCCATAACCACCCCACCTCGCTTCTCAACACCCCACAAGAAGGAGTAGAAACAGAAGAAAGAGCAGAAGGAAAGCTCCAAGAAAGGGAGGAGGGGAACATACCAGTATCAGAATGAGGAGCCTTGCGGGCAACCCACTTCTGCTTGTCTTTTCTGGTCCATTTCTTGTTGGACTGAAGCGAACAGTTCGAAAAGACCATCTTCTTTCATAGATGCGCAGCCACCATTCTCATCATCTCCCAAAGACCCCGACTGAAGCGGTTCAAATCTGTTCCCAGATAGCAACTTCTGACAACACTTACCATGCCGAAAACTCTTCGAACAAAACCCAGCACCCTTCGTCTTGAGCATACTTACCTTCGCCCAGTTCTCCTTCTCCTTCCTCGACCAAGATCTCAGGTCCGAACTCCTCTGTGCTTTGTTATCAAAAGGATCGTGAACACCAAGGCTGGGCACCACAACTGAGGCTAGGCTAGGCTGCACACCAAGAATAGAGAATGAAAGACACTGATTTGGGCCCCAAGTCCCAACTCACCACCCTGTCCTTAAAAGAGCTGGCCTTAGCCTGATAAGGCCAGAAGAAACGGATGGCCCAAAAGACTTGAGTCCATTATGTCCAACCCACTTATCAACCCTCGAAGAATGCCCAGGCCCAAAAGAAACAGATGGCCCGAACTTAAACCTATCTTGCCCAACCCAACCAACACCTCTCAAACCCACATACCCAAGCCCACGCTGAATAGGCCCATTTCCATCAGGCCCAACGGATGCAGAATTCAAACCTCCCCTATCCTTACGTGACTCGGCACATGGTGGAGCAGCTGTCTTCCACTCACAATGGTAGTCAGCCTTATGCCAACCACGTGTCCTGGCAGCTTCCCTCCCACTCCCACTCGCCTTGGGTGCGTTCCACATCACGCGTCCCTTACCTTGAGACCGGCGGTCCTGCAAATCCACCTTCTAAACCTCCGGCACATATCCAACCCCAAATCCAGACCTAAGCGACGAACGTGACCATCTATCCGACGCCATCGGTGGTCTCACATCATTCCTTCCGGCACAGGTCCTGGACAACGGCACAAGGGATGGAGCAATTTCTTCAGTTAACGAAATTCTAAAGGCCCACCGCCCATCCTCCACAACAATGGACTCCGGAATCTTGCCGCCTTCAACCACAATAACCACAATCCTCTTTGTGTCACTTAACTCATAGGCCTCAACACCCCAAAAACCTCCACAAACATCGCCAATGGAAACAAAAAAGCTTCTAACACCAAAGATGCAAAGAAAGGCCGTACATGATGATTCTCCAGTGGTTAGCCTTCAATCTCAACCGAAAACATCCAACCCTGTAATACCAAAGATCGCTGAAAAGTTGTGCCTCTCCCCATGATTTCTTTCCCCAATCAAGAACCTTCTGTGCCTCCATAACCGATAGGAATCGGAAAAGCAAAGGCCCATCGGGCAGAGAAGAAAGACTAACCCCACTCGAGATCAGCCAAGTCTTCGTAGCCCATTCTTTAATTTTCTCCAAAGTCCCCACCTCTCTATCAAATCTCCCAACAAGACAAGCCTTAAGCATACGTTCGCGAGAAGAGGTGTTGTGAATGTCCACCCTAAACACATGATCGCTAGAAGATGAAACACGCTCCACCTCTCCTTTTAGATCCAGGCAAGGGAGACTAGCGACCTCCAAATATAACAACCTCTGGCCGTCGAGGGCTCTCATGAAAGCAGCCAAAGAAAAACACCCACTGAAACCACAAAAACCAAAGCCAACAGAGAAAGAGAAACGCAAAGAAGAAGAGTAGCAGAGGATTTCACCGGAATATATGACTCCGGTGACTGGTCGGAGTAGTAGACTCAGGCCGCATCTCTGCTACATAACCCAAAATTCTAGAACCCATGCATACCCCTTATTATTTTTATTGTTATTATTATTACTCTTATTGTTAATTCGCATGGTTCTAAAAGTGATTCACATATCTTGCAACTAAGCAATTTATTTTTGTTATTTTATTATTATTATTATCATTAATACTACTACTACTACTATGATTAATAGTAGTAGTACTACTAGAAATATTGTTTATTACTATTAGGCAAAATTTCAAAAAAAAAAAACCCCTGAACTATTGGTTAGTTGCAAGATGGCCCCTAAAGGGTATTTTGGGTATTGTACATTTATGATATTTTATGACTTTTATATAAATTAATAAGTGGAGGTATTTTGGTAATTTTGACCATCTGAGCGACTATTGGTTAGTTGCAAGATGGCCCCAAAAGGGTATTATGGGTATTATACATTTATAATATTTTATGACTTTTATATAAATTAATAAGTGGAGGTATTTTGGTAATTTTGACCCTCTGAGCGCCAGAAAATGTGTTCCGGTGATCGGGAGGGTCCTTTTTGCAACGTTTTGTATAGATGGGTTGAATTGCAACCCGAGATAGTCAAGGGGGTTATTTTTCACTTTTGTGATAATATAGGGTGGTTTTTTGCACTTTTGCCAGAAAAATATGCGAAATATGAATATATATATATATATATATATATATATATGGCAGCAACAGAATAAAAAAAAATATATGCATGTGAAAGTTGTGGTTGAATTTTTTTTTTTTTTTTTTTCAAAGGGCTACCTTCTAGATTTGTCCGAAGCTACCAAAACAACAGGATCTTCAATGTGAAATCTATAATAAGAAAGTTGCCTTAGGAAAAAGCTGGGTGCCCGTAAGAGTGAACGCCGCCAAGTTTATATGTGCAAGCAATTGAAAAAAAAAAAAAAAAATTTGAAAGTCTGTGCACATATTGAGTATTTGATTTTCAAATGAATGTGATGTCATTGATATATCATCAAAAATCAGAATTGAAAAAAAAAAAAAAATTGGAAATTAATGATGTTTTACCACGTTTAATAAGTGTGTAAAACTAAAAGATTTGATTTTGGTTATGGTTCGTTATGATCATACAATCTTGTGGAGTCTATATTCTCTTATGTTCAACCATACAATGGATGCCTGCCTAGTTTCCTTTTTATAGTTTTCTTCTTTCAAGTTCCAAGTCACTTATGAATTGATGATAAAAAGGGGGAGAGTATGTAGATATATTTTATTTTACTCAGGGGAAGAATGTGATAGCTTGACTTAAGGGGGAGAACATATGCATGATAGGAATTTTATGTTTAACCTTTTTTATTGAGCTTTCACCGGGTATTTTGAGAATTAACGTGCATTATGCAAGTTAATCTCAAGATTAGTGTGAAGGTTTGGTGTAGTTCAGCTAGTTCAACTATTTTTTGATAAGTTGTAATTTTACTTCCTCTGATGAAGGTTAGGTTACAAATTATCTAAAGTAATTTTGTCACGAAATTGTCATAGGGGGAGATTGTGAAATATTTAGTTTTAAATTGATCTAGTTGTAATTTTTTTTTTTTTTTTTTTCTGGTGGGGGGAAGAGGGGGAGGAGGTGTTCTCGATCATGGGAGCCAAAGGACATCACGTACAAGGTATCTGAGGTATATGTGTGAGAACATTTGTAATGACCCGGTCATTTCCTTCCTTTCCTTTTTCCTCAGATTTTACAGATAAATTTTTTTCGTTGAAATTTCCTTTCTGAGTTCGGTTTCTCGTCACTTAATGTCATCTCGAGTGCTCGAAAATGGTTTCTGAGATTCTTTCCTTTGGATTGACAACTTTCTATAAGGACCGAGTCATTTCCACTTTTTTTGTTTTTCGACACTATTCACTTTTCGTCCTTTTCCCAATTTTGTCTTTTCCCCGTTTGTCACTTTGTTGACATAACCTCACTTTTTGTGTTCGGGGTTGGTTTTTGACTTCATGTATCTTCATTCTAAGTGGTTTCCACGAATTACGTATCTTTACTTTTGTAGGAAAGTACTCTGGTTGCTCCCGGTGTCCATAGGGGCATGGATGCATAATTCTTCAGATATATTTTTATTTCTTGGGGTGTTTTTCATAAATATCTTTTGAAAATATTTTATTTCAGGGGTTTTTAAGAGAATATTTTTGAAAGATGTTTTCATTCTGGATCATTAGTGCAGTTAACCCTTTTTGGAGGGGCCATTGTGCAATTAACGAAAGTTATTGGAAAAACGCCTCGTTTTGAGCCTAGATCCTCGTACGGGATTCATTTTCACTTTTCGTCGAGTCGTGTTCTCATAGAATTCCCTTCTGGTCGTTTTTTTCTAGTTTTAGGGTTTCTAGCCCCGGTTGCCGCTGAACCTGTTCGGGGCATAACTTTCTGCTCGGGACTCGATTTTCGACGTCGTTTCTTCCGTTATTCATATTTTCTCATTTTGGTTCTTTTTCGTTCACGAAGTTTTACCGTTTGAACACATCTGCTCGAATTCCACTTTTCCAGACCCGGCGGGGCACGTTCGGGGCACTTTTTGAGTTTTTCTATAAATAGGAGGTCTTTAATTGAAAAATCAGATTTTTCTCTCCCCCCCCCCCCCCCCTGGCTGGATTCCATGGCAGCCAAGGGCTGCCACCTTCTCTCTCCTCTTTTGAGCTTCTTCTCTTCAGCGAAAAGTCATAGTGCTTTAGTGTTTAATGCTTGTCTTGACGACGCGCATCTTTCTCCCTTTATTAGAATCCGTTTTTGGCCAATTTTTTAGTTCAGGATTGAGGTCGAGTTAGGATTTTGGTATGCCTTCCTTGGGGTTTAATGATCACCGTGTTGTCCCCGACAAAACCCAGAAGTATCGTCGGATTCGGAGCGGTTTTATTTTGGTGGCTTTTGATATTTTCATCTCAAATTGAGGTAGTGGATATCTTAGGTTTATACTTATGTTGCATTGATTGTTATATAAGCATATACAACTTGTAAGCATGCCTTTGTTCAAGTTTTAGAATTTAATTTAATTAATTTCTATATTTAAGATTTACTTATCAAAAAAAAAAAAAAAATCTATATTTAATATTTAATTCATATGGTTGTGTATAACTTGGAATTAAATTGTGGCATGCTAGTAAATTAAACCTTGGTATATTTATCAACATATATTAAATTGGGAGCATTTGAATAAGAATTGTAATTTTTATTTAATATTTATCTTTTATGAAAGATTAATTCACATAGTTGTAACAAGCATGAAATCAACTTGTAATGTGATATTAAAGTGGATCTTGGTATGTTCTTTAACTTATATTAAATTAAGGACATTTGGAGTTGTTTCGAAATCTATAAAAAATTAATTAATGAGTTTAATTAATTTTATTTTAAGTGTTTTAATCCCTTGATTAGATATTTGATGTGATATATGTGAAGACTATGTTATGTCCCTTAATATATATTAATTTGAGATTATTTGGGATTAATTTGAAATCTAGAGAATTTAATTATTTTAGTTAATTAAATTCTATATACTTGTTCCATGGATTTAACCATATCTTAGAAATTGTCTCTATGTTTAAATCAAGGAATTGGGTTTAGCATGATATAGAATATCATTGACTTGCATGACTTGTTTAAATATATCTTGTGTAGGTATATAACTTGTTAAAATATTACAATTGTTTACCTTGTAAGCAAGTTACTAAATTGAAGCTTATTTAGTACTTGTGGCTTAGGATGGTAATGTGGCTCAATTGTTGTAAAATATTCTTACTTTGTGTATAAATTGCATATTGAAGACATGACATGTCATATGCTATTTAGACTTGAATTTAGGACATGGTTTGTGTAGATTCAACCTTATTTGTGCATGGAATGTGGTAACTTGCATTTGATTTTGTATAAGTTTTGAACTTATTGATTTTGAAAAGTTTGTGATGACATAATTTATGTGATGGCTAGCGTTTGGCTCTAGTACGTGGACAAGTGTCCTCTAAGTCATAAGTGCGCACTAGGTGGGACCTTGTGTGTCGTAATTACCCGAAAATACTTGTTTGGTCTAACGACAGCATGTTCTAGTCTTTCCATTATTTGATTTCGCATTTAATTTCAAGTTGTTAATCATAGATTACTTGTAACTTGTGAATTTATGCTTATCTTGCATTTTAGATCTTATTTAGTATACTTGAAACTGTATACATGCTTCGTGTATTAAATCTTATTTAGTATGCTTGAAACCGTAAACTTGTTATGTGTATTTAGATCTCATTTAGCATACTTGAACTTGTATCCTTGGTTGTGTATCTAAACCCTATTTAATATACTTACGCATTGTATGTTTGATTTGTGTAATCGGATTTCATTTTGTATACTTGTGTCGTGTGTGCTTGTCTTATGCGTAATTCATTTAGCTTAGTATACTTGTGCCTGTATACTTGATTCATGAATTTTTCATGTTAATTGTATATTTGTATATGCATGCTTAGACATTGCATAACTTGTTTAATATGGTTTAGTATACTTGTAAATGTATGCTTGTATATCGTATATCATGTTTTAATATTGACTTGCATACTTAAGCATGTATACTTGTATTCCGTGGTTCAATTCAATTGCATGAGTAGCTTATGATGATCCCTGAGTCTCACCTTGACATAGACGTTAGGTGGCATGAGCCCCTTTAACATGTTTCACCTTAAGGTGATAATCTTGTAAAATGCTAGGTCGATGTATGCTCATCTCCTACGAGTAGCTTTATGTTACTCACCCCGAAGTTACTGAGGAATTTTTCAGGTACAGGATCCAAGATTGGAGATTGCATTGCCTTCGGTGATTTGTAGCTTAATATGACAAAAGTTGTATCTTTGATTCTATTTATGTAATGTGTACATAAGTACACCTTTGTAATGTATTTATCATGTAAGAGATAAGACCGGAGGTCAATGACATGCATCTTGTATTTTATGCACTTTCGTTTTCAAGGTTTTCTATGGAAATAATGGAAAATGTTAAGTCTTTCCTTCACCATTTTTGCATAGGGTGTGGGAATTCCATTCTTTTTCTTTCACGCGGTCTCTATGATCATGTTTGAGGTGTGGCCAAGGGCCAAACACCATTTTGTTCTAGGTTTTGCATTTTAATTTCATTTATTGTATTTTAAGGCATTTTTGGCCGATGAGAGATCATATTTTGCATTGAGGACATTTTGAAGCCGCAGACCATTGGGACGCGTCTTAAATGTCTTTTTACGTTTGCGTGCATGTCCACATTTCACAAAACTCTTAAGTTTCAACTTTGGAATTATTTTTGGGCGATTTTATGAATTTTCATGAAAAATTCATGCATTGGGGTATCATTTGAGGTTCCTTTTCGTTTTAGCATGTTATGGATGCTTGTTTGAGTCCATAGGAGGTTTTGAAACTTGCTCAGATCATATAGAAAGCATGTAGAACCTTAGAGACGGACAGGGCACCACACACACACATTGCAGCAGCTTTATTTTTGTTGCAGCAGATGTGTCGGTCGGTTAATGAGATCCATTGGCCGGCTGACAAGCCTCGAGACTCAATTTTGGTAGCCTTTTAGTGAAAAATGGCGTTTCGGTCGGCTAACCATGGGAGTTCGGCTGGCTGACGATGGGGTTTCGGCCGGCTGATCCTTGTCGTCGGTTGACCGATCCTCCCTGGGACTTTCCTTTTCAGTTTCTCTTGGACAGTTTCCTTGGACCGACTTCAGAAGGTCATATCTCACTCGTCTTTAATCCAAATCGAGTCATTCTTGATTCAAAACTCAAGAGCTTGAAGTTAACTTTCCAATGGTACCAACCACACTCCAAAACTCTAACTGTATTGAGAGTTATTTCAGTTTTAGTAAGATAGGTTCGTGGTAACTCTTAAACGGAAAAGGTCACTTTGTTTTAATTTCATAACCTTTCCGTTCGGACTCTGAATCAGGTGACTCTTGAGTCTAACTTTATTAATTTTTCGTTGTCTTTCCAATGGTGTGCACGGTAGCACTCATTTCTGGGTGAAATGACCATTTTACCCTTGGTCCATTTCTTGTAGGGTTTTGGAATCCTGGTTTCCTTCTTGCTTCCTTTGAGCCTCAGGGCTCCTCAGGAAGCCACTTTTGTGTCTTAGGGATGATGTACATCTTTAGAGACCATGTTTCTATTTAGCTTCCGCATTTTGGATCCGTTTCGGATTATCACAGGACACACTGGGTTTGTAAAATCCAGGGTCGTTACAACGCTTGTTGCACCAAGTTTGATTGAGAAAGCCCAAGTAAATAGGCTTAAAAGTTTAGTTTCCTAAAGTTGGTTAAGAAAAGCTTGGAAAATAGACATAAATTTTTATAACTTAGTTTCCTAAAAAGTTCAACCGATTGGTATATTACTAGCCGATCCATCTACTTGGATCGGCACAATCTAATCAATTGGAAATTTCCCACCCGATTGGAGTGGTCTCTGTACTTTTTTTTTCTTAGTTGGTACTCACCCACACACATGCCTCGGGCAAGTCCAACAAGTTGGAAATCAATTGGAGTTGTCCTAATAGGTTTGGGATACTAATTTTTTATGAGATTTTGATTATCTTTTCCAGCCAAAACACTTCGACGTCCAATAAGATTTTAACATCACTTTTCCCACTTTTATTTGGACTCCTTTGGGTATTTAAACTTCTCTATACTCAGCTCTACAATTTTTTTTGGAGAGAGACAAACTATTTTTTGCACACCATTGTTGGAGTTTGGAGCTTAGAATGATTTTTCTAAGTATATTTTTATATTTTTTAGAACATACACATAAACGTGAGTGTTTTAGGGTGACGATTTTCATCTGATAAATGGATTTTCAAAGACAGCATCAGTTTATTCAGTTCAATCAGCGCAGCAGATTCTTTCTTACATCTTCGCAACTGTGTGTGGAAGGAAGGGGAGTCAATCGCTACAAAGGGAACAGATCGTTCATGTTATTCCACCACCCCTTCCACAAGAATTGAGGAATACAAGGAGTCGCAAGAGTCAGTCTAGAATGTTCAGCAACTAGTTCTTGGCATAATGGAGTGTGTGAGAGATTGAGACAGGGTTTGTGTAACTTTTCGTTGAGATAGTGGATTGATTTGCCCAAGACATCTAGTCTCCGTGGTTTTTTTCCTCACTGAGGTTTTTCAACGTTAAATAAAACTGGTGTATTTTTTCCTTTACTTGCTTTACTTTATTATTTAGTTTGAGAACTGTTTAGATTTAATTATTAATCAGCATGGATAATTAATCAATTATAAAAATCGCAACAAGACTTACCCCCTCTAGCTCTAAGCAACACTGTCTTTCACTAAATTAACTAACCACTTCCACACCGCAAAATTCACAGTCACTTGCCCAAAAAAAAAAAAAAAAAGTGTCTCCAGCTAGTCCTACTTGGGGTGTGCATAAGTGCTAAGTATATTATCCGATCTTCTTTCAAAAAATAATTATAACATCTTTTAAATTCTCATCATTGACGATAACCGCTACTCCATTTCTCAGTTTCTCTTTTGCAGTCTAATAAAGTTTATATCCTGTGTTCTCAATCTCTAACCTTTTCTCCTACCTACTTAGTTTCATATAGACATACAATATCACTCTCCGAATCATTATGAATCCAACTCCATTTCTTGCATGTCCATTTTCTGATATTCCAAGCCAGAAAAGTAATAAAGGTCTTGCATGCATGGCTGTTGTCAGCTCGCTGTGGGTAAGGCAAGGTTAGCAAAGGCAAGTTGCATCAAGGGGATTGATCTGTCTGCTAGCCTAGTTCCCTTACCCATGGGAGAGTGACGGAGGAAGTTACCAGAGGAGTCATTCGGTTGGAGAAACAGCCAGACGACTCCACTATTAATCTTCATATATTTAGTGCTCTTATATTTAGGAAGCTTGGAAGTATGTTTATTACAATGGAAAGCAAATTCCTAAGCCAATGTTCTTATTCTTGACTTCTTTCTTCATAAGGTTCTTCAGAGGATCTTCGGGGGTCCGTTGTAGGATCATTGGATTGACTCCTTTCCGTACTTGAACTGTTGGAGGCCTGCTATTCTTTCTTTTGGCGCCTACAAGCTGCAAGGTCCACCACTCGCCTAGATGTCTCCGGCCATAAGGATGGGAAAGGCTATGGAAGTGGCAGGGAGTTTTCTCCATTTACTCTAGAAGAGCAGTGAACACCCAGCTTTCAACCTGAGGGAGATACGGAATCAGTAGGACGACAACTCACATCTGTTACGATAAATCATTCGCGATGACAGAAGTAGGACAGGACATTCTAAGCAACGAATAAAGTGCAGGCAAACTGGGGATAAAGACAAAGGAAAGATATAGCAATGGGATACTGGAATGTCTACCAAAAATAACTGCTTTGACGGAGTGGAGTGGATAGGTGCCCAGGATCTACTTATCGGGGTCAAGCAAAGGAAAGCTCCAGCCCTTGGAAGAGCAAGAAAGATAGATAGTGGTGGAATTGTGAATTGACTTTTTCTTTTTATTTGGAGGAATAACAGAGCCCTCAGATCAGAGGCTTTTTCTGTTGAAAGTTGTCAAAGACATTTCAAAGACAAGAGAACGGGTTAGAAGCCATACTCACTCCCGATCCTCATAAACTTCATCCCAGCTTTCTAAAAGCAAGGTTCAGTTCGTCGACCAAAGGGCACCGATCTGATTGGATTGTAGCACGGCTAGGCTTTTGGGCGCTGGGGGAACTTTATTGGCTAGGACTATTTTATAGTATAGTAAAGGGATTTGGCTTTGACAAGACTAGATGGGGGAAGAAGAACAAAGATTGGGGTCGGAAAGCCACCGTTATTATACAACTGGCGGGACCATGGATTCTTACTTCCCAAAATAGGGAATATTTTCTAGCCATTCATCGGGTCATTTTCTACTATTAAGATCTCTTAGTTTCAGAATTCAAAATGAGATTTTCTTCCTGACCCGTTAGCTACAGCCCCTATTTCTTACTAACAATCCCTTTCTCAATTCCATGCCGTAGTTCTAGTTCTATTTTCTCATTGGCTTTTGCCTACCCTTCTGTTACCTCTGAGACTATGACAAAAAAGAAACTTTAGGTTTCGTCAAAGGTACCAACAAGATTCATTTTTTAGGGGCTGTTGAAGGCCCTCAGCTATTCAATTATGAAGACCCTCCCTAACCTAAAATCTATCTGTTCTTCCCGTTGACTCTCTTGTCAGCAAGAAAGATTCCACTAAGAAACTCCCTACTATAAACCATAACTAGAGTGAAGGTATAGGATTTTGGGCCCAGCCTTACTAAAAACTCAAGTTTTATGTACTACAACATCTTGGACTTATGAGAACCCCAAAACAGCTAAGTACAAATATCAAGGCCTTAGATGGATCTCAGCCATAATGCCTAGCTGCGAGTGGGAGATAAATATATAAGTTTCCCAACCAATCCCTGATATCTTCGTATCTTGTCCATTACCCTAATCATACTATCATGAACTAACTAACTTGATTATTATGAATTCAACAAATTACTTGTTAGAAAGGCTTGTTAATAGTTTCAGAGATCAGAACCTCACAAACACTTCGTAAAAAAAAAAATTAAAAGAGGGAGGAAGAGAGGAGAAGAATAATAGGAAGTTGGTTATTATCTTTCTTACCTTTGTTATTGGAGGACTCTGAATTTTTTTGTAGACTGGGATTTTAGGATCCTTTTGTTCAAATTTAGATCCACAAGCACCACCTGAATCAGTTAAAAAGGAGAAGAAAAAATACTATATATTAACAACTTTAAAAAGGACGTGCCAAACTACTTCTTTGCCATACTTGTGAAGTACCAGTGAGTATAATGTAAGAGGAAGAAATCAATCAACAACCTGCAACCTTCGGTTGCCGCTCATCACTGGAACTTTCACATCCGGGTATGGAAGAAAATAAGAAGATATCCATTAGTCTTAGCTATTAAGGAATGCAGTGTAAACTTGTTATAAAATAACGAGAGCAAACAAACCAAGCCAAGAATGAAACAAAAGACCATATTAGATACAAGTAGATAGCATGAAAACAATATAAAATACAAGTAGATAGCATGACAAACCAGTTAAGATGTTTAAAAACTTCAAAAAATTCATTCTTGACTGGGAAGCCTGATTCCTTGAGCTTGTCTACAAGAATGTTTGCCATTCTTTTAGACTGCTCCAAAGTCTGTTAAAAGAAACCAAAAGAAAGCAAATGAAATTTTTAAAAGCAGAAACATAGAAATAAAGTTTACCATCCAACCCCAGTAAAAATAATTGACTGGGATTGCATGAGGACAACGGTCAACCAGCATAAAAGCTGTTAGTTAGCCAATACTACACCAGTGTCATCAAATTCACGAGAGAGAGAGAGAGTAGGGAACTGAGGAGGTATTGTAACATACCATGCCATTTGCCCCAGTCACACAAAATCCTATATCATCACCAAATCTCTCGTAGATTTCAATCAACAACATCACAGACATCATCAACATCTTCTTCTTCTTGCATATCTGAGCCAAATCACTGCTTCCACTGCCCATTAATTTCCGCTCCTCAACAATTAGTGACAAGATCTTACCTGAAATCCTTCCACGTAAAGCCTCAATTCTAGTTAACCATTCGGTCTCTTTTCGTTCTACGTAAGTACTTAACGATTCAGCAGATCCATCAAAATCTGATGAAAAACAGAAAAATTCAACCGGAAGAAAGCAAAGCAAAGCAGCCAACTTAATGGGCTGTCCTTCTTCCGCATAATGGCAAATAAGATCCTGTAGCTCCTTGTGATTTGCGCGATATAGAGAAGTCCTAGTAATTTCCCATAGTCCCTGACACAAAATTGTACTGAATAGCATTAGTGTAATTTATCCCAACATACTTGAGTAATCTGAATGATAAATTTTCTAACATCAATATCAATATGAGTAAATATAATGCAGAAGCTGCATACCATTTTCGGCAGGCATAATATCAAAAACAACTTGAAAATAGAATGGGTAGGGCTCCACTTAATACCATAGCTGTACCCAAAACAAAATCAAAAATCAAATACAGTATATAAATCAAAACCTCAATCAAAGCATATTAAAAAAAAATAATAATAATAATAATAAAATAAACCAAGAAATGATGAATTTTGACTTCTACCATAGAAGCTCCAAAAGTTCATGAATAGGGGGTAACTCCTGGTCCTTTGGCACAAAAACATTACATTCCCACACAACACCTGGATATTTACTGTAGTTCCACATAAAGTCTGACGGTAATCAGCGTGCAAAAACGATAAGCCTCCTTCCTTCCTTCCCTATTGAACCTTTTAGAACTTGAAACATCAAACAAATGGTAAAATAATTAAATAAAAATAAATTTGGAAGGACAACATACGCATATATTCTCGCTCTGATAAGATCAAATGTTAGTATTTAAAATAAAATAAAAAAAGTGTGGCAAGAGCAGAGATGGATCTATGATAGACACCAAGTCTGAGTGAATAAACCATCAAAAAAAAATTGAAAAGTTTAATACTTGAACGCACAAAAAAAAAATAGAGATCTGAAATATTACCTAGTAAATTATAGGATTCGGCGGCGACATCCCAGGATCTGTTCTGCGTACGGCTTCAGGAAAATTATTTAATTGTCATGTGCCATCTCACGCGCAAGTAAAATGTGTTAAATTCAATTTTTTTTCCTTCACCTGAGAGGCTGAGACAATTGTCAAATATGTTAAAATACTGTTTCGTATAAAATATACACATTCAAATATGATAGCTAAATTTAAATCTGATGTGACATACGGGAGTGGATTATTATTATTATTATTTTTTAGCTGCAGCAGTTATTTTATATCTTTGTGTAGAAATATATTTGTCAAAAACAACTAATAATTGTCATGTCTCAACCCCACATAATTTTTACAAACCTACTTAATATAAGATTGATTAGTTAATAAAATGAGATAGAGACTATATAAAAAGGTTGTATAAAATACACAATAATTTTACATATTGGTAATGTGACAATGTAACTTAGCATATTGTTAGAGATAAAAAAAAAAATTAAACATCATACGTGGTAATGTATATTTTACACAAAAGAGTGTTTTATCTCCAACAATTTGTTAAGATATCTCGTCACGTATGATGTGTAAACAAAAGAGTGTTATACACTACCACGTAGGTGTAATTTTTTTTATCTATAGTAGCTTGTTAAGATACACTGCTACATGACTAATGTATAAAATTTGTGTATTTTACACAGCCACATCAGTATTTTTTTTTTTTTCTTTTCCCTTTTTCTCATTTCATTAACTGATCAACCCTATATTAAATAGGTTTGTAAAAATTATATGGGGTCTAGGCATAACACTAGTTACTTGTTATTGGGGATATATTTTTACACAATGGTATAAAATAACCGTTGGAGTTAAAAATAAATAATCTAAAATTTTTGTATAAAAAAATATATACACAAGATACACTAGTTACATTTATATATAAAAAATTGAGATTTGGTGATATAACGCAGGGTCTTCCAAAAGTATAACAAGTGTTAGAAGTGCATTCTATTGATTCAATATCGATGAATCAGTATCGTCACCGTAGTAGAGTTTAACCACCAAGTTCGGGATGGATTGGTGTGGTTCCTCTACGCCTAGGACACCAGAATATCGAACTATGAATGAAGAAAGACATGAGAGAAAAACATATTGGCTAGTGATTGTGAGACCCCAATTCTTGACTGGAGGGGACACCAAAGGCCTCTGCCCTTCCATCCCCTGGATAGATAGAGAGGGAGGGCAGAGCTTTTGGTTTTTTCATGTTGTCAAAGAGTTGAACAATGGGTGGAGATGCTCTTAAGATACACTACATTAATGATGTGTAAAATTGTTATGTATTTTACACAACATTTTACACAGCCACATCAGCATATTTACTTTCTTCCCTCCATCTTTATCATTTCATTAACTAATCAACCCTATATTGAGTAGGTTTGTAAAAATTATGTGGAGTCCAGGCATGACACGAGATGGTTGTTATTGGGGATATATTTTTACACAAAAAGTATAAAACAACCGCTGGAGCTAAAAATAAATAATTCAAATTTTTTGTGTAAATCTATTATGACACATCAAATTTATATAAATATATATACACACACACAACTGTTGGAGATGCTTTAAGTAGCATAATGGGTGCTACCAATCTAATAATTTCTTAAAAATGAGTAAATGTGTGTGAAATTGTTACATGACATAATGAAAACTTTGACACATCAATTTGAAAAAGTATGTTAAACTTAGAAATGTCAATTTGAAAAAGTATGTTATTTGGTGCGTGGGGAAAATTTTTACATGGCCTCGCCAGTATTGATCCCAAACTAATTAACACTTGACACATCAGTAGATCGATGTGTCAGCATGGCCTAAGCTTTATTCAATTTTTTTTTTACTTGTCGAGTGGTGATTGGTTGAGACCAATGGTCCTGACTACCGAGATAATGTAAAAATTTATAAATTTTCAATACAATTACATACATTCCCAATGATAATTGGTCCATAACCACGTACTAAATTTTGTGTGTTAAGATTAATTTTATCGTACAATGAATTTTCACTAATTGACATACCAATAACATGGCATGCCCGTTTAGAATTTATTACTTTTGCTTTCCGAAATGTAGAAAGTTAGCCTTTATTTATTTGTAATATATTAAAATATAAAAAATGTTCAAAATACCTTTAAATTTAATGATCTATTTGTTTCATTTTCCGTTGGAATCCACTGAGTTTCTTCACAGGGAACTTAATTTCCACCTCACGTACTCTATCCTTCTATTTTAATAATTAAAATGATAAATTTATTCTACTTTTTATTTTAATGATTGAATTGATAAGGTACCCTTCATCTTCTAAATGAAGTATACAAGATTCATGTACAAAATGGGGCAAAACAATCATTTCAGTTACTAAATTTAGAGGAGTACAATGCGTCAAATGTGCAATGCATACATTATTTTATATAGAGAGTCCTGATCTATTGCAACCCTGCGGAGCAAGAAAATTAATCCACATTTTTTATATGGACCTATTAAATCTAAGCATTTTCTTTTAACACAAAACCAATATCACCTTATTTTTAGTTTTTATATTTTATTTTACCATTAGCAATAAAAGATAATTACCAAAATAAAAATAGTAATCTTTGAAAGAATGGTAAACCTATATATGGTAACAATATATTATAGAATATATTCTAACAATTTATGGTAACAATATATTATAGAATATATTCTAACAACAATATTCTTGTATTTCTTGAGCACATAATATTTAGACTATTAGCTTGGACATTTTCAAAAGAGTAAAAAGACAAAATGGGCATTACATCATTACGTCATGTTAAATTTCTAAAAAAAAAAAGTGTATTTTTGCACAATATTAAAAGAATAAATGAATATTAACAATATTTTTAAAATAAAAGGTGAAAGTGCAACAAGAACAAAAAGTATCGTGTCAATGGGTATCTCTTTCCAAAACAATTCATTTCTCTTTTCTTTTCAATGCAATAGCAATATAATCTATTGAATTATGTGACTCAAAAATTATTACAACCTAACTTGCACAAAGCCCACAAAAGAAGGAAATATATTGGCTACAGAAGTATGATGGTGAAGCTTCCTTAGGAAGCTTTGAAATTCTTGGGCAGCAAGTGCCATTTGACTTCCAAAGGAAGCTTTGTAATATACTTGGACACAAAGTATTTTTTTTTGCTATAATTAACCTTGCACTCATTTGATTAAAAGTATCCAAAATCATCAATTGAGTTTATAATATCCGTTAGAGAGTGAGAGCTTGTGGGTGTATTTGGGTTTTGGGTGTTAATCACTTTGCCTTGTAACTCTTTATTTCCATAGTGAAATATTGTTCTGTCTTCTCTCCTTGGACGTAAGTATAGCCGAACCACGTAAATCACTGTTTCGTCTGTGTATGTGTGCTATTTTATTTTCTTGTCATTTATTTTTCTATTGTTCTCATAAACTCTTATTCGATCATTTTTTCATAACAAACTGGTATCAGAGCTCGGTTTGTGTATTGTGTACAAATACTGTTCACACGTACGATACTATACACAGATACTATTCAGGTATTATTCACAAATACGGTACTATTCACCGATAAATATTTTGAGGAGTTTTTGAGACATCGACTAGATACGAGATTCATAAATTTAATAGCAAGATTAGCTTCAATCTTTGGCGCATTAAGATGCAGGCCTGTTGACTCAGCAATGTCCAAAGAAAATGTTGTTCGAGAAAGACAAGTTGCCAACAACCATGTCCAATAAAAATAAGGATGATGTCAATAAAAAGGCACGCATTGCGATTCTTTTGAATCTAACTGAAGAAATGCTGCGTGAAGTTATTGATGAAGACACGACAGCAAAGTTATGGCTGAAATTGGAGAGTCCGTATATGACGAAGTCTCTCACCAACAGATTTTATCTGAAACAGAGACTATACACCCTTCATATGAAAGAAGGTATGTCTCTAAAGGAGCATATTGATTATTTCAATTCTATTATTATAGATTTGAAAAATATTGATATTAAAATTAATGACGAGAATCAAGCCTTTATTTTGTTGTGTTCTTTGCCTCCTTCCTATTAGCATTTTGTTACTACATTACTGTATGGAAAAAACACTATTAGTGTGGAGGATATTAAATCCTTAGTGAACTCTCAGGAGTTGAGGAAAAAGGTATCCAAGAATATTGGAGATGAACAGGTCGATGGTCTATTTGTAAAAGGCAAAAGTGAGACAAAGAGTTCTGGTAGTAAAGGCAAACCTAGATATTATAAAAATTTGGAATGTTGTTTCTGTCATGAGGTAAGGCACATCATCAAGCACTGTCCTAAACTAAAGGTAAATAATGTGAATGGCAAAGAGAGAGTTTAAAAAGTAGTTTCTGTGGCAACTGCTACAACGAGTGATTCAAAAAGTGATAAATATGTTCTCGTGACAATCTTATGTTCAGGTATGTCATTTAATGACATTTGGATTCTTAATTCTGGTTGTTCCGTTCATATGTGTCCCAGGGATTCTTTCTCCTCCTATAAAGAAGTGAAATGTGATTCGATTTTGACGGCAGATATGAAAGCTTTCAAAATTTTAGGAATTGAAACAGTCAATATCAAGACACATAATAGGTTGGTGAGAACAGTATCAGATGTGCAACATGTACCAGATCTGAAGTTGAATCTTATTTCAGTAGGTGTGCTAGATTCCAAAGGTTATAAGGTTGTAACAGATGGTGGAACAATGATGGTCGTGATGGATTCTCTTGTAGTGCTACAAGGCACCAATGTGAAAATTTTGTATCTTTTCCAAGGGAATACAGTAACAGGTGGAGCTACTAAAATATCTTCTACAGTTCACAAAAATTTGCATTCAGGCCTTGACAAAGGAGGAGTTAGAAATAGGAGTTACGATTCTAGTTCTTAAAAGAGTTGTGAGTGGACTACACAATGTGATGGGAGAATGAAGTTCGTTTTCAGATGACAACTGAAATTGCAATAGTCTTTATAGGGAGGCAAACCTACGTGGACAGGTGTGATATTGACTTGCAATAATCTTGGTGGTAATGAGATAATCTATTTGAGTGCCATTAAGATGCGTGGGAGGTAAGTAGTTGGTTATATTAGAGATGCGAGGAAAAGTCAAGGACATCTTATTCTCCACAAGGGTGAGAAAATGACTTTTCATTACCAACTTGTGGTTTGTGGGCGATTGGAGAAGGTTGCTAAAGAAGATGTCAAACTTAAAGTTTCTGAGGGTGTTTTTGGTAAGCGCTTAGAGTTTGACAAAAAATACTAGAGGTGTGTTTGTGACTGCACAAGACATGCACGGGTTGAAGAATGAGAGCCCGATGGTTAAGTTTAAAGATGACTCAAATTTAACTAAAATTTGTTATTAATTTGTTTTGTTGGAGAAAATAGATTGTTTAGCAGAGATACAGTGGCTCATTTGGAATTTTTGGCAAATGTGGAGATTTGTTGAATTATGTGGCTCAAAAATTATACAACCTAACTTACACAAAGCTTACAAGAGAAAGAAGTATATTGGCTACAGAAGTGTGATGGTGAAGCTTCCAAATTAGCTTCCTAAGGAAGCATTAAAATTCCTGGGCAGCAAGTGCCATTTGGCTTCCAAAGGAAGCTTTGTAATATACTTGGACACCAAGTATTTTTTTTGGGCTATAAATAGCCTTGCACTCATTCGATTAAAAGAATTTGAAATCATCAATTGAGTTCGTAATATCCTTTAGAGAGTGAGAGCTTGTGGGTATATTTGGATTTTGGGTGTGAGCCATTTTGCCTTATATCTCTTTATTTTCATAATGGAATATTGTTTTATCCTCTCGCCGTGGACGTAGGCATAGCCGAATCACGTAAATCCTTATATCGTTTGTGTGTGTGTGTGCTATTTTATTTTCTTGTTATTTATTTTTCTCTTGTTCTCATAAACTCCTATCCGTCTTTTTTCATAACATAAACTTCACACGCTTCACGCAACCACCAAGACATTTGGGTCCAAGTCGGCGGTGCACTCCATCCTCCACCAGGTGTCCTAGCTTGGAAATCGTTTTCTTCCACTTTACCGCTGCACAGTCGGTGAGGAGAGAAAGTATTGGACTTCAAGTCTAAATTTTCAAATTGAGTAAGCTTTATGAGATTTAGGAATTAAACGATGTGCAAATGGCTTATATTAATAGATGGTATCAAAATAATTGGGATTAGGGGCACAAATTGTAACAAAATATTTGGGATTTGTTTGTAAGTTATGCCCTTTTTAAATCATTAATCTCACCACATGTAATGCAAATGGGTGAAGTGCAAAAAATTCCCTGTATTTTTTAAAGTGTGCAAATAATCCTCCTATAGTTTAAAAAATGTGCAAATAATACCTCTCGCGTTCAAAAACCACTCATGTAGTTTCAAAAGTGTGCAAACAATGGCTTTTTATTTGGTTAAAATTACTTGATGGATGAAAAGACAAAAATGCCCTCTAAATTTCTGATAAGAAATATAATAAAAAAATACAAGAAGTTGAAATTACCTTAATGGACATACTAAGAACCTGTTTTGGATTGCTTCTCTACTAGTAAAAAGCGCTTTCATTTTTAAAAACTGTAGTGATTTGCGTTTGGTGACAAAAATAAGTGCGATTAGATAGTAGAGATTTCATATAAAAAAAAAAACGCCTTCACTTGAAGCTACAAATCGTAGCTTTTAAAATTGTGTTTGAAGTAGACGTAGATTTTTTATGATAATTATACTATTTTAGATAATTTAATCCCTCTTTACTTTTTATGAATACAATTTTGTCCCTAGTGTTAAAAGAATATAAAAATATTATGCAAACCAATTTGTGTTGTCTGGATATTAGACTATTATTTATTTATTATTATTTTTTTTTTTGGAAGTTAAAGCAATTACTCACACATTCTACCTCCACCGAGGTTCGAATCCCCGACCTCCCCTTTAGGGATGAAGGGGTGATACCGCTAGGCCAATTGGTCATTTGGTCTGAATATTAGACTTGCTAGTATTGTTGTTGTGGTACCTTTCTCTTTAAGAAACCTTTATATTAAAAATTTAGTATCATTCCTTTTAAGAAACTTATACATTATAAATTCAAGTTATATTAGAAGTTTAGTTTAGTAGGAGTTCAGTTCCATAATCATCCAATTTTTATCATTTATTTGACAAAATCTATATTTATATTATTTCTTGTCCATATATCAACATGTTTTTTTAGATTAACTTCTTAAATCGGGTAATTATTACTTTTGATTAGAGTTGCGTTGGAAAAATTTTGGATTTTACTCTTAGGTTAACTTTATTTAAAACTAAACTCACATAAAGCTACAATTAGTATATTCATGAAAAAAAATCAAGCTATAATTAGTAAAACTAAACTTCAATCTTGAATCTTATACAATTTGAATTTCATAAATATGAGTGCTGATGTTCTATTTTTTTTCTTTTGGTACACAAGAATTCATATTATATAGAACCAAAACAAAATATACAGAGGATAGGGATACTATTAGTAAATTCTGTAGTAAAAGTGTTTTAAGCAACATTGTTACCAAACAAATTTAAAAATGCTTTAAATATAAAAAAAACACTCACAAAATGCATAAGATGTTTTTTACTCACAGCAATTTTATAACAGTTCTATTGCTAAAAGTACTTTTATGATTTTAACAACAATCCCAAACGGCACAAAAACCATGTGGCATAAAAATAAAAAAAAAGTACTGCTATTTTGCCCAACATAAAAAAAACCCGATATATATCGACTTCTACATGGATGTCACTGTATGGGCTACTTTAAAATCTAAATATATTAATATAGCTGTTAACAAAAATTGGAAGATCTTTTTCTCTCTCTAACCAAGTAAAGTAATAATGCATCATCTCTCCACATCCTATCGTGAAACGCCGTAAAACTGCAATAACATCTCTTTTCCAATCTATCATCAAAATTACTTTCTAAACAGGTAATACAAAGAAAAGAATCAAGCAATACAATGAATCCCGATATTCCCTGAAACATAATCAAGAATTTGCAATGACCCCTATAGATTAAATGAGTACTTAATATTTATTATCACGTCTTCTTGTTTCCCATTTTTTTTTTTTTTATTTAATGATTTTTCAGACGACAGAGAAGAAAAAAAATTTAGTTCGAATCTCTCACTAGAAAAAATAATTTTGTAAAGATATATATATATATATATATATATATATATATATATAATTCCGTTCGAATGAAAAAGTTTGAATTTTGTAAAGTATGGCGAAGAAAACGAGAAACTAAAGGGTATTTTTGTCTGGAAAATATAGTGCATTTAATGCGATGAGAGAGATTCGGAGCATCCATTATTGTATTGCCACGTCAAAGTCGGTTTTTTTTGTCGATACGAAAGTGTCATCAAAATTATCATTTTCCAACAATTAGTATATTCATGAAAAAAAAATCGAGCTATAATTAGTAAAACTAAACTTTTGTAATACCCCATAATTTGAAGGAAATTATTAAATGAGTTTTGTTTGATTAAATTGGATTAAATTAAATTATATATATATATATATATATGTGTGTGTGTGTGTGTGTGTGTGTGTGTGTGTGTGTGTGTGTGTGTACATTTTATTATTATTATTATTTTGTGCTTTGAATTATTTAATGTATGTTAGTTATTTATGTGCATTTAAATTATTTAATGTTAAGAATTATTTATATGATTTTTTTTTAGAATTTTAAGTTAGTATTTGCTGGTGGGTTGAGAACTACATTTAATGGTTTGATTATAGTAAATTTCGTATCTTTAAAGGGAATTGTATAGCACTAGGTATTATCAGCTAAAAAAAAATAGCTTCTGAATTGCTTTTGACTATCTTATGTTGGGGTTGGTAAAACAGGAGGCAAATGGGCCGATATCTGCGCCAATAGTTAATGGATGAAGGACTTTAGTGTGTTGTACATAGCCTATTTAAAGACTTCATGAGAAAGACTCCAAATAATTTATTAGAGAGAGAAGGAGTATTTATGAAGAGAGAGAGTTGGTATATATATATACTATGCTTACCTTGGTGTGGAGAGTGAGGAATGAGAGAACCAGAGAGGACCGTAGGATTTGGAAACGAAGTTTGAGGAGGTGGCTGGAGGAGACTTGCAGATTGATTTCAATACGAAAATCAAAAGCAAGTCCAAGCTCTTCTCTTCCCCTTTGAATTTATAAAGTTTTCACCTCTGTGCTTATGCAATTTTATGATCAAGAATCATGCTAGTTTAGGTGATTAATTATATTTTTATTTTTATGATGAATTTTAGAATTAAAATAATTTTAGATTTTTTTTTTTTTTTTTTTTTTTTTGTATTTTCCGGCCATTTTATGCATTCTGCAACTTCTGGCGAAGTTTTCCGGTCATCGACGGCGACAATAGAAGAAGGGTCTGTGATCCAGTGCGGCGCGGCTATATGAAACACCATGCACGCGCGAATCCAGACCATCAATCTTGATGATTTATAAGGCTTCAATAAGGTGCGGTGCATGCGCATGAATACACCCATGCAAGCGCGAGAAATGATCCGGTACGGCGCGCACTATCAGAGTTGATATAGTAGCGAATCAGAATGCGCCATGTGTCAGGAGCTTAGCTTTTAATCCAGTGTGGACGCGCTCATTATAGTGTTTGAGCTCAACCTATTATTTTGCCTGTTTTGGGACACGAAATTGAAATGGTCATAACTTAGTGTTTTTAACTCCAAATTGGGTCATTCTTGGGTCGAAACTTAAGGATTTTTCGTCAGCTTTCCAATGGTATTAATTTCATTTTCAGATTCTTATCCTACTAGGAGTTACTTCTGTTTTAGTGAGATAGTGTCGTGAAAATTAGTTAAACCGAGATGAATTATTTATTGAAAATATTTTATTATGCTAATATTGGTATTTAAAATTAATTGGGTGATGTTTTGCTTGGTAACTACTGTTAAGTAGTTTTATGATCTTTGTGATTATTATTTAATCATAAATGTAGTATTATTTTAATTAATGATACAAATCATTATTATTATTTTATTAAGTGATTTTAATTAGTATGAGTATTCGGATATTTTTATGATGAATTATTTTTAAAATTGTAAATTTATTCATGATACTAATCATGCCATAGTTGTTATTAAAATATAACGGATGTTTTTTTTTATAAGTTTAATTAGCTTATAAGCCATTGCTAATATTAATCATTAACATGTTTTATGATGTGTGTATCTTATAGAAATTATTATGTCATTTAAATTGCAATCATTATTACTTTTATATGCTTGTGTGGAACCACGTGAGCTGGCTAATAAATTTAGACTCACTTTACTGGGACAAATTTTATGGTTGTTGGGTATGAGGTTGATTATTTATATGCATGTATGAAAACACATGAGCTGGCTAATAAGTTTAGACTCACTTTACCGGGACAGATTTTATGGATGTTGGGTATGTGGTTGATTATTATTGAGTTTCTTGCTATTGTGTATTTACATTTATCGTTTATGGAATTCATTGCACATTTTTTCTTTTATTGCATTTCAGTGATTAATAATTTATATTTTAGTGGTGTATATTTCTATATTAATAGATATTATTACTGGTATGGTTTTTGATTTGAGATGATTATTTTATCGGTTTTCTGTTGGGATGTAATGGAGAGGACTTGCTTGTGGGTCTAACCCACCTTTTGTTGAAACATTTCAGGCCCTCGTCAGTTTCATTAGCAGGGCTAAGGTTTTAGCTGTTCGTTGCATCTACCTTACCTCTACTCTTACTATTTACTCCAGGGTTGGAGTTTTATCTATTTAGATATTAGACTTATCTACTTCAGTTATGTAGTTGGTTTTGAATTTAGGGGTCTTTTTTATGAGATTCCCAAGTTGTATTTTGGAACTTTTATTTTGTATCAGATGACTGTAATCCTATTATCAGTTAGACTTCCCTTCTGCTTAATTTATCCTTTCAGTTTTATTTTATGTTGTATTCTGTGCTTGTTTATTATCAATTGTTTTCGATATCCATATATTTTTAGGTGTGGACTTGATCAACTCACACGCGAAAATTTGGGGGTATCACAACTTCAATCTTGAATCTTATACAATTTGAATTTCATAAATATGAGTGTTGATGTTCTATTTTTTTTCTTGGCTAAAGTGCAAACAACCCCCCTGAATTATCACAAATCGGTATTTTACCCCCTTGAACTATAAAAATGAACAAATCAGTACCACAACTACCCAAATCCGTGCAAGTTAACCCTTGAAGCTCAATTCCGGCCACTTTCTGGCCAACTTTATTGTAGATTTACAAAACTACCCATTGTAATTAAGAAAAAAAATACTAAAATAAATAATCAGCGTGAAATACCCTTAATGCCCCTCATGTGACCTAAACGTTGCCTAAGTGTTGTAACCCTCTCTATTCGTCGGCAAATCTAATCGGCTTCATAAGATGGTCTCCATCGCATCGGAGGCTGCAAAACAGAGCTTGTTGATTGTTAGATCTATTTCCGAGGGTGTCACCATGGCTATGGATGATGGCCATCCGAGAAGTATATTGATTGCTGAGAATCCGATGAAGAACGATAATGGCGACGGCGAGACTGAATCGGCAGCAAGGACTGAATCGGCGATGTCCAATTTCAGGCAAGGATTCCTGGTTCGGCCCCTTGGTGCAGCGATGGCGATGGCAGCATAGGCCGGCAATAGGCTGTGGACAGGTCAATTGTGAATTTGCGGCGTGGCACCGGCGGGCAAAGACAACTCAGCTATGAGCTTTTTGGTGGTGAGTTCAGTTGTGATGAACTCGCGATGCAGCACTAATGGGTAAGAATTGGCCGATTGGCTTTACTGGTTTTGACCTAAATTGCCGACAACTGATTCACTTATAGGCCCTCCCGGCATGTCATGATCTAGACGGAGCCCCTTTGGATCATCTTCGGCGATAATGTGGCCGAAAATTGTGCATATCATAGAAGAGATGATGTTTGGAGGAGTGCGATATTTTGGGGGTACCTAACATCAAAGAATCCAAATCAGAAATGCTCCCCCCCATACACGAGTTCGTTTTCCTTTCAGAAGAAAATGATAACAACCCACAACATCTCTCTCACTCTAAAATCTCTCTCTCCCTCTATAACCATCCATTCTTCTTTGTTTTTTCTTTCCTTTTCATGTGCTTTTTGATTGCTATTTGTTATTACCCTCTGCAATCTTCCCTTTTGATTTGTTCTATTATACGGAGTAATTAGGTTCTTCATTTGCTTTTTCTTTCTTGCATTCCTTGATCGAACCAACACTGGTCATCAGAGGCTTAAGGCGACGAGAAATATTTCGAGCTTGATAGACAACACTTTTGGATAAACTAAAATAAAGAGAAAGATCATCAGTAATGTTTCCATCTCAGATCATCAGTAATCTTCGGCTCAGTTGCATCAACTGCCATTTTAGTTTTACACATAAAGCTTGAAGAATATGGATTAGAAATCAACTCAATTGATTCGGAGATTGAAAAAGTAGAAGTTTGGGTGTTGAGTAATTGGGGCAAATTCACTGTGCTGCATTTCCGGCCGACTTCATTGTAAAAATGAAAATGAATAAATAAATAATAGTATAAATGAGTATTTCAAGGCAATTTTGGAATTAAAATAAAATGACTGCACTTGTGGGTCAGAAAGTGGCCGGAATTGAGCTTCAGGGGTTAACTTGCATGGATTTGGATAGTTGTAGTACTAATTTGTTCATTTTTGTAGTTCATGGGGTAAAATGCCGATTTGTGATAGTTCAGGGGGCTGTTTGCACTTTTGCCTTTTTTATTTTTATTTTTTTGGTACGGAATAATTCATATTATATAGAACTAAAACAAAATATATAGAGGATAGGGATACTATTAGTAAATTATGTAATAAAAGTGTTTTAAGCAACATTGTTACCAAATAAATTTAAAAAAATGCTTTAAATATAAAAAACAGTCACCAAAGATGTTTTTTTGCTCACAGTAATTTTATAACAGTTGTATTGCTAAAAGTGTTTTTATGATTTAACATCAATCCCAAACGGCACAAAAACCATGTGGCATAAAAAAAAAAAAAAAAGGGTAAAGTACACTAACACCTCCTGAAGTTTGCCAAAAGGACACTCAGAGGAAAGTTTGCCTATTTTGGGACAATGACATCCCTTGAAGTTTGATACATCTGCCAAAGACACCCCAATGGTAATAAATTGACATTTTTACCCTTTAACTTTTATATTGACTAATTTAAATACTGAAATGACCTTTCTAATTTCATACTCATAACAATTTTTTTCCTTATCTCCTCTCTATTTTCTCTTCCTCAGCCCCCAACACCAACACACATTGTCACACATACACACACACACACATAAAAAATGAAAGTGGAGTATTTAAATATTGCTAGGGCTCAATCATAACAAATGTCCTAATGCATCCAACAACCAAAATTCATATTTTGTAGATATAACTTTTCTTTTGTAAATATAATTTTTCTAGTCTCACAGAAATTAACAAACACTGCAGATAGGATGGATTGAACATAAATATTGAAAAATTTAAAACCAAAACTAGAAAAATTACATCTATAAAAACAATGAAAATTTCAAAACAACTTGAATCATCAAATCAACCTACCAAGTTATTTGGAGAATTTAATAACCATAAAATGGCCAAAAGTTAAAACTTAGTTTTACTTAAGGAAAACATCAAAGTAATTAGATTTATTAACTGAAAAAAATACAAGTAATTGATGTATTATTTATTAAATAAGTATGAACGCATCATTTGTGTGACAGTATGTGTGTATATGTGTGACAATGTGTGTTGGTGTTAGGGGCTGAGGAAGAGAAAATAAAAAGGAGAGAAGGAAAGAAATTGTTATAGGTATGAGGTTAGAAATGTCATTTCAGCATTTAACTAAGTCAATATAAAAGTCAAAGGGTAAAAATATCAATTTATTATCACTGGAATGTCTTTAGTAGATGTATCAAACTTCATAGGGTGTTATTGTTTCAAAATAAACAAACTTTCTTCTTAGTGTCCTTTTGACTGTGTGTTAGTGTATTTCACCCCAAAAAAAAAAAAAAAAAAAAAAAAATACGCTCTCTCTTTTCATCTCCATCAGGTACAGATGATCTCCTCTTTCACTTCCTCTGCAACCTCTCATATGGCCGTCCATACTCAGGTCTCATCTCCGACGGTGTCGACAATGATTTGTGGGGTTCGCAACTTCTTCGGCTAGATCGATGCTTCACCAAAGAGTCTTGCATGCCCTGTACCACCACAGCACTCGGCAATCTCTTCCTCATCATCATCTATGATCATCTGATGTTCCTTACTGCTACGTACCTCTCCAATGGAAGCGAGTTCTTGTTAGAGGACTGTTTCTTCCTCATCATCGTCTGATCTCAATTTGTTTAATTTTGATTTGGATTTTGCTTCTGTCTGGTTGCTCAGAAACTGAAGGAAAGGGAAAGGTAAGAGAAAACCCCCACTTTTTGGTTTGATATGATATGAGAATTTATGGAATTTTCACTACTGCCAACTTGAATTTATTTAATAATTCAGCAAACCCCCAATTTGATATGATTTGAATTTTCTGGGTTTACGCGGACTCGAAATGGTAGGCAAAACCCCAATGGTCAGAAATTGTCGGTGGAAAGTCGGCCGGAGGGGTTGATTTTGGCAAGTACAGAGAAGGGGTCAAAAGTTTTGGTGGTAAAGTTGATCGGAGGGGCAACGACGATAAAAGATCATCGGTATCGAATGGGTTTGGCGGTGAGGCGACGGAAACGTGAGTGTGGAGTTGAAGAAGGCGTTGATGGGGGCTGCTAACAATGTACTCTCTGGTTTAATCGAGAAGTGTTCTACAGTTAGCATTTAAAAAGACTAAGGGACTCAGTTTTTCTCTCTTTTTTCTGGTAGTGAGGTGAGGTCTCTTTAGTCTTGCATTGTTTGGGATTTTGTTTAAATTTGGGTTGCGTTTAGTAATGTTTTTGTTTTCCTGAAAAAAAAAAAAAAATGATTATACTTTCTTGAATGAAAATAAAAAATTAAAATAATATTTATTAACATTCATTATTGTTACAAATTTAAAAATATAAAATAATAACTGTATTTAATAATACAACATATTTATTACAAAATATACATATTATTCTTTAAATTTTTATTTTTTTATTTTTATTTTATTTTTTTCATTGCAAGAATTTTAAAAGTTAGTGATCAGAGGAGAGGATAAGGGGAGGGTAAAGGAATTTAATATGAACTTTCGGACACATGGTGCAACCCAACCACTCAGATACCATACTTGCTTCCATGAATATCAAAAAATCATAAATCTAATTTAAAATTATAAATCTTAAAAATATACAAAATTAGATATACCAAAACAAAAATATTCCCACCAATTATGTATATAAATATATGTATATGTATAATATATACACTTATTATGTGATATATAATATATTTAACATAAGATAATTTATTATGAATAAAAAATATTAAATAATATATCTTATATGTAATAAAATATATATTGTGTTATAATATTGTAAATTAATTATAATTTAATATTTAAATGTAATATAATATAGATATGATAAATAATAATATAAAATATTTACTACTTAGTAATTTAATAACATTATATTCTATATCAAAAATTATTTTGTCACAAAAAATAATTTACATTATTATTTAATATATTATATATTAAAATATATTTTTATCAAATAAAAAATGATATACAATATTTAATTTATTCTATATTAAAAATATATATTTTTATTAACATTTAATATGCAACTGTATTACGCAAATAATATGAATTTTATTTGAAATGAATAGTGTCTGTGCAACAATATTAGTGAAAACGTTTCTGCACTACAGTGCTGAAAACATAAAAAACATCATTTTGATATTTTATCTTTTCTTCACAAAAATTGAAAACGTTTTCTGTTATAGAAAAATAAAAACATTTTATTGAACGCAATTTTTGTTTTTATTTGGCCTTTTTAGAACTTGATAACATAAAACAAAAAACGTTTCTCGTTATTAAACGCAGCCTTGGTTTATTTATAGGAGGATATGTCTGGAGTTGGACTATATTTCTATATTTCTTGTGGCAAGGTTTGGATAAGAAGCTTTAGTTTTTATTATTTATTTATTATTATTTTTTTTGTCTTTAATTGAGTATCAAGTCAAATTATCAACATTAAGGAGAGGCTTTGTGCTCAATCAGCTTAACAGCATGGAGGTTTTACAGCAATAATTTACTCTGGGTAGCTTGCTAGGTCAATCTTGGTTCATTCAGGATTAATTCTTTCTGATTCTTGTTATGTGATGACGATACGGTCAGTCGACTCAGTCTACATGGTTGGTTGGTGATGTTCTTGGTTTTCTGGGTAGAATTTCTCTATATCTAACGCTTGTATTCTTTGTATTTTATTTTGTGTGAGGCCTCCTGTTGCTTCTTGTGTCCTGTCGGACTTCTTTAGTAAATTCTCTTTTATTTGTACAAGCTTACCACTAAAAATAAATAAATCAAATTATCAACGCAAATTATATAGAGAGCAAAAATTCCAAAAAAGAAATTATATATATACAGGGAGAAAAGTGTTAGAGAGGAGAGAGAAAATATAAAAAAATTGAAGATTATTTTGAGAAAGAGCCGTAAGAGAGGAGAGAATAAAAAATAAAAAATTAGAAATTAAAAAGAAATAATTAAATAAGGGTATTGTATATATTATACATAGAAAATGAGAGACAAATGAGTAAAGGATATTTAGGTAGTGCCACCAATGATTTCAAAAAGCTACCGGTTGAAAGCTCTGCTAAACATGAGAAATTTGCATTTGCCCTATAAATGGGTAGGGGGCAAAATGAGAAGTAAAATTGTTAAACGATTGTGGGAATGGAGTAAAAAGTTCCCCCTTTCTGTAATTTTGGGCTGGGGTGGGGGTAACAAAACCCCTCGTTTGTTAACCACCATGTGCATAAAAAAAAAATAGGGATAATTCCTAATAAATGGAGCTTTGGAGGAATTGTGCCAAATACATGGAGTCAATATTTTTCTTTCCAGAATGCTGGATTTTTCCCAAAGTTGGACACAGACATGGAATTTATACAGTCTTGCTTCTTTACTTCTGACCCATACGTCCAGCTACTCGGCATCCCCCATACCTGGGTTGCGGGCCCGCCTCCGGCATGATTGTCCAGCCCGTCGTCGGCTACTACAGCGACCGATGCACCTCCCGTTGCGGCCGCCGGCGCTGGCCTCATCGCCATCGCCATCTTCCTCAGCTACGCCGCCGACTTCGGCCACCTATTCGGCGACTCCTACAATAAATCCCCGAAAACCCTCGCCATCGCCATCTTCTTCGTCGTTGGATTCTGGATCCTCGATGTCGCCAATAACATGCTCTAAGGCCCCTGCCGTGCCTTTCTCGCCGACCTCTCCACCGGCAACCAAAGCAAAACCCGAATCGCGCCTATTTTCCTTTTTCATGGCCGTCGGCAATGTCCTCGGCTACGCCGCCGGGGCTTATACTAAACCTTCACCGCATATTCCCTTTCTCACGAACCCATTCATGTGATCTCTACTACACAAATTTCAAAAGCTGTTTTTTATATTGTTACTATTCCTAACAATAGTATCTCTGTGTCTGGTACCTGAACCCTTACCGGAACTGGTAAATGCAGTTGAAGTGAAGGAGTAACGAAGGGAGAGAATGTGCAAAAGATGGTGAATTGGTAATTGGGTAATTTTTTTAACAATAGTATAGATAGTTTGGGAAGCAAAAGATTATGTACGGTATAATTTCATGTCTGTGTCCGACTTTGGGATAAATCCATCGTTCTGGAAAGAGAAATGTTGACTCCATGTATTTGGGACAATTCCTCCAAAACTCCATTAATTAGGAATTATCCAAAAAAATGTGTGACGGAAATGCGAATGGACTTAAATACTCCTCTTTTTATGATGAAAAGTAAAAATACAAAAAAGCCCAGTACAAAAAATCCTTGCATCCCCGCCGGCTGTGTCGCGTCCCTAGCAAAGAAATGCTTTGTCGCCGCCGTTTCGACTCACCATCAGACCTTGTTCGCCGCCATATAGCATCGCTATCCTGAGCACATCCATATATATATATATATATATATATATATATATATATATATATATCTTCAAGAGAGATGAATCAAGATGGAAGCTTTCTGTTTTTGGCCCATGAACATCACAGATCTACATCCGGTCGGTTTGGTCGTGTTGTTTTCCGATTTGGCTCTCTGTTTGGTCTGAACGGGAACTGAAACACGCCGGACCGGTACTCGCTACTAGGTCAGACCAAGCTTACCTAAAGAGGTTGGACAAAGCTCGCCGTTTGTTCACCGGAGTCGCATGCATGTCTTGCAACTCACTGGATGGTCACCAAAATGGGTCTCATTGTTATGGGTTTTGCTGAAATTGCAGCTTGCCGGATTTCTGCCACCGGAACTGTTGTTCGCCTTAACTAAGACATGCTGGGGTTGTTCGGTCTTTGATTGCAGCTCGCCGGACTTGTTGCTGCAGAATGAAGATTACCGGAAAAGCTGGATACTTCTGAACTAGAGGTGCGCTGGTTCAATCACCGTCACCGGAGCTAGTAGTTATAGTTTTGGAGCTCGCGGTTGTGTCCCCGTCACCGAAATGGGTATGTCTTCAGTCTTCGCCGGAGTTCGCACCGACAGAAGTACACCGAAGATGAAGCTTTCTCTATATTTGCACAGACGGGAGATCACCGGAATCATGGTTCATCTGAACTGAAACTTGGGTGTGTCACCGGTTGGTATTGGGTCTTCAATCAGTCCGCTGATTCAGTTGACAATATGAGACTGTGGGTCCCCGGTAGTGGCAGCGGCGATGCACTTCAATGGGGTTAGGGCATTTTGGGAATATAAAAAGATTATTTTGGAGTTTTCAGCTCTTAAAATAGTCATTTCCGGCACGTGACTATTTAATGAATCTGAAATTTGCTCCAGTGGAGCAGATCCAGTGCACATCCAAGGCATGAGGTGAAACTATCTTAACCCATTTGCTACATCAGTTGCGAGGCCCAGGACTGAACTGGTTCAGTGAGAAGCAAATGGAGAGGATTTTTTTTTGAGAAAATTACATATAAATGGAGTCAAAGTTCCATATTTATTTAGAGACTGAGTCAAAGTTCTATATTTCTCTAAAATGGATTGCTGAGGTGGCACATGATTTTTTACTGTTTAGAAAATTGTGGTGCCTAAAATGCCATTCCCTAACAAAAAAGTAGTACATTCAGTTCAAAAAAGTAGTACCTTCGTGAGTGTTTAAAAAATATGGTACCTGGACGCCAAAAAGTAGTACCTTCAGTTCAAAAAAGTAATACATTCAGTTCAAAAAAGTAGTACATTCGCGGAAGGGTATTTTAGGCACCACAATTTCTAAACAGTAAAAAACCATGTGCCACCTCAGCAATCCATTTTAGAGAAATATGGAACTTTGACTCAGCCTTTAAGTAAATATGGAACTTTGACTCCATTTATATGTAATTTTCCCTTTTTTTTCCCTATTTAACCGCCCTTTATTATCGGAAAGTTGATCCCTAGCCTTCCTTACAACATTTTGACATATAACCTGGATTTATATATACACACAAAATACTCCCTCAAATATAGGGGTATAATTGGCATAAAATCAAAATCAGGGTGTTTTGTAGTCTTTTCCCTTCATATATATATATATATACACACACATCTATTTTTTTTGGTTTAATTATATATACACATCTATGTTACATGTCTCATGCCTCTTTTCTTCCATATCAACAGTAATCTAATTATGATGGAAGGGTAGGGAGGCCTTTGATGTCCTCTCCGGTCGAGAATTGGCTCGACCTATGAATTGCAAGACAGGAACATCGGATACTGACGGTGGAGGACGGTGGAAAATCACCTCTAATGAAATAGTGCAAGCATTTGATCCATTTCTGTGAATGAATAGTATTTACCATGGTGGATAAAAATTATATTTGCTTTATATAGAATTTTAGTATATATATATATATATACACTCCGGTTCAAATATACTTTTCTTTCTTCCCTTATTTCTTCTTCCCCCTCCTTAGCAACCCATTTGAATAAAATTGAAATCCCGCCACCCAGCCCTTCTTCTCTCCCAAAATATCAATCAACCTAGTTTAGAATTTGATTTCTTTCTAAATAAATTTTGATTAAAATCCCGTCACCCAGCTACCTTTCTTCTCTCCCAAAATTTCAATAAACACATTTTAGAATTTCAATCAACACATTTTAGAATTTGATTTATTTTATTTATTTCGAAATAGAATAAGCGATCCTATAATTGAAGAAAAGATCATACGATATCTTTGTTTCTGTCATTCTTATGGAAATAAGAGAATTTCCTTGAAAATTATAAAATCTGAAAATTATACCTGTATCCCAAATTATCCTTATTTGCTACATCACAACAATTTCCCAACTGTAGCACAACAATTTCCCAACATTTTTGTAACATATATCCCAACGTATTTGTAAAGTTGTGCATCACAACATTTTCCTAAAGTACATTCCAACATTTTCGAACAAACATCCCAACTTATTGGTAAAGTGCATTATAACATTTTCCTAAAGTGAATCCCAACATTTTTTCTAAAGTGAATCCCAACAGTTTAATTGGTACACCAGCATCGTTCCCTTCCAACATTTTAAAGTTGGGAAGAAGGTCCGAGGGTTAGCGTTCTTACCGTTTTGGTGCATCCCAACATTTTCCTACGGTGAATCCCAACATTTTTCTACAGTGAATCCCAACATTTTTCTAAGGTGCATCCCAACTTATCCCAACTTTTCCAACCTAGCCTCAGACCTTCTTCCCTTCTTCTTCGTTTTCCTTTCCCTTCTTCTTCATCTTCGTTATTCAAAATTCAAATCCTAACCCTCACACCTTCCTTCTTCCCTTCTTGTTTGACTCAGACCTTCCTTCTTCGTCTCAGACCTTCGATCTTCACTTCTTCTTCTTCGCCTCATACCGCCGTTCTTCACTTCTCTTCTTCGCATCAGACTGCCATTGGTAGATAAACCATTAAAACAACTAATTTCATTAAATAAAACAATTAATACAAATAACTCAATTGATTATCAACAATTAAAATAATTAGCCAAATAAACACATAAAGAATATAAAATTACAATAAAACCATATAAGAAAATACCGTGACATTAGGGGTATTACATAGTTGAACAACCAGACTTTGTTACCTAGCTCGAAATTTTTCCTCACAACGTGCTTATCATAAAACGCCTTGGTTCTAGCTTTGTAAATTTCGTAAGCATCATTGTGAAGTTTTTCTAATTCACTTGGCGGCAATTTCCTCTCTCTATCTATCTATATATATATATATGCCCTATGAATCCATATTGTTGGGGAAAATAAATTAAATTCACAACTGATTCATTCGCTGCCATCCTATATCCATGAAAAATAAATGATCTGAAAGTGGGTTTGCTTGGTATTTTGATGACCAAACTCATATATATCTATTGTGATGTAGTGGGAAAAATGAAGTTCGATGAGAGAGAGAGAGTAAAGAGAGAGGAATGGTTTGGTGATGCACATAGCTGCCGCCATGGTCACGGTGGTTGTGGAGTCTAAGCTCACTGTACCAAACAACAATGAATTTCATTGAACCCACAAACAATTATCCAAAACATATACTCTCTATATATGTGTGTATGTATATATATATATATATATTAATTTCAGAAACAAACATGGTTTCTCTAAAATCAACCAACTCATAATGATTACACCACCAACCGAAGTGGAACAGAGATTTGCTCCATGAGTTTGTGCAAGAAGAAGAAAGAGCGTACGAATCCACCATGAAAATCCACATCGTCCGAGTCGGCGAAGAAGCAGACAACGCCGGCGTTTCCATGGAGGAAGCTGTGACTCTTCATTAGGCCTGGGTTCTTGATGCGTATAACGTTTCTCGATCCGAGCAATCTGCGTGCAGAAGTAGAGAACGTTGACGACCAGGTGGTTCTCGATGCCTAAGAAACTATCTCGATTATAAGCAAGAGACCGCTTACAGAGACTGGAAGGGGACTGGGGTGTGGCAAAATTGTGAATGACACCTGAAATTCTTGCGATACGATTATTTTTTACTATCCGATCAGAGGCCATGAGAGAAAAGCAATTACCTTGATTTTGAAAAGCAGTTCATTGATTGAAAATCAGTGTATGATTCAAGCGATCTTGCCCAATACCAGGTCAAGCACTTAACCTATAACAAATCCAATCATCACCACCAAACAAATGCTTGAAACCCTTTTCAAACTAACGGTTGTAGTGACGGACTGATGGTGGCGGCGGCTATGGTGGTAGAGGTGGAGTCTTGGAGATAGAGAAGAAGAGAAAGAGGTGGGCAGGTATGGGTATAGAGAAAAAGATGGCCCAATGAAATAATTTATAAAGGTCAAAGGGTAGTAACGTCAATTCAGTAGGTGTGTCATCGTTGGGGTGTCTGTTAACTTAATCAAACTTGAAGGGATGCTATTGTTCAAAAAAAAAAAATAAAAAATAACTAACTTTCATTTCACTGTCAATAGAGTAAACTTCGGGGGTGTAAGTGTAATTAATCCTATAAAATATTATAGCATTTGGTTCGTAACAATCCGAATCCCACTGTGTTTGGAATGTTGGATTTGATGGGATTTGAATTTGGAAATAAGATTTTCAGTGTTTGGAATCATCTAATTGTGAATGGGATTTTAAAGTTATGGAATTTCAAATACTGCGTTTTTGATGTATTTCAAATCCTGTCTAATATCCACTTTCCTACTTCAATTTCCAACAGTCTTCTTCTCATCTAACACTACCTACTAAAACTAAATATATACTAGCATATCTCGATCTCTAATTTGATTTAACTAACTCCATAATTCCATATTACTCTCATGCTACTATTTATTAGCATATCTCGATCTCTAACTTATTTTACTAACGTTATTTAACTTACTCCATGCTACTCTATCATATAATTGTTCATTAATGTTAATTTCCTTTTTAGTAATTTTTTTTAAGTATGTTAGTGATGGAAGTTTAATAAGTTAGTTTTTTAATCAATAAATAATTGCTTAAATAAAATTTATATTTCAGTTATCTCATGTATTTGATATAATTTTGGAACATATTTAGTAAATATTTCATTTTTAATCCAACTTCAAATTCAATTTTGAAGATGCAAGAAATTCATTCCCTCTTTCTCTCTCTAGAATTCTTACACTTCAACCAAAAGATCCTCCACTTCTTTTCATTCCTTCCCTTATTTATAGATATTTACAAGATATTTACAAGATATTTACAAATATTGACGGATTGCTGGATCTGGGCCTGTTCCTCCATAAGTCCTGGTCACCTTTGATGGGCTTATTCGCGTTCGGCCCATATGGCAGTGTCTTTTTATGGGCCGACCCAGCTGTACGGACCGGATGTCGTGTTTGCAAGTCAGATCCGGCCCATGTCGTCCTGGGCCTCCTCAACTGCCCCCATAATTGCCCCTTATTTAATAAGGGGGTAATTATTGATGGCGTCTCGTCATGACGTTGACGGCTCGAGAAAACCACGTGGGGGAACGGACGGTCAGATCCAGAATCAATGTTCCGGGGCTCGAGGAATTTCTCGCCTTCCCGACGCTTCGGCCCTCGGGCCCCCCTCGCCTTTATAAAGCTCTAGAATGCCACTTCACGTCCTTTTACCGTCTCCATCATCAGTCAAATCTCTCTCTTTCTAGAACAGTGCTAAGCTTTTTCTGGTGAAATCCTTCAAGAGTCATTCTTCCAGCGATCTTGCAGTCCTCTGAGGTTAGTTTTGTTCCTTTTTACTTTCGGCAGGCTTCTATTTACCCCCTTTTAGATCCTTCAAGCACTTCCACCATGGTTGTAGATCTGGATGTTCTTCGTATGAGACTTAGACTTCCTGACAACATCGAAGTTAGGGTTTGCCCTCAGGACGTTAACATTATGACCGGTGCCGGCCTCCTGCCCGGCGAAGTCTTATTCACGAACCTTCAATTGAATGTTGTTAGGTTCCCTCTGCACCCTTTCTTTAGTTATGTCTTCAATAGATTGGGGATATCCCCCCTGCAGGTCAACCCCAACTTCTTTAGAATCATATCCGTTATGCTCCTGTTGATGCGTGACAGAAATCTGGACCTTGACCTCATAGACCTTCTTCTGTGCTATAAGGTCAGTAAGATCCGTACTAACGAACCCTTCTACCACCTCTACCCGTTCGAGAAGATGTCCATATGTACGGACACAATAAAATCTGAAAAGGGTTGGAGGGATAGCATCGTGGGCATTAGTGGGGCTTGGTCTTCGCCAGCTGCAGAGGGTTACCCAATCCCGAGCGCCTTTGGTGTCTGTTCTGTCTCCTCCTATAAGAAATTCAAATCTCATAAACATGATTGCCCCTGCGAAACATGCGTTCCCCGTTTTTGTACTTTCTTATGCCGTTCCTTAGGAATACCTTGTGATGACTTGAGCTACAGTGTTTGCAGGGATAGGAGTAATTACTTGAAGAAATACGTTCTGAACGATATTCCTTCCTGCTCAGATCTCCTCACTTCAGACAACCTCTTAGCGCTCTCATCACTCGGCTACAACATGAGCAGGCTTCATATTCCTTCTTTTGGCAGGAAGAAAAATACTCCCCCAGCCACTCCTGCTGCTGGGGCGACCTCCTCTCCAGCATCAGCCTCTTCCTCAGCCACCATCTCTGACACTATCCCGAGCACAGTGGCTATTAACTCTGTTGTCAGCACCCCTGCTGCCAACCAGAGCGCGTCTCCCCAAACTACCACAGCTTCTGCTGCTGCTGGGGGCGTTCGGGACAAAGAACGAGGCAAAAGGCCTCATCCTGACAGTGAGGTCGATCCTGAGGAGGAGCCTCTCATAAGAAGGACCCGGGTCTCCGGGCCGGGTGCTCTCTTGCACCGTGCGATCAGAGCTCCTGCTCCCTCTGGGCCTACTGCAGCTGGTGGCTCCGCTTCTGCTTCAGGCCCCCCTTCTATTCCCACCTTACCGCCATGGGCCCCTCGGTACACCCGAACGGATGGGACGTTCGTGAAACCGAACGAGACCATGCTGAAGGATGGCCAGACCGCCATGGCGTACTATAGGAGCATGTGGACTCCGAAAGACCTTGAGGCGGCAAAGGGCCTATCCCAGAAGGATGTGTTCAGCCGCTTTCCCCAATCTGCTATGGAGGTGACTTTTATTTTCCAACTCATGAATTCTCTCATATTATTTGGTCTTGCCTTCGCCCGACCTGACTATTGGCTTAACCGTTCTTAATGTACACCTATGCAGACATTGTTAGGAATGATGGCTATACAGAAGCAGGTGGAGATGGGGAACGCCAGGGCGCGTAAGTTTTCTGATAGCCTGGAGGTGGCTAATAAAGAGAACGACCTTCTCGCCATGAAGAATACCGAGGTACTGGCTCGGCTTGAAAAAACTGAACAAGAGAGAGATGTCCTGAAGAAGGAGAATGACTCTCTTCAGGATGAGAAGGATGCCCTCCAGCTTGAAAAGAGCGTCTGGCAGACTGAGCGTGACTCAATCAGAGACGAAAAGGCAGAACTCCAGCGCCTTCTGGCTGATGAACAGTCTGCTCGGATGGCTTTTGAGAAAAGAGCTCTGGACGAGCGTACCGCTCTGATCGATGCGATCAGCAGAGTGAGCGGTGGGATGCTGGCTCTTCACGCTCGGTTCTCAAGGGTCAGTGCGCTTAGATATGCTCAAGGATTCCGGGAAGGTTTCGCCGACCGAGTTCCGGATGAGGGACAGACCAGTTCCACTCCAGATGAGGTCGACAAGGATCTAGGGATCGAACCTCTAGGGGTCTACGTAGACCCAGAACCCACCGAAGCGGAGCGAATATTCGATGAGTGCCAGGACATTGCTTCCTCAAGGATCATCACAGCTCCTCCTACCGCTCTGCCTCTGACCGCTCCTCAATCGTCAACTGTGGTACCTTCCATAGCCACTGCTGACGCTGAGCCCCAGCCGAACGATTCAGTCATTCATCTTGATTCCCCACCTCGTGAAGGTGAGACGGCTGATGGGGCCGAAGAGGCGGGTCGGCACAACCAGGATGCTGTTGGTACTGAGGCGTCTAGCTAGGGCTCCTTTGGACTCTTCCATTCCATATCTTTTTGTAACGATGGACATCTCACTTTTTGTAAACTCAATGCTTAATATCAATGAAATGACAGAACTCTTTTTCCCTTTGTGTTGTGCTCTGTTCAACCTATTTTCAATACATATATATCTTTTCTCTCTTTTCTTTTATATTAGCTTTGCCGTGTGTTTGTTTATGGCAAGTGCCTGGCGCTCGGCTAGAATGCCACTTGCCACTTGGCTTTAAATTTATAGCAAGTGTCTGGCGTTCGGCTTATGGTGCCAGCTGCCACTTATCTTGCTTAAGTGCCTGGCGCTCGGCTAGAATGCCACTTGCCACTTGGCTTTAAATTTTTAGCAAATGTCTGGCGTTCGGCTTATGGTGCCAGCTGCCACTTATCTTGCTTAAGTGCCTGGCGCTCGGCTAGAATGCCACTTGCCACTTGGCTTAAAAATTTTTAGCAAGTGTCTGGCGTTCGGCTTATGGTGCCAGCTGCCACTTATCTTGTTTAAGTGCCTGGCGCTCGGCTAGAATGCCACTTGCCACTTGGCTTAAAAATTTTTAGCAAGTGTCTGGCGTTCGGCTTAAGGTGCCAGCTGCCACTTATCTTGCTTAAGTGCCTGGCGCTCGGCTAGAATGCCACTTGCCACTTGGCTCTAAATTTTTAGCAAGTGTCTGGCGTTCGGCTTATAGTGCCAGCTGCCACTTATCTTGCTTAAGTGCCTAGCGCTCGGCTAGAATGCCACTTGCCACTTGGCTTTAAATTTTTAGCAAGTGTCTGGCGTTCGGCTTATAGTGCCAGCTGCCACTTATCTTGCTTAAGTGCCTGGCGCTCGGCTAGAATGCCACTTGCCACTTGGCTCTAAATTTTTAGCAAGTGTCTGGCGTTCGGCTTATAGTGCCCGCTGCCACTTATCTTGCTTAAGTGCCTGGCGCTCGGCTAGAATGCCACTTGCCACTTGGCTTTTCATTTTTTAGTAGGCCGTTGGAAAAGAAAGTTATTTTTTTTGTAAATTTCAGTAACTTGCACATTCATACGTATTTGATTGACAACAAACAACATCCAATTAAAGCCGAAACTTAGCTTCTATTGGTAGTACCTCTTCAGAGACGTGGCGTTCCAGGGCTTGCTGACCAACCTTCCCGCCATGGTTTCCAACGTATATGCCCCCTTGCCTATGACTTCTGCAATTCTGTATGGGCCTTCCCAGGGTGGCATCATTTTTTTGACCATCCCCACCTTTCTTTTCAGAACCAGATCGCCAAGGGCAAAATCCCTGTGTTTTACCCTTTTGTTGTGACTATTCGCCAATACTTGCTGATACGATGCTAACCTTATAGCCGCTGTGTCCCTCCTTTCGTCTATCATATCGAGGTTCAATCTTAACATCTTGTCGTTCTGATCTCGACTCCATGCTAAGCTTCTGATAGTGGGGACCAAATGCTCAACCGGTATAACTGCCTCGGTACCATACGCCATTGCAAACGGGCTCTCCCCAGTCGGCCGCCTTGGGGTGGTTCTGTAAGCCCATAGAACGTTCGGGAGTTCATCCAACCACTTCCCTTTATGATCTTCCAGCTTCTTCTTAATGCAGGCGAAAATGGTTCTGTTTGTGATTTCTGCTTGTCCGTTGGCCTGAGGCTGACTTACTGCAGCCAACTTCTGGTTGATTCCATACTCCTCCAGCAGCTTTCTTACTTGCCTGCTGTCGAGGTTTGTGCCATTGTCCATGACTATTGATCTGGGAACGCCGAAACGGCAGATAATATTGTTCCAAATAAATCGTCTCACATGAGTCTGAGTCACGCTAGGATATGGTTCTGCTTCCACCCATTTAGTGAAGTAATCCGTGGCCAGTAACACATACTTGTTCAGAGCTCTTGCAGTTGGCAGAGGACCGACCACATCCATCCCCCATTGCGCGAAAGGCCATGGCGAGGCCATTACGTGCAATTCCTCAGGTGGTTGGTGGATCAATGGTCCATATCGTTGGCATTTATCGCACCTTCGAGAGAACTCCTCCGCATCTCTTGACATGTTTGGCCAGAAATACCCTTGTGTCATTGCTTTATGCGCTAACGATCGCCCCCCAGAATGATTGCCACACACACCCTCATGAATAGCTCGCAATACCTGCTGCGACTCCGCGAGGGTGACACACTTCAAGTATGGGCCAGAGTAGGACCTTCTGTACAGCTGGTTACGCACGATGGCGTACTTTGCAGCATTCTTTTTGAGTCTCCTAGCTTCATCCCTCTGCATAGGCAAAACGCCATCTCGAATATAGGTAATGATGGGGTCAATCCAACTCGGTTCATACGGTATGACGTTGACTTGCCAAGGGTCAGAGTCCAAGGGTTCTTCGAAAATAGATGGCTGGGTCAGTATTCCTACTGGAATCACCCTCGCCAATGTTTCACCGCAACTCGAAGCACTACATGCTAACCGGTCCGCATCTGCATTCTGTTCCCTCGGCAACTGTATGAATTCAATCTTTGCAAAGTCCTTGGCTTTATGCAGAACGGCAGAACGATATGCCCCCATCGTGTCATCCTTGGTCGCGTACTCACCATTTACCTGCCGAACAATCAGCTGCGAGTCACTATACACAGTCAAACTTTTGATCTGTAGCTCTCTGGCCAACTTTAATCCATTTAGCAACGCCTCGTATTCCGCTTCATTATTGGTGGCTCGGAACTCAAGTCTGAGTGCTTGGCTCAAGGAAGTACCCTCTGGGGTTTGCAGTTTGATCCCAATTCCAGCCCCCATCTGGTTAGAGGAGCCATCCACAAAAAGTTTCCAAGAGTCGCATCTAAGGTCTTCTTCCGTATCCTCGGCATCACATTCTAGCAGGAAATCGGCCACCGCTTGCCCTTTAACAGCTGTTCTCGGCTCATACGTTATGTCAAATGAACTCAACTCTATGGCCCACTTTGTCATTCTGCCCGAGAGCTCTGGCTTGTGCATAAGCGTTCTGATTGGGAAAGTTGTTAGAACAGCTATGGGGTGGGATTCGAAATAATGCCTCAACTTTCTTTTTACATTTACAAGTGCAAGTACCACCCGTTCGGCTTTTGAGTATCTTTTTTCTGCCTCTGTCATTGTTTTGCTTACATAAAATACCGGGTATTGCACCCCTTCCTTGCAACGAATCAGAACGGCACTCGTCGCGACACCAGATACTCCAAGATATAGAAATAACTTTTCTTCCGAATCTGGGGCTGACAGGACTGGTGGATTCTGCATATATTCCTTCAAATGAGTCAATGCTTGTCGTTGCTCATCCCCCCAGACCTGCCTTCCATGGCTCCGAATCGTGTCAAAGAACGGTTTGCAGTGATCTGACAATTTTGAAATAAATCGACTTAATGCAGCTATTCGTCCTGTGAGGGCTTGCACCTCTCTGATCGTCTTTGGCTCGGCATTCTTAATCAAAGCCTCTGCTTGAGCGGGGCTAACTTCGATGCCTCTGCGGTTGACCACGTGTCCCAGAAACTGTCCGGAACTCACACCGAACGAGCACTTGGTTGGATTGAGCCTCATCCCATATCGCTTCAGTACATCAAATACATCTTGCAGATGCTTCAGATGATCATCCTTCTTCCTACTCTTTACCACCATATCATCAATATAGGCTTCCACAATCTTTCCCATTTGATTCTTAAAAATTTTGCTAACAAGTCTTTGATAAGTTGCTCCCGCTTTTATTAGTCCGAAAGGCATAACTTTGTAGCAGTATGTTCCTCGCTCGGTGACAAAAGAAGTTTTTTCTTCATCTGCGGGGTCCATAGGGATCTGATTATAACCTGAATAAGCGTCCAGAAAGGTTAAACGCTCATACCCGGTGGTGGCATCCACCATTTGATCAATCTTAGGCAGCGGGAAGCTGTCCTTCGGACAGGCTTTGTTCAAATTGGTGAAATCAATGCATACTCGCCATTTCCCATTCTTCTTCTGCACAACAACAACGTTGGACAACCAATCAGGGTAGTGCACTTCTCTGATAAATCCCGCATCAAGCAGCCTATCGACTTCTTCCGCTATGATTTGATTACGTTCTGGAGCAAATCTTCGCTGCTTCTGTTTCACTGGTTTGAAATTGGGATTGACATTCAGGGAATGACAGGATACGGAGGGACTAATTCCAGGCATGTCTAGGTGACTCCATGCAAATACGTCGGCATTGTGGGACAAGAAATCCACTAGCTCTTGCTGCTCTTCTCTGGTCAGTCTTATACCTACTCTGGTAGTTCGTTCTGGCCTGGACTGATCGATCTGCACATCCAGAAGGGGCTCCCCGGTCAAGTCGACTGACTCCTCCACCCTGTTCTGCTCGGGCGGAGGTTCCTGTAATTGCTATCTGGGGCTTGCCGAACGGACGGGCGCCTTCCCTTTCCCAGCATGCTTTAGTGTGACGGAATAACACTCTTTGGCTGCGACCTGATCCCCCCGAATGTCTATCACTTTATCTCCATCGGGTCCGAGGCACCTCATGACCTAATGCAGAGTTGAGGGTACACCTTGGACTCTATGAATCCATCCTCTTCCCATCAGGAGATTATACGAGGGGTGAATTTCTACAACCACAAAAGTTTCCATAAGAGCTCGTTCTGCAGCTTGAACTTCCACTTCCACCATCCCGACGGGCTCCACCCTCTTCCCATCGAACCCTAACAAGGGATTTCCAGTGGGCTTGAGCCTCTCTGGTTTAATCTCGAGCTTATCAAATGTGTCCCTCGGCATGACATTCGCACTGCTCCCAGGATCGATCAGAACTCTGCGCACCAAGCAGTCCGCCACTGTTAAACTGACTACCAACGGGTCTTCATGGGGCAGTTGAACACGCTGCAGGTCTGTCCAGTCGAACTTTATCTGCATCGACGGGCTCTGCTGGTGTAGAGTATTCACACTGCTGACCCTTTTCTTCATCTGCGCCTGCCGCAGGCGCGCCCGGAGTAGCTCATCTGACTCTTCACTAGGCTCGGGTCGACCATGGATAGCATTGATTATACGAACTGGTTGTGAATTGTGGGAGCTTTGTTTATGACTCCTTTTTATTTGTTCCACCGGTCGATTCTGCTCTATCGCCGAGCCTTGAACATAACTCGCGAACTCCCCTCTAGCTATCAACATCTCCACCTGCCTCCTCAGGTTCCTGCATTCGTTAGTCTGATGACCGAAATCGGAATGGAAAGCACAATGTTTAGTTTGATCCCTCTGTTCGAGGGGTTGCCTAATTGGCAGTGGTGGATGAAACTTATCTTTGTTCTCCTGATACAGCCTCGCCAGAGTGACCTTCAGCGGAGTAATCAGCTCATCCTCCCTGGACCTTTTTTCTGCCTTCCAAGAGGTCTGACGTTGCGGCTGAGCCTGCTTCTGCCTGATCTTTGCCTTGGACTTTTCCTCGGTCGACACGAGCGACGCTGTCCGAGCATTAGCTGCCTCCTCTTCTTCTAGGCGCACAAAGCCATCGGCTCTTTCATTGAGTTCATCCATAGTAGTCAGCGTGTTCACTACCAGACTGGTGTGAAACGGAGTTCCACGTGTCATGGCTAACTTGAAGGCTTGAACTGCTGTAGAAGGGTGGCATTCGATCACCATACTCTTAGTGAGATTAAACCTGGTAAGAAAAGCCTGGAGACGTTCATCTTTGTGCTGCCTCATTGTGAATAGGCTCGAGATGTCCTTCGGCGGGCGCTTGTTCCCATAGTACTGGCTTATGAACTGATCGCACAGGTTTCTGAAGCTACCAATAGAGCTCCTAGGCAAGTTTTTGAACCAGCTGAGCGCCGGTCCGGCCAGGCTTGTAGGGAAACATTTGCACATTAAAGAGTCATTTTCCGTATTCAGGGCCATTTTCAACTGGATATGGTACACATGATCGATCGGATCGGTTGTTCCGTCAAACAGAATAAAGACTGGCATAGCAAACTTCCTTGGATGCGGGGCATTCAAGATCTCATCGGTGAATGGTGAATCAACCGTCCGAGCTGCGGATCGGAGAGCTTCATTCTCTCTCTGGAGTCCAGCGGTAGCTCTGTGAGTTACGGTTCTGCTCTCCGAACCGCGATGAGTGATAGTAGCCATGGAGGGCCGGTAAGACGGATCGAACGACCGTTCCTCTATGAACTCTCTTTGCCAAGGCGACGCTACTCGACGGCGATCAACCTCTATCACTTCCTCTCGGTCGAACCTTTCTCGATTCGGATCGAAGGTTATGGCTTCATTCCGTCTAATCTGCTCATGTCGCGGATCAACGTGAGTCGATCCTTCGTGGTCCTCAACTCGACGAACATTTGGTGGCAAATTGTCCATCATCCTTTCATCACGGTGGTGAGCTGACTGATTGTTCTCGTCCTGTTCGCCTTGACGCGCGATATTAGATTGAACACCTCCTTCACCGACCGGAAGTGGATGCGAAACCGCAGGTATTTGCCGATGTTGCATTCCAGCTTTCAATTCTGCATTCTCCTTTTTGAGAGCCTCAATCAAGTTCATCAACTCCTCAAGCTTTGTTTGCTGGACAGCCTCCATCGGATTGGAGCTTTCACCTATCATTATTCCTGAACGGAGTAAAGGCATTAATCTCAAGTTCGCGAGTAGATCCGAGCTTCGTGAGTGGGAATTTTTCAGATCTGGTTTCGAATTCTCCGAATTATGCTCACCGTTTACGAGATCTGAATTGTCTGAACTCTAAATCCGTCAGATCCCGCCACAATCGAACAACTCGTTGTTGCGTATATCTGAAGCCACTTCTGCCAAAGCTTCAAGAATTGTAATTCCTCCAGAGTAGGTCACAATCGCTCAGATCTGGATCCAAATCCCAAAGATCGAGTCTCGATCAACCGAATTGGTCTGAATCCACTCGATATTCCTCATTGATCAACCAAACTTCCATGCGATTCCCACAGACGGCGCCAATTGAAGATGCAAGAAATTCATTCCCTCTTTCTCTCTCTAGAATTCTTACACTTCAACCAAAAGATCCTCCACTTCTTTTCATTCCTTCCCTTATTTATAGATATTTACAAGATATTTACAAGATATTTACAAATATTGACTGATTGCTGGATCTGGGCCTGTTCCTCCATAAGTCCTGGTCACCTTTGATGGGCTTATTCGCGTTCGGCCCATATGGCAGTGTCTTTTTATGGGCCGACCCAGCTGTACGGACCGGATGTCGTGCTTGCAAGTCAGATCCGGCCTATGTCGTCCTGGGCCTCCTCAAATTTGTTCCAAACATAGAAATGGAATTTCATGTTAATTCCAACTTCTTTTCTAATTCCAATTCTTTTTTCAAATTCTAAAAGAATTGATTTCAAACAAAGCCGGACAATATGGTCTTTCTACCTAAGAGCAACTCCAATGCTCTCTCATTTGGATCTCTCAAACTCAAAATATGAGAGTTGGATAAAAAAAGGCATCTCCAATGGTTTCTTATTTAGGCTCTCAAATTTTGAGATTCTCAAATTTTCTCACGTATAGCAGCTGCCAATTTTTTTTTGACCAGTCTCTTATTTTCAAAAGGCCGTAATGATTTGCCTTAAAAAAATATATATTTTTAATAATAATATAATCAAATATATATAATATACATATACATATATATATAATATATATAACTTTTTGAAAAAGAACAAAAATGATATAAAAAAATTAATTCAAAATAATGGTAAAAAATTGTTTATTTATTTATTTTTGTTCTTTTTTTGACTAAATATTTTAGATTTTTGCTTCTTTTTAATTAAGTTTAATTTTAGTTTCCTTCTAATGTCTACAATTTGACTTGGAATGTACCTAATATTAATATTACTAATGCAAATATAAATGGTGGGAATGGTAGTTGAAAAAAAATGGTGATGCAAATATAAATGGTGGAAATGGTAGTTTAAAAAGAATGATGATGCAAATATAAATGGTCAGAATGGTAGTTGAAAAAGAATGGTAGTTGTGTCAAAAAATAGCATTTTGCATGAAATGCACCATTGGAGCAGAATTGCTAAAATGTAGCATTTTGACACGGTAATATCTGTTACAATATAGATTTGATAGGCGAAAATAGTTTTTAACATTGGAGATGCTCTAATAGAGTATGATTAAAAATATTTTATATGGGCCAAGGGACATGCTGGGGTCATAAAGTGATTAAATGATGAGTAAAATAGGAAAACGAGCATACTGCATTCGGTTGATGTGTGCTTACACGCCAAGTCCTTAACAAATTTGATTAGTTGTGAATTAACATAATTAGGGGTAAATTTGACTTTTAAAACTTTAAAAGTGTCATTGTAAAAAATTGTGTCGGCAAAAACTCAGGGTCTGAATGCAATTTACCAAAAAGAAGAAGAAGGGAAAAAAAAAAAATCAAGGTTACACAACCCACATAGGCATATGGAATTTTGGGACACTCGCAAATGACAAGTGGTGCGTCGGCTTAGTTTTTCGGTTATTGATGTCGGTCCTTGGATCATTTTCCAATTTATTCGGCTTTTGCGTGTCTCAAATATAAAGTGATTAAATGGTGATGCAAATATAAATGGTGGAAATGGTAGTTTAAAAAGAATGATGATGCAAATATAAATGGTCAGAATGGTAGTTGAAAAAGAATGGTAGTTGTGTCAAAAAATAGCATTTTGCAAGAAATGCACCATCGGAGCAGAATTGCTAAAATGTAGCATTTTGACACGGTAATATCTGTTACAATATAGATTTGATAGGCGAAAATAGTTTTTAACATTGGAGATGCTCTAATAGAGTATGATTAAAAATATTTTATATGGGCCAAGGGACATGCTGGGGTCATAAAGTGATTAAATGATGAGTAAAATAGGAAAACGAGCATACTGCATTCGGTTGACGTTTGCTTACACGCCAAGTCCTTAACAAATTTGATTAGTTGTGAATTAACATAGGGTAAATTTGACTTTTAAAACTTTAAAAGTGTCATTGTAAAAAATTGTGTCGACAAAAACTCAGGGTCTGAATGCAATTTACCAAAAAGAAGAAGAAGGGAAAAAAAAAAAATCAAGGTTACACAACCCACAGAGGCATATGGAATTTTGGGACACTCGCAAATGACAAGTGGTGCGTCGGCTTAGTTTTTCGGTTATTGATGTCGGTCCTTGGATCATTTTCCAATTTATTCGGCTTTTGCGTGTCTCAAAGTCCGCGCCCCCCCCCCCCCATCTCTGCCCTCTCTCCTTTTCTTTTTGAAATACTAACATTTGATCTTATAAGAGAGATACTGTATGCGTATGTGTCCTGCAAATTGTTGTATATTTTTTTTCCATTTGTTTGATGTTTTAACTTCTAAAAGGTTGCATCTCTTTACATTTACGTAGCCGATTACTATTATTATTATGTCGACGAACAATCAAATTACCCCTCTATGGAGAACGATGCTGCTTGATGAAGTTGTAGCATTTGTAAGGTACAAGTCAGAAATCATATTTGCATTTGTTTCTTTCTTTAGTTGTTCTTCTTATCCACACAGAAATGTTCAATCTTTATAGTATTTATTTATTTTTGGTTAATTTGGTTTGCAGCCACGATTTTGAGTGGAGCCCTAAAGATTCTATTTTCAAATTGATTATCATGCTTTGCCTGCCGGAAATGGTATGCTTCTGTAGCAAATATTACCGTTAGAAAATCTAAGTATATATGTATGTTGTGGGGATTAATTAGACGAACTAAGGCCATTCCAGAGGTCCCTTATTGTGATTTATTCAAATTATTGTGACAGCAAGAGCGGTGGGAGACTCTTAGGGCAAGTTTACTTTGTACAAAAGTAGAGTGCATTCAAGAACTAACTGTCCATTCCGCAGAAGAGGGAAAGCTCATTGAGTTGGTTGCTTTGCTTTCGGTAGATTCGACTGATTTTCACACTGAATCAAAAAATTACTATGGTCAAAATGACAAGTTTACTGCAATTGAGATATCACGACAACGCGTTGCAACTAAGATGGTGTCACTAATTGTTGAGGAGCGGAAACTAACCGGCAGTAGAAGTAATAAATTGGTTCAGAAGAGGAGGTTGATGATGTCTGTGATGTTATTGCTTGAAATCTTTGAGAGGATTGGAGAGGAGATAGAATATTTGGTGTCCGGATCACATCTCATTGTATGTTACAACACTTCAACTCAGTTTCTTTGTGAAATTGACAGACATTAGTGTTGGTGTTCCCTAACTTATAACTTTTATGTTGGTTCACCTCCTGCAATACCTCCGGTTCCTTGCAGCTGACTGAGAGTTCAAAGCGGTCTGAAATAATGGCGAAGTTTCTTGTTTTCAAGCTCCGGGATTCAGGCTTCCCAGTCACCAATGAATTTGATTTTTTTAAACAGATGATGAACTGGTTTGTTATACAATATGCCTGTATTTTATATGGTTTGTCTTGCCATGTATTTGTATTTTATACGGTTTACTTTGATATCGTCATCTATAACAAATTTTCCCTGAATTCCTTAATAGCCAACACTAATGGATATCTTCTTCTTTTCTTCCATATTTGGACATGAAATTAACGGTTTATTAGCAAAAGTTTTTTGGATGAGCGGCAAGGGAATTTGTCAGGTTGTTGATTGGTTCCTTCCCCTTACAATTAACTCAAAGTATTTCATGAGTGTGCCAAAGAAGAAACAGTTTGACACATCTTGTTTAAAGTTGTTAATGTATAGTATTTTTTTCTTCTCTTTCTTAACTGATTCAGGTGGTGGTTGTGGATCTACTTTTGAACAAAAGGATACTAACATCGCAGTGTACACAAATATTCAGAGTCCTCCAATATCGAAGGTAAGAAAGATCTTTTTCTCTCTATATATAAAAAAAAAATGAAAAAGAAAATCTTTTATAACTTGTTGGTGGGGTTTTCGGTCTCTGAAACTACTCACACATCTTCTAACAGGTAATTTGTTGATTTCATAATAATTAAGGAAATTAGTTCATGATTGTATGATTAATCTAAGGACTGAGAATGTTGGAAAAGGGACATGCAAAAAATGGAGTTGGATTCATTATGATTAGGAGAGTGATATTGTATGTCTACATGCAACTACTAAGTAGGTAGGAGAAAAATTTAGAAAATTGAAAACATGGGATATAAACTTTTAGACCGGAAAAGAGAAACTGAGAAATGGAGTAGGTAATCATCAATGAGAATATAAAAGTTGCTATAATTATTATTTAGAAAGAAGATTGGATAATACAACTTAGCACTTATGCACACCCCAAGTCGGACTAGATGAACACATTTTTTTTTTTATTTTGGTAAGTGACTGCGTTGTGCGGCATGGATGTGGTTAGTTAGGGTAGTAGTTTTACATGTGTGTAAAAGGAGAAGTAAAGTTCTAATTTAAGAACTAAATGGTGGACTTTGAGAGAGGATAAAGTAGAATTTATTTATAAATAGATGATAAAGCAGCAATATGAAATTTAGAAGATGAAACTAACATGGAATAGGGTGATTGAACGTACTAAATGAGTATCAGAAGATGCCCTTGTAGAATCAAAGGGAAAAGGACCATTATTCAAAGAAAACCAGTGTTGGAATGAAGAAGTTCTATTTCTCATAAAAACAAAAACATAATGTTGTAAACTTTGACAGAAGTTAGAAAATTGAGAAGGAAAAAAAGGGACATTATCCTGTTGTGGTCCTGTCAATGGAAGCTCCTGTGGGAGGAGGCCTCGGTACAATCCTTATCACCATTGGCAAGTATTGTACTAATCGTTAGTCGCAATTCTGATTCTAAATCTAAAAAGGGTTAGCCTAGTGCTGAGACTCCTACCATCGCAAAGTCTGGAGAGGATTAGATGTACGTAGTCTTACCTTCACATGTGGAGAGGCTATTTCAGTGTCGAACACGTGACTTCCAGATTACAATGAAACAACCATACAATTCCACCAAGGCCCGCCCTCTCATTCTATGTCTTTTCACATTTTATATATGAATATGTGATTCTCTTAATAAGGACTATTTCCATTTATGCTTTGTCCGTTTTTAGAGTACTAATCTCTAGTTATCCTTATTCTATAAATTTATGTAGTTATTATCCTTTATTATTTATTAAGTTTATTTGACACTCATTCATTGATGCTTTATTACAAATAAATTTACATTTCAATCACACCGAGCAAATTTGGTCAATTATAATCAACCATTCACAAGTATAATAATAAAGCTTATTATTGATTCCAATATCTATATCTACAAATATCTGGGTTCAATTTTAAAAGGATCTAATAAATTCATTGAGTTGTTCAACACATTGAATCACCGAGTCTGGACATAACTTATATACATATATATATATCTGTTCATACCATCTTACAAGTGTAACTCCATGAGATAAAGTCATAAGCATGCCAGGACTGTAGTATACTCAATTAAAAATCTTTCTTGGTCCTTGCCTATCTACCATCTATAGACTATAGTCACTATACATATGGGTATAGATGTATAATCTTTAAGCATATTTCACATTCATTATCATGTTTAACATGTCTGTATCCGTCTCACTATCACATATAATATATAGCATGCATTAAGGAGTTGCAATCGATGTCCCCTCCCTCTTTGAAGTGTACATGTGTTGCTGTGTGTGTATTTCCCAAACCTAGTTAATGATTTCATACTTTTCACATGAAGGAAAAATGAAAATGAATCGAAGCCACTGTAATTAGAATTCTTAAACAACTTAGCATAAGCTTTATTATCCATGTATCCCAATTACATGAGGGAGACAGATTCAAGACTGTCACTTGCCTTTCTCAACTTCTAATAGGCTTGTCCAGTCCTCTTTATCATTAGTTGTTCCTCCAGCCTCTCCTCAGATCATGTCTCTTTAGAGATTGGCTTCTTGTTTCTTGCCTTTTTGAGGATCGGTTATTTTCTTTTCTTTTCTTGTTCTTGTTCTTCTTCCTCTTCTTCTCTCTCTCTCTCTCTCTGTATATATTTCTCTCTCTCTCTCTCTCTCTCTCTCTCTCTCTATATATATATATATATATATATATGCAGTCTTAGGGATAGGAGCTATCTTCTCTTTTGATATAGATTAGTTTATTCTATATATAAAAATTAACCCTTTTCTTCTTAATATGTGCTTATAGAACATAGAAAATGAAATGTATGTTTGAGTACAATATGATGTTCCTTCTCCGTGCCCAATTATATAGGAATTACTACATTTAGAATTCACTGATGGGAGCTTTCGTGCTAGAATTCCATCAGAACATAATTTCGTCATGCATCTTTTACATGCATTGGAAAGTCCAGTATTATGTTAGCATTATTTTGTATGCATCTGTATCCAATTTCTGCCTGCCCTCTTGTGTAATCTTAATTATGATAGTAATTGCTGTTTACCATCCCATTTTCGCAGAAGCAAACAAATGGAATGCCACTTGGGCAGCAAAGGAGGCCAATCTCGACACACTCTTTGCAGGAGAAACCAGGTTTACTTTCTATGGCGCAGTCAAATTATATGTCACAGAAGTTTACAACAAAGTTCAGTCCAAAGTTTTGCACAGCTACTGAAGCTCAGATCAGGCGACCTGTGCCAGGTCTTGCGTTATGCAAAAAATTGTCCTCGTTTCTGTCAGTCATCAAGGGGGGTATTTGATATCCCTAAATGGCATATTTTCAGATATGGATGATGATATTATCCTCCCTTTTCTAGATTTTTCCTTGCAAAACTTATAGATCCAAATGATTCCTAGTGGCATCTTTTTGTTGTGGATTTGGTTATTCTATGATTGGAAGTTTTACATTTTCACTTATTCTGTATGATGAGTTTTATACAGGCATGCAAAGTACGGTAGCATTTTCTTATTCACTAGCTTCTTTGAATTGAAAATAATTTTGGTAATGGTTTTTTCATCTGATTGTAGGAGTATGAAAACTGTAGTATACATTTAGATGCAAACATTGATGTTTTGTGGGACTTCTTTAAATCTATCCAATCTCCTCTCTTTCCACTTCAAATCTAGAACTAATAGAAGGAAAATTGTGAGCCTTAATTCCATGTCGCGCAGGGGTGCCTATTGAAGGTAACATACTCATAAAACAGGAAGTCCTGTCCTAGTTTCAAAACCTCCTCTTAGGCAAGCACATCTACTACTTTATAACCATGTATTACAAAGTTTGTTCCTCCACAATTCCTTTATTCTCTTTCCTCTATCTGTGGAATAAAAAGCTCCTTGAACAGTGACAGGTCCCTGGCCTTGATGGGTAAAGTGCCCATTTTTTCACACATGCCCAATAATGGGCTGAATATATTAGGGCAGGGAAGGAGCCAATGAAGGCCTGGGGGCACGTGCCTCCCTGAGTTGGCCCGCAACCTATAATGTATGTGGTAATTTTTTTAAGTGAACCCATCTTACATTGCTCTGGTCTTAAACCCTTTTTCCTGAAAATGCTTTTCTGTCTCATTTCATGATGCAATGGTCAGACTTGGTAGAAGGAAGACATCGTTCTATACACCCATGAGCTTACCATTGCTCTCTGCGCCCCCTCTGCCCTGGAGTCTCACCTCTTTTTCTTGTGTGATTTGGCCTCCCCAATCTGGAGTTTCATTCAATCTAAATGTGGTTTCTTTATCTCCCCCATAGATTTGTCAAGCGTATAGCTTGGGCTTCGCACCACTGGAAACACACAAGGCTTAACAATTCCATCTTCAGAATAGCTCTTCATTCTTGCATCCACCACATTTGGACTGAACACAAAATTTCTTCTTAAACAATGCTATACAAATTGAAAAATATTGTATAACCATTTAAAGAAACACACAAGGCTTAACAATTGCATCTTCAGAATAGCTTTTCATTCTTGCATCCACCACATTTGGACGGAACGGAAAATTTCTTCTCAAACAATGTAATACAAATTGAAAACTGTTGTATAGCCATTTAAAAACCTATTAAATTGTACCAACAGGCCTGTGGCCGGTTGGAACCTCGGTGGAGGCGTGTGGGTGTGTGAGTACCAATTAAGGAGGAGGAGGAGGAGGAAAAAAAAAAAAAAAAAACTGATAGGAACAACTCTCCCTTCACATCAGCATGCTCTTATTAGTTGGCCATACGTAGAATTAGATAATAGCATGTTCAAATCAACCATGTGCAAACACGCAAACAAACTATAACAAGACAGAGGCAATGATAGTCAGAAACCCTGATTTTTCATTAAAAAATGAATGCAAATATTCAACTCACAGAACTAAATATTTGTTGATCAAACTAAAATCCATTAGTACAACCTACAATAGGAGAAAAATAGAGTCTCCAATCTTCTTTAGAGGCTTCAAATACATAGTAATCATGATCTTCAATCACACATACTACAAGAGGCTACAAAGCATCCTTCCTGTGATGCCGCTCAACTTATATCTTACAAGAACCCATTAATACTTCAGAATCATCACGCTTTACCTAATGACAGCTGAATCCCATTCTTCATATTTACTTCGGAGAGATCAACAGGTAATGGCGACCATGCAACAGAATCTTTAACCCCAATCATTCTCCTTCGCATGATCACAGATGCAGCTAGCACCAAATACATGCCAGCAATCAAAGGCACTAAAACCCCAATATTTCTTCTAGGCCTACTCTTCAGTATTAACTCTGCTGACACCTCTCCATCAAGACTGCCCTTCAAATTATTCATCTTCATGATCTCAACCCCATTGAGAATAGCATCAACACCATGTGGCATGCTCATACTAGAAGGTCCCACACTTACTCTGATAAAATCCCAGAGCTTTCACCATCAACCACAAAATCAGCATAGAAAGGGGAAGCCAGCATTTGGTTCGTTTGATAGGTGAGATCCAAATTTTCAACAACCAATTTCCCATTCACATAAACATTAAAATACAGCAGACCAAGTGAAATGCTAGCAATATCACAGAAATGTAATCGAACAAGATACTTATAACCCTCAATCACAGGAAACGACCATGTAACATTCAAGTCCGGAAGCGAATCATTCAAACTCCGAATCAATCGGGCACTATTGTAAACATTATCCGGACCAACTTCACGACTTGCCCCTCCCATTTGGTACTTTATCCGACCACTAAAGTAAACTTTGTTTGACCCATCACTAAATTTCAAGAACTCATCATCAGGAACCCAAGTCCTCCACAAGGAATCATTAAATGGGGTCACTTTGGGACCTCCCACATTAACCCTATGTACAGTTTCAAATGAATTCTTCATCAGCCCATTAATTTTCTCAATTTTCTCAGAACCCACAAACTGTGCAACATCGGCAATCAAATCTTTTGGCGTAGAAATCACTTCAATCGCATTGACAAACGCAATTTTCGATCTTTTTGATGGCAAAAACTTAATTTCCAGCTTTTCACTTGTTGGTAAAAAATATGCTTTAAATGATATTTAAGATATAACTAATCCTATACTAATATGCCATAAGATATTTCTAATATACTAAAAATAATTAATTAAATATTCAACTAGATATTTAATTAAACATGCAAATTAAAACAATAAAATAATAATAATAAATAAAGAACCTGTACCGAGACTAGTATTGGATACTATGTCCTTAAGACAGATTCGTCCCGCTATAGTACTAACGGACTCAGTGGCGTCTATCTCCTCCATGTAATACTCTCTGAGACTCAAAAATGCATCTATACTATATAAATGCTGAATTGTGTATAATCCGAACCAAATGGTTCGGACCAATTTTAATATGGCTCGATGAAATTAGATTAAGGTCTAAGTGGCTTGGACCACTTAACATATGGTTTGAACCCACTTGGGTTGGGTTCAAGTCTAGAGAGGAAAATAGAAGAAAATGAAATGAACGATTTACAAATGGCAGCCCAAGGGGATATTTATAGAAATCGAAATGCCTTTTCGGATTGGGTGTGTCTCTTCATCATTGGACACAACCATTCATCACTGAACACAACCATTTATACGTTTCTCTTCACACTGGACATAATAATTTATATGTGTCTATTCATCACTAGACACAACCATTCCAATTGGTTGCAATGGTTCATATGGTGTCTGTTCACCAATAGACACATCTACTCCAATAGGTTGCAACCCTTTAGAAACAGATACAATCCTTTGGAAAACAGATACAACCTTTTAGAAATAAATACAACCCTTTGGAAAAAAAAAAACTAACTTTTAATTTAAATTCAAAAACCAACTACCCATTTAAATAAGCCCAGCCCAAAATTAAAGACCCAATCCAAAATTCCATTTAGTAAAAAGAATAATCAACTTTACAATTAGGCCCAAGCCTAAACCCAAATCTGGCTTATTTAAATTTCAATTGGTTTCAACATTTTTTTCCATGTAGGACAAACACTTCCCACATTTTGCATACCCATTTAGGCTTATCAAAACACCACACTTTGGAGCTGATTTCTCATTCACCCGGAAATGGATTTGAGAAAGTAAATATACCACATTCATCTTCTTGCGGAGAGAAACGCGCTCGTCTAGAGATCCGCAAAAAATTCTTTACGGAATCTATTCCAAATCTCATCCAAAGTTTATGTTTTTAATGCCCTCGTTTCCAACAATCCCCCACATGAATGAAAGATGGCTGCTTAAATGCAAAAGATAATCATGCAGACACTAGAGAGAGTATAGTCGGAAAGTTACTACATCAGGATAGGTAGCTTTTGGCTTTGAACCTTCCCTAGTGTATTGCTATCGGATTTACTGGCTAACCAATGAACGCGATGTCTTGAACTGTTCAGCCGTTTGTGTAAACCAAGACAATAACAAACACACAGTACCTTTCCTTATAAAGTTGGTTCTCATTGTTGTGTTCATTTTGGCCTGAACAACTCCTGGTATTCATGAGTGCTCTAGAAAACTTAGCCTTTATAGTTCTCATAAAGCGGTCCCACTTCACACTCATATAGGTGACTTCTTATTAAGAGTATCTTACCATACCCCACTTGAATTTTCAAGGTATAAGAGTCATTAAAAGCGTAGCTTATCCTAATAATCGTTGTAGGTAGCACTATTTCATCGTAAAAATGGGTAGAAGATTTATATCTTCCCAGTGCTTCTGGTGAGTCACTCAGGATTTCTGTTGTCCTTTTGAACCTAGATCTTGGGATCTCCAGTCAGCTAGGTTGGATTTCCATTAAGGTGACTCGATAGCTTTCGGCTTTAAACCCCATTCCCCTTGATGATCTGTACAATTACTCTCTAATACAACCCTCAATTTTATATGTGGCCACAAGGTTGTGTTTAGAAATATTACACTTTGCAGAGATTTCTCCAGTTGAGAGCAATTGTATACTTTGTGCCCTAAAATTGTTTATTGTTACCAATATCCTTTTTGTTTTTTTTTTTAATGGGACAAGTGTTGACTTATTTTGAAATGTCCTCTGAGTTAAGTCTATCGACTTTCCTGTTTGATTTATTCAAAGTTTATAATTTTTGTTTGATTTATTTAAAGTTTCTAACTTTGATTCTTTAAAAGAACATACGACTACACCTTTAATATTAAAGACATATCCATTCTTGGATTTGAAGTCTTTAATATCCCACATCCAGATTGCATCACTGTTACACCTCCAATGTAGTTAGATACCTCGATCTATGCAATATTGGACTTAGTGATCCTATCCTGGATTGAAAGTGTGCAATTAAACACAGTTATTAAGATGTTTTATAGTCTCAACCAGTGATATACTTTGACTAGTATTTATATTTGAGATTTACATCTACAAAAGTTAGCTACGCTTTTGTTGTCATCACTAGTATTATCCTAATCTCACTCTATTGAAAATATACTATGTTATCAAATGTTAAATCTTTCATATCAAATATATAATTAGTATATCATTAATTTTTTTAGGCATACAATGACTTATGCATCACATTTATGTCATTGTCTCAGTTCTTGCATCCACTCAAGGACTTATAAGCTTGTACACTTGATTTTTCAACTAGAACAAATAACTCAGTTCTTCAGCTGTACAAAGAACTCTTCTAGTTATTCCATAATATTTTCCTTGTAGGAAATAACATGCACTATTATTATAATACTATAAATGATTTTTGGTTCTATCCTAAAACTCTTAGGATTCGGAACTCCCCACATTTATAAGTATTTCTCTTAAGATGAGGTGACTTGTAACAAATTTCATCAATGGATAATATCTCTCCACAACTTTGGGGTAATCCTGAAAATTTATTATGATTTTCCAACTCTGGAAGTACCATATATTAAATACTTCACCTCATCTACTTTTTCAAGGTTCCATATCCGCTCTCAACAAGCATGTATAAGAGTCTCTAGTGCATATGTACTCACTTTATCACTTTATCTCTAGTTTATTATTATAATAATTCACCGACATTACTGTGAATTAATGCTAGAGATATTAATTAGATTGGGCTCTAATTAATATTTGATTCTACATTTCTCATATTTATGACTTGAGTTATATATGTTTAGGTTTATGTTAAATGTAATACCCCTAGTTTTAAAAAGGATAAACTTGGGATTTTTATTTATTTATTTATTTATTAATTAATTGATTTAATTATGTGATTTAGTTGTTTTGTTTTTCTTAAGTGATTAATAGTGTGTATTTAAATTAATATTATTTAATTATAAATAGTGGGTATGTATTTAATTATTTATTGTCTTGAATTTATTTATGTGTTTTGAGTGATTATTTATTTGCTTTCCTTATTTGTTTTACGTGTAATTAATTAATTAGGTTTAGGGTGTTACGATTATGTAATTATGGGTGCCGACTTATAGGAGGTTGGAATTAGGGTTAAGTTTTTTATGGTAGCATATATATTTAACTTTACAAGTCTGCTAGGGTTAAAAACAAACCTATGCACGTAAGAATTCTTGAGAGAGAAAATGGAGGCACACATAATGGTTTTGAGAGGAAACTATATGGGCCTCCAGTTAGGAGTTCAACCGTGACCTGAAGGTCGTATCAAGGAGGAAGGAGTGGATGGATTGTGGTATTGGAACTGAGCAGTAGGAAGGTTGCCGGTCGTCCGTTCGTCGAAAACTCCATAGACGACGTTGTAAGGTTTCAAACCGAAACCTAAAGGCAAGTTTCATTCTATCTCCTTCCTGTAAACTTGTGTTCTGTGCATTCTATATGGTCTCCAGGAAATTAATTTAACTTTAAAATGGAAGGTTGATACAAGATTATCAGACTGTAACCTGTTGCACGCTTAATTAATTGGTCTCAGTTCTCTTGCATAAATTGTGTTGTTTTCGGTTTAGATTTTTGTCAATTGATTTGCATTGGAACATGAAGGGCTTCTAGGGTTGTTTAGACTCTGATTGAACCTTGTAAACTTTAAAAAAAAAAATTCAGAACCGAAGGATGGAGTTTGCCGGTAGCAGAGAGGGCAAACAGGGGAAGCATAAACTGTTTCGTTTATGGTTTATGTTTTGTCAATTAATTCATATTGGAATTGGAGAAGCTTCTAGGATTGTTAGGACTTAAACGGATAGTAAAATTTATTTAATTAATGTGCTTGAATTTAAAGGAATTTAATTGCATGAAATTGAATTTGTTTTAGGACTGCTTTTACGGTTGGATTATGTACCTGTTTTAACCATGATTTCTCTTGAATGTACACTTGTTTTGAATCATGCAGTGATGCAAAACTACTTCTTATAATTAGTTGGGATGGTCTGGAACTTAAAACAGTGGGTTAGGAACTTGAACAGGGGCAACCAGAAAGTCAGAAAGTGTCCGGAATTGAAGAAGACGGAGGTTCAGATAATAGAGCAAGCTCCATTCTTCAAAGGAGCCGGCTCCATTGAGATGGAGCAGGCTCTAAACTATTATGGAGCCGGCTCCAAGAGGATAGAGCAGGCTCCAAAATATAATGGAGCCGGCTCCACTTTTGGTAATGCATAGTAAGTGCGTTTTTGTAGTTTTTCTGATTTCAGGGGCTTAAATGAAATTAATGGAAAGTGGTGTGGGGTTTTAGATGTTTAAAATTTAACCTATTAAAACCATAAATTAGTTAGTATATGCTAGTGTGTTAATATAAATGGACATCATGAATTTTTAGAACAAAAAAATTAATGTGCATGTTGTCCAGGAAGGAGAAAGTCTTAAATTTCTAGTTTGGTTAGCCAATTGAATGGACTAAATTGAAAGATATTTTAGGGATGTTGTACCAAAGATATTTGTGATATATTTAAGTTCCATGAGGGTTGGTTGGGTTGTGGTTGTGGACGTCATGTAATTTAAATACATTGTTGCATGCTGTCAGAAGTGGAGGAGTTTTTATTTGCCGGTTTGTTTTAACCAGTTTATTTTGGTAAGTATAAAATACCATTGGGGTTGTATATAATGTGTTGTGAGACTTCTTAGTTGACATATTATGTCAAGCACAGGTTTTAACATGGAGCATTAAAAAGGACGTCATGTAATGAAACGATAATTTTCATGCCGTCAGGGATTAAGGAGGATTTTCATTACTAGTCTTTGTTTTAATAATTTAAATGAACTAATATGAGAGTATGGTTAGGGATGTCTAGTATAATGTGCTCAGCTCATATTTCTGATAGTCATTATACCATGGTGTGGGTGTTAATTGATGAACTATTGAAATTTCTGTTTTGTCAATTGGATGGATATGGATGGTTTAAATTGTCTATCAATGCGTTAACAATTTAAATGGAAGTTTTATGATTATAATCATATACTGGATGCATAATTTGGTCATACATATAATAGACTGTATTTATGTTTATTTTGGAGTATGGTTGATGAATATTTATTATTAATTTGTCAACTATATTGGATGGAGGATGGTATGCACCGGTTTGGGACGGTGGCATACTAAGTATGGATTAGTTCAAACACTATAACCTACCTATTCTGGATTGAGGTGTGAATTTACCATAAAGGTTCAGTCCCACTCATATTTGTGTCATATCAATTATGAATTGAATGACCTACTTTGGTTTCTGGATGGATTGTTATACTTATATCAGACCACTACAAGGAATGGATGATATTTTGTATTAGGAGTATACAGACTTTATATACATATCATTATGGTGCCATGGTATGAGCTTGAGTCTCAGGACCATGGTTAGGGTGCGTATATCGCCTAGGATGGACAACTGGACACAGGTGTTGTTCCCTGGTAGGTCTAGATACACATGACCACAGTATGTGCGATTTGCATGGTATCTCTACTCAGGCTGAGACAGACCTATTGGACTAGTGAGCGTCCTATAGTGTGTATCTATATCTATATGGACTATTTTAGCTATTGCCGAGCTATCTAGGATGTATCTGCGTATCGGGTTTATGTATGGATTGTAGTAGTATGGAACTTGCATGTGGGCTTGACCCACCCTTATTTTTCAGGTGTTCGTGAGTATCAGGCTTAGGGCTTGATCGTGGTGATGCAGATACAGACACTCACTCTTCCGACTATATAGGAGTTTCTTTCTTATTTTAGTCTTAGGTTTTAATTCTGTATTTCATTTACAGTTGAGGATTATTAGGGGTCCACTTGGTGGATTCCCGAGTTGTAAGAATTGGAAGGTTTAAATTATATTAAAATTTTATTTGAAGGATTTTTCGTATTTAGAATTCTTATCAGCTTATTATTATTTTATCTTATTTCATTTTTTTTATATTCTGTGTTCAATTACATATTGATTGTTTGGTATCCCTCGGATTTGTGCCCGGACTTGATCACCCGTGGCTCTAGAATCGAGGGGTATCACATTAAGTCAGTCATGTTAACATGTCATAATCTTTCATATGTCACACACATCACATAACTCAATAATTTAAGCAAATAATTCTCTAGTTATTTAAACTTTTGATACATCACCACAGAGTGAACACTCACTTATCAGCTATCATTACTAGTTAAAAGTGAGTTTTTTTAAGCTATCATTACTAGCTTAAATTAAGCACACTCTTCTCATCAATCACTACTAGTTTATAATGAGCACCCACTTCTATGCTATTACCACTAGCTTGAAATTAATTTTACTCAGTTATCAATTCTAATAACTCTTAACTTTAGTACAATCTTATCTAAGTAGTCTACCTTGGTAGTGGAGTAATTTGTTTTGAAGAATATTCTTCAAAAAGTACTACTTTACAAGTAATATTATTCACTCTTACATGAGCAGATATAATGTATAGCTCAAATAGCTTATGGCTAAAATGGTTACTCATCACCCTCGTATTTTTTACTACCAAGTTGAGAGCTAGAACCAACTAACAGATTTGCATCTTCCTCTTAGGTTATGTGCACTTCTTAATCATTTTGGGTTGTAGCTAAGCTAACTAGTTTGCAATTCAATAACATTTTAGCTTTTAGCCAAATTGTACATTAGAGCTAACTACCTTGATTTAGCTTGTCTCGGTGTATTTGCTTAATGTATCCATAACATTTTTCATTAAACTCTTTAGAGTTATTAGAAAATCTTCTCTTATTCAGCCAATTCACAGCTATACGTGTCTTAAACACTAGTATAGATCTTTTTCCCTTGACTATTGGGAGAATTGACATAGTTGGACTGGTTAATTTTTATTTGTTGTATCACATACACGAACGAGTCAAGAATTCATATAAATTCAATAATATCACATATTAAATAAACTATGTTGTAAAATTAAATTACAATGCACATTAAGTAATTCAACTATATAGTTCAATATTATAGTATCAAAAAATAATATTGAACTCACATAACAATATAGTTTAATATTATATCACATGATTAATTATATCACATAATTAATCTAAAAAATAATTTAATAATAATATTCAGAAGAAGACTTTACTTTCTTCAAGCTTTGTGGCTCATTCTCCAATAAACATGTTATAAAATTAGGACTAAAAGATTTAGACGTTATAGTCCTCTTGCTACATCTAATCTTATCCTTATTTTTCATTGTATGATTTATGCACAAGAAAATGATATGTAATACTGTTATAAGCATAACCTATCAAAGGTTTTATGTAACAATCCACTGCATCACATTGTATGATATTATCTACTTTGGGCCCGAGCCCGCATGATTTTATTCTTAAATTTTATCCCAGAAGACCTTCATACCAATTAGAGATAACGTCACCACATAAAAACACTTTACATTTCCTTTCTCTAAGCAATATGGGATTGTGCACCTGTAGCTCGTCTAGTGTGGTAACCTGTCGATGCCTTTTGCACCCGCCCACGACATACCCACCCACAAGGTTGCCACATTTTAGGTCTCACTTTAACTTTCTTAGGAGTAGAAACTACAACCTTAGTTAGACACCCCCACATTTTAAAGAATTTATAGGAAGGTTTTCGACCTTTCTATAATTCATATGGCGTCACATTAGTTTTCTTTTGAGGTATTTTATTGATAACATTATTTGCGGAAAGCAAAACTTCTCCCCACAAATTCTGAGTTAAACCAGAATTTATCAGTATAACATTCATTATGTCTTCATGAATGATATCATGTTCTGAACAAATATTAGCACAAGTCTTTTGATCTTTTTGCTAAGTTGTTTCTCAACCTCATTTATGTAATGTTTAAAGCATTTCTAAGGTTTTATATTTGCTTTGTAGCAAATATACATAACAGTATCTTATGCAATCATTGATAAAACTAATGAAGTACCATTTTCAACCTTTTGTTGATGCAAATTTAAGATAATATAATATACTACATCATATTACAAAATGAAAATAATTCAACCAATATTAAATTATATAAATAATTCAATATTCTACTTATATAACATGCTTCAATTTCATATAATATTGAATACATCAATATTTAGCATATTGTCATATAATAATGTATATAACATTATTTTATTATATCTCAATTATTAGTATAATATCTAATTATATCTTAAATAGAAGCATATAATAAAATATACGTAAGGAATGAGATTCTGTCTTAAGATTGTTGGTAAAAAATATGCTTCAAATGATATTTAAGATATAACTAATCCTATACTAATATGCCATAAGATATTTGTAATATGCTAAAAATAATTAATTAAATATTCAACAAGATATTTAATTAAACATGCAAATTAAAGCAATTAAATAATAATAATAAATAAAGAACTGGACCGAGGCTAGTATTTGATACTATGTCCTTAAGACAGATTCACCCCACTATGGTGTTAACGGACTCAGTGACGTCTATCTCCCAAGATACAATGGTGTACATCCACTAGTAGCAGCACTACAAACTCGTGGATACGGCGAACCTCCTCCATGTAATACTCTTTCTGACTAAAAAATGCATCTATACTATATAAATGTTGAATTGTGTGTAATCTGAACCAAATGATTCAGACCAATCTTAATATGGCTCGATGAAATTGGATTAGGGTCTAAGTGGCTCGGACCACTTAACCTATGGTTTAAACCCACTTGGGTTGGGTTCAAGTATAGAGAGGGAGAGAGAAGAAAATGAAATGAACGATTTACAAATGGCAGCCCAAGGGGATATTTATTGAAATAGAAATGCCTTTTCGGATTGCGTCTCTCTTCATCATTAGACACAACCATTCATCACTGGACATAACCATTTATATGTGTCTCTTCACACTGGACATAACCATTTATATGTGTTTATTCATCACTAGACACAACCATTCCAATTGGTTGCAATGGTTCACATAGTGTCTGTTCACCAGTAAACACATCCACTCCAATAAGTTGCAACCCTTTAGAAACAGATACAACTCTTTGGAAAACAGATATAACCCTTTGGAAATAGATACAACCCTTTGGAAAAAAACTAACTTTTAATTTAAATTTAAAAACTAACCACCCATTTAAATAAGCCCAGCCTAAAAATAAAGGCCCAATCCAAAATTCCATTTAGTAAAAAGAATAATTAGACTTTATAATTAGGACCAAGCCCAAGCCCAAGCCCAAATCTGGCTTATTTAAATTTTAATTGGTTTGAACATTTTTTTCATGTGGGACAAACACTTCCCACATTTTGCATACTCATTTAGGCTTATCAAAACACCACACTCTAGAGCTAATTTCTCATTCACCCGGAAACGGATTTGAGAAAATAAATATACCACGTTCATCTCCTTAAGGAAGAAACGCGCTAGTCTAGAGATCCGTAAAAAATTCTTTGCGGAATCTATTTCAAATCTCATCCAAAGTTTATGTTTTTAATGCCCCATTCCCAACATCACTATCAACCCAAATCATATAGTCCTTAACTATAGGGTTTGGCGTGTTCTCAACAGTAAAATTATTTAATAGCACGTACCCATTAACCAACACATGAAATTGAGACCTACAAAATTCGAAATTCGACGAATGGAATCGTGAAAATGAACACATACCAAGTGGGTTCCTTTGTCTCTGATCTCAAACAAGTACTTTGAAGACCTTGTGAAAACCCTAGCTGTGTGATAAATTGGGGAGGAATTCGGAAATGGATTCGAGTCCCTGTGTGAGATCGTTCGAGCTACGGAGAGAAAGTGTGAGCCTGAATCGGACGAGTCGCCGGCAAAACGACGGTTATCGACGTCAAATTGCTTAGCTTAATTTTGGGCAACATAATGGATTATAATAAGATTATAAATCTTATATTGGATGTATGATAGATCATTTTATGTTTAAGGTTTGAACTATGCATGCTCTGGATGTTAATTATTGGAATATCAAATTCTCTAGTGCAATTATATGAATTAATGCTGGGATTTATATTGCTGAAATTTTAAATACTTTTCTGCAATGATATGGATAATGGTTTGGATTGTAAATTACTAGCTTATTATTATGTTTTGTAATTTACATGGATATGGAGGATTGTATGCACCGGCATGGGACGGTGACATACTAAGGACGGTTTAGCTCAAAACGCTTAAACCTACCATAATGGATTAAAGGATGGATTGAAAAATATTGAATCCAAATTGTGATTGAGTCAGATCAACTGCGACTAAGTTGAATGGCTTCCTGGATTAATGGATGGTAGTTAAGTCATACTAACTGAATAAGTTGAGTGACTAACTAGTTTGTATATTGTATGTCATCTCAATAAGTATTTGAATGATATACCCTGGTTTTGGACGGACTTTATATATATGTTTATGATACCACGAGATGAGCTTGAGTCTCAGACTCGTTGGTTAGGGTGCGTATATGCAGTGGATACGTAGCTGGTTAAAGTAGGTTGAGGTGTATCCTATTAGGTCTAGGTACTCATGCCCACCTTTGGATGCGTTTTCGCATGTTGCCTTCTATTCAGGTTGAGACCGCTACTGTAATCCAGTGAATGTCCCTTAGTGTGGATATATATATGTATGGACTAGATAGATATTGTTGAGCTATCTAGGATGTATCTGCGTATCGGATTACTATTTGGATCGTAGTAGAATAGGACTTGCATGTGGGCCCGACCCACTCTTTATTTTTCAGGTGTCCGTCAGTTCCAGGGTTAGAGCTTGGACGTGCAGAGCAGATACAGATATTCATTCCTCCGACTACGTAGGAATCTTTTCTATGTTTAGCTTTAGATTCTATTTCAGATATTTTAGTTTCTATTGGGTTTTAATAGGGGGTCCACTGGATGGATTCCCGAGTTGTAAACTTATGGAGTTTTGGATTAACGGATTTAACTAATTATGCTTTGAGGATTTTTGTTCTAGTTTCTTTCAGCCTATTATTTTTATTTCTTTAATTCAATTTGTATTCCGTGTTCGTTAAAATATTAATTGTTTGATATTCCCTCGGGTTTGGGCTTGGGCCTGATCAACCCGTGTCTCGAATTCGAGGGGTATCACAGTTGGTATCAGAGCACTTCAGGTTCAAGTGTCTCTAGGATGTTTGGTATTAAGACTTCCGCATAGCATTTTCTCTTGATTAGAGCTTAAGTTTAGGATTCATAGTATTCCTTTACGGTTCGTTTAGAAAGTACTAATGTCAAGTTTATTCTGTAATTGCTCAATATTTGGCACTAGGAAGAGGATGGAGTCCGCGATGAAAGCAAAGACGGGCCCAAGGCCGATGAAGGTTACTCCAGTGATTCCCCTACGAAGGCCGACCAAGAAGGTAGAATGGGGACTAAGGAATTGCTTCCAACAGGCGTTGCTTCAGAGTACAAACCAATGAAGGTTTCTTGTGTGCCGGATTGACCACCATATTGTGGACCTAACACAACTTCGGTGGTGCTCGAAGCTGAACCAAGCGGAGAGGAAGACCCCGAAGAAAATCAGGATAGAGGAGATACCGGAGCATCCAAAATAGAGGGCGTTGGTGTTCAAGGATGATTATTTTTCTAAGAGTAGTTTAATTGCTAGTAGTAGTGGAGATATTACTAAAAAAGTGTAGTACAGATTTAATCGTGTGCACTAGGATTATGTTAAAGAATACTTTACGATTATTTGTTTGACAATTTATGATTTGCAAAAGTTCTTAATAAAGTGAACTAGCAGTTTTCGCTATCATTACTATGTTTTGTGATAACATTTTTGAGATATATACACATATGGTTTTATTAGACTATATTGGATTGTGTATGATGCGATGATAAAGGAATATCACAGTGGAGTGATTTAGTTTCATAGGCAAACAGATAGTTGCTAACTGGTACGTTGGGTTGAGACGTGATGATTGCTAACGAGTTATAAAAGAACTTGTTTAAATCAATATGATAAATTTGATATTAAAGGAAGAATTCTTAAAATAGAATGACGTTCTAACTATGAGTAGATTTCGGAGTATGTTGTATATGTTATGTGTTTTGCTCTACGGAGTATTCAACATTGTTGATTTGGATAGTTTAAATTGGTGACACTGGTATGCGATAGACCTTATGGTGTTTTCATACCTTGAGGCGATATTATCATTTTACTTGAGGGTGATGTGCCTGTGACACTAGATATTGACAGACTCAGATTTCTAGCCAATCTATTGGTTCTGGACATGCCCACTTATGATGTGATACTTGGGATGGATTGGTTGTCTCACTACCATACCCAAGTTAATTGTTTTGATAGGTCTATTGTGTTTACTATACCTGGTCAGGACATGTATGTCGTAGCTATGTCGTGTTCTAGTGGGGTCACTAGCACCTATTTGTTCCATGTGGAGGAGGAAACGGAGGAGGGGACTACTGTATCATTGGATAACATACCAATTGTACAGGATTTCCCGGATGTATTTCAGGAAATTCTAGGGTTGCCACCTAGTTGCGAGATCGAATTTGTGATAGACTTAGCTTCGGGCACTATGCCTATTGCTAGGGCACCCTATAGGATGGCACCAGTAGAGATGCACGAGTTGAGGGATCAGATTCAGCAGCTACTCAGCCAGGGTTTCATTCGCAGAAGTACTTCACCCTGGGGAACACCGATTCTATTTGTGAAGAAGAAGGATGGTTCGCTTCGCCTGTGTATAGATTACAGGGAGTTGAACAAGGTTACGATTCGTAACAAGTATCCTTTGCCCAGGATTGATGACTTATTTGATCAGTTAAGGGGAGCCACATACTTTTCCAAGATTGATCTGCGTTCTGGGTATCATCAGCTAAGAGTTAGGGAGCAGGATGTCCCTAAAACAGCGTTTCTCACGAGATATGGTTCTTATGAGTTTCGTGTCATGCCGTTTGGGACGACTAACGCACCAGCAATGTTCATGAATTTAATGAACAGAGTCTTCAGGGCTTATTTAGATCAATTTGTCATTATCTTCATAGATGACATTTTGATTTATTCTAAGTCGGAGGACGATCATGCTAAACATCTTCGGATTGTGTTGCAGATACTTCGTGAACACCAGTTGTATACCAAATTCGAGAAGTGTGAATTTTGGCAGCGAGAAATGAAGTTTCTGGGTAACGTGGTGTCAGAAAAGGGGATAGCTTTAGATCCAGCCAAGATTTCAGCAGTGGTGGAGTGGGGACAACCTACTTCACCTACCGAGATTCGGAGCTTTCTCGGATTGGCGGTATATTATCGGAGATTCATCCAGAGGTTCTCAAAGATAGCGGGACCACTCACACACCTAACTAAAAAGGGTGTACAGTTCGTGTGGGATGAACACTGTCAGCGAGCTTTTGATGAGCTCAAAAGGAAGTTAACTTCTGCACTGGTTCTAGCTACTTCTCAGAGCGGGATTGAATATCTTGTTTACACGGATGCTTCGTTGCAGGGTCTTGGATGTGTTTTGATGCAGGAGGAGCGACCGATTTCGTATGGATCTCAGAAGCTTAAGCCTCATGAGCTTAATTATCCAACGCATGATTTGGAGTTGGCAGCAGTGGTCTTTGCCTAACGTATTTGGAGGCATTATCTGTTGGGTGAATCCTTTAGATTATTTAGTGATCACAAGAGTTTGCAGTACTCGTTCACTCAGCGGGAGCTGAATATGAGACAGCGCAGATGGTTGGAGTTTGTGAAAGACTATCACTTTTCTATACAGTATCATCCAGGGAAAGTGAATGTGGTGGCGGATACACTCAGTCACCGACCTGTTGGTAGTCTTTCTACTCTATTCACTACTGAGTGGAATGTTTTAAAGAATGTAGATGAGTTGTCGGACGCTTTTATGGCTTGCATGGTGGTTACACCTTCCATCATTTGCAAGGTTTTACAAGCACAACTCACCGATCAGCAGTGTATCGACAAAGTTGTAAAGGTAGCTTCTGGGGAGGTTTCATTATACTATGTTGGGACCGATAGAGGTTTGAGGTACAAGGGACGGTTAGTGGTACCTTCTGCTGATGATTTGAGGAAGGATGTGATGACTGAGACTCACTACTCTGAGTTCTCTGTTCATCCAGGAGGCGATAAGATGTATCAGGATATGAAGCGGTAATTTTGGTGGACAGGTATGAAGAGGGACATTTCTCTTTTTGTCTCACGATGTAGTACTTGTCAGATGGTTAAGATTGATCATCAAAGGCCGCCAGGAGATCTACAGCCACTATCGATTCCGGAGTGGAAATGGGAGAGCATATCTATAGATTTTGTGGAAGGATTGCCGAATTCTTTCAAGGGGCATAATTCCATATGGGTCATTGTGGATAGGTTGACCAAGTCAGCTCATTTCTTGCCTATTTGAACTGATTTCACTTCGGAGCAGTTGGCAAGGCTTTATATCTCAGAGATTGTGAAGTTGCACGGCATTCCATTGTCTATTATATCGGACAGGGATTCGAGCTTTGTGTCTGGCTTTTGGAAGAGTTTTCAGCAGGCTTTGGGTACGGAATTGTACCTTAGCACTGCTTATCATCCTCAAACTGACGGGCAGACTGAGAGGGTGAATCAGATTATGGAGGATATGCTTCGATCATGTGTTCTTGATTTCAAGGGTCATTGGGAGGATTACTTGCCACTTGTGGAGTTTGCGTACAATAATAGTTTTCAGAAGACTATTGGAATGGCACCATTTGAGGCATTATACAGTTGACCGTGTCGGTCACCTGTTTGTTGGATGGAGGTTGGAGAGAATCGATTCTTGGGTCCCGAGTTCATCAATGATACCTCTGAAAAGATTGCTCTTATTAGAGATCGCATGCGTATTGCCCAAAGTCGGCAGAAGAGCTATGCTGATCGTCGTACTCGGGCATTGGAGTTTAGGGTTGGAGATCAGGTTCTACTCAAAGTGTCACCTATGAAAGGTGTCATGCACTTTGGAAAGAAAGGGAAGTTGTCATCGCGGTTTGTTGGTCCATTCATGATTACGGATCGAGTTGGAGCTATGGCTTATCGGTTGGCACTTCCGGATAATTGGATCACGTTCACAACGTGTTTCATGTTTCTATGTTGCGGAAATTTTTACGAGATGAGGATCGGTATCAACATATCGATGTTGGGGAGTTTGAGTTGCAGCCGGATGCAACTTATTTGGAGCCACCATGTCGTATTGTCGACTGTAGGGATCAAATCCTTCGTAATAGGGTTATTCTTTTGGTGCGTGTTCAGTGGAGTCATCATAATGAGGCTGAGTCTACTTGGGAACGGGAAGATGACATTCGCTCGTAGTTTCTTGAAATATTGGAAGAAGGTAAGAGCGAATTCCGAGGACGAAATTCCTTTTGTTAGGGGGGAAGAATGTAATACCCCTAATTTCAGAAGGATAGTCCTGGTATTTAATTTATTGTTTTAATTAAATTTTTAATTATTTAAATATTTTAGTTGATTGTGTGTTGGACTTAATTGATTATTTGATTGTTAATCGATTACATGCTTGTTTGTCTTGTGTTGTTTAAATTACTTGTGGATTGGTTTATTTAAATGGTGTTTTATTTTCTTTTATTATTATGGTTTTAATGGAATTATTTTAATTGGTTATTTAAATTGTATTTTGTTTTTTTTTTTTTTTTAACTTAATTATATTTTAGCATTTTAATTATTTATGTGGCTTTGTGATTTAAATGTAATTTTAGCTGCTTCATTACTAGGGTTTTATGTTATACATTGTAGTTGGGTTAGAGCCGGCTTGTTGTTGGTTTAGGATTTAATGTAGGGTTTAGATTAAAACCTATAAATACATAAGCATACGTCTGCCAAGGGTTACAAAACAAATCCTATTCAGCCTATTCACGAATACTGTGAAACAGAGAGTTACAGAGAGGAATATAGAAAGCAACAGAGAGGGAACTTTGAGGGTTTAATAGAGAGGCTTAAGGAGGAAGGAGTGGGTTGCTTCTGGGTTAGCCAAGAGTAACAGAGGCGTGGAACAAAGTTGGAATTTCAGAGACGTGGATTAGAGTTTCAAATCTGAAACTCAAAGGCAAGTTTCTGTTCTTGCTCTTTCCTTTAATTCGTGTTCTGTGCATGCCTAGCTAAACTCCAGGAGTTTAATTAATGCTAAAACAAATTAATTATGCATGCTTAACTAGATTAAAACAGAGGGTATATGTTTTTAGGTTCAGTTTCTTATTTTGAATGGTTGTGGAAGTTTTGATGCATAATTGTTGTTTAAGATAAATCTTTACATGTTAAAATACTTAACATAATTTAACATGGACGTATGGGACGTAGGTTGAAGCTTAGAGGCCTTAACAATGGAGTATTGGGGCTTACAGGGGCTGAACGAACGAAGAAGACGGCTTCAGCATCAACTTAGCCGACTCAGTTGGGAACTGAGCCGACTAAGTTAGGAACTTAGCCTGCTCAGTTGGCAATTGAGCCGACTAAGTTGGGCCGCGACCTAGAACTTAGTTTTAATTGCCCAGAATTGTTTTGGAACCTATTTTAAGTAATCTTAATGGGTTAAATGGACACTGGGTGGTTCTAAAATGCATAATACACTTCTTATGCTTAGGAAATTTGACAATACGGTTATGTAAATAAATTTTTATAAATTATTTAAAGGATGAATCAGTATAAAAGCATACAACTTAGCATACTGATAATGGATGGAAATAACCAAATTGTTTAGCTTAATTTTGAGCAACATAATGGATTATAATAAGATTATAAATCTTATCTTGGATGCATGACAGATCATTTTATGTATAAGGTTTGAACTATGCATGCTCTGGATGTTAATTATTGGAATATCAAATTCTCTAATGCAATTACATGAATTAATGCTGGGATTTATATTGCTGAAATTTTAAATACTTTTCTGCAATGATATGGATAATGGTTTGGATTGTAAATTACTAGCTTATTATTATGTTTTGTAATTTATATGGATATGGAGGATTGTATGCACCGGTATGAGACGGTGACATACTAGGGACGGTTTAGCTCAAAACGCTTAAACCTACCCTAATGGATTAAATGATGAATTGAAAAATATTGAATCAAAATTGTGATTGAGTCAGATCAACTGCGACTAAGTTGAATGACTTCCTGGATTAATGGATGATAGTTAAGTCATATCAACTGAATAAGTTGAGTGACTAACTAGTTTGTATATTGTATGTCATCTCAATAAGTATTTGAATGACATACCCTGGTTTTGGACGGACTTTATATATATATTTATGGTACCACGAGATGAGCTTGAGTCTCAGACTTGTTGGTTAGGGTGCGTATATGCAGTGGATACGTAGCTGGTTAAAGTAGGTTGAGGTGTACCCTGTTAGGTCTAGGTACTCATGCCCATCTTTGGGTGCGTTTTCGCATGTTGCCTTCTATTCAGGTTGAGACCGCTACTGTAGTCCAGTGAATGTCCCTTAGTGTGGATATATATATGTATGGACTAGATAGATATTGTTGAGCTATTTAGGATGTATCTACGTATCGGATTACTGCTTGGATCGTTGTAGAATAGGACTTGCATGTGGGCCTGACTCACTCTTTATTTTTCAGGTGTCTGTTAGTTCCAAGGTTAGAGCTTGGACGTGCAGAGCAGATACAGATATTCATTCCTCCGACTACGTAGGAATCTTTTCTATGTTTAGCTTTAGATTCTATTTCAGATATTTTAGTTTCTATTGGGTTTTAATAAGGGGTCCACTGGATAGATTCCCGAGTTGTAAACTTATGGAGTTTTGGATTAACGGATTTAAATAATTATGTTTTGAGGATTTTTATTTTAGTTTCTTTCAGCCTATTATTTTATTTCTTTAATTCAATTTGTATTCCGTGTTCGTTAAAATATTAATTGTTTGATATTCTCTCGGGTTTGGGCTTGGGCCTGATCAACCCGTGTCTCGGATCCGATGGATATCACAATGAGGTAGTGGTCGATCGGAGAGAAGGAGGTCCCAATTGCGAGGTTGAGGAGAGAGACAGTCAAATAGAGAGAGAAACTAAATTTCATGCGTTTCTTCATTTGTGAGAGATTGAAGGTGCGAGAATCAAAGTTGGGTTTAGGATTCATATTTAAACGAAGAAGAAATCTTTGCGTGTGGTGTGGGTGTGAATTGTACACGTTTGTTCCCCACAAACTTTTTCGCACGTGCTTCGCTATTAACTACAGTTGGAGTCTTGGAGGACTTTTAGACAAAATGTCAAAAACCCATATATCGCAAAAATTAAATAAAATTCATTTTTCATTGTTTAACCAAATTCAATTTTGTTATTTTGAACCAAATTAAATAAGATAAATTATACTTACATCACATCAAATTTGAATAAATTGGTATTACTTTGCTTTCTCTGTTGAACCCATTAGTTGGTTGGATGATAATTTTAAATGTAAAAAGACAGTAATACTTTTATACTATAATAATATATTATATTACAAATATTTATTAATTTAAAATTTTAGGGGTGGTCATTATAATTTATTTTGTTGTCATTTTATACTATGGTAAGAAAAATTTGTCATTTTATGACATTTAGTCAATATTGTTACTACTAGAAAGGTAATGCTCGAGCACATCGCCAAATTAGAACATCTTCAGCAGTATGTTAAAATATTATTTTGTGTAAAATATACACTGTCACGTATGATGTGTAATTTTTTTTAATGTCTAGTAGTCTTTAAAGCATCTCCAGCAGTTTGTTAAAAAACTTTTTTGTGTATAATATACACTGTCACATAAGATTTATAAATTTTTTTTTATCTTCGCAGATACACTTCCTCTCCCTTTTCACTCGTGGTTCTCTTTCTTCTCTCTCATTCCTTTACGCATCTTTGTTTCCCACTTTTAGAGCGTCATAGAAAATAATCTGCAACTGACAATAAGGTAAGAACTGTTCAACCATTTTTTATTTTTTAATAAAAATAGTTTGATTCATCACTTTCATTTCATCTCATCTTCTATAATAATCACAGTAAATTCTAGGGTTTTTTTAGATTTTTTATCCTTTTACATTCTATTATATTGAGATAAATATGTACTAGCCAGAGATTAGATATATATATTTTAATCACGATTTTATATAATTGTTGCTTGATACAGTTATACAATTTTTTTCTTTTTTTTGGTGATTAGTCAATTCAATAGCAATTATTGTTACATATTTTTGGTTTATGTAGAAAGTGAAATATGGAGGGAAATTATTATTATTTTCCTAATTGAGAAGGATGGGGACGCGAGGTTTAATCGCGAAAAGTAAATGAATCAAGTCAGTTTGTAAAAGTTATGTAGGGTCTTGAGTATGACACTTGATTGGTTGATATTAGGGGATATTTTTTTACACAAAAGTATAAAACAACCGGTAGAACTAAAACTAGGTAGTACAATTTTTTTGTGTAAATCTACTCTTACACAAAAATATATACACAACGATTGGAGATGCTCTTAATGTGTAAAACTGTTGTGTATTTTACATAACCTTTTTACGTAGCCATATTAACATATTTTCTTTTTCCTCCCACTTTCTCATTCCATTACAGAATCAAGCCTATATTAAGTAGATTTATAAAAGTTATGTGGGGTCCTGACATGACACGTGATTAGTTATTATTGGAGGATATATTTTTACACAAACTGTATAAAAAAATCGCTAGAGATAAAAATAAATAATCCATTTTTTTTTTTTGTAAATCTATGATGACACATCAATTTTACACACAAAAAATATATATTATATACACAACGGTTATAGGAAGTCAAAATAATAAATGCTAAATAAATATTACTTGTAAAATTTAATAAAACAATATTTATAAATTTTGAACATTTTTATAGAATAACCTGATAGAATATGTTTATGACAACAACACTAAAAGAAGTTATTTGGTGTTTTTATTATTCTCGTATTTATTAGTAATATTATTACTTGGTTATAACTTATAAGTTTTCTTTATTCTTCAATTGAGTCTTTAATGGCTCATTAGTTATTTATTTTTCATAAATAATTTAATGTTCTCAAAAAAGAGATATGGTTTAAAATCGTTTGGTGGTAAGAATCAATTATAAACTATTTTAGGAGTACTAAGCTCTTAATTTTATGATTTTTAAATTTTACTGGTTTTGATATTTTCATTTTTCATTTCTTTGAAGTTAGAAATTATTTATTTTAAATAAGTGTAATTTGTAACAGACAAATAAATGAAAATAATAATAAAAGGTTGAGTGCAGAAAACACTCTTATAGTATATTTATCACACCCCTCATATGCAAAAAATATCTTAAAGTTTCAATTTTGTGTAAATAAGTCCCTAACACATTTTAGTTATAATTTGACTAAATTGTCCTTATATACACATTTTACATATTATTTAAAAATACATCATTTTATGAAATGACGAAAATTGTCATTTAGTACGTGAGATGTGTGATACGCACTGTAAGCATATTATAGGGGTATTTTTTACACTTTATAAATTATTGTTGTTTTAAATATTTTGATCTCAATGGTTAGATTTAATTGAAAATGTAATTTTATCACGATTTGATTTGAGTAGTATGACGATGGTAGGTGATTGAATACTCATTTGTTTATTTGTATTTTTCAATAAAATTTGAATACCCATTTGTTTCTATGTAAAGAATTATATATATATTTGTGAAAATTTATTGCATATTATAAAGTTTTTTAAATTAAATGTATATTGTTTATATACAATGAATAAATATCTTTAAATTAACCAATGAGCCAGTGGCCTATCGGTATCAGACCCTTACTTCCCAAAGGAAGGTAAGTTTCAATTATATAATTAATGAAAGCTGATAACTATATTAAAATTTAATTGAGAATAATTTTTGTATATATAATTATAAAAGGAATTAAAATTTTCATTCCATATGATATACGGCACATTAACATGATAATTGTGACAACAATATATTATTTTTTAAGAGAGATAATACACTATTAGCGGAAATATATAAAGATAATTTTTTTTTTTCCGAAAAGGCGAGAGAAAATTATGAAAGGCGGGTTAAACAGTAAAAGAAGTAGGGTTAAGTGCAAAAAAATCTCCTCTACTATCAATATAATGCAAAACAGTCTCTATGTAGTATAAAAAACCCTTATATTATCAATTTGGTGCAATTACCCCCTGTTTGCATAAAAATACATTAATACCCTCTCTAATATAAATTAAAGGGTTAAGTGTTAAAAAATAAAAATAAATAAAAAATGATATATAGGGTTTGTGCAAAAATAGTCTATACTTTTTGAAAATGTGCATTTCAGTCCATAAAATTTTAAAAAGGTGCAAATAAGCCCCTCTGACCACTTTTTGGTCAAAATTGACATAAAATAAAATCAAAAATCCCATTTTGACCTTTTCTTTTTCTATTCTACCCTTCTCACCACCACCACCACCACCACCACCACCACCACCACCATCCCCAACCCCACCACCACTATGTTTATTCTAACCATTCAATTTAACCCCCATAGCCAAAGTTCAGCATCGATCTGTTGAGTTAACTCAGCATGTCACCAAACAAAGCCACATCACAAACCCTATATGAATGGAGTTAACTCAGTGTGTCATAAAATAAAAATAAAAACAGAGAAAAAGAAAAGAATAAATTATCTAAAATGGTAATTTTAAATTGCCTAATTTTTTTAATATTATTTCATTTATATTAGAGAGGGTATTAATGTATTTTTTATGCAAACAGGGGATAATTGCATCAAATTAATAGTATAGAGGGGTTTTATACCATACATAGACTCTTTTGCACTATATTGATAGTAGATGGTTTTTTTTTTTTTTTTTTGCACTTAACCCAAGGGCAAAATAGGGTTTTTTAATTTATTTTATGTTAATTTTGACAAAAAAAAAAAAAAAAAAAGTTATCAAGGGGCTTATTTGAACCCTTTTTAAATTTTATGAATTAAAATGTACATTTTTTAAAAATAGAGACTATTTCTGTACAAACCTTATATATCACCTTTTTTTACACTAAACCCAAATAAGTATTATAACATTACTTCATGCGAGATTGTTTATTAAAAAGTGTTTTGGCACAATTTCTAAAAATTAATACGGAGTATATTTTTAGAACACTTTTTCAAGGTGAAAGTGCGATGATACATCTCGGACCCTCATAATAAAAGTAGGTTTTTGTGCTGGTCTCGCGACTGCCTGATCGACGTCGACCTACTCACTTGGTGATATCTATGCGTATAGAATGTTCCTGAGTGGATCGGCCTGGCCGAATCGGCTCGTCCTGCCAAAACGTCGAAACAGAGTTTATCATGAAAGGCGGCACTGTATATGGGTTTTTGTCTAAATAACTTCTCGCTTAGGGTTTAGTGAATTCATTCATGATTTCAATCGATCCATCAAACATTAGAGATGTCAAAGGCCTCTACAGAGTGACCTCAGATGGTCGGATATGGCGACCGCACCACAAATCTCTCTCGCACTTTCAAGTACTTACTGGGTTAGTTTTCTATATCACTCTCATCATTTTCTCCTCCATCTCTCTCTCTAAAACTCTCACTCTTTCTATCTCTTTCCATATATATATATATATATATATATATATATATATATGTTAGCATAATTACATAGCCGTTACTGTATACTATTCATAGCCATTGTGTATACTATTCATAACCGTTTTATTTTATCTCCTATATATATCTACTCGTACATGTTCAGTATTTATCAATACAAATGTAACCTCTATTTGTCTCTCACTCTTGTATCCAACATGGTATCGAGCCATGTCTCTGAGTCAAAGCCTCCATCTCTATTCTCGCTCCCAACTCTGAACTTGCTCTCTCGCTATCTGTCTGCAATAATCAAAATATCAAAACCCACATCTTTCAGGTTCTTTCGCCTGCTGTTTCGCCGATCATAAGCTTCAGCCGCTGTTCCACGCGTCACTCTTTGCCCGGGATTAATCTACTCGTAGATCGAACGCGCGTTTACGCGCTACACGCATATCTCACCGCCACCGCTTTCATCACGGCCGCTGTCTCAGGTCGCTGCCATCACGCTGTCGCCTTCATCACAGCCACTGTCTCACTGATTGTATCACCGACTACAAGATCCCAACATCACCAAATCTCAGATCGCTTATTCGCTGCAGGCAATAGCATCGAGCTCGCTCCTCTCCGATTGCTTCACCGCCGTCGTCCCCTCCTCCAACACCGCCTTGTACGTCCTCGCCTCCGCCACTGTTGCAGTTTTCCGTGTAGTTGTCTCCGGCAGCTTCTGGGGTTTCGTCGTCTGTTGTTGCCGCCGCCACCGCAACCTCTGTCTCTCCAATCTCATAGATCTCACCGACATTCTCTACGGTTCTGGAGACTGAGCTATAGCGATCCCACAAATCCAACCGCTTCCTTCTTTGTCATCTGTCGATGCTCTCTCTAATCTCACAGATCGGCCTTATTTGCCAACTGTCGGTGCTCTCTCCAATCTCATCTAATTTATTTGTGCATAATTTACTTGAGTAGCAGTAAACACGGGGCTTACTATTGTAACAAGATTGGACCCACTAATCATCTCTCATATTTCTATCAGTCATGGACAGATCCAAAAATTCCAATCCTATTGGGACTATTTTGGCAGGTTGTTCAAATTATATCCTTTGGTCTCAAGCTATGTCCAGTTTTCTTAAAGGTAAGAAATTATGACGGATTATTACAGGTGATGTCACCGAACCAGTGCAACTCGATATAGAAACAAAAGAAAAATAAGGTGATCGTCTTGAAGAATGGGATAGCAAAAATCATTAAATTATTACTTGGTTTCGTAATACCTGTATCTCATCCATTAGTATCGAATTTGGCAAGTTTGATTCTGCAAAATCTATCTAGGATTTTTTGAAGCATCGCTACACCACTACTGATCTTGCCCATCAATATCAACTTTTGACCAATCTTCACAACAAAACTCAACAGCCTGGTCAATCTATCAGTACATTTGTCTCTGAAATGCATGCTCTTTGGGATTAATTATCTCTCTCTGAACCTACTTGGTCTTGTGCTTCCGATACTACCAAGTTTACTACCTATCGAGATCAACAACGGGTCATTATGTTTCTCATAGCTCTTCATAATACCTTCGAACCTGTTCGTGCCTCATTTCTTCATAAGTGACCTTTGCCTACCTTAGAAGATGCTATCACCGAGCTTCTTTCAGAAGAAACTCGCCTCAGTACCTCTCATTCTCAAGTTACTGATACAGTTCTTGCTACTCATTACCCCAGAAAGAAACCGACTTCATCCTTTTCCTCTTCAAAAGAGTATACCCACTGTCACAAACCAGATCATACTTTATTAAATTGTCCCACCCACATTTGCAAGTTTTGTCACAAGAAAGGCCCAGGTCACTATCAGAGTGATTGTCTCAAGAATTGGCAATCTCGCACCAATTCTTCCAGAGGTTCTTCATCCAAACATAGTCATCCATCTTCATCCACCACTGCTGTCACCACTGCAAAATCCTGTCCTCCAACTCCTACGCTCACATCAATGTCTACCACTGATATCGAGGTTCTTCTCTAGCAGATTCTCTCTAATAACGGTACTCCTCCTTCCACTGCTATATCGGTTACCTCAGGTAATTCTTGGTTTTTTTTATTCTAGTTGCTGTAATCACATGACATCTGATTCTACAATGTTTTCTAACCATCATCCTGCCATCAATACACCTCCAATTCATACAGCTGATGGATCTCACTTACATGTCAATCATATTGGTTAAATTTCCACCCCTAATGTCTCATTTTCACATACATTTCATATACCAAAACTTACAATCAATCTTATCTCTGTTTGTCAAATTTGTGAACTCGGACTTAATGTCATTTTTTCTTCTTCCGGTTGTCATATACAGGATCCACAGACGGGGCAGATCTTTGGGATAGACCGTAAACTAGGACGTCTCTTTGAACTCATTCATCTCCACATTCCTTCTCATCGGCTTCCTACAGTTTTCATTGTTGTTTCAGCGACCTCTACTTCCTCACTTAGCCTTTGGTATTCCCGATTAGGTCATGTGTCTGTTGGGCGTTTACGCTCCTTAGTGTCCACCGGTCAATTTGGTTCAGTTAAAAATGATGATGTAACTTGTTTACCTTGTCAACTTGCAAAACAACCTGTTTTACCTTTCAATAAAAGCACATCTCTTACTTCTGCTCCTTTTGACCTAGTTCACTCTGATGTATAGCGCCCTTTTCCTCACAATACAATGGGGGGATCCAAATACTTCGTTATTTTCATTGATGATTACTCCCGATTTACTTGGATATATCTCACGAAAAATTGCTCTGAACTACCCCAACTCTACTATGATTTTGCAAACATGGTCAAAACCCAGTTTTCCCGATCCATCAAAATCTTCCGCGCTGATAATGCTATGGAATACAATGAAACAAATTTTCTAAAAAAATTTCACCAACATGGTACGATCTCTCACTCCTCTTGCCCTGGCACCTCCCAACAAAATGGGCGGGCTGAGCGTAAACATAGGCATATCTTAGACACTGTTCGTTCTCTCCTCATATCCTATTCTTGTCCTGAGCGTTTTGGGGGGGAAGTAACTCTCACTGCTGTTTACACGATTAATCGTGTTCCAATGCCTATTATTGGCAACCAATCTCCATATGAACGTTTATATGGCATATTTCTTGCTTATAATCTTCTAAAGGTTTTTAGATGTGTTTATTTTATCCTACTCCAACCTCATGAACGCACCAAATTGGAGCCTCGAGCTCGTTTGTGTTGTTTTCTAGGTTATGGAATTAAACACAAAGGATACAGATATTGGGATCCCATTTCCAAACGTCTTCGTATCTCTCATCATATCATCTTTTGGGAACATAAAATGTTCTCTTCTCTTTCCATATTCCATCTCTCTCCATCTTCTACTTCTTTATTCTTTACTGATTCTTTAGTTGAACTATTCCCAGACGACATAGATACAACTTCCTCATCTGAGCTTCCAAACACTATCTCATCTACTCCAGAAACACTGTCTCCATCTGAGCTCCCTCAAATGGCTTTACTTGATGAATCTACTTCATCTGATGGTCCTGTTACTGAATCTTCATCTGAGCTCCCTCAAATGGCCTTACCTGATGAATCTGTTTCATTTGATAGTCCTACTAATGAATCTTCTTCATCAGATATGATCACTACTGCTAAATCTCCTCATCGAGAAAGAAAATCTCCTAGTCATTTACGTGATTATCAATGTTTCTCTACTATCATGTCTCAACATGAGCCTCAATCTTATCATGAGGCTAGTTCTAACCCTCTTTGGCAGCAAGCTATGACAGATGAATTACAGGCTCTCGCCCAAGCTCAGACCTGGGACATGGTTGCTCTTCCCTCTGACAAAACTATTGTTGGCTGTAAATGGGTTTACAAAATCAAAACACGTTCTGATGGATCTGTGGAATGATACAAAGCTCGTCTTATTGCAAAAGGTTTCACCCAAGAATATGGCATTGACTATGAGGAAACATTTGCTCCTGTTGCCAGACTTACTTCTGTTCGTAGCCTGCTAGCAGTTGCAGCAGCCCATAAATGGACACTGTTTCAAATGGATGTGAAAAATGCCTTTCTCAATGGCGATCTCACTGAAGAAGTTTATATGAAACCTCCTCCAGGATATGATCATCCTCCTAACCAAGTCTGTAAACTCCGTCGAGCTCTCTATGGTCTTAAATAAACTCCAAGGGCGTGGTTTGCAAAATTTAGTACTATAATTGGAAAGTTTGGATTTACTTCAAGCTCATATGATTCTAGTCTCTTTATTTGCAAGACTAACTCTGGAATTACTCTTCTTTTACTTTATGTTAATAACATGATTATCACTGGAAATGATCTTGCAGGTATCTCTGCACTCAAAGTTTTTTTTAGTCATCATTTTGACATGAAGGATCTTGGGTGCCTCAATTATTTCCTCGGCTTGGAGATTTTCTCTGATTCAGATGGTTATTATCTCTCCCAACCCAAGTATTCCTCTGACATTCTTGCTCGTGCTGGACTCACAGATTGCAAGACCGCTTCCACTCCTCTTGAGACCAATGTCAAGCTCACTCCTCTAGATGGTACACTGCTCAGTGATGCTACATTGTATCGACAGTTGGTTGGCAGTTTGGTCTACCTTACTGTTACCCGACCTGACATCGCCTATGCTGTGCATCTTGTCAGCCAATTCTTATCTGCACCTCAATCTACTCACTATACTGCCGTATTATGCATCCTTCGAAATCTCAAAGGCACTATGTTTCAGGGCCTTCACTTTTCTTCTCATTCTTCACTTGAGTTACGTGCTTCCTCTAATGCTGATTGGGCAGGTGATCCGACTGACCAACGTTCTACAACTGGCTGCTACTTCTTCCTTGGGAACTTTCTAATTTCTTGGCGTAGCAAAAAGCAGTCCATTGTCTCCCGATCTAGTACAGAAGCCGAATACTGTGCCCTTGCTGACTCCACACAAGAACTTATTTGGCTTCGATGGCTTTTAACAGATATGGGTGTTTCTCACTTCACTGGCACTGTTCTCTATTGTGATAATCAAAGTGCCATTTACATTGATCATAATGATGTCTTCCATGAACGCACTAAACATATTGAAATTGATTGTCATATTGTGTGTCACCATGTGGCTCGGGGTACTGTACATCTTCATTCTGTCACTTCCGTTGATCAGACCGCTGACATCTTTACCAAAGCTCATCCACCAGGCAGATTTTGAGAATTAATTTCCAAACTCAAGTTGGTTTCTGCTCTCCCACCTTGAGTTTGCGGGGGGATGTTAGCATAATTACATAGCCGTTACTATATACTATTCATAGCAGTTGTGTATACTGTTCATAGCCGTTGTATTTTATCTCCTATATATATCTACTCGTACATGTTCTTTTTTATCAATACAAATGTAACCTCTATTTGTCTCTTACTCTTGTATCCAACAATATATATATATATATATATATATATATATATATATATATATATATATATGTAAACTTATGTAAAGTCTATGTTTTGGGAATATAGCTACGCAGTTCCTGTCAAAGGGTATTCCATTCATATTTAATTCATGGATCGTCAGACACCTCACTGAAGAAGACTACGCGGTAACCATTCTTATTGATATTATTGTTGCTGATATACTTTCTCAGCCATTTTTGAGTTTTTGACTATTAAATTAGATTCATTAGTCCATATTATAACGAAATTTATTTTTATTGGGGGTGTTTAGCAATGCTATTTTTTCCCTTTAAAAGAGGATTGTTATAAACTATTATTGATGCTTGTGAACAGAGTTTTTGAGTTGTTAATTCCCCTTTTTTGTGATTTTTGTTACTTGTTATGTGTGTACATCAGAATTGTATGTGTGTATGGGAGGGAGTGTGTGTGTATGTGTGTGTGTTGGTGGGGGGGTTCTTGAATGTAACTGCAACTTTTGTGCACATTTAGAATACATATGGGGAAAATTAAGTATGACTACAATGTATGTCCTAGATAGCTGAGATGTTTCTGAGTTCTCAGAAAATGTATGCAATGCAATATACTTTGTTCATTAACCTTGGGCTATCTTTGATTTTTTAAGCTGATGCCTGATAGCTCTCATAGCTCATTGTAATCATTCTACAAAACATGATTAATATTATTTTGTTTTCTTATCTAAGGTTATCATGTTTTAATTAGTTATTGTTATTATTTTTCATTATATGTTGGTCATAACTGTCTGTGTTTAGTTCACCTTGTTGAAAGAAGTGGAGGCTTGAAGCTTACTTGTCTCGCTCGTAATAAATTTAATTTTCTTTAATTTTTCATTTAAGTTTGGACTATTTTCTAGTGGTTTCCGAAAGTATGCTGACGAGGCCGCTTGTGAACGCCAAAATAATGTAGTGAATGTGCGGTTCAAGAAAAGCCTTTTAGGTCAAGTTTAAATTTATAAAAACCACTACCAACACTACTACTAACGTAGCAAGAGTGAGTAGGGATCGTCCCAAGGGATTATACGTGTTGGAATTTAACTTCAACTCTAGCGTATCAAAAGATTGCAAAGAGAGAGATTGGTTTGATTAAACTAAGGTGCAATGAAATTAAAATGCAAGTAAAGTAAACTAGTTAGAGATAGGGATTTAAGAGATATGAAGAGAGGTCTTAGGGTGTTGGAATCACCACTAAGCTCATGTAATTAACCACTTGCTTTTCATTAATGGGGAATACATTGTTGTGAACAAAATGCGACTACCAATTGCAATATTAAGCATTGACCATCTAATTTATGTATGAATTGTCTACCTAAACTAAGTGTAGCACAACCCATCAATTTTAAGCATGACCCATCTAAGTAGCAACAATTGTAGCACACATCAATTTAGAGAATCATGGAATTTGCAATATTAAGCATGGACCATATAATTTATGTATGAATTGTCTACCTAAACTAAGTGTAGCACAACCCATGAATTTTAAGCATGACCCATCTAAGTAGCAACAATTATAGCACACATCAATCTAGAGAATCATGGAATTTGCAATAATAAGCCATAGAATATCTAAGCAAGCATAGATTGTCTACCTACCTACAAGCATGAATTAAATTGTAGAACAACCCATCAAGCATAAGTATAAACCATCAAATTAATTAATAAACCCATTCAATGAAACCCCATGCTTAGCCATCACTAGATTTTCAATCAACCACATATAAACATGCAATTAATATAGAAAAACTAGTGTAGAGATTAATTCCCAAATAATCACACATAAGACAACATATAATCAAATAGAGAATCAATAGAAAGAATTAATCCATATGAATCATGTAAGAAATAATTCCTAATTTAATCACACATAGACATGTAAATAAACTAGAGAATTAATAGGAAGAATTAAACCATAGAAATATACCAAGATTCATGAAATTCACAAGGCTAGAGCACTAATCACAACAATAGATATATAAATCCCCAAAAATAGAAATACAAGGTTTTAGATTACACAAGACTTAGGGCTCATCTAAGCCCTAAGTGTAGATCTAGCCAATCATGGAGGAGGTGGATGTGGTCATGGAATCAAGCTCCAAATATGGCTCCATCTTCTTCTTCCTCTTCTTCTTTTTCTTCTTTGAAGCTCTAGAGATGGAGAGATAGTGGGTATAGAGATGGGTTCTTGAGATGTGCCTCCACTTCCCTCTTTTCTTCTAATCCTAATCTCTAACTTTGCTAGAGAGAGAAATAAAAATTACAATGTAAAAATAAAAAGAAAAAGCTCCTTTACAAAATGAGTTACTTCCCTTTATATAGAAGGTCTTTTTTCTTAGTCATTAAGTCAGGAATATAGGCCCAAAAATATCTAATTCCGTACTATGTGATAGGTGGACTTTTGGGCGCGCACGGAATAAGACAGCTCGCTGCCAGCAAAAGTTCGATCGATCCAACTTTGATTTTCGATCGATCCAACTTTTCTCAAAAAGTTGGATGGATCCAACTTGACAGATTTTCAGCATCAGTCTCTTTTTGCTCCAAATCATCCTCCTTTTGTTCCGGATCATTACTAAGACTTAGTTTGACTCCAAAAAGGCTTTAAGAAACCATTTTTAGCCCATTTTAGCTTTATTGACTAAAAAAGAAAATAATACAAGATTAATCTAAAACGAAAAAATAAGATAGATAAAGGTCCTAGAATACTCAAGTTTAAGGGGTTTAAAAGTGTACTTTTCAGCGCTCATCATATGCGGTTCAAGCTGTATTCTCACATTTTTCTTGTCCTTTCTCCACTGTAGCTCTATGCTGTGCAATTTCATTTGTTTGTCACCTGTGTATTATTTCTTAGCCGGGAGGGTTTCCGGCAAGCATGCATGACGGTGGACATCAGATGGTACTGCCTCATGCTTATAATGCAATTACTTATTTCCCTTATCTGGTTTTATATATATATATATATGTAACAATAAGGAAAAATACTTATATATATATATATATATATATGTAAGTATTTTTCCTTATTGTTACATTGCTGTTGCAACTGTTTTACTTGTCTGCTTATTTGATTGGTCTTACGGCTTTGCTGTAACTTGTCCTTGCAACTGTCACTTGCACACTCTGTCTCTACGAGGACTTGGACCCTCAACCTCTCACTATGGAAATTGAGGAGATACCACTATACTAAAACCCACAATGGTCCTAAAGTTGTCATTGGACAGGTTTTTTGTTTGGGCTTAAAGTTACATCATTGATAGTTTAAAAGCATTTGGTCTAAAATTTGGGGTCCACGATCACTATAGTATTATTTAAATATAAATCCAACTTCAAAAAATAAAAAACACTAAAATTATGATCAATTGTGCTTGTCTAAATCCTTCGACCATTGACTTATTGCTATCTGCCCAGGATGCCCACGCCTACTAAGACCTTGTTCGCATGGCGAAGAAGGGTTAATTGTAAAGGGATATTCGTGACTGGTCTTATCTTTATTTATTTTGTTGAGTTTCCTATGAGCTCGAGTGAGATTATAAATGCACGAGATGCTGAGGTTGAGACCTCTAGGTTTAAAGTAAGGGAGCTAACTTGTAAAACAGATATAACATGTAGATCCCTAACCAACTTTAAAATATGGATCTCCTTCTGGATGGATTAACATTCTAACATTTTATTTGTTTCAGAATATATTGAATCTGACTAAATATGGTTTTTGATTTGAATGAAATGAACACTTGCGCTTTATCTCTTTGACACGTGGCTTATCAAGGAAACCTCGACATTTTCATTTATAAAATCATATGTTTCGGTATTTTATGTTTGAGTATGATCTTAAAAGGGCTTCTGTTCTTACTTCTTTTGTTGCAGTGATGATGATTCAACAGGAGTAAATGTAGCAAAGCTTTTGAAGATAGCGTGGATGACTCTCCCCTTGGGAATAATTATCACACTTGCAGCATGTGTATTTGTCTTTTGGTGGCAAGACCTAAGTTATTCTAGTCCATATGCGCAAGCTATCTTGATTAACGGTAATCTTTAATTTATGCTCAACACTCCTTTAATGCTAGTGTAGTACAGGCTAGGTTATTTATATTATTGAAAGATGTATTACTGTAAATTTCATTTATGAGCGTCAAAAATAGCTGATGGGGCCATATTGAGTATCAAATGGTGCATCTGCGTGTGTATATATATTGAAATTTTTGGCAATTGGGACGACAAACTTTTGTAAAAACAGCTGGAGTTGGCATGCATCAAATGTCAATGTCTGAGCAAACATACCATGGAGATCTAAATATCATTCATTTGGTGTTAAATGAATGAATGTTCGTTTAATGTTACTATTACTCTATCAAAAAACTTCATGTTTGATGTTGGTTCATTTATTTTGGCAGGTTTTGCATGTATTGCGGAGCTATTGGCAGAACCCTTCTATATTCTTTCACAGAACTTGCTCCTCCTCAAACTGCGGCTAATGGTTGAAACTGCAGCTACTCTTTTGCGTTGTATGACAACCTACATCCTCATTATCAAGCGAACTGACATGGTACGAAGTTCAAGCGGGTTATGTTGCCAACCTTTGTGGCTTACGTTGTTACATCTTTTTGGGTTGTTAAATGAGTTGAGCAACTGGTGGGCAGCTTGATATTGGCTCATCAAGAGAACATTTGGGCTGGCTCATAAGTACGAATGAGCTAAGCTCAAGCTCAGACTTCAGGCTTGCCAGGAAATCAACCCTAGAGCTCAGGCAGCTTAGCAGGTTCTTTAAGGCCTTCACATACGCACTTTTAATGGCTTTTTGAGAATTTAGACCTTTTTAGATGGTATTTTGAAGCGGACAAGATGTTACTTTAATCAATACCTTTCGAATTATGTTTTACTTTAAAAATTATAATGCATGCTGACAGCATTTTATTCTATAGAGACAGCTACTTTTTTCTGTTAGACCATGTGTTCGCACTTGTTTGCTCATCTGACGTGTATGAGCCGAGCATGAATGTCCTGTAAATTTCCCAAACTGAGCTTTAGCTAAAATTAGGTTGAGCTCAAGCATCACATAAGGTGAGTCTAGTCTAGCCGAGCTCAGCAATGCATAGTTGGTTCAGCTCATCTCATTTTCAACCCTAGGTCTTGAATCTTATCTTTTACCATCGACTTGGAAGCTAATCTAGAACTTGTGATTTCTTAACTTGTCTTTATTGTTACTCTCTCAAGTTGAATTTGATAATATTTTTATTCTCCCTGACTCTTACTATATTTGGATTTTATTTTGCACTGGAATGAAGTTGATTCTTGTGTTCTTTTTTGGTAATGAAAATAATTCTTGTTGTTTGACGTCTTCTATTGCTCTACATTTGGGAATTTTTTGGCACTGAATTGAAGACAATTTTTCTGTTGTTTGGCCTGCATGAACTTGAACTCCTCTATTTCTATATTCTCTCATCTGGACAACCTTGCAAGCCGTAGATCATGGGCTTGGTATACCACCTTTTTCTTCTTTTTCTTTTCTGCCCTTGTAATTCATGCGGAATGGGTATATAAGATTTTCTTTTGTTAAATTCTAATGGTTTACAAAAAATATGTCTTAGAGACAGATGCTAATATCAATATCTAAACATGGGCTTGCAGGAGAAAGCGATTGTATTTGCATTAACTCAAACTGCTTATGGAGCTTGTTCGTTCTTTGGTTGTTGGGGATACTTTCTTCTTTCTCGTGCATTCCAAAGTTCTGATCTCTTCCCTTTCAGGTATACTTTAGTTTATATTAAATATCATTACCTCCATTGACAAATATACTGTAATTGTTACAACAAAAGAACAAGAAAAGAAAAAGCTTTAGTTTACATTGAAATGAAGATATACGTACGTTGTGACGTTTCCGATTTTTTTTGCCATTTTTCAATTTTTTGAAAATTTTGTTGCCGCAAAGGTATTTCTGTCATTTCACGTTTTGCGTACGGGATTGTGGTTGGGTCCAATTGCAATTGGTACATTTAAATTCATGTGGACTAAGTGGTATGTGCATGTGGTGCAGTGTACATATTATGTGGTGCAGAATTTTGTGACAAAAGAATAATGGAAAATCAAAATTTGAAGTGGAGGGACCCACCACTAATACATTAGTGGTTTAGAGACCACTCATTCTCTCTCATTTTTCTCTCTCCTCGTTTCTTCCTCTCTCTCTCCCTCATTTCCCTTCATTTTTCTTTTCTTTTGGAAGCCAAACTTTGGATCTTAATTTCTCTCTCATTACATGGTAGATTTAAGTGCCGTTTAAAGCAAAACGGAGAGCACGACGAACTCTACACGTGAGTACAAGCAATTTCAATTTTGGTACTCCCTAGAGACTTCGAAATTTGGATCCATTTTGAGGGTTTTCGCAATTTTAAAAGGTAGGGATTTCTAATCCATGAGTTCTTGCCCCCTAGTGAATTAATCATTGTTAATTGATGCTTAACATGCTTAATTGAGTTGATTACCTCTAATAATGATTTGGTTTTGTAAATGAGATTCATGTTTATGTGTATATGTGGTTTTGTGAGACAAAGATGCTTAGATGTTGATTTTACATGCTTCAATATTTATATCTTGGTAGAATTTGTTATATGGAAAGCGTGTCTATGTGTAGCTTCCATTATGCTTATGGTGCTAGTAATTTCTTTGTAAATTGTTGAATGGGAGCATGTTAAATTGTGTATTGTATGAATCTTTCTTGTATCATGGCATCATGAAAGCATATGATGATCATGCATGTGATTGGGTATCAAAATGGGAAAGAAATTGTTTGATACAAAAATGGGAACTTTTGGGGGAAACAAGTTTTGATGAAAAAGAGTTTTGAGAAAACCCGGTCGCTACGGAGTCACCAACGGGCCGGTAGATTAATGTAACCTAGAGGGAATTAGGGAGATTGCCCTAGCGTGGTTGAGCTATCTAGACCCCATAATGACGCTGCAGAGTCACCAAAGGTCAGGGACAGTAGCCAATCCTTCTTTCAGCGCTGCGGAGTCACCAAAGGGGGTTACATTAACAGTTTGAAATTGGTGGATTTGAATTGTTGAAAATGGGGAGCGACATTAACATGCACTGCATTTCATTGCTCCATATTGATTGTGTTGAGACTGTATGTTATGTTGTATTTTCCCTACACAGTATGACCCCGATTCCTATTGTCCTATTCCTTATTTGGGTTCACGAGGACACAAGATGCGTGTCTTAGGTGCCACCTACTGAGCAATTTGCTCACCCTATATATTTATATTTTTTTTTTTTCAGGTCTTGGAAATAAACTGGTGGACGACAATCCACCTCAAGCTTGAAAGTTGTTAGAAGGTTGTTTGTTATTTTGTATTTTGACCATTCTATGTATATTCATAGTTGTGGAAATGTAATTAAGTTAGTATTCATGGCCTTGTAACTTAAGAACGAACTTATCTTTTGTTTGATGTAAATAAAACTAATGGAATTATGGTATATATATTTCCATGCAATTATATCATGTAACGTTGTAAGACGGGGACTTTAAATCTCAACCATGTATTTTGGGACTGTAATTATGATAATTTAAATTAATTGGTGTGTGGATGTTCCTGTTGGGAAACGTGCAAGTTTTTAAAGCTTTTTGAGGGATTTACAATCATGGATCTTGATTCATCATATAGAGACAAGTTTTATGCAAAGATAAATAAAAGATGATATATAATTCAATAAACAGATTGAATACTTACATCAAAGGGCTGAGTAAACCTTTTGAACTTTCCTCTAAAAGTGAAAGTTCTCACTTATTGTAGATCCCTTTAGCAAGATCATTTCTCATTCTTCTTGATTATTACCTTCCCTTTAGGAATCACCAATATGCCTTGATGAATAACCTTGGAATCTAGACTTGTGGTAGCCTCCTTTAGAAGAGAAAACTAAACCCTAAAATCTAGAGAGAGAAAGTGTATTCCTTTTTTCTTGTTCTAAAAGTCACACCTAAAATATACATGAACTCATATATATATAGGCAAAATAAAAATAAGAATAAGGAAACAATAAATCATTCTCCATTTCTAATTCAACTTTCTCAATTCTAACATGACTCCAATATCAACTTGAGCTATTGATGAGAATCCTTTTGGGCTTACTATTTTCTTGGCTCCTATAAATTAATAATTGGTCCGGTCCATTAAACCATGGACCCAATTCAATTAATTCATAAATTAATTTCTACTCCACTAAAAGAAATTAATTTCACTCCAATTAAATAGTAAATAACCTCTAAGTCAATGTTGCACTTTGACCACTCTATGCTTAATTATTTATCGGATAATTAAATCCATCAATCCGACAACATAATTAATATAATTATTTTGTTACCTTTGATTATTTCCGGCTCGATCACAATAAAATATTTATTTGACAAAAAAATAATAATAATTTATTAAATAAATATATATAGAAAACATTTGTCTAAAACATACGAAGGCCTTCGAATTTAATTTGTGATCAACTATAATTAAAACAAAATAAATACAAATAGCACTGATGCAAATATTGAGAATATAGACCTCTAATTATTAATTACATAATTACCCAAAGTGTCGATCTAAGGATCCCGAGATATCCGCCGAACAAATCAAAGTAATTATTAATTAATAAAAGAGTCTATACTTCTCTCATGCTTGAGAGTCAAAAGCCATGACTGTGATAGAGAGCAATTGCATACGACAGCTCTCGCAATATATCTCAATCTATCGTGGACTCGGTTTAAGTCTTAACTAATTAAATGTCCATCCATAATTACCGACTTTAAACCATTTATGATTACTAATTTATAACATAGTATTAATTGCCATTACATACATATATAAATATATTTTGTAATCAAGCGGACACAATCAATTCCATAATGAATCGAAAAATAATACATTCCATTCACCAATTGTATAATGCTTTAATAATAATATCCAAATAAGAAACCATGACTTTTACAATCCAAAATTAGAATTTGCTATGCTAGGGCACATATATCCTAACAGTTCCACCATGAGAGGAACTAAGTTAAGGCATGGTGAATGGATGAAAGGGATGTTAGAATGTATTATATGTTTATTGTGCTGGGACAGGTTAGAAAATTCATTTAAACAGGTTGTGGTAGGCCCATTTTTAGGGGAGGTTATGCAAATTTTTTTTAAAATTTTGGCATCAGCTAGGGTCGTTACATATGTAAAATGTAGTGAAATTACAAAGTCTGTTTCGAATTTCTCATGTTTGAAGAATTCCTAAGATCTTATCTAGTGTCTGTCTTGTTCACTTTGTGGACACCGAACTGTTTCCCTCTATTGCTGCTTGATTGAGCAAAGCTTCATGAAAAGCTCTGTTCGTCGACCATATGACAGGGACGTAAACTATACAACACTCTTATTCTTTCAGCTAGAAACCATCACTAACTTCCTAAAACAACCATTTCCTTAACTATAAATTGTTTTCCATTATGAATTTTAAATTGTTATTTTTTTTTATTTTCTTTGTGGGGTCAAACAATAGGATGAAGCTAAACTCCTTGATCTCATTGAACGAATGGGGGGCATCAAGGCCACATTCAATTTTGAGCACTTGGCACCTTCAACTGTCAACTCAACAGAGTTTTGTCCCAACTATTTGGAATTCGTTACATTAACAGTATTCGTTGTTATGTATTATCTAAGGCCATAATTTCTCTTAAATAACACGCAATCACACAGACAACCATTTCCTTAACTATAAATGGTTTTCCATTATGAATTTTAAATTGTTATTTTTTTTTATTTTCTTTGTGGGGTCAAAAAATAGGATAAAGCTAAACTCCTTGATCTCATTGAACGAGGGCATTAAGGCCTCATTCAATTTTGAGCACTTGGCACCTTCAACTGTCAACTCAACACAGTCTTGTCCCAACTATTTGGAATCCGTTACATTAACAGTATTCGTTGTTCTGTATTATCTAAGGCCATAACTTCTCTTAAATAACACACAATCATACAGACAACCATTTCCTTAACTATAAATGGTTTTCCATTATGAATTTTAAATTGTTATTTTTTTATTATTTTCTTTGTGGGGTCAAACAATAGGATAAAGCTAAACTCTCCTTGATCACATTGAACGAATGGGGGGCATTAAGACCTCATTCAATTTTACTGTCAACTCAACAGAGTCTTGTCCCAACTATTTGGAATCCGTTACATTAACAGTATTCGTTGTTATTATCTGAGGCCATAACTTCTCTTAAATAACACACAATCATACAGACACACACACATGTGCATATATTGCTATTGCAGCCATTTCACTAGTGTAGTCAACAAGACTTGTCAAAGCCTGTCACAGGGCTGAGTCGCACTTGGGTTGGGCAGGGTGGGATATCTGGATTGTAGTGCTATTTTTTTTACCATTACTTATTTATCATGTTGTTCTCTTGGATACACTTCTAGGAGTTTCTGTTAAATTTTATGCCAAAATTTGCTCATTTGTTTTTTGCGTTGTTTTTTCGATAGCATTATAGCGATGTGCTGTGTTCTTCTTTTTAATCTTTTTTCCATTATTACTAGTGTAAAGTAGTCAATAACATATACTTTTACAGATTAATATTTGGCTAAGGCTCTCTGTCAGGTTTAATATTTGGCCTAAAGGGATCTCATATTCAGCAATTCTTTAAAAATACGGGTCTCCAATCTTTAATATTTCTCACCTGTGTTATGACATGGCCAGTTATAATAACGAAAAGTCTTAAAACTTCGTGGTTGTAACTCATTATTTTCATGGCTATAACATTTCGGTTGATGACAAGGTGAATGGCTATCTTTTCCCAAAGGAATATATCGGGGTGTTAAAAAAAATCTAATTGCAAGTGACATCAAAGGGAAAATTATCACCTCTAGTACACAATGTTTTGTTGCGTGGAAAACATACTGCTAAAAACCTAATGGTTCTAGAAACCGTTGAAGGGTATGCTTTGCTATCTCCCATCTGAAGTTGCTACTCCCAAGTATGTTATTGAAATCACTCCCAGGTTGAAAGAAGAATGGCAGTGGCATCTATTCAAAGAAATTGCAGGTTCAACATATCTAAATAGGACTTTAAGAAATTACAGGTTTTTAGACAAGGTAGAAAGACAGTGTAACTATACTCAAACAGAAAATTCATGTCATGGGAGTGCTCTATATTGAGTGTTCTGTGAACTTTACTTTGGGGAAGGAACCTGGCCTTTTTTGCACCATACTTGACTCTATCGCAAACTTGGAGTACTGGTGAGTTATCATGCGCATTCTGTCATCCTCTTTTTTATTTGCAAGATACCCGTTTTGTCATTTTTTTATTGTCACTTAATTGATATAATGTTTTGTTCAGTGTTTTTTTAATGACTATTATGTTCCATAAAATGGTAAAGTGGTGATATGGATCTTCTTCTTCTCACATGACTAGGTACTTGCAATTTTACTGAATTTGTTGATTGTTGTGAATTTAATATCAATAAGAATGCTAGTTCTGACTATTAGTGTTGAAATGTATTGTGTTAACTGTGCAAGATTCCTAGTTGTTTATTGCATGAATAGCCTCTTCTTTCTTTATAATTGAAATCATGTTTACGGTCTAGAAATTTTAAAACAGTTTCTGAGGGTTGAGCAATACTGTAACAGTTCCTTGTGATTTCTGTGTCATAAACCATGTTACGAGTTATTCTAGTGTGATAAACACATTAATTTATTTGGTTTTTTTCATTCATCACATTTTAAATCAAGAGAAATTTGAATCAACAAATTTCTTGCTTGGTGTAAGAGTGACGTAATTTTTCATATGAAGGTATGTGATTGGACTACTAGCCTGTGGTTGGACTCAAGTAACTGATTCATTCTCTTTATCAGAATATTATATTGAACCTGATTCTTTTGATGTTGTGGGTTGAAGGGATTTAACTCCATTGCATCAAACGGCGTGGCATGGCCCTTGGCTGATGTTGGTGGCCTGTGGGAATTGGATGGAACAATTAATAATGAAGAGCTAACCAACGCAGACCAATAGAATTATTTTTCTTCTAGAATCTACCTAGTGCTCTCAAATATTTGTTAAGATATGAAGTTAATGTCATGTATATATTCATATAACAAATTTCATAATTAGAAGACCAACAAATTCAGCGACATTTTGTTGCTAAGAAACTAGGACTGCAACATTCTTGTGGTACAGTTACACTATGGTGATTCATTTTGAATGGCCTACTCTTTATTGACTTTTAACAATGCAACTTATCATTCAGAGAATTATGTAAGTACTGTGGTTTCTAGATCCAGTAAGAAAGAAAATCTTGGCATGTTTTATAGAAAAATCTAAGGTACTATGTCCAAAACCATCTGGTTGGTAGATTACTTTTATCCCAGAAATACCAGCTTTGAAGTATTCTTTGGTCTGGAGCTCACAAAAATTGGAAGGAAAAAAAAGTATACAGTTACAGTTATGCTTGTATATTAAACATAGTATAGTTTCATATATAATGTGGCAGCTTAAATAGAGGAATCTTTGTCTAAGACGGTCGAAAATGCACTGTTAGAGGCTATCCAAGCACGAAAGCATGGTGCACTCTCTACTTTTGGGTTCCCATGGAGGTAGATCCAAGAAATTAACCCATTGCAACAGATTTTTGGTCATTCTGCGATGCAATTAATGCTGGGAATTGCAAGTAAAACTGGTCATAGCGGTTAAGTTGTTCTTTATAATACTCCTTAGAAGATATATGGCATAAAGCATGAACAGAATTGTCTCCCTCCCATGTCAGTAAATGGAGATACTTGTTCTGTCATGCACAGCTGGGTTTTTTCCAACCTGGTCCTTCCTAGAGTTCATAATGTTTTTTGTGGTTAGAAAGTTTAATTAACATTCATTGTTTATTTCATTTCTTAATAGGACTTCTTTCTCAAGAGTTTCTCCACTTATGAGATTATTGATTTGGATGCCATCTCATTTGCAGAATGTTTGTGGATGCACTGGACTCACAAATCTCTGATGAGCACCATGAAAGTGGTCACTATTACCCAAGTTTTTGTAAGGTAACCTGCTTTTATTTTGAATAATTGGTTTTGAGTTCTCGCAGGATAGAATATCTGTTTTCTTCTGTTCATTCTTGGTCATCTTCTATTCTTCTGTCTTTACAAATTTTATTTTTAAGACTAAGATTATAATCAAAACTGCAGGAGACAAGTATGGCTTGATCATGTTCATCTGAACACTCCAACCTATGGAATGACTCAGATTTAGTTTTAGTTCAAATGATAATATTTACCTTAGTTATGATGGGTAAACTTCAACCAACAATTCGGATTCCCATCCCAAACCGAAACAACTTCCCATAAAAGTTTAACCACCTAGTTAGTCAAATTTATAATGGTCTAGCTAGCATATGTTACCAAATTGATATGAAGTAAAACAAGTGAGTTGAGTTATTGAAGTCCAATGTCCATTGTTTAAGCAACATGGAAATTATAAAAATAAATTGGGTGAGGAACAAAAAGAATTTTTTTTTTTATGTGATCTCCAAATGTGCTCTTTGCAAATAATTTGAGTAGGATGATTGTGCAATTATTTCTTTTCTTTCCGCATAATTTTTTTTTATAATTAATTTTCATTAAGTTTATTTTATTGGAACTGGCTTCCTGATTTAGCAGGATCGGCATTGCTACCATCGGGTGCATGAACTACTTAATAATACCCAGGCATTCTATAGCAGAAGGCGGATGGTGTATCTCAACCCAAAGACTCGAGTGATGCAAATGGTTCTCATGCAGTGCCCTTAAGAATATGGTTAAGGAGGACCTGGCTGAGGAGTCAGATTCTGAAAACTCTAGGAAACGGTGGCTGTGTTGACAAGTGAAGTCTTCTGGCAAGAAGTCTATGAGAGGGAAAAAAATCAAAGAAACAGAGGGAAAGGGAAGAGAGAATAAAGAAAAAGGCTCGCCAAAAAGAGTTAGGCAAGTATGTTCAGCCTCCACCAGACGAGGTGGAAGCAAGAATGAAGAAACAGGCTCGCCAAACCAGAAGAGGTGGAAGCGAGAATGAAGAAACAGGCTTGTCAAAAAAGAGTTAGGCAAGTATGTGAAGCCTCCACCAGAAGACGTGGAAAATTCAAACTTAAGCTAGTGTTAATCTATGAAAATCTCCTAATTCTAATTCTTTATATTTGGCAAGGAGTGAATGAGAGAAAAAAAGAAACGAAGGATTCGAGAATGAAGAGACATCACTCTCATATGTTGTATAATAGTACTATTTTTGTACTCAATGTTATATCTTTTCCACTTATGATTATTATTGTGAAAAACATTAAAAATAAAGGAAGAAACGAATTTTAGAAATAAAGGAAGAAACGAATTTTTGACAAATAACAAATAACAAAATATATGAAACAAAATGCAAAATTTATATATATAAGGTCTAGAGTAAATGAAACAACTCATAATCCAGACCAACTCGCAATCATGGTCATGCCCATACAGTTTACTCCTCCATAACAAGGACCACATAATCCAAAATGCCAAAAAAAGAAAAATTACAACTTTAGAGTAAATGAAACAACTCATAATCCAGACCAACTCATGGTCTTGGCAGAATGCGAAAATCCACTCTTTCTAGTCTTTCTAGTTCGTATTGAGCCATCAAATCATCCAGCTGATTCTCCAAACTGGTAATCTTCTCCTCTGATTTTTGCCAATTCTATTTTGCAAAGCAAATCAGCTTCCTTGTTACTCTCCCGGAAAATGTGATTGAACGTGAAGTTAGGATAACTCCTTGCAACAGAAAATATCTCACTGAAAAAGATTAAATATCATTATAAAACAAAACAAAAAATATGTATATATAGATAGATTTAAATATTAAAAATAAAACTTCTCTTACCAGTATGAATCATATTCAGACTTAGGTGGTGGTAGACGTCCCCATCCACAACGTCTCAAGCTTGGTGCTGAGTCTGCTGACCTTGGTAAAATTCACTAATCTCACCACTTCTAATATATATATCCACTTGTAATACGAATCTTCATTTTTACAAAAAAATTCACTAATCTCACCACGTGGATTACGAACCTTCATTTTTACATTCATATAAATATTCAAATGAACAGTAATTAGGGTAGACACTACATGTAGGCTCTGTTTGTTTGGATAATATTTTTTAGAAAATGTTTTTTTATTTTTGATTGTTGTAAAATATTTATAAATATATATATATATAAATAACTTATTCATCAGTTTTCCACAAGTTATTTTACACACCCTGCCCGATGGACTCGATTTCAACCTTGACCTAAACCTTTGTCAAATACTGAAAAAATAAAAATAAAATAAATTTGAAAAACGAAGAAATAAAATCGACAAAAATATTTTTCTGTCCTACAAACCTGAGACAACTGACCCAAAATTATTTTCTTTAAAATATATTAATATAAAACATAATGGATGGAACAAAGTATAATTTGCATATTTCATTAAAAACAAAATTACTCAAACTGAACATATTTAGGTCTACATCAAGAAGGAAACAAACCACCATTCAAAACAATCTTAATTTTAGTTGAACTAATTTGATAATATTTGTTACAATACTTTAAAAATTCTCAACACCTATTTTGTGTTATTGCTTCCTAAGTTTATAATAGAACGGGCACATTTCTATCTATCCATATCTCCATTTTAGTTATTGCTCATTACATGAGAGCATCTCTAACGGTATTTTAAAATATCCTTTTTATGTAAAATATACTATGCCACCTATAATGTGTAAATTTTTTTCATCTTCAACAATCTATTAACCTACATTGCCACATCACCAATGTGTAAAAGAATTATGTATTTTACACAACCTTTTTACACTGCCAAATCAACAAATTTCCTTTTTCATTCCTCTTTCTCATTCTATTAAAGAATCAACCATATATTAAGTAAATTTGTAAAATTTATGTGAGTACTAGCATGTGTATGTGGATCCTGACATAACACATGGTTGATTATTATTGGGAGATGTATTTTTACACAAAAGGTACAAAACAACCGTTGGAGCAAAAATTAAATAATTCAAATTTTTTTTATAAATTCATCATGACACATCAGATTTACACAAAAAAAATATACACAACGGTTGGAGATACTCTGTAAGGTAATGCAATCAGCTAAAATAATAAATGTGAAGGAAAAAGAATAAATTTGAAGAAGGGAAAAACAAAGATCTAATCCAAACTAAAATAATAGCTTAAACACCAACAACTTCAATTTCAAAGAATGAGGTAAAAAATTGTTGTAGCAGACAATATATTTTTGTTGATACAACCGGGAACAACCCTTTTATAAGACACAAGGGATGCACTAACAAAAATTTAATCCTAACCCTTAGTATAGATGTAATCTAAAGGCTAATATTCAATCCAGCAGAATCAATAGATAAAAAATAACAAAACAGTCCATAAGTGGTCATATGACTCAACTTAAAAGGCACGTGACTTATAAAATAAAACCAAAATGACAATAATATCCTAAACATAAAAATAATAAATAAATAAAAACATATTTAAAACAGAGATAAATAACTCAAGACCCATTAATAAACACAATCTGGTCACACTATCAGATGCATCTATTAATGGAAACACAGTCTAGTCTTCTAAGGATCTTCAACTATTTGAAGAAAGTACTCTTCCATTTGCATTGCATCAAGAGGCCACTCTTAACCAATTCTCTCTTCATATGCAGAGAACAACTTTTGCCAGTAAGCAACATGAGCATTCAAATCTAACATAACTACCAAAAACAAGGAAAGCTAAATAGCACATCAAACTTGAAGTGAAAAAAATCCATCAAGAACTATAAACAGTAAATGAATCATAAGTCACAACTTCGAATATAAAACCAATTACTTGCACATGTCTAAACAGTAAACGAATCATAAGTCATAACTTCGAAAGGAATAAGAACTCTAAAATAAAAAGGCTTGAGAGTCATATGAATCTTATCCCCCTCTTGACCACTAATACAAAATTAGCCAATTGCTTGACTGGAGAAAATTTCCCCACATATTGCCCTTCTCCTTTTAATCTCTCATTCAATTGACTGCCCATAGTTTTAGGAATCCCTGAACAGAAGTTGGCTTTCCGGTTCCAGGATACATGCATCGGCAGGATAGAAGAAGATAAAGCCGAGGACCCAATCGAATAGCGAGTATGAATCAACCTCCAGGTCTTATTTGGCAGACTATGTGTTGGCTTTTTCTAAGAAGGGAGGAAGGTGTTAAGTCAATCCGGTTGAACAAGTATAAAATTAATATAGGGATGAGCAGACAACTAATTGCTTGGCGGCAACAAAATGTGTGGTGTTTGTGTTGCTATTATTCTTTAACATTAAAAAGAAGAAAACATAATATTTCCATATAATCTAATCATCAACATATTTACAGAAAGGTGCCAGTTACACCAACACTTTAAAAGGATTAATCAGTAGAAGGACAAAATTTAAGAGAAATATGAAAAAGAAAAAGAAACACAAATTATATATCTAATTTCTTACATTTGATTGTGAGAACACTGCACCGACATAGCACTGATTAGATCCAAATTGCACAGGCACTTGTACAGAAGGAAATAATAAAACCAAGAGAATATTAATTTGGCATGTTCAATTCTAATTTTCTCCTTTCCCCTTAAAAAAATGAAATGAAGCAGCATTAAATTTTTGAAGAAGAAATCAACTAATGACCTGATTGTCCTTTTCTTTCCTTGACAGGATCACTCGAGTGTTCCAAGACCAGCTTGTCCGGGCAGCTTTTGCAATCACAAAGCAAGTACAGTGTACATGCCACGACAAGTAGAGAAAATTCGTTAGTATTGCTTAACAATTGAGGGTCTTTTCATCATTTTCTTTTTGTTGATTAGTCGCTTTTTGTCATTTTATTTTTTCTCGAAGTGATCAAAAGGCTGGGAAAACAAAATCAAACATGAGTAGAGCGGAAAATAAAGATGATAACCATTCTACTATATTGCTTAGATCAGACTCTCTGGATTTCAATTTAAAGCCCGCTACAGCAAGTAGACTGGCAACCTCTTGGGTAACCTGTTCTTTTGGGACCTGTAAGGAAATAAAGAACTATTGTATAAATTTTTTATCAAATTAATGCACTTAATCATAAAAGAGAATAAATTACAGAATCAGGATCGTAAGTAAACTTTTTTTTGCCAAAAAACCAAAAATAGTGAAACCTTTGAGAAATATAAAAAGGTAACTAAAGAAGTTAAAAAAGTAGCAAGTCAAGCAAAACATAGAGCATATGATGATTGTTATTCCAAACTAAACACAACAGAAGGAGAGAAGAATATACATAAACTTGCAAAACTAAGGGAGAGGAAAACTAGAGATTTTAGCCATATTAAATGTATTAAGAGTGAAGATTCACAGGTTTCAGTAAAAGACGATGAAATTAAAGAAATCTGGATAAGTTATTTTGAAATTTTGATAAATGAAAACCATACAAGAAGTTTAGTCTTGGATCAATATAGGTGAATGTTGGCAAGAGTGTTTTGGTGCCAGTAGGGGAGGTGCCTGAGTTAGCTTCGCTTGCGGGCATTCTTGGTTGTCATACTGGCTCTTTTCCTATCTCCTATTTAGGGCTCCCTCTGGGAAGTGGGAACTCCTTCGAGGTGTGTGGGGGTTTGGGATCCTGTTGTGGACAAATTTGAGAGGAGATTGGCGGGTTGGAAGAAGCAATATCTCTCTAAAGGGAGGCGGGTTACTCTGATTAAAAGTACCCTTTCTTGTCTTCCTACTTATTTCATCTCACTTTTTCAGATTCCTCTCTGTTGCCGAGAGAATTGAACAGTTGCAACGCAATTTTCTTTGGGGGGGGAAGAGGGGAGGAGTTTAAGTCTCATTTGGTTCAGTGGGAGCAAGCGTGCAAGCCGATTCGTTATGGTGGGTTGGGCCTTCGTAAATTGGTGCCTTTCAATAAAGCTCTCCTTGGAAAATGGTTGTGGAGGTTTGGAGCGGAGAGGCACTGGCTCTGGCGGAAGGTTGTTGCTAGTAGATACGGGGAAGGTAGAGGAGGGTGGTGCTCTCTTGAGGTGTGTGGCCCGAGGGGTGTGGGAGTTTGGAAGTCTATTCGGAAGGGGTGGACTGTCTTTTCCACTCATGTTCGTTTTAGACTTAGGGATGGCAGGCGGATCAGTTTTTGGGAAGATGTTTGGTGTGGGGAGGTTTCTCTTGCCCTCGCTTTCCTTCGGTTGTTTAGGATGGCTTCGGATAAACAAGCCAAGGTGGTTGACTGTTATTGTCTTGATAATGGGAGACTGGTTTGGGATGTTCGATTCAGGCGTCCTTTTCAAGATTGGGAGGTCGAGGATGTCACTCTTTTGTTGGAGGCGTTGTATCGTCAGAGCGTTATGGCTGGTGATTCTGATTGTTGGATTTGGAAGCCAAATCCGCAAGGTCGCTTTGAGGTTCGTTCCTTCTTCAGGTGTCTTACAGCTGAGCCTGGAGGATCCTTCCCGTGGAAGTCTATTTGGCGCTCTAAGGCTCCTCTCAAGGTGGCTTTTTTTGCTTGGACCTCTGTTTTGGGTAAAAATTTGACCCAAGACAATTTGAGAAGGAGGAATCAGGTGGTGGTTAATCGGTGCTTCATGTGTCTTCAGGATAATGAGACAGTGGATCATCTTCTTCTTCATTGCCCCGTGGCTAAGGAATGTTGGGACTTGATGCTTTGTTTGTTTGGGTTCTATTGGGTTATGCCTCGCTCTTCTAGACAGATGGTTGAGGCTTGGAGAGGGTTCTCTGTAGGGGTCCATGCTCGTGATGCTTGGAGGGCTACGCCTCTTTGTGTGTGGTGGTGCATCTGGCTGGAGAGGAATAAAAGATATTTTGAGGGAAAGGAGAGGCCTATTTCTTTTCTTAAATTCTCTATTCTTTCCACTCTTTTTTGTTGGGTTTCGGGTAGAGATTTTAGATCTTCTGAGGATATTGTTGTTTTCTTGGCCTCTTCGAAGGCTTAAAGGGTTGTTTTAGCCCTGTGTTTGTTCTCTTGGGATGGGTTCCCCTTTTGAACGCTTTCAATGCATTTCTTACTTATAAAAAAAAAAAAAAAAAAAAAACCTTAGAGAAAACATACTTTTCCATAGGGTCAAGGAGTGGGAGGTTAGAAATGCCTTAAAGAAGATGAAATCAGGAAGGACTTAAGGGCCTGATGGCGTTCCTATTGAGGTTTGGAAGTGTGTAGCACAAGTTGGCTTGTCTTGGTTTAAAAAATTGTTTAACAAAATAATAATAACACCAAACCACCCCCCCCCCCCCCAACACACACAGACGGAATTGTTTGCACCTGGCGGGAATCGATCCTGAGACTTGATGCTATAAAGTTGTAATAATTATTGTGGTATTAAATTCATGAGTCACACTGTAAACTTTGGGAGAGAGTGATTAAACGATGCCTAAAAAATCAACTTGGATTCATGCCAGGAAGGTCAATGATAGAGGCTATTTACTTGTTGCGGAGACTAATGGAAAGATACAAAGAGAAGAGAGATTTCCATATGTTTTTTTGTTTTTTTTGGAGAAAGCCTATGATAGGGTACTTAAAGATCTAATATGCAGGGTTTTAGAAAAGAAAGGAGTCGCAAAGGGATACATTAACACGGGAAATGTACGACGGTTGTGTGACTATAGTTAGAATGTCTGTAGAGAAGCAAGTGAATTTCCCATCAATGTAGGCTTAAATCAAAGGCCACCATTAAGCCCAAACCTTTTTGCCTTGGTTATGGATGAACTAACAAGACACACACATTCAAGATGAGATTCCATGGTGTATGTTATTTGCCGATGATATTCTTTATGTTGATGAGACTAGAGGAGGAGTTGATGGCAAATTGGAGGTTTGGATAGAAACTTTAGAATTAAAAGGGTTTAAAATAAGTAGAAACAAAACTGAATACATGGAGTGTGACTTTAGTAAATCTAGAAATACAAATGAGGATGTAGTAAGGATTGAGAATGACGAGGTATAAAAAAGTGAATATTTTTGTTATTTAAGTTCAATTATTCATAATGAAGGAGAAATTGGGAACATGTTAATGATAAAATCAAGCCAAGATGAGTTAAATGGAGGAGAGCAACTAGTATATTGTGTGATAAGCGTATCCCCTTAAGATTGAAAGGGAAATTTTATCGAACCACTATTAGACCAGCAATACTTTATGGCACCAAATGTTGGGCAACTAGGAAACAACATATGCATAAAGTGAGTGTGGCGAAAATGCAAATGTTGAGATAGATTTGCAGTAAGACTAGAAAGGATATATTTAGAAATGATCACATTCGGGAGATGGTTGTGGTATAAATTGGAGATAAACTAAGAGACAAATCGCTAACATGGTTTGGACATGTGCAAAGAAAACCTTTAAATGTGCTAATTGAGAAGGGTAACATAGTCCTCCATATTGAGGGTAATACTAGGGGAAGAGGAAGACGAAAGTTGACGTGGGTAGAGTTAGTAGAGAAGGATAAAATCGGATGTGGTTTGACTGAGGCTATGGCCTTGGAAAGAGTGGAATTGGAAAAAAGGACTCTAGCCAACCCCAAGTAGTTGGGGAAAAGGTTTTTTTGTTGTTGTGTTGTTGTTGTTGTTGTTGTATCCCAAATAAACTTTTTGGTTACAAAACAAATGAGCAACCAAAATGGAAGGACAAAAAAGGAAAGGAAAAAAGTGGTCCCATCTACTCGTAAATCTCCAAGCGATCAAAGCAAAATAAGTGCTAATATGCATCACCGAACACAATGTAGATCTTCTCTGTATGGCAAATATTAACCAACACATGAATATAAGAAAAAAATGTGTCATTACAACTTACATTAGTTCGCTCTAACTGAAGATAAGTCTCAATAGCATCCCCAGCCCTCTCAAAAATCTCGAGTAACTGTAGCATATATATCATTGCCTCCTTCAAATTCTTACATATTTGGGCCAACTTTTTGTCTTCCTTTTTGTACATTAATCTGTACTCAGAATTAATCAGTGCGGCAAGTTCAAGTTGGATGCATTGATGTAATGTCATGCATCCAGTTGAAGTGAAAAGTTCGACGCTCTCAAATGTAATTGAATCCATAACCTTTTCCCTAGCTACCATTAGAAGAACAGCCAGCTCAATGAGTTTGCCATCCTTTGCAAAATAGCGAATTACCTCCTTGATCTCTTCTGTATTATGTGCAAGCAACCTATAGTCTCCAATGCTTCTTTCTGCCACGTGTAAAGTAAACCAGACAAGAATAAGCAACCCTTGGAAAATTGCTCTGTACTTTAACTCAAACATTTATAAATAAAACGTATACTGTGCAACCTACACATCAGATTCTCGGTAAAGAATGAACCATTTTTGGAAGGCAAAGTATGATGATCAACTTGAAAACGGATTCTCTAGGAGTCCACCGAGCGAGATATCTACACAAGGAATGAAAATAAAATATGAGAAGTAAAACAAAAAAGATACAATTATGAAAAATGTTCACAAGATCTCTACAGAAAAGGACCAAGAAATCACAATGCATAGTGTGATAACTAAGTTATACCTTACTCTTTCAAGTGCCATATGGAGAGGGAGCAACCCATTGTGCTCCAAGTCATTTGCATCACATTGGACATTGGGTCGTGCACCATGGAGGAGGAATAACTCAATTAAGTGAAAAGATAATGAAGAAGCTGCTACATGCAGCGGGAAAGCTCCCTGGATGATCGGAATGTTAAGATCCAATTTAAGATCCGTCTTCCCTTTAACCAGTGCCGTGCCACAAGTTACCGCACGATGATGGCAGATAAATGCCAAAAGTTCGTAAGGGCACACTTCAGATTCACCGAACTTCAGTTTAACCATGCCCCCTGAATTTATGACCAATGACTTCTCCAAAAGGGTAATGAATTCATCCTCATCATCTCGAACAATGCTATTCTTAATTTTATTTTCACCCTTAATGATACAACTCCAATCCTGTCATCGTTAGAACAAAGTCAGCATTAAGCCTGATGAAACAACACAAGAGACCATATAATTCCTAAGAATTAAACACGTAGTTAATATATATGGAAAAAGAAAACAACCAATTAGAGAAGAAGGTAAGCTATTAGAGTGGAAATACTCATAATCAGGGTCAAAATATGAGTAAAATCCGCTTGAATGTAAGGTTGGAATAAGAAATATATACAAAAAATAAAAGACAAAAGGAAACAATTTTAAACCGACTACAATCACTGAAGTAACTGAAGTCGGAATGCAAACCTCATCCATCTCTGTCCTCATATTAACAACTCCCACAACACTGAGGCACCTGTAAAAGGTAAAAGCTTTTTTTTTTTTTACTATAAAGAATCATAAAAGCTCGAATGGAATGGATATATAAAAGACACCCATAAATATTAGAATTTTCCAATTGTGCCATGCTCCATCAGGCTAAAGGTCAAAATTTTAAGCGTTTATGAGGAAAACTTTTTCCTCTACAACCAGCTCGATTGGTTAGCAAGAAAATATGATGAAAAAATGAACTAACCAAAGGTTGATTTAAAGGAGAATAAATCTTCTTGCATGAATTTATTTGCAATAAAAAATTTCCAATGAAATTATTACTTGTTAGATAAGACCAATTTAAGATTAGAGAGAAAAAAAAAAAAAAAGCATATAAATTTTTATTTTTTTTTAGAAAATTAGCAGGTAAAAATCTAAAAACAATTAGGCTTTGTTTGGATTGAGGGAATTGGAGAGATTTGGAGAGAAAAGAAAGGGAAGGATAGAGTTTAGTGTGTTTGGGTGGAGGGAATTGAGAAGAAAAGAAATGATTTGGAAGGATTTGGAGGGATAGGCTATCCCTCCAAATCCCTTCAGCACAGTAAAACCAAATCCTCTCAAAGTTGAGAAGATTTGAGAGGATTTGAGGGGAAAGGATGACAAAGACAGAATTAGCCTTCCAATTTCTATATACAATTTAGGGCAGCAGCTTCTCAATCCTCTTCTCTCGCATCTGCAAAGCGCCGCTCGTCTTCTCTTGATTCTCCAACAAAAATTCACCTGCTTTCTCTCATCAAGGTATTAACCTCTTCTCTTGCGTCTCCAACAAAAACTCACCTGCACTCTCATGGGATCATACATCGTGATCTGAAACCTGGTAATTCCTTCATTTCCAATGTTGGTACATTGAATTCATGCGGTATAAAAATGTTATGCATGAGAAATCGGATTCATGGAAATGTCTTATTCTCAAGCAAGCAAACTTGTATGAACATTCATGTTGAAAGATATCAGCTATGAATTTTTTTTTTTTTTTTAAAGAATTCAAACACGCTAGTTTGTAGCTTTGCATGATGGAATCTATGTAGTTACTGAATAATTGATATAATACCCAATTTATAAAATAGTACGAGGAAAAAGAGTCAAATGCTAGAAAAGGCCTTTGGATTCAATTTCGATATTTTGAAACTGGAAGATCCATCAGTTCACACTTCCGGATCATTGGAGAGTTTCTGAAGTACTTCATTGAAATCACTTCCAATCATTGTTTTTGCTCCCTGTTAAAAGTTCATAGATGCATTTTTATAGGTCTTTGCTGACTTGAGTCATGTTTATGAATCATTTATATAAAGGCTCTAGAGAGATCAGAGTATGACCAAAGTATGAAATAAAGTAGCAAATGTATATTCATAGATTTGGTGATTTATTTCTATTAATAGTGCTTTCTTTGTATCCAATGTTTAGTAGTTATGCACCGATTCTTGGCATGAAAAGGTGAAAGTTTCAGAGACTTATGTCTGTATTTTGTTTTGTGGTAATGACTTCGTTCTAAAAATTCCGATATTATAGGAAGGACAGATTGGTTCTGGCAAATTGAACACTATTACAGGTACTTGGGAGCATATCGATCTGATGAACAAAATTAATATGGTCATATATCTACTGGAACTATTTTCTTTCTAGGTTGAGTCTAAGGGATTGCAAGTTCTAACTTGATCTATGAACAAATTTGTTGATGTTGTTACCATGAGGTGTAGGTAGTCGTCTCAATTACCAAAAAGAGAGTGTGGGATGTGCCGTTGAATATTCCTTTTACAATCTTTAAACATACATATGTTTATCTAAATAAATAAGTAAATGGAAACAATTGCTAATGAAGAACTTATAAACTACTGCAGAAAACTTAATCTTTACTGCAGACCAGAAAACAGTAAAACTTGTGGATTTTGGTTTAGCAAGAGAGGAGTCATTAACAGAAATGATGACTGCTGAAACAGGGACATATATCTATATATATATATATATATGCTATGCAAACATATCAAGTGATTTTGATGCTTCCAATTCAGTGTATTTGGCTCTGCTTTTTTATTCAACCAGTGAATTTCATTGTTGTAATGTAATAGAATTGTTTTTGTTTTGCAGCTGAAATAGGCCAGGACAGTTCTCTGCCTAACGGCATTGGTGACGCAATCTGTGAAACCCCACAGAACAAGCTTCTTCAAGTGGTGTTAGTTTCTCCTCAGGTATTACATTAACTCATAGTGACACTTATTATAGAGATTGAACTTCTTTAAGGCTAGATGTTTAAGTATGGGGTACTACTTGTTACAGATTTTATAATTGATTTGTTGGTTTTTTCCCGCTTCTCCATCTTTTTGTAGTATCTTGATACTTTGTCGTCATGATTCTCATCTCAATTCAAAATTTGAACAGTTACTGAATCCATTTATTTAATTGTTTCCCCATATTTTCATGTTATGCTCCAATAGGGGATGCAAAGGTACACAGTAGAAACATATACATACGCTAACTCGCTGCACAGAATTTAAGTTTTGATGCATCCCATACTTTGTTGATATTTATTGATTTAGTAATTTTTAGTTGCATCACATCAGATATGTGATACCAACTCCATTAACTACGGGTACATTTATCTCCAAATGCCTCTCTTTTTTCCCCAGCTCAATGTTGTCAACGTTGCAAAATCTGAAAGAATTTGGAACTATACATGTTGATGCCAGACAAAGGTTTAGTTTACAGCAAAATGTCTTTTACTGTAGCATCTGTCAGGAATCTATTTCTCACTGATTTTGCAAATCTGGCAGACTGGAGATTCTTCATTTAGTTAATTCTGCTTACAAAATTCCCTTGCTTCATTGGTGCTAAATGTTTGCCCTATCTCAAGTTACAGGCAAGAGTTCTGAGGCACTCTTGTAATAGAATTAACAAATCTGTTACCCCATATTGTGTCGTAGTGGATATATAAGGTTCTTCTACAAGAGGTCTGAGTTCTGAGGCACTCAGTGTCTGCATTTTTTGCATTTGGAAGCCAAATAAGCACTAAGATGTGTTGTTGTGTTCCATGTATATTGTGATCAACCACTCAGAGTCAGATACTTCTTTACTACATGAGCATCTATCTGTTAGGAAGTTTAAGGATAATAAATGTAGCATGTAAAAGGATATACAAAATATGTATTATGCTAATTGGGAAACAAGTCAAGTTGAGGGCCATCAATCAAGTATGGAGAGGTCTTTCCTTGTTAAATTGCAAATATGTGATTTCTAATAGCATCATATTCGATATTGATTTGTGGTTTATATGCAAGTACTCATGCCATACAGCCCATACCTCTGCTTATTGCATCCTGAATTTGTTAGTGATATTTGGTTTTCTTCTTACCTTTTATTGCTTGTAACACATCTTTAAGTCGTTTAATGAAATTTCCACCCTATGAATCTCCAATAAATTTTTAACCTTCATGAACTTACGCTCGACTTAATTTTATTATATCAAGGCCTAGAGAAGAACAACAGTTTTTTTTTTTTTTTTTTTTTTGGGTATGTAGAGTAGCTGAGTGGATAAATATCGACTTATGTTTGTTCCTTATTTACAGTAATGTTTCATGATGAGACTTAATTTTTTTTTATATATTTATTTTTTTCCCGTTTTACTTGAATCGTTCTGATGTGAATTATAATAGAACTGAAAGTTGATTTTTCAACCTGTAAGTTAGAGAAAATATTTCATGTGAATGTCACAAAGCTGTGAATGTGTGATGTTCAAGCTTGTAAGTCCTATGCAAGGAGCTAGAGATACCACATACTGACAGTGATTTCTTTAAAAAATAGAAGTACAATAACTAAGCAGCATACATAGAGGAATGCATATTTTAGGTAGCAAACAAATCTCGTTAAATGAACTTGAGGAAATTCAAGCTCTTGAGTTCAGTACTTAATTAACTTGATGGTTTAAAATTTTTAGATTTTTTTAGTGCATTAAATGAACTCTATTTTCTTTCTTTATCCTTGTTCTTAAAACTGAGGTTATATACATTTGATATTTTCATATCTTAACTTATACCTAAATCTAACAACTATAATGGTGAAAATGACATCTCTCTCTAGGTTAAACATAGTCTTAAAGACAAGAATTCAAATCCCACAAGTAACTTAGGAATGTGAAGCCATAATGACATTAGTTTGAGTCAGTTATCTTTCAAACAACTTTGATAGAGTTAGTTCACTGATGACATCAATTAATAATTACAAAGCAATACCCATATTCTCTTTCACTTGTAATTTTGTATACTCTGGTCTGTTTATTTTTTCTTTTTTTCCTTTTTTCTTTTTCTTTTTCTTTTTTCAAAATTGTGCATTAATTTGATGCATTATTTTCATACAAAAAGTAACAGTACTACATTTTTTTCTGGTTATTAATATATCATTTTGCATTTTACAATTTTAGATGGACAAACAACAAAATGACATACTGCGTTTCCATCTTATGTGGGTACAAAGACGACGCCAAATTGCAACTCTAGTCATTCTCCTTGCCGTGTATTGGTTTAAGCGTAAAAAACGTAGAAACTATGTAGATAAACCTATTACACAATCAGAGATTGAAAGACAAATAACACGGGATAAACTAATGAACGAGCTTAGGGTAAGTGAGAAATGTCGTAACATTACTCGTATGGGACCAGAAGCTTTTCAAAATTTCTGTGAGATGCTTATAAGAGATGGTGGTCTTCGACCCACAAAACGTGCACGTGTTGAAGAGCAAGTTGCTAAATTTCTGCACATTATATCACATAATGTGAGGAATCGGACAATGTCATTTTTCTTTTGTCGCTCTGGTGAAACCATAAGCCGTCATTTTCATAGTGTGTTAAAAGCAGTAATCTCATTGGAAGGACAGTTCCTCAAGCAACCTAGTGGATTGGACGTCCCCCCAGAAATACTCAATAACGATAGGTTTCATCCATATTTCAAGGTGAACATGATTAGTACTTAACTTAATACTTCAATTTTAACGATTTTATAAACTATTACATAAAATTTTTATTATAATGATTTTATCTCAGAATTGCATTGGGGCAATTGATGGAACACACGTTCGTGTGAAAGTATCTAACGAAGATGCACCCAGATATCGTGGTAGGAAAAATTATCCAACAGTAAATGTGTTAGCAGCTTGTTCATTTGACATGAAATTTACCTATGTTTTACCTGGATGGGAGGGTACCGCTTCAGACTCAAGAGTTATGGCTAGTGCACTAAAAAGACAAGGAGATAAATTAATACTTCCGGAAGGTAATTTTTGTTATCATTAACTAAAATCTTTAAGATATTTTTTTTAATACGAAGCAAATATTAATTACTATTATTCTTAATAGGAAAATTTTATCTTGCTGACGCCGGGTACCCATTAAAGGCTGGACTTATCACGCCTTATAGAGGTGTGCGCTATCATTTAAAAGAATATGCCTCACGCCGACCAGAGAATCCTAGAGAGTTATTCAACCTTCGACATGCATCATTGCGCAATGTTATTGAGAGAATTTTTGGTGTGTTGAAGAAACGATTTCCTATCATAGGAAGCAGTACTGAACCAACATATGATGTTAAAACTCAAGTTGATATCATTTTAGCTTGTTGCATCATACACAACTATTTAATGGGTATGGATCCGGATGAAAGCCTTTTTAATGAAGTAGATCGGGAGCTCTTAAATGAAACTCCACATGAAGAGCATGGTCCAATGGAAAGAAGTGAAGATCATAGTTTGGGAGAACACTTGAGAGATTCAATAACTTCCCACATGTGGCATGACTATGTAGCTAATCATGTGTGATACTTGAAATGTTTTATTTGGTTGCAATAACTTAAAACTTATTTGCTTATGTTTAATTTTTCTGTAACTTATTTTATGTCAGAGTGCTTCATTTGGAGATGTAGAATGCTAATTATAGCTTGTTATAAACTCCTACCTTGCATACAGTTTTTGTTTACCTTTAGTTAAATGATTTATTTTTTCCTTCATTTCTTTCTATTGTATTTGTTTTTATGTAGATATAAGAATGAGTAATCAATTAAACATAAGTGGTGGGTCGAAGAGAGATAGATGTGTTTGGACTGCACAGATGGATGATATTTTTGTAGATGCATTGCACAATCAATTTGTGAAGGGGAATATGATTGATGGTACATTTACAACAAAAGCTTACAGTGAGATTGTTGATGAATTGAAAGAAAGATTAGGTATCGATATCAACAAAGATAAAGTGAAGAATCAATTGAAAACAATAAAGAAAACATTTAACGAGTGTTTTGACTTATTCAAAACTGGTTTGAGTGGGTTTGCTTGGAGTGAAGCAACAAAAATGTGGTATGCTGAACCTGAAGTTTGGGCTTCATTAATTGAGGTTAGTTATTTAATTGAGATTATTTATTTATTTATTTATTTTTTCTTTTAATAGTTACATTTTATTCTGCCTTTGTTTTAGCTTGAAATAATGATAATGTAGTTTTTTTTATGTTTCGCCAACAGTCAAATCCAGCAGCGGAGAAATGGAAAACTACTCCAATTTGTAACTATGATAAGTTGCTGGATTTATTTGGCAAGGATAGGGCAACTGGGTCTAATGCAGCCACTGCTAAGGAGAGGATTAATGATTGGGCAACAAAAGGAAAAGAGAAGAGTAATGAAAGGGAGTCAAGTCCTAATGATGATCTAATGGAGAGCATTGATGCTATTGATCACATGGTGTCCCGGAATGAAGTAAGTTTGGATAATACATTTTTTATGGATCATGAGTTTGAGAATATGAATATGATGTCTCCTGAAACACCTTCAAGTGCACCTTCCCATTCCACTTCTTCAAAAGGAAAGAGAAAAAGGAATTATTCGACTGTTGATGGAGATAATGAAATAATTGAAATAGTGAGAGGTGTGGCTGCTTCTCTAAAAGAGGGAAATGATATTCACAAAACATTCAACCATATTTATGAGAAGTGCAACCAAAAGGGAAAATATGAAGAAGAACTCTTTAAGATTTTGGCGGAAATTGGATTAGAGGGGCATGCAGCTGTTAAGGCCTTTATTTTTCTGACTAAGCGTGACCATCCTGAGAGAATGACACAATTTATTGGTTGCCCACCTGTGCTTCGCAAGATACTCCTGGAGGAACTGATGTCCAATGATTCTTGACGTTGATAATGGTTTCGGTTATACTAACTTTTGACAATGTCTTTTAAGTTGGTAATATTTTGGAACAATTAGTAGAACTTGGTATTATGTCTAAGTTTAATTATGTATTTTTTTGTATCTATTTTATTTTATTTTATTTTTTTTGTTATGGAGCTTTTGGTATATAAGCTCTATAGAACTTCGTATGGTGTGTTGAAGATGGCATATGTTTTTTTTTAAGGTCTTGATGAATTCCTGAGTAGGCGTGTGAATGTAGAAACAAAAAACTATAATGGATTAAAGTCTGTGTACTATGTTATACTAGGCGTGTGAATGTAGCTTGGATGTGAATTGAGGCTATATTGTGTTCAATTGAGAAGTGATTTGTTGTGTCGTTTTGTTATAATTTTACTTTTTGTGAATTGAGCCTATTCTGTCTTCAATTGAGAAGTGTTTGAGAAGTGATTTTTTACTTATATATATTACTTCTTCTTTTAAAAAAATTTGTTTACCTATGTAAGGGACAAGCAAATATTGATCTAAACACAGGGAATTAGGGGTGTGGCTACATATTTGTGGTGTTACAGGTATAGAAGAACCATATATATGTAGCACTCTTTTATCCAAGTTAAGAAGCATCTGATACATAATTGAACAATGTATTGCATATCTTACGTGTATACATTGATTTATAGTAAAATTGTCTATTAATAAAGAATATACTAACTTTTAGTTGGTATTAATTATTTAGTATTATTTTAATTATCAAAAAAAAAAAAAAAAACCCTAAAGTTTATGAAGAGATGAGAAAATGTGGTATAAAAATCTTACACCCATCTCTATCTATCTTCGAAGTATGCTATAAAGTTATATGTATATTATCAAGTTACTTATTAAAAAAAAAAAAAAACAACAACACTAGTATGCTATCAAGTTATCTTGTTTTTTTAGTTATTATTAATTTTAGTTTCCAATGAAACTGAGGGAGAGAAAAAAAAAATCAGTATGCTATCAAGTTATGAATGATTATTTATCAAAATATATAAAAGGGTAATATAGTAATTTCATTATTATCCTTTCTTTTCTTTTCTCTCCTCTGTTTTATCCAAACAAGTATATTATGTTTTCCTTTCTTTTCTCTCCTATTTATCCAAACATTATAGCTATCATTTCCTTTCTTTCCCTTTCTTTTCTTTTCTCTTCTAATCCTTTCTTTTCTTTTCTCTCCTCCGTATCCAAACGAAGCCTTACTATCTCGGTCTGTCCATATTTTAACTCACAATTTATATAAGTATATAAAAATAATTTGATTAAAAATAATCTCTTGACTCAAAATAAAAGATAGCAGTGAGTCAAATTTTTTGAAATGAACAACTAATATGGGAGGGAGGGAGAACAAGAAAATAGGGGATTTGCTGGTTCAAAAAATAAAAGCTCAAAAACTTTACATATAATCAATCACGGTGGAAAAGATACATAAAAGAGACATAGACGTGAATGTTAGAATTTTATAATTCTATCAACTTAGGTTTTTTTTAATTATTAAAAGCCACATTTTTCCTTCAGCAACTAAACCCTAAGAACTGGGTAAAGTACAAACTCGGTTTTGGCGAGCGAAAAAACATAATTACATGTATATGTGTATACTATATATGTAGAGAGAGAAAGAGAGAGAGAGAGAGAGAGAGAGAGAGAGGAGGGGTTGGGTACCTGGCAAGGCTGGCTGGCCGGCCGAGCAAGACACTCCGTTGTCGACGTGTAGGAGTAGTGCAAAGGCTAGTGGTTCCCTTTCTCTCTGTTCAGCATGTGTGAGGCGCTGGATCAAACAAGCCCTAAAAGGCTTTGGTAGAATGGAAATAGAAAGAAAGAAAATGAGAGGTTAATGTAATTTTTATAATATTAAATTTACCCTTAAAAAAAATTAAAATTACACTTGAATCATAAGTCATATTTTACTCACTTTGGTGAATGTGGGAAACAAAGCCACCAAAATTTACTGAAGGCACCAAAATTTAATATATAGTCTTTATTATTTTGAGTTAGAGTCTGGAGAAGAATGGTATTTAATATTAGCAACAAATAGATAATATTTATTTTTAATATTATTTTTGGCAACAACTAAATGATATTTGGTATTCTTTACATAAAGTTTGTAGATAAAATTGGGTAGGAGTATTCCATTTATTGAATGGTTATGCTTGAATTTTTAAAGGATTAGTTAAGGTTGTGGATAACTTAAAATGAGCTTAGAATGAATATTTTACAAAATCCGATTTTTTTTCAATAAATGTTATGAAAAAATAAATAGTTTATGTTTATATCTTCCATTGGCTTAAACTTGAAAAAAGCATATAAGTGTTATATTCATAAATTGCAGGTTTAATATATAAATTTGTCTTTTATAATATAAAAGGGTATAGTGGTAAATTAGTTTAAATAGTTTCATTTTCTTTTTCTCTCAAACATAATTATTATCATTTTTTTTCTTCTCTTTTATTAATTAATCAAACGCAATGAGTGGTTAATAGTACATTATTCTTCGTATTTCTTTTCTTTTCTTTTTTATTGTACCAAATATAGGCAAAAATTAAAACCCAAGCCAACCCATGTAGCATTACAGATTCAACCCAAGTCCAACCAGTAATCAATTCAGGCCCAAGATAAATAAACTAGCCGTTAGGAGTTGGGAAGATACAAAACTGCCAACATCAAAACAAGACATTTACACAACCCAACCCAACCCAAGTTTGTGAGCATATTATGGGCAAATTAAGTCAAGTTAATTGTACTACATTTTTTTTATAATTTTTTGTTTTTTCTAAATATAATACTTTTTAAAAAATCCTTAGTAATTAAATTGTAGGTTTGGAGAACGGCACTAGAGTAAGAAAACTTAAAAATCAGTAAAACTAAAACAAAATACGTGGCATGTAAATTTAATAGTACTACAAGACCAAAGCATTATTAGAACTTCAACAAACATTATTAGCATACAATTTATTCAATAAAGGTATAAGAAATCATTATTTTATTAAAAAATTATTACAAAAATCGATCCTAGACTTCATTTGTATAAATAGAAAATAAAATAAAATAAATGAAAAACATTAGTTATGAGAGAAAATAAAAGAAAATAAATGATAGCAATAACCTTTATTCATGTGTTGGATAAATTATAAAAGAAAATAAATGAAATGATAGTGTTCTTGTTTGGAAAAGGTAGATGGGTCATGGGAGAAAAGAAAATATAACAATCAAACCACTATCATACTCTTTTTTAAGATGGGATTTAAGTGTCAAAACACATTTATTGTTTTAATTGTTGAGGATGCTTTTGGAATTATGAAAGTATTACTTATTTTGTTATTCACTATCCTTTCTTTCCAATTTTTTATTTAAATAATAGCATATGGGAATTCTTTATTTTCTATTCACTTAAGACAACCCATACACACTTCACACTATCTTTTTTTTATTATTATTTTCTTTCCTTATTCCTCTAAATCATTCAATCCAAACAGAGCCTTATAATCAATATATTTTTTTTATTTTTATGTTTTCATCTTTCATTTAATGGGTTTGATAGTATGAAACAATCTATACCATTATGTAAATATTATTTTTGAGTAACACAAATCAAATAATTTAATTTAAAAAAAAAAAATATATATATATATATATAGATTTAAAATAAAATAAAAGAGAGTTGTTAGGTATAAAAATACCCTTGGCCGATTATAACATTCCATTTTTTACGAACATGCAATTATATTCATTCCATTATATTTTCTCGTACGTATACTCGAAATTTCATTGAGATCGAATCAAAGGTCTGCTTAGAGATAAAAAATTGTTAAAAAAATAACAAGATCCTCAAAAACACTTTTTTTAACATTCGCACAAGTAATGTAATGCATTTTAAAAACATTTTAAATTCCAAAAAACCTAGAAATTATTACATGATATCCCTTCTATTACAATTTAACCTATTGTTGTGTCACGTCATGATTGATTTAGACTAATTTCTCCATATCTAGCATATTGCCACCAAATCCTATAATTTATTGGGTAATATTTCAGATTTCTTCTTTTTGTGTCGGAGTTGGATCCTCTAAGGAAATTTTACCAAAGTTAAAAAAATGTAAGAAAAATTCATCATACTTAAAATCATTATCTCTCTCCCATCTTTTTCAAAAAAAGATTCTCTCTCTCTCCTCTTTAGTCCTATCTTAAATAAGTCGATATGGTATTTGCTATACATAGGGTGCTTTTATATATATATATATATATATATATATATATATATATTGAAGATACAAGAAATTCCCTCCCTCTTTCTCTCTCTAGAATTCTTGTATTTCAACCAAAAGAATATTTCCCCCTTTTCTTTCCATTACTTCTCCTATTTATAGATATTTACAAATGTTGATGGACTGCTGGATCTAGGCCCGTTCCTCCATGAGTCTTGGTCATCTTTGATGGGCTTATGCGCGTTCGGCCCATATGGCAGTGTCTTTCTATGGGCCTGACCCATCTGTACGGACTGAATGTCGTGTTTGCAAGTCATATCCGGCCCATGTCATCTCGGGCCTCCTCAACTGCCCCCATAATTACCCCTTGTTTAATAAGGGGGTAATTATTGAAGGCGTCTCATCATGACGTTGACGGCTCGAGAAACCCACATGGGGGAACGGACGGTCAGATCTAGAATCAATGTTCCGGGGCTCGATGAATTTCTTGCCTTCCTGACGCTTCGGCCCTCGGGTCCCCCTCGCCTTTATAAGGCTCTAGAATACCACTTCATGCCTTTTTACCGTCTCCATCATCAGTCAAATCTCTCTCTTTTTAAAACAGTGCTAAGCTTTTTCCGGTGAAATCCTTCAAGAGTAATTCTTCCAGCGGTCTTGCAGTGCTCTTTGTTGCTTTCTACCTCAGAGGTTAGTTTTGTTCCTTTTTACTTTCGGCAGGCTTCTTTTTACCCTTTTAGATCCTTCAAACACTTCCACCATGGTTGTAGATCTAGATGTTCTTCGTATGAGACTTAGACTTCCTGACAACATCCAAGTTAGGGTTTGCCCTAAGGATGTTAATATTATGACCGGTGCCGGCCTCCTTCCCGGCAAAGTTTTATTTTCAAACCTTCAACTGAATGTCGTTAGGTTCCCTCTGCACCCCTTCTTTAATTATGTCTTCAATAGACTGGGGATATCCCCCCTGCAGGTAAACCCCAATTTCTTTAGAATCATATCCATTATGCTACTGTTGATTCGTGACAGAAGTCTAGACCTTGACCTCATAGATCTTCTTCTGTGTTATAAGGTTAGTAAGATCTGAACTAACGAGTCCTTCTACCACCTCTACCCGATCGAGAAGATGTCCATATGTACGAACACAATCAAATCTGAAAAGGGTTGGAGGGATAACATCGTGGGCATTAGTGGGGCTTGGTCTTCGCCGGCTGCAGAGGATTACCCAATCCCGAGCGCCTTTGGCGTCTGTTCTGTTTCCTCATATAAGAAATTCAAATCTCACAAAAACGATTGCCCCTGCGAAACATGTGTTCCTCGCTTTTGTACTTTCTTATGCCGCTCCTTAGGAATACCTTGTGATGACTTGAGCTACAGTGTTTGCAGGGATAGGAGTAATTACTTGAAGAAATACGTTCTGAACGATATTCCTTCCTGCTCAGACAACCTCCTAGCGCTCTCATCCCTCGGCTATAACATGAGCAAGCTTCAGATTCCCTCCTTTGGCAGGAAGAAAAATACTCCCCCAGCCACTTCTGCTGCTGGGGCAACCTCCTCTCCTGCATTAGCCTCTTCCTCAGCCACCATCTCTGACACCATCCCGAGCACGGTGGCTATTGACTCTGTTGTCAGCACCCCTGCTACCAACCTGAGCGCGTCTCCACAAATCACTACAGCCCCTGCTGCTGCTGGGGGCGCTCGGGACAAAGAACGAGCCAAAAGGCCTCATCCTGACAGTGGAGTCGACCCTGAGGAGGAACCTCTCATAAGAAAGACCCGGGTCTCTGGGCCGGGTGCTCTCTTGCATCGCCCGGTCAGAGCTCCTGCCCCCTCCAGGCCTGTTGCAGCTGGTGCCTCTGCTTCTGCTTCAGGCTCTCCTTCTCTTCCCATTTTACCACCATGGGCTCCTCGGTACACCCGAACGGATGGGACGTTCGTGAAGCCGAACGAGACCATACTAAAGGATGGACAGACTGCCATGGCGTATTATAGGAGCATGTGGACTCCGAAAGACCTTGAGGCGGCGAAAGGTCTATCCCAGAAGGATGTGTTCAGCCGCTTTCCCCAATCTGCCATGGAGGTGACTTTTATTTTCCAACTCATGAATCCTCTCATATTATTTGGTCTTGCCTTCGCCCGACCAGACTATCGGTTTAACCATTATTAATGTATATCTATGCAGACTTTGTTCGGAATGATGGCTATGCAGAAGCAGGTAGAAATGGGGAACGCCAGGGCTCGTAAGTTTTCTGATAGCCTGGAGGTGGCCAATAAGGAAAACGACCTTCTCGCCAGCAAGAATACCGAGGTATTGGCTCGGCTTGAAAAAACCGAACAAGAAAGAGATGTTTTGAAGAAGGAAAACGACTCTCTTCAGGATGAGAAGGATGCCCTCCAGCTCGAAAAGAGTGTCTGGCAGACTGAGCGTGATTCAATCAGAGACGAAAAGGCAGAGCTCCAGCGCCTTCTGGCTGATGAACAGTCTGCTCGGATGGCTTTTGAGAAGAGAGCTCTGGACGAGCTTACTGCTCTGATTGATACAATCAGCAGAGTGAACGGTAGGATGCTGGCTCTTCATGCTCGGTTCTCAAGGGTCGGCGCTCTTAGATATGCTCAAGGATTCCGAGAAGGTTTCTCCGACCGAGTTCCGGATGAGGGACAGACCAGCTCAACTCCAGATGAGGTCGATAAGGATTTAGGGATTGACCCTCTGGGGGTCTATGTTGACCCAGAACCCACCGAAGCGGAGCACATATTTGATGAGTGCCAGGACATTGCTTCCTCAAGGATCACTACAGCTCCTCCTACCGTTCTGCCTCTAACCGCTCCTCAATCGTCAACTGTGGTACCTTCCATAGCCACTGCTGACGTTGGCCCCCAGCAGAATGACTCTGTTATTCATCTTGATTCCCCACCTCGTGAGGGTGAGATGGCTGATGGGACCGAGGAGGCGGGTCGGCACAACCAGGATGCTGTCGGTACTGAGGCAGCTAGCTAGGACTCCTCCGGACTCTTCGATTCCATACTTTTTTGTAACAATGTGACTTGAATATTTCATTTTTTGTAAACTCAATGCTTATTATGAATGAGATGACAGAACTCTTTTTCTCTTTTTCCTTTGTGTTGCGCTCTGTTCAAACCCATTTTCAATATATATATACCTTTTCTCTCTTTTCTTTTATATTGACTTTGTCGTGTGCTTGTTTATGGCAAGTGCTTGGCGTTCGGCTTGCGGTGCCAGCTGCCACTTATCTTGCTCAAGTGCCTGGCGCTTGGCTAGAATGCCACTTGCCACTTGCCTTTTTTCATCATTTTTTTTTTTTTTTTAGCAAGTGTCTGGCGTTCGGCTTATGGTGCCAGCTGCCACTTATCTTGCTTAAGTGCCTGGCGCTCGGCTAGAATGCCACTTGCCACTTGGCTTTTCATTTTTTAGCAAGTGTCTGGCGTTCGGCTTATGGTGCCAACTGCCACTTATCTTGCTTAAGTGCCTGGCGCTCAGCTAGAATGCCACTTGCCACTTGGCTTTTCATTTTTTAGCAAGTGCCTGGCGTTCGGCTTATGGTGCCAGCTGCAACTTATCTTGCTCAAATGCCTGGCGCTCGGCTAGAATGCCACTTGCCACTTGGCTTTTCATTTTTTAGCAAGTGTCTGGCGTTCGGCTTATGGTGCCAGCTGCCACTTATCTTGCTTAAGTGCCTGGCGCTCGGCTAGAATGCCACTTGCCACTTTGCTTTTCATTTTTTAGCAAGTGTCTGGCGTTCGGCTTATGGTGCCAGCTGCCACTTATCTTGCTTAAGTGCCTGGCGCTCGGCTAGAATGCCACTTGCCACTTGGCTTTTCATTTTTTTAGCAAGTGTCTGGCGTTCGGCTTATAGTGCCAACTACCACTTATCTTGCTTAAGTGCCTGGCGCTCGGCTAGAATGCCACTTGCCACTTGGGTTTTCATTTTTTTTTTTTATTTATTTTTTTTTAGCAACCCATTGAAGAGGAAAGTTATTTTTATAAACTTCAAGAATTTGCACATTCATACGTACTTGATTGACAACAAACAACACCCAATAAAGCCGAAACTTAGCTTTTATTGGTAGTACCTCTTCAGAGACGTGGCATTCCAGGGCTTGCTGACCAACCTTCCCGCCATGGTTTCCAACGTATATGCTCCCTTGCCTATGACTTCTGCAATTCTGTATAGGCCTTCCCAGGGTGGCATCATTTTTTTTACTATCCCCACTTTCTTTTCAGAACCAGATCGCCAGGGGCAAAATCTCTGTGTTTCACTCTTTTGTTGTGACTATTCGCCAATACTTGCTGGTATGATGCTAACCTTATTGCTGCAGCGTCCCTCCTTTCGTCTATCATATCGAGGTTCACTCTTAACATCTTGTCGTTCTGATTTCGACTCCATGCTAAGCTTCTGATAGTTGGGACCAAGTGCTCAACCGGTATAACTGCCTCGGTACCATATGCCATTACAAACGGGCTCTCCCCAGTCGGCCGCCTTGGGGTGGTTCTGTAAGCCCATAGGACATTCGGGAGCTCATCCAACCACTTCCCTTTATGGTCCTCCAGCTTCTTCTTAATGCAGGCGAAAATGGTTCTGTTTGTAATTTCTGCTTGTCCGTTGGCCTGAGGATGACTTACTGCAGCCAACTTCTGGTTAATTCCATACTCCTCCAGCAGCTCTCTTACTTGCTTGCTGTCGAGGTTCGTGCCATTATCCATGACTATTGATCTTGGAACGCCGAAACGACAAATAATATTGTTCCAAATAAATCGTCTCACATGAGTCTGAGTCACGCTAGGATATGATTCTGCTTCCACCCACTTAGTGAAGTAATCCGTGGCCAGTAACACATACTTGTTCTGAGCTCTTGCAGTTGGCAAAGGACCGACCACATCCATCCCCCATTGCGCGAAAGGCCATGGTGAGGCCATTACGTGCAATTCCTCAGGTGGTTGGTGGATCAACGGTCCATATCGTTGGCATTTATCGCACATTCGAGAGAACTCCTCCGCATCTCTTGACATGTTCGGCCAGAAATACCCTTGTGTCATTGCTTTATGCGCTAACGATCTTCCCCCAGAATGATTGCCACACACACCCTCATGAATAGCTCGCAATACCTGCTGCGACTCCACGGGGGTGACACACTTCAAGTATGGGCCAGAGTAGGATCTTCTGTACAGCTGGTTATGCACGATGGCGTACTTTGCAGCATTCTTTTTGAGTTTCCTAGTTTCATCCCTTTGCATAGGCAAAACGCCATCTCGAATATAAGTAATGATGGGGTCAATCCAACTCGGTTCATACGGTATGACGTTGACTTGCCAAGGGTCAGAGTCCAAAGGTTCTTCGAAAATAGATGGCTGGGTCAATATTCCTACTGGAATCACCCTCGCCAATGTTTCACCGGAACTCGAAGCACTACATGCTAACCGGTCCGCATCTGCATTCTGTTCCCTCGGTAACTGTATGAATTCAATCTTTGCAAAGTCCTTGGCTTTATGCAGAACGGCAGAACGATATGCCCCCATCGTGTCATCCTTGGTCGCGTACTCACCATTTACCTGCCGAACAATCAACTGTGAGTCACTATAAACAGTCAAACTTCTGACCTGTAGTTCTTTAGCCAACTTTAACCCATTCAGCAACGCCTCGTATTCCGCTTCGTTATTGGTGGCTCGGAACTCAATTCTGAGTGCTTGACTCAAAGAAGTACCCTCTGGGGTTTGCAGTTTAACCCCAATGCCAGCCCCCATCTGGTTAGAGGAGTCATCCACATAAAGTTTCCAAGAGCCGCACCTGAGGTCTTCTTCCGTATCTTCAGAGTCACATTCTAGCAGAAAATGGGCTACCGCTTGTCCTTTGACAGCTGTTCTCGGCTCATATGTTATGTCAAATGAACTTAACTCTATGGCCCACTTTGTCATTCTGTCCGAGAGTTCTGGCTTGTGCATAAGTATTCTGATTGGAAAAGTTGTTAGAACAGCTATAGGGTGGGATTCGAAATAATGCCTCAACTTTCTTTTTGCATTTACCAGTGCAAGTATCACCCGTTCGGCCTTCGAGTATTTTCGTTCTGCCTCGGTCATTGTTTTACTGACATAAAATACCGGGTGTTGCACGCCTTTCTTGCAACGAATCAGAACGGCACTTGTCGCAACGCTAGATACTCCAAGATATAAAAATAACTTTTCTTCTGGATCCGGGGCTGACAGGACTGGTGGATTCTGCATATATTCCTTCAAATGGGTCAATGCTTGTCGTTGCTCATCTCCCCAGACCTGTCTTCCATGACTCCGAATCGTGTCAAAGAACGGCTTGCAGCGGTCTGACAATTTTGAAATGAATCGACTTAATGCAGCTATTCGTCCTGTGAGGGCTTGCACCTCTCTGATCGTCTTTGGCTCGGCATTCTTAATCAAAGCCTCTGCTTGAGCGGGGCTAACTTCGATGCCTCTGCGGTTGATCACGTGTCCCAAAAACTGACCGGAACTCACACCGAACGAGCACTTGGTTGGATTGAGCCTCATACCATATCGCCTCAGCACATCAAATATATCTTGCAGGTGTTTCAGATGATCATTCTTCTTCCTACTCTTTACCACCATATCATCAATATAGGCTTCCACAATCTTTCCTATTTGATCCTTGAAAATTTTACTAACAAGTCTTTGATAAGTTGCTCCCGCGTTCTTTAGTCCGAAAGGCATAACTTTGTAGCAGTATGTCCCTCGCTCGGTTACAAAAGAAGTTTTTTCTTCATCTGCCGGGTCCATAGGGATCTGATTATAACCTGAATAAGCGTCCAGAAAGGTTAAGCGTTCATACCCGGTGATAGCATCCACCATTTGATCAATCTTTGGCAGTGGGAAGCTATCATTCGGACAGGCTTTGTTCAAATTGGTGAAATCAATGCATACTCGCCATTTCCCATTCTTCTTCTGCACGACAACGACGTTGGACAACCAATCAGGGTAGTGTACTTCTCTGATAAACCCCGCATCAAGCAGCCTATCAACTTCCTCGGCTATGATTTGGTTGCGTTCTGGAGCAAATCTTCGTTGCTTCTGTTTTACTGGTTTGAAATTGGGATTGACATTCAAAGAATAACAGGATACGGAGGGATTAATTCCAGGCATGTCTAGGTGACTCTATGCAAATACATCGGCATTGTGAGACAAGAAGTCAGCTAGCTCTTGCCGCTCTTCCCTGGTCAGTCTTGTTCCTACTATGGTAGTTCGTTCTGGCCTGGACTGATTGATCTGCACATCCAGAAGGGGCTCTTCGGTCAAGTCAACTGACCCCTCCACCCTGTTCTGCTTGGGCGGAGGTTCCTGTAATTGCTATCTGGGGCTTGCCGGTCGGACGGGCGCCTTCCCTTTCCCAGCATACTTTAGTGTGACGGAATAGCACTCTTTGGCTGCAACCTGATCCCCACGAATGTCTATTACCTTATTTCCATCGGGTCCGAGGCACCTCATGACCTGGTGCAAAGTTGAGGGTACTCCTTGGACTCTGTGAATCCATCCTCTTCCCATCAGGAGATTGTACGAGGGGTGAATCTCTACAACCACAAAAGTTTCCATAAGAGTTCGTTCTGCAGCTTGAACTTCTACTTCCACCATTCCGACGGGCTCCACCCTCTTGCCATCGAATCCTAACAGGGGATTTCCAGTGGGCTTGAGCCTCTCCGGTTTAATCTCGAGCCGATCAAATGTGTCCCTCGGCATGACATTCGCACTGCTCCCGGGATCGATTAGAACTCTGCGCACTAAGCAGTCCGCAACTGTCAAACTGACTACCAACGGGTCTTCATGGGGGATTTGAACACGCTGCAGGTCTGTCCTGTCGAACTTTATCTGTATCGATGTGATCTGCTGGTGTAGAGTATTCACACTGCTGACCCTTTTCTTCATCTGCGCCTGTCGTAGGTGCGCTCGGAGCAGCTCATCTGAATCTTCGCTGGGCTCGGGTCGACCGTGGATAGCATTGATTATACGAACTGGTTGTGAATTGTGAGAGCTTTGTTTATGGCTCCTTTTTACTTGTTCCATCGGTCGATTCGGCTCTGTCGCCGAGCCTTGAACGTAACTCGCGAACTCCCCTCTAGCTATCAACATCTCCACTTGCCTTCTCAAATTCCTGCATTCATTAGTCTGATGACCGAAATCGGAATGGAAAGCACAATATTTAGTCTGATCCCTCTGTTCGAGGGGTTGCCTAATTGGCAGTGGTGGATGAAACTTATCTTTGTTCTCCTGATATAGCCTCGCCAGAGTGACCTTCAGCGGAGTGATCAGCTCTTCCTCCCTGGACCTCTTTTCTGCCTTCCAGGAGGTCTGACGCTGCGGCTGAGCCTGCTTCTACCTGATCTTTGCCTTGGACTTCTCCTCGGTCGACACGAGCGACGCTGTCCGAGCATTGGCTGCCTCCTCTTCTTCTAGGCGCACAAAGCCGTCGGCTCTTTCATTGAGTTCATCCATAGTCGTCGGCGTGTTCACTACCAGACTGGTATGGAACGGAGTGCCACGTGTCATGGCTAACTTGAAGGCTTGAACCGCTGTAGAAGGGTGGCATTCGATCACCATACTCTTAGTGAGATTAAACCTGGTGAGAAAAGCCTGGAGACGTTCATCTTTGTGCTGTCTCATTGTGAATAGGCTTGAGATGTCCTTTGGCGGATGCTTGTTCCCATAGTACTGACTTATGAACCGATCGCACAGATCTCGGAAGCTACCAATGGAGCTCTTAGGCAAGTTCTTGAACCAGCTGAGCGCCGGTCCAGCTAGGCTTGTAGGGAAACATTTGCACATTAAAGCATCGTTTTCCGTATTCAGGGCCATCTTCAACTGGATATGGTACACATGATCGATCGGATCGGTTGTTCCGTCAAATAGAATAAATACTGGCATAGCAAACTTCCTTGGATGAGGGGCATTCAGGATCTCGTCAGTGAATGGTGAATCAACCGTTCGAGCTGCGGATCGGAGCGCTTCATTCTCTCTTTGGCGCCCAGTGGTAGCTCTGTAGGCTACAGTTCTGCTCTCCGAACCGCGATGAGTGATTGTAGCCATGGAAGGCCGGTAGGACGGATCGAACGACCGTTCCTCTATGAGCTCTCTTTGCCAAGGCGACGCAACTTGGCGGCGATCAACCTCTATCACCTCCTCTCGGTTGAACCTTTCCCGATGCGGATCTAAGGTCATTGCTTCATTCTGTCTGATCTGCTCATGTCGCGGATCAACGTGAGTCGATCCTTCGTGATCCTCAACTCGACGAGCATTTGGCGGCAAATCACGGTGGAGAGCTGACTGACTGTTCTCGTCCTGCTCGCCTTGATGCGCGATATTAGATTGAACACCTCCTTCTCCGGCCGGAGGTGGACGTGAAACAGCGGGCATTTGCTGATGTTGCATTCCGGCTTTCAATTCTGCATTCTCTTTTTTTAGAGCCTCGATCAAGTTCATCAACTCCTCAAGCTTTGTTTGCTGGACAGCCTCCATCGGATTGGAGCTTTCACCTATCATTATTCCTGAACGGAGTAAAGGCATTAATCTCAAGTTCGCGAGTAGATCCGAGCTTCGTGAGTGGGAATTTTTCAGATCTGGTTTCGAATTCTCCGAATTATGCTCACGGTTGACGAGATCTGAATTGTCCGAATTCTAAATCCGTCAGATCCTGCCACAATCGAACAACTCGTTGTTGCGTAGATCTGAAGCCACTTCTGCCAAAGCTTCAGGAACTAAAATTCCTCCAGAGTAGGTCACAATCGCTCAGATCTGGATCCAACTCCCAAAGATCGAGTCTCGATCAACCGAATTGGTCTGAATCCACGCGATATTAATCATTGATCAACCAATCTTCCATGCATTCCCACAGACGGCGCCAATTGAAGATACAAGAAATTCCCTCCCTCTTTCTCTCTCTAGAATTCTTATATTTCAACCAAAAGAATATCTCCCCCTTTTCTTTCCATTACTTCTCCTATTTATAGATATTTACAAATGTTGATGGACTGCTGGATCTAGGCCCGTTCCTCCATGAGTCCTGGTCATCTTTGATAGGCTTATGCGCGTTCGGCCCATATGGCAGTATCTTTCTATGGGCTTGACCCATCTGTACGGACTGAATGTCGTGTTTGCAAGTCATATCCGGCCCATGTCATCTCGGGCCTCCTCATATATATATATATATATATATATATATATATATATATATATATATATATATATTTTCAATCATTACTATTGCAGTAATTGCATGTCTTGTAATCACATTTTCGTCCATTTTAACTCCATGGCAAATAATATTCATTTTTGGTGTGAAATATTCCTCTGGTTGTGGGAATGAGCAAAAGGAGAGAGATAGAGATGGAAGATCTTTATTTGAAAGAAATAAGGGAGATATAACGACGTTAATGCTTAAAATACTGGTGAATTTTCCTTAATTCAAAATGGTTCATTTTTTAAACTTTGCTAAATTTTTCTTATCTCAAAATTATGCAATTTTTTTTTTTTTTTAAATAGATAGATTTTTAATGTCACGTGTCAATCGAATTCAACTTAGGATAATTTAGATATTACCCAATAAATTATAGGATTCGGTGGAAATATGATAGATCTGGATAAATTATTCGGTGGAAATATGCTAGATCTGGAGAAATTATTCTAAATCAATCATGACGTGACACACAATAGGTTAAATTGTGATAGAAAGATATCATGTAATAATTTATAGTCTTTTCGAAATTTAGAATGTATTTAAAATGCATTGCATTACTTGTGTGTGTGTGTTAAAAAAGTGTTTTCGAGGATCTTGTTATTTTTTTAACAATATTTTATTTTTAGATAACTTAGAAAAAATTTAATTTAGAGGATCCAAGTCCTTTTGTGCCATACAATAAATTTAAAAGTTGATCTCTCTCTCTCTCTCTCTCTCTCTCTCTCTCTATATATATATATATATATATATATATACACACACTCAGCCTTGGTGTGCATCACTCACAGTCCCGGGTTGTATAATTTTTAGGATGCTGCGGGTTGTATAGAAACAAATACTACATGGTAAAAATATATGTATATATATATATTTGAATTAAAGAAAAATTATAATTTCAACAAACATTTATTAGTACAAAATTTTCTCAACAACGTTATGAGAAATTATTATTTCATTAAATAATACTACAAAAATGGATCGGCTGATTTTTATCACGGACGGTCACATTTAGCCTTTTTCTATTTCATTTTATGGTTTTAAAGATGATCCGGAACCTTTTGTACCATTATGTAAGTACGGCTATTGATTATTGAGTGGCACAAAGCAAAGAATACAGTAATTATTTTCGAAAAAAATTGAAAGTTTTAATTGATCGCCCCTAAGAAATGTGGAGAGAAATTATTCAATAGTCCACAAAATTATATATCAACCTGTAAGATGTGTGTCATGTTGTGATTGAAGAAATAATTTCGGTGTCATGTTTTCTGGTCTTTCCATCCTACCAAAAATAAAATAAAAAAGTGTTGAGTATTTGATTGTCCCAAAATAATTGTCTCACAGCAATAGCCAAGCAAACAATGTGCCATGTTTAAAAGCATAAATTTCTTAATTTTATGAGATATTAAAAGCATAAATTTGTAGGATAAGATTACGCTCTCTGTGGGTGTATATACATGCACACACATACACACACACACACACACACACACTGATAATCTTCCGTTAATTCTTTTCTTTATTATTTGCTCCACATGAATTCATTTCAAATTTTCCTTTGAATAGATTCTCTATATATCTATATAAAGATGTGAGTCTCTAAGTTTTAATTAAAATAAAATTATAAAAACTTTTAGATAAAGTTAAATTGTAAAATTAAATATATATATATATATATATATATATATATATATATATATACCTTTTTTTTTTTTTTTTTTCTTTTTTTGTGAAATTACGTTTTATTTTATTTTATAAAACAGAGATGATCAGTGCGGAACCATGATTGCAAAATGGACTGAACTAGGAGGAAGAATAGTATTGCATATGGAGCGGGCTAAAAAGAAGATTAATATTGCATATCGATTGGGCTATGAACTGATATACAATATTATTAATTTTTTTAATTTTTTTTATCTCAACTATAGCCCAGATTAGCGCTTTAGTAGCTCAGTCTGAGATGAGGAAGTTCTGTAAAATAAACAAAGAGAAAGTGATGGTTGAAAGATATAAGGAACTGAAAAAAGAAAATAAATAAATCAATAATACATTCATAAGGTTAATTTTGTTAAATTTTTAACATTTCATACAAGCAAGAAATAACTAATTAGTTTTTAATATTCAAGATAGATTAGCTATATGCATATTGGATATACATGTGTAGAAATGGGTAATTTTGTTAGACAAATTTATGCTTTTTATGGGACAATTAATAAACTAAGTTATGTTCCAATCAAATCAGAGGAAGCACTAAACTTAATTGTGTGTGGTGTGGTGTGAATATAAGAGTATTCTACTAAATAACTGAGTTAAATAACTAAGTTTGAATGTGATTTGTTTAATAATTGTGTAAGGACCCTCCACTCTAATTCAGTCTATTTATTAAACGAATTATATGTGTTAACCTGATTAATAACTAATCTATTTGTCAAAATCAAGTACTACGTATTATATTATTTAGATTATTCATAATCTTTAATAAAAATATATACATAAGTCTCAATTCAAACAAATTATTAAATAGTCTCTAATCCATAAGATAGTAAATTAAAATATAGTACAAGTTTAGATGGTTATTGCGGACCAATGAATAATGACAACTAAGAGTTAATGTATATTTTGTGAAGATTTATGGTGAAATGATATAATTGTCGTTAAATGTGATACATATGAATTTCTTAATTCTAACGTATTTAATTAATCGAGTTAATTATGTAGACACGTTTATAATCATAATACATTTAAGATCAATCCAAATCTGCCTCATGTCGTGTTTAAATTGTATTAAAAAATCATGTTGAATGTTGCCACCCTAAAAATATATTTAAAATTTCATTACCTACTACTATAATTAAAAAATACACTCTTAAAACATTAAATTTTCGAAAATACACTTTTGTGGGCTTTCAATATCACAAGTGATGTCGAGTATTATTTAATAATTTCTCTAATTTCAACTCTCACAAATTTATTTATTTATTTATATTTTTATTATTTAACTCTTGCCATTTAACAGGGAGTGTATGCCTATGTGTCCTGACAATGGCACATGTAGGAAGAAAACCAACAATGCCCGATTCGAAAGCCTGAATCCTGGTTTTCAATCTTTACGGTTACGCAGCCTTGCTCGTAAAGGAAGGAAGGAGGCTCATCAATTTTGCCTCCCAGCCGATTATTATGTCGACCAACACTAAATTTTCATCATCTTATTGGTGTACGATGGGGGTTGAAGAAGTAGTATGATTTGTAAGGTAGAAGTCAAAAATCATCTTTGCATTTGTTTATTTATTCATTTTTGATTAATTTGGGTTTTTTTTTTTTTTTCAGCTACGATTTTGAGTGGATCCCTAAAGATTCTATTTTCAAATTGATTATCATGTTTTTCCTGCCGGAAATGGTATGCTTCTGTAGCATATTATTACTCACATTTATGTTAGAAAATACAAGTATATGTATGTATGTTGTGGGGATTAATTAGACAGACTAATGCCGTTCCAGAGGTCCCTTATCGTGATTCATTCAAATTTTTGTGACAGCAAGAGAAGTGGGAGACTCTTAGGTCATTATTATATGTTTGTTCGGAGAAGTTCATTCAGGAACTCATTGTCCAGTATGCAGACGAGGGAAAGCTCACTGAGTTGGTTGCTTTGCTTTCCGTAGATTCGCCTCAATTACACATTAAATCAATAGATTATGGTCAAACTGATGAGTTAACTGATAAATTAACTGCAATTGAGATATCACGTGAACGCGTTGCAACTAAGATGGTGTCACGGAGCAGAAATTAAAGGGCAGTATAAGCAATAATAAATTGGCTCAGAAGAAGAGTGTGTGATGTTATTGCTTGAAATCTTTGAGAGGATTGGTGAGGAGATAGAATATTTGGTGTCCGGATCACATGTCATTGTATGTTACTATACTCCCTCACTTCTCCTATTCTGGTGAATTTAATGACATTGGTGTTCGTTTTGCCTAACTAATAGTAGTAATTTTTATGTTGGTTGACCTCGTGCAATACCAGTATGTGGTACCCTGTTCTCCCCCTCTAGTGTGGTTTGATGGTAGAATGTGGTCTCTTTATAACACATTTTTTTCAATTTTATTTGCCTTTTTCTGGTTCCTTGCAGCCGACTGAGAGTTCAAAGCGGGCTGAAACAATGGCAAAGTTACTTGTTTTCAGGCTCACGGATATAGGCTTCCCTGTCACGAATGAAGTTGAAGTTCTTAAACATATGAACTGGTTTGTTATACCCTATACTTGTATTTTATATGGTTTGTCTTTCCATCTACTTGTATTTTGTACTTGATTTATTAAAAATTTGCCCTGAATTCCTTAATAGCCAACACTAACGGGTATCTTCTTCTTTTCTGTTATATTTGGATGTGACATTAATGATATATTACCGAAAGTTTATTGGATGAGCGGCAAGGGGAGTTGTCAGGTTGTTGATTCGTTCCTTCCTCTTACAATAAACTCATTGTATTTCCTGAGTGTGCCAAAGAAGAAACAGTTCTACACATCTTGTTTAAAGTTGTTAATATATAGTTTTTTTTTTTTTTTTCGTTCTCTTTCTTAACTGATTCAGGTGGTGTCTGTGGATCTAAATTTGAACAAAAGGATCCTAACATCCCAGTGCACACAATGATTCAGATTCCTCCAATAACAAAGGTAAGAAAGATCTCTCTCTCTATCTCGAAAAAAAAAGAATATCTTTTATAAAGTGTTGATGGGGTTTTGGTCTCTGAAACTACTGACACGTCTTCTAACAAGTAATTTGTTGAATTCATAATAATTTTGGAAGTTAGTTCATGATAGTATGATTAGTCTAAGGACTTAGAATATAGGAAAAGGGACATGCGAGAAATGGAGTTGGATTCATTATGATTAGGAGAGTGATGTTGTTTGTCTACATGAAACTACTAAGTATGTAGTTGAAAAGGTTAGAAAATTGAAAACATGGGATATAAACTCATTAGACCAGAAAAGAGAAACTGAGAAATGGAGTAGGTGTTATCATCAATGAGAATTTAAAAGATGCTATTATTATTATTGGAATGAAGATCAGATAATATACTTAGCACTTATGCACCACCCCAAGTAGGACTAGATGAACACATATTTTTCTTTTTTATTTTGGCAAGTGACTTTGGGTGGCGCGGTGTGGACTTGGTTAATTGATTTAGTTAAAGACAATGCTGCTTAGACATAGAGGGGGTGAATAGGTCTTCTTGCTTGATTTTTATGATTGATTAATTAACCACGCCGATTAACAATTAAATCTAAACCAAGCACAAAATAAATAACATAGTAAAGCAAGTAAAGGAAAGAACGCACCAGATTTTTTAACATGAAAAAACCTCAGTGAGGAAAAAAACCATGGAGACTAGACTTCTTGGCAAATCAATCCACTATCTCGAAGAAAGTTACACAAACCTTGTCTCAATCTCACATTGTTTACTCTGCCAAGAACTCATTGCTGAACATCCCAAACGGACTTGTTCATTAGCTTTAAGTGGACCAAAGACGAGCCAAACCATTTTGTCTTTTTTCCCTAAATGATTGTAAGCTAATCCCTGAAGAGAACTTAATGTCACAAATTAGTTTACTAGTTTTACATGTGTCTGTAAAAGGACAACAAAAAATTAGAAGTAAAGTACTAACCTAAGAACTAAATGGTGGAATTTGAGAGAGGAGAAAGTAGAATTTTTTATAAATAGATGATAAAAAGCAGCAATATGAAATTTAGAAGGTGAAACTAACATAGAATAGGGTGATTGAATGTAGTAAATGAGTAAAAGAAGATGCCCTTGTAGAATCAAAGGGAAAAGGACGATTATTCAAAGAAGACCAGTGTTGGAATGTAGAAGTTTCATTTCTCATAAAAACAAAAACATAATGTTATAAACTTCAACAGAATTTAGAAAATTGAGACGAAAAAAAGGGGGGACATTATCCTGCTATGGTCCTGTCAGTGTAAGCTCCTGAGGGAAGAGGCCTCGGTACAAACCTTATTACCGTTTGCATGTATTATACTAATCATTAGTCGCAATTCTGATTCTAAATCTAAAATGGGTTAGCCCAGTGCCGAGACTCGTACCATTGCGAAGTCTGTAGAGGATCAGATGTACACAGTCTTACCTCCACATGCGGAGAGGCTATTTCAGTGTCGAACATGTGACCTCCATATTACATTGAAACAAACATACCATTCTGCCAAGGTCGCCTTCTCATTCTATGTCTTTTCTCATTTTATATATAAATATATGATTATCTTAATAAGGATTGTTTCCATTTATGCTTTGTCCGTTCTTAAGAATACTAATCTCTAGTTATTCTTATTCTATAAATTTATATAGTTGTTACCTTTATTATTTATTAAAAAATTCGACAATCATTCATTGATGTTCTATTATAGTTAATTTCAAATAAATTTACATTTCAATCACACCGACCAAATCTGGAATTATAATCAACCATTCACAAGTATAATAATATTGCTTATTGTTGATTTCAATATCTATATCTACAAATATCTACATATAGGGTTCAAAATTTTAACACATTGAATCACCGAGTCTGGACATTACTTATATATATATATATATATATCTGTTCATACCATCTTCCAAGTGTAACTCCATGAGATAAAAGTCATAAGCATGCCAGGACACTAGATATACTAGACTCAATTAGAAATCTTTCTTGGTCCTTGCCTATCTACCATCAATAGAGCATGCATCCTCTTCTCACGACTCTGTTGAATCAGTATATCCGAACACAGGGCTCGCTACCAGGTCCTGGACAGAACATGACCCCATTCTGACTAAACATATCGGTATAGATGTATAATCATTAAGCATATTTCACATTCATATCATGTTTAACGTGTCTCTATTCGTCTTACTATCACTTATAATATATAGCATGTACCTAAGGAGTTGCAATCCATGTTTCTCTTTTTTTTTTATTTTGAAGTGTAGATGTGTAACGGTGCGTGTGTATTCCCCAAACATAGTTAATCAATGATTTTGTAACTTTTCACATAAAGGAAAATGAATCAAAGCCACTGTAATTAGAAATCTTAAACAACCAAGTCATATGATTTATTATCTGTGTATCCCAATTACATGAGGGAGAAGAGATTCATTATGAACTGGATTTAGGTATTTTTAAATTGAAGCAATTAAGATTGTTACTTGCCTTTTTCAACTTATAATATGCTTGTCCAATCCTTTTAATCGTAGGTTGTTCCTCCAGCTCCCTACAGATCATGTCTCTCTTGAGATCGGCTTCTTGTTTCTTCCCTTTTTCAGGATTGATTTTTTTTTTTTTTATATGTGTGTGTGTGTGTGCGTGGAGTCATTAGGAATAGGATATCCCTATTTTGATATAGATTAGTTTATTCTATATATAAAATTTGACCCTTTTCTTCTTAATATGTGCATATAGAACATAGAAAATGAAATATATGTTTGAGTACGATATGATTTTCCTTCTACATGCCCAATTATGTAGGAATTTATAAATTCAGAATTCACGGATGGGAGCTTTCTTGCTAGAATTCTATCAGAACATAATTTCGTCATGTATCTTTTATATGTATTGGAAGTCCAGTATTATGTTAGCATGATTTTGTATGCATTCGTTGTGAAGAATAACTCAGCAAAGCATTGCTTCCACTCCTTGTTATAAAGAGTATAATAGTCATAGAATACTGGATCCCGTTTCTGCCTTCCCTCTTTTGTAATCTTAATTATGATAGTAATTGCTGTTTACCATCCCATTTTTGCAGAAGCAAACAACTAGAATGCCAGTTGAGCAGCAGCGGAGGTCAATCTCGACATTCTCTTCACAGGAGAAACCAGGTTTACTTTCTATGGTGCAGTCAAATTATATGTCACAGAGATTTACAACAAGGTTCAGTCCAAAGTTTTGCACAGCTACTGTAGCTCAGACAAGGAAAACATTCCAAGTGATCAGGCGACCTGTGCCAGGTCTTGCGTTGAGCAAAAAATTGTCCTTGTTTCTGTTGGTCATCAAGAGGGGTATTTGATGTGCCTAAGTGACATCTTTTCAGATATGGATGCTGAAATTATCCTCCCTTTTCTAGATTTTTCCTTGCTAATTTATAGATCCAAATTATTCCTAGTGGCATCTTTTTGTTGTGGATTTGGTTATTCTTTGGTTGGAAGTTTTACATTTTTACTTACTATGTTGATGAGTTTTATACAGGTATGCCTATGGTAGCATTTTCTTTTTCACCAACTTCTTCTCGACTTAAAATAATTTTGCTAATGGTTTTTTCATCTGATTGTAGGCATATGAAATCTGTAGTATCCATTTAGGTGCGGACATTGAAGTTTTGTGGTGAGCCTTAATAATACCAAGTTTGTTCCTCCACAATTCCTTTATTCTCTTTCCTCTATCTGTAAAGATAACAAGTTGCATGCTCTCACTGATCGGCCTCTGCGAACCAACTCCTCGACCTGCATCTACAATCTCTGCTGGGCTCATACTGTAATGCGGCAGATTTGGTAAGCTCGCTCCAGTCACCAAATCTATATGATGCTGCTGAATGTCCCGCAAGTCAACTGATAATAAATCTGTGGGACTTTAGATAAATGAACTGATTCAGCCAAGAAGTCCCTAATAAAAAATGCTTAAACATATAGCAATGTCCAAAAGATTAAATGAAACTAATACATAATGATACAAACATAACATAAACAATATATTTAGATAATAGCATAATAAATAGAGAGAATGACGTTCTGCAACTCTAATTCTCAAGCTCCTTACAAATACTCAACAGAAAGAACTATTTATGTGTTTTCCAATGTCGGATAAGAGAAAAATAATGTATAAATTGACAGGAAGAACACAAGAAGTGCAAACGATGTTCTTGTGATTAATCCAAAATTCCATAGTCTATTTATAAATAGCTTCAAATTCAATTTCAAGGTAATTTTTGGTCCTAGAATATACTCCAATTCTGGAACTTCGTGGGAGATTGCAAGGCAAGTGGTTTCGTCAGGCTTATAGTAGGTTAAGCATCTAACCTTGGGGATAAGCACCATCTCTATTTCTACTCTTTATTGGTTTCGTCATGCTTTCTCGAGTTCTTATTCCTCTTCATTTGTAATCCCATTAAATCAGTTGGTTTCAATGGATTTGTGCTCGAAATGATCTACACAGGCTCAAGCTTAGACTGAACTAGAGATGAACCTTGGCTAGTTTAATGAAGAAGCCAAGATTAAACACCCATGCTTAGGCTTGCTTCAAGGTCCAGCTGAGTCTGAATGTCATTTCTAGCTGCACTAAGCTTGAAGAGATCAATGAAGAACATACTAAACAATTCAAAATTTTATGCCAGTAGGGGACACAATTATCTCCACATTTAGTGCAATTGTGGCCGTGAAGCATGAAAGTTTGTATACATCGAACATTAGAAAATGCTTTTTCAGCATGTGATAGGTTATGATATCTTCGCATACACTTAGAGGAGGCGGGTGGAATGGCCAAGGACCAGAGGCCTAGTAAATTGCAACAAGTATGGGAATTGGGATTACATTGACCACTGATCTGAATTTTCATATTCATATGAGAATAATCCATCAAACATTACTTCTCAAACAATGCAATACACATTGAAAACTATTGCATGGCCATAAATAAACTAAAAATAAAAGAATAAAAAAACCTATTAAATAGTCATGCAACTTCAATCTTTATCAATATCAATATCCAAATTTTGCAACACTGTATAAAACTCATAATGTTAATTTGCAATAATATATGGTGAAATCCACCACACTCCCTCCTAAAAATCCAATTTAATCGCAATATTTTAAGCAACCTAACTAAGAGTCACGTTTAATTTCTAATTAAGATAAAAAAGAAGAAGCCTTAATGAGCCCAGATCATCCATTTAAGCATTACCCGAGAATAGTCCACAATTGTACAAAGTACCCGAAAATTTTCTAGCATTGTAGATCATTATTTGGAGTATTTTAGAACCTAGTTCTAATATTCCTTACCATAGACACTTCTACATATCTCAGTCATACTTTGTAAGGCCCTGGTCTATATAAAAAGGTAGGAGTTCATTTTCTATTAGTCATCCATTCTAAGACGTTGGCCTATATTGGAGGTCAGAGTTTTGAAATTCTAACAAATGTTTCTAGCCGCATCACATGCCCCATCAAAACACATTGCGAGACTCTTTGTTCCTAGTTTACGAAGCTCTTTGAAACACTTCATAATTTTTCTTTCTTGAGATGTTGTTTCAATCACCCTTATGTTTGAGGGCTTCTTTACGAAGGTCAGGAGTAGGCATGAATAGGAACATGTGTTCATGAATAGTAATCTCCCTTGCAACCATATTTTTGTGAAGTTTATTTTGGTAAGAAGAAAGACAATCCAGATATTTGGCATGATAAATATGATATATCTCAACGTCATCAAATAATTTCGGAATCATGTGGGGTATGGGATAATCGGACACAGTATCTGTAAGAAAAAATGTAAATAACCCTTCACATCACTACCGGAAGAAAACTCATTAATGGTCATGTCAAAAGGATTGAATTAGCATATTTTTGTATTGACAACAAATGTAACAACAAGAACACATCCTATTAACAAAGATGTGCAACAACAATAACAGAACCAATGATGCAAAAGATGAGATCAGGATTATTAACTACTAAAATAATTCAAAAATTGGTAACAACTTATTGAGAACTTTTTACAAACACCCAGTGGGTGCGGTGTAATGAGAACAGAATATACAGAGCAAGATAAAACAAACAATTTAGCACACCACTAAAATAGATTACAAAAAAAATATAATACTATGATTCAAATTAGTAAGATAAATAAGTAATTAAAACATAAGATTCAAATGAGTAGATCCATACGCTGATTCACAAGCATCGAATCACTCTGAGTTGTTTTCCGGCTAAGTGTACTGAACTGCAGAATCCTGGGGATCGATCTAAGGAGAAGACTCGCCTACCCTAGCATTTTGGTTTGGATTGTATTTCAGAGAACAGTTCTCTAGAACAGTTTTCAGAGAACAGTTTTTAATTTTTCAGATTTCAAGCCAGATTGGTTAAGAGAATTTACAAAACAGTTTCCGAAAAACAAAAAATCATAAAACTACTTGTATGAGTTTTTGAAAATAATTTTTTGAACTAAGAAAATAAATAAAAATATTATTGTACATCACTCTTTTATTTCTTTAATTTATGATATTAACTATTAATGTAAATATATATATATATATAAGTGTTGGAGGTTAATTCCTCTTCATTTTCTTCTTTCTTGTTCATTTGTAATCCCGTTAAATCAATTAATCCAGGCGTTTCAGGTTTTGATCTTTTTTCCAGTGAATTTGTGCTCGAAATGATCTACACAGGCTCAATCTATGTAACACCCCCACATTTTCCACGCATAAGTTGATCAGGCTTATACACGAAAAACGAGGGATATCAAAAACAATTGGCAATATACAAGCATGGAATACAAAATGATGATAATAAAAGAATTTAGACCGGAAAGGAACACTAAATAATACAACATCCATCCATCCTTTATTTAATACAGTACTTCATTACAACTTGGAAATCCTACGTCAGGGATCCCTAAATATAACCCTGAGAGTTCAACGTCAAAAGTAAATAAAAACTGAAACTGAAATACTACATAAAACTTCTACCCTGCACTGGATCGTAAGAGTAGATGAGTTCGGATGATGGTCCCACACTGCTAACCTCAGCCTTGAAACGGATACTGACCGTATCCTGAAATAACAACAATGGTGGGTCAACCCCACGAGCAAGTCCTCTCTACTATGACCCAAATCAGAGAATCAAATAAATTAATCATTATGAATCGGTTGAGTACTATATCTGTATACATCCTACGGGAACTATCCGATGTATAACATGACCTCAACCAGAATAGACGGTGATCACTTAGACTCACACTAGGTGGTCAAGTGTCGCCTTTCCCTACCCGGGAAATCAGCTATTATACATGGTGTACGGTACTGACAACACAGACTATAACGAACTACACAGTGATAACACCTCGCAAAGTACTGATGACTATACTGAGCATATAAATTAGGCAACACATGCCAACAATATTAATAAATGTACCGAGAATGTCAATTTAGGCAACACATGCCAATAATATTAATAAATATACCGAGTATGTCAATTAGGCAACACATGCCAATAATATTAAACCACATACCCCGACAGCCACACATCTGTCTATCGCAACGAATGCATAAGGTATAAATGAGTCTAAACTTATTAGCCAGCTCATATGGTTCTATATGGCAACACATCCATATAATATAAATGCGACATAATTAAACAGTCCATTTATTTCCTGAAATGCACACAGCATAATAATCATGGTTTATATATCAATTAACAGTATAAACATCCTATAAGATATCATGGATAATTTATCTGACTAAAACCATGGCCTTATTTAATTTAACAGTAATGTTTGATACCATTAAATACGATAATAACACTATTTATATTTAACAATGTCGTTAAATAAATCACATTAGTATCCGTACTGCGAACGAGCCAATAAATGCTTAGAAAAGATTAATCGGCCATAAGAATAAGTAACGGGTGTTAAAATAATAATTTCGTGGCCCGTTAAACCCGTAAATACCAACACAGTACCTAAAAATCCAAGTTTAAGATTCTGGAATTTACAAAACAAGCCCTAGGGGTATTCTGGTAATTTCCAGCAGCTGTAGGGACCCCACACGCGCCCTCACGCGCCTCCCAGAGCCTCCCCACGCGCAGCCCAACCTTCCCCACTCTCCCACGCGCCTCCACGCGCGTCTGGCATCAGCCACGCGCTCCCACGCGCGCGCACGCGCTGCCACGCGCGCACTAAGGGTGCCTTGCTGACGTGTCACTTCCTGGTTGGTTGGCTGCATCCGGATTCCGTACTCGCGTCACACCGGATCATCTCACCCTATCTTCCCTCCATCCAACGCCCACAGATCCGGGTGTACCGCGGTATCATGGACCGCGATGCACCGGATCAATCAGACTCCACTAATGGCCAGGATGCGCGCGTACACCCTCCTATGGTGCGCCGCGTTGCACCGGATCACTCCGGTCGTCTCCCCCACTACCGGCGACCGGAAAACTCGCCGGAAGGTCGCCGGAAATTGCAGAAAATGCCCGGAAAAATCTAGAAAATTCTAGAAAAATCCCTAAAGTCTTATTTAATTATTTTTAGCCATTATTAATTTCATAGGACATTAAATAAATATATACCATCCTATATAATTAAAATTCCATTAATTTGAATAAAATAAAATTAATAATTTATTAACCTCTAAACCTTGGCTCTATGCATAAAACTAAACCAAACAATTAATTTATTAATTCAAAGGGGAAAAGTAGATAATAACTTGCCTTTTTGGATTTAAAATAAATCCGCCGGTCTGCGCGTAGTCGGGTAAAATTGCCTACACCGGTCCAAGCTTCTTTCTCTTTCTCTTTTCCTTTCACTCTTATAAAATAGCTCTCTAGAATTTATACTTTGCTTCTAACTCCCTTTATTTTTTTCTAAGGCAAGCTAGTTAATTTATATACAAAATATATAATATAAATATTACAAATATCTTATTTTTTCATCAACTAACCATCCTCCCAACCATATGGCTTCAATTCCAACCATAACCATTGATGCAATCCTATCCTAATCTCTAATTTCATCATGACAATGGTTTAATACTATTATTATTATTTATAACTATTATTATTATTTATTACTAATATTATTATTAATAAACTTTTATAATTATTATTATTATATTATTATTATTATTATTATTATTAAACTAATATAATTATTATTATTGTTTTTACAAAATAATATATTATATTATCATAATACTTTATAACACAAATATAATATTCTAATTAACTAATATTGCTTAATTAAACATAATTAACAAATAAACAATTAAATGAATAAATTTACTATTTCAACATACACAATTAATTTACATGCACAATTAAATGAACTTAATATAATAATGTAGTATGCACAAATAAATAAAATTAATTAACCTAACACAAGATTAATTTAAATACATTCTTTAAAATTACGGAGTATTACATTCTCCCCCCCTAATAAAGGAATTTCGTCCCCGAAATTCACTACATACCTGTAGTAAAAAGTTCTGGATACTTGGCACGGATAATATCTTCCCGTTCCCAAGTAGACTCTGTAGCACTATGATGACTCCACTGTACACGTACTAATGGAATAGTCTTCGTGCGCAGTATCTGATTCCTACGATCGAGAATACAGTAAGGTTGTTCCAAATAGGTTGCATCGGGTTGCAACTCAATCTCACCCACATCAATGTGTTGGTATCGATCTTCATCCCGTAGAAATTTTCGCAGCATAGATACATGAAAAACATTATGTACCCTATGAAGATTATCTGGTAGAGCCAGACGATAAGCTACTGCCCCAATCCGATCTGTAATCATAAAAGGACCCACAAAACGAGGCGATAACTTACCCTTTGACCCAAACCGCATTACTCCCTTCATGGGAGAAACCTTAAGCAAAACCTGATCACCAACCTTAAACTCCAAAGCACGAGTTCGACGGTCAGCATAACTTTTCTGTCTGCTTTGAGCTGTACGCATCCGATCCCTAATGATAGCGATCTTTTCTGACGTGTCCTTAATAAATTCAGGACCCAGAAAGCTGTTCTCACCAACTCCAAGCCAACAGACAGGAGACCTACACGGTCTACCGTACAAAGCCTCAAATGGTGCCATACCAATAGTTTTCTGATAACTATTGTTATAAGCAAACTCTGAAAGCGGCAAATATTCCTCCCAATTGCCCTTAAAATCAAGAACACATGCCCGCAACATGTCTTCTAAAATCTGATTAACTCGCTCAGTCTGTCCATCTGTTTGAGGATGATAAGCAGTGCTAAGATATAGTTCTGTACCCAAAGCTTGCTGAAAGCTCCTCCAAAATCCTGATACAAACTTCGGATCTCTATCTGATACGATGGACAATGGTACACCATGAAGTTTCACTATTTCTGCAATATACAGCTTAGCATACTGTTCTGACGTAAAGTTTGACCGAACAGGCAGAAAGTGAGCGGACTTGGTCAATCTATCAACAATGACCCAAATAGAGTTGTGATTATGCTGTGAAGTAGGTAATCCCTCTATGAAGTCCATGGAAATACTTTCCCATTTCCACTCTGGTATGGGAAGTGGCTGTAACGATCCTGGCGGTCTCTGATGATCAATCTTAATCATCTGACAGGTGCTACATTTAGAGACAAAGATAGCTATATCTCTTTTCATGCCGGCCCACCAAAACTGGCGTTTCATGTCCTGATACATCTTGTCTCCCCCTGGATGTACAGAGAACTGAGAAGTGTGTCTCTCTCATCACAACATTTCTCAAATTATCAACTGAAGGCACAATTAAACGTCCCTTGTACCTCAATCCTCCATCAGTCCCTATAGAATAAAAAGGAACATCTCCGGAGGCTAACTCCGAAACCCGATCAATACACTGTTGATCTGAGAGTTGTGCTTGAATGACCTGATGAATGATAGAAGGAGTTACTACCACACATGCCATAAAAGCGTCTGCTAACTCATCAACAGTCTTCAAAGTATCCCACTCTGTTGTAAACAAAGCTGAAAGGCTGACATAGGGTCGGCGGCTGAGTGCGTCTGCTACAACATTCGCCTTCCCTGGATGATACTGAATAGAGAAATGATAGTCTTTCACGAACTCCAACCATCTGCGCTGTCTCATATTCAGTTCCCTCTGTGTGAACAAATACTGTAGACTCTTATGATCGCTAAACAATCGAAAAGTCTCCCCCAAAAGATAATGTCTCCAAATACGCAAGGCAAAAACCACTGCGGCGAGCTCTAGGTCGTGAGTCGGGTAATTAAGCTCATGAGGCTTAAGCTTCCTAGACCCATAAGAAACTGGTCGCTCTTCTTGCATCAACACACAACCCAAACCCTTCAGAGAAGCGTCGGTAAATACTAAATACTCGATTCCACTCTGAGGTGTGGCTAAGACAGGTGCAGAAGTTAACTTGCTCTTCAATTCAGCAAAAGCAGCCTGACAAGAATCATCCCATACAAATGGTACATTCTTCTTAGTCAGATGAGTAAGTGGACCCGCAATTTTGGAAAATCCCTGGATGAACCTGCGATAATACCCCGCCAATCCCAGAAAACTGCGAATCTCTGTCGGTGAGGTAGGCTGTCCCCACTCCATAACGGCCGCAACCTTGGCTGGATCTACTGCTAACCCTTCTTCTGACACTACATGTCCCAGAAATGTGACCTCTTTCTGCCAAAATTCACACTTCTCAAACTTCGCAAACAACTGATGTTCTCGAAGTGTCTGCAATACTGTGCGTAAATGTCTGGCATGGTCCTTCTCCGACTTAGAGTAAACCAGAATATCATCAATGAAAACAATGACAAACTGATCTAAGTATTCTCTGAATACTCTATTCATCAAGTCCATAAAGACAGCTGGAGCGTTCGTTAAACCGAAAGGCATAACACGAAACTCATAGGATCCGTACCTTGTGAGGAATGCTGTCTTTGGAACATCTTGTTCTCTGACTCGTAGCTGATGATAACCAGACCTCAAATCGATCTTTGAGAAGTAAGTAGCTCCCTTCAACTGATCAAATAGGTCATCAATTCTGGGCAACGGGTACTTGTTGCGAATAGTGACCTTGTTCAGTTCTCTGTAATCAATACAAAGACGAAGAGATCCATCCTTCTTCTTTACAAACAGTACTGGTGCTCCCCATGGTGAAGTACTCCTGCGAATAAATCCCTGGCTGAGCAACTGTTGAATTTGATCTTTCAACTCTCGCATCTCCACTGGTGCCATTCGGTACGGCGCCTTAGCAATAGGCGTAGTGCCTGGAGCTAAATCAATAACGAAATCTATCTCTCGACTCGGTGGCAAGCCTGGAATTTCCTGGAATACATCCTGGAATTCCTGTACTACCGGGATGCTGTCAAGAGATACCGCAGTCGCTTCCTGTGAGTCCTCCTCAAGAACGAATAAATAAGTGCTAGGCCCTCTATCAGGTTGTGGTACAACAAGAAGATACATCTCCTGTCCTGGTATGGAAAATACAATAGACTTTTCATACGAATGCATATCTAACACTAACAAATTTGCAAGAAATCGAAGCCGGCCCATATCTATAAGGATATCACCGCTATACTCTCGTAAAATTGCGCCAACTCCCAATGGTGTATAAATATTAAGAGGTTGGTCACATAACTGAGTCGTCATACCAGATAAGATAACAAAAGATCTAGACACAAAAGAATGTGATGCACCAGTGTCGAACAGTATACGAGCAGTTCTACCATGTATAGAAAACATACCCTCAATAGCCTGAGGATCCTGCGCATTATGTGGCATGAAGTTATAAACTCTGCCATGATGCAACTGCTGTGGAGGTTGTCCCGGAGGAAATGGTGGTGCTGGAAGTGCCGGAAAATTCTGAACTTGCCCACGTGGCATCGGTGGGGCCGGTAGAGGTAACGGCTGATTAGGTCTCGGCTGCCCATACTGTCCCTGCTTAGCTTTGGGACACATCTTGGCCGGATGCCCAATCTCTCTACAGTGATAACAACGTCCCGTAAAAGGACCTGCCTGCCTTCTCTGTTGATTTCCCGACCACTGTTCCTGTCCGGTCTGAGGTATCCCACCTTGTCTACCCTGATTAGGGACTCCATCCCTCTGCACATCTAGGTTTCCTTTGTTTTTCTTCCAAGGTTGATGTCCTTGAAATCTGCCCCGATCATTGGACTTGGCACCACTGTTGCTTCCTTTCTCCACTGTCTGGTAGTCTCGGTTAGTCCGTTTATCTCCCTTGGATTTCCGGTAATCACTCCTCATCTGGCAGTGCTGTAAGGCGGCATTAACCACCTGGATATAAGTAGTATATGCCGGACTACCTAAGATCACCACTTTAATCGGCCATATTAACCCCTTCACAAAGCGGTCTCTCTTCTTTTCTTCCGTATTGACCTCCTCTGGTGCAAATAATGACAAATTAATGAACTTCTGTTCATACTCAGCCACAGTCATATCCTCCTGTTGCAGATCCAGAAATTCAGTCTTCATCGCTGATCTTACTGACATAGGAAAATACTTGTCATCAAAGCGAGTCTGAAATTCAGCATAAGTCAATCTGGTCCTGTCTTCGACAGTAGTAATAGACTCCCACCACTGCAATGCATTGCCTATCAGCATAAACGTAGCCAGCATCTGTTTCTGCACTTCGGTACAGATTACCATCCGAAGATGACGCTCGCTCTCCTGTTTCCACTGATATGCTAACAGGACATCTGTGGACCCCGCAAATGTCGGTGGATTTCCCCGGATGAACGAGTGACGAACTTTGTCCCATGACATTGGCTGTGCCACTGGTTCAGGAACAGGTACTATCGGAGGAGGTTGCTGGTTTCGTAGAGCAGATGCTACTCCTGCTGCCACCGCTCGTGCAATGATATCAGCAACTTGAGGAGAAAATTCCTGACTCTCATTTTGAGTTGGGGAAATACTGCGATGACGGTTCGCATTCCTTGTCCCACGCCGAGACATCCTTCTTTTAAATTCAGAAAAATCTAACGTCAGTACATTATAATGGACCGACTAAAAGAATACAAAGAACCCTAATACTTAGGCTCTAATTATCAGAATACACAACGCGGAAGTATAGTAATCACAGATCCCTAAGACACTCGAACCTGGAATGCTCTGATACCAACTGTAACACCCCCACATTTTCCACGCATAAGTTGATCAGGCTTATACACGAAAAACGAGGGATATCAAAAACAATTGGCAATATACAAGCATGGAATACAAAATGATGATAATAAAAGAATTTAGACCGGAAAGGAACACTAAATAATACAACATCCATCCATCCTTTATTTAATACAGTACTTCATTACAACTTGGAAATCCTACGTCAGGGATCCCTAAATATAACCCTGAGAGTTCAACGTCAAAAGTAAATAAAAACTGAAACTGAAATACTACATAAAACTTCTACCCTGCACTGGATCGTAAGAGTAGATGAGTTCGGATGATGGTCCCACACTGCTAACCTCAGCCTTGAAACGGATACTGACCGTATCCTGAAATAACAACAATGGTGGGTCAACCCCACGAGCAAGTCCTCTCTACTATGACCCAAATCAGAGAATCAAATAAATTAATCATTATGAATCGGTTGAGTACTATATCTGTATACATCCTACGGGAACTATCCGATGTATAACATGACCTCAACCAGAATAGACGGTGATCACTTAGACTCACACTAGGTGGTCAAGTGTCGCCTTTCCCTACCCGGGAAATCAGCTATTATACATGGTGTACGGTACTGACAACACAGACTATAACGAACTACACAGTGATAACACCTCGCAAAGTACTGATGACTATACTGAGCATATAAATTAGGCAACACATGCCAACAATATTAATAAATGTACCGAGAATGTCAATTTAGGCAACACATGCCAATAATATTAATAAATATACCGAGTATGTCAATTAGGCAACACATGCCAATAATATTAAACCACATACCCCGACAGCCACACATCTGTCTATCGCAACGAATGCATAAGGTATAAATGAGTCTAAACTTATTAGCCAGCTCATATGGTTCTATATGGCAACACATCCATATAATATAAATGCGACATAATTAAACAGTCCATTTATTTCCTGAAATGCACACAGCATAATAATCATGGTTTATATATCAATTAACAGTATAAACATCCTATAAGATATCATGGATAATTTATCTGACTAAAACCATGGCCTTATTTAATTTAACAGTAATGTTTGATACCATTAAATACGATAATAACACTATTTATATTTAACAATGTCGTTAAATAAATCACATTAGTATCCGTACTGCGAACGAGCCAATAAATGCTTAGAAAAGATTAATCGGCCATAAGAATAAGTAACGGGTGTTAAAATAATAATTTCGTGGCCCGTTAAACCCGTAAATACCAACACAGTACCTAAAAATCCAAGTTTAAGATTCTGGAATTTACAAAACAAGCCCTAGGGGTATTCTGGTAATTTCCAGCAGCTGTAGGGACCCCACACGCGCCCTCACGCGCCTCCCAGAGCCTCCCCACGCGCAGCCCAACCTTCCCCACTCTCCCACGCGCCTCCACGCGCGTCTGGCATCAGCCACGCGCTCCCACGCGCGCGCACGCGCTGCCACGCGCGCACTAAGGGTGCCTTGCTGACGTGTCACTTCCTGGTTGGTTGGCTGCATCCGGATTCCGTACTCGCGTCACACCGGATCATCTCACCCTATCTTCCCTCCATCCAACGCCCACAGATCCGGGTGTACCGCGGTATCATGGACCGCGATGCACCGGATCAATCAGACTCCACTAATGGCCAGGATGCGCGCGTACACCCTCCTATGGTGCGCCGCGTTGCACCGGATCACTCCGGTCGTCTCCCCCACTACCGGCGACCGGAAAACTCGCCGGAAGGTCGCCGGAAATTGCAGAAAATGCCCGGAAAAATCTAGAAAATTCTAGAAAAATCCCTAAAGTCTTATTTAATTATTTTTAGCCATTATTAATTTCATAGGACATTAAATAAATATATACCATCCTATATAATTAAAATTCCATTAATTTGAATAAAATAAAATTAATAATTTATTAACCTCTAAACCTTGGCTCTATGCATAAAACTAAACCAAACAATTAATTTATTAATTCAAAGGGGAAAAGTAGATAATAACTTGCCTTTTTGGATTTAAAATAAATCCGCCGGTCTGCGCGTAGTCGGGTAAAATTGCCTACACCGGTCCAAGCTTCTTTCTCTTTCTCTTTTCCTTTCACTCTTATAAAATAGCTCTCTAGAATTTATACTTTGCTTCTAACTCCCTTTATTTTTTTCTAAGGCAAGCTAGTTAATTTATATACAAAATATATAATATAAATATTACAAATATCTTATTTTTTCATCAACTAACCATCCTCCCAACCATATGGCTTCAATTCCAACCATAACCATTGATGCAATCCTATCCTAATCTCTAATTTCATCATGACAATGGTTTAATACTATTATTATTATTTATAACTATTATTATTATTTATTACTAATATTATTATTAATAAACTTTTATAATTATTATTATTATATTATTATTATTATTATTATTATTAAACTAATATAATTATTATTATTGTTTTTACAAAATAATATATTATATTATCATAATACTTTATAACACAAATATAATATTCTAATTAACTAATATTGCTTAATTAAACATAATTAACAAATAAACAATTAAATGAATAAATTTACTATTTCAACATACACAATTAATTTACATGCACAATTAAATGAACTTAATATAATAATGTAGTATGCACAAATAAATAAAATTAATTAACCTAACACAAGATTAATTTAAATACATTCTTTAAAATTACGGGGTATTACAATCTAAGACTGAACTAGAGATGAACCTTGGCTAGTTTAATGAAGAAGCCAAGATTAAACACCCATGCTTAGGCTTGCTTCAAGGTCCAGCTGAGCATGAATGTCATTTCTAGCTCCACCAAGCTTGAAGAGATCAATGAAGAACATACTAAACAATTCAAAATTTTATGCCAGTAGGGGACACAATTCTCTCCACATTTAGTGTAATTGTGGCCATGAAACATGAAAGTTAGTATACATCAAACATTAGAAAATGTTTTTTCAGCATATGATAGTTTATGATATCTTCGCATACACTTGGAGGAGGCGGGTTGTGATACCCCCTAATTTTGGAACACGGATTGATCAAGTCCGCGCACAAAATCAAGGGATATCAAAACAATTTAAGTATTTAACAAGCACAGAATACAAAGATGAATAATAAAGAATAAATAAACCGCTGAAGAAAACTAATAAATAAATATTACTTAATGATTCTCCAACAATTACAATTCGGAAATCCCATAACTCAAGGACCCCTTAAAACATTATCCAATAATCTAATACTATTTAAAAGTACACAAGATGAATAGACGAATGACAGTCTCCCAGCTGCGGATCCTCAACCTCGAGACTGGAACCTCTAATAACCTGAAAAATAAATCGTGGGTTAAACCCTACGAGCAAGTTCACTCTACCAGGCCTCTGAAAACCAATAAGCAGATCATCTCTGATCAAAACCAAACTTAATAAAGTTTTAACTTTAATAAAGCACGATATACATGTCTATATATAATTATATATACTATACTAATCACATCCATTAATAGGTTTATTAAATTTCCATACCTATTAAATAATTATTAAAATAATATTCATACCTAGACCAATCTACCATTTCATTTTATAAAAACTCCTTTGACCTTAATCCCATCCTAGTCAGTTGTCTAATCATTTAAACAACAAATTATAATAAAAGAAATACTCTATTTAATCCCAACCCGATAATGATTTTAATTGTTTAAATCACATATCCAAAATCCAAGTTTTGACAAATCATCCACGTCTTCCCCAATATTATTTTATTAATGTAAAATAATACACTAACCAGTAAGTACTAAACTATTCTCATTTAAGAATATCTAACCCTAATCCAATCCATACATACAACAACCATAGATGATATTTTAATCATCTAACACATAACAACGTAATTATGCTTTGGCAAATCAACCATGCCATTGTAAATATTTTTATTTATATATTGGCAATTCAACCATGCCTCCATAAGTATATTTATTTATACATTGGCAATTCAACCATGCCTCCGTGTATGTATATTTATACATTGGCAATTCAACCATGCCTCCACAGGTATATTTATTTATACATTTAATTAGCAATTCATCCATGCTTTCCATATATGTATTCTATTCATACAAATATTTAGGTAATATATTTAATCATTTGACAATTTATCCATGCCCACACTTTAACCATGAATTAACTTTAAAATTAACAATACGCTAAATCATACATAGCCATCACATGCATATTATACGCATATCATTAATTTAACAACCAGCCTATTAAGATATGCCAAATAAGAATGATAATATTAATCATCTTAAATGATTTATATATATATATACCTACACATATGTTATTTAATGTATATATGTGTTTAACACCTTCTTTAATAATCCTTGATTATTTAAAATCAATATACATATATATATATATATATATATATATATATATATATATACACACACACTTCCTTCCATAACAAATTATTAATTTATTATATTTACACAAATTAGTGCAACTAAATATGTCAGAAATAGTTTCCTTTAAATACTCCATATTGGTTTAAATAGTTTTTCGACACTTTCTCACTAAAACATAAATATCTCCTAGTAGGATGGGAATCTGATAATGAAATTGGTACCATTGGAAAGAAGACGAAAAATCCTTGAATTTGAGCTCAAGAATGACCCAATTTCGATTTAAAATGACTAAGTTATGACCGTTTTAATTTCTAATGTCGAATTAGGCCAACATAGTTTCCCACGCGCGCCCACGTGATTACTATGCACTTGCACGCGCTGGATTCAAGCCTCCTTGTGTGCTGGTATTGGCTAAGCTCTTTTAGCTACCGTGAGCTCACCACACTGAATCCATCACTTCCTTTATGCTGCATCCAATGGTCATAAATGAGTGCGCAAATGAACACGCTCACACTAGATTATTTTCTATTAACTATAATAGATCTAAGGTCCAGATCAGCGAGTGCACCATCTTCTCATGGTCTGCAATACACCAAATAATCCCATAGTTGACCAGACCACTTTTATGGTCCAGATACACATGCGCACCAAAGTTTTATGCGCCGCGATGCACCATATCAATTCACATAAGTTTAATTAATCAAATGGCCCTAATTGGCGTATACACCCTATTATCCTACACCGCGCCGCACTGGATCAATTCTTTATTGTGCCGCCGCTCCACATGCGCCAGTTACCTAGTATATATATATATATATATATATATATATATATATATATATATATATATATATATATAATTATTTTCCTAACAAATAATAGGAAAATATATCCTAATAAATTCCTAAAAATATCAGAAAAATTCCAGAAAATTACAGAACAATTCTAGAAAATAAAGAAACTATAATTAACTCTCTTGGGTCACAAATCCACCTATAGATTGATTTTAAAATATACATAACACCTATATATATCAATTAAAATCCAACAATCTAAAAATCAAATATAATAGTTTATACTTTTTAATTATTCCGATCTAACCATAATTTTTAAACAAATAAATTTAATTAAAGCCTTGATACTCAAGGTGAAATCCTTATGAGTTCTAAGAGGAAAGTTAGAGAAAACTCGCCTGAAGGTTTCGAAACGAAACCGACGCTTTAAGCTTTAATTATCTCTTCCAATTCCGACGTCCTCCTTTTCAGATCCGACGTCCTCCTTGTCAGCCCTTCTTCTTCCTCTCTCTCTGTCTGTTTTATTTTTCTAACGTGTAAAACCTTTAACCCTAAAGCCTTATGTGTATTTTTATACACCTTAAATTCCAAATCCTATTCCAACTAGTATTATGAATTAAAATAATAATCTTTAAATAATTTATATCTATAAACATATACATATATAAATATATATTCCTTCCATAATTAACTCATTAGTTAATTAAATCATATATACTTATAAATATCAATAAATATATATCTATATATATATCTTTCCATAACAATTATTAATTAATTATATTTATATATAATTATATATATATATATATATATATATATATATAATTGATACAAAAGTGATCATTTAAATAATTAAATAACCACGGACCTTCATTAATTAACCCAATAAGGTTTCATACAAGCCCAAGACCACATCTTTTGGTCCAACTTTCCTTAAGCCCAATCTAATTAATTTAAATAAATAAGATAATTAATTAAATACAGAAATTAAAATAACTAATTACATGAAGCACATAAACAAACAAGAATTTACAACTAAGTCATATAATACCAATAAAATCAACACACCAATAATTCAATCAATAATCAACCACACAAACAATCAATCATCATACATAATCACGAAATATAACTTAATTAAAATAAGATAATTAATCTAGCACTCAATAAAATAAAATAAATCATTGAAAAATAAAATAAAATAATTAATCCTAATTAATAAATCTTTTAAAATTATCGGGGAATGGCCAAGGACCAGAGGCCTACTAAATTGCAACAAGTAGGGGAATTGGGATTACATAGACCACTGATCTGAAATTTCATGTTCATATGAGAATAATCCATCAAACATTACTTCTCAAACAATGCAATACACATTGAAAACTATTGCATGGCCATAAATAAATAAAATAAAAAAACCTATTAAATAGTCATGCAACTTGAATCTTTATCAATATCCAAAATTTGCAACACTGTATAAAACTCATAATGTTAATTAGCAATCATATATAGTGAAATCCACCACAGTCCCTCCTAAAAATCCAATTTAATCGCAATATTTTAAGCAACCTAACCAAGAGTCACATTTAATTTCTAATTAAGATAAACAAGAAGAAGCCTTAATGAGCCCAAATCATCCATTTAAGCATTACCCGAGAATAGTCCAAAATTGTACACAGTACCCGAAAATTTTATAGCATTGTAGATCATTATTTGGAGTATTTTAGAACCTAGTTCTAATATTCCTTACCATAGACACTTTTACCTATCTAGTCATTCTTTGTAAGGCTATGGTCTATATAAAAAGGTGGGAGTTCATTTGTCCCCATGAGTCACTCATTCTACAGGGTTGGCCTATATTGGAGGTCGGAGTTCATATGTTCCTCCTCTCCACATCATTCATTTTAAGGCATAGGCTATATAAAGAAGATCGGAATACATTTACTCCTTACAAAATTTTATATATGTGTACACTGTCAGTTTTGAAATTCTGACAAATGTTTCACAATGATTAGTACCAAGATGCAGTCTGTATCATGTCTAAAATATAATCACGTCATCGAATGGAATTTCATGTGGTACAAAAGCTAAGATTGAATAATAAAAAACTGTCTTTTAACAAACAGATCAAATAGCCTATTCAAATTAAAAAATAATAATAATATTAAAATTTTATTCTTCAAATTTATAAGCCTATGAAATTTGCCCAAATCCACACGCTGAAATTTATATTCTACAAAGTCTACAAAGTGAGAGTTTTTCGTTGTTCAAGAGAAAGTGAGAGTTTTTGAACTTTTGATTGGCTGGGAATACCACCAATTAGGTACCTATTATTACTCCATCTTTTTAAAATAGATGTTCATTTTTTAAATTTGAATATTTTTTTAAGAAATAAACACTTAATCCATGGTTTCCTAATAAAATTTCAAACCATCTTCTAAATTATAGTGTTAGTTGGCACAAGTTTTTAAAAGTGGATGATGTTTTTTGAAAAAGTGATAATATCATGAGTGTCATCTCATCTAGTTTATTTTTATTTTATTATTATTAATTTTTAACGAGACAAACAAACCAAACAGAAAATTACATAGAAACATATAACCCCTCTGTAGCAGCACACACCAACAGGCGGGAACTGAAGTACTTGATCCTCAAATCACATGCGATTTTGACAGCTTGGCAACCTCGTGGGCCACAACGTTGGCTTCTCCATGAACATGAACAAGTTTGGCAAAGGGCAAACATCTCAAAGCAGCCTGTATGTCAAAAACAATTGCAGCAATTTCTGACTGACAAGGTCTCTATTTTATCATTTTTTTTTCATGCTCATGATAGCATTACTGAAATATGTGCTTCTCGTTCCAATTTAGTTGTCCGCCCATATTTTCATTTTGGTTTGTCCCAAATTATTATCCACGTAAAAAGTTCAAGCACGGATTAAAATATCATTGAAATTTTAAATAATTTCAAAATTGGTTATATATACTCAAACTTAAAAAAGTAATTTAATAATTTTAAACTGTTCAACAATGCAATAATTACAAATTCCTTTAAAAAGTTTTACTCTAAAAAAGATTTCTAATATAAAATAGAGAGAGTAATATTTTTTTATATTGAGGGACAAGAATTTTGAAACAACTCAAAATAGAAACATGAACAAAAATGATGAGTGCGAGGAAATAAAAAATTTTACCCCTCTTGATTGTACATTTTTGTTTTCCTGATATAGGTCTCTGTACTAAATCCTAATGTAATTTAGTGGATGATAATTTAGGTTGCTGTCTTCCCCTCTTTTTGTTGGTTGGATGTTTAGTAGGAATGAAGAAAATTGAATGAAAAAGAAAAGAAAAAGGGATGAATGAAGTATTTATAGAAAAGAGAATAAGACAATATTAGAAGATAAGAATAGAGCAAGCGCTAATTATATGAAAAGTTTTATAATTTAAAAATATTTATAATAGTCTTGTCTTTCTTCCTCCATATCTTCTGTCCAAACATATTTGGAACAATGAAAAATTGTGAATTCTATTAGGTTTACGACGAAACCTAGAACTCGATCACTGATCCAATTTGAGTACCTCTACATGATAGCCTCAACGGAAAACTCAAGAGTAACGGCAGCAAGTGATTAAGTTTAGTAATTCTTCATATAAAATTATTGACTCTAGAGATATAGTAATATGGAGAAGACAAAATTGTTTCAAGCATCGACAGAACCGGAAGCGCCCCTCTCCACCTTAACGACAGAAAAAATGATTGATCAAATTCTATTGAGTCTGACTCATAGTGATCATTTATCAATATTAAATAATGACTCTGGTTATCAAGTTGAAGGATGGGAATAGACAAGATTCAGTTAAGATACAGTACAAATAAATAGAATTGGATCCTCTTTCATTTATTTGTATTTTCTTTCATAATACTCTCCTTGCCTTCTCTTTACTAAACGAATGTAGTTTATTCCTTTCCAATTTTCCCTTCACCCCTTTTTCTTTCATCCTATCAAACTAAACCAAGCCAAACCGAGCATAAAGTCTGTTTTACTATTTTATTTCATTGTTTTGATGGTATGATGCTTTTTAGCCCAGCTCCCGGCCTTCGTAGAGTTGATAAGGTAATGACCTCGACGCCTGTTGGGATTTATATGCCCTGGCATAACAAATTCCTATGTGGATTATAGTGACATATGTTCCTGACATATCTGAAATATTTATGATTTATATAATTGGTGAATTCAATGTATTATGTTTCGATTCACTATGAAATTGATAGTGTCCCTGTGATTACAAGAAATATTTATATATATATGTAAGTGATGGCAATCAATGCATGATATATAAATAGTAATTATAAATTGTTCATAGTCGGTAATTATGGATGGACTCATAATTAATTAAGACTTGAACTGGATCCGCGTTAGGTTGAGATATATTGCGAGAGCCGTCATATGCAATTACTCCCTATTATCGTCATGACATTTGACTCTTAAGCATGAGAAAATTATAGATTCTTTTATTAATTAATAATTACTTTGATTTGTTCGGCGGATTCTTCGGGATCCTTAGACCGACACTTTGGGCAGTTATGTGATTAATAGTTAGAGGGTTATATTTTCAATATTTGCACCATTGCTACTTGTATTTATTTTGTATTGATTATGGTTGATCACAAAGTAAATTCGAAGGCCTTCGTGTGGTTTTAGACAAAATGATTTATTATATATTTATTTATTAAATTATTATTTTTGTCAAACAAATATTTTATTGTGATCGAGTCAGAAATAATCAATGTTACCAAAATAAATATATTAATTAAGTAGTCAGATTGATGGCTTTATTTATCCGATAACTAATTATGCACAGAGGGGTTAAAGTGCAATATTGACTTAGAGGTTATTTATTATTTAATTGGAGTTCAATTAATTTCTTTTAGTGGAGTAGAAATTAATTTATGAATTAATTGAATTGAGTCCATGGACCGGGCCAATTATTAATTCATTGTAGCCAATAAAATAATAGGCCCAATGGATTCTCACTCATAGCCCAACTTGATATTGGAATCATATTAGATTTGAGACATATGAATTAGAGATTGAGAATGATTTGTTATTTCCTTTTCTTTATTTTTATATTACCTATAAATATACATGGTTTAATTGAATTGAGTCCATGGACCGGGCCAATTATTAATTCATTGTAGCCAATAAAATAATAGGCCCAATGGATTCTCACTCATAGCCCAACTTGATATTGGAATCATATTAGATTTGAGACATATGAATTAGAGATTGAGAATGATTTGTTATTTCCTTTTCTTTATTTTTATATTACCTATAAATATACATGGTTTATGTATATTTTAGGGGTGATTTTGATGAGAAGGAAAGAGGAATAAATTTTCTCTCTCTAGAAAATTAAGGTTAGTGTTCTCATCTAATGGAGGCTTCCACAAGACTAATTTTCCAAGGTCATTCATGGAGGCATATGAGTGATTCCTAAAGGCAAAACAATTATCAAGAAGATGGAGATCCAAGGAGAAGGCATCTTGCTAAGGGATCTACAATAAGTGAGAACATTCACTTTAGAGGAAAGATTTAAAAGTTTACTCAGACCTTTGATATAAGTATTCAATCCATTAATTGAATGATACATTATATTTTATTTTTGTATAAAACTTGTCTCTATGTGATGAATCAAGATCTGTGAAAGAAAATCCCTTGAAATTTTTTTAAAACTAGCACGTTTCCCTACAGTGGTATCAAAGCATGGTTTGATTCATTACTAGAGATCATGTTTTTATCAAAATTCATCATTCATGGATCCAATTTTGATATGCATATATATTTATTTATTAATGTATGTTGATGTATGAATTAATATATTGATATATATTGATATATAATAATGTATGTATAATTGTGAATGGGTGATGATATGTGTTTGGGTCATGGATGAAGCTTATAGGATAATTGAATGTAATTTTATCTTTGGATGAATGTAATTAAGGCTTTGATTTAGCCGTTTGAAAGTTCAATGATGTAATTTATTTTTTCCATTGTATTTCAAGTTGTAAATATTTTAAAAGTCATATAATATTCATCAAAGGATGCTATGAAGCTTCAAGAAGATCCAAAAGGGTTAAATTATGCTTCAGTAATTTTCTGGAATTTTTCTGAATTTTTTGGAATTTTTCTGGAATTTTTTTAGGCTTAATTTAATTTTCTGGGAAGTTTTCTGATTTTTCGGCGTTTTTCCGATGACCGGAGCTTCGCCGGCGGCGAGAAGAGGCGTCAGAGGAGGCTAGAATCACATGTGGCGCAAGGATGGTAAGCCTGGCGCGTGAAGAGCACGCGCCAGGAAAAAGGACTTAAAGAACATGCTGGCGCGTGAGATGCACACGCCAGCCAAAACCACACTCCTCCACGCGCGTGCAGGCGCGTGGAGGCGCGTCCCACGCGCCCCTGGCTCGTGCCAGCGCGTGGGGGCGCGTCTCACGCGTCCCAGGCGCGTGGGAGCGCGTGGGGGCTCGTGTGTTGTCCTTCTGCTTGCTCCAGGCGCGTGTGAGCGCGTGTGGGGTCCTCGGGGTTCGTTTCAAGCAATATTTTACTTCTCCTAACGAGGACAAGCTTCCTATGGATGTTTACAGACTGTTGAAGGATGCCCGCACAGCAAGAATAGTTTTTAAATGTTAAAAGCTGAGTCCATTGGCCATTTAATTTGCTTTATCTGTGGTTTAATTATATATGTGATGCATGAAATAATTTAATACTGATTATTGATTGTTCATGCATTGGATCCATGATTTTTATCTAAATGGCTTGATTTATATTAATTAAATTATGAAGATAAATTGGATTAGATTGCTAATTAATTTGAGGGCATTTATTGGGAAACGAAAAATTATTTTTGTAAATTATTTTTGCCTCAAATTAAATATTAGTGAATCATTTAAAATTCATATTTTTTCTAAATTTAATTGGATTAAAATCAAGGCATTTTGCATGCATTAAATCATGAATAAAAAAAAAAAAAAATCCTAGTTATATATTGTTAAAAAATTGAGTGGGAGCGGGGATTTTTATACATTACCCCATGGCCTTCGTTATTAAAACCATTGTAATTAGATCTTTAAAAATAAAGCCCCACGTATGATTTGAAGAGTCTTAATATTACAAGAATGGTTGTCTCATGAAAATAAAAATATTAAATGTTCATTATAATTAGATCTTTAAAAATAAGGCCCTACGCATGATTTAAAGAGTTTAGATTATAATGACAAGATATTTAATGTTTTATTTTTCATTAGAGCTTTAATAACGTTATACACTTAATCTAAAATCAATAGTGTTAGCTCCCCAACGGAGTGGTCTACACTAGGTGATTTTAGAAAGGTTAAACCAAATCGGGAATCATTCCATATAGATAGACAAGGCATTGTCTTAAGAGATATGGAAATGATGGGATTTGCCCGCCAATAGTAATAATGAACTTTACCAACCGAATAAGTTATTGGCGTATTGGTTATCCGATTTTTCATGCAGTGGTTAAGGGACCCACATATTATTATTTTAATGGAAGTGCTCACCTAATAGCAAATGAATCCCAACAATAGTAATAATGAACTCCTCCATCAGGATAAGTTATTGACATATTGATTGTGTGATTTATGTTGCTACGGAGTTGAGGGACCCACATTAATTAAAAGGGATTGTTCACCAATAGTAATAATGAAATCTTATTAAATTGAGATTTATTATATTATATGGTTAACAAACTCATTTTAAATTTTAAATATGCATGACAGTATTAATAATTCACCTTGCATATTGTATGAATGCATTTATATTCAGATTAATTATGTCTAATCCAGTTTATTTGCTTGCTTACATATTCAATGTAACTGGACCTCATTAATATTGACTAGGAAAGGAACTTAGATATTTTATTCACAACGTAAGAGTACAAATGTATTTACTACTTCTAAACCTAATCCTTTTACTTTAAGATACCCAAGAGGACATTAATGTTTTGAATAAGTGAAATAAGGCAAATGAGATGACTTGGTGCAATATTCTAGAATTTACCTCGAATACGCTCCAAAGCTAACATTTACATTATTTTATTTTCTTCAAGCATCATGTTAAATGTCAATATGATATTTTGGTGAGATTAGATAGGGCGTATGCCTACGTACTATGTCAGACTTGAACACCATCAAGATAGCCTAAGGAACTCCAGTATGAAATCGAATTTTGGAAAATGATTGTTTATTATTTAAAAATTAGCTGGAGATCAATAGGGCTGACTTGGGTGGTAAGTTTCAAGTTGACATGATTATTACCTTGTTACCAAACTCGTTCGACTCTTTTAGAGTGAACTAAATAAGGAATCAGTTTGAGTTCATACTCGCTGATATTCTTATAGAATTGGTAACAAATGAAATGATAATCAAATAGTATAAGTATTCCTATCAATCTAACCTAGTCTATACCATCTTCTTCTAGGCCCAAGTGGAAGGGCAAAGTAAAGAAGAAGGATGATAATAGGACTAGGCTAGCACAAAACATGGGTATCCAAAAGGTTAAAGGGAATAATGCAGTGTATGTTGAGGGCAAAGAAAACTGTTTCTTTTGTCGCTAACTAAGACACTAAAGGACAAACTGTCTAAGCAATGACGTAGTATAGGAAAATATATATTTAATCATTGAGCCATGTTATGTGGTTGTATCTATTAATTCCTGATGAATAGATTCTGGAGCCACTAAACATGTTTGCAATTCATTGCAAGGATTTCAGGAATCCAGAAGCCTCGATGATATGGAATATATTTGTACTTAACATGATGTCAAGGTTGTAGCTAAGTCAGTGGGAGTATTACATCTGAAATTAGAGAGTACGAGGATATTAGTATTAGAGAATTGTCTTTATGCACAGAGGTTAGACGCTATCTAATTTTTTGTTTCACTTGTGGTTTATAAAAACTGGATCGTTATTTTGTAAAATTGGTTTTATAAAATTGAATAGATATGCGATTGCTTCTGGTGCATTGAAAGATGGTTAATATACTATAATCACAAACTCTTAAGATTTGCAGGATGTAGAAATTAATGTTGCATATCTAGATTGAATGTTAAGAGAAAATTTGTTATTCCTGACTCATTGTATTTTTTGGTGTTTATTTTTGGGTTGTAATCAATCAAAATGAGATTCAAAGATTGGTCAAAGAAGGTTTATTACCTAGTGAGGCAGAGGAGCCTAAACCAAACTTGTGAATCCTGTTTTGAAGGATAGATAACTCTAAGGGCTTAATCAGCCAAATGAAATAGACATAAAGAACAATTGGAGTCGGTACACACGGACACGTGTGGTCTTGTAAACATCCAAGCAAGATTACTCACGTTTTGGATAAATTTACCTGTTGCGATACAAGTCTTATACTTTTGGTATATTCCAAGAGGGTCAAGACTGATGTGGAGTACAGATTAGGTAAACTTATCAAGACACTTCGATCTGATCGAGGATATGAGTATTTCTTGGGATAGTGCAAAGACTATATGGTCAATGAGGGTGTTGTGTACCAGTTTTTCGCAATTGACGCTAAATGCATTTAGGTGTCAAATAGGAATAACAGAATTTCATTTAACATAGTTAGATTTATGATCAGTTATGCTTTATTATCTCTTTCATTTAAGAGTTTAGCGTTAATGACATCGATGTGCATTATGAACTGCATTCCATCTTAGTCTGTCTCAAGGATACCGTTGAGCTGTGTTTTTGACTAAATCTTAGTTTGAATCCAATGCTCATATGGGGTAGTCTTGCACATGTGCGCTTGATATGGACAAGTAAGTTGGAAACAGATCATACGCATGATAGATTTGATAGCTACTCTAAAAGTCACTAGGATGGATTATTTTATGATCTCAATGATAAAAGTTGATTGTTTACACTCACTTTTTATCTATAGGAGGATCATATTATGAATTACATACCTAGTAGCATAATGTTAGAGAATATGGTATGAGTGTCAGATGTACCACATTTGAACACACTTATTATAGAGATTGAGAATAATAAATGAATTCCTTATTGATGCGTCAGCATCATCTAGTACATAGATTCCTGCATCGGTACATTAATGTAGTGGGAGGATTATTATCCAATCCGACAGAATCATGTTTTTAGGTGAGACCATTATGGACCTCCCTGTTAAACATGTGTTGGACCCAGTAAGCTACACGGAAGTGTGAACCGATATGGATACAGATCGTTTTGGCGAGTTACTATGAAATCAGAGTTGGAATCTATGTATTCTAATAAATTCTGGGATCTTGTAGAACTTTCTAGTAGGGTGATTCCTATGGAAGGCAAGTTAATCTACAAAAAGATACCAGAAGATTTTTTAGTGAATAAATCATGAGTGTATAAGGGAATGTCATTATTTTTCTGATTCTATATTTATATATGACATCATACTCATTTAGAATGATGTGGAAGTTTTGTCATCGATAAAGAGGTAGTTGTTCAATTACTTTTAAATGAAGGATTTTCAAGATGTAAGCTATATTCCTAGGATCAAGCTTTTGCAAGATCAGGTTAAAAGGAAAATAAGCTTATCTTAATAATCCTACATTGGAAAAGTTTTTATCAAGTTTGGTATGCATAACTCAAAGAATGAGTTCTTATTTTTTTGATATGGATTGCTCTCTCTAATAAGTAGTTTTCCAAGACTAGCAGAGGATATTGAGCAAATGAGACTGAAACTATATGCTTTGGCATATGAGAGTCTCATATATGCCATAGTCTATACCAAATAGGACATCTGCTACATTGTAGGGATAGTCAGATGATATCAGTCCAATTCTGGACTTGATAACTGGTCTGTTGTGAAAAATATCATTAAGTATCTAAGGAGGACCAAGGATATCATACTTAGTTATGGATGTGATGATATGGTCCTAGTCAGGTATGCTAGTTCTGATTTTTAATCAGAAGTAGATACTATGAGGTTCATGACTTAGTGTATGTTCATTTAATGGAAGGGAAATCAGTTGGTAGATTGTTAAGCAGATTTCAACTGCTGACTCAAACCTGTAGGTGGAATACATTGCAGCCTTAAAGGCGGCAAAGGAAGCCTATTGGTTTGATCTCACTGATTTAGAGGTTGTGGAGTATACTAGCCTGCCTATTGAGCTATGTTGCGACAATAGTGCAGAAGTAGTCCAAACCAATGACCCAAGGTTCTATAGAGGAACAAGATACACTGAGAGGAAGTATCATGTTCTACATGATATTGTCCGGCAAGAAAATGTACTTGTAACCAGAACATTGCATTGGAACACAACTTTGTTGATCCATTATCAAAGGTGTCATAGATCAATAATTTTGATCATTATCTGGATAACATTGGTGTTAGGTGCAATTTGAATTGGCTATGAGGGCAAGTGGGTGCTGTTGGGATTTATATGCCCTGACATAGCAAATTCTTATCTGGATTATAGTGACATATGTTCCTGACATATCTGAAATATTTATGATTTATATAATTGGTGAATTTAATGTATTATGTTTCGATTCACTATGAAATTGATAGTGTCCCTGTGATTACAAGAAATATTTATATATATATGTAAGTGATAGCAATCAATGCATGATATATAAATAGTAATTATAAATTGTTCATAGTCGGTAATTATGGATGGACTTATAATTAATTAAGACTTGAACTGGATCCGCGTTAGGTTGAGATATATTGCGAGAGCTGTCGTATGCAATTGCTCCCTATCATCGTCATGGCATTTGACTCTTAAGTATGAGAAAATTATAGATTCTTTTATTAATTAATAATTACTTTGATTTGTTCGGCAGATTCTTCGGGATCCTTAGACCGACACTCTGGGCAGTTATGTGATTAATAGTTAAAGGGTTATATTTTCAATATTTGCATCATTGCTACTTGTATTTATTTTGTATTGATTATGGTTGATCACAAAGTAAATTCGAAGGCCTTCGTGTGGTTTTAGACAAAATGATTTATTATATATTTATTTATTAAATTATTATTTTTGTCAAACAAATGTTTTATTGTGATCGAGTCAGAAATAATCAATGGTACCAAAATAAATATATTAATTAACTAGTCGGATTGATGGCTTTATTTATCCGATAACTAATTATGCACAGAGGGGTCAAAGTGCAATATTGACTTAGAGGTTATTTATTATTTAATTGGAGTTCAATTAATTTCTTTTAGTGGAGTAGAAATTAATTTATGAATTAATTGAATTGAGTCCATAGACCGGGCCAATTATTAATTCATTGTAGCCAATAAAATAATAGGCCCAATGGATTCTCACTCATAGCCCAACTTGATATTGGAATCATATTAGATTTGTGACATATGAATTAGAGATTAAGAATGATTTGTTGTTTCCTTTTCTTTATTTTTATGTTGCTTATAAATATACATGGTCTATGTATATTTTAGGGGTGATTTTGATGAGAAGGAAAGATGAATACATCTAATGGAGGCTCCCACAAGCCTAATTTTCTAAGGTCATTCATGGAGGCATATGAGTGATTCCTAAAGGCAAAACAATTATCAAGAAGATGGAGATCCAAGGAGAAAGTATCTTGCTAAGGGATCTACAATAAGTGAGAACATTCACTCTAGAGGAAAGATTTAAATGTTTACTCAGACCTTTGATGTAAGTATTCAATTCATTAATTGAATGATACATTATATTTTATTTTTGAATAAAACTTGTCTCTATGTGATGAATCAAGATCTGTGAAAGAAAATCCCTCGAATTTTTTTTAAAACTAGCACGTTTCCCTACAACACCATCATGTCCCAGGTTTGTGCCGACCATCTCCATTACATACCTTGACTTAAAATATTACTCCTACTATGGAGACTAGAGTTTACCTGGTTACGAGTTCAAAGAACATGTAAAATTACCGTTATGTAAATATTTTTGTTTAGAGGCACAAAGCAAAACAATAATAATAATAATCATAATAATAAATTATTGTTTTAGTTCGCACGAGCGATCTAATCTAGGTATACCGTATATCGCCCCCCGAATCCTAGAATATAGTGGGTATTTTATTTTTCTGCCATACTGTTCTAGTTTCAATATTTGCTATGCCTTATGCCGACGATCCATCCTTTCATAACTCTTGTGCGGGAGGGTCGTTATAATTTGCCTCAATGGAATGCGAGGCTCCCTTTTAGTGAAATTGTAGAGTATGTAAGGTACAAATCACAAATCATCTTGCATTTCTTTCTTTCTTTTGTTGTTCTTATACACACAAAAATCATCCCCCCTCTCTCTCTTTTCTTCTTGTGTTTTAATTCGGGTTTTAATTCGGGTTTCATTGAGGTTTTTGGGTTTTTTTCAGCTACAATTTTGAGTGGAGCCCTAAAGATTCTGTTTACAAATTGATTCTCATGTTTTGCCTGCCGGAAATGGTATTGAGGAGGCCCAGGATGACATGGGTCGGATATGACTTGCAAACACGACATCCGGTCCGTATAGCTGGGTCGGCCCATAAAAAGACACTGCCATATGGGCCGAACGCGAATAAGCCCATCAAAGGTGACCAGGACTTATGGAGGAACAGGCCCAGATCCAGCAATCCGTCAATATTTGTAAAAATCTATAAATAGGAGAAGGAATGGAAAGAAGAGGGGAGATCTTTTTGTTGAAATGTAAGAATTCTAGAGAGAGAAAGAGAGTATGAATTTCTTGCATCTTCAATTGGCGCCGTCTGTGGGAATCGAACCCACGACCACGTGGTTAAAAGCCACGTGCTCGACCGGTCAGCATGTAGTGCATCGAGTTCCGGTGAAACATTGGCGAGGGTGATTCCAGTAGGAATATTGACCCAGCCATCTATTTTCGAAGAACCCTTGGACTCTGACCCTTGGCAAGTCAACGTCATACCGTATGAACCGAGTTGGATTGACCCCATCATTACTTATATTCGAGATGGCGTTTTGCCTATGCAAACGGATGAAGCTAGGAAACTTAAAAAGAATGCTGCAAAGTACGCCATCGTACGTAACCAGCTGTACAGAAGGTCCTACTCTGGCCCATACTTGAAGTGTGTCACCCCCGCGAAGTCGCAGCAGGTATTGCGAGCTATTCATGAGGGTGTGTGTGGCAATCATTCTGGGGGAAGATCGTTAGCGCATAAAGCAATGACACAAGGGTATTTCTGGCCAAACATGTCAAGAGATGCGGAGGAGTTCTCTCGAAGGTGCGATAAATGCCAACGATATGGACCATTGATCCACCAACCACCTGAGGAATTGCACGTAATGGCCTCGCCATGGCCTTTCGCGCAATGGGGGATGGATGTGGTCGGTCCTCTGCCAACTGTAAGAGCTCAGAACAAGTATGTGTTATTGGCCACGGATTACTTCACTAAGTGGGTGGAAGCAGAACCATATCCTAGCGTGACTCAGACTCATGTGAGACGATTTATTTGGAACAATATTATCTGCCGTTTCGGCGTCCCAAGATCAATAGTCATGGACAATGGCACAAACCTCGATAGCAGGCAAGTAAGAGAGCTGCTGGAGGAGTATGGAATCAACCAGAAGTTGGCTGTAGTAAGTCATCCTCAGGCCAACGGACAAGCAGAAATCACAAACAGAACCATTTTCGCGTGCATTAAGAAGAAGCTGGAAGACCATAAAGGGAAGTGGTTGGATGAGCTCCCGAACGTTCTATGGGCTTACAGAACCACCCCAAGGCGGCCGACTGGGGAGAGCCCGTTTGCAATGGCATATGGTACCGAGGCAGTTATACCGGTTGAGCACTTGGTCCCCATTATCAGAAGCTTAGCATGGAGTCGAGATCAGAACGACAAGATGTTAAGATTGAACCTCAATATGATAGACGAAAGGAGGGACACTGCAGCCATAAGGTTAGCATCGTATCAGCAAGTATTGGCGAATAGTCACAACAAAAGAGTGAAACACAGGGATTTTGCCCCTGGCGATCTGGTTCTGAAAAGAAAGGTGGGGATAGTCAAAAAAATGATGCCACCCTGGGAAGGCCCATACAGAATCGCAGAAGTCATAGGCAAGGGAGCATATACATTGGAAACCATGGCGGGAAGGTTGGTAAGCAAGCCCTGGAACGCCACGTCTCTGAAAAGGTACTACCAATAAAAGCTAAGTTTCGGCTTTAATTGGATGTTGTTTGTTGTCAATCAAGTTCGTATGAATGTGCAAATTACTGAAGTTTACAAAAATAACTTTCTTCTTCAATGGGTTGCTAAAATATATATATATATATATATATATATATATATATATATATATATATATATAATAAAAGCCAAGTGGCAAGTGGCATTCTAGCCGAGCGCCAGGCACTTAAGCAAGATAAGTGGCAGCTGGCACCACAAGCCGAACGCCAGACACTTGCTAAAAATTTAAAGCCAAGTGGCAAGTGGCATTCTAGCCGAGCGCCAGGCACTTAAGCAAGATAAGTGGCAGCTGGCACCACAAGCCGAACGCCAGACACTTGCTAAAAATTTAAAGCCAAGTGGCAAGTGGCATTCTAGCCGAGCGCCAGGCACTTAAGCAAGATAAGTGGCAGCTGGCACCACAAGCTGAGCGCCAGACACTTGCTAAAAATTTAAAGCCAAGTGGCAAGTGACATTCTAGCCGAGCGCCAGGCACTTAAGCAAGATAAGTGGCAGTTGGCACCACAAGCCGAGCGCCAGACACTTGCTAAAAATTTAAAGCCAAGTGGCAAGTGGCATTCTAGCCGAGCGCCAGGCACTTAAGCAAGATAAGTGGCAGCTGGCACCACAAGCCGAACGCCAGACACTTACTAAAAATTTAAAGCCAAGTGGCAAGTGGCATTCTAGCCGAGCGCCAGGCACTTAAGCAAGATAAGTAGCAGCTGGCACCACAAGCCGAACGCAAGACACTTGCTAAAAATTTAAAGCCAAGTGGCAAGTGGCATTCTAGCCGAGCGCCAGGCACTTAAGCAAGATAAGTGGCAGCTGGCACCACAAGCCGAACGCCAGACACTTGCTAAAAATTTAAAGCCAAGTGGCAAGTGGCATTCTAGCCGAGCGCCAGGTACTTAAGCAAGATAAGTGGCAGCTGGCACCACAAGCCGAACGCCAGACACTTGCTAAAAATTTAAAGCCAAGTGGCAAGTGGCATTCTAGCCGAGTGCCAGGCACTTAAGCAAGATAAGTGGCAGCTGGCACCACAAGCCGAGCGCCAGACACTTGCTAAAAATTTAAAGCCAAGTGGCAAGTGGCATTCTAGCCGAGCGCCAGGCACTTAAGCAAGATAAGTGGCAGCTGGCACCACAAGCCGAACGCCAGACACTTGCTAAAAATTTAAAGCCAAGTGGCAAGTGGCATTCTAGCCGAGCGCTAGGCACTTAAGCAAGATAAGTGGCAGCTGGCACCACAAGCCGAACGCCAGACACTTGCTAAAAATTTAAAGCCAAGTGGCAAGTGGCATTCTAGCCGAGCTCCAGGCACTTAAGCAAGATAAGTGGCAGCTGGCATCACAAGCCGAACGCCAGACACTTGCTAAAAATTTAAAGCCAAGTGGCAAGTGGCATTCTAGCCGAGCGCCCGGCACTTAAGCAAGATAAGTGGCAGCTGGCACCACAAGCCGAACGCCAGACACTTGTTAAAAATTTAAAGCCAAGTGGCAAGTGGCATTCTAGCCGAGCGCCAAGCACTTGCCATAAACAAGCACACGACAGAGTTAATATAAAAGAAAAGAGAGAAAAGGTATATATGTATTGAAAATAGGTTGAACAAAGCACAACACAAAGGGAAAAGGGAAAAGGGAAAAAGAGTTCTGTCATTTCATTCATAATAAGCATTGAGTTTACAAAAAATGAGATATTTAAGTCACATTGTTACAAAAAGTATGGAATCGAAGAGTCTGAAGGAGTCCTAGCTAGCTGCCTCAGTACCGACAGCATCCTGGTTGTGCCGACCCGCCTCCTCGGTCCCATCAGCCGTCTCACCCTCACGAGGTGAGGAATCAAGATGAATGACAGAATCATTCTGCTGGGGTTCAACGTCAGCAGTGGCTATGGGAGGTACCACAGTTGACGATTGAGGAGCGGTTAGAGACAGAGCGGTAGGAGGAGCTGTAATGATCCTTGAGGAAGCAATGTCCTGGCACTCATCAAATATGCGCTCCGCTTCGGTGGGTTCTGGGTCGACATAGACCCCCAGAGGGTCGATCCCTAGATCCTTGTCGACCTCATCTGGAGTGGAGCTGGTCTGTCCCTCATCCGGAATTCGGTCGGAGAAACCTTCTCGGAATCCTTGAGCATATCTAAGAGCGCCGACCCTTGAGAACCGAGTATGAAGAGCCAGCATCCCACCGTTCACTCTGTTGATTGTATCAATCAGAGCGGTACGCTCGTCCAGAGCTCTCTTCTCAAAAGCCATCCGAGCAGACTGTTCATCAGCCAGAAGGCGCTGGAGCTCTGCCTTTTCGTCTCTGATTGAGTCACGCTCAGTCTGCCAGACGCTCTTTTCCAGCTGGAGGGCATCATTCTCATCCTGAAGAGAGTCATTCTCCTTCTTCAGGACATCTCTTTCTTGTTCAGTTTTTTCAAGCCGAGCTAGTACCTCGGTATTCTTGCTGGCGAGAAGGTCGTTTTCTTTATTGGCCACCTCCAGGCTATCAGAAAACTTACGAGCCCTGGCATTCCCCATCTCTACCTGCTTCTGCATAGCCATCATTCCGAACAAAGTCTGCATAGATGTACATTAATAACGGTTAAGCCAATAGTCGGGTCGGGCGAAGGCAAGACCAAATAATATGAGAGAATTCATAAGTTAGAAAATAAAAGTCACCTCCATGGCAGATTGGGGAAAGCGGCTGAACACATCCTTCTTGGATAGGCCTTTCGCCGCCTCAAGGTCTTTCGGAGTCCACATGCTCCTATAGTACGCCATGGCGGTCTGGCCATCCTTCAGCATGGTCTCGTTCGGTTTCACGAACGTCCCATCCGTTCGGGTGTACCGAGGGGCCCATGGTGGTAAAGTGGGCAGAGAAGGGGAGCCTGAAGCAGAAGCAGAGGCACCAGCTGCAATAGGCCCGGAGGGGGCAGGAGCCCTGACCGGGCGATGCAAGAGAGCACCCGGCCCGGAGACCCGGGTCCTTCTTATGAGAGGTTCCTCCTCAGGGTCGACTCCACTGTCAGGATGAGGCCTTTTGCCTCGTTCTTTGTCCCGAGCGCCCCCCGCGGCAGCAGGGGCTGTGGTAATTTGGGGAGAGGCGCTCGGGTTGGCAGCAGGGGTGCTGACAACAGAGTCAGTAGCCACCGTGCTCGGGATAGTGTCAGAGATGGTGGCTGAGGAAGAGGCTGATGCAGGAGAGGAGGTTGCCCCAGCAGCAGGAGTGGCTGTGGGAGTATTTTTCTTCCTGCCAAAAGAAGGAATCTGAAGCCTGCTCATATTGTAGCCGAGTGATGAGAGCGCTAGGAGGTTGTCTGAAGTGAGGAGGTCTGAGCAGGAAGGAATATCGTTCAGAACGTATTTCTTCAAGTAATTACTCCTATCCCTGCAAACACTGTAGCTCAAGTCATCACAAGGTATTCCTAAGGAGCGGCATAAGAAAGTACAAAAGCGGGGAACACATGTTTCGCAGGGGCAATCATGTTTGTGAGATTTGAATTTCTTATATGAGGAAACAGAACAGACGCCAAAGGCGCTCGGATTGGGTAACCCTCTGCAGCCGGCGAAGACCAAGCCCCACTAATGCCTACGATGTTATCCCTCCAACCCTTTTCAGATTTTATTGTGTCCGTACATATGGACATCTTCTCGAACGGGTAGAGGTGGTAGAAGGGCTCATTAGTTCGGATCTTACTGACCTTATAACACAGAAGAAGATCTATGAGGTCAAGGTCCAGACTTCTGTCACGAATCAACAGAAGCATAACAGATATGATTCTAAAGAAATTGGGGTTTACCTGCAGGGGGGATATCCCCAGTCTATTGAAGACATAACTAAAGAAGGGGTGCAGAGGGAACCTAACGACATTCAGTTGAAGGTTCGTAAATAAAACTTCGCCGGGCAGGAGGCCGGCACCGGTCATAATATTAACATCCTTTGGGCAAACCCTAACTTCGATGTCGTCAGGGAGTCTAAGTCTCATACGAAGAACATCTAGATCTACAACCATGGTGGAAGTGTTTGAAGGATCTAAAAGGGGTAAAAAGAAGTCTGCCGAAAGTAAAAAGGAACAAAACTAACTTCTGAGGTAGAGAACAATAAAGAGCACTGCAAGATCGCTGGAAGAATGACTCTTGAAGGATTTCACCAGAAAAAGCTTAGCACTGTTCTAAAAAGAAAGAGATTTGACTGATGATGGAGACGGTAAAAAGGCGTGAAGTGGTATTCTAGAGCCTTATAAAGGCGAGGGGGACCCGAGGGCCGAAGCGTCAGGAAGGCGAGAAATTCATCGAGCCCCGGAACATTGATTCTGGATCTGACCGTCCGTTCCCCCACATGGTTTTCTCGAGCCGTCAACGTCATGATGAGACGCCATCAATAATTACCCCCTTATTAAATAAGGAGCAATTATGGGGGCAGTTGAGGAGGCCCAGGATGACATGGGCCGGATATGACTTGCAAACACGACATCCGGTCCGTATAGCTGGGTCGGCCCATAAAAAGACACTGCCATATGGGCCGAACGCGAATAAGCCCATCAAAGGTGACCAGGACTTATGGAGGAACAGGCCCAGATCCAGCAATCCGTCAATATTTGTAAAAATCTATAAATAGGATAAGGAATGGAAAGAAGAGGGGAGATCTTTTTGTTGAAATGTAAGAATTCTAGAGAGAGAAAGAGAGTATGAATTTCTTGCATCTTCAGGTATGCTTCTGTAGCAAATATTACTCACATTTATGTTAGAAAATGTATGTATGTATGTATGTTATGTTGTGATTCATTCAAATTTTGTGACAGCAAAAGCGGTGGGAGACTCTTAGGTCACCTTTACTTCGTTCAAGATTAGTTCCTGCAAGTGAAAAGAGCATTCAGCAACTCATTTTCCATTGTGCACAGGAGGGAAAGATCATTCAGTTGGCTGCTTTGCTTTTGATAGATCCGCCTCATTTTCGCTCTAATTATGGTGAAACTGATAGGTTAACTACAATTGAGATGGCACGCCAACTCGTTGCAACTAAGATGGTGTCACTAATTGTTGAGGGCAAGAAATTAACGGGTAGAAGCAATAAATTGATTCAGAAGAAGAGGTTGATGTCTGTGATGATGTTGCTTGAAATCTGTGAGAGGATTGGTGCTGAGATAGAATATCTGGTGTCCGGATCACATGTCGTTGTATGTTACATTAATACTTCCTCAGATCTCCTGTTCTTGTGAAATTGATGACATTGGTGTTAGTGTTGTCTAACTAATAACTTTTATGTTGGTTCACCTCGTGCAATCTTTATTTTTTAAGATTCTTTTGAGCGCGGTTTGATGGTAGAATGTGGCCTCTTTTTTTCATTTTTTATTTTTTATTCTCTCTCTTTTGTTTCAGTTATTCTTCAATTTTATTTGCCTTTTTTTGGTTCCATGCAGTATACTCAGAGTTCGAAGCGGGCTGAAGCAATGGCAGAGCTTCTTGTTTTCATGTTCAAGGATTCAGGCTTCCCAGTCACGAATGAACTTGAAGTTTTCAAACATATGAACTGGTTTGTTATACCATATACTCGTATTTTATATGGTTTGTCATGCCATCTACTTGTATTTGCACGGTTTTTTGTTTTGCTTTGTTATCATGGTCTATATTACAAGTTCGCCCTGAATTCCGTAAATAGCATGCACTAATGGATATCTTGTTCTTTTCTTCCATACTTGGACGTGGAATTTACTATTTATTAGCAAAAGTTTCTTGGATGAGCCGCAAGTGAATGTGTCAGGTTTTTGATTGGTTCCTTCCTCTTACAATAAACTCAATTGTATTTCATGAATGTGGCAAAGAAGAACAGTTTGACACATCTTGTTATAAAGTTGTTAACATATAGTACAACTGATTCAGGTAAGCTTTGTGGGTCTACATATGACAAGCATCCTTACTATTCACTGTACAACAAATTTGAGAGTCCTGCAGTAGTAGATGTAAGAAATGACGCCTAACTTCTTTGTCTTTTTGTTTTTCTAAATTTCTTTATAAACCGTTGGTGGGGTTTTGCTCTATAAAACTACTCACATGCATTTCTAATTACACGTAATATGTTCAATTCATGTTAATTGAGGAAGTTATTGCATGATAGTATGATTAAGCTAGGGACTTAAGATTATAGGAACATTGACCGACAAGGAATGGAGTTGGTAGTCATGATGATTAGAAACTAAGTAGGTAGGAGAAAAGGTTAGAGAAATTAAGAACAGGGGGAAGATAAACATAAAACTGAAGTAGGGATAATCATTGATGAGAATTTAAAGATGCTATAATTATTATTAGAAAGAGGATTATGATGAAACTAACTTAACATGGAATAGAATTGTTGAATGTATTAAATGTGTATTATAAGATGTCCTTGTAGAATCAAAATAGGACCATTAATAAAACAAAATCGGTGATGGAATGAAGAAGTCAAAATTGTCACACAACTCATGCACCAAAAAAAAAAGAAGTAATATTGTTATCAACTTTGCTAAAAAAAATTAAATTTGATAAAAGAAAAGGGACATCATCTAGGGATGGAGAACTGGACATGGCCTGCGAGCTTGAAATGCAAATGACCCGCACCTACTATTGGAGACGTGGGAAAGATAGATACAATTAGGGACTTTTTTTTGTCAATTTTTAATTATTATTTTGGTAATGTTTTTGTTTTAGGATATATCAGTAATTTTGTATTTCAGGATTTTATTTTTGGTGGTAGGATTTGATTAGGGTTCTTCCTTGATGTTTATATATATATATATATGTGGGTTGATACATGAGAAGGAATCTTTTGGTAATTATTTCTTCCCCCTATCTCTTCTTCTTCTCCCTTATTCCTTTTCTTCTATTTTCTTCTCCTCTTGCGTCCTCTCTCTCATTCTATATCAATTTTGGTTTTGAAGCAGCCCCACTCGTCCTGCATCATCCAGTTTTGGTCCTGTTACTGCCGGTCCTGAAGGAGGAGGATTTAATAGAGACCTTGTAATTTTGGCGTTCTTGCTAGCTAACTCAAAAGTTGGTGATAAATTTCAAAAAAAAAAAAAAAAAAAATTTTCTCTCTTTGAGTCTCTCTATATGGGTATATGAGTGTTTTAATTTAGCTCACATATGAAACCCTAAAACATTTATATGATGTTCACTATCTTTAATGTGTTAACAGTAATCTAGAAACTTTTTTAAATTTATAAACTTGTAAAATAGAGTTGTTCTTTACTTATAAAAAGGGACCCTAAAAACTGTTGCTTAATGGGATTATACATCCATCTGTCTCTCTCTCTCTCTCTCTCTCTCTCTCATGTCCTATCGTGGTTTAGCCCATACTCAAGTAGTGATAAAGTTTTTTATATCTCGGAAGCATATCTATATGTAGAGTTGGCTCTACAATGTATTACAACCTCCCATGGATATCGTCACACACAAAGAGGTAAAGTACAAAAAGACTCCAAACCCAAACAAGCTTGCAAGGATTGGTTACCTACTTGACTACTTAAATAAAAGCTGTATAATAATCTATATTATCTTAATAATAATACGATAATAACTATGGAGACATACAAAATCACTATGTTGTGACCTCCTTTATTTAATGCTATCTTGATTAATTGTTTATCATTAGGCGTTGGGCATTATTTGACTATTTAGCCTCTATTCCTTGTAATGTAAAACATTCCAAATTTGTAGGCAAGGAACACATCCAACCTCTTAGGTAGGGACAAATCCAACTTCTAAGGACCACATCCAAAATTGTAAGTAGGAAACATATTCAACCTCTTAGGTAAGGAACACATCCAACTTCAGAGGTAGGGAACACATCCAACCTCTCATATGAGGAACACATCCAAATAGTAGATAGGGAACACAAACAACTTCTCATTTATCCAGATTATATCTTAGAACACATCCAACCTCTCACATATGAACCCATTCAGATGGTATGTAGAGAATGCATCCCACCTTCTCACACATAAAGAACGTATCCAATTAGTTGGTAGAAACTCATATGAAACCCAAAATCTTTTATATTAAATTTTTCTTGAAAATTTGACTCATTTTGTTATAATATTTGAACCATTAATCAGGTGTAAAATGAATATTTTGCTATTAGTACAATGGATTTTAAGACTTGTCATGCACATATCTTTATCACTTTCATCGTAGTTACTTGGGTCTTGTGGATGTAAAAAGTAAAAATTACGTAATTCTACTAATTAATCACAATTTCCCTGTCAAGTTGAAAGTCTATTACCAATTATATGCATGGTACTAATCATTAGTCACAATTCCCATTAGAAGGTAAGAGACAACGGAACCGACAAAAACTAACTTGGGATGAAGTAATTAGAAGTGACTTAAAAAAATTAAACATAAGGGGAGACCTGGCATTCAATACGATAGAATGGAAAAAGAAATTTCATGTGGCCAAACCCACTGTAAAGGCAAGGATGATGATGATAATGATGATCAATTTATTAAATTACCTTTTTACCCTTGTTGGAAAAGATTACTGAATTACCCTTGAATATAGTTTGCAATTCCTTCTTCGACCTTGACTAGGAGGCAATCAACTAATACTAAATTACTTTTGAAAACCTGTAACCTAAGTTTTTGACCTAATACTCCCTTCTCCAGGATTGAATTTTTATATTTACACGAGTCATTAGGAATAGGCTATATTCTATTTTAATACAGAATTTTTTATCCTCTGTATAAAATGGACCTTTTTCTTTTTAAATTTTAAAATATCACAGTTGTTACAAACATCTTCTCATCTTCTTATACATTTTGCTCTAACCTTGCCATGTAAATATTAATGTTATATTTTAAAATTATATAAAACTATCATTTCAAGTTAATAGTTTTTTTGACGACAATGAATATGTTATATTTTGAAATTCTAGTTTTTATGGACAACAGTTTGCTATTTGTTTACATTATATTAACCTCCATAAATTTACGTGCATATAGAAGACAAAATGGAATATATGTTTGAGTAGGCATATAATGAATTCAGAATTCACCTACGGGAACTATAATGCTAGATTTCCATCAGAACAGTACTGTATATGTAATGTCTAATTCTCATAATTTCGTCACGAGTGTTGTGAAGATAACTCAGCAAAGCGTTGTACTCCTTGGTTTAAAGAGTAAGGTAGTCATAGTGTACTGTATCTTATTTCTGCCTTATTTGTTATCTTAATTATGATATTAATTGCTGCTTTACCTTCCCTTTTTTGTAGAATCGAAGAGCTAGAATGCAACTTGGGCAGCAGCGGAGGTCAATCTCGACACATTCCATGCGAGAGAAACCAGGTTCATGTTCTTTGGTGCAGTCATTTTGTATGTCACAGAGGTTTAAAACAAGGTTCAGTCCAAAGTTTTGCACAAATACTGAAGCTCAAACAAGGAAAACAGTCCAAGTCATCAGGAAACAGGTTCCAGGTCTTGTGTTAGGCAAAAAAATCTCCTCTTTTCTGTCAGCCATCAAGAGGGGTATTTGATATGCTTAAGTGACATATCTTCAGGTATTGATGATGATTTTATCCTCCATTCTCGAAATTTTTCCTTGCTAATTTATGGATCCAAATTGTTCATAGTGGCATCTTTTCTTTATGAATTTGTGTTATTCTCAGGTTTGAAGTTTTACATTTTCACTTATTCTTGTATGATGATTGATGATGAGTATTATACCCACATGCTTATGGTAGCATTTTGTTCTTTTTGAACAATACTTTTCTCCATTTCGGTGAGGAGGAATCTCCTCAGACCACTGATGTGGCACAATAACAAGATGTCGTGTTTTCTTTTTTCTTTTTTTTTTTAAAATATGTAAAGAAAAAAATGAAGTGAATCTTAACTTTCTCTCCCATAATTAAAATTCAAAACGGGGATGTGTCATTCCTACCTTTGTGCCACATCGATAGTTTGGAGGATGTTCCTCCTCATTGGCGTGGAGGTAAGTATTGTTCTTTCTAATTTCCAATAATTCTGCTAACAGTTTATTGCGTCTGTATTCTGATTGTAGGCAATGAAAGTAGTATGTTAAACTAGGGGGAAAAAAGTATTAAGTGTCATATAGATGCAAATTAAGATTTAAGTTTTGGCTCTATACTGTTGACATTATATTTGTGGTACTTGAATGAAATAAGAGATGTCTGCGTATTATATACATATTTATAGCTGTTGGCTCGAATTTTTGTCTTCCCTGGCATCCCTGCATACTTTTTATTAATTTTTTCTTTCTTCAGTCCAAAGGTGAAGCAAGAATTATGTGAGTTTATAACTGATGAAAAGCCTGAAATTTTGCAGTTAGAATTGAAGTTGCTTTCCATTCGGGTTTCTTTTCTTGGCTTTCAGAATTTTGCTTTATGGAGGCATTGTGAAGATATAGGTAGGGCCTTCGAATAAATATTTATTAGCCATTATGCATAATGTCTGGCACCTTCTAATGTTCACTGAATGTGGTCATTGTTTACCTTATTTATTCTAATTATTTTTGGCATACTCTTAGAGAGTCAAATAACCATTTTGAAGTATGGCCTGTTATTCCTTAAGATTTTTAAATAGCTTTCAAGTGCATTTATGTTTTTGTGATAGTTGTTCACATCACATTACTCTGCCAGCCTTTTAATAAATAATACCTTTTCTAGTTTCATAAGATCAAAATAGCTTTCAAGTGCATTTATGTTTTTGTGATTGATACACGATACCTTTTATAATCCCATAGGTGCAACTTTGTTGTCAACTAGAACTGGTAGGTTGTCAATGACTACGGGAACTGTTTGGACTGCCGGAAAACAGGCAGGCTGACATTCTTTTGAAACCATTTTGACGAGCCCATTTTGACCCGACAAGACCCCTTCTCGATTGAATCGGTTCATCGATTAATATTCACTAACTTTGCCTGTGACATACATCGTTTTTCGGCGTCTCCCGAAATCACGTTTTTCAGTCCTATAGACTGGAGGTCTAAATGAACTAAAATTCTTCTGATTTTTAGTATTTAGTAGTTGTAAGTGATTAGGTTTCATATCCTATTTTCGCCTTGTGCTTTAAGTGTTCGATTAAATTTAGTTTCCGCTTCGTCTGATGACCTTTCCACAGATATGCAACATTAGTTTGCATAGGCTATTCCCTATATGCCACGACTAATCATAATTTTTTGTCACCCACGCATCTTTTGTCAAAAGGATCTAGATCCCAGAAGGGCCTCTTCTTTTGGGATTATTTCCATATGGCATTACCATATATCATTGGAAGACTTTGAAATGAAATACTCTCATACTACGCTCCAATTTGAGTTGTTTTAGTCCATTAGTTGTTGCTATTAGTTTATTGGTGTGTTTTTTTTAGTGGAGTCTTATTTATTTAATAGGTATGGTGGTAAAGTGGGAAAAAAAAAATGCATATAGGCACGTGGGTGTGTGCATGTGAGGCAGGTTATACAGGAAGCTTTGACCCAAGCCTGTAGTTAAAGGACCAAATGAAATGTGAAGTGCTTTAGTTTAGTACTTACCATTCTGTAAAAGGCTATGCATGCATTAGTGACACATTGGAAGGCTATTTCTGTACACCTGTCTCAATTATAGCAAGCTTCTCAAGGAAGGTTTGGCTAGAACACTCGAGACCAGAAAGGGAAAAAAAAAAAAAGTGAAGCAAAGTGGCCTTAATAGATAGATAGAGAGAGAGAGAGAGAGAGAGAGAGGGAGCAGCAGCAGCAGCAGTAGCAGAAGGAAAGAAAGAAAAGGGGAAAAAGCAAACTGCAAGAGGTAGGTATTCAAATCAGTAATCTTTTCAAATGTGGTGTTCTACAGTATAAAAAATTGGAACTTCCTTTAGTTGTGAAATTCCTTTGTCAAGAATCTGAAATTTGTTGTAAAATTGTTATACCCTTGAAACTCCTCCTTGTGGAAATTTAGGATGAACACTAGGGCTTTCGGACTGCTATTTAGATGATTTATCTTTGGTATTTCTTTTTGATATTTTAAAGCATTGAAATACTAACTAGGAAAAAAAAAAGGCATTGAAATACTCTGCGAATTGAATCTGTGGAATTTTTATAGGCCTCATTTAGTTAAGTACTGAATTAGTTATGAAATTTTGAAGTTGTGTAAGGTGTGCTGTGGGATTACTTTTCACACAGCAGAATTTCCTATCTCTTGTGCGACTAAAATGAAGTAGTTTATGCATTTTTTTTGGAATGTTTATTTCTGATTTCATACTACAATCCGTTGGGTTTCATTTGGTTTTGGTTTCATTCAATTCAGGTTAATAGTTGATTTAATACGAATTTTTGAGTAAGTAATAGTTTACTGAAAATTTTGGGGACAGCAGTACTTTTGTTTAACTTTAGCCAAGTTTGTTGTCGGATGTTGAGGATGAAAACTTGTGACTGATATTAGACTTATAACCTAAGTCGCATAAAGCTGGAGCTGGAGCTGGAGCTGGAGTGGGAGCGCAAAATGACAAAATTTAAGTCGCAAAAAGTAAGAATCGAAGTGAGAGCGCACGTGGAGCATGAGAGCGGCACCAGTTTAGAAGAATTATTTGACAGCTTATAACTGCTTCCCTAGCATATTTTTTTCCTCTATTTAATTCAGATTTTACGATATGTTTTGAATTTTTTAAATACAAGTTGTGGCTATGGACAGAAAAAGCGTAATTTCAGTACTTTATACATTTCTACACTTTGATGGTTGTACCTTATAGAAGTTTCCTTTTATAATTGCATATGATGTTTGGTAGTTAAAGATAGAATCATACAGATTTCCTTAGAATTTTGTCATGCTAATTTTGTTTTATAAAAGTGAATTGTGATTATGCAAGTAGAATGGTTCATGAAATTTGGGTATGGCTACCTATTGTGGTATTTGATTGTGTTTATCCAAGTGTGTATGTGCCTCGGATCAATAGGTAGGGTAAGAGTTTCCCTTAGGCTGAAAGACCTTAAACGGACCGGGCCCTAATGAGGGGTGTTCATGAAGGTCCTTGAAGACACGTGAGGGTACACAGTGTTGGATTGGATATGATTATTATTATCTTCTGGAATTTGCTATCCTTGATGAACTATTAGGTTTCTTGAGTTATTAATTTGAGAGATGATTTTAAAATGAGTTAGTTTGGAAGTAATATTTTCAGTGGATTTGAAATACTATGAGTAATAGTTGGTAACCTAATTAAAGTATTCAGTTAACCTTCCCACATTGCTATGGTTCTCTTTAGCGTAGGGTTGCTGAACCTTTGTTTGATAGAAATCTCTTCATTTTAGATAAAACCGGAAATATAATGGGCTCTTTGAAGCCCACTTCTTTTTCTAAACCTTTTTCAGGTCCGAATAGTGGTAAGAAGGTCTACGGCTCAGTAGTAAGGTTGACTTTAGGCTGACTTTTGGAGACTTGGCAGTCGGGTGGATTTTTGCTTATGTATTTTGGTGCTAGCCGCTATGTTGCAGGTCTCAACGAGCCTTACCCGAAAGCTATTTGACAGCGTGTTAATAGCTGAGCTAAAGAGCTAGGGCCAGGGTGAGCAAGCCACCTTTGAGCTATTTTAACACTCCCATGTTCTGCCGGAGATCTCTCAGTTCATTGAAAGAAGGCCTCGCTTATGGACTTGCTTTTTGAACAATGTTCAATATAATATGGCTTGACAAGTTTAGGCCAAGAATGTTTGCTCCTTTAGTATCGTTTGGTCGCCACTGCTACCTTATTTTATTGATCATTGTATTTAATTATCAAAAAGCGTTTAAGTTTTGTTCAGAGTCCAAATGAATGCTTTAGCTTCTTAGTTTTCACTTCAGTGACCCAATATATGTGTGTGATGTATATAAGATGGATGTGTATATACTATACTGTCACTACTGTGAGAGAATAAGCAAGTGGCATGTAACAACTGAAGGTTGTATGGGAAAGCAAATGATAATAGCAAGGAAACTCGTCCATTTTCTGTGTGACCTTGTGTCATTAAATGAACTTGGATTTAGATTTTATTATTATTATTATTATTATTCAATTTTGATTTTCTATTAAGGCATTGGTTTCAACCGTTATTCTTTTGATTTTTTAAGTCATTAAAGACCAACAATCTTGAGCTTAAAAATTAATACTCACACGACAAGATAATTTCACACTAGAACTAACAGCTCCATTATAGTTCAGGAGATTATATGTATAAAGTACAAAAAATTTCCTAAACTACGTTTGAATTTGTAAATAACCTTCCCTCAATGCCTAGACTATATTATATTTCATTAAATGATCATAATGCATTTTTTATTAATGACACTTAATTTTTTTTTTATTGAAATAAATTATGAACAAAAAAATACTAATTATTAGATGACATATTCTTCATTAAATTTGCATAAATTTATCTTTAATTTTTAAAATTAATTGTTTAAATAAAAATATTAAGTAGAATTTTTTTAATTAATTTCTTAATTTTCATGGAATATCTTACCTGAAAAATAAGGTTTTTTTTTTTGTATTTAAGTAATTTATTAAATTTTCATCAATATATTGTATGAAAAAAATGAGGTATTTTACTACGGTAAAAATTTTTAAAATGGTTATAGTAAGTTTTATTTTAAATAATAAAATTTCAATAATAAGTTAATCATTTAAAAAAAATGATAGTTACCAATCTTGTTTTTTTCTTTTCATTTTTATGATAAATTGATACTAATAATAAAATTATGGTAAATAGTATAATTAATATTTATATAAGAAAAAAGATAATAAGAAATTACATAATGAGGAAAGATAAAATAACCTTTTGAATTTGTCCTTAATGACAACAAATCAATAGTTCAAAGAGTACTTTTTAGTACAAAGAGTTATTTGTAAAAGAATAATAATTACCCTAAATGCATGCAGACAGTGTCCTTCGTTTGCATAATAATTATATATGCATATATGTACTAACGTAAGTTGTTTCTTTTTCTTTTTCTTTTTTGAACTGTTAAGCAATTTATAAGTGTATGAACGATTTACAAGGCGGGGTGCGGCTTTGGCCATTGGTGGCTTCACAGGTTCCATCATTATTGCAGCATGACTCTGATTCGACTCCCATCACATCATTCCCCCTCCCCTGTACAATGGCTGTACTAACATATCTAAAATTGCCAAGAGAAAAATAATAATAATAATAATAAAATAAAATAAAATTTACAAGGCCATTTGGCCCAAGCAGCCCAACATCCAGGCAGCCCAAGAAGATTGCAACAACAATGCCCACTAAAAATCTATTTAAGATTTATTCGTCTTCCAATAAGAAATTTAGAAGTAGGTGATAATTTTTCTGGAAGCTGTTATCAGCTCTCCACTATTCACCCCCTCTCTCTCTTAAAACAAAATGCGGTGGATGCAAGAATGAAGGAAGATGGAATTGTTAAGCCTAGTGTGTTTCCAGTGGTACGAATCCCAAGCTATAGGCTTGACAAATCCAAGGGGAAGATAAAGAAAACACATTTAGATTGAATGAAACTTCAGATTGGGGAGGCCAAATCACACAACAAGAAGAAAAAGAGGTGAGGTGAGACTCCAGGGCAGAGGGGGCGCAGAGAGCAATGGTAACCGGTTAGATTGGATAGATTATTTAAAGAAGTCCCACAAAACATCAATGTCTGCATCTAAATGGATACTACAGTTTTCATATTCCTACAATCAGATGAAAAAAACCATTAGCAATTTTATTTTTAAGTCGAAGAAGCTAGTGAATAAGAAAATGCTACCGTACTTTGCATGCCTGTATAAAACTCATCATACAGAATAAGTGAAAATGTAAAACTTCCAATCAAAGAATAACCAAATCCACAACAATAAGACGCCACTAGGAATCATTTGGATCTATAAGTTAGCAGAGAAAAATCTAGAAAATGGAGGATAATATCATCATCCACATCTGAAAATATGCCACTTAGGGATATCAAATACCCCTCTTGATGACTGACAGAAACGAGGACAATTTTTTGCATAACGCAAGACCTGGCACAGGTCGCCTGATCTGAGCTTCAGTAGCTGTGCAAAACTTTGGACTGAACTTTGTTGTAAACCTCTGTGACATATAATTTGACTGCACCATAGAAACTAAACCTGGTTTCTCCTGCAAAGAGTGTGTCGAGATTGGCCTCCTTTGCTGCCCAAGTGACATTCCATTTGTTTGCTTCTGCAAAAATGGGATGGTAAACAGCAATTACTATCATAATTAAGATTACACAAGAGGGATGGCAGAAATGGGATACAGATGCATACAAAATCACGCTAACATAATACTGGACTTTCCAATGCATGTAAAAGATGCATGACGAAATTATGTTCTGATGGAATTCTAGCACGAAAGCTCCCATCAGTAAATTCTGAAAGTAGTAATTCCTATATAATTGGGCACGTAGAAAGAACATCAAGTCGTACTCAAACATATATTTCATTTTCTATGTTCTATAAGCACATATTAAGAAGAAAAGGGCTAATTTTTATATATAGAATAAACTAATCTATATCAAAAGAAGAAGAAAACAAAAGAAAAGAAAATAACTGATCCTGAAAAAGGCAACAAACAAGAAGCCAATCTCTAAAGGGACATTATTTGTGGAGAGGCTGGAGGAACAACTTACGATAAAGAGGACGGGACAAGCCTATTAGAAGTTGAGAAGGGACAAGTGACAGTCTTGAATCTGTTCTCCCTCCTGTGATTGGGATACACATAATAAATCTTATGACTTAGTTGTTTAAGATTTCTAATTACAGTGGCTTCGATTAGGATTGGGAAAAACACATAGAGAGAGAGAGAGAGGGAGAAACATAGAGAGGAGAAGTAAATTCTAAACACATTCACACCGCACAACACAGTCACTTACCAAAAATAAAATAAAAAATGTGTTCATCTAGTCCAACTTTGGGTGTGCATAAGTGCTAAGTTGTATTATCCATCTTTCTAATAATAATTATAGCAGCTTTTAAATTCTCATTGATGATTACCCTACTCCATATCTCAGTTTCTCTTTTCCGGTCTAATAAAGTTTATATCCCATGTTTTCAATTTTCTAAACTTTTCTCCTACTTAATTAGTAGTTTCATGTAGAAATACAATATCACTCTCCCAATCATAATGAATCCAACTCCATTTTTTGCATGTCCCTTTTCCAACATTCTGAGTCCTTAGATTAATCATACTATCATGAACTAACTTCCTTAATTATTATGAATTCAACAAATTACTTGTTAGAAGATGAGTCAGTAGTTTCAGAGACTGAAAACCCCACCAACAATTTATAAAAATTTTTTCTTTTTCTTTTTCTTTTTCTTTTTTTCTTTTTTAAATATATGTATAGAGAGAGAAAGATGTTTCTTACCTTTGTTATTGGAGGACTCTGAATCTTTGTGTTAGTATCCTTTTGTTCAAAAGTAGATCCACAACCACAACCTGAATCAGTTAAATACTACGCATTAACAACTTTAAACAAGATGTGTCAAACTGTTTCTTCTTTGGAACACTCATGAAATACATTGAGTTAATTGTAAGGGGAAGGAACCAATCAACAACCTGACAAATTCCCTTGCCGCTCATCCATATAACTTTTGCTAATAAACAGTTAATTTCATGTCCAAATACGGAAGAAAAGAAGAAGATATCCATTAGTGTTGGCTATTAAGTAATTCAGGGAAAAATTGTTATAGATGACAGATGATAACAAAGTAAACCGTATAAAAGACAAATATATGGCAAGACAAACCATATAAAATACAAGCATATTGTATAACAAACCAGTTCATCATCTGTTTAAAAAATTCAAATTCATTGGTGACTGGGAAGCCTGAATCCCGGAGCTTGAAAACAAGAAACTTCGCCATTATTTCAGCCCGCTTCGAACTCTCAGTCAGCTGCAAGGAACCGGCGGTATTGCAGGAGGTGAACCAACATAAAAGTTATAAGTTAGGCAACACCAACACTAATGTCTATCAATTTCACAAAGAAACTGAGTTAAAGTGTTGTAACATACAATAAGATGTGATCCGGACACCAAATATTCTATCTCCTCACCAATCCTCTCAAAGATTTCAAGCAATAACATCACAGACATCATCAACCTCTTCTTCTGAACCAATTCATTACTTCTACTGCTGCCGGCTAGTTTCCGCTCCTCAACAATTAGTGACGCCATCTTAGTTGCAACGCGTTCGCGTGATATCTCCATTGCAGTTAACCTATCAATTTGACCATAATAATTTGCTATTCCAGTGTGAAAATCAGTGCAATCTACGGAAAGCAAAGCAACCAACTCAATGAGCTTTCCCTCTTCTGCGGAATGGACACTTAGTTCCTGAACGAAATCTTCTCTTGTACGAAGTATACTTGCCCTAAGAGTCTCCCACCGCTCTTGCTGTCACAAAATTTATTTTGAATGAATCACAATAAGGGACCTCTGGAATGGCCTTACTCTGTCTAATTAATCCCCCACAACAAACTTATATTTGCTACAGAAGCTTACCATTTCCGGCAGGCAAAGCATGATAATCAATTTGAAAATAGAATCTTTAGGGCTCCACTCAAAATCGTGGCTGAAAAAAAAAAAAAAACCTCACTGAAACCCAAATTAACCAAAAATAAATAAATAAATACTATAAAGATTGAACATTTCTGTGTGTCTAAGAACAACTAAAGAAAGAAACAAATGCAAAGATGATTTCTGACTTTTACCTTACAAATGCTACAACTTCATCAAGCAACATCGTAGTCCATCGAAGTGTAAGTTTCCGGTTCGTCGGCATAATAATAACAATAATCGGATGCGTAAATGTAAAGAGAAAGAGATACAACCTTTTTTAGAAGTTAAAACATCAAACAAATGGCAAAAAATACGTATCAACCAATACAACTACAACAATTTGTCAGGACACATACGCATACAGTATCTTTCTGATAAGATCAAATGTTAGGATTTCAAAAAGAAATAGGGCAAGGCAAGAGATGCGACTAAACCGAAAAATTAAGCCGATGCACCACTTGTCATTTGCGAGTGTCCCATAACTCCATTATGCCTCGGTGGATGTGTGTGTATATATGTATATATATTTTTTTCACAATTAGGCAAATACTATAGTCTCCTTCTTATCAAAAGTAGGGTTGGCAAAGTTTGACGCGATCCACCAATCCGTCAATACGATTCGAACACGACACGAGTTAAATGAGTTTATATTGACTTTAAACGGATCAATACGATTAACTCGTTTAGTTAATCGTGTCGTATCAAGATTGCGGGGTTCAACCCGTATAACCCATTTATACCGTTTAATTATACGGGTCATAAACAAATTTCTATTTAAGTTTCAAAATAACTATCTAAACTTTTATCTTATAACTTATTCTTTTGTACATTAGAAATTATTTAGTAATTTGGTTAAATTAAAATTTATATTTTTTTGGTATTTAATGTTTGATAGAGTATTATTAATAATTTATATAATAAATTATTTGATTTTATTAAATAGATTATTAAACGAGTCATGTTCGGGTTGAACTATTTAATATAATACCCTTATATCGACACGACACAATTATGGACCGCGAACACAAATTGTCACTCTTAATCAAAGGCTTTATCGGGCTGAGATTTACCCAAACTTTAAGTGAGATCAGTATAATTTATTCAAAATTTATTTACAACAATAGTCCAAAATTTACGCACTTCTTTAAATCAAATTATATACATCATTGGTGCAAAAAAAAATATATATATATATATACACACACATTATTGACTTTGACCGGTCTTTTAGAATTGGGCAAATTACACAAAGTACTCCTCAAATTATTATCTTGTGCATGTGTATAGAAGGTAGTACAATACATTGGTCAACTACCATTGTGGTTTCATGGACCTTACACACAAACTTTCATTTGTGAGCTGAGCGCCCCAAGTAGGGGGAAGAGAACCAAACATAAAACCAAAGATATACAACAAAAAGAGCTACCATATAACAACAACAAAACTAACTTTCGTGTTGTGAAAGGACCAAATTATTCATTCATGTTAACTGAAATTACGTCTTCTCCGGGACAAAAGTACCCTTCTTCCATTTGGATTGGATATCAGTATCGCCATTACCCCCGTCTCTCTCATTACCGAACGTTGCTCTCTACTTCAAGAACTTCTCTCTCTAATTTATTCATCAAGAAGAATGGATCTAATTTATTCATCAAGAAGAATGGATTGTCAGTAGATCACATATATGTATATATCATTGAAGGCTTACAAGGTCCTTGAGCGAAAGTGTTGCAAACCAGAGTCTAGGGTGAGATTAACCCAAAATTGAAAACCCAGATCAGTGGCAAATAAAAGATAAAATAAAAAATGGCAATAAATGCCTCTGCATGTGTGTATAGGTATATATATGAATTTTCAGATCGATCTCTATATATATGCATATACATCTATCTATCTATAAATATTTGTATAAAATCAAAACCCTAAATTTTTAAGGTTAACAAAGTTGTTTGAATTCGGCAGAGAGTTATATGTGTGATTGTCCGTGTGTGTATATATGTAGGAGGAAAGAAAGTGGAGTCCCAACTGGAGTGTTTTTCGAGAAGGGGCAAAATCATAACTGTAACAATACACAATTTTTTTAGATTTTTTTATTAGATAAATAGTTTAATTTTAAGAACAAAAATGTAAATTCATACTAATTCATTAACCAAAAACAGTTAATTTTTGAGCCTTTTTGTTATATTGTGGCATCTTCTATATACATGCATGGGATAAAAAATTGAGGGCCCTTTAAAATTTTATTTTACGATCCTTTCAATTACCCTAACTTGATTCTTTCCTTTCCTTTTTTGGAGAGGGTAATTTTGTCTATAAAAAATTATGTTTTTAATGTGATAGGAACACATAAATTTGTTACTCACACCTCATCACTCCCCTGTATTATTAAGAAAAAAATCTACAATATTCCGGTGTATTATGCCCCCAAAGTTTCCCAGTCGTTTTCCCAAATTCAGCACACAAATTTATTAGTCCTTGTAAAATACGGTAGTCCGTGTAAGATTGAGACAAAGTTTCAATTCGCACAGTTCCATTTTTTAAACATAATCTTTTCTCATGCTAAGCTGGGGCTACAATGGTGCTGTGGTGATTGAGGGCAACTGTAAAAACGTCTTGTCCCTAAATCCTACCAATTGTTTATTTGCTTCTGTGTGTGTTGATGTTTCACAATTAGTGTCCTAATGGGGTAGCTCATGCCTTTGAGTAGATGGGCTGCTCATAACCAAATAGGGGAGTTTGATTGGGATGTATGACCCCCATGGTTGTTGGAGGCACTGTTTGTAGATTGTTCTAGTTCTTGATTTCTTTGGTCTGCATGAAATGAAAAAAAAAAAAAAAAAACATAATCTTTTCAAAACATTGGATTCAAGTGGAGTTTTATGGAATTAGGGGTAATTTGCAACAATGGTAAAATTGAGAGTGGATTGTTGCCAAAGAAAATAAGAGAAGATTGCAGAGTATTTTGCAAATTTTCAAAATTAATGGAGTTTATTGCAATTTGACCTTCATTTACAGTATATTGTTTTGACTTGGTTAAATGGTAACGCTCCTTGAAAAAAAAATCGTTGTGCTATGGTAATTAGGAATCCCATTTTATAAATTTAGAACAAAATATAGAACAAGAAATATAAAACATAGAAGATGAGAAGGAACAAGGAAAGAAGAAGCTAAGCTTTCTATTATTTCTTCTCTTTCGGTGTGTTGGCAGTTTTTCCCAAATAGTTCACTGTTCTTTTTCCCTTATTATTCACATCCCACGCCCATGCACACACAATCCATACATTTATCTTCTTCTTACATACATAACCCCACATAATTGACTTTCGCAACACTTTCCATTGGGGTCTTATCAAACTACACTGAAAATATACCTCATTAAAATCTTGCTAAGAAAAATCCAGTGAGATAAAAACTTAGTTAAAGAAAAAGAGTACAATATTGTTGTGTATCTCAAAATGGTATTACATAGTTTAAAACTGTCTCATTAAAACCTTAGCTGAAAACCTAGTGGGAAAAAATCTTAGCTAACGAAAAAAAGTACAGCATGCCAAAACCTTGTCAAGTTAAAGAAGCTAGTGAATAAGAAAATGCTACTGTACTTTGCATGCTGGTATAAAACTCATCATACAGAATAAGTGAAAATGTAAAACTTCCAATCAAAGAACAACCAAATCCACAACAAAAAGATGCCACTAGGAATAATTTGGATCTATAAGTTAGGAAGGAAAAATCTAGAAAATGGAGGATAATTTCATCATTCATATCTGAAAATATGCCACTCAGGGATATCAAATACCCCTCTTGATGACTGACAGAAACGAGGACAATTTTTTGCATAACGCAAGACCTGGCACAGGTCGCCTGGTCTGAGCTTCAGTAGCTGTCCAAAACTTTGGACTGAACTTTGTTGTAAACCTCTGTGACATATAATTTGACTGCACCATAGAAAGTAAACCTCGTTTCTCCTGCAAAGAGTGTGTCGAGATTGGCCTCCGTTGCTGCCCAAGTGACATTCCATTTGTTTGCCTCTGCAAAAATGGGATGGTAAACAGCAATTACTGTCATAATTAAGATTACACAAGAGGGAAGGCAGAAATGGTATACAGATGCATACAAAATCATGCTAACATAATACTGGACTTTCCAATGCGTGTAAAAGATGCATGACAAAATTATGTTCTGATGGAATTCTAACATGAAAGCTCCCATCAGTGAATTCCAAATGTAGCAATTCCTATATAATTGGGCACGGAGAAGGAACATCATATCATACTCAAAACATATATTTCATTTTCTATGTTCTATAAGCACATATTAATAAGAAAAGGGTTAATATTTATATATAGAATAAACTAATCTATATCAAAAGAAGAAGAAGAAGAAAACAAAGAAAATAACCGATCCTGAAAAAGGCAACAAACAAGAAGCCAATCTCTAAAGGGACATGATTTGTGGATAGGCTGGAGGAACAACTTACAATAAAGAGGACGGGACAAGCCTATTAGAAGTTGAGAAAGGACAAGTGACAGTCTTGAATCTGTTCTCCCTCGTGTGATTGGGATACACAGATAATAAAGCCTATGACTTGGTTGTTTAAGATTTCTAATTACAGTGGCTTCGATTAGGATTGGGAAATACACATGGGGAGAGAGGGAGAAACATTTTTTTTTTTTTGGGGGGGGGGGGGGGGTTCAACTCCTTTGTACATGCTATATATTATATGTGATTGTCAGACTAATCAATCCCATAAATAGAAATCCTACATTAATGTATTTTTCATATTTATCACTTGTATTCTTTCACCTATAAATAAAGGTAGTCATTGTAAACAAAACAAGGAGACTAATAAAAGATGTACCCCTTTTGGTTTTGTCTACCGTGGATGTAGGCTGTAGTGGCCGAACCACGTATATCTTTTATTGTTTCATTCCTAATTTCTCTCTTCAATCATTTATTTTTTTTATCAACATGGTATCAAAGCAGGCTTATCATACCTTACTCTAAATTCGTCTTGGATCAACTTGTCTCGGGCTCTCGACAACTTCATATTTAGCTTCAAGTTGGACACTTAAGAAAATCTTTGTGTACCAACACAAGGATGGGTGTTGGAAGAATATCATAAGTATGATTTATGGGATTGATTTTAGGAATCCCCCATCAATATATTTTTCGTATTTATCACTTGAATTCAATTTCTTCCAGAAGAAGATGATTAACAAGGTTTTAAAAATCTGAATTCTACGTAGGATCATTTTGAATAAGTCCAAAACAGACACAGACACACATAGTATAAAAGTACCACTACATTATTAGAGTTTGGAGCTTCGAATGATATTTCTAAGTATATTTTTATACTTTCTAGAATATACACATAAATGTGAGTGTTTTAGGGTGATGATTTTCATATGATAAATGGATTTTCAAAGACAGCATCAGTTTACCCAGTTCAATCGGCGCAGCAGATTCTTTCTTACATCTTCGCAATTGTGTGTGGAAGGAAGGGGAGTCAATCGCTACGAAGGGAACATATTGTTCATGTTATTCACCAACCCGTCCGCAAGAATTATGGGGAGTCGCAAGAGTTAGTCTAGAAAGTTTAGCAACTAGTTCTTGGCATAATGGAGTGGGTGTGAGATTGAGACAGGGTTTGTGTAACTTTTCATTGAGACAGTGGACTAATTTGCCCGAGACAAGTCTCCGTGTTATAAAAATCACAAGAAGACTTATTTACCCCCTCTAGCTCTAAGCAACACCATCTTTCACTAAATTAACTAATCACTTCCACACCACGCAATTCACAGTCACATACCCAAAAAAAAAAATTGTCTCCAGCTAGTCCTACTTGGGGTGTGCATAAGTGCTAAGTATATTATCCGATCTTCTTTCTAAAAATAATTATAACATCGCTTAAATTCTCATTGAGGATAACCGCTACTCCATTTCTCAGTTTCTCGTTTCCAGTCTAATAAAGTTTATATCCTGTGTTCTCAATCTCTAACCTACTGCTTAGTTTCATATAGACATACAATATCACTCTCCGAATCATAATGAATCCAACTCCATTTCTTGCATGTCCATTTTCTGATATTCCAAGCCAGAAAAGCAATAAAAGTCTTGCATGCATGGCTGTTGTCAGCTTGCTGTGGGTAAGGCAAGGTTAGCAAAGGCAAGTTGCATCAAGGGGATTGATCTCTCTGCTAGCCTAGTTCCCCTACCCATGGGAGAGTGACGGCGGAAGTTACCAGAGGAGTCATTTGGTTGGAGAAACAGCCGTCTGACTCCACTATTAATCTTCATATATTTAGTGCTCTTATATTTAGGAAGCTTGGAAGTATGTTTATTACAACGGGAAACAAGTTCCTAATTAAGCTGATGTTCTTATTCTTGACTTCTTTCTTCAGGAGGATCTTCGGGGGTCCGTTGTAGTATCACTGGATTGAGTCCTTTCCGTACTTGAACTGTTGGAGGCCTGCTATTCTTTCTTCTGGCGCCGTCTACTACAAGCTGCAAGGTCCACCACTCGCCTAGATGTCTCCAGCCATAAGGACGGGAAAGGCTATGGAAGTGGCCGGGAGTTTTCTCCATTTACACTAAAAGAGCAGTGAACACCAGGCTTTCAACCTGAGGGAGATACGGAACCAGTAGGATGACAATTCACATCTCTTACGATAAATCATTCGCGATGACCGAAATAGGACAGGACCATCTAAGCAACGAATAAAGTGCGGGCGAACTGGGGATAAAGACACAGGAAACATATAGCAATGGACTACTGGAATGTCTGACAAAAATAACTGCTCTGACGGAGTGGAGTGGATAGGTGCCCAGGATCATTCTACTTATTGGGGTCAAGCGAAGGAAAGCACCAGCCCTTGGAAGAGCAAGAAAGATAGATAGTGGTGGAATTGTGAATTGACTTTTTCTTTTTATTTGGAGGAATAATAGAGCCCTCAGATCGAAGGCTTTTTCTGTTGAGAGTTGTCAAAGATATATATTTTTTTTTTTTGGAAGTTAAAACAATTACGCACACATCGTACCTCCACCGAGGTTTCCCTTTGAAAAGGAAGGGATGATACCGCTGGGCCATTTGGTCCTTTGGTAAGAGTTGTCAAAGATATTTTGAAGACAAGAGAAAGGGTTAGAAGCCATACTCACTCCCGATCCTCGTAAACTTCATCCCAGCTTGTTAGAAGCAAAGTTCAGTTCGTCGACCAAAGGGCACCGATCTGATTGGATTGTAGCGCAGCTAGGCTTTCAGGTGCTGGGGGAACTTTATTGGCTTGGACTATTTTATAGTATAGTAAAGGGATAGGGATTTGGCTTTGACAAGACTAGAAAGGGAGAAGAAGAACAAAGATTCGGGTCGGAAAGCAGCCGTTATTATTCCATTGGCGGGACCATGGATTTTCACTTCCCAACATAAGGAATATTTTCTAGCCATTCATCGGGTCATTTTCTACTATTAAGATCTTTTAGTTTCAGAATTCAAAATGAGATTTTCTTCCTGACCCGTTAGCTACAGCCCCTATTTCTTACTAACCAATCCCTTTCTCAATTCCATGCCTTAGTTCTAGTTCTATTTTTTCATAGGCTTTTGCCTTCCCTTCTGTTACCTCTGAGACTACGACAAAAAAGAAACTTTAGGTTTCCTCAAAGGTATCAACAAGATTCATTTTTTAGGGGCTGTTGAAGGCCCTCAGCTATTCGATTATGAAGGCCTTCCCTAACCTAAGATCTATCTGTTCTTCCCGTTGACTCTCGTCAGCAAGAAAGATTCCCCTAAGAAACACCCTAAAACCATAACTAGAGCGAAGGTAGAGGATTTCGGGCCCAGCCTTACAAAAAAACTCAAGTTTTACATAATACAACATCTTGGACTTATGAGAACCCCAAAACAGCTAAGTACAAATATCCAGGCCTTAGATGGATATCAACCAGAATGCCTAGCTGCGAGTGTGAGATAAATATATAAGTTTCCCAACCAATCCCTGATATCTTTTCTTGTCCATTACCCTAATCATACTATCATAAACTAACTAACTTGATTATTATGAATTCAACAAATTACTTGTTAGAAAGGCCTGTCAGTAGTTTCAGAGACCAGAACCTCACCAACACTTGGTAAAAAAAAAAAAATTAAAGAGGGAGTGAGAGAGGAGAAGAATAAGAGGAAGTTGGCTATTATCTTTTTTACCTTTGTTATTGGAGGACTCTGAATTTTTGTGTAGACTGGGATTTTAGGATCCCTTTGTTCAAATTTAGATCCACAAGCACCACCTGAATCAGTTAAAAAAGAGAAGAAAAAATACAATATGTTAACAACTTTAAAAAGGACTTGCCAAACTAATACTTCTTTGCCATACTTGTGACATACCAGTGAGTATAATGTAAGAGGAAGAAATCAATCAACAACCTGAAACCTTCGGTTGCCGCTCATCACAGGAACTTCCACATCCAGGTATGGAAGAAAATAAGAAGATATCCATTAGTCTTAGCTATTAAGGAATGCAGTGTAGACTTGTTACAAAATAACAAGAGCAAACAAACCAAGCCAGGAATGAAACAAAAGACCATATTAGATACAAGTAGATGGCATGAAAACAATATAAAATACAAGTAGATGGCATGACAAACCAGTTAAGATGTTTAAAAACTTCAAAAAATTCATTCTTGACTGGGAAGCCTGATTCCTTGAGCTTGTCTGCAAGAATATTTGCCATTCTTTCAGACTGCTCCAATGTCTGTTAAAAGGAACCAAAAAAGAAGGCAAATGAAATTTTAAAAAGTAGAAAAATAAAAATAAAAAATAAAAAATAAAGTAAAAATAAAAAAAACCTTTGTAAGGAGGCAATAGTTTACTATCCAACCCCAGAAAAAATAGTTGACTGGGATTGCATGAGGACACCGGTCAACCAGCATAAAAGCTATTAGTTAGCCAATACTACACCAGTGTCATCAAATTCACGAGAAAGAAAGTAGGGAACTGAGGAGGCCAGTATTGTAACATACACCGTCATTTGCCTCGGTCACACAAGATCCTATACCATCACCAAATCTCTCGTAGATTTCAAGCAACGACATCACAGACACCATCAACATCTTCTTCTTCTTGCATATCTGAGCCAAATTACTGCTTCCACTGCCCATTAATTTCTGCTCCTCAACAATTAGTGACAAGATCTTAGTTGAAATCCTTTCACGTAATGTCTCAATTCTAGTTAACCATTAGGTCTTTTTTCGTTGTTCTTCAGCACATCCACAACCATCTAATGAAAAACAGAAAAATCCAACCGGAAGAAAGCAAAGCAAAGCAGCCAACTTAATGGGCTGTCCTCCTTCCGCATAATGGCAAATGAGATCCTGAAGCTCCTTGCGATTTGTGCGATATAGGGAAGTACTAGTAATCTCCCATAGTCCTCCCTGTCACAAAATTGTATTGAATAGAATTAGTGTAATTTATCCCAAGAGTGATCTGAATGATAAATTTTCTAACATCAATATGAGTAATATAATACAAAAGCTGCATACCACTTTCGGCAGGCATAACATGAAATACAACTTGAAAATAGAACGTGTAGGGCTCCACTTAATACCATAACTGTACCGAAAACAAAATCAATTATATAAATCAAAACCTCAATCAAACATATTAACCCAAAAAAGGAAACCAAGAAAGAGATGAATTTTGACTTCTACCATATAAACTCCAAAAGTTCATGAATAGGGGGTAACTCCTGGTCCTTAGGCACCAAAACTTTATATTCCCCCACAACAGTGCAGTTCGACATAAAGTCACACAGTAATCAGCTAGGCGCAAAATCGATAAGCCTCCTTCCTTCCTTCCCTATTGAACCTTTTAGAACTTGAAACATCAAACAAATGGCAAAAATAAATAAATAACAATACGTATCAACCAACACAACAATTTGGAAGGACACATACGCATATATTCTCTCTCTGATAAGATCAAATGTTAGTATTTAAAAATAAAAAATAAAAAAATAGTGGCAAGAGCAGAGATGGATCTATGATGGACACCAAGGCTGAGTGAATAAACGATCAAAGAAAAGATTGAAAAGTTTAAAAGTTGAACGCACAAAAAATAGAGATCTGAAATATTACCTAGTAATTATAGGATTCGGCGGCGACATCCCAGGATCTGTTCTCCCGGTGCAAGTAAAAATGTTAAATTCAATTTTTTTTTTTTTTGCTTCACCTGTGACAACTTGTGTGATTGGCGAAATCAATTATTATACTTTTTAAATTATTAAGTAGAATGATTTGTGCTACCAATGGTCCGGATTACATAATAATTTCTTTAAAAAATTTCTAAAAATGAGCGGATGCGTGTAAAATTGTTACTCTATATGACAATGAAAACTTGGACGCATCAATTTGAAAAAGTATGTTATTAGGTGCGTGGGAAAAATTTTTACATATCGTGTCAAGTGGTAATTGATCGAGACCAAGAGTCCCAACCCCCTGTATAATGTAATAGTTTCTTAATTTTTAAATGGACCTAGCAAATTAAATAAGATAGCAAAAAAAAAAACTTATAAATTTTCCATACAGATACATACGTGCCTGATGATAATTGGTCCATAATCACGTAATAATTTTTATGTGTTAAAAGATCATTTTTATTTTACAATGAATTTGTATTAATGAACATACTAATAATATTGCATACCCATTTAGAACTTATTACTTTTACTTTCCGAAATATAGAAAGTTAGGTAAGCCTTTATTTATTTGTAATATATTAAAATATAAAAAATGTTTTCATATTAAAATGACAAAAAATAAAAAAATACCTTTAAATTTAATGATCCATTTGCTTCACTTTCCGTTCAACTCCACTGAGTTTCTTCAAAGGGAGCTTAAATTGTACTCATCTTTTTATTTTATAATAATTAATATGATAAATTTATTCTTACTTTTTATTTTAATATTTTTTTTTCCCTGTTTTATTTTAATAATTGAAATAACAAAGTACCCTTCATCTTCTAAATGATGTTTACAACATTCATGTACAAAGCAGGGCAAAACAATCATTTCAGTTGCAAAATTTAGAGGAGTGCAATGCGTCAAATGTGCAGTCCATACGTTATGTGTGTGTGATATATATATATATATATATATATATATATATATACACACATGTGTAGATGTAATCCAAGCCTGTTATCTCAAGATCGCTCTCCGCTGCGTATTCGCAAAAGCTCAATGCTAGCATCTCTAATAAAATTCGAGCTATGTATCTCTTATATGATGATGAGGCCACTAATAAAAATATTAATTTGTCCTCAATTTTAAAAGATATTATACCCTTCTTTTTTTTTTTTTTTTTTTTTTTTTTTTTTTTTTGAAGTATTAACATATTTAAGTTATAAGGAAGTTGACAAATTTAAAGTTGAATAAATGATTCCAATTATAGATATAGATATAGATATACGGGAAGGTTCTCATGTGATCCAAAATAATGGACTTTCCAACCGAACAAAATTCAATTAGTCAATTACACTTTATTACTGACTTAACCAGAATTAATAATATTAACTTTAATAATCAATTTATTCTGTAACACAGGTTATATTTGTCACTAATCCAAGACGATTTTTTATAGTTTTGATATCGGCACATGAATCGATTTTTATGGCATCTGTCATTTTCTAGACAGTGAAAAAGAAGGAATGGTGTGAGAAAAAAACAAATATAACCAACGAGTCTATAGCCTAACGGTACAAGACTCTTACTTTCCAAAGGGAGGTCAAGAATTCGAACCTTAGTGGAGACAGTATGTGTGAGTCCCAACCAGGAAAAATAAAATAAAATATATATATATATATATATATATATATATAGAGCAGAGATAACAATGTGTTCTGGATCTGAATATATATTTAATAAGAGCCCTTCTTCATACCATTTCTGTTATTTTCCCCACAGCAAGGTTGCACACGGGAAACATAATCACAAGATTCAACTAGCATGAAACCTGTTCAACTTTTTTTTTTTTTTTTTTTTTTTTAATCTTTTGTAAACAATCAAAAGCTTTCCTTTACTCTTCCATTAATTTTCTAATTACAATATAACTTCACGAATACCTTTATACATCATAAAATCACGTATTTATTTTATATGTAGAAAAAATAATATTTTTAATTTATATTAATTTTCAAATTTACATATTTTTTGTTTTTTAATTCTCATATGTTGGGGAATAAATATGGTAATTGTGTTGTGGCTGTAATGGTGAAGATGGTGGTTGTAATAGTGTGAATATGGGGTAGTAGTTGAGATTGTAAGAAAGATGGAAGAGATTTAAGAGGAGAAATATTGAATAAAGGTATTGGCTAATTATGGTAAATTAACTATTAAAGTTAACATTATTAACTATGGTTATGTCTAATAAAGTAATAAAGCATAATTAACTAATTAAGTTTTGGTTCCTTAAAAAGTCCATTGTTTTGGACCGCATGAGAGTCTTTCTGTATATATATATTTTTGTGTGAATTACTCATTGAAAAAGAAGTGAAAACGAACTCTCAAATTTTCTTTTACCTACGTTTTATTATTATTATTATAATTATATATTCCACCCTCGAAGTTGATTATCTATTTATCAAATTATTTACGAGTTCGTTTGGAATTATTGTTGTATGGAATTATTGTTGTAATGGTAAAAATGTTTTTATCAGTAGAGCTGTCATAAATGTAGTGTTTTGAGTAGAAAGCATATTAAGCGTCTGGTGATGCATTATATAAAACACTTTTTATACTTAAAGTATTTTTAAATTTGTTTGGTAACATTATTGCTTAAAACACTCTATTACTAATTTTACAATATTAATAATAAATGTGTGCATTATTCAAATATAATTTCAAGATATGTTAAATTCATTTAAATCAATAATTCATGAAACAACTCGAGAAGTACTCTTTTATTAAACGATTAAATGTGCACTTTTATAAAGAATTTATAACAAAAATCTTGGAAATCTAAAATATTAAGAGTTATGTGTAGAAAATGTGAAATTGGACTATAAATATTCAAGGGAATTGGACATGAAACTTGGTATTAAATATCATTGGCCAATCACAACATCCTATTTTTTTACAATTAGGTAAATGAGGTGTTTTGATTGGCCTGATACGTAGTAACTATACGCTACCCTGGTATGGTGTATTTTCATGTTTAACATATTAAGATGCAAGCAAAATAAGTTGTGATCTAAGTCACATAAAATCATATGTACTTTTGATGATACTTCAATTGTGTATGATGAAAGACTAATTTAACTTTCAAAAACAACTCACTGTTGAGTAGGTTGATGTTGAGTGGGTTGAAGAGAATTAACATCCCTGAGATGAGAAAAATGGAGAAACTATATATATATATTTTTTTTTTGCATGTATGTGTGTGTGTATATATATATATGTATAGATATATGTATAAATGTAAGTATAATTATAAACCTCTCTGGGTATCTCATAATTGGTAATTTAATAATAAGAGAAATAATGAAAAAAGTTTAAATAATAACTTTTAAAAAATAAATTTAAAAAGTAGGATTTATTTGTCCAAATAAAAATTTTATAGGACTAAATTCTCCTTAACTTGTAAAAATAGGATTATGATGTAATTATTATAACTTTTTATAGGATTATGTAAATATTACTATTGCTGGGTGCCACAAAGCAAAATTTGTAATTGTTTTTAAAAAAAAAAAAATTACTAATTGAGTGGTGCCGGGAGAGATTAGGGATGGCAAAATTTGATACGACCTGTCAATACGATTCGAACACTACACGAGTTAGCAGGTTTGAATTGACCTTAAACATGTTAATACAATTAATCATTTTAGTTAATCGTGTCGTATTTGGGTTAAGGTGTTCAATCCGTTTATACAGATTTAATTATACGTGTCAACATGACTTGAACACAAGACGAGTTGAGGTGTTTAACCTGTGTAACCTGTTTATACACGTTTAATTATACTTGTCATAATTAAATTTTTATTTGAGTTTTAAAATTATTCTATAAAAGTGTGTCTTATAATTTACTCTTTTATAAATTAAAAATTATGTAATAATTTGGTTAGATTAATTGAAATTTATATATTTTTAGTATTTATTATTTGATTGAGAATTATTAATAATTTAAATAATATAATATTTTATTGGGTAAAGTGCATTAAACCCCTTGAACTATTGGTCATTTGCAAGAAACCCCCTAAACTACAAAAAAAAAACCCTGAACTATGATTTTGTTGCAATTTACCCCCTTGAACTATTGGTCATTTGCAAGAAACCCCCTTGAACTATGATTTTGTTGCAATTTACCCCCATGACATCAACTTCCGGCACCGAAAATTTTGAAAGACCAGTTTACTCTTATAACACACTGCGTCGTTTTAACTTATACACTTCTTACTCTTTTTTTTTCTGCCAAAAGATGTTTTTCACCCAACACAACCCAAAACTAAGAGCTGGAGAGAGGAGAAAATCCGAGGTCGGCGGGATAGCTCGGTCTCGGATGATGGTGGCTTGTGCGCAGAGGACTCGGTTGTGATGAGAGCTCGGTTGACTCGGCCGTGAACTGTGGAGGCGGCGACGAGCTCAAGGTGGCTCGACGGTGAACTGTGGACGGCTGTGTGCTCGAAACACGGACAACGGTGTGCTCGGCTATGGAGATGGCGGAATGGGCCGGCGAGATTGGAATGGACTGTGGAATGGACCGGCGAGCAAAGTGAACTGAATGGCGGGCAAGGCGGTGACGGCGATGGGCTGACGCAACGGTGCAGAGAAATGCGATATATATGGCCGACGGATCTGGCGGGTGGTGCAACGGCTATGATGGAGCTATGACAAGAGACCCACCGATCCCAGCAACAAATTTCTCTGCTTCATTGTCCCTTTCAGTCAATCAATTCGCGTGGACATACCCTAATAGTTCCAGGGGGTTTTTTGCAACTTTTATAATTTAGGGGAGTTTCTTGCACATACCCCAATAGTTCAGGGGGTTTTTTTTTCAACTTTTATAGTTCAGGGAGTTTCTTGCACATACCTCAATAGTTCAGGAAGGTTTTTTTGTAACTTTTATAGTTCAGGAGAGTTTCTTGCACATACCCCAATAATTCAGGGGAGTTTAATACACTTTACCTTATTTTATTTTTATAAATATATCGGTTTAATTCGTATAATAAATAGATCAGAACCGTACTTAAGGGTTCTTAATATACTTATTAAACGGGTTGGGATTGAGTTGTTTAATACTAGTATAATACATGCAAACAAAATTTGCATCATTCCTTTTTGTGTCATACTGTTCTACAGTAGTTTCAGAAGTTCCAATCTTTTTACCTTGATCCTTTATTTCTCAGCCTCGGTGTGTATCACAGTCCCATCTCTGCCCTTGCCCTTTTTCTTTCTGAAACAACATTTGAGATGGTATGCGTATCGAGGATTTGGCCTCCCAGCCGATTGTTATGTCAACGAACAATCAAATTACAATTACAGCTACAACTCAATGGGTTACGATGCTGCTTGATGAAGTTGTAGCATATGTAAGGTAGAAGTCAGAATCATATTTGCTTTTGTTTCTTTCTTTAGTTGTTGTTCACAACACACCGAAAATATTAAATCTTTAATTATTTATTTATTTATGTTTGGTTAATTTGGGTTTCGGTTTTTGAGTTTTTTTTGCAGTCACGATTTTGAGTGGAGCCCTAAAGATTCTATTTTCAAATTGATTATCATGCTTTGCCTGCCGGAAATGGTATGCTTCTGTAGCAAATATTACTGTTAGAAAGTCTAAGTATATATGTATGTTGTGGGGATTAATTAGACGGACTAAGGCCATTCCAGAGGTCCCTTATTGTGATTTATTCAAATTATTGTGACAGCAAGAGCGGTGGGAGACTCTTAGGGCAAGTTTACTTCGTACAAAAGTAAAGTGCATTCAGGAACTAACTGTCCATTCCGCAGAAGAGGGAAAGCTCATTGAGTTGGTTGCTTTGCTTTCGGTAGATTCGACTGATTTTCACACTGAGTCAAAAAATTACTATGGTCAAACTGACAAGTTTACTGCAATTGAGATATCACGACAACGCGTTGCAACTAAGATGGTGTCACTAATTGTTGAGGAGCGGAAACTAACCGGCAGTAGAAGTAATAAATTGGTTCAGAAAAAGAGGTTGATGATGTCTGTGATGTTATTGCTTGAAATCTTTGAGAGGATTGGTGAGGAGATAGAATATTTGGTGTCCGGATCACAGCTCATTGTATGTTACATTAATACTTCCTCAGTTTCTTGTGAAATTGATGACATTGTTTGTTTCAGTCATTCTTCAATTTTATTTGCCTTTCTTTGATTCATTAATGCAGCAGACTGAGAGTTCAAAGCGGGGCCGAAATAATGGCAGAGTTACTTGTTTTCAAGCTCCAGGATTCAGGCTTCCCAGTCACAAATGAAATTGAAGTTTTTAAACATATGATGAATTGGTTTGTTATACCATATAATTGTATTTTATATGGTTTCTCTTGCTATCTTCTTGTATTTTGTACCCTTTTCTGTTTTACTTTGTTATTGTGATTTATAACAAATTTTGCCCCGAATTCCTTAATAGCCAACACTAACGGATATTTTTCTTCTTTTCTTCCATATTTGGACATGAAATTAACGATTTATTAGCAAAAAATTATTGGATGAGCGGCAAGGGAATTTGTCAGGTTGTTGTTGGGTTCCTTTCTCTTACAATAAACTCAAATGTATTTCATGATTGTGCCAAAGAAGAAACAGTTTGACACATCTTGTTTAAAGTTGTTAATATATAGTATTTTTTCTTCCCTTTAATTTTTTATATTTTTCTTTTGATTCAGATGGTGGTTGTGGATCTAAATTTGAACAAAAGGATCCTAACATCCCAGTGTATACAAAGATTCAGAGTCCTCCTATAACAAAGGTAAGAAACATCTCTCTATGTCTCTTTTAATTTTTATATAAAGTGTTGGTGGGGTTTTGGTCTCTAAAACTACTGACGCTTCTTCTAACAAGTAATTTGTTGAATTCATAATAACTAAGGAAGTTAGTTCATGATAGAATGATTAGTCTAAGGACTTAGAATATAGGAAAAGGCACATGCAAGAAATGGAGTTGGATTCATTGATTAGAGAGTGATATTGTATGCCTACATGAAACTAGTTATTAGGTTGGAGAAAAGTTTAGAAAACTGAAAACATGGGATATAAACTTTATTAGACAGGAAAAGAGAAACTGAGAAATGGAGTAGGATATCTTCTTTTTTTTCCTAAATGGAGAACTAGGATATCAACTTCATTAGACCAGAAAAGAGAAACTGGGAAATGGAGAAGGGGTAATCATCAATGAGAATTTAAAAGCTGCTATAATTATTATTAGAAAGAAGATCGGATAATACACTTAGCACTTATGCACACCCCAAGGAGGACCAGAAGGACATATTTTTTTTATTTTGTATTTTGGTAAGTGACCGTGAGTTGCGCGGTGTGGACGTGGTTAGTTAATTTAGTAAAAGACAATGTTGCTTAGACATAGAGGGGGTGAATAGGTTTTCATGCTTGATTTTTATGATTAATTAGCTGATTAAAAAATAAATGTAAACCAATCACAAAATTAACAATAAAGTAAAGCAAGTAAAGGAAAGAACACGCCCGATTTTTTAGCAAGGAAAAAAACCATGGAGACTAGACTTCTCGGGCAAATCAATTCACTATCTCGAAATCTTGTCTCAGTCACATCGTTTTCTCTGCCAAGAATGAGTTGCTGAACAACCCAGACTGACTCGTTCGTTAGCTTTAAATGGACCAAATATGAGCCAAACCGTTTTTTATTTTTTTCCTAAACGATTGTAAGCTAATCTCTGAAGAGAACTTAATATCACAAATTAGGCTAGTAGTTTTAAAGTAACCTAAGAACTAAATGGTGGAATTTGAGAGAGGAGAAAGTAGAATTATTTATAAATAGATAATAAAAAGCAGCAATATGAAATTTAGAAGATGAAACTAACATGGAATATGGTGATTGAATGTACTAAATGAGCATCAGAAGATGCCTTTGTAGTATCAAAGGGAAAAGGACCATTATTCAAAGAAAAAAATGGGGGACATTATCCTGTTGTGGTCCTGTTAGTGGAAGCTCCTGAGGGAGGAGGCCTCAATACAAACCTTATTATCGTTTGCATGTATTGCACTAATCATTAGTAGCAATTCTGATTCTAAATCTAACAAGGGTTAGCCCAGTGCCAAGACTCCTACCATTGCGATGCCTGAAGAGGATTAGATGTACGCAGTCTTACATCCACATGTGGAGAGGCTATTTCAGTGTCGAACATGTGACTCCAGATTACAATGACAAAACCATACCATTCCGCCAAGGCCCACCCTCTCATTATGTGTCTTTTCTCATTTCATATACAAATGTATGATTCTCTTAATAAGGACTGTTTCCATTTATGAGTACTAATCTCTAGTTATCCTTATTTTATAAATTTATGTATTTATTAAATTTATTCGACACTCATTCATTGATGTTTTATTATAGTTAATTTCAAATAAATTTACATTTCAATCACACCGACCAAATCTGGTCAATTAAAATCAACCATTCACAAGTATAATAATATTACTTATTATTGATTCCAATAGCTATATCTACATAAATCTGGGTTCAATTGTTTAACACATTGAATCACAGAGTCTGGACATAACTTATATATTTCTCTCTGTTCGTACCATCTTCCAAGTGTAACTCCATGAGATGAAGTCATAAGCATGCCAGGACAACTAGATATACTAGTCCTTGCCTATCTACCATCTATAGACTGTACATATGTATATATATTTTTTGATAAGTTATAGTCTGTACATATGGGTATAGATGTATGATCGTTAAGCATATTTCACATTCATATCATGTTTAACATGTCTGCATTCATGTCACTATAACATATAATAAATAGCATGTACTAAGGAGTTGCAATCCATTTTTCTCTATTTTGATTTTTTTTTCTTTGAAGTGTAGATGTGTAACGGTGTGCGTATCCCATGTGTGTATTTCCCAAACCTAGTTAATCAATGATTTTGTACTTTGCACATTAAGGAAATTGAATTGAAGCCACTGTAATTAGAAATCTCAAACAACCTAGTCATATGGTTTATTATCCGTGTATCCCAATTCCACCAGGGAGAACAGACTCATTATGAACTAGATTTACATATTTTTAAATTGAAGCATTTAAACCACCCCAAGGGGTACCTTGGGGTTGGCTCAAGAGGGTAAGTCACTTGGCCTTGATGCCTCATGAAACATCGGGTGTAAAATTCGACTCTTATTGGATACAAACAATTCCTTGAGGGGGTGTGTGTGTGTGAGTATCAACTAGGAAAAAGAAAAAATTTGAAGCAATTAAGATTGTCACTTGCCCTTTTCAACTTATAATAGGCTTGTCCAGTCCTCTTTATGTAGGTTGTTCCTCTAGCCTCTCTACAGGTCACATCTCTTTAGAGATCGGCTTCTTGTTTCATCCCTTTTTCAGGATTCACTATTTTCTTTTATTCTCCTCTCTCTCTCTCTCTCTCTCTCTCTCTCTCTCTCTCTATATATATATATATATATATATATATAATATGTGAGTTTTTAGGAATTGGCTATCTTCTATTTTAATATAATTAGTTTATTCTATATATAAATTTTGACCTTTTTCTTCTTGATATGTGCATATAAAACATAGAAAATGAAATATATGTTTGAGTACGATATGATGTTCCTTCTACGAACCCATTTATGTGGGAATTAATAAATTCAGAATTCAGTTATGGGAGCTTTAGTGCTAGAATTCCATCAGAACATAACTTTGTCATGTATCTTTTACATGTATTGGAAGTCCCAGCATTATGTTAGCATGATTTTGTATGCATTTGTTGTAAAGAATAACTCAGCAAATCATCGGTCCCACTCCTTGTCATAAAGAGTATGGTAGTTATAGTATACTGTATCCCATTTCTGCCTTCCGTCTTTTGTAATCTTAGTTATGATAGTAATTGTTATTTACCATCCCATTTTTCCAGAAGCAAACAAGTAGAATGCCACTTGAGCTGCTGAGCAGCAACGGAGGTCAATCTCAACGAACTCTTCACAGGAGAAACCAGGTTTACTTTCTATGGTGCAGTCAATTTCTATGTCACCGGGGTTTAAAACATGGTTCAGTCCAAAGTTTTGCATAGCTACTGAAGCTCAGACAAGGAAAACATTCCAAATGATCAGGCGACCTGTGCCAGGTCCTGTGTTGAGCAAAAAATTGTCCTCTTTTCTATCAGTCATCAAGAGGGGTATGCGTGACATGCCTAAGTGACATATTTTCAGTTATGGATGATGATATTATCCTCCCTTTTCTAGATTTTCCTTGCTACTTTATAGATCCAAATTATTCCTAGGGCATCTTTTTGTTGTAGATTTGGTTATTCTTTGGTTGGAAGTTTTACATTTTTTCTTATTCTATATGATGATTGATGATGAGTTTTATACAGGCATATGTGGATGGTAGCATTTTCTTTTTCACCAACTTCTTGACTTATAGGCGTATGAAAACTGTAGTATCCTTTTACATGGAAACATTGAAGTTATGTGGGACTTCTTTAAATCCATCCAATCTAGAACTAATAGAAGGAAAAATGTGAACCTTAATTCCAAGTCTCGGGTGCCTACTGAAGGTAATTTACTCATAAAACAGGAAGTCCTATCCTACTTTCAAAACCTCTTAGGCAAAGGCCCTCCCTTTTTCAACCATATATTACCAAGTTTGTTCCTCCAGAAATCCTTTATGTTCTTTTTCCTCCGTGTAGAAATGACAAGTTGCATGCTCTTCTTGAACAATGACAGGCCCCTGGCCTTGATGGTTACAGTGCCCATTTTTTTAACACATGCCCATTATTGGCAGTGACGGCCTTTGTGAAGGAAGAAGAATATCAGACATCGTTGTATTCGCCCAGAGCTCCTAGCTAGTTACCATAAGTCTTATCGCTCTTCTTGATGTGCCCTTAAGATTGATATCAGAGAAGCATTCTATTCACCCATGAGCTCCTAGCTGGTAACCATGAGTCTTCTCCCTACCCTTGACGTGCCCTTAAGATTGATATCAAAAAGGCATTAGACTTTGTCATTTCGGATCATTATTGAAATCATCTACATTTTCAGATTTCCCTCTTGCGTTGTGGGTTTCGTCAAAGCTTGTGTTAAAGGCCTGTTAAGGCTGATTCTCTTTCTTTTTGTCCTTGCCAAGAAATTTTTTGCATCCACCCTACCATTTGATCTCCAACACAAGAAACTATCAATTTCCAGCCTGATTTTTGCAGATAACATTGTTCTCTCCCCCATGTGGCTACTTTGAGCTCCTATTCAATCAAAGTACGAATAGCTCATTTATTTTTTATCTGGGGTTGACCAACCTATAGAAACTCACTTTCTACATACTAGACACTTATTAAAAATTATTAAAAAAATATATATTTTTTTTAACAGGAAATCGCATCTCGAATTCGGATTGCTGTACAAATTTATCTCGTAGATGTCATTCTAAAGAGTCCCATGTAGATGTCATTCTAAAGAGTCCCATTATAAACCATTACAAGGAGTTTGGATTTAGTAACTAAATATTCTACCTCAACATCGATTCTCTCAATAATTTCAGGCAACAAAATCACAGACATCATCAAACTTTTGTCTCACACATCATCAAACTTTTGTCCCGCACTAGCTCTAAAAGTCTCTCCTTACAGCTCTACACTCAGTTCTTCCCTAATAAACAGTGAGAATGCATTTCAATCAATAATTCTACCCACGGCTACAATTCTCTAAATCTTCCTCTACACTATTAGAACTCTCTAAAATCCCCCACTCCCCACACAAAAAAACTCTAAATCTAACTCTCTACACTCGCAACTTTTAACGGGTTAATTTTGGAAGGAAAAAAAAAAAAATTGAAGAAAGAAAGTGATAATTGGATGGCTGATCTTAGTCGTCAATCATGGAGCCAGATCCTCATTATAGTTTCCTACCAATCTAAGTAGGTGTCGGCTGATCAAATGGTCATTGACGAACTTTGATTTTGATCAATCATTTGATGATCGTAATACCTTGCCATTGATGAAAAAAAATAAATAATAATAAAATAATAATAATAAAAAAATATCATAAAAGTCTAGATGAGAAAAAATACCATGTCAGAAAGCAAGCAAGCAACAAAATAATCTCCAAGTAATAATACTACTTATAATTTAAAATACTTCTTTGGATACATATAATAAGCATACAAAAATTATATGTATCCTTGCATAATACAGTCATCCCATCCTCTTCTTTATTAACTGGGTAGCTTTCAACATGGGGCAAAACCGGTCCATGATGAGAATAATGGTGGCTTCGTCTGTCTCAACTCGTGTTTTAATATCCAAAGAAGAACAGACCAAAAATTCAAACTTTAAGCTAGTACGGACACCATTTTCTCCATATTTAGTATAATTGTGGCCAGAATTAGATAATAGCACGTTCGGTTCAAGCATGTAATACACAATCAAACTATTACAAGACAGACATAGTCAGGTACTCTGCTTTTCTAAAATGAATGCAAATATTCAATTCACATAACTACTCTTGTGCTTCAGCATTAAAAGAAGAATATAGTATTACTCCACAACTGGGTAAAAATGCAGGACAATATTTATGGATCAAACTAAAATCCATTAGTACAACTTAAGATAGGAGAAATACTCTCTCATTAGAGGCTTCAAATACAAATGTTGCGCCACTTCTGAATGTTATGCCACACGGATGATGACATATTCTAAACTCCTCTCTTCTATACAAGTGTGAACCATTTCGCAATTCTCTAGAATTGTTCAAAACGGTATAGAATTGTACAAAATAGCTTAGAATTTTCTAGCATTGTATAAGATCATTCTTTGGAGCATTATAAAACCTAATGTAGAATAATCCCGACCATTGGATCGCTGACACTTTTACACATCTTAGTCATTCTTTGTAAAGCCTTGGCCTATATAAAGAGGTTATAAAGAGTTTTTAAAAGTAGTACAAATTGTATACATTTACAACTGAATTAAATCCATTAGTACAACTTACAATAGACGAAAGGTGATTCATATAACCTTTATGATCTCTAACGTATACATCACCCACATTGGACAAGTCTCTAAGAGCAAATACGCATTAAGACGAGGGATAGAACTTAAGAGCAAATACACATTCTCACTATGCACTGCTATTCTTCTCAAAATATACTTGTAGTCATAAACCAATACGAATATTCACTAATGGTGATTGTCTTGGCATTGCTAGGTCCATGCTGCTTCTCTGTTAAAGTGGAAAGGTTATTAAGATATTCTTTATGATTTTGAACATAAACTTTACCCATATCCGACATGGCTATGAGATAGAGAGAAGATGGCGATCAAAGGTGGTAAATATACATGAACATTTCAACGAACACTTGGCGAGTGCTAACAAGACACCACTAAATCAAATAAAGGATCACACAACACATTTCAAACAAATCAAATAAAGGATAAAGAGATAACAATCAAATTCTTCCAATTATTTTATTCATTTTTTTTTCATTCAAGAAGTTTGACCCCCCTCTAGTTTTTTTTTTTTTTTGCATTTGGGGGTCTTATATTGAATTTAAATGTGTCTCACAACCGAAAAGAATTCGGGAGAGGGGTCATTTCGTTTTTGTGAATTTGGATGAATAGGTTCAAGAGATGAGAGAATTAAGAATACCCACCAGAAAGACTAATCTAATCCATAATGCTGTCCCGGAAATGCAACATTTTTGTTGCTTGACCAACCATTAGGAGAAGCAAATACAAGGGGTACGCCAATCAATAAGATTGAGGAAGTAAGGGAAAGATAAAAGAACTTTTTGACATAGACGGTGGGTAGGCAAATTTCATCGGCGGGTGCACATGAACATTTCACCGAACACTTGGGCAGGTGCAAACAAGACACCCAAAGGATATACACAACACAATTCAAACAGAGAAAATTCGAATCAAATAAAGGATAAATAGATACCAATCAAATTCATTATAAAAGAGCAAATACAGACACATTTCATGGAACACTTGGTGGGTGATTCAAATCAAAGAGATAACAACGAAATTCAACCTACAACAGATAATGGAAATAGTATTAATGCAATGAACATTTCACCGACAGTGGGCACAGGCACATTTCATCGGTGGATACATATGAACATTTCACCGAATGCTTAGCGGGTGCAAACAAGACACCCAAAGGATATACACATGACACAATCCAAATAGAGAAAATTCGAATCAAATAAAGGATAAATAGATACAATCAAATTCGGGCATATACACAGGCACATTTCTTGGAACATTTGGTGGGGGATTCAAATCAAAGAGATAACAACGAAATTCAACATACAACAGATAAAGAAAATAGTATTAATGCCATTCATGATTGAAAAAAGAAACAGATACATATTTTGATTCTGGATTTGAATTCTCAAGCACAGTTTACCAAACATCGGCTTCCGAGAGAAACCGAAGGAGAAAACACTAGATAATGACATACTATTAAATTCTGAACTAATTTATGTCTTGAATTCTCAGTTAGGGCTCAATATGCTCAGTATTTCTTAATTGATCTCAAACTTTTCTCTCTCTATGCATAAGATATATAAATAAATAATTATTTTAAAATTTAAGTACTTAATTTTTAATTTTATCAGACAACACTAGTAGAAAAAATTTATTAAGTGTAAATGAAATTATAAGAATAAATATATATATATATATATATATATACAAACGCCAAATATTATTCCCTCTATATCAGATATATAAATAAATAGATCATTTTAAATTACCAATAACAATTGGATTATTCATATTTATTTTTTATTTTATCAGTATAAATGAAATTATAAAAATAAAAAATTTTATATAGAAATGCCAAATATATTTTTGTAATTATTGAGTATAAATAAAATTATCAAACTCTTCTCCCACTTTGGCTCTCAAATTCTCTCCTTGTAGTTACACACTCATTTTAGTATTTGTTGGTTTACAAATGAGGCTGCTACTAGGCGTCCTCTCCCCTAATAAACAATGAGAATGCATTTCAATCAACAATTCTACCCACTGCTACAATTCTCTAAATCTTCCCCTACAACCCTCTAAAATCACCACTCCCCACACAAAGAGACTCCGAATCTAACTCTCTACAGCAGCAACTTTTAATGGGTTAATTTTGGAGAGAAAAAAAAAATATATATATATATATATATATATATATATATATATATATATATTGAAGAAAGAAGTGATAATTGGATGATCATAGAGCCAGATCCTCATTATAGTTTAGGTGTCGGCTAATCAAATGGTCATTGACGAACTTTGCATTTGATCAACCATTTGATGATCGTAATACCTTGGCATTGATGAAAAAAAAAAAATTTATTATAAAGGTCTAGATGAGAAAAAATACCATGTCAGAAAGCAAGGAATCAACAAAATAATCTCCAGGTAATATACTACTTATAATTTAAAATACTTCTTTGGGTACATATAATAAGCATACAAAAATTGTCATGGTTGGCCTGAGTTAGTTGTTCCTAGCTTATTAACTGAGTTTGTTGTTCCTAGCTTATATGGGACTTTAGATAAATGCACTGATTCAGTTAAGAAGTCCCTAGCGTATAGAAAACGCTTAAACGTATAGCAATGTCCAAAACATTAAATGAAGTTTGAAACTAACACATAATGATACGAGCATTTCGTAAATAATAACTATTAGATAATAGCATAACAAATAGAGAAAATGATGTTCTGCAACTCTAATTCTCAAACTCCTTACAAATACTCCAACAAAATGAACTATTTCTGTGTATTCCAAAGTTGAATAAGAGAAAAATAATTTAGAAATCAGTTGATTCTAAGTGTTTCTGGTTTTGATCTTTTTTTCATTTTCAGTGGATTTGTACTCGAAATTATCTATAGGCTCAAACCAAGCCTGAACTAAAGATGAACCTTGACTAGTTTAATGAAGCAAACCAAGATTAAACACCCGTGCCTAGGCTTGCTGCTTCAAGCTCCAGTAGAGCATGAACGCCATTTCCGGCTGCACCAACCTTGAAGAGATCAATATTCAGCTCAGCTTGCTCATTTTCAACCTGCGAATATATCAGTAAAAGCAACTCATTTTTTAATATCCAATGAAGACCAAACCAAACAATTCAAAATTTTATGCCAGTAGGGGACACAATTGACAATTCTCTCCATATTTAGTGTAATTGTGGCCGTGAAGCATGACAGTTTGTATACATCGAACATTAGAAAATGCTTTTCAGCGTGCGATAGTTTATGATATTTTCGCATACACTTAAAGAGGGGGCAAATGGAATGGCCAAAGACCAGGGACCCAGTAAATTGCAATATTACAGCATTTTTAAAAGTTTTTGCACCTTTTGAACACAATGGTGAGTTTGTTGATTTGGAAAGTTAAAGTTTTAGTTGACCAAATAGGGAATTTGGGGTTAGATAACCAATCTTTACAAATTTGCACAGACCCACCCATCACATTGAATCAATGAAGGTGATAACTTCATATTCATACGAGAGTAATCAAACATTACTTCTCAAACAATGTAATACACGCTCAAAACTATTGTATGACCATAAATAAATAAATAAATAAAATTCTATTAAATAGTCATGCAACTTGAATCTTTCTCAATACTGATATCCAAATTTTGCAACACTCTAAAGAGCTCTGTAATGTTAATTTACAAATAATACATAGTAAAATCCACCACACTCTTCTAAAAATCCAATTTCATCCCAATATTTTAAACAACCTAACTAAGAGTTACAACATTTGATTTCTAATTAAGATAATAACGAAGAAGCCTTAATGAGCCAAAATCATCCATTTAAGCATCACAAATTTCGCCATATGCATAATAAAATAATAGCATGGTACAGGTACTCTAATTTTTTAAATGAATGCAAATATTTAATTCAAAAAACTACTCTCGAACAAGGGTGCAAAATGGGTCAGAAATTATCAACCTGCTGTTCGTTTTTTAATAATTATGGGTGAACCATATTTAAGATGGGTCAAAAATGGGTTGGGAAATTTTTAACCAGTTAATTTGAGCTTCAAGATGGGTTGGATATGGTTACCCATATTCAATCTATATTTCACCCATCACATAATAGACAAACAATATACATTTATTATATATTACACTCAATTCATTTCTCTCTCTCACGAAGGACTGCAAGTTGAGCTGGCCCAACCCAACCTAGTCCCAATCCATATTTTGGGCGGGTCGTGCGGGTTTCACGGATCTCTTTTTTTTTTTTTTTTTAACAAATATACAAATTACATTCTCCTTTTCTATATTTGTAAACATTAAATTTTTTAAGAAAAATTTATTTTTCAAAATCTTGAGCGGGTCGGTCGGGTTTCACAGGTAAAATTTTTTTTTTTTTTTTTCAAATATGCAAATTACGTTTTCCTTTTCCATATTTGTAAATATCAAATTTTTTAAGAAAATTTTATTTTTTAAATATCAAAATTTTGAACAGGTCAATCGGGTGTAAACATCAAAATTTTTAAGAAAATTTTATTTTTTAAATATCAATATTTTGGGTGGGTTAGCCAGGTTTCACGGGTCATTTTTTTTTACAAATATGTAAATTATATTTTCCTTTTTTATGTTTGTAAATATCAAAAATTTTAATGGGTCCACGGGTCATAACGAGTTGACCCTATACATTTTCAATCCGTTCTAAGCGGGTTGAATATGAAGTCTTGACCCATGTTTGACCCACCCATTTCAAGCCAACCCAAATTCAACCCAACCCGTCTATTTGCCACCCCTACTCTCGAACATGGTTCGGATCAAACTGCCCATTTCTTGACTGAACCAACCATTTTTTGTGTATCGGGTCAAGCCCGAACTGGCCCATACCCAGACCCAGAATCATCCATCCGATTTTGTACAAAATTAAGTTGGGAGGTTCAACCGGCAATAGGATGACATACGCTGACACTTTTAAGATGAGTCAGTCCACTGGGCCACGAATTCTTTGGATTATAAAACTCTTAAGAATTAGTATATTATACTTTATTTATGACATCATACAACACATTTAGTCAATAAATTGCTTAAAATATGGCATACAGCACATTTAGTCATAATTTAGTGCTTATTTTTTTTTGCCCTTTCCTTTTAAATGTAGCATCATCTTTTCACGTTTTGAATCCAAAGTTCTTCTCTTTCCTTTTAAATGTGTTGTATGCCATATTTTTATCTTTCCTATTCTTATTGGCTAAAAAAGTTCACATCTTTTTATTTTTATCAGTATGTCATTATCTAATTATAATTTTTTATTTCAAAATTTTCAGTATTTGTCATTACCCAACTACTTATTTTCATGAATTTAATTTGTTTTCTATTTTTAATAATAATGTTATGAACTTATGATTGCTAAATAAAATAAAATAAAATAAATAATTCTTTAATTCATGAATATTTAACTAATTGTGTTAAATGATCTATTAAATTAATTAACTCCAATTTTACTGACACTGTTAATTTTTTTTATCTCCTTTAATTCAAAATATCAGATAACTTATATAACCACTTTAACCCCTCATTATTATTCCCATCCACCTCCACCCATCACACTCCGGGTACACCCACCCTCTCTTTCTCCCTTCTCTTTCTCTCTTAACAAATCCATGAAGCTCTACAGTCTAGAAACATCCTATACTCTTTCCCTTTCCTTCTGTATCTCTCTCTCTTCAAACAAAACAATGTTGAGACATCATTTTTTGGATACCACTAGCAATCACCATAATATTAAATTGACTGACTTTTTACAAGTAACCCATTATCTGTTGCTCCACTGAAGCGAGAACAATGTGAATTAACTTAAGCACACCAAGTAACAATGTGAATTACTTAAGCACACCAAGTATCTACAAACAAGCCCATAGTGAGCCAGACTATATATCTCTGTTCACCCGGAAATTTTTTTAAAATAAAAAATGATAATAATAATCAAAGCTCAGGGTCCCCTTCCTTAAAATAAGATTAAGTTTGTGGAAGACATCTCAAGCTTTGAAATTATTGAAATGTTCCCCTTAAGAAGAACAGGGAAATGATCCATTTTTTATAATGTTAACTAAATACAAATTTAAAATTATCTCAAAATAGAATTAAGTCAAGAATTTGAGCAAATACTATGATTTTTTTTTTTTTTAATCAAAAACACACAAATTGAAGATCTATTGTGAACAAAAATTCAGCATTCAATCCAAAGAAAGTATTCAATTATTCGGCATTCAATAATTAGATGCAAAATAGGAAGTGATGGAGACAATGTAATTAAATATAAAGCAAAAAGTTATGATTCAAAGAATATATGGTTAATCAAATCAGTTAAACAGACACTTGATTGCCTTACATTTTTTTATATTTATGAGTTTCAAACTAACAAGCAATTATGCGTTTTTTTTTTTTTTTTTTGGTAATTACATGTTAAAAAAAAAAAATTACATTTTGATAATAAATTTCCTACCAAATACACTACTTTCTCCTTGGAGCCTTCAAGCAAGTATGAAATGGTACAATTTTAAGTGAATAAAGTAGTGTGTTGAAATGGCATCCACTTTCCAATGGTTACGTTTGGAGTCGAAAATGCGAGGGGCAGTTGGCTCAACTGATTTCATGGACCAATGAGGGTAGAATTATGGTTTTAATCATCAAACAACACTTTAGTCGGTCACACCAAAGCCAAAGGGGTATTAATGTATTTTTACATGTAAAAAGTATTCTGACACATCCGAAAAGTAACTTTTAGGGTGTAAGTGAAAAATAGACCAAACATTTGTAACAAGTGTTCTGAACTTTTAGGGTGTGAGTGAAAAATGGACCAAACATTTGTAACGTGAGTGATACTAATTTTCGAGATGTGTTTGAATGTGATATTTAGCCAAATCCAAATGGATATCAGTGAGATTAACCCCCCCCCCCCCCCCCCTCCCACACACACACACACACATATATATATATATGATTAATTACAACGACACCCCTTGAGATTTGACATAATGACAGCAATATATAAGTTGAGCCATTTTTGAACGATGACACCCCCTTAGATTTGATAAAGTTAACAAAGACACCCCTAATGATTCTGAATTGACATTATTGCCCTTGACACATTCAATTACTAATTTATTTAATACAATTATTTTTTTATTGACTAAAATACCCCACCATGGCCACCACCACCCACCAGTCGCCACCACCAATATTACCACCCCTTCTTTCTCTCTCTCCACCCACCACTGCAACATCTGACACCATAACCAAAACCCATCAATTGAACACATGAAAAACCCACAAAAAAATCCAGCCAACTGAACCCATGAAAAACCCACAAAAAATCCTAATTGTTGCACAAACACACAGATACCCTCAATCCCATACACTTGAGAAGATGATGCCTAGACCCCTAACCCAACCTATCAATCCTTACTAAACTCGATAACTGGTGGAGCAAAGGCCGAGCTTTGTGCCATGCCTTACCACAGCCGCTACCGTTCCGAGCTCTGCGTTGAAGACATCTCGATCATCACCGTTGTTGAAGAGAAGAAGCTGTTGGCCTTGATGAGTCTCGGAGGTTCTTTCAACTGATGTGGACTAACGAGGATACCATCGAGCTATTGCAGGATTCGCGAATCGTGAAACAGAAAATCGTCACCGGAATCGCAACTGAATCCTCATTGCCGGCTAGAATTCTGATTTGCTCGGCAACGGCCTCTGGCCGAACCCGCACCGTAATCTAAAACTCACCGTTGCCGTCCGTCAACGGCGTCACCTAACTGAAAGGAGATCGATCTCCGCCGTTCCTCCACTTCATCATGTTTGTTGGGTTTTGTGTGGCTTTGCAGTGGTGGGTGGAGAGAGATTGGGGATTTGGGTGTGGCAGCGTAGTGGAGAGAGGTCAGCGTAGTAGTGCGATGTCGATAAGGGTGGTGGCGGCTGGTGCTCTCTTCCCCACTGCCCTTCCATATATATATATTTATTTATATATTATATGTATATTACGCTAATATTTTAATACATTACACTAATATATAATAATACACTAATATTTTAATATATTACACTAATATTAGAGTAATAATATAAGGGTAATAATGTATATATATATATAAAGGTAAATTTGATTTTTCATGAGTTTGGATATTTTACAATAAAAATGAATTAAATATTAAAGGGTAATTTAGTCTTTTCTAACGTTTTAAGGGTTTGTTTGGATCAAAATTATCACAATGTGTGTTTTTGTCCAAAAAATAACTAAGTTGTATACGGCTATCATTATGTCAAACCTCAAGAAATGTCGTTGTAATTAATCCTATATATATATATATATATATGTGTGTACACATATATAGTTTACAGGTTCTTTAGTGGGCTTGTTGTAATATGGATTGTAGAAGCTGTCCACGGATCGTGGGCCAACCTCTCTTTTCTATTGTAAATACTTCGTTTGTTTTATAAAATTATCTTACCTTCCAAAAAAAAATAATAATAATAATAATGTGAATACGCAAAGAAATCTTATGAAATTGATATAATATTATGAAAGAATTAATGCGAACATGGAGATCGAAGAGAGAGAATGAGATGAAAGAGAGAGAGGGTTCCAGTTGTGTTGGATGGTGCCGCCAATGTGGGGTGGAGGTGGTGGTAGTGGTGATGGTGATGGCGCTGCCCACTGTGGTGTCGATGGTGCAATTGTAGGGACGGTGGTGGTGATGCCGCCAATGGGATGAGGCGGCCAGTTAAGGTTTATGGTTAATTACACTCACACTCTCTGAGATTTGCCCTATTGACAACTAAATGAAAGTTAGACTCTTTTTGAACTCTCACACCCCGTCAGTTATTGCAGCCAAACAGCCCCTAAAAATATAAAAAGACGCTATTGCCCTTCACTAAAATAATAATTCTTAATTTAAAATATCAAAATATTTAAATGACTGAAATACCCCCAACTTTTTTAACCACATGTTAGCACCTATCCTCACCCTCACCAACTACCACCGCCCCTAAAGGCCAAAAACATGGCCACCACTACCGCCACTTCTCAACCTCCTATACACCGTCACCAACCTTGGCCACTGCCACCTCCTCCCACCATGCCACCATCTGAAACCGCCACCTTGAGAGGAATTCGAGTAAATCATCGTTCTGGTGGGTGTTGAAGATATACAACAAGGTTTCCAGATCAATTAGTTAAGATTGTGTTGAATTTAGATGCTGGAGGTTTCAAATTGTCGTTGTCGAAAGGAAAGGGATGACACTGTGGGGTCGGATCACTCCTTTTTTGGTCCTAACCGCCGTCGGAAGGACCCTCACGCTCCCCCATTGTCGCCGCGCGTGGGATTGAACCACTTATGCACTTCATCTTCTTCCTTAGCAAACACAAAACAATCTCTGTTTCTCTTTCACGACTAGCAACCAACATCGTCATTTTCTTCACGGGCGTCGTCGGAATATTATTAAAGCGCTTATTCCACAGCAAGCCTGTGCGATTCGCAGTTCTTGCCGGCCATACCATCCCTGGTGAATTCCCACCATTTCGACCACCACCGCACCTCAACCACTTCCACCACCACCGGCGCACCTTAACCACTTTCACCACCACTTCCGCCACTCAACCACTCCCACCACCAGAACACAGAAATTCAAATAATTCATACAGAACCACGCCACCAAACCCAATTTAACCACACAACCCACTGCCACCACCTTAACTTTAACCAACCCAACCATGAATTTCTCTCCAACGTCTTGGAAACTCAAGCAATTCAGAGAATTACAGAATAACACACGCACCCAATTCCTCAATTGGGATCAACAATCTTAGATATTGGAGAGGAATTTTACTCACCTTGCCAAAATTTCAAAGATATCTAATGTAATACCCCTAATTTTAAAAAGATAGTCTCGGTATTTATTTATTTGTTTTAATTGTATTTTTAATTTTTTAATTGATTATTTGACTAATTGCTTATGTGTTTAATTGAATTAGGTATTACTTGATTATTTGATTATGTGTCTATGTATTATTTATATTTGTCTATGTGTTAATTGTTTAATTAGATTATGTACTTAAATAGTGTTTTGATTAATTGTAAATTAAATGTTTTCTTTTCTTTTATTATTTTATTTTATTTTTCTTTTATGGTTATGGTTAGTGGTAATGGGCCAACCAATTAGGTCCCATTGACTACTTGGATAGGAGGTTGGATGTGTATGGATTATTATCCATGGATAGTTGTGTGTGTGTGTGTGTATATATATATATATAAAAGGAAAGTAATTTATTAATTACTTTTATGGTAACTTGGGTAATAATATTTAATCTGATATATATGTTTAATATTTAAATAATAAAAATATACATAAATTTGATACGTGTTATGTTTTAAGTTACTTTATAATATTATGGTAACTTAAATATTATTGGATAATCCATTAATAAATAATGGAATGTGTATAATTTATTTGTTTAATAAACATATACATAAATTATATACGTAACATATTTTACTTACCTTTTTAATATATATAAAAGGGAAAGTAATTTATTAATTACTTTTATGGTAACTTGGGTAGTAATATTTAATCTGATGTATATGTTTTATATTTAAATAATAAAAATATACGTAGATTTTATACGTGTTATGTTTTAAGTTACTTTATAATATTATGGTAACTTAAGTATTATTGGATAATCCATTAATAAATAATGGGATGTGTATAATTTATTTATTTAATAAAGATATACATAAATTATATACGTAACATATTTTACTTACCTTTTTAATATTTTAATATTTATTTTTTTTAAGTTGACTTGGATTGGGAAAAGGGTTAGGGTTATTTTATTTAACCTATAAATATATAGCTATAGGTTGTAAAAGGGGGTAGAAATATTCACATGATATATTATAGAGAAAGAGAGTTAGAGAAGGAAGGAGGAAAATGAAGGAAGGAGGAGAAAAACCCTGTAGAGAAAAGATCAAGGAAGAAGAAATTTAACTTTCGATCCGAAAGTTTAAGGCAAGTTCTTCTTCTATCTCTTTCCCTTTGATTCGTATTTCTATGCATGTCTAGGAAATTCTAGGATTTATTAAACACATAAAATTAAATAATTATGCATGTTTAATTGGATTTAAACATAGGTTTTATGAAATTGGTTCATATTTGTTCTTGTGTTATGAATTGATAAATGCATGATTTTGATTTGATTTTCGGTGTGAATTTTTATGTGTTTACATTATGTATGTTTCATATCTATGGAATGATGGAACGTAGAAATATGCCTAGGATTCCTGAACATTAAATAGGAACTAGGTTTGGGTTTAAATAAATTTAAATAGACTCAGTCATAATGATGCTTGCTATTTGAATGTTTTAAACAAACGAATGGATTTAATCTTTTAAAATATTTTAGCAATTAAGATTAAATATGTTGGATGAATTGAATATGGAGAATGCTTATTTGACGGTATAATAAAATATCATCATGTATAAGATTCAGTTTGTATAGGACATATGATATAGGAAGCTTAAATAAATAATAAGTCATTCCTATTTTGCGATAACTTGATATCATATTATCATAGTTATTTTTGGATTGTTTGATTTATTTCCTTAATCGTTACATCAATTGCTGGATTGTGTGCCTTAATGTACTGGTATGAGACGGTGGCATTTTAGGGACGAATTAACTTATCAGTTAAGTCCTAGTTATTTTATATAAGAGAATGGATTAGCTAAAATGTTAAGTTCTACTTATATTCAAGTCAGGCAGTTGAATAAGTTGAATGACTTATGGACGATTAATTTATTTTATAAGGGAATTAATTAACTAAAATGTTAAGCCCTACTTATATTCAAGCCAAGTCAGCTGAACAAGTTGAATGACTTATAGAGGATTAATTTATTATATAAGGGAATGGATTAACTAAAATGTTAAGTCCTACTTATATTCAAGTCAGGTCAGCTGAACAAGTTGAATGACTCATGGAGGATTAATTTATACTGGATAAGATGGTTACTAGATTTGAGTCTCATGATCAGTGGTTAGGGTGCGTATATCGCCAGAGATGTGTAACTAGATATAATGTAGTTGTGTACCCTGGTAGGTTTAGGTACTCATGCCCATTATATGTGCATTTTGCATGTTACCTACTATTCAGGTTGAGGCAACCCTATAGTCTAGTAAGGTTCCTTTAGTGTGTATATATATATATACGGACTACTAGTTACTGTTGGATTGACTAGGATGTAAACGTGTATCGGATCTCTGCTTGGACTGTAGTAGAGTAGAACTTGTTTGTGGGCCTGACCCACCATTATTTTTCAGGTGTTCGTCAGGAGTAGAGGTTGTTCGTACTGAGCGAGGATCAATGTACTTCATTCTTCCGATGCTACCTAGGAGTTCCTTTATGATTCAGTTTCCTGATTTAGACTATTATTGTTATCATTTGTTTAGTTTGGATTTTCTAGGAGTCCACACGGTATGGATTCCCGAGTTATATTTTGGAGGATCAGTTGTATCAGAAGAGTTTATTAATTAATGGAAATATATTCTGAGGTTTATTATTAGATTATCATTTTAGTTTCTTGTCAGCATTTTATTTATTCTTCTTTATTCTTTTGTACTCTGTGTTCGTTTATTATCAATTTGTTTTGATATCCTCGGGTTTTTGGGCGTGGGCCTGGCCAACCCGCATTTGGAACTCTGGGGGTATCACAGTTGATATTAGAGCACTCCAGGTTCAAGTGTCCTTAGAAGTGTCTTTCGTTATATGACTTCCGCGTGGCGTCTCTTAAAACTTTAGACCCGTATTAGGATTCGTTGTACTCTATTTACGGTTTGTTAGGAAGAGCTGATGTTAATTATATTCTGTAGTCATAGAATGGTTGGCACTAGGAAAATGATGGGTTCAAGGCGAAAGCGATAAAGACCCAAAGGAGTACGTTATCGATTTCGTTGCCAGAAGGCAGAGTTAGGGATCGATGGTTTAGGTTCATTTGGCGTTACTTTAAAAGTATAAACCAAGGAATGATTTAGTTGTACGTGATAGGTCACCGCATATCGGGGCCAACATGACTTCAGTTGATCTCAAAAAGGAGACAAGCGAGGAGTAGGAACAGAAGATGATCCTAATGGAGGAGATTTATGTGCATCCAATAAAGAGAGTACTAAATCTTGAAGATGGATGATCGCTCGAGGTGATCTGAATTGCTAATAGTATAACGAATGTTATTAGTAGAATTGGGGTTAATCAATCTACAAATAATTAAGCTTTCTTATCATCTCTAAAAGAGGTATATAAGAAGTATTGTTCAGGAGTTTGGGGATCGGATGTGTTCTTATCAGAATGAAATACATAATTTTTAAATCACATACAAGAGGGCATTGGTATTATGTTGTGACGTTCTAATTCGCTTTAAAAAGCTAAGTTAGACAGTTTACATTCCGCATATAAGAAAGATGAGGGTTAAGCCTTTGGTATTTGCTTAGGCAAATATTTGTGTTTTTAAGCTATGTTTTAAAGGATATGTTTCGAGATTGGATGATTATTTATGAAACTATAAAAGGAAATTTTGAAAAAATCTAGTAAGGTTGATTTCAAATGAGACTTTCTTTTGTACAAAAAACGATATCCTAAGTAGGAGTATATCTCGTTTTATTGTGTTTATCATACGTGTTTTAATTTTTTTTTTTTTTTTTTTTTTTGTTAATTACTCGGGATTTGGTATGTGGTTTAGTTGGGGACACAAGTGTGTGATCAGCTAACTATTGTTTTAATAATATGGACTAATAGCGCTATTTACGCTAGATTTGTAAGCATACTGTCATAGGATTTGATAGATATACATAAATCTAGCCAATCTATTGGACCTGGACATGTATCATTATGGTGTGTTTTGGGATGGGATAATTAAACCATCACTACGAGTCAAACAATCTAGAATGATTAGTTTGATATACTTTACATTAGGTATGGATTCGTATAATATTACAACGCCATGATATTAGTGGTTGTTAATGTTTCGGTATGCGTGAGATGGTAAATAAAGATCACTGTAACGCCATGATGATTTGTCAGAGGTGCTGGATTTGCTGAACATCTTTTTGAAAATTTTAGAAGTTGTTACCAAGTCGGAAGGAGGATTTAGTACTGGATTAAGTACTTATTGGAGTGATACCAAGTGAGGATAGGAGACTGAATAAATATTCATCAGTAAATTCTTAATCAAGAGTTTATTCACGAGGGTGTGTCATTAAGAGGAATTTGCTGGTGTTGCACATGGAGGGGGAAACTGAGTCTCTTCATTTCCATAAATAATATTGAATTATTTTTTAATCACAATTTGTAACAATTAGCTGTTGCTAGGAAATTGATAACTTATGTAAATGATGGAAAGAATTCATGTTCTTTTGAAGTTAGACAAAGAAGTCAAATTGTCATTAACTTGTCTTAAAAAAACAAGGTATGTCAAAGACAAGATGGTGAGACCAAACACCTATATAAAAATGAGGTGCATGGTATGTATGGAAAGGTCGTTGTTGACTTTTGTTGAGTTAAAGTCATAGTTGACTATTGATAAATGGAATTACCGATTGACTTTCAATATCAGTAAGTTTATCACGGATCAGTGGTGGATAGATTTAGTTGCAGAATTTGCTTTTGAAGATACTCCAATTTAAACAATGGGTACAGACGAAAGCTGGTAGTACCGGATTAACAGTACTTTCTGCAGACAAATTGGATGGAGGATGCAAGGACTGAGTTTCACAACTCTTAGTTCTTTATTTATCCTAGTGGAAATATGATGCTTCACAGTATGAAGCAGACGTTTGGAGGACAGGCAAGAGGGGGGACATAGTGATTTTGTCTCCCATTGTAATTTTTATTAGATAGTCGAGATGGACCATCAGAGATCACTAGATCATTTACAGCTATTCCCTATATTGAAGTGGAAATGAGAGAGCATTTTCCACGGATTTAGTTAAGGGATTGCTGACTTCACATAAGGGTCATGATTCTGGATAGGATATTGGTTGACTGATAAGTTAGGTCAGCTTAGTTCTTGTCTATTTAGAACTGGTAGGACTTTAGTTCATACAAATAGAATGGATCACGAGACGGTTTAGATAGATAGAAGTGGTAATTCACACTTTATATCAAATTCCGTTTGGTGGAAGCAATTATGGAAGTGGATGCTCTTAACAACTGATAAGATATTTAAATCTTTTGGTTCGTTGATGAATTATCAGTTAAATGTATAGCAGGTGTAATAATAACACTTGTTATTACCAAGGTAGTTCAGGAGGTCAATTTTAAATATTGGAGCTGACCCTAGAGAAGGAGTTTAAGGTACTGGAGGAGAGTTAGTAGTTTCTGTAAATAGTGATATGACGGTCGGGCGACTGAGATGGAAATTTATAATTTTTCTTGGTACACTTAAATGGTTAGAAGGTACATCACGACATTAAATGTCAGTTTTGGTGAACAGGTACGGATAGAGACGCGTATATAATTGGCCTAAGTGTAAAACCTACTACAAAGGTGGAAAGTTGATCATCGGATATCATAGGAATATTTAGCCACTTCCTATAACAAATATGGAAATTGAACTAAACAGGAGTGACAGTCAGTGGGAAGAATCGACATTGATTTGGAATTTCAATTTTTCATATGGAATCCGAGTGGTGGATTGAGAAAGATCGCTTGAGAACATAAATTTGAGTGACGCTTATTTTAGAACTTCAAAGTAGTTCTATAGTTCAGTGATAGTGGTGTTATAACATGTGGATGTCCATATTAGTGGATGCAAAGTGCTATTTCGAATAAGCTTTATGAAGATTTTGGAGCAACAGCTCTACTTCATATCTATAAACGGATGAATTAATAGAGAGATTAAATTAGACCATACAGGATATGTTTGAGGTGTATATCCTAGATTTTCATGGACAGTTGGAAGTGTTTACTTCACTTGTCGGAATTTTGTCTGTGATATTGTTGGCATAAGAAGGTTAGAGTGAAAACTTTGGAGGTTTTGTATCTTTCACAATGCATACCTCTTATTTGTTGGTTGGAAATTGTAATACCTCTAATTTTAAAAAGGATATTTCTGGTATTTAATGGTATTTAATTTATTATTTAAGTGCATTTTATTTGATTATGTGTCATTATTTTTTTATTAGGTGCTTAATTGTTTTCTTTTGCGGTAATTTAATTTATTTAAATGATATTTATTTTTAGTTATTTGATTGGAATTACTTGTTAGTGTTTTAATTATTTAATTGGAATTAATGGTTTAAGTGTAATTGGTTTAGTTATTTGATTGGAATTACTTGTTAGTGTTTTAATTATTTAATTGGCATTAATGGTTTAAGTGTAATTGGTTTAATTATTCTATGTATGTCTTATTTTATGTATGTCTTATTTGGTTTAATTGGGTTTACTAATTATTATTTTGTTCAATTAGATTATTTGTTAAGTATTAATGGTGAATAGGGTAATTAGGTAAATACATCTAACTAGGGTTTTAATTACAGTATAAATTAGGGTTTTATATTATAGCCGTCGTAGGTTTCTACGTTAATTGGATGGGCTGGTTAGGATTGTGAGTTGGACTTAAATGAACCTAGGGTTTAGGAAAACTCTATAAGTATAAGGTATACGTCTGTGTAGGGTTTTTTTAAACAAAGCACACGTTTTGTGGAAGTGGAGAAGAAAAACGCAGTTTTTCACATTCTGCCCAGATTTCATCAAACATCCGACCCTGCTTTGTCCGTGGTCCGATCGAGCTGAATTTTGGAGGCGAGGTTCACAACTCAATGACGCACAATCTGAACGGTGGAGATCAGAGTTTGACCTCGGGAATAGTGATTCGTACTTGTGAACAGTAACTGGGTCGCATAGGGTTTTTTTTATTCTACCCAGATTTCATCAAACATCCGATCCCGCTTCGTCCGTGGTCCGATCGAGCTAAAATTTGGAGGATAGGTTCATGACTCAGTGTCGCACAATTTGAACGGTGGAGATTAGATTTTGAGTTCGGGAATAGTATTTCGTACCCGTGAACAGTAACCGGGTTTTGGAACTCGCCGGGATTTTTTTAAGAAGACAACGTTGAAACTTTGAACAAAAGTTTCTGAGGCAAGATTCTATCTTTACTCTTTCCCTTAGGCTTCATACTCTTTGCACTCTTAAATGATTCCAGGATTAATGAAGATTAAACCAAACTAAAATGATATATGTTTTGCTATGAAACTGGTAGTTACAATAATGTTGTATGCTTGTTCAACCTAGACTAAGCATGTTTGTGGATGCATTGTGGTTCTGTGGTTCACGTTTTTCCTTACCACTGCTAGTATAAATTATTGGAAGGATGGGTCTAGATGATAGCTATCTTAACTTCTGTAATAGCAACTGTTGGAACTTAAATACTAGGAGGATTTAAGTTTAACACTAGATCGGTTTTGTGGAACACTATAATTTGAGCATGTCTACATACATACTGTGAATATTGTTTTGAAGCTTACATTATCACAGTTAGTATCAACTGTGGAGGCTAGGATTTTGTGATACATACCCTACATATCTGTATGTCATTTGTAAGGTGTTAAATGGAAGTTTTAATTAATTCTGTCTTTATATCAGACTAAAGGGAACAACTTAAATTGGGCATGTATATGTTGTTGTTGTGACCCTGTTTATCAATGCTTATTTTATCACTGCTAACATTGAATGTTTGATGTTGGAATTTAGTTGATATATACTTGATTTATTGGTATTATTGACTACTGGAGGATTGAAAAGTAGGCACCAGTATGGGACGGTGGCATACTAAGGATGGGTTTGGTTTTTAAAACAATACCATTACCCACCTACTTGGAATAAGGATGGGATTAACTAAAAGTTAAGTCCCGTGGATTTGTATTGTCATGGCAACTACTTGTTGAGCGGCAATACCAAGGGTTTTGGATGAATTTTATATATGTACTGTTATGGTGCCTCGGTATGAGCTTGAGCCTCAGGACCGATGGCTAGGGAGCGTATATGCATCAGGATGTGTAGCTAGCTACGATGGTTGAAGGTGTACCCTGTTTAGGTATAGGTACATATTCCCACTTCGTGTGCGTTTTAGCATGTTACCTCTATTCAGGTTGAGACCGGCCTGTAGTCCAGTGAGAGTCCTTTAGTGTGACTATATATATATTTACGGACTATTAGCTATTGTTGAATTGTTTAGGATGTACATACGTATCGGGCCTCTGTTTGGATTGTAGTAGTATAGAACTTGCGCGTGGGCCTAACACACTTCTATTTTTCAGGTACACGACAGTTCCAGGCTTAGACGTGTTCGTGCTGAGCAGAGGTCTCTATTCACTCTTCCGACGATGTAGGGCTCTCTCTATAGTTTTATTTTTGGACGTTTATTACAGTTGTTCTATTTTCCGTTTGGATGTTTAATAGGGATCCACTAGAGATGGATTCCCAAGTTGTAAACTGATGGAGTTTTGGAGTTTGGGTTTGATGGATTTTAATAATTATAATATTTTGCGGATTCAATTTTTAGTTCCTTCCAGCTTTAATTTCATTTCTTAATTTATTTTGTATTCCGTGTTCATTATAAAATATTAATTGTTTGATATTCCCTCGAGTTTGGGCCTGGGCCTGATCAACCCGTGTTTCGGATCCGAGGGGTATCTCAGAAATGGAAGTAAGGGTTGTACAATCAGACTTCGACTTCATTTAAAAATATGCCGGAAAGAGATACTTCCCTTTGTATTGAATTGCGCGCGGTTGGGAGGCGATAGTGGGATGTTGTAAATAATTGAACTCGTATACTAGAGTTTTTCTATCAGGGAGTAGTTTGCTCGTTCTGTTTTCCATGCAGGAAGAAAGACGATTTTTGGAGAAAGGTCAATTTTACTTATTACATTGACTTTTAGAGGTTGTGTTTTGCAATTGAGGTAGTCGCCTCTGAATTAGCGTTACCAAATTATTAGCGCTGGGTGCATAGGAGTTTGTGTGTATATCTATGGCACTTGGAGGTATGTAGATCATTCCCTTGTCGACATGGGAGGATTACGTTAATACAACCTACGCATCGTATGATTATTGGTTTCTTAAAATATAGGAACCCTGTATACCACTTGGTATATTGGAGTTAAGTGGAGCCCTTATAGTGAGGTTGCGTCTACTTGGGAATATGAAAATGTTTTTCGCTCACAGTTTCCAAGCATAAGGGAAAAAAGTAAGGGCGAATTCTGAGGACGGAATTCCTTTTGTTAGGGGGGAAGAATGTAATACCCCTAATTTTAAAAGGATAGTTTCAGTATTTATTTATTTGTTTTAATTGTATTTTTAATTTTTTAATTGATTATTTGACTAATTGCTTATGTGTTTAATTGAATTAGGTATTACTTGATTACTTGATTATGTGTTTATGTATTATTTGTATTTGTCTATGTATTAATTGTTTAATTAGATTATGTGCTTAAATGGTGTTTTGATTAATTGTAAATTAAATATTTTCTTTTCTTTTATTATTTTATTTTATTTTTCTTTTATGATTATGGTTAGTAGTAATGGGCCAACCAATTGGGTCCCATTGACTACTTGGATAGGAGGTTAGATGTGTATGGATTATTATCCATGGATAGTTGTGTATGTGTGTGTGTGTGTGTATATATATATATATATATATATATATATATATTATACATATATAAAAAGGAAAGTAATTTATTAATTACTTTTATGGTAACTTGAGTAATAATATTTAATCTGATGTATATGTTTGATATTTAAATAATAAAAATATATATAAATTTGATACGTCTTATGTTTTAAGTTACTTTATAATATTATGGTAACTTAAATATTATTGGATAATCCATTAATAAATAATGGAATATGTATAATTTATTTATTTAATAAACATGTACATAAATTATATAAGTAACATATTTTACTTACCTTTTTAATATATACAAAAGGGAAAGTAATTTATTAATTACTTTTATGGTAACTTGGGTAGTAATATTTAATCTGATATATATGTTTTATATTTAAATAATAAAAATATACGTAGATTTTATACATGTTATGTTTTAAGTTACTTTATAATATTATGATAACTTAAGTATTATTGGATAATCCATTAATAAATAATGGGGATGTGTATAATTTATTTATTTAATAAAGATATACATAAATTATATACGTAACATATTTTACTTACATTTTTAATATTTTAATATTTATTTTTTTTAAGTTTACTTGGATTGGGAAAAGGGTTAGGTTATTTTATTTAACCTATAAATATATAGTTATAGGTTGTAAAAGGGGGTAGAAATATTCACGTGATATATTATAGAGAAAGAGAGTTAGAGAAGGAAGGAGGAAAATGAAGGAATGAAGAAAAAAACCCTGTAGAGAGAAGATCAAGAAAGAAGAAATTTAACTTTCGATCCGAAAGTTTAAGGCAACTTTTTCTTCTATCTCTTTCCCTTTGATTCGTGTTTCTATGCATGTGATACCCCTCGAATCCGAGACACGAGTTGATCAGGTCCAGGCCCAAACCCGAGGGAATATCAAATAATTAATATTTTATAATGAACACGGAATACAAAATAAATTAAGAAATGAAATTAAAGCTGGAAGAAACTAATTAACGTAGAAACCTACGACGGCTATAATATAAAACCTTAATTTATACTGTAATTAAAACCCTAGTTAGATGTATTTACCTAATTACCCTATTCACCATTAATACTTAACAAATAATCTAATTGAACAAAATAATAATTAGTAAACCCAATTAAACCAAATAAGATATACATAAAATAAGATATACATAGAATAATTAAACCAATTACACTTAAACCATTAATGCCAATTAAATAATTAAAACACAAACAAGTAATTCCAATCAAATAACTAAACCAATTACACTTAAACCATTAATGCCAATTAAATAATTAAAACACTAACAAGTAATTCCAATCAAATAACTAAAAATAAATATCATTTAAATAAATTAAATTACCACAAAAGAAAACAATTAAGCACCTAATAAAAAAATAATGACACATAATCAAATATTTGAGGATGATAAGCAGTACTAAGGTGTAACTCCGTACCTAAAGCCTGCTGAAAACTCTTCCAAAATCCAGATACAAAGCTCGAATCCCTGTCCGATATAATAGACAATGGAATGCCATATAGCTTCACATTCTCTGAAATGTAAAGCCTCGCCAACTGCTCTGAAGTGTAGTCAGTACAAATAGGCAAGAAATGAGCTGACTTGGTCAACTTATCCACAATGACCCATATGGAATTATGACACTTGAAAGAATTTGGCAACCCTTCCACAAAATCCATAGATATACTCTCCCATTTCCACTCCGAAATTGGTAGTGGCTGTAGAGCTCCTGGCGGCCTCTGATGATCAATCTTAACCATCTGACAAGTACTACATTGAGAAACAAAAAGAACAATGTCCCTCTTCATACCTGCCCAACAAAACTGCCGCTTCATATCTTGATACATCTTATCGCCTCCTAGATGAACAAAGAACTCAGAGTGATGAGTCTCAATCATCACATCCTTCCTCAAATTATCAGCAGAAGGTACCACTAACCGTCCCTTGTACCTTAAACCTCCATCAGCCCCAACATAGTAGAATGGAACCTCTCTGGAAGCTATCTCTGCGACTTTGTCGACACACTGCTGATCGGTGAGTTGTGCTTCTAAAACCTTGAGAATGATGGAAGGTGTAACCACCATGCAAGCCATAAAAGTATCCGATAACTCATCCACACTCTTTAAAACATTCCACTCAGTAGTGAATAGAGTAGAAAGACTACCAACAGGTCGGCGACTGAGTGCATCCGCTGAGATATCCCTCGGATCCGAGACACGGGTTGATCAGGCCCAGGCCCAAACCCGAGGGAATATCAAACAATTAATATTTTATAATGAACACGGAATACAAAATAAATTAAGAAATGAAATTAAAGCTGGAAGGAACTAAAAATAGAATCCGCAAAATATTATAATTATTAAAATCCATCAAACCCAAACTCCAAAACTCCATCAATTTACAACTTGGGAATCCATCTCTAATGGACCCCTATTAAACATCCAAACGGAAGATAGAACAACTGTAATAAACGTCCAGAAATAAAACTATAGAGAGAGCCCTACATCGTCGGAAGAGTGAATAGAGACCTCTGCTCAGCACGAACACGTCTAAGCCTGGAACTGTCGTGTACCGAAAAAATAGAAGTGGGTCAAGCCCACGCGCAAGTTCTATACTACTACAATCGAAACAGAGGCCCGATACGCATGTACATCCTAAACAATTCAACAATAGCTAATAGTCCGTAAATATATATATAGTCACACTAAAGGACTCTCACTGGACTACAGGCCGGTCTCAACCTGAATAGAGGTAACATGTTAAAACCCACACAAAGTGGGCATATGTACCTATACCTAAACAGGGTACACCTCCAACCATCGTAGCCAGCTACACATCCCGATGCATATACGCTCCCTAGCCATCGGTCCTGAGGCTCAAGTTCATACCGAGGCACCATAACAGTACATATATAAAATCCATCCAAAATCCCTGGTATTGCCGCTCAACAAGTAGTTGACATGACAATACAAATCCACGGGACTTAACTTTTAGTTAATCTCATCCTTATTCCAAGTAGGTGGGTAATGGTATTGTTTTAAAAACCAAACCCATCCTTAGTATGCCACCGTCCCATACCGGTGCCTACTTTCCAATCCTCCAGTAGTCAATAATACCAATAAATCAAGTATATATCAACTAAATTCCAACATCCAACATTCAATGTTAGCAATGATAAAATAAGCATTGATAAACAGGGTCACAACAACAACATATACATGCCCAATTTAAGTTGTTCCCTTTAGTCTGATATAAAAACAGAATTAATTAAAACTTCCATTTAACACCTTACAAATGACATACAGATATATAGGGTATGTATCACAAAATCCTAGCCTCCACAGTTGATACTAACTGTGATAATGTAAGCATCAAAACAATATTCACAGTATGTATGTAGACATGCTCAAATTATAGTGTTCCACAAAACCGATCTAGTGTTAAACTCAAATCCTCCTACTATTTAAGTTCCAACAGTTACTATTACAGAAGTTAAGATAGCTATCATCTAGACTCATCCTTCCAATAATTTATACTAGCAGTGGTAAGGAAAAACGTGAACCATAGAACCACAATGCATCCACAAACATGCTTAGAATATGTTAAACAAGCATACAACACTACTGTAACTACCAGTTTCATAGCAAAACAGATATCATTTTAGTTTGGTTTAATCTTCATTAATCCTGAAATCATTTAAGAGTGCAAAGAGTATGAAGCCTAAGGGAAAGAGTAAGGATAGAATCTTGCCTCTGAAACTTTTGTTCAAAGTTTCAACGTCGTCTTCTTAAAAAATCCCGGCGAGTTCCAAAACCCGGTTACTGTTCGTGGGTACAAAACACTATTCCCGAACTCAAAATCTAATCTCCACCGTTCAGATTGTGCGACACTGAGTCATGAACCTATCCTCCAAATTTCAGCTCGATCGGACCACGGACGAAGCGGGATCGGATGTTTGATAAAATCTGGGCAGAATGAAAAAACCTGTGCGACCCAGTTACTGTTCACGAGTACGAATCACTGTTCCTGAGGTCAAACTCTGATCTTCACCGTTCAGATTGTGCATCACTGAGTCATGAACCTCTCCTCCAAAATTCAGCTCAATCGAACCACGGACGAAGCGGAATCAGATGTTTGATGAAATCTGGGCAGAATGGAAAAAACCTGTGCGACCCAGTTACTGTTCACGAGTACGAATCACTGTTCTTGAGGTCAAACTCTGATCTCCACCGTTCAGATTGTGCGTCACTGAGTCGTGAACCTTTCCTCCAAAATTCAACTCGATCAGACCACGGACGAAGCGGGATCGGAGCTTTGATTAAACCTTGGCAGAATGTGAAAAACTGCGTTTTTCCTTCTCCACTTCCACAAAACGTGTGCTTTGTTTAAAAAAAAAACCCTACACAAACGTCTACCTTATACTTATAGAGTTTTCCTAAACCCTAGGTTCATTTAAGTCCAACTCACAATCCTAACCAGCCCATCCAATCAACGTAGAAACCTACGACGACTATAATATAAAACCCTAATTTATACTGTAATTAAAACCCTAGTTAGATGTATTTACCTAATTACCCTATTCACCATTAAATACTTAACAAATAATCTAATTGAACAAAATAATAATTAGTAAACCCAATTAAACCAAATAAGACACACATAAAATAAGACACACATAGAATAATTAAACCAATTACACTTAAATCATTAATGCCAATTAAATGATTAAAATACTAACAAGTAATTCCAATCAAATAACTAAAAATAAATATCATTTAAATAAATTAAATCAGCACAAAAAAAATAAATTAAATCATTACAAAAGAAAATAATTAAGCACCTAACAAAAAAATAATGACACATAATCAAATAAAATGCACTTAAATAATAAATTAAATATCATTAAATATCAGGAATATCCTTTTTAAAATTAGGGGTATTACATTCTTCCCCCCTAACAAAAGGAATCCCGTCCTCGGAATTCACTCGTACCTTCTTCCAATATTTCAGGAAACCGTGAGCGAATGACATCCTCTCGTTCCCAAGTGGACTCAGACTCATTGTGATGACTCCACTGAACACGAACCAAAGGAATAACCTTATTACGAAGAATCTGATCTCGTCGATCGACAATACGACACGGTGGCTCTAAATAAGTTGCATCCGGCTGCAACGCAATCTCCCCAACATCGATATGCTGATACCGATCCTCATCTCGAAGAAATTTTCGCAACATGGAAACATGAAACACGTTGTGGACGTAATCCAAAGTATCCGGAAGTGCCAACCGATAAGCAACAGCTCCAATGCGATCCGTAATCATGAATGGACCAACAAATCGCGGTGACAACTTCCCTTTCTTCCCAAAGCGCATAACACCCTTCCTAGGAGACACTTTGAATAGAACCTGATCCCCAACCTGAAACTCCAAAGCCCGAGTACGACGATCAGCATAGCTCTTCTGCCTACTTTGGGCATTACGCATGCGATCTCGAATAAGAGCAATCTTTTCAGAGGTATCCTTGATGAACTCAGGACCTAAGAATCAATTCTCTCCAACCTCCATCCGACAAACAGGTGACCGACACGGTCGACCGTACAATGCCTCAAATGGTGCCATACTAATAGTCTTCTGGAAACTATTGTTATAAGCAAACTCCACAAGTGGCAAATATTCCTCCCAGTGGCCCTTGAAATCCAGAACACACGACCGAAGCATATCTTCCATAATCTGTTTCACCCTCTCAGTCTGTCCGTCAGTCTAAGGATGATAAGCAGTACTAAGGTGTAACTCCGTACCTAAAGCCTACTGAAAACTCTTCCAAAATCCAGATACAAAGCTCGAATCCCTGTCCGATATAATAGACAATGGAATGCTATGTAGCTTCACAATCTCTGAAATGTAAAGCCTCGCCAACTGCTCCGAAGTGTAGTCAGTACAAATAGGCAAGAAATGAGCTGACTTGGTCAACCTATCCACAATGACCCATATGGAATTATGCCCCTTGAAAGAATTTGGCAACCCTTCCACAAAATCCATAGATATGCTCTCCCATTTCCACTCCGAAATTGGTAGTAGCTGTAAAGCTCCTGGCGGCCTCTGATGATCAATCTTAACCATCTGACAAGTACTACATTGAGAAACAAAAAGAGCAATGTCCCTCTTCATACCTGCCCACCAAAACTGCCGCTTCATATCTTGATACATCTTATCGCCTCTTAGATGAACAGAGAACTCAGAGTGATGAGTCTCAGTCATCACATCCTTCCTCAAATTATCAGCAGAAGGTACCACTAACCATCCCTTGTACCTTAAACCTCCATCGGCCCCAACATAGTGGAATGGAACCTCTCCGGAAGCTATCTCTGCGACCTTGTCGACACACTGCTGATCGGTGAGTTGTGTTTGTAAAACCTTGCGAATGATGGAAGGTGTAACCACCATGCAAGCCATAAAAGTATCCGATAACTCATCCACACTCTTTAAAGCATTCCACTCAGTAGTGAATAGAGCAGAAAGACTACCAACAGGTCGGCGACTGAGTGCATCCGCCACTACATTCGCTTTCCCTGGATGGTACTGTATAGAAAAATGATAGTCTTTTACAAACTCCAACCACCTGCGCTGTCTCATATTTAGCTCCCGCTGAGTGAACAAGTACTGCAGACTCTTGTGATCACTGAATAATCTGAAGGACTCACCCAACAGATAATACTTCTAAATACGCAAGGCAAAGACCACTGCTGCCAACTCCAAATCATGTGTTGGATAATTAAGCTCATGAGGCTTAAGTTTCCGAGATCCATAAGAAATCGGTCGCTCCTCCTGCATCAATACACATCCAAGACCCTGCAACGAAGCATCCGTGTAAACAAGATGCTCTATCCCGCTCTGCGGAGTAGCCAGAACCGGTGCAGAAGTCAGCTTCCTTTTCAGCTCATCAAAAGCTCGCTGACAGTGTTCATCCCACACGAACTGTACACCCTTCTTGGTCAGATGAGTGAGTGGTCCTGCTATCTTGGAGAACCCCTGGATGAATCTCCTGTAATATCCTGCCAGACCGAGAAAACTCCGAATCTCAGTAGGTGATGTAGGCTGTCCCCACTCAACCACCGCTGAAACCTTGGCCGGATCCACTGCTATCCCCTTTTCTGACACCACGTGACCCAGAAATTTCACCTCTCGCTGCCAAAATTCACACTTCTCGAACTTGGCATATAACTGGTGCTCACGAAGCGTCTGCAAGATTATGCGAAGATGTCTAGCATGATCGTCCTCCGACCGAGAATAGATCAAGATGTCATCAATAAAGACAATAACAAACTGATCCAAATAAGCCCGGAATACTCTATTCATTAAGTCCATGAATACTGCAGGTGCATTAGTCGTCCCAAACGGCATAACTCGAAACTCATAAGAACCATATCGCGTGAGAAATGCTATCTTAGGAACATCCTGCTCCCTGACCCTCAGCTGATGATACCCAGAACGCAGATCAATCTTGGAGAAATATATGGCTCCCCTTAACTGATCAAACAAGTCATCAATCCTGGGCAAAGGATACTTGTTACGAATCGTAACCTTGTTCAACTCCCTATAATCTATACACAGACGAAGCGAACCATCCTTCTTCTTTACAAACAGAACCGGTGCTCCCCAAGGTGATGTACTCCTACGAATAAAACCCTGGCTGAATAACTGCTGAATCTGATCCCTCAGCTCTCTCATCTCTACCAGTGCCATCCTATAGGGTGCCCTAGCAATAGGCGCAGTGCCTGGAGCTAAGTCTATCACAAAATCGATCTCGCGACTAGGTGGCAACCCTGGAATCTCCTGAAATACATCCGGGAAATCATGTACAATCGGTATGTTATCCAATGACACAGTAATCCCCTCCTTATTTTCCTCCTCCACATGGAACAAATAGGTGCTACCGCCCCCTTTAGAACGTGGCATAGCTACTACATACATATCCTGACCAGGTATGGTAAAAATAATAGATCTATCAAAACAAACGACTTGGGCATGGTAGTGAGACATGATCGGTTGGTCAATTAACATCAACCTTCGCAATAGCACGAATCATTGTAAAATAGGGCTATTGGTCGGGTAAGTCGAACCACTGGGACTGCGCTAGTCTATGGCAACCTAAGAGTCTAGATTACTTTTAGAATGATGAGGGGGTATATAGAGTTTTGTTGGTTTGTCACTTAGTCACTAGAATTGAAATGTGCTTAAAGAAATAAATGCAAGGAATTTAAGAAGAAGAAGTCTAGCAAAGGAGGTCTAGGGAAGTGAATTCACCACCAATCCTATAAACATACTAAATTTCTATTAACTTGGGAAACAATTTCACTACATGGCAATGATATGTAGTAATACTAGATTGCTACATTATCCTCAAGAAAATCATAGGATCAAGATTTAAGTATAATCCCTCAAAGAGCCACATGCTAGAACTACCTAGATTAGGGTGTAGCCATAACATGCTCACTAAGCTAGGGACCATCAAACCCCTTAATCACTATGGTAATAGCACATGAAGTCAAGATACAAGATTAATCCATCAAAAGGAAGTCTTAAGCTATGGATTAACAAATTTCTCATACAACATGCCTTTAAACCCATTTCACAATTTCATTTCCATTCTCACTATGAAGATGCAAGTTATATAATCATGAGAGGATAAAATCTAAGACAAGATAAGAACTCAACATGATCATTTATAGGCATTGAAATCCATTACAACAAGTGTAAGTGCTCTAAATCATGAAACTACCATGTACATGAATCATTCCCCAAATTAGATGAAATTAAAGCATGCTTACAAGAGAAAGCTTCATCACCTCCCTAGATGGAGGTTTAGTTATCCATGGATACAAAAATGGAAGAAGGAAGCTTGGAAGAATAAGCCATTTTCGAGCTCCCTTCCTTTGGCTTCAAGAACACACCCTCCTTGCTCTCTTCTCTCTCCTCTAATCTTGTAAAATGAAGCTCCATCATATTGTGTGGCTTCCCTCTCTTATCTTCTAGAGATAAGGCTCTTGAAACCCCCACCAACCAACATCTCCAACCAACCATTAAAGAGGGAAATTAGAATTGAGGAACCCAAGATGCAAGTGGCTGAAAATGGGCCATTTTCGGATGCAATTCTGCCCTAAGTTCGAGCACTCGAAATAAGGGCTCGAGCACTCGAAATTGGAGCAGAATGCTCCATTCTTGCCTTGCTCCGCCCAGACCTACTTCGGTTAAATAGCCATAACTTTGCGCTCCGAACTCCGAATGATGAACCGTTTGAAGATTTAGAAAGCTAATTCAGAGCTCTAAATATTTCATGTTTTAGTGGAGATCCAATTCTCAAGGATAGTTGGTCGAAAATGAAGATTAAGGCAGAATTTCATTGCTGCCAGGCAGTTCTGCGCGCCTCTGGTAACAAGGCCATAACTCTCTGCTCCGAGCTCCGAATGACAAACCGTTTGAAGATTTGGAAAGCTGATTCAGAGCTCTAAATCTTTCATGTTATAAGGGAAGTCCAGTTCTTGAGTTAGGAAGGTCAAAATGGCGAGCAAAGTTCAGGATCCACTGCTGCCAGAAATTCAGCCTTGTGCCTTTTGATGGCCAAAACTCCACAAAGCCTTGATTTTGCTCCTTTTTTGGCAAATGGACCTGAAAATATAAACATACACACAAATGAAGATAATCTACTTAATTAAACAAACAACGGACTTAACTAATGCAATTTAGGGCGCTTAAATATACAGTATTCAGCGCTTATCACACCCCCAAACTTACATTTTGCTAGTCCCTTAGCAAAACTACAATGAAAAACTTAATGAAAAGACAACCATGGGCATGCTACTACAAAAATATCATCCATGGTAAAATGAGATAGATACATAGCTCAAATACAACTTGAAACAGACAAAAACTAGAGATGGGGTCATTGGGAAAACTACCTTGCATATATGAAGCATTGATACAAAAATTGGCTAAATACATTTTCACATACATGCATCAACATCAAAGTCTATATAAATAACTCAATTATCATCTCTTGAATGGAAATCAACTCTAGCTTCAGTGAAAGTGAATTGGATTCTCAACATGCGGCTTTTACTTTCTTTTCCAATTCCAAAGCACAAGTTTTCAAATCATTGAATTCCCCTTTAAATGAGGTCCCTAAGGCATGATTTTATTTACAAGACAACTTTTGTTGCTTATTGACAATTTATTGTAACTCATAAGCGAAAAATAGAATGGTTGTGCAATGCTGAAGTCCCTTAAGCTTTCTAACCAACCCTTGTAGCAAGCGTTAGGCCAACAACTTCCAAACCAGATGGCTTTAGGGTGTTAAGTGTAGAGACACTCCATAGGGCTTAATAGCTCAAGTTGGAAAGACTACGAACTCCAACGAACCATGTTTATTACCAGTTTATTTTTTTTTTGAATGACCGTGCAATGTTTAAGTCCTTTAAGCTTTCTAACCAACCCTTGTAGCAAGCGTTAGGCCAACAACTCCCAAACCAGATGGCTTTAGGGTGTTAAGTGTAGAGACACTCCTAGGGCTTAATAGCTCGAGTTGGAAAGGCTACAAACGTCAACTGGTCATTATTTTCTTTCCTTTTCAGTTTTTTTTTTTTTTTTTAGATTCATGCCAAAAGTATTCATCCATTAGGTTCATCAAATCAGATTAACTAGGGCAAGGTCAAGGTCAATCAAGTTGCATGCCTCACAGTTAAGTTTCCAATGTGCATCTGTGCATTGTGAAGCTTAAAAGAGTGTCAAATCCAGCGAGAATTTAATTGAGACATTTATACAGACTAATTTGAATCTACATGATCATTTCAACTCAAATTTTTCTTTATTTTCAAAAATATCACAATTGCTTCTATACACAAGGTATTAAACATATGCTTCATCTCCAACAGGTTTCAAATTCCATTATCATTGCTTAGCAAAAATGTAAAATCAAAAATACATAAATGCACCCCCAAACTTGAATGTCACATTGTCCTCAATGTGAGAAGACAAGTAAATCAAAATAAGCGCAAAGAGGGTAAAAGAACAATAATACCAAGTGGAGTGAGGACGACGTAGATATTCAGCCATGTGAGTGCGCAACGGCGTCCCCCAAACTTGGACATGAAGACCTATCAAGACAGAACTAATGTACATAGGTGAAAGCATAGGTCTCTTAAGAAAAGAAAAAAAAAAATCAAAACAGAAATGAAAACACTAAGACGAATGTGATGGCAAGGTAAAAATCCATACAAAATACAAATTGGCACACATGAGTCATAAGTGTAAAATGGAAAACAAAACAATGCCAAAAGCCGTGCATTTAGAGAGATAAAGTTGGCTTAGGCAATTCGTCAAACACGTGGTGTGCAAGACAAAAAGGAAGAGGGCCAAAGGTTGATTAGAGATGAGAAAATCCAAAAATTTGGCCCTGCAAATGCAATACACCACTCCCAAACAATCACAAATCCTTCACACAAGCAATCCCATCCTCCATTGATCAAAAATTAAAAGAAAAAGAGGGTTAGACACTTACCCAACAATGGAGAACCAAAGGCCCTGTGTGCGTGGGATAAATGGTGGGGATGGGTGGGAGGTTGATGATGGTGCTTGGGTTAGAGGAGAGTGGGGAAAAAGGTGGAGGAGGTGAAGGTGGGTTTGCATGGGGTGGTGAGGTTGAGGGTGGTTGGGTTATGAAGTTGGAGTTGGTTGTGAGGTGCATGCAAGTTGCATGAAAGTGCCGAGAGAGAGAGATGGTTTTGGGCAGGCATGAGGTTGAGGGAATGGTGTTGGTTGAGTTATGGGTTGCATGCATGGTGGGATGAGATGAGGGTGGTGAAGTGAGGTTGATGGTGGTTGAATGGTGTGAGGCCGAGAGGGATGGTGGTTGGTTTGGGAGGTGAGATGCGGGTTGAGAATGATGAGGTGAGGTTGATGCGTTTGAGATGAAGGTTGTGCATGCATGGTTGTGCATGCATGGGTGTGGGTTAATGTGGGTTGGTTGAGGAGTTGCCGAGAGGGAGGAGGGTGGTGTGTGGGGTTGAGGTTGAGTTGGTGGTTTGCAGGTGAGGGAGATGGGGAAGATGGTTGATGCCGAGAGGTGGTAAGGGTGATGGTTTGGTGAGGTGAGTTGTGAGAGATGAGGGCTCGGGTGAGGGAGGAAGAGAAGTTGGTTCACACTTCGAGCACTCGAAATGGGACCTCGAGTGCTCGAAGTCTTGGCAGTGAGTTCGGGTGTGAGCTTCAAACAAGCTCGAGCACTCAAGAGGGAAGTGAGAGGGCTCGGGTGAGGGCTTCAAGCAAGCTCGGCAGAGGAGTGAGAGAGCTCGGGTGAGGTTGAGAGGGGGGTTCGAGGAGATGGGTGGTAAGAAATTCGAGCACTCGAAATGGGTTCTTTGAGTGCTCGAAGGACATGCAGTGAGTGAGGGAGGGAAGCTGCATGGTGGAAACTTGGTTTGAGAGAGAGAGAAGGTTTAAGGTTGAGGGGTGGTGGTTGCTGGGTTGCCGAGAATGGGAGAGATGGTGAGGTGAAGGGGTTGTGGGTTGGTTGGAGGTTGGTGGAGAGGATGGGGTGAAGAGGTTGGTTGATGATGGGAAGGTTGCTTGGTTTGTTGCATGGTGGGCATGTTGGCTAGGCTCGAGCACTCCAAATGGGAGCTAGAGTGCTCGAGCTTGGGGCAGAGAGATTGGCAAGATGAGGAGGGATGTCGAGCACTCGAAATGCCAATTCGAGTGCTCGAAATTCAAGCAGTAGCCTCGGAATGGTTTTGTGCAAGCTTCATAGAGCTTTCGAGCACTCCAAAGAGGAAATAGAGTGCTCGAAATGAAGGCAGTAGCATTGAGGTTGAGAGATGAACTTTTGCATGCAGTGTAACATTATGCAGTGAGGTTGAGAGATGAACTTTGCATGTCATTCCATTAGGTGCCTCATTCTTATGCATTGTGAATGTATACATGATCAACTGAGAGCTGAAGAATTGATAAAACCTTGCAACATGCTTCCAAATCAAGGCATGGATGGATTATTTTCACCTTGCATGCATGGAAAATAATGAAACATTGCAAATTAATACAATCCAATGCATGGATGGATAATTGTCAAACTCTACACTTCATTGCAATGCAAGGAAAATTTTGAAAATTTTTCAGATTGTGCAATTTTCCTCCAATGAACTTCATTCCATTCCATGGAAAATTTTGAAAATTTTGTTTCTAAACTTTGCAGTTTTTTTTTTTTTTTTTTTTTTTTTTCAAACATTGCAATCATCTCAAATGCATGGAAATATTTTTTTGTTTAAACTTTGCAACTCCATTTTAATTCAATGCATGGAAAAATTTAAACTTTGCACTTTCATTCCAATGTAATGCATGGATGGAAAATTTTGAAAACTTTTCAACTTCTTTCTAATGCATGGACAATTTGGAAAGTTTTTCAAAATGTAGCACCTTTCCAACGCATGGATGATTTTGAGAAACCATGATCCAACAATGCATTGAAGATGAGAGGCTATGCATGTGAGTGCCATGTCGAAAGTCCGAGAAAATTGCCTGATAGAGCCAGAAACTTCCGGGAATGAAAACAAGAGTGGAGAAGGTCTAAGAAGTCAGTCTAAAAATGTGGAACACAACTTAAGATAGTTCCAGAGAAAGTTAAATTTTGGCATTTCTTAACCATTTCCTATAAAATTTCATGGCTCAGGCAATTGATCATTAGGGAGGCATTGAAGTCGAAAGAATTGCTCCCCAAGGGTGCTAAATTTAACGTCGATAGCTAGACGCACCGAGATCAGGTTAATCCTCCTTACCCTATACCATGTCTCTCTAGAGAGTCATAGGTCCCCAAATAGGATAATTCTTTTAAAAGTGGAGGAGGAAGACTTTGAAGACAAAAGTGGAAAAGAGGTAACGGAAAGACCTCAACCCACTCTTCTTTCTCAATGAAGAACTTTGGACTATGGGGCTGATTTGGATTATGGGAAGATGGATCGAGTGAGGGCACACCTAGCAAAGGGTTTTGAAAAATCATATTTAGCACGGGAATGCCCGGAGAATTGTCCTTCAAATTTTCTACATCCTCCCCACACTTATCCGGTGGTTCGGGCTCAACAGTTTGAGATAACTCAAGTGAGGGAATGGGATGAGATGCAAGCTCCCAAGAAAGAGATACATTTGATGTTGACAAAGGAAAAGAATGAATATGTGGATGAATATTAAGCAAAGAATTCACCTCTGAAATGGAATTGTCAACATTAAAATCCTCACAATTGAAATGAGCCAAACAAGCTTTTAGAGGATCCTCCATTAAAGGAGGTGCATCAAGCAAAGGATTATTTAGGGGTTGTTCTAGAGTTTTAAAGGATGCAATCTCATCATCTTTTTCCTCATTTTTAATCACAAATTCTTCCATTTTATGAGTGGCAACAATTTGATCTTCAACCACTATTTCATCATTTTCATATGTGATGACCACTTGATCATTCTCATGATGAAAGTTACTAGGAGTAATCTCATCATTCATAGAATTTTCTTTTGGATTGGCCATAAATTCAAATGAAAATGTTTCCTCCTCTTCATGATTTTTAGCATTAATCCTTTGTTGGATTTGAGATATTTGGTCATCTATCATTGCACTAACTTGGGACTGGTGATATGGTACCACTTGATTGATAGACTCTACTGTGGATTGCATGCTAGCAAGGGAGGCCAATAGTTGATTGTTGGAGTCCATCATTTGCGTGTGCATAGACTCCATCATTTGTTTGTTAGCAACAATTAGCTCATCCAATGGAGACGGTGGAAAAGGAGAAGAGGGCAGGAAAGAATGATCATTGGGTTGAAAAGGTTGCATATGAGATTGTGGGGTTGAATTTCCTATGTCATGCCACAAGAAGTTTTGTTGGTCTCCCCAACCCGAGTTGTAACCATTGAAGTATGGATCACTACCCGGTTCAAAGAAATTTTCATTTGGTTGCTCTAGATAAAAATCCGAGAATTGTCTCGTTGGAAGACAATCTCTTGTATGATGTGAATTACTAGAGCAAAAAGCACAAAACGCATGTGGTGTGTAGAATTGAGTTGGGAGATAATTATTCTCCATCTAAGAGTTAAACATCAACAACACATAACATAATCAACACAACAATTCTTTATCATCAACTCCACATACAATGATATTCCCTTTCTCCTCAATTATCAAGACAAAAATTAAAATGGCCACGACAAGCACCGATGCTTGGAATTGAAAATACACAATTGCAATAGCCTCGACAAGGGCTTGCAATTTATCTACTTCTAAGCTTAACACATGCACGATATTCACAATTCGAAACTAGAAGGTCAAGAGACTTACCCGGGGTCCTCTAGACTTACAATTTGCTAGCATTCCCCACGGCGAGCTTCGAGTTCCTAGAATCTCACTTACAACACAAAAATGGTTAAACCACACAAGAAATATTCACAAAACACAGTATTCACAATCAAACTAAAATTAACCCTAGAACCTTGGTCGCTAAACCGTTTGCAGTCCCCGGCAACGGCGCCAAAAATTGATCGGTTGGTCAATAAACATCAACCTTCGCAATAGCACGAATCATTGTAAAATAGGGCTATTGGTCGGGTAAGTCGAACCACTGAGACTGCGCTAGTCTATGGCAACCTAAGAGTCTATATTACTTTTAGAATGATGAGGGGGTATATAGAGTTTTGTTGGTTTGTCACTTAGTCACTAGAATTGAAATGTGCTTAAAGAAATAAATGCAAGGAATTTAAGAAGAAGAAGTCTAGCAAAGGAGGTCTAGGGAAGTGAATTCACCACCAATCCTATAAACATACTAAATTTCTATTAACTTGGGAAACAATTTCACTACATGGCAATGATATGTAGTAATACTAGATTGCTACATTATCCTCAAGAAAATCATAGGATCAAGATTTAAGTATAATCCCTCAAAGAGCCACATGCTAGAACTACCTAGATTAGGGTGTAGCCATAACATGCTCACTAAGCTAGGGACCATCAAACCCCTTAATCACTATGGTAATAGCACATGAAGTCAAGATACAAGATTAATCCATCAAAAGGAAGTCTTAAGCTATGGATTAACAAATTTCTCATACAACATGCCTTTAAACCCATTTCACAATTTCATTTCCATTCTCACTATGAAGATGCAAGTTATATAATCATGAGAGGATAAAATCTAAGACAAGATAAGAACTCAACATGATCATTTATAGGCATTGAAATCCATTACAACAAGTGTAAGTGCTCTAAATCATGAAACTACCATGTACATGAATCATTCCCCAAATTAGATGAAATTAAAGCATGCTTACAAGAGAAAGCTTCATCACCTCCCTAGATGGAGGTTTAGTTATCCATGGATACAAAAATGGAAGAAGGAAGCTTGGAAGAATAAGCCATTTTCGAGCTCCCTTCCTTTGGCTTCAAGAACACACCCTCCTTGCTCTCTTCTCTCTCCTCTAATCTTGTAAAATGAAGCTCCATCATATTGTGTGGCTTCCCTCTCTTATCTTCTAGAGATAAGGCTCTTGAAACCCCCACCAACCAACATCTCCAACCAACCATTAAAGAGGGAAATTAGAATTGAGGAACCTAAGATGCAAGTGGCTGAAAATGGGCCATTTTTGGATGCAATTCTGCCCTAAGTTCGAGCACTCGAAATAAGGGCTCGAGCACTCGAAATTGGAGCAGAATGCTCCATTCTTGCCTTGCTCCGCCCAGACCTACTTCGGTTAAACAGCCATAACTTTGCGCTCCGAACTCCGAATGATGAACCGTTTGAAGATTTAGAAAGCTAATTCAGAGCTCTAAATATTTCATGTTTTAGTGGAGATCCAATTCTCAAGGATAGTTGGTCGAAAATGAAGATTAAGGCAGAATTTCATTGCTGCCAGGCAGTTCTGCGCGCCTCTGGTAACAAGGCCATAACTCTCTGCTCCGAGCTCCGAATGACAAACCGTTTGAAGATTTGGAAAGCTGATTCAGAGCTCTAAATCTTTCATGTTATAAGGGAAGTCCAGTTCTTGAGTTAGGAAGGTCAAAATGGCGAGCAAAGTTCAGGATCCACTGCTGCCAGAAATTCAGCCTTGTGCCTTTTGATGGCCAAAACTCCACAAAGCCTTGATTTTGCTCCTTTTTTGGCAAATGGACCTGAAAATATAAACATACACACAAATGAAGATAATCTACTTAATTAAACAAACAACGGACTTAACTAATGCAATTTAGGGCGCTTAAATATACAGTATTCAGCGCTTATCAAGACAACCAATCCATCCCAAGTATCACATCATAAGTGTGCATGTCCAAGACCAATAGATTGGCTAGAAATCTGAGTCTGCCAATATCTAGTGTCACAGGCCCATCACTCTCATGTATAATAGCTGTATTACCCAATGGTGTAGAAATACCCTGAGGTCTAGTGCATACCCTCGTCCTCATCCCAGACAAAGCAACAAAAGTCCTAACTACAAATGAGTGTGTAACAGCCATATCAAATAAAACACGTCCATGCAAACCATGAATAAGAAACTTACCCTCAATAGTCTGAGGTGCCTGAACATCCTGTGGCATTGGGTTATACACCCTGCTATAGTGCAACTGCTGTGGTGTCTGTCCCTGAGTCTGCGGCGGTGCCGGTAAAGCCAGATATGTCTGTCCCTGAATCCGTGGAACCTGTGGAGCTGGTAGAGGCACTGGCGCCCTCTGTCCCTGCTGCACATATTGTCTCTGTCCCTGTCCTTGTCCTGTTTTAGGACACTGCCTGGTGGTATGACCATACTCTCCACAAGTGTAACAACTACCCTGGAAAGTACCAAATGGCCTCCTCTGTCGGTTAGCCTGTGGCTGACCCTGTCCTGCCTGTGGTCCCCCATTCTGTTGCCTCTGAATAAATGCCCCATTCCGGTAAGCATCTGAACCACCTTTGTGCTTCTTCCAAGGCTGTTGTCCTTGGAACTTGCCTTTGTCATTTTGCCGGTGACCATTGCCATTCCCCTTTTCAGCTGACTGATTAATAGAGTCTTTATCTCCTCGCTTCTCACCACGAGCCTGTCTGATGTCCACAGTCAATTGATACTGTTGTAGGGCGGCGTCTACCACCTGAGCATAGGTAATATAGGCTGGACTACCTGTAATAGTTCTCTTGATAGACCACATCAGTCCCTTGATAAAACTGTTGCGCTTCTTCTCCTCTGTATCCACCTCCTCCGGTGCAAAGAGAGACAAGCGTGTGAACTGCTGCTCATACTCCGCCACTGTCATGTTTCCCTGCTGCAGACTTAGAAACTCGGTCTTCATAGCTGCCCTGACTGCATAGGGAAAATATTTTTCATTAAAGCGAGCACTGAACTCATCATAAGACAATGTCATCCTCTCCTCTGAGGTGGTAACTGACTCCCACCACTGTAGTGCATCCCCAACTAGCTTGAAAGTAGCAAGCATCTGCTTCTGAACTTCCGTGCACTGAACCAAACGAAGATGACGCTCAATGTCCTGTTTCCACTGGTGAGCTGCTTTCGGATCGGTTGAGCCTGAGAACACAGGTGGACTCCCCTTTGTGAAAGAGCTCATAGCCTTTCCCCAAGAATCCGTCTGAACCACTGGTGCTGGTACAGGTGCCGGCTGTACCTGAGGCTGATTCCGAAGTGCAGCTGTTACCCCAGCCTTTATAGCCCGAGCAACGAGGTCATTGAGGTGAGGAGGAATCTCTGGATCTCTGACCTGGTCCAGAGTCTGTTGAACATTCTCCTGTTCCTCCTGAAACTGATCCATGTCATCTTGAAACCCAAGCCTTTGCTGCTCTTCCTCCATTTGCAGACGCCGTAGGAGATATTGTTGCCTACGTGCCGTTCTCCTTTCCTTCCTAGTTCCTTGTATGTTCTGTCAATTTCTAGCGTTAACCATCTGTTAACACGAAAAGACAGACGTCAGTACCCTTTCTATACGAACCATAAGGAACACAATGAATCCTAACTTAAGCTCTATTTAAGAGAAAACGCTACGCGGAAGACTTAATACGAAACATCCTAGAGACACTTGAACCTGGAGTGCTCTGATACCAACTGTGATACCCCTCGAATCCGAGACACGGGTTGATCAGGCCCAGGCCCAAACTCGAGAGAATATCAAACAATTAATAATTTATAATGAACACGGAATACAAAATAAATTAAGAAATGAAATTAAAGCTGGAAGGAACTAAAAATAGAATCCGCAAAATATTATAATTATTAAAATCCATCAAACCCAAACTCCAAAACTCCATCAGTTTACAACTTGGGAATCCATCTCTAGTGGACCCCTATTAAACATCCAAACGGAAGATAGAACAACTGTAATAAACGTCCAGAAATAAAACTATAGAGAGAGCCCTACATCGTCGGAAGAGTGAATAGAGACCTCTGCTCAGCACGAACACGTCTAAGCCTAGAACTGTCGTGTACCTGAAAAATAGAAGTGGGTCAGGCCCACGCGCAAGTTCTATACTACTACAATCCAAACAGAGGCCCGATACGCATGTACATCCTAAACAATTCAACAATAGCTAATAGTCCGTAAATATATATATATAGTCACACTAAAGGACTCTTACTAGACTACAGGCCGATCTCAACTTGAATAGAGGTAACATGCTAAAACGCACACGAAGTGGGCATATGTACCTATACCTAAACAGGGTACACCTCCAACCATCCTAGCCAGCTACACATTCCGATTCATTTACGCTCCCTAGCCATCGGTCCTGAGGCTCAAGCTCATACCGAGGCACCATAACAGTACATAAATAAAATCCATTCAAAATCCCTGGTATTGCCGCTCAACAAGTAGTTGACATGACAATACAAATCCACGGGACTTAACTTTTAGTTAATCCCATCCTTATTCCAAGTAGGTGGGTAATGGTATTGTTTTAAAAACCAAACCCATCCTTAGTATGCCACCGTCCCATACCGGTGCCTACTTTCCAATCCTCCAGTAGTCAATAATACCAATAAATCAAGTATATATCAACTAAATTCCAACATCCAACATTCAATGTTAGCAGTGATAAAATAATTATTGATAAACAGGGTCACAACAACAACATAAACATGCCCAATTTAAGTTGTTCCCTTTAGTCTGATATAAAGACAGAATTAATTAAAACTTCCATTTAACACCTTACAAATGACATACAGATATGTAGGATAAGTATCACAAAATCCTAACCTCCACAGTTGATACTAACTGTGATAATGTAAGCATCAAAACAATATTCACAGTATGTATGTAGACATGCTCAAATTATAGTGTTGCACAAAACCGATCTAGTGTTAAACTCAAATCCTCCTAGTATTTAAGTTCCAACAGTTGCTATTACAGAAGTTAAGATAGCTATCATCTAAACCCATCATTCCAATAATTTATACTAGCAGTGGTAAGGAAAAACGTGAACCACAGAACCACAATGCATCCACAAACATGCTTAGTCTAGGTTGAACAAGCATACAACACTACTGTAACTACCAGTTTCATAGCAAAACAGATATCATTTTAGTTTGGTTTAATCTTCATTAATCCTGAAATCATTTAAGAGTGCAAAGAGTATGAAGCCTAAGGGAAAGAGTAAGGATAGAATCTTGCCTCAGAAACTTTTGTTCAAAGTTTCAACGTCGTCTTCTTAAAAAATCCCGGCGAGTTCCAAAACCCGGTTACTGTTCACGGGTACGAAACACTATTCTAGAACTCAAAATCTGATCTCCACCATTCAGATTTTTCGACACTGAGTCATGAACCTATCCTCAAAATTTCAGCTCGATCGGACCACGGACGAAGCGGGATCGGATGTTTGATGAAATCTGGGCAGAATGGAAAAAACCTGTGCGACCCAGTTACTGTTCACGAGTGCGAATCACTGTTCCCGAGGTCAAACTCTGATCTCCATCGTTCAGATTTTGCGTCACTGAGTCATGAACCTCTCCTCCAAAATTCAGCTCGATCGGACCACGGACGAAGCGGGATCGGATGTTTGATGATATCTGGGTAGAACAGAAAAAACCTGTGCGACCCAGTTACTGTTCACGAGTACGAATCACTGTTCCCAAGGTAAAACTCTGATCTCCACCGTTCAGATTGTGCATCACTGAGTTGTAAACCTTTCCTCCAAAATTCAGCTCGATTGGACCACAGACGAAGCGGGATCGGAGCTTTGATCAAACCTTGGCCGAATGTGAAAAACTGCGTTTTTCCTTCTCCACTTCCACAAAACGTGTGCTTTGTTTAGAAAACCCTACACAGACGTCTACCTTATACTTATAGAGTTTTCCTAAACCCTAGGTTCATTTAAGTCCAACTCACAATCCTAACCGGCCCATCCAATTAACGTAGAAACCTACGACGGCTATAATATAAAACCCTAATTTATACTGTAATTAAAACCCTAGTTAGATGTATTTACCTAATTACCCTATTCACCATTAAATACTTAACAAATAATCTAATTGAACAAAATAATAATTAGTAAACCCAATTAAACCAAATAAGACACACATAAAATAATTAAACCAATTACACTTAAACCATTAATGTCAATTAAATAATTAAAACACTAATAAGTAATTCCAATCAAATAACTAAACCAATTACACTTAAACCATTAATGCCACTTAAACAATTAAAACACTAACAAGTAATTCCAATCTAATAACTAAAAATAAATATCATTTAAATAAATTAAATCAGCACAAAAGAAAATAATTAAGCACCTAATAAAAAAATAATGACACATAATCAAATAAAATGCACTTAAATAATAAATTAAATACCATTAAATACCAGGAATATCCTTTTTAAAATTAGGGGTATTACAATGCATGCCTAGGAAATTCCAGGATTTATTAAACACATAAAATTAAATAATTATGCATGTTTAATTGGATTATAACATAGGTTTTATGAAATTGGTTCATATTTGTTCTTGTGTTATGAATTGATAAATGTATGATTTTGATTTGATTTTCGGTGTGAATTTTTATGTGTTTACATTATGTATTTTTCATATCTATGGAATGATGGAACGTAAAAACATGCCTAGGATTCCTGAACATTAAATAGGAACTAGGTTTGGGTTTAAATAAATTTAAATAGACTCAACCATAATGATGCTTGCTATTTGAATGTTTTAAACAAACGAATGGATTTAATCTTTTAAAATATTTTAGCAATTAAGATTAAATATGTAGGATGAATTGAATATGGAGAATGCTTATTTGACGGTATAATAAAATATTATCATGTATAAGATTCAGTTTGTATAGGACATATGATATAGGAAACTTAAATAAATAATAAGTTATTCCTATTTTGTGATAACTTAATATCATATTATCATTGTTATTTCTGGATTGTTTGATTTATTTCCTTAATCGTTACATCAATTGTTAGATTGTGTGGTTCAATGCACTGGTATGGGACGGTGGCATTTTAGGGACGGATTAACTTATCAGTTAAGTCCTACCTATTTTATATAAGAGAATGGATTAACTAAAATGTTAAGTCCCACTTATATTCAAGTCAGGTCAGTTGAACAAGTTGAATGACTTATAGAGGATTAATTTATTATATAAGGGAATGGATTAACTAAAATGTTAAGTCCTACTTATATTCAAGCCAAGTCAGCTGAACAAGTTGAATAACTTATAGAGGATTAATTTATTATATAAGGGAATGGATTAATTAAAATGTTAAGTCCTACTTATATTCAAGTCAGGTCAGCTGAACAATTTGAATGACTTATAGAGGATTAATTTATACTGGATAGGATGGTTACTAGATTATATATATATATAAGTATGGTGCCATGATATGAGCTTGAGTCTCAGGATTAGTGGTTAGGGTGCGTATATCGTCAGGGATGTGTAGCTAGATATAGTGTAGTTATGTACCCTGGTAGGTCTAGGTACTCATGCCCACTATATGTGCGTTTTGCATGTTGCCTACTATTCAGGTTGAGACAACCCTATAGTCTAGTGAAGTTCTTTAGTGTGTATATATATATATATACGGACTACTAGTTACTGTTAGATTAACTAGGATGTATACATGTATCGGATCTCTGCTTGGACTATAGTAGAGTAGAACTTGTTTGTGGATCTGACCCACCATTATTTTTCAGGTGTTCGTCAAGAGTAGAGGTTGTTCGTGCTGAGCGAGGATCAATGTATTTCATTCTTCCGATGCTACCTAGGAGTTCCTTTATGATTCTGTTTCCTGATTTAGACAGTTATTGTTGTCATTTGTTTAGTTTGGATTTTCTAGGGGTCCACACAGTATGGATTCCCGAGTTGTATTTTGGAGGATCAATTGTATCAGAAGAGTTTATTAATTAATGGAAATATATTCTGAGATTTATTATTAGATTATCATTTTAGTTTATTGTCAGCATTTTATTTATTCTTCTTTATTCTTTTGCACTCTGTATTCGTTTATTGCCGATTTTGTTTTTGATATCCTCGGGTATTCGGGCGTGGGCTTGGCCAACCCGCATTCGGAAATCCGGGGGTATCACATCTGACTTGGTATAATTTATTGTCTTTTGCCTTTTTGATTTCTTAGCCATTTTACCTTTTCTTTTTCATCTGTAGGACTAACTTTGGGATTTAACTTCCCCTTTGAACAATTCGTCGTCTTGCTCAACTGAATTCATATGGCGTTGAAGCAGAAGATATTCTCCTTCAAGGTCCAATCCTTGAAGGTTTGGCCTTCTGCACATTTGCTTCCTCCCTCCCTTAATTCAATTACATGAATTTTAATGTGTTAGTATAATATATTATACATATGTATGTATATACAATTATATATGTGTGTGTGATTCTATCTGTGTAATATATATATATGAGATTTATTCTTAGATGTTATATGTGGATTTTGCCAGTGATTAGGCTGGATTTGATGATGTGTGTATATGGATGGTGGTGGGGCTGTGGAGTGGTGGGTGTGACAGAAGGGTTTGAATGCGGATTTCACCACATTTTACAAAGAGAGATTTTTTTTTTTTTTTTTTTGCATGTAAGGGTAGCTTGGTCTAATGAAATGAGTTGTAAAAGGTTAAAAATGTAATTTCATGGTTTAAATAGGTCAATTATAAAGTCAAAGGGCAATAATGTCAATTCATTGTGTCAGGTGTTGCAGAGGGGTGCATTTATTAACTTTATCAAACCTGAAGACAGATCATTGTTCAAAAAGATGCCAACTTTTATCTTGTTGTCAATAAATCAAACTGCAGGGGATGTGAGTGTAATTAACCCTAAGGTTTATTATTGAGATAAATATATACACACATTGATACAAGCTTATCTTTCTCCTATATTTATATATATATTTATTTTATTGTAAGACTACATTAGTCCAATAATAGAAAGATAATTGCACATTTTATATATTATGAGAAATTTTTTACACTTGATCCAAAATATAATCGATAGGCTTTTTTAATAGACATCTATCTAAAATTCATAAATATAGATTATTATTTGTGTTAAATGATTTTAAAATTTTTAATAAAAATTACTAAATTTTATTTAAAATTCATTTTTATTGAACTATTTAGTAAAAATTACCGTAGTTAGAGTTATCGAGAATGGTATAGAATTTGTACAGGGAATCCAAGATTTTTCTACCGTTGTAGTTCACTATTTTGGAGTATTTTAGAACTTGATACTCCTCAGTGTTACTTCAATAGTTTATTTTAGAGCAAATTTCACGAAACCCCCAATACTATCATTTTTCGTATCAAATACCCCCAATCTACTTTAGAAAACTCCCAACACTATGAAAATTGATCACATTGTACCATGTCTGTGATAAAAGGACGAAAATACCCTTCTGATATACCAAATCAATTAAAAAAGCCAAAATAGGTATTTTACCAATTACTAAAATATCCTTGGTGACATTTAAGTCACCAAAGCACAAAACGCTGTCGTTTTGTGTGTATATATTATAGGGATAATTCTAAAAAAATAGTGTTATAGAGGTCAAAGGACAAATAGATAGAGTCAAATTCTAGTTTTCCAAATTAATGGGGTTTTCTCAAATATTGACCTGGACATGAATTTTTAATGTAGATTATCTTTTGATTCCTAAACTACCCATCTATATTGTTGCGAAATGACCTACTGTAACAAGGGTCATTTGTCCCACATCGGAATCGGATGGGAAAGTGATTGGGTATAAATGAATGGGTATGCAACACTACCCAATAGTTCGAGCTTTAGGGTAAATGCGCAAGCGTCCACCCGTTACAGTTGGTTTTAGAGCCAGACCCAGTCCTTGATCCTGTGTCACACCAAAGCGCCCGGCCCAGAAGGCGTCCGGGTAAGCATCTCAGGTAGGCAGGGTGGCCCGAACCGCAACGAAGGCGTTACGAGTTTGGGTGGGGGAGAATGTAACAAGGGTCATTTGTCCCACATCGGAATCGGATGGGAAAGTGATTGGGTATAAATGGATGGGTATGCAACACTACCCAATAGTTCGAGCTTTTGGGTAAATGGGCAAGCGCCCACCCGTTACACCTACCTAACCAGCTCTCAAATAATTCCATAATCAAAGCCATTTCAACAATATTTACTTTCTGAAATGATCATGGGTTGCTTGAAGGTAAGGGATGAGGAAAGGGCGGCAGAGGAGGACGACGGTGGTAGATGGTGGTGCCAACGTTAGGTGAAAGAAATGGCACAAATCTGTCGACTATGGAGTGGTTTGACGGTTCGTCCTTTGGGATGAACGAAGCTTCCATTAGAGTACACTTAAAAACCCATTTACCAAGTTTTCATGGGGCAACACAATTACGGCCCCTAGGAGCCCATTGAAGAGAAAAACTCTCTATCAACTCCACGAAGCAGTGCCTTGACATCCTTTATCACCACAGCTGACAAGGGGATTACGAATAGGAATTTCTTCAAAAACAAACATTTCCAATCAATCTAGAGAGAGAAAGGGAGTTTTATGGAATGGATTTCAAAGTCTCAGTTTAATGGGTCCATATCCACAATCAATCTCATTATTTTATCACCATTATTGCTATCATCCTCCATCACAAAAATCAAAAATGGGTTTTTAATTGAAACTCTTAACACACAAAAAAACCATAACCACCTTCCCCCAACAAGAAATTGCTTGAAAAATTCTGAGTTATACCACGTACTCACTAAGCTGAAAATCATACAAGTCCGGTCCAACTGACTGTGGCAAGTCCTCATTGATGCGAGTCGATGAAGAACGACTTAAATCCGAGAATGACAGACGGCGAAAGGACGATAAGGGCTCCACGTTCTTAGAAATATCCAACCAGGAGGACCGACATCGACTAAAATTACCGAAAATTATATGTCTTCCACAGAACAATAATTTGCAGTGAAGGGTCTCCATGACTTAGAGTCCTTCATGATTTGTTTTGCCTCTTAATTTTGTTGCAAACATGAGAGAAGAGAGAGACTCGAGGGTTTGCTCCTGTTCCAGCTGCACAGGCTTTTGGGTCTGGGTTAGGTTTGGGAATAAAAAAATGATCTATAGTGAAATTCCATATCCAGGTCAGCATTTAAGAAAACTCCATTAATTAGGAAAACTTGAATTTGACTCCATCTATTTGTCCTTTGACCTCTATAACACCATTTTTTTAGAATTATCCCTATATTATATGTATAAAAGGCATCATGTATGTGTTTCAAGTTGACTTTTCTTTTTTAACATAAAAAAAAAAAAGTTGACTTTTCTTTCCAATTCTTTATACGAGACAATGGTAAGAATATGAAAATTTACCAAATCAAAAACATTATCAGAAACTCAAAATGCGTATGACTCTCACACAACTCCTACATTCCATATCTCAGATATAAGTCGCCAGATGAACTCTCTCTCATCAAATTCTATCCAATGTTTCACCTTCTGCTGCTCCTCCTCCCCCTTCTAACACTCATCCCTTCATCTTTTGCCCTCAATTTCCTCTTCAATTCCTTCAATGCCACCGTTGAGCTCAACCTCAACCTCAACCTCACCGACAACGCTTGGCTCGAGTCCTCCACCATCAGACTCACGAACGACTCCAACCAGTTCTCAATCGGCCGAGTTTTCCACCGATCTTGAATCCCAATGAAACTCACTTCCAATTCCACCATCATCTCTTCTTTCTCCACCACCTTCGTCTTCTCTATCTTGCCGGAGGTCAGTTCCAGTCCCTGCTTCGGCCTCGCCTTCGTCCTCTCCAACTCTACCTCACCCCCTTCGCGCCATCTCCGGCCAGTACTTCAGCCTCTTCTCCAACGCCACCGTCCCCACCGTCGCCCCCTCCTCATCGTCGAATTCGACACCGACCGGAACCCGAAATTCAATGACCCAGGTGACAATCACATCGAAATTGACCTGAACAACATTAAATAGGAGGTAACAGTTAGAGAACTCCACAATAGTAGTGATCTCATCCCCGTAGATATGCGAAATGGGTAAAACATACATGCCTGGATTGAATTCGATGGATCAAACCTTCCAATCCCTCATATCGCAAGTGTTTGTCAACCTCTTCCCATCCCTCTGATCGCCCCTTTAGATTCATTATTATACATATACATATACATATATACCAACCAAATAAAGAATTTCGTGGGATAGGTTTGATCAAAACGACTGTTCAGTGCCAAAATATATATATATATATACACACACACACACATATATATACACACAAAACACGGTCGTTTTGTACTTTGGTGACACTTAAATGTCACTAAGGGTATTTTAGTAATTGGTAAAATACCTATTTTGGCTTTTTTAATTAATTTGGTATATCTGAATGGTAGTTTCGTCCTTTTATTACAGACATGGTGCAATGTGATCAATATTCATAGTGTTGAGATTTTTTTAAGTAGGTTGGGGGTATTTGATACAAAAAGTGATATTATTAGGGGTTTCGTGAAATTTGCCCTTTATTTTAAGACCTTGTCGTGTATAAGGAGGTTGGAATTTATTTGCTTCTCACACATCAGTCTAATTATTTAAAAGAGTTCTAAAAACCAATACGAGGTTCTAAAAACACAATACAATTTATCAAAATTACCGCATCTGTCATCTGCCTTTAGAAATTATCAACTCTGTGACATTATGTTCCATGTTCTCCATATAAGGAATTTTTCTGCTAAGAATAAATAATGGACTATTGATCAACGGAAAAGTATCAAACCGCATACATTAAACTGAACAACCAAATATAGTATCAGACGAGAAAACAAAGACGACAAATCACAATTTTAAAATTTCAAATAATTGGCTGTTGAATTGCTAATTCTCTAATACGGATCAAAGGTAATAGCCATCAAAACCATACTTACACATTAAACAAAACAACCAATATCATTATCATGCAATAAATCAAAGCTGATGATAAAATCACAATTTCAAAATGAGTAGTTTTGAAATTATGATAAGGATGACAAGAAAAAAAATAGGGAGAGAAAATCTGAAAAGGATGAACAATAATTTAGGTACAGAGAGAGCAAGTGTAACAAAATCTAACAAAACATTGAGAAGCAGAGAAAAAAACCTAACCTTTGGTTCAGTTTGGAAAAATATCTACATATATCTGGGTTCAATTTTTTAACACATTGAATCACCGAGTCTGGACAACTTATATATATATAAATACCTAACCGCCCAAACCATCTTATAACTCCACGAGATAAAGTCACTATCACATATAATGAAGAGCCGCAATCGATGTTTCTCTCTTTTGAATTCCCAACCCCGCCCCCCTCCCCCTCCCCCTCCCCCTGTGTGTAAAATAAAAGGCGGGGCACGGAAGATGGGTTGCCTCGCTGTCTGGCTCCTTTTCTACTCATCACCCACCCCTCTGTTTCCCTTTCCCCCTTCCCCATGCTGGACCAAAACGCTTGTGCTTCCACTAATTCCCAATCATTGCTCTATGCGACCCTCTTGGAGTTTCATTCAATCTAAATGTGGTTTCTCTATCTCCCCCTTATAGATTTGTCAAACCTATCGCTTGGGCTTCACACCACTGGAAACACATAAGGCTTAACAATTCCATCTTCAGAATAGCACTTCATTCTTGCCTCCACATTTGGAGGGAACGCAAAATTTCTTCTCAAACAATGCAATGCAAATTGAAAAATATTGTATAGCCATTACAAAACCTGATAAATTGTAACCTAAATCTTTCTCAATCCAAAATCCAAATTTTGCAATACTGCATCAATTCGTAATGTTAGTTTGCAACACCATACTCCCTCCTAAAATCCAATTTCATCGCACTCTTTTTAGCAAACTAACAAAAAAAAACCACATTGATTTCTAATTAGATTATCAGGAATAAGCCTTCACGAGCCAAAAGTTGCGATACTTAAATGAATGTATTGATTCAACTGAGAGGAATTCACCCATCAAATCAGCATGCTCTATTAGTCAGCCATATGCAGAATTATATAATAGCATGTTCGGTTCAATCATGTAATACCCAATCAAACTATAACAAGACAGACAAAAGCAATGATAATCCGATGCCCTGATTTCTAAAATGAATGCAAATATTCAACTCACATAACTACTCTAGTACTTCAGCATTAATAGAAATGTATATTAACAACCGGGGAAGGGGAAAGATGCAGGACAGTATTTGTGGATCAAACTAAAATCCAACAGTAAAACTTACGATAGGTGAAAAATATAGTTTCCAATCTTCTTTAGAGGCTTGAAATACATAGTAATCATGATCATCAATCACACATACTACAAAAGGCTACAACGCATCCTTCCTCTGATGACGCTCAACTTATATCTTACAAGAAGCCATTAATACTTCAGAAGTATCACACTTTACCTAATGACAGTTGATTCCCATTCTTCAAATTTACTTTGGAGAGATCAACAGGTAATGGCGACCATGCCACAGAATCTTTAACCCCAATCATTCTCCTTCGCATGACCACGGATGCAGCTAGCACCAAACACATGCCAGCAATCAAAGGCACTAAAACCCCAATATTTCTTCTAGGCCGACTCTTCAGTATTGACTCTGCTGAGACCTCTCCATCAAGACTGCCCTTCAAATTATTCATCTTCATGATCTCAACCCCATTGAGAATAGCATCAACACTATGTGACATGCTCTCATTAGAAGGTCCCACACTTACTGATAAAATCCCAGAGCTTTCACCATGAACCACAAAATCAGCATAGAAAGGAGAAGCCAGCATTTGGTTCGTTTGGTAGGTGAGATCCAAATTTTCAACAACCAATTTCCCATTCACATAAACATTAAAATACAGCAGACCAAGTGAAATGCTAGCAATATCACAGAAATGTAATCGAACAAGATACTTATAACCCTCTATCACAGGAAACGACCATGTAATATTCAAGTCCGGAATCGAATCATTCAAACTCTGAATCAATCGTGCACTATTGTAAACATTATCTGGCCCAACTTCACGACTTGCCCCCCCCATTTGGTACTTTATCCGACCACTAAAGTAAACTTTGTTTGACCCATCACTAAATTTCAAGAACTCATCATCAGGAACCCAAGTCCTCCACAAGGAATCATTAAATGGGGTCACTTTGGGACCACCCACATTAACCCTGTGTACGGTTTCAAATGAATTCTTCATCAGCCCATTAATTTTCTCAATTTTCTCAGAACCCACAAACTGTGCAACATCGGCAATCAAATCTTTTGGTGCAGAAATCACTTCAATCGCATTGACAAACGCAATTTTCGATCTTTTTGATGGCAAAAACTTAATTTCAAGCTTTTCACTATCAACCCAAATCATATAGTCCTTAATTATAGGGTTTGGCGTGTTCTCAACAGTAAAATTATTCAATAGCACGTACCCATTAACCAAAACATGAAATTGAGACCTACATAATTCGAAATTCGACGAATGGAATCGGTGAAAATGAACACGTACCAAGTGGGTTCCTTTGTCTCTGATCTCAAACACGTACTTTGAAGGCCTTGTGAAAACCCTAGCTGTGTGGTAAATTGGGGACGAATTCGGAAGTGGATTCCAGTCCCTGTGTGAGATCGTTCGAGCTGCGGAGAGAAAGTGTGAGCCTGAATCGGACGAATCGCCGGCGAAACGGCGGTTGTCGACGTCAACGGTGGTGGATTCAGTTGAGCCACAGTCGATGAGGTAGTGGTCGATCGGAGAGAAGGAGGCCGCGATTGCGAGGTTGATGAGAGAGAGAGTCAAATAGAGAGAGAAACTAAATTTCATGCGTCTCTCCATTTGTGAGAGATTGAAGGTGCGAGAATCAAAGTTGGGTTTAGGATTCACATTTAAACGAAGAGGAAATCTCTGCGTGTGGTGTGGGTGTGAATTGTACGCGTTTGGCCCCCACAAACTTTTTCGCACGCGCTTCGCCGTTGACTACAGTTGGAGTCTTGGAGGATATTTAGACAAAATGTCAAAAACCAAATTCATTTTTCATTAACCAAATTCAATTTTGACGGGGTGGGCAAAGTTTGGCACGACTCACCAAAATGACTAGGATACAATACAAGTTAAACGGATTTAGATTGACCTTAAACGTGTTCGGATTGTAAACGGGTTGATACGATTAACCCGTTTAGTTAATCGTATCGTACTTAGGTTAAGGGGTTCGACTTGTTTATACCCGTTTAACTATTCTTCTCATAAGCAAATTTATATTTAAGTTCAAAAATAACTATCTAAACTTGTATCTTATAATTTATTTTTAGTAATTTGGTTGGATTGAAACTTATATTTTTTCAGTATTTAATGTTTGATCGAGTATTATTAATAATTTAAATAATGAAATATTTGATTTTATTAAACAGGTCATTAAACGGGTTATAAGCGTAATTCGTTTAATAAACATGTCGGGTTAGTGTCGAAAGTTCCTGACACGATTATTAAATGGGTTGTGTTCGGATTGAGCTATTTAACAGAATACCTTTAAATAGACACGATACGATTATAACTCGGAAATACGAATTGTCACCCCTAAATTTTGAATCAAATTAAATAAGATAAATTATACTTACATCCCATCAAATTTGAATAAATTGGTATTAATTTGCTTTCTTTTGAACTCATTAGTTGGTTGGAAGATAATTTTAAATGTAAAAAGACAGTAATACTTTTATCCTATTATAATAATATATTATATTACAAATATTTATTAATTTAGAATTTTAGGGGTGGTCATTATAATTTATTCTTTTGTCATTTCATACTATGGTAAGAAAATTTTGTCATTTTATGACATTTAAGTCAATATTGCCACTACTAGAAAAGTGAGCACATCGTCAAATTAAAGCATCCTTAGTAGTATGTTAAAATATTATTTTGTATAAAATATACACGATCACGTATGATGTACAATTTTTTTTTTTCTATGTCAAAAAGTCTTTAATGTGTAAAATTATTATATATTTTACATAACCTTTTTACATAGCCACATTAACTTATTTTCTTTCTCCTCCCATTTTCTCATTTTATTACCAAATCAAACATATATTAAGTAGATTATAAAAGTTATGTGGGGTCCTGACATGACACGTAATTAGTTATTATTGGAGGATATATTTTTACACAAACGGTATAAAAATTTGTTAGAAATAAAAATAAATAATCTTCTTTTTTTTTTTTTTTTTGTGTAAATCCATGATGACACAACAATTTTACACAATATATATATATATATATATATATATATATATATATATAACAGTTATAGGAAGTCAAAATAATAAATGCTAAATAAATATTACTTGTAAAATTTAATAAAACAATATTCATAAATTTTGAACATTTTTATAGAATAACCTGACAGAATATGTGTATGACAACAACACTAAAAGAAGTTATTTGGTGTTTTTATTATTCTCATATTTGTTAGTAATATTATTATTTGGTTTATAACTTATAAGTTTGATTTGTTCTTCAATTGAGTCTTTAACGGTTCATTAGTTATTTATTTTTCATAAATAATTTAATGTTCTCAAAAAAGAGATATGGGTTAAAATCGTTTGGTGGTAATAATCAATTTTAAGCTATTTTAGGAGTACTAAGCTCTTAATTTTATGATTGTTAAATTTTACCCCTATAATTGTTTTTGGTTTTGATATTTTAATTTTTCATTTCTTTGAAGTTAGAAATTATTTATTTTAAATAATTGTAATTTGTAACAGACAAATAAATGAAAATAATAATAAAGGGTTGAGTGCAGAAAACACTCCTATAGTATATTCATCACACCCCTCATGTGCAGAAAATACTTTAAAATTTCAATTTTGTGCAAATAAGTCCCTAACACATTTAAGTTATAACTTGACTAAATTGCTCTTACATACACATTTTACATATTATTTAAAAATGCATCATTTTATGAAATGACGAAAATTGTCATTTAGTATATGAAATGTGTGATACGCACTATAAGCATATTATAAGGATATTTTCTGCACTTTATAAATTATTGTTGTTTTCAATCTTTTGATCTTAATGGTTAGATTTAATTGAAAACGTAGTTTTATTATGATTTGATTTGAATACCCATTTGCTTCTATGTAAAGAATTATATATATATATATATATATATATATATATATATATATTTGTGAAAATTTATTGCAGATTATAAAGTTTTTAAAATTAAATGTATATTGTTTATATATAATGAATAAGTATATTTAATTATATACTTAATGAAAGCTCATAACTATATTAAAATTTAATTGAGAATAATTTTTGTATATATAATTATAAAAGGATTTAAAATTTTCATGGATATGATATATTGCACATTAATATGATAATTGTGACAACAATACACTATTATCGGAATATATAAAGATATATATATATATATTGAAAAGGCGAGAGAAAATTTTGAAAGGCGGGTTAAATGGTAAAATAAATAGGGTTAAGTGCAAAAAATTCCCCTCTACTATCAATATAGTGTAAAACAGTTATTGTGTGGTATAAAAAAAACCCTATACAATCAATTTGGTGCAATTACCCTTTATTCGCATAAAAAGATATTAATACCCTCTCTAATATAAATTAAAGGGTTAAGTGCAAAAAAATAAACATGATATATAGCGTTTGTGAATAAATAGTCCATACTTTTTAAAAATGTGCATTTTAAATTCAAAAAAAGATGCAAATAAGCCCCTCTAACCACTTTTTGATCAAAGTTGACATAAAATAAATTCAAAACCCTATTTTGCCCTTTTATTTTTCTATGCTACCCTTCTCTCCTAGACTCCTACGCTCCACCACCATCCTCACTACCACCACCACTACGTTTATTCAGCCCATTCAATTCAACCCCATAGCCAAAGTTCAACATCAATCTGTTGAGTTAACTCAATGTGTCATCAAACAAAGCCACATCACAAACCCTATATGAATGGAGTTAACTCATCGTGTCATTAAAAAAAAAAAAAAGGGAAAAAAGAAAAGAATAAATTATCTAAAATGGTAATTTTACATTGCCTAATTTTTTTTTAATATTATTTCATTTATATTAGAGAGGGTATTAATGTATTTTTTATGCAAACAAGGAGTAATTGCACCAAATTGATAGTATATGGGGTTTTATACCACATAGAGACTGTTTTGCATTATATCGACAGTAGAGGGTTTTTTTTTGTTGCACTTAACCAAGGGCAAAATAGGGTTTTTGAATTTATTTTATGTCAATCTTGAAAAAAAAGTTATCAAAGGGGCTTATTTTTACCTTTTTAAAATTTTATGAACTGAAATGTACATTTTTAAAAAGTAAAGACTATTTTTGCACAAATCCTATATATCAAAAGTTTTTTTTTTTACACTTAACCTAAATAAGTATTACGACGTTACTTTATGCAAGATTTTTTTTTATTAGGAAGTGTTTTGGCACAATTTTTAAAAATTAAGTACGGAGTATATTTTTAGAACACTTTTTCAAGTTGAAAGTTAGGTTTTTGTGCTGGTCTCGCAGACTGCCTGATCGACGTCGACCCACTCACATGGTGATGTCTACGCGTATAGAATGTTCCTGAGTGGATCGGCCTGGCCGAATCGGCCTGTCCTGCCAAAACGTCGAAACAGAGTTCATCATGAAAGGCGGCTCTGTGCCTCTGTATATGGGTTTTTGTCTAAATAACTTCTCGATTAGGGTTTAGTGAATTCATTCATGATTTCAATCGATCCATCAAACATTAGAGATGTCAAAGGCCTCTATAGAGCGACCTCAGATGATCGGATATGGCGATCGCACCACAAATCTCTCTCGCACTTTCAAGTACTTACTGGGTTAGTTTTCTATATCACTTTCAGCATTTTCTCCTCCCTCTCTCTCTCTAAAACTCTCACTCTTTCTATCTCTTTCCATATATACATGTATGTAAACTTGTGTAATGTATATGTTTTGGGAATATAGCTACGCAGTTCCTGTCAAGGGGTATTCCATTCATATTCAATTCATGGATCGTCAGACACCTCACTGAAGAAGACTACGCGGTAACCATTCTTATTGATATTATTGTTGCTGATATACTTTCTCAGCCATTTTTTAGTTTTTGCTATTAAATTAGACTCATTAGTCCATATTATAACGAAATTTATTTTTATCGGGGGTGTTCAGCAATGCTATTTTTTCCCTTTAAAAGAGGATTGTTATAAACTATTATTGATGCTTGTGAACAGAGTTTTTGAGTTGTTAATTCCCCTTTTTTATGATTTTTGTTACTTATTATGTGTGTACATCAGAATTGTGTGTGTGTGTGTTGTTTTGGGGGGTGCAACTTTTGTGCACATTTTTTTTTTTTTGATAAGTAAGATTTTATTAAAAACCCTAAAAAAGGGGAGCGAAACAAACAAAAAGAGCACAAGGGCCAAAGGGCGCCTTAGACCTTCAGAGAGGCCAAAAAAATAATAATTTCCTCCATAGATCTATAATCTCTCCCTGAAACCCAACAAAAAAGAGTAGAAATAATAGAGAACTTAAGCATAGAAACGGACTTCTTTTTTCTCGTCAAAATATCTCCTATTTCTCTCAAGCCAAATACACCACCAGATACAAAACGGTGTAGCCCTCCAAGCATCCCTAATGCCAGCCCCAACAGAGACGCCTCTCCAAGCCTCAATCAACCCTCTAGAGGAAAAAGGCATGGCCCAATGAACCCCAAATAAACGAAGCATCAAATCCCAACAATCTCTGGCCATGCTGCAATGTAAAAGGAGGTGATCAACAAACTCCTCATTACACAAACACATGTAACAGTGTTTGACCACCACCTGATTCCTCCTCCTCAGATTATCCTGGGTTAAAATCTTACCCAGAACAGAGGTCCAAGCAAAAAAGGCGACCGTGCGGGGAGCCTTGGACCGCCAAATAGACTTCCAAGGGAAGGGATCTCTATGACCAACCGAAAGGCATCTGAAAAAGGACCTAACCTCAAAACGGCCATGCGAGGTAGGAATCCAGAACCACCAATCCGATCCCCCAAAAGAAATCACCCGGCTATACAACAGCTCTAGAAAACGAGAAACATCCTCGATCTCCCAATCCTGAGAATGTCTCCTGAAACGAACATCCCAAGAAAGTCTCCCGTTATCAAGATGATAACAGTCAACAACCATGGCCTGTCGATGAAAAGCAATACTATAGAGCGAGGGAACGCGAGAGCAAGAAGGAGATCCCCACACCAGAGATCCATCCAAAAACTGATCCTCCTTCCATCTTTAATACGAAATAGAACATGCTTGCAGAAATCATCCCAACCCTTCCGAATGAAATGCCAAACTCCCACCCCCCTTGGACCACGCATCTCCAGGGAGCACCACCCACCACGACTTTCCCCAAATTAGCTAGCAATAACTTTCCTCCATAACCAATGCCTCTCGATCCCAAACCTCCAGAGCCATTTACCAAGAAGAGCCTTATTAAAAGGCAACAACCTCCAAAACCCTAAGCCTCCGAACCGAATTGGACGACACACTTGTTCCTATCGAACCAAGTGAAATTTGAACTCTTCACCTTCCCCCCCCCCCCCCCCCCCAAAGGAAGTTGCACTGCAATCTTTCAATTCTCTCGCCATTGAAGTAGGAATCTGAAACAGAGACAAGAAGTAAGTAGGAAGGCTAGAAAGGGTGCTCTTAATCAGGGTAACCCGACCCCCCTTGGACAAGTACTGCTTTTTCCAACCCGCCAACCTCCTCTCGACTCTGTCCACAACCGGATTCCAGCTCCCCACACATCTCGAAGGGGCACCCAAAGGCAATCCTAAATAAGAAATGGGAAAAGAGCTAGTGCAACATTCAAGGATGTGAGCAAACAACTCAATTTCCGGAACATCCCCAACAGGCACAAGAATACTCTTTTCAACATTAACCTTAAGGCCAGAAACAACTTGAAACCAAATTAGAATGCATCTCAAATACCTCAGCTGGGACACATCCGCATCACAAAACGCAATAGTGTCATCTGCAAACATCAAATGAGAAACCTCCAGTTGACTAGCAACATCCCTGCCCACCTGAAAGCCTCTCAAAAAACCTAGCTCCACAGCCCTCTTTAGAATACATATGGGGAAAATTAAGTATGACTACAATGTATGTCCTAGATAGTTGAGATGTTTATGAGTTATCAGAAAATGTCTGCAATGCAATATACTTTGTTCATTAACCTTGGGCTATCTTTGATTTTTTAAGCTGATGCCTGATAGCTCTGATAGCTCATTGTAATGATTCTACAAGACATGATTAATATTATTTTGTTTTCTTATCTAAGGTTATCATGTTTTAATTAGTTATTGTTATTATTTTTCATTATATGTTGGAGTTCACCCTGTTGAAAGAAGTGGAGGCTTGAAGCTTACTTGTCTTGCACGTAATAAATTTAATTTTCTTTAATATTTCATTTATGTTTGGACTATTTTCTAGTGGTTTCCGAAAATATGTGGTTCAAGCTGTATTCTCACATTTTTCTTGTCCTTTCTCCACTGTAGCTATATGCTGTGCAATTTCATTTGTTTGTCACCTGTGTATTATTTCTTAGCCGAGAGGGTTTCCGGCGAGCATGCATGAGGGTGGACATCAGATGGTACTGCCTCATGCTTATAATGCAATTACTTATTTCCCTTATCTGGTTTATATATATATATATATATATATATATATATATAAGTATTTTCCCTTATTGTTACATTGCTGTTGCAACTGTTTTACTTGTCTGCTTATTTGATTGGTCTTACGGTTTTGCTGTAACTTGTCCTTGCAACTGTCACTTGCACACTCTGTCTCTACGGGGACTTGGACCCTCAACCTCTCACTTTGGAAATTGAGGAGATACCACTAGACTAAAACCCGCGATGCTTCTAAAGTTGTCATTGGACAGGATTTTTGTTTGGGCTTAAAGTTACATCATTGATAGTTTAAAAACATTTGGTCTAAATCCAACTTCAAAAAATAAAAAAACTAAAATTACGATCAATTGTGCTTGTCTAAATCCTTCGACCAATGACTTATTGCTATCTGCCCAGAATGCCCATGCATACTAAGACCTTGTTCACATGGCAAAGAAGGGTTGATTGTAAAGGGATTTTCGTGACTAGTCTTTTCTTTATTTATTTTGTTGAGTTTCCTATAAGCTCGAGTGAGAATATAAATGCACGAGAAGCCGAGGTTGAGACCTCTAGGTTTAAAGTAAGGTAGCTAACTTGTAAAACAGATGTAATATGTAGATCCCTAACCAACTTTAAAATATGGATCTCCTTCTGGATGGATTAACATTCTAACATTTTATTTGTTTTAGAATATATTGAATCTGACTAAATATGGTTTTTGATTTGAATGAAATGAACACTTGGGATTTATCTCTTTGACACGTGGCTAATCAAGGAAACCTCGACATTTTCATTTATAAAATCATATGTTTCGGTATTTTATGTTTGAGTTTGATCTTAAAAGGGCTTCTGTTCTTACTTCTTTTGTTGCAGTGATGATGATTCAACAGGAGTAAATGTAGCAAAGCTTTTGAAGATAGCGTGGATGACTCTCCCATTGGGAATAATTATCACACTTGCAGCATGTGTATTTGTCTTTTGGTGGCAAGACCTAAGTTATTCTAGTCCCTATGCGCAAGCTATCTTGATTAACGGTAATCTTTAATTTATGCTCAACACTCCTTTAATGCTAGTGTAGTACAGGCTAGGTTATTTATATTATTGAAAGATGTATTATTATAAATTTCATTTATGAGCGGCAAAAATAGCTGATGGGGCCATATTGAGTATCAAATGGTGCATCTGCGTGTGTATATATATTGAAATTTTTGGCAATTGTGCCGACATACTTTTGTAAAAACAGCTGGAGTTGGCATGCATCAAATGTCATTGTCTGAGCAAACATACCATGGAGATCTAAACATCATTCATTTGGTGTTAAATGAATGAATGTTCGTTTAATGTTACTATTACTCTATCAAAAAGCTTCATGTTTGATGTTGGTTCATTTATTTTGGCAGGTTTTGCATGTATTGTGGAGCTATTGGCAGAACCCTTCTATATTCTTTCACAGAACTTGCTCCTCCTCAAACTGCGGCTAATGGTTGAAACTGCAGCTACACTTTTTCGCTGTATGACAACCTACATCCTCATTATCAAGCGAACTGACATGGTATGAAGTTCAAGCGGCTTATGTTGCCAAGCTTTGTGGCTTACATTGTTACATCTTTTTGGGTTGTTAAATGAGTTGAGCAACTGGTGGGCAGCTTGATATTGGCTCATCAAGAGAACATTTGGGCTGGCTCATAAGTACGAATGAGCTGAGCTCAAGCTCAGCCTTCAGGCTTGCCAGGAAATCAACCCTAGAGCTCAGGCAGCTTGGCAGGTTCTTTAAGGCCTTCACGTACGCACTTTTAATGGCTTTTTGAGAATTTAGACCTTTTTAGATGGTATTTTGAGGGGGACAAGATGTTACTTTAATCAATACCTTTCGAATTATGTTTTACTTAAAAAATTATAATGCATGCTGACAGCATTTTATTCTATAGAGACAGCTACTTTTTTCTGTTAGACCACGTGTTCGCACTTGTTTGATCATCTGACGTGTATGAGCCGAGCATGAATGTCCTGTAAATTTCCCAAACTGAACTTGAGCTAAAATTAGGTTGAGCTCAAGCATCACATAAGGTGAGTCTAGTCTAGCCGAGCTCAGCAATGCATAGTTGGTTCAGCTCATCTCATTTTCAACCCTAGGTCTTGAATCTTATCTTTTACAATCGACTTGGAAGCTAATCTAGAAACTTGTGATTTCTTAACTTGTCTTTATTGTTACTCTCAAGTTGAATTTGATGATATTTTCATTCTCCCTGACTCTTACTATATTTGGATTTTATTTTGCACTGGAATGAAGTTGGTTCTTGTGTTCTTTTTTGGTAATGAAAATAATTCTTGTTGTTTGATTTCTTCTATTGCTCTACATCTGGAAATTTTTTTTGGCACTGAATTGAAGACAATTTTTCTGTTGTTTGGCCTGCATGATCTTGAAGTCCTCTATTTATATATTCTTTTATCTGGACAACCTTGCAAGCTGTAGATCATGGGCTTGGTATACAACCTTTTTTTTTTTTTTTTTTTCTTTTCTCCCCTTGTAATTCATGCGGAATGGGTATAAGATTTTCTTTTGTTAAATTCTGATGGTTTACAAAAAATATGTCTTAGAGACAGATGCTAATATCAATATCTAAACATGGGCTTGCAGGAGAAAGCGATTGTATTTGCATTAACTCAAACTGCTTATGGAGCTTGCTTGTTCTTTGGTTATTGGGGATACTTTCTTCTTTCTCGTGCATTCCAAAGTTCTGATCTCTTCCCTTTCAGGTATACTTGAGTTTATATTAAATATCATTACCTCCATTGACAAATATACTGTAATTATTACAACAAAAGAACAAGAAAAGAAAAAGCTTTAGTTTACATTAAAATGAAAATATATGTAAAATGTAGTGAAATTACGAAGTCTGTTTCGAATTTCTCATGTTTGAAGGATTCCTAAGATCTTTATCTAGTGTCAATCTTGTTCACTTTTGTGGACACCCAACTTTTTCCCTCTACTGCTGCTTGATTGAGCAAAGCTTCATGAAAAGCTCTGTTCGTCGACCATTTGACAGTGACATAAACTATACAACACTCTTATTCTTTCAGCTAGAAGCCATCACTAACTTCCTAAAACAAACCTTTCCTTAACTATAAATGGTTTTCCATTATGAATTTTAAATTGTTATTTTTTTTATTTTCTTTGTGGGGTCAAACAATAGGATAAAGCTAAACTCCTTGATCTCATTGACCGAATGGGGAGATTAAGGCCTTATTCAATTTTGAGCACTTGGCACCTTCAACTGTCAACTCAACAGAGTCTTGTCCCAACTATTTGGAATCCGTTACATTAACAGTATTCGTTGTTCTGTATCATCTAAGGCCATAACTTCTCTTAAATAACACACAATCATACAGACACATACACACATGTTCATATATTGCTATTGCGGCCATTTCACACGTCTAGTCAACAAGACTTGTCAAAGCCTGTCACAGGGCTGAGTCGCACTTGGGTTGGGCAGGGTGGGATATCTGGATTGTAGTGCTATTTTTTTTACCATTACTTATTTATCATGTTGTTCTCTTAGACACACTTCTAGGAGTTTCTGTTAAATTTTATGCCAAAATTTGCTCATTTGTTTTTTCGATAGCATTATAGCGATGTGCTGTGTTTTTCTTTTTAATCTTTTTTCCATTATTACTAGTTTAAAGTAGTCAATAACATATACTTTTACAGAATAGGATATCTAATGGATTACGATAAGCAGCTGTCAAATATGTGTATGTTGTTTACCCTTCAATCTTTTCGGAAGTTGATTCTTCAAGAAGGAGAAAAGATAGTCCTTGTATGGTTGGATACACCATATAACCAAGCTGTATATGGACTTGTAGACAAGTTAGGTAAGTATTAGTACAAAAATCCCGTGTCATAAATTTAATAATCTTTTTTCTCACAATATCAATTTCAATTGAAATGGATGCAGCTCATTTTGACCTAGAGCTATTTTGATTGAGAAGGATGTAATTACTCTTGCTCTGGACTTCCCTACTTAAATGTTTCTCAGCATATGTCATTCACGTTTCAGGAAGCTTAGTGGTGAGGTTAGTGTTTCTTCCATTTGAAGAGAGCTCATTTGCTACATTTGCAAGGTCCGCATCAGGTTTACTCCTACTTCCTCTTTGTTTTCTAGATAAATTTAGCTCGTAGGAATTCATATATCATCTGTTTGTCTTTCCTTATTTTTACAGTTTTAAATTATTTCATTTCACCTGGCTACATATATTTTTGCAAGTAGATGAACAAAGGTTGCAAACTGGTTACTCAGTCTTTTATGATACCTTAGTTCTTGTGTGTTGATGCTTCTGCATGGATGGTTCGATTCACAATGTGTTGTCAATTTGGTGCTTCTGCACTCACCCTCTGTTTTGCCCATTTTGCACTCTTGATTCTGCCTCCTGGTCTGCTCTACCCTGATATGCGTGTCGTGTGTTGTTTAAGAGGAATTTGTCAACCTAGGGACTATGGTGGAAACTTGTTAGAGGGTAGTGAACTATAATTCAGTTTGATACTGGAACACCATTTTAGTGTCTGGTGACTATATAGCGGAGGAGATTTTGAAAAGTAGATTGCCTGAGAGGGATGAGGAAATATCAGGAGAGGAGGTAGAGATTGACAGCATATGAGAACTCTGCAGGTTCTGTAGATTGCATAGTGTTTACATTCTTGCAACTTTTTCTCTCCCACTCCTGCCTCTAGCTCTGCACTCTATCTCAGTGTGTGGTCCGTTTTCTGGTTAGGAGATGAAATTTGATGTTGGGACTTAGGTAGGTGAACTTGGTAGTGGATGATGATGTTTTTTCTTCATTGTTTGAATTGAGTGATTGTCAAGGGCCATACATAGTATTTGGCGTAGATGGTTAGATTAGAAGGTCATAGAGGACATTCATTATTGGAGTCAGTGATCGAGGGAAAATGAAAGAAAAGAGAAAGTGAGATGTTCAGAGAGGACTGTTGGGTTCATTTTTCGCATATTTTGATTTTTTTAATCAATCAAGCTGAAGTTCTTATGGAAGTTGTCAAAAACAAAAAAGAAGAGAAAAAGGCGAAGTTCTTATGGGTTCTTGATTTTCAGTTCTTTCTTATTTTTCGAACGTGCTTAAAAAACACATACACAATCCATATCCTCTTTTGACCTTGGGGCATCTTTAACCGATTCCCTGCCCAGCGTATTTTGTGCAACCTTATCAACAAATTTTGGGACTATGATCTCTCTCTCTCTCTGTGAAACAACTTTACTTATTCACCCCTTGATGCAACTTTATGATTGGAAGGGACAATAAGTTTTTATTTTATTTTATCGTGTTTATTTGAAGTGTGAACTAGATGACCTATCATGAACTTGGTGCACATTTTTTGTTATCATAAAGGGTGAAGAATTTGTGTCATTTACAGTATTTGTGTTTCTTATAGTTTAATTGCACAGTATCCTGCATGCACATTCGAACTGATGTATTGGAAGGTACTTTGTCTTACTTTAACTGTTCTGTCTTAATGTTTAGCCTTATTATTCTCATGCAAGGGACAAATCCCATTAGTTTGTTCAGTTGATCTTTAGTTATTGGTTCAACTTCATAAAATATGCTTGAATTTCATCAGCACTATAAAATTAATGTTTCTTGGCAGGAGAAAACGCACAGAAAAGCAAGAAGTTAGGAAGAAGTCTAACAGATGCTCTGAAGCTTGTTTTATTAATTGGTAATATTTCCACATAATTCAAGCTTCATGAATTCTTTTTATTTAGTCTCCATTTTAGAGCATAAAATTTCTCTGCACCAAGCTGTATTGTGGTCGTGTTATGTTTCTTAAATGGTAGTAAACCTAGATGATTAGAACTGATTACTAGATAAATGTAAGAAGTCCATGAGATTTCAGAGAATAGCGAGGGATTGATGCTATGATACTGATAGTGTAAAGGTTCTGTAGATAGCGTAGCCATAATGGGTTAAGACATCTAGTGGTTGTTGAATCTTCCATGCCTCCTTGAAATTTATAATTATTGTATGTGTAACATTTTTTCACATTATTGTTTTCAGTCCTCACTATTTTGGAATCATATGCAGGATTACAGTCATAATGTATATGATGCAGATGGCATGGTCAGAGACGGTACCGTATCACCAACTAATCAAGAAATGACCACCATCTTAATTTGTCACTGTTGATAGAAATACCGGAGAGAATTCCCAATTTATGATTTAACTAACAGATGATTCAAACTCCTTTTCATCATTTGTTTATGTAGTAGGGTAGGATAGTCAATGCCGTTTACTTTTTTTCTTTTTTTTGTTGGATCAATACGCGTCTCTGTAACCTTGTAGTTCAATTGAGCTGTCAGTCTTTGCTGGTGGATAAGTTGTAAATTCCCTTGACTATTAGGCTTGCTGGATGGAAATCCAACTATAGAGTCGAAAGCTGCTCCCCTCCAGTAGACATGGATAGAGCCAAGAAAGGCCTAGTGGAGGCTGCTGTACTACTCAACTTTACGGAAAAAATCCCAATTCTGCGCCCACAAAATTCGAAAACAAATATATTTTAAAACCCCCCATGCCCATTACAGTTTATATTCATTTAAAACTCAGACCCATGACCCAAATCTAATATTAACCCCTAAATAACTTTCTCGATGAGGCTAGTGAAGTAATAAGGATGATTGGTGTTTGTTATTATGTGGTTCTCCTTCCGGAAAATCTAAAGTCACCCCATCTAGAGTACATTCCTGACTCCGTCATTACTGCTAGAGCTGGACTATGTCTCCATCTATTGTGAGTTATGAATGGGAAATTCATTTCCCATGAAAACACTATTCCTGCTCAAAACTTTTTTCATTTTACTTGTTAGTTCCCAGTCGGGGTCCCTGTGGCTTTATAGAAAAATTCTGAAGTGTTAGTATGTGTAGGAAACAATGTTTACTCATAAATTATCAAAAGCATGAAACGTATGAACAAACTTTAGCCCACATGAATATTGTGGATGTTGGTTGAGCTTGGGCTAGCGCCCGATTTCGTTGTTGAAGGGTTGAATTCCAGGTTGAACTACCCATACAATTCCTTTAATTGTTAGTCACTTAAAAGGTCAGAAATATTAAACACCCACTAAAGCGATGGAAGTGGAGGTGTACAATTTACTATGTATCCTATAATGAAGAAGTTCTAATGAATGTTTTCTTTTAATCTATCATCTAGTATTATTTCTAAGTCAAATATTCTTTATTTTCCTACAATTTAACTAAAATTATTCTGCCTTTCAGTCATTAGCTTTATTCAGCCAACCAACACTCCAACAGGTTCCTTTATTTTATTGTTTGAATTTTGTTCGTTGAATACCACAAGTTAAGGCTGTATCACCTGATGATCTTTGGTAGCAGATGGCCAGATGCATATTATGCGGGGCATGTGTTAGTGACTGACCAGATACATCAAAACATTTTTGAGAATTTGCATATATTAGCTTATATTGCAATAGGAAATATGAATTAAGATAGAGAGAAATGACAAACATGTTTCCTATTGGTGATCCTAGTAAATTGAGTAAGGCTTTCATGAGTTTAGTTGTAAAATAGTAATGTCTATAGTCTGGACACATAATAATCCTTTGTCATATTTATGCTTTTAATTTTATTCTAGACAGTGCAAAATCATGACCTTGAATAGCAAATTCATCTTTAAGAGTCCCTTCTAATTGTATAATTTGCCTCAATTACTACCTCTATACTTGGTTTCAAGTTTTGATTATATACTTGTAGGTCTTGTAGTTATGGCATTTGGCCCGAGCTATTCTTACTCTCTCATCAGATTGTTGTATGGTCGAAAATGGAGTGATGGAGAAGCGTCCACAGCCCTCCGGTGTTATTGCGTTTATGTGATTGCTTTGGCAATGAATGGTTAGCATCTTATACCATCCATCTAATTATTAATGTCTACCTGAATATTGAATATTGATTTCTTATCAGAAACACTAGAAAGTAAAATTTATATATGTGAAACTGCTCCTTTTGACCACCTCTGTAATTGTCTTCTTTTGTTTTTTAGCCTTCTATGTTTTTCTTGGTTATATTATGGAATTAATTTTTGTGTATAATGGGAAACACCATATTGCGATCTGCAAGTGCTTTGCAGTACCTGTCTCGTTTTTATAATATTTTAGCACCCACTTAAGTGCATCCATCAATAGACTGAGAGATTGTTAAACATGTAGAGTATCCATCAAAGTTACTTTAGAACTGACTCAAGTGCATCAATAGACTGGAATTGCAAATAGTCCTGAGAAGCAGTAGTAGTTGTTGTAGTAGTAAGGGAAGGCTCCGATACTGTTGATGGAATTTTCCTTTTCTTTGTTAGATGCAACTAATTCATTCAATTTCAATTGGAATGTTCAAATAAGCCTTCCTTTTTGGGTAAAACACCATTTCCATGAATTTCCTCAGGACGTCAAACAAGCCTGCATAATACTCCACAAAAATTTGAGGTTGATCACTGATTGTGTCCCCTTACAAGCTGGGGCTATTTTCAATGTGTTGGAGTTGGTTTATCTTTAATTATAACTTTTCTTTTTTTGTTCAGTCTTTTTATAATTAATCTTTTACCATATTTGAATTCCTTCAGGCAAGTGGAATTATTGTGATAAAGAAAAGTATTTTAAATGCATGCCTTTATATAATGTTAAAAGAAACTGAAATTTTTTCCTTTTGATTTTGCATCAGGAACATCGGAAGCATTTCTGCATGCAGTTGCAACAGAGAACCAACTCAAGCGTTCAAACGATTCCCTGCTTGTATTCTCATTAATTTACATAGTACTGAATGTCTTATTAATACGATCAGCTGGTGCAGTTGGGCTAATCGTTGCGAATTCCTTGAGTATCCTTTTACCTTTTCCTAGACAATGCCTGTTTTAATTTTTTATTTTTTGGTTTCTATGATAGCATGGCGAAATCCTTTTCATTTGCTTGATCTTTGCATTGAGCATCATTATACTTGCATCATGGTATAGAACAATTTTTCTTTTCCAATTAATTTCCAATTATCCTTTTACCTTTTCCTAGACAACGCCTATTTTAATTTTTTATTTTTTGGTTTCTATGATAGCATGGTGAAATCCTTTTCATTTGCTTGATCTTTGCATTGAGCATCATTATACTTGCATCATGGTATAGAACAATTTTTCTTTTCCAATTAATTTCCAATAGAATTGCTTGATCATCTGACTCAAGTCAGCTTTTCATTATGAACATGAGTAGGTTATAATATGTTTAGGGTTGGTACAAATGTTTGGTTGATCAATATAGGAGGATTTTGGAGACGAATAGGCAACAACTAAGCAGATAACACGGTCTTTCTTTAGTTAAAATTTTAAGTTAAATTTTTTTGAAATATGCAGAAGTTGGTTAGGGAATAAGCAAGACAATCTGTGGCCCATAAGATCTCCTAAAAAGCATGCACTGTATGTCACGTTACTAATGGACAGCATAATAACAGCACCATGCTTCTTCAAGTATATCTTTGTTGCAAAGGCAAAACTACAGTTAGTGAAGGCACCTTTTAAATTTTCAGTGTCATTCTATGGATAGAGGGAGCTATGTAATCCTTATATGGTGAATATATGTCAGGAGAAGGACATTATTTCAACCATTATTTGCTTTTGATAATTTATTCTCAGCAATAGAGGTGCTTTATGTTGTGTGATTAAAATTATTATTATCATCGCGCAAGAAGCCATTGATATTATGAAGTCCTAAATGTTGTTCCTTAATTCCCTAAGGCTTCATTTGGATTCAGGGAATTGGAAGGAAAAGAAATGGATGGTTAGCATAATTTTTTTTTTTTGGTTTAAAAATGGGGAAGGAGAAGGAAAAAATAAAAATAAAAAAGAGGGATAAAGAGGGATTGCTTAACCTCTCTAACAGTGTCTTCATTATCCTCTCACAAGTGGGAGGATTTAGAGAGAGATCGTTAGTCTTTTAATGAAACGTTCACAATACTGATAGTACCCTTAAAATTATAAAAAATAAGAACAACTTTTAGTTTTAGGACATTTTTTATATATCTTTCGTACTGGTTTATTTAATACATCTTGAGCGGCCACCAGAGAGCATGGCTTGCAACAGCAAAAAGGTATTGATCTTTTGAACTATTAGTTTTGAGGGTATTTTTTAATGCATAAATCTTCTACTTTCTTTTCTAAATGCAAAAGGGTGTGATAGTGAATTGAACAAGATGGTTTCATCTCTTTTCTCTTCTTCACCTTTTCCAAACAAGAGTAGAGGTTTTTTTTTTTTTTTTTTTTTGACAAGTAAGAAACAACAAGAGTAGAGGTTATTACTATCCTTTCCTTCAAAACTTATCCAAAACAAAAGTAGACGATGGAGTTATCCTTTCTTTTCTTTCGTAACTAATGTTATCCTTTTTTTTTTTTTTACTCCATCCACCTTATCCTAGCGAAGCGAAGCCTAAATGTATAAAATTGTTTTTTTCTTTATTGAATTATCATTCATGGTGATTTTTCTTTTAATCTGGGCTTCTTAACTTTTCTACAAATATTAAAAGTAATTAGTAGTTACAGGCATCCACAAGAATGCACGTAATCGTTTTATAGAAATATTAAATTGTTTTTTCTTTTTTGCACAATTTATCGAATTATCATTCATGGTGATTTTTCCTTTAATCCTAGGCTTCTAGCTTTTCTACAAATATCAAAACTAATTAGTAATTACACGCGTCCACAAGAATGCAAACATACTCGTTTTATAGAAATTCTTGCAATTGCTGAAACAGTAAAATTAGTTTAGCTAATTTTTATAATGGCAGTGTCTTACTGGGTGTGTGTGTGTGTGAATGATTTGGCAGCTGTACATGTATGTGTTTAATTATGGTATGTTTCAAACTTTTAGTCAATGCAGTTTTTCTTTGCTGAGATCAAAGTTGTGGTCTATGGTTTCTTGACTGCCATAAAGATATGACTTCTAGGATTATTTACTCAGCAGTTTTCATCAAGAACTATTTTCAGGTATATCTTTAGAGTTTAGACTTTAGCCTGTGAAAATTATTTTACCTTACATTTGCGATAGCCATATTTTGTTCTTGACCTTGGTGGATTTTCACATATTCTAGAGTTTAAATATTGAATGTCTTAGATGCAGATTTTAACATTGTGCTTTGCCTCTCCACAGGATTCTTCCTCATTTTCGTTTCGCAACTGCTTGCCTTCAGGCTGGATAGCTCTTCTATTTTCAAGTGTAGCCACTCTCATCTCTGAGAAAATATTTCTGGATCCGGATAACTTCTGGCCAACTTTTTTCATTCACTTCTCCATTGGATTGACTTGCTTCTGTGTAGCATCCTTTGTCATGTAAGTATTGATTAATGCCGTTATCTCTGTTAAAAGGCTGTAAACATTTCTGGAAGCTGATTTGCTGTTTATTTAAGCTTTATCATTAAATATTTAACATTTTAAGCTGTATCTTTTTAAATGTTTAGCATTGTACTTCTGATAGATTCAATAAATGGCAAGTACGCACATGATAATAATTTTCTATCTTCATCCGTAGCTACCGCAAGGAAAGGTCCTTTATCAACAATATTATATGTTTTCATGACCATGCTGACTGAGAAAGAACAGAGAATTTTTTTGCACACAATTGCAGGTAATCTTACATCCATTGTTATGTATGTTAATATTGCCTTTTGATGCAAAGCTAAAACAAGAAGATGAGAGGTATTTAGGCCATTTAGTAGGAACATTATTCAGGTGTATTCATTGATCATTTTATTAATCTTGATAAATAATCAAGCAGTGTATGACTTTTTTATACAAATATTTGTTCTGTTTTCAGGAATCCATTTCACGGTTTCGCTCCATCTTGGCACTGGCTTCTTGGCCTTAAGCTGCACTCTGTTGCAGTTTTGTGAGAGAATTCCGAGCCAGAAACTCTCTCTTGATTTGTAATTGCACACTGTTGCATTTGAAAAGAAACTATAGGTTGTGAAAAGGCGAAAGGCAAACTTGCGCTTCTCTCCTTCTTTCTTTTCTCAGAAAGGATTATTATTATTATTATTATTTTTTTGTCAAAAGTAAAATAGCAAAACTATTACTACATTTTTTTCCCCAGTAAATAACAGTGTAACTCACTGTATGATAAATACAATGTTTATGTCAATTGACTTTTTGGATTCCCATTTCTGTACTCGGTACCCCTCACGTGACCATGTCTTTACATGCCCAGATGAAGGGATTGAAGCCCTCAGGTGTACTCTCTCTTGTGGTTACAGATTCTTGCATCTGTTTGAGTTGATTTAAGGCTCCGCTTTTTTTTTTATGTAAAATATTTTCAGAAAATATTATTTAATTTTTAATTTTTATTTTTTATGTTTGGTTGTCATAAAATATTTACGAAGAAAAAAATATGAAAATTTAACAAAATTAACTTATTCATTTATTTTTGATAAATTATTTTACACGATTTAAACATTTGTCAAATACCGAAAAAGGAAAATCTTTTTCAAAAAATATATTTTACCATTAATTCTTAACCAACCCAATGACTATCTTCCTTTGCCTGGAATAAAGTAAGAGCATAGGTAAGGATTTATATATATATATATATATAATCAAAAATTGTTGTCTAATGGTACCTTTTTTTTTATAATCACATGTTTTCGATACCAAGAGGTTGTTTCCCTTTTTAGAATATGAAATAGCAATATTGATATAAAAAGCTGTAATATATTATCTGCTCCTCAATATTTCCAATTGGGGATTTGATATCGACAAGAAGGGTATTTCAAAGTTTCTATAAATATAATTCTGGGTAAAAGTAACTGTAAACCGACCTTAGCTCAGTTGGTAGAGCGGAGGACTGTAGTCGTGCTAATGCTGTGATCCTTAGGTCGCTGGTTCGAATCCGGCAGGTCGGATTTTTTTATATTTTTGCAATTTTTGCTTAATTGGACACGAAAGGCTGTGATTTCAACTATTTTGGGGAAAAAATCCATTTGAATTGTTTACAGTTATTTTTATATATCTTTGCAATCAATCATAGATGACCATTTACATGAATTATTTATATTTCTGTTTCTTTTGGTGTTACCTTTTGGGAGTTTATTTGATTGAAATGGAAAAACAATTAAGCTAATTTAATAAAAAAATAAATCCCCCACCTATAAAATCTTTATAGTGGAGGAAATGATACTATAAATTTAAAAATAAAATAAATTGTAAATTTTACAAAAATAAAATAAATTGCAAAAGTATGACTTGCGTATTGTAAAAATGTAATTTTTCTTGGTGGAATATGTATTAAACATTGTCAAGAAAACCAGAAATAAAAACATCCATTTAAAGTTTCCCAAATAAGTAGATAAAATTCATTACCTCTCTAAATTGTACCTTGTAATTGTTAAATACCCTCTCATGACAATTTAAACATTTCTTTCAATTAAATGTCTCACCAATCCAAAGTATAAGCCTAAAAGCACTCTACATCATTTTGCACTGAATTAATGAATTATAATTTGAATTGAAATTAAAATTGGAATTGAAATAATTTAACTTAAATTTTCTTCAATTTTAAATTAAATACACCGATTCTCTACTCTTAAACATAGTTTAAAAATTAAGAATATATGAATTACTCTTAAACATAGTTCAAGAATTAAGAATATATGAATTTAATTCCATTGCACATGCGGTACAATTATTTTAAACCCTCAACTTTTCAATTTGAAAGAAAATAATTATCAATTGATAATAATACTTGGATTGAATTTCTATTCTTACACTTTTAATCTTTTATTATTAAAAAAATTAAAAATAAAACTTATTATCACACCACATTATATATATTCATCTCATCACCACTAAATACATTGAGTGATACTTCTTCGTATTTTAAAGTAAATTTTATGAGTGTATTTTTTGTTAATAAAATTATATATATTTTATATACATACATGCGTTAATCTAATTCAAACATATTATGATTAAAGCGATTGATTTAACATTTTTTTTATTTTTGCCGGTAAAAACATAGAAGACTACGGAACTTCTAAGCAAATTGGTAACTTAGACGGCATTTAGATGCTACTTTACAGCAGAAAAATTTACCGTTTTGAATTAAATAAGTACCAAAGCATTGTCTCCATTAAGAAAGAGAGGACTAATCCTCTCATTCCACATGTATGACCTACCAAAAATATGATATCACACAGAGATTGCCATTTGTCTCCATAGTGTTTAAATTACTGGCATTAAAATATAAAATTAGGTTCATTCATTTTTCAGTAGAGTTGTCAGATTAATTTATATAAATAAAAAATGTTCCAAGTAAAAGATTATTGTCCACAAATACACAAACATGAATGCATATGTCAAAATTTTAACCATACTTGTTGGAAGGCTAGATTTCCCACTTTACTTTTTGAAAAATACACTTCATTTTTTGTTTTTGTTGAAATAAATGACAAAACTGTCGCTATTACTTAGTCTCTCATTTATCAATTTATAGACAATAATGACATTTTATTTTTAGATTGGATTGCTTTTATTAAATAATGGAGAGTCAATATTGGGGCTTATTTTTAATTTTTTTAGTTGTATTTGGGATGCATAAACATAATGAATGAAAATCTATTTATCAATGGAATGATTATTTTATTTTAAAAAACTTAAAAATCTAGTTCTCAAAAAAATACTCATGTTTCAAGTTCAATAATTACCACCTCCGTTGCCTTTTATTATCACCTTTCACCACCACCGCCACCACTATAGTCACTTCCGCCGCCACCACTACCTCCACTGCCATTGTCGTCACCATCACCACCACTACCCTCCATTGTCTTCCGCCATCACCAATGCCTTCCATCGCTGCATTTCACTACCATTTCAACCTCTATTGCATTCCACCAACGTCATTGCCATCGCTACCACCACCTTTATTGCCTTCCATCAGTGTCACCTTCCACCACTATCACTTACACTACTACCACCTTCCACCCGCACCTACACCCCTTCCGCTTTCCACCACCATTATTGCCTTCCACCACTACTGTCTTCCAACACCACGGTTGTTTTCTACCTCTCGTCATTTCTTTAAAAAAAAAACTATAGAAAAAGTTATTTTGTTAGTTTAATTTATTTGTCACTGAATTGACTATTTTGACCAACATGCCACTGGCTTACTAGTACTAAATCCCTACTTTTCAAAGAGAGGTCATGAATTCGAGCCTCAATGAAAAATATGTGTGTAAATTTTAAATTGGTCTAACTAAATACTAAAATGTCGATTATCATTCTATGCATATATCATTTTATATTTGCAACCAAAGAAATGAATACATACCAACTGCAACATTCTTTTTCAGGGTTGTATATAACAACACAAATTCTTATAGTTGTGTCATTTCATTAATTGACAAGCTTAAATCAATCTCCTTCAAGAAAACAATGAATTGATTTGAAAAATAATCCAACTATTATACACTCTTACAAAGGGTATATGAGCTCCAATAACCTGATTCACATTGTTTATCATTTAATTAATACGAAAAATGAAAGTAGACCTTATGAATCACAAAAGGACCCTGTTTACTTTGTTATCTTTGCTCTTCATAATAAATATTTTTCTTTTTTAAGAACAAAGAATTGTTCGAATTCAGTAACCTTCGATGCACCAGTCTGTAACGCTAATTTTGAATATGTGTAATCAAACGCAAACCAAACATATAGTTTTGAGTATAATGAGAATTAAATCCAGCATGTTTCAATATAGGTTTCACCCTAAAAGGCTCTTTTATACCAGTGCAAACATTTTCACCGTAATAAATATTTTTCTTATTTTAGAACGGAGAATTCTTCGAATTTAGTAGCCTTCGTCACACCAGACTGTAACAGAAAATTAGAAAACGTGTAGTCACTCGCAAACCACACATATAGTTTTGAGTATTATGAGAATTGAATCCAGAATCCAAAATGCTTGAATTTAGGTTTTACTTTTAGAGACTCTTTTTATCAATTGGGCAAAGGGTGCGAATTTTCTCACAATAATAAATATTTTTCTTTTTTTGGAATGGATATTTATTTGAATTTAATAACCTTTGGTGCTACCCGTTTGAATACGTGTAATTAGGATAGTAATAGTTTCGGTGCACCAATACTTTATTAAGTAAAATTTAAATATATGTAATCATTTGTAAATCACGAATATAATTTTGAATACCATGAGAGTCGAATCGAGAAGGTTCAAATTTAGAGGTTCACTTTAAAGAACTCTTGAATCGCCTGTGCCAATTTTCTCATCATAATAATTTTTTTTTGAATTTAGTAACCTTCCGACCACCGGCCTCTAACATAAAATTTTAATATATGTAATCACTAGTAAATTTATTAGGGTGATAAAAATTTGCACCGGTGGCCCAATTGATAAAAAGTCCCTTGGAGTGAACTCTCTAAATTCAAACACTTGAATTGGACTCTAATAATAATACTCAAAAACATATGTAATTTACTAGTGATTATATATAATAAATATATATATATATACACATTTCCATGAATTTTAAGAATAGGGACTCTTTAGTAATTATAGCACATCTCGGGGTCAAATTGCGACGATGCATCTTCGCCTTCACACCTCTTTTATCTCGTGATTTTCTAACTACGGTTAATTAACCATAGTTCAGAGTTAGCATCAAAGTCCAAGTACATCATTATTATAGAGAGAGAATAAATACACATATAGCTGTAGAGAGAGAGAGAGAGAAAAAAAAGTATTGTGAAAAATAAACAAATAAACATAAAAACGTAGGGTTTGACTGAAAAGCAATTTCCGTGAAATCGAGAGAGAGAGAGAGAGAGAGTGTGTGTGTGTGTCGAATCAGACGGATCCGGCAACTTCGGTGACTCTCCGGGCACAAGATCGAGCCCTGTTGGCCCCACAATTTCGTGCGAAAAATTCCCTCTTCTGTGTTCAGCAAAATTATCGCTTTAGAGAGAGATACAAAGAAATTTATAGAGAGAGAAAGTGGTGAGAGAGAAAGAGACAAGACGTTATTTGAACGTTGGGATCGGAGTGCAACAGGGCTTTAAACGACAGCGGTTTAGAGAAAACCGCGTGAATTTTGGAGGGATTTGGTAGTTGTTGAAGTATTGATTTCTGAGTGTTCTTTGCATTTCGACTACATTTTTTGTATGCAATCGGGGGGTGGGACCCAGCAGGGGCTTGGCGGAGCGGCCGGGCATGGCCGGAACCCGGCCGTGGGGCCCTCATCTTCTTCTGCGTCGCCGTCGTCTTCGTCGTCTGCCGTATCGACACCGCACCTAGGGTTTGATCCAATTCAGCAGCAACAACAGCAACAACGACAGAGGCAGGTTAGAATTTGTGTCAATTTATGTATGATTATTGAAATGATACATGGACTTCTGAATTGGAATTGTTTCCACAAATGGGTTGCACTGAATTTTGCAATCAATTGAGTTGATCATACATTCTATTGTAACTTAATTTTCTGTTTTTCAGTTGAGCTACCCTCGGAGTTCAACTAGGCATAGTCTAATTTCCAAGCAAATAGCAACTAAGGATAACATTGAAGTCTAACAGTAACAGTTTGGGCCAAGACAGTTGTGTTTAATTTTTGACTGTGTGTGTGTTTTCTGTTTGGATTTTATGTAGGTTTTGAATGGACAATTTTTTGTTGGATAACGTAGAGGACATTTGCGTAGTTAATGGAGTGATTTTTTGCACATTTCAATTTAATCAACTGAACTTTCTGTTAATCAGTTTGATGGCTTAAGGAGTCAAACTAGGGATATCCTAATATAGAAGAAAAAGCAAACAGAGAGTAACAATGAACTGTAAGCTTCTTAACTATATCTGGGACTCAACTCATAATAACACTTTTACCCAAATTACTTGGTTTCAGATTCAAGATTTTTTTTTTTAAACACCAGAAGGGCCTTATCTTAATTTTGGGCCATGTTGAATTTTAATTGCCTGAACATACTCATAATAACTCAACACTTTTACCCAAATTACTTGGTTTCAGATTCAAGATTTTTTTTTTTTTAACACCAGAAGGGCCTTATCTTAATTTTGGGCCATGTTGAATTTTAATTGCCTGAACATTTGGAGGGGTGGGTAGTTATGAAAACAGTGTATTTCATGATTGGGTTTTGGAAGCTACTCAGTTTTATGTTTTACATTAATGTGTTTTGGGTTTGATTATATTGATATTTTTTAAACAGGTGCAATGAGCCTTACTCTGAATTTTTTTAGTTCAAAGAAATAATGGGACTTAATACTGCCAAACCATGTCAAGCTTTTCTAGATTATTTTCAACTCTGAAACCCATATGCATATATATATATATATATCTTTTTGTCCTGCTATTTTTTTTTTCTTTCTGAGTTGAGAAAAAAATAATAATAATAAAAAAAGGGAGGTGCTCGGATGGGATCGAGTGCAATCATGCTGGCACTACTAATGCTCTTCAATTTTATTTTTGATTAAAAGATGAATACTAATAGACTGTAGCCTTTTGGATGATACCATGCTTGGCTTTTGTTTATTTATTTTGATAATTAAAATTTTGGGCTTTATGTTTATGGTTTAGAGTTTGGATTCACCAGTATACCTTTTCTAGTTATGTTTATGGAAATCCAGCAGTTGATATGCTGAATTATTTTTATCCTTTAAATTTGTAATTTTTTTTCATTGGCAGTATTCTCTTTTACACATTTTCATTGGTTGAGTTAAGTTCTTATTGTTTTTTTCATGCTTTATTTTATTATAGGCTTTAAAATCTAAACCAATTTATTGCTCGAGTACCAGAACTGATTTGTTCTTCTCGTGGGTTGTCCCTGTGATTTATCGAATAGTCTCGATATACTAGTGATTTCAGTTTTAGAATCGGGACTTGAATCCTTATCCAGCCGCCAACCCCCCCCCCCCCCCCCCACCACACACACACACACACACACACAGAGACAGATACACACCCATTTGGGGACGTAAAACCCTCAACCCTCCAGTTCGAAGTAGGAGGAGATAGCACTTGGGCTTAAGACATTGGTTAACATATGCACCTTGCATGATATCATTCCATATTGATTTGAGTTCCACTATAATTTAACCAGTACAGAGGTTTCTGTTAACCTTGTTGTTCCACATGCGGTCATTGCAGCAACAATTTCTTAGAAGACCTGAAGGAAATGAAGCCATTCTAGCCTACCAAGCTGGTCTTCATGGAGTCTTGGGAGGGGGCAATTTCGGTTCATCTTCTGGCTCCGCGCAACCGTCTCAACTGTCAAGGAAGTTCATTGATTTGGCTCTACAACATGGTTCCTCCCATGTACGAGAGGAGGGCCAATACAGGACTCAAGGCATCGAGCAACAAGTGCTGAATCCTCTCCATCAAGCTTATCTCCAGTATGCTTTTCAGGCTGCCCAACAGAAATCAGCTCTGGGGATTCAGTCTCAGCAGCAAGTGAAAATGGGAATGGTGGGGCCTCCATCAGGGAAGGATCAGGACATACGAATGGGAAATCCAAAGATGCAGGAGCTAATTTCTATTCAGGCAGCTAACCAGGCCCAGGCATCATCATCCAAGAGATCATCTGAACATTTTGCTCATGGTGAGAAGCAGACAGAGCAAGGACAACAGTCAATCTCTGATCAGAGGAGTGATCCAAAGACGTCAATCCAGCCAACATCAATTGGACAATTAATGCAGGCAAATATGGTAAGGCCTATGCAGGGATCACAAGCCCAACAAAGTGTCCAAAACATGGCAAACAGCCATCTTGCAATGGCTGCGCAGATGCAGGTTATGCAGGCATTGGCAACTGAGCGGAATATTGATCTCTCACTTCCTGCAAATGCCAATTTGATGGCGCAGCTTATACCACTCATGCAGTCTAGAATGGTTGCACAGCAAAAGGCAAATGAAAGCAATATGGGTGCGCAGTCATCACCTGGACTGATGCCAAAGCAACAGGTTGCTTCTCCGCAAATTGCCAGTGAGAGTTCTCCCCATGGAAATTCTTCGAGTGATGTGTCTGGACAGTCTGGCTCTGCTAAGGTTAGGCAGACAGCTCCTCCTGGCCCTTTTGGCACAACTTCAAATGCTGCTGTAGTTAACTCTAATGGTGTCCCAATGCAACAGTTTTCTGTTCATGGCAGAGAGAACCAGGTGCCTCCAAGACAGCCAACTATGGTCAGTAATGGAATGCATCCTCCCCAGTCATCTGCGAACTTGAACCAGGGTGTAGATCATGCATCGCGTGCAAAAAACACAATGAGTGGTCCAGATACTTTGCAAATGCAGCACGCCAGGCAGTTGAACCGATCTTCTCCACAGTCTGCTGCTTCATCTAATGATGGGGGCTCAGGAAATGTCCTTCCATCTCAGGGTGGATCAGTGTCCCAGATGCAACAACACCGTCTAGGGTTTACCAAACAGCAACTGCATGTTCTCAAAGCACAAATTCTTGCATTTAGGCGCCTGAAGGTTTGCAATTGTTCAATTTTGTGTGCCTTTTTTTCGCCTGAATGTTTATTTTGTTAATACAAATTTGTCTGCCCTTAATCACTTTTTTTAGATACTCCACTAGCTCTTTTACTTACTTTTGAATACTGATGGAGTGGTATTATTTACTGCCTTTTCTGCTGTCAGAAAGGAGATGGAACACTTCCACAAGAACTACTTCAGGCTATTGGTCCACCCCCCCTTGAAGCGCAGCTGCAGCAGGTGTTTCCTGCTGCTGGAACAGTTAATCAAGATAGACCTGCTGGGAGAAGTGTAGAAGATCATGGAAGACATTTGGAGTCCAGTGAAAAGGATCCTCAGGTTGTGGCATCGTCTAGTGGACATAATAACTCAAAAGAGGAAGCTTTTGCAGTAGATGAGAAAGCAACTGCCTCGACAGTGCATATGAGGGGTACAGCAGCTGTGATGACAGAACTTGCACCGGTGGTTACTGCTGGAAAGGAAGAGCAGCAGAATACTATGTTTTCTGTTAAATCAGAACAGGAAGTTGAACATGGTATACAGAAAACTCCTACCAGGAATGAGTTTACTGCAGATAAGGGAAAGGCAGTTGCACCACAAGTTGCTGTATCTGATACAGTGCAAGTTAAGAAACCTGTACAAGCAGGCAATGTGCCTCAGCCCAAAGATGTTGGGCCTACCAGGAAGTATCATGGACCGTTGTTTGATTTCCCTTTTTTCACTCGTAAACATGACTCCTTTGGGTCCACAATGATGGTGAACAACAACAATAATTTAACATTGGCATATGATGTGAAGGATCTTCTTTTTGAGGAAGGTATGGAAGTGCTAAATAAGAAAAGGGCAGAAAATTTAAAGAAGATTGGTGGGTTGCTAGCGGTAAACTTAGAGAGGAAAAGGATTAGGCCAGATCTTGTCTTGCGGTTACAAATTGAAGAAAAGAAACTTCGACTTTTGGATATTCAGGCACGCTTAAGGGATGAAGTTGATCAACAGCAACAGGAGATAATGGCAATGCCTGATAGGCCATATCGGAAATTTGTTCGGCTGTGTGAACGTCAACGCATGGAGCTCACACGGCAAGTACAGGCTTCTCAGAAAGCCATGAGAGAGAAACAACTTAAATCCATTTTTCAGTGGCGTAAGAAGCTTCTTGAGGCTCATTGGGCCATTCGTGATGCACGAACTGCTCGCAACAGAGGAGTTGCCAAATACCATGAGAGAATGCTGAGGGAATTTTCAAAGAGAAAGGATGATGATCGTAATAGAAGGATGGAGGCGTTAAAGAATAATGATGTTGAGAGGTATAGGGAAATGTTGATGGAGCAGCAGACTAGCATCCCGGGTGATGCTGCAGAGAGATACGCCGTTCTATCATCATTTCTAAGTCAAACAGAAGAGTATCTTCATAAACTCGGAAGTAAAATAACGGCTGCAAAGAATCAGCAGGAGGTTGAGGAGGCAGCAAATTCTGCTGCCGCTGCTGCACGAACTCAGGCATGCTCTCTCTCTCTCTCTCTGTGATTGCTTTTTGTCTTTGTTTTTTTAGAACTCTCTTCCTTGTTCCTTTCAACATTGAATTCACATCCTAGTCAAGTTAATCACAAACAATATCTTCCCTTTAGAATTTTCAACCGGCTTATGCATTTGGTTGCTTCTATTTGTTGACAAAAGGGTCTGTCCGAGGAGGAAGTAAGAGCTGCAGCAGCTTGTGCTGGAGAGGAAGTAATGATAAGAAATCGTTTCTCTGAAATGAATGCACCTAAGGATAGTTCATCTGTTAACAAGTAAGTGCCCTAATTGTGTGCTGCACATGCAAGAATTTCCGTCTTATTAATTATCTTTAAAAGTCTCAATTGGATATGTCATCGGGGTTTTTGAATGCATATCTTGTTTAACTTTCTGTCCTACGTTTGAACAGATATATTTTGGGGTATTTAATCTCTTTAGTTTTTATTCCTCATCGTTCTCACCAGGTATTACAATCTTGCACATGCTGTGAATGAAAGGGTTATGAGGCAGCCTTCAATGTTGCGGGCTGGAACCTTACGAGACTATCAGCTTGTAGGTTGCAATTGCTTAGATTTCTTTTATTAAAATTCTTGTCTTGCATTTGTTTCATATCAAATCACGAGCAGACCAACAGGGCATGGGGTCGGCTGTTGTGGGGTGGTTAATCCTATTCAATGCCCTGTAGATAGAAAGTAACATAATTAAAAAGATTTAAGTTCTGGCACCTCCAAAACCGACAAAGAAATGTCAATTTGGACTCCTTACCTTATTTTGGAAACTTCCATTGTGGAAAAAAGCTTCAAGAAAAAACCTGAATATAATCCCCATTTCAGTTCTTACCATTTCATATGCTCAAGAATTATGAAGTACTTTTAATCTATAAATAATCGTAGATTATCTATTACATTAAGGATATATATATATATATATATATATATATACATACATGTATCTATATAAACTAGAACATATATTTCATACTTCTAATTCAATTTTATTTCGTATTGGCCCCCAAAGAAAAAATCCTGGGTCTGCCCCTACAGTTCGTATGCTTCATATAAGCCTTTTGAGTTCATTATTGTGCTTAATTTTGCAGGTTGGATTGCAATGGATGCTTTCTTTGTATAACAATAAATTAAATGGAATTTTGGCTGATGAGATGGGTCTTGGGAAGACTGTACAGGTAAATCTCTGTTATGTTTGTTTAAATGATGTCCTATTTACTCACCTAAACGTGAAAGAAGCCCTATCTATTAATTTATTTCCTGGATTTGATCTCTGGAGTTCCTTTAACATATATGGGAAGCTTACTAGTTTTTGATAAGACATTCTGACAAGTGTTTGCTAATCTGTCAGTTTCTATAACTACTGATGCACTTGCTATTTTGATTGTCTCCTTGCCTGTATAGGTGATGGCGTTGATTGCTTATCTGATGGAGTTCAAAGGAAACTACGGCCCACATCTTATTATTGTTCCAAATGCTGTTCTGGTGAACTGGAAGGTTGATTAGTTTTTTGTTTCTGAGCTACAAGTTATTTCTTTCACACTTTTTAATATGGCTAACATAGTTGATTTCCAGAGTGAGCTCCATACTTGGCTGCCTTCTGTGTCCTGCATTTTCTATGTTGGTGGAAAAGAGCAACGGTCAAAATTGTTTTCTCAAGTAAGTTACACAGATTTTTATTATTTATTTATTTATTTTTTTAAATTTCTTGTGATCTGAGCTTTTGTTATGTCGCTGTAAAGACTTTTTTCTTTTTGGATTCATTTTGTAGGAGGTTTCTGCCTTGAAATTTAATGTCCTTGTTACGACTTATGAGTTCATCATGTATGATCGGTCAAAACTTTCAAAAGTTGATTGGAGGTATATCATAATTGATGAAGCACAACGCATGAAGGACAGGGAATCAGTTCTAGCACGTGATCTTGATAGATATCGCTGCCAGAGACGCTTACTTCTCACAGGGACACCCTTACAGGTCTGTTAGGACAGCCTTGCAGTGCAGAGTCACCTCATGCACTCAAATATGTATACACGTGTACCTGTAATCTGCTTTCAGAAGTCCAATTAATTTATCTGGTTCTCACGTTGGTCAGTTTTGTTTATAAATGTTTGTAAGTCTGCAATAGTATTTCTTCCCCAATGGCCCTAAGTTAACTTAATTTTTTTTTTGGTTTCTAAATATTGATATTTTAAAAAAATTCTTTATTCAATTAAGAGACTTGGTTGAATGCTATTAGATGAAGATCCTACAAGAAGCTTGACAATGTCATAATTTAAGATATTTGGATGACTTCTTGCTAACTGGAATGTGATAAGAACAAGAAGACAGTTTCTTAGTAGTGGGAAATTGAACATAGAATTGTGATTGATTGATCTAATAAACCCGTTTTTCTTCCTTCATAATCTCTTTTATTATAGTGGAGCTGATCATGGACCGTGTGTTTCATTTCTTCCCCCCTGCAGAATGATCTCAAAGAACTCTGGTCACTTTTAAATCTACTCCTTCCAGAAGTTTTTGATAACCGGAAAGCATTTCATGATTGGTTCTCCAAACCCTTTCAAAAGGAAGGTCCTACACATAATGCAGAGGACGACTGGCTTGAAACTGAAAAGAAGGTTATTGTTATCCACCGACTTCATCAGATTCTGGAGCCCTTCATGCTCAGACGTCGTGTTGAAGATGTGGAAGGCTCGCTTCCACCCAAGGTATAGTGTTGTAGAATTCCTAGTGGTCAGGTCCTTTAATGTGGATTATTGCTAATAGCAGAACTGGATTGCAGGTTTCCATTGTTATAAGGTGTAGAATGTCAGCTATTCAAGGTGCCATTTATGATTGGATCAAATCTACTGGTACTATTCGAGTGGATCCCGAAGATGAGAAGCGCAGGGTTCAAAAGAATCCCAATTACCAGGCTAAAATATATAAACCACTAAATAACAGATGTATGGAGCTCCGGAAAGCTTGCAATCATCCTTTGCTTAATTATCCGTATTTCAATGACTTCTCCAAGGATTTCCTTGTTAGATCCTGTGGAAAAATGTGGATTCTGGACAGGATTCTCATAAAGCTTCAGAGAACAGGACATCGAGTACTGCTCTTCAGTACAATGACAAAACTATTAGATATATTGGAGGAGTATCTGCAGTGGCGTCGACTTGTGTACAGACGGATAGATGGGACAACTAGTTTAGAAGACCGTGAATCAGCTATTGTGGACTTTAATAACCCTGACACCGACTGCTTCATTTTCTTGCTTAGCATTCGTGCTGCTGGACGAGGATTGAATCTTCAGACTGCCGACACAGTCATCATATATGATCCTGATCCCAACCCAAAAAATGAGGAACAGGCAGTCGCTAGAGCCCATCGCATTGGACAGACTAGAGAAGTGAAAGTCATCTATATGGAAGCAGTGGTTGACAAAAATTCTAGTCATCAAAAAGAGGATGAATTTAAAAGTGGAGGTGTAGTTGATTCAGATGATGACCTTGTGGGTAAGGATCGTTATATAGGATCTATTGAGAGCCTCATAAGGAATAATATTCAACAGTATAAGATTGACATGGCAGATGAGGTTATAAATGCTGGGCGTTTTGACCAGAGGACAACGCATGAAGAGAGACGTTTGACTCTGGAGACATTGTTGCATGATGAAGAACGGTATCAAGAAAATGTCCATGATGTCCCCTCACTGTTGGAGGTAAATCGGATGATTGCTAGGAGTGAAGAAGAAGTAGAGCTCTTTGATCAAATGGATGAAGATCTTGATTGGACTGAGGAGATGATGAGGTACAACCAGGTACCTAAGTGGCTTCGAGCCAGCACTAGAGAAGTGAATGCTACTGTTGCTAATTTATCCAAAAAACCATCAAGGAACACTTTATTAGGTGGAAATATTGGCGTGGAATCCAGTGAAATGGCTTCTGATTTATCTCCTAAAACTGAGAAAAGAAGGGGACGGCCTAAGGGAAAAAAGTTCCCTATTTACAGGGAGTTGGATGATGACAATGGAGAGTTCTCTGAAGCTAGTTCTGAAGAGGGCAATGGGTATTCTGTGCAGGAAGAAGAGGGAGAAATTGGGGAGTTTGAAGATGAAGAATTTAATGGCGCTATTGGAGCACCACCAGTCATTAAAGATCAATCAGAAGAAGATGGTCCTGCTTGTGCTGCTAGATATGAGTATCCCCAAGCTTCAGGAAGCACTAGGAACAATCATATACTTGAAGAAGCTGGTTCCTCAGGGTCATCCTCAGACAGTCGAAGATTGACGCAGATTGTCTCACCTTCTATATCTTCTCAGAAGTTTGGATCACTTTCTGCATTGGATGGTAGACCAAGTTCTAACTCAAAAAGGCTGGTATGTGTCATCTCATTCTTTGTACTAGTTTATTGAAGTCATTGGTTTGTACTAGCGCTTATTTTTCTTCTGATAAATATTGCAGCCTGATGAATTAGAGGAAGGGGAAATCGCTGTATCAGGAGACTCTCACATGGACCTCCAGCAATCTGGCAGTTGGATTCATGACCGTGATGAAGGTGAAGATGAACAGGTTCTGCAACCCAAAATAAAAAGGAAACGTAGTATTCGGGTTCGGCCACGACAAACTGTAGAAAGGCCCGAAGAGAAATACTCCAATGAAAAGCCATCTCTCCATCGTGGAGATTCATCTCAGCTGCCATTCCAAGTGGATCACAAGTATGAACCACAATCTAGGGCTGATCCTGAACCCAAAACGCCTGGGGGGCTGAATGCTTTGAAGCCTGATCAAAGTGATTCATCTTTGAAAAGTAGGCGAAATTTACCTTCAAGGAGAATCGCAAATTCATCAAAGTTGCTTGCTTCACCAAAATCTACCAGATTGAATTGCATGTCTGCTCCTTCTGAAGATATTGCTGAACACTCGAGGGAAAGTTGGGATAGTAAAATTATAAAGACTGGTGGGACATCAATTGGCAGTACTAAGATGTCAGACGTCATCCAAAGAAGGGTATGCATCCTTGAACTGTCTATATTTCTATCTTGTTGCTGTTTTGGATTCGAATTCTGAAGTTTTAAATGAAGACCAACCGGTACTTTCCAATTTTTCCATCAATATAATTTTGCAAATCGTATCTGTTTGATTGTATTTCAAAAGTTGGTCAGAGCCAGACACTTGTAATAAAAAAATAAAAAAGGGCTAGCCCAGTGCACCAGGCTCCCGCCATTATAGAGGCTCTGGGGAGGTTCAGATGCACGCAATCTTAGTTCCGCATGGAGAGGCTGTTTCCAGTTTGAACCCGTGACCTCTAGGTTACAATGGAGCAACCTTACTGGTTGCACCAAAGCCCACCCCTCAACTAGACAACTTTTTATGCTAAATATTAAATATGGATTCTCGTTCATGTTCTGGGACTTAATGTTACACATAGGGCAATCTTTGCATATAAAACTTGTGCTTGACTTTTATCTTCACTTTCATCATATGTTTCTTTCACTTTTTCGTCTTATATCTTTTTTTTCTTTTTCTTTCTTCTTCTTCTTGTTCACCTGACGATCTTCTTATTTGCAGTGCAAGAATGTCATTAGTAAGCTCCAAAGGAGAATAGACAAGGAAGGTCCTCAAATTGTACCTCTGCTTACAGATTTGTGGAAGAGGATTGAAAATTCTGGCTACACAAGCGGAGCTGGGAATAGTCTTTTGGATATTCGCAAGATTGATCAGCGTGTTGACAGATTTGAGTATAACGGAGTGATGGAGCTCGTGTTTGATGTGCAGTTTATGCTAAAGAGTGCAATGCAGTATTTTGGATTTTCACATGAGGTATGGTTGCTAATGTTAATTTACACTTCATTACACAAAATCATGTTGGTTCTTTCATTCAGAAATTTTGTAGGAGTTTTTGGAAACAACTTGATTGGACGAGAATGACTGTCAAAGTTTTGGATAGCCACTATAATAATTTTTAATACCTATTTTTAATTCCTTTTCTGAGAAAGAAAAACAACATACATGAAACATGACTGATTTGACATTTAAGTTGAAGCTGTTACTTTCTGGCAATCTCTTTGAATTAAAAAAATCATGTAAAATTGCTGCTTCTAGATATTACTTCAAAGGGGTGTTTTATCTTTAGGTTTTTCGACTTTTTGGGGAAAATCCCTTTCCTGCTGGTTGGTTGCTTAGAGAATGATACAACATGAAGAACAATTGGAAAGTTACAGTTATCTTGGCCTTTTTCTTTTGACATTTTAAGGTTTAAATTTTAGATTGCAAATTTCCCCTTTTAAACATTCTGTGCAACTGAATGCATAGGTATTGATTTGACATTTAAGTTGAAGCTGTTACTTTCTGGCAATCTCTTTGAATTAAAAAAATCATGTAAAATTGCTGCTTCTAGATATTACTTCAAAGGGGTGTTTATTCTTTAGGTTTTTCAACTTTTTGGGGAAAATCCCTTTCCTGCTGGTTGGTTGCTTAGAGAATGAAACAACATGAAGAACAATTGGAAAGTTACAGTTATCTTGGCCTTTTTCTTTTGACATTTTAAGTTTTAAATTTTAGATTGCAAATTTCCCTTCTTTTTAAGCATTTTGTGCAACTGAATGCATAGGTATTAATTTAAAGTTTTTTTTTTTTAATAGAAATTTTGATATAGTTTTGCACTTTGACTGAGAAAAAGCTTGTTTGGGGGTCAATCTCGACCTTGAAGTTGCTTTTTAAACTCACCATGTTCTTCTTAATCTATGAAGCATTGACACGGCTGTTATAGATGCCGTACCAATGTCGGACACGTGTCAGAAGCTCGGACACGTGTCCGACACTCCCCAACAGTGTCTTGTATTTTTTATGTAGTCGGACATAGCCGGACTGATTTGGACACGCATGAAGACTTGCCAGACACCGATTTGGACACGCCAGAGACTTTTCGTTTTAAAATAGAGAGGAAGAAGATGAGGGAGCCAGAGAGAGAAGATAAAGAGAGAGCCGTTAGTTGACCTGGGTATCACATATATATATATGTGTGTGTGTGTGTGTATCTAAATTGATTTATGTGTATATACATATATATCAATTCATAACAATCTAAAAAAATTGTGAAGATAGAGGAGATGAGAGAGAATCGGTCGGGAGAGAGAGAAGCACAGAGATGCTTTGTGACTGAACGAAATTGATGGTGATGTGGAGAAAGATGGGATATATCAGATGAAGTACCCCATCTATCTTGTTTGGGTACACAAGGATTATGCTATTCATTTTTGGATATAAAGAGTTAGTGGAGAAAAGAAGCGGGATGCCAGATATAGTATCATCTTATCTTTACTTGTTTGGCTACAAGGATTATATTATTCATTTTTGGAGTATTATATATATATATATAGGGATGTTTAAGGGGCCTAATATAAATGGGTTATATCTATTAAAATAAAAAAATTGAGTAAAAATTAATTTTTTATATATTTTATAATTATATTACTATTTCATTGCCGTATCCTTGCCGTGTCCGTGTCCTATTTTTTTGAAATTTGCCGTATTGCCGTGCCCATGTCTTGTCGTACCCATGTCCGTGTCCGTGTCCGTGTCCGTGCTTCATAGTTCTTAATCCTATCCAAATTGTTAGTTACCCAAGTCAATGGAAGTTCTAAATTTTTGGTTATTGGTGCATTCTTGTTGTCTTCTTGTTAATGGCATATCAAAAATTTGGGCTTCTCTTAGTTGCAGCTATATTTTGGCACCATTTAGTGTTCTAGATGCAGGGCTTGAGGAAGTTACAAAGTCTCTCTCTCTCTCTCTCTCGCGCGCGCGCGCGCACACAATTATATAAAATTAACGAGATTTTAAAGGAACTTTGCAATGATGAACAGGTGAGATCTGAAGCTAGGAAAGTCCACGAACTTTTTTTTGATATTTTGAAGATTGCATTTCCAGACACGGATTTCAGAGAAGCCAGAAATGCACTCTCTTTCTCCGGTGCAGTGGCTACCTCAACTTCTGCTCCGTCTTCAAGGCAGGCGGTTGCTGGCCAAAGCAAGCGACACAAACTGATAACCAAGGTGGAACTTGACCCAAGTCCTCCCCAGAAGCCAGTGCTTCGTGGACATATTCCTGCTGGTGAAGACACAAGGGGCAGGGGTCTTGTGCCTCAGAATGAATCAAGGCTTGGAAGCAGCAGCAGCAGCCGGGAGCAGGGTCAGCAGGATGAACCTCGGCTTTTTACTCATCCAGGGGAGCTAGTTATCTGTAAAAAGAAGAGGAAAGACAGGGAAAAGTCGGTGATGAAGCCAGGGAATGGGTCAACTGGCCCCGTGTCACCCCCCAGCATGGGTCGCAGTACTAGAAGTCCAGGTCCAGGTTCTGGTTCAATCTCCAAGGACACGAGATTGAGCCAGCATACTATGCATCAGCAGGGGTGGGCTAACCAGCCTCCCCAACAGATGAATGGTGGTGGTGGGACTGTTGGTTGGGCAAATCCTGTAAAGAGGATGAGAACGGATGCTGGGAAAAGGCGTCCAAGCCATTTATGACTGCTTGAAGATTAATGTAGATGTAATGAAAAGAGTTGGTGCTGTTTCTTTCAGTGAGTGTATTAACTGGCCATTTAAGGCCCGTTCAAGTGCAGAGAGCTCGCAATGTTAATAATAGTGTAATTTGAATCTGATAGTTTGTAGCTATTCCTGGTAGGCATAACATTATCCAGGGATAAGTTCTCCAGCCTTGAGATCAATTGGGCATCAATAGTTCTATAAATGTACTCACCTCTTTGTATTTCTTTCTGGCAATTTCTCAAATTTTCTGATCAGGTGTGTCTCATTTCTCTATGCAATGTTTTTTTCTTTTTTTCTTTTTTTGGTTTAAACATTGGCATGTATATAATTCTCAAATTATTAACTATAATTAATAATTTTCAGTGATTATAATCCTTCCGCTACAAAGGAATAGATTTGTGCCACTAACTCCTTCAGTTGACTCCTTTTAAGTAGTGGTGCCATACACTTTTTAACACATTACCTCTGGTTTTAAACACGATACAATAGCACCAAAATTTACAGATGAAATCCACATTCTGATCTCAGATGCGCTTCCAAATTTGCCAGAGATATCATTTTGAGCTACTACTAGATTGATTTAAAGCAACTAAGTTCTGTGCATCGTGAAGATAAATGGGTATATACATTTGAAAGCTTTGGTGCCTGCATGAGACTTTGCTGTTTATGCACGTCAGCACCCTGAAAAACCACAAGCCATGCAGCCATTCCAGTTCCAACAGTCAAACGATTTCACAACATGAAACCAATAGTATATTCATTTACATTACCAAAGAAATGTAACAGAAAGAGGTTGGGGTATTTTTTTTTTTATCCCTTTACCCAATAAATAACCCTTTTTATAAGTTCTGTTACAGGAATTAAAACATCATGTACAGATACAGAGAGTTGAGGAAAGAAGAGGCTATGGATCCACTGGGCCTGCCAGTGCCTCATCACTAGAGTCATACTCATCTTCGCTCATCTCCTCGTCACTAGATTTATCTTCCGGCACAGCTCCCACATCTTCTGGCTTGGCATATTTTTCACAGTATTCTAGTAGACGAATCATAATAAGCAATTAAGAGTTAAATTATATTTATAATTTAGAACAATACATAACAGAAATAAATGAATTCTACAGAAGCCACATTAAAAGAAAATAGTGTCGTATCTTCCATAGCAATTGGGAACAATATTTTTCATGCAAAACAGTATTATTGCCAACAACGCCAAAGATGTAGAAAGAATTGAGGACATTTTTTAAATAATGCAAAGAAACGAGGACATCATGAAAAACACACTATGTGTCATTAAACAACTCCTAATTGATTCAAATCAGACAGGACTTTAACCAGTGTGAATGGGTTGAAATGGAAACTAAGAATCCAGGATTCAATCTGATAAAAAGTAGCCAAAGATTTTCCACTGAGCAGTGCCTACTAAACATTAGTGAAATTTAAAGGCACCAACAGTTTTCAAATTTTTTTTTTTTATAATTTTTTTCTTAGTTGGTACTCACACACCTATGTCTCAATGGAGGCTTGAATCCCTAACCTCCCTTTCAGAAGTAGGGGCTTGGAAATGCTGGGCCACTGGCCCGTTGGTCAAAATAAAAATTTATACATGCTACTCGAAAGATTCACAATATTTAACGTCACCAAAAAATCACACGGATGAAAAACGCACTTGCTCCACTGACATATACAAGATCCACAATATGTTATCTTCAATTAAAATTTGCACATCATCCTTTACTCGGATGCCATGTCTCTATTCTTTCAAATTTTATTTAACATCTCCAAGAAGACAGGTTTCTCAAACATCTTTCCACAGATATATGAGACTAAACCACCATGGTTCTGGCAAAAGTTTTTTAGTTTACATCTATAATGATGACTGGCTAGCAATCTATGAAAAAAATAGTACTTTTGCCAGAAATTGTGCAGGGACTTCCTTTCCTGAACCTGTGTATAATGCATGGTTACATGAAAGGTGAACCTTAACACATTATTTGCATTAACCTTGAAACAACAGGCAAACAATAAAGTGGCAGTTGACAATGCATTCTAGAAGTAACTCATAAAGCTTCAACAAACTGTCATTCGGTAAAAGCTAGGGTCATTGCATTTCAAAACAAATATTGTCCTTCCATCAGGATAATGTTACCAACATCGTCACATCCATCAGCTCTGCAACCACCATTACATCACTCAACCACCACCACCATCATTACTGATATAACTTTGACTGCCGCCCTTACTGAACTGTTTCCTTGGACTTCGTTGAAAAGAGCGCAAATCATTCATTCAATTGTGAAAGATAGGGGATATCAGTTAGAGAAGATCAACATAGTCTTCCTAATTGACATCTGCTCAACCAACTCCGTTAATGATGAGAAAGCAGATCTCAACCATCGACGTGGGCTGAACCGACTTGATCCCAATCAGCAGCCATAAATAGGGCATCGAGTCATTAAATCAGCTATGAGAAAAAACCCCAAAACATTCAATACAGATTTAATTCTTTTGCTATACGATTACAAGTACTAACTTGATCGTCGGAGGGTAATCCTCGCAACCCGGAATGGCGGTGTTTACGTGCAAAACAACGGGACGTCACCTCGAATGGCAAGTACGAACTTGATTGTCGGAGGGTAATCCTCGCAACCCGAAATGGCGGTGTTTACGTGCAAAACAACGGGACGTCACCTCGAATGGCACGGTGCCATTCGAGGTGACATCCCGTTGTTTTGCACGTAAACGCCGCCGTTCTGGGTTGCGAGGATTTCTGCATCAACAATTATCATCACCTACTCCATGCATTCTTGCAACACCAGCCCCATCCCATTGCAACCCCAACTTTATTTTCATACGCATATTCTTCTACTACTCAAAAATTTAATTTACCATGCATGCCTTTTGCTACGACAAACGCAGCAAACCTAAGAAAAAACCAAGAACCACGATAGAAAATAAACACGCCACACAAAGATTTAGCGTGGTTTGTCAAAGCCTAAGTCCATGGTGAAGATCCGACGAAAGAATTCACTATGCGAAAATCTGGAGATTATAAGATTTAGCCTCCAAACCCTAGCTATCGCTCTCTCTTTCTTTTCTGCAATTTTCAGTGTGTCTCAATGTCCCACTCCAAACCGTAAACGCCCTTATATATCGGGTTACAAGAGAATACTAAATAGGGTCCATGATCCGCAAGCAAAAATGGGTCAAAAAATTCCCTCGGGGCCGCTGCCCCCAAATCCCCCATAGCAATCAAGGGGTTATCGGGCCGCAACACGACCCAGAACCAAATTCGAGCCACAACATCACCCCTTTATTTTTACTTATGAAGCTACTTCAAAGAGAAGTGCATTTTTGTCAGAGGTGATGCAAAATCAATAATACTTTTACTGTGAACTTGTGAAGGGAGTATGAACAGTGTAATTTTGTCTCATAGCATGTGTGCTAGAGGTAAGGAAACATTATAGAGGAGGTAATAATGGTAGCCAAAGAGTAGGTGGTAGTGGTGGTTGTTAGGAATTGCGTCTCAAATTCCTATTCTAATTAGGTTTCTATTTTAGAATTGTATTGCATAAAGGTAATTTCTTGTTAAGCATGTCTTGGGCTCCAAGGAATTTTAACTCTTGTCCAACAAGGAATTGGATTTGGAACTCTATAAATAGATGTGGAGTTGAGTATAGAAGGTAGAGAAGAAAAGAGAACGGAGGAGTGAATGGGGCACCAAGGGTAGAGAGATGCAGCTTCATAGAAATTGGTGAGTGCATGGGGGGTAAAGATGATGAGTGAGTGGGTAGAACACTGATGGAGAGGAGCGGTAGACCGTGAAAGGCTTGAGTATCCAACAACATACCTGAGCAGAGAGTGTGGGCACATGGTTCAGTGTTCAAAGTCCATACCGTTGTAATTTCTCATGAGGCAGTGAGTGAGAGAGCATTCTCTACAGTTTTATATTATCTTCTTAATTCATTATAGTGGAATTTCTTCTCTCCGTGGACATAGGTCGAGTTCAGCCGAACTACGTAAAATATTGTGTTTTTATATGTGCTTGTTTATGTCTTGCTTCCGCTGTGTCAAATGAAGGGGATTAATTCCCAACAGTGGTGTTATCAGACGAGGAAATGGAGCTAACAACAATAGTGCAGCTTTGACTTGTAGCATGTGTGTTCGAAGTAAGGAAACAATAGAGGACGTGATAATGTTAACCAATTAGAATGCTTTTTTCCTCCCTGCATGGATAAAAGTAGATAAACGGGAATTAATTCTAACTCCCACATGGAAAAAAAAAAAAAATTTAAAGGTCTCAGGTGGTAGTGGTGGTGTTATCAGCAGAAGAAATGGAGCTAACAACAATAAAAAGATTGATTGTAACGATGGTATTACAATATGGTGCACTGCAGTGTAAGCTCCAACGGCATTGTTAGTGTGTTTGGTGGTCGAAAAGGTCATGGAGGTGGCTGTAAAAGTCATGTCATGTGCTTGTGACTTAATGATGCAAGCAGAAATGGAATTCCATAGGGGAGAAGCAGCATTATTTTAATTCACTAAAATGACTCCTTTTTCCTTCTTCTGCCAGAATGTACTTCCAATGTGCATTACCAAAAGCCTTGCAACTTTATTATTATTGTTATTTTATTTTTTCCCTTTTACAACTAAAAAAAATACTCTTTTATTTAAAGAAAAAATCAAAATTCTCTTGCAAAGGTTGTTTGGAATTTGAATGCGATTAGGGTCTTTGGGGTCCAAGATGAAAAAAAAAAAAAGAAAGAAAGAAAGAAAAAGAAAAGAAAAGAAAGAACAGACAGTAGCGCAAGCATTAGATCTATTGGCAGTACCGGAAGAAGATTATGAGGACAACGGAAATCATGGTTTTGGGAATTTATAATTTCTACAGTTAATTCAAGGATGGGTTCATTTCAGAGTACGCCCCTTGTTGTTGACCTTTCAGAATGTTAAAAATCATCATAGTCAAGGTCAGAAAGGATACTACTCCAGATCAGACAAACAAAACAAGACCCGTCATTATATCAAGTGTTAAAATCCATTATCTTTTTGAAGGTACATTTACTTAACTACAACTTTTAACTTGACGGTCCAATTTTATTGTCCAACTGTTAGCTACGAGCTTCGCTACAGAACAGGAACATACACAAGCTCAACACCTGTTCATGTTTCATAATTTATTTGATGCCTCATTTTCATTACAATTTTGAAAAGCTCTTAATAATTCCCTTCAAAGACAAAAACATATACGTTCCCTCTACGTAATTCTTCCCATCCTTTAAGCAAAGAATGTTTTTTACTTCTTCACTTTGAACCATGATACGTGTCTACAAACCCACAAGGTATAATATAATTCAAAACAGTTGTTAAGTTCGATATATTTGTGCTAGGACATTAAGCTTGATATTAGAAAATATATGTGCACCCTCAATTTAAAGCAAGTCTTCTTTAAATTCAAATAGATCAAGAACCTATTGCCGCATCTAAAAGCTGCACAGCTCAAAAACAACCATGTCAAGTTTAACAAAATAAGTGCACAGTCCTAATCTAGTCAAGGAAAGGCAAACCCAGTCATATCTGAAAATATTCCACCATTCTTAAACCAGTGATGCCATTACAAAGCATGAATTTTGTTCTTATTTTCTAGACTGATCATGCAAGACTCCTAATCCACAAGCAAGTTATTATATACTTTGTGAAGAACAAAGACTTCCATTGACAATTGAATTCTACTAAGAGATTTTTTTTGGAATAATTGTGTTCTCATTTCAAAGTCAGTGGGATAGAGTTTGTCTATAGCATGGTGGTTGTTCTTTTGGAAGGCTTGAAAGACCCTCCTCCTAAGGACTCCAAAAGGTGCTTGGTAGAGAAATAACCTATTGGATCTTGGTGCTACTCTTTACAAATGTGAGATTATGGATTCAATGACATTCTTAGAGGCTGAGATAAGGTGGATTCCTAAATTAGGAACGAAGAAGCATTTTTATTGGATAAACACAGGATACCACCACGGAAATATTTGAGTTATTTTATAACCCCTAAAGCCTAAAGGGGGGTATGAGGTTGAATTTTGGAATGGGGTTATTTCTTCTTCTTTTTTTCTTTTTCTTTTTTCTTTTTCTTTTTTTTTTTTTTTTTTTTTTCTCTCTCTCTCACTGTTGCAGTCTTATTGGTTTCTTCTCTCTTTCTCCATTGTTTGCTTTGGTTTAGGATGAGCCCCTTGTACTCTTGATTCTCATATCTTTCCTTGTATAAGCATTGAGTTGTTTATTATCCTCAACAAGAAAAAGAAAAAGGGAAAAAAATAAGGGAAAGAAGGAAAATTTCCTTCTGATTTTTTTAACAGAGCTAAGATAGTGTAATTTGATTATTAGAAGCTAACGAAAATGGATACACCTCATATCCTATGATTTAAGAAGTGTCAAGTGGTAATTACCACTTTTAACTTCATAGAGAACCTCATATTAATGTAAGCATGTTCTTGAGAAGTTAAAAGAAAGCACCAATTAGGTAAGAGATAGGAGAAAGTGCACCAAGGTGGTTTATGAAAATCAAAACCTACACTACGAGTAATTTAGGTTCTAGTTGACAATGCAACAAGAGCAAAGCCGATTTAGAAGAAAAAATGAACCTAGATAAGGTGGATTGGAAAAAATGGGACGTATGATATGAGTGTCCATGAGTTCTTATTTGTCTCATGTTTAACAAAGTGAATCCTCATTAACTAATTCTTAGTAGATAGACTGGGAAACTCAAACCTCCAACTATTGATTGTACTTAAAGTGCAAGATATACATTATCTGATCCATAACGTGGAATGGGAATGTGATACGCCACCTAAACTAAATATGGTATGACAGGAAGAGGCTTAAACAAATGACATTGGAATCTGATGAGATAGTTCTAATCTATGTTACACAGATTCTTCTAATTGCGTAAGTATTTGTTCAGACACGAGATGCTTAGGTACAGGTAGGGCCCATATGGGATATTTGCCTAACATGTCGGTTTGGACTTGCGTCTAACAAGTATATCTAATAATTAGGTTCAAGATAAATTGCAAATTTGCAATAACTACTCAACTGTTCGATTTTTTGCAGATAACTTCTGATCTATTCAAGAATTTGCAAATAGCCCCTGGCCATCAAATTACCATCGAAAACAAAATGGAACTTTGTTCAGGTACGGCACAGATGGCTAATGATTGTTGTTAAGAGGACCATTATACCCTAATATTTATTTACAAGCCTGCAAAAAACCAAATAGTTTCACCTAATGTTTTTAATTTTTTTATTTTTTCTAATGCAATTTACCAAATAAACAAAAGAAGGGGAAAATTAGTAATTTAATGTTATTCATAACAGCACTTTGACATCATAACCTTAATTACATAATTATAATAATTTGAGGGGTTCTTTCTTTTTTTCTTTTCTTTTTTTGCCTTATTAGGAGGGCTTTTAATATTCCTTTTGTTATATTATTGCTTCAAAATGAGCGAAGTACCAACGTTGAACACATGTTCTTGGGTTGGAAATTTGATAAATGTGACCCTTAGGCACAAATCACCACAACACACAAATTTGAATCACCACAATTTTCCCGTGCTTTTTTGGTGTCTTTGTTGATTGATGTGTTTATCTCACCCAGGTTTAGTCTTCCTCTTTGTTTCGTAAGTGTTTTTAGTGTATCTTTGATTTGGTGTTGGTGTCCCTTGTATCTTTGCATGTAGTTGTTTCTTGAGCTAATGTTATGCTAACTTACCTGAAAAAAATAAAAAATAAAAAATCCATGTAATACTCCCTCTGTCCCATATTAGAAGACCATTTTTCCTTTTTAGGGTGTCCCAAATTAGTTGTCAATTTTGAAAAGTAAAAAATAAAAAATAAATGCAATCTTTCCATAATTACCCTTCTAACTTTTCAAAAATCTTCCAACTTGGTGATGAATACTTTTAAAGTTAAAAGGACAACTTAGTAATTTGAAAAGGAGACAATGCAGTAATTGCATGTTCCCTTAAAATGTTATAAGTTCAAAGATGAACAACTAATATGGGACGGACGGAGAATATGTTTAATCGTAAGAGTGGTGCTGAATAATTAGTATTACCGAAGCACATAAATTATTCATATTGCCATGGAAATCTATTACAATGAAATGAAACATGCTAAAGTAGTGAACTAAACACAACCTATTTATGCTAAAGTTTATGTACATAAGCCTTTTAATTTTCCTTTTGTTACATTATTGATTCAAAATGAGTGATGTACCCTTGTTGAACACTTAATGTTATATATTTAGCCCTGCCCCCTTGTTCTTGGATTGGGAATTAGAAAAATATGACCCTTAGTCACAAATCAATGATACACATACTTGAATCCACATAATTTATGTTTAGTCATAAGGGTGGCGCTGAATAATTAGAATTATCGAAGCACACAAGTTATCCATACTTTCATGGAAAAACACTGCCATGAAATAATATGTGCAAAAGTAGTGAACTAAACACAACCTATTTATGTTGATCCTGTCCTGTTATCATATTTTTTTTTTTTTTTTTTTTTTTTCCCCTGTTATTTATTCTCTTAAAAGGAAAACTAAAGGAAGGAAGGAAGGTTATTAAAAAGCCATTAGTCAGTGTTGGTCTCGTATACGGTGGATGCTGGGAGGAGAAGACTGGAGAGAAGCCTGACATTTAAGGAGATACTTTATGGATCACCAAACACAATGTTCTGGAACAGAAGTGTTCCACATATTGAGACGTACCTAGCAGTGAATTGCTAGGATATCAGTCTTTTTTACTTCGCAACCATAGCCATTTTTTATTTATTGTTTTACCAAGTAAATTTGTAATCTCAACGTACTCTCTTTCTTACTTTCTGTTGTAGTGTACTAGTGTCAGTATAGGCCTTGTGGTAACTATGTGCAGGAGCCAAACCCTACCAATAGGGAATTGGATTTGTCATGTGAACAGGTAGGCAAATAAGTGCAATTGGCATGTCTAGCATAGTAATCTTGCTTAGCTAATGGGGTTTTGACAACTTTCTATTACAGACAACTTTAGACAGTACAATGCTGGCTCAAATTGGCAGAGGCTACAAACAGACTCAACAAGTTCGAAAGTGCTGAACCACTTTTAATCTCAATCTGTAAGAAACCGGACTTCCCATAAGCATTAAAGTAGCCAAAGCGTCAGGAATAAGGCAAGAACACCCATTCGTACTCTACAAGCAGAACAAACTCCACCCCCTTGAGAAACATAGTACATAATAATGGAAATCAATGAATGTAAAGCATATTTGTTACTAGAAATCAATAAAGTCAAAACCTTCTAAGAAATAATTGAGAGAACGGATGGCAAAAAGAAGAGAAACAACAAGTGGTAGATACTGAGAAAACCTTTAAATATTCATAATTTTCATCCTAGCCACATTGGCATTGCAAAGCATGTCAAGTAGAGAATATTTAACTATTGATGATTCAGTACCTTTAACTCTTTGTTCATAAGATGGTCGATCACGCATCATCAGAGCTGCGGCCTCCCCATTCAACGGGTCTGACGGGTTGGGATACAGAAGAAGCTGAGGAAGAAACACTTCAAATACATTCACCAGATCTGGAAAACAAGGATGTCAACATCGGAGGCTAATAATAGTATAATACTAACCATATAATCAAAGAGGTAGCTTTGTCTTTTATCATTAGAAAGACAAGGAATCTTGTTTATGTACGACAGCCATATAAATTTCTTTACCAAACATAGGACTCCAGGTCTGATTGATAACATCTAAACAAACTGAGCCTGACCTGAAATTAAATAATCCACCAAAACTGTCAGACTTGGAAACACTGCACTTTAAAAAGATAAATCTGGTGAACTACCATCTATAGAAATTCACTGAAGTACAACATTTAGTTCCTTACATCTCATCAACATTTGGGTGGTAAATCTTGTTAACAAAGCCTATGGACGGAGATTTATACGGATAAGCATCTGGAAGCTCAACCCGTATCCTCCACACACCTCCATAATAAGGACCTGCAAAGATTAATTTAGGAGAAAAGAAACAATTAAAAATCTTGCTCAAAAAGTTAAAAGACTGAATCCATGCTAGTACTATATTTAAAAAATTCATTGAGGACTATAAGCAAGCAACAAATCTGCAGCTTTTAGCAACAAAAAAAAAAAAAAACAGTAATTAAAAAAAAAGTCTTCACAAGTTCTAGAATTGGACTAGAAAGCCACACACAATATATAAACAAGCCTAAAACCTGCTATTACTAACAAAAATAAAAATAAATAACATAACAAAAAATAAAAGAGGTATAAAAGTATGAAGAAATATGCCAATTGCCTTCTTATTGAATCAAAAAACCATACTTATATCAAACACCCAGATCAATTTAGCACTTAACCCCAAAAGGCAAACGAAATTATTAGCTACGATTGACAATTATAGTAAAAAAGAAAGAAAGAAAGAAAGAAGCAATTATAGCATCAAAAGATGCAATCAAGAGCTCATCGCATATGCAGATGATGAATATAGCTAAATCAAGAAAGGAATTTACAAAAAATAGCAAAGACCCAATAAAGCAAAAGGCTTTAAAAGCTCAAAAAATGAAAAGATTAAGAGATTGAGATATGGGTATGAGAGATTTACTATCACTGGGTCCATGGAAATGTACATAGAACTCCTGCATGCCATCGTTGATCATCTCTACCTTGTAATCACTCATCATCCTAGTTCACAAAACAAAGCAAAACCAAACAACAAATAAAAAATTAATCTTCACAAACCAAAATTGAAGACAATTCAGAGAATAATTAGAGGATTAACAGTTTCATCAAGTCCATCTCTCGGCGTTTGCTTGGGGAAGACATGATTTTTTTGTTTTTTTTTTCCCCGAGGTTTTTGCCCTTTCTGCGAAGAGGCGACAGAGAAGATACAGGGTAGTGTAGAGAAAACAAATGAGTTACTTGCACAACTAAGAGAAGCAAATTGGTTCAGACATCAATGAGCGAAACTAGGATACATCATCCAACTCATACAATAGGTGAAATTTTTTTGTTAAGCCCATAAAATATTGATAATTATAATAATCTGACTTCCATTTTCAATTTTTTCTCTCATAACCCATCGGACACCTCCTCTCCCCATGCTATATGCATAGACAAAATCGGTGGCCCAGTGGACAAAGAGTCTCTTAGTTCAAGCCATAAATGAGATATTTTCATTCAATTCTCACTAAGCAAAAAATATTGAATTTCAGTGTTCCATAATCTGGCCGTTGGAAGGTGTTCGTTTCCAAAACAAAAATAATCCTAAGAAATGTTAAACTTAAAATACAATAAACCTACAATCTACATTTTTGTTATGTATGTGTGTGTATATATGAAGTTAAAGCAAACACCAAGTTTTTTATCCGCAACATATTCTTAAAGAGTTTAAACTTTCAATGTTCTCTTTGATACGAGAGATAATACCATTCGAGTTACAGACTCGGTAATAGTTTTTGTTAGATTTTAACTAACCCTTAGTAGTACTGTAGTAGGAGGTATTTGTGAGTTTTTATGAAAGTTTGAGGTGTTCCCTGCAAAATTTTTAGTATAGAAGACTAGAAGTAATTGGTAAAAAATGAAAGTTGGAGAGGGCTTCTACCATGATGATGGGACAATGGAATATTTCTAGTCACGTTGCAACTACGTATAGCCTAACAGGGAACTTAACCTTGCAAAGGGCAAATTTTAAAGTGCAAGGAATAGGAGCCCCCATCTTCTGCTTTTGATATATATAATAGATGAAAAAATAGCATTCCACCACTACTCCGATCGGCATATTTTTATTTTTTAAAAAGAAGATTGAGAGTTAAACCCTTTTGAATAGTATGTTGTAAGTATGTAATTATTTTAGCTTTCTCGAGTAAATAAAAAATAAAAAATAAAAACTTAATGTGAACTTAGTATTATATTTGATTGATTAATGAGAAAAAATACACTCATAAAATCGGGTGATCTTCGCTTTCTTTAATGTATTGAAAAGTCAAGTTGCACAAAAACAAATTCCACATGAAAAATTCTAGTCCATTTCCAACCACAAGAAGAAGAGCAACCTTTACCTGTCAAGGACAGCATGTATCAAACCACACGACTATCCTAGTCAAATTTACAAGTTGCAGTAATTTAGATCATGGACTTGATACATGACACGAATTTGTGTCGATCTCACATTTAATTTAGCTACACTCAAATAAAAATAATTAATAAACTTTCATTAGAGTTAGTTGAAAAGATTGAATAAATAGTAATTATCTACCTACTATTATTTGAATGAGAAATTTTTAGAATATATTTTCATGAAATGAGACTAATAAATCATTATACAGCTCATACTCTATTTTTTTTCAGAATTCTTTCCTTGTATTAGTAAATAGGTGATTGTACTAAGTTAGGTCACGTGATCCAAGCCTAAGCCACGACCATTGCCAATAGCTTTCAAGATAGAATTTTTTAGGATCCTAAAATTTCCTCCAAACTAATAATGGGGTTCTATTGGGTTGATCGGAAAATGATTTTTAAGTCGATCTGTTAAACCGATTTGTAAAGTTCAAAGGTTTCCCAAACGTAAAGTTATCCACTGCACTAAGAGATAATATAAATTGTCAGATTGGTTTGAAAGAAAGATCAAGTATGTAATACCTATGAAAATATAAAAAATCTACATGACATCCTATAAATAGAAGGTCATGTGCAAGTTCTTTATGATCGGGGAGCTTTGTGCAATTAACTTTAAAAATAATTTAATGCTTTGTAAAATGCAATTCTTTTTATAATTTGAGAAGGTTTTGTGCAATTAACTCTAAAATTGAATAAATTATTAAATGTTTTACTTGGGACACTGTGTTGGGATTTCGTGGCCGTCATGAAACATGTTAGCAATAAGATAATACAAAAAGAACACCTAATGAAAAAAATATTCCGTAATAAGATAACAATGTCAGTAACCATTATGATATTTAATAACATCACAATCATATGCATCGATTCTGGAATCTTTCACTTTAACAAAGACATTCTTAATGTGATTAGTATGGATGATTTGAAACCATTCCAATAATAGCAAATTTAATAGATATAGATTTTTTCTCTCTTATTAATTAATAACCCCTTTATTGAAAATTCATGGGGGGAGAAAAATAATGTAGTGCTGATAAGAAAAAGTCCCAATACATATATGTTAAAATATACAAATTGGGGGTATAGAAGGCTAGAAGTAACTCTTATATAATAAGAACGCTTTAAACTTCTTCTGATTGAATTTTCGTCATTGTCTTACCTTTATCTCACAGAAATGGAATACACAATCCTCTTTTAAATTTAAAAATTTTAAATCGTATTTTAGATTACTTTATCTTAGTAGGCTCGACCTTCTATTTTTTTTAGGGATTCAAAAGTGGGATAAGTTATATAATTAGATGACATGATCTTTTTGTAATATTGACGTGGTTCAAAGGTTAAGCCCCCCACGTAGAGAGTTAATTATACAAGAAGCATTGAAGATAAGACCTTTGGCTTTGCTTGCACATCTTACCAAACTCCTTGCAAAGTGAAAAAAAAAAAATGGGGAAAGCAATGCCTGGTAAATTTGCTTTCCAAAATTGAAAACCTAAGTAGATTATAATTAAAATATTTTATGAATATACAGGAATTATAATTAAAATCATCAAGAACTTGCATTTTCATCATAATCCTATCAAACAGATTTTCCTATTATTTTCTATTTTTCAATTTAAAAGAAGTGAACCAAGCAAGCCCAAAATCATTTAGATTTCCCTTTTCTTTTCTTTTCCATGATTCATGACTTACAGTTAAGACTAATATTCTGAAAAATAAATGACACTTTGTACATAATTTTACTTCACACAACTGAATGTCAGACACTAAAAGTTCAAATCTTTATGATCGACATAACATTATCTAAAAAATTGAAATATAAAACAATACAAAAAATGTGACAAACTTGTGTTTTAACAAGTATGTCATGAATGTTCGTTGCATTATTTGCTAGTGTAACATTTCTGTTATACCCTTACCTGATATTCCAATATGGTTGGTTATATATTTATAAGAGACAACAATTACATAAACCAATAGAGCCATTTAAAGCCATGACATGGACACGAAATTTTAGCAGTTGAAAAGAGACCAATATGAAAATGCTTCAGGCAAAAGAAATTCTCTCAAACCATGTTTAAAGATCCTCATAATTGCAAGTGAATACACCCTTTTTTTTCAGAAGGAAGAGTTGCAACACTTCAAATGTCACAATACCTCTCTTTCTATTCCCCTTCCCTCCGTTAAACCTTTCGGCTTTTCTCTATATAATAATCCCAAGGCTACTGGAAGGGGGCCAGCCTCCTCGTTCATCATGTAACCCAGTGAAAAAAGAAAAATAACAGTATAAAATGAAATAGCAGCCCTTGCATGTTGGTAATCATGATGAATGGGCATTAATGAAATTATAGCTTCAAAACCGGAAAAACACGAACCAAATACACTAGACCAGATCGGAGTTTGCCAAGGCCTCTATGATCAAATGCTTCCACAGTCACTCGTGATGGTATCAAAACCTTAAGGTTGTTGCACTATCTCCGCTGTTAATTGATGAACTGAAATACCACCAGATAGAACCGCAGCACTTCACATTTCTAAGCAAAAATCCTTAATTCTAACCAACCTTCGACTGCTATCTGAAATTCAAATGTGGCTTCTTAGGAGTGCGCAAAATGGAGCCTGGCGACTTAGCTGCTTCACGCCCAAAACCATTAGTCATTGATCCAAGCTCTGATTCATCATCATCGCTGTCGATGTGGCTCGGAGTGGACCTATTCTGCTGAGCTCTACGCTGGAGAAGAAAGACATTGAAGTAGTAGCTAACCAAATCTTCCCTGCTTTTGCCACGAAAAGACTTAAAAATTTCATCCCAGAAACACTTTTCCATAGATGGAGGATTTGACCTAACTATAGCCTGGAATTTCAGTTCTTCTTCCTTTGTCCAGGAGAGTGCAACTTCCTCTCCCATCTTATTAAATTTCCAACTATGGAAGGCCGAGTCCAGTTCAAGCTTCACTCTCATCCTTTTCTCAACAACATGGAATCTGACACATTCAATAGAACCTCGTAATTGGCAGCCACATGAATCTTGCCTTCCTTTCCCAATGCGATCCCTTTCAATTAGATATTTTTTGTTCTCTCCACCTTTCACTGGCCACACCTGGGTACCTAACCACTTAGAGTCACTTTCATAAGTCTCCCCCGTCCATTCTGGTACTTTAGCTTGAAAAAATGGACCAACAGGAATACGCTTTCTTTTATGATTGTCGATGTACAAACTGACTATGGGATCGGACTGTTTCTCAAGATTGTCCTCCAAGTCACTCAAAGTGCCCGAGGAAGACTCTGAACAAGCTCTGGCCCGAGGCTTCTTCAAAGAAAGGAGAGCTTGATACTCCTTAACAGAAAGAAGCCTCTGACTGCACCTTGATCTCTCGGATCCAGTATAATCGTCATACATGGATGGATGCATCTTTTGGTTCTTCTACAAAAGTGCCGAAACAATTAAATTATACAATACTTGGAGCGGAAATGTTCATATTTCTCTACAAGTAATTTTTCAAATTGACATAACAGAGTTCAGACAAGATAAAGAGAAATATTATTAATGCATAATAATAATGAAAACAGTACCGAGAGGCCAAACTTCTAGCTAAAGACTAAGAGGACACTTCTGCTCAATACATAAAACTCTGGGAAGTATTTCCGGTCTTCCTAAATTTTCCCTACATGTTGCCAAGCCAGTTTCTGAAACTTGAGTCATTTATATTTTCTATCTTCAAGTTTTGTATTAACTGACAGAGATAGTGGTCATACCTATCATTTATTGTATAAACTCATCTGGAGAGTTTACAACAATGTAGACGTATATAGAAAATTAGGAAATTGCGCAGGAAAGTAAGGAAATTGAAAAACTTGGGAAAAGAATACAAGCTTTCACACACAGGAAGACGGGAAAATTAGGAGGACCATTGGCAAGTTCACATTATCCATTGTTAGTCCCGCCAATTTGAAGTACTAAAGGGGTGTGCTGACACAAGACCTAACGTATGGAAATTTTTTGCGTCAAGCGGTTGTTATCGATATTCATACATGGTAAGTTGAGCCTTTCATATTACACCAAACAATGGCCCCCCAAACAGAATAATATAGATTTTCTTAGGAAAAAAAAAAAGCTTTAAAAGTGAAAAGATTACATATTTAAAAAATAATAATTAGATCCCAAGAAAGATAAGATTAATTAATTACACTAATCTGCAATACTTTAAGGAATATGGATGATAAATTAAAGGCGGCACATGTTCAGAAAAAATGATTTACCTAAATGTTGAGATGAATATGGAATCTACCATATATTTTTTACACTAATCTGAGATGAAGGGAAATGAAATAATTTTCGACTCTTTTTTACCGACTACATAACCGACCTGATGTGGGAATTAGTGATTGGGATAAACACCTAGAAAAGAGTTTTGCTGTTTTTAAAAGCTGACAAGAGTCCTTGCTGGACTCCATTTATTGTAGTAACTACAAAAACCGATCAGTTTTTATAGCATTACTCTTTTTATAATACAAGAAAAGACGAGGATTGACAGTTTATCCTGTACAATAAAGACCAATGAATTTAACCACTGCATAGTTTAATTCAAGTGGAAGGCATTGATAGGAAGAAGCCAAAGGAAACATGATGGCACATAACGTAACAGAGATATAACCTCAATAGAGCTACATTTTTGCAAGAATGAGTAAGCCTACAAAAAAGTAATTTAAATTGAGGATTCTGTTGAATTGATCTGACTCGTAATGCATGTCTAACTAAATCCTTTTTAAGCCTGCACATTTAGTTCACAATTAAGCATATATCTATTTAATTATTTACCCAAAATATATATATATATATATATATATATATTAAAATAGCCTACCACCTTAGGGTTTTTTAACCTTAATAATACACATTTGCAAATTACTTTAATTTTATAAGTTTCTGCTAATGATAAACGTTTTGCTCTAAATTTTTTTCACTTTATATAGCCACAAAAAATCCACAACTATAGCAACATCATAAACAACCTATTTATGCAAACGAAATGAGAAACCTGCCAATTGCCAAGCTGTGGGGTAATGCATCAATTAATGAACCCCAAAGCATATGTCCGGTAGGGATTGTGCCTCAAATTCCTATTATAATTAGGTTTATATTCTAAAGTTGTATTTTATTAGGCAATTTATTGTTAGGCACGTCTTGGGCTCTAAGAAATTGTAATCCTTGTCCAGCAAGGAATTGGGGTTTGAACTCTATAAATAGATACCTAGGTAATGGGTTGAGGCTTATGAGATTGAGAGAGATGTAGGCCTAATTCTATAATGGAGAGTGGTAGACTCATGAGGGAGCTGATAGGTAGAGGTAGTTATGGGTGGAGAGAACATTGATGGCGAGAGGAAGTCTCGTGGAGTACACGGGTTTGCGCATATGATCGGGTGTGGGTATTCTCCCACCGTTGTAATATCTCTACAGAATCATAGTAGAATGTCTTCTCATTCAAGGACGTAGCCGGTTTACATCTTGTATTTGTGTTTGATTGCTTTATTTATTCTTGTTGGATCTTCATGTTTGTGCACTTTCGTTGTCCCACCAATAGCCTCTTTGTTCATATGCATATGCTTGATTGGTTCAAAGTAGCCCAAGCATATGCCGATCAAAAGGATTTACGCGCAATTTATTTGATACTTATTTTTAATATTCATTTCTATCACATATGTGCCTTACTATAATCAAACTTGCGCGTCAAGTCACACCTTGCGCTTAGGCTCCAAGAGACCTTAGCGCCTTACACCTAGAGCTTCTAATAACTATGCATTGAGCTCTTCAATGGTACATACAAGATTACATGTTTTTTTTTAGTGTTCTCCAAATCAATGAACACATCGCTAATGTGTTTGATATTGTGTCTTCAAAATTAATTAAAACAAAAACACATTACTAGATAAAGGAGGTTAGAAATACAAAAATTAGGTGGTGGAATTTAAAAGGAGAAAAAGTAGAAGTATTTAAGAGCAACATGTTAAAAACCATCACAAAATGTAGAAGATATAACTAAAGTAACATGAAATAGGATAGCGGAGTGTAATAAAATAATATCAAAACAGATTCTAAAAGAATTGAAATAAAAAGAACCATTATTTTAGAAACATTTTTTTTTTTTTTTGAAATGTATTATTATTTTAGAAACTTGGTGGTGGGATGAGACATCAAAATTGCAGCAAAGAGAAAAAAGAAGTGATATAGAATTTGGCCAAAAACTAAACATGAAGAATTTTTTGAGAAATACAAATATGTATAAAAAAATAAAATAAATAAAAAGTAGTAAGAGATGTTAGTGCATAGAAGATCTTTCATTTAAATTAAATTATGTACAAAAGATGGAGGAAGAATATATGTGAACTTGCTAAATTAAGGGAGGTGGAAAACTAGATATTTCAACAATATAAAATGCACAGAGACAGTGCTCTTGGTGAAAGACTGTAAAATTTGAAAATGATTATAAAGTTGCTTTGAGAAGTTCTTGAATGAAAATTCTACTTATGGTTAAGAGAAAATGGTAATCTTAGGTAAATAGATAAGAGAAAGCAATTTATTTTTGTAAGTTCAGGGTGTGCAAGGTAAAATATTCATTGAAGCATATGAAAACAAGAATCACTGCAATTTTTTTTTTTCATTGGCAAGAAACACACACATCTCACACACCCACTTTGCCCATTTGGGGACTCAAACCCTCACCATCCACTTTCGAAGGTAGAGGAGATAATAACACCAGGCCACAAGGCCCTTGGTGTATCGCTGCATGTTAAAATTGCATTCTTATTGAGATTTAAGTGTGTTTATGGGATGATGATGTGTCTTGGTTAACAAAAATTGTATGGCAAGATAATAATTACTAAAAAAATACCTAATAAGATGAAAATATAAAAAATAAAAATAGTGCATATGTATAACATAAAAGGGATATTCAATATTGTACAAAATTACAAATTATTGTAGTATCAAACTAATGAATCATGCTATAAAATTTTGGACAAAAGTAATTGAACGTCTAGTTTCTAAAAATCAATTTGTTTCTATGCCAAGGATAAACAAAAATGCCGAAAGAAGAAATATCACAAAATGGTCATTATATATCTTGAAAAAACCTATGATAGAGTCCCGAAGATATAATATGATGGTTTTTTTATTTTTATTTTAAATAAAAAAAATAAAAATAAAAAACATATGAATATATTGGCATAATAAAAAAAAATTGTAAATGAAGCTTTGACTATAATAAAAACAACTCTAGAAGAGAAGTGAATTTCCAAAACTGTAAATCATATCGGGGGGTCAACGTTAAGGTGCTGCTTGAAAACTAAATTAAGAATTTAAAACTGCACATATCTTGTTTGATAACACAATTTAGGTATCACTTTAAAACATTTCACCTTTAAAAGGGCCAAAAAGTTGAGTAAAGTGACTTTACTTATCAAATGAGTATTGGAATTCAAGGTACATTGTAAATGTAGCATGATATACTGGATGAAAGACTATTTATCATTTTGAATAGTCAAAAACAATTTGAAAGATGAAAGATCATGCCTCAAATGCACAACAAAGCATTTTGGCTGCAAACAGCAGCAACATCTTAACAAAGATCAAACCATGATTCAATTAACTTCCCCATTTAGTATTTGTAGGACGGAGAATTTTGTAACATGTGTAAATTTAATAAAGACTCCGACATTGAAAATATAGTGATAACACTTCAAAACCAAAAGATTACCCAAAACATCCACTTTCGCTATCTAAGATCGATAATACAAAAGGATGGACAAATAAATAGTGATATGACTAATAGAATAGGAGTGGATTGGTCTAAATGGAGACAAACTAGGGGGATTTTATGTGATAAAAAGAATAACATGTAGGCTAAAAGGAAAATTCTATAGCACCATTATTAGGCCAACTATGTTGTATGGAGTGGAGCGGGGCCCTAAGAAAGAAACAAAAACAACGCCTTCATGCAGCGAAAATGAGAATGTTCAGATGGATGAGTCGCCTCGGAAATGAGAATGTTAAGAGGGATGAGTGGAGTGACTAGAAGAGATGGGGTCACTAATGAAAGTGAGAAAAATTAGGGGTCGCACACTCGCACCCATTGGTAAGAAAATTATGGAGAGTAGACTTAGATGGTTTGGACATATACATTGGGGACCTAGTGAGACGCGAGTATAAGACTAGTTGTCATAAAAGTTAAGAGACAGAGGCCGATCAAATATAATATGAGATGAGATCATTAAAAATAACTTCAAAAAGTTAAATATGGTAGTAGATATGGCATATAATGGAAAATAGTGGAGAGAGATAATTCATGAGGCCAGCCCCATTCATATGGGATCAAGACAAGTATGATGATGATGAGAATTTTGTAGCAAATACCTGCCAATGTTCAGTACTTTGATCAGCTTGTCTCTTCAAAAACATTGCCTCCCTAGCCAACAAAACCTGTTTCCACAACTGCTCGTTCCCATAAGACCTCCACTTAGACCTGTCAGGCAAGGATTCAAATTGTGAACCACAAGGGTTTTTTGCTACCTTGATAACCCAATCTAGCATTCCCCAATCGCAATCTCGCTTCCTCTTCCTATTAGGAATCTCTTCCTCAATCACACATGAATCCAAAATAATGTTATCTTTGTTCTCCTTGATGATTTCCTTGCCTTCATTCAACTCTACGGAACTCTGAAACTCGTCAGCAATGCAAGGTTTCCCAACATCCGTAAAATCCGACTCACTCTTCTCCAAATCTAAATGTGGGTACTCTCCATCTTTTTTCTTCTGATCCAACTCACTCTTCTCCAAATCCGAATGTGGGTTTGTGACATATACCTTATGTTCAGTACATTGAACAACGTGTCTCTTCAAAAACATTGCCTCCCGAGCCAACAAAACCTGTTTCCACAACTGCTTGCTCCCATAAGACCTCCACTTAGACCTTTCAGGCAAGGATCCAAATTGTGGATCACAAGGGTTTTTCGCAACCTCAATAACCCAATTTAGCATTCCCCAATCGCAATCCCGCTTCCTCTTCTTATTAGAAATCTCTTCTTCAACTACACGTGAATCCAAAATCATATCATCCTTGTTCTCCTTGATGCTTTCCTTGCCTCCATTCGACTCTACAAAACTCCCAAACCCATCAGCACTGCAAGGTTTCTCAACATCCGTGAAATCCAAATGTGGGTACTCTCCATCTTTCAACTCACTCTTCTCCAAATCCAAATGTGGGTACACTCCATCTTTCAACTCACTCTTCTCCAAATCCAAATGTGGGTACTCTCCATCTTTCTTCTTCTGACCCGAAAACTCTGACTCTAACCCCATCAAAAACCCACTCAGATCCACGCCACTACCTGGCAACTCACTTTTTGAGTCCTTACTTTCAACAATTCTTTTTAACCATCTATCCAGTGAATCTAAATACTTGATGTAGATCAATTTCACAGCCGAAGCAACACCGGTGCTGAAACCTGACTTCTCAGCCACCGAATCCCACAATCCATTCTTCGAAACAGTTTCGTATCCACCATTTTCTCTCACAGCCAAGAACAGTTTGAATAAATCCACTGATTGCCCATCCCCAAGCATTGGAGGTAAAGGCCGAAAACAATCACTACAATGTATCTCCTTAAGAAATATAGATACGAATTGATCGAACAAGGATCGAAGCTTATCTTCGTCGCCACCTGCAATCGACCCTTGTGAACCCAGACCGAGGTCAAACCACAGCTCGTCTGATAGAAGTTTTTGGAGAGGTTTTAAGCAATCTAAGGCACACCCATCTGCTATCTTCGACCACCCTGCCATGGATTTTGAATTCAAACCCTAAAACCAAATCATTACACTCATATATACCTTCACAAAACAAGAATCAACGGAACATCCAAAAGAAATAATTAGAGAGAGATGAACTGACTAGTCATCTGGGTATCGATGGGGAGATCGATTTTTTGGCGGGAACCCATTGATCTAGGGCATGGATGAAAATTTTTAGTCCCCCGCCATTTAATACCAGTACTTTCTCTCTCTAAAAAAAAACAGATAGGACAGAGAGAAAGAGAGATGGAGGGAGGAGAGGGGTTTTTCAATTTTTGAACAGATACAGACCCTCCCCTACAAAAAAATCAAGAATTTGTGACTGGACAGTAGTAAAGGAAGAGAGACGTACCAGTATTTGGGGGGTGTGGGTATTGGGTGACCCTGTGGTGACTTGCCTTGTTGTCTTTGACTCTACTCTCCCTCTTGCCCTTTTCCTATGGCCTTTTTTTAAGGCATCTTGTGGGCAATAAAAGATGGGAAGAAATCTAATAAAAGAGCTTTGGATGAGAATGTTAGGGTTTTTATGAAGGCAAGGAACTTATTTATAGCTGGCATCATAAACTAACCATGGTTTATTAACTAGGGTGTTGGCTTGGTGGTGGGTTAAATATAGTCGAGGGGTTTTTGGTAAAGAAAATTTAGGACACTCAACACATGGATGTTTTCACATGAAAATTAGTGGAATAAGTTATGGCTTACTTTAATTAGTGTTATTAGCTGCAATTAAATTGAGAATACAACATCATATAATAATAAGTTGATTTATTATAGCGATGTATCAAATGGTTCCTAAGGATCCGATATTTAGTTCAGTCAATTTCTATTAATATTTGTTCAAATATGTTACACAGCAATCGCAAATAATACTTTGACTGGTTCATAAGGATCCAATACTCGGTTCAGTTAGTTGCATGTTACATCACGATCGCAAGAGACACTGCGATTGTCAATCATGAATTAATAACATTAATACTTACTCTAGTGAAAGTTTTATATTCTTGATTTAAGTACATATGTTACATAAGTTTTTACATCGAGTCGGAACTTTTTTATAATAGTGATTTAACCTTATCAGATATGGTATGATACTTTTTATACATATCCATAATTTTAAATTTTATTTTTTATTTTTAACACGTATCCGATTTTTCTCAAATACTTAAACCACATCTTTAATAACTTTTGAACAATAAAATATAACTTTTTCAACAATAATATTATAATTATTAATAAAAGTTCAAATTTTATTTTTCCTTAAGTGCAAAAAAAAAAAAAAAAAAAAAAAAAAAAAAAAAATACCTATTATATACAAAATGTACAATTAACCCCCTGTTGTTCATAAAACCCCCCTACATTTTATAATTTGTGTAAACAAGGACATTAGGTCAATTTAGCCATTGAAATGTATAAAATACCCCATATAATAAAATAAAAAATATATAAAATATAATAATAAAAAATCAAAATATCCCCTCTCTCTGCTAATTTATTTTTTCTTTTTTCAAAAGGTCTCTCTCTCCTCTATTTCTCTCTTTGTTTTCATTTTTCGGTGTGACTCTCTTTCTAGCGACTTTCATATTTGTTTGTCTCTCTATATTCTCTTTTTCGACAACTTCCATATGTTTATTGATCTTGTCACATAACACACACATCTATGAGATGCAAAATATGTATACAATCCACCCATTGTAACTCTCTGGTTTTAGAAGCATTATCTCTCTCTTTCTGTGTCTAACATATTGGAGTAGGCATTGTCTATATAACAATGTTTGTATAATTTAATTTTTTTGATTTTTGGAATGTAACTATGAGCCTATGACGTATCAAAATGATACTGTGGCTCAATCAAGATAACATCTAATCATAGGCACTGATGAACAACCAATAGGGGAAAATTGAGTTTGTGCATGGTCATATAAAACCAACACAACATTTATCTTATTCTAAAAGTATGTATATAGAACCAGTGCATATTGAAAATACTTATCTTTAAGGGAATATCAATAATCTTTATATTTCAACCTTCACAAAATAAACACCATCATTGTTTGTTTTCTTCATATCTTCACTAATTAAATATTTCGTGGCGTTAGTTTTGTGTTATATATATATATATATATATATATATATATATATATATATATTTATATATATATATATATAATCTTTAAATATTATTTATTTTTTAAGCAATTTGTTTTAGAAATTACCTAAATACATATATATATTTTTTATCAAAGGAGTAATTTTACGGCGATAATACATAGATTTTATTTATTTATCAAAGTAGTATTTTTCAACGAGAGTTAATTGGTTCTTGTTGAAGCCGGAATAGACGGGATGAAAAAGTATGGTGATCTTCTATGTTGTAGAGAGAGAAAGAGAGCTGCGGACGGTTTAGAGAGGGAAAGGAAAATAGAGGCTTTCTTTCCTTTTTTGTTTTTGTTTTTGTTTTTTTTTTTTTTTTTTTCCTTACATCAACAAGGGCATTTTAGGATTTTTATATAAATAAAAAAAAAAATGGTCAAAATTGATGTTTAGGGAATAATTTGCTCAAAAGGTTGATAATATAGGGATTTATATGCACTTAATTTTTAGTGGAGCTGTTTCTTGCACAATTTTTATATAGCGAGGGATTTTTTTGCACTTAACCCTTTTATTTATTTATTTATTTTTTAAATATTGAGATATATATCATGATTTAATACAAACCTTTTTTTTCCAATAAGTAATTTAATACCTTTTTTTAATTTTTTTTTTTTTGCCTAATTAAGTATTTAGTACAAAACTTACCCATGCAAACTATGCAATATAACTCTTAAATCTAATTTTGTTTATTAATTATAATAAATTATAAATAAATGTTAATAATAATACATATAACATAAATAACTATTATTTAAATTAGTTACGTGGTGAATGTTTCGTAACTTATAGAATTTTTGTTTTCATTTTTTTTTTTTTTTTTTTGCTAATTGTTGATTTGAAGCTTGTAAAAATAAACCTTACAAAAAATTACAATTTTTTGCAAATCTTTTTATATTAATTAATAAATATTTTTATATTAATAAATAAATACTGAAATATTTTGAAATTGGTGGTAGAGTTTGAGTTTTGTAAAGTAATAAATTCCTTTAGGTTTTTATATTAATACTAAAATATTTATATATTTTTTTATTAATTAATATTTTTTTTTATTTTAATACTAAAAGATTTGACTTTTGCAAAGTAATAAATTCTTTTACGTAATTTAAATTTTATTACGTAATTTGTAATTTGAATTTTATTAGGTAATACTTAAAAATATTTTATATATATATATATATATATTTGAATTTTATAAGGTAATTTGTAATTTGAATTGTATTAGGTAATTCGAAATTTAGTATAATTTTAAATTTACAAAAGAAATTCAATTATACTAATCATACATTAGATTGAAATTGATATAAAAATTTATTATATAGAGTTTGTGGTTTTTTCGAAGACCCTAGGTTATAATTTATTTTCTTTAAATATATCCTAGTCTAATGTCATAGAGTTTATAGAAAATATAATAGGTAATTATGTGATAAAATTTTATAGGAATTATTTTATTTTCTTTACATTTATCCTTGTCTAATTAGATTTCCTTTTAATGATAAACTCATAATAAAACTTGAATCAAGAAGAAGTTAGAGATTTTCTTTTGTTAAAAAATTCATAATAATAAATAGATTAATAGATTAATTTAAATTTTATTAGTTTGATTTTAGAGTTTTATATAGTTTTTTTTATATATAAAACATTTTTAATATCAATTAATAATAATAAAAATATATATATAAATAAATAAATACTTAAATACTAAAACTCTTGGAATTGACAGAGTTTCTGTATTTTCCACTGAAACTCTGGATTTCTAGAATTTTATCATTTCGTCCTTCCTCAATACCTTTATTTATAGGCTTCTTGGATTAATATGATGATGACATGTGTCTTCCTCATAATGACATAATCACAATTGGCCCGGGTTGGTTATATTGTGATAATTATTCATACAAAACAACTATTATTTTTTTTTATCAATTAATAAATATTATATTGTGATTGATTTTATTAGGTAATTTTTAGAGTTTTATAGAAATTATTTTTATAAAAAATATTAATATGACAAAATTTATTTCATCATTTTCCTAATCCCTTTTCATTGATAAAATGATAATGATACATATACATTCATATTTAGTGCCGAATTTTTAACAAAAAGAACATATCATATCCTAAAGTATCTATATTTGTAATTTTTCTTTTTTTGTTTTTTGTTTTCAAAATTTTCAACAATTTATTAAATAAAACATTGAATTATATTTGTATTAATCAATAAATATATTTTATTAAAAAACTCATAATAAATAAATAAATATATTTTATTTTATTAAAAATTTATAATAAATAGATAAATAGGTAATTTGTGTTTTATAGAAACTCTTTTAAAACCAAATCAATTCATAAATAATTTTTTGTATTAATAATACTTGTCTAATTATATTTTCTTTTATTAAAAAAAAAACTCATAATAAATAGATAAATAAGTAATTTGTGTTAGAATTTTATAGAAACTCTTTAAATATATATTTGTTTAGTGTGACAGTGTGATAGAGTTTTATTGATAATAAAATAGGTAATTTGTGATAGAGTTTTATATAAATTATTTTATTTTTTAAAAATATATCCTTATCTAATTAGTTTTAATTTTATTAAGAAACTCATAATAAAAGTTAATTTGTGGTAGAACTTTAGAATTTTTTTTTTATTTTATACATCAATTAATAAATATTTTTATATTAATAATTCTTGTCTAATTAAATTTTCTTTTATTAAAAAATTCATAATAATAAATAGATAAATAGGTTAATTTAAATTTTATTAGTTATATTTTAGAGTTTGATAGAGTTTTTTTTATATATAAAAACTATATTACTAATTATTATTTAATTACATTTTCTTTTATTAAAAAATTATAATAATAAATAGATGAACATGTTAATTTAAATTTTATTAGTTAGATTTTAGAGTTTTATAGAGTTTTTTTTTTATTATTTATAAAAACTATTTTCATATCAATTAATAAAATATTTTTTTAGATAAATAAGTAAATACTTAAATATTAAAACTCTTTACATATTTAATAATTGTATAGATTAAAACTCTTTTTATATCCGTTAATAAATATTTTTTTATATAAATAAAAAAATACTGAAACTCTTTGGCAGAGTTTCTGTATTTTACTCTTAAATTCTGAATTTCTAAAATTCTCAATTTCTGTATACCTTCCTCATTCATCCATGCCTCTATTTATTGGTTTATTAGATTAATAGTATGATGACATGCGTCCTCCTGATAATGACATAATCATAACTGGGCCGAGTGGTTATATTGTGATAATTATCCATAAAAAATAACTATTCTTTTTATATCAATTAATAAATATTTTATTGTGATTGATTTTATTAGGTAATTTTTAGAATTTTATTGAAACTATTTTTATAAAAACTATTAATATGACAAAATGTATTTCATCATCTTCCTAATCCATTTTCATTGATAAAATGAGAAATGATATATATATACATTCATATTTAGTGCTGAATATTTAACAAAAATAACATATCATATCCTAATGTATCTATATTTTTAATTTTTCTTTTTCGTTTTTTTTTTTTTTTTGAAAACATTGAATTTTATCCGTATCAATTAATAAACATTTTTTTATTAAAAACCTCGTTATAAATAGATTTTCTTTATTAAAAAACTCATAAAAAATAGATGAATAGGTAATTTGTGTTAGAGTTTTATAAAAATTCTTTTAAAACCTCCTTTTATATCAATTAATAAATAATTTTTTATATTAATAATACCAAAAAGTACATAATGAACGGAAGTGTTTGTATGACCGTGAAGTTACGAATGATCAAAAATAAATATATGAATAAATTTATACGTGAATAGAATTCTTAAGAGTAGTTGATAGAGATTAGAATTTTATTAGTAGATGCACTTGGGTTGAGATGTTCATAAATAAATAAATAAATTACGCACATATATATAAGAATAATTTTGTGTATAGAACTTTTAAGAGTATAGGATTTTTATTAGTAATTGATATACAATTTTTTGGAGTCTTTTAGTAAGTGAAATGTTTTTATATATTTATTGGTATAAATAATATTTAATTTTTAAAAAAAATATTTTATAAAAAACATCACAAACTTAAGCACATGCGACAATAGAATTACAAGAATAATAGTAATATTATAAAAAAATAAAATGATCGATATTATAAAAAAATAAAATGATCGAATTTTTTTTGTACTTTTAATGATGGTATAAATATATATTGTCATCCCATTGCAAATTTGTATCATATTCTTTAAGAATTTGTCATATCATATTGTCCGCATCCATGCTTAGTAAGTGTATGTGAATTGAGGCCTATTTGGTGATGACCGGTAATAGTTATTTTATTGTATTATGAAACAAACTCCAATATTATATTTAAAATCTTTCTTTATAATATATTAATGAATTTGACGGTTCATGATTTATCATTCTTGAATATTGATATTAGGATGGCATAGCTTTAAAGTAAGTTAAGGGCGATATTTAAACGAGAAAAGGTCTGTGGTGAATACCTAAACACCAGATACGAGAAATGGCGTATTAAGAGATGAAATGCTTCTGAATGCATTAGATTCATAATATTTAAAAATATATATATATATCACAATTAACTTTTTATAAATAATATAATCTATTATATATATATTTATTTTAACATGTGGTACTCCCATCGCTTTTTTTTTTTTTTTTTCGATAAATTGCACGAACTTTTTCTAAAAATGAAACTAACCTACACGGATTTTCCTTTGTTACGGTCAACACAAGTCAATATACGAGTTTTGCTTATTACTATAACATATGATTCTTCGTCCATCTCATCTCTCTCATATATACATATGGATACTATATATACAAAGGCGGATCTAGGAATTGTCAATGGAGTGGGTTAATATTTGGGTGGGTTAATACTAGGGCTGCAACTCGGGTGGGTTGGGCGGGTTTGAGAAATAACTTGAGTCCAACTCACCATATGAAATGTTAAACTTAAACCCAACCCTAATCCTAACCCTATTCTCAACCTTAACTACCCAACCCAAGTCTAATTCATCATTCTACTTTTAAATTCGGACTTACAACTCGAACTTAGATTCTGGGTAAAAAGTTCGGGTTAATTCGGGTTACTCATATGGCTAATCCTTACATCGAAAATTTAATATGATCTTGAATTAGTTTTAGATTAAATTACCTTTAAATAAAAAAAAAGTTTAAAGAATTTTTTTTTTTTTTGGTAGATTTTTAATAAATTACAAACAAATTTTTAGAAAATTAAATCTTCTAAATGTTAACATACATTAAGTTAAGATATAACAAAAGAAGTTGAAAATAAAAAAAGTAATCATAGTTTAAATATTATATATAATGTATTTAAAAGTAGAAATATATATGAAAATAATATTAAATTTGGGTTCGGGTTGGTTCGGGTTGCTAACACTTCAACCCAACCCTAACTCTAATTAAATTCGAGTTGAGATTTTTTAACTCAAACCCAACCCTAATTGTAAAAATGATTGCACAAGCCCATGAAAAATCAGGTTGGGCTCGAGTTAGGTTCGGGTTACGCAACTCAAGTTGCACCCCGAGCTAATAGTAATAATAATTTTTTATATTATTTTTTTTGGCAGGTCCAAGAATTGTAAATTAAGTGGGCTAATATAATACTAGTAATATATATATTGGCTGGGCTAAAATTTGCTATAGTAATATATATATATACACACATATATTTTTGGTGAGTTTGAGCCCACCAAAGCCCATCTCTATATCTGCACTTGGTACTATAGTCATTTATCATAACAATTTGAGAGCATTTTAATAAATTAGACAAATTTGTTAGTACATCTGATTGTCCATTACTAGGAAAGGGGATCTGTGTAAGTTAGTTTCATTTTTAAGGGAGGTTCAAGTAATTTTATAAACTAAGGGAGGTCCCTAAAATTATGTCAAATCATAGGGAAGGTCTGTATAATTTACTCCCCCCCTTTTTTTTTTTAATTTGTCATATCGTCGTCCCTGTATCATGTTGTATTCTTTTCTCATATCTATATCCGTGCTTCTTAGGTGTTGTGTCTTCGATGTTGTTTATTATGCTTTAGATTTAATTTACACTAAATGGTCTAATATACTAGAGTGGGTCTTATTTGATTCCATTTTTGTAGAAAAATTTGTAGTACTTTTTTAAGCTTATTGCATTGATAAAATATTCAAGGATAATTATGTCATCCATTACTCACATAATTTTACACTCACATAATTTTAGTTTGATATGTCCGACTCACAAATAATGTTAATTAATTTTATATCTAGTCCACCGCTCCGCTTAGTTAGTAAATTCGTGAATAATACCCCAATTATTACATACCCTTTTTTTACAAATTACTTCTATTTGCGGTTTAGATTTAGACAATAAAATAGGCCTATTTTTATCATTAACCCGAAAACGATCTTATATATTTTGACATGTCTAGCTTATCGTTTAATTCATTTTTTAAATATTTTTTTATTCACTCTTCAATTCTAATTCTATATTTTTTACAATCAATTATATATATATTTATTTATTTATTAATGTCATAGACTCATAGTTAATCCCAAGGGGATAGCTGAGCAAAAAAGACTCTCATCTCAAATTTTGGAGATAGGGAGTACGATTCCCTTTGGAGCCACTCCAGAGAATTTTTCCGCTAATTGTCTGGTGGTGAATTATTGAGTGCTCTATGGTTAGTGTCAATTTGCATAAAATGGAAATTTATTTTATTGTTTGTATCTTTAAATGCCTTTACAAATATTTGATTATAAAAAAAAAAAAAATAAGATATGTATAGTTGAATTATTGGTCTTGGACTTTTCGTTTATATAATTCATTATACATGTTCATATCTGTATTTATATTTTTATATTTTCATTTTTTTAGTCATGTTTTTGTAATATATTTTTAAAAATAAATAAATTATACTCATGCCTTTTCGAATCTAGTATTTTACTATGTCATTCCCAATATCCTTACTTAACGGAGACCATATTAGATAATTAGAGGCGTCATCACGATGGATGTGATCTGTTAAAAAATAATAGTAATAAAATCAGGATGAAGAGTGCTCCTATCTCAACTCGTTCTATACATAAAAATTAATTACGAAATCTGCTCTGTGCCTTTAGAGTACCCCTGCCGTAGTATAATATAATAAAATATTTAACAACTATAATCGTAAATTTTACTAATTATAAAATTAAAAATCCCAAATATCATGAAAAACAATAAGAAAACAACAAACAATAAATTAAATAGATGAAGGTAAAATTGACATTTCTATCAATAAATAGCCATTTAGAGAATATATATTTTAAGTAAACTAAACTAAACCAAACACGTCCTTCTGGAAATAGTTATACCTGGAAATGAGAGTAGTGTCATGTTCCGCAGCACGAAATTAATGTCTTAAAAATTAAAATTAGAGAAATATTAATTCAAATTTATTAGCAAAACTAGGTCCGAAAGGTCAATATGACTTTGATAACCTCAAGACGATACCAAATGAATGACCAACCACACACACACAATTCACCATCCAAAACACATACTAGAGCTCAAATTATGTCCACACACACACAAACAACCTCATGTGCAAAACAATATTCATAATCTAATGTCGTAAGAGCACTCATCAGTAGATATCATAATCATACCAAATGACAATTTACAAATACAATATCAATATGTCCGAATAGGCGAATACTCGGTCGAAAATCCAATAAAAATGGCAGAATAATCACTGCACAGTCTATACATATATATTAGATTTCTAAACTTCCAAACCAGTACATTAAATTTTATCCAATGTATTAATTTTGATAAATCTCCAGTCACAGTGAGTATGAGAATATGCACTAGCGTGTGTCCAAATTGGGTAAGAAGTCACTCCATATAATACAAAGATTCCTCTCTATGGTAGGGTATTTATCATCTTCTTCTTATCAGAGCAAATCTGGTCATTCCCTTTACAGAAAGGGGGAAAAAGAAAAGAAAAAATTAGTACGAGGGGCAAAAGACTACACTATGACTTGAAAACCCGAGCTTTATCCGACTCGCGTGGAGGGGGCGTTTTGCAAGGGGGGTCGGGGCAAAACCCTGGTTACCTGTGACACCTAATTAAATCTAGTGAGGCACTTGTAATAATACAGTGGCAGTTCCAGTTGGTCAAAAGATAGCTGGTTTTTACACAGTACAGATCCTTCATCCGTGCCCGCCCCACTGCTTAATTCGTTCGGATGCTTGTGCTACCTGCAATTCAAAGTTTAAAAGCCATGAAAAGGCTCACAAATGAGAGAAGAGTATATATTTTCATATATTGTATATAATATTATAATGTATGCTATGTGCAGTATGCTGCCACATGCTAGCCAATGTATAGTAAATGGCACGACCAAAATCTGGATAATCTTGTGGTAAACATACTAAAATTAGGTCTTATTATAGTAATAATTAAATATTACCTCCTCATTCCAGTTTGTTTTCCATGTAATGAACAATAGGATCATTGTTTGCAGAAAAGTACCAAATATCATGCCCATCCAAATCCCCTAGACACACAACACCATTAGCATCTAAGCTAGTTGAAAAAAAAAAACCTAAATTGTCAAGGTTAAACTTGGTGAACAAGATTAGTATATTACATCAACTCCTAAATTTGTTTTGTAACCTAGAAGAAACCCGAGAGGGAGACCAATGATGTAATAACAAGCCAAATTAATGTAAGCCACCAGCCCTTGCCACCCTCCTCCAATAGCTACACCTGTGAAAAATGGTACTAACATTGTATGATTTTCTATTTCAAAGACAGTTTAGGCCGTGTGGTTGTGTTGTGAATATTGGCACCTGATATAACTGGCTGAACGCTGTTGAGCACCATGGTTACAGCCAGAAGGTAAGCCAACCGAGCCACGGCTTGTTGCATCTCCTTGCTGTCAGTAAAGATGACAGCAAAATGGTTTCTTGTTGCTATGATAATCCACATGGAAATTATACCAATAAGGAGAGATTCGGTTACTGTGATGATGATTGTATACTTGGCAGCTCTGGGATGTCCTGCTCCAAGTTCATTAGAAACCCGAACACTAGGAAGAAGAATGAAGAAGAACAAAGTTACTCGAAATTTTTTTATTGGAACAATAATTCTTCAGCAAAGGAAAATAAATCAATGCCAACATATCAATTGTCATAGGAAAATATGATACCATTTGAATAGGGAAGAACAATAATGCAGGAGAAGAATAAGAACAATGAGTTTTTTTTTTTTTTTTACCCTATAGCTGCATTGATTCCAATAAACACCATGGCTTCCCACCCATTCAAATTCATGCTGAAACAAAAAAAATTAAAAATTAAACCAAAAGGTAAACAAAATAAATAAATAAATATTCACAGAAATGAAAATAAATTATGGCAAGGCAGATAAAATTTTATTGTGCCATAAAGATGGAATATGAAAATTTTAATTACTACTCATAAGAATTGGTTCTCATTAGAAAGACTAGGAAGTGTATTAATGATTCCCAAATATTTGATTGAATTAATAATCCATTCCGCAATTCTTCATTTGTAGCACATTTTACCCTTTTGATAGATTTTGCTCCTTTTGTGCAGTGAGTTTCATTTAAATTCTCTTTCAAACAGTAAAATAAAGCTGCTTTAAGTACGTATGTATGTGTGTGTGATTGTGTGAACTAAATGGGACAATAAGATGATGGTCCTTTCTGTGATTTTTTTTCATTTGTACTATTACTTCTCAGCACATGTTACACTTTCTGAAAGATTTTGTTCCTTCAACGCAGTGTGTTCTCATCAGCATTGCCTCATTGACAGAATTTAATTAGAATAGAATCTTTCAAACAATAAAATAAAGCTGCTTTAAGCACACACACACGTGTGTGTGTGTGTGAGAGAGAGGGAGTGTGTGTGTGTGTATCAGATGATGAATTCGATCTTTTTCATGCTTAGGAAAAATTGTAGAATTGCTTTGTGATCTTACCAAATAGAAAGGGATCCAACTGCAATAACAGGGTCCCCAAGATGTCCAGTGAGAACAATGATGGTCATAAAGTACCAAATCTCAAGGCAAAGCATGACAGCTGAAGCCACAGAGAGCCTTGCAAAGGCCCAAAGCTCCTTGAAGGCTAACCAAGACAGTCCCATCCAACTATCCTTGCACCATCCAACAATATAAGCAACCTGAGCCAAGGCCACCCCCCATGCCGATAAGTCATAAGCTGCGGCAGCACCGGCTGTGCCCCACCCAAACACACTAATGAACAGATGCAGCACAACAATGTGAAGCAACAGAGCCACGAAACCAATCCACGCTAGAGCCGCGACCTTACTTTGAGCTTGCAGAAACTTCTGTGTGGGGAAGTTGATGGCAAGCGAAAACATTTGAGGGATGACTTGGATGGTGAATTTGCCTGCAAATTCAGCAATGTCGTCGCGTTGGCCTAAGAGCTTTAGGATTGGAGTGGCATATATGTAAAGCGGCAATATGCAGAAGCAGGCCACAACTAGGATTATCCATGACCTTTGCATGTAAACCCCGAGCATATCTATGCGTCCGGCACCAAATGCCTGTCCGCATATAGTCTCCAATGCACTTCCCATGCCCATCTGTGATTTTGTGCAACAGGTTAAGAGATACTCACTCAACTTTAGTCATCACAACATTGATTATGCTTAAAATATACAGATTTTTTTATGGAAAAACATATTAAGCAAAATATAATTGCCTATATGAACTCCACTAGATGCTCATAGTACAATCTATGCATCTTTCTGGATTGTTTGTCAGAATAAAATCAGAATTATGGACAATGTAGTGTTCATTTCACAAAGAGAAGGTTCATATGTCCTTCTAAGTTGAAAGGACAATACTATTCAGACCTAATAGTCTAGTCGAAAATCCTAACCGATAAATTTTTATCCCATGATGGATTAGATAAGATTCTCGGCTAGAGGTCTGAGAATCATTATTCAATTTTAAATTTTACTTTTAATTGCCGATTGTGTTGAAGAAAGTTCATTTTGATGGTTTAGATTTTGATTAATTCTATGGAGCTTTTTGTGGAAAGCTCAAATTTGATAATTTTAGAATTGAGATTGTAAGTGAAGGTAGAGTTTATAGGAAAAAATGTATTCGTGGAAATGATTATTAAGGCAATGATGATAACAATGATGATGATATTCCAGGAAATGAGTATATATATATATATGAAGAGTGTTTTAGGTATTTCATTCCCAAAATAATCAGATTAAAAGTCAGAAGAGGTGTATTATGTGTGTGTAGAAATTGAGAAGAACTAACCAAGAATCCAAATGAGAAATTTGCAATAACAGATAAAGAAATGGCAACTGAAGAGAGCTCGACATCTCCAATATGTCCAACAAAGATATTTGTAAAAGAGTTAACCCCGTAATTGCAGAGAATATTGAAAGCAATTGGACCTGCAATAGACCATAACTTTACCGACTCTACGTAACATATATTTTTGGCACTCTGGAAGTTATGGACAGGAGGGTAGTCTCCTTCGTCACCATGCACCAGCAAGGTGGTGGGCGCGTGGTGGAGCACGGCATCTTTAGTGGCGGCACCACCGCCAATGTACGGTGACTCAATCTGCAAACCCACAAATTGCTTAGGGGTTGATTCTGCAGAGGAGGAACTATTGCTCTCCCCTGCTTTCTGTATATCATTTGCTTCGTTCCCTGCAATCTTTACACCCTTAATTGTTTTTTTTTTTTTTTTAAATTTTTTTATTTTTTATTATTGATGAATTTGAAAATTTTAGTCTCGATCACTTATGATTTTTTTTGTGCGAGCTATGTGTTTTGTTAGGATTTTGTTGGTAACTATGAAATAGGAAGAAAGAGAGATGACCGAGTCTAGATTCTTAACGACAGGACTCTGTTTTTTCTGTTATGGGTCTAAAGTTAGTTGGTTCTTTCCACTTCATCACGTGGTGCGACGCGAGCCACAATATTAAGTTGAAAGATTTTTTTTTTTTTTTTTTCTCTAGCGTAAAGTTGAAAGGTGGAGTAGTTAAATTTTGACCAACCAAATAATTGAATCCCAATTATAATCTTCAATTTAAATTGGAAGAGTAGAAATGTAATGTAAAATTGAAGGCAGAAACATTGAATAGAATTGACTCTTCACTTTTGACCTTTAGGCCATGTTTGGTATCGCTGCCATTTAGCAAAAAATTTAAAAATAGGAGCAAAAATTGCGTTTACATATTTTGTGTCGCAGATTCGTAGGATCATGTTTTCGTTTTAAGTTGCACAAGCGTTACTAAGTTCTTTTATATGGTTTAAGTTTTTAAACAGATATGTGGGGATGAGTTTCTTACCCGAACATATAAAAAAAATAAGTAAATAAAATCACTTGACTTTTGTGAGTACTCAAAAAAAAAATCTACCACATTAGTCTCACAAATAACTTAAGCATAATTATTGCTAAATTACTTCTCTTCCCATAAATTATTGGGGGAAAATATTATCTGATGACCGTAAGTTTGGTAAGCAAGCTCAGATTTTATTAAATCACCAAATTAATACGGAGTACACATCAAGAAGCATTCTGCTGGATCAAAATAGACCACAAATAAAAAAATAAGAGAAAAAAACGGAATAAACACTCCACGGCTCTCATTGCGTCTCTAACCTCTTCTGTCTTCGACCAAATATTTTACATATTGTTGGTGGGAAAAATCCAAAGACTTTGGAAATAGATAAATCCTATTTTAGCACTTCAACAATAAAAAAGTGCTACAAGTACTTTATTTTTTTTCTAATATTTATGGTATAATTTTCACAAATCAAGAAAGATGCCTTACTTAAAGCTTTTGAAGTTCCTTTCCACACGCTTCTAAATTTTTAATAATAATTTGAAAGAAAAAACATAAACTATGATGAGGGTTGAAAAATGCTCCCATAATCTTTTTTTTTTGTTTTTCTTACACGTAATCAAAGGGATCCATATATTTTTTGGTGAAAATTCCCAAGGCACATATAAGACAAAAAAGAATTTCCAGTTTCAGTGACCGAACCATCATCCATACACTTAGACATATAATAATAAAAAATAATGTAATGGCACCATTCCGGATTAATTAAGACTGGTTGGGTTTCAGCTTCACTGGGGTGGGCCCACCACAAAACAAAACTTAAAAGCACCATAGTGGACTAAGACTAGATTGTCTGAATCTGGATTTTACCATATGTCCATATTGAAAGGAGAATATTGAAGTTTTAGCACTCTACTATATAATTACCCTTTCAAAAGATGACGTAATAATTATAGAGAAGAAGTTATTCAAAAACGATATCATTTGTACTATAAAGTTCCAAAAGATAGATTGAAGAATAGAATACAGGAGCTTTTAACAACTGCAACATGACATTACTCACTAGATGCGGTACAAAGGGGCCACAGGCATCATACGAGATCATGATTCAAAATGCAAAAGCAAGGTTCCAAGATACGATTACTTGCATAAACGGTACAAGGGCAAGTGTCCGAACCTTGGTGGGAGCAAGAATATAAGGTGGATGTGTATTTGATTGTACTTTCAAACAAGCAAAAAGGTTTCTGATGTTATAATAAGTTAATGAGCAGTCGGGCAGAGACCATTTTATGAAAATCTTTAACATCATTTTTCAAGGGATGTATGAAGAACTGATGCAATGTTTGGCAGCACCGAATCGGCATCCCATATTTGGGATTGGAGAAATTTTATTATAAAGTTTGAACTAAATTTTCTCCAGTCCCAAATCTAAGGTACCGATTCAGTGCAGCCAAACATAACATGAATATACATGAAACCAATCAAGAGATTGATATGAGACTAAAGGCAGTAAGCCATTGCCAACTCCACCATCATAATAACATGATAACATGAAAAATGAATCAGAGAGTTTAAAAACAAAAAAAAAAAGGCAATAAGAGCACAGCTTGAGTCAAATAAAGTGTGCATTTTGATCATCCAAAAGTACAGGAAATGATGGTAGCAAATTTAACAAGGAAAACAGCAAAATCTCCTAGAAATAGGTCAAAATACTCCTCACCCTCCAGCTCTCATTAAAAATTAAAAATTGCATTTCCTCCAGAATACCCCTCTGCCGGGTAGCAGAAATCCTACTGTTATCGAGTTACATATATTTAGTATACAACAATGCATGGTGAAAAGAAACAAACTAACAACTTCATCATGTATTCAATCAGATTGAACGAGCTTGTACCATGCCCAAGCTTTCCATGGAAGACTCATAATTCATTTAAAGATCAATTAAGAATTCGCCAGGTTGAGCTTATAGTTGACAATAGTACGTAGCTGGTGCATGTACACTTCCTTTCACTTATGCGAAGCTAACTGCTAAACTTAGTCATCCTAACACTCCTCGCCCAACCTCAGCATTGGTTGGAAGATAAATCAATGTCTAATTTCACTATGTGATCCTCATCTGCAATATATAACAAGCGCTGCAGCAGGTCAAGCTAAAAATCCTGTAACTAATTCTAAACGCAACACTACTTACACTTAATCGTCTTTTAATTCACTGTTACTTATGCTAATTTTAAAGTATCCCTAAGACTATTTGACAGTACCAAGCTGGTGTTAAGACCTCTCTTTCCAATTTGCAGGAAGTCTTATTCCACTCTTGTGCACATGAATCACAGATTCACACATAAGTCATTAGATCAGACTTGAAACCCCAAGAAAAATTACTACAAGTTAATGCATAAACTAAACAGCAAAAACATAATGAAGCACATCAGACCAAATTTTAGGACTAGGCTTCGCTTGGGCCACATACCAAAAATTCAAACAATTGTACAAGTATTAGCTGGACCCAATTGTACTGACCAACAAGGAATGCCCAAGCCGAATAACAATTCACAAAACTTCATCCTAAGTTCCTAAAAAGAACAATGCCATGGCTTCTTTAGAAACCTAGCTACCATCAACACAACAGAACTTTTGCTGACAAAATTATTTTGACCTTTCTAGTAGGAGATATGTTAGAGACGAAAGCTTATAATTTTCTCAATTGCAGCATGCTGCGGCATAGGTAAGATGTATGCATCATGTCATATGATTGAAAAAGACATGGTATCGGGATGTACTTAAATGGTGGTGAAATGCATGAATCCCAATATGCCCAGTTCTGTAATTGCAATAATGATCCGTGACTAACCGCCACCCAAAATTTAGAGCAAGAAAGATGGGACTATGCACTGATAAGCCATGAACGAAAATGAAATAGGTAAGGTAATAGTGAAGACGCTGCCCTCGTACAGTAGTAAATGCATGGGAGGATTGGTTGAAAGATCAACACTGTTATGCTACATGATCTTTTAATTTGTGATTGTTGGTCTAAAGATGCAACATTTTGTATGCCTGTGTCATGAAATTTTAAGACACCAGAACTGCCCATTACCATATCTTGAACTGAGTCAAGATGGCAATTTAAGAAGAAAAGGGGACAAAAGAAAAAGAATACTAAAATCTATGGAAGGTGAACTAACAAAGACTTGTGGCGCAATAAGCTTTAGTCAATTTATCTCACCAAACATGTTAGTTAAAGTTTCTCATTGACCTGAGAGAGAGGATTGGAAGTGTTTGAATCACCAGAGAGTTGGACTTTATTGTCAGAACAGCCACCGCCACTCCTTGATATCCTGTTGGCAGAACCAGCCCCAACCCCATGAAATGACTCACCTGAAACCAATGCTTGAAGTAGCTTTGGTGGTGGTGGGACATTCACCTCCACTACCCCTTCCAACATTTTCACCACCATACCCATTGTAGGCCTCATTGCCTCGTCGTCCTGTATGCACCACACTGCTACCAATCCTAACCGCTCTGCCTCTGCTACACTATACATGTCACCAAGCCTCTCGTCAACCACATTCGACACATTTCCCTCAATTATATGGCGTGCTGCCCATGGCGGAAAAAACCACTTCTCCCCGTTTCCACCCTCTCCAGCTGATGGAGGCCCCTCCACATTGCGGCGTCCACCTATTAATTCCAACAACGTCATTCCGTAGCTATACACATCAGCTTTGGCAGTAATAGCAACGCCTGAAATCCACTCGGGTGCAACATAGCCCCAAGTACCCCTCATGGTGGCTAAAACTCTACTGAAGTCCCTACAGATGAGCTTTGCTAGCCCAAAATCTGACACCTTTGGGGAGAAATCATCATCTAATAGAATATTCTCGGGCTTAATATCACAATGTATGATACAATCTCTACACTCCTCATGTAAATAAGCAATGCCTCTTGCCGTTCCAATTGCAATGCGAAATCTAACATCCCAACTCAAACTCCGGCCATCGCGCCTCAAATACACACTCAGAGGACCATTGGGCATGTAGTCATAAACCAGTAGCCTGTGAGAATCTTCTGAACAAAACCCCCTCAATCTCACAAGATTGACATGCTGAATGTTCCCAATTGTGCACACTTCTGCTCGAAACTCCCTCTCACCACCACCTGGTCGTTCGAGTCTTTTCACTGCCACCAAAGTAGAATCCAATAGTTCACCTCGAAACACTGCTCCAAATCCCCCATGTCCCAGTTTCTCGGAGAATCCCCTAGTTGCAACATGAAGCTCTTTGTAAGAAAATACTTTCAAATTGGTGACTGTAAAAACAGCTTCCTCTTCTTCCTTCTTTCTCTCAATCCTCCTCTTCCTTATAATCAACAATGCTACAATTGTTATGACCGAAAACAGTACAAACCCACAAATTGTACTAATCAAAACTAGTGCTTTCTTTTTCTCCTTCTTGATTACACCTCCTTTTGGTATTCTTAGGTTTAGTACATCCCTAATCGTGCTATCATATGTCAAATTCCGAAGATTCAAGAGCGATCCAAATAGGTTTTTGCATAGATTAGTCTTTGAATTGTGGAACAAGCCAATGCAAGAACAATTGCCCAAACAAGAGCTTTCACACATACCTCTGCTCCCCGAAAATGACACTGTAATTGCTCCATCAAAGCTAACTGCTCCAATCTCTTCAAACACATCATCGTTTCCGCAAAGATCATCGCTCTGGCGCCGACAACCTCCGGAAAAGTCCCCGGCGTCCCACCCAACGCCGTCGATGGGTTGAAAACCGGCCAGACACTTGCAAGGGCTCAACATTCTTGTGTTGCAAAGCCCTGCATTCCCGCAAAGCCCGTAAATTCTACACATATTTTCCGGCTGAGTCCAGAACTTATTCCAATTCTCCGTCTGCGGCGACCACGTGAACTGCCTCAGCTGTCCGGAAAAGTCGACTTGGAAGCGCGTCAACGGCGGCCGCATCCCGCTCTCAAGCGACGTGGTCGTGTATCCAAACGACGCCGTGGGCGTAAACGGATCGACAAAATGGAACTTATATATGTAAGGTATCGTCATCTCCGGCACACCAGTGAATGCATTGCCGGTCCAATTTCCGGTCGACCAATACGACTCAGTCCCATTGTACACAAGCTCAATCTCGCCGTACTCCGGCGGCTTGAGCCGCAGCGAATACCGTCCCGGGGACGGATCCACGGAGCTCTTCCAACAAGTCAGCCGATGCCTGACCGTGACATTCATTCCCGGCAACCACGTATCGGTCGGAAAATCGAAGCTCTGCCACACAATTTTCCCATCACCTCCGACAAGTACCAAATTGCCTTCGTCCAAAAGCTTCGCCCGAACCGCCTTCTCAGTGTTCTCCGTCTGCCACAGGCTCTCACCGCCGGAATCCTTCACCGTTAAACGGCCGTCGGCGGTGATCTGCGCTTTCGCCGACGCTAGAGTTCTCGCCGGAGTTTCACAGTTCGCTACCCAAACGTAGGTCGGTGTAGGGATTGAAGCGTACCAAATCCCCAAATACCATTTGGATTCATCATTGGTGTGGAAAAATCCGAGCTCGAATGTCCTGTTCTCGCTCAAGATCGTAGCATTTCCAGTAATTAGCTCCACAGAGCTAGACTCTAACTTCTTGCTTGTAAAAGAAGTGAGATTCGAGGGTTTCGCCATTGTTGTAGCAGCATTTGAGCTCGAATCGAGCACAAACGTCACTGAAAGGAGTAGAAATAAGCAAGAGAGCATGTTTGTGTTGTTGCAGAGCAAACATGGAATCAAGCAGATGGTGATACAAAGTTCGGAAGAGAGAAGGTCCGAAGGAGAGATAGAAGACAACAGGTTGGATTTTTATGGATGTCTGAAAAAGCTGACATTCACGGACATGATGAAAAGGAAGATAGTTGTGGAGAAGTTGTTGTTGAATTACGGGAGTGCCCTTAGATGGTGCACAGTGAATGGAGTAATGCTTGTAATATTGGGGGGTCGTTTAGGTTTTATAGCTGTATTACAGTAATATGGAGTTGCGAAAGTCCACAGTGATACGGTGGCAGACAAAAGATCTTGAAGTCCACTCACGAGTTCGTCTGTTTTCAACTATCCTATGATATAAAATATATAAAATATAAATAAAGAAAATTAAAATCAATTAATTAAAGTTATTTAGAGGCTTTGGAATCTACAAGCGTATAGTTGGTCAAAAAGGATTGTTGAAAATTTTGTAGAAAAACAATGTTGTTATAAATCTAAGAGAAAATACAGAGTAATATTGAGGAATTGCAACACACTTAATATAAGAACAATATAAGAACAGAGTGTAAGAGAAACAATACACAGAGAAGGAAGATAGAACTCTCTTTTGCTTTATATTGGTGTCTTTTTACAAAATATCACACTTCTTTATATAAAGCCTTAAGCACCTAATACACTGCGCTTCACTCGTTACATTATCTCATACAAAGCACGCAATACTAAACCCACTTCAATACATAAGTTACCGATATACACAAATACTCATGCATGAGGTAAATGATGAGGTGGACCCCATTATATTACAACACTTTTCCTTGGGGTCCATTGCATTATATTAAGAATATGTCTCATTAAAACCATGTTAGGAAAACTCAGTGGGGAAAACCAGCGAAGGAAAAAGAGTACAATATCATTGTATCATTGAAAATGGTATTGCACAGGTTAAAACTGCCTCATTAAAATCTCGCTAGGAAAATCCAGTGAAAAAATCATAGCGAAGGAAAAAGAGTACAGTATGTCAATACATTTTCAATTCAATTGCTCCCCCTCATTTAGCATTAAATATCATTGAGTCGACGTATTCCAATATTATCCACCAACTTCTTGAATGTTGTAGTTGGTAGCGCTTTAGTGAAGAAATCTGCTAGATTATCCCTCGAGCGTATCTGCTGAACATCAATATCACAGCTCTTCTGGAGCTCGTGTGTGGAAAAGAATTTTGGTACAATGTGCTTGGTTCTGTCACTGTTTATGTATCCTCCTCTTACCTGTGCAATACATGTTGTATTATCTTCATATAATATTGTTAGACTATCTTTGATTGAGGAGAGTCCACATGATTCTCGAATATGTTGTATAACAGATCTCAACCAAACACACTCTTTACCTGCTTCATGAATTGCGAGTATCTCAGAGTGATTTGAGGAAGTTGCAGTCATGGTCTGTTTCATAGATCACCATGATATACCAGTATCACCACAAGTAAACAAGTACCCTGTTTGTGATCGGGTTGTATGTGGGTCAAAAAGATAACCTGGATCTGCATATCCGATCAATTGGGGCTTTGATTTTCTTGAATAAAACAACCCCATATCAATCGTTCCCCGAAGGTAACGCATAATGTGTTTAACCCCATTCTAATGTCTTCGAGTTGGTGCAGAACTATACCGTGCTAGTAAGTTGACTGCAAATGCTATATCAGGTCTGATATAATTCGCAAGGTACATAAGAGCACCGATTGCACTAAGATATGGTATTTCAGGACCAAGAACTTCTTCGCTTTCTTCTTGAGGACGAAAAGGATCTTTCTTAACATCAAGTGATCGGACAATCGTTGGAGAACTCAAGGGGTGAGATTTATCCATATAAAATCGCTTCAGGACTTTTTCAGTATATGTTGACTGATGGATAAGAATTCCACTTGGTAAATGCTCGATCTGCAGACCAAGACAAAATTTTGTTTTACCAAGATCTTTTATTTCAAATTCTTTCTTTAAATAATTAGCAGTAATGGTGAGCTCTTCAGGAGTTCCCACAAGATTTATATCGCCAACATATACAGCTATAATAGCAAATCCAGATTTTGATTTATTGATGAAAATACATGGACAAACTTCATTATTTACATATCATTCTTTTAGTAAATACTCACTGAGACGATTGTACCACATGCATCCGGATTGCTTCAATTCGTATAAGGATCATTGTAGCTTAATCGAATACATAGTACGTGGTTTCAAGCTATTTGCTTCAGGCATTTTAAATCCTTTAGGGATTTTCATATATATGCCACCATCTAGTGATCCATATAAATAAGCTGTAACCACGTCCATCAGACGCATATCTAGTTCTACTGAGACTGTCAAACTGATCAAGAAGCGAAATGTGATTGCATCAATCACAGGAGAGTATGTCTCCTTATAATCAATACTAGGTCTCTGCGAGAAACCTTGGGCTACAAGTCGGGCTTTGTATCTTATAATTTCATTTTTCTCATTATATTTCCTTACAAATACCCATTTGTACCCTACAGGCATGACATCTTCAGGTGTCTGGACTATAGGTCCAAATACTTCACGTTTTGTAATGAGTTTAGCTCTCCCTGTATTGCTTTTTTCCATTTTGGCCAATCAATTTCTACGTTGACACTCTTCGACGTTTTGAGCTTCAAGATCCTCATTATCACCTGCAATATCAAGAGCAACTGCAAATGAGAATATATCGTTAATAATAACTATATTTCTATCCCACAATTCTTTATAGTTTATTGAGATTTCATTATTTTCAGGTACTAGTGCCTTTTCAGGGGCTTGTGCCACTTCCGGGGCATGTGCCACTTCTAGGGCTACTTGCTTATAAAAATTAGATTGATCAATTATTTTTGTTGTTCCTTTTGCAAGTGTGACGTCTTTAGGAGCGCCAATTTCTTTATTTGATTTATCTTGTACTTTCTTCTTTCGGGGAACAATGTCTTTTGCACTGACTGGTCTATTACGTTTCTGACGTGTCTTAGATGCATTTGCAATAACACTGACAGACTGTCCTACAGGGACATCAATTCTTGCTGGAATGTTTGCAGCTGGTATATGTGATTTCATCACTTTCTTTGTGTCAGTGAATGTATCGGGTAATTAATTTGCAATACTTTGCAAATGAATGATCCTTTGAACTTCTAGTTCACATTAATTTGTATAAGGATCAAAATGAGATAAATTCGAGGCATTCTAATTAATAACTCGTTGCTCTTCTGGTTTTTTCTTTTATCCCCCTAATAGATGGAAGACAGCCACATCGAAATGACAGTCAGCAAACTGCGCCTTAAAAACATCATCTGTCATAGGTTTAAGATATCTAATAATGGATGGAGAATCAAAACCTACATAAATACCAAGTCGTCGTTGATGACCCATTTTGGTGCGTTATGGGGGTGCAATGGGAACATATACAGCGCAACCGAAAACTCGTAAGTGAGAGATACTTGGTTGTTGACCAATTACAAGTTGTAGTGGTGAAAAATTATTATATGCAGTTGGTCTAATTCGAACTAGCGATGCTGCATGTAATATTGCATGTCCCCAAGCAGATTCAGGTAGTTTAGTTCTCATAAGTAATGGTCTATCTATTAACTGAAGATGTTTGATAAAAGATTCTGCAGAACTATTTTGGGTGTGAGTATGTGCAACAGGATGTTCAATATGAGTGCCAATTGACATGCAATAGTTATCAAATGATTGAGATGTGAATTTCCCGGCATTATCAAGACGGATAGTCTTGATTGGATAATCCGGGAATTGTGCTCGTAATCGAATGAGCAAGGAGTCGAGCAAATGCAACATTACGAATAGAAAGTAAACTTACGTGTGACCACCGTGCTGATGCATTAATTAAGACCATAAAAATACTGAAATGGTTCACATGCTGGATGAATTGGTCCACATATATACCTTTAAATTCGTTGTAAAAATGGTAGGCATTCAACGACGACCTTGGAAGGTGATGGTTTGACTATTAACTTACCTTGTGAGCAAACGGTACATGGATAATCATTTACTAAAAGAATCTTCTGGTTCTTTAGTGGATGACCATGTGAATTTTTAATGATTCGGCGCATCATTGTTGACCCAGGATGACCAAGGCGATCATGCCAAAGTATAAAAATATTTGGGTCAGAGTATTTCTAGTGTGTCACTGCATGTGACTCAATTATTCTTATATTTGTATAATATAATCTAGAAGATAAAGCAGGAAGTTTTTCTAATACATGATTCTTGCATGTAATGCAGAGATATTCAACGCCCTCTTTATTTATAGTCTTAATATGATAACCGTTGAGACGTATATCTTTAAAACTTAATAAATTTCTTTTGCATTTGGTAGAGTATAGAGTATCATCAATATTCAATTTTGTTCCACATGGTAACACAATGATAGCTTTTCCGAAGCCTTCAATTAGGTCTGCTGGACCTGATATTGTATTGACACTAGTTTCAACTAATGTTATACGCGAAAAATATTTTCTATCTCGGAGTATAGTGTGCGTTGTTGCACTGTCTGCCAGACATATATCTTCACCATTTATCTTGGGTACAGTCAATGCCTTAACCAGATCCATGCTTCATCATACACACAAAATATAAATTTCATTACTTCAAACTTGAAATACAAACTAGATTTACATACAAGATAACCAAAATAAAAACATACTGGTACAACCTAGATAGAGACATATTGATACAACGAAAATTTAAACATACCCATACAGACAAAATAAAACACACAAGGGATAACATGCTAGAGAATGACACATTAATTGGTATGGATATTTCAATCACCAATCAAATGATCAATACTACTACTAGGATCAACAAAGAAGTCAATAACATCAAGGTGAGTAATATCAACTGGCAAGTCGTCATCGACAAAATTCATTTCAATTTCCTTTCCTTTTCCCTTATCATTCATTGGGGCACGGTAAAAATCAGTTAGATGTTTGGGCATACGACAAGTACGTGACCAATGACCTTTCATTCCACACCTATAGCAAGGCTTGTCATCATATATCTCAGGAGCTTTGTTTTACAAAGCTTTTCCTTTTGCCTGCTTGGTCGCATTTGAATTCCACTTCTGGTGGGACGGTGTGGAGTTCCTTCTGGGAACCAATGAGGAATTATGATCACCACGATTATGATAATTATTTCTATTGCGACAATATCCACAACCACCACGACGTCCACGTCCACGTCTATGGCCGTGAAATGATGACACATTTGCTTCCGGGAATGGTACAGATCCAGTTGGATAAGACTGGTGGTTTTTTTTTTTTTTATTTATCAAAAGCTCATTATTCTGTTCAGCCACCAACAAACAAGAAATCAGCTCAGAATATTTTGTAAATCTTCGCTCTCTATAGTGCTTCTGTTGGAGCGCATTTGAGGCATAAAATGTGGAGTATGTTTTTTCCAACATAACATCATCATTAATTTTTTCTCTACACAATTTCAATTGTGAGTTAATTTTAAACAAGGCTTAATTGTACTTATTTACACTTTTAAAATCCTGTAATCGCAGGTGGATCCAGTCATAACGAGCTTTTGGAAGGATTATAGTTTTCTGATGTTTATATCGTTCCTTTAAATTTTTTCACAGTGTAAGTGGATCCTTAACCATGAGGTACTCTGTTTTTAATTCCTCATGGAGGTGATAGCAAAGAAAGATCATAGTTTTCGCGCGGTCCTGCAAGGACGCATTATTTCCTTCCTTAATTGTCTCTCCGAGATTCATGGCATCCAAGTGGATCTCGGCATCAAGGATCCATGACCAGTAGTTTTTGCCCAAGATATCAAGTGCCACAAATTCAAGCTTTGTAAGATTTGACATTATGAAGGGGACCTTTGAATGTGAGAAAAAAAAAATGAAATTTTCCTCTCACTTGGCTAAAGCCCTCGTGCTTGATAACGTATTATAAATCTAAGAGAAATTATAGAATAATATTGACGAGTTGTAACACACTTAATATAAGAACACAATGTAATAGAAACAATAGATAGAGAAGGAATATAGAACTCTCTTTTGATTTTATTGGTGTGTCCTTTTACAAAACATCACACTTCTTTATATAGAGCCTTCAGCACCTAATACACTGCACTTCACTCATTATATTATCTTATACAAGTCACGTAATACTAAACCCACTTCAATACATAAGTTACCGATATACACAAACACTCATGCATGAGGTAAATGATGAGGTGGACCCCACTATATTACAACAAATATTTTATTATTGTTGTTTTTTCCAAGTTCAAATATAAAATTATGACTAAAGAATAAAGAGTGCATCCAATATCTTGTTACAATAAGAAATTGAGTGTAGGGATGAGAATGTAAAATTACAAATAAATACACTGACGCATCAATTTTTTCTGTACGGAGAAATGAATCCTCAACATTAGGAATGGCAACTGGGCAAAGTTGGGGCGGGTTTGACTAAATCCTACTTCGCTCCGTTAGAAAATTTATTATACCAACTCTGCCCCTACTCCGGAATAAGTTTATAATTGTGTTGAATATATTATAATATATATATATACACACACGCATGTGATACATGTAAGATACAGAAACAACGGTAATACAACATGTATGCTTCTAGAATGTGTCTATTAAAATTGATCTGAAAAGTTACAACATTATTCAGATGATAATAACTATCATACTTCTAGACGGTGACTGTTGAAGAAGGTACGTGACTTTTGGTTTACACCTTCTGAATAGGGTGCAACCATTTAGATGATACGTGACTTCTGGTTTTCACCTTTTGGACGTTTATAAATAGTGATGGATGCTGCACATTATGATTAACTTTTTCTGTTCTCTTTCTTATGTTGTATTTAGTCATAACAGTTTCAACGAGTTTTTAAGGAATTCCTTCAGTATTGCTAACTGCAGGAATTAAGGCTTTATTGTATCCTGGAGGTGTTTTGCCATGGAACCCGATAGCAAACTCTTTGAGAGTAGGGGAAAATAACATCTTCAGGAAAGTGACTACACGCCTCAAAGCCACACATCATTCTTCCTTCTTCAATCTCGTATATTTCTCTCAACAATCTTGAGATGTTATTTATAAGAAGGAAATTTGTGGCAGCATAAATATTCTTTGCAAATTTGCGTAGCATAAATATTCTTTGCAAATTTGCATGCAAGGGTAAGTGACATTTCAAATATCTTTAGAATTTGATTTTTAATTAAGTTTCTATGTTCCGACAGAGTTTTAAAGGTTAAGTGAGATTAAAGTCGGGTTGTAATGACTATGTACGTTGTTTTATATTAGGTATGTCTCCCATTCAGATTTATGCATGAACATGAGTTTTATATATGTTAAAATACTTACATATGGTATTAACATGATGCATAAATTTAATTTATGAAAAGAAAATTGTTGCATTCTGGACTTTTTTATTTTCTAGTTTATTAAAAGAGAAGTCTAGAATTTAAATTAGAATACAATGCAGAGGCATGAATTGATAAGGCCAGATATGTTACATTGGATAAAACGATTACCGGCCATGAATAAATTATTCTATTTTCCTAACTTTGTTGGTAACAAGAAGACTGAGATATATATGTGTGTGTGTGTGTGTGTGTGTGTGTGTGTGTGTGTGTGTGTGTTTGGACAATATATGTGTATATATATATAAAGTTATATTTACATGATTCACCATCCATAAGTGTTGGTCTCAAAGACCCAAATCAATTATGAATGTTTTGTATTTTGAATTACACACGAAACAGTTACTTTGAACCATAAAGGATCTAAAATGGTGTTAGTATTTCTAAACTAAAAAAACTCACTATATCGTGTAGCGAATTATGATATTCAGTACATTATTGGGGTGTGTTCTGTGAGAGCATTTTTTTGTTATATCATATATTACGAAGAATTTGATGATTCACCCTTGACTATTAATTCTATAACAGTGAATGAGTCATTTTTTGTTTAAGGGTAAGTGTTGCTTATTAAAGTTACAAGATTTATCATGTTTGTAAAACATTGAAGGTCTGATTATTTGTGTGAAGTACTAGTACTCTAACTTAGAGCATGTAAATTGCAAAGCTTGAGAATGCTTGTGCAAAGTTACGAGACAAGAAAATATTGAAAAGGAATGTCTCTTGGACTTCTAAGAAAAAGAAGTATAATATTAAAGAGAAATGTCTTTTAGACTTCTAAGAAAAAGAAGTATATGTTACATTATTTGAGTTACTAGCAATGGTACACAAAGAAGATTGAATTGTTGAGAATTATGATAAAATAATAATAATAAAATTGTGGCCATAACTGGTGCCATCTATTTCTTTGCATTATGCTAGTTATACGAAAGTATAAAGTACAAAAAAATTCTATAGACACATTTGTTTGACAAATGAAAACGTCAAGCGACTAAATTAAATATGATATTTTGGAAGTCATGACTTGGTAAATTCTTTTATGGGAATCTCGAGATCTAGTGAAAAAAATGCATCTAGTGGAATGAGGAATGAAACCCTATTCTTAAAAAATCACCAGTAATGGTAACCCAACTTTGTTCTAGAACATTACTAGTTTCAAAGTTTAATGGGTAATAACAAGTTACTGATAAGTGATTGTTTAAACACTGATTATATTATGAATGCCCCTTCCAAGATTTTCAGTGCAGGCTGTTACGTTTTGAGGATGGGTTATATACTCTTAAAGAAGTTCAAAATTTTGAAGTGTCTATAGTAACAGGGGCACATAGTGGAATTTCTCCTATATGAACATAAGAAGTGGTGCCGCTTCTAGCAAGGGTTATTAGGGTTTACTCTTGTAAATGTTCATGAAACCAGGATTAGTACATGGCCATAATAGTGCTAAAGAAAATATGAACATCTCATAGAAACTGGATAGAATCATGTGTGTGGTATTTCTGGTTTTAATATTAAGGAGACTTGGTTTAAGCTAAGGCCACCATTGTTCTTCATTAAAACTTTGAAATACTTACACTAATTGAAAGTTTAAATCGAAAGATACCTTCTTGTATGCGTGATAATATCACATTGTCTAGATACTTAATATATTACAATATAGTGGGAGATTATTGAATATATTGTAATATATATATATATATATATATATATATATATATATATACACACTCGTGATACATGTAAGATACAGAAACAACGGTAATACAACATGCATGCTTCTATAACGTGTTTATTAAAATTGATCTGAATAGTTGCAACTATTCAGATGATAATAACTACCATACTTCTAGAAGGTGACTGTTGAAGAAGGTATGTACGTGACTTTTGGTTTGCATCTTCTGAATAGGTTGCAACCATTCAGATGATACGTGATTTCTAGTTTGCACCTTTTGGAAGTTTATAAATAGCGATGGGTGCTGCACATTATGATTAACTTTTTCTGTTCTTTTTTTTTTTTTTTTTTTTGTGTTGTATCTAGTCATAACAGTTTCAACGAGTTTTTAAGGAATTCCTTCAGTATTGCTAACTGCAGGAATTAAGGCTTTGTTGTATCCTAAAGGTGTTTTGCCATGAAACCTGATAACAAACTCTTTGAGAGTGGGGGCAAATAACATCTTAAGAAAAGTGACTACACGCCTCAAAACCACAAATCATTATTCCTTCTTCAATCCCGTATATTTGTCTCAACAAATTGTTGTACTGTCTCCGCCCCTACTTCGGTAAACAAAATACCGATTCTGCCCCATGTATTCCGTTTAATTGCATGGTGTGACAGGGGTGGGCCGGATTATGCCACTTTTATCATGTAAAAAAAAATAAAAAATAGTCCAATGTGCTCAAATTGATTTGATAAATAAGCTGGCCCAACTTTAAAATTACCAACTAATGAATATTAATATATTAACAGACACTTCCAGTCAAGTAACAAGAGTCTTAAAAATATAAAATATATATTTTATATATACAAAAAAATTAAAAGGTACATATATAATTGGGGCGGGATCGGGTTGGGGTACATCATCACTAAATCCACCTTCGCCCCAAACCCGCTTCGGGTTTTCAATTATTTTACCATACCCATCCCAAACTTATTTAGGGACCACTAAATCCACCCCATTAGGGGCGGGGGTGGAGCGAAAACCCGCCAGGTTGGAGGAAATTGCCATCCCTACTTAACATATTATTTTGAAAAGTGAGAAGATACCGTTATCGCTACACAACTCTTGGTAGGAATTATTTAGATTTAATTTACTAAATATTCAATTTGTATTTGTTTATTAATAAATGTGAGATAAATTATGCTAACTTTTCTTAGAGTTTGGATAAACTGGGGATATATTGTTAAGTGTTTATTGATTTTTTCTAAATTTGTTAAGGGTGTCATTGTAATACCCCTAATTTTAAAAGGATAGTCTCGATATTTATTTATTTATTTTAATTGTATTTTTAATTATTTAATTGATTATTTGACCAATTGCTTATGTGTTTAATTGAATTAGGTATTACTTGATTATTTGATTATTTGTCTATGTATTATTTGTATTTGTCTATGTGTTAATTGTCTAATTAGATTATGTGCTTAAATGGCGTTTTGATTAATTATAAATTAAATATTTTCTTTTCTTTTATTATTTTATTTTATTTTTCTTTTATGGTTATGGTTAGTAGTAATGGGCCAACTAATTGGGTTCCATGGACTACTTGGATAGGATGTTGGATGTGTATGGATTATTGCCCATAGATAGTTGTGCATGTATATATATAGATATATATTATATACATATATAAAAAAGGGAAAGTGATATATTAATTACTTTTATGGCAACTTGGGTAATAATATTTAATCTGATGTATATGTTTTATATTTAAATAATAAAAATATACATAGATTTGATACGTCTTATGTTTTAAACTGAAGTATTATTGGATAATCCATTAGTAAATAATGGAATGTGTATAATTTATTTATTTAATAAAGATATACATAAATTATATACGTAACATTTTTTACTTACCTTTTTAATATATATAAAAGGGAAAGTAATTTATTAATTACTTTTATGGTAATTTGGATAGTAATATTTAATCTGATGTATATGTTTTGTATTTAAATAATAAAAATATACATAAATTTGATACATATTATGTTTTAAGTTACTTTATAATATTATGGTAACTTAAGTATTATTGGATAATCCATTAACAAATAATAGGATGTGTATAATTTATTTATTTAATAAAGATATACATAAATTATATACGTAACATATTTTACTTACCTTTTTAATATATATAAAAGGGAAAGTAATTTATTAATTACTTTTATGGTAACCTGGGTAGTAATATTTTATCTGATGTATATGTTTTATATTTAAATAATAAAAATATACATAGATTTGATACGTATTATGTTTAAAGTTACTTTATAATATTATGATAACTTAAGTATTATTGGATAATCCATTAATAAATAATGGAATGTTTATAATTTATTTATTTAATAAAGATATACATAAATTATATACGTAACATATTTTACTTACCTTTTTAATATTTTATTTTTTATTTTTTTTAAGTTGACTTGGATTGGGAAAAGGGTTAGGGTTATTTTATTTAGCCTATAAATATATAGTTATAGGTTGTAAAAAGGGGTTAGAAATATTCACATGATATATGCTAGAGAGAGAGAGTTAGAGAAGGAAGGAGGAGAAAAACACTGTAGAGAGAAGATCAAGGAAGAAGAAGTTTAACTTTCGATCCGAAAGTTTAAGGCAAGTTCTTCTTCTATCTCTTTCCCTTTGATTCGTGTTTCTGTACATGCCTAGGAAATACCAGGATTTATTAAACACATAAAATTAAATAATTATACATGTTTAATTGGATTAAAACATAGGTTTTATGAATTTTGTTCATATCTGTTCTTGTGTTATGAATTGATAAATGCATGATTTTGATTTGATTTCCGGTGTGAATTTTTACATGTTTAAATTATGTATTTTTCATATCTGTGGAATGATGGAACGTAGAAACATGCCTAGGATTCCTGAACATTAAATAGGAACTAGGTTTAGGTTTAAATAAATTTAAATAGACTCAATCATAATGATGCTTGCTATTTGAATGTTTTAAACAAACGAATGGATTTAATCTTTTAATATGTTTTAGCAATTGAGATTAAATGTGTAGGATGAATTGGATATGGAGAATGCTGATTTGACGGTATAATAAAATATCATCATATGTATAAGAATCAGTTTATGCAGGACATATGATATAGGAAACTTAAATAAATAATAAGTCATTCATATTTTGTGATAACTTGATATCATATTATCATAGTTATTTCTGGATTGTTTGATATATTTCCTTAATCGTTACATTAATTGTTGGATTGCGTGGTTTAATGCACCGGTATGGGACGGTGGCATTCTAGGGATGGATTAATTTATCAGTTAAGTCCTACCTATTTTATATAAGGGAATGGATTAACTAAAATGTTAAATCCTACTTATATTCAAGTCAGGTCAGCTGAACAAGTTGAATGACTTATGGAGGATTAATTTATTATAGAAGGGAATTGATTAACTAAAATGTTAAGTCCTACTTATATTCAAGTCAGGTCAGCTGAATAAGTTGAATGACTTGTAGAGGATTAATTTATACTGAATAAGATGGTTACTAGATTATATATATATAAGTATGGTGCCATGATATGAGCTTGAGTCTCAGAATCAGTGGTTAGGGTGCGTATATCGCCAGGGATGTGTAGTTAGATATAGTGTAGTTGTGTACCCTGGTAGGTCTAGGTACTCATGCCCACTATATGTGCGTTTTGCATGTCGCCTACTATTCAGGTTGAGACAACCCTATAGTCTAGTGAGGTTCCTTTAGTGTGTGTATATATATATACGGACTACTAGTTACTGTTGGATTGACTAGGATGTATACGTGTATCGGATCTCTGCTTGGACTGTAGTAGAGTAGAACTTGTTTGTGGGCCTGACCCACCATTATTTTTCAGGTATTCGTCAGAAGTAGAGGTTGTTCGTGCTGAGTGGGTATCAGTCTACTTCATTCTTCCGATGTTACATAGGAGTTCCTTTATAATTCAGTTTCCTGATTTAGACAGTTATTACTGTCATTTGTTTAGTTTGGATTTTCTAGGGGTCCACGCAGTATGGATTCCCGAGTTGTATTTTGGAGGATCAGTTGTATCAGAAGAGTTTATTAATTAATGAAAATATATTCTGAGGTTTATTATTAGATTATCATTTTAGTTTCTTGTCAGTATTTTATTTATTCTTCTTTATTCTTTTGTACTCTGTGTTCGTTTATTGCCGATTCGTTTTTGATATCCTCGGGTGTTTGGGCGTGGGCCTAGCCAACCCGCATTCGAAAATTTGGGGTATCACAGTTGGTATCAGAGCACTCCAGGTTCAAGTGTCCTTAGGAGTGTCTTTCGTTATGTGACTTCCGCGTTGCGTCTCTTAAAACTTAGAGCTCATATTAGGATTCGTTGTACTCTATTTACGGTTCGTTAGGAGGAGCTGATGTCAATTAGATTCTGTAGTTACAGAATGGTTGGCATTAGGAGGAGGATTGGGTTCAAGGCGAAAGCAATAAAAACCCAAAGAGGTAAAGGAGTAAGTTATCGATTTTTTTGCCAGAAGCCAGAATTTGAGATTGAAGGTTTAGTTCCGGGTTGGTGTTACTTTAAAAGTATAAGCCAGTGAAGGATTTAGGTGTATGTGATAGGTCACCGCATATCGGGGCCAACACAACTTCAGTTGATCGCAAAAAGGAGACAAACGAGGAATAGGAGTCCGAAGAGGATCCATAGAGGAGAGTTCAGAGTATCCAAACAGAGAGGGTATTAAATCTTGAAGATGGATGATCGCACGAGGGTGATTTTATTTACTGGTAATATAGCGGATGATATTAGTAGAATTGGTGTTGATCAATCTACAAATAATTAAACTTTCTCATCATCTCTAAAAGAGATATATAAAAAGTACTCTTCAGGAGCTTGGAAATTTGCTGCAGTTCTTATCAGAACGAAACATATAATTTTGTATCATGTTTAGAAGAGTATGTGGATTATGTTATGACGTTCTAATTCACTTTATAAAGCCAAGTTAGATAGTTTATATTCCGTGTATAGGGAGGATGAGGGTTAAGCCCTTAGTATTTGCTTAGACTAACAAATGTTGCTTTTAAGCTATGTTTAAATGATATGTTTCAAGATTGGATGAGTACCTATGAAACTATAAAAGGAAATTTTGTGAAACAATTTTTGCAAGTTGATTTCAGATGAGACTTTCTTTTCTAGAAAGAACGGAGTTTTAAGTAGGAATATATTTTGTGCTTTTGTGTTTGTCATACGTGTTTTAATTTTCGTTGATTTTTCTGGTTAATTGTATGTGGTTTAGTTGGGGACACAAGTGTGTGATCAGCCAACTATTATTTTAATAACATGGAGTAATAGCGCTATTTACGCTAGATTTGTGAGCGTACGGTCGTAGGATTTGGTAGATACACATAAATCTAGTCAATCTATTGGACCTGGACATGTGTCATTATGGTGTGTTTTGGGATGAGATAATTAAATCATCACTACGAGTCAAACAATCTAGAACGATTAGTTTGATATACTTTACGTTAGGTATGGATTCATATCATATTACAACGCCATGATATTGATGGTTGTTAATGTTTCGGTATGCGTGAGGTAGTGGTAAATAAAGATCACTGTAACGCCATGATGATATATCAGAGGTGCTGGATTTGCTGAACATCTTATTGAAAATTTCAGAAGTTGTTACTAAGTCAGAAGGAGGATTTAGTATGGGATTAAGTACTTATTGGAATGACACCGGGTGAGGATAAGAGACTGAATAAATATTCATCAGTAAATTCTTAATCAAGAATTTATTCAAGAGGGTGTGTCATTAGAGGAATTTGCCGGTGTTGCACATGGAGGAGGAAACTAAGTCTCTTTATTTCCATAAATAATATGAAATTATTTTTTAATCACAATTTGTAACAATTATTAGATTATTATTTTAGTTTCTTGTCAGCATTTTATTTATTCTTCTTTATTCTTTTGTACTTTGTGTTCGTTTATTGCCGATTCGTTTTTGATATCCTTGGGTGTTTGGGCGTGGGCCTAGCCAACCCGCATTCGAAAATTTAAGGGTATCACAGTCATTGAGCACATATACTAAATTTTAAGATCAAAGTAATAAACTTTGAAAGTTTAACTATGTATAATTTATCCAAACCTTAAATATGGATAGTGTAATCAATTGTTAAATGAATCGATTTCAATTTCAAACATTTTCAAACTGGGATTGTATGTTCATAATCGTGAGATAATATAATTCACTGAGTACAATTACCTATAGAATAATTAATTCCAAAATAAATTAAATTCCACTATATATGTGGATTGTGCAATATAAATCTGAGTCGATGGAAGCAATTCAAGTGAATTGATGAATAAAAGCATACAAACAAAAAATACATCTGTGATTTTGTAGCAACCATAATGTCGGTTACATTTGGCTTCGCCCGGGTTCGAACCGGAGACCTTCAGTGTGTTAGACTGACGTGATAACCAACTACACCACGAAACCTCATGCTATCGAAGAGCTAGTAAAATATATTAGTAGTTTAACTCATAAGACGTGCGACTATTCGGCGGGTGCAATTTGAATTCATTGCAGTGCAGTGTATAAAACGGTTAAGAAAAAGATCAACATGGCTTCGCCCGGGTTCGAACCGGAGACCTTCAGTGTGTTAGACTGACGTGATAACCAACTACACCACGAAACCTTTGTTGTCTTTTCGCTTGTATAATATATATTAGTAATTTAACTCATAATTCAACCACCAATCTCAGCGCGCTGTGTGTGTGAGATGGGTGCGATTTGAATTCATTGCATCTAGTATTTTTCAGTTGCCAAAGAGGGGAGTTGTGGTAAGGTGAAATTATGTCAAATCTCTAAGATAAATGAGAAAATGTTTATATATATATAAAAAATGATGCAAAGCTGCTTGAATTTGGTAGTATGTTAAAGAATTTATAGATTACAAAAAAACACTACTCTCGCTTTAATTGTTAATGTTTTTCTATCACCTACTTAAAAAAAAAAAAATTGAGTGTTTCAGTTTTAGGAAGTGGGTCGCCTGAGTTATTTATCACTTTATTAATAAAAATTTAGTTATAAAATTATAAATCATAAGTTGAAACGTGAAAGAGTTTTCTTTTGGTGTTAAACATATTTTTGTTAAAAAAAAAGAAAAAGGAATGATTCTAAAATTTATTAGTCTAAACAGATAAATTTAATTATTCTTAAATTTTTAACTCTAAAATCTATTTGGTTTAAATTTGTAGCTGTCTTAATTTATCATTGAAACATTTCAACACTATTTTAAATTTTTAAACAGAGCACCTATGAGAGTGATTATCAACAAAATGATCATAAGAATTTGGATAAATTCTTTTACTTTGACTGCCTGAAAAGTGAAAAGTATTGTTTTAATCATAAGTCGTTATAATCTTTGAGCTTTCTGCATATGAATTTCATTAACGGTCCTTGTGGTTATTTCAACATGATCGTTATTACGTCACGTTCTTCTTCAATCCCTATCGTTTTTAGACGTCAGTTATCAGCTCTGACAACACTTCCTCTAACTCTAAGCCAAACCAACAAAAATGGCCAAAAACACGATCCACCTTCGAAAATCAACTCACCTCCTCCTCTGGGTAGACTCAGAGCTTCAGTGGTGAGTCCCGAGTCAACCCATTTTGTCGATTCGTACTTAACCCATAGTTTCTTTTCTGACGAGTTAAAAATCTCTGCAAAAAATGGTTTTCTTTCTAGAGGAAGACAACTACATGCACATATAGTAAAGTTAGGATACTATAATGTATTAGCATTGCAAAACCAACTCTTACATGTATATGTCAAATGCAAGGTGTATTACGACGCTTGCAGGCTGTTTGATGAAATGCTTGTTAGAAATGTTGTAACTTGGAATACTTTGATATGCGGTGCAGCGCACTGTGGCCGGAGTTTTAAATCAAATCTCAATCTGGGTTTTTGCTATTTTAAGAGAATGCTTTCGGAAATGGTGGGTCCTGATTGCGTTACATTTACAAGTTTGCTTCATACGTGCATTGAATTATATGATATTGAAATTGGTAGACAAGTGCATTGTTTTATAATGAAATTTGGGCTGTGTAGGGATTGTTTCGTAAGCAGTGCTCTCGTTGATTTATACGCTAAATTTGGTTTGGTTGGAGATGCAAGAAGAATTTTTGATAATATTTTGGATAGAGATTTGGTTTCGTGGAATGTGATGGTGTATTGCTATGCTTTGAATTGTTTGGTAAGAGATGCTTTTGGGCTCTTCAATTTGATGCGGTTAGAGGGTATAAAGGAGGATGATTTTACATGTACTAATTTGCTCAATTCTGCTGCTATTTATGGATCTTGTGAATTGGGTAGGCAGATTCATGGCCTTGTCATCAAACTGTCATTTGATTTGGATGTTGCAGTGAGTAGTGCGCTTGTTGATATGTATGCGAAGAATGAACTTATAGTTGATGCTCGCAAGACTTTTGATGGGATGCTTTCTAGAAATGTTATCTCTTGGACCACCATGATTGTGGGGTATGGACGAGTTGGTGATGGAAAGGAGGCTATTAAACTTATTAGGGAGATGTTTCGGGGAGATACTGGTCCAGATGAACTAACTCTGGCTAGCGTCCTTAGATCATGTGGCAATTCATCCTCCATTACTGAAATTTCACAAGTCCATGCCTATGCAATGAAAGATGGATTTGATGCCATTTTATCAACTGCAAATTCCCTAATAAATGCATATTCTAAGAGTGGTAATATTACTATGGCACTCGATTGTTTTAGCTCCATTGCAAATCCAGATCTTGTCTCATGGACTTCAATGATTGGAGCCTATGCATTCAATGGCCTTTCAATTGAAGGTATTGAACTCTTTGAGAGGATGCTAGCATATAACATGATGCCAGATCCAGTTGCCTTTCTTGGTGTTCTTTCTGCCTGTAGTCATGGGGGGCTGGTATACGAGGGCCTTCATTACTTTAGTTTGATGACCAAAATTTATCACATCACACCAACTATAGAACACTATACTTGTCTCATTGACCTCCTTGGTCGTGCTGGTCTTCTTGATGAGGCTTTCAATCTTCTGACATCAATGCCAGTGGAACCTGGACCAGATGTCCTGGGAGCATTCATTGGGGCATGTAAAGTCCATGGAAATGCTGGATTAGCAAAATGGGCAGCTGAAAAGCTTTTTGCATTAGAGCCAAGCAACCCTGTGAACTATACTCTCATGTCTAATATATATGCTTCTGAAGGGTGTTGGCTTGATGTGGCAAGGATTCGCAAAATGATGCGGGACAGGTGCATATATAAAGTTCCAGGTTGTAGCTGGACGGAGATTGCTGGCGAGGTTCATACATTTGTCTCGAGTGATAAATCCCACCCGAGAGCTTCAGAGGTGTATGCTTTGTCAGAACTGCTTGTTAGGTCGATGGAGGAGGAAGACTATGTGCCCAACGAAGACTTTACGTTTGACCATGTTTAGAATGAATATGCACTTGATTTTCCCAGCTGATCTGGTGCTTTTTTTTGATGATAAGCACTCTTTGTTATGATTCTTTGGCGTAAAATTTGTCTGCTACTCACTCTGAGGTAAGATTTTAAATGCCCGTGCATCTTTTATAAGGACAATACCTCCTAATATTTTACATTAAATCGTTTTACTTTCGGAAAAAAAGAATTTTTCTGATATGATTGCATATTTACTGTGGTGGCATAAAATGAGTTTATTATCTTACGTAAAAGTTTTAAATTAGTATTCACAAATACTGCGATCATGGTATTCCCTGTAAATTCGAAATAACTATATGATTCTTGTCTCAGATGCGTCGCTTTTCCTTAGATTTATTATTGATCTTTCTCAACTATCCTGAAATTGTGACCAACTTTTGTTGTTATCTTCAAATTCCTCTGTGTGATTTCCTAGTCCCAAACTATGTATGAGGTCAAATGATTTTTAAATCATGAATACATTACTAATTCTATGTTAAATTAGTAAAGAAAATGGTAAAGAAAATGCAAGATCTGAAATGAAATCCTAATTCTATGTTTTGAACAAGTGGAATTTAGAATACTAAAAAAGGGATAAATTTGGATTAGTTGCAAATTTTACTTTAGAAACTCCCAAATCCCCTAAGATCAGACCATTTTCCTTGGGATTTCAAAACTTTGTAATTTCCCTCCTCTCTGTGATTGTTTTTCCCCCCCTTTTGAAACCAAACTTCTATTCTACAATGAATATGATACAATTTACCAGTCAAAATAAATAAATACATAATAATCAAAATAGAATACAGTATAAATTCTACAACTAGGATGGAAAATAAGTGCAGCATCATAGATTTAAGCTTGAGGAAGTTGCGTCATCTTTTCATCAACATTTCACTGAATCAGTTTGTAATTGGTTGTTTTGGCTTGCAGGTCCGAATTACCCGTGACAAATTTATTAACTTGTCATACATACTAATGGATTTCCATAGCAAACGGCTTTGATTCAAGGACAATCAAGAGGCAATTTCCAACCATCAATTGCTACATTTGTCCACGATCCAACTGCTATGAGATTAGGTGATGCTAAAACCTCACATACCTAACATTTATCGACAAGATAATTGAAATGCTATAAAGAACCCTACTTCCTCAATCATTAAACATTTCTCATGTCTTTTGCAGGTTAGTTGGATCTTCCACCCATTTCCTTTGAAATGGAGGTTGCATATTTTTGAATGGTTGGTCACATTATTGGGTCCATGGTGTCTTATCTAGAGTGAGTTTTCGCCAATGGTACAAGTTTTTGGCTAACACATCTGGTGACCAATTATCTGCTTCTCTTGCCAACCATATGGGTCACGTTTTGAAGTACTTGGCAAGTATTCCCACTCAACCTACTGTGATTTTGACATGGTTAAATTGAGACCATTGATCTAACATTGTTCCTAGTACATGCTAAAGGATAGATTTGCTGCCCATGATCAGTCTTTGGTTTAGTTAGTTGAACCTTAATTATAGCAACACCGATGTTCTGGTTAGTGTGTGTCCTCTTGGGTATTGGATGGAGGAATAAGCAAGTGGTTGACTTTGACAAATACGAAACTTTGTGTTTATGTTTGATGAAGAAAATGACGAGTAGGATATTTTCAATTGAGAGTAAAAATTGGGATGAATCTAAGCCTTTAAATCAATTTAAGACTCAGAGGCTCCAATTTTTAGTTAAAAGCAAGTGGGACCCTTTTATGATTTTGAAAGGACGAGTATGAGTCCTGTTGTATTTTGAGTGACATGAGTTGTTTTAAAATGTACATATGACAAGTACACTTCTCCACCACAAGTGAATATTATTGACTCTTGCAATCTTAGGTGTGCACATTAAATAGTTATGGAGTATTTAATCCAAACAAAAATTTGGTCACGGTAGGAACAAGTCCGTGTTATAGAGGTAAGTTCATTTGTAAACAAGAAGAATTCTAACTGGTATAATCTTATTTAAATAAGTTAAATAGGTAAGTCATAAATGCTTATGACATAATGATTACATCAGCACATATTTATTTAATATTAGGCGAATTTATTAGTCTATTGAATTCTCTATTATTATTATAGTTAAATTTTTTTGATAATTGGACTCTCTATCATGACTTAAGAGCATCAAATTTAAGTAGCATCTGTATAAAACTCATGGCTATATTTGAATTTGAAGGTTAAGATTCAAAAGAGCATGCATGCATTGTTTTGTACTGGAAAAATGAGGTAAAATGTATAAGAAACTTGGTTGACTCACTAGTTCAAACTACCTAAAGAGTCTTCATCATTTCCATGTCACCAAACAAGTTTTCTTTTCAATTATCTCGTCATTTATTTTAAAAATACTTGGACATTTTTTTTTTTTTTTTTTCATGTCAGGAATATTTTAAATTAGTAATTAGTGAGGAGGGATGCGTTGAACTTTTAAAAATAACAAAGAGCAATTATATCACTTAGACTACCACTACTTGGACATTCCTAATTGACTAATTTTGTTGTTTTATATACACAAAGTATATAAAATAAAGGAGATCAGATATATATATATGTATATAATTTTTTTTGTTTACATCAAATCAAATACTTTTTTGGCAAAAGAAAGAGAAGCTAATGCATGACAAATCATATTTGCGTGCAAAAAGTAAAGAGTGAAGAAATTATGCTCAAAACTGTTTGTTTAATCATAATTTTCAAGAAGCTACCAAGAGGGTAACATAATCATTGCTCTAACCATGCATGCTGGTCCCACTTAATAATCTCAAAGTCTCAATTCCAGCTGCGCAAATTAACCTCAACCCCTATAGAAAAATCAAAGTCTTCTTCGCTGATTAATTATCATCCAACCGACTACCCGCCATTTCCCCGAACTCTCTCCGAGACAATGAGAAGCCCCAACTCAATGGACGATGGCCGAAACCCTGGCTCCGGCGCAGGGAGCACACCGGACCGTATGACCAAGTCGCCGAGCTCCGTCTCCGTATACTCCTCCTCGTCCTCCGCCTACAAGTCAACTCCAGGCCGCGCCGTCAAGATCGCCGCTAAATCGGTCGCCGGAGTTTTTGTCGCTTGTTTCACTCCGCCGGAGGTCAAGACGTCGAAGAATTGGGACGATTCTTTTGAAGCTAAACCTCCTTCTGGTAATTACTGTTCTAGATTTATTTTGAAAAAGTAAGAAATTTTGAATTATTGTGGTCAAGTGGTTAATTAGGTGTAAATCAGGTGTTGAATTAGGTTTGGTTGGTAATAGTGTTTGGATCTTATGGTTTGAGTTATGAGTTTCCGTTCTTTTGCTGATTTTTCATTCGTTTGGTGGCTTAGAGAACGGTGGAAAAATGAAACAAGTCAAATTGGTTTTTGAAACTCGTGTTTTATATGTGAACTTTTAGTTGCCAAGTAGATGTTTGTTTGTTTATGGTGTTCGAAAATGAAATTGTTGAGATTCTGAAGTTTGATCTCTTTCATTCCTTACATTTTCCCGGCAACCAATGGGAAGTTTTCTTCTTTATGCCTTTTATAATTACCTGTTAGAATTTGTGTCAGTGTGACCAAGATTTTATATTCTCTTTCCTTTTAACAATTGAATGAAATTCAATATTATCCTGTGTAATTTGTTAAATCCTTAGTTTGTTTTTACTAATAACTCAATTTGGTAAAGGAATCATGCATTTTCAGTAAAGTTGCAAACTCTTTATATATATATTCATGCATTGTCTTTCTCACCCTAACTTTTGTTGTCAGTTTTCTTTGATTTATTCCGAATATTCCTGGATTAGCTCTGAATTCTGAACTATGCTGAATAATTTCAGAAACCCCAGTTTTTTTTATTATATATTTTTTAATGATTGAATAAAAAGAAAAGGAAAATTTTCTGACACTTTCTTGCATTTAATTCCTACCTCTTGTTATTGGTAGTGATGATCGTGCTTTTTTTGGTCCTTTTGAATGCATCTTTGAAATCTTTCTTTGATGATCTACTCTTAACATTTTAGGAGAACTCAAACTCTGCCATTCAATCCCCTGTTCATTATCTTATGTATGCATTTCCATGAGAGCATAATGAGAATTTTTGAGACTGAGATTTAATCTTTTCTTTATTAGCTTTCATGAAAATGGACTAGATGATGTTGGAATAAATTAATTGATTGTTCAATTCTTAGATGTATCAGACGCATCTGGTGGTGGTAGTGAAAGGAAGCGTGGTTCAAATCGTGGGATCTATAGCAGTTCAAACAATTCAACACACTCGAGAGAGCCTGGTGGTATAAAATTTACCATGGCAGAAATCTCTAAGGCCACGAGAAACTTCTCCCCCACCTTCAAAATTGGACAAGGTGGTTTTGGGACAGTTTACAAAGGACGACTTGAAGATGGAACCCTTGTTGCGGTTAAACGTGCTAAAAAGGTGTGTGGTTGATCAGTTACTATAGTGTGCTTTCAGTAGTTGTCTTGAAACCAAACCGAGTAAAATGTATTTTTTAACTATCGTCTCTCTGCAGAGTGTATATGATAAACATTTGGGTGTGGAATTTCAAAGTGAGATTCGAACTCTGGCACAAGTGGAACATCTGAATTTGGTCAAGTTTTATGGGTGTTTGGAGCATGGAGATGAAAGAATTGTTGTCGTGGAGTATGTTCCAAATGGAACTTTAAGAGAACACTTAGATTGTGAGTTCTCTTTGACCTTGTCTAGATTGCTAGTTGCCATGTTCTCTGTGCCTTTTTGTGTATGTGCGCACTTGTGTGTGTGCACGCTCCCGATGATTGTATACATGACATGTGCTTGTAAACTTAAATGCTGAATATGTTGTAAGTGATTTTTCACACAGGCATTCGTGGCAATATTCTTGATCTTGCTGCCCGGCTTGATATTGCAATAGATGTGGCCCATGCAGTTACCTATCTCCATATGTATACAGGTCTGTATTTGTTTGCAGCTGTCATATTCGTTTGTTGGAATGAGCAAATTCAAGTTTCAGTTTGCTCCCTGAGTTGTTGCATCTCTTTCAGGTGACCTAATTTGATGATGATTTGCTTTGCTTGCAGATCACCCCATCATTCATAGAGATATCAAGTCTTCTAACATTCTCCTCACGGAAAACCTTCGAGCCAAAGTGGCCGACTTTGGGTTTGCTCGACTGGCAGCAGACAGTGATTCTGGTGCAACCCATGTATCTACACAAGTAAAAGGAACTGCTGGCTACTTAGACCCCGAATATCTGAGAACCTATCAACTTACTGAGAAAAGTGATGTTTATTCATTTGGTGTGTTGTTGGTGGAACTAGTCACTGGCAGGCGCCCTATTGAACCTAAACGGGAGCTGAAGGAGCGCATAACTGCAAGATGGGTATTATTCTCCTTTATGTCATGTCTTTGATCGCCATTCTAATATATTAATATTCTACTCTTAACTATTTCAAGAAATTTACTGTTATTGTCCTTCTGGTGGGTTGGATTGGTGAAAAACGCAGGCCATGAAAAAGTTTTCTGATGGAGATGCGGTGTTAATATTGGATCCTAGGCTGGAAAAAAATCCTGCAAATAATTTTGGTCTAGAAAAGATTCTTGAACTAGCCTTGCAATGTTTAGCTCCTCACAGACAAAATCGCCCCACCATGAGGAGGTGTGCCGAGGTCCTTTGGAGCATCCGCAAAGATTACAAAGAGGTATCAGCTTCAGACATCCATTCACTCTCCTCTCGTTCCCTTATGAGTTCTTCGATAAGAGAAGAATAAGCAAATGTATGCAATTCAGGGCAAGGGTTCAATATTGGTGAAGTTCAATTTGCAGTGGATATAGAATTGTAAAGGGAAAACATATTGGGAGAACCAATATGTATTATATATATTTCGGAGAACCAATTGCTTGAGCATCCATGAAGGATTTCATGGTAGAAGAAAGCCAATAAAATTTTAGAAACAGAGATGCACACGCATTGCTTCAAAAAGTTAGGTTTGTTGCAAAGATCATGAAAGGGATTTGTTCATGAGGTAGCCTAGCTTGTGTGTATAGGAAATTTGATTTTTGAGAAAGAGAATTAACCCTGTATCCTCTTAATTTTGTGATGTTTATTCTTGGAGGTCTAATTAGTGTCATTTGAAGGGATTTTTGTAATTATTATATTGAAAACTTGTTGGGGTTTTTTTTTTTTTTTTTTTTTTTAACAGCTTGTAATTTGGTTTTGGATTCACCCTTTTACAATTTATTACTTTTTTCCAGTATTTTTTTTTTATTGGCATTTTTTATTTTGTTTTTCAGCCATTCTTTGAAATCAGAAATTAACGAACTAGGTCACGACCAAAATTGGAAATTCCAATGTCACGAAACAAAGCAACCGAGAAAACCATAAAAGAGCTATCAAACAAGAGTGTGCTGACTGCTGAGTCAACAAGGTTCACTTTTAATACTTAAAAATGCTATAGACATTGAATTATTGAACTGCACCACGGTGGCTAAACAACCCCAACAAAGAGGGCATAATCCAAAACAACTATGACTTGTCAACCAATATATATTACTTCAAAATTTTAAATACTAAAATTATCTTTTATATATATATTATCTTTTAGGTATCTGATACAATAAACTCTATACTAATCACTATATTCCTGATACCATATGAGATAATTGAATATGCTAATCATATGGAATACCCAATTGAACTCTGATAGTAAAAAAAAAATATGGAGCTTAAAATCAAGGACATGAAATGTAAAGTTGAGTATAAACATAAACGAAGGAAAAAAAAAAACACATTTACTATCATTTTGATTCTCAGGAATCATTTGCTAAGAAAATATTTTTTTATCCTATTTTCTAAGAAAAAATTTTAAAAAAGGAAAAAATTGAAACGTTAATGGCGCTAGTGATCCTTAATTTCAAAAATAGAAAAATCAACTCCCTTTAAATTAGTACTATCAATGTTGTAATTGGTTGTAATTAGAGTGACATATTTTTAGTTTGTTGAACAAATTAGTCTTTAATCATAGATAGACATGGACAAATAAATTTTTTTCTCTAGTTTCATATATATAAAACTAAGATTTTTTTTTTTTTTTTTTTGCACCGTTTGCTTTTATAAAATTTATCATCATATCATATAAGCCTGTTAAGTTATGTGTTTTTTGCTTTTGTTTTACTTTATTTATTCACTTTACCAATATCACATGAACGAATAAATTTATAAAAATAAATTTATGATTTTTTTTTTTCACAAATAAATAATAAATTTAATAATTTATGATGACATACACGGATCAACAACGGAGCAGATGCACACAAGCTATATGTAAGAACCGAAGCGAGACGCCACGTGGCCTCCTGTTAGTGACTTAGGTTTAAACATTCTTGTCGTCCTCTCCGTCCCCACCCGGGCCCTTTATTTCTTTATCTCCGCTCCAAGAATCACTTTGTCCCTCCTTTCCTCGCTAATTATCCCCCATAGTTTTAAGTTTAATCCGAAGCTTTTGTGTGTGTATACATATATAGATATAGAGAGATGAGTGTGATCGATTTGATAACTAGAGTGGACGCAATATGCAAGAAATACGACAAGTACGACATCGATAAACACAACGACCTCAACATCTCCGGCGACGATGCTTTTTCCCGTCTTTTTGCCGCCGTCGAGGCCGACCTCAATCAAGCCCTCCAGGTCTCCCCTCCTCCTCTCTCTCTAGACTCATATGCTCTGGAGCTAGAGTTCTTTTCTCTCTATATATAATATGCAATTGTGTTTCTTTATGTATGTGTAGAGATCAGACGCTGTGGCAACAGAGAAAAACAGGGCAACAGTTGTCGCCATTAATGCTGAGATACGGAGAACCAAGGCTCGCTTGCTTGAGGAACTTCCCAAATTGCAAAGATTAGCGCTTAAAAAGGTCTTTTCCTAGTCTGTTATGCTTATATATATATATATATATATTAATTGTTCTGTTTTGTTCTATTACTGTTTTCTGATGCCTCACCTTCTGTTTGGTTGCCCAGAAAATTGAGGAAAGTAAAATTGTTTGATTTATTTTTGCATTGGTTTTGAAAAAAAGAAAAGAAAAAACATTGAATTAGCAACGGAATTGTGGTGTGCTTAGTCAAATAAAGGTTTTAGATTTTTGGTTCTAATGTTAAATAAATATAGAATTAATTTTGATTAAATTAATCAAAAAAACAAGTGGAGCATGACAGCAATTAAATACATTTCTGTCATTTTTTTTTCACCCTAGAACTCGTTACTCGTGTATGCGTTATAATGGGTATCATGTAATGTGGTATTCTACTCAACTATGCCAATCAATTTTAGTGAAAGCATGCTTATCATTTGCAGTAGTAACTTCTTCTTCTTTTTTGCCCTTTTCTTTTCTTTCTCACTATTTGTTTGTTCTAGAGCAAAATAGTGATTAGTGGGTAATCAGTGCGTGTGGACAATTTGTTTATATATGTTGAATTGTTGATGGGTAGGGTAATAAATATGTTGAGAAGAGTCATTATCTTAAATGAGTATTCATAGGTCAAAGGACTTTCTAGAGAGGATCTTGAGGCTCGAAGTGATCTGGTTGCTTCACTAAAAGAGAGGATTGAAGCGATACCTGATGGGTCTACAAATGGAGCAAAACAAAATGGTGGTTGGTCAGCTTCATCCTCACATACAGGAATCAAAATAGACTTCCCTTCAGGTAACAAACATATAGAGAAAAGTCAATTCCCAATTGGTTTCTTTTGATTCTTTTTGTAATTCCACTTTTTTCCCCATACTTTATCAGATGGAAAATTTAATAAGGAGTACTTTCAGAATACTGAAGAGTCGACCAATTTTAGGCAGGACTATGAAATGCGAAAAATGAAACAGGCAAGTGGTCCTTTTATTATTACGCTTCACTTTTATGTCTTCCTTAGTATACCCATTTTATTTTGTAATATGTATCACGCTTGCATTGCTTTAGATTTATATTTAAATGTAGTCTCCTTTTAGCAATCGGTGGAATATATCGTTATGCAAGCGAGATAAGTCATACTTGTATTTATATTATTAATTGGTTGAATGAATTAACTTTTATATGATTGCTTCAACTATAGGAGTGTTTGGAGGGGTTTTGGGCAAACATGGTCACTCGTAAATCTAAGTTTGTAGGGAATGACAATTTTTGCTAATTCGCTCAAAGCCTTGTACTAAAGATTCCTAACATATAAACCATTTTGTTTACCTATAGGATCAAGATTTGGATGTAATAGTAGAAGGATTGGATACATTGAAGAACATGGCCAATGACATGAATGAGGTTTGGTTACATTATTCTTCTACCTTAATATCCGATATAAAATGCATGGCGCAAATGTCATTCTTATTGTCGTTGCCTTTAATAACTTTTATTTTTATGCTTCCTATGTCATGTGCAGGAATTCGATCGGCAAGTTCCATTGATGGATGAAATAGATGACAAGGTACCTTTTTTTTTGGAATCATCCTCGTACCTTCCGGTCTATTAGGGAGCATAGCATTGGGTTTGTGTGCACCAAAAACTCTTGGTGGGTCGTCCTTCAGCACTGATGGTGATGGTGGAGCCAGAATAACTACCCTGAGCGACCCAAAAGAAGTTGGGGGAATGTAATTGAATAAAAACGAACAGTAACAAGTGTTTGATGATATTTCTATGACTTGGAGGCTCAACAAGTGTTGAGCATTGCATGTTGTATAATTACAAATTAAGCAGTGTTTGTTTGACACTATTGTTGCAGGTTGACAGGGCAACCTCTGACCTCAAGAACACTAATGTGAGACTCAAGGATACGGTGACCCGGGTATGTGGAATTGTAAAAGAATACAAACTTGAAACTTAGGTATCTTCCTTTCCGTCCCTAATTCCTTTATTTTTATGTGTATTTTGATATTTCAGCTCAGGTCCAGTCGCAACTTTTGCATCGACATCATCCTCTTATGTCTAATTTTAGGAATCGCTGCGTATTTATACAAGTAAGTTCGTTCTTCAAGCATATTATTAACCTGGATTTTTGTGGCATAGATCTTATTGTATGCTCTCTTCCCATTCAGTTCAAATTAAGCTGGTTGTTTCTTGGTTTATTTGTCTTTCCATAAGGTGATACCCCTGGTTACCCAATAATTTCCAACAGAAAAGCAGAGAAAATAGATACCCCTTCCAAATGCTATATAAAGCAAAACGGTGATCAGTGATTCTCTCTTTTGCAGTGTGTTAAAGTGAACCAAGAATTCCGACAATTGCGTGGTCGACGGCATTTCTATGCTTACAAGGATTCTGTGTGCATTCGTATATTCTCTCTCTCTTTTTTTTTTTTTTTTTTTTTCCTGAAACAACTTCTTCCTATAATTTTGATGTACCAGTATAACTCATCAGTGCCTGTAAAATATACACTTTTTTTCCCGCTGAAAAATTAGTTTAATTTTGGTTCAAGCTATACTTCAATTTTCTTCAAATTAGGCAAGTGTTCTTCATATTGGTGTCAATCAAGCTTTAAAGCGCATGGTATTTGTCAAAAGAACAGGAGGATATGCCTGCTTGTATAAGTACAAATAGAAACTATTTAATACAAGAATGAGGATGATGATTATAAGAAAGAATATAATATAGGGCAAAAGAGAACTGCAAACAAGGAAGAGAGAAAAATTTGCTATAATTCAATTCTTTTCATTAAGTGTATCCATACAATATAACATTACCCTTATTTATTTATAGGGAATGATACTGACTATAGCCATCATATGTACCATAGTATTAAGTTCATTCATTACTTCAATTTTTGGCGCTATCATCACAATTGTTCAAGTTGCCTTCTAATTCACAATTCCAATGCATGTACTAAAAGTGTATTTAAGAATGTGGATCCCACAGATATCATAACACTCCCCCTTGAAGTTCACAATGCTATACTAAGAATATGTCTCGTTAAAACATTATCAGAAAAACCTATTGGGACAAAACCTGAGCGAAGGAAAAATAGTATAATATTCTTGTGCGTCTGGAAAAAATATTGCATGGTTTAGAACTGCCTCATTAAAACTTTGTCAGGAAAATTCATTGGGGCAAAACCTGAGCTAAGGAAAAAGAGTATAGTAAATGTCAATACCTTTTTAAGTTCTCCCCCTCATCAATGCCAAAGATCTTTAAGTTGTCACATTACAATGTTGTGTACCAATTTCTTGAACGCCATGGTTGACAGTGCCTTAGTCAACAAGTCTGCTAAATTTTTACATGAATGTATTTGCTGAATATCAATTTCACCATTCTTTTGGCATTCATATGCATAAAAGAATTTTGGTGAGATGTGTTTCGTCTTGTCACTTTTGATATAACCCTCTTTCATCTGTGCAATGCATGCAACATTATCTTCATATAATATTATGGGGCTATTTGTTATTGATGAGAGGCCACGTGTTGATCTAATGTGATGGATTATGGATTGTAACCAAATGCATTCCCTGCTGGCCTCATGAATTGTAAGTATCTCAAAATGATTTGAAGAAGTGGCAATCATTGTCTGTTTCATAGAGCACCATGAGATAGCAGTGCCACCACAAATAAACACATACCCTATTTGTGATCGAGTTTGATGTGGGTCAGAGGGATAACCAGCATCTACATATCCAATTAACTGGGATTTTGATTCTTTTGAATAAAACAATCACATATCAATTATTCCGCGAAGATATCGCAATATGTTTTTGACTCCATTCCAATGTCTACGGGTTGGTGTAGAACTGTGTCTTGCTAATAAGTTAACTGAAAAAGCAATGTCAGGTCGTGTGCAATTTGCAAGATACATAAGAGCACCAATTGCACTAAAATATGGTACTTCAGGATCAAGGAGTTCCTCATCATCTTCTGGAGGTCGAAAAGGATCTTTCTTAACATCAAGTGATCAGACAACCATTAGTGAGCTCAAGGGATGGGTTTTATCCATATAAAAACACTTCAGAATCTTTTTTGTATATGTTGACTAGTGGATGTGGATTCCTCCCCATAAATGTTCAATTTGCAGTCCAAGACAAAAAGTTGTCTTTCCGAGATCTTTCATCTTGAATTCTTTCTTTAAATAAGTGGCAGTCTTCATGAGTTCTTCAGAAGTTCCCACCAGATTCAAATCATCAACATATACTACAACAATAGTAAAACTTGATTCTGTTTTGTTAATAAAAAAGCTTGGATAAAGATTACTATTCACATACCCTTCTTTTATTAAGTACTCACTGAGGTGATTGTACCACATGCGCCTCGATTGCTTCAATCCATACAAGGATCGTTGTAATTGAGTACATACTATATGGTTTTGTTTTTGGCATTTTGAAACTGTCGGGAATCTTCATGTAAATATCATTATCTAATGATCCATATAAGTATGACGTTATCACGTCCATTAGATGCATATGCAATCTTTTGGTGACTACCAAATGTATTATGAATCTAAAAAGTGTTTGCATCCATTATCGGAGAGTATGTTTCGTCATAATCAATATCTGATCTCTATGAGAATCCTTGAGCTACTAGTCGGGCTTTAAATTTTATAATTTCATTATTCTCATTTCATCTTTGTACAAATACCCATTTGTACCCAACAGGTTTTACACCGTCAGGTGTCTGGACCACAAATCCAAAGAATTTTCATTTAACTAATACAGTTAGCTCTGCCTGTATTGCTCTTTTCCATGACGGCCAATCATGTCTCTGTCGATTTTTTTCGACATTATGAGGTTCCGGATCCTTACTATTTATATTAAAAACAATTGTAGAAGAGAATATAGTGTTCATGAAAATTTCATTTATTTTCCATTTCTTTCATAATTCATTGAGATCTCAATATGTCTAGGTACCTTTACAACATTATCAAAGTTAGCTAACTTGACCTCATCAAGTCATTAGGCCTCGTCAGGTTCCTTTGCCATATAAAAGGCATATGTTTTATCAAGGGCAACATTTATCATTGTTAGTTAATTAGGTCTCTTCAGGAGTACCCTTTTCATCATTCATCGTTCTCTTTGGCAGGTGCCTCATTTCATCATTGGGTTTCTACTGGAGCACTCATTTCATCATGCTCCGTTGCATGTACCACATTAAGTGCCTCTGTCTCATCAAGGGCTACTTTATCATTGTTAGCTAACTGGGCCTTATCAAGAGCGCCCGTTTTATTATGCACTTCCTTCTAGTGCTTTTCACTTTCATAGAACAGAATCTTTTGTACCGACTGGTCTGCCACGCTTCATGCGTGCTTTAGATGCATTTGCAACGCTGACAAACTATCCCATCGAGATATCAACTCATGGTGATATTGTTTTTTAGTTGGCACATATGATATTATTACTTTCTTTGTGTCAGTGAATGCATTTGGTAATTGATATGCAATAATTTGTAAATGAATAATCCTTTGATCTTCTTGTTTATATTTTCCTTTGAACTTCTTGCTCGTATATATAATTTTAAAGCATTCCAGTAATATCATTTTGCATTTTTGATCTTACATTTTCTTCCCCTCAAGGTATGATAACATTCTTATTCAAATGATAATCAGCACATCGTGCTATAAAGACATCACATATCAGGGGTTCAAATTATTTTATAAACAAATAAGAAAATAATTTTAGCAAACGAAATATGTAAGTACAAAATAAGCAAACATGTTTTTGGCGGTATAACAATACCTATAAGATAATAAAGTTTTTCTAGTATTTATTTATTATATTAGGTAATGGAAGTGAGACAAATATATTTCACATTACCTTCATCTTGTTGCGGAAAATAATTTTGATAACAAAAGGATTGTGTGTGATGGTCTTACTGTCCACAAGACGTATATCCTTACCTTTAGTTATAGTTTAATTAGGTCTCTGCCTACTTAAATATGCAAGTTTCATATTTTGATAACTTAAAATAAACTAACATATAAAATAAAACATGCTCAATAACAGAGATGATAAAAGGAAGTATAAATAAGATATGTGTATATTACTAATTAAATAATTAGTTTAACCCATAAAAGCTGAAATATTCATAAGCATCACATTTCTATCTTTGTCTCATTTTCTTGGATTGTGACTTGGTAAAATGCTTTGAAGCATACGGTTAGAATCAGATAAATACTTAGAAGCATATTTTGCAACCTTTTTCTCTTTGATGTTACACTGATAATAAGTAATTTCACATTGATCAAATTTATCATCGACACACTGATCAATTTCGCATTGATAACAAACAACATGTGCCATAAGAGTTGAGGCAAATTCTCCCTATTTGCTTGTTTCATATTATTTTGGTCCCACCTTTAGGGATACAGTGTGAAATTTGAAATATAATCTCCATGGTGTTGCTATTTAATTTTGCCACAATTACACACACGACCACATCCATGACCGCGAAATGAGGCTGTATTCACCTTAGGGATCGTTTTCGATCCGGTCGGATTAGAAATTTCTTAACAAAAGCTATTTATTTTGTTCTACCATAAACAAACATGATATTAGCTTTAAATATTTCATAAATCTATATACTTAGTGTGATTAGTGGAGTATCACTTGTTCAATAAATATCTTTTTCAATCTACGCCCTCGGCGTGAACAAAAAATGGAGTATCTCTTTATCAATATATGCCATTCAATAATATTTTCCTCCACATCAAATATTTCATAAATCTACGCACTCGGCATGATAAGTGAATGATATTCCTTTCAATATATACTCATGATTAATTATTTTTCCACATTATCTCAATATAGCTGATTGCAAACAAGGCCGAATTATATTCACCAATAATTGTATAATCTTGCAACCGCAGTTGCATTTCTTACATACTGAACTTTTGAGATGATCACGATACTTTAGATGATTGTATCTTTCTTTCAATTTTTTCCACAAATTCAGTGGATCTCTTTCAGTGAGGTATTTAGTTTTTAGCTCTTTACTAATATGGCGACGAAGAAAAATTATGGCCTTTGCCTTATCTTGTGGTGATGCATCATTTTCTTCTTGAATTGTAATTTCAAGACCCATGACATCTAAATGGATCTGAGCATCCAGAATCCAAGATAAATGATTTTTTGCTGGAAATGTTCAGAGTAATAAATTCCAGCTTTGTCAAGTTTGACATTTTCAGAAGATAAATAATTTTTTGTCGGAAATGTCCAGGGCAATAAATTCCAACTTTGTCAAGTTTGACATTTTCAGAATAACTAGATGTAACAACAATATAAGAACACAATTTTAGCATAATATAAAAATACACGTATATCTTAATAATAAAATGACATTAAGTAAAACAATATGAACAATTATAATTTAAGGAATAAAGATGGTGAAACCAGCCATTAAATCATTAATTGATAAAGGCGGTTAAACCGATCATTAAATAATAAAGGCGAAAATAAATAAAATTTTCTTACTTTTTGGAGTGAGAAATATAATATTATTTGGTAAAGCAAGCAAACACAACAATCTATCAAAACTAATATCACAAAATATATAGAGAGAGTTGAGATAGAAAGAGGGAAAGAGAGCTTCTTTTTCAAGACTCAGATAGTTAGAGCTCATGCTGATAACGTGTTGTAAATATAAGAAAGAATATAATTTAGGATGAAAGAGAACTGCAAACAGGGAAGAGAAATAAATCTGCTATGATTCAATTCTTTTCATTAAGTGTATCCATACAATACAACATTACCCCTATTTATAGGGGATGATACCGACTATAGTCATCATATGTACCAATAGAATTAAGTTCCTTCATCACTTCAGTTTTCGGCTTCATCATCACAATTGTTCAAGTTGCCTTCCAATTCACAATTCCAATGCAAATACTGAAAGTGCATTTAAGAATGTGGATCCCACATATATCCTAACATTTCCTTGAAAATACCAAAGTTGCCTTATTTCAGGGACTTCAGGTTCCCGGCCTTTGGTTTTCTATTTTGGACCGACCCGGATTGGCATGTAAAAATGGGAAGAGTGATCGCCGGGCACGCCCGACTTGATTTACACCACTTGTATTAACTTTGTATACTTATGATTTATTATTATGTTTATGGGGGTGAAAATTAAAGTAAATTTGTTTTAGTTTGGTTTGATCTTCCACTGTGAAAAGGCCAAAAGTGTTCAACGTTGCTCAAAACTTTTTAACTGAACTAAAATTTTCACATTTGGAAAATTATATTTCAAAGATATATATATTTTTTTGGGTAATTTATTTGAAAGATAATTTTGATTGTGAAGAAGAAACAAAACAAAAGAATAATTAATTAATGTCTTTAGAAAAATAGAATAAATTATGGTAAACACTTTTTAGTTAATTCTATTGGTACTGACTCGTAAAAATTAGTTAATACTTGCAACTCCTTACGAGTGTGTTTTTTTTTTTTTTTCCTTCCTTCCTATAAATAGTCTTCAGTCTATCCACCTAAAAATTGACATAACTAGCACTAGGCAATGACATTTTCCTCAACTGGCCAAAACTTACTATAGATGATGGATTTTGCTTAATCTAAGAATTTGAATATTTTGTTAAAATACATGCAAAGCTTTTAAAATTAAAGCAAGATTGAAAAAATATATGTTTTTGGGAATGTTTTTTTCTTAAAAGTATACTAAGACGAGGCATAGAATCACAAGCTATTTAAAACTTCGTGAACATTTTTTTAGAAGTGTTTTTCGTTTTTTATATCGAGTTTTCTAAGGATCAAAAAATAAAAAATTTGAGCTATTTTCAATGCACAAGCATAAATTATGTTAGATGTGAGACTCTCTGTTAAACATCATAAGGAATCGTAATACTCTTATACTCGATGAATAATAAATGAATCAAGAACTCCCTAATACGCAGGGGATTCTGTGTTGTTTCAATGCACATACACGAAGTTCTAAGTTGAGCCTTGCGCGACCAGTATTGGACTGTTTGTTGTGCATTAAAATGGCACCGTATAAAGTTCAAATATATCTAGAAAAGTTAAACTTTTCCTATGAGATAGTCTTTATGAGAATTTGTCTAATAAATTATAATATCAAAAAACGAGTAATCAAATAGTTTGTCTCGTGTAGAATGTAAGTTGATATAAATGAAACTGTGGACCATTTTATATGTAAATGTATTCATCTTCAGGTAGTGTGGACGATAAGCTTATTGAGGTTGAATTTTGAGGTTTTAGCGTATAATACTGGCCTAATGGGACGGGTGAAGTTGTTTAATAATTGGAAAGGGGAGAATTGTTTAAAAAAGGTGTGCTAGTTTATCCTCTCTTGCACGTGATTTGCACCTTGTGTCATTTTAACAAATTTATTAAACTTGAAAATTTGACACTTCATATATGGTTCATAATTGATAATTTTATTTTTAACAAATTATAGTCTACAGTAAGAAATCAACGTATTTTCATACAAAATTTTGACAATATGGTAAGTTGGTGTAGTATTTTAATTATGTGGGTACTAGACTCACCATTTTGGCACATGTGTAGTGTAGTGTTACAATTATGTGGGTGTTTTGCCCGGTGTATTGCATTAACTTTAATTTAAAAATTTTATTACTAACAACCAATCTTTAACTATAGTATAAAATTAATTACTTTATAAAGTATGTCTAATGATCTTGCAAGACTGTTCTAAAGATACGTACTTAAGGGGCATTACTTTCATCTTGATTTTATGTGTATGATTTTACATTTTGAAACCATTTAACCGTGAGAAATTTGATATATCTAGACATATGCATTGAGTCTTTTGTGAAAACTCATAAAATTAAGTGATAGTCATTTTATTTTTTCTTAATAAAGTGTTTGATTATGAATAAATTTGATCTCTTCTTGGTTAAAAAAAATTGTAAACTTTGTTTAATTCTTTTTTTGAAATTTTAATTTGATGTTAATTACCTTACTATATTCTACTCAATGTTTCTTATTTGAATGTAATTTGCATGCACATCGCACATTGAATCATATTAACAATATTGTTAAATATACTTAGTGAATCTGATTTTTTTACTTTCAGTCTTAACATGTTAGAGATCCACACGCCAACAATCATCGTTATAGTTATTTGAACCAACAACTTTCGTCTCAAATTATAGAAGAGATACCACTCGAATATTTTTTTTTTTTTTTTTTCCCCTGGCAAACAAATATCACTTCATAAAAACATAAAAGAAGTATATGAATCATCCCTTACTAAGGCAAGGCGGTGGTCCTGACCACATACAGAAACTTAGCAAAAGTAAAAATAAGCATACCCTACAACATAATATGAAAAGATAATCCTTCATATTGCAAACTAACTAGTATTGACCAAGTAGCTTGCCAAGGAGCCAGTATAGGTTGAGAGCTAGGGCCACGTGTACAAATAGTAACCCTAAAAGCGTTGCTCATCTTCTACGCACAATTGACCAAGTCATAAGTGCCTATAACAAGTGCACAGTACTTCTCATTGATAGAGGACATGAAATGACCGCCGGAACCCAAGATGACAATGACGTGTTCGTCGGCGATACCTGAGCAGCGAAGACACCTATGGCCACAACAAACCTCTGCCAATCCCAAAAAGCATCAGAAAATCCATGAACCAAAAGCTTGTCCATTGTTGAAAGGTGTCGTATAACACCCATCCGTAGTTCAAACTCCATGGTGTGAGAAGGAGGCACATCACTGCCGAATGGTGGATCCGTCATGGAAACCATAGAGAGGTAACACTCGAATGGAAAGAAACAAAGGAAGTCCAATAAAGAGGGTAGGATCCAAAACAACACAAATAACAATTTAGCACCAAAAAGGAAAATAAAATCACTGTAACAATACCTGGATCAAAAGGAAAGAGAGGAAAAGATGAACCTAATGAGATTGCCAATAATAAAAACCAAGTAATGACACAACCCCCAGTAGAGATTCGGTATCGATGTAACTAAGCCGATAAACCGATTTGATCTTTTATAGGATACATTGATAATATTAGGAGAAAACATGGAACCCAAAACAAAGAGATTGAGACCAGAAAATGATGGACAAACAAACATAAGGTCCAAATTTGAGAGGTAAGGCCACACCCAGATATGTAGATAGCAAGCCCGATGAAAGAAACCCACATGATCCCAAGGTTGAAGAAACCCATGAACCCAGAGACCACCCCCAGGATCCCATGGCTGAAGAACGACGACAACCTGTACCTTAGCCTAAAGAACACCGAAAACATCCGGCATTCCTGTTTTAACACCCACCCAAATCGAAAGATACCATAGACAAGAACAGAGCCAAGAGTAGATCCATTCTCTATCCATGACGTCTCGACATAATGCGAGAAACTCTGCACTTGCAGAGAAACTTCTACACAGAGGAAGACATCCACCACTCGAGTTAAGTTCTGTGATTAATAAATTCATATTTTTTAATTATATTTTTTTACCTATCGACATAATAAAGAGAGACAACATTAAGTAAAGAGAAGATTTTCAATTGGGACAAACATCCCACTCAGATACCCTTTTTACAGAGAAGTGACCATTTATCAAGTTTATGGGCAACTTAATAACATTGACAAGGAACCTAATGTATAAGACAAAACTTAGACGTTGTTGACAAAAAGACCACATCGTCTAACTATGTAGAAACAAAACATAATAGACTTTTGGTCCAGTTTCATATCAACATAATTATAGCCCCAGTTACGAATGAGTTTAAAACTCTTTTTTTTACATATTTGTTTCAGCTTGAAGAGCACTTTGGATCATTTGACAATAGAAATGGGCAATTCTAATTGGAAGACCTTGATGGACCCTAAGGATACACCCACCCCCATATTCCAAAGAAGTATGATTAAAAAAAGTATCTGTATTCAATTTCGGATGCCCGGAACAAATGAGCAACTTAGTAAATGAGAAAGATGAAGAATATTGAAACGGTCATCTTTTTTTAAAACCTTCTTGAAATTATTAAAATTAATTAAAGCTCTGCTGGAATTTTTTGAGGATCCTATTTCTTACCATTGAAAACTAGTTATTCCTACTATGCCAAATTTGCCAACATGAAAAATAGGCCATACAAAATAAATCATCTTGGCTTTGTTCCATTCAGACGACCATAATTCCATTTATGGTTTCAAGTTGGAACTGTATCAAGATCCACATCAATTTTTAAACTCAAACACTAAACCACCTTCGTAGTAGAATATTGACAGAGCATATGAAGAGTTGTTTCTACACCAACACCACAGAGATTGCATGTATCTTCATGGATGATTTTTTAAATTGTGAAGAATATGATGTGTATCGTGAAAGCTTTGTTGTAAAAAGAAATGATTTTTTTGCTTGAATGAAATTTCCATAATTGCTTCAAATTATATTAAAATTCTTGCATCAAACTACAATTGGCTTATGCAACACGGGAATAAGGATGATTTAACAACAACAACGCAATCTTGCATACATTTCGAAAAGGAAGCCTTACTATTGCACCAAATTTGCCAACATGAAAAGTAGATTGTACAAAATAAATCTAATAGTATTGTTGGCTTTATTCATTTCAACGACCATAAAATTCATTTATGGTTCCAAGTCGAAACTGCATCAAGATCCACATAAATCCTTAAAGGACTCAAACGTTGTAGTAGAGCATTGACATGCATATGAAAAGTTGTTTATGCACTAATACTATACCATAAACTTTGCATTATCTTTGCGAATAATTTTCTTTGAAATTGTGAAAAATATGAAGTCTATCTTAAAAACTTTACCATAAAAACAAAAAAGGTTTTTTCGCTTCAATGAAATCTTCCATAGTTGTTTCCAATTACACTAAAATTCTTGCATCAAAGTACAATTGGCATACGCAACAAGGAAAGGAAGGGGATTTAATAACAACAATGAAATCTTGCACGAGTTTCGAACAGAGAGTCATTCTTAGTGCGCCAAATTTGCCAACATAAAAAGGACGCTATACAAAATAAATCAACAATATTGCTGGCTTTGTTTCATTCAACCGATCATAAAATCTATTTATAGTCCTAAGTTGGAATTGTATCAAGATCCACATCAATCCTTAAAGGACTCAAATGTCAAACCACCTGTAGTAGGACCTTAACATAACATATGAAGAACATCGCATGCAACGAGTTCTTTTTGCACCAACTCCACAAAGTTTGCTTGTATCTTTGCGAATGATTTTCCTACATTTCAAATTGTGAAGAACTGAAAGTCAATCATGAAAATTATCATACAAAGAAAAGAAATTTTCATTTGGATGAAACCTTTTAGAATTTTTTTCAATTGCACTAAGATTTTTCCATCAAATTACAACTAGCTTATGCAAAAAGGAAAGAAGCTATGATCTAACAACAACAATGCAATCTTGCACGCGTTTCGAAAAGAGAATTGCCCATTAGAACAAGGACCCCAAATTTTCACCTCTTCGTCTCCTGTTCCCACAAAATTGTTCGATGAGCTGGACATCTCAAAAATTAAAAACGGATTGCACAAGGTTTGGACTTTATGATTTTAATTCCTTATTATCGAAATCTATTGCTTGGAAAAAAAAGGCCCCTTCGACGCGACATGACAATATGTTGAAAGATTAGGATGTCTTTTGACTTAAATATTATGATGAAAAGCTGATTTGCATTGGATTTTTTCTTTGTCCTCAAGTAAAAAATATATATATGTACAATGTTATTGTTTTCTCTTTTTTGTATTTGAAAATATTTATTGAATTTATAAGAATTTCAAAATACCCGCTGAAGTATAATTTTTTTATATTTTATTTTGAACTTAAATACTAAATAAGACCTATATTACAATGAAATGAAAAAAGATAAATGAGTGTCACGTATCACTATTCGAATTATTTTACCTAATATAGGTAGCACTAAGAAATTTTTTACATTTAACACTCGCATTGTTTTTTACTTAATAACAACTTAACAAGCGTATTGTTCAATGTAACTGGTGGGTAAATAATGTCACTTCTTTTATAAATATATATATATATATATATATATATATATTAATGAAGTTTTATTTTTATTTTTATTTATTTATTTATTTTTTAAGAAAGATCTGCCTCAACCGATGCTAAAATATAAAAGAATGAAGTTAATTCCCCAAAAGTTGGATAATTAAATTCAAAAGTTAAATAATTAAGTTTTGGAGCGCTCATTTTAATAAATACGTTAACAAAGAAAGAAAGTTATCCGGTACTATCGTATCGTCGCACCATCATGAAAATTTGCTCTAAACCAAGTACGATTATTGGCCCAAGTAACATGTCAATTTCAGGTACATAAAAGAGAAGATATTTACAGGTCTACCCTTATGACTAAAGACCCAATGATATAAGCCATTCAAAATACTATATTAAGAACTTCAAATTACAAATCTACCCTTTGGACGAAAACACAACAATAATGTCTACTTGAATTACACGCTAAACATCCTCACAATGTCAGGAGGACATGCTATTCTCACCTACGACAAAACGCTACAAAATACAAAACAAAAGTCATCTAAACCTAAAAGTACTTTAACCAACACAAAAACTAGTACAATTACGATAATCAAACATTCAACATACACACATTGCTCTATCATCCAACTTCACATTAGAGACTTCAATGATCTAGCTTTAATGGGCTTTCGGCCTCTCTTCTTCCCTATTCCACGATTCTCATCCTCATCATCATCGTCGTCATCGTCCTCCTCTATATAATCAAACACTTCGTCATCAATCTGATGCGACGATGATGCTGTTGTGATTTCGGGCTCAACTACAAGCTTGGTGTCACTACTAACATTAGCTACTTCCACAGTGTTACCTCTCTTCTTGCCCCAACGCGGTCCAAATCCGGAGTAATAGTAAAATTCATGTGGATTAGATACAGAAGCCTTCTTTGTGCGAGGCCGGCGACGAATTGCCGCGCCTTTCTCCGAGGCCTTATCGGATTTTTTACTACCGGGATGAGCCAAACTACTGTAATTCCTGAGCTGGGCCCAATGATGTTCACAAAGTGAATGCCCTTCTTTCGCTACCCTCCTACATTGCCAACCCTTTCCATCACTCTTACAGCACATAATAGCCTCAGCATTTTCCAACCCCAGATGGCCCTCTCTCTCGCCAGAGAAAACCCGGCTCGGACCATCCTCTTCCTTTATCTCCTTCTCTTCCTCCACCGATATCTTCATCGACGCAACGCTGCAATGAATGATGTATTTCAAGAAAATGATGCACAGACTATCTATACAGTATCGATGAGGTGTTGTTTGATTCAAATTTTGAGTAATCAGAGCTCTATTGTTTACTATTAGGAAAAAAATCAAACGGGTTATCGATAATAGAAACCCTAAAACGCCTGTAACAGATTGAGAGCAAAGAAATCGATGAAACGATCCGAATTAAAGAAAAAGTTTTCGGGTTACCTCTCGACAGGTCCTATAGAGTCTCCTAAGCTCCCATTTCCTGTGAAGCTATCGTCTATATCCACCTGCATAAATGTTCATCGAAGTCGAAACCAAACGGGTATAAAAGCTATACAGTCAATAATAGAGAAAAACAAAGACGACCCATACGAGTAATCGAGTATTCGAGTGTGGATACACGACGGAAATGGTGGGATTCAGGGTTTTTGCGAAACCCTAATAGTGGGGTTCGCAAAAACCCTAGACCACAGAACAGAAAATGCAGGTAAAGTAGGGATATGTACAAAAAGGGTTTTTGTAGATCTGTATGTTTATAGATATATGGTGTATAGAAAGTGTGAGAGATTGAGGGATTGAACTAACCTGGTATGGAGATGTTGATGCTGAATCAGGTGGGAAGTTTATCACATCCCATGGTGACTGGTTGAGCTGACACACATGGGTCTGAAGAAGCTGTCGTTGAGGAAGGAGATAAGAGCCTGAGGTTTGCGAGAACAAGTGGCCTGAGATCTTCGCATGCTTTCTGATTCTCATGGTTTTGAAGCAGAGAAGGGGAAGAACGGGAACGAACGAAGACGGGTTTAGATCCAAAATGTTTTTTTTTTTCTCTCTCTCTCTCTCCAAAACTGTCTCTATATATTTTCTCTCTCTATCTTTGTTTAGCAGATCTCGCAGAACTCGATAATGAGGGTTTCTTAACTTTCTGTTGCTTTCTCGGCCCTTCATGTTGCGTCTCTAGCTTAAATTACAATTTTACCCACGATTTTTTCTTCTTATTACGCATGTCATAAAGGCATCTGGCTGTTACACGTCATGAAAGTTGTCCAAAAGCTAGTTGTTTATTGGATATAGTTGGGCTAAGGGTAGTTAGGTCATTTCACTATGGGTGATGTTATGCGTGTTATATATGATTTAAATACATAGAGTTCTATATACTACTCTTACATTACAAATTACATTTACATGCTGTCTTCCTTGAACAATGGGACGTTATGCCAACGCGCGGGTGTGAGGAAGTGGCAAACACTTGTGGCCCACGAAAAGAAAGGGACTTGATGGGTTGATGATGAGGGAGTTACAGTTTAAGTCAAGATATGGACGGCTCTGATCATGAGTCTGATTTTGGTGAAGTTCATGATGTTTACATAGAATTGGATACCATAAGTAGGTACAGTAATAAAGTTGGTGTTTACTGTTTTGTAGAGCAATACGTGTAACTTGGAGATAGATCGTAGTAGTACAATTATTTAAGTTCATAATGACTAATTATAGGAAAAGTTACTGTTCAACTCATATGCAGTAATTTTTATCTATATCTCTATATGGCAAAGTTAGTATGGTATGTGGAGCTTTTGGGTGCTGCAATGGTCAATGTATAAATGAAATTCATGACTTGGAATTCACGAATCAGAGGGATTGTTTTCAAGGGTTTCTGGTTTGAGAAAAGTTACTTTTTCTAAAAATAAATAAATAAGGTTTTAATATTTTAATTAATGAAAGTCACACTAAATAATGTCCCTTATCAGCTAAGCTTTGGTTTATTTCCAATGGTATAGGTACAATTTTTTTTTATGTTCCCTTATATAGTGTTGCGTTAGACCATAAAAGTATAGCCACGTTGTACCACACTAGCAACAACATCACAGACAATTTCGTCTATGGTTCAATTCAATTTGAAAAAAAGAAGAGAAACAAATACCACAATAGTAATAAATCTTAACTTTTATATATATTGTCGGCAAAGAAAGAAATTTGTTGATAATCTTATAACATACAATTGGAGAGCCATCTAGTCATACATTTGTGGCGTGATGCATATTGACTCAAGGGTGAGTTATAATATTACACTCCCTATAAGCAAATTGAACTGAAAATTAATTTAAAATATGCATGTAGCTGTTTTTTTTTTTACAAGGTAAGAAGAGTTAGAAATTAGATTAGTAGGTGGCACTCCCAAAATCCACCGGAGACACTAATCACTGGGCTATAAATACACTTTCTATAAACAAATTGAACTGAAAATAAAATTAAAATATGCATGCAGCTCTTGAATTACATACTTATAAAATTCCACTATTGTCCCCATTGAAATTACTAAAAAAAATCACTATTAAATCTCTCGCAGAATTTTCTCGGTCTATCCCAAACTGGTACTTGATATCTTCTAGCACGTACAACTAATTTCCCAGCTGACATACAATGATCCTCATTGATCTTTTTAATAATAATTTTAGCAACGCCCTCCGTGATAAGCTTCTTGCAACACTTTTAAGCAGTAACCAATGCAACATCATCTTCTACAAATGGAAAAAAAGGACAAAACTATAAATACATAATAAAAATCCTTCACAATTGTGAATCACAAGATAAACCATGTTGAAACACAAAATTTAGTGTCAGCATTACCCTTTAGCTATTCCCGTGGTGGTGCCACCCAACATAATCCCTGAGTTTTTTCAATAGAGAAAGAGGTCTTGAAAACTCCTCAAACTTCTTATAGCTAGTATTCAGCTACAGCATTCTGTATCACATCAACTTCAAACTATACATTTTCAGTAACAAATAGATTATTTTGAGATTTTTTTAACACTCGGCCATGAGGTATTTGTACATTCGGTATATAGTATGTTTTTTTGCACTTTTCTCTCTATTTTATAATATATACACTTGTTTAATTTTGATTAATAAAGAATATAAATTACCATATATTACAATACATATGATCGTCGTGTATGTGTGTGTGTGTGTGTGTATATATATATTTCAAATTTTCATTTTCATTTTATTACTGTTTGTATATTTGCATATATGGGAAAGTGCAAAACTGTAGAATGAAACCAAATCCATCACTATGGTTCGATTGAGTGTCAATGGGTCTGCTTAGTTGTGATCACTCACGAAACAGTTTTAAGATAACTGCTATAAATGGCAGTCTTTAAAAGTATGCATTTTTTTAACTCAATTTTCATATAACAATTCTAAGAAACAGTTAACTAAGCATGTTTTTATACAGTTTGCCCATTAATATTTTTGGAATAGTTAGAATCAGTTTGATTCTGATTCGTCTTTGAGCCGGACCAAACCGAATGGTGTTGTAACGACCCACTCCACCACATGATATGGTATTGTTCGTTTTGGACCTGAGCCCGCACGGTTTTGCTTTTGGGCTTTACCTCAAAAGGCCTCATATCAATTGAAGTGACAAATTTACGTATAAGCACTTCACCTTTCTCTTTCCCTTTCCCAGGCGAAGTGTGATTGTGCACCCGTAACTCGCCAATATGATAGTCTGTCAGTGTCTCGTACCCGCCCCACAGGGTCATCACAATCCATCCCCCTTGGAGGCTCGACGTCCCTGTCGGCACACTTCCGGCTGGGTTATGCTCTAATACCATTTGTAACGACCTACTCTACCACATGGTATGATATTGTCCGCTTTGGACCTGAGCCAGCACGGTTTTGCTCTTGGACTTTACCCTAAAATGCCTCATACCAATTGGAGTGACACACCTACATATAAGCACTTCACCTTTCCCTTTCTCAGGTGATGTGGGATTATGCACCTGTAACTCGCCAGTGTGGTAGCCTGTCAGTGTCTCGCACCTGCCCACAAGGTCATCACAAGGACTTATCTATTCTTTCTATTTTATTTCAAAGTAGGATATTTTTACTTCAGTAATTATTAAAGAATTGATGGATAGTGGGTTTTGGTTAAAAGGTCCTTGAGTTACGGGATTCCCGAGTTGTAACCATTGGAGAGTTATTAATGAAAAAATTTTGTTCATTAGTTTTTCTTCAACGTATTATTTATTCTTTTATTTTATTTTGTACTCTGTGCTTGTTTGAAATACTTTAATTGTTTTTATATTCCCTGATTTTGTGCGCAAATTTGATCAACCCTTGTTCCGAAATTAGAGGGTGTCACAATCCTCCAGCTGCGGATCCTCAACCTTGAGACTTGAACTTCTAATAAAATGAAAAATAAATCGTGAGTTAAACCTTACGAGCAAGCTCTCTCTACCAGGCTTCTGAAAATAAGTAGATCATCTATGATCAAAATTAAACCTAATAAAGTTTTAAGTTTAATAAAGATATACATATATATAAATAATTATATACAATATAACCTTCACTTCCATTAATAAGTTCATTAATTTTCAAAACCATTAAATCATGATTAAAATATAATCCTACCTAAATCAATCCATAACCTCCTTCTCTTTTAAAGAGAAACCTTTTAATTTTAATTCTATTTTAAATAATTATTTAATCATTTAAATAATAAACCATAATCTAAGGAATAATTCCTTTAATCCAAAACCCTATAACCACTAATGATGATTTTATTTATTTAAATCATAAAGTAAAGATTTATACTTTGACAATTCATCCATGCCTTCTCCAATATTATTTTATTAATATATATATTTATATATATATAATAGTACATTAACTTGTATATATATAATAGTACATTAACTTGTAAATACTCAATTATTCTAATTTAAGAATAATAAATCATAATCCAACATATACATACAATAACCATAGACGAAATTTTAATAATCTAATATATAGTAATTTAATTACGTTTTGGCAAATCAACCATACCATTATAAATATATTTATTTATACATTGACAATTCAACCATACCTCCACAAGTATATTTATTTATACATTGGCAATTCAACCATGCATCCACAAGTATATTTATTTATACATTGGAAATTCAACCATGCATCCACAAGTATATATATTTATACTTTTAAACTAGCAACTCATATATGCTTCCTATTTATATATTTTATTCATACAAATATTTAGGTAATATATTTAAATCTTTGGCAACTCATCCACACCTACAATTCCACTATGTACCAACCTTAAACTTAATAACACTAAATCATACACAGACATCTTATGCATATTATATGCATAACATTAATTTAATAACCAACCTAATATGATTTAATCAACCATATTATTATACCAAATAAGAATAATAATCTTAAATGATATATATGCATACATATATATTATATAATATATATGTGTAATACCATCCATAACAATATTTAATTATTTAAATCATATATATACATATATATCAATATATATATATATATATATATATACATATCTTATATATCTCTCCATACTTATCCTTAACAATTAAACCATATATATATATATATATATATATATATATATATATATAAATATATGTATATATATATACTTCCTTCCGTAATACTTATCCTTAACAAATAAGTGCTACTAAATATAGTAGTAACACTCCACAACTCTCAAAGCCCTAGGAATATCTCTTACAGTGTTCACTTTCAACCTTAATGAGTTTAAAATAAATTCTGGGACATCACCGGACCCCATTGGAACTTTTTGAGACATAACACGAATCCCTACGCTCCCTCACGCGCCGCCACACTCTACTATACACACTGCACGCACCCCATGCGCTCAGGTTCACTGGTAAGCGCGTCTATGCACATGCATGCGCCCTCACGCGCCTGAGTCACTCTCACTGTGAGGTGGCAGCTTCTGGTTGGCTTCTCCTTTTTATCCTTGTGAGCCACGAAGCACTGGATTATTATTCTGTTGACCTAAATAAATCTAAGGTCCAGATAAGTGAGTGTACCATCTTCTCATGGTCTACGCTACACTAGATTAACCCACAGTTGACCAGGTCAATTTATCGCCCAGATTCACATGCGCACCATACTTTCATGCGCCGCAAAGCACCCAATCAATTTACATAAGCTTAACAATTCTAATGGCCCTGATTGACGAGCACACCAAGCTACCATACGCTGCGCCGCACAGAATCCCTTCCTCATTAGAGGCACCGATTTCTACAGAAGCCTTATATATATATACACTTTCCAAATAAATATAGCAAAATAAATCAAATAAAATCCTAAAAAATTATAGAAAAATCCCAGAAAAATATAGAAAATTCCCAAAACTTTTATAAACCCTAAATAACCTTATTGGGTTATAGATCAAACATAATAGTTGATTTTAAATAAATACAACACAGATCTAACAATTTAAAATCCAAAGTTTAAAAGAATAAAATATAATAATTCACTCTTTTGTTTAATCTGTTCTAACCATGATTTAATCAAATAAATTAACTTAGTGCTTTTGATTAATCCATTCTAACCATGATTTAAATTAATAAATTAAATCTAAAACCTAGATACTCAAGGTGAAATCCTTATAAGTTCTAAGAGAAAAAATAGAGAAAACTTGTCTGAAGGTTTCGAAACGAAACCGACGCTTCAAACTTTTATTATCTTTTCCAACTCCGGTGTCCTCTTTCTCTGATCCGGCTTCCTATTTGTCAGCCTTTTCCTTTTCTCTCTCTTTACCTCTCTTATTTTTATAACGTGTAAAATATTTAACCCTAAAGCCTTATGTGTATATTTATACACATTAAAATCCAAATCCTATTCTAACTATGACTACCAAATAAAATAATAATCATTTTAAATAATATATATAAACATATATTATAATATATATATATATATATATATATGTGTGTGTGTGTGTGTGTGTGTGTGTGTGTGTGTATTTCCTTGCATGCTAATCCTTAACTAATTAAATCATATATACATATATATATATGCAAATAATTATTTAAATATCTTTATAACATGGGCCCTTATTAATTAACCCAATAAGGTTTCCTTCAAGCCCAAGACCACATCCTTTGGTCCCACTCCTCTTAAGCCCAATCCAATTAAAATAATTAAATTAAATATAATAATTACAAATAATTAACAAACAATTCACACAAACATAAATACACACAAATCAAATAAACAATTCAATCAAAACATTCCACAAAGCAAAATACCATATCAGTTCAACAAATAAAATCACAAAATATAATCTAATTAAAATAAGACAATTAATCTAAGCACTCAATTAAATCAAACAAATCATTTAAAAATAAAATAAAAGTAATTAATCCCAATTAATAAATCTTTTAAAATATCGGGGTATTACATTCTTTCCCCCTAACAAAATGAATTTTATCTCTAAAATGGATAATATCATACCATGTGGTGAAGTGGGTCGTTACAGGTGTGCACCCATATTTTAGATGTTTATACGATAGAAATGCATGTTTCTCGCAAACTAATTTCAAATTAAACCAATTAGCTATTTTTTAGTAATTGCAATTGAGACTAGATTCTTGGTCTACAACCCTTATTTCACTCTTCTATTTCTTATATTTATTAAAAAATTTGAGACATGGTGCTACTCTAAAGCATATCATAAATAATAGTTTCACTAAGCCATTTAGGCATATCATCAACAAATACTAAAAAACTTTTGTGATGCGATGCATATTGGCTCAAAGAATGAGTTATAATATTACATTCCCTATGACCAAATTGAACTAAAAATGAATGCAAAAGATGCCGTTGTTGTTTGATATCTTTTAGCACAATTGTTCTCCGAACTGACATGCAATGACCCTTAATGATCTCGTTAATAGTAATAATTTCAGCCTAGCCCACCCAGATAAGTCTCTCACAAAAACTTCAAGCCAGCAATAATAAAAAGATTAGCGAATGTAACATAACCTAGAAATGGAAAGAAATAACAGAGTTATGAATACATAATACAAGTCTTTCATAGTCGTGAATCACAAGACCACCCTTTGTTTCCCCTGTTGAAACGCAAAATGTCTTATAAACATTACCTTTCAACTATTCTCGTGCTGGTGCCACCTAATGTAAGCCTACTCTATTCAGAACTCTTTTATTAAAGACCCTCACAACAATTGATCTACCTTTGTCCTAGTGACTTTAGGTCTGAATTCCTAAATCTTAGTTCAAAAATTTGATATTAGTTGAGAGGAAAAAATGACCCTTACAACATGTCTTAACGAATACTTCTTAAACTAGCTAGCTCATAGTATTAAGCTATAACATTTGTATCACATTAACTTTAGACCATTCATTTTCAGATTTGAACGTGTACTAAAGAATAAATATTGGCAACATTGGCCAAATAACTAGACCGTGAATATTAATATCAATCTTTAACGATGATAACTTCCAAATATTCACAGCACGTGAATTGCACATGATAAAAAATGATGTACTTAACTTTTATATTTTAACTTCTTGATGGGTTTAAGATGTACAAAGATTTGATTATGCGGATCCGATTACACTATTAATCTTCGTCACTAGTTTTTTATAATGCATGCGGTCTCAAACTTGGTTACCTGATCTAATCTTTATCATTATTTTCTACTATAATTTATATTTTCAAACTCGAACTTTACTTCTTATGTTAGAAGTTCAAATAAAATACTTATAATTGTAGCAAACCGAAAATATCATTTAAATTTTCAACCCTTATTTCATTCTTCTATTTCTTATATTAATTAGTAATTGCAACAGAGACTAGATTATTGGTCTACAACCCTTATTTCACTCTTCTATTTTTTATATTTATTAGAGAATTGAGACATGGTGCTACTTTGGATTTGTTTTGGAAGACTTTTTACCAAATGCTTGATAATAGAGTCCTTAGTGATCCAAAGAAAACAAATGTTCCTCTCTAATACACGAAACCACGGAGATATATACACATAAAAACATACGTGTGTGTGTGTATATATATATGTGTGTGTGCGTATGTAAGAGATGAAAATCGAACCTTCTTACAAGTTAGTCAAGGTGGCCAATGTTGTTGTCATTGTTGTTGCTGGGATTGCCAATATGGGATGAGATTGAGATTGAGGTTAAAGTTGTTGTGCACGCCAACCATAACGATTTTGTAGATTATTTTGAGATTTTCACAAAATTATTACTATTAAGGAGATCATTGACGATTTTGTACATGTTAAAATCTCAAAATAATCTACAAAATCGTCATGGTCGAGGTGCACAACAACCTCAACCTTAATCTTAATCTCCTTAATAGCACAATTGTTCTCCGAACTGACATGCAATGGACCTCAATGATCTCCTTAATAGTAATAATCTTAGCCTAGCCCTCCTGGCTAAGTCTCTCACAAAAATTTCACCCCAGCAGTAGTAAAAAGTTTAACGAATGTAACATATCCTAGAAATGGAAAGGAATAACAGAGTTATAAATACACAATATAAGTCTTTCATAGTCATGAATCATACGACCACCTTTTGTTTCCCCTGTTGAAACAAAAAATGCAGTATAAACATTATTTTTCAACCATTCTCGTGCTGGTGCCACCTAATGTAAGCCCACTATACTTAGAACTCTTTCATTAAAGACCTTCGCAACAATTGATCTACCTTTATTCTGATGGCTTTAGGTCTGAATTCCTAAATCTTAGTTCAAGAATTTAATATTAGTTGAGAGGAAAGAATGACCCCTTACAATAGGTTTTGACGAGTCTTTTCAAACTCATAGTATTAAGCTATAACATTTGTATCACATTAACTCTAAACCATTCATTTTTATTAAAAATCATATCATTTTCATATTTGAACGTGTACCAAAGAATAAATATTGTCAACCTTGGCCAAATAACTAGACCGTGAATATTAATATCAATCTTTAACTATAATAACTTCCAAATATTCACAACATGTGATTTACAAGTGATAAAAAGTGATGTACTTAACTTTTATATTTGAACTTTTTGATGGGTTTAAGATGTACAAAGACTTGATTATGCGGATCTCATTACCCTGTTAATTTTCGTTACTGGTTTTTTATAATGCATGCGGTCTCAAACTTGGTTACCTGATCTAATCTTTATCATTATTTTCTAATACAATTTATATTTTCAAACCCAAACTTTACTTTTTACGTTAGAATTTTGTATGTGTTGAATATATCTCACTTCAGATGGTCCACATTTCTTAGTCAAACGGTTAACGGACTATGCTACATCATCAATAATGGCCCACAAAGCTTGGTTAAATGGTTAACAAGCGACGCCACATCAGAAATGATGGTCCACAAGTCAAACAGTCTAAGTTACGTGACACTTACCACGTTAGTATACTTCGAATAGAAGATCAAAGACTTGAAAACCTGAGTTGGGAGCTGGACTCAGGATTATTTGGGATCCGTGGTGGACTGAGAGAAGTGGAAGCACAGGCAAACTCAAGAGAGAGACGGTGAAGATGGCAGTGTAAAAGTACACCATTGACTCCGTTTATAGAGATGTATGGAGAAAATGTAGGTGCAAGAGAGCGTGAGAGCTCTTTCTTTCTGAAAGGTTATTTTCCTTTCCCTTTTTGCTCTACCTTTGCTTGGTCTTGGAGCACATCCTTATATAGGCCAAGTGAGAGTTGGGTGATGTCATATGACATCATATGTGGGGCCCATTAACATTATAAAATAATGTTAATTAAGATGGGTCTAAAACGTATGGGAGTCAAAATGGTATCTCTCTCTACGAGTCAGGTCGAGTGTCAACTCGACGAGCCTGAACTTCATCCACCAAACCAAGAACCTCCTCGGATCCCAAGTAATCCTGAGTTCTGCTCCCAACTCAGAATCTTCTATTCGAAGTATACTGACCTGGTAAGTGTCACGTAACTTAGACCGTTTGACCGTTTGACTTGTGGGCCATCATTTCTGATGCGGCGTCGCTTTTGACCATTTGACCAAGTTTTGTGGGCCATTATTGATGATGTGGCATAGTCCGTTAACCGTTTGACCAAGAAATGTGAGCCATTTGAAATGAGATATATTCAACACCTACAAAGTTCAAATAAAGTACTTATAATTGTAATAAACAGAAAATCTCATTCAAATTTTCAACCAAGGCACTATTTTTTTTTTCAAAAACATAAAGCACCTAATTACAATGCAACAAACTCTGAAGATAGAATATCTTGAGTAATGGCCATAGAAAGAGGATTAGAAGGTCACAAATTGACTATTATTTGGCATTCAGTTTCAATATCAACATTAGCAACCTCACTAACTTAACAACTTCAAATTAACCATCTCTTAAAACAGAGCTTTTGCAACTTTTGCGTTAACAACCACACAATGGAACACAATATCACCTTAACAACTTTTTCTTATTGTTTCTAATTAATCATCAATATCAAAAGCAAGATAAACAACATTTGAATTAGAACTCGCACTCTATTGATTTGATGAAGAATGATTTACCAAAAACTTTTTCTCGTTCTCTTTTTCTAGAAACCTCCATCGACCAACCTTTTCAGCCACCTCCCACTTCGTCTTCCCCATCTGGTTTTCTCTCTGTTCCCTTCCATGGGAATGGGGAGGTGATGTTTCTTGCCTCCCATAGGCTAAACAAAATCGGTGTGTAATAATAAGTACGCTCTATGGGTGGTTTTCATGCCCTTTTTGCTTTTATTTTGCTAGATCTGCTTTTATTTGACTTGTTTCTGACTAGACTGGGTGGATTTGTGGATCTATGTTGGTTTTGGTTATTCCCAATTAGATCTCAGATCTATGTAGGTTTTTGTGGTCCCCAACTTGTGCGGGGTTTGGGTGGTTTTTCTATCTGTTAGATGCGCCTTAGCTTTGGAGTTGTTGCCTTGATGATAGCCTGACTTTTGTGTCACTTCCATTACTGCTCGTCTCACTTGGTGATTTCCCTTGTTTTTCTCAGCAAATTTGGAGTCTGGTATTCATTTTTCTTATTTTTGCTTCAGGATTTGTATGCCTTTTTATGGCTTGCCTTTGTTGACTGTTCTCTTATTGTCAGGGTAAAAAAAAAAAAAAAAAAAAAAAAAAAAAAAAAATGGATCTAGAGAGTAAATATATCAACTGAGTTAGGAAATTCATGAAGATAGAACGTTAACACTGCCTTTTTCAGAATAAAATTTATATCACAAACAATCTTACTAAACATTCAGTTGTTTCTCCCTTCCAAATCTACCAAGGTAAGAAAAAAAATAGACATGCTAAAAAGTCTTTTCCTTCCATAGGGATAAAACGCGCACACACACTATCTAAGAACTCATGACCCACTGTTATCTTGAAATTGAATTCTATAACCTCACTAACATAGCAGCATTGCCATAGAAACATCTGAATCTTTCCATGAATGGAAATCTTCTGGATAAGTTTCCAAAAAAACTCTTTAGCTAATTTATTTTTAGGAGTTTATTCTTTTCTTCTTTTTTTTTTCGTAATTGTGATAATGCTCTATAGTAGGACCAAACTCTAAACTCGTATGCCCAAAATATCATAAATCTTGAGGAATTTTGACCTGTTCATGTTAGTGCGAAATTTGAACTACGTGTATCTCCAAATGGACCCAATCCTTATAAGACATAGCATAATCTATTATCATCTATTTTACTCACTTAAAAGAAAAGTAAAATAAAAAATTCAACATGGACAACAACCCTGGATAAAGGTTGGGAGTGTATAGTCCCTTTGGTGTGGGAGCACACTGACTTGGATTTGTAGCCATTTCATAACCAAATTTTGGGTAAAAAAAGAAAAGCAAGCATCTCTATCTTGATGAATTCAATGTAGCATAGAGAGGTGTACCAAATATAGTTTGCAGCTGGAAATCCATTTTTAGAAATTCTTCAAAAAAAAAATAAAAAATGTAGCCAAATTTTCTATTATATTGTTTACGATAAAGACATTCTTAAAAACAGAGTACAAGAATTAAGCTAATGTGGGATGTGGGTAGCATGTGGTGGCCTAGATTGCCTGCCCTCTTCTAATCTCTCCTTCTTGATTGTCAATTACCTAACTTTTTTTCTTTTTTCCTTTTTGATTACCTAACACTATTGTATTACAGTATTAGTGACTCTTCTTCTTTTCTTTTCTGGTCTCTCTGTCTCTCTCTCTCTCTCTCCCGTCCTCTTTTTCATATACCAATAAATTAGATCCAACCTGAATACTCAATCAATAATGGTTGCCAAACCCAACTCGGGTCCAAAAATGTACCTCCGTCTCAAACTTTGTCCTTTTAAGTAAGTAGGAATACCATCCAAAAGATCATGTGACCCATTAAACAGAAAAGAGCCTTTCATTGTTCTGGAATCTGGGTTTTATTCTATTTTGGGATACGGATTAGAAGGGACTGTTTTGAACAACTGTCTAAAAACATGTATATATGTGCATTTATTCAATCATATATCTGAACGTACAACTATACAAGACGGACCTCCCACCCCCCTTTTTTTTTTTTTTTTTCCTTAATCTCTTCATTTATTTAGGTTAATTTCATCTAAATTGTAGAACAATTTGATACGCCTCCCTTTTAACTTCTTCCCCCTTTTCATGATTCTAACCTTAGGGTCTGTTTGGTTAGTCTTTTAGAAAACATTTCTTTTTAAAAACTCAAAAAATATAAAACTGTTTTAAATGAATATCTTGTATACACCTCTCTTTTAATCTCTTCCTTTATTTAGGTTACTAAATTGTATAACAATTTGATACTTCTTCATTCCACAATTAATTTGCTGCAATTTCATCTTGAATTCTCTAAACTTTTCAAATCTTTTCCTTTTTTCCTTCCCCTTTTCATGATCCTAATCTTAGGGTTTGTTTGATTTGCTATTCAAAAAACAATTTTTTTCAAAAATTCAAAAAATATAAAACTGCTTTCAAAGAATTATAAAAGTCAATTCTGTTAAAAAAAAATTTATAACACAACTTTAAGAAAAACTGAATAAGTAAAATTTTTGTACGTTTAAATAAAAAATTAATTTTTAGGTAACAAACTAAACAGATTTTGTAGAAAAAATAAGGTGCTATTTGATTGAAAGGTGAGAGAGATCATCCTTACTATGATTTGCACACACCCGGCCCCTATGAACATATGTCGTGGGGGGTGTTTGGTGAGAGAGAAAATGATGTAATTAGGAAAAAAGATTGTGGAGTACTTTTCAGCTGCGTCTGAAGTTTGTTAAAGTTACATTTCAGGTAAGGCCTACCTGAAGGGCTGAAGCACATTTTATTCGCACTGTCTGTATAAATAAGAGCATAGCAATATAGGGCTGAAGCGCTGTCTTAGAGTTGGTGAATTCTGACCTAACTGCTGTCCTATAGAAATTGTGACTCAAACAATGATTCCTTTCCTCTTGACCTGACTGCACACAGACTTGTACAGAGTATTAAACTTTTAGTGATACTACATAAAAGCACAAAAAAAAAAAAAAAAAAAAAAAAAAAAAAAAAAAAAAAAAATGAAAGAGGAAGAGGAGGAGGAGGAGGAGGAGAAATTACACTCATATTTTTTAAAATTGGCTACGTTGATATGACTCAATTTTTAATAATGATGTTTCGTTAAGTTTGATAAAATTAATAAAAATACTCCCACTCATCTCTTGCTTTTACCCTTTGACTTGTTAGTTGACCTATTTGAATCATGAATTACTTTTATAAATATTTACGAGTAATTTTATTGGACCAAACTAACCCTCGACTCTTTACTTCATTCTTTATCAACAAAACTATGTATACAAGATACGTATATATAAATTTACCAATTACATACCATTCTTACCAACTATATATATATATATATAAATATCAATTCAACACACAAAAAAAACTCTTATTAGGGAAATTACGATTGAAGTTCTTTCTCTAGAAATCCCTACTAACTTGATCATCGGAGGGTCGACGGCCGGTACCACACCAGTGTTTGACTTTGCCGTATTTGTTTTGTAGAAAACAGTGTTGTACCAGGCCGCGGCGAATTTCAACCTCAACAATATCATCACCCTATAATTAAATAAAACCATTCATTTCCTCCTAAATATTATGGGCAAATGGTTTTTTAGTTCATCTATTATTCTTTTATTAAAAACTTTTCAAAATATGAGAGTAATTTAGACATTTCACGTTATTTTTATTTGCAAAAGCTGATTGGAGTGTCATTATTAAAAACAAAGAAATAACTTGTATAACGGTCAATAAAACAAATTTCAAATGATGTAATTATAATTTATCCAAAATATTATTTTTTCAAAGTAATTTGCTATAAAAACATAAGAAGAGTATAAGATTATAGTCACTGGTAACAACCTAGTTGAAACTCTTGGACTTGGGTGACTCGGTGAGGGGTTCAAATCACATCATGAATGTTATTCGGTAACGTTTACTACTAAGTACATTCACAATATAAGGAGGGAATGAGTTTCAACTTAAAATAAATTCTTTTTGAGTTCATTTTTTTATGGTTTATGTTATCTAAATAGGAGAAAAAGTTTGTGCCAGAGTTAGTAAAATACTGTCGAAAACATATTTGATTTGTAAACGTACAGAAATAGTTAACTTTTATTATTTTAAAAAAGTTTAAAAAAAAATATGGCATAAAAAAATTATAAAAAATTCAAATGCTGATACGTTTGAGTATAATTCAATTTTTGTTTTAAAATTGGTCATTAAAAATTTGATCACCCATATATACTATTTTTCATCTCTTAAACAAAAAAATAATAAAGAAGTATGGATGGTGGTTGTAAATAGATGAAGAATTTTAAAATATTACAAATAAATGGAGAATTCTAAAATATTTAAAAGATTGTAGAAATTTGTATATTAGAGAATATTCAAGAATGGTAGAGAGTTTAAGCGAGTTTTAATAATTAAATCTTAACCATTAATTGTAAGGTATATTATTCGTCCGTCAAAGAAGAAATGCCTCTATACATAAATAGGAGTGACAAATATAACAAGAAGTTGCAAACTAAAAAAGTACGTGATGTTAGAAGGCTGAGTGAGTAAAATAAGTAAGAACGTAAAAAAGAATAAAACGCTTTGTTTCGCATGTGAATAATTGTTGTTGGTAAATTTACTAAGATTTTTAATGTATAAATCTCAAAAACGAGTATATTTATCAAAAGTATTCAATCATCAATTTCATTTTTAAGTTAATGGAGATATATTCTACCCCTCAGATTGGGTTAGTTCGGATTTTAAAATTTGTAAAGGTTAATTAACTTAACTGAGATGGTGGATTGTCAACCACCACGGTTATAAAATCTAACAGACCTAAGTTCACTTAATGTGGATGGTCAATAATTTGTTTTTTTTACACTTTTCTAAGTTTACGAAAATAAAAGATGAATGTGCAACAACAAATGCTCCACATGTGATTTTACATGTTTGCATCTAGATGAATACAACTGCATTTACAATCTATGCATAATATTGCATGTGCATGATAGTGAGCAACTCCATGAGAACAAATTCAACTAAATAGTGTACTATCTCCATCCCAATTTAAATGTCAGTTTCGGAAATCGAAAATTATAAAGAAATTGAAAGATTTAAAAAGTTGATTGATTTAAACATTATTGTATATTACTCCCTCTGTCCCAATTTAAATTTAAATTTCGGCTAAACCGACATTTAAATTGTACAATAATGTTTAAATCAATCAACTTTTTAAATCTTTCAATTTCTTTATTATTTTCTTTTAAAGATCCCAAATTCCCGGAACAATCTTATCAGAGAACATTCTATTCTCTTATTTCACTTGCTTATTATTTATTCATAAATTTTAAAGTTTCAAAGTATTATTTTAAATGATTAGTTTTACTCCGCATCATATTAATAGTAATACTTAGGCTAAAGAATGAGAATATAAAATTTTTGTTTTATTAGTTGTAAAATTACAGTGCTCTCTTGTGTCAAACATAATAATTTGTAAAAGGCTCTGGTTTTGTTAATGGTCATCACCTGCCAATAATATTTTTTCTTAGCAATTTAGAATTTCAAAATTCCTTGTAATACCTATTAAGGCTATTATGTCAATCAGATAGATGGAAAAAATACTTCGAACAGTTACCGAGTAAGTAATTAGGCAATATTTGGAACCTAATTTTTGTCCATAACCCTATATTATATGAAAAAAAAAAAAAAAAAAAAAAAAAATAGTGCCAGTTTAGTCATTTCACATTTAATTAGTTTTTTACTTATTTTTTTTTATCAAATTATAGAAGGACACTTTAATCTCTTCAGTATGTTAGAAACTTTTTAATATGTATAGGGAGTTATACAGTATACACTCTATACGCATGCTATAAGATGTATTTCGATAAGCCGGTCTTTATTAATTAGACTATCAAGTATTTATTATTTAGTGAAGAAATGCTTTAAAATAAAAATGAATGAGAATTATTACAATTAAAATACAAATTTTACGGAATGTAAAACTTAATACAAATAAAAATGAATGAGAATTATTACAAGTTTTACGGAATGTAAAACTTAATACAAATTTGAATAATAATAATATGACAATAACAATTCAAGATTAAAGGATTATTCTGTATAACAAATTTTTATATTTGGAATATTAAAAAACAGAAAAAGAAAAATGATGTCAAACTAGAGTAAGTTGGACAAAAATGAAAATAAATAGTGTCATTTTATGTAATGAAAAAATATCATTTAAATGAGAGTGTCATTCTTGAAAATCGACTCAGAACCTCGACAAAGCGAATGTTCGCATGACTCTCTTCAAAGACCCTAATTTTCTCTATATGATCTAATATCTGTATCTAAAGCATTATATATGTTATATATGTGTATATACAATCGAAGGTGTAGATGGCATACAGATTGCCACAGGTCATCCCTCTCGATTCTGGTCTCCGCCCTGCTTCGGAGTAAAACGGCTTCCTTAAGATTATAAATCGCTCATTGCTCGTCGTTGGACCCTCTCCTTTAGAGCTCTGGACTCTTCCTAGGTCTCTTTCTCTTCATGTCTATGCATACATTTTTATGTATATAGAGCGTTTGTATATATTCAAGATTTCTTATTGATCTGTGTTGATGTATTTTGTTCATTTGAATTTTTCTGTTTATTAAGGAGTGATTTATGATTTTCCACACTTCTTCTTCTTATTTTTATTATTAAAATTCAGCACAAAGTGAGATTGGGAAAATATAAGAGATAATCGAATTTTGATTGAGAGGGGTACAATTTGCAGGCTGTTTGGAGTCCGGATGCCAGATTGGTATCGGTTCTTGCAAGTATGGAATTGAGTATACTCTGCATTGTAGTTATATGTGTCAATGCAATTTATGTACTTAGTTATTATGTCTTACAATGTAGTCGCTATGCTTTATTTGAATTGTGACAGCTTTTCTGGAGGTATATCGATGCATTCCCACAGTATAGGTTTCTGCATGTGTGGACTTGCCAATTGTGATGTTCATTTAATGTCAAAATGGGCGAAGAAGTGGAAGAGAATATATGCTAATCTATTATTGTTAATGAAGTCTTGTATACTCCAGTTTTGAGTTTATGGATGGAACTATATGGTGACTTTTAAATCTTAAATTTAGTGGGGATTAGGAGTATTAACTTTAAGCCATTAGCAAGTTACCTTTACTTTCCCTTTTTATTTGATGGATACCCATATTGTATTCCAGAAGTTTAATTCCTAAAATTGATTCAAGTTTAAAAATTCTATATAAGTGGTAATTATGCTTTTTCTTTTTAAATAATTTTTTTTTTCATAATTTTGAAAAGTAGGATGCCCAAAGTTCAAGTTATGTTTAGTCATGGCTGCTTTGGATGCTTGTCCACAATTGTTTTAGAATTATAATATTTTAGGAGACAATTCCTTTATACAATATTCCTTACTAGTTCTAAATTGGTTGGTTCCTTTATGTTATAGATTGGGTAGGGATTCAACAGCTACAAGTCAGTGAAGACTCTATAGATATATGGATGGAAGTGGTTTAAGGGAATCTTTTTCAATCAAAATTTATATTATATTAACAATAGTTTTGTTTCATGGTGCATGACAGTTTATGGGTGAAATAAGTCTGGGATTGAAACTGAACTTTGCAAAGAGCTCAATTAGATGATTTCAAGAGAAAGTGGTTGGTCTTGTGTAACTATGAGGCTAGTAGCATGAGGGAGTCTAAAGTTTTATCTATTCATGCAACCTTATTGATCCTCCTATTAGGAATTCTGGTCTTAAACCCCTAATTTGCAAGAAAACCCTATGCGCGTTAGGCTGGATATATTTCTGTTTCCCTGTGACTGGGAGGATATTATTCTGAATATGACACAAGTGATTTCTAGATCTTGACCATACTTTAGTTTTTCTTTTTTCCAATCAGATCAGTTGGGGTCTGGTTCCATTAAGGTCTTAAAAAAAATGTGGCTTAGACATCCTTCCTGGAGATGTTCTCTTAATGATTGGTTTTATGGATGCAGATGGGTGGGATAGGAGAATATATAATTCATAGACATACTTCAACTTTTTAATATTGAGGGTCAATGGGGAGCTATTGCAACTTGATTTGGATGATGGGCGGGAAAGAGAGTTTACTGACTCTGTTGAATTGTTTTGTGTTACCTGTGGTCAGTCAGAGGATAAAATGAACTTAATAGAGGAGGGTTCATGGTTAGATTATGGCCACAGAGGAATGCAGGTAACAGTTTTTTTAGCATTTACATCCTTTACTTAAGAGGATTTGTTCAATTTTACTTGTCTATATAGATTCTTCTTAAAAGCTCTTCTTTTTTGATAAGTTGCTTGGAAGCTCTTCATTAAAGGCTTGGTATCCATCTCCTGGTGTCAACTCTTTTAAGCAGCAAGATTTCTTGCAGGCAGTGGTTGAGCCAGGATTTTTTTCCCAGTGGGTCAACCTTAAATAATAATATAATAAAATTTTTGAACCAAAATAATAAATGTAAAAATTAGAACATCGGTTCGTAATTAGTTATATTTATAACTACCCTCAACGAGTTTCCAAATACGAAAAATTGTTGAATTGATGATAGTTTCATTATCAATGCTATTAAATATGTCTCTCTCAATATACATAATTATCATTTTATTGATCCATTGATCTTCTATCCGATTACACTGTCGAGTCTTCACAATATTCACAACAGAAATTACCACTGCCACCAGCAAAATCAATGCCCCCTATGTGTGTGAGAAAGTGAGAAAGGAGTAGTTGGCTTCTCAAAATGACGTTTACAATATTAGAATCCAGTGGGCTCACGCATACATATTAATAATGTGTACTTGTACACTCTCTCACAGGGATATGTGTGTATATATAAATATAAATTAAAGCAATGATCAGATTGGCTTTAGTAGACCTCTTTGGAATCTTGTCTTTTGGGGCCCAGTGTGAGAGAAATATTATGGCTATTTCTTAATTTTTAGTAGATTGTTGGGTCTTTTTGGAAATTTTGTAAAATATCAGTTGGGGCAATTACATAATTATCAAAAATCTTTCATATAAAATTGTTATTATAGCAAATTCCAGTGGGGGCGGTTGGGGGGGCCCTCTGTAGCTCCTCCACTACTTGTAGGTGCATTCCATCTATTAGGATGTTTTAATGTTTGTTTAAGGAGCTAGTTGTTGGACAGTAAAGGAAATAGAATAAGGACCTGGTTTTGGTATATTTGATTTCATCTTGGATTCTTTTTAAAAGGAATGGTTATCGGACCTTTTCTACTATCACTATATGAGATGCTGCACATCTTCAAGAAGGTGGTTGGGCTTTTTTCTTTTTTCCCCCTGTGGTTGGACTTTCGCATATGATTTAATATGGTGTAGTGCTTTTAGACCTTTTCAGTGAAGATATAGTTGTTCTTTCCCCACTGGATGGTTTTCATGTTGAGGCATACATTTGATTAAATTATTAACAGTAAGATCTTTCCAGTTATGTTTTTATATTTGTGGATTAATGTCTCTGTTCATGAGGTCGGATCTGATTATTTGGTTCATATAATCTGAAATGGTTAATTTGGCATCATTCTTTAGTTGGATCCTGAGTTGGAATTTGATCGGGAGGTAAACTCTCTTTGTCTTCTTCCAAACATAGGAGTAGTCGGTGGTGTTTCACAAAGAATGTCATTTTCAGCTTGTATGGAATTTCCATGTTTTAAACCATCTCCTCAAGCTCGAACAATATTGCAGTGTCTGTTTCAACACCTTTTCAGGTTATTAGTTGGTTATGTTGTCTTCTATCATGCTCTAAGCGATTCTTCAACTCTTAACAGTTATCTAAGAATAGATCATACATTTGTTGCTGCATGTTCTAAAAATGTTTGTTATATTCCTTCATTTATGAAAGTTAGCTGAACCATATTCATCTGGTGTTTACAGTTAGAGCCTCGGTCTATTATGGTGGCATTTCTTTAGTAGCTTTTTGGATTGTTGTTCACCGGAGAGATAAGAGTGAAGAAGCTTTAGTGTTGGCACAATTATCTGCAGCAAAGCCTCATTTTTTCAATTGCGTGGAGTAGCTCCTATTTACTGTATTTGATGCTGAAATTTCCCGGTAGTTCTAATAAATCAAAAGAAATTGTACCCTCGTCTATGGCTCAATTCTGATGATCTCGATGTATGATTGATATCTGGTATTCAACCTTAACTATGTCTTGCAGGCAGAATGCAAACAAAAATCAGACCGAGTCGTCCCCAAGCATGCTATCAACTCCTCACTTTTGGAGAAGACCTGTGATTTAATTAGAAAATTTCCAGAGTATCTTGATTCATGATGTGGTTGTTAGTGTTGCAAGAAAAACTGATGTTCACTGCTGCTGGAAGACCAACAGAGTATGTACTTTTTCATCTTTAATTATCTCGTTTTAGCCCCTGTATGAAATGGACTGCAAGTGTTTACTTAGAAACGCATTTAATGAAGACAAGTACTTGTGTCAGTGTCTGACTGGAAACAACTGTTTGACACGGCTATCTCAATCCCATGAAATTAGAATATTTATTGACAAGGAAAATAGTGTTGGATGGCAAGTAACTAGATTGATTTTTTTGATCGAAAGCATGAAATGTTTCTAGTATTGGATTGCAGTGGAAGCATGACAATGCTAGAAATGTGTAAGATCTTATTTACTCTCTCTCTCTCTCTCTCTCTCTCTCTATGTGGATGATATATTACGTTGTACTAGGAGCCATTTTTTTGGTGTAATAGTCGATGCTCGAGTTGTTAGCGAGAGAGTGTAGTTTTGTGATGTAGCTTAGTTATTAGGATTTACTTAGGTTTCATTTTATTTTATTTGTTTTTTTCGTTAGTTATTTTTGCTTAAATTATGTTGCTTTTTATATAACCTATACTGTGGGGGTTGTCTTTTAACTTTTACTAAAATAGTTGCACGCAAGGTGCATAACAACTAAAGTGAGTTTGAGCTTTTGATTAATTCTGATTGTATAGTATGCAGTTCAACCGCCATTTGTTTACTGAAGTAATTGTGTTCACGAATTATTTAAATCTGGATCTCTGCATTTATATTTAGTTGGTGATACATGTCTTTGTCATCAATAGATACACTTTATTTATTTATCAAAAAAAAAAAAATAGATACACTTTATTGAAATAAATGAACATATTTGTATTTTGTACCCATTCTTACTTTTAATGTATAAAGATTGAATCTTTGAAAGAAAATGAAAGTTTTGAGTAGCCCCTCAAGTCATATGTTTTAAATTATGAAATAATGAAACAATTTTAAGACCAATTAGTTGATCAAGGCTCGTCGGGCCTTTTGGATAAACTGTTGATCAGTGGTTGAACTCTAATTAAATTAACCGCATGTTTCTCTTCTACTTTTTTATCGATGGAGACTTTAATCGAACTGCTCTAGAGTTACATTGATCAATTGAGATTTCGATCAACACACTGTAGATGCACTTTATTTATTTATAAAAAAAGGGTAAATTACATTCACACCCCCTGAGGTTTGGCTCAATGCCACTCAACGGAGGGTCAACGCACTAGTTTGCACTCACGCTCCCTGAGGTTTCAAAAGTCATATTTACCCCTGAACTTGTTAATTGACAAAAATAACCCTAATCAATATTTTGTATTCCCATCACCCACCACCACCACACCCATACACCGCTACAACCTACGCACACCGCCGCAACCGCCGCACACTACAATCGTCGCACACTGCCACATCAAACACAACACGCAACACACCCACCGCCACAACCACAACACCCGCCGCCACACACACTGCATTTGGGTCAAACCCACACACCCCACCACAACCACCGCCATACCCACACACCCATACACTGCTCGAGCAAGTTGTTGGACCACAGAGCCTGATCTTAACCCTACCCACGCGAAATTACCGGCGGTGAAGAGAAGATCTGTGTTCGCCACTGCAATTGTCGAAACAGTTGGCATCACCGAGCAAATCTTTGCTCGCCACTGCAATCATCAATCATGCCTCTAATTCGTAGAGGGCTTTTGCCTCTAATTCGCAAGCGGTGGTTCTAATTGTTGGTGGTGATGGCGGTGGTGGGTTTCTTTGATTTGCAAGCGGTGGTGGCTTTTGCTTCTGATCTCGTCGCTTCTGATCGACGACAGTGGTGGTTGTTGCTTTTGATTGTTGGTGGTGGCGGCAGTGGTATCGTGGGTTTCTCATGAAGGGGGCGGCGATGGTGGGTGGTGGTGTTAGGACAGAGAGGGTATGAGAGGATGGAGATAGAGACAAAAGGTATATGTTGTGGGTATTGGGAAATGGAGGAAGCTTGTGTTTTTTTGGATATGTTGTATAGTCAGAAGGATATTGGCAGAGGGTGTGATGATATTTTGTGGGTTCCTTTAGCTCATGGTCGATTTGGTGTTCGCTCTATGTTCTTTTGTTTGTCCAATTTCGTTGATCCTGAGTTCCCTTGGAAGTTTGTCTGGCGCTGTAAAGCTTCTCTTCGAATCGCATTCTTTGTTTGGACTGCCACATTGGGGAAGATTTTGACTTTGGACAATTTGAGAAAGAGAGGCAACATTATTGTTAATTGGTGTTGTTTATGTAAAACTGATAGTGAATCCGTGGACCACATTCTTTTGCATTGTCCTGTGGCGTTTGATTGTTGGAGTTTTATTTTTAGTTTGTTTGGCCTTTTTTGGGTAATGCCTAAGCACTCCGCTCAATTGATTAACGCTTGGAAAAGGTGTCCTGTCAAAGAACAAGCTCGGGATTATTGGAAGATTGTTCCACATTGTGTCTGGTGGTGCTTGTGGCGTGAGAGGAATAATAGATCCTTTGAAGGAAAAGAATAGTCTTTAACTACTTTAAAAATTCATATTCTTCGTTCTTTATTCTTTTATGTAAAAGGAAGTGCATGTTCCTCGATTGATGATTTCTTTGATCTCTTGGATTCCATTGGTCCTTAGACCTTTTTTCTTGTATTAGGGACATGTTCCCCTTTGGAACGTTTTTCTAATATATTATTACTTATAAAAAATAAAGTATGTAGGGCTGCAAACGAGCCGAGCCGTTCGCGAACGGCTTGGGCTTGGCTCGTTAATTACTTGGCTCGTAAATAAGTGAACCAAGCTCGAGCCAAATTATGAGGCTCGATTTATAAACGAGCCGAGTCTGAATATCAGTATACTCGACTCGTTTGTTCATGAATCATTCACGAACTGAGCTCGATAATGTGTTCACAAACATTCTCGATTATATATATATATATATATATATATATATATATATATATATACATACCCAATTATAATATATACAAAAGTTGGGGTCAGATTATAATTGTATGTAACACATTTATATGTAGATATATATTTATGTTGGGGTCATATTGTAATTATATATAGAGTTTGTGGTTATTATGCAAATAGGCCTTTCTTGCCTTTGTATATAAACCCTTTTAATCTTTTATGTTTAGGGTTGCCTTTGCCTTTCTTGTGCCTCCTGCCTCCATCTATTTTCTCTCTCCAAAAAAAGTCTCCAAAGCGACGCCACCCCAAATCATAGCACAGAGACGGCCATTGCCGATGGGAATAGCATCGGTCTAGTGCTTGTATGGTTCATTGAACCTAACCTTGAGAGGCTTCGAAGGCTCTGCGTCTACGGAGGAGCTTGGTTCCAGTAGTCTTTTTATTATTATTATTAATTTTTTATTTTTTGTTCTAGAATCCAGATCTGTTAGAACTTAGATCTATTTCTCTCTCAAAATTTTATTTTTATTTTTTGTTCCAGAATCCAGATCTATTAGAATTAGATCTATTTCTATCAAATTTTTTATTTTATTTTTTGTTCTAAAATCCAAATATGTTAGAACTTAGGTAACAAAAAATAAATAAATAAATAAACGAGCTATCGAGCTCTCGACTCGAAACTCGTCAAACATAGCCAAGCCGAGCTTGAACTAAATTTTCTAGGCTCAACTCGAGCTCGAGCCGAGCTTGAATAACCTATTACCTGACCGAGCCAAGCTCGAGCACACCGTTACTCGGCTTGGCTCGGCTCATTTACAGCCATAGGTGTATGTAAGAGACAGAGAGAGAGGGTATGGTGGGTTAGAGAGAGAATGTAAAATAAAGGGTATTTTGGTCCTTTAAATTTTAGTTTACAGGGTTATATTAGTAATTTACCCTTTATGTATTTGTTGACCAAGTCAAAGGTTAAAATTAGGGCTGCAAATGAACCGAGCTGTTCACGGGCTCGGCTCGTTAAAAGCTCGGCTTGGGCTCGTTCTTGAGTTAAATGAACCGAGCTTGAGCTCGATTTTCAAACTCGTTTAGTAAACGAGCCGAGCTTGAACACTACTAGGCTCGGCTCGGTAAGCTCGTGAACAACCTCGTTTAGCAAAATGTTTTATTTAATTTATAGTCGGCCCAAATAAATGATACCCAATAGTGTTTATTGCTAAGCCCATATCAAAATGTCAAGCCCATACAATAAATAAATAAACTCTTTTGCTTACAAGTCCAACTTATAAGCCCACATTGAATTAGAAAACCCTAAATCTCTCCACACAAAAGCCCCACCTGTCAGCCCTATTCTTATCTCAACATCATATTTGTGCGGCAAGACTTCATCCCCATCAATCGTCTCTTTTCGAAGTTCCCCATCTCTCTTCTTTCATCTCTCTTCTTCCGCTGTAGTTGATGCACGCTACAAATTCAGCCCTGTGATTTGTGAGAAGATGGAGTACGATCGAGATAGAGACCGAAGAACCTCTAAGAAGGCACATATATATAATATATACATATTTACAATTATATATACATGGATTTTGTTTATACATACACATGAATATGTGTTTATATATATGAATCAGAGATTTGATCCATGGTTCCAACTTTTACGAATATCTTGATACAAGAAGAGATTGTATGAGTTTTGGCAAAGTGAGCCCAAGCTTGGCAAAATATTCACGAGCCGAGCCCGAGCTCGGTCTAGTCAAGCTCGTCCGAGCCGAGCCCAAGCCCGAGCACTCCCCTGATTTTGACGAGCCGAGCCCGAGCATACCAAAGCTCGGCTCGGCTCATTTGCAGCCCTAGTTAAAATGGTCATTTTCTCGGGTGGAGGGGGTGTTTATGTATATGTTTGAAACCTCAGGGGTGTCAATGTAAATTAGTGCGTTGACCGTCCGCGAAGTGGCGTTGACCCAAACCTCAGAGGGTGTGAGTGCAATTTATCCTTAAAAAAATAGATATACTTTATTCCATGATATGAACATATTTGTATTTTGTACCCGTTCTTACTTTTTTAGGTAGCCGCAAGAACTTTCATGTATGAACAGAACACTTTTACTACCTTTATTGTAAATTCTATTATACTTGTATTATCTATCATACATTCATACCATCTAATTATATTGCATAATCTATACTCTGGTATACACATATCAAAGCTTACAAGTAGGCTTATTTGCATGGAAGATCAGTAAATCACCAGCTGAAGCTGATGGACTCGAAATGCAGGTTACTTGCCAAACCAGATGAACAGATGGCTGCAACCTCATGCCTCATTGTTTTGGGGCCACAAACAAGAACTCCAACACTCGGGCTTTTGCATTCAAACAAAGTTCCTACAAAAGTAACAATGTCGAGGTTAATATCACAGCATTGTATTTGTATCATATCCACCAGTGCATGTGACAAGATGCAGAAGATTTACTTACTCTTCAGGTTAGGTCTTTCACCATAATGCACGTTGGTAGACTGGACAAGAGACTGGCGAGGGAGGCTTTCTAGTTCTTTATCTACATTGTAGGATCCAGACTCTGATGAGACTACCGGCGTCGACCCTTCCATATTCTGTATCTGCTTTGCTTCCATGGCAAGTTGTTTCTTGTTCCAAAGGAAAGCTGCACTGGCTGTCATGGCTATGCTAATGCATATGAGCAACATATTCCAAACAGCTCTTGCAGAGTATGAGTAGATTTTGTCGGTATTATGATCAATAGTATATATGTAGTAACGGATGAGAATGCCTACGAAGATGAGGAATATGATGAAAGAAGATGATATTATTGCGCCAAGCCAAAGCCAGCTGTTTCGGCCTAAAATGGGAGATAAAGGCACGTCTGATGCATTCGAGTCGAACCATATGGGTCGGAGGAGCTTTCGGTTTTCTGTTGTGGGTTCTCTCTCTCTTGTGACATATGCCTCAATTTGCAGCTGTAAGTTGGGAAATTCAGTTGGAATGCCTGAGAGTGGGAGGATGAGGTCTAGCATTGTTAGATCTGAAGAGTGCCTGAAGGCACTAATGATAAGAACCGTTGGAGTACTGCATTTCAATGTTGTGCTCATAAAGATGAGCTCCCTGATGATAGAGATTAAAGGGGCAATGCCACTGCCTCCACTCACCATAACAAGTGTGTCATGCCTGCAAGTATATATGTACCGATTAATCAATATTACACCAAATGGTACGTTATCATAGAGAGAACTCGTATGCATGTGATTGATTATACATAATGTGCATGCCTTAGAAAATGAGTTGAAACAGGTCCATAAGGTCCTTCAATGGAGACATTAAGACGGGTAACTGGAGATGGCACCGAAAGCATCTGATAAAGCTTCTTTGACCAACCTCCTTCATTCTTGATGATGACGCTGATCTTGTCCGGCTCCAAATTACTGTTAGAACTGATGGTAAAAGGATGCCACTGAAGTTTGGAAATGGTGGGCACATTCATGAATAAGATGCTTGTTGGAGTGTAACTCAGACCTGAAGGAATAAAATTATATCAACAAAAAAGGGACAAATACATATTTATTAAGATAGTCAGCATTGGTATAGGATTTTAGCTTCACCTGGGCTCTTAGAGAAGTTGAGCTCAACAGTTTCACATGGAAGAATGCGGGCAGAAACTAATCGGACACGTTGTCGTGACTGTAGGAACCTCAAGTATCGATCGATCAAGAAGAGGTAGAAACCAGGAAGCATAATGCAGGCGTAGGAGAAGCCTAGATGGAATATGAAGAAGATGATGAAGAGGGTGTAGAGGTAATGGGTGTAAAAGAAGAGCTCAAAGAACTTTCGCCGAATACTAGGGTAGGTTGTCACCCACAATACTAATCCAAACAGCAAAGACAGCTCTCCTGCTACGTTTGATACATTAGTGTTGTACCATTTTAGCACCTGCAACATGTGGATCGACGCAATAATATTAGAGGTTTTCCATGAAGTGAGAGGCTGCATTTGGGTTCACTAACGTGTTTTCCACCGTTTAAATCATCTTCATTATTTATTTATATTATTTTTTTCAAAAATGATTTGAGTTTATTTATTTTTAATCGGTACTTATTAGCCATCTTATATTTTTGTTATGAGAAAAGAGTGGGATAGAATCCAGAGCTGGTTTTTGAAATTGGGCATTTTTTTTAATTCAATTCTTAATATATATATATTAAGAATTGAATATATTAAGAATTGAATTAAAAAAAATGCCCAATTTCAAAAACCAGCTCTGGATTCTATATATATATATGTGCGAAATGAAAAAAATAAACAAAACCGAGGTAGCCTAAAGCTTCTTTATCAGACCACTATTTCCTTCAAACCAAAAGGAAGACGAAAAGAAGAAACATTTTTGATTTAGAATTATATGATTCCGATAAATCAAAGCATATTATCTTATTAAAAAGTTTAGTATATATATATATGAATTCGTAAACTATGTGCCATAGTGCGCAACACTCTTCAATTTCTATCTCGTGTGTTCACATTCGGCCTAACCAAAATCATTGGTGGGATCACATAATTTGTTCATGGCCTGATCCAAGACCTTTGAACCATGTTCCGACCCATTTCCATGGTATACCTACTTTGATTTTGAAATGGAAGACAAAGTTGGACCATTCTCGTGAGGCTTGTGGAATTTGTTAGCCACAAACAATTCAATTCCAAAAGTAATGGAATATAGTCAAAAGTTTTAGTGTCTGTCATCACGAGAGGGGACGTTAACACAACAACCTGGGCCCCACCAATCTGTTGGCAAGTGCTTTGTAAAGTCATTTGTTTGTAAGTTGGTTCAAACCTGCACTGATAGGATAGAAGAAAACAAGCTGTATTTTAAATTAAACCAAAATACTAATCTGTTATGAGTTTTGATTAGACTAGGTGGCTGAAGTGATGGTGCATGCATGACAGGAGGTAAGAGTGGGCTTGAACTAATTCATTCTTGGGATTCCCAAACAGTCCCTAATACCAAATCACAACCATCAAATTTATAGCTCAAAATGATACCCAACATATGCATGATTCAAAGGGTTGAATAGGCACAAGAAGAAGAAGGATTTTCCCATTTTTCGATACCTTTTTCCATATCAAACAACAAACTAACATCCAGTCCAAATTTGGTGGCCGCAGAATATGACTAGGAGGACCACTTTAATGGGGATAATCTGCAACCACACTCGATCTGTTTGTTGTTTACTTTTTTCATGATTGTTTCAATTCGGTATTGTATTGGTACAAGTAAGTTGAACGAACACTCCAAACAATCCTAATCACATAATTGTTTAACTGTAATTAAGAGCATTAAGTAAGATATGTTAATTACCTCCGATAATCGATGTGTGACAGACCAGTAAACAATGTAGAGGACACCATGAGCAGTAAAGAGTGCCATGGCAATGTGTCCAAGCCATATATGGTACTTGATGCTGCCCTCTGAAGTGAGTCCAAACAGAGGCAACACCGACGATCCGCGAGTCACAGGGAAGAAGAGAAATGCAAGACATACATTCCCAACAATGCCCAGATTCAGAGCTACTCTTTCCAACTTAGCTTCCCATCTGTCAAAAACCAATCTCAATTTTGTATATACAACATATACCTATACAAACAATCTATATCATACGGTATGTATATATATATATACGACATGTTACACTTAAATTCTATATGTATATTGCTATTCCTTAAAGTAAGTTCTTACAATTTATCGCCCTTTGAGAAATTTGGATCTCCAATATCAGCAAAGAAGAATTGCAAAAATTTAGAAAAAATCCAAAGCAAGAGTGCAATGAACATGATAAACAAGGCCAGCTCTATCCAAGAAACAATTCCTAGGCCTTTGATGATCACCGGCCTCTTCCCCAATCGATGTCTTAAGTTGTTGCTGTAAAATAGGAACCATATATAAAAAGAAACCAAAGTTTAAGTATACACAAATACATACATACATACATATATATATATATATATGTATGTATCTCACAAACAAATCATATATTGTTAATAATGAAGTACCTTTTGATGGTATTGTCATGATTAGTTTTCTTTCCCATATGGAGGTACATACAGCCCAAAACAGCCATGAATAGGATGGGAAATGTGTAAACAAGAATATTGTAACCTGTTGCATGCACAATAAACACAGTAAAATTTAGTTCCTCCATATGAAGAAGCTAGCTACCAAAACCCTGAGAAAAGGAAGTGTAGTAGTAGTGTTAGAGAATATATATATATATATATATATATATATATATATATGAAATAAATATGAATTAATTTGAACCTTGTGAATTTAGGGGAAAAAAAAAATTTGAACCTTGTGATCCAAAGTAAGTAGAATTGGAGTTTGCTAGAATTTTGGTTGACCATGTCTCCAAGTATGTATGGGTTGGCAACATCACCCAAAGAAAAAGATAAGCAATAAAGATGAGCATTATAAGTGCCATTATAGCTGCACCAATTGCTTTGATTTTGGTTCCTCCATGAGTAGGAGCTGATCTCTTTTCCTCCTCCATTGAAACTCTCTCTTTCTCTCTCTGGTTCTCTCTCTCTCTAAAATGGGCAAATTGTATACTACTGTATACTAATATCAGTTCCTTGACTTGTGAGATTACGTGTCAATTCTCTGTTGGGCATGAGCAAGTTGACAAGATTCATGGCACATCATCATTGTAACTCTATCTGATATCTCTTTTCATTCAAAGCAGATTAAGACTATTATTATTTTATATATATATATATATATATATATATACTCATCAACTTTCGACTTTAGAAAGTATCACTAAATTTGGGTTGTTGGGTGATTCTCTCTCATTTACCTTTATAAAGCATCCTAAATTTGAAAAGTGACCAATAAACTTGGCGCTTGTAGGCATTAAACTTGTCATACACAAATGAAAGAATTAAATATGAAGTCAAAAACTCCTTATTGTCATTTTGTAGTTTAAAAATTAGTGGTCGTATTCATATGAAGTTTTTATATTGATGTCATCGTCCCTTTGTGGTTGACTAAAACGCCTTCAGTAGTAACAGGATGAGAAATATATATATATATATATATATATATATATATATAGACACAAATTTCGGGGATTCTTTTTTAAAATTAAACCCATATGACACTATTTTGTTCTAACCAAATTAGTGAGAACCATTCAACAGGAGTACTTATGTCATTTAGCTTAAGAAAATAACAAGAAATATTTATTAAAAAAAAAAAGACAAAAAAATAAAGAGGAGCGTGAATATCATCTTGCATTCTATTTGCTTTTGCATACGGCTATACAAAATGCAGCAATTTTACTCATTATGTATAATTTTGCACTTTTTTACAATCGCTTATATCTTTTAGGCCTACCTTTGTTTTTCCCAGAAAAATCACATATACGCTACTTTTGTTATATACGCGTGTGTGTGAGTGGGGTCCACTCATATTTATCCCAAATATTAGCTTACAAGAGAAGATCATTACTTAGCTTACAAAGAAAGCTCGTTATCTAACTTACATAAAAAGCTCATTACTTAACTTACAAAAGAAGCTCGATATCTAGTTTACAAGAAAAGCTCCTTACTTAATCTACAGAAGAAGTCCATTATTGTGTGTATATATATATATATATATATATATATATATATATATATATATCTTGTGAGCTTGTATTTGAGAAATATACTTGACACGAGTGAATAAAAGAAAACTTTTCACTTTAGTATTTTCTCTCTCATTGTTTGGTATATATCAATAACAACTTTTGTGATTAAAGTATAAGGAGAGGTAAATTATTGCAGTATATATATATATATATATATATCTTGTGAGCTTGTATTTGAGAAATATACTTGACACGAGTGAATAAAAGAAAACTTTTCACTTTAGTATTTTCTCTCTCATTGTTTGGTATATATCAATAACAACTTTTGTGATTAAAGTATAAGGAGAGGTAAATTATTGCAGTCCAGCTCTCTGTATCTCAGTTGGGCCCTGCCCAAGTAAAGTTGGACTCAGATTTTACAATTGTGAACTTGGATATCAAAGTCCAATGTACCGGAGAGGATGGAGATTACTGATCTTACCATCTGTCAAGAGCCGACTCATAACTCCGCAAAGGGTCCCATGTCTCTCAGCTTTCCTCTAGAGAGGAACTCCTCCCAGTGTCCGCAATCCAAGTTTACTCATATTTAAATAAACTCCTCCAGAAAATAGGTTTATGAGTAAAGAGGAAGGAACTCCTCATAATTATTAGCCGACTATGAGACTTACCCGTACTTAGTTGTTTAGCACCCTCTGAAGGGCGTAGGTGCAGGGGGACCCATGGACAGACAAAAAAAAAAAAAAAAAATTTGTTGAGATTGGACACCATTAAAAAATAATAAGATAAAAAGATTTTATAGATTTTTTTTTTAAATAAAATAATAAATATAGAAAATTATATTTTTATTGATATATATATATATATATATTTTTAAATTCTTTTCATAATTTGGGTAACTCTCCTTTTTTAGGTAGGAAGAGCGTTTGTAAATGTTGTGTATCTAGATGTTTTTTTTGTTTTATCTTCAGTTTGTTTTGACGTAAAATATTTTCTTCAAAAAGTATATATATATTTTTAAGTAAAATATATATTTTTTATTCTTATTTTTTTAGCGTTTGACAAAAGTCTTGGTCGAGTCGATGAGGTGGAACGTGTAAAATATTTTGAATAAGTTATTTTTGTTGAGTTTTAATAATTTTTTTCTTCTATATTTACGACAACCAAATACAAAAAAATACAAAAAATATTTATTTTACACTCAAACAAACGTTAAACTTGTAACAGAGGCTAGAGAGTCGAGCAGGATGATATATTATCAATTGTCATCAATAGAGCCTGATGATATATTTGTCAACTGTCATCAATAGATACATTTTATTCAATGATATAAACACATTTGTATTATCATCCATAGATACAATTTATTCAATGATATGAACATATTTGTCCCAGTTCTTGCTTTTTGTTTCTTTTAGGGTAGTCCCTAGAACTTTCATGTATGAACAGATCGAACACTTTTATTACCTCTATTGTAAATTCTCATTTTGAACCAGAATATATTATATATGATTGTATTATCTATCATACTATCTGATTATATTGCATAATCTATACACTGTTATACATACTTATTTGCATGGAAGATGAGTAAATCACCAGCTGAAGCTGATGGACTCGAAATGCAGGTTAGCTGCCAAACCAGATGAGCAGATGGCTGCAACCTCATGCCTCATTGTTTTGGGGCCACAGACAAGAACACCAACACTCGGGCTTTTGCATTCAAACAAAGTTCCTACAAAAGTACCAATGTCGAGATTAATAACACAGCTAGCATTGTATTTCATATCATATCCACCAGTGTATGTGACAAGAAGAAGATCGAGTTACTTACTCTTCAGGTTAGGTCTTTCACCATAATGCACCTTGGTAGATTGGACAAGAGACTGGTGAGGGACGCTTTCTAGTTCTTTATCTGCATTGTAGAATCCAGACTCCGATGAGACTAATGGTGTCGATCCTTCCATGCTCTGAATCTGCTTTGCTTCCATGGCAAGTTGTTTCTTGTTCCAAAGGAAAGCTGCGCTAGCAGTCATGGCTATGCAAATACATATGAGCAACAAATTCCAAGCAGCTCTTGCAGAGTGTGAGTAGATTTTATTGGTATTATGATCAATTGGATAAATGTAGTATCGAGTGAGAATGCCTACGAATATGAGGAATATGATGAAAGAAGATGATATGATTGCGCCAAGCCAAAGCCAGCTGTTTCGGCCTAAAATGGGAGATAAAGGCACATCTGATGCATTCGAGTCGAACCATATGGGTCGGAGGAGCTTTCGGTTTTCTGTTGTGGGTTCTTTCTCTCTTGTGACATATGCCTCAATTTGCAGCTCTAAGTTGGGAAATTCAGTTGGAATGCCTGAGAGTGGGAGGATGAGGTCTAGCATTGCTAGATCTGAAGAGTGTCTGAAGGCACTGATGAGAAGAACCTTTGGAGTATTGCATTTCAATGTTGTGCTCATAAAGATGAGCTCCCTGATGATAGAGATTAAAGGGGCAATGCCACTGCCTCCACTCACCATAACAAGTGTGTCATGCCTGCAAGTATATATGTACCGATCGATTAATCAATATTACACCAAATGGTACGTTATCATAGAGAGAACTCATATGCATATGATTGATTATACATATTGTGCATGCCTTAGAAAATGAGTTGAAATGGGTCCATAAGGTCCTTCAATGGAGACATTAAGACGGCTGACAGGAGATGGCGCCGAAAGCATCTGATAAAGCTTCTTTGACCAACTTCCTTCATTCTTGATGATGACGCTGATCTTGTCCGGCTCCAAATTACTGTTAGAACTGATGGTAAAAGGATGCCACTGAAGTTTGGAAATGCTGGGCACATTCATGAATAAGATGCTTGTTGGGGTGTAACTCAAACCTAGAGGAACAAAAGTTGTATCAACAAAAAAGGGACATAAATACATATTTATTAAGATAGTAGTCAGCATTGATATATGATTTTAGCTTCACCTGGGCTCTTAGAGAAGTTAAGCTCAACAGTTTCACATGGTAGAATGCGAGCTGAAAGTAGTCGGACACATTGTCGTGATTGTAAGAACCTCAAGTATCGATCGATCAAGAAGAGGTAGAAGCCAGGAAGCATCATGCCGGAATAGGAGATGCCAAGATGGAATACGAAGAAGATTATGAAGAGGATGTAGAGGTAATGGGTGTAAAAGAAGAGCTCGAAAAACTTTCGCCGAATACTAGGGTAGGTTGTCACCCACAAAACTAATCCAAACAGCAAAGACAACTCCCCAGCCACGTTTGATACATGATTGTTGCTCCATTTTAGCACCTGCAACATGCATCGATACAATAATGTTAGAGGCTTTTTTTTTTGGAGTTAAAACTGTTAAGAGTTTATTTGTTTTTAATTGGTATTACTACTTATATTTCTGTTAAGAAAAAAGAGTGGATGGAAGGATGGAGAGAGTTTTCCATTTATTTCCTACATTAGTAAGAAGGGTTTATTTGTTCAGTTATTTGAATGGTTTGCTTTGGTTTGTTTTGTTGGGTTATCCTAAAACGTTGTCTTTGCGTTTATTTATTTGTAGTTCTTGTTCCACATTAGATCTAGACATGGGGTAAGGTCTCGGGCCCATAAGGGTGAGTAGGAAGTACCACCTAACAGAAATACTGTATAAATCAGCAGACTCTGTACTATATTGTGCTACGCCATAAATCTGTGTTCACATTTGGGACCAAAATCATTGGTGGGATCATATATATACTGTTTCTGCGTGGACTCCATGTGCACTAATGGATAAGAGTCCATGAACTTACGAATCGTGTTCGACCCGTTTGATTGACAATGCCAACTAAAAGACACTCTTTGGTGGACCATTGCGAATGCTTTGATTTTGAAATGGAAAACAAAGTTAGACCATTCTCGTGAGCCTCGACGAATTTGTTAGCCACAAACAATTCAATTCCAAAAGTAATGGAGTATACCCATGACTTTTAGTGTCACGTGATACTCACACAACAAATTGGGTCCCACCAATCTGTTGGCCTTTCTTTTGTAAAATCATTTGTTTGTAATTAGTTAGTTCAAACCTGGACTGATTTCCAAACAGTCCTTAATTTAAAAAAATCACAACCAGAGGGATCATAACAGTCAAACAGTCCCTAATTTTGCATGATAGGAAGGTTTGAAAAGGCAGAGTAACAATAAGGATTTTCCCATCTTTTGATACCTTTTTTCCATACCAAACAACAAACTAACGTCCAAATGGGGTAGCCAGCCACAAAAGATGACTAAAGTGTCAAACCATTAGGAGGACCACTTTAATAGGATGATCCACAACCATTCATCCCATATACTATTTGCATGATTTTTTCGATGAAGTATTGTATTGGTACAAGTAATTTGCACAGTCAAAACAATCAAAAATCATCCTGAGGCCAACTTGGGTCCACCAAACAAGGATCATATATTTAAGACTGTAAATGAATCGAATTGGTACATTGTATCTATATCAAAAATTACTCAGTGCCTAAATTAGGGTGTGTCGAGCTAATGTTTAGGACACAAAGTAGGTGGCTAGTGGATGATTTTGATACACAAAGATAAATTTTATCCCAAAACATCTTTCGCTATCAATGCAGCAATACTTAGACCCATGACGTGAGTAAAGAACACAATTATATAACTGGGCATTAGCATATATGATATAATCTTTTTTGGGAAGCTTGAGTATTCGAGCTTGTTGAGGACAATATCATGAGTGTGTGCTTTTGTTTAAGAAAAAAAAAAAAATTGCTAATTACCTTGGATAATTGATGCGTGGCAGCCCAGTAAGCAATGTAGAGGACACCATGAGTGGTAAAGAGTAGCATGGCAATGTGTCCAAGCCATATATGGTACTTGATGCTAGCCTCTGAAGTGAGGCCAAATAGAGGTAACACCGAAGATCCACGAGTCACAGGGAAGAAGAGAAATACAAGACAAACATTTCCAACAATGCCCAGAGTCAGAGCTACTCTCCCCAACTTAGCTTCCCACCTGCACAAACCAATTTCAATTTTGTACCATGATAGATAGATAGATATATATATACAATATCATATTCCACAAACAAAAGACATAATTTTTTTGGGTATTTTTTCTTACAATTTATCTCACCTTGAGAATTTTGAATCGCCAATTCGAGCAAAGAAGAAATGCAAATAATTTGCAAAAATCCAAAGCAAGAGTGCAATGAACATGACAAAGAAGGCCAGTTCTATCCCAGAAACAATTCCTGGGCCTTTGATAATCATAGGCCGCTTCCACGACGCCAAACGACGTCTTAAGTTGTTGCTGTTAAATAGGAAACATAAAAAGAAATCAAATTTTTAAGTACACAAACTTGTGATAAAAACTTTGATTGATTAATTGGAGACAATTATCACAAACAATTCATAATTGGTACCTTTTGATGGTATTGTCATGACCAACTTTATTTCCCAAATGGAGATACACCGAGCCCAAAATAGCCATGAATAGAATGGGAAATGTGTAAAGAAGAAAATTGTAACCTGTCGTATGCACAAATCGTATACAAATAATGTATAGATATAGATATAGATATAAATATAATTAAAATTTAGTACCACCATATGCAAATATGAAGGAAGCTAGCTACCAAAACCCTGTGAAAAGGAAGTGAACTAGTATGAAATAATTCAAACCTTGCGATCCAAAGTAAGTAGAATTGGAGTTTGCTTGAATTTTGGGGGACCAATTCTGTCTGAATATGTGGGTTGGCACCATAACCCAAAGAAAAAGATAAGCAATAAAGATAAGCATTATAAGTGCCATTATAGCTGCACCAATTGCTTTGGTTTTGGTTTCTCCATGAGTAGGACCTGATCTCTTCTCCTCCTCCATTGAAACCATCTCTCTCTCTCTATGTCGCTCTCTTTCTCTCTCTAAAATGGGCAGAATATGGTGGAAGGGAATCTGTTGTTACAGGTGTATATAAATTGCTATTATTATGTGTAATGTATATACTAATATCAGTTTCTTGACGTGTGATTACGTGTCAATTCTCTAATGGCCATAAGCAAGTTGACAAGAATCATATAGCATCATCATTGACGTCATCATTGTAACTCTGCTGGAAGGTTACGTGCTCCCAATTATTATTAATTATTAGATGGTCTTGAACTATTGATACTTTAAATACAGGTTATGGAATTGAGAAAATAACTCCACAATTGTGTATTACTAACATATTACAAAATGTAAATTTTATTCCGAGTCTCAAATGGACCAAAACTATTTAATAATTTCTCAATGACTACATGTTTTGCACCCGTTATAACTTAATGCAAAAACATATGTGTTAGTTTTATTTATTTTTATTTATTTGATATTGGTATGTAATGCCTGACCATATAGACTTTTCTCCTACTAAGTAGGAGCATGGAAAATATTAAGTGAGTAGAGCATATCACATATACATGGAGAGAGGAATATATGGGATGAGTCAGAGATAGAGATACCATATTAGTGGTATTGCCTACTCGATCAAAATACATCAAGTTATTTAATTTTTTTTTTAATAGTCGGACTAATTTCATTAAATAATGTATTTTTATAGTTAGAATGATTTCATTAAATAGTGTTTTTTTTTTTTTTTTTAATATATAGTCGGACTAATTTCATTAAATAGTGTAATTTCATTTTCAGTTCACTCAAATATCTTCTCATGAAGTTGATAGTGGATGAGCATGACAATTCACGTCATTGATGTATTGGAGCAATATTTTTTATTTATTCATTGAATATGAACTTTTTCTTAACAAAATTTCAAACAGAGCGTAAAATGATATTATTTCTAACATAACACTCGTTCTTCTTTTTAAAAAGTAAATTTCAACTAATATCTACTAGTATTAATCTTTCGTTTTTCTCCTTTTTTTAACCTTCACAAAATATTTTAAATTATACATGTATTCTAAGTAGGGATGTCAATTTTTACCGCCCCACCGGGACCCCGCTCCGTTAATAACGAATATGAGAACACTTTTTATACCATTGGAAAGGACATAGATACAAATTTTGTACCCGTCGCGGGTCACGGAGTGTATACATATCCTAGGGGCCCACCCCGCCCCGCCCCACTAAACATATAACTATATTTAATATATATATATATAATATTAATAACTTATTTTAGCGGTTTACCCAGTTCTCTATCTCTTACAATCCTAATTTGGGATATAAACTCGGGATTAAATTTGCTTTTGTTTTGGTTATGATAGAAATTGGAGCTTAGAACTTCTTGTGATTTGATTGTATTAAATTTTTATTTTTGTTTATTATGTTATCTGAATTATGTTATATGCATGTTATTTATTTATTTATTTTGTTGGAATACATAATTTCATTTATGTTGTGCCATTCCCAAGCTTTCCACATTTAAATAGCAGGAGCTTTTGCAGAGTAGTGTTTAATATCACGGCAATTAAACCTGTGTTTTGTGCATACCTAGGTAGACTCCAGGGGCTTAATTAAGGTTAAAACAAGTCATTTGTGCATGTTTTAACTATATGTAATTTTGTTGAATTAAACTGGATTACAAGTTCTTACCGTTATGTTAACTGATGTATTCTTTGTTTGAGTTTAAGCTCATTTTAATTTTTGTCGTCGTTGATGCATGTTGATACTTTATATGTACTCTGGGACATTGATTTAATATTAGAACATCTATTAAAAGATTTACAAATGCCTGGGTAAACTGAAATTACTCTGTTGAAAAGTTCCAAAAAGTGGGAGAAAAAAATTTGTTAGCGGGGCAGGCACGGGGGCACAGTATTTCCCAACAGGGCGGGGCTGGACATGAAAATCCAACTCGTCGCGAGTCTCAGAGCGGGCATAAACTTGACAAAAATTAAAAGGGGCAGGGCATGATTTAAGGAAACTCGCTCCAAATCCGCCCCGTTGCCATTCATAATTCTAAGTATTACTATTTTAATCAGAAAATTTTGACTCATTAATGATTAAGAAAAGAAATTGAGTGGTACATACATCAGTGTCGTCATGTCTTCACATTTATATTTTTATGTTTGTCTTTCAATTGTCCCTTGTATTAATTTATTGTCAAATAAAAAATAAAGAATTAAATATAGAATAATATTGTCGCTATGTTGTTTCAAAAATAGCGGTGACATACAAGCGGATTTTCACATTGACGTCATAGTATCTTGCCGTTTGAATAAACCGCTTTAAGGGCCTGTTTGGGGCATGCTCCATCTTGTTCTATGCCCTTCCCTACAGTGCAAATGGACACTATTAAGGACACCAACTTGTTTGGTATGGGCTGTATTGTGTCCAACAGTGCTAGAACAATTTCAGTTTTTGGGCTAATTTTCGGAACAAAAAAATCATGTTCCAAAGTGTTCCCAAATTATGGTCGGCCCACTATTCACTGTAGAATGGAGAACAACAGCCCAAAAACAAGGAATCCACAGAACACAATGTAAAGAATCGGTCCATCTTGTTCTAGGGTTCTCTCTACACAACTGAGGCGATTCACAGTGTACCCTTTTGTGTCTGAAGCTTTCTAAGATCTAGGGTTGAAATCGACACCATTGATGTAAATACGAAGCTTCTCGGCAACGTCTTCTTCTCACCGGTGAGTTCCAAACATGCATCTTCTTCATAAATGGAGTCATTCTGTTCTGTCTAAATTTAGTCACATGTATAATGAAGATCCTTGTTCTCGGTGTTCCACTGTGTATGCAGATCTGAAGATAAACTTCCCCTTTATGACCTCTGCGTTTTCCGGCGAACCAAGCTTTGCCGCTGCTCTCTGCACTCTCGGATTCACAGGCGATTCTCGGTCTATTTACTTTCATCGTCGACACCAAGTGAGTTAATTATGAAGACCTTGTTGCCTGATTTGTTGAGGAATGCTCTCTTGTATCTCTATTTATGGTGTACTGTGGCTTCGCCGGACCATCAAACTGCCAAGCCTCTTGTATCAAGCTTCTAACTTGCTTTGATTTTGTAATTTGTCTGTCAATTAAAATGTTCAGTAATGGGGATTTTGTGGTGGAATGTTCAAAAAATTCACAGTGGACTGAAGGAAAGGGTTTTGATTGCAACCCGGTGACACTGTTAGATCCTGTGTGCATTGTATACACACACACACACACACACATATATATATAATTAATTATATATAGGCATAGCCACTGTGTCCATATTTGAAATTTTTAATTTATTTTAATGGTTTTTATAATAAATTAAGATAAATGGAGGAACAATATGTTAAAATAATACAATCATTTTATCTAACTTTATACTTAATAAAGTTAGAAAAAATGTATTTTCTTAATGTATTGAAGAAAATATTATTTAAAAATATTTTTAATCCAACATATTTAATTATTTTATTTATCAAATTAATTTTGGTTACACTTTGGAACACCAAACATGTTTTGTTCTCATATTTCTTAGAACAATATAAATTACCAAACATGTTCTACCATGTTTTTGTTCCATGATTCGGTAGAGCAAACTTGGAACACCAAACATGTTCTGTTCTCATTTCAGAACATCACACTACAAAACACTTGTTCTGTTCTAGGCTAGAGTAGTACACTACATCACACTACACTTCCCAAATGGGGCCTAAGGGAGAAGATGAGAAATATACATACATGTGTGTATAACTGTATATATATCAGTGATTTTCTGAATTAATCCCAAGAACAAGTATTGTTTCTTTTTCTTTTCTTTTTTTCCTGTTTTTTTTTTTTTTTTTTTTTTCTCTTTTCTCAATACACGAGTTTTTATAAGTAATATAAATTAAGGAGTTTATTCGCACCTGAAATTGACACTATTGTTCTAAGTTTTAACCAAATACTAAGGATATTTATGTCATTTAATTTAGGAAAAAAAATTTGTGAGGCATTTGTTAAAAAGTAGTGCGAGTAGTGGGACCGACTATATAAATGCACTTCCATTCTATTAGCTTTTTCAAAATGCAGCAATTTTACTAATTATGTATATGATAATATATATATATATATATATATATACACACATACATACATACATATACACATACATACATATATTTACAATCAAATGTAGCTTTTGGTAGGGCAGCAAGTTGGGCTGACTCAACCTAACCCAATCCCAATCCAACCCAACCTCAATCCAAATTAGGTTGGGTTGGGCCAGCTCGAATTGTACCCAATTCGGGTTGAGGTTGGGCCAGCTCGAATTGTACCCAATATGGGTTGTGGTTATAATCCAGACCGAATATTTTCGGACAGGTTGGGTCGGGTTGAGTTTTTTTTATATATAATTTTTTTTTTCAAAAATTTATATATATTATATATTATATATATTTGATTATATTATTATTAAAAATATATATATTTTTAGGACAAATCATTTCAGCTTCCCCAATCGCCTCAATCTCTATTCTCGTTCTCAACTCTTAAATTGCGCCCCCCCCCCCCCCCCCCTCTCTTTCTGTGCAACTGCAAACTACAAAATCAACAAGAATCAGAAGTTCAAAACCCATATATTTCAGTTTATCTATCTATCTGCAAGAATCAAAAGTTGAAAACCTATTACCTATATCAAAACCCCATATCGGCATATCATTTCAGATTGTTCAAAAAATCAAAGCCCGTATCTTTAAATTTCCATTGCCCGCTGTTCCAATTCGGGTTCACCGTTCGTAAGCTTCAACCGCTGTCTCTCAACTCTCAAGCTTGCCCCCATCTCTCTCTCTGCAACTGCTAACTTATATGTATGGGTTTTGTTTTAATTTTTGGAAGTGATGGCAGCGGCGGCAAAGGCGGAAGGCCGGGGGCGGCGGTCGATCAGCGGCTGAGGGAGAGGGACGACAACGGCGGTAGAGAGAGAAAGAGAAAGAAGAAAGAGGAGAGAGAAAGGAGAAAAAAAAATAATTTTTTTTTTATATTTTATTTTGGGTTTTGGGTTAGATTCAGGTTGAGCCCGAACCCAATCCAAATATGTTTGAGTTTTGACAAAACCCAACCCGAACATAAACCCAATATGTGAATTTTAAGCCCCAATTTTAAAATTTCTAGGTTGGGGTTGGGCTGGATTGAGTTTGCCCGCCCAAGTTGCAGCCCTAGCTTTTGGGAACTAGGAGAAAAAAAAGTAGCATATAGGCCCTTTTACGTGCTTTCACAAATATGCCACCTTCTGTCAATACAGTAGTAAAAAAGGAACATTAATCCAGTAAAGCCCTCTCGATCTCAGTTGGGCCGGCCCAAGTATAGTGGAATCCATAACCTACTAAATTCCTAATAGCAAAGGTATTTTTTTTTTTTTTTTCCGTCATTAACAAGAAACTCACACACATCACTCACACATCCACTTTGAAAAGTAGAAAACTACTATCTTGGTATTATGGCTGTGGAGGGAAAAAATCTCCCTCCAATAAGACTAATCCAAGTCATCATAAATATAAACTTATCCTTGGGAAGTTTATAAAGCCCACTTCGCTCAAACCCAAATTAAGAACGCTGCCAGTCCAAGATCACTGTTCATAAGCCCGATACTAATGTTATTTGGTCTTTAATCCCATTAAAGCCCGAATTAAGAGATTATCAGTCCAACGTGCTAAACATCTAGCCCGTTGGTCAAGCCCAACCGGTTCAAGGTACATTCAGCCCAGTTATCCAAGAGTGAACAAATCCTATCAGTAGAAGGATTTGTTATAAAAGGAGAATTCTATGATAGGAAGTTCTGTACAAGGCAAGTAATACGTATAGAAAGTTATATAAAGGGAAAGCTCTATTTGTAAAGAAACTCTGTATAGGAAGAATTGGAGGACAAGCAATGCGAGTCCTACCTTAATTCGACCACCCTTTTGTATATAAATAGGGGCTCAGACCTCCAATAAAAGGATCAAGCAATTTACGCTTCTTTATACACTGTTCTTATTTATTTTTATTATTTTTTGAGTGAGTTGTTTTATTTTTCTCAATCATTATTGGTTGAGAGAAATTTTGCACCTACACTTTGGCGCCGTCTGTGAGAATCGTACAGAAATATATCCCCACCAAAGTTACGACACTTTAGATTAAAATCTCCAAGTCCAGCAACGTGACTTGAAATTAACATCTTCAAGTCCAAGATTTGAACCCAAGTCCTCTCCAACAACGACTCTCATGGTCAAAGGCCTCCACTCTCATGGTCAAAGGCCTCCATATAACAAGCGCCGACGTCTAAAAACGCAAGCCGGCACAAGGTTCTTTCCATCAACAACGCCGCTTTCCGGACAATAATGCATAGCAAGGCTGAGGACAATAATGCGTAACAAGGCTGATGAATGGAAAACCCAAGTGGCATCACGTGTGTTTACCCTGGTAATCAGATGTCTATCCGAGCCCAAAAAGACATAAATTAATCAGATAAGTGTTCTGATCTTGGTTTCCTCTTAATTTTGATTATATATATATAATCTTGATCAACAAATCCAAACTACATAATTATTATATAAGCGCTAGCTAGAAGTGATTAATTAGTCTTGCTTTGTTGCTAGTATATTATTCTTTGAGTATTACATCACATGAACAGAGGGTTTTTGGGTGGATCAGTATGTTAGGATCTCAATTATTGCAAAATATATTTGTTGGTTCATACTAATCTGAACTCAGGTTCATTAAGCTAAGTTGATCCCAAAAAATAATTTTAAAAAAAAATAATAAGTTCATGTTTTTGAAAAACTTGAACTACCCGGAACACTTTTTCCGGCGATTCTTGCTACTTTGACCACAATTTCTGGGAATTCCAAACCTGGCAATGATCCGTATAGAACTATGCAAAGAATTAGAAAATCGATTGGGGTTGGGAAGCATTGATATGACCGAATTTCTCTCTCCCCAAAGTGAGTTTATGCATGTTATCAGATATGTTTGTCTATTCAGCTAAGTTCTTGGACGGAGAAGGATATCACGCCAATAGGAGGATTCCCCCATTATGGTTGTCACCTTGAGGTAGTCTTTGTTAACACAGACATCCAGGGTTGCCTTAGAGGAGACTAAACTCAAATTCATTGATACACACCGGAACGAACTTTCTCGCAATGGACATCCTGATCTCGTTTCAGAGCTTGCTATCCGATACGACGCACACGTTGCAGTCAAACCAACCATCTTTACCCATCACCTGCTGCACATCAAGCCCACCGTGAGTTCAACCGAAATTCGCCATCATCTCGGCCGGAACAGAATCCATCCGAGCCAGCTGTCATTAAGCCCAGCCACAGTCGCTGGCCATCACCGTCCTTTTCACCAGCCGAGGTTAACCGAGTTATCATCGCTGCATTGCCATTAGGCCCATGCTCGCCGTCGCTCTCATTTGATCTGTCGCGAATCACCCCCAGAGTTGGACCGTCGTTCACAGTTGCACAAGCCGCCATCACTTCAACGACCTAGATCGTCACTGCCGGCCAAGCCCGCCGGTGCATCGGCGAGAGGTCACATCTGCCGCGAGCTCGCCGGCCATCTCCATTATCGCCGGCCGCAAGTCCTCGCTAAGCTCATGAATTCGTCTCGCCGGCGGTTTCCATCTCACCAGCCGTCCATCTCTGCCGTGAGCCCGCCGCCCATCTTTATCTTCACCGAGCCGTCGCCCACAGGCGGAATAGCCCGCCGTCCACCATAGCCAAGCTTCTCATTGCTCGCCTCCTCTGTTGACAGATAATTATATATATATATATATATATATATATATATATATATATATATATATATATATAGCCTAATAGCCATTGTTTGGCTGCAAGAACAAAGCTGTCCCAGTTTTGGATTAGTCCATAACTAAACTGGTTCTGTGATAATCCAGTTCTATATAAAAAGAATATAATTGCCAATTCGAATTGGGGACTCATTCTGGAGCATTCAAAACTTGAATATGGTTATTGGAGCGCACGTAGAACAAACGACAAACATAGCTTTGTTTTCTAAGAACCTGAAGGAGTTGGGCTCTTAGGTCGGCAAAGATCTTCCCAACATTCAATTTTTCAAGGCTCAACGCCACAAACTCCAGCAGACTTATTGGCCGGGTATTTCAAACATCCAATCAGATAAGTTTCCCAACTTTGATTTTTACAATTTGGGTTAAGCTTTTCATGATACAAATTATTATTAAAAATTAAATACATATATATATATATATATATATATATATATATATATATATATACATATATCAATATTATATATATATTTACACATAATGCAATCATATTTTGTAATTCATGTCGACGATCATTATACATAAAGATTTATGACTCAATTTGGTATAACCTATAAGAACCAAATTGTTTATTCGGCACACTCTATTGTGTAAAAATATAAATGAGAGGCCACCATAAGCTTCTGTCTCCGTCAACACTCAACAGATTTTTTAGTCTCTCCTTCTTCGGTTGTGATCAGAAATCACTTTTATTCATACTTAATTTGCATCTCTCCTCATACATTTATATGTGTGTGTGTGTGTGTGTGACTGTCAATGTTATAATAGATCTATGAATTCATCCCCTCTTTCTCTCATTGAGGATTTTTAGCATTGCAATTTCAGTCATATCCACTAGCTGTTTTGCTCACGATTGACTTTGATCAGACTTTTAGATTATATCCATTAGTTGTTCACTGAAGGTTGATAATTGATCAGAACCTTCGAACCATAACACCCGATATTGTTGGTTCAGACTCTTCAGAGGGATGCACTACTTCGTCAATACTCAACTAAAAAGTGTTTGACCCTCTACATTGACTTCTGAAATTTATACTTGAATAAAAGATCTGAGGCCAAAGGCATTGTTGAATGCATGAGCTGTGCTAATTGGTCTATTACTTAAAGTCCTAAAATATTACATACATTGAGTAATTTCAATGTACTTGCTGCTAATTAGAATTTCTTATTAAAAATTCAATTGTGATATATAAGAAGTTCTTAAAATTCTTTATTTCCTTCAATCAGTTGCAATATGCTACATGTAATTATTTTACATGCTTCTGATAACTTTGATTACAAATAACTTCATATTTGCTCCTTATTCGTATATTGATTAATAATATTTATGTTTGGTTTATTTGCGTTGCAAGAAAGATTGATCCCCAACTAAAGTGGCAAATAGCCCAACTATGCAGCTATGTTATATGTGGTGTCAAAACGTCGGGAAAAAAAAAAAAAAAAAAAAAATGGGGGCAAGCCGAACACCAAAAAGTAGCTTCGGACCTCAAGAGTCCGAAGGTATCAAAAAGTAAAATTTCTTCTAAGGCACAACGAGCTGCCGAGAAGAAAATTTATCTTCGGAACTCAAGAGTCCGAGGACTTCAAATTTTTTCTAAGGCACACAGAGCTGCCGAGGAATAAAATTCATCTTCGGACCTCAAGAGTCCGCAGATTTCAAAATTCCTCTGAAGCACAACGAGCTGCCGAGGAAGAAAATTCATCTTCGGACCTCAAGAGTCCGAGGACTTCAAGTTTCCTCTAAGGCACACAGAGCTGCCGAGGAATAAAATTCATCTTCGGACCTCAAGAGTCCTCAGATTTCAAAATTCCTCTCAGGCACAACGAGCTGCCGAGGAAGAAAATTCATCTTCGGACCTCAAGAGTCCTCAGATTCAAAATTCCTCTCAGGCACAACGAGCTGCCGAGGAAGAAAATTCATCTTCGGACCTCAAGAGTCCGAGGACTTCAAATTTCCTCTAAGGCACACAGAGCTGCCGAGGAATAAAGTTCATCTTTGGACCTCAAGAGTCTGCAGATTTCAAAATTCCTCTAAAGCATAACGAGCTGCAAAGAGGAATAAAATTCATTCTCGGACCTCAAGAGTCCAAGGATTTCAAACTTCCTCTAAGGCACACAGAGATGCCGAGGAAGAAAATTTATCTTCGGATCTCAAGAGTCCGAGGACTTCAAACTTTCTCTAACGCATAATGAGCTCCAACGAGGAATAAAATTTCATGAAAATTACCTCAATACGTCGAAGGTTAAATTTTCATGAAAAAAATCTCTAAGGTACAAAACAGTGCCGATTAAAAATTACCTCGAACTTAAATACGTCGAAGGTTAAATTTTCATGTAAACTCCTCCAAAGCACAAAGAGTGCCGATGCAAAAAATTATATGAAAATTACCTCCCTAGTCAAATATTCTCTTCCAGATATGCAGACTTTCAATGCTAAGTCGCAGATTTACATCCGGCTTGAGGAGAAGGTAGCCCATCAAGCACAACATGCCACCCTCGTGACAGTGGAGAACAAGCCTTGAGAAAGTGTTTCCTAATTGGACTAGACCCTACATAATCATAGAAGTGGTAAGGAAGGGAGCATACCGGTTAGCCGAAGCTGATGGACGTCCAATCGCATGTCCTTGGAATGCGATACACCTTAAAAAGGTACTTTTATTATGAAATTTGTTAATTTTGCAAGACTTTCTTTATGCAAATAAGGCTGCTTATAGCCAATAATTCAGTTTTAAACCCTCTATTTCAAGTATGAAATGTTTTTATCATATTCGGTGTGGGAGGCAACTTCGCTACATCTATTTCTTTCTTTTCATAAAAATGGGGCAATACCAGTACCCTACAGACAGATTTTTGAACAACAAATTCCTTTTTTGAACAACAAATTTATTTTTATGAAACAAAAAAAAAAAAACAGAGATAAAATAGATAAATCGACAAAACAAATCTCTATGATTGTTTTTTGAAGTCTCTTCTTAGTAGTAATTGATGTTCTACAACAATTCATTTTTACTATTGTCTCACATCGACTAGAAATGAAAAGAATGCGCAATTGATATACACATGATTCAACACATCCAGACGCCACGAAGAGAGTTTCAGTGGAAGATAGTCTCCCAAACTAACGAATGGGAGACTTCCCAGCCACTGTTACTCTTTTTCGTGGCTTCCTATCATTTTTGAATCCTCAGCCTTGCCTATTGAAAATTATTCATGAAATTCCTCTAAGGCTCAGCACCGAGGAACGATTCGCTTCGGATCCTAAGTGTCCGGTTTAGCATATTTCCTCTAAGGCTCAACGCCGAGGAATACTTCGCTTCGGACCCTAAGTGTCCGATTCAGCCGATTTTCCCTAAGGCTCAGCGCCGAGGAATAATTCTCTTCTGACCCTAAGTATCCGGTTCAGCATATTTCCTCTCAGGCTCAGCGCCGAGGAACAAATCGCTTCGGACCCTAAGTGTCTAGCTCAACAAACTTCCTCTAAGGCTCAGCGCCGAGGAACAAATCACTTCGGACCCTAAGTGTCCAGCTCAGCAAACTTCCTTTAAGGCTCAACGCTGAGGAACAATTCGCTTCGGATCCTAAGTGTCCAGTTCAGCAAACTTCCTCTAAGGCTCGTCACAGAGGAACAATTCGCTTCGGACCCTAAGTGTCCAGCTCAACAAATTTCCTCTAAGGGTCAACGCCGAGGAACAATTCACTTCGGACCCTAAGTGTCTGGTTCAACATATTTCTTCTCAAGCTCAGCTCCGAGGAACAAATCACTTCGGACCCTAAGTGTCCAGCTCAACAAACTTCCTCTAAGGCTCAACGCCAAGGAACAATTTGCTTCGGACCCTAAGTGTCCAGTTTAGCAAACTTCCTTTAAGGCTCAATGCCGAGGAACAATTCGCTTCAGACCTTAAGTGTCCGTCTCAGCATTTTTCTCGTCAGGCTCAGCGCCAAGGGATGATTCACTTTGGACCTTAAGTGTCCGTCTCAGCATTTTTCTCCTCAGGCTCAGCACCGAGGGATGATTCGCTTTGGACCTTAAGCGTCTGGATCAGCATTTTTCTCCACAAGTTCAATACCGAGGAAAATACTTTATAGATACTACCTTCGCAAGCCCTCGCGTTAAGATTACAACAAATGAGGAAACCTCAAACAGGGTAATATACTTCAAAATATTACCATTCAGCAGCAAAATGTATGCAATATTGAAGGCATTCATGAATATTCAGAAAAATAAAGTTAAGGCATCTTAGCCTGAAAAACAAAGTTATATTATCACAAAAATATCGTTCCATTACGAAGAATTAAATTACAAGATTCTACTTCGGATCAAATGGAGCAGAATCAAAAGCATACACTACAGTAGGGCTTGAAGTTGGAGGAATTGAAGGATCAGGAGCTGCAGGAGTTGATAAGCTTGAAGGATCTTCTGGGTGAGCCCTCACTATCTCAGCAAAAAGCACCTCAGCCTTTTGAGCCTTCGGACCCTCATCGTAAAGGAAGGACACCCCCATGTTTGAATCAAAGGCATCGAGATCCATTATTTTGGGGCCTGAGCCTTGATTGAAGCCAGACCGGTAAGCTTTTGCGCTCGACAAGCACACCAAAGTGGAGTAACGGCTTTGCAACTGTCTCCCAGCAATGACACAAGTTTTGATTGACTCGGTCAAGCGCTGGACTTCAACCTCCAACGTCTCCACCTTAGCTGCAGACTCAGCCAAGCGCTTCTTGTAAACATCCCTTGCCTCAGAAGCAATCTTGGCCTTCAGGGAAGCGTTTGAAGTTTTCTTCTCATCATTGTCAAGGTCTTTCTCTAATTAGCAAGTCAGCGAGAGTCGGGTCAAAACTCTCCAACCTTCGGCGGACAAGGAGCGCTGAGATTATTCAAAAAAAGTTAGGGTTTACTTGAAAGGGCGAAATACCTAACTCAATGAAAACTGAATGATAGAAAGGGTGAAGGGGGAACCGAAGAGCGTTGAGATGCCCAACTGAGAGGAGCAACTAGTCATCTCCGACGCCCTCGCCGGCACAAAAGTCAGCACCCTCGGGGTATTCTACGATCTCAACCCCCTCGGGAATTTCGAAGTCTTCCATTGTGGATTCAATAGAGAAAGTAATACGCCGAACAGACAAAATTATCTCTCTCTCCTCCTTAGTAAAGGTACAATCTGACCTAAAAGTGGATGTTTCGACTTGAGGAAGATGGATATTTGATTCATTTATCAGATCGTCTACAGAACCAGTGAGTTTGGGAACCTTAAGGGAAGGAACTCTAATAAGTGTAGGGGATGACGAAGGCGTAGATTCAGAATCCATGATTTCTATGTGTTCAGGAATAGTCGAAGTGCTCATGATGAAAGATCAAAAAAGAAGAAGACGAAGAACTAACCTGACGAAGACGACGGAGTGAAAAACGTAAGAAACGCAGTGAGAGCAAAAGTAACCCTTATGGAATCTCTTAAGGCAGAATGGCAATGGGCAATCTTCGGACCATCTTTTGCAAAATAGACAACCATGCACTTTAATTCCCTTTTTAATAGGAATCGCAATCCAATTAAATAAGGAATTGGGGGCAAAGTGTGGAGGGAAAAAATCTCCCTCCAATAAGACTAATCCAAGTCATCATAAATATAAACTTATCCTTGGGAAGTTTATAAAGCCCACTTCGCTCAAACCTAAATTAAGAACGCTGCCAGTCCAAGATCACTGTTCATAAGCCCGATACTAATGTTATTTGGTCTTTAATCCCATTAAAGCCCGAATTAAGAGATTATCAGTCCAACGTGCTAAACATCTAGCCCGTTGGTCAAGCCCAACCGGTTCAAGGTACATTCAGCCCAGTTATCCAAGAGTGAACAAATCCTATCAGTAGAAGGATTTGTTATAAAAGGAGAATTCTATGATAGGAAGTTCTGTACAAGGCAAGTAATACGTATAGAAAGTTATATAAAGGGAAAGCTCTATTTGTAAAGAAACTCTGTATAGGAAGAATTGGAGGACAAGCAATGCGAGTCCTACCTTAATTCGACCACCCTTTTGTGTATAAATAGGGGCTCAGACCTCCAATAAAAGGATCAAGCAATTTACGCTTCTCTATACACTGTTCTTATTTATTTTTATTATTTTTTGAGTGAGTTGTTTTATTTTCCTCAATCATTATTGGTTGAGAGAAATTTTGCACCTACAATGGCAAAGTGCAAGCTTTCCCTTAACTTAAAATAAATTCTCCATTAATTACTCTCTCTAAGTCATGATATGATGTGAAGTTTAAAACCTGTCACATATGCAACTATTCATCACCTAAATCTTGACAAACGTGATGACGTGATATTCATGGAGGAAAAAATATATATATTACTTTACAGAATAGTTCAAATTTAAGTCACATAAAGTGAAAATGGGAGTCAGAGCGAATTCGAGAGCGGAAGTGTGAAAGCGGCAAAATTAAGTTATAAATAGAAGCGAAAGCGTGCGCGAAGTGTGAGAATAAAAGTACACTTAAAATATGAGAGTGACATCGATCAATTAAGGAGATTGTGTGACTTAAGTTCAAACTATTAAAAGAAAAAAAAAAAAAATCAATGGTTGATTGGATAATAATATGGTAATGGGAAGAATTGGGTATGGGCTTTCACCATAGTGCACGTCGGTAGATTGGACAAAGTGGTTAGTGGGGGCTAGTACTAGTAATGGTGTGGTCCCTTTCTATGGCAAATTTGTTTCTTGCTCCAAAGAAAAGCTGCAGCGCGCAGCTGTGATAGCTATGGAAATGCATTCGATTCGATAAATTATTTAGTAGTACATAATTTCGGGATTATTGATTCAAATAATTATGTGTTGATACGGAAGTAAATATGTTAGATTTATATCAATCTCAATTTATCTTTTACTTATATATTAATACGTGATTGACTGAAATGATAGTCGCCCCCCACTTTTGAAATACTTCCAACACTCCTTTTGTTGAGATATCACCAAATCACTCACCTCCATGAGAACTCATACCACATGAGACAATGTACCAACTAGTTGCACTTTAAAAGTCAACCTGATTTGCTTGGAAAATTTTAACCCAAATTAGGTTAAGCCAAATTCAATTCAAAATTGTCAACACTACCTAATCCAAATACATATATATACGCACAAACATTTATATGTGTATATATAAATATACACTAACCAATTACTAATTTAAGAAAATGTTAAAATTATGGATTATGTTGATGATATATTATTGCACCAACCGAAGCCAGATGGATTTGTACTAGGTTCTATTTATGTGTGCGCTGTGTTAATACGCCAGGAAGATTCAAATTGTGGGCCTCATTAACAATAGGCCCAGTTCAATTGGAGACTTAATATTCTGGGTGCTCTGTACCTTGTAATTGTAACATTTTGGGTCCTATCCTATAAATAGTAACATAACGATCCAACATAATAAGTTGACACAAAGCATGGCCCATTCAGTTTATTATAATTTATAGCCCATATTGATAATATCTATAATTTTTAAAGTACCCTTAGACCCCTAAAATTTAAACAAATAAACTTAAGCCATAAGCAGATTAAAGCGATTAATTAAAACATAATAGGACCAAACACAACTCAAGCTTGACACAACTTAAGCAGATTAAAGTGTATATATATGGCTAGCTGAGTAATATTGGAGGCTCTAGACATGGACTTTCATATTGAGAGATTATGTTCGATTTTGAACTCGTGACCTCTAAGTCACTATAATACAGTCTGACTGTTAACCATCCTTTAAAATACATCCAATTTTCAAAAGTTTGCATTATTTAAATATGGCCTATAATTTGATGTTGAAGTCACTGTTATCCTCAAAAATTTCTAAAAAATGCACAAGATTGACCCAAATCACTCCATTTAATCAATTAGCTAAGCTACTCATGCTACCAACAAGTCAGTGGCTCAGCGTTACCAAGTCCTTACTTTTCAAAGAAAAGTTAAGAGTTCAAGGCTCAGTGAATGTATGAGTGTGTGAGTACGAACTAAACAAACAAATTAGGTTGAAATATTTCCTCAAAAAATCTATAGTGTCCTTAGCCATTGAATAATAAGTGATAATAGGAAAGTGATGGGTCCAGTGCTCTCTTCAGATAATATAATCCAATACTAAAGGTACAGTAAATAATTTCTCCAGCAAAGAATTTAAAAAAATTTAATATAAGATTTATTTCTATCCTGAAAAGGTTCATTATTAGTCTATTTTCTTGCTTTCAGAAGATGGATGTTAACTTCAACTCTAGTTTTAGAAGAATATGCAAAGTTCAAGTTCTCTTGGGATAATATTGCCATATTGGGTATGTGTGGATTGAGTTGCAGTTGTTTTTTTTATTTTTTTTTATAGGTGGGGTGGGTGTCAAATACCCAACAAAAAAAGAAGGAAAAAAAAAAAAAGTAATTAATTAAGTGAATATATATATATGCAGGGAATGGAACTTGGTGATTAATTCAATAATGCACTGAACTTTAATATTTTATCCTGGTGAACATATATTGGCTCAACCTAATTGTACTTAAGGGACCCACAAGGTTTTTGGCTCAACAATAGCATTACTTGTTAGGCACTTCATTCTTTGGTGTATTTAAAGGTTCCACTTGGGTGTCTAATGCATATTTAAAACCAGCACCAAGCGAGCTAGCTGTGTTGTCAGTTTTGAGTGTAGGAGTCTCCAAGCCCCCCTCCCTTGATTTGGTGGTCTCAGTATGGCCTACTAACTTCTTTCCTAGCTAGCTTGGTCAAGATCCACCATAAAAATTCTTGCATAGTTCATCTGCCATACCAATAATGATCACCAAGGTTTTCTTTTTAAGTTATTTATTCATTCAATCATCTATGTGATTTTCTTTTCGACTTTTGGAAAGCCTTGTAAAGTTCTTTTATCAATACAATACTTACTTACCTTTCGGAAAAAAAAAAAAATTTCTGGAGACGCTGTATAAAGTGCTTTCTTCTCATGAGTTGAATAAATTTTGGACTGTCAGCTGTGTACGTTACCTTAAAAAATTATTTGCACTCAAAAGGATAATCGAATCTTAATTAAACTTAATTCTGTGTAAAACCTTTCCAGATCTAATTACCAAGTAAAATCCAATTAAGTAGAATGATTTTAATACAAGATATGAAATGGATCTCACTTTTCATTTCAAATTCATTTAACAAATGAGTAGAAAAGTTTATTGTGGTAATTGTAAAATCATATTGCAAAAAATATCGATGTTAAGTTCAAATGGTCAATCCCTGTGATCAAAACCATAATAATCACTCCAACTTAGGAGTTAGGAGTGAGTGAGTTAGGTCACTAACTTAAAATACTTCTTATTAATTCATCTAAAATGTTAACTAAACCTCTCTTGTGATACAATTTGAACAATTATTGAAACTCAAAGTTTAATTGGCTAACATTTTTTCTCTGTTGTATATATCATGGTTTGCAGTATCGGTCACGTGTAACAGACTCGGTATAAACTAGCCCAGACGAGTTGCGTTTCTGACTTTAAAAGAAGTCGTGTATCGATCGATACCTTACAACTGACTTAAAAAATGGTCGTGTATCGACCCATACGCGTATCAAATACCCCGAATCATAGTATATACACACAATCACACACACACGCATATATATATATATATAAACTGATATATTTGTGATGAATTGTGATGAAAACCGCGTGGCAATGCAAATGGCCCAATTCCCCAATCAGCTAAGGTTGTTTCTTCCCAAAAAAAAATTCATCCCGCCCAGTTGACTTTTTGCACATGCAGTAGAAAAATGGCATTAAAGAAAGTCAAAACTTCTATGAATTAAAACTCTGATAGTGTCCAGAGATGATGAGTTTGGAGGTAGAAGGATAAACTGATAAAGGTCACGTAACCTGAGCAATTAGCTCTATCTCCCATTCGGACCACTTTTTAAAATTGTTGGTGAGTCCGTTCACCCAACCCTAACCCCAACCCTTCCTCAATCCTTATGCATGCACCAAGTATATATCAAACCCATATATTCTTCATTTAACATTTTTATATTAATTATTAACCTATATATATATATATATATATTATACTATGTAACACAAGTTTGTAAAGAGTTAGAGACACACACACACACAAACACATTACACCCACTGTGTCACCTGTTTTTCCATTTTATTTCAGTTTGCCTTTTCCCTCTACGTCTCTTATACTTTCTCAACTAATCTCATTTAATTCTCTTCATTCAATGCTAGCTTGAATTTAAAGACCCAGCTCCTTTTCCTGCAGAATTGGTTGTAGAGAGAGAGAAAAGAGTTAATTTGTAGAGAGAGAGAGAGAGATTTGAATGGTTTTGGGTTGGACATGGATCAGAGACCCTCATGTTGCGGTTTGCCATAATGGTTTGTGAGAGAGAGATGCGTGACTTTTTACCTCAAGTTTTCAACGACCTCAGAGTGCATTAATGGTGGTGCATCTGATGGTTAGAGAGAGAGTGAGAAATGTGTTGGTGAAATTCAAGGAACAGTCTGGCCTTACTTATTGCTTTTCAACGTCTTTTCACCTATAAATCCCCTCTATTCTCCATTTTCTACATCTCGCACTCTCTCTCCCATCTCTCTCTTTCTCTCTCTAGTTTCTTTTTCTTCTTCAATGGTGCTCTGTTAAACCCACCCACTACCATTGTTGCTCAAAACACGACCTGGGTCTTCATTTTTTTGCCAATATATATATTAACTCTTTCAAGGTAAGCTTGGTGAAGTTTTTAACTTTCAGAAATTTTCTGTGTATCCCTGAAAATTAAAAGGTGGGTTATGGATGTGTCTTTAGCTTTGCTATTGTTCACTGCCGTCACTGCTTATCTGCTATGGTTCACCTTCATCTCACGCTCGTTGAGGGGTCCACGTGTCTGGCCTTTATTGGGTAGTTTGCCGGGCTTGATCGAGAACTGCGATCGCATGCACGAGTGGATTGCTGATAATCTTCGCGCCTGTGGTGGCACTTACCAGACCTGTATCTGTGCCATACCCTTCTTGGCTCGGAAGCAAGGTCTCGTGACTGTCACGTGCGACCCCAAGAATCTGGAACACATACTGAAGACCCGCTTCGACAATTATCCTAAGGGTCCGACTTGGCAAGCTGTGTTTCATGATCTACTTGGCGAAGGGATCTTCAACTCCGATGGTGACACGTGGCTGTTCCAGAGGAGGACGGCTGCTCTCGAGTTCACAACCCGGACCCTCCGCCAAGCCATGGCTCGATGGGTGAGCCGAGCCATAAGTCTCCGGCTCTGTCCGATACTTGAGACGGCTCAGCACCAGGCCGAGCCAGTTGACCTTCAGGACCTCTTACTCCGGCTCACTTTTGACAACATTTGTGGCTTGGCTTTCGGGAAGGACCCGCAAACCCTAGCTCCGGGCCTCCCTGAGAACCTTTTTGCTACGGCTTTCGACCGAGCCACTGAGGCGTCGCTGCAGCGGTTTATTTTGCCTGAGGTCTTGTGGAAGCTCAAGAAATGGCTTGGGCTCGGAATGGAGGTCAGCTTGAGCCGGAGCCTTGTGCACGTGGACAAGTATCTGTCCAATGTCATCAACACACGTAAGCTTGAGCTGACAAGTCAGCACAAGGGTGGTAACCCTCACGATGACTTGCTTTCAAGGTTCATGAAGAAAAAGGAATCATACACAGATACATTCTTGCAACACGTGGCACTTAATTTCATCCTAGCTGGACGTGACACGTCATCAGCGGCACTCAGCTGGTTCTTTTGGTTGGTCATCCAAAATCCAAAAATTGAAGAGAAAATCTTAGTGGAAATCTGCACGGTTCTGATGGAGACACGTGGTGAAGATGCATCATCATGGTTTGAAGAGCCACTAGGATTTGAAGAAATTGACCGTCTAATTTATTTGAAAGCTGCGTTGTCCGAAACCCTCCGTCTATACCCATCCGTGCCGGAGGACTCGAAGCATGTCATCGCCGATGATGTGTTGCCGGACGGAACTTTTGTGCCGTCTGGGTCATCGGTTACATATTCAATATACTCAGTGGGCCGGATGAAGTCCACTTGGGGCGAGGACTGCCTCGAGTTCCGCCCGGAAAGGTGGTTGTCGACGGATGATAAGCAATTCATAGCGCATGACTCATACAAATTCGTGGCCTTCAATGCCGGTCGAAGGATATGCTTAGGGAAGGACTTGGCTTATTTGCAAATGAAGTCGATAGCGGCGGCGGTGTTACTCCGGCACCGGCTCACGGTGGTGCCGGGCCACAAGGTGGAGCAAAAGATGTCGTTGACGTTGTTCATGAAGTATGGACTTAAAGTTAATGTGCACCCTAGAGACTTAACCGCGGTTGTGGCAAGCATTACTTTTAGAAGAAAGAGAGAATATGAGTTGAATGGAGGAGAAGAAGTTCCGGCCGTTAAATTTAACGGTGGTTATAATGCAGTTAGTGAGGGTGGTACTGGTGGTGGTGGAATTGATGGGGTGGTGGGTGTGGCATAAATGGGTTTGGTGGTTTGTGGATATGAATTATGATTGGTTAGGGGAGACCAAACCCAACCCAACCCAACCCAACCCAACCCATGAGTCTCATTAAGAGCAATTGAAGTGGCTTTCATGTACATGGAGGTTGTGGGGCTACTAAGGTCACATGGATCCTTAATGCCCTGAACTGTTTGACTTCTTTGAATACGAAAAAGGATGGACTTTTTCACAAACATAGTGCTTTTGTCGGTTTATGTTGTCGTTACATCTCATAAGGGTCAAAATGTAGAGAGGGAGACCCTTTCGATACTTTCTTCATCTTCTCCTTTCGTTTATTTATTTATTTTATGTTGGGGGTAAAAAAGTAAAATCCTTTTGTTTGTTTTTTATTTATTCTATAAATTCTTTTGTGTGTGAATACCTTTTAACAATAATGTCCGTATAGAGTTGAAATGAAGTTGCTGTCTCTCGAGTGGGAGTCTCATGCCAATCTTATGATGGTTAAATGTGTAGGACAAAAACCTTTTCCTTTTCCTTTTTTATTTTATTTTTATTTTTTTTTTGCTGCTAATTTTATAAATCTAAAAGAAAAAATGGGACATGGTTGTCCATTGTCTTTGTTAAAGTTAACTTTTGTAAAAAAGTTTAATTCCGAGTGTAATTAAGTCTAATTTTAAGAGAAGTTAGAGTAAGATGTTTGTTTCGTGGCAGGGAACCCGGACTTCTTCTTTGGAGAAGCCAAATTTGTACCATCTGGACTATTGACCATTTGGTAGGCCAAAAGCAACTTTGGAACAAAGACACAAATGTCCTATATAGGTAGAAGATACTAAAGAATATGAGAGACCTAGCTTTTAGTATTATTTTGTGAAAAAATGACATTTACTGAATTCTAATCAATTGTTCTAAGATAACCCATGTCCAGTGATAGTGTCATCAGACCTTTCAAACAACTCAAGGCCAAGCAAAACCTGGGGAAAAGATTACGAACACTTGACCTAGCATTATTTTGCACAAAATTGCTTAAGCTTGTACTTAAGACTTGTATATTCTCAAACTTATGAGCCTGAAATTTGGTCAGCTTCAAATCGTTGTAGCAACAGCCGAAGTCTTTTATTAATGTCCAACAAGAAATGGTGTTATGAGATCTTTCAAAACAACTCAAGCCTAAGCAAAACCTCAAAACAAGTACATCATTGTAAGTTCAACAAATCTTAACCAGCCAACAAACACCATAGAATCATCATGTTAGAGTAGCTACAAAATGAAAGTAGCACCAAAGAGACACAAGGAATTAAAAAGGACATGGTTTATATATCATCTGCACTATACATAAAGATTTTCAGGTTGATATGAGGTTTTTTTTTTCTTTCTTCTTTTTTTTTCAGAAAGATTACATTCTATTTAAAAGCTCTGTACAACAAATCATCCAGAAAACATCTAAAATTCACGTGGCCGGTATAAATAAAATGAAAGCAGAATGAAATTTAAATATAATAGAATCAGATATGCTCAATTGAGGAATTTGGAAGAAAAAATTTAAAACCATAATTCAGCTCACCATATAATTTACTGCCAAATATATATAGTAGCACAAAGATCCTATGAAAAACAATCATATGATGCATAAAGCTAGACATAGTTCATACAAACCAGTATCTTATACACAAGCAACACCTTAAAATTGGAACCTCATCGCAACATGGATACAAAGAGAGACTTCAATAAACAAAAAGAACAGAAGAAAATGATCTTTCAGGATCTGCTCTTGAAGGGAATGGCTCTGATGACTATCTGATGGTAAAGTGCGGCGAGTGCAGCTCCAATGAAGGGTCCAACCCAGAAAATCCACTGAAGTTAAAAAATAAATGTTTAAATATCAACATAATTTCAAAACATTATATCCCAAGAATTGAAGCAAATTATCATTATTAAAACTTACATGGTCATCCCAGGCATGATCTTTGTTGTAAATAATGGCAGCTCCGAGACTCCGGGCAGGGTTGATGCCAGTCCCTGTGATGGGGATGGTTGCCAAGTGAACCAAAAACACTGCAAACCCAATTGGTAGAGGTGCCAAAATCTACATACAAACAAAATTATCAAAATCCATTTAATGTATCCAAAAGAGAAGAGAAGAGAAGAGAAGATATCATATCAAACCATTGGTAATTAACTATTAAACACATTGACATAAATATTTCCAACCACCATTGTTCAAATATTTAAGCAAAGGTCCTTAAATCTACCTTTCCTTGAACAAAGAAAAACTTGCACATTGTAACTATTTAGTATCATATTTTATTGGCGGCTGTTTGGGAAAGTAGGAAAGGAAAATAAAGGAAATTCGAGTAATTAATAAGAACTCTCCTATACTTTCTTTTCAAATCCGTCCAAACATTATACAAAGGCTAAGCTACCCCTCCAAATCCTCTTCTTTCACTCTTCTTGTTAAAAACAAATACAAGATAAGTTATCCTTCAAAAAAAAAAAAAAAAATTAGAGTTATTAATAACTCTCCTATGCTTTCTTTTTAAATCCTTCCAAGCATTACACAAAGGGCTAAGCTATCCCCCCAAATCCTCTTCTTTCTCTCTTCACGTTAAAAACAGACACAAGATAAGTTATCCCTTCTCCTCCTCCTCCTCCACCTCTACTTTCTTTCTCTCCAATTCTCTCAACCCAAACCAAGTACGACATATAAGCTTGAAAGAATCAAAGGACCTAAAATTAGAATCAACATTTCTAAACGAACAATAATATAAACAAAAACCCACAATAAAATTCGGTCCTGCTTAGCATAACCAGAATGCTCAACACACAGATGTAGTTAGAAAAAATTAATTGTAAAGAGAATACTCACAGGGACATGGGAGTCTCTAGCATTTCTCTTGGCATCGGTTGCGGAGAAGACGGTATAGACAAGAACAAAAGTACCAACAATCTCAGCACCAAGTCCATCACCCTTGGTGTAGCCAGGGCTCACAACATTAGCTCCACCACCCAACATCCCATACTGAGATTTCTCGAAGCCTTTGATGACACCGGCACCACAGATTGCACCGAGGCATTGCATCACAATATAGAAGATTGCCCTGGTTAGGGACAATTTCCTTGCTAGTAGTAGACCAAATGTCACTGCAGGGTTTATGTGTCCACCTAAATAAACCCATAAACATGACTCATCAGTGTTGGGAATTAATTGTCTCAGCAAATGTTAAGAAATTTTGAAAGGCTGATAAGAACAAATGGTCTTTGTTTAGTTGCTGTTAAAAAATAAAATAAAATAAAATGCAAGGAAAGAATAAAAGTAATTAAGGCCCTGCTTGTTCAATTATCTAAGAAATCAGAAAACTACTTTCAGAAAATTATAAATGAGACCTTTCATATAAGTGGGCTTTCGGAAACTGTCAACCAATCTGATTTTTTTTTTATAGTTTTCAGAATCCAATCAAACAGTTTTCTTTTGAGAGTTATCAGGAAAATTATTCTTAAAAAACTCAACCAAATATACTGTTTAGAAACTCTTTAAAATGAGAGTCCATTTGGCATGTGCTTTCTTTTAGAAGTTTTGTTTTTGGTTAAAACAAAAACAGTATTTTTGTTTAGGGGTATTTTGAAAAAAAAAAATTGGGTGTACGTTTGAGAACTATGTTTTAGGCGTTTTATTTTTAACCCGTCTTACGCTATTATGATTTTGGACCATGAACCGTTATCAAAAAATACTAATGATTTTCACCAAGTATTTTCGCACTAAATAAAACAAGACAACACCAAATATGTTCTTATTTCCAAAATCAACACTGTAATAATCCAAAAATAAAAACAACATAAACAAAAACGCATGCCAAACACGACCAGTCTAAAATTATTATTACTGTGGTTGTACAGCCTACTGATGACAGTTTTCTCCGATTAAAAAAAAAAAAAAAACATACAGTAAGATATAAATTTCAACTTATTCATTATTTTTATTCAACTTGTCTCGGTAAAAATAGAGAGAAGCACATAAAGAAAAAAAATGGAAACTTTACATAGATGATAGTTCCTTAAGGAAAAAAAAAACAAAAAGGGACCAAGTAAAAACAGAGATCAGATCAAAGGAGAGAAAAACAGAGATCAGAACCTGTGTCACATGCAGGGGACCAAAAAAGACTGAAAAAATAACACCATAAAACTAGACAAAAAAATGTACCACTACATAGATCAAACCAAAGATCATCATCACAACATGAATATATATGTGTGCGTGTGCGTGTGTGTGTGTGTGTGTATATATATACCTGAGATTCCAGCAGTACAGTAAACAAGGGCAAAGATCATGCCCCCAAAAGCCCAAGCAATTCCCTGTATACCCACAGTGGCACACTTGGTAGGAGACTTGACCACACCCATAACAGTCAAAACAGTGATGTAAAGGAAGAGAAAAGTGGCCACGAACTCTGCAATCCCAGCTCTCCAGAAGGACCATGACTGCAGCTCTCCTGGCTCAAACAGTGGAGCTGGTGGTGGCTCCTGGTAGTCCTTTGTCTGTGCTGAGGTCCCCAGAGGTTGCCTCTCTGAGTACTTGTTTGCTCCAAGCTTAACATCTTCCTCTTTCCCCTCCATTCTCTCTCTACACCCAGAAACTTCGAGATGGCAAGAAGAAAATGTAATGTATGTTGGTAATGGCAACAAATGGCAAGTTATGTATTTATAGAGAATGTTAATGGAGTAGTTAGTTCTGTATTAAATTAATCCTGTTAGGTTTTCATAATATCAATCACGCCCTTGGACCATTGTATTTACAATACCCTTGCGCTGTCACATTTCGAAGTTCAATTAAAATTATAAATAATTAGTTCTTAATATTAATGTAAGCGTTTGTGTGTTTTTACTTTAATTTTTTAAGGAAAAAAAAAATTGAGAAAGAAATATTGCACAATTAAAAGTTACTGAGCATGTTAAAAGCATTGGATGTACAAAAGTGAGCCTCTTTATAGAGTCAATATGGGTAAGTTATTAAGTGCTTTTTATTTGAATTTTTTTAAAAAAAAGGTCAAAAAAAAAAAAAATAGATCGCACAACTAAAAAGTTACAGTACTAGTGAAGATTAAAAGCATTGGAGATCATGTTACAAAAGTGGGCCCATACTTTTTTCAGTGAAGGGTCTAGTAGCGTGACCTAGTGAGCTAGGAGGTACATGTTTTAAATATAACATACATTATGGTACTACAATATATGTGTATGTATAAATGTGTGTGTATATAATTGTATAATAAGCACGGTGATAATGTTTTAGTAGCTCAAGGAACAAAAAGATAATGTATTTAAGCTCTAATCCAATGAGTATATGGAAGTTTTGCCAGTGAGATAAGGGAGAGATGTTTCTGGAAAGAGCAAAAAGATGAGACAAGTAGTGCTGGTGAAGATGATGAGCTGTCCATTAACTTTTTGTTGAAACTTTTACTTACTTTTTCAAATATTTTAAGTTATGGAATAATTTAATATGCTGTGCCAAAAAGAAAAGCTGTGCCATTATGGACCATTATACCACTTGGATTGACCATTATGGACCTTTAGATCTTAAAATTATTACTCACATATACACTTTAAAATCCTCAAATTATAATCTTACAATATCATATACTATAACTCAAGGATCAATAAAACACATTATTTTACCCTTTTAAAATAGTTTAGTGATATGTCTTTTATCTTTTAAATTAAATGATGAAAGTTTGAGTCTTTAAAAAAGTAAAATAGGTGTGTAAGTGATGTGTATGAGTTTTTTTGTCAATGACATATTAAAAAAAAATACAAATTATTTAAGTTCTGTTTTTACATGTAGTTAATGGAAAGATTATTGTTTGTTTACAAATGATGATCAAATTATCACTTAGTAGTGTGATAAGCTGTACTTTTAATATGATCCTAATAAGATTAAACACAGTTAAATTTGTTTTTAATATTTTAATTGTTCACAATAGTAAAGAGTCTTTAAAAAATAATTTAAAACAATTAAAGGGAGTATAATTCAGAAGGGTTTTCCTTTTTTTTTTTAAACTGTGGCTGTAATAATTTGAACAGAGAAAAAGAAAAGGAAAAGAAAAATGAAAATGAAAATATGTGGTCCAGAGAAGTTGATGCTTTTAGGAGGAGCCGTCGAGAAAGCGACAGGCTGGCAGCATAAAAAGAATTAAAATTATGGATTTTAGCGCGAAGCCCCGGGATTGTCTGTCACGCTCCAACGGTTTAAATGACAATGCCTTGTTTGGTACGGAGCATAAATCAAATATGAAGCCCAAAATACCCAAAATCAAGGTTATTAGGTAAACTAGACGGACTTTATTTGAGTTTTGGACAAATTATACACGGTTTTATTTTTAAATACTTTTTATAATAACAAAGGGAGTATTTGTTACTTTGTCTCACAAAATTTGTTACCATTTGAAAATTTAGAGTAGAGTTTATAATTTTATTTTTATTATAGCTATTTTATGGTAGGTCACACGGCTCTGATTGCTTTTTTAACTTGAAGACCTAAACACATACAAAACGGATGTATGAGGGGAGCAAATGCAAGAGTGGAAGAGTGAAAGCGACAAAATTTAAGTCGCATAGTGGGATCGAGAGCATTAGCATGTGCAAGAGCAGCAATACAAGTGGAGTATGAGAGCTATGCGACTTAAATACTTACTACAGGACAAAAAGAGTAAATTAGAAATATTAAAAACATAATATATTAAATGTTGAATTAAAATAACAATTTTGGAACAACTAAAAATAAAAATGTGAACACTTTTTATTGAAATATATTGACATTCCCTCCCTCCGTTCAACCAACTTCTTTTTTTCTTTTCTTTTTTGCAGTACTCCTTTCTTTTTAAATGTAAAATTTGATTAGTCCTACACTTTTCACTAAAGTAGCATCTCTTCCATTTTCGCCATCATAATTGGTTTGCGTCTAGGATGCACGGATACTTATGTGGCGTTGTCAAGCACTCAAATATTTTTTTGAATTTATGAATACAGTTAGAACACATGTCAGACAAGATTAAAAGTGCCTTGAATAATAAATATTTTATTTTTTGATCTGACAAGACATTGACAAAACAAAAATACATGTTGAATAATTTTTATGATACAAGACAAGTGATTTTGTAATTATATTTTTTTTAAAAAAAGAAATTCAATTCAATTTAAAATATATTATGAGTTAATTAAAAAAACATAATATAAAATTTAAAAAAACAAAAATGCCAAACATGTAACTCTAAATTCCAAATTAATAATTACATGAATAAGATGGTAAAAAATATATATTATCCATACAAATTGATGTGTCTGTTTTGTATTATATTGTACCCATATTTCATACCGTTATCTATATTTTCAAAATATAACTATTTATGTTTTCAAAATACGTGCATACCCTTCAATCAAGGTGGATAATAATTCCAAGGTCACATGACACATGAATTGGGACCATGTGACCTAACCACGCAACCTATATTTCTAGGCTCTGCACCTAACATTCCAATGCGTTATCCAAATTTTCTCGTGCAACCCTAGCTATCATGAGATTCATGACAACTCAAACACCGGCCATTTTCATGTTAATTTGGGCTCCACATCTATCATAGTGACAAAGCAAAATCGAACAACATAAACCAATTTCCAAATTTCATACATCACCCACTTCACATAAACCGACCAAATATGCATATTATATGTATATGTATATATGTGTGTATATACACACATATATAGATTTATTGAATTATTGGTATATTATACATCTATAGTGCTAATTTCACTCAACTGCAACTTTTCTTTTTCTTTTTTTTCTTTTTTTCTTCATGCATCTTGCAAGCACAGCCGAGCAATCCACTAATTGATAGCCACGTGGTTGTTCAAAACCACAACTTCATGGTAACCTACACAAAGTTTGATTCTATAATTAGTGTACAAACAAATGGGCCGCTAGTGAAGTGCAGAAAATACTCTGCATATTTTGCATAGTATTTTTATTTATATTTTAAAAAGTGTATAAAAAATATTCTTATTCTTATTACATTATGCGAAAGTATCCTTAATAAAAAATCTGACATAAATTAGTGTTATAATATCTGTTTTGCTTTTTTACTCTTTTGAAAATGTCCAATGAGATAGATATGCTACTAATTTCATAATAAAGGAGTATTGTGAACACACAAAATGCAATAATTTTTTTTTAATTATTGAATTCTTTATAATTGTCACATTTGGAATTATTGAATTCCTACTCTTTACCAAATTATTGCACATAAAATGCAATAATTATTTATTTATTTATTTCGAGTATGAATTGTCAAAAAAATTCTACGATATATATTTTTAAATTCAATCTCATTTGAAAATCTTTTTTAGTTCAACATAAATAATCCTAGCTTAAATACAAATATCTCACCAAAATAAATAAATATATATTGAGGGTATAAATAAAAAAGAATTTATTTATTATTGCATTTCATGTGCAATAATTTTGGTAATGAATCGTAATTCAATAATTCTAAAAATAAAAAAATAAAATATTGCATTTCATGTGCACATAACACCCCTTTATTATGAGATTAGTAGCATATTATCTCTTTGGGGGTTGGTTGCACAAAGTACTTTTCAGTCATTTTACAAAATGATTTTTTTTTTTTTTTTTTTTTTTGTATTTTTTATAAAATGTCATGGTAAGGGCATTTTTGTCTAACTCTACTTTAAATATGTCGATATGACCTATTTGCACAAATTTGATATATTAGGGATGTTTTTCGCATACAAGAGGTGCGATATGCACGATAAGCATAATACCATGTGTATGTATATTATAATTAAATATTTTAACTCTAAATAATATTGAGTATACTGTAATTGTTTTGTAAAAATGAATGTAGAAGTAAGTACTTTTAACATAAATAAAAGAAAGTGTGCAAATTCTATTAGAAACAATTTTGTGATTTTATATCAAAAAAAAAAAAAAAGCAAAATGTAAGAGCGCGCGAAATCAAAGTACCAGTGTCATCTTTCTTAATCACATTATAATAGAAGTTCAATGCAATACAGAATTATATAAGAAATATAAACGAGACTATATTTAACGTCATCCTTTTTAGATGCAATGTATGTGTACGCCATTGTGGATTTTGGATGTTATTGCCATAAAATTGTTTTTTACAAAAATAAATAAATAAGCTAAAATTAAAGTTAGAAATTTATTTAATATATATATATTTATTAAAATCAGAAAAACTTTGATGCTTCTCCACAAAGAGTTGGATACGCATTGAGCATTTGATCCATGACTGCATGATTTATAAATCAATACAAAAAAACAAATATGATATTGATTTGGTTCTACTGTAAAAGCAAGAAGATCGGATATCTTACTTATCTCGTAGTGAATGAAATGATAATATGGAATTATATATGACAGATGTTTCAATCATTGCACAAATTATATACTGTGTTACGAAATATTCTGTCAGATAACTTAAAAAAATCAAGTTATGTTTGTCAGCCTAAACTCTAAAGTAGTCAATAGTTTGACCGTATTAGTAGAACATTAGCTTTGGTGAACAAACAAGCAATGATAAGGTGACACGTGGTATGTGATCACATAAATGTACAAATAATTTTTTGTTTTCCTGACAAATTAAGATATATCTATTTAAAGAGGCAGATACTGTACCAACTAGACCCAACGATCTTCATCACTTCTTTTATGCAGTGATTAGATTTGGTTGTTTAGTTGTGAATGGTATTATTCATTTTGGGTGAGTAGGTGGGAATGAAATAAAATGGAATGAAATGTTTTTAATTTTATTTTTTTGTTTGAAAAGTAATTTTAAAGATGGAATGCTCATTCTTCACCTTTCTTCGAAAATAGTTGTTCCATCAAAATCATTCCACTTTTATTCTCTCTCTTTTATACCAACAATGGACTCGCGAATGAGAGATTTTCCAGGTTCAAAGTGCCATAAATTTGGGTTCACAAACAATTATGGTCCCAAGGTTTGGGATTCCAAGTAGAGGTGGAATGAAGAGGATTTAAAGATTTGGGCCTTGGAAGACCACATGGTCCTTATCCATTTATCTGAGACCTAGTTGTTGATACGGCTTAGACTTAGAGAGAGCCCATTAATTTGTGTATAAACTCCTGTGCGGAGAAGTACCATTGCTCAAAGGGCATTGGGAACACCTGACCAGACATGGAACCAACCCTTTTGAGACTCCACATTCAACCAAAAAGTGTTCAATAGTTTCACCTACATTCCCCCATATGGCCTAATTGGACAAATGTGTCTGTTTTATTGAAAAAAAAAAAATTTACCCATCAAATTTTGATCCGTCAGAACCATATCATACGGGACTATGTAATAATTTTTTCATAAATTAACCCTCGAATTATTTGCCTTTTGCCAAAAAAGGCTCGTTTCCTAAAGTATGTTTCTCCATCCCTAAAAGCATTTGACCTTGAGGAGAGACTACACGAATTCCTTAGAAATAAGATTTGAAGGATGTGAGCTTCTTATGAATGTACTGTATTTATTTTCAATTTTTTGTGAAAAATATTCAATCAATTTTATCCATCTCATTAGTAAAGCACACTTTAGAACGTATAGACAATTAGATGTCTACAATTGTGGTTGAATGATTTAATGATAGAAGAGGAGTTGTTTGGTTTAGCGGTTTAACGCGTTAGTATTGGTGTCATTGGTACAAGTTCCAATCTTAGACAAGCTCCAATCTTAGACAAGCTATTACTCTGCTTAGTTTGTAATTATAGAAATTATTTTTTATTTTTAATAAAAATAAAAAAATTTACAAAAAATTCTGTTTGGTTCAATTTTATGAAAACTCCGTATACAAATATCTGTTTTCAGATAACTATTAAAGATTTTTCTTTCTAAATTATTGAGAACCATTTTATAGTTACAAATCAAACAAACCTTATTTTTGTGAAATATCAATAAAATGTTAAGGTTTACTTAGTTTGTAATTCTGAAAACACTTTTCTATATTCTAAAAACTGAAAACAAAAAATTGTATATAAAATTTTGTTTATTTCATTTATTTGAAAATTCAGTTATAAAAAAATTTTATTTTCAGATAACTGTTTTTTATAATTGTTTTTCATAATTCTTTAAAAACAGTTTTCTGGATTATTAAAAACTATTTTCAGAATTACAAACCAGACAGGTTCTAAAACTGTCCAAGTCCTTCCCTTCCCCTGATCTTGCTGTAATGACATGGGTGAGCAATGTCCCTTTAATTTAAGAAAATCGTGCATAAATTTTTATTTAAAACTGACGTGATCAATAATTTACTTCAAAGAGGCAACCATTAACAATGATACAATAATTTTTTTTAAAATCAAAACAATAAATAAGTTTTATAATTATGAAAAAAATAAAAATAAATAGGTTTTCATTGCTTTTATATGGGACACACCAGAGAAAGAAAAGACATGGGTCTTATTTATTTATTTTTTTTAATATTGAAAATTATGTTGGACCAATGACTTAAACACGTATTTTTTAATTCTGAAAGTTTTTCTTAAGATCTTTTGTTAATTTTTTAAGGGTTAGATGCTGATATGGACTTCTTTGTAAAATGTTATAGTAGTTTAAATGTATATAAATGATCAATTATGAAACTGAATATAAGTAAATGTGTTAATTTTATATCATTATCAATCAATTTTTTTATTTATATGTATTGCTTAGTAATTGATAGAATCAACCGGAATAATTTTTCCTAAATGCACAACCCACCGGGCCCACCACTCTATACCATAACGAAATAAAAGGAAGAAAAAAAATAAAAATGAAAACACCGTCAAGAATTTCCTCTGTTGTTGGATTCGCATTTCCTATTCAGTTCTCTCATGCATATGAGAGAACGAACAAAATGAAGAAGAGACAAATTGGATTATAAAAGTACCATGTATCTGCTAAACGAATCTATTTAGGTAACGTACATATGATGATACAACTAATCTACATCATTGAATCACACTCATATTTGCTTAAAGTTGATCATATCGAGTGGGTAGAAAATGATATGTTAAAAATATATATATGCAAGTGCACACATGCACAACAATAGAACTAGAAATATAAACCATGCTTGGATTAGTTGTTCTAAAAGTTTCGAGTTTAAGAATAAAAAAAAATTAAAAAATTGGTTCTAAAATCCATATAAAAGCCACAAAGTTCAATATATATATATATATATATATATATATATATATGTAATTATTTAAAAATTATTTTCTATTGATGAGAACAGGATAAAACAAAATCCTTATCATATATATCATAGGAGGTTGGTTTTAAATTAAAGGGAGGTAACATTTTTCTTAAACACAAGCTGAACTTTAATTCAATTAAATATACATTTTCAATTAGCTCTGCAAATATAAGTTATTAATTGTTATCATTTAAAAATCGCAACAACTTTTTAATAGCACGAGATGTATGTTCAAATTTGAAAACAAAATAATCACTTAATAAATAGAAAAATATTTTTATTAATTTTTTTTGGAAAAATATATTAAGTAAAATAGAAATACATATATATAGGAAAATCTGGGACACAAGTGCAAAAATTGAGCAACCCTACAACATGAAATGCGACGAACCCTAAATGGGTTCACGTCTAACGATTAAAGGCCGCTTGTTCGCGCTCGACAGCGACGCGGCAGTTAATCATATCATACATTTTGTAGGTATATATAGATATATACGTGTAGATACGGATATATATAGAGAGATAAAAAACAGGGTTTTAGAGTCTTTAAGAAATAAAACTTCCCCCCACCCCACCCCCACCCCACCCCACAACATACATCCCCTCCATCCCAATTTTTCAGTCTCTCTCTCTCATTTTATCCATTTTAGGTTCGCTGACAACCGTCAAATAATTGCAGTTCAAAGCCCTTTTCCTTGTTGACATCTTGTACCCTACAGGTATGAAAGTTTTTCTATTTCAACATATATAGATAAATATGTTTATTTTGTTGTCATTTTGTTTCCTCGGATATCAATCCCATTTTGGGTGTTTGTTGTAAACTTTGATTCAACTTCTATTTTTCAAACTTGGGCTGACCTTGTTTTGACATAAAATGGAAGTGCAGGCTAGGGTTTTATTCTAATAATTTCATAACTGATTAGTTCAGTTGTTATATAATACTTTACAACCTTATTCATTTGTTTTCTTAATGATAAAATGTTTGATAAATGAAACAAGAAGTCTAATGTTAATGTTCCCTTTGATGTCGGCTTCAAGAAAATTATCAATTTACTTCAACTACAGTAATAGAGGGGGTTTGTAAGATTGAGATATGCCCCTGAGTATTAATTTGGCTTCAAGAATTGATTTTTGTATTTTGAATTTGTTGTTTAGATTTTCCCACTTGTAGCAGCCATTCACTCTAGAGCATTAATTAGGCTCTAAGAATGGATTATTGTATGTTATAGAACCTGTTGTTGATACCACGATGGGTTGCCGAGAAACCTGAGGACTTGGAGTTTTGTGTCTAATTGGTTTTTAAGAACTGATAAATTTTCCTCATTGATGTCAAATAGTTGTATTATAGGCAGGAAAGCGGATTTTTTTGTTTTTGTTTTTTTAGGGCTTTGAACTAATGAAAAGTATAAGATTTCTAATTGTCATATTTTTCTATTTCCCACATTTCCCCCCTCAGCAACTAATGGCTTATAACTGATAATGTTTACTACTTCTTCAATGTGTTACAATCTATCGTCTAATAATTAGTAATCCAGGATACCCATTATTTATACATTGATTGGATCATTAACCACTAATTTTTACTATTATTTTTATTAACAAACAAATTTTCTCACTAGGATATGGTTTTCAGCTTAAAAATAGGACATTCATACATATTTCCAAGTATGATGAGCCTTTTTCATGAAATAACATTTACTAAGAATAATCTAAATTAATTATTTGCCGGAATAAAGATAAAAAGAAAAATCTAAATTTTGTGAAGTCAGGGGACTTTTTTTTTTTTGATAAGTACTTCACCGGACTTGTATCTTCTTGTCAAAGACTTCATATGCCTCCATCCTTCCCTCTTACTGGAATGTCAAACAAACATACATGCTGGTCTTCATGGCAAAAAGAACTCGGATTTGACAAAAGAATTAAAGCAATATCTGTGAGGCCTAATAGACAAAGAAAACAGGATTCCTTCAATTTCCCCAACTGGCTTGGTTGTACCTTTATGTAATCTGATATTATATATTGTTTTGGAAATTTGTAATGGAGAGATTGAGGCGGAAGATGCTTGACAAACGATTAGAGAGAGCATTTAGCTTTTAAATGTTAGTGTTAATTGTTTTATGTATTGAGCCATTCGCCAAATGACATAGACAGACCTAGACTTTATGTCCTTACAAGTTTCGGATAATCTGCCATCAACATTAAATTGTACAATCAATTTATGCTGAGTTATGCAGACATGTACAAACACTCTCTCATACAACCTTATAAAAAAACACTTGGTATACCCTTCTAAATGGGTTTAAGGGTTTAAGTAATGATATGAGAACTTCAAATTACAGATCATGGATTATGATTTTATGCTATATCTTTTCCCTCTTCATGTTTTTATTTCTTTTAATAGAAATTTGTTATTTTATTCTTGAAATTTGACAATCTTGGCCGGAAAATTATGATTATTTTCCATCATTTCCTTAAATTTTCAAGTTGGATATCGAACTTTTGCAATATTGTGACTTTGCCTAGTTGCATGCCATTTATGCTTTACCATTCAATAATCCACTTAAAAGATATCTAGGAAAGAAATATCAGACTTATGTTCATGTACTGGGAAGATGCGCCACTGAGGGAGCTCAATTAACGTTAAGCGACCACACTCCTTAACGAGGACGGAGTTTTTTTTTCTACTTTTGGTGCTCTAATACTTTGAATCTCAAAATTACAGGGTCACGCTTCATATAATTGTTACAGCTCTGAATTATTTTCCAATGTCAGATGCTGATAGAGAAGTCATAAAACCCGAGGTATGTTGTACACACTAGTTTATGAAGTATTCTCTTCATCTTTATTTAGCATATGCAGATACGAGATTTTCCACCTTGTTTGTTGTTAGCTTTCTTTTTTTGCCTTCTATGCGTTTTTTAGCAACAATTTTATTCAACGAGATGCTCTAGCTCATATTGTGCCTCCCTATTTTTCTCGATTTATGCATGCTAATTAGCATTGTTTTTGTGGGTAGGGGTGCATAGATTTGGTTGCAAAGAACCTGCCTGGTGCCCTTATGTTAGCCCTTATCTTTTAGCTTACTATGAGTTGATTAGCATGTTTACAATGTAATTAGTATGACGTGATTGGTGTGTTTACAATGTAATTTTTATCACTTGTATATTAATGTTATGGTACAAAGTCATGGCACTAACATATTAACTTAATGCTGGTAAGACTTAAGGAAATCCAAGAAAATTGAGCCAGATTAATGCAGTGCATTACTGATGAAAAGTTGCATCAATTAACTGTTATCATACGAGTGGTTAACCATAATATGGAATAATGTCCGATTGTGGTCATCTTTTTTTTTGGCAAGTGTTCGATTGTGGATATCTGATTGAGATATAAAATCTCTAGGATATTAAGAAGGAAACATATCAGAGTTTTCATATTGACAGAAAATTGAATGGGATCTCACAGTATTGAATGTAAAAGCAATATATCTACTTCTCTGACACATTTCTTTTATTGAGTTTGGTTTCTTCAACTTGTTCGACAAATTGGCAGTATTCCAACAGAGAGATAGACGATATCATTGGCATTGCTATAAGACCCTAACAAGAATTGAAAGGGGATAGAATGGCAGAGAAACCCACATTTGTCCTTTTATTAAAGAGGCAAGTATGACATAAAAGGCTTTTTAGACAAACCTTTACTTTTCAACATATTTTTAAAGATGACCTTGCCTTCATAAACTAATCCAAAAAATTGCTGCTTCATTTTTATTTTATCATCTCATCTTTTGACCTTGTAAACTACTCTCAAAAAGCCATATTTATTTCCTTTTAATTCTTTAATGTCTCTCAATAATGAAATGCAATGTGCACATATTTGGCTGCATTAATAGTTCTCTACCAAGTAATGCGTGCATAATTCATTTTCTTAGCATTTTTTTTTTGCCAGCATTAATGAATAGATTAGTTCCTTTATTTGAGTAAAAAATTGAAGAGTAGGCTACTTAACAAATATTAATGAACGAAAAGTAAACTGATTCCCACTCCAATACTCTTTCTGAAGAGAATGGGTTGGTAGTTTGAAGTTCACTAGGAACCCCAAGCGGGTGCAGCCTATTGACAGATGGAGTTGTTACCTTGTGGTAGATTTCTTATGTATAAATATCTAGTTGCACCATACACACCTTGAACTATCCATATAATGCTATGTTAATTATAATTCATGTTTTATATTCTTGATTTGCACCACCGAATGTAATTGTCCATCTTTTGCCATTAGTTTCAATCGATGATGTTGATATTCGACATTGGTACTTGTATAAAAGTACTCTCAAGAGATCCAACATGCAGTTAGTTATATAGAGTATTACATTGATAATTAAGAATATGATGTTGCCCCCTCACCCCCTCTCTCTCTGTGGCAAGCTTTGCCGTAGAACCCCAAGAAGCTCATTCTTCTGTCGACATACATTGCACATTTGTCATCCTTTGAGGTTTCTACCATTACGTCTTCAAAAGAATAAAAAAGCCTTCACATTTTATGAGGAGGACGTAGAAAATATGGAACCCAAAGTGGGTTATCTTGAGGCCCTAGAAGGATATAATGATGTTTCTGATCCTCGTCTCAATTATAAGAATTTTTATGAAGAGGAGACTGGTTATGGTTTGCCCACCATTGATGGGGTCTTAAGGGATTCCTCCCATGAACCCTTCTTAGATAGGTTCTCCTTTTACTTAGCCTCTCGAGGTGCGAGATATATCGTTTATTTCTTAGCCTTCTCTTGGACGGAGTGTGTTTTCTTTTTGCTCGAGAGTGTTTGGAGCTTCTCTGTAATCTCTTATTTTTTTGGTAATAAAATTGTACTTACCAGAAATGGCTGTGCCATAGATGGAACCTTGAATAAGGTCATTTTTAAAACAAAACTCTCATTTTCTTTCAAAGTTTCTAATTTTATACATTAAAACTCTCTCGGGATTTCAAAGGAACTTGAATAAGGTCATTTTTAACTTTATACATAATTTGGCAGATCTACTAATTTTTAGATTCTATGAAATGTCACTGGTTCACTTGAATATGTGTTGGACTTTTGGAAAAGTTGGGACCTTAATGGCTTAGACAATGCTTGGCTGACGCAATTCTGGTGAGTGGGTGACTTTTGAGGAAGGGCATGAGAGGAATTTTACAATAAGTGTTCAAATAATTTAAGTTGGCATGGTGGGATATATGGTTTATCAAATGGTCTAAATTGGGTGATTGAGTCCTAGTATCTATGTGGTAGTCAGTCGGCTATTTCCTTTTTAAAAAGTTTATTAAGACTTAAGAGTGGAGAAAAGATAGAAGATTTTCGGGATCTCCACAACCAAAAAACCGGAATCAAAAGAACTATCCCTAAACACTACAAGAAGTATGCCTCATGAAGATTTTAAAATATCTGCCAATTTGGCTCAGAATTCAATTTCATAGTGGTGGTATCTCTTTGTTTTGATTACTTTCATCTGATAGTTTCTGATAGTTGCCAATGCTTGTATACAACTGCCGAGTAAGTACCATCATGCCGACAAGAAATATGGTTTGTGCAAAGGATATAAAATATTTATTTATTTTGACAAGTTAAAGGGTCCAAAAATTTTTTATCATTGAAGAAATAATGTTGCTGCAGCTAGCTTGGAAAATCTCACCCTTCCCTTGCGCCAGAACCAATGCCTTGAAGAAGGGAAGCCAGCAAGTTCTTGAACCTGCATTTCCAATTACTTTGTACCAGAGCAGGAAACTGAGCATTGAAAGACATGTCTTTCCCTAAGACCTCCTAGGACACCATTCATATTTATTCCATAGACTAAGTCTCTAATGAAAGTATCATATTTGAACTTCACATGACCATACTTGCAGGAATATTACAACAGGCAGGTCTAAGCAGGGTAGAGTGTATTCTAATCTATGTCATTTTTTTTTGTGTATTCTCAGATGATGAAGTCGTATATATGGCTTCAAACAGCTGATGGTTCAATTCAACAATTAGAACAAGAAGTCGCCATGTTTTGCCCTGTGATATGTCATGAAATACACACAGGCATGGGGTCTTCGAAGAACTACCCTATATCTCTTCCACCACGAGTCAATCCTGCAATGTTGAGCTTGATTCTTGATTATTGCAGATTTCATCAAGTATCAGGTCGCTCTAACAAGGTTATATGTGCTTCAGAATTGCCGTTTGCCTTTGTTGGCTTGATGTTGTTTTGTCTTTCCTTGATTTTTGTGGGGCTCAAAATTATTTAACAAATTTTGACTTCTTTTGCATAGGAACGGAAGTCTTTTGATGAGAAGTTCATTCGGATGGACACAAAAAGGCTCTGTGAGTTGACATCTGCTGCTGACAGCCTCCAACTGAAGCCCTTGGTTGACCTCACCAGCCGTGCACTAGCACGAATGATTGAAGGAAAAACTCCTGAGGAGATACGCGAGACATTTCATTTGCCTGACGATCTTACAGAGGTGTCGTGCTTGCAAGCAGTGTATATGTTTAGCACATCCTTTGTATAGCCTTAAGAAGAAAGCTTGTGTTCTGCACATCCATTGGTATAATGACATTAATTCGATTGATCCAGGAAGAGAAATTGGAGCCTTTGAAAAACACAACCGATGATCCGCGGATAAGGCTTTTGAATAGGCTGTACGCAAGAAAGAGGAAAGAACTTAAAGAGAGAGAGAGATTGAAGGTGACTAAAAAATTGATTGTTTTCTTTCATCGTTAATATTTTAAATTTCTAGTTCGATTTTGTATTTTGGGGGACTAACATAATTTTTTTTTTGAATCTATTGCTTCATAGAAGTGGTCTCGAACCATTAAACTGCTCCAAGGTGTACATGCAAACTAATATTGATGGAAATTGGGCTTCCTTGTCTTTCAGAATGTCGAGGTTGAAGAGGAGCATGTGGATGATCGTTCAATCGATGACCTCTTGTCTTTTATTAATGGAGGAAATGGAGGTATCTTGAGTGTGGACTCGGTTTACTATCTTCTTATTTCTTAACCCTTTATCCGCTTAGTAGATTGGATGTCAGTATCACTAATTATTTTTTTAAGCTTCACATGAAGTCGGAATTTTGTTGAGTGGCTTAAATTGTGAAGAATATTTTCTGGTTCTTTTTTTGCTTCTTTAATAACATTATATAGGTTAATTATCAGTAATTTTTAGCACCAAGTTTGCAAAGGTTGACACCACCTTTTGGAAATGTATCATGTGATTGTTTTTTTTTTTTTTTTGGAGTTGATAACTTGATTTAGTGATGTCCCTAGGATATGAACTTGTAATTGAAGTACAAAAACGCGCACAAATTTTATTTTGAATTGTCTCATTGATTTAGAATTTTTTATCTGAAGATCTAATTTCTTTTGGTAAGTATCTGAAGCTTAAATCTGAAAGGAAATTTACACAAAATCTAGATCTGACAAAGAAATCATGTTTCGTCTCGTTCACATGCATCGTATTAGTGGACCGTGATTGTGAATTAAAATCAACTTAAGATCGAGTTTTGGGGTTTGATTTGGCTGACATCGGTGTTTATAGTACATTAATTACTATTTACTACTCAAGGTTTTTCTTTTTCCCACTTTTAACAAATAAAAGTATTATAAAATGGTGCCAAAAGGGATGCACAACCATGTACTCAGGATCCAAAACTACACAATAACTTCAATTTCATATATGATACATCCCAAAAAATCAACAAATATATATATATGAAATTTTCAGATTGCTTCAACTTCAAATTTGATTTATCCTAAAAAGGAACAGCCTCGCATCAAATGTTTCAAGTTCCAGGCAGGCAAATCAAGTCCTTCAAAGGAACGTTTTTTCTGGTACTATCAAAATAGTCCACCATAGACATAAGAAGGGGTCGACTGCTTATGTCTTTTTCTTAGTAGTGGCTGCCATGCCAACTAGTCAAGGCATCACTGGCCAATATAGGCATAACCCAGTGTGTGTGGATGTGTGTGTCCATGTTGATTGTGGTTTAGTTGTTATGTGTGCATAAACATATTGAAATGTATTTGCTTGGTTGCTTCATACCATATCATGTTTTGATATAATGTATATGGATTGTTTCACTTCAAACCAGTGAAAATCTTTTTCTTAGTAGTGGCTGCCATGCCATGCCAGAAGGGTAATTGTGTTGAATAGTTTGCAAGTAAATGCTCACAGTTCTTCCTCTTGTGGTATTACCTTGTTGTAGCTGTTGCAAGTGGATTCTGAAGATGTTACCGAGTTATTTGGTTAGTGTCTTAGGTTAGATATGATGTCAGGAGAAACCTGGTTTTATCAATGGTATTAAAAGGAAATTGCGGGTAAATTATGTAGCAGTCCCAAAGCCACCAGAGAGATAAATCCCTAATATAATAAAAAAGAAGCCTTGGACTCCATTGAATGTCTTGAAGAAAAATTGTGCTGCTTCCTTTTGATCATCAGGACAATAAACTTGAGAAACAAATTCAATTTGAATTGAACTTAGGGGTTATGAAATTTTTTATATTCTTTTGAAGTGGGAAATGGATTGCTTCTACATTTGCTAAATTATTTTTGTAGGTCGTGGGGAACCTAGAGGAACTGTGATAGTTATGGAGTTCTCCACTGAATAACTGATTACAGTAGCCAGAGTTCTCTTATTATATATGAGCCCCCTAAGTTTCATTTGATGCTCAGCTGTCTTGTCCTGATACATCATCTAACGTTTCCATCAGTGTTACAAGTTGTACGATTTTTTAGCTATTTGAATGTCAAATTGAATGTGCAAAACTTTGCCAATATTTATTGATTGTACATCACATGTTAATGTGTGCGGTTGGAGGGTTCATCAACGTTGTATCATTTGATTTTTCTTCCCAAGCTGATTGGTGCTTGAATGGCAAACCTTGACAGTCAAGTTAGGCGTTGGGTGGAATAGTGTTACACACCTTATAATCATAATACCTAAATTTGTTGAGGTTGTGGAATTCTTTTAAGCAGATTCGCCGGTAAAGACCTTATATAGTGATTGAAGTTAGAAGAATTTACTTGGAAAATGATTCTCGAGTCACCTTCAATGTAACTATTTTGCATCCTCGGATTTTTTTTAATGATATTTCTCACTATATCCATCATTCCCTCCAGAATTTCTTGGATTCTGGTGTACTACCACTCTCTCTCTTTCCCTCTTTTTAATTCAAAGGAAAGAAAGCATGGACCTAAAATAATTTAAATATATTTATTTTTTTTACAAAGAATCCTAATTTAATGATGATTCATGATATATATGACTCTGTATAGTTCTGCTTTCTAGTTGAAAATCATCTGTTACCTAGAAGATTACAAGCTGATTGATTTTAGTACTGGTCTAAAAGCACCATTCAAAATTCCAAAGCTGTTGTAGTTCAGTAGTTGTACTGCTGATATGGCATCTAAAGTGCATGAGGGGGGTGCATTAGGAGTTTACTAATTGTAAACTGAAAGGGTATTTTTATGTGAAAAGTTAGAAGTCTCAAAATATTTACAGCTTTTTCTCATATGAGAATTTTTAATGCTGTCTTATGATATGAACTACTAGTTCGTTACTGGGTAAAACTAAAAATTTTACTCGAAACTGGGGACGCTGATTTATTAAACATATGCGGACTTAATTATTGAAGAATCATAGAACACTCGTTTAAGTTTCTTAAATATCACACACACGTTCTGGTATAGTTACATAGATACAAGAAATGAACAGTGCCAGATTCTGGATTCACAGCAATTTAGTATTATCAATCTTTCTTTCTTACTTTTTTTTCTCTTTCTCTCGCCTGTCATGAAATTTAAAAAGGTGGAAAAAACAGGGAAATCCTTTTGTTATGACCACAACTCATAAGAAAGTACATGTTGTGAATCAACGTGAGGCAGTCTTTTTGTTGCAGCTTGTGCCACTTGGGATTTTCAATGTGTTCATATAATTGTCTTAGTCATTTCAAATTATATTACCTTAAATATCACGTTCTTTCACCTTATACTTTATCAGTGTGAAAACCAGGACCTTTTCTGTTTAGTTGTTTGGAAACAGTTTTCAAGAACTCAGAAAATGATTTTAAATAACTGTAAAAGATTGCTCTTTGAAAACAATTATTTTTTGAATTCAGTTTTCAGATAATTGTCATTTAATTCTCTTACTACTGAGAACATAAAACAGTACTGAAAAAAGCAGGCATTCTAACTTTGAGCCTTCCCCCCCACCCCCCCCCCCCCCCCCCCTCTCCTTCTTCTCTTTACTTCCCACTGCTGAACTCATTGATGTTGAATATATTCTATTTTGCAGATTCTAAAGGGGTCAGAACTTCTAAAAATAAAAAGAAGAACCGGAGAAGAAAAGATCAACAAGGGGATACTTGTTCTAATTGTGTTGCTTCTTTATCTGATATCTCTTCTTCAAACAATGCCATTGAAATCCATAAGGTCAGCACTAAGACATTGCTACTTTCAGATTTTTCTTTTTGGCCTTTTTAATTGTTGTATATCCCTACCGAATCATTAATTAGTGCATATGTTTCATTGAAGTTGTTGAGTCACAGACGTCTTCTCCGGTCTAAGAATAAAAGAGAAAAAGAAAGTAACTGGTGTATCTCGTATCTTGTAGGAGTTAAATGGTCCAGATTCTGTTTACCATAATGTCCATATCCACAATTTGATTCTGCCCACTATTGATGAGAGATTAAAGCTACAAGACATGGAAGATGATAATTTTGCACCTGAGGATGAGTTTGATGATGGCGATATAGATGACGAGATAGATCCAGCAATGAAAGAAGAAATTGATAGGTGAGCTCAATTAGCCTTTTTTTTTTGGCATCAAAACGCATGTAGATACATGCACATAATATGCATATGGCGAAATGCCCAAAACAGCTAGACATGCACCAGATGGGTGATCTTAGATCTCTTTCCTTTGCGAAAGCCCCCAAAAGAAATATCCAGAAGAAACCGAAAGCCCCTGGGACAGGAATGGCTGCGGGGATATGAAAAACCCCAGAAATTAAATTCAGTGTGCTTATACACATTTATACATGCACATATACACTTCAACACAAAATTATCAACAGAATTCAGCACTAATCATGTAAAAACATCATTTTTATCACCAAAAAAAAAAAAAAAAAAAAACAAGAAATTGGAAGAAACCAAAACCTAGGTTGCAAGATCTAAACTAAAATGAACATTTATAGGACACTAATCTTACAAGCCACTTACTAAAACCAACTATTTATCAGATCGATCTTCATCAGATAGAGGAGATGAAGTGGAGACAACAGAAATGGGGGTTTGAATGTAACAATTAAGCATGCCATAAAGTGTTCTTAGGACCATTTGATTAGAGATGGAGTGAGGTAGAGCAGAGAGAGAGAATGAGAAGCGTAAAGTAAGTAAATTAGGGCTAAGGATATTTTTGTACATATAATAAAATTTAAGGGGTACTAATTTAAAATTGCACAGCAAACGGAGCAGGGCAGGGCTTCACCGAACCCGTGCGGGTTTTTTCTAACCTTCCCCCATACCCGCAATTTTCAATTACACACTCCCCAAAACCGCCCAATAAGGGGCATTGCAGGGTGGGTCCCCGCTGGAGCGGGGTAAATTGCCATCCCTATTTACAACTGTCTGTCACAGCTTTATTATGATGGGCTTGCAGCAAAGGAAAAAAGTTTGCATTGTAGCATTCTTATTGTTGTATCTTTTGCATGACATTTCTTTTTTGTTCACTACACAGGGAGGTGGAGGATTTTGCCCGTAGACTGAATTCAGACTGGCCTGAAAGATTGCAAGAGATTCTATCTTTAGGACAAGGAAGGAGACCAGTACCAATATCTATCAATGGTAATGGTTCCTTAAAAAGATATCCGAGTATGTATACTTTATTACTAAATGTTTAAATTATATGACCTGAAATATATGATTTTCTTTTCTTTATTTTCATCTTTACTTTAAAAATCCTATTCAAATTTATATATAAGTTTTCTTCCTTTTCCTAAAATGAGGTCTTTAGATTGTGTTTTATGTGCATGGATTAACAAGTAAAAAATTATATAGCATGTTTGGCTGGAAATAAGATCACCATATGCCCCAATTCTACAGAATTGGCCAAATTGAATTTTTATTTTCAATTTGGGCTGTGCCTCTCTTTTGTGCAAGTCTATATTCTTTTCCTCTTAATTTTTTTTTTCTTTCTTTTGTTAGGGTGGGTGGGTCAAGGGAGTCTTAATTCAATTCACAAAAATCCTGGCCCGTCTATACCCTACGCATGTTAGTTAAATGCCCTTGAGTTTTTCTGAACTCTCCACCTCCCTCAAAAGAAGTCTTATGGGTTCTCTTGTACTAATAGAACAACAAATCATTGATATTATTGAAGATATCTTCATTTTTGTAATAGAAAAAATTCAATAGCCCTTGCATTGTCTACTAAATAATCAATAAAAGGCCATTACTCATTTGTCCTGCTAATGCGGGCTGCTGGGAAGGTGAATTGGCTGCAAACCTACATGTTGCATTATTTGCATGATGTGGCTGTTCTCGTATTTGCATGAGCTTTTACACCTTTAGTGAATTATCAATGTTGTGAAGATATATTATTCAGCAAACAAAATATCTATACCTTGTATAGAGCACTTATAGAAAGTATTTTTTTCCTTGAAATGTGTTACTTTTTTCCCATCTAAGTTTATGTTTGGGTTGGATTTTTTAAAATCATTATGATTATTGCATACTTGATTATCATGTAGTAATTGATTAAGATTTAAAGCATTAAAAATAAAAAATCGTGTTTGGTGAATACCTGTAAAAAGTAATTTCATGTAAAATTTTAAAATCTAATATCTAAGCATACATATGTTTTAAAACAATCAACCTTAGACTTGATTATGTTTTTGTTTATTTTAAAATATTCCTTTTTAATTGGTTTACTAAACTGGATTTTTTTCAAAACAAAATTTGATTTAAACACTTATATTTATTAGAAATTAGCTAAAATAAATAAAACTGAAAACGAATGGAATTGATGTTCTTTAGTTATTACTGTAGTACTGAAGTGGAAAAGAGACATTAATCAGAATTTCTGTTACCAATGTAAAGACTGGTGATTTTGTTTGAAACAGGTGCATTGAGATAATTTGTTGTTATGGGCAGGCGGGAAAGACCACAAATGAAAGTGATTGGGACTTCCATAGAATGGCAAGTGTAGCCAGAACGATTTTGACCATATGTCAGCTAGAAGAGATTGCGATGGGGACTAGAAGAGTTGATGTAAATCCACATGTAAAAGGTAGTTAGATTTTTATCTTTTAATTTTTTTTTTTTTTTTAATGTTTTTGTGTGTGATTGTTGAAATGTAATTTTCATTTTAGTGGGTTGATCTCTTGTACTCTACAGGAAAACAAAATGAAAAGGAAATTATCTTGTTACAAGTCTGTGCTGCTCAACCGTCCATTGTTAATTTCCTGCTTTTGCGTTGCCTGATTGTCTAGCTTTTGTACCTTTCACAGGACCGTTGTTCTACATGGTCTTTCTTCATTGAAGAAAGGCTTCAAATTTAATTGGTGGAACAGGATTTTTTTTTGTTTTTTTGTTTTTTTTTTAATTTTAATGTAAATTTTAGAGTTTATGCATTCATGTTGTTTGGGGGTGACTTTGAGGTCTCGAATGAGAAATGGTCCTTGAATTATTTGACGATAGCATCAATACCGAGGAATGTAAAGGCATTGAGAGCTCACGTCGTTGGTCGGTTTGGATTGGAAGTGTTGTGACATCTGTATGCTGTGTATTGGACATGAGTGTTTTTTTTTTTTTTTATCGATTTTTCTCAGAAAGTCGAATTGAAAAATTGTCTGCTGACATTTCATTTGATGGTTTTGTGTTGAATAGGGCTCAAAGTGGGAAGATAATCAGCTGTGAGACTTGTCATAAGCAGGATTTGTAGCTACCATGAACGAGGGGACAGCAAAACCCTACTATAGTGCTACATGACGTATCATGCGTTCATCAATCCAGTGATATGTTGTCAACAATTTGATTTTAGGGTTAGGTGTAAAAACCTGTTCGAATTAGCGAATGACCCCTGGTCCTTTAAAGAAGCTTTTATGTAGGCCTGTCAACGAATGAGATTTGGATCGGCTTCGATTTGTTAATCTAATGAATTATTCGGCTTCGATTTGTTAATCTAATGAATTATTGGGTTTTGATTATTAACGGATTATTGGATTTAATGTTTCAATTCATATCTTATTTAACTCTAATTCATATTGAAACGGATTCGGACTCAAGATTATTTTTAATTTATTATTATTATTAATTTTTTTTTTGACAAAGAGAATTGCCAATATTTAAATGGTGCATAATATAACTATGCAACCAAATGAATATAGTGATAAATATAATGTAATAATATATATATATATAAAATTTTAATCGGATCGGATTACCTATAATCCATATTCAATTTGTTAAGGTTACGAATTGTCAAATTTAGATCATTATTGAATTTTATGATCAATCTATATCCGGATAATTAAATCAGATTCGAATTCGAATTAGAATCTGATCCATTGACTGATCTACTTACTCACTATCACAAATAGAATACCCCATTTATACAAAATGGTAAAGGGATCCCTTGTAGTATATATATTTTATGCACAATACCTCATCTTTCGTTTAAGTACAATAGACTATCACATTTTGTTACAAAATGCCCATGCCTAAGTTATATATTTCATTAAACGATCGTAATGCTATTTTTTATTGAATTACTTTATTTTTTTATTAAAATAAATTATAAATAATATTCATATTAATTTGATGTTATATCCTCCATTAGATTTGCATAAATATATCTTTAATTATTGAAATTAATTGTTTAAATAAAAATCTAAAGTACACATTTTTAAAAAAAAATTAAGTTTTCTTAATTTTTATTGAGTATATTGCATGAAAAAGAAGGTATAAATATACTGTACGAAAAAAGAAGTTATCTTTTATGGTAAAAAAGTTTAAATCTAGTATTATTAAATTCTATTATAAACAGTAAATTTGAAATAGTCTAACTAATATTTAGATTAGATAATGAAAATACTTTAATAAGAAATGAAAATTTTAATGAAGAAGAGTAAAATAATCTTTTGAAATGAGTCTTTTCTTAATTGCAACAAATCTTTAATTCTAAGGTGGGAGAGTTATTTGCAAAAGGGCATAAGTTCAGTTTTTTTTTTCACTTTTAGTCGCACTTTTAATCGATAGTAAAATAATCATTTGACATGAGTTTATCCTTAATTGCATAAATTTCTCTACCAATATACTTCTTTTCCTGTAGGTTATTTCATTAGTAGAGAAGTACGGCAGAAGAAAGCGACTCCGAGGCTACCATGATGCTCTGCTTAGGTTTTTCTGACTGCACACACAATTTTTTTTTACCCATGGGAGCTCCAATTAAAATCAGGATAGGTTACAACCGACTTCTTTTCCTTCCTTTGAGAGAGATGATCACCCACATATATATTTTAACATGTTCAGCTCTATGCTACACAAAGCCCACCCAAAACTAGGGTTGAGCTTATGATGTTAGCCAAAAGACTAGTTTCACGCGACTTGAGAGATTTAACCAAACACATGCATGGCATGAGGCAGGTGGTTTGTGCTAACATGTAGTATTATAGTACATATTTAATCTCTGCTTTATAAAGGTGGGTCTGCCTATCTGGTTTTTTTTTTAAAGGTTACTGATTTTCAATTACAGTTAACACGTTGTCCATGTTTTTATCTACTGAGAAGGTTGGAGTTGGATATGCGGGCAAGGCCTTTCTGGTTCTCCTCTTGTCCACAGATGCTTAAGATCACCTCTCTTCCTTCCCAATGTCAAAAACGTCCCTGGCATTGTTGAACAAATAATGTTAGTAGCAGCAGAAATTACTGTAATATGTACTATATCAAATGTCGGGCTCTTAATAGGTCACCGAGAAGTAACTTTGGATAAAAATTCTACTCCTTGGGATCATCGGTAGAATGTTTTTGAATGTACTCTGTTTCAGTAAGGGGGCAAAAATGATTGCCACACTCACTACTGCAGGAGTGTGAACAAATAGCCCTTTAATCACTAAAAAGTACTTACTACTGTTCCAAACTTCTAATAGAGAAGTGATGAATCAATAAGCCTGCTAGGAGAATCATATATATATATATGTATATATATATATAGTATTATATATTTTCCATTAATGTTTGTTTGATAATCTAAACCTAAATATTCATGATAAGACTACCTACAAGAGCCCCCAAGAAGGCCAGGCACCGTCCCCTTAGCTCTGGCCAGGGGTTACCGCTAATCAAAGGCCTTCGCAACAAGTTATATATTTTCTAGTCATAAACAGATTGATGGCTGCTTGGAGTTGTGTTTTTTTGTGGGTGTGTGAAGGTGCCTTGGTATGCTCTTGTAAATTACCTAGTGTGAAAGGAACAATGTAGAGCAACGCTGGTTGGCCATGTCCATCCATCAAATTCAGAGCCACGTATGTGATGAGGAGACCTGCATTGCAAATTTTCAAGGATTATTGTGAAAGCTAGCTTCCAGTCATAAGAGCAGTAATGCAACGATAAACACGAGGTGCTGTGAAGTTATAGTAATATTTGTGTTATTTTTGGAGACATAATTATTCCACTTCAAACACAACACATTTACATGTAGCTTTTGTAGCTTCATCACAAGGAAAATACACAATCATGGTCAATAAAACCTTGCACATTACTACCCAATATTTTCCCTCTTATCATTCATTTTCTTTTTGCTTCCTCGTCATCCTGCACGTTCTCCTCCTTTGCGTAGTGTGCTTTGATTACAAAATTCCCCCCTCGCTCTCTTCCCACCCTAAACTTGATATACTACTTTTTAGTATAAATTCTAAACCTAAAGTCTCTGATGTAAAAGGGGGGAAAAAAGGTAAGAGAAAAGCAAGGACAACACAGGCACATGCATGCAAGCATATACAACAATCTTTCCCATTTCTAGGTTTATCAGGGTTTCCATGAGATATTCAACATGTATGTTAGAACATGCCTACTATATTTATATAGCACTTTCTCATACCTAAGCCATAGGCAATCATTGCCCACAAGAAGTATCCAGCTCGAAGATTCTTCTTTGACAGCCAATCATACCTGCAAGGACCCAGAAAAATTATTTTGCTTTACTAGCAATTCACTTGCTAGAACAGTGACTTCCTTAAGTAACCTTGTTAAAAAAAAAAAAAAGACATTAAAAGCAAAAGGAAACTCCTCTAGATGCACCAATCAAATTAAAGTTACTGAGCCAGGTATACTGGCATACAGTGGAAGGTTTCATGAAAGGAGTGGGGGAGATTGAAACTAAGGGAGCATGTCAAAAAATATATATAGACCACAATTTGAATCTAGCATATCAACTTATACATGGAGCTGGAACTCAGACCTCAGCGAAAATGCGACTAGCAGTCCAGGTAAGATGATGTCACCAAATCCAATAATGCTGTAACCACCCCAAGGATCATACATTCGTGGGATTTTCAGTAGCATTGGAATGCCATCTTCTCCACTCTTACCACCACGAGCTACCTGTATGGAACACAATGAATTTTGACATTTAGCACATAAATCATAAAAAGATTAATAAAAGCCCTTCTAGTGTACTGGGAAGTTGAGCATTCAGAGAACTACTTACCACTATCATGACACTCTCATGGAACCACCATTTAGAAACAAACACCCAAAAAATGTCATACAGAAATGCACAACTGAGGAGAACAGTTCCAACCTGATCACATCAAGAAAAATAAAGAATTAAGTTAAATACATTAAAATCAGCAGCAAATACTCATCTTAATCACTGACCTTTTCTAGTTTTCAATATGTATATATATATATATATAGGAAGTATTTCAAGCCATTCAACTGCTGTAATAGGCATATATCTTCCCTTATAAGGAAGAGATTAACGTGAACACATATTTTCCATTGACTTATCGAAGAAGGATCACATTGCATATTGGAAACAGTAGTATTACAATATTTCTTAACTAGCTCAAGTTTGTATATAGCAACTCGTCACTCAGAGAGCATATTCAGATCTTAAGAAAACAAGAAACTAAAAAAGGTAGACTACATGCAGACATCAAGATCATTATACTCGCAAACAGTTTTTGGACCAATTCTTACCATGAAAAGCGCAACACCTCTCGCAAGAAATCTCTAGAAGCCACGCTTGAAAGGGTGACATCAGTGGTATTTAACCACTTGGTGCATTAGAAATATTTTTTTATTTTTAAAAATCATCTTGGTAGTTGACCCTAATGAAATGAGGGGAAAAAAAGATAAAAAGTATTTTCTTCTTTTGATGGGTTAACAAAGGAGTGGGATAGCAGCAAGGCTTACAGTCTGTTTTGGTAGCAGGTAAGCAGATCAAAGCATTTTCGTGGTATTTAAGGACAACTTTCTTATAGTGGAACATAGTTGGAATGGCAGGATCTAAATCAGTCAACCCATAGTGTTCTCCCTCAAGAGTAATGCAATAAAACCTGTTTTCCCTATACTAGAAACAAATGAGATACCAAATGAGGGAACTAATCTCACTGTTCAAAGAAATTGTGAACCTACATCCATCAGATAGACAACATCCATTTCAGATATTTTAAATTGTTCAGGATTCATGGAACTTTTTTATTTTTTATTTTGTGCATGAATCTCAGGTCAGCCACTTGAGTACGATAGTATAGGCATGCATTCATTGTTAATTTATTATATAAGTGTGTGCACCTCTTACGCTCCAAGGAGGAGACAAAGCATGCCTGCTCATATATTTTCTCAGCCTTTTATGTGCATATATGTACACACAAAAAAGGAGCTATTCTTGTTCATCTTTCACTAGTACCATTTTTTTTCTTTCATTTTTTTTTATTTTTTATACAAGTTTCACTAGTACCATTGTGTTTGTTGATCATAGATAATAATCCATTTAGAAGCATAGCCTATCTGAAGTGTAAGTCCATCTCATACATAAAGGATCTTATTGTGATAATTAGTTTCTGTTCAATAACTGTGAAGACACCTTATCCTGTGAGCTTTAGGAAGGTGATTTTTGTTGCTATACACATGAACTACTACATATCGGGACCTTTTTTCTTGTGGCTGCTTCATTTAGGAAGCTTTAAACTAATAACTAGATGATGCAAAAGACAAATTGACACCACCACACATTAAGAACTGTGAAATAAATTTCCTGATAATTTGAATTGTGAAAATAGAATTATTGACTATTAAGTATTAGTTACCCCAAATACTGGCGCATCAAAATACTAAAATTTATTAGATTCATAACTTCAAACTTGTATAAATTAATGTGTTATGTGACTTTTATTTTCTTCACAATGTCATTGTAAAACTGTCATAATGAAGCTGATCTACTCTGTGAATATGTACAGTAGCTATTTAATATAATCATATATTCAACTTTCAGTTAATAGAACTAAGCAACAAGAGTTGATATATAGAATTGGATTAATAAATCAAATTATAACAAATTAAGGTTTGAATTTTTTAGTCCTGCTCTCAGCCTGGCTTTAGTTCTCCATAGAATTTGAACCCAAATTCCTGAGACAACAGTCGGTGGTGGGGTGGGACTAGTCGTGAAACTTGGCTGAAATGCAGGCCGGAAAACCTACACTGTTAGATATGTCACAATAGGTCATGAAACCGAGTAACCCTATATCATTCTCCTAAGACGGAAAGAATATGAATGAGGTGGATAAAAAAGCCCATTCCAATATAGGGAAACTGAATTAATCTCTTTGGCATTTGCATTTGACCAGCTAGGAAAACCAGATGTGATCCCTAACTAAATATTTAACTAACAATATTATTTAATTTATTAGGGGTATTTGTAAACCTAAAAAATCATGCTGCAAACTTGATGCTAAGCAAATTATTCAAAAAAACTATATATTTTTACAAAATTTTACAACAGCAGAGAACATTCTAATAATCAAGTGAAATTGCTTTTGATACCACCTAACAAGAAAGAATATCTACTTGCCCCAGGTATTCCATCTGGCTATCATGCATTCAAGAGAATATTCAGTCAGTCACAAGAATTTCTGCAGTATTTATGAATGATGAATCTAAAAAAATTGATAATTTTCTTCCCGATTTTCTTCCAACTTAAAATTCCTAACTAATGTTCAATTAGACGCACACCCTGTCCGGGAAAACATACACAACTGTCCATGCCACAGTAAACCATCTAAACATCAAGCATCGAAAGGAAAATAAAGAACATTCTTCCTAACAATGTTAATATCATTTAGTAACGCCAGTACTTCACAACATATCCACATCTTTAAGTAGGATTTACAGCCATAAATTTGCCAAAAAGTAAACTGCAAGGACTTTTCTAAGACATGAGCCACGCACAAGCTAGCGTATTTACTTCTATTTTTATAGGTACGTGAATTGTATTACCAAAAAATGAAGATATTACGTCAAAGCACGATAAACAGCTGCTTAGAAAGAAAACAACTGTCCTTCAGGAAAAAGAAAAAAGAGTTTACTTCCCTAGCATATTTATTTCCCTGAACAGCAAAAGAAAAATGAGTTTGGACAATCACCTTGAGATTAGGAACACGAATAATCTGCAGAACTGTTATAATCAATGCAATACCCTGATAGAGGAAAGTAAAAATATAGTCAGTTAGGCACTTCCAACCATTTACAAATGTACCCATCAATATACATGAAGATGAATCCCACAAATGTATCATACATTAGAATCTATCTAATTATGAAGAAATAAATGCATTATTGTGAATATATGGGAGGGAGCCTACGGTAGGAGAAGAGGCAAGTTCATAATAGAAGACATTTCTTTCACAAATTTAACTTGTGAATAATTTTTGTATGAATATTTATTTGTATCACCCAATAGATTAAGGGTCAGTTTGGTAGAGTAGAAATGGGAGGAAAGGCAAGGGAAGGTGATGGAGGGGGATTAAAAATGTGTTTGGCAAAAATTGTTGGAAGGAAAGGAAAGGGAAGGGAAGGGTTTGGAGGGTTAACTTGGGCCTTCAACAGTAGATTTCTTAACCTCCCAAAAATGGGAGGAAATGAAGGGAAAGGGAAGGAGAGGCTTGGTGGGTGATTTCAGATGCCAATTTTACCCTCAAGATTGCAGAAAGAGAGAGACCGCCGGTGATTGAAGCTTGGAACGGCGAACCCGAACTGGAACAGCGGCCATGGAAACTGAAAGATATGGGTTTTGGATTTTCTGAACAATCTGAAATGATACACCGATACGGGTTTGAACTTTTGATTCTTGCAAACAGATAGATAAACTGGAAATATATGGGTTTTGAATTTCTGATTCTTGTAGAGAGAGAGAGAGAGAGGCCAAGTTCAGTGTTGAGGAGTTGCAAAGATGGAGAGAGATTGGGGAGGCTGAATTGATTTGCCCTATTTTTTTATTTTTCTTTTCTTATGGCCTCAAGTTAAAGACTTTATATATATATATATATAATATAATATAATATAACAGAGATGGAGGATTGGGGAGGCTGAAATGATTTGCCCTAATTTTTTTTTTTATTTTTTTATTTTTTTGGCAAGTAGATGAAACTATATATATATATATATATATATATATATATATATTTTAAAAAATAAAGGGGTATAATAGTCAATATGTTAAAATAATTCCCTTCCCTTTCTTTTCATTTCTTTTCCCAAACATAATTATTATCCTTTCCTTTCTTTTCCTTCATTAATCAACCAAACGCGATGGAGGTTTAAAATTATCCTTTCCTTCCCTTTCCCTCATAACTAATGTTATCATTCCCCTTCAAACCCATCGTACCAAACAAAGCCTAAATGAAACAAAAGCTAAGCAAATCAAACAAAGTATAAGGCACATTGTCATGGGTTCTTGTTCCACATCAGAACTCGATGGGGAGGGTCTTGGGCATATAAGGTTGGGTGCTAGCACCATCCAACAACTTAAACTTTTGGGTTAGATCGTGAAACACCCGGACCGTGACAAATGGTATCAAAGTAGGCCTAATCCTTGATCTGAAGGAAAGCCAAGCGCCCACCCAGAGGTGTCCGGCTCGTTAGTAGGTGGCCCGCTATTAAGGTGGATGGGTAGGTAGGGTGAACCAACCGCAACGAGGGCATTGCGGGTTTGGGTGCAGGAGAATGTCATGAGTACTTATCCCACATTGGATCCGGATGGGGAGGGTCTTGGGCATATAAGGTTGGACCTAGTAGTTTAAGCTTTTGGGTCGGATCGTGAAACACCCGGCTTGTGACAACATGCTCACTTTTCTGGAGGCAACAAAAATATGATGGACCCAAAAATGCAATTTGTTGCAGTACAAATACAAATGAAGAAATGGGTAACGTGTTGAAAATTAAGTGAAATCATAAAATAATAAATAAATAAAAAGAAGCTCCCTTGCTGCTTTTATTAAAACAAACTGTTGGGGCAGCGATAACGCGCGAACAATAAGGATCCAATAAAAGCTAACAAATCAATCACACACAAACACAAGATACATAGTTTAGCCAAAATCGGCCTACGTTCATGGATGAGAAGAGATTCCACTATGATTTGTAGGGATATTACACAATGACCAACACCACCACTCCACGAGCCTATTTCCTCGCTATCAGAGTCACTGGTGTTTTTCCTACTCTACAAACCCGTATACTACCCATCAACTCTCTCATGAGACTACATCTCTCACAATCTCACAAGTCTCAACCCAAAGCCTATGTATCTATTTATAGAGTTAACCAGGTCCTTATTGGATAAGGATTACAATTTCTTAGAGGCCAAGACTTGTCAAACAAGAAATTCCCCAATAAAATACAACTCTAAAATAGAAACATAATTAGAATAGAATTTTGAGACACAAATCCCAACAATCACCACCTTGGCTCAAATTCCATTCAACCAATCATCACTTCCCGGCATTGATCAGGACAATTTTTTTTGCAGCTTCAATGTTGACGATCCTCCTGCAGAACTCTAATTGTCCATACTCTACGCTACTCAATCAATCAAACCTTCAAGGCTCCACCTTGACCACTCGAGCTCCATTCCATGTAACCAAGTTGATTGACTCCACGTGCAACTGAAACCCATTATAGCACATGTTGAGACTCCTTGTGTTTTCTAGATCTCCTTCACCTTTGGCTCTGATACCAATTTGTTTGGCAGCGATAACGTGCGTACAATGAGGATCCGATAAAAGCCAACAAATCAATCACACATAAACACAAGATATACATGGTTCAACCAAAACCCGCTAACGTCCATGGATGAAAAGAGATTTCACCACTCCACGAGCCTATTTCCTTGCTATCAGCATCACTGATGTTTTTCCTACTCTATCAACCCGTGTACTACCTCTACCCATCAACTCTCCCATGAGACAACATCTCTCTCAATCTCATTCCCAAAGCCTATCTATATATTTATAGAGTTAACCAAACTCAATTCCTTGTTGGACAAAGATTATAATTTCTTAGAGACCAAGACTTGCCAAACAAGAAATTCCCAAATAGAATACAACTTTAAAATAGAAAGATAATTAGAATAGGAATTTGAGACACAAATCCCGACACAAACATTCCAACTTCTCATCCAAACTCCCTTCACATCTCCCATAGTTTGATAGGTATAAATAATCACCTGATTTCTTGCAAGTTACAAGTTGAACTTATGCTGCCTGGAAAGTCAACTTGGATCCTGGACATATATGAAATCATTTTACTTTGGAAAGTATTGTACTATAGGCAATCGACTGATGTGTCTCCATTACTTGCATATGAATTCCTTTTTCCTATATAAACAGTAAAAAAAAAGCATATATTTCTTCCCAAATACTATCATTATAGATAGCAGTTCCAGTTTGATACTGGCTTAAAAGAATTTGCCGATTAGGATTGTTGGAAGATAATAAAGGATGTTGCATGCAACTGCAAGGGAAGAGGGGGGAGGGGTTGTGATTGCTATAAATATTTAGAACTTCAATAGTCAAAAGAAAAGCATAAAAAACTAAATATAAAATATATATATTCTTACAAGGATATCTTGACCTATCCAAGCAAATGAATCACGGCGGCAAACTGCCCAAACGACAGCAAGTGCTATGCAGCATGGAGAAACAGCAATAGTCAGATATGAGACAGCTCCAAAGAAGGGTAGCTTAACGAACGATTGTGCAGCATGTTCAAACCATCTGAAACTATATTTATTTAATTGTCAGTCCATACTACCAAAAACCTATCTATAGACAAATCACTTGACAACAACTGTAACAAAATGAATATCACAACAATGTAACATGCTAACACTGTTCTTTTTCTATTATATGTCACACAGAAGCTTACATGTAACACTCGTGTTAAAATTTAATAATTTAAGAAAAATAATCCAATGTTTTCAGAACAAGAAATCTACATGTAAACTTAACCAACACTTGATGAGAAATTCAGCATTAAACACTACCGTTGTCCAAAATATTCAGAGAACTCGGGGTGTAGATGTTTGCTAACAGCACACAGAGGATAGACAAATCCATAATTTGATCAAAATATGCGTAAACATCTGAAATGTTTCGTATTCTTTCAACTTATGTCTTGTGGCTAACTCTTCATATATTTACGGTGCCTTAAATAACTTTAATTGCACTTGAAGATTGATCGTATTTTGGGAGAAATAGAAACTTTACTTCAAACTGAAAGCAAATCAATAAAACCAACTGTTAATGAAAATGATTAGGGGTAGCAATAATTGACATGGCGCGCTAACATGACATGTGCCAAGTGATTTTGGTTTTGGCTTAATCGTATTCTGGTCGACAGACTAATTAAACGCGCCATGTTCGTGTTTGATTCATCAACCCATTTACAGCTTGATTAGACCTGTTTAACTAAATGTGTTGCATTCATGTAAGAAATTATCCATTTAAAAGCGTGTTCTATCCATGTTAGAAATGAAAATTTTAATTAAACATGTTGCGTCATGTCAGTTTTAATTCATTATTAAACAGGTTACGCAAAGCATGTCGTATTACATGTCTAACAATCGTGTTGTGTTTGTGTCAAGGTTCCTTGACAAGAATAATAATTGTGTTTTGTTATTGTCAATCGATATAACTGACCATGCCACGACACCCATAAATACGACATGAAAACATGAAATGCCCCTAGTTAGCATATAGCTACCATAGAAATAGGCTTCATTAAAGAAGAAAGTACTATTTTCTTTGTCGGAAACATATGTTTTCCTCTTTAACAGCTAAACATTACAATAAACATGCCAAAAAATCAAGAGTACACATACCTTGATAACAAAGCCACCAAACAAGTTTGCAGACCCTGTAAGTGCAACAAGACTATGAGTTTCAGCATTTAATTTAAAAGAATGTGAAATTTTTTTTTGATGCAAACTAAGTTCACCAGTTCATGCCTTGATCCTATGGCTGTAATCCAGATAACTCTCTAATACACTGGCATGGTCATACAGATAAAATTTTCTAAAAGCGCAAAATGCTTAGGCCTTGTCTCATTCAAATACAAGTACAAGAGAAAACACCTTGACACGCAAACCTTTTAGGTGCATCCTCAAAGTGAGAGCTTTACATATTTATCAAAAAAAAAAAACAATGAGAGCTTTACATGAGTCAAATCCAAATTTACCGTTTAATAACATAATCAGTAGATTAAGTGCTTATCCAATTAAGTATATTTAATAACGCAATTTGAATATGTGAATTTTAAGGTGGCAATGAAATCACTTATCACTGAAAAGCTGAACATTTCCAATCCAATATTCTCAATTTGAAATTACCACTTAAACTTCCACGTTTCCTACACTTTAAATTCAGCTCTTGAAATTTTCAGTTTTATCATACAGTACCTCACTCCACGTTCAAGGCATGCACTTATTTTAACCACCGACAGTTTGTGCCAGTGTTTCTTACTTTTATAGATTTTTTTGTCTTACATACTTGCAGTTTTAAAATTTTTCTCAAGGCTCTATCTTTAGATTGGAAGTTGACATATTGTGTGTTCCTATTTAATGTTTGAAACTTTCCTCTGCAGAGAGCTAAAGTATTGAAGACAACGGCCCATGAAGAATTATATAGACATTGTAGAAGTTCTTGCAGATTATAATTATACTAATATAATTTTACCTGTTGATTTATTATTTATACACAGAGAATAAATACTTTATTTTCCTGGATAAATACTTTAGCAATAAGAATTTGTTAATTACTAATACAGCCCTGCATTTATTGTTTTTCTCTTCAATAATATAAAAACTGAAGAATAGTGAACGTTGTGCTCCCACATTTGAAGGTGCTTGAGACTATTGTTTCAGACCTTTGGTACTGACACATAAATAAAAATAAAAAAGTACAGGTCCACCTGTGTAACAAGGAAATATCCATGGCTGTCCAATATATCCAGAATGATGACCTCCAGACACAATCACGTGGGTGCAGATTTAGATTTGGTTTCAATTCCCAAAACAGGTAAGAAATATCTAAGATAGCAGGTGAAAAGCAGAAAAAAGGTTCTTATTTCAAAAATAGGATTTAGTAGCTAACATGTCTCTCAAGTGGCATAAGAAAGACTGGGAAAGAAAATCTCCTTACATTGGTCAGCATACACTCATGCTTCTAAGCATAAAACGTAATGTTTAGAGAAAGAATGCACAAATAAAAGTTGGTCAACAACTAAGACTTTGGAACAATCCACCAAGAAAAGAGTTTTTTAGAATTGTGAGTTGTAGCAACAAAATTTTGCAAGAAAATTGGATAAGTTCAATAGATGCACATGTTTATGAAAGGGGAGGCATTAATGCTAGGAAAGGATGAACAAACCCTTATTCTGCCATTACTAGGTATACTCCTGAATTCAGTAAGTCTAAGACTGGTTTATCCACACTTATTAGCAATGGAGATCCAATTCAAGTTTATGTACAATGTCAAGTACTGGTCACTATGCATGATACAAAATCTAGTAATATGAAGGACAGACGCACCTCTACCCCGCCAATGCAGAATAGAACCACCAAAATTTCAATGAACCAGCGTGACATTAGCTTGTAAAGCATAACCAAGAAACATGAAGCAACCACAACGAAAAGAATTGCTGATGTCGTATTAATGTCCACCACGCCAGTAGAACCAGTGCCATCTGTAGTTAAAAGATCATTTGATGCATCCTACAAAAACAACATCAATCAATATATCAAATGAAAGAAGCATTGATGTCCGGCAAGTATTCTTTTTTTTTTTTTTTTTCCGATAAGTAAAGATATATTAGAAAGCGTTCAAAAGGGGATCACGTCCCAAGAGCTGTACAGAAGTCAGAAACAAGAAACGAGGAAAAGACCTATGGTCCCAAAGAACCCATAAAGTCCACCAATTCATCTATAGATGAGTAATTTCTCCCCCAACCCCAAAGTATTCATGCTCCACATATGAGAAGAACCTTTTTGAAATATTAAATTTAGGGTAATATCCACAAATAAGTAACCTTTAAAAGCTTATCCTGCTCAATAGCTGCTTCTCTAGCACTCCATGCAGACCAATAAGATGCACCTAAGATGGTACCAACAGCCATAAGCCATAAAAACACTTCAGCTACGTCAACCAGCGGACGCTTTGGAGAGTATAGCTGCACAGAAACTGATGGAAGGGGCTGTATCAGTAAAAATAAATGCAAAGAAAGTAAACATATGCGGACAGAATATAGATCGGAACCTGAGATCGGAACTGTCTTTTAAAGCATCAGAAGAATTTTACTCAAATGTGATATTGACTTAGATTTATATAATCAGAATCATTTAGAAACTATGTAGAGTAAGGCTTACCAGCGGATTTGTTCCTAATACTTTCTTCCAAGCTTGCACCAGCATCTTGTGGGAGCATGACGGCAGGTATTTCTATATCTATATCAGTTTCATTGGCTTCACATACCATCTTAAAAAGTTCTGCAAAATAAATTCCAAATAACACATATCACATAGTCAGAGTAATTTTATTTTCAATGCTTTTAGTGATTTTCATTACGGACAGCCATTACAACAACGGGTTCTTCTACAGCATGTACAGTTGCTTATATTTATAAGACGATATTCAATGTAATAGATCTGATCTCAATTACTCATTCTCTTTTCTGCATAAATAATTTTTTTGATAAGCAAATAATTACTCACATATTTATTTGCATCCTAAATGATAGAATCTTTAACCAGATTTTTTAGTACGAACGAAATGGCCAATTGCAAGAAGTTATAAATAGATTGTTAAAACCATGACAGAAACAGAGGATTGCTCCTGCCTCCACTGTCCCTTCCAAATTGACCTCCCCTTCCTTGTAAATTTGCTTACCAATAGAAACTACACTTTTACTCAAAACAGTTTGCCTCACAACTTTCAGATATCAGTGGTGTTCACTATTTTCATTGTATCAACTATCAAGCAAGGTAAGTATTTGACCATATAGGACACTGCAATGGACCAACAATCTGAAAAGTCATCGAGATAATTATCAAGTGAACGCACATACCTGTACGATTATTTATAATGAGGATGGCTGTAGCACCAGCAGCTTCTGCAACATTTGCCTTGGTTGTGAAACTGCAGTTACCCCGGTGTACCAGGATGACCTCGCCTGTAAGCTACCGACAGGAAGAAACAAGATTTGAAAGAATTAAGCTTTGAACCTAATGAATACATGTTTCACTTGTGAGTGACATGTATCTATGAGTAGAATTTGGGTTGTTCATTTAGGAAGACGAAACAAGGAAACCTTATTTTTGGGTTTGCTGCAACAATCAGGAGGATCTGCAAGGGTAAGTCTGGTGTGGTTAGCATGCTTCTCCTTTGATTCTAATGTAGGTCCAAATCGAGCACCAACCCCAACAAACTCATCACCTTCTACACCATCAACTAAAGTTGGGATTTTTACCTATCAAAGCGAACCGGATTGAACTACAATCAGAAATCGCATTAAGGGTGATAAAGAAAGAGAAAAGACATAAGAAATATTTCCTTCGTCTGAGAACCTAAGAAAGAAAAAAAAAAAAAAAGATCTAGGAAGATGAGGCAAAGAGTCAAAACAACAAGAAAGTTAGATATTCCAAAAAGGGAGGTTATATGCAGCAATTGATTGCCTGCTATACACCAGGGAAAAAAATTAACTACTTGGTCCATAAGTTTCACTTCCGTCATCTAATGCAAAAACATGGCTTCGATGCATACCAATCGATGATTACATGCTTAATGTCACTTAATTTACAAATCTAACAGCAGATTCCGCGCCTGCAAGCAAACAAAAATGTAACTTTTCTACAAATTGAGTGCAAAATATTTGCATTAAGAGTGTCGTATACTTGCAAAATCTCCCCAAAAAAAAGATCACAAAAGGAACAATATTCATTACGCAATCAATGAGCTCAATTTCATAACTGCCAAATAAATTTATGCTATAATCTTCTAAATGATTGAATGTAATTTCATTCCTTCATTGCAATTCTTCTTCAGTTAGTTAAGAATCCTTGCCGGCGTGGATTTCAAATAATTCCTACCGCCTGGTTATTTGAAATCCATATATATAAGGCTCTCAAATAAATATATGCATAGTGTTAAACTTAAACCTAAATAACTCGCTATAAATTTATGCCATGATCTTCTAAATTATTGAATATAATTTTATTCATTTCAAATCCTTCAAAATCAACAAAATGGACACCCAGATCATAATGAACTACTCCTAGTTTCTTCCATTGGGACTGCCGTACCAGCTAAACAATGTAACTTCAAGAAAACAATTTTCAAAAAAAAAAAAAAAAACAAACAAACAAATCAAGTAAACACTACATATATATATGGCAGAGAAATAGGAGGAATTGATGGAAAAAAGATTAGGGTTTTATTACCAGAACGAAGTTGTTCATACAGCCAGGCTTTCTTGGGGCAAGAGGGTCTTGGTGGACTATGTCGCCAGCATAGGCCGGCGAAGAACAGAGGACTGTGAAAAGTACAAACGCAAGAAATAGAACTGTTTTCAGTTCCATGGAAAATTGTGAGGAGTTTCTCTCTCTACGGATCAAGAAAAGGGTCGATTAGGGTTTCTTTTCTTTCAATTGTGAAACGAAAATAACATAGGGACCAAAACGAAGGAAATGGTGGGGAAGATGCTATGTACATACATATATATATCACCTACTACTGTAGCTTTTTCCCACTTCTCTATTCATGAGGTTGCCGTGTTGTAACCGTTGATCTGGTTTTCAACTCTCTAGTTTATGACTTTTACAGCCCACTCGCATCTAGCGCGTGTTTTCACACATACAATTTGTTACAAATTTCTGAAATTAACTTTTGCAAGAGAGATGCGATGATAAAAGGAATATGCCTTGGAGATTGCAACATGACATCTTTCAATATTGTGAAGGACATCATAAACCATGCAATTCCAACACTGACGAAGGCAGGAGCTCATGAGAGCTTCCACATCATAACTTCATGACTCATAACCAGCAAGTATACAATAGTTTGTGTGTGAAATGCTATTAATCCTCTTATATTATAATATATTTATTTATTTATTTATTATATTATATTACAAATATTTGTTAACATCAAATTCATGTGATCCGTTTATAATTTATCTAAATTTTAGGAAATGTTAGTATTATTTAGTGTTATTGTCTTTTTATATCAAGGTGGGCAAAATTATCAATTATAAAACTTGATCAACAAATGAAAATACTAAAAAGGTGTCATTGAGGATCAGATAATGTCAAAATAATAACATTGAACGGATCGATGCGTGTATAATTTGTTTAAATCTTAAGAGAAGTAAAAAAATTAATGTAGTTTAACTTATTTATTATGTGGTACCCCAATCAAAGCAGGGTCCTTGTCCCTTGGTTGGAGTACAACATTTAAGAGCCCGTTTCGGATTGTTGTTTGAAGATAAAAGAGCTTTTAACAGGAGAGTTGCCACAAAATTGTTAGCAGTAAAAAGCATATTATGTGTTTGGTGATACATTTTATAAAGTACTTTTTTATCCTTAAAGCACGTTTAAATTTGTTTGGTAATAATGTTGTTTAAAATATTTTTATTACTAATTTACTATATTAGACATACACTAATAACAATATTCTATGATATTAATGTGAGTGATTCATTCACATGGCATGATTGTTGATTAACATTGCATGATTACTGATTTCACTCTATGCAGGCAATAGTGTCTGTGTGAGCTTATTAGATATTATGCGAACAATGACAGTGATGCAGATCAATAAATGATAAAATAGGATAAAATTGTATTTGTAAAAAAAATGAGGGATTCAATTGTCAAAAAACAAGTAGTTACCTAACTCTGCTAAGAACACAATTATAAAAGTTACGATTTTTGGCTTCAAGTAAATGTGTTTTTTTTAATAGAAAATCCCTATGGACTAAATGCACGTTTATAGTCAGCAAACACATCTTATTGCAATTTTTTTAAAACGCTTTTTAATTGTAAAGAAGTAATCCCAAATAGACACTTACTCACATTATGTGGTGGTCGCCATATCTTTGTCTTAATCCTATTTGAATAAGATTAGGCCATATAAATTCTCTCTAATATTTTATATTATGGCTCATTTATTTGGGTGCAAAATATTTTTTTTTTATTTTTGGTGTTTGGTTGTCGTAAAATATTTACGAAAAAATATATATTAAAATCTAACAAATATAGCCTATGTTACATGGACTAGGGTATGGGTGTTGCACGCGAGTATATATCCATGCGTCAAACATGTCAAATCTTCAAACATAATGACACACGAACACGGCTAAATATTCATTTTATTAATTATTTTATTTTATTTTCTAAAATAAAATAATGTTTTTATCTAATATAATGTTTCAATATAAACATTTTACTCATTTTAAAGTAATAATATAATGTAATTGAATGATTGGATATGCTTTTTAAGTACATGTCCAACCAAAAGTTTCGGACACATATTCCATACCCATGTCCGAGGGATACGTGTCCGATACGGTTATTTCACTATTTTTGAAAGAGTTCATGTAACAGAGAATATAACTTACTATCAATTTTCAACAAGTTATTTTCCACATCACGTCCGATGGACTTGATCTCAACCTCGATCTAAACTTCTGCCAAACACTGAATAAGTAAAAAAAATATATATATATTTTACCTGAAAAAAAAAAAATCTTTTTTGATAAAAGTATTTTACATTCGAAAAAACGCAGCCTTAATGTCATTGCACATATTATATTTTTAGTTGTCCTATTTGATTTAAACTTTCTATTACAATTAGTCATTCATGTTTGATGGATACGATTTTCAATATATATGTTCAAACCATCTAAGTTTACTCTTTCTTACTTTCTTATTAACGAGTTACACATAAATTTCTTGATTTACTATCATTAGTGATCATATCTCTTTTAGTCACTCCACTCACTCATTTTTATTTATTTTTTTGCCTTGGGCAAGAAACTCAAATACTTTGCCTCTATAAAGATTTGAATTCTCGTCCTTCTATTTTGAAATGCGAGAAAGTAACGTTACACGGAGTTGTTGTTCTTGTTTAATTTTTAGGGCTAAACACTCCGCTCGATACGACATAGTTGGTGTAACAACGATCATATAAAAAATTTCTTTTGACCCATGCGTAATTTTTTTGTCACAAAAAATTTTATTAGCTTGTCTCATTTTATCCAACCGGCTCCAAAATGGAAGGATGAGAGTTCAAGCACTAAAAGTTTACTCTCTCTAATGCAAGTATGAAGAGATAAAAATGCAGTCACATGAGTGCTATGTCAATTGAAAAAAACAAAAGAAGAAAGAAGAATCACACAAAAATGATAAATGAATTATACTTATCAAAAAAAAAAAATGATAAATGAATTATATTTGTCACTCGTTATAAAGTTAAAATGGAATCATTCTTCAAATGAGATGTTGAAGTCAGTGATGTATGTCGATTAAAATATAAAGAAAAGTAAGGTGCCGTGATAGCTCCTTAGCTAGGCGTTGATAATTTTTATTTTTTATTTTTATTTTTTTTTCTTCCATTTTTTTTTATTTATACAATTTTGATAGATTACACAAAAGAAAATAATTTATTCCACACCCGATTAATTCCCACACAATCATATACTCATGTTGTACAAAGATTAGCCTAAACTACTTAATTATTGCTTGTACAACATAAATAATTTAGTTTGTCCATCGTGTAGAAGCTAAGATATGAAATGATTGATTAAGTCATCCTCTTGTAATTACTAATTATTACTCCCAGTTATTTATTATTATCTTTTTCCACGTTAGATGGGTCATGTGAAATACTCCATAATTTTTCACCTAGGTATGATAAATTTTCACATAGAAAAGTAAGAGACTCTTAATTGAGGCTTCGTTTGTTTTGATGTTAAAAAATATATTTTTATTTTTTGGTATTTGGTTGTCGTAAAATATTTACGAAGAGAAAAATAAAATAAAATCTAACAAAAATAACTTATCCATTAATTTTCAAAAAATTATTTACATATCCTAATCGATGAATTCGGCCTTAATCTCGACATAGACCTTTGCTAAATGCCGAAAAAGTAAAAATAAAAAAATATTTTACCCGAAAAAAAAAAATATATTTTACATCGAAACAAATAGAGCTTGAATGTCTATTGTTTCTATCAACGAATGGTTTATATATAATCGGATTGGAAATATTTTAAGAAAGATAATAGTGGAGTGATTAGGGCCGCGTTTAGTAACAAAAAACGTATTTTTTTGTTTTCTGTTGTCAACTCTTAAAATGGCAAAACAAAAACAAAAATCACGTTCAATTATATGTTTTTGTTTTTCTATAATAGAGAATGTTTTCAAATTTTGTGAGGAAAAGATGAAACATAAAAAAGATGTCTCTTATGTTCGGCACTATAATGCATAAACGTTTTCACTATTGTTCCTACACGAACACTAGTCATTTCAAATAAAATTCATATTATTTGCGTTATATACTAAGTTGTATTTTAACTGTTAATAAAAATATATACTTTTAATATATAATATATTAAATAATAATGTAAATTATTTTTTGTGACAAAATAATTTTTGATATAGAATACAATGTTATTAAATTATTATGCAGTAAATATTTTATATTATTATATACCATATCTATATTATATTATATGTAACTATTAAATTATAATTAATTTACAATATTATAACACAATGTATATTTTCTATAATTTAACATTTTTTATTCATAATAAATTATCATATGTTAAATATATTATATATCACATAATAAATGTATACGTTATATGCATATATATATGCCCTGTAACACCCCCACATTTTCCACGCATAAGTTGATCAGGCTTATACACGAAAAACGAGGGATATCAAAAACAATTGGCAATATACAAGCATGGAATACAAAATGATGGAAATAAAAGAATTTAGACAGGAAAGAAACATTAAATAATACAACATCCATCCATCCTTTATTTAATACAGTACTTCATTACAACTTGGAAATCCTACGTCAGGGATCCCTAAATATAACCCTGAGAGTTCAACGTCAAAAGTAAATAAAAACTGAAACTGAAATACTACATAAAACTTCTACCCTGCACTGGATCGTAGGAGTAGATGAGTTCGGATGATGGTCCCACACTGCTAACCTCAGCCTTGAAACGGATACTGACCGTATCCTGAAATAACAACAATGGTGGGTCAACCCCACGAGCAAGTCCTCTCTACTATGACCCAAATCAGAGAATCCAATAAATTAATCATTATGAATCGGTTGAGTACTATATCTGTATACATCCTACGGGAACTATCCGATGTATAACATGACCTCAACCAGAATAGACGGTGATCACTTAGACTCACACTAGGTGGTTAAGTGTCGCCTTTCCCTACCCGGGAAATCAGCTATTATACATGGTGTACGGTACTGACAACACAGACTATAACGAACTACACAGTGATAACACCTCGCAAAGTACTGATGAATATACTGAGCATATAAATTAGGCAACACATGCCAACGATATTAATAAATGTACCGAGAATGTCAATTTAGGCAACACATGCCAATAATATTAATAAATATACCGAGTATGTCAATTAGGCAACACATGCCAATAATATTAAACCACATACCCCGACAGCCACACATCTGTCTATCGCAACGAATGCATAAGGTATAAATGAGTCTAAACTTATTAGCCAGCTCATATGGTTCTATATGGCAACACATCCATATAATATAAATGCGACATAATTAAACAGTCCATTTATTTCCTGAAATGCACACAGCATAATAATCATGGTTTATATATCAATTAACAGTATAAACATCCTATAAGATATCATGGATAATTTATCTGACTAAAACCATGGCCTTATTTAATTTAACAGTAATGTTTGATACCATTAAATACGATAATAACACTATTTATATTTAACAATGTCGTTAAATAAATCACATTAGTATCCGTACTGCGAACGAGCCAATAAATGCTTAGAAAAGATTAATCGGCCATAAGAATAAGTAACGGGTGTTAAAATAATAATTTCGTGGCCCGTTAAACCCGTAATTACCAACACAGTACCTAAAAATCCAAGTTTAAGGTTCTGGAATTTACAAAACAGGCCCTAAGGGTATTCTGGTAATTTCCAGCAGCTGTAGGGACCCCACACGCGCCCTCACGCGCCTCCCAGAGCCTCCCCACGCGCAGCCCAACCTTCCCCACTCTCCCACGCGCCTCCACGCGCGTCTGGCATCAGCCACGCGCTCCCACGCGCGCGCACGCGCTGCCACGCGCGCACTAAGGGTGCCTTGCTGACGTGTCACTTCCTGGTTGGTTGGCTGCATCCGGATTCCGTACTCGCGTCACACCGGATCATCTCACCCTATCTTCCCTCCATCCAACGCCCACAGATCCGGGTGTACCGCGGTATCATGGACCGCGATGCACCGGATCAATCAGACTCCACTAATGGCCAGGATGCGCGCGTACACCTCCTATGGTGCGCCGCGTCGCACCGGATCACTCCGGTCGTCTCCCCCACTGCCGGCGACCGGAAAACTCGCCGGAAGGTCGCCGGAAATTGCAGAAAATGCCCGGAAAAATCTAGAAAATTCTAGAAAAAATCCCTAAAGTCTTATTTAATTATTTTTAGCCATTATTAATTTCATAGGACATTAAATAAATATATACCATCCTATATAATTAAAATTCCATTAATTTAATAAAATAAAATTAATAATTTATTAACCTCCAAACCTTGGCTCTATGCATAAAAATAAGCTAAACAATTAATTTATTAATTCAAAGGGGAAAAGTAGATAATAACTTGCCTTTTTGGATTTAAAATAAATCCGCCGGTCTGCGCGTAGTCGGGTAAAATTGCCTACACCGGTCCAAGCTTCTTTCTCTTTCTCTTTTCCTTTCACTCTTATAAAATAGCTCTCTAGAATTTATACTTTGCTTCTAACTCCCTTTTATTTTTTTTTCTAAGGCAAGCTAGTTAATTTATACACAAAATATATAATATAAATATTACAAATATCTAATTTATAATAACTTCTCACCCATTTCTCATATTCCTACCTATATGGCTTTAAGACAATGCTATCTTTAATCAAGATATTTGATCCACCATTCTACCATAGTAAATGAAATTCTATCCTAGTATTTAATTTTCCATCATTACATTGATTTATTATAACTATTATTATTATTATTACTAATATTATTATTAATAAACTTTTATTATTATTATTATTATATTCTTATTATTATTATTATTAAACTAATATAATTATTATTATTACAAAAGAATACATTATAACATCATAATACTTTATAACACAAATATAATACTCTAATTAACTAATATTGCTTAATTAAACATAATCAACAAATAAAAGTAATTAAAATAATACATGCACAATTAAATGAATAAATTTACTATTTTAACATACCCAATTAATTTACATGCACAATTAAATGAATTTAATAAAATAATGTAGTATGCACAAATAAATAAAATTAATTAACCTAACACAAAATTAATTTAAATACATTCTTTAAAATTACGGGGTATTACATTCTCCCCCCCTAATAAAGGAATTTCGTCCCCGAAATTCACTACATACCTGTAGTAAAAAGTTCTGGATACTTGGCACGGATAATATCTTCCCGTTCCCAAGTAGACTCTGTAGCATTATGATGACTCCACTGTACACGTACTAATGGAATAGTCTTCGTGCGCAGTATCTGATTCCTACGATCGAGAATACAGTAAGGTTGTTCCAAATAGGTTGCATCGGGTTGCAACTCAATCTCACCCACATCAATGTGTTGGTATCGATCTTCATCCCGTAGAAATTTTCGCAGCATAGATACATGAAAAACATTATGTACCCTATGAAGATTATCTGGTAGAGCCAGACGATAAGCTACTGCCCCGATCCGATCTGTAATCATAAAAGGACCCACAAAACGAGGCGATAACTTACCCTTTGACCCAAACCGCATTACTCCCTTCATGGGAGAAACCTTAAGCAAAACCTGATCACCAACCTTAAACTCCAAAGCACGAGTTCGACGGTCAGCATAACTTTTCTGTCTGCTTTGAGCTGTACGCATCCGATCCCTAATGATAGCGATCTTTTCTGACGTGTCCTTAATAAATTCAGGACCCAGAAAATTGTTCTCACCAACTCCAAGCCAACAGACAGGAGACCTACACGGTCTACCGTACAAAGCCTCAAATGGTGCCATACCAATAGTTTTCTGATAACTATTGTTATAAGCAAACTCTGAAAGCGGCAAATATTCCTCCCAATTGCCCTTAAAATCAAGAACACATGCCCGCAACATGTCTTCTAAAATCTGATTAACTCGCTCAGTCTGTCCATCTGTTTGAGGATGATAAGCAGTGCTAAGATATAGTTCTGTACCCAAAGCTTGCTGAAAGCTCCTCCAAAATCCTGATACAAACTTCGGATCTCTATCTGATACGATGGACAATGGTACACCATGAAGTTTCACTATTTCTGCAATATACAGCTTAGCATACTGTTCTGACGTAAAGTTTGACCGAACAGGCAGAAAGTGAGCGGACTTGGTCAATCTATCAACAATGACCCAAATAGAGTTGTGATTATGCTGTGAAGTAGGTAATCCCTCTATGAAGTCCATGGAAATACTTTCCCATTTCCACTCTGGTATGGGAAGTGGCTGTAACGATCCTGGCGGTCTCTGATGATCGATCTTAATCATCTGACAGGTGCTACATTTAGAGACAAAGATAGCTATATCTCTTTTCATGCCGGCCCACCAAAACTGGCGTTTCATGTCCTGATACATCTTGTCTCCCCCTGGATGTACAGAGAACTGAGAAGTGTGTGTCTCTCTCATCACAACATTTCTCAAATTATCAGCTGAAGGCACAATTAAACGTCCCTTGTACCTCAATCCTCCATCAGTCCCTATAGAATAAAAAGGAACATCTCCGGAGGCTAACTCCGAAACCCGATCAATACACTGTTGATCTGAGAGTTGCGCTTGAATGACCTGATGAATGATAGAAGGAGTTACTACCACACATGCCATAAAAGCGTCTGCTAACTCATCAACAGTCTTCAAAGCATCCCACTCTGTTGTAAACAAAGCTGAAAGGCTGACATAGGGTCGGCGGCTGAGTGCGTCTGCTACAACATTCGCTTTCCCTGGATGATACTGAATAGAGAAGTGATAATCTTTCACGAATTCCAACCATCTGCGCTGTCTCATATTCAGTTCCCTCTGTGTGAACAAATACTGTAGACTCTTATGATCGCTAAACAATCGAAAAGTCTCCCCTAAAAGATAATGTCTCCAAATACGCAAGGCAAAAACCACTGCGGCGAGCTCTAGGTCGTGAGTCGGGTAATTAAGCTCATGAGGCTTAAGCTTCCTAGACCCATAAGAAACTGGTCGCTCTTCTTGCATCAACACACAACCCAAACCCTTCAGAGAAGCGTCGGTAAATACTAAATACTCGATTCCACTCTGAGGTGTGGTTAAGACAGGTGCAGAAGTTAACTTGCTCTTCAATTCAGCAAAAGCAGCCTGACAAGAATCATCCCATACAAATGGTACATTCTTCTTAGTCAGATGAGTAAGTGGACCCGCAATTTTGGAAAATCCCTGGATGAACCTGCGATAATACCCCGCCAATCCCAGAAAACTGCGAATCTCTGTCGGTGAGGTAGGCTGTCCCCACTCCATAACGGCCGCAACCTTGGCTGGATCTACTGCTAACCCTTCTTCTGACACTACATGACCTAGAAATTTGACCTCTTTCTGCCAAAATTCACACTTCTCAAACTTCGCAAACAACTGATGTTCTCGAAGTGTCTGCAATACTGTGCGTAAATGTCTGGCATGGTCCTTCTCCGACTTAGAGTAAATCAGAATATCATCAATGAAAACAATGACAAACTGATCTAAGTATTCTCTGAATACTCTATTCATCAAGTCCATAAAGACAGCTGGAGCGTTCGTCAAACCGAAAGGCATAACACGAAACTCATAAGATCCGTACCTTGTGAGGAATGCTGTCTTTGGAACATCTTGTTCTCTGACTCGTAGCTGATGATAACCAGACCTCAAATCGATCTTTGAGAAGTAAGTAGCTCCCTTCAACTGATCAAATAGGTCATCAATTCTGGGCAACGGGTACTTGTTGCGAATAGTGACCTTGTTCAGTTCTCTGTAATCAATACAAAGACGAAGAGATCCATCCTTCTTCTTTACAAACAGTACTGGTGCTCCCCATGGTGAAGTACTCCTGCGAATAAATCCCTGGCTGAGCAACTGTTGAATTTGATCTTTCAACTCTCGCATCTCCACTGGTGCCATTCGGTACGGCGCCTTAGCAATAGGCGTAGTGCCTGGAGCTAAATCAATAACGAAATCTATCTCTCGACTCGGTGGCAAGCCTGGAATTTCCTGGAATACATCCTGGAATTCCTGTACTACCGGGATGCTGTCAAGAGATACCGCAGTCGCTTCCTGTGAGTCCTCCTCAAGAACGAATAAATAAGTGCTAGGCCCTCTATCAGGTTGTGGTACAACAAGAAGATACATCTCCTGTCCTGGTATGGAAAATACAATAGACTTTTCGTAACAGTTAACCTGAGCATGGTACTGAGATAACCAGTCCATCCCAAGTATAACATCATACGAATGCATATCTAACACTAACAAATTTGCAAGAAATCGAAGTCGGCCCATATCTATAAGGATATCACCGCTATACTCTCGTAAAATTGCGCCAACTCCCAATGGTGTATAAATATTAAGAGGTTGTCACATAACTGAGTCGTCATACCAGATAAGATAACAAAAGATCTAGACACAAAAGAATGTGATGCACCAGTGTCGAACAGTATACGAGCAGTTCTACCATGTATAGAAAACATACCCTCAATAGCCTGAGGATCCTGCGCATTATGTGGCATGAAGTTATAAACTCTGCCATGATGCAACTGCTGTGGAGGTTGTCCCGGAGGAAATGGTGGTGCTGGAAGTGCCGGAAAATTCTGAACTTGCCCACGTGGCATCGGTGGGGCCGGTAGAGGTAACGGCTGATTAGGTCTCGGCTGCCCATACTGTCCCTGCTTAGCTTTGGGACACATCTTGGCCGGATGCCCAATCTCTCTACAGTGATAACAACGTCCCGTAAAAGGACCTGCCTGCCTTCTCTGTTGATTTCCCGACCACTGTTCCTGTCCGGTCTGAGGTATCCCACCTTGTTTACCCTGATTAGGGACTCCATCCCTCTGCACATCTAGGTTTCCTTTGTTTTTCTTCCAAGGTTGATGTCCTTGAAATCTGCCCCGATCATTGGACTTGGCACCACTGCTGCTTCCTTTCTCCCCTGTCTGGTAGTCTCGGTTAGTCCGCTTATCTCCCTTGGACTTCCGGTAATCACTCCTCATCTGGCAGTGCTGTAAGGCGGCATTAACCACCTGGATATAAGTAGTATATGCAGGACTACCTAAGATCACCACTTTAATCGGCCATATTAATCCCTTCACAAAGCGGTCTCTCTTCTTTTCTTCCGTATTGACCTCCTCTGGTGCAAATAATGACAAATTTATGAACTTCTGTTCATACTCAGCCACAGTCATATCTTCCTGTTGCAGATCCAGAAATTCGGTCTTCATCGCTGATCTTACTGACATAGGAAAATACTTGCCGTCAAAGCGAGTCTGAAATTCAGCATACGTCAATCTGGTCCTCTCATCGACAGTAGTAATAGACTCCCACCACTGCAATGCATTGCCTATCAGCATAAACGTAGCCAGCATCTGTTTCTGCACTTCGGTACAGATTACCATCCGAAGATGACGCTCGCTCTCCTGTTTCCACTGATATGCTAACAGGACATCTGTGGACCCCGCAAACGTTGGTGGATTTCCCCGGATGAACGAGTGACGAACTTTGTCCCATGACATTGGCTGTGCCACTGGTTCAGGAACAGGTACTATCGGAGGAGGTTGTTGGTTTCGTAGAGCAGATGCTACTCCTGCTGCCACCGCTCGTGCAATGATATCAGCAACTTGAGGAGAAAATTCCTGATTCTCATTTTGAGTTGGGGAAATACTGCGATGACGGTTCGCATTCCTTGTCCCACGCCGAGACATCCTTCTATTAAATTCAGAAAGAATCTAACGTCAGTACATTATCATGGACCGACTAAAAGAATACAAAGAACCCTAATACTTAGGCTCTAATTATCAGAATACACAACGCGGAAGTATAGTAATCACAGATCCCTAAGACACTCGAACCTGGAATGCTCTGATACCAACTGTAACACCCCCACATTTTCCACGCATAAGTTGATCAGGCTTATACACGAAAAACGAGGGATATCAAAAACAATTGGCAATATACAAGCATGGAATACAAAATGATGGAAATAAAAGAATTTAGACAGGAAAGAAACATTAAATAATACAACATCCATCCATCCTTTATTTAATACAGTACTTCATTACAACTTGGAAATCCTACGTCAGGGATCCCTAAATATAACCCTGAGAGTTCAACGTCAAAAGTAAATAAAAACTGAAACTGAAATACTACATAAAACTTCTACCCTGCACTGGATCGTAGGAGTAGATGAGTTCGGATGATGGTCCCACACTGCTAACCTCAGCCTTGAAACGGATACTGACCGTATCCTGAAATAACAACAATGGTGGGTCAACCCCACGAGCAAGTCCTCTCTACTATGACCCAAATCAGAGAATCCAATAAATTAATCATTATGAATCGGTTGAGTACTATATCTGTATACATCCTACGGGAACTATCCGATGTATAACATGACCTCAACCAGAATAGACGGTGATCACTTAGACTCACACTAGGTGGTTAAGTGTCGCCTTTCCCTACCCGGGAAATCAGCTATTATACATGGTGTACGGTACTGACAACACAGACTATAACGAACTACACAGTGATAACACCTCGCAAAGTACTGATGAATATACTGAGCATATAAATTAGGCAACACATGCCAACGATATTAATAAATGTACCGAGAATGTCAATTTAGGCAACACATGCCAATAATATTAATAAATATACCGAGTATGTCAATTAGGCAACACATGCCAATAATATTAAACCACATACCCCGACAGCCACACATCTGTCTATCGCAACGAATGCATAAGGTATAAATGAGTCTAAACTTATTAGCCAGCTCATATGGTTCTATATGGCAACACATCCATATAATATAAATGCGACATAATTAAACAGTCCATTTATTTCCTGAAATGCACACAGCATAATAATCATGGTTTATATATCAATTAACAGTATAAACATCCTATAAGATATCATGGATAATTTATCTGACTAAAACCATGGCCTTATTTAATTTAACAGTAATGTTTGATACCATTAAATACGATAATAACACTATTTATATTTAACAATGTCGTTAAATAAATCACATTAGTATCCGTACTGCGAACGAGCCAATAAATGCTTAGAAAAGATTAATCGGCCATAAGAATAAGTAACGGGTGTTAAAATAATAATTTCGTGGCCCGTTAAACCCGTAATTACCAACACAGTACCTAAAAATCCAAGTTTAAGGTTCTGGAATTTACAAAACAGGCCCTAAGGGTATTCTGGTAATTTCCAGCAGCTGTAGGGACCCCACACGCGCCCTCACGCGCCTCCCAGAGCCTCCCCACGCGCAGCCCAACCTTCCCCACTCTCCCACGCGCCTCCACGCGCGTCTGGCATCAGCCACGCGCTCCCACGCGCGCGCACGCGCTGCCACGCGCGCACTAAGGGTGCCTTGCTGACGTGTCACTTCCTGGTTGGTTGGCTGCATCCGGATTCCGTACTCGCGTCACACCGGATCATCTCACCCTATCTTCCCTCCATCCAACGCCCACAGATCCGGGTGTACCGCGGTATCATGGACCGCGATGCACCGGATCAATCAGACTCCACTAATGGCCAGGATGCGCGCGTACACCTCCTATGGTGCGCCGCGTCGCACCGGATCACTCCGGTCGTCTCCCCCACTGCCGGCGACCGGAAAACTCGCCGGAAGGTCGCCGGAAATTGCAGAAAATGCCCGGAAAAATCTAGAAAATTCTAGAAAAAATCCCTAAAGTCTTATTTAATTATTTTTAGCCATTATTAATTTCATAGGACATTAAATAAATATATACCATCCTATATAATTAAAATTCCATTAATTTAATAAAATAAAATTAATAATTTATTAACCTCCAAACCTTGGCTCTATGCATAAAAATAAGCTAAACAATTAATTTATTAATTCAAAGGGGAAAAGTAGATAATAACTTGCCTTTTTGGATTTAAAATAAATCCGCCGGTCTGCGCGTAGTCGGGTAAAATTGCCTACACCGGTCCAAGCTTCTTTCTCTTTCTCTTTTCCTTTCACTCTTATAAAATAGCTCTCTAGAATTTATACTTTGCTTCTAACTCCCTTTTATTTTTTTTTCTAAGGCAAGCTAGTTAATTTATACACAAAATATATAATATAAATATTACAAATATCTAATTTATAATAACTTCTCACCCATTTCTCATATTCCTACCTATATGGCTTTAAGACAATGCTATCTTTAATCAAGATATTTGATCCACCATTCTACCATAGTAAATGAAATTCTATCCTAGTATTTAATTTTCCATCATTACATTGATTTATTATAACTATTATTATTATTATTACTAATATTATTATTAATAAACTTTTATTATTATTATTATTATATTCTTATTATTATTATTATTAAACTAATATAATTATTATTATTACAAAAGAATACATTATAACATCATAATACTTTATAACACAAATATAATACTCTAATTAACTAATATTGCTTAATTAAACATAATCAACAAATAAAAGTAATTAAAATAATACATGCACAATTAAATGAATAAATTTACTATTTTAACATACCCAATTAATTTACATGCACAATTAAATGAATTTAATAAAATAATGTAGTATGCACAAATAAATAAAATTAATTAACCTAACACAAAATTAATTTAAATACATTCTTTAAAATTACGGGGTATTACATGCCCCCCCCCCCCCCCCCCCCCCCCAAATCAATAACCCTTCAAATTATTGCCATGAAAAAAATCCCCTCTCCTCTAATCACTATCCCTTGCAAATAGGGCCATGAAAAGAAAAAAGAAAAAAGAAAAAACTAAAAGATAAAAAAAAAAAAAATTAAAGAATATTATGTACATTTTGTAACATATATGTGGTAACAATAATTGTTAATAAACATCATTTATATTTTTTATTTTCACTCAAGAGAGTAAAATTATGTTTCTATTTTCTTAAGATTGTAAAAAAATAAAATAAAATAAAATAAAAAAAATTATGAAAACCTTATTAAACGCACCAGGTCTATACGTTTAAGTCCGAAAAGTGGGACCCACCAAGAGTACATATAGTGTGTGGGGTTGGGTAAGTGAAAAGCGCGTGGGTGTAACATTCAATGGTTACGGGCTACTGGCTGAACAAGTTTTCTTTTCCGTATAGGCCGTACGGATAAACCGGCTCACTTGATTGGCTCCAACAGTTGTCGTATGCACTCGAGCTCATCTGAAGTTCAGAACGTGTCGAATTTTCATTGGTTAGAATTAATAGGACTTTGAACGCTGCCCTTTTTTTTGACTTTCGGGAATTCAAAGCAATCAAATTGTGACGTATGTTTAAGGAGATTGGATTTGAGCTCACGACCTCAGGTGCTCTGTAGTCTGTGCTTGCATTAATTATTACTAATTAAATAGGGCCTCCGTGATCCAAGTTCGGGTGCGATATTCTCACACGTGCGGGGCCCATTTGTAGAATCACACGTGTGAAAAACACATGCCATTATTTATGTGTCTTGAGTGCGAGTGATGATGGTATGTGGACTTTGCAATCTTGTTTGTTCTTCACTATCTACATTTTATGCTTGGATGAGCACATCCATCACATCATATAGCATATCAATATTAAAGACCCATTTTTTTTTTTTTCCTGCGATGAGTATATGAAACATTAAAAGTTATGGTCTAAAATACCCTTCAAATTAAATCTAAAAATGAAATTTCAACATTCCATGCAAATGTCCCAGTCATTCAGCTATTCACATGTACGGCAGTCGGCAGCCTATCGACTTTATATCAATATCCAATCTCAGGCCTATATACTTGGAAAAATATATACTTGAAAAATGTTTTAATAAATGAAAAATTCAAGTTATAAATGAATTGTGTTGTTTATAAGCATCAACTCAATTAAAGTTTGGCTCAGTTCGAATTATTATTTTTTAAGATTGTTTAATAAATGATTTATGCACGAGGCCGTTAAATATTCTAAACATAATAATTTTACTAAAAAAATATAACTATCAAACTCGAGTTAAACTCGTAATAAATTAAAACGAACCAATCTCAAACTACGATACAGGTTGAATTCTATCCTGTGCATTGAATTGCTGTAACGGGTGGATGATTATTCATTTACCCAAAAATTCAAGTTGTTGGATAGTGTTGCATACTCACTCATTTATACTCAATCACTTTCCCATCCAGATCCGATGTGAGACAAATGACTCTTATAACATTCTTTCTCACTTGAACTCGCAACGCCCTCGTTGCGGTCGGGCCACCCTGTCTACCCGAGTGAGTTACCCGGATACTCGGCGTAGCATCGGATTAAGAATTGGGTCTGACTTTGATACCAACTGTAACGGGTGGGTGCTTGCCTATTTATCCAAAAACTCAAGTTATCAGATAGTGCTGCATACCCACCCATTTATACCCAATCACTTTCCCATCCGGATCCGATATGGAACAAATGACCCTTATAACATTCTCCTCTATCCAAACTCGCAACGCTCCCGTTGCGATCGAGCCATCCTGCCTACCTGGGTGAGTCACCCGGATGCTTGGCATAGTATTGGATCAAGAACTGTGTCTGGCTCTGATACCAACTGTAACGGGTGAGTGCTTGCCCATTTATCCAAAAGTCTAAGCTGTTGGATTGTGCTGCACACTTACCCATTTATACCTAATCACTTTTTTATCCGAATTCGATGCGAGACAAATGACACCCTTGTAACAATAGCCTAGTGGGAGACCGTTGTTCTAGTCCATCCAATTGGGGCAGGTGAGTGGACCTATTTGACACTGTGGACCAAGGCCCAAATATAACAATTCGGAGTCTACGACGAGGCCCAGGCTCAAGCCCAATTCCCGCCTATTTCCATTATCCACATACAAACTTCGTATATAAAGCTCGCGCGATTCTCTAATTATATTCTATTTAGATTCAAAATTGGAGCCTCAAGCAGTTGAATTGTTCAGTTAAGTTTATTTGATTCGCATTGCTAGGGTTTCAATCAGTCACAATTCACTTCAACTCGAGAAGATCTCAACTGCTGGTTCAATCAAATGAAGTTGAAGATCAGATCAACAAAGCCTGCGATCTCAGCTCCATTTCGGTTCTTCCTCCTCAATCAAGGTTCCGTTCCATCACAAAGAATTTTCGACTATTTATTTAATTATACATAAACATCTATGTTTATATTCTGAAAGGAGAGGGAATAATGTACCTACCGGACCGGAATATTCAGTTTTGGGCAAAAATCAAGCGTCGCAGCTTCGATCACAGCCATCACAGCAGTCATTTTTGCAGGGAGTTTCGTCAGAGCATGGGATGCTTTATCAGCTCTCGCAGAACTCTTTAGATGAAATCGTGGCAAACAATCAGGTTAAATCTCTCTCTCTACGTACACATAAATACATATATCCAGTTTTGAGGTACCTGATGATTAAGTGACTTGAGACCTGTATTTGAAGAGCTTTTAGCCAAATAATTACTAGAAATTAAAATTTCTCTTGTTTGTTTGTAAGCATAGGTGATAATAAGGTAGAAGGATTGGTTTGCAATACTTTTGTGCGATAGAGTACATATTGAATATGTTTTGTCTCAAAAATTTGAATTTTTGTTGGTCTAATGATTTTCATTTTAAATGGAGAATTACGAATTTGTTCTGGTTTTCCAGTCTTTGTAATGTATTGTTCTTTGATATTCTGTTTCATAGGTATTAGTCTGAGCACTCTTCATTTCTAGTGCTGGTTTAGATCGTGATGATTAACTGGGATTGCGAGAAGACAATGCTCTACTTATATAACTCTAAAAATGCATCACTAAATTTGTATTTACGTTTTTTGGGAATAAATTTGAATTGGTGGTTCCATTCCTGTGATAGGTTGTTTTGGTTCATGTTTCCACTGTCTTATGATACTCCATATTAGAATTTATAAATGTGATTTTTATTGCTTTATCCCTCTATTGATACTTTAGAATTGGGGAAGTGGATGTAAAAACACTTCTTCAAGTGGCGATTTGAAGACTAATCTAAATCAATTAAGGACTAGATGATTTGTGCTGCACAATTAATAATAATAATAATAATAATTATTATTATTATTATTATTATTTTTTCTTACTTGGTACTCACACTCTCTGCTAAGACTGGGCTATTGACCCGTTGGTACAAATACTTATTTGGTCAAACAACATTGTCAATTAGAAACTTAGTTTGCTGAATTTCTTGGTTATTTGATTTATTACCCTTGAAATTTTTAGTTATTAACATATATACCTTTAAGACCAGCCTATACTATATTAATTGATGGAGTTTCACTGTTTTATAATAAGAATGAATTTCGAAAATCTTTGAGAAAACTTTAGTTCAAAAGATTATTTTTGAAAAGCAAGTTTAGAGAATTATTTTGAGCCAAACCAAAATCAAATTTGGTCAACTAAGGTGTCTATGGTCTCACTTACCTAGTTACCTGTGCCCTAGATCTGTGATTGAGTCTTGAGAGATTTGCTTTGTGTTCTTTGCAGATATTTTTCTGTATCATCATGAACAGTTTGACTCTTTGACACACAATAGAACCCAAGTTCTGTGTAAAAATTTGTCAACACGAAACATAATCCTCACAAAAATGGAGGTGGTCATATTTTAAAGCAGCATTAAGTGTTGATTATCAGAGATAGAGACAAAGTGAGAGACAGAGATCTGTATATTGAAGTGTAATATAAACTGATATATCGAATTGATGTAATGATAATGATACAAAGCAGGTATAAATAAGCTAACATCAAACGGCTAGTAAATCACTATTACAACTGCTATAATATAATGTAATTATGATAGCAATCTAGACAACGGCTATAATATAATCTAATTATGTTAACATTAAGTATACAAGGTCAATATATAAAATTCTTTACCTTCGTTTTTTGCTTTTAATGTGCTCAGATGAAATCCTAGTCCTCCCCCCACTCCCCAAAAGAAGCTGCAGGTATAATGGCCCCAAGAGTGTAAAAATATAATTTCCATGCAATTGAAATGCATATAACTCTCTTTACAGGCTGCCACTCTGCAGTCTCTCCTTCAGTTTTCCAGCATTTTCTGCCCAACCCAGGGCCTTAATTTCTGATCATTTTTTTTTTTTTTTTCTTTTCCCTTTTAATATTATAGTTTTGTATTATATGATTATCAACCCTGTCTTAATTCTGCAGAGGTTTGGTTCTCAAAAAAGAGAAGGGAAAAAAGAAAAAGAAAAAGAAAGGAAACTGCTTTTTTGTTAATTCTACCCGTGTTACTTCTGCAGAGGTTTGGTTCTCAAGAAACAGAGAATTTAGCGAAGAACATTTCTTGCTTGCCCCAATTAGTTATACACGAGAAGATAGTCAAAATCCGATCTCAAGAACTTCCACTAATCTAATGCACAGATGGAACTCTGCTTCTGTTACAGATCACTAATCCTTTTTTTTTTTCCCTGGGGAAGACATAGGAAACTACTCAATGGCGGAAGCAAAAGAGGAATCTGATGTGAGCGACAAAGAGAAACCTCTTCTTAATGCTTTTGGATGTTGCCTTGAAATGAAGTGTTTCAGTTGTGTTTCATATAGTAAGTGAAGAAGGGACAATCTGTTTTCCATATTGTTCAAAACGAGCATACTCATTGCCATGTACAAGAGTCCCTAAGAGCTGATAATCCAGGAAATATATCCGTTATATAAGTAATGTTAATTTTTATATATCTATCATAGGTTATGCCATTCATTCTTTATTTGGCGTATGCGCGCATCATGACTCTCAATTTTGATGAATTAAAGTCATGTACACATGACTTAGTCCAACAACATTGGCTCGCCTTGCACCGCTATATGATTTTAATTCATTGAAGATTTTGTTATTATGGGATGAGTTATGGGGTTATATTTTTAGGCAATGTGAAATCCTGAAAATTAAATATGAAGCAATTTCATAGCATTTTGAATAATAGGTTTATTATTAGTAACCAAACATCAGGCTGTTGCATTGCAAAGATGGAGGTTTTCTGGTGGTAAGTCTGGCACCAGTTATGATGTGTAGTTTTTCTAAAACACCAAATGAAGCCTATATCTTCCCTTGAGACTCACAACTCCAAAGAAATTATCAGGACCGATGTTTAGTTTGACCACTCTGCCCAGGCCAGAACATTGAAATTCTAGAGTAACTTACAACATTTTTTTAAATGGAAATGCAACATTTATTTCTGAGAGTTAGATGCTAACACACACAAGGACAAACACATATATATTGCTTGTCACGGTTCATGCTAACATGCTATTTTCCTTTTTAGTACACAGAGACTATGCAACTATTCTACAACATGCCAACGAGCTGGCAATGGATCTCAAATTCATTTTGTCAATAATCATAGTTGTCTTTTGCAACATTTGAGACCGACCAAAAAAAAATTTGTACTATTTTTTTATTTGCAGTTCTCTTGAAAATTACTCAATTTGCTCTTCTTATTACCAAAAAAAAAAAAAAAAAAAAATCCTCATTATAATAAATTTGATCATCTCATAATAAATTTGATATTTTTTGTTTTTCTTCCTAGTTTTCCAAACTCACTGTGCCACAAGCTTGATGCGTGCAGATACACGTTACATGGATTAATGGATGCAATACATTCTCAAGTGTTAATGTTCTGTTTGTTAGGAACAATAGAGAATTGGATGGAAAAGGAAGGCGGGAGAGACATGGAGGTTTTCGGTCACATATTGTTTGGCTTATGAAGAAGGAATTGAGGAATGAATGGAACGGAATTGAATTACTTACTTGAAAGTCTTAAAGGTTGGTAACCCTTCAAGAAAAAAGCGCACACACATGACACGTAGATGTATGTATTATTATATCAAGTATACATATGCACAAAACTACAATTTATTAAAGGACGGAAAAGAATTGTTGCGTTAACTAGTAATTAATTCCAGGTTGTTCAAGATTGACCTGTAAGATGGACGCTTGTCAGTTATCACCCAACACCCACTTTGATATTACTATATTCTTTTGAAAAATTGATTTTGCAAAATTAAAAGTCAATTAGTTCACAGTCAATTAAATATATATATAAAAAAGTGAGGCCCACATGGTGTGGGTTACTGGTGTGTTTTTTTTTTTTTTTTTAGTATAGAGTCGGGTGCACGTAGCACCGTTTCAAAAGCTAATGCAAAAAAGGGTTTTAATCGGGTGCACGTAGCACCGTTTCAAAAGCTAATGCAAAAAAGGGTTTTAATGAGTTTCCAAATTCCAAATTTGTCCTTTTTGGTTATGAAGATATCATCACTAATTTTAAAATTGGTCCACATATCCAGTTAGATCATATGATCATGCATATTCTGAATCTCGTTTATTGAATAATGCCCTTGTTTATTCCCTTTTAATCACGGTTATCTTATCTTATTAGGGAATTGAAGACACAAGATTGGTCTTGTTTTATCAATGATTAACAAAACTCATTTTTCAATTATATATTGCCTTGTATAAACATCAAACAAAGCCCTGGTTTTGTTCTTTCATCATCATCATCATTATTTTATTAGAGGGATGTACTCATCTTAACTTATTGGATGTGCACCATATTTCAGTTTGAAAATTTCTTTGCTGTTGGCCTCAAAGTGAGAGGTCACAACAACATTTGCTTGGTTCTTGGCCCATTTGTTTTATCCATTTTTATTTCTTGAAATTTAGTTTCTCACTTTTTTTTATTTTATTTTTAATTTTTTAAGGTTAGAAGTTAGAATAGTAGATACATAAGTCGAACCTGGCCCTCCAAAATTTACAAAAGGCACTAATCCACTGAGTTATTGAAACATCTATCTTATTTTGTTCTCTCACAATACATAAATTACTATATGATCCTGATCATTAGTGACATTTTTTTTTTTTTTTTTTTTTTGAAGTATGTATACGAAAAAATCAAAATCTTTATCTTTTACTTTGAAAGGAAAAAATTTTACTACTGCACAACAAGCCATGATAATTAAAACTCATGTTTGTTAGAATGTTGATGGACCCAATGGATTAAAAAGCACATGATCTACCAATATTGTTTTCCTACTTGTTGAAGTGCCATTACTAGAAATGAGTTGTAATTCCACTGCCACCCAAGTTTTTTCCAAGCAGTAATGATGCATACGGATTGTAACCTTAATCTGCATTGCTTTAATGATTATCGTGCAATTTATAGACCCCTTTTACTTTCTTCCTCTTTCTCTTTCTCAGCAGACTGTGAAAGTGCCTTTGGAGTCTCTCAAGACATTAGTGTCCAAAAGAGAATAGCATCCAATGCTAAAAGAGGGAATATAGAGAAATTTACTTATCCACACAAGGGAAAAAAATAAAAAATAAAAATTATATATATATACAGATTTTTCCTTTTCAAAGAAGAGGTTTAGAGTCCAAAATAAGAGCAATTGGGCAAATATTGTGGTTTTGTGAAAAAAAAATAAAAATAAAAAAACAATAAAATGATAGCAATAAACAAAGCATAATAACCCAAAAACAAGAATATCGTGGGTTTGTGTCAAAAAAAAAATAATAATAATAATCATAGAAAAAACAATAAAATGATAGCAATAAACAAAGCATAATCATCCAAAAACAAGAATGTATAGAACAAAAGAATACTTCATAATTTTTACTCTATTCTATTACTTCATCAATACTATTTACTTTCCTGTCATTTCACAACTTACATGATGATAGCTACACTCATTCAAATTGAATATTCTAATCATTGACCTAATCTGATAATCTAATCTCAGCAAACTACATGCCAAACTTTAGGTTTAGATTCTTAATTAAGTCGATAATGGCACTTTTGGAGATTGATGTTGAACTTAATTAGGTTACAACAAAGGGTCATTATTATCACAAAGTTTGACATTTAATTAAGGGTTAAAATCATAACCCACACTATTTTTAAATTTTCATCATATATATATTTTTTTCTAGTTGGTACTCACACACACATGCTTCCACTGAAGGTCAAACCCTTCACCTCTTTTTAAAAAGTAGGAACTTGATACCGCTGATATTAGGCCACTGTCCTATTGGTAAATTTTCATCATAAAATCCCAACCTGATTAAGAAAATTTCTACACTTTTAAAAAGTGATTATACTGTCCCAACATGCAAGTCTGACCTGTTAATTGGGTTAAGAAATAACAAATTTAATCTTACTATTTAATATTAAATTAAAATTATTTTTTAAAAAATTATAAAAATACCCTTTAATTTTTTTCTTCACCCCCCCTCCCACTCAAATATAGTTTTTGTAATTTTAAAGGGCATTTTGTAATTTTAAAAAATAATTTTTAATTTAATATTAAATAATAAGGTTAAATTTGCCATTTTATAGCTCGATTAACGAGTCATATACGAATTTTAGGGGTTGATCACTTTTTAAAAGTATAAAAAAAAAAATTTAAACAGCTTGAAATTTTATGATCACAATGAGAATTTTATGATTTTAACCATTTAATTAAAGTATTTTTCACAAAACACAATGGGTTTTGGTTTCTTGTGTCCACTTCATGACAATCTCAAACAAACAATTGATCAAAATATCAAAATTTTCAATCAAATCGTTTTTTAATCAATCATGGGAATTCTCAAAGGTGGTCAAATTATTGGCAATGAATAAGCATCAAACTTGCTTTGCAGACAAGGGTAGTGTGTGAATAGTTAATGGCACACACCACCCCCCATCTGTATGTACCATGTTGACATAAAGTCGGTGATGAATGATTGAATTGGGCAATAGATGAGGTCTTGTTTGTGGTCCTCTGTCATTCCGTTTCATTTCACCTTCTTTTTCTTTTCATTATGTCCGATATCTCCTAGGCCATGTAGGGAAAAGCTTAACTCAATATTACCGATTTAGCATGCCAATATACATATAAGCACACTTGAAACCGGATTCTCTCCCGTGCACTTGGCATAAGGTGAGATTCACACCCCTAAGAGGTTGATCAAGATTCTCCACTAAACACTTTTTTAGTATTATATCATTTTATATATTACGTTGCATTGTGAGTTTAGCGGTGCATACAATGGGCACAAGACAAGACGGGGATTATGAGAAAATTTGAATTAGTCTAATTTAAATTTTTTGTGCATTGACAAATCCGTCCGAAGTATATTACAACTTCTTGACACCAGACCTAGAGAATATCCTCTACTTTGCCTTCACTAATAGTTATATTATTCTCTATTATCTGCTAAAGAGATGCCCTCTACTTTTGCAAATTTAAGTGTTTTTTTTATTATTATTTTTAAATTGACTATAGTTAATTAAAACAATTTTATTTTTCATTTTTGACGTTATGAGCTCATTATTTTTATTGAAACATCAAATTTATTTATTTTTTAATATTTTCAACCACCTTCGAAATGGTTTAAAAATAATATCAATAACACGATGTCGTATCATTAGAAAGACTTGAGATACCTAGTATTTATTTAAACAAAAAAATAATATGAATATATGTAGTATTTATTTAAACAAAATAATATATATACATATAGGGTTATTAGGGTAATGCAATATATCAAATATAATAAATATTTTACAATTTTACCTTAAAATAAAAACAAACCCTATATTAAAACAATAGTTAATTAAAACAAACTCTCTCTCTATATATTTTTTTCTAAATTGGCTATAGTTAATTAAAATAATTTTATTTTTCATTTTTGACGTTATGAGCATTATTCTTATGAAAAATCAAATTTATTTATTTATTTTTCAATGTTTTCCACCACCGTCCAAATTGTTTAAAAATAATATCAATAACAAGATGTCATATCATTAGAACGCCTTTGAGATACTTAGTATTTATTTAAACAAAAAAAATAATATGTATATACTAGTATTTATTTAAACAGAATAATATATATATGGGTATTGAAGTAGAGTTTGGATCGATATGAATTAGATGACAATTTTCAACAATGACAAGCATATAAATAAATTTGAAAATTTGTTACTCTTTTTTTTGTTTTGCTTTGACATTATATTAGTTGTGAATGCTTTAAAATAGTGTGTAAACTGGTCTCCCGGTCTATTTATAGTGAAAAATTCCTTAAAATGAATGACATTCTATAATTGTGTTTTAAAATGTTCTAAAAATGTGTAAAAATATTTAATTTAGAAAGTTCTATTAGTTTATACTTTATACCATTCGATGCAAGTCGTATAGGCATTGGACACTAGCAATATAGTATGTTTATCATAATGGAAAATTGAAAGTTTTGATCAGGGGTAGATACCATTTTTTTTAATTATTATTTAATGATAACAATGTTAAGAGTTAATAATTAGAGGCCAAAAAGGATGTAAGACTTAAATAGAGGGTCCAAATTAATATATATATATATATATATATAATATTATATGATAACATATATGTTAATTGAAAAAAACTACATGGATGGGGCAACGAATGACAGTTGGTGTTATCACTGTCGTCCTATTAAGTTGCCCCTAAAATACGTAACTAAAGAGGCCATATTTTTCTATGAGTTGTCCCATTTGGTGGCATGGACCTTTAGTTAGCTTAAGACAAGATTACTCCGTCAGATTCCCATAACTTAAACATAATATATATATATATATGTGTGTGTGTTTGCGCGCGCTGTTTTTTTATTAATTTGTGACGGCTAATTTTAACAATCTTATTAACATATAAAGTCCAATCTTTTTAACGAATTTATTAATTTCCAATGTCGTAGTACGTGTTGTGTAACAGTTGGGCTCCTACAATAATAAAACTAATTATAAAATAATATAATAAATATTCCGTAATAATTAACATCCCTGAAGATTGATTTATGTAATTAAATTAGACACAATGCTGGTGGGGGGGTTATTTTGTCTTGTGGGGGTAGATTTTGTCTCTTACGGGCCTTTTGATTAGACAAATATCACCATTAGACTTTGTTATGCCTAATAAGGGTGGGCCCAACTTCTTTTTCATGTAGTGGGCTCCAATTGCCTACTTGGGCCTAACTACACCCTTTTTTTCCTTCCATCCTAACGACACATTTTGACATGAACCACATGAGGACTCGGTACCCCAAAATGACACGTCTGAATTTACTTTTTTTTTTTTGTTCTTTAGATTGTTGCAATATTATATTCTCGCTTAGAAGTGAATTAATAAGGGAAAATTAAAAAAAGGTTCGACATCTGGTTGTGTAGGGTATATAACAGTTAAAAAAACTACTCCGTATGTACAAGTGTAACAATAAATAAATAAAAATTGTCAAATTCAGGTTCAAGAAAAACTATTTTGCACGAAACAATGTCAAATTAGGTCTATCTTCAATACTTTTATCTATTAGTAGTACAGAGTACCTTCTCTGGTACCAACTCTTATGGCTTCTTTATATGATAAAAAAAGTATAATTTCCACACGTGTAATGTCTAGTGTGGTTGGAGTCTGTGGACTTTATTATCACATTTACCATTCTTTTTCTATTTTTACAGGACAAATCAATTTTTGTATCACATCTACCATTCTTTTTCTATTTTTACAGGACAAATCAATTTTTGTATTTAATTTTTTTTTAAAAAAACGATCACAGGTGTATATATTATATTGTCAGTACCTTGTATGATTTAGGTAAGTAAACCTTTAGGTGCCACCTTTTTTTTTTTTTTTCATCCACCCTTTAGTCATTTGTCACTCATTATTGCTTAGTACTATTGTAAGCAAATTGAAATCCAATTAATAGTATCTGCTAGAAAAAGAAAAAAAAAGGCAAGTAGTACATTGTTCATTACTCATAACTTGGAAGTGGCAACTCATTTGAATTCAAAACAAGATTATCATTGCAATGCCATCATTATAACCAGTCTTCTTTCCAATTTAAGATTAGTATGTGATACAAATATGTATAAAAGATTATATATAGGTACGATAAGGAAAAGCTTAGATTAAATAAATTAAGTAGAAGAAAATAAGGTGAAGTAACCAATATGCTTGTGAAATTACAAGTGTAAATTAGGATATGTTTGGCAATTATTTTTGTATTGTGGGTGGTGTATTTTAATAAACAAAATATCACAAGGCATTTCGTAACTTTTGTTGCGATTTAAATAATATTGTGTTTATTGTCCAAAGAGACTCAAATTGAAAATAATAATAATAATAATAATGGTATTTCCTAATGTTTTTGCACTGTAGCAATAACATTGTAATGGTAAACAATTCAAAAAACTTTTTTAAGTAGCTATTTTGTTTCTTAATCTTGTAACACTTATTTATTAAATATGTTTTCATATTTTTGTTTTCAAAAAATATTTCAACAAATTTTACTGTACCTAACATACTTCCAAATAATAAAAATGTTATTTCTATTCTGAATGAATACAAAAATGCAAAATGAAAAATAAAGTTTTGAGTTATGGTTTTAACTTTGGATTTTTTTAAAAATAATAATAATACTATATTATATGTTTAGTTTGGATTGAGCTCATAACTTACCTGCAACCCAACCTTGAACTAAGGTTTAACACAGTGAAAAAAAAAAATTTCTTTAACCCTCTCCTCTCTCTCAATTGATCTTTTATTATTATTATTATTATTATTATTTTTTTTTTTTTTCTCTCCTCACTTCATCGATGTACATGTATATATATAATATGTAATATGTATATAACCACCTTCATATCCATATAAGTTTTTTATTTCTATTCTTTTTTTCTCTCCTTACTTAATCAATGTAAATTTATATATATATATAATATGCAACCACTTTCATGTATCACTCGCTATCATATATTCTTTGATAGCTAATCAAAAAAATCTTTTGCAAATCAAACCATTCTCTCAACTATGAATCCATATATAGCGCATATATATATATATAGTTAAAATATAATTTTTTTAAAAAAATTAATCCATTCTCATAATGTTAATTGTTTTGGCAATCCAAAAAGAAATGAATTAATATATTCTCGTATGTTTTTGTTTTTTTGGCAATCTAGATTCTAGAGTGTTATTGATATGTAAATGTGTGTGTGTATGTGAGTGTTTATATATGTATACGGGATAAAATTGAGAAAAAAAAGGAGAGAGATAAAAAAGATTAAAGAGTAATTTTGCCTTAAAAGTTTATATTTTTAATTCTCACAAAGTTATGAGATATCTCATAAATGAACGCGTAATTATAAAAATTGTGACCAATAAAATGAGCGATTGTTGAAGGACAATAACTAGCACTCCTCTTATTATTTCAACTTCTTAATAAATTTATTTCCTTATACATGGCTCTTCCAATAGGAAAGCCCCTCAAATTATTATTCTTAATATTATTATTTCCTTATTTTATTAGACTTTTTAAAATTTTTACTTCCTTATATTTTAGTAAGCCCCCTAAAATTATTATTTATCTTCCTAACATTTAACATATTTTTTTTCCTGCCCCAACTAATCATAGTTATTTTGCATTAGTATGACCCCTAAAATTATTACTTCCTTACTATATATTATTATTATTTTATTATTTTAAACATTATTGTATATTACTAGACTTCTTTATATTCATATATTTTTAGACTCTTCCAACCAATAATAGCAATATAATAGTGATTCCTTGTAATTGTCGAAATTTATCAGTGGGTGAAATTTGATTCGTTTTAATTTTTTTATTCCACTTTCTATCAAAATTCATAATACTATCCTTATCCATTTTAATTTTTCTCCTCCTATTCTATCACTTTTTTAAATAAAATATATATATATATATATATATATATATATATTTAACTAATAATTGCAAAAATTCGCCAAAAAGTTTCATTTAAATAAATAATATTAATATATTAATAATATCATTTTTATTATTAGAGTCTGGAGTTCTAAACTACGCTCATATTGCAATATTTTTTCTTCTAACATTTTCTATATTATTTCTGTGTTATGACCTAAAATGATTCTTTTTTTTGGTAAGTCAACAAAAATCTCATTGTCTACCAAGAAAAGTAAGAAAGCAATTATCCTTGTTCTTTCAACTTTCAATATTCTTTCTCAATCGCCATATATTTACAGTTTTACCATTCTACACATTCCTTTTCTCCACTTCATTTTCTCAAATAGAATTATCTCTTTTTTATTTTGAATGCATGAATTATCTCTTTTTTATTTTGATTACGCCTTTTAGTGGAACTTTTATACTATTATTTTCTTTTAATCGATTTTGACCAATTAAATTCTCACATGTGATTAATTAATATTACTTTTTTAATATATTTTTTTATTACCTGATCGTCTAATACAAATAATTATTTTACAATTTTTGTAACGTGAGAGTTTAAAAGTTTAGACAATGCTTTTCAAATTTAATACTCTAATCGAAATTGAGAAGTGGTGTCATCAATATTTTTTATTCCTTAAATGTATTAAAAAAAAATCATAAACTTTGCTCTTATTTAATTATATTTAAGGCATGAAAAACTTTTTAATTAGACTTCTGGATTAAATAATTAGACCTAAAATGCATTATCCTAAAACTTTATACTCCAAATTCTCATTGGTCAATTCTCAACGACTCTCTCTCTCTCTCTCGAAAATATATATATATATATATATATATATATATATATATATACTCTTGCGTGTATTTTTTTATTATCAATAATGCTCATACGCGTTATCTTCTGACTAAAAAACCTAGAGAGCACTTTGATAAATAAATACACACTGGTTTTATATATATATATATACAGAGAGAGAGAGAGAGAGAGAGAGAGGTCTTGGAGGGTGATTTTAGTGATGATGGTTGAACGTGGAAGTGCAGAGGAGAAAATGAAACACCCCCAAAATTTCCTTCAATGGGAAGCTTTCAACACAATGGGCCCAACAATTCCTACTCAGCAACAACCAACCATCACGTATTCTTTTCCTCCCAATACGATCCACAGTAGCCGACATTGTAAAGCTCTAAACTTTCACTTTTCAACTATTTCTTTTTCATCTTCTTCTTCAATATTCACTACACTCTTTTCTCTCCTCCGTTCCTTCCACTTTCCTCAGTCTTTAATGGCTGCCTATACCTAATTTCTACGTGGGTCGGTGTTTGTGCCTTCTGGGTCTCTCTCTTTTTGGTCGGTTAAGACACCCACAAAGTCTCTGCTTTGACAACATTTTCTCTTTTTTCTTCTTTGGGGTGTGGTGGTCCTGCATAGGATTTGTACAGGTTTATTCTGATTTTTTCAGTTGTGTGATGAAAATGAAACTAATCTACTGAGAGATCATTCTCAATTTTAATAAGGACTTTTCTGGGGGTGATGATATATGCTTGGAATTGCTGTTAAGTTTGATTTGGGTATTTCAGAAAGCTTAATTTTGGGGCATTTAGATTCATTTTGTGTATCAACTTTGAGTCCCTCTTTTTCTGGTTGGTGAATGTACGCACCAATCTTGACAAAATTTCCATATAATTTGCAAAAGAATCGATTCGGGTGTTTCTAGAAAATTAATTTTTTTGGTGCTTAAAAAGTAGATTGTTGAGTTTTGGAGATAGTGGTGTACCTGTATTTGGCGATTCAAGAGTTGCACATTTGGTATGAAAGAGAATTCTTGAATCATTTACAGGGAAAAGTGAATTAATAACTTGACAGTTGGATTGAAGGAGTTAGGTTCTGAATTGAGTATGTGGGGTGAATTTGATTGAAGGCAGGATTAAATGCCTACTTTAATGTTGTTTACGTCTTCAACAAGTTTAATTCTCGATTAATTTTGTTGTTGAAGGTTTTTGATTAGTAAAGCTGGCAAATTTAGAGTGAAAATACTTGTCAGAATTGCTCTTTTCGTCCAAAGGAAGATCTGGTTACCATTGCCTAAAGTTCAAGGCACTGGTTTAAGGCTCGTGGATGAAAAATAGAGGTAAAAAAAATTGATTCCTTGCCAGCTAAAGAGGGCATTTTGTTCCTTGAGCTTTACTCTGTTGGAAAGCTTGTGGATTTGGAATTGGAATGTGTTGATCTTCTTCAATAGTAATCTCTGGCTGCATATTTTTTCTTATTGGCGTATCAGTTTTAGGGGCTCCAATTTTCAGGTACAATTTTTGTGCCTTCCATTTCCTTATCATCAATTTATTGGTGCATCCATTAGATTACTAAATAGTTATGTATTTCTTTTATTTAGAAGCCCAGATACGGTGATATAGTAAAATATATAGTTCATATTAAGTAATTTGGTGTTTGAATGATTATGTGAACATAACATCAACATGTCATTGCTGGGCCAGATTTTTTTCTACTGCACGTGTATGTGAAAAGATACCTGTAATAAGATTGTAAAATGTTTCTCTGGTTATATTAGCTTAACTGGTCTTCCTCAAGAATCAACCAATCAGATCTTGTTGAGCAGTTTAATAACTGAGTGCATGATTAATAGGTGGTTTTCGATTGTTAACAATTATTTATATAGTTCACCATTTTCTTGTCTTAAGAGTTCCAACACAGCGAGATTCTTATGTGTGATTTTTTTTTATTACTATTATTTGTAAAAATTTGCTTGTCCCTTTTAGATTTTTTTACAGTCATTCTTTTGCACGCTTCTTCAAATCAACCAATTTTCTTCAGGGCCATGTATTTTTATGACTTTTTGCAACTTCAATGAAGAACAAAGCCTGGAGGTCCTTTTTTTTTTTTTTTTTTTTTTTTTTTTAAAAAAAAAAGGGTAGGGTATTATGTTCAGTGCAATGGTTAATATATCTTGAACTTTCAAAAAAAAAAAAAAATTAGGAACCAAGTTAATATTATTATTATACATTGCTATTTTTGAAAGTAGAAACTGTGTATTTCTTGGAGTCCTGATTTAGAATTTCTTGTAATTGTATTTTGGTGGTTTTGTTGGGAAGGTTCGGGGGTTGAATTGACCTTTTTAAAGTCATTTAATATATTGTATTTCAATTTTCTCATTTATCAGGAAGTTTGCATGAACAAAAAGTTCTGAAGTCAAAAACTCATCCATTCGTTATGGCAAAAAGATCACAAAGACGACCTGTGCGATTCGAAAAAGATCAGGTGGGCTGTATATGGGGCTGGATTGGTATCTTCAACTTTCGCCATGGTCGTTCAACTCACAGGATGCTTTCAGGTGGGAGGTGGGAGAACAAACTACCTGTTGTTGGTAAGGACTCTAGTACCAGCAAAGAATATGGACAATTTTTAATATATTTGGAATTTCAAGTGATAATCTGTTTATAAATATTTACCCCTTCTCTTAAACCTGAAACAATGTCTTCAGGGGACTGTATTTCTGTAACATCTCCACACAGCTGACATCACCTTTTATAACATGTATCTAAAATTAGTGTGCTGCAGGATTATGAAATTGTAAACAACCCATTTTACAAGTTGTTGGAAAAAACAATCATTCATCATCACCACCATCCTTGCCTTATCCCATATGAATGGGGTTGGCCCAAATAAAAAGATTTTGCCATTGTTTTCCACAATTATAGACCAATAAAGAAACAGCTTGTTTGTTTTTTCTTAACCAAATTTGTATAATTTTTTCAGGTGTTTCATGAAAATGTAACACCATAAGCATTTATTATGTTGCATTACTTCACAAAAACCGTTCTCAAGTTTTTCATGAATGGCTGAACACCGTTTCCACATGTTGTAATTGTTGATCTTTTTTCCTTTCTACAGGTGCTGGGCATTCTAGGTCCGAATTGTTGCTGACAAACTTTGATGAGAAGTGTCAAGGATTTTGTGTACGTGTTGGCAATTTATATTTGTATTCAAATGAAATGCTTACTTGAACTCTGAGTCTTTAACTCAAGTGGTATTTCCTCCTTTCTCCCATTTGGGAGGTTAAGGGTTCAAGTTCTCTTTTATATATATATATTGCTTTTTTGGATGTGGAGTGGGGAGAGATGATTCACCACGTTGGTAAACTTTAGGCTATCAACGAATGATGAATCCTAATATTTATGTTTCACCATTGATTTAACCTCAACATGTTTCAGGATGGTGATGAAAGTGAAATCAAAACAGGCGATGATGGTAAAACAAGTGTAAAGGAACTCATGGAAGAAGAGATGTTCGGTGAACAGGATCCTAAGAAGCATATAAGAAGTACGGAAGTAGAACAAAAAGAATCTAATTCAGAAGGACGTGTGAAAAAGAACCGTAAGCGAACAAAGAAAACTAGCAAGGGCTCTTGTGATATACATTGTGATTTGAATGCTGCCGAAAACTTGGTGCCTGAAAATTCTAGTCGTCATGTGTCAGAGCAAAAAATCTCAAATAATCTTGATCTTGAAGTAATAATAAAAGAGTTCTATCAGCAGATCCATCATAAAAGCACTAGTTGTGTGAAGCAGGACTGGCATGATGACCTTGACATTCAGTCAAGCCAGATTTATTCTGTTTCTGAAGAAAAAATAAGCGAGGCAATTGAGGTGTTTGTAAATCAGAAGTTTACTAACGGGAAGCATCTGGCTGAAGACGGGAAAATTTACCAGTCCAAAGAATTAATGGATGCTCTCCAGACATTAAGGTCAAATAAGGAATTGATATTGAAACTTGTAAAGGATCCAGACACATTGCTTGTGAAGCAAATTCAGGATTTGGAAGGTACTCGATTAGAGGAAGACCGAAATTCAAAGTCAGCGGCAAAATCCCACCTGCTAGGTGAGGAACTAAGTAACTCAAGACCATCTGAGCCTGTTAACTATAAGCAGCACAAGTTCTTCAAGAGAAAGAGCAAGTCTCAGAAAAGAGACTTGTTTGATGGAAATGAGAACTGTCAACAACCTTCAAATAGAATTGTTGTTTTAAAGCCCGTACCAGCAGGAGTGCAGAATTCTGAAACTGATAGCAGCCTTAACACATCATTGCAATCTCATTTCAGCCTGGAGAACAATGGGCAGAGCGAGAGAGTTGCTTCCCAATTCTCATTTACTGAAATTAGACGGAAGTTAAAGCATGCTATGGGAAAGGAGCGGCACAGGATCTCATCAGATGGTGTTACCTATAAATTTCCTTCTGATCATCAGAACTCGGGTAACACTGAGAAAGGGGTTGGTGGGGAGAATGGTGGATGGGGTTCTCCAAATAGAAACCATTTCTATAATGAAAGATTTGCCAGACCTTCCATTGGTGTAAAGAGAGGAGACCAGATTAGCAAGCGAAAAGACACTGAGACAAGTATGGGAACTGAACCTGTTGGATATCCTGAGCAAAGGGTATCTAACATCTACAGTGAGGCCAAGAAACATCTGTCAAAGATGCTGATCAATGAGGATGGAATTGAGAAATTTTCAAGCAGGCGGTTACCAAAAACCCTGGGGACGATTCTCTCTCTTCCTGAGTTCAACTTATCTCCTATTTCCAGTCCTGGAAGAGACAGGGACCACATTTTTCCAACTGAACAGATGAAATTGTCTCCTTCCAACAATATTCACATGGTAAACGAGAACATTTGGCGGCAAGAAAAGTGTGTCAGCCGTCTTGGTCCATCAAGGCAAAACTTGGAGAGCGAATCATACGCTACTGATGACAGCCCTGAAGATAAAGTACAAGCTTCCAGCTCAAATCTTGATATCACTGATGAGCTTAATCATGCTAAATCACTGGTGGAAACCTCATATTCTATGAGAGATGAAATGAGTTATTATGGTACTGTTTATCCTCCTCCATCTTTCTTTATCTTATTTTTGAGCTACATTTCTTTATTCTTCAACTTATGGTGTGAAGCATTCTATTAGATCTTTGTGCTCACTACTTCATAACATTTGCACAGGTGATGTGCAAATTGTAAACGCTACTGATACTGTATTCCAGGAAAAAAGTGAAGTCCTAGATGTTTTAGCTGAAAGCTCCTCAATTACTAGAGATGGCCAGGAGGATACTGCTGAAGTTTCTGAAAAAAAGGAGTACCCACAGTGCTTGATATCGGTAAACTCTTGCTGCTCACTGGTTTACGTATGGCAAATTAATTAGTTACCAGCTATTTGAATTTGGTGTTCAAATGTTTTCTAAAACGAAAAAACTTGTGCTTGTATCTGTTCCATTAAATCTTAAGGGTGATTTATGTGTTGCATTTATACTTGTCCTCTATTTTCTATCTTCAAAGAGCATTTACAGGAAAATACATCTGTATCAACAAATATAACAAGAATGCACTCTTATATTAACCTTAAATTAACGTGTTGTAATTGGCACTCATATACCCTTAAAATTATTAAGAAGCACCTTTATGAAGCACTATCTCTGCTTTGTGCTTTATTGGTTCTATCCCTTGTGTTCCAACTCATTTTATCACTACATTTGTCACATTACTTTCCCAGGACTTAATTGATGAGGACGAGTCATTGTCTTCTCCATTAGCATCTCCATCAAGCTCTTTAATTGCCAATCAAGTTGAAGATCTAGAAAGTGCAAATGAAAGAACAGAGCAACCCAGTCTCACGCCTGTACTCGAGGCCTTGTTGTTCACAGACGACGACATCAGCCCTGCAAGCACCAAAACCCAACCTGGTAGGCTCCTGTACCAAGAGCAAAATGATTTCCCATCCAATGTGTGTTTTTTTATTTATTTTTTAATATCACATTATTTTGTGCTAATGTCGAGACATTAAAAAATCTACAGTTGAACCACCAATGCCAGCACTACATCAGGTCTTTTCTGCTACTCATGAAGGAATATGTGTAACAACTTGCATGGAGGATGAGGAATCCACATTTGAATATGTAGAAGCAGTGCTACTAGGTTCTGACTTGAATTGGGATGAATTTCTCTTGAGGCGGCTATCTTCAGACCAACTTCTTGACCCATCATTGTTTGAAGAAGTTGAGTTGTTTCCAAATGGATCTCGTCACGACCAAAAGCTCCTCTTTGATTGTACTAATGAAGTTCTTGAGGAGGTTTGTGAGAATTATTTCGGTTGCTCCCCTCGTGTGTCTTTTATAAAACAGAACATTCGGCCAGTTCCAAAGGGGAAGGATCTCATTGATGAGGTATGGGAAGGAGTCCAATGGCATCTTCTGCTGCAACCGCCATCTCATTCCATGGACCATATTCTTAGAAAAGACTTGGTGAGAACTGGAACATGGATGGACCTTCGATTTGATAGTGCAAGTATTGGTACTGCAATGGAGGAAGCCATTCTTGGAGAATTGATAGAAGACACTATAACGAGCTTTCTAGATGAAGGTCTCAGAAGTGATCTTTCTGCGCTTCCAGCTGAGTAGAACGTAAAAGAGAATAACATAAATTTGTAAAGCCCAAACAACTTGTTCGCTAGAAGTGGCCTGCCTCGAGTCGGGAGGAGAAAGAAGTAAACAAGTCATTTCTAGCATATCAGGAGAGCAGTGTGCAGCATCTACCAAGTTAGAATTGGGTGTTTTCTAGCTCTCTCTCGGAGCTTTCTATGGACAATCTGACACTGGATTTACTGACATTGCCACTGAAACCATAACGGTATGGTAGTTAGAAATTTCCAGTTTATTAACAGAATTTAGGATTTCTCCGTGGTGGGAGGCATTAAATAAAGGATCCTTGCTACATGGGAAAGGACCAGAGACACCTAGTTTCCGTGCAAGTGCTTCTTGCAAAACTACAACTCATGACGAGTGACACTACTGGGTGGGGTGGATTTAACCCGGTGACATTGGAGGTGTTCCTGTAATTGTAGATTTTGTAGGGTTCTGTGTGTTGAATGTGTTGCGTCGGCTTCTCTGAACGTTTTCGCGCTTTATTTTCCCATAATACTTCTGTTGTAATTACAATTTTTTTTTTTTTGCTGAGTATTGTGAGTTGTGAGTAGTCAGTTGTAACTGAAAAAGGAAATGAATTGAGTGTTTTCCTGTTGCACCACACTGAAAATAATACTATGGTTGTTGTATTTTGTTTCAAAAATCAATCCAATTACATGTTTCAATCATGCTTCTGTTTTTGGAACTGACATATTTAATCTCATTCAACACTGATCCCATGTGTTTGGTACATGTAGGTTACAACCATATAATCAATAGGATGACAGTGCAGAAAACAGATGTAAATGAATGTGCCAACAAGCAACAAGTATGTTGAATTGAAAATAATAATAATAATTAAATGTAGTATGTAATTTAAGTCAAATCAAGCTTCAGCTTTGATTATATTTATATACATCTACATGTCATAGCAGTTATATTGACTTTATGCACCCCTGATAACTGACTTTATTCACTCCTTGCCTTAATTTTGGGCACCTGAGCAGGTGAAGAAGACATTCAAACAAGAAGCAAACAATTGTGGAGCCAATCTGGTATTTCTTCACAACCCCTTTCTGAAGCATAAGGGGGGTTATTTGTCTTATCAACCAATTATCTAGAAAAACGTGATAGTTCAAAGGGTATTTTGCAATTTATCATATTTTTCAAACTACAAACTAACGTCTTATATATATATATATATATATATTATGAAATTAGTCAAATTTTGCAACTTTATATAAAGAAATAAAATATTGATTATAAAAGTGAAGTGCTCATGGTCATTTTGATTATCTGACATTCCATTAGAGGGTGCCGTAACCTTGTTGGACACAAAAATGTTTTTTAAGTGAATGGAATTGGGAATGTTATATGTGTATAAAATGTTGTTATTTTTTCATTTTTTTTATTTGTTTATTTATTGTTATTAATATTATTTTATTGTTTTTACAATGTTATATGAGACCACAACCAATCCTTTAAAAGGGTTTCACATTTGGTTTTTCAACTTAGTGGTTACCTGCTTTGTGGATAAAATAAGTAAAAATTATTTTTTATATAAAAATATATTATGTGATTATTTTTTTACCATATTTATGTTGTCTTCATGTCTCATTTTCTTTTAAATTTATCATATTCTCATGTCTCACGTTCAATTCAGTGTCAACATTATTATATATATATATATATATAATTTATACAAACACGTGTACAAATTTATATACATATAAATAAATGAAGTATAACGGTGTAAGAAACACATTTTTTTCACATAACTAAAACATTCTTATTTATATGTCAATTTATGTGTAAACTAGTATAAAATGTTTTCATTCAAATCTAAATAAATGCACAGTTATGTAGATGCATATTTTGCATTTTCTAAAAGCTAGTGACTTATTTTTAAAATTTTAACCGAAGTATTTTATTATTATTATTATTTTTTTGAAAAAATATCCAACAGATAAAATTGATAATAAATAATTTCCAAAGAGAGGTGTGATTGGAGACCGCATTGAAGGTCCACCTGGTTCAGGGAACCGAAACCTCCCTAATTTTAGTGACACTAATAAATTCAAGAGTTGTGTTTGATTCTTTGAAAAGAGTTGATCTGCATACTCCAACACTCCAACCCCACCCACATCTACTCCTTATATGCGTAGTTATATGTTATACATAGGTTTTTTTAATTCAACTTCAACGACTTCACTGTTGGAAAACTCATAAGATTATATATATATATATATATATAAAAGAGGAAAGAAAAGAAAATGAAAGAAAAGAAAGGACAATAAGAAGGAAAAAAAGTGAAATGATAGGATTCTATCATTTTATTTTTTTGTTAATTTTCTAAAAATACTATTCTTATTTAGAAAAAGTAAACAGCAGGAAGAAAATTAATTATAACAACAAAATTACTATCATAATTTTTTTTATAAAATATTATAACTTTTAAGATAGGTGTGAGGATAGTTTGTAAATTATAAAAAAACTACTTAACCTATTATCATTTCTCTCAAACTTTTTTTATTTTTGAAAGGATAATATATAGTTGGAAGAAATAACTCTCTCTCCCAAACAATTATATCTCTTTTCTCGAGCTTGTACAATCTATGTGCCAATTATTTCTTCTCTCTATATTTGTATCATTAAATATCTATGGATTTGGAGAATATTTGCTACTATTATTCATTACATTCTTAGATGAATCTAATCTAACTGAATCCTGTGCTTTATGATACAACATTGGTCACTCATCAGTCTTACCGTCACTCTCTGTAACTCGTTGCTCTTCAAGTTTATTGTTTTCAAATCACATCGTTGCTTATTTATAGTCATATCTCTACTATTTAAAATACTCTAAATATTTATAGCCATTAATTTTTTTTTTTTTACAGTTTTAGAATCTTATACTCTACATATATTTATAAGTTTTCCAATATTCTAAAATCTTTGGATACTATACAGCACTTTATACGGAGTAATACACTAGACTCTAGAACCAATTCTTCTCGTGACAGTGTCCTTGTCTGCTCCCATGTTCCTGCTGTGGAACATTTCTGGATTGGACGTCAAATTATTTATTGAATTACTTGTCAAAAAAGAAAAAAAGTTATTTATTGGATTAAATTATTAGAAGCTGCCTTAGACTCCGGATAATTACAAGGATTATTTTTCCCTCCTAAAAATAGCATTAACTTAGGGTTGAAAATAAATAATAATAATAATAATAAATCTTAGGAAAAATTTAGATTGGAAAGAAAACGGATAGAGGTTGATTTTAGTTTGGGAAAAATAAAGACAACACATGGTTACATTGAGAAGAATAGCGAAGGAAAAAGGTTTTAGTTTATGTTCCGTTTGGATGTAAAATATTTTTCTTATAAATAATTTTTAGTAAAATAATTTTTAAATAAATTTGTGTGCACAATTAACTTTTTTTTTTTTCCTCGCCAATAAAGTATAGTATTCTCCTAAACCATCGTCTCTATTTCTCCTCGTTACTTTCTCTTTTTATATTAAACCATCCCTTCCTTTCCTTGCGTTACTTTCTCTCCATTCTCTCTCCATACCAAAACACGCTCTTGACCAATTTTTGTTCCTCAACCAACCTAATTTTTTGGTCCCTCTTTCTCTCTCGTCTCACTCTACGTATACATATAGAGAGAGAAGACTGAAGATTAAATTTTAAATTGGGAGGACTGAAAAAGATTAGTTGTTAGAAGAACATAAATGTTCAAAGAATTAGGATAGTTAACCAGCCAAGTAGCTTGTGAAAAATGACTCACGAAAATCTTTTTGATAAATCATTTTCAGTTATTTGAGAGTAAAATAATTTTCTAACCTTAGAGTCTCTCAAATACCAAAAAAAATAAAAAATAAAATAATTCTCAAAAAATATTTTACAGTGAAACAAACATAGCATTAAAAGAGTTTGGTAATGCATACCAACTATATCAACTAATATAAATCACACTACCCATTCAGAACCCATTAAGCACCAGGATTATATTTTTTTAATAAAGTTTACTAGAATGATAACTAAATATTTTCTGAATACTCAACTTACTTTTTGTGATTGTAAGAGTGTTTTTTTTTTTTTTTTTTCCTTGGGTCTGAGAACAAAACTAAATTCGAGGGTTCACGTTTTCAAATCAAATAATTAGAATAAGTTGGACCAGTTGTTAGATTTATAACTCTAGTTATTAAGTAGAATATCCTATTTGAAACGGAAAAACAAAAAATAAAAATAATAGTGAGTGAGAAAGTAGAGACCGTTTCTTTTTGTTATTAGAGTTTTGCGCAGTTCAGTTTATTATTACATTAGGTTTATTTAAAATGATCCACGTGAAAACTGGAGAGAGTATCTTAAATATAAAAAATAAAAAAATAATAATTAAAAAAATTATAGTAATAATGAGAAGAAGAATTAACAACGTGATCTTTCTCCAAATGGGCCATATTGTATATTATTTTTTAACAAAGATGGGCCATATGAACCAATGGACATTGCCACTAGAGGTATGGAGAGTCCATTGTCCAAAAGAATGGGTCAGGATTCAACACCAGCCCAATGCTAAAAGTGAATAGGGCCCAAAGCACTTTTTCTTTCTTCAAATTCTCTGTGCTTCCTGTTTTTTAGCCGACCACCCGTCGTTGACATTGACGTGTCACAATCAACTATGAACCGTTAATCACGCAACTCAGCGAATCGCACGCTTCTTACACGTCCAATCTAGTTAGGTCCCACCTTTAAACCGTTTTTTTACTTTACCCACCAATTTTCACTCCTCTTCAAATAACAGTCCATTATCAAATCAGAAGCCTACTCCCAGTCAAACGATAAACGGTTCTCACCTTTTTAATCAGCTTTTGCTCTGTAACTCTTAACACTACATTACACCCTCTCGTCGGTGTAAACACCTCCACATATTTGGTGAATGAAAGTACTACTTTTATGAGGAGATATTGCACACCTAACACAGTAAGTTCATGAAATATTTTTTATTCAAGATTTTGTGAATAGTTTTCTTCTTTATAAATAACTCCGTGTTATATATATATGATATATATATACATATATATATATGTGTGTGTGCAACACTGAATTCCTTTACAGGTGCAAGCGAGGAGAGAAGAGAGCATTGGAAATTCTTGGGCTTTGTGGGTTGTGAAGAGCAATGGAAGATAGTGAGAAGAGAGACGATGTTGGCGGTGGCGGTGGCGGTGGCGGTGTCGGCAACAAAGAGAAGACACAGCCTGTGGGGACTGAAGATGGTGGTGAAGCTTTGAAGAAATGTTTGGAGGAAAACAAAGGAGACAACAACAAATGCAAGTCAATTGTTGAAGCATTCAAGTCCTCCCCATCACAAAAACCAGTAACACCTCTGAGCATCAAGTGTGGTTCATTGACAGATGTATGAAATAAACAAAACTGTTTTTTAATTTTCTTAAAATTGAAGTCACTTGTGGTGGTAACCTGTATTTGCAGTTCTAAGATTTACTGCTTTATTATTATTATTATTATTGTTGTTGTTTTTTATTTATTATTATTATTTATTTTTTTGGGCCCGGCAATAGAAATGCCCTACGGCATCTACAAGAAACAGAACAAACTACACACAAACCACAACCAAAACAAACAAATTAACAGAACAACCCAACAACAAAAGACCACAAGACCCGCGCGCAAAAATAAGACGACCAACAAGAAACATTGCCTAGTTGATGTGACATACACAGCGCAACACAAGTATGATGAGGTGCAAATAACAAGATTGGGTTTAAAATGTGGGCTAACAAATCATTAGGTCGATGTGACTGTCCCACCAGCCCATCCATGGATTGGACATCAACAGTAGAAGCCAAAAAGAAGGATCTGAACGCACGAGAACATACTGGATAAGCACCATTCCCACGCACCATTATGACACTCGGTGATAGGTAGGCCTCAAACTGACACCGCATAGTACACTTCGAAAATCGAGGACCCACCGCTACACACCCAGCGTGAACCAGACGCCAAAGGAAGTAGGAAGTCACCATCACTGACAAACACCATGAGAACACCATAATCGAAGAACACCGTGAGAGCGATACAGCAGCCCCAACGACCAAGACTGCAGCGAGTGATAATTGTCCCACAAAGAGATTAATTTGAGAAGTAATTGCATGGCCTAAAAAAATCCAGTGAGGAGCATGTGTTTCCTTGAAGGAATTATTCAGAGGGCTCCCAATAGTGATAGCATCATGGCCATGAACAAATAGAAAATAGATCGTTAAACACCAAAGCTCATGGACTTCGGCCTCATTGAGGCTTAAATTGCCGATGCCGTCGTGGTGGTGGCGGGGTTGCTTACAAGCCCCATAGACCAACGCTACCGGTGAATCCTCATCGCCAACCACTGATGGACCCAAACCTAATCCAACGCCGAGGCAAGACAGACACCAACACAACACACAGAGAAAATTAGAACTAAAAAAAAAAACAACGAACACAATACCTGGATCAAAGGGGAAAAGCGATGCAGAAGGGCCATTAGTGTGGCCGCCGGCCAAAACACACGATCCAACAATCGAAACAGGGGAACCACCGACCATTTGGGAGCCCGTCGGCCAGTCATCATCCCCACCGTCAATTGCCTGGATCAAAAGTATAGATTGTGAAGCCCTCATCATAAATATTTTCGTCGCTCCAAAAGCCATGGAGAAACCCCATCAGCGTAAACATCACCAGTCCGCCACACACACGGACATTGTTAAGTTGAGACACCCCATAAACAAGTCCTGGATAAAAGATGGAAACTATCTAAAGACCCACAAACCAGCGGGGAGATCATCGAACTTGAAAACTCTGATGAAACAGAGAGTCTCTACAACGAGAGGGGAACCTCTATGACAGAGAAGAAAAGTGAAGGCTTACACATTGTGGGAGTCATATTTATTTATTTTTTTGAATTAGGTAAGTAGTATTCACATTTTTCATAAATTGGTCACTTTGAAAAAAGAGGTTATACCATTCAATTAATGTCCCATTGGTTTTACTGGTATGTGATTGCTAAAAAAAATATGGGTGTGGGTACTTATTAAACGAAATTTGGTCTTTAATTTGTTGTTCTTTTAATGGTCTACTTAAAAGGTTCATAGTGATCTCAGCTTTTCATTAATCTATTTATGTCAAGTACAAAAGAAATTTATATATGGTCCATAATTATATGATTTGACTAATCACAATTTGATACCCAAGTAAAAATTTGAATAAAGTTAATGTATTTGTTTACCTGTCGAGTTATGATTGACCGAGACTATGTAGTCCCAAACTATTTAATAATTTATCTCAGGAACTTATCATTCAGACATTTAAGCAAAATGCTAAATAAAGCTTACATATTTTTGACACATTTACTTTAGTGTCGAATGAATTAGTTCTGGAACTATGTAATAAATTTTCACAATTTCTCTACGAAAAATGCAATCACCATTTGACACCTACGTAAAAGAAAATTAAATGAAGCTTACATATTCCTAACACATTTACGTAGATGTAGAATGAAATTAGTCCCGAACCAATGTAATAATTTCATAATTTCTCTACTAAAAATGCATTTCTTTGCAAAAGTTGGTGCATGTTACTCACATGGCTCATTTGTGGGCCCAATTTATGCCTTGTAATGTAATTAGTTGTACTTAAATCAAATAGAACAGGTGAGGGTGAGGGTGCAGAAGCGAATGCGAGAGTGAGAATGTGAAACCAACAAAATTTAAGTGGCATATAGTGAAATTGAAAATAAAGACATACACGGAATGCGAGAATAAAAATATACGTTAAACGTAAAAATAACAATCATTTAAAAGAATTATGTGAGTTTGATTATTCCAACAACATGGAGCTAGAAATAAAAGCTTTTCAGGACTGGTTACCCCCACATGCTGCAGGACACTAGTAAAATCTTTGGATAAAAATGAAACGGACACTCTCCCGAAGGGCAAAGTTTGAGTTAGCTGGCACCTTTTGAAATGTCATTTTTATTCTTAGACCTCGTGAAAAGACCTCTGTAACCTTGTTTTATCTTTTGAAACCACCAATGTACCCATAAATATTTTCAATATATAAACAAATATATCCTTTTTGCATTCTACATAAATTTGCATATTCTCATTCTTACAAATTAATTTGAAATAAATTACAAGTTCATGGAAGTTTTCAAGTTAGCAAACTAATGTCAAATTTTTTTCAAAAAAATTGCAAAATGTAAATTATATATGTTGTAAATTTTATTAAATTTATCTTTAATACATGTGAAATACAACTAATAAAATTTATATTTTTTCCGTTAAATACATATATAATTAATTTATAAACTTTATAGTCACTAAAATTTGCAAATTATATATTTACATATATACATTAAAAGAGATGTAATTAAATATTATATTTATATATTTGAGAAAATATTAAATTAAATTGAAAATTGAATATATATTTTAATATGTTACAAAGTATTATATACCAATTTCTTAGGTTCTTAAAATGGGCTTCTGTACCATGTAATAAAATTTCTCTGTTGCAGAAAATCCTTTTTAAATGCAGCATTTAGCTAGAAAAAGTTATGTTTTTGACAGTGCATTCAGAAATTGAACTTTTTAAAAAAGTTTCTATAATTGATTTTGGCTTTTAAAGGATTATTTTGAAACATTCGGAATTAAATCATAAGAAATTTCCGAATTCTAAAATAAGAAAAATCGGTTAAGACGTCATTATCAGTACTAAAATAGCAAAATATTCAAGATAAAATGTTAAAATAACCTTCCAAAACTATATATATATATATATATATATATATATATATATATATATATTTAACAGTCCAGGTGCAAAGTTTAAGTTAGGGAAATGTCACTTTTATCCTTTTGACTTGGTGAAAAGATCTTTGTAACTTTATTTTATCTTGGAACGACCAATGTACCCATGAATGTTTTCAATATATGGACAAATATATCCTTTTCGCATTCGTACATAAATTTGCAAATTCTCTCACTTACAAATTAATTTGAAATAAATTACAGATTCGTGAAAATTTTCAAGTTAGCAAATTAATGTCAAAATTTTAAAAATTTGCAAAATGTAAATTATATATGCGGTAGATTTTATTAAATATATCTTTTAATACATGTAAAATACAGCTAAACACAACTTATACTTTTTTCAACAAATACATAATTACATAGTACATAAATATTTGATGTACATATTAAAAATAAATTTAATTTCCACAACGGTGAGTGAGAATGAATTTCAAAAGGGGGTAACTTTGTCATTTTGTATTGAGATATTTTCATATATGCGGTAGATTTTAGCCATGCTACAAGGGCACGTGAATGCATAAATATATACACCGACCACATTTGTTTAGGACTCCAAAATAACATGTTTTTTAGTTCTATAAGGAAACTTTGGATATTAAATTTAATTATTATGAATTTATGTGGAATTGGACTTGGCTGGGTTAGGATTTAATTACAAATATAAATACATGTACTTAGAGTATAATATTTCATTCATTATATATTGATCGATAATAATATTCTGATTTTTTTTTTTTTTTTTTCCTTAAGAAATAAAGAAGAAATATGGAGAGAAAATATAAAAGAATTGACTAATTTTCTTCGATAAGGATGATATAAGGAAAGAAATGAAAATAAAAAAGATGACCATCCTTCATCATTTATAAATTTTTATCCGCTAAAAAATAGACGAAATATAGAAGAGAAGATAAGTAGGCTATTATAGAAGTTTTAAATTAAATAATATTATAATTTATACAAATTTGAAATTACAGTACTATTTTATATAAATTACAATATTATAAATATTATTAGACATAATGATAAAAACAATTAAAAAAATTTATTTCTTTCTTTTTTAACTACTAGTAAATTATGAGAATATTCTTTTGTCTTCTATCCAATAAAACAAATAAACAAAAAAAAATTACATAATCTCTTCCTCCATTCATCCCTTCTTCTCTCCCTTCCTTTCATTTTTTTTCTTTCTTACCGAACTGAGCATTTGTGTGAATTCAAAATTGTTTTTCTTCTTCTTTGGTAAGCGTTCATAGCTTTCGCTTATTCTTCAGTTATGGCGAGGTATTCAGTCACTTTAGAGGGTGGAATTCGAGATGAAGGGGGCATGATGTTAGGTAGGTCTGGATTCATGTTCGTGTTCTACATGATTGTTATGTTCCTCGCAATCATGTCCGTCTTCATATTTGCGTGTGGTCATCATGACCCCGACAAACCTAAGAAAAAAAGCAGAGGTAGAGGTGGAGGCGGCGATGCTGGAGTAGGTGGTGGTTGCGGTGGTGGTTGCGGTGGTGGCGGCGGTTGTGGAGGCTAGAAGGTTAGAGAGGAGGGAATTGAAGTTGAGTGACTTCATGTAATAAGAGAAAAGACGTAGCAACTCGTTTGTTTTCAGTTTAATTTGATGTTATGTATTAAATACTCTTTGTTATTGTCACATATTGAAGCTTATATTAAGTAGATATAAATTAATTTCTAGCATAAATTTTTTTTAGAGTACAACAAAAAATCAAAAACCACAGGGCTCTTACATGTTAAGAGTCCTTTTCGTTTATGATTTATCATATGGGAAACTTTTTCTTGTTTTTTTTTCGTCTAAGTTTGTTTTTTATTTTAGGCTCCAATTTGCTTCTTCAAAATTATTAGCTTGAGTTGTTCTATGGAACTCTGATTGAAATTGAAAAATCAATTCATGACCCATAAGTGATAACAATGTGGTACTTGAATCAGCTGTTTGGTGAAGTAAGATTGTGGAGATAATATCGGAAGATTTCACAGCATACTTGTGTAGTTTTATGTGTGCTTATGAAATTTCATTTTAGGCCCTGTTTTGAGCGTAAAATATTTTCTAAATATATATTTTTTTGTTTTTTGGTGTTTGGTAGTTCTAAATTCAAATAAAATCTTTCACAGAGAAAAAAAACTTTTCAAAACAACTTACCAATTAATCTTTCGAAAGTCATTTTTCCGAGCCTATCAATTTCACTCTAGATCTACTCAACAAAAGCATATGGGATCGAAAAAGCAGTTTCGAGCAAGAAAGAGAACATCTAGAGAGAAAGAAAGAAAGTAAACATTTAATAAAGTGAATTTTAGAGAGAGAGAAAAAGAGCGGAGATGACTTTTTACATATGCTATAATGACTAGAAACTAAAAACTCTTAAAAAGAAGAGTTAATAAGTCCAATACCTATTGTGGGAGAAACACAAGGCCAATATTTCCTTTAACAACAATCATACAGTTTCCTATTTTTGATTTCTTTAATTTGCTTTTTTTATTATATTTTTTGTCATCATTATTGTCTTAGTGATTAACTCATAGCATTACTTTCTAAAACCTTAGAAAGTGATATGTAAAGTGAAGGAAAAAAAAAAAAACTCACTTGTTGCATTTGATGATAGAAAGGTTAGTTTCAGTTTCCTTATCATTTATTTAAAAATTAATTGATTATTTTGATATTTTTTGTCAAATATGGAGTAATTATTATTGTTGGTATAAAAATAATTAGACCAATTGATAGAAAGAGAAAAATTGCATAATCAATGACTCAAATAAGAATTTTAATTTAATTCAAAAATACTTTTAGAAGCCAAATATCAAAAATATTTTCAAAATATCTGTCAAATATTCAAAAAAAAAAAAAACATTTTACATGAAAATATATGTTATATAGGTAAAGAAAATATTTTCAGCCTTAATCGCCATCAAAATCATAATTGATACATGAACTCTGAAAACAGTAAGGTTGTGATGACACTATAGAAAGAGTGGGGTTTGAGATTGCATGCAGAAATTGATAGATTTTTTATTTTATTTTATTTTTATTTGTAAGTTTCTATTGATTTTGGTTTTCAAAGGATTATTTTGAAATACTAGGTATATTGTATCTCTTATTGTTTTGATATAAAATATTTTTTATTTTTATTTTTGTTTTTTAGTGTTTGATTATTGTAAAAAATTTATGAAGAAATAAAATATATAAAAACTTAATAAAAAATAACGAATCTATTAATTTTGGACAAATATTTTACATGCTTTATCGTATGAACTCAATCTCAACATCAACCTAAATCTATTATTAGGTCGAAACATACAAACGAAGCCTAAATCATAATTCAATATATATATATATATATATATATATATATATATATATATATTATGAAATGAATCAATAAAAAAATCGGTTAAGAGGGTCATTGTCAGTCAGATAATATGATATAGACTAACACTAAAAAAAATAGCAAAATATTCCAACATTTATTGAATTGAGCCCCAGAAATAACCTTCCAAGAGAAAATGTTGAAAGAGGACTAAAAATAACCTTCCAACATTTATTGACTTGCTTGCCCCAGAAAGAATTAAGTAACATTTTTGGATAAATTTGATGGACTTTATCCAAAAATAAGTCCTAATTACATACAGGTGCAAATTTTGAGTTAGCTGGCTCTATGAAATGTCACTTTTATCCTTTTGACTGAAAAGATCTTTGTAACTTTACTTAATTAAATATATCTTTAATAAATATAACTTATACCTTTTCATAGTATGAATATGAGACATGGTGAGGCATTTTGCCTACTGTTCATGAATATATATGACAAAGGCACGTACTTGAATATATAAATATACTGAACAAATTCTTTTAGAACTCCAAAATAACGTCTTTAAAGCCTGATAGTTATCCTAACTTAATTATTAAGAATTTATTATGTAAAATTGGAGTATGGTTGGGAGTTATATATTAATATAAATACATGTAGTAAGAGCACAATTATTCATTCATTAATAATATTTTAGAGTTCTCTTTGTGGATTCAAAATTGTTATTTTGTGAGTGTTTATAGTTTCTGCTTCGATCTTCTTCAGTTATGGCGAGGTATTTAGTCACTTTAGGGGGTGGAAATCCAGACGAAGGGGGCATCATGTTGGGTGGCTCTAGATTCACGTTCTTGTTCTACTCGATTGTAATGTTCCTCGCAGTCATGTCAGTGCTCATATTTGCTTGTGGTCATGAACCAGACAATGATGACAAACCTAAGAAGAAAAGCGTTGACAAACCTAAAAAGAAAAGCAGCAGAAGTAGCTCTGGTTGGGGTGGCGGTGGAGGTGGGGCCGGAGGTCCTATTTTTTGGGGTGCTGGTGCTGGAGTAGGCGCTGGTTGCCGTGGTGGCGGTGCTGGCTGCGGTGGTGGTGGTGGCGGCGGTTGTGGCGGCGGCGGTTGTGGTGGTGGCGGTGGTGGAGGTGGTTGTGGTGGTGGCAGTGGTGGTGGTGGCTGCGGTGGCGGGGGTGGTGGTTGCTGAGTTTGTAGCAGAGTTAGTGGCATCAGTAACGCATGCAGAGCTAATGTTAAGAAAAGAAAGGTAGTATTGACTTACTTATTTTCAGTTTAATATGATGTTATGGATGAGTATTCTTGCTATTGTGACACATTGAAATATTTCTACCAAGTAGATACAATTAATTTTATTCATCATGACCCATAATATAATGTGGTTCTCGCGTCTCCTCCTGTTTTTTTTTTTTTTTTTTCTCTTTCTTTTTTTTCTTTTTATCATTTTTTTTTTTTTTACAATTATCTTTTCACCTCTCTTCTTCACAATTTATTTATTTATTTATTTATTTATATTTTATTTTCCAAAAAAAAGATTGTTGGGGGGGGGGGGGGGATGCAGAGATTTGTTATTATTGACAAGGAGCTAAATTCCAAAAAGTACATTTTAAATCAAGTCTTGAAACAATTATCAAGAATAGCAGTAGAATATCATCAAGAAACTTACAAGATTGAAAAAAAAAAAAAAAAAAAAAAGGGTTTATTTTCTTGTATTATTTTTCAATAATTTGATCAAAATTTACTGTTTCGAAATTAAAATTCTGAACCTATTTTAACGACTCTCTAGTCATGGTTGATAGATTTTCTACACAATGAATCCTAATAACACATAAAAATATCCATATTTGATCCATCGTGAAGGGGTCAAATTGTCCAAACTACATTCACTCAGTATCCTCCTAAAATTCCTTGTTCTTGTCTTCTGAATTTGTGTTTTTATAGAGAGACAAACACCTCCAACATGGGATTTTCCAGAGATTCATGATTCTTCTGCATATTGATTCCCCGGGTTCCTTTCCGTCTGTCATATATGATCTCGTCCCTCTATGCAATTCTCTCTGCAAATCATAGTAGTTATTATATGTTTTTCTTATCATTCCAATAAGCTTGAGTGAAACAAAAAATATAGAATGAAAATAAAAACATTCTTACGTTAGAGATGAATTTGATTCCGATCTTGATCTCTCCTTTGTAAGTGTCATCTTCAAGAACCACATTATATGGAGCTGGTATCAGTTCTATAATTCCTTCGTCGTTTCCCTTCATGATTATTCGATCAAGGTAAACTCTGCATTGCATAAAATCATTAATTAATTATTAGTAACAACAACAACAACACAATGTATGCCCATAAATGTTTTTCTTTATAAAAGAAAAAAAATCGAAATGCAAAGATGCTTCGACTAAGGAAATTGTTACATGGTTTCACCGACAAATCCACCATCAGAGAAATATTTCTCATCCATGATTTTAAGTTTAAGGTCTGTCAAATTTTCCCATTCGGAGGATGGGAATTCAAATGTGAATTTCTCATTCCAGTAAACTTCTCCATGATGACCTGCACAACCCAACTCTGTTACTAGTATAAATAGTTAAGAACATCGACGTTTTAGAAGAGACTAGACATGACTAACCTGCTGAAGTTTTGCTTCTATGCACTTGAGTTCCACATTCAATAATAACATAATTGGCTGATTTCCCTGTGATAAGATTAAATTCAGACTGTTAATAAGCTATAATTAGTACAAACTAGATGATAAAATGAAGAAATTTGTAAAACAAAGAACAGTGTGCCTTCTGTACTACATGAAAACTGTACACATGTTGCATTCATGTTCATCAACTGAGAGATAGGGATAGAGATAGAGATAGAGATAGAGAACCAATGAGTTTTGTATGTCTTATGCCTTCAGCACTAACAAGAAGTACTTCAAGGATTCCTCCTTTCATGAGAGAGATTTCAAGTGTACGCGATGCTGGTCTTTGAATTTATATTACTGATAGTAGCAGTTACAAAAGTTAATTCAATATAACAATTAATGAAAGAGGTATAAGCAAAGAAGCAAATTTAGATGTTTTAAATGAGTAATAAATCACTAATTAAGCCACACAAACTATAACAGTATACATAATAAATATATAAATTCATATTTACTTTAAATAAATAAATAAATAAAAAACTTATACAGACCATATCATACATAGACTAGCGATGGAAGGAGCAGACTAATAAAAGTGCAGTCAACACTTTACCAAGTATTACCCGATGTTGGAACTGTGGCCATATAAATTACTAACAGTTATCATAAAAAAGAGACCTATTGATCTATTATTAAAAACAAATTAAGGGTGGACTATTAATCATCATGCGACCAGTCTAAAGCAGGCAGAAGCAACATGGACAAAATGGCTTAGAAAGGAGGAAACAATCCACATTTCTGAAATAATATATGGTACACATATGAATCTCAACTAGGATGTGGTTACCAAAACCAAGAAAAGAAAAAGAATAAGTACTAAGTAGGAAAATATTCCAACAAACAAATGATGCACATTCCTTTAGTAAATATAAATTTTACAAATTTATTTCCAACATTTTACAAGTTTAGTGAAAACAACAACATGCAATCTGTTGAGACTTGAATTATCAATCTAATGATGTCAAATCAATGTAAATAATGTACAATTCATAAATTTGATTCAATCATGCTGTATCCCAATTCCTTCCTCAAGCCCTTCATGTCCACCATTTTTCTCAGCCTCTCCACATCCTCCCATCTACCTTGGTCAGCATACAAGTTTGACAAAATCACATAATAGCTAGTATTTTGTGGGTCCAAACCAATGAGTTGTTCGGCCACGAGTTCAGCAATATCAATGTACCCATGAGTTAATCTACAACCAGCAAGAAGAGCTCCCCAAATTCTTTTATCAGGAGCAATGGGCATTTTGTTCACAAATTCAAGAGCTTCTTCTATATTTCCTCGACGACTGAGCAAATCCACCATGCAAGCGTAGTGTGCAAGTTTAGGCATAATGCCATATATCTCTTCCATAGCATAAAACCAGTTCCATCCCTCATATTCTAGCCCACAGTGACTACAAGCAGATAGAACAGAAATAAAAACAATATCATTGGGCTTTATCCCACAATCCAACATATTTGACAAAGTTTCTAGAGCCTCGCTTCCACACCCATTTATCCCATATCCGTTAATCATTGAACTCCAGCATATAAGATCTTTGACAGGAATATCATCAAAAATAGCCTTTCCTTGCTTTATCCTTCCAAATTTGCAGTAGAAATCAATCAGTGCTGATGTTAAAAATGCATTAGATGAATAACCAGCTTTAGTTACATGACCATGGATGCTTTCCCCGAGCTCTTCAGCATCCATTGAAGAGCAAGCTTGCAATAGACTAACAAAAGTGATCTCATTAGGTATCTCGTTTGTTGCTTTCATCTGTCGGTAAGTATCCAATGCATTACCAGGATGTCCACTTTGAGCATAAGCTGAGATCATTGCAGTCCAGGCAATCAGATCTTTCTGATGGATCTGATTAAATAAAATCATGGCTAACTCAACTCTGCCAAATTTAGCATACATTTGAAGGAGTGCAGTCACTACGGAAACAAAAGCCAGAAATCCACTTTTTAGCATGAAGCAATGATATCCCAGTCCAAAATTAAGGTCTGCCGCTTGTATAGATGCTGCGATTGCATCCCGGATTATAGTCTCATCTAGTTCAAAACAATAAGTTCGCATATTGGAAAACATAGTCAATGCTATTCTTGGGCTCTCATTCTCGACACACCCACGAATCATAGTCCTCCAAGAGATGAGATCCTTATTCACGATCTTATTAAATACTCGAATGGATGCCTCCAAATTCCCACATTTTGCATACATATCTACAAGTGAGTTCTGAACATTGGTAAGGGAATGTAACAGCCTCTTTATAGAGAACCCGTGTATCTGTTTGCCAAATGACAAAGCAGCAAGATCAGCACAAGCAGGTAGTATACTTACCAAGCTCACGTGGTTTGGCTGTACACCATGAAATTGCATTTCTCTTAGAAACTTAAACGCTTCCATGTACTGCTCATTCCTCACACAGGCCGAAACCATTGCACTCCATAAAACTACATCCTTCTTGTCTGTCTGATCAAACAGCTTCCAGACTATTTCCATATCCCGTGTAGAATATATGCCAAGAAGGGCTGTTACCACTGTTGTTTCTGACTCACACCCCATTTTGATCGCCAACCCATGCATTTCCTTTATCATATTTTTCCAACTCAATAAACCAACTGCCCGTATCACGCTCAAAATTGTCACGTAGTTCGGCCTCTGCTGCTTCATAAGCATAGTCTTGAACAAAGCAATGGCATCTTCTGGCTTATTTCGCCTCACCAACCCAGATATTTTTGACGTCCAAGATACTATCTTCTCATTTTCAGCGAACAACTCAGTCGGGTCTCCGAAATATGAATGGGTTCTACACAATGTACTATGAGCCAAACAAAATATGGAATTTCGTTTAAAAGGGTGTCTCTGGGTAATTCCGTCGAACAGTTTGTATGCATTCTGGAAAAGAGGATACATATCATACATTCGCCTTCACATATGTAATCTTCGGATAGATCAAAATAATCACCTTTCACCGCTGCAAATCAAACTCCTTTATCTCTTTTGTTGGACATATTCTCACTACCATTATCAGCACACACATATTTTCCTGTTCTACTACAATACTAGGGAAGAGGGGTTCTTGTTCTACCTTCCCTATGTTTCCAGTATGTCCTCAATATAAACATCTTTGGCAAGACACAAAAATCACAAGCTAATGATAACACAAGTCTGTTATTGTTGATTATAAGAAAGATATAATATATATATATATATATATATAATTAAATATGTGTCTGTGAATACTAAAAAATGGATTGAAAAGAAAGTTTAATAGGAGTCTCACATTTGCCCAATTTAGGCAAATAATATTCTCAAGCAATGATATACTAAAAGGTTAGAGGTGTTTCTAGTCTGGAATCAATGCTCCCAACATTGAATTGACGTTCGGACATTAAAATTGAAAAGAAAAAAAAAAAAAAAAAAAATTTAATTTACATTTTAAAATTATTTTTTTTAATTCTAAATTCAGGATTCAATGCTTTCAAATATAACAAAAATAATATTGAGATTTTTTCAAAAATTTATTTATAAGTAAATAAAATACCACTCGAATTAAATTTAATACGTGGTACTTAATAGCACTTTTTCTTGTTTTATTTTAGTCACAATTAATCTTTACTATATGAAATGTATACTAAGAAAACTAAGATACCCGCACTATCGATATTGACCGGAGGAAAGTGCGGACCCCACAAAATGTGTAGTAAGGATTAAGCAAACATTGTCATGTTTTTATGGTCTCTCTCAATAAGATAATATAGTTTGTTTCAATAAACAGAAAGAGCAGCTGACCAATGTCATTTGGTCAGTTGCTCTTTCTGTTTATTGAAACAAACTATATTATCTGATTGAGTAGCCTCATTTTTGAAACCAAATGTCATCGAGGTCAGCTGCTCTTTCTGTTTTTGAAAGCAAAGTAGCGAAGTGTGAAGTAAGATCCCATTGGGGGAAGGGAGATTATCGTCTGAGCAAAGCCCAACCATAGAAACCTAAACTGTATTTTATAGGAGTTGATAATTTTCTAGTTATCAAAAGTTGTAATCTATTGGTATGTACTTGATGACTTCCAAAGAGAAAGAGGCTTCAAGTTCTCTCATAAGGCAAAGTGAGTACATGTAAGTTTTTAGTGAAAATTAAAAATAATAATAATCCCCCGTAGCTAGGTAAATTCTAGAAAGCTTTGTTTTTTTTTTTATGAACAATGTCTCTCCCACTTCTTTACAATATCAGCTCTTCACATTTGTAAATGTAGAGAGCCACGCCAGCCTTATGGTCATCCCAGTCAGATATGGTATTGCCTGAGTTGGCTAATTATATATATTTTAATTTATTTTAGAGAGAGGAGAGAAAGTAGGGCAAAAGTAGGGCCCACTGATTGCAAATGCTCGCTGCATGAATCGAGCTACCTAAAATGTTTTGTGTGAGGCTTGCCATGTAGCCCCACACCATAGTAGTTTCCTCACTAAACTGCCTTCCTCTCGCTACAAATTAGGGCATACTGGATGCTCATGGGGTTAAAAATTCACCCATATCCAATAAAAAGTGTGGAGCCTAATAATACTGTACACTTTTACCACGCTTTGAATCCCAACTAGAAAGTATCATTTCTTGTAGCAAAATAAGGTACCTTAAACATTCACAACGCATCATAATGAGAACATAGGTACTGGGAAAAAAAATCATAATGAGAACATACTAATTCCCATTTATTTATATCAACTCCTTTCTCCTGATAACAGAGATTCTGAACATTACATGGTTTCAGCGAAAAGATCACTGATCATGAAATTTTATACAGTCCCACTGAAATAAAACTAACACAAATGATGGAATAGGTAAATTACATCCAAGGTTTGGTTCTACATCACTAAGTCACTGGTCAAGACAATTAGCAAGTTTGAAGGTTTAGGAACCATAAGCAATGCATGTTAAGAAGTAGATGGGAGAACTCAAGTCACTACTGGGGTAATACCCGTTACATAACAATTAAGAAGCAAATTATACAAACTGAAATCCTACAAATACCGGTTGATCAATATCGACCTGGCTCTTCAACACTTTCCGGCAATCCTTGAAAGCTCTTGTTTGATCATCCTAGCTGATGCAACTGCTGCTCCACGAAACTGGAAAATCGCGAATTAAAGAATCATAATTTTATAAATGATGAGGGTGCACATCTGGTACCAATTTCAAGGAATAATGACTTTTCGCGTCCACTAAATTCATAAAATTCACTTGAACAATGCAGCTAAAGTGCTACAATTCATTTTGAAGTTGTTCCAAAAGTCGGTGGGTACCACATGCACTTTTTGAGAAGAAAATATAAATTCAGATAATTTAGATAAGGTGACAACTATCTTTTTCACCTTCTTTTTCTCCTTTTTCATGATGGAATAGGCTGTTAGAAAGCATAATATTGGTCAATGAAGTCATTATCCCTTGAAGTTACTTTCAAAAGCATCCTGATTATAGGAGAAAAAAAGGAAAAGGCAGTCACATAATCTCCTTTAATTTGAAGTACGAACCTTAGATTGAACGGTTAAAGTGAGAATGCCATCAACATTAGATGATTGAACTGAGTGAGCATCCAAGTTGAGATTGTTTATAACATCCATGATATCGAGCAATAAGTATTCTCTAGAAGGACATCTCATCTCAATCAGAACTTCCTGCTCTTTAATGCTAACTTTCATGTCTAACTGTGGACCATCTTTTGGAAGAATGTTACTGAGTTCTGGGCCGGTTTCATCAATATCACAAGCCTTCCTCTTATTTATCCAAGCTTTCTTGGTATAATCAATCCTTCTGTTTTCATAGTTATCAGATGTTTGCTCAACCATGTCTGGATTTTTCCTTCGAGCTGTTCCTTCATACTTGGCTAAGCCAACACAAGATTCCAATTCTCCAACTCTGGCCTCAAGCTCTTTCAAGTATTCTATTGTGTCACCTAGGATTGATGCTTTGTCAATCTGCATCAACACGATGAATGAGAATAACATAGACATAAATACGTTTCACGAGTTTCAGAATATATTTCATTACAGCAGCAACGGCATAGTCCACATAAATCATTTGAGAAAATAATACAAAACTAAAATGTGTTTTGGTTGGAAAATAAAAGCATTTTAGGAAATAAAAGACCTGTCTTGACATCTGGAATATCATTTATATTTGTGATGGTTTTGCAAAGTAGTTGTATCTATGGGATAAAATCACGGCAAGCATACTTATTTGAAAGTTGTGTAGTTCTTTTTCTTACATCCATAAATTTTGTTAAATGTTCAAGCAGCATAAAAGCAAACACAATATTTTTCAGTCGATGACAACTGAATTACCTTGCTTATAGAAGGAACCATTGACTTGAGGACCAAAAACTTTTCATCCTCTGTTATTTTTTCTGGCAAAGCATGTTTCATGCAGATCTCATCACTTTCTGGTTTCCGGATCCAATCCTCTCCAGAGTCTTCATTTTGGGACTTCAGTGAGCTACCTCCATACATTAAAGGGACATGAAATAGGATCTTCTTTAACATTCTCTGCTGCTCCTGAGGCCTATGACCGTCAACCAGATTCACTTTCTTCCAACACCTGAAGCTGGATTTGTGATCACAACTTTGAAAACGCAGGCTCTCCATCAACAGGGGAGAATGTTTAAAAAATGTAGAAAGAGTTCTTTTATAGTGCAAGTCTTCATGGTGTCCAAGGTCCAAGGAGCTAAGTTTTGTGTGGTTGCATTCTTGAAGTTCTTTCAAATGAACATTATTTATATTTCGACCTTGGGGGGCAGAAATAACCTTTTCTTGTTTCACAAAAGCTTGAGATATGCAATCACTTGAATTCATGGAACCTTGAATGCAGTTGCTCAAGTCATCATCCATGAAATGCCAACTCTGAACTTGAGAAGCTCCACCATTAACACCCTCAAGCATGAAGGAGTCCTCAGTCTGGTGATTATGCTCACAGCCATTCGAACAGTCATCAGGAGAATCAATTGTGAAATCTTCCTGGATATTTCCATCTAATTTATTAAGTCCCGCCTGATCAAACTCGATATCTTCTATTGGGGAATATAAATTCTCCAAAGCCATTGTATCAAGAATTTCATGCTCAACCTTGGCACACATGCCATCTTTATCATCATCTGGGTTACGAGGAGCAGAGGAAGATTTTTCGGAGCAATCAAGCTTTGAGAACTCCAATAAAGTAGTTTTTATATGTTGAATTACACTAGGATCCTCCAATACCTTAAGACAACAAAAATTAAAGAAGACAAACGACTTATTGAGGATGATTTTGTACTTCAGAAAATTAATCTACAACAGAATATAGTAGTAAATCACTTTTAGAGAAGAAACAGAAAAGAAGTTACCAACTCAGTAACACCTAGCTCAATGACACCACCCAAATGGGGAAAACATACAACAGTCTGCCAAAAATAACCGCTGTTGTGAGTACTGATATTTGTCATAGAAATATTACAACTAATATCAGCAAGAATGTTGATGTCTAACATTATGCATCATATCTACATGTACATGAACTGGAATGAGGTACAGATTTGAATAAAATTTGGCAAACAGACAAGTATTCTGGCAATGGGAGTGTTCTATATCTACATTGCTATATATCTAACGAAAAAGTGTTAAGCTAAGACAAATTAAAGTAGTGAAAAAGAATTACAGAAAATTTGTTTTATGCAAAAATATCAAACTTAATATCAACAAAAAGCTTTTGGGTGAAATAAGGTTTTTTTTGCATAAAGCAAAAATATTGCCTAAATTAAATCATGCTGGTATTGTTTTGGATTGTTTTGTTGCTATCAAATACATTCAAAGGAGGCTTGAATACAATTATGTATTCTGAATTTCGTGTCAGAAACCACAGCAGGGATTGGGAGGAATGGATCTACTTCTTTGATAATAGAAACATAAGAGAGTCTGTTATAATCACAAGGTAAATAAAATCCTTTTAAGTTAGAAAGTGAAGTTTCATTTTTATTTAAATTGGGCTCTCTCAGTCTCGTTTTTGTTTTGAGAAGGGCAGCATGGTCCAAAACCGCTCAGCTGTAGCATTCAGCAGAAGATAAACAGCGTGAGCAACCTCTGCCAGTGTTTGAGATTGTAAAAACAGAAACACAAGTAAATGAGTCCAACATTTTTAACTAGCATATGTCAATCTGGTTTTCTTATATTTTAATTCCAATTAATAATTTCAGAGACCAATCCGATTTTTCAGAGAGATCTGTAGTTTTTTCGTTTACCATGGATTATAGTAAATTCGAAAAGTATTATTCATTCTTCCTTTGTTGATCAATTCAGTATAGCCATGGACCTATATGCACAATGTGAAGTATTATATGATTTTGTTAAACATAGAGATCATCGTACCTGAATAGATGCGCTCTGGGAACGATGATTTTTAAGATCCAGCGATTGAAACAGAAGAAAGAAAATGAAAAAAATAAAGTAAGTTAGCATACTAAAACATATGCCATACAACTTGGCCTGTAAACCAATTGAAATTGGCATCAAATTTAGAACATATCTCAACTCACCTTTGCTAGCAAAGATCGAGAGAATATTTTGCTATCAGCATATTGAGCATTGCATAACCAGATGGGTTGACCAATTGCTAACGCTCTTCCTGGCAAACTATGCAACAATGTGGTGGAAGAGTGGTCACAAATCATAGTGTTAAATGTATGCAAATAATAATAAAACCTTGGATAAATACCAAGTTTCACGGTATGTCCAAACTACAATGAATTGTAGTTTAATGCAGAAATAACAACAACTCTACTACTACTACAAAGGAAAAAGTTTAAGGCACATTTGGACAAACCATGAAACTTGGTTATTCCATTGTATTTAGCCATTAATTTCTAACAATTCATATTTCAAGAATGTGGTATTACTTATAAAAAAAAAATATTAAAAAAATGGGAATTACATGAACTTGTGTCCACCATCATTAAAAACTTGGAAATTGTCACTTTTCTGAATTTTTGAATATAATCCTATAAAAGAATCAATCTTTATAATTACAATCGTGGATGATGGTTTTGCACGTTAAATGCTATATATATCACAATGTTCCGTTTAATTTTCATCGATTCATTATTAAGCTCAACAACAAATAGAAAATAAGAAATGTTCAGATCAGTGGAAGAGAGTTTAGTACCCTTGGCCAGGGTTGAACACAAAGGACATGCAAACCAAGTAATACCACTCTGCATCTGAGAGATCTTCTGGAGACAAGGAAGCAGAAGGCCTCTGAGCTTGTTGATCGGTTTCGCCTTCTAAGAGAGACCCATACAGCTCCCTCAATTGTTCACTTCTCTGCAAACCCATTTTATCTGCTTTAAGCTCCATGGCTTGGACTGTCTTCCTTGTCTTAATATCTCCATTATAGTACCCATCACCCCATTCCAGTACCCTAAATAATATTAAAACCCAAATTTTCTGAGAGCCAGCAATGAGGAGTGTGGAGGTAAAATGCATGTAAATGGAGTATTTTTAAGTATGTCTAGTCAAGTCAAAAGGATGTAATCATAAATGGGCGCTTCTTCATAGTTAAGCATTATCATATATTTATTGTCAATTCTTTTTTTTTTCCCAAAAATTTTATTTTTTTTTTTTGAAAAAAAAAATAAAAAGAAAAAGAAGTTGGGATCACTTCTTTGAACCAGTGCATAATAATATGATGCTAGCATAAAGCCATAGATTTACACATTTAACAAATTAAGTAAATTCCAAAACCCTACATTAACACTTTCAACTCCACAACAGAGCACTTTACCATTTTTTGCAATGAAAAGAAAAGGAAGAAGACAAAGCTTGGAGATCTGTACGCAATCAGAATGGGGAAGTGCTAATTATGGTTACAATAATAACAACTTTTCATGGAACCCAAACCATTTAGTGTTTATACATACCAGATCCAGAAATTCATTTAAACCCAGATACAGAAATTAAAGAAATACAATATATCAGAGAAATGCTAGAGAGAGAGAGAGATGATGAAATAGTGCCAAATGTGACATACCCTTCTTGTGTAGATGACAGTGACCAGAAGATTGCATAGCTCCACTGAACACTCCTAACAGCAACAGCAAGCTGCTTTCTCATATTTTCTGGCAAACCCTCTTGGCTTTGCATCCCATTAGCCATTTTCCAACACATAACCCTAAAAATTAACTCATACAAGTTAAAACCTAACAATCATAATAGTCAAAATAAGAACAAAAAACCCACTTTCAGATTTCTGATGTGAACACAACCTTTCAGATGAATTTGTGGCTCTGTTAAGATTGAACAAACAAATTGCTTTTGCTTATCAATTCATAGCTGCAACTAATTACTTGGTTTAGCTTAGTTCATCCTTTGAGAAAGGTAGTGAAACACAGTGACTTTTGAGCTGGAAAACAAACAGATACTAAAATTAGAGACCATGATCCATATGAAAAATAATACATACCTATATACACACACACACCACTTTAGGAGGAAAATGGATTATACTGACCATCTTGCTAAATTCCCACTTTGATTTCCTTCCTCAGACTGGAATTATTCCTGCACTTTGGCCAAAAACTTTCTTGGATCCCAAAAAAAAAAAAAAAAACGAGGATAATTTCTTTTGTGGTAGGGTGAGAAGAGCTAGCATAGCAGAAAGCCAAATAATACTAGTATCAGCTTTGTAAATTACTTTTCTTGTTTGGAAGCTCTTAAAAGCAGTCTTTTACTATGAAGTCAGACCACTTAATTTTGGGGTACAGAAATATGGAGACCCTTGTGACTTTGTCCCTCAAAACCCCAAGTACTAATTTTTACTCTTATTTCTGCTAATTGAAGCACGTTTTGAGAAAATTGGGTAAATTACTTTAATTGTGTCAAGGCAGAGGAGAGACCACTTGGTTTTGTATGCATTAAAGAACACAAATGAACTTGGGGACATCTAATCCAACAAAATTTTCTTTTATGTTGTTTTTTTCTTTGTTTGATAGCTGAAGGTTGGCAATTGAGCAGCGAGTGACGACTGACACAAAGCTAGAAGCTGGTCCCACTTTTATGGAGAGAGAGTGTGTGTACTGTGTGTGTTATATAGTTATATACTTGTATCTATTCACATGAAAGCTAAAGCGACCAGACCTATTACGGCTGCCAGAAGAGGGAGTAGAGTAAAAAGAGAGGAGGAGGAAGTGAAAAAAGAGAGAGATGAAAGGAATTCGATTTGAATTTTCAAAATCAGGTTTCAAGATTCTGAAATTAATAAAATAAAATAAAAAAGTATAGGTTTACTTAATTTGTTACTCTGAAAATAAATTTTTATTTTTTAAGATGAAAGGAATTCGATTTGAATTTTCAAAATCAGGTTTCAAGATTCTGAAATTAATAATAAAAAAAAAGTATAGGTTTACTTAATTTGTTAATCTGAAAATAAATTTTTATTTTTAAAAAATAAAAATATATATATATATATATTATTTTTTAAAATTCAGTTAAGAAAAACCTTGTTTTTAGATAATTGAACTTTATTATTGTCTAAGAACGGTCTTTTATTTTCTGAATTCTTAATAAATATTTTTTGAATTACAAGTCAAGCAACTCCTATATATAATTATATATACATTTTTTATAATTAAAATAAAATGAAATAATATTTTATTTACTATTTGAGTAATATTTTATTTACTATTCGAATATAATTGAAAATTAATTTTTTGTTTTATTTTACTATTCGAGTATAATTGAAAATTAATAAAATAATATATTATTTATTATTCGAGTATAGTTAAAAATTAATAAAATAAATTTTTAATTTTACTATTCCAGTATAATAAAATATTTATTTTAATTTTATTTACTATTCAAGTATAATTGAAAATTAATAAAATAATATTTCTCTAATTATAAAATAATTAAATAATAAATAACAATTATTTGAAAACCAAAGTTTCATGTTGGAGTTATGAGAATTGTGAAGAAAATGATAACTACTTTTCAAACGTTTTAAAATGTGAAAGTCAAAATAGAGTTACCAAACTGATTTTATTGCCGTTTCATAAAAAAAAAAATGAAAACCACAATTGAAAACCAAAACTGAAAAAGTTATCAAACAGGTAACTGATTAATTTTTGGATTTTGTACAAACAACTTTCATGAAACTTTCAAATACATGAATTTTTTTAACTATTTTTTTGTTATAAGAATTTTTTTTTAATTAAAAAGAGAAAAAGAAAATCTTTGAAGATTTAGATTACAAAAAGTTGTTCTTAAAAAAGTGACATAAAAAAGGAAAAAAAGAAAAAACTGACAATTTTTTAGTACTTTAAAGTCAAGTGGACAACAATATGGTTAGATTAAGCTGACCTTCTTTATTATGTGTTCTTGTCCCATGCTTAGTACTGTGTGGTGATAGTTATTATACCACTTACTCACGCTCATATAAGTTAAAAATAAAAATCTATTATGAAAGAGCATCATTGTGATATCTTTTACTAAAAAAAAAAAAAAATTAAATCAAATATTGATTGATGTGCACAACAAATTAAAATTTTCAAACCAAATTGTTCTTATCTTTGGCTCCTAATTGCTCTTTTAATACCTAATTATTATTCCATATACATTGATATTAATTTATGTATATAGTACAAAGTATGAGTGTATATGGCATATTACATGATGAGCTTTAATGTGGTCAAAAGAAATTTTAATAAGTATGCGTCTTTAATGGAAAGAAGGTGGGGGACATTATTGGAGGACGAAAGTAAAGGTTACTACTGTAATAATGAAGTGTCCGTCTGTTTGGATACTCATGTAAATAACTTTTTCCCTTGTCCTTTTGGAATTGTAACATTCCCCAAAAACAAATGTGGGCACCAATGGAAAGTGACTTATAAGGGTGGTGGGTTGTTGAATCATTTTTAACATGTGAATTAATATAAATAAATTAAAATTTTATTTATTGGGTTTTAATTAAAAGATAAATAAATAATATTAATTATAAAAATAATAATAGATAATTTAGATTAAATTCAATTCGTAAATTCAATTCGATCCGATCCGTTATCACGGATCGGTGATTAGTTAAGATTTGTCTAATACGTTTAGAGTCAGGGGCGGAAGGACCGTGTGCCCGGAGGGCGTATGCCCCTCTTGAAAAAACAAAAATTAGTACTATTATGTATATTTTTTGTTTGAAAGTTCAAATATGCCCCCCTCAAAAAAACATTTAATGATATATTGAGGGTGATTTAGTCATTTTACTTATCAAAATATTCAGTCATTTGAACTGCACGACTGTACTAACTATTTTATACTATAATTTGCAAATGTTTATTTTGGCATTAAATAGAAATATTATCAAAATATATATTTGGTTCTTATATTTATCAAGTATTTTAAATGTCCTTTTCAATTCAACAAATCAATATTGGCATTGAATGATTTTTTTTGTTTACTTTTTTATTTGAAAAAATAAATAAAAAATTTTGATCTTAGTTGGATTTTTTTGTTATGAATTTTTTTTTTTTTTAATGTTAGTTGGATTTTTTTTTTTTTTGTTTCTTCCGTCAAATGCACTACGCCTTCCCTAAAGTTCAATTCTGACTCCACCCCTCTTTGAAGGGGATCGAATTTAAAATTAATATCTAATCTAATCCGATTCATGACCTTTAAAATTTTAATTGATATACGATGCAGCAACTTACGTACATACACCGGTATATGTCCAGGAGAAAACAAATGTGGGCACCAATGGAAAGTGACTTATAAGGGTGGTGGATTGTTGAATCATTTTTCAACGTGTGGCCTCGCCATATAGATTCTTATTTCCTATGTCTATGACCTATCTGTGTCACACCAAAAAATAATAATACCGAGTGGTAATCAGAATTCAGAATTGGATATGTTGGATGGTTGAAAAATTAAATTCTAGGATCAGATAGATATAGCAGGCAAATTAGAAGAATCCACCTGTCCACCTCAGGGACAAATCATTAGTGGCCACGTGATCTAATCACCCAGGTAGAAGAACCACTGAAACGAAAAAATAAAAAACTGGAAATTAATAAAATGAGCATCAGATTAAAAGTGGAGAGAAATCCGCTGCGATAGTTACACCAGCTCTATATAAATACGCATCTTGAGAGCCATAGGGAGGGAGGGCCTCCAAAGGAGGTGGATTGTGATGATTTTATGAATGAATGTGTTGTAGGCGGATACGAAATATTAATAAACTATTACATTGATGAACTACAGATGCACAATTTTATATTGCCTGAGAAAAATAAAAGTGAAATGTTTATATGTAAGTGTGCCACTCTAATTAATATAAAATTTTTAAAAAAAAAAATCTAAAAACAAAATCATATTGGCCGAGGTCTACCATGTGAAAAATAGGTCGATACAAATCCAAAAAAGTCTCCTTTACTTTTGATGATTCAATCTTGGGTTCAGTGTAAATATCAACCTTTCAACTTTTTACACGTGTCATTGCTATATATATATATATATATATTCTTTAGATATTATATTACAGGAAGTATTCAAAAGAAGGATTGTGACACAAACAGTGTAGTGGGATTTAAATCCAAACTATAATATTATTTTAAATATATTGTTCTTATATATAATATTGAAATTATGATTACTTTTTATTTTTCAACCTTTTTTTGTTTAAATTTTATCAATTTATTGTATGTTAACACTTTGGATATTTATTTTCTTAAGAATTTTTTTGCAACTTTTTAGAAATTTGCATGGAGTTTTTAAATTTTTTTTTTTCTTGTGCTAAAGAGTAGTCCAATCCAAAATAAACTAAATATCACTTAAAATTTTTAACATCGGGTTGATCATATCAATAATTCAAATTAATCTGATATTTTAACTCAAAATTTTATTTTATTTCAAATTTAAAATTTTTAGAATAGGTTAAATTTGGTCAAGTTTGAATTGATCATTATGATTAAATTTATAATTTTTCATATATGGAGTTTGACTTGAATTATACTCCAATTTGTTCAACTAGTTGAAGTTGCAGTTAGGGATGGCAACGGTACGAAGTTGGAACGGGTTCGACTAAACCTTACTCCGTTTCATTAAAAAATCTGTCATACTAATTCCGCCCCTATTCCGGAACAAGTTTGTAATTGTTATACCATCCTCGTCCCTATTCCGGTAGACAAAGTACCGACCCCGCCCCATGTATTCCGTTTAATTGTGGGGCACAATGGAGGCAAGTTAAAGAATGCTTCCAGCAAACTAACAAGAGTTTTAAAAATATTAAATATATATTTTATATATATATATAAAAATTAAAATTACATATATAATTGGGGTGGGTTCATCACTAAATTTATCCCTCCCCCAAACATGCTTTGAGTTTTTAATTATTTTATCATATTCGTCTCAAATCCATTTAATGAAACACTAAATTCATCCCATTAAAGGTGAGATCGGGGCGAAAATTTTCGAAAAGAAGGAAATTACCATCCCTAATTACAATCCTATATATAGTAATGATGCGTGTATATATATATATATTATATATTATTATACATACACATATTATAATTTGCGATATAATTTGTATAACGAATTCAAATAAATATTAGTGTAAATATCAGTTCTTATCAAATTCTTAAAAAAATTACCAACCAACACAGCCAACCATATTACACATCCCTATGGTATGCAATGGTGGGACTAACGTGGACTATGTTTAATGGGATACTGGTATTCTGAAAACCGAGGCTGGCTATATTGATTGGCAGATTCAGTAAGAACATGAATACACTGACATATGTGCAGGGCCTATTTAATTAATGATTGTATCGTATCATTAATTAATGCTAATTATGGTGCCTCGTACAAAACCCGAACTAACATTAATGTCTTTGGCTACGCCACTCTCTCTCTCTTAAAGAGGCCATTGGCGGCAAACAACTAATAATATTCACATTCAAGTACAGTAGTGCTACAGAATATAAGTTTTCAAATTAATTCTTAGAAGTTTAACGATACATATCAGTTTTCAAATTAATTCTTAAAAGTTTAACAATTTATAGTTTTGAGAAGTGATGACAAAATTCCTCGCCAGATACCCATCCTACCCGGTTCCATTTACAACCATTATAGAATTAGTTAAATAGTTTTGGAGTGGGATGAAAAATAAGATTGAAAATTCGTATGATCACGGAGTAGGGATAGAAAAATGTCACCACTTTTCACTCCTCTATGATTATGAGGTAGGAGTAGACAAATGTCATCTCGGCCCCACCCCTTTTGTTTACGGTGATAAATTATAATTTTTTAATTATATATTATTTTATATTTAATAGTATTAGGTATGTATTAAGAAAATCCTAATTTATTCTATTATTATCACTAAATATTATTTTCTATTGTTCTTATTTGATAACTTCTATGCATTATTTTGACTTTAAATTTCAAATGAGAAGTTGAATATTGTTTATATTCGCATAAGAGGAAAAACAAAATTATTATACTACTTGAAAATTTGTTTTATCATTTATTTTCATTAGGTTTATATTATAATTGCTAAAATATTCAACAAAACTCAGCCCGTTGCTTCACACCACACCCAAACCGCCCCAGTATGCTCCGCATCATTGACATCCCTAGTTTTGAGCCTCATTTTCGAACATCAATGGATTTAATTATTTTACTTTGACAAATAAGTCTAAATAGTAAGCCTGAATATCATGACTAAAAATTGTTGGTGGTGTTTTTACAAAAAAATACTCTTGGCCTGCTCATTCATTTCTTTGATAGAAATTTAAAATTGTAAGGCTCCGTTTGGTTAGATAGAAATAATAAGAAATGAAAAATGAAAAGAAAATAAATTTTCTAATATATATTTGGTTATGATGAAAATTTATTCAAGAAAACTATAGGAAAATATCATATTATAGTTTGAAAACCTAAATTATTCTTATTTTATAAAAATAATAAAATAATAAAGAATTAGTAATAAAATATATAAAAAAATGATTAAGTTTTCAATTAACTTATATCTTCGAACTACTATTATTTATATATGATAAAAACAATTAGGAATGGAAGTCAAGTTAATTAAAACTTTATCAATGATAAATTTGTTGGTGGGCTTTAATTATTTGAAATCCAGTAAAAACTTGTTACTGCTGTTGTCTCCAAATATCAATAAAGTAGTTAAGTAAATAATATCAATGAAGTTGTTGAGTAAAATAATATCAATAAAATTGTTAGGTAAAATAAGAATACTAAATAAAAAGACGATGTTTTCATAGGAAATTAAAATTTCCCTATGTTTTGTGCAGGAAACATTTCGGATAAAATAAAGGGTTACAAGAATCTTAATTTTCAATAACTTTTCCTTTTTTATCTACCCAAACTAAAAAAAAAAAAAAAATTAAAATTAAAAATTATTATTATTATTTTTTCTTTTCCAGTTGACTCTATCTTAACCAAACGAAGCCTAAATCTAGAACAAAATAAAATTAATTTTGTAGAAAATATATGAGTTGTTGTCACCGTATATCATGGTATAATTCCCTCAAATACAAGTGCCCTAAAATAAGAATTAAGTAATTTTTATATAAGGTAAGGAAAGAAAAAGAAAATGTAATTTCTAGGTAAGGAAATAAAAAGAAAATGTAATTTCTAGGTAAGGAAATAAAAAAAGATTAAAATAAAGGGAGACGATATTCGCACCTCACTTTTCAATATTTGCACTACAATCTTATATGAAATGACAATTCTAACCTTAACTTTACAAGTAAATAATAATAATTTTTTAAATGACTAAACTGTCCTTTTAGATTTCTTCTCCTTACTTCTAATCTTTATTATTTTAGGTCTCTTTTGAGAAGACAAAAACTAAATCGAATAATTTTATTTTTTTTACAGAACCAAGAAATAAAACTTTTATGTTGAATAAATTGATGCTAACTATACATGTTACATAATACTCCTTATAACTCACCGGAGTGTACTTTCCAACGGTCTGACTTAATTTTTACATTTAAAGACAAAAATGCCCTTGCAGATGACCATTGTACCCTCAATTGCTTATAAGACCCATTTGTTGTGAATTTCACTTTAAAATTAATATTTTCTCAAAGTTAATCTTTCTCCTCTTACAGCTGGCTTTATTTTTGGATTTAATAATTTAATGGAATATAATTGTGGTTGCAATGTTAAATCTCCATCTCTCTAATTATGCATGTAATTGTGGTTGGAAATTAATTTTTTTCCCAACTTTTCAATTTTCTGCTCCTTTTCTTTTTTCCCAACTTAATACAAATTATATAATATTATCCGAAGGGAGGAAAAGGAAGAGAAATGATACTCAAATGATATGGAGTAATATAGAATGACAGCGAATCTGCTATTTTATATCCTTCAATGCAATACATTGCATCTACCACATTAATGGAGTATACTAAACACATTCATTTGCATGAACTATGCATGCACTAATAAATTGATTCTTATCATAACCTGTATAGCAACAAAATCCCCTAAACAATGTAACTAAACACAACCAACAACAAAAAAAACAAATTCGTAATACCACAACCACCAATTGCAAAAACCACCACCAACATTAAAATCCAAAAATCACAACCAACATCTGCCACGTCTATGCCCAACATAACAACAACAAACAAAAACAATAACAGAAATAACATAAGAACATATTGATAAATGCATCAAATGCTGTTATTATTAAAAAAAAAACATTTTAGACTCCAAAAATCACCAAAAAAAAAAAAAAAAAACAATTTATTCCATTATCTTGTTGCCTTCCTTGAGCTCCAAAAATCACCAAAAATGGGCCTGCAGTTGCATTTGCATGTGTCAACAGTTGCATTTGCATGTTGGATACCTAATGATACTTAAATTCCTGGGTCCATGGTAGTAGGTCTGTGAAAAACAAAATTTAATATCATTTAACAATAATAAATTGGGTCCGTTGTTAATAATAATAGTTGTAACTTTAAATAAAATCACATACCTTGATGATGATACTTGACTACTCCATAAGATATTCAAATCAATTGATGAATTTTGTGATAAACTATCCAGCAAATTCCCACTTGACGACATTATCATCACCTATGTAACAAAAAAGAAAAACATTAAAAAAATATAAATAAAATGATACAGAATTTAAATCTTCACCCACCTGACCAAAGTCATGCTCCAAGGCAGCATTAATATCTTCACCGACCTGACCAAACTCAATGTTCCAAGTTAGCATTGACATCTTCACCCATCTCAGCAAAGCCACCATCAATAACATTTTCATCAATCTCAGCATTGACATCTTCCATTCCAGCCCATGCTAAGATTTCATCTTCCCAATTAGAATTATCATATTGCACGTCAACTTCAATGTGTTCCAACCCCTCATCCACAACGCGATCAATAACTACCTTTGGCATTGTACCTGTAAAGGAAAAAGTAAAGTTCAAGATAAAGAAACAACATGACAGAGACCAAAAAAAAAAAAAAAAAAAGTAATTGAAAAAAAGTAATCAACCAAAAAAACAAAACAAACACAAAAAAAGAAAAAATGAGCAAGACCAAGAAACAACAAGACAAAAACAAAAAAAAATTGAAAAAAAGTAATTAACCAAAAAAACAAAACAGTATTCATAACAAGTTCACAACAAGATGAAGACCTGTGACAAGTAGAATAATTTTATTTTTTAGTAATTAATATTTTCATTATGCTTCCAAGCAATGGAAGAAAAATATAAAAATTGTAGAGTGATACTGATAGTAGCTAGAAAAACTCCACTGAGATATTGGTGGAGTAGTGGGGAATGGGGATTGAGGGCAACATGTTTAATCATAGTCACCATTTGTGATATGTGCATCTCCAATGGTGGTTTGTATATATATATATATATATATATATATATATATATTAGGTTTCAAACCGCTTTAAAAGTTGAAAAAATGAAATCAAGTTGCAACAATACGATACCTGATAGTTGATAGTGACAAATAATAAAAATCCAAAATTTAAAGGAAAACTTTACTATTTTATAGCCCCACATTTGTCTGATCTCCTATTTTAACTAGTTTGCTTATAATTGAATTAATAATTAATCTTTTTTTTTTTTTTTTTTTTAAAGTTTAAATCTTTACGGAAGATTCACAAATTAATGGCAATGCACAATTTGTTCTATACAATGCTAATTCGATTGACAGTTCAGAAGGTGTACCACTTCACAAATGAAATCGATTCACTATATATTTATACAAACATATATGATATATCTCATACATCAAATGCTCTGATTAAAACTATTGAGTTCAAATTTCCCTATTACATAAGCCCTCTTGGGTGGGGAATGCTACGAATGCTTACTGATTCATTGCGTAAGGCTTGACTGTTAAATGAATGTAGGGGGATAAGAGGGAAAACAAACAAACAACATTTTTCTATAGCCATTTATAGGGAACAAACCTATTTGTTTATTCTCATTTCAGTATCCATTAGAAAGTCTTTGAGTGTGTTCCATTAGGCGGAAAATAATCTTGTACGAAAATCTTTTGCAAAAAGTTAAAAAAAGTGGCATATAATACTTTAAAATATTCTATTCTTAAATCCAATCCAAGCAAATCTCTAATAACCAGCAAATCAACAAAATAAGAGGTTGTAATACAACATATACTTACAGATTGAAGCAAAAATTTCACATGCGCTTGAAGTGAATCCACAATTATAGATGATACACACCATCAAGTGCAATCCTTTCAAAAACTTGGAAAATATTATAGATACACACAATCAAGTGAAACGAAAACCTCATTTTCTCTCTCTCTAATAACTACACCCGTAAATATCAAATTTGTTAACTTAATTAACAGAGGGTATTATAGATATTTTACACGTATGATATTTAATTAGTTTAATAATAAATTAATAAGTGAGGGGTTGTTTAGTAATTGTGTCCTTCAGACCGCCGGAAAGGACACTCCGGTAAGTTATAAGAGGGCAATATGCAACATTTGTATAATTGAGGGGTGCAACTTACTCCCAAAAATAATTTAAAAGGACATTTTACAACAACTCTGTACTTCAAGGATTTTTATTTTTTTGGTGGCTCTTTTGCCTACTTATAATGCACGTACAGTAGTTTTATTATATATAATCACGGGTATGTTGATCATAAACTTTTTTATTGTTGTGTTGTGTCTCTCAAAAATCAGCATAAAGATTAATGTGCATGACCAAGAAGACAAAAATATTCTTATGAGGGATGATCCAATTCTAGATTATTATTATTTTTATTTTTTTAATTGGTTTTAAGTTAAATCCAAGATCCAAAATGACCGTCATAATTGCGGCAAAAAATTAAATTATTTATACAAGTATCTCAGAAAATGAAAACTATTATGGAGATTATTTAGGGTGATAAAACAAAAGAAAAACGATTTAATTGACTATTACAAAACCTCTATAAAAACCAATTCAAATAAAAATCTAATGCAGTTATTCTAAAATTTCAACTCAAACACAATTCTTTCCAACTCAAGCACGATTCTTTCTATAACCTTAGAGCATCTACAACCGTTGTGTATAAATTTTTATTTTTAATTTATATATATATTTTTGTAAATATGATGTGTTATAGATTTTCACAAAAAATCTAAATTATTTATTTTTAGCTCCAGTGGTTGTTTTATACATTTTGTGTAAAAATATATCCCCCAATAACAATCAACCAATGTCATGTTTAGATCCCACATAATTTTTATAAATCTATCTAAAGGGTTGATTTGTTAATGAAAGGAGAAAGAGGGAAGATAAAGAAAATATGGTGATATGGCTGTGTTAAAAAGTAATGTAAAATGCACAACAATTTTACACATTGGTGATGTCCTAGCATATTTTAACAGATTGCTAGAAATAAAAAAAATTTACAATATCATACATGGCACTGTATATTATACACAAAAAAAATATTTTAATAGACGGCTAGATATGTTCTTATTATCTTAAAATTTCATCTCATATATGATTCTTTCCATAACTTTTTTTATTAAAAAATAAATATTAGTTAGAATAATACATAAACAAACTCTTTCTATATATATATATTTCATTTTCACAAACTGGATTTGCATATCTCTTAAATGTATTGGAATGCTTTTATAAGAATTCTATATGAAGTTAGTTTTGGATATTAATAAAAATGGATGATTGAAGAATCTAAATTTTTATTTTATTAATTTGTTTGTGTTTTTTTATTTTTTATCTTATTTATTGTTTTATTAAATTTTCAATTATTACTTTTATTTTTGTGTTTGTATGGGTTATATAACAATTGGTCTGACTCAACAATTTAATTGCAGTGTTTAGAACCTTACTACCATATGTTCAATGATCGCAATTGTAAGATATTTCATCACTATTATCACCATCCTTCTTCTTCTTCTTCTTCTTCTTCTTCTTCTTCTTTTTTTTTTTTTTTTTTTTTTTGGTTAAAGGGAAGCTACTTATCACCATCCTTGCTCCGACTAATTTATCTCACAATTTTTTCTATTCCTTTTCTCTTCCACTCTTCTATGCTTCTGGCCATATGGGTCTTTATTAGATAGGTTTTATTTATTTATTATTTATTTTTACAATTTAATCACTCATTTTTCTTTATAAACATCATTGACATTATTCTCATTGTATCTAATAAGCACACGCATTGACACACATACTTAGAGTGAAAATTTTAAATGATGAATCATATTTTTCAGTTATAACATGTGTTGAAATTATTTCTATAATCAATAATCATGCAATCTTAACCCACATGCCATGAAAATGAATCACTCACATTAATATCATACAACATTATTATTAGTGTATGTCTAATATAGTAAATTTTAATAAAAACACTTTAAATAACATTATTAACAAATAAATTTAAATGTACTTTTAAGTACTTTATAAAATACATTACCAAACATGTTTTTTACTAATAATAATTTTATTACAGCTGTTAAAAGCGTTTTCATCTAACAACCATTCTAAACGAGTTGTTAATATTCTTATATTTTTTTTAGTTACTTTTACCATTTTTTTTATATTTTAATCTCATTACTTAAAATAACTAAAAATTCTTATTAGATTGAGTTTGATCGGATAAATTGTTTTTCTTAAAATCAACCTATTTATAGTTTCTGATCATAACACTTAAATAATTTATATTGCTTTTGGGAGTATTGAATAAATTACTTGAATTTAGTATAGAAGAAAATTTAAGGGTTAATTACACTCACACCATCTGAAGTTTACCTTATTAACAACCAGATGAAAGTTAGTTCATTTTTTAACAATGGCATCCCCTCAGGTTTGATAAATTTGACAAAGACACCCTTGTCACAATGAATTGACATTATTACTCTTTGACTTATTAATGGACCTATTTAAATCATGAAATTACTTTTTTAACCTTTTTTACAAATTAATTTATTGGACAACACTAACCCTTTCTAACATATCAAGCACCCATCCACAATGCTGCCGCCACCACCACCACCTCTTCTTTACTGGTTACAAAGCAATACACACACACACACATATATATATATATTGTAACGAATAAAATTGCAATTCGTAACCTAAACTATAATATATATATACCAATCTATATATATATATATATATATACACACACACACATATATACATGTACTAATGGATCAAACGACCTGGATCAAGTGGCTGTATTCCAAATTCATGAGAAATTTAAAAGAAATCCAGCAAATTGTTACCAAAGAAATCCAATATCATCAAAACTTTACATTTGATCTCTCTATAAGTATATATATACTCTGACACCCATATATACAAATCTGACCACCTTGAACACCAAACTCCACCCCAACCCACATTCATCCACACCACAAACAATCTATAGATAAAAAAGAAAAAGAAAATTAAACAATATGATGTAAATCATGTAATATAAAATATTACTTCCTAACAAAGATGCTAGTCAAATAATAGAAAAACACAATTTCACACATGCCGGCACAAAGATAAACATAGACGAACACCAGATTAGGGAGATAAACATCCCTACCTCCACCACAAAGATGATGACTTGGCTGCACTCAAAACTCACAATATATAACAAATTTCTAATTAATTAGGAAATAAATTGAAAATCAATCAGATTAGGGAATGTAATTTAGGGAAAGATAACTTCTACCAAGCATATATATGCACAGAGAAAGAATAAACCCTATAATCAAGCAAAATAAACATAGACTAACACCAGAACCAAAACGAAAAAGTAGGAAAGAAAAAATTGAATTCTCACATTTCTGTTCGGATCACTAAAATCGAGTGAGAGATACAGCTTCCTTTTATATAAAGATAGAGAGATATATATATATATATATATATATATATATCCAAACCAATTTCACTCCTCCTTATGTATAAGCACATATATATATATAGACACACACGTATATTTATATATAGCCAGATTATTCGCATGAATCTTCAAGATTCTTCCTCCCCAAATCAACTCCGCCTCGACGCCGCCGGCGGAGCTGGTGATTCCGTCCCCTCACCATCTCCACCATTCAATGGTCTCAACAAATTGGTGACGGAGCTTAGTGCCGTCAGTGAGCTTTTCGATCGGATCATCGCCAAGTCACACTACTCCGAGCATGCTGTGGCTGATTTGTGTGTGCCAAATCGCAACTGTTGTGCACTACCTGGTCTTCTGGTTGAGCAGGGCGAGGGGACTGATAGTTAGAGAGAGAAAGTACTAAATAAATTAAATAATAAAGAGTATATATAGGGGTGTTTTGGTCATTTTGCATTTATGATATTTTGTTACAATTAATGACTGTTAATACAACAAACCTCAAGCTCAAGGAGTGTAAGCGTAATTAATCCAAAATTTAATTAAAATTTTTATAATTTCAAATTCAAGCCACAAACTTATGCTCCCAAAATAACATTAGATGAAATGTGAAATTCTAACGATTTGCATTTAGTATTTATACAAAGATATAAAAGTAAGCAAAAAAAAAAAAACCTGTGTCCCAAGTAGTCGTCTGTTTTCGAAACTTGGACTCAATTTACATTTGGTTTCATTTTCCCCCAAGGCCCAAGCTTTACGTGAGCAGCGGGGCTGCCTCTTCGGCACGTGCCAAACGCGTGACTCTCACGGTCCGTACACGCCTCAACCGTGCCAACCCATAAACTGAGGCACGTATGCAACCTGCACACGCGTGAGAAACCCTAGCCCTCGCACGCTCGCACACGCCTCCGATCTCTCTCCCCTCTTCGCCGGTAATCCCTGAACCCCATCACTGTCCTACTCTATCCGCCGTTCCACTCTCGCCGGAGCTTCGGCATTCTCTCCTTCCGGTTTCATTCGGTTCTTTCCGGTTACTCCGCTTCGGTATATTCCCCGGAACATTCTCTCTTTCGGCGAAGCGACGCCATATACAGATCTGTTCTTTCTCATCAAATATTGAATTTTAGAGTTAGGTTTCGGAAGAGAAAATTGAGATTCGTTCTTCAAAAGCTTCATATGCAGAACGTCAAAACACTACACATATATACGTTTGTATGTATGAGCTTTGGCTGAAGAAAGGACATGGGAAGTTGCAGAGAAAACGGCGACTTTCAAGATTTCGCTGTCTCAGATTGTAAAAGACTCGGAAATTATACTTTGTTAACCTGACACTTCTAGGTAACTGGATAACAGTTTTTTTGCTACAAAAATTCCTTTTCTTTTCTATATATTTTATGATTTTACTGGTCTGCTTAATGTAAGATATGGTTCATATTTTTTAAAAATTGTTGCCCGAAAGATGTAAGAACTAAGAACTAAGAACTAAGAAAAAAGGTGGATTTTGTGTGTGTATGCGTTTTTAAGGCTTTAAGCTGATACAATATTGTGATTTGAAACGATTCTAAGATAGATTACTTCAGTGACTCTTTGTCTATATATATTTTTTCGCTAAATAAACTCTTTGTCTATATTTTGCTCAAGCTACAACAATACGATTGAGATTATGTTTAATTTATTGATGCTAATTTTGCCTTTGAAAGCAAGAAATGTACTTTTGAAATGCTGACTATATGATGCCTAAAGTTGTGATACATTTGCTTTTTAATGATTTTTTTTTAATTGTTCTTTTTTGGGGTTGGTTGGATGGCCGGGTGGGGGGTGTTCTTGATGTGTTAAATTTGAGATATGATTTTTTGAAGTTCATGCTGTTACCAAAGAACTCTAGAGTGAATTTTCCATTCATGTTTTCATTTACTTGGAAAATTTTAAGAAGTTCATAATATATAGGGTTGTAAGAGTTCTGCATTACAGAGAGAGAAGGGAAGGGGTAATTATGGCGACAGAGATACAGAGATTCGGTACAAGTGAAGAAGATGATGAAGAAATGGGGATGGATGTGAAAGAAGAAGACTACGGTGATGACGACGACGACGATAAGCATATTGCAACACCAACAATGGTAAGTATTGATGGAGGAAGTGCAGCAACCAGTAGTAGCAATCTGTTTCAACGTCACCAGCAATTTCAAGAGCATTCAGCTTCCCAAGGGGCTCGAAGGTGTAGACCAATGGAAGAAAAAGAGAGAACAAAGATGAGAGAGCGTCAGCGGAGGGCAATAACTGCAAAGATCTTGGCAGGGCTTCGAAGGCATGGAAACTATAATTTAAGGGTTAGAGCTGATATTAACGATGTGATTGCGGCTCTGGCGAGGGAAGCTGGTTGGGTTGTCCTTCCTGATGGAACAACCTTTCCTTCCAGATCACAGGTACATATCTTTAAGGGGCAAATCTTTATTTTTTATATTATCTCAACAGATTGTATGAACTTAGGCAATACTTCTGTACATTAAATTTTTGGTATTTAGTAAGATTTCAACACATTGTACATAATTGATAATACTATTTCAAAATCTCTGGTGCATTTATTTGTTTCTATATTCTAGTTGTGGCAGATTATGGACATAATTCACACTCAAGAGATGTGAGCATAATTGTTCACTTTGAAACAAATTGAAAACCAACATCGTTAGACGTTTAGGTATGTCATAGGGGTGCACAAAAAACCTTTGGAACCTAACCAAACCTTCGCTTCGGTTTGGTTCTTTTACGGTTCGGTTCCGGTTCCAAAATAATTAAGTAACCATTACTTTACAGTTTCGGTTCCAAAATAAGGAACCGTTAGTTTACGGTTCTGGTTCTAGGTCCATTAGAACCGAACCATAAATTAAATATACATATTTATTACAGCATTAATAAACAATAATATTAACATATGTCAGAAAGATAAAACTAAAAACAAGTACACAACAAAATGTTTTAGACTACACAAAATGATAAGGCTACTGTCAAATGGTTTTCTACTTCTAAATTTCATATTTGTTTCACAAAATCAGAATAATAGCTCATTTTCTTTTAGGTTACCAATATATTTTATTTCTTGGTTGAGAGGTTTATTATTGCCCATTTGTTGTATAAACTTGTATTTGCTTTGATAAGCCAAATCCATGTGGTTGGTAATGAGTTATTATTTTGAAAGGTTAAAAAAAAAAAAAAGGTGGTTCAGATCCGAACCGAATCAGTCTTTCACGGTTCCGATTCCAATTTTTTAGGAACCGTTGGAATCGGTTCGGTTTTGATTTAGCCTGGAACCATACCGAACCGGATCGTGTGCACCCCTAATATGTCATAGGTGCCTAAGCATCATAACAGTTCTTGACCTTACAGATGATAAAAGTAAGACGTGAAATAGAGTACATCATGGAAGGAGAAAAAGAGGATCAAAGGACATTTTATTTATTCATGTAAGCAAATAGTTAAGTGCAATTGAACCTCTGAAGTTGGAAAATTTAATGCACTATTGAGTTAACTTAGGTTAGGTCTAACTCAGTGTTATGGAAAATGACTCAATCTGGATGATTGGACTTCTGGCCTTGCAACCAGGACCTAGGTTGTTTAATTTGAATGGTTAAGGAGAGAACCTGTGACAACCAGCTGGAGTGTGCCTTGGGTTTCATAACACAAAAACTCAAAATTCTTGGAATAATTGGAGCTTGATACAACGACCTCAAGAATGCAACTAACAACCAGCCATTGGGCTACCTCTCACTTGTCTGAGTTGAATAGTAAGCTAGTCTCAAAATTACACAAATGCAACAGTACCAATATTAATAATGAAACAGTACCAACTTTTCTTAATTTCTAGATTTCTATTACTAGTGAAAAATACCAACTTTTCTTAATTTCTAGATTTTCTTTCTGTATTACGTAATTATTTAAATTTAGAATGACATTTTTATGATGTTATGCTTTTTGAGCGACTAGCTCAACGGCTGAATGTATGAGCCATTGACTCGTCACCAGGTTAATGCCAAAACGGCTTTAATAGCTATGGTATAACTGATCAGATGCATCCCTTGGTCATTATTCATTTTCCTAGTTTTTCCTAGATCCTCAGGAAGATTGTTGGTGTTCCAGTTACGAGAGAGGATACGAATTCTTTGATCTAATACACAAATGCAGCTTCGGGTGCGAGGGAGTAAATATCCACCTGGCATAATGTGGAAGCTGGGAAGGATCTTTGTTCCTGTTGCCACACTGCATGGAAACAGGAGTATCATCTCGGTTCTGCAGATCACAATCACATCTCTCTCTCTCCCTCTCTTCCTCTTTACACACACACATGCAGCATCCGCAAGCCTGAGAATGGCATAAATGATTGCAACACACATCAACATGCACCATGTACAACCTTCTATTTCAATTGAATTTCCAAGATACCCAAGTGTCTTCTCTTTTACTGCTACAGGATACAAGAACTACCGGTGGTATGTCTACTACAGTGGTGACTTCATCATCTTCCCATATGTCTCTGGAACAGCCCCCCCCAGCTTCCATGAAAGGAATCTCTTCTGGCCATCAGAGTTTTGTGGAGTATAATGCTAGCATGAAAAGTGTTTTTGTGCCCACCTCATCCCCTTATGATGTATCCTCAAGTGCTCGGTCTCAGACTTCAGGTTTCTTGGGAGATGAAGGAATAGAGAATCATCCTCTAGTTGGGGGCTCCATGGATACTGTTGATAACAAACAGGTATGATTAGCTCCATAATGTTTCAGAAGCTGAAATTTTGAACCTCTTTATTATTTCTCAAGTTTGGGGACAATAGAAGACAATTTTATGATCAGTTATAGCCCAAAACTCACCTTATATGTTTTGCATATCCTATTTTGGATTGTAACACTGAGCTCTATAGATTTGCCTATGATTTCAAATAACTTCCCCTATGACTGCGCGTCTATGATTTTCAAGTTGCACATAACCTGATGCATAAATTCTTTATTCATAATGATAGCTCAGGGCATGCCGATATCTTAGGAACACAATTTTATTCTTATATTACTTGCTTTAATCTTCAAGTGTACTTGTTTATACATTTGAAATTCTTTTAAATTGTTCCTAATGTGGTATGGTTTTGAACCTTTCTACAAGGTGGTTGGCATGACCACAAAGTTACCGGAGCGCGATTTTGCCGGCACTTCATATGTTCCAGTTTATGTAATGCTACCAGTGAGTTTTCTTATTTTACTAATACTCTATATCTATTTAATTGTGTCTTCACTCATTATACATACATATATATTGATAGCTGTTTGATTCATGTCTGGCCCAACAATTTCTGTTTCATGTGTACCATATTCTTTGTGGGCATGCATCAATCTCAAGACTCTCTTTCCGTACTTAGCCTTATAAGTGTTGAGTTTTATGTGTTAAGTCTTTTTGTACATGCGTTTCCATTTCCGGATCTATTCTAATTGTTATTTAAGATGCTAATTTCAAGTAATTTTATAACATCAATAATGTTACAATTTTTGGGTGACAGTTGGGTGTCATAAACATGAAGTGCGAGCTTGTTGACCCAGATGGCCTACTAAAGCAACTAAGGGTCTTGAAATCGATTAATGTTGATGGGGTGATGGTTGCTTGCTGGTGGGGTATAGTAGAAGCACATGCCCCACAGGAGTATAATTGGAATGGTTACAGGAGGCTGTTTCAGATTGTTCGTGAGCTCAAGCTCAAGTTACAGGTGAGCTTTGTATAGGATATGTCGTTATGCTTGTGCTAATATTTAATGTTTCCACTAACCCACCCCCTGCCGCCAGTGGGTGGGGGATGGGGTATGATGCAATGTTACAGACCATACTTTCACTTTGATATTTGTCAAAAAAAATTATGTTGATATGATACTATGTTTTTTCTTGGCAAAGCCCATGTGGGGATTTGAACCCTCACCTCTGACTTTGGGAGGTTGAGGAGATACCGCTAAGCTATAAGCCCTTGGTATATGATACTATGTTAGCTTACAAGGTTCGTAGTCTTAATGATGTGACAATTGGGGGATCGGATCCAAATTGCAAAATTCTACTGATTTGAGAATCTTATTAGGACTTGAATCAAATTGCATGGTATGGGATTGATTATCATATCTGAACTTATGTAAAAGATAAGAACTTCTGAGTAGAATAACTATTTGGTGAGCTGCAATCGTTGCAGGGTAAGAGGAGACAGCCCTGGTTTGAGTGGGAAGTGATGAATATAAATTATTTGGTGGGAGTCATAATTCACTATAGTCATAGTTGATGGGGCAATGTAGCTAGGGAAACATGCATTTGTTAAATCTTACAATAATAAATGCACAGTGATGGCTAACTAAATTTCATCATTGTTGAGCTGAGGTGGTGTCATTTTACTAAATTAGTTTTTTTTTTTTGGGAATTGCGATGGCATTGACATTAAAAATCTTTTAAAATTGTTTGTGTAAGCACATCCATAGCTTGATATTGAACAAACAGAAAAAATAGGGAAAAAACAACTGGTTTTTATTGAATTTAGTTGATGTAAAGTAAATCCTTTTAGAAATCTGTTCTAATTTCATTTTTTTTTTTTTTTTGGAATTAAACCTGGAACAGGTTGTAATGTCCTTCCATGAATGTGGAGGCAATGTCGGTGATGATGTTTGTATTCCGCTGCCTCATTGGGTGGCAGAAATTGGTCGAAGCAATCCTGACATATTTTTCACAGATAGAGAGGGAAGACGTAACTCTGAATGTTTGTCATGGGGGATTGACAAGGAACGTGTTCTAAGGGGGCGGACTGCTGTAGAGGTAGTACTTTCAGACATATTTCGTATACATGCAACATTCTTGTGTATGACTAGCATGGAAGTTATTCTTCATCATGATCCTTTTGTCCATATAATATTAAAGATAAAGCAACCATGACATGTTTTATTTTCTTTATTTATTTTTAAAGATTCTTTCTTCATTTATTTATTTGTTTTTAATCATTGTAGAACTACATTTTTGGACTGACTACCATTTTTTTCCTTTAATATCTAAAAGAATTAGTTTTAAAAATATTCCTCTCATGTTTTCTATTTATTGCCTTTTGCAATTAACTTTGAATTTTCATTTGGGCTGACGATTGCCAAATCTACAGATTAGCTGTATCCTGAGCTGCTTTGATGCATAATACTGATGCTTTTCCTTAATGGCAACTCAAACAAATAGTGCAAAACTGATGCAGGTTTACTTTGATTACATGAGAAGCTTTCGGGTTGAATTTGACGAGTTCTTTGAGGATGGTTTTATCTCCATGATTGAAGTTGGACTAGGTCCTTGTGGCGAACTACGATACCCATCTACTCCTATAAAGCATGGTTGGAGATATCCAGGCATTGGTGAATTCCAGGTAATTTACTGAATAATTTAATTCTAGTGTCAACGAGTCTTTGCTTGGTAAAATAGTAAAAACTTGGGCTGGCAAGCATGAGAATGCAAGTTTGACTATAAGAGAAGTTACTCTCTGTAAGTTGTTTTAAAAGGTAATTATCTAGTCAATCCCTCTCAATGTCCAACATTGGTTGGACCAGCACTCGGTAATGGCCTTCTAAATTTTTGCTATAGTTCCTCCACCGATTATGCAATTTTAACCTATTCAAGTTTCACATTTTCCTTTCTGATTTTTATTTTTTTATTTTTTTGTATTATTCCTTTCTTTTTCATTCTTTCTTTTTATATTTTATTTTTGCTGCTGGGGTTGGGAGTCTAGTTTTCTACCTCAAAGAGAGAGAGAGAGATTGCCATAAGCCTGTAGGTTAGGTCTTATGAAGTTATGCCAGTGGCTCTCTGCTACTCTTTTCCTTGTGTTTTCAGTGTTTTATTCCCCTTTTGTAACAAGGGGATGGCCCCAAGAAATCACTGGAGCAGGTTGTTATGAAGATTCTTGTCGAGTGCTAAGAAAATGTTCCATCTGATGTGCAAGTTTCCTCCTCCATCTCGCCTTGCGAGGTAAAGAGATTGCCATCCAACCTCAGTCATCGCTAAAATTGGGGTAACCATCCTTTTGCAACTGTCGTTGATTGCTAGAAAGCCATTGTTGGAATAAAATTAAGAACTGAAAGAACACATTGTAATTCTTCACTTGGTTACATGAGAATTGGCTTGAGAGGTCGAGATGGTGCCAAAACTCTCTTTCTGGAATCTTTTAGGTTGGCAATCCCTTCTCATGATTCATTTTTTCTTTCTTCACCTCATCTCTCCTGCTTTCCATAATATACTGGAATTGAGCTATTGATGATGACTTTGAATCCAGATATGTAGAAACAATTTCTTTTTTCCTAGTTCGTAGAAACAATTTCTGATTTGATGGACTGAGGTTTTGGATGACCTGATTGTCCCAATCCATTTTTTCCCCAAATGGTGTTTTAGTACACTTATTTTAATTATGTGAACTTACATATGCATTATAAATGATAATGGCACTGCTTTACACTTTGTTCATTTAGTCCTCCAGTATCTTCTTGTGAATCTTCACCTACCACTTGTCATTTTCTTCTGAAACTGTTCATTTCTCTTTTTTGCCCTTTATTTATCCTGAGCATCAACTCGACGTGTTTGCAGTGTTATGATCAATATTTGTTGAAAAGCCTTAGGAAGGCAGCTGAAGCAAGGGGACACTCCTTTTGGGCACGAGTACCAGATAATGCAGGTTCCTACAATTCCCGGCCACAGGACACTGGATTTTTTTGTGGTGGAGGTGATTATGATGGCTATTATGGCAGGTTCTTTCTCAATTGGTACACCCAGGTTTTGGTTGACCATGGAGATAGGGTACTTTCTCTGGCCAAGTTAGCTTTTGATGGCACTTGCATTGCTGCAAAGGTGAGTCAGCTTTTCAAATTTCGTTGTTTTTTCTCATGAAATCAGATCTTTGCTAAATGTTTTAGCTTACAGACCAATATTATCTATTTTTATTTTATTCCACTGTCAAATAAATTATGTGGATGTGAAATCATTTTAAGAGCTACTTTTCCATATCTTTATGCATGTTAAATGGAGGTGTATCTGTTTCACATGAAGCAACTTTGTTTTGTTTCTTTTTCATTTTTATCCAGCTACTTAGGATGTGTGAAGAAATGGATGGAAGCTATAAATGTATCCTCATTCTTTTTCCTTAGATATTCGAGTTTCTTCATCATGGTTCACTTGGGTCCTAAAAGCATTATTTGATATTTATTAGACTTTCAAGTTAGAAAAACACTTCTTATGTTTTTGTTTTTAGACTAAAACAAGTGGAAAAGGATTTTTATAAAAAACATGTGGGAAAAACTAGGAAAAAAAACACGTGGAAAAAGGATCCAATTCAGCATTTTTATATTTTAGTGGTCCAGGGGCGACCATATCATGCAATTGAAATTTGGAATGAAGATAATATATCAAAAAGATGAATACAAAGTGGCAAAACCAAAACAAGCATTAAACGAGTAGTTCAGGAAGGACATTTTAACACCTGCCCGGGCTGCCTTTAGACACCAATTTGTTTGTACAGATTAAAAATCACTTCCACAGTTTGGTGAAAAGGGCCTTTGGGAGAGGTCCTGAATGGAAAAAATTTAAGACAGGCTACTGAGAGGAGAGGATTGGAGATGTAGTAAATGGGAGAAGAATACTTGCCACGATTGCCCTATTCTCTCTTGTTTCTGTTGTATTTGGAGAATGAATGGATGTACCAGCATTGCCCAGTTAGTTCAAACTCACTCATGAAATGCGCAGGAAGTGCCACATGTGTGTCCCTTCATAAACCATAACCTAGTCCAGTGCGGCCCGTGTATTTTCCCCTTATTTTAAGTTGAAGATACAACGTGAGTGGTTCAGATCACTCCTTGATATTCCCTTAATTAAAGAACACCCAATTATCACAAGTGTGATTGACATGACAACCAGTGGCCACATCATAATCTTGGGGTCACAACATAGCACATAGCCCACAGCATGACTGCTAGGGCCAAAATGTGTCACGCACATACCATGACCACAAGGATTAGAACATAATGCCAAGAATCATATTGTTTTTTTTATTTGTAATCACTGGGATCCCAACACAATGCAATAGTAGTATATCACTGGAATTACAATGCAAGTTCAAGAATTATAATGTTAATAACTGGCATTACAAGAGACTGTGGAAGGGTCGCATCTCATTTACTGGATTATAACATGATGTTGGTGATTACAGACACTGAGCTCAAGGAGCCCATTAGTATGGCCTCCAACTCAGCAAGTGTATCAGATACTTGAGTATTGAGACAATGGTAATTGAGAACCTTCTTGAATGTTATGGTGGGAGGATCGCAGTAGCTGCTTCCGCTAGAATTTTACTTAGATATGTGGCCGCATCGCACTGTAAGATTGTCATATGTGCTTCAGCGAGATACATCATATTTTCTCATATTATTGTGATACACGTTGTCATCAAAGAGATGATTCGTTAAGTTAATGGATTTTCACGTAGTTTTTGATGTCCACGTATTATATTTTTTGCTATCCGCGTGTCATAATTGAACCACATATATATACACACTTATTGACATAATTAATACTTCTTTGTATATTACCTTTTTAGCCAATTGGACTTGCCATTATATGATACCAATATATTATATTTTTCATCATATTCCTATTAACTCTCTCTCTCTCTCTTCATTATCCTAGGCTTTGCTTAAATGCATAGTCAACTTCTTTAGTCACACCCAATTGATTCTTAATCTTGACCCTTTTCTAGGTCCTAATAGTAGAATAAATTACTTCAAATTTATTTTAAATGTATGAAAATTTGATTTGCAGATATGTCTTAGATAAGTTAGTATTTTAACATGTAATGCACACAAAATCTTGACTAGTTTATCAAGTATGAGAAGTGGAAAGTTTTGGTAATTTATTTTCATTAAGTTCATCTATATAGTTTATTATAGATTATTCTGGAAATTATGTTTTCTTTTTTGCTAGTTATGGCTCAATCCAATCTCTTTTCCTTATTTTAATTTCTGAGCAGCTATCAGGTATCCACTGGTGGTACAAGACAGCCAGTCATGCTGCTGAATTAACAGCTGGGATTTACAACTCGTGTAATCGTGATGGTTATGCTTCAACTATAGCATTGTTAAAGAAGCATGGAGTTGCCCTTAACTTCACATGTGCTGAATTGGGCATCTACGACCACATCGACCAGCATGTGGACTTCTCCGAGGCACTGGCAGATCCTGAGGGGTTAGCTTGGCAAGTAAGCATTTAGCACTGGAGAAATCTTCTGATAACTCTAATATTTAATTGACATGTTTGTCATTTAGTTAAGAAGAACATGTCTTCTTTAGGAGAAATTGGTTTGTTGGTTCAAATAGTAAATGTGGAGGATTATTGTGCAATAGTATAGCAGATTTTTGCTTGAAGATTTTGTTTTGAAGCATTAAAATTATAATTTTCAGGTGCTAAATGCTGCATGGGATGTTTGCATACCAGTTGCTAGTGAAAATGTGCTTCCCTGCCATGACAGGGGAGGCTATAATAGTATATTGGAGAAGGCAAAACCCTTGAATGATCCCGATGGGAGACATTTTTCTGTTTTTAACTACCTCAGGCTCAGCCCACTTCTCTTGGAAAGACACAACTTCATGGAGTTTGAACGATTTGTGAAGAGAATGCACGGTAAATTCGAAAATCTTTGACTTTAATGTTAAAATTGTGGTACTAACTGTAGTCTATTGATATTATTTGATGATCAGTGGCATCTTGTTGTGACAGAGAACTGATTCCTCTGTTTGATTATTGAGATCAGATCTAGGACACGATTTTCTTGCCCTTCATAGTAAGGCAGCCTTCTTAACTTGTTTATCATAGATGGTGCAATCTGCATACACTGTCTGAATCACTTAGCATGGATCTTTAGATCACACATAGGAGGTGCTGAGGGACAAATAAGTCACTTTCTATATGCCTCACCTTGAGACTGGGCAGATGCCTTCTGGGTAAGTGCTTGCCCATAATGTTTAAGGGATGCGCAAACAAAAGTAAATACCATTAAGGGGCAATCATATGCACATGAACACTACATCCTGAAGTTGATGCCTGCCTAGGTCATAAGTGAGGCCAAAAAAACTCCAAACAACCAGAGTCCTTGTTGACTAGTCAAGTAGCTTACAATCACCCTGCTTTTGTTTTTGGCACAGGGGCTCGGGAAAATTATATCATGGGTGGACTTCTTTTTCTGTAGAGAGGGTTTGCAACCCTTTGCATACATCATTTAAAAAATTTAATTTAGAATATTAGTCAGCATGGTTGCCCGATTTCAACCATGGAGTGATTTCATTTCCATGGAGCATTCACGTGCTGCTATTGTACATTTTAAAAGATTTGATAAAAGATTGATTCAACGCCACAAGATTTTTAAATATGGGACTAATATATGTGTGTATATATATAATTCTAATGCCTAAGCATACCTTCGCCTGAATGTGTATATATATATGTATATAATAATGGTTTTGAAATGAATTGGAGTACGTGGGACTAATATATGTGCGTGTATATATATAATTATAAGCATACATTTTCTTGAATATTATTATATATATATATATATATATATATATATATATATAATAATGGTTTTGAAATGAATTGGAGTTGTAGTTAATACTTGTTTCAATTCTATTGTAGGGGAAGCAGTTCTTGATATCCAGTCATAGTTCAAAGGAAGAAAGGATTTCCAATGTGTTCCAATTCCATTACTCTTCCGCACAAGAAGCTTGTTGAGGATCACTTATATGTCTAAACTCTGGATACCACGCCTTTGCAAATGAATTGGCAAAAGAAAGGCAGCCATTTTCTGTAGAACCGATTTTTGCAGTGTCTGCTAACTTACTATACCATGCATGTTAATCTGGCCGAATATCTGAAGATGCATTTTAAAAAATAATTGTTAATTCATCAGTGAGAGCATGAACGAAGGGAAGTTTTTTGTCTAAGCTCTACATGTTGCAAAGTGGCTGAAAGTAGGTAGGGCGGTGCCGACTGGCCGGATTTGAAGACGGCGGTATATTTTACAGGTAACATAGGTGTATTTGTGCAGTAGCAAGTATTTGTTTGTGCAAAAATTTTATTTTTTTCACATTCCCCATCCCAAGTGGAAGGAATTATTTTGAATTAATAGTTGTTGTATAACCCATGTGGTTCTAGGAAATTTCTTTTGTACAACTGACCATTTTGGATTCAAAATTAAACTATTTATACATGAAAATATTTTCCTATGAAAATGCATTCTTCTTTCAACCATTTATATATGTATTCAGAATATAATTTTATCTAGTTACAAATGATTATATGTCGCTGAACTCTAATATGTGAAGAGGGAGACGGACGGAATAATGCATGGCATATATCATTTTAATTTTTCTTTCAACCCATGCGAGGGATTTTAATTTTTCTTTCAACCCATGCGAGGCATATATCATTTTCTCGTATCTTTTTTATTTGTATGTAATAAAATATATACACCAAACATATACATGGAGAAATAACGGCGTTAATAGTGATTTGGGAGGTAAATCTTTAAAGTCTCATTTTAAAATTGCATTCGTGACTTGAATGATGCGTGTGTTGTTGGGTTGATATACATACTATTCTAAAGAAAAAGGGAAAAATGAGAAAAAGAGCTTGTTTAGTTATTTAATTTTTTGGAAAAGAAAATAATTTAAAATAATTTTTTGAGCATATTGTAAAAGATTGTTGATTTTTTAATAAATCATTTTAAGAAGGGTAAAGTGTTAAAAAAAACATAAAAAAAAAAAAGTGCAGAAAACAACCAAATTAGTACTAGAAAAAGAGAGAAAAAGAGGGGGTATATTTTAAATATACATATATATATTTAAAATTGAATAGAAAAATATAACGACGGTAACGATGAGGCGTGAGATGGGCATTCTCGTCATTTCAGAACCCAACATGCCAAATGCCAACCTTACCCTTCATCCTTTTCCATTATTCCCAGCCTTCCTAAATGCTCTCCGCCACAAGGGCTCCGTACCCTCGCTCGCGTATAAATAGAACACAAAACCCTAACCCTAATTTCTCTCTTACTACTACAGCCTCTCTCTTCTCCGAAGGTAAGAAAAACTGATCCCAAAACCCTAACCCATTTTGTTATATATAAAGTCCTAACTTCTCATTTCTTTTCTCTGTTTTCGCAGATTCGACTGATCGGTAAGAAAACTCTGCCTTTTTTTTTTTTTCCGACATCTCGTATCGATTAACTGAAACAAATATAATTATTTTGCTTGCTGGAGCTTATTTTTGTATTAGATTTAGTCAAATCAATATTTCCCTTCATGTTCTAGGGTTTTCTTGGCAACCAAACGGTTATAATAGTTTGGTCTTGATTGGTTGTGTCCCCTGTTCATTCAGTGTTGAACTATGTGTTCCAGTTGATGTCCAATCGCTCATGTTTCTCTTCTCTTTTTTTTTTTCTTTTTTTTTTTCAAGGTGACATATATGCACCATATTGGATTAGATTTTTACCTTGCGTTAGTGTTTAGTGGTCGATTGGCCATGATCTGAGCTTCCCCATTTGATTCTCTAATAGATGGAATTAATGTTTGGCCTTTTGTTAAAGAATTTTTTGGTTTCAGTTGAATATGAATAATTGTTAATTGATGGAAGATTTACACAATTATATCCAACATTGCCTAAAAATGTCCTGTTTTTTGGTCGAGCTCATTGCGGCCTTATATTGTTTGGTATTGCTGAAATATTTTTATAAATTAATAGTTTGTTTTGAATTAAAAATAGGTCGGTAGTTTAATATTTTTTTATGTTTATTGAAATGATGCTTCCTTTTGATTTACTTATAAAAAAAATGTTTTCCTTTGACTCTTTATTTTCTTTTGTTAAATGGTGTTCTCTCTTTTCTTTTATAGCCTTTCATGTTATGCATACAAGCTTTTAGTGAATTTTTACAAACTGATAAGATGCTTTGAGATGGAATTTGAATGCTCCTGTTGTCTAATGCCTTCCCATTTGTGGTCAATGACTATACAATCTCTCAAGTGTTGGTGCTCCTCTTTACTTTTATTTGTCGGGGAGTGTTCAGTTGCAAATCATTGTTATTTAAATTTATTAATCAAGTTCTGTAACTTGTTCTCCAGACTTTATTCTAAATTGAACAGTGTAGTGTGTTGGGTTTCAGGTGATGGCTCCGAAACAGCCAAACACTGGCCTCTTTGTGGGTCTAAACAAAGGGCATGTTGTAACCAAGAAGGAAAAGATTGCACGCCCCTCTGATAGAAAGGGGGTAAGTTTTCTTAGACATCCTTGTTTTTTTCTAACTACTTAAATTTTGTTTTTTTCCTTTTTCAATTGCAACTAGCAACATTTTTATCACGTGTTCAGCATCTTGGTTATTCTCTTGCCTTTCTCTTATGTAAGTAGGACTCTTTGAGGTGCCTGTGGCATCTTCTTACAATGGAATTGACTTGACAACAATATATCATTTCATGCATCTTTTTGCTGATGTGTGAGAATTTAAGTTGGTTCTCTGTCTTGCAAGTATGTTTAGTTGTGCATTTCCAATTTGCGCCGTTTTTATGCTATCTACAGTATTTTTATTGTTCACTTACCTTTCTCAAGGCAGTAGGTCTCCAGTTCCTGATGGATTGACAACAATTTATTATTTGATGCATTGTGTGAGAATTATAATTTTTTTTATGTTTTTATACATTCTCTTTCAGAAAACAAGTAAAAGAGTTCATTTTGTAAGAAATCTCATAAGGGAGGTTGCTGGTTTTGCTCCCTATGAGAAGAGAATCACTGAACTTCTTAAAGTTGGGAAAGACAAACGAGCGCTTAAAGTGGCAAAGAGAAAGTTGGGCACTCATAAGAGGGCAAAGAAGAAGCGTGAGGAGATGTCCAATGTTCTTCGTAAGATGAGGTAATTAGCAAACTGCATGTCTTGTACATTATATAGACACTGATCAACTGCAGTAAACTGTTCTGCTCACCCAAAACCCTGAATAAGCCAGTCTCTTTTGGTTGTTAGTTGCTTAATGAATTATTCAAATTTGTTGTTGTGCTTTATAAATAGGTCTGCTGGAGGTGGAGAGAAGAAGAAGTGAGTCATTGCGATGGATCTCTACTTGGAGTTGTCTTGGTGAAAGAGATTATTAGTTATAGATGTTTTGTCAAGCTCCTTGCCTTGTTAAACTGTAGCCTGGAAGATTGCAATTAAGTTTTTGTTCAATTCTCTACCATTTAAGACAGCATTAGTTATTTGCATCTGAGTTTTAAAAATCTGCTACTTTTTGTCTTGAAATTTGATTAGTTCACATCTTTGCTAAACAATTCGATACACTTGTTTATTATTTGTGTTTACTTATGTGTTATAAATGCCCTGCAAATTTTGTCGCTCATTAAATATGGGGTGTTAGGGGTTGTTATGAATTTGATGAAATTTCTATGGAAAATGATTTTTATACAGAGTGAAGGGTTAGACCTACTGTTTTTAATTGGTCATTTATGCAATAAATAAGAAAGTGAGTCTTCCACTTGGATTTAACAAAAACTCACATTGAAGACTTGCAATAATGGTTTTTGATTGGTTATTTATGCCAAATATAAGTACATGGAGTATCCCACGGCAAATTAAAAATAGTTGGGCTAGCAATCTAGTGCAAATGATTCGGTCCAAAAATCGTTTACCTTTCGAAGTGTGCCAGTTTGATTTTGTTTTTGTGTTGGTGTTGAAGCCAAGCCAAATACATTGAAACCAATTTTTTGATGGGTCTGTGATGGTTGCAGTCACTCAGACCGGTTTTGTAAGTTAATTCATTGACATGGGCAAGTAGTAGGTAGGTTGTTTGGATTTACTTAATAAACAGGGCAGGATTAAAAAGTTCATAAAAAGATTAGATCAAATTTACATAAAATTAAACTAAATTATTTTTTTCAATTCTACCCATTCGATTCAATTTCATGAGACGGAGGATGTTTAATCAAAAGTTCATGAATTTTGTTTTTTTGTCTTTTCTTTTGTGGTAAAGCTTACCAAGTTAGTTATAGAAGTAAAAGCATCTCTTAACAATTTTAAATTTTAATTATTTTAAACGATTCCAAAAAGCACGACATTTGAAAAATAAAAAAAATAAAAAATTGGTCAGTTTTTAAAAGATTATGAATCTAAGTGAGCTTTGGAGTGCCAAATTTGGACTCTCTGTATTAATTAATCTAATTTCTAACATTTCTTGCCTTACCAAAAAAATAAAAAATGTAATGATTAATATAATATATGTGTTCATTTCACAAAAATTGAAACATCCACCTTATCATTTATTCTATTTTAAACATATTTTAATAATATTATATTTTGTTGAAAAAGTTAGATTTTAAGTTTAAAACTTGTAAAAAAATGTATTTTGAAGTATTTGAGAAGCATAGTCTTGGAGATGTGTTAAAATTAAAATATATATTTTAAATTTGCGGATTAATTTTAAAAAGTATCAGAGGCGTATTCGCGAATATCTAAAGAATATTGATATTTGATTTGGACACAATACAAGTACATTGTCCCTATGAAAAGTATCCACGCTTAGGGATGGCAACGGGGCGGGTTTGGAGCAGGTTTCCCTAAATCCCGCCCCACCCCTTTAATTTTTTGTCAAGTCCATGCCCGCCCCAAGATCTCGACGGGTTGGATTTTCATGTTCAGCCCCGCTCAGTTGGGAAATACTGTGCCCCCGCACCCGCTAACAAATGTTTTTTCTCCCACTTTTTAGAACTTAATCTCCTGCTATTTGAATGTGGAAAGCCTGAGAATGGCACAACATAAATGAAATTATATATCCCAAAAAAAATAAAAAAAATAACATGCACATAACATAATTTAAAAAACATAATAAACAAAAATAAAAGTTTAATACAACCAAATCACAAGAAGTTCTAAACTCCAACTTCCACCATAACCAAAACAAAAGCAAATTTAATACCAAGTTTATATATATATATATATGCTTAGCGGGACAGGGCGGGGCTCCTAGGATATGTATACTGAACCCTTACCCACCCCTTGATCCGCGACGGGTACAAAATTTGTATTCATGCCCATCCCAACGGTATAAAAGTGTTTCCATATCCGTTATTAACGGGGCGGGACGGGGCGGTAAAAATTAATATCACTACCCATACTTCCTAATTTTGAGGTGTGAGTATTCGAGGAGTATTATTATTCAATTCAAACAAAATATGGGTATGTCATATTTGTATACGGGGTACGTCGTCCTTATAAAATGCGTCCTAAGTTTGTCTTAAATTAATTTCTAGAGTTACCTGACTACAAAAATAATAATAATAAAAAAATAAAAATAAAGTACAAAATCAAATAGATTCAATACAAAATCAAATAGATTCAAAACTTGGAATTATACTGAAAAGGTACGATTTAATTACTTACCAAAAATAAAAACAATAAAACCTAAGATTTGTTGGCCTTAACTTCCGAAAAAATAAAAATTTGGATTTGTTGGCCTTAACTTCCGAAAAAATAAATGGTTTTTTTGGAAAAGATTTTATGTAACGTCATTACCTTAAAAAAAAAAAAACAGAACAAATTTATCACACGTGGTCAATTCCCATTGACCTCATATCCCAATAAGTTGTCACTCTATGATCGGTCTCTTCCCCCTCCTTCTTTCTCACTTCAGAGCAAAATATATATATATATATATATATATATATATATATATATGTGCGCATAGCTTTGACTTGCTTTATGATTTCAGTGTATTACTTACAGTGAATTTGGTTACATCTCGAGAAACTCAGATATGAACTCCCAAACAGGTGAAAAACCTAGTCTTCACCATTCAATCTTCAATTTTACAAGCTTAATTAGGCTCTCTCACATTTTTATTTATTTTTTAATCTCTCTTTGATTTGCAGTTATCGAATTTTTAAGTTGCGTTCCTTTCCTTCAGAGACTCCCAGGATCTTCTCTCAAAAAAATCGCCCAATTGGTTGCCTTTAAACACTACGGTCATTTCAATTCTCATTTATTTCAATTTTCGTATGAATTATTGTTCATTATTATTATTATTATTTTGTTTGTGTTTGTTCCATTTGGCTGTGATTTGTTTAGGCATTTCAAGAATTATTGGATTATTGGATTATTTATTTATTTTTATTGATTTGATTGTTTGAATGTATGGTGTTGAAGATCAAGGCCAGTATATTCTTCGTGAAGGGGAAGCTGGGGATGGACTTTACTTTATATGGGAAGGGGAGGTGAGTTTGGCTTTGATCAGATGTTGCAATGGCATACCATTTAAATGCTCGTGATGGAGCTGTGAGAGATAACATATGATTTTCTTGGTTTACAGGCTGAAGTTTCTAGTTCGGTGAACAATGATGATGACGACAATCGTCCTGAGTTCCAGTTGAAACGATATGACTGTTTTGGTCATGGTAAGAGCCTACTTTTCAGCTCACATTTACTTCATAAGATGGAAAGTACTGTGTTTAAAGGAGTTCTTATTTTCATGGAAATTATTTCTTTGATATATATACCTATATACATGCATATATAAATATATTAAATGTACTCAAAATTCTGTTGTGGTAGTTTCTGTTTATTCTCGTGTGTGGAAGTTCCATTGATGTTAGTATTGGATTTTGAAGGGAAATATGCTTGCTTCCATATGACCACACAAAGTTAGATGTTTGTGATATTTGTGTGTAATCATTTTTGTGCCTATATATACTGCTTAAGATATGTAAATAGCTATACACAATTCAATTAAAATGGTTCTTAGCTATACACAATTCAATTAAAATGGTTCTTTCTATAGCATACTACTATTAAACTAGTAGGCTTGGGTTGTTCCTGATAATCATTTTAGAAGAATAAAGTACGCACACTTCTGCAGGTACGGCAACATCTGATCAACAGGCAGATGTGATGGCATTGTCTAAGGTACGAATTCAGAGTTCCGTCTGAAAATCTTGGGATACACCTCTAAATCGTTCTTATGTAGATGCCAATAGCAAGCTTCTAATGTGTTGTCTGTGATGGCAGCTGACCTGCTTAGTGCTGCCCCATGAGCATCATAATTTGCTGCAGCCAAAATCAATCTGGAATGCAGATAAGACACTTGACAAATGTTCATTTGTGGAGCAGATATTGCACTTGGACCCAATAGAAGTATGTTCTAATATCTTATTTCCTTGAGATTTTGAGTCTCTATGCTTCTATGGTTTAAAATGTCCAATTCTTCTATTATGTTCTAGCTTGCAAGTATTATTTGGACGCGGAGAATCTGTGGTTGCTTATTGTGCCTGTAGCTGTATATTTGTAGTTACTGATGGTCTTGTGATGACTTAGATTCTTCTGTGTGAACCAAGGAATTCATGTCATCATAGCATCTCTTGACATAAGATACTAATTGAATGTGGTCTTGTTGTACTCTTGATTCCTTTCTCCATGCTTCCCCCCTCCTTCTGATGCTATCATCTAATAATGCACATGACTTGCAAAATCATGCATTGCATTTCTCAACTTCACATTGGGCATAAGTAATGGGCATTTTGTAATTCTACTTCTCTATGATTTTGACATTTCGTCATAATTTTAGTGGGTACTGATCCAATGCTACTTAATAGCTTCGGAGATAAACCACGGAATTGGAAGTGAAACTCATTTACCCTTACAAGTTATTTGAAAATGAAATATGTCGAATGTAAACTGTACATGAAATACATGCACAATGTATTTTATGCATATATGCTGAAAGTTTTTGACTTTTACCGCTCTTATTGTGAAGTTCTATACTTTTTTCTTAGCTAAATTGAGCTCACTGACCCGATGACGGAACAAAAAGGGGGATATGTGGAAGATACAAGGCAAAAATTCATATATCAGTTTTAAGTTATGTTTTTTTCTTTATGGTTAAATAGTTAGGGGTGGTAAAATAACTCTATTAAATGCTGCAAACTGAAGCATTTCTGTTAATGCTCCATTATGTTCATTTGATAACATATTATTAAGTACTTCTAAAAGGTAAAATCCAATTATAATTTAACTAAAATATTCTTTATGTTTTTTCAAAATTATTTATTTAATATTCTCAATTATAGTTTATATTAAATGGGATGAGGTAAAAAAGGAGGATTCTATCTATCTCAGAAGTAGGAAGCCCTTCTTTTCTTTCAAATGCAAGTTTTTTTTTGATAAGTAAAAATGTAATAGAAAGCATTCAAAATGGGAACGCATCCCAAGTTCTTTGCATTCCCCTTTTGAACGCATCCCAATTTCTTTGCTATCAAATGCAAGTTTTTTCTTCTTCTTCTTCTTCTTCCATCATTAATGCAGAGGATCCAAGTGTCCAATAGGGTATGTGTGTCAAACATATATCCTGTACCCTTAAGTTCTTAAGCATGTTGTGTCATGTTGACAAATGTATATTGAGGAGAATAGGAGAGTCCAAGTAACTTAGTCTTTTAGATGTAATTATAGTTTTGCATTCAAAAAATCTTTATTTAAAATATAATTTATGTTTTGCTCTACCTTTTCCACCTATTAATTAGACTAATCAATTGTACTTATTTATGAATGGATCTTTCTTCCTTTCTCGGTGGCACAAAGAAAGCACTTTGGCAGTTCTCTCATATCATTTTGAGGTCCCATTAATGGGCTCTTGCTCCATTGATTGGTGGTGAAAGATCGAGTGGCAGATTGTTTTTGAGTACACTAATGAAGTGCTACTTTGTACTAGGAGATGATAAGCTTCATTTTTTTTTTTTTTTTTTTTCTTTCTCCTTTCCTCCCATGGGAATGAAGGGGCTGGGAGGAAGTTGATGAATCCTCTGTATTTTCATATTTTGGTTTTCCTACAGATCATTGTGGCTGAAGTATTTTTTTCCCCCTGAATGGTCTGAAGTAATATTTTTTTTATTTTTATTTTTATATTGGTCTTTGGAAGAAATGAATATTTTTGTTCATGCTAAAATTTACTTTGTGTTTGCTTGAAGGTGAATATTTTCCAAGGGATTACCTTGCCAGATGCTCCACATTTTGGAAAGGTGTTTGGTGGACAATTTATTGCACAGGCATGATTATGCTTCTTTTATTTTACAAGTTTGTACCACTGACATGCTTCTGAATGAAATTTAGTTATGATGAAGATTGTGGCATACAATTGTAGTTTGTATATAGAGAAGAATGGTGTCCTATAATGTATTTGTGTGCACGAGGACATACATAATAAACCATGCTAATGCACTTACTGCATCCTGCAATATATTCAGAAATATTTTAATATTGTGACGCTGATTTCGTTTTTCTTCTCTCTTATTACTTTGTAGATTTACCTGGTGTGTTTAGTGGTGTCTGCTGAAAATTCCTTTCAGTTATCGTTAAAGCAAAATCTCAAAGTTTTAAAGTTTTTGTGGAAAATCTCAAAAAAGCACGGAAGCACTGAATTTATCTGGGCTCTTCCTTATTATTCTATTATTTCGACTTGGATTTCTTTCAACCAGAAAGCACCTCTTTCTAACCACTTCTGTTTCAGTTTAGAATCTCAATTTGACGGACCACATGATGTTTGAGTTTCTACATTCTTGATTTTTGTATTCTTCATAACACGTCAACATTGATTGCTTTGTCCAGCACATGGAAATTAATCCTACAATCGTTGACTTACTGATTGCAAAACATATAGCTTGCCCGTTTCCTTATGCTTTATGATTATTCTCTTAACTGTCAACTCTTAAACAAGATTGATATGTAGAATTCCTGTTACTAGGAATTTCCTTGCTTGCTTTATAATTCAAAATGCTCCCCAATATGCAGGCACTGGCTGCAGCATCAAAAACTGTTGATTATCTCAAGGTTGTCCATAGTTTGCATGCTTACTTCCTTCTCGCTGGTGACTTAAACAGTAAGTGTGGTTTCTACATGCTTGGCAAGAGTGAATAGTTATGGATTTAATAACAATGTCTGTATTCATTTTGTTACGTCATAGTCCTTAACTGCCCTAAATTTATGTGTTTTCCCATTCTATTTTTATGTCACACCGTGTGAAATGGGAGAACCTGTGACAATTTATGATAGCATATGATAGGTGTATCAACTTGTGTTGCTTTTCTAGCCACTTTATATGGTTTTTTATGTTGATATATCAATGTATGACATTAACTTTTTTTTTTTGATAAGTAAGAATTTATTAAAAGCGCTCAAAAGGGGAGCGAAGCCCAAAGAAAACAAAAAGGGCCAAAAGGTGCCTTAGACCTTCAAAGAAGCCAAGAAAACAATGATTTCCTCCATAGATCTATAATCTCTCCCTGAAACCCAACAAAAAAGAGTAGAAATAACAGAGAACTTAAGCATAGAAATAGGCTTCTTTTTCCCATCAAAATATCTCCTATTTCTCTCGAGCCAAATACACCACCAGATACAAAGCGGCGTAGCCCTCCAGGCATCCTTAACACCAACCCCAACAGAGACGCCTCTCCAAGCTTCAATCAACCCTCTAGAGGAAAAAGGCATGGCCCAATGGACCCCAAATAAACGAAGCATCAAATCCCAGCAGTCTCTGGCCATACTGCAATGTAAAAAGAGGTGATCAACTGATTCCTCATTGCAAGCACATATAACAATGATTGACCACCACCTGATTCCTCCTCCTCAAATTATCCTGGGTTAAAATCTTACCCAGGACAGAGGTCCAAGCAAAAAAGGCGACCTTGCGGGGAGCCTTAGAACGCCAAATAGACTTCTAGGGAAAAAGTTCACCTTGACCATCCGAAAGACATCTAAAGAAGGACCTGACCTCAAACCGGCCTAGCGAGTTAGGAATCCATAGCCACCCATTTGGCTCCCCAAAAGAAATCACCTGGTTATACAAAAGCTCCAGAAAATGAGAAACATCCTCGATCTCCCAATCTTGAAAATGCCTCCTGAACTGAACATCCCAAGTCAGTCTCCTGTTATCAAGATGATAATATTCAACAACCATGGCCTGTCAGTGAGAAGCAATCCTATAGAGCCGTGGGAAAGCGAGAGCAAGAGGGAGCTCCTCACACCAGAGATCCTTCCAAAAACTGATCCTCCTTCCATCTTTAATGCGAAAACGAACATGCTTGCAGAAGTCATCCCAACCCCTTCGAATGAAGTTCCATACTCCCACTCCCCTTGGACCACGCATCGCCCGAGAGCACCACCCCCCACGACCTTCCCCAAACTTGCTGGCAATAACTCTCCTCCATAACCAATGCCTCTCGATTCCAAACCTCCAGAGTCATTTACCAAGGAGAGCCTTATTAAAAGGCAACAACCTCCTTAACCCTAAGCCTCCAAACTGAATTGGACGACACACTTGATCCCACCGAATCAGGTGAAACTTGAACTCTTCTCCTTCCTCCCCCCAAAAGAAAATTACACTGCAATCTTTCAATTCTCTCAGCCACTGAAGAAGGGATCTGAAACAGAGATATGAAGTATGTAGGAAGGCTAGAAAGAGTGCTCTTAATCAGGGTAACTCGACCCCCTTTAGACAAGTACTGCTTTTTCCAACCCGCCAATCTCCTCTCGAATCTGTCCACAATCGGATCATAACTCCCCACACATCTGGAAGGGGCTCCCAAAGGCAAACCTAAATAAGAAATGGGAAAGGAGCCAGTGCAACATCCAAGGATCTGAGCAAACAACTCAATCCCAGGAACATCCCCAACAGGCACAAGAAGACTCTTGCTTACATTAACCTTAAGGCCAGAAACAACTTGAAACCAAATTAAAACGCATCTCAAATACGTCAGCTGGGACGCATCCGCATCACAAAACACAATAGTGTCATTTGCAAACATCAAATGAGAAACCTCCAATTGACTAGCAACATCCCTGCCCACCCGAAATCCACTCAAAAAACCCAGCTCCACAGCCCTCGTCAACAATCTACTAAGAGCCTCCATCACAAAAAGGAACAGGAAAGGGGAAAGCGGATCCCCTTGTCTCAAACCCCTCGAGCTAGAGAAAAAACCCGTTGGCGCTCCATTCACAAGGACAGAGAAACGAGCGCTAGAAATGCAGAAAAGAATCCATCTCCTCCACCGCCCACCAAAACCCATCCTCTCTAACAGATAGAGAAGGAAACTCCAGCTCACATGATCATATGCCTTTTCAATATCTAGCTTGCAAAGAACACCCGGAACACCACTACTCAAGCGGGAATCAACACATTCACTAGCAATAAGAACTGAATCCAGAATCTGCTGACATTCAGAAATGACACCATCCATCACCTTCTTCAACCTAGAGGCCAAAACTTTCGCAATTAACTTGTAAAAACATCCCACCAAACTGATAGGGCGAAAGTCTCTAACATCCATTGCCTCTCCCTTCTTCGGAATAAGAGCTATAAAAGTTGCATTCAAACATTTCTCAAAAGAGTCCTGCACATGGAAGGCATGAAAAGAGGCCATCACCTCCTCACGGACCACCTCCCAACACTCCAAAAGGAACCTCATAGAAAAACCATCAGGACCAGGAGCTTTATCCCCATTACAGCTCTTCAGAGCAGAGAGAACTTCCTCTTCGGAAAAAGGCTCCTCTAAAATAGAGCATTCCTTACCCAAAATAGAATCAAATTGAAGCCCATCCAGCAAAGGGCGCCAATCGGCTGACTCAGTGAACAACCTCGAAAAGTACTCAGAAAAACTCTTACAAATCTCCTCCTCTTTACTAATTAACACCTCATCCACCCTTATCCTCCCAATGTGGTTGCCCCTTCTGTGAGCATTGGCGAGCCTATGAAAGAATTTAGTGTTATTATCTCCTTCCTTGAGCCACAAAGCTCTAGATTTCTGTCTCCATGAAATCTCCTCCAGACTGGAATCTTAGCAAACTCTGCTTGACACTCCACCCTCCCGAGCTTCAAAGGACCCGTCAAAAGACCCTGATTCTCCATCTTATCAATGTTAGCAATCTCAGAGAGAACCCGGTTCTTTCTCCAAGCCAAATTACCAAAAACCTCTTTGTTCCAGACTTTGAGATCATTCTTCAAAAAACGCAACTTGCCTGTCAAAGAATGACTCGGAGTGCCAACCACTCCATACCTTGCCCACCAGGATCGGACTCGTTCCAAAAAGCCTTCAGCCCGAAGCCACATATTCTCAAATCTAAAAGGGGAGCTATTGCTGCGCAACCCGCCACAGTCCAACAACAATGGAACATGATCAGACAAAGGACGAGCCAGGGTGGCTTGAACAACATCAGAAAACTTTTCCTCCGAATCACTCGACACCAAGAATCTATCAAGACGAGAGAGAGTAGGAGGAGAGCGTCCATTGGACCAGGTGAAATGCCCACCCACCAAAGGCAAATCAAGCAAACAGAAACCATTAATAAACTCTGAGAAGCCATCATATCAGCTGTCCATTTGCCCCTTGTCGACCTCTCAAAAGGAGAACGAACAACATTGAAATCCCCCCCTACACACCAAGGCAACGACCATCGACTACGGATCTCCCCCAGCTCCTCCAAGAACAAATGGCAATCACAATCCTCCGTAGGCCCATAGACTCCAGAAAAAACCCAACGAAAGCCATCCTCCACCATGGATAGAACACAGGATGCCGAGAAACGCCCAACCTGAGAGTCCAACAAAGAGATCCAACGAACATCCCACATGATCAGAATACCACCCGAAGAGCCAATCGCATCCAAAGCAAACCACTCCACAAATCGCCCACCCCATAAACCTCGAACAATCACATCCGTCATAGAGGCAATCTTGGTTTCTTGAAGACATACTAAATGACCACCCACTTTCCGAATCACTGATTTCACCACTTTCCTTCTAGCCGGGTCATTGAGACCCCGGACATTCCATGAAAGAATTTGTAGCTTCATAGGGAAACAGTAGAATTGACCACCTCACCCCTCACTGGTCCTCTCCCTAGCCCCCCTCCTCCTCCTTTCATAGGTAACAAGAGTCGAGGGACTTTGAATCCCTCTCTCCTCCCTCTCCACTGGAACATTTCCCCTACAATCCATTCTATCAGCAAACGGAGCATTAAGAACATCAAGGAATAAGTTTGTTGCCTCCTCCATCCGACCCTCAAATGACACACCCAAAAGAGAGCCTATCTCTACACCATTATCCTTTAATTTTATTCCATGAAGAAAATAAATTTTTTCTGTGGAATTTCAATGTTTGCTCAATATTCGTTTCATGAGGCATAACTTTTAAATAAAGAATTACTGATAATATGCATTTTTTCTCTAACTATAACAAGATTCAATAATTTATTTTTGCAGTGCCAATCATTTATCAAGTCCACCGAGTTCGTGATGGGAACAGCTTTGCTACTCGAAAAGTAGATGCAGTACAAAAAGGGAATGTCGTATTCACATTGCTTGCTTCATTTCAGGTAATGCTGTTATTATTCCATTTGCACGTATTAACATTCTGGAAATGTTCTTACGTGTTTTGGATTTGGATGCTGATATCCCGTCTTATCTTTGTTTATTTATTTACTTCTGTTGTGGGGCTGGAATGTTTGTAATTCTTTTAACTACTAAAGTTGAATTATGACTGGCTTAATTTGGATATTCAACTGTTTATTCTTGCATTTTGGTAGTGATTCCCTTCTGGCACGGTAACAAGACATGTATTTCGTTGGCATGTCCATTTGCTTTGATTCCATTTTCATTAATTCTGTCAATTGAGATTCCTCCTCCTCAGTATTTCCATGTCAGAGTCCTTTGCTTGTAATAGTTTGCAGATGGATTGCAACAGTTATTGATCCAGTCCTATTGCTGCAGTCTTTGCAAGTCGAATTATTTTGTTCACATATTTTGGATTTATTTTATGAAATTCCCCTGAGGTTTGGTTTAATTACAATTTACAGGGACCTCCCGTGTTTGAAAATTGACATTGACCTAGGAGAGGTAGTTACTGCAAAACGTCATTGATGTATTACTTGTGCTACTCTTTCTGATTTTTGTGTTATCATGTTAAAGAGGTTCATCTCCATCTTTTATCTTGAGATCTTTAGAAAGGTTCACAGAGTTGCTGGTAAAGCTAACATTTTGGCAATTATAGGACCACCTTCAACCACATGCAGGATCTTGCAGCAGGTTGTCTTCCTGGGGATTTTGGGTTTCTGCCATGTAACTATATCTACGTGATACTACCCTGGATCATCTGAACCAAAAAGGATAGAAGAATATTGTAGATGCATTAAAGAAAATGATTTTCTTGGCATCACCAAGTGTTGATTATATTACCTTCCTAAAAAAAAGTCTGGACTATGTTGAGAGGACCTACACATATATAATTTCGCCATTTCCGGATTACATTGGATGCTTTTGGTTTTAAAGAAATGTTTAGTTTTTAGTATGGAAAGGCTTCTGAAGCTAGTTGGTTAGCAAGCACTAAAAGCAGAATGCTAAAGACCAAGATATGTGTAATCTGCAAAACCTGGATATAGAAAAGATCATCTGTTTTTTTTATTATTTTTATTTTTTCCCCTTAGTTGATAGCCATGTCTTTACCTTCACGTATTTAGAGCATGTTTGGTTTTATTTTCAGAGACTCTGTTCCTAGAGAACAGAAAAACAGAAAAAAAGAAAAAAAAAAAAAAAAAAAAAAATCGCTTTTCTACGACGACTTTTAGAACATTTTATATGAAAAGTTAAGAAAAGGCCCAATTTCAGGGAACAACCTGCTACAGTTATCAGAAAACTGTTTTCTATTTTCAAAATTCTTGAAAAATGATGGAACCAAACAGGCCTTAGCTTCTAATCTTGAGATTTGTTAAAAAAATATGTATGATAGAACAATGGCACTTAGGGTTTTGATTCTCAAAGCTGACAATTGTAAGGCCAATAGAATTAGATAGCCAAGGCGAATGGCTAGGGTTTGTATTAGATTTTGTCTTCAACCATAGATTCTTGAGAATATCAATTAATTGAAACTTGATAGTATCCATTAGCATCACTGCATTGAATATCTTTTGGTTAGTGGTGCAATTTTTCCTTTGATGCTCTTTTGTTGGTTTTGCTTATAGTTTTTGCTCTTTTGGATTAGATTTTAAGTTATAGCTTCGGAATGAATGCCTACTACATCTAAATGCATGTAATATTGGGTGAAATTATTTTTTACAGAAAGAAGAACAAGGGTTTGATCATCAGCAAGCGATTATGCCATCAGTGCCAAATCCAGAAGTGGTAAGCAAAATATGCTTACTTTTAATTATAAACTATTTTCAGTCGATTATCGCTGTGGTTGCAGCAATTATTCCATCTGTGCCAAATCCGGAAGTGGTAAGCAAATTATGCTTGCTTTTAGTTATCAACTATCTTCGGTTGATTATTTCTGTGGTTTCTGAACTCACATTGCAGCTTTTATCAATGGAAGAGTTGCGGGAGAAACGTCTTACTGATCCTCGCCTTCCCAAGTATAATTATCACTCCTTTACGTCTAATTTGGCATTTCCTTATTTGTAAATTTTTTTTGCGCCCTGATGTACATAAATATCTTGTATCCTTCCTTTTAATATACATTTTGCTGAAACTAGTTGGACCTTTGTCTTTATCATTGTGTCGTGACTCTCTTCTTAGTTTACTAACTTTAGCTATAAGTCAATCTGGTGCATATTTATTTGTACTCCTGTCACAGTTCATTTTAATATGAGTTTCACATGCCAAATAGAAGACTAAAACTACTGCTACATTGTTGAAGAGAATTTTCATGTAAAGTTAGATAAATTTTATTGTGATATAGTCTTTGAGGAGATTAACCTGAAGAATAATGACCCAAGAGAATTAGTTATTGAATATTGGAAGTTTTCTCTGACCAAACATAGCTAAAAATCTTTTTTATTTTAGAGGCAGCCTTCTTGAACAGGCATTGCCATCTCTGGATTTCTGGATGAGTTAGATTTGATTGCTAACATGTTCCCTAACCCGGATTAGTTGAATATATATGCTTCTTAGAAGCTTCTCTTATTAAAAGCCTGATATGAGATTCATGCAGTCGGCAATATCATCTTCGACCGTTACTCGTTAAGAAGATAAACCTAAAATTTTCATATGATGTTATGTAGTGTACTTAGACCAATTATTAGCGTCTTAGATGTTGGTCAACACAACACAATCTCTAAATTGCTTCGGGAGTGGACAGAATCAGTTGCTTATAATCCATTTTAATTGCCGTGCACATTGTGATCAACATCTTTTTACATGTTGATCAACAGAAACTCTATGAATTTTCCATGCATACACGTACAAAACATACAAAAAACACGTGTTCCATAAAGCACGAAAAAAGAAAAGACCCCTTATCTATCATCAGTTTTGTAACCCTACTAAAATAAAATCCTATGCCTACACCAAAGTAGGTGTGAAACCCATCCTCATCTCCATCACCTGATCTTTCAACTATTGTTCTTTAGTTGCAGGAAATGGAAGCTTTATGCTGTTTTTCCCTTCTCTATCTTGAGTGACACTTATTCTTTCTCATGTTATGTGATTTGCTATAATTGTATTATCAAATGAATTGATTAATTGTTGTATATAATGTTTCTGTCCAGGCAGAACATAGATTATTATGTGTTCCAGTTTATGTCTTTATTTTGCATATGAAGTTTCCATCCAGGTAGTACGTAGATTATTCTATGTTCCAGCTTATTCCTGAGTTCATTGAGTTCTAACTATCAGTTGTAACAGGACATACCGAAACAAAGTTGCCACTGCAAAGTTTGTACCTTGGCCTATAGAGATAAGATTTTGCGATCCTGGTACTGCCACCAATCAAACTAAATCTCCTCCAAGGTTAACCCTGGTTCTTGATATTGTGTGCATATGACATCGTGATAAAATAAGGAAAATATGCTTTTAGTTTCTTTCAAATTTGGATCTCATATCTCATTGGTAGACTGTTCGTGGTGCAGTTTGAGGTACTGGTTTAGAGCAAAAGGAAAGCTTTCAGATGATCAGGCTTTGCATAGGTAAAGACTCCTTTTTAATAGTTCCAGTGTTCTTGGTTATGTTCGCATGGATGGAAAATGAGCATTAGAATTGTGAGATGTCATCCTATTTAACTTCATTACGTTTCAAAGTTTATAGAGAATCATCTTTTGCTTTTCTATTATACATGCTAGTGTAGATTGATTTATTTTGAATAGATAGGGAAGCAGTTTTCTTTTCTTCTTTAGATTGAACCTCAATCACTATAGTTGATTACGTTAAAGATTGACATCCATGTGGATGAAGGTCAATAGCATTTTAAGTCCCATCAGTCTAAGTTATTATGACTCATTAAATATTTAGAGTATAATTCGGAAAAAAAAATTCTAGATATATTCTGACGGGTATAATGTATCAAGCCTTAGCTTGAAGTGGTCTCATTATATCTGCCCCTCTATATTGAAGTTAGCTCAAAAAGTTGTATTGTAAAGTAGGAATGCTGGCATATTACATGTTAAACACAGAAATTTTAGAAAGATTTTCTATTCTATGAGACTTAATTGAATAGTGTCCTTTAAGAGGTATACTTGTACGTGTTTCTGGATAAAAGTTTGATTATCAATTTTCATCTTATGTTTTATTTGATCATGTGGTTGGGTTGCAGATGTGTAGCATCGTACGTATCAGATCTAATATTTCTTGGAATAAGTTTGAATCCTCACCGTAGAAGGGGTTTGAAGGCAACTTCTGTTAGTCTGGATCACGCGTAAGAATCCATGTCCTTTTATAACATACTTATTTCTTCAATGTTATTTTTAGCTCATGCATGTCAGTTCTGTGAGGATTGTTTTAACTTTAGTAGGAGATATAACAATCTTAGACCGAACAATAGCCCATATCTGGCCCACCCTTTTTAAACACCGGACTTGAGTTTCCTACGAGGGGTGGAGGGCTGGGTTGGGCATAATTTGAGGATGCACAGAGACCTTGATGTTTAGGCACAGTTTGCCTTGATATACTTAGTATGGCTTTTTTTGGATTTTTCGCTTTCAGTCACAATTATTGTTAATAGCTGAATATGTTTCAAAGCTGTGCATCACAAAAGGAACAAAGGATTGCGCCACTTCATATGCAATATTTCATGATCTATATTACATCAAGAAGTCTGGTTTTGAGCTCCGGTTAATCGCCTCACGCTGGGTTGAGCCCCACAATTGCATGTTTTATGGCATTTAGGCGGTGTAAGTACTTTATTATTCTCCGTGGTCCGATGGAGTAACCACTTTTCCTAGGAAAAGAAAGTGCGAGGGATTCTAATTGGTGATGCAGAATAATTAATTTGGTCATTAGGTTGCATTTGGATGGATGGATTTAAAATAAAGCTATTTGGAGTTGAATTCACAAATATAAAGGAGGGTTGAATACTGGAGTTGGATTGAGAGGACCTGGATGTTGGTAAATTACTTTATTAAGATCCCCGTGCAAATGAAATTCTTCTCGGCATGTATTTGAAATAACTGCATGTTTGAGTTTGAGTGCCGTGCCTGTATCTCCTCCCAACTATCTTAATTAATGAGGATCAAAATAGGGGAATGGTCATTTTTCAGAGAGTATGATTATTGTTCAACAGAATAGGTTTTCTGAAACACATAGATATGCATCCATCTTTATCTATGAGAAGTTTTGATCTTATAAAAAGTACGTAGATAGTTGCAATATATGTCTTTCTTGCCTTGTGAAAAATGACCCCACCTCAAGAGTATTTCTCATTTTCTTCATCTCTCTTTTCCAGGATGTGTTTCCACAGGTCGCTTAGAGCTGATGACTGGTTGTTGTTTTCGGTAATACTAGAAAACATTTTTTTTCCTTTGTTTTTGTTCATTGCAAGTGTTTCCTCCTCTCTGCTGTCTCATGGTTAATGTGTGGAAATGTTCTTTACAGATGATCAGTCCTTCTGCCCATAATGCACGAGGTTTTGTTGCAGGCCAAATGTTTAATAGGAAGGGAGAGGTAAATTTATTACTATAAATTAATATATTACTGCTCTTTGTTTCTTTCATTTGTTCGTCCATTCGATTTGAGAGTTCAATTCCTGAGCTTTTGTGCTTTGTTGATGGGCAGCTTGTTGCATCAGCAACTCAAGAGGGCCTAATAAGGCCAGCAAAAAAACCAAATTCTGCTGTCAAATCGAAGCTTTAACAGGGTCTTCAGGATAATTGTGATAGGGTTCTGTTGAACTTTTCATGAATGATCGAATAAACCCGAATATAAGTCTATTATTTCTCACCAAGGTGGGACTTGAACCCCGCGACCTCAGGTACCATTTCCCACTATGCTGTGAGGCCAATGTTTGAATAATTCTTATAGAGTCGGCGTGATCTTTTCTTTTGCCTCCGTGTTTACCATGCATCAGCATTTCTTCTTGTAGACGTTAGCAATGTAATTGATTAATATGTTGTTCACCCCATGGTATTGAGATTTTTTTTTGGTCGAAACGACCTCTTAGAGCACACTCCAGAATTGACCCCGGGCACATGCAGTCCCATCCCCGTCCCACATACACCCGGGAAAGAAAAAAAAAAAAAAACACACACACACACACACACACAAGCTCTGCTGTCAGTCTTTCTGCGCTCACCGCTCAGAGAGAGAGAGAGAGCACAACTAAAAAGACAACTTCGATGGCAGGACAATCATTTTTCCATTACATTTAACACATAACAGGAATACTTAAATCAACGCTCTTTATTAATTACAATGCAACCAGGATGTCCAGTTCCAGCAATGGAAATACATATCTTGTTATTGAACCCCTTACTTTCTCAAAAGCTGGATGGATGGAATCATTATACAGATGGTGGCAACTAGGGCTGCAACTTGGGCGGGCTAACCCAGCCCAACCCAAGTCCAACCCGTAATTTTGAAAATTGGGTTTTAAATTCCCAAATCGGGTTCATGTTCGGGTTGTGTTTTGTTAAAACCCAGACATATTCGGATTGGGCTCGGGCCCAATCCGAAACCCAATTTTTTTTTTTTTCCTTCATTTCTCTCTCCTCTCTCTTCTTTTTCTCTCTCTTCTTTCTCTTTCTCTCTCCGCCGCTTGAGAGTTGAGAGACAGCGGCGACTCCACCGGTGCCAGGAAAGCCTCCAGAGACGGCGACCTCTGCCGGATAGACGAGAATATCACCAGATCCGTCAACACAAATCTTCCCACTTTCTGCAACTTGTAATTTGTCGACGAAGAGGAAATGAAATTCCTTTTTTCCAAACAGAGAGGGGATAAGCTTGAGAGTTGAGATACAACGGCTGAAGCTTGCGAACGGCGAATCCGAACTGGAACAGCGGGCGATGGAAACTGAAAGATCTGGGTTTTTATTTTTTGAACAATCTGAAATGATATGCCGATCTGGTTTTGATTTTTTGAACAATTTGAAATGATATGCCGTGGGTTTTGAACTTTTGATTCTTACAGATAGATAGATTAAACTGAAATATAGGTTTTGAACTTCTGATGATTCTTGTAGATTTTGTAATTTACAGTTGGAGAGAGAGAGGGGGGGGGGGGGTTTCCAGAGAGAATGGAGATGGGGAGGCTGAAGTGATTTGCCCTAAAAATATTTTGCTTTAATATATAATATTTTATATATATTATATTAATTATTAATATAATATATATATATATATATATATATATATATATATATATAAATTTTTTTAAAAAAATGAAAATAAAGAACTCAACCCATCAACCCGACCCAAACCGTCCGAAAATATTCGGTCCGGGTTATGATCATAACCCATGTTGAGTTTAATTCGGGTTGGCCCAACCCAACCCGCTTCGGGTTGAGTCAGGGCTGGGTTGGGCAAGCCCAGGTTGCAGCCCTAGTGGCAACACACACTCCTCTTCTCTTCAAATAAACAAGACTGGCAAAAATCACGCAGATGCGAAATGAATTGGGTCAGCTAGTCTTTTTTCTTTTAAAAGCTGGATGGATGCTTCCATTGCATGAATATAGATTGTCAATTCTAGAAATGCATTCCCTCATCCTCTTCAAAACAACAGACATGGCAGAGAGATTACTAGAAATCCTTTGTTCAAGCATTTGTGTGTCCTCAGCAGTCTCTTCATCTTCTGCTATGGATATGGAGGCCGCTTTACCTGGTTCCATAAGTCCTGCATGTAAGAACAAAAACTGGTCAATCCTTTGCATGAGAAGCGAAAGAAAAGAACAAAAAACATCATTTGAATAGAATCCTTAAGAAAATTGAGAGGATGGACAAAAACTTGTGTTTGATGTTGTAATTAAAAGAACATTTCAAAAAAGCTTGAGTTGAAACAGTTTTTGCTTCTAATTGATAGAATAGCCAAGCTAGCTAGGCTGCTTACTCACAATAAACCAAAATGAGTTCCATGAATCAAGCTGTAACCAACAAGTCAAGCCTATTTATCCAAATAAACCTCAAATTAGTAAGACATTTAATTCAATTTTACAAATGAAAAATGGTGCTCCTTTTTGTGTAGTATTCCTAAGCTCAATGACTTCGTTCTTTTTTATTTTCAGCCCTTCATTTCTATGTTTAATTATTGTTGTAAAATGCTTGGAATTTGTAAGACCATTTCTTTATAATACCTCTCTCTCTCTCTCTCTCTCTCTCTCTCTGGGCTGCTCGGACCGTGTAAATATTATTTGCTTTGCACACACTCTTAGCTCACGATTTTCCTTAAAACGCATTCACATGATTAAGCAGTATCCACACGAATAAGTCTCAACAACTTAGCAACTTCTCCCCACGATGTGTCACACTCTCTATTCTATGAAGTTTATCATACATTAGAAGTTGAAGGAGGAGGAGGTCGTCAATAAGCATAATTATAGACTAATTTGATTTAATGGGATATATGACTGAACTGAATAGCATTTTCGAGATAGACACAGCAAAATAGATTGAACTGAGAAGCACATTATCTAACAAAAGCATCGACATTGGAAGCAAAGAGAGATTCAAACGGGAAAAAATTAGAATCCATAGAAGTGCACCTGGGTTGGGGTCACCGGATGGTCCGGGTTCGGACCCATCTTTGAAATGGGTCACAAGAACGGGTCTCTGTGAAGAAAGAACCGAAGCGAGAGTGTTCTTGAGCCGATCCGGCAGTGAAGCTCTATATTCAATTATTTTCTCAGCCATATGATTCACACCGGCCTCTAGCTTCTCGAGTCCTTCGAGTTCGCAATCTTCGCCGTTGACTTTGCAGCTTTGGAATTCTAGGGTTTGGAGTCTATCGGGCATGGTTCGATTGTTTGTTGTCATTGTTTGCTTGTGTGTTTTCAGATCAGGTATTGGTTTTGGGGGCTTCACCTATCATTCTAATAATTCCGGTGATACCACCACCACCTCCGCCGTAACCTCCGACCACGGTCTCATGATGCAAATGGATCTGGATTGATCTGTGGGTTGCTCCTCTGTTGTTTTTGCACAAAGCGTGGTGGTGGTGATAAGAGATGTGATACTGTGCAATCACCGATGAGCGGAGAGAGTGGTGGCGGCAGCTGTGGTTGAGGAGAAGTGGTGGCGGCGGCTGTGATTGAAAAGAAGATGATGGCGGCGGTTGAGGTTGAGGAGATGGTGGCGGCGGGATGTGGCTGAGGATAAGTGGCAGTGGTTGTGGTTAAGGGGCTGCCTTTGAGGAGATGATGGCGGCTGGTGAAGAAAGAGAAGGGGTGGGGATCGATTAGAAGAAATGGTAGAAGGGTAAAAGTGTCATTTTAAAATTTTAATATTTTACAATTAAAATTAGTTAAATATTGATGGGCAGTTTTGTCTTTTCAAACCTTTTAAGGGCCTGTTTGGTTTCAAATTTTGTCAGGTGTCATTGTCCAAAAAAACGTCTAACTTATATATGAGTGTCATTATAGCAAATTTCAGGGAGTGTCGTTGTAATTAACTTATTCATTTAATAGCTTAGATTTTTTGGTCAGATTGTGAAACACTGGTCCGTCACTATTGGTATAGACCTAATATTTGATTTAGTATCAAACCAAGCGCCCGGTCTGGATGTCAGGTGGGAGTGAATGCAACAAGGGGAAGTTTGTCCACGTCGGATCTGAATGGGAGAGTGACTCGATACATATGAGTTGAATATTAACTCCACCTAATACCTTATACTAATCCTTTTATGGCTTTTTATATTATAGAACATATATTTTTTTCTAAGAAAATAAAGATGGGAAGGACCAAGAAGAACAAATAACAATTGCCAGAGATCCAAACTCAAACAAAATATGAAAAAGGTTACTTTTGGGAGGACCCAAATCCTCTCCATTCTCAAGTTTTCGCGATTCAAAAGTATGGTTGGTAGATTCTATCATTATCAATGGGGAATTTTACTACGGAGTATTATAATGATAAATTCTGATAGTGGTATAATTAACAAACCGAAAGAAATTCTAAGAAATCCTGACCAATTTTGATTTGATTGGAAAATAATGAACATGAATATACATGTTTTACAATTCTAATATGCAATTATGCATAATTTACAATTCTCTTAATGCTACAATTGACATGCAAAAATAATTTTGAATGAAAGTGCATTATTTTATTTGGTATAAAATTTAAAGTGAAAATAATTGTACGTATCAATTTTTCTAAAACAGTAAATTTCTAAAAAAACCCTCATGCTTCAAGCTTAAAAATCACCACCACCACTACTACCACCGCCTTTCACCATCACCACCACCACCAATTTTCCTGGCGTCACCTCCACCATCATCATTGTCACCGCCACCATTGTCGCCTTTCATCGCCACCACATTGTCATCACCACCACCTTCCACCACCATTGCCTTCCACCACCTCCACCTTCACTACCTTCCACCACCATTGCTCTTGTCTTCCACTTGCTGCCGTCATTGCCACCTTCACTACTTTGCACCACATCATCATTGCTGCCGCCTTCCCTCACCACCAATATTGCCACATTCCAACACCACCATTGCCTCCTTCAACCACCATCACCTACAACACTACTACCTTTTAGCACCACCACCGCCACTACCATGCATTGTCGCGGCCATTTCTTTTTAACAAAAATATGAAAATGTTATTTTATTAATTCAATATATTTATTTATAAAAAAGGTATTTCAAAGAATTTAATTTAAAATACATTTCATTATGTATTTTAAATTAATCCAACAACATACTAAAATAATTATTAACATTTTAACCAAACATCAAATTCCTCCGTACCAATCACTGCATAAAATCAACCAATAAGTTAATTCCTTAATTAGACATGAACACAAGTACAATACAAGGTAAATACAATGTTGTTAACTCATGTTTTCTTCATGATGATAAAAGGACAACATTTGAACAAATTGTCTGGGTGGTGTAGTTGGTTATCACGTTAGTCTCACACACTAAAGGTCCCCGGTTCGAACCCGGGCTCAGACACGTTTTTTAACCTTTCCTTTTTTATTTTTTCATGGCTTCCGCTGAGGCTTCTACCATGAGATGGACCCATTTTATTCTCACCAACAAACAGAACAAACTTAGTGTCCACTTCAAATTTCAGATTGGGTTTTGTAGCTTAGCCAAAAGGTTTCTACGCACCGATTGGTTTGAGTCAAGGTGGTTTAGTTGACGTCAAATGTGAAGAAAATGGCGATGAGTTTTAGTGGAGTTTGCAGGGAAGCCAAAAGATTGCAGGTGTGTTTGAAGGTCGTTCAGGTACCTTCAAGCAATCTACCTCTCAGTCAACGGCCACTTTTTCATAACCGTTGGGGAGAAGCTGCAGAGCATCTGGTCTATACTACTCACAATTTATTGCTTTCTAATTTCCAACCAACTCCATGCACAACGCAAATCATCCATGGGTAAAGGCTCATTTTGTTCATATGTACACTTCCCATTCCATCATACTTTAAGCAACAAAATTGAACAATTGTTCAAAAACTTCCTAGATGAATAAGGGAAACAATGTTTCGAAAATGGAAGTCACTAATGGTTCATTTTCTCAAGAGCAAGATCTGTATATACATACATAAATGGATAACCGTTTGAGGGTATTTCAATTCCCCTTTACAAATTTGTACATGCTCTCGGCTATCAACAAAAACAGACTATTCAGATTACCTATGGTGTACACAACTTTCTACTTTGAAGGCTATGACAAAAATATGGGGCATGTCCCGGAGTGGGTTTGGGAAGATCGTTTAACCTGGGTTCCTTGTCCACCTAAGAGTTGGGCCAACCATTTGGCGAGTGCTCATTAGCACGACTCTTTTGTTTGGCAGTAAATTGTGCTTGAATCAGTTCCTTGGAATCAATGGCTTCTTGAATGTTGTTGCGAACCAGCTTGCACAGTTCATCAAGTGCAAGCATTGGAAAGGGCTCCTCAATAAGAACACCCACCTGCAAGCATCCATTATCAAATCAAAATAATATTCTCTGCACAACTATGCATCAATTAATAAAATGCTCTCACCAAGAGGCTTTATGAAAAACAAATTTTACTAAGGACATAATTTGGCCCATTTGATAACTAGTCAAAAATTAAAAAGCAACAAGAATAATGAAGAAAGGCGAGTTTATATGGATCTGTGATGTAGCAGTATTGCTAGGACACTCGTGTTAGAGAGGGCAAGAATGAAAGAGGGAAGGGACGCTGCTATATAAGTGAAACGATAGTGTTATACATTTGACATTTGAAACATGACAATGACAGAAAACCCGAAAACAAAAATACAGGCACTATGTCAGCTATATATTATAAGGTCATTTGGGAAGCCAACAGAGCATAATAATTGTGTGTGTATGTGTGAGAGAGAGAGAGAGATACTTCTTCGATGCAGAACAAGGAAGCAGCACTAACAAAAGTTGCAGGAACCACAATCCAATTGCAATCGTCCCAAAGTATAATGGGAAGAGTAAGATGCCAGAGTACCAGAAACCTTGAGGTCAAGCGAGTGTAGGAGAGAGGAATTGGTATGCTTATAAGCTGCTCACAAACACCAATACCTTCATGGAGACAAGATATTTTTGACTCCTGCATTATGATGTAGCTCATGTAAGATTGATCATAATTTGTTCCCATACAAGCCGTCATAGAGAAATTTAAGTTCACATCCCAAAAATACCACCTAAATTCTCTTGTCAGCATATAAATAATTAATTGCATTATATATAATCCCAGGAATCTATGATACCAAGTAAACTGGCATCTTGCCAATCTGTATCTATGGTTGCTTATTCCAAACTTGAAGAATGACTTAGTACAAACAATAACACGAAATAAAACATAATATCCCTTAGATCACTTTCAGTAAGTAACCTTCAATACGAAATTAAGAGCCTCAAATAATGCCTGAAAGAGAATTACCAACATATTTCTCTTTGACTCGTCCAAATTTAGTAACTGGAGGCCCTGAGAGATGAACCCAATAATGCAGCGGGGGCGATGCTTCGAACTGAGAACTACTGCTAAATCATCAACTTCAAGCAAAGGCTGGAGGTCTCGTTTGATATCTGAGCCATAAATCACATGGCACTGCATTCAAAGGTTTATATCCTTAATTTGTTAAAATGGAAAATGGAATTTCATGAAATCCAAAACTAATACCATACGGTTTATTGATGGCCACTTCTAGATGATGGATTTGTGCTTCAGAAACAACCAAAAAAAGAGTTTGTTTATGCAATGTAAAATGCAATGGGGTTATTCCATTTCCATAAGACATTGAAACCTACCCCAAATGAAAACCCAGCCTATGCCGGGGAAGACTAGAAACTCAGTCGGTGTTTTTTGAAGTTGAAGTCATTCAGGTGTCAATGTAATTAGAAATACTGCACCACAATTCAACCTTCACCTAGTTGCTTTCTTATTGTCCTATAGTGCCACCGACTCGTGCTATGCATAGCTCATAAATAACCCCCTTAAAGCGGCTTAAAGTACTTTTAAATACAGCTCTGATTACTGGAAAATAATAATAATAATAACAAAAAACTCCTTACCAAAAAGTTCTATTTTAGCCACCAGTCTTGTTCCTACTGGTCACCATAGTATCTCAGTTGCAAAAAAAAAGGGTTTTTTAAAAATCTAGAAATTAAAATCTGAAAATTGATTAATTACTCTTGAAATTTCTAGAGTCTTCCAGATTGTAGAATCCAGACATTATTTACTATGTCATTTCTGAATTTTCCACTAATAATACATTGAATGATCTTGCTGCATTTTACCCATTTTTATTTTTTATTTTCAATATTGATTCGTTATTTATAATGTCCTTTTTTGGATACTTCACTTTATAGTAATAACTACTATAATTCTAATTATCTTTTTTTTTTCCCCCTGGAAATACCATCATTCTAATTATCTCAATAATAAGTACCATTAAAGGTTCCAATTCATTTGCAGCAAAAAATAAATATATGTGTGTGTGTGTGTGGTGTCATCTGAGCTAAAACACCCAATTCACTAACCTTGAGGGCAACTGGAAATGCCATTATATACTGCAAAAGGGCCTTCTTTAGCACTGCATCTTTCGAATTTTCCACACTGGCAATCACTTGCCTAGCCAAATCACTTGTGCCCGAGATAACCCTAGTCCATGCCTTCCTGCCTTCTTCAAACCTCGAATACGATGCCTCTGTCCTGAACACCAACAAAAGCGCCAAAGCCGGCGCCGTCAACTGGTAAGGCAAGGTTGAGGCCCTCAACACCGGGAAAAACTCCGGCAACCAATGGATTGAAACCGCTGTATTGTAACTTGCAATGAGCACAGCCACCGAAGTAAACACAATCACAGGAGGAATCAACGACAGAATCACCCGGGAACTGAGACTCGACAACAGATGACGGATGTGGCGTGAAGAGCTTCTATGCTGTACCCACATCTCATGGTTGTACAGATACCTTTTCTGTTGCATACCCCTCTCTTTGATACTGTCAGCCCAATCGGGTATTGCATGGAGAATTGAATTTAGGTTTAGGGTTTGAGAGGAAGAAGGATTTGGGGATTGTGAGCGCTGTGAACAGAGGACTCTGAGACAGAGCTGCTTGTGGGGTTTTGAGGGAAAGTGTGGGTGTTGTAATTTGAGGAGAATTCTGAGGGTAAAATGGGATGAAGATAAGAAATTGGCGGGGGGCTGGATGTGGCTGGTGTGTTTTGTCATTGGACAAAATTAGGGTTAGGGTTTGGGGAGAGAGGAAGAGAGCTGTTGGGATTTGCTGGAACATGTTTTGATTTGAGAGTGAGATAGTTAAGAAAGAGAGGGGATGGGTTGTTAGAAACAGTTGGTTTGTGAATGAGGTTTTTACACGTTTAACTTTTATAGGATAAATATATAAAAATTGTAGTTCCATTGCTTGGCTGTGATCAATTTTGTGTCACAGTACTGCTTCAAGAACCGTCCGATGTACCAAATAATGGTGATACGTCCGTTTCTCTGATTAATTAAATGTTCTTGCCATTCAAATATCTCAACATATAAATTTTACTCATATCTTTATAAACATCGTGCGCCATAAAACATTTTTGGTCTTGATAAACATTTTTATAAACTTTGATGTTAGTTTATAAGTATATAAAGATAAGAAAATTAATTGAAACAATGCTTAGATCCTGCCCCCAAAGAAGAGATCCGACATCAAGGTTCCGCTAATTTGGACGTAAAATATTTTTTAAAAAATATTTTTATTTTTATTTTTTTAAATATTTACGAACAAAAAAATTATTAAAATTTAACAAAAATAATTTATTCATAAATTTTCGACAAGTTATTTTTCATGTCCTGCCCAATAGATATGACCTCAACCTCAACGTAAACCTCTATTATAAAAATAAAATAATAATTTACTTAAAAATAAAAAATATTTTTTTAAAAAAATATTTTATGTCAAAACATACAAGCCCAAAGATCTTGCCTCTTTGGACAAGTGCATAACACTATTCCATGTTCAAGTACTCCAAAATAAAAGATAAATCTCCTTCCACCGTAATTATTTTTTTTGGGCAAGAAAGCCCATTTGAGTTAGAACCCTCACCATTCACTTTTGGGACACTAAATGAAAACGGTAGTTCCATAAAAAAAAATGGCCATTTAAAATATATATATATATATATATATATATAACAAAAAAAAAAGTTAGGAGCAATACAGCATTGACACCAGAAAGCTGCAGGATACACCATAGTCCCGACCACTTTGGTGGGCAGCAGAAGTCACTATTCACCTGGCACAACATTGATCTCTTTCTCGCAACACACCTTGGGCTCTTACGAGAATTATTAATATTAAAGTTTACCATGCAGTAAGAAATAAACCATCTTATGAACCAACTGGCAATTTACATGCATCTTGTTCAAAATGTATCTGCTTCATTCTTGACTACAATTTCAAATGATTTCTGAAATTCAAGAGAGGGTGAGAATTCATAAATTCAGCGTACAAGAGTTTCAAGTGATGAGCCAAAATGAAACTTTGCTCTACATAACAACTTCCTTCAGCAAGCGCACTAAAACTCACTTAAAAAACTTTTACCATGCAAAATTAGTTATCTAACTAACATACTATGGTTGTTCCTTTGCACTTTTGGAGCCCGACTTACCCTTTTCACTCTCGTCAATTCCTTTGTCCGGTCCAAACACGAACACTTTCACAGAATGCTCTGCTGATTGAATTGCCTTCTTAATCTGCCATTGCAAATTAAAACTGTCATTGAATCTCTGGTAGATTAACGATATCTAATCAAATACAAAAAAAGAAAAGAAAAGAAAAGAAGAATTCTTGTACTTTACGATATAAAAAGAAAAAAGAAAACGATTTGTAGAGCATTCAGAGCAATTGACATTTGAACTAAGCTTCCCCTAGTTCAGTTAGCTCCTAGGGGCTCCATAAACCATAATTTCAACATGTTTGACCCACATAGTTAATCATTTCATATCAAATTATTTCAGGATGCTCAACTTATTGTTTTTTAGCACTGTGGTAGAGTAAATTTCTGCACAGTTATATTTGGTAACCATTAATAGCATATAACATTAGAAGGGAGCGGGATTTCATAACACATTAGGCCTCTAATATACAGTCCATGAAAAGTTGGTCCCTCTATAATTGATTTTTTAGAAGAAAAAAAAAAAAAAGCGTATGTTAATAGATGGTTCACAATTCATTTAGGAAAATTTTTCATTTAAAAAATAAAAAAAGGTTCACAATATTTTCTAATAACGATGACAAGGACGTGGTAACACAAAGACTCATCATTAGTGCCTACCGCCTAGCCTAGGCAAATTCTTCTGCTCTTTGCTAGTAATTCATTTGTAGGTAGTCTTCTCTCCTTGTCATGGTATCACAGATGACCATGGTACCGTCAATCATGGTTGGGTATTCCTATGGAACAATCATAATCCATGAGTGCCAACTGAGGAGCCTAATTAGTTTAAACCAAGAAAACAAAGGGGAGAGAGCAAATACTATATTGAATCAGCCAATCAAACAACTATACAAAGTTCACACGAGCACCTTTTTTCTAGATGTCCTCTAAATGCAATTCGAGACAAATGTTAAATAACATTTAATGGATGATTACTCAACTTCATATGAAAGAAGTCCAATGCCGAGTTCAGGCATGGACCTACTTCATTGGCAGTGGGGGCAATTCTGAAAAAAAAAATGGTAATATTGTTTTCTTTTTTTTTTTGTATTAAATACCATTAAAAATTTAAAATTACCCCATTCAAATTACGAAAAGAAACCCCACTATTGCCCCCACAACATTCTTTATCTTGTTGTTGTTAAAGGTTGACCCCCTTACCTAATTTTCTGGGTCTGTCCCTGGCTGAGTTAGTTTAAGTGACATGAAATGTAACTTAATTTAGTATTTTTGAAATGGGAAATCTCATGAAAGTTCCTAGATGAGTGCACAGTGCAAACTTGCACTCCTATAACAAACTCCAACCACCACCATTGTCTGGGAGGATGTCTTCTAAAACGACCAAATTTTTAGAATTGCATTTGACGGAAACTACGAGATAATTAACTTCAAATCAACCTTCTAAATTGAAAATCCAAACAAATTTCTTTTCCAGATTATGTTACAGTTCAACAGATTCCACGTGTAAGGTATCACAGTACTAAACTGACTACTAGAAGATGCAAGCAGTACTTTCTCTTGCAATGAATAATATTGTGTCGATGTTCGTATAATAGACTTATATTAAAATTAAAATGCCTTTTGTCACATTTAGAACTTCAGTTTTCCTGTCAAAAGAAAGCAGATGAAATATGCCGTTAGAATCATCCTCCACCAAATATTGGAAGACATTCTCCCTTGAAACAGCACTCCCTAAAACTTGAAATCATGCCTACAAAATTGTCTTCAAACCTTGTGCTTGTAACTAGATACTGCTGTTGTATACCTCCGCTACAGCAAAAACATGGTAGTCACCTAAGGCATCTATTAATTGCATAGTCGCATATTTAGCATAGAATATTAAATGCTTGGTAATAGGTTCTTTTCTGAGTAGAACAGGGTTAAACTCCTAATTTCACCCAGCTATTACAATTAAATGGTTCAGGTTCTTATAAACCAACTGCATTAATGGCTCATCAAGTAATATTGTTCTAATGATATATGATGACTACCGATGTATCAAAAATGAGAATTAGAGAATGCAAGGGAAATCAACATTATAATTTATATCCCTTGTTCGTGATGAAGATTTTCCTTGGCAGGATCGCGTTTTCAAAGTTCACCATATGAGAATTACGTGAAAACACCAACAGGCCCGTGGCCTAGAGGTACAAGGCTCCTACCTCCCAAAGGGAGGTTAGGGGTTCGACCTCAGTGGAGGTGGTGTGTGTAAGTCCCAACTAGGAAAAAAAAAATCTAATAATAACATGAAAACCTTGTAATCAATTAATGTTCATTCCCGACTTATTATAACCTTATGCCAATTTCAATTGCAAACTTCAAACAATACAAAAAATTGAAAAGCTTAGCAAAACAATTGGAAATAAAAATTAAAGCAAAACCCCAAAAACTATGGAAAATAAATAAAATAAATAAATAAATGAAATTAGGGCTCACGCAGACCAAATTCAACAATAAGCGCAAAGAGAATAAAGCCACTTCCCATCTATACGATTCATAACAAACAATAATCTCACTACACCTGAATATAAGAAACCTAAGAAAATGAACTAACAGAAACATAAAATTACACATACACAACATACAATTGATAAGCAAATAAAATCACACCAAACGAATCTGCAATTGAACGAAACAAGTCACGCACAGAGATGATGTTGAACATTCATATACATATATATGGCAACTTACAGTAAACACAACAAATTGGAGAAAATCGATAACAAGAAATTAAAGATAGTATACACACAGACATACAAACTAATAACTATATATATATATATATAGCCACTTACAGGGTCGAGGACATTAGGTTCGGGGCCGTAGTCAGCGGTTAGGAGGAAATAACCAGCAGTAACAGTGGCCACCATCGTAGTCCTTCTCACAAGCTTGTCGGTTTTCCGGTTCATTTTTCTATATTAACAAAACAGGTGCGTGCGTTGAGAGAGAGAGAGAGAGAGGGGAGGTTTCTGTTCAAAGAAACAGAATAAAGTAGTAAAAACGTGGCTTTTGTAATTTCAATTTATTTTGGGTTCCTTTGTAAAATCTTTTTTGTTTTTTTATTATTCTTTTCTGACAAATTATTTGGACCGCTGTTGGATGGAGTCGATAATTACAAATCTATACTATTATTAAATGTGCAAAGTATTTCAGTGTTTCAGTATTTCAATATTTATTTATTAATATAAAAAAATATTTATTAATTGCTTCATCAGTTCAATATTTATTTATTAATATAAAAAATATATTTATTAATTGATATAAAAAGTGTTTTTATAAAAAGAATTCTAACACAAATTACCTAATAAAATTTCAGTCACCTATTTTTTTTTCTATAAAACTCTATCACATATAACCTATATACATATATATTAGGCCAGGCTTGTGGTGTGCATATTTTTTCTTTTCTCTTTATAATTGGTCTCGTAAGTTTTTTCTTTACTTTTTCTTTTTATAAGAATTATTATTATGTTATTATTATTTTTTTCTCTTTCTAATTGATATTTATGTTTAGAAGTAGTTGATTTATTTTATTTTTATTTTCTCTTTCTATTTGATGTTTAGAAGTAGTTGATTTTTTTTCTTCATTTTTTTTTTTTTTTCTTTTTCAGAAGTATCATTCTTCTTTTTTCGTTTTTATTTTTATTTTACTCTTTGTAATTATACTTTGGATGGTTCAAAATTTGTTGTTCTTAATTTGTTGTATTGAGAAGGTTGGATTGTTAAAACTTTTCATTACTTTTTTCTTTTTAGAAGCATTATTATTGTTTTTTTCTTTTGTTTTATTTTTATTTTTCTCTTTCTAATTGGTGTTTAGGAGTAGATGAATTGTTTTATTTTATTTTTCTCATTCTAATTATTATTGTTTTTTTTCTTTTTCAGAAGTATCATTCTTATTTTTTCTTTAGTTTTTATTTTTATTTTACTCTTTGTAATTATATTTTGGATGGTTCAAAATTTGTTATTCTTAGGTTATTGTATTGTGAAGGTTGGATTGTTAATTTTTTTCTTTACTTTTTCTTTTTAGAAGCATTATTATTATTTTTTTCTATTGTTTTATTTTTATTTTTCTCTTTCAAATTATTATTGTTTTTTTTTTTTGTTTTTTTATTTTCCAGAAGTATCATTCTTCTTTTTTCTTTAGTTTTTATATTTATTTTACTCTTTATAATTATACTTTGGATGGTTCAAAATTTGTTATTCTTAATTTGTTGTATTGAGAAGGTTGGATTGTTTATTTTTTTCTTCACTTTTTTCTTTTTAGAAACATTATTATTATTTTTTCTTTTCTTTTATTCTTATTTTTCTCTTTCTAATTGATGTTTAGAAGTAGACTAATTGTTTCATTTTATTTTTCTCTTTCTAATTAATGTTTAAAAGTGGTTGATTTGGTAAGTTTACTTTGGTTTGTGATAGTGATGACTAATTATTATTATTATTTATTTATTTATACAAATTTTTATAATAAAAATAAAATAATTTCTATAAAATTTACCACAAATTAACAATTTTATTTTCTATAAAACTCTATCACATTATCTATTTATTAGGAGTTTTATAATAAAATAAAATCTAATTAGACAAGGATATACTAAAAGAAAATAAAATAATTTATATAAAATTCTATCACAAATTACCTATTTTATTTTCAATAAAACTTTATCACATAATTAAAATTAAACAATGATATATTTAAAGAGTTTATATAAAACTCTAACACAAATTACATATTTATCTATTTATTATTAGTTTTTTAATGAAAGGAAATCTATTTAAACAAAAACTATATATATATAAAAATATTTATTAATTGATATAAAAAGTGATATTAAAAGAGTTTCTATAAAACTCTAACACAAATTACCTATTTATAAATTTATGAGTTTTTAATAAAAAAGAAAATCTAATTAGACAAGAATTATAAATATAAAAAAATATTTATTAATTGATATAAAAAAAAAATTTTAAGAGTTTCTATAAAACTCTAACACATATTACCTATTTATCTATTTATTATGAGTTTTTAATAAAAGAAAATCTAATTAGAAAATAATTTATTTAAAAAAAATAAAATAGTTTCTACAAAATTTACCACAAATTAGCAATTTTATTTTCTGCAAAACTCTATCACAATATCTATTTATTATGAGTTTATTCAGGAAAAAAAATTATTATGAGTTTTATAATAAAATAAAATCTAATTTGACATAAATATATTTAAAGAAAATAAAATAATTTCTATAAAACTTTACCTCAAATTAACAATTTTATGATTTATAAAACTCTATCACATATGACATGTATTTACCTATTTATTATGAATATATTTAAAGAAAATAAGATAATTTATATAAACCTCCACTACAAATTATATATTTTATTTTCTTTAAAACTTTATAACATATGACCTGTATTTATCTATTTTTTATGATTTTTTTAGTAAAAGAAAATCTAATTAGATAAGGATAAATTTAAAGAAAATAAAAAAAAACTTTTTAAAAGTGTTTCTATAAAATTTTTAAAACAAATTACCTATTTATCTATTTATTATGAAGGTTTTAATAAAAGAAAATCTAATTTCACAAGAATTATTAATAAAAAAAATATTTATTAATTGATATTAAAAATAAAATAATTTTTCTAAAACTCTACCAGAAATTATTTCCTAATAAAATTCAAATATGTGTTTCAGTATTTATTCAATAATATAAAAAAATGTATTTATTAATTGAAAAAAAACTATTACCTAATAAAATTCATATTACCTAAAAAATCATTTCAAATTACGTAATAAAATTCAAAATACAAATTACCTAATACTTTTATAAAAGAGTTTTCATAAAATTCAAATTCCAATTTACCTAAAAAAAATTCAAATAACCTAAAAAATTATTTCAAATTACATAATAAAATTCGAAAAAAGAAACCCTAATAAAATTGAAATTATTTGCAAATTTATTTCAAAATACTAATATAAAAAATATTTATTAATTGATATAAAAAATAATATAATTTCTCTAATACTCTACCACAAATTACCTTTTATTATGAGTTTTTAATAAAAGGAAATCTAAATAGACTAGGATATATTTAAAGAAATAAAATAATTTATATAAAACTGTACCACAAATTAGCTATTTTATTTCCAATAAACTCTATCACATTATACAATGATATATTTAAAGAGTTTCTATAAAACTCTAACACAAATTATCTTTTATCTACTTATTATGAGTTTCTTAATGAAAGAAAATCTAATTAGAAAAGAATTATTAATATAAAAAATATTTATTAATTAATATAAAAAATAAAATAATTTTACTAAAACTCTAACACAAATTACCTTTTATTATTAATTTTTAATAAAAGAAAATCAAATTAGTAAATAATTTTTAATATAAAAAAATATTTATTAATTGATATAAAAGAGTTTTTAAAAGAGTTTCTATAAAACTCTATCACATTTTACCTAATAATCTATTTATTATGAGTTTTTTTTAATAAAAAAAAAATCTAATTAGACAAAAATATATTTAAAGAAAATACAAAAATTTCCATAAATTCTGCACAAATTATTTTCTATAAAATTATATGACATTATCTATTTATTACGAGTTTTTTAATAAAATAAAATCTAATTAAACAATAACATATTTGAAAAAAATAAAATAATTTCTATAAAACTCTCCTACAAATTAGTTATGTTATTTTCTATAAAACTTTATCATATATAACCTGTATTTATATATTTGTTATGGATATATTTAAAGAAAATAAAATAATTACTACAAAAGTTCACCTCAAATTACCTATATTATTTTCTTTAAAACTCTATCATATGTTACATGTGTTTATTTATATATTAAGAGTTTTTTTTAAAAAAAAAAAATCTAATTATACAATATATATTTAAAAAAAATAAAATAATTTTTAACAAGTTTCCATAAAACTCTAACACAAATTCCCTATTTATCCATTTATTATGAATTTTTTAATAAAAGAAAATCTAATTGGACAAGCATAGTAAATATAAAAAATATTTATGAATTGATATAAAAAATTAAACAATTTCTCTAAAACTCTACCACAAATTACCTTTTATTATGTGTTTTTTAATAAATAAAAAAATCTAATTAGACAACGATATATTTAAAGAAAATAAAATATTTTTTTATAAAATTGTACCACAAATTACTTATTTTAGTTTTAATAAAACTCTAATATATTAGACAATGATATATTTAACGAGTTTCAAAAAACTCTAACACAAATTACCTATTTATCTATTTATTATGAGTTTTTTAATGAAAGAAAATATAATTAGACGAAAATTATTAGTATAAAAAATATTTATTAATTGATATAGAAAGAGATTTTAAAAAAGTTTCTATAAAACTTTACCACAAATTTTCAATCTATCAATTTATTATGAGTTTTTTAATAAAAGAAAATATAATTAGACAATAATTATTAATATAAAAAATATTTATTAATTGATATAAAAAGTAAAATAATTTTTCTAAAACTTTATCACATATAACATATTTATTATGAACATGTTTTAAAAAAAATAAAATAATTTCTATAAAACTGTACAACAAATTACCTATTTTATTTTCATTAAAACTTTATCACATATAACCTATATTTATCTACTTATTATGAGTTTTTTAATAAAAGAAAATATAATTTGACAAGGATATATTTAAAAAAATAAAATATTTTTTTAAAAGAGTTTCTATAAAACTCTAACACAAATTGCCTATTTATTTATTTATTATTAGTTTTTTAATAAAAAAAAATGTAATTAGACAATAATTATTTATATAAAAAATATTTATTAATTGATAAAAAATAAAATAATTTCTCTAAAATTCTACCTCAAATTACCTTTTATTATGAGTTTTTTAATAAAAGAAAATATAATTAGACAATGGTATATTTAAGGGATAATTTCACTGACACCCACAGTAGTTTAACTAAATATCAGTCTAAAATATCTTTCAAAAATAACTATCACTTAGGTCCATTTTCACTTTTCCGTTACTGTCTCCGTTAAAAACATGGGAAAAGACATATTTGCCCCTAATTTTTTAATCACATTTAATACAAAATATCAAATAAGATAAATGACTTTTATACCCCTTATATCTCTATCTGTATCGGACGTTCTCTCTCCTCAAGGAGGCTTGTTTGTCTCTCTTTCTTCTCTATAGATCAAAACCACTCTCTCTCTTCTCTATAGATGCGACCCACAGATTAACAAAACTATGAAACCCTAAAGCATAAAGATTAACTGTAGCAGCTTTGGATCACCATGGCTGCACAAGTTCGAGTACTACTCTAGGCACATCAATGATTTACTGGATACAGGACAACCCACAAGACGGCGATAGAGGTCAGCTAGATTTTCCACAAAATCAACGGATTTGAGGTGAGGATCTATGGGTGGCTCAAGAAGGTCAGTTATGGGGAGTCAATAAGGAAGAAGAGGTTCAGCCATTGACACTGAATTGGTATAATTAGAATTCGATAAAATGGAATTAATAGTCAGGTTGCCTTGCCGAAGGTGGTGGTGGTTGAACTTGCCAGCGCAGCCACTGGCGGTGGTACTACCAGCAGCGGAGGTATCTGGGGGGCTTAAAGCGTGGACTTGGGTGGTCGGTTTCTGAGATTGAGACCACGCATGGTATCAATTAAAGGTAGTGTGTATTGACGGATGAGATTTTCAAACCTTGATTTGGAAATGGATTTTTTCGATTGATCTCCATTATCAGTTGAAAAAGACATGAATCGAACAGGATTGTAAATCAAACGGTTGATTAATTAGCTCCGACTCGCTAACACCATCATTAGAGAGAGAGAGAGAGTTTCTGGCTAAAGTCTAAAGACTCTGCTTTGGTTTTGTTTATGGAGCTTAGCGGCATGGTGGTATGAGGGAGGAGAGGACACGATGTATTTATATAGATATATATATATATATATATATATATATATATATATATATATATAAGAAGCAATAAAGCTATATAAGGAGTAATTTAATTTGAAGAGTTCCAGTAACTCTTGATCCATGCAATCGTTGTTGAAATTCTGGCAATCGTCACCCACTTTTTCCCCGAACCTGGCCTGCGAACGCATAGTGCTTCACCTCCGGCGAGAGCTGATTACATATGGTTTATTGAATATGAATTTTTGTATTATTATTATAATTTTTTTTTTTTGGTAATGAATCAATTTTGGGGAAACCAACTCCATTAATTATTTCTTTCAATTTATTAATCAGGGTATTTATAGATTGATTTGGGAATTTAGTATTGGAGTTTATGGTTTAGGGCACCAATAAGTTATGTATAGAAAGTGTATATGTTGTGTATGATCGAGAGAGAGAGGGAGAAACGAAGATGAATTAGACAGATGAAGAAAATATATATATATAAATATAAATATAAAATGATAGAAATAGACTTCAATTCACATGCTAAATAATAAAAAGGAGTTTTTGTTGTCCAAAAAATATGAGGACAAGCCTATATATATATATATATATATATATGAAATGATGGAATATATGAATGGGTGATTGATCGTAGAACCGGACACTTATAAAAAATTTCTTATTTTTCTTTTTCTTTTTTTAAATTTCATTAATTTCTTAAAAAAATAAAATTTTCTTATTAAAAAAAATATTAATGGGTGATTTTTCTTATTTTAGTTTTTAATTTTTTTTTTTATTTTTCTCTCTCTCTTTTTAAATTTCATTAATTTCCTTACAAAAATAAAATTTTCTTACTTAATTTTTCATTATTTTTTAAAATTTCTTACTTAAAATTTCATTAAAATTTCATTATTTATTTTTTAAAAAATATATGAATGAGTGATTTTTCTTATTTTAGTTTTTAAATTTTTTTTTTTATTTTTCTCTTTCTCTTTTTAAATTTCATTAATTTTCTTAAAAAAATAAAATTTTCTTACTTAAAATTTCATTAATTTCCTTAAAAAAATATAGAACCTTACACCTGTATAGGCGTATAATAGCCCTCAATAGCAAACTGTATGATGTTGATCACCTACTTTATTTATTCTTGTATATGGAAAAGGAAGGGTAACCATGTCATTTGAATAGTCAATCTAAAGTCAAATGAGGGTAAACATGTAATTTTAATCATTAAAGAAACAATTTATTAGGCCAAACCAAAGTCAAAGGGTAAGAATGTCTTTTTACATGTAAAAAGTGGTCTGACACACCTGTCAACTAACTTTTGGGGTGTGAGTGAAAAATAGAACAAACGTTTGTAATGTGAGTGATAGTTATTTTCAAAAGATATTTTAGACTGATATTTGACCAAACTACTGGGGGTGTCAGTGAAATTATCCCTATATTTAAAGAAAATAAAATATTTTTTATAAAACTCTAAAACAAATTATCTATTTTATTTTTAATAAAACTCTATCACATTAGATAAGGATGTGTTTAAAGAGTTTTTATAAAACTCTAACACAAATGACCAATTTATCTATTTATTATGAGTTTTTTAAGAAATTTTTTTTCTAATTAGCCAAAAATTATTAATATAAAAAAAATTATTAATTGATATAAAAATAGTACTTTTAAGAGTTTCTATAAAACTCTAACACAAATTACCTATTTATAAAAAATGAAAAAATATTTATTAATTAGATAATAATTATTAATATAAAATATTGAAATTTAATTAGATAATAATTATTAATATAAAAAATTAAATAATTTTTCTAAAACTCTACCACAAATTAGCTTTTATTATGACTTTTTAAATAACGGGAAATCTAATTAGACAAGAATTATTAATATAAAAAACACTTTATAAAACTCTATCACAAATTAGCTATTTTATTTCCTTTTAATATTTCAGTATTTATTTATTAATTGATATAAAATGAATTAAAATAAAAGAGGTTCTATAAATAAAATAAATTAAAATAAAAGAGTTTCAAATCATTATTAAAACAACTATAAAATAGGTAATTGTTTAGTAAAATAATTTATCAAATAATAAAATAAGTTACAAAACATTAATCACGTACATCGCACGTGCCTCTTCCTAGTAATATTAAAGTGTGCCAACGAGGATTCTTAAGGAATGATCTATATGAATGGTAAACGCAGGCAGATGTGAGACACTGTCAATTTATCACCCTGAGCGTTAATATCACACTTTCACACACTATATATAACACTAATTTTATTTGAAGTCTAACATGGTGCTAATATGAATGGTGTAAATACTTCATTACTTTGTCAATAAATTTTTCCTTTGATTGGTATTATTTCCTTTCAAACCTTGGTCAAAATTTTAACTTGATTATTATCGAGAATGTGATCTCTGTGCAGTTGGTCAAGTAATTATTATTAATTTTTTTTATGAAGTTAATTTAATTTTATAACAGGATTTCAAAATTTTCTAATAGTTGTTAATTTGATGAGTTTCTTTCCTTTACGTCACTCAAAACTGACAAAAATGAATGCCTTTGTGAGAACTGTTAATATACCGCATTTAATTTTATTTATAAACGAAAAGTTTAAAAAGTAAATTAATTTTGCCAACAATTATATGCTTTTTATTTGTAATTTTAAATGTTAGCACTAGTTGTACATCACCATTATTTGTATTGTTAGGGGTCGCAGTCATGGTTGTGTTGAACAAGGACAAATAATAGTTGAATGTATACAACATTAAATAGCATATTAGTACGAGAAAACCAGACGGTTTTTTTGCACAGAAAGTACATATATCAAAAGTCAACAAGTTCTTTACTTCCATTAGACTTTTCTTTCCTTTCTGTTTACTCATATTTGGAAGTTACTACTCTTTTTTCATGCACAACTGATCAAACTTCAAAAAGACTAAAATTGAGAGATCAAACAACCCCCACACAAAAATTGATATGAAACATAACATAACAAAACAAAACACAACCAAACAGGATTCGCTTGCTCAAAAAATGCATCAAACCTATAACACTATCATAGAATTCATAGCAGAAAGAAAAAGGGGCAACTCTAGAAGCTTCCGGCTATCTGGCATGATCAGAAACCTTTCAATATATGCTCAAATCAACGAGGAAATTGAAGGAGATTAGATATCTGTACTTCACTTGGTTACTGTTGGTTACTGTCCGTTGGTTTTGTTCCTTTTGGCCTCAAGAGTTGAGCCCTCCTTAAGTGCTACTTGTGCTTCATTTTCCATTTTAAGGGCAAAAAGTGCAGCAGCTTGTAGGTAAGATGCAATGTGCCAGACTGGAGAAATGACTTGGGCTTGCATTGCATCATTTAGGGCATCTTGCGGCATGTCATTCATGAGATAAGACAAACTACGACGAGCAAAAACGGTCGGAGATACCATCGTTCCAACATCAATAAACTACAAGTGAAATAAGAAACTGTCAGTAACTCGAACAAAATTGAATCCAAGAAAGTCAGAAGAGTCTAACATTTGACTCTAAGGGGAATATACTCTAAATTCAGATTGAAATCCAAGAATATGACCCATTTATCCAATCAGCTGGGAAAAGGGATTTGCTTGTTTGTGTTTTTGTTATCCCATCAACTGACAACATAACTTTGTGAAAAGTCATATCATGTCAGGTAGAGAACATGTCACAAAGTTTTTATTCAGTTCTCAAAGAAAACCTGTACAGTAACACATACATAAATATAAATCTAGACGCTGAGTATTTCAAGTGTTATAAAGCATGTATTTGTTGTAACCATTTGTAAAATGATAATAACCTGCGTGTAGCACTCAATTGCAGTTTTGAAATCTTTATGCCGGAAAGCAGTATCACCCTTTTTCTTTGAAGTCAATGTGTCCTGCATTTGGTCCGTCCACATTTGGAATGAGAGCTGCAATGTAGAAAAGCGACAGTGAGACAGATGACAAATAGAAAGTGTAGGCGCCGTCACTTGGTGCAATAGTAAAAGCTGATATGATGAGTAAAAGAACCTCATTTGTCACTCCTTCGTCATCCTTGTACCCAATCTTTTCTAAGATCTCATGTATGGCAGTCAAGTCCATTCTTGAGCAAGCTTCACCAAGTGGGGATTTAGGTGAGAACGAAGCACTGCGCAGAATACCCATCAAGACATGAGAAGGAACCTGCACAGTGGAAATAAAAAATTCATAAAAAAACTAAATCTAACCATTAAAATAGGCATTGAGACTTTTGTTTTGAGCATCATATCAGATAGCATTTTAAAGCAGAAGCCAATGACAAGTCGTTGGCAAATGGTAAAGTCAAAAGAAATAGCGGTAAAAATAAACAAAAATTTATACATCATAAAGTCATTTCTGATTTAGCGAGTTCTTGTTACAACAAAATCACATGTAATTAACTAACAACCTCCTCTTTGTCACTCTGTTTTTCATTTTCAGTCAACACTTGTCCCAACAAGATCAGGTGACCTCCCTACCACACATTAGTTAAAGAAGAGAGAAGAGGCACACGGACATCAACACTCTCGTTCCTGATTTTTTCCTTTTGGCTCTATTTTCTAACCAGTAAAAATATACTAATCATCTGTCACTCAATTCCTTCGTATTATTCTTTAATCTAAAATGAAGTTCTATAACACAAATTGAGACTAAAATTCTAACTTGCTTATCCTCTGTTGCCAAGGTACAATCATTGATTGTTCCTAAATTTTGTAGATGAAATGATCTGTTACTTTATGGTGACTAGTTGTCCTTATGCTCAGTTTAGAATTACCAAAATTCCTTACTTAAAGTAGATGTCATGGTTATACCACACAAAGTATTACCAAACTTCTGCAAAAACTGGAAATATCTTCTGTTGGAAATACCACTTGCCTCACTGCAAAGGTCATTCAATCATGTTGTAGAAAATCTGCTAATTATCGTCATCTATTTATGTGGACACAAGGTCATTCAATAATGTCGCTTAGAAGAGTCCATGTAATATAATAGATGCTGTTGATGAAGGATGAAGGACAAACATGAAAGCCAGTTTTCCTTCAATATTGGTAAAGAGGAAACAAAGCAGTGGAAGTTCTTATTCTCAAAAGGAGACAAGTTTACCCAGTTTGGAGGCTAATCAAATTAATGACTTTAGATTTAACTGACCTCAGTTTCCTTCTGAAGAGGAGTCAAAGCAGCCACTAATGACTTTGGATTTGGCCGTTCTCGGGGTTCATATTGCAAACACCGGGAAGCCAAGCGTACTAATTCAGTCCCATCATCACTAGAAATCTGTCCTTCCAAGCAGGAATCCGTCAGCATTTGAAGGTTCCTGTCCCGTATCAGGTCAAGGGCCTGACACAAGTACCAGAGCATTAGATAATCAATTATAGTTAATGATAATTTAAGCTGACGAAATAAAAATAGTTGAATACATTTATCAAATTTAAATACATTTATCAAATTTAAATAAGTAATGAACACTAGATTGAGAGTATGTTTCACTATGCTACAGTGCCCTTAATTGTTCGTGTGTTTTTTACATCCAATGGAACTAGATTAATTCATGGTGTTTATATAGCATTTGCAATGACTGTTGTGTTTACAATGTAATTTAGAGTAGCCCATCTACTTTTCTTAATACTTCATTAAGAATAAGAGAACATCAGGGGGTTAATCTGGTGCTTATTTTATTGTAGTGATAATGGCTTTCAATCTAAACATATATAATAACACTACCCAGTGTGTGTCCAGTCTACATAGGTGCTAGGAGGCAGCGACTGGAGGCAAATCTAACCATTGACACTATGCATTTAAAAACTTTGAAAAGGCAACAGAAGGATTAAATTACTTCGGAAGCCTAAACACCGGAAAATTATATAAGAATATGTACGCTGAAAGTAAAATTCATCCCCTGAAAACTTCCGATACTGAAGAGTGAGCACTTTTGAAGTTAATATAGTAATTACAGTAATGCATACACAAATAAGCAATATATCATCATAGATTCTATATGTGTGTACAATTATGAAAATATACTAGAGAAAGAAGAACCAAAAAAATACATGTAAAAATGTTGGAGGTGCACTAAATTGAATGTTCATGCCACTATTATAAGAAAATTAAAAATATTGCAGAGCAAATGTAAGTTGTTTTCATTTGGAAGTTACCAGGAAAGAGATAAATACATACGTGGCCTGGGGGAATGTGTTTTCCACTAAGAAGGTCGATCAAAAGAGTGCCAAAGCTATATATTACACTTTCTGACGTCACTCTTCCTACAAAAAGAGGATAAGCATGAGGAGCAAATTTAACAAAAAGCAATGTGCAGAGCCCAAACCAAAAATAAATGAAAAACCATGACTGTCTTCTTGAGAATCTACTCTTAACTCTAGAAACTGGGTTTGGTTACCATTATATTAAAAACCATTAACATTATATCTGATGAAAACAAGTTAACAGGGAAATAGATTGAGAGGGAAAAAATCACCTCACCCCCCTTTATAATCCACCCCAAACACACACACACGCAGAGAAGGAAACCCACTAAATAAAAAAAAAAAAATTCTAAAGGCAACAATTTAGGGTGATGATTAGGGTAATTCAGAGAGATTCACAGAGACAACATAATTAAAAACCTAAAAAGAGCATGTCTTCGGTATACAAATATTTTACAAATCAATACATACCGGTTTTCAAATACTCCGGAGGAGTGAATGCCAGGTTTGTACTGTAACTTTTTCCATCCCGACTATTTTTCATCAGGCCAAAGCATGAAAGTCTAGGATGACCATCCTGCAAAATTCCAATACATATATCGAGAAATGCATACAGAATCTAATTGAAAAATGGAGTCATATTAATGAAAATTTACCTCATCAAATAAAATTCTGTAAGCATTAAGATCGTGATAAAGGGCACGACCTTTGTTTGAACAATATTCTAGAGCTTGTGCTAGATGCAGAACCACCCTCAATCGCATTGGCCACTTTATAGGTTGTGTTTCCCCTGAATCAAGAAAATAACCAAATTATCATCAGCGGATAAACAAATGCAATATGGTGGACAGAAACATAGCTACTGGCCATGTAAAAACTTATATTAAGAAATGGTCTTATGAAGGACAAGTATCAACAAGCAGAAAAGCATAATAAATGGAAGTGATTATGTCACGCAAAAATATGGTTTAATTATAATAATCACAAAATATATTCATATATATATATGTGTGCGTGTGTACGTGTGTGCACCATGCATGCTGAAGAAACATTTAAAGTCAAATTACAGTTTTGCATCAACTAATAAACTTACAGTGAAAAAGGTGTTTTGCAAGTGTATCGTTGGGCATATATTCAGCCACAAGCAGTCTCTCATCATCTCCACAACAGCAACCAAGCAAATTTACCAATCTTTGGTTGCGGAGCTGTCCAACTGACCTCGCTTCTTCCTAAAATTAGCAGAGGAAAATTTTGCAAGTTATAGTCAAGAATGACCTAAAAATTTGAGATGATCTCAAAAGCAGTTGGATGTTGTACACATGAAAATGGCCAACATACAAACTGATACCTCAAGGGAGAGTCAGACAGGTAAAGAAATATTGATGTCTGTCATTAGATATATAAGTTATCTCAAGGAATGCATAGAATAGAAAGGAATTGAATGTTCAAATATATGAGTGGAAGGGAAAACCAGAAACTCGTTTACTATTATAAATTTGGGGGAAAAAATAAGAGATCAGTAACTCTCTTATCCTTCTGAGGGGTTAGAACCTCGTCATATCCTCCCTTTTACTGTTCTGTTCATATCCAAGTAAACTATTGGATTTCCCCTTCTCCTATCCTTCCTACAGGACCCCCAATCCAAAGCAAGTGTTATATTTGTACGTTGAACAAACATAAAACAAAATAATATGTCAAGGTGGAAATGGCTTAATAAACATTATAGATATTTTTCTTTTCATTTGGCAAGTGTAAGAAACAATAAAGATTTATAGTTTACTTAAACAGTAAGAGAATGATTGAAGAGGATCAACCTCACATGATACAAGCAGTGGTAAAAAAAATTAAGAGCTTGAATGAAAAAATCTGGGTGAATGTTGAAAGTAAAAAGATTACTGAAATAACCTTCTTGTTCGCAATTAGAAAATGTAACATGGTTGGTAGCATATGCAGTCAATGAGAAGAAAGAGTTAACAAACAGACATCATCCATGGCCTAAAAGGCCCCAAATTAAACCCATGTGTAAATGCATCCATTGCATAGGTAAAGCATAATCATAACAGAGACTGCAATGTGAATTTGGATGTTCGCATGCTCATGCAAGAGTTCTGAATAAGTGGGAAAGATGCATTTACCACGAATTGATGGGCATCAGGCCAAGCATTTCTATTAAAGCGCTTCACAGCAATCCTCCTCTGATTATCCATCTTCCCTTTATAAACAACATTGGGAGCCTTCTCACCATGCTCGGACACAATGTTCTCTACCGCAAAACCAGAAGTAGCATTCTTAAGTTCCTCGAGAGCAAACTCACGGAATGCAGGCAAGTTATTGGTCTCAGTCTTCTCTTCATTTTCTGCAGCAAAAACACAATCACATCTCATCCTAATTCTCGGTTTTACAAAAGGACGCATCAGATAGTACTTCAACCTACCAATATCAGGCACCTCAAGAATGGATGCCTTGTATTGTGAAACCAAGCAACATGGTGTGAGTTTGGAGCACTGAGAGCCCATTTTGATAACACGAATAAACTAAATGGTAAATAACTCCAAACACCGTGCCTCGCAAAATAAGCCGAACATCAACTGCAATCCATAGAACTAATCCAATTTGATTATACTCAAAACAGCTTCAATCAATTTCAGGTTTTCCAATCTTCTCAGCAGAATCACAATTCAGCACCACTTCAGTATGAGTAAACCCAATATTTTGTTAATTGAGGAGTAATATATATGCTTCAACCTTTCAAAAAAATATATATATATATGCTTCAACAATTGTAGTACACATATACATTATACATGCACACACATACAATCAGAAATCTGAAAAAAAAAACCCAGTACTCGACTTTGGCAGATTTGTTTCCTCTAACAAATTACTTATTGAATAAAAAAACTTCAAACTTCAAGTTGGGGTGTGTTCTTAGTTCGTACTTTCCAAAAGCAAAGAAACAAAAAAGAAATAATAAAAATCTACAGTTCCTGTAAAGACTACAGAAACATACATACCTCAAGGTCTCACTAAGTCAACAAATTGATCCTCCAAGCTTACCAGGTAAACACCACCAACCCATATTCCAAACCTAAAAACCCAGAATTAAACAGCAAAAAAACACCTCCTCTTTGCATCAAACTACAAAATGATGGCACAAAAACCTTAATTTGGGTCTATATTGGCTTTGAAATAATCAATTCAATGGATTCTACACTTATATATACAACTCCCACAAGATCCACAACTTCGCCTCAAAGATCAATAAATGCCACATAAATTGAGATCGAAAAGACCCTCGATTCAATCGAAAATTCCACTTCTCCGCAACAGAACCCAATTTCGAGACCTCAAGATTTGAAATCTCTGCGGTGTACGAAAACAACAAAAACGGAAACCAAAGAGGCGTGTTCTGATAAAAGCAAATGAACGAATGGTTTCATTAACAATTTCGGATCACGAGACGATGAAGAAGAATTTGAAAAGGATTTTGAGATTTGCAAGGATCTTTATGTCAATCTATATCTGTACATGCACATATATATGTATGCGAATGAGGCCTTTGATCATGTAGAATGAATTATGACCGACCTGTCACGAATTGTTGTGTTTGAAAACTACAACTATGATTAATATATATATATATATATAGGGTTATACGGAGTGAATTTAATGAAACGTTGAATTTTGTATTGGATTGATTTGGAGTGGTCGTCTTCGAGACTGTTCAAAGCAAAGCAATTTAATATAAAAGAAATGACAGAAGAGCGTTCATGATTTCAATAGCCCCACCTCACTACCCTCTTAATCATTCTGTCTGCATTATTTGAATTTGTTTTTGAATGGGTCAAGACGGCGCTATATCTAATATCTTATCAGAGAGAGATATTTGATAATGAAAGAAGAAAATATATATTGTAGGAGTAGTATTTAAGTTTTAGTGTGACATAAATTTTTTTAAAATATTGTTTATTATAGTATGCAAATTGAAGGATGTTTCATTCCTGTGATTATTAACTTTGACCACTTTCATTCATAAATATACAACGACAGTAAAGGTTGGTTCGATAATACCTTTGGTTGGTTGGGCGTTATTCAGTAGTATGATTGGGAGAGCTATTACGCCTGGCCTTCCAACTCAAGTAGTACTGTAGTATTAAGGGGGTACGAGGGAGAGTAAATTCCAGAACGATATAATTAAGTCATAAATAATAAAAATTAGAATAAAAATACTTGTTGAGAAGAATTATACTTCTTAACGACAGTAAAAATACTTCGAACAAATGTTTTTGCTTTTGAATTCACACTCCTAAGTTCTCTTAATCTGTCAGCATAAATATATATATATATATATATATATATATATAATTGCTAAGGACAGTTTACGATCATTTTTTGATTGGTTGAAATACCATTCATTGCGGCTGTAATTAATATAGTGTTTCTATTTTTAAGAAAGTAAAAAACCTTACCAATTTTAAAACATAATTACCCTTCAAAGTTCTACCTCTTTCTTTTCACGCATGCATGTATGTGTGTATATTATATATATACACACACACACTTTAAATGTGAGTTTTTATGACGGCAAGTGTTAATTGAAGTAAAATTATGGAATGTAATTTAAGTTATAATAAAATTTATAATCTGAGATTTTGTGAATTTGTGGAAGAGGGCGAATAATTTTTGATTGGTTATTTATGCTAAATATAAGTAAATGAAGACACATTTCTTTATTTGTTGCATAAATGACCAATTAAAAATAATAAGTTTAACAATTCACTGCAACAATCAATTTTTTTTTTTTTCCTTTCAAAGTGACGAATCCATCTATTCTTCCCTTTTCTTTTCTTTTTTTTTTTTCTTTTTTTCTTTGTTTGGAAAATGATATTATTGACAACCTTAATACCCGATTTAAAATTGTCATATATAAAATATGAGAAGGTTATTCTAAAATTTCAACTTAAATATACATTATTGCTACTCTTGCATGTTTCTATAAAATACGTTTATTTCTCTTTCCTTATCTTTTTAGTTTTTTATAGTCCCTTTTTTTATCTTTTTAGTTTACAATATTTAGCTTCTTCTTCTTCTTCTTCTACTTTATTTTTATTTTATATATTTTTTTTTCAGCAAGTTTCATGGGTACTCAAATATAATAATTTAATTTTTACAAAATTTAAAACAAAAATTGGCAATGTTTTATAATTTTTCAATGCTTTGCAATTTTTTATTTATTTATTTTTTTCACAGCAAGTTTCATGGGTACTCAAATATAATAATTTAATTTGTACAAAATCTAAAACAAAAACTGGCAATGTTTATAATTTTTCAATGCTTTGCAATATTTTTTTAAAAAATTTATCTTTTTTTTTCTTTTTTTTCTAAATGTCATATATATCATTAATTTTAATCATTATAGCAATTATCAAATGCCTATTAAAGTAATAGATTGATATTAATGGTCAAAGACACAACAATGGATACACAATCTAATTATACATAGGCGATGCAATCTGATGTATTTAAAGAGTCCAACAAAGATACTAGATTATGATGAAACCTAAAAAAAATAATACAACTTTTCAAATAGTTAATTATCTTCCATTTGAAAATAGATCCCATTATATTTGACACCCACGTTGACTTAGTGAAGTAATAGATTTTTGACTATCTTCATTTATAGATATCATTATCCTTTCACAATAGTCACTTTGAAAGGGAAAAAATAATAATAATAACTTACTTGAATAGATTATTTTCTTTCCTTTTTTTTTCTTCTTTTTTTTTTCTTTTTTTTTTTCATTCTTTCTTTTCTTTGTTTATATATAGATATTGTGAATGGATTGCAATCTTCCACAAATTCACAAAACCTCAAATTTTACAATTTTATTTTAACTTAAATTGCATTCCATAATTTTACTTCAATTAACACTTACAGTCATAAAAACTCACATTTAAAGTGTGTGTGTGTGTGTGTAAATCATCAAAAGAAAACGGAAAAATGCAGGTGTGAAAATCAAAACAGTCATTGTAAATGGGCATTCGCTCAAGCAACCGTCCTTGGCAATCCTAAAAAAATGCAAAAAAATCTTTGATTTGTTCACGAGTTCCACCCATTGTCTCCGTGTGCATCGGTTAGAAAGGGACCAAATAGATATGCAGTATTATTTAAATATAAATATATATAGTAATGATCTCTTAAATATAAATATATATAATACTGATCTCTTATTTTTTGTAGAGTAAGAAAATTTATCAACACTTTTTATAATAGTCATTAGATTTAATTTAACTGTCACATTCAAAACCTACTTGTATAATTTTCTTTTAATACAAAACTACTATTCTTATTTGTAGTTTTCAAATTTAATATTTAACAATGCTACTAATTATAACAATAATAAAAGGTAAATACCCAAAAAAAAAAAAAAAAAAAAAAAAAAAAAAAAAAAAAAACCTATTCACCTTTGAAAAACACGGTTTCTCTCAAACTAAGAACTAGAAAATAATTAATGAATATTACATTATTGTCTCTGATCTAGCCGAATTTTGGAACAAACATTATTCTTCCTTCTTTTTTTTATTTTAATTTAGTTATATGTGTGACAAAAGTTCTTGTTTACAGGTTTTGAAAAGTTGCGTTGCACAAGATTGGAAACATGACATGATCATAATTCACACACAAAAAAAAAAAAAAAACCCGTAGATTATTAGCTGATATAAAAACTTAATAGAAATTCATTATGGACTGTACACACAAATTTTGTAAGTCTGCAATAGAAACAAAATATGGAGTAAAATAGAATTTTATTAATTTATGAATGTGAAGTACAGTCGATCTCCTTGTTTTTGGTTGGTTGGATCCAAAGGCTGCACGAGCTTGTTCTTGAATCACTGTGGAAGAACGGCACGGCACGTTATTGGTGGATTTCTGAGAGTTCTGAATTCTGAATTTATGTCTGAATTTGTAGACTTCTAAATTCTGAATCCTCTCCTTGTTTTTCTTCCTCCAGGCCTCTATTTATAGGCTTCTTGGATTAATAGGATGATGACACGTGTCATCTCCTGATAAAGATAAAACTATAACTGGGCCGGGCCGGTTATATTGTGATAATTATCCTTAAAGATAATTATTCAAAATATATTTTATTAGGAATAATTATCGTTTCATTTAATTATCTGGGCTGGGCTAATTAAATAATTTAAGTGGACCAAGCCTAGTAAATTAAATAATTTATTTAAACATTAGGACTATATTTAATGGGTCCATTCATTAAAACCAAAGCCTACTAAATTTTAGTGTCTACAAATTGCCCCCACTTCAAGTCCCAATTTTGATAAGACTTGTCTCTTTTTCCAAGTGGGACTTGAAGTTTCCTTTTTTTTTTTTTTTTTTTTTTTTTTTTTTTTTTTTTTTTTTTTTTTTGTCATCTTAATTGTACTTTCCTATTTAAATTGAATTGTCCAAATCCCAATACAACTTGAAGGTTGCCTATATATACCCTCAATATTGTAGGGTTTGATATCAATTCCAAAAATCTCTGAAGACTTGTCAGATCACAAATAATTGGTACGTGTGTTTCTTCTTCTTTTTTTTTTTTTCTTTTTTTTTTTTTTCACGCATGTAGGAGAACAAATTTTTTTTTTTTTTTCTCCACGCATATAGGAATTTTTTTTTTTTTTCTCTTTCTCTCCACGCATGTAGGAATTTTTTTTTTTTTTTTTTCCTCCACGCAGCATACTGGAGCAAAATTTTTTTTTTTTTTCTAACCCCCTTTTTTTTTTTCTTTGCAGGGTTTGATTGGGTATAACAACTTGATTTGTGTCAACCGTAGCAGAAATTGAGTCCTCCTTCTAGACAATACCGATTTGAGCTTTGTTATCCATCATGGTGGTGTTTAAGTGTTTCGCAAAGCAAAAGCTGACTATCTTAGAGAGCGAAAATAGTCAACGAGTCCAAGGAACGACATTAAGTGTATATGACTCACTTTTTGGTCGCAATGCTATTCAAGTGCCTGATTCTAACAATAAACATTGTTCATCTCATTGGACATGCACGGCCACATGCGAACTCACCGACTTTGGTCCTGATCAGATTAATGAAGAATCTATTGTCTCTAAAGCCTTGATACTAAATTTTTCACTTCATGAGAGAGTTGTTGAAAAAAACCAGTTTTCACTATTGGGTCTTAATGTTCAGGCGAAGGAAATATCATGGAGTATTCCCTATAAACTTCCTGCTGAATTGCTATACACCGAACTATATTGGGAGTGGTTAGAAGATGTCTTGGCGCGTTTCCATGACTTCTATCAAAACAACAACTATATGGTGCTTTATTCGCCTCCCTATTTTCCTATAATCGTCATGAAGATGTATTCAAAGCATTCCTTGAATGTTGGTGCCCAGCCACTAATACACTTCATTGTTCTATTGACGAGCTATCAATTTCTCTTCGAGATCTATATATGCTAGGTGGTCTCCCTCACCAAGGAACAATTTATGATGAAGTTATTCTTTGTGCAGATGAACTATCAAGAGCTGGCAACAACAAAATTCTATCCCTTTGAGTTGTCAATACCTATTTTTGGCCTTCCACAGACTTTCCAAGAAGTATAAAGGAGATCAGAATGTGAAGATATCTGACTGGATTAATTTCTGGTTTAAAGGTGCATCAAGACATGCCAAACCTTCAAAGAAATCAACAAAAAATAAAGTTCACCGCCCTATGAGGACTCAAAATCCGTCTGGTGTGATCCCTCCTGTCCGGTCGATGTCCACCAAAGAGAAAGAAGTATTTATCAACCTTGGTGTAGATGAAACATCGAGAGACACCACTTATCTAGCTGCTTTTTTAGCCTGTTGGCTCTGCAAATTTGCCTTACCTGCACACCCTAGCGACATAATTCGTCCTGGGACTTTCAAGGTCGCAAGCATGTAGCAGATGGCTGCAACATTTGTCTTTCCATCCCGGTTCTGGCCAGTATTTACAGAGGCTTGAACGAGATTGTTTCCTCACCAGATCCTGGAAGCTGCTCTGCGATATTTCCTATTCACTATGTATTCGGATGGTTGAGTGAATATTTCAGAACTAATTTCACCCTTCCTAATACCAACTATTGGCCTAGAATGACATTATATGCAGGCGAAGGAGGAGCAAGATATTTTGACCATTTTGAAGCCCAAAATTTATTCAGATCATGTAAAGGAATAAACTTAACTCGAATGGCTAAAAGATCTTCAAAAGAGCGACTTATTGTAGATAATGGCGAGATGAAAAAGGCTGACTTTGACACCCTAATCAATCTTCGATCATGTTATTTGACATTGCGCCAAAATGACCATCTTATCATTGAGCCGTATAGTCCACACAGATTTAGCCGACAATTTGGGTACCATCAAGATATTCCTGGAAAATTAAAAAATGACTTTCGTACTTGCACCTTAGAGGAATTTTTAAAGCATTGGAACTCATCCGTTCATTATTCTTTTGGTTGTGATGCGTTGCTTCCTTCAACCTTCAGCCACCAAAAATCCTCAGTTACCAGAGCATATGCCAAATGGTGGTCCCGCGTATATATTGATCCATTTACACAGAAAGAAACTACCTCAAAGCAATCTAAACGCACGATTTCCCCACCAGAGAAACCAACTAAAATCAGGAAGGTTTTAATTAAGGGGTTGAAGTCAAATCTCCCATCTAAGCCAGTGCCAAAGTTAACCATCAAATCTCATAATGATTGTGACGTTGTTGGAGGATCTAGTAGCCATCACCAAACAGCAGAAGATGTCCCACCACTAATCAATAACCGTCGCCGTCGTCAGTTGTCAATGGAGTTAGATGAGGATGTGAAAGCTTATGATGAGGATCGTAACTGGAAGCATGTCACCGACAAAGTGAGACTTGATTCAGTACAGGAATGTGTTGCCACTTCTCTTGATCAATTTTTACTGGGGTACCTAGCAGTTCACAACCTATATAGGTAACTGTTATTTTATATATATATATATATATATATATATATATATATATATTTGTACTGCAAATTACCATTATTTATTATTATTTTTTTAATAGATAAAAGACAGCAAGGGATTTCTTGGGGAAGATGTCGTCATTGTTGCTAACCCAACATGTAGTGAAGAATCTATTTATGGACCGTCTGCCTTAGAGTTGGCCACTGCGATAGGAAAAGGTACAGAGATTTCACTACAAAGAAGCAGAGTTAGTCAACACTCGGATGTTTTGGGGGTTGCTGAAGTGACTAGTCAAGCTATGGAGGTGGTTGAAAATATTGGTAAAGATCATGTAGTTATCCCTTCTTTGATTTTAAGAGAACAGGGTCCACCCTTGCATCGTGTTGCCCCTTCTGAAATGTCAATTTTCAATGCAGAAGAGATCGTTCTTGATGTTCATCGTCGTGCTGCTTTATTCTTTATTGATTTCATAAAGAATATCATACGCGATACTCCTACCGATAAAATACCGTCTCGAGCACCTAAACTTCAAACACTTTATGAAGGACTCGCAAAACTCCCTGGAGACCATTCAGCTTTGAAGAGGCGAATTGACTCATATACCAATAATACGGCCAATTATATTGCTACATCTTCTTCATATGCCTGCATGATGACTTCAGACTCTCAATCCCAACGATTGGCCAGTATTGATGCACAGCTCACCAACGCTAGGTCTATAGAAGATGATGGTGCTAAGCGTATAGAATCACTTCAATTTAGTTTGACTGAAGCTGAATTTAAAGAAGCTAGATTAGTGAAAGAATTGCAAGAAGCCAGGGAAGAGACTCAAGGGCTTAAAGTCCTCATATCGACAACGGATGCACAGTTATCTCAGAAGAAGGAAGCCATCACCAAACTTTGGGAAGATCGAAAATCAATAGAAGAAGCTAACGTCATCTCGAATCGCGATCTTGAAGTAGTGAAGCAATTGGAAGAGATATTATGGCAAGAACGTGACGAAATTATCGCTATGGAATTTTAGTATTGATCATCATTTTTTTCCTCTAAGGTGCAAGTACGAAAGTCATTTTTTAATTTTCCAGGAATATCTTGATGGTACCCAAATTGTCGGCTAAATCTGTGTGGACTATACGGCTCAATGATAAGACGGTCATTTTGGCGCAATGTCAAATAACATGATCGAAGATTGATTAGGGTGTCAAAGTCAGCCTTTTTTATCTCGCCATTATCTACAATAAGTCGCTCTTTTGAAGATCTTTTAGCCATTCGAGTTAAGTTTATTCCTTTACATGATCTGAATAAATTTTGGGCTTCAAAATGGTCAAAGTATCTTGCTCCTCCTTCGCCTGCATATAATGTCATTCTAGGCCAATAGTTGGTATTAGGAAGGGTGAAATTAGTTCTGAAATATTCACTCAACCATCCGAATACATAGTGAATAGGAAATATCGCAGAGCAGCTTCCAGGATCTGGTGAGGAAACAATCTCGTTCAAGCCTCTGTAAATACTGGCCAGAACCGGGGTGGAAAGACAAATGTTGCAGCCATCTGCTAACATGCTTGCGACCTTGAAAGTCCCAGGACGAATTATGTCGCCAGGGTGTGCAGGTAAGGCAAATTTGCAGAGCCGACAGGCTAAAAAAGCAGCTAGATAAGTGGTGTCTCTCGATGTTTCATCTACACCAAGGTTGATAAATACTTCTTTCTCTTTGGTAGACATCGACCGGACAGGAGGGATCACACCAGACGGATTTTGAGTCCTCATAGGGCGGTGAACTTTATTTTTTGTTGATTTCTTTGAAGGTTTGGCATGTCTTGATGCACTTTTAAACTAGAAATTAATCCAGTCAAATATCTTCACATTCTGATCTCCTTTATACTTCTTGGAAAGTCTGTGGAAGGCCAAAAATAGGTGTTGACAACTCAAAGGGATAGAATTTTTGTTGTTGCCAGCTCTTGATAGTTCATCTGCACAAGGAATAACTTCATCATAAATTATTCCTTGGTGAGGGAGACCACCTAGCATATATAGATCTCGAAGAGAAATTGATAGCTCGCCAATAGAACAATGAAGTGTATTAGTGGCTGGGCACCAACATTCAAGGAATGCTTTGAATACATCTTCATGACGATCATAGGAAAATAGGGAGGCGAATAAAGCACCATATAGTTGTTGTTTTGATAGAAAGTCATGGAAACGCGCCAAGACATCTTCTAACCACTGTAATACCCCTAATTTTCAAAAGGATAGTCAAGTAATTAGTTGGTTTATTTGTTTTCTTTGGTTTAATTAATTATTTGAATTATTTACCTTAATTGTGATAATTGTGATTATTTATTTTCTGTAAATTGTATGTTATTTTCTGTTTTACATTAACTTGGAATTTTATTGGTTCTTTAATTGAATTAGTAATTACATGTTTTAATTTATGACTAGGTATAAAAGTGTGGTTAGGGTTTTTAGTTCTGGTTAGGTTTAATTTAATGCGCCGACATGGTTTATAAACTAGGTTGTGTTTATGAGCCGCGTTTCAAACTTTAGATGTAATTGGACTTAGGGTTTTGGTTGCCTATAAATATATAAAAGAAGTCTGCTTAGGGAAAAAAATAATAAAACCAAAACACGTCTGTGGAATTAGAAACGAGGAACAGAGGAAGTTGTAGTAGGAATCGCCGGAGATCGTAGAAGACAATGTAGAGATTTTTAACAAAAATCTCAAAAGGCAAGTTCTAACCTTACTCTCTCCCTTATACTCGTGTTCTTTGCATACTCAATGGTTCCAGGATGAATTACATGTTTAAAAATAAAAACGTTATCTGTTTCATGTTAGAGTTTAACTGAAACTGAATTTGGTTTAAAAATTGTAAACTGTTTACCTTTGAACTTTCTTGTTTAATTCTTGGTTTAATCCATATTAGTAGCATAATAAGGACTGAGATAAGGGTTGGAAGCTTCTGGGATTAAGTTAAACTCTCTGAAAACCTATACTGTGAAGTGTCGGAGGCGTAAACGGCGACCGGAGAGGAGAACACGAAGAAGAGGAGGGAGAGAGCCGGCTCCTATTGGAGTGGAGCCGGCTCTCCTTGGACTGGAGGCGGCACCAATGGTCTAGGAGCCGGCTCCAGGGCCATTGGAGGCGGCTCCAATATTCTGGAGCCGGCTCCAGGTTGTTTGTTCGTGGATTTTTTGGTTCTGTTGGTTGTTTTTCCAATTTTCGGAGATTAGGCTTCATAGTGATTGTTTTAATGTGTTTTAGTAGAGAATAAATACTGTAATGGATGGTTTAGGAGTGGTCTAGAGTAAACATAAATATGCAAAGATCGGATTAACATAGAATTGGACACAAAGCATTAATCGTTAGGATTACATGGAGTTAATTACGAATATCTTGCAGACTTGTGTGGGTTTGGAGTTTCTAACTTCCAGATTATAATGTAAAATTTCTTGTGAGAGTTTGGGCACTGCTAATTGCAAATTCTTAGAGTATACCTACATACAAGGAATCTGTATTTTTGCTAAAGATTAATTGATGATTAAACTTAACATTTAATTCGTCAATTTTGTTGAATAGGAGCCTAACAGTATGATAAATTGTCTAGATTTATTATGCATGCCATGGAAATAAATATTATAACATTTGTTTAAGCTCTGTTAATTATGGATACCGGGAATAAACTTATATTTACAGACACAGTCCTGTGGGTGATCAGGTAATGGCTTATTGCTGGATTAATTAAGCATGTTTTCCTAGTATACTTTAATGTGCTTAGTTTGGAACTGTGGGTTTTGACACTGATACTGTTAGTACTTAATCAGTGGTTGGATTTATTAAAGCATGATGGTTAATCTATTCTAACATGGTTAGGTTGGAATTGTTGGTTTTGGCATTTATAAATTATTTAAATGCGTGGAATAGAGTAAATAATATTGATATTTATGTTTCCAATGTTAATCAATTTGTTGGGACTATTCAAGAACGGTTGTTACTACATTCTGATATGCTTGATATGGACTCGTTGATATTGTTATGTACGTGTATATGCTTTATCAACTATCGGACGGATTGGATTGTATGTACCAGTATGGGACGGTGACATACTAGGTTTGGATTAGCTCAAATTGCTAAGTCCTACCTATTTTGGAGTAAGGGCACGGGTTATAAAATACAATCCTCCTTATATATATAAGTCGGTACGGTTGAATACGCCGAGTGACTTACTGGATTTCTTATGGATGGTTAGAAACGGAGTTTAGATATATTTTTATGTTACCGTGTCATGAGCTTGAGGCTCAGTGTCGACGGTTAGGGTGCGTATATGCAGTTAGATGTGTAGCTGACTGTGAAGGTTGAGGTATACCCTGTTTAGGTTTAGGTATTCATGCCCACTCAGGTGCGTATTGTGTGATGCCTTCTATCCAAGTTGAGACCCCCTTCATGGCCTAGAGAGAGTCCAGTAGTGTGGATATATTTATGTACGGATTATTAGTTATTGTTGAACTATTTAGTATGTACATGCGTAACGAGTCTCTGCATGGATTGTAGTAGGATAGAACTTGTTCGTGGGCCTGACCCACTCCTATTTTTCAGGTGTACGTCAGTTCCAGGCTTGAGCTTGTTCGTGCTGAGCAGAGACGATTTTCCATTCTACCGACGATGTAGGGTTTCTTTCCAGATCTTGGATTTGGATAGACGATTTTCCATTCTACCGACGATGTAGGGTTTCTTTCCAGATCTTGGATTTGGATTTTATCTTTCATTTTACTTTTATTCAGTGTGAGATTTTTATTAGGGGTCCACTAGAGATGGATTCCCGAGTTGTTCAAATTATGGATATGTGGTTTATCAAATTTAAGTATTTAATTATTTAAGGATTATCTTTTAGTTTCTTTTCAGCTTTAAACTTTCATTTCTTAATTCATTTTGTATTCCGTGTTCGTTATAAAATATTAATTGTTTGATATTCCCTCGGGTTTGGGCCTGGGCCTGATCAATCCGTGTCCCGGATCCGAGGGGTATCACAACCACTCCCAATATAGTTCGGTGTATAGCAATTCAGCAGGAAGTTTATAGGGAATACTCCATGATATTTCCTTCGCCTGAACATTAAAAACCAATAGTGAAAACTGGTTTTCTTCAACAACTCTCTCATGAAGTGAAGAATTTAGTATCAAGGCTTTAGAGACAATAGATTATTCATTAATCTGATCAGGACCAAAGTCAGTGAGTTCGCATATGGCCGTGCATGTCCAATGAGATGAACAATGTTTATTGTTAGAATCAGGCACTTGAATAGCATTGCGACCAAAAAGTGAGTCACATACACTTAATGTCGTTCCTTGGACTCGTTGACTATTTTCGCTCTTTAAGATAGTCGGCTTTTGCTTTGCGAAACACTTGAACACCACCATGATGGATAACAAAGCTCAAATCGGTGTTGTTTAGAAGGAGGACTCAATTTCTGCTACGGTTGACACAAATCAAGTTGTTATACCCAATCAAACCCTGCAAAGAAAAAAAAAAGGGGTTAGAAAAAAAAAAAAAAAAAATTTGTTCCAGTATGCTACGTGGAGAGGAAAAAAAAAAAAAAAAATTTGGGCTCCTACATGCGTGGAGAGAGAAAAAAAAAAAAAAAAAAAGAAAAAAATTTCCTACATGCGTGGAGAGAGAGAGAGAGAAAAAAAAAAAAAAAATTGTTCTCCTACATGCGTGAAAAAAAAAGAAGAAGAAGAAGAAGAAGAAACACACGTACCAATTATTTGTGATCTGACAAGTCTTCAGAGATTTTTGGAATTGATATCAAATCCTACAATATTGAGGTTATATATAGGCAACAAGATACCTCCAAGTTGTATTGGGATTTGGACAATTCAATTTAAATAGGAACAAATGAACGAAGATCCTTTGCATAGCGCGCTGGTATGTTGATGACTTGGTGGTTAAGACACCAAAGAATTTATTGTTTTATTGTGGAGTATGTCGTCGAAGATCCTTTGTATAGCGCGCTGGTATGTTGCTCCCGCATTTTTTAGTCCAAAGGGCATAACTTTGTAACAATATATGCCTTTAGGAGTGCGAAAGGCAGTTAACTCCTCGTCCCTCGGAGTCATTCTTATCTGATTGTACCCAGAGTAACAATCCATAAAAGAGAGAGCTTCATGTCCAGTGGTTGCATCTACAGTGAGCTCAGGGATGGGAAGAGGAAAATCATCTTTTGGGTATGCCTCATTCAAATCACGAAAGTCCACACAGATTCGAATCTGTCCATTTTTCTTCTTCACTGGAACAATGCTCGAAATCCATGTTGGATATTTGACCTCATGGACAAACCCTACTTCAATCAATTTGTTGAGTTCTTCCTCTATCCTTGGAACTAGCTCTAGACGGAAGAAACGTTGAGACTGCTTAATCGGACGTGTCCCACGTTTAACAGCGAGATTGTGCACTGCAATTTTAGGATCAAGACCGGGCATCTCTTTGTATGTCCAAGCAAAGACATCCTTGTACTCAGACAATAATTGAAAGTAATCATTTTCTTCTGAAGGGTTTAGGAATGCACTAACAAAAACTGGTTTGGGTTAATCGTCAGTTCCTAAGTTGATTTCTTTGAGTTGATCAACAGTAGCCTGCCCCCCGTCTTCTAGTGTTGGTGGAGCTTTCTCGATATCATCTGGTTGTTCACAGTCAGGTTCCTCTTCAACAGTGATGTGGTATGAAGTAACACAAGACGATTCGCCAGTGCCTTCTATTCTATCCACTTCTGTTGATTGATTAGTAAATACAATGGTTCGCCTTCGAGCTTTCAATGTAACGTCATTGGTGACATCTATCTCTATCTTACGTTTCATTCGCGAAGGCATTAGGCTCTGAACCTCACTATTATTCACCACGTCAATGTTAGCTTCTTCTGACTTCACAATCTTGCTGTTTTTTAGTGGTGCATCATGGATAGTACCAATTCGAGAAAATACTGACTTTCGAGATTAAGGTTGTGCAGATTTTCTTCCTTAGTCATGAAAGCTCATTCTGTTAAAAACAGAGTTACGAGGCAAATTGCTGATATGAGAACTTGAAACATTTGATTCTCGGCTTGACAACCTGTTGAATACAGATGTTCGATCGCATGGAGCTCTTATACGGTCAAAGACTGATTTTTGATGCCCAGTCTGCTGATCTTGTTCATCCTCAACTTCTTCAAACCCAATGTATGAGGTGCTTGACTTCTTATCCCTCTTTGTGATTTGAATTCGAAGTGGCTCAGAAGCTACGAAACCGAGACCAGACTTAGGTGAAATGATTTTATGCCCTTGATCTTTTAACTTCTTCTATGTCTTATTGAGGCCGTGCACCTTCTCACCGGTGACCTCAGCATTCAGTTTTCCAAGGCTTGCAGGATTTGTAAAATCATACCTCGACTTAGCCAAGAGTTGGTATGCTTTAGGATCGAATCCTTCGTCGGTCCTTTGTTTTGGAAGTGATAAATGATCAACCATAGATTGAGAAGGCCGCACGAACCCTTTTAACGGAGACTTGGAAGGCGAAAACTTCTGAATCTTAGGGAGAGGAAGAATTAACTCTCCTTTAAGCTTTTGCATATCTTCTTTTTCCTTGGTTTGTGACATCTTTAATTTAAATTCCTTAGTTTCAATTATCTCGATAACAGGTGCCTGCCCTTCTTGTCGCTGAGATTTTGGAACATACTTTAAAATAGGTTTCGTCTGATGTGCTTTTATCGAGACCCCTCGCGTTTTAGCTACCTTTACAATGTTTGTCACTGAAACGTCTAGTGGATCACTTAATGCTTCTTTTGCTTTTGTAGATTGAATCTCTTGTGTAAACGGAAGGCTTGGGATGGGCACTTCCGAAGGTGTATCATGATCGATATAGAACTTGGCATCGGCAAAATGAGATTCTGCCTCTGTAAATGGCTTATGATCCGCCACAACCGTTTGTACGCCATTTTTGTAGAATTTGAAGCACTGATGAAGAGACGTTGGAATGACGCCATTACTATGTATCCAAGGCCTTCCCAATAACAAATTGTAGGACGTCTTTGCATCAATCACATGGAATAAGGTTTCTGCTTGGAGCTCGCCAATAGTTAGCTTTGCCCGAATCATGCCGATAGCTCTCTGTCCTCCTTGGTTAAAACCTTGAATAATAAGACGGCTACGCGATAACTCGTCAATTGTGATGCCAAGATTTTTCATCGTAAATTTTGGCATTAGATTCACCGCCGAGCCACCATCAACAAGAATACGAGTAACTCTTCGTTCTTTTATGTAACCGGAGACAAAGAGAGGACAATTGTGCGGCTTCAAACCCAACTGAAGATCCTCGTCCGTGAAAACAATTAGTGCACAACATGACTCAAACGTACCTCTGACCACTTCATCATCATCAGATTTTTCAATGATGGCTGTATTATAGTTCTCTACAGTCTGGACTTCATCTTGATCCTCGTTCTTCTCATCATCAAGGCTTGTTTTCTTAGTTGAAACCATGTAAGTTGTTACAACTTCGTCATTTAGGTATCCTTTTGGAAAGAACTCTCGCAAAGTAATAGGCTTCTGACTCTTTTTGCCTATAAAGGTGTGTTTAGTTGACTGTGTCTTCTTGACCCATTTTCTGTTATGGCCAGACTGTTTATGGTGATATTGGGGGTTCTTCTTCCTTTGCCCTATGTCAGAATAATTAGTCTGAAAAATATCAGCTTGTTGCTTCCGTGGTTTCTTTCTTGTCACCAGAGTCCATCCTTCTTCATCATCCTGAGGAAAAACCCTTCCAAATGTTGAAATATCACGTACACTCCCTTGGCCAATATAGATTGGGATTGGTTCCAATGAACCAAACTGGATACTTGTGCAAGATACCTTCGAAGTTAAAGGTTGAGAACGAGCACTCCCCACGACAGAGGTTGTCAAAGTAGCAGTAGTATGATTTGAAGTTACAACTTCGTCTGTATCAAACAAGATTTTTCCTTGTTTTGCCAGATTCATCACCACCTCCTTGAAGATAAAACACTTCTCAATTGGATGACTGATAATGCGATGATATTTGCAGTATTTTGGATCGTTGATACGTCCCATCTCTGGAGGACGTTTGCATTCAGGGAGTTCTATAACTTTACTTTCAAGTAAACATTCCAAGATGCCAGGAACATCGGAATCGGGGAAGGAGTATTCTTTCTTCTCTAACTCCTTTAGCGTAAGACGCTGTCTCTCCCTCTCTTGAAACTGGCGAGGCTTTTTATCATCCTTCTTGTCATCTTTAACGGATATCTTGATCGGGGTGGTTGAGACAGCCATTGAATCTTTAGCCGCATTTTTTGATGACTTGTCGCCCTTCTTCCAGTCCTTCTTATCTTTGCGTGGTTCTATAGTCACGGGACTTTTGCCGTCATAGGATTTCATACTGATCTCCATGTCATGGGCACGCGTAGCCAATTCCTCAAATGTGCGAGGTTTTATGCCTTGCAGAATGTAGAGCAGGCCCCAATGCATTCCCTACATACACATCTCCACAGCAGATACTTCTGACAAACGGTCCTTGCAGTCAAGAGTGAGGGCTCTCCACCGATTAATGTAGTCGATTACAGGCTCATCCTTCCATTGCTTCGTGTTAGTCAACTCTATCATACTAACAGTACGACGAGTGCTATAGAACCTGTTCAAGAATTCTCGTTCCATCTGGTCCCAACTATCAATTAATTCTGACTTTAGGTCAGTGTACCACTTGAACGCGTTTCCTTTAAGGGACCGGACAAACTGTTTGACTAGTAAGTCCCCCTCTGTTCCGGCATTGTTACAAGTCTCGACAAAATGGGCAATGTGTTGCTTGGGGTTACCTTTTCCATCAAATTGTTGAATCTTCGGAGGTTGGTATCCTACATGCATTCTCATACTGTCGATTCTCCTTGTATAGGGCTTTGAGTACATGAGAGTGCTCTGTGAGACACCACCATATTGAGCTCGGATTGTATACGTTATCATATCTTGCAATTGTTCGACAGATAATGAAGAGACTGAAGAAGAGGTATGATTGGTTTGACCAGTCGCCTGTTCTATCCCCGGCGTCTGGTTTTGACTGGTCGCTTGTTCTGTCACCGGCGTCTGTTTGGGATTCTCCCTATGAGTACCTTATGCTGTAGAATTAGGATTCTCCGTTAGTATTGCTGTGGAAGATGTAGGTTTCCCAGACGGTGGTGGTGTGAAAGTTGCACGATTCCCAGATGGCATTGGTGTTTCACCGAAGGTCTGAACTTCCAATTTATTCATTAGTGTAGCGATTTGCAAGTCCTTTTCTTCAATAGTCTTTGTGAGGTTCTCAATGGAATGAGCCATAGTTGCTAGTTGTTCCTCCACCGTAGCAGCTCCAGTTATCATAGCAGCAACCACATCTGAGTATGATAGGCCTTGAGAATCCACGTTCCTTGAAGTGATTGATTGCTCCGAAGTCTGACGTGGTGACTCTGGGGGTGAATCGACACTAGAGTGAGCATCATAGATAGAACGAAGTGAATCTGGTGGTGGAGCCTCCTCTGGAACAATGTCAAGGTTTTTGACATGTTGAGTTTTCACGTTCGCTGGTGTTGCAGGATTAGTTTTCACCACATCTTGCTGAAGTTTGAATGACGCCATCGCCTAGGACTTGCTATGTGTCACAGGGCCCGTCAAGGTACTTCCATCGCTTAATTTGGTTTTCATGCCACTTTTCATGGTGGCTTTAGCGTCGACCTTTGCAATAGCGATGTTCTTTTGGGCTTTCTTGTCTGTCTGAATCTTAGGGGGAGCCATAGAATCTGATAGAGAAAAAACTTGATGGTAAACACAAATTTTATTAATTTATGAATGTGAAGTACAGTCATTTGTAATATCTTTTACAAAAAAAGAATGGTCCTCTGATTCGATCTCCTTGTTTTTGGTTGGTTGGATCCAAGGGCTGCACGAGCTTGTTCTTGAATCACTGTGGAATTTGATGAAGAACGGCACGTTGTTGGATGTGCTTGATGTTCTTCGCTTTTGGGTTTCGATTCTGAATTTGTGTCTGAATTCTGAGTCTCTGGATTTCTGAGTCTCTGAACTTCTGAATTCTGAATTTGTGTCTGAATTTGTAAACTTCTGAATTCTGAATCCTCTCCTTGTTTTTCTTCCTCCAGGCCTTTATTTATAGGCTTCTTGGATTAATAGGATGATGACACGTGTCATCTCCTGATAAGGATAAAACTATAACTGGGCCGGGCCGGTTATATTGTGATAATTATCCTTAAAGATAATTATTCAAAATATATTTTATTAGGAATAATTATCGTTTCATTTAATTATCTGGGCTGGGCTAATTAAATAATTTAAGTGGACCAAGCCTAGTAAATTAAATAATTTATTTAAACATTAGGCCTATATTTAATGGGTCCATTCGTTAAAACCAAAGCCCACTAAATTTTAGTGTCTACATGGACCAACAATTCGTCCTTTTGAAATGTATTCTCCCTCCATTTTAAGATGCAGTGCAATCAATCAAAATAATGTTAAAAAAAATACAATCAGAAACATTACCAAAAAAATAAACTTCTTCACCTCTGGAACGTTTCATCACTAATCGGAATTTTTGTATTAGAAAATCAAGTGTTAAAAAATTAAATCGATGATTTGAATTGAATTCATGACTTGATACCAACCACATTGCAAAATGTTATCTACCTGTTATACAATTGTTCTCTCATGTAATGCAAAACAAAGGTTGCTTATATGATTTTTTTATTTTTTTTGGGATCTCATTTTCTGATCTTAATTTTGCATCTCAATTTCTGATCCGTCTAACTTGAAGAAATAATGGAGAGTGAATACCTTTCAAATTGAAGAATTCAAGAAGAATTATTGGTCCATGATGAATTTCTATTTAGTTTTTATATCAATTTATAATCTATGGTTTTTTTCTTAGTTTTTATTTTCTGTGAATTATTTTTATTTTTTTCACTTTTGTGTAAATTATGATCATCTCATATTTTCAATTTAGTGCAACAGAACTTTCCAAAACCTGTAAAAAAAGAACTTTTATCACACATATAACTAAATTAGAAAAAAAAAAAAAAAGTACAAGAATAATGTAGACAATAATGTAATAATTATTAATTATTTTGTAGCTCTTGCTTTGAGGGAGAGGTTATTTTGAGAGGTGAAAGAGATTTTTATTTATTTAGGTAATTACCATTTATTATTATAATTAGTAATATTGGTAAATATTAAATTTGGAAACTAGAAATTTGAATAGTGGTTTTGTATTAAAAGGAAATTATATAAGTGGGTTTGAAAGTTGACCAATAGATTAAATTTAATGACCACTATAAAAAGTGCGGATGATTTTTCTTACTCTATGGAAACCAATTGTGTCGTGGATTTCAAATTCAAACCCAATTATATCGTGGATTTCAAATTTGGATTGTTATTGATCTCTTGTAGCTAGGGTCCTAGGGAGGATTGTAATAATAACTTTGTGAGTTCAGATAAAGGTTAATGTTAGAGGAGATTTGTACACTTTAAATTCTAGATGATAAAGGGCTTGAATATATATGGATGGCATGCAACATTACTTAACAATTTAAACTTTTAAATTAAAAAAGTGAGAGTTTTTACAATATCAGTTTAGGATAAATTTAAATACATTAATATATTATTTTCGCCAAAAGTAACCATCACTTTAACACTAAAATTTAAACTTCTCACCCCAGTAGGTGTTTAAGGGTGTAATTTGCAAGTTTTATTAAATTGAAAGTGTTTTTTTGTCAATAAAAATATAAAAAAAAAAAAAAAAAAGTAGAGGAAGGTATTTTATAATTTTTTTAGCATAGAGGGGTTTAATGTAATTTAGTCTCATTTTCATTTAAATTTAGATATAATATTAAATATTTTTAATTTAAAAGTAGAGTTAAACGAAAAAGGATAATGAAAATTTTTGTATTTTACTGACTAATTTGGTAACACAGGAAATTAATGAGAATGAAAAGGAGGAGAAAACATAAATTATTAAAGTTTTACTTTGTATAGTAACTTTTTCAGGGAAAAAAAAAAAAAAAAAAAATTTCATGTGACTTAAATTGATCGCTGTTGAAGTTGATGGGAGCAAGAAGCACACCTCATTTTTTTATTTTTATTTTTATTTTTAATAAAAGAGAGAACAAAAAAATAATAATAAAATAAAAAAAAATTATAAGAACAAGATGCAGAGTACCCTTTAAACGGAGTATCACTTTTTAACAGATTACTCTCTTAAATATCAAATAAATAAATAAATAATCTTGAGTTAATGAAAAATATTCCAATCACCCCACTGTCTCAACTTGCGGTAAAGAATCACGGTTTTTCTTCATAGTTTAAGAAAAAAACCAGAATGATCTGTCTTTATTAGAAGTTTTGTTTGCTAGAACTAACTTATTTGTATTGCCATTGTATTTATTATTATTATTATCATTATTTTATGAGATACAACACCCACCCTAGAGGGATAATGGGTTATATAGCTTAACAACCATTTTGTCCGAAAATAATAACTTTTTTTTATTATATCTTTTTTTCTAATTGACGTTGTAAATAAAATGTGTTGTTTTGCAGTATATGTAATATTTTGCCTTCATAAGTGGCTCATGCTATATGTGTGGTTTTGCATCATATGTAATATTTTGCCTTCATAGTGGCTCATAGCGTGACAAACTTTAGGTTGTACTGGCTGCGAGTGCTAGATTCTTGGTATGCTCTATAAATCTTTCAATCCATTAGTTGAACTTGAATGGTAAGCTTCATAGTGAACTTAAAAATTTCAATGGTTTTCACTTCATCTCGATCTCCTCGTTCTCTCTGTGTCTCAGCTTTCTTTTTCTGAACCTCTCTCTCTTTCGCTCTCTATATCTATATTAGGGTTTGATGTTGTGGTACGTAAATGGGTAATTTTGTATATGTAATATGGATTGTAATTTTTATCCAAATTAACCCATTAGAGATGGGTTTAATCCATTTTTTAATTTAAGACACATGTTAGTTTTTTTTCCGGACCACAAGAAACTTCATTCTTATATAACCTAAGGCAAGCATTGTCCAATTTTTATGCCATTCATGCCGCGCTAACCAAGATGCTCACTGTGTTGCACATCATGCTCTTCCTTTGCGCTGCTGCCTGCGACACACATACTGGTCAATCATATTATATATTATACAATATTTAGTACACAAACACATGCACAATACAAGCAGTTCTAGATTTCATACCACCAAGAAATTGATGAGAACACAACAACAGAAATACTAAGAAAAAGGAGGAAACAGGAGACATGCAGCATTTTATGACTCTAGCAATCTGTACGTAAAACTTCAAGCATCAGACCAGGTAACATCCAACAAGCCCCTCTCATCGCGAGGAACACCCAAGGCTTCCCAAACTGCATTCGAGGCATCAACGATATTATTAGCACGCGGAGGCTGAAAATCATTGCCGGACTGCATCACATCCCACAGTGGAGTCACACTTGTCAACTACCATAGCCTTTACACTTCGCCCATTACCACTTATGATGATTCTGTCGAGGCACCTTCTCCCGTTGTTGTACCATCCGGTCGATAGTTCCACAACTGGTGTGTTGTCAAAGTGAAACTTGTAGTCGCATTCCGATGGTCCTCCACCATCTCCACCTGTCTCCAAACTGTTGAGAGTAAGAACCGGCTTAGTGTGACTCGTCACACGTGGTGAACACATAATAGTATTGTAAAGTTTACCTTGCACACAGCACTCGGAGTCATTCTCCCGGTTGCATAGTCCAGGAGGAGGTTTCTTCCCCCAAAGTTTGCCACTTGGTCTGCAAACTTGAGCTTCAGCTTCTAGACAATGAGCAATATGAGCAGCACAGGTGCTCCAAAGCTGAAGTTCTTCATCGTGTCTCTCTACTTGTATTGTATTGTTTGGTGCCAAACAGGATCTCAAGTGTTGGGCTATATATAATACCTGCTGAGGGGCAATCTGGTCAATTAGAAGTAGCTTGCTGTTTCTTCGGGCGACCGTTGACGCCTTCAGCCAAATAACAGCTTTTGCTTCTTGACATAAATAATGATACAAAGACATAATTTGAAAAATTCATTAAGAATGTGTAGTATGACATTCAGTTTTGATCTGTTTCTTATTGGGCTTTACAATATTTACAATGACAAGAGGTCAAATATAATAATATTTTGGGAAAATATGGAGACAAAAATGTAGTCTTTATTATGTGCAAATTATATCCTAGAACGTGTCAGGCTGAAGATTATTTCTAATGTGCAAGTGAAGGCAATTTCACACTACTCAATATCCTATGCTGGGTTAAGTGCAAAAAATCTGCTTATATATATATAGACTTTGTGCAAAATTGGTTCTTACTTTTTAAAAATATGCACGCAAGTTTACAAAATTTAAAAAAAGTGCATAACCGGTCCCTCTGACAACTTTTTACAAAAAATGAAACTAAAAATCCCATTTTATCCTTTTGTTACCCATTTTGCCCCTCACTATTTGTGCATAAAAGCCCATCAGCATTTGTGCATAAAAGGACCCCCACCCCTAAACCCAATTCATCTCTCTCTCTCTCCATGTCTGCTTCAATTCTTTGGGCTGTAAGAATAGTTCCTCGATGTGAGATAGATATACACACACACACACACATATATATATAAGTATAAAATGGTGCATCTCCATTGTGTGTGTATTTAACTAAAGTCAGCCGCAAAAAAGAAGAAGATGGCCGTCGCGGAGAGATGGTAGTCGAAGAGAATGGCCGTCATAGAGGCCCTCATCGCCGTCGATCCAAGGATGGCCGTCGGTACGTTTGGAGCTCACCTGAATTGGGTCACCCAAGGCTTGCCGGAACCGTGTTCTGTACTCATCACCGGACTGATACAAAAGGAAGCTCGCCGGACTGTACACTGAATTCTTCACTCGTTTTGGGTTTTTAATGGTGTTCACCGGAGATAGAACTGAAACGCACCGGAAAGGACCTATTCACAATGATCACCTGAACTGATTGCTAAGCCATGGTCGCCAAAGCTCTGTAATCTCACCGGAGTTGATCTCTAAAATTTTCTATGTTCCTACCGGCGACCTAACCAAGAAGATGTGTTAAAATTTTGAGGAACAGTTGGCTGAATATGGTTGCTACAGGCTTAAAAGTTTTCATCCAAACACAATTTGAGCTTAAATCGAACTGATGCTAGAAAGAGCTTATAGAGAAAATCTTTACACAGAGACAAAAATCCAATTGTCAGTTATTGTTTTGACATACATCAAACCATGATTGGATGATGTTGGGCTTCAATTTTGATTCCTTTCATCTTCCTTATAAAATCCTCACATTTCTTGTTCAGTTCCTCTGCACTCAACAACCCAATTCCTTCTCCCTCTTCTTCCACATCATGAAACTCTACTTCATCTTCATCTTCATCTTGTGCAGTCAAGAGCCTATTTTCATCACACTTTGCCGTAACCGAAATTCCATTTTCACTTCCATGATCTTCTTCATCTTCCACAATAACAACTTCATTAACCAATGCTTTTGGTTCAGAAAATTTAGGCACTATTGATCGCCGATCTTCGCCGTCCTTCTTGATGTGTTTGCCATCAACATCACTACCCAGTTGAGGGTTAGTGATCAGACCAGAGCTGGTGATCAGAAAAACAAGAATTCCATTGCAGAGGAGGAATATGTAGTTCCTGTGAATGGTAAAGGAAACTGTTTGGATGGAAAATGAAGTAACATCATGATTGAAGGAATGGAGAAGGAAAGGAAGTGGTGAGTAGTAAGAAAACAGGAAGGAAAATAGTGAGAGTGAGAGTAGAATTGGGATGGCTTTCTTCAAGAACTGGAATTGGCTGAATTGGCTCACAATCGTGGAGGCGGAGGCTGAAATGATTTGCCCTAAAACCCATAGATTTGTCCTAATGATATATAGTGCGCACACACACACACACACACACACACATATATATATGACAAATTTATTTATATTTTAAAATATGAAAGGGCATGTTTGGTCTTAGATTTAATTAGATTCAGGTTTAGGTTATCTCAATTTTATACAATTTGAGGTTTATACTATCCTTCTGCCAAACAAATCCCATTTTATACAAATTTGGACAAAAAAGTAAGTTTTATATGGCCTGTGTTATAATCATTAATTTATTCAACTGAAGCGAGGGTATTATTGTCATTTTACACCACCAGGGACCCAATCGCACCAAATTGATAGTATATGGGGATTTTTTACCACACAGGAACTAATATGCACTATATCGATAGTAGAGGGGTTTTTTTTTCACTTAACCCATTCTATGTTCTTGAAATGCTCAAGTGAAAACCAGTGTATTATCAAAAATGAATTTAATGAGAATATATTATCGTCATTTTACACCACCAGGGGCCCATTCGCACCAAATTGATAGTATAGGGGGATTTTTTACCACACAGGAACTAATATGCACTATATCAGTAGTAGAGGGGTTTTTTTGCACTTAACCCATTCTATGTTCTTGAAATGCTCAAGTGAAAACCGGTGTATTATCAAAAATGAATTTAATGAGAATATGTGAAGGCCTTGTCAAACTTGATTAATAATCATAGGAGATCAAAAGTAACATACAAAATGAAATTTAAAGAATCATAGGATTCAGAGCATCCAATGCAAAATAATTAGATATTGTAAGTTCATTTATACTAATAAGTATATGATAAAGCATATAAAACATAGGAGCAATTCATTATCAACCTCTACATTTACAGAAAAAGGAATTGAGTTGAATAAAGTAACAAGATAAAATGACCAAAAGGCGTTTACGATAAAAATCAAGCAGACTGTTTCACCATTAAGCAGACTCTAAGAAGAAATCAAAGGATTTAAAATTTGGTTAGAATCAAATTTTCAAAATACATGATCAGATCGCAATTATGAAGGACATGACGAGCAGCTTTGAGCCCTATAAAATATTTGACCTTTATCTATAAATAATCAAGAAAAACATTCGGATTCTGAAACCAAATTCTGATCTAGGAAAATTATGGAGAATCATCTAGGAGTAATTAGTCATTCAAGCAGAAAAAAGAAATCACAAGAGAATTGAGAAAGGACGCTGAAATTGAGATCATTACACAATCAAAATACTTGCAAATAAGTCCTCAACAAGTTCACATACTATTTCCTATTCAATTGAACTCAATTCTTTGATTAATTGGAGCAATTCAAAATGATAATTTTAGTATTTAGAATGTCAGAAACTTAGTTGAAATTAACAGAGACACTAATAGTGCAATTCGAGAGTAATAGAATCGAATTTGCACATAAAAGAGTGCAGAAATTTGATGTCTGTGAGGACTTTGCTCAGTGCATGGTGCACACCTACAATAAACCACAAGTACAAAGAAAATAATTGAAATATTCATGGACATGGTAGTTGAAATGGGTGGGAGTGGGACACCACAATTATGTTTCTTTGAATCCCAACCATTTTTCTCATCCTGACCGAGCATCCAGTTTGAGCTTGCTTTGGTTCCTCTCATTCTCTATGGTCTATCAAAAACAAAAAATAGATTTCAGGTAATCAAGTGAGTATATGAGTGTGGGTGCGAGCGTGTTAAAAAACAAGACAACTCTGCCTCAAGAACAACCAAAACCCAGGAAGAGGAAAACAAAGAATGAAATAAGTTTTGGGTTTTTTTCTTTTCTTTTTTTTTTCAAATCAGATTTTTGAAACTCAAATTCAAGTCGATACGGACAATATAATAGATAGAGAAAAAGCTTTATTTGCAGAGAAGAGAAAAAAAGTTAACCGTTGGGAGAGAGGCCGTTTGTCTTCCTTCTGCTCGACGTGTACAATATTTACTTGCATGGTTTTCTATGATTGGCCGAGAGCATATATATATATATATAAAATGAGAAATGATAAGCCTTTCGATTACAATTGACTATTCATCCTCCGAATATAATGTGATTGGATGATATTAGAACTCTTAAAACAAAATCCCGTAAAGATTTCTTTCTTTTTGGCTCATTCCTAACCATATTGTACTCGGAGAATGAATCAGTAATTGAAGTCGGAAGACATATCACTTCTCATATAAAATATATAAGGTACTAGTCAGGAGCACCTAATAATTTCTCACCTTAAAAAAAAAGGGCATTTATGTAATTTGAAGAACTTAACATCCCCACTTTCTCTTCGATGTTTTTCCACGCTTTAATCTGAACCTGAACCAGGTCGCCGCCCGAACTTGCCGTCGCCAAGCCGAGACCGTACTCTCTGCCGCCTCCGAGCGCCAGAACTTCGCTATGGGGTTGTCCCCGTCGTCTATGGAATTATCGCCGGAATATAACTTAGTTACTTCAGCTATGGGGTTTTTGATGGCGGTGGTTTTGGGGGTGGGAATGATGCTGGTGGTTTTGGGGGTGAGGACGGTGGTGGTGGCGCCACAGGTTGTGGCAGTATTGTTGGTGATTCATTCGCCGAAATACACTGTTGGTGGTGGTTATATGGGTGGGGATGGTGGTAGTTGTTTTGGGGTAAGTATGGTGGTGGCGCCGGCGCCGCGGTTGTGGTATTGGTGAAAAGATACACATTTACATTCGGAAAAAAACAAGAGGCACATTGGTCTGACATTAAACAAGAGACACCTTTATTATTAGAGGATTATAAGGGCTAGTTTGGCATTTTGCATTTTTTGCTCAGGTCTTGTAGGAAACAAAGAAACACTGAACGTATTTGGTAATGTTTGCTATTTGAATAGTATTAAAGTGCTTCCGAAAAAGAGATCAAACCCCGCAGTATAAAATGCTTTTGGTTGCTTGCTCTCTCACTATTGCAAAAAGCATTGCTCTCAGGGAAAAAAAAATAAACAAAAAATAAATAAATAAACAAAAACTTTAAAATGACATTTTAACTGGCAACACTTTTTTACCAAATATGCTTTCATGTTTTTGTTTCCAAAAATCTTATAACAAATTTAAGTTACCAAATAAGCTTCAGAATAATGTTAAACATACTCTGAAGTAAAAACATTTCTGCTTTTGTTTAAAGCAAAAGTCGTTGCCAAACTGACTCTAATGATCGAGGCCATGTTTTTTTTTTTTTAATTTTTTATTTTAACATCTTGTTCATGATGGGGAGATATATATATATATATATATATATATATATTTGGCAAATTAAGGGAAAGAAGGACTCGAAAACGCTTTACCAATTAGGTAACTGGATAATGCCTGTGGAAAATATATGGAATGAATATGTCAACTCTCACTGCTTACTACCTAAGTATCGGTCTGAAAAGAAGTGCGACCGGTTAGACTTGTCCAGATATGTGTCACCCTAAATATAAAATGTCATGTACTAATTGATGTTCCATCCAATCTATCCAATCAAACGGTACGAGGCACATGCAATTCAGTTTTGACAATCAAGATGCAAGATAAATCAAAAGTTACACCTTGGTAATCAAATTTTGAATTCGAAATTTGCGGATTACAATATATTGCCTATTTGAACTTCACAATACAATACATTATTAAACAAAAAGCATATGCACAGCACAAGTAGTTCTAGATCTCATAATACCACCAAGAAATGGAAACACAACAACAGAGATGCTAGGAAATGGAGGAAAACAGGAGACAACATTTTATAATACAATCAATCTATAAAACTTAAGCATCAGACCAGGTAATATCCAACCAGCCCCACTCCTCCAGAGGAACACCCAAGGCTTTCCAAACTGCTTTTGAGGCATCAACAATATTATTAGCACATGGAGGCTGATAATCGTGGACTTTATCACATCCCATGGTGGAGTCACACTCGTCAACTACCATAGCCTTTACACTTCGCCAATTACCACTTATGGTGATGTTGTTGAGGCACCTTCCCCCTTTCTTGTACCATCCGGTCGATAGCGCCACGACTGGTTTGTCATCAGAGTGGTACTTCTTGTCACATTCCGATGGTCCTCCACCATCTCCACCCTTCTGGAAACTGTTGAGAGTAAGAACTGCCTTAGTGTTACTTGACACACGTGGTGAGCACGTATAAGTAGTGTAAAGTTTGCCTTGCACACAGCAGTCAGAGTCATTCTCCTGGTTGCATTCACCAGGAGGAGGTTTTATACCTTTAATTTTGCCACTTGGTCTGCAGACTTGAGCTTCAGCTCCTAGACAATGTGTAACAAGGACAATGAGCAGTATGAGCACAGATGCTCCTAAGCTGAAGTTCTTCATGATCTGTGTGTGTGTGTGTGTGTGTTTGCATTGTATTGCTTGATGCCAAGCAGGATCATAAGTGGTAGGCTTTATATAAGATCTCCCGGGTTGTTATGCCAGTGGAATTTGCAGGAAAAGGACAATAAAGATTTCAAAGTGTGGGAAGATCAGCTTGCTGTTTTCTTAGACAAATGTTGATGAATTTGGCCAAAATAATAGCAATTGCCTCTTGAATGGACTAATGATTCAAAACCATAGTTTTAACTTATCAGTTATAATATAGTGGAGTAATGTATATCTAGAGTTGTAGAATTTTGATCTGTTTTTTGCTTTGGGGTGATAATATCCACAGTGACAAGAGTTGAGTTGAATATTTTTTGGAACACATACAGACAAAGTTGTAGTCTCAATTATGTGTAAATTACTTATATGAGGATGGATGAAGAAGGGTGCACTAGCTGAAAATTAGTTGTTCAGTTTATGTAAAACGGGAAATAAAGCACAGTGACGAGACTCTCACCATTGTGTGATTTACGGAGGGTCGGATGTATGCAATCTTACCTCCGCGTGAAGAGGCCGTTTCTATTTCTGCTGCTCATTTGTAATTGCTAAAACTAGAACTCTTTATGTCCAAGAGTGAAATAGATGAGAAGATGTAAGGACTATATGACTTGATTATTGATCATAACCTACAAATCGAATTTCAACAATGATAGGATTATGAGCATTCCATCCATGAAAGATTAATTCTTGTATAATATTTTTTACTAAAAAATGAGTGTCTTTGAATTTCCATTAAACATTTTTCTGTGACAGGCAAATTCAGCCTTAATGACCATTATTTTGGCCATTTTTGTTCCTTCAAATTTGTTTAGATTAATTCAAGGCCAACAAAGAGAACATTTTATTATGTAGTACAATACGAACAAGTAGAAGATGTATCAGAAATGCTATTTCAGAACACATTTTATAAAAACTTCTTTATGTTATCAGAGCCTTCCTCATAGACTACAATAACATTCCAGTCAACTATTCCAGTTCTTTAACTGTTTGTATTTTTAGATGATGAATATTTACAATTTGAAATTCTGATTCCAGTTAACCACATTATGCAGATTCACAAGAAGAAATGAAATGCAAATAATTTAATCATTATATTGAGGGCTAAAATCTGAAAACCCCCCTCTTGTTTACAAAAACTATCTACTAACCTCTCAGAAATTATCATAAAACCCCTCAATGTTTTAAAAAGTCTATCATAATGACCCCTCCCGTTAATTTTCCGTCACAAACTAACAGATCAGATCACATGATTGTCACGTGCCACAATATTTCATTTGAATATAACCATACTACCCTTTAACCACTTAATGACTAAACTGCCCCTACCTAAGTCTAAAGAATCTCTCCTCTCTTCAACAACGTCACTCCATGTTTTCCGGCGTGTTTCAGCAGTGGCCAACGTGAGTCCAAACAAGTCCGATCCACTCCTTTTCCAGATGAAACAAAGACCCAACATATTGCTTTATCTGTTGGAAAAAAAAATCTCGAATAAATGGAATAAGAGGGGTGAATTATTATTATTATTATTTTTATTTGTTCTTTTTTAGGTTAAAGTCAGAACTCAAAAGTTAGATGGGGCGTTTGCCACAATAAACCCTAGCAGCTTCAACCCAAAAAAAAGTTACTAGCTTCTCTTGCTTCCCCAAATCCTCAGCTCTTCTTTAGTGTCTGGTTCATCAATGGCGGGTGGTAAGATCAAGAAGGAGAAGTCTCGCCGTGGAGTGTTGGCACCGTTGAACCCACACTACCAGGGAGGCATACCCTTCCACAAATCGAAGGGACAACACATTCTCAGGAACCCTTTGCTCATCGACACCATCGTCGAGAAATCCAGTTCAATTGCCCTATTCCGTCCAAGAAACCCTAGGGCAATTATCCTATGTCATGCCGTTGATGTTGCTATTTATTGTTAATTGGCTTTTTCGTTTGCAGATAATGGAGGATATGTTGCTATATGTGTGTGAATATATGTGTATATATAATTCCTATATACTAGTAATTACTATAATTATAGTAATTATAATTATATAAATATAATTATTAAAAATACTATAATTATATATAAATATATATAATTACTATAATTATATTTAAATAAATATTAATATACTATCAAGGGCATTCTTGTCATTTTGCAGGAACTTAACGGTTCTTTGACGGAATGAGAGTAATGTGATAGTTTATGTTATATTAAGAGATTTTTTAATATTCGAGGGAGTTAGTAGATAATTTCGATGAACAACAAGGGTTTTTCAAATTTTAGCCCTCTTATCGATGAACACAATGATGATAGCTACTTGAGGGACTACGCAGTTTTCTTTCTTTCTGGTGAGACTAGCCATTATTCGCTTACTGATTCAAAATGACACACTTAGTCACTTACAGTCTAAAAGGCCACTGAAACCAAGAATGATTGAAAGTTGTTTCTTTTCACCAAAATTTGAATGGTTTGATCCATATGAAGTACTGTTGTAAACATCTTACAGAGTCATTTAAGACCAAGTTCTGGTCTTGAAAGTCATATATTTGACCTGTCAAGCATTGTACACCTATATCCGAAAGTTTTGCTCGTGTTTCATAATATCTGAAATTTTACAACATTTTTATTTAAAACACCAAGAATACATACAATACAAGATACATAATTTAGGATTTCATACCACAATGAACTGATACAATGAAAACATCTATCAGAAAGAAGAAAAAAAAGTGGGTGGGGGAAGACATAAAAAGTAGACAAGATTTTAGAACACAAGTAATAGGTTAGGTTAATTTCAAGCATCAGACCAAGTGATATCCAACTCGCCCCAGTTATCGGAGGGCACACCTAAGGCTTCCCACACAGCTTTTGAGGCATCAACAATATTATTGTTGCATGGAGGCTGATAATCATGGTCTTCATCGCATCCCATTGTGGAGTCACACTCATCAACAACCATAGCGTTTACACTCCGTCCATTAGCACTTATGGTGATGTTGTTGAGACACCTTCCCCCTTTGTTGTACCATCCGGTTGACAGTGCCACGACTGGCGTGTTATCTGGGTGGTACTTATTATCACACTCTGATGGTCCTCCACCATCTCCACCCTGCTGGAAACTGTTAATAGTAAGAACCGCCTTAGTGTTACTTGACACACCTGGTGAACACTTGTAAGTGGTGTAAAGTTTGCCCTGCACACAGCACTCCGAGTCATTCTCCTGGTTGCATTGTCCAGGAGGAGGTTTTATACCTCTAATTTTGCCACTTGGTCTGCAGACTTGAGCTTCAGCTTCTAGACAATGTGTAACAAGGACAATGAGCAATACGAGCACAGGTGCTCCTAAGCTGAAGTTCTTCATGATCTGTCTCTCTGTGATTGTGTGTGTGTAATTCTTGATGCTAAGTGGTATCACTAGTGATGGCTATATATAGGGGTTGCTTTTTCAAATTGCCTGTGCTTTCTACAAAATTATGGTTCAACCTTGGATACGTGGTCAATTTTAATTAGAATATTGGTCTTTTGGATGGGCAGTTTGGTTGTTTTGGATGGGCAGTTCAGTTGTTTAGGATGAAACTTGGAATTATTTTATTGGAACTCGCAGGAAATGGACAAAATAGACTTCAATTTGCAAGTAGCAAGATATGTTCTATGGGCTGATAAGTTAAAATATTATTCAAGATCTCAATACTTTGTTCAACTGTCTTAGAAGTTTCATACATACTTCAAAAATGATAACTTGTCTCTGACATTTTGCCAATTCATTAGCCTCCTCACCTACTTTGTAGTCATTCCTCCACTTCACAATTTCCTCATCTTCTTGTAATTTGGCATATATAATTAAACACAAACACACACACACACACACACACATGTACAAATTGTATTTTTAACACACACATATATACATTGTATTTATAATCCAAAATGACAAGTACTCGAAAATCCTTCTTTTACATATTGGACTGTAGTAGTAGTAAACTCAATTGTAAATGTCAAGGTCATTGCAGAGCATTTAGTTCTTCCAGTGTAAAGGATTATTAGAGTTCGAGTTGGAATCAGAACCTGGATTTCTACAAGCTTGTCACTTCATCTTTCATTATATTCGAAGGAAACACTTAATAGAATTATATTATAGGAATAGTTACACTGAAGAACGATAAGGAAGAGTAAGTTGATCTGGGAGTAATTCTTCAATTTTCAGTGAAGGAAATCCTTAAACTGAAGCAACAATCTCTATGGTCAGAAGTAATTTTGGTAATAACATATAATGAACCTATCAGTATTGATCCTTCATGTCTACTGATCATTGTTTGAATTGTGAAGCTTCAGTACTTAACTGCTAAATGTGTAGTCTGCGAGAACATGTATATGTGACATTATCAAAATCCTTAATGACTACTGATCATAAGTCACCCATTAAAGACGTCAACCTTGTATTTGCAAGGAGGACTAGGTACCACTTGGACTAAACCCTTTGGTGGCCTCCTCTCTATCTTGTTCCCATTCCCTCAGCTCAGGCAATTCAGTTAAAAAGAGAGCCCTCTGCACCATCTTACTACTACTATGAAGGAATTTGATGCCAGCAAGCAATCACCATTGTAGTTTTTGGGGATAAGGGTTCCAAACTTAGACATAGTTTTTCTTCTAATGGTATTTTGACCTAGAAAACAGCCCTTGACCATCTCGTGCAGACATCTAAGTTCTCTTTTTTCACTTACCTTGTCACAAATCTCATACAGTATCCTTATTTCGGAATTTATGGCTAAGTTGAGAGCTACTAGTCAATATTTAGGGTATGTGTTAACTTGTGCCGTAAATCAATCTGTCATTGAGGAATCATAGTTAGGATAACAAGGACTCTCAAGAAATTATATACTTGCAATAAGCAGTTAGAAGTAGTTTTTTACAATTAATTCAAGTATCCAATAATGCCAAAACATCATACAAGACTACAAATACCTCCAATCTACTCACTAACACTTTGACACCCAATAGTAACTAATTTTAAGCATACAAGTATAGATCCAAATTAATTTGTACGACACTAGTTTATAAAGTACATGGAAGATTGAAACTATTCCTAAAACTAGCAACCTGTTCTTAGTAATTCTATAGCCATATTATGCAACTCGATGCATCATGTACAACTGTCCGTACAATTATTTGATGTGTCAATAGCCATTTCTTCTTTGACAATAACAAAATCCTTCTTATATGTTAAAGTTGTTTCTATCACATATATTTTTCTTACATCTATTGCTTTCTCCATTCTGTCTTTCATTCTTGCATCTTACAGGTTATAAAGTATAAACGGAATGCAAGATCAGGAGGTAGAGGTGTTGAGCTTTTGTATTTTTTAAATGTTTAGGGAATATAACAAATTATAATTTAGTAAATAAATTGGGAAATCTTCAGACATTTATAATCTGTATGTGAAATTATTGAATTAGTAAGTTATATGCAGCAAAATTTGTTCACGAGCTGTCTGCAAAGGAACATATGTTTAACGTGTATGATTAAACACAGTGAAAAAGCTTAAAGTATTATTTACTGACAAAAAAAAAAAAATAAGCAAGGACTAGAAATATATGGAGATTATAAATATATGCCATGTATGGAAACATAAGGAATATTACATGATCAGGGTGGAATTCACTTTTGTTCTATTCATTTTATCATAAAAGGGGAAATAATACAATAAATTAACATGAAAAGCATCCATTTGCATTTAACTGAGCCTGTTTCCAGAAGGTATTTCAGTTGCTTAACAATAGTTGTGTTAATTGGACCAAGTACATAATAATTCATATGAAAACTATACATAACAATAATGTTAAGCATATTAACATATCTCAATTAGAACTTATCAAAAAATATATATATCTCAATTAGGGGATCTGGTATACCTCCGCAATGTGTACTTATATACTAGTTCTGCTATCATTGGGAGTATCTGCACATAATAAAAAGGCCATAATAGGACACAAGTCACGAAATATTCTGATTCATGCCATGCCACACCATGCCCGACCTGATAAAAAAACATGAACATGAGAAAGATGTACGATGTGGAATGATTTCATCAACTAGAATTCGAATAAATCACACCCATACATACATACATACATACCTCATGTCCTAGAAAAGTTGCTATCTCTGCATCTGAATTGCAAAAGTCAAGCATCCCTGTATAAATAACAATCTTCCCGTTATAGAGGTAAAGATCATTTATCTCAGAAGATTCCACCACCAGCACTTCCCAATTCAATCCTTCCAAATGCCTAGTCCCTGATTTTATCATACATTTCTGATCTGGCCTCTTTTGGCAATCCTGGTCTATCCTCGATATAAGTAAAGTGTCTTCAGATCCATACCTTGAAACATTGCAGTCATTTTAATAAGTAAACCAGTGAGCATTCCTTGAACTATGTCTCTCAATATGGACTGCACACGAACACATTGTGGGTGTGTTGGAGGAAGTATTCTCCCTTGGTATTCCTTCTCCTTAATCTTCCAGTGCCATCCTATAAATCCATCCAATTTGTCAGGGGGATATGGCCATATGGATTCGATTCAAGAATGGACCTCTCTCCAAACTGGCAAACAGTATAGTAAGTATGATAGAGATGCGTATAAAATTGTGGGGTCGAAGCCATTGCCACTATGATGTTCTACCTATGCAAACTTGAAAAGGGTAGCGATTTGTATGGCAAAATCTTCTTGCACAAGCAGCACAACCAAAAGATACTGATTAATATGTTTGAGTCCATAAATATAAGAACTTGCATTCATGGGACTGATAGCATTCTCAACCAGATACTGATGAGAGTGAGACACAAACTTGTTCCAACATAGAGTTGAGTAAGAATTTAACTGAACAAGTCTTGATTTCAGGCAAGAGAAACCCATAACTTTGATAATGGAAACCTATACAATAATTCTTCTAACAATGAAAAAAGAAGAACAATGTTGTTCAATAAACAGAGTATAAGATAGTATAGTATAGAAGATTGAAATCGTGTGTATGGGCTCGCACGCACACACAAGTAAAAATATGCTTGTTAAAAAAGACACCCTGCTTCTAGAACACCCAAAATCCAGGAAAATAAAAAAATAAAAAATAAAAAAAAAACCGTATAATTTCTTCTCCTATTCCTATTGTGTTTCTTGGTTTGATTGATTGGGCATTTATGTAATTTTATGAACATGACCTCACCCAACTTTCCTCTCTGTTTTTCCACGCTCTCCTAAATCTGAACCAGAACCAGGCCACCGACCGAACTTGCGGTCGCCAAGCCCTTATTTATTCACTTATTGATTCAAAATGACACACTTAGCAGTCTCAACGACCTCTGAAACCAAGAATGACTGAAAGTTGTCTCTTTGACACCAAAATTTGAATGGTTTGATCCATATGAAGTACTGTTGTAAACATCTTACAGAGTTATTTAAGACCAAGGTCTGGTCTTGAAAGTTATATATTTGAGACGTATTGTAAACTTAGACGCAAAAGTTTCTGTTCGTGTTTCATAATATCTGAAATTTTACAACATTGTCTTTTTAAACACCAAGAATGCATACAAATACAAGATACATAATTTAGGATTTCATACCACAATGAACTAATAACAACATAAACATCTATCAAAAAAAAAAAAAAAAAAAAAACTTTTTGGAGATGGAGAAAGACACAGAAGGTAGACAAGTAATAGGTTAATTTCAAGCATCAGACCAAGTGATATCCAACTCGCCCCAGTTATCGGAGGGCACACCTAAGGCTTCCCACACAGCTTTTGAGGCATCAACAATATTATTGTTGCATGGAGGCTGATAATCATGGTCTTCATCGCATCCCATTGTGGAGTCACACTCATCAACAACCATAGCGTTTACACTCCGTCCATTAGCACTTATGGTGATGTTGTTGAGACACCTTCCCCCTTTGTTGTACCATCCGGTTGACAGTGCCACGACTGGCGTGTTATCTGGGTGGTACTTATTATCACACTCTGATGGTCCTCCACCATCTCCACCCTGCTGGAAACTGTTAATAGTAAGAACCGCCTTAGTGTTACTTGACACACCTGGTGAACACTTGTAAGTGGTGTAAAGTTTGCCCTGCACACAGCACTCCGAGTCATTCTCCTGGTTGCATTGTCCAGGAGGAGGTTTTATACCTCTAATTTTGCCACTTGGTCTGCAGACTTGAGCTTCAGCTTCTAGACAATGTGTAACAAGGACAATGAGCAATACGTGCACAGGTGCTCCTAAGCTGAAGTTCTTCATGATCTGTCTCTCTGTGATTGTGTGTGTGTGTGTGTGTGCGTGTGTAATTCTTGATGCTAAGAGGTATCACTAGTGATGGCTATATATAGGGGTTGCTTTTTCAAATTGCCTGTGCTTTCTACAAAATTATGGTTCAACCTTGGATAAGTGGTCGATTTTAATAAGAATATAGGTCTTTTGGATGGACAGTTTGGTTGTTTGGGATGAAACTTGAAATTATTTTATTGGAACTTGCAGGAAATGGACAAAATAGACTTCAATTTGCAAGTAGCAAGATATGTTCTATGGGCTGATAAGTTAAAATATTATTCAAGATCTCAATACTTAGTTCAACTGTTCTTAGAAGTTTCATATATACTTCCAAAATAACAAATTGTCTCACATTTTTGCAATTATTAGCCTCCTACCCTTACTTTGTAGTCATTCCACCACTTCACAATTTCCTCATCATCTTGTAATCTGGCATATATAATTAAATATACAGACATATATATACACACACACACACATTGTATTTTTAACACACACACATACATTGTATTTACAATCGAAAATGACAAGTTCTTGAAAATCCTTCTGAAACGTATTGGACTGGAGTAGTAGTAGCCTGAATTGTAAATGTCAAGGTCATTGCAGAGCATTTAGTTCTTCTACTGTAAATGAATATTAGAATTTGAGTTGGAATCAGAACCTGGATTTCTACAAGCTTGTCACTTCCTCTTTCATTATATTCAAAGTAAAACTTACTAGGATTATATTATAGGAATAGTTACACTGAAGATCGATGAGGAAGGGTAAGTTGATCTGGGAGTAATTCTTCAATTTTCAGTGAAGGGAATCCTTAAACTGAAGCAAGAATCTCTATGGTCATAAGTAATTTTGGTAAGAACATATAATGAACCTATCAGTATTGATCCTTCATGTCTACTGATCATTGTTTGACTTGTGAAGCTTCAGTACCTAACTGCTAAATGTGTAGCCTGCAAGAACATGTATACGTGACATTATCAAAATCCTTAATGTCTACTGATCATAAGTCACACACACACACGGCGCCCCCATATTGTCCTATTAAATTCCTCAGCCTTGTATTTGCAAGGAGGACTAGGTACCACTTGGACTAAGCCCTTTGGTGGCTTCTCTCTCTATCTTGTTCCCATTCCTCAGCTCAGGCAATTCAGTTAAAAAGAGAGCCCTCTGCACAATCGTTTGATGCCAGCAAGCAATCACCATTGTAATTTTTGGGGAGAAGGGTTCCAAACTTGGACACCGTTTTTCTTCTAATGGTATTTTGACCCAGAAAACAGCCCTTAACCATCTCGTGCAGGCATCTAAGTTCTCTTTTTTCACTTACGTTGTCACTAATCTCAGAATTTATGGCTAAGTTGAGAGCTACTAGTCAATATATTCTGCAAATTATTGGCAAAACTATTAATTTGCATGAATAATATGCAAAAGGACAAGGAGGTAAATTGTTTATATCTTGCTAAGTTGTTGAGAGTGAGTATAACTATAGAACAGAACTGAAACAAGGATCCATTAAGTATTCAGACAATAAATTCAATTATCCAAGAATACCAGCATCATAAAAGACTACAAATACCTTCAATCTACTCACTAACACTGTGACATCCAATATTACCTAATTTTGTGCATACATATATAAAATATCCAAAATAATTTGTTTGGGACTACTTTATAAAGTTCATGAAAAATTGCACCTAAGATTGAAACTATTCCAAAAATTGGCTGCCTGTTCTTAGTTATTCTATAATTATACCATACAACTGTGGAAGCATCATGTACAACGGTCTGTAGAATAATCTATCACCTTCGTTTATCATTAAAAAAAGTTAGGCATTTATGTAATTTTAAGAACTTAACCTCGCCCAACTTTCCTCTCTGTTTTTCCACGCTCTCCCAAATCTGAACCGAGCTTGCCGTCGCCAAACCTGCCGCCGCCAAGCGCGAGAACTTCGGCTATGGGGTTGTCACCGTCGTTTTTGGACTTCCTTCTCCGGAATACCACCAAGTCACCGTCGGCTATGGGGTTTTGAGGGTAAGGATAGTGGTGGTGGCACCACAACCTGTGGCGGCGTTGGCGGTGGTTCATTCGCCGGAATTCACTGTCAATGGTGGCGGCCGTGGTGGCGGCGAGGCCGATTGTTGTGGAGGTATTATTGTTGGTGTGATGGTGAAAAGAAACACATTGATCTGACATTGTAAACTGACTAAAATAACCCTCATCAATCATCAACTAGGCCATATTTGTCTCTTAAAAATTAGTAAGGGAAATAAAATATTTTTACTTTTCAAGCCAATATTACAATACGACGTAGGCTCCGTTTGCTGGGCTTTCTGGGACTCCAAAACGTACTTCTGTTGAAAAAAATCTCCTTATGATTAGAACCAAGTTGTGGGCTATATTTACAGTATTGGAAAGATAATTATTTTTGCTTTAGTGAATTTTTCATCTAATACTTTTGGAATGTGTTGTATTGTAATATAGACCTAAAATTTAATAATTTTAACAAATGAGAAAGCTAATATTAACAAACGTTAGAAGAAGAGTTCCAAGTTTAATTTGTCCTACAAACTTTCTTTCGAGTCTAGTAGTCTTGTAAAATATTGTTTGCCAAATGCCAATCATATCATAGTATATATTTTAAGGAACGTCTCATTCATATTTAATATTAAGTGAACATCACAGTACAATACATCAGTAAAACAAAAAAGCATATGCAGAATACAAGTAGTTCTAGAATCTCATAAAACCACCAAGAAAAGGAGAAAACAGGAGACCAATCCGTCAAACTCAAGCATCAGACCAGGTAATATCCAACCAGCCCCACTCATCCTGAGGAACACCCAAGGCTTCCCAAACTGCTTTTGAGGCATCAACAATGTTATTAGCACATGGAGGCTGATAATCGTGGACTTTATCACATCCCATGGTGGAGTCGCACTCGTCAACTACCATAGCCTTTACACTTCGCCCATTACCACTTATGGTGATGTTGTTGAGGCACCTTCCTCCTTTCTTGTACCATCCAGTTGATAGCGCCACCACTGGTTTGTCATCAGGGTGGTACTTCTTATCACATTCCGATGGTCCTCCACCATCTCCACCCTTTTGGAAACTGTTGAGGGTAAGAACCGCCTTAGTGTTACTCGACACACGCGGTGAGCACGTGTAAGTAGTGTAAAATTTGCCTCGCACGCAGCAGTCGGAGTCATTCTCCTGGTTGCATTCACCAGGAGGAGGTTTTATACCCTTAATTTTGCCACTTGGTCTGCACACTTGAGCTTCAGTTCCTAGACAATGTGCAACAAGGACAATGAGCAACATGAGCACAGGTGCTCCTAAGCTGAAGTTCTTCATGATGTGTGTGTGTGTTTGTATTGTATTGCTTGATGCCAAGCAGGATCATTAGTGGTAGGCTTTATATAAGATATCATGAGTTGTTATGCCAGTAGAATTTGCAGGAAATGGACAATAAAGATTTCAAACTACGGAAAAGCAAATTGATGTTTTCTTAGACAGATGTTGATGCATTTGGCCAAAATAATAGCTACTGCCTCTTGAATTAATTAACTAATGATTCGAAGCCATAGTTTTAACTTACATATAATAGTACAGAGTTATGTATATCTAGAGTTGTAGAATTTTGATCTGTTTTTTGCTTTGGGTGATAATATCCACAATGACAAGAGTTGAGTAGAATATTTTTTTGGAACGCAGAGAGACAAAGTTGCAGTCTCAATTATGTGCAAATTACTTTTATGAGGATGGATGAAGAAGGGTGCACTAGCTAAAAATGTAATGACTATATTTTGTATAGCATTTTACTAAAGAATGAGTGTCTTTGAATATCCATTAAACATTTTTCTGTGACAAGTAAATTCAGCCTTAATGACCATTATTTTGAGCCTCATTTTGGCTTTTTTTTTTTTTTTTTTTCTTTTTTCTTTTTTCCTTTAATTAGTTTAGATCAATTCAAGGCCAACAAGGAGAACATTTACTTAGCAAAGTTTTCACTAATTTAAGCATAACAAGAGATTCATTTTTTATAATGGGAAAGGTGAAATTCTCACAAGCAATCACAACATTATAATAACCACTTTTGATGCAAGTTTTATGCACAATGTTCCAAACACCTTTCTATATTCACAAACTTAAATAATTATGTAGTACAATACTAAGTGAAGATGTATCAGAAATGTAATTTTAGAACACATTTTATATAGCTCCTATTTTTTCTTCCTTCCCCCACGGCGAACCTTAGATTGATGCTTCATGGGACACCAAGGCCAACTGACTTTCCACTTGAGCCAACCCCTTGGGTGTCATTTTATATAACTAATTTATGTTATCAGACCCTTCCTCACAGATACAGTAACATTCCAGTCAACTATTCCAGTTCTTATTGCTTGCCTGGACTATATTGAGATTAGTAGTATATTTTCTGTAGCTCCTAGCATCCTAATTGGGACTTTGCAATTTTCTTTCTTTCTGGTGGGACTAGCCATGCCCTTGTTTATTCACTTATTCACGCAAAATGACACAATTAGCAGTTTAAAGGACCTCTGAAACCAAGAATCATTGAAAGTTGTTTCTTCCAGAGTCATTTAAGACCAAGTTCTGGTCTTGAAAGATATATATATATATATATTTGAGCTGTCAAGCATTGTAAACTTATATCCGAAAGTTTTTGTTCGTGTTTCATAATATCTGAAATTTTACAACATTGTCATTTAAAACACCAAGAATACATACTATAGTCTATACAAGATACATAATTTAGGATTTCATACCACAATGAACTGATAACAATGAAAACATCTATCAAAAAAAAAACTTTCTGGGGGTGGAGAAAGGCACAGAAGGTAGAGTAGACTAGATTTTAGAACACAAGTAATAGGTTAATTTCAAGCATCAGACCAAGTGATATCCAACTCGCCCCAGTTATCGGAGGGTACACCTAAGGCTTCCCACACAGCTTTTGACGCATCAACAATGTTATTGTTGCATGGAGGCTGATAATCATGGTCTTCATCGCATCCCATTGTGGAGTCACACTCATCAACAACCATGGCGTTTACACTCCTTCCATTAGCGCTTATGGTGATGTTGTTGAGACACCTTCCCCCTTTGTTGTACCATCCAGTCGACAGTGCCACGACTGGTGTGTTATCGGGGTGGTACTTGTTATCACACTCTGATGGTCCTCCACCATCTCCACCCTTCTGGAAACTGTTGATGGTAAGAACCGCCTTAGTGTTACTCGACACACCTGGTGAACACTTGTAAGTGGTGTAAAGTTTGCCCTGCGCACAGCACTCAGAGTCATTCTCCTGGTTGCATTGTCCAGGAGGAGGTTTTATACCTCTAATTTTGCCACTTGGTCTGCAGACTTGAGCTTCAGCTTCTAGACAATGTGTAACAAGGACAATGAGCAATATGAGCACAGGTGCTCCTGAGCTGAAGTTCTTCATGATCTGTGTGAGTGTGTGTGTGTGTGTGTGTACGTGTAATTCTTGATGCTAAGAAGTATCACTAGTGATGGCTATATATAGGGATTGCTTTTTCAAATTGCCTGTGCTTTCTACAAAAATATTCAAACTTGGATAAGTAGTCAATTATTATTTTATTGAACTTGCAGGAAAAGAACAAAATAGACTTCAATTTGCAAGTAGCTTACCATTTCAGCAGTCAACTGTTGATGCCGTCTGCAAGATATCTTCTATGGGCTGATAAGTTAAAATATGATTCAAGATCTCAATACCCAGTTCAATTGTTCTTTAACGTTTCATATATACTTCCAAAATGATAAATTGTGTCTCACATGTTTGCAATTCATTAGCCCTTCACAATTTCATCATCATCTTGTAATTTGGCATATATTGTTAAATACAAACACATATATTGTATTTATAATCCACAATGATAAGTTCTTTAAAAATCCTTCTGAATCATATTGGACTGAAGTAGTAGCCTCAATTGTAGATGCCAAGGTCATTGCAGAGCATTTAGTTCTTCCCAGTGTAAAGGAATATTAAAATTCAAGTTGGAATCAGAACCTGGATTTCTACAAGGTTGTCACTTAATCTTTCATTATCTTGAAAGTAAACACTTCTTAGTATCATATTATAGGACTAGTTACACTGAAGAATGGTGAGGAAGAGAGAGTTAATCTGGGAGAGATTCTTCAATTTTCAGTGAAGGGAATCCTTAATCTGAAGCAAGAATCTCTACGGTCATAAGTAATTTTGGTAATAACATATAATGAACCTATCAGTATTGATCCTTCATGTCTGCTGGTCATTGTTTGAATTGTGAAGCTTCAGTACCTAACTGCTATAAATGTGTAGTCTGCGAGAACATGTATATGTGACATTATCAAAATCCTTAATGTCTACCGATCATAAGTCACACACAAAAACGGCGCCCCCATACTGTCCCATTAAAGACCTCAGCCTTGTATTTGCAAGGAGGACAAGGTACCACTTGGACTATGCCATTCGGTGGCTTCTCTTTCTATGTTGTTCCCGATCCCTCAGCTCAGGATATTCAGTTCAAAGAAGAGCTCTATGCACCATCTTACTACTAACATGAAGGGCTTTGATGCCAGCAAGCAATCACAACTGTAGTTTTTGGGGAGAAGGGTTCCAAAATTAGACTCTGTTTTTCTTCTAATGGTATTTTGACCTAGAAAACAGCCCTTAACCTTCTCGTGCAGACATCTAAGTTCTCTTTTTTCACTTTCCTTGTCACTAATCTTCATACAGTATCCTTATTTCAGAATTTATGGCTAAGTTGACAGATACTAGTCAATATATTCTGTGAATTCTTGGCAAAACTAGTAATTTGCATGAATAATATGCAAAAGGACAAGCGTTGATGGGTCTAACCCATCGCACCCGCATCACACAAACTCAAACTCGTGTGGTAAATTATTCATATCTTGCTAAGTTGTCGAGAGTGAATATAACTATAGAACAGTACTGAAACAAGGAGCTATTAAGTATTCAGAGTAAACCTATCAAACACAGTAGATAAAACCAGAAGAAAATCTCAACATCACATGCTTTATACAGAGTAGGTGCATTTTCAGAACAAAAGACTAGAAAGAGAACCAACTATAATGAATTCTGTTGGCAAATGTATTCTATTATCTCTAGCAAGTCCTTTATTCATGACAACGGATAAATTTGTTTAACCTTTTATTTACAACAAAAAAGAGAAGGAGCATGTTATAAATAATTAAAAGAGTAATAATATATACTCATCAAAAAAATAAAAAAAAAAAAAATAAAAATAAAAAAAAAAAAAAAAAAGAGTGTAATAATATTAGCAATAATATATACCTAGTAAAAATGAAATAATTTATGTCAAGTAACAGTGATGTAACATAAAAATCACCATTTAAATGAAGAGTGATGAAATTCTGGAGAAATCAAACATTCTATTTCTAGTAATTAACATTAATGAAGTGTTACCATCAGTAGCTCAATAACAAATTGAATAGCAACCACTATGCTGCTCTTGCAGGAAATCATTCATGTAGCATTCACCCTTTTGCTATTGAAAATTTGGATTAAACAAAGCACTTGACCCTTTGTCCAGACCTCACTTCCTTGTATATTGCCAGTGCTTCTCCCATCGCTTTGTTTTCGTCCAGCAACCTAGCTCTCCTTTCTCCAGATGGGTGAGTTGATAACCAATCCTCTTCAGAATCACCAAGCCTCTCATAATATTTTGGTGCAACTTGAGGGTCATACCCAGCTGAAGCCATCAACATTAATCCAATGTAATCTGCTTCCAATTCCCTCCTACCAAAAAATATATATATATACACAATTAAAAAAGAAAAAGATAAACAGAGAAGGAAAAGAGGAAAGAAGCATGAGAGAAAAGTGTGAAGCATGTACGTGTTCACTCTAATTATTGTAAACTTGCAAACAAAAATCATTTAAATATTTAGGGCATATGCTATCTTGTGCCTTAAAATCAATTTGTCATTGAGGCAGCATAGTTAGAAAACAAGGACTCTCGAGGAAGAAATTATACACTTATAATAAGCATCTAGGAGTAACTGTGACAATAAAGTCAAGTATCCAAGAATCCCAAACGTCAAACAAGACTAAAAATACCTCCAATATTACCTAATTTTGAAAAAACATATATAGATCCAAATTAATTTGTTTGAGACTAGTTGATAAAGTACATGAAAATTTTCACTTTCAGATTGAAACTATTCCAAAAATTGGCAATCTGTTCTTTATTTCTATAATTATACTATACAACTGTGGAAGCATCATGTACAACTGTCTGTAGAATTATCTGATCTGGCAATAGTCACTTCTATTTAAACAATGACAACATCCCTGGTTCAGACTTTGTAAGACTCTCAGACCTGGATGAACGTGGATGCAAGTTCCTTGTACACCGTTCTCCCAAATGCAGCAATATCTGCTCTCTAACGCCTCTTGGTGTCATCAATCGGCGTCGCTTTTACATCTATTGCTTTCTCCATTTTGTCTTTCATTCTTGCATCTTACCAGTTACAAAGTATAATGAGAATGCAAGATCAGGAGGAAGAGGGTGGGGGGTTGAGCTTATGTCTTCTTCTTGAAAGGTTAGGGAATATCACAGATTATAATTTAGTGGATAAATTGGGAATTCTTTAGACATTAATAATCTGTGTGCGTAATTATTGAAAGTTCAATGCAGCAAAATTTGGTTACGAACTGTCAACACTGGAACATAGGCAGAATATGTTTGATTAAACACAGTGAAAAGCTTAAAAAATTATTTACTTACAAAAAAGGCATCAGCAAGGACTATAAATAATTAAATATATGCGATATATGGGAACATTAGAATATTACATGATTAAAGTGTAATACACTTCTGTTCTATTTATATATTATCATAAAAGGAGAAATGATACAAGAAATTAACATGAAAGCACCCATTTGCATTTACTGAGCCTGTTTCCAGAAGATATTTCAGTTGCCAAACTATAGTTCTGCTAATTGCAGCAATGCCAAAATGGAAACTATACACATCTCAATTAGGGGATCAGAACAGATGGTATACCTCCGTGAAATGTACATATATAGTTGTCTTGATATAACTATGAGCGGAAGCCAATGAAGAAAAGGACATGTTAGGGAAACAGTCCAGAGTACCCTCATCAAGTGTTCTGCTCCATGCCTTGCCACACCATGCCCAACCTGATTAGAAAAAAAAAAAAAAAAAAAAAAAAAAAAAAAAAAAAAAAAAATTTGAACATAAGAAAGATGTGTGGGAATTACACTAAAGACCTCCAATGCAGAAGGATTTCAACAACTATAATTAGAATAAATCACACCCATGCATACATAGCTCATGTGCTAGAACAGTTGCTACCTCTGCATCTGAATTGCAAAAGTCAAGCAACCCTGTATAAATAACAATCTTCCCGTTGGGGAGGTACTCAGCATTATCCCGATAAGAGTCCACCACCATCACTTTCCAATTCAATCCTTCCAAATTCCTAGTCCCAAATTTATGATAGAATTCTTTGGCCTCTCTTGGTTGTCCTGGTGTACCATTGATACAAGTAAAGTGCCTTCAGATCCATACCTGTCACTTTTAGGAACATATCCTGAAACATTGCAATCATGTTCAAGCACTAAACCAGTGTGCATTGCTTGAACTATCCCTCTCAATATGGACAGAACATGAACACTTTGTGGGTGTGTTGGAGGAAGTATTCTCCCTTCGTATTCCCACTCCCTCTTCTTCCAGAAAAGCCATCCTATAACTCCTTCCAATTTATCGGAGTATTTGGCCAAATGGAGTCTATTCGAGTATGGAACTCTCTCCAAACTGGCAAACAGTATAGTAAGTATGATAGAGAAGTTTATAAAACCATACTTGCGGGTTCCAAGCCATTGCCACCATGATGTTCTAGCTATGTAAAATTGAAAAGGGTATGGATTTGCATGGTAAAATCTTCTTCCAGAACCAAGTAAAAGGTATGGATTGATATGTTTGACTCCATAAATACATGAACTTGAATCCATGGTATTCTCAACTAGATAGTGATGAGAGTGAGATACAAACTTGTTCAAACATAAAGTTGAGTAAGGATGTACCTGAACAAGCCTTGATTTCAGGTAAGAGAAACCCATATGGTTGATAATGGAAACCAATAAAACAATTCTTCAACAATGAAAAAAGAAGAACTATGTTCTTCAATAAACAGAGAATAAGAACATAAAAGAAGAAGAACGACCTATGCTATGAAATTGATGCTATTGTGGATGTGAGTTTGAGTGTACACAGGAACAAATATGCTTGTTAAACAAGACACCTCTGCTCTGCCTATAGAACACCCTAAATCCAAGAAGAGTTAAAAACAAAATGAAAGAAGTTTTGGGTTTTTATTTTTATTTTTTGTGAAATCAGATATTGAAACTCAAATTCAATGTCTTAGAGATATGGACAATGTAGCTTTGTAGAGAGAAAAAGCAGACGTTTGCAGAGAGGAGAGAGAGAGAGAGAGAGAGTTGATGTTGTGAGAGAAAATGGTTTTGGATTTTTGGACTGCCGACCTGTAATATTTTTTTATCTTTTATGTGTTACATGGTTTTATATGATTGGACGGGATCATATGTGAAGTGCACCACCAAATAATTTCTCACTTGGACAAAAAATGGCTCACTATCATTAAAAAAAAAAAGTGGGGGCATTTATGTAATTTCAATAACTTAACCTCCCAACCTTTTCCACGCTCACCTAAATGAATCAGAACCCAGGCCGCCGACCAAACTTGCCGTCGCCAAGCCGAGACCGGTCTCCCTGCCGCCGCCGAGCGCGGTAACTTCGACTATGGGGTTGTCATCCTCGTCTATGGGATTTGTTCGCCTGAATATCACCAAGTCACCGTCGGCTATGGGGTTTTGGTGCGGTGGTTTTGGGGGTAATGATGGTGGTGGTGGTGCCACGGTTTGTGGCGGTTTTGGTGGTCGTTCATTCGCCGGGATGCACTGGTGGTGGTTATAGGGTTGGGGATGATGGTGGTGGTTATAGGGTTGGGGATGATGGTGGTGGTGGCGCGGCCGATTGTGGTGGTTGTGGGGCCGCGGTTGTGGGGTTGTTACTGTGGACCTGTGATAGTGGAAAGAAACACATTGGTCTGACATTGTAAATTTACTAAAATAGCCCTCATCACAATAGGATTAGAACCAATGTGCCATATTTGTAGCTCGCAAAAATGGGACAAAGCTCATCTCGGTCAAGCTAATTGGCCTTCACATTTCAATTTTTTTTTTTTTTTTTTTTTTTTTGTGGCAAACAGCAAACAACAACTCAAGTCAAGCTACGCACAATGGAGGATATCCTGCAGGATGTGAGAAAGATATGACTTCTAGAGAGTTTAGCAATCATATGTGCCACCTCGTTGTCATGTCTACGCACATGGCTCAGCCGAAACGAGAGAATTCTCTGAAGCCCATACTGAATATCATGAATAATAGCTATCATTTCCACAGAGCAAATAACAATATCAAAAACAGTCTTGCAAACAATAAAAGAGTTAGTCTCGAACCAACAACAAGGAAGCAAAAGTTGATGAGCCCAAAGAATTGCTTTACGAAGGCACACAGCTTCAACAATAGAAGCATTCTAAGCTTTGAAAGAACAAAACACAACTGCATGAAGATTGAACCCATTGTCATCACAAAACACAGCCCCCCCACCACCCTGAAAGGAATTAGAAGAAAACGAGGCATCAACATTACATTTGACCTCTCCAACACGTGGGAGAGCCCAGCTAGAGGTTGAGGGAAAAAGATTGTTGTTTCCCTTGGCATCAACCGTAGAGGGAGAGAGACCAGACTCCGAAACTTCCAAGAATTCCCAATAAAAAGAGCAAGCTAAGTTCACAATCCGAAGATCATCCCAACATTCATTATTGAAAATGACAGAGTTTCGAGCTTTCCAAATTTGCCAACAAATATTGGCAACAAGACCAAGAGCTTTAAGCCCTTCCTCTATAAGACCCCACAAAGAAATTAAGTTCCCCCACCAAATTTGAAAAGAATAAGGTTGACTCGAAGCAAAATTAAAACGAAACGGCGACAATTTCCAAACACTAACAGACTTGGGGTAGGAGAAAAGAAGATGAATTATAGTTTCAACTACAAGACCTTGTTGACATATAGGGTCCTCGCCAATGCCTTGGGAAACAAGGTTAGCATAAACGGAAAGAGCATTTTTGTAGCATTTCCGCACAAAGAGCTTGATTTTCTCTTTACCTTTACATCGCCAAATTCCACGCCACACTTTTTTGGAAGATCCTAGTAAATGACCACCATCATTTGATGGAAGAGGCACAAAACTACCCACACTCAAGATTTTAGCAGCAAGATAATACGCGGATCTAACCGAAAAATTTTCTTTCGAGTCCGGAGCCCAAAATTGTATATCTTCAATATTAAAGAAGCTAAAATAACAGCTCTGAATATGATTAACAACCGAAATGGATAGCCATTGAACCACCTCATGCATGTTCCAAGTGTTTGAATAAGGATTAATAAGCTTAGAAACTTTTTGGGGACAATTCAGGGATGATGGCTTTGGAAGCGTACCTGAAAATTTAGGGACTTATTTATTTGACCATATATCAATGACTGGCTATTCCTAACGATCCAGTGGGTTTCTTCTTTTAAAAGGCTCTGCGTGGACCAAATGCTTCTCCATGCCCAGGATGGATTGGACCCAAAGGAAGCTTTGAAAAAAGAACAATTTTTAAAGTATTTAGCTTTGAAAAGCTGGAAAGCTAGCCCTTGTTTCTGCACCTGAAAATTCCACCCATGTTTAGCGAGAAGTGCCACATTATAACTTTCAAACTTACAGAAACCCAAATCACTAACTTCCTTGCTTGTATAGAGATCTTCCCACTTCACCCAACATATTTTCCTAGAAGAATTCTGGGAACCCCACCAAAATCGATGGACAACAGATGTTAAAAATAAACAAAGCTTACATGGAAGTTTAAAGCAAGACATCACATAGGTCGGGGAGCACTTAACACGGCTTTAATGAGAACCTCTCGTCCTGCTGAAGAAAGAAAGCAGGATTTCTAGCTTGCCAAACGATCGACCATTCTTTAATAGATAAAATGAAATACATCCCACTTAGATCTCCCAATGATGGTTGGCATACCTAGATATTTCTCCTTCAGACCTTCTTCACAAATGCCTAGAATATTGCATATTTCTTTTTTCTCCTGATGAGTAATATTTTAGAAAAGAAAATGAATGATTTGAGGAAATTAACTTGCTGACCTGATGAATGCTCCTATGAAGAATATTTTTTATAGATGTAACTTCAGACTTGGAAGCTTTGTAAAAAATAATTGAGTCATCTGTAAAAAAGAGATGGGAAATTTTCGGAGCCTGTCTGCAAATTTTAATGCCTGAAATAACTCGGTTATGACAAGCAACTCGCAAAGAACATGATAACGCTTCAGCACAAAAAATAAATTAGTATGGAAAAAGAGGATCACCTTGCCGCAAGCCTCAGGATGGTTTAAAGAAGCCCACAGGATTACTATTAAAGACAACTGACATTGATACAGTTGAAATACAGTCATAATAAAGTTAATCCAATGAGCATGAAACCCAAGTTTTTCCATCATGGCTTTCAAAAAAGACCATTCAATACAATCATACACCTTACTCATATCAAGTTTTAAGGCAAGAAATTTTTTTTTTTTTTTTCCTTTTTCGTTTATTTTTCAAGTAATGAAGAACCTCATGAGTGACTAGAATATTATCTGTTATTTGACGACCCGAAACAAAAGTGCTTTGGGACTCAGTAATAATTTGATTAAGGAAGGGTTTTAATCTATTTGCCAGCACTTTAGCAATGATTTTATAAGAGACATTACATAACGCAATAGGCCTAAAATGTGATACTTGTATTGGAACCTCAGTTTTGGGTATAAGAACAAGTTAGTATGATTCAAACATTTAGGTAAATTTCCAGAATGCATGAAACTAGTTACAGCACCAACCACATCATTTTTAATTAACTTCCCAAAACTTTGATAAAGTAAAGGGGTCATACCATCTGAACCAGGAGCTTTACAGGTAGGGATGCAAATAAGCCAAGCCGAGCCGAGCTTTGGCTTGCTCGGGCTCGTCCGAGCTAGACTTAGGTAAGCTCAAGCTCGGCTCGCCAATATTTGAACGAGCTCAGGCTCGACTCGATTCAAGCTCGCATTTCAGAAATTTTCTTCTTAATCATCGTCATCTCTGCAAATTATCTCTACAAATCTGTCTACTTTATCATCGTCATCTCTACAAACCAGTCTACATTCTTCACTGACTCATAACTCCATCAAAAGTAAGAAAAAAAAATGGGTATGAAGAAAAAAAAAACATGGTTGAGAGAGATGAAAACATGTCTCAAAGAAGGAGTTGTTGTCGGAGCAAGTTTATCGCATCAATCATCCGTAGATTAAATGGATCTGCGATTGAGAAATCTCATGGCGTTACCAAATACCAAGCTTGCTGCCCTAATAGCTGGTCTTGGCTAGAGAGACGAGAGAGAGAATGTGAAAGTGTATAATAAGTTGGTAAAGTGATGGGTTAGTTTAATGCTTCATTTGCTAGATTGCCAAGTAAGAATAAACATGGACACATGTCATTATAAGGACATAACAAATAGATTGCAAAGAGATAAAGTGGCACGGTTTTTTAAAGATAAGGCTTTCAAATTTGATTTGTATATTATTATTTTTTATGTTTAAAAAATAAGTTGATGGCTTTTAGTAATCTATATATTCATAAGAGTTTGTAATTTACAATGTGTACGAGCCTTATACGAGCTTGTGTTCACGAACACAAATGAGCCTAAAACAAGCTCATGTTCACGAGCCTATATGAGCCGAGCTCAACACTGCTCGGGCTCGGTTCATTTAGTAAACGAGCCTATGAATTGAGTTCGAGCTCGGCTTGTTTGCTTAACGAACGAGCCTGACCCGAGCCCTTAGCGAGCCGAGCCCAAGCTGTTCATGAACAGCTCGGTTCATTTGCAGCCCTATTCACAGGACTGCATTTCAAACACGACGTGCTTTATTTCAACTTCAGTTGGAAGACGGAGAAAGCTCTGGTTCATATCATTTGTAGCACATTGAGGGACCTTCTATATGAATTGATCAATGCCCTTCGGGCTTTGAGATTGAAAATATTAGATAAAGATGCTCTGCACATTGGGTTCTTGATCAACCCAATGCTTATCCATGTCCTTAATTCCCAAAATGAAATTTCTCTGACAACGTCTCATTGTGGAAGCATGGAAAAATTTAGAATTTCGATCACCTAACTTTATCAAACCACAGAGAGCTTTGTGGGGTTTGGGGCGGCGCTAGAAAGAAAAACCCTAAACCTTTCAGATCCTCCAACTCTTCTTTCCATTTTGATCCAGTTTTTTATTCTCTGTTCATCAGAGTTTTCTTTTCTCCTTTGCATAAGAGCTTTCTCTTTTCTTAAGAGATTCTCTGTTTGTCAGAGTGTTTTTTTTCTGGATTTCATCTTGTTCTTTTGTTCCTGATGGTTTCCTCTTTGGTGTTTTTGGGTCTTCCTTTCATTCCTTGTCGAACCGGCAACTGTGCGCAACGAGATGTGAATCCGGGGATTTTCTATTTTGGAAGATTTGATAACCCATCAGTGCAAAAAAAAATTTTAGATCCGGGTATTGCTATAAGTTCTTGTATTTTTATGTTAGTGTTATTTTATCTTGGTGTCTTTTGCCTTTCAGATCTCGTGGTTTGCCTCCCTTCTCTTTCTGGGTGAAGGCTTCACCGTTTCAGACTTGATCGGTGAAATCAATTTCTCCTACTTCTCGATTGCCAACGCATCTGGGTTATCCTAGTGGGATGCTCTGTTCTTTGATTTGTTGGCCCGTGGTGAAGAAATTTGGGGTACACAGTTTCTGTTGGGTATTCAAAAATGGATGTTGTTATTGGTGTTTTCTAGTCATGGGGTTCAGTTTAGGCAGTCCGTGGCCTGGTCAGTGATTCGGCTCCTTTCACCGGCGGCGTGCTCATGGGGTTGCTGGTTTGTGATTGTCGGTGGCTTGGTGACTGGGTCGGCTTTTGCTTCTTTGGCTGGGGATGCCATGACGTCATGGCTGATGTCATGCACATTTTCTCTAGAAGTTGCCTTTTGTTTTTCGTGGGCCATGGTCATGAGTGTTTTTGGACCGTGTGTGAGGCGGTGTAATTTGATAAGTAATATTTTAAGTGCTTTTGTGGGTCCAAAATCTGACTATTCTGAACATTACAGTGATCTGTTTGGGGGTACTAACAATCCCATTCTCACTTTAGGGATGTTAGTTTAGATAGTTTTGTGTTCTTGGCACTGAATGTATTTCTCTGTTGTGATATGCTTTCATGTTCTTGCCTATAAATGTTGTATGGCTTTTTTCTTGCCAAGGTAAAAAATAAAAATAAAAAACCTTTAGCCATTGGATTCTGGATTTTTGAGACCAATAAAGCTCCTCATCCTTCCAAAGATCGTGTAGTTGTTGTTCCACAAACTGCACCTAATCTGGATCATAAGGAAAAAAACCTCCTCCTTGAGATGCTTGAGATTATGTTCAGCTTCCACAATCCTCCTACTCGAATTGAACCCTCTGCATAGTGCCCACGGAATAAGAGCTTTCTTGCATAGTTGTAATTTCTTCGACGATTTAAACATTCGAGATCCATGAATGTGCACATCCCATGCTCCCTGAATGACTTCTTTGCACTTTTCATCGGACACCTATCTAGTATCAAAATAAAATTGTTTCGCTTGACACTTGAAACTGGGCAGCAGATCAAGAAAGATAACACAATGATCAGATCCCGCCACCATTAAGGCTCAGTTTGGTAGAGTGGGTTTGAAGGGAAAGGGAAGGGAAGGTGATGGAGGGTTATAAAAAAATTGTGTTTGGGTAAAATTGGTGGAAGGGAAGGAAATGAGAGGGAAGGGTTTGGAGGGTTAAGGCAAGGCTTGGACAGTAGATTTGTTAACCTCTCAAAAATGGGCAGAAACGGAAGGAAAAGGAAGGCAATGGCACATGTGATACTTGCGATGCCAATTTTACCCACACAAAATCAAGGATTTAGTTAAGCAAAACAAGAATTACAGACCTTGATTGGTTGATTTAGCAAAACAAAACCCATACATATAAGTTAGCCGTTGCAGAGAGAAAGAGAGGGGGAAAGCTTACAGCGGCTGAAACTTGCGTACAGCGAACCCGAACTGGAACAGCCGGCGATGGAAACAACGAACCCGGACTGGAACAGCGGGCAAGGGAAACTGAGAGATATGGGTTTTGATTTTTGGAACAATCTGAAACAATATGCCGATATGGGTTTTGAACCTTTGATTCTTGCAAACGATAGATAAACATATGGGTTTAGAACTTGGATTGTTGTAGTTTTGTGGTTTGCAGTTGCAAAAGAGAGAGAGAAAGAGTGTTGCAGAGACAGAACGAGAATAAAGATGGAGGCGGGGACCCTAAAATAATTAACCCTAAAAATATTATATTTATATTCATATTTTTCTTTTCTTTTTTTTTTTTTTTCTTTTTTACAAATATTACATACTTAAGTTTATTAATTTTTATTTTAAATTATAAAAGGGTATAATAGTAAATTTACTGAAATACTTTCCTTTCCTTTCTTTCCCTAAACATAATTATTATCCTTCTCTCATTCCTTAATCAACCAAACACAATACCAAATTAAAATTATCATTCCCTTCCCTTTCCTTCCATTTCCCTCATAACTAATCTTATCCTTCCCCTTCAAACCCACCCTACCAAATTAAAATTATCATTCGGAAACAAACCTCTCCATGCTTCACCAGCCGGAGCCCGGTCCAGACGCTCTTGAATATTTGCCATACCACCCCTTTGATTACACCAAGTGTAAGGATAGCCAACATATCCCATCGGACAATGAGCATTCCTCCAACAAAGTCTTGAAATTCTTGAGAACCCACACTGGTTTAGCACTTCCACCTTGCTTCTCAGCCGGCACTAAAATTTCATTAAAACCACCCAATATAATCCATCGATCACCCCCAACAAGTCTTTTTAGACTCCAGATAATTCCATTGGGTTGCCCTGATCTGATTCACAGAACTGGCGTAAAAGACACTCAGGAACCAGTTCCCTTGACTTGGAGTTTGGAGCTCCATATTGATTTGAAAATTAGTCCAATCAATTTGTTCAATTCTATTCCCTATGTTAGTATTTTAAACACAAAAATAACTTTTATTTATTTTGGAAAAAACTTATTTTAGTCTTCATTTGTTCAATATAAAACATTTCAAATGTACATTCAGCAATCTCTCTATAAGCTGCTGTGTGTTGCTCTCTCGCCCGCGCTTTCTCTTCTTTGTGCTTCGGACCTCATCAGTGTCTTTTCCTTTCGCTCGATCTTCTCGCAATTCTTCGATGGCTGGAGGCAAACTTCATCTTCCTGACGATCTCCTCTCCCCAAAACCGTCCATTCCTCAGTCTTGGACCGCCAAAGGTTAGGTTTTATTTTCTAATTCGAATCATTTCTTTGTTGCTGGTAGATTAGGGCTTATTGATCTGATTGTATTAAAAATTGTGGATGTGGCTTAATTTGTTGTCTTTTTGAACGTCACTTTTGAATTTTAGGCTTCTCAATCGTTGAAAGGTTTTGACATGTTTTTTTAGTTTGTTTCTTGGTGGTATTTCAGATCATGTGCCTTTTGATTATGGATTTTGCATAATTTTTAATGATTACTCGCAAAAATGGGAAAAGGCACTGATGAGGTCCGAAGCACAAAGAAGAGAAAGTGCAGGCGAGAGAACAACACAGAGCAGCTTATAGAGAGATTGCTGAATGTACATTTAAAATGTTTTATATTGAAACAAATGAAGACTAAAATAAGTTTTTTCCAAAATAAAATAAAAGTTATTTTTGTGTTTAAAATACATGACAGATTATGATTATGGTTGTCTTAATTTTATATGAATAGGGTATGTGACATTATTGTTATTTTTTTTCTTTATTTTAAAAAAAAAAATAAAAAATTTGTGATTTCTCTCTTTAAAATTTTCTATTATATGTCATTTTATTTATTATATTTAATCTTTTAAAATCATATAAATAGATTCAACGAAGGAGTAAAAGTTAAGACTGACAAGGGGAGAAGAAAGAATGCAGCTAATTTTGGTTCAATTCAGCCTTAATGACCATTATTTGTGTTCCTTTAATTTGTTTAGATTAATTCAAGGCCAACAAAGAAAATATTTACTAAAACTTAAAAAAGAGAAGGCAATTCAAATTTCATGCACCATGCAGATTTACAAGAAGCAAAGAAATGCAAATAATTTAATCATTTTATTAATGAACTGGTTGGTACCCAAACGATGACAGTTAATTATTTGAGGGCCTGCAATTTTCTCTTCTTTCGCTGAAGACTACTGATGCCCTAAGTTATTCATTTATTCATTCAAAATGACAGAAATCTAAAGGACCACCTTTGAATCCAAGAATGATTGAAAGTTGTTTCTTTGACACCAAAATTTGAATGCTTTGATCCATATGAAATTTTCTGGAAAACATCTTACAGAGTTCTTTAAGACCATATTTGTAGTCTGGTCTTGGAAAGTTATATATTTGAGCCATCCACCATTGGAAATTTATATTCACTAGTTCGTGTTTCCTAATATATATCTGGAAATTTCACAAGAAGAAGACTACAATACAAGATGCATAGTTTAGGACTTCATTCCACAATGAACTAATAACAACATAAACATCTAAAAATACAAAATAAAAAAAACTTTTTGGGGGTGGGGTAAGACAGAGAAGGTAGACAAGAATTTAGAACACAAATAATAGGTTAATTTCGAGCCTCAGACCAAGTGATATCCAACTCGCCCCAGTTATCAGAAGGCACACCTAAGGCTTCCCACACAGCTTTTGAGGCATCAACAATGTTATTGTTGAATGGAGGCTGATAATCATGGTCTTCATCACATCCCATTGTGGAGTCACACTCATCAACCACCATGACGTCTACACTCCTTCCATTAGCACTTATGGTGGTGTTGTTGAGACACCTTCTTCCTTTGTTGTACCATCCCTTTGGCAGTGCCACGACTGTCAACTGGCGTGTTATCGGGGTGGTACTTGTTATCACACTCTGATGGTCCTCCACCATCTCCATCCTTCTCGAAACTGTTGATAGTAAGAACTGCCTTAGTGTTACCCGACACACGTGGTGAACACTTGTTAAGTCGTGTAAAGTTTGCTCATTTTCCTGGTTGCATTGTCCAGGAGGAGGTTTTATACCCTTAATTTTGCCACTTGGTCTGCAGACTTGAGCTTCAGCTTCTAGACAATGTGTAACAAGGACAATAAGCAATATGAGCACACCTAAGCTGAAGTTCTTCATGATGTCTGTGTGTGTGTGTGTGTGTAATTCCTGATGCTATGTAATTCCTTATGCTAAGCAGTATCACTGGGGATGGCTATATATAGGGGTTGTTTTTTCAAAATGCCTGTGTTTTTTAGGATGAAACTTGAGAGTTATTATTTTAATTGGAACCTGCAGGAAAAGAACAATATAGACTTCAATTTGCAAGTAGCTTACTGTCTCAGCAGGCAACCGTCTGAAAGACATGCTCTATGGGCTGATAAGTTAGAATACGATTCAAGATCACATCAATACTTGGTTCAATTAAGTTTTATATTGTGTCTCACATTTTTGCAATTCATTACTCATTGATGATCATGTAATAACATCTTCGAATCAACATAATGTACGAAGAATTCAGTTTTTAACAACAAATAATTTAACATACATGATTCACAAAATATCATAAAATGAATACTTTACTTCAACCATAACTCTCACAAATTGTCCACGATAAATGGCACCATCATCATCAATAGAAACAGGTTTAGAAAAGGTCGAACAAGCAGAAGCCCTTGTTCTCATATTTGCCACTCCTTGACACACCCTTCTGGGACAAGGGGGCTAGAATGAGAAATCGAGTAAGACAGTGGCTTTGCCATAGAGGAAGACCTTTCAGCAAAATCAATTTAAATTTATAAAAATTCAATATTTATTCAATGATTTCTAATCTTACAATCAATTATGCTACATCTGAGACATAATTTTCATTCTCCAAATCTTGACAACCATGGATATCAAACATTACATAACAAAATCTTGAAGCAAAAATGGGTTCTAAGACTTTATCACTGCAAAAGTGCAAATATATTTGCATGTAACAAGTATTAAATAATTTACTCAATTCAACATGCAAAATGAAAGGATGACACTGAAACAGAAATATACTCGGAAATCATTATTTGAAACTAGGTGCCTAATCAGAATTAGGGGTCATTTAAAACTTGGCAATAAATCTGGAGACCCCTTGAAAGATAGGTTAATGCATGAACCCTACCTACGAATACGATCACAAAGGCAATTGACAACATCAAGTTTTCGATCTTTGCTCAATGGAATCACTACATTATTAACTAAAGTCAGTAACTTGAAAATTGGAAGAATTGAATTGTCCATATAGCAATGTCTCCTTAATCTATATATTTTATGAACACTTCATAACATATGCACATCAACAACAGAACACTGTTGCTTCAATGTACCACTTTTTTTAATCAAGAACCAGTGAACCACCCATATACCTCTGGTTGCTGAACACAAAATCTACATAACAATAATCAGTTCCCAGTATGTCATAGTTGCATACACTTCCACGACAATGACAGAGTCAAAACAAATTACACAAGTACCAGAAATATACATGAAATAGCAAGAAAAGGCGGGTTTTGATATACAGGCAGACAAAGACTTGCCTGGAAAACCCAGCTTTATTACAGCATGCTGTCTGTCCTGGCTGGTAGACGGCGGAAAAAGTTGAGTGGTGCAGAGGGCAACTTATGCCGAAACCTGGGATGCCTCATCACATAAAATCCAGTCAGAACAGCCAGTACCTGGAAAGGTGTCGTGTATAACACGATGGCAGCTACAAGACAGAATGTCACAAATATAGCTGTGGCGCGTGGGTCTCGCCAGCTGAGGAGTGCCTGAACCCGCTCAGCTTGTGAAGCCACATCACCCACAACAGTCTGAATCCTTCCAGCTATACTCCTTAACCGATCATACCTAAGTCGGACCAGCTCTGTACCCCGTGATGTTGGAAATGTATCAAATTCTTCATCAAGCTCATCAGGGTGTACAGCATCAGCATAAGATATTCTCGTGTTCATGTGAGGAGGGTACCTTGGACGGAATCGGTAATTCCAAAGCCCTATTAGAAACATGTAAAGGAACACTGTTGGTAAAATCAGTTCTGGGAAGCAGACAAGCATCAAAAAAAGGACATGTACTAATACAGTAGTGACAGGGTTCCTCCACATGCAAAGTTCACCAAACCATTTCCCAACAGCAAATAATCCATTGAAAACTGATATTAGCCGGAAAAAGTTTGCCTTGCTGCGCCTCATGCTCCAAAGATGTGAATTTGCATCGGCCATGTAATCAACTACTTCCTTCCTGAGAGGGGGTTCTGACCGGCTGAGCCGAGCTGCCACTAAGTTGACAGCTTGGTGCCGCAACATTTCAAGCTGTATTACGGTCAATGGCCGTAAATAGTGCATTTTTGGTAAAAGGGGTTTTGAATATATATGCATCATGTTCATCATAGATGTGCATGAAAACCGAATTGCTAGATGTATTTCCCCCATCTTCTTTACCCCAGAGGGGTGAAGGACTAGCAATGGATAAGAGTGTGTATAAACACGACCAGTTTCAAGGGTAGACATCCGAATTCGAACCTTCCCAATTCTCATGTCCTTGTTACCATTTGAACCCTTTTCGCCGAGATGGCTGTTATCAAAGACGCCCACAGTGAGAACTGTGGCTGGGTCATAAACTTCCCATGTATACTGCTCATTGAATTTCGGGTTCAAGCTATCAATGACTGTTCGGGTCCTAATCCATTTGTGACCATACTTTGCTACACAATATGTGTCAGTCGTACCCCTTCCATCTCTTGTTTTAATTGGGTGAAGACCATCTGCGTTTAAAATGCCAAGTTCTAGGATACCTATTGATGGCTTCCACAGCTGTTTAGCTGAGGGCCGGAGATCACTACTATACTGAGTTGACTCGTCGAGCACATGGTAACCTCCATCAAGGCAGACACGAAGATTGAGTCTACTAGCAAACTTATCTTTCTTAGTCTGTTCCGCATCGTCAGCACTTGGCTTTTGGAGGTTGACCCACCGGGGTTGGACAACTCGATCATGATCATCAGCACGCCTGTCAACAGCTTTCAATGGTATAAAGACCTTCCCGATGATCTCATCTTTATTGGGGCCCATACTATCTTCAACAGAAAGAACCAAGTGATCTTCAAAGGGTTCAGCAGCAACAAACATCAGATCCTCATTCCAAAATGCATTCATGTTCCGAGCTTGAACAGTTTTTGTCTTCAAAATCTGGTTACCAATTTGTACCTTAACATATACATCCGGGAAACGAGTCTTCTCAGTTACAACCAAGTCTTGTGCCTCAATCACATTCACACGGACATACCATAATCTTGGAGAATGGTAAACTTTTGAGCGCGTATGTGAGGAGGCTTCTGAGCTATCAATAGAACTAACTGTACCCAAATGGTAAGCATCAGGAAAAGCCTCGTCAGCTTGTGTGCCAATCCAGACAGCAAGCATTAATTCTGCTTTCGTTTTCTCTCTTTTATTGTCTTCAAGCCGATACCATTCTGGAGCCAATGGACTATCTGGAGGAACTCGTGTGGGAACCTCATGGAGATCAAACCGAAGAATCCCAACAAAGTCATCTTTCACCAGATCCTTATCCTTAACCACAACATGCAACTCAGAGGATTGCATTATATCTTTTGAAAAGGCAAACACCACATTCCACTCAGGGTTTTTAGTCTTGTTAAAGTGCTTCGTGATTCCTTTATAGTTCCCAATTATTACTTCAACATAAGGATCGAGACTGCCTGTAACATCTTTGGTAGGGAGGTCACGAGCTTTCACAACTCGTACAAAAAGGTACTGCATTGGTTCAACAAGATCATATGTGGTAGATGGCCTGTCTCCACGAATAACTCGGCCACCAACAATTTGTCCCCCTCCAAGGAAGGGGTTTGTCTCCTTGAGTGCATATTCAACTGGTTGTGATGACGAACCTGAGTACATGCGGACAATTTTTGCAGGCTGTGGGTCAGATCTCATTTCATCAACTCCATATTTCATTGGTTGTTGGATGGCTGCTGAAGAAGAAAGATGCTGTTGTTTGGTATGGTTTGAGTTCGGCAGATGATGAAATGTGTGTCTTGACTGGGGTTTATTATTAGAAATGTTTTGGACCAAGTTTGGAACTTGTTGATCAGAAGCTTGAGCATGGGTTGAGTGTGGATTTGTAAAGGGAAAAGCTTCCATTGCAGGAAGTGGGTTTGAGGACTTGATGGAAGGGTCATCGGTGATAAAAACTTTAAGGCCAAGCTCCCCTCTTATACGTGAGAAAATGCTTTTTTTGTCTAAAGGATAATGAAATATAACGGCATCAGAATATGGGACAAATGATGTTCCACTGATGTGAACCTTCCCAAGGAATGATTTGGATTGGGTGGCTTTCATGTTGTTGTAGACATAAGCATCAAGGGTGAGGTTAGATAGGTTGTCTGGATCAGAGATGTTGAAATAGAAAGTCTCGTTCCAAACTGGATCAAGATCCTTTTCTTTGATTGTGGTGCGAAATCTTTGACCATCAAAGTGAAGCTCCACAAAGGCATTGGAAGAGCCCTGCCCATCTTTGGGCATAAGGTTGTGGGCGCTCACAACCTCCACTCCTAGCTTGAGATTGCTCATAGAGCCTTATCAAAAAGAATTTCACAAATTGTTGAGGTGCTGATGAGAGTAAATTCAAGTACCCGCTGTCAAGAAGTGATGGGAAATGAGTTACACCTGAAAAGAAAAAAAGAAAAATATTATTTGTTGTAAACGGTGATAAGAACAACCACTTGGATCAATGCGACAGAAAAAGTAAAAAGACACTAGTCCGAAATTTGAAAGATATGAAACAAAGGGAAAACTGAACTCATCAGTGTGAAGTGAAAATATATAAGTAATGGATGAGACACTGTTAAGAAGAAAATATTTTTGGGACGTACATACTACATGCAACATTGGTATGAGCACACAGCAGACTTACAATTGAAGCATAGCTGAAATTGAGTCCTCTCAAATCTCAATTAACAAAATTTATCTAACAATTATAAACTAATAAGGCACACAGATTTATCAAAAATTAGTTTTCAAGCAAAACTGCCTAAAATTGGAATATATGAAATTCAAAATGAAAACCATAAAACCTCAACTGAACACCCAACACTCTGAAAAACCAATCCAACAGATAGAGGTTAGGCATGGAAGTCCTGGTTCACCATATCATTTTGTCAAGGGAAATATTTTGTTAAGTCAGAGGTTGTCATGGGTAATTAGGTCCCTCCCTACAATCTCAACCCATCCCTAATAAATAAAACTGAGATTTTTAAATTGTCGTATAACACAGATGTAGAGAAGAGATGTGGAACAATATGTAAACATAAAATAGCTTATTCACATATAATTGTAGACACAGCAAGCGAAATGTGGCAGATAAGGTGATTAATTCAAGATGCCAGCCACACAAAAGGTAATATAAATCAAGTAGAAAATAGTCATATTAACCTGCATCAACCCAATTAAACGATGGCAGACATGACATTTTCACTATCTATAAATTTACTGGCAAGGTAAATATTGACACAGCCCCAAACCGTGATTGACTGGCAATTAACAGAGTAATTAAGAAAAAAATAATAATTTTATTGTTTAGAGGGATTCAATTCGGTAAATTGTTCCCATCAAGAATAAAGAAAAATAAAATAAAAAGTTACAGAATCAAATGACAAGAAGATGCTCCATCTTTAAGCGAGAGCACAACACCAATTTCACAACAATCACTTTTTCATTACTGGAGGGAAAGTAATAAAATTAAAGTAGCAGATAGATGGTCCATCTTTGAGCACTAGGCTAAGCTAGTTTCTGAGATATTGCCTTTTCAGCTGATTCACCAACATATAGATGCACTCTCGTGAGTGCGAACACAACACCCTTAAGCAGGTCTACATATTAAAATTGTGAAAATCAAAAGAAGCAATAGAATATCCGATAAACCTATATGAATCCCATCCCAGAGATATAGAAAAAGTTCAATACGGCTTTCAGATATAAAGTGATTAAAAAGAATGTAGATTCTCAGTAAAAGCTACAACACTTTTAGCTCCTTCATCAAACATTTGCAAATTCCGAAAACCATAACAACCAGCCAAACATTCTACAACTGTTTATGATACAAAAACAACCATATCATCCAATCCCCTCTCTGAATCAGTAACTAAAAGGGAGGACTGGAAAATTCAGAATCTTTCAATAGGATTTTCCTCAGCTTTATATATACGCATCAAACTGAACTTTAACATAAACGGGAAAATAGTAAGAAAGGAGGAACAAAGACAAGGCTCTGTTTTCTCCAAGAGGAAAATTTCCAGGAGAATATTCTCAACGATCTATTTTCTAGCTTCGCATAAAATTGTCATAATTTTCACATATGGTTTCAACTTTAATCGAATCTATAGCTCCAATAGAACTCATTTGATTATTAAACAAACACATAAAATCCGTCATTAACAACTATATATATATATATATATATATACACTAATTTTCATATATACAAATATTAACAACTATATATATATATATACAAATTTTCATATATACAAATATTAACAACTATATATGGTTTCGAATTTTATGCAAACTATAGCTTTGATTTAACTTTATCATCATCGAAGAAACGCATCAAATCCTTCATTAACAACTAATTCAGCAGAAAAGAAAACACAAAGTAGTTCAGATAAGAAAAAAATTACCTATTTTCAGCTTTATCGATCGGTTGTTATAAATCTTTTGAGTTCACAGGCAGAAGAAGAAAAAAGCTCGTAGATTGTTCTTCGATGCTAAGTGTGCCGATAGATAGATGTTTCAGATATAGAGATAGAGAGACTTATAGAAAATCGAAAGACTGGAAATTAACAAGAGGAGGAAATGAAACCCTAGAAAATGTGTACTTTCTGCGATGTTTCACAGAGAGAATGGGAGAGAGACATTTGAAAACGAGTTAATCGTTGTGCATATAGATGGAAGGTGAGGATGGTCCAAGTCTTCTCTGCTTGTCTGTTTGTGTGGCGTCTTCATCCTCAACACGCTTTGTAGGCTTGTACCTTTTTTAAATCGAAATATCTACCAATAAACAAGTAGTACTATAAACTATGACCACTCAAAATACTTGTATAACGTATGACACTCGCTTGTTTATTGGAAACGTATGACACTCGCTTCTTCTGTCAGACACGTGTGCGTGGGCGGATGTTTTTTGTAACACTTGTACTTCGTATGAGTATATATTTTATAGCATTGTGTTTGGGACAAGATATGGACATATTTGTCCAAGAAAGTGAGTAATTTTCTTTACATTTTCCTAGAAAGGGAATTTTATTTTTTTTTTATTATTATTTTTTTTTAATTTTATTTTCGGGTTCACTCGGCAAAGTTGACCCTTCCTTAACGCGTGTATGGAACGAAGGATGATTTTGGTTGTTGAGTTGGTATCCAATCTTTTCTCACTCATGAGCAACATGAAAAAATAGAAAGGACAAAATGAGAAAAGATGATGACCAATTCAACTCAGTGGTACTAACACATACTACTATTTGTCAAAAAATAATTATGGATGGATATTTCCACCACCTTTTGTCTTTCAAATCAAAAGTTAAATGTTGAGGTTCGTTACAATTAATTATTACATGATTTAATTTGGGATTGTATGTCTGGTAAAATTTTAAAGAAGATTGACATATTTCTTTATGGTTGAACGGTGTTTAGTGAGGATTATGGATACGGATTTTTTATTTGGGACATCTTTTTTTTTTTACTTTTTTTAAAATTAATTTGAAGGTTAATATTAAAATACGATATTTGCCACATTTAGAAAGAGAGAAAGTGAAATGTGGTAAATGACGTGTCTTAATATTAGTTTTCAAATTAATTTTAGAGAGAACAAAATTATATAAATACGTGAGTTTCTTAAAAAATAAAAATAAATAAAAACAACCACAACCACCACTACCACGAGATTTCGGAGGGGACGGAGGAAAACTGAGTACAATGAAAAAGATGAATTTTGGTTTGCGCAAAATGGCAATTTTCCATATCATGCTCGTCCAGTTGTCCATATCATCCGGTGAAACAATGTAATGTAATTGTAAGTGAAGTGTAGGTCTATAAATTGGAGTCAGAATTGAGATTGAATCCAAAGTTCTCTCTGATTGAGAGTGCTGTAAGGAAAAAACATTGTTATCTACTTTCATTGTTTTTGACGAATAGAAGAAGGAAGGAGAGATCATGACAATCACCCACATAAGAAGCCAAGAAACAACTCAAAACTCACCTTACCATCTTCTGTATTAATATAGTCCCTAAGCTTTTAAACTATTAGGCTATTATTAGATTTATTGATTTAGGTTATAAGCAAATTTTAAATCTCGAAATCAGTCTGTCTCATTTGGATACCTAATTTGAAGTATGGAATATAAACCACAGCATATCACATGTGAAATGAATGTGAGTGAGTCGTGAATTTGAAATAACATCTCATGACATATTAATTTGAATTTGTCCATTTCTGACTCTTCGGTATCGCCCATCAAATTTTTGATATATATATATATATATATATATATATATATATGTATAGAGAGAGAGAGAGAGAGAGAGGGGGGTTACGTTTCACAATCAGAATTGTTGCTTTTGTTAGACCCCAAGCAAAACATTATTTATATTTTGAAGTGTGTTTAATACTATTTAAATTTAAAAGTATGTTTAATAACATATATTTGTTGTAAGATTTTTTAAAGTAAAAAAATGAAAATATGTTTGGTAAAAAAAATGTTAAAAGTTAAAAAAATTAAATAGTTAGTTAAAATGTCATTTTAAAGGTTTTTTTTTTTTTTTTTTTTTAACAATGCCTTTGGCTACTGTGCGAAACAATCCGAAGTATCAATTTTTTGCTTTTCAATTTTACCCTCTTTCTTGGAAAGGCTTTGATATTATTCAAATCGCAACAAACATTATCAAACACATTTCTTACTTTTGCTTCACTACAATATATTGATAGAAGCAAAAAACACGAAGTAAAAACGGTGGCCAAACAAACCATGGAGAGCCCATTAGACTTGTCACTTACCATATGGGGGCAAGTTAAAATGAATTGGTGTAGCCCGTCATGTGATGAGCCCCACACCACTTTATTTTGGTCACTACAGCGTATGATGCAATTATGGCCAAGATTTGGCCATCTAGCCAATCAAAACAAGTGGTGTGGGGCCCATCAATTGCGAGTCCAACACACTGGCTAGCCACAACACAACTAAGTCTGTCAATGGATTGGATTCGGATCAATCGATCAAATCCATATCCGATTTGTTAACTAAACAAATTATCGATTCGGATCATTAACGGATTATCAGATTGAATGTCCCGATCCATATCCTATTTAGCTCGAACTCGGATTGAATCGGATTCGAATTCGAATTAAAATCATATTTACTAACATATATAATTATAAAGTTAAATTAAGAGAAGAAGTGCTAATATACAAAATGTTACATAATATAATTATGCAACAAAATGAATATAATGATAAATAATTAATATATATAAAAATTTAGTAATATATAACTAATATATATAACATTGATGAAAACACCACACCACTAGTATGTAAATTAAGATACTTATTAGCGTGTAAATGAGAACACCACACTATTGTATATATAATATTATGATTTTATTTTGAGATTTTTAATTACCTCTTATACAATTCTAAGATATTATGATTTTTTTTTGAAATTTTTGGGATTTTGAGCGAAGGAAAAAAATTTCCTCGAAAAAAAAGGAGAGAGTGATAGTGTTCGAATGTTATTTTATCATAAATAATATGTTGTTTATCAACGAGTAAAAAATTTATCAAACATCAAATACAATTCTGATATGTTTGTTATGTTTTATTTTTATTTTTAATTACCTTATAAAACTTAAACCTATCATGCTTGATATTTAAAAAATGGCTGAAGTGCAGAAAACACCCCTCTAGTATAGATGTAATGCATATCACACCTTTCACGTGCATAAAACACCCCTAAAGTTTTAATTTTGTACAAATAAGTCCATCTGACACATTAAAAATAGAATTTGTCTAAATTACCCTCACCCATACATTTTACAAATAATTTAAAAATACATTATGTTGTGAAATGACGAAAAAGGACACAAAAAACCAAGTGACATCGTTTGGCCCATCATTGTATTTCCCACTCACCTCACCCATTTGCATCAGTCTCTGACGGGCAGGAACTGAAGATCACCGGAGGTTCATCGGAACTGTTACATGTTGGCATTGTACCTCTGTGCTCTCAATTTGGCTAGCTTAAAATTCTCAGGTGGTGGTGGTCTGAAATTGCTACTCTCACTAGATGGTCTGGACTGAGGTCGCCGGACAGAGCTGAAGCTTTGCGACTCACCGGAACTGATAAGGCTTCGATGTACTCTTCATGGTCTCTACAGGTTCATGGATTTCAATGGTTCAATTGGTGATGATTAAAAGCAATTCGGTTGGGTCGGTGATTATTAGAAGCTATTCGGTTGGGTCGGTGATGATCAGAGACACATAGTCTTTATCAAAAGACCACCTATGTTCCAAAGACACAGAGCCTTTATAATTAATCATCTCTTTGATATAGACCACCTATGTTAGAGAGAAGGGGGATCATGTGAAAGAAAATTTAAGAGAGAAAGGAGGTGAATCTGCCGCCACCGGAGAAGATGAAGTTGAAGGTGTTATCATCAACTGGATGATGAATTTCCTAACCTGAAATCACATGTGGCTTCAACGCCTTCTTGAAAATTCTGATTTGAGTCTGAAATGCCGATCTGTCAAAGCGAACACCATCGGCATTTCAAATGCAGAGCGACTTCGAATCCGGCATTTAATTAACATATAGGAAATTTTAATTTATATACACACTTGAGGCTTCGGAATTATGAAACTGAAAGCTTTAGCAACAGCAACCAAACTGGACGATGAAGAGACCCCACAGTTTTAGCGAAACCAAAACAGTGGATTCGCCGGAGCTTCTGGTGATCCTTAGTTCCAGCAAGCTTCGGTACTTCTCGCCGGTCTTCACGGTCACTAAGGTTATGGTCTTCCCAGTGATGGAGATGATACCCATTTTCTTCACCCGGTTGTGCACAAGTTTGCCGGAATTGTTTTTCGCTGTTGCAGCAATTTGGGTCCTTGTTGATGGGTGTCTCTCTCTATTGATATATATATCAGTTTAAGCACCTTCGCTACTTTCTACTCCAATTCCGAGTCAAGCATCCTACCTAACAGTTTGGATTTGGATTCCGAAGGTAAAAAAAACAGAGTATTCTCCTGCAAGTTGAAACATGAAAAATCAGAAAAGGTGAACGACGATCCTCTGTCTGAGGAGAAGTACTTGGGGAATTACTATGGCTACATGGACCCAGCAAGTATTACTTTTGTAGAATCAGATACTAATAACTTGTTTTCTGCTATATAAGAAGGTATACATATAATTCATGTTGTTAAAGCTTTAAAACTTCTATCAAAAGAAACATTAAAGCTACATAATTTAATTATTAAATTGTGCTTCACATGCACTAAACGTTACAAAACAGTTGTTATACTTGTATAGTAAGTGGAAAATTTGACATGAAAATGTTGATCGGCCTGTGCTGGTAATGGTGTAAATTCAGGACCTTTTGCAAGGCATCAATTGTCTACTTTTCTTATATAATTTTTCCTTAGTTAAATAAAATTATCCAGAAGTCTAATTAGAACTTGAAAAGATGATAAATAGGGGAAGAAATACAATGTTGAGAGAAAAAAAAATGTTGGAGAGTGAAAACACTAAATGTTAAATATATATATAAAGAAAAAAAAGTTTAAGATAATGTGCACAAAAAACTCCTATAGTATGAGATTCATAACATATATATCTTCTTGAGCATTTTGGGAAGAATAAAAGGATAAAATAGGTATTACAACACAAATTTATGTCAGATTTTTGATGGAGAGGTAATTTTGCACAATTTTAAAAAATTTGGGATGTTTATTACACATTTTTTTAAATAGAGAGTAAAAGTGTTACAAAAAGTATACTTCAAGGGTGTTTTTTACACTTCCTCTTAAAAAATTGATTGCTAACCAATGAGCAATAAATCATTACTCGCATTATTATAAAATTATACAAAGGACCAAATAATAATTTGGGTTGAATTTTTGTACTATGATTTTTTAACACGAACTGATCTTGTAAAAAAATGTTGGGAATATCATGCATGGGAACTTGAGTTTGAATCACAGGCCACTTCTACAAACAATAATATCAAATATTAGATATGATGGCCAATAGGTCCCACTCAACAGTTTTGATTGACAAGGATTGCACCGACTAAGAAATGACCTTCTCTGACCCCTCGATATCAAATACTACTATTATATTTGATAGGGAATACGTTCCATTCAATGACGTCTATTAGTTAGCAAGAATTGCGCACTGATTAATGACCTTCTATGACTCCTCGTATGCATCATTATTGTTAGAGAAGTCTTATCCCGGATTCGGATAGGAAGCAAGCAATGGAATATACATGATCAATTGTTAACGCCATCTTGTAGTTTGAATTTTTGGGCCGGATTGCGACACTAGATTCAACTCTTAATTTAGTGTTATATTAAAGTTCAATTCCAATTGAAAAGGTGTTCAGGTCTGCTCACTTGGATAGATTAGAGTGGTCAGATACGGTTGGAAACAGGGATATTAAAAATATAAATTTTGAAAGAGATTTTGAATAAATCTGCTAAAAAAATTTTGCGAATCTATAGACGCGCGCGTTTCTCTCTACAAGGAGATGAACGTAGTATATTTACTTTCTCAAATCTGTTTCCAGATGAATGAGAAATTAGCTCCAAAGTAAAGTGTTTGATAAAGCCTAAATGTGTTTGCAAAATATGGAAAATGTTTGTTCCACATCAGAAAATTATTAAAACCAATTTAAGTTTAAATAAGCCTAGTAAGAGATTTGGGTTTGGGCCCAAGGGGCACCCAAGTTTTAAGAGGGGGAGGACCTAGGCAAGCTTGGGTCCGAACCAACTACCACACGAGCGTCGTCCGCTCGGTCCAAGCTTAGGGCGGGGCTTGATTGTGAAATATGTTTAATTTTTTATTAAACAAAATTGGGCTTGTGTGATTGGATTTTAATTTTATAGTTTTGGTATTTAATTTAAATTAAAACCATAAAACAGTTTTTTATGAACCATTATGAACCAATGGTTACACCCTTTTGCAAAAATAAACCACCTGCAGTTTTTCCTGAATCATTGTGAACCAATGGTTGCACCCATTCGAAAAAGACACCATCTAGCCTATAAATACCCCTCCTTGGGTTCATTCCAAATAACACCAAAATTCAGAGAATTCTTCTATTCTTCTGAATTTTCTTCTTCCTCCTCCCTCTTTAGTCTGTGGGTTCGAGCCTTAGTATTTGGGTTCAAGTCTTAGTCAGTCACTCCGAGTCCGAATTCGAGTCAGAGAGTACTACACCGAGCCGATTCGCCTATTCCTTTGGTTTGCAATGCTACTACCGAAGAAAGATAAGTCGTTGTATCTTGGGAGATAAACGCCACCGAGTCCGTTAGCACCATAGCAGGACGAATATATCTTAAGGACATAGAATCAAATTCTAGCCTCAACTTTTAATCTGGTTCATTTATTTTATAGTATTATTTGATTATATTAAACTACATATTATAAGAAATTATATATTTATAGATTATTATTTTATATTTACAGATAATATTTAAATAAATAATACTATAGTATACAGTATAATTAGACCATATTTTGGATAACATTCTTAAGACAGATTCTGCTTATACTATAGTTTAATTATTTAAATATTGTTGTTATTTTATTTCTATAAATTTGACTGTGGTCTGTATATTTAATATATAATCAGATAAATGGCAAGTACGAGTACTTCTACACCTAATGTTCTCGTCAGTCATGGAGAGAAGCCCAAAAAATTCAATGGGGTGGAGTTTAAAAGATGGCAACAGAAAATGACGTTCTACTTTACAACTCTGAATCTAAGCAAGTATCTAACTGAGATTGCCCCAATGCTAGATGAGGATGAGACTAACATTACCAAGCTAGGAGCTGTTGATATATGGAAGCATGGAGACTTCCTATGCAAGAACTACATCCTCAATGCATTGGACAACACTTTATATAATGTATACAGTCCAATAAATACTGTTAAAGAGCTCTGGGAGTCACTAGACAAAAAGTACAAAACAGAGGATGCTGGCTTAAAGAAGTTCGTGGTCGGACAATTTCTGGACTTCAAAATAATAGATTCCAAGACAGTCATGAGCCAAGTACACGAGCTCTAGCTGATCCTACATGAGATACATGTTGAGAAGATGACATTGAGTGAATCCTTTCAAGTAGCTTCAATCATTGAAAAGCTGCCACCTACTTGGAAAGATTTCAAAAACTACTTGAAGCATAAGCGCAAGGAAATGGGGATCGAAGACCTGATTGTCAGGCTAAGAATTAAAGAAGATAACCGCACATTTTAAAAGAAAGTCGGGAATTCTTCAATGGTGTCAAAGGCAAATGTAGTGGAGCTGGACAGAAGAATAAGAAGAAGAAGTACTCTAGCGAAAGTCCCAGCCAAGGAAACTACAAGAGGTTCACTGGGAAGTGCTTCATATGCGGCAACCTAGGACACCGAGCTAAAGACTGTCATAACCGCAAAGCACAATAGAACCCCAAGAAAAAGACCACTAAGGTGCATATTGCTAAAGAAGATAAGTTGATAGCTAATGTGTCAGAGCTAAATCTTTCAGCTGTGGTTTCTGAAATTAACTTGGTGAGCAACAATAGAGAATGACGGGTGGACACATGAGCCACTCGTCATGTTTGCTCTGAAAAGAGGATGTTCACTACCTATGAAGCTATAGATAATGAAGAACAACTCTACATGGAGAACTTTTCTATTACAAAGGTTGAAGGACAAGGAAAGATCAAGCTACTAATGACCTCAGGGAAAGATGTAATACCTCTAATTTCAAAAGGGTAGTTCTGGTATTTAATTTATTGTTTAAGTTGCATTTTATTTGTTTATTTGTTAATTTGGTTTGTTTAATTGATTATTTGATTTCTTATTTTATGTGAATTATTTAAATTATTTAGATTATGACTTAATTGTGTTAATTAGTTAATTGTTTTAATTGAATTTATTGTGTTAGTTAATTTATTGTTTTAATTGAATTTCTTTAATTTAATTTAATTTTTGTTTCTTACTTAGCGTTACTATATTTGTAGTTACACATTAGGTTTAAATTTCACGTATGTGCCGACATGTTTATATCATACGCTGGTTTATGGGCCGGGTAAGTCGATTAAGGTCTAAATTGAACCTAGGATTTATTTGGCCTATAAATATACGATGACTACTCTGCCTAGGGTTTAAGATTTTAGTCACGATATAGTAAAGGCAGAGGAAATTTGGAGAAGGCTGGGAAGCATAGGGAACTAGTTACGCCAGAAAACTCAGGAAGACGACATAGAGATTTTAATTCGAAATCTCGCAAGCAAGTTCTAATCCTAACTCCTTCCCTTTGCCTCGTGTTCTTTGCATGTCTAATACAACTCCAGGGAAACAAGAAGGATTGAAATTAAACTAAATTTTCCATGTCTCTTTTGTTTTAAAAAATGGACGTATTTACAAGTGATGTTATTTGTTTTAAATTTGTCTTTGCATAGATTCTGTTTTGCTTCATGTAAATTGATGAATTATGAATTTAATTGGTTCTATAACATGTTGGGACACACTGGAATTAAGTTAGGTTGCAAGACTTATTTGCTAAAACAGTTGATGTTCGTGCGTGATTAAATTACGCATATTAAATCCTTTTTGCAAAACTCATGTTTTAACTGATTTTGGTAACTGAACAAAGGATTTAATGGATTCTGGAACATGTTGGAACTTAATTTAAAACACTTAAGAATCCTAGGAATTGCAGGCAATTCATCAGAAATTCACCAAAGTTGAAAACGATGAAGAACAAGGAGGGAGGCGGCTCACAGGTTGAAGGAGCAGGCTCTTGGAGTCCAAGAGCCGGCTCTTGGGGGCCTTGGAGCTGGCTCCAAGGTTAGGAGAGCTGGCTCCAAGCATGCTAGAGCAGGCTCTCTCTTTTAAAGAGCAGGCTCTTTCAACAGGTGTTCAGTTTTTCGTTTTTCTGCGACTGTATGGGCTACGGGGCTTGGATTTTCATATTTTCAGATTCTGTTGGAAACTGTATTGGAGTGTTTAAAGATGTTCTAAGCCTTGTTAAACTTTAGGGAGTGGGTTAATGCATAATAAAGCAGTAGATGTTCATAGCTTGAACAGTGGTTAAGTCTGGAATAAACTGTTATTAATTCAGTTGGGAAGTATTTCAAATCTATTAAGCCTTGGTTTAGATCATTCTCTGTAAATGAAATTTGATTAATTTGGGATTATTAATAGTCACATGGAATTAGTAGGTTGAACAGTATATAATTTTAAGTAAATATGAGAACTGTTCTTGGGGATAGAGGATTTAAATTGCATAACTTTTTGTGTAGCAATTTATCTGTGAAAGGAATTATTGTTTATTATGTTTCCATGGTATAATATAAGCTTGTTAGATTACGGAATGACTGTATGCTTATAAGGGATAAATTTACTGATACATATGTTAAATGTATTAGTAAAGCTTGGATAACTGTATAGTAACGTAAAGTAAGCATGTTCAATTAAATATTTTGACTCTGCTTGTTATGAATTAGTTGGTATTTACATTCTTGATCTGTACTATCAACTTCTGGATGGATGGATTGTATGCACCGGTATGAGACGGTGACATACCAGGATTGGTTTGGTTTCAAAACAATACTAAATCCAACCTGTATTGGAATAAGGGAATGGATTATAAATAAATCATATTTATATTTATGCTAAGTCAAAGAAGCTGTACAAGCTGAATGACTAGCTGGATTACTTGTTATCTGTGTTAAGTCGTGCAGTTGAATAAGTTGAACGACTTGCTAAATTTATTATGGATGGTTATGAACGGATTTTAAATATATTATTATGGTACCGTAACATGAGCTTGAGTCTCAGAGTCAACGGTTAGAGAGCGTATATGCAGTAGGACGCATAGCTGGCTATGCTGGTTGTGGTGTACCCTGTTAGGCTTAGGTAGTCATGCCCACTCAGGTACGTTTTTGTATGTTGCCTTCTACTCAGGTTGAGACCCATATCATAGTCCAACGAGAGTCCATAGTGTGGATATATATATATATATACATGACTTATATAGTTATTATTGAGTTGGTTAGAGTGTATATGCATATCGAGTCTCTACTTGGATTATAGTAGGTTAAAACTTGTTCGTGGGCCTGACCCACTCCTATTTTTCAGGTGTACGTCAGTTCCAGGCTTGAGCTTATTCGCGCTGAGCAAAGACGGTCACTCATTCTTCCGACGACGTAGGATCTCTCTCTATGATTTAATTATGGATTTCTTCTAGTTTTATTTCAGTTTGGTTTTCTTATTAGGGGTCCACTAGATGGATTCCCGAGTTGTACCCTTGGAGGTTTTGGAGTTAGATTATTATTATTCGGGTCTTTTTTTAGTATTTAATTTTAAAGGATTTTAGATTTTAGATTTCTTTCAGCTTTTAATATTTATACTTATTTCAATTTGTCATCTGTGTTCGCTTTTAAAATATTAATTGTTTGATATTCCCCCGGGTTTGGGCTTGGGCCTGATCAACCCGTGTCTCGGATCCGAGGGGTATCACAAAAGAGCTCACTCTTAATAATGTGCTGCATGTACCAGAGATCAGGAAGAACTTGGTCTCTAGGTCACTTCTAAGCAAGAATGGGTTCAAGCTGGTATTTGCATCTGACAAATTTGTGCTGACTAAGAATGGGGTGTATATAGGCAAATGGTATCTAAGTAATGGACTATTTAAGTTTAATGTAATGACTGTTGTACCCAAAACTATTAATAATAATAATAAAGATAATGCTTCTTTTGCTTATATGATTGAATCATCTGATGTGTGGCATGGTAGATTAGGACATGTTAATTATGATACGATTCGTAGATTAATTAACATGGAGTTTATACCTAAATTTAGTATTGATTTAAATAAAAAATGTTAAACATGTGTAGAAGCAAAATGTGATATCCCTCGGATCCGAGACATGGATTGATCAGGCCCAAGCCCAAACCCAAGGAAAATATCAAACAATTAATATTTAAAACGAACACAGATTGCAAAATGAATTAAGAATAAATATTAAAAGCTGAAAGATCTCTAAATATAAAATCCTCAAATATTAAAGATTAATAAAATCCAAATCCTTCCAAAACCTCCAACAGTTTAAACAACTTGGGAATCCATCTCTAGTGGACCCCTAATAAAAATTCAAACTGAAATGTAAATAACTGAAAGAACATCTAAAGCTAAACCACGGAGAGAAGTTCTACATCGTCGGAAGAGTGAGTGATAGTCTTTGCTCAGCACGATCAAGTCTACGACTGGAACTGTCGAACACCTGAAAAAAATAGAAGTGGGTCAGGCCCACGAACAAGTTCTATCATACTACAATCCGAACAGAGACTTGATGCGTATGTACATCCTAAACAATTCAACAATAGCTATGTAGTCCGTATATATATATATCCACACTACGGGACTCTCACTGGACTATGAAGAGGGTCTCAACTTGAACAGAAGGCAACATGCAAAACGCACTTGAGTAGGTATGCATACCTAAGCCTAAACAGGGTATACCTCAACTAACACAGCCAGCTAAGCATCCTACTGCATATACGCTCCCTAGCCGTCGATCCTGAGGCTCAAACTCATATCGTAATACCATAAATATATACTTAAAGTCCTATCCTATCCATCCAAAACAATCCAATTAGTCATTCAGCTTGTGCAGCTTCTTTGACTTAACATAGATGGCAAGTAGTCCAGTTAGTTATTCAACTTGTGCAACTTCTTTGACTTAAATATAAGTAAGATTTGTTTTATAATCCATTCCCTTATTTTGTATTGGTAGGATTTAGTATTTTGAAACTAATCCATCCATAGTATGTCACCGTCCCATACCGGTGCATACAATCCATCCATCCAGCAGTTGATAATACAGTCCATACATGTAAATATCAACTAATCCATAAATCCAATAATTGAGAATAAAAATATTAAATTTAAACATCAATTGTTCCATAATGAGCATACCAAAGTTATGTATTTTAATATGTTGATTTTACACTACACAACCAAAAATCCAGCAATATATTGACAATATAACAGTATATGTAAATATCAATTTATCCCCAGAATACAATTGAGAGAACATAAATAAATGTCTACATCAATTAATCCATAGCAAGCATAATAAACATTGGCCAATTATCATGCTCATATTACTAGTCCAACCATTAATGCTATAAATGCTGAAATTTAAATATCAATTATTCCTTAACAAACATAGTAAAAATATATAGATTTTAAACTACTTATTTTATACCACTAATACATTATTAGAATTTGATAATTATTTACAGGAAATTGCTAGAACAACATAAGCAATTTAAACCACTTGCATTGTGATACCACCGGATTTCCGAATGCGGGTTGGCCAGGCCCACGCCCGAATACCTGAGGATATCAAAACAAATTGATAATAAACGAACACAGAGTACAAAAGAATAAAGAAGAATAAATAAAATGCTGACAAGAAACTAAAATGATAATCTAATAATAAACCTCATAATATATTTCCATTAATTAATAAACTCTTCTGATACAACTGATCCTCCAAAATACAACCCGGGAATCCATTCTGTGTGGACCCCTAGAAAATCCAAACTAAACAAATGACAGTAATCTAAAACAGGAAACTGAATCATAAAGGAACTCCTATGTAGCATCGGATGAATGAAGTAGACTGATCCCCGCTCAGCACGAACAACCTCTACTCGTGACGAATACCTGAAAAATAATAGTGGGTCAGGCCCACAAACAAATTCTACTCTACTACAGTCCAAGCAGAGATCCGATACACGTATACATCCTAGTCAATCCAACTGTAACTAGTATTCCGTATATATATATATACACACTAAAGGAACCTCACTAGACTATAGGGTTGTCTCAACCTGAATAGTAGGCAACATGCAAAACGCACATATAGTGGGCATGAGTACCTAGACCTACCAGGGTACACAACTACACTATATCTAGCTACACATCCCTGGCGATATACGCGCCTTAATCATTGATCCTGAGACTCAAGCTCATATCATGGCACCATACTTATATATATATAATTTAGTAACCATCCTATCCAGTATAAATTAATCCTCCATAAGTCATTCAACTTGTTCAGCTGACCTGACTTGAATATAAGTAGGACTTAACATTTTAGTTAATCCATTCCCTTATATAATAAATTAATCCTCCATAAGTCATTCAACTTGTTCAGCTGACCTGACTTAAATATAAGGAGGACTTAACATTTTAGTTAATCCATTCTCTTATAAAATAGGTAGGACTTAACTGATAAGTTAATCTATCCCTAGAATGCCACCGTCCCATACCGGTGCATTAAACCACACAATCCAACAATTGATGTAACAATTAAGGAAATACATCTAACATTTCATAAATAACTATGATAAATATGATATCAAGTTATCACATAATAGGAATGACTTATTATTTCTTTAAACTTCCTATATCATATGTCCTACACAAATTGAATCTTATACATGATGATATTTTATTATACCATTAAATAAGGATTTTCTGTATCCAATTCATCCTACACATTTAATCTCAATTGCTAAAATATTTTAAAAGATTAAATCCATTCGTTTGTTTAAAACATTCAAATAGCAAACATCATTATGATTGAGTCTATTTAAATTTATTAAAACCCAAACCTAGTCCCTATTTAATGTTCAGGAATCTTAGGCATGTTTCTACGTTCCATCATTCTACAGATATGAAAAATACATAATTTAAACATGTAAAAATTCACACCGGAAATTAAATCAAAATCATGCATTTATCAATTCATAACACAAGAACAGATATGAACAAAATTCATTAAAGCTATGTTCTAATCCAATTAAACATGCATAATTATTTAATTTTATGTGTTTAATAAATCCTGGAATTTCTTAGGCATGTACAGAAACATGAATCAAAGGGAAAAAGATAGAAGAAGAACTTGCCTTAAACTTTCGGATCGAAAGTTAAACTTCTTCTTCCTTGATCTTCTCTCTATATGGTTTTTCTCCTCATTCCTTCCTTTTCCTCCTTCCCTCTCTAACACTATCTCTCCAGTATATATCACGTTAATATTTCTAACCCCCTTTTACAACCTATAGCTATATATTTATAGGCTAAATAAAATAACCCTAACCCTTTTCCCAAACTAAGTCAACTAAAAAAAAATGAAAATAAAAATATTAAAAAGGTAAGCAAAATATGTTACGTGTATAATTTATGTATATGTTTATTAAATAAATAAATTATACACATTCCATTATTTATTAATAGATTATCCAATAATATTTAAGTTACCATAATATTATAAAGTAACTTAAAACATAACACGTATCAAATCTATGTATATTTTTATTATTTAAATAAACATATACATCAGATTAAATATTACTACCTAAATTACCATAAAAGTAATTAATAAATTACTTTCTCTTTTATATATATATTAAAAAGGTAAGTAAAATATGTTACGTATATAATTTATGTGTATGTTTATTAAATAAATAAATTATACACATTTCATTATTTATTAATGGATTATCCAATAATACTTAAGTTACCATAATATTATAAAGTAACTTCAAACATAACACGTATCAAATCTATGTATATTTTTATTATTTAAATATAAAACATATACATCAGATTAAATATTACTACCCAAGTTACCATAAAAATAATTAATAAATTACTTTCCTTTTTCTATATGTATATAATATATATCTATATATATTCATACATTATCCATGAGTAATAATCCATACACATCCAACCTCCTATCCAAGTAGTCCATGGGACCCAATTGGTTAGTCCATTACTACTAACCATAACCATAAAAGAAAAATAAAATAAAATAATAAAAGAAAAGAAAACATTTAATTTACAATTAATCAAAACACCATTTAAGCACATAATCTAATTAAACAATTAACACATAGACAAATACAAATAATACATAGACACATAATCAAATAATCAAGTAATACCTAATTCAATTAAATACATAAACAATTAGTCAAATAATTAATTAAATAATTAAAAAATACAATTAAAACAAATAAATAAATACCGAGACTATCCTTTTAAAATTAGGGGTATTACATGCATCCACTAACAGTTTGCATAACTTGTTAAGAACTGTTTACTGTTCAACCTATAAACCCTAAGTGGTTTATTATTCATTCCCACACCTTCTGGAGCTTTATTACAACCTTAGAACTCATCTAGGTTTTGATGTACAGTCCCTAAATAGTGTGGAGCCGCCTCCACTCAAGAAGGAGGCGGCTTCCCATGTGGGGGAGGCGGCTCCTCCCCCTTTTAATTTGTTTTTGGCATATTTTTGCTTCTGGGATTGGTTTTTGATCTTTCTAGGGTATTTAGGGACTGTACATGAGAACCTAGATGAGTTCTGAGGTTGTATTAAAGCTCCAGATGGTGTGGGAATGAATAATAAACCACTTAGGGTTTATAGGTTGAACAGTAAACAGTTCTTAGCAAGTTATGCAAACTGTTAGTAGATGCAGTGGTTTAAATTGCTTATGTTTTTCTAGCAATTTCCTGTGAATAATTATCAAATTCTAATCATGTATTAGTGGTATAAAATAAGCATGTTAAAATCTATATATTTTTACTATGCTTGTTAAGGAATAATTGATATTTAAATTTCAGCATTTATCGCATCAATGGTTGGATTGATAATATGAGTAGGGCTGCAACTCGGGCAGGTTGGAGACTTAATTCAGGCTCAGCCCATGTACAAAATCTTTTGCCCAAGCCCAGCCCGAGCCCGCTTAAAGCCCAATCCCAGCCACCAAAGTCCAACCTATAATTAACTTCCCCTGCCCATGAGCCCACGCCTCTGTATTCAGAATGTAAAAAATAAGAAATTTGTGCAGCTATAAGGACTCAAACAACATTTCTCCAAGAAAAATCCCGAACACACTACCAACTAAGCTATTATATACTTGTGAAATAACATAGTTTTAAAATAAATATACCCTTTCCGGGCTCGGGCTAGGCTTCGGGCTTTATATAATATCAACCCAAGCCCAGCCCGAATTTAATTCGGGTTCAGAATATCTAGCCCAAGCCCAGACCTAGAACAGAAAAACACTGCCCAAGCCCTGAAAATTTCAGCCTGGCCTCGGGTAAATTCGGGTAGGCCCAGCCCGAGTTGCAGCCTAAATATGAGCATGATAATTGGCCAATGTTTATTATGCTTGCTATGGAATTAATTGATGTAGACATTTATTTATGTTCTCTCAATTGTATTCTGGAGATAAATTGATATTTACATATATTGTTGTATGAGAATTGCTGGATTTTTGATTGTGTAGTGTAAAATCAGTATATTAAAATACATAACTTTGGTATGCTCATTATAGAACAATTGATGTTTAAATTTAATATTTTTATTCTCAATTGTTGGATTTATGGATAAGTTGATATTTACATGCATAGATTATATTATCAACAGCTGGATGTATGGATTGTATGCATCGGTATGGGACGGTGGCATATTAGGGACAGATTAGTTTCAAAATACTAAATCCTACCTATACGGAATAAGGGAATGGATTATAAAACAAATCCTACTTATATTTAAGTCAAAGAAACTGCACAAGTTGAATGACTAACTGGACTACTTGCCATCTATGTTAAGTCAAAGAAGCTGTACAAGTTGAATGACTAACTGGATTGCTTTTGGATGGATGTGATAGGACTTTAAGTATATATTTATGGTACCGTGTAATACCCCTAATATTTAAAAGGATATAGTTGGAATTTAAATTAAATTTTCTTTGAATTTTGTTTTCATTTTTATTTAATTATTTGGATTTTGTGTTTTGTGTGAGTATTTAGCTATATGTTTAATTAGCATTATTTTGTGTTAAATTAATTGCTTATTTGTTTTAATTTAATTGGATAATTAATTGGTATTTTAAAGTAATTGATTATTTGTTTTAATTTAATTGATTGATTAATTGGTTTTAACTGACGTGTGTTGTATATGGCTTATAAGGTTTATAAATTAAGTTTAGGGTTTATGTGGTATAGCCGTCATATAATGAGTCATGGAAATTAGGATTAGGGTTTTAATGGAGCCTATATATATAAGTTGTAGGTCTGGCAAGGGTTTTAAAAAAAAACAAACTATGTTCCCGTAACTAGAGAAAAAGAGAAACAGAGAGGCTGAGGGGTAAAACATGAAAGGAAAACTGGGGAAAGGCTTTCAGCAATGTAACTGAAGGTCGTATCAAGGAGGAAGGAATGGTTTATTGTGAGATTGATCTGGAGCAGTGATTAGAGGAATGAACAGTCTTGGAGAAGCTCTGAAACTTAGAGACGACGATGAAGATTTCAAACCGGAATCTTAAGGCAAGTTTCAGTCTATTCCTCTCCTGTAAACTTGTGTTCTGTGCATCTTATATAGACTCCAGGAACGTAATTAAACTTTTAAAAACGGACTTTATGCATGCTAGATGTTTTTCTGTAATCTGTTCTGCGTTTTTTTAAAGTTTAAACTTATTGTTGCATAAACTGTTCTGTTGTAAGTTTACTTTCTGTCGATTGATTTACACTGGAGTATAAGGGTTCTAGGACTGTAAGAAACTTAAATAGAGTTCTAAAGATGCTACAAAGGTTTGGGGATAGGATGGGAAGCTTTGCCGAAAGCACAGAAGGCAACTGAACGAAGCAGATATGAGTTTGGAGCAGAGGAGAAGGCTCAAAGTGAGAGAGAGAGAGAGAGGGCTCCAAATTGTGGGAGCCGTCTCCCCATTCTTAGAGCCAGCTCCAAGGGGTTAGGGAGCCGGCACTAGGTAGAATAGAGCCTGCTCTTTTATTTTAGAGCAGGCTCCCTTGGTTAAGACACGTTTGGATGCATTTTGGAGTTGTTTGGGCACTGTTTGGGCTAAGTTTGAAATTCTAAATGGTTTTAGGGACTGGAATGAGAATTCTAAAAGTATTTTCAAGGGTTTTTATTCCTCTAATTGTATATTTTGGTTCATAGGGCAAATGGAATAAACAGTGTAAAAATAAGCGACTTTGTACGCTGCTAACGGATAGGAAGGACTAGTGCGCTAAGTTTTGTTAAAATTTTAACGGACTATTGCATGGAATCTAAATATGATATTATGCTATATTAGAACTCATCATGAATAATTTATCCTAATATGCTAAGGGTTTTCACAGTGTGGGAGTTTTAAGTAATGACGCACATTATTGGCGATTGTAAAGTATCTAGTTGTGTAAATTTAATTTAGCAACTTAGATGACTGGAGGATGGTTCTAAAATCTATGTTAGATACAGAATAGGGTCATGTATTTATTAGACCTTATTTGTGCATAGGTTAGGTTTTAATTAAGGAACTAATAAATTAGATTCCATTAATTAAATGGAGATTGTTATTTTAATGGTTAAACTGTTCTTTATGTTTCAGCAACTATTGGTTAGTACTGTGGATTTTTCTGAGTTATAGTTTGGCATTCTCAGCTTTATAATTGACTCTTACTATTGTTAATATTGTCAACTGCTGGACTGTACTATGGGTTAGTTGAAATTTAATTAAATGAATTAAATTGTCAATGACATCGATGGATACTGGATCTTAACTTGATGAATTATTAAACTTTGTCTCGTTAATTACATAGATGGATTCTGGATTGCAAGTTGATGAATTGTTTAAACTCTGTATATCAACTATTTGGATTACGTGGGTATGATTTGATGAACTGTTGAAAATGTTGCATCATTCAAGGATCATTTGCATTATATGTACCGGTATGGGATGGTGACATATCAGGGATGGATTAGATCAAAAAGCTAAGTCCTACCCCCTAAATACATAAGGAATGGATTAACTAAAACAGTTAAATCCTACATAGATGCATGTCCTGTCAACTAAAACAGTTGAACGACATAATGGATATTTGTTTTATCTTTCTGCACTAGGAGGAATTTATATATATATTTATGGTACCGTGATACGAACTTGAGTCTTCTAATCACGGTTAGGGTGCGTATATTGCAAAGGTTGAGTAGCTGGATATAGCTAATGTTCCCTGGTAGGTCTAGGTACTTGGCTACTGGAAAACGTGTTTTATATGTCACCTTCTACCCAGACTGAACTATGTTATAGGCTAGTGAGCATCCTATAGTGCGTATTTATATATCTATGGACTATTGTAGATATTACCGAGTTATCTAGGATGTATCTGCGTATCGGGTTTATGTACGGATTGTAGTAGATTGGAACTTGCATGTGGGCCTGACCCACTCCTATTTTTCAGGTATTCACCAGTTCCAGCTTAGAGTTTGATCGTGTTGATGCAGATATAGACACTCACTCTACCAGTTACATAGGATTTGTGAGTTGTACGGATTTAAATTATATTAAATTATTATTTTCTTTGTTAGGAGGAACGATGTTTAACGTAGGAGTTTATTATGTTTTATTGTGTGTGCTTTATGTGTTTCTTTTTCGTCAAGTATCAGTTAATTACCGTTTTGGAGGAATAGCGTTAATTACGCTAGGATTGTAGGCATGTGATCATAGGATTTGGTTAGTATATCTAACTTTAGTCAATCAAATGAACCTAGACATGCGTGGTTGTAGTATGTGTTCAGGATGGGATAAGAAAAACCAGCAGTTTTGAGTCAAATGATATAGTTTCATTGGATAAGCTGTAACGTCATGCTGGTTTATCGAAGGAACTGGCTTGGCTGAATATTTTCTAGGAAATTTATCTAAAGATTTATATTTAGGGGTCCACCAGGTGGATTCCCGAGTTGTACGGATTTAAATTATATTAAATTATTATTTAAGGTTTGAGGGTTTTCATATTAGTTTTCTTTCTGTTTATTATTATTTAAATCTTACTTCAGTTTTATTCCTGCTTATTTACATATTGATTGTTTGGTATCCCTCGGATCTGTGCTCGGGCTTGATCACCCGTGGCTCTAGAAACGAGGGGTATCACAGTTGGTATCAGAGCACTCCAGGTTCTAGTGTCCTTAAGAGTGTCTTTCATTAGAAGTCTTCCGCGTTGCGTCTCTTAAAAACTTAGAGCTATATCAGGATTCGTTGTACTCTGTTACGGTTCGTTAGGAAGAGCAGCTGATGTCAATTATACTCCATAAGTATGGAATGGTTGACACTAGAAGGAGGATAGGGTCGAAGGCGACAACGAATTAGACCCGACGGAGTAGAGGAGTACATTATCTAGTTCTCTATCAGAAGCAGAACTTGGGATTGAAGGTTTAGTTCTGGTTGGTGCTACTTTTCGAAGTATAAGCCAATGAGGGATATAGGAGTGTGTTTTAGGTCGCCGTATAAAGGGACTAACACGATTTCAGTTGTTCTCATAAAGGAGACAACCAAGGAATAGGAGTCCAAAAAGGATTCTAGTGGAGGAGATTTCAACATACCCAAGAAAGAGGGTATTGAATGTTGAAAATCAAGGATCACGTGAAAGTAATCTTGTTCGCTAATAGTATAGTGAACAATACTCATAAAGTTGAGGTGGATAGCTAACCTTGTGTATTACCTTTAAACGAGGTAGATAAAGGGAACTCTTTAGGGGTTTAGGAATCGGATGGAGTTCTTCTCAGAACGAAGCAAAGATTATATAGCACGTTCCAGGAAGTAGGGGGATTAGGTTTTGACGATCTAAGTTGCTTTATACAGCTACATTAGACGGTTTGTATTCTGTGTATAAGGAGGATGAAGGTTAAGCCTTTGGCATTTGCTGAGGCAAATGGAGTTAGTTTTGAGCTATGTTTCGAGGTTGGGTGATTACCTCCGAAACTGTAGAAAGGAGATTGTGAACCAATCGGGTAAAGTTGATTACTAAAAGAAATTTTCTTTGTTAGGAGGAACGATGTTTTACGTAGGAGTTTATTGTGTTTTATTGTGTGTGTTTTATGTGTTTCTTTTTCGTCAAGTATCAGTTAATTACTGTTTTGGAGGAATAACGTTAATTACGCTAGGATTGTAGGCATGGGATCATAGGATTTGGTTAGTATATCTAACTTTAGTCAATCAAATGAACCTAGACATGCGTGGTTGTAGTATGTGTTCAGGATGGGATAAGAAAAACCAGCAGTTTTGAGTCAAATGATATAGATTCATTGGATAAGCTGTAACGTCTTGCTGGTTTATCGAAGGAACTGGCTTGGCTGAATATCTTCTAGGAAAATTTTAAACAGGTGTTCCTAAGTCAGTAAGAGGATTTTGGTACTGGTTTAAGTACTTGTTGGAATGACACCGACTGAGGATAGTAGACGAATTTACTAGTCATCAGTCAATTCTTAATCAAGAATTTTATTCTCATCAGGGGGTGTCATTAGGAGGAGGTGCTGGCGATGCATATCAAGGAGGAGGCAGAGTCACTCATTTGCACAAATAATATGGAAATTTTTTTTGGTTACCGTTCCTAACAAGTAGTTGTTGCTCAAAATTTTTTGACTATTTGGAGGATGAAAAGATTTTCCATATGCGGTTGCAGTTAAACGGGATGTCTAATAGACACTTACTTGTGTTAGAAAAGTAAGATGTCAAAGACTTGAAGATGAGACCGAACATCTAATATTTGTCTCAAAGTCTGATGTTTGGTAAATAATCTAGATGGACCGTCAGAGATCATTAGATCTTTGCGGCCACTTCTCATGCTAGAGTGGGACTGACAGAGTAGTTTCCACGGATCTAGATGAGAGATTACTGATTCTACACAAGGGTCAGGATTCTGGTTGGGAGATCGTTGACTGATAAAATTAAATCAGTTTCATTTTGTCTATTTTGGGAACTAGTAAAATATCAGTTCCTACGAATAGCGCGGATCACGAGACGGCTTAGATGGATAGATGTGGTGATTTACACTTTGCGTTAAGCTTCGTTTGGTGGAAGTAATAGGGAAGAGGATGATCTTATCAACCGGTATGGGAATTGAACCTTCGGTGGTTATTGCACAATCCGTTGTGGTTTAACATATGGAAATTATAACACCTGCTGTTACCAGGGAAATGGAAGTGGTTAACTTAAAATATTTGAGCTGACCCCACAGGAGGTAGTACCTTACTCAGATGAGTTTAAGGTACTGAAGGAAGATTGGTAGTTATCTTTCTGCTTCTAGGAAGGTCGGAGTGACTGAGCTGTAAAATTCATAAATTTTACGGTGCAATCAACTGGTTATGGTTTGCATCCCGACATACAATGTTAGTTTTGGTGCGGTACGGATAGGGACATGTACATAACTGTCTCCAAGAGTATCATCTGTTAGTAAGGTGGAAAATTGATACTTGGATATCACTGGAGATTTTAGTTCTTTCTTATATCGAAATGGGAGTAGAACTAATCAGGAGGTAGATGGTTAGTAGAAAGTACTGACATTGTTTGGAATTTTAATTCCATATGGATTAAGAGTTGTGGATAAGCAAGTTCGATGGTGGACATCATTGTGAGTGGTGTTGTTTTGGCGTGTTATGTCAGTTCTACATTGCACTAATAACGGAGTTATAGTAGGTGGTTGTCTCTTATAAGGATTAAACACTGCTATGGCAATGGAGTCTTTGAACGTGTTGGAGCAACAACTATGCTTCGCATCTCTAAATGGGAGATTTAATCGCACTATAATATTGGATCATGGCAAATATACTTAGGATATATATACTAGGTTGGCATGGGTCATTGAAAACGTTACTTAGCTTTTCAATTATTATCTGTGATGTTGTTGGTACAAGGGGGTTAGTGCGACAATGTTTGGAATTTTGGGATAGTATGTTGTACAGACCTCTCACTGGTTGGTCTGACGTGAAGCGAGGGTATATAATAAGACCTTGTCATCTTTAAGGATACATTGGAGAGACGTACTCTCTTTTGTAGGGGATTGCGCGTGGTTTGAAGGCGGTAGTCGAATTTAGCAAATGGTTGAACTCGTGTCTTTGAGTTCCTATTTGGAAATGGTTGGTTGGGATGTCTTCCATATAGAAAGCAACGTGGTTTGTGGAGGAAAGTCAGTTTTACGTATTAAATTAACTTTTCATCGATTTTGTGTATCTATTTAGGCAATAGCCTATAGTTCAACATAACCAACATGTTCAGCGTTGTGTAGGAATTTTATGTGTACTCTATGGCACTTAAAGGATTATGAACTTAGTATCCTGATGTGAATATTGAATAAGGATAATTTTTTGCGTAATACAACATAAGGATAGTTTTTGGTATTTCTTAACTAACAGTACCATAAAATTTTCTCTAAGGATATGGAATTCAGTGGAGCCCGTACATAGTGGCAGAATCTACAACGGAATGGAACTGAATTTAAAATAAAAGAATTCAGAGATTCGTGAATTCCGATGACGGAATTCCTTTTGTTAGGGGGGAAGAATGTAATACCCCTAATATTTAAAAGGATATAGTTGGAATTTAAATTAAATTTTCTTTAAATTTTGTTTGAATTTTGTTTTCATTTTTATTTAATTATTTGGATTTTGTGTTTTGTGTGAGTATTTGGCTATATGTTTAATTAGCATTGTTTTTGTGTTAAATTAATTGCTTATTTGTTTTAATTTAATTGGATAATTAATTGGTATTTTAAAGTAATTGATTATTTGTTTTAATTTAATTGATTGATTAATTGGTTTTAACTGACGTGTGTTGTATATGGCTTATATGGTTTATAAATTAAGTTTAGGGTTTATGTGGTATAGCCGTCATATAATGAGTCATGGAAATTAGGATTAGGGTTTTAATGGAGCCTATATATATAAGTTGTAGGTCTGGCAAGGGTTTTAAAAAAAAACAAACTATGTTCCCGTAACTAGAGAAAAAGAGAAACAGAGAGGCTGAGGGGTAAAACATGAAAGGAAAACTGGGGAAAGGCTTTCAGCAATGTAACTGAAGGTCGTATCAAGGAGGAAGGAATGGTTTACTGTGAGATTGATCTGGAGCAGTGATTAGAGGAATGAACAGTCTTGGAGAAGCTCTGAAACTTAGAGACGACGATGAAGATTTCAAACCGGAATCTTAAGGCAAGTTTCAGTCTATTCCTCTCCTGTAAACTTGTGTTCTGTGCATCTTATATAGACTCCAGGAACGTAATTAAACTTTTAAAAATGGACATTATGCATGCTAGATGTTTTTCTGTAATCTGTTCTGCGTTTTTTTAAAGTTTAAACTTATTGTTGCATAAACTGTTCTGTTGTGAGTTTACTTTCTGTCGATTGATTTACACTGGAGTATGAAGGGTTCTAGGACTGTAAGAAACTTAAATAGAGTTCTAAAGATGCTACAAAGGTTTGGGGATAGGATGGGAAGCTTTGCCGGAAGCACAGAAGGCAACCGAACGAAGCAGATATGAGTTTGGAGCAGAGGAGAAGGCTCAAAGTGAGAGAGAAAGGGCTCCAAATTGTGGGAGCCGTCTCCCCATTCTTAGAGCCGGCTCCAAGGGGTTAGGGAGCCGGCTCTAGGTAGAATAGAGCCTGCTCTTTTATTTTAGAGCAGGCTCCCTTGGTTAAGACACGTTTGGATGCATTTTGGAGCTGTTTGGGCACTGTTTGGGCTAAGTTTGAAGTTCTAAATGGTTTTAGGGACTGAAATGAGAATTCTAAAAGTATTTTCAAGGGTTTTTATTCCTCTAATTGTATATTTTGGTTCATAGGGCAAATGGAATAAACAGTGTAAAAATAAGCGACTTTGTACGCTGCTAACGGATAGGAAGGACTAGTGCGCTAAGTTTTGTTTTAAAATTTTAACGGACTATTGCATGGAATCTAAATATGATATTATGCTATATTAGAACTCATCATGAATAATTTATCCTAATATGCTAAGGGTTTTCACAGTGTGGGAGTTTTAAGTAATGACGCACATTGTTGGCGATTGTAAAGTATTTAGTTGTGTAAATTTAATTTAGCAACTTAGATGACTGGAGGATGGTTCTAAAATCTATGTTAGATACAGAATAGGGTCATGTATTTATTAGACCTTATTTGTGCATAGGTTAGATTTTAATTAAGGAACTAATAAATTAGATTCCATTAATTAAATGGAGATTGTTATTTTAATGGTTAAACTGTTCTTTATGTTTCAGCAACTATTGGTTAGTACTGTGGATTTTTCTGAGTTATAGTTTGGCATTCTCAGCTTTATAATTAACTCTTACTATTGTTAATATTGTCAACTGCTGGACTATACTATGGGTTAGTTGAAATTTAATTAAATGAATTAAATTGTCAATGACATCGATGGATACTGGATCTTAACTTGATGAATTATTAAACTTTGTCTCGTTAATTACATAGATGGATTCTGGATTGCAAGTTGATGAATTGTTTAAACTCTGTATATCAACTATTTGGATTACGTGGGTATGATTTGATGAACTGTTGAAAATGTTGCATCATTCAAGGATCATTTGCATTATATGTACCGGTATGGGACGGTGACATATCAGGGATGGATTAGATCAAAAAGTTAAGTCCTACCCCTTTATACATAAGGAATGGATTAACTAAAACAGTTAAATCCTACATGGATGCATGTCCTGTCAACTAAAACAGTTGAACGACATAATGGATATTTGTTTTATCTTTCTGCACTAGGAGGAATTTATATATATATTTATGGTACCGTGATACGAGCTTGAGTCTCCTGATCACGGTTAGGGTGCGTATATCGCAAAAGTTGAGTAGCTGGATATAGCCAATGTTCCCTGGTAGGTCTAGGTACTTGGCCGCTGGAAAGCGTGTTTTATATGTCACCTTCTACCCAGGCTGAACTATGTTATAGGCTAGTGAGCATCCTATAATGTGTATTTATATATCTTTGGACTATTGTAGATATTGCCGAGTTATCTAGGATGTATCTGCGTATCGGGTTTATGTACGGATTGTAGTAGATTGGAACTTGCATGTGGGCCTGACCCACTCCTATTTTTCAGGTATTCGCCAGTTCCAGCTTAGAGTTTGATCGTGTTGATACAGATACAGACACTCACTCTACCGGTTACATAGGATTTCCTTCCTATTATGGTTTTGGATTTTAATTCTGTAAATTTATCTAAAGATTTGTATTTAGGGGTCCACCAGGTGGATTCCCGAGTTGTACGGATTTAAATTATATTAAATTATTATTTAAGGTCTGAGGGTTTTCATATTAGTTTTCTTTCTGTTTATTATTATTTAAATCTTACTTCAGTTTTATTCCTGCTTATTTACATATTGATTGTTTGGTATCCCTCGGATCTGTGCTCGGATTTGATCACCCGTGGCTCTAGAAACGAGGGGTATCACATACCGCGATATGAGCTTGAGTCTCAGGATCGACGGTAAGGTAGTGTATATGAATTAGGATGCGTAGCTGGCTATGTTGGTTGAGGTATACCCTGTTTAGGCTTAGGTACTCATGCCCATTCAGGTGCGTTTTGCATGTTGCATTCTGTTCAGGTTGAAACCCTCTTCATAGTCCAGTGAGAGTCCCGTAGTGTGGATATATATATGTACGGACTACATAGCTATTGTTAAGTTGTTTAGGATGTCCATGCGTATCGAGTCTCTGTTCGGATTGTAGTAGAATAGAACTTGTCCGTAGACCTGACTCGCTTCTATTTTTTTCAGATGTTCGACAGTTCCAGTCGTAGGCTTGATCGTGCTGAGCAGAGGCTATCATTCTCTCTTCCGACGATATAGGACTTCTCTCCATGGTTTAGCTTTGGATGTTCTTTCAATTATTTACATTTCAAAATACTCTGTTTCTCTTTGTTTCTCTTTGTTTCTCTGCATACGTGAATAGGGTTTTTGATTTCTAAACCCTAAGCTGACGTCTAATGATAAATTTATAGGCTTAAGGAAAACCTAATTACCCATCTTAAAAAGAGACTAAGTCGGCTAACCATGAAGAAACTAAAACCCTAAAAAAATAATAATAAATAAGAAAATAATAAAACAATTAAATCAAATTTCCACATAAACATATGTTTAAGACAGAAAATAATTAAAACAAATACTCAATTAAATAATTCAAATAAATACAACAATTAAATAAAATAAATACTGCAATTAACTCAATTAATTAATAACAATTAAAACAAATAAGCAAACAGCCAAATAAACACATAAAAATGCAAAAATTACAATAAAATCATAAAATAAACTACCGAGACTATCCTTTAAAAATTAAGGGTATTACACAAAATTGACTAGAACCTCATTTCATTCTATAGAGCGAAGTACTGAACCTCTAGCATTAACTCATAATGATATCTGTGACTTTAAATCTATGCCAACTAGAGATAGGAAAAAGTATTTCATTACTTTTATTGATGATTGCACAATATACTGTTATGTATACTTGTTAAGAAGTAAAGATGAAGCCTTAGAAATGTTTAAACATTACAAAAATGAGGTTGAGGATCAACTTGGCAAAAAGAAAAAAGGTGTTTAGAAATGATAGAGGTGGCGAATACCATTCGTTGACATTTGCTCAGAATATGGTATTATTCACCAAACTACCGTTCCTTATTCACCGCAATAGAACAGTGTTGCTGAACACAAAAACCGTACCTTAAAATAATTTTTTCAATCAATCTTCCATCTACTGTCCTCCTCAATTTAGGAACCAAGCTAATCCTAATCCTCCTCCTCGTAGGTACTCATCTGAATTTGAAGAGAAGGTTTTGGCTGTAATTAATGATTTTAAGTCCACTACTCAATTAGTAAATTCACATTCCCAATCTATAGCCAAAATAGAAATTCAAGTTGGGCAAATAGTTAAAGTGTTAACTCAAAGAGAGGAAAAAAAACTACCTAGTCAACCAATTACAAATACAGTCAAGCAAACTTACATGATTGATGAGACTAATCCTTCAAGTTCTCGTCATAAGCAAGTTAATGCCATCATTACTTTGAGGAGTGGAAAGATTATTGATAATCAAGTTAAAGAAAAAGAGGTAGAAAAAGAAAGGCGTAAGATTCTTATCAATCCCATTCTTCCAAATCCACATCCCACAGATGTTCCCTCATATCCTATTCCATCAAGCCCCAAAGGAGTTAAAGGTGAAGTCACTTCGTCATCTACTCCCAACCTTGAGACAGCTTATGAGCCAAAAGCGCATTTTCCTAAACGTCTCAAGGGACCCTCTTACTTTAGTAAGCAATGAGAGAAAATCTAAGACATGATGGATCTCTTCAAATAGGTAAAAGTCAATATTCCTCTCTTAGATGTTATCAATCAAATCCCTGCCTATGCTAAATTTCTGAAAGACTTGTGCACCCAAAAGAGAAAATCAAAAAGCCAAGTCTCTAAGAAAATCTATTTCACTGAGCAAGTCAGTGCAATCATTCAGCATAGCACTCATCCTAAGTTCAAAAATCCTGGTGCTTCTACCATATCTTGCATCATTGGAAACAATGTGATAGACAGAGCACTTCTTGATCTTAGAGCGAGTGTTAATCTTCTTCCTTACTTGGTGTATGATCAATTAGGTTTGGGAGAGCTTAAACCCACGTCAATGATGTTGCAACTTGCTGATCGATTTATGAAGTAACCACATGGGATCATTGAAGATTTTCTCAACAAAATACCTTAAAAGAAAATAAATGTGACACTTTATGAATTATGGAAAGGTCAAAAACCTTCCTATAAATTCTTAAAAGTATAGGGATGTTTAGCTAAGGTTGCGGTTTCTACTCCTAAGAAAGTTAAGATAGGACCAAAAACCTTTAATGGTATTTTCATAGGCTATGCACAGAATAGTTGTGTATATCATTTCCTTGTACATAAATCAGATGTTCCTGACATCCATGTCAAAACAATTATTGAGTCAAGGAATGCTTGTTTCTTAGAGGATATATTTCCTTGTAAAAATCATCTTAAAAGAAATCATGATATTGCTAATAGTAATATACAAGAGAATATAGACCAAGAGTCTATAGATGATGAAAATGAGGAAGAACCTAGACGTAGCAAAAGAGCTAGAACGTTTAAGTCATTTGGTCTTGATTTTCTGACATATATATTGGAGAATGAGCCACAAATCTATAAGAAAGCTATGTCTTCTCCTGAAACTCCTTTTTGGAAAAAAGCCATAAATAGTGAAATTGAATCCATCATGCAAAATTATACTTGGGAGCTGGTGGATCTTCCTCCTTGTACTAAACCTTTAGGGTATAAATGAATTTTCAAGATGAAGATGAAGCCTGATGATTCAATTGATAAATATGAAACCCGACTTGTTGCTAAGGGATACAGGCAAAAGGAAGGCTTGGATTGTTTTGATACATAATCACTAGTCACAAGAATAACATCCATTAGATTATTACTAGCTATTGCAGCATTGCAAAATTTAGAAATACATCAAATGGATGTTAAGATTACCTTCTTGAATGGTGAATTAGATGAGAAAATCTATATGGAACAACCTGAAAGTTATTATAGTTCCAGGAAAAGAAAAGAAGATGTGCAAGATTGTAAAATCCTTATATGGATTGAAACAAACACCTAAACAATGGCATGAAAAAATTGACAGAGTGATATTATCAAATGGTTTTAAAATTAATGAGTGTGATAAATGTGTTTATGTGAAAAACACTCAAAATGGATATGTCATTGTGTGCCTATATGTGGATAATAGGCTAATAATGGGTAGTAATGATGTTATAATCAAAACTACTAAAAAGAAGTTGACCAAAAATTTCGATATGAAAAATTTAAGCATAGCTGATGTCATACTAGAAATCAAGATTTCAAGAACATTAGATGGTCTAGTATTATCTCAATCTTACTATATTGAGGAAATATTAGAAAAGTTTAATGAGGAAGATAGTAGTCTTGTGTGATACCCCTCGGATCCGAGACACGGGTTGATCAGGCCCAGGCCCAAACCCGAGGGATATCAAACAATTAATACGTTATAACGAACACGGAATACAACACGAATTAAGAAATAAAGTTTAAGCTGAAAGGAACTAAAATAAAATCCTCAAATATAAATATTGAATCCCATTCAATCCAAACTCCAAAACTCCATCAGGTTACAACTCGGGAATCCATCTCTAGTGGACCCCTAATAACATCCAGACTGAAAATAAAACAACTGAATAAAAATCCAGAAATAAACTATGGAGAGAATCCTACATCGTCGGAAGAGTGAATAGAAACCTCTACTCAGCACGAGCACGTCTAAGTCTGGAACTGTCGTGTACCTGAAAAATAGAAGTGGGTCAGGCTCACGAACAAGTTCTATACTACTACAATCCAAACAGAGGCCCGATACGCATGTACATCCTAAACAATCTCAACCTGAATAGAGGTAACATGCTAAAACGCACACGAAGTGGGCATGTGTACCTAAACCTAAACAGGGTACACCTCTAACCATCGTATCCAGCTATGCATCCCAATGCATATACGCTCCCTAACCGTCGATCCTGAGACTCAAACTCATATCGAGGTACCATAACAATATATTTAAAATCCATCCTGAATCCTAGTAATGCCGCTCAACTAGTCGTTGCCATGACACTACAATAAATAGGACTTAACTTTTAGTTAAACCATTCCATAATCCAGAGTGGATAGGTTTTGGTATTTTGAAACCAAACCGTCCCTAGTATATCACCGTCCCATACCGGTGTATACTATCCAATCATCCAGCAGTTGATAACATCAACAATTAAAATAACCATCAGCTAAATCCATATTTCCATTACTGATACTAATAGGCATTGTGTAAGCATCAATAAACACAGCCAACCATATCCATAAACAGGCTCAGTTTTATATCCGTTACTGATACTATCAATTAAACACAGCCAAACTATTTTTCTACACATGCTCAGTTTATGCAGTTCCACAAAATTCGGTATACTATTAAGTGTAAATATTAATAGCGTTCAATAGCCAGCAATTGATATTACAAATATTAAAATAAATATCAACTAGGTTCAAATCTCCAACAATTGATCTTAACTGTAATCAGGTAAATAACAAACAGAAACACAGAATGCATATAGACAGACTTAATCTATATTGTTTTCCAGAATCCGATAATGCTAAATTGGTTTAACCCTTAATATCGTTCAACACCAACTCATTCAGAACAGTTATAATTGAGATACATGATCATGCTATGAGGTTAATCATGTTATCATTATCATCCATCTCAGAAAATTACTAGTGTAGGGAGAGTTAATTATTTTTAGCTTCCCAAATTTAAACACAGTGTAATTGTCTGTTTAAATCCTTACTGTCCAAATTAGTTTAAGCACGTAGATTTAATTAACACCCTATCTAGAGCCTCAAACTAATTATATCCATCAATTAAACCTTTCATATTTAATCCTGAACTCAACTGGAAATTCCAGAAACAACCACTGCATGCATAAACTGACTAAAGAATGAAGAAAAAATTTAAAACACAGCAAGGAGGTGTCTCCAAAAAGTGGAGCCACCTCCTTTATGCCTTGGAGCTGGCTCCTACACTTGGGAGCCGCCTCCACCTCAAAGGGAGCCGGCTCTCTCCCTCTCTGTCCCGTCTTTTCGCCTTCTGTCTCCGTTTTACGCCTCTGTTACCTCACGCCATGACTTCCAGAGGCTGTAACCCAATCCCAGTACATTCCCAATCCATGCTTAAGTCTAGTTAACATTACATACATAGCTTTAAACAGAGATTTATGGAAGCAAACATCATGTTTTAACAGTTTTACAAAGCATAAGAACATACAGATAAAGTTCAGTTTAAGCACGAACAGAGAATGTTTTAATTGATTCAATTAATCCTAAAACTGTTTAAGAATGCAAATAACACGAAACCTAAGGGAGAGAGTGAGGATAGAACTTGCCTTACACCAACGTTCGTCTATAATTTCCGGCGAAACTCTCCTCTGTTTGCTCTCTGTTTTCCTGCCGTCTCTAAAACTGCTCTCAGATTTACGATGTTGTAATCTTCTTCTTAATACCCTAGGCAGACATCCTAAGTGAGTATTTATAGGCCACACAAATCCTAAGTTCCCTCAACCCTAATCGGATTTGCTCGGCCCATACAGAAGTTTCAAGTTTATACAATGACGGCTACTGTGTATACCTAATGGAACGATAAAACAGTCACGTTTGTTTTTTTTTTTTTAAAAAAAAACAAATTAACCATTTTACTTTAATTACCAATTAAACTTTATACCAATTAACCAAATAAAACTAACTAAAACATTTAACAAATAATTAAAATTAAATAACACACGTAAGAAAATAAAATTAACTCAATAAAACAATTTAAATAAATAAAGTCAATAACTAGGTCAACCTATCAACGAATTATAATTAAACCAATTAAAATATTAAATAAAACAATTAATGAAAAGAAAACAATTAATCAAAATACTGAGACTATCCTTTTGAAAATTAGGGGTATTACATTCTTCCCCCCTAATAAAAGGAATTCCGTCCTCAGAATTCGCTCTTACCTTCTTCCAAAATTTCAGGAAATTGCGAAAGGAATGACATCATCCCGTTCCCAAGTAGACTCAGCCTCATTGTGATGACTCCACTGAACACGAACCAAAGGAATAACCTTATTACGAAGAATCTGATCTCGTCGGTCGACAATACGACACGGTGGCTCTAAATAAGTTGCATCAGGCTGCAACTCAATCTCCCCAACATCGATATGCTGATACCGATCCTCATCTCGCAGAAATTTCCGCAACATGGAAACATGAAACACGTTGTGAATGCGATCCAAAGTATCCGGAAATGCCAACCGATAAGCAACAGCTCCAATGCGATCCGTAATCATGAATGGACCGACAAATCGCGATGACAACTTCCCTTTCTTCCCAAAGCGCATAACACCCTTCATAGGAGACACTTTGAGTAGAACCTGATCCCCAACCTGAAACTCCAATGCCCGAGTACGACGATCAGCATAGCTCTTCTACCTACTTTGGGCAGTACGCATGTGATCTCGAATAAGAGCTATCTTCTCAGAAGTATCCTTGATAAACTCAGGACCCAAGAATTTGCTCTCGCCAACCTCCATCCAATAAACGGGCGATCGACACGATCGGCCGTATAACGCCTCAAAAGGTGCCATCCCAATAGTCTTCTGGAAACTATTATTATAAGCAAACTCCACAAGCGGTAAATAATCCTCCCAATGGCCCTTGAAATCAAGAACACAGACCGAAGCATATCTTCCATAATCTGATTCACCCTCTCAGTCTGTCCATCAGTCTGAGGATGATAAGCAGTACTAAGGTGTAACTCCGTACCCAAAGCCTGCTGAAAGCTCTTCCAAAATCCAGATACAAAGCTCGAATCCCTGTCCGATATAATAGACAATGGAATGCCATGTAGCTTCATAATCTCTGAAATGTAAAGTCTCGCCAACTGCTCCGAAGTGTAGTCAGTGCAAATAGGCAAAAAATGAGCTGACTTGGTCAACTTATCCACAATGACCCATATGGAATTATGTCCCTTGAAAGAATTTGGCAATTCTTCCACAAAATCCACAGAAATGCTCTCTCATTTCTACTCCGGTATCAGTAGTGGCTGTAGAGCTCCTGGCGGCTTCTGATGATCAATCTTAACCATCTGACAAGTACTACACCCAGAAAAAAAGAGCAATGTCCCTTTTTCATACCTGCCCACCAAAACTGCCGCTTCATATCCTGATACATCTTATCGCCTCCTGGATGAACAGAGAACTTAGAGTGGTGAGTCTCAGTCATCACATCCTTCCTCAAATCATCAGCAGATGGTACCACTAATCGTCCCTTGTACCTTAAACCTCCATCAGCCCCAACATAGTAGAATGGAACCTCTCCGAAAGCTATCTCTGCGACCTTGTCGACACACTGCTGATCGGTGAGTTGTGTTTGTAAAACCTTGCGAATGATGGAAGGTGTGACCACCATGCAAGCCATAAAAACGTCTGACAACTCATCTACATTCTTCAAAGCATTCCACTCAGTAGTGAATAGAGCAGAAAGACTACCAACAGGTCGGCTACTGAGTGTATCCGTCACCACATTCTCTTTCCCTGAATGGTATTGTATAGAAAAATGGTAGTCCTTTACAAACTCCAACCACCTGCGCTGTCTCATATTCAGCTCTCGCTGAGTGAACAAGTACTGCAGACTCTTGTGATCATTAAATAACCTGAAAGACTCACCCAACAGATAATGCCTCCAAATACGTAAGGCAAAGACCACAGCTGCCAACTCCAAATCATGCGTTGGATAATTAAGCTCATGAGGCTTTAGCTTTCGAGATCCATAAGAAATCGGTCCCTCCTCCTGCATCAAAACACATCCAAGACCCTGCAATGAAGCATCCATGTAGACAAGATACTCTATCCCGCTCTGTGGAGTAGCCAGAACCGGTGCAGAAGTCAACTTCCTTTTGAGCTCACCAAATGCTCGCTGACAGTGCTCATCCCACACGAACTGTACACCCTTCTTGGTCAGATGAGTGAGTGGTCCTGCTATCTTGGAGAATCCCTAGATGAACCGACGATAATATCCTGCCAACCTGAGAAAACTCCGAATCTCGGTAGGTGAAGTAGGCTGACCCCACTCTACCATAGCTGAAACCTTGGCTGGATCAACCGCTATCCCCCCTTCTGACACCACGTGACCCAGAAACTTCACTTCCCGCTGCCAAAATTCACACTTCTTGAACTTGGCATATAGCTGGTACTCACGAAGCGTTTGCAAGACTATGCAAAGATGTCTAACATGGTCGTCCGACCTAGAATAGATCAAAATATCATCAATAAAGACAATAATAAACTGATCCAAATAAGCCAGAAAGACCCTGTTCATTAAATCCATGAACACTGCAGGTGCATTAGTCGTCCCAAACGGCATAACACGGAACTCATAAGAACCATATCTCATGAGAAACGCTGTCTTAGGAACATCCTGCTCCCTAACCCTCAGTTGATGATACCCAGAACGCAGATCAATCTTGGAGAAGTATGTGGCTCCCCGTAACTGATCAAACAAATCATCGATCCTGGGTAAAGGGTACTTGTTACGAATAGTAACCTTGTTCAACTCCCTGTAATCTATACACAGGCGAAGGGAACTATCCTTCTTCTTTACAAACAGAATCGGTGCTCCCCAAGGTGATGTACTCCTACGAATAAAACCCTGGCTGAGTAACTGCTGAATTTGATCCCTCAGCTCTCTCATCTCCACTGGTGCCATTCTATAGGGTGCCCTAGCAATAGGTGCAGTGCCTGGAGCCTGGAGCTAAGTCAATAACAAAGTCGATCTCACGACTAGGTGGCAACCCTGGAATCTCCTGAAATACATCCGGGAAATCTTGTACAATCGGTATGTTATCCAATGATACAGTAATCCCCTCTTCCGTTTCTTCCTCCACATGGAACAAATAGGTGCTACCACCCCCTTTAGAACGTGGCATAGCTACTACATACATATCCTGATCAGGTACGGTAAATATAATAGATTTATCAAAACAATTAACTTGGGCATGGTAGTGAGACAACCAATCTATCTCAAGTATCACATCATAAGTGTGTATGTCCAGGACCAATAGATTGGCTAGGAATCTGAGTCTGCCAATATCTAGTGTCATAGGCCCATCACTCTCATGTATAATAGCTGTATTGCCTAATGGTGTAGAAATACCCTGAGGTCTAGGGCATACCCTCATCCTCATCCCAGATAAAATAACAAAAGTCCTAGCTACAAATGAGTGTGTAGCACCCGTATCAAATAAAACACGTCCATGAAAACCATGAATAGGAAACTTACCCTCAACAGCCTAAGGTGCCTGCATATCCTGTGGCTTAGGGTTGTACACCCTGCCATAATGTAACTGCTGCGGCGCCTGTCCCTGAGGTTGCGGCAGTGCCGGTAATGCTAGATAAGTCTATCCCTGAATCCGAGGAACCTGTGGAGCTGGTAGAGGCACTGACGCCCTCTGCCCCTGCTGCACATGATGTCCCCGTCTCTGTCCCTGTCTTGTTGTAGGACACTGCTTGGAAGTGTGAACATACTACCCACAAGTATAACAACTACCCTGGAAAGTACCAAATGGCCTCCTCTGTCGGTTAGCCTGTGGCTGACCCTGTCCTGCCTGCGGTCCCCCATTCTGTTGACGCTGAATAGGTGCCACATCCTTGGGAGCATCTGAACCCCCCTTGTGCTTCTTCCAAGGCTGTTGTCCCTAGAATCTGCCCTTGTTGTTCTGTTGGTGTCCGTTCCCATTCCCTTTCTCAGCTGACTGGTTAGCAGAGTCTTTGTCACCCCGCTTCTCACCCTTGGCCTATCTGATGTCCACGGTCAACTGATACTGCTGTAGAGCGGCGTCTACCACCTGAGCATAGGTAGTATAGGCTGGACTACCTGTAATAGCTCTCTTGATAGACCACATCAATCCCTTGATGAAACGGTTGCACTTCTTCTCTTCTGTATCCACCTCCTCTGGTGTAAAGAGAGACAAGCATGTGAACTGTTGCTCATACTCCGTTACTGTCGTATTCCCTTGCTACAGATTTAGAAACTCAGTCTTCATAGCTGCCCTGACTGCATAAGGAAAGTACTTTTCATCAAAGCGTGCACTGAACTGATCGTAAGTCAATGCCATCCTCTCCTCTGCAGTGGTAACTGACTCCCACTACTGTAGTGCATCCCCAATTAGCTTGAATATAGCAAGCATCTGCTTCTGAACCTCCGTGCACTGAACCAAGCGAAGATGTCGCTCGATGTCCTGTTTCCACTGGTGAGCTGCTCTTGCATCGGTGGAGCCTGTGAACTCAGATGGGCTCCCATTTGTAAAAGAGCTCCTAGCCTTTTCCTAAGAATCCGTCTGAACAACCGGTGCTGATAGCGGTGCCGGCTGGACCTGAGGCTGATTCCGAAGTGAAGCTGTTATCCCAGCTTCTACAGCCCGAGCAACGAGGTCATTGAGGTGAGGAGGAATCTCTGGATCCCTGACCTGGTCCAGAGTCTGCTGAACATTCTCCTGTTCCTCCTGAAACTGACCCATGTCATCCTGGAACCCAAGCCTTTGCTGCTCTTCCTCCATTTGCTGATGTCGTAGGAGATATTGTTGCCTACGTGCCGCTCTCCTTTCTTTCCTAGTTCCTTGCATGTTCTGTCCGTTTCTAGCGTTAACCATCTGTTAACACGAAAAGATAGACATCAGTACCATTTCTATACGAACTGTAAGGAATACAATGAATCCTAACTTAAGCTCTATTCAAGAGAACACTACGCGGAAGACTTAATATGAAAACATCCTGGAGACACTTGAACCTGGAGTGCTCTGATACCAACTGTGATACCCCTCGGATCCGAGACACGGGTTGATCAGGCCCAGGCCCAAACCCGAGGGATATCAAACAATTAATACGTTATAACGAACACGGAATACAACACGAATTAAGAAATAAAGTTTAAGCTGAAAGGAACTAAAATAAAATCCTCAAATATAAATATTGAAACCCATTCAATCCAAACTCCAAAACTCCATCAGGTTACAACTCAGGAATCCATCTCTAGTGGACCCCTAATAACATCCAGACTGAAAATAAAACAACTGAATAAAAATCCAGAAATAAACTATGGAGAGAATCCTACATCGTCGGAAGAGTGAATAGAAACCTCTGCTCAGTACGAGCACGTCTAAGTCTGGAACTGTCGTGTACCTGAAAAATAGAAGTGGGTCAGGCCCACGAACAAGTTCTATACTACTACAATCCAAACAGAGGCCCGATACGCATGTACATCCTAAACAATTCAACAATAGCTAATAGTCCGTAAGTGTATATATATATAGTCACACTAAAGGACTCTCACTGGACTACAGGCCGGTCTCAACCTGAATAGAGGTAACATGCTAAAACGCACACGAAGTGGGCATGTGTACCTAAACCTAAACAGGGTACACCTCTAACCATCGTATCCAGCTATGCATCCCAATGCATATACGCTCCCTAACCGTCGATCCTGAGACTCAAACTCATATCGAGGTACCATAACAATATATTTAAAATCCATCCTGAATCCTAGTAGTGCTGCTCAACCAGTCGTTGCCATGACACTACAATAAATAGGACTTAACTTTTAGTTAAACCATTCCATAATCCAGAGTGGGTAGGTTTTGGTATTTTGAAACCAAACCGTCCCTAGTATACCACCGTCCCATACCGGTGTATACTATCCAATCATCCAGCAGTTGATAACATCAACAATTAAAATAACCATCAGCTAAATCCATATTTCCATTACTGATACTAATAGGCATTGTGTAAGCATTAATAAACACAGCCAACCATATCCATAAACAGGCTCAGTTTTATATCCGTTATTGATACTATCAATTAAACACAGCCAAACTATTTTTCTACACATGCTCAGTTTATGCAGTTCCACAAAATTCGGTATACTATTAAGTGTAAATATTAATAGCGTTCAACAGCCAGCAATTGATATTACAAATATTAAAATAAATATCAACTAGGTTCATATCTCCAACAATTGATCTTAACTGTAATCAGGTAAATCACAAACAGAAACACAGAACGCATATAGACAGACTTAATCTATATTGTTTTCCCGAATCCGATAATGCTAAGTTGGTTTAACCCTTAATATCGTTCAACACCAACTCATTTAGAACAGTTATAATTCAGATACATGATCATGCTATGACGTTAATCATGCTATCATTATCATCCATCTCAGAAAATTACTAGTGTTGGGAGAGTTAATTATTTTTAGCTTCCCAAATTTAAACACAGTGTAATTGTTTGTTTAAATCCTTACTGTCCAAATTAGTTTAAGCACGTAGATTTAATTAACACCCTATCTAGAGCCTCAAACTAACTATATCCATCAATTAAACCTTTCATATTTAATCCTGAACTCAACTGGAAACTCCAGAAACAACCACTACATGCATAAATTGACTGAAGAGTGAAGAAAAAATTTAAAACACAGCAAGGAGGCATCTCCAAAAAGTGGAGCCGCCTCCTTTAGGCCTTGGAGCCGGCTCCCACACTTGGGAGCCACCTCCACCTCGAAGAGAGCCGGCTCTCTCCCTCTCTGTCCCGTCTCTTCGCCTTCTGTCTCCGTTTTACGCCTCTGTTACCTCACGCCATGACTTCCAGAGGTTGCAACCCAATCCCAGTACATTCCCAATCCATGCTTAAGTCTAGTTAACATTACATACATAGCTTTAAACCGAGATTTATGCAAGCAAACATCATGTTTTAACAGTTTTACAAAGCATAAGAACATACAGATAAAGTTCAGTTTAAGCACGAACAGAAAATGTTTTAATTGATTCAATTAATCCCAAAACTGTTTAAGAATGCAAAGAACACGAAACCTAAGGGAGAGAGTGAGGATAGAACTTGCCTTACATCGACGTTCATCTATAATTTTCGGCGAAACTCTCCTCTGTTTGCTCTCTGTTTTCCTGCCGTGTCTAAAACTGCTCTCAGACTTACGATGTTGTAATCTTCTTCTTAAAACCCTAGGCAGACATCCTAAGTGAGTATTTATAGGCCACACAAATCCTAAGTTCCCTCAACCCTAATCGGATTTGCTCGGCCCATACAAAAGTTTCAAGTTTATATAATGACGACTACTGTGTATACCTAATGGAACGATAAAACAGTTACGTTTGTTTTTTTTTTTTTTTTTTTTTTTAAAAACAAATTAACCATTTTACTTTAATTACCAATTAAACTTTATACCAATTAACCAAATAAAACTAACTAAAACATTTAACAAATAATTAAAATTAAATAACACACGTAAGAAAATAAAATTAACTCAATAAAACAATTTAAATAAATAAAGTCAATAACCAGGTCAATCTATCAACGAATTATAATTAAACAAATTAAAACATTAAATAAAACAGTTAATGAAAAGAAAACAATCAATCAAAATACCGAGACTATCATTTTGAAAATTAGGGGTATTACATCTTGTAAAGACTCCTATTGATGTAAATCTTCATTTATCGAAAAATACTGGTCCTAGCATATCACAACCTGAGTATTCTCGTATTATAGGAAGCTTAATGTATTTGATGAATTGCACACGGCCAGATATAACATACTCAGTTAATAAATTGAGTAGATATACAAGTAATCCAGGAAAGAACCATTGAACTGTACTAAACAGGGTTCTAAGGTATTTAAGATATACCATAAGTTATGGATTACATTATTCTAGATATCCAGCAGTACTTGAAGGATACAGTGATGCTAATTGGATATCAGATACGAAGGATTCTAAATCCACAAGTGGTTATGTCTTTACTATTGGAAGAGGTGCCATATCTTGAAAATCTTCAAAACAAACTTGTATTGCCAGATTCACTATGGAATCTGAATTTATTGCTTTGGATAAAGCTGGTGAAGAAGCTGAGTGGCTTCGTAATTTCGTAGAAGATATTTCAAATTGGCCTAAACCTGTGCCCGTTATATGTATACATTGCGATAGTCAATCAACAATTGGAAGGGCATAAAGTAATATGTATAACGGTAAGTCTCGACATATACGTCGACGACATAATACCGTTAGACAATTGCCCTCAAGTGGGATAATTTCAATAGATTATATCAGGTCAAAAGATAATTTAGCGGATCCGTTTACAAAAGGTTTGACAAGAGAGCAAGTGTATAGTTCATCGAGGGGAATGGAATTAAAGCCGAAAGCTAACGAGTCATCTTAATGGAAATCCAACCTAGTTGACTAGAGATCCCAAGATCTAGGTTCAAAGGGATAACAGAAATTCTCAATGGCTCACCAGAAGCACTGGGAAGATTTAATCTTCTACCCATTACTAAGATGAGACAGTGTTACCTACAACGATGAGTAAGATAAACTATGCTTTTAATGACACTTATAACCTTGAAAATTCAAGTGAAGTATAGCAGGATACTCTTAAGAAGAAATCACCTATATAAGTGTGAAGTAGGGCCGCTTCTATGAGAACTTCTAAGGCTAAGTTTTCTAGAGCACTCATGAAATACCAGGAGTTGTTCAGGGCCATATGAACACAACGATGATAACCGACTTTGTGTGGGAAGGAACTATGTGTTTGCTATTGTTTTGGTTTACATCAACGGCTGAATAGTTCAAGACATTATGTTCACTGGTTAGCCAGTAAATCCGATAGTAATACATTAGGGAAGGTTCAAGGCCAAAAGCTACCTATCCCAATGCAGTTACTTTCTAATAGTACTCCCTTTAGTTTCCGTATCTTCTTCATTTGCAATTTACGCAAATTTTCATTCATGTGGGGGATTGTTGGAAATAGGGGCATTAAAAATATAAACTTTGAAAAAGATTTTGAATAGATTCCGTTAAGAATTTTTTGCGAATCTATAGACGAGCACGTTCCTCTCTGCAAGGAGATGAATGTGGTATATTTACTTTCTCAAATCCGTTTCCGAGTGAATGAGAAATTAACTCCAAAGTAAGGTGTTTGATAAAGCCTAAATAGGTTTACAAAATGTGGGAAATGTTTGTCCCACATCGGAAAATTATTAAAACCAATTTAAGTTTGAATAAGTTTAGTATGGGATTTGGGTTTGGGCCCAAAAGTACCCAAGTTTTTAAGAGGGGGAGGACCTAGGCAAGCTTAGGTCCGAACCAATTACCACATGCGCGCGCCGCCCGCTCGGTCCGAGCTTGGGCTGGGGCGGGGCGGGGCTTGATTGTGAAATATGTTTAATTTTTTATTAAACAAAATTGGGCTTGTGTGATTGGATTTTAATTTTATTTTTGCTAGGCTTATTAAGATGGAATTGGGCCTGTTTGCTGGGCTTCATAATAGATTAAAATAGTTTTGGTATTTAATTTAAATTAGAACCATAAAACATTTTTTTATGAACCATTATGAACCTATACACCCTTTTGCAAAATAAACCACCTGCAGTTTTTCCTGAACCATTGTGAACCAATGGTTGCACCCATTCGAAAAATGCACCATCTAGCCTATAAATACCTTTCCTTGGGTTCATTCCAAATCATACCAAAATTTAGAGAATTATTCTCTTCTTCTGAATTTTTTTCTTCCTCCTTCTCTCTTTAGTCTGTGGGTTCGGGCCTTAGTATTTGGGTTCGGGCCTTAGTCAATCACTCCGAGTCCAAGTTCGAGTCAAAGAGTACTACACCGAGCCGGTTCGCCTATTCCTTTGGTTTGTAGTGCTATTACCAAAGAAAGACAAGTCGTTGTATCCTGAGAGATAAACGCCACTGAGTCCGTTAGTACCATAGCGGCGCGAATCTGTCTTAAGAACATAGAATCAAATTTTAACTTCGACTTTTAATCAGGTTCATTTATTTTATAGTTTTATTTAATTATATTAAATTATATATTATAAGAAATTATATATTTATAGATTATTATTTTATATTTACAGATAATATTTAAATAAATAATATTATAATATATAGTATAATTAGATCATATTTTGAATAACAAATACTTTATTTCCTTAATAAATTGGATATGAATTACAATTCGATATAATTAAATTAATAAAGGGTTAAGTAAAAAAAAACCCATGTACTATATCCCCTGTCTACATAAAAAGATTATAGTACCCTTTTATCAGTAAAATAAAATAATATTTAAAAAACAAAGTAAGGTAAAATTACCATTTTAACAATGACATAATTGCAAGAAACTCCCTAAACTATAAAAATTGCAAAAAAAGCACCAAATTATAATTTTTGTTGTAGATATTTATGACTACAGTGCCCTTATGAAAGGGCAATAATACCCTTCTTTGTTTATGTAGACCCACAAACCCAAACACCACCTAAACCTAATTTCTCACAACCCAAACACAACCTTATGTCTATCTGTCACTCTGTTCATCTTCTTCGAAGCACACCATATCACAGCCCAAACAGGCAAACACCCAACCCATCTACAGAAGTTAACCAACAAACCTCCATTAACTTCTTTCTTTCATCTCTATGCCAAATGGTTCTGGTACCGCCGCCAACAAGACACGGTCGCCAACGGCCTCCTCACCCGTCGTCGCGCTTAGCCATGTAGAATCAATCGCCACCACCGCCCTCCGCCACGATCTCAATCCCCTAGTCCTCAAATCAATACCCATATTAGAATTCAATCCCAAATCATTCAAAAGCGGATGGAATGTGGTATAAATCCCATTCTACTTGCCCTTTCTGTCGAAACTCTGTTTCGACCCAAAACATCAACACTCCTGAATCATCACTATTAGAGACTATAGAAGATAACTCATCTGTTAATGGGTATTCAACAAAGTCCCCAAATTTTCCAACAAATGTGTTGTTTTGGGGGAATCAGAATCAAGTTAGCACTTTGGCTTCTTGTTTAGAAGAAAATGATCGTCAATGTCCTGTTTCTTTTTCTTCTTCTTCATTGTCGTTGTCAGCTAGAATAATTGGTCGTTCCTTGCTTATTAACGGCACTGATTGACATGGGACCCAACCCAGACTCTCGGTGTCATTGTTGATGCTATATTCTGAACATAGAGACACGTCCAACTCACTTCCAACTCACACCCTTGTCTCCGGCGAATTCCATCTTCGGAAGCTAGGTCTGGCTCCTTTATCACATCTCTCACCGGTCACTAGTCATTACTGAGAGCTTTCTCTAGCCGTCCTTTTATATTGTCGTTGTGGGTTTGCTTACGCGTTTGGGGACAGTGCAAGATATATGTATATTTATAAGCTTCGTCGTACATCGCTGACAACATATCACAAAGCCTTATCACCATTCACTCATCCTTGCATTGCCGAGCAGTTTCATCCCGAGCACATCGTCGCCACCGTAGAGTATGTCGTAGCAGAGAGAAACAGAGTAGAGAGGGAAAGTGCATGTACTTTTTACCAACTTCAAGTTAGGGCTAAACGATATTATTTTATTTTATTTTTTCTTCTGTTAACGGCTCTAGCCGGTTTGTCACTAAATGCAACAAAATAATAGTTGAAGGGCCAAATTCATAAAAAAATAATAATAATAAAATAAAAGGGCAGAATAAGAAAATAAATTGACAAATTAAGATTTTTAAATTTATTTTATGTCAATTTTGATAAAAAAAAAATAGTCAGAGGGACTTATTTGTATCTTTTTTAAATTTTATAGATTGAAATGTATATTTTTAAAAGGGATGGACTATTTGTGCACAAAACTTTTTTTTTTTTTTTTCACTTAACCCAATAAATAAATAAACTTTTTTTTTTATAAAGAAAATGACAAGATGCGTTAAGGAGTTGAAGGACCTCTTTGTCATTTTCTTTAAAAGAAAAAGAAGGTAAGTGAAATGCGCAAAAAAAGAAATACAAATATCACCTCTTATATATATATATATATATATATATATATATATGTATGGACAATACTTGTGTCCAACTTGGTGACATGGCCCAATCACATTGCGACACGTGTCCAAAAGCAAACCTAAAATTAAGTTGGGTATTGTCCAACTATTGGGGTTTGACTCAATCATTATTTTAAACGCTGCCTTGTTCTCTCATCTCTCCATCCCAGATTTCTCAGTTCCCTCTTTGCTCCTGGATTGCAAGAGCCCATCGATGAAAGAGAGTCGGGAATGTTAGGAGGTACTTGAAAGATTGGGAAACTATAAAGGGAAAGTGCAATTATTGTTTGGAGAGAAAGAATAAGGGTCAGTTTGGTAGAGTAGAAAAGGGGGGAAAGGGAAGGGAAGGTGATGGAGGGGGATTAAAAATGTGTGTTTGGCAAAAATTGTTGGAAGGAAAGGGAAGTGAAGGGAAGGGTTTGGAGGGTTAGCTTGTGCCTTCAACAGTAGATTTCTTAACCTCCCAAAAATGGGAGGAAATGAAGGGAAAGGGAAGGAGAGGCTTGATGGGTGATTTCAGATGCCAATTTTACCCTCAAGATTGCAGAGAGAGAGAGACCGCCGGTGATTGAAGCTTGGAATGGCGACCCGAACTGGAACAACAGCCATGGAAACTGAAGGATATGGGTTTTGGATTTTCTGAACAATCTGAAATGATACATCGATACGGGTTTGAACTTTTGATTCTTGCAAACAGATAGATAAACTGGAAATATATGGGTTTTGAATTTCTGATTCTTGTAGAGAGAGAGAGAGAGAGGCCAAGTTCAGTGTTGAGAAGGAGTTGCAGAGATGGAGCGAGATTGGGGAGGCTTTGCCCTATTTTTTTATTTTTCTTTTCTTATGGCCTCAAGTTAAAGACTTTATATATATATATATATATATATATATATATATATATAATAGAGATGGAGGATTAGGGAGGCTGAAATGATTTGCCCTAATTTTTATTTATTTATTTATTTATTTATTATTATTATTTTTTTTTGGCAAGTACATGAAACTATATATATATATATATATATATAAAGGGGTATAATAGTTCATATGTTAAAATAATTGCCTTCAATTTCTTTTCTTTTCTTTTTCCAAACATAATTATTATCTTACCTTTTCTTTTCCTTCATTAATCAACCAAACGCAATGGAGGTTTAAAATTATCCTTCCTTTTCCTTCCCTTCCCTTTCCCTCATAACTAATGTTATCCTTCCCCTTCAAACCCACCGTACCAAACAAAGCCTAAGGATTCTGATAATGAGATATTTGCAAACATGGAATTGGGGATTGAGAGTATTGAGAGATTGGTGGGAAGTCAAGGGACAAAGAAATAAGAGATGAAGATTAGGCTTTTTTTTTTTTTTTTTTTTTTTTTTTGAATGGTAAAGCAAATGTATTAATATATTATGAATTTATAATGTGATCCATAAGCCAAGTAGCCCATTGGTTAGAGCCCAACAAGACAAGAGAACAAAAGTCTAACGTCTAGAGAATCAGATGGAATAACAAGCTTCTGAAACAAGAAGAGACCCAAGACAGCCATTGATAACGAATTCGGATCCGTTATTAGTGGATGTACATAGCAATTCCGGTAACAACCTGCAGCTATGTACAGGGAACATCCATCCCTCATTTGTCCAATTAGTCTGGAGGCATTGGTGGTGGCTGATTAGCCACCGGAGAAAAGGCCCATTCAGTAGCTAGGGCTGAGAAGAATGGGTTCTTCGAAACTTTAAGTGATTCTGAAATGGAAGAAATGATCTGCCTCATAACCCTTGACTGCGTTGATGGCGAGCTCCGGCAAGGTCTATTATTCCGCTCCTACCAGATGTGTTATATCCGAAATACATGGGCAATGCCCAATTTACATTTATATTATTTTGGACACATGTCGCAATATGATTTAGTGACGTCATCCAACCTGAGTTGGACACAAAGTGTTATCCTATATATATTAATCATCTACCAGTAAATTTATTTAGTTGCATAGTTATGATGTACAATCCTATATATTAACAACTCTCCCTATCCTCACCTAAACCTAATAATCAAGGCATGTCAATAGATTTAAGCAAATGATATAAATTTAAAAATACATTAAAGTTTGATGAGTTAATTTTCTTATCTTTTAAAAATAGAAGGAAAGGGAAGAAAAAGCTAGCATTTTTTAAAGAAATATTATTGAATATATTTGTTTAAGATATGTGGCTAATGAAAGTAGTTTCATCTGCAATTTTATTTTTCCAAACATAATTACTACCCTTTTATTTTTGTTTATTAACCTACTAAACACAATAAGTGATTTTTTATTTTTTTTTAACTGACAATAAGTGATTCAACACTATCATTTTATTTCATTTCTTTTCAATCATAATTAATATTATTTTTTCCTTCTTTTTTTGTTATATGTCAAACATGACCCTAAGATTTAGGGCATAAAACAATTTCATTTTATTGGCAGCTATGGCAACAAAATTCTTAACCGTCACAAAAAAGACCTACCGTGTCTATTTGTATGTCTTCCGGTCTCTTTCTCTCTTACACTCCAAGGCTATATTTGGTGTGGTGAAAAAAAAAGAAAAAAAACTAAAGCATAACGTTAGTTACGAAAAAAAAAAAAAAAAAAAAAAAAAAAAAAAGGTAGAGATGAAAATGATAATTTTAATTTCTAGAGAGAATAATTTTAACTTTTTTAATATTTGGTTAATTAACCAAAAAAAATAAGAGAAATTATAATAGGAAAAGAAAAGAAAAAAAAGAGAAGAAACTATTTTAATAAATTTATTATTAGCCTCCCCAATCGCCTCCATCTCTATTCTCGTTCTCAACTCTGAACTTGCTCTCTCTCTCTCTCTCCAACTGCAAACTACAAAATCTACAAGAATCAGAAGTTCAAAACCCATATATTTCAGTTAATCTATCTGTCTGCAAGAATCAAAAGTTCAAAACCTATTACCTGTATCAAAACTCATATCGGCATATCATTTCAGATTGTTCAAAAAATCAAAACCTATATCTTTCAGTTTCCATCGCCCGCTGTTCCAGTTCGGGTTCGCCGTTCGCAAGTTTCAACCGCCGTCTCTCAACTCTCAAGCTTGCCCCCCTCTCTCTCTGCAACTGCTAACTTGTATGTATTGGTTTTTTTTTTTTTTTTTTTTTTTTTTTTTTTTAAATCAACTAATCAAGGTCTGTAATTCTTGTTTTGCAAATTAAATGCTATTTGGTGAAATTTTTTATGATCTTTTTTATATAATTTTTTTTTTTTTTTTCACAATATAAAGTAACAAAATTTGCATTGCATTTTGAGGTAATCACCGTAATCTACATTTTATTTTAGCAAAACAAATATATATATATAACTTCAAATTTTTATTTTTTTAATTTTTTATTTTTGTCAATTATGTATACAAGAAAAATTGAATCTGGGCATGAAAAAAGAAAAAAAAAGAAAAAAAAAAAATCTGAATTGGATTAGAAATCTGCAGAGATTGAATCTGAAACAATTTTTATCAACATGCCAAGCTTTTTGAAGATGGAAATCTTTTCAGAACTAAAAAAAAAAATCATAACATGAACTTTGACAAGCAAAAGTACTTAATATAGGGTAAAGCTCTAAAGTTACTTCCTGAAAATTAAAATACTTACAGAAGGCATGTTTTTGAGTGAATTCCATAGTGATGGAAGGGGCTTGCCATGAACTACCTCACACTCTGCTTCCACTAGTAGATTCTCAAATAGGATTAGTAAATTGGTCAAAAGAAGAGATAGGGTATTGAGTGGTGAATTGTTCAGAAATAAATTGGTAATTTTTTTTTTAATTAATTACCCAAATATGATTTTCTATGCCTTAATCAGTCAACTGTCTAAAGAAACATTGTTAATTAACTAAAATTGAAGTAAACAGCAGTTGATTTTGGTTAATATATTTTGATTTAGCCCACCCCATTGAGAAATCCTGGATCCGCCCTTGTATATGGTCACAAATCTTCTAATTAAATACAGTGGTGACCTAGATCATATATATATAGTTACCTTTGGGAATGTATATAATCACTTATGGGTTCACTTTCGGTGGAATTCACAGCAGTTGCTGGTGCCATGAAAATTTCGAAAGTTAAGTACTCTTGGGCAAGATGGCTGCCATGTTTGAGAATAATGCCAATCCCTCCAATGCTTTTGTATGTAGTGTTCTGTCTATTAGTAATACATATGAAGTCTCTTCATCATCTGCATGTGGATCTTTATTTGTAGCCTATGTAAGAAAAATCTTAATATGTTTGGCTTCTTTGTGTTTTGATCGAATTGAACACATTCCACTTATAATCATTGTGTTGTTCCTAGGATCATTTACACATGAAATTTTTCATTATGTGAATGATTTTGGTCATCCACTGCGTGTGAATCCCAACTCCTCTCTTTGATATTTTGTGAATCCCAAATCATGAAATCAATAATAACGGGGTTTCCTATTGTGTAGAACTTTTTCAGTTTTATCCGAGTCGTATTAGGGAAAACCAATGTTAGCGGGTTTTAGGCTGTTTTGAGAAAAAAATGCAGTTGGATGATCCTCTTATTAGGATGAAAACATGGTCTCTTAATATTTTCCTGAAATACTTCAATCATAAACATTGGTTTCTTCATCGTCTGCATGTGGATCTTTATTTGTAGCCTGTGTAAGAAAAATCTTAATATGTTTGGCTTCTTTGTGTTTTGATCGAATTGAACACATTCCACTTACAATCGTTGTGTTGTTCCTAGGATCATTTACTCATGAAATTTTTCATAATGTGAATGATTTTGGTCATCCACTGCGTGTGAATCCCAACTCCTCTCTTTGATTTTATATAGGGTAAAGCTCCAAAGTCTGAACTTGCTCTCTCTCTCTCTCTGCAACTGCAAACTACAAAATCTACAAGAATCAGAAGTTCAAAACCCATATATTTCAGTTTATCTATCTGTCTGCAAGAATCAAAAGTTCAAAACCCATATCGGCATATCATTTCAGATTGTTCAAAAAATCAAAACCCATATCTTTCAGTTTCCATCGCCCGCTGTTCCAGTTTGGGTTCGCCGTTCGTAAGCTTCAAGCGCTGTCTCTCAGCTCTCAAGCTTGCCCCCCTCTCTCTCTCTGCAACTGCTAACTTGTATGTATGGGTTTTGTTTTAATTTTTTTCTAAATCAACTAATCAAGGTCTGTAATTCTTGTTTTGCAAACTAAAATCAAGTGTAATCTTGATTTTGTGTAAGGGTAAATTTAGCATTAGAAATAATACTTCAAGCCTCTCCTTCTCTTTCCTTCCATTTCCTCCCATTTTTGGGAGGATAAGAAAGTTACTATTTATGCCTTGTGTTATCCTTCCAAAACCATCCCTGCCCTTTCCTTTTCTTCCAATCATTTATGCCAAACACAAATTTTTAATCACCCTCCATCACCTTTCCTTTCCTTTCCTCCCTTTTCCATTGCACCAAACTGACCCTAACTCAAACACAAACCCTACCTAACCCGCACCCAAAAAAAAAAAAAAGGCCACCTAAAAGTTTAAATTACACCAGACTTCGAACTCTCGCTTGCACAATCTTTAAGGTACATCTCTCACATACCATCACTACTTATCTCTGTTTGTTTTGGTCTCTCTATGTTGGTTCAAATTCAGTTTTTTTAATTTTATGTGCTTATGGTCTGAATCTTTACCAAATTGATAATTTCTATTTGATTAATTAGTGAAATTTTCCACTGTTGGTGCGATATATATTAAAGTTGTTCGAGGTTTAATTTTCGTATTGTTATTATTATTATTAAATGAACATTTCAAACAATGTATGAATTAGGGTTTAATATTTTGCTAAAGGTTTCGTTTGGTTGGTGTGAAAATGAAGCAAATGAAAAACACAGTTTTTGCACTGTGGAATTTTATTATTTATGGTTTTATTTTCGTGTGATTGGTAAAGAAAATGACTTTTTCTGGCTAACGATATATAGAATAAATCGGCGTTTGGCAGCGAGTTTCTTGTAAGTTTTATATACATATACTCGCATATATGCGTATATACGTAATACTATGTGTATAGAGTGTGCATATGGACATACATATACATATTTGTGCATGCGTGCTACCTGTTTGTTATAATGTCCGAACCGAAGTGTGTATTGTAAGTAATATATGTAACTACCTCTTTAGTGGGAGACTCTATCTCTGTGCTCTAGCATTGATAGGATTTTCTCTATGTGAGAATATAACCGGTATTTATGATTTAAAAATAAATTACAGTCAAAACATATATGTGTATGTGTATATACATGTATGCTATGCCTACATGTACTTGTAATTTAAAGTGTGTATTTGTGTATGATATCCTTGTTTTTGAGATGAATAAGACTATGACTGATGCAAGTATTTCTTGCTGTATGGAAAAAGCTAGGTTTGGGGAACCATGTTGAGGCATGTGTATAGCAAGTTATGTTCACATGGAGGTTATAAAATGAGGCCTTGCTTGAATGCACAGACAAGTTATTTCCACAGTGGACAGGTACATTCTTGATCATTTTTTATTTTTTATTTTTTTAACCTGATGTAACCTCAACTGTCCCTCCCTGCTTGACCAATTAAGACCATTGAGCAAGTTTCATTTTTGGATTTTGTTTTATTATATTTGATCTGTTTTAGTTCTCTTCAAATAAGTGTTGTATTTAGAAAAAATAATAATAATGGTATTCTATTTGACTCTCACAAGCTGTGCCTCTTGACTAATGTGATAATGGCAAATTTGGATTCATGAAATACTTGTGGACATATATATTGTCAAGACTGTCTGTTGAATCCCAATTGGCATTAGTTATTGGAATGAAGAGTCAACTTGTGTTGTATTTACGTACACATAATTAGCTCTTTTACTTGGCATCCATATCCTAGTCAAGACCAAAATGAAATTAAAAGATATGACAAAATTATTGTGAATTTTTTGAAAAAGTTAAAATTTATTATGAGATTAGTCATAGGTTTGCAATGGCTCAAATTGTAGCAGAATCTCAGATTTTTCAATGTTTATTTAAGATATAAGACCTGGTAAAGAAAACAAAATTCCCTTTGTTGTGCTCCTTAGTTTTTCCTATATGGTCATTACAGCTTTGTTTAGCACCAAGAAGCTTTTTTGGGGTGGAGGATTTCCTTGACGATGACAATAGCCGGCCATACACTTACCAGAAGGAGAAGAAAGCAAAAAATCCAGACAAGAAGCATGCGTCATTCAAACAACGTACCATAGCTTACATGGAACCATTTACACTGGACGTTTTTATCTCAAAGCGGTTTGTTTCAGCCTCACTTACCCACAGGGTAACTTGTAAGCAGGTTGCAGTTGCTGGTACCAACTCTAAAGACATCAAAGCTGCGCTCAAGTCGCGATCTGATATACCTGCATGTTTAGCCGTTGGCCGGATTTTATCTGACAGAGCAAGAGAAGCTGACGTGTACACCGCTTCTTATACTCCAAGGGAGAGAGACAAGTTCGAGGGCAAGATTAGAGCGGTTGTACAGTCCCTCATTGACAATGGGATTGACATTAAAGTTTATCTTGACTGAACCAGTGAGTTATCTTAGGACCATGGGAAACTGGAGGTTGTCTTTCTGGATTGTAGAAACAAATACGTTGCCTGCAATTTCTATAGTTATTCAGCTTTCGTGCACTGGGCTAACCCTTTTCTTTATTTTGCTTTTGTGCATTTCACGAGTAGAGAGGCTCTGCTTCAGCTGAATCTTAGCTTAACTAACCTTGTTCAGTCTTGGTTCATTTAGAACATTTTGGAGACATGTCCAATTGATATTGTCATATATTGTCAAGTTCTTGTGTCAATTCACGTTTTGTTTAGGTTTTAATTAAACATTCACAGAAATTGATAGCATATTGAAGTGATCTGAAACTGTAGACAGTTCAACTGATGGTAAACTTTTATTTTCAACTGGACAATTACAGTCTCTGAGTGTAGGTAAGTTTGTGAAGATCATGGACAGCATGAGAATATATAGCCCTTACCTTCTGATAAAACACTTGGTTTATAAAGGTATGTGTTTTTTCAACGAGTCTCTAAAGTCATTAGATGTCAAGCATCAACCTAACTTAAAAAAATACAGATTAGAAACTTCATTTTAATCCTTCTTGATTCTTTGGTCCCAGTACTCATTTTCCCACAACTCCACTTGCTTAGTTGATTTACCTTTCTCATCAAGGAAGGCTTTGAAGGACTGAGGATCATATGGTGGAGGCATAGTGCATGGGACTGCATCAGAAGGAGACTTCACCACTGATTCCACCATGAACTTCTTCCAGTTACCGTCTGCGCCGCACGCCATTCTTTCGGGGCACAGCTGAATCCCCATTGGAGGTATAGTTGGCTTGAACTTGATGAGCTTTGCATATTCATTCAACAAATGAAACATGTAATCATACACATAATCCATCTTTAGATCCTCTTGAATGTATCTGCTCGCTGCCTCTCCAATAGCTTGTGCCTAATAAATTCTTACAATTCACTATTAGAAATACTATAGATATATAATATGTGTGTGTATAATATATATATAGAGAGAGAGAGAGAGAGATTGCCTTTTGGGTGTGATTGTTGCCCCATTCAACGGCAAACTTGAGAGATTTACACTTATTGTTGTCCCTAATGGGCCAATAATGTTGCAATGGTACCATGCCTCTTGTGAAGAAATCGGTGAAACGTGGAGTTACCAGCAAGGTTGGGGAGTTGCATGCTAAAATGTATTTTTCACTTACAGACCATGCCCATCCTTCTATATATATCTTATATCTTCCATGAATTGCGCAAAAAAAAAAAAAAAAAAGGATCAAAAAAACAATAAATAAATAAAAGAGAGAGAAAGGACTCACGTTGAAATTGTAAAATGAAAAGAAAAAATAATAATAATTACATGTTTGGATAGTGAAGTTGAAAATTTTGATGTTCACCTGTGGGTACACTGGTCACCTAGATTTGATTGCTTGTATCCTACCTTGGATTCTTTCACCCAATCCTGAAGTAACAATAGTTATTTATGAGAAGTCTACGCCTTCGCTAATCTTGGACCATAGATTGGGCCATGATCAAAGGACATATGTATTAATTTCTTTTGCACTCATTTAGATGCAATAGAAAGCAAAAGCAACTTATTTCAACTCCAAATTCAATTGTGCCACACACAAAAAATAAAAATAAAAATACAAAAATAAAAAAAACCCCTCCATATCAGTTGGTCCCACTTTCAAGTAAAATGTTACATTTTTCATTTTTAATTTCAAAGTATAATAATGGGTAGGTGATTTGAAAATCAGAGTTATATTATTATTATTATTATTATTATTATTTTAATATTTTTTCAAAGCAAGAAGTGGTAGATGTTAGATTAATAGACGTAGAAAGTCGAAACTTGGTACTCCATTCACGAGGCCCACTGATCTATCGAGACAATTGAGCAGTTATATTATTTAGTTTGCACAAAAATTAAAAAAGACTATGGATTGTTTGTTCCCCACACACACACACACATAAATAATAACAATAATAATAATAATAATAAAATTTGTAAGCACTAATTAAAAGCATGATGAGTTTACTTGGACATATAGAAGAGTGTTCCAGTCATCTTTATCAGTGACATTGCACTTCATAAGGTCAGCCCTTGTCGGAGCTACATGTGGGTTACCCTTCCAATAAGCCAAGGGTACCCTATCCTTCCACTTCGTTTTCTTGTTCCCAACTTTTATGTCCTCTAACACACTCCTCCATGGCTTTATGTTTGTCTCAGCCCTGCCAAAAATCAAGCGCAACACTCAATCAAGTTCCCAAAATATTTTCATGTCAAGCATGATGCTTTTAAAAAAATTAGTTCAAAATCTTAACTAAATTTCTTTTAATTTCACATCCAGACAGTCGATCGCTACTCCCAAACATAGCTTCAATATATTTTGAATGACTAAATAGAATTGACTATGTGCATTTATGTTTCAATCGATTTGAAAAGTCTGATTTTACGGTAATGAAATAATAGGGTAGTCCTTACCAGCCCCAAAATGACCAATCCGGGAACACAATATCCAAATTCCATTCATCGGAACAGTACCGGAACAACGGTGGTGGGCCCGAGTTGGGTCTCCGAAAGTCCTTGGATCGGACGACAGGCCGATCATCGCAGTCAAACATCATCTCCAAATCTGGCAATCTTCCAGGGTACCACCTTAACAGCTGTACAATCCCCCACAGGGTAAACAAATCTCTAGTCTGAATTGACTTCCTAAACTTCTCTATGTAGACCTTCCCGCTGAGGATCACCAATCTGAAGTGAGCGGTCTTACTTGCTCCCTCCACCATGTCCCTCGTGATTCCCGTCCCCTTCCATGGCCGTAGATCTTCATGAATCCAACGGAAGTAATCGGGGCACGTGGCGTTCGATGAACGGTCAGGTTTGATGATGGGTTTGGATTTGGTTGGATAGTTTTTTGGGCACGTCCGTGTTTGGTTCCATGCACTGCAGTCCAAAGGGAATTCAAGTGTGTTTGGTGTTCTCTTGAATGATGGAAAGGAATGACCTGAATTTATAGACTGCAAGTAAGGGACATAACTTTAGTTATTAATATTAATTAAGTAGTATTCTTTGGTGTGCGAAATGAAAATCTACTATGATTGTAAAATTAACATTTAAATAACATTAATTGGATCTATATACTAGAATTTTAATGATATAATTAAAGAACTACAATTGAATTTTTTTTTCAGAGTAGTCTTCTTTTCTTCTTCTCCAATTAATTTTGTGCTTAATTGGAAAGATTTATAGAGAATTAACCAAATCATGCACGAACTTGCTTCAACAGTTGTTTCAGCATCTGAAGTAGATAATTTAAACTGTTTTTGGAAGCATGAAATTAATTAAGTAAATGCAAAATGTCAATTTTCCAAGATTTAGTAATAAAAAGGAAAAAGAAAAAGGACAATTTATGTCAAGATCAAGTTGAAGGAAAAAAAAAAAACTTACAAGATCAATCCAGCAAGCATAGACTAAGATGCCAACGAAGAGGAAGAAGAGAAAAGAAATGACACTAGTCGTGGCGATTCTTTTCTTCAGTGGCTGCCATCCAGGTTCCATAAAGTACTTATTCATATACTTTTCATTATTCCTTCTCATTCTTCTATATATATACACACACATATATATATCACAACTTCAACTATCAACAAGAACAAGCTCAATATATATAACACTTGTTATATATGTATATGTATATGTATATGTAGTTATACACATATATATGGTCTTCTAAGTACTTCCTCTCTCTCTCTCTCCCCCCATGGTGCATGTGTTAAGTTTGAAACTGATGATGGGAGACAACAAGGAACTTGTTTTTCACTTCTTTGGAAAGGGTTGGTTCACGTTTGGTTACTTACTAGTTGATTTGCATAATGAGTCAAAGTCTTTCATTCTAATTACGAAAGGACTCTGTCTCTCTCTCTCTCTCTCTCTCTCTCTGTGCTTCATGTGCTAATGTAGTCGTTTTTAAGTTTATGTCTCTTCTATTTTAACGTTGTATACAAGTAATTCACTCTCTTTTGCATGACCAAGTAAGTCTTTTATTGTAAATAGAAGACTTTCAAGGCTATGTCACTAAGTCTTTGCATTTTTTTTCTTCCCATTTTTTAAGTTGATGTATATGTAAGGGATAATTACAAATATATGGAGTTCTGGAATACAACTTTCAAAATTTTGAAATCAAAGTCAGTGCTTTTCAAAATCATGTCTTCTTTTGAAAGTCTGACATTAAAATAGTAGAGGTAGTTTGAGTAGATGAACGGTTTTTTTTTTTCATTTCTAACCAGGCTTTTAGAAGAATACATGATTTTAACTCCATCAATTTGAAAGTTTTCCTCGAAACTCCATGTGTTTATAATTATATCCATAAATAAAAATTTCAATATGATTAATCTCGTCTTTTGTGCCAATGAAGTAGTCTTTAAGTTATATGTCTTTTCTATCTTAACGTCTGATACAATTCACTCTTTGAGTCTTTGTATGACTAAGCAATTATTTTTCTTGTAATTCCAAGACTTCCAAGGCTATTTCATTAAAGTCTTGCTCCAATTTATTTTTATTTATTTATGGTGTATTTAGTAACATTTTCGTTTTCTGTTTTTGCAGTCGCAAAGAAACAGAAATATAATTTTGTTTTTTGAAGTAAAAATAGAAAGCAAAAAGTAACGTTTAGTAACCTTTGTTATTGCCACAATTTTAATAACAAAAAACAAAAAGTAGTGTTTAGTAAAACATTTGTTACAAAATTTATTTTTTTTTTGGAAATTTTTTTAATTCATTTTTTCATCCATCTATTAAAATCTAACTTTCAATCACAATAAAAGATATAATCTAAAAAAGGAAAAATATATATATATATATACAGGATAAGCGCACAATTGTAGAATGTATATATATATAATATAAAAATAGATTTTATATATACATATATATTAACAAAAAAATCTGAAAACAAACCACAACTAATACATGTATAACAATCAGAAAAAGGAAAAAAAAAAAAAAAAAATACAGGACGTACAGTTGTATAATGTGTATATATATATATATAATATAAAAATAGATTTTGTATAATGTATATATATAGAATATAAAAGTACTAATGGAATAATGTCAGTGATTGTGTATTAATGGAAGAGTAATGTCAGTTAGAGAAATAGTGGTGAAAACGTTTCATCTGCTACAGTGAAAAAACACAGAAAACATCATTGTGATATTTTATCTTTCTTTCATAAAAATGAGAAATGTTTTTCATTAATAAAAATGAGAAATGTTTTTCATTAAGTAGGAAATAAAAACAAATCACTAAACAGAATTTTTGTGTTTATTTCTTCTTTTTAAGGATCGACAATAAAAAATAAAAAATGTTTTGGGTTACTAAACACATCCTTACTTATTTTTAAAGATATAAGGGATAATTACAAGTACATAGTTTTGTAAAGAAAATTTTAAATTCATGAAGTCAAAGCTAACGCTTTTTCAAATCATATATTTTTCTACAAGTTTGAACGTGGAACCTGGAAATAGTAAAGGTAATTGATAATTGAACAGTGTTTTCATATCCACTTAGACTTTTTTTTTTAAAAAAAACGTAATTTTAAAAAGAATTAACTTTGACTCCAGGTATTTAAAACTTACTCACCAAAACTCCATGTATTTACTATAATTATCCCTATAACTAATTTATTGTACATCTATCATAAATGGCAATTACAGCAGGAAGCCCATGGGCCACTGAAGATATAAAAGATGCATTAGCCCAAAACGAGGGAAAGGCCCAGGCCCAAGCTAGAATAGCACAAACCCCTTGCTCATATTTAGAGTGACTTTAACGGCAGCCAATTATTTACCACTTATATGGGCTAAGTCGATCACATGCAAAAATTTGTTGTCAATCAATTTTTATCCTGACCAAGGATGAAATGAAACGTGAAAAAAGTTTCTGGAAAAACTAATTTCCAGTGGTAGAATCTCGTGAATATTTGTTATCTATATATATATATATATATATATATATATATACATACAGGACAGCTTTAGATTCCTACATAATTGATACTTAAAAATTTAGAAATTTTTATGCACATAATATGTAACTGGGAGTAATTCTTGCACATTCTATATATAGTTGTTTTTTTTTTTTTTTTTTTTTTTTTTTTTGGTACTTTACCCAACAAGAAGAGAGAAAAGCCATTGACTACAAGTCTCTAATAAACCTTGCCAAAATTATTATAAAAAAGTCATCTATTCTCTCCACCTGTCACTTGGAATTCAAATTAATGAGCAAAATAATAACCCTGTTTACAATTTAACATATGCTTTAAATAAGGTGACATAAATCAGATAAATAGAACACAAATAATTTGAGAACTCAATAACATAAATCAGATAAAAGTGTAATACTATGAACAGCGGGATTGTGATCAATATCCAACAACATTTGTTGCATAATATTGAAGATGTAAGAAATTCCTCCTCCCTTTCTCTCTCTAGAATTCTTACATTTCAACCAAAAAATATCCCCGCTCCTCTATCCATTACTTCTCCTATTTATAGATATTTACAAATATTGATGGGCTGCTGGATCTAGGCCCATTCCTCTATGAGTTCTGGTCATCTTTGATGGGCTATTCGTGTTCGGCCCATATGGCAGTGTCTTTCTATGGGCCTGACCCATCTGTACGGACCGGATGTCGCGTTTGTAAGTCACATCCGGCCCATGTCACTTCGGGCCTCCTCAACTGCCCCCATAATTACCCCTTGTTTAATAAGGGGGTAATTATTGAAGGCGTCTCATCATGACGTTGACGGCTCGAGAAACCCACATGGGGGAACGGACGGTCAGATCCAGAATCAATGTTCCGGGGCTCGATGAATTTCTCGCCTTCCTGACGCTTCGGCCCTCGGGTCCCCCTCGCCTTTATAAGGCTCTAGAATACCACTTCATGCCTTTTTACCGTCTCCATCATCAGTCAAATCTCTCGTTCATCTTTTTAGAACAGTGCTAAATTTCTTCCGGTGAAATCCTTCAAGAGTCATTCTGCTGGGGGCTAACGTCAGCAGTGACTATGGGAGATACCACAGTTGACGAATGAGGAACGGTAGGAGGAGCTGTAGTGATCCTAGAGGAAGCAATATTTCGCGTTTGTAAGTCATATCCGGCCCATGTCACTTCGGGCCTCCTCAAATATGTATTTCAGGGTGAAACTCATTTAGACTCCTCTTTTTTTCGGTAGGATCCAATTTCATTTTTACAAAACTTAGTCGAAAAAAAATGAGAGCAAGAGAAAAAAATAAATTAGAGGGCTAAATCTAAGCCTTGTTGCAAAAGTAATTTGTGATGGCCAAGTGTTCTCACTTCTCAAAATGTGACCGTGATTCACAAATTGTTACACTTTTGAAGAAAGTAATACACTCTTACCATGTGTGTGACATAATGACATTATGATGACATTATAAGAGTTAAATATAATATATGTATATAATTTTGATATAATTTTGAAAATATATATATATATATATATATTTATAACAGTTTTAAAAGATTATAACATAATTCAGTGGAGACAATCCACAAAAAAAAAAGAAAAAAAAAAGAACCACATATTTTACCGAATCATGATGTAGCATGGTATGCTTAACCTAATAATGGAACCTCATTACCGTAACTATACCTACTTTAAAATTTTATTACGACTCAATTCAACTCCGCATGAGAGTATTCAATGCTACCTAACAGGGGAACCCACCACAGTTGATCTTCTGATGAGAGAGTCGCTGTCAGTGGGTCCCTTTTGCTTTATTAAGCCCATTCCAAAGAGATGAGGTATCAAAATGGACTACCCACGTATAGATAGAATAGAATAAATATTTGAGACTTTTGAGTATGAATATACATACAAATATATATATATATACACACACACATATGTGTGTGGCCACTGATAATGCTCCAAAAAGTTACAATAATATCCAGATATTAAAAAATACTAGATATTTGTTCAGATGTATCTCAACTCAATCATATGATTCGTATCCCTACATTTGTAAGCACAATTCAGCCATCTAAAAATAAAAAAAATACAACTACGTGTGTCTGGTCCATGTAGTAGAAAATATTTCAAATCTTATAGAATTATGTCTCTCTTTTTTAATCTTACTTTAAAAAGAAAAAAGAAAAAGAAAGAAAGCAAAAAAAGGGAGGGGGAGGAACATAAAAGTTCATTTGCAAATGACTATTTTGTTATTGGGAATTGGTGGAATGACCAAACTTGACAAAGATGTAGGGACAAAATTTCAGAAAATGCTATTTTTTTTTTTTTTAAATAATATTTTTCTTTAACTTTATATTATCCCATCTTCATGGAACTGAAAAACAGAAAAATGGTTCAGGGATTCATTTAGTTGACAAAAATTCAAAAAAGATAAAATCAATGAAAATAAAGCTACAAGACCTAACTTGAGATAACTTTTTTTTTTTTAATAGTAGTTCAATTTATTGATTAACATTTAAGTACACATATTAAGTGATTAAACACTTAATTAAAAATATAATAATTAGTAAGGCTCTCATTATGGATGATTTAGCTCTTATTGTTAATTTTAGGATACAAAAATATAAGACAATAGGAAGATGAAATGGAGAAAGATCAAGAATACAATATATATATGGTTCGACATTAAGGCCTATATTTACATCTATGAATCACGAGTCACTAAAGCTGCATTTTCTTTTATTACTTGTATTTCTTGATATATTTATATTATATTGATACACAATATATAGGAAATAAATCAAACAGAAAAGAAAGAAAACCGTAAATAAAGAAACCGTATTATACATATGAGTAATGAAAGGAGAACCGAAAAGGAATTCTCAAATTAACACCGAATTTGACGTAGTTAGATATACTTATCACATATTAAACAATTATTTTTTGAAAACTGTTTAAGTAGATGAGATTGACAAAAACATGTCAGATTCGAGACTTATTCAAGAAAATTATTTGGTGATCCTATCATTTTTCTATATATATATATATGAGGAAAGAAGAAAAACAAAATAATTAAATCAAGGAGTAAATCATGAAGGAAAGAAATAAAATCGAATATAATATATATGAGGAATGGAGAAATCTTTAAACCTTATTTAAGTGACCAATCATCGCAGCCATCTCAGCTACACCACTTATTTTCTGTATCGAGTAATCTAATTAATTTTAAAGAATCTATTACTACTGGATTAATAAGCAAAGACTGTTTGAAATTGAAAAAAAAATAAAAAATAAAGACTGTTTGAAAATTGATGAAACGCCGACGGATCAGTATTTTGCTGCATTTATCAATACCTGTTTTTACCTTTACATGTCGGCATGGAGGGAAATGCAACGTGTATCGGAAGCCTGTAGACAGCTCAATACACCACATTCATCTCATCATGTACAACATTAATCAAACTCCATTTTTCTTTCCAATCTTCAATCAAACGGCTACAAAGTAAACCCATACACGTCTTACACTCGTTTTTCCCGCTGATATATATATATATGTATAATATGTGTGTATATATATATATATATGTATAACTACTCGCTTGTTTAACGGAACTTTCCTGAATAAGATATTTGCATCCACTTATTGGTTTAGATTTCACTACTAAAGTTAGCTAATAATGTCGACGGAGGAACACAAGAAGGTCCAGCCCCAACCTGCTCCGGCACCGGCACCGGCACCGGCACAGACACCGGCGAAGGTTGAAACTCCGGACGACGTCGTAGAGCAGAAAGCTGTGATTCCACATCCCGAAGAGAAGGCCGATGAGTCTAAAGCTCTTGTTGTAGCCGACGGTACGTAAAATCTCTCTCTCTATATATACGTCAGACTCTGATTTTGTTAATTTATTTGGTTGAGATATATATTAATGTTTTTCTGCAAATAATTTTCGATTACGACCTGTTTGGTTGCCGAGAAAGCTGAGGAAGGCAAAGTGGTATTTTGAATCTCATGGTACATGTTTTCTTGAAATTGATACAAAGACAACGTAGAATTCACATGAATCAAACTGTATAGCTGTGTTGAGCTCATTTCAGTGTGTGTAAATATCGGTTTTTTTTTTTTTTTTCTCTTTGCTTACATTGACTGTAAATTTGAATTTTGATTTAGTCTCATTTATTATACTTTCTCATCAACCAAACAGAGTACATTCTAAATATCCAAATTTTTTAGTTTAGCTCTATTTTTCTCTCCACCTTAATTCTTTTCCTGAGATGTTTATGTGAAAAGAAAAAGCTATATATTAGTATGATACTCTGACCGGCCTTTATCCATTGGATCCAGAGTGTGATAGTATACAATTCTCGATCCAATCCAATAAATGAGAACTTGAACTTATGGTGAAAGGCCCCACTTAATGTATGTGAAAAACTCTCATCCATGAGGAATAAAGTGAAATTTGAAAAAATCAAACAATTTATGTTCAATTAAAATTTTATTTTCATTAAGGGTTTTACACTGATAATCAACATCTGCATTGCTATTTCCATATCTTTTATAGATTTGCCGACTATATGATTAATTTATATTAAATTACATGTCCATATACAAACACTTTAACTTTTAGGGGAAAAAATCCCTTAAGAAAGAATCACTTACATTTGTTATATTATAAAAGGGCTTACATTGGATGCTCCAATGCGTTGTTGGTAATACTATTTGTGGGGTTTTATCAACTATTTTGTATTCATTTTCTTGTCTGCATCGAATTATCTGTTTTATGAGGCTATTCTCATTCTTATTTGTATATCATTGTTGAAAAAACATAGCATCATTTAATTACAAGTTCTTTCATTTTCTTTTTTCTTTTTTCTTTTTTCTTTTTTTTGTTTTTTCTTTCTAATAGAAGGTTATTGTAAATTCTTGTAAACTAGGTAAGGAAATTATGGCTGGTAGGAAAGTAATAAGCTTTAAATTGGTCTTACAACTTTTTGAATAATGTTATTGAAAGCGAAAGAAAAAGGAAAATAAAAAAGTAAAAAGTGCATAAAAACTGTTGTCATTAGATTTGTGATGAAATACTGAAAGCCTATACGATTCATGTCCAAATATCTGAGATGGAAAAGGTAGATACACATACAGTACATAACCGATGATGGTAGCCAAAACTTTCCTCTGTTTTCTTGGCTAAGCTGCCCAAATTTATGAGTGGAATGCCCAGTTTTTAAATGTTTTATTTTGTTGAAGATTGAAAAAGAATAACATAAGATTCTTGCATTGGTCAAATTTAGTATTTGCTTAGTTGTCCTTGGTATTCCTTTTTAATCATTTTTTTTTTTTTCTAAATATAACAAGATACTTAACCCTCAACCCATAGAAAATTCACTTTTGAACTTCATTTTCATCTTTTTTCGATAGGTAAGAAATGCACACACCCACAGGTGACAGTTGCCCCAAAGAATCACATTAGATTTGTATTGGAAAGTATAGGAGATACTACCAGCTAAGGCTCTTTGTACGTATTCAATTTCATTTTTACCTTTTCTAGCAAGAGATTTATAAATTGATAACTTTTTTGGCAATTTATGGCATGAGTGATAATCCAAAAACTGGTATGAAGTGTACTTAAGGTTTCGGCAGTTTTTAAATTATCTTCACTAGTATAGAAATCAGGAATTTAACTGTTGAATTTCCTATCTTTGACAGAGTCTCCAGATCCTTCGGTAAAGAAAGTCTCAGGGGGGTCTCATGACAGAGGTATAACGAATAGCTCCCTCTTCTCCATCTTCTATAATTTAATAATATCAGGAAAAGTGAGGCTTATATGTCCTTTGGAGATTGGATGAGTTCATTATGTTTTAGCATTTGAATGAGTGTATTAATATCCTTTGAATTGTTGAGATAGGCGCATTGCTGAATTTTATAAAAATGACCTCTACTATTTCCCATTGGTAATTACGTTCAGGTGCCGGAAAGCACTAGTGATTGATTGAACTTAAGTTGATGTGCCGTGAATTTACTTTGTTTCTTCAGATATTGCTCTTGCAAAGGTTGAAAGTGAGAAGAAGCTATCGTTTGTCAAGGCGTGGGAGGAAAGTGAAAAAACAAAAGTTGAGAACAAGTATGTTTTTCTCTAACTTCTCTTGTCCATTCTTTCATTTTTATGAACCTTTATTGGGCAACTTAGTCATTGTTTCAGAATTTCCTTTATTTATCACGTCTCAGTAGTCCTGCAGACATCCAGTTTTTCAGTGTGTGGAGTTAAATTGTTTTCTTCTGGTTTGTGTATCTCTGGTTAATTTGTAAATATTCATTTCTCACAAGATTTGAACTAATGCCGATCGTTCTCTTTGATAATCACGAATTAATCTTTACATATTTCACCACTGGCCCTTACTACATTAATGTCAAAAATAAAACCTATAAGATGGTAACTTGTGAAAAAGCATCAACCAAAGCCAACATTGGGTAATGAGATTTTCATGTCATTTATGGGATTTCGCAAACATCTAATAACAGAAAGGCAAATGGTAGGAGCTGAAGTAAATGCGAATTTTTTGGTCTGGCTCACTGTTAAGAAATTGCGCTTACAAACTTCTTTCCCATAGTGAACCTAAATACACTTATCCGGGAACAAGAATTTCTTGTTGAGTGCTACCATTGACATGTTTAGAAATAATGGCTATGTTATAAATTGAAACAGCTTCTGCAGATTTGTAGATTTAACTGATTTTATACAGAGCTAAAATTCCAGTTTAATTAACTGCCCAAATTCAAGCCTAGTTAACCGTCCGGTTTAATAGTTAGTATAATGTGCCGTAGATTTATAAGAAGCTGAATTTTTATGCCATTCATTAATTATCTTTTGGGGTGAGTTCTGAAGTTTTTTTGGTAATGTATATTTCATTTGCTACTGATTTCTCAAGGTTTTAATTGCTGAAAATTTTAGCCTGCTGAATATTTAACAGGGCCGAAAAGAAGCTGTCTGCTGTAGCTTCATGGGAAAACAGCAAAAAGGCAAATGTTGAAGCTCAACTGAAAAAAAAAGAGGTAATCAGGTTCCTTAGTTTAATTCCACTTGCATTGTGGGAAAATTTTCCCTACATTTTTGTAGCATATGAAATTTTCTTTACATTTCAGACTTCCATACGAAACTAGCTTTTAGTATGGAAACTAAAATTTACCATTTAATGGTGAAATGAACAAAGCAAAGTTCCATAATCAGTGCAATTCTTTGCCTTTTAAACTACTTTAGTGTAGTTTAAACTACATGTTCACCTTTAACAAGTTTATATGTATGAGCAGGAACAATTGGAGAAGAAAAAGGCTGATTATGCAGAGAAAATGAAAAACAAGATAGCTTTACTTCACAAGCAAGCAGAAGAAAAGAGAGCGATGGTTGAAGCCACGCGTGCGGAGGAAATTCTCAAGGCAGAGGAGATGGCTGCAAAATTCCGTGCAACTGGAAACGTTCCAAAGAAGCTTCTTGGGTGCTTCTGAAATTAAAATTATTTGTTCTCATTTCCTAGCAAAAGGGAAGACTTTCAGTTCTTACCTGTAAATTTTTCCTGTTTGCGTGTAATCTGTTTGGAAAAGCATTGCATGATTATTATTGCTTTTTGTATAGGCACAGTATGTTTTGTTTGTAAGAAACAAAGTTTAATATTTAATGACATGAGTTGAGAAGTTTAAATGAATATGTGTACGGGCAACCTCCAAAAACTAAAATCTGACTGCATTGTTACCGTACACAAGGGCATTAGTGTGACTAGTCATCATAGTCAATTATATTTACATCCTTCAAATTTAGGTTTCTTATTTTGATCTTGGCTTCTCTCCTAGATTATACTTGGACAAGGATCACCTCCAGTTGCACAGTAAGTCCATTTCTTCCATTTTCGTAAATAAAATACATCCCAACATTTTTGTAAGATGCATTCTAGTATTTTCCTACTGTGCATCTTAATATTTTCCTACTGTAATAGGTGACGTGGCCATTTCTAGACCACTCATTTCAAAATGGAGTAAATGGCACATTATTTTACTAGAGGTGATTTTCACCCATTATACTTCAACTTAATTTACACTTCATAATTACTTCTACGAACTATATATTGACACAAAGTGTGGGCTGAAATTATTCTGATTTGGTTAGATCTTCACATCATATCTTCGCATTTGTTATTTTGGTGCCCCCTCTAAGCCTCACCCCAGAGGGTGAGCATTGGTAAGATTACCTTATTATGATTGTGAGCATTGGTAAGATTACCTTATTATGATTTAGAGCTTACGGGTTCGAAATAAGGAAACATTTAGGCTGCATACATTTAACCCTACTAGACCCCGCAATGGCAGCAGCCTCGCAACCAAAATCAGTAATGATACCATATAATTTCACAGTAATCAAGTCATTTTTAGTGGCAAGGTCCACTGTTTTTGTGAGGCACTTCAGGGATCAATCAATTAAAGAAACACCAATCAATTGGAACATTGAAGATGCAGAATTAATTATGCCAAAGTTAGCAAAGACAGCAAAACTAATCTAATAATATTAGCACCAAATATTAAATCACCATGACAAAAGATACATGACCCAAGGAGTACAAAAGTACATAAGAGGTTTTAATGGATTCAAGGAACACGTGTATTAACCAAACCTAAGCCTCATCATAATAAGGTGGATGAATCATGACATATATAGATATATATCCCATTGCACGTACTTCACAGCTGGAGATACCAAAAATTGTCCAGCTCAAATTCAAGAAAGGGAGGCTTCAAAACATACAGTATGCTATCACCCAAACTTCAAAGGGAGCAGTGTAAGGAGCTTTCAGTCAGAATGGAAGGATATAAGTCATAGTTCTCCGTTTGACCTAGGAAGCTCATGTCATTGTTGCTCGGAAAATCTAATAGCAGCTGTAATGCTGTGTCGGATGAATCCTCCGACTCATTGGAGCTTGATGAATCTGAACCAGCCACGACATTGTCAAGGCATGGTTTGCTGATCTTGATCTTGGATTCTTTATCTTTGTTTAGACTGCTTCCTGTGGCAGACGAACCAGCTACAACGAGAGCCATCTCCATTGTGGTTCCTGAAACTGATCCGCCTTTTGTTGACGAGGAAGCTTGAGAAGTTGGGCTTTGACATGCAGTTTTATCACTCTTGTTAAACTTCCGAAATGATTCTCCAACTTCAGAATTCCATATGCGCAGGAAATAGTCAGAACCAATTCTTTGCAAAGGTGGTGGATTGAAGAGGAATGACTCCCTTGAAAGCCTAGCCTCAGCTTCAAGCCTAGCACTCTCCCACTGTGCCATATGGCGGGTGGAAGGCGACGAGGGTGGTTTAATTGTTGGTCCATAGGTTATGGAGGCCGGTTCATGAGTCTGTGGGTTGATGCCCATGCAAAGCAGTCGCTTCCTCAAGTGGGTGTTCCATAAGTTCTTGATCTCATTGTCTGTCCTTCCTGGTAGTTGAGAGGCAATCGCAGCCCACCTGAATATGTGGTTTAGTATTTGAGATAGTAATCACAGCACCATCAAATTATCTTCAAGGCACCAAAAGAGTGAAATATTGCATGAAAAAAAGAAAAAAAAAAAAGAAAAAGAAAAAGAAAAAAAAAATACACTAGGAACAACCCACCACATACAAAGATAACATTGTTTTGTTACCCAAAATAAAGCAAGTGAAAATTGTCCATGTTGGCAAACAATTGCTCTCATCTGTTGTATTATTGGTAAATAATATTAAATGGAAGTAATAAACAGTTCGTTCTCAGCCTTTAACAAGATTACATGACTATATTGTTGGATTAAAATCTTACAAAATGTGATTTTTATAGCTTGAGTCAAGTCCTTTATAATCTATGTACCAAGAGAAGAATGCAATGATTGCTGGTTTAGCCGATACATATGCAAATAGAAGTCAATGATATGATCCAAGCATTGTTGCAGAAAGTCATAGCGCACCTTGTAGAAATCAAAGATTGTGAAAAGCCTTTTGAGCTTGGGTTCGCATTGAATTTTATTTGCCAACACACACTCATTCTCACATTCCCCCCCAAACACACAATACATGCCCACCTGAAGGGAGTTCAAATAGTACAGATTTGGTTAAGACAATTCGTGTACAATATCCAAATTAAAAATAGATTTTATATTTTCACAACAAACCATATTTTGCATCCAATATAAATTTGAAGCATTGGCAGACCTAATAAACCTGCAAGTGGTATGTTTTCTTTCTAATTCACATTATTATGCATGGGCAACTAGAAAATTTTCTCCAAGATTTTCTAGAGACGAATTGCAGGTAAAAAAAAAAAAAAGGTTCCTAAGTGATGCTAGTAAAGAGGAAAGTATTTAGTTGTTCTCTAAAAAAAGCTAAAATATGGAATGACCAGAACATGTGCAGTCTAGTGTAATTGTTTCTTGTGTATGATTCTATAACTGTTTCAAGAGATTATCAGGATAGGCGGATTTCAAGTTTCAAAGGTTAGTCATGCTTCCGGAACATGTGCAGCGTAGTGTAATTGTTTCTTGTGTATGGTTCTACAACTGTTTCAAGAGATTATCAAGATAGGGGGATTTCAAGTTTCAAAGGTTAGTAGTAGGGCTGCAAGTTGGGCTGACCCAACCCAGTCCAGCCCCAACCCAACCTCAACCCGAATCGGGTTGGATTGGACTAACCCGAATTGTACTTAACATGGGTTGAGATCATAACTCGGATCAAATTTTTTTGGGCGAGTTGGGTCGGGTTAACGGGTTGAATTTTTTAAAAAAAAATTTATTTTTTAAAAATTTAATTATATATATATATATATAATTTTTTTTTTGAATTTATATATATTATATTTTATATATATATATATGTACATTATATATATTTGATTTTATTATTATTAAAAATATATATTTTTTTAGGGCAATTATTTCTGCCTCCCCAATCGCCTCAATCTCTCCTCATTCTCTACTCTGAAATTGCCCCCCCCCCTCTCTCTCTCTCTCTCTCTCTCTCTGTGCAACTGCAAGCTACAAAATCAACCAAGAATCACAAGTTCAAAACCCATATATTTCTGTTTATCCATCTTTCTGCAAGAATCAAAAGTTCAAAACCTATGGACTTTCTCTCTCTCTGCAACTGCTAACTTGTATGTATGGGTTTTGTTTTAATTTATTTTTGGAAGTCACGACGGCGGAGGGACACCGACGGTGGATCAGTGGCTGACGCGAGGGATGCCAGCGGCAACGGCAGAGGAACGCCGGCGGCGACAGAAAGAGAAAGAAAAAGAAGAGAGAGAAAGAGAAAGAAGAGAGGAGAGAGAAAAGAGGAAAAAAAAAAAAAAAAATTAAGCCCCCCTTTCTACTCTCAGGTTTCGTCGACGGCGGCAGAGACAGAGAGAGGAAGAAGAGAGAGGAGAGAGAAGGAGAAAAAAAAAATGGATTTTTGGTTCGGTTCGGGTTGAGCCGAGCCCAACCCTAATACGTCTGGGTTTTGATAAAACCCAACCCAAACATGAACCCGATTTGTGAATATAAGCCCCAATTTCAAATTTTTTGGGTTGGGCTTGGGTTGGGCTGGGTTAACCCGCCCAAGTTGCAGCCCTAGTTAGTAGTGCTTCCGAACATGTGCGGCGTAGTGTAATTGTTTCTTGTGTATGGTTCTACAACTGGTTCAAGAGATTATCAGGATAGGGGGCTTTCAAGTTTCAAAGGTTAGTCATGCTTCATTGGAAAAAAAAAGGTTAATTAATGAATTAAGGTTTTTATTAAGTTTATACAACTGTAGCAATAAAACATTATCTTTTTTGGCAAGTTAGTTAGAATTTTATAAAGATCAATATACACTCTCTTGGCTAAGAAGTCTAAAGCCGGAGAAGGAAAAACCCAAGAACAAAACGGCACTCTGACAACCAAACAGGCTAGGAAAAAAAGTAGAATCTTTTACAAAAATATATGTTCTTTTTTAAGACATTTGATTAATTGTATAGTTTTATGTGCTCTTACATGGAGAAAGCAAAGTTGATTCCCAAATAATGGGAGGAATTCTAGTAGAAAAACCAGTGATAGAGTAGATTCAAGTATAAAATGATAAAAACACCTGTTTCCAAGAATGCCATGCAACTGTATGACAAGCTTTTCCTCTTCAGGACTGAAGGGACCACGTTTAATATCTGGCCTAAGATAGTTTGTCCACCGAAGCCGGCAACTCTTTCCACAACGAAGAAGACCTGCAAACATAGAAACTGTCACTATCCATATAAACACAAAGTTGTTTCACCTTCATCTTTTTTCTTCTTTAAGAACCCAAGGTATGTTCCTCCGGAAGCTGAGGACACTTCTTCCTTTACACAGGAACACCGTCCTTGCATATTAAGAACTATCTTTAAATGATAATCGGTAAATTGTTTTAGGGCACAGTTACAATTAATAGTCTTCCTAAAATACGATTATAGTTAACAACACTAATATGGCAAAAATAATTAAACTACATATGAAGCGATGGGCACAATGAAGCTCAAGGATAGAACTTTTGAAGTTAAAGTTCATTTGGCCCAAAGAAGAACATAAATACACATTAATTCGCCAAATGCGTATTCAAAGTTTAACAAAAGTGGCTAGTTACAAGCATTGCAGGTCCCCCATATGCCTCTAAGCAAACAAACACCGTCTCATATGAAATATGAACAACAACTATCCTTAATTAGTCAAACATGGAAACGGGTATGCTTTACTATTTACTAAGATCACGTATAACAGTAAAAGTTACCTTTAAGTAACTATCTTGTTACTATCTGAAGTATTTACCATACTTTTAAGACAAAAATCAAAGTAACTTCTTCTAGTAAAACATTATAGTATCTACTTCAAAGAGGCATTCAAAATATAAAAGCACCCAATCTGCAATTGAAAGGCAGGAAATGCATACCGCTTGCATTACTTTCTTTAGTGGTTGAAGAAATGCAAGTATAAAAAGAGTTGAAAATTTGTTCAACAACAACCACCACCAAACCCTTTTCCCAACTACTTTGGGTCGTCCGTTACATAAATCTTATGTTTATGTTTCCATTGCGCTCTATTTAATGCCATACAGTGCACAAAAGAGAACTCTACCAACATGTAATGAAAATTATGGGAAACACCATCTTCCATAATATTGTATTTTAGGACCAATTTTCCTAGACAACTGTAAATGTGTCCCCCTCTTCCCCCAACTGATTAATTAATTTTCATTCTCTATTTTTCCCAGTAACAAAACCCACCCCAACCCCAGATTGATAACAAAAACGAACACTACAACACAATGAAATTTTTTAATACTTGGCCCAAAGGAGCCAGATGAAGCACCATTAAAGTCAGACCACACAATATCACAAAATAAACTTCCAACTATCGCACAAGCAAAAGCACAAAAAGCCAACGAAACGAAATTTAGTAACTGATCACCGTACCATGCTATCGTCCAAAGCCCACCGACTCACCAACTATGTGTGTGTGTGTGTGTGTGTAATATGTTTATGTATGTATGTATAACGAGTCTACTCATTCCAGTTAGTTTAGGTGAACAAAATCTTGGAACAGCCAATGATTTCAATGTAATACCCAGTCAGACAATCGATGTGATTAACTTGCAAGTCGGTGAGTTGAAAGAGTTGACTCAGTAGAGAAACAGAGATAGAGAGGAATAAAACAGAGGGACAGAGAGGGGGGCAAAAGAAGGATGTGGGAGGAATTAACCTGCTTGCTTAGGGAGAGAACGCCAGCTTCCATGGCCGTTGTTGTTGATGTATTTAATGAGAAGTTCATCTTCTTCAGGAGTCCAAGGCCCTTTCTTCAACCCTCTCTTATCACAACAAGGTGATCTCCCCATTCTTCTCTCTCTCTATATGTTTCTCTCTGTTAAATGATCGAACACGTAAATGACAACATACTTTGATGAATAGGCTTTAATCTTTGAAATGAAGTGAGAAGTGAACAGGGAGAGTGATTAGACTTGTCAAGAGAATACTATAGCAATCTCTGGCTTTAAATTGTCATCTATATTCAATGTTGATTCTTTCTAGGGAAATCGAAGTGAGTGGAGAGGACGATCAGCGACTTTCAAGCCGGTCATTATTCACATTTAATACAGAAATGATGTGTGTGTATATATATATATACATATATACACGATTACATATAGGCACCGCCGAGAAAATTGAATCATTGATTCAGTGGAACAAGAAAGTTGAATTAAATGCAGATGTAAGAAAAGAGAGGTAAAGTTTCTAGAGAAAGAGAAATTTGCAGGTCACAGGGGATGCAGTAAAGATGAGAGGGAAAGAGCATTAATGGCGTATTCAAAGGAAAGGACACAATATATATGTAATGAATGCAGAGAGAGAGGGAGCAATATTAATGGCGGTGACAGAGACCTATGCACATAGTACGGAATATGTTTGTGTGTGACCGCGTTTATGGCTGCAAGTCGTGAACAGTTCGGTTAAGCTTGGTTCAACCTCGGTTAAACAAATGAGCCAGTTTGAATTCGAGTTTGATTTCTCTATTAATTGAATAAACGAGTCGGTTTTCAGTAATGCTGATCTCGATTCGTAAACATGAACTCGTGTATATTTATTTTTTAGTTTATTTTTATGAATTATAGACTCGTTATAGGACTCGATTACATTTATTTTTATTTTTTAATAAAATTCTTTAAATTTTGAAATTATAAGATAAATATACAATATTTTACTAAACAAGCTGCTCGAGTTCGAAGACGAACTTGAACAAAATTTTACTATAAATTTAATTTATATTTTAAAATGAGCCGAGTCAAAGCTTTTTAACACCATAACTAATCCGAACTTAATTTTTTAAACTCATCACAAGTCCAAGCAATTTAAGACTCGGCTCGATTCATTTGCAGTCCTAAGTGCGTCTCTCTTGCTCTCATGGTGGTAATAAGTCAATTTAACCCTCCTGATTAAAAAATAAACAAATTTAAATCCCCGTTGTATTTGAAACGATCATATCTTAAATTCAAGCTATTGATGCGATATTCCAAACATACCATAGTGTTAGCAACTTTACTGAAAGTGTTACAAGGAAGCCCAACTTTTACTGGAAGTTTTACCAGGAAACTTGGGGTTTCATGAATTCATTAAGGTATGTCTGATACATGTTTTGTTTTTGATTTTTTTTTTTTTTTTTTTGTCGATATTGTATAGTAAAAAAAACATGTGTTGATAAAAAATATTTTGTTTTGGACTGTGTCAAAATGTTTCGCGATTAGTGACAAAAAATCAAAATACTAATTTAATATTTTTACATGTTTAAAGTGTAGTGATGAACAATATAAAATGAATAAAAGAAAAAAAAAAATTAAAAACTCTTACATTTTAAAACTAAAAATTATTATTTTCATGATTTTACATAAAATAAATCTTACAATAAATAAAAGTTACCAAACATGTTTTCAATTGCTATTTAAAACACTTTATAAAAAAAATAAAAAAATAAAAAAATTGTTTCGAGTTAAAAACAAACCGGAACCAAACAGACCTTAGAGAAAAATTTAAGAGGAGGAGTCTATTGGTGAGTGAGCGCGTGAGTGAAGACAGGTGGATGTTTGGGTCCGAGGTCTGAATAGTGAACAGAGAGAGGTCGTACTAGTGGTATTAATATGTAGTACTGTAGTAGTTTGGTCCCAAATGGGTCTATTCAGCATTCAGTGTATTCAATGCGGTCAAAATTGAAGTCAAAGACACCGGACAAAGTAGTAGAGAGAGAGAGAGAGAGAGAGAGACTGTATTGGCACCCGATTACTCTCACCAACCCTTTCTGTTTTTGGTTAGGATTTAGCCTTCATCAACTCTCCACTGGTAAAAGTTGTAATCCACCGATTTTTCATGAAATTTTTTTTTTTTTTTTGATGAAAGATACTGCATTTTTCAATGGATAAAAAAATAACCATTGCTATATAAAAAATTACAAATAATGCTTTTACTTTATAAAAAGTGCATATAAAGTATTTTATTTAAAATATTTGTAGCAAATGACCGCCATGAGCGACAATTTTGACTAATTTTTTTTATAAAAATATTATTAAAGGCATTTTAGGTATTTCATTCTTTAATTTTTTTAAAGAAAGTCAATAATCTAATTTTTTTTTGTAAAAATTCCCAAAAATTTTAAATTAGTATATTTTATTCGTCTTAGGGGCATTTTCGATATTCCAATTTTAAAATTAAAGAATTGTCCTTATTACTCAATTTAAAAAATTATTGAGAAGTTTTTTGAACACCAAAAGTATTTACACTGGCATTTTTTTTTGCACTATACCCTTAACTAATTATACAAGTCATAAGTTAGAGTCTAATTTAACCATGGATTCAACCCCAAACCAGTTCATTTAACCTTGGATTCAACCCCAAACCAGTTCAAGCTTATTGTACATACTGCAATTAATGTTGCAATAGAGTCACAATTAATGTTGTGTTTAGAGCATCAAATCAGCTTAGATTTTAAAATTAGAAAAAATTTTAATTTAAAATTTAAACTAAGGTTATGTTCGACTACAAATAATTAGAGTCGTAAATTTTTTTTAAAAAAATTAATTCAATTTTTTGAGTTATTTTTTATCAATTTTAATTTTAAAACTTTAATTTCATGCCAGCCTAAATTTATTCAGATGTAAAATCTAAAGCGCTAATCCCATGATCACTAAATTATTTTTAAAAAAATTAATTCAATTTTTTGAGTTATTTTCTATCAATTTTAATTTTAATTTTAAAACTTCAATTTTATGCCAGCCTAAATTTATTCAGATATAAAATCTAAAGCGCTAATCCCATGATCACTAAATTATCATAAAATTGGCATTACTGATGGATTGAGGATTCAAAACCAGTCACCCTCATCGCTAGGCTTGCATTAATTGAAGTGCTGCCTAGAAATAAAGAGGAAAGAGATGACTAGTTATGCACCAAAAAGAAAACAAAAATGCTGTCATGATGACAACACAGAGAGTAATAATGTCAAATGCATTGACTACGGCAACCATTTTTTTGGTGGAATTCATGGAGTAGAGTTTCTCCGTACTAATATGAAGTTTAATTAGAAGCGTTCTTCAATTGAATTAATAATAAAATTTAGGATAAAATACAGCCACACACTTTAAAATTTGATAAAAAAAATATTTAAAAAAAAATTTACTAATTTTTTAGACAAAAACATTCCTTGAAAGTTCAAAAATGAATAAAGTCACCCCATTTACTGAAAAATTAATCAAATTACCCTTTAACTATTTAGGAGACTTTTTTAACTTTACCATTTAATAAATTGGACCAATCTACCCTTATGAACAATTTATGCATAAAAAAAAAACTTTATATTGCTCACTTTTTTTTTTTTTTTTTGTTATTTACTTTATTAATGTCCCAACTTCTTGAAAATGTAGACGTCTAAAATGATTTTTTTGATCTAATACATATATTTCAAATAAATTATATTTTGTTATTACTTCTTTTTTTTTTCTTTTTTATTTTTAAATTAAGATGCTTAATTCTTTCATCTAAAAAAATTAAACCAATCTCTTTTCCTTAAAAATATAAAATATGGTACCAGTATAACTTTATGCATCTTAAATTATATATGAAATATTATGCATTTCCCAACATAAAAGGGGGAAAAAAATAATAATAAAACAAAGGAAAAAAAAAAAAAAAGAGGCATGCATAAAGTTAAGATGCATAAAGTTATAGTAGTACCTATTTTCTTTTATGTTGGGAAATGCAGAATATTTGATATATAATTTAAGATGCATAAAGTTATACTGGTACCATATTTTTTATTTTTAAGGAAAATAGATTGGTTTAATTTTTTTAGATGAAAAATTAAGCATCTTAATTTAAAAATAAAAAAGAAAAAGAAAATAAGTAATAACAAAATATAATTTATTTGATATATATGTATTGGATCAAAAAATCATTTTAGACGTCTACATTCTTAAGCAGTTGGGACATTTATAAAGTAAATAAATAAATAAACAAAAAGTGAACAATATAAAGTTTTTTTTTTTTTTAACTTTTTTTTATGCATAAATTATTCATGAGGGTAGATTGGTCCAATTTATTAAATTGTGAAGTTAAAAAAGCCTCCTAAACGATCAAAAGGTAATTTGGTCAATTTTTTATGTAAAGAGGCTTTGTCCATTTTTGAACCTTCAGGGGTATCTTTGTCCAAAAAATTGATAAGTTTTCTCTGAGTGTCATTTTGTCACATCTCAGGGGGTGTGGCTGTACTTTATCCTAAAATTTGACTGCATAAACAGAGTCTATCCACTATTCTCAACTACAACTAAAAACTTAAGTTAAATGAATAAAATTTTAGTGCATAAATAGAGTCAATCCACTATTCTTAATTAAAATCAAAAGCTTAAGTTATTAAATGAGACTAACACTCAGCCCATATATATACCCATTCACTTTTTTATTCAGAATTGTGGAACAAGCTCCCCTTATTACAATTAGCAACATTGATCAAAAAAAAAAAAATACTTTTTAATCGAAAATACTTGATTTCCCATTCATTCAATAAAATGAGCTCTTACCAATTTATGCGAATATATATTGGAAGGAAAGAAAAAAAAACATAGGTTATCTTTTCAAAGTTTTTCAGAAATGGGGAAAAAAAAAAACCAATATTTTTGTCAAATACGAAATTATTCATTGTATTTGGAAGATTTAGAAATAATTCAACAATTATTGATGAATAAACCTTAACAGATTCAAGAGATTTGGACAAACAAAAAAAAAAGAATTTTGTATCCAAAGTCTCAACTATTTTTGTCAATTTGCAGCTACAGCCATAGCCTGTATGGAAAAAGATTCATAAAAAATCACTGAGCAATGACATGGGATCTGCAACAAGTTGATGCTATAATGATCAGAAGCACAAACAAGCTAGCAAGGGTAGAAAAACTAGGGAGAAACCATGAATTTTATGCATAAAGCATAATACACAATCTTTCTAACCCCCCAAAAACAAAAGAAGAGGTCATACTGCATACATATCATTCAATAAAAGACAAAACTAGTCTCAAGTGCAAATTAAACCAAAGGCAATTTTACAGAGGACCTAGCTTCTATCTGGATTTTTTTGTACCATTCTATAATTTTTTTTGGTCCCCTTCAAGGTTTTCAAGGGCTATGAGAAAGCCAGAAATCTAAGAAGGGCTACTACAAGGGTTCTGCATGTTGAAGCAACCTGAAACCTTCCATGAACCAATGCCTCGATTTCGAAATGCAACCCTCAGGTGCTGATATATTATATATCTTCTCAAACAGGCAATCCTGTGAACAGAGCAAAACAGGGACAAAAAACAAATAAGTTATCAATTAGCAAATACCAAGTGTATCTCCAGTATGCAAAATCTAGAAAGAAAGCTAAAATACCTCAAGGATTTTAATTTAATTTAATTTTTTTTTTTCCTTCTAAAAAAAAATATGTGGTTCAGGCTAAAACCTTGAGAGTGCCAGACAGGCATCTAATAAATCACTCATGTACCTACAACGTGGTTTTGTAACATAACATAAGCTAGGTTGGTTACTTGTGTTCTGAAGAATCTCTCAAATCCCTTCATAGGGGCTAATCTCTCATACCAAACATTTCAGCAGAAATAGATCTTTATCATACATATCGATAGTAAGTTCATGACCAGATTAAAAAAGAGGAGAAGAAAAGTTCACGACTAATAACAAATAATCAACTATTCAGGAAAACCCCAAATCTAAATATACATGCTGATTAGCTGATAAAAAAAGGGTTCACATTGACTAGAGAGTGAAAATACAGAGTAAAGATGAGACACTAACAATATAAAAAAGATCCAATAACATGGAAAGGAAAATGAAGCATCCTCATTCCAGTGCATGAAACGTACATAATCCAAATAAAAGCTCCTCTTAGAGTTTTAAACAACTATTTAGTTACCTGTAATACATGAAAATTAATATAAATATTTATTATTTTTTTTTTTTGATAAGTGAAAATTAATATAAACCTTCAGAACATAAATATCACAAATTTACAATAGCAAAAACTAAATTCCAATCTCAAGGGGTCACATGAGTCAATTAAATATTCCAATAGGACACCATAACAAAAACCAAGAAATATTGTAACAAGGACCAACATTAATAAGAATAAAATTCACTTTCAAAAAAATGGCTTTAGAAAAAAGTTGCACTTGCCCCTAATTGAAGTTTGCCACTTGCGATTGTTAAAAATGTGTGACAAATTACTATTGCAACACAATTATTATCAAAAGGGATGAAAAATATGCTATTGTAAATTGACATTTTTCCCACCGATTATCATAATTATTCTCCTCTTCTTTCCTCTCCCGTTCTCTCTCCCCTCTACCTCTTCTATTGCCACCTCCCCCACCACTTACACTGCCACAATAATAAATTTTATGGTTGACAGAAAAATCAGGTGGTGGGGTTTCATCTTCAGTGTTTAGGTAAAATTAGGTAAATGAGGCCCTCAAATGGGATGACAATCAGCCCAAGAATCATCCGGATTGGCTCCCACAGAGTAAATAGTTTCCATGAAAATTTAGTTTCTGACATGAAGTTATGGGAGGGGAAGGAGCAGTCAAGATCGTCATGGCAGTGGTTGAGGAAGTTGTATAGGCCATTGACAGAAGCGGTGGTTGAGGAAGAATGATGCATCATTGGAAGTAAGAAAAAGATGGTGTGGTGTGAAAAAGGCGATGGAGATCGATAGGAATTTTATTTGAGAAGTAGTAGTAAACACTTTTATGATATATAGCATCAGAACTCAGGTTTTCTATATGATGGAAAGAATTGATTGTTGGGCATAATTATGGGCGTTTCCTTTAGAGTGGAAGGGACATTTAGAAATCAGCTATTAACATTTTTTAATGGATAGAAATGTACAGGTTGAAAAAAGGTTGTGTGTGTGTGGGAGAGAGAGAGAATGGAGTATATTGTCCATAAAACAAGGACTGTCTGTAATTTCATACATTTTAAGAGTAATAAGGTCATTTCACACAGTTTGTTGGGTATTTTGGTTAGTACATTCAATTTTCAGAACGAACTAACAGCAATTTGGACAGAGAGTAGTCATTGTTATCAAACGCCAACATTCAAGGGAGCATGGTGTAACTTTTTCGAAAATTCATCCCGAGTGTAATTTGACTTGACCTAATGGGAGGTCCATGTAATTTACCCTAATAATAAATATGCATGTCTAGTTGAGAACCGTCTCTTTGTATCATAAAAGTACCACATAGGAAACTCAGCACTGAAATAATTAAAAGACCCCACCAAAGTGTCTCCTCCGCCTCCTAGAGGAAACTTAGTATTGCAGTCCCAATAACAAAACTGAAATGGGAACATAGCGCTAGAACATCGCAATTACTCACCGTTGTTACCAATGTGGACCACATATCAAGATAACAATCACATCTTCAGCGACAGTAAATAGCCTGATCTATATGCGGAGGAATCTGCTTTATCTCAGTACCAAGTTCTTGCTCAATCCTATACCTGTTAAAGGAGAGCATAAGAAATTATCGACTCCAAGAAACAACCTAAAAATTTTATTTTTAATTAAAGGAACAATATACATACAAGTTAAAGCGGTCCTCATACGTGATCAAATTCACTGCTAAACCAAGGTGTCCAAACCTCCCAGATCGACCAACCTGTATGAGAAAAAAAATATATCAGCAAGAAAATAGAACAAATGCAGAGAGACAAAGCATATGGAAATTAAGTCTTACATACCCTGTGCAAATACGTCTCTGCGTTTTTTGGAAAATCAAAGTTAATAACAACATTGACCGCTTGAATGTCTATTCCCCTTGTAAACAGATCTGCAGTTCCATCCCATAAAAGTAAAGTAAAGCACAGTAACAATCTGAAATAGGCATTAAGCTACAAGAAAAATTGACTAAACAAAGCTTTTTCCAAACTATTTGGGATCTAATCTATTTTAGTAATTCTATTGTAAAACGCACATACAAAAAAGGGGCAGAATGACAAAATTGGACTGTTCCAAAATTCAAACGAAGATCGGGTGCAATTGTAAAAACAGATGTACTATCAGTGTAGGAAACCGTACAAAGGGTGCATAGGTAAGCAAAAACCAAAAAAACAAAGATTGGAAGTAATTATTAGTTGTGAATATGAATTAGGTTTGTTGTTGAACAAATCCAATATCTGAAACATATGATCATTTTCAGTAGTGAATTTAAAAAGATCTAAAGATATATTTGAAATGTCTAAACAATAAGCAATAGATCATCTTTTGTACTCCTTTCAAAATTATTAATAACTTATCACACATTACTCGGAGCAACATAAATAACAATAATAAGTATGCCATGCAATGTATTTACAGAAAATAGTGGTGGCATCAGCATTATAAAAACTACAGCACACCAAAATATCTTACCTGTACAAACAAGATTCCTGCATGCACCATTACGGAAATCATGAAATACTCTGTTGCGATGATCTTGAAGCATCTTCGCATGAATATAGAAGCAAGAATAACCAAGCTCTGTAATTTTCTTTGCCAGCAGTTCTACCCGATTCACCGAATTGCAGAAAATGATTGATTGGTTGATTTGAAGCTGTAGAGACACTAAGAACATACATTATCCGTGAAAAGAGCAATTAACTGAGCATCCTCCAGTTAGAAGACAAACCTTTGAGAAAAGAGTGTTTAGGCAGTGAACTTTTTGTCTTTCTTCGACAAAAGCATAAAATTGTGTTATACCCTTAAGAGTAAGCTCATCCATAAGGTTGATAATATAGGGCTTATGTAAATATCTGTCTTTGAAATCCTTAACAGTAACAGGAAATGTGGCTGAAAACATCAAAATTTGTCGATTTGCAGGCAAAAAACGAATCAGTTGCTCTATTGACGGTTGGAATTCTGGAGATAAAAGCTTATCAGCCTGAAAGACATTAAAGGCACATGCCATAAGATTCTCGCACTTTAAACATTGAACCCAAGTATATTAAAACCATGATAGAATATACATAACTAATGTTACTTAAATCTTGAATCCATACTGGTGCCAAAACTTTATTCCAAGCATCTAACTTTTAACAATTATAAAAAAGTAAGGAGGGCGGACAAAGTGCGATTAATAACCACCGAGCCTTTAGCTCAAGTGATATATCCTCCACTTTTCAAATGGGAAGTTATAATCGAGTAATACAAGATATTATTATGTCAAAACCACAAACTTGTGAGCAAATGTTTTCCACTGACTTTTGTTCTCTCAAGGGAAAAATATTAAAAAATTAAACTTTCATGCATATCAATCTCCAGAAAAAGAGATGCTCAACCATGAAAAAATAAAAATTAAAATTAAAATTTAATGACAACCCATATAGCCATTCAAAATGACTTCATTTGTCAACTTTCTAAATCAAAACATGACACACACACACGGAAAAAACACAAATGTTGGCCACTGGATAAACAAAATTAATGAGATCCAAACCTCATATAAATTACCTCATCCATAACAAGCATTGAGCAGTCTTTTAAAATGCAGACTCCCTTTTTCGCAAGATCTAATATTCTTCCAGGAGTTCCAACGAGTAAATGAACTGGTTGATACAAACGCATTATATCATCTTTTAAGCTGGTTCCACCAGTAGTAACCATCACTTCAATTTTCAAGTGTTTCCCAAGCTCCTTACAAACCTGTGACGTCTGAAGAGCCAATTCTCGTGTTGGAACAAGTATAACAACTGCAAAAAGAGGCAGACCTCAGGTATAAAAGCAATAAGAACCCAAGCTAAGTATTGAACAAAGCCAAGAGTAAATCCGGACTAGGCACATGCTTAAATAGAATTCTAGAAGTTCATGCTATAGCTAGACAAGTATCAAGACCCAGAATGGATACAGGAATTACAATCAATCAATTCAGCCTAAAAGTTTAATATCACTGTTTCAGATACGGTTCAAGTTTGACCTGACCAAGTGTAGGAAGCCATCTACTATTGGGCCATGATAAATTACCGGTCAAGGAGCTCGCAGAAAGGAACCACCTACTGTTGGCGTTGGGCCGTGATAAATTACTGGTCAAGGAGCTCACAGAAAAGATTATCCTTTCTAGGTGTTCAGATCCAATGGAACTAACTCAATTTGCCCAAATGCACCAGCAAAATATACCAATGGAACTAACTCAAATTTCTAAATAACCGCATCTACATTTCTTTAACTTGTAGTTGAATTTCTTTTTTTTTCTTTTCTTCTGGCAATTATAATCAAGATGATCATTCATCCAACTGCAGTAACCCATCCATGAATTAATCTACTCATATAGTCATCTAATTTTAGCTCCTAAAAATATTAGTAAGAGAAAAATACTCTCTTCCTAAACCAAAAAAGTACTGCACTTGTAGGAGATAATATTTCCAGTCAGGTGCCCCTAATAGTGCATTTATTTGTACTTGCAAAATCTCAGGCTGTCAAGTGTGAGAATGTGGGTTAAAAATCTAATAACAGCCGCTTAGTGCAAAACGCAAATAATGTTCATGTTAGATATATATCCAGTCTACTTCTTCCAGCACCAGCACTCTTGTAACAGGGACCACATTACGTACTCATCAAAAAAACAAAACAAGGACCACATTACGTAATAACCCTTCTACATACGTAACATACCTACATGATGATGTAGAACTCAACCAACACAGAGAATGTTATATCATATATTTCCATAAGCAATGTCAATATCATAAAAATACTACATACACTAAGCTATCAAATGGTTGAGATCAAAACCTTGAATAACATTGTTATCGTGATCAATTTTTTCCAATGCAGGAATGCAAAAGGCAGCAGTTTTCCCAGTTCCGTTTTTAGCTCTAGCAAGAATATCGCTTCCCGTTAAAGCAATTGGAATACTTTCCTCTTGGATCGGTGATGGACTTTCAAACCCCTTCTCATATATCCCCATAAGCAGCTCACGCTTCAGGAAATAGTCTTCAAATTCATTTCCTTTGGTGGCTGTCACATCCTGGAAGAAAAACATGGAATAGCTCATCAGGACTGACATTAATGTCGATCGAAAATGACTATATATCTGATCATAATGCTCCAAAAGAAAAATAAGCGAACATCATAGAACTAAAATCCTAAACTAAGAAATGAAATGAATAAAATTGTTTCTTGTATGGTATTTTAAATTTTTAATCATACCTCCGTCCTATACCGAGTATCAGGCGGCGGAATTTTTAGCCGTGCCTTCCAATCTTGTGAACTAAGGACAAAGGCAAGATAGAATGATAATTAAGATCTTGTCACTGAACAAACAAAACAAAATTATCTAACAGAAAAGCAAAGAAAAAAGGATGCTGTACATACAGTAGTCACTTTAGTAAACTTTTAAACATCAAGTACATACAAAAAAAAAAAAAAAATTGATAAGTAAGATTTTATTAAAAACGCTCAAAAGGGGAGCGGAACCCAAGGAAACACAAGGGCCACAAGGCGCCTTAAACCTTCTAAGAGGCCAAAAATACAATAATCTCCTCAACAGATCTATAATCTCTCCCTGGAACCCAACAAAAAAGAGTCGAAATAATAAAAAACTTAAGCGTAGAAATAGGTTTCTTCTTTCCATCAAAATATCTCCTATTTCGCTCGAGCCAAATGCACCACCTAATAGAAAGAGGTGTAGCCCTCCAAGCCTCCTGAATGAGAACCCCAACAGAGACACCTCTCCAAGCCTCAATCAACCCTCTAGAGGAACAAGGCATAACTCAATGGACCCCAAATAATCCAAGCATCAAATCCCAACAGTCTCTGGTCATGCTGCAGTGCAAAAGAAGGTGGTCAACTGTCTCCTCATCACACAAGCACATATAACAATAATTGACCACCCCCAAATTATCCTGGGTTAAAATCTTGCCCTGGACAGAAGTCCAAGCGAAAAAGGCTACCTTAAGGGGGGCCTTAGAGCAACTCCAATGCTCTCTCATTTGGGCCTCTCCAATGGGCTCTTATTTGAGCTCTCAAAATTTGAGATTCTTAAATTTCTTCTCATATATGGTAGCTGCCAAATTTTTTTGGCAAGTCTCTCATTTCTCAAAACGGTGCCGTTTCTCACCAATCATCACCCACTCGCATCTCTATATGTATATTATATATATAATATATAATATACATATTATATATATTATATATATAATATATAATATACATATTATATATATAATATATATAAACCGAAAAAAAAATTATATAAAAAAATTAATTCACAAATAGTGGTAAAAAAATTATAAAAAAATTGTTTTTTTTTTTGTCCTTTTTTGACAAGATATTTTAGATTTGTACTTCTTTTTAATTAGGTTTAATTTTAGTTTCCTTCTAATGTCTACAACTTGAATTGGAATGTGCCTAATATTAATATTACTGATGCAAATATGAATGGTAGGAATGGCAGTTGAAAAAAAATAGTGGTTGTGTTAAAAAATAACATTTTGCGTGAAATGTACCATTGGAGCAGAATTGTTAAAATGTGACATTTTGGCACTGTAACATCTGTCAAAATATAGATTTAGCATGCGAAAATAGGTTTTAGCATTGGAGATGCTCTTAGATCGCCAAACAAAATTAGAAGATACCTAATGAAATGTGTTAAACCAGAGAAAGACTACAACTTCAATTTTGAAGATAATAGAAGATTAAATTAATCAAATCTCCTCAATTTCTTTGCCTTCCTCTTATCCCCTGCCCAAAGCATTGTCCCTGATTTCTCACTTTACCTATCCTTGAAGCTTATCTTACTTGGAAATCTACTTCAACATGCAAATGAAATGAAAACGTAAAAGTAAATAATTATAAACCCTGCAAATTGGTTATATGATATATATACTGTAGTTATCCATGTCTAACATGTTTTATTGCAATCTAACGAAGCATTTTTTCTGAACCCTTTTTTACTCAACAAAGTAGTTACTATAACCTACCAATAAAAATAATTATTTTATTTTTCACTTATGTTTTCTGTACCTCCAAAAGCAAATAGTCTTCAATATGATTCTCCAATCACTTGTTTATGTGCATTTGACTCATTTAGTTTCAAGATCTATTCACTTCAATACTTCAATGCCTAAGATACCAATCACAAATATTTGCTGAAAATCTATCTTTCAAAACCACAGGCCTCAGTTCAAGTTTGTTACAACTTGGTGCTTCTGTTAGCAAATTTCGTGACAAAAGTATCAGTTTAGACATAGTTAACCCTTCTCTTTCCCTTTTTTTTTTTTTTTTTGAGTTAGTCTAGGTGAAAATATATATTGATTTAACCCTGCAGATGTTAAAAAACATGTTGATTAAGGATATACAAAGTTTGATGAAGACTGAGTAATGATCATAAGGGTTCTTTAATAATGGACTAAGAATGACTTTGATCACATCACACACATTAGAATAAGGTATAATCTTTAAATGAGATTGACCGACAATTTAAAATATGTTTCACCGCTAATTATAAGTTGTTTTTAAGTATTTGAAAACTTTATTTTAATAAAAAATTTGTCCAAAAACTATGTTACATGGACTCTTAAAAAGTAGGTGAAGTGCCCGTGCCATACATACAATACTTAGATTTGGGTAACTGAATATGTGATATGTGTCCGATACTTTTGGTTAGACATTCACCAAAAAAACATATCCAATAATTCAATAACATTATATTATTGCTTCAAAAAGAGTAGTTGCCTATATTGATCCATAAGCATTATGATACATAAAAACATCATTTTATTATAAACCATAAAATAAAAAAATTAATAATATGATTAATTTTTCTTTTTTTTACCGTTTGGCCTCCCTCTTATATTTTAGAGTTTAGACTGCTTACACTCAAGTAAACTCACTCCTTCACAACTGTGCTTTTTCTTTCTTCTCTCTACCAGTCTCGAACCTTGACCTGTGACTTGGAATTTAGGACCCAAAGCAACCAGAACAAAGGTAGACCAGTTCCTCCACAGTCCACACTAGTGCACTGGTATGCATTCCACATGGCCTACCATCTCAATCAATTCCCTTCATCGTATCAGCAATCCGCACCACTTCTAACAAGTCCAACATTCTATATTGTAATGCATAACTCTTTGTGGCTGTCTTGGTCTGTCCTCCTACCTTATAATGTGTCAAAATTCTAAAGGGGAAAAAAGGCCCCTGAATAAGATAGGTTATTGCAAGAGAACTAAAGAGACAACTGTTGTTTGTTAAGAATGTCGTGAATCAAGCACCGCACCTTGTCTCTAAGTTTTTTAATCTGAATCATAAAGAAGTTATCTTAATTTGTTACTTCAGCATAAAGAAGATTCTTAATCTGCAATTGCTACTTAAATTCAACATTGAATAACAGCAAAACCGGCAATCATGGAATCCCTAAAGGAATACCAATTCCCTTTTCTAATGCATGGAATTTTCAGTGTAGAGTCTGAGATTTCTATCATCAAGACATCAAGACGTAAAAAGCTAACCAGTCAATGGCTTATACTATTCAACCAGCCGGCTCAGTCCAGTACCTCTAGTGCAGACCCAAAAACCTCAAAGCTCTAAAATAAATTCTCAATGTCATGAGTTCAATAATTTACATCAATTTATTTCTAAAACTAACCAACTTCCATGTACTAAATGAATTATTACATTTCCCTGAAACTCAGTGTTAATCAATTAAAACCATTAAAAAGTACAAACCAGAATCGTATCGTTCATGCATATCCATAAAAATACTTCTGCATATACGAAACCGTACCTCGAATCAACGGCTTCCGACTGCACGGTCTTTTCAACTTCATCGAGGCTCGAATCGGCCCCCAATTGATTCCTCCTCAGCCACTGCTGTTGTTGTTGATGCTGTTGTTGTTGATGCTGTTGTTGCTGATGCTGCTGTTGTTGATGATGATGTTGCTGATGCTGAAACTGCTGATGGTTCTGCATTGGACTCCTCTGCACATACTGTTGGTGAGGGTTTCTTGGTTGAAAAGTAGGGTTTGCGTTGAAGTTCCCACCACGGCCACCGCCGAACCCCCGAGGATACTGTCCTCGCGTGTTCATTACAACAACAATTGAAACAAAATCCTACCGATTCGATCAAAATAGCAAACCGAAACCCTAACAAATCGATCAAATTCAACAAATAGAGAAAGAATATACAAATAAACGGTGGTATAGATTGAATAAAGCTACGGATTTCTTGTAAATTAAACGAAAATGATGAGCGTTAAGAGGGTCAGTATTTACGATAGAATTGGAGATTTGAAGCGAAAAACAAAGTTGTTTTTTCAGATGGAGAGTGAATGAAACTGAACGATTTCGTTAGTTTAAAATGAAAAAAAGATTTAGAGAGAGAGAGAGGGGGGAGGAGAGTGTGGTGGTGGTGGAGACACAGAATGGGGGTGATACAGTGGGAATTCTAGGGCGTCACAGGGTAGTTAAATTGCTATATGGTACCAATATTTAATTGGTTTTCTAGAACTTCCCAAATGGTCATGTTTTTTTGGGGTCAAATTGGTCAACCACAAAATCTTCTTCTTCTCTTTCTCTTTTTTTTTTTTTTTTTTTTTTTTTTAAATAAAAATAAAAAAAGATAAGGTATATATATGTTGGTTTGTAGAATACAATTCGCCTGCAACAGTAATTAATCAAATCCTTTTTCTTTTTCTTTTTTTAATTTGAGGGGACCAAAATAATATGAAAAATAATATAATTTTTGCTTTTTAAGTAAATTAAAATATAATCAAAATAGTAAGTCTAGTAACTTACTGCAACTATTCAGTATAAGAATCATTTTTCAATTAAAATTGGTAAGTTAAATTGACCCTTTTTAAGATTAGCTTTTATTGCTGAGTAAATCCTAGGTTTAGATAAATTTACAAAAACACATTAATAAGGTGAGTGTCCGAACTCAGAGTATTATTAGAATTTGTTGTGAATTGGCATTTTTGCTCTTTTTGTTTTTAATCGAAAATATTGTAAAAAGGTAAGTGCAAAAAATTCCCTAATATATACACTATACTCCACATAATATCCACATAATATTTTTATCCCTATTTATAAAAGTGTGCAAAAAACACTCTTCACGTTAACATCCATCAATTAAAAATCTTACATCGATAAAAAAAAAAAAAAAAAATTAAAAAAAATTAAAAATCTTACATAAATTAGTATTGTAATATATGTTTTGCCCTTTTTACTCTTCCAAAAATATCGAAGGGGTATACATGCTACTAATCTCATAATAGACGAGTGTTATGTGCACATGAAATGCAATATATATATATATATATATTGAATTATTGAATTCTTAATAATTGTTACCTTGGAAATTATTGAATTCTAATTATTTACCAAATTATTGCACATGAAATGTAATAATTATTTATTTATTTATTCCGAGCATGAAATTGTCGAAAATTTTATATGATATATATTTTTAAATTCAATCTTATTTGAAATTCTTTTTTAATTCAACATAAATAATCCTAACTTAAATACAAAAATCGTGCCAATATATATATATATATATATATATATATATATTGGTGGTGTAGATGTAAAAATTCTCGCGACTCGGAACGACGGCTTTTAGCTGCAAAATAAAGGGACGTCACCTCGAATGGCACCGATGGGGTGCCAGGCAAAGACCCTCTGACGATCAAGTTAGTACTTGTAATCATATCACATAATAATTATTTATATCATGTTTAGGGGTTTTTTCACGTACCTTCTTTAATGGCTTGGTCCCCTATTTATGGCTGTCGATTGGAATCAAATTGGTTCTGCCAATGTCGATGGTTAAGGTCTCCCTTATCATCCGCTTGTGCGAGATAAGAGAAGATCCGTTTGTTGCCAGATTTGTCGAGGATATGATTTACTCATTTGACTTCCTCAAATGTGCCAAGATTATCCTTACCCTGTTGAACTACGTCATATTTCATTATCATTGATAATAAAATATTATCAGTCTTATCCAATGGAAATATTTTCCCTATCAGTTGCCCCCCATTCCCAAGCTTGCTCGTCTAGCTTTGGGAATGTGATTTTTTTTTTTTTTTTTCTTGCCCTGGTAACAGTACCCGCGGGTACTGTGCACATGAACAGTAACTACTTTTTTTTTTTTTCCTACCCTTGGGTACTCTGCCATCAGGTAATGTTCCCTTGGGTAATCTTTCATCGGGTAATCTTCCATTGGGTACTATATTTTAGTACCCTTGAATACTCTTCCCTTGAATATTATTTTTGGCACCCTTGGGTACTATTTTTTGTATCCTTGGATACTCTGCCCTTGGGTACTATTTTTGGTACCCTTGGGTACTCTGCCCCTGTGTTGGATATTATTTTTAATACCCTTGGGTACTCTGCCCCTGGGTACTATTTTTGGTACCTTTGGGTACTCTTCTCTTGGGTAACGTTACCGTGGGTAATCTTCCCTCAAGTAATATCCCGTGGGTATTCTTCCCTTGGGTAATCTTCCCTGAGGTAATGTTACCGTGGGTAATCTTCCTTTCGGTAATCGTCCCTTTAGTACAGGATATTTATTTACTATCCCTTATAGTATGTGGATATTGATTACGGGATTCATTCAGTCGGGTCCTTTTAGTACAAGACATTTATTTACTATCCCTTATAGTACCAGGATATTGATTTCGAGATTCATTCAGCCCGAGTCCTTTTAGTACAGGATATGTATTTATTATCCCTTATAGTACGGGAATATTGATTACGGGATTCATTCAGCCTGGGTCCTTTTAGTACAGGACATTTATTTATTATACCTTATAGTACGAGAATATTGATTACGGGATTCATTCAGCCCAAGTCTTTTTAGTACAGGATATGTATTTATTATCCCTTATAATACGGGAATATTGATTATGGGATTCAGTCAGCCCGTCTCTTTAGCAAGGGAATAAATTTTACGAGCTTCACTCAGCTCGTTCATTTAGTAAGGGAATTAATTACCACATAGGTATAACATGTGAGAAGGAGGAACATTTTTTGACCCGACCTTTGTAGGTTAAGTCCTGATCTCTGATGACCATACTTTTGTCAGTTAGGCCCTAGTTTTGGTCTCTGATGACCAGACTTGGGGTGATCAGGCACTGATCTTGGATGATCGAGCCTTTGTAGACTTTGGGCAATCAATTTTTAATCTTAGTTGATTAGGCCTTGGCTTCGGATAACCAAGCCTTGATTTATGGTAACCAAGGGTTGTACCCTTCCCGGTGTGTAGAGACTTACCAGGTTATGGTTTCGGAGGATCGGGCACCGGTCTTGGACGACTAATGCCCCCGAGGGGTCGCTAAAGGAAAGAGACTAGAAACCCGACTAGCTCGATGTACCAAGGTTGGTACGTCAATCTTCTAAACCTTGTCATCATATGTAGATCGACGATTGATATCGTATGATCCACTATTCTGCCCCCGATGGTGGGATCTTGGGTGATGATCCATTCTATAAACGTTTATATAGCGGACGGAGTGTCTGGTGCTGCAACAATTTACAATTGTCTAAAAACATTTGATTGTGTTATAAATAATTACTGAAAATTAACCTACAATGGATTATCAATCCAAAATTCTGCATAATCTGAAGTCGATAAGCAATTTCTGCAAGGGAAGAGAGGTGACAACTGTCGTCTGGTAGGTGCAGGCTTAGTGTCTAGCGACTGGCTTGATGCCTGGTGGATAGGGGCATGGTACCTAACGGCTGACAGATGACGGTCTGGTGGCTAGTACCAGATGACAGTCCGGTGGCCAATACCTCGTTGGGTCCAATGATAGCCCTTAACTTACGAACCTCCTTGGGAATACAAACCTCATTGGACATGGAATCTTGAGGGACATTGGACCTCCTTGGACCTGAAGGCCCTGATACATTCTTGGGTGTAGAAGGCCACCCTGATTGCACGAACAGACGGAGTAATTAGATTTCGTTGCTAGAGACATCCTCAATAGTAGAGGCTTTACTAGTAGGTAGAGACCCCCTTGTTGGTAGTGATCTTCTTGATGGGTGGAGACCTACCCATTTATGTAAGTACAGGAGGACCAGGCCTTAGTCTTTAATGATTAGGCCTTGGTAATTGGCTGCTGCCCGATATGAGATAGAGTCTGGTCTTAGACGACCAAACCTCAGTAGTGAGGGGACCAAGCATCGCTAGATGGAAAACACCACATTGGACTGCCTGGGTCGACGTGCCAAATTTTGATTATTGTCATCGTATATTGGATGGCATCGCGCAACCCACCGTTCTGCCCTCAGTATAATGGACGAGTAATCATGATGTAGAGACCCGTCCTTATATAAGAACATGGAAACCCGTTGTTAACTGATGACTTTGGGATGGTTTCCATGATCGGAAACTTTCGTCTTGCCGTCAAAGCCAAGTCGCGTCAGGATTATTATTTCTTCATAGAACTAATCGGTTCCCACAGACGGCACTAGCTGTTGATGCGAAAATCCTCGCGACTCGGAATGACGGCGTTTACCTGCAAAACAAAAGGACGTTACCTCAAATGGCACCGGTGTGGAGCTAGCCAAGGACCCTCCGATGATCAAGTTAGTACTTGTAATCGTATCACATAATAATTATATATATTATGTTTAGGGTTTTTTTTCAATACTTTCTTTAATGGCTTGGTGCCTTATTTATGGCTGTCGATTGGAATCAAATTGGTTCCGCCGATGTCGATGGTTGAGGTGTTACGACCCACTCCACCACATGGTATGATATTGTCCGCTTTGGACCTGAGCCAGCATGGTTTTGCCCTTGGGTTTTACCCCAAAAGGCCTTATACCAATTGGAGATAACACACTTACGTATAAGCACTTCACCTTTCCTCTACCCAGACGATGTGGGATTGTGCACCCGTAACTCGCCAATGTGGTAGCCTGACAGTGTCTCTTGCACCCGCTCACGGCACACCCGCCCACAAGGTCATCACAATCCACCCCCCTTGGAGGCCTGACGTCCCTGTCGGCACACTTCCGGCTGGGTCAGGCTCTGATACCATTTGTAACGACCCACTCCACCACATGGTATGATATTGTCCTCTTTGGACCTGAGCTCGCACGGTTTTGCTCTTGAGTTTTACCCCAAAAGGCCTTATACCAATTGGAGATAACACACTTACATATAAGCACTTCACCTTTCCTCTACCAAGGCGATGTGGGACTGTGCACCCTTAGCTCGCCAATATGGTAGCCTGACAGTGTCTCTTGCACCCTCTCACGGCACACCCGCCCACAAGGTCATCACATGAGGTCTCCCTTATCATCCGTTTATGCGAGATAAGAGGAGATCCGTTTGTTGCCAGATTTGTTGAGATATGATTGACTCCTTTGACTTCCTCAAATTGTACCAAGGTTATCCTTACCTTGTTGAACCACGTCATATTTCATTATCTTTGATAATGAAATATTATCATTCTTATCCAATGGAAATATTTTCCCTATCAGGTGGTATAAATAAAAAAGAATTTATTTATTTTTGCATTTCATAGGCAATAATTTTGGTAAAAAATAAAAATTCAATTATTCCAAACGTAACAATTATACAGAAATCAATAATTCAAAAAAATAGAAGTATTGAATTTCATGTGCTAATAACACCTATCTATTATGAGAATAGTAGCATATTACCCCATTGTATTTTTTTATAAAATGTCAAAGTAAGGGCATTTTAGGCTAACTCTACTTTAAATATGTCGATAGGACCTATTTGCACAAATTTGATACATTAGAGGTGTTTTTCGTACAAGAAGGGTGCGATGTGCATTGTAAACATGGTACATGGGCGTTTTATGCACTTGACCCTATTGTAAAACTAAAATAACTAAAACCACCATTAGTAATATGGTCTCACAACCCTACATGTGTATCACTATGCGTCAGTATTTAATAAGCTAGTGATACTATGTCAACACAATAACCAGTGTAATTAAAATTTTCTCATCAGGAGACGCCCTCACTCTAGCCCCATTCTACCGTAGAGATAAATGGTTCTTTTGTACGTGTAAAAAGTTTTATTGAGAGTAAACTGGCTAATTCGAATGTCAAAAAAGGTATTTTTCACAAGATTAAAAGGTACAAAAGTAATTTTATAAGATTATAAATTTTCACAAAATTCGGGCTGTTTTAACAAATTTTCTTTCACCTGAAAAATAGAAATGATATTAGTTATAAGAATAATGATATTGGAACCGAAAACTTGCGCACCGAATGAGCACCGAATTTGACTTGGCTTAGCCACATCAACATCTTTCAACGTCCTCTCAACGAGAGAATAAAATTCAAGAAAAACCAGATCAAATCCATGGTCGACGGCTCATGTACGGTAACTCTACCTACCACATCCACGTCGGCGACTGGACTCCACTAAGCGACTCCGATGACGGTCGGTTGGTCGTCTGGTAGGGGTTGGCTGACCCACTCCGGCTTTTAGTAATATACATCGGACTGGACATTGGTCCCGTGAAGGCGTGACCAAGGCGACCCCATCACCATGATCGAAAGGATTTCTTGATCTTCTTGGACTCGTCCTTCGAATGGGTTTTTGGATCTTGGTGTAAAGCGTATCTTGGTTTCTTGTTCTTCTTGGGTCAAATAAATTTCACACACAAAACACACATATGTACATAACAGATAAAAGTATAAAACCTGAAATAGTCAATCTCTTGTAAGACATTGTGTTCACAAAAATACAGAAATTGGGTCAAGAACTTTATACTTATACATACTATATATATGTGTAAGGTGGGACCTGAAAATATTTAATTTGACAGTTAAATTGTAGGCACTTTGATTCCCTGTTTCTCTCTGTAAATTCTTTCCAATAAACTTTTTTTTTCCTAGTTTTATCGCGTAAAGTAATATTTATTTTTATAGTCTGCCATGGATAAGCTAGGTCACATTCGATAACTCTTTCGGGTGTTTGTTTCGGGTTTCGATCACCACTCTAGTTATAAAATGATATAGAAATACGTAATATATATGTGTGTGTTTTATATTTACAAAAGGACATTTTAATATTTTAAAAAATATATAGAAATATTTATGTAATTATGAAATATAAACCTAGTGGAACACCACGGGATACCCATTACCCATCTCTGTCTCAGCCCGACCGTGCCTATCTCCATCCCAGCCCCGACCGCACTGGACCAAACCGAGCTCATATTCGCTCACCTCATCACTGGATACACCACCACCACCAAACTTCAATTAAGGTAGAGTAATCTGGCATCCTGGTATTAGATGTCTAACGAAACTACCAATTAGATTTTTCATTGGCAAAATATTCATACTTATCTTTGTCCACTTTTCAAATTAAGAGGTAAGAGGAGATACCATACTATAACAAATAGGTCGATAAGATATTGAAAAATAAAATAAATAAATAACGATGTCCCTAGTAAAAATCTCAGTTTAGGTTTATACTGATTTTATTTGGAAATCAAAACATGATGTATCATCCTTCTTCTCATGTTATCAGGTTATTATTTTATATAGAAATTTGTTTTTGTCTATTTTTAGTAAATTGGTTGCATTAATATGCTTTTGTTTGCACTAGAAATTATAATAATAATTTGGGTGGGGGTAACAAAGTATGTGTGCCATGTGCGATCTCTAAATTTAATAATTTATCAAGATCGTATTGAGGAAAAAAGGGTTGAATAGATCGATGCTTTGGTCCCAACAGAAATTACAGAGGAACTTTTCACAGAATACAATCTAAACCATCTAGAGCGGGTTCCTCATCTACGTCTCTCATGCAAGATGAAAATTTAAAAATTTCTCAAAAACAAACCTGTAATTGAAAAAGGGTAAAATAATTCTTTCAGTCTTTTCGTTTCCCTCAGCAAACAAGAAATGTCAATTGCATGCACCATAAATAAAATAAATTTTGCATCCCAGCAAGATGAAACACAAACCACATACTGTTTAACCAATAAACTCGGGGAGAAACAATAGCATCATCAATCGATACACAATAAAACAACTCCATATAGCTATTCAAAGGTGTAATGACATTTATCCTCAACGGTAAACATAACGCGCACCTCTGCAACTCAAGAAGACTCAAACCAGCACATGACCTAAGTACACAAGCACAAGACGTATAAAATTAAGATCCTATTTTGCACGAAAATTAAACTACTCTTAAGGCAAGACACAGATGCCAGAGCAGACTGTAGGAATGCGTTAGCATCAGTTCGGTAACACATCTATCATAACTTGAACGCCCCTATGATTCAGTGATCAGCAACTGAAAAATCTGATTGACAAACTCAGACTATTGTGCGACTTTCATGCGGGGATCATGTTGAACTGAAATCTCGAAAGTTGCTGTGGTATTGTAGATATAACAGGTCCATATCTCTGTGGCCAAGTAACAAATGCATGTTTCAGTATTCAGGAAGTAATAGATTGCAAAGACAATATTGTTCATCAAAAGGTATAGTTGACAGTATAAACACAATATAAAAAGATGAGAGCCAGATCTACCCCAGCCTCCAGTATTATCGGATGTACATATCTAAACAGCTGATGGCATTTCGAAAACCATCCTTCTTGTCATAATACTTTCAGAAGAATGACTTAAAAATTTCACTTTATAGCACTTAACAAGTATTTTTGAAATAAAAATACGAAGGAATAAAAATTAAATGTCTACACACCTGAACGTTGTCGTAGAGTTCAAACAGGGGAACAGCTAGCAGTTTCAGATTTTTTGGCACTGCAAAGTACTCTCTTTCAGACAAGTGAACAAGGAATAGTTTCTTACACTCCTGGAGTGCAAAAAATATTTTCATGTCAGCGGAGATCAAGAGAATGTGGTCTAGAAAGCAGAATACACTCTGAAGACAGAATATCCATTACCTTGGCTTTTGTGATGTGTGGAGGGCAGTATGGGTACATAATAGTTTCAAAATTTGGCCGCCACCAAGTAGCAACGCACTCACCAATCTGCAACAATGCGTAACAAAAGCACAAATCAATTCTCCTGCACAATAATATTATACTCTAAAGCAAGCAAATTCATAAAGTTTTCTACAAAAACGATGCATTTGGAAAACAGCAATGTGGAGATTTCTTTTAAATGCATGAGAGAAACAAAGCAATTTAACTCTACATGACAAGCACATGAGTATGCATCTGAGATGCGCCTAATATTCTGCAGGTGTCCATCTTCCTCATGAATTAGGCCCATCTTTTAAATCTGTCAGTAAAGGAAAAAACAACAATAATGCACACAATCATGGAAGTCATCATTTGCTTCACATATGTCCACCATTAATTGTGCATTTGATTTGAGGAATTGAAGGGAAACATTGTGCAGGTGTCCATCTTCTAGGCACATCTTTTAAATTCCTCAGTAAGGGGAAAAAAACAACAATAATGCACACTATCATGGAAGTCATCATTTGTTTTACATATGTCCATGATTAATTGTGCATTTGATTTGGAGAATTGGAGGGAGGAGGAAGGAGTGGTGGGGAGGGGAAAGAGAGAGAATAGGGAGGGGCTCTTCCTCAACCATACAAAGTTCTCTTCTGCCTAAAATCATAAGGAAAGGAGAACTTTTTTGCCCTTATATAAAAACCATTTTTATTACATATATACATATATCTTGAAAGGCACATATAGATATACACACATGTATATCTTGAAAGGTACATATCATTCTTTTAGCCTTTGTGATGAACCTATTTAATGTGAAAGGAAAAAAAAATAAACTTTGATATAATGATCAAATCACTAATATTCCTTCCCTTCCCTTCCTACTCAACCAAACAAAATGAGAGGAAGGATCCTTTCTTTCCTACATATACTTCTTCCTCCTTCCCACTTTTGCTTCCATCCAATTTTTCATCCTTCCTACCAAACAGACAGTTAAGGGGCCAACTATTGCCTTTGTTTCTCATTTACCCCACACATTTCTTTGTTCGCACAATACTCAATTATTAGAAACAATGAAAGAACAAACCTGCCAATTAGGCTGTAGTGAAGGTGAATTAGCAGCAAGTTTGCTCGACAATTTCCTTTTCAAGCCTTCAATTTCTGCAAAGAACAGACGGTCATATGAGAGAGAGAGTGCCTGAGAGAGATTTTTGAGAGGATAAGGGACAATATCTACCATTTTCTCCGGGCTTCAAACGACCACCAGGGAGTTTGCAAAAAGTGTTTCCAATTTGCAGAAGGAGAATATGTGGGTGGTTATGCTCTTGTACCTGCATAATTAAAGTGAAGTATGTTTTTGTTTACAGGCAGCAATTACAGAAATGAAGCTTCATGCCAACTGACAAATTTTTTTTTTTTTGAAAAGTAAATTTTATAAAAAATGCTCAAAAGGGGAGCGGATCCCAAAGAAAGACAAAGGCCAAAAAACGCCTCAAGCCTTCAAAGAGGCCAACTGACAATTTATGGGCACAATACATCTTTGTAAAATAATGCTGTAACATGGCTTCAGTGAATACTTTCTAAATTAAAGTTAAAGTATAAAATTTATGTAATGCAACTTGAAATTTTAAATGCGAATGACCAGATTAAATTACTATCATTGTTTTTCAATTCAGATACATGTATAGCACATTTCTTTGTGAGGATAAACTAAAAAATAGTCTGACAGTCAATTCCTGCGACTACTGAATTTGTCGTGAAATGGTATTAAGGAAGCAATTTGCATCTAGTTATCCCTGAAACATACTCTATTTTGGGAACGAACTATCATGTCTTCCAAGGATTTCGTTGAGAACTTAAAAGCAGCAACAAAGTAATAGAAAGTCTTTATTACTTCTCAATTCATCAGAATACATTAGATGGCTGGAGGAGTTAGGTAGCAGCCATTGGAAGTTTGCTCTAAAAGAGGCCTGGTGGTAACATCAATGGGTGATAAGTTAGGAGTAGTGGGCTGAGGACATTTTGATTTCCATAATGTTGTGGTAGTGGAAGTAGTATTAGCGACAACCAAGATGGATGCTTGGTGGTACTGTTGCCAGTTGAGGCAACATATTTTTCAAAGCCATATCAGATTATAAAAATTAAATCTTGGATCCATTCACAAATCACAGGATTCATTGCACATATCCTACATAAATCATAGGCCAAAGACAAATCATCTCAAAAAGTTCTTTAGACCCATACGTATCACTATATTGGTCACCTAGGGATGGATTTCATCATGTATTCAACCATAGCTAAATAAAATATAATAAAGGTTATTGAAATTGAATTTTGATTTTACATGCAAAAAGAAAAAAGAAGGCAACATTTGTGAATATTGTGAACACTGACCAGTAGGATTGCTTCAACGCTGGTTCTCATGCCTTCTTTCATATAGCTGTAAATCAAAACCAAAAAATAGTCATTCCATCCATTCTAATTGTAACAAAATAAAATGGGGAACATACATCTCTGTTTTTTAGGTGGGGGGGATCAACATAAACCTATCATAGGAATAGCTACTGTTACCCCCATTAAATACTAGTAACTCTTTGTGAACTTATAATTTCGCCATGCCCACTTTAGTATTAAATGCATTTACCATACTTGTTATTCACACCAAATATCAACTTAATTGGATGTGCATAAGCAGCTAATCCATATGCACTTTTTCCGATAATTATTAGAATAAAATTTTAATTTAATACATGATGTCAATACAACAAATCTTGACGATGATATTTGTAATACATGAGAACCATCGGAGGGACATTCAATCTAAAGGTTGACTTGACGAAAATCACTCATTCTCTCCGAGAAGCTCTTGCCATCAGGTTTGTTTTAGCATAAGTTTCTTTTTAAGTACCAAAATAGCTCATTGCAACATTTTCTGCCTGGATTTCGAACTTCCAACCCAATAACAATGTCTCCAAAGCAGCAAGCTTACATCTAATTTTATTTTGCTTTATAGGTACACACACATAAGCAATTCAAAACCGTGCTTTGCATTACATTATTAACCATCTTATTGATTCGCTTTGTTAAGTTTGCTTCTGTGTATCTCATTACATATATTCCAGCTTGAGGTCCAACGATATGAAAGAAGAAAAAAGGCTATAATTTTATGAGAATAACAAAATTACAAGTGCATTAAAAACCCTAAAACAAGTATAAACCCTGACTTTATTCCATACACAAAATTCAAGTTTTCTTTGAACTTCCGTTTCCAGAACGGAGGGGGAAAAGTGCAGATTACAGTGTATTCTTTGTTCTTAAAGAAACACAAAAAAAAAAAAAAAAAAAGGGAAAAAGAAAAAAGAAAATCAAAACCAGCCAAAAGCATCTTGGGAACTAAAACAAATAAAAGGTTGCGACTTTCAATTTTCCTTTTTATTTCCCGCAGTTTCTTGGTAACCAAACAGAAGGCTAGGGTTATTGTAGATACTGAAAGATAGATAGCGTACGTACTTGACTTTCATACGAGCGAGACGATCCGCGACTGAAGTGTCTTTCTCCATCTTTGGTTCTTTCGTCCCGAAAGTGTAGCTCGATAGAGGGTATGTGTTCACCACTGCCGACATCACCATCTTCACCTTCCACCCTCTCTTTCTCTCTCTAAATATATGTATATCAATAGATTATATACCCGGAGAGTATTTCTCAATCGAACCAGGCTGAGATCATCAGTTTATTTCTATTCTCAAGCTATGTTGAATTTCTGAACTACCGGTAATACCCCCAACATTTTGTTTATTTACCAGGAAAACTCTTTTCATTTCACATAAATGCCCTCGTTAATATTGGGACAATTGGAATAGGTATTCTTGTTAGTCACCCCTTTCTTGATCAATTTAGCTAAAACAAGCCTGTGTTTTTTTATTTTATTTTATGGTTTACACCCACGTCACAAAAAATGATTTTATAAGAATTTACTTGAGTTGTCGCTATAAAACAACTTTATATTTTAAATAATATAAAAATTAAAAAATTGTATAAAAATTAAATGTTTTGAAAATTTAATAGTATAAAAATATGTTTTTAGAGAACTTATCTTTTATAATTTTTTGAAAATGATTTTATGTTTTCTCAAGTTATTGATAATTGTTTACAGTCAAATTAAACAGGCCCTAAAAACATGCTTGGTTTGTCATTCAAAAAATAGAAGTTTGTATTTTCAATTCTTTTAAAATAAAAAACTTTACAAAACTCTCATTGGTTGAAAATTTAATTATAAAATACATATTTTCAAAAAACTGTATTTTATAATTAAATTTTCAACCAATGAGAGTTTTGTAAAGTTTTTTATTTTAAAAGAATTGAAAATACAAAATAAAACTTCTATTTTTATTTTATAATTTTTTGAAAATGATTTTATGTTTTCTCAAGTTATTGATAATTGTTTACAGTCAAATTAAACAGGCCCTAAAAACATGCTTGGTTTGTCATTCAAAAAATAGAAGTTTGTATTTTCAATTCTTTTAAAATAAAAAACTTTACAAAACTCTCATTGGTTGAAAATTTAATTATAAAATACATATTTTCAAAAAACTGTATTTTATAATTATTTTTTATATATTTCTAAATCGTTGAAAATTACCTATTTTATTTGCAGTGACATACCAAATATAACTAAAATTTTCAAATGGTCCAACCTAAAACCAAATACAATCAAAATCACTTATGCATTTCTTGTCACTTGCCAAAATTGACCTCTCAAGCAAACGCATGTAATATTCAGGTCTGAAGTGTCTTTTTCTAAAAAGGCTAATATGGTAATTACACTCAAATATTGACTTTTGTTTCATCCCAATTGCAGACGCTTCTTCCGGAGTTCTCAACACAACACAACACAACAGGGCTGTCAGGGGAGAAAACTCTACAGACAGCATTATGGACGAGGAGATGATATATTCATCAGCCTCAACAGTAAAATTCATATAATTTGATTTTGCTTTCTAATTCAATTCTTGCTACGTATCTATCATTTCATATATCCACTGAACGATTAAATGATTGGATATTTGTGTATACTCGTGTATGTATATCTAATTGTTCGTAATTTTAATGTACTGAAGTTTGGCTTCTTACCCTTTTGTTTTTCTTTGAAAATTGAACATTCAAGTGGCGTAATTGCATGTTTTGTCTAATTGGCTGATTGATATTCAACTGAGAAAATGATATTTTTCAGAGAAGTTTGCTGTTGCATTGCTCGGAAGTTTTTAATGGTTCTTTTTATTTTATTTTATTTTATTAATTAATTATTATTATTATTATTATTATTATTTTTTCTGACCTCATTTCATAACATGCAGCATGAATTGTAATAGGACCCAAGTATTGCCATATTAAAACTTGAATTTACTGGATAAATGGAATAGTTAGAACTCAGTCTATCAATGAAGGGAATACACTCTGATAAGTCTTGTGAAAGTATTCTAATTTCCCAGCTACCTATTCAATGCACCATTTTAGTTCACTATTCTTGTGGTGAGCATGCTAGATTGCCTACACAATAAATTTTCACGATGTAGTTCATGAAACTATTTTTTATGACGTAGGCTATGTAGCATTGCTCATTAAGTTTAATTATGATGCCAGGAGTTAGGGTTGTCTTGAATCTCACCATCTCCCTACCCGGGACCCTGCCATGTCAGGACCGTAAATGGATAATGTCTTTTCTGTACAAGCATTCAGTCACTTAGTGTGTCTTTGTTTCTTTTGATGCTTATTGTTTAACATTGCTTTCCAGTATTTATAAACACAATATCACATCTCACTGGATAACATGGATACATTTCTTCTATGAGTTTCTGTTTAAAATGGAAGCACATTGGGTATTAAAATTTCATAAATATTTTGTTTTCTTAAATAACTTATAGGAGCTTAACATGGTTACTTTTATGTTGCAACTCCTGATTTTTTATGGTGGATTTCAGGACTTAGTGGAAGAACTAAGCAGCAATGAAGTTGAGGTTCACAATTGCTTGATCAAGCTGGTTAGTTTGTTGTTTTTAATCATTTTTTGTTTTTGTTTTATTTTATTTTATTTTATATTATGGATATTAGATATGCTACGAAAACTGAAAAGCAATGAAAGAACTGAGTAAAATTGTTTTGAATTGAAGAGGGTGAATCCTAAAAGGAGAAGGGAAAAGGTTTACATTGGATGTGGAGCTGGATTTGGAGGTGACAGACCACTGGCAGCTCTTAAATTACTTCAGAGAGTCGAGGATCTAAACTATCTTGTCCTGGAATGCCTAGCGGAGCGCACCCTTGCCGATAGCTACCAAGCATTGCAGTCTGGTGCTGATGGTTATGATCCTCGTCGTATGTTTCTATCATCCATCTTTAATTTTTTATTTCCAATATGTTGCTAGGTGTCCTCCACAACTGACGCACTCCATAAGAAACTCTAGAAGTAGCAAATTTAAAGAAGAGATTAGAAATTGATTTTATTTTAAAGTGGTGGCCCACTTGGGACCTTGCGTTCTCGGCTCTTTGTTTTACAAGAGTCTTACTTGTTTAGTTTTAACTTATATGCTGCTGTTCCATTCCATATATGGTCTTTTTTATATTTTAGGAGTTGAAGGTATTTTGATGATTTAAAATTTTTTGGACATGGATTGTAGTAGTAATTTTGATTTATTTTTTGTATTAGGTTATGCTGTTGGATTTTTATATACGGTTTTTGACAGCTTTATATAAGTTGTACTAGTCAAAGTATTCTACTTCCTAATATGCAGTACAAGGCATGTTAGAGCTAGGAATACTTAGAGGTCTATATATTGCTGTACAAAGTTCTCATTTAACAAAGAACAAATTTAGGGAATTTCCAAAGCTTTTTAGTTTGTCTGGTATAATTCTGACTTCTAGTCTGTTGCCCGAGGGAATCAAAGTTTGATGCCAACTGATGCTTCTTCTTCTTTCTTTTAAGCTTATTGCAAATTTTTTTTTTTATAAGTTAAGCTTATTGCAATTTTGTACTTTGAACAAGAAAATTGTCAACCACTCTTTTCATCCTAAACCTTATTTTAATAATCTTATTTATTCCCTTCACAACAGTCCAAGTTTGGAAAAAGAATACCTCTTGTATATGTTTCTTGCCTATAATTCTTACAGAATCAATCTTTTTATGTATTAGCGAAACATAAATTCTCCCAAACAGGTTGCAGTTTTTTTTTTTTTAATCTTTTTTTGTGGGAATACGTAAGATCACGCACACCCAACACACTCAGACACCTGCTATTGCCCCAAGGGGGACTTATACCTCTACCTCCTATGTGGTAGGAGGAGGAAATACAAACATATTACAGCATGCTATTGTTGTTTGTCGGTGACATATCAGACAAGTTTGATAAATGTTGTTTATTAAGTGCTGGTTCTCTTCACACTAACTTTGGAAATGAGTGAAAGATATACACGGATGATAGAAATCAAATTCCAAAGCCTCCCTTCTTATCCCCAAAGAGGGGAAAAAAATAATTGGAGTGGTTAAATGAGAGTTTTGTTTGTTTTTTTTGGTATTTTCAATGATTGTGCAGTTACAGAGTGGATGCGTTTGCTCTTACCTTTGGCTGTGGAGAAAGGAATTTGCATAATTACCAACATGGGTGCAAGTAAGAAACTGAAGACTTGAATCGCCTGGCAAATCTGCAAAATTTGCTTAGCACTTTTAGTCAGTGGCCCTCTTTTTATATATGATTTTGGTTGTCTAAGTAAATATATATTATTTTCTCTGGGGAAGCGAGCGCGCTTGGTGCTCAGGAAAAAGTTCTAGAAATAGCGAGCAGTCTGGGTATTAGCATTACTGTTGGTGTGGCTCACCAACTCGCTATCGCAAAATCAGGTATTCTCTGACTTCCATGGAAGTTATGAAATAAATTCCGAAATTATTTTGATGCCACTTTAGAACCCAATTATGAATAATTCTTACTCCTAGCAACGTCATACATGTATTTTGATTTGAGATTTTTGGCAATTTTTTCTTAATATTCTCAAAAGGTCAATTTTGAGTGCCTGCACATCACTTTTTTCTTCACTTGTTCAGGTCTGGATCATCACCTGATAAATGATATCATGCACGGTGTAAGAAATTAGCACTCCTGAGTATACCTTTTCATTTTGGTAGTGTACAGTCTTTTATTATTATTATTTTATTTATTTATATATATATTTTTGGCGCTTATCTATAGTTCTACGTGTCATTTTTTGAGCTACCATTACACATCATTTTCACAAACATCTATATGATTGTTACCTTTATTTATTGTGTGTGTGTGGGTTGGGGGTGATGAAAATTTTGAGTCAGTAACAGAATTTATGTTTTGTTTCCTCCCTTTTCCTTTTTACCTAAATATTTCATCTTATCTTTCTGTTTAATCCGTGCAGGGTATTAGCACGTACCTGGGAGCAGCTCCCATTGTTGAATGCCTGGAGAAGTACAAACCTAATGTTGTTATTACTTCTCGAGTTGCCGATGCTGCCTTATTCTTAGGTCCAATGGTATGGAACTATCCCCCTCCCTCATCCTCCCTTTTATGTGAGATAGCTGTGTTCTTTTGCAGAATTCTTTGATATATTGGCACATTTTAAATTATTGCAAGTCGATTGATATCATCTTTTGGGGTTGGGGTTGGGGGTTGAAGAAAAAAGATTCATATCTTCCTGCAAGGCATGTGGTGTTATTGGACTTGCATCTCAGAAACTGAGTGAGCGGGTACCATATTCCACTTGATGGTATCACTGGAATCAATTATACTTTACTTAAAATGCTGCACCTCTTTGTGTGATGTGGTGTCGGAAGAGGGTGATCCTTTGAAGGACCGGAGGTCCAGAGGAGCCTACTCAAAAGTATTTTTTTAGGGAGGAGAGTTTATACCAGCTGCGCTCCACTGGTGTGCCTACTCAAAAGTTGAGGAACATCTTTTTGCAAGTCCTGTTTAGTTGGGTTTTTGGGAGGGCAAATTCTGCATTTGAGGTGGAGATTAGAGTCCTTTGAAGGAGTGGAGGGTCTATTCAACTAAACAGGACTTGAAAAACTAATCATCTTTATTTATTTATTTTTTAAAAGAATTAGTTTTCAAGTCCTGTTTTGTTGGGTTAGTGGGAGGGTTAATCCTTCCCTTGATATACTTAAAGAGAAAAAATGACAATTTTCCTTTTAACTTCCTTTCTGAAATCGATTTGAAGATCTCATTGTTTTATGATTAGATTTATGAACTAGGTTGGAATTGGAATGAGTTACAGCTGCTAGCACAAGGGTCTTTAGCTGGCCACCTGCTAGAGTGTGGTTGTCAGCTCACAGGTGGATATTTTATGCATCCGGGTGAGCATTTTGTTTTAGCTTTCTATTAAATCTGGAATTGTGTAGCTGTGTGTTAACCAAACAGAAGTGCAGCATTTGCTTTCCACCTCAGTATAACTTGTTGAAGTGTTCACACATTTGCCCCACTGTAGGAGATAAATACCGAGACATATCTTTCCCATGTCTCCTAGATTTGTCACTTCCTTTTGCTGAAGTTAGTTTTGATGGGAGAGTACATATAGCAAAGGCAGATGGCAGTGGTGGGGTTCTAAATTTTAGCACTTGCGCTGAGCAACTTCTTTATGAGGTGGGAGATCCTGGTGCTTACATTACCCCAGATGTGGTAAGTCAGATTTGCAAATTCTCTTACGATTTATAAACCATGTAAATTTATTTGGATAAAGAAGAGAAGAACTAAGTTTAAACTATCTTCACCTGAAGCAGGTGATAGATTTTCGAGATGTTTCATTTCAGTCGTTATCAAGAAGTAAAGTTCTTTGTTCCGGAGCAAAACCATCTGCTGCACTAAGACCTGATAAACTTTTGCTGTTGGCTCCGAAGGTAATATCATCCTTTCAAGTTCACAAAGTGCACAGTATAAATCAGCAACTGCAGAATTTACTTATTTGCCCGTCTTTTTTTTACTTTATTTTTTTTCACCCTCTTATAAGTTCAGGTTTGTTGGAGCTAGCACATGTATGCAGTTAAACTGGGGAATAAATTCTAAACATCTCCGAGAAAAAAAATTCTTATATGTACTTGTCCCTTCAAGGTCACCCTTGTGTACTTAGAGAAAAACTCAATGAAGTTTGAAGGAATATTCAAAATATGAGAGTTCTAAGCTGTAGCACAAGTACTCATCCACTGGAGATAATATCTCTTGCTTCAGCATTTTTTTTTATTTTATGATGACTGAGCTCTGGGGTACCTTCAATCTCATAGGAAATTGCATGCCAAACCTGTAAGGTGGGACGATGAGTTGCTTTCCTCGAAGTCTGGGAGTGCTTTCGAAAGACAATTTTGTCATTTCCTTCTTTTAGAAAAGCAATAAATTGTCATTTCCTTCTTTTAAAAAAGCAATTGCTGTGCAAGAGTAGAAAAGTTGAGTGATTAAATATCATTTCCATTTTAGATTTTGGTTATTATTTATTTGTTGTTTAGGTTTAGCTATATAAGGCCTTCATGTAATGGAAGATTATAACATTTTGAAAGGTAATAAACTATAAAATATATTGTTCCTCTTGCTTAATCTCTTCCCTCCTTTCCTTCCCGCTTGTTTCTTTCTACTCTTCCATTCTTTCTTTCTATCCTCTTTGAATCAATTTGTTGTCTGGTTTGTGATAAATTTTTGACATGCATCTTGCCAGTGACAATTGAATTTGATGGCGACCATTATTTTGTCATTGTAGTACTTATTTGCACTAATCAATTTATACAATGTGTTTTTCATCTACGTGAGATACTGTTCATTTTCTTTAAATTAATTTCTTCATTTCGAGGTTAGTTGAGTATACACGAGCATTATTTTATTCAACAATACTCTATTTGGCATTTCTAAGAATAATTATTTTATTCAACACCACTTCTTCGCTAATTTCTTTCTGTTGATAATGTTCTGATTCTTCTTCTGTCCAGCACTGTGGATGGAAAGGCTGGGGAGAGATATCCTATGGAGGATATGAATGTGTAAAACGAGCAAAAGCTGCTGAATATCTGGTAAATGATCTTACGCCTTCATAGTATTCTCCTTTTTATTTGTTGTAAATATTGTGCTACTATTATTTCTAGATAAATTAAATTCTTTTTGGGTCAATTAATTCATGCAAGACTCTAAAATTTGGAATTCTAATGATGTGGGTGGCTTGGCAACAGGCACTAACAGGGACGAAAAAGCTGTTTTAGGGAAGTATTTGAAAGAAACTTGGATAAGGGATGTATGTTTGTGGAGGGATTTTTGAATGATTTTCTTTTGCAGTTAACAAGTGTGGCTGGAGGATTATGTGGCTTGGGAGGAAGGGAACATGCAATTGAGTCCTAATTTTATAGTGTGTTACCAGGACTGGGAGCTTCAGGCAGTTATGGTTTTAAAGTTGTATAGGCATATAGCACTAACTTCTTTGGAAAGGTGAAGGTGCTATTATCATTTGGAGGTAGTGGTCTGGTTTTGCATTCTTCATGCTAGAAGTTATTGTCAGAAATGAAAGAAGGTGACTTTCCAGGTAACGAGGTGTGGGTTTGAATGTTGTCGAGGAAGCAGTTTTTGTGAGAAACAAAATTAAGGATGGATGTTTTATAGTGGACTTTTAAACTTTAGAGAGTAGGTAGATCTAGTCAGTGTTGTTGTATGTGTAAGTTGGGAGGCACATCTGTGAATTATCTTTTACTTGATTTTTTTTGGTATCAGTGAGCTTTGGGTTTTCTTATCTGTTTGGTGTTTAACGGGCCATGCCTAATGCGTTGGATATGTTGCAAGGGGTGATGTTTTAAGGTGGGACTAAGATTAAGAAGGAGGTTTTGTATAGGCTGTCCTCAAAATAGATCATGCTGTAATGGATGCGGAGAATATAGGAGGTTTTGTATAGGCTGTTGTAGTAGTGAATTTCCAATGATGCAGAACTCAATATAAAACACACAGATATACTTTTTTGTTTTAACTCCCGAATCCCATAGACATAAATTCTTAATGATTGTTGATGGATTTGTTGAATATTTGAAGATGATTTAATATGAGTAACGGTTTGTAAATTGAATTTTAAATATTTGTAATAGAAGCTTAGTAATTTCTACATTCACTAATTTATTGCAGTAAATACATATTCCATATTACTTATCAAAGAAAAAAAAAAAATACATATTCCATATCAACATTTATAATAAATTGTAAATTGAGTATTGGCAAATTACTGGGTTAGACCAAGGACCTCGAGAATTATTTGAGGGGCTTCCCCTTTGTGATTGTTGGTCTGTATGGTAAGAATGAAGGATTTTTTGAGTACTAAAAACTCAGTTACCACCTTGGTAAAGGATATCTTGACTTGACCGCTTTCCTTCTATGATCTTTTGTGTCTAATATTAGATGTTCTTCTCAGAATTTGTTGATAGTTGCTGTTCAATTGGAATGTTATAAGGTCCATGCATACCCTGTGTACCAGAGCCTTTCATTTCAATATTGATAAATTATTTTACTTATCTGAAAACAAGAGAAGTCATTTTAATATTGCTGTTAAAGAGAAAAGTGTTCAATTACCTATGTGAAAAGGACTGGTGTTTCATGAGTATATCTCATCAGTTGGTTCATGATGCAACATATTGTTCTTAATTCTTTTAGGTGAGGTCATGGATGGAAGAAGTATATCCTGGTGTTAACAACTGCATAATTTCATATATAATTGGATTGGATAGCCTTAAGGCAACCAGCATTGACAACAGCACCTCATTGCAAAGAACTGGTGAAGATATTAGGTTACGGATGGATGGTCTATTTGAGCAAGAGAAGCATGCAGTCCAATTCACAAGAGAATTTACAGCTTTGTATACAAATGGACCAGCTGGAGGAGGTGGTATCAGGTATATTTCTCATCAACTACTGGGTTTTTTTTTTTTTGGTGAGTCAACAGCATGTTGCTGATGGATGATTTTTAGCAAGACCTTTACTAACAGAAATCATGATTAAAACATTATTTTAATTGGTAAATGAACTAATCTGAGAGCGTTTTGTCTGATCATGAAAGCTCTGTTATTTCTTGGTAGCGGTCCAGAATCATCTTAGCTTGATTTTAATATGCCCATGCTGAAACCTTGGTAAATTTTGAGGGTTGGCATTAGGTCAGTTGGGGCATAATTTCCTGGACTCGCAAGAAGCTTAAAAGCTGAATACAAAAATCTTAGATTATAATGCAAACCACCAGGATTTGTGAGTTTACAAGGGGTTCACGATTTACAAGACATTTCAGTTGCGTGTAGGGATATGAATTGTGTAAGAGTAATCCTAATGTTTAATATAAAACATTGGAGAACATTTAATTGACTGGTAGTATAGGTTTTGTATAGATTACATTCTCTAAATCTTGGGAGAGGAAAATCTAAATATATGGAGACATTCATCAAATAATACTCTTTTCCAACCTATACGAGACGAGAATAATTTTGAGCTAGCTAAAGCAAAAGATATTATGTGCCCAAGACAAAACAATAGTTCATTTATTCTCATATTCTCAGAAATTAAAATAATAATCAACTTAAATGCTTTCAAAGAAGGCTGATCAGACCTCAAACCACTCCGATGTCGTTTATGTAGATGATTTCCTTGTCTCTGCTTCAGGTAGCTCCATATTATTCGGTTGTAACGCAAAATCTTTTGGTGGACATTGTAGCTCTTTGTTGTAATAATACCCTTCTATTTTTTTAATTTATTTTTGGCCTGCTGTAAATCTCTTATAATTTTAATGATCATGCAACAAAATTCTATTGCGACTGTCATTACAGTGGTATTTAAAAATGGATGTTATATCCCAAGGACAGTGTATTACATCTTGATTCTTGACAAAAGGGGCATCATTGATCATTTGGGTTATGGTATACCCATAATTTTGGTTTCTAATTTTTGTCATAACTTCAAAAACCGCTTATGATTTAGTCTTCATTTGCATTTGAAACTCATAACTAGTTATTACTTGACTTTTCTTTCTCTGAGAAATCTTTGGTTTCTTTGATATTTATTAATCGAAGCATTTATGTTCTACTGTTCTTTAATTCTCCTGCCCCTTGTGATCTTTTTTGTTCCTTACCAGCTTTTTCCCATTACACTCACATTTTTTATTATTTTTGTACAATTGCAGCACTGGACACAAGAAAGAGATTACACTTGAGAAAGGATTGGTATGGCTTCCTCTCCAATAGTCATTCTGTGTGCGTGTAATCATATATTATTAATTGATTTTGCAGTTATGATCATCATTAATTCTTCTCTCTCATCCTCTTCTTCTCTGTTGAAACTCTTTGCAAATGCAGTCAATTAAGTTACAGTTTTGGTTAAATAACCCCAAACTGTTTTAAAGTATGATTGATCTAAACTTGTCAACTTTCTAGAGTAATTAGATCATGTTTTTCATCTAATGACACTTTCAATATCATCAAATGCACGGGAAGGAATTTTTACAAAAAAATTCGTTTAGTCATTCAGGTAGGACGTGAACATGTTTATTGGCGAATTACTGCAAAGCAAAACAAAATAATGAATACAAATAAAGAAGATGCAGTGGAAACCCAAGCGCGGCACGAATCAGCCTCACCATCAGTCCCACAGGGAGCAACATACAATTCTTGCACGGAGTTCTCATCACCGGAAATTGAAGTCTGTCCTGCTCCATTTGGCGAGAAGATTCCTCTTTATAGTGTAGCCCATAGCAGGGTTGGTGACAAAGGAAATGACTTGAACTTTTCTATTATCCCTCACTTCCCACCAGATATTGAGAGGCTGCAGATGATCATTACACCTGTATGGGTAAAGGAAGTCGTCTCAACACTTCTAAATCCCTCTTCTTTTCCCAACTCCGATGATATCAGAAAGAGAGACCAGTGGGTCCATGAACATGTTAAGGTGGAGATCTATGAAGCTAGAGGGATTCATTCTTTAAATGTTGTGGTTCGGAACATTCTAGATGGCGGTGTCAACTGCTCTCGGAGAATTGACAGGCACGGGAAGACCATATCAGATCTCGTATTGTGCCAGCAAGTGGTGCTGCCTCCATGATTATACTTCCACTCCGGTAAGGCAGATGTCCTGCCGCTACTCAATGGAGTAAAACCTTCCATTAAAATATGTAGTGGAATTTCACAGCTATGTTATTTGAAATGCTAAGCAAAGTAAGTAAATTATGGTTTGTGTAAAATCCTAAAACTGTAACTTCATGCCTATCGAACAGTTTTTTTTTTTTTTTAGGTAAAAATGCCTATGAAACAGTTCATGATGTATATTCCATTGTTTTTTTTTTTGCTTCTTTTGTGTCACAGTTTAATATTATTTGTGCTGAAGCTGTCAGTTTCAATATTGTTGTAATGTCTTTCGATACTTGATGAGGGTCGCTAACAGAAGTGTCACAGTTTCAATATTGTTGTACTGACTACTGAAACTGTTAGTTTCAGTATTGTTGTAATGAAGCAGTGTCTCCGTACTTGACGAAGGTCCCTAACACTTCACATAATTTTTCGCATTATTATTATTATTTTTTCATTGATCTCATCATTTGAAAATTTATTCCATTTAAAGTGGTGGTGTTTTTTAAAGTTATATTCAAATTGCATTATCCATTTATTTAGTTAATTTATTTTTTAAAATAAATATATATATGTATGAATATATTTGCTTGCAACATATCTAACCAAAATAGCAATAGAAAGGGGGTTGCCTAACTTTATTTTTCCATTTTTGTCTTGGAAAGAGTCAAAAGCATCAGCCATGTTTCTCTCCATTTTCATCGGATTACATCCATAATTTACAGCATTAACATTCTTTCTCTGCCTCATAAAATTGGGATCTCCAATCACGTGTCTGTCATGAACAAATGCAACATATACCATTGCAAGAAAAGAAATGGATGAAATGAAACCCTATTTTAATCTCATACATAAATCACTTTTTCTTTGGATAAACACACACTTTATTTAGTTTCAATTGTCCCTCCTCTCCTTCAAACCTCACTTTTATCCTTTGACCCCTCACAACCCAAACCTATTGGGTTCATTTTCAAATTTACTTCTTCCAAAAAATCATTGGGTTTCTCACCATTTTTTCTTAGAAGAAAATTAAAAGAAAATGGCATTCACGGGGACTTTGGATAAATGCAAGGCTTGTGATAAGACTGTTTATTTTGTTGATTTGTTGTCTGCTGATGGAGTCACTTATCATAAATCATGCTTCAAATGTACCCATTGCAAAGGCACTCTTGTGGTAGGTTTTCAATTTGTTCATCCGTTCTAATGTGACATTTACTGAATAGAAAGAAAGAGACTCTACCTTATCATATATCGATCCAGTCTTTTATTTTTAATGTTTTATTGATTTAAATACCTTTTATTATCAAATCAACTTGGAATTTTTAAACAAAGTTGTCAACCAATTGAAATGATTTATTTGGGATTTGCAAAATACACAATTATTTTAGTTTTATGTGGAGTGTTTTCTTTTCTTGGTATTTATGTGAAGAATCAGATTATTTAAAGATGAATCATGACATTTGCTTGACAGATGAGTAACTACTCCTCCATGGATGGAATCCTCTACTGCAAACCTCATTTTGAACAACTTTACAAGGAGTCTGGCAACTTCAGCAAGAACTTTCAGACATGTAAGAAACTTTTCACTATACACACACACACACACACACACACACAGAGATTGAGTTTCTTTAGGTTTTATAATTTAACTTATTCAACTTGGCTAACTGGTACTTGTTTTTTATGAACAATTTAGCTGTGAGGCCTGACAGGGAAATTATGCTGGTATGTTCATATTCCTAAATTTCTGCATTCTTAGTGTGCATTTGGATGTCATTAGAAAGTACTATTGTATCCAATTTCTTTAATTTCTCAACCATTTAACTTGATTTATCATAAAGCCAATTTTAGGATTTCTTAAGATGGGCATAAATCTAATTGTTTGATGTGTCATTTGTTTATGACATATATATTTTGCTCTCAAATGATGAGCACTTAAGCAGTTAACATGATTTTTTTTAATATTAGAAGGATGTCTAAAAATAATCCTTACTTCTTTCTTTCAATATATATTTTTTCCCACTCCATTGATTAATGATAAAAATATGAATACAGAATAGGACCCCAAGCAAACTCTCTTCCATGTTCTCTGGAACCGTAGACAAATGCTCTGCATGTGACAAAACAGTATATCCATTGGAGAAGGTTCGTAATTCCATAGCTCACATTCTATACATACATACATACATACATACATATATATAGCTTAACACACACATATATACATGTATGTCCATAAACAGATATCTATGGAGGGAGAATCATACCACAAGTTGTGCTTCAAGTGTGCTCATGGAGGGTGTCCCCTTACACATTCATCTTATGCTGCTCTTGATGGAATTCTCTACTGCAGACATCATTTTGCTCAGCTTTTCATGGAGAAGGGGGAATTAAGCCATGTCCTCAAGGCTGCCACACACAGAAAAAGTGGCGTTGTGCGTGTCGATCCCGTACCAGAAGCAGAAGCAGAGTCCAAAGAGGACGAGCCTAAATTGGACTCTGACCAGACACAAGAGTAGCAAATCCTAAATGTATGAACCCTTCATACATATACAAGTTTCCAAAAATTTTCAGTCCTCAGCAGACCCTCTATACTGTAATTTAATTCCGAGTGTTCAAATTATATTTTCAGTTTGTAAGCAAATTCAAAAAGTTATGTATCTTATTTATACAAATACATGGGACAATATATAATTCTTTTTGATATTCTTGCTCAAGCTTAATGCAGTCACAGGTAATAGTTTTAATCATGCATGATTGTTCTGCACAGTTGTTTTTCACCTTTTTTAATAGTTTTGAGCTGAAGAGCACTCAATAATTTTACTGCATACAAGGAATATGAGTTACTAAACATGCAGCTACAACATCATATCTTGATCATTTAGCCAAGATGGTTGAAGCAATTTATTATACACACACTCCTTTATATGTATCATCTATATATTATTCTATATAAACATACATATATTCACCATATCAATATATTATTCAATGATGTTTCCACCTTCTCAATATTTTCACTATATAGTTTTATGGAGATCACAACACCATAGCTGATTATAAACTTATTTGGCCAACACTATTTTTGTGATTTCTTGTCAAACATGCATGTATTGCTACATTCCTAAAACATTCTAAATATGGTTCCAATCAAACCTGAGGCAGCAAAAAAGTATCTCCTAGATATCACATCGACAGTCAATGCATTATCATCTGCAATATTTCTGTCAAGACGAAAAGTTTTCAGAAATAAGGGTTTTATCAAACTTTTCCGTAATTAAATTACTTTTTTCTAATATTTTCTTCAGACCATTTTATCCATCAGACGGTCGGCGGGGCTAATTAATTGTGATGCAACAGCAGAATGACATTCCATCATCCAACTGAGATTTATAATGGTCGTTAGATCTGCCTAAGCACAAACCTGCATATTTCCTAGATTTTGTTTTGCTACCAGATAACTCTTATTAAGATATAATGAGATATGATTGCAGAAACAACAGAGATGAAAAACATATACAGGGTCCAAAAGAATAAAAAACTTGTATAACAATAGGTGCAAATATGAAACCAACTTTTAAACGCATCTGAGAGGGGATGTGAAACAATTGGTGAATCATTGAAAACATAAAAATGAATGTAAATATAAAGTCAATACAGATTTAAGCAGATAATTCTGCTGCTCATTTATTCTCTCCATGCATAAATTATAAACGAAATACAATTGAAAACATCAATAAACTCAGAGGCCTTCAACTTGCTTCCCCAAGAAGAGACTAGTACACTGCTCTACCGTATCCTCAGGGCTGGTAACTGAGAAGAAAATAAATAAGCAGTTCAACTACCATTTTACAGAAGTCACATTTTCAATTTTAATTATCACGAGGAAAAAAAAAAAAAAAAAAAAAACACCCTAAACAGAGTCGATTCATTTTTCTTCATGTACACCATTTCAAGATAAGCAAAAACATTTCCATTAAGCTATCTATCATTTGTTGGTGATGGATTCAATTTGTTTGCAACCATCCCATTCTTAGCATTCTAACAGATATATACACACACACACACACACACACATATACGCCTACGGTTGCAACTGAAAACAAAATGAATTGACTTAGTTCTGTGCTTTCTTTTTGGTGACTTCATTTTAACAGATAGATTTGGGCTTCTCGATGCTACCAGAAATAGAAATGGAATGATTTGCTCACCCTACATGTTCAATCAATTATTGAATAAGCTGATATTTAGAGCTAACCTGTGTGACCTACGGTTCGCTCAGATTCATAAATCTCGAAGTCATTTCCTCCCTGCTCAAACAAAACAACCATGCCTTTACTTTTAGTCCCCCCAAAAGAGAAAGATTAGTGAAGAGAGAAAAAACTAACATGATGTAATAATGGTACACGGAACACCCAACAGAACATCACATTACGAAGCCAATAAAGCTTCAGAATAAACAATTGGTATTGTGGAGACAAATGTCTACCTTGTAAGTTTTATCTCCAAAGAAGTGGATTTCGTGACAATCGTCAAGGTATCTCAAGCAATAAGTCTTGTCCCAACCTTGAGGAAAAACCTGTCATAGGCATTGTGACCCAAAATAAATTCAATCGCAGTACTCCCAACATTTAATTTCACCAACTTAAGAATAATTAAATCATCAATAAAGATCAATATAACTTACGTCAAAGCTTATTTGCCCCCCAATGGAAAATGTGAGATTAAAGTGTGCAAATTTCTCACGAAGCACAGATACCATTTTTGGGCGTATGTTGTGTATCTGAAAATAATTCCAAAATGCAATTTATAAAGGGTCACTAGTCATATAAAATGTAAAATACTCAAGCAATGAATTTTTGCCAGAAAGAACCTTCATTTTATACCTTATCATACTTTTCAAACTCGTCTCGTTCTTCCTGACTGCAGTTTCGCCCAATTGGTGATATATTGAGCATCCCACTTCGGAACTCTATAAAGGTCCCCCTGGAGGACAAAACAGAAAGAGGGTCTAAAAATTAGATCATCCCACTTTGGAACTTTATAAATGTTCCCCTCGAGGAAATAACAGAAAGAGGGTCTAAAAATTAGCACAAGTGAAGACCTGCTATTCAGGCATTGCTTCATTACCTTTTTATTGGGATATCTAGGTCAGCAATGTAATGTAGTGTAAAATTGATAAATTCCTGCACCATCAGTTGCAATTTTATCACAAAGAAATACCAATTAATGTTGTCATAACAATAATTGTTTTGAATGTTCGGTGTTCAAGGCTATCATCTATGTACAACCACAAAACCTATACTCCATAAATTGATCACAGAGATTGATGTCATCAGCCATATTAGGTGTCCTGATACTTTGATTCATTTGGCTTCTTTGGAGTTGCTTACAAAGAGAGAGAAGTGTGTTATGGTCTTACCTTGAGCTTTTCTTCCCCAAGAGATGACTTCAAGCTCTACACAGACGAAATCGATTGAGGGAGTCATTGTCAATAAAGAGAGAGTAAAAAATTAACATAAACTGACAACGAATTCAATGCATTTTCTTATGGATTCAAAGCATTATCAAATTTAGGTTGAGTGATTAAGAATTTCAAGCTGTGCATGTACCATATCCAAAAAGTTACAACATTAAGGAAACTTAGGTTGAGTGCTTAAGAATTTACATACTCATAGCATTATCAAACTTAGGTTGAGTGCTTAAGAATTTCAAGCTGTGCATGTACCATATCCAAAAAGTTACAACATTAAGGAAAGTGATAGAATCCAGAGATTAAGTCATGAAATCCTTATATCAAAAGTTTTGAGTAACAGTTCTCCTATTACTATTTCATCTTTCTCCCAGTTGTAACTCATTTGGCACATTTCTTTTTGAAGTACCTCCAGAAAATTTATATCACCACATAGGAAAAATATTTTTGGTCCTTAAACAAACATATATTTTTGGCCTTCAAGATAGGTTTAAATTTTTCCATGTCCACTTCCATCACATATTTAACATAAATCCATGGAATATTATGCTGGTTTTATTTTTTTCTATCACACAGCGGGTCAGCATATAACCCCAAAAATCTATTTGACAGGCATCCTTCATAACGTGTTTGATGCTTTAGAGAGTTAACAAGAAAGTATAGTCTTGGTGCTACTTGTATAAAGTTTTCAATTATATATCAATTTCCCAGACATCAGTGTCCACCAGGGGAAGTGAGACTATGTATGCATAAAAAGTACCCTCTATTCTCGGATTCAACTAACAAGATTCTAATTTAAGCTTTAAACAATACCTGAGTCCCAATAAGCTTCCCATCCTTATGAGCCACAAGGCCATTCTCAGAAAATACATAATCATAGTCGTTAATAACTGCACATAATTCACGGGCAGTGGACTTCAGACAGTGAAGTAGAATATAAGCAGTGAGCCACAACATTAATTTTGAAAAAGAAAATGAAAAAGGGAAATTTAGATAATAATATTTGGGGAAACAGCTACAACGTTGTAGTGTTACGTGGAGGACTAAAAAAGACCATCTGGAGAAATGCAGAAGTTTAGCTTCTAAAAATGGCAGGTACTTCATTGCCAATTAATTACCATGACTCGTAGAATCATATGGGTCAAGATAAATGTGGCATGAAAATATAGATGGGCTGGTGCATCACTGCAGATTGTTCCTCTATATAGTTCTTCGCAAATGAAACTTTTATGTTTGGACGCCCTAGATAATAAAAAGGGAGATAAACATAAAGTTGAGACAACCAACATTTTTCTTTCAAGTTATTAGGAAAGAAATAAGGCTTACAAAATGGCTTCCTCTTGGCATGGTTTTATAAAGCTTATTTATTATTTCCCTTCAGTATCAGTAATTAATATTTATTTATCCATGCAACTCTATATATAAAAGCTGAGATGAAAAAAGGATATTTGCATTTATAAGTTAATGATACATATTTTAGTAAAATAAGCACAAAATTTTCAATAAAAAATCTATTCAATGAGGAATTTTATTTTTTTCTTTTTATAGTAGCATCTTCAAGTTACCAGAAAACTATTTTGCTTCAAGTTTAGCAATAGCTAATGTAAAATACCAGTTGTAGTGCCACTTCTATTCTAATTTCAACAGGAAATGTAGATGAAGGAAACAAATAGTACTGAACGAGTAAATTTTCAATGCCAGTATTGAAGAACAAACTACGCCTTATCAATATAAGAAGTCAGGTCAAATCTGAGCCCTCAAATGATACATCTTGATCTAGAACCACAACAAAACAAATGTAAAATTACAAAATTTCACATTTCTAGCCCCATATTGTTGATCTCTCTAACAATTATTATTATTATTTTTTGATAAGTAAGTCTCTCTAACGTGAGAAATTTTAGGTGCTAGTTGGAGAAAAAAACCTGTCTTTCCAAGCTGCTCTGAAATTTTAACAAGGTCAGATCCACCAACGACACCAACAGTAATAACCTGTAGGCAGACAAAGCCGTAAATCAAAAACAATTTTACAAAGTAATCATATTTTAAAAAAGATAAAAACTGCAAATGAAGAGATAGCTTATGGATTTTGTGCTCATAAGGGCTGTTTGCTGATTTTAGGTGGTGAAGAACATTAACCAAAATACCTTTCGGAGTTCCTTCATGAACTCTAGCATCTTCAGAGTAACCTCCTGGTAGCCATTTGAGGGCAAAACTGAGTAAATTATGATGGTACGATAAAAAAATATCAACGGGAAATACCATATCTGATGACTAATAGATCAATGCATATTGTAAACTTGACTGAACAAAGCATTTGTCTGACAATTCAACATTGTAAAAATGATAACTTTCTGCATCAAGAAAAGTGTCACATACCTTCCGTGGAGCTGTCAGAGTCCCATCAACATCAAACAAAGCAATTAAACCAGGCTTCCTTGCAGCCATCATAACTACAGTTCACTCACTGCCACAAATCATTCAAACTCAAAATCATACGTGAACACGTCTTAAAAACAATAAATTCAGTCAATTCAGGGAGTGTTTAAATTGAAATTTAATAGAGTATGCGAAATCCAATAACTGGCATTATAATCCAATAAAACCCAATCCAAGAATTGGCATTATAACCCGATAAAACCTACTATAATTCCCAGTTAGGAAACCAGTTTCTGACATCTCTATGAATTATGGGGAAAAAATTAATTGATCGAACTACTCAGCTTATCAACCTCGTGTTGCTGATTCAAATTGAATATCAAGTGACAACTTCCAAATCAAATAGCAAAGCAACTGAATTAAGCTCAAAGTATTTTCACACAAAATAGCATAAAAAGAAAAATTTCCCAAAGATTTTACATCAAAGATCAATAATTATCAAAGCAACCAAAAAACCAATTCACCAAAAGAGTATTGAAACAAAGAAAGCAATCAACTTAAAACGAATAAAGCAATCAATTATAGAAATTTGAAAGCATTGAAAACCAATTGAGAAACAGAAATATATACTGCGAATTACGGATAATGATGGGAAAGTGATTAGAAACAACAAATTTTTAACTCACCTTAATGAAGAAATGAGAAATTGGGGAACAAATGTGGAATTAGATCTCTCTGATCTGAAACAGAGAGAAATTAGAGCAGATCTACAATGGAGGGAGTTTGGGGAGTTCATGGGAATTATATATATTGTTGAGGCTTAGCTTTGACTGACTGAGACTGTAGATCTACTCAAAGGCACTACTATTGGTCCGTGGTGGTGCTTCAACAACTACTTATAAAATCTGCCGATCACAGCCGACCACGTGTCATTCTTTTTTAATCATCATCTCCAAGATTAATTGGTTGGAATTAATAAGGAAAAAGAAACACAAACTGTTTCCTTTTTGGAAATTACCAACACGCAGTCGTTTAATCATCCATAATCATTGCTGAATTTCATAACCCTAATCCCTAATTTATTATTCAACAGACCCAACTCTTTCAAATTAAAAATCAAGATACGAGAGAGGTAGAAAGTGACGTAAGGAGGAGAGAGAGACCAAAATAGAGAGAGAGAGAGACCAAAATAGAGAGAGAGATGGATGGGCTTCATCTGGGTCTAACGACTCTAACCTATTCAAATTTAAATTGATATTGGGCCTTGGCCCAACATTGAGGTTGCTTTTTTATTTTTTCTTCCAACTTTAAACCATATTTCATGAGTCGCCAGTGCCATTTTCTTGGATGCATATATATATATATATATATATATATATATATATATATATATATTTGACCATTTCTTGGGTGCATTCAAAGGCGGATTTAGGGGTTTGATAAAAAAACATATATATTACTAGTATTAGTCCACCTAAAAAAATATTAGCACACTCTATTAATAATTCTTGAATCTGTATTGATGCATCACGAGTCACAAGAAAAAAAAATTAATAAATAAAAAAATATAAAAAAAATAAATTTATTAATATCAATTTACTTAAAAAAATATTAGCACATCTCATTAACAATTCTTAAGTCCGCTCTTGGTGCATAGGAGACATCAGAGTCAGTATAGATTAATGAAATAATTCTTTTATTTTTGTGAATCACACGCGCTGACGCATATTAAGAATGTGGGCATGAATATCGCATTTCATCAAACATGTACAAGCCTGTTAGTCATCAATCAAATTCATTTATAGTCCACAATATTCAGAGAGAGAAGAAATGAAGAATGTATCGATAGAATGACGTTATATAATGTAAATAAAAAATAAGTTGAGAAACACATTTGACTAAAAACCTCTTACCAAGTGACTTGAAAATTTAAAAGGACAATACTTTCTCACACAGCCCAGCCTCAAGCTTCTTCACTTGCAACTTCGCTCGCAGCTGTGGGTTGTGGAGATTGAAGTGTGTTAGTGTGTGCATATATATTGGCACAACACAACTAGATGAGTGGGGGGAAAAGCCAAAAGTTACTAGAACCCACATCTAAGCTTTGTGAAGCAGAGAGGAAATTTCCATGTATAGTAACGAAGTAGAGTAGGAAATTTCATCTATTTACCAATCACCTATAATTTACCATACCTATTTGACCAAGGAAATTTTCATGTATAATAACGAAGCAAAGTAGGGAATTTCATCCATTTACCAATCACCTATAACTCACGGTACCTACTTGACCAAGGAAATTTTCATGTATAGTAACGAAGCAGAGTAGGAAATTTCATCCATTTACCAATCACTATCACTTAGTGTACCTATGTAATAACCCGAATTTTTTATAATTTTAAATTTATATTTATTTCATAATTTTTAATTATTAGAGATTGATTATTTGATTAAAAATTTATTCAATTGGAGATTTTGGATTATTAATATTTTGTTTTTTAGTATTGATTTTAATAAAGAGGTGTGGTGGGGTGGTTATTTTGTTTTTTAGTATTGATTTTAATAAGGTAAATGTTGTGTATCAGAGCATCTCCAATGCTAAAACCTATTTTTACATACCAAATTTATATTTTGACAGGTGCTACGGTGCCAAAATGCTACATTTTAACAATTCTGCTCCAATGGTACATCTCACGCAAAATGTTATTTTTTAACACAACCACCATTCTTATTCAACTACCATTCTCACCATTCATATTTGCATCAGTAATATTTGTTGTCCAAAATATGGTCTAAGTATACCATATACTATAGTATTATTTATTTAAATATTATCTGTAAATATAAAATAATATAATGCTTATATATATAAATATTATAAAATAATAATCTATATATATAATTACTTATAATGTATAGTTTAATAAAATAAAATAAAAATTATAAATAAAGGAACCTGATTAAAAGTCGAGGCTAGAATTTGATTCTATATCCTTAAGACAGGTTCGCCCCGTTATGGTGCTTACGGACTCAGTGGCGTCTATCTCCCAGGATACAGCGACTTGTCTTCCTTCGGTAGTAGCACTGTAAACCAAAAGAATAGGCGAACCGGTTCGGTGTAGTACTCTCTGACTCGAACTCGGACTCGGAGTGACTGACTAAGGCTCGAACCCAAATACTAAGGCTCGAACCCACAGACTAAAGAGAGAAGGAAGAAGAAGAAAATTCAGAATAAGAGAAGAATTCTCTGAATTTGGTGTGATTTACAAATGATCCAAAGGGGGGTATTTATAGGTAGTAAGGTGCCTTTTCGGGTAGGTGCAACCATGGGTTATGATGGTTAGGAAAAAGGTGTAACCCTTTGAAAAAACTAAAAAGTGGTTTTTTTAATTTAAAAGGTGTAATCCATTAGAAAAATTTAAAAATGATTTTTTTTTTTTTTTTTTTTAATTTAAAAGGTGTAACCTTTTAGAAAAACTAAAAAATAGTTTTTTTAATTCAAAAAACCAACCACCCAAAAAACCCACCCAGTGAAACCCATTTAAATAAGCCCAACCCAAAAATAGGCCCAATCTAAAATTCCATTTAATAAAATGAATAATCCGGACTTTACAATTAGGCCCAAGCCTAAGCCCAAATCCAAGCCTAAGCTTGACTTATTTAAACTTCAATTGGTTTCAACATTTTTTCCATTTACGCTTTTCAAACACCTCACTTTGGATCTAATTTCTCATTCACCCAGAAACGGATTTGAGAAAGTAAATATACCGCGTTCATCTCTTTGCGGAGAGTAACGCGCTGGTCTATAGATCCACAAAAAATTCTTAGTGGAATCTATTCCCAATTTCATCCAAAGTTTTTGTTTTGTATACCCCGTTTCCAACAATCCCCCAATTTGCATCAGGATAGGTAGTTTTTGGCCTTGAACCTTCCCTAGTGTATTACTATCGGATTTACTGGCTAACCAGTGAACATGATGTCTTGAACTGTTTAGCCGTTGATGTAAACCAAGACAATAGCAAACACACAATTCCTTCTCGCACAAAGTCGGTTCTCACGGTTGTGTTCATACGGCCCTGAATAACTCCTGGTATTTCATGAGCGCTCTAGAAAACTTAGCCTTAGAAGTTCTCATAGAAGCGGCCCCACTTCTCATATAGGTTACTTCTTATTAAGAGTATTCTACAATAGCCCACTTGAATTTTCAAGATATAAGAGTCATTAAAAGCATAGCTTATCCTACTCATCGCTGTAGGTAGCACTGTCTCATCAGAGAAATGGGTAGAAGATTAATTCTTCCCAGTGCTTCTGGTGAGCCATTTAGAATTTCTGTTGTCCATTTGAACCTAGATCTTAGGATCTCCAGTCAACTAGGTTGGGTTTCTATTAAGATGACTCATTAGCTTTCAGCTTTAATCCCATTCCCCTTGATGAACTATACATTTGCTCTCTTATCAAACCTTTTGTAAACGGATCCGCTAAATTATCTTTTGACCTGATATAATCTATTGAGATTATCCCACTTGAGAGCAATTGTTTAACGGTATTATGTCATCGACGTATATATCGAGACTTACCGTTATACATATTACTTTGTGCCCTTCCAATTGCTGATTGACTATCACAATGTATACATATAACGGGTACAGGTTTAGGCCAATTTGGAATATCTTCTAAGAAATTACGAAGCCACTCAGCTTCTTCACCAGCTTTATTCAAAGCAATAAATTCAGATTCTATAGTGGATCTGGCAATACAAGTTTGTTTTGAAGATTTCCAAGATATGGCACCTCCTCCAATAGTAAAGACATAGCCACTTGTGGATTTAGATCCTTTGTATCTGATATCCAATTAGCATCACTGTATCCTTCAAGTACTGTTGGATATCTAGAATAATGTAATCCATAACTTATGGTATATCTTAAATACTTTAGAACCCTGATTATTGCAGTCCAATGGTTCTTTCTTGGGTTACTTGTATATCTATTCAATTTATTAACTGAGTATGCTATGTCTGGTCGTGTGTAATTCATCAAATACATTAAACTTCCTATAATGCGAGAATACTCAAGTTGTGATATGATAGAACCTGTATTTTTCGATATATAAAGATTTACATCAACAGGAGTCTTTACAAGACTACTATCTTCCTTATAAAACTTTTCTAATATTTTCTCAATATAGTGAGATTGAGATAATACTAGACCATCTGATGTTCTAGAAATCTTGATTCCTAGTATGACATCAGCTATGCCTAAATATTTCATATCAAAATTTTTGGTCAATATCTTTTTAGTAGTTTTGATTATAACATCATTACTACCCATTATTAGCATATCATCCACATATAGGCACACAATGACATATCTATTTTGAGTATTTTTCACATAAATACATTTATCACACTCATTAATTTTAAAACCATTTGACAACATCACTTTGTCAAATTTTTCATGCCATTGTTTAGGTGCTTGTTTCAATCTATATAAGGATTTTACAAGCTTGCACACCTTCTTTTCTTTTCCTGAAACTATAAAACCTTCAGGTTGTTCCATATAGATTTCCTCCTCTAATTCACCATTCAAAAAGGCTGTCTTAACATCCATTTGATGTATTTCTAAATTTTACAATGCTGCAATAGCTAGTAACAATCTAATGGATGTTATTCTTGTGACTGGTGAATATATATCAAAATAATCCAAGCCTTCCTTTTGCCTGTATCCCTTAGCAACAAGTCGGCCTTTATATTTATCAATTGAACCATTAGGCTTCATTTTCCTCTTGAAAATCCACTTATACCCTAAAAGTTTAGTACTAGGAGGAAGATCCACTAGCTCCCAAGTATGATTTTGCATGATGGATTCAATTTCACTATTTATGGCTTCTTTCCATAAAGGAGCTTCAGGAGAAGACATAGCTTCCTTATAACTTTGTGGCTCATTCTCCAATATATATGTCAGAAAATCAGGACCAAATGACTTAGACGTTCTACCTCTTTTGCTATGCTTAGGTTCTTCCTTATTTTCATCATATATAGACTCTTGGTCTATATTCTCTTGTATATTGCTATTAGCAATATCATGATTTCTTTTAAGAGGATTTATTTACAAGGAAATATATCCTCAAAAAAAACAAGCATTCCTTAACTCAATAATTGTATTGACATGAATGTCAGGAATGTCTGATTTATGCACAATGAAACGATATGCAGTACTATTCTGTGCATAGCTTATAAAAATACCATCAAAGGTTTTTGGTCCTTTCTTAACTTTCTTAGGAGTAGGAACCGCAACCTTAGCTAAACACCCCCACACATTTAAGAATTTATAGGAAGGTTTTTGACCTTCCCATAATTCATAAGGTGTCACATTTGTTTTCTTTTGAGGTATTTTGTTAAGAACATAATTAGCAGAGAGCAAAGCTTCCCCCCTACAAATTCTGGGTTAAACCAGAACTTATCAACATAGCATTTATCATTTATTTTAAGGTACGATTTTTGCGTTCAGTAACACCGTTCTGTTGTGGTGAATAAGGAGCGGTAGTTTGGTGAATAATACCATGTTCTGAGCAAATGTTAGTGAATGGTACTTCGTATTCACCACCTCTATCACTTCTAAACACCTTTATCTTTTTGCCAAGTTGATTCTCAACCTCATTCTTGTAATGTTTAAACATTTCCAAGGCTTCATCTTTACTTCTTAACAAATATACATAGCAGTATCTTGTGCAATCATCAATAAAAGTAATGAAATACTTTTTCCCACCTCTAGTTGGCACAGATTTAAAGTCACAGATATCACTGTGAATTAATGATAGAGGTTCAGTACTCCGCTTTATAGAGTGAAATGAGGTTCTAGTCAATTTTGCTTCTACACATGTTTGACATTTTTGATTTAAATCAATACTAAATTTAGGTAGAGACTCTATGTTAATTAATCTACGAATCGTATCATAATTAACATGTCCTAACCTACCATGCCACACATCAGATGATTCAATCATATAAGCACAAGAAACATTAGCTTTATTATTATTATTAATAGCTTTGGGTAGAACAGTCATTACATTGAACTTAAATAGTCCATTACTTAGATACCCTTTGCCACATACACCCCATTCTTAGTCAGCACAAACTTGTCAGATACAAATACTTCTTGCTTAGAAGTGACCCGGAGACCAAGTTATTCCTGATGTCTGGTACATGCAACACATTATTAAGAGTGAGTTCTTTCCATGAGGTCATTAGTAGCTTGATTTTTCCTTGTCCTTCAACCTTTGCAGTAGAAGAGTTCCCTATGTAGAGTTATTCTTCATTATTTATAGCTTCATAGGTAGTGAATATCTTCTTTTCAGAGCAAACATGACGAGTAGCTTCTGTGTCCACCCACCATTCTCTATTGTTGCTCACCAGGTTGATTTCAGAAATCACAGCTGAAGGATTTAGCTCTGACACATCAACTGTCAACTTATCTTCCTCAGCAATATGCACCTCAGTGGTCTTTTTCTTGGGGTTGTGTTGTGCTTTGCGGCTACGACAGTCTTTAGCTCGGTGTCCTAGCTTGCCGCATATGAAGCACTTCCCAGTGAACTTCTTGTAGTTTCCTTGGTTGGGACCAGCACTTCCCAGTGAACTTCTTGTAGTTTCCTTGGTTGGGACCTTCGCCAGAGTACTTCCTCTTCTTATTCTTCTGTCCAACTTCCATTACATTTGCCTTTAACACCATTGAAGAATTCCTGGCTTTCTTTTCAGATGAGTGGTTATCTTCTTCAATTCTTAGCCTGACAATCAGGTCTTCGAGCCCCATTTCCTTGCGCTTATGCTTTAAGTAATTTTTGAAATCTTTCCAAGTAGGTGGCAGCTTTTCACTCAATGTCATCATCTCAGCATGTATCTCATGTAGGATCAGCTGGAGCTCCTGCACTTGGCTCATGACTGTCTTGGAGTCTATAATTTTGAAGTCCAGATTTCGTCCGATCACGAACTTCTTCAAGCCAGCATCCTTTGTTTTATATTTTTTGTCTAGTGACTCCCAGAGCTCTTTAGCAGTATTTATTGGACTGTACATATTATATAAAGTGTTGTCCAATCCATTGAGGATGTAGTTCTTGCATAGAAAGTTTCCATACTTCCATGTATCAACAGCTCCTAGCTTGGTAATGTCAGTCTCACCCTCATCTAGCACTGGGGCAGTCTCAGTTAGATACTTGCTTAGATTCAGAGTTGTAAGGTAGACCATCATTTTTTGTTGCCACCTTTTAAACTCCGCCCCATTGAATTTTTCGGGCTTCTCCCCATGATTGACGGGAACATTAGGCATAGTTGTACTCATACTTGCCATTTGTCTGATTATATATTAAATATACAGACCACAGTCAAATTTACATAAATAAAATACAACAATATTTAAATAATTAAACTATAGTATAATATGAATCTGTCTTAAGATTGTTGTCCAAAATATGGTCTAAGTATACCATATACTATAGTATTATTTATTTAAACATTATCTGTAAATATAAAATAATATAATGCTTATATATATAAATATTATAAAATAATAATCTATATATATAATTACTTATAATGTATAGTTTAATAAAATAAAATAAAAATTATAAATAAAGGAACCTGATTAAAAGTCGAGGCTAGAATTTGATTCTATATCCTTAAGACAGATTCGCCCCGTTATGGTGCTTACGGACTCAGTGGCGTCTATCTCCCAGGATACAACGACTTGTCTTCCTTCGGTAGTAGCACTGTAAACCAAAGGAATAGGTGAACCGGCTCGGTGTAGTACTCTCTGACTCGAACTCGGACTCGGAGTGACTGACTAAGGCTCGAACCCAAATACTAAGGCTCGAACCCACAGACTAAAGAGAGAAGGAAGAAGAAGAAAATTCAGAATAAGAGAAGAATTCTCTGAATTTGGTGTGATTTACAAATGATCCAAAGGGGGGTATTTATAGGTAGTAAGGTGCCTTTTCGGGTGGGTGCAACCATGGGTTATGATGGTTCGGAAAAAGGTGTAACCCTTTGAAAAAACTAAAAAATGGTTTTTTTAATTTAAAAGGTGTAACCCTTTAGAAAAACTAAAAAATGGTTTTTTTTTTTTAATTTAAAAGGTGTAACCTTTTAGAAAAACTAAAAAGTAGTTTTTTTAATTCAAAAAACCAACCACCCAAAAAACCCACCCATTTGTGAAACCCATTTAAATAAGCCCAACCCAAAAATAGGCCCAATCTAAAATTCCATTTAATAAAAGGAATAATCCGGACTTTACAATTAGGCCCAAGCCCAAGCCCAAATCCAAGCCCAAGCTTGACTTATTTAAACTTCAATTGGTTTCAACATTTTTTTCATTTAGGCTTTTCAAACACCTCACTTTGGATATAATTTCTCATTCACCCAGAAACGGATTTGAGAAAGTAAATATACCACATTCATCTCCTTGCGGAGAGTAACGCGCTGGTCTATAGATTCGCAAAAAATTCTTAGCGGAATCTATTCCCAATTTCATCCAAAGTTTTTGTTTTGTATACCCCGTTTCCAACAATATTAATATTAGACACATTCCAAGTTAAGTTGTAAACAATAGAAGGAAATTAAAATTAAACCTAATTAAAAAGATGAACAAATCTAAAATATTTGGTCAAAAAAAGACCCAAAAAAAAAAAAAAAAAAAATTTTTATAATTTTTTTACCACTATTTGTGAATTAATTTTTTTATATAATTTTTTTTTTCAGAAATTTATATATATTATATATATATAATATACATATAAAGATGCGAGTGGGTGATGACTGGTGAGAAACGGCACCGTTTTGAGAAATGAGAGACTTGCCAAAAAAATTTAGCAGCTGCCATATACGAGAAAAAATTTGAGAATCTCAAATTTTGAGAACTCAAATAAGAGCTCATTGGAGAGGCCCTTTTTTACCCAACTCTTACATTTTGAGTTTGAGAGGCTCAAATGAGAGAGCATTGGAGTTGCTCTTAGATGGAGAAGGAAACAAAGTGGGTTGGCCGAAGTGGAAAGAGAGAAAATTGTGATGATGGTGTGTGTACTTGTGGGACCCAATGGAAGACTCTTTGGCCAAAATCCTTTGGCTTGCCTAAGATTCTTATGACTTGGTTTATTTCTTCATGCGACTTTGCCTTTTAGGTGGCTGATAATTGGTACTGAAATGATGGAAAGGGGACACCTAGCCGAGATGGGAAGAAAGAGAAAGGAAAAAGGATGAGATGAAAAGAATTGAAAAGATAATGAAGCAGTGGGCTTCACGTGGGTTTCTGTTAGGTTTTCACAGTATAAAGTTTTTAAAACTTCATTCTACGATTAAATTAAAGAAGTATGAGTAAATATGAAAAGGTATCTCTGACAAGGGTTGTATCTATTGACTAAAGGCATAAGGTAACCCATAAATATATGGTCTCTTCAACAAAATAATTAATACTTAACTTATATATCTTTATACGTTGCTTCTCTATTCTCTTCCTACAACCTATATATATTATTATATTATATTCTTATCTTTGAGTTTTTGGGGGCAACATGACCAAAGACTTGGTGATTCGTCTCTCTGTGAACGTACTTATAGATGACACTGGAGTTGTATCTTGGAGCCTTTCATAGTCGTTACAACCTGCACGTAGGGAGACTGTAAAGGTTTTAGGACAGCGAAAATACTGCGTGCCTCTCTATTAAACAGGCCAGAAGTTTCTTTACTACTCTTATTGATTTTATATATTTTACTGGCGTATTATTTTAGTATATTGTTTTATTTATACTATATTTATTGTAGTATGATTATACTGTGATATGAATATATAAGTGTTTTAGTCAAAGTGAATTTTAATAAAATTATATGAATGGACTTATAAATGAGATTGTATAAAAATATAAAAAATCTCCAACAATTTGTTGGTGGAATGGCCTTTAAATAAGGTGTATGAGTTTTGGTTTGCATGAGGAAAGCAAAAGAGAAAAATTAGAGTGTACACAGAAAGAGTGAGCCAAGAAAGTTAGTAAGTAGAGAGAGAGAGAGACAGAGAGTGTTCGAGCACAGAGTGAGAGGTCGAGGTTGTAGAGGAGGTCGAAGCTTGAGGTCTTGATGATCTTATCAGTGTAGGGTTCTCTATACATTGAATGGCTTGGAGTGGTTTTGCTTTAATGGTTTTGATTAAATGTTTTAATTAAATGCATATGTATTTTGTTTATATACTAACATGACTGTATATTTTGTGAAGCTGTTTTATTAAACCTCCATAAAATTTTTGTTATGGTTTTTTCTACTGGGACTTTTGTCTCACCACCCTCCAATTTCAGGTACCGAAGATGAACGGCGGGCTTAGGCTGAAGAGTCGGCGTTGCAGGATTTTATTTTATTTATTTGGAGATTTTTTTTGTGTATTTGAGGAAATTGACTTTGTATAAAAAAGGATATTTTATTTGTTCCTGGGTGTATTTTGATGTATTTGGATTTGTATAAATCGAAGATTTTATTATAATTTTCGGGTCGTGACAACCTACTTGACCAAGCAAATTTCCATGTATAGTAACGAAACAAAGTAGAAAATTTCATCCATTTACCAATCACCTATAACTCACGGTACCTACTTGACCAAGGAAATTTCCATGTATAGTAACGAAGCGGAGTAGGAAATTTCATCCATTTACCAATCACCTATAACTTATGGTACCTACTTGACCAAGGAAATTCTATTTTTGAAAAAAAAAAAAAAAAAAAAAAATGATCTATCTAGGACTTGAACAATCCTTTACTTTAAAAGACGATAAAGGACTTGATTATCATATGTAAAATTAAGAATTTTTTATTGATTTTGTTTTATTTTAGTTTTAGTTCTCAAAGGAAAAAATTGCTATTGAAGTGGCAAGAAGAAGAAATAATATCCACAATTTACTTACTTTTTTTTTCTCCTTATTATTGAAACTTACAGCATTTATAATTCAAAAGAATTTTCACACTTGCTCTTTTCTTTCAATAATCTAAAATGTATTTAAAAAAAAAAAAAAAATCAAGTCGGATTTAAAAGTACAAAGGTGGGGTGACAATGTTATATGACTTTATATCTCTTAAAAGAAAATATATTAAATTATTCCTTGAGAACGGACCATTTAAAAAATATATACATTTTTTCACAATTTTGTTTTGTTTTGTTTTCGGGTCCTATTTTTGACAAATATTTACCATTCTATTTTTCTTGTAATTTTTATTTTAAAAACCAAGAGAAGTCACAAGTGGTATTATGTAACAATGGTACTTTTTTACCTTTCAAAAAAGAAGTTGAAGGTTTAAATCTATGCGCGGCCGCCCGGGAGTTTTTTGCCAAGGAAAATCTCAAGGCTAATAAAGCAAAATGATGAGCATGGCTTTTAACCAGGTGAAAAACTGTCAAAATAAAATTTTAGAAGAGAAGTTTGATTTTTAATTAGTCAATAAATTACATAGAAGTGTTGGGTTTATTTCCTTCTATATGGAGGAAAGCCCAAGTGGGTTTTATTAAAAGCCTAAAGCCCAGCCTTTAGGGAAAAGAAAACCCTAAGGAAGTTAGTATAAAAAGAGAGAGAGGTTAGCAGCAAGTGAAAGAACAAAGAGAAGAAAAACGCAGGTTTTTCCATTCTGCCCAGGTTTGATCAAACGTCCGAGCCCACTTCGTCCGTGGTCCGATCAAGCTGAAATTTGGAGGAGAGGTTCACGACTAAGTGACGCACAATCTGAATGGTGAAGATCATATTTTGAGCTCCGGAATAGTGATTCATGCCCGTGAACAGTAACTGGATTTTGGTAGAAAAACGCAGGTTTTTCTATTCTGCCCAGATTTCATCAAACGTCCGATCCTGCTTTGTCTATGGTCCGATCAAGTTAAAATTTGGAGGAGAGGTTCATGACTTAATGAGTTAAAATCTGAACGGTGAAGATCGAATTTTGAGCTCGGGAACAGTGATTCGTGCCCATAAACAGTAACCGGATTTTGGTATTTTTCTCTCCAATTCTCTTTGTTTTTTGCCAAGATTGTTGCTATCTTGATGAGATGTTTTGTAGCCTCTAATTGCAATTAGAGAAGACTTTGTGTACCCATTATCTGGTTGATAGTGAAGTTTTTAATTGGACTAGGTCCCGTGGTTTTTCTTCCTCACATTGGGGAAGTTTTCCACGTAAACAATTGCTTGTGTTCTTGTGGCTTTGTGTGATTGATGGTTTCTCTATTATTTTTAGCACATATAAAACTAGAGATATACTATATTTGCTTGCATATAGGGAGAAGAATTATTCCGCTGTATTTGTTTATTGTCATCTCTCCCAACAAAGTGGTATCAGAGCTCTAGGTTGACAGATTGCCGGGTTGGCAGTTTGAGTTATGGAAGCAAATACGAGTAGAATGATTAATTTAAATGGTTCAAATTATCACATATGGAAAGGAAAAATAGAGGATCTTCTTTATGTGAAAGATTATTACCTACCGGTGTTTAGTGCTGAAAAACCAGAAAACAAATCTGATGTGTAATGGACTTTGTTACATCGACAGGTGTGTGGGTATATCAGGCAGTGGGCAGATGATAATGTTTTGAACCATATTAGTGGAGAGACACAAACACGTTCTCTATGGAGTAAGCTTGAACAGTTATATGCTAGAAAGACTGGAAATAATAAATTGTTTCTGATTAAGCAAATGATGGCTTTGAGATACCAGGACGGGACTCCTTTATCTGATCACCTGAATACATTCCAAGGAATTATTAATCAGCTGGCTGGAATGGGTATTAAGTTTGATGATGAGATACAAGGGTTATGGTTGCTTGGTTCATTACCGGACTCGTGGGAGATGCTCAGAACTTCATTGTCTAACTCCGCTCCAGAAGGTGTAATCACAATGGATATAGCCAATAGTTGTTTGCTAAATGAAGAGATGAGAAGAAAAACACAAGGATCCTTTTCACAGTCAGAGATCTTGGTTACAGAAAAAAGGGGGAGAAGTAAGAGCAGAGGTCCGAAGAACAGAGATAACAGCAGAAGCAAGTTCAACAAGTTTGCAAATGTTAAGTGTCATCATTGCGGGAAAAAGTAACACATCAAGAAATATTGCAGGCAATTGAAGAAAGAAAACAAGAATGAGAAAGGGAAGGGAACTAAGAATGGAGATGACAAAGATGGTGATGACAGAGTTGCTACCACCACTCGTGTAGACTTCCTCATTGTTTATGATGATGAGACGATAAATGTTGCATACCATAAGATTAGTTGGGTGATTGACAGTGGTGCCTCTATTCATGCTACATCTCGGAAGGATTTCTTTACATCTTATAAATCTGGTGATTTTGGAATAGTAAAGATGGGCAACGATGGCTTGGTTAAAGTCATTGGAATTGGAGATGTGTATCTGAAGATGAATAATGGCACGAAGTTAGTTCTCAGAGATGTGAAGCATGTTCCTGACATTCATTTGAATTTGATTTCTGCAGGTAAACTTGATTATGAAGGGTATTGCAGCACTTTCAGTGATGGCCAGTGGAAGCTCACTAGGGGTGCTATGGTTATGGCTCGAGGTATGAAGCACTCTGCACTGTACGTTCTGCAAACAAAAATCTCCAACGACATTGTTAATGCGATGGAGGATATTGATACAACAGAATTGTGGCACAAGAGACTGGCTCACATGAGTGAGAAATGATTAGCTCTACTAGGGAAGAAAAGTCTACTATATGAACTGAAAAGTACACTTCTGAAAAGGTGTACTCATTGTTTGTCAGGGAAGCAGAGCAGAGTCTCCTTCAAGAATTCCTCTCATTCGAGAAAGTTAGAGATACTGGATTTGGTACATTCAGATGTGTGTGGCCTTATGAAGACGAGAACACTTAGTGGGTCTAGATACTTTGTAACTTTCATAGATGACTATTCAAGGAAGTTGTTGGTATATACCTTGAATTCAAAAGACCAAGTGTTCGCAGTGTTCAAACAATTCCAAGCCCTAGTTGAGAGACAGACTGGGAAGAAACTGAGATGCATTCGTACTGATAAGGGCGGAGAGTATTCTGGTCCTTTTGATGAGTATTGTAGACAACAGGGTATCCGGCATCAAAAGACAACTCCAAAAACTCCTCAGTTGAATGGCGTAGCAGAAAGGATAAACAGGACACTGGTTGAGAGAGTGAGATGTTTGCTTTCACAAGCCAAATTGCCAAAATCTTTTTGGGGGGAGGCATTGAGCACAGTTGTTCATGTGTTGAATCTTACACCCTGTGTTCCTCTACAGTTTGATGTGCCAGGCCTAGTTTGGACAAGTAAGGATGTATCCTATAATCATCTGCGGGTTTTTGGGTGCAAAGCATTTATGCATATTCCAAAAGATGAAAGGTCCAAACTTGATGTGAAAACGCGACAGTGTATATTCCTTGGCTATGGCCAAGATGAGTTTGGGTACAAGCTTTATGATCCAGTTGAGAAGAAAATTGTGAGAAGCAAAGATGTCGTGTTTGTAGAAGATCAGACGATTCAGGATATTGAGAAAGCAGGAAAATCTATGTCTCAACAAGGTGATATCTTGACTGATATGGATCCAGCTCCTCTGAAGAATTTGCCATCTCAGGTTAAGAATGATGGTTAGGATGACCACCAGTGTACAGGTGATGTGGATGTTCCCTTACAGGTTCAGGGAAATGTTGAGACTGATGAACAGTTGACAGCGCCAGAGATTCCACCAGTGATTCCATCCAGGAAGTCTGGCAGAGACCGACGTTCTTCCACTCAGTATTCAGCAGAGCAGTATCTGTTATTGACTGACGGGGGAGAGCCCCAGTGTTTTGCAGAAGCCAGAGAAGATGAACAAAAGACAGAGTGGGTTAAGGCCATGCAAGATGAGATGCAGTCATTGTATGATAACCACACCTTTGAGTTAGTGAAGCTACCTAAAGGAAAAAGAGCTTTGGAAAATAAGTGGATTTACAGGAAGAAGCAAAATGAGTTATCTTTACGGTTACGGTACAAAGCTAGATTGGTTGTCAAAGGGTTCGGTCAGAGAAAAGGTATTGACTTTGATGAGATCTTCTTTCCAGTCATAAAGATGTCATCGATCCGTATAGCACTCGGCTTAGCAGCTAGTCTTGACTTGGAAGTTGAGTAGATGGATGCGAAAACTGCCTTCCTTCATGGTGATTTGGAGGAAGAGATTTATATGAAGCAGCCAGAGGGTTTCAAAGTGAAAAGGAAAGAGGATTATGTGTGCAAGCTGAAGAAAAGCCTATATGGTTTGAAATAAGCACCGAGACAGTGGTATAAGAACTTCTGATCACTGTGTATTTGTTCAAAAATTCTCTGATGATGATTTTATTATTCTACTGCTTTATGTGGATGACATGTTGATTGTTGGCAGGAATGCTTCAAGGATTGACCAGTTGAAGAAGCAATTGAGTAAGTCATTTGCTATGAAGGATTTAGGGCCCAGCAAAGAAAATTCTTGGCATAAGAATCAGTCGTGATAGGAGTGCCAAGAAGTTATATTTGTCACAGGAGGAGTACATTGAAAAAGTGCTTCAGAGGTTCAATATGGACAACTCTAAAGTAGTTAGCTCTCCTCTTGCTACCCACTTCAGACTGAGTACAAATGAATGCCCTTCTACAGATAAGGAAAATGGAGACATGGAAAGAGTTTCTTACGCCTCAGCAGTAGGAAGTTTGATGTATGCAATGATTTGTGTAATACCCCTAATTTTAAAAGGATAGTCTCGGCATTTATTTATTATTTTAATTGTATTTTTGCGTGATTATTTGGTTTAAGTATTTTATTTAATTGTTTACCTATGTGACATGTATTTAATTGGTATTTATTTATTTGTTTAATTGCATTTTATTTTATTTAATTGATTATTTGCTTGCTGGAATGTTTGAATTAATTGTGATTTTATTTAGTTGTTATTTTAATTGGTTTTGGTTTTGGTTTTGTTTGAATTGATTAATTGAGTATTTTTCATTTTTATGTTAATGGGTTGTTTATAAATTGACTTAATTTAATTTATTTAATTTAATTGGTTTAATTTAAATGTTTAAGTTTTTCACGGTGTAATTATTTTATTTATCTAAATTTAGGTTTTAGGATTTATCGTTGGCCGACTTATAGTCAGAGTTGGAATAGGATTTGGTAAATTGAAGCCTATATATACATGTACATACTGGGGTTTAAGGTTTTAGAAAACATAAAGTTACGTCTGTATCACTAAGGGCTGCTAAGAAACAGAGCGTGAACTTAGGGAATTGGCAGAGCAGTTCAAGGAAGACTACATAAACTGTGGAATTAGAGTTTCAAAGTCTGAAACTCAAGGCAAGTCTTGTTCTTCTCTATCTCTCTAATCTGTGTTCTGTGCATGGTTAGGAAGACTCCAGGGATTAAACTAAGGCTTAATTACAACTTTTATGCATATTTAATCAATTTTTAACTTCATGGAATTGAACCTGTTCTTCGTTGTTTCAGAAAGATAGTAAATAAACCATAGTTCTGTAATTTGGCTTCGTTGTGTAGTATTTTGTTTTCAATTCTAGTTTGATGATATATCATTGCTTTACAATCAATCTGGAACTGAATTAGGCCTTAAAACATGCACTAAAAATTTCTACAAGAACTGGTACTCACATAAAATAGAGAAGACGACGAAGCGGACGAAGCTGCTAAGGGGAAAAGGGAGCAGGCTCTTATAACCCCTTAAAGCCGGCTCCTAGAAGGTAGAGCCGGCTCTAAGATGTTGTGGAGCCGGCTTTAATGAGCGTAGAGCCGGCTCTGAAGAAAAGAAGACCAGGCTCTTTTAATTTCTAGAGCCTGCTCTCTCTTAAAAGGTCCAGAAACTGTTTTTTTGTGGTTCGTTTGGCTGAAATTGAATTTTCTGGAACTGTTTGAAGCTACCGAATGTTGTAAATATGTGTTTGAGACTTATAATAATGTTGAGAAGCAAGTTCACATTCAGTTATTGAGGATAGAAATTAATTTAAGATTAAATAGAGGGCTCGTAGGTGAATGGTTAAATATTTACATTATGCTGCTTACTGTTTTAGCAATTGGTTTTATTACATGATCTTAAATTATGAATCATATTGTTAGTTGTGTTAAGAGCATATGACTGTTAAAATATATGTGTTCTTAGCTGGAATTAACTGATGTTTACAAACTAACATACAACGCATCAGTTATGGTATTATATGGAGAAATAAATTGTATAATCTTGATTTGTCAATTTAAAGGATTGGAACTGGGATTCTAAAATTGTTATTGGAGGCACAATTTGGTTATACACATGTAAACTATATTTATGCAAATTTGGAAGTATGGTTGGTTAGTATCTGATACTGTTTTCGTCAAACTACGCTAACTGGATGAGCTAAGTGTACAGTCTTTTATTTTTATAAAGAACTGCAATGGGATATCTAAATGTTATATTGGAGGCAGAAATTGGTTGTATACATGCTAAACTATATTTATGCTTATTCTGGGATGTGGTTAATAAATAGATATACTGTGTTATTAACTATGTAAACTGGAGGATGGTATGCACCGATATGGGACGGTGTCATACTAGGTACGAATTAGTTTAGACACTAAGCCTACCTAAATTTGGATTAAGGTATGGATTAATTATAAAGGTTAAGTCCATCACCTACATGTGTCATATCAATTGTGAATTGAATGACCTACTATAGTTTCAGGATGGATTGGTTATACATATATCAGACCACTACACAGATGGATGGTATTTTGTATTAGGAGGAGTACGGACTTTATATATATATTATATGGTGCCGTGGTATGAGCTTGAGTCTCATAACCATGGTTAGGGCGCGTATATCGCCTAGGATGGATAACTGGACATAGGTGTTGTTCCCTGGTAGGTCTAGGTACTCATGCCCACCTTAGGGTGCGTATTCGCATGTTGCCTTCTATTCAGGCTGAGACAGACCTACTGGACTAGCGAACGTCCTATAGTGTGCACTATATACTTATATGGACTACTCTAGATATTGTTGAGTCTTCATAGGATGTATCTGCGTATCGGATTACTGTTTGGATTGTAGTAGATCAGGACTTGCATGTGGGCTTGACCCACTTCTTTATTTTTCAGGTGCTCGTCAGTTCCAGGGTTAGAGTTTGGACGTCCATAACAGATACAGCTATTCACTCCTCCGATTATGTAGGAATTTTCTCTGTGTTAGCTTTGGATTTTATTTTTATTATTTCAGTATCATTTGGAGAATTTAAATAAGGGGTCCAATGGATGGATTCCCGAGTTGTAAACTTACGGAGTTTTGGATTATCAGGTTTTAAGTATTTAATTATAAAGGATTGTATTTCTAGATTCTTTCAGCTTATTATTATTTTTATTTCGTATTTTATCTTGTATTCTGTGTTTGGTTACATATTAATTGTTTGACATCCCTCGGGTTTAGGCCTGGGCCTGATCAACCCATGTCTCAGATCCGAGGGGTATCACAGTTGGTATCAGAATACTTCAGGTTCAAGTGTCTCTAGGATTCTATCGTATAAGACTTCCGCGTGGCGTTCTCTATTGTTTAGAGCTTAAGTTTAGGATTCATTGTATTCTTTACGGTTCGGTTTAATCGTGCTGATGTCTGTCTTTCTATGTTGATAGAATGGCTAATGCAAGAACCAGACGGAACAACCGGCAACGAAGGGAAGCGGCCCGTAGGCAGCGTCAGGAGGATGAAGGTCAGTTTTATGAGGAACAGGAGGAAGTTCAACAGACTGTGGATCAGGAAGGAAATCCAGAGTTTCCTCCTTACCTTAATGACCTTATTGCTCGGGCTATAGAGGCAGGGGCAACAGCTGCACTTCGGAATCAACCTCAGGTACAGCCGGCACCACTACTAGCACCAGTAGTTCAAACGGATTCTTGGGGAAAGGCTAGGAGCTCTTTCACAAAGGGGAGTCCACCTGTGTTCTCAGGCTCCATCGATGCGAGAGCAGCTCACCAATGGAAACAGGACATTGAGCGTCATATTCGTTTGGTTCAGTCTATGGAGGTGCAGAAGCAAATGCTTGCTACTTTCAAGCTGGTTGGGGATGCACTAAAGTGGTGGGAGTCAGTTACCACCCCAGAGGAGAGGATGACATTGACTTATGATGAGTTTAGTACTCGTTTTGACGAGAAATATTTTCCCTATGCTGTCAGGGCAGCTATGAAGACCGAGTTTCTAAATCTGCAGCAGGGAAACATGACAGTGGCGGAGTATGAGCAGCAGTTCACACACTTGTCTCTCTTTACACCGGAGGAGGTGGATACAGAGGAGAAGAAGTGTAACAGTTTTGTCAAGGGACTAATGTGGTCTATCAAGAGAGCTATTACAGGTAGTCCAGCCTATACTACCTATGCTCAGGTGGTAGACGCCGCTCTACAACAGTATCAGTTGACTGTGGACATCAGACAGGCTCGTGGTGAGAAGCGAGGTGATAAAGACTCTACTAATCAGTCAGCTGAAAAGGGGAACGGCAATGGTCACCAGGAGAATGACAAAGGCAAGTTCCAGGGACAACAGTCTTGGAAGAAGCACAAGGGTGGTTCAGATGCTCATCGGAATGGGGCACCTATTCAGAGGCAACAGAATGGGGGACCACAGGCAGGACAGGGTCAGCCACAGGCTAACCGACAGAGGAGGTCATTTGGTACTTTTCAGGGTAGTTGTTACACTTGTGGAGAGTATGGTCATACCACCAGGCAGTGTCCTAAAGCAGGACAGGGATAGGGACAGGGACAGTATGTGCAGCAAGGACAGAGGGCGCTAGTGCCTCTACCAGCTCCACAGGTTCCACGGATTCAGGGACAGACACATCTAGCTTTACCGGCACCGCCGCAGACTCAGGGACAGGCACCACAGCAGTTGCACTATGGCAGGGTGTATAACCCCAAGCCACAGGATGTTCAGGCACCTTAGACTATTGAGGGTAAGTTTCTTATTCATGGTTTACATGGACGTGTTTTATTTGATACGGGTGCTACACACTCATTTGTAGCTAGGACTTTTGTTGCTTTATCTGGGATGAGGACGAGGGTATGCACTAGACCTCAAGGTATTTCTACACCATTGGGTGATACAGCTATTATACATGAGAGTGATGGGCCTGTGACATTAGATATTGGCAGACTCAGATTTCTAGCCAATCTACTGGTCTTGGACATACACACTTATGATGTGATACTTGGGATGGATTGGTTGTCTCACTACCATGCTCAAGTTGATTGTTTTGATAGATCTGTTATTTTTACCATACCTGGTCAGGATATGTATGTAGTAGCTATGCCATGTTCTAAAGGAGGCGGTAACACCTATTTGTTCCATGTGGAGGAGAAAAAGGATGAGGGGATTACTGTGTCATTGGATAACATACCAATTGTACAGGATTTCCCGGATGTATTTCAGGAGATTCCAGGATTGCCACCTAGTCGCGAGATCGATTTTGTGATAGCCTTAGCTCCAGGCACTGCGCCTATTGCTAGGGCACCCTATAGGATGACACCGGTAGAGATGAGAGAGATGAGGGATCAGATTCAGCAGTTACTCAGCCAGGGTTTTATTCATAGGAGTACATCACCTTGGGGAGCACCGGTTCTATTTGTGAAGAAGAAGGATGGTTCGCTTCGTCTGTGTATAGATTATAGGGAGTTGAACAAGGTTACGATTCGTAACAAGTATCCTTTGCCCAGGATTGATGACTTGTTTGATCAGTTAAGAGGAGCCACATACTTCTCCAAGATTGATCTGCGTTCTGGGTATCATCAGCTGAGGGTTAGGGAGCAGGATGTTCCTAAGACAGCATTTCTGACGAGATATGGTTCTTATGAGTTTCGTGTTATGCCGTTTGGGACGACTAATGCACATGCAGTATTCATGGACTTAATGAATAGAGTCTTCTGGGCTTATTTGGATCAGTTTGTTATTGTCTTTATTGATGACATCTTGATCTATTCTCGGTCGGAGGACGATCATGCTAGACATCTTCGCATAGTCTTGCAGACACTTCGTGAGCACTAGTTATATGCCAAGTTCGAGAAGTGTGAATTTTGGCAGCGGGAGGTGAAATTTCTGGGTCACGTGGTGTCAGAAAAGGGGATAGCAGTGGATCCGGCCAAGGTTTCAGCGGTGGTTGAGTGGGGACAGCCTACATCACCTACTGAGATTCGGAGTTTTCTCGGTCTGGCAGGATATTACAGGAGATTCATCCAGGGGTTTTCCAAGATAGCAGGACCACTCACTCATCTGACCAAGAAGGGTATACAGTTCGTGTGGGATGAACACTGTCAACGAGCTTTTGATGAGCTGAAAAGGAAATTGACTTCTGCACCGGTTCTAGCTACTCCGCAGAGCGGGATAGAGTATCTTGTTTACATGGATGCATCGTTACAGGGTCTTGGATGTGTATTGATGCAGGAGGAGCGACCGATTTCTTATGGATCTCGGAAACTTAAGCCTCATGAGCTTAATTATCTAACACATGATTTGGAGTTGGCAGCAGTGGTCTTTGCCTTGCGTATTTGGAGGCATTATCTGTTGGGTGAGTCCTTCAGATTATTCAGTGATCACAAGAGTCTGCAGTACTTGTTCACTCAGCTGGAGCTAAATATGAGACAGCGCAGGTGGTTGGAGTTTGTAAAAGACTATCATTTTTCTATACAGTACCATCCAGGGAAAACGAATGTGGTGGCGGATGCACTCAGTCGCAGACCTGTTGGTAGTCTTTCTGCTCTATTCATTACTGAGTGGAATGCTTTGAAGAGTGTGGATGAGTTATCGGATGCTTTTATGGCTTGCATGGTGGTTACACCTTCTATCATTCGCAAGGTTTTACAAGCACAACTCACGGATCAGCAGTGCATTAACAAGGTTGCAGAGATAGCTTCTGGAGAGGTTCCATTTTACTATGTTAGGGCTGACGGAGGTTTGAGGTACAAGGGGCGTATAGTAGTACCTTCTGCTGATGGTTTAAGGAAGGATGTGATGACTGAGACTCACCACTCTGAGTTCTCTGTTCATCTAGGAGGCGATAAGATGTATCAAGATATGAAGCGGCAGTTTTGGTAGGCAGGTATGAAGAGGGACATTGCTCTTTTTGTTTCTCAGTGTAGTACTTGTCAGATGGTTAAGATTGATCATCAGAGGCCGCAAGGAGCTCTACAGCCACTACCAATTCCGGAGTGGAAATGGTAGAGCATATCTATGGATTTTGTGGAAGGGTTGCCAAATTCTTTCAAGGGGCATAATTCCATATTGGTCATTGTGGATAGGTTGACCAAGTTAGCTTATTTCTTACCTATTTGCACTGACTACACTTCGGAGCAGTTGGCGAGGCTTTACATTTCAGAGATTGTGAAGCTACATGGCATTCCATTGTCTATTATATCAGACAGGGATTCGAGCTTTGTATCTGGATTTTGGAAGAGTTTTCAGCAGGCCTTATGTGATACCCCTCGATTCTAGAGCCACGGGTGATCAAGTCCGGACACAGATCCGAGGGATACCAGACAATCAATATATAAACAAGCAAGAATAAAACTGAATTAAGAATAAAATAATGATACGCTGAAAAGAATTCTAATTGTAAAACCTCCAAAATAAAAGTTTTAATATAAATAAACTTTCCAATCCGTACAACTCGGGAATCCATCTAGTGGACCCCTAATATTTCCAACTGGTAAAACATTTACAGAATTAAAATCCAAAACCAAAATAAGAAAGAAAATCCTATGTAGTCGGAAGAGTGAGTGACTGTATCTGCATCACCACGATCAAACCCTAAGCCTGGTACTCACGAACACCTGAAAAAAATAAAGGTGGGTCAGACCCACATGCAAGTTCCATCCTACTACAATCCGTACATAAACCCGATACGCAGATACATCCTAGATAGCTCGGCAATATCTACAATAGTCCATAGATATATAAATACACACTATAGGATGCTCACTAGCCTATAGCATAGTTCAGCCTGGGTAGAAGGTGACCTATAAAACACGCTTTTCAGCGGCCAAGTACCTAGACCTACCAGGGAACATTTGCTATATCTAGCTACTCAACCTTTGCGATATACGCACCCTAACCGTGATCAGGAGACTCAAGCTCGTATCACAGTACCATAAATATATATATAAATTCCTTCCTAATGCCGAAAGATAAAACAAGCATCCATTATGTCGTTCAACTGTTTTAGTTGACAGGACATGTATCCATGTAGGAGTTAACTATTTTAGTTAATCCATTCCGTATGTAAGAAGGGGTAGGACTTAGCTTTTTGATCTAATCCATCCCTGATATGTCACCGTCCCATACCGGTACATATAATGCAAATGATCCATAAACGATGCACATTCATTAGAACATCAAATAAATTCAGAAACTAGCATAATAGAAAACCGATATTATTAAGATCCTATTATGCATCCAGTATATGATTATAATCATAGATCCTCCTTTTAAATTGTTAAAGTACTGATAAACAATTTAAGCCATCCATTTTCATATAATTGACAGAACAGAAATTATGACAGTTCAGCAATTATCATCCATAACATAATATAATGAAAAACAGAATTATAAACTGCACATTATACTAGAATTCCCAACCAATACATCCATACTAGTTCATTTACATTATTAAAACGAAGACTAGCATATAAATCCTCCTCAATCCTTGTCGGCATGTAAATTAATATTTAATTCTCATGGCGACTATTTAATCCCCAACTATAAGTCCGAAGCATGATCTAATGATACTCAGATATAAAAACTGAACACTTTTTTTTTTTTGAATGCCAAAACCACCTCCATGCTAGTCCATTTAGTTTTCTAAAGCAAGACTAGCAATTAAACTTCCACTACTCCTGACAGCATATAATTTAGTATCTAAATTTCATGATGTCTATAACTGTAGTAGAAACCAACATTCCTGGGACCCATACATTATATATTTCATTTATATAACCTCACAAAAACAACTTTTATTTTAGTCCGTTTAATTTACTAGTACCACGCTAGAAATTAACCCTTCCACCCTCCTTAACTGCATGCTTAATTAATAATTAAAAGTCATGACATCCACTCCCATAGCCTCAACCAATAATTCTAGGTCTTTTAATAAATTAAATACATCATTTTAAAACCTCTCCATTAAATTTGCTTAAACATCACGACAAGCAATTTAATTTCTTCCAAGCCGTAAATCGCATGTGAATTTAATTTTAAATCCCAAGTTGATCAAGTTCCTAACATGAATTAATTATTCATGGGTAGAATTAATCATTCTTGGGTATAATCCTATTTAATTACATCATTCAAATCCATTAAACCAAGTTTAAACACACACTGGAGCCCTGAAATCATAAAATTCACGTACTGGCACTTTATAAAATTGGAGCCCCCTCCAATTTTAAGTTGAGCCGCCTCAACTCTTTGTGGAGCCGGCTCCACTTCAATGGAGCCGCTTCCATTGAAGTGTGGAGCCGCCTCCACTTCCCCAGCCTCCGTTTTTCCTTCTTTACTTCCTCTGTGTTGCCTTCTTCGTGTCCGGCAAAGCCTCCGCCCTCTGTCCTACCTTTTGTTAAAGATTTCTAAGGTTCAAATTAAGTCCTAACAAGCCTAGAAACTTCTTTTATTCCAGCATGAATTACCTAGCAAAAGCTTAAACCATGAACGCAACAGTTTATGTTTTCTCCGTTTATCTTCTTCGCGTCCGGCGAAGTTCAACCTTCCGTTCTAGAATTTTTCTTACATTCCTAGGGTTCAATTCAAGTTCATTAAATCCTAGAAACTCCTCAAATTCTCTTGTGAAATTAATGACAAAAAAATTTAAAACCAAAACACAACAGTTCATAGTTTCAAAAGCGAACAGGGGTTTAAAATTGTACAGAGACTCTATCACGCATAAACATCCATTTTAATAATTAAATTAGATTCCTGGAGACTATAGAGAATGCACAGAACACAAGTTTACAGGAAGGAGATAGAATGAAACTTGCCTTTAGGTTTCGGTTTGAAACCTTTCAACGCCGTTGCTAACTAGTCCGACGAACTGTAAACTACCGGCAACTCTCCTACTGCTCCAGTTCTATCTCAGCATCAACCTCTTCCTTCCTCTATGGTACACCTTTAGTCCATAGATGAAAGCTTAATTGATTCTCTCTGTGTCTCTCTGTGTTTTTCCCCTCAAACCTCTCTGTTTCTCTCTTCTCTAGTTTCCCTCTGTTTACCTCTCCAGTTTATTACGTGAAAAGGGTGTCTTGCAAACAAATATTTTTCTATATATATAGACTCATGCAAAAAAACCCTAATCCTAATTCCAGCCCAAGTATAAGTCGGCCAACCAAAATACTTAACACCAAAACCCTAAACGTAAATATAACTACAACCATATAACTTAAATCAAATAAGTCACACAAACCATTTAAAAACACGTAATAATAAAAAAAATACCAATTAATCAAATAAATAAAATAAATCCCAATTGCATGTAATTAAGTTAAAATAAATAAACAATATAAAACAAATACACAATACCAATTTTAAACAAGTAAAACAATTAACCACTTAGCCAGATAAATCATATTTAAATGCACACAAAACAAATAATCAATTTATCAATTTAAAATGCACATAAATAATTAATTAAATTACTATTGTTGAGATTCATTTACTATTAGGTGAGCACTTCCATTAAAATAGTATGTGGGTCCCTTAACCACTGCATGAAAAATCGGATAACCAATACACCAATAACTTATTCGGTTGACGAAGTTCATTATTGCTATTGGCGGGCAAATCCCATCATCTCCATATCTCTTAAGACAATGCCTTGTCTATCTATATGAAATGACTCCCGATTATGTTTAGCCTTTCTAAAATCACCTAGTGTAGACCACTCCGTTGGGGAGTTAACACTATTGATTTTAGATTGAGTGTATAACATTATTAATGCTCTAATGAAAAATAAAACATTAAATATGTTGTCATTATAATCTAGACTCTTTAAATCATGCATAGGGCCTTATTTTTAAAGAGTATGTGGGTCCCTTAACCACTGCATGAAAAATCGAATAACCAATACACCAATAGCTTATTCGGTTGGCGAAGTTCATTATTGCTATTGGCGGGCAAATCCCATCATCTCCATATATCTTAAGACAATGCCTTGTCTATCTATATGAAATGACTCCCGATTATGTTTAGCCTTTCTCTCCAGGTTCTAGTGTCCTATTTTTATGTTGCCTATAAATATACATGGTCTATGTATATTTTAGGGGGTGATTTTTATGAGAAGGAAAAAGGAATAAATTTTCTCTCTCTAGAAAATTAGGGTTTATGTTCTCATCTAATGGAGGCTCCCACAAGCCTAATTTTCCAAGGTCATTCAAGGAGGCTTATGAGTGATTTCTAAAGGCAAGACCATTACCAAGAAGATGGAGATCCAAGGAGAATGCATCTAGCAAAAGGGATCTACAATAAGTGAGAACATTCACTTTAGAGGAGAGATCTGAGGTTTACTCAAACCTTGATGTAAGTATTCAATCTTTTAGTTGAATAATACATCATATTTTATTTTATTTTTTGCATAAAACTTGTCTCTATGTGATGAATCAAGATCTATGAATTTAAATCCCTCGAATGAAATTATATTCATATATATTTTTATTGCTGTATGTTGATGTATGATTTAATATGTTGATATATATTGATACATAATGATGTATGAATAATTGTGAATGAATGATGATGTATGGTTGGGCCATGGATGAAGCTTATAGGTTAAATTAATGTAATTTTATCTTTGGATGAATGTAATTAAGGCTTTGATTTAGCCGTTTGAAAGTTCAATGATGTAATTTAATTTTTTCCATTGTATTTCAAATTGTAAATATTTTTAAAGCCATGTAATCTTCGTCAAAGGATGCTATGAAGCTTCAAGAAGGTCCAAAAGGATTAAATTATGCTTCAGTAATTTTCTGGAATTTTTCTGAATTTTTTGGAATTTTTCTGGAATTTTTTGAGGCTTAATTTAATTTTCTGGCATTTTTTCGGATTTTTTGGAATTTTTCCGGTGGCCGGAGCTTCGCCGGCGGCGAGAAGGGGCGTCAGAGGTTGCCCGGATCAGGTGTGGCGTCAAGATGGTGAGCCTGGCGCGTGTTCCACACGCGCCAGGAGAGTGCACATGCTGGCGCGTGCATTGCACGCGCCAGCCAAGGGAGCTTGAACTCCACGCTCGTGAAGGCGCGTGGAGGCGCGTGGGAGCGCGTGAGTGTGCATTACACGCGCCCCAGGAGCGTGCCGGCGCGTGGGAGCGCGTGGGAGCACGTGCAGCTTGCCCTAGGCGCGTGCCAGCGCGTGTGAGGTCCTCCGGGCTCGTTTCAAGCGGCGTTTTGCTTCTCCTGACGCGTACAAGCTTCCTATGGGTGTTTACAGACAGTTGAAGGATGCCCGTACAGCAAGAATAGTTTTTAAATGTTAAAAGCTGAATCCATTGGCCATTTAATTTGCTTTATCTGTCATTTATTGTTGTATGTGATGCATGAAATAATTAATTGCTAATTATTATTGTTCATGCATTGGATCCATGATATTTATTTAAATGGCTTGATTTATATTAATTAAATTATGAAAATTAATTGGATTAGATTACTAATTAATATTTAATGAAGGGTAACCATCCCTCGTCCTTCCAATTCCATAGAACTAACACCTAAAAGTCCTATGCATCCAGCGCTTAACAAGTTGGTAACGCTAAACAATAGGCTACTGCCGAAACCAATAACCAATACCCGTGAAGAGTCAGTGCGATACAGAAAACTGACTTTCCTCCAAAACACATTGCTTCTGATACGGAAAACCGCTCAAACAACCCTTCCCTGATAGAAAACTCCCATGTACGAGTTTAACTAGCTACAAAATCCCACTGTCGCCTCCAAACCGTGAGCACTTAGTACCAAAAGAGAGCATGGTTCTCCAATGTATCCTTACATAAAGTCAAGGTCTTATCAGATAACTTCGCTTCCATGTCGGACCAACCATTAAGAGATACCAAATTTGACATTAATGCTTTTAATAAATTAGATAAGGCAAATGATATGACTTGGTGCAATATTCTAGAGTTTAGCTCGAATATACTCCAAAGCTAACATTTGTTTTATTTTATTTTCTTCAAGCATCATATTAAATGTCAATGAGATATTTTGGTGAGATTAGATAGAGCATATGCCTAAGTACTGTGTCAAATTTAAATACCATCAAGATAGCCTCATGAACTCCAGTTTGAAATCAAATTTTGGAAAATGATTGTTTGTTATTTAAAAATTAGCTGGAGATCAATAAGGCTGACTTGGGTGGTAAGTTTCAAGTTGACATGATTATTGCCTTGTTACCAAACTCATTCGACTCTGTTAGAGTGAACTAAATAAGGAATCAGTTTGAGTTCACACTCGCTGATATTCTTATAGAATTGGTAACAGATGAAGGGATAATCAAGAGTATGGGCGTTCCTATCAATCTAACCTAGTCTATACCATCTTCTTCTAGGCCCAAGTGGACGGGCAAAGCAAAGAAGAAGGATGATAATAGGACTAGACTAGCACAAAACATGGGTATTCAAAAAGGTTAAAGGGAATAAGGCAGTGTATGTTGAGGGCGAAGAAAACTGTTTCTTTTGTCGCTAACTAAAACACTAAAGGACGAACGGTTTAAGCAATGACGTGGCATAGGAAAATATATATTTAATCATTGAGCCATGTTATGTGGTTGTATCTATTGATTCCTGATGGATAGATTCTGGAGTCACTAAACATGTTTGCAATTTATTGTAAGGATTTCAGGATTCCAGAAGCCTCGATGATATGGAATATATTTGTACTTAACCTGATGTCAAGGTTGTAGCTAAGTCAGTGGGAGTATTACATCTGAAAATAGAGAGTATGAGGATATTAGTATTAGAGAACTATTTTTATGCACAGAAGTTAGACGCTATCTTATTCTTGTTTTACTTGTGGTTTATAAAAACTGTGTTGTTATTTTGTAAAACTGGTTTTATAAAATTGAATAGATATGCGATTACTTCTGGTGTATTGAAAGATGGTTAATATACTATAATCACAAACTCTTAAGATTTGCAGGATGTAGAAACTAATGTTGCATCTTCTAGATTGAATGTTAAGAGAAAATTTGTTATTCCTGACTCATTGTATTTTTAATGTCTATTTTTGGGTTGTTATCAATCAAAATAAGATTCAAAGATTGGTCAAAGAAGGTTTATTACCTAGTAAGGCAGGGGAGCCTAAACCAAACTTGTGAACCCTGTTTTGAAGGATAGATAACTCTTAGGGCTTAATCAGCCAGATGAAATAGACATAAAGGACAATTGGAGTCGGTACACACTGACACGTGTGCTCTTATGAACATCCAAGCAAGATTACTCACGTTTTGGATAAGTTTATCTGATGCAACACAAGTCTTAAACTCTTGGTATTTTCTGAGAAGGTTAAGACTGATGTGGAACACAAATTAGGTAAACTTGTCAAGACACTTCGATCTGATCGAGGATATGAGTATTTCTTGGGATAGTGCAAAGACTATATGGTCAATGAGGGTATTATGTACCAGTTTTTCGCAATTGACGCTAAATGTATTTAGGTGTCAAATAGGAATAACAGAATTTCACTTAACATGGGTAGATCTATGATCAGCTATGCTACATTATCTCTTTCATTTAAGAGTTTAGCGTTAATGACATCGATGCACATTATGAACTGCATTCCATCTTAGTCTGTCTCAAGGGTACCGTTGAGCTATGTTTTTTTTACTAAATATTAGTTTGAATCATATGCACATATGGGGTAGTCTTGCACATGTGCGCTTGATATGAACAAGTAAGTTGGAAGCAGATCATAGGCATGCTAGATTTGATAGCTACTCTAAATGTCACTAGGATAGATTATTTTATGATCTCAAAGATAAAAGTTAATTGTTTTCACTCACTGTTTATCTATAGGAGAATCATATTATGAATCACATACCTAGTAGTATACTGTTAGAGAATTTGGTATGAGTACCAGATGTACCACATGTGAACACACTTATTATAGAGATTGAGAATAATATATGAATTCCCTATTGATGCGTTAGCATCATCTACTACACAGATTCTTGCATCGGTACATTGATGTAGTGGGAGGATTATCATCCAATTCGACAGAATCATGTTTTTAGGTGAGACCATTATGGACATCCCTGTTAAACATGAGTTGGACCCAGTAAGCTACACGGAAGCGTGAACCGATGTGGATACAGATCGTTTTGGTGAGTTACTATGAAATCAGAGTTGGAATCTATGTATTCTAATAAATTCTGGGATCTTGTAGAACTTTCTAGTAGGGTGATTCCTATGGAAGGCAAGTTAATCTACAAAAAGATACCAGAAGATTTCTTAGTGAATAAATCATGAGTGTACAAGGGAATGTCATTATTTTTCTTAATTCTATATATTGATGACATCCTACTCATTTATAATGACGTGGAAGTTTTGTCATCAATTAAAAGGTAGTTGTTCAATTACTTTTAAATGAAGGAATTTCAAGATGTAAGCTATATTCCTAGGATCAAGCTTTTGCAAGATCAGGTTAAAAGGAAAATAGGCTTATCTTAATAATCCTACATTGATAAAGTTTTGACCAGGTTTGGTATGCATAACTCAAAGAATGAGTTCTTGCTTTATTGATATGGATCGCTCTCTCTAGTAACTAGTTTTTCAAGACTAGCAGAGGAGATTGAGCAAATGAGACTGGAACAATATGATTCGGCATATGAGAGTCTCATATATGCCATGGTCTATACCAAACAGGACATCCGCTACATAATAGGGATAGTCAGTAGAGATCAGTCCAATACTGGACTTGACAACTGGTCTATTGTGAAAAATATCATTAAGTACCTAAGGAGAACCAATGATATCATATTCATTTATGGATGTGATGATATGGTCCTAGTCAGGTATGCTAGTTCTGATTTTCAATCAGAAGTAGATACTATGAGGTTCATGACTCAGTGTAAGTTCACTTAATGGAAGGGAAATCAGTTGGTAGATTGTCAAGCAGATTTCAACTGTTGACTCAAACCTGTAGGTGGTGTATATTGCAGCCTTAAAAGTGGCAATATAAGCCTATTGGTTTGATCTCACTGATTTAGAGGTTGTGGAGCATACTAGCTTGCCTATCGAGCTATATTGCGACAATAGTGCAGAAGTAGTCCAAACCAATTACCCAAGGTTCCATAGATGAACAAAATACACTGATAGGAAGTATCATGTTCTACATGATATTATCCGGCAAGAAAATGTACTTGTAGTTAGAACATTGCATTGGAACACAACTTTGTTGATCCATTATCAAAGGTGTCATTGATCAATAATTTTGATCATCATCTGGATAACATTGGAGTTAGGTGCAATTTGAATTGGCTATGAGGGCAAGTGGGAGCTGTTGGGATTTATATGCCCTGGCATAACAAATTCCTATCTGGATTATAGTGACATATGTTCCTGACATATCTGAAATATTTATGATTTATATAATTGGTGAATTCAATGTATTATGTTTCGATTCACTATGAAATTGATAGTGTCCATGTAATTACAAGAAATATTTATATATATGTATGTGATGGCAATCAATGCATGATATATAAATAGTAATTATAAATTGTTCATAGTCGGTAATTATGGATGGACTCATAATTAATTAAGACTTGAACTGGATCCGCGTTAGGTTGAGATATATTGCGAGAGCCGTCGTATGCAATTGCTCCCTATCACCGTCATGGCATTTGACTCTTAAGCATGAGAAAAGTATAGACTCTTTTATTAATTAATAATTACTTTGATTTGTTCGGCGGATTCTTCGGGATCCTTAGACCGACACTTTGGGTAGTTATGTAATTAATAGTTAGAGGGTTATATTTTCAATATTTGCATCATTGTTACTTGTATTTATTTTGTATTGATTATGGTTGATCACAAAGTAAATTCGAAGGCCTTCGTGTGTTTTTAGACAAAATGATTTATTATATATTTATTTATTTAAATTATTATTTTTTGTCAAACAAATGTTTTATTGTGATCGAGCCAGAAATAATCAAAGGTACCAAAATAAATATATTAATTAAGTAGTCGGATTGATGGCTATATTTATCCGATAACTAATTATGCATAGAGGGGTCAAAGTGCAATATTGATTTAGAGGTTATTTATTATTTAATTGGAGTTCAATTAATTTCTTTTAGTGGAGTAGAAATTAATTTATGAATTAATTGAATTGGGTCCATGGACCGGGCCAATTATTAATTCATTGTAGCCAATAAAATAATAGGCCCAATGGATTCTCACTCATAGCCCAACTTGATATTGGAATCATATTAGATTTGAGACATATGAATTAGAGATGGAGAAGGATTTGTTGTTTCCTTTTCTTTATTTTTATGTTGCCTATAAATATACATGGTCTATGTATATTTTGGGGGGTGATTTTTATGAGAAGGAAAAAGGAATAAATTTTCTCTCTCTAGAAAATTAGGGTTTATGTTCTCATCTAATGGAGGCTCCCACAAGCCTAGTTTTCCAAGGTCATTCATGGAGGCTTATGAGTGATTCCTAAAGGCAAAACAATTACCAAGAAGATGGAGATCCAAGAAGAAGGCATCTTGCTAAGGGATCTACAATAAGTGAGAACATTCACTTTAGAGGAAAGTTTTAAAGGTTTACTCAGACCTTTGATGTAAGTATTCAATCTGTTAATTGAATGATACATCATATTTTTATTTTTGCATAAAACTTGTCTCTATGTGATGAATCAAGATCTATGAATTAAAATCCCTCGAAAAGTTTTTAAAACTTGCACGTTTCCCAACACCCGATACGCAGATACATCCTAGATAGCTCGGCAATATCTACAATAGTCCATAGATATATAAATACACACTATAGGATGCTCACTAGCCTATAGCATAGTTCAGCCTGGGTAGAAGGTGACCTATAAAACACGCTTTTCAGCGGCCAAGTACCTAGACCTACCAGGGAACATTTGCTATATCTAGCTACTCAACCTTTGCGATATACGCACCCTAACCGTGATCAGGAGACTCAAGCTCGTATCACAGTACCATAAATATATATATAAATTCCTTCCTAATGCCGAAAGATAAAACAAGCATCCATTATGTCGTTCAACTGTTTTAGTTGACAGGACATGTATCCATGTAGGAGTTAACTATTTTAGTTAATCCATTCCGTATGTAAGAAGGGGTAGGACTTAGCTTTTTGATCTAATCCATCCCTGATATGTCACCGTCCCATACCGGTACATATAATGCAAATGATCCATAAACGATGCACATTCATTAGAACATCAAATAAATTCAGAAACTAGCATAATAGAAAACCGATATTATTAAGATCCTATTATGCATCCAGTATATGATTATAATCATAGATCCTCCTTTTAAATTGTTAAAGTACTGATAAACAATTTAAGCCATCCATTTTCATATAATTGACAGAACAGAAATTATGACAGTTCAGCAATTATCATCCATAACATAATATAATGAAAAACAGAATTATAAACTGCACATTATACTAGAATTCCCAACCAATACATCCATACTAGTTCATTTACATTATTAAAACGAAGACTAGCATATAAATCCTCCTCAATCCTTGTCGGCATGTAAATTAATATTTAATTCTCATGGCGACTATTTAATCCCCAACTATAAGTCCGAAGCATGATCTAATGATACTCAGATATAAAAACTGAACACTTTTTTTTTTTTGAATGCCAAAACCACCTCCATGCTAGTCCATTTAGTTTTCTAAAGCAAGACTAGCAATTAAACTTCCACTACTCCTGACAGCATATAATTTAGTATCTAAATTTCATGATGTCTATAACTGTAGTAGAAACCAACATTCCTGGGACCCATACATTATATATTTCATTTATATAACCTCACAAAAACAACTTTTATTTTAGTCCGTTTAATTTACTAGTACCACGCTAGAAATTAACCCTTCCACCCTCCTTAACTGCATGCTTAATTAATAATTAAAAGTCATGACATCCACTCCCATAGCCTCAACCAATAATTCTAGGTCTTTTAATAAATTAAATACATCATTTTAAAACCTCTCCATTAAATTTGCTTAAACATCACGACAAGCAATTTAATTTCTTCCAAGCCGTAAATCGCATGTGAATTTAATTTTAAATCCCAAGTTGATCAAGTTCCTAACATGAATTAATTATTCATGGGTAGAATTAATCATTCTTGGGTATAATCCTATTTAATTACATCATTCAAATCCATTAAACCAAGTTTAAACACACACTGGAGCCCTGAAATCATAAAATTCACGTACTGGCACTTTATAAAATTGGAGCCCCCTCCAATTTTAAGTTGAGCCGCCTCAACTCTTTGTGGAGCCGGCTCCACTTCAATGGAGCCGCTTCCATTGAAGTGTGGAGCCGCCTCCACTTCCCCAGCCTCCGTTTTTCCTTCTTTACTTCCTCTGTGTTGCCTTCTTCGTGTCCGGCAAAGCCTCCGCCCTCTGTCCTACCTTTTGTTAAAGATTTCTAAGGTTCAAATTAAGTCCTAACAAGCCTAGAAACTTCTTTTATTCCAGCATGAATTACCTAGCAAAAGCTTAAACCATGAACGCAACAGTTTATGTTTTCTCCGTTTATCTTCTTCGCGTCCGGCGAAGTTCAACCTTCCGTTCTAGAATTTTTCTTACATTCCTAGGGTTCAATTCAAGTTCATTAAATCCTAGAAACTCCTCAAATTCTCTTGTGAAATTAATGACAAAAAAATTTAAAACCAAAACACAACAGTTCATAGTTTCAAAAGCGAACAGGGGTTTAAAATTGTACAGAGACTCTATCACGCATAAACATCCATTTTAATAATTAAATTAGATTCCTGGAGACTATAGAGAATGCACAGAACACAAGTTTACAGGAAGGAGATAGAATGAAACTTGCCTTTAGGTTTCGGTTTGAAACCTTTCAACGCCGTTGCTAACTAGTCCGACGAACTGTAAACTACCGGCAACTCTCCTACTGCTCCAGTTCTATCTCAGCATCAACCTCTTCCTTCCTCTATGGTACACCTTTAGTCCATAGATGAAAGCTTAATTGATTCTCTCTGTGTCTCTCTGTGTTTTTCCCCTCAAACCTCTCTGTTTCTCTCTTCTCTAGTTTCCCTCTGTTTACCTCTCCAGATTATTACGTGAAAAGGGTGTCTTGCAAACAAATATTTTTCTATATATATAGACTCATGCAAAAAAACCCTAATCCTAATTCCAGCCCAAGTATAAGTCGGCCAACCAAAATACTTAACACCAAAACCCTAAACGTAAATATAACTACAACCATATAACTTAAATCAAATAAGTCACACAAACCATTTAAAAACACGTAATAATAAAAAAAATACCAATTAATCAAATAAATAAAATAAATCCCAATTGCACGTAATTAAGTTAAAATAAATAAACAATATAAAACAAATACACAATACCAATTTTAAACAAGTAAAACAATTAACCACTTAGCCAGATAAATCATATTTAAATGCACACAAAACAAATAATCAATTTATCAATTTAAAATGCACATAAATAATTAATTAAATTTCCATTATATCCTTTTTAAAATTAGGGGTATTACACCTTAGGTACGGAGTTACACCTTAGTAGTGCTTATCATCCTCAGACTGACGGACAGACTGAGAGGGTGAATCAGATTATGGAAGATATGCTTCGGTCGTGTGTTCTGGATTTCAAGGGCCACTGGGAGGAATATTTGCCACTTGTGGAGTTTACTTATAACAATAGTTTCTAAAAGACTATTGGTATGACACCATTTGAGGCATTGTACGGTCGACCGTGTCGATCACCTGTTTGTTGGATGGAGGTTGGAGAGAATCGATTCTTGGGTCCTGAGTTCATCAAGGATACCTCTGAAAAGATTGCTCTTATTAAGGATCGCATGCGTACTGCTTAGAGTAGACAGAAGAGTTATGCTGATCGGCGTACTTGTGCTTTGGAGTTTCGAGTTGGAGATCAGGTTCTACTCAAAGTGTCACCTATGAAAGGTGTTATGCGCTTTGGGAAGAAAGGGAAGTTGTCTCCGTGGTTTGTCGGTCCATTCATGATTACGGATCGAGTGGGAGCTGTGGCTTATCGGTTGGCACTTCCGGATAACTTGGATCGCATTCACAATGTGTTTCATGTTTCCATGTTGCGAAAATTTCTGTGAGATGAGGATCGGTATCAGCATATCGATGTTGGGGAGATTGAGTTGCAGCCGGATGCAACTTATTTGGAGCCACCATGTCGTATTGTTGACCGTCGGGATCAATCCTTCGCAATAAGGTTATCCATTTGGTTCGTGTGCAGTGGAGTCATCACAATGAGGCTGAATCCACGTGGGAACAGGAGGATGTCATTCGCTCGCAATTTCCTGAAATATTGGAAGAAGGTAAGGGCGAATTCCGAGGACGGAATTCCTTTTGTTAGGGGGGAAGAATGTAATACCCCTAATTTTAAAAGGATAGTCTCGGCATTTATTTATTATTTTTATTGTATTTTTGCGTGATTATTTGGTTTAATTATTTTATTTAATTGTTTACCTATGTGACATGTATTTAATTGGTATTTATTTATTTGTTTAATTGTATTTTATTTTATTTAATTGATTATTTGCTTGCTGGAATGTTTGAATTAATTGTGATTTTATTTAGTTGTTATTTTAATTGGTTTTGGTTTTGGTTTTGTTTGAATTGATTAATTGAGTATTTTTCATTTTTATGTTAATGTGTTGCTTTTAAATTGACTTAATTTAATTTATTTAATTTAATTAGTTTAATTTAAATGTTTAAGTTTTTCACGGTGTAATTATTTTATTTATCTAAATTTAGGGTTTTAGGATTTATCGTTGGCCGACTTATAGTCAGAGTTGGAATAGGATTTGGTAAATTGAAGCCTATATATACATGTACATACTGGAGTTTAGGGTTTTAGAAAACATAAAGCTACGTCTGTATCACCAAGGGCTGCTAAGAAACAGAGCGTGAACTTAGGGAATTAGCAGAGCAGTTCAAGGAAGACTACATAAACTGTGGAATTAGAGTTTCAAAGTCTGAAACTCAAGGCAAGTCTTGTTCTTCTCTATCTCTCTAATCTGTGTTCTGTGCATGATTAGGAAGACTCCAGGGATTAAACTAAGGCTTAATTACAACTTTTATGCATATTTAATCAATGTTTAACTTCATGGAATTGAACCTGTTCTTCGTTGTTTCAGAAAGATAGTAAATAAACTGTAGTTCTGTAATTTGGCTTCGTTGTGTAGTATTTTGTTTTCAATTCTAGTTTGATGATATATCATTGTTTTACAATCAATCTGGAATTGAATTAGGCCTTAAAACATGCACTAAAAATTTCTACAAGAACTGGTACTCACAGAAAATAGAGAAGACGACGAAGCGGACGAAGCTGCTAAGGGGAAAAGGGAGTAGGCTCTTATAACCCCTTAGAGCCGGCTCCTAGAAGGTAGAGCCGGCTCTAGGATGTTGTGGAGTCGGCTCTAATGAGCCTAAAGCCGGCTCTGAAGAAAAGAAGAGCAGGCTCTTTTAATTTCTAGAGCCTGCTCTCTCTTAAAAGGTCCAGAAACTGTTTTTTTGTGGTTCGTTTGGCTGAAATTGAATTTTCTGGAACTGTTTGAAGCTACTGAATGTTGTAAATATGTGTTTGAGACATATAATAATGTTAAGAAGCAAGTTCACATTCAGTTATTGAGGATATGAATTAATTTAAGATTAAATAGAGGGCTCGTAGGTGAATGGTTAAGTATTTACATTACGCTGCTTACTGTTTTAGCAATTGGTTTTATTGCATGATCTTAAATTATGAATCATATTGTTAGTTGTGTTAAGAACATATGACTGTTAAAATATATGTGTTCTTAGCTGGAATTAACTGATGTTTACAAACTAACGTACAACGTGTAATACCCCGTAAATTTAAAGAGTTTATTTAAATTAATTTTGTGTTAGGTTAATTCTTTAATGTGTAGATTTATTCACCTTTTAATTATATATGTTAAATTATTTAATTAATTTTATTTATTTGTGCATGTAATATTGATTTTTTTGTTCTATATATTATAATGATTAGTTTAGACATTTTATTGGTTATGTTTTAGATTAATTAATATTATTTAATTAAAGTATTTAATTTGTATTTAATAATAATAATAATAATATAATAATAATATTTATAATAATAATAATTATAATAGTTTATTAATAATAAAAATAATAATAGTATTAAATCAATGTAATGATGAAGAAATTAAATCTTAGGATAGGATTTACCTTAGGACATCTTGCTTGACTTGGCTTGCTAGCCTTAAAGCCTTATGGTTGGGAATGTGGTTAATTAAATGCAAAAATAGATATTTGTAATATTTAAATTATATAAGTTATTTATATATAGAAGTTAGCCCTTTAGTTGAGGATTCACATAAGTTGAAGAAGGAAATAATAAAAGTGAGTTCTTGTATAAGACCGAAAGGAAAAGAGAGAAAGAAAGGAGCCTGGACCGGTGTAGGGAATTTACCCGATTACGCGCAACCGGCGGATTTATTTTAAATCCAAAAAGGCAAGTTATTATCTACTTTTCCCCTTTGAGTCCATAAATTATTCATTACATTTATTCGGCTATTTTTTTGAGGTTAGAAACCATGCTAGGACAATGAGAAATTAATTATTTAATTTATTAAAATAATGAGATATTAATTATTTAAGGGTTAAATAATTTATTATTAGCCTAGGTAATTATTTGAAACTTAGGAAATTGTTATTTAAGGTTTTAGAATTTTTTTTAGAATTTTTGGGCAATTTTCAGAATTTTTCTGTATTTTCCGGCGACCCTCCGGCGAGTTTTCCGGTCGCCGGCAATGGGGGAGATGACCGGAGTGATCCGGTGTGTTGCGGCGTACTGCAGGTTGGTGTGCGCGCACATCCTGGCCCTTGGGAGTGTTAGATTGATCCGGTGCATCGCGGTCCATGTTAGCGCGATACACCCGGATCAATAACCATTGGATTAGGTGTAAGGTGATAGATGGATCCGGTGTAGCACGCCTGCAGCAAAGCCCATGCAACCAACGAATCAGGATCCGCCACATCTGTAGGAGCCTTCAACGCGCGCGTGGGAGCGCGTGCGCGCGCGTGGCTGATGCCAGACGCGCGTGGAGGTGCGTGTAAGCGTGTGCGCGTGTGAGGAAAGTGGCGGCGCGTGTAGGAAGCTCTGGGAGGCGCGTGAGGGCGCGTGTGGGGTCTCTGTAACTGCTGGAAAAGTCCAGAATACCCCTAAGGACTGATTTGTAATTTCCAGAGTCTTCGACTTGCATTTTTGGGCCTCGGGTTGGTATTTTCGGGATTAGCGGGACATTAAATTATTATTGTACTACCCGTTAATTATTATTATGTCCGATTACTATTTCTAAATATTAATTGTATCATTTTCAGTACGGGTCGCTATTAAACAGATGTAATTAATTTAATGACATTGTTAAATATTAATTGTGTCATTATTTTATTAAATGGTATTAATGGTTAATGTTCAATTAAATGATTACCTGGTTTTATAAATTGTCCATTATACATTACGGGATTATTTATATTGTTAATGATATACAAATCATTATTACTATGCTGTGTGCATTTCAGGAGGTAAATGGACTGCTAAATAAATTATGTCGCATTTATATTATATGGATGTGTTGCCATATAGAACCATGTGAGCTGACTAATAAGTTGAGACTCATTTATACCTTATGCATTCGTTGCCATAGACAGATGTGTGGCTGTCGGGGTATGTGGTTTAATATTATTGGCATGTGTTGCCTAATTTATATGCTCAGTATATTCATCAGTGCTTTGAGAGGTGTTATCACTGTGTAGTTCGTTATAGTCTGTGTTGTCAGTACCATGCACCATGTATAATAGCTGATTTCCCGGGTAGGGAAAGGCGACACTTAACCACCTAGTGTGAGTCTAAGTGATCACCGTCTATTCTGGTTGAGGTCATGTTATACATTGGATAGTTCCCTTAGGATGTATACAGATATAGTACTCATCCGGATATAAATGATTAATTTATTTGATTCTCTGATCTGGGTCATAGTAGAGAGGACTTGCTCGTGGGGTTGACCCACCATTGTTGTTATTTCAGGATACGGTCAGTACCCGTTCCAAGGTTGAGGTTAGCAGTGAGGGACCACCATCCGAACTCATCTACTCTTACGATCCAGTTCAGGGTAGAAGTTTTATGTATTACTTCAGTTTCAGTTTTTATTTACTTTTGACGTTGAACTCTCAGGGTTATATTTAGGGATCCTTGACATAAGATTTCCAAGTTGTAATGAAGTACTGTATTAAATAAAGGATGGATGGATGTTGTATTATTTAGTGTTCCTTTCCTGTCTAAATTCTTTTATTATCGTCATTTTGTATTCCATGCTTGTATATTGCCAATTGTTTTTGATATCCCTCGTTTTTCGTGTATAAGCCTGATCAACTTATGCGTGGAAAATGTGGGGGTGTTACAGTTGGTATCGGAGCATTTGAGGTTCGAGTGTCTTAGGGATCTGTGATTACTATACTTCCGCGTTGTGTATTCTGATAATTAGAGCCTAAGTATTATGGTTCTTTGTATTCTTTTAGTCGGTCCATGATAATGTACTGACGTTAGATTTTTTTGAATTTAAAAGAAGGATGTCTCGGCGTGGGACAAGGAATGTGAAACGTCATCGCAGTATTTCCCCAACTCAAAATGAGAATCAGGAATTTTTCCCTCAAGTTGCTGATATTATTGCACGAGCTGTAGCAGCAGGAGTAGCATCTGCTCTACGAAACCAGCAACCTCCTCCGATAGTACCTGTTCCTGAACCAGTGGCGCAGCCAATGTCATGGGACAAAACTCGTCACTCGTTTATCAGGGGGAATTCACCGACATTTGTAGGGTCCACAGATGTCCTGTTGGCATATCAGTGGAAACAGGAGAGCGATCGTCATCTTCGGATGGTAATCTGTACCAAAGTGCAGAAACAGATGCTAGCTACGTTTATGCTGATAGGCAATGCATTGCAGTGGTGGGAGTCTATTACTACTGTCGAAGAGAGGACCAGATTGACTTATGCTGAATTTCAGACTCGCTTTGATGACAAGTATTTTCCTATGTCAGTAAGATCAGCGATGAAGACTGAATTTCTGGATCTGCAACAGGAGGATATGACTGTGGCTGAGTATGAACAGAAGTTCATTAACTTGTCATTATTTGCACCAGAGGAGGTCAATACGGAAGAGAAGAAGAGAGACCGCTTTGTTAAGGGGTTGATATGGCCGATTAAAGTGGTGATCATAGGTAGTCCGGCATATACTACTTATATCCAAGTGGTTAATGCCGCTTTACAGCACTGCCAGATGAGGAGTGATTACCGGAAGTCCAAGGGAGATAAGCGGGCTAACCGAGACTACCAGACAGTGGAGAAAGGAAGCAGCAGTGGTACCAAGTCCAATGATCGGGGCAGATTTCAAGGACATCAACCTTGGAAGAAAAACAAAGGAAACCCAGATGTGCAGAGGGATGGAGTCCCTAATCAGGGTAGACAAGGTGGGGTACCTCAGACCGGACAGGAACAGTGGTCGGGAAATCAACAGAGAAGGCAGGCAGGTCCTTTTACAGGACTTTGCTATCACTGTAGAGAGATTGGGCATCCGGCCAAGATGTGTCCCAAAGCTAAGCAGGGACAGTATGGGCAGCCGAGACCTAATCAGCCGTTACCTCTACCGGCCCCACAGATGCCACGTGGGCAAGTTCAGAATTTTTTGGCACTTCCAGCACCACCATTTCCTCCAGGACAACCTCCACAGCAATTGCATCATGACAGAGTTTATAACTTCATGCCACATAATGCGCAGGCTCCTCAGTCTATTGAGGGTATGTTTTCTATACATGGTAGAACTGCTCGTATACTGTTTGACACTGGTGCATCACATTCTTTTGTGTCTAGATCTTTTGTTATCTTATCTGGTATGACGACTCAGTTATGTGACCAACCTCTCAATATTTATACACCATTGGGAGTTGGCGCAACTTTACGAGAGCGTAGCGGTGATATCCTTATAGATATGGGCCGGCTTCGATTTCTTGCAAATTTGTTAGTGTTAGATATGCATTCGTATGATGTTATACTCGGGATGGACTGGTTATCTCAGTATCATGCTCAGGTTAACTGTTACGAAAAGTCTATTGTATTTGCTATACCAGGACAGGAGATGTATCTTCTTGTTGTACCACAACCTGATAGAGGGCCTAGCACTTATTTATTCATTCTTGAGGAGGACTCACAGGAAGCGGCTGCGGTATCTCGGGACAGTATCTCGGTAGTACAGGAATTCCAGGATGTATTCCAGGAAATTCCAGGCTTGCCACCGAGTCGAGAGATAGACTTCGTCATTGATTTAGCTCTAGGCACTACGCCTATTGCTAAGGCGCCGTACAGAATGGCACCAGTGGAGATGCGAGAGTTGAAGGATCAAATTCAGCAGTTGCTCAGCCAGGGATTTATTCGCAGGAGTACTTCACCATGGGGAGCACCAGTACTGTTTGTAAAGAAGAAGGATGGATCTCTTCGTCTTTGTATTGATTACAGAGAACTGAACAAGGTCACTATTCGCAACAAGTACCCGTTGCCCAGAATTGATGACCTGTTTGATCAGTTGAAGGGAGCTACTTACTTCTCAAAGATCGATTTGAGGTCTGGTTATCATCAACTACGAGTCAGAAAACAAGATGTTCCAAAGACAGCATTTCTCACAAGGTACGGATCTTATGAGTTTCGTGTTATGCCCTTCGGTTTAACGAACGCTCCAGCTGTCTTTATGGACTTGATGAATAGAGTATTCAGAGAATACTTAGATCAGTTTGTCATTGTTTTCATTGATGATATTTTGGTTTACTCTAAGTCGGAGAAGGACCATGTTAGACATTTACGCACAGTATTGCAGACACTTCGAGAACATCAGTTGTTTGCGAAGTTTGAGAAGTGTGAATTTTGGCAGAAAGAGGTCAAATTTCGCAGTTTTCTGGGATTGGCGGGGTATTATCGCAGGTTCATCCAGGGATTTTCCAAAATTGCGGGTCTACTTACTCATCTGACTAAGAAGAATGTACCATTTGTATGGGATGATTCTTGTCAGACTGCTTTTGCTGAATTGAAGAGTAAGTTAATTTCTGCACCTGTCTTAGCCACACCTCAAAGTGGAATCGAGTATTTAGTATTTACCGACACTTCTCTGAAGGGTTTGGGTTGTGTGTTGATGTAAGAAGAGCGACCAGTTTCTTATGGGTCTAGGAAGCTTAAGCCTCATGAGCTTAATTGCACGACTCACGATCTAGAGCTCGCAGCAGTGGTTTTTGCCTTGCGTATTTGGAGACATTATCTTTTGGGGGAGACTTTTCGATTGTTTAGCGATCATAAAAGTCTACAGTATTTGTTCACACAGAGGGAACTGAATATGAGACAGCGTAGATGGTTGGAGTTCGTGAAAGACTATCATTTCTCTATTCAGTATCATCCAGGGAAAGCGAATGTTGTAGCAGACGCACTCAGCCGCCGACCCTATGTCAGCCTTTCGGCTTTGTTTGCAACAGAGTGGGATACTTTGAAGACTGTTGATGAGTTAGCAGACGCTTTTATAGCATGTGTGGTAGTAACTCCTTCTATCATTCATCAGGTCATTCAAGCGCAACTCTCAGATCAACAGTGTATTGATCGGGTTTCGGAGTTAGCCTCCGGAGATGTTCCTTTTTATTCTATAGGGACTGATGGATGATTGAGGTACAAGGGACGTTTAATTGTGCCTTCAGCTGACAATTTGAGAAATGTTGTGATGAGAGAGACACACACTTCTCAGTTCTCTGTACATCCAGGGGGAGACAAGATGTATCAGGACATGAAACGCCAGTTTTGGTGGGCCGGCATGAAAAGAGATATAGCTATCTTTGTCTCTAAATGTAGCACCTGTCAGATGATTAAGATTGATTATCAGAGACCGCCAGGATCGTTACAGCCACTTCCCATACCAGAGTGGAAATGGGAGAGTATTTCCATGGACTTCATAGAGGGATTACCTACTTCACAGCATAATCACAACTCTATTTGGGTCATTGTTGATAGATTGACCAAGTCCGCTCATTTTCTGCCTGTCCGTTCAAACTTTACGTCAGAACAGTATGCTAAGCTTTATATTGCAGAAATGGTGAAACTTCATGGCGTACCATTGTCCATCGTATCAGATAGAGATCCGAAGTTTGTATCAGGATTTTGGAGGAGCTTTCAGCAGGCTTTAGGTACCGAACTTTATCTTAGCACTGCTTATCATCCTCAAACAGATGGACAGATTGAGCGAGTTAATCAGATTTTAGAAGACATGTTGCGGGCATGTGTTCTTGATTTTAAGGGTAATTGGGAGGAATATTTGTCGCTTTCAGAGTTTGCTTATAACAATAGTTATCAGAAAACTATTGATATGGCATCATTTGAGGCTTTGTACGGTAGACCGTGTAGGTCTCCTGTCTATTGGCTTGGAGTTGGTGAGAACAGCTTTCTGGGTCCTGAATTTATTAAGGACACGTCAGAAAAGATCGCTATCATTAGGGATCGGATGCGTACAGCTCAAAGCAGACAGAAAAGTTATACTGACCGTCGAACTCGTGTTTTGGAGTTTAAGGTTGGTGATCAGGTTTTGCTTAAGGTTTCTCCCATGAAGGGAGTAATGCGGTTTGGGTCAAAGGGTAAGTTATCGCCTCGTTTTGTGGGTCCTTTTATGATTACAGATCGGATTGGGGCAGTAGCTTATCGTCTGGCTCTACCAGATAATCTTCATAGGGTACATAATGTTTTTCATGTATCTATGCTGCGAAAATTTCTACGGGAAGAAGATCAATATCAACACATTGATGTGGGTGAAATTGAGTTGCAACCCGATGCAACCTATTTGGAACAACCTTACTGTATTCTCGATCGTAGGAATCAGATACTGCGCACGAAGACTATTCCATTAGTACGTGTATAGTGGAGTCATCATAGTGCTGCAGAGTCTACTTGGGAACGGGAAGATATTATCCGTGCCAAGTATCCAGAGCTTTTTAATACAGGTATGTAGTGAATTTCGGGGACGAAATTCCTTTATTAGGGGGGGAGAATGTAATACCCCGTAAATTTAAAGAGTTTATTTAAATTAATTTTGTGTTAGGTTAATTCTTTAATGTGTAGATTTATTCACCTTTTAATTATATATGTTAAATTATTTAATTAATTTTATTTATTTGTACATGTAATATTGATTTTTTTGTTCTATATATTATAATGATTAGTTTAGACATTTTATTGGTTATGTTTTAGATTAATTAGTATTATTTAATTAAAGTATTTAACTTGTATTTAATAATAATAATAATAATATAATAATAATATTTATAATAATAATAATTATAATAGTTTATTAATAATAAAAATAATAATAGTATTAAATCAATGTAATGATGAAGAAATTAAATCTTAGGATAGGATTTACCTTAGGACATCTTACTTGACTTGGCTTACTAGCCTTAAAGCCTTATGGTTGGGAATGTGGTTAATTAAATGCAAAAATAGATATTTGTAATATTTAAATTATATAAGTTATTTATATATAGAAGTTAGCCCTTTAGTTGAGGATTCACATAAGTTGAAGAAGGAAATAATAAAAGTGAGTTCTTGTATAAGACCGAAAGGAAAAGAGAGAAAGAAAGGAGCCTGGACCGGTGTAGGGAATTTACCCGATTACGCGCAACCGGCGGATTTATTTTAAATCCAAAAAGGCAAGTTATTATCTACTTTTCCCCTTTAAGTCCATAAATTATTCATTACATTTATTCGGCTATTTTTTTGAGGTTAGAAACCATGCTAGGACAATGAGAAATTAATTATTTAATTTATTAAAATAATGAGATATTAATTATTTAAGGGTTAAATAATTTATTATTAGCCTAGGTAATTATTTGAAACTTAGGAAATTGTTATTTAAGGTTTTAGAATTTTTTTTTAGAATTTTTGGGTAATTTTCGGAATTTTTCTGTATTTTCCGGCGACCCTCCGGCGAGTTTTCCGGTCGCCGGCAATGGGGGAGATGACCGGAGTGATCCGGTGTGTTGCGGCGTACTGCAGGTTGGTGTGCGCGCACATCCTGGCCCTTGGGAGTGTTATATTGATCCGGTGCATCGCGGTCCATGTTAGCGCGATACACCCGGATCAATAACCGTTGGATTAGGTGTAAGGTGATAAATGGATCCGGTGTAGCGCGCCTGCAGCAAAGCCCATGCAACTAACGAATCAGGATCCGCCACGTCTGTAGGAGCCTTCAACGCGCGCGTGGGAGCGCGTGCGCGCGAGTGGCTGATGCCAGACGCGCGTGGAGGCGCGTGTAAGCGTGTGCGCGTGTGAGGAAAGTGGCGGCGCGTGTAGGAAGCTCTGGGAGGCGCGTGAGGGCGCGTGTGGGGTCTCTGTAACTGCTGGAAAAGTCCAGAATACCCCTAAGGACTGATTTGTAATTTTCAGAGTCTTCGACTTGCATTTTTGGGCCTCGGGTTGGTATTTTCGGGATTAGCGGGACATTAAATTATTATTGTACTACCCGTTAATTATTATTATGTCCGATTACTATTTCTAAATATTAATTGTATCATTTTCAGTACGGGTCGCTATTAAACAGATGTAATTAATTTAATGACATTGTTAAATATTAATTGTGTCATTATTTTATTAAATGGTATTAATGGTTAATGTTCAATTAAATGATTACCTGGTTTTATAAATTGTCCATTATACATTACGGGATTATTTATGTTGTTAATGATATACAAATCATTATTACTATGCTGTGTGCATTTCAGGAGGTAAATGGACTGCTAAATAAATTATGTCGCATTTATATTATATGGATGTGTTGCCATATAGAACCATGTGAGCTGACTAATAAGTTGAGACTCATTTATACCTTATGCATTCGTTGCCATAGACAGATGTGTGGCTGTCGGGGTATGTGGTTTAATATTATTGGCATGTGTTGCCTAATTTATATGCTCAGTATATTCATCAGTGCTTTGAGAGGTGTTATCACTGTGTAGTTCGTTATAGTCTGTGTTGTCAGTACCATGCACCATGTATAATAGCTGATTTCCCGGGTAGGGAAAGGCGACACTTAACCACCTAGTGTGAGTCTAAGTGATCACCGTCTATTCTGGTTGAGGTCATGTTATACATTGGATAGTTCCCTTAGGATGTATACAGATATAGTACTCATCCGGATATAAATGATTAATTTATTTGATTCTCTGATCTGGGTCATAGTAGAGAGGACTTGCTCGTGGGGTTGACCCACCATTGTTGTTATTTCAGGATACGGTCAGTACCCATTCCAAGGTTGAGGTTAGCAGTGAGGGACCACCATCCGAACTCATCTACTCTTACGATCCAGTTCAGGGTAGAAGTTTTATGTATTACTTCAGTTTCAGTTTTTATTTACTTTTGACGTTGAACTCTCAGGGTTATATTTAGGGATCCTTGACATAGGATTTCCAAGTTGTAATGAAGTACTGTATTAAATAAAGGATGGATGGATGTTGTATTATTTAGTGTTCCTTTCCTGTCTAAATTCTTTTATTATCGTCATTTTGTATTCCATGCTTGTATATTGCCAATTGTTTTTGATATCCCTCGTTTTTCGTGTATAAGCCTGATCAACTTATGCGTGAAAAATGTGGGGGTGTTACACAACGCATCAGTTATGGTATTATATGGAGAAATAAATTGTATAATCTTGATTTGTCAATTTAAAGGATTGGAACTGGGATTCTAAAATTGTTGTTGGAGGCACAATTTGGTTATACACATGTAAACTATATTTATGCAAATTTTGGAGTATGGTTGGTTAGTATCTGATACTGTTTTCGTCAAACTACGTTAACTGGATGAGCTAAGTGTACAGTCTTTTATTTTTATAAAGAACTGCAATGGGATATCTAAATGTTATATTGGAGGCATAAATTGGTTGTATACATGTTAAACTATATTTATGCTTATTCTGGGATGTGGTTAATAAATAGATATACTGTGTTATTAACTATGTAAACTGGAGGATGGTATGCATCGGTATGGGACGGTGTCATACTAGGTACGAATTAGTTCAGACACTAAGCCTACCTAAATTTGGATTAAGGTATGGATTAATCATAAAGGTTAAGTCCATCACCTACATGTGTCATATCAATTGTGAATTGAATGACCTACTATAGTTTCAGGATGGATTGGTTCTACATATATCAGACCACTACACAGATGGATGGTATTGTGTATTAGGAGGAGTACGGACTTTATATATATATTATATGGTGCCGTGGTATGAGCTTGAGTCTCATAACCATGGTTAGGGAGCGTATATCTCCTAGGATGGATAACTGGACATAGGTGTTGTTCCGTGGTAAGTCTAGGTACTCATGCCCACCTTAAGGTACGTATTCGCATGTTGCCTTCTATTCAGGCTGAGACAGACCTACTGGATTAGCGAACGTCCTATAGTGTGTACTATATACTTCTATGGACTACTCTAGATATTGTTGAGTCTTCCTAGGATGTATCTGCGTATCGGATTACTGTTTGGATTGTAGTAGATCAGGACTTGCATATGGGCCTGACCCACTTCTTTATTTTTCAGGTGCTCGTCAGTTCCAGGGTTAGAGTTTGGAAGTGCAGAGCAGATACAGCTTTTCACTCCTCCGATTATGTAGGAATTTTCTATATGTTAGCTTTAGATTTTATTTTTATTATTTCAGTATCGTTTGGAGAATTTAAATAAGGGGTCCAATCGATGGATTCCCAAGTTGTAAACTTATGGAGTTTTGGGTTATCAGGTTTTAAGTATTTAATTATAAATGATTGTATTTCTAGATTCTTTCAGCTTATTATTATTTTTATTTCGTATTTTATCTTGTATTCTGTGTTCGGTTACATATTAATTGTTTGACATCCCTCGGGTTTGGGCCTGGGCCTGATCAACCCATGTCTCAGATCCGAGGGGTATCACAATTTGCACGAGACCAGATATAGCCCATGCAGTTGGTGTAGTTAGCCGATTCTTGTCAAATCCGGGAAGAGAGCATTGGAATGCAGTGAAGTGGATCAGGAGATATCTTCGAGGCACTTCTAGTTTAAGACTTGGTTTGGGAAACGGACAACCATTGTTAGTTGGCTACACAGATGCAGATATGGCAGGGGATGTGGATACTCGTAGGTCTACTTCGGGTTATTTGATCACTTTTGCAGGTGGGGTTGTAGGTTGGTAATTGAGACTTCAGAAGTGTATTGCTCTTTCTACCACAGAGGCAGAGTTTATTGCAGTAACGGAAGCGACTAAAGAGTTCCTATGGGCAAAGAAGTTCTTGAGAGAACTTGGTTTCAAGCAACAGAGGTATGTGTTGTTTTGTGATAGCCAGAGTGCTATTCATCTTGCTAAGAATTCCAGTTTCCATGCAAGATCTAAGCACATTAATGTACGATACCATTGGATCAGAGATGCGTTAAACAATAAGTTACTTGCACTTGAGAAGGTTCACACTGATGATAATGGCTCTGATATGTTGACAAAGACATTATAAAGAGACAAGCTTGAAGTTTGTTGTTCAATCGCCGGGATGGCGATTCCCTTCACATAGTCGGAAAGGGGGAGATTTGTTGGGTTTATTTCCTTCTATATGGAGGAAAGCCCAAGTGGGTTTTTAAAAGCCCAAAGCCCAGCCTTTAGGGAAAAGAAAACCCTAAGGAAGTTAGTATAAAAAGAGAGAGAGGTTAGCCGCAAGTGAAAGAACAAAGAGAAGAAAAACGCAGGTTTTTCTATTCTGCCCAGGTTTGATTAAACGTCCTTTCCCACTTTGTCCGTGGTCCGATCAAGCTGAAATTTGGAGGAGAGGTTCACGACTCAGTAATGCACAATCTGAACGGTGAAGATTAGATTTTGAGCTCGGGAACAGTGATTCGTGCTCGTGAATAGTAACCGGGTTTTGGTAGAACAACGCAGGTTTTTCTATTCTGCCCAGATTTCATCAAACGTCCGATCCCGCTTCGTCTGTGGTCCGATCGAGCTGAAATTTGGAGGAGAGGTTTATGACTTAATGAGTTAAAATCTGAATGGTGAAGATTGGATTTTGAGTTTGGGAACAGTGATTCATGCCTATGAACAGTAACCAGGTTTTGGTATTTTTCTCTCCAATTCTCTTTATTTTTTGCCAAGATTGTTGCTATCTTTGATGAGATGTTTTGTAGCCTCTAATTGCGACTAGAAAAGACTTTGTGTACCCATTATTTGGTTGATAGTGGAGTTTTTAACTGGACTAGGTCCCGTGGTTTTTCTTCCTCACACTGGGGAAGTTTTCCACTTAAAAAATTGCTTGTGTTCTTGTGGCTTTGTGTGATTGATTGTTTCTCTATTATTTTCAGCACATATAAAACTAGAGATATACTATATTTGCTTGCATATAGGGAGAAGAATTATTCCGCTGTGTTTGTTTATTGTCATCTCTCCCAACAAAAATATATTCATTGCATATCAAAAACAAAATCACTTCCACTGAGGGTTCTAGTTCTATTTGCAACCATGTAAAGGAAGTGACACGTACATGAAAACATAAACTGATCTTCCCAGTTCTATTTATAACCATTTAAAGGAAGTGACATGAAAACATAAACTGATCTTTCAAATTCTGAAGTGACACGTACATGAAAACATAAATTGATCTTCCCAGTTCTATTTATAAATTGCAATATAAACTGGTATCATTTTTTTTTTGTCTCAAACTATTGAATGTTGGATCTAACAATATTTCTCATTCAAAAGATGAAACTTCCTTCTAAACAAAGATGCAACCAGAAGGTCCACCATGAGGCAAGAGGGATAGCTTCACAGGAATTTCAGCACCTTCTTCTACTGTCAATATGCCGGTATTGCAATTTATATCTGTCTTCACGAAGCCAGGGCAGACGCAGTTGATGCAAAATGTAGGGTACTTCTTGGCCAGAATTCTCGTGTAGGCGTTCAAGGCTGCCTTTGATATTTTACCAGCACTTAGGAAAGCAGGCCAACCTTTGGTTTCTATCGACTCTTTGAAATCTTTCAAGAACATATTTAGTACCTCATCAACTCTCTCTTCTATCAGGTTTTCAACATCACTTAACACTCCTTTAGCCCATTCATTGGAGATATTCTGAGACAACATAAAGCGGAAAAAAAAAAAAAAAAAAACACTAGCGACATTTGGAATTTAGAACATGTTTTGACTCATTGGCAGTGTCCCAACACCAAAGCCATTAATTTGTACTTCTTTAAGCAGGCCGGTTTAGTACGATGACATCAAAATAAGTAGCTGCAATGTGGTTTGCTTCTACTGACTTGACAAGGATGGAGAGTGTAGGTTCAAAATTTCGCTCAACCAATAACAATTGAGAAAAATAAAACAACTCACTCAAAAACAATAAGAATAAATAAGAACACTGTATAGAGAAGCGTAGAATTGCTTGATCTTTTCATTGGAGGTCTGGGCCTCTATTTATATACAAAAGTTAGAAGAATTATGGTAGGACTTGCGTTGCTTGTCCTTTAATTCTTTCCATATATCAATTTATTTACAAATAGAATTCTTTCCTCTTTATAATTCTTCCCTTTCCGGATTTTCCTTACACAAAACTTATTCCTTTGATGAATCCTTTTCCTTGTAGGACCGGTTCCTTCTTTAAATGGATTTGGGCCGCATCTAACTTGGTACACATGACTGCTGGTGTTTTGATTCGAGCTTTAGTAAAGCCTGTCGGTAGTTTTGGGCTAATGACCAACTCAACTTGGGCTTCTGACGAAATGGACTTTGACCTTTATTGGAGATAAAGTTATATTTATGATGATGTGGATTGCTCTTATTGGAGGGAGATTTTTCCCTCCACACTTTGCCCCCAATTCTCTCTTTAATTGGATTGCGGCTCCTATTAAAAAGGGAATTGAAGTTGCACGGTTGTCTTTTTTACCAAAAGACGTTTCGAAGATTGCCCATTACCATTCTGCCTTAAGAGATTCTATAAGGATTACTCTTGCTCTCACTACGTTTCTTGCATTCTTCACTCCGTCGTCTTATCAGGTTAGTTCTCCATCTTTTTCTCTTCGATCTTGCATTATGAGTACTTCAACTACTCCTGAACGTATAGATATCATAGATTCTGAGTCCACTCCCTCGTTTTCCCCTAATCTCATTAGGGTTCCCCCACCTAGGGTTTCGAACTTTCCTAAACCTGTAAGTGACTCGGCTAATCAGCCAGGTGTTTCTTCGATCCAGGCTAAAACATCCATCTCCGGGTCGGACAATATCCTCACTAAGGAAGAGAGGAGTGCAATTCTATTTATTCGTCGCATTCCGTTCTTCATTGAATCCGTAATGGAAGAATTTGAGATTCCCGAGGGGATAGAAATCACAGAGTACCCCAGAGGCACTGATTTTTGTACCGACGAGGGCGTCGGAGAAGACGAGTTGCTCCTCTCTGTGGGGTATCTCAACGCTCTTGGGTTCCCCCTTCATCCCTTCTATCATTTAGTCTTCAACAAATTGGGGATTGCACCCTTGCAAGTAAACCCTAACTTCCTTCGAGTAATCTCAGCACTCCTCATTCGCCGGTGGTAGGAGAGTCTTGACCTGACTCTGGCTGACTTGCTGATTACTTATTCTATTTCTAAGCATGGAACCGAACCTTGTCGTTTCTTTTTCACCTCCCCCTTGCACCAAAGGATATGCACAGACCTTCCTACTTCTGAGAAGAAGTGGAAAGAGAGGATGATAGTTGTTAAAGGGAAATGGGCCGTGCCCCAATCGAGCAAACTCCCAATCCCTCGCAAGTTCGGAAAATTAGGTATAGAATATCCCCTTTTTCTTCATGAAGAGTGCTCGGGCTGTTTCCCATGTCGAGTCTTACTATTTCGATATATTTATGAGTTTCTTGGTGTTTTTTCAGCAACATTTCCTTCTTCGGCTGCTAAGAAGAGGCTTTCCTTCCTGGAAAAATGGGTCTGGAACAACCCTCCCTCGATTGAGAGCTTACTCACTTCTGCGAGTCTTAAAGCAGTTGCTTCCAGAACTGTAGCCGCTGATCTCATAGACCTCTCACTTCTATCTTTGGACAGCTTCCCCATGACTGAGGAAGAAAAACAGAGGGCTGAAGCCTTGAAGAGGAAAGCTGCAAAGAATGCTCCGTTGACTATACTGCGCACAAATGAACAGGAAAAGGAGATTGACGAAGTCCCTTTGAACAAAAGGGCGAGGCTGAACTCCTCTTCAACCGTGAAAACCAAGGGTGCTTCCAACCCAAAAAGCAAAGAGAAGAAAACCGAAGAAGTTAACCCTGAGGATAAAGTCAACGCTTACGTCCTTGCCGAGGATGGAGCACCTTGGACTCCTTTCTTCTCGAGGGCTGACAAGTCCATCCTCTATATTGGTGATTCTATGATCACTGACCCATCTGCTGCACTAGCCATTGCTCGGGGAATGTTGTGATACCCCCGAATTTTCGAATGCGGGTTGGCCAGGCCTACGCCCGAATACCCGAGGATATCAAAACAAATTGATAATAAACGAACACAGAGTACAAAAGAATAAAGAAGAATAAATAAAATGCTGACAAGAAACTAAAATGATAATCTGATAATAAACCTCATAATATACTTCCATTAATTAATAAACTCTTCTGATACAACTGATCCTCCAAAATACAACTCGAGAATCCATACTGTGTGGACCCCTAGAAAATCCAAACTAAACAAATGACCGTAATCTAAAACAGGAAACTGAATCATAAAGGAACTCCTATGTAGCATCGGAAGAATGAAGTAGACTGATCCCCGCTCAGCACGAACAACCTCTACTCGTGACGAACACCTGAAAAATAATGGTGGGTCAGGCCCACAAACAAGTTCTACTCTACTACAGTCCAAGCAGAGATCCGATACACGTATACATCCTAGTCAATCCAACAGTAACTAGTAGTCCGTATATATATATATATACACACTAAAGGAACCTCACTAGACTATAGGGTTGTCTCAACCTGAATAGTAGGCAACATGCAAAACGCACGTATAGTGGGCATGAGTACCTAGACCTACCAGGGTACACAACTACACTATATTTAGCTACACATCCCTGGCGATATACGCGCCCTAACCATTGATCCTGAGACTCAAGCTCATATCATGGCACCATACTTATATATATAAAATCTAGTAACCATCCTATCCAGTATAAATTAATCCTCCATAAGTCATTCAACTTGTTCAGCTGACCTGACTTGAATATAAGTAGGACTTAACATTTTAGTTAATCCATTCCCTTATATAATAAATTAATCATCCATAAGTCATTCAACTTGTTCAGCTGACCTGACTTAAATATAAGTAGGACTTAATATTTTAGTTAATCCATTCCCTTATATAAAATAGGTAGGACTTAACTAATAAGTTAATCCATCCCTAGAATGCCACCGTCCCATACCGGTGCATTAAATCACACAATCCAACAATTGATGTAACAATTAAGGAAATACATCAAACATTCCATAAATAACTATGATAAATATGATATCAAGTTATCACATAATAGGAATGACTTATTATTTCTTTAAACTTCCTATATCATATGTCCTACACAAACTGAATCTTATACATGATGATATTTTATTATACCGTTAAATAAGGATTCTCCATATCCAATTCATCCTACACATTTAATCTCAATTGCTAAAATATTTTAAAAGATTAAATCCATTCGTTTGTTTAAAACATTCAAATAGTAAGTATCATTATGATTGGGTCTATTTAAATTTATTAAAACCCAAACATAGTCCCTATTTAATGTTCAGGAATCTTAGGCATGTTTCTACGTTCCATCATTCCACAGATATGAAAAATACATAATTTAAACATGTAAAAATTCACATAAGAAATCAAATCAAAATCATGCATTTTATCAATTCATAACACAAGAACAGATATGAACCAATTTCATAAAACCTATGTTCTAACCCAATTAAACATGCATAATTATTTAATTTTATGTGTTTAATAAATCCTGGAATTTTCTAGGCATGTACAGAAACACGAATCAAAGGGAAAGAGATAGAAGAAGAACTTGCCTTAAACTTTCGGATTGAAAGTTAAACTTCTTCTTCCTTGATCTTCTCTCTAAAGGGTTTTCTCCTCCTTCCTCCCTCTTTCTCCTTCTCTCTCTAACTCTCTCTCTAGAATATATTACGTGATATATTTTCACTCCTTTTTCAACCTATAGTTGTGTATTTATAGGCTAAATAATAACCCTATTCCTTTTCCCAATCCAAGTCAACTTAATAAAAAAAAATAAAAATGAAAATATTAAAAAGGTAACTTAAAATATGTTACGTATATAATCTATGTATATCCTTATTAATTAAATAAAATATATACATTAGATTATTTAGTAATACTAAAGTTACCATAATATTAAAAGGTAACTTAAAACATGTTAAGTATATAATCTATCTGTATTCTCATTAAATAAATAAAATATATACATCAGATTATTTATTTATACTAAAGTTACCATAATATTAAAAAGGTAACTTAAAACATGTTACGTATAAAATATATGTATATCCTTATTATATAAATATATAAAATATATACATCAGATTATTTATTAATACTAAAGTTACTATAATATTAATAAATTACTTTCCTTTTTATATATATGTATATACATATATATCTATATATATACATATACAACTATCCATGGATAATTATCCATACTCATCCATCCTCCTATCCAAGCAGTCCATGGGATCCAATTGGTTGGCCAATTACCACTAACCATAACCATAAAAGAAAAATAAAATAAAATAATAAAAGAAATGAAAACATTTAATTTACAATTAATTAACATTAATCAAATACATCATTTAAGCACACAATCTAATTAAACAAATAATACAAATAACACCTAGACAAAATACAAATAACACATAGATAAGTAGCCAATTAATCAAGTAACACTTAATTCAATTAAACACATAAACAATTAGTCAAATAATCAATTAAACAATTAAAAAAAATATAATAAAAATAAATAAATAAATACCGAGACTATCCTTTTAAAATTAGGGATATTACAAATGTGGCTCCCCAAGGATGAAGAAATTATCGGCAGAATGGGGCTGGAACAGCTACTCCCATCTGCCCCCGTTCGAGCCATAGAGGTTTGCCCCGTCTTTCATTTCCAATGTCATAATTGCCTTACATATTTTCTTACATTGTTATTATCTCATAATGCAGGGCTTGTATCATACTATGGCCCTCTGTGCTACTACTGAGGCCCAGTCTCTTTCCCTTAAGAAGCTGGAGAAGGACCTCAGTAATTCTGAGAAGAAGGCATCCCATGCCATTGCCAATGCACAAATTGCATACGGGGCTCGGGATGTTTACAAGAAGCGTTTGGCTGCCTCTGATGCCAAAGTTGAGTCACCGGAGGTTGAAGTCCAGCGTTTGAATGATGCTCTTAGCACCTGCATCATTGCAGGGAGGCAGATGCAGGGTTGTTACACCAGTCTGGTGCGCTTATCTAGCGCCAAGGCATTCAGGTCCGGCTTCAATCAGGGTTCAGGGGAAAAGACAAAAGATCCCGAGGCTTTTGATGCCCAAATGGGAGTGTCGTTCCCTATGATGAGGGTCCAAAAGCTTAGGAAGCTGAAGTTCTTTTTGCTAAGATGGTGAAAGCTCATCCTGAGGTCCCTTCAGTTCCAAGTGTCTCTACTCTTGCAACTGGCCCATCAAATCCTCCACCTGCAAGTCCAGCTATGGTAGATGCTTTTGAATCTACCCCATTTGATCCAAAGAGGAAGTAGGATCGAGTAATAATAATTTTTTTTTTTGAAACAACATTGGGAATGAATGATATATCCATGTTTCTTTAAGCTGTGTCATTTTTATTTTGCTTCGACTGAGTATGCTTGTATGCTTTTAATATTGTACACACTTTATCAGATGAGATTATTTCTAAGGAAAGTACCCTGCCTGAGAGTTCCTTATCTGTTCCATTCCGAAGCAAAATAAATAAGATGTGAAGAATAAATCTCCTCTAATGGTTTATTTGATAATAGAGGATTGTTTTTTCCTTTGGTGATTTAACCGTTAAGAGAACCCTTCTTGAAACGGATTTGTGTGAAGCAAGTATATTTATACTTGTCTCTTCTTGTAGTTTTTCAATGTGGGACAATCTCGTGGCTTATATTACCGAACTTAGAATCAGTGAATATGAGCATAAGAGTTAGGTTTGCCGAGCCGGATACTTAGGGTTCGAGGCGAATAACTTATTCCCCGGCGCTGAGCCTGAGGGGAGGTTGGTTTGCCAAGCCGGACACTTAGGGTCCGAGGCGAATGAATTACTCCCCGGCGCTGAGCCTGAGGGGAGGTTGGTTTGCTGAGCCGGACACTTAAGGTCCGAGGCGAATGAATTACTCCTCGGCGCTGAGCCTGAGGGGAGATTGGTTTGCCGAGCCGGACACTTAGGGTCCGAGGCCGAGCCGAACACTTAGGGTCCGAGGCGAATAAATTACTCCCCGGCGCTGAGCCTGAGGGGAGGTTGATTTGCCGAGCCGAACACTTAGGGTCCGAGGTGAATGAATTACTCTCCGGCGCTGAGCCTGAGGGGAGGTTTGTTTATATATTTTTTCTCAAACAACTTATCATGAGGTCGAGGATTCAAAAATGATAATAGGCCAAGAAAGCGAGTAACAGTGGCTGTGAAGTTTCCTATTTGTTGACTTTGGAGACTTTTCTCCTCTATTGATACTCCTTTCTTGGCAACCAAATGTAGTGGACTACGTATATATTAATCGCATTCCTTTTCTATTTCTATTCGATGTGGGACATAGACTAAATTTTGTCAAAAAGGTCGGTGTAAGGAATGCCTCTGGTATTGAGCTTGACAGCCTTAAATACCAGTGGGCCCTCCTTACACTGCAATTAACTATTTGAATATTCCCATATATAACAGAATGTAGCACGTACTTTTTTGTCGATGTGGGATAGAAAGTTTTAAACATAGGCCATAACTCATATATATATATATATTTTTTCCTTAAAAATCATTCCTTAAAAATCATTGTGACGAATGCTTTTTTAACAGCTTGCTTCTAACATTACTTTGCATAAAAATTGCATAATGCGACGCATGCATAAAAGTTGCAAAATCATAGAGTAGTATGACCCAAATTTTTATGGAAAGAAATAAATATGATAGAAGTAAAATAAAGAAAAGTTTGGCTGACTGTGGACATACTCAGCCTTATTTGTGAAGAATTTGTAGCAAAATTGACAAACTTATCTAATGGAAATACCTTTTAAGGTGTATTGCGTTCCAAGGACGCGCAATGGGACGTTCGTCAGCTTCGGGCAGACGATATACTCTTTTTCCCACAACTTCGGTAACCCTGTAGGGTCCGATACAATTAGGTTCCAGTTTCTTTACATGAGCTGTTTCTTACTTCAAAACCCAGTCGCCTACCACAAAGGTCCTGAATCTGACGCGTTTGTTATAACTGTTGTGCAACTGTTACAGATATGAAACAGGTCTAATTACTGCAGCATCCCTTTTTTCGTCCAGGAGATCAAGACTATGTTTGAGCTGCCGACTATTGTTTCCTTCAAGCAATAAGAATGTCTGAAGGGTCAGAACTGCCGCTTCGGTTGGGATCACAGCTTCAGATCCATAAGCCATGGCAAAGAGACTCTCTCCCGTAGGCCGCCACGGTGTGGTTCGGTACGCCCAAAGCACCCGAGGGAGATTCTCGTACCATTACATTTTGAGTTTCTCCAATTTCTTCTTTAAACAACTGAAAATTGTCCGATTAGTTATTTCAGCCTGTCCATTCCCTTGTGGATGACTAACCGCAGCTAACTTTTGTACAATTCCATGCTCAGCAAAAAAATTTCTTGTACTTCTATTATCGAGGTTTTTACCATTGTCCATCATAATGACTTTTGGGATCCCAAACCGGCAAATGATGTGTTCCAAAGAAAACTTTTTACCTGCTCATGGGTCACACTTGAGTAGGCCTCGGCTTCTACCCATTTAGTGAAATAATCTGTAGCCAGTAGCACGTACTCCTTTTGCTCCACAGTTTTGGGTAACGGGCCCACCATATCAATCCCCCATTGTGCAAATGGCCATGGATTTGCCCTTGCGTGCAAATCTTCGGCAGGCTGATGCTTCATAGGGTCGTGACGTTGACATTTGTCACAAATTCGTGTATACTCTTCTGCATTCCGGGACAGGTACGGCCAGAAGTAACCTTGAGTCAGGACTTTATGTGCGAGGGATTTGCCCCCGGAATGGTTACCACAATCTCCGTCATGAATTTGTCTCAACACCACAAGAGCCTCAGTAGGGCTTAAACATTTCAGGTAAGGACTTGAAAATGACTTTCGGTATAACTGATTGTTAATGATGGTATATTTAGCTGCGGTGATACTGAGCTTCCGTACTTCGGACTTCTGGTCTGGAAGAACCCCATGCTTGAGTGAAGCTTCCAATTGATCAATCTAGCATGGTTCTCGAGGAATAACTGGAACTACCATTACTTCCTGCGGAGGATTAATGCTGGGCTCGTCCAGAACGTCAATCGGCACGATCCGAATCAGATCCTCATTTGAAGATGACGCTGATGTGGCCAATTGGTCTGCTTCGGCATTCTCAACATGAGGTACCTAGAGACTGCTAGCCAACCAAAAACCAGCAAGTAATGCCTCATACTCGGCCTCATTGTTCGTAGCTGGGAACTTCAAACAGATAGATTGCTGCAGCTTGGTGCCTTCGGGAGTTGACATTATAACGCCTATTCCTGCACTTGCTTGATTTGAGGAACCATCGACTCGAAGTTCCCACTGTAGTTCTGGGTGTGCTGGCTCTTCGGGAGTATCTTCAGACTCGAGAAGGAAATCCGCTACAGCTTGTCCTTTATGCGACACCTTTGGCTCATAAGTTATGTCGAATGAACTAAGCTCGATAGCCCACTTGGTAATTCTCCCAGATAAATCAGGCTTAGAGAGTATGCCCCGTATAGGATAGTTGGTAAGTACCACAATGCTATGAGATTCAAAATAATGCCGAAGCTTCCTCTTGGCGTAGATCAAAGCTAAGATAACTTTTTCTGCTTTACTATATCGCGTCTGCGCATCTGTCATGGTCTTACTTGTATAGAAGATTGGATATTGCCTCTTTCCTTCGTTTCTAATCAATGCTGCACTTGTCGATGTATTAGAAATCGCCAAGTATATAATAAGAATCTCCCCGGGTTTTGGAGCAGATAGAATGGGTGGTTCAGCCATGTAACCTTTCAACCGACTGAGGGCCTCCTATTGCTGAGGTCCCCATATATCTTTATTCTTGGATCGTATAGCATCGAAGAATGGTTTGCACTTATTTGACAATCGGGATATAAACCGGCTGAGTGCTGCGATCCGACCAGTAAGTACCTGCACCTCCTTGCGATTTTTTGGTTCCTGATTCTGGATGAGGGCTTTAGCCTGAGCCGGACTTACCTCTATCCCTCTTTTATTCACTATGTGGTCGAGGAATTGACTTGATGATACCGCGAAGGAGCACTTAGATGGATTCAACTTCATGTTGTACTTCTTCAAAGTATTGAAAACTTCCTGTAGATGTTTCGGACGATCTTCTTTCTTCACACTTTTAACCACCATGTCATCTGTATATGCTTCAACTGTCTTTCCCAGCAGATTGTCAAATATCTTGTTGACAAGGCGTTGATAAGTAACTCCAGCATTCTTTAGTCCGAAGGGCATGACCTTGTAACAATAAGTCCCCTTTTATATAATAAAAGCCATTTTTTTTTCATCTTCGGGGTCCATAGGAATCTGATTATATCCCGAGTATGCATCTAGGAATGTCAACCTCTCGTAGCCGGTGGTAGCATCAACCAACTAGTCTATCTTGGGCAGAGGGTAGCTATCTTTAGGGCGGGCTTTGTTGAGGTTGGTATAATCTACACAAACCCTCCACTTTCCATTCTTCTTTTGTACGACTACCACGTTCGACAACCAATGCGGATATTGTACTTCTCAAATAAAACCTGCTTGCAATAATTTGTTTACTTCTTCAGCTATAATGCGATTGCGTTCAGGAATAAACCTTCGGTGTTTCTGCTTGACCGGTTTGAACTCCGGATCCACCTTCAGGCTATGGCAGGAAACTGTGGGATTGATCCCTACCATGTCCGAGTGATCCCATGCAAAGGCATCTACATTGCTCCGGATAACATCAATTAATGCCTTCTTTTCTTCAGACGTGGAAGAAGAGCCTAGATAAGTAACCTTCTGAGGGTCGCCGAAGATAACTTCCACGGCTTCGAAGGTCTCCTCGGTGGGCTTCGCAATTTTTTCCTCCTCCTCTCCGTTAAGATACTTGGCCAGTGGGCTCTGTAATTGCTATTTGGGCCCAGTTTTGGAAGCCTCACCTGGTTGCTGTTGAGTCGACATCCTCTTCGCCTGAAGTTGTGTCAGCATATAGCATTCTTTCGCTGCGACCTGATCACCCCACAGATTAATTACTTCTTTCCCGCCCGGAGATAAGCACCACATCACCTGGTGGAGGGTGGACGGAACTCCTTTCATCCGATATATCCAACCTCTTCCCATGATGAGATTGTAAGAATGATGGATTTCTGTTAAAACAAAGTTCTCCTTTAGAGTCCTCTTTGCCGTGGTTACGGACAAGTCTATTACTCCAAGGGGATCTACTCTTGTGCCATCGAATCCCATCAAAGGGCTGGAGGTAGGTCGAATAGATGACGACGTGATCTCTAACTGATCAAAGACCGTCTTTGTGATTATGTTAGCGCTACTTCCTGGAACTACTAAAACCCTCCTGATCATACAATTGGCCACTAAAAGACTGATGGCCAATGGATCCTCGTGGGGGAGTTACACTCTGGATAGGTCGTCATCTCTGAATCCAATACTAATGCTACTAGAATTGATAGCATTGACCTAGGATATCTTCCTGAGCTTGTGGGTCGCCCTCAATCTGGATCTGTACACTTCCTCGGACTCTTGATCATTTTCAGACCTGCCATGTATTGCATGGATGACTTTTACTTACGTACCTTGTACCTTGCGGGGATAGACCTCGCGGGGCTTTGCATGCTCCTTTGTCATGAGGTAATCTGTTAACTCACCTCTGGCGATCATATTCTCCACCTGTCGTCTGAGGGATCGACAATCGTTTGTTGAATGCCCATAATCTCGATGATGAGCGCAATGCTTGCTTTTGTCCCTTTGCTCCAGGGGTTGTTTTATTGGCTGTGAAGTTGTGAATTTTGCCTTATTCTCTTGGAAGAGTCGAGCCAAGGTAGTTCGGAAAGGTGTAAATCCTTCTTCTACCCTTTGCCTTTTTTCAGGTGCCTAGGTGACTGGCATTGAGGAGCGTTGGCTTTTTTGAATCTTTGGAGTTAGGATTCTTTCTCGAGGCTTATTTTCCACTGTCACGAGGGTAGCGTGCTGTGCACGGTGGGCTATATTTTCTTCAAGCTGAATGTAGATTTGGGCTCTGGCATTTAGAGTCTGCATGTCGGGAGGGGAATACTTGACTAGGGAAGTGTGGAACTTCGTCCCCTGAATTATTGCGAGTTTAAATGTTTCTATAGCAGTTGCGGGATGACAATCTGCTATTTCTGATGCCTCCATGTTGAATCTTGATAAGAAATCCTGCAATGTTTCCCCCCTTTTTTGCCTTACGGTGAAGAGGCTGGCAATGCTTTTCTTTTGCTTTTTATTTCCGCAATACTGTGCCAGGAACATGGTGCATAGAGTTACGTAATCTGGGATGGATTTATGCGGTCTATTCCTGAACCACTCTAGTGCTACTCCTGTCAAACTGGTAGGAAAAACTCTACACATCCAAGGGTCATTACGATCATCCAAAGCCATCTTTTGAGCATAATGATCTAGGTGCCGAGAAGGATCCCCTGTTCCATCAAACTGGGTGAAAGAAGGCATGGTGAATTTCTTGGGCCTCTCTACCAGATACACATCGTCAGTGAAAGGAGTTTTGATTAAAGAATTTTTGTGTTCTCTAGCCATCTCGGCAGGTGTTTGAATCTTCAGGAGTTTCTTCTCGTCAAAGGCATCTTGAACGCCTGCACCATCTGGGATTCCATTGGACCACACCGTAAGCTTATGGCTGGATTCGACCTGCTCATCCTGCGTGCGACGAGGGACGTTATCTGAAGCCGCAGCCTTGGATCTTGCCTTCCGTTGCTGCTAAACCTCATTCGGCTGAACCTCATTGGGTCGTGCCCCATTAGGTGGAACCCCATCAGGCAGTCTTTCATCAGCTTGATGTGGTGGACCCATCAGTATTGCTTCACTTTCTGCTTTTATCAAGGCTTAATTTGGAAGGCTATATATCTTGGTAAACTAGCAAACCATTCTTGATTTTTTCTGTTTTTGATGTATTTATTATTATTATTATCATTTATTTCCATCTCAATTTATCTTCTAAAGAATTATTCGAGGATTTGATAAGTTGTATAACATACTCTTATCAACTACCAAAAATTGAGAAATTTATGTTTCTGTTTTCATTAGCCAGGTATGAAGGACCAATTTCAGCACCTTTGAGAACCATATGAAATATCCTTAATTCTATAAGAATGCAACTTATCTGAAACATTCAGGTAGGATGAGAGACTGGAAATGGTAGAATGTACTAAAACTAAGATAATCTTTTCTCATCATTTCATGATTCTTAATGATCTTGAAGCGAACTACGGATTACCTATTGATGCAACAGTGACCTCAAATTTCTGATCGGATCTATGTCTTGTCTATTGACTGTATTCTCGTTGATTTTTGTGGAACAAGTAGTGAGAGAGCTCAAAATTCTGTGCAGGTGAATAATGCTGGGGTTAGTGGACTCATATTTCATGGTGATGCTTTGAAAGCTTCAGGGATTGGTGAAAGTGAGGTGAGTCTTTTATATATGATTCATTGCTTTGCTGCAAATATAAGGTGAAATTGGAATGATGCAACTATAATTCTAGCATCTAGTGAATGCTTCATTTGTTGAAGTTTTGAAGAAGGGGCCAAAATAAATATTTAGGGTTAATTTTTAAATTTTATGGATATTTTATTACTTTATTGTTTGAGGGCTTGTTTATGAAATGAAACAAGTCAGTTTGTGGATTATTGTAATATTATCGTGATTTCAAAATTTGTCTTCCCATCTCCTTCTTCTAGCTCACCTCATCTTCTCATCCCTTTCTTTCTTTCCATTCTACATTCACTTAGTTTCATATTTTGGTACTCAATCAGTTGGTATAAGAGTATTCTGTCTTACATCAGTTAGATGATGTAATGGTTGTTTAAGTATTAAGAGGTAATTATTTGGTTGTTGTTAATATATTTTCTGACTTGAAAAATGCCACAGCATGATATAGAATATATATAGTTACTTTATCATATATATGGCATGGTACTATAAAAACTAATATGATTTTTCAGTGGCATAGTATAACTACATTTTCCTTCTGATGTAACTGTGAATTTGGAAATAGTAGGGTTCTGAAGATTGATTCTTTTCACTGATGCAGCTAGAAATCGCAATAATCAACGAATTAATGACTCACAATTATTATTTGGCAAAGGAGTGCGTGCAAGTAAACTACTATGGTCCAAAAAGAATGATTGAAGCTTTTATTCCTCTCCTTCAATTATCTGATTCACCAAGGATTGTTAATGTTTCTTCATACAAGGGAAAGTTAAAGGTACAATCTTTCCACCTCGGTATCTAATTTTACACACACACACACACATATATATATGGAGGCTAATATTTGACTCCACATCGCATCTGAATTTCATGGTAAAGTGTAAATCAGTTCCAACATCCACTTTATTATATATGGAGGCTATTTTCATAATAGAAAACTCAAGGGGCCGTTTGGTAACGATTATGTTTATGTATTTAATATTTACTACTTTTATCTATACATGTTTGTGTTTGTTTTAAGTTTCCAAAACACAGAACAGTGGTTGGTAACATTCATTTGTTTCTTGAATTTTGCAAACAGTAAATAAAAAACATGTTTGGTAATACTATAGACATGCAGCATAAAATTAATTTAGTGAATAGGAAAGGCAAATGAGTGTAAGAAAGCAAGGTTTATGCTAATTCCTTCTGTGGAGGGAAAAATCTCCCTCCAATGAGAGCAATCCACATCATCATAAATTTAACTTTATCTCCAATAAAGGTCAAAGCCCATTTCGTCAGAAGCACAAGTTGAGTTGGTCATTAGCCCAAAACTATCGACAGGCTTTACTAAAGCTCGAATCAAAACACCAGCAGTCATGTGTACCAAGTTAGATGCGACCCCAAATCCATTTAAAGGAGGAACTGGTCCTACAAGGAAAAGGATTCATCAAAGGAATAAGTTCTGTGTAAGGAAAATCCGGAAAGGGAAGAATTATAAAGAGGAAAGAATTCTATTTGTAAAGAAATTGATATATGGAAAGAATTAGAGGACAAGCAACGCGAGTCCTACCATAATTCTTCTAACTTTTGTATATAAATAGAGGCCCAGACCTCCAATGAAAGGATCAAGCAATTCTACGCTTCTCTATACAGTGTTCTTATTTATTCTTATTATTTTTGAGTGAGTTGTTTTATTTTTCTCAATTGTTATTGGTTGAGCGAAATTTTGCACCTACACTTTGGCGCCGTCTGTGGGAAACGTGTGCAAATATATTCCCATTCTCATTTTTGTTTTACAAGTGAATCCTACAGCTAACCGTCCAGAATGTCAAATGGAGGATCTTCAGCAGATCAACAGACGGAGTTAATGCAAAAAATGCGTGAAGAGTTTCTGCACCAATTTGACGTACTTCGTTAGGCAAACGAAGCAAGCGTAGCTCAGATCGCTTTGCTTCAACAGCAGAAAAATGCTCTACAAACGACGCTAGCTCAGTTGGCACCACCGCCACCAGTGGGTGACACAGCAGCACCCCCTAGTCAGAATATTCCTCCGATTACTCTTGATCAAGACCAATACCTTCAGCTTGAGTTAACCTTTTTCTAGGCTCCAAAATTTCCTCATTCACCCCTCCCACATCATTGTATAGCTCAGTATAATATTCCACTAACCACTCCTTAATAACTTTAGGGTCAATAGGTTTATCCCCTTTGGTATTCTCCAAGGTTGTAATAGCATTGTGACATCTTCTCTGCTTCACCAAATTATGGAAAAATGAACTACATTTGTCTCCCTCTTTTAGCCACTTAACCTTAGACTTCTGAGCCCACAATATTTCTTGTAACTCCAACTGATGTTGAAGATTACCACTGGCATTTTTTTCTTGACTAATCAAATTTGAATTAAATGACTCATTCAACAGATCCATCTGGATTTTAATCAAATTCCCTCTAGCAGCTTGAACTTGATCTGATAGCATTCCTCTCTTGCCATTCCATTCTTTCACAGCCTTCTTTAACCTTCTCAATTTTTTCTGTAAAGCATGTAAAGGACTTCTAGAGACACCAATGTTCTAAGTTATAGCCACCACCTCCTTAACCTCCTCTTGCATACACCAAATTTTAAGAAACTTAAATGGTTTAGGTCCAAGAGAGCTCATAAAATTCAGATGAACATCCATACCATACTGATCAGACAGAGAAGCAGCAATTAAATACACTTTAAAGTCAGTAAAGGAATGCAACCAAGCTGAATTAACTAGAACTCTATCCAATTTAGCATTAATTCTAGTTTGAACTCCCTGCTTATTACACCAAGACCAATCACCATTATTCATTGGTAAATCTTCTATTTTAATGTCATAAATAGCCCCATTAAACTCATCTAACAAACTTTGAGAGACACGTTTTCCTCCCTTCTTCTCATGATTAGCCCGTACCACATTCCAATCACCTAGAGTAATCCATGGACCCGTAACTATAGCTTCATGAACCTTAAGCATCCTCCATAATAAGCTTTTCTCCATAGCTCTATTAGCAGCATACACAGCGTTAATAAAGATACAACATCCAGAAACTTTATGCTTAACCTGAAATAACATAGCCTGAGCATCTTCTTGAAGTAAAACCACATCAAACATAGAAGAATCCCAGCCAAACCACACTTTTCCCAAATAATGAGACTTATAATTAGCCAACCAAGACCATCGAGGGCATAACTTAGTCTGGATTCTACTAGCCTTACCCTCTTTAACCCTAGTTTCAACAAGGACCACTAAAGCAAATTTATTTTCAGCTATCCATTGTTTTACTTCCTTCTGCATTGGAGACCTATTGAGGCCTCTACCATTCCAAGCTCCTAACATTGAGAAGGAGAAGGCAGTGAAACACTGCTGGCTCGAGTCACTCTATCCGATGAAGGAACCTGTAATTTTTTCCTCTGCCAAGAAAACTTACCCCCACCTTTAATTTCGACACCCTTTGGATTGTTACTCTCCAAGTTATCATCAAACACCACAATATTGTTTTCCACCTCTGTTAAATTCTATTTTACATCAGCCAAATCATCAGTTTGTTCTTTCCCAAACACAATTATTTTTGAACAAGTGCCCTGTGCACCATCTGTATGCTCAGGTAATTCCTCACGTATAACAGCAATGGGAATAATATACTGTATCTCATCTACCTCAGCCATTGCCGTATCCCCATGTGTATCCCCAAGTGATTTTTCCACCAAGTTTATATCCTCATGATGATCTATCTCAGTCTCTTTTCAATCCTCAACCTTCACATTATGACTACTGTCTTCCATAGCCACCCCATTTTTCACATCTGCTTCTATATTTTTAAGCATAACAAAACTATTCGATGTAGTCGTTTCCTTGGTTGGGTTACTCTGTATTTCTCTGCTAGTAATATTATCAACCATTTGGTCTACACCCTTTAACTCCACCATCTTACCCTTCTGTTTAACAACCCATTGTTCAGTCTTCTTCTTTGGTTTAACCTGCAACACCTGTACACCTTTTGTGGGCATTGTGCTTCAGTATGATCAATTCGTTTACATATGTATCCCACATAATGTAGGCTTCCATTCATATTCGAGACCTGCTGTACAATCACAGCCATGTATATCAATGACCATGGACTTAGGTAATTCCTCCTTGACCTCCACTTCAACCATTACCCTAACAAATTATCCCTTCTCTCTATGATTCTCAGGATCATCCATATAAATTGGATTGGCAAACGAGGAACAAAGTTTGGATATAGAACTTTCATTTCGGCAATGAACAGGTAAGTCAAAAATTTGAAGCCACACCGAAATTGTTTCCATCACTTCTTTCACTAGATTAACATTTTTATCCCATTTTTTAAAAATGATTGGGCGGCCTTCGAACATGTGTATTCTAGATAACACAGTTTGTATGTCACTTTCATTAGGAAATCTCACCATGAAAAACCCATCTTTCAAATAAACCACATGAAATCTTTAGCCTAGTATTTCGCCATAAATGCTTTGAAGTATGGATAATAGGGCTTCTTTCCCATAACATATCCAACCACATACGATTTCTAATATGCAACTTCATCCGCCACATCTGCTTCAGTGATTGAAACCTTCTTCCCACGACATTCCTTATGATATTTCAAGTTTTTAAATGACGAGGATGTTGAATCTTTAAAGAAACTACTATATGTAGGACGTATAGGAGATGAATTCCGACTAAGAGCAATTGCCGGCTATAAGGAGAAGGTTTGGGCCTCCTCCATGGTGGTTGCCACCTTCACGTGAACAGGAGAACCAAAACAACCCTAATCGCCTATTATGTAGGTTTAGGTATTCATGCCCACTACATGTGCATTTTCCATGTTACTTTTTATTCAGGTTGAGTCCGCCCTATATTCCAATGGTAACCCATTGGTGTGTATCTATATATATATATATATATATATATATATATATATATGTGTGGACTATTTAGTTATTGTTAAGTTGACTGGGTGTATACGTGTATCGAGTCTCTGCTTGGATTATAGTAGAGTAGAACTTATTCGTGGGCCTGACCCACTATTATTTTTCAAGTGTTCGACAGTTCCAGTCTTAGAGCTTGATCGTGCTAAGCAGAGACAGTTATCATCACTCTACCGACCTGATGTAGGGCTCTATCTATGTTATCTTCTTTTCAGTTTTATTTCTAGGTGGGATATTATTAGGGATCCACTTGATGGATTCCCGAGTTGTAATGATATCAAAGGTGTTGGATATTTTTTTCATTTGGAGGAGTATCTATTATTTAACTTAAGGATTTATTATTTAGTTTCTCTTTCCGATCTTGTATTTATTCTTAGTTATTTATCTTTTGTATTCAATGCTTGTTTATTACTTAATTGTTTGATATCCCTAGGTTTAGGCTTGGGCCTGATCAACCCATGTCTCGGAGTCGAGGGGTATCATAACTTGTTGCTCATTTTCGTCTTTCTGCAGCTTTATCACCGCAATCCGAAGAGGAGAAATAGCACATGTCATGTGCTCCTTATGCTAGTGCAGTTGGTAACTTAGTGTATGCAATGGTTTGCACTCGCCCTGATATTTCACATGCAGTCAGTGTAGTCAGCAGATATATAGATAATCCAAGAAAAGAGCATTGGCTAGCCGTGAAGTAGATTCTTCTGTATTTGAAAGGTACTGCAGATATTGGCTTAGTTTATCAGAAGAGCAGTGATGATTTTGGCACTGTTGTTGGTTTTGTGGACTCTGACTATGCTGGTGATTTAGACAGAAGAAGATCTCTGACAGGAAATGTCTTTACTCTCTCAGGTTGTGCAGTTAGTTGGAAAGCAACTTTGCAATCCACAGTTGCTCTCTCTACTATAGAAGCAGAATATATAGCGGCCACTGAAGCAGTGAAGGAAGCCATTTGGTTGAGAGGTTTGATTAGTGTTTTGGGTTTGCAGCAGACCTCAACTGTTATTTATTGTGACAGTCAGAGTGTAATATATTTGACCAAAAATCAAATGTATCACGAGAGAACCAAACACATTGATGTCAGATATCATTTTATTCGGGATGTCATATCAGAAGGAATTACTATATTGAAAAAAATTGGCACAGCTGAAAATCCAGCTGATATGATGACAAAGTCCATTCCGGCTCTCAAGTTCAAGCATTGCTTGGACTTGGTTGGTATTCTCAAATGCTGAAATTGCCCTTAGGGGCTTAGTGGAGAAGACAGTTTGTTTGACAGAGATATAATGACTCATTCGAATTTTTGCCAAGGTAGAGATTTGTTGAACTTATGGCTCTAATTCTGCCAACTCAGCAAATTTATTTCATCACCCATTACATCATTTTCTGCATCATCAACTTGGCCTCCAAGAATTGTGATCAACAAGCTTTCCCAACTATGCGTTGTCACCAAGCAGTCCGGCCCATGTGTGATCAGCAAGATAAATGCTTGTTCAGCAAGCATATATTGGTATCCTTTGGCTATAAATAGCCATGTATCTCATGCATCTAAGGCATCCAAAAATTGAGAGTGTTTACTTAATACAGTAAAGCGAAAATGAGCTTGGATGTAATTGGGTTTTGGATATGAGCCACTTAGCCTTGTATCTTTTTTTTTTGCATATTAAAATATTATTTTGTCTTCTCCCTATAGACGTAGGCACAGCCGAACCATGTAAATCCTTACCTCGTTTGTGTGTGTGCTATTTTATTTTCTTGTCATTTGTTTTTTCTCTTGTTCTTATAAATCCCTATTCAATCCTATTCTGTAACAGATTATGATTCAAATGTTTTAAACAAAGTCTTCTGGATGATGGTTATCATCCTATCGTCACGACGACCCGAAGATATGGGTACTTCTTGGCTAGTATATTTGTGTAGAATTATGGCAACAGGCTTATCTCACATGACATGACTTTGGCATTTTCTTCAAATAGCTAAGATGTGACTACAGCAATTTGAATCTGTTTTCACATAGCTAGTGTTATGAAAATAGGATCGAATGGAGTTATCGAGAATAAGAGAAAAAATAAATGGTAAAAGAAAATAACTAGGTACACACACACACACAAAAGATGAGATAAAAATTTACGTAGTTTGATTTTACCTATATTCATGAAAAAAAAATAGATAAATATTTCACTATAGATATATGATGATACAAAGTGGCTCACACTCAAATACACCCAACAGAGTTGTACTCACAAAATGGATTCTTGATTACCTTCCTAAAAAAAAAAAAATGGATACTTGATTTATGTACCCATAAACTCTCCCACAATCTGATTTTAGAAGAATGAGAAATGCTGCCTATTTATAGGGAACTGGAATGCATCACTTGAGAGCACGTGGCTGAAGATCTTCAAATGATGAAAGTAGGCTGCCACTATAACATTTTAATATCCAAATGTTGCTGCCTCCACTTTCAGCTAGTGCACATGTTGCTACCTCCACTTTCAGCTAGTGCATAAATATTTGGCCTTCATATTGGAGATTGCAACTTCTTCTAAGAAGATCAGCATTTAGTATAAACTATGAAGGGAGAATTATAAATTTAAAACACTTTTTATACTTCCACTCTAGTCAATACATTCAAATCTACTGAAAATGGGTAATTTAGAAAAATTATGACAGTTTAAGCCTCGGGGCAGAGGGAGTACAACAGCTATTAGCTGGAGTACTGTGAAGCAGGAAATCTAGAGTTCAATTCCTGGTTGAAATTTGGTTCTGCGTTATAGTTATTGACATTAAAGAAAAGAAAAAAGAACCACCTTGTTAGTGCTTTCCTTGAGCACATTAACATTCACAGATGACTAAAGAATACACATCTGAGTAATGGGTTCCAATACATTGAATTCAATATCTGAGGATCTTTAAGAAAAGAACTTTTTGCATTTAGTAAGTGAAATCAAGGATGATTACAATGGCATTGGAGTGCATTAATCAGGAAACCTGTCACTTCTGTAGTACTAAAATATTGTTAGGCTTGTGAATATTTCTTGGATGTCACTTATGGTGTGATGGGGTTGAAAAATAGATCTAAAGTAGGAGGAATGTGCAGTTGAACACTCCTATATTACATAGACTTGGGTACTGGTTTAATAGGAGGAATATGCAGTTGAACACTCTTATATTACATGGACTTGGGTACTAGTTTGTACCCACGTGTCAAGTCCCCAAACAGGACACAAGAATTTTGCTAAATATCATATTATTTAATATTTTCTATTTTATTTTCTAGTGTAAAATAATATTTTCATTTATTTAACGTAGTGTGTAATATAGGCATTTCATTCATTTTGAAGCCAATAATATTGTAAAATTGAATTATTGGATATTTTTTTAAGCTGCATGTCTAACAAAATGTCGGATTGATATCCAGTACTAATTTTTGAGTATCTTGTGTCTGACACGAGTACTTGGCTTACTTTTCAGAAGTTCCTATAATGTTATCACGATCTTTTAGAAATGAGAATTAGAAATTGAGTTTTTCAAAAGGAATAACTTAAAAATTTACATTTTTGGTCCTTATGATGTGCCATTTTTGAAGGGGGTTATATGAAGTTCTGGACTAATTCCATTTTTTAGAGAGATGTGTTCCGACTAAGATCTTGGAAGAGCAAGAAAGAAAGTTTCCAATTACATACCCGAATACAAGTTTCTTACTCAGAAGCGCCAGAGGATATTGAACTTTTCGGAGACATTGCTGTAATATCTTTAGGGAAGCCCTTCTGAAGGTCCTTAATGAAGTCCACATACCTGGAGGTACCTCCTTTCGCGATAGGGGCTTGAAAGATATCATCTTAGCGTTATTTAGGGTGGGCGTAACCGCAGGGGAAGATTCATTGTCTTGTCCTAATGATCTTGAAATTTTATAATAAGTTGGAATCTTTAATCACATGACAACTATGTATTCTACATCGCAGATGGTTGCGGATAATATGTTATCACTTACAGCTATGAAGGCTTCGAGGAGGATTATGTATCCATGGTTGAAAATTGATCAAAAGTTTTGTTTCTGTTTATATTTGCAAATCCAACAACCTACTTGTTTCAGTGTAGTGTCTTCTGGCATAATAATACCAAAATGTCCCTCCCTATATATGATTTTATGTATAGAGTTTGCACTTCTAGATTCAGATGGAAATCTCCTTATGCTCTTTCAAATTCCAAAAAGTAAACAAAAAATGTTGTTACATAGTGATATTGACCAAGTATTTGTGCACAAAATCTTGATCAAAATGTTGTTACATAGTGAGTCACAGCTAGTGCAATTTAGGTGCAAGTCATATCTGAGCCATACGTGTTAATAGCTAGTGTAGATACAATTGATGATGAGATATGGGTGCTTCGCAGCCAGTATCTTCACAGAGGCATTGTTGGAACTAGGCTAGTTTCACATGGTTTTGTCATCTTCTCAATAATTAACAGGGTAGGTATTGATGGCCAATATATTGTACTAGAGGGATGATAGCGTCAGTCGCCCCGCTAACAGTCGACACACAGCTCAACAAGAATTTGTGCACAAAAGGTACCGGCACAAAACACTAAGAATAAAAAAATTAACAAAAGTCAGCAGCCAATAAGTTGTTGACACGTAGCTCGACTGTTAGCGAGGGGACTGTCGCTAGCATCCCTCATTGTACTAAACCCAATTCTTGATAGAGTAAGGCTATGATGAAAGCATTCTCACTCAATCTAAGGACTGTAAACGAGCATTCATGGTGAGAGCACTCAATTTGAACGAGAGATTCGACACCATATCATTGCATGGCATTTTTTTTTTTTTTTTTGGCCCCTGTCAAAGAACTCCCACAATTGTTTTGGGCATACAATTCTAAGCTATCACACAAAACATTACTGTACTTGTATTGTCTTTAATATATTGTTTAGGCTTTAGACGGCCCAAGGAGAGTTTTTGTCAAGATCAATGGTTACCAAACTTAAGATTTGACCCATCTGTGTTACAAAAAAAAAATATATATATAAACCATTTATCAATTGTATTCATACAAAGTTCAATTGCTCACAAGGTAAATTGATAAAGGAAATGTATTGGAAATGACAAGCAATGAAGTTGTATTTTCGATTACAATATCGCGTTTTCCATTAAAAAGATGAAACTTCCTTCTGGGACAAAAACAGACCAGAAGGGCCACCCTTGGGCAACAAGGCTAGTCTCACAGGACCTTCAGCACCTTGTTCAACAGTTAAGACTCCAGTATTGCAATTAAGTTCCATATTGACAAAGCCAGGGCAGACACAATTGATGGTCAAGTTTGGGTACCTCTTGGCTAGTATCCTCGAGTAGGCATTCATGGCTGCTTTTGATAATGTATATGAAGACAGAAAATCAGGCCAGCCTTTTGCTTCTAACAAACCCTCTTTGAAATCTTTCAGGAACTCTTTTAAGACCTCTCCAATTCTCTCTTCTGTGAGGCTTTCGTCATCGTTTAATACTCCTTTAGCCCATTCATTGGGTATAAACTGAAACTAACATACAACAAAGTTGGACTCAACTATTGGTAGAGTATTTTACTAAAATTTAATAACAAATCCACATTTCTACAAACAAAAGTAGGTTCTGAACAGGTTAGCTGATTCCTTCACTTTGTTCTTTATGGTATGTCATTTTTCATGAAAACTGGCATGTAGACCATATTCATTTCATAATATATATATATATAAATAGACAGCAATTAGCATTCCTTTTTTTTTTTAACATTATCTTCCATCAGACATATCAGTTTCAGATGATAAAGTAAAGGTAAATAAATAGATGAATTCTTCATTAATTTTTAAAAAAGTCCACTAGTTTATGCAAAAAGGTCCCTAAGTTGGCTCAACCTGTTCAGATTTAAAGTGGATATTGAGATAGAACTCAGTAAAAATCTTAACTTGGCTAAGTTAAGTCAACCCATCCACTTTGATTCTACTCAGCAGAATTTCAAGGCAAATAGGCAACTAATATAAAAAAAGATTTAAGGTTTTTTTTTTAATTTTTATTCATTTATTCCAGGGTACCAACAATTAATCTGAAGTACAATTTTGTTGCTTTTATACCTTTAACTTCCCAGAAGTGGAGGAGACATTGACAATCCTCGGTGAATCAGATAACTGGAGAAGTGGAATAAGTGCTTCAATCATGTTTCTGGCCCCATACTAGTTTGTTTTCAAGCATTCTTCTGCCAAATCACAAGGCTGAGTAGATTTCTCTTTCCAAGCGATTCAAACTCGTCCATGCTGCATCAGTGAAAAAGAATTTAATTTACCATATAGCTTTTAGTCATTACTTCCAAATTCACTATCAATGGAAAACAAATGTCAATCTATTGTGCTCAGATCAAAAATATCACACAACTTGCATAGTTTAGTATACCTTTACAGAAAGCACAATATAGTTCACAGGAATCAAATATCTTAGTAGCTAACTATAGAGCATATATAATAAAATCTAAAAAGGCTAACAAAACATACTTTATTATAAACTACTGAGAGGAAACTCGGAACAAAGTATAAGTTTTCTGGTGGATGCTATAATGATTTTTCATCATCTTATTACGAAAAGTCAATTTAATTAAAATTATATAGCATTCTTGCAAAGGCCTCTCGCGCAATAAACAAACGTAAAAAGAAAAATTAATGGAAAGAAAAACCTATCTGTATATGCATTTTGGGCATTTTTCACTTACTTTTCTCCAAGAAAATTAGAAGCTAAAAGATGATTATGTACTTCAAGTGAACTGTACCGTATACATCTTTGAAATAGTATCCAAATTATAAATCTGGTATGAAGACTTACCCCGCCATCAGCATTTACTAAAGTTCTAATTGTTGGGAAACGTGCTAATTTTAAAAACTTTTCAAGGGATTTTGATTCATAAATCTTGATTAATCACATAGAGACAAGTTTTATGCAAAAATAAAATATGATGTATCATTCAATTAACAGATTAAATACTTACATCAAAGATTTGAGTAAACCTTTAAAACTTTCCTCTAAAGTGAATGTTCTCACTTATTGTAGATCCCTTAGGAAGATGCTTTCTCCTTGGATCTCCATCTTCTTGGTAATTATTTTGCCTTTAGGAATCACTCATAAGCCTTCATGAATGACCTTGGAAAATTAGGCTTGTGGGAATCTCCATTAGATGAGAACACTAACCCTAATTTTCTAGAGAGAGAAAATTTATTCATATTTCCTTCTCCTCAAAATCACCCCCAAAATATACACAGACCATGTATATTTATAGGCAACATAAAGGTAAAGAAAAGGAAACAACGAATCTTTCTCAATCTCTAATTCACATATCTCAAATCTAATATGATTCCAATATCAAGTTGGGCTATGAGTGAGAATCCATTGGGCCTATTATTTTATTGGCTATAATGAATTAATAATTGGCCCGGTCCATGGACCCAATTCAATTAATTCATAAATTAATTTTTACTCCACTAAAAGAAATTAATTGAACTCCAATTAAATAATAAATAACCTCTAAGTCAATATTACACTTTGACCCCTCTATGCATAATTAGTTATCGGATAAATAAAGCCATCAATCCGACTACTTAATTAATATATTTATTTTAGTAAATTTGATTATTTCTGGCTCGATCACAATAAAACATTTGTTTGACAAAAATAATAATTTAAATAAATAAATATATAATAAATCATTTTGTCTAAAAACACACGAAGGCCTTCGAATTTACTTTGTGATCAATCATAATCAATACAAAATAAATATAAGTAGTAATGATGCAAATATTGAAAATATAACTCTCTAACTATTAATTACATAACTACCCAAAGTGTCGGTCTAAGGATCCCGAAGAATCCGCCGAACAAATCAAAGTAATTATTAATTAATAAAAGAGTCTATAATTTTCTCATGCTTAAGAGTCAAATATCATGACGATAATAGGGAGCAATTGCATACGACGGCTCTCGCAATATATCTCAACCTAACGCGGATCCAGTTCAAGTCTTAATTAATTATGAGTCCATCCATAATTACCGACTATGAACAATTTATAATTACTATTTATATATTATGCATTGATTGTCATCACTTACATATATATATAAATATTTCTTGTAATCACAGGGACACTATCAATTTCATAATGAATCGAAATATAATACATTGAATTCACCAATTGTATAAAATATAAATATTTCAGAAACGTCAGGAACATATGTCACTTTAATCCAAACAGGAATTTGCTATGCCAGGGCATATAAATCCCAACAGCTCCCACTTGCCCTCATAGCCAATTCAAATTGCACCTAACTCCAATATTATCCAGATGATAATCAAAATTATTGATCAATAACACCTTTGATAATGGATCAACAAAGTTGTGCACTAACGCAATGTTCTAGCCACAAGTACATTTTCCTCATAGCCAATTCAAATTGCATCTAACTCCAATGTTATCCAGGTGTTGATCAAAACTATTGATCGACGACACCTTTGTTAATGGATCAACAAAGTTGTGTTCCAATGCAATGTTCTAGCCACAAGTACATTTTCTTGCCGGACAATATCATGTAGAACATGATACTTCCTATCAGTGTATTTTGTTCATCTATGGAACCTTGGGTTATTGGTTTGGACTACTTCTACACTCGATAGGCAGGCTAGTATGCTTCACAACCTCTAAATCAGTGAGATCAAACCAATAGGCTTCTTTTGCCTCCTTTAAGGCTGCAATATATTCCACCTGCAAGTTTGAGTCAGCAGTTGAAATCTGCTTAACAATCTACCAACTGATTTCCCTTCCATTAAGTGAACATACACTAAGTCATGAACCTCATAGTATCTACTTCTGATTGAAAATCAGAACTAGCATACCTGACTAGGACCATATCATCACATCCATAAATGAGTATGATATCATTGATTCTCCTTAGGTACTTAATGATATTTTTCACAACAGACCAGTTGTCAAGTCCAGTATTGGACTGATCTTTACTGACTATCCCTACTATGTAGCGGATGTCCTGTTTGGTATAGACCATGGCATATATGAGACTCTCATATGCCGAAGCATATTGTTCCAGTCTTATTTGCTCAATCTCCTTTGATAGTCTTGAAAAACTACTTACTAGATAGAGCAATCCATATCAATAAAGCAAGAACTCATTCTTTGAGTTATGCATACCAAACCTGGTCAAAACTTTATCAATGTAGGATTATTAAGATAAGCCTATTTTCCTTTTAACCTGATCTTGTAAAAGCTTGATACTAGGAATATAGTTTACATCTTGAAAATCCTTCATTTAAAAGTAATTGAACAACTACTTTTTTATTGATGACAAAACTTCCACGTCATTATAAATGAGTAGGATGTCATCAATATATAGAATTAAGAAAAATAATGACATTCCCTTGTACACTCATGATTTATTCACTAAGAAATCTTCTGGTATCTTTTTGTAGATTAACTTGCCTTCTATAAGTATCACCCAACTCGAAAGTTCTACAAGATCCCAGAATTTATTAGAATACATAGATTCCAACTCTGATTTCATAGTAACTCGCCAAAACGATCTGTATCCATATCGGTTCACGCTTCCGTGTAGCTTACTGGGTCCAACTCATGTTTAACAGGGATGTCCATAATGGTCTCACCTAAAAACATGATTCTGTCGGTTGGATGATAATCCTCCCACTACATTAATGTACCGATACAGGAATCTGTGTACTAGATGATGCTGACGCATCAATAGAGAATTCATATATTATTCTCAATCTCTATAATAAGTGTGTTCACATGTGATACATCTGGTACTCATACCATATTCTCTAACATTATGCTACTAGGTGTGTGATTCATAATATGATTCTCCTATAGATAAACAGTGAGTGTAAACAATCAACTTTTATCTTTCAGATCATAAAATAATCCATCCTAGTGACTTAAGAGTAGCTATCAAATCTAGCATGCCTATGATCTGCTTCCAACTTACTTGTCCATATCAAACGCACATGTGCAAGACTACCCCATACGTGCATGTGATTCAAACTAAGATTTAGTCAAAAACACAGCTCAACGGTATCCTTGAGACAAATTAAGATAGAATGCAGTTCATAATGCGTATCAATGTCATTAACGCTAAACTCTTAAATGAAAGAGATAATGTGGCATAACTGATCATAGATCTAACCATGTTAAGTGGAATTCTGTTATTCCTATTTGACACCTAAATGCATTTAGCGTCAATTGCGGAAAACTGGTATATAATACCCTCATTGACCATATAGTCTTTGCACTATCCCAAGAAATACTCATATCCTCGATCAGATCGAAGTGTCTTGATAAGTTTACCTAATATGTGCTCCACATCAGTCTTAACCTTCTCAGAATATACCAAGAGTTTAAGACTTGTGTTGCATCAGACAAACTTATCCAAAACGTGAGTAATCTTGCTTGGATGTTCATAAGACCACACGTGTCAGTGTGTACCGACTCCAATTGTCCTTTATGTCTATTTCATCTGGCTGATTAAGCCCTAAGAGTTATCTATCCTTCAAAATAGGGTTCACAAGTTTGGTTTAGGCTCCCCTGCCTCACTAGGTAATTAACCTTCTTTGACCAATCTTTGAATCTCATTTTGATTGATAACAACCCAAAAATAGACATTAAAAATACAATGAGTCAGGAATAACAATTTTTCTCTTAACATTCAATCTAGAAGATGCAACATTAGTTTTTACATCCTGCAAATCTTAAGAGTTTGTGATTATAGTATATTAACCATCTTTCAATGCACCAGAAGCAATCGCATATCTATTCAATTTTATAAAACCAGTTTTACAAAATAACAACACAGTTTTTATAAACCACAAGTGAAACAAAAATTAGATTGCGTCTAACTTCTGTGCATAAAGATAGTTCTCTAATACTAATATCCTCATACTCTATAATTTCAGATGTAATACTCCCACTGACCTAACTACAACCTTGGCATCAGGTCAAAAGATAAATGTATATCCATATCATCAAGGCTTCTGGATTCCTGAAATCCTTACGATGAATTGCAAACATGTTTAGTGGCTCCAGAATCTATCCATCAGGAATTAATAGATGCAACCACATAACATGGCTCAATGATTAAATATATATTTTCCTATGCCATGTCATTGCTTAGACAGTTCGTCCTATAGTGTTTTAGTTAGCGGCAAAAGAAACAGTTTCATTTGCCCTCAACATACACTGCCTTATTCCCTTTAACCTTTTAGATACTTATGTTTTGTGCTAGCCTAGTTCTATTATCATCCTTCTTCTTTACTTTGCCCGTCCACTTGGGCCTAGAAGAAAATGGTATAGACTAGGTTAGATTGATAGGAATGCCCATACTCTTGATTATCCCTTCATTTGTTACTAATTCTATAAGAATATCAGCGAGTGTGAACTCAAACTGATTCCTTATTTAGTTCATTGTAACAGAATCGAATGAGTTTGGTAACAAGGCACTAATCATGTCAACTTGAAACTTACCACTCAAGTCAGCCCTATTGATCTCCAGCTAATTTTTAAATAATAAACAATCATTTTCCAAAATTTGATTTCATACTGGAGTTCCTTAGGCTATCTTGATGCTATTCAAGTCTGATATAGTACTTTGGCATACTCTCTATCTAATCTCACCAAAACATCTTATTAACATTTAACATGATGCTTGAAGAAAATAAAATAATGTAAATGTTAGCTTTGGAGCGTATTCGAGGTAAACTCTAGAATATTGCACCAATTCATCTCATTTGCCTTATTTCACTTATTCAAAGCATTAATGTTCTCTTGGGTATCTTAAAGTAAAAGGATTTGGTTTTAGGAGTAGTAAATACATTTGTACCACCACGTTGTGAATAAAATATCTAAATTCCTTTTCTAGTCATTATAAATGAAGTCCACATACATTGAAATTAGCAAGCAGATAAAATGGATTAGACATAATTAGTTTGAATATAAATGCAATCATACAATATGCAAGGTGAATTATTAATACTGTCATGCATATTTAAAATTAAAATGAGTTTGTTAACCACATAATTTAATAATTCTCAATCGAACAAAAGATCATTATCATTATTGATGAACAATCCCTTTTAATTAATGTGGGTCCCTCAACTCTTTAGCATAATAAATCAAGTAATCAATATGTCAATAACTTATCCTATTGGAGGAGTTCATTATTACTATTGTTGAGATTCATTTACTATTAGGCGAGCACTTCCATTAAAATAGTATGTGGGTCCCTTAACCACTGCATGAAAAATCGGATAACCAATACGCCAATAACTTATTCGATTAGCGAAGTTCATTATTGTTATTGGCGGACAAATCCCATCATCTCCATATCTCTTAAGACAATGTCTTGTCTATTTATATGAAATGATTCCCGATTATGTTTAGCCTTTCTAAAATCACCTAATATAGACCACTCCGTTGGGGAGCTAACACTATTGATTTTAGATTGAGTGTATAACGTTATTAATACTCTAATGAAAAATAAAATATTAAATATGTTGTCATTATAATCTAGACTCTTTAAATCATGCGTTGGGCCTTATTTTTAAAGATCTAATTACAATGAACATTTAATATTTTTATTTTCATGAGACAACCATTCTTGTAATATTAAGACTCTTCAAATCATGCGTGGCGCCTTATTTTTGAAGATCTAATTACAATGGTTTTAATAACGAAGGCTATGGGGTAATGTATAAAAATTCCCGCTCCCACTCAATTTTTAATCATTAATAATTAGGATTTTGAATTTATTCATTTACATGATATAATGCATGCAAAACGACTTAATTTTAATCCAATTAAATTTAGAAAATATTTGGACTTTAAATGATTTACTAATATTTAATTTGAGGCACAAAAAATAATTAACAAAAATAATTTTTCGTTTCCCAATAAGTGCCCTCAAATTAATTAGTAAACAAATCCAATTAATTTTCATAATTTAATTAATATAAATCAAGTCATTTAATTAAATATCATGGATCCAATGCATGAACAATAATAATTAGCAATTAATTATTCCATGCATCACATACAATAATAAATGACAGATAAAACAAATTAAATGGCCAATGGATTTAGCTTTTAACATTTAACTGCTCTAATAATTGCGCGAGGGCCAATCAATGACCTGTGAACACCCGCAGAAGGCTGGTACTCGTTTGGAGAAGCAAAACACCGCTTGGAATGCGCCCGGAGGGCCCCACACGCACTCATACGCGCCGGGGGCAAGCAGCAGAACACTGCACGGGCCTCCACGCGCCCCCATGTGCAGGCACGCGCCTGAGGCGCGTGGAACACGCCTGCACGCGCTAGGTATACGCGTCAGCGGGTGAGACGCTCCTGCACGCGCTTTGTAGATGCTGCAGCGCGTGATTCCACGCGCCTGTCTTGTAGTTGCGCCGCATCACTGGGCGCGTGCATCTCACTCGCATTCCCATTGGGCGCTCATATAGCGCACCATGGAATGCGCTGCATGGGATCTTTTTTGCTTCTGATCTTTGATCTGAAGGCTGCTGGTGCGCGTGCATATGCACTGCGCCACACCGGATCATCCGTCCACCTTCCGGCAATGTCCCTCGCCGCCGGCATTACTCCGATCGCTGGTAAATTTCAAAAAATTAATAAAAAAATCCCAAAAAATTATAATTAAGCTCAAAAAAATTCCAGAAAAATTTCAAAAATTTTCGAAAAAATTCTAGAAAATTCTTGAAGCCTAATTTAACCCTTTTGGACCTTCCTGAAGCTTCATAGCATCCTTTGATGAAGATTACATGGCTTTAAATAAATTTACAATTTGAAATATAATGAAAAAAATTAAATTACATCATTGAACTTTCAAACGGCTAAATCAAAGCCTTAATTACATTCATCCAAAGATAAAATTACATTCCAATAACCTATAAGCTTCATCCATGGCCCAAACATTCATCAACATTCATCCAATCACAAATATACATACATCATGATCATATAAAAATATATACATATGCATATATAAATTTGGATCCATGAATGATGATTTTCATAAAATCATGATCTCTAGTAATGAATCAAACCATGCTCTGATACCACTGTTGGGAAACGTGCTAATTTTAAAAACTTTTTAAGGGATTTTGATTCATAGATCTTGATTCATCACATAGAGACAAGTTTTATGCAAAAATAAAATATGATGTATCATTCAATTAACAGATTGAATACTTACATCAAATGTCTGAGTAAACCTTTAAAACTTTCCTCTAAAGTGAATGTTCTCACTTATTGTAGATCCCTTAGGAAGATGCCTTCTCCTTGGATCTCCATCTTCTTGGTAATTATTTTGCCTTTAGGAATCACTCATAAGTCTCCATGAATGACCTTGGAAAATTAGGCTTGTGAGAGTCTCCATTAGATGAGAACACTAACCCTAATTTTCTAGAGAGAGAAAATTTATTCCTTTTTCCTTCTCCTCAAAATCACCCCCAAATTATACATAGACCATGTATATTTATAGGCAACATAAAGGTAAAGAAAAGGAAACAACGAATCCTTCTCAATCTCTAATTCACATATCTCAAATCTAATATGATTCCAATATCAAGTTGGGCTATGAATGAGAATCCATTGGGCCTATTATTTTATTGGATATAATGAATTAATAATTGGCCCGGTCCATGGACCCAATTCAATTAATTCATAAATTAATTTTTACTCCACTAAAAGAAATTAATTGAACTCCAATTAAATAATAAATAACCTCTAAGTCAATATTACACTTTGACCCCTCTATGCATAATTAGTTATCGGATAAATAAAGCCATCAATCCGACTACTTAATTAATATATTTATTTTAGTACATTTGATTATTTCTGGCTCGATCACAATAAAACATTTGTTTGACAAAAATAATAATTTAAATAAATAAATATATAATAAATCATTTTGTCTAAAAACACACGAAGGCCTTCGAATTTACTTTGTGATCAATCATAATCAATACAAAATAAATACAAGTAGTAATGATGCAAATATTAAAAATATAACTCTCTAACTATTAATTACATAACTACCCAAAGTGTCGGTCTAAGGATCCCGAAGAATCCGCCGAACAAATCAAAGTAATTATTAATTAATAAAAGAGTCTATAATTTTCTCATGCTTAAGAGTCAAATGTCATGACGATAATAGGGAGCAATTGCATACGACGGCTCTCGCAATATATCTCAACCTAATGCGGATCCAGTTCAAGTCTTAATTAATTATGAGTCCATCCATAATTACCAACTATGAACAATTTATAATTACTATTTATATATTATGCATTGATTGCCATCACTTACATATATATATAAATATTTCTTGTAATCACAGGGACACTATCAATTTCATAATGAATCGAAATATAATACATTGAATTCACCAATTGTATAAAACATAAATATTTCAGAAACGTCAGAAACATATGTCACTTTAATCCAAACAGGAATTTGCTATGCCGGGATATATAAATCCCAACACTAATAGCATCACTGTCCACTATGACTCCACTAATTGCTGCATTGTTGACCTGCACAGAGTCCCAACTCTTCTCATTACTTATTTCACAAAAATTTTAAAAAAATTTATATGCATAAGAAAGACAAGTCCTTATATAGTCTAGATTTTATGATGCCTTAATAAATGGCGACAACGATCATTAGATGTTAGGAAGTGCTTTTAGTACCACAACCTTCAAAGAGACATCTAAATGAGTATTGATGAATAGCATTGTCACAACCAAGTCTCAATAAAATAGTCCGATTAGTCTAACTGTTGGACTAAATATCATTTTCCTATAAAAAAACGATCAAACAAGTAATTAATTCTAAAAAAAGTGAGAAGAGTTCCAAAATGTTCAAGAAATGAAGTTGGAATCATACTAGGATATCAAGCTTTCCAAATTGGCACACCCAATTAAAACGTTATATAAATATAATATAATTATGAGTGAAATACCCCAACCTCTGTCCAAATATCTCCACGTTGAAATTATTGTTCAAATAATTATGGACACGTATTGAGATTTGTCTAAATTTCTCTGATCACTTAATTAGAGTTAAGTCTATCAATGAAAATTTATAAATAGACAAACTACCACTAAGTGAGAAAAATAATTCAAATCATCTTATTAGTATACCAAATAATCATTTTAACATATAATTCAACGTATTTGCAGTTAAAACAAAGTATTCAACAAATAATTCAATAAAATAGACATTGGCTAAGGTATTGTTTAATAAAATTAAAAATTACGCACGGAAAATCTTAAGTACGGAATTTTAAACGCTAAAATTTTAGGTGTTGAATGTATTAATTTGAAACCCGTTTGATAATGTTTTAATTTTAAGTACTAAATTCATTAACATTGTTTGTTATATACAAAAGCTAAAGTCTGAAAATTGTACAAATTATATTTTTGCCCCTCAATATATGGTACTCATAACAATTTTATAATATAAAAGTATTAATAAAATAACCACATTAATTCACTCAATGAAATATATCAATTTAACAATGAATAATAATGTCAAATAATCATAAAAATATAAAATTCTTAACTAGAAATAGAATTATATTATTTAAAATATATGGGCTTTGGATTATATAATATTTATGTACAGTATTGAAAAGGATGTTAAAAATATTAAAGAAAGTAGGTGAAAAATAATTCTTATCTAAAAATATAATTTTGTTATATAAATATTGGTATTAAATCAATTTGAATAGGTAACCAAAGAGACTTGTTTATACTATAATACGTAGAATTATTATTATTATTATTTTGGGAATTTGGTAAAATTATATATTTTTTAAAGAATTTGTTCTACAATGTAAAAGTAAAAAAGAAAAAGAAGAAAAAAAAGAAGTAACAACCAACCAAATATATATAGAAGAGTTTTTCAACTAGAGAACTCATTCTATTTCTAGATGCAGAAAGAAATTGCAAAGAGAGTTCTAGATGAGAGAGCATGATTATTTGAGGATAGAGTAGTCATTAAAAAAATAGTTTTAAAACCTAATTACTTACTGTCTTTTGCGATAAGCGATAAGCAACCTTCTCCTCGCTTAAAATTTTGGCCTCTTTTAAACGGTACTTGCCATATTAAACGGTATTCTAAAATTTTATCAAACACATTTATTTTTAAAAATCACTTACCGTATTTTGCATTCAACGCTGAAATAGAAAATCAAACAGGGTTTAATAAGAATTCATCATTTGATTCATCAATAAACCACTTGTTTAATTTTTTTATGTCTTCAACTGCCCACAAGAAATTATTTTCAACTCTGCAAAACAATCCAAAAGGATAGATATAAGAAATGTTAGTTTTGTTCAATTAAATTTGGTTTAAATGGTTATTTGGTATTCTAACAATTAAGATCATTTGAGTAATTTTCTCTCATTTTAGGGTAGTTTGGGCATTAAAAAACATTCCATTGATTACCGAGGTGGTTAGACCGTTAGAGAAATTTGGACAACCCTCAACGGGTATCAGGGATTATTTTGACAAATCCCAGTAGAGGTAATGGGCTATTTTGACAATAGTTTCAGCTTAGAGATATCTAATCAAACTTCAGGGAAGTCGGGCTATTTCACCCTATATTTATATATTATATAATATAGAGTAATAAAATATGATATATAATATATAATATCATTTTTATATATACATGTATTTCATTTCAACCCAAAAACGAAGAATCGAACCGAAATAAACCGTTCTCTCATAGTTTGGTTGGTTTGATTTTGTTGGTTTCAATTTTTATAAAATTGTCAAAATTGATTTAGTTCCAAATTATTCTTAAAACAATTAAATTTGAACTGTGTGCACCTTTAGTCCTGATTACTATACGTGTAACTCCAGTGAGTTGAAGGGAGGCTTAACTCGGGTTGCATGGGAAATGATATCTTCAACCGTATCCTAACTCGACTAACAACCGTGCTAATCAACCCGAGCCTAACACATCTTTATTTTGTGAAGCTAGAGTTAAATTTGGTTGTCACAAATAAAATAAGGGGTAAGTGCAAAAAACGCCTCTGAAGTATACATTTCTTAGCACTTTTACCCCTATTTAAAAAGGTGTGCAAAAAACACTCATATTCTTTTCAATTTGTGCAAAAAACACCATTAATTAATATAATGCCCATTTTACCATTTTACTCTTCCAAAAATACCCCTATCTTGTTGATGCCCATTTCATAGAGGGAGAGGTAGAGGTTGCGGTGGTCGGGAATAAGCTGCCGGAGAGGTATGTGTTCACAAGGTTGGGTTTCATAAAATCAAACCCAAACCATCACCACCCATCACCGCCATCTACCCAAAAACCCGGTCCTAAGATCTGTAAATCAACCACCACTGGACTCGTATTTTTTTACAAGTCTCTGTCCGTCACTTCGACCATTGCCGTCAGAAATCGTATCCTTACCGGACCCATCAAGCTCACGGCCGATTTAGTTCTTCCTTGCCTGTCGTTCCTCTCACCGCCAAGCCCTCCCTTGCTTGCCGACCGCCGTTCCGCACTCTCTGCCACAAAGCGTCTTTGTCACCACCGCTCGCCAGATCCATCAGCGCCGAGCACCTCTTAGCGTCGGCTATACAAACCCAGTATTCTTTAAAAAAAAAAAAAATCCTTGATATATTCTTTAAATCAAATCATAACCAAAAACATAGTAATGCAAAAGAAATTTTCCAAAAAAAAAAAAAAAAAAGAATATTATCTTGTATATTTGATATACATCTTCCAACACACTAGATATGGGTTAAAATATAAAGAGAGATCAATAAACAAATTGCTCCAATAAAGATAAAGCAAATAGTAAATTGAGATAAATCATTTGAATCATCAATCAACCAATCAATCTCTCGTTATATATCGATATGTATATATACATATATATACACAAATTTTTACAATTACATATATGTTATTGCGAGGATAAATAATAAACAGTAACTTGAAATGCTGAAATTTTAGAGAGATAAATGGAAAGGTTGAGTGTGGTTTCTGAAAGAGTGAGATCGATTTCTTATACAGAGAAATCTGATCCACATATCTCTTACCGCAACCTACGCGCCACCGTAATCGGCGACCCCGCTAGCTCCTTCGCAGCTGAGACCTTCGCCGCCAGCGGGATGGAGACCTTGCTCTTCCAGACTCGAGTGCATCCTCGCCGATGCTATACCTCTCTCCATGCTCGACAAGTTCTCCATCCCGCTAGAGCTTATTGACCGGAAAATAACCCACCATATACCTCTCTCCATGCTCGATGTGTTCTCCATCCCGTCAGCTCGACCGAGACCTGCTAGCGATCCCAATCGACATGTACCTCTCCCTCCCTCCCCGGCGACATCTCCGTCTTTATCTCCTCCACTCCCCTACGACGTTGACATCAATCTCTCACCCCCTCCTAAGCAACATCTGTGTATATATATATATATGTATCTGTGTACAAGGGCGAATCCAGGAATTGTTAATGGGGGGTTAATATTAAACAAGGGGGAATTGGAGATCGAAAAATTAAAAAGTTAGAAAATTTTAGAAGAAATAGGGTTAGACTTTAAAGGGAGAGAATGAGTGAGCTCTCTGATTTGTGCAAGATTAGGAATTTAAGAGTTCTCTATGCTTTGGCTTAGTGATTTTTTAGGGCTTGTTTGGCTTGGGCCTATTTGGTTGAGCCTTTGTTTTAAAATTATGGTTTCGATATTAGGCTTGTTTGGAAGGGTTAAAATTGGGAGGCTAATACTACTGCTAATATTTTCTTTTTTAAAACATTGGGTTATACCTATACTAAAAAAATAATAATAATAATTTAAGGGGGGCTCAAGCCCACCCAAGCCCCCCCTTGGATCCGCCACTATCTGTGTATATATAATTTGTCAATTTACAATAAATTGAGGGATATTTTAGTCATTTTACAAAATATTTATATATATATATATATATATATATATATATATATATATATATATTATAAAATGTATTACTAAGGGCATTTTAGTCCAATTATTATAAATATGACCTATTTGCACCAATGATATAGTTTAGGAGTATTTTTTATATCAGAGAAGTGAAATATGCATTATAAACATATTATAAGGGTGTTTTTTGCACTCCATCTTTAAAATAATTAAAGATATTAACATGACGCATTGGTTTGATGCTCAGGTTTGGAATAGGCTCGGGTTGCCTGATTCGCTAATCCAAGCCTGGTCCGAGATGAAATCGGTTTCTTATGGAGCCTCCTATCATCTTTCTTTGATTTAACCCATACGAATCCCTTCTTTACATTTCCAAACAACAACCACAACCTCCCTGAATCACCCCCTCCACCCTCGCAGCCACACCCGCAGCCGCCCCCACAGTACCCCGTGTTATGATGCTTCTAAGTTGTTGATCTTTCATGCCCATGTCTTTGATTGGGTTAGTTTGTGCCTGAGTGGATATATTTACTGCAGGATTCAATATTTGTTGTATGGATTTATTTTCATATCTGTTGGGCCACTTTGTGGACTTCTCTTCTCTCTTCTTTTAGCCCATCCTCATTGGGCCGGAGGGGCATACCCCCTCGTTATCCCTGTATTTATTTTCTTTTTTTATGCAAATCCTTAATTATCGAAACTTTTTTTTTTTCCAGAATGGGATCAAGTTGATCTGGGTTAGGCCCCCGAGGCCTAAATTGATTAATAAAAAATAAAAAACAATATTCCCATCCTAGGGCATCCGGAGTTTCACTGCAAAGACTGTATAAGTGCTTCAAACGCCGCAATCCCTTCGTCAGTTCCTCTGTCTTCACCCTCCCACTCTCTAATTAGGGTTTAGTGTTCAATAGTTACGATCACTTCGATATATATATATATATATATATTTTAATCTGTGTCTTTACTGTGTTAGCATAATTTCGAATGCTCTGTTTATCGGGAAATTAAGATCAAGTGATGAGAGAGAAAACTGCAACAAAATGATGGAATTTTTCGTGATTATTTGTATTTAAGTCTCTGATGATCTATTTCTTCATCCTTTTTAATAGATATACTACGTAGATCTTTAATTTTCTTGTTTTGTACATTTATACTCTTATTATTATGGAGTTTACAGATTCGATGGGTGTGTGTTTCGTTTGAGATATGATGAGTAATTTATTGGTCCGTGTTTCTGACTAACCGTGACCGATTACTATAACCAATCTCTGATCTCTGTATATTCTTGTTACTCTCTATTTATTTATTTATTACTGTATTATTTTTTCCTGTACAACACAAAATTCTTTTTTTGGTTATCTGAACCCCCACAATTTTACTCTGCGTATTTCGTTTCGCCGGGTCATTGTTTCAGTTCCAATTTTTAGTCAATCTCTTAAATAATTTTTTCATTAATATTTTTTTAAAAAACTTTGTTACCCTTTTCATTTAGATAAAAATAAAATAAAAATAAATGAAAGTTAATTATGATTTTGGCAAAAAGGCATGTTTGGTGTCAATTTTGACAAGAAAAATATTTTTGGTATAGTTTTGTTTTATATTACATAATATTAAAACACTTTTTGAACCGTGGTTCAAAATTAAAAAATAAAAATAAAAAAAATTTATAATTATTCATGATCCAAAATCAGAACAATAACCTGTCCAAATCTAGATACGACTCTCTTCTGACGTTGGAGTCTAACTCACTTGGACTGTGTAACGATTGGGTTTCATGGTACGATCCAATCTTCTGACGTCGGAGTCTAACTCACTTGGACTGTGTAACCTTGGACTGTGTAACGATTGGGTTTCATGGTACGATCCAAAAGAATCTAATGATGGTGTGTAATATCGGTCAGCCATAGACCCCAGTAACTGGATCTAATCCTCCACGAAAAGTAAGAAATTTTGCATATTTTGACCAATTCAAGGTGAAAAACGGGGTTGCTCCCTCGGCAAAATTGGAATAAAGTTGAGCCAAAAGATCCCGTTTCAAAATAAATTCATGAGGAAGTGGTATCTCTTTAGGATCTACCCGTGTGAGAAGAATGGATTTACCGTGTGAGAACCGAGAAGAATGGACAAGGCAATAGTGTGCATCATATAAATATGATTTTACTGTGTGAGAAGAGCAAAATATGCTTTTTAACAATAATTTCTTCTAATAGGTAATGTACTAATGTGCCGAGAAAAAAAAAAAAAAAAAAATCCGAAAAAAAAAATGGTACTAATGTGACTCAATATTCTAGAAATTATGTAATATTTAAAAAACAAAAAATGAATGAAATCCATATACACGTCTCTCCCTCCTCTTCTTTCAAATAGTGTAACACCCCTTAAGGAAGAAAGGGAATAGATGGATGATATATCACCTAATACATATAGGCTGGTGTATAAGAAATTTATGCCAAAGAATTAAATCTTAACTTTTGCATATAAAATCAGCTATTTTTATTATTATTATTATTTTAATTGTATTAATATTTGAGGATTGTATTAATATTTTCTACACACCTAAAAGCAAGTCAACATTTCTATAAATAGAGATGACGGTTATTTTATTCTTACAAATGCATGGACCAGTGCCTCAATGGACAGGATCTCATGACTAAAAATCTGCTGAAGGATATTATGTTATAATATATTTTATCAGCGCCATAAATATTTACAACTTATGTATTACCAAAAGTAAAAATAAAAATTATTCCATATATTAAGATTAAATATAAAATTTCACAAAATTTTAAATGTTCACCAATATTAAAAATTGCACATAAAACAGATCATCAACAATAATGAAAATAGGATAACAAATTTTTGACACAATGGTGTTGGTAAATATAGGATTTTTTTTTTTCTTTTTTTTTGGTAATTATATTGTTATAATTAGTAGTATTGATAAATACTAAATTTAAAAACTACAAATAAGGATAGTGGTTTTGCATTAAAAAGAAATGATATAGGTAGGTTTGAAACTTAAGTGATAAAAAGTGTTACATACCAATCCATTTATACCACTTTCAGTTTTTATTCGGATCTGGTGTGGCCCACTTGAACTCACAACGCCATCGTTGCTTCCGGACATGGCATTTGGCGGGACACCGGATCAAGAACTGATGATATCAACGGTCATAGGTGGGCGCTTATCCATTTACCTAAAAACTTAAGTTATTGAATAGTACAGCATACCCACCCATTTATACCCTTTTTTACTTTTTTTGAATAGATGTGGGACAAGAACCCTTGTAAAAGTTACGTACATTCTATAAATTTTTTTTTTATTTTTTATATAATTTCTTCAAATTAAAAATGATTGGTTTAGTGGAATCACGACTGTGGTCCAAAATATAACCTTTAAAATTAATAGAAAGCTTCTTCCCTCCGTCCCAATTTAATTATTCATAATTTTATTTTTTTGCAGTTCCAAAATAATTATTTCATTTGAAAAGTCAAAATAGATTAATGCATCTTTTCATAAATACCCTTCAAATCAGAATAATTATCACAAGATTCACAAGTATGGTCCAATTTATAAACTTTAAAACATTCTATTCAGTGGGTGTGAAAAAATATTTTTCTACCTCGAATAATCACTAACCTACTGAAAAGATTCTTGAAAATACAATAATTTGAATGTTTTGGTTAGAGAGAAAATAATATGCCTCCGATTTACTAGGCAACAAAGTAATCATAGAAAATGCTACTACTTGTTTACTGCGTATATCTTAAGAAAAAAAAAAGGATAAGGTAAAAGTTTTGATAAAAAAAAATTTAAAATAAAACAACATGAAAGAGAAATATTTCCAAGTCTTTGATGCGAACAATTTCAAGGGAAATAAAATTTGAATAGTGATACTTATACCGGACACTTATAGTGAATCGTCTAATTGAATAATTTTTATTGGACTATTTATACAACTAAGTGGAAGACTTCACTTTCTTATCTATTACATAAGTCTAACAATTCATTACAATTATTAAGTGCAAGAATTTTTCTCATAAAATTTACTTGTTTTTCCATTTATCAGATGAATTGAATCAAGAACACTTGAACAAAATGGAATTTATTATACAGAAACTAGAAAATGATTTGTTACCTAAAATCAACATTTTAAGCAAGAACCCAATTTTTTTAAAAAAATAAAATAATAAAAGGGTCATCTTAAGAAGTAAAAAACATTAACTAATGAAAAATGATAGAAATCTTGATTGAAAATTGCTCCTATAACCGAAATGTGACATGCATTGAGATAAACACTGTCAATACATACTCTCGTGCTGGGATTATTCGAAAATTGTGACCCTTCGATCAGAATGGAGCGACCTTTTGCGCGCCCCAAAGTTCTAAGCAGTTAGTTCAATCAATATAAAGAAGTTCCATGGCAATACGACGTCGTAGATTCATTTTCCTTCCAAAGTTAACCATATGGATCCCCATCCTCATGCACAAGTCTTTCGCAGAATTCAAACTCAAAAAACACACACAGTGGGGTTGTTCAAAGAGTCAAAATAGAACAAACCCTCTCTTCAATTCTCATATTGTCTCTTTCCTCAGGGAATCGTAAAGGGAATGGAGAGCAATTCAATTTTCGTTCGTCTTTTTCCTGACACGTTGTTGGTGTCGTCGTCCTCGGTGGCGCAACAGAAACAAAGAGAAACGCACCGCACCAACCAACCTGCTTTCAGGGGCATCTTTCTCCAACCCCTTTTAAAAACCCTAACCCTAGTCTTCATATGGACAAACTCAATCTCAATCTAGAGAGAGAAGAAACTAGAGTGAGAGATAATGGCTTCTCCAATGCAAACCGGAATTCCTGAGGGATGGACCTTGAAGGAGCATGTCAAGAGGGACGGCACAACAGTCAAGGTATCATCTCTCTATATATACATACATATATGCAGAATGAAGTACCCACATTCTACAATTTAGATTTTAATGTGTATCAATCATCTGTAAATTTTTTTTTTTTTTTTTTTTGGTGTTAGTTTTTGGATTTGCATGTGCTTGAATTGACATACTTATATATTTTTAGCTGAAATTTTGAACTAAAGTTTATGGTTGTAGAGCAAATTAGCTGGATTAAATTGGGCTTGCCTGAATTTTGTTTGTGTGTGTTTAGATCGTGTTGTTTTGATTTAGATCATTTGTGCTACATTTTCTTTTTGCATGTTTAATTGAATTTTAATGATGTTTTCTTATTCTAATATTAGCTGTGGAATCTGAGATGGTAGCGTTCTGTGTTTGTGTTTGCATACGTCGGTCTAATGTCCCGATGAAATTCCATTTTGTATAGGTAAAGTAATTGTGGTTTTTGTAGATTTTATTGCTTATTTTGTTAAATGATCATCTCTTAAATCATGATTTCTTAGTTGATCACACTCACTCGATTTTGTGTTTCTTTTTGTGTGTGTGTTTTCAACAAATGTGAACTTTGAAGTTCTGGATCTAATGGAGAAACACAAATGCTGCATGTTAGGTTATGTGGTATTTTGAGTTCGGAAAGCTTTTATATGTGTATGTATGTGTGGATTCCACTTTAGGTGGAACAGCATTCATGCATGGAGTGTTTATGTTTCTAAATCCGGAAAATAATACCAGAACGTGCTACGTAACTCATTTCCCATTGTAGATGCAGCAATACACGACAAGGGAATATCCGTTGATACGCGAAAAAAGTAATATTTATTTTTGATGAATGCTATGATTTTATTTTCCATTGATAAGGGACAAAGGAATATTTTTAATGAATGCTATGGTTGCATTTTCCGTTGATATGCAACAAAGGAATATTTTTAATGAATGCTATGCTTGTATTTTCCGTTGATACGCGACAAAGGAATACTTTTAATGAATGCTATATTTGTATTTTCCGTTGATACGCGACAAAGGAATATTTTTAATGAATGCTATGATTGTATTCTGTTGAAAAGAATTCGCTGATAATTGAATTTTCACTATTAAGTGAAAATTCAGTTTAGTAATGGATCAAATTGTATTTTTGTTGCCCTTAACTAATATAAAATAGTTTTTCTTTCTAGAATTTACCTGTATGGGGTTGATAGAAGGGGCATGGCCTAGGTTTGCACCGTCCATTGCACTTGGGAGAGGCACCATCCTAAGGTCTACAGAAGTGGCCCAGCCAATAATGAAACAACAGATTTTTGTAGTTTGATTTTTCTGCAGAAATGTGGTTTTGCTTATTTGTCTATTGTTCAATAACTTTATTGCAATAATTGTTTAGCCAGAAGGGAACTTGTTGGTGTAGCTCAAGGCTCACCTTGTCGGTGAGCTCATCCAAGTTCATTGGTGAAAATTTAAGACTTAAAAAACATAACTGAGCAAGACCGAACTCTATTCAATAAGGCTTGTTGTAAACATCTAATTGCATGAGAAGCAAAACCCCAAAATAAAATTATCCATAAAATACTATGTTTTCAGGGAAGTTGACAAGTAATACAAAGTCAGTGTAGTGTGAATTTATTTTAGTTTTCGACAGGTTTTCCCCACATTCACAATAAACACATGTGCTTGCTTCTGCAGTTATTGGTGATCTCCTAGTTCCTACGGGTTGGAGATGATGGGGTTGGTCCATGGATTTTCCTTCCTTTTGCCGCATTTCTCTTAAAGGGAAACATTTTTCTTGTTTATCGAGTAACAATGTAGCTTCATAACTAACCACTGCCAGGCATCAGAAGATTCAGAACTATTTTTTCTTCGATGTATTTTTAGAAATCATAATGTTTTCTGAAGCAATCCCTCTAAGAGGTATAGTTTATTATTAACAAATTTGATATTGTATTAATTGTTGCAAATTTGGAACATCTCCTTTATTCTCATCAATTTCCATGTCATTTGCCGCAAACTTCCAAGGTTAGGATTCTTGTCTTCCCTCTGATGTCAGAATGATAACAGTTTGTTTCATTCGCTTGCACATTCAAATTCTTTCTTAACTTGATCTGTAATTTCATCTTGAGGAACTTAATATTCTCATTCTTAATTACCTTATCTCGATGTTATGATGGTTTAGTAATTAGTAGTAAATTTAGTTATAATGTTGAATCTCTAGTTCTACTCTAATACTGAATGTCTTGGTGTAGAATTTAAGTTGATCCTAACAAAGTCTTCAGAATTTTATTACTCTTGGAGAAAAGCTTTCATTATTGGGGAAGTAACTGATGCATCTTAAGCATCTTTTAGATCTTCCTGATTTTGTATCTCCTTGATCGCAAAGTTATATCCCTCTTCCTATGTCATGTTAATTATTTTTTGGACTGCACCGAGTATTGCTTTGTCTGTGGCTGTTGTAGTGTTACACTAACGTGCTGGGTCAAGAGTTCTACACGTATAATGACCTCATGCGCTATGTCAACTATGCCAAGAATGCGAAGCTTTCCATCTATTCACCGGTGAGTTTGAACTTAGTTTGCTTGCATTTGATTTCCAAACCAATCACTTAAATTTATTCATTAATACCTAGCTCAAAGTGCATTTGTTAGACTTTCATAAGTGGTAAGCAAAGGTTTGTAGATTGAAGTTTGCTTGTATTTGCTTTCCAATTCAATCACTTTAATTTTTTCATTAATACCTAGCTCAAAGTGCATTTGTTAGATTATCAGAAGTGCTAAGCAAAGGTTTGTAGATGGAAATTAAAATATCCTCAAGAATTGTTCCCACATAAGAAAAATACAAAAAAACTTTTTTTGTATTATAACTAATACACATGTACCCATGTGCCAACCAGGGCCTAAACCCTGCACATCCACCATCGAGGTGATAAAATTTACAGTCAAGCGAACAGCTCATTATAACAATATGAGAAAAATTATAATCATCCATGGTTTTCTTATTTTCATATATGAATACTTACAGTATAAAAAAATAGTAATTAAAAAAAAAAAAAAAAGAAAAAAGATTGGCCTTTGCAATCTTTTGGTTTGAGTCTCATTTTCTACGACTGCTTTGGCACAATATCTATAACATCTTTGATGGTATTCCATGGGAGGTGTAAGCTTGATTTAACTTTCTTTCTTTTGATAGGAAAAAGAGTTTCGAAAACGATTGCAGAGAAACCTAGCTTGTTCCATCTGTTAACGCTTCCTGAGTTTCTTGGTAGTATTATTGTATGCAATATTAGGAATTTATTTCTCACTGAAACTAGAATTTTAAAAAGCATACAGTTTGTTCGATTTGATAGTGCCCTTGATCATTGATCTTGTAAATCACCTCCTCTATAAACCACATTTTATTTTAGCTTGCAGTAAGAATGCACTATTTCTGAATGGTTTTGCTTCAATTAAGAATGCACTATTTCTGAATGCATGGTTTACATGCAGTCCACAACCAATGTTTGTCTTCCATTTTTTATTTAACTCTTATTTACTATTTGTAATTGTTATTTCCATATTTTTCAGTCTTTAATTATTTTTATTTCTACACCTTATAGATTCATTTGCAACTTCTAATAATTAGAATAATTTATCGCGTGGCAACTAAGCAAGTTTCAGAAATTTGGTTAGTGAATGATAATGACGCAATAAAAATAGAAGACGTTAATTCACTCCCAGAAAAAAATCTTCATGTTCATTTGATGGACTCTCTTGCAGTAAATTACATTGTTTTCTTTTTTCTTTCCTTGTTCTTCGTCATATGGGGCTTTTTTTTTCCTTTCCTCCTTTTGATAGCCCAAAGAAATTCCATTTTTATGCCTCAGAGGCATACTGTGACATTCTGTTCTTCAGTTTTAGATTTTACACAATGTTGTTCTCATAATCTCCTATAGTTGCAACCTCTAGAAATGAAACCCCATACTTTCATGCCATATTTGTGGAACAGTCCGACTAGCTGACATGTTGTTTCATCATTTCCGCTGTGGAGTGCTTGGCTAGAGCAAAAAATAAGATATTTTTTTTGAGGATGTGTAATGTCTATGAAAAGATTAAAGAAATTGATGTTAGACTTTTTTATGCGAGTGAGATTATGAGACTCTGTTCATGCTTTTGTAAATTTTTGGGGGATTTACACTAGATTCTTTCCTCTTATTTTCTGGTTATCAATTTGTATTCTGTCTCTCTCAGCCACCTGTAGCTGCGAAGGAAAAGAACCTAGCTGAAATAGAGGCTGAAAAGCAAAATTTGGAGGACCAGCCAGAGTTTTACCATCAGAGTAATGTTCTGAACACTACATTCTCAATTGTGATGAGTTTGCTTTCATGTTGCGTATTCTTTTAACCATAGCTCTGTGGAATGATCCTTCATATGGTAAATTACTAGGTTCTGATGCAGATTTGTCAAGTGGCATGACTGCCGAAATAGCAGCTGGAATGCAACGGTTGGGGTCCCATGCACAATGTTACTACAATCAAAGTAATGTTCTGAATGCTACATTATCAGTTGTGTTGTGTTTGCGTGTGTTGTGGGTATTCCTTTAATCACAGCCCTGGAAAATGATTCTTCGTATGGTAAATTACTGCAGTTTTGTTGCAGATTTGCCGAGGGACAAGACTGCCGAAATAGCAGCTGGAAAGCAACAGTTGGAGGACCATGCACAATCGTACACTCGGAGTAATGTTCTGAACACTACGTTATCAATTGTGCTGTGTTTCCATTCATATGGGTATTCCTTTAATCACAGCCCTGGAAAATGATTCTTCGTAATTCGTATGGTAAATTACTGCGGTTCTGTTGCAGATTTGCCGAGGGACAAGACTGCCGAAAAAGCAGCCGGAAAGCAACAGTTGGAGGACCATGCACAATCTCACACTCAGAGTAATGTTCTGAACACCACATTGTCATTTGTGTTGTGCTTGCATTCATGTTGGGTATTCCTTTAATCACAGCCCTGTAAAGTGATCCTTCGTATGGTAAATTACTGAGGTTATGCTGCAGATTTGCCAAGCTACGAGACTGCACTCCTTGCATAGCACCAAAACGCCTCGCATTATTCTTGAAAGCACTACTGAATTTGGGATCACGATTGTGTTCAGGAGTTTCTCATCACTTGATAAAATCTCAAACGTGCGGCTTTGGCAATGTTTGCTATGGTTGAGAGAAAAATGCTCGAAATTGTAGTTTGTAACTGTGGATTTGTAGGCTATAATTTGCCAAATTTTATAAGATTCTCTTCTCCTCGATTCTAATGTGCCTTTAGTAATTTATTTGAAGGTGAGGAAATGACTCGTTCAAGAATGCTGGAAGTAGTGAAACCCCTGACAGCTGAGGCCTCAGAGAAAAGCAATCTTGTCTTGGCTCCAGTGGTTGATGCCCCAGCTAGGCGAGCGTCTAAAAGGATTGCCGGGCTTAAACCTAAGCCTGAACCGGGGTCGAGTACCTCTAAGCATGAGCGCCGTCGTCGGGCATCAAGGAGGCTGGCTGGGCTGGAACCTGATTGTGTACCAGGTAACGGCAAATAAGAAAAGGGCCGCTAATAGCTCCCTGGTGATGTAGTGTGGTAAGCTTTCAAGTAGCGGTTGAACTCTGACGTTCCATCTGTAGTTGTATTAGTTTTAATTCGCAATGAATTCCACCTGGTTTTGGAATTCACTACTGTTAGCAGAAGATTTAAAACTTCTACTACTGAACTTTTCTCATGTAATGTTATCAGTTTGCTATGGTAATAAGGCTAGGACGAGGATGACGGTGATAATGCCGTCAGTTTGCTCCATGCTCTTTCTTCTTTCGTGCACTTGTGGATTCCTTGAGGATTGCACTTCTCTAAAATTACTTCATTTTTACATTTTCTTCCATAATCACTCCGTTTCTTTTGGAAAATACGAGATTTTAAAACACTCACTTCTTCACGTCGTCTCCCAACTGATCAATTTATTAATGAATTTCTTAGGTTTCCTTTGATCGTCTTCAAATTTCATCATTGATCTTTATATCCACGGATCTATTCGAGGTGGTGGGATGGATACACCTTCTAGGTGCGGTTCTGATACCAACTATAAAGAGTTGGACGCTCCCTTACAAGAGTAGTGATTCGGGACCGAATTCAATTTATGTGAGATAGGTGATGGGTCATGTTCGTATAACATCATAGTAGTGACGTCATATGATAAAATTTACCACCACATTCACATAAATAAAATTGGATAACTACCACATTCGGTCTTTAAATTATTATTCTACTCAAAAATTTAAATCTACACGGAATGATGACAAAGCATGTTCTCTATAATATAAAATAAAATTAAATAAAATACCGGGTTACAACTAGTTCAGGTTCAGCTTACTCAAACTAAGCTCAAACTTGGTCTTTGGAGCTCAATTCACCGCCCTTTTATTATTACGATTAAGCTTTGACTAAAATTTTTAAACTTACCTCATTCCAATTTGGTGGTACTGGAATACGTGTTAGGCAATTTGAACTAGGCTTCATTAACATAACCACTGTTTAGTCGATACGAAATTTATCAATATACATGTTTATTAAAGTGTAGGATCATCAAACACTTCAAATTAAAGAGAATATTTTTGGTGCATAACATTGGAGATAGAATAGCGTGTTTCGAAAGTAGTTGATATATAATTTATATATTTTCCGTAGGAAAAAAGAAATTAAAAATTGTTAAAGGTTTGTTTCCCTTTTGACACACCTTTACCAGGGGCTCCTCTAATAAACTGACATAAGATTTTGCAGTTGAATCTAACCAAAAGGACGAGCCATCAATCTGATTTTCAATTTTATCAAACACCACGAATTAAATAATTTCTGCTAAATAACACATAAATAATTGAATTTTTTTGGTAAATTAAGATAGATACTAAATTCACAAGCCCACAGACTTATATGAAAATTGTACAACAAAGTCGACACAAGGACACTCCAAATATTTGCTATTATTCTTATAGTTCACGTGAAGATCGATCAGGCGCCAAGCCATTCACCACAAGACACTAGATTAATCCATCGAAGATTGTTTCCATCCACCATAGCTCTCCTCCTCTCCAGAGAATCCTCGATTGCCCTGCAATGAGGAATGTACGTGTTCAGTCTCGTCTCGTGCACCAACACATTTTAACTCTGTATTGTTGCAATTGCGAAACCAGAGGAATAACAAATTAAAAGAGTTGAAGATAAAGCGTACAAATTGAAAGGACAAAGAAATGAAGTATAATAAGAATTACCTGGCTAGTGAAAGTGAGGCCAACCTTAACCTCTCCACGAAATTCCTCATCCTTCACAATATTGTATGCAGTTAATGGAAGGCTTCCCTCCACGAACAGTGGCTCCAGCGGAATGCTGGAATATCAAAGGTTATTGGACAATAATCAAAAACAATATTTGTGAGTTGTTAAAATTTATTCGTGGTCTAAAGTAAAAAATGATGCATGAGAAAAGCTTGTCGGTGCTGGTAAAATTATTGAGTTGTGTCAAAATGAAATTGATTGCCAGAAGAGCAGCAATTCCAAGCAGGGATTGCTAAGAAATAAAGAACAGAGGGTAAATTTATGACTCAATCTATCAGTCACAGTGTAGTGTCATACGCGTGTTAAGAATTTAAGGTGCTTGGTAGTGAAGAAAACTCACGTGGCTTCTCCAACAAAATCATCCTCGGAGAGATTATCACTATCCATTATTTTGATTTTGAGTTCTGAAGCACCATCAGAAATTGTAAATACAAAGGTCTCATTCCATTCTGGATTAGATCCTTTACCTGCATAAACCATTTATCAATAAAACTAAACCACCAAGTAATATTTGTTGATGAGTCCACAAAAATTTAAAACCAAAAGCTCATTCCAAAACATAGGCATGCACCAAGTAATAATAGTGAGGCATACTAAGCTTTATTTTCTAACTTTTGAAGTGTCTGAAACTGAATTATATCCTATTCTAAATAGATGAATTGATTCTCAATTAAATATTCAATAAACATATATATAAAAAAATTTACTCACCTGATGCAACACTGCTCTTCCGTTCTTGACTCCGGCAACTGACAATGGCATAAGGGTCCATGCTAGCTGCTCACAACCAATTGAAGGATAATTTTTTAAAAAAAATAATGGTAAATAACACAATATTTTCAATGAATACATTTTCAAACACAAGTAGACATATTGCTTAATTAAGGCTCCACGTAAAAATTCTTTTTAAAAAATATTTTCCTTTTTCAGGTAAAATATTCTTCTATTTTTACCTTGTCGAATGTCCCATGGAAATCTAATGGTCCATTTGTTACAATACATACACAAATAAAAAATAACTAAACAAAAAAAAAAACACATTGCGAATGGGCCAATTGGAAAATTGATCATCATTTACTGTTCCAGATTTCGTAAAACAAAATAAACAAATCAATTCAATTTGAGTCTCAGTTTCGCAGCCATAAAGTTTGAATGGCCCCATTCCTTTCTAGATAGGATTGAAAGGATTGCATCATCTCAGGGCGTGATAAATTTTATATTTCATTGAAATAAAAAAGAAAAATAAGCATTTTAGAAACTCAATGTTCTCATACCTGCCAAATAGTACCATGATGATTAATTTTGTTTATTGAATACTATGCGAAAAGGTTACTGGGACCCTAAATCTTAACAAATCATATCAAAACTCCATATGGTGTGATATATTTCAAAGTCCAGACAACCCTCTAATCTTCCATCAAACATTAGTATCAATTGTCAAACATGGACTATAGGAGAGAAAAGTTAACTAAGAGAATACTTATCTGAAAAGAATGTTGAAATATTTGTTGAAGATGAATAAATCATTTTCAGTATTAAATTGTCATCCAATTCAGTCAAATTTTGTGAACAGTCCAAGACATCTCACAAGTGACAACCATCCAAGAAACTATGGGGCCTGCTTGGTTTGTAACTCTGAAATTTTATGAATTTGAGAACTGTTTTTGTAGTTACAAACCAAGCAAGCCCTTTATGTTTAGATCTGATGATAAAAACCTCAAATCATCGGCTAAAACCCATTATTAAATCTAGGAGACTTTAGATTTAATGGCACAATGAAAATTCAATAGAACCCATTAATCGATTGTTCAAGACTTCATTTTTTTACCATTTCATGAAAAGACAATCGAATGACGGATTCCTCCATGTTTTCTATAGAAAACAGAGGGAAAAAAGAGAGGAAAAAAAATCTTTTGTTCTTTGAATATATAGATCTATTTGAGAACCCATTAATCAGATCTTAGAAAAATCAAAATTCAATAAATATGATACAATAGAAAGGCAAAAGCATGTAGAATTTCTCATTCATTGACTTAAAAACGAAACAAAAATGAATTGAGGATTAGAGAGGATGGTTTAAGAGAATTTACTGAAAAAATCGGAGTCCTCGAGACCTTTGGCGCCTACGAGAAGAACTTCGACTGTCCCTTCAGCCATTTTTGAAGCAACAAGTGTAGATAGAGAAATCGCAAAGAAAACAAAATTCGACTCTCACTCACTCTTTTCCTTCACCCTCTCTAACCATCATTCTATATTTCCAGATATATATAGCACCTTCAACCCGGTTTAAAGATGATGAACCACTTTCTGATCCGGTTGATCCTGCGTTGACGTTTACTTTTATTTTATTTTATTTTATTATTATTATTATTTTTAAGAATGGAGATCACACAAGCTTCTTTGAAGGACAGCTAGGCAACCAAACATCCAAAATTAGGATTTGGATTTGAAAAAGAAAAGGAAATATGATTGGATCATAAAGGAAATTTGTTTGTTTGGAATAAACTAGAATCTAATTAGAAAGAAAATGTTTCTTTTACTATTTTACTTGAATTGTAATATTATGTTTATTATAAAAAAATTGGGTAAAATGCAAACTTTTTAATTAAGTAATTTATAAATCTCATTAAACTTCACCCTTTTTCAAAGGATTTAAGTACACATTATTTTGGAATTTCAAATCTTATGAAAGTCAATTCCTTTTTTAAATTTCATTTATTCCAAACACTAACTAAAAATTTTATCATTTCTCATTTTATTGAATTTCAAATCTCTCCAAAACCTAACATTCCAAACCCTAGGAATTTTATTTGAATTTCAAATCTCTCCGAATCCCAACATTCCAAAACCTCTCAACAAAGAAAGTGAAATTTCTATATTTTCAATCAGAGTAATGTTACAAATGTATTTTTCTCCTTTTAAAATATTTAAATAATAATAAAAATCACCTATTCTTCCCCACTATCATAACTATTGTGGAGGGTCAGTATCTAACCATGACATGGTTGGAAAAAAATATTAAAAACTCAATTTTAGTTCCGCTGTATGAAATTAAAGTCTTAAAATTGGAGCCGAACATAATTTGTAGGACTTTTAAATGCTAAGTATATAAAACACTCCAAGGGCTAAGGTTTACTTTTTTAGCAAATAACACATCTCTTTTACTTTGAATCTATAACTCTGGCAAAAATTAAAAAATATTATAAACTTTGACTTTTTGGCAGTCAACAGTTAGAAAAGTACCGTTAACAAATTATGTGTCCCGCACATGACTAATTCATTTTATTAAATAACAAAAATGCCCTTCTTTGACTGAATTTTTTATTATTTTTTAACTAAATTTTTACATTAACTAAATTTGGTTTACTATTTTTTTACTATTTAAATACAGAAATACCTTTCTTTTAACTGGATTTGTTTAATAAAAGCCATAATAGTCATCTTACATTAATTGAATTTTTATTATTTTTATTTTAATTGTACGAAGGGTATTTTAGTATTTTTATCGTTCAATTAACGGAAGAATGAGGGGTCGTTTGGCATGCGCTTTATTTTAGGTGTTTTGTTTTTTGCTAAAACAGAAACAGTGTTTTTGCTGTAGGAGTGTTTTGGAAAAAAATCAGAACCATGTTTGGGAACAATGTTTTGCTGTGGAAATGTCAAAAATAGAAACATGTACAGTTATGGTTTGGGCCATAAACAGTTGTCAAAATAAATTTAAAAAAAAAAAAAACATATTTTGGTGTTTTGGCTTTGCGCCACTGTTTACAAAATGTTTTAGTACTTTGTAAAATAAAACAAGGCCTCATCAAATATATTTTTGTTACCAAAATCGACACTATAATAGTTCAAAAACAAAAACAATATAAACAAAACGCATGTCAAACGGGGCCAAAGAGAAGGTCCTTGTTCGCTCCTAAAATAAATTTTAAGGTGTTTCAAGAATTTATAGGAGATTATATAAGCTATATGTATATTACAAGGATGTTAAATGCTTACAACCCTACTCTTATATAGTAATATTAATCAAAAAATGATGGTCTAATGACAAAGGTGGGCAGTTTGAATATCGTTGGAGCAACCTCCAAATGAACTTTTGGGGGCATGTGAAAAAAGAGACTACATATGTCCACTGATACCACCTCATTGACACAATATATATATATATATATGGTAAAAATGCAAAAAAATAAAATCCTGAATTATTGATCTTTTGTAAATAACTTCATGAATTAAAGATTGCCTCTAAACTATTAATTTGTTGCAATTAAGGACAAGAGTAATGATAGGAAAATTGAAAAGAAATTCCCAAATTAATATCGAATTTGACGTGATTGGCCATTATTATCACTTGTTAAACAATTATTTTTTGAAAATTGTTTAAGTAGATGAGGTGGACAAAAACACGTCAAATTTGATACTTATTCGGGATTAATTCTTCGATCTCCCTATCATTATTCTAAGGACAAACATATCACAAAAGATTATTTTATCCTTTCTTATTAAAATTGTCATTTCTTATAAAATTATTTTTTATTATATTTTCTCTTATTCAAAAATTAATTATACCATTTAACTTAATTTTATAATTAGTCTTATTTTATCATAAAAATGAAAAATAATAAATAGATTAGGAGCTACCATTCTCTAAAATGATTAACGTATTATAATAGAACTTATTATACTCACTTCAAAAAAATTCAGGCTCCGTTTGTTTCAACGTAAAATATTTTTTTTATTTTTTAGGTAAAATATTCTTTTAATTTTTACTTTTTCGGTGTTTGGCAAAGGTTTATGTCGAGATTGAGGTTGAGCCCATCGGGCGGAGCATGTAAAATAATTTGCCGAAAATTTATGGATAAGTTATTTTTGTTAAATTTTAATATATTTTTTTTCTTTATAAATATTTTACTACAACCAAACACCAAAAAATAAAAATATAAAAAAATTTTACATCTAAATAAACGGAGCCTTAGTGTAAGCAAATATCTTTTTTTTTTCATACAATATTCATGAAAAATTAATAAACTACGGAACTAAAAAAATAACTTCTTTTTTATGCAATATATTCATGAAAAATTAATAAACTACGTAAGTAAAAAATATCCTTTTTTTTATGTAATATATTCATGAAAAATTAAAAAATTACTTAAAGTATTTCAAAATTTTCTACTTAAGATTTTCATTTAAATAATTAATTTCAAAATTATAGGCAAAATTATGCAAATTTAATGAAGAATATTTCATCAAATTAGTTTGAATTTTTTTCATAATTCATTTCAACGAGAAAAATAGATAAGTGTAATTCAATAATATGGTCATTTAATAAAAAATAGTCATAACGCATTTTGCGACTAAATATGATAGTTGAGGAGGGTTTTATGCACAAAAATACTTCAAAAATTATTTATAAATTTAAATACAATTCAAGAGAGTTTGTTGCACTTTACCTATAAATATATTTTGTAACCATAAGTCACCATAATAGCTTATTTTCACAAATTAGATAGAGAAAAAATGCAATAACACTATTATGACCCACTACCCAGATAAGACCTCTCTGCTCTCCATCCGATAATTGTAAATACAAATGTCTCATTCCATTCTGGATTTATTATAAAAAAATAAGAAATAAAAAAAAAGCTCATGCTCCATCCAAAACAAGTCAATATTTCACGTGGAGGAGTGTGAACATGTGTGTAAATAATAGAGTTTGTCTTCTTTGGAATGCGACGGAGACGGAACAACTCGTTGTTAATACTAAAACACAACCCCCAGTCATAGCCTACCCTAGACCCACCCACCCCACCTGTTGCCCTTTTTTATTACACACACTCGTCATCCTAGTACTATTACTTCCTTCTTTATATATATATATATATATATAGGTAGGACTGAATTGCGCAAAAAATAAATAAATGAAAACAATTTTTTCGAAAACTTGTTTCGACTCGTTTGCTCAATTCGATCAACAAAGAGATTAGCGATTAAAACTTCAGAATATATCACTAAAATTAATATTTCGTAAATCATACAGTTGGCTCAATTCAACAAAACTCATCAAAGAAGTATTGCATCTGTGTCAAACAGCAATACCAAATCAGACCATGCCAGTTTGATCATACAATAGATTAGCCTCGTTGGTTATAATTTCCACAATAATGATTGAATAACATACTGATCATTATTTAACAAATTAAGAGGAACTGTGTGAAAAAAAACAAACACTTGGACAAACTTCTTGTTTTTATTGATCAGGATATTACTTCAACAGCTTCAATAATATACAATATTGAATTATACAACAGTGAATACAAGGAATATCCAAATATTTACCATTATTCTTTTTATTCATCCCAAGATCAAACACATATTAGTCAGTAAAGTTTACCTCACAGATTCAAGATTAATAATCCCTAGAGGATTCTCTCCATCCACCGATGTTGTTCTCATGCTCTCTCGAGTATCCTCCCCCAGAGTGTCCTCCCCCAGAGTATCCGCCCCGATCTCTCTGTAATGATGAATTAATGGACATATTTAATCCGGGCCACTAATATGTTTAACTATATACTATTGTAATTGTGAAAACCAGAATAATAAACATGCATAGAGGATGCTGATTAAGGTGTTACAACCATTTATGCCTATCCAATATGAGCATAGCACTACTATCACCTTCTTTTTTCTCTTCATTTATTTGGATGTAGACTGCTTTTTTTTTTTTTTAATTAAATTTCAATTTCTAAGTCGGAATTTCAAGAAACGAAATAGTTTTGAATTAACTTTGATATGAATTACCTGAGGAGTAAAAGTGAGAGCAACTTTAATCTCTCCACAATATTTCTTGTCCTTGGCAACTTTGTATGAAGTTGCTTGCACTTTCCCGTGATGGAACACTGACTCCAGAGGTATGCTGCAAGAGTGCAAGTCGATGACCATTTAATCAGAATGGATATTCGTCCGAGCCTCTTAAGGTTTAACAACATTCTCGTGAACAAAAACGAACTACGATTTCATTATATCAATAGAAAAAGACATTACTGCTTGGTGCAATGGTAAAGTTCGGGTTGACAAGCATGTGGACCACATGTTTCAAGTTCTGGCTTAAAAATGATGTTACAGGCACACAATGCAAAAATGTTTTAAGGTTTCATGTACTATTATTCTATCTTGTATTGCTGGTAATAAAACCGACTTACTTACCGAAGAAATAAATAAATTAGGAAAATTGACTCACATTGCTTCTCCAACAAAATCATCTGCAGTGAAAGTGTCCTTGTCCATTATTTTGATTCTGAGTTCGGAAACATCCATGTCGGAGAGTGTGAATACAAAGGTTTCATTCCATCTAGGGTCAGATCCTTTACCTGCATAAACAAATCTGATGAATACTTGACTAAAATTTTGTTTTCTTAAAAAAAAAAGAAAGAAAAACCACCATTGTAAATTACAAATGTACCTGATGCAACACTGCTTTTCTTTTCCTGAGACCGGCAGGTGATAATGGCATAAGGGTCCATGTTACCTGATTGTAAATTGGAACTCAACAAAATGAATTAATGAATAAAAACATCAAATTGGGGCACTTTGAATGTCTATATCTACATATTGTAGATAAGACATATATATATATGCACCCATTTTTGTTGAAGTGGAGACTCAAAAGTCTCAACCTTTCATTTAGAAATTAAGAGGAGATACCATTGTCAGCTTGATACAATACACATAATTTAATATGAAATCATTTAAATTGGTTAAAACAAAAAATAAATATGTTACCAGAAAAAGAAAAACCAACAAGATGGATGGATTTAAATCTGTCATCTCAAACCCTATATTTCTTCATACCAGATGACTTTGAGGAGCCATTCGGATTTACGATTAAAAATGGATGGATTTAGGTTCAATTATTTAAGAAGTATAGTTTGATTTTAGATCTAATAAATATAGATTTAAGTTTTAACAATATGGATGGATTAATTTCAGAGGAATATATATTTGTCTGAATTTCAAACAATAAAATGCAATGAATTATTTTTTAACAATTGAAATTGTACAAGAATTATAAATATCTAACATCACCTTGGATTCCAAATCTAAATCCAGTTTAATACATTGAGTTCAAATTCATTCATTTATCCAATTGAAACATTATGCCTCACTAAAATATAAAAATAAGTAAAATTTAATAAACCATTGATCTTATGCTTGCCATTTCCCAAACATACTGCTTCATTCAATAGGATGAATATTGAATGAATTTATACATTGAATGCTATATAAATATCCAAACAGACCCTTAACTTTATCACATTATATGCATGTGTATAAATAATGTGAAATATTTAGAAGTGCAACAAAATAAATGATTGTGATGATGATGGTAACAAACTTACAGAGAAAATCATTGTTCTCGAGAGCTTTGGCGCTCACGAGAAGAACTTCAAGTGTTGCGTGAGACATTTTGGGACGAACAACCCACACAATACACACACACACACACACACACAAACTGTAGAGAGAGAAGAGAAGAGAAGAGAAGAGAAGACACAAATTTGTTGATTCGATCTATCTCTTCCCCCGTCTCTCTATATATGTCCGTGTGTGTATAATATATATATACATGGTCTTGAACCCGGTTTGAATAGTGATGACCGAATCAGTCGCGGTTCGTTCACTTTTGATTTTTGGACCACAAGCTTCTTTCCATGTCAGCTGCCCCTGCCCCGTTGAATTTCCACATTCTTTTCTTTTCTTTTCTTTTTTTAATTAAATAACCTATGGACTAGAGTCACCAAAGAATTGCTATAAATTGCAAAATTGACAAAGTTTTCTTTTTCTTCCTCTCTTTTTTTTTCTTTTTTTCTTTTTTCCAAAGTTAAGAAATTTTTAGATGGTCTCTTAGGTTAATGGCCCAGTTAAAAACATAAATAAAGAGTTAGAAAAAATTTACACATTACAATTGTTTACGTGTCTAATGATGAACGATCTGAATAATGGTGATTAGAAACATAAATAAAAAGTTAAGAAAAACTTACACATTTTTAACACAATTGTTTACATAATTACATGTCTAATGATGAATAATCAAGAACCACTTATCTCAGAGGATATAATAACTTATCATCTTCTTCTATATATATATTGAAAAATTATTTTATGATTCATAATTATATCGTCTCGAACTATATACAACCATGTAACCCGAAATCATATAATTTAAGACCATATGATAATTTTTCTATAGATACCATGCTTATTTTATGAGCCCCAATGGTGAGGCAGAATCATAACTTGCATCAGTGGAATTCCATCAGTGAGGCAGAAATATAGGTCGTTAGTACTAATGAAATAATAATAATAAAAAAAAAAAACCACTAAATCTTATTATTATTATTATTAATTTAAAAAATTAAATACGTGTATCAAAATTCCAGCAAGTCTAATAAAATTCTGAGATGCTCATATATTTCTCTTTTATATTGTCTCCCTCTATATGAGCATCTCATAATTTTATTGGATTTGCTGGAATTTTAATAGAGGTATTTAACTTCTTCTTTTTTAAATAATATTTAGTGGGTTTTTTTTTTTCAGTTATTTCATTAGTGCTAACGACCTATATTTTTGCCTCACTGATGGGATTCACACATCACCACGTGTCAATTTTTTAATGGCTAATTTTCCACAAGTGCTGTACCACTTGAGCCTTTATTTATTTATTTTTTATATATAAATTTATTTATTTATTTACCCCGAAACACAATGTTCATATTTTACAGTTTAATTCTCGATTATATTTGATTTTTCCCCGTCGTTTGGATCTTTTCCAAGCAGTATTATATTCCAAACAGCTGTGTAATATAAGTTATTTTTTTATTTTATCCTTTTTCATTTTAAATTGTGAATCAAACCAAATTTAAAAAGTTTTGAGTCCTATCACTCTTGACCTTTCGTGTCAAAATAAATTATTGAAATGTTATTAAAGTGTTCTTATGCCAAAATAACTTATTGACATGTTACTAAAATCTTCAAATAGGGTAGAACAACACTAAAAATGATTATTATTTTATAATTAGTAGTATTAAAATGTGGGTGAGTTACTTTTACATGGATAAAACGAAAACAATCAATTATTTTTTCCTCCTTTTTTATTTTTATTTTTATTTTTTAGATATAGGTTTCATGCTTCTAAATTAAAACCGTATCAGACCCGACCCACATCACCTTTCCTTCCAACACACGATGCCTATTTTTTTTTTTCGATGCTTTGAGAATTCAGAAGTTTAAAAATGAAACGCAATGTATGAAGCAGACTCTTCGGGTGAACTTTACACACACGCACACTCTCTCTCTCCTCTCTCTGTTTCCCGCTAATTTCTGTCAATCGTCATCCCCTTCCCCTCACTTTCCCTCTCTAACTGCTGATCCATAGCTTCCACGAGTCTTATCTCTCTCTAAACAACCTTCTTCTTTAGTTTCTGTCTCCTAAAGATTCAACCTTTTTTGTTTCTTATTGTTTTGTTTCCCTTCTGTCTCTCTCTTCCATCCTTCTTTCTAGCCGTTACAGTCTTTCCTAATACATCAAAACAGATAAAATCTTTCACAAACCCTATCTCTCTATATCATATCGGACGCCTTTGTTCTTTTACGGTTATCGTTGCTTTTTAGATTCTGTTTTGTGTTCGACCGTTGGTTTTTTTTTGTTCAAAATTTGAATTATTGGGTTGAATTTGTAATAGGGATTGAACTAGGTTAGTCCACTATAGCTCGAATGTTGGATTTTATATTTGGGTTTTCTTTATATTTTTATTTTCTTGTAATTTATTGTATGTAAACTGGTTTAGAGAGAGAAGGTTATGGAAGAAGTTAAGGGTTCTAATGTTGAAACAGAAAAGGATGGTGTAATTTCTCCATTATCCGATGGCAATAGCGGTTCTGCAGATTGCAAGCCAGGGTCTAATGAAGGGTGTGTGTTCTTTTACCTTTCTTTATCCTCTGTTTGGTTGCTGAGAAAGTTTGGGGATAAAAAAATCAATTGAAACTGAATTGTTGAATCTCATGTTTTATTTTATTTTGTACCAAAAAATGGGACACTCAACTCAACTAAACTAAGCCATACAGTTTTATTAGGCTCAGTGCACCAATGGTCTTAGTTTTCTTGGCTGCCAAAGAAATTAAAATTGTTAAATAAAAAATTGTTTACTTTAGTTTAACTTCCAAAATTGAATTGCTACATCTATATCTTCCATTCATTGCAAATCTTCTATATAGTTTTGCTATTAAATTTTTCATAAATGAAAAATGTGCTTCTACAAGAAAAGGGTGTATGTAGCTTGAACTTTATGGGTATATTAATGTGCTAGGTTGAGAAGAAGGTCGGAAAGTACATCATGAAATCCCTTTACAAAGGATGCATCTAGGGTTCCCAAGGGGATACAATTTTACCATTGTAAATCGATTTTATAGAGAAAGATCACTTTGTTTAGGCCAAGTGATTCATCTTCACTGCTTTATTAATAACATTATTAATTTGTTGTAGGTTGTGTTAGTGACATACTTTGTAATAATGTTGTGTGTTACTGTATTTATAGGAGGATGACTGGTCCGACAAGACGGTCCTCCAAGGGAGGCTGGACAGAGGAAGAGGTCAGTAATGGAAATCTTTAATGGTTCTCTTATGATTTGTCTTTAAGCCCTTATTATATAGTTGTGAATTGGGATTTTATGAATCACCTTTCTTATTAATATTTTCAGTTCAAGTATGGAACTGAAAAATAATTTCTGCAATGGATAACTTAGCTGTAATTTTGCGTATTTTATTATGGTTCTTTTGTGGATTGAATTAGCTCAGCTGCACAAAATCATGGCTAATGTCGTGCTTATAACTCTACCAAACGCTCAAGTAATTTCTTTTTCTATTACCAGGACAAAATTTTAGCTGTTGCAGTCCAAAAGTTCAATGGAAAAAACTGGAAAAAAATTGGTGAGTGTGATGTTGTCTTTTCTTGTTTATTTAATTGCCTTCTAATAAACAATTCAATGGTGATAATTTACTCAGCAATGTTCTCATAGAACTATAAAATCAGCCTGGTTTTCAGTTAATGTTTCAGAAACCAAACCAGGTTGATCAACAGTGATCCATGCTGGTTTTGTTGATTGGTATCTCAACTCCCTAGAACTGCTGATTTGTCTTTTGTTCGAGTAGTTTCTTCTCAAGTCAATCTACTTCAAGCCAATTTATGTCAAGAATTTTTCTCTCTTGAATTTTCAAAGCTGTTGATGGAATAATAATTAATGATTTTCTGCAGCTGAATGTCTTTCCGATCGAACAGATGTTCAATGCCTGCATCGCTGGCAGAAAGTTCTTAATCCGGATCTTGTTAAAGGACCTTGGACCAAGGAGGTGTGAAGTGTTGGCTGCTTCTCTCCTGAAGAAGAGGTTGTTTTAAATTTATGAAGCTTGTGACTATTTTTTATTTCTTGTTTGATGGTATCAGGAAGATGATATAATCATTGAGATGGTTGGGAAAAAAGGCAATAAGAAGTGGTCTAAAATTGCAAAATACCTGCCAGGCCGCATAGGGAAGCAATGCCGAGAAAGGTAATTAACATTTGTCAGTGCATTCAATTTTATGATGCAAGATACACATTTACTCAATTAGGTTTTAGGATATTAAACTCTTTTCTCTTTTTTGAATATTATTTTTTCCAGTCTAATTCTTAGGCGTTGGTTTACCTCGACCTTTTTTCATATTTAGTCATACATTCTTTCTTTTAAGAGAAACCAAAGCTTATAGTTGCTTGTTCAGGTGGCACAACCATCTGAATCCAGAGATAAACAAAAATGCATGGACCAAAGAGGAGGAATTGGCTCTTATTCAAGCCCATAGAATATATGGGAACAAGTGGGCTGAACTAGCTAAGTATCTACATGGAAGGTATCAGTAGAATACTACTTTTACATGAAATATAGATTACTGAATGGTAACTATTATGGGTCAATTGGCATATGTTACACAACATGATGATTGATTAATACTTGGTATTTATTTTATTTTTGGAGCGGGCTCTGATCAACTTGACAGAGTGTTCAAAAAGTTGCAAAATTTTCAAAGGAAAGTTGTCATGGACAAAGTTGTTATACTAGAGATCCCATCTCTTTCATTGGGATCATATACTTTTTTTATAAGATTGCATGTCCTCGTGGCTTAATTGGCTAGGTAACTTAATAGTATGCTCTGAATTTATGGAATTTAATTAAGGCCTATATTTTGATTAGAGGCATGGAAGGATTTTCAGAAATATTTAGACTACATCATTGTGGCTTCATCAAGGCAATTGACTTGGTTGGTTTTGGGTGCTTACACTCTCATTCACACATTAAAAGGACTCCAACTTGTTCGATTTCTACAAGGAATTGAAGTAGTTGTATTGTGATAGGCATGTTAAATCTAAAGAAGTCAAGTAGCACACATGTTCATGGTTTCTCCTTTTAGATAAAAGGAATTCATTTTTTTCTTTCTCTCTTGGACATTACCAGAACTGAAAACTCTATAAAAAATCATTGGAATTGTTCTTTGAAGAAGAAACTGTGTCAGTATTCAGCAAGTAGTGATGCTGCTTTGAGCCATCCTGGATCCTCCATTCCTGATTCATACAGTTATGAAACAGATGCCGGAAATAGAAAGTATGAAGTGGTGAAACATGAACTCGGCAGAACATTCACTCTTGACCAGAATATGGACTCTGCAATAAGTGCGCACTCTTGTTTTCCAAATTTGCTTCTTGGAAATGCTAAAGAAAGGAAAAATCGTCTACAACCACCGTTTGAATCATGCAGACTGACTGGTGAACAATTGCAGGATGGGACTAATAAGGTTGAGACTTCCGGAGACCCACACCATATTGTTGCAAACAAATATGTTTCTCCTTGTGAGATGGTTCTTCCTGTCACTGCTAAGAATCTTGAGCTTTCGAAAGGAGCACATGGCAATATATCTTCCATGAATTGCTTGGGTATGGGACATTCTAGTTTTAGTGGCCAGTCCAACAATTCTCATTCACTCAGGCCGATATATGGAGCTAACGAGAAAAGTAATGATCCTAAAACACCTTTAAGTTCAGCAGATAATTTTTTTGGTGGTTTATGTTATGAGCCACTTCAAGAGGAGGATCTGAACATTCTTCTTGTAACTGGTAAATTTCCTAGTACTGATAGCTATATTCGACTGCCATTAAGCCCAGTTTCCCTTTACATTCCAACAAGCCATGAGAAAGGCATGTCTGTTGATTATAGCAGTCCAGAATCCATTTTGAGAAGTGCAGCAATGAGTTTTAAAAGCATGCCGTCTATTATAGGAAAGCGCCGGCTTCAAACTTCCAGACAAGTCGGCAATGTAAATCACAGTGATTGTGCTTGTACTATAGAAGAAAATACTGATACTCTCAACAATAGGCAGCAGTCTATACATGAATGTCCGTGTGTCAAAGATGATCTTAATAGTGTGGTTCTTCCAAATGCAAAGCAGCCTTTCCATTCTCCTCCCAAGTCTCAGAAGCTGGAAAGTTCTGCCGCTATAAAATCTGTTGAAAAACGCTTGGAATTTGCATCTGATGGCGTGCAGGATTCTACTAATATTGAATTGAATATATCAGCTGAAGGTGACCTCTAGTGCCAATTATGATTCGATCGGCATAACCATTACTTCTAGCTCTGGAGTCTGATGAAAAAAGGTTGTCTTCAAAAATATATGCTGCTTATTCTGCATAAAGCTTTTAATGCCAACTTGAATCCGGTGAGTGTTTTCTATTTATATTACGTTTTGGTTCTTGTCCTTATTGAATACTCATTTAAATATATGAAAACTTCAACAAATATTAATGAGGAGTACTTGAGTGCCTTCTTATTCTATTGGTCATATAATAGATTTGATGTATTTTGGATGACACATACCAAAAATTTATAGAGCAAGAAGCATGATTGATAAGAGATAATAACAATCCTCTGCTGATATTTACTCTTGCCTTGACCTGCATTTAGTTATGCCTCTGTTTTTTTATTAATGCCTTTTTTTTTTTTGGCTATGAATTTTAGATGATTTCGTCTCTGTTTGGAATGTAACTGAACTTTTTTCAAGTATTTTGATGTCATAAAACTCAATAATAATGGTTATTCCATGCTATTTAATTTAAACTAGTTGACATTATTAATTATTCACCGTGTTGTTTGGATGATTCTTCCATGTAGTGTAGGGAAGGTTGGAGCTACTTAGATGACAATTAAGTTTAAAAAGGTAAATCATTGTGAATTTCACAGGTGGGAATAGAGCGGGGGGGGGGGGGGGGGGGGGGGGCTACCAGGTATTTATTATCTGATGGGCTATATGTAGTAATTTCATTGAATTGTGAATGTCCATGCATGGGGGCAAGTTGCTGCATAGAATTCAAGGACCTTATGATTTTTTGTTCACACTACTGATACAGAAAAGATTTTGGTTTTACTTTTATCAATATCACGACTGTGGGAAGATCTTTGGTTCATTAGTTAGGTCCTTTTGTGAGGGAACTTGGTGATAATATTATGTGTCACACATGCTATTGCATAAAGAGACGGCAAAAAGATTCCAAAATATTTTCACCCACTCTATTCAATAATGGCGAGGAGATGGATTTTTTCAGAATCCTTGGTGATGTTTCCTCCTGAATGTGTTTTAGGTATGCTGGTTAACATTTAAGCATCTGCATAATGTGAGCCTGTACCATGTGGCAGAAGGAGAGCAGTGGTAGCCTGCCCAAACACTTTTTTTTTTTTTAATAGTTTATTTTCTTTTCTTTTTTTTCCTTTTTTCTTTTTAGTAGGTAGCGGCTTCTAACACCATTTTATTGATTATTTTAGGACCAATTGCAAATTTTTTTTTTAGAACAGAAACCCTAAAACATGAATTTAAAAACTTTGATCTTTTGTGTTCAGTCAACTCATCAATGCATTCGCCCTAACTCTCCATTTCTCTTTTTTTTGCAGGTAAATAATTATGTTTGATACTTGTACAATGATATAATGCTTGATGGAGTGGATTGGCAGGACAAAATAGACGCAGTCAACCCTGAAATGGAGAATCAAGGCTTCCATGATGAAAGGAGTCGATGCTAACATATTAAGCATAGTCATCCATAATTACAGGAAAGATTATAGGGAAACTTTTTAGGCTCATCTTAGATGAAAACTTCGATTTTTTGGAATTTTTTGTTCATAATAATATATTTTCATTTGATGGGTGACAAGTGTTCCCTTTGTTATGCTTACAAACAGATTTTCCAGCAACAAATCGTTGATTGAATTGAATAATATAAGTGAAAAATTCTCTGACTTTGCTTCTCTTTTTTTGGTTCATGCATTACAAATTTGTAGTTCTGTATTACCAGGTGTGGCCATATATTAGATGTTGCAATGAGTCAGAGTAGAAACAGAGCGGTAGAGAAAGCGTGAAAGCTAACAGTTGCTCTAGCATACTTGATCTCTGAAGCATTTCCTGCTTTTACGCCCACTCCCATTGTTCTGAACCCCCTTTCGAGCAAATGATGAGGTGATGGAGAATGGGAAAATCAGATCAGTGAACCTCAGGGATGACAGGCTACAGTGTTTGAACAAATTCAGGGAGATCTTGATGCAAGTTGTAAAATGGCAAGGCTGTTTGATTTGTTTTCTGATAATTGTTTTTTGTTTTTACAGAAACAGTTTAAATGTTAGTTTGGTTGACATCTTTTTAAAAACTCTCTTCATAAACTAAGTCAAGGGACATTTATTTTTTATTTATGCTTTTCGATAGGAAGGAAGAAAATTATAAGGCATGGAGAGAAGAAAGGCTGGATGAAGCAGTCACACTCTACTTTTTGTTTGGTTCAATGGTGAGAAAGGAATGAGCTAACACTTTATTTTGTTTGTTAAACGAGAAAGTAAGAGAGATTGCTAATATTTAATTTATAATAATTATGAAGGGTCATATAGTAATTTATTATAAGAGTGTTACTTCTCTTTCAACCATATTTGGGTCTTGTTTGGGGGAGCTTTTAGTTTTTAAAATTCCTTCTACTGGATCGACTGTGGAGAATGCATTTTTATGAAAGGAATTTAAAACAAAAAAATTGTTTGGTGAATAAATTTTTTCAACTTATTTTAATTACCAACATGATTTAAGTTGACAATTATATTCTTAATAATCCATGAATAATAGCATAGAGTTGAATTGAGATGTACAAAGACGAAAAAAAAAAAATAATAAAAATAAATAAATAAATAAAAAACATAATTAAAGTGATGGAGTGAAATTGCCTATGTTGCAGCAACAATTAATTAACATAGTAATGATCAAGGTATATAAATTTACCCAATCTACATGATAGAAGTTTTTTTTTTTTCCTTAATAGAAGTTGAAATAGATCATGGAAAAAGAAAAAGAAAAGGAAAGAAAAATAAAATGAAACATAGAGATGGCAACAAAAATATCCAATTTTTGTTCTTATTTATAGCCATAAATTACTTTAACAGTGGAACGGTAGCCTTCAAAAAAAATATTTTACACATATATAAAGAAAAGTTATTTAGAATTCTATATGGGCTTGAATTTTGGATGAGAGTTCATAAATCTTGGAACTCTTCAGACTTTGAAGTGAAATGGGAGTCAATAGTAGTTTTTTTGCAACTCCTCAATGTCTTTATTTTTCTTTTGTTGAATCGTTTTTCAACAATATTTTTTTTAATAAAGATTTGTGAAATTTTGAACACGTTTTTAAATTTTTTTTTTTTTTTTAAATTTTTGGGTAGAGAACTAATGAATAAGATGATATAGAAAGAGAAAGTTTGCAGTGAAAATAGGTTAAATAATGGACAATATAAAAAGTTTATATTTATTATTTAAAAAAATGTGTAGCTTGGGAAAGTTGATCAGAAAACATGTTTTATTGACTTTGGTTAATCGGGCTTCTAAACCACCTAGACTTTTTAAAAGTCCTTTTTCAGACATTTTACCAAATGGCTTTTTATTATTAACAAATGACTTTCTAAGCTTAGAATCCCGTTTTGAAACTACAAAAAGTCCAACCAAACTAAAGTGGTAGCTTATTTATAACCTTCTTTCTTCCTTTTTTTTGTCTCTCTCTACTAAACCAATGAAAATTATTTCTTCATTCTTATTTATAATTTTTTTTTTTATAAATAATAAAAAAAAATATATTTATTAGTTCAAAGAATTGAATCAATTTTTTTGTTAGTTCTTTTAATTTCTAGAATTTTCAAATGATTTTAAATATGGGATTTTTATTTTTTCACGGCGAAGAGGCAGAAACTATGTGGTCAATTTGACCAATCTGAAACTTGGAATTGAATCCTGCTAGTTTATACCAATTTGAATTGTCAAATCGAAATTTCATGCAGATTAAATGTATTTGATATTGAGTTTGAGAGATGTGTTATGACTTGAATTTTCATCGTGAAAAGCATGACAACACGCCAGTCTTGAATTTCTCTATTCTCACACGTTCTTTATTTAGAAACAACCCATCTCTTTCTCTATCCTTTCCCTCCCAACTTCCTTCAAAATCCTTATATATATATATACCCATAAACAACTAGAATTTTAGTCTCAAGTTCTGAACTATTCAATCTACAAAACCTTGGCACATTATCCACTACTGTGTAAATATTATCCGCTCTGCATAGTCCGGTAACAATACGTGCATACATAGTTTTGCTAATGGCAACAAAATCATGTTCACGAACTTTAGAAGTCACAATCATCTCCGGCGAAGGCCTACTTGTGACCCAAAGCCGTCCGGTCAAGAAAAATGCTTTCGTTATCGTCCGAACGGACTCCGTTGACACCCAAATGACCAAGCTTGATACAGAAGGTGAAAGCAATCCTGCATGGAATGAAAAGCTGGTCGTGGACATGCCTATTCATGCCCGGTTCCTGACGGTGGAGGTGCAATGCAAGACTTCTTCCGGGAACAGAGTTATTGGGACGGCCAGAGTTCCGGTGTCGGACTTCACCGGAGGTTATACGCCGGAGAACTACTTGCATTTCTTGAGTTACAGGTTGAGGGATGGTAATGGAGAGAGAAATGGGATCATTAATCTTTCGGTGAGAGCGAAGGTGCCTGAAAATGCTTCGTCTTATGCAACTTTTTACTCGCAGCCGGGGTTGAAAGTTTCGGCGGATGAGGGTGTTTCCGGTGGGATTGTCACCGGCGTTCCGGTTTGGTATGGGTACCAACGGTGATGGATTTAACAGTTTTTATTGCCTGTGAACCATTAATTAAATTATAAAGATGTGGAAATGTGTTGTAAAAATTGATAGTTAAATTATTACTACTAAAACTAGTACCTTCTAAAATAGAAAGGTTGAAAATTAGAGTTTATTTGGAGAAAAAAAACTGAGTGTGTTTTAGTTGTATAAAACGGACAACTCAAAATTTTCTATGTATGTGTGCGTGTGTGTGTGTATTCACAATGTGTGACAATTGTAAATAACTCTATTATAAAAACAGGGGTGTAAAAAAAATAATTGGAACTAATAATCAGATGAAACACTATTTTTACATTTTGTGAGATAATGGTAGTATTCCAAATTTAAAATTTAAAAAAAATAATAATAAATCTCACTTTTGCCTCCCTCACACAATATCTTAGTTCGCTCCTACATATTTAATTTGTCCAGAAAAAATAATAATGCACTAGTTGTGTTGACAGTCGAAGAAATTACAAATTATATAAGCTGAAGAGACCCAAAAAAACGCTTAGCTTTAGAGCTGCATTCAAACATTATTAATTGTGACAAAATATTGTCTCAAATTTTGTTGTTTGATCTGAAAGTCAGACTTGTATTTTTTCAGTCTCTTTTGATTGGTGGATTGAGTTTGAGTTTAACATATATAAAGTTAAATAATTGAGGTATATTTAATATTTTTCTCCTCTAATATGGAATGAATATCCTTCTTGTTTGGCTTAGCATTTTTTGTTGTTAACTTTGATAACAAATTAAATTCAAAATATGACTGAAATATTAGAAGAGATCTCAACAAGAATTTATATATATATATATATATATCACGGACCGAATTAGGAAGTTATCGAATTCAATTTATGTGAGTTGAGTAATGGACTCGACGTCATGTGATAGGATTTACTATTCATCTCGCATCAAATGAATTACGTAACTATTGAATTTGATTTCTAAATTACTACTCAAGATGAAAATGTTCTCTACTTGGACTCATATTACACTTTATTTTATATATATATATTTATGTTTTCAGCAAACTAAACCAATTTGACCATATTTACCAAACCAAACCAATATGTTGTTTGTTTCGACATAAAGTAAAATATTTTACTTTTTCAGGTAAAAAAATATATTTTTATTTTATTTTTTGTAAAGATTTATGTGAAGGTTGAAGTCAAGTTTATTAGGCGGTCGTATAAAATAACTTATCAAAAATTGATGAGTAAACTATTTTTATTATATTTTAATATTTTTTTTCTTCTTAAATATTTTCTGACAGACAACCAATGAACCAAACATCAAAAAAAAATAAAAAACTATTTTCTAAAAACAATTTTACATCCCAAAAAAAAATGGCGCTTGGAATATGTAAAATCAAAAGTAGGAGAAGTCTATACCACCCTATAGTGCGATGACGATAACTGCGCCTAATGTGAAGGAAGGGTCCCTCACTTAGTCCGACTTCCGGACGAAAAAACAGGCGCTGCAGAGCACTCCGTTTATATATATATATATATATAATAAAATTTTAAAATTTGGTGTTTATATTACAATAATTTTAAAATTTGGTGTTTATATTACAATAAAAGTCTGTACATACATACATATATATATAATACAAAATAAGAGCATTTTTTAATTGTCATTAACTTCAAAACAAAAGAGGAAAAAAAAAGAAAAGAAAATTGAACATGTTTGTTATGAAAAATGGACTAGCCACTATAAATATTTTGGTCACCATAATTATTGAGTTGTTAGATAATGATGCATCAAAGGATTCTGATTCCATTCCTTATGTTTCTGTACAGTGAATGAAGTGGGAGAGGAATAGGACTTTTGGTGAGAGAAAATCTTTCTTGTTATTTTCTTTTTCACTTAATTTAAGACGTTGTTGGGCACTTTACCTTTTAGTACCGTTGACAAAATTTTATTTTATATTTTTACATCCAAATAAAAGTATAGTTAAAAAAATATCAAGGAAGAGGAATTTGGTAAATTTATCATAATTTGACGTGAATTTTATTCTTGGAAAGGACTAAGCCAAATAATTAAGTCAAATAATAAGATAGGGGTTATTTATTTTTAGGAAGAATTAATGGGAGAAATAAAAAAATATGTATCTCCCAAACAAATCAACCTTGCAAATTATTTTGTTTTGTCTATTTCTCATCTCAATATAGGGTTAGTTGTGACTTATGTGTCTTGTTCATCTCTCAATTTAGGATTAGTTTTTTTATCTTTGCACATGAGTTTTATATATATATATAGAGAGAGAGAGAGAGAGAGACTTGATCTCTTGTTCCTTATGGAGCAAGAAAATTAATTCACAATTTTTATATAGACTGTTAAATTAAATCTAACAGTCATTTTTCAAACCCACCTACGATATTTGTTTTTAACACAAACCACTCTCACCCTATTTTTAGTTTCTATATTTAATTTTACCATTATCACATATTAACAATAAAAGGTAATTATCAAAATAAAAATAGAAACCTTTGAAAAAAAATAATAACAATATCCTTTACTTAAAAAATTGTTTTTATTTAGATATTTCTTTGAAAGAAAAACAATACTCGTATCTTTCAATTTTGCAACAACAGTATGATATTATAGTCTTTTTCCTAAAAAAATCTTATTTTTCTCCTTATAAGTAAATTAATATACTTCTCTAGTATAAGTAAATTTACCAACAAATATAATGTAATATTACATTTTGGAATATCGAATTGATTTATTGGACTTGAAATTGAACAAAAATTCATTCTATTTCAAACAAAAATTCTTTCTATTTCAATTTGAAGTTGGGCATTTGGTGAAATTCATTATTGAATCTGTGAATTTGAGAGTTTGATTGTTGGATAATGATGATGTACTGACTGTGGTGGGACTGTAGAATCATCCTAAAAAACAACAAGGTAACCCAAAAAAAATAGGTGAAACTCTTCTCACAACCTTGGATTCAAATTCAACGCACGAAGAAATGGAAAAAGAGTTGATAATTACCTTTATTGTTAAGTGGTAATGGTAAAATTAAATATAAAAACTAAAAATAGGGTGAGAGTGGTTTTGTGTTAAAAGGAAAGGTCAAATGTGAGTTTGAAAAATGATCATTAGATTTAAACTAACGGTCTATATAGAAAGTGTGATTAATTTTCTTGCTACGTGGAGAGTAAGAGATCAGGACTCTATATACATACACATACATATATGACTACTATATATATATATATATAGATACATATATGAGTACTGATCTCTTACTCCTTATAAAACAAGAAAATTCTTCCGTATCTTTTATAGTGACATTCTAAACCCACCTATATGCTTTCCTTTTAATACAAAACTACCATCACTGTTTTCAAATTTAATATTTATCAATACCATTAATTATAACAATAAAAGGTAAGTACAAAAATATATATATAAATAGATATCTCTTCACCTCTCGAAATCACGTCTTACAACTAATCGGAATTTTGTTTTCTTTAAATAAAAAAAAAAATTGAAGTGTTAGAGAATTGCATCCAAGACTTGATACTAAAGTTGACGTTGCCTATTTGTTTGAGTGTGAAAAATAAATTAAAAACTACAGTATTGATATACAAAACATCGACTAAAAAATAAAAATTAAAAATAAAATCTCTATTTTTTTATCCACTTGATTAACTTAAGGTAATTGGTGATTTGTACAACACTTCTCTCATAAAAAATTTAATAGATTACAATTTAAACTATTGTATACCTCCCTAAATGCATGCTATTTAAAAATTAAAAATTCAATCTAGCTTTCTCTAACCCTTTGTCACAAATTGTTTCATACTTTTTGTTAAATTTGTTTTATTTTATTCCAGATTCTAACGAGTTGTAAACACATTCCAATTACTCATATGTCATAATAAATCACACAAAATCTTTTTTCTAGTTCTACTATAATAACAAAAATTTATTGATGTAGTGAGGAGATTCACGACAAAAAATTATATTATTCTATGAAATTTCATATTTCCCTTGTAAATTAGTTATTTTTCTTAATGTTTTCTTTAATACTCCTATTATTATATTATTAAAGACATCAAACAAAACAAAAATTCCGATTAGTGATGGTGAAACGTTCCAGAGATAAACCTATTTGTATTTTTATTTGTTTGGTACTTACCTTTTATTGTTGTAATTAATGGTATTGATAAATTTTAGGGTAATTTACACAGACCTCCCCTATGATTTGCCATAATTACAGGCAGCACCCTTTCTGTTCCGAAAATTACGCAAACATCACATACTTCTGAAAATATCCTACACAGACTTCCCTTCTGTTAGAGTCAACGGCAACGACAGAAAATGATGACATCAGCTACTATTTTATTCATGAAATGCCGAAAATACCCTCGCCTATATTATATATACTTGATATTATATATTAGATGCCGATATCATGTACTAATTAACTGAAATTTCCAAAATACCCTCATATTCTCCATTACGTGTCTGTACCTCGGTGTTTTGATTTCTGTAAGTTGTATTCCTCATTCCTCATTATAAGCTTGTGTGTGTGTGTGTGTGTATATTTAAATTATGTATAAAACCGCCAGAGGATGCCTGCCATTAGATTGAAACCAATGAAATCCACTGATGCTCTGTGCTTTCGAATTGGGTCTCTAAAATTGTTGCTCGATCTCACCGGATTGAAACGTGCCCAAACTGAAACTTGTGAAGCTTTTCACCGAACTGAAATTCTTTGTTGCTGCAGTACTTTTCTGATCACTTGCTGAACTGAAATCAACTTTAGTCTTCTCAATTTAACCCAACGTTGTCTGACGGTGAAGTTATTATAGACCAAATGCTTTCTTCGCTCTCTTCCTGTTCTTGGTCGGATGAACAAAGGCTGTTGAATCTAGATAATGCACAATCAAAATTGACTAACATATTACATATCAAGGAACTGGCAAGACAGCTCAAGGTAGAGAGCATTTCCCTTTTTCTTCTTTTCAATCCAAGTTCATATTTAGTCAAAATTAAGTATATAATTCCAGATAGCTAGAAAACCATGCCAACAACTTACTGAATAAAAACAAGAAGCAAGTTGAAGATATGAATTCATATTCCAAGCTTTCGAGGAGTGTTTCTCTGTGAAGAATGCAACTATTGCTGATTGTATTGTTGCCATAAAACACATCCAAGCTGATAAGGATAGGTGGTCAGGATAGCTTGCTGAAACTGGGACCTGCACGTTTCAAATTAATTAAGTTGTAATCCAATTAATATTCAGATATCAAAATTATATTCAAATATATATAATGGAAGAGAATATATATATATATATATATATATATATATATATATATACCTGCAAAATTAGCCAAATTGACCAACAACAACTGCTTCCGAAGAGAAATAGACAACCCAGCAACCAATTATCACCACCTCCAGACCCAAAAATAGATGTTGTAATTGGTAGGATTAATTGTGTGTTCAGTAGCTTTGGCCCTTTGAGCAATGCCATGAAAATGGCTCCACTCACACACAACACTGTCCCTATAATCTTTGCAATGCTTCTCAACCTTCGGATATTTACCTTCTCTAATCTGTACAAGTCATAGATTAGAAAAACTGGTTAAATTAATGTTTAGATACAAACTTTTTTTTTTTTTGAAGACCACTTTTAATAATGAAAGCAATGAAGTGAAAATGGTAAAGAGATAAGTTAAACAATTCTCGTATATTTATCAAGAAATAAGATATTAAATTCAAGATTCTTGTTAAAACTGATCATAGATGGAGCTAGCTTGTTAGAAAATTCTGGCGGATTCTTGTTAATTAAATTCAAGAGAAGTAGTCTTCACAGAAGTTCATGAATTTATATACTCCAAACGGAAGTAGTCATCACAAGCTGTATTGAATGGTAATTAAGACAAATCCCTATGGTGCCTATCAATGCAGTGCACCCTGGAGTTGTGAAGACTGGTATTATCAGAGATCACAAAGGCCTTATCACAGGCATGCATATTATATATATATATATATAACTTGGGACCTATCGCCGATCTGTCCCAAATTATCGGATGAACAGAGGCTGTTGAATCCAGATAATGGTCAACACCGTCAGTTTTAATTTGATGAATTGACTTTGTTGGCTTCGAAGCTCCAGCAATACCAGATCAGCGGCGGGGTAGCGAATTCACAGGCTGCCAATTCGTTGTTACTCCACTCTAGAATCGTTTCCGGTAGCGAGGGTGGATTGAGGTCGCCAGCGTGATCTTCCAGCACCGGTGATTCGGCTTTCTATGGAGAGCTCTCACCTTTGCCTCTGTTGAGTAAGAAAAATATTGAAGCTGATTCCCGCGCTTGACAGCAAAGAAGGGGATTCGGTGAAAAATGATTTATTGCAATCTAGGGCTTCAGTCGGTTGGATCATCACTTCTCCATTTTTCTGTCTGGTTTTCGGCCAACATCAATTTCATTTATATATATATATATATATATATATATATATATACACACACACACACGGGTATTTAAGTCATTTATCATTGAAAGTTCAGGGTATTTCAGTAATTTTGACAGGTCCGTGTATTTAACGGTCCGTCACACATAAGGGAGATCCGTGTAGGATATTTTCAAAAGTAGGAAAGGTCCACTTAATTTCTGAAACAGGAAGGGTGTCGCCTGTAATTATAGCAAACCATAGAGAAGATTTGTGTAAATTACCCTAAATTTTAAATTTAGAAACTAAAAATTGTGATAGTAATTTTATATCAGAAAGAAAGTATATAGGTGAATTTAAAATTTGACCCTTAGATTTAATCTAACGGTCACTGTAGAAAGTGCAAAAGAGTTAGAGAGAGAGAGAGAGAGAAAGGAGGGGGGGCGGGGGGGGCGAAATTTAATTAGAAAGTTGGATGAATTAAAAATTCAAAACAAATTCGTAATAAACTATAAATTAGTTTTGATATTAATTTTTTACATATTCTCTTACATGTTTACAAGATGTGTGTGTACTTTATTATTCAATATAAAATGGGATTAAAAAGATGTAGATAAAGTATTTAAAAACAGAACTCATATATATAATATTCTTGTGTGTGTGTGTGTGTGTGTGTTTTCAATATAAAATGGGATTAAAAAGATGTGTGTGTGTGTTGTGTGTGTTTGTGTTCAATATAAAATGGGATTAAAAAGATGTGTGTGTGTGTGTGTGTGTGTGTGGGGCTAAAGAAAAAAATTAGGGGGAATATGAGAAAACCAAGATAATAAAAATAACTAAAAATGCATATTTATGGGAAATATGCATTTTCGTGACATGTAGCACTGCTCTTAGTTAAAAGACATTAATGCTCTCTATTTTGACTCATATTACACTTTATTTCTTATGTATTTGTGTTTATTGGTGAGAGAATAATTAGTGTAATGGGAGGATTTAGCATATCATATTAAATTATTAATCATTAATCCCGTAAAGAAACGTTAATCAAGGGTTGTGTGGTATCTCAAATCATAAAAGGTCATGTAATTTAGCTAATTTTAGATGGTTTGAAAATATACATTTAAATTATTGAGGGATAATCAAATAAGAAAAATTAGCTGTAATAGAAAGTACGAGGAGAATGATTAAAAATATTATGTGAAGAGGTTATTAAAAGTAATTTTAAAAAATTAAATATAGTAGATTGATTGACATAGTAGGTCTTTGTTTCGATATAAAATATTTTTCTTGAAAAATATGTATATTATTTTAATTTTTGGTGTTTAACAAAGATTTAGGTAGAAATTGAAATCAAGTCCATTAGACTGAGCATGTAAAATAATTTGTCGAAAATTAATGAATAAGTTAATTTTATTGTATTTTAATATTTTTTCTTCATAAATATTTTATGGCAATCCAAATACCAAAAAAATAAAAATAAAAAATGTATTTTTTGAAAATAGTTTTACATGGAGCTTGACAGTGAATGTGTGTTACCAAAAGCCCAACAGGTTAGTAGAATTATTATACTCCCTCTGTCCTAAAAAAGATGTCCTGTTTAGAAAACTGTGACTTACAATTTTTCAAATAGAACAACTAATTTAGGTCGGAGATAATTTGTATTATCAAAAGTAAGATAAATTTCAAAAAGCTTGGGTGGCATAAGGATAGGGGTTTCAGAATCACTTTGGTACCTTTAAAGCCCAGGCTCGAATCCTTGGGTGTACACAACCCTCTAGTGCGATGACGATAACTGCGCCTATTGTGAAGGAAGGGTCCTTCACTTTGTCTGATTTTCGGACAAAAAAACCAGGCGCCTTAGAGCATTCCTTTTTTAAAAAAAATCATCGCCTCGGAGAACTCCTTTTTTTAAATAAAAAAAAAAAAAGAAAAAAAAAAAAAGAAGAAGAAAGAAAGAAAGAAAGAACTAGCCACCATAAATATTTTGGTCACATAGGGATGGCAATGGGGCGGGGCGGGGCGGGGTGAGGCGGGGATATCATTTCTCATTCTCATCTCCGGTCAAATTTTTTACCTACATCCCTGCCCCCATACCCGTTTAATTTTCAACCCCCTCTCCCATCCCTGCCCCACTCCGCCGCGCCACAATAGCCCCCTTCCCGCTCCGCATAACATTTTTTAAATTCCAATTCACCTTCAACAAAATCAACACAGCCATAATATTTTTCAATCTAATAATTTAATAAAGCTTCAACACAATTATAACAATTTAAAACATAATCAGATGTTTGATGCACAACAACTATATTTTTTCTCTATGCTGCGAGAGAATAGATCTAGGGTTTCACTTTCAGAAGTGAATATATTACATATATAGTTATATAATTTAATAATATTTTATAACATGTAAGGGCAATTTTATAAAAATACACTATAAACGGGGCAGGGTTCCCACCCCATCCCTCGTCGGGGTTTCAAATACAGTCCACATCCCCTCCCCATTTACATAAATGGGTCCCCAAACCCGACATAAACAGGGCAGGGTGGGGCGGAGATCCACCGAGTATGGAAATTTTTCCATCCCTAGTCACAATGCCATTGGATCCGCTTTAATCACCGGATTGCAAGTTCAAGGCTAAACATATGCTATCTCCGTCCCATATTAATTGTCCACTTCAAAAAATTTAACTCACAATTTTAGAATATAGGTGTTGATGATAGTTAGTGATGATATGAGGAGATCATTCCACGTCTGTCGGGGGTGCTGAGATCTGAGGCTGAATGGAGCTCCAAGCTATCACAAGGGATTCTCCATAAAAGAGATTAAGAGGGAGAAGGCAGATTTGTTTAACACCCTATGGTAGCTCGAGCTCTAGAAGACCATTCTTTATGGTTATGGTTGTGCCTTTGTATTTTTCCACCCCACTAAATGGTGAGAGTTAAGCCCTATTTATACTACTTTCATTTGGGTAAAGACCCTTGGTTATGAGAGCTAACTCTCTCTTTATCCAGTGATCACTCTGCCTAGGTAAGGACCCCTGGTTACAATGGTAGCTCTTTCTTTATCCAATGGTCATTCTGTGAGATATATATTTAATACATATTATGTGGTCTTTATTACTCGAGCTCAGCTATTGGGTATTAAATATTCTCTCCTCCTTGTGTAGACCTCGAAGTGAGGCGATTCCTTAGAACTCAGCCACCTAACCATTGATACTCAGATTCCCGCAATCGAAGATAGGGAAAGAGCCTCCCTCGGGGTTCCGCCTTCTCGGCCCCGCGAGCTCTATCCTATACTGCGCCTCGAGGTCCCTACAGTTAAAAGGGAGCTCGAGAAGAGAAAAATGCCCTAGGTTATGCTTGCAGGAAGCAACCTCGGAAAGAAAGGGAAGAAGAGTAGCGAGCTTCGGACGAGCGCTCGGCACTGATAATTGCCGGGTAAGCGCTCGATGCTTCGGACGAGTGCTCGGCACTGATGATTGCCGGACGAACGCTTAGTCCCTTCAGGGGCAGAGGCATGCCAAATAAGTATTGACCAGGTGCGCCTATTTTCAGAGGTGACGCCACTTGGACAACTAGCGTAGCACGATTATCAACATTTTGCCCCCCTGCTCGAGGTCGCGATGAAGGAGCTCGAGCAAAAGACTGAGGGGAGCTTAATAGAAAAGTCAGCTTCATAAATGTGAGCTAACCTAGCTCTGCGTCTCGAGGTCTTCACAGTTAAAGAGAGCTCTCTCGAAAAAAAAAACCCGAGGTTACGCCTGCAGGAAGTAACATCGGAAAAGAGGGGAGGAGGGGCCCATCCGAATGGAGCGGGACGCGTCCACAGGGGAGGAAGGGTAGCGACCCCTTCCTTGGCCAGTAAGTTCAATTATAGGACGAGTAGCTCGAGGATACTTAGTCCTTTCAGGAGCACGCCAGATAAGAACTGGCCAGGTGTGCTTCTTTTTCAGAGATGGTGTCACTCCAGCAAACGTCGTGGCACGTATATCAACAATCAACATTTTTCAGGAGCACGCCAGATAAGTACTGACCAGGTGTACTTATTTTAAGAGATGGTGCCACTCCAGTAAACGTCGTGGCACGTATATCAACAATCAACATTTTGAGCACGCCAGATAAGTGCTGGCCAGGTACGCTTATTTTCAGAGATGGCGCCACTTGGATAGCTAGCATGGTGTGATTATCAACATTTTACCCCCTGCTCGAGGTCGCGAGGAGGGAGCTCGAGCAAAAGACTGGAAGTAAAAGGAAAATATTCGTAGAAAGGATCTCAGACAACTTATTGAGGTTTATCCGTAGAGAGGAACTCCTCATTCTTTTTCTTTTTCTTTTTCTTTTTAGCCAGAACCGAGACTTATCAGTACTCAGTTATCAATTATTATTTATATACATAAATAGGTGCACCCCATGGAGACCGAGACTTATCAGTGCTCAGTTATCAATTATTATTTATATACATAAATAGGTGCACCCCATGGAGACTTATGTGTGTTTAAAGTTCCCTCTTGATAGCGTGGGGATCCCATGGAGTTTCAGCCTTTGTTATAGAAATGTGCACCCCAAGTCAATGTACTAAGTACATTTTATCCAAGTTGAGATATTCCTCGCACAACAAAATCATATTGTTAGAAAACAGGTTGTAATAGAATGTAATAATTAATAAAATAATTCTATCTTGATTCCAATTCAGGCTATGTGGTGTAATTTGCATCGCCTAGTAAAGTCATGAAATAGTGCGAGATGCAATTTTTTATAACAGTAATGGTAACTAGAATGTGTGTATATATATATATATATATATATAAACAAAATGAATTGATAATTGTACCTCTTAATTTCAACTCAACAGTGAAGAGATCGATTTATCAAGGATAAAAGCATTATGATATAATAATAGAAATATGACATAACGAACAACTACAACACCAGTAGTAGTAATAATAATAATAATAATAATAATAATAATAAAAATAATAAAAGAAAAAAAAAAAAAAAAAAAAAAACCTATCAGTTAGTCGAAATAAATAAAATAAAAGGGATTGAGTATAAATATTGAGACGCATTAGATATGCCGTGCAATGCTGACCCAAGGTAGGGAAGTTGTGAGAGATGTTGTCCTAAGATGCAGAGGCATCGAGAGAGAAGGTGTCGCTTTGAAGTTGCATTCGAGTTATAAGGCGTACTCGAGTGAGAGATGTATTTTAAGAGGTGCATGCTAGTCCTGATCAAACTTTGGCAAAAAATGTTGATGGTGAAGATCGAGCGTGGAAAAGGAAAACAAGGGTAATCAAACACCCTACTCGAAGGAAAAATTTTGATCTCTTAATAATAAAATAATAATAATTTTTTTTAACAAGTCCCTCGAGGAGATACATAAATAAATATATATATATATATATATATATATATATATATATATATAGTCTAAGACAATACAAAATATGACTTACTCCCCTGACCCCTGTCTGGTAGAAGTCGTTGTGCCAAAAAAGATAAAATTATCCTAAGAGAAAATGAAAGTACGCAAGCTAAATGAGGGGAGCCCATTAAAGAGGTCAACTTTTGTGGAAGTGAGCTTAGGGGGAGGAAGCTTATCAGAAGATTAAATTTGTGAACCTCATGGAGGGGATCACTCTTTAGATAACCCCGAAGTTGTGGCAAGGAATTGAAATTTGTAATAAATGATTGCACTGAGGAACCCTAAGATTTGGAAATTTTGAGCATGAAGGACCCAGGACCGAGAACAAAGAGAGCATAGCACGAGGCATGACTCTAATTCGCGAAGTGTTACATAGAAGGTTCCAAGTTTAAGTGACCAAAAAAAAAAAAAAAGGTTGATAGTGAGTGACTAGATGTAACAAGGGTCATTTTGTCCCATATCGGAATCGGATGGGAAAGAGATTGGGTATAAATGGGTGGGTATGCAACCTTACCTAATAGTTCGAGCTTTTGGGTAAATGGGCAAGCGCCCACCCGTTACAGTTGGTATCAGAGCCAGACCCAATCCTTGATCCGGTGCCACGCCAGGCGCCTGGCCCGGAAGGCGTCCGGGTGTGCCACCCCGGGTAGGCAGAGTGGCCCGACCGCAACGAGGGCGTTATGAGTTCGGGTGGGGGAGAATGTAACAAGGGTCATTTTGTCCCACATCGGAATCGGATGGGAAAGAGATTGGGTATAAATGGGTGGGTATGCAGCCTTACCTAATAGTTCGAGCTTTTGGGTAAATGGGCAAGCGCCCACCCGTTACACCACTTAAAAAAATTATAACAAGGAGAGTCACCTAATATATATATATATATATATATATATATATATATATATATATATACTTAGAAAGTTAAGTAATAAATGCAATAAACCAACTCATACATAAATACGTCAATAGGGATTATAAAATTACAGTTACTCGAGCCGGTTGCTTACCAAAAGTGTTATGACGTTATTACCTGTTAATAAATTATGATACGGAGTACAATAAAACTAATGCATTGTTACGTACATAAATCAAATATTTCTTCTTGTATGTTGTGATACATATAGTAAATAGTAAAATTATGCAATTTTGTGAAAGTAAGATGTGAGTACATATAATGATCCAATGACTTCGTTGTGATTCGTTATATTATATGAATACAATGATTGCATAGAACTGTAAGTAGGATACATGTACTGATTTAATTGAATAGGGCCACTGGGGACTCGAGGATGTGTAGAAATTCATGTTTGAGAGTCCTTGCAAGTTGGTAGTCCTCAAGTTAAAGTCGAGCTACCAAGTTAGATGTGTCGAGGTATGCAACGGATGTGTTATGTATGTACTTACATATACATGCTTCGTGGCTCATAAGATGGGAAAGGAAAAAAAAACAATAATACTCTTACAAGAGTTAGCCCACAAAACCACTGTCAGTACATGCACTTTTTTTTTTTTTTTTTATGTTGTAGCAATAGGTAGACTATAGCACGTGGGTCTTCTCAATTAAGTACCATAGAAGGCTGTTCTATAGAAAGATGTTCTACTCGTTGGCTAGTAGAAAAACAGGCTACCTGGGTGCAATAATAGCACATTTTATATATATATATATAGTAGGATATATACCTTCTTTTTTTTTTTTTTTTTTTTTTTTTTTTTTTTTTTTTGGGAAGGTGCAGTAGGAAATATACTTGCATATGCAAAATATAGAGTCCAAGTCAACCATTATAGAGATGTCAGTGAAGAAAAAGGCTATTCCCTTTTGAGTTTGACAATCATGTGCTAATGCAAAATTGTGTTATACCTGTGTACATTATTATAAAAATATGCACAATTAATAATGGTGAGAAAGATGTTCTCCTCGAGGGAACCTAGTGAGAAAAATCAATTTTGCAAAGCCGATAAATTTTTGCGAAAGTGCATGAGCTCCTCGTGGTAAGCTCATTAAGAAATATTAGCTTTGCAAAGATGAGTTTATGAAAACTAGTTCATCCGAAGGGGTAATCTTCGTGAACTCATGGAAGAGAGCTTGTAGTAGTGGAATCATATAGAGTAAAGAAAATACAGAACAAAACGATGTTATAAAAAAAAACAAAATCATGCTGCTAGTGTCACCAAAAACAAGTTAATATTCCATGTCAAGTTAAAAGGTGCGTCTAAAAAGAAGGAGACGCAAACAAATAATAAGAGGTGAGTTTAGAACAAGATCACCGTAATGAAGCAATAAATTTCAAACTTTACAGGCACATCACATGCCACTTCCAACTTCAGATATACTACTCCATCAGTGGATGCTCTAACCGTAGTGATCGAAGTGAACTATATATGCACAAGAAAATATCCTAGGTACAAGGGATGGACGAGCTTGAATGCGGAGGAGATCTCGAGCGCGATGAGAGGACCATGAAGCCAAAGGACTGTGGCTATTTCAAAGGGAATATCCATATCTCAAGTGACCCAAAACAAATAAAAATCAAAATAAATAAATAAAGTTGTTTGTGGTGAGATCGTACAAAGGTGAAATTTTACATATATATATATATATATATATACTTAAAATAAATAAAAAAAAAAGTCCGTAAACGCTCCCAGGATTATTTTATGAAAGAAAAATACCACTATTTTTTTGAAACGGTGCTCCAGGAAGTGCTAGTCGCGGTGCTCGAGCAGCACGAGTTGACCAGAAATAGCACTTGAGCTACGACAAAATGTTAATCAGAAGCATTGCTCGAGCCTTTATAGGAAGAGATTTCTTTTTAGGTCAAGCAACCTCGTGCAGAGGTCTCCAGAGATTGATGGGTCGAAAGAGGGGTTAATATATAGGTGAAAGCATAAAGTGATCCAGTTCTAGTGAGGATGGACCAACATTTTAAGACTCGACTCTTGAGGGGTCTCTTGTATTTTTGATTTGTTACGACGTTTCCCGCGACAACATGGAATGCATATATAGAGAGGATAGTTGTTGAGTGCTCTGGAAAAAAGATAATCAAAAGGTTTTTTTTTTCGAAAGGCAAAAGATTACCAAAAGTTGTGATTGCTCGAAAATTCAAAGATGAAGAAGTGAAATACCGCTACCCAAAAAAATTTAAAAAATAGGTGGAGGTCGATATAGGTGGGTGGTGATGTTTGAGGGTACGAAGAGGTACAAAGCTAGTGTTTGAAAGAGTTTGACCGGCGTTCTTTAGTGTTCGAAGACATACCAATGTTGAGTTCAAAGGGAATGGGAACCTCAAAGACGAGGCAAGTTTTAGGTTAGAGTTTGGGCTCGGATTCGAAGGGAGTTGGACGACATTCTTCGAGAGTTCATAAGCATACCAAGTTCGAGTTCGAGGGAGGTCAGACGATGTTGCCCAAGAAAATGGAAGCTCACTTGGCATCGCAGGGAATTTTCAATAAGTACGATGACAGGCTTGAGCAAGAGGAAAGACTTGTGTGAGAAACTAAAGTGTGACACAAAGGGACCCGAGCGAGGGCGGGAGAAGGATAAAAAATAAATAAAATAGGGAGGACTTGCGAGTCCTCAAGTCATTGACAAGTGACAACGTTGGCAAAACTAACTATCATTTATTAGTACTTTTGTTGAAACGACTGATAACTGTGCTTAAGCCATGACAAAGTGTTGGCCCAAAGCAATCTCGAGCCAGGTGTAAAACTGCTACGAAGGACGGTGATCCTGGAACACTAGAATTTTATTGTTATTATTTAAATAGGATTATATATTGTGATAGTATCTCATCGCACTTTAGTATAGGGTATAGACTTAAAGAACATGAAGTTAGAATAAGTTTTCATAGTAAAAGTAAACAATGTCGGTGAAAAAGAGTTGAGAAGAGGTAAAGATTTGACAACTCATTAGTAATAGTAACAAAAATGATGGTGCTTTGGAGAGAGTAAACTGGGACAAGATTTGACAAAAATAAAGAAATTGAGAGTTAACTTTTATGAGCTCAAGATTGCAACGTCATCCTTTTGTAGACATACGTGACATGCACTGTTGCTGTGTAAAGTCAGGTCAATCATTATGTATATTGTGTATCTATATATATATATATATTACCAATACAGTAACAGAAAGCTTAAATTAAAAAATAAATAGAGTCAGGTGGATAAATGGTGAAAGGAAAAAAATAATAAATAAAAAATTAAATAGTTCATCAACTAGCAAAAGCTGTAGAATAATAATAAAAGAATAAAAATTTATTTTCAAAATTATTTTTATTTACTATTATATATATATTTATTAACTATATGAGTCATAACTATAAGGCTATATAAGAAACAAAGATGAGATGTGCACAATATTTGATAATATTTGATATAGCCAGCACATGAGGTATTAACTTGTTCTGATCACTTAATGGTGGAACTATATCAGCTTTTATTTTAATCACGAATATAATAATGACAGAAAAGGTACAAGATTTCATTTGAGATACTGTCAGGCAAGAATCATCTCACGAGGGAGGCATTCACCAGAAGATAGGAGTGATGGGTTAATGATAAATGTATCAGATATGATAAAAAAAAAAAAAAAAAAAAAAACAAAGGTACAGACAGAGCTCCTACACCGAGTGAAGTCAATATATATGATGAAACGCTCAAGAGCTCGAGGAACCAATCTGCCCAGAGATGAAGTAAAAGAATTTTATTTATTATTATTATTATTATTATTATTATATATATTTAATCAGATAGTGTGCCTGAAATAGTTGGTGAATCGGCATGAACAAACAATAAAATAAAAAAGCAAATGACTTTCAGAGATACAGTAGAGTACAACAGTATCATATTGTTGAATGTAAATGACATAACATGGTATATCATTATAGATGAAGTAAAAATTTTAAGACTGAGTGTGTCAGTTTGAGACTAGAGCAAGCAACAAGAAAATGAGTTAGGAGTAAAATCACCGGTCATAGAAGACTTCTTCCATATCCATAGAGGCCAATCTCTTGCAAGCTCGACATTGATGGAATGCTCCTCCCCAGTGAAGTCGCCAAAATGTTGATGATAGTTCGTGATGATATGAGGAGATCATTCCACGTCTGTCGGGGGTGCTGAGATCAGAGACTGAATGGAGCTCCAAGCTAGCACAAGGGATTCTCCATAAAAGAGATTAAGAGAGAGAAGGCATATTTGCTTAACACCCTATGGTAGCTCGAGCTCTAGAAGACCATTCTTTATGGTTATGGTTGCTTGCGCCTTCGTATTTTTCCACCCCACTAAATGGTTAGAGTTAAGCCCTATTTATACTACTTTCATTTGGGTAAAGACCCTTGGTTATGGAGCTAACTCTCTCTTTATCCAGTGGTCACTCTACCTAGGTAAGGACCACTGGTTACAATGGTAGCTCTTTCTTTATCCAATGGTCATTCTTTGAGATATATATTTAATACATATTATGTGGTCTATATTACTCGAGCTCAGCTATTGGGTATTTAATATTCTCTCCCCCTTGTGTAGACCTCGAAGTGAGACGATTCCTTAGAACTCAGCCACCTAACCACTAATACTCAGATTCCCGCAATCAAAGATAGGGAAAGAGCCTCCCCCGGGGTTCCGCCTTCTTGGCCCCGCGAGCTCTATCCTTAGATCTGCGCCTCGAGGTCCCTACAGTTAAAAGGGAGCTCGAGAAGAGAAAAATGCCCTAGGTTACACTTGCAGGAGGCAACCTCGGAAAGAAAGGGAGGAAGAGTAACGAACTTCGGACGAGCGCTCGACACTGATGATTGCCAGGTGAGCGCTCAATGCTTCAAACGAGCGCTTGGCACTGATGATTGCCGGACGAACACTTAGTCCCTTCAGGGGCAGAGGCATGCCAAATAGGTATCGGCCAGGTGCGCCTATTTTCAGAGGTGACGCCACTTGGACCGCTAGCGTGGCGCAATTATCAACAATAGGTAGTATATAAAAATATATATATATATATATATAACTAAAAATGACTCAAAAATAAAAAGCAGCATTGAATCAAAATTTTTGAAATGGACAACTAATATGGGACAAAGCCAAATCATTAGATCCTCAAATAAGAGCAGAGCGCAATTAATGGTTAACAAATCAAATTATGACCACCCCCGTGATCGAAATCGGGTCCTTTACAGGCTTATTTAAAGGCTAAATAGTTCTAAGAGTTTTTCAATGTTCCCCTATAATATCACCATCAACCACCTAAACTTGATAATAGTTTGAAAAAATACTCAAAACTTCTACAAAATCATTATGCATTCCTACTCAAGATGTTGAGAAGAAAATGTGTGTGACATATCTATGCTCCTAAACCATATTCATTCATGTATCTAATTTATTTATTTAAAAAAACAAAAACAAAAAAACAAAAAAAAAACAAAAAAACAAAAAACGGAAAAGGAAGAAGAAAAGAAAAGCTGAACTGGCTGGTCTTGCACCATCATTATAAGCATTATAGCATTTTAGCTTTCAACAAACTTAAGGCCATAGCACAAAGAAAAGTTACCATATACATTAAGAACTAGAAGATAACAAGGTCGAACAACAATTGCTACGACGCCAAGGATACACACTAAAACAACTTAATGCCCTGGAGCAGCTTCACTTTTGAGTCTTGAGCAGGAAAGGTTAACGTGCCAGCAGAATGTCCAATACGTACAATATACACGAGAAGATCCTAACTTATCGTTAAAAACTCGCATTCCTATACGTCTTCACCACTACTTTGATTTCCGTTCTTTAGTATATTGAATTTGCAGAGTGGACAGGTAGCATTGATGTATAACCACTTGTCTATGCACGTGCAGTGAAAATGATGACGACAAGGGAGTTCACGCAGTTCAATTCCATCGTCATAGCCACAAAGACATATGCAACATTCCTATAATTCACAGCAAAATTCATGTCAAGAGTGCAATTTCTTTTGTGAACATCTCTTTTGTGATGAAGTGATCTGGTATCATGTAATTAAGGCCATATAAATACCAAACAAGCTACAAATTTTTCATAAGTAATCGAAAAAATGAAAAAATAAAGCCTATCAACAATTAGGAAGTTCGGGGTATTGACAGTTATTTTTTATGACCAATCTTGCATTGAGGTCTACACTATTGCATCCTGTTATGCTGTTTCAGGAACCAATCTCCAGGTTTGGGGGTTGGATGCAAGTCATAATTATTTTGAAATTTATAAAGCAGTTATATAGAAGAATTGGATAAAGTCGTAAGAATGTTAGCCTCAACTTTCTGGGAGATGTAAAAGAAAATATACAATTGAATTCGAAAACTTACAGCATCCTCCAGAGGAAGAACATGCTCAATGGGTGTATCAGTATCACATTCTGTCATTATTCCTCCAAACGATTCTTGAATCTCCCCATTTTGTTTATCAAATTCACCAATTCTCCGGAATTTGTATTTGGGCAGACGTTCAATATCTTCCTTATTTGCTCCTTCCTGCATCATACAGAGCCAATGCTAAGCCAAGAAAGAAACCCTAACACATTCCTACTGAAAGGTAGATTTTTGTGCCAGAGAAGATAATTTAGAAGATAACCCAAACAGTGACACCAAAAAAGCTACAAGAAATAGATAAATCTATTCAATTAAATACGGCATTTATCCTAAATGTATTTATTGTACTAAAGATCTATAATTATATCAGAAGATACTCATACATTTCACCTTTAAGGAGTAATTGTATCACTTCATTTTCTAAAAAAAATTAAGTGCTTATCTCAAAAGTAAAAAATGGAAAACAACATAAATGGGAATTTGCAGTAAGAAGTAAGAACCATACTTTCTTCCTCACACCTTCAATGTTAAGATGTTGAGAATGGAGAAAATGGCCATGAGGCTTAACTGGCATCCATATCACAGAGAATATGAAAATGAAAAATTATTAAAATCTATATATCTATGATAAGGGACCTCAATTTGTAACACAGATCTAAGAGGCAGGATGCAATTTTCCTTGTATCTTAACTGACTAAAAACATTGCTATATCCTTCTTCTGTTTTACTTTCTTATCATCGGGAAAGATCTATTAGAGATGTACTAGTTGGTTTAAAAATAAATAAACAAATAAAATAAAATAAAAGAATCCTCATTCATGTTAAGTACAATGTTTTTCCCTTAGTCCATAAGGACCTTCGCTATGAATGTCATTCCTATGCTGTCAAATTACTGAAGTTTCTACATAATACAATAAATACAGAACATTTAGCATCCATACAAGATTAAAAATATATATAAAATAAAATAAAACATGAACTGTTGTAAAAACTGATAATTGAGCTTCTATATATCCCTCCGAGCCTCCATTACTCTTTTTGGTTGGTCGAATCCTCCATATGTGTGGCGTGTAAAACGACAAACTAGTATTGATGAAAAACTGAAAACCCAAGGTCCCAAACTAACATCACCATTCTCAAAAATATTCACCGATTTCTTTCTTCCTTATTTTTTTTTTTTTTCATACTTCTCAATTTTCATCCACCCCTTTTCTAGGTAAGTCACAGTTCTTCAATCTCATCCTTCCCTTGTTCTCCACTTTAAAACAAATCTTGAGAATATAAAATCCAGACATCCTTAAGATAATGCAACTATTTAATCAGTGAACTCATGTTTTCTAGCAAGTTGTCAACAGTATGGTCATACAAATGATTTTTGTACTCTTTTATGTGTCACTCAATCCATATTTTCTCATAGATAATGTGTCATTCAACTCCATAAAATCATTCACCCAACCAGAAATGGTTATTGAGATTTGAGTTGCAAAAGAAGTGAGTAGTTAAATACTAGGCATGAACTTTATGATAGAAATGTTATCATGACATTGCTCCATGGATCATCAAAATAATGATTGTTCAATCAAATTTCAAAAGGACCCCCTGCTTTTAACATTAGAATTATTATATTTCAACTTAGAAAGTTTTTACATTTATGGTGCACAAAATTCACTCCAGAGCTTTAATCCATTGACAAAAAGAATACAGCTCCTTTCAATCCAATCTTCAGTTCTACTCACAATAAAATTGGTTCATTATAAATAGCAATTATTAGCATGCTTCATATAAAAGATGTCCAATTTGAAAATCATCCCCAAACTACCATAAACATGTTGTGCCAATCCATGCAAAGATCACGTGTCAGTTACATCAGAAGTTTACTCATTTGCTTCTCAATAAAAAGTTGTTCTTATTAGTGAACTCAAATCTATGCCCATAGAAACAGCTATGGGTAGAAAACTCAGATTTCCCGACTTAAGTTGGAAAGCCTAAGCTCGAGAATGGATAATTTACGGTACTATTCGGTATTAAGTGCTGTATTTGCAACACATAATTTCATTAAACATGTTTATTTGATAACAAATATTCGATCAGTACTTCTAAAAACAGCTTAAAAGTAAGTAAATGGGACCTAATTATCACTTATCCCAAAATGTGAAAAGTTGAAGGGTTTTAAAAAGGAAAATTTACAACAGACAGATATACAATCATGTTAACTTCATAAAGATAGTTACATCCTCTACAGTCAAATTCCAATCTTTTGTCAACAAGTCATGACATATTGTCATGTTTTGCGAGATATATGATCACTGGAATTAACCCTTTAGCATCCTCAAAATAAGCTAGAGGGAGGCGATCTGATCAAACCTTGATATTACTTTGCACAAACAATTGTAACAAATTGTCAAGTTCTTGGCTTCAAATATTTTTTTTTTTTCTTTTTTCTTTTTTTTTTTCTTTATCCTACTTCAATAAATTCAAGACATTTATTGCTAAATTTAGTAGTTCCCATTATTCAGCTATAATTAATATTTTTGATGGCCAATTATGACATTAAGGTCCCTTGTTAAACTGACAGATTACTGTAGAGTGGCATTTGTTGTCATATAATTGTTTTTTCATATTCTGTAGATGTTACCCTTTAAGAATGTTACTATACGACCCTTGAACGAATAATCATAAAGCAAACATATTTTTTTCAATAGTGGTTGTGTCAGGCCTCTTAAAGCACCCCATAAACCACCACCAGGATTCAGTTTTCATACTCATCAAACAATTTTAATAAATTCATTACTCAAAAATTAACAATGCCAAACAAGTTTCTAAAAAATATCCAAATTCACAATTAAATTCAACTTTAAATTTCTATAGCTTAATTTTCAATTTAATCAGAGAGCACCTAAGTCTTCTACATCAGTCTACTGAAGCCAAATATATATATATATATATAAAGAGAGGAGGAATATATTCATGGTAAATTACCTGATCTGCCACCGCATATAAGAGTGCAATAATACAGGGCAGACAACAGCAAACAGCAACACCAATTACACATGCCGCAGCAACACAAATAACAACAAAGAACACATCAAATGCCAAAAATGTAATACAAAGCCTGCAAAAGAGAACCATTTAATAAATTTTTCAACACACTAAAAACCAAATTTTGAAGTTAAAGCCTCACTAGAGAAGAATATGTTCATGCGAACCAGTAAAGTTGAGGTGAATCACGTGTCAAACTTTCGCCACCAGCAGATATCCAATAGAATCCGATGATCCACCAAATAAATGAAAACATCGTATTTGCAGACTCGAGATGCTTAGCAACACTGCCACAGTAAATCCAGATTAAACTGATTAGGAACTTCTTTTGCGAGAAATAAATATCAAAAAACTCAAGATTAAACTGATTAGATACAACCTAGTACACCACCAATGTAATGCCCTGATAGTAACGGAATATTGGCATCAATTCACTGGCCAATTTATAAACTACTCCATCCCAAATAATTTGTCCAATACTCGTTCATTTCTGAGAAGTCCAAAGTACCATATTTTACAACATTCTAAAATTACTCTCAAAATATTTGAGTGGGAAAAAAAAAATTAAGATACAAAAAGAAAAGATAAGAGGCAGCAATTACTCACATAACAGTGACTTAAAAGCAGTTTAATATAGAAGACTTAAGTAGAAAAGCAGCATTGGAGGAGAGAGAAGATGTAGCACAAGGCAACTGGCAACAAAAATTTTCTAGACCATTAGCATTCGGAGCGTCCTATGTGCCAACTCCAAAAACTGGACACGTCAGCATACAAGTGAGACTACTTTGCACAAGCATTGATAAGCAAAAAATTAGAAAAAAGCCTTGCTTCTATATTTTTCCGTGATTAAACACGACTCTAATGCATTTGAAAACTTGAATCTGGTCTAATAGCACCTTTCCTGATTCCCTATGAACTGTTGATTAAGTAAAATTTAAGGCCTTTGACAGTGACTGAGTATTTGTAAAAGTGATAAATAAATTTTTGAGATTTTGTTGATATCAAAGTGGAGCAGCTTGCGACCAACTTGTTTGGGAAGTTTATACAATACATCAACTACAGATTGATAGGAAATGAAGGCTTTCACTCGCCGCCAAAACAAGGTAACAGTTATGGCATTTACAGATAATAAAGTCTCCTCGTTTTCGCTTTCGTTCAATAATGTCTCAAAGACAACTAGGCATTGTTGGTTGGGTACATTTCTTTAGGAATGCATTTAGTTGCAATGCCTCCATGTTTAATTGGGACAGAAAAAATTGTGGGCAAAGACTCTGCACTTTTCTAACCCATTTCTATACTAGAGATTCCTAGGCTTAGTATGAATTCAACCAAATCACATCCAGATATATTTAGCAGGTTCGTGCATAAATTGAAAAATCCTTATATTCTAGTCCAAGAAAATAGCAAAAAAATAAATGGAAATCCTTAATACAGTTCTTCCTCAAATTCATCTAAACTCCTTAGCTATTGAACCAATTGCAAAGTGTGCCCATGACCTAGCAGCCATGATTAAATGCATTTCTTATTGGTAGTTCAATCAACATGTTGATATGATGTGATTGACATGGTTTGCTATTTCCGACATGATTTGGCAATTACAACTTAGAGACCTACAAGGTTACTTCAATAAGCAGCCCACCTGCTGCTAATGTAATAAGACTAAACATGCAGCAATTCATCATCACATGTTCGAAGAAAATGTTCCACTTTCAAAAATAAAAAAAGGGAAGGGGGGCTCTAAACTATGAACTTTCTCTACTGTCCAATATGCTAAATGTTCAGTATAAGTATCAGTACCAATCACTTTCACCCACCCACAAACAACATGTGCATCCATAATCTACATGCATGCACCAATCTGAAGATTATTATCATATTTAAAAAAAATAAGAATTTATATAAATTAGCTTATCGAGTCTAGCCACACACAGAACCAAGAAAAAAAAAAAATCCAACGTCATAAGTTTTCTTCATCTATCTTGATGGCATGGACGCTTCTTGTTTGTCTATCTGTTTACATGTAACGCACTTGTCCAACACCCAAACACTTCTTGAGCACTCCTTGACATCTCTTTCATGGTTAAGACATTTTAAAATACTTTTTCCATCTAGCCAGTTAGCATATACTTAACATTGCATAGATGACAGCTAAACCATTCTGTCAAGACAAGGCTTTCTTTAGTATAGCAAAAGGCTATGATGGCAAAGAAGAACAAATTAAAGGTTACACACATTAAAATAAAATTATTAATATAACATCTGACATCAGTTGTTATAGTACAATACATAATATGTAAGCCCACATTTTTTTGTTTTTGATAAGTAAAATACGTTAATTCTTTTAGGGGATGAACCTACCACAGTAGCTGCTTAGGCCCTCACACGTTGTGTTGCGCTACTGGCTTGGCTTGGCCTCCCATGTATAATTGTTCTCTTGGAGGATTGGGTATTAGAGGAGGAGAAAAATCATCATGCTTATGTGATTCCGTGTACATATACATATATTTTTTTTCTTTTCATTGACAAGAAACACACCCACAACTCACACACCCACTTTGCCGGATGCTGGGTGCTCACCATGTCCTATTTTGGTAAGATTTTACCTTGTCCACATGATCACGTTCATGCATGATAATTCCACACATATTTCCATAAAGGAGTCTACAACTTCAATTATTGAATTAATTACTAACCTTATATATGAAATAACCATCTTTCCGGGCATATTACACAGCAAAGAAAAAGACTCTTAAGACAGTATTCACATTTATAAAATAAAAATAAAAAAAAGTTAATCTTTTTGTAACAATTCAAAACAATAAAGCAAATAATTGGAGTTTAGCATACACATGAGAAAAAATTAGGAAAATGAGGAAAAAGACGCAAATCACTTTTTACAATACCTGGTTTCATCTTCATTTTGATGCTGAACATAGTCCCCAGGCTCCCCTCCATCACTTCCCAAACTCGAATCTGAATTCCCACTATTCCACCCACCGCCGCCGCCGCCGCCGCCGCTTTGTTCAAGGAACGAACCATCAGGTGAATCACTCAGCCTTCGCTTGTACTCCAGGTCTACGCAGACCATATGAAGCACACACTGAAACGCATATCCAAAGATCCAGAGCCTCAACGGCATCAGCGGTGTCTCATACCGACTCATAATCAGCACAATCACCGCGACGATGATGAACGCGAAGTTCCAAACGAGGTCTAGGATCACGATCGGCCGCGAGTACGCCCAATCGCTCTGCCGCTCCTCAATTTGCTCCGCCGCCGCCTCCCTCACCCGCATCGACGGCTCGCGCATCATCCGTCGGCTGCTGGCGCGGCGGAGGAACCGCGCGGCGCCGCGGAGGCTCGGCGGGCGGCGGACGAAGCGGCGGCTTCGGAAGATCTGGTCAGAGACTGAGCTCCCGAGCAACGGCGTCGTGTCGACGGGGTTGTCATCGGCCGGAGAACGAGGTGGTCTCGCCGTCGACATCGTCGGAAACTGTATATATAATTACTAGAATTGGTGTGGATCGATTCAAGTGGGAGTTGAGAAGATTGAATTGATTTGGCGCATCTTTTGAAATGAACCCTAGCTTTGATCGGACGGATTGTAAGAGGTTTTGAATTGGATGGTTTGGATTGGACTGTTACTGTTGTCGATGATTTCACTGTTTTGTGTTTTGTCGGCGTCAATGTTTCAAATGTGAATATTGCTACCGTTCCAAGGGTTTATGGACATTTATGGCATGTGAGAAGGAGCGTATATTCAAAATCGACAATACTCAGCTCTCAGACATAAGGGTAGTCAAACTACTATTTTTAATTTAATAGGTAAATATCTATTCATTATTTTTAATTTAATAATTAAAAATTACATGTCATTTTATGGATACCTAAGAGCATCACCTCTAACCTTTGTCTATATTTTTTATATATATAAATCTGATGGGTCATGATGAATTTACACACAAATGTTAAATTATTTAATGTTAGTTTTAACCGTTATTTTATACTTTTGTGTAAAAATATATCTCCTAATAACAATTAACCATGTGTCATGTCAGATCCTGCATAACTTCTACTTAATATATGGCTAATTCTTTAATGCAATGAGAATGAGAAATGAGAAAACAAATATGTTAATTTTGCAGTGTAATCTTTTTACACATTGGTGATGTGTCAAAATTTACACATTATAAATAATCATGTATATTTTAAAATATATATATATATATATATATATATATATATATATATATATATATTAACATATTGTTAGATATGCTCTAAATATTAGTATTGTCCATTCAAAAAAGAAAAGGAGGTTTTCTATACCTACAGGATCTTTATGGACATTTAAGTATCAAGAGATTTAAATCATTAGTAACAAGTAAATAACTCGACTTTAAATTATCTTATAATTAAAAATAGACGAAGTTGAAAGAAAAAAGAGAAAACAACAAAAGACCATGCGAGCGAGTACAGAACTTTGGTTGCACTCGCGGGTATACAGATAAAGATCGAAAGCGTTGGAGTCAGTTGGACAGGTGTGATGTAAGGAAAGGAAAAGGCCAAAACGGGTTTTGAAAGCAAAAGAGGGCCCACGTAGCCCCTTAGTTACAAGAATTGATGATGATGGCGGGACTCCAGTGATCTACACAAAAAGCAACCAAACACGTATACGACGAAGTTACGAACTAATTAAATTCCAATTTTTTTTTTTTTTTTTAAATTCCAAAAAAAAGTTACGAACTAATTGGCGGTATTTATTTCCCGCCAAAGCATGATATATACTCGTTATTATATAAATATATATTAGTACTGAATAATAGTATACGAATATATTATATATATATGAATTATTATATATAAATAATGCTAATTACTTATATTTATTACTAGGAAAAAGCATATGCGATGCATGTGTTGAATATTTTTGTAAGTAAAGTAATAAAATTTTATAGAAAATAAAACAGTCAATTTGTGATAGGTTTTATAAAAATTATTTTATTTTTTTTATTATATTTTCTTTTATTAAAAAAACTCATAATAAATAAATAAATAGGTAATATGTGTTATAATTTTCTATAAATTCTTCTAAAAACTCTTTTTATGTCAATTAATAAATATTTTTTTACATTAATAATTCTTACCTAATTGGATTTCAATAAATAAATAAATAACTAATTTGTGTTACAGTTTTATATAAACTCTTTTAAAATATCTTTTTATATCAATTAATAAATAATTTTTAAAATTAACAATAGTTGCCTAATAAGATTTTTTTTATTAAAATACTCAAAATAAATAGATAAATATGTAATTTGTAGTAGAGTTTTTCTAGTCTAATTAGATTTTCTTTTATTAAAAACTTATAATAAATAAATAAATAGGTAATTTTTTTAAAGTTTAATAGAAACTTTTTAAAAAAAATGTTTTTATATCAATTAATAAATATTTTTATATTAATAATTCTTGTCTAATTAAATTTCTTTTTATTAAAAAACTCATAATAAATAGATAAATAGGTAATCTGTGCTAGAGTTTTATATAAACTCTTTTAAAACCTCTTTTTAGATCAATTAATAAATAATTTTTTATATTAATAATACTTGTCTAATTAGATTTCCTTTTATTAAAAACTCTTAATAAATATATAAATAGGTAATATGTGTTAGAATTTTATAGAAACTCTTTAAATATTATATTTTTGTCTAGTGTGATAAAGTTTTATTGAAAATAAAATATGTAATTTGTGATAGAGTTTTATAGAAACTATTTTACTTTCTTTAAATATATCATTGTCTAATTAGATTTTATTTTATTAAGAAACTCATAATAAAAGTTAATTTGTGATAGAGTTTTAGAAAAATTATTTTATTTTATATATCAATTAATAAATATTTATAATATTAATAATTATGGTCTAATTAGATTTTCTATTATTAAAAAATTCATAATAATAAATAGATAAATAGGTTAATTTAAATTTCATTAGATAGATTTTAGAGTTTGATAGAGTTTTTTTTTTATTTTAAAAAAACTCTTTTCATATCAATTAATAAATATTTTTTTTATATAAATAGATACTTAAATACTGAAACTCTTTGCACATTTAATAATAGTATTAATAAAAACTCTTTTTATATCAATTAATAAATATTTTTTTATATAAATAAATAAATATTGAAACACTTTAGATTATCTTTTATTATTATGAATTTTTTAATAATAAATACTTTGACAGAGCTTTTGTATTTTTTTCTGAAAATTAGATTTTCTTTTATTAAAAAAATCATAATAATAAATAGATAAATAGGTTAATTTAAATTTTATTAGATAGATTTTAGAGTTTTCTAGAGTTTTTTTTTTTATGAAAACTCTTTTCATATCATTTAATAAATATTTTTTTATATAAATAAATAAATATTGAAACTCTTTGCACATTTAATAAATATTTTTTATATAAATAAATAAATACTGAAACTTTAGATTTTCTTTTATTAAAAAGTTCATAATAATAAATAGATAAATAGGTTAATTTTAATTTTATTAGGTAGATTTTAGAGTTTTACAAATTTATTTATTTATTTATTTATTTATAAAAACTCTTTTCATATCATTTAATTAATATTTTTTATATAAATAAATAAGTACTGAAATACTGAAACTCCTTGCATGTTTAATAAAATTTGTTTATATAAATAAATATTGAAATTATTTGGCAGAGTTTTTATATTCTGTATTTTATATATAAATAAATAAATACTGAAACTCTTTAGCGAAGCTTCTTTAATTCTGGGTCTATGCCTCTCTGAATTTCTTTCTTTATATCAATTAATAAATATTTTATAATAAATAAATAAATAGGTAATTTGTGTTAGAGTTTAATATAAACTCTTTTAAAAACTCATTTTATATCAATTAATAAATATTTTTTATTCTAATAATTCTAGTCTAATTAGATTTCTTTTATTAAAAAAACTCATAATAAATAGATAAATTGGTAATTTATGTTAGAGTTTTATAAAACCTCTTTGAAAATATTTTTTTTATATTAATTAATAATTAATTTTCTATAAGAGGTCTAGAAGGCATGATTATTATTTCTTTAGTTTTATAATTTTATAAGAGGTTGAAGATGCAAGAAATTCATACTCTCTTTCTTTCTCTATAATTCTTACATTTCAACAAAAAATCTCCTCCCCTTTTCTTTTCATTCATTCTCCTATTTATAGATATTTACAAATGTTGACGGATTGCTGGATCTGGGCCTGTTCCTCCATAAGTCCTGGTCACCTTTGATGGGCTTATTCGCGTTCGGCCCATATGGCAGTGTCTTTTTATGGGCCGACCCAGCTATACGGACCGGATGTCGTGTTTGCAAGTCATATCCGGCCCATGTCGTCCTGGGCCTCCTCAACTGCCCCCATAATTGCCCCTTATTTAATAAGGGGGTAATTATTGATGGCGTCTCATCATGACGTTGACGGCTCGAGAAACCCACGTGGGGGAACGGACGGTCAGATCCAGAATCAATGTTCCTGGGCTCAATGAATTTCTCGCCTTCCTGACGCTTCGGCCCTCGGGTCCCCCTCGCCTTTATAAGGCTCTAGAATACCACTTCATGCCTTTTTACCGTCTCCATCATCAGTCAAATCTCTCTCTTTTTAGAACAGTGCTAAGCTTTTTCTGGTGAAATCCTTCAAGAGTCATTCTTCCAGCGATCTTACAGTGCTCTTTGTTGCTTTCTACCTCAGAGGTTAGTTTTGTTCCTTTTTACTTTCGGCAGGCTTCTTTTTACCCCTTTTAGATCCTTCAAACACTTCCACCATGGTTGTAGATCTAGATGTTCTTCGTATGAGACTTAGACTTCCTGACAACATCGAAGTTAGGGTTTGCCCTAAGGATGTTAATATTATGACCGGTGCCGGCCTCCTGCCCGGCGAAGTTTTATTTACAACCTTTAACTGAATGTCGTTAGGTTCCCTCTGCACCCCTTCTTTAGTTATGTCTTCAATAGACTGGGGATATCACCCCTGCAGGTAAACCCCAATATCTTTAGAATCATATCTGCTATGCTTCTGTTGATTCGTGACAGAAGTCTGGACCTTGACCTCATAGATCTTCTTCTGTGTTATAAGGTCAGTAAGATCCAAACTAACGAGCCCTTCTACCACCTCTACCCGTTCGAGAAGATGTCCATATGTACGGACACAATAAAATCTGAAAAGGGTTGGAGGGATAACATCGTGGGCATTAGTGGGGCTTGGTCTTCGCCGGCTGCAGAGGGTTACCTAATCCCGAGCGCCTTTGGCGTCTGTTCTGTTTCCTCATATAAGAAATTCAAATCTCACAAACATGATTGCCCCTGCGAAACATGCGTTCCCCGCTTTTGTATTTTCTTATGCCGCTCCTTAGGAATACCTTGTGATGACTTGAGCTACAGTGTTTGCAGGGATAGGAGTAATTACTTGAAGAAATACGTTCTGAATGATATTCCTTCCTGCTCAGACCTCCTCACTTCAGACAACCTCCTAGCGCTCTCATCCCTCGGCTACAACATGAGCAGGCTTCAGATTCCTTCTTTTGGCAGGAAGAAAAATACTCCCCCAGCCACTCCTGCTGCTGGGGCAACCTCCTCTCCTGCATCAGCCTCTTCCTCAGCCACCATCTCTGACACTATCCCGAGCACGGTGGCTACTGACTCTGTTGTCAGCACCCCTGCTGCCAACTCGAGCGCGTCTCCCCAAATTACCACAGCCCCTGCTGCCGCGGGGGGCGCTCGGGACAAAGAACGAGGCAAAAGGCCTCATCCTGACAGTGGAGTCGATCCTGAGGAGGAACCTCTCATAAGAAGGACCCGGGTCTCCGGGCCAGGTGCTCTCTTGCATCGCCCGGTCAGAGCTCCTGCCCCCTTCGGGCCTATTGCAGCTGGTGCCTCTGCTTCTGCTTCAGGCTCCCCTTCTCTGCCCACTTTACCACCATGGGCCCCTCGGTACACCCGAACGGATTGGACGTTCGTGAAACCGAACGAGACCATGCTGAAGGATGGCCAGACCGCCATGGCGTACTATAGGAGCATGTGGACTCCGAAAGACCTTGAGGCGGCGAAAGGCCTATCCCAGAAGGATGTGTTCAGCCGCTTTCCCCAATCTGCCATGGAGGTGACTTTTATTTTCCAACTCATGAATTCTCTCATATTATTTGGTCTTGCCTTCGCCCGACCCGACTATTGGCTTAACCGTTATTAATGTACATCTATGCAGACTTTGTTCGGAATGATGGCTATGCAGAAGCAGGTAGAGATGGGGAACGCTAGGGCTCGTAAGTTTTCTGATAGCCTGGAGGTGGCCAATAAAGAAAACGACCTTCTCGCCAGCAAGAATACCGAGGTACTGGCTCGGCTTGAAAAAACCGAACAAGAAAGAGATGTCCTGAAGAAGGAGAACGACTCTCTTCAGGATGAGAAGGATGCCCTCCAGCTGGAAAAGAGCGTCTGGCAGACTGAGCGTGATTCAATCAGAGACGAAAAAGCAGAGCTCCAGCGCCTTCTGGCTGATGAACAGTCTGCTCGGATGGCTTTTGAGAAGAGAGCTCTGGACGAGCGTACCGCTCTGATTGATACAATCAGCAGAGTGAACGGTGGGATGCTGGCTCTTCATGCTCGGTTCTCAAGGGTCGGCGCTCTTAGATATGCTCAAGGATTCCGAGAAGGTTTCTCCGACCGAGTTCCGGATGAGGGTCAGACCAGCTCCACTCCAGATGAGGTCGACAAGGATTTAGGGATCGACCCTCTGGGGGTCTATGTTGACCCAGAACCCACCGAAGCGGAGCGCATATTTGATAAGTGCCAGGACATTGCTTCCTCAAGGATCATTACAGCTCCTTCTACCGCTCTGTCTCTAACCGCTCCTCAATCGTCAACTGTGGTACCTCCCATAGCCACTGCTGACGTTGACCCCCAGCAGAATGATTCTGTCATTCATCTTGATTCCCCACCTCGTGAGGCTGAGACGGCTGGTGGGACCGAGGAGGCGGTTCGGCACAACCAGGATGCTGTCGGTACGGAGGCAGCTAGCTAGGACTCCTCCGGACTCTTCGATTCCATACTTTTTTTTTTTGTAACAATGTGACTTGAATATCTCATTTTTTGTAAACTCAATGCTTATTATGAATGAAATGACAGAACTCTTTTTCCCTTTGTGTTGTGCTCTGTTCAACCTATTTTCAATACATATATACCTTTTCTTTCTTTTCTTTTATATTAACTCTGTCGTGTGCTTGTTTATGGCAAGTGTCTGGCGTTCGGCTTATGGTGCCTGCTGCCACTTGTCTTGCTTAAGTGCCTGGCGCTCGGCTAGAATGCCACTTGCCACTTGGCTTTAAATTTTTAGCAAGTGTCTGGCGTTCGGCTTATGGTGCCAGCTGCCACTTATCTTGCTTAAGTGCCTGGCGCTCGGCTAGAATGCCACTTGCCACTTGGCTTTAAATTTTTAGCAAGTGTCTGGCGTTCGGCTTATGGTGCCAGCTGCCACTTATCTTGCTTAAGTGCCTGGCGCTCGGCTAGAATGCCACTTACCACTTGGCTTTAAATTTTTAGTAAGTGTCTGGCGTTCGGCTTATGGTGTCAGCTGCCACTTGTCTTGCTTAAGTGCCTGGCGCTCGGCTAGAATGCCACTTGCCACTTGGCTTTAAATTTTTAGCAAGTGTCTGGCGCTCGGCTAGAATGCCACTTGCCACTTGGCTTTAATTTTTATTTTTTATATTTTATTTTTTATTTTTTAGCAACCCATTGAAGTGGAAAGTTTTTTTTGTAAACTTCAGTAATTTGCACATTCATACGTACTTGATTGACAACAAACAACATCCAACTAAAGCCGAAACTTAGCTTTTATTGGTAGTACCTCTTCAGAGACGTGGCGTTCCAGGGCTTGCTGACCAACCTTCCCGCCATGGTTTCCAACGTATATGCTCCCTTGCCTATGACTTCTGCGATCTGTATGGGCCTTCCCAGGGTGGCATCATTTTTTTGACTATCCCCACCTTTCTTTTCAGAACCAGATCGCCAGGGGCAAAATCCCTGTGTTTCACTCTTTTGTTGTGACTATTCGCCAATACTTGCTGATATGATGCTAACCTTATAGCTGCAGCGTCCCTCCTTTCGTCTATCATATCGAGGTTCAATCTTAACATCTTGTCGTTCTGATCTCGACTCCATGCTAAGCTTCTGATAGTGGGGACCAAGTGCTCAACCGGTATAACTGCCTCGGTACCATATGCCATTGCAAACGGGCTCTCCCCAGTCGGCCGCCTTGGGGTGGTTCTGTAAGCCCATAGAACGTTCGGGAGCTCATCCAACCACTTCCCTTTATGGTCTTCCAGCTTCTTCTCAATGCAGGCGAAAATGGTTCTGTTTGTGATTTCTGCTTGTCCGTTGGCCTGAGGATGACTTACTGCAGCCAACTTCTGGTTGATTCCATACTCCTCCAGCAGCTCTCTTACTTGCCTGCTGTCGAGGTTCGTGCCATTATCCATGACTATTGATCTTGGAACGCCGAAATGGCAGATAATATTGTTCCAAATAAATCGTCTCACATGAGTCTGAGTCACGCTAGGATATGGTTCTGCTTCCACCCACTTAGTGAAATAATCCGTGGCCAGTAACACATACTTGTTCTGAGCTCTTGCAGTTGGCAGAGGACCGACCACATCCATCCCCCATTGCGCGAAAGGCCATGGCGAGGCCATTACGTGCAATTCCTCAGGTGGTTGGTGGATCAATGGTCCATATCGTTGGCATTTATCGCACCTTCGAGAGAACTCCTTCCGCATCTCTTGACATGTTTGGCCAGAAATACCCTTGTGTCATTGCTTTATGCGCTAACGATCTTCCCCCAGAATGATTGCCACACACACCCTCATGAATAGCTCGCAATACCTGCTGCGACTCCGCGGGGGTGACACACTTCAAGTATGGGCCAGAGTAGGATCTTTTGTACAGCTGGTTACGCACGATGGCGTACTTTGCAGCATTCTTTTTGAGTTTCCTAGCTTCATCCCTTTGCATAGGCAAAACGCCATCTCGAATATAAGTAATGATGGGGTCAATCCAACTCGGTTCATATGGTATGACGTTGACTTGCCAAGGGTCAGAGTCCAAGGGTTCTTCGAAAATAGATGGCTGGGTCAATATTCCTACTGGAATCACCCTCGCCAATGTTTCACCGGAACTCGAAGCACTACATGCTAACCGGTCCGCATCTGCATTCTGTTCCCTCGGTAGCTGTATGAATTCAATCTTTGCAAAGTCCTTGGCTTTATACAGAACGGCAGAACGATATGCCCCCATCGTGTCATCCTTGGTCGCGTACTCACCATTTACCTGCCGAACAATCAACTGCGAGTCACTATACACAGTCAAACTTTTGACCTGTAGCTCTCTGGCCAACTTTAACCCATTTAGCAACGCCTCGTATTCCGCTTCATTATTGGTGGCTCGGAACTCAAGTCTGAGTGCTTGACTCAAAGAAGTACCCTCTGGGGTTTGCAGTTTGACCCCAATTCCAGCCCCCATCTGGTTAGAGGAGCCATCCACAAAAAGTTTCCAAGAGCCGCATCTAAGGTCTTCTTCCGTATCCTCGGAATCACATTCTAGCAGGAAATCGGCTACCGCTTGCCCTTTGACAGCTGTTCTCGGCTCATACGTTATGTCAAATGAACTCAACTCTATGGCCCACTTTGTCATTCTGCCCGAGAGCTCTGGCTTGTGCATAAGCGTTCTGATTGGAAAAGTTGTTAGAACAGCTATAGGGTGGGATTCGAAATAATGCCTCAACTTTCTTTTTGCATTTACAAGTGCAAGTATCACCCGTTCGGCCTTTGAGTACCTTTGTTCTGCCTCTGTCATTGTTTTGCTTACATAAAATACCGGGTATTGCACCCCTTCCTTGCAACGAATCAGAACGGCACTTGTCGCGACACCAGATACTCCAAGATATAGAAATAACTTTTCTTCTGGATCCGGGGCTGACAGGACTGGTGGATTCTGCATATATTCCTTCAAATGAGTCAATGCTTGTCGTTGCTCATCCCCCCAGACCTGCCTTCCATGGCTCCGAATCGTGTCAAAGAACGGCTTACAGTGATCTGACAATTTTGAAATGAATCGACTTAATGCAGCCATTCGTCCTGTGAGGGCTTGCACCTCTCTGATCGTCTTTGGCTCGGCATTCTTAATCAAAGCCTCTGCTTGAGCGGGGCTAACTTCGATGCCTCTACGGTTGACCACGTGTCCCAAAAACTGACCGGAACTCACACCGAACGAGCACTTGGTTGGATTGAGCCTCATCCCATATCGCTTCAGTACATCAAATACATCTTGCAGATGCTTCAGATGATCATCCTTCTTCCTACTCTTTACCACCATATCATCAATATAGGCTTCCACAATCTTTCCCATTTGATTCTTGAAAATTTTGCTAACAAGTCTTTGATAAGTTGCTCCCGCATTCTTTAGTCCGAAAGGCATAACTTTGTAGCAGTATGTTCCTCGCTCGGTTACAAAAGAAGTTTTTTCTTCATCTGCGGGGTCCATAGGGATCTGATTATAACCTGAATAAGCGTCCAGAAAGGTTAAACGCTCATACCCGGTGGTGGCATCCACCATTTGATCAATCTTAGGCAGCGGGAAGCTGTCCTTTGGACAGGCTTTGTTCAAATTGGTGAAATCAATGCATACTCGCCATCTCCCATTCTTCTTCTGCACGACAACGACGTTGGACAACCAATCGGGGTAGTGCACTTCTCTGATAAATCCCGCATTAAGCAACCTATCAACTTCTTCCGCTATGATTTGATTGCGTTCTGGAGCAAATCTTCGTTGCTTCTGTTTCACTGGTTTGAAATTGGGATTGACATTCAGGGAATGACAGGATACGGAGGGATTAATTCCAGGCATGTCTAGGTGACTCCATGCAAATACGTCGGCATTGTGGGACAAGAAGTCCACTAGCTCTTGCTGCTCTTCTCTGGTCAGTCTTATACCTACTCTGGTAGTTCGTTCTGGCCTGGACTGATCGATCTGCACATCCAGAAGGGGCTCTTCGGTCAAGTCAACTGACTCCTCCACCCTGTTCTGCTCGGGCGGAGGTTCCTGTAATTGCTATCTGGGGCTTGCCGATCGGACGGACGCCTTCCTTTTCCCAGCATACTTTAGTGTGACGGAATAACACTCTTTGGCTGCAACCTGATCCCCCCGAATGTCTATCACTTTATCTCTATTGGGTCCGAGGCACCTCATGACCTGATGCAGAGTTGAGGGTACACCTTGGACTCTGTGAATCCATCCTCTTCCCATCAGGAGATTATACGAGGGGTGAATTTCTACAACCACAAAAGTTTCCATAAGAGCTCGTTCTGCAGCTTGAACTTCTACTTCCACCATCCCGACGGGCTCCACCCTCTTTCCATCGAACCCTAACAGGGGATTTCCAGTGGGCTTGAGCCTCTCTGGTTTAATCTCGAGCCGATTAAATGTGTCCCTCGGCATGACATTCGCACTGCTCCCGGGATCGATCAGAACTCTGCGCACCAAGCAGTCTGCCACTGTTAAACTGACTACCAGCGGGTCTTCATGGGGGACTTGAACACGCTGCAGGTCTGTCCTGTCGAACTTTATCTGCATCGACGTGATCTGCTGGTGTAGAGTATTCACACTGCTGACCCTTTTCTTCATCTGCGCCTACCGTAGGCGCGCTCGGAGTAGCTCATCTGACTCTTCGCTAGGCTCGGGTCGACCGTGGATAGCATTGATTATACGAACTGGTTGTGAATTGTGGGAGCTTTATTTATGACCCCTTTTTATTTGTTCCGCCGGTCGATTCTGCTCTATCGCCGAGCCTTGAACATAACTCGCGAACTCCCCTCTAGCTATCAACATCTCCACTTGCCTTCTCAAATTCCTGCATTCGTTAGTCTGATGACCGAAATTGGAATGGAAAGCACAATGTTTAGTCTGATCCCTCTGTTCGAGGGGTTGCCTAATTGGCAGTGGTGGATGAAACTTATCTTTGTTCTCCTGATATAGCCTCGCCAGAGTGACCTTCAGTGGAGTAATCATCTCTTCCTCCCTGGACCTCTTTTCTGCCTTCCAGGAGGTCTGACGCTGCGGCTGAGTTTGCTTCTGCCTGATCTTTGCCTTGGACTTCTCCTCGGTCGACACGAGCGACGCTGTCCGAGCATTGGCTGCCTCCTCTTCTTCTAGGCGCACAAAGCCGTCGGCTCTTTCATTAAGTTCATCCATAGTCGTCGGCGTGTTCACTACCAGACTGGTATGGAACGGAGTGCCAAGTGTCATGGCCAACTTGAAGGCTTGAACCGCTGTAGAAGGGTGGCATTCGATCACCATACTCTTAGTGAGATTAAACCTGGTGAGAAAAGCCTGGAGACGTTCATCTTTGTGCTGTCTCATTGTGAATAGGCTTGAGATGTCCTTTGGCGGGCGCTTGTTCCCATAGTACTGACTTATGAACCGATCGCACAGATCTCGGAAGCTACCAATGGAGCTCTTAGGCAAGTTCTTGAACCAGCTGAGCGCCGGTCCAGCTAGGCTTGTAGGGAAACATTTGCACATTAAAGCATCGTTTTCCGTATTCAGGGCCATCTTCAACTGGATATGGTACACATGATCGATCGGATCGGTTGTTCCGTCAAACAGAATAAACACTGGCATAGCAAACTTCCTTGGATGAGGGGCATTCAGGATCTCGTCAGTGAATGGTGAATCAACCGTTTGAGCTGCGGATCGGAGCGCTTCATTCTCTCTTTGGCGCCCAGTGGTAGCTCTGTGGGCTACGGTTCTGCTCTCCGAACCGCGATGAGTGATTGTAGCCATGGAAGGCCGGTAGGACAGATCGAATGACCGTTCCTCTATGAGCTCTCTTTGCCACGGCGACGCAACTCGGCGGCGATCAACCTCTATCACCTCCTCTCGGTTGAACTTTTCCCGATGTGGATCTAAGGTCATGGCTTCATTCTGTCTGATCTGCTCATGTCGCGGATCAACGTAAGTCGATCCTTCGTGATCTTCAACTCAACGAACATTTGGCGGCAAATTGTCCATCATCCTTTCATCACGGTGGTGAGCTGACTGATTGTTCTCGTCCTGCTCGCCCTGATGCGCGATATTAGATTGAACACCTCCTTCACCGACCGGAAGTGGATGCGAAACCGCAGGTATTTGCTGATGTTGCATTCCAGCTTTCAATTCTGCATTCTCTTTTTTGAGAGCTTTGATCAAGTTCATCAACTCCTCAAGCTTCGTTTGCTGGATAGCCTCCATCGGATTGGAGCTTTCACCTATCATTATTCCTGAACGGAGTAAAGGCATTAATCTCAGATTCGTGAGTAGATCTGAGCTTCGTGAGTGCGAATTTTTCAGATCTGGTTTCGAATTCTCCGAATTATGCTTACGGTTGACGAGATCTGAATTGTCCGAATACTAAATCTGTCAGATCCTGCCACAATCGAGCAACTCGTTGTTGCGTTGTTCCGAAGCCACTTCCGCCAAAGCAGCAGGAACTAAGATTCTTCCAGAGTAGGTCACAATCGCTCAGATCTGGATCCAACTCCCAAAGATTGAGTTTCGTTTCCACGAATTGGTCTGAATTCACACAATATTGATCAGTTGATCAATCAATCTTTAACGCTTCCCACAGACGGCGCCAATTGAAGATGCAAGAAATTCATACTCTCTTTCTCTCTCTAGAATTCTTACATTTCAACAAAAAATCTCCTCCCCTTTTCTTTTCATTCCTTCTCCTATTTATAGATATTTACAAATGTTGACAGATTGCTGGATCTGGGCCTGTTCCTCCATAAGTCCTGGTCACCTTTGATGGGCTTATTCGCGTTCGGCCCATATGGCAGTGTCTTTTTATGGGCCGACCCAGCTATACGGACCGGATGTCGTGTTTGCAAGTCATATCCGGCCCATGTCGTCCTGGGCCTCCTCAGAGGTTTTCATGTAATCTTTTTTACTTAAAATCAATGTAGGACTTTGTAATTTGAATTAAACTCTTTTTATATTTTGTTAATTTGAATTAATTTTAATTTTATTAGGTAATTTTAAGTTTTATATAATTTATATCAATTAATAAATAAATATTGAAATACTGAAACACTTTGCACATTTAATAATAGTATAGATTTAATAGAGTCAATATCTTATCATTTTAAAAGAATGTAGTTGACCAAAATGTTAACGTGAACATAAAAAACACTGTTTACTCTCGTTGAAGTACCACTTTTAAACACATATCTATCATTTTTTGTGCATCAGATATCACTTTTATTTTAGATATAGAGGTACTACTTTTTGTGCAATATAAAAAGTGGTACCTGATGACAAAAAGTGGTACCTCATTAAGGATAAATAGTATTTTCTAATGTTTTTATATTTTCTAAACTACGAGACTTTGATTTTATTAAATGATAAATATAAGTCATTAACACTATTTATATGTAATAATTTCTTTAATTAATTGCACACACTGAACTTTATACATACGGTAGCGAGTCGTTGCTACCATATAGAAGTATATAGTTATATAAATATATATAATTCAGGGGCTGTTTAGTTTTAGTGAAATTTTTTTGAATGAAAATAATAATATATGGTGTTTATGTGATTTTTTCCCTTATATTATATATGATAGTATATTGTACCATTAAAATTTCTTCTCTTTTCTTTTTTATTAAAGAAGTACCTTTATTTTATTTTATTTTATTTTTTCCCACCAGTGTCTGTTACATTTCTTTGCCTTCACTTTCTCTCTAGAGTTCTATATAAAATGTTTTTCGTAACTTAATTATATCTTTAAAGAAACAAAGTCGGCAAAAAGGGTGGTTATGTTCAAATTTAACTTACAACAGTTGGATTTTGTGCATAAAACCTTTAATCGATACAAGCACATAGAATTGATTCATAATGTTCATAGCACTGCGAATTCTATTGATATTGCACTTCCGAACTTTGTATTGAATCAGCATCTGAACGCCTTATCGAAATCGGCCCGAACTGATGAAGCCCGCCAACTGTTTGACAAAATGCTCAACAGGGATGAGTTTACGTGGAATACAATGATTGCTGCTTATGCAAATTCAGGAAGATTACCTGAAGCTAGAAAGCTTTTTGATGAGACCCCGAAGAGGGATTCTATCACTTGGTCATCACTCGTTTCTGGGTATTGTCGACGTGGGTGTGAAGTCGAAGCATTGAGTTTGTTTTACCAAATGCAGTTCGAGGGGCAAAAGCCAAGTCAGTACACATTGAGCAGTGTTCTTAGAATGTGCTCGGCTAATGGGTTGCTCTTGAGAGGGGAGCAAATTCATGCTCATGCGATAAAGACCCGTTTGGATTCAGATGTTTTTGTTAATACTGCTCTTGTTGACATGTATGCAAAGTGTAAGTGCATTTCAGAAGCTGAGTATCTCTTTGAAATGACGCCAGATAAGAAAAATCATGTTATGTGGAGTGCCATGGTTACTGGGTACTCTCAAAATCGCGATGGTGCCAGAGCGATTAAGTGTTTTCGTGCTATGCGAGCTGAAGGGGTTGAGTTGAATCAGTTTACTTTTCCAAGTGTGTTGACAGCTTGTGCTGCAATTTCAGCAAGTGGTTTTGGGGCGCAGGTGCATTGTTGCATAATTCGGACTGGTTTTGCGGCTAATGTGTTTGTTGAAAGTGCTTTAGTTGATATGTATGCAAAATGCGGAGACTTGAAGAGTGCTAAGAGGGCATTAGAGACTATGGATGTTGAAGATGCAATCTCTTGGAATTCCATGATAGTTGGGTATGTGAGGCAGGATTTCGAAGAGGAAGCATTACTGTTATTCAGAAAAATGCATGTGAGAGGTATGATGATTGATGATTTCACATACCCTTCTGTTCTAAATTGTTTTGCTTTCCTAAAGGACATGAAAAATGCGAAATCTGTCCATTCTTTAATTGTCAAAACTGGATTTGAGGATTACAAACTTGTTAGTAATGCCCTTGTGGACATGTATGCAAAGTTGGGAGACTTGGGTTCTGCTTTTCAGGTGTTCAATAGTATGCTAGACAGGGATGTGATTTCATGGACCTCTCTGGTCACTGGTTATGCACACAATGAGTCCTATATAGAAGCTCTAAAGTTGTTTTGTGAAATGAGAATTGAAGGGATCGATCCTGACCAAATTGTCACTGCCAGCGTTTTAAGTGCCTGTGCAGAACTGACAATTCTGGAATTTGGACAACAAGTTCATGCAAATTTTATTAAATCTGGCCTTCAGTCATCCTCGTCAGTCAATAATTCCCTTGTAACAATGTATGCCAAATGTGGGTGCATAGAAGATGCTAACAAAGTTTTTAACTCAATGAGAGTTCGGGACGTGATTACATGGACTGCTCTTATAGTTGGTTATGCTCAAAATGGTAAAGGGGAGGACTCAATTAAATTTTACGAGGAGATGATTGCAAGTGGCACAAAACCTGACTTTATTACTTTTATTGGAGTACTATTTGCTTGCAGCCATGCTGGTCTTGTGGAACATGGGCGCCGGTACTTTGAATCAATGGATAAAATATATGGAATAAAGCCGGGACCCGATCACTATGCCTGTATGATCGACCTTCTAGGGCGCTCGGGGAAAATGGAGGAAGCCAAGGAATTAATAAATCAAATGGTTGTGGAACCTGATGCAACTGTGTGGAAAGCACTGCTGTCTGCATGTCGAGTACATGGTAATTTAGAGCTGGCAGAGAGGGCAGCAATGACCCTCTTTGAATTGGAACCTCGTAATGCCATGCCTTATGTTATGTTATCAAATATCTATTCTGCAGCTCGAAAATGGGAAGATGCTGCAAGAATAAGAAGATTGATGAAATTGAGGGGGATAAGTAAGGAACCCGGTTGTAGTTGGATTGAGATGAATGGCAAAGTGCACACCTTTATGTCTGAAGATAGAAGCCATCCAAGGATTGACTTGATCTATATGAAGATTGATGAGATTATGGTATTGATTAAGGAAGCTGGGTATGTGGCAGATATGAAGTTCGCACTCCATGATGTAGATGAAGAAATTAGGGAACTCGGTCTCACTTATCACAGCGAGAAGTTGGCTGTTGCATTTGGGCTTCTCTTTCTGCCACTGGGAGCACCAATTCGGATTTATAAGAACCTCCGGGTCTGTGGGGATTGTCATTCTGCCATGAAATTTATATCAAGAGTTTTTCATCGGCATATCATTTTGAGGGATTCAAATTGTTTCCATCATTTTAGAGATGGAAATTGTTCCTGCAGTGATTATTGGTAGAATGTTTTATCTTCTGATTTGTTTACTCTCTGAATTCCTTTGAGGAATCTGTCGAATTGGTTCTGCAGCAGCCATACCACTTAAAAAGGTTTAAACAACCTCACTCCTTTTGCTTTTCCCTGTATTGTTGTAATTTATATGAAAATATGGTGTTTGTTGGAGAAGACAACTTGAGGGTTAGATGTTTGATGCAGATCAAAATCTGAAGGTGCTGGAATTCAGCAAAGCTAATAAGCCTTAATCTTATGGAGCTGAATGAACAATGTAAACCAGGTAAAAGTAGTAAATTTATTACATCTAATATTGAAAAATAAACTTGAATATAATCATTTTAAACAGATGAAACACCATACTTTCTGTTTATTTGGCTTGTAAGGAGAAGACACAAGGATCCAACAATATGGGAGTCAAATTTTGTGATCATTTTGAACTCTATTTTTCAGTTTTAGATGGACTGAACTTTTGTTTTTCAATTTCTTCTTTGTAAATGCTAGTTTCATGTACTCACATCTTCCTTTTCAGTTTGCTTTCATAGAGATGCTGCAACGAAAATTGTTAAATTTGATCTTCCAAAATACTCCAATGATGATGATTTGGGGATAAAAGATCTGTCAGGTGCGCTTATCATTTATAGGCACATACATAAATACAGACGCCCACACACAGCACACAACCCAGCTACATCAATTGAAATACACAGCACTGTTCTATTTCTGGTGCTTGCTTTGCAGGTCTCAGACACGCACTGTTAACATGTCTGTATTTGTTCATCATGACTTGTTGTAATTTCAGTATAAGCTTTGAAGGAAATTGATTTCCTTCCTAAAATTTTGTATAATACTTAAACTTGGATAACAGAAAAGCTTCACTGTTGAAAACAAAAGATGTGTACGAGTAACTGCAAACTTCTCGTGGGCCTCAAGTGCTTGCTCCTCATATTTGCAATATTAGAGTTCATATAGGTCCTACTGTCATATCATTTCATTTTTGGAACATACATTTTTCAGCAGATTCCTTTAGGCTTAGTTTGGTTGGATGGAAATAGCAAGAAAGGAAAAGAAATGGAAATTTTTTAAATTTCATGGCTTCATTTGGTTAGATAGAATCAACGAGAAAAGAAAGGAAATAGAAAATTTTAAAGTTTTTTAGGAGTTTGGTTAGATAGAAAAGAAAAGGTTATGGAAAGTTATTTTACACAACAACTTTATGGTATTTTTTTTACTGGGATTCAAAGAAATAAATAGTAGTTTACAAGGTCTAAATTAATTGAAAACTTCATTATTTTTTTTATATACATACTACTTTCTTTTCTTTTCTTTTTTTTTTTTCTTTTTTTTTTTTTACCATTTTTATAAAATAAAGACAATTTAGGTATCTAAACTATAACATGATATTTTCCTACAATTTTCTTAAATAAATTTTCATTTTAACCAAATACATACTAGAAAATCAATTTTCTTTTCATTCAGTTAAATTTTCTTTTCATTTTTCATTTTTCATTTCCTTTCTTTTCTTACTATTTCCATCTAACCAAACGGAGCCTTAGGCTTTGTTTGGAACCAATTATTTTGGGATTTGGAATTGGAATAGGAATAGGAATAGGAATTGGAATTAAAATGAAATTCCATTTCTATGTTTGGAACAAATTGGATTTAAAGTTGGATTTGAAATAGGATTTGGAATAAAGATAATACTATACCATTTTTGCCCTTGTTTAAATGTTAGATGAAATATTTATTTTATTATAAAATATATTCCAAAGTTACATCAAATAGACAAACAACGTGAATGACTACATAATAGAACTTAAATATAAAATTTATTTAACAAATTAATTTTAAAAAGAATAATTATTTATTAATTAAAAAAAAAAAACGAATACTAAAATGTAAACTTAAACCTAAGCATTGATTTAATTAATATTTTAAATAAGTTCATTTATTAAATACTAAGCACGCTTATTAAAGTATATTAATTACTTTGTAACAAAAATAATATGTATATTAACAAGAGTATATATAAATATATATTGATAACTGATTATTATATAAAGTATATTAATTGATAACTATACTTTTGCTTATAGATTAAATTTTTAATTATTAATATATTTATTGATTTTTTTATATATTTTGTAATGACCCACTCCATCACATGGTATAATGTTGTCTGCTTTGAGATTGAACCCGCATGGTTTTGCTCTTGGGTTTTACCCTAAAAGGTCCCATACCAATTGGAGATAACATCACCACATATAAGCACTTCACATTTTCCTTACTCAGGTAATATGGGATTGTACACTCGTAACTCGCCCAGTGTGATAGCCTGTAAGTGTCTCGCACCCTCCCACAACACACCCGCCCACAGGGTCATCACAATCCACCCCCCTTGCTTACAGATTGGTATCAAAGATAGTACCCAGCCGGAAGCGTGGTGATAGTAACGATGTAGATAGTGTGTGTGTGGGCGAGTGACAGGTATCGGCAAGCTTCCACATGTAAACGGGTGAGTTGGCGGATGAGATTTACCGGCGAACTACTATAACGTGTTATAGCGTAAGTGGGCGGGTGAGGTGCACTGACGAGCTACTACATGTAGACGGGTGTGCGTGGGCGGGTGATACGCATTGGCAGACTACCACAACGGCTTTCAGGTGTGTGGGCGAGTAACTAGCACTGGTGAGGTACCATACTTGGAAACATGTCACACTATCCCACACCGCTTGGGAGTAACGGTGTTTATATGGAAACGGGAGAATTATAAATTTTGAGGATGAAATTTCTTAAAGGGGTGGAGAATGTGACAAATTCGTTGCCTTTGTGAGATTATTGAAACTAGTTGTGGAATGTTAATATGATCAGAGTGCGCAGTGGAAGTGGGTAAATGATGTCGGAGTGTAAGGTGTGTAGGGCGTGATGTTCTATATTGTCACTTGAATATAAAGAAACTTTAGATATCTAAAAGGTTATAGATTCTCATAGATTAACATATGGTTATATATGTATCTTGGATAGTTTGTAGTAAGATTCTAGAGAAGTTATTTTCACCTTACATTTGATTGGATTTTAGTTGTTTACCGAGGAATAGTATGCCCATATAAGGTTATAATCCAAAGATTTGGAAGAAAGACGGTTTGTTGGATCACATCCATGTTTGAGTTTTAATATGAGATGTATCTGTATTCGCTTTTTTGGGGCGTGACAAATTGATAGGCTTATGAACTTGGCTTCGCTTTTTTGGGGCGTGACAAATTGATGGGCTTATGAAGTAGGCTTATAAATGTGTAATATTTATTCGTTCAATTTGTATTGTGTAAATATAAGTTTTGTTACACGGTGTGAATTATAAATGATTGGATTGCATGACTTTTGATTATAAAATTTTGTCGTATATTTTTTTAGATACAAAACTTATGGTGGATCAAAATTAGAAAATTTTGTGGGAATGTAACTTTCCATTACCACCCAACTTTCTCACAAAATTTTCCTACAAAAAAAACAAAGAAAAATTTTGTTTTATTGAGAAAACTATATGAAATTTCAATTATACTCCCTTTCCCCTTTTTAAAACAAATTGTATTTATGCATGATTTTTTTTGTAAGAATATTATAATAGCTCTCTCTCTTTACTTATCTTACAAAATTTTATCATTTAGATTCTTATATTACCTTTTTTTAAAAATAAAATAAAACTATTTATTAAATATAAATTTATTTAGACCTATGGTCGTATTTAATACAAAAAAAAAAAAAAAAAAAAAAATGGACAACTTATGTAAATCAAAATACTTTCTATTAACTTTCAAGCTGCCCAAACTATGACATGATATACAGTATTATTCTCACAAGTTTTTTGCAAAAAAATTATATAAATTTTTTTGTTTTTTTCATTCACTTCATTTTTTCCATCAAACCAAACGGATCCTTAGTATTGAGTTCTTAAAGATATATATATGGGTAAAGTGAGAGAGAGAGAATACCCCACCATCTAAAAACCATAAAGAAACACATTAGGTCTGGCTATAGAAAACTGAAACTGTGGTTTTGACTTTCTTTTATCCATAAAATTTCAAAGAGATCGCCATGAGAAAGGAGAACTGGGCACAGATTTAATGGAGACTCGTATTCTTTTAACCAAAAAAAAAAAAAGGGCAAAATGGTATACACTGGGGGGTGTTCTAATCGTCTAAACATCAACCATCTTTTTAGATCCATTGCATTCACAGAAAAAATGAACTGGATATATACTACATCATTAAAAATTAAAAAATGTGTCGTCATATCACAATAACCGCATTGTAAACATGTAGAATGATATAACCTCCTCGCCAAACAGCTCCCAGTCTATGCACTTGCTAATTCTGCTGGCTTATCCTTTGTGAACACTGCCTTACCAGGAACCTCAACACCCCTCCTAACCTCTTATAAGCCAAACATTGCACTATTCTTTGTGTAAGCTCGTCTCTTGCATTTGCTTGTGCATTGTAGCTTGCCTCGTGTTGGCAACTAAGCATACAAAAACCCATTTACATTGCATACAGATCCTACCTTTGCGTGTTCTGAGATTTAGTCATTCCTTCACATGCTCGGGAATGAGACGTTGACGCAGTTCGGTATATGCACCAGCCAGCTCTGTAAGAGGTTTGGCATGACTGACGAGAGAAGAATTTTCAACCAAAAAAGAGAACACAAGGAAAGAAAATAGTATTCACCTTGAGCTGTAAAATTGAAAAGAGGAGGGAGGGGCCGACCACTTGGCAATTTCACATTTGGGTCCCTCAAATCATCAAAGAAAGGGTGTGCGCATGCCTCCAACTGAAAGTAAGGAGGTAAGGTTAGACATCTTTCCAAACAGCACTTCATAATTTTTAAACAATCAGAAAAACATGATATGCAAGAGTATGCATACTAATACACAGGGAATAAAAATAGACAAATTTATAAATAAATAAAAAATAATAAGCTCTTTTAATTATGATGTCTTAACAGCTTGTATATATTATACTTATAACTTTCTATGATAATTAAAAAATAAATAAAATTACTAACTATCCATGTGGCTGAGAGCCCACACAGCCCAGGAATAATGACACATTTATCAAGGGCATGCTCTACCACTGAGCTAATAGCCAGTGGTATGCCGAGTGTGAGCACACAAAACACTTGGTAGAGCTGGAAGTAAAAGAAAGAAAACTAATCTTTAGACAAAATGTCTCCACACGAAATTTTCAACCCAAGCTAAAATTTCCTTAAATTCAGTAAAAATCAAAATCTATAAGCTCTAACTAATGATGAATTTGAACTACAACTTGTTTCCATTGAAGTCTCTGATTGTAGCATGAACAAATATTTGACTCATTCTATGGTAATAACTAGTAGCTTAAGCAGTAAAAGAAAAAGAATGCTAGGAATATTACATCTCAGCATTTTTTGAACAAAGCAAAAGCTAGAGGATGAATGATCAGAAAATTGAGAAGCTTTTTACTTCAGTCAAATCAAGCATTCGCCAATAGATCGGGCATTAAGCAAATTGCCATGGAATAATTTCATCTATATGATTAGTCTTAAATGTTCTATGTAATAAGGAAAACTTACAGCAGTGCAACGTAGTTTTGGTGAATACTGGAGCAGTCTTGAAACAAGATCCACTGCTTCAGCTGGCATTCGTTTGTGAAATACCTAGAAAACATTATTTCATTAAGATTTTGGCTGTCATAGAAATAATGTACCTAACATCAATCAAGATGAGCTAAAGATGGACCCTTCTACTAAAATTGTCAACAAACCTTGTGCCATGGGTGAGCTTTGATCTGAGGAAACTTGAATTCGGTGTAATTTGGATTCATGCACTTAATTTCCTCTCTGGTTGGTGTCCCCAGAATCTAATATATGACAACAAAAAAGAAAAAAACAATAATAAGAGAATGCCCCAAACAAAGGCTAGGATAAAAAATTAAAAATAATAATAATAAAAAGAAGAAGAAGATAAACTAAAACACTTGAACCTTAATGATTTCCACCAGCTGATCAACCCCACTTTCACCAGGAAACATAAGCTGCAGATCATGCACCACCCAGTAAACATCAGAATAAGTACAAATGAAAATGAAGATTAAAAAGAATACGAATGATAAATGTGCTAATTCCATCAAGAAAAGCTAAATATAATATTTAATTCCTCCATGCCAAAAATGCTAAATATAAAAAAAGCTGATCAAATCATATAAGAAGGAAACCACTCTAACCCCAACCCAGAATTGCACCAGAAAGTACTTTTGAATAATCAGGGTTAAAAATATGTTCTAAAAAAACTTTCTTTGGCTTATTTGTTTAAGCTTAGTGGTATTAGATAAACTGAAAATTTTAATTACCCCCATTTGATACTGTCTGAATTAATCGCTGAGTTAACAGTATCAAACAGGTTTTAGATTAATAAATTCAGCACTTAAAATTCAGCGCTTAAAATTTCAATGCTTAGTTTTCAGTTTTATCAATCAGCACCTTAGTATCTCTATTGTCAAAATCATATCCATTCAAGCACATTAGACATACATTGCCTATGAGTCTGCATTTGTACATATGTTTATACAAGGACACATACACAAGCATGCATACATATGCACCTACAAATTTCACAATATATGCATCAATAATGCTAACATGACAATATAAACCGACATATGCTGCATGTGTATATTTGCTCTTTACACAATTTATACATACCTATGCACAATATTTACACAATTTTATATGTACCTATGCACAATATTTACACATTATTATACGAACCTATAGTACACATCTATCTGCCCTTGTAATTACTCATATATGACTTATCAAAAAAATAAAAAAAATTACTCATACATGAACTTCATATACACAAATATATATATGCATGAAAACGGGGTGTTTATTTTTAAATCACCTATACATATAACTATATAAGAACATGCATAAATAGTTCAACAGGATTTTATTTTAAATCCACAAATATATAAAAAGATGTTTATTTTACTTTGAACAATAATTTTAATAGTTTTACCAAAAAATAATTTAAAGTTAAGGGTGTGTCTAGAAAAAGAGGTGTATGAAAAAGGAATGACCTCTTCTTTACATGTATAAATATAAAGAAGCTTTAAATGTATCAACTAGGAAAAAATAAACTTTAAATGTAGAGAGAAAGGTGAAAACAAAATACATAGACAAACATAATAGAATAGAACATTCAGGAAAGATCAAGGATCGTGGTCTATTGGCCAGCAAATCTTGCCTTTACAAGCAAATCTCCATCTCAAACTTAAAGAGCAAAAAGTAGAACTGTTTTTTTTCGAAAAAAAGTTAAGATCAATTGCATCCTTTCAAATGAGTTGAAGTAATTATAATTGACAAGAATGCACCATTCCAAAAATGCCCTGAAATCACTTTTGAAAGATAGTAATCAAAGTATACTTTTACAGTTTACTCCACCCTTTTTGGTTCTAAGCATAAGGGCAACATTTTGGAAGCAGTTTCAAGTTTATGCATAAGATAATATCCTAAACAGTACATGAGAGAAGAAAATATGGTATGCCAACAGAAGACTCCATCTACACATTTAACATACCAAAACTAAGAGTATAAAAATCAGTAATCAGTTACAAAAGACGTGTTATTATTAATAAGCAACATCATCAATTATGAATACTGTAAAACACATGTTCAAACCTTTTCCTGAGAAGTAAGATAGAATACCTCCCATAAACTAAATGCTTACAATTTTTATTGACGTTGGAAATTCAATTACATTACTGCTAAAAGCAACTCAAATATACACCCACCTGCCCCATAAGTAGCTCAGCCAAAACACAACCAACAGACCACATATCAATTGCAGTTGTGTATTCTGTAGCCCCAAAGATCAGCTCGGGAGCCCTGTAATACCTTGAGCAAATATATGCTATGTTTGGTTCACCAGGCACCTACAATAGGGGAAATAATCTCAAGATTTGCTATTTTATTAAAGCACCTTGAATTGCGCATTAAAAACAGACATACCAACATCTTTGCACTCCCAAAATCGCATAGCTTGAGCTGATGAGTCTGGGTATTAACCTGCAGCAAGTATCAAATCTCAGTATAAAAACACCTAAAGGAAATATAAACAGTTCTCTTTTAAAGGGGAGGGTGTTGGGGGGCACATAACGTATCATGTTAATGACTTGATGCAGTACATGTCGTAACATCATCACTAGGTTTCTGCAAAAAGAGCAGCAGTCTAAACCATGATCAGGGGCTCAGCTACGGGTGGGGGCCATGGCCCTCCCAAATTTAAAAAAAAAAAAAATTCATAGAAAACTTATAGAAATTTTCAATTCCGATCCTTCTAGTTATACTTTTGAAAGCTCAAATATTGAGAAACAAAAATTTAAGTTCATTATTATTATACTTACCGCAACACATCGTTATTTCATTTATATATACACATGTACAATATCTACTAACATACATTTGGGAGCGCCGAATCAGCACCTTAGATATGGAGTCCGAGGAAATTCAGTTCAAAGTTTAAACTGAATTTCCTCCAATTCCAAATCCAAGGAGCCGATTCGGTGCTCCCAAACATAGTATTATATTAATTATATTGAAGGATTTATATATTTAAGTTACACCCTCTCTATAACAACTTAAGCTTTTAGAGTACATGGTTGTTAACATGGTATCAGAGCCAAAGGTCTCGAGTTCAAACCTCACAATAAAAGGTTACACGTGAGGGGACAAGTTAAAGAATTTATATATATAAGTTACACCCTCTCTAACAGCTTATACTTTTATAGTAGATGTCAACAAATTCAAGAGAAAAAAGGATTAAAAAGCACTATTGTTCCCTTATGTTTAATAAAAAGTGTATCAATCCATTTTGTCAAACATTTTTGTAAAATGGTGTTTCAGGAAGCATCGGGTCTAAGTTTCGAATCCTCTTGGGTGCAAACAATTCCTTGGTTATACTTTCAATTTTTAATTACATAGTACAGAATACAAATTCCCCCCTCCCCCAAAAAAATATATATTAAAATTCCTGGCTTGGCCCCTGATCAAGGTCATGTGAGCATCAAACTAGTACCATTTTATCACAATCGTAACCATGCTCAAAGGGATTGAATGCAGTTATTGTAAAGATATCAAATCACTTCAATTGTTTGATCATGAAAGGAAATGACCATCAAGTGTTATGCAAAACATGAAGCGTTTAAAACAATCAACACCCAAAATAGACATATGGATGTACGTGTGTTCGTCTTTTTTTTCTATAAATTTTTTCTCTTTTCAAAATAACATTTTATATGCTTTTCAAAATTAAATTTCAAGAACACGAGGTCTTTGGTAAACACCCAAAACATTTACAGTCACAGAAAAGGGGATTTCTTGTCTTTTCATTCTCCATTAACAATCTTTCCAAGAGATACTTTGTCCTCGCAAAGAAATATGAAGTCGCATGAAAGTTTAATGCACAACATACCCACCGATTCAATAATAGTACTGGCACCAAGTATGTTATAAAAATTAAAATAAGAGGAATGCTAAGGACAGTCGCTAAGGCAACTACCCATTCACAGTAGTTGTTCTCATTGGTGAGTAGAATTGTAATTAATGCCTTCATTAATTACAAGTTTCTTACCTTTTTATGGAATATTAAAACTATTTTTTTGGACAAAACAGCCCTTTTAAGCCTTTCATCCGTCTCCTCAGTTCTCACTTGATGGCGTTTACATATATAGTGTATATATGCATATATATATATATATATAAAGCATTACTTTGAGCCTAAGTGGAGGAATGTGTGTGTGAGTACCAACTAAGGAAAAAAAAAAGTATTACTTTCCTCTCTTTTTTTCCTCTCATTGTTCGATCCGTATGCCAGTATATGTATATATACGTATACATATATATATATATATATATAAAGTGTTACTTCTCTTCTTTTTTTTCCTTTTTTTCCCCTTGTTAGATCTGTATGCGTTACTTTCCTTTTCTTTTCTTTTTCTTTTTTTCCTTGTCAGATCCGTATGCCAGTTTATATATATATATATATGCAATCCTCTCAACCATGAATTCATATAGATAATATATATATATATATATATATATATATATATATATACACAAAGGTTAAACGACAATTAAAAATAAATGAGAAGAAAGAATTCACTCACATATTGTTAGCTATTTATATATATATATATATATATATATATAAACAAACCCATATGTGAATGGAGGGAGGAGTGGGAAGAAAGGCAAATGAAAGGGATAAGGGTAGTTTTTTCGATAAAAATATATATTTTATTATCTTAAAAAAGGTAGAAAACATTTAATTAATGAAGGCATTAATTGCAATTCTACTCACCAATAAGAACAGTCCTTAGCATTCCTCTTAAAATAATATTGTCACACTAACCCCTGGCAAAGGTTGCACCTGATTTCCATGCAACCATGGCTTTGTGTTGAAAGTCGAAACTATGAAAGACCTCAAATATAATCAATTTCTGACTTTGCATAAAAGACGGTGAAATATTAATTCCTTCAAGCCAAGTGGTCCAAACTTCATTTACTAATATCAGAAGCTTGGCAGTAGTCACATAGATTAAAAATACCAAAGATGTTTGAAGATAAAAACTGCATCTAATAAAAATAATTCCAATAAATATATTTAAATTGTATATGCAGATCTATAAAACTAGCTTTATCTAATATAATATGTTATAATACAAACAGGACATGCACCTGGCAAACATACACATGTACAGGAGAGTTGGAAGGCAAGTGTAGGGTTCTTTTTGTTTTTTATGAGTAGGACACAGGTGTAGTTTATGTTCCGCAAAATGCTCGATGTGTGCTTTTCCAGGACAAAGTGCAAACAATACGACACTTACAAAAGGAAGAGTGGTAAATAAGGTTTGTTCTGCCCTAACATGTACAATCCCCTCTAATTTCAGAGTATCAAATCTACGGACTTAATCAATAAAGGAAATAGAATGACTGGTATTGAAATATCCATTCATATTTACAATAAACTAATAGCACAGAGACAAGAAATCTTACCAACAGATTCTGTGGTTTAATATCACGGTGACATACACCAATAACACTGTGAATGTAATTGAGAGCTCGGCAAATCTACAAAAGAGAAATCAGATAACTTAAGTTGTAATTTATAACTTAAACAAAGTAAAGATAGGGCCAATATAGAAACATGGCTTGGGGGGGGGGGGGGGGGGGGGGGGGGGGGGTGGGGGGTGGGGAAATGGTGCATACAGCCAAAGAGTCTTGCAAATCAAATCTAATATATAAATAAAACTCAGTTTCAAGTTTCACCTGGTATGTATACAATTGGACATAAATAATGGGCATATACTGGTTCATCTTGCTATAGTGCCGTAAGACTCGGGAGATGGTTTCAGGTACATATTCTAAGACGAGATTAAGGTACACCTCATCCTTTTCAGTAGTTGAAAAGAAACAGTGCTTCAATTGAACGACATTAGAATGGTCAAGTAAGCGGATAATCTGCAGTTCTCTATTCTTGTATCTCCTATCCTGCAGCACCTTCTTTATTGCAACAGCTTCACCTGTTTCCAGGCATTTGGCCTAAAACGCATACAAAATATAATTTAGAAGAAAATACACCAGCATCAATACTTGGGAAACTGAAAAGAGCCTCTAATTTCTGTACGCACACCAAATGATTACTGGTACCTGAAAGACAACACCAAATGAACCAGTGCCAACCACACGCTCCGCCATGTATGAAATTGTCTGGTATCACATTAGAAGAAAGGGAAAAAGAAAAAGACTTCAATTAGATTATTTTTTAGTAAAATTGTAACTTCTTAATGAGAAATATTAGCTATAGATGTATCAATTGTAAGGCAAAAGGGAAATGAATCAAGCAGTAAATAGGCAGAGAAAATTTGCTATTCTCTTTAACATTACGCTCAATTCAATTTTGACTGCAGCAATACATAAAGACAAACTCCCTCCAAGCCAACTTCTAAAAACAAGGAAAAGACAATGTCTGCTCACATCAGCCCTCAACAGAACGGTAAGAATCATATGCACCGTGTTTCTATTTATAAACACAAGCCATTTATAAACACAGGCAACTTTAAGATAAATAAAATCCTAATAGATATGCTTGTGAAAAAGAAAAGGACCCCACGGGGGGGTGGTGTGCAACAAGGAGACTAGGAATCCACAACAAACAACAGGAAAATCATATCACCTGTTTAGGTTGTCCATTGCGGCCACCTACTGTAGTCGCAATTATCTGACCTGTTTCTGTTCCATTGCCACTAACAACAGCAGCTTCCATTTCCTCCATGACACAAATTAATTGTCAGTGACAAAGTAACTATTAAGGGAAGTTTTCAACCTCAAAAACAGTAAGCTTACTGCCCAAAGAGTAAAAATATTGGAAGAAAAAAAAAGAGAGTCAACAATGAATGCATACCTTATCATCATGCTTATCAGGTTTATCATCTCTAATTTTCATTTCATGAATTTCTTTGGGAAGTTCATCATAACCACATTTTTCAGTTCTAGCAAATGAAGATACATGGGATGAGCTTGCAGCAGTTTCCACAGATGCAGAAGCCATACTCTGCTCTGGGCCTGTAGAACATTTCTCCACAGATTGTGATTCATCATTGACCATCTGATCTGCTCCTTGGTCAACCTTCACCCTCTTTAAGCTAGAATCGCCACCCTAAAAGAAGATAAATTGAATTTTTTTAATAACAACTAAAAAGGGGGGAAAAGAATCAAACTTATGTTAAATGATGGGCACATTTAGTCCTGCATATCTTCTCATGCTCACCAAAATTACTGCACAGCTCATCACATAATTGATTTCCTTTATCACATCGAAATTTACATAAGTACTCAATGCGGAAAAAATTTCAGGTAGAAAGACACATGCCTCAAGGACAACTAGTCCATCACTTACTCTATATAACTTTCAAGTCAACATGCATTTATAACTGCTTCTATCTGGAAAAACCAAGCAACTATCTTCACAAATTGGATTATCCTCTATACCATTTTGAAAGCTTGAAGGACCTCCAGCAAGAATGATCAATTCAGTCTTCTTAGGGACAGAATATTCTAGATGCAAATAAACCTTTTCCCAACTAAATGTGGCGGCTACATGAAAAAAAAAATCTATTCCGCCCTCCCTGCCATGACCTCAATCAGGCTATTCTAGGTGCATATTGAATTATATATATGTTCCCTTACTTCAGCTGCTCTCTATTTTCAAGTAAGTCATGACAGCTGGTCATGCTGGACTCTATTCTTAAGTCATCAAGATATATGTGATACACAAACAAAAAAAATAAAGAATAAATACAACATAAGATATCACAATGTATAGATCTATAACAATCAAAACACTAAAAATTAAACATGCTATGTTACCATCTTCAACAAATAAGTCACACATTCATAAATACAAGGTGGCCTATTCCATACAACACAAAAAGGAGTATTACACTCATTATTAGGTATTTAAAATGAACCTGTGCTCAACATCTACAGCAAGCATGATTATATTATGTTATGTGTACAATAAAAAAAATGGTAGCACTAATGAACCCCTCTTTCAGCTTCCCACACTGCAAGTCCTTCCCCATTTGCAATCACAATGTTGAGTGAATCTCTAAACCTATTTACAACCAAATAGTCAAGCAACACATATTACAAATCCACAAATCTAAACAGATACCGTATATATACTTGTTAATTCATACATCTACATATTTATAAGTTCTTTTATTTTAATTATGTATACATATGTGTGATGGGTGGGCCTGTAATGTAAGTTCTACTTAAACCTCTAAATGTTTAGGAAAACATCCTCTTAATAAGCTCAGAACTAATATGAACGGAATATAAAAAATTGAACTAATATGAACGGAATATAAAAAATGTTAGAATGCGAAACTTGATGCATAAAAGAAGGACAAACGAAGTTAAATGCCTTTTACAAATAAACAATAATAACATGACATAAGTTTCTCGAAAATATATCAACTAACAGAACTAAAACAATGCAGTGAACTTTTATAACTTATTGGGCACTTGCTCTATGCATCAAGTTTTTGTTTCATGAGGAATATTTTCCTGCACATCCCTATTGTAACTAACACGGTATGTATTTGAGACTTACAAATTTATAACATAAGATGGAAAAAAAAAGAAACTATATATACTACAAAATAAATAATATAAATGTATATATCTGATGCATATACAAGAAAAAGTCCCATTTGGCTGCTGAGAAAATGGAGGAAAGAAAATAACAAAATAAATTAAACTAAATCAATTATATGACCCAGCTGAGGCGAAATTGTCAAATTTCAGAAACAAAAACTTGGTATAGAACATGTGTATAAAACATGAGATTCAAAATTTCTTCGGCTTTCTTTCATTTTCCTCCTTTTTTTTTTTTTTTTTTTTTGTTTAACTCTTTCATTTTCCCTGGTTTTTTTTTTCGTATAGCTAAATGATGGTGATATATAATTATAATTGTATATATATATATATATATTTGAATAAACATGCAGAGATAGAGAGAGAAAGTGAAACCTACGGGATCCGAAACGGAGGAGCGGCCGGAAGCAATGCTCTTGAGGCGACGCATTACATTCATTGTGTGGTTCCGAAAATGAAACCCTAACTTTTTTCTTTATTTCTAAGAAAAATTGTCTTCAAGAAGAGAGAAAGAGAGAGGGAGGGTTTTCCTTTCTCTCTCCTCTGCGTTCAACAGAGAGGAAGAGAGAAGTGGGGAATTTGCGAAAAGGACACAATCAACCCCTTCAGCTCCCCTCTTTCTTTCCCTTTCTCTCTCTTCATAATTTTTCTCTCTAAAAGCCTCCAAATGTTCCACTTTTCAAAATTTCTCCGGTCAAAGTCATTGTCGTAGCCAATCATTCCAACCTCGTTCGGTATTCCAGTCAAACTTACATTCGCAACCGTCGATTCATCATCACAGGAATCTGACGGTTTGAGTATTTTAGCTTTATCATCCTGTTACAGATTTACTTGTATTTTATGTGAGAGTGGCGCGGTTAGAATAAAAATTTCACCGAGGGATAAATTTTTGCACCGCATTAAAACAAATTTCAAAGTAAATGCAAGTAAAACATAGGCTAAATTATAAACACTCACCTCTCCCTTAATTGTTAAATTTCACTTAGATCAACAAGGTTAATGACAAAAAATTGTCAATGTCAACAATTTTATAGCTTTTAAATTTCAATTATACCATTTAAGTGCATGTTTATCATAATAAAATAAATATAAACCCAACAAATCTGACAGAAAAAATTAATATAATTCAACAAATAAAATGGAATGTTAATATATTCTCACAAATCTCATGCGAGATCAATATAATTTAAACATATTAAGATGCAAAATCCTTGACAAAGCACGTGTTGGATATTCGAGAGTATCATAACATAGTATATGATAAATTGTTCTCTTTTTTTTCGTATTAAGAAAAATGGGAATTCTTTCATTTGTCAATAGCATATAAAAGTTACCTCCAATATATATATATAGAACCTAACAGAATACTGAAATAGGATTTTTTAAATAGTATTTAAATAGGATTTTTCTAAACATAAATATGATAAAAGGTATTAACAGAATACTGAAATTAAGTCCAATTGGTATAATTTTTTCTTACCAAATAAGGAGTTTGAGCCTTATAGTTAATGTGTACACGAATATTTACTATTGGAGAGAACCTATCTCCCATTCGTGCTCCGTGACCATAGTGGACATACATAACTACTGAAATAATTCGGGTGTTATTAATATTTATGAAGCATAAAATTATTATCTATAATTATTAAAGGTTGTAGTTCAGTAATATTTCATTTATCTCTCAAAGTGAATTGTGAGGGTTCATAATTAGTCTTAATATTGAATTATTAAATAACAAAGTAATTTATTAAGAATTAACTATTAAAACTATTTATCAAATAGAGCTTTATTTAAATAAAAAAAAATTTAATTTATTTTTTTCATCTAAAAAAAATTAATCATTGCATTTCGTAAAGAGATGAAACTTTGATGGGAAGCAAATATTTGAAAGAATAAAGTGGTTTCGTTTGTTTGATTGCATTTGGTAAAGAGGGGTGCCAATGGATGCAAAGAGTCAAGAACATGCCCTTCATGATTGGTGGTAAAAAAGGAAAAATGAGAAAGGGTGGCTTTTATCTCTCTATGCCCACCGCATTCCTTTCAAATAAAGGAGGAAATGAGGAGTTTTATTTATATATATATATACACACACACACACAGATGATTTTGCTGTTTACAATATTTTATTTCTCCCATTTATTTCATATTTTATTTCTTCTGCTTAAATATTGTTGTCATGGTTATTTAGATTTAACATATTTTATTTTACATTAAGATTTTATTTATTTATTTTATTTTTAATTTCATGAATAGACTTATTCCATTCCAACCATTCCCTTATGTTACGTTTGGTGTGTATGAATGAAATGTTGATTCTAACATTTTATTTGTTTGGTATACAATTTAAAGTGGGAATGGTCATTTCATTAGAATAAAAATCCATTCCACAACTAAACCTATGAAATGACTATTTCATTCCTAAGTAATTTTTTTTTAAAAATCAACTTTTCAAAAAACCATCATGTTCCAAGTCCAAAACCACCACTACCTTCAGCCACAACCACATCCGCCTTTCACCACCACCACTGCCTTTCACAACCACTACCGCCATCGACCTTCACCATCGCACACCATTTTCCACCACCGCTGTCGCCACCGAATTTCACCACCAACACCACCTTCCCTTGCCACAACCATCACCACCGCTATTGCCTTTCAACACCACCGCCAACGTTACCATCGCCTTTCACCACCGCCACCACCTTGCACCATAGCCACCGCCTTCTACCACCACTGCCATTTTTCATCACCGTCACTGTCTTTCACCACCACCTTCCACAACCATCTTTCACCGCCGCCGCCACTTTTCATCACCATTACTATCTTTCACCAACACCTTCCACAACCACCTTTCACTGCTTCCGCCACCATCTTCCACCACCATCACTACAACCGCCGCAGTCGCCTTCTATCACCGCTGCCGCCACCACCGCCATCTCCTTCCACCACCACAACTGTCATCACTTTCCACCACCACAACCATCGCCACTACTGCCACCACCATTACTGTCGCAGTTGCCACTACTGCTATTGCCTTCCACCATCATCTCCTTCAACCACCATAACCTCCACCACCTTCCACCACCACCACTATCGCTATAGTCGCTTTCTAGCACCACAACCTCCATCACCTTCCACTACCTTTCATCGCCACCACGGCCGCCACTTTCCACCACCGCCACCATTGCCTTCCACCACGACCACCACCACCTTCACTACCTCCCCCCACCATCATAATAACCTCTATTGGTTTCTATCACCACCACTTACACCACTATCTCCTTCGACAACAAACACCACACTACTGCCACCACCTTTCACCAACACCACTGCCACCTTCCACCCCCACCTTCCACCATTGCGACCGTCGTTGCCTTTCAACACTACCACCTACACCACTACCGCTTTCCTCCTCCACCACGATCTGCCACCGCCACCATTTATTTTTTAAAAAAATTATTAAATAATATCATTTTGTTAATTTAATTTATTTGTTATTAAGAGGGATATTTTGGAGAATTCAATTTTTTTTTATTTCATTCTAAATTTAAAATTGGTCAAACCAAACAGTAAAATGGTTATTATCATTTCATTTCTACAGATTTCATATTTACAATCAAACAATAAAATGAAAATGGTCATTCCATATTATTTCCATTCTTATTCCATTTTCACTTGCATTTCATTCAATTCATGCACACTAAATGCAGCAGACATAACATTTAATATAAAAGTGGGAATGACCATTCACTTGAAATGAAAATCCATTTCAAGGAATGAAAGTACATTTCACGTATAAACCAATGAAATGAAATGAAAATTCATTCAAATGAATAAAAACTTTGGCCACCACCACTATCTTTCATTACCACTACCACAACCACCGCCTTTTGCCACCATTATTGCCACTGCCACCCCCTTCCGCCACCACCTTCCATCGCAGCCACCACCACCGCCATTGCCTTTTATTACCATTACTTGAAATGGTGATTATCATTTTATATTTGCAACAAAATAATAAAATAAAAATGATCATTTCATTTTATTTCATTTATTTCTCCATACTAAACTAAGCCTACGGTAAATAAGTTCTTTGAAAAAAAAAAAAATTGTAAATAAATAGGACACGTGGGTAATATCCATTAATCATAAGTAATGAGAATCAATAACCTGTATTAAATAATTATAAATTATTACCAAGAATATTTGGCCGTTAGAAAAATTATACTAATGGAGCTCTGTTTGGAATTCTAATTTCTCTCTTATATCTATATCTAAACTATCGATATTGATTATTACCTCATTTAGTTGTAGTATTTATTTATTTATTTTTTCAGATTTAGTCGTAGTTCACTAATCACTTTTATATTGTTAAGTATATTACATTCTGAATTATATATTTATATAATATCATTAGGGTTAAGTACAGTGGTAATGTTTCTGTGACAAAAATTACCCCTCAAGTTATAAATTTGTGCAAATAAAGATGTTGCACTTAAAAGTATATTGTATCTAAAGCACCCATAATGTTTATTTTTTGAGTAAATAATATCACTCTTATTTACTTTGTGTATATAAATCCCTCAAAAATTAAAAAAATATTGTAAAGAAGGACTTTTGGACTGTTATAGTTAAATATATATATATATATATCTCAAATATAAAAAATATAATAATTTTACATTAATTAAATTGTTATTTTGTATTTTTTTATTTGATTACAAAAATGACATTTTAATATTTTTATCATCTGATTAACTGCCTTATTTGCCCTTCCAATAACTAATAATAGTATTAAAAAGGGAGTAACTTCTAACATGCCCGTAGAGACTATAATGCCCTCCGAGGTATAAATTTTCTTTTTCAGGTTCAAAGTCAAATCTACGTTCTTGCTTGAAAAATATGTGGGTGGCCAACCAGTTAAGTTAATAAGTGCTTCAAGATTGATCCGAGAATTGTTTCCGTGGTGTATCAATCTTCTTCTTTTCAACAACAATTGGATTATCATCGAAATCGTGCTCCACATTCCCTCATGAATGGCCTTGACAACAGCATAACCTCCTCGTCGGAATCATACCCAACACGAAGTGCATCCGACGCCAACATGAAACCCACATCTTTCTCAGAAAAATCTATACCGAAACATCCTCATCATCGTCCCTACACATCTCCACCTTCTCTTTCGCTGGATATATTACCGAAATCAATATCATCAACATTTTCGCGGCGTTATTGGCGACGGCGGCCATGTTGGTAGCGTCTCGATCATCGTATTCAATGTTGTCTAGGTCGGTGTATTCGTAATTGTTGTGAGCAGCACCACCAGAACGAGAGCAAGGTGGTCGCTCGAAGTTGTAGATTGGTTGGCGATTGATGCCGAAGCGTTCGAATCCGAACTTTCTCTTCAACATGTGTGATTGGATTTAATGAACGGAAGGACGTTGAATATGCACGCAAGTTGTTCGACAAAATGCCGGAGAAAAACTTGGTTACAGGTTTTTCAGTCCTAAGTAAGTTACTCCTTTGATTAATTTAGTTTTTGTTTGGAATGGTTTGGTTAGTATTTTTGATATACAAGTTTTTTCTTTTTTGTATTGATGAAAATAAATCAATGCTTCTTTGTTTTCATATCATTTCCTCTGCTAGCCGAATCTAATAACAGCAACAACTCTAGAATCCGTCCGTAAATTTTGTGTAACAAAATATTTTTTTCTGAATATTTCATAATTTGATGATAATGGTTGTGTTGGATTGGAACACTATTAAACTGACGTTTTATTTTCTTGCAAGTTTGGAAGGTCTTTGTGTAGCTCTAGAGTTAAAATCAAATCGAAGTGAAAAATGAGACCATAGAATACACAAATTTAACATGCCCATATATTTCGCTTAAAGGTGGAAAAACATGGTTAACTTCAGAGATGATCATTAATTCATTATATAAATTGACTCGAGATTCTGGTATTACCCTGAAAATATATGTTTATCAATGAATTTGTGGTTTTGTGTGTGCTATTATGGAGGTGCTAATGAATTTACCACAATCTTGATATTGTTTGAGGAATGAAAACCTATTTTATATGAAGACAGATTGTGGGGTTTTCCTTAATTACAAGAACCAACTGTAGTAGCAAATATGGCAAGCTACAGTGAACTTTTACCCCGTAGATGAACATTTCTCAGCTCCCCACAGGAAAAAGAGTTACACTTTCCTCCTTTTGCACACGGTCATATGGCTTTGTAGTCTCTATATTAGATGTTATATATTTGCATTGTCCTTACTTACATTTTCCATTTTGACACTTGTTTACCTACAAGTTTGAATTTATTAGTTTTTTTTTTTTTTTTGGTTCTTCTTAGTATTTCTTGTAGCACAAATAATGGACATATTTTAGTTACCTGCATTATACTATGTTTTTTTGTTCCCTAAAATTATTCCATTTACTTTGGTTCTAGTTTTTTAAAACCTTATTGATTCAAGAGGTTGGTTTATATTTAATGGGTTGAGTGACCGTCTCTATATTGTTTTCTATTGGGGTACAGATTCTAAACATAGTTCTACATTCTTAACATAAGCTTTGGACCATTGGTAACCGGCAAGCTAGAAACCAGTAACTGTAGAACACAGGTCATGCAATCTACGACAGTGAATTATGTTGCTTTCTTAAATGAAGTGTCTGATTAATTTCATAGCTGGTAATCATTTATCTTGCAGTTTGCACCTTTCTTTTACTTCGTTATTTTGTCAATACATCACTTGGTCATTAAGGAACCGAGTGCTGGTTGTGCTTACTATGTCATCTATATAGATTCTTTGTATTGGTTTGATTGTTATAAAAAATATTATATGTATTTTTTTATTATTATTTTCACTAAATTTCTGTTTTATCAGTATCAAACTCACGATTTGCTTCGTTGTGGTGACATTATAGTTAAATTATTGTTTTTATCATAATTGTCATCATGATTAACGTTATTGTGGTGAAACTTAGTTTTTTGATGGATATGGATGTTGAGTGTGCGCAGCGGAATGGTTGTGGAATATAATATGAATAGATAACTCAGAGAGATGGCAAATAGATTCAACTTACTCATTTATCCAATTTTTACTTATTTTAATTTCACCAAAATAAAACTAAAATCAAACCACAAAGCAAAAATAAAGTGCAAGTAAAGTAAACAGAGTTTGAGAGATGACACCAGGATTTTGTCGAGGGAACCTCAATTGGTAGAATAAATCAATTGTAACAGAAAAAACTTCGTTGGACTAAGCAGTCCTGAGATAAACGATCCACTATGTTTGAAGCAAAGTATACCGAATTTTGACTCAGTCTCACACCTTATCGTTTTACCAAAAATCAATTGCTGACAATTCCTGACTTTGCGACTCCCCCGTCCAACAGCTTTCGACCTCAGGCTTACTCTCAATCACTGTAGAAGAGTTGCAGGTAGATTAGACAACACTCCACGAATGCTTTGACCCCTTCAAAGTATGATTGCTTCACCCTTTTTCTTCTAGATCTGAATTTGATGAAGAATGAATGAATTCTGCTTTTCCGGAATTTTTGAATCTTTGATTATGCTCCAATTCCGATGAGATAGAGAACAACATTACTAAATTACTTTTGTGTTTATGTGTGCTCTCAAAAATAAAATCAGAAAATGTGATTTTCTGAATAAAAATATCTCTCAAAGATGGCTCTCTAATAGATCTAAATTTTGTATGCAAAAGCCGTGAATAAACCTATGTGTATGACAAGGTTTATATAGAATTTAGAATGTTTTAGTCCCTCTGAAAATATAGAAAATTTCGTGTATAGGACTTGGAAGGAAGTTTGGTCCAAAAAGGAATCAAACAGATAAGAAAATTGAAGTTCTAATGCTGTCAGGACTCTTGTCAGGACTCTTGGTACCGGTTCCCAAATTTGGTACTAGTTCAAGAAGGACTTCTGGTACCGGTTCCCAAATTTGGTACCGGTTCGCCAAAGTCTCCTAACCTAGCTGGTAAGATGCCTCCCGTTGGCTCTTGGAGCGCATGGGTTCGAGTTTTGGCACCAACTAACTCCTAACATTTACCCTTAAAAAAAATTGGTACCGGTTCAAGAAGGTTAGAAGCCTTTCCGATGCACTTTGGCTACCGGTTCCCAATTGTGGTACCGGTTCAAGGTTGGCAGTGAACAAATCTTTTATGAACCAAAGTTTGCTACCGATTCCCACTAGGCAGAATTGAATATTTCGGTTTTCTTCAACCTTCTAAACTCCCTAAAGTGTTGTTCTTACCTTTCTCGAATGATCTCAGTTATGGTAACTTTGAACAATCTTCCAATTTCGCAGTCGCTGTAGATCCCGATATAATAGCTTGAATTTACAACTTGGCTAGGACTTGTTTTGACACCGAAAGTTGCCAATTACAGAATATATATTTTTTACAATCTTCCCAAAATATATATCTCACAATGGATACCATGGAACATCATTTGAGCAAACGTATCGATGTTACCCTGTGTCTTTTATTGATCATCAACTAATCCATGTTGCTCACCTTCATTAGCAAAATTTCTTGTCATCATCCTCTTCCTTTGTCCTGTTGAATTTCTCTACTCTATCATCCTCGTGTTTCAGAATCAGCAGTGACTTTTGCATTACCAAGAATTCACCTATATCACCATATAGGATACTGTCATCTTCTTCCTCCGGGTAATCATAGTTTGGCTCGACTACCATGATTGCATCATCTTCCTCAAGCAAAAGTTGCTTTTCTTCTCCACTAAGATGTCATCCAAAGTCAGGAATTTCCTCGTTAAAGTTACCAACCCAACACCTTTCTTCAAATAGAATAGGTGCTGGTTTAGGTGCTGCGTTTCTGCAAAAAGGATTAACAAAATCCTATTCCAGATTGTCTTCCCCCTCAGATTTGACGCCATCTTGAGAAGTGGCCGGGTTTTGCGCAACACGCAGGCAAAAGCTTCAATCTGCCTTCTTAGATTTTCTATCACAGCAAGCACTTGTTGTTGATCAAATGCTGCGTTCTGATGAGGACGAACGGCTGGTCTGCGAGGCCGGTTTCTTCTTCTTGGTGGCATGTTGCAAAACCTAAGAGAGATATCCAATAACCTTACACGAAACCACCGGACCAGAACTTGCTCTGATACCAACTAATGCAATCAGCTATGAAAGAGAACAAATAAATTTGAAGAAAGGAAGAACAGAGAGCAAGATTAGGCTAACGAATAACTTAAACACCCACAACTCAATCCGAAAGAAAGGAAAACATTAAACATAAAAATAAGATAGATTTATGACTTAACTAAATGACTTAAACTCAGTAAACAATGCTGCCCCTATTAATGTGATCTCAGTCTAGTCTTCTTAGAATCTTCAACTGTTTGAAGAAAATCCTATCCCATTTGCACTGCATCGAATTTGTTTTCTTTCAATTTAATTATTTTTGCCCCGGGAATGTATTAATCTTGTTTAATTGTGTTGATTCAGTTATAATGCCTCCCTCTGCACTTGACCGCCTTGGGTAGTTGTCTTGTTTTTATTTTTTACCCCTGTCAAGGCATATGTTCTACTTTAGTTAAATAAAGCTGTTTCTCTCTCTTTATTCTTTTGAAATTTTGATCTCAAATGTTAAAATAGAACTTAATCTTGCAGCATCTCTTCATATTGATTATCCAATGTTGTTTGATCTCTGCAATGCTGCTGCTGAGCGGGTTTCTCACTCTGGGGTTTTGGAGTTCATTGCAGAAGAAGGTATGATATACTTGCCTTATTGGGTAGGTGGTCAATAATGTTGTCGTATGCAATGTTTGGTGTCCATGTGTTTTTTTATTAGGTTGTAACTGTTAGGGCATCTTCAAAGCATTTATTTTCCGTGAATTACTTTCAATTGCTTCCTTTTAGAAGATGGAGAATTTACTTTTACAAGAAGGAGACATTGTGCGAGTGAAAAATTTGACTCTTAATTTGGATGTGGTGTGATAGCCCGGTGGTAGGGCAAGTGTTGCTTGTGGCCAAAGGCCCAGGTTCGAATCCCCACTCCATCAGTCAGTATTCGTAAATAACTATTTAATTAAATTATTTAACTTGTCAAAAAAAAACAAAAAAAAAAATGACTCTCAATTTAGAAAAAAGAAAAAGAAAAATGTGACTCTTCCAAAGGGAATGTGTGTTAAACTGCAAACCCCATACGAAGGACTTCTAGGATATTTCCAACCCAAAAGCCATGTGAGTTCATTATTCTTATATTTATTTTTTCAGTTGGTAGAAGGTTGTGCTATTTATTTGCCCATTAATTTTTGTTGCTTTAGTTTGGAGGCTTCTTGAAGGTACATTCAGTGGAAATTTGGTCGTGTGTGTGTTCCATCATGTTTTGGGGTTTTCACTTTCTTTTTTGTTTCTTCTTTGTTTGTTGATTATATTCTATATCGAAATTTCCAGAAATCAGATTGTGTGATTTATGTTTCAATTTTTGATGTTGTATTGCTGTTTGATTTTGAACAGTTCAAAATGATTACTCTCTCTCTCTCTCTCTTCCTTTTCTTTCCTTTCTAAATAACTTCGGTAAATATTCTCATTACCATTGAACTGCTGTGAAAACAATGCATCGCTATAATTATCAACAAGAAAGATGTCTGGTTTACTGAGTATTGGTTGTATTGTCAGAGTACTTGAATTAAGCACTTTCAAACATGTTAATTTTTTCAAACAACACTGGTTACTGAGTATTCTGTCATGCAATGTTTGAGTACTATGAAAATACAAAATGACTTAATAAAAATCTTGGGAAAGCATTTTACCTATTGTTTTCATTGTTATGACCAACCCTGCAATGAACAAAACTTCTTGTGACGTGTTAGTTGTGAGATTGTAAAATGGAACCTTCAGCAAAACAGAATTCATAAATATGTTTTTTTTTTTTCCTTTCCCTAAATGAGGTGTTGAGCTGTCATTAGAATAACATAAATATTCTTTTAATTGGAGATATATATATATATATATATATATATATATATATATATATATTTTATAATCATTTTTTAATAGTTTTATTTTTATTTTTATTTTTTTTATATATTAGAAGATCATTTACAGCGGTGACTTAAGATTGCATAGTTTGTTTTTTCAATTTTTTATTTTTAATATTTACTGTTAAATTGCACATTGGACATTATATGGAAGCTTTTTTGGGGATTAGAAAAATATTTTCACACATTAATTTTATGGTCTGGCCTTCAATATCTGTATAAAATATCTGGTATAAGAATAACATGTTGGTCCCTTTTTGTTTCTGTCATATTCTTTGAGTAGATCTCCTAATTTGACTTTTTTGTTCTTTTCTCATTCAGTTTGGAGACAACGCTGAGGAACTTTTCTTGCTTAACCACAGGGGATAGTATTATGGTGGCATACAACAACACAAAATATTACATAGACATTATAGAAACAAATCCTTCTAATGCAGTAAGTATCATTGAAACAGACTACGAGGTGGATTTTTCACCTCCACTTGACTACAAGGAACCGGAAAAACCACTTGCATCTGCTTCTGCAAGCCAGGCACTGGCAGAAGGTGCAATATTTGTTAATTTGCCATATATCAGTTTCAGTCTCTTTGTTTCCATTCTTGTCATGGTTATTTCGTTGTTCTTAGTTGGTGCTCACTTCTCACAAAATTTAGCGAGGTATATAACCATGCAAGTCCAGCATGTACTCTTTATTGCATAAACATAACTTTCTCCTTTTTAACAAAATTACTATGGTCGGATCCTGGGTTTTAACTTAGTGAAATGCTTCTCTCCTGTGTCCCATTTTCATTAACGCCTTCTGATACCAGGTTGGTAAATGGTAACTTGTCAAATCTTTCCACTCCTATAAAAAAAGGCAAGTCTAAATATCACGCTGATCTTGAGGTTGATTTGTTGGAACTTCGTTTTTGTTAGCTTTTGTGCATGATGTGGAGTACAATTTGTGCTTGTAAACCATGTTAGTTGGTGGTTTTATAAGAGCATTTCTCTATCTTGTACCTTTTCAAAATAATTTTCATGTAGACTAGTGCTTGCTAATTAATTCCCTTCATGATTATCTCTGGCCCAGGGGAAGGTAAGGGTTGGATCCCTTTTTATCATCTGGAACTGCAACCATTCATTTTGTTTTGGGATTTGATTAGGATTCGATGAGACTTACATGGTTGCTGTATTTGAAATTTAAAAGCTGAAATTACTGGGTTTGGAGATAATAGCACCGTGCTTTATAAATTGTTGAGGTTTACTTATGTGACTTCTTATCACAGATTGGAACCTCTTAGATGATTGTCATAATCCTGTTCATGACTTCATGCATGCAATTGTATGATGCAAATTGTTTCTCCTTCATGTGGTATTATGATACATCATTTGTACTACAATGGTGATGATAAGTACGTACCAGTTCAAATAGTGTGAGCATTTAAAAAATACCCAATATTTGGTTTATGCATTTGCTGTTGTTTGGAGACCTCGTTTGCTTAAAAAACTTAAAGATGCAATAATCCAGTACGAGATTTATGTTTGCAATTTCTGCTTGTTTCATGATATCATTTAAGCAAATAACTCTCTTTTTCTTCATGCAGGTCAAGAGGCTCCGGAGCTTCCTCTGGGTCCAAAGACAAACGACCTGAAGTCACCAATGGTGGTGCCGGGTCTAGTTCACAAGGTACCTCTCGTCGGTCTCAGGGAAAGCTTGTGTTCGGGGGCTCAAATGTAAACCGTGCTAAGGAAACACAAAAGGTAAATTTATTCATCTTCCCGTGTCCAAAATTAATTTGCTAACAGTTGAGTTGCCCTTTGATATAATCTTAAACACTGGTTATATCTTTAATCCCGCAGGAAGCTGCAAAAGAGACTAAACTGGAGCAGCCCCAACAGAAAGAAGAGCCAAAGTTCCAGCCTTTTTCGGGGAATAAATACTCACTGAAGGGTTGATTGGATTCTATAGAATCAATGTCTTTAACTTATATTGTTCCCATTCACCTGCGGGTCAGAATTACAAGGACTACATTGAACTGAAAGTAACACCAAAGAATGAAACAGTGGGTTGTTTCAAAATGAAGAATAGAATATTTCTTTTGTGAAGTTCATTATTTGCTTGCGATTGTGGCTGCATTTTTCAAAGTTTGTGCATGTTCTGTTTTTGCATCCTGTGCCACCTCTCTCTCTCTCTATCTCTCCGTGTCTCTTAAATGGCTGCTTCACAGGCTGGTTAATGTTTTGCTTTCCCTTTCTTCATTCCTGTACGGCCATTTCTGTATTGACGATGATGTCATGAAAGCTCGTAGGTCATCTGTAGTGCAGAACAATGGCCAACAGTTCTTTATTTCTTTACAGTCACGCGTCGATTAGGTGCCCATTCCGTGAAGACAATCACTAGCTTTATCTGCTGGCTGTTTTTGGTGGTCAAACCACATTTTTGTACTCAGTTGCAAGAGCTTTAAAACCCTCTTCATTCCTGCACCCTTCTTTCTACGATATTTGGCAAGAGCAAAACTCCGGAGTCTTTGAAAGCAAATCATGTTCCCAAAATTCAGTGATGAATTGTATCAACTCTCCATCGGAGCAATGGGAGTTGAGGTACGCGGTGCCATGTTATTTCTTTTTAATATACACATTTTTTTTCAGATCAGTCCCACTTTGCTTTGTGCTTACCATGGTATTTTGTATTTCATCTGAGGAAAGTTTGGAAGGAAAATTGTTCGGAGAGGATCTTGTTCCAAATTTTTTATTTTTCAGATTAATAAATACTCACACGACATGCTCGAACTACTTCCCTCCTCTTTGAAGATGGGAGGTTGTACCATTGATCCCGAAACCCTTTAGTCTTTCGTTAACAGATGACCTCATGACAGGTTTTCACAGTGAAATTGATGGAAAAGTAACACCTGTGAAATGAGACTTTTTGTTTGCCAACTATGAAATTCAAAGCTTTTACTGTACCAATTGCACGAACTACTGTTTTGGTAGGGTATCCGAAGCCCGATTTCAGTAGATGTGGATCACTAAAGTCTAATCATTAAAACTTTACATACTAACACTTGGATTGTAGGCAGCAGGTTGGTGTGGGATGAATTATTAATGCATGATAACAGTCTTGTCTTTCTTGTGCAAGTGGCCTTGGCCGGCCAATCAACGTTAGATACGTCAAAAAATATGTATGTATATATATTTATTAAATTTGTACATTTTTGATACAATTACTTGTGCCTGTATTGGATTCTTGGATACCATATAATAATTTCTCTAAAGACCAGCAGCGTGTGGAAGGAAAATATTATTGTACTTTTAAACATGTTTACATCTTATGAAACTGTGGAAATGTCAACGAATTCATACCCACATGGTATGTCATTTTTCTCGTAACCAAATTTGGGCCCATGGGTAGCGTCAAATCACCCGCTGAACATAGTGGTGGGGATCGGGCGGGTTACAACTTACTCGACACCAAATTCTAATTTTGAAGAATAATCCATTGCACAGATTTTATGAAATTTTCATATTCCTTGAATCGTTTCATATTTTAATAAGATTCTAATAAATAAACATTACAATAAATGTGACGGTCCTAATTTTTCAAGTCAGTGCATTCTGTAATGAATCGAAATTTGATTCGATAACAGATTCGAAATGCAGTAGTGAAAACATAAACATGGTTTTTAGGAATATACAACGTCCCTATGATGCCAAAGTGATCTTTTATGAAGTCACGGAATTTCACGAGAGCCGACGCGAAATAAAAAGATCAGAAAAAGACCAAAAGAAGCCCCCAAGGGTAAATAATCTTTTTACATGAAAGCAACATCCCAAGAAATGTACATCATTCCCAAAATACATCCGTGACTTCTCATAAAGTCACGGAACTCAAAAGAAAGCATAGCGGAAGCAATATAAAAAGGAAAACCAGACAAGTTTAGCCCTAAGGGCAAATTAGTAATTTTTTAGAAAGATCCAAGTGCAACTGAGTACATCAATGGATAGACAACAAAAAATTAATCAAATTAGACTAAAAAAATTGCTTGATTCGGAATCCGGACGAAGAAGATATGGCCTAACGACGAAAAACGGACAAATAAAGCCCTAGGGGCAAACTGATAATTTTTCAGAAAGATCCAAGCCTAACCGAGTACACCGTTGGATAGACGACAAAAAAACAGTCAAGTTAGGCCAAAAAATCATCAAAAACGGAGTCCGAATGAAGAAGAAACAATCGTTTGAAAATTTGATGTTGAAGAGGCAAAGGGGCAACAAGCAGCCCCTCATGCGCGCACGCGCATGGACTGCGCGAGCGCGCGCAAGGAGGACGCGCTAGAGATGAGCGCACGCAAGGCATGACAGCAGCTTAAAAAGCTGCTGTGTGAATTTTTCTGAAAATCCCAGAACTAAGAGTTGTTTTGGAGGCTTAAATGATTTTTTTTTGCAAAAACACAAAGAAGGAACCCCCCTCAAAATCAACTTTTCTACCCGATCATGTCGAAAGAAAAAAATTAAAACGCGCTGTGAAATGATCCGCAACTCCTAAAAATGGTTAAAGCAAAATACGACCTATCAAAACTAAAAAATGCCTAAAAATGGACTTTTAAAAGAAAATTTGAAGCTTAAAATTACAAAATGGTTTCAAATAACCGTTTGGCCCTTGGCCACACTTCATACATGATTGAAGAGAACCTGTGGAAGTATTAAAACCCACTTCCCACCATCCATGCAAATGTAATGGAGTTAAAGCATTGTATTTTTCTATTTTTCAATAAAATAGCCTAAAGGTGTGATACCCCTCGATTCTAGAGCCACGGGTGATCAAGTCCGAGCACAGATCCGAGGGATATCAGACAATTAATATATAAACAAGCAAGAATAAAACTGAATTAATAATAAAATAATGATACGCTGAAAAGAATTCTAATTGTAAAACCTCCAAAATAAAAGTTTTAATATAAATAAACTTTCCAATCCGTACAACTCGGGAATCCATCTAGTGGACCCCTAATATTTCCAACTGGTAAAACATTTACAGAATTAAAATCCAAAACCAAAATAAGAAAGAAAATCCTATGTAGTCGGAAGAGTGAGTGGCTGTATCTGCATCACCACGATCAAACCCTAAGCCTGGTACTCACGAACACCTGAAAAATAAAGGTGGGTCAGGCCCACATGCAAGTTCCATCCTACTACAATCCGTACATAAACCCGATACGCAGATACATCCTAGATAGCTCGACAATATCTACAATAGTCCATAGATATTTATATACACACTATAGGATGCTCACTAGCCTATAACATAGTTCAGCCTGGGTAGAAGGTAACATATAAAACACGCTTTTCAGCGGCCAAGTACCTAGACCCACCAGGGAACATTAGCTATATCTAGCTACTCAACCTTTGCAATATACGCACCCTAACCGTGATCAGGAGACTCAAGCTCGTATCACAGTACCATAAATATATATATAAATTTTCCTAATGCCGAAAGATAAAACAAGCATCCATTATGTCGTTCAACTGTTTTAGTTGACAAGACATGTATCCATGTAGGAGTTAACTATTTTAGTTAATCCATTCCGTATGTAAGAAGGGGTAGGACTTAGCTATTTGATCTAATCCATCCCTGATATGTCACCGTCCCATACCGGTACATATAATGCAAATGATCCATAAACGATGCACATTCATTAGAACATCAAATAAATCCAGAAACCAGCACAATAGAAAACAGATATTATTAAGATCCTACTATGCATCCAGTATATGATTATAATCATTAATCCTCCAAACAAATTGTTAAAGTATTGATAAACAATTTATATTATCCACATCCATACAATTGATAAAACAGAAGTTAAACAGTTCATCAATTAACATCCATAACCTGTTATAATGATCAGTTAGAAATATGAACTAAATACATTATACTAGATATCCCAAACCATCCTCTCATACCATATTATTTAAATTGCCAAAACAAAGACAAGTAATGAAACCCTCCATAAATCCTTAACAGCATAAAAGTTAGCATTTACACCACATGACGTCCCTTTGATCCTCCACTCCAAAACCTGTGCCTGATATAATATGACACTCTGAATTCCAAACTGCTCATTATATGAAACCCCAACAGTATTCCCACACTAGTCCATTTAGTTTGCTAAACCAAAACTAGCAACTAAAATTCCTACCATTCCTGACAGCATACTATTTAATATTTAAGTTAATACTGTCTATGCCCATAACCCACACCGAACTTTCTGGCCTCCATTAAAGTATATAAATAATTTATATAATATCCCAAAAGTAATTCGATACCAGTCAGTTTAAGTTATTAAAACAAACTTATTAACTTAAACATTCATCCTTCCTTGACAGCATGCCTATTCCACGTTTCTGTTTCCTGATGCCCCTTAAGATTAGCACCCTAGCATAACCAACTATTTAAAGGTCTTAATAGGTTAATTTTAACATATTTGAAACCCCCTTTAATTTTCAGTATTTGCGTTTAACCCCAGAACTCCGAAAAAATTACAGAAAACACCCCGTAGGGGTTTTTTCCCATGGGAGCCGGCTCCCCTTTATTGGAGCCAGCTCCTAGGCTTCTAGAGCCGGCTCCCCCTCATGGGGAGCCGGCTCTAGAAGCCTAGGATGGAGAGCCGGCTCTCTCTTCATGGGAGCCGGCTCCCACCATTTAGGAGCCGGCTCTCACCCCTGAGAGCCCCTCTGCATCGTCTCTACTTCGTCCGATGATTTTTCTGCGTTTCCGGCGAAGTCCGACGTTCCTGTCCCAAGTATTTTAACATTCCTAGGGTTCAATTTAAATTCTTAAAGCCCTAGAAACTTCTCACCATCCAGCATGCATTAATTGACAAAAATCTAAAACAAAACAAAACCGTATCCAAAAACGTCATTCACAGTTAACCGAACGTATGAACAATCTAAAGTCTGATCACCAGTGTCAAAATTCCATTATAATGGTTAACTAACTTCCTAACCATCCTAACAACACCCCACATCGCATTATGAATTAATTTACAGAGGTTTAATACATAATCTAACAATTTATGCAAGGGAAGCCATCTTCAGTTAGTATACGGTTAACCAAATTTCAGACTAAACTAATATGCATAAAATTTGTTTTAAAAGTTTTAATTAAATTCCTGGAGTCTATTTAGAATGCACAGAACACAAGTTTACAGGAAGGAGAGAATGAAACTTGCCTTAAGATTCTGGTTTGAAACCTTCATCGCCGTTGCTAAATTCTGCAACGAACTGTAAACTACCTGCAACTCTCCCACTGTTCCAGCTTTATTCCACAAGCCATCGACTCTTTCTTCCTTGATCCTACCTTCAATCCATGGCTGCAATCCTAATTGATTCTCTCAATTTCCCTCTGTTTTTCCTTCTCAAGGAACCTCTCTGTTTTTCCTCTCATAAACCATTACGTGAATAGGGTTTTCTCCCAAAACCCTTGCAGCATATATTGTTATATATATATAGACTCCTCTGAAACCCTAATCCCAAATCCAGTAATCCTAACCCTAAGTCCAGCCCAACTACAAGTCGGCTACCTAATTACTTAATCATAACACCCTAAAAACCCTTAATTTAGGAAAATAAATAATTAATTAATTTAAAATACCAATTCAATTAAACATTTAATTTAAAACCAATAAACAAGTAAAATAAATCAATTAATCTAAAACAAATAATTCACACTTAATCAATTAAACAAACCAATCCACTATATAACAATTAAATTAAATACACACAAATAATAATAAATCAACTAATTTAACCAAATTACAAATAAGTCCAATAATGTAAATAAAAATGAAAAACAAACCAAAATATTAAATAAACCAATCCACTATATAACAATTAAATTAAAGACACACAAATAATAATAAATCAACTAATTTAACCAAATAACAAATAAGTCCAATAATTTAAATAAAAATGAAAAACAAACCAAAATATTCCCATTTTATCCTTTTGAAAACTAGGGGTATTACATTCTTCCCCCCTAACAAAAGGAATTCCGTCCTCGGAATTCACGAAACTCTGAATTTATAACTTTACAAAATTCATTTCCGTTTTCGTGTGGCACAGCCCCTTTAAATGAGAGCCACCTAAATTCCAACACATCCAACCATATACAAGATCCCTATGTGTAAGAAATAGCATAAATGTGCAACTCCTAGATTGTATCTAGCAACGATCCAATCCTACCTAATATTTAATGAAGGGTAACCAGTCCTCGGCCTTCCAATTCCATAGAACTAACACATAAAAGTCCTATGCATCCAGCGCTTAACAAGTTGGTAACGCTAAACAATAGGCTACTGCCGAAACTAATAACCAAAACCCGAAACTGACTTTCCTCCAAAACACATTGCTTCCGATACGGCAAACCGCTCAAACAACCCTTCCCTGATAGAAAACTCCCATGTAGCTACAAAATCCGACTGTTGCCTCCAAACCGTGAGCACTCATTACCAAAAGAGAGCATGGTTCTCCAAGGTATCCTTACATAAAGTCAAGGTCTTATTAGATAACCTTGCTTCCATGTCGGACCAACCAGTAAGAGATCGACACAACCCGACTATCTAAAATCCCCAAACATTGTCGCACGAACCTCCTTGTGCCAACAATAGCACAGATACACTCTGAAACGGTAAGTAACGCTTTCAATTACCCATGCCAACCTAGGATATGTATCCTAAGCATATATGCCATGATTAAAGAGAATATCACGATCCCATTTTCCGTCTAGAGATGCGAAGCATAGTTGTCGCTATAACTCTGTTATCAGCGCAATGTACAACTGATAAGAAATGCCAAAGTAAACTCCACTAAAGTGTAGTCCACAAGCGAACCTACTCTATCCACTACTCTTAAACCATATGGAATTAAAATTCCAACAAATGTCAGTCATTTCTACTAACCATCCCCTCCTGATTAGTCCTACTCCTATTTCGATATAAGAAGGGACTAAAACCTCCAGTGATATCCAAGTATCAATTTTCTACCTTACTAATAGATGATACTCTTGGAGACAGTTATGTACATGTCCCTACCCGTACCGCACCAAAACTAACATTGTATGTCGGGATGCCAACCATAACCAGTTGACTGCACCGAAAAATTTATGAATTTTACAGCTCAGTCACTCCAACCTTCCTAGAAGCAGAAAGATAACTACCAATCTTCCTTCAGTACCTTAAACTCATCTGAGTAAGGTACTACCTCCTGTGGGGTCAGCTCAAACATTCTAAGTTGACCACTTCTATTTCCCTGGTAATAGCAAGTGGTATTATTTTCACATGCTAAACCACAACGGATTGCGTACTAACCACCGAAGGTTCAATTTCCATAACGGTTAAGAAGATCATCATCCTCCCCGTTACTTTCACCAGACGAAGCTTAATGCAAATGTGAATCACCACATCTATCCATCTAAGTTGTCTCGTGATCTGTGCTATTTGTAGGAACTGATATCTTACCAGTTCCAAAATAGACAAAGTGAAGCTGACTTAATTTTATCAGTCAACGATATCCCAACCAGGATCCTGACCCCTGTGTAAGATCAGTAATCTCTCATCTAGATCCGTGAAAACTACTCTGTTAGTCCCGCTCTAGCATGAGAAGTGGCCGCAAGGATCGAATGATCTCTGACGGTCCATCTAGATTATTTACCAGATATCAAACTTTGAGACGGATATTAGATGTTCGGTCTCATCTTCAAGTCTTTGACATCTTACTTTTCTAACATAAGTAAGTGTCTATTAGACATCCCGTCTAACTGTAACCGCATATGGAAATCTTTTCATCCTCCAAATAGTCAACAATTTCCGAGCAACAACTATTTGTTGCGAACAGTAACCTAAAAAAAATTTCCATATTATTTGTGCAAATGAGTGACTCTGCCTCCTCCTTGATATGCATCGCCAGCACCTCCTCCTAATGACACCCCCTGATGAGAATAAAATTCTTGATTAAGAATTGACTGATGACTAGTAAATTCGTCTACTATCCTCAGTCGGTGTCATTCCAACAAGTACGTAAACCAGTACCAAAATCCTCTTACTGACTTAGGAACACCTGTTTAAAATATTCCTAAAAGATATTCAGTCAAGCCAGTTCCTTCAATAAACCAGCATGACGTTACAGCTTATCCAATGAATCTATATCATTTGACTCAAACTGCTGGTTTTTTTTTTTCCTTATCCCATCCTGAACACATACTACAACCAAGCATGTCTAGGTTCATTTGATTGACTAAAGTTTAGATATACGAACCAAATCCTATGATCACATGCCCACAATCCTAGCGTAGTTATCGCTACTCCTCCAAAATGATAGTTGGTTGATCACATACTCGTGTCCCCAACTAAACCACATTCCCCCTCCTGAACATTTAACAAAAAGGAAACATATAATGCACACACAATAGAACACAATAAAATCTACGTAAAACATCGTTCCTCCTTGCAAAGAAAATCTCTTTTAGAGATCAACTGTGCCTGATTGGTTCATAATCTCCTTCCTACTGTTTCGGAGGTAATCACCCGACCTCAAAACCTAGCTCAAAACCAACTCCATTTGCCTCAATAAATGCCAAAGGCTTAACCTTCATCCTCCTTATACACAGGTTACAAACCGTCTAATGTAGCTGTATAAAGCAACTTAGATCATCAAAACCTAATCCTCATACTCCGCGGAACGTGCTATATAATCTTTGCTTCGTTCTGAGAAGAACTTCATCCGATTCCCAAACCCCTGAAGAGTTCCCTTTATCTACCTCGTTTAAAGGTAATACACAAAGTTAACTATCCACCTCAACTCTATGAGTATCGTTCACTATCCTATTAGCGAACAAGATCACTTTCACATGAGTTTGTTGAAATCTCCTCCACTAGAATCCTCTTTGGACTCCCATTCCTCGGTTGTCTCTTTTAGGAGAATAACTAAAATCATGTTAGTCCCTTTATACGGGGACCTAAAACACACTCCTATATCCCTCATTGGCTTATACTTCCAAAAGTAATGCCAACCAGAACTAAACCTTAAATCCCAAGTTCTGCTTCTGATAGAGAACTCGATAACGTACTCCTCTACTCCTTCGGTCTGATTTGCTGTCGCCGCAGACCCCATCCTCCTTCTAGTGTCAACCATTCCATAATTATGGAATATAATTGATACCAGGAGCTCCTCCTAATGAACCGTAAAAGAGTACAACGAATCCTAATATGGCTCTAAGTTTTTAAGAGACGCAACGCGGAAGACTTCTAATGAAAGACACTCCTAAGGACACTAGAACCTGGAGTGCTCTGATACCAACTGTGATACCCCTCGATTCTAGAGCCACGGGTGATCAAGTCCGAGCACAGATCCGAGGGATATCAGACAATTAATATATAAACAAGCAAGAATAAAACTGAATTAATAATAAAATAATGATACGCTGAAAAGAATTCTAATTGTAAAACCTCCAAAATAAAAGTTTTAATATAAATAAACTTTCCAATCCGTACAACTCGGGAATCCATCTAGTGGACCCCTAATATTTCCAACTGGTAAAACATTTACAGAATTAAAATCCAAAACCAAAATAAGAAAGAAAATCCTATGTAGTCGGAAGAGTGAGTGGCTGTATCTGCATCACCACGATCAAACCCTAAGCCTGGTACTCACGAACACCTGAAAAATAAAGGTGGGTCAGGCCCACATGCAAGTTCCATCCTACTACAATCCGTACATAAACCCGATACGCAGATACATCCTAGATAGCTCGACAATATCTACAATAGTCCATAGATATTTATATACACACTATAGGATGCTCACTAGCCTATAACATAGTTCAGCCTGGGTAGAAGGTAACATATAAAACACGCTTTTCAGCGGCCAAGTACCTAGACCCACCAGGGAACATTAGCTATATCTAGCTACTCAACCTTTGCAATATACGCACCCTAACCGTGATCAGGAGACTCAAGCTCGTATCACAGTACCATAAATATATATATAAATTTTCCTAATGCCGAAAGATAAAACAAGCATCCATTATGTCGTTCAACTGTTTTAGTTGACAAGACATGTATCCATGTAGGAGTTAACTATTTTAGTTAATCCATTCCGTATGTAAGAAGGGGTAGGACTTAGCTATTTGATCTAATCCATCCCTGATATGTCACCGTCCCATACCGGTACATATAATGCAAATGATCCATAAACGATGCACATTCATTAGAACATCAAATAAATCCAGAAACCAGCACAATAGAAAACAGATATTATTAAGATCCTACTATGCATCCAGTATATGATTATAATCATTAATCCTCTAAACAAATTGTTAAAGTATTGATAAACAATTTATATTATCCACATCCATACAATTGATAAAACAGAAGTTAAACAGTTCATCAATTAACATCCATAACCTGTTATAATGATCAGTTAGAAATATGAACTAAATACATTATACTAGATATCCCAAACCATCCTCTCATACCATATTATTTAAATTGCCAAAACAAAGACAAGTAATGAAACCCTCCATAAATCATTAACAGCATAAAAGTTAGCATTTACACCACATGACGTCCTTTTGATCCTCCACTCCAAAACCTGTGCCTGATATAATATGACACTCTGAATTCCAAACTGCTCATTATATGAAACCCCAACAGTATTCCCACACTAGTCCATTTAGTTTGCTAAACCAAAACTAGCAACTAAAATTCCTACCATTCCTGACAGCATACCATTTAATATTTAAGTTAATACTGTCTATGCCCATAACCCACACCGAACTTTCTGGCCTCCATTAAAGTATATAAATAATTTATATAATATCCCAAAAGTAATTCGATACCAGTCAGTTTAAGTTATTAAAACAAACTTATTAACTTAAACATTCATCCTTCCTTGACAGCATGCCTATTCCACGTTTCTGTTTCCTGATGCCCCTTAAGATTAGCACCCTAGCATAACCAACTATTTAAAGGTCTTAATAGGTTAATTTTAACATATTTGAAACCCCCTTTAATTTTCAGTATTTGCGTTTAACCCCAGAACTCCGAAAAAATTACAGAAAACACCCCGTAGGGGTTTTTTCCCATGGGAGCCGGCTCCCCTTTATTGGAGCCGGCTCCTAGGCTTCTAGAGCCGGCTCCCCCTCATGGGGAGCCGGCTCTCTCTTCATGGGAGCCGGCTCCCACCATTTAGGAGCCGGCTCTCACCCCTGAGAGCCTCTCTGCATCGTCTCTACTTCGTCCGATGATTTTTCTGCGTTTCCGGCGAAGTCCGACGTTCCTGTCCCAAGTATTTTAACATTCCTAGGGTTCAATTTAAATTCTTAAAGCCCTAGAAACTTCTCACCATCCAGCATGCATTAATTGACAAAAATCTAAAACAAAACAAAACCGTATCCAAAAACGCCATTCACAGTTAACCGAACGTATGAACAATCTAAAGTCTGATCACCAGTGTCAAAATTCCATTATAATGGTTAACTAACTTCCTAACCATCCTAACAACACCCCACATCGCATTATGAATTAATTTACAGAGGTTTAATACATAATCTAACAATTTATGCAAGGGAAGCCATCTTCAGTTAGTATACGGTTAACCAAATTTCAGACTAAACTAATATGCATAAAATTTGTTTTAAAAGTTTTAATTAAATTCCTGGAGTCTATTTAGAATGCACAGAACACAAGTTTACAGGAAGGAGAGAATGAAACTTGCCTTAAGATTCTGGTTTGAAACCTTCATCGCCGTTGCTAAATTCTGCAACGAACTGTAAACTACCTGCAACTCTCCCACTGTTCCAGCTTTATTCCACAAGCCATCGACTCTTTCTTCCTTGATCCTACCTTCAATCCATGGCTGCAATCCTAATTGATTCTCTCAATTTCCCTCTGTTTTTCCTTCTCAAGGAACCTCTCTGTTTTTCCTCTCATAAACCATTACGTGAATAGGGTTTTCTCCCAAAACCCTTGCAGCATATATTGTTATATATATATAGACTCCTCTGAAACCCTAATCCCAAATCCAGTAATCCTAACCCTAAGTCCAGCCCAACTACAAGTCGGCTACCTAATTACTTAATCATAACACCCTAAAAACCCTTAATTTAGGAAAATAAATAATTAATTAATTTAAAATACCAATTCAATTAAACATTTAATTTAAAACCAATAAACAAGTAAAATAAATCAATTAATCTAAAACAAATAATTCACACTTAATCAATTAAACAAACCAATCCACTATATAACAATTAAATTAAATACACACAAATAATAATAAATCAACTAATTTAACCAAATAACAAATAAGTCCAATAATGTAAATAAAAATGAAAAACAAACCAAAATATTAAATAAACCAATCCACTATATAACAATTAAATTAAAGACACACAAATAATAATAAATCAACTAATTTAACCAAATAACAAATAAGTCCAATAATTTAAATAAAAATGAAAAACAAACCAAAATATTCCCATTTTATCCTTTTGAAAACTAGGGGTATTACAAAAGGTAAAAGTTCATGAAATACAAAACAAATGTCATTGGCCGATGGCCTCATCTCATACATGTCAAATACTTCTTAAAAAATATACTTATGTATGCATTACATACTTAAAACCAAATATACAAGTTTTGACATTATAAATCAAAATAACATCTCATGTTAACATTTGCATGAATCTAAATACTTCAAGTCTACAAGACATCCAAAATATAATGTGAATCCCGAGTCTTGATTCCTATACCTGAAAAATGTCCCTATTACGTGAGTGAGTAATATAAAGTTACTCGTAGGAGATGAGCATGCATAGACCTAACATTTTACTGTTTATTAAATTGATATACATCAATACAAATGGTCCATGCCACCTAGCGTCTATGTCCAATGTGAGACTCAAGGAATATCCTAAGTTACCTTAAAACATTTCTAACATAAACCACATCATTTATGCAATTTAGACAACATAGAAGCATGCGGAACACGCAACAAGATATTCAATATACAAGTATACGTACACAAGTATACAGTGAATATTGAAATGCACGTAAGACGAGTATACAAGACACAAGTATACTGGGTTATCTCGAAAGTAAGTTATTAATATACGAGTGTACATACCAAGTGCGCTAAGCAATATTGAAATGGAAATGCAACATATATATTCAAGTACACATTTCTAAGTATACTAAGCAATGTTGACATACATAACATACAAGTATACAAATCCAAGTATACTAAGCATTTTTGATATACAAGGCGTACAAGTATACAAATCCAAGTATACTAAGAAAGAAATGAAGTATCATACACCTAACCACAAGTTAAAAATAATTCACAATTACAACTAGGAATTGAATGCGAAATCAACCAATAGTGGAAAGACAAAGGACATAAGGTCTCAATGACCAAGCAAGCGATTCCGGGTTACTAGCCCTCAAGGTACTACCTAGTGCGCACTAAATCCGGAATATAACCGAGATGTTGGTGATTTTGGGTTACTAGCCCTTATGGTACCACCCGATGCGCACTATATGTTATAGAGGGAACTCTTATCCCCCGTACTAGAGCTATACCCTAGTCGTAACATATTCTAATGTCCAGACAAGTTTTCCTAAAATTATCAAGTTGTGTAACAAGTTTATTACATAAATACATATACACAATGCACAAAATCAATTACCATGCAAAACTAAGTCATAGAATACACACAAGCTATGCCTTAGGCATTCAGGCTACAATGACATATTAAATGTCATATAAGTAAAATGTGAATACTTACAAGTTAAATCATAACTTTAACTTATGGAATACTATCATGTAATCGCATAACAAGTTCCAACTATAAATTAAGCAAGTATACAACATTAATGCCTAATTACCTAAATGGAAGCATAAAAGGGAATTTAATTAACTTAAATAATTAAATTATCAATATTATAAAGTAACTCCAAAAATTCTACAAATCATATATGTCAAAAGTCATATTAAGGCCTATTTTAATTTTATGATACAAGTTAATTCTATACTAATCATCACTAGGTGAATTAAATTTCACACAAGAAAATAATTAAATAAAGTATTTAAGACTCATTCAAATATTCTCAATTTAAGGTATGTTAATGAGCATATCAAGTCCTAATTTAAAATCATATTATAAGTTAATTATACACTAGTTACAACTAGGTAAATTAAACTCAATGCTAAGAAAATAAATAAATAAAGTTCTCAAAACTTATCCAAATATTGTCAATTTAATATAGGGTAAATTTCTCAAAAACCCCAAAACTATAAAAAAATGATCATAAAACTCCAACCAGTTTTTAAAACCCCCAACAATATAACAACGTTATCATTTTACCCTAACTCTGTCAATTGGCCATTAAGGGTATGTGAAATGACTAAATTACCCTTATTATATTCTCTTTTATTTAAAAAACAAAAAAATCATATTTTAGAAATTACAATATTATCCTCTACAGTATTAAATTCAAACGACGTCGCACAAATTTCACTCCTCTCTTTCTCTCGCATAGCAGCCATGGATGACCTTCCATTACAGGAAATACAAATACACGTTAGCCTCTTTGATCCAACGTTTCTCTTTCTCTCTAGGTGACGTGAATAAAAAATTGTTAATTCCATTGATGAATGAGAATTGCAGGTTGGTGGTGGCGACGAACAGGACGGCGACGAAGAAAAGGTCATCGGTGGACACTTCCAGAGGGAGCTGGACGAAGAGGAATTTTTCAAGGATTTGTATTTGGGAATCCGATGGTGAAGCTGGTGATATCACTTGCGATATAATCGATAATATGGAGGCTTCGATGCTTTACAGAGATGGTTCTAGGTCGGATCGTGATGGGGTTAACCAGTTTCGAAAGGGTCCATGTTGTTTTACTGGGGAAGTGAGTAAACCGGGTCAGACTATATTGAAAGGGTATAAGAATTACGATTTGATGCTGAATCTCCAACTGGGTATTAGGTAATTTGATGAATTGGTTTTTGGGTTTGCTGATTTTTATTGCAATTGTTTGTCATTTTTTATTGATTAGCTTTTGAGTTTGATTAGGGTTTCAATTGTGTTGTGGGCATTGAATCGTTTTGGATCTGATTAGGGTTTCAATTTTGTGTTGTTGGTTTTGTAGGTATTCAGTTAGGAAGCATGCTTCAATTGTGCGAGACCTTAAGCCTCATCAGCTGGTTATCCTTGCACGAGTCCTCCTTTACCTCTTCTCTCTCCTCCAAAATCCAATTTTCTTTCCAAATCGAGAACTCCCCCAAATCCTACACTCTCTCCACATGCATCTTCTTCCTCCTCACGATGCCGTTTCAAGTTCAACTGATCTACACACATGAATACCGTATATACTAGTTTCGCTTCTCTTCAGTGTGCACACAACCAGGCCAATCACAAATGTAGTGACAATCCCCTCTGAATCGACTCACCAACAAATTGTTCCCTTGTTCTCGATTCAAATTCGACACCAAACTCGATTTGCATTTCGATGACCCGAATAATTATCATAATCGCTTCCACTGCTTTCTATAATGGATGAAATAATGGTGGCTTTTAGGGCTTCCTCAAACTCACGCATGGAGGAGAGAAGATGAACTAAAACGATAACACTGTGGGTATGTTTTTACAATTACAAGCTTGGGGGTATTTTTGGTATAACACATTTAAATACACATCACTTCTTTGGTACATGTGACAGTAGGGGTATTTTCGTCACAAAAGTCAATTTGTCAAAGCATTTGTTAATCACGCGCTGAGTTAACGGGGCCAATTGACAGAGTTGGGATAAAATGATAACGTGTTATATTGTTGGGGGTTTTAAAAACTGATTGGGGTTTTATGATCACTTTTTAATAGTTTTGAGGGTTTTAAGAAATTTGCCCTTTAATATTTATGATAGAACACACCAAGCTCATCAACAATGTCAAGTTAAAAATCTAATTAAGTGAATAGAACACTTAAAATAAAATTAATTAATCTAATTAATTAATTTTCTTTAGATTTTAAAACAATTTCAATTGCTCTTAAATTAACATAGGTTAAAGAACATACCAAGGTCTATTTTAATTTCACATTACAAGCATGCAAGTTATAAGTAAAATGTGAATACTTACAAGTTAAATTATAACTTTAACTCATGGAATACTATCATGTAATCGCATAACAAGTTCCAACTACAAATTAAGCAAGTGTACAACATCAATGCCTAATTACCTCAATGGAAGCATAAAAGGGAATTTAATTAACTTAAATAATTAAATTCTCAATATTACAAAATAACTCCAAAAATTATACAAATCATATATGTCAAAGGTCATATTAAGGCCTATTTTAATTTTATGATACAAGTTAATTCTACACTAGGCATTACTAGGTGAATTAAATTTCACACAAGAAAATAATTAAATAAAGTATTCAAGACACATTCAAATATTCTCAATTTAAGGTATGTTAATGAGTATATCAAGTCCTAATTTAAAATCATATTACAAGTTAATTATACACTAGTTACAACTATGTAAATTAAACTCAATGCTAAGAAAATAAATAAATAAAGTTCTCAAAACTTATCTAAATATTGTCAATTTAATATATATGATAGAACATACCAAGCTCATCAACAATGTCAAGTTAAAAATCTAATTAAGTGAATAGAACACTTAAAATAAAATTAATTAATCTAATTAATTAATTTTCTCTAGATTTTAAAACAATTTCACTTGCTCTCAAATTAACATAGGTTAAAGAATATACCAAAACCTATTTTAATTTCACATTACAAGCATGCAAGTTACAACCATGCGAATTAAATTTTCATTCAAGAAAATAATTAAATAAAGTTTCAATACTTATTCAAATATTTTTAATTTAATATATGTTAATGAACATATCAAGACCTAATTTAATAACATGTCATAATTTAATTCCAAGCTATATACAACCATGTGGATTAAATCTTATATAAAGAAAATAATTAAATTAAATTCTAGAATTAATACAAAGGCATGCTTACAAGTTGTATATGCTTTAAAACAATCAACACAACTATAATAAAAACCTAAGACATCCCCTACCTCATTTTGAGATGAAAATCTTAAAAGCCACTAAAGGAAAACCGTCCCGAATCTAATGATACTTCGGAGTTTCGACGGGAACAACGAGGGGAACAACATTCACCCTTGAGGCACCACCAAAATCCCAACTTGACATCAAACCCGAACTCAAAAAATGACCGAAAACGAATTCTGATAAGGGGGAAATGACAGCCTCGCCAAGGCCTACAACAAGGCCTGAGGCATCGTGACAAAATTCAAGAGGGAAGTGGCCGAAAAAGAAGGAAGAATGTGGAAGCCCAAGGGGCTGCCATGGCTGGCCAGCCAAGAGGGAGAGAGATAGAAAAATTTGACTTTTCATTTTAAGTCCCCTTATTTATATAAAAAAAAACCCTAAAAGTGCCCTTAACAAGCCCCGCCGGGTCCGAAAAAGTGGAATCTGCATGACGTACTCAAACGGTAAAACACCATGAATAAAAAAGAACCAAAATAAAAAAAAAATGAACAATAGAAGAAACGATGTCGAAAACCGAGTCCCATGCAAAAAGATATGCCCTGAACAAGTTCGGCGGCAACCGGGACCAGAAACTCGAAAACTGCAAAGAATGACCAGTAGACAATCCTAAGAGTACACGACTCGACGAAATGTGAAAATGGATTCCGTACGAGGATGCAAGCCCCAAAGAAACACTTTGCAATTAACTTTCATTAATTACATAAAAGCCCCTACACAAAAGGATAACTGCGCAACTGCCCAAAATGAAAATATCTTCCAAAAGATATTTTTTTAAAAACCCCTGAAATAAATATCTTCAAAAGATATTTATAAAAAATACCCCAAGAAACATCAATGTTTCTGAAGAATCCTTTCATCCACGCCTTTGCGTGAAAAAAGGAACAACCGGTGAGCTTGTCTCCAAAAGTAACGTTACGCGTTTTGAGGAAATCAACTGGAATTAAAACTCATGAAGTCAAAACTCAACTCCGAACACGAAAAGTGAGGATGTGCCAACAAAGTGACAAATAGGGAAAAGACGAAAAGTGAATAATATCGAAAAAATGAAAATGTAGAAATGACTCGATCCTTTAAGGAAGTTGTCAATCCAAAAGAAAGAGTTTTGAAAACCATTTCCGAGTACTCGAGATGACACTAAGCGACGAGAAATTAACTCGGAAAAGAAAATTCAACGAAAAAAATTTATCCGTAAAAACTCTGAAAAAAAAAAAGAAGAAAAATGACCTGATCATTATAATAAATAAATAAATTATGTAATATAATATATACATTTCACATCAAATAACCAAAAGAACATAAAAGAATTTGACAAAGAGATCACTCGTTGTCTTTATGCCACTTAGTTGATTCTTTGTTTGTTTTAGGTTATAAAAAAGATTTGGATGAATTGGACAATCCCAAAAGTATGTATGTATATAAGATAATTAAAATAATAATACAAACTTGGATATATGTTGGTCGTAGTGTAGTCATATTAAAATTGAAATGGCATTTAATTGGTTTCCAAGAAAGTTGGTAATGACCCTTATTAATTGCACCGAGGGGTTGGCCATTTCCTATGCTTTTATTGTAAATTAGCTTCTCACCAACAAATATCTCTCTCTATACCAACACATCTACTTCATTTAATGCAAGAAACCATACATGAATTTCAACAACCCTTTTTTTTTAACTCTATTTCAGTTTCATGCTATTCTCATAATATATATATATATATATATAGGTCAAGTGGAGAAAACATTCTTAAAATATGCTTACAATGCATATCATACTCTTCACGAAATTTAAACTCTAAATTGACTAAATTATCTTTACTGAATTATTTTATAAAATATATAAAAATAAATAATTTTGTAAAATAACAAAAAAATGACACTATTGGAGGATGTCTCTCTCGTGCAAAAAACGCCCCTAAAGTTTCAATCAGGTGCAAATAGGTTATTCTGACAAATTTTAAACCCTAAGTTGACTAAATTAACCGTACTGAACTATTTTATAAAATATACTCGTATAAGAATAAATAATTTTATAAAATGACTGAAAATGACACTATTGGAGGACGCCGACAATGGACAAGTAAAGATAAAAATAAAAATAAATGTATAAAAGAAAAAGTAAAGATAAAAATAAAAAATAAAAACAAAAATAAAGTGTAAACTAAAAAAAACAAATTTTTTCCAAACTTCGGAAACCAGTGCACACTGGTATTGAAATTTTTATTTATTTATTTGTTTAAGTGTTGGTACGAAAAATAAAATAAAATAAAGAAAAAAAAATTAGTAGAAAAAAGTAAACTGGAATCTCAAAAAATTCAAATCTCTGTTCTACAAATTCTCAAAATTAAAAAAAAAAAAAATTGTTTAGAGTTATATATAGAGAAAAAAGTTTATATATATACATATATATAAGGTTATGTGCACATAACACTACTATACTATGAGATTAATAGCATATATACTCTTTGGACATTTTCGGAAAAGTAAAAGGATAAAACAAGTATTACAATACTAATTTATGCAAGAGGGGATATTTTTGCACAACATGAAAAAATTATAGTTATTTTTTGCATACTTTTTAAAATAGAAATAAAAATTCTACTTGAAATATTTTTTTGGAGTATTTTCTGCATTTGTCCTTCTATATATATATATATTTTCGCATGGCAAACTGATTAAACTCAATTCTTAATTATTACTGTAATATATAAAAATAGATCAAAATTACAAGTCCATATACAGCGATGTCTTCCATTTATGCACCAATCATGGAATTATAATGTGCATTATAATATATATATATATATATATATATATATATATATATATATGCTATGTCTATGTGCATGCAAACATGAAACATTAATGAACATGACATATAGCTAATTTAGATACATTGAAGGGACCACAACACCAACTATACACGTGAAAGTGTTATGGCTCAAATTTGATAGGTGTACATTAATCCCACGTGAATTGTGTACTTGGTGGTGTAAAATCTCTAATTTTTTGATTCCATATTTTGGATAAGTTTTTTAATTTATTCTATTATGTTTCCTCTAAAATGGATGGGATTTTTGCTATACTTTATTTATTCAATACATTCTCATCTGTAAAATTATGAAATGATACGCATCATATCATGATCCTTGTCATGGCATCCATTTTGTCTTATCATCATACAATAATTTTGTTAATTAAAAGCATGCTATAAATTAAGGTGTTCTTAATTCCTAAATGAAATATATCGTAAGGTTTCATTATCAGTTTCTTGAACATAATAAAAATTTATTTTGTAATTTTATAGTGATAAAAAATTTTAAGCAATTGGCTAATGTTACATACTCACTCATTTATACCCATTCATTTTTCTATTCGGATTGGATATGAGACAAACTCTCCTTTATTACACTTATCTTATAGACAATATTAATCAACCATTACGATTCACTTTAAGAAGAAAAAATAAAAATAAAAATAGCACTAGAATTTTGGAGGGGCATATTTGTCTATTTGATAGTTTCTTATTTATTTAACAAATTATTATTATTACTATTTTTTTCATATATATATATTTTTTTCTAACTTTGACCATAAATTTAGATGGCTCCAAACATCCACTTGGTCTCAAGTCAAAAGGCATGGCAAGAAGTTGAGTTGAATGAGTTAAAAGATTTGATGAGATTCATAACCATTTTTTTTCACATATTCATACTGGTTTGGTGGAAACTCTGTTTCAATGGTACCACCACGCCTCCTTTTCCAAGACCCCCTACATTTATAATTTCAAGGACCACAAACTTCTTTTGACCCACATCAGCACCCCCTACTCACCTCTAGTTCACACAATACGTGTGTGTGTGTGTGAGAGAGAGAGAGAGAGAGAGAGAGAGAGAGAGAGAGGACAGATGAATGTTCATGAATGTTGTTGAAACTTGATAGAGAGTGAAAAACACAAGGATGTGTGAGATTTCAGCAAAACGTGTTAAATGTCAATGGAGGCATTCAAATGTTGTGGGAGCATTTGAAAGCTTAAATTTCAATAGTAAACTTATAAGGTGAGAAAGGACTTTATTTGTATGGAAAACAAATCACAAAGAATAGGTTGAATAAGACCATTTTCAATACAAAACAAACAACTGAAGCAAAAAGTTACTGAAATATTGTTATTACGAATTAGCTGAGTTGTTAATTAACCTTTATGGATTAGCTGAGTTGTTAGGACACAACTTAGAAATCTTATTATATTCAACTTCTGAAAACATTAGTCTTTGACCATACTCTAATTACAATACATAATTCACTTGTGGTTGATATAATTGCAATCTAGAATGTTGGTGATGAATCCTTAAAATCATTTCTTAAACATACTAAAAGTACGGAAAAAAGAAACCATTTCCGAGTGACTGTGGGAGAGATTTCTAGCTTTCAGTTTATAACGGGTGTAGATGGACTCGGAGAAAAGCATTTGAGTCTAAGGGTTTAGTAAAAGGTAATGCGCGAGAACAACTTAACTACAACAAAAACCAAAATTTCCGAAGTTCCATTCACACTTTCTCTTGAGCATCGGCTCTTGTAATTGCGCTTGCCTCCCATAAGTTCCTCCATACTATTTAGTATAGTACCTGTCAAAGTGGCTTGAATGCTCAAATACAAATGCCAAGGTCAAAGCGGTTATGCCATTTTGGGCTTTGCTTTAACCGAAGCTATTGCATCGTTTGCCCCCAATGATGGCAACCATTTGATCTCATCCGTATTCGGATCGAAGAAAGAAAGAATTTCACTTTTTCTTTATTCTTACTACTATTATGTTTGGTTGGAAGGACGAAAGAAGAAATAAAATCTCAAAGGATGAAAGGAGAGGGAGGAAGCATCCCTCTTAAACATGGTTTTTCATGTGTCCAATGAAAAAAAAGAGAAAAATTTCCGTGTAAATATGTAATATCAAATTTAGCTTTTAATTATTTATAAATATGGAATGATATTTAATTTTCAAAAGTTTATATGATAAAGGTATACTAGTAAAAAAATATAAAAATTCTAATCCCCCTCATTCCCCCTAATATATTCTTTTTAGGATTTTATTATTCCTTTCAATTCAACCAAATAAAAAATACAAAAAAATATGTCATCTTTACTAGAATACCTCATTCATCCCTCACCAGTCACCCGCTGTCTCTTCCATCCGTTTTCCATCTCTCCAAACAAAGCATAAAAGAAAAGACTAGACTTTACATATGCAATCGCTAGGAGAATCTTTGTAAGTTTTAAGTACTAAATTACAACAACAACAGACAGACCTTACACATCTTCAAAATCAAACCTAGCAGATAAAATGTAGTAAAACACAACACACACAGCAGGCAATTATAACATCAGCCTCAACAATAATAAACAGATAAAAAATAATTAATTTTCTACCCCCTATTACATGTCCGTTAAAATTTTCCATTCTTCAGCTTTCACGAGTCAACTCGCGGGTCGATCTGAGTCAATACCCGAACCACCACCCTTGCGTTGTGTTCAGAAGACACTGACCCCACTTTGAGTACGTCTACGGGGTCCCACACTCGCTCTCACCAGCCGGCAAGGATTATCCACCCGCGGTTCGTTCTTGACTCACCCAAAATTGCGAGTTTTTTTTTTTTTTAGTCTTTTTAAAAACTGGTAAAGCTTTCTCAATCATTCAACGACCAAACAATGATCCTCTTCAATAATGAAAAGATTTGATTATCAATCTAAGAATGATATTCATACCACATCATCATCAATTTAAGTATAATACGATGATGTAACATAAATACCATTATTCGACTAACCATCCAACCTCTCCAATTATTCATCACGTGACCATCACGTGCAATCAGTTTTCGCAGTTGAGAGCTGCTTTGATCTTCTGCACTGTGCATGCGATGAGATTGTTGACCGTCTCTACCGACTCCACCGTTAACTTCGCCGACGGTAGACTGTTGACCAGGATCTGAAAGGCCACGGTTAAGAGTGACCCACCCACCCTCTCCGGGCCCACATTGTTGGGGCTGTTACCAGGAGGCCCACGACAGCCTGGCCCGTCCGGCACTATAGCAAAGCCCGATGGAAGGAGTGCCACGTAGGCCGAATCTCCGCCGTTCATCACAAGGTTCATTGCCGGGATGTCGACCGGCGCGTACACCACCAGCCACCCTGCCGCGTCGACGCATGTCTCCTGGAGAATCAGCATGCTGCTCTGGTCGGCATTCATGGCCTGCAATAAGACAAGGCTCAGTCATCTTCATACATACAAATTGCAACACCACATTTCTCATTGAAACGGTGACGTAACATGAACTGCCCCAGAAAGGTGACTAGTGTCCTGTATTTTGACTTTTGATATCCAAATGAAATAGGTTAAATCAAGACGGTCCGTAAATCTGAATTCAAAATGTCTTTATAGATGCTTCCAAATTCCAATGTCGTCCTTTTAGAATTCACCTTTTTTCAATACAGGACAAATCAACTCAATCACCATACCTCCTTACACTATTGCCCAATTTTCAATTTTCCAAATACTAGTATATAGATATACTACATTATATGCATATGCACAGAGAGAGAGAGAGAGAGAGAGAGAGTTTTTACACTAGCACGGAGGAGAGAGACGCAGTTGCCATGGTCTTGGCCTTTTGCGATGTGGGCCATCTCTTGCATTGGACCACCGTTTGATAGAATGTCCCACTCGCTTCTAAGCCGCTCATCACGTAGAAAATCAAACAATCTTTGAGGGGATACAGGCAGCCAAACTGAAGTGGCAGCGCTCAACACAATGCCCGGTGGCTCGCCGGGATCATCCACGCTCTTCCGGGTCATGACCCGGACGTCTTCGTCCACGTTGTCAGCACAGAGCTTGTTCCATTTGTGCACCGTGGAAGCGCACACACCGGCACAAAAGTTATCAGTCATCCGCTGTGCTAGCTTCAACATGCTTCGCCGGCCACTTGCAGTTATCCCTGCATGTGAATATTCACAGGTTGTTCACAGAAATATTCAATGTACAACCTTTTGGTCACATGAATGGAATGAACTTAATTTTATTGGGTTGATATGTTACCAGTATGATCCCTAGTGGGCACGTTGGAGGACATGAGGATGGCGAGGCATTCACATTGTCTTTGAAGGGTGGCCACCCATCTCTGGGCACCAAAACCCATGCCGGCACTGATCAAGGGCCGGTAGAGCTGGTGAACTGTGCTCTCGTCATATTCTGCGTGTTCTACCCATGTAACCTGTATGTTCGTTAATAATAAAAACACTAATCATCACAAACAATAGTTTAGCATCGAAATCAAATATGCATTGATTTTCATATTGCTCGTACATGTTATAAGTTGTCCTCTACTCTTCCACAAGGTTTTTTTTTAATGCTTATGATTATATGTATGCATATGTATATCATATATAAAAAGTAAAAACACAGTGAAGCTGTAACACAACACCAATTGAATATTTGTACAAGGAATCATTTCTCAGTCAAACCCGAATTTCTTATGTGACAATAGTACACAATAAAAAAAATGTGACAAAAATAATTTTCACTTTTCACGGTACTGGACAAATCTTGGAAATGACTCGAGACTGAGCTCAATGAGAGACATAATATGACATGAAATTAACACTAGATTTGAAGGAACGAGGTAGACTGTAGAGGGTGGCATAGAGATGTGTACTTGAGCCTACTCAGAGGCTTTAGGTGTGTGTATTCACGTGACAACAAAAGAGACGGTCTTGGGGTTTGACTAAAAGGTCTTCATTAGGTAGAAAAACTAACACATCACAAGGCTGGAGACAGGTAATGCATGGCTACATGGACTAAATAATAACCCAAATGGGGACTATCGAGATATAGCATCAAAGATTGGAATAGAAACATCAAATATATAGTTTATTCAACCCAATGTCGAAGATTACAATGCATTTGCTTCAAAATGATAGGAAATTAATGTGTCCCAAGGTGCAGAATAAGAGTGATGGAGGCTTCTATTCATAAAATAATGCCGCTAACCTCGATTTGCTGGTCTAAGGTCAAATTATTAAAATATTAAACCAAATTTAAGCAAATCTAGTAGTTGAAAAATGGAGATTATAAATAAAATGTGCCACTAGAGGAAGCATCTTGGTCAATAAAATACTTGTAAAATAAAAGTCTCTGTAAAATAGAATAACGTTGAAGAAGGGTCAGATTTGCCAAGGAGGCCTTCATAATATATTTTTGTATAGCGATTTAATGAATAATCACCTGATAGAAATAAAATAATCTTGGATATGCATGATATCAATTAGCTAGCTTGGGAGTGCAATTGCCTTCAATTCTGATAAGGTGTTCTTTTTTCCCAAATAAATGTCCTCAACTAAGTTCCAAAGTTGCAGTTACTTCAACAAACTCATTAAAGACTGAAGGCTAGAACTACTCACATGGAAAAGCTCAAATAAAGGTTTAAATGAAACAAAAGTTTGGAGAAGTGTAACAATGTGTGTTTGTAATTTTACCTTTGAGTAGCCGGTGGGCATATCTTGCACTAGACAGCCAGAAGGAAGCCTCCTGCAGTTCATCAATGTCGGTGCACCGGAAGTTTCTTGGATTGTATCAATGGACACATCGACCACCGCCCACACCCCCTCTGCGTGCTGCTTGCAGAAACGCAGAAAATTGACCTCACGAACCGGTACCAATGGTGAGAGGACTTGGAGCTCAGCATGCATCTAGTAAAAAATTCAAAACTAATTAATTTCTCATAACTAAAAGATTAGTAATAAATTGTGATGAATTGATTGGTGACATAATTACCAGCTGAAGTGCACCATTTCTGGTTCCCCCCATACCACTAATAATCACATCTGTAGTAGAGGTTCTGGCAATCATACAAGGAAACATTTCCGCCCATCGATTCTAATAAATGTGAAGCAACGCCCCAAATTAATAACACTAACAAATACACGGATTTGAAAAACAAAAAAAAAGGCTAAATCAAAGTCAAGCACTTCAATCCAAAATGACTAACAAAAAATCCTGAAAGAAAAAAAGATGTTAAAAAGGGACAAAAGAAGTTACGTAGCTCACCGAATCCATTAATGTCTCAACAAGAGCCGAACTGTTGATGATTACCATGGCCGTCTCCCTTGAAGCCTCGGCAACGAAACCATTTGGTTTCAAGCCGATGCAAGGAGAAAATGTTCTCAAGTAGTCCTCATGGTTCAGTACTTCCCTTCCCCCTTCCAAGCTCCTGAACCAAAGGGGCTCATTACTCTGGGCCATCTTAACCAATTCATCCATCGCAGCTAAAGCAAGCTCCAAATACATTGATCGCTTCAGCGATCCCTCGGTGCCTCCCGTGTCACAAGTGCTGGCCACTCTAGTAAGAGGGACCACCGGCAAACCACTAGAAATCCCAATACCAAAATCCGCCCCCAAAGGCAATGATGTTGCCACACTACTCAATACACCAAAACCATTAACTCCGACTCCAAGTTCCAAACTTGAGTTTGGCATGTGTGGGGCTGTGGGAGCAGCCAATGACGAAATAGAACGGCCTAAAAATTTGCCGGCAAGGGCACAGATTCGATCTAATTCATCCTTGAGGCGTGCATTCTCAATCCTAAGGTGTTGATCCTCTAAAGATATGTCACCGATCATCGCAGGACCACCGCAGTTGGTGCAAATTGGGTTCCTCATTGCATCCCTCATGGTCATGTTTTCCATTCGAAGCCTATCATTTTCTTGCCTAAGTAAAGAGTTCTCATGGCGTTCCAGTTGGGTCTGGTAGAAGTAATCAAACTTCTCAGTTCCCCCATTAATCAACACAACACATAAATACAGAAATCACTACAAGTTCCCTAACTAATATTACCTTCATTTGAGTTCTGCGATTCTGAAACCAAAATTTAACTTGCCTAGTGTCCAAACACAGCCTTTTGCTAAGCTCCGACCTTTGTTTCTCATCAGGATGAGGACACTCCTTGAAAAGACTAAACCAAACAAGCATAATCCTTCTCTGATTCAAAAAAAAAAAAAAAAAAAAATTCTTGAAAACAACCAAATTAATCTTACGCTTCTAGCTCTTGGATTTGTTGTGGGGTGTGACGGTGGTATCTCTTTCTTTTTGCCGGCTTGTTGGCAGCGTCTTGATCGTCGCCGGAGCCACCCTCCATGTTATCACTGCCAGATCTGCTCTCATGTTCTTCTTCTCTGCTTCTTCTACCAACATTAGACTCATGATTGTCAGCAAATCGTGTCACCTCACCCTGACCTTCCATACTCGTTTGCTACTCAAAAATCACAAGACAAAAAACCCAGATCAGTTGCAAACAGAAAAGAAACTACATTAAGCCACTCATATATATATGTATGTGTATGTATAGATATGTATATATATATATATATAGAGAGAGAGAGAGAGAGAGCTGACAAGGGCTAGAGAGAGTCCAGGTGAGCTGAACATGGACTTGGTCAGAGATGAAGAGACAAGGCGTGGCTGAGCAATATCACCACTAGCCATGTTGTTGTTGCTGCTGTAAGTTATATCTGTAACTATTCTTGCACCGCCACCACCACCGCCACCAGTACCATTTTCAAGAAAACCCCCAAAACTCATTAAATACTACCTTTTGATGTTCTATCTACTAACCACTTCCCTGCCTTACACTTCCCTTGTTTCTCTCTCTAGATTTCTTCAATATCTATAAATCTACAGCAACTTCTTAACACAGTAACAATTGCAGATACAGATTCACTTTATTTTCAACACAAAACTCACTCTCAAAGCACTGAATCAACCCAGAAATTGCATCAACAAAACAACCTATAAACACAATGTTTATTCAAACCACACCAAAACACCATAAAAATTAGAGAAAAGAAAGAGAGGTAGAGGAGACACAAGGGCAAATCCAAATGTCTCCAACTTCCTCTCTTAGTGTGTTTTTTTTTTTTTTTTCTGAGAGAAAGAAAGAGAAAGAAGGCAAGCAAAACCCTTTATTGTGGCTTAGCACTTCGTTCTCTATCCCTCTCTCTCTCTCTAGAACTGTGTCACTAAATCTACAGAGAAACCTACGAAATGCCCTAGAGAAACCCTAGCTTTGGGGGTTTGTGCTCTCTCCCTCTGCATGCTTGACTTACAAAAGCTTTGTTTTCATGAGGTGGAAGAAGACACACAAAAGCAGAAAGAGAAAAGACTCAAAAGGTCTGCACAGAGAAGGAAAAAAAAGTGAAGATAATACGCAATATGTGGACTCTTGCAAGCCTTACATATACATCCAACCAAAAAAAACACAGAAAAGGTCGGTTGACTCTCTCACTATCTCTAAAAACTTTCTCTCTCTAAAAAATTTCTGTGAAAGAAGTAAAAAGTTGAAACCTTTTTAACCCCTTTTGAAAGAAGGGGGTAAGAAAACAGAGTTACAGAGAAATTGTAAGAGTGATTGCCGTCCTTGGATGTCTCCTTATTTTTGTCTCTCTCTCTAAAAGGGTTTTTTTCTCACTCTATATATACACACACATTGGGATCTGTAATCGCACGAAGATTGTGAGAATAGATTACAAGTTACAACACATGTACAAACTAGGGTTTTGTAGCTGGCTTGAAAACAACATAGACACTCCATAGTCAATGCTTTTGTCTCTCTCTCCCAAGAGAAACAGAGAACTTGAATGAATCTCACCGGTTACCAAATCAATGCCAGGAACTGTGCCGCACCGGTGATTTCCGGTGCCGGTTATTCGCCGGATTTAATGGCGTCCGTACAGTTCATGTGCAAATTTCAGTGGGTCTTGTTTCGATTTTGAGGAGCCCGAGAATTGATACATATTATATATATACACACATATATATTATACTCCTTACCCTTTCAAAGTAAATGTCATTTTTAGAAAATAATTCTAAAATACAACGCTTAATTTGAAACGAAGAGAGTATATTGTGCGTGTTTTCTTAATTATTTTGGAACGAGAGAGCGCGATCTCAGTAATGGCAGCTGAGGAATTTTGAGTGAGCGAGCAGAAAGACGAATGGGGCAAAGTAAAAAGACTCATTTACCCTTTGTTTTTTTATGGTAAAAGAGGACACAGTGATGAACCGGAGGTCCAATGTAAATCTTCCTGGAGAACTGGTTGAAAATGATGGAAGATAAAAATGCAGAGGCCAGAGGGTAATCCAGACATCTGCAAAGTATAATCAAGCTCAACCAACAAGTGGTCTCTTGTTTGATATCAGTGATTTATAGGGGTATAAAAATATGTATCTATATGTATATATGTGTTTGTATGTAAAGACACACAGAAAATACTTTTGAATTAAGAAAAATAAACGGAAATTTTAAATGTGTTTTTTTTAAAAAAAATTAAATGACGTAAATGCCCTTCTTATATTTGAAAATATATTTGATTTGCATAAATTAAATTAAATTAAATCAAACACAATAATATTATTTCACATTAGTCTCATTATGACTTAAAATATTTTTCTCAAAATTTTTTTTTTTTTCAGGTAAAATATATATTTTTTATTTTTATTTTTATTGTTTGACAAATGTTTAAATCAAGGTTAAGATCGAGTCCATCGAATGTAGCCTGTAAAATAACTTGCAGAAAATTAATGTTTAAGTTATTGTTGTTAAATTTTAATATTTTTTTTCTTTCTAAATATTTTAGGACAATCAAATACCAAAAAAATAAAAATAAAAATTTTAGAAAATATTTTACATCCAAACAAACAATACACATTATTAATTATATCTGAATCCTTAGTTTAAAAGTATTTTCTTAACAAAAGAACTCACTATTCTATTTTTCTGCAAATGAAAATGTGAATTTCTAAATTCAACGATTGAGGGTGATTTCAATATACACTCTCTAATATATATATTTTACATAATTTGTTAATTACAAAAATAATAATAATGATAATATATATATGCTAATGCCAACCGTGGACGAGAAAAATAAAATAAAATTGCAAAAACCTATACCAATATATAAGGTCCCTACTTCCCAAAGGGAAGTTAGGAATTCGAACTTCCTGAAGGTAGCGTGTGTGAATACCAACTAGGAAAAAAAAAAAATGCTAAAAATAAATTGTCAACATTGTATAATTTTTACAAATTTGCAAATTATCCTTATAATAGGAGTAGATAGTGAATGCGTCAGGCATACCAAGTTATTGGAATGCCCCATTAATGATAATATATCATTTCAAAAAAAAAAGTTGGTCATCTATTTGTAAATTTACTGATAATGAGATAATATGTTACATTTAATTGGATGGGTACACTTATAACGTGCGCGTGCTTGACATACCCAATATCTACTCCAGTAATAGAGAACATATAGTAAATAAGGGAGAATTTGTGAAATTAAACTAGGGTTAATTTAGAGATTTTTAAGACATTTAAAGGTCATTTATTGACTTTATGTTGTTGGCCTGATCTGCAAACTGAGTTAATTATATTAAAGAGGCAACCTGCAAAATTTGTATAGTGAGTATTTTTTTAGCAATTACCCTTCACATAAAATTCAGATGGAAAGAATTTAGAGCACATAATTATATCATAAAAATACTTAGTATAAGACAAAATACTCATTTATACTACAGTATAATTTAATGATCGATATGAATCTATACCCAAATCTAAAGAATTGAGAGTACATAATTATATCATAAAATACTCATTTATAATATAATATAATGAAATGAATAATTAAATACATACACTATTTAATATATTCAGTTTTGGTCGTTGGCATCTCAATCTCAATCACTGATTATGCTCCCCAACCGTAGGAGGCAAGAGTCCATCACCTTTTTCAGGGCAACTTCTTTGATTTTATCTGTTCATGTCCAAAGTCCTATTTAATTTATGAGGAATATTTTCAGTAATAGAAAATATAAACTTATTAAATACCATATATATATTATATTATATTTATTCCTATGTCGTAGTTATGTGCAAGAAAACTCCTCATAATGGAAAAATCAGAAAAAAAATAACTCGCGACAAGTATGAGAAGTAAGAACCTCTAGCAATTACAAATGTTTTAAATTTATGAAATATAAACATGATAGTATATATGTATATGTGTGTCAGTATGTGTGTGTGTGTGTATATATATATATATTTGATGAGATTTACAAGAGAATCGTGCAATTTAAATCATAGCAAATTTGCATTAAGAATTTGACAGAAGAAAATTGAATAGAATAATTCAATATGGTACGAGGCTGATATATATATATATATATATATATATATATATATATATATATATATATATATATGTTCGCATTTATGGTTGCTTGACCTTATTGCATAGTTGATGTAATACATAAATCAAAGATAGATTGAAGTCCAAAACAGATACTTGGTAGCCAACTTTTGTTGATTGTCTCAAAAACGTATGCTTGGAAGAAAACTTCTGTTGATGTCATTTTTAATTAAATGCTCAATCTTTTGTTGGGCATATTGTAGATATATATATAAAGATCACTAAAACATGTTTAATTAAATTAATTTATCACCCAATAAATATATAAATTCCATCATTTAAAAAAAGAGAAGCCATGTTAAATAAATTATTTATAGAGAAAGACACACTAATCCTCTAATAAGTGCGCACACATATTCCCAAACACAGTTTGCTTGGATAGTCAAATCAATACCCTCCATGTCCATCAGATTTGTAACATTTGTTTATGACCACATGTTCTAAGTTGGATTAAAATGTATATGTGATTAAATCGTTTTCATGGAAAATATGCATGGACCCACCTTGTGGGCCCACTGGAATTTTTTCTATTTATATTTTATATCTATAATTTTGTTAAAATTTTAATAATTCCCCTTAAAAATATTTACTAAAACTCGTCATATATAAATTCATCCTACCCATAAAACATTTTTTAACAACTTAGAAACAGAAAATTGTTTTGTTCTCGAAAAACAAATACCTTTTTATTAAAATTTTAGAAAATAGATTTTAAAAATTGTCAACTAAATAGGTTTTTATATAGACTATTCTCATAATATACAAGCAGGCCCCTAACTGAACTTCACATTCACAACTCTCACTCTCTTGTTTTTGAACTCTCTGCGCTCCAGTGGTTCTACCCCCATCGACTCTCTCTCTTATGAGGATCATAATTGTTATATTATTTTTCTTTAACTAAGGTGCAGCCACTTCAAAATAAGAAAACCCATCCAAGCAAATGTAAATGTTCCGAATGAAAATATCAATTAATGTTAAAATAATTTTGTCTAGTATTGCGGTAGTTGAAAATTTTGTTTAATTTTTTATCTCATCAATTATTGTACTAGGCTCCATATAGTGTGTGTGTATATATATAGATACATACACCATTACATGTAAAAATCTGGTATATTTTTCACACACGCACACACACATATATTTTTTGATTGACTATTACTTTTGGGTGGGGGGGTTGGGGAGTGGTGTGGAGAGTCTTGATTCATATTAAGTTATTGACAACTGTGTGGCAATTAAGGATTCTGAGCAAGAAATGAATGGTAAATTCATTGCCCATCATTAATGTTAATCAATTTGCCCTTTAATTGCTACTGTTTCTTATTAAACTCTTATTTGGCATTTTTAATGAAATTTTATGGACTTCCAACTTTTTCCAACCACTTATCTCCTAACATCATTCAGCATCTATGGAATAGTGTTGTCCAATAATATCAACAAACATGAAAAAAAATGAAAAGAAAAATGATATGTCGTCTTATTTCGCGAAATCACAACGTGACGTTTTAAGTTGTCTTGGAAAAAAGTAGGGAAGAAGTTGCTGAGACTTATAAGTATAAACATTTCTTGTGTAGACGTACCTTGAAAAAAAACCTTGAATACTAAAAGGAGATTATACAAAGCGGATAATATCTTCACTGATCGTGATGTACAAATGATATCAACAATCTCGGAACAAAATGGAGAGTGTACACAATGCAGGTCAGGCCAACGAGAATGCTGCATTTATATATGGACACCTTCCAATTATGTAAATTTTTTGACAAAATCATCTTCTTTTTTTTTTTTTTTTTTTTTTTTTTTTTTTTTTTGTTATAAGAAGATATCTTGTGTGCAATTAGTTTAGTGTGAACACCGAGAAAAAAGTGTCCAAAGCAAACAATATTAACACGAATTGGACAAATTGGTTTTAAAAATACTTGTGAATTTTGAGAGAGAAGTGTATGAGGTGGTCAACATCTATACTGAAACAATATTACTTTCATACCTTTTACTATAAATTTGAAGATAAATTGTTTATAATAAATGTGAAAATAATACTGTCAACTTGAGTTAAAGTAATTTACAATTATATAGTGGAGTAATAATTAAGTAGTCCATATAATTGTTGGCAAAAGGTGAAAACATTCTTCTTATCTCATTTAGATTCTTGCCAACTTGATGTTCAGTTTGTATAATAGTTTCATTTAAGTGGACTGCCATAATTAACCATGAACACTTACTTCACTAAATGTAAACAATAATAAAAATTACATACCTAATATTCAAATGAGACCAAACGACAAATTATAGTATTGAAAGGCAAACGGAACTCCATGGCGCTAACATAATAATTATAAGAACTCGATGAATATTAAATCTCATCATTCATTTAACATTTGGCAAATTGAATACCAATTAACTTGGGGCATTGTTGACAATCATTCAACTATAGTTTCATAAATTTAGTAAAACCAAACGGCAGAATTAATCACCAAGGTTTTAATTCTTGTTGAATTTCCTCCTTTCACGATAGAGATTTGAGGATTCAAGTCTTTGTTTAAAGAATAGCGTACACGTTAATCTATCAAAAAAAAGCCGTGTTAAATTGACAAATGGACATAATTAGATTATATAATTATGCAATAAATATCAGTGTAACTTGCATATTAACTAACTAGTATCATCTGTTTTACGTAATACTTGAACATGTGTGTGTGTGTGTGTATCTCCATAATTCTTATATATTACACATTGATAACATACATATAATGTAACTTTGACATCAAAATTTTGGAACAAATTCACAAACTTAAATTCAAAATCCATACCTAGCTAAAAATGTAGAGAGCGAGAGAAATGGTGAGGTTGATTGATGAACTAACTGCTTTTTTCATGTCAAAACTGTCCTCTTCAAGTCTCATCATCAAGGGTCCTAAATCCTAATTGAGGATCGTACAGTTGCTCACAACAAAAATGAAAAAATCTCAAAGCATTTAACTATTAGCAGTCTAATTTAGACCAAAATGGAGCCACCTCTCTCTCTCTCTCTCTCTCTCCCCATCATATACAAATACATCCGTACACACATACATGTGCCTAGTTGCTTGGTCTTTCTCACTAAACAACTCTCTTCTGAGGCCCACCCCCAACATCTGCCAACCTTCTCCTCAAAATGAGAAATTATTAAATAGTCTACAACCGTAAATCAATCTAATTTAATCAAAATTTATGTTCATGTTTCCTTATAATAGTAGTATCTTATTAAACTCTGATGAGTCAAAATTTCTTAGTTGAATAGTTTTTAATTAGACTGAATCACATAATCATCTAATAATTTCTCCAAAACCCGAGTAACACAACCACCACAGTTCACATCTGACCTAGTTTTATAGTTTGTTACAAATAGGCCGGCCTGTCCTGGTTCTGAATTAGAGTAACTGTACAACAAAGCCTGGGCTAAAGTTGTAAATGGTTTAAAGCCATAGCCTAGTGGCCAAACCTTAGATTGGAATACACATCAATGTCTCAACTGGGTAGTGGAGTACTCTTAATCTAGGTTGCTGGTTGAGTTGTTATATTTGCTAGTACAAGAGGGTATTTTGGACCAACACATTTGACTTTTCTTCCAAACCATACGAGAGAGTGACACACTATAATCTTATTTTTCAAGTGTCCGCTCATTCATGAACTGTGGTCCGTACATCATCACCACATCCTATTGAGTTTACAATTTTCCAATCCAACTTCAATTCAAATACTGTATGAAGCAACAGTGATCTCTTTGTTTTAAGAGTGTGTGTGTGTGTGTGTGTGGGTGTGTAGGCTGCAGTTTCTAATCAGGGTCTCCAAATCACAATTAGGCATTGAAAAATGAACTTCAGTCCATCCAATTCCGACCTTAAAGTAATAAGTATATGATAAAATTTAGGGTAAATTACTTCAACCTCCCTGAGGTTTAGCTATATTACCTATAGATGAAATTTTTAACAAATTAAATTACTCTAACACCCCCTGTCAGAGTTAAAACTGTTAAATTTGGTAATAAAAGTACAAGAATGCCCTTGAGTAAAAAATTTATACTTAAAGTTTGTTAATTAATTTAGTTTTATTAGTGTATATAATATTAATTTATACTAAATGGTATCTTCTTTACCTTTTTAAATAAAAAATAAATGTGTGAGTTTGTTGGCATAAGTAATAATAAATAAATAAGTAAAAAATACCATCACTTACTACACGATGCCTATTTTATAATTACTAATCACCACCTATGGTGTGAAAAACATAAATTTTCATTGAATACATTTTTTTTTTTTTTTGGGAAGGTATTTTGCTTGAAGGTTTTGCTTGGGTTAAGCCCATCGGAGCTCAATCGCATTTATAATGTAAGAATGTTTTTATAGGCCCATACCAAAGAAGGCTAGGCCCATGTTTAAGATGTGTTTAAATCGGACCATTGCAAGTCCAAAATAGGGCATGAGAACATGAGATGAGGATGAGCCGATTGTAGCCCACTGAAAGTCAATTAATTAATAATTAAAAAGTTTCCTTACTATGTCTTTAAATTAATTTCTTGCCCACCAAGTTTCTAATTTTATTTTTCACTCCTTTTTATATTTCATAACAAGTTTCCAAATCTCACAGTGAGTAGGATTAGAAGCAACTATCCATAATCGTATTACACTTTAATCTTTCAATCACACTAGTTAAAATCCAGTGGTATGGTATCCTATTCTTACTCTAATATGGAAACTAAATTAATCCTAATAAAGAACTGACTTTGGTCTTCCAACTCTATATATATCTTTTATGTCACAAAATAAAAAATAACTTTGTGTGTGAGCAGAGAACGGGGGTTGTTAGCTTCAATGGAGTATTCTTCTGATATGTGTTTCGAGATTTTATCACGAACATCATTGAAAACGTTGGATCGATGCAAGTCTGTGTGTAAGGCATGGAACTACCTCACATACGAGTCTAGTTTCATGTCTCTTCACTGTAAGAGAACGGATACTGTTTCGGGTTACTTCATTCAGGATGAGTCGTTCAAAAATCACCGGACGACATTTGTATCCATCAACCAATCTGATCACTCCACCTCCAAATTGTCACTTGACTTTTTACCAGAAAAAGTGAATATCTTGGCTTCGTCAAACCAAGGTATTTTGTGTTGTGTGAATGGGTATGGCAAACGCAGCAAATATTATGTTTGCAAGCCAAGTACGAGACAATTTGAGCTTCTGCCGAACCCGAACACCGAATTGAAACCGGATATATTTGCCTTGGTGGTTCTACAATCAAACCCGCTGCGGTTCAAAATTGTTCGGTTATCATTCCCCAAACGATTGTAAGTTACATATATCTCCAATATATATATATGGCTTTGATTTTTCTATTCTTTAAAAGTTTAACTATTTATAATTTTGAGAAGTGATGACAAAATTTCTCACCGGGTACCCATCCTACCCTAGAATTATTATAGAATTGGTTAAATAGTTTTGGAGTGGGACATAGAATTGGTTAAATAAGTTGTGGAGCAGGAATAGAAATATATTTTAAGGGCAAATTATTTCAGCCTCACCAATCGGCTCCATCTATCTCTATTCTCTCGTTCTCAACTCTGAACTTGCTCTCTCTCTCTCTCTCTCTCTCTCTCTCTCTCTCTCTGCAACTGCAAACTACAAAATTTACAAGAATCAGAAGTTCAAAACCCATATATATCAGTTTATATACCTGTCTGCAAGAATCAAAAGTTCAAAACCCATTACCTATATCAAAACCCATATCAGCATATCATTTCAGATTGTTCAAAAAATCAAAACCCATATCTTGCAGTTTCCATCGCCCGCTGTTCTAGTTCGGGTTCGCCGTTCGCAAGCTTCAGCCGCTGTCTCTCAACTCTCAAGCTTGCCCCCCTCTCTCTGCTACTGCTAACTTGTATGTATAAATCAACTAATCAAGGTCTGTAATTCATGTTTTGCAAACTAAAATAAAGTGCAAGTGTAATCTTGATTTTGTGTAAGGGTAAATACATCAGGTCTCTCCTGCTCTTTCTTTCTATTTCCTCTCATATTTAGGAGGATTTTCAAAATCGTTCCTTTTCTTTCTTTTCCTTCCAACCATTTATACCAAGATCACTCTCCATGACCTTTCCTTTCCTTTCCTTTCCTCCCTTTTCCATTGCACCAAACTGACCCTTAGGTGTCTTGGATCGCTTCTATATTTGAACTAGTATTTTAATTAGTAGTTTAAAAAATAAAAGACAAACTGGTAACTGTTCTTTCATGCATGTACATTATAACATGTTATGCTGTATAAACTAGTATTCATCACCATGATGGAATTGATTACTTATACACACACACACACATATATATATACACACACAAACAGAGGCGAATTCATAATGGTTTAAGTACGTATGATGTGGTTTTGGAATTCTAACCTTGCATTTATTACTGTGTTTATGTGTCTATTAATAGATCAAAGAACTACTACAACTATGGATGTGAAATCTTCGATTCACAAACTTGGCGTTGGAAGGAATTACAAGACATAAGGTTGCCTAATGGCGTTCTGATATTAACAAGAGAAAGCCCTGTGATCTTACGTGGTGCCATTCACTGGCGCATCACCAACAATTCTGTTTTGAAATTCTTTATAAACAAAGAGATATACACTATATTTTCGCTACCAAAGCCGATATGTGATGATGAAGATGATCGTTTATGCCAACACAAGAAGCTTGTTGAATATAGAGGGCAGCTCGGTTTTATCTGCGAGTTTCCACCAAATGGTGAGTTGGGACTGTGGATTTTGAAGAATGGCGAGAAGAAGAAAGCGTGGGAGCACGGACTTGTATTGAACATGGATGATGGGGCTCTTAAAAGGGAAGAGCCCCTTGCTTCTGTTCCAGCCTTATATAATGCTCATATTGTGGTGATGGAGAGTGTTTACAGTATCATCTTCTATAATTTTCTCAGTCGCAGCTTCGATGTGGTCAAGCTCGATTTTCTAATCCAACCCGGTCAGATTTTTTCCTTTCGATCGGATTTGGAGCCAGTTACTTTGAAAGTTGTAGAATAGTTTATATTTTTATTGTAATTCGTTGGTGGTAAATGATTTTTGTATTTTTTCTTTTAAATGTAATTTTTCCTTTTTGTTGGACATGTTTTTTTTCGGTGATTAATCTTTATAGGTTGATGTTTAATTACTCTGTGTCTATGGCTATAAAGACTTCAGTTTTATTTTTCGTTTGTTGATAAAATGGAAATATATAAGGCTTCTATTGTTTCCAAATAGAAAATATATATGTTTTCACCTGTTACTACATGAAAAATAATTTGTCGAAAATTAATGTATAAATTATTTTTATTAAATTAATTTTGTTATTCATAAATATTTTAGGACAATCAAATATAAAAAAATAAATCCAAACAAACGAGCCTTAAATGAGATTCATTTTATGCATAAGAATGTGTTTGAGATTAAAGCAGATACATCATATTGAAATCAAAATTTAAAAATCAATTGATAATCATTAATCATTGCCATCGCTTAAAGTGTTCTACTGTTAAACTGCACGTCCGTCCATCTTTTTTAGTACTTGTCGTGTTCTAACTTAACCACCTTTATAGATGTAAGACAGACCAAAGAGGAACAAGAAAGAAAGCTGCATCATTCGATGCGTGGAACATCATCTTTGCTTTAAAAATGGAACAAAAGGATTTATAACAAAAAATACTTACATGACAAAGAATACCAGGTTGGGTCAGTGGGATGCTGAAGCTTGTTTCCAAAATTGTTTTGTTGCCACGAGAATTTTCTCCCTCCCGTTTGATTCAGGTTCCTTCTCATGCATGGTAGCTTTCCATCTTACTGCATGAGCAATGTGACCTATTCTGTCAATTACTTCAGGAGAATCCAGAACCACAACTGTTCCTTCTGGACGCAACATTCGATCTATTTCTACCATCAAATCCACTAGGTTACACCTGCGATGAAGTCGCAAAGATATAACTCAAATCAATTCCCCGTACTAATTATGACTTCCATCCATTACTTTTGCCAAAATAGGTGGATTGTTCATCTCTTTCAAACTAAAGAAAACTTGCAGGATAGTCCATGTCATTTTATGCAAATTAATCAAGATATGATGGACAAAATGTCTTAATTAAACAATGCTGTCATGCAACAAAAATTACATAGGCAACATCATCGCACATGCTCAATTCAAGAAAATTCAAATTTTGAATTAAGAAATGAACATGATATAACAAAATGGATTTAATATGAGGCAAAACTGCTGTGAATTATCTGAAAGGAAGGGGGATAAAACAACTCTATATTGCATTAAAATCACGAGTGATGCTAAATAATTAATAGATATTTGAAGAATAATTATTCGAAGATAACAACCAAGATCTACCTACCTGATCTTGCCAGAATCTGGATGCTTTATGAGCGATTCAATGGAAGCAACATGGATAAAATCATAAGTCCGAGGATATGTTGAGAAAGGCTCACACCTATAAGCATCAATTATAAACATTAGTTTATCAATGAAAGTTCCCCTCTAAAAAGCAGCAGAAATTGTTCTATATGTAGGTAGCAAAAATTAAATCTGTACAGCTACAAGCTACGATTGAAGAAGAAGTCAGCTTATACAATTTATTTCGCTGCTTTTAATTGGAGGTTTCATTCCCTTTGGGACTCGAGATCGATTCCTGCTAGGTGCAAACAATTCCTTGGAAAAAAAAAGGTTTCATTCCCTTTGGCTCCTATCTTTAGAAGTGAATTAAACCAATTTGATGCTTGATTTTACAGAGGGAGCAAAATCCAGCTTAAGAAAGCAAACAAAGCATGTCTACAGTAAAGTACAAGGAAATGCATATGAAAAAAAAAAAAAAAAAAAAGAACGAAGGAAAAAGACCTAAGCAAAATCCTACCTTATACTATATGTAAATCAGGAGTTGCGCCACTGGTGAACTACTCTGGCTTAATTGAGAGGATCCCAAGAAAGCAAGGAGTGGGAAGTCATGAGGAGAATATACACTATAATTTATTTTTTATATCAACCAGTAGAAGGAATCACACTGTAATAGAAATAGTTTTGATAGCTTTTTTGAAAAAAATAGGCTACAAAAAAATCTAATTCCCGCACTCACAAAATGATATAAACGCTGTCAGTGACTCAGTGCCTACTCCAATAAAGGTCTAAGACTGACTGCTAGAGATATAAATGGTTCATGCACGCTTGCCAACATTTCTATTAAGAGACAAAAATCAGACACGGCATAACAACTCACCAGTCATGGTAAACACCAATAAGGCCTCTATCGTAAATAACACCAAGTGTTGAAGGCTTGTGAGCAGGAACAACATTCATCACCCACACAGGATCAGATTGTAGTGCTGCAGCAAACCCTCCAAAAAATGCATTCATATCCATGATGTTTCGAATAGCTGGAGTACTCAGCTTCAAGTTCAATGATTCTTTATAGTATGCAACCCTCCTTGCCCACTGCTGGGTATCATCTTCAAACATGTCCATTCCATTCTTAACAAGGGCGGCCCTTGAAGGAGCTATCATTAGCCTGTCTGGCCACTTTGGAATTGTCCCAATAGCATTATCTCCCTTCACAGAAGATATCCTGCTCACACATTTCTTCAAGTTAGAGTACCTGTAAAATAAAGGAGATCAGATTCGCCATCAAAATTGCTTCTTTAAGATGAGCTTTTGTCAACAATGCTACTGCTGAACTAAGTGCTGCAAGCTCAAGGGTATAGACAAGATCTTTCTTTTTTCCTTTCTTCATTTTCTTTGATATGAAAATTAGAACATGGCCATCTAACACTTAATAAAGCATACAATTACCATGCATAACTAGGGTCATCAGATTCATTGCACAATTCAGGCCCAGATTCATTTTGGTTAGAGAAACATGAATCCCCATTAGGCTTTTTCCAGATGACAGTGTTCCCATCCACAGTAATCAGCTCAAAACACAATGATCTGGCTACCGCCTGGAGATCTGCCCATTCCTTTTCTTGTTTAGGCCATTGTACAGGGGGGCCAGAGATGACTAGGTACCCTCCTAGGCGAAGTAACCGATCGATCTCAATAAAATACGTTGCATCTGCAAAGCAAAAAACTTCTTTAATGAGGACAAATACAAAGGCAACAGCACCACAAAATGAGCAATGATGTAAGTTTTACAGAACCCACTGTATGCTGTAAAAGGGATCAAACATCGAGAGCAGTGCACCAAGTCAAATGAGAAAGCAGGGAATGGAAGTCTGCGAGTGCCAAGCATGGCAACAAATGCTGGTATTCCTCTTTCCAAAGCAAACTGTATTTGTGACTTGTGTGAATCTCTTGGAGCAAAAGAGAGTGTTAAAATGTCTTCACTGAGTAGGTACCCTCCAAAACTAGCGACCTGAAAGAAGATTCAATTAATTATATGCCCTTCAGAAGAGTACAATTATCAGTAAGAGACCCAGAGAGGCACAGAAACACAATACCTACCCCGCATCCCATATCAAGAGCTGTCCTTAGAACTCCACCAGAAACTGGGATGTACTTGCTAAGTTTCTCAATGTATTGAACTGCTCCATCAGGGAACATTGTGCCACCACCAGGGAAAATGAAGTATGGGCCTTCTCTTTTCATCCATCCTTGATGGCCTTTCCTGTCAGCTATTTTATTGTGTGGCATGTTGCCGTGCCATATCTGCAAACAAAATACTAATACCTTAAGGATACTAATTTATGGAATTAATATGACATACATCAAATAACAGCATTTCATCTTTTAGCATGAACTCGATGAATATTCCATAATGGATTGCTCAGGAGGTGCAAGAAAATATGTTTCCGTATCACAATACATGCATGACAAATGTGGTAGTACAAAATCAGATTTTATTTATTTTTATTTTTTATTTTTAAGTAAAACAAAATCAGATTATTTTCTTGGAAGCGCATTTAGTTTCATAAAAAATCATGCTTCCTTTCTAGGCTTAGTAAACAAAAAATCCAGCTACTCGTAAAGAACTCAACCTTAGCTCAATGCCCATCTCATTAAGCTAGTTCACCAACCTTATCAAGCTGAGTTTAAACTTAGCCTTAATCTTTGATGTTTTAAAAATAAATAAATAAATAAAGAATTGGGCAACTACAGGCCCAGTTTCAGTAGATGATGGTGCATTTAGCAGCTGTAGAAACATAAATGAAAAAAAATTCTAACCCAAAGATCGTTATTAAGGAACATATAAAATATAAAGCGATTTATTTATCATAAAAAAAATTGTCAGCTCTGGGGGATGTACAGTAAGTTTCATGGACGAAAGTGAGCTGATGTGACTGTTGGCAGGGGCGGAGAGAGTGGGGGGCTGGGGGTCCATTCCCCCACCCCCAAAATTTTCTAAATCGTATATTACTAGTACTAATTTATAGTTAATAATGGTAATTTTTTATAAGAAAATTAAAGTCGAGCCCCCCAAAATTTTCTCTAAACTCTTTTAATGGTAAATATAGTCATTAATGGTGATTTGTATAGGAAAATTAATGTTGGCCTTTCAAATTTTTTAAAAATTTCCATTTATAGTTACCTATCTATGATAATTGAAGGTACTTCTATGGTTTGTTTGCGAATGGAACACTTGTGATCCTTTCAAATTCAAATCTAATTAAAAAAAGTGTAGCAATCCTTCCTCCGACATATTATTACTATGTTTATATACACACACACACACAAGTATATAAATTGTTTTTAATGATTTAAAGAGAGGAGAAAAAATTGACAACCTCATTTATCTTAAATAATCTTCTATCTTTATTTTCTCATATTATTTATAGATATGCTCGAAAAAAATATACACTAAAAATGGACCCAAAAAAAAAAAAATTTTTAAAATCATTACAATTGTTTTCTTTTATTTTTAAACTGTTGGATCAATTTTACTAGTTATGAACAAGCTTGGTTAGGCTTGTTGAGAAATTCAAACTTAAGAAAACCCATAGAAAAATATATTCAAGTTCTCAAGCTGCATTTGAGCAGTTCAATACTCAATTCATCTCGGCTCACTAGCACCTGTACCCTTAACTTGTTATTCTAAACAAGCATAATAAAATGAGAAAGAACACTAAATTTCTCAATCACTCTAATTACTCAATATAAAAGATATCAGCAAATTGTTTTAAAACATATGTTTGACGCATTCATTGCCATTTTAAAACATATGTTTGACGCATTCATTGCCATTCCAAAATGCATCCCCTCAATAACCCAATTAATTTCACATAATACTTTGACTAACAACCAATGTCAGTGGTCCATCAATCAAATCATGTCACATAATGTACAAATCAAATCAGAAAATTAATAACTTCAAGTTAACTATTTATAAACAAATCAAATTTATCTACCAAAAAAAAAAAAAATCAAATTGCAAGTTCAATGTCCAGGATATAATCCCTTATCTGGCAAAATTTATCAGCACAGATGCAATGTTCAATAAGAAATAAACAAGCAAAGACAGAGTGACACCTTGTGCAAGCTTTGGGGCCAGTGGACCGGAACACGGTATCCCTTGGGCGGCGGGATCAAGCAGAGAGGGGTCTCCTCCGGCAGAGGGCAATGCCTCTCTCTGTAGTAATTCATTTCCCTACTGAGCTGACTGTTGCGCTTCGGATCTTCACACGGCATGTAGTCCACAACGTTGGCGGGGCAGGACGCGATGGTCACCTGGCGTCCGGACTCCACCAGCGCCGCGAGACGGTTGCGCTGCTTGGGATCCGCCGTCAGCTGCGGCAGAGCATGGCGGCCCGAGACGGTGAGCGAGTCGCTGAAGCGCGTGAAGACGAGAAATAGGGACAAGAGGACGGCGGCGAAGAAGCCCGCGGAGAGGAGATCGAGGAGGCGCCATTGTCGAGGGTTTCGCTTGGATGGGGGGAGAATTAACTGCCCCATCTTTGTTACAAGTTCAAGATACGATCATACACACATAATAGCGTTATATATACAACATAGGTTTGAAGATCTGTCTATGTTGTAGACATACACATAGTGAAGAGTGCAGTCGTGTATGAAGTTTGAACGTAAAGTAACTTAGCATCAACGGAGGTGGGAATGAGAATTAGAGGTACAGGGCTGTGACTGTGAGCAATTTATTACTCCGCTATAAGGCAGAGTCTCGTGTGTGCTGATATATTTTGAGATTACCAAACTTAGTCAATCATAGTGAATCTAGACACCATAAAACACATTAAAAAGGTCTGTTCCTGTCATCCTTTACTGTGATTTTGAATGCTACTAGGTTTGGATGACCAAATTCGGAATTGAAATGGACAAAAAATAAAAAACTTACAGTAATTTAATTTTTTTTCAATTTTAATTTTTAAGCCTTCATTCAATTCTTCCAAATGCAATATTTTATAAGAGATAGGGGTGGGACCATCATGATCATTGTGGGTCCCACCCTTTGTTTTGTTCTATAAATCAGGGGGTGCTTGTGAGCAGTGATAACTGTCATATGTGTCGGTATCATCGAACCGGTTCAGTGAGTAGCAGGACAATGTCATTTGTCGGTGTTTAACTAATGATGGGTGCGTACAACTGAGTACTTAAATCACCTTTAAAAAAAAATAATAATAATAAATAAAAAATCTTGGATTGCTTTCTGCACTTACGAGAACATGTACATTCCCTGTTCAAGATATAGCATTAAAAAAGAGGTCTACAATGAAAAACTAAACAAAATATATTCACTCCTTACAACTAAATGGGATCAATTTGAGTGCATAAACAACATCGACCTTTCAAATTTCGGTTATAGCGGCACTAACACCTATCCTGAAATCCCACACTCATTGCCCCATATCACATGGTCAAGGAAACTAAGTTGTAAAAGTTTTAAACTTTCCTTGAAAACTTAAGGTTGTAGTCATGCTTGAGAATATTTGTTCTCAGCAGCATGGCCCTGACGTACTGATCAAATTCATTGCCCGTCTGCAGAACCCGCTGGAAAGTGGCATTCCTCTGATCCGCATGTCGTGCATACAGTATTTTGTTATGAGAGTCAATTCGAGCCTGCACAAGTATCACAGGTTTGATGAATACCAACGAGGATCAGATTAGCTAGTACTAAGTAAATAACCTATTAGCGCCCCAAAAGAGTATATAACAACTGAACAAAAGTGTAGAAGTCAAAAACTAAAAGCTTCCAATGTTCTTCCCATTAACTGTGAACTGTGAACGATACCCTTTACCAAGCTAATTAAAATATAATCTATTGAAATTGGGAAGTGGAAAGCAATACCTGTATTTGGTTGTTAGTAATCAAAGCTTCGAGTTCTTTCTGCAGCCCCACCACAGTTGTTTTAAAAGCATTAGCCATCATATGCAGATCAACAGACACAAATGGAAGAGTATACTGGATGAGAGCTTTGTGTCGAATTTCATCATAGAGTGTCTCAACATGGTCATGTAAATGCATGTCTAGTAACAGGTTTGATTTGAGTCTTCCAAGGTAATCAAGACATGATGCATAGCGGCTGCAATACCAGGGGAAAAAATTAGTGTGTTAAAAATGAATTTACTGGAACAAGGTATTTATCAAGACAACATGCAATTATACCCCCACAATAGATAAAAGGTGGCACTCATTTTGGAAAAAGCAGCAGATGGATGTAAACTTAATATGATTTAAAATTTTAAATGTTCATCAATCATCTAAGCAGCCAACAGGTTACTGAGTGCCAATAGCAGATGCGGAAAGAGGGGAGGGGGGGAAGGTATTAAATATATGATAAATAATAAAAATAAAAGCTCAACCCTAATTACATCAAATCCCTAATTTTGTTTGTATATGTCTCTTCTCCAAAAGTAAAGCGAGTCACGTGTGGCTAGCTAATGCGTTCAAGTTGTGTCTTGTTCTCCATCAAGTTTTCATGACAGGAACTTCTCAAAGGGGTTGTCAAAGTAACACGGAGGAAAATGAAGTGCATTTTCTTGTCATAGACTCTTAGTTGCCACTAGCAAACAATAATCCATTGATCAATATGCTTTACCATTGAAGATTTTTTTGAGAAATTGGAGAGTCATAAAAGGTAACTGAAAAGTTAAAGCATATTAAATTATTGGAACAAGCATTGATACTCATTTCCTTGTCATAAACAAATGTTATTCACTTCCTCAAGTTCACCCCATAAAATCCCACAAGAAGGCATCAGTATTAATCCAGGAAAATCTGATTCAACCCACTTCAAAAGGACAATAATAAGGGTCAAGTGTAAAAGGTCAAGCTGCTGTCCCATAAAAAAAGTGGGATAGGTAATGACAACGCAAGGATAACTAAATCGTCACTAGATATCACCTTATAGAAAATTAAACAAGGCAGATAAGTTTTTCTTCAGTTCAGTAAACCTTCTGCGAGGTTTAGCAATTTCTATCATTTTAACCAAAACCAAGAGATCACATGTAAAGACCATATTAAGTTACCTAGAATAGAAATCATGAATGAGCTCTCTTACTTCAGGTACCAACTCTAAGAAATTCCGAAAGTTAATATTGTCTATAACTTTGCTCTGCCAAATAAAAGAATCTAGTTAGGAGGTGATCCCACAATATATAAAATTCCAAGGCATAATTGAGAAACCCATTCAGAAGGAGAAACACGGTATAATTGCCTTCAGCTCAGTTCGATCAAAACTTGCAAGTGCACAAAGTCCACCATATGTTGCAATGTCTTGGGGTGCAATCACTTCTGTGTAGCTGTTACCCAATTCATGACCCGTTTCCAAGAACTGCAAATATACCAAGACATTGTACATCACAAGTTTACATTTGAAAGATCAAATTTAATTAATACAACAAAGACTTACAATATCCTCAAGACACCATTATAAATTAAAGAGCAAAAAGACTACTCTATTAAAGTGCTTTCTAGTATCTGCAAAGAAAATGAAGTCCAATAGCAACTTGAAGCATCCAAGGATTGACCAAGACACCACTTTTCCCTCAATAATTAGGAGTTCCTTTTGGTCCATCATTCACTTGATTGACCCAGTATGCATTATGATGAGGGAATAATTTTCAACAACTGACTTTTAAACCACCCAAAGAACCATAGTTTATTTAATCGGACAAGAAATCTTACAATTGATTGGTCATTATAGAATTTCATGGTAGCAAATCTTACTTTTGCAGGATGGAAATAATTTTTTTATCTTTAAACGATGTCATGTGATGATAAACATTTATGTTTGTAGGCAATAACTATAAAAAAGAACAGGGTAAATTCCAAAAAAAGGGAAAAAGACACTTAAGGACACGGTGCCCACTAATTCAACGACATAGTTTGGTATGTTATCTAACATTAGTTGTTGAGGTGGCTAATGTAATCTCTATACCCAATAAAAAAATTTGACAACTCATTCTTTCCTTATCACTTGCAATAGGTTATTTCTTTTTGGTAATTAATTAAATTATTTCTGTTTTTGGAAAATCAATTACCAAACTTCCTCCATCTCCATCAGTTACCAAACCCTAATCTTCTTGCCCACCATAGCTTGACTCTCTTGGTAAATCAATCATCAACAACTATTTATCCAAAATGAACTGTAAAGAGGGATTTTTCCCATCAGAAGAATTTATAGCTTCGCCGTCAATTTCTCTGTCACGAACTGTAAGAGGGATTTCTCTGTTCACAAACTATGGAGGTGGCCACCATAGCTTCGCTGGCGATTTCTCTATTCAGAAGATCCGACACAATTTCTCTGGTCAGAATATCTGTCGCCGGTTATTTATATGTGTGCATATGTATATATATTTACGTTGGTGGGAGACTGATAAAAAGGGAGATAATTAATTGTGAAAGGGGTTTGAATTAAAGAGAGATTTAAATTAAGCTTTGGACTGAAAAGTAAATGTATTGTTATGGTATTACGGCATCCATGGTGTTTCTGTAGGGCTTTGATTGAAATGAATACAAAGTTAGTAATTAGTATGTGCGCGTAAGAGAGTGTGTGTGTGTGTGAGAGAGAGAGAGAGAGCCTGCCGCCAGGGGGTGGGGGGATAGAAAGAGAGTTTAGAGCTAGATTGAGATAATCAAGCATTCAGCCCCAATGTCAAAGGTATGATCAAAACCCAGTAAATCCTCATTTATAACCAGTGTAAAATCCTACTAATCTGACTTATCACATTTTCACTAGCCTTGAAGATGAAAACATAGACATCATATCAACCTAAGTAGATATACTTATTTTCCTTTTTAGGTCAAAACACAAACCTACAAGCAAAAATTAGCATGACATGTTGCAAAAGACAAAAGATTAGATGGCTAACCTTCCGGGCAGCAAGCTTGTATTTTTTAGCCTCTAAGTGAGCCAATCCTGCAGAAGAACGTAGTTTTGCTATCGTGACGGGGTCCAAGGCATCTGGATTTTGCTCTGCTTTGTTAACATAGTTTATGACATGGGCAAACTGACCCATCTCAATGCTGACCAAAGTTGCATTCAAACACATATTAATGATATGCTTCGATGTAGTGCAATAATCACGAGTGCGAATGTAATTCCTTAGTGCATCTGGAAGTACTCCATGAGCATAGTAAAAATCTCCAAGATCATTGAATCCCATTCTGATGCTTTCTTTGATCAAATTTGTCTGCACAAAGGAGAACTCGGATAAGAAGGGATAACAAGACATTTTACTTCTTATACATGGCAGAACACAAGAAAAGCACAATGGGAAAAATTGAAAGGTAACTCTACAAATTGATCTGATATTATAACTGAAAAAATCAAAACATATTGTCAATACGAGTCACTAATTTCCAAAGAAATCGGAAAGATACTATTTCATAATTTTCTTAAAGAAATAAATATCATAAGAACCAAATTGAGTGAAAATATTAACACTTAAAAAAATCAATAGACAGAAAATTCTACCAAGACATAATCAACAGAAACCACAAAGCAAGGTAACTGTTGAAGTGTCCCTTTATGCAAGAAAGAGCACTTACACTAATCCACCAAAACTTTGAGAACATCAGTAACTTTTTGTGACAAACTGAAAAATTCCCAATCTTAAGTAAAAGCCATTTTCAGTCAAAACACAGTAAAGAAGAATATTTTTTTAAAATCCCCTACGTTCAGAACAGCGGAAGTAAACACATCACAAACATTGAGATCCAATCATCAAAATAAGCAAACAACATGCAATACAATATTTTACATGGTTCAGCCGAATTTTGCCTAGGTCCGTGGAGAGAAGAAATTTCACTATAATGGATTTAGAAAAGAATATACTCGTATAGAGACTGCCCACCCATTTATTTTGCATCTCTCTACTCTCACCCACTCTCTTCTCTTCTCTTCTCACTCACTCACTATATTAGTAACAACACCCACAATAAATATGAAATTGTTTTGAGAAGAGGGTGGAAATATTAAACCAAAAACCAAAGCCATAAACAATACGAACCACTTCAGAGAGGCATTGAAGTGGACAAAAAGAAGACGAAGGATTGGTTGGATTGGGTTTTTTCACCATAAAAAACTCGTCTAAATCATCCAAAGAAACTTACAATGTCAAAGCCACAGCTCAAAAATGCACATTTTTTCATTGTCCTTACAAAATATCACAGCCTCTAAGCATCTGACTTTCCCACCATAAGAAAGTATAAAACTACAACCACACTGAGTGAATAATTCCCTTATTCTTACTAAAGAAAAAGCACATTCAAACACAGAGATTCAATTTCAACCCACCATTCAAATTCCTCTAAAGGGCATTCCAGTAAGAACCCAACAACAAACCCTCAATAGTAAAATTTACATCACTTTACTCATATATAATACACATCCCCCATATAACATATGCATATATACATAAACCCTAAAATACGCAAACCATGAAATAACTGATAAAAAAACCATTTAAAATAAGAAAACAAAGAAAACCTTATAAGCATTGAGTTCATTTTCCAGCTTCTCCCTCCTCTGCTCGGCCCGATGGTCCACGGACTCAGTCCAGGCCGGGTCGGGCCCGTAATTGGGACCTAATCGTCCGTCGATCTTCTGAACAACTTCCCCAAACAGGTGAGTGTCCTCGCCCTTCTTGATTAAGTCGAAGGCCAATCGAAGAGCCTCCAACTGCATCGAAACGTTGTCGCATCGGTCGGCGATGTAGAGGAGACGAGCGATCTTGGTGCGACCGCTGTACAGCCCAGCGTAGGCCTCGACGTCGAGCTGTTCGCTGCCTATGATTAGTCTGTGACGCTCAGAATCGTCACCGCCGTTGGCGTAGACCTCGTCGGTCATTTGTCCCGAAGCTTCGTGTTCGCCGTCCATGGCTATCTCTGCTATCAACCACAATAACCCAGTGAAGCTAGGTTTTGTTAAGGTCTCTGATACTCTGGTTCTCTCTCTAGCGTTCTTTCTGAACTAGTATATCAGATTTCCAGAGGCCCTATCTCATGTATGGAAGAGCCCAGAGCGACATATAGTTATTTTTATAGTTTAAAATTTTAAATCAATATGAATTTTTTAATTTTCCTTATTAGTCTATTCTATTTTATGATTTATCCAACAGAATATCAACTGTATATCTTTTATTATTATTATTATTTAATGTGTATATTTATTATTCGAAAAACTCTTACTTACAAATTTTGATGTATTTGTTTTGTCGATTTTTAATGATGTTCTAGACTTTTTTTTAGGTAAAAATGATGTTCTAGACTTCTTGCAACTTTTATGATTTTTTTTTTTTAAAGAAAAATATTAACATAAATTAATTAGCAAAGTTGCAATAAAATGCATTGCCGCATAAAAATAATTTTAATTTTTTTTATTATTTAAGAAATATATATATATATATATATATATATATATATATATATATATTTATATTATTATTAAATGTGCAAAGAGTTTCAGTATTCAGTATTTCAGTATTTCTCAATTTATTTATTTATATAAAAAATATTTACTAATTGATACAAATATAGCTTTTATAAAACTCTAAAAACAAATTATGGATAATTATTATAATATAATCGCTTCGGCCCAGTTATGATTATGTTATTATCAGGAGATAACACGTGTCATCATCTTATTAATTCAATAAGCCTATAAATAAAGTCATGGAGGAAGGAATACAGAAATTGAGAATTTTATAAATTCGGAATTCCAAAGAGTTTCAGTATTTATTTATTTATATAAAAAATATTTATTAATTGATATAAAAAGATTTTTTATCTATATTTTTAGGTCAATCCGTATTTATTTATTTATTTACTTTATAAAAAAATATTTATTAATTGATATGAAAAGAGTTTTTTTAAATAAATAAATTCAATAAAACTCTAAAATCTACCTAATAAAGAAATGTTATATAAAAAAATTAAAAAATCTATAAAACTCTAAAATCAACCAAATAAATTATTTATTAATTGATATAAAAATAATAGTTATTTTTATGGAGTTTTATTTAAAATAAAATAAAATAAAAATAAAACTCTAATTTCTACCTACTAAATTCAAATTAACCTATTTATCTATTTATTATTATGAGAATTTTTTAATAAGATAAAATCTAATTAGACAATAATTATTAGTATAAAACAATATTTATTAATTGATATAAAAAATAAAATAATTTTTCTAAAATTCTACCACAAATTAACATTTACTAAGAATTTGTTAATCCCGGGAACCTACAAAGGATAACTGGGCGAAAACTAGATCCTTGAAAAGAGTTTACTAATAGGTATAAAAAGAGTTTTTAAAAGAGTTTCTATTAAACTCTAACACAAGTCACCTATTTATTTATTTATTATGAAATTCTTAATAAAATAAAATCTAATTAGACAAGAACTATTGATATAAAAATTATTTTTTAATTGATATAAAAATTAAAATAATTTTTCTAAAACTCTTCCGCAAATTAGTCAATAATTTTTAATATAAAAAATATATACTAATTGATATAAAAAGAGTTTCTCTTAAACTCTAACACAAATTACCTATTTATTTATTTATTATGAGGTTTTTAATAAAATAAAATCTAATTAGACAAGAACTATTCATATAAAAAATATTTTTTAATTGATATAAAAAATAAAATAATTTTTCTAAAACTTTAACACAAATTACTTTTTATTATAAGTTTTTTTTAATAAAAAGTAATCTAATTTGACAAGAATTATTAATATATAAAAAGAGTTTTTAAAAGTTTTTCTATAAAATTCTAACACATATCACCTATTTATCTATTTATTATGATTTTTTTAATAAAATAAAATATAATTAAACAAGATTATATTTAAATAAATAAAAATTTTCTATAAAATCAACACAAATTAGCTGTTTTACTTTCTATAAAACTCTATTACATTATTTATTTATTATAAGTTTTTTACCACAATAAAATCTAATTAGACAATAATATATTTAAACAAAATAAAATAATTTTTATAAAACTCTACCACAAATTAACTATTTTATTTTCTGTAAAACTCTATAACATGTAACCTGTATTTATCTATTTATTATGAATATTTTTCCAAACAATAAAATAATTTATATAAAACTCTACCACAAATTATCTATTTTATTTTATTTAAAACACTATCACATATATCCTGTATTTATTTATTTATTTTTAGTTTTTTAATAAAAGAAAATCTAATTAGACAATGATATATTTAAAGAAAATCAAATAATTTTTTAAAAGAGTTTTATATAAAACCCTAACACAAATCACCTATTTATCTATTTTTATGAGTTTTTTAATAAAATAAAATATAAATAGACAAGAATTAGTAATTTAAAAAATATTTAATAATTGATACAAAAAAATAAAATAATTTTTATAAAACTCTACCACAAACTACCTTTTATTATAAGTTTTTTAATAAAATAAAAAAAATCTAATTAGAGAACGATATATATATTTAAAGAAAATAAATAATTTATATAAAATTCTACCACAAATTGACTATTTTATTTTTAATAAAATTTTATCACATTAGACAAGGATATAAGTATTTATTTATTTATATAAAAAATATTTATTAATTTATTTAAAAAAGGTTTTTATAAAAATAGTTTATATAAAACTCTAAAAACTACCTAATAAAATCAATCACAATAAAATATTTATTAATTGATATAAAAATAATAGTTATTTTTTATGAATAATTATCACAATATAACCGGTCTGGCCTAGTTATGATTATGTCATTATTAGGAGAGGACACATATCATCTTCCTATTAATCCAGTAAGCCTATAAATAGAGGCATGGAGGAAGAAGGAAGGAGTACATAAATTGAGAATTCTAAAAATATAGAATTGAGAGAGAAATTCAGAGGGGCATAGACTCACAAGCCCAAAATTTCAGAGTAAAATAGTATTTATTTATTTATTTTAAAAAATATTTATTAATTATTAAAAAAAAGTTCTTACCTATAACATAGTATTTTAGTATTTATTTATTTATATAAAAAAATATTTATTAATTGATATGAAAAGAGTTTTTATACTCTATAAACTTTAAAAGCTACCTAATAAAATTCAAATTAACTTATTTATCTATTTATCATTAATAAATTTTTAATAAAAAAAAATTTAATTAGACAATAATTATTAATATAAAAAATATGTATTAATTGATATATAAAATAAAATAATTTTTCTAATACTCTACCACAAATTAACTTTTATTATGAGTTTTTTAATAAAATGAAATCTAATTAGACAAGGACATATGTAACGAAAATAAAATAATTTATATAAAACTCTATTGCAACTTACCTATTTTATTTTCAATAAAACTCTATCACATTAGACAAAGATATATTTAAGAAGTTTCTATAAAACTCTAGAACAAATTACTTATTTATCTTTTTATTACGAGTTTTTTTAATAAAAGAAAATATAATTAGACAAGTATTATTAATATAAAAAATTATTTATTATTTGATAAAAAAAGAGGTTTAAAAGAGTTTTTATAAAACACTAACACAAATTACTTATTTATCTATTTATTATTAGTTTTTTAATAAAATAAAAATCTAATTAGACAAGATTATTAATATAAAAAATATTTATTAATTGATATAAAAAGAGTTTATATTAGACTATAACACAAATTACCTATTTATTTACTTATTATGAGTTTTTTAATAAAAGAAAATCTAATTAGACAAGAATTATTAATCTAATTTTTTTTTAATTGATATAAAAAATAAATAATTTTTCTAAAACTCTACCATAAATTACCTTTTATTATGAGTTTTTTTTTAATAAAAGGTAATTTAATTAGATAAGAAATATTAATATATAAAAATATTTTTTAATTCAAGTAAAAAGAGTTTTTTAAATATTTAATATAAAACTCTAACACATATTACCTATTTATCTATTTATTATGAGTTTTTTTAATAACAGAAAATATAATTAAATAAGAATATATTTAAGGAAAATAAAAAAATTTAATAAAATGTACCACAAATTAGCTAATTTATTTTCTATAAAACTCTCACATTATCTATTTATTAAGATTTTTTAATAAAATAAAATCTAATTAAACATGAATATATTTAAACAAAATAAAATAATTTCTATAAAATTTTACCAGTTATTTTATTTTGTATAAAACTTTATCACATATAACCTGTATTTATCTATTTATTTTGAATCAACAATTAAAAAAATATATATGAAAACAAAAATTTTGTAAGTTACAAAACATTCTCCACGTGCATGGCACGTGTGTTGTGACAAAGTTTTAAGTCAAAGTCTAATATATATATATATTCATAAATATTTTTCGACAATCAAATATCCAAAAATTTAAAAATATTACGACAACCAAACACTTGAAAAAAATATATACTTTATACCTAAACAAACGGAGACTAAAAATTATTTAAAGTATCACAGATAATTTTTTTTTTTAAGGAATTGTTTTGAAAATAAATTACAATACGAACATCATAAAGTTAAAATTTTATATTAAAACACTTGAATTAAACTTTATTTTGTCTTTCGTTTTAATCAAATTGATACTTTATTATCCTCACAAGCTTCTTTGTTTTTATTTTGGAATAAAGTTACTTCAACCCTCGGCCCAAACAACATACCTCTTTATTTTAACATAATTTAATACGGAACAATATAAGAATGTGATTCCACCGAAATTTTAAAAATGACAAAATCAAAATATTTAGAAATAACAAAATCTAAGTAACTGAGAATAAGAGTGGAAACACATGCGAAGCATTAAACGGCACCTGTTCAAAAGATATAACAATAATGAAAATGAATTTTATACTGCGAAGCCATTTAATTAAAGTTTCATTTGTAAAATCATTGATCATCAACTCTCATGTTAACTTTACTAGAATTAGGAACAATTTTATTACTTCAATTTTACTAATTTTAATTTCAAAACTTTAATTCTGTATAAAACTATTATTAGTAAACAATTTAATCAACCTGACAACAGTGAATTCATACTTGCTAGTTACTCAAAACTATCCAAACCAAAGCCACATAATTCAAACTGAGTCAAGTAATGAATCAAGCAAGAACAACCCATGACTTTACTTGACAAGTCGTGTATATATTTACTGACTTGTGATTACTGACTATTCTATCATTAATCTGTTGACCAAACTCTGAATTTTAATACTTAAAAAACGTATCAAAACTTGTTCTTAGTGAGATGTAATTATGAAAGCTTACAGTCAAATATCTCTATTTGGTATTAAAAAAAAAAAAAAAAAAGAAAGAAAAAAAAAAAAAGTTACATCTTTATTAGGTGTGCCTATCAGACTCTGCTATCCAAAAAAAGGAGGGCATAAAAGATTATTTTCTTCCAAAGAATTATTAACAAAAAAATTTGAAAATTTTGAATAACCATCAACTATAAAAGAGAGGCAAAACAAAACATGCAGTACTAGGAAGCTGTTCTGGACCCTTTTGAATTTTGGTCAGTAGCAGAGGCAGTCCAATACTGCTTAACTGCAATTAGAAGCTTCTCTCTGGCATGAGGGCTACCTTCATTCTCCACCATTCTGCTTTCCCATTGAAGTCCGTCTACGATGCTCTTCACGCTCACCAGAATATCAACATCATCTCGGATAATCACACTACCTTGTGGTCGTAATATTCTATCCATTTCTAACAAAATATCTTCAATTTCACATCTGAAGAACAAATTATTTGAGAACGATACAATCAGAAATTCTTAGTGTTCACGATGGCTAAATCAATAAAATAAAAAAATTGATTCAAAAAGATATGTTATACCTGTCTTTGTAGAGGGTAAAAACAGAATCGGCATGAATGAAGTCGTAAGTTCTTGGATAAGTAGACATGGCCTCGCACCTACAAGGATACAAGTGAATCATAACTTCACGCAATGTGTTATGGGAATTGGTAATTTGCTTATGACAATTCAAATTTTCTAAAAGAGTGTGATTATTTGGCCAACGACTAAAAGAGCTAGTGCTTCGGGCACCAAAAAGAAAATGACTAAACACTAGCAAAAAGTTCATGAAATCAATAACACAATAACATCGAACAATCAAGCAACTGAAATTTAAGATCATAAAGACTATTAACTGAGATCATAGAACACCATTGAAGTGATTCTAAGGAAGAACGTGCTATCACATACCGATTGTAATACGGACTGCATGAATAATAATATAAGAAGCATTATAAGTCATACTATTTTCTTAAGAGTAAGGGGCAATCATACCAGTTTTGATAAGTACCAATAAGTCCACGCTCGTAGATGACTCCAAGAGTGTCGATCTTCGCCTCAACAGGCACAACGTTCATAACCCACACTGGATCATCGACAAGTGCAGCTGCAAACCCTCCCAAGTAAGAATTCATATCAAGCAAGTTGCGGTACCTTCCTCGCTCTGCTAGCTGGTAGTCTATAGACTTATAATGCGATAATCTCTTTTTCCAAATTTCTGTATCTTTTTTGAAAATCTCTGCTGTAATTCCAGTTAAGCTTCCGCTAATTACCCTCGGAGGAACTGCAGTCAGTCTCTCCGGCCACTTTGTTAGCTGTCCTCCAGCAGTTTCCTTAATGTCGGACACTTCAGGCAGAGGAGTTAAACAGGCTTCCATCTTCGTATACCTGCAAAGTGGTGAATCTACTAAGAAACAAATGGATGAATCTTAAGATAAAAAAACCAACAAATTATATTTCTCAGCAACCAAACAAGGCATTACAAATTAGAAGCTAATACAGATAATATATTTGAAGGCATCTTTAAGAAAAAATGATCTGGATCGCAGTACCCATTACCATTTAACTGGTTTTGTTAATTACCATTAAAGTTGAGAAGTATATAAAACTTTAGGAGGTTCTTTGGGTCAGCAAACTAAAAGTGTGACTGAAACAAATCCATATAAGATTGATTTCTGACAGAATAGCCTTTATGATCAAATTGGTTTTGGTATCACTGCAAAAATGTCCTACTACAGTGAGAAGAATTCAACTTTTCTCCTTTATATATGTGTGTGTATATTTGGTCACGCCATAGAAGTTCGTTACACGCCATTACAAGATATTGTTGGCCCCAATAATTTCCTTAAGCCATACGCGTGAAGACCACAAATCACAGATTTTTATCAGTCTATCTAGTGACAACCTCATATATTGCCCAATGATGGGCTGTAGACACAACCCCCAATTACTCAAGGAACCTATTATTTGCAGGGATTTAAGCCCTTAAGTTTTAATTAAGTTTCCAAATGGATACAAAATAAAAATCCAATAACAAATATGAAAAATTTAAGCACAATAGAGCATTACCATGCCTTGTCTGGATCGCGTGCCTTGCAGAACCGCGGATTCTTGAAAACCTTCCGATTAATTTTACAATGTATATGATTACTGGGTTTCTGCCAAATAGCAAGATCATCCTTTTGTTTCAATTTCTTCCAGCATAGGCTTTTCGCTACGCTCTCAATTACATATTGTTCGGCTTTCAAATCTTCAGCAGTCCTATCCCAGCCTTTCCAGTGTCTCTCCCAGTTTATAGGTGGCCCCGAAAGGATCCAGTACCCACCAGGACGTAAAATCCGATCAACTTCAATCAAGTAAAGCCCATCTGCTCAAACATAATTCAAATGAACTCCAAATCTTCCAAAAAAGAGTAAACACAGATACAAGGGATAAAATTACTAAAACCAATAAATTCAAGTACCGTATTGGCCCCAAGGAATGAGGCAGCGAGAGCAATGAGCCATGTCAAATGCTCTGGAAGGGTAAGGTAGTCTAATGGAAGCTAGCACACCAATCAACGCAGGAACTCCTCGCTCGAGAGCAAATTGCACTTGAGCTACATGAGTGTCTCTCGGTGCAAATGACACTGTTAAGATGTTCCTAGATGTAAGATAAGCTCCCCAACTAGCAACCTGTGAAATTTAAGGCCATAGTTTATATTTGACAAAAATATCATATTACTTCTCTTATAAAGTAGAATCATATATTCATTTGAATGCATTATGGCCATTTACGAATGTCGTCTACTCAAGAAATCTAAAAATTTAAGCTTCCACATTTATGTTCTGTTTATCATAATGAAAATGAAATCTTAAAGAAGTACGAAGAAAGTGCTCCATTTGTCTACAATTATACTCTGTTATAATGTTACTGAACAATTTGATCTCCTTCAAATCAATATTTTATTTTAACTTCATTCATTAATTTTAAAATAAAATTTCTTAGAAATGCTTAGAGAACTCAAAGTTTTATAGTACATCCAAATCAATAATGTTTTTTTCTAATTTCCTACATTATAAATTGCTAGAAATGTTAAGAGAATTCTAGAAGAGGATTTACAAACTGAGAGATGCATGGATGATATTGGAGAGTGCTGTGATTATCTGCAATTGAATTTATTCTTGACCATTAAATAAGTTTCTTTTAATGATTGCACCATTAAATAATAAAGATATATACACAGTTTTTTTTATTTTTTTCCATAAATTAAGAAAATGACAAAATTCAATAGTACTCTTTCATGAACCATAGTATTTTCAATTTTGAGAAGAAAAAGATTCTCATCAACCAAACAACCTACATCAGAATCAGTACAAGTGAAATTTATACTTCAAAGACACTTTTGTTATAAATGGATAAAGTTTGTACCCTTGGACTGTCTATTAATCGATCATAAAAAGTAATAGAAATTAATTGGGTAGCTTTGATAATTAATCCAAAAAATGCCAAAAAGTTGGTGCATCTTGAACACCAACTTTCACCCAATACAGAATATATTTTAATTTATAATAAGATTATGTTACCTGTTTATTTATTTAGTACGGAGTAATTATTAATTTCAACAAATGTATCTATTCTTGCAGTGTAAAAAAAGTAAACATGTGAATTTTTTTTTTTTTTTTTTATAAGGATTTTTATACAACCAATAACCATATCAAGCAACAAATCCAGCCCAATTTCCGGAAATCAATTTTTATATTGACAAAAAAAAAAATCTTTTTATTAGGTAATAAAGGAAATTTTTCCCATTGAAATCCGGTTTATCCAGGAAGCAAACCAGACCAGCTGTCCAGAGAGCTCTGGCAAAAATTCTCCAAGGCGTTTGGTTAGCTCGAAAATTTACAGAAAAGAGAACAAATGGGAATAGAAAATTCCACACCGTTTCTTCTAATATATATATATATATATAAGGGACTTAATAGTCATCAAAAAACATATTTTGACGTTGGGGTTCAATAAAATATTAGTTGGTTGGATTGAGCTTTTCATGTTCAAGAAAAGTATGATTTTAATATTTCAAGAAATTAAAGCGACTCACTCCAATTCTTGATTCCATATTGGAGTGCTACAAAATTTTAGTTCAAATTTTCTCCTTGAATTTTCTCACCAACCAAACAGTGGGAAACTCAATAGTCAATCCAATTTTAGAAAGAAAAAGAAAATGGAAAAAGGAACGCATCTCTAAGATGATCCTAGACAAACTCACCCACAAAGGTCTAGAACATGCATGTATAGACTATGTGTGTGTATATATATATATTATATATACGTACCCCACAACCAGTATCAATGGCGGTCCGAATAGAGCCATCTCGGAGATTGATCAACTTTCCGATATCATTAATGTACGCATCAGCACCACGAGGAAACATGGTCCCACCACCCGGAAACCTGAACCGGTCCCCCTCGAACCGGACCCAGTTCTGACCCGCTTTCTCCACTGTCAAATGCTTATGTGGCACGTTCGCGTACCACACCGAGTCACGACTCTCCGGCCACCGTACCGGCGTCCTGTACCCGAACGGCGCCGGAATTCTACACTTCAATAATTCGCCAACTTCAGGACAGTGTCTCTCTCTATATATTAATCTCCCTCGATCAAACTTCAACGACCGCTTGGCGTCCTCGCACGGCGTGTAGTCACTGAAATTCGGGTCACACGGCGGAAGGTGTTTCACACGCGCCACCGGTGAGATTGGGTGAGTATCTTCCGCCGTGTGGTGGGCCGTGAAATCGAGGGGATTGGGATTGTAGGCGGTGGTGTTTCTTGATGGTTTGCACGGTATTCTTGGGACGACGTCGGCATCGGCGGCTGGGCCGCCGGTTACGCCGCCGTGTTGCCAAATACCGATGAAGTAGGCAACGAAAAATAAGATGGCGGTCAAGAGGAGGTAAAAGATATTGGATTTATTGACTCTGGTGGCGAGGTAATACGGTATCTTAGTTCGAATCGCCATTGATAGCAATCTTGAAGTGAGGTTTCTAGAGCGAGAAAATGTTAGAGAGAGAGAGGGGGGGGTGGGGGGTGGGGGGTGGTAATGTCGGGTGACGGGTGATCTGTCTTCTAGTATTGGGTTTTACGGGGTTGATAAAAGGGATGGTGTGCGACTGCGAGTGGAGTGAGGTACACGCGCCTACGCTCCATCGTTAAATGGATTCACATAATATGTGAAGAGGGAAGGCTTCACTAGTGTCCGCTTTCATTGGATGTTTGTCCTTACATTCAAAGGTAAGAATATGGAGGAGTCCGTATCCTCTGTTTGCTATCCTAATTTTATCATTTGTACTTCACTTTAATTGGCTTAGTTGCCCTACAATTTTTTTTCAAGTTAACAAGGGTTAAAAATTAAATTAGTAAATTAATAGAGTTAAAGTTTGACATTTCAAAATTCACATACTATAAATTGAATCTTTTTTTTATTATTTCATATACTATTTATTTTTTCTTACAAGTATTAAAAGATGAATTGTATATTTATTTCATATAATTATTTTTTTAGTTCTAAATTATTGGATAAAGATGTATCAACATTTAAGAACTGATAACTGAACCTCAGCCCAATATATATAAGAACTGATGAAAAAAATAATAATAATAATAATAAGAAATGACTTTCACGATATAAATTCATTTGACTTATTAGGAATATTTAAATAATATTTTATTATGACAACACATACAAAACATTATTCTTTGTTTATAAAGCAAAAACGATTATATATTAAATTAATAGATACCAAAAGTTAAAATATAACATTTTAAAATTTACCGAATATCAATAACCTATTCAATTATCTAAGCATCTGCTTTATAAGGTTAATTTTATGAGTTTGGATTGTAGTGTGCTTATATATTCGATGCTGTATGAATATTACAGTGTAATTGTACACAAAAATAAAATTAGGGTAGGTCAGACGAATTGATGAATTTAGTAACTGAAGTGTCAATATTTGCTATTTTTCTGTCATTAAATGTAGTTATTTGAATATGAGACTTGCCTTTTTAGAATCAAAGTTTTGAAGAGTCTGTTATATCTCTCATTCTAAAAGCGCGTGAGATATCAATGCCCTTAAATGATTCACAGCCGAGATATATATACAACGTATATGTATATAGTATAAATACGTCAATTACTACAACTAATAAATAAATCCACAGCCAATTTACGAAATTTTAGAGCATTTGGGGGAGATTAGTATGACTTCCATATGTATAGTTTTGGGCTAGGGGTATACTTATTTGGGGTCCCACCTAGATAGGGATAAGGGGGTTGGCTCGCTTTAGCTTCTTAAATTAGGTGAAATTTGACTTTCAATTTTTTATTTTTTATTTTTTATAGTGGGAACCGAATAAGAACAACCATCAGCTATTAGGGCCTCCCTTGATCGAAACCTACAAGCATGTGCCATAATCTAACTATTAAACCTACACAGGTTGACTTCAACAAATCATGTTTTTTTTTTTTTTTTTAACCATTCGAAAAAAAAAAAAATTATGTTTTTTCCCAATAATGCAAAACTTGATTCAATTCGCCTTGTAACATATTTTTTAAAAATTAAAATAATCCTAGATACAAGTATATTGAATTTAGAAGGACGGTAAATTAATTATGACAAGACTATTTTAATATGAATGATGCATCAGCATTCTCTTCAAATACTAGTAAACAATTTTATGAACTCAGAGTGTTGTGTCGTGGCCTAGAGGTGTATCCTCATTTTTTTATTTACAGGATTGAAGGTTTGGATTTGGGTTTGAGTTTGGATATATATATATATATATATAGTGGAATGTGTGAATTTCTTGTTAAGATTAAAATAAATAAATAAACAATTTTATTGTTTTATTTTCAATATATTACTAACATACTCCTATTATATCTAATGCATAAATGTACAAAATCAAAGTATTTTAAGCCCTTGGACTAAAAAACACGAGGAGATATTTTAAGCATTTAAAGCCCATAAGCTAGATTTATGTAGAAGAAAAGGTTTAATTATAGCTAGCCCAAAGACATCAATTGCTTATACCCTTAATTTTGAGTCTTTCAATGGTTGTTCGTGATCTAGCTCAAAGTTCAATGACTCATATACTTTTGATCATGGTTCTTTGTATTAATCGATACGTGACTATTTTTCAAATCTGATATTCTATTCGTATCGACCAGTTTATATTGACTCTATCCGAATTCGTTATACCGCGATTGCAATCAATACCACAACCATAACCGATAATAGAAACCATACTTTCGACATACTTTCGACATATAAATTGGGGACAAAAAAATTTAAAAGAAAAATATATATAAATTTACCATTTCTAATGTTTGACATTTTTTCTCATTCAAACTCGTAATTTCCTTATTACAGTCAAGCCATTCAATTTATTTGAGTGAATTCATTTGGACTTTGACTTAACATCGAATCAAAAACTACTAAATCTAATTCTAATATTAATTATAAGGGTTAATTTCACTTAGACCCCCTGAGGTTGATGCATATTTCACTTAGATAGAGATTTGATTTGTAGCGACCACTTGGACCCCAATTAGTGGCTTAATATTTCACTTATACCCCAAATGTCAATTTTTGGTATTAAATGACTATGTTACCCTTTGACCTAATATTGACTATTTTTTGTGACTAAACTGCCCCCAAAGCACATTTCCTTCTCTTCCTCCTCTCAGGCAATCTTCCCAATTAACCCTCAATATGATCAGCCCCAGCTTCAGCCCTTATCTCTTATCACTGTCGTCAGATTCCGGCGATGGATTCTGATTTACAGGCGAAGTTCGGGTATCATTTTGACATGGTTTTTTCAACGAAAATCCGTATAATGACGGATTATTGAGAAACGCCGTCGGACCTTGATTCGCAAACGAACCGGTCTGAGGAATTTTGCCGCTCAAATTTTTGTTTCGAAGATCAAAACTCACTGTCATCGGCAAATTTCCCAATTTCAACCCACCAGTCACCACCACCGTCAACAATCATCCCCAAATGAACCAGTCACCACCCCATCACTGAGTTCGAAATCCGCAACCTTCAAATCGCCTTTGTCGTTGACGAGGAGGTTGTCCGGCATCAGATCACGGCGACAAGTTGGTTCGGCCGTGGATGACTAGCGGCGGCTCAGATGACAGCGACTGCGTGCTCGGGCGGTGGCTATGGATGAACTGCGGCTGTGCACGGGTGAGTCTGACCGGTGAATGGGATGGACTCGGGTTCGCCGTAGAGCTCGCCGCCACCATCATCCGAAGCCACAAGCTCGCCATCATACGGACGGTCTGAGCCTGAGCTTACTGCAACGCAAGAACTTCAATCAATAGCATATCGCCGGAGGACCTCCAACCGACGGTCAAGATCTGTATCGACAGTCACCAATCGCCGTCGATCGAGGTAAAGAGGACCTCCAACACGCCGTAACTACTCTCCTCAAGAAGATGTCGATTGGAGCGTGTGGCGCAATTCCGGCGAGGGGGTGCTGAGCTTGTCTCTACCATGGTTTGAGTCCGATTCCGGTTCGGATTCGTCTCCGGTGGGGTTTGTTGGGTCCAGTGGGTCTTGGTGGCAGCCATCCTTGCCGAGTTTAGGTTTGATTTGCAGGGCTGTGGATTGTTGATTTATTTATTTATTTTTTCCTTCTTGTGGTTGTTGATTACATGGTCTGATTTTGTGAATAAGGGGCGTTGATTGTGGGGTTGTGATTGGGGTAAGATTTGGTTTGTTTGATTGATCACAGAGGTAGTGGTTTATGGGTGTTTATGCACTTTTTAAGGTGGTGTGTTGGTGGTTGAAGGGGGTGGGTGAGAGAGACCGTAGACGAGAGAGATGAAAGAGGGGTGTTTATGTCATTTAAAATTAAAAATATTTTGTAGTATTAAAATTTTGAGGGTAAAAAAGTCAATTCGCATGTGTTTGAGGCCAAAAATCAAATTGGGGTCTAAGTGGTTGCTAAAAATCAAATTTCCATCTAGGTGAAATATGCGCCAACCTCGTGGGGTCTAGGTGAAATTAACCCAAATTATAATAAATCAAATACTAATAATTCATAATTTAATACAAAAATATTAACCCCTAAATAAAACTAATATTTAACTCACGTTTACCCACTCTAATTTTACCTTGTCATCAAGATCGAATGTGACAAGACTTCACTTGTACCATTTGGACTCTTCAGTTGTATAAGCACCACCAGATCGGAGATTGTATAAATTTTGCAAAATCTAAGTAGATATTCACTGACATAAGCAAAGGTAGGGCCCATGACCCCTCAAGTCCACAACAGTACGTGTCTGGTATGGTAAAGATTGTGCAGTTTGTACTCCACGCGCACGAACACAACGTCATCCAACAGAAAACAAACTAAAATTGGTCCACTGACGGTTAAAACCATGATTGCACAACCTAGGTTGCTTATTACCAACTCTTCTCATTAATAGACTAACAACATCCATGACATGGTCTTACAATGTTGCCATTATTCCAGCTTCCAAATGAATGTCTCGTGAACCCGCGAATAAATTGGGAAAAAAAAAAAACAAAGTGTCCCTTATTAATCAAACCCATCATTCACAATTTGGTAGGTCTCTCATTCATGGTTAGAATCATCATCCCTTAGGACTACTAATGTGATATTCAACAATTATAATTTTTGAGGTTAATATATATACTATTATTTAGATATAAAAGAATTTTAAGGTTGTTAGGGTTCAAGTAGTTAAATAAAACAAACAGTGATGTATATAAAAGCATTTACAATATATGAATGGACCTAATAAATATAACAAAATTTTATTTTTAAATGTACACCTCAAAGTCTATGTAGTTCCCCACTTTTGAATAGAAATGCATTTATAGTCATCCCCATTTTCCCTAGACAAGCGCAATTAAAAGCATCGAATGTAATGTAGATCCACAGACATTTCAAGATCAAGGTTGTTAAGGGGGGCATAATGGGGAGATGCACATTAATTCCTGATTAAGATGTGACAAGTCCAAGAGATAGGTATTGCAAATCATACTAAACCGAGTCTTGTTAAAAAAAATGAACACCAATCAGTTAAATGATTCAAAATTTTGGATAGAAATGCTTTGCCTACACTCGAAGAAGATCTCACTTAAAGGCAAAAAGGTTGGGCCATGAGCGGTACCTGTTTTTTTTTTTTACTAAACACAAGCTTCTGAAGTCCAACAAGGCTGTGTTTGGTTGACAATGTAGCCCAGTCGCATGTTAGTACATGAAAAAAGCAATATTATGTCAATGTCGAATGACAAAAGGGAAATGCAAATGCCCTTAAAATGTTACTAAGGCCCACTGTCAAGTTATTGGAGTATGCATCACGAAACCAACCAAATTGCAAGGGGTTCAAGATTCTCTCCATTGCGATACAAACAATTTAATCAATATTTTAAAAATATAATACAAGTAATGGAATGAGTATTGTTTGCATATATTACATCTCACAATAAAGTATAGCATCTTTCCTTGTAACCGAAGATCTTGATTAATTACAAAAGAAAAATGTTTTTGAGTTACAAAATTACAAAAGGGCAAAATAATAATAATAATAATAATAATAAAAAATCACCTACGGTTGGCCTAATTAGATGATATTACTATACTACTAAAAAGGAAAGTGATGGGTTGGAACCCTAAGAGAGACAAATTTGTGTGTTATGCATGTGAATTGGTTACCTAATTCAATAAATAAATCTAAGTCATGTCAAGTAAATCGTGTGATTTCTTTGTCAAAAAAAAAATAATAATAATAGAAACTCAAAGTCACTAGGTCAAAATCACACAATTTTTACCTGTTCCATTGCTTTATGATCCAAATAATATGAGGAAAAATACTAGTGTTATTTTAGAGAATTGATTCGTTTATCAATTAAAAAATAGAAAATTATTTTTATATAACTATAAAGACAGTTATATAAAAATATAAATTTTTATAAATGATTTTTTTACAAAATTAAATAAAGTAGAGTTTTGTAAAGTTTTTGTACAATTTTTTAATTTTCAATTCTCAAAAATAGAAAATTATTTTCTCAACGATTCTTATTTCCCACCATGTCTACCAAACCAAACTTACATGAACCACTTGGCTCGACAATCCTACTCTGTTACTATTATTTTTCCCATGTTCAACGGCTATGGTTTTGCTTTTCTTCACGTGTTCAAAAAGAGCAAACCACATTAAAAAGAACATGTCAATTAGTCCATCTCTGAAGTTAAAAGGTAAAGCCAGAACAAGCTCTGTCTAGCTAAATCTGTAAACCCTAATTCAATTAATGTGGAAATCACAGAGACTTTAATATGCACACTATGATAGATACCCAGAAAATTATAAACTTACCACATCCAACACTCGATATGGATGTGGAACCTTATGATTGTGGAACCATATTCTTATTCTTCTAAGTAGATTCGTCTAAAAAAAAAAGTGTCAACTACACAATTAATTAAACTAATTCATTAAATAAATTATTCTGCAATGATGCCATCTTATCGCTTTTAATTCTTGGAAATTTCTAATCCCACAAAAATATCAAATTTTTTTTTTTTTTTTAATTTAATGAGAACGTGCAGTAGCTTCCCTTCTTGGGCCAAGTATATTTCTTTTTTCTTTTTCAGACTCAATCTCCCCTAGGCTTTTTCAAAGTGGATCCTTCGATTGAGTAGCAAAAGTTAGGCCCAGATGGCGTGTATCAGCAAATTATATTGATAGACAAATAGCGTATTGAATAATGAATGATATTTAGGCCGAACACTCTACTCTGTCGAAATGGACGGATAAGGGTGCATTGTGATGACTACACTCAATATACTTATGTCCATGAATGTGCAAGAAACTGCTCTCTCTATTAGGAAAGTTAATTTTTTACATTTCAATCGAATCCTTTACATTTATGCCCTTATTCTATTTATAGAAGTCTATTCTTACCCTAAAAATCCTTTGCTCTTTCTAAACCTTGGGAAAACATGGGCTTCATCCCTCCTAAACGTGCCTGGTCTTCTCTTGGGGTGATCTCTTGGTCAAAACAGGCCTTGAATGAGAGTCAGCGGGCTGGATAGTCGTTGGGCCTCTCTCTGGGCTGATGGGCCGTGCTGGACTCGGCCCAGAGGGATTTTATGACTAAAGTGTTTTGCCTAAGTATCATTTTATTGTGTTTTTATTTTATTTTATTGTGATAATGGTTTTAAAAATTTTAAAATAAAGAAAAATCATTTGCATTTGGTGAAATTAATATTCAAACTAAATATTAGAATCTCAGTCATAAAAAAAAAATTAGACCAAAAGATTGTATGCAAAGTGCAACAAAGTTTAGTTCATGAGATCGCAAAAGAGTGATGCACCCACAATATAACATTGTTTGCCTTGGATCAGGACCGGACCCACGTTGTATGGGGGAATTGCCCCCGAAATTTATTTTTTCACTATTTTACCTCACTATTTTGTCATTATGATATATACACTTATAAAACATTACCTTTGTCCCTCCTGAAATTATTAAAAAAAATAAATGATTCTTATACATAATAATTGCAGTGAATTGATAAACTTACTATTTTAATTGGTCAATTATGCAACAAATAAGAAAATAAAACCCTCTACTTAGTTGTATTTGGTATAAATAGTCAATTAAAAATTAAACCAAAAATTTAGATTACTCAGTGAAAAGAGAAAAAAGAAAAAAGAAAAACAGATCAGATTCATAATTCAGATATTTGATTTGACTTTGTATTTTATATTTTTTAGTCAATAATTGGAACATGTTTGATAAAAATCAAGGGACTTTTGAGAAAAATTAGTCAAATAATTTAGATAAGTTTGAAAAGTATCGATTCTTGTGAATCTAGCCAAAAAGAAAAGGTCCAAAAATTAAGGGCAGGTTCCCGTTCCTGATTGAATAATATTCCCATCTTCAAAAGCTTGGTGACCACTGTGAAATAGACATCATGTGTTCATTCTTGCAAAAAAGGACAAGAAATTTAAAAACTATAACTGGTATTTGGTTCAGCTACTTTTTTTTTACTGGTATTTGGTTCAGCTAATATATATATATATTTTTTTCATCAGCAAAAAAAATACACACTACTCATATACTCATTATATTTTTTAAAAACTCAAATTCTCACCACCGAGTACGAAGATACATTAAGTCACAAGTCCTTGATAATTGAAATTCAAGTTGAATATTTATTTAATATGAGCCTTTGAGAAATTGATACAAAACAAGTCCATACTTTGATACAAAACAAGTCCATACAGCATAAGTGAAAGATCTAATAACATGGTATCATTTCCCATTTATTTTGTAATGTTTTGAAACCTAAATAAATTAGATTTGATACTTTAACACCTTATAATCGTATCTATTAATTGTTAATTTAAACTTTTGAGTATGTAAGAAGAATAAATAAATAATAATCTATAAATGATAGATTTTGTACAATTGTGGAGGGAGAAAAAAAAAAAAAAGAGAAATAATCTGTCACGAATTGGTAAATTTCTCCAATGATTATTACAGAACCATTATCCCAGAATAGTTTTGGTTGTTGTCGCTATCCTGTACGGAGTAGTCTTTTAATGAGTTATATATACATATCCAAAACCATCTAAATACTGTTTTGGTTGACCAACTTTTTCAAATTACACTTCTAATTGGGCTTGGGCCAACTATTCAATTGCTTCAAATTAAGTGAGTATATATTTCATTATTTTGGCAAGTACGGAGTTTTTGGACAAGGACACTTAGTTACATTCGATTTTTGGGTTATAATAATGGAGTGTCACATTGATTTACATTGGAGTAAGATATATATATACATATTTATATAAAACCATATAGATTACCTCCAGCAAAATGTCTCCATCTACGTCTTCCGGAATAATTAATCGGTGGGCGACAATAACCCCTTTTGTAAGACACTGCAACGCCTCTACCTTCTCTCTCTACAAGTTTTATATACAGTACCTATATATACACATATCCACGTACATGAATAGATCCTTTTTTTCTAGGGTTCTTTTGGGCGTTTGGCTTGAGATACACCTTTTTTCTGCGTGATAAAGGTAAAATCCGTACCTTTTTGTAACAGCGTGTCTGTCTTCGCGAAACACACTCCCTCTCTCTGGATTTGTGTGCTCTGGTCTTTTTTTTCTCTAACCTATGCAATTTTTAGTTCGAAAATCTGCTAGCACAGTTATAAATTTTATGTTCAGTTGATGTTCGTACGGAATTGAATCTCTGAATTTGATCACTCTCTGCAATTTTGTTTTTTGCCAGTATATTCGTCGTATTTTCGGATTTTGATCATAAACTGTTAACTTTCTGGGAAAAAATTCATGCTATAAATTTGAGAATCCTATTCTTTTAGTTTTTCCATTATTTTTATCTCAAATGGTCCCTTTCAGATGAAATCGACCAAAAAAAAAAAAAAAAAATCAATTGAGCCATTCAATTACTATCCTCGTAATTCGTAAACGCCCAGAAAGTTTCAATTTATACCATAGATTTATGGTGGGCTATTAATTTATAATTTGCTATAATGTTATCACTTCAGTGTTCTAATACGATTTTTTTTTTCTTTTTTCTTTTAGATAATAAATTTGTAATGCATATCAAGTTCAATGACCAAGAATGCGATCGAACTCATCAGTTTTTATATATTTTTTCTGTCTGAATTTTGGGTTATATGTTCTTTTTAATGCTCTAATTTTGTGACCGCAATGTTAAATCAGGTTTTGAGTTTTGAAAAGACGACGGCCTTTGATATAATCCTGGTTGATCATTTTAAATGGATGCTCCTGTTGATTTCTTGCAATGGCTTCAAACTGACATGTCACTAAAGATTTTAACGTGCCTGGATGATCCATCTGATCTCATCCGTGCTAGCTCTGTCTCGCGCTTCTGGCGCCATTTTGGTAAGTTACACTTGTTGAATTGTCAATTACATGCTACAATGGTTCATGTGCATTTGTTTCTATGAGCACATGGTTTTATACATCTATTATAATGTTTTTGGACATTTCTCTGACTAGCTTTAATTTTTATGATGTGCTTATTTGGCATGTTTACTTTTACTGGTTTGAAACTGAACAGTGCTGGTGATCTAGATGATCATGTTAAACAAATTGTTATCCAGCTTACCACACAGTGCATTTGGAATGCTGATTGGTGATATAGTTTTTTATGCTTTGGTTTTGTCTCATCATTCTTATTAATGATGAAGTACAGTTTGAGACATTTTCCAGTACCATTCATACATCACAGTGTTGTCAAATGTATGCCTAGGCTCCAGGCTCATATAAGCTCAACACTAGTTCATGTTGTGTGCCCAGGTGTGACTATGACAACATTTGCGCCTTTAATATGGATTATGAATATGCTTTAATAGTAATTTAATTTTTCAATTGTGCGTCTCGCTTCACTCATGCGTGCGTCTCGCTTCACTCATGCGCGCGTCTCACCTTGCGCATTGCACCTAGGCTCCAAAGGACCTCTAGCGCCTTGAACTTTTGATAACACTGATACACGAATAACCACACATATATATACATATATGATATATCCATACATACATGCATACACGTTGTTAACCATGGTTGAAATGGATGAGATAACTTAGAAATTTGGATTAACAAATTAGTTCATGAATAATTTCTTATAAATTTCATGAAGAAGAGGATATAAATATTGGAACTGTGTTAATCATAAAGAAGTGTAAGTGAAGGATTACCTCCTTTAAGAGAAGTGAATAGTGTATGTGCCATTTGAGTTGGTCAAAATGTCCATATACTTTGTTCTTTTGAGATCATACTCAATGTACTGAACACGAGAAGAAATTCATGGTTGTATATCTATTTTAACATTAAAATTTAGGTTAAATTACCCATTCCCAATACGTTTGGGCTAATTACCATTGGATCCAAATTTTTGAAAAAAATTTGATCAACGTCCCCTGAGGTTTAGTGAAATCAGAGTAAACTCACATTCTGTTAAAGGATCATTAATGCCATTAAACAATTTCTTTCAAATACGAAAAGTGCCTTTCAATGAAAGAAATTTACTCCTTTATTCCTATTAACGATTGTAAAATTAAAACATTTAACCCTATTTTTCATGATATATATATATATTTTTTTTCCAATAATTTATTCCATTACGTCAATTACCACCTTCCTCCTCTCTCCTCTCTTGGTTCTCTGTCAAGAAGAAGAAGCTGGAAATTTAGGTTAATGACATTTCAGATGAGAGAGAGAGAGACAAGGAGAGAAGGGGGGAGGAGATAGAAGTGAAAAAAAGAAAGCTTTACTATTTCTATACGACAGTCTAATCGCCCCTAGATTGACACGCAGGAAACCCTCCCGAGAGAAGATTGTCTTGAAGCTCAACTTGTACAAGTTTAGGCAAGCTAAACAGCCCCTATGCAGAATCGGCACACTAAGATACTTCTCCCATTCGAATCCGAGTCAGTGAATCGTACCAAGCAAGAGATTTGTAAATCGGACTAAACAAGAAGTTGGTGAGAGTGATCAATGTCCAACCCTTGAACTCTAGTTGTGACCAACGAAGCTTGTTTTGAAACATATTGAGAAAGGTGAAGTTACTCAGATCAGCAAATGAGGTTGGCATTTTGCCGGACAACTTGTTGTTAGACAAATCCATAGATTTCAAGTTCTTCAACTGACAAAGCTCAGGAGCTAACTGTCCTAACATGCATTCACCTGAAGAACTAGTGTATTCAAAGTTTTGAAGCTTCCCGATTACTTGTGGAATCCCACTGGACAACCCATATATGTTTATGATTGTAAATTTTAGATAGTGTATGTATAGATCTAAATCGTTACAGATCATATATATAACATGGGTCACACATACATACATACATATATGTATGAGAGTAGAGAGGAGAGAGAATGTGGGCGTGGCTGGGCAGTGGTGGTCTTGGTTATGGAGAGGGGAGAGTGTGTGGGGGGTGGCAGCAGTGGTGGAGAGAGCTCAAATTACCAGAGGGGTGTACCATGGTAAATTCAGGGTGGCAAACACGGCCATAAGAAAAACTGAGCCATGGTTTTGCTTTGTTAGGAATTTCTTATGGGGAGGTCAAGGAGAATAACTTTTAACAATTTATCATGAACTATTCCTTCCACATATAATTGGTTATAAATTTATCCAATCAGTGTGTCATATCTAAAGTACGCGACACAGATTTTTCTTGAAACCAGTAGGAATCTAGGAGAACACATCCTTGATTGCAAAATTTTCTTCAGAAAAATAAGAGATTTTGTTGAATCTGAAGGTCTATTTAAGAGGGAATAACTGTACAAGTAATTGCCATAGGGGATGTTTTGAGAAGTAGCCTAGTGAGCATCACATATAGTTGGAAAAGTGTTTTTCATATTTTTGAGTTGGTGCATCAGATATCTTAAATCATGATGATAAGGTACTTAGTTGATTGCTTATTCTTGCATTTTGAAGTGGCAATGAAATTATGAGACAACGCCTCAGTGGGCGATGGGGAATATCAGGTTCTTGGTTGAGCATTATTAACAAATACATTTGGGTCGTCTTTCATGCCTTCTAGAGGAAGATATATTTTTTCAATCTTGAGTTTCCAATTGTAAAATGACTGGAGGAGAGGAGAGGAGGATTTTGGTTTTCCAATTGTATTTTAGTGAGGATTCAATTTGACTGGAGGAGAGGAGGATTTTGGGTTTAAATCCAGCACTGTAAGTTTTTGGGCTCTGACTCTGAGGTTGTTATTGTTGTCTTTTCTGGTCTATTCCTTGTGCATGCATGTTTCCCTTTGTTTAGTTTGTAATTAGAATCACCATGATTGAATTTGTAGAACATTTATTTGGATAGAAGAGGTGTCTGGAAGCTAGCGTGGCAAGATTAAGTTAACGCAGGAAAGTGCCCCATAAAAAAATGCACAGATAGATGTTCCCTCCACGTGGCACTTCTATCTCTATATTGCATGGAGTATGGACATAGGCATGGATTATGGGTTCTATGGTGTGCAGGCATATCGACATAGTAGGTTTTTTTTTTAATAATAATAATCATAATAATACTGAAAAAAGACCCATAGTGAGGAAAAGTAAGTCTATATAACATATTATTATGACTAATAGATATATACTATATTTATGCATATAATTTTATCAAAACCTTCATTTTGTTACACTAGTAGCGAAAAAGTGGCCAAAGGTTTGGATAAGTTTTAAGAATCCCTTGGATATATATATATATATTTCTTTGAAGTAAGTTCTATGTCCTTAAAATAGAATACCATGCCATGCATAAATTGTTCCTCAATGGTTTGAACAAACCCAACCACCAACCCACCCCCCCCCGGAACCCAAAATTTTAAGAATCCCTTGGATATATATATATATATTTCCCCCCCTCCCTCCCGCCCTCTCCTCTTTTCCTATTGAAGTTATGTTACATAATTCTTCAAATGAGGTGAAGTATCCATGTTGGAGGATACTCAACACTTGGGATGGTGATGTAATATTGCATCTGGCATGTCTAGTTAAATACATCCCTGGCAATCACATTCAATAACAAGCTTATTATATAGTTATGCCTATTGTTCCCTTGTTATATCATTACTTCAAACACAGGTGAAGTGCCATGTTGAATATTGTGTTATCTGACATATCATTTTACTCTAGGAAATAAAGAATAATATAAAAATAAAAAAATAAACAATAAGGGTGTTCACTAAGGAGCCATTGAACAGATGGAAAAAACCTGGGCTTGCTTGGGGAATCTAAATATTTCTCTAATTCTTCCATTCTTTTGCTCTTCTACTCTTCTTCTTCTCCTTCAACTTTCTTTGATTCCTTCAAAAAATGTTGTTGCATTCCCATTCTCCAATCAAATCCTAATTTTTCTCCTTCAAAGTTCTCTCATTTTTCTTTTCTTTTCTTTTATTTTATTTTTCTCTCCTTAAAATTTCTTCTTGTTGCACTCATGCATGTGAATGTGCAGTAACCTTCTCTCTCTCTCTTTCCTCTTTTTATTTTTATTTTTTCTCTTCTTTCATTTTTTCCTCTAGTTGTAATTAACGAACCCACTTTTGCCTCAACCTTCCACTTAAGAAGGTGGAGGAGATAATGTCTTTAGTATTTTATGATGTTGAATTTTTTTACTGTTTTTTTTTATTTTTTTTTTTCTTTTTGCAAATTGTGACACTATTTGAATCTTTTACTGCACTTCTATTTTTTGATTTGGAGCACTATTAGTTGTCATGTTGGTTGGATTTTTATTTTCTTTATTTTATTTTTATCATGCTCAATGTGTCATATAGAATAAATTCCCGTCTCTGTCACTGTTCGCACCCACACCTAACACATATGATATTGTTCATGTAACATAGCTTTGAAACTTAGAGAATTCATGGACATGCTAAATTTATATCATTACTTGAAAATAGGTGAATTGCGCGGTGCTAAATCTTATTCATTTTATTTTAATAATGACGTGGCTTATTGAGACTTGGAATAGTTTCATTTCATCTTGATATATTCAAGTTTGGGGGATTGTATTGGTGGAATAAACATTATGATCAGCCTTTGAGGAAAACACTAGTCCAGTATTGAAATTCTAAAATGACCTAAATTTGCTCATAGGTATATATATATATATTTTTTTTGAAAAGTAAGATGTCATTAAGACGTTCAAGAGGGGAGCGCTCCCAAAGGAATACGAAAAACGCCAAAGTGACACTATAATTTCAAGCTATCCACAAAATCCAAAAGATGTCGTAAAGATTAATAATTTGTCCCATTGACCCATTTACAATTTGCACATAGGTAAGGCTCTATGTTAGAGTTTAATGTGATAAAATAACATTAACTGAAAGCAAAGTTGCAAACAAGCATTCAGCTTGGTTGGGAGATAGTGTTTATGTGATTTCAAGTCTTATTGCATGCTCGTGGTGATGCAATAATGACACCACACCACTTTAAAATGATAATTTACATATAAAGAAAGTCAATCCACCTTTTCTGCCTAGGGGGCTGGTCACCATTTGGGACTAATCCCTTAATACCCAGTCAATTATACACACACACAATCACATCTCACATTGTGCTTCTAGTTGTAATAGAAAGCAATGACACCATATTCCAATAATTTTTGGGGTATATAATTGATACTATTATAAACGAAAAATGAATGTGAAACAAGCTGCAAGGCCTCAATTACAATCATGAATTTAACTTGGCAAAATGAAAATTTCCTAACAAGCAAAAGATTAGTGAACTGGGGAACAAGAAAGGCTCCCTGCTCCCTGTAGATTATTTACATTCAACACAACTTAAGTAACTCACCTGTCCAAAAAGGGGAAAAAAGAAGTTTCAGTTGAACTATTAAGACCCCAATTCCCAAATAGGCTGATTATGTTGTTATGTGTCCGGATCCTTATAGCTCATAGGTTTTGAATTTTTTGTCTTTCTAAATCATACAAGATGTGGAATTTGCCTTCATTCTCATTGCGGAAAGACAATCTACTCCTTTCCTTTCCTCCCATTTATAGTAGATTAAGCTGGAGAAAGTTATTTGCTTGAGTCTTTGTGAAGTTAAGCCGGAGAAAGTTATTTGCTTGAGTCTTTGTGAAGGCCTTCCTCTTAAATATGTTAGCTGCTCATTAATTATATTGAATCTACTGGCTTAGCAACCACAGTTTCCTTCTATGAACTATTTTAGTAATTAGAAAGCATAATTGCTAACAATTGATCGGTTGGATTCAGGATTTATGTTATGACTTATGCGTGCCATATTGTTATTTTTTTGAAGGGCTACATGATTAGAAACTTCAAAACTTCGTTTGGTTGTTCGGAATATTATGCATCAAATTGATTCCTTAGAAAATTAAATTAAGGAAAAATATGAAAAGATGTTTTTCCTACTTCTATTTAATTTGTGAAAGTTTGTAGGAGAGTAAGAGCCCGTTTGGGATTGTTATTAGAATGTCGAAAGTGCTTTTAGTAGTAGAGTTGTCATAAAAGTGTTGTCAGTAAGACGCAGTTATCCGTTTGGTAACACATTGGATAAAGCACATTTTATACTTGAAGCAATTTTAAATTTGTTTGGTAATAATGTTGCATAAAGCACTTTTATTACTTATTTTACTTTATTACCCCCCTACACTAATAAACATGTGTTATTTTTTTAATATTAATGCTCCCTTCGGTAAGATGGAAAAAAATTGAATGGAAGGGAGAGAAGAAGGGATGATTGAGATATCCCTAGGGAAGAGATTAAGTGTTTCCCTATTTTTGTTCGGTTGGATGGAAGAGAATGGAAAAAGCTGACAATTTAATTTGATTGGTAGGATAAAAGGAAAAATAAATTTTTAAGTTGTTTTTACCATTAAACCCATCACTACTTTATTTATGGGATTTATTAAATATTTATGAAGGGTGATGTAGTAATTTAAAACTTCTATAATAGGCTCACTTGTCTTCTCTCCTATCTTCCACCCATATTTTGGTGGATGAAAAATTGTGAAGGAGCATCCTATTATCATTTCTTTCCTTATATCATCTCTACCGAACAAAGGAAATTTGTTCCTTCCACCCCTCTTCTTTCCTTCCTACCGAACACAGCATAAATATTATAAAATTCCACTGCGTTCAATAATTTATGAAGATCAACTTGTATTGGTTTTTATTTTTTTATTTTTAAATATCACATATTTTGTTTATGATATACTATTTTTATTTAGTACTAAAATATTAATAAGTTAAACATAATTTAATGATTATTAATTTGTATTTGATTTGGGATCTTCAAATAATATAGTAAAATAAGCAAACTCATTCATATGCTATCTAAAAATGAAATTTAATAATATAATGTTTGTAGAGTTCTAGAAAAATTAGGATATTCGTTTGCTATTTGTTTGTAACAGGGACAAAATTGTATTTATAAAAAAAGAAAGGGATTACATTGTCTAAAAAAAATTAGTTACCTAAAATGATAACCCTCTATACGCAACGCAATTTTAAAAGCTACAATTCCTAGCTTCACTTAAACGCGTTTTTTTGACAACCTCTACCACTTATAAGTGCTTTATTTTTTCACCAAACATATTTAGCCGCAATTTTTTGAAATGAAAGTGCTTTTCATCGGTAGAGAAGCAATCCCAAACACCACTAAAGCTGAAACTTCCCCTGTTGTGTAATCTTGTAATATGTACAGGACAGGATTTGCGGAAAGATTTTCTTTTAGGAAAATTGTTACAAAACTTTTGACAACCACACACATTGAAAGTGAAAGGAAACCAGTTATATTTTTCTTTTCATTTCCTTTCCTTCCAGTCAATCAATGCAGCTTAAGGTAATCAGCCCGTGCTTAAGAATTTAATAAAGCCACAGAGAGTACTTATATATTTATTTATATTTTATTTTTTATAACCTTTCTTGAATCTTTGTTTAGAGTCGTAGGAAACAAATTGTTCACTTTTTTTTTTTTTTTTTTTCTTACCTTTAGTGTTACATAGGCAACCATGTCTTTCATACTGGCTTAGCCTACATTATTTTTACCTTTGTTCAATGAAGAAGTTTTCTGGTTCTGCCCTCCCTCCTAGTGTCTGCATGACCTGAAACCCCCAAAGATAATTATTATTATTTTTTTGGATTATGTTTCCTCTTATCACATAATTCTTATGTTCTATGGGTTAAATTGTTTTGTGGTTCTAAGCATATCAAGGCTAAGGAAATTTGAGATAACTGGTCTGTTGGTTTTGAAAAGAATAGATAATGCTGAGAAATACTGATGGCTTTGTTTTTTTCTGCAGTGATTGCAAATGGACTTTGTAAGCAGTTGTGTTTGAGAATGTTTCCTCAATTTTCTAGTGTTGCTTGTGTCATGGATCCAAGCCATGAGGTGAAAGAACCTGTGAATGTTGGATCAAGCATTTCCATGGAATGGGGCACTCTTGAGAGCGACCACAGGGTCTATGCCTCTCTAGTTCGAGCCCTCACAACATTTGCAGAAAGTGACTGCATAGCGGAGGCTATTAGTGCTTCGAGTACTGACAATTATCCAGAAGAAAGCATACTTCATACTCTAGATCCAAGGGACAGAATTCACCGAAGGGCCTCATATTGGTCGAGCACAGGACAGAGTAATCCTGCTGTGCCTGAGACGCTAATATATAAATTAACGGCCGAACTTTGTGTTGTTACTGAAATCAGCTTACAACCTTTCCAAGGTTATTGTTTTGAAAATCTCCACAAATAGTAATGTACTCTTTCACTGTGTTTTTACGGTTGAAATGCCTATTGTTGTGATAAATTTTTGGCCCTATACAGCTTACTTTCAGTGGGGCTTTCCCATATACTCGGCCAAATCTGTGCGATTTCGGGTGGGTCATCTCAAATCTCCAATGGATATGGGAAGTGATCTCATTGATTTGCCATTGCAGCAACCAGCTGATGATAAGTTTGTCTGGACATATACTTCACAAGAGTTCCCAATGACTCAGGTGAATTTTTGTACCTGAATATTGTTTTGCAAAACAATAAATTCCTTCTCTTGTTCTTGATCATAGTATGAATATGTGTTGTTTACCAGCTAAGAGTTGTCTGCCAATTTGCTTGTAACGGCTTTTAACTGTTTCAACGGATAACTCGTAACTTGAAATCCAGACAGCTTACAGTAGTTGAAAAATAGTGTATTTTTTTTTTTTTAAGGTCAAACAAGTGTTAAGTTGTCACCCTTACTGGTACTAGGGGAAATTACACAGATATTCACATGGATCTCCATTGTGATTTTTGAAATTACTTTTTCTTTTACTTTTGTTGGTAGTGAATTTCTCCTTCTGTTAGTCTATTGTATCGACAATGATGGAAATAATGACATGTTATAGTTTGGTTGGGAAACCTATTTAGCTCTTATTTAGTAAAAAAGGTCTACGGTTAACCATCCAATTTTTTAATATTTTATAACTGAATAATGTCTATTAATTAATATGTGTTTGACAAACCATATTCTTTATGTGGTGGATAATTAATAGTTCTATTACTTGTAACTAATAAATTTTTAGATTTTTTTTGGTAGTGTCTTAGTTAGATAGAAAATTATGTATATATGTGTATCTACTATAAAAGTTTCCAGCACTACTAATTTGCATCTGGTCCACCCCTCCCAAGTCCCAACACCCTATATTAACGGGGACCACACCCTTGATTTACTGGGGGACCACACTGGGTGATGGACCCTCTAATTAATTTGCAAGTGATAAAGATGGAGATTTGGAATTTCTTTTTTACCTTGTATTATATTTAATGAGTCCTTTTAGAAAAAAGCTGATCTTTCTTGGAAGTATGTAATGTGTATGCATCTCTTATATTTATGTTGATAATCTTATAATTATGAATTTTTCTTTTTGTTGATGAAAATCATAAAGTAACTTAATATGAGGGCGAGCCTTGGCGCAACAGCAAGGTTGCTCCATTGTGACCTAGAGGTCACGAATTCAAAGCAAGGAAACAAGTGGAGGTAAGGTTGCGTATATCTGCTGCAATGGCGGGAGCCTCTTGCACTGGGTTTGCCTTTTTTTCACTTAATATATAATAGTTCTACAATTAATGATTTCGGGGTATTTGGAGATTAATTTTTTTTGGAGGAACAACTTTATAAGATCAATTATGTCTTAAGAAAGATAAGAAACTGTCCATGTTGTACCTAGGGCTGCAAATAAACTTAGACTGAAAACTAGGCTGTTCAACCTGCTCGGTTGATAAAATTGTGTTCAATGTTCGCTCATGCTTGCCATGAGCTTGGTAAACCATGTTCAAACTCAGCTTAGAATAGGGTTGACTAACCCATTTTCGTCTCACTGTGGTTTCTCTGAGTGGTTGCAATAAAACATGCCATATATGTCCTCCCATGTGTTCAGAAAAGAAGTGTGTTAGGCAACTCCATCAAGAAAAATCCGTGCTTAGCTATCAGGATAATCTTTTCGAAACTTGGTTACATAAGTTTTACATTATATAAAAACTCCTACATATGTTCTTATTTTTACATGTGTACCACTTTTAGTACCTTGTCCAGGATTTTATATGCACACTAATCAACATCTACAAGGCTTAATTTATTTTCATGAATGTGCTCCTGTCATCTCATTTTTTGAGCAGGCGAGATGACCAGCCCGGAGCTTCTATTTCTGTTGTACGAGTTATTCGTACAGAGGGTTCGAATCACTTTCTTTCTGTTGATGACTTGATATTTGTGTTATCTTTCAAATTTCCCAAACCTTAGTTAAACGTGGAATAGTTAAAATCCGGTAACCTTGTGGTTCCCGGTAACCGGCAGCATCGGCCCTGTAACCTTAGTTACTGTCGGTTCCTGCAACCAAACCTTTCTTTTTGTATTATGTCTTTCTTTCTGAAGGGCTTGCAGTTCATTACACCAAAGGCTTTCTGTGAATTATTGAAGCTATCGAGAGAGTACTAAATGCTGACAGTGACGAAGGTTACTGACTTCCGGTGGACACGGAGTCAATGAGTCCATTAATCGGCACCACTGTTGCAGAAGCCAGGTAAATATGGTCGCGGTTTCTCGTGATTGTTCAGGTGGTAGAGAGGTACAAGTGCCATGCTTTCCTCTCTCTCTCACTCTACACCACCCCCCAAAGCCACCGGTCGATCACTATAACGTTTCATTAAATGCAAAATCACCAGTAACATTCCAGTTGAAATTGATATAATTATTTTGCCTCTTCCCTTAAATCAACATTTAAATTCAGTGCAGGGTTTGGATTTAACTATCCTAAATTCAAACCTTTCAGCCCGAACTTGATTTTTCCCCATCACCACAACAGTATCATTTGAGCTTTTTACATTAATCAGCAGCAACTGCACCATTCTCACTATGGCCCTGCTACTGAACGGATGAATCCTCCTCTTTGTCTTTTTATGGCGGTTGTCACAATTACTGTGGGTGTTGGTGGTGTTTTTGCACTAGGTGGGGGTGTTTTTTAATTGGTGGGAATGGCGGCAATGGTTTTTAATTGCTAGTCAGGTCTTGGTTGAATCACGTGGGTGTTTAGGCGTTGTGGATGTTGGTTGTGTTTTTGCACTGGAATGGTGATAACATCGGTTTGGTTGGTGACTAAAGGAAATGGATGGAGATAGCTTAAAGTGGCTGTTTTTGTTAATTGTTGTTTGGGTTTTGATTTAATGGTGGGGCTGGTTAAATGCTGTGGGTGGTGGTGGTGTTTTTTCTGGAACGTTGGTGATGATGGGTGATTTTCAAATAAGGTTGTGAGGTGGGGTTTTGGGTTGATGATGGAGTTGACAGCTCCTAGCTTTGGTTCATGTTGGGTGTGGAGGTAGTATGTGGTGAATGGGATTTTTATTTGACTTTTCTTGTTGGAGCTTGGAGTGATAAATTGGGGGAAATGATGAGGGTGTATTTACGTGTTTCTTGATTTTAAAAAAATCTGTTAAATTTTAAGGGCCAATATAAAAAGCATAAATTCTGTTAAACTCCGTCCATCCAGCAGCTTTAACAGGAAGGCAGTTTAGTTTCAAATCAAAGCCACAGGTCAGTCCCTGTAATTGTTAGGAACCTCATTTGAAGTTGGCATTTAGCCACGATGACTAATTACTACGATTTATGTCTATCTGCTTGAAATGTCTTCCTTAACATCTAGCTGATTTATGACATTGTTCACCTTTTCGCCTGTTTCACATGCCATTTTTCCTTTTGGCGTAGATGCTCATATGTTCATCTTAGAATAGTTAGATATTTAACTGACTTTTCTGCAAACAGGAAAATCGCTTACAGACGTTCGAACTGCCGGAACCTGTTCTTTGCATTGGTGGATTTTTACAAATCGAACTGTTGGGTAGGGTTCAGAGACAACAAATGGATGGCTTATTCTATATATGGTCAGTCACGTATTTTCATTTTTCCCAGTCAGATAGTTTGGTAATCCTTACACATCATAATGTGGGTTTTTTTTCAGCCTGTTAACATGCTAGTTTCTCTTGCCAGATTCAAAACCCTGTAGAATAATTTTTATTTTTTGCCCATTATTAATCACACCCCGTTGACGGTTCTGCTTATCAACATGTTAATTTCCCTTATAAGACCCTATATAATAATGTCTCTGCACCGAACCTCTGTTTATATAACATTCAGAAAAATGCACGGTTTTGAGCTCAGCCACAATACCGGCTTATAGTTTTGGTCAATGCCATGGGTATTGGTTTTGGTCAGATGTTATGTAACAGATTGAGTAATTACAAATCCACTGATATGTGGAATGAAAAAAAATCTAATGAAACCTCTAATGTTTTTCCTTGACGCCTCCAGTGTTTTCTTTGCTTAAATGTTCCATATTGTTCGTTGTATAAATGTGATTGCTCAAAAACTGTTTATCGATCAATATTTTCTGTTGTACTGTATTTTTTAAATTGTCAAATGTGGTTTTGTATTTTGTTGCATTTTGAGACCGATACTGAATTGTGCCACAAGCATGGCAGCACTGAACCCATTGGGGTCACCATGCATGGACCTATTAGGGGTCACCATCACCATGTCTTCTTGACCCAAATCGTTGAATTTAAAACAAGAAAAAATGACCTTTACATTGTGTCCTAATCCTATGTGGAGGCTATCTTTGCAACTTAAAATGACTTATTTTAGATCATTTAATCACACTGTTGTTCTTGTCTCGTTTGATAGCAACTTAAAATGGTTTATTTTAGATCATTTGATCACACTGTTGTTATTGTCTCCTTTATATTAAAATTTATGGAGAACATTTGATCCATGACAAAAAAATTTATGTAGAACATCATGACTAGTTCTTAATCTTTGTTGCCTTTTATTGCAGTGTGTCACATGTTCAAGTTAAGGGGCGGTCATTATGTCCACCATTTAATGCTAAAATCATTGATCGCTCTGGAAAATTTTTGTTGACTTACCTTCCTCCCGGGGATGAGCCTGGTGATCCCTCTCAGTTGCCTGCGACGCCATCAAATTGGGTGCATAGAAATTTGGAGCAGTTGCTAAATATGTTGCGTGGAAATGCACCAGGTGTGGATGTCGATGCGATGGAGGCTTTGGAATGGGATGAAGAGGACAATGACTTGGATGAAATGCTTATTTTCTGAATTTCTGTAACAAATTTTCTTTTCGGCTTCCCTCATCTGAATATCGCTCTCGGTTAATTTCTCAGCTCTGCCAAATCCCCCCACAGCTGTGTGAACTCGACACCGTTAGTAATCTTACCTTCATGTGTAGGTGTCAAACGTGTTTACTGTTATAAAACCTATGATTACCATCTCTCAAATGGAGAGCAAACACAATTAGTTATCCTCATATATATATATATATATATATATATATATATATGTTAAATGAAATATTGCATTATCTTATGGTAATCTATTAGGTGCTTTTACAGGTTTTACTTGGATGTCACACCATACTGAAAGCTTTCAAGTTTGCTTGCAAATCCCAGAGCTCAATTACGTGAATTTTGAGAATATTCAAATATTTCACACAAGTTATGAATATCAAGTTACATCACACTTTGTGGTCTTGTTGAGTTCCCCTTTTAATTCAATAAAAAGCATTAAGAATCCTTTACAGCGTCACATCACCAACAGTAAAATAGATATTTTTACGAATATTTTTCGAGAAAAAGGAAAATGACTGCCTTTCTACTGTATTTATTTTTTTCTTTTCTTTTTAGCCCACTCTCCTTTTCTTAAAAAAGAAAATAAGTCATTGCATTTTGAATCAATAAGTGTAAAAAGGATAAGTGTCAACTTGTAGATTGGCACTACAAATGGACATTAGGTAACGTATTCACTTTCGCAAATTTGTATTTTTATTTTTATTTATACGGAGAACTATCTTCCACAAAAAAAAAAAAAAAAAAAATTGTAGCACACAACCACCAACTCGACTTTTGGAATCAAAGAGTAGTGCAAAATGGTTGATTGATGACTTCGTATTTACATCCATATGGAATCAGGATTTTCTCAGGTGCAATTTTGGATGCATTGTGCTTCAAATAGACTACACAAGTAGTATATTGTATGAGTGTTAAATAATCAATTTAAATGTGTTACACGGGAGTGTTAAATAATCAATGTAAATGTGTTATATGGGTGTTATATGCTTGTTTGGTTCAGGCCATGTTAAGCATGACAAAATATATATATACATATATACATATATACATATACATATACATCTATATATATATATATCTATTTTTTCTAACTAATTGTAGCAAGACAACAATTTGAAAAATAATAGCATAGCAACATTGCATTAATGTGTTTTCCTTTTTCACCAATTTGCCAGTGAAAACACAAAAAGAAGAAAGATAATGCAAACAAAGATCAGCAGTACCATGTGCTCCCTAATTTTTAATGTGAGGCTGGTTAGGAAGCATGGTTTCATCTTTATTTTCAAAAATTAATATGTCCCTAACAATTGTATCAGGCAGCAGGACAAGTATAAAAATATATAAATATGCATGTGTATGTGTGTGTGTGTGTGTGTGTGGATGTTTATATAACTTGTATATTCATCAGACTTGCATTTGGAGGCAATGTAATGAATCAGTAAGTAAATCAAGTTCATGATGTAAGAATAAGAAGTATAAATGCAGCATGTATTACTATTAGAAAGGGGTAGAAATCAACTGTCAAAATGAGGTGATGTTATCGGAAAATTGCTCTGAAGCAAACTCCAAGATGGATACATCTCACAGTTGTGAACCATCAGTTAAATTAAATCAAAGCAGCTTCAGCTGGTTATGACCTCAAGTTGCACCACAACATTATAAGCAGATTGGGGATCGAAGAGAATTGGTTATCAACCAAGTGCGGTCTCGGTCTCGGTCTCGGTTTCGGTCTCGGTCTCGGTCTCGGCGGTGCTTTGAGGTGTAATTTTTGGTACATTAGAGGACTAAACAGCTAAGGTGGCAAGGGTATATTGGTCCATTCATATAAAAAAGGTCAAAACATTCTCTGTGCAATGATTGGCTAAAAGTGACCGATGTATATCCTTACTGAAGAAGGACTAGAGTAGGATTCTAATTATATTATTTTATTATAAATTTCAACTCTTTTTATGTTAGACTAGGATTCTAATTATATTATTATATTATAAATTTGCATAGTAAAATATATATATATATATATATATATATATATATATATATATATATATTATTCTACATACGGAAAAGTGAATTTCAAGCATCTAAAGTCTACTAATGAACAGAACATATTTTATCAAGAAAAATAACAATAGTATTTTTATTAATATGATCATGTCAATGAAAATAAGGATTAAAAAGGGATATGTGTAATGTTGATTAGATTAATATGATGCAAGTTTATTGTGTTTAATACATATCTCACCAATCAATCAAATGAAAACGATAATAAGATGACTCCTCACTCCATTAGAATTTGTTCAGTTGTATTGATCTGTAGAGGGTGGAACTAAACAATTCAATTATTCTTGGATTAGGATATACAATGTATGCATCTCCCAACTTGGAAATTGATGGTTCAACCTCCGGGTACATGTGTATAAGTTAATTTACCTACAATAGATATACATATATAATCAAAGTTGTATAAGTTAATTTACCTACAAAATATATACATATATAATCTAAAGTTTTAAGACTATGGAGGTAATAAATGCACTCCATTTGTTTTTATAAAAACACTCCAAATGTGAAATGACACTATTGTCCTCAATTCAATTATTGAGATTTAAGTATAAAAAGCACTTACATTATTTATAGAAGTAAGACTATGTGCATATTTGGCTTTTAAATGTTTGAATTACCCTGTTAGAAGAACTTTGAACTCTTATAATTGCATTTAGAGGAAGTCTAGGAAGCATCTTATGATTGCATTTAGAGGAAGTCTAGGAAGCACGGATAGTCTATATGACAAATCTCCCAAAAAAAAAGAACACGGATATGATATTGATATGTCAAAAAATAATAATATAATATTTTATTATATATAGAGAAATAATTATTTTTATTCATTTTATCCCCATAATTATGAATGAAAGCACTAATTTAGAGTTCAAAATTAAATGTTTGACGTCACGTCAGTTTTTCCAATATTTGATGGTGCTACCATAGCAGAACAAAACACAATGTTTGAAATCTCTTTTTCATCAAAAGGCTTTAGCGGGTAAATCCTTTGGCAGCATTCTCATTTTCCTTTTGGTTGCCAAGAAAATTGACAGAAAATCCGAGTGAAAGCATGATAGGAGAGAGAATTCAGAAACAAGTACTACAATTCATTTAACTGAGAACAGATTTGACAAGTTTGTAGGCAAAAAGTCTTCAATCACGTTCATCAAGTAACTGATGATGATGATGGTGGTGGTCATAAAATTGACAATTCAAGTCTTGGATCACCTCTAAGAATACTAAACATGCTTTCAAAATAAGGCATCTGAAAAAGAAACCAATTCTAATGACTAAAAGCTGGATTCATCTGAGAACACTACATAAAAGACAATAATACAATAAATATTTCTACAATTCCTTCAAATCATACCCCACATGAATTTCAAAATTTCCATAAAAATTGAAAAATGGAATACTGCATAAAAAGACGATAATACAATAAAGATTTCTACAATTCCTTCAAAACATATCCCCACATGAACTTCAAATTTCCATACAATTTCAAAATTTCAATCAATACTATTCAAAAACAAATCTCATTTTTGTGATTTGTTGGCTATTTTCCAAGCGGCGATGAGAGACAGGATTATTTGCACACCATAAAATTGAAATTAATGTGGATAATATAATAAATATTTCTACAATTCCTTCAAAACATACCCCACATGAATTTCAAAATTTCCATAAAAATTGAAAAATGGAATACTGCATAAAAAGACAATAATACAGTAAAGATTTCTACAATTCCTTCAAAACATACCCCACATGAACTTCAAATTTCCATACAAATTCAAATTTTCAATCAATACTATTTGTTGGCTATTTTCCAAGTGGCAATGAGAAACAGGATTATTTGCACTCCTTAAATTGAAATCAACGTGGATTCGAATGGCAAATTGGGCAACCAGATCAGTGTTAAAATCTTCAATTCCAAATGTTACAACTTCGATTCTGCAGGGGGAACACAAGAAACTTAAATGTGCTTGCTTTTTAATAATTTTACTGTTATGTGGGTCATTTTGTTCAAGGTTTCTGCACAAAACTAATTTGAACCATATAAACTTGCATGCAAGCAAATCAATTTTGTTCAAAAGTTATTCAGCATAACTATTTCCACTAGGTTCTGATTTACATACATATACATATACATATATATATATATAGTCTTTACCCTTCCCAATGTTTCTCCTTCAATTTCCTTCCATGCATACAAGACATAACCAAAAAGTATCAGGCTGTTTTTCAGATCAGCACTTTTTTCCCCCAGTAAGTAAGACAAATTTTATTACCAAAAGAATATAAAATATAAAATGAAACTCAAAATGCGAAACTCCAAACACACTCGCAAGTTAAAAGATACAGATTAAAACAATGAACAAAACAAAGATATAATATGTACTACAAGGATATAATAATGAAAAAGAAAAAGTCAGTAAAAACTAACCATCAAGGTATTCTAAAGTCAGCTCCCAAGATATAATTACATTCATAGTGAAAGTAAATAATAATTTGGTTTCCAAAAAGTTCTTCTTTCTGATATAAAAAGGCTCAAAGCAGCATTTTAAAAGCAATAAGACATACCAATAATAGTGGCAGGTAAACCCCATAGACGCCAAAAAAATTTAGCCTTCGAGAGCTCCGTGTTACCTAACATAATAAAAGAGAATGAAAAGCAACAAATAGAGGAGGGATATACAAATCTAAATTCAGGGAAAATGATATAGTTTGAAATCCATTAATGGGCATTAGCTTACCTTGTTACAGATGCTGGAGCTGTAACATACTCCAATAGAGCGAACGTAGAAACACAGCAACTTTGGGATTGAAAGCAGCAAATTCTCAAATAGTGAAAACTGTCTCCAATGATTCAATGACATACTTACGTCTGAGCAATTGAAATGCAAGCAAAAAATCTCCATGGAACAACGAAACAATTATACAATAGAAACACGGGGATAAATATTTATAAATGACAAATATTGATTGCATAGATTAGCAAGATTGCGCATTTCAGTCCATACATTGGTTACTTGTTTCATACAGACAATGAAACATGGACAACATAATAGGAAATATACTTTCATTATACTAGTACACCCTCGTTACTTCTATTTCCTGCTGAACAAACGTCTCAATTTTCCCTTTTCCAATCGCTCGAGTAGCTTCTTGGCACCAGGGATTTCCATCTCGGATAACTTCTTGAGATACCCAATTGCTCCATATGAGATCATCAACCTCTTACATCTCTTGCTAGGGGATAGTGATACGAGGCAGGAAACAGCATATTTCTTTGCAGTGTTCTGAGGACTCGGGTCAAGCAACTGGACCAGATTTGGCACACTTTTATCATCCTTTTTAACTTCTCTGCAATTATGTGAGAGGACCACTAAACTTGAAATTGCTTGGGCAGCAACTTCTCGAGCACTGTTTGTTTTGGCCTCAAGCATCTTGACAAGCAGAGGAATACATCCAGCTTCACCAATCAATTTTTTCATTTCTATTGAACTGCAAACTCGACAAATTGCTGACGCAGCCGCTTGTTGAGCACCCAATGATCCGGATCTAAGAACATGAACTAAACGAGGAAGGAGACCATACGAAACCAAAACTTCCGCTGAAATCAAGCCAACCAAATTCCTCAATGCCGCCACAGAAGATTCTTGAGGCAAAGGACCATCAAGATAAGTCAATAGACTTCGGATTCCGCCTTCAGAAATAACAGCCCTTCGTAGATTGTCATTACTGGAAGTTAGATTTTGCAGGCATTCAGCTGCATACTCTTTAGATCCCAATAGTATTCCACAATCAAGGAGATCGATCGTAACCTTTACAATCCCTTCTTCAGCTAGGGTTTGCCGCACTTCTGGAACAGCAGATATATTTTTCAAAGTACATGCAGCTGCAGCTTGTGAAACAGAATCACCAGTTCTACAGATCTCAATCAGTGGCCGTACACCACCATGTCCAACAATTGAGCGGGCTGTTTCTGCTGACATTGACAATCTCTGGAGTGAAATTGTAGCCTTCTCTTTACCCACTGCGCTCCCTGATTCAACAAGCCTTATCAGAGGCGGAAGAACACCTTCTGAAACAAGCCAATTCTCACAACTCCCAGACTCTGCAAGTGAACAGATTAACGTGACAGTCTTTTCCCGGATTCGAGGAGAAGTTGCAGTGAGCAACTGGACTAAAGAAGCAATATTGCTTCTTCCCATAACAGACAAAACATTCTTCTCATCCTCTTTCATGACTTCAACAAGGCTGTCAAGAGCTCTGTGTTTAGCTTCTAGGTGTCCAATCTGAAGCCGGGCAAGCAATTCCCTTATATTGCCATGTGTGGCAGCAGCCTCAGGTTCTGCTGAAGAACTGGCCACCCCAGAAGAAAAGGTCACCTCCCCAAGCACTCCAGTCTTGATTAAAAGCCCACAGTCCCTCAAATTCAAATCCAATTTCCCTGACAAGGCATCAAGATCACTCTGCATCCGAAGCTTCCCTTCATACTTCTCTTTAACACACAATTCTGCCAATTTAATCGCTTCATTCAAGGTCTGCGAAACTGCCTGCAATTGCTCCTTACACAGAGCATTCTTTGAGAAGCAAGGATGGCTTGACAAATCAGATAATCGCGAAGGGATCTGCTCCAATTTTGAAATTATCATCTTCCACCTCCCAGGAAACCCCTTGACTTGCCTTGCCTTCTCAAGGGCAAGAGGAACAAGCTCTTGGGCACGTGACAGCCACTCCTCGGCTGACTGGGTATCTGCCAAAACATCTTTTCCACCATCCTCAACCATGATTTCAATATGGGTGTAGATCAAATAGATGATTAGAGCTGGAGAGAACTGAAATCAATGGAAACCAAACGTTTAGAGCAATGAATCAGATGAGAAAAACATTAAAAGATGTGATCTTCACACAAAATTATCCGAGTATGCGTCAAAGAACACAAATTTGGAAAAACTAGAACTTAAAAAAGATGAGCCAGATGGAAATCTATGTGAAACTGGGTGTGGCTCAAATTGATTGTCAGAAATGATAGATGTAAAATTTAGAGATACCAAACCTTCTAAGAGTTATCTAACATGAGAAAAGTAGTAAAATATGTCATTTCTATGATAGAAAATTAAGAGCCGTGGAGCAGTTGCAATCTCAATCAATAAATTATAAACGAAACAACTCCAATAAATCATATAGAAAGGGCCAACATTAGGAGCTTCGAGAATCTTGTATCATCTCATATTGCTCGTTTTCTGAAAATAAGACCCGACAAACAAATACCAAGTACCTACTGAGAAGCCCCACGAGTATTCTATATAGCTTTGTCATTCAATGCCAACCAAGACAAGATTTTTAAAATTACAACCACAGACCCACTCACACATATACACACAGTTATATACTATATTGCTGTAGATTTTAATAGGAGCTGATGAAAGTGAAGTGTGGTGTAGAACAATAGGAGCAGGCTACCCACAACGGTCCAATAAAGGCCGTCGGCATATATTTTTCTTAATTACCAAAATGCCCTTTAACCTTTCATTTATGTGTATGATCTACTAGTATGTGTGGTGTAGAACAACGTAAAGTACAATATATAGCTAATGTGAGGGTATATTGGTAAGTTAATGAGGATAAAGCCACAACTTTACTTTTCAACCATGGAAGCTGGTCGATATACTAGATCCACTGATAAAAAGCTCTGATCACTTGGACTAAATATAATCCAACGGCCTAGATCTCTATAAAAATATTAGCTGTATAACAGCATTGCCATTTTTATCACCCTAAATGTATATAGCTGGTATTGCAGAGAGAGATAGGGACTTTTCCTCCGATACTAGAGATAGACTTTGCTTTGAAGAGAAGATACGAGTCTCTATCTACATTCTACAGTTGTACATATAATGAGTGTATTTAAATTTATGAAATGGGACCAACCTCACAAAAAATAGTACTTAACAAATTAATTTGATGCAATATACAATAGAACAACAAAATACCTCAAATTGCTTTCTCCTTTACAATCATTCAAAGCAATGTAACAGCCACAAAAATAACAATAGCACTCTCTGCTGTTTCTGTAAGCAAAAAAACACAATTAGAAAAAGTAAACCAAACAAGATACAGATCAACTACTAACTAATAAAACCCTAATTTTAGAAGGCAAATGTTTTATATTAAAGTAAAATATTTTTTTCCCCTCAAGCAAGCATCAGAAAAGCAAGCCAAAAAAAAGAGCATCAACCTTTAAGACTCAGAAACAAGAAGCTTCGCCCTTTTTCTCCAGAAAGCAACCCAATATAGCTTGATCGTCAAACCACTCTCTGCGTAAAGTGAAACCCAGGACTACTTCCACAAAACAAGACACCCAATAGACTCGATCTTCAAATCTCTCTAGAAAACTGCAACCAAGAATTACTTTCTAAGAATAAGAGATACCCAGAAAACTTGATCTCCAAAACACTCAAAATTATCTACTCTCGCTCTCAGAAATTGAAATCCAGAAACAGTTTATCAGAAACAGAAGATACCCAGAAAGCTCTTTTGTTTCCTGATGGAAAATAAAGACAATTTTAGAAAGATAAAAAAAAACGAAGAAAATCAGAAGAATCAAGTTTGAAAAAATGACCAGAGGAAGTATCGAGCTTTAAACAGAAAATAACGAAAGCGAACAATCGCATTCAAAAATCAAACCTCTTTCAAATTTCTCTCTCATAGAAGAAAATGTCAGAGTCTGCTGTGTTCTGTCGCCTGGATTCTCTATCTAGAATATTGTAAATTTGTAATGCATACGCATTATTTACCGTGTTATGGTAGAGAGAGAAGGTGGGCTCTGTTCGGACAACGAGCTTAAATGTCGAGCACGTTATGAGATCCGACGGCTATTATTGGGGATGTAACCGTTGTGTTATAATGTTGAAATTTGAAAGTGCTTTTCGAAATTTATTTCCGTTACCGAGGATCTGATGTGGAAGGTCCAGCCACATGTACGGTGGGACCAGCTAAGTTACTTTTACATGCGTTTGTTGAGCTCAGTACCACGTGTTCGTGAGTGCTGACTGGCGTCACGACTCACGAGTGTTATTTTGAAATGACGTAAATGCACCTAGAGTAATTACAGAATCCCGAAAATACCAATATATTAATCGTTTTTGTCAGTAATACTAGAAGCTATATTTAGAGAAACTGAATGGGTACTTTAGACTTTTGGTAAGTATAGTCGCTTGAAATTTAATTATCTACAAAATTGTTAATCATAGCATACATTTCGATCTTTGAAAAAATATTGTCTTTATGTCACACAAGCTTAGCATTTGCTTCATTTTATATACTTATGACCAACAAATTTTAAATTTTGAAAATGTAATGATTTAAGAATCACGAAATTATACATGAAGCCAAACTAATCTCATGATGATGACAACTTAATAATTTAATTATTGTCTTGATTACAATCAAATTGGGTGGACTAATATCTTTTTTTAATTAGTGCATCTAATTTTATGGGTGGATTCAGGAATTGTTAATGGAGTGGGATAAAATTAAACATAAATTTTAAAAACACAATTTCTAAAGCAATTTTTTTTTTTTTTTATAACGTAATTTAAATAAATATTTGAATTCAAAGATTACAAAATATTTATTTATTCAGGCTTGTTTGGCTTGGCCTGTTTAGATTAAGCCTTTATTTTAGTAGTGTGGCTTAACTGACTTGAGCTTGTTTGGATGGGTTAATACTAAAAATAAATTTTTATTTATTTATTTTTTTTTTTTGGCTTGGTTAAATTTATCCATAGTAATTAAAAAAAAAAAAAAAAAAAAATTGGGGTGGGCTGGAGCCCAGCCCAGCCCTCCCTTGGATCCGCCATTATCTAATTAGGATACAGTGCATATTTCATACTCCTACAACTTAAGGCTACCTTGTCTTACTTTTGCACTAACAAGTAGTTTAGATTGTAAGTATTTGTATTTTTTTAATCTCTTACTAATTCTTCAAAACATTCTTAGTTTCTCGATATGAACTAATACATTAAAAATAAAAAAAATCGATATGAAATGATAATTTTTAATTCTTGTGTTTTGCCATTTATTTTGTGTGAGATAGTTTGTCCAATCAACTCAAATCTTAATTTATTATCTACTTTCTTACAATTGCCCAAAAAAAAAAGTGCTAATGTGAAAGTACACTCCATTAAAAGTTTATAAGGTCACCAACTATACTTAATAATAGAAAATTTCTTTTGTCATGAAATAAATTACGCCACAATCTTTATACCGGACTCATATACATATGAAGATTGTGAACCTTCGTACACAGTAAAATATCTTCAAACCACGTATACACTCATAATTGCGTTTTAGAAGAACCCTTTCAGCTTTAGGGGGTAAAATGAAAAGGATTGAACCTTTTTAATTGAAAAGTAAAAAAGAGCCAACATTATCATTTTGTCACTCATGGGGACCTGAATTGTTTGGTAGACTACCCTTTACAAATTTGGATAATGACAACATGATTGTCTAATAAAATACTAGTACTCAAATAGGTAATTGAACCAACCAACTTTGACAACTACTAAGTGCTCATTTCCTTTCAATGAGCCCAAAATCACTTTCATAGTAGGTTGGTCCGGCCTCTGCCTGGCATATTGTATGTCTCACATAGTCACATGTTACTCACCACCTTCGTGCATTTAATAAATAAATCCTAGATTATCTTTTAGAAGTAAAACTAATCATCTCTTTGAAGGACCTTTGAGCAACAATTTTCCTCATTGAAAAAAAACACATTAACCTTTTTGGAAAACAAAAAAGTAAACTTCAACATTTAAACTTGTGTTAAATTCAGTTATTTTGAGTGCACTTGACCGTATGTAAATTCACTGAATAACCTGTTCCCTATTTTCGGACTTTGCAGGTGTGATAACTTTCAACTTAGCTCGTTAAGTTAAATAAACAAAATAGATTGACGACTCATTTGTTACGAGTGACTTGATTGTGCAATTAATTTTTCTCATCTTATTGGCCTAGTTACAAGCCAACTGAGATGAACTGTTTCGGGGTCACTAATCAGACTTGAGTCCCACCCCAAGGGAGTTTGACTTGTGCCTCCAACATCAAACTTAGAACACCGGAGAAGCATTTAAGCTCAATTGATTATTTAGATTTCACTCAAAAGTTCAAAACTTTGACTCAGTAAAAAAATATATATTATATAAAACTACGCAAATATACTGGAAAAGAGTGTTACACTTTTGGTGATAAGCGAATGAGAACGAACACCTGGCAAACAGAGGCCACCATTTCGGGCGCATTTATCTAGAAGCGTGGGGCGTAACGCTGTCTACTGTCGGCAGCGTGGCTGAGCCGCACAGCCTGCACCATTCATGCATAAAAGTAGTATTTCATAATTTACTCTATATTTCCGACCTTTTGGTCATTTTGCATGTTTCAACATGTACAATTCAAAGTAAACCACCTCCTTCTAAAATTGGTATCCAGCTGAAACCAAAAACATATGGACGATAGAGAGAGTCATGACCGCAAGAAGGTCAAAGTACTAAGTCAAGAAAGTTCCTTGTAATTTATTCAAAAATAATCCAATAATCTATTCTTCACGCCCCCTCTTCCACTACTTTTTTTCTTCCTCATCTTCAAATCTTAAGCATATATTGGAGAAAAACCGATACTACACACCGAGGATATAATAAGCATTCCTCTATCCATAGAATATTGGAACATCCGACTATTAATGGATAACCAGTTCCAAAGATCTTTTGATTATTGGGCTGCAAAATATCTACACCACCACACAAGAACCAATATATAATTACTTGAAACACAAGTCATCCAAATCCTAATTTAGAAATAATTAACATAATCGCAATTTCTAATAAAACACGTCATTCAACAATGAACTAGAGCCATGGAGGTGGTTTTTTTACTGAAAAAAAGAGTTTGCATCTTTAAGCAGGTGTTCCCGGAGAGTAAATATAGTGCAACTACTATAAGTGATGAGTCCATAAACCAAATGCCAATGAAAGTCATCTAGTTCAGCAATTCAGAAGTAAGTATATCACAGCTACATCTCCAACAGTCTCTATCAGACAGTGCAAATAGAAAATTGGAACTGGGAACCGAAAAAGCACAAAAAAACAGGTAGGGGAAAGGAGGATAGGGAATATAGAAAACAAATCCTACCAACTTCAGGATCGAGATCTTCCACGTGGCCGGGGTGAGCGACTGCATTGCCAATTCAGTTAAATATTAGTTAAACGATATAATCAAACAAACATAAACCATAAAAACAATAAAAACACAGCTAAATTGCAATTCAGAATGATAGTTCTTTTCAAAGAAAAACAAGCAGAAAGAATCATTACATTATAGGCAAAATCACTAATTTAGAATGATATAAACCTGTGATCTCTCTCCTTGATTGGGCTTTCGGTTCTATCATAGCAGGGACTTTCCCTCGGTTCAGGTCTAGAATGTGGTTTGGATCCATGACCATAGTCAGGACTACCTCTATCTCTCCGATAAGGACTTGGGGAGTGCCCACGATCGTAGCTTCTTCGCCCAGGGGACTTGTCACGAGCCCTTCTGTCGGGGCTATATCCGTTCCTTCTTTCATCATCATCTCGAATTGCATATTCCACTGAAATAACCCGATCCATCAACTTGCTGTACATCGGAATCAAACAAAACCAAAATCAGTATAAACCAGGTTGGTTACAATTAGGAAGCAACGGTGACCAAGGCTAAAGGTCAAAGGTGTGCTTTGACGAGGCTTTGGAACAAGTACTAGGAGACAATTGAAAGCAAACATAATGCTCGAACACATTGTGCATTTTTCTTTTGACAAATACCGGATTCTTTAAAAAAAAATCAAGGGCATAGTGCACAACTTTATTATGCAGCACCAGTGAATCAAATACACACTTAGAGAGAAAACGTGTCCTTGTCAAACACTTCTTGGCTCTGTTCAGATTTGGTAACAAATTTCATGATCTTAAACAAACAGCTAACAAATCTCGGACAAAAAGTTTGATGTCATTTTAAAACTGAACAGAAATTCTAGACAAATGTTAAAAATCATCCATGCTGAAAGTTACTTACAAACAAAAATGTAAAAAAGTACTGTAGACGCTATAAAATGAATATATCCCTAGCCAGGAAATACTTCTCAAAAGAGATTATATTGTACATAATATGGAAGTACAAAAGTAAACCTCATGTTTGTTGCATCCAATGCTCTGGTGGCATCCTCCTGTGATTCATAATGAATGAAAGCAAAATTCCTTCTAATCCTTATGTTCGATATTTTCCCATATTTGTCAAAGTGCCTCTCCAGGTCTCTTGTCCTGGTATGAATTGGATCAAAATTTATCACAAACAAGGTTTTTGAGGGTTTCGCATTTACTGGAGGCTTTCTTGAGTTACCAGGCCCCCTAGTGCCACGATCTTGCTGCAACATGGAATTTAGAGAAATTAAGTCCCGCAATAGTTTGGAGAAAAATTTAAAGGGGATGTTTGGACGGACATGGCATTAAAGCCAATCTGTAAATTTATGGGTGAAAAAGGATTCCTCCATAACAGACTAAAGACATCGAGAGAGGAGGAAGGTGAGGGAGGAAAATAAAAGTTGGGGGGAGGGGAAGTACCACAAATTGATTATAACATTACCATAAGAAATAATGTTTTTTGGATCCTGTTTGTCTGTATATAATAAATATGTACAATTGAACACGACATAACGACCGTCCATGTTGGGCTCAGAGCACAAGTCATCATCACTAACAATACCTTAGTCCACTCCACACGAAGCCGGTGCCCCTTCCTGCCAAACTCCATCCCATCAAGTCTTCGAATTGCATCCTCAGCATCTCTCTCATCATCCATATAGACAAAAGCAAATCCTGTGAAATCAAAATGGTAAGGAAACAGTGCAGAACAATTTTTTTTCTTTCATTATGAACAAATCTAAAAATAGACATAACATATTAAACCTGAATCAAGAAACCTCCATCATGAAACTTGAGAATACAACATATTGTCAACACTCAACAGGTTCAAAAACCATCGACCCAACACTCCCAACAAAAAAAAAGAAACAACAGAAAACACATCACACGCACACTCAAGGTAACAATTCTGTCAGGAAGTAAACACAAAACCTGCCACTGGTTCCGAAATCATCATGATATCAATGTTGAAACATGTCGGAAATTGAAGACTGAGCAAAAGTGATGGAGGAATGAAAAAGCAATGGTGTCTCAGGAAAATGTATGATAGTGGTGCCATAGCAGATCAGATTGGTTCTTCTGGAAGAACACAAGATGAACCTCGGGCACAAACCAGAAAAGGAAAGCAGAGGATCCGTCCATCCAGATGGAGCATGGACATTTTCAGTAATCCTGCGGCAAAGAAATTGTTGAGTATGGGGGTTTACACCACAGCGAAAGACCTGTTTTTCTCTAAGGAAAAATAACTTTTAAGGCACTATTCAAAAATAAATATTTTCAAAAACATATTGACCCTATTGAATATCAGCCAAGAGCCTTACCTAACAGCATTTGAACAGTGCCTTAATTGAGATATGTGCCGGAAATGGAAAAAGACAAGATCAAGCCCACATTTCTTACAAGAAACAAAAATCTCTCTTCCTCTCTGTGATGCACAAGTGCACAATGTATACATGTATTGCTCTTTTAGAACTAACATTGATCAACAATGAAAGGGCATCATTAATAGGCAGATTATTGTAAAAAGAAGTAAAACAACTCATTCCATCATACAAGTTGACTAATAAAAAATTTGGCAAAAATTGCCTTTATGTCACAAGGATAGATATGAAAAAGGGTCAACGAGTTCTTTCCAAAATTATCATTTTTTCCAATGATTTTTAAATGTTATTTTTCCTTTATTATGCACATTCTAGAACCCAATTAAGACTCAACATGAGAGAGCTCTTTTATAGCAGTCATCTGTCGTCTGAACAATGTCATGACAATAAGAGAGTTGAGCCAGATAGAGTTGAATCTGCTACAATGCAGCAGACATTGATCCCCCTCCTGGATTGCTCTGCTGCCATGGGACGCGCGCCAAATCAAACAAATTATATCTTATGATGCCCTTTTAACCATGAACCGTCACAGTTTAAACGGTGTCAAACAAGTGGCTCAACATCATCATCACAGAATATACATAATATACAGAAATTTGGTTATAATACTGCCAGAATTTTTTACAAGAATTCAAAGACAAAAACATTACATCCCACCCATCCCCAAAGCCAAAAATAATAATAATAAAAAAATCATCAACAGGAAAATTAATAACTTACCAGATTTTATATCCACCCTATCAACCGCCCCATATCTTCTGAAAATTCGCTCAACATCAGACTGGCGTGCTTCATAATCAAGGTTGCCGCAGAATATGGGCCTCATATTGCTCAAGCTAACGAGACGGTCTTTTTCAACCTTTTTTTATGTAAAAGAAGAAATGACACAGTTACACAAAAACTTGTCAAAAATGTCTGAGAAGGGGCAAAGGAGAGGTAACACTAAGCCATAAAGGGATCATAAACAGTGTGTCTATCTTTCTAACCTAACAAGGGTAACTAGAGAAAGCACACGCGTAAAAACACGCAATAGCAGCACAGTTTTTATACTTCCACCGAGTGACCTTGGGTGAGACTCTGCCTGGGCAGTGTCTATGAGGATGTGGTCACGACCATTGAAGCTCGCTATGCTGTGTGTGTTGAGGGTCATGCCATGGATCAGGTCCAATCTGCTGTGACTATCAGTTCTTTTAGGGCTGAGTTGGACCAGGTCACTCGGGAGAGGAATGACCTGTTATGAACTTGAAAAATGGCCAGTCAAACTTTTACTCAAGTTCGATTGCCCAGTATGATGAAAAATAAAACATAGTTCATTTTAGGAAAAAGCACTTACAATGTGAAATTTTTGCTTAAAACCAAACCAGCATGCATTTTGCTGGTGATGAGTCTGATGACCAATCAGACATGAAACAATTTCACTTTGTTTACACCAGAAGTTTCATATTAGATCACAAGAAAAAGATTAAGCCATATTGTACTAATCAATTTTAAAGTGATCCTTTTCAATAGAACAAAAAATTTATATGCAAAGAGAAAAGGTTAAGAGAAATAATTGGTACAACAAAACAATTGTCTAGGTAATAGTTCATGCCCATCATCACCTCAGGTCCAGACTATTTGACTATTACATTTCAATCAACTCAAACCTTCTTCAAATACAAAGAAATAAACATCCTTTTTTTTTTTTTTTTTGATAAATGTGAAACATATAAATGGCAGCACAAGTACATGTGAAGTCTATACCGCATAAAGCAAAAGAAAACAGAAGGCTGCAAACTACAAGAATGTTTGATTTAATTTTCTGAGAATAGTTTTTTGTTAACAGGTAATAGAATAATAGAAAACAGTGCAAAATTTAAGCCAATTCCAGTTAATCTGCTGCAGGATCTTCAAGACCAAAGTCGAGACCTTCTCAAACAGTATGAAAAAGCTTCAGGCCAAGCTATCAACATGGAAGTTTTCACACTTTCCTAACGACGACGATGATATGAAAAGTGGGCATTTTGAGTGCAAACATTTTGCCTCATTTGGTTGACAGTTTTCAAAAGCTATTATATTATATGAAAACAGAGTGAACAAAGAACCCAATTAGAACATTTTTTTTCTATTTCTAGAGTTCTTGAAAAAGAACTAAAAGGAAACAATTCATCATGCTAGATAAAACAATTATCTCAGCAAGAATTCCTCCAACTTGAACCCTGTAACTTCACATCTTCAACACCTCCTCTTCCTCCCTTTAACATTTATTCAAATATTTGTGCCATCTTTGGAATCAGGTTTTCAATTCAATGCTAAAATTATTGTGGAAAAATAGAACATAAAGTTGAAGACGCTGCACAAAAGTACAGTAATTTTCTTCTACTATTATTCCTTCTATCCATTTTAAGCATCTTAAAACAAAATCCATTTTAGTGTATAGATTAAAACAAATAATCACAACATGTAAGCAAGCAGATAATTGTGCCATCTTTGGAATCAGGTTTTCAATTCAATGCTAAAAATTATTGTGGAAAAATAGAACATAAAGTCGAAGACGCTGCACAAAAGTACAAAAATTTTCTTCTACAATTATTCCTTCTATCCATTTTAAGCATCTTAAAACAAAATCCATTTTAGTGTATAGATTAAAACAAATAATCACAACAACATGTAAGAAATCAGATCTAAGACCAACTAGAACAGCAAGCTGATCAGATCATCATTCGAAGTGACTGCTGTGCTGACAGAATCATTAAACCTCCGATAATTTTTTTTTTTAAAAAAAAAAACATGTAATACAGTTATTAGCAAAACAGATCTGGACATACTTTTGACCAAACCTTCGAAATCGAATGATCTGCGAATAATTCGCCGTGATGTATGGGCAACACTCGGGAGATCGAAACAAAATCAGATCTGATCTGATCAAATTCTATAATAAAGTTACGAAATTAAAATATCACAAACGCATCTATATACACATATACATATACGATGTGATATATAGAGAGTTTTGAATCTCTTACCTCCAGAACTCTGCAGTGCGACGGACAGTTCAGTCAAACCCTAAGTGAAACTGTGAGGGAGAAAGAGATCAGAAAATAAAGTTCTGCAATTATAACATCACAAATGCATTCACATACACATATGATATGATATGCTCAGAGAATTTGAATCTCTTACCTCCAGAATTTTGCAGTGCGACGAACGGCTCAGTCAAACCCTAGAGTGAGTGAGAGAGAAGAAAATTGTAGTACATAGCAGACCGTAAAGCATCCAATGAAAAGGACGACCTCTGACGTGGTGGTGGGGCCTTGGGCGGACCAAACCCTAGCAATCTGAATCCCAGATAATTAACCCGCTTGGATAGTGGTGTTTTTTTTTTTTTTTCTTTTTTTTTTTTAATATATTTTGGAGATGTGATTAGCTTTAAATTTAATAATCTGTATAAGATAAGAAAATTTATAAATTTTATATTTTTAATATTGTATACATGGTAACATGTTTTACTCTTTAATTGTGTAATATAACCCATTTTGAAGTGTTATAAAATCGGTCAAATTTTATATAAATTTAATAATCTGTTTAAGATAAGAAAATTTATAAATTTTATATTTTTAATATTGTATACATGGTAACATGTTTTACTCTTTAATTGTGTAATATAACCCATTTTGAAGTGTTATATATTTGACTGATTTTATAACACTTCAAAATGGGTTATATTACACAATTAAAGAGTAAAACATGTTACCATGTATACAATATTATATATATATATATTTGACTGATTTTATAACACTTCAAAATGGGTTATATTACACAATTAAAGAGTAAAACATGTTACCATGTATACAATATTAAAAATATAAAATTTATAAATTTTCTTTTATATATATATATATATATTGTTAATATATTTTATAATATATCATTAGCATTACCTTATATAGTAGTTATTTTACATTGTGTTTGTTTAATAATCTTGATACATTGTGTTTGTTTAATAATCTTGATGGGTCACAAAACTGTAGCCGTAAATTTGCTTAGATGAATGCAATTTATAGTTGTGGTAAATGCAAAATTGAGGAGCAACAAAAGCACTGACAAAATTCCCAATAGCCTCAATTGTAAAGATATATGCAAATGAAAATGTAAGAGGTTGAAACCAACCATGGAGCTAAAGATTCACAATAAGATGAACTCAACGAAAGGAACAGTTTAGGTTGAGGTACTTTTCTCCCATTACCGTTTTTCATGTAGTTTCATAAGTAATACCATTTATCTATTAAATTATGCACACGTAATAAATCTCATTATTATGTTGCAGAATTTCACTAAAGCCCTTGTATCCGGAGAGGCAGGTGGCAGTCAAAGTTATACAATCCCCTACCACCTGTTTGTTACTGTCAGTATTGCAGCAACTATAAGAATTTTTACATGTGACGTCTTCATATGTGACGCCACCACCACCTGCAATATTTATGCTGGTGAACTCAATACTCCATTAATTAACCAGGCAAATGTACTATTAAGGTGGAGCATGCATTTAAGAACGACTCCAGATGTAAATTGGATTGCATTTTGTCACATCATCATATTCAAAGATATCAGATGTAAACAATTGCCAATCGACAGGCACTCCAACGTCCCACTTGTCAATTTCGGAGATAGGCTGACCAATTGAACGACGACTCTTTGATTCTTAACAGTCATTCCAATATGTATTTGACTTTAATTTTATGATGTTGTTCATTTACGTCTGCGTACTTGTAGCCTTTTGGAATTTGCCCGAGTTGTTTTATATGGTATGTATATTTTGGTATATTTGGAAATGTAGTGGTTGACCGATTTTTGATAATTTTGTGTATTATGTATGTATTGAAATTAGATATTTTCTTTCGATAATCAAATGCAAGTGATTGACCTATTTAAAATGAGGGAATGCATTGACGTATTAACACAATACATTTGACATATAATACCATTTATTCCTCCTAATTCTAATGATTTCTTTTGAATCAACTCATCAATTCAAGTAAAATTGTTTTACAACATAACTTTTTTTTAACTTATATAGGCTAATACTAATATATTTGTACAAATCATTCAAACCTATAATTTAATAGTTGCATGCCTAAGTTATATATAACATCTCAATAAATTCGTACCGAATAGAGTAATTGCATCCATAATACAAAAATAATTCAAGTGTTTTCTAAACGTTGTTCCAATTTTTCTGGGACTTGTATCCTTTTACAAATATATTTGTACAAATCATCCCAACCTTTACTTAAATAGTTTCATTAATAAGTTATAAATAACATCTTAATATATTCGTAAGACAATTTGTAAGACCCAAATAAAAATAATCGAAATACAACTCTCAAGTGATTTATTTATGCAAATAGATATGTTTTTTTTATCCTTATATTTTTATAGTTAATGTCGTTAATAGTTTATAGAAAACATCCCAATAAATTTGTAAGACAATTTCCAAGGCTAAACGAAAATAATCCAAATACAACTCTCAAGTGATCTATTTATGCAAATGCACATGTTCTATTTATCCTTATATTTCTATAGGTAATGTCGTTAATAGTTTACAGAAACATCCCAATAAATTTGTAAGACAATTTCCAAAACCCAAATGATAATAATCGAAATACAACTATCAAGTGATCCATTTATACAAATAGATATGTTCTATTTATCCTTATATTTTTATAACTAATGTCGTTAATAGTTTACAGAAACATCCCAATAAATTTGTAAGACAATTTCTAAGACCCAAATGAAAATAATCGAAATACAACTCTCAAGTGATCCATTTATGCAAATACGTATGTTCTATTTATCTTTATATTTTTATAGATTATGTCATTAATATTTTATAGAAAACATCCCAATAAATTTGTAAGACAATTTCTAAAACCCAAATGATAATAATCGAAATGTAACTCTCAAGTGATCCATTTATACAAATAGATATGTTCTATTTATCCTTATATTTTTATAACTAATGTCGTTAATAGTTTGCAGAAACATCCCAATAAATTTGTAAGACAATTTCCAAGACCCAAATGAAAATAATCGAAATACAACTCTCAAGTGATCCATTTATGCAAATACGTATGTTCTATTTATCTTTATATTTTTATAGATTATGTCGTTAATAGTTTATAGAAAACATCCCAATAAATTTGTAAGATAATTTTCAAGGCTCAAAAGAAAATAATCGAAATGTAACTCTCAAGTGATCCATTTATGCAAATACATATGTGGTTTAAAGTTTGGTTGTATCATCCCAATAAATTCGTAACCCTCCTAATACATTTGTACAAAGTTTCGTTCCAAAGTTATAGAGAGCATCCCAATAAATTCGTAAGTAGTAGAGTAGTTGCATCCACACTACTTTATACATAATTCACGTGTTGTCTAAAGTATTTCCAATTTTTACAGGACCAAAGTAATACAATCCGAATATACCTTTTAAGTTATATAATTATGCAAATACATATGTACAAATCATCTCAATATCTATTTATCGTTTCGTTCTAAAGTTATAGAGAACATTCCAATAAATTCACAAGTACTAGAGTACTTGTATTCACACTACTTTACACGTAATATTAGTTCCAATATTTTTGTACAAACTTTCGTTCCAAAGTTATAGAGAACATCTCGATAAATTCGTAAGTACCTTTACAAAAGCTAATAACTTAAAAGGTATCTTTGGATTCTATTACTTTGGCCCTTTCGTAAGTAGCAGAATACTTGCATCCACACTATTTCAGACATAATTGACGTGTTGTCTAAAGTATTTCTAATTTTTTCAAGGCCAAAATAATATAATACAAATAAACCTTTTAAGTTATAGTCTTATGCAAATACATATGTACAAACTATTCCAATAGTTATGAATATATTTTCATTCCAAAGTTATTGGGAACATCCCAATAAATTCGTAGGTCAATTTTGGGATGACTGGTAGATATGTATTTGCAAAAACAAATAACTTAAAGTTGTATTTCATTCTATTACTTTGGCCCTGCAAAAATTAGAAAAACTAAAGAAATAATCTTCAGTTAAATGTGAAGTACTGTGACTGCAAGTATTCTAGTTCTTACGAATTTATTAGGATGTTCTCTATAAACTTGGAACGAACATTGGTACAAATATATTGGGATGATTGGTACATATGTATTTGCAAAAGCAAATAATTTAAAGTTGTATTTTATTCTATTACTTTGGCCCTACAAAAATTGGAAAAACTAAATAAATAATCTTCAATTTAGTGTGAAGTAATGTGAACGCAAGTTCTCTAGTTCCTACGAATTTATTGGGATGTTCTCTATAAACTTGGAATGAAGTTTTCTACAAATATATTTGGAAGATTGGTACATATGTATTTGTATTGTCTTGTGTTGTGAGTTTACAACCTTGTCTTATGTTGTTGAGCTCACACTGGATGCCGCCTCTAAGTTTTTCCACTTTGTATGATTTCGCATTTATTTTACAAGTTGATATAATTTAGGGTTATAACTTGTTGTATATCATGAATTATTCTATTGTATTTAATTTTTATACTTATTGTGGATTGCTTACAATGTATTTCAATCATAGGATGTTGCCTTAGCTCACCCTTGAAATGTAGACGTTATGAAGCATGATCCATTGAGTATAGTTTATATTATTCACGCAAAGGCGTTAAGACTATAGGGTATACACATACTCATTTCTTACTAGTAACTTGTTTACTCCCCCTTAGTTGTTTGGGATATTTTTCAGGTAAGGAGACCTTATTTTGGGATGCACAACATCCCTAGGTTGGCTTGGTTGTATTGACATCCTTTTATGTAATAGGCGATCGGTCGCTAAATTTGAGACTCTGAATCTTCTTATGCAAATACATTTGTACATCCCAAACAATCTTGTACATTTGTTTAGGTTAGCTTGGTTGTATTGACAGCTCTGTTCTCACAGTTTTGTTAAGTTTTTTGTAAAATTTTGAGGTTTCATATCTTTTTCATCTAGACTCCTAATCAAGTGATTCTTGAGTCTAACTTTGTTAATTTTTCGTTATCTTTCCAATGGTGTGTACTAAATTCCATGAATAATTGTAACTGAATCACCATTTATTTCTCCTTCAAAAAATCATCTTTAATTTTTTATTTTGAACACATTTAATTATTCATCATGGAAAATATGTATCCTATAATATATATATATATATATATATATATATATATATATATAATATGTGTCAAATTATAGTTAATATAATTCTAACGATAACCTAAAATAAATCATCTTTTATTTCACGTCAACACAAGAACATCATGGAGATATATACATCCCAAAATTAAATGTAATATGTGACAATCAAATATCATACAATAAATCCCAACAAAATTGTAGAAAGAATCACCTATTATTTCAGTTGAATACGGTTTACAGTCTTCATAAATAAAACACACATCCTAAATAAAAATCACATTTGATTACATTTTAAGAAGAAAAATTAAATCAATCTTAATAGAAAACATACATCCCAAATTAAAATTGAAGTGTGTGAAATTGTAATTATTCATTAAATTCCCAACATAAACCAAGCCGAATGCTCTTTACTAGAACACATTAATATGGATAGAATACATCCCAAGTTAAATATAACGTGTTTCAAAATTATTTGTCCTCTATATTATAACATAATTGTATAATGAAAATTTCAATTATATGTAAATAATAATAATAATAATAATAAATAAATAAATATACATGGCATTTATGCCAACTTGTACATGAATAATTTCCTATTGTAGCTCAACTCCATTTGTACGTAGGAAAACCAACCATCTAGTGTCGTAGACAATCCAATCTACATGCAATCACAACAATTTAATTTGCAGTTTAAATTTAAAAATTATAAATTTTTAAAACTCTTAATAAAAGCTTAGAATCTTAGTTACCGTACCACCCTTTACAAACTTTGCATCATGATTTATAGACTCAAAACAATGTTGGAGGTACATATGCCGATCTCCGATTAAATTTTTTGGCCCCTCAAGTCCAAGTATTAATTTGCTCAGTTGCACCGTAACATTCCCCTATCGTCGTCCATTTAAAATCTAAAATGGTTAGCTATCAAGACTAATATCTATGAATATGACACACACACACACACACACACACACACGAGACTGAGCATATAAAGATCATTTTGTTGGTAACTAACAACAAATGATATGCCTGAAACTAATGTGGTTCATGTTAATAGAAGGTTTTAAAAGGGATAGATATTGATCATAAAAATACATAATATTTAACATTATTTGCACAAAAAAATACAAGATAAAAGAATATTGATTGGAGACAATTGTAATACCCTTAATTTTTAAAGGATATTCCTGGAATTTATTTTATTATTGGTTGCATTTTATTTAATTATTTGTTTAATTGTGTTAATTAGAATTTGAATTATTTGTTAATTGTTTTGTTTTGTTTGTTTTATTTAATGATTTTAATTGTTGTATTTTGATTGGTTGTTTAATTATTTGTTATTTGTTTTGTGTTAGTTTGGTTGATTGTTTTAGTTAATTATTTTTGTTTAATTATTTCAATTTTCGTGGGTTATTTTAATTGGATTAAGTTTAAGGTTTTATTTATTGCATTAGGTTATAGTGTTAATTGTATAATGGAGTTCGTATGTAGCCGACACTGTTTTACGACGTAGGTTTTGTTATGGGCCAACGAGGATTATAATTAGGGCTCTGTCTCTACACGTACAGGTAATAGGGTTATTTTACGTCTCTATATATAAATAGAACAGTGTATGGATTTAGGGTTCTAGAATACAAAAGCATAGTCACGTACCCAAGATACAGAGGGAGAAATAGTGAGCAGTTGTGAGAGAAACAGAGCAAGGCTTGAGGGGAATTTTACAGAGAAGATCAGGGAGGTTGAGTAAGGTTTAGAGACGGAGTTATAGGAGGTTAGACAATGTTGCAGTAATTGCCGAAAAACTTAAAGACGACGCCGAGATTTCATAACTGAAATCACAGGCAAGTTCTTCTCTTTCTCCTTCTCTTTGGCTCGTGTTCTGTGCACCTAGATGATCTCTAAAGTTTAACCAATCAATAACTGGAAGATATATGTTTAATATATGTCATGTGAATGATCTGTTTATGTTGAAAATCTATCTGTTACAATTCATGCATGTCTCGTTTCAGTTTTCTGTTCTTTAAGCATGTTGTTTCTGTTGTAATTTTAGTCTCTGTTTTTGGTTGCAACTACTGTAAACAAAATATAGGAACAATACTGGGCTTATATAAAACTCATAGGGTTGTTATTATTCTGCGTTAAATATGTGTTGCAATTTGTTCCATTTCAATTTGTCAAACAGTTTCAGATTTGTTCCTATCGCATGTTAATTCAGTAGTAAAATTTAATCTCTGTGATTGGGTCTAAGGGTTGTTATCAAACCTTTGGAATGTTCTTGGGTGTTAATAAGATACTTAAGATCAGTTTAAGAAACCAAACAAAAGGGTTGTAGTTGGCCGGAGTTGGAACAGAGGTCAGAACAAAGCTGAAACGGAGAGGAAGCTCATAGGGGGAGAGAGAGCCGGCTCTGGAATGCCAAGAGCCGGCTCCCACCTGTTAGAGCCGGCTCCAAGGTGTGGTAGAGCCGGCTCTAAGTCACCTTGAGCCTGCTCTACTTTTCTAGAGCAGGCTCTTTCTTTGTTTTGTGCGTAAAAGTGACTTTCAGTCACTGTTTGGGCATTCTGGGTTATTAATCAGTTTTAAAATTTTAATTGGGTGTTAAATAATAATTTTAACATGTAACTAAGGTCTTGAATTGCATAAATTTACCCCTTAGTTTTAAATGGAATTAACAGTACGCTTTTTGACAACTTTGCGAACAGTTAATGGCTGAAAGGAGATTCGTTGATTAATTTTAATCTGATGGTTTAGGGTGCTATAAAATGATTTTAAATTTATTTTAGATGCACGTTGAAATCTTTTAAAGTAATATATTGGACTTGTGGTAGAGTGGGGGCTCTGTGCTAAAGGATACAACAAAATATAAGTATATGACTTAGTACTCTGTTACCGGATGGAGGGAACTAGATCGCTTAGATTAATTTAGCGATTTATTGTTCTATAATATTATTATAGAACTAATTTTAAATACATGATAGGGTCACTGTTTTATTAAATTTGAACTATGCATGTGTTGGATGTTAATTGTTAGAATAGTTCATTCTTCGATGCAATTACATGGATTATTACTGGATTTTAATTGCTAGATTGTTAACATTCCTTCTACAATTATTTGGATGGTGGTTTTTGGTCTGTAAATTATTAAACTGTTATATATGTTGTAATTTATGTGGATATGGAGGATTGTATGTACCGGTATGGGACGGTGACATATTAGGGATGGTTTAGCTCAAAACGTATAAACCTAACCTAATGGATTGAAAGATATCGAATCCTAATTGTGACTAAGTCAGATCCGCTGTAACCAAGTTGGATGACTTCCTGAATTAACGGATGGTAGTTAAGTCATATCAACTGAATAAGTTGAGTGACTAACTAGTTGGTTTATTGTATGTCAGTTTAATAAATAGTTGAATTACATACCCTGGATTTGGACGGACTTTATATATATGTTTATGGTACCACGAGTTGAGCTTGAGTCTCAGACTCGTTGGTTAGGGTGCGTATATGCGGTGGATGCGTAACTGATTATAATAGGTTGAGGTGTACCTTGTTAGGTCTAGGTACTCATGCCCACCTTTGGGTGCGTATTCGCATGTTGCCTTCTATTCAGGTTGAGACCCCTATTATAGACTAGTGAATGTCCCTTAGTGTGGATATATTTATACGTATGGACTAGATAGATATTGTGAGGTGTCTACGGTGTATCTGCGTATCGGGTCACTGTATGGATTGCAGTTAGATTAGAACTTGCTCGTGGGTCTGACCCACTCTTTTATTATTCTTTTCAGGTACAGGATGGTTCCAGCCTTAGAGCTTGATCGTGTTTGTCAAGGATAGTCCCACATTCATCTGATTACGTAGGACTTCTCTCGATGTTTCTAGCATTATCTATTTTCAGTTTTCAGTTTCAGTTGAACTTTTGGTTAGGGGTCCACCAGTGGATTCCCAAGTTGTAACCTTGAAGTTTTGGAGGATTGGAGTTTTATTTTCCAGTTATGCATGGAGGGTTTTTTTTTAATTAAATGTTCTTTTAGTTTTATTCCATCTTTATTATTTCATTTTGTCATCTATGTTCGCTTTAAAATACTTTAATTGTTTGATATTCCCTCGGGTTTGGGCCTGGGCCTGATCAACCCGTGTCTCAGATCCGAGGGGTATCACAACAATTGAACATAGCATAGCAAAAAAAATCATGATTATAAACTACACATAAGATAGAGGGAAGAGTAGTACCGGTCAGCTAAAACTCAATAATTTCAATTTATAGTACTGAAAATTCAAATACCAAATTTCTAATACATCGAGATATGAATCAAAATATGGTATGAGAGACATATAACAAAAATCATCATAGATGGAATCAAACACTAACATAAATTAAAAAAAAAAATGATATGTAAACCTAAGAAATCAAACACATGCAAAAGAAATCAAAATATGAAATACAAATTAATGCACGCAATAAAAATCAAAGGTGGCATAAAAGAAACATGAAGTTAAGATTACGTTCACCAATTAACTAATTTTGTTGCTTCATAAGAATGCATACAAGAATGAACACATTAATTTTAGAATAAAAAAAAAAGTGAAAAAAAAATAATAAATGGTAACTAATACAGAATTAATATTACATTCAACAATTAACTGATAAAAATTTGCATTAAAATGCAAATAAGAATGAACACTTAATTTTAAAATTGAAAAAAAAAAAGAACAAGAAAACTATTTCTTTGGACTTTTTTTTTAAGAGACTTAGTTTTTTGCAAAAGAACTATCTTAAAAATATATATATTAAATAAGGGAACTTGTTTATCTGCGTGGATAATATATATATACTCTCTAATTCTATATACATGAAGCCACTGATATAACATTTACCGAATAAATTAAAAAAATGATAGTGATAGTAATAACAATAATAATAATGACACCATCAATCTTATTATAAATCAAATAATAAAACCTTAAGCAAAGAAAGTGACAAATTTGTTATCCAAAGTAAAGTAAAAAATTTTGGTGCATAAATTAGTCTTGCTCTAACACTTAAAAAAGAAATGATTGAAGAATTAAAACAATATATATACATTCGATACTAGCAGTGCCTGTAGGATATAGGCCCCAAAATTAAATTTTATGTGAATTAGCTCTCAAACTTAAAATAAACTCATTGAACAAAACTAATGCAATGCAACCAGTATACAAAAAAATAAATAATAAAATAAAAGAAAGTTGGAAATATAAATACAATCTTAATTGGTTTAGAACATATAGTCAACCAAATCATTCAGTACATATTTTTCTAATGAAATTAATTCCATGAGTAATTGAATGACAACACTTTTATCCTTCTTTGACGACTGAGAAAGCTTACCCAAAGAAATGAAACAACAGTACTAACTTACTGATTTATTTTTCCTTTCACTGAAAAACCAAAGAATTAGGAATTGAAATAAATTTAGATTTCCTTTTTGTAATTTTTCTACTGGTTTCTCAGTAACCAAATAAAGTTGCTAACTAAATATAAGATTGAAAAAGAAAGATAAAAATATAATGTGAAAGAAACAAGAGAAGTTTAGCCCTTTAAATTGCCATTAAAGGGCTGAGTTGTAGTCGTCATATCTTACTGCAAACCACTGAACCAAATGATCAAATGATGATATGATTGCAAATGTTGAATGTTATAATATTGAATTTTTAATTATTAAATTAAGGAACAAGACCTAGAGAGCAACTACAACCGAAAGAGGGCTAAAGATGGATAAATTTAACCCCAGAATAAAAATTAAGGTTCTCTTCAAAAAAGGCTATATGTGCCTACCATGTGCCATGATTTCCAAGCACCTAAAATTCTCTTTGAACATTCATCCTTACCATAAGTGAAAATCACGAGTCTTTAATCGACTAGCTAAAATTATTATTGGAATAGTATTCTTAAGGCACTTTCTATCATTATGAACATTAGACTGGTTTCTCCATTTAAGTAACATAAACAATAAACCAATACTATTAACCTATGATTTCAATTTATGTGATATAACTAAAGAAAGTCGAAGAGTGATCGTTTTTCTACCTTGGCGCTAGATTTAGATTTATTTCCATTGTGACTTGAAACTAATGCCTTTGCTCGTTTCTTCATTGCCCCTGTCACAACTTCAAAAATTGTTGGAAGATCGTTTTATGATATTGAAGAGACGTTTTCTGCATAAAAAACAGTAAAATGTCAATGGAGGGATGAAACCATAGAATACCGCAACCCATGGGAAAAAAACAAGAAACAATTTGGCCTTAGTTGGCAAAATTTCAGAAACCCAAATGCAAAACTTTTGTGCTTATTTTTTTGACGCTCTCAATTTTAGCCATTTAAAACTCTAAAACACCACAACACTGCAACAAACTTATGCGATTTACACCAAATTTAACCAAAAAAGTGGAGTCAAGGTAACCAAACAAGCAAGGCTTTCAATAGAGAGAAGAAGATTGTTGTGCATTTAAATGGACACAAAATTCGAGTGCTTCAATATGTACCAACCACCTCTACAGCAATAAACAAACAATAATTCACATGAACACCCAAAATGATCACCAAATTATTTGGAAATAAACTACAAGAATTGAAAGCATAGAACATAAGATTAAAAATTGAAACAATTTACGTGACCAGACCTCTAATATGCATCAACAACCTTTGCATCAATTATGAACAAAATTTTAAGTATAAAAACAAAAAACGAACACAAATTTAACTAGAAATAAACTACAATACCTTTGTACCAACCACCTCCGCAACAATAAAATAAATCAAATTAACTACAACAGATGAAATGATAGAAAAGAAGAACAAAAACAGAAACAAATAAAACGCCCAGTCCTCTAATATGCACCAACAACCTCTGCATCAGTTATCAACAAAATTTGAAGTATAAACACAAAAAACGAACAAAAAATTAACTGGAAATAAATTACAACAAGCGAAATAATATCAGATAAGAAGAAAAGGAGACCAATTTTATCTGATTTTGGGGAGTGACGATCCAACCAGATGAACGCCCAAATAAAGACCAAGTTGATTTGATCAACCTAAAATTTCCAGTATAAATACCCAATTAAACGAATGAAGACTAAGTACATAAGCAACTACCAAAGATTCAGTTCTTTTCTCTTCTGATTCTCCTGCCTTCCCCACTTCCGTGTTCAGTTTTTTCACTTGCCTTCCCCACTTCCATTTCCACTTTCACTACCTAAAGAATTTGGGAAGGAAAATGATAAGGGCATTTTAGACATTTTTGAAATATAAAATAAGGATATTTTGGTAAAATTCTTTATTCGGTAATTACGAAGTATTTCAAAAAATGCATGAAATATATATATACACTATTCTCTCATACGCGGTTAAACTTTTGTTACTGTGTTTTTTTTAATTGACGTGGCCCAATTTGAGCCACACATCTAAACCGGGGGGAACAAGCACTGGAGATGTTTTTTCCCTTGCTATATGGGCTGTCGATTTTAAAATATAGCAGATGAGTTTAGCATGAGCTAAATCCAATGACATGTCAAAATGGCTGCCAAAATATAACTTTGTCAAGTATTGTGCCAAATATAGAACAAAATATAGCAGGTGCCAAATCTGCTATTGCATTCTCTCCCCGCCTCTTTCGTCTCCCCCTCATCATCTAGAGAGAGAAAGTACGTGTTGATGCATAAATCCTCACGACTCGGAACGACGACGTTTACTTGTAAAACAAAGGGACGTCACTTCGAATGGCACCGATGGGGTGCCAGCCAAGGACCCTCTGACGATCAAGTTAGTACTTGTAATCGTATCACATAATAACTATGTATCTTTTGTTTAGGAGTTTTTTCTCATACCTTCTTTAACGGCTTGGTGCCTTATTTATGGCTGTCGATTGGAATCTAATTGGTTCCGCCGATGTCGATGGTTGATCTTATCTTCCGCTTGTGCGAGATCATAGGAGATTTGTTGCCAGATTTGTCGGGGATATGAATAATTCTTTTGGCCTCCTCCAATTATGATAGGATTATTCTTACCCTATTGAACCACGTCAGATTTCATTATCCTTGATAATGAAATATAATCAATCTTATCGAGGGTAGGGTAGGTTTATATTTTTCCCTATCAGTTGCCCCCCATTCCCAAGCTTGCACGTCTAGCTTTGGGAATGTAAAATTTTTTTTTTTTTTTCAACCCCTGTGAACAGTACCCGCGGGGTACTATTCATGTGAATAGTAACTCAGGATTTATTTTTTAATTTTATTTTTTAACCCCTGTGAACAGAACCCGCGGGTACTATTTATGTGAATAGTAACTCAGGAAAATTATTATTATTATTATTATTATTATTATTTTTTTTTTTTTCCAACCCCTGTGAACAGTACCCGCGGGGTACTATTCATATGAATAGTAACTCAGGAATGTTTTTTTTTTTCAAACCCTTGTGAACAGTACCTGTGGGGTATTATTCCCGCGGGTACTATTCATGTGAATAGTAACTCGGGAATTTTTTATTTTTTTTTACCCTGGGTACTGTTCCCTTGGGTACTATTTTTGGTTACCCTTGGGTACTATTTTTAGTACCCTTGGATATTCTGCCCCTGGATACTATTTTTAGTACCCTTGGGTATTCTTCTACTCTGCCCTTAGGTACTATTTTTGGTACCCTTGGGTATTCTGCCCCTGGATACTATTTTGAGTACCCTTAGGTATTCTTCCCTTGGGTACTATTTCTAGAACCCTTGGGTACTCCGCCACTGGGTACTCTGCCCCTGGGTACTATTTTTAGTACCCTCGGGTATTCTGCCCCTAGGTACTCTTCCCTTTGGTAAGGGAATAAATTGTACGAGCTTCACTCAGGTTGTTACTCCTTTAATAAGGAAATTAAATTTTACGAGCTTCACCCAGCTCGTCCCCTTTAATAAGGAATTTTTATTGACTATTCCTTTATAGTACAAGGATGTTAATTACGGGATTTATTTAGCCCGGGTCCTTGTAGTACAGGAAATTTATTTACTATTCCTTATAGTACGGGAATATTTGATTACGGGATTTATTTAGTCCGGGTCCTTGTAGTACATGACACTTATTTACTATCCCTTATAGTACGGGGATATTTGATTACGGGATTCATTCAGCCCGGGTCCTTGTAATACAGGATACTTATTTACTATCCCTTATAGTACGGGGATATTGATTACAATATTCATTCAGCTCAGGTCCTTGTAGTACAGGACACTTATTTACTATCCCTTATAGTACAGGGATATTTGATTACGGGAATCATTCAACTCATCTCTTTAGCAAAGGAATAAACTTTACGAGCTTTACTCAGCTCGTCCCTTTAGTAAGGGAATTAATTACCACATAAGTATAAGTACGTGAGGGGGAGGATCGTTTTTTGACCTGACCTTTTTAGGTTAAGTCCTGATCTCTGATGACCATACTTTTGTCAGTTAGGCCCTAGTCTTGGTCTCTGATGACCAAACTTGGGGTAACCGGGCACTGATCTTGGATGACCGAGCATTTGTAGACTTTGGGCAATCAATTCTTAGTCTTGGTTGACTAGGCCTTGGTTTTGGATAACCAAGCCTTGATTTCATAATAACCAAGGGTTGTACCTTTCCTGTCGTGTAGAGACTAGAAACCCGACTAGCTCGATGTATCAAGGTATGATCAATCTTCTAAACCTTGTCATCATATGTAGATCGGCGATTGATATCGTATGATCCACTATTCTGCCCCCGATGTTGGGATCTTGGGTGATGACCCATTCTATAGACGTTTATGCAACGGACGGGGTGTCTGGTGCTGCAACAATTTACAGTTGTCTAAAAATATTGGATTGGGTTAGAAGTAATTACTAAAAATTAACCTGCAATGGATTATCAATCCAAAATTCAGCATAATCTGAAGTCGATAGGCCATTCCTGCAAGGGAAGAGAGGTGACGACTGTCGTTTGGTAGGTGGAGGCTTAGTGTCCAGCGACTGGCTTGATGCCTGGTGGATAGAGGCGTGGTACCCAACGGCTGACAGATGACAGTCTGGTGGTTAAGACCAGATGACGGTCTGGTGGTCAGTACCTCATTGGGTCCAATGATTGCCCTTAACTTAGGAACCTGCTTGGGAATACAGACCTCATTGGACATGGGATCTTGAGGGACATTGGACCTCCTTGGACCTGAAGGTCTCGATACATTCTTGGGTGTAGAAGGCCACCCTGATTGTATGAACGGACGGAGTAATGAAACTCCGTTGCTAGAGACATCTTCAGTAGTAGAAGCTTTACTAGTAGGTAGAGACACCCTTGTTGGTGGTGATCTTCTTGATGGGTGGAGACCTACCCATTTATGTAGGTACAGAAAGACCAGACTTTAGTCTTCAACGATCTGGCCTTGGTAATTGGCTGTTGCCCGATATGAGATGGAGTCTGGTCTTAGACGACCAAACCTCAGTAGTAAAGGGACCAAGCATCGCTAGATGGAAAACATCATATTGAACTGCCTGGGTCGACGTGCCAAAATTTGAAAGGTGGCATCACGTAACCCACTGTTTTACCCCAGTATGATAGACGAGTAATCAAGATGTAGAGTTTCGTCCTTATATAAGAACATGGAAACCCGTTGTCAACTGATGACTTTGGGAAGGTTTCCATGATCAGAAACTTTCGTCTTACCGTCCGAGCCAAGTCGCGTCAGGATTATTATTTCTTCAGAGAACTAATCGTTCCCACAGATGGCGCCAACTGTTGATGCGTAAATCCTCACGATTCGAAACGACGGCGTTTACCTGCAAAATAAAGCAACGTCACTTCGAATGGCACCGGTGGGGTGCCAGCCAAGGACCCTCCGACGATCAAGTTAGTACTTGTAATCGTATTACATAATAACTATGTATCTTTTGTTTATGAGTTTTTTCTCATACCTTCTTTAACGGCTTGGTGCCCTATTTATGGCTGTCGATTGGAATCCAATTGGTTCCGCCGATGTCGATGGTTGATCTTATCTTCCGCTTGTGCGAGATCATAGGAGATTTGTTGCCAGATTTGTCGGGGATATGAATAATCCTTTTGACCTCCTCTAATTATGATAGGATTATTCTTACCCTGTTGAACCACGTCAAATTTCATTATCCTTGATAATGAAATATAATAAATCTTATCGAGGGTAGAGTAGGTTTATATTTTTCCTTATCAGTATGCACGGCTGTGATTTCGACTCTGGTGCACCACCTCCGTACTGCCTCTCTCGAACTGGAACAGCGGGCGATGGAAACTGAAAGATATGAGTTTTGATTTTTTGAACAATCTAAAACGATATGCCAATATGGGTTTTGAACTTTTGATTCTTGCAGACAGATAGATAAACTAAAATATATGGGTTTTGAACTTTTGATTCTTGTAGATGATTTTGTAGTTTACAGTTGCACAGAGAGAGAGGGGGGGTTCAAAGGCGAGAACTATTTGAAATTTTCCACTATAAAAAAAAAAAAAGAAATAAAAAAGTATATTTGTTTTGCTGAAATAAATTGTAGATTACGGTGATTACCTCAAAATGCAATGCAAATTTTGTTACTTTATATCGTGTGTATATATATTAAAAAAATATCATAAAAAAAATTCACCAAATAAAATTTAGTTTGCAAAACAAGAATTATAGACCTTGATTAGTTAATTTAGAAAAGAAAAAAAATTAAACAAAAACCATACATACAAGTTAGCAGTTGCAGAAAGAGCTTCTGATTCTTGTAGATTTTGTAGTTTGCAATTGCACACACAGAGTGAGGGTAAGTTCAGAGTCAAGAACGAGAATAGAGATGGAGGCGATTGGGGAGGCTAAAATGATTTGCCCTATGTTTTGATAGGGTTTGTTTGTTATATAAATGACAAGTTTACCCATTTATTTTTATATAATTTACATTCTTATCTTTTACATTGGATTTGATAATTAAATTTTTTTATCTTTATTTTTAATAAGGAAAATAAGCTAAATAAAAAACAAACACTCAAAAAAAAAAAAGAAAAAAAAAAAAGGTTATTGAAAATGGTAGTTGAAAAAAAATTCTTGTTATGTCAAAAATTAACATTTTGGATGAAATGCACCATTGGAGTAGAATTACTAAAATATAGTATTTTGACACTGTAACTCATCTCAAAATATAGATTTGGCATGCAAAAATGGCATTTTGCTTTGGAGATGGTCTAACCTACCTTGTTACCATATATAGCATTACCTTATATGGTAATGATTTGCTCTCCACGTGACCTCTCCTTTATAAACTCCTATGTACTATTGTATTACATATCTCACACATCAATATAATACAGAGTTCTATACTTTTTCGCTTATTTTTAAAATGGTATCAGAACCCATTTCTTAATATAAACCGTCAACCTGTTCATGCTTCGTACCTACCTCCAAGATCTTCACATATCCACCTTACGTCACCGTCAGACACATTTTGCAATGGTAGCAGTAGTTATGCTGCCACGCAGTAGTAGTGCTAAGTCACCTGCCACTTTAGTAACCATATTATCAACCACGTTAGCATCAAAGCCATGTTAGCTATATCATGGTGAAAGGATTATCTTTAAACTCAAGATGACTTCATATAACACACCTTGACTTTGAGGAACTGTTAGAATACATTCTGTAATATATTATTGTCATGTATTGTTACCATATATTCTATAATATATCATTACCTATATAACATTACCTTATACGGTAGTTGTCTTAACCTACCCCATTACCATATATAGCATTGCCTTATTTGGTAATGACTTGCTCTCCACACATAACCTCTCTCCCATATAAACACCCATGTACTATTGTATTACATTGTTACAATATATTCTATAATACATCATTACCATATATAGCATTAGCTAGTATGGTAGCTGTCTTAACCTACCCTATTACAATGTAATACAATAGTACATGAGAGTTTATATGGGAGAGGTTATGTGTGGAGAGCAAGTCATTACCATATAAGGTAATGTTATACATGATAATGGGGTAGATTATGATAACTACCGTATAAGGTAATGCTATATATGGTAATGATATATTATATAATATATGGTAACAATACATGGCAACAATATATTACAGAATATATTTTAACAGCCCCTCAAAGTCAAGGCGTGTTATATGAAGTCATCTTAAGTTTAAAGACAATCCTTACACCCTGATGCAGCTGACGTGGCACCGATGCTAACGTGGTTGATGACATGACAACTGAAGTGGCAGGTGACTTTGCATTACTACTAGCACATCTGTTGCGTGGCAACTGATGTAATAGATGGCGTGGCACAACTATTGGCATCGTTGCAGAATGTGTCTGACGTTGCACCAAATTGACATGTTAGGTGACGCAGGGTGGATCTGTGAATATCTTGGAGGTAGGTGTAAAGCGTGAATAGGTTGACGTTGTCATCCCCGGTTGTAACTACTATAAATTGATAGGTGTGTGAAACTTTACCATGTTAAAGCCGCGTGTAAGCGCAAGATGACCATTGATGGTGCGTGTGGCGTGATGATGGAGCTGATCCGACATGTTGATGTACGGGGTTACCGTTGGTGGGCGTGAAAGCGTATGGAAGAGACGTGGTATTACCATTTGAGGCGCATAGTGGCGCGGTAATGGAGCTGATCCGACACGTCGAGCATCTTTGAACGAGGCATCTTGTTAAACAACGAGGCTTCCCTATACAAGGCATCCTTAGGCGGGGCTTCTCTAAACGAGACATTTCGTTGGGTTTCTTGAAGAAAGACTTAGATAGCGAGGTTTCCTTGGACAGGGCATATGAAGATCTTAGAGTGCGGAAGCGTGAGTTTGCTGGTTGACCGTCGCCGCCGAGGATGGGGCTAATAGTGTCATCCCAGACGGTGACTACATAAACTGGTAGATTATTTATCAGAGATCTAAAGGCTTTCATACCATCTCAAAAATAAGAGAAAGAGTATAGAACTTTGTATTATATTGATGTGTGAGACATGCAATACAAGAGTACATTGAGTTTATAGTAGTGCATAAAAGAACCGTGGAACCGAAACCGTGAGAACCGAATGAATTTTCGGTTCTCACGGTTTCGATTCCGGTTCCTAAAATAAGGAACCGTTGAGACCGGTTCTAGTTCTGATTTTTGGCTCACGGTTCGGTTCCCGAACCGGAATCGATATATATATATATATATATATATATATATATATATAATATAATATAATATAATTATACTTGTGGGCTACTAATACTGGGCTTTGGACGTGGGCTGTGGAGTGTGGGCTGTGCTTTTTCAGATTTTAGATTATCAATTTAACAGATAGACATAATACAGATATTGGATAAAACATAAAAAATTAAAATCACAAATTTTAAACTCAAAACTCAAAACCTAAACCTAAGTTTACCACTTTACCTAACCTCTCAAACTCACTCCGCGGCTCCACCTCCCCTCTCAGCCTCTCGGCCCTCTCAGTCTCTCACTATCTTAAGTCTCAACTCACTGGTCTCTATTCTCTATCTTCTCAGAACTCAGAAATCTCTTCGGACTCGCCTCAGATCACAGTCTCACAACTCTCGCGGCGCCGACTCTGATTTATTGATTCGTGGATTCGGTCGGATCGGTCTTTGTCTTCTCAGATCTTTAACTTCCGGTCTCAGTTTGGAAGGTATTTCGTAGCTCTCTTATCTTCTCAGATCTTTTGCTTTTAGATTCGTGAAAATGGATTGTGGATACAAACTTTTTATATGTGATTGTTCTACTTGGGTCTTTAGGGTTTGATCCATCCATCTTGTTCATATATTTGGGGGTTCAGGGTTTTTCCATCAATTAGTCCTTTGGTTTGATTTGGGTCCTTTTCGATTTCTCTCTCTAGTGAATGATGAACGATCAATTTTTGTTAGCAGCTACAATGGAGGAGTCATTGCTGCTGTTGCCAAATGATGTTGGATTGTTGAATGTTGATTCAGTTTTTTTTTTGTTTTTACTTTTTTGTACTTCTAATGGAGTAACTGAATTTATGGGATGTAATATTTTTATATTGTGTGTTTATTTATGTTATTGTATTTGTATTTTTTTCAAGGGAAATTAAAATAATATTGAAAAGTCAGCTTGGTCAACGGTTCCATAGAATCGAACCGGAACCGAACCGTGAAAACGGTTAGGTTCTAGTTTGGTTCCACTGCCCACGATTCCGGTTCCAGCAGGAACCGAAGGAACCGAACCGTGTGCACCCTTAGTTTATAGCAAGTAATTACCATATAAGGTACATAATGCTATATATGGTAATGAGGGTATGTTAAGACAACTACCATATAAGGTAATGTTATATATGATATTGATATATTATAAAATATATTATAACAATACATGGCAACAATATATTATAAAATATATTCTAACATGAAGAATAAAATGTTTGTTATTAATTTTATTTTATGAATTGTTATTAGGTTATGATAAGTAGCTTCTTCCTTTTTTATTACTAAAAATGCACTTACTCACAGACATTTTTTCCTGAGCTCAAACTTCTTTCTTCTTCTTTGTAGATGAAAATTTATATACCGGTTAGATGTTGTTTAATAGTTATAATAGCTTGATTCATTTTATATTATGACATTGTAAGAAGTAAGAACAATTTCATTTCAATTTATCAATTAACAAGTATGTGAAATATATATATATATTTTTGTGATTTTTGTTTATTATGTTTATATATATTTATATAAGCAACTTGTTCAACCTATTTCATTTTTTTGAATATTCGAATAATCTGAGTAACCCGAACAAAGGATTGAGATTTCTTGGATTTCTTGCACCATGGATCGGACTTGCCTCATTGGGCCGCCCAACTAGCCCTGAGTCTATCTAACTTACAAGTTAGAAGCAAATAGGGCTGCAAATGAGTCGAACCGAGCAGAGCCGAGCTTAGGTTTGCTCGGGCTTGGTTTGTTTATTTATAGGGTTTGCTCAGGCTCGGGCTCGGCTTATGACGAGCTCAAAAAATTGAGCTCGGGCTCGGGCTCGGGCTCGTTAATTTTTTTTTTTTTTTATATATATATAAAAAATTACTTCTCAAAATTAATTAGTATTCGACAAAAAAATAAATAAATAAAAAAATTTTCGGAAGATAAACACTACCTGTTTTATAAGAACAACTGAGCAAGTCTGAACTTACAACACTTAACGAAAAAAAAAAATTACAAGAATTAAAGTAAGGTGATACCTAATAATACAAAATCGCGGTTGTCTAGATTCATGGAATTAAAGTGAAAGTAAAGTTTTGCCAAAAAATTAATTGATGCAGTACCTAATTGATGCGGATGACGTCGATAGCGAGGACAGAGGACGGCGACCGACGATGACTAGGATGGAGGAATAGTGACACTGACGACGGTAGGACAACGGACGACGTCTATGCTGAGGACAGAGAACCGCGATGATGAGGACAGACGATGCGTTCAGATCTGAGAAAGAGAGTTATGTCGATTGAGTTGATTAGAGAAAGACAGAGAGTTAGTTGTGTAGGTAGAAGGGTTGTCGTCAGTTGACTAAGCTGGTGGAGTTGATTCATGACTCGTGAGTGAGAAAGAGAGATAGACTGACGATGGGATTTGTTGTGGAAAAGAGGCAGATCTGAATGGTGGAGTGCAGTTTTAGGGTTTTTGATATCTTACAAAATCAACGGATGAGATGGGTTCTAATTTAATGGGTGAGATGAAATCTTATTTGGGCTATGGTGGATTTTCTTTGGACTAGTGAGTTATAATTCTTGGGCCATATTAATGAAAAATATGAGCTGGGCCAACTTTAAAAATAATATGGACTAAACATTTTAAATGTACAATAAAAATAAATGGGCCTGATATATATAATGGGCATGATATATATAATGGGCCTAATACAAGCCTTGTTCACGAGCCTTAACGAGCCCATATTTACGAGCCTATGCGAGCCGAACCCAACGTTGCTCGGACTCGGCTCGTTTAGAAAACGAGCTAGTTTAGAAATTGGGTTCGAGCTCAGCTCGTTTATTTAATGAATGAGTTCGAGCCGAACTCTTAGCGAGTTGAGCCCGAACTATTCATGAACAGCTCGATTCATTTGCAGCCCTAGAAGCAAAGAATATTTTGGCAAGGTGAAGGCAGCAATTTAAATTATGAGATTTGCAATTTTTGATAATATATTTTGGGAAATGATATTTTAACTTTGCTTTTTATTTTATTTTGGGCAGAGTAATATATATGGTCCCAAATATATCTCTCATGAACAAGTCAACAGTAGGGTAAGAGAGAGAAGGATAAATTTTGATAGAAATAGCATTGGCTGTTACGCCAAGTCGGTTAATTTGTTGAAGGGTCATAATTTTGCAGTTTGAGAAAATGACTTAATATTTTTATTACCCTTCACGAAAGAAATATACATCAGTGCCAAATGGCTAAAGCCATAACGAGAAAAATACAATTTTTGTATAAATTATTATTGCAGTATATGTTTATTTTTAAAACGTACGGATCCTTAACAACTTGTTATGTTTGATCAGTAATGATTGCTCTCAAATTCCAACCAAATTATTATTATTTTTTTATCTTTTATCTTTTATCGGATGATATGGGTACCTTTACCCATTTTGCTCTGCGGGTGCTTATTTAATTCACCCGGAGCATGAAAGATTTAAGATTAAAAAAATTATTTCAAAATTTTACTTAATTATTTTTAAATTTTAAACATCGTATTCGATGCTTCCAATGTAATGATAGAGTTTTTTATAAAAATAAATTTGCGATTGATCTATAACCCAAAATTTGTAGTGACTGCCGAATCATTATTATTATTATTATTATTATTTTTTTTATAAGTAAAATTATTAATTTTTCATCTCGGTGAGTGATTTTTTCTTTTAAAAATTTTTATAGTGAAAGATTTATAATCTCGTGACAGCCAAATCATTATATAATACAGTACTGAAAGATTAAGAGAGTAAATTAATGTAATTGCTGTTGCGCAAAGACTTCAATGTTATTTTACGTGCCAATACAAATTAATCATCATTCTCGGGCGTGTGTTAAGATCTTGGAATTATCATTTTCTCAAGAATATTTTAGTAATGCGTGGGACATGTTAAGTCATCAAAGCTAGTGCCCAATTTTACTTGTTTAATTCATGTCTAAAACGGATACATATAATATTACAGAATGTATTGTTATACAAATATGTAGCGTACGTCCAAAAAGAGTATGACTAGCGAGCTTCATTTGAAGCATCAATGGAAACAATAAGAAAATAAAAGTATCCTCGATAACTTATAGTGGTGAACTAATTAAAGACATCTCTCTCAATGTTGGTGGCACGTTTAATTAACTTTTTGACAACGTTTCTAAAGGGACGGGTATGTTACATAGTACTTAATTACATCCATAATAGTTAATAGTTAGATGTTACTACTATAATATTTCAATGAATACTTCAAACATAAAGAGAGGACCTAGCTATATACTACTATTAACTAACTTGTTTGGACTCATTCTATAACAAACTCAACCAAAATGTTAATTTGTTATGTTAGTAACATACTTTGAATAAATTTTACCGTGGGTTTCAAGTGCAGAATGCAGATAAAGGACAACCAATGTAAAAGTTTATCATTACTAATATGAACATGAATTTCATGAATACACAACTATGTGGTCGGCTTGAATTAGACTATGATCTAAATACAGATAGGTGGAAATATAGAATTTATGTAGCCGACTCCAAATAATTGAGAAAAATCCTTATTGCAGTTATATAATTTGAATAGAGCCATCATGAGGATCAAACTTAAGTCACTAGTACACAAATTAACCTTTATTACTAGATTTCTGTCTCAATTTACATGCTTTGAAAATTACAATTTACTTCATTAACAGTAATATTAGTAATTCCTATGCATGGCTTCTCAGTTCCCTTTGGAAGAAGCTTTATGTGCCACACAAATTATATGGAATTCATCATCTGAATTTATAAGCCCATTACTTCAAATCCCACATATATATAGCAAGCCAGCCCTTTTAGTTCTCGCCACCGTATGGAGATTCACTGAAGGTTGGAGGAACCACAACAGAAGAAGAAACCTTGAACCTCTTACTCCTCGAAACCTCGCTCCGGCCGATACTGGCATCTGGACTATCCACCCACCCCACAATCTGATCTGCATACCCTTGATCACCACCAAAAAGTTCCCCAATATCCGATCCATCCGAGTCCAACCCGGGATGCCGGAATCCGACCCACTCGGCACTGCTACAATCTGACACACTCGAGTTCTCCCAAGGAGATGATGGCTGATCATGATCAGGCACCACATGGGGCACAATGATGCTTGGTTGCACCACCTTGTCAATATTCTTGATATCAACTGGACTTTGGTGGTATTGGTAACTCCTAAAGTGAAATATATTAGCAAAAGTGAAGTGGTCACTTACCCTACTCTTGGATGACTTGTTATCTGATGACCTAGCCATGATGTTTTGCAAATTCTTGCTCAGCTTAGCTTTCAAGGAAGAGAAGCTCAGCCCGTGTCGCGCATCCGGTTCGGGGACTAATCCGCCATTACAAGGGGACGAGCCCGATTGACACGAGCCGGGGCTCACTGCTGCGAAGTTGGTTCGAGCATTTTCGCCACGTAGGGCTCGGGCAGCTTCATCGTAGGCTCGAGCAGCTTCTTCAGGGGTGTCATAAGTTCCGAGCCATAGTCGAACGCGTTGAGATGAGTCCTTGATCTCAGCAACCCATCTCCCGGAAGGCCTTTGTCGCACACCGACGAATCTCCGAACGGCTGATTTGGTTGGTTGTGCCATGTTGGTGGTGGCCATGGCTGTCTTCGTGGATTCGGATCCGGCCATGTTTAGGGTTTTCTGTTGGTGGTTCAATGGGGGACTACTAGTTGACAGTGGTTCTGTGTGAAATACGGAATGGTACCATATATATAGTGTGAATCTATAGGAGTAAAGTTATAGTAGTATGTATGTTTCTCAATTATTGGTTTGTTTTTTTTCCGATTAAACGTTAGTGTCAATCTTTTGCATGCATGACGTTCGTACTTCCAAGATATACATACTCAATCGGCTAAGCTTGGCTAGCTTGTGATAGAACTCGAGCATTCCTAGCTAAATGCCATCTTATTTGTGAATAAAACAAATTTGATTAGATATACAGTATTCTGTACTGGGGTGCAAAAGATATCGATGGAATGTGATTGAACTCATCCATGCCAATTGATTAAGCATGAACCATTTGATTTTCTTAAAATGTACCTGCAGAGCATGTGATGTTAGCTAGCTATCACAAATGTCCATGCAATAAGACAAATTTATGATTTAATTCAGAACCAAAGAATTACTTTATTTAAATAAATCTAGTGCTAGCCTACATTTTGAATTCTGTTATATATAATAAGGTTGGAGGCTAGTTCCTTTTTTATTATTTAGATTATTATTTTTTAATTATTGGCAAAATAACATACATCACTTACATATTCACTTTAATACTATAAAAATTATTATTTTTCTAATTATTTAAAATAAAAATTTCTAAACAAAAATTAATATGATTAGTAGCAATCTCGATCTCTTTCTCTATTCATATTAAATGCCTATGAGATATACTCCACCAATCCCAAAATAAGTGTTGCATTTAAAAATTCAATGTACTATTTTTTTGTAATATTATCAATTTAACCTTCATGCATAAAACATTATATATATATATATAAACAAAAAAAAGTAAATCATCACATCACTGTGGACCCATTAAGCGTATATTTGATAATTTATTCACTACTAATACAATAAAAATTAATAAAAAATATTCTTTTAAAAAATTAGATTCCCAAAAAGAGATTTTTTTTTTTAAAACAAAAGGAGTATATATTTTTTTGAAGGGTCATGCCTAAAATATTAGATTGCCATGTATGAATCATTCTAAGTTAGCAAAATTAATATATTTTGTGATTAGCTGCCAAGAAGCATTTATAATGATTGTTCATCCTTTCTCATTCTCCTCCACAAGATGATATACTTTTTAGTCACTTTCATGCATTGTTCATTCTCAAACTTCTATATAAGAGAAAAAAAATGAAGTTAAAATCCAATCAAGAGTAGATATCAACCCGATCAATAGACTCCCCCCTTTGGATTGATTTCATCCCTTTCAGTACACCACGAAATATAGGTGTACTTCAAATATAAGTTAAAATATAATTTTATTTTTCTTATTTATTTATTTGCATTCTCTCATTTTTTTTTCCTAAACTGACAGTTACATTTTGATTTGGTTCCAAACTTCCAAAAAGCCTATATATATCTCCTACCAACCAAATGGGGTCCCTTGAAAGATGCCAAATCGTCCTTAATTCGGCTTGGGAACCCTGGCTCTGTGCAAGCTGAGCCGAATTGCCTACAAGAGAATAAAATCAGCGAGAAGCCGACAAAAAGAAAGGCGATCATTTTGTCGGCTTGTAAATGAAGAACGGTTTTAAAACGTTGGAATTAGAATTTTAAAATCCGGCGGGAAAGGTGAGTCTGTTTGGTAGTGACGTGGAGGCAACCCCTTGGAATTTAGAACTTGGAGACAGAATGATTGGTGGGGCCTCACTACACCATATCGTGTCCTTTGTGCTGTTTTGTATTGCAATGGCCAATAATACCCCTCCCTAATCATGCACCAATCATCCCTAGAATTTGAACTACAGTAATTTATTTGAAACTTGGAGGGTTATTAGGGAAATTAATTAAAATTGTCTTATTATTAAAGCTGTGGCCATTGGATTAATTAGTAATATGTTGCTCATTCAAATGCACCTTAGATACCCTACATTTTCATTCCTCCATTGATGGAAATGAGAGATTTGTTGTGAAGCTAGGTGGATTTTGCACAACAAATGGTCTAGTTTCATGGTGGCCGATCCACTCGATAGTTTAATAACTATATATATATATATGATTCTTTGATTAATTAATTACTTATTTTGCATGATTTGGTTACTTCTCCAATCATGAATTAGGGCTGAAACAAGTCCATCTTACATGATTGACAGTTGATATTTTTAACATATCAATCTAATGTAAAGTTTGCAACAATAACAGCATTTATTGATACTTGTCGGATATTAGATGGTATAGAACAATGTTACATAGGCCTGGTGGTGTTGCTAGAGTAGAAAGGACCATCAGTTGTCCCCATATATAGTCTTGAGTTCGATTCCCTCCTCCTTAATTATTAACACAGCATAAAAGAAAAAATATATATATATATACATTTATATCCATGAATGATTCAATGTATGAATCGATGTCAATATCATTTTTCATACATCATATAAATTAATCATAGACAAAAATGGTATTATGATTTTATATGTTATAAAATACATAATAAATATAAGTTTAAAGTATCTTTGCATTCATGTGGAAGTCACACGACCATGTTGTTGTTATCATTTTTTAATTTAGTAACTCTATTGTCCCATAAAAAATATTTTTTTTTGGCGGGAATTTTATTTTTTTAAGAGTGTAATTTTTAATGATATATATATATATATATATATATATTATTATAGCGGTAGAGAATGAATTTTCAAATATATGGTATGTCTATATGAGGTCATTGCTTTTATAACTTCAAGTAATGAGGGTAAATTAAAAATATTAAAAAATAGTACATTGAATTTTGAATTGAAACAATTAAAAATGAAAAGATGAACACCATTTATGAAAGATATAAAGTATACGATGCATTCTCGGAATTCGAAGGATATACCATTTCCCTCAATTTTACTGAAAGGTGGACCGGCAAGAAGCTAAGAATTCTCTCCTTGTCATCCTTGAGATATTAAAATAAAAAACCCAAGTATACATATAATAAAATTGTAATCAAATAAATCATCAACCTCCAATATATATATCTTTATTAATGTTGTGAGGCAGCAAGCTTTTCCCTGGGGGCATGTAAGCAAGGACGGAGCCAGAAATTATGTCCAAAGGGGCACAATGCAGTAAATGTTTTTGAGGTAGGGCAATTTTAATTTTTTTAAAGAATTATACATACAAAAATGAATTTTTCTAAAGCTGAGAGAGGAAATTTTAATTTTTTTAAGAATTATACATACAAAAATGAAATTTTTTAAAGTTGGCAGGGAGAAATTTTAAAACTTTGAAGAATTATACATATAAAAATGAAATTTTTTAAAGTTAAGAATGGCCAAATTTAAAATTTTAAAGAATTATGTATACAAAAATATAACTGGCTCCGTCCTTGCATGCAAGTTATAAAATGCCATTATAGAGTTCCAACAAATTTAAAAAGGGAAATGTAGAATGATTCTTCCATCACTTAAGTAGCCTCCAGAAATACAGCAGAGCATTTGGATGAGGTCTAGTGTGATTTCAATATATTATAGTTTATACAACAACCTGCCAACTAGCTAGACAGTTGATAAGTTCGTGCTATACAAACAAATAATTATTCCTTCATATCATATAATGATGCAAGTGCCTAGTCAAAACATTCATAAAATATCAGATAGAGAATTAATTAATCAAATGAGTGTTAAAATTACGCAACCAGAAAGGGTCGTTGTTATATACTACGTATTTCAATTAATGGATATATAGATATCGAACACAGTGTAGTTTCTTTGGTATGTATGAATAAAATGTGCAGAAGTTGAAGTCCGTTAAAGACCAATTTATATCTACTTAATTAGTGTGTTGAAGCAAGTTTGACCTGAAAATGATCTCCATATATATATATATGCATCATCTATTCATCAACTTTAATTAGAAAATTTAATTACACCATATATACAAGTTTATATAACTATATATGAAACAGAGGTCAGTGCTGCCGAACTCACTCTCTAGTCTCTAGGGCTGCAAATTTTCAAACTTGGCTTTATTAGCAGCCTCTGTCATTTCATGCCCCTGAATGAAGATATGAAACCACACATCCTCTAAAGGTCGACTTAAGGTTAGAAACTTGAACCCGACATGGCAATAACTCATATAAAAAATTACATATAATTATAGTAGGGTTGCTAGCCTAATCTACCCGAACACGCTCTTAATAGAAAGACTTTGGAATCATCCTAACAGGTTAGAGGCGAGTAAATAATTAATATATAAATAAATATTTTTTATTAGTTATCATTTTTCTTTTTTCGATGATCTTATGATAATTTTAACAATATTTTTGTTATTATGATATTCTTCTTAAATTTGTTCAAGTTTGAATTGTTTTTCTTAAAAAATATGTATATCAGGGCGCCCTAAACTCATCCCGACTCCAATACGGGGCATCTAGGACGGACCTAGAAAATTTCGTGAGGTGGGACAACCTTTAACAACAAAAGATAAATTTATGTCATGGGGAAATAGTGAAAATTTTCTATAATTTTAACAGGGGCAATTTAAAATTTTACAAGTATACTATACAATGAATAAAAAATAAAAATAAAAATAAAAATAAAAATAAAAATGGGTAAGTATAAAAAAAATTCAGTGGGGCACTGAATATGTATAGGTTTGAGAAAATATTGATTATTTGCCCCAGTGAAAAGCGATCGTAAGGGCCTATTGTAATTTTAAAAACAGTTCTCAATAACTTAGAAAATATAAAATTGTTCGTAGAGAATAATCTTTTATAGTTATCTGAAAACAAACCTCTTAATTTGTAATTGAGTTTTCAGAAAATTGAACTAAACAAGAGTTTTTTTTACACTTTTCAGTTTTTGAAACTGTTTCCATAGTTATAAACCAACTTACCCTATGATTTTTCTGAAAAAATTATTATATATGGATTTCTAGAATTCTCAATTTCTGTACCCCTGAATTTTTGGATCTCTGGATTTTTGGATCTTCCGATCCTCATGCCTCTATTTATAAATTTCTTGGATGAATAGGATGATAACAGGTGTCCTTTCTTGTTAAGAACACAAATATAACTGGATCAGGCCGGTTATATTATGATGATTATCCATTAAAATAATTATTTCCAAATATATTTAATTGAAAATAATTATATTTTTATTTAACTAATTGGACTCGGCTAATTAAATAATTTAAATTGACTAAGTTTGGGCTAATTAAATAATTTAATTAAATATGAGACCCATATTTGATGGGTCAATTTGCAAAGGAAAAATCCACGAAATTTCGGTGTCTACAAGGCCAAGCTCGATTTTGGTTGATACTTCGCGAACTCTGGTTGGGGTTGAGCTCTCCAATGAGCTTATGGGGATTAAGCTCTCCAACGAGCTCACACAGGTCCAAGGGGCAGCTCCCCAAGGTGTTTCTTTTAATTAGAAGCAAAATGTGGTGGTCACAATTGATTTGGGTTTGATCACAGTTGTGTTAAACTTCGATTACAACAAGCATGCATTCATTGATCAATCGAAGCTAAGTAAACATCGGATCACAGAGACTAAAGTGCAAGAAATATGGAGTTCATCAATCCATCCAAGATAAGTAAACATCGATCACATAGACTAGTGTAAGTTTCGTTTAAAACTTGGAGTTATTCGATTGATCCAAGTCACAGAGACTTCGATTGTCTTAAATAATAGAATTGGAATTTGTTTCCAAACGAGTTTCTTAACAAAAAAGTGATTCTATATAAATAATATTAGGTCTTTGTGGGAACCTAATAGCCCCGCAGAGAGACCACATGACTCGTCAAGGGTGAATTCAGGAATTGTCAATGGAGTGTGTTAATATTTCTTTGGTTGGGCTAATACTAGTAATAAATTTTTTTTTTTTTTTGGTGGGCTTGAGTGGGATCTGCCAGTGTGACTCGTGCGAGGTGCCCCCCTCCCCCCACACGGATCGAGTAAAACTCGAATTATGTCTCTGAGTGTGACCCTAAAAAATTATTTGCACCTAAAAAAAATCAATTTTTAAACCTGACGCTTCACAAGGCTCGGCCAACCACTTGATTGCTCTTAGTTGATTGTATTATTATTGACAAGAAAAGTGTGAGAACCTCCTAATCTGCAATGAATTTCTGTAAAAGGTTTTATGGTAAGAGATAGAGAGAATCCAAGTCTCTTTCATACACGGGAGGTCAAAAAAAAGAAAAGAAGGTACTTTCATATACACCAGACATATTTATATGTTTATATATTGCATGACCAAACAATTATGAGTTATTTGTAAACTATAATTATTTGTGTTAAGTTATTCATCACAAATAAACATAAATCCCATAATCTTAGAACTTCGCTATTTTCAAATAATCTATAATGCATAAATAAATACTAGTTAGATATAAATACCTCGATTTATGATATCAAATTTTGTTGAGATTAAGTTCAATGTCCAGATCTTTTAACCACGAACTAAACTGTAACTCTGATCAATAGGCAAAGCATGGAAACGGTTTCTCTCTCTTGGCCTTTTGCACACATAAAACTTTAACTACCAAATAATATGTCACATGTCCAAACTATGTGGGTTACAATTAAATAAATAATCTTATATTATTAAGTAGTTGAATATGATTGAAATTGTCCCCTACTTTACTTACAAATGTTATAACTTATTATGATCAGGAGTTATGAAAATCCATGAATTTTTTAATGATCGTGATATGATTTAAAATGTATGCTTTATATGCTTGAATTGGCAAGTTAGTACAGGATTTTGTTTGAAAATCTAATATGTGTTCCCCTTATATATGTTACAAGATAAATAATAGTACTACAAATCACTACTATGTCTATGTGTAAATTTGTATAGAAGGCCCATTATGGACTGGGAGACAGTTTTGGGTTCAAAGTCCAAAGTCCAAACTCCATATTGTTTCACTATTTTGGGATTGATTTGATGACTTCAAACTTTATAAGGATTATATGCCATAAAGGCTTGTGGTTACGTCAAAAATGAGCTGTCCTAAAAAGAATAAAATAAATGACTTATTATTATTTTAAAAGTATAATTAAATAAAAATTACCTACCAACCAAACGTGCTCATAGTCTCCCAAAATTCATTGTTTTTTATTCAAACTCATCTTTACACTCAACAATTTTAATTTTTTTTTTCTTTTAGAAAAAAATTGATACCCACATCCATCAAAAGCATCTTAACACTCCACAGTTTATCTAAATAAATCATGAACCGTGTGATCCAGTTGTATTTCATTTATCTTTCAAAGTAAATAATGAGGATTTGAGTCTCCCAAGAAGAGTAAAATGAAGGTGTAAGTGATCTGTGAGAGTTTAATGCTAATGAAAAAAAAAACCATTTATAATACATTTTTAGCTACCTAATTCACATAAAAAAAACAAAAGTTAGGTTGATGATGAGCCTTACAAGTTACAACATGACTACATGGGTCTCTGCTACCTATTCAAAGAATTAGACTAAACAAATTAATTTAACATATTCCTCCCATATAAATTACAAAATTTTATAATTTTCTTTTCTCATAACTCACTTTTCAAATATTAATCATTGAGAACAAAAAGGTAAATCACACACTCTTATAGCCTTGTGAATCAATTAAAAAAAGTACAAGTGTAAGTGCACCTTTTTTTTTTTTTTTTTTTTTTTTTTTTTTTTTCTTTTTTTTGCTCATATTTTAAATTATTCCCTTTGGCCCCAAAAGCAGTTTGAAGTACATACATTATTACAGTAAAAAAAATTTCTTATCATTTGTTGCATATGATAGTACAATATTGTAGCACTTTCGGTAACTTATTTCGAAAAAATATATTATGATTTATTGTGTCTCAAAATAATGTGCTGGACATCATTACGAAACATCAATTGATCATGGTTCGTATATTGATTTTATATTCTTTGATGTCTCAAAACAATTTGTTGACTTTACTAATTCTCAAAATAAATTATTGAGCATTTGTACAGCACCAAATTACTTAGGGCCTGTTTACTAACAGGAATGATTCCTGATTTCTGCTGTCAATCCCTAAAATTGAGAATTAAAAGTAAAAATTGTGTCTAGTAAAATACTTTCACTTTTTTATTTTAAGAAAGTACTTCCTAATTTTGTGAAGAGAGGAGAAAGTGAAAAATCTTTACTTTCTATATTTTCTACACTGTTTGTAGAAATCAATTTCTCTATTGTAGCACTGTTTATAATATATATATATATCTATATCCAAACTAATCATCTGTATCACCCACCTCCTCTCCACCACGGTCATTGCCACTGCCACTTCCTCGCCGTCGACAACCACCACCACTTCCTCGCCGTCGAAAACCACCGCCATTGCCGACAACCACCACCATCATCGCTCTTCTCTTCTCTCTACCACCACAAACTGCTACCAAACACCGTCGAAAACTGAAACCCCTTTATCGTTTTGAAAGAGCAAGGTTAATATGAAATTCCTCCTCAAAGAAGTTAAAATCAACGGAATTCTCTGCCGAATCAAAGACCCTGGTGGTCTCAAATGCCGCCGCCGCCGCCAATGGAGTTCGAGTCGCATTCGATGAGAGGAGAGAGAAGACATAAACATTTTCTCTCTCTACTGGTTTAACCTAAGCCCACTGGGCAAGGCAAGGAATCTGACAATTGGGCATCTTCTACTCTGCTTTCAAAAGTCGAAAATCTTTAAAAAAGAAAAGACATGAAAAATTAACTACAAAGAAGAATAGACTCACCTCTTCGGATCCAAATATGCTCCAGTGCACCTCTTACTGGAGCAGATCCAGTGCAGATCCAGGGGCTGAGGTGAAACCACCTCACTCCATTTGCCACATCATCGGTCCAGTCAGTACTTAGTCACCACCCAATCAGCATTTACCCAAAAAAAATTACTATGTACTATTTTTATTTACCACATGTACGAATACCCTATACACTTATACTAATATATCATACACTTATACATTATACAAAATCAAAATACATTATTTACAATTACATTTAATATTTTTTTTTTTGTTAAAAATTAGCCAAAATTACATAACCTAATTTCTCTCCTATGCTCTTTATCTTCGTCTGAAGTTCCACTGTTCTTCTTCCTTCCAACTACTGTAGTTTAATGTCTAGGGAGGAATCACATCCTCTAATATTCAACCTACTTCCTTTTACATACAAACATATATACTTTCTCTCTCTATATATCTCTCACACAAAACTACACTTTCTCTCTCTAAAAAACCCATCAAAGATTCGTTTTTCGTAGATCCTTGATTTTACATAGATCCCTTTTTCCCATCTCCTCTTTCTCTAAGATCTCTCTCAGAGATCGTCGTCCTTGCCCAACCATCTATCTGATTTTGGTATGCTCTCAAATTTTCACGACAACTACAGTAATTAGGGTTTGGTTCGATCAAAATTGCTATTAAAATCAAACCCAGATTCTGAAAAAATCGGTCTTGTTTTTTATTCTCCGGCCAAATTTCAATTTGGTTTATGAAATTTTCTCACTTACGGTTTTTGTCAAATTTGAATTTTAGTGTTGGTTATTTTGGTGATCCATCTCAAATTCTGTATCCCCTTTATATAGAAATATCAGGGGCTCAGTTTAGAAAGAGAGCGGGCGGCGAGGTATGGTTGACAATTGCAATAGGGGAAAATCAAAGAAGTCTATTGAAGAATCTGAGACCATGAATCTATCAATATGTCGTCCAATATAGCTCCAGATTTAATTAATTTTTGTACAAAACAAGAACCCCAATTAACTATTCATTAAATTCACAGTCTCTTCGAGTTCTTACTGTGTGTATATGTCGGTGTATATATATATACATAGATTGGTGTCCGGCAATTACGGCGAAAAATGGTATTTGTCAATTTCTTTATCTATTTAATCAATTTTGGTGTCTGCTATCTCATTCCTCTCCTCATAGATGAGATATACATGCATGTTGGTGGTAGTAAGTAAATTTAACTTCCATGTTTAGAGAGAGAAAGTAGAGAGGAGAGAGAGAGTTCATCCCCCAAGTCACACTCACACATGGTATTGAAATTTTAGCAACGATTTATGGCTGTGAATTAAGTCGAGTTTGAGTATTTCTTGTTCAATTTCAGATCGCCAATTTCCAGTTTCTTACTTGTGTTCTTTTCTTTCTCTGCCTATGTTTGTTTGCTGGGAAAACAAAGAAAAAGAATAGAAAATAACAAAAAGAGTACCAATACCAACCCCTAGCCGCCAACAACCACCACCAAATCAATGACTATCCTAATCTGCTCTATCAGTCCTACTATACCCGCATCAATCATAGATCCATAACTTTATTCCAAAACCCAGATCAACGGTAAGAAGTGGTTCCAATCTCACAGACCCAGTTCGTCTGATTGCAACAACAATCTGGTCCAATCAAACTGAGTTGATGCATCAGAGATTGAATTATTTGTCGCTCTCAACTTCCCAACTAATTTCTCACCATCGCCGCCTCTATATATATGTGTGTGTGTATGTATCCGTGTATATATATATATATGTGTGTGTGTGTGTCTATATATGTGTGTGTCTATTGGTGTTGGGGCGGGGAAGAAAGAACAGAGAGGAGAGAAGGTGAGAACAGTGACTCTGATTTGATGATGTTCCATGGCGGCATGCGTCGTCATCACCACCACCATGACAATGGGTCCAAGTACCACCATCATGACAATGATGATGAGGCAGAGGCGGCGACGGCTGAGGGGTTCTTTACACTTGGCGTCGGGCGGCGATTATGTGGACCAGTTTGAGAAGAGAGTTTTTGGTTTATAGGCATATATCTGTGTATATATATACTGTTGAGGCTGAAATTCGCGCAATCCGATACGATATCGTTTTCCTGCAAGGAAGAGAGGAGAAGATCGATGAACCTTGACGGCACCGGTGTGGTGCCTTGTGATACCCCCGGATTTTCGAATGCGGGTTGGCCAGGCCCACGCCCGACTACCCGAGGATATCAAACAAATTAGCAATAATCGAACGCAGAATATAATTAAGATAAACATGAGTAAATAAAATTCACTGGAAAGAAACTAAATGAAAATCCTTTACGGAAAACTTCAGAATAAATCTTATAAATAAGAACCAGTCTGTTACAACCAACTTTTCCAATTATAATACAACTCGAGAATCCATCTGGTGGACCCCTAATCAAAAGCCAATACTAGAAAGCGAACAACTAAAAAAGAAGTCCACTGCTAAACCGTGAAGAACCTCTTACATCGTCGGTAGAATGAGTAGACGTCTCTGCTCAGCACGAACAAGCTCTAAGATCTAGAACCATCCGTTACCTGAAAAATAATAGTGGGTCAGGCCCACGAACAAGTTCTATCCTAACTACAATCCAAACAGAGACCCGATACGCAGATACATCCTAGACATCTCAATCATATCTATATAGTCCGTAAATAGATATATACATATAACCACACTACAGGACTTTCACTAGACTATGCTGAGGGTCTCAACCTGAATAGAAGGCAACATGCAAAAACGCACCTGAGTGGGCATGACTACCTAAGCCTAACAGGGTATACCTCAACCAACATAGCTAGCTATGCATCCTACTGTATATACGCTCCCTAACCAAATACAATGTTGAGCCGGTCAACTATTCGTCGCCAAAACACAACATATAATTAGGATTTAAATATTTTAATTAAATCCCTATCCTTCCTATTAACAGAAAATATAAACAACCATCCAATATGTCGTTCAACTATTTTAGTTGACAGAACATGAAACCATGTAGGATTTAACTGTTTTAGTTAATCCATTCCGTATGTATGAATGGGTTGGAATTAACGTTTTGATCTAATCCGTCCCTCCGTATGTCACCGTCCCATACCGGTACATACCATGCATATGATCCGTAAATGATGCAACAATATAAGTAGTACATCAAATAAAGTCCACATTATCCATATAGTTGATAAACACATAATTTAAACAAGTTATCAACTACAAATCCAGAATCCATCCATGTAATCAAACAAGACAAAGTTTACTAATTCGTCAAGCTAAATTTCAGCATTCATCCCTGTAATTGACAGAAAATATATATTTAATTCTTCAATTAATTCCAGGCCAACATCCAATTAGATTGACAGAACCTAAGTACTAGTTCAGCAATTTAAGTCCAAACCCTAATCCAAGTAATTGTAGTGAAATGCTTAATGTTACCGCAATTAAGATTACAAGCTTAAATCCATGCATTCCAGAAAAGTATTTAGTATTTCAACAATTAACATCCAGGATATGCCTAGCTCAAACTTGTTAATTAAATGATCCTAGCATGGCACCCCAACAAGATTTATAAATATATACATATTCCGTTAAATTGCTAAACTAAAAAAAAACAATTAAATTTCTTTCATTCGTTAACAACCTGCACTGCTGTATACCTTCCCACGCTTAAACCCCTGAGTATAAAGACCTTAATTTATTAAACATGGCTCTAGTATAGCATAATATAATGCTTGGAATCCATGTTCCAACTCTTTTTAATTTCCAGATGCAGTTTGCACAATTAAGTCTTTTCGGTCCGCTAAGTTCGTAAACTGCCTGCGTCTTGCCTTAGATTTTCCTACGGTTTAAAACCTTAGCATATAAATAAATTAATACATCCTAGGGCTTTAATATTTCTTGAATTAATATGTAAATCCATCTCCCTAACCCAAACACAGCTCAGAAAAACCACCATCGAACCAAACAACACACAAACAGCCCCAGAACACAAATAGGATCACAGAGCCTTCTCCAAATAAATGGAGCAGGCTCTAACCTGCCTAGAGCCGCCTCTTTTAGAGGTAGAGCTTGCTCTACTTCCTCTAGAGCAGGCTCTACTCATGGGGGAGCCGTCTCCTCCCTCCGTGGAGCCGTCTCTTTCCCCTTCTGTGAGCTTCAGTCCGTTCCTGCTTTGTTTCAGTCCGTCCTCTTCACCTCTGGTCTATTCCTAACACTTTGTTGGTCTTTAAAACTGATCTTAGGAGTTTAATTAACACCCAGTAGCATCCCATCAGTTTGCTATAACAGTAGGAATTAAAACAACAACAAAAAACAACAATCGTCTTAACACGTTTTTACAATCAAACACTGAATACAATCTTGCAACTACAATTCCATTCCAACCCTTCTGCTCCTCTTCAAAACTGAACCTAAGGTCTTATAACATCCCATTAACATCCCCATGACTTGTTCATAATAGTTCAATTCAATTACAGTGTTTAAAACCTTAACCAATTAAACATGCTTCCACCCCAAACTGCAAACCAGAGGTACCAGAACTTTAACAGAATAATTCCACACATATAGACATCTGATTTAGCATATAACAAACATGTATAATTTAATTAATGATCAATTAAAACCCTCGAGATAGTCTAAGGATGCATAGAATACAGGCAACGGGAGAGAGAAAGGAAAGAACTTGCCTTTACAGTTTTGGATTCAAAACTCTGTTGCTGTCGTTCTAAGTTTTTCCGGCAATCCCATTCACTGTTAAATCTCCTATTGCTCCATCTTCCCTTCTCCTACGTCCGTCCTGTAAGCCACGGCCAAATCCTCACCAAAGTAACTCTGTTTGTTTCTCACGACCCCTCTCAGTTCCTCTCAGTTGTTCTCTCAATACTCTGAACATAAATAAGGTCTGTGATTGCTAAAACCCTAAGATGACATATTGCTCTATATATATATAGACTTAATTGAAACCCTATTCCCTGTAGGATTAAAAATAGAGCCCTAATCTAAATACTAGTCGGCCCATAAACAGAGCCTACGTTTAAAATTTATGTCGGCTACACTTAGGTGACGTCTAAAAACTCACTTAACTTAATTACAATAATTTAAACCCAATAATGAAATTTACGCAACCAATACCGATAATTACCAATAAATCCATTCAGTCAAATAATAATATCATTAACGCAAATAATTCAAATAATTACAAATAGGTCCAACAATTCAAATAATAAAATAAAAATCCAATTAATTTAAATATCACAATTACCAATTAAACCAAGGAAAAATAAAACAACTAACAAATCAATTTAATGTATAACTATTTAAATTCACCCAACACTTAATTTAATTCAGAAAAGCCTAACCACATAAATACCAAAAACAAATAAAATAAATAATGAAAACAATAAAAGGAATATTAAAATTTCAATTATAACCCTTTTAAAACTAGGGGTCTTACATGCCTGCCAAGAGCTCTCCGACGATCAAATTAGTCACGGAGGTCTAAAAAGAAGGCAGGGATTAATCATAGTTTTTACGTCGTACCTTCTTTAATGGCTTGATACCCTATTTATGGTTGTCGATTGGAATCAAAATCGTTCCGTTGATGTCGATGGTTGACCTTATCTTCCGCTTGTGCGAAATCATAGGAGATTTATTACCAGATTTGTCGGGATATGATTTAATCATTTTGACCTCCTCCAGTTATAGTATGATTATTCTTACCTGTTGAACCACGTCAGATTTGATTTCATTATCCTAGATAATGAAATTTAATCAAACTTATCGAGGGTAGGGTAGGTTTATATTTTTTCCTATCAGTTGCCCCCTATTCCCAAGCTTGCACGTCTAGCTTTGAGAATGTAATAAATAATAATAATAATTTTATTTATTTATATTTTTTTTAAACCTCGGTGAACAGTACCCGCAGGTACTATTCACGTAAATAGTAACTCACAGAATTTTTTTTTTTTAATACCCCTGTGAACAGTACCCGCGGGCACTATTAATGTGAATAGTAACTCAGGAATTTTTTTTTTTTTTTTTTTTTTTTTTTTTTTGCACCCGAGGGAACAGTACTCTTCCTTTGATAAGGGAATAAATTATATAAGTTTCACTCCTTAATAAGGGAATTGAACTTTACGAGTTTTACTCAGCTCGTCCCTTTAGTAAAGGAATTGAACTTTATGAGTTTTACTCAGCTCACCTTTTTAATAAAGGATTTTTATTTACTATCCCTTATTGTAAGGGGATATTAATTATGGGATTCATCCAACCCAGGTCCTTGTAGTACAGGACATTCATTTATTATCCCTTATATTACGGGGATATGGATTATGAGATTCATTCAGCCCAGGTCCTTGTAATACAGGACATTCATTTACTATCCCTTATAGTATAGGGATACGGATTACGGGATTCATCCAACCCAGATCCTTGTAGTACAGGACATTCATTTATTATCCCTTATATTATGGGGATATGGATTATGGGATTCATTCAGCCCGGGTCCTTGTAATACAGGACACTCATTTATTATCCCTTATAGTACGGGGATACGGATTACGGGATTCACTCAGCCCGGGTTCTTGTAATACAGGACACTCATTTACTATCCCTTATAATACGGGGATACGGATTACGGGATTCACTCAGCCCGGGTCCTTGTAATACAGGACACTCATTTACTATCCCTTATAGTACGAGGATACTGCACGTATAAACTAAAAGGAATTTTATTAAAGAGTATCATTATTAAAAACAAAATAATATGTGATGGAGCTACCTTCCATTTAAAATGATTAACTAAGATGCCCCCAGTCTTTATTGTGAATGACTTGATAAGGCTAATTCCAACCGCGAGACAATTTCTAGTCGGTATACTCATCTGAGTCATTCTCATGATATGTGCTGTCACTCTGGCTGAAGAACGATTTCTTATATTTGGTATTATTTTCATCCCTGGCGAGAGGGCCTGGCCTCTTCTTGTCCTCTCCTTCCTTCCGTGCACTCATGGTGTCTTCAGCATTGATATGTTTTTGCGCTCTGACCAGCAACTTTATCATGCTAGTGGGAGGTTCTTTTGATAAGGAGAACAAGAATCTGGAGGTTTGGAGTCCTCCTATGAAAGCGGTCAAAGCTACCTTGTCGTCCGCCTCTTCTACCTGCAACATCTCTGCGTTGAATCGGGTGATGTATTCCCGAATCGACTCTTCCTTTTGTTGCTCCACGGTAAACAGGTAGGTAGCTGTGACACCCCCACATTTTTCACGCATAAGTTGATCAGGCTTATACACGAAAAACGATGGATATCAAAAACAATTGGCAATATACAAGCATGGAATACAAAATGATGATAATAAAAGAATTTAGACAGGAAAGAAACACTAAATAATAAAACATCCATCCATCCTTTATTGAATACAGTACTTCGATATACAACTTGAAAATCCTATGTCAAGGATCCCTAAATATTAACCTGAGAGTTCAACGTCGAAAGTAAATAAAACTGAAACTAAAGTAATACATAAAACTTTTACCCTGCACAGGATCGTAAGAGTAGATGAGTTCGGATGGTGGTCCCACACTGCTAAGCCTCAACCCTGGAATGGGTACTGACCGTATCCTGAAATATCAACAATGGTGGGTCAACCCCACGAGCAATTCCTCTCTACTATGACCCAAATCAGAGAATCAAATAAATTAATCATTATGAATCGGATGGGTACTATATTTGTATACATCCTAATGGAACTACCCAATGTATAATATGACCTCAACCAGAATAGACGGTGATCACTTAGACTCACACTAGGTGGTTAAGTGTCGTCTTTCCCTACCCGGGAAATCAGCTATTATACATGGTGCACGATACTGACAACACAGACTATAACGAACTACACAGTGATAACACCTCTCAATGTACTGATGAATATACTGAGCATATCAATTAGGCAACACATGCCAATAATATTACTAAATATACTGAGTACGTCAATTAGGCAACACATGCCAATAATATTAATAAATATACTGAGTACGTCAATTAGGCAACACATGCCAATAATATTAATAAATATACTGAGTATGTCAATTAGGCAACACATGCCAATAATATTAAACCACATACCCCGACAGCCACACATCTGTCTATCGCAACGAATGCATAAGGTATAAATGAGTCTAAACTTATTAGCCAGCTCACATGGTTCTATATGGCAACACATCCATATAATATAAATGCGACATAATTAAACAGTCCATTTATTTCCTGAAATGCACACAGCATAATAATCATGGTTTATATATCATTTAACAGTATAAACATCCCATAAGATATCATGGATAATTTATATGACTAAAACCATGGCATTATTTAACAGTAATGTTTGATACCATTTAATAAAATAATAACATTATGTATATTTAACAATGTCGTTAAATAAATCACATTCATATCCGTACTGTAAACGAGCCAATAAATGTCTAGAAAAGATTAATCGGCCATAAGAATAATTTATGGGTAATAAAATAATAATTTCGTGACCCGTTAAACCCGTAAATACCAACACAGGCCCTAAAAATCCAAGTTTAAGGTTCTGGAATTTACAAAAATGGCCCTAGGGGTATTCTGGTAATTTCCAGTAGCTGAAAGGGCCCTTCACGCACCCCCACGCGCCGCCCTAAGCTTCCCCACGCGCAGCCAACTCATTCCCACACGCGCACGCGCCTACACGCGCCATCACGCGCGTCTAGAACCTGCCACGTGCGTGCACGCGCTCCCACGGGCCCTCTAATGCGCGGCTCTTGATTCGGTGGTTGCATGGACTTTGTTGTGGGCGCGCTACACTGGATAATTCTATCTTAGTTCTTCTAATCCAAGGGTCCTGGTTCGCGCGCGCACCATCCTATGGTGTATTGGACTACACCGAATCAATCTGCTGATTAGTTACTCATCTAACGGCCGGATATCCATGCGCACAGTAACTATAGTGCGCCGTATCACACCGGATTACTCCGGTCATCTCCCCCATTGCCGGCGACCGGAAAACTCGCCGGAAGGTCGCCAGAAATTACAGAAAAATTCTGAAAATTGCCCAAAAATTCTAGAAAAATTTCTAAAGCCTTAAATAACAATTCTTAAGATTCAATTAATTACCTAGGCCAATAATAAATTATTTAACCCTTAAATATTTAATATCACATTATTTTAATAAATTGAATATTTAATTTATCATTGTCCTAGCATGGTTTCTAACCTAAAAAAATAGCCGAATAAATGTAATGAATAATTTATGAACTCAAAGGGGAAAAGTAGATAATAACTTGCTTTTTGGATTTAAAATAAATCCGCCGGTTGCGCGTAGTCGGGTAAATTTCTTCTACACCGGTCCAAGCTCCTTTCTTTCTCTCTCTTCCTTTCCACACTTTTACAATGGCTTACTGAAAGCTATAACTTTTTCTAACTCCCGTCCATTCCTTCTAAGGTAGGCTAACTAATTTATATATAATTTATATAATATAAATATTACAAATATCAAATTTCTATTTAATACCAAAACCTTCCCACCAACATTTCATTAATGGAAATGCCCCATTAGTCATGTTAATTGACCTTACCATTACATTCTACTCTAATGTCAATAAAAACATCATGACATTGGTTTAATAAGATTATTAATATTATTTCTATTATTATCCTTATAACTATTATTATTATTAATAAATTATTATTATTATTATTAAAAAAAATTATTATTATTATAATATTATTATTATTATTCTTATTATTACATAAGAATACAATACAATCACAATAATACTTTACAATACACATATATTACTTTAATTAGCTAATATGGATTAATATACAACATAACCAACAATTAACATTATAAAATAATAATACATGCACACACAAACAATATATATTTACTAATGTAGCATATAACATAAAAAGTGAATAAATCTACACATTAACTATACGGAATTAATTTAAAATAAACGCTTTTAAAAATACGGGGTATTACAGTAGCCGGCCTCCTATGCCTCTGACCTGCAATGAAGTGGCTCACAAACTGCTTACTCAATTCTTTGAAAGTGTTGATGGTTTCTGGCTTCAACCTGTTGAACCAAACTCTCGCTGATCCCTTAAGTGTAGTGGGAAAAGCTCGGCACATGATTTCATCTGGAACAGCGTGTAAATGCATAAGAGCTTGAAAAGTTTTTAGGTGATCGAGGGGATCTTTGGTCCCATCGAAGCTTTCGAACGAGGGCATCCTGAACTTGCTAGGTAGTGGACATTTCATAACGGCGGGGCTGAAAGACAAGTTGGTCCTTTGTACCAGGTCATCTACGGTGGCAGGACCTTTCCCTTTCATAGATTGTATTACATCTTCCATTTTCCCCTTGAGATCCTTGATCTGCAAGTCGAGATGGGTAACTTTCTTTGTCTTTTCCTTAAGACAGAAGGCTATGCTTTTAGGAGGTCGGGAACTCCGTAGGAGAGATGGGTGAACCACATCTCTATGTCGGGTTCCCACCTGGCTTTGTTCCACTTCAGTCTCATTTTGGGGGAATGATTATCCCTCTCTTCAAGATTCCCATTACCTCCGTTTGGACTTGAAAGATCTTGTCCTGAAAAGTTTTGTTGAACCGGTGGAACAAGGTGTTGCAAGAGCGTTGCATTTTGCTGAATCAACTGGTTCATACCCTGACTCAGAGTTTGAACCTGTAGTTCCAACGCTGCAAGCCGTGTCTGGTCGTTTGGGACGTCCAGGTTTTCACCTGACTCTACCTTTTGACCAGATCCCTGCAACGGTGTTCCTTCGGTAACCATATCGGACTGCAAACGTATATACCCAATGAGTAATTAATTGATTCAAGGGAATCGTCGTTCCCACAGACAGCGCCAACTGTTGAGGCTGAAATTCGCGCAGTCCGATACGATACCGTTTTCCTACAAGGAAGAGAGGAGAAGATCGATGAACCTTGACGGCACCGGTGTGGTGCCTGCCAAGAGCTCTCCGACGATCAAATTAGTCACGGAGGTCTAAAAAGAAGGCAGGGATTAATCATAGTTTTTACGTCGTATCTTCTTTAATGGCTTGATGCCCTATTTATGGCTGTCGATTGGAATCAAAATCGTTCCGTTGATGTCGATGGTTGACCTTATCTTCCGCTTGTGCGAAATCATAGGAGATTTATTACCAGATTTGTCAGGATATGATTTAATCATTTTGACCTCCTCCAGTTATAGAAGGATTATTCTTACCTGTTGAACCACGTCAGATTTGATCTCATTATCCTAGATAATGAAATCTAATCAAACTTATCGAGGGTAGGGTAGGTTTATATTTTTCCCTATCATATACATCAGATCAGTTTTGGGGAATCTTAATTTTGGTTTTGGGGGAAATTTTGGGTTGAAAATGAAATACAGAAAGAGAAGGTATATTAAAAACGTATAAGCAAAACAGAATGAGTATAAACAAATCGTATAAGGAAAACTACAGTTCTTCTCTCTTTTACCTGCCTTGCCACATCAGTCGCGGGGCCCACCACTGGACCGGTTCCAGTGAGAAGCGAATGGAGAAGATTTTCTTCCCACCTCTTTTTGAAATCTCTGAAGCATAAGACGCTTTTGTTCAAGCTCCGCGGCGTAAGGATCAAGCTGACCCTCACCCTGTTAGGCAAGCTTTTGATTTTGATCCCTAAAGATTAGACCTTCCAGGTCCAAAAATACCAGAAATAGAGAGATTAGGGCCACAGACTAATCTTCCCAAGAATAGAGATCGTGAGAGCCAGTCATACCATATGTAAGCGGTATAGCTCTGGCAACGGGCTTAGACGATGGATCGACTAATGGCTCGCCGGATATGACCAAGTTAATCCGGCGTTGAGAGACCCAGTTAGAGAAAAAGAAAAAAAAAAATTATAGAGAGAGAAAGATAAAGGAAGCAAAATTAAAATCAAAATTATTAAACTGTTTTTTACTTTCAAAATATTAAAAATAAAATTTTCTTATTAAACACTATTTTAGTTTCTATTTCATCTCAAAAAAAGTAAAAGTATGATTTTATTTTGAAAGAAAGTAAAAATAAGAATGTAAACGGTCCCTTAAACCTGAAAGTCGGTGAAGAATAAAAAATAACTCAAGCGCTAGATTCTGTTTCATCATTAGAAATCGAGGAATCATAAAGATCCTCACCTCTTTTTACCGTTGGGAAACAATTTAGCCGCCAAAAACCCAAACAACCCACGTAAAGTAGATGGGTCCCAGTTTACAATCGTGACCCATAAGAAACTCACAAGTGGAGCCCATTAAATGCAATTCCAAAACACCAAGAAAACGAAGAGTCTTTACTATTACTATTTTCTCTTCTTCTCATCCGCACTATCCATCCATTCATGGCCCTCCAAGTCTTGACTTTGAGTCCACCCAAAGGGATTAGGATTCCAAATGGCTAATGATTTTTTTTCTTGTGATTGGTCTTCCCAGTCGTGCATTCAGAATCTAACATTTTTGGTTTATCTTGATCTACCTCTTTTTTTTTTTATTTTTTATTTGTTAGACTTAGGTTTGTTGTTGGACTTTTTTCGGCTTTTTGTTGTTTTCTCTCTAACTGGTATTATTCATGATTGATTGATTTTCATTCCCACAATGAGTACTTCCAATATCTCTCACTCAATATTGATTTGGTCTCTGTTAGTTAGGGTTTTCTGATATTTTTTTATTTCATTCAATTGGGTTTTTGCTTTGGGATTTGATTTTATCAACTATTGATCCACACTTGCCTCTTTGTGTTTGATTTGGATCTGGGTTGGGTTAGTTTGATTTTGTTGTTTGGTGAAGTGAGAGATAGATATGTTTGGTTCAGGTATGAATTTGATTACTACAATTATTGGGTTTGGAATGAGTGCTACTTTCATTGTGTTTGTCTGCACCAGACTAATATGTGGTAGGCTTCGAGGAGCTGAGTCAAGGCAGATGTTTGAGATTGACTCAAGGATTGATCTTGAACAGGTATATCATCTGAATATCTGATCCTTTATACCGAGTTGTATGTGTTTGTAACTTTGTATGTACACACACACACATGTATATGTAAATAGCTGCTCTGCTTAATGTCCCAATTCACAGATATGTAATTTGTTGCATGGTGAGGTTTATTTGAATTGGCTCTGTTTGGTTAAAGTTTTTATGCTCCATTGGGTATAAGGGATGGAAATTGGGTGGAAGGGACTGTAGGAGGGTTAAAGAGGCATGTGTAGGGAGCCGAAGGAGTGATTTTCTCCTGTTGTTTGGTTGAATAGGAAGGAAATGGAGAAAGGAAAGGAGCAGAAAAGGATAATAGCTTTAAGGGAAACTGAGTAATTCCCCATGTCATTGATGACATTACCAATCTGACTAAAGTGGATTGGTCCCTCAACACTGTCACATGTGGATGTGGTTGTCCTATAAAGCTACAATGACATTATAGAAAATACAATGATTTCCAAAACTTTATGCAACTTTAATAATTCACTATCGAATTTAAAATTTATGAAAATTTCAAGTGTGGGTCTCTGATTTCTATTTTATTTTTATTTTTATTTTTTCGTTCTTTGCTGACAGCCAGTGCATAGGATTTCTGGTCTTGAACCAGCTGCGATTGCTGCAATCCCTACAATGAAGTTTAACCGTGAGGCATTCAGTTCTTTGGAAGATGCACAGTAGGTTTATCTACCTATCTTTGTTGCTTCTCATTGCAAATAGACTTTAATTCAACCTAATGCCCAATTTAATTACCGGGAAAAAAAGGTGTAATGTCATTTTTTCCATTGTCCTGAAGCTTCAATTAGTATTTGTATAGTTCCAATCTCATTATGTGGGCCAGACAGTGATCAAACTACAGTAGAGTTCAATTTGTTAGGTTCAGACAGTGATCAAACTAAAAGATGTCAGGTTATGTTAAAATGTTGAAGTTTAACTTAAGATTGATCCATGGACTAATTGATGTAGAACTATGCATATATTATGTACACTCCCCAAATGAAAATGATGTGTGCTTGTTAAATTTAGCTCAATGTTACATAAACTTTAAAATTAGAATTGAGACCTTTTAGATACGGCACATATGAGGTTTAGTCCTGATGATCTGCAGGTGTACAATATGTTTGGGACAGTACCAAGAGAAAGAAGTATTACGAATCATGCCTCAATGCGGCCACAATTTTCATCTATCTTGCATTGATGTATGGTTAAGGAAACAGTCTACCTGTCCAGTTTGCCGGCTCCCTTTACAGGAGACTTTCGAAACAAAATATGCCAGACCTGTAGCATTTGCTATGTCCCGGCATGTGGGAAATTATGAGTTTTCAATGAATCATTCTCGGCAATGGCTGATTCCTGGTGCTGAGCATTCTGAGGAGAATGGAAGTAACCAAGGGCACATTGAATCCACAACTAGAAACCCGGAATCTACTAGTTCTGGAGAAGCAGGAACAAGATAATGATTGAATCTACTAGTTCCAGAAGCCTTTGCTTCTTGATAGTAACTTTCTGGTGTAGAAGTAGTTATCAGCATGATCTATTGGATTGCTACAAGTGAAATGGGATTTAGGTCTTCAAGACTTCAACAGGGGTTGAAATTTGCATGATAGGATGTTTTTATACACCTTGTATGTAGATGGAACCAATTCAGATGATTTAAATTATTGTTTCAAAAATCATTAGAACTTCATATGGTTTGTAAAGGAGGCTTAGATTACGTTGGCATTTCATTTATAGCATGATTCTATCTTGTATAATATTTTGAATTTTTTGCAAATAAAACACAAATTATATCAAAACTGTTATTTAAATTATTCTGTATAGATTCAGAAGAACAGCATTTATCATTTATTATTCTGGCATGCGTTGCTTTTCACTATTGGAAATGATTCACAAAGTAATTATGCAATTTTGTAACTTTATAATGCTTTTTGGCTTCTCCAAAATTCCCATATTTGGTTCTATCCATATTATGAGTCATAAACATGTGATCTCAAGTCCTGACCTTTTTTATGGACCAAGCTGTATATTATTATTAAGTTGAAAAACAGTTGATGAGAATATTCATGTATTGATTAAAATCAATGTGCCTTATTTACATGAAACTCTTCACTGTTCCTGTACATTCAGAAGTTTCATTTCTAAAACTAAATCGGTGCAAATGGCACCGGTCCCTTGCAGATTCTGGAGACAAGTTCAGGAAAGAATGAGTATTATTGTAGACACGAAGGTTCTTCTCTCTTCCTTGTCAATGTGAGGCAGGACATCTCCAGCGAACCCATGTGTCCGTCCCGTGCATCAAAACAGCGTAGTTTTGATGCACATCATGTGCCCATCCTGTCACTCCATACTCGGTCGTTACCAACATTCAATATAGCCATGCAAAGGATGATTACAGAGGCCCTAAAATACGTGCATTATCACGTTAGTTTATTGGGCTGATTCAACAAAAAAATGATTTTAATTTGCAGGGACATCATTGTAGTACAATTCAGTGCTTCTGTGCTTGAATGGTAACACAATAACTTATGATACATAATTTGCAGGGTGCCCTTAGATCATATAATTAATCTACAGCGACATTCAGGAGAAAAAAAAAAAAAAAAAAAAATCTACAGGGAGAACATTGCTGGACGAGTACGTTGTTTCACATTGAATATCCAGCCGGAGCCTTGGATGCATTTTGGCTGCACACTTGTAACCACCAATTTTCTATGCACTTTCGGCCATGGAAAAGGACTTCACAGCCGTGTTTGTAAATTGTTGAGTTCCTTCTCTGATCAGAACTTGAGAGAACTTGCCGTTGGTGATTTCAAAAGCACTATGCTTTCACAATAAGATTATGCAATCTTACAAAATCATCTAATGTGAGCTCCTCTGGCCTTGACTGCATTAATAGTGATGTGAGGACAAAAGATTAGCAGAATCCAATATATATAGAAACTGAGTATCAATTAATCACATTTAGTTAGTTAACAAATACTTACTGTCACTGGAAGCCCTGCATTTGCAAGGCATTCTTCAATCTCAAGGGAGGTGCATATGTGCTGGAGTGATCTCCGCAACATCTTTCTTTTCCCATTGAATGCGGAATTCACCTAAATTTATTAAAAATATCATGTCACCAGAAACTCAGAAAGAGATGGATATTTAAACAAAAGAAAGGTTTTAATGCATGAATCAGATGCAAAGAAATTCCCAAAGGTAGGATGTCAAGGTTTATTGCAATTAGGACATAGAGTCTATCCAACAAATGTAAAAGCTACTACTATGTTATCGGCAAACATAAATTTCCAAAGAGAGAGAGAGACTACTAGAAATGAACAGCTTGATTTTTTTCTTCCCCAAATTAATATAAGAACCTCGGGAAACTTTTGTTCTCAGACAATGAAAAAATAACATAGTTCTTGCCAAATCTAGTATTATAATGAACAAAGTTTGTAAAGGATTTTTTATAATAGAAGCATAACAAGGCATAATGGAAACGAGTAAGAACCATTGAGAAGAAGCTTTTAGTGGAAGAAACTTGGGGATAGTCTGCAACTTGCTTTAGCCTGAATGCAACAACTGCTGCATCAACCTACAGAAGCATAAGAAACGATCAGGGTCAATCTTTATTCCTTCAGTGAAATCATAAAACGCATACATCCGTACATGATATGTATGTAAACATGAGCCACTGATATGGGTTCTGGACCCACACTGACACCGGACAATTTATTTTTGCTTTCCATTAAAGGTGGCGACAGACCTCTATAGTAACATTTTAACTTCAGGGAAACATGTGCAATAAAGAATATGCAGCAAGGAGTCATGCAGCAAAAAAAGTCACCAGTAACAAAGTGCTTTAGTCATGATATGTGGCAAATAATTTACAACTACACAAGGAGCCAAACATGTACCCAACATTATTATATATATTTTTATTTTTCTTTCTTGTTTTGATAATAAGAGCTTGCACAGAATAATGCGTATATATTAGTGAGTAGAAATTATTTATTACCATTGAGCTAGGGCCATACGAACAGCATCAAACAGACTATTATTTGCTCAATTTTTAATTTGTTGAAGAATGTCAATAAATTCACAGTTATTCATTACGTTTATACTGAGCTCGCAAAAGGTAAAGTGGTAAACATAGGTTCAAGCAAGTTGAGGCTGGTGTGTCACCGCACCAAGGATGACCAATGCAAACACTGGAAAGGGGGTAGTTGGTGAATATTTCCTGAAAAAAAAGAATTGGGTATCATGAAACCTCTTCGGGACTCCTTCTGGTTTAGATGTATTTATGCCTAATCCAACACAAAAACAAAATGAGATTGAAGTTATGGCGATGTAGGGTGATGCACAAAAAGTTTTCATAGCACAAGAAGATTGCTGTCTTGTTGTAAATTTAACTTTCAAATTGTCCATAATGAAGTGAAATTAAGAAGAAACAAGCGAGTTATACTTTATCTTCTTATGTCTCATATAGTTTAATAATTTATGTCTGAATACTGCACTTGCAATATTATAAGCTTCAGTACCTTATAAAATTGCAATTACATTTTCTTTATTTCATATACGAATTCTAGACCCCGGCAGAGTATAGTTCCATTTGTTCCTGGATTTTCTCACAGCAATTGGTATTGCTTTCAATGGACTACCCAAAGTTCATATTCGTGAAGTTGAACTCTAATTGGATGTTTCTATGCACATGAAACTGAAAAGTCTTGGCGGAGAATAGAATCAGGCTAAAACATCTGGTGAAAGAAGACAACCACAAATTATGACCATAACTAACTAGCAAATGCAACATACTCAATACACGGTATTACAACTTCACTAGGAATGAATCAGAATTGATGGGAAAAGAAATCAATCACTTACATTAGGTTGGGGGAAAAAGTTTGTCCTTGGGACATTAAATTTGTATTCAGGATCTGAAAAGAAAATTACAATCAGGAAGCCCAAATTATAAATAGTTCAAATAAGATTGTGCAAAAACTAATGTATCTTAACCTTTACATCCATTATAATTGGATAATTTAAAACAAAATTATATTATTTGATCTTCTTGGGGACCCTCAGACTACAACAAGAAGAACTGCAAGGCCAGGCTTGCCAATAGTGTAGCCTAACCCGATTCCAAAAGGAATTAATATATACATATATGTTGCATCTTGTGACTTATAAGTAGCTTTTATATGTATAATCTGATTCAATACGTATGACCAGATGCTGCACACTATTTTGTTTCATATTATTCATAAAATATTATTGACCTGTTGCCATTAATATTATTTCATTACTTCTTTACACAGATTAAAAATTGCAGACTCACCTGAATAAAAGTTGATGAAGATATTGATGGGTCGATACTCAGATGCTGGCAAAGATGATTCCATCAAGCGTAAAGCTGCTTCCTCCTGAAAATATTCAATCATCATAAAGATATTCAGTATGCCTGCCAAAGATTTGAATTTTGAGCAGATAATCCGAATATGGTAGCACTTAGCAGGTCCAATCTGTCAACACTAATGCTAGGACTCTCCAACATACACGTCCTTGATCATACGCAAATATACGAAAGTTGCACTCCTTTTTGAAAGCTAACCACATTATTGTTCTAAAGTAAAATACCTTGTTTCTTTTACTTGTTGATAATAAAGTCCCATTGTATGTTCTTTGGAAATTAAGACCACTATAAATTTTGTATTCTTTTCCTCAAAATTTTGCATAAGTTGTTCAGAATATCTTCCAGGATAAATATCCTCTTCACATTTCTTGATAAGAAAGTCCCATTGTATGTTTCTTTTGTAAATTAAAACCGCTAAGTCCCATATGTGGTTTCCATTTAACAATTATTGAAAATAATCATTCTTCCCATTACCCTTAATTTCAACGCCCTTCACTAAAACTCAATCACTGTCACCTTTGGCCCTTCTCTACACTTTAAAAAATTAAAGTCTCTGCATTTCTCTTCCATCACAACAGAAAAATGGTATATATCCAAATCCCCTACTGATACCTGATTTTTACATGCTACAACTGTCCTGTTGTAAGTAACTTTATTTTTCTCTTTGATCAGTACTGATCCTTGTATGGAAAACATAAATGACAGTAAAAAGAAGAATAATCATTAGAAAATTGGATGTAAGTTCAAAAGAATGAATTTAAGGAAAAAAAGAAAAAATATAACTGATCAAAGAGCATAAACTAATGAATAGCCAGAACTTTGAACCATATTACTTGTCAAAGGGAAATTATTTAATATAAAGCACTTATATCAGAGAGGAAGTGATGTGAACCTGGAGTAACAGAACAACTTCTGAGATAATGTCACCCATTGGAAGAAGTTGCTTTATTACTTCTGTACTTATATTGAACGGTAGGTTGGAAACTACCTGCAAACAAGTAACTCAAGTGGACTATTTCAGAATAACCATGAGGAAAAGAATACACTTTTTTCTCTTGAAAGACAGATTTTATATGAACTCGTCATCATGATTGGATACAAAGCAGCCAAGAAAGGCACTCTGAAATAGTCTTGATTAAATAATTGGAATAATATTTTTGATTAATAAAGAGGCAAGCATGATTCTGCATCACATGGCATGATCCTCCAAAGTATAGATGACTAATCCTCACAGCACTTAATTCAAATGACTAAGAACTGAAAAGCCATTTTAGAAAACCGTACTAATTACAAACCCGTATAATTACAAACAAAGAATATATTTAGCTTTTTAGGGGGACAAAAAAAGAGTTTGGTCTAAATATATTCTATCATACTTCCAATATAGATCAGTTATAAAAACTATGGAGGAAAAGAACACGTCGATGCATATATAAATCTATTATTTATACCATGACTATATTAGACCCTCAGGTCGAGTGACCTTGGTACACAGTCTTGAAATAGATCTTTTCTTCACACACAATAAATATTCAGTCACTTCAAAGAGACAGTCACATTCAAGGCACCATTGTAAGAGGTAGCAAACAGATAGCTAGAGATCTCACTTTTGCACATTGTGATTTTGCATCCGGTGACTTTTTCCTTTCCAATAACGAGAACAAATGGGAGTGAATGTGACATTTCGTAAAATCCTCTTGCAAAATCTAAAGCATTCAATTAAAGATGTCAGAACATTATTGATTATTTATAGCGTATTTGACAACAAAAACTACATGAGCAGCACAATTTGTGCATATTATGCAATTTCAAAATACTTCAAGTATTAGAATTTGGAACCAATTAGTAGAAGTCAATGAATGAATATATAAGTCAAAAGAATAAAGATAAGTAACAAAATCTTCGAGGCGTAACTAATAAGTTTACTATGAAAATTCTCCAACTATAAAAGTTAAGGTACCCCAAGCCATTTCTTTAACGGAGTTAAGATTTTTTAACTATTTGATGAAATGCTCAACTTCAAATCATTTTCAAAGTTGTGCAAGTGTATATGGACAGTCATGGCATTATAAATCTCAATTTTATGTACCAATTTTAACTCAGTCAATAAACCACTATGGGACTGCTTCATCGGTAAGGTGGTACAAACTAAAACATAGTGTTACATTATAGCAAGCATACAGCTTATACTAATATCAGGAAACACCGAAAGAGAAGTGTGTAAAACTATAACAATTGATGCAGCGATGATTAAGTTTTAGGCAGCATTGTATTGTAATTTTCTTGCCTCCAAGAGCTCATGTAGCACCATAATATCCTTTCATTTTTGTTATTTTGGTTTTTTCTATCTTTCTTGTATTTTTCAAAAATAAAATATATTCTAGACGCAAAAGATTAATCCTAACATTCTAACCAAATTATGACTTGAAAAGTTACCTGCTTCCATTGTTCAAGGAAAACTTCAGGTGGGTATTTCAGTATAAAGATATCAGTCATAAGTTCATAACATACAAATAAAATTTGAAAATTAACTTACTATGAAAAACATAGATTACCTTTACCCTGTCTATACCAGCAAATCGTTCTCTTGTAAGTGTGACCATATATGGATCCTACAACTTGTACAAAATGCAAAATGTAAGACAAAAGAAAATTCAACTAAAAGAATAATTCTAAAAAAAATAGAATTTGAAATATGACAAGAATTCTCTCCCATGCTTAGTTTGAGACCCTGTATTTGGACACTAAAATAAAAACTTTAGGATTCATTGTGAATTCTGAAATGACACCACTTAAGAGAAAAAAATTTGAACTAATTCACAAAAACAATGGTAGAGACTAGAGACCCATGCTATGGCTAAAATATGAAAGAATGGGTACAAATTGCTTCAAATGGGAGCATAATTAAGACAAGAAGAACACGTATAGAAAGAGAATTCTACTGAAAACCTGAATTCTTACGCGAACATTTGGAAAAAGCGTAACTGTACTTGCATTATAAGAATTATAGGCTGACCTTTTCGATGGCAAGCACAGTTGCACCGGCATTAACGAGAACATTGGTTAGAGAACCAGTTCCTGGTCCTATTTCTAGGACCACATCTCCGTCCTCCACATTGGCCGCAGCCACAAGCTGCTCATTGATTGAAGAATTCAACATGTAATGCTGCAAATACCACAACAATCACAGGGCGCCTAGTCAATGTTCGACAAAAAGCACCAATGAATGAGACGAAACATATATATATATATATATATATATATATATATATATGACGTGGGTGTGTGTTCGTGTAATAGAAAGAGAACCTGGCCGAGGGATTTTCGAGGCGTACGGCCTTTGGAGTTGAGTGCTTTGAGGGTGGCATGGTAGTCGTCGTCTTGCTTATTGGTTTTAGTTTTAGTGTTAGCTCTCACTACTATACTCAGGGTGGTTGTTCTTGTGCTGATGACGCTGCTACTGTGCGCCTGGGGTGAAGCTCGTGGCTTGTTTCTCGGAGGAGCAAGAGATGGGCTTGACGAGAGAGATTGTAGGAGAGAAGGCATCTTTTCTATGTTGGGGTGAGTGAACACATAGTGCACTGAAGACCGTATTACATAATTGCACATTTGTTTGTGTCTATCAAATTTAATAATAATATATATATTTTTAAATAATAATAATAATAATAATTGCAGTTAGTAATAGGACATGAATAATGGCCTTAACAAAATAATAATATAATTTGAAGCTTAAAACTAATAAATCTGTCTAGTTTTCGAAAATTTTGTATTATTTTTCTTTAACTCATGAACCATGATTTGTTTTAAAATTGCATTAAAATCTCCTTTTAAAATAATAATAATAATAAAATGTAAAATTATCCCATATAATTTGAAGCTTAAAACTAATAAATCTATCTTGTGCATGTGATTTTTTTCATTCTAATTATTATTTTTTTATTAGTAAAAAATACTCACACAACTCACACATTCAATTTGTTAATTTGAAAACCGAATTTTCATTATGCAATTTAAAAGATAGAGGAAATACCATTGTTTTACAAGATTCTTGATATTCTAATCATATTCCCGCGACGAACAAGCAGCAAAATAATAATAATAACAATAATAATATAAGGCAATTTTAGTTGCAGTATATCAAACACTTGTCCAACAGTGTTACCCGGCCGTGCCAATAGAATGTTTTGTTTTTTATTATTTTTTTCTTTTCGCTTTTTAAAATTTTCGTGTGGTTATAAATTTCTCTTAATTTCATTTAAACAATAAAAACTATTGAATTATTATAATAGAATAAAATTGGACTCATCACCTAGTTGAGAAAGGAAGAACAATCATAGGTCCGCTTGAGTTGCATGTATATGTTTATAAATGGACATTTGTGTCTGTCAAAATTCTCTAAAAAAATTACCACCAGATAACAGGTGATACTTAAATTTTTTTAAAAAATAATAATAAATAATAATAATAATAATAATAATAATAATAAAAACAATAACAATAATAAGTTTTACTTTAAGCTAGTTGCTCCCCATATACGATAAATGCAAGACATGCAGTCGTTCTTTTTTTCACACTTGCACCAACGGTAAACTTCTTGTATGGAAGGTAATTAGGACAGGACTAATGCCGTGCAAAACTAAAGTATATCGTTTTCAAAATAATAATAATAATGTATTATTTTTTCTATTAACACATGATTTGTTTTGAAATTGCACTAGAATCTCTTTTTTTTTTTTTGACAAAAAAAAATTTAATAAAAAAAACTCAAGGTGTTTTGTTCATGCGATGTCAAAATAGGAAAATATATATATATATATATATATATATATATATATATATAAATTTTAATACTTTTAGTTTAATCTTCGCATGTCTTTGCATGTCTTTCTTTGAAATATGTGAATATAAATTTTTATTGATTTGATTTAAACAGTAAATCATAAAAAATTTAATAAAAAAAAAATTCCCATATAACAGATTTTAGGCAAAAGATTATTTATTAAGTAAAGTATTTATTTTATTATTTTAAAGTAAAATAAATCTGATTTCACACCCACAAGAATACATCTTATTACCCAAGAACACTATATATCTTGGTGGGAACAAATCACATCCCATTTATATAGGCATATTACCTTTTTAATAGGAAATTCTAAAACCCTCACCATCTTTACCCAACATGACAAAAAAAAAAAAAAAAAATTACAAAACTCCATAAAATAATCTAGTAATCCTATTCTAAGTCCTATGTAATTCCATTACATTAAAAAATACTCCACACAATTATAAAATTTATTATATATAAGCATTCCATGAAATGCCATTATCATTTTGTGAGTGCACGTGGCACAGGCATGGGTACCGTCTCAAAATTAAGCATGGCGTGACAATATGCTTCTATCCATATCATTTAGAAATAAGGTTTAAATCAATTTTCTTTTGATGTTGAATCCAATTTCTGGATTTATATGGAAATGTAATCATTACAAGAATTATTATCTTGATCTGTTTCAAGATTGAGTAAAATGGCACCCAGTTCAATCTAGCAAGAGCAGCACCACCATGATCTAAATCCACATTAACATTAAAATTGACCCGAACGCCTAGTCAATGTTCGACAAAAAGCACCAATAAATGAGACAATATATATATATATATATATATATATATATATATATATATGATGTGGGCGTGTGTTTTCGTGTAATGTGAGAGTTCTAATTACACATTCCAGTAGTTTATGTGGCTTAACAAACAAAGCAGATTGTATCCACTGGACAGTTGATGTGGCCTCACTTTCATATGTATTCTTCGTAGAGTTTTCTGTTTTATATATAATGAGATTCTTGTTCTCTCTGTCATCAAAATTAAGAATAAAACAAGTAAACTCTACAAGCTAGGTAGCAGAAGAAGAGGATTAAGACCTATCAATTGCCATGTAAACCCGATATTTAATTACAACTATCCATCTACAGCTGATTGTGCTCAATGAAACAACAATTCAATGGCAACCAAAAATATATTTTACATAGCTCAAGTTACAGTTTCCCTTCCCTAGTCGAACAAAAGACGCCGCCTAGAAGACTTGGAAAGATTTGGGCTTGACATTTGTTTTTTTCCTTTAGTCACATCACTATTATGTGAATTCTCAGTTAATTTCTCCCCAAGCTTCATTGCTTTAGATGCACGGTAAAATTCAGTAATACTTAGCTGCACGCTTCTCGGTGCTGGTGATTTTGACGATTCAGGAGTTCCTTCAGATATTAAGCTGGATTTCTTCCTTTTCGATTTCTTTTCTTTCAGTTCCTGAGAGACAAATGAAAACACGAGGCACATCAAAATAGAGAGTAAGCGAGAAATGTATGAGGGAAAAAATATACCTTTTCTTCCAAAAATTGGGCCACTTTTTCTGGAAAGGCAGCCTGAACAAGATCCATATCTTCATCGGTCAACAAAAACCAGTGTCCATCATCAACACTGATTTGGGGGACATCAGCTTCATCCAACAGATCAATGGGTTCATCATGTTCCCTGGACTCATGTTGTGTATCAGACACTTCAGAAGCAACCGCATAGATAGCATCACCCATTGCACATGAAGCCTTCTTCCATTTAACCACATAAAATTGATGCCCGTATCTTTTCTTAACACGCTGAATAGAATCAAATTCATACTGTCCGTATAACATATCATTTGTTGGATTAGAGGCCAGTTCCCTCAAGAAAATGGTGGACAACATGGGTAACATTCTTTGTCGTGTGTAAGATGGCTCCCAGTGCTGATGATAGGAGAGGTAATCAACCAAAAAATCAGTTTTTGGGCTTTCCCACGATACATGAGGGGCATCATCTGCAAAAGAAACTCCAGTATTAATGATTGGGAAGCATAACATTGTATGACTAGAGGAAACCAGGCTTTGAAAAATAACTCTCTTGAACAAATAGGAAAAAATCAAGTAAAAGCAAAAACCCGACTCCAAACTCCCAAAAAAGCATAAGAATAAGATAATATAAAATAAATCTCTGCCTGCCTAAACTATTGCCACTTTTATCTAGAAAATGGTCCACTAATCCACCGATCACAGATATACCCCAAACGTTACCCAGTTCTTACAATTCACTTGCACAGCATTACATAAACCAAACAATTGTTAATACTTGAGGCATCAGACTCAAAATAAAGTTGTTCGATTTTCGGTAATCTTGCTATATAGTATAGTGAATAATATGGATGTATCACCCACACTGTCAATCTTACCAGTAGAATTTCCTTGGTTGCTGCTCAAATACATTGTAATAATCTCATCATTTGGAAATTTCTGCTCCATGGCAATTTTTTTGCAAACTTTTATCTGCCAATTTTCATTCTTCTTCTGCTCCTTTTGTTTTCTATCCTGCCATTAATTATATATGCTCACAGTAAAGAAGCAATGCATCTGCAAAAACCTATAAATAAACTGAAATGCACCAGTGCAACTATTTTGATAAAATTGAAATGAAAAGCTCAAAATGTCAGTAAATAATACGAACATGTCATATGCTAAACAAGATAGAGGTTGCATGGCTGCATAAAAATGTACCAGATCACATGAGCTGCAACTACATTTATACCCCACTGGTTTTTGCAAGCATCCATTGCTGGTATCAGTGATGCAATATTCGCATGACGACTTAAGATGAGCTTTCTTGCTGCCTGGATGTCCACAGACGGAACAATGAGAAAATTTCATCTTTGGTGTATTCTCATCTGAGTTGGGAGTAATATCACCTACATATTTCATTCCACCCTGGAACTGCAACATATCTCCTCTGCCTATTTCATGCAACCTGCATGAACATTAAATGTCATAGATTCAGTAAAATTGTCAGGTCAATACTCTGTAAAACAGTTGATCTGGTAAACCACTCAAGCAAACAAACCTATTTAAGATCTCATTCTCACTGAAAGATTTGACAAAACGAAGAGCAGTTTCAATCCCAATTCCTGGCACACCATTTAAATCATGGTCATTTCCAACCAAAAGAGAAATGGCTATCAAGTGTTCTCTCTTCATCCCAAGACCAGCTTCAATATCTGACATATGGTAGCATTCAAAGGGTTCCTGCACAAACTGAGATGCTCATGTTTGCCAAGGAGAAAAACCTATAATGCATGTCCATGATATACACAAAACAAAATATAGGAAAGAGCAAAAGAATGCTTTGGCAAAATAAATTGTAGATGTCATAAAATGGGGTTGTGGGATAAAAGCAAGAAAACTGAAGAACTTCCATGTGATGTCACTAGCAATAGAAACAAGACAATGAACATGTGTATTATGATATATAATAACTATTGCAAACCCAACCACCAGGCCACTGGCATGGGCGGTGTATCCTCTCCACCCCAAAGGGGAGAAGGTTGGGGGTTCGAGCCCCAAACAGGTAAAGTGCAGGGTGCATGCATTTGCTCGAACTCTATGGAAAAAAATGAAAAGCCAAAACGATTTTAGCATGGTGCTTCAATCAAGAAACACAAAACACTATCGGCATCCCTAATTGCTAGTTCAGCCAGATAAAAAAGGAAGATCAATGTCTGTGGGTGGGTTGGGGGCAAATATCTGAAAATGAACCCCAAAAGAAGTTTCTATCTCCGGGGATATTTGAACTGCTCAGAATGAATGTGTCCCAGAGAAAAATTTTGGTCCTAACGGATTGAGTCATCAAGGGAAGGACTTTATCTCTTTCTATTGTCATGATATAACATTTGAGTCTGTGAGAATGAAATTTCAAGTATGAAAGCCACCATTTTGTGCTAACAGGGGACCAATATTGGGTGGGTAAAGGCCTTTTCTGGACAAGCATATCAAACTCATGCATTTAAATTTTTTTCCTGTATGTGTACCACTAAACATATCACTCTATGGGGGCAGCAATTGGAATTATTGGAACCATCATCACCATGACACTGACTGGCTGTCACCATGTTTCTATCTTGTGCTATGTTTAACTTTGAATGAATGCATTCATTTCTAGCTTGTCCTTTCATGACTTGAATTCTTATCTCATCACACATTTCAGCTACTGAATATACATGGAGGATCGGTCATCTGATGTTTTGGGGGGTATATCTGGAAATGAGTCCCGAAAGAAGTTTACTCCAGGGAGATTTGAACTGCTCATAATGCATGTGTCCCAGAGAAAAAAAAAAAAAAATCACTCCTAATAGATTGAGTCATCAAAGGAAGTACCTTATCTCTATATTGGGTAAAGGCCCTCTCTGTATAGGCATATCAAACACATTAATTTAGACATTTCCTGTTTGTCTACCACTAACCTTTGTAGATTCAAGCTAACCATATGCTCTGTGGTGCAGCAATTATAATCATTGGGACCATCATCACCAAGACACTGACATTATGTCTATACCTTGTGTTTTGTTTAACTTTGAAAGTATGCATTCATTTCTGGTTTGTCTTTTCACGACTTGTACCCTTATCTCATCGCACATTTCAGCTATACATGTAATAGTATTAATTACTCAAATATTACCTATCAGTGCAAGTTTAAAATAAAATAGATGTAATCATCACATTCCTGTTCACATAAACTGAACTCTTGACAGATGTAATAAAAAGAGGAAAAAGGAGAGAAGAGGAGAAGGCAACCCAAACCCCAACTACACAGCACAAAAGAAAAACAACTACAAGGAGGAACCACTTTTTTAACCTCAAATTAAGAGCACATAAAAGGCCAAAAGGAAGATCAAATACAAAGAACTGATAAACAAATTGTCAAAGTATTTTTGTCAAAGAAAAACACAGCAAGAGAACCAGTTATCAAGAATGAAGCTCCTCATGCTAAGTTAATCCACAATGAGGATCCTATTCCTCATCACAGTGCCTGCACAGTGTAAGCAACTTTAAAAACCTCCCATTTCAAAAGGAGCTTGGTTCCCCATAAATAAGAACGATTCAAAATTTATCCAAGAATCAATTCTCATGTACTCCTATATTTGCAACCAGCACCCAAAGACAGAACCAGATAACTAAATAGCATTGTAGAAAACTGCCAACCCCACATTCAGCCCTAGCTTTGGCAACTCAGAAACACTATTGTTTCAATCTCTTCTTTTGGTGAGAATAAATCCGTTGTTTCTAAGATATTACCTTTAATCACGCAACACCTAAAAATCTCATGAAATTCATATCCCCAAGGCTTAAATTTTGCACATTCTCTGTTTATATACGAGGGATATGATCTCAAGGGCCTAGCTTTCTACTAATTTGACTTACCACACAACATTTTGTTTAACTCAATAAATTTAATCGTTAGTTAAAAGGGGAATGGATAAATCTTCTAGGTAGATCTCACTTATCCAAAAACCTGTCCAATCAAGTCATGCCAGGATTTCTAATCACCGAATAGGTCATTCTGCTACCTCTTCATTCTTAAGAGTCAATGTAACAAGAAACGAAGTGAACTTAGAAGTCAAAATTAATCAGCTGTTTCCAGTACAATTTAGCCACATTGATTGCTCGATCAGTAGTATAGGTGCATTGTAGTATCAACTAACTGAGCATAGTTTAAAGCAAAATGGACTCACAACGAACAACGACTTACTTTAGAGTTGGGCAGGAGGCGTTTTATTACACAATTAGCCCCATATAGGAAAGCATCGCTGTCAGCTGTAATGCAAGCAACGACTTGACCTTCTCTGTTTAACTGTGCGCAAAGTGCTTCAGCCTCTCCTCTTGCTTTTAGGACGGGCATTCCAAGAAGTTCAAGCAGCTCCTATCAAACAACGATTTATGAAAAAATTAGAATCATACACGCTCCAAAGCATGCTAATAAATGGATACATAAGTACTGAGCAATGCTTTTGACGTTAATAATACATCGTTCTAATGAATAAGTAATCAGGACTTTTTTTGGTTGCTGAAAAATGAAAGACAATGCAACAAATATGCCAGTTACCGGTAATATGGTGTTCCTACTTGCATCAAGACGCTAAACTTCCCTCCGAGATGCAAGAGTATTACAGACAATTTTCTTACAATTTGCCCCCGATTTTTTTTTGGCAAATTTCAAAAAGGTCAACTTCCATTGAAACAAGAAGTTTCAACTCTCCTTCACAACTACCATCTAAACTAAACATAGCAATGGTACTTTTGTCCCAAGTAACTAAGTGGTAGGCTCTACGTTGTCTGGTGGTCCAATACATTCTATTTATTTGAAAGGCAGAGTTTGAGAAATGTTCTCTTTCATCTTTAGACCGTGCGATTACTTGATGTCCTCCCATGGCAAAATTTGTAAAAGTTGAAAATAATACTGTTGCTCTAATGGGAAATTTATAAAGTTATAACCTGACATTCTTTCGTTGCGTTTTCATCATGTTATTCCAAGCAGTAAAATCACAGAAGGGAAGTGGATGCTTAGTCACATTTTGTCTCCTTAATTAATGCAACCAAGTAAAAAGGATTACATAACAGACAGTGAACCAAACACGTTAAAACTGTACACAGAAACCCCTCAACATCAAAACAATATAGATTAAATTAGAGTATATCACAATGGAATCACAACCAAATTAGCACCACATTAACACATAAGTAGTATGCCAATAGCCAAAAGTTAACTAACCACACACTCTTTAACGCATTTCAAAAACATCGGGTTCCTTTCAACTGAAACACCCTCCTCGGCCACCGGCAAACTCGACAAATCAATGCCTGATGCCTGAAAGAACCGCGCAATCCTCGCCCGAGACTTCAACGGCGAGGGAGTCCCATCAGCCACAAAAACCGGAAACGCCCCAAACTGCAAAATTCCACACGAACACTGAAACACATTACTCTCATCTCCTCAAATTCACAGACTCCACCCATTTGGTGTTAAAAAAAAAAAAAAAAAAAAAAAAGTGCCTTGATAGACGAGACCCAAATTTATTTTTGTCTTAGTTATGGAATTTTAATGAGTTGTTTTAAATTAAAACAATGTGTTTGATACACAAGACTCTGGAATTTTCTTTTGTTTTGTTTTCTTGAAAACCAAACAGGGGGTATAGAAGGAAAATCGAGAGAGAACGTACCTTGGAGAAAAGGTTGACGGTACGGAAGAATGTGAGTCTGATATGAGGGTTTCGAGTGAAGGATTTGATTGCGGTTTCGTGCTGGACGATCCAGAAAGAGAGATCAATAGCGACCCGTTTGTTTCGGAGGAAATCGAAGCCTTCGGTTCGACCGTAGGGTTTGAGTAAATCCCAGAAATGACCTCCCACGCCCATACCTTTGCTCACGATGATTCTGCAAAACAGAGAAGGTCTTTTTTGGGAATTATAAACGGAGGATCATCGTTTTTCATAAGTTGCAGTGGAGGAGTAGAGTGAAGAGAGAAAGGGGTGAACGAAGCTCTGAGGTTTTGGGCCGTTATGGAATTTGAGGGCTGGGATGGGAATGAGTGGTTAATGGACTGGACTGATATTAAAAAAACCCAAACTCAAAGGCCAGGCCCTTTTTATTTTTTTATTTTTAGGAACAATCATAATCCAACATTTATTCATACCGAATGGTTGCAGTAAATTACCTAACCGAATAATTTTTAATTAATTATTTATATCAAATACAACTAAGTGGAAGGCTCCACTTTCTTATTTTTTGCATAATTGACCAATTAAAAAACTAAGTCTAGCAATTCACTTCAATTATTCGGTGCAAGAATCATTTTTCTTTATTCAATTATATATATATATATATATATATATATATATATATATATTCACATGGCTTAGTTGATATTTTAATTTATAATAAATTAAACATTTATTCAATTACAATTGTTATTTTAAAGTATACAACTTCAATGTTATGGTATAATTGATGTGCCATTTTAAAACTTCAATGGCATTGGCCCAAAATTTATTATTCTTAAAGAATGAGGACAAATTCAAAGCCCAAGGCTTTTTTTAATTTTTTTTAAATTTTTTTTTTCACCCCTGGTGGACAACAACTTTTGAATAATTTTTTATTTTTACTATTGATAATAAATATACTCGTACACGCACTTTAGCCCATACTCACTTGAAATAAGCCAAATTTTTTTTTTTTTTTAAAAAAAAAAAAAAACTAATAACTTGCTACTATAATTTTAGGCGTTCTTTGAAAACTCAATTCAATATTTAATTCTAAATAAATAAATTATTTAATTAAGTTTGTTTGATACATAATAAGGTGAACTATTAAAATTAATAAAATTAATTAAGATTTCTTAATATATATATGTGCAAAGACTAATGTTTTTCATAAAATTATCATTGCACAAATTCAGATTCCTAAAATATATTTTCCATTCAGTTAATTTCATAAATTTTTTAAAAGAAGATGTTTGTGAGCTACCTATTTGATTTGATAAGTGCAGTATCAAACAAACCATCCAGATTCCAGAAGTCTTAATCTGTAAACTACCTAGCCCAAGCTGTTTGGGCCGGTCCGTCTTGACAAGTTGACTGGGCCCAAGCCTCAAATTGCCGAGCACATCATCACATCAATGTCATCTTTGATTCCCTTGTACCACCATTGTATCATCACCACCCAAAAGAAGCTTCCTTGAAGATGCATGCAGCCTTGAACAACTCACTTCAATACTATGGAGATTAGAGTAATTTTGACCCCTCCACTTCCTAAAAATATTGCTGTCTTCGGCAAGTATGAAATTAGTAGCTTTAAGTTAGAATGGAAGAAAATTTTGACCCCCCCAAGTAATTATATTACAATTCTTCTTATTGCAACGTATTAAGTGAAGTATAACCCCATTAATTGAGGGTTTTTTGTAAGACTGCTCTTTTATAACATGTGAATATCACGAGTTTTTATTCGAAAACAAAATAAGATTGACTTTTTATGCATTGAACTAACTCTTTATAATGTGATTATATAAACTTTAAAAAGTAATGTTAGTCAGTGATTATCCAATATAGTAGTATCTGAAAAACTCTTAATGATTAATTTTTCACTAATAACATTATAATAAATACATACAATGTAATTGAGATCTTGATTTCAAATGGTAATTATAATTTAAATGGTAGATATGACGTACTTTAAGAAAAAAAAAATTACAAAGAATTCTTTCATTGCTGGCATTACTCAACTTGAAAAAAAAACTTTTGGAATACGTGTATTAAATCAACGATTGAACATGCAATACAGTGTTACAGTTCAATGTGTGTTGTACGCGAACAAACACATGACTCCAAAACGTACGGAAGCAGTCCAAATTCTGAAATATAATATCTATCATCGTCAACTACAACTATGAAAACTCCTACACATCCACTTGTAAGCCACCCAATAACACGTCTTTAAGGCGGTGGAAAAGGTCAAACAAAAGACCATGGGATTGCACCTAATTAAATGAAGTCATATTAGTCAGAATTTTTCTTAATACAATACCAAAAAAAAATAATTTAATAAAAAATAATTTAATAAAAAATAATACCCCCTATACACGATTTCGGAGTATATAATATATAAATGATAATGCAAATTATATAATTTATGATTTGTGATTATTAAACCTTTGTTTTTGGTTTCTAATACCTTTCCATTCTTCGTAAAACTTCTTTTGACAAAACAAAAACTGACCTCGAAAACTTCTTTTGACAAAACAAAAACTGACCTCGAAGAAAGCACAAGTCTCTCTCTCTAAAACTCTATTCTCTCTCTAAACCTGGTGCTTTACATGTTCGATCAACGTGATGAAGCCCATATCGTTTCCTTAATTTACTCTTTCCTCTCTCTCTTATGCCAACGTGCTAACTTTGAAGCAATCAATTTGACACTTTGAAACACAGAGTACACGTTTTTGGTTGAAACAGAGTTGTGTAGAGAGATAGAGAGATAATGAAGACCGAAGAGCAAGCTCGGTCTCTGTTCGGAATCTCTCTCTCTGATAGACCTAAATGGCATCAATTCCTCATCTGCTCTTCTGGGTTCTTCTTTGGTTATCTCGTCAATGGCATCTGTGAGGTATAATCTTCAAACCCTTTTGTTTGTTTCCCGAGAAAAGTCGTGAGGACGGATTAATTTTTTTCATGTTTTCTTACTAAGAAAGTAGAAGCGGACGAGCAATTGATTTTGTAGACTTCTTTTTTCCTTGTTTTTGTGAGGTTTCAGTTTTTCAAAATTTTCTTTTCCTTTTTTCGATTGGTTTCTCAGCAACCAAACAGGGATTCAAATCTGATTGTCCCGGAAAACTTACTTTAGCGGCACTTTTTTTGGATTCCATGGATGCCCTTCCAATATTAATTATTGAATCTTCACTATGAAAGTTGGATTTTGAAATTGCGAATTTAGAAGGATAACTTTGACTACACTAATTGCTTTATTCGTTCTTGAATTGTTGCTACTTTATCTGCCAATGCTTGTATAATACAATTCAATTTCTATAGTAATTTTGATCATAACACTTGGTTTAAAACATAGTTGAATTACTTCCTAGAGGGCCTTAATCAGATCATAATACATGCTTATATTGCTAAATGAATTTGAATCTAACTATTGCTTCATTTCAGGAATATGTGTACAATAGGCTTAAATTCAGGTCTGTTTTACATTTGGGCACTGTTTTATTGAGTTAATGTTAAATTTTGAGCTTAAATGTGGGGTTTGATTTTGATAAGGTGTGTTTGAATGGTTTGTTTTCTTATTTCAGCTATGGCTGGTACTTTACATTTGTTCAAGGGTGGGTTTATATTTTCCTGATTTACTGTCAAGGCTTCACTACCAAGAAAATGGTGAACCCATGGAAGACTTATGTGAAGCTCTCCGCGGTGCTTATGGGTTCACATGGACTTACCAAAGGGTCGTTGGCTTTTCTTAATTACCCGGCACAGCTCATGTTTAAATCCACCAAGGTAAACACCAAACTGAATGCATCGTATATCGATCAGGTTTACTCATAGAACATTGCAATGCGATAATGCCGATATAGTTCTATAGTATTCGACAATTTATCTCATGTGCTTCCTTAGAGCAGCTAATTTGAGTTGGATGAAGTCTTTCAATGTTTAAAATTTTTAGTAACTAGTCTGAACTTGATTGGCATTCAGAAACATTTACTTAATGGAATGATGTAAGATTCCTCATCCTGATCAGGCTGAAAGCCATCCGAGCATAAGAAAGCAGATTAATTTGATCTAAATTTTCTCTATTTTGCCTCTAGAACCACTTGTTTTAGCTGAAAGAATATTTTTAACCATATAAATTTGGAACTACATAATTTAGTGGATAAATTGGAGTATCGAACATGGAATTTTGAGAACATTTTTTTGTTTAATTATCATTTTGATTAGTTTGTGAAATTAGTCAAATTGTTATGAGTTTTATATTTATGGTTTCAGGTTCTTCCTGTGATGATAATGGGTGCCTTCATACCTGGTTTGAGACGGAAATACCCACTTCATGAGTATGTTTCTGCCATACTTTTGGTGGTGGGTTTGATCCTTTTCACTTTAGCAGATGCACAAACTTCACCAAACTTCAGCTCAATTGGTGTTATAATGGTGTCCGGTGCTCTAGTGATGGACTCCTTTCTGGGGAACTTGCAAGAAGCAATCTTTACCATGAATCCCGAAACAACACAGGTGATTTGCCCATGATGCGATCTTCTCTGTGGGTGTTTAAATGTGAATAAAGTGATCATGAAAATAATCCCGAGTTCATATTCAAATAAATTTTTCCCCTCTTTTTTTACAGATGGAAATGCTCTTTTGCTCAACTGTAGTCGGTCTACCTTTCTTGATTCCGCCCATGCTTTTCACAGGAGAACTATTCAGAGCATGGAATTCATGTTCTCAGGTAAAAGTCCCAAAAAGAAAGAAAAAACTTTTCTTCCCTTTTGCCAGATACTTTCTGTTTTTTTTTTTTTCTCCTTTATTATTGTTTATTTTTTGATAAATTAAATACGTTTTTTTATTATTATTATATAAAATACTCTCTTGTTCATGCAGCATCTTTATGTATATGGTGTTCTGATCTTCGAAGCAATGGCCACCTTTATCGGTCAAGTCTCTGTCCTTTCCCTCATTGCAATTTTTGGTGCTGCCACGACTGCCATGGTATGTTCTTGTCATGAACTTTTCTGCTTCTGTTTATCAATTTATGCATGGACGAAATTGAAGAGCTTTCAGTAGTTTGAATTATTGATTTCAATTGGCCTTCTCATTGAATTCTATAGGAGTTTTATTATTATTATTATTTTGGTTAGGAATTCAATCGTAGTTTTTGAACTTTGGTATTTCAAATGGCGACTCATTACATGGCTTGCATATCATATGTGCATTTAAACTTTGAAATTTTTGTTGTCAAACTTGTCTCACCGTTGAATTTTTTCACAGATAACAACGGCAAGAAAAGCGGTAACTTTGTTGCTATCATACTTGATATTTACAAAGCCATTAACTGAACAGCATGGGACTGGACTTCTGCTGATATCCATGGGGATCATATTGAAGCTTTTGCCTGATAACAAAGCCCCCAAAAGACTCCCAATCTCATCATCCATGGCCAAGATTGAAAAGCCTTCTTACAGTGAAGAAAATAGAAAAGCTGATAAGGGTGATGAAGAAGAAGAGAGGACGCCTTTGGTCTGAAAATAAGAAACAATTTAGTTGAATCTTCTCATTTCTTCATTCGGTTTATCACCTTAAATGTTTTTTTTTTTTTTTTCTTTTCTTTTCTTTCTTGAAAATGGTATTAGAATACAAACTACAGGTTATTTTATCTTTCATTTCTTGATAGGCATAGGATTTAGAAGTTGGATTATGGTTTTCACAAAAAGAAACTGATGTTACAAGTTAGGTTCTAATCATTGACCGCATGGTAATGTGTGGTCCAGAAATTTAAATTTCAAAATGAAGATCAAAGTAGTCGGTTTTCGGCCACTTTCAGGAAAAAATTATTCCACCTTCTTCTAATTTTGTATGATGGTTTACTATTCATATGTTTCTGGGTTGAATTGCAATTTTATTAATGAATTATTTGACATGTGTTTTTGAAAACAGTGAAAATTTTGAGAATGCAGCGTTTTGAGTTGTAATTCTGTATTCTGAAATACGAAGGGAATTAGTATAATGGGATAATTACACTTGCCTTTACTGAGGTTAGGCGTAATTACAAGTGTTACTCCTTACGTTTTAAAAATTACATTAACCTCCCTTCTTAAAAATTACATTAACCTCCCTCCAAACTGATCGGCATTCTATTCCGGCCATTGACCAATGTAAATGACTAAAACACCCTCTAATATTTTATTAATATCACATAAAGAATTTTTTAAAAATTACCATATTGTCCCTAAATCAACTAATGGGTCATATATATATATATATATATATAATTTTAGGGCAAATCATTTCAGCCTCCCCAATCTCCTCCATCTCTAGGCTCGTACACAACTCATATATTTCAGTTAATCTATAAGAATCCATCCGAAGTTCAAAACCCATATATTTCAGTTAATCTATCTGTCGGCAAGAATCAAAAGTTCAAAACCTATTACACATATCAAAACCCATATCGGCATATCATTTCAGATTGTTCAAAAAATCAAAACCCATATCTTTCAGGTTCCATCGTTCGCTGTTCCAGTTAGGGTTCGCCGTTCGCAAGCTTCAGCCGCTGTCTCTCAACTCTCGGCTTGCCCCCCCCTCTCTCTCTGCAACTGCTAGCTTGATGTTGTGGTGTGATTTTAGGCTTCTTCTGCCTAAAATCAATGAATTCATAGTTTGACAAAAACAGAAAATTCAAACAATTACCAAATCAAATCCAAAAAAATAATAATTCAAAATTCAATGAAATTTTTCCAACAACCTGCAACATCCGAGCCAATTCCTCATCGGATTTCACCAATTCGGCATCAGCAGCATCTGTCGGCAAGAATCAAAAGTTCAAAACCTATTACATGTATCAAAACCCATATCGGCGTATCATTCCAACAAAAAAATTAAGTAATGAAACCTTCACCTCCTCTCAACCCCTTTGCCCACAAAATAAATAAATAAATAAATGCCTGTTTGATTTATACAATAAAAAATAATCTCCAACTCAATCAAATATCCAGCCAAATTCGGAGTCCATCATTATTCCAAATTTTCCGTCCAATTCGAAGTCAATGACTCTTTCTCCTCCAAATCTGCCAACTACACACAACCAAGCAATTTCCTTAATTGGGCCAAAAGTCAATCATCAGCCCACTTCCCAAACCATGCATCTTACACCACAAACTGTGTCTCTAATTTTGGAAACCCACAATTTTCATCCATCATTCTTCTCCCACTTCCCCAAAGAGCATACCATAAATTCCGGCGGCGAGATGCTCCATCGATTCCGGCGGCGCGATGATTTGCAGCTATGTATAGAGACCAATATATATATAGGATGGACTAGTTTATATATGTATATGTATATATATATATATATATAGACCAGTATATATATTATGTACAGAGAGCTGTGCTTCTAAAATGGTTTTAGAGTGAAATGTCAGATGTGTATACAGAATTGTTTTGAGGGTACATGAGTGATTTTTAATTTAAAAGTAAGGGTGAAAATGTCTTTGTAATTATAGTAAAGGCAAATTTGATAATTCGTGTTAAAAATTGTTGATATTATTATTGATCGGCGTTGACCGTCACGGGCAAGGGTAAAGTGTTACTTTGGAGTTGGTGTAATTATTAAAACGTTAAGGGTAATATTTGTAATTAGACTTAACCTTGAGGAAGGTAAATGTAATTATTCCTTAGTATAATTTAGTTTTAAATTTCTGTGATTATCGAAATTATAGAGACTGTGGTGGGTAAAGTGTTGTGTGGTGGTTGTGGTTGGCATTGCTAATGGTGGAGGTGACAATGATGAGTCCTGATGAAAATAGAGGTGGAGCAACAATGTGAAGTTTTTATTAGTACTTTGTCATATGATTTATGAAAACTGTAATTTTTTTTTCGAGAATTCAGTGTTGAATTGTTCTAATGTTATATTCTAAAATACAAAACCAATAGAATAATTAAAACATGTTATGTTTCCAAAATTTTGATTTCTTCTAACTCAGATTAAAAAAGCGGGGGGGAGGGGGGTTATAACAATCAAATGTCAAAAGTCAAAATTCAGCGTAATTGTATTTTGGGTTATTAAATTTTGGGCATTCGACCATAGTGGAGCTTGGTAAGTTCAATGTGTTAAAATTAAGAATTAGTATCATTTGGTTTCATTTTTCAGTGATTTCAAAATTATAGAGATTGTGGTGGGTAAACTGTTGTGTAATGTGTTGCGGTAGGTATTGCTACTGGTGGAGGTGACAATGATGAATCCTGATGACAATGGAGGTGGAGGTGGAGCAACAATGTGAAGTTTTACTGTTAGCCTTGAACCCATGTCCGAACAGTTCTTTCTTTTCCTGAGAATGTAAGGTTATTTTTCCTTATTTTCAAATATTTTGACTATTTTTTAAATCATAATTTCACATTTAATTTAAAATAAGAATTTGAAGATGTATATTTATATTCATATTTAAATGTCAGGGATAAACTATTAGGTGGGACAGAGACCCAATTCAAATATACCCATTCAATTTTTTATTCAGATCGAATGCGGGACAGGCTCTCCCTTGTTACATTATTTCCCACATGAATTTACAATACTCTTATTGTAGCTCGGGCCACTCAAATACCTTTCGAACCAGACGTTTGGCGTGACACTAGATAAAAAAAATGAGTCAGTACTTAGCAATTGCCCCGGATCCATGTTGTCCAATAGTATTTTATATATTCTATGCATGTATATTTAAAATATCTATAAAATACCCCCACCCCTAAAATTGATAAAATGCCCCTCTGCTCCTTAAGCCCCTGGTAACCCACTATACTTTATTTTATTCTATGCATATAATTTATAAAAAATTATAAAATCCCCTTAAAAAATAATAGATTATAGTCATAAAATTATCTAATTTTATTTTTTTAATTAATTATTTATTTTCATTCTTACCTTTATTTTTTGAATTTCTTTTTGTTCTCTTCAAAAGAAAAAATTTCATTTTCTTTAAATTTTAACTTCTTGTCTTGCTGTAGTTGGTGGGAAAAATATATATTTTTTGAACCCCCAAACTTTTGACTCCGCGGCCCTTATTGGACTTCAATTTGGGAAAGTATTATATACATATATATATTATACCCATGGCCTCAGACAAATATTTCAAAGTAGGACTGTGAAGAAACTGAATGAATTTAATAAAAGTAAAATGATTTGAAATTCTTTATTGAGGATAGGAATATATGGACCATTTGAATTAATAGAATTTGTCAAAAATAATAAAGGATGATTTTTTTTTTAGACGATTTCATATCTTTTATACAAATTGAATCAATAGAGTTTGTTAAAAATAAGAAATAATTTGTTTTAAAGATAATTTATTATCTTTTATACTTGGTAATTAAAATGCACTGTACAAAATTAAAAATAATATTTACCAAATTAAAAAAAAAAAAAAAAGGATCGAAAATTCTATATGCATCATATCAACAAACAATATATACGGGTTACAATGATACTAATGCGACTTAATTTTGATACTTGATGAATAATTAAATGTAAATTTTCTTATTGAAAAAATAGTTTTGTAAAAGTGAATTAATAAATTTCAAAGTTCTATGATCGGAGGACTTTTATTAAATTATTTACTTAGGGCATATGCATGTTTGATATGCGTTTTATTATAAAATGTTTTGAATAGTAATTAAAAACACGTTTAGAAATGTTTATTTATTGTAAAATTTTTAAAAGCAAAAAATATAAATATACGTTTAGTAAAAAAAATGTAGTAAGTTTAAAAAATATAATGATTAATTTAAAAATGTCATTTAAATTTTTTTTTTTAAATAATAATAATATTCATCACTAACCGTACCAAAACTTATAGTACAAAAACATATAAAAATATCAAATTAGTGTTTTAATTTTTAGTAAGTATTTACCAAATGTTTGGATACTTACGCTTTGTTCGGAAACAATTATTTTAGGATTTAGAAAAGTAATCTGAATTAGAATAGGAATTGGAATTAAAATGGAATTTTATTTACATGTTTGAAACAAATTTAGAATGGGATTTTGAATAAAAATAATATAATAGCATTTTTGCCCTTATTTAAATAAAATTAAAATACACAAAAGACTTGAATATGTAGTTTATTACTGATCTGGATATGGTCAACACTCAGAGAAAAAAATATATGCTCAACACTTAGAGGGAAAAATATATATCTATAGATTAAAAACAACGGTATTATTATATAGAGAACGAAGTAGTATGGATTTAGTTAAAAAAGAGAATAGGAAGAATTTAGTTAAATAAGATAATAGGAAAGAAAACGTTAGAAATTGAGGTATGGTAGTAGATATTTAAGATAGAGTTTAATAACGAGAAGAAGTTGAAAGGCTAATTAAGGAAATATTTAATTAAAGAATATATATCCCGTCAAATCCTGACTTTTTAGACTAAATTTGAAACGCAATTAAAACATATTTGAAATCCTATAATTATCAAATATTTTTTGTAATTCCGTGATTCCAAACAAGACAAATCCTATTTTCAAATTCAAATCCCATCAAATTCAGCATTCCAAACAAAGTCTTAGTAAAACAAACCAATTTTTACGAAAGGTATATTTTTCACTATTCATTGAACCCGCATGCTTATAAATCACGCCTATCTAATAATTTATCCGGCCACGGCTCTAACAATATAGTCTCAATGATGTGTGCAAGCCGCACGCTCTGTCATTACACGTGTAAGCTAAGTATATCAGTTTGACTAAAGTGGGAAAAAAACAAAAAGTCAAGAGACGAAGGTGAGTTCAACACGTGTAAAGCACAAGCACATGCAAGGTGACACAAGACACTTACAAGCCTTTATTATCTCACTAGCTAGAAGTAGCGTAAGTGTTGTAAGATACTAGTATCCGAGTGGTAAAAAAAGAAACAAAAACAAAAATGGCTGAGAACTCCACCACAGCCACCGCCCTGCTCCGATCAACGGAGGAAGGAATGGAGAAAGCAGATACAAGTGATGAGAGACCTAAAGAACCATGGAAAGGTGAGTTCGTGAAGAGCATTGTGTATGCCGGCCTCGACGCCATTGTCACTAGTTTTTCTCTTATTTCCTCCATCTCCGCCAGTCATCTCTCTTCAGGTACTCAACTTAATTATTCTTAATTATGTCTAATTTTTGGCCAGATCTTTATAACTACCTTAAACATATTATTTTCGTTGTTCGATTTCATTTTGATTAATGATAGCTAGCAATAAAAATTAAAACTAAATACTCTTCTTAGTGCATTATCTAGTATAGACTATAGATATGTATCTCCCAACAAATTCAATTTAGAAACAATGTTTTTTTAATTATTTTTTTAAATTTTTGGTTGTGATGTGATTTTATTGTGTATCAGATACATATTTGCTAAACTAAATTTGTTGCACTATCTTTCAAAAAAAAAAAATATATGTTTGAATAATTGTAAATTAAAAATATGCTATTTATATTACATTGCTGTTTTATATATATAATAATAATAAAAAAGAATCCACAATTATCCAGCTACAGTAGCAAAAAAGTGCAAAATGTAACAAATATTACCAATCATGACAAAACAAACATGCCTTTGTTTCTGTCAGCAAGAACACGAACAAACATGCCCTTAGTATTAATGCATACTTAAAAAGTACGAGTAAAATAAATAATAATTTTTTTTTCCTATACTCTCATACCCCTCGAGGAATTGTTTGCAATGATGAGGCGAACTTTAAACAAGATCTTTCCGGAAACACTAGGCCAAGTGACTTACTCACTTGAGCCAATCCCTGGGTTAAACATATACTAATACGTGGTTGGGTCAGTGTATGCTGAAACCCAATTACTGTTCTATTGTACAAACGCAAAATGCTTTCTCCGGCTACTTGTGTGGTATATATACTTTTACTAATATCTTAAACTGAGCTACCACATATGCACACTTTGACCACCTAAAAATTGAATGGACTGGCTTTCGATTGCAGTTGATGTGTTGGTCCTTGGGTTTGCGAATCTGGTTGCTGATGGTATATCAATGGGGTTTGGAGATTTTGTGTCAACCAGCACCGAGAAGGACGTGGCAGCCAAGGAGAGGATGGTGACCCTGTGGGAAGTCACCAACCACTCTGAGCCCCAGCAACTGGAGTTAATCCGGCGGTATCAAGCTCTTGGAATGGATGTCCACGATTCGACCACGGTATGATCCTCCAATTTCCCCAAGGATTCCAAGTGTTGTGTCATATAAGATTATATTCTACACACTGAAAATATATTACTTACTTGTTGCAAGGTGGTGAACATATTGGCCAAGTATAAGGACATATTGGTGGATGAGAAAATGGCGACTCTGAAAGGAATGCCACCGCTGGACCAGGAAGATAAGCCGTGGAAGAATGGCCTGGTCACCTTTGCGGCTTTTCTTGTGTTTGGAAGTGCACCTCTTCTCTCTTTCATCATTCTCAAACCATTCACCCACAATGACACGCACAAGTTCATCGGCGCGTGCATACTATCTGCATTGGCCCTTGCACTACTCGGGATAGCGAAGGCCAAGATTGCTCGTCAGAACTATGTGTTATCCGCTGTGGTCACCCTCACCAATGGTGCTGTTGCTGCCTCCGCCGCCTATATCATTGGGTGGACACTGAGGAATGTAGCTGGCTTGCGAGACTGATGTGAACTTGGTAATGTACCTCCCAAACTAATCTATAAGTATCTTTTGTTAAAAGACTCGGAAATGTCTCAATGTGTTTTGGAGGATGCACATGCTTTTTGCAAATGTATCTTATATATATGTAATCTAAGTTGACAAACTTGAGGCGAAGTTACATTTAGATAGTTCCAACTTCCAAGAGCTCGTGATCAGTAGATTTCCAAATGTGGTTCGAAACCTGGTATAATAGTTTGACAAAATTATACACACCTACACAAATTAATATTAGAAACATGTCATCATCTAAAAACAATTACACAATTATTAAAGACCATAGCTTAGTGATATTTTTCCACCTTTCACAGTGGAAAGTCGAGAACAAAATTAATATTAAAAACATGTCAGGTAAGAAAACAAACATAACGTTTATTGAAGGCAAGTGTTTAAATTTTCAATAGTTTAAATTTTCAATACTCCGGTACCTACGCAGTAGTACCCTCAAATGAAAACTCCCTATTTCTTTTGACAATTTATCATTAGGGATACCATATATTAACTATTTTGGGGTTAAGTCACACAATCCTTCTCAGCGGATGTTGCTTTCACGTTCTGCGCGAGCTCTGGTTCAAATTTTCACTATTTATAACTTCATTTTGCCGCTCTTATGCTCCCACTCCCGTTCCGTTTTATGTGACTTAGCTTTGGGGATCAATACTTTTTGGTAGCCTAGTGGTACTCAAAGGGGATCAATACTTTCTCATAGCCTAGTGTTTGTGGTACTTCCAATCTGATATTCAACAATGTTGCTATGGACATCCTACTTCTAGACTTCAAATTTAAACTATTGAGATTGTAATAATATATAGAAAAAAGTTTATATACTATATATAAACACAAATTGATTAAGATCTCATAAAGTGAGGGTGTGATTTGTATCAAGGCCAAATTGTTCCGGAATCACACAGAAGAATAAAATAGAGAAATCACTATGAAAAAAGGGAACTGAATGTTAACTGTCTTTCTACTCGAATCCTTGAAAATTTCGACTTCTACAAATATATGGCAAATATATATATATCAACAACAAACCGACCAAAAAGATAAAATAAAATCCTAGTCTGCATAACTTATGCATGAAATAAAACAAGCCTACCATAGATGATCAGTTGCCCTCACTCAAGGCTAATTGCAAGGCATTCTCTGCTTCCTTCAGGAAAAGATGGGTGAGTCGCTTTTGCCCTTGTCGATATACTATGCTACACCACCTCTTTCTACTCAACAACTCGTGCTGAACTGAACCATTTGTCTCTCTGTTGGGCAGTCCAAAACAGAACAAGACAATCCCTAATTAATAAAATTCCAACATGTGCACGAACATTTTATAGTTGAAAATGAGATGAACAATGCTCAATGATACCTTCCAGGAAAATAAAAACATTGCTTAGTGATGGAAAAGATGGTAAACTAACAAAAATTTCAGTTAGTCCAAGCAAAGAATCAAGACAAGTATGCGAGTTGGTTTTCTCTTTTCTATTTTTTCTTTCTTTCTTTCAAAATTTTTTCTTTTTGTTAAACTTTGAAGTACATAAGCTAACAAGAGGGTAAAATATGAACAGAGTTTGTAATTAGTTTGTAGCAAAGTAACTAGCAAAAGTTCAATGGCATAAAGAATGCAACACATTTTATTTTACATACTGTTTGAAATGAGTCATATTGTATAACATTATTTTGTCATGTTATATTATTGCATTTGCAATGAGCCTGCACTTATAAGATAATATGTTGGATCTCACAAGTGTCCAAAACACACACTGAGAGGCACACCATAGTTTAACTTAGTTAATGTTTTATAAGCTTATATTTTTGGTACCTCTTGCAGTCTTTTGGAATTTTGGCACAGCAGGCCTTCTCAAGTAGTTCAATGTCACAGTCCTCTGCCCCAGACCCCTCTTCGAGATCCATCATCCTAGTACACATAAAATTAAGTTAGGCAGCAGATATAAAATGTTACAAAGTCAATTTTATGTGAGATAATAAGAGTTCTAACTAACTCTTTTATTGTGTTCAAGCTTTAGGGCTATTTATACTGAGAATTATATTCAAGTTAAGCACACTAATCCCATCAAAAGAGAAATGAACAAAAAGTTGAGGAGTTCTAAGAAGACGATATTAAAACAGAGGAGAACAAATTTTTTTTTTTTTTTTTTTTTTTGTAAATCCTCAATTAACGAGTTTAAAATTTCCAGAGGCTACTCTTAAATGAAAGCAAACGATTTACCTACATGGATCTCAAAAACCAAACTGTTACGTTACAGCAAAATAAATAACTAAAGTACGTCCTTCGTACAAGCAGTCTACCCCAAAAGGAGAGGGATTATATCTAACTTATCCCCACACACAACAACAACAACCAAAAAAAAAAAAGGGACAGACGGACTGATATTGCTAGTCTAGGCTTCATAGACAAGTCTTAAGAGAACCCAACTTTACTCAATACAGCATACAAAGGAAAATTGATTGAAACAAAAGCGGACATGTTTGGAACTAACATAAGTAGAATCCTCAACAATTAGAATTAGCAAGGGGTAACAGATCAGGACACGAGATTATGGTTCTTTAATGCGAAAACGATCTGGGTATAACATTCAAGATTCCAAATTTTAACAACAAAAAATGGAAATGTGTACATGCCAGAATTGTTTCAGCCTATACTTAATCATGCCATATAAAATGTTCAGGTTACTCATTTCGCACCCCAAGGGTATTTTATGGACACTGTTTAAACTAAAACATGATGTATTTCCCAAACAAATTATGCCAACTTTCCAAACTGACCATACTAGTTTCAGTTTCAGAACCAAAGTTTTAAACTTGATAGAAGTACCCAAATAAAATTTTACTGGGAATGAATTACAAAAAAAAAAAAAAAAAAGGGAGAAAAAAAAGAAAATTCTTCTGAACCAAGTTCAAGTAAAACTCACCCAAAAAAAAGTTCAAGTAAATGATAGTCATACAGATACTCCAACTAGAAACTTTTCTTTTATTAAGATGATATAAGAAACAATGGCATCCTAGAGGCATGCAAATTTGAAATAAAGATTTAAATTTTACATCAGCACTGTTAACTTGGTATTGAGAATCCAGTAAGCTAGATTCCAGAGGTTACTTGGTATTAAGAAGATCAACGAGCAGTTGCAAAGCTCCGGAATCCCCACAAGCCTCCCATATTGCAGCTCGAACTTCTGCATCTGATGGTTGCCTATCCCCTCCAGCACCAACAAGCTTGGAGAAAAATATATATATATTCAATTAGAGGTCAAGGAACCGAAAAAGGTAAACAATTTAAAGTTCAAACCAGACTAACTATTGGTGTTTTACTTTGATGTGAAACCAAGGACCTTTTTAACAAAATACAAAACATATCCTGCTGGAATGGATCAAACAACTAACAGAATAAGAATGGGTAACTTGAAACCTTGATCCCTTAATAAATACGAAACCTATCATTTCATTAAGAACTTTCCAGGTATTTTTTTCCTTTAATAAATATGGAAGGTTAAGCCCTGACAACTTTATAATTATTTGTAATAATAGATTTCAGGATAAGTCTGATTGTAAATAAATATCATCTTGAACAAGTCTCAATGCTGAGATAAATAAAGAATACTTGGGGAAAAAAAATGGTCAAGTTTAGCTCATTTAGCTAACATTTTCCTGAGTATCGCTGATATATATGCCATCATATTTAATGTAAACCACTGTACATGCTTAATTTTCAAATAGTAATCTCCCCCGATCAGAACCAAGTAACGGTAATAACGACAACTCTTAAGCATCCAGTAATGCAAGTCCCTTTACATGCAATTTTTGCCCACATGTATTTGGGCTCTTTAACTCAACTTATATTACAAATCATCTCTGATTTTTACCACTTCATCAGCAACTTATTTATATTAAGAATCGTCTTTTTGATCTTTAATAAGAAGAACCCATTCACTACTTTGATACTAACACAAATAACTTAAAAGTTATTGAAAAACATAAATGAACATTCACCAAGCTGAAAGTAATTTAAACGGCCAATTATTCAGAGGGGAAAAAGGTGTAATCAAGAGAAGCCAAACCTCCTCAAGTAATGATGAAACCTGATATAACTCGTCTTCTTGCATGGCTATGGTCCTCAAGGCAGTTAAGAAATCCTCGGGAAAAACAAGTTTATTTAAGTAAGAGGGCATCTTGCGTTGACCACTCCAACTATAGTTGCAAACCTGACTGATTCCATACTTATCCTTGTTTTCTTTCTGTGGAGTGGATGCTGGGAAAAAACCCTGATCTAGCAAACTTCTAGGTAAAAGACACCTCATCTCAGCTTTCTGTAACACTGATCAGTCTTGTCAATAAATTAAATACACATAAATTTGTAACGAAAAATTGTAAATCAAAAATGCACAAGTACACGTGATAATGTACAAACTTACATATAAATAATTTACGCACAAAAACAATATTGTGAGCAACTAAACTTGCATCAATCTACCTAAGAAGTAGACAAATAAGCTGGAAATAGTATTTATTAATCAAAACAATGTATAATTCATGACACAATGACAAAATACAATTGCTGACCTGTGCTTCAATAAGCTGTACTTTGGACTCCGAAAAGGGAACTCTCTGAATAGCATCTACCGGATAATGAACCTGTAAAGTTAATGGATTTAATTTGCACATATCCAAGTGCCTGGGTTTTATAACACACTATTATAAGTTGACTCATGAGCTAAATAGTATATTCTTAATCTAAATAATTAGGCAGAATTACAGAACATGATTCGCAAATAACCAATAAATGGTTTTATCAAGTTACTCGAAATAATATCATTATTAGAAGTTAAAATCAGGTCACAAGAGAGTATAGATGAGAAGTGGACATGCTAAATGTTTCAAATAAATAAATTACCATGAGATAATCATCTGGGTTATTATCAATGACAAATCCATATAGGTACAGCAATTCCTGCATCAAATACAAAATGATTGTAATATTCTATAAGAAAATTGGAGATTCCATTTGCTCATGCATTCTCATTTAAAACAATATGAGCTCTATCTATCTATCTATCTATCTATCTATATATATATATATATATATATATATATATATATAATCATTCCACGAGAGAGCCTAATGGTAATGCATCAGTTCAGTTCATTTGACGAGCCTTCTTACTGCAATAGTAGGGAGCGAAGTGGTTTAAGTTAGTGGCGCAACAAGCACAATAGAAAATCCAATCGAAATGGTTGGGGTAGGGAGAGAATACATGATGACAAAGGATTCAAATAAGGTTTAGTTGAGTCTTCTAAAATATAGTAAAGAAAATTACAAGAATATGTGAGGGCTAAACCAAAATAAGACATGTATCAGTTATTTCTGGAACAGAGAAATTTTTTTATGCTCAATTCATTGAAAGGGGGGATTAATGCAAGAGGTGTTTTTGCATGTTACCCAAATACATTCGCTTCACACAGATTATTAATTATGGCATTTATGCACAAAAACCAAGTATATACATTGATAAATTTGAACACATGAAATAATTAGATAATTCAGTAAGAGTATACTTAAAGACTGGTAGCCCCAGCCTCCAGATACCACACATACAGGGTACTGAGTGCATATAGTATGGTTCTTGATATAATGCAGCAAGAAAAATTACCTCATTTCCTTTATTACCGTAACTAATGGATATCTCTTTCTCGGTTTTGAAGGGACTTTGTTCAGCTTTCCAATTGCAAAACAAAGAACATCATGACTCGTCAGATATCCCATTAATTTAACCAAATGAGAAAGGAAAACAAACATTCTAAACCCTCGTTGGAAAATAATATGATTACATAAATTTCAGGTTATAAGAAATCAAGAAACTGGGAGAAATACTACCAGATAGAAGGTACATAGAGGAAGGAAGTCCAGTTACTGATCCTGTTCCATCAACTTCCCAAGTTGCAGCTGCCTTCAAACCTGCATGGCAACATTAACAGCAAGAGAGACATAATATATATGTAACAAGAATCTAAGCAAGACAAACACTAAGATTTTTTTTTTCATAATTCACAAAGAACAACTTATGTCCTTACAAAATAATAATTCAATCTGGTATTTAACTTATGCTAATTATAACTACATACAACTGTTTAATATAAAGAACTCATGATACACCAAAAAAAAAAAAAAAAAGACAGATCTCGAATTATCACTATAGAGAATCATGATGCAATCTGAAAATGATAACACTTTATTAAGCCCACGGAATTGTAGATGCACATACACAACCTTCACTGTGGGCATTAGGAAACTAAAAAATATTTAGCATATAATTATCTTTGTTTTAGTCTGTGTCAGTGATGGTATAGGCAGAGTGACATAAAGAGTTAAATAATGAAGAATGAAACAATAATATGATGGATTCAACCAAAAACCCATCACTTTTTATTCTACACATTTCCCCTTAGCGGATGATTTAAGCGTTGAGGCTTTAAATGCTGAATTGCACTAAAAATTTAAAATAGATTTTCACTGAAAATATTTAATGATAAGTGAAACTTATTTAGTTGACACTCAAATTGCGTTATTAAACACACTTAATTATAAAAACATTTAACATGTTCAGTTTTATATATTAAATTGGTTTATCAAACAACGCCAGTCCAAACTAATATCAGACATAGTTGCCACATCAATGAATGCTTGATAGACCAATTGTCAAAACTTTGAGTGTCCTACATTTCCTTGAACAAAAGAAAATATAAAAGAAAAAAATGAAAGAACAAAAAAGGAAAATGATTTTTATTTTTTATTTTTTTGTTTTAAAAGAAAAAACTTTCAGAAAGAGAGTCAAACAATACTTTTGGTGAAACAATAGAAACTCTAATCATAGAACAAGTGGATTACCATGGTTGCAAAAGTCAATGCCGGGGACAAGACCCTCAACCCAAATAGTCTCTCCTTGTAGTGAAGTGGATGCGACTCCAGTAATTTGACTTTCAACCCCAATATTCTCTGGTCCTAAAAAAGGCTGTGATCTCAGTTTAACAAAAAAAAAAAGTGTGTATTAACCGGAATCATAGCCCTCTGCAGATTGCATTTGAGTAAGAATTATTTCATGGAGATCTAGTGAGGGGGGAAAATAACCTCACTTTTTCCATTGTTCCCGTTAACCAACTCTTCACTCGAAATATGATTGGTAGATTCCCCAGAATATCTGCTCAAGCTCAAAGAGGTGCTATCTTGCTCTTTTTGAATTTGTGGAAATACATAAGAACGTGGAAAAGGAATATTCAGAGCACGAGTCCAAAATATGGAATTTGCCCTATAATGGTGTCAAATTGTGCAATATTATTAGCTTGTTATTTTAAAAGTAGTTTCATAGTTATAGTCAAGAATGTAATTAAGACATAAGACACACAGACCAAACACCAGTTCCTTGAGAAAGATGCTTACCAAAGGAAGTCTTCAAAACACACTTCACTGGAAAAAAATAGCAACAAAAAGTGTTTCAGTGAAGATTTGAGCAATAATAACAGGAATTAGCATTCAAATAAAAATGGTGATAGCAACTCATGTTCTATTTAACATGTAATTGTGGGTGGCATCCTGCCAAGTATATAGCACATTTATACAAGTTAATGAACCATGAAAGAAAAGAAAAACAAAAGGCAAAGAAGACATAATGTTATAAAATTGGTATTTTTCTAGTATTTTATCATGTCATACTATGTCAAAATTCTAGTGCTTCCATCAATGCTAAGAATTTCCAAACAGCATCACTTGCAAAGAAAGACAATGCCGCCTTCACTTTCTAAATTTACAGAGATTATAACTGCCAATTTTTTTTTTTTTTTTGCAGATACACACATCATAAGTATATTTTAATGTCTATAATTCATATATAACAGAAACAGAACCTACAGAACATGAGGGAAATCTCTCAAGTGTGACACTGATGAGAACGTTAACTAGAAATTCAAAATTTTATCAGTATCTAGTCTCTACAACTAATTAAGTAGCATGGACAAACGCATGGGAATAGTGCAAGGACACAACATGAGAGGTATATATTTTGTATGTATTTATTGATGCCGAACAAGGGCAAAGGAACACCCTCCTCAGCTCTGATACAAATTTAATGTAATCTGGGAATGAAAAGGATTTTAGCACTGATTAAAATCAATTATTTGTACAATGTTTGCAGAGATTTATTCATCATGAGTATGATTTATGGCATAAGCGCAATTTATATTATTTTCTGCAATACAGTTTATAAAATCTCTTACTCACGCGCAAGTTTCAATTTTTTGAGGTTGTATTTACTGATGTTGAATTTCTTTTAACTAGAGAAAATAAATGAGAAAAATTACCGATGATTACCAATACTTTCCGCACAAATGGGCACTCTTCCAATATTGAAAACAAAAACATGAGCACCAACATTTAGGAAAAAAACATGAGCACCAACAACCATTTATCCAGACTTTAATGTACATCATGCTATAGGAAGACAAATATATAAGAGGGAATGAACATGATAACTCAAATGTGCTCAAGCAAGCCCAAATAAAAACCATATATGAATTGTAATTAAATAAATATTATCCAATCAATAACTTCACACACACCTTTCCGAATCCCCATCAAGAAGCAAAAGCTTTTTCACCAAATTCTTCACTTTATCATCATATATAGACTGCAAACTTTTTTTCTGTAAAATAAACCTGGCTTTAGTCAGGTATGCTGTTCAGTAATTTAAACAAGCACAACTGATCCCAGAAGTAATATAAATATACACAATTGAAGATTAATATATTTGGAATTTGGAATTACAACACAATTTTGAATAAGCTAAGGATACACTCCATAATGAGATATCAAGCAGAGACTTCATTCTAGCTTATGATAGCATATCATTTCATATGTTCAAACAACTCAAACCAAACTAAGCCAAAAATGTGAACAGTATACCTGCAACTCAGTAGCCCGATACAATGAAGTCCCTTTTAGCTCCAAAAGCTCATCATCAGTGAACCAAAGAGGATTTCCGAATGTGGTTGGAAGCATATCAAGATACCTGGTAAAATATTCTCTCAAAATATTAACAAGACCAACCAAAAAGACCTATTAGAAACATGTCATCCAAAATAAACCCAGTACATGTGATGCTATACATACGGCTTCCAAGAAGAATTCTTCCTTAGACGTTCCACGGTAAGAAACAAAATCATCAAGAACCGGTCATCTACTTCCCCTTCCTCAAACAATGCTCCACATTCAGGTCCCAGTATAGGATCTTGGAGTACCCTCATTGGAGTTATAGCTAAATCTAGTGGAACCACTAACAGAATCCCTGATTTTTTTCCAAAATTAGTAAGACAAATAATTAATTCAATAACTCTGTTCTGTCTTCTGTATTCTAATAAAATTGGGTAAAGGAAACTAAAATGAATTTTATGTTCCAAGATTTTTTGTTTTATTTTTCTCTCTTCATCTGATTATGAAATGAATGAAGATATAATTCCTTGATTCAATAAATTAATTTATTTGCTTACCCCACAATTTTCAAACCAGTTAAACAGGCCATAAAACAATTCAAAATCAATCAAATTAACGAAAAGCGAAATGAGCAGAAACGGATTGAAGATGGCATTTTATTACCATCAGAGACGTCATCAGATGAGAAGATACCAAACCCTTTATTCGAATCACAGTACTTGATTTTGCAACCACGTAGTTCGACTCCATTCAACTGAGTTCAAATTTTGGTTCGAATTCAAGCAGAAGAAATATTAGAAAAATAAAATTGAATAAAATGAGAGGTTTTAGAAATAGGGTTTTACAAAAAATACACCTGTAACCATTGGAGAAATCGTTCCAGCTTCGCTTCTTCGGGGCTCGCCATTCCTGGGACAGTTGGATTGATCTAATGGATCGATGTTCTACGGATCAGATATATATGTCTATACTTAGAATTTCTTTAATCTTTCATAAAATTACATTAAACGCCTCTGTCATCTTGCTTAATTACAACCGAATGTACCTCGTGTTTGAATCTAAGTCACACAACAGGAGTCACTCTCACACTCCACCTGAGTTCTCACTCAAATTCTCACTAATTTTGTTGCTTTCTTGCTCCCGCTCCCACGTTCCCATTTTAGACAAGTTATTTTACACCCACATCTAATGGACCAGAAAAATAGAATATTTTTCAAAATAAATATTTTACAGAGCTAGACTAATTTTAATTTTTAAGGAAAAAATGCATGGCCACAGTGGGTTGTGATTTGTGAATACTCTTAATTAAACCAAATAATTTTAAACCAATTTTTAGAATTCGAAATCATATTATTAAGAGAGTTCGTAATAAGTTATCCTTATTAATCATCGAGTGATTTATTAATTGAATATACATGCTTAATATGCTTTCAATTCTATATATTTCTTTAAAATTGTTACTAACAAATCTCACAAAAATATTATCAATTTATATTTAAGTCTTTAAATGTTTATTTATTTTTCTTATTATATTTTTTTGAAATTGTTACTAAAAAATCTCACAAGTTAAAAATATTATAAATCTATATTTAAGTTTTTAAATATTTTTATTTTATTTTTCTTATTATATTTCAAAGTTAGCAGTAACAGAGGCAATTGCTAATGAGAGAGGTAGGGGTTCTTTAATTTAAATGGGTTTTGACGGCAATAAAAGGCAAGATCATGAGTAAATTTATGAAGTTTTTGCCAAATTGAAATAGGCAAATGAAAACATGTATATATATATACTTGGGATAGATTTCAAATAATTAAGTTTTGGCTTATACCACTGACAGCATCATTGTAATATTATAAATTTGAGATGTCAAATTGAACTGTGTCTTTTGTCTTTACCTTATTTATGCAACGGCAACAACTTCACATTACATTTTAATTTTTTAATATATAATATCCCTCCACGCACTTGAAAAGCGTTATATGTTTTACACTGAGGATGCAATTTATAATACCATAAAATATTGTTGCAAAACTGAAATTATATATATATATATATATATATATATATAAATGAATTGTTCAAGTTGATTGAATTGAATAATATATTTTTAATTCACATTAACAACTCAAAAGAATTTCAAAACAAGAAACTATTGTGTTGGGTGGCCCCATTCCCACCTTCCTCCTACTCCTCTGCCCTCTCAAGTTATTCATTACCTTAGCCATCTGCCTAGTAACATAATTTGTTAAATAAGTGCATAAACATAACATAATTTGTTAAATAAGTGCATAAACATAACATTTTCAATTTTAAGTATTCAACTTTTTATTTTTGAAAAAAATTAACTTTATACACATATGATGAAAAATTAAGCATTAAATAATATTTTTTTATTTAAAATAAAAACACTATGCCAAAGTAGTAGAATCACTATTATATGATATAAAAGTCATTATAAAAAAAATTAGTATAATTACCTAATAACAATGCATGCATCATTTAAATAAAATAAAAAAATTAATCCACCTACTTATAAAATTGCTGATAAGAAATTAACCCACCCAAACACAGTTATCCGCAATTTTATAAATATGTCACTTTTTTTTTTTAAATGCTCCCCTTAAAAGGAACACATGGATGTGCTTTAAACTTTCATTTTTTTATTATAAAATAATAAAATAATAATAATAATCAAACTACTCCAAGCTCATAGTTGATAAATCTTAATTTCAGAAATTGAAAAAAAAAAAAAAAAAAAAAAAAAAAAAAAAAAAAAAAACCACCCACACCACCAATCATAAACTCTTTCAATTAGAAGTAATTAATAAACTGTAACTTCATAAAGCTCCGAGAAAGAAAGAAAAGGTAAAGAAGCGAAATTACAGTGCCCAAAACATAAACTCTAATTTTAATATTCAACATCTCCATGCCCAGTGCACAATTCACACCATATATGTAAGCTCTTTCCGTAGTTGAAAAACCCTAAGGAAGCAAAATTAGAGTCCCAAACACTTTGATGACATTACAACTGTGCACCAGCAGCATCAGCCACAAATATATATAAACCCCATATATATATATATATATATATATATATAAACCCTAACTTCATAAACCCAAAATATATATATAAACTCAATCAATTTAAAAAAATAACTTTATATATTTATTTATTTATTTGTAAACGCCTAGCACTTATTAAAAAGTTAAAAATAATTAAAATATAATTAATGGGTTCATGGGTCATAATGAGTTGACCCTGCCCATTCTCAACTCTGAACTGGTTGAATACGGCTCTTAACCCATATTGATCCGTTCATTTTTAACCAATCCAAATCCGACCCAATCCGCCCATTTGCCACCCATACTAATTACTACTGCTTCTTAGTTTATTGGCCTTGGTGTTTTCTTATTGTTGTTGATATATATTACTATTCACATATATTTTGTGCACTGTATCTGATGACCCAATTCTGAATGTTCTCTGACATCACAGAAATGAACTCTCTGTTTTGATGGAGAAATTTATCCAAATGTGGATCTTAATGTTCCTCTTGAAGATGGATTGTTTCCTCCGCATCATGCGGCTCAATCTTTATTAGACGGCAGAACTATATTCTTACTCAATAGTGGAGCATGTCCAAAGCAATTGTGTTGGCGCCAAGTTTCATGGCTTGCTTCCCCTCAATGTAGCTCTTCGATCAGTAAGGTACAAATCACATATAAAATTCCGCTCAATGTTGCTATATATATATATATATATAAACAAAGATATGAACTATATTTATTTATTTTATTGGTTTGATTGAGGTTTTGTGTTTTTGGTTTTCACTGCTCATGAAATCGATGACATATGTATAATAAGTGATGCGTAATAAAAACCTTTGCTGCATGTTGAAGTTTGCTTTCCATTTCGGTCTCTTTTCTTGCCTTTCATCATGCTGCTATATGGAAGTGTAGTGAAGACTCCTGTGAATTAATATCATTTACCATTGTTGCACTATTTCCAGGACCTCCTAATGTTCACTAAATCTTGGTTGTTGTTGATCAGTTTTATTCTCTGCCTCATATATGAGATTATGAGAAGAATGTCATAAATAGTGATTTTGAAGTATGCCTGCTATTTCTCATAACATTTTTAGAGTTGTCATGTGAATAGTTTCCAGGATGCACCATGTTTTTGTGAAGTTCTTGTCCTAAAAAGTGAGAGAAAAAATAAAAATAAAAATAAAAATAAAAATCCCTAAATCATGATTTCGAGCCTTAAAGTCAAACAATTCTAACTGATTTATGCGAGGGAGTCCTAAATTATGATAATATCAGTCTCTACTCACATAAAATTAATTAAATTTGTTCAACAATTAGACTCTCTATCTCTACACTTATCAAGTTGATTCAAAATGGAGGTCACTAAAAAAAAATAGTAAATGGTGATCACATAAAATTAGTAAATTATTGTCCAACCGTGGAACTACATATAATTACTCTTGTCATTAGTCAAAAAAGGAAGGGGACTCCGACAAATTTAGGCTGAGTTTCCCTACATGGAAGTGGCAAAAATTTTAATTCAATTTTGTGAAATATTTTTTTCTAATTTTATCAAAAACATGGAACACAGTCTAATTTTTTATAGTTAGTTGCACCATTTGTGATCCTGAACTATTCATTAATTTCTTTGCCACTCGCGTAACTCCAACGGTCTCGCCCAACTTGGCAACTTCCACATTAGAAAGTTAGAAACAACCAAAAGAAGTCACTAGTCAAAGAAAAGTCATACATTTTACTTGCGTAGAAGAAGCGAAAGTTGTATTGTGTTGTGTCAAACAAGGAATTAGTCTTCACGTACATACACCTCTCCAAACTTCTATATAATCAAAAATCCAAACAACTCCCTTTTTCATTTCTCTTTCTCAGAATCCAAACAACTCTCTCTGTTTCTCTTTGTCATGGCTCCTGCATCAAAGAAGGCCATAACAAGGTCAATAGCCATAGCTTCACGGTCGTGTGCCATTTTTGTTGTTGGGCTTATTTTCTTGAGCTCTTTCAGAGACTATTCACTGGTCATGGATGATGAGGCTGCAGTGAGAGGTGGACACCATCTGATAAGCCGACGACCACCGTGCGACGAAATCTACGTAGTCGGAGAAGGAGAGACCCTCCACACCATCAGTGACAAGTGTGGTGACCCTTTTATTGTGGAGCAGAACCCTCATATTAATGACCCTGATGATGTTTACCCTGGACTTGTTATCAAGATCACTCCATTTTCAAACTCTCGCGGCTAGTCTCGCCTACCTTAGAACAACTTTGTGTTGCTTTCGTTACTATATAGTTCTTATCAGTATTCTTTCTTTAATAGCTTAATGTAAACAGAGCATTTTTGCTTTTGAAGATTTTTTTTTTTTTTTTTTTTTTCCTTGGGATCTATGAAAGATTCTGAGTGTGTGTATCTTGGTGAATCACATCAATATATACTCTATGCGCGTATGATTCCATTTCCATTTCCATTTCCATCAATGTTTGTGTTTATGTAAGAAGGGGAGACAAATATATACTCTGAATCTGAAAAGACAAGGATTTTTAATTTCCTTATTTATTTACGTGTGTTTGCTTCTTAATTAATTTATTTATTGAATTATTATTATTATTATTATTATTTTTTTGGCTGAGATAAGAACTTGGGAAATTATAATATAGTACCAAAGAGAAATAAAACCAATTTTATACTATAAATTGTTTTTTTACTTCAATTGTTCTTGAGTCTTGACTGAAATTTAAATTTTGATTCTTAAAAAACAATTATGATCAAAGTAGAGAACTATAAAATATAATTATCTGAAAATTAAGCTCTTTATATATATATATATATATATAACTGAGTTTTCTGTAAAATAATTCTCAAAAATTGTCAATTAATTTTGTACAAATTTCTAATTTTCAGTTATCAAAAAATTGAACCAAGCAATTATTATTATTATTTTATGTACTTTTTATATGTACCTATTATTAATGTAGCGTTTTGATATTGTTGCTATGTAATTGAGTTGGTTCATGACACGTCACTTATTCGGTCTAGTTTAAATCAAATAAGATATTTTTTATTTTTCCTGAAGAGTACGTGGGACAAATACACGCATTATTTAAATTAAAAGTGCGATTTAAAAGCGAAACTTCAAAAGACTTACCTCCTCCAAAATCACTTTACCCTGTAGCAATTAAAACAAGTAAAATTACGTAATGTTTTAATTGGGGAACTAATATAAAGTTTATAAACAGTTCTCGTTTACCAGTCCAAGGTGATGAAGGACATCTATATTATATACTCACCATAAAAATTCTAATTAATATTAACTATAATACAAAACTTATATTATTATATCTATTTATTTAGTCTTTGTGCGCACTGGTCCATGGTCAAGTGAACTCTAGTCCTGTACAAGATATATAAGTAACACACTACACACGTGGCATACTATTCCGTTTCAACCAATGACCATGGAAAAATCAGCAAATTTTTTTAAATTTTGGCGTTAAGATTTGACCAACCCTTTTCAATATTATGTTTTTTTTCGGAAGTTCCCTTTTCAATATTATGCTCATTGGCGTCTATTGGACAAGGATTATTATTATTAATGCCCACCATAGATTATAACTTTTCTGGTCTACCACCTGTAATTGGAAACACAAGAACACCACATTTGACAATGTGACTCGATTCATCAACAACTACTTAATGCCCTAATGTGGGAATTATACAAGCTGAAAGGGAGTGCATGATATGCACTTTGAGCCTGCTTGGTTTTTTTCACACATATCAAATATATATATATATATATATAAAACTAATTAATATCAAATAAATATAGAAAACTAGTTAAGAACAGATAGGTAGGCAGAAAGCATATAAAAAGAAATAACAATAAATCAATAAATTAATTAATATTGAAAAATGATTTATATAAGTCAGTCTCCCTATAAAGCAAATAAGTTTAAAAGGAAAAAAATAATAAATTAATAATGTAACATTTAAAAAGTGATTTATGTAAGTAATTATTTATTAATTAAATTGCACAAAAATTATATAGAAATAAAAATCTACACTTTTAATAGTAGAGTAGTGTAGATTTAAACAAAAAATAAACATATATACTATATAGTTAAACACCTAATAAATTATGAGCTTGTGTGTACAACTTTAAAGTAAAAAATTTGAAAAGAAAAAAAAAACATATATATAGAATAATTTTGCATTATAAGTTTAAGATTTTATTAATTGTATAGATATTATATATTTCATTTTTAATTATATTTACATTTATTGATTAGGGTATTACTATTTCCTTCTCTAATTAAATTTCTTATTTTAAAATGAATAAATAAGTTTTTAATATTATATATTACCTTTTCTAATTAGATTTATTTTGACTCTATTTCTTCTATTAAGGTCTTTCTTAATTATATTTATTCTCTAACCCAAACTTCTCTTTATATTCCTAAAAATAATTAGTGACGAGGTCTTTCCTAATTCTATTTTTTCTAATTATAATAGTATTTTTAATTATATTTGTCTTTTATAAATCTATTTCCTCCAAATTTATTTTATTTTTTCTTTTCAGTTTTCCAATTTTATTTTATTTTTACTTTTCAGTTCTCTAACTCAAACTTCTATTTCTATTCCTAAAAATAATTTAGTCTCCAAGGTATTTTCTAATTCTATTTTTTCTAAGTATAATAGTATTTTTAAATTATATTTCTTGTATTCCTGAAGGTCTTTTGTAAATCTATTTCCTCCAAATTTAAATTAAATCATAAATAATTATTTGTATTTTAATTGGTAACTTTAATGATTAACTTAAGTTTGTATTTAAATTGGTAACTTATTTTATTATTTTATTTATTTTTAATAATAATTTGAAATTCTTGACACCTTTGTAATTTTACTAATTGTATAAATATATATATTTAATTTTAATAGTTGACAAATCATAATTTTGGTGGTAAAATTACTAAATTAACCTTACTTTATGATTAGCAAATATATATATATATATATATATCAATATTACCCTTAAAGTCATAACATAGCAGTATAAGGATTATAAATCTGTGTCCCAATATTTAAAACAATATTTAGTTACCATTTACCAAATTCAATCATTGTTCATCCAATACATTCAATAATATATATAGAAATATATAGTTGATACTAATAAAAAATTTATAAACCTATGTCACTAACTATAGGTCAATCTCACTTATCGATAATAAAAAAATTAAAAAAATTAACTGCATTTTATCCCACTTATTAATGATTTTTGAGAAATTGTGCTTGAAAAGTTAATGGAAAAACAAACTAGGGGGAAAAAAATAAAATAAAAATAAAATATATATAAAATAAAAAAAATAAATAAAGTTAGTGGTAAACTAAAAAAGGTTGGCTCACGTGATGTTAAAACATTGTGCTTTTTTAATATAAAGAACATGATATGATAAAAAAAAAATTTGACATTAATAAAATAAAATAAATATTTAAAAAAAATGTGTTGCTTGAGTTTGTGTACGTCCAGCCGAAGAGTAACTAAATCAAAATTTTAATTTTGATAGAAATCCTAAGTTCATATGATAACAATTTGTGTCAAAGCAAATTCATTTATTTAATTATTATTATTATTATTGAGGGAGTCTCACTCATTTACAAGAAAATATAGTGCAACTATCATTTAGAGAGGAGATAATATTGGCAGAGACAGAGAAATTTTAGAGAAGAAAAAAATTAGAGAGAAAATATTAGGGATGGCAAGATATTTTAGAGAGAGAATATATATTTTTTTAGAGAGATAAACTATGTTGACATATAGAGAGTTTTCCTTGGCCGTGTCTTGAAGCATAATCAAACAAACCCTTTCAGTGTACAAATATATTCAAAATTAGTAGGGGCATTATTATCACACAAAAATGGCACTTTTGAATTTTTTTTAAAAAAATGACATCATTAACTACTCTTCTTCAACAAATCCATTCAGTATGGGGCAAATTGTTCAAAAGACGAATACAAAAAGTTTTTCTAATAGGGGTGTTTTTTTGGACATTTTTTATATAGTAAGGGAGTTTTTTTGTACTTAATCCAAAAATAAATAATAAATATTTGAGATGTTAATGAGTTAGACCCAATAGGGGATCTAATTAAATCCTAATTTAACTCTATCTTTCACGCTATTATTGCTAACCGAAGCCCTAATATGTAATTAGGGTAGTACAAGTTAATTTAGTCCTTCGAAACAGATTAGCCCTTCAAAGTAGTAGAGATATTGGATAAGAATAAACATGTACTCCTTTGGCAGTCACACCTCCACCATGGCTTATGATACCTCTGAGAAATAACTTCATGCCAGCCATAGTTTAGTAAGTACTTCAATGAATAATTTTATTCTTTCCACCGTGAAAAAAAATTAATTAATTAATTATTTCGGTTCTTGTACTATAGAAATCAATAGACTCCAAAGTAAAATAAGATCATGAACTAAAATTTGGGTGAAATAAGATTAGTAAACATATGTTGACCATCATTATTTATTGGGAGAGAGAATTAGACAAGACATGAGAGATAAGAGTTACATTAAGATTTGATTTGGTTGGATTAGGATTTAATCGGGATTAACCTCTTAAATTTTTTATTTTTTTTTATTTTATATTTTAGGACACTTGTCACTCTATTTTTTACAAAAATATATATATATATATAAAAGACAAAAATAATAAATCAATAATTTAACATATGTAAGTGAGTAATATAAAAAAATAAAAATAAAAATAAATAAAATAAAATCTAAAAACTACTAATTTAGAAATAAGGCATTATCCAATGCGTTGTAAAATATGGCATGGGTATTTCTAGAATTGACAATTGAGAAATATGTATAGAAATTTTCTAAGATATAAATATGAGAAAAATAATAATAATTTATTAAAAATACACGCACAAAAAGAAAATCCTATTCTAGAAAACTTCAAAGAGAGAACATCTTGAGATATTATTTGATGGCTTGTAAATTTTGAAATAGGTATTTTTAGAATTGACCAGCGTATTTAATACTATATAAATATAAAAATAATTAATCAATAATTGTAAGAATAGAAAATTCTAGTTTAGGAAATTTTTTTATTTTTTTTATTACTGACAAGATTAATTTAGGAAATGAAAGAGGTAATAAATACCCGGCAAATGGTGAAAATAGTAAGTTGTAGCATCTAATCTCATTTGTTACTTGAATAGCAGCTCTATGAAATAAAAATATTTCCTTTTATGTGGCCGTCCAACAGTTACTTCATCACTTAAACTAAATTATATGTTATGGAATTAATTAGAAATATTAACGAGAAGTGATTTCCCAAAATATGTTAACAGTTTGTAGTGTGAACATCTTTTAATTTTTTTATTATATTTTATAAATAGCTGATTTACCAGCATTAAAGTGAAATATTAGAAAAGTTGGAATATCTCTTTACTCTTGGAATGTATATCTAACCCTCTTTAAATTTCTGCATCTATATAATAATAATATTTAAAACTAACATACCCGGTAAAATTACAGGAATCCTATTGGATAATTTAATTATCATACTCGTTACATAAAATTTATGTGTCACATGAATGTTATTGATATCTAAGCAAAATATCATCAACATATATGACAATAATAACAAAATGTCTCCCACTAAACTTCAGGCATATGCATTTATCTAAAACATTCACTTTAAACCTATAATTTACTTTAGTCATAAATGAGCAATAACCCAAGAATGAATCTTAAAGAGTCTTTTAATGAAGAGAAAAATCTCAAAAAAAATTAACACTTAACTTTTGTTTAAGCACTTAATTATCAATTTAGCCTCATATCCATCATACACCTCAAAACTACTAATTACAACACACCTCTAAGTTGATCTCCTAAACTCAACATGCTCGGAACTAGATTGAAAAATGAAAGAAGCAGCTGTAAATGAGAAATAACTAAATGAGTGTGAATAGCTGAAAGAGTGGGATAACTGAAACTACTAAAGAAAGTGGAATAAAGCCTAGAATATATGGAATAGATACTGAAAATTGTTCCTCTGCAAAAGAGCAAATATAGTGTGGTTTTTTAATATGATTTTATGGGGTTATGTCAAGGGACAGATGCAGAAGAAATGCAATTTTGAGTCTAGTCGGTCATTTGGACGATGTTTTTATTGACATTTGTGTCCATTTCCTATGTAACTCAAGTGCGTTAATGGTATTTCATTACCTTCATTAATAGGTTCTCAAGGTATGATTGTAATTATTGGATTTGAATCAAATAGTTAACATGTAGAAATCAAGAATATGTAATTAATTAGAGAAAAATTTAATCATCGTACCTGATTGATGATTAAATCACAAAGTACCTTTTAATTTTCAGCAATCTCCTACTTCGTCCATGAAGTAGTCCCTGCACTCCAATGCTTCCCACTTTTCTTTGGAGTTGTTAAATTACAATATATTACGGAGTATTAATTTTGTTGGAAACTTCACTGTTTATTTTATCAGCCTCGCTCAGCAAATGTTGTGATAAAAAGTAAAAGATAGATTTGGTTGTACATGTGAGAATCCTTAGATGAAATGACATGTTACTTGAAGTAAACTAAATTTTCTTGTAAACTAATGATCTCAATAGCATTCCAGATGCTTCATTATTGAGCAACTGTGGAAATTAAATAAGCGATGCTTGTGTAGAGTGTTTCAGAGTATTGTTGTGGTTCAATTGATGACTTCATTTCTATTTTTATTTGATAATTGAGACATTATTATCTTCATATAACATTAAACTTATGGAGAACCATGCTGATTTCGTATTTTGGCCATTACGGTAAATTGACTGCAGCTTTTAACTTGACTAATGCTTGAACTGCTTGTTAAGCTCGTGTTGTGGCACATGATTATAGGGGGAAGTGCATAAAACACCACTGAAGTATACTTTTTATAACATTTTTACCCCCTAATTGAAAAGGTGCGTAATAAACACTCATAAGCCTTTGAAAATGTGCAAAATTAACCCTCTGTGCAATAAACACCCCTAAATTATGGTTGTAATACTCATTTTGCCCTTTTACTCTTCCCAAAATACCCCTCCTTCTCTCTCTACTCTCTGCCGCCAATTCCTCCCACCACCGTCTTCTGCACCCACCAGTCACTCTTCTTCTTCTTCATCATCACTTGTGGTCATAGAGGACGAGGTCATAGAGGAGGGTGGAGAGAAAGCACCGGTGGCGGCGACGATGACGACGAGTATCGGAGTTCGCCTGTGGGCATCAAAGCATCCAAAGAAATGCTCAATTGTAATATCTGATTTTGGGTCTGCTAAGATGGGGTTTTCTTCCACTGTTTTGCCACTGTCGTCAGCGACGAAGCAATTGATGATGGGTTCTCTGCGATACGTCGATCCCATGAACCCAATTAAAACCTTATTTCACAATATCACCTTCCTAGCCGTGCACATCCATCATTGCCATCAATATTAATCATCGCTGCCATCACGCCGCCAGCCGCCGTCTTCATCACGGCTGAGTTTAGTCCAGCCGATTTCACAGCCCCTTACTCATAACCACCGTGAGATCTCGTTAGCCGCCGGCCCATCCCCGGATCCATAGTCGCCGATGGGTTCCTCTCCATCCACCGAGCTTCTTCTTCACAGCCAGATTCACAAGGCTGGCAAAAATGGCACGCAACATATACTGTCTCTTCCCACCGGACTCGTTAGGCATAATACACGCCTGCAACTCGGCGAACTCGTCGAGTCCGGGTCGGACTCGGACCTGAATCGACTTCTCCTTGTTCTTGAACGAGTTGTGCAGAGTCTTCTGGACTCCGACCCTTCCATTCTTGAACGGCAACCGAACGCACTCGTGGCTTCCGATCTTCAGCTCCTCCACTATGTCGCCGATCTGTAACATGTCGCCGGTCCACTCGTCGGTCGTCAAGCTCCCTTTCAAGCATTCCATCGACAGAACCGTCACTCCTCGGCCCCATCCGGTCTGAAATTCGGCCGAATTGCTTCGGTCAATTGTCATTCTTCACCAACTGCAATCAACCAGATCGTCCAGAATTCTAGAGAGAGAGAGATTGAGACTAGAGAGGCAGGGGATGTTTATTGTCTTGTTTGGTCTTTTTACAAAATTTTGCATTTTTAAATATTTTATAAAATTATTGACTAAGGGTACTTTAGTCAAATTTGATTTTAAATTTGCAAGAGGGACTTGATTGCACCAAATTGAAACTTGAGGGGTGTTTTTTGCACGGGAGGGGTGTGATATGCACTATAAGCATACTTGAGGGATGTTTTTTGCACTTCACCCCATGATTATAAGAAGAATAATTTATAAGTGTGTAAAAATGTTTCAATGGAAGCTATTCATTTGTTTGGATGTAAAATATTGTTCAGAATTTTTATTATTATGTTTTCTTTGATGTTTGGTTATCATAAAATATTTACTAAGAAAAACTATATTAAAATCTAACAAAAATAACTTACTCATTAATTTTTGCTATGTTATTTTAAACGTTTCACCTGATAAACTCAACATAGACCTAGACCTCGGTCAAACTTTGAAATATAAAAAATACATATTTTATCTGAAAAAAAAATATATATATTTTACGTGTAAACAAATGGAGCCGCCAATGTAAGAATTTTTACAAAAACTTATATAACGAGATAACAAATGTTATTCGTGTGTGTACATATCTATAAAGCCTAAAAATCTCAATCAATCAAAATAGTAATTCGGTAACAAACTTGTCATATGATGAATACTAGAACTTATTTACAAATTTTGACATAAAATGTTTTTTTCTTTTGTAAAATATTTTTTAAACAAAATATTTTCATGTAAAATGTTTTTTTTTATTTTTTATTTTTATTGACAATGCTCAGTAAAATATTTTTTAGATTAATTTTTGTGTACAATTAACTCTCTATCTCTTCATTATTCCTCACCAACAGGGAATAGTACTCGCAATTAACTATCTTTCTTCAGTGTTCCTCACCAACAGGGAATAATACCCCCCTAAACCATCCCTCCCTCTCCTTATCGTTACTTTCTCTCTACGGTCTCTCTCTATACCAGAATATACTCTCGACCCATCTCTATTCATCAACCAATCCAAATTTGTGTCATTATTTCTTTCTCCTCTCACTCTATGTATGCATATAGAGAGAAGATTGAAGATTAGATTTTTAGATGAGTAATGATACGGTAACCGAATTTAATCACCGAATAAGACCAGAAATTGCCTCATTCATTAAATGAAAAATTCTATCATTTTAAAAAGACTACTTTACCCTTAAAATATCATCCAAACTCTTTCACGTTTTCTCTCTCTCAAATAAATATATTTGTGTTCAAAATGGCTCTCTCTCTCTCTTTATATATATATATATATATATATATATATATATATATATATCAACCACAACTCCATCGTCTCATCAACAAGTATGCAATTCCCCTTCATGATCTACAATCTTTAGTTAATCCGATTGGGTCAAGCGATGAACAAGAAAGGTTATATCATCGTCACCGATTCAACGCTCAATTTAACAATTAACTAGAAAAATTAAAGGTGACCCATCAAACCAGCAAATAAATCATAATTTTTCTTCTCTCTTCTCTCTCCGATTCTGACTCTCTCTCTCTCTCTAATTTCGCATCTCTCACATATATGCCCTAATCTCTAACTTCAATATTGCTTTGTGAAGGAAAATGGCTCTACTCATCTATGTCATGGTGTACTATTGATTTGGGTCTTCTTTGAATAAAGAAGACAATAAAAATGAATAGATAATTTGAAAAGTTTAATGGGTCAATAAGAAGGAACAAATTTGAAAGTCTTTTAGGGAGAGATGTGAAGCTAAGGGATTGTGGCAGTGGAGGGGTGGGGGCAACACAGAGATGGTGGCGGTGGAGATGTGGATAGGACAGTGAACAAAAAGATGGTGGCGGTAGAGGTGGAGAGACGGGTAGGACAGTGAACAAAAAGATGGTGACGGTAGAGGTGGAGAGGCGGGTAGGACAGTGACAGAGATGGAGGAATTTTGAGAGAAAAATAAGGAAGGGTTTGGATGATTATTTGAGAGAGAAAATGTGGAAGAGTTCGGATGATATTTTGAGAGTAAAGTAGTCTTTTTAAAATGGTAGAAATTTTCATCTAATGAATGAGTGAGTGGTGTGACAATTTCGGGTCTTATTCGGTGATTAAATTCGGTTACCTTATCATTACTCTTTTTAGATTGGGAGGACTCAAAAAGATTAGTTGTTAGAAGACAGAGTTTAATAAGAATATGGAAAACCCAAAATAGCCGGTGAAAAATGATACTAAAACTTTTTTGATAAATCAGCTAAAAGATTTAGACAAAAAATAATTTTTTAACCTTGGAGTCTCTGAGATACTGAAAAATGAAAAAATATGATTTTCAAAAAATATTTTTACGGACCCAATTAGAGTGACTTGACAAAACTATTTTGATTTAAGTAGGTCCCACCACCAGATATCAACCCTTGCCCAATCAGCATGTTGACGTGGCACGCACCGTTAGATCAGTATACAGTTAGTTATAACCACTCTACAGATCACATCTATACTTGGCGCCCAAAATCCCCTGCTAATGCCACTATATAAACCCCACTAACCTCCATGCTCTTCCCTGCGCTTCATTTCGATATCGAGAGAGAGAGAGTATCTTTTAGAGAGAGGAAGTAGAAAGAGAGAGTGAGAGAGAGAGAATGATGAGTCTTCAAGAAACAGATCAGATGAAAGAAATGGAATTCCAAGAACTTCACCAAGCCGACGAAGTCGGTGGTTTCGAGTCCAGCGCCGTCAATCGTCTCAATATGCTCAGCCTCAATGGCGTCCAGTCAACCACCGCCGCAAACGGCTGCTATAGCCGTTTCTCCGCCGCCTCTGTCCCTTCTTCCGCCGAGGAATGCACCATGTGCGGTTCCATGAAGAGACGATCACCCTCGTCGTCGTCTCTCCAAGAACAACAACCCAACTCCAAGAAACTCAACCTCCAACCACCCCCCTCCACCGCAGCAGACAACAACAAAGGCGGCGGCAAACAATTTCACGGCTTCACCAGGATTCCCCTTCCGTCCGGTTCTTGGAACGTTTCGTCGCCATACGTTTCGATGCCGATTCTCCGTCGCTGCTCCTCCGATATAATCAATTCGCCGGGAAACAACAACGTCGGAGCTCCAAAATCACAGCCTTCGTCGCCTGAAAATGCCAAGACGAATGTCTCTGCTACAACGCCGTCTCCCCAAAAAGCATCAGCCTCCCTGCCGCCGCTTCCTCCTACTCTCCGACGGACAGTATCTGACCCAACTTCGGCAGCCTATCAGGTTATGGGTACACCGCCACCGCCCCCTTCAGTGGCGAGAACGTTTTGTACCAATGAGATGGGTTTGGATTCTGTGAAAGGAGAGAGTCCCGAGTCCAAGGTAGTGGTCGAATTAGGGTTTATTGTGACTGGTTTTTTTGTTCTAATCTTCTATATTTTGTTTTGTAAAGAACTGTGTGCCTTACTGGCTATAATTGCAGAGGTTGAAGAGAATGAAGGCTTGTATGAGAGGGATGAGGCAATGGTGGGATGAAGTTCTGCTTAAAGAAGAAGAAGAAGATGATGATGGCCCTGAAGATAGCAACACTCCAAATGCCAAATCCTCTTCACCAGTAATAGATTTACCATTTATTTAATACAACCATTTCTGTATATTATGTATTTGTATATGAATTGTTCAATTGGGTTGTTTTATATAACTCTGTTCTTGATTCTTTATTTTAATTGGGTTCATATGAAGTGATTTTCTTGGAAATTTATGTTATTGTTTGTTGTTGCAGGATGAATCTGAAGGTGAAGCTGTGAGTGTGGAGAGAAATGGGGAGTGGTTGGTCATCAAGTTCCAGTGTCCCTGTTCAAAAGGCTATCAGCTCATCCTCTGTGCAGACAGTTGTTACTACAAGTTGATGTAGTTTGAGCTGAGTTTTCTTGCTCAGTTGTTACTACAATTCAAACATTACATATCTTTCCTGGGTTTCAAAGTTCCATTTTTTTTAATTTTTCATTCACCAATAGTTGTTTAGATGAATACCCATTGGGATTTCAATTTTATCATTAGATACAATGCTTGTTACTGTTTGGGGGGTTTTATATGTCAGATTTTTCTTTGTGATGCCCATTACAGATAAAGCATTGATCATTCTTGGGATTTAGATTCATAGCTTGTTTGTTTAATGAACTACCAATAATCTGAATTTTTTTACCATTTTTTTTTCAGTTGTTAGTACTATTTCTTCCCTCTTCCCACTGTATTCTTGTCAATTCTGTGGTGTTCAAGATTACATGTTGGATTGCAAGTTTTTGGACATCAACAACTCAAAATTAGCATTAGAATAATCCTACCTTTGTTACTTGGCTGTGTCCAAGCTTTCTACCTTATACTTTCATTTATGGCTCACTTATTATCTACAGAGGACTAAAAAAAATCTGACAATATTAACTCAGTTCTTTGTCAAGCTGTGAATGAGATAAACAATGCATTGAAACTTGTTGACACTCAAACTTGTGCTCCCCCTTTTTGGACTTCTCCATAATTTAACAACCATCACCACGCACTTCGCTTCTCAATTGTACCTAGAGCTCCAATGAGTGGGGTAGAACTATGGTCGTGGACCTGCTCTTATGGTGTGTGTGTTTCTTCTCAATCAGTATGTGTTGGTGGAGATTCTGAATGCCTATTGGCATTATTCAAAACAAAAAAGTGCAGCAGATCATATCTCAATCAGGACCTGATTTCCATCAACACATGAGCAACAAATGCGCACACACAGAGAGGGTGCACCACTCAATCATAGCAGCCAAGACCATAAACGGTAGACTAAAATGCATTGTGATTTGGTTGAAACCACCGAGAGTTGAGTTCTTACACCAGGCACAACACAGCCTCAAAAGCATATACTTGGGTACACTGTCGAATTAAGAATTCGCCCCCAAGATACTCCTGGTGACCAGTTAAATATCCAACTCAAGGTACTCGTGAAATCGGGGCAGAGAAAACCATAGTAAAGCAATCCAGTAGATAGCCATTGTATTCCATTCTGAGAGTCTCAACTTAAAATAGGGTCCGAGCAATACCAAATTAACCACGAAACTCTCCTGGCAACATAACAATATTCCCAAAATGCAGATACACTTGGCCATTGACGCTATAATACAAACTTTGGTACCAGGAAGGACAGCCAAAACTTTGCATCGCTTCCTCAAGTACTTAAATATAACATTGTTTACAATGACTCCATTATGAAACTTACACCAAACAATGACCATCTTCTGAAAAGTAAGTTATCATCAAAGCCATAACCGTTTAGAGACACTATCCACCATGCAAGGTTGAAATGAAAACGACTGAATCCTTCTCTTCTAGTGTGGTATCAAGCTGGCCACTTAGCTCCCAATCACAGTCGTTCACGAGGACTAAGACCCCAGGCCTCCTGCAAGCACAACAATGATTAATGCTCCATCATTGAGAGAGGGATCCAATAGCTGGTCTATAACTATCATTGACTTTTTTAGAATGTCCGGGCATACTTCTTCTTTCTTTTTTTCCCAGACAAGGCATCGGAGCAAAAAAAAAGAAGATAAAACAATTTTTCTTTCAATGATCACTCGTGTGTATTTGGTCTGAACATATTCAAGAAAATCCAGACACCAAACAAAACTTACAATATCTGGAAACAACAAACACCATTTTCACATTTTAGGACATAAGAGGTGTCTTGGGAGTCGTGACTTACACAGTATCGCCTTTCATGAACATTTCAGGCCTTTCCTTGATCAAATTAGTACGGACCCAGGCTAGCAAGTCTCTCATGGTTAACTGTGAGGAAAGTGCAACAAAATCATGCCAACATTTTAATTAAACATGTGGAGGAGAAAAAAATTCTTGATTTGTGTTGCGTTTGACATAACAATTTATAAAAAAAGATTGTTACCTTCTCTTCTCCATCCTTTGGGTTAACATTGACATTATGGATCTTTACAGAATCACAAAGAAGTTCCAGTCCCCCACTACAGAAAAAATTTAACATGGCGAATATCAAGCCATTAGAAATCCAAATGAGTAACCAATTGATCAACAGAGAATATCAGTAAAAGCTGGGAATAAACACAAACAGAAATATAAACAATGCCATTGAGGAAATGCAAGGTTCAAGGGTGCAGACAAAATCCTTTACCTAAATCTGAACCCAGTGCACTTAAAGAGCACCCAGAGAATTCTTTCCAAATAACCCTTTATCGAAAAACAAATAAATTATGACGGTACAACAAAAGTTTAAGAATTGGTGTGGATAATTATATGTGCAAAATAAGTATAAAAGTTGCCCACTTCTATGAGGAAGACTCACTGATTTGTCATAACTTCAATAAAACATAAGTGTTCTACAATTCTAAATCTATGTGAAGAATCTCTAGTGAACACTGAACCGCACTCTAGCTTCATTAAGATACTAGATCTTTGCATTGTTACTCTCGTCCATATTATCCTTTTACAGTTTAAAGTCTTAAAGAGTGCTCACAAATATTTAAATGCTATTTAAGAGATCTTTTATGAAGTCTGAAAAATTATTCATCAGCATTCTTTCTCCCATTGTGCTCTAGTCTAGGGAAAGAATAATATTGAGAACACTACAAGGAAGAAGGTATGATCTCACTATTTTCACTGAGATAAACTTCTCTTTTGGAATTGTCATATGCGATCACAAATATATATCTCCATCTTTACTTATCAAAAAATATATATATTCTTTTCGAACTTGGATATATATATATATATATATCCAAGTTCGAAAAGAATAATTCTTTGAACTTGCGTGAGAAGTTGCAACATTAAGAAGTGATATGGAAGAAAGAGGACCCAATGTTTTGTTATTGGGTTTTACCCCCAAAAGGCCTCATACCAATTGGAGTTAATACCATCACATATAAGCACTTCACCTTTCCCTTACCTAGGCGATGTGGGATTGTGCACCTCGCACCCGCCCACAAGGTCGCACATGGAAGGTTAGGGTTCCAGGAATACGCTACACAAAAAATCGAATAGCACATCGTTTATGTAAGGTTATCACACTAACAGATCCTTTGACTAGAAATATTGCATCTGACCGTTGAAATTCAAACTTGAAGGAATTATGGTGGAAGGAGTATGAGATGATACGCGTGTATCAAAATTCACATGAACCCAGGAAATAGCTTTATGAGTCCATAGACTCCATACAACAATAAATGTAATCACCCTCCAAATAATAGTTGGCAAAACATGAAGTCCGTACGGTACTTATGGAATTTATTGTACAAGCCTTATCGTTCAATATATTTCCACCTTACCCTGACAAGAAATTCATGATTTATTCAAAGTGATCTCTTTTTGTGGGATTTTTAGAATTTTATTTATTTTTTTTTATAAGTAAATTTTTTATAAAAAAGCGCTCAAAAGGGGAGCGGATCCCAAAGAAACACAAAGGCCAAAAAAAGCCTCAAGCCTTCAAAGAGACCAAAAAAGAAACAATCTCCTCTAAAGATCTATAATCTCTCCCTGAAACCCAACAAAAAAGAGTGGAAATAATAGAGAACTTAAGCAAAGTGACAGGTTTCTCCTTTCCATCAAAATATCTCCGATTTCTCTCCAGCCAAATGCACCACCAAATACAAAGAGGAGTAGCCCTCCAGGTATCTCGAATGAGAGCCCCAACTAAGAAGCCTCTCCAAGCCTCAATCAACCCTCTAGTGGAACAAGGCATAACCCAGGGAACTCCAAACAAACCAAACATCAAAACCCAGCAGTCTCTGGCCATACTGCAATGCAACAGAAAATGATCAACTGTCTCCTCATCGCGCAAGCACAAGTAACAACGGTTAACCATCACCTGATTCCTCCTCCTCAAATTATCCTAAGTTAAAATCTTTCCCAAAACAGAAGTCCAAGCAAAGAAGGCCACTTTGAGGGGGGCCTTCCAATGATCTCAATCCCAACAAAGACGATGTAAAAAATATAAAATAAAATCACTTGATGCGACTAAATGAGGTTAGACAAGACACTTCAACAACTCAACTGAAAAACTTTAATTCCCATTTCCCAACAATTTGGTTCTGTAAGGAATTCATTATCCCATTTAGCTCCAACAAGGGCCACGTTTTATAGAACTCTAAGCATCACACTTTTCTTCTGTATATACCAACTCCCCTTCCAGCCAACACTTGTTCTTGTAAAATTTGACGTTTAATCAAAAAGTGATATTGGTGTGGTAATTAGTTTTCATTGCACGTGGTCAAACTAATATGACTTGAGCAATGCAATATAATTATCATGCCCATGAAAAAGCATAAACTAAATGAAGATGTGAAAATAAACGAGCAATGGTACTAAATGTATTTGCAAGAAGCCAACAGATATCGTATTAGTTTCCTGTTAAAGTTAATAAGTGTTGCACTGTTATTTAGAACTCTAAAGCTGATTCTTCACTTCACAAATTCAAGTGCAATTCCATGGTAGCATCTTCTTCAATCTCCCTCTCCATATGGATGATAGCACCAAGATACCATGAAGTGCGAACAGTCAGTATAAACTATCTTCATACTGTCAATTTTCTCAATCCATTTACATATAATTTTACAAACTTAAATTCCATATATTACATCTTACACTTGCCAATCCTAACAAATAAATAAATAAAAATTCAAAGGCATATTTCTGTAGTTTTTGATTTCTAATTAGCCTTTCATCTTGTGAACTAGAATTAGGATGTCTCTCTTCATTGTTCTTATATATGCTTAACTCCTATTTTATTACAGTCATACACACAGCTATGATAACCAATTAAGAACATCATCGCTATATATTTCACTTCTGTGAAGTATCTGTGGCTTCTAGGCTCAATATATTACAGAGACACATAAAAAATAAACAAACATTCCAAAATTATCAACGCATATACACAGAGACACATAAAAAATAAACACACATTCCAAAATTATCAACGCATATACACAGAGACGTTAATTTCAAACCCAAAACACATGAGCTAATAAGCATAATAAAAATATATATAATAATAAAGGGTCCATTCATTAAACCCACTACCAAGTATGACACAAGAGAAGGCATTGAACATAATGAAATAGAGAAGTTCTACACAGATAAAATTTACCCACTACTATGTTGGTAGACTCTATGATTCAAATTCAATTAAAAAAAAAAAAAAAAAAAAAAAAAAAAAAAAAGCTAACAAGTCTAACCAGTAATCAATGAAATAAAACTCCCAATAATAATTTGAAATATATATATTATATATGTGCGAGTATGATAAACTCTGAAGTCACGAATAGAAGCAGTGAACGGAAGGGGAAAAAATTAAAAATAAAATCTGACAACGTCCAAAAAGGGGCTGATTTGTAGTATTAAGAGATTGAGTATCAATTGAAATAGAAATAAATGGATTTCAAAACCTCGAAATTTGAGGATCCAAAAAAATAAAATTACCCGAATTCAAGTGTGAATTGCATCTCCTATGACTTGAAGAAATGTCCTCCTGTTGTCCTACTAAACCACAAATGGAGAGAATGAGGCCGCTTTATCGCTGTTCTTTTGAAACCCTCGTAGAGCAATAGTTTTTGCCGTGGATAAATAATACGACGTCGCACGTTTATTTAAACACCGACCACTTAGAATAGAACCCTCTTTCTCCGAATTGTCAAATAAAAATAATAATTAGTTAATTAATTAAAAATTAAAAAAGAAAATCTTTTTATAGGTTTTGGTGAATAGATCAACTAATAATTTAAAAAATAATGAAAGATAAAGTTTTAACTGTTTTTACCTTTATATCTAATAATATTTATAATATTGTAATCTACCGATTATAGAATTGTAATTTAAAACTTGTATAATTTATGATAGTATTTAATTTAAAACTTCTATAATAGTTCACTTGTTTTTCTTTCTTGACCCCATTTTTGAGCGGACGAAAATTTATAAAGGAGGAAAGAGCGAATAAAAATTTATAAAGGAAGAAAGATGACACATCTTTCCTATTTTCTTTTCTTTCCATGTATCAATTTTACCGAACAAAGGAAGTTCATTCCCGAACATAGCATTAGCGATTGTAATACCCCGAAATTTTAAAGAATGTATTTAAATTAATTTTGTGTTAGGTTAATTAATTTTATTTATTTGTGCATACTACATTATTATATTAGGTTCATTTAATTGTGCATGTAAATTAATTGTGTATGTTAAAATAGTAAATTTGTTCATGTAAATATGCATGTATTATTATTAATAATTTTATTTGTTGGTTATGCTTATATTAATCATTATTAGTTAAGTAAAGTATTATATTTGTGTTATATAGTATTATGATGATATAATGTATTATTTTGTAATAATAATAATTATATTAGTTTAATAATAATAATAATAATAATAATATTAATAATAATATAATAATAATAATTATAAAAGTTTTATTAATAATAATATTAGTAATAATAATATTAGTATTAAATCAAGGTAATGATGAAAAATTAAATATTAGGATAGAATTTCATTTACTATGGTAGAATGGTGGATCAAATATCTTGATTAAAGATAGCATTGTCTTAAAGCCATATAGGTAGGAGTATGAGAAATGGGTGAGAAGTTATTATAAATAAGATATTTGTAATATTTATATTATATAGTTTGTATATAAATTAACTAGCTTGCCTTAGAAGAAAATAAAGGGAGTTAGAAGCAAAGTATAAATTCTAGAGAGCTATTTTATAAGAGTGAAAGGAAAAGAGAAAGAGAAAGAAGCTTGGACCGGTGTAGGCAATTTTACCCGACTACGCGCAGACCGGCGGATTTATTTTAAATCCAAAAAGGCAAGTTATTATCTACTTTTCCCCTTTGAATTAATAAATTAATTGTTTAGCTTATTTTTATGCATAGAGCCAAGGTTAGGAGGTTAATAAATAATTAATTTTATTTTATTAAATTAATGGAATTTTAATTATAATGTCCTATGAAATTAATAATGGCTAAAAATAATTAAATAAGACTTTAGGGATTTTTCTAGAATTTTCTAGATTTTTCCGGGCATTTTCTGCAATTTCCGGCGACCTTCCGGCGAGTTTTCCGGTCGCCGGCAGTGGGGGAGACGACCGGAGTGATCCGGTGCGACGCGGCGCACCATAGGAGGGTGTACGCGCGCATCCTGGCCATTAGTGGAGTCTGATTGATCCGGTGCATCGCGGTCCATGATACCGCGGTACACCCGGATCCGTGGACGTTGGATGGAGGAGATGTAGGTGGATTGATCCGGTGTGGCACGCACGTAGGAAATCTGATGCAACCGACCAACCAGCACACGCCGCGTCAGCAAGGCACCCCTAGTGCGCGCGTGGCAGCGCGTGCACGCGCGTGGGACTCTCCAGACGCGCATGGGAGCGCGTGGCTGATGCCAGACGCGCGTGGAGGCGCGTGGGAGAGTGGGGAAGGTTGGGCTGCGCGTGGGGAGGCTCTGGGAGGCGCGTGAGGGCGCATGTGGGGTCCCTACAGCTGCTGGAAATTACCAGAATACCCCTAGGGCCTGTTTTGTAAATTCCAGAACCTTAAACTTGGATTTTTAGGTACTGTATTGGTAATTACGGGTTTAACGGGCCACGAAATTATTATTTTAACACCCGTTACTTATTCTTATGGCCGATTAATCTTTTCTAAGCATTTATTGGCTCGTTCGCAGTACGGATACTAATGTGAATTATTTAAACGACATTGTTAAATATAAATAGTGTTATTATCGTATTTAATGGTATCAAACATTACTGTTAAATTAAATAAGGCCATGGTTTTAATCAGATAAATTATCCATGATATCTTATAGGATGTTTATACTGTTAATTGATATATAAACCATGAATATTATGCTGTGTGCATTTCAGGAAATAAATGGACTGTTTAATTATGTCGCATTTATATTATATGGATGTGTTGCCATATAGAACCATATGAGCTGGCTAATAAGTTTAGACTCATTTATACCTTATGCATTCGTTGCGATAGACAGATGTGTGGCTGTCGGGGTATGTGGTTTAATATTATTGGCATGTGTTGCCTAATTGACATACTCGGTATATTTATTAATATTGTTGGCATGTGTTGCCTAATTGATATGCTCAGTATATTCATCAGTACTTTGCGAGGTGTTATCACTGTGTAGTTCGTTATAGTCTGTGTTGTCAGTACCGTGCACCATGTATAATAGCTGATTTCCCGGGTAGGGAAAGGCGACACTTGACCACCTAGTGTGAGTCTAAGTGATCACCGTCTATTCTGGTTGAGGTCATGTTATACATTGGATAGTTCCCATAGGATGTATACAGATATAGTACTCATCCGATTCATAATGATTAATTTATTTGATTCTCTGATTTGGGTCATAGTAGAGAGGACTTGCTCGTGGGGTTGACCCACCATTGTTGTTATTTCAGGATACGGTCAGTATCCGTTTCAAGGCTGAGGTTAGCAGTGTGGGACCATCATCCGAACTCATCTACTCCTACGATCCAGTACAGGGTAGAAGTTTTATGTAGTATTTCAGTTTCAGTTTTTATTTACTTTTGACGTTGAACTCTCAGGGTTATATCTAGGGATCCCTGACGTAGGATTTCCAAGTTGTAATGAAGTACTGTATTAAATAAAGGATGGATGGATGTTGTATTATTTAATGTTTCTTTCCTGTCTAAATTCTTTTATTTCCATCATTTTGTATTCCATGCTTGTATATTGCCAATTGTTTTTGATATCCCTCGTTTTTCGTGTATAAGCCTGATCAACTTATGCGTGGGAAATGTGGGGGTGTTACAGCGATGGAATAGTTATTTGGTGCACTATGTACTGGGTTAAATCATAATCGTATTCAGTGCACCGTGTATTGGGTTAAATAGCTCTGACTAGTCCGTGCACACACTAGGCACATTGAATACTCAGTATCAGTTGAAAATTTCCGTATAATAGTTTAAAACCGCATTATACTTTTATTTAGAATTCACAAGATATATCGGTTTGATAATGTTGTTTAGTGCTTAACACATAACACATTAAGGAATTTATTTATAAAAGTAAGTGACCACTTAAACATTGCATGTGGTTGATAAAAAAAACTCAAGTAGACCATATATTTGTACTTGATCTATCTCTCAACAGTGTAAATTTATATGAAATTTTTTTACATGTAATAGTTGGAAGAGAACGCCAGACATGACAATATATCAATTGTAAATTAAATAGTTCAAATTAAAATGGTCAAGTGAAAATTGAATTGATATGGGATTCCAATGAGGTAACGTACATAATTATTCTATTAATAGAATTATTGTTTACATACCATTTTTATACACGTTTCATGAATAGAATTATTATTTACGTACCATCTTTATACACGTTTTATGTTTTGATTTTGATATTTTTATAATCGACATTAATATTCATTGTCAAATTGATATATTACTTTTTGGAGAAATACATAAATTTATATATGTGTTTATAATATATATATATATATATATATATATATATATATATATATAATGATATTATGCATAGAAAATAATTGAGGGAAGTTTTTAAGTGATAATTAAAAAATATATTTTCTTAAAATTTTTATTTTTAGTGTTTGGCAATAAATGATATTCTAAAATTTTACCACATTTTAAATGACATTTACCGATTCAATTAGAAGTTTTTAAGTGATAATTAAAAAATATATTTTCTTAAAATTTTTATTTTTAGTGTTGTGCAATAAATGATATTATAAAATTTTACCACATTTTAAATGACATTTACCGATTCAATTTGTATTATCAAAACATACTTAATTGAATAAAAACTTAATATGCTCATAATTAAGTTATGAATTGAGTCATCAAACAACTTACTAAATGGGATAGTACTTAGTATGGATAAAAATACACATATAACTTATCATAACTTTAAAATATGAGTATAATAGTCTTAGATGCAAATAATCTGACGAAAGGCTTAAAAGAGTAATGCTATCACTGTGGCTTGGTTTGTGTTTGTAATTCCAAAAATACTTATCAAGAACTTAGCAAACTGTTCTCAAATAACAATAATAATCTCAAAACTTAACATTTTTTTTTTATTTTTTTTGTTCTGAAAATGAAAGGAGACCAGTAAGGGGAAAAAAAATCTCCTAGTACCAGAGTTATTATTACTCGTATTCTTCATCCTATATTATTTACATTAATTAATTTTTATCTTTATGTTTTATTGATCTTTATGTTTTATTATTGTTATTATTATTTTGTTAGACTAGACGGCTTTTAATTCTTCATTCTGTCAGAAATACTCCGTATGAACATCGATACCACACCCCAAATCAGATTCATTGCATACGGCTAATTGATTTGAAAAGTGGACCTTTTCGGTTCAATAAAATATACGTGTATATATATATTTTTTTAAAAATCTTTTTTATATCAATATTCAAAAAAATAAAATAAAAAATCATCTATTGTCAAATTGTCCACAAATCACCCCCAATACTGCACCACATGAAGGCTAAATAAAATGTAATAACACAACCAACCTTAAGAAATTACTACAAATCATGATTCATATAACATATACGAGTGGATTACATTCAAAGCATTAAATACAGATACAAATCTGACAGCCAGAAAAATTCAATTCCAGGCCCCAAAATACGAGAAATGTATCCAATGGTCAGGATTAGAAAGCTATTATTTATAGAATACAACAAAACTACACACCTCACTCACTACGAACCCTCCCTCTTCTGGTCCTTTTCCTCTCTTCGAGACACCTTCTTCTGCACCCTCTTCGTAAGCAATTGTTGATTTTCCTGTACCAGGAGGTAAAATTACCAAAAGGGTTCAATTATTTGTGTGTGTGATCAATTGGGTCCAATCCGGAAACATCAAAGGTTGAGCATGAATTGAGTTGAAGCTGGCACGGTAAGTTAGGTTTTGTTCTGGACTCGGAGCCCAGAAGAGCTTGCTGTCTGTTATCGTGGTTGTAGATACAGTTTTTGAATCCATGGAGGCTTATAAGAGATGGGTTAGGGGGAACAAGGAGTATGTACATTCATTGGAGTCTCTGGCTAATGTAATCCTCCTTAATCTTATACTTTCATCAGCTACTTTTCATTAATCTGTTTGAACCAAATGTGTATGAACATTTTCTATACAGTTTCTTGATTGCTTTGGTTGTTGAATTTGTTCTATATTATGGTTTTGGCTTGTGCTTGTCTATAACATAAATGGTTGCTTAGAATAGAGATAATATGTGAGGAACAAATATGAACCGTGTTTGAATATAAATTTACTGTAATCTCTCATTTGGGTACTGCAAAAGTCTACGAAGAGCAAACTAATGTGTATCTGTTGAAGTGATTGGCTGCTACATTTCCAACTACTTGTAATTTGATTATCATTTTGATTCTTGGCAATAAGAATTGAACTCTTAACCCCCACCACACCCTTTAAATTCCATACAGGCACTTTTCCATCTTGTTTCAATAGCTGATGAATGTGTAATCAATTTAATTTTGTATACAAGTTCTTGGTTATTTTGATTGTCAGGTTTTTCGGTTTTTTGGTTTTAGAAAGATTGATTGTCTCCTCATGTAAAGTAGCTTGGCAATTGGAGAAAAGTAGAGATAAAAACTAACTTGAACTGTGCTATTTAATGTCGACTGACATGTTGTCCAAGGTTGGTATTTACTTTTTTTAGGGGGCTTATTTGATTGTTGTGATGTTTGCACAGTGTGCTTCACCCATATCATATATGGTACCTGAACATCAGAGTTGGTGAAAATCTGAAAGAAGTAATTAGGAACTGTGGTTGTTTGTAGTTTCTTTTTTGATTGTTAGGTTATTTGTTTTATGGGTGTCCATCTTGTAAATTTTTGCTCCTTGAGAATAAACTAATATTAATCCGTGTTAAAAATTTTAACAATGTTTTCTCATATGAGCTCTGAAAATTACTGTTCAGGGATTGACATGGCTTCTTCCAGAACGGTTTTCTGAATCAGAAATAGGACCAGAAGCAGGTTTTGTGAATTTTTGGTAACATTTGGATTCTTCTTTTTACTTATAAACTGCAACTTCAGAGGGTCTTGTTTCTCTTTTCAAGTACACCTTTGTTTGATCACCTGAGAAAGTTACCGAAGAGTGGAATGTAAATTTTTTAATCTAATTTTTTCTTTTTCTTCATTTCCAACAAACGTATATCTAAACTACACCAAGTCAAATTCTGTTTTTTGAGCGCGGTTGAGCTGAGGTTTTCTTTTTCTTTTTGGTTCTTTCAGGTTTCATAAATGATGATAGAGGATAATATTCAAAATTTTATATTTTTTCTATTCTACACCGTTTTCTTCCTACCCAAGATCTTTTAGTGTTATACCCTATCCAAATTTAGAAGCCCTGTTTCCAATTTTCCATGCAATGTTGAATGATGTTCTGAGTTAACATATTTTTAATCCTTCTGCAGTAACTGCAATTTTGGGCATAATCACAGCTGTCAACGAACATATAATTGATACGACCCCAACCCAAATACATACAGGATCTTCACAGCCATCTTCCTTCCCTTATTCCTTATGCATAACTTTACTTAAAGACTTGGAAACATTGGTGGAAGTTGTGGCACAGCATTTCTATGGTGATGATAAAAAATGGAATTTCATTGCTGTTACAGAGTTTGCCAAGTAAGCAACATATTTAATTCAGTCTATGCCCCATCTTATCATTCACAGCTGGTGTTTTTGTACTTGTATTTGTAAATTTGTCTTAAATTTTGGGTATTCAATTTCATTCAGGGTTTTAGTTAGGCTAGCCTTGTTCCGGAACAGTGGATACAAGATGCTTTTGCATGGAGGAGAGATACCAAATGTTGAAAAGAGTTCAGATGCTTTAAATCCCCACCATAGATTTGGACATTTAGCAAAGCCTGGATGGAATCAGGGGCCTGGCAATTTAAAGAATTATCATGGGCAGAATCCTTGGAATCTTGAAGGAAGGGCAATGTCTGCCTTGAGTAGGTTTGGGGAAAATGCTAGGATGGTTTCTGAACCAACATGGTTGCGCAGGGTTCAACACCAGCAAGCAATCATGGAGCCTTCGTGTAATTTTTCTCCTAAAACTCTGTTCTAGATTGAGGAAATTAATTAATTTTATGGGATAAATTTTGCTGACGTATGCTATAATCTCATTACAGCTTTGGTTGTTCAAAGACCTACCCTTCCCACTTTCTTGTCTGAAACGGGTGTTCTTGGGGGCTTATTTATGATGGGGGAGGTGATGTTCATCACAAGGCCACTCATCTATGTTTTACTGATAAGGAAGTATGGAATTCGGTCATGGTTTCCTTGGTTTGTATCCTTGGCTGTGGACCTTGTCGGAGTGGGCATTCTTTCCCAAATTACAATGTCAGGGCATAGAAAGAAAGACCAACAATTTCATCTTTCCAGCTCCGAAAAGGATGAGGTTAGAGTTATACAGATTTTCACATGGTTAACGTTTTGATGCATCTTTTACATTGGAAGAGTAAGGGTCACTTTTGCCCTCGTATGTCATTTTCCTATGTTCCTTATTCTTTTCTTTTCCTTGTATTTGTAACTGAGCCTCGTAAGGATTTGTTGTCCTGATGATTTGTGCTTTCTCTAATATTTTTTATTGTTATTTTTTAAATGACTTTTTGTTGTCCCGATGACTTGTTTTTTTTATGGAAAGAGGGGGATAAATATACTTATAAAAATAAAAAATAGAAAAAGAAGAAGGGGATAAGTACAATTTTGAAAGGAAGAGTCTTGTTGGACAGAATCGGTCCAAGAACCAAGACTCATTTTGAAAGTGTCCAGGTCATCAATCTTCAGCATGAGTTTGGATATCCACTGAATTTGTAAATAAGATTGTTTTGATTACTGAAGCTGTAAATGATTGATCCAGTTGATGGGTATTTTACAGGTGAAAAGGCGGAGGCTGTTGTGGGCGCTTTACCTCATGAGGGATCCATTCTTTAGCAAGTATACCCGGTAATGATGCAGTTCTCAAGTCAATTCCTGTTTTACGAAGTTTCTTTGTTTAGATTCCAAAAGAAGAAAAGAAAAGGGTAACAGTAAAAGAGATACCAAGGCACTAATGTTTTAAAATCGTTACAGGCAAAAACTTGAAAGAACTGAAAAACTATTAGAGCCTGTTCCTATTGTTGGCTTTCTTACAGGTTTGTTTGGTTTATTATTTTAAACTTAAATTCTCTCATCACCTTCCAACTATACTTTATTCAAAACTGATTCTGCTTATTGTCTTTAACATGTACTCCCAATGAGCAGCAAAAATTATCGAGCTTATCATTGGAGCTCAGACACGTTACACTTACATGTCAGGTTCATGAGATGAAAGCTGCATGCTTGCACCTTTTTGGTGAAGTATTTCTCCAATTTTTTTTTCCTTGGTGTATTTCTCTTATTTTAGGAATAATTACTTGTTTTCATTTTCTCAGCATTCTTAATTCGAGATTCAAATACAAATATCAAATGGCTGTATCAAATTTTGTTAATATCCATGGTTAAATTAATGTGCACCTTAGATTAATGTTTTAATCAAATGCTTTTTTCCTTATAGAATACCATGGCATGGATAAGAATGCTTAGCTGTTGATATTTGCTTCTTTTTTCTTTTTTAAAGTTCTTGCGGTTGACTTTACGTATTTAAATGTCGTACAAACTCGCGCTCATGTTCACATATTTGTGCTTGGTGGTTGTAGGATAGGGATTCTTAGAAGTCGTGATAATCATTAATTGTAAGCTTCAGCTGATGGAATACGTTGTGATGCCTCACTTTTGTGCTTCCATAAGGCGTTCTCTTTTCGACATTAGAATTAAATTGAGTTGTTTAAGGTAGAAAGAACTCTAATAAATGGATAGAGACAGTGCATTATGAGATTTGGCACCGGCACACAATTCACAAGCCCCGTGAGGAGAGTGATATTAATGTGTTCCTGCTTTTTTACTTCTATATATATTTGTTAGAAATTGTTTGGGGGGTGACAGCTTATTTGCGGGTGGCAGAATTCGTGAAGTTCTCCTCTAAAATCCATTTATTTTAAATTTCTTTTCTCTGTATTAAAAATGGTGTGTGCTCCTTTTCTCTGGGCTGTTTTCCTATAAAAGCACATTGACTCATTATTTACTTTTAATGTCAAGATAAACCTATGGTGCATAAGAATTGTGGTATTATGTTCCTAGCATACTCCTTTTTATGTAAAATTCAGTCTAGCTAAGCTAGTTAATGAAGTAAAAAATTGAAACATACATTCAGGAAATGGATCCGAAATTATCTTGCTCTCCTCTGGAAGAACAGCTTTTTCCTTTTACATGAGACAAGATCCCCCTATAAAGAAGAAACTTGAAAAACAAAATTGATGGAAAACTATTTTCATCCAATAAAATAAAGCAATTAAAACCCATTAAAAACCATTTTCAGTATAAATCTGCTCTAAATTTAACAAATAGGTGTTTTTTCATAGAGCTGGAATTGCTATATGTTATTATGTGTGTGTATTTTATCAAGAGAGAGTATATAGTCTGTAGTGTTGGCAAGTATTGAATACCTTGATTTACTGGGGAAAAAAAAAGGTATTGAATACTATTGACTTGTTTATTCAGCACTTGGAAAACATGACTTGTACGTGAGAAGCTGAGAATGGTACACAACTTTTGCAGTCTAGTGCAGTATATGTTTTCTAAACTGACTTAATGCAGTACAGCTTTGCCATTGCTTGGTTTAACAGTGAAAATGTTTTGAGTTTGAGAACAACAGCATGTTTTATTGATGCATCCTTGTGGCTTGTGGTGTTTTACCTTATATTTACTTCTGCTTGTCCTATGCATAATAAATTCACGTCCATTTAGTTAATTTTGACAGATATCATTAGCAGAGTCTCGGGAACAATTTATAATATATTCCACATTCTTCTTCTACATTACATGCTAAAAATATTGTTAAATTCTACTCTGGACAGTGAATGTTTCAAGTTCTTAGGGATCTGAATACTTCGCCCGTTCTCCCTGAACTTTTGTTCGTCCCAATGGAACTAGTTGAGGTAGGGATGGTCCAAATAGTTTACCAGGTTCAGCAGTTTCTTTATGAGGATTTAATCTGCATGCTAAGTGTAGGGTTGCAAATTTTTTTATGTTCTTGTATAACAAATTCTTTGTTGCACCTTTGTGGACTTGTACAGGCTAGTCAGAAATTTCACTTGATAGAACTTTCATCAATGGGAAAGAAAATAATTAAAAAGGTGATGTGCTTAATATATTCATGCCTATAAAATTCTCAGCATTGCATTAGTGAACACTGAAGAGTGAGATGCTTTAGGGAGGGACTGAGGGAGGCTGAGGATGATGTGTGTTGAGGTTAGTGAGAAAAGACATGGCTTACGGTTTGATAAGCACCGGCTTTAGATAACTCTTAGTCTTTAGCACTCTGCATATGTATAATTTAAGTCACGCAATTCTTCTAAACGGGTGCCGCTCCCATGCTCCGCGTGCAAGTCTGCTATTGCTCTCATTGTGTAACTCAAATTTTGCCGCTTTCGTGTTCCCACTCCAACTCCCGCTCTGTATGACTTAGGGTACAACACCATAAAGGCATGAAACCACCCATGCTTGTAAGAAACTTCTCTCTCATGGCTTATAGTTTGATAAACACTGGCTTTAGAGAACTCTTAGCCTTTAGCACTCTGTATGGGTACAATACCATAAAGGCATGAAACAACCTATGCTTGTAAGAAACTTCTCTCTCTCTCTCTAGGTACACAGATGGTAGTTATTTGCTTTGTACTCTCAGAGGATGTTTATCATATGGAACACATTTTCTTTGGATGTGAAGATTTAACACAACATTGACTTTCTATATACTATTGGTCAAAGTTGGTAGTTTGTTAGAAATATAAATGCTTAACACGCACAAAAAACGCGTTATAATTTTGAAGCAGAATTTATAATAATCTTGGTAAATCCATTTGGATCTCCTCATTGCTTGAGTTGCATTAATTCAGGTCCTTGGTTTGAACTTTGATGAAGTATTGTAGTTTATAAGGAACTGTTTACTGTTAAGTCTGTTATATGGAAGTATTTACAGATTTGAAAAATAAAATAATAAAAATATCATGATCATGGGTTTATGATTCATCAAATTCTACTATTTCTGCCAATAAAATAATAGAGTCAAAATTGACCATGGCTAGTTCATGGTCAAAATTGCCTTTTTAGTTTGGTTCATGTAATGTAAACAGAGTTTTGGTTTAATTATGCATAGGAGACTCCAAATCAATATGGACTCAGAAGGTACTTTTACAACAATAAATAATCTTATCGCTCTTTTAATTTGACTTGATACTGGGATATGATTGAAAAATAAATATCATAATATATACACACACAAAATAATATGTAAATGTTATTGTATTTTTTTGGTCATTTTTTAGGTTCATATTCGTATATTTATAGTGTACATTTTTTATGCTGAATTTTTAATCATATCTTTTTCTTAATTTTTTTAAAAATTTGTACTGTTTTCTTTTCATTTGGTATTTGACTAACTATGAGCTGCATCAGTTTTTGTATATATAAATGCTATATATTTACATTTGATGGTAGAATATGTCATTTTTAGTCCAGCAGTAAAAAAATTTGGATCGACAAACCTGATAATACATCTTTGAATTTAAATTAACGTCAAAATCATACGTCTAAGTCTCTGCATTAATTTATCCACTTAAACCTGGTTTTCTCAAACAGTGCGTGTCGGCTGGGTTCATATTTGGGTAAATATTCATTGCAACAGGAAGATTTACACTCTCTTACAGATTTTGATCTTTTTTAACAGAACACAACTCAAATGCCATTGGGTTCTTTGGTGAAAAATGGATTTGATCTATTCTAATTCGGAGTTCACGAGTTTAAAACAAATCTATTAAGCTCCGTTTGGTTAGGTGGAATCAACTAGAAAAGAAAGGAAAGAAAAAAATTTTAAACTTTTTTGGAGTTTGGATAGAAGGAAAAAGAAAAGAAAGAGAAAATCTAGTTTCCCGCATCGGTCTATTTGTCCCCAAAAATTTCACGCACGCGAAAATAGTATTTTTCTGTGAAAGGAGTTCATTTTATTTAACTTTTCTATTTTATCCAACTAATTTGTTTGTATTTGTTATTAGGTAATTCTCTCTTTTGTGACTTTGTGAGTTTTCAACAACTATTTTTATGGTTCAAAAATAAAAGAAAAAAAAAATATTAATATTTAGTTGAGCCTGTTCTCTAATTATGTGTAATCCAACCTTTAAAAATTAGTTTACCTTATTTTATTATAATTTTTTTTTTTTTTTTTTTTTTTTTTTTTTTTTTTTTTTTATCATCTATTGAACAATATTTATTTTTTAAATTCTAACTGATATAAAAGTAATTTTGGTAAGTCGAAATTCTTTCTCGAAAGACTTTAATACTAACCAAATTCATGGTAAAATAGATCTTGCTTCTAAATAGAATTTTTTATTTTTTTTAATCCTCTGTTCTATGTTGCAATTCTAGCTACTCATAACCTGGTATGTGTATGTGTATATATATATATATATATATATATATATATATCTTTTATATGGTGAAATATTTAATTTTTCTCCAAACAGTAGTCTCTAATTTTTTTTTATTTTTTATTTATTTATCTTAAAACTAATAATTAGTTTTATCTAGAAAATATTATGAAGCCTTATTCTAAATATAAATAATAAAAATAAATATAAACAATTATATATTTGAATTTAATAATTTATCATTTTAATTTATAAGGGTAGTTTTAGTATTTTTTTTACAATTTTCTTGGATAAATTTTTATACTAACCAAATGCATACTAAAAAATCTTTATTCTTTTTATTCACTTCACTTTCTATTTCTTTTCTTTTCTAACTTATTTTCATCTAACCAAACATAGCCTTACAAATCTATTACGTACCTCTGATCCTTTTTAGAACTTTGACCTTTGCCTAAAGGCCCCTACCCAAAATTCAGATTTGCCCCTTGCCACAAGGCCCGAACCAAAAAGAAGAGATTGGCACACAACAGAAAACAAGTCTTCGTGTAACCATTACTGGTGATGGTGTAATAATTAATGGTAAGCTTTTCAGGTTAGTTGGGCACGTATGGGCCCACGAAAACCGATGGGTCCCTTTCGAGAAGCAAACAAGAGGGACCACTTTAAGCAAGTGGGTTCATGGTGGTCATGCCCTTGGTGGCCTACTACTAAGTGGGCCACATTTCAAATAGATGAGTGAGTGTGGACCCTTAGCTCATCCATCTCAGGCCTGATAAATGGTTGGGCCCACCAACAACGCCACTAGGGGCTCCACCACCAGCCATCATCCACAAAGTTCCGGTGCATGCACTCTCCTGTGATCGGTCCCACTTAAGTGTTAGCGTGGGACCCACTTTCACGAATGCTGATCACAGCGGCATCTTGTGGTTCGGGTGGGCCCGGAAGAGGTTAAAATGAATGAATTGGGCTAATCCGTGGGATTGAAAATTCGTACTGGGGTTACGCTAGCTGGCACTGCCTTTCAAGTTGCGTGTGTCTTGCATCATCCTTGTATGATCAGCGCCACAGTAAAATTTCCCATCATTTATCACGTAGTATAATTTTACTTTATCTCTAATTTATTTATATATATTTTTTGGTATCCATAAGTCCATATTTTATTGATGGGCGGTTTTATAAACTTGAAAAAATAAAAATAAAAACATAAAATTATAAAATTGTAGTTCAACAAAGAAAATGTGTTTGGACCAAATTTAATTCAAATCGATTGTGAATCCCACACTCACTTTACGTATGTCAACTTGGGAAGCTCCACTTTCCTTGCCTACTTGTGTAGAAGAAGGAAGTAGTTCGAGTGAGTAGGGAATTTTTCTGTTTTAGTCTCCACTTTTGATTCGAATTAACTAACCCTATTCTAGCACAACAGCAAAACAGCTTCTATGCCCATTTGGGATGTAGTGTGAAGCAACGTTCTCCCCCCTTGTTGATAAAAGTTCTCTGCTTTATCAGGTTATCAGCTCGTGCTTGTAATTATCCTAGTATATAATGTGATCTCATCCGCTGTTCTCCGTCGAAGTTTCAGCAATCCATTCATTGAGAGGCGGGTATTCCTTGATTCTGATTTGTAGTTGGATGATGATGATTGGGCCCTTAAGTAACAAAATTTATAAATAAATAATAATAATAATTTTTATTTTTTATTTTTTTATTTTTTATTTTTATGAAAAATAATCGACTGAAGACACTACACAACACACTTTTATTATACTTATAAATTTATTAAAAAGAATAAAACCCAAAGTGGATTCATTCGATTTTGGTCTCACTAAATGTGTATAAATTGAGAAGAGAAATTTGCAATGAAGTAGAATAAAAACCCATTTTCATCTCGTAATTGATACTGAGTAGGAAAAATAACGGAAGAAACATAAAAAGACACCATTTTAACTAAAAGGGGTGACATAGAATCCCAAATTCTAATTGTTGTGAAGGAGCAATTTAGTAATAATAAACCAAATGAGCAATATTTTTTTCATCTCGTAATTATTTTGCTTTTCTCCTGAAAGGTGGACTTTAATTTTTCATATTTCTGCCATACTACAAAATTTTCATTTTCGGATGACAATTTTGTAAGATACGTTTACTCAAGAATTATACTATATATATATATATATATATATAATTTGGGTTTAACATTAAAAAAAAATCATGTATACAAAAGTTGAGTGGGGGGTCCAACTTAACCCTACTTGGCTCTGCCGACTACAACTGTGCACTCACTCATGTGATATATAATCAACTTATTCTTTTTGTTGCATGCCATATCAATTCCCATATATTCATCTAATTCAAAGGATAAGGTAGGTCTATCATTATTTCATTACTGAAATAAAAAATAAAATAAAATAAAAAACATTCCTTCTTAAGAATCTAATATAGTGATAATTAAAAACATCCAATGCCGTTTGATTCAGTAAACACTGTAATCTTATCTTACAAAATGTTACAAAATCTTACAAAATGTCCTAAAAATTCAATCAATAATAATAAAATAAATTTGAAAAGGACGATAAGTCTTATGATTCATCAACAGACTAATAACAGTGTAGAACTAAACAAACACATCGTGACAGAAATAATTAGGCCATGAAAGTGATAATCTGATGGATTTCCTTTTCATGTAAATGACAATTCCCTCCTTGTAATTTATTATTATTTATTGCTGGAAGTTGGTAGCCTCTGGTACTCCACAGAATTCGGGATGACAGTGGGGTGGGTTTGACTGACCCTTATTCCGTTCCGTTAGAAAATTCGTCACACTAATTTCTATCCTGCTTCAGAGCGAGTTTGTAATTGTTATATCATCTTCGCTCCTACTCCGATAGACAAAGTATTGACTCAGCCCTGCATATTCCTTCATTTAATTCCGAGGCGGGATGAGTTATGTCACTTTTATTATGTAAGTAAAAAAAAAAAAAAACTAGCCCTTACTTCTGAACGGGTTTATAATTGTTATAAAATCCATCATACTCCGCTTGTACTTCGGGTTTAATTATTAAACCTTACTCTACACCGTTGGAAAATTCGTACCAATTTCGCTCTTACTTCGGAATGGTTTTGTAACTGTTATATCATCTTTGCTCCTATTCTGGTAGAAAAAGGATCGACTCCGCCCTGTATCCTCCGTTTAATTGCAAGGTGATGCGGGTTATGTCACTTTTATTATATAGTTTAAAAAACAAACAAACTAGTTCAACGTGCTCAAATTGGGATGATAAATAAGCTGATCCAACTTTCAAATTACTAAATACGTAGTAGTAAATATTAATATTTACTAACAGCTCCAAAAAAGAAACAAGGGTTTAATAATATTTAATATATGTTATATATATATATATATAATTTAAAAGCACATATATAATCGGGACGGAGTTGGGGCAAATTAATCACTAATTTCGTCCTTGCCCCAAATTCGTTTCGAATTTTTAATTATTTTATTATATTCATTCCAAACTTATTTAGAGGACTATCAAATCCGCTCCATTAGGTGTGAAGCGGGGCTGAAACTCGTTGGGTTAGAGAAAATTGTCATTCTATTAAGTACAAGGTATTATGGTCATGAAATTTGCAATAAATCAATTAATATAAATTCTTAAATACAAAAATCATACATATTATCATGTCAATACTATTTTATGAATTATGGTGCTCCTATAATTTTCACTCCCATCATCATTATTATATTACTACGAGTACTATTTTATGGCAACAAAGATATTGTAATATTCCAGTATAAATTTCAAAAGGTACAAGTGTTAGTTACAATTTAGTGTCTTAGAATATTTGATATCAAATTACGGTTTTCACATGTAAATTCAATGTTATGTGCCTCAAATGAAATGAATATGTCGTGAAACATAAACCACTTTATTAAATGAATCATAACGGGTTTTGATTCCATCCTATTTTGTCAAGTTGACATTTTTAAATTTAATTTTATTGTGTTATGATTTTTTTTTTTTTTTTTTTTTTTTTAAAATTTTTAAATAGTTAGTACTCACACACATGCCTCAATTGAGGTTCAAACTCTTGACATTCTTTTAGAAAATAAGGGCTTGGTACCACTAGGCCACAGGAAGCGAATTGCATTACATTTAGCTTAATTTGTAGTGTTTTGTTGTAAATTTTTTTTAAGAATTTTAATTATTTTTTAAAACCCCATTATATATAATTTTATTATATTATATATAATTGGTCGAATTGTATAAAATCTTCATGACTTAGGGTCTGTTTTGTATGTGTTTTGTTTTTGGTGTTTATGTTTTTGTCAGGTTCTGTAGCAATGAACAGTTAAAAAAACATGCTTGGTACAAATTATTTTGTTTTGCACAATGTCAAAACATTTCGTAAATAGTGACAAAAAATTAAAACGCCAATTTTGTGTTTTTATATATGTTTATGCACGGTAGCGATGAATTGTATTTTTTTATTTATTTTAAAAAAAAACTCTTAAATAACATTTTTAAACTAACCATTATATTTTTCAAATTTGCATAACTTTTTTTTATCAAATATGTTTTCATGTTTTTACTTTAAAAAATCTTGCAACACATAAACGATACCAAACACGCTTTCGATTACTCTTCAAAACACTCTGGCATATTAGTAAATTCAAATTTCTCTTATTCTGTTTCGAGTTAAAACAAAACTTCAAAGACATAACGCGTAACAAACAGATTCTTAGTGAGTATTTTAGTAAATGAAACCCCTCTCATTAATTAGAGAGAGAGTTTTTTTTTACAAAAAAAATAATAATAATAAAATAAAAAATTTAATGTAAAACAATGCGAGTCAAGAGATGTTTTATTTATTTATTTTTGAATGCTTTGGCAAATGCACATAAATTAAGAACTTTTCCAGAATGCAAGTATATGCTCTCTTTTTTTTCTGTAAATCCAATCATAATGTGAAAGTATTTAAATCCCATTTTGTCTTAATGGAAGCTCCAATATTCACAGGATTGAACATGTTTTTTTTCCTTTCTTTTCACATAATTGCTTGTCAATTTGAGCAATTATTTTTTATTAAAACACACTTGAATATGCTGAGTGCATGTTGATACTATTTCGAAAATTATTTTTCTATTTTTATACCAAAATGACACAACAAATGTGTTGTCTAAAGTTTTGTCAAATCTATCATTATTTTTTTCTTTCTTCTAAAAAACAATACGTTTCTAATAAATTATAACGAACATTTTTTACATCTAGCATTCTAACTTATAAATGAACAGAATATAATCGTTTGCTAAATTTTGCATTTCCAAAAACTGAAAATTAAGAATAAGAATAAGAATCTCGAAAAGATGAAAATGTAAACAATACCTCCCATGTCAATCTCATTCATGAAAAAGTTGCCACTTTTTTCCATATATGTTGCCAAAACCAATTTTATTTTATTTTTCTTTGGTCAATCAATTATAGATGAGTTCTATTTTGAGCTATACCAATAAAGCCCATACCCTTTGTTGTTCATATCTAAGAAAAAAAAAGCTTGTTTGGTAGAACCTAAAATCACTTCCAATTCCGCAGAAAATGTTTTCCCTTCATTTTTATTTTTGATTGGAAACTGGAAAGTCCACACGACCTGGACGATTAAAAGGAAAACCAAACAGAAAAGTGGCGGGGCCCACAGAAGTTTTATCTGGTTCATTGGAGCTTTGACCCAAAACCATTTGATGAATCCTGTGAAGTGGGAGCCCACCACGTGTCATCATCTTGTAGGTCCACTGAGTTGTCCGTTTTTAATAGACTGATAACCGTAAGATTTTTCTCATCAAATATTAGGTAGATGATAATCAGTGGTTATATACTGAGTGCCTCTCTTTACGAAAGGGTAATTCTAGGGTTCGTTCATTTCTCCTTCGGTCTGTGTCTTTGGGTTTCTCCTTATTTGTTTCTCCCATTTTCTCTCTCTAAAATATTTCTCTCTCTCTAAGATGATACTGACACAGATGTTCTGATTATCTTCCATTCTCTCTGAGTCTTCTGTGTGTGATTCTTTAAGGGTCTTTGCTAATTCTACTGAGATTTTATTTGTTCTCAGCTGGTCATGGCTACAATACAGAAACAAGAGCTTGAAGGAGAAAACAGACGAACCGCTGATCAGAGAATCAACGGTATAGGAAACGTGGGTTCAATTGATCACAACGTTGACGTTCCATCTCATAAACCACCACCGGCAGCGCCACCACAAGAAACACTGCCCACGGCTGAGAAAACCCAATTGCCACCGCGCACGGAGGCTTCGGTGTTGTTTAAGGAGGAACCGGAGTTTGAGGAGAGGTCAACGGCGGAGCCGATTAGTATGTTGCCGGTGGCGATGCCGATTCCGGTGCAGATGAGACCAGCGGTGGCGCAGCCGCCGAAGAGGGCGTCTACAAAGGACCGCCACACGAAGGTGGAGGGCCGTGGGCGGAGAATCCGGATGCCGGCCACCTGCGCCGCCAGGATCTTCCAACTGACCCGAGAGCTCGGCCACAAGTCCGACGGCGAAACCATCCGGTGGCTGCTGGAGCACGCGGAGCCCGCCATCATCGCCGCCACAGGGACCGGCACCGTCCCCGCCATCGCCATGTCCGTCGGTGGAACCCTAAAAATCCCAACTACCTCCGCCGCCGCGAACGACGGCGACCCCACAAAGAAGAAACGCAAGCGTCCAGCAAACAGCGAGTACGTCGACGTCAACAACGACACCGTTTCGGTCCCCTCCGGTCTGGCACCAATTGGAGCAGCGACACCTCCCCAAACACTGGTGCCCATGTGGGCCATACCATCAAATGCAGCTCCAACATTTTGGATGATTCCATCCACAACCGCCATTGCTGGGCCTTCAAATCAACCCCAATTTTGGACATTTCCGACCACGGCCACGCCGTTGATCAATTTATCAGCAAGACCCATTTCATCTTTCGTAGCGTCAATGCAACCCACAATCAATATCAGCACAGCGACGCCAGTAGAGCTTCAAGCTTTGCCAACCTCTGTCACTGCAAGTTCCACAGTCGGTCCCAAAACTGAAAGAACAGTTTCAACTAGTGCCCCAAGTTCAACTTCTACGGCTAAATCTCCAATGCTCAGAGACTTTTCGTTGGAGATTTATGATAAACAGGAGCTTCAGTTCATGGGTTCACGCTCTGCTAATCCCCAAACACCTTCTTCCAAACAATGAAGATTAGGGCTTCGAATCTTTTGATCATTCCGCCATGAATGTTTTGAGCTTCAACTTTCTCACTCTAGAATCTCTCTCTAGTTTTTGGTGTGGGTGGGGATCACGTGCGCACGTGAGGTCGAGTTTAAAGGTATGCACGTGCGAAGTGGGATCAGATTAGGCGAAGGGCGAGGAGTTTGTTGGGGGTGTGGGGTTGGTGGGGACCACTAAAATGGTGGGTCAAAGCTTTGATACAAGCAAAGGGCGCAGCGTGTACCGTGCAAAAGGGTGGGGCTTAGGCCCTTTTTTCTTTCTGTGTGTGGGCCACCTAGTCTGTCTGTCATGAGATGGTGGGTTGGGGGCCCCAAGGAGGATGAGGTTGTGGGGCCCATAAGAAACCGTTCAACAAGGTGGCCAAGTGGTGGTCCCATATATCTGCTGATACAACCGAGACGGAGTGGGGAAAGTTTGCGGCTTAGATTCAGACACGTGGCTGTCCTTTTAAAGTAGGAATAGATGGTGGGCCACGTTTTTATGCTGCAACACGTGGACCATCTGGTGGGCTGGTGAGGATCTGGACCGTTTATTGGTACGTGATAGTGATTATCATAATAAGTTTGATCACGGGGGCACATTGGAGGACTCGTGCATTCGGTCTTTGCATTGATAGTGTGTATTTTATAGTTAAATTCGACTCAATTGTTAAGAGTGCAAATTCTTGGCATATTTAAAACAAAATCTCATATTCAAACTTAATTTTTTGTTTTATACTATGAACAAGTTATATATATATATATATATATATATATATATATTATATCGTGGAATTAGGGGACTCATGGCTATATACTCCAAATATCGATTAAATAGATTAAACTTGAGTGTTTTATGTGTTATGTAGAATTAGATTGCACTAGACAAATATGGAATACTAGAAATTCAAGAGGATTCAAACATCTAATCTGATGAGAAAGTCGTATTATTAGATTACCTCCTTAAAGACTTAAAAGTTTATGTGGGTAGAGATTGTAGTAGCACAGAGATCATTGAATAGAAGAAATATATTTTCCATAAGAACATACATATAAATTGAAATTTTCATGATATTCAAATTTTATTTTCAGAGTTCTCTATACAAATGATCCGTGGTACAAGCTTTTTCAAGAACATTATAAAAGTTATTTGTTAAATAATAATAATAATAATAATAATAATAATAATAATAATACGGAGTAATAATTAATTTTAACAGTCAACCTAATTTTCAAAGTCATTTATTAGTTTATTTGTCAAAAAATAGTAATAATAATACCCAGTAATAATTAATTTTAATAGTCAACCTAATCTTCAAACTCAAATCACTTCAAATTTATTAGTTTATGATGTTTATCCACAGTTCTAATTCCAACTGTGGAGTACAAAAAAACTTTTGAAGGTTTTGTCAAAATAATTTAAATACAAAAATAATATTGTCAAAATAATTTAAGAACAGAAGTATGTGAAGTATAAGAGACAAAATACATTTATTTTATTTTTCTTCCTTTTCTTTTTTCTTTAACATTGCATTAGCATAATTAAAAAATATACATTTAAAATTTTAAAACATTTATCGTTATATTCTTTTCTTATAACTAGGATCAAACCAGGGTGATAGACTTGAATTTTCACCGTCGGGTTCTCTATTTAACGGGCAAAGATCAATATCAAACTTTTTAAATTTATTTATTTATTCTTAGAGCACGTGTATCCTCTTCATAACACACGCATCATTTAAGTGATGAGTACGGTTTGAAAATGAGACTTCAATAATTTACTTTTTAAATTCTTACTTACACCGTTATACCTTTAAAACTAAGACCAATATCAAACGAGAGAAGCGAAGCAAAAGGGTCTTTTATTAGGGTGATGGAGTCGTGTCATTAACCCTTGTCCATGGTACTTTATTATAGTGACATTGACTTTACTTAACAAACTCTAATTTTTAAAATGTTTTCACGTGACAAATTTTTACTCCTTTTGCCTCAAGCTAAAATTTATTTTTAAAATTTTAAAATTTTTAAGAATATGAATATCAATAAATTTTATTATAGTGATAGTGAATGAATTATCAAAATATTTATATTAAATTTGTGTAAATGTAATTATTTACTTTTATAAGTTCAATACTATAACATTAAATTGATAATATTACAAAAAATAATAATAATTTGACTTTTCAAATGAGATATCTATTTTTATACAACAAAAAATGAAAAATGTGGACTTTTTTCCCTTTTCTTTGAGTAGACGTAGCATAACAATGTGACTGGAAAGACAATTGCATTATTCAGAGAATAATCCTTGAACTCTACCTATTTCTTTCAACAATTAAGAGTTTGGATTCCCCAACTTCAAGGTTGTGCTTGACTGTTACAAAACATATGAGATTTTGGACATATTATGTCTTCATCTAAACACATAAGAGGACCTGATTAGTGTGTTATTAGAAATAATTCTTAATTTTTAATTAGGTTTTTGAAAACATAAAACTAAATCAAAAAAAGTTGCTTTTCTTTTTCCTTTTATGTTAAGAAATTTTTATTTTGAGGAGATTTAAATTATCTTCCTTTCACAATGAGTTACAATATTCAAAACTGACAATTATATTGTAACGGAGGAAGCATTAGATCACAAATCTAGTGGATAATCAAGTAAACCCTTAAAACTCTTAACTTTTTATTTTTTATTTTTACTTTTACTTAAAAGAATAAACTAATACTAATAAACATGGTTAAAAGTTATAAAATTTATTGAGAGTTTGTTACTTTCAGTGATAAAATCTTTTATACTTTAGAGAGTCTAGATGGCGTTTATATATGTGCATAAATGGTCAAATTTTAGCGAGTGTACTCTGTTTGATTGGTGTAGGAACAGAAACAAATGCACTGAAGGCAGTGGCTTTATTTAGTTTCTTATATTTTATTATTCTTTTTATTTTGAGGATTTACCTGTCTTCGAAACATTTCTTTTTGGCATTTTGAATTATTATCGAATGAGAAATTTTGGATATTTTTTTCCTTTCTTTCATTCTCTCTCAGTTTTTTTTTTTTTTTTTTTTTTTTTTTTTTTTTTTTTTATAAATTGAAAATTTATTTTATTCTTCACCTTAACAAAAAAATTCACACATAATTTTGTTTCTAAGAGAATTTTAAACTCTGTATTTTCTATATATTTGTTTTTAACTATTCTATTTTATACTTTAGAAAGTAAGTAACACTTAAACTATGATGGTAAATTGAGAATGAAAAATAATAGAAATTAGGAGCTAATAAATTGACAATTTGATATTGTTTGTGTTGAATGACAGAAGTAATTGACAGGAAATGGGCATTTGAACAAAGCAAATGACACCGTTTCAAATTCAAAGACCATCATTCAGAATATATTCCGAATTATGGTTTCATTTCATTATAAGATAGGACGAGTGCAGACTTGCGGACCCGTTCCGCGTGAGTCCCGCTCTCACGTGACCTAATGTGGGCCATTAAAGGTGGGTGCCGCTATTGTTAGACAGACTGGATCCAAGTGTCGGATGGTCCACACAATAAGTTTGGTGGTCCACGTGTACGGTGCACGTCGAAGTTCTTGAAACAGTGGGATCCTGAATGTGGTGCGATTCATGTGTGTGAATTCATGGTCGGTCCCATTTGCTACGCCATGCCCACCCTTATTTTATTATTGTCACCACCATATTCATCATTTTCTCCAAACGTCCCTCTGCCAAACTAGGTAAATGTTTGAATCCACAAGTATGAAAATGTGATTTTGCATTTGTGTGTCTCAAATGTATTACCTAAAAATAACATCTAATAGGAGAATTAATCTTGTATGTTCAATAATGAACAATTATTACCACATCAACACATTGGGAGTTAAGAGTTATGACACATAATTAACTACCTAATAAAACAAATAGATTTAAGGAGTTGGTCTAATGAGTTCTCTTTTTTTAAATAATGGTAATAAAATGTTTTAGTGTATTTTGTTATCAAATGACATTTGGCCTAGCGATATAACCATATAACCACTCCATTTTCAAAGAGAGTGGAGGAATTTGAACCTGGACATGGACAAAAAGAGTTTGTGTATTTATTTGCTTTACCATTCAAAAATAAAAATATAAATCACGTATTTTCTTATATATAAAATCATCATATTAGCTTTTCCTTTTTTCTTTCTCCAATCAATTTATTACTCCATCTATTCCAAAAATGTGTCCCTTTTGAGATTTTTTTGAAGAAATGTGACTAATTGTGAGTCACAATTTCCAATATATATATATATATATATATTGTCAATCTTTATAGAGTCATTTATCATAATTACTTATAGTAAAAAGTTTAGAATTCACGACTTATGCGTTCAAATAAATTGAAGGAAATTATGAAAAGAGATACTATGCTTTTAATTTATCCTTAAGTATATATTCGTTTTCAGTTGACATCGTAAAACTCTTATACTTGTTTTATAGATTTTTAACACAAGTATAATGGTAAAAGAAATTCATGTATACTAAATCTAGATGAGTAGAGTAAGTTTTACCATTTTTATTACTCTAATACAATTTTATTAATGTATTTATTGGAATGTTTTTGAAAGATTACAAGTGCACCTAACTATTGTAATTTACATAGTATTTATTTTGGTGAGTCTTATTTGTTAATTTTTTTGCAAATGGATGTAAATTTTGCTGGTGTGGAAATTCTAATAGTATTGGCCACGTGGAAATGTTTGTGGGACCGCAGCTCCATCACCACCAATACCAGCCATGCTAAAAGTGGGGGTGTAGTTAAGAGATGGACCATTAATCTTCTGAAAAAGTAGAGAAGGGTTAATGGACGGATCAGATTCCACACGGTGAGTGAAATTAATACGTCTCTAGGGCTCCTTTTTTATTCTGCTATCCTGTTAAGAATATGGGTTGTCTTACCCAAAAAAAAAGAAAGGCAAAAAATAAATAAATGGGTCCACATGCTGGTGGTCCCATCTAATATGTGGGCCCCGGACGAGCTGGATCGTAGCACTGTGGGGTTGGTCAGACGGCTGAGGCCACACCACTTACTCAATGTAGGATACCTATCTGAACCAAACCAACATGGATAGCTCATTCAATAAGGAGTTTTTATTGAATGAAATCTAAGAAGACACTCCTTTGAGCCGTACCGGTATTCTATTCGTGTCGGACACTGACACTTAGAATTGCAAATGAATCTGTTCATGAACAGTTCAGAGTCAGCTCGTTAAGGACTTATTCGTTTAGCAAACGAGCTGAGCTTGAACACAAATTTTGAGCTCGTTTAATGAACGAGCCAAACCCGATCAATGGTAGGCTCGGTTCGTTAGGTTCGTGAACAAGCTCGTTTATTAGTAATTTATAAGTTTTTGATCCAGCCCAACATATTTGATCCATTATTACATGAGCCTATTTGTAAAATACATTCCTATTAAACCCAACAAAAAATGACCCATATTTATTTCATTTTAAATATCCAACAACATACCCATTTATGTTAAGTTTGCTAACACAAACCAAATCCCTAAAATCTTAGATCATTGTCTGCAACGATGTGCATCCGGCATCCGTGACGTTCTTCTTCTCACTTTATGCAACAATCGGCAACGATCACTTAACCAACTTTCCTTTCATCGGCCCTTCAATATTTCCAAAGATCGGTGACGTTTAACCTCTCCTTTCACCGGCCCTTCAATATTTCCAGAGATCGGCAACGACCAGCCTCTCCCTTCACCCAGGGATGGCTCTGAGATTGAAAAAATCTTGAGAGGCCTTAGGCGAACTTTAAAAGTGAGGCCCTTTATACATTTATTTATTTATTTATTTATTTTGAGATCCCTTAAATGATTTGTTACATTTGGTTACAAATTTTTTTTTTAGGTGGCCTATCATTCATGGGCATATAAATTTTGAGGCCCCTTAAATGATTTGCTGCATTTGGTTTCAATTTTTTTTTTTAGTGGCCCATCATTCATGGGCCTATAAATTTTGAAGCCCTAGGCGACCGCCTTGGTAGCCTTGGGTCAGGGCCGGTCCTGCCTTCACCGACACTTCAAGTTTTCATATTCTTTAAAGACAAGAATGGAGGAATAATGAAATTAATTGCAAAAAGGGAGCCATGCACAATTATTGATGATATCATACAACCTCAAGGTATATATATATATATATATATACACACATTTATAACTCAAGATTTTTAATTTTTATTTTTTCAAATCAGAAGGCAAACAAAAAAATAATTCAATGCCAATGCAAATTATAGAATAAAATAGTTAGTGCAACTGTGCTGAATATTTTGATATATAAAATGATTGAATCACCCTCGATATATCATTAAATATTTTTTTGAGAGGGGGTATATTTGAACTTTCAAAAAAAAAAAACACACACATAATAGTATTAATTTTTGTTTTTTCAGGGGGCAAACACCCCTCTTGGGCCCACAGTCCCTCCGCCCCTGTATATACAATACTCTGTTGTGAATTATATATATATATATATATGTGTGTGCGTGCATATGTGTTCATATCTTCCTCTTCTTCCGGTTCACAAATTGCATATAGAATCAGAATTGAAAATAAAATGGTGCAAACGAGCCCGAGCTCGAGCTTGCCAATATTCTGACGAGCCCGAGCACCTCCCAGATTGCGGCGAACCGAGACCAAGCATGTCAAAACTCGGCTCGGCTTGGTTCATTTGCATCCAGGCCGGCCTTGGGGACGTGGAAAAAAAAAAAATTTAAGTTAGGATAAGTCTTGGTCGCCTTGGGCCTCGAGGCCCATAGATGGATAAAAAAATAAAAAATAAAAAATAAATTAAGGTAGGGCAAGTTTCAGACGACACAATCCTGCTCAGACACTCCTCTGGGCGTAGCCTCCGCTATCGCCTCAGGTGACAAGGTATGTCCATCCTCTCTCTCTCTTCTCTCTCCTTTTGCATGAATCGATATTTTATATATATATTTTTCTTTCGTTCATCTCATCATTTGATTTATTCTAACTTTGGTTCGTTTGAATAGGGCTTTACCTTTGTTTCAATAGTGAAAAGTAGCTTCGAAACCAGGGTTTTTTTGTGTGTCTGTAGTCACTGTGTGTGATGGCTATGGTTCTCTTAGTATTTTAATAAATGTGTGCTTTTCTACATGTGTCTTTCATGGCGATCGAGTCCATAATCTATGGCAGGTACCTTTTTTTTTTCCTCTCCCTAATTCCACGCCAATTCACAACAGCAGCAACCATACCCCTTTTCCTCATATTTTTTTGCATTTTCACATCCAATCCTACGAAAATTAAGGATCCCTTCTAGTGGGTTGAACCGTCGAGGTAATAACTAACTTTTTCGATCTCTAAATTATGCTCATACTTAAAAGTTTTTTTATATTTTATTTTTATATGAAATACATACCACCATTATTGATGTTATTTGAAGTTGGCTCAGCTACGATTTCAGTTAATAATACTGTCAAAGCACTTGCCATTAGAATGTACAAACACATGGAAATCAAGAACAGGCTTTAACAAAACAAAAGTTAATGGTTTTTCTATTAATTTGCACAGGTCTTCTGCACTGCTACTAAAGTTGATTCCTCATCCTGAAATCAAGAAAGGGGTAATTGGCTCCCAAAAAAAAACACCCACAAAGTGTAGTGTAGGTAATATAAAGAGTGAAAGACAAAACTATATATGATGGTGGATGCCACATATAACCTAAAACTCTAAAAGTCCCACCACTTCTTCAGTGCTACAAGTTCAGCCTACTATTTATATATAGTTACCTCATCTCCACATATTTTTGTCATCTGTAATCATCAAATTTTAGTAGCTGTATAAACAATGACTGCAAAAGGATCTGCAGTTTTCTGTTCTCTAGTAAACTGTTCTCTTCATTTTTTATTTTGTGCCTGTGAAAATTTCGCACCCTTTAATTGATAAATTTATTGTTATTAGTTAGCTGTCTTATGCACACTGCACATGCGTACAATTATTTATTATTGTTATAGTTATTAGTTAGTTGTCTTATGCAAACTGCACAGACGCACAATTATTTATTGGTGGTGATAAAAATTTATAGTTATTAGTTAGTTGTCTTAAGCACATTGTACAGATACACAATTATTTATTAGTGGTGATAGATTTATAGTTATTAGTTAGTTGTCTTATGCACACTGTACAGGCACATAATTATTTGTTGGTGGTGATAAATTTATAGTTATTAGTTAGTTGTCTTATGCACAATGGACAGGCGCACAATTATATTAGTTGTAGAATTTGAAAACGTCTTAAAATTTCGCACTCTTAAATTTTTTTTTTTGCGTGTGAAACTTAAGGGCCTCACATTTGAAAGTTCGTTTAGGGCCTCTCAAAATATTTGGAATCTCAGGCCTGGCCCTGTTTGCAGCCCTACTTCACCGACACTTGAAGGGGTGTGATTGTTAATTTAGCAAACTTGAAGGGATGTGATTGTTCAAAAAAGAGCTAAGCAAACTTGAAGGGATGTGATTGTTCAAAAAGGAGCTAAGTTTCATCTGTCTGTCAATAGATCAAAGGGAATGTGAGTGTAATTAACCCAAAAAGAAAATAGCGTTTCCTTCCTAGCGCCAAATAGATTTTTCAATTTCTCTTACGCGACTATGCCCTAGCCCCAAAATTCCCAAATCCTCCAGCGATTTCTCTTTCTGACGTCATCTATCAGCTTTATCCGGCGTCAGTTACCGGTGAATAGCGGTGGCAATTCGTGTTTGTGGATCGTGTTCGTGTCGTGTCGATGTAAGGGTATTATACTAAATAGGTAAACCTAAACTAAACCCATTTAATAATCGTGTTAAGAATCCTCAATACAAACTCAACTTGTTTATTAAACAGGTAAACGTGTTAATCCGTTTAATGACCTGTTTATCAAAACGAGACATTTAATATTTAATCAAATACTAAATAATAGAAAACATTTGTCATAATTAATCCAAATATTCAAAATAAAAAGAAAAATCATAAGACATAGACAAGATTTATGTTGAAATAACTTAACTATCTATAGTAAATTGGTTTAAACAGGTAATATATTGCATAAGTTATATTTACGATTATAACATGTTGAGTTAAATGGGTCATAAACGTGTTACACGGGTTGAACCCTTCAACCCTAACCCGACACGGTTAAGTAAATGGGTTAATCTTGTTGACCCTTTTACTAGAAAGCACGGACACTCCAAAATGGGCGAAGAATCCGTGTCCGACACGGATACGCGTCGGACACGCTCCAACACATGTCGGACACGCCAAAAAACGTGTCTGGAATTTTTTATTTTTTATTTTATTTTCGGACACGACACGGACACTCTGCGGACACGGCACGGACGCTCCGCGGACACGGACATGGCATGGACACTTCTGGAATTTTTTTTTTTTTTTTTTGAATGCTGATATGTTCTTTTTTTTTTTTGTTTTGTACTACCCTTTTGGTATTGTAAATGGTAAAAGTTCTAGGTCAAATGATGGATGGGAATAGATTATAGTACACTGACTTGGTTTTGTATCTTTTTTGGGGACTAGCCTTTAGGTTTTTGTAAATGTTAAGTGCTAAAGTAAAGTCCTGAATGTTAAATAGTCATGAATGTTAATAGTCCTTTTTGTCTATGCTTTTGTATTTGGAGTAAAGTTGCAATGATGATTAAATGATACTAGTAATTATTTTAATGTCTTGTTTTTATTTGGTTTTATAACTCTGCAACATTGTTCTTTTATAGTTTATTAGTTATGAGTTATAATTTGTGTTTTTTTTTCATTGTGAGGTTGATGAAAAATAGTAACACTCAGTAATTTTTAAAGTACTACATCATATATATATATCTATATATATATACTATTTGCCGTGTCCGTGTCCTAATTTTTTTGGATTTGCCGTGTTGGTGTCGTGTCGTATCCGTGTCCGTGCTTCTTAGATTGTAAGAAACCTCCCTGACTTTTAACCATTTGCGGTAAACACCCCTTGCGAGTTTTTTTGACATCCCCCCCTCAATTAACTGAAGGGGGTTACGAAGACAGAAAATAACTAAAATATCCACCCACTAATTAGGCACTGTTTGGACATCTGCTTTATGCGTTCTTCTTCTTCTTCTTCTTTTAGTGTTGTTAAATGAGACGTGGTTTTTCTCTCGCTCTACTGTCTAAAACACACTCTTCAAGATCCAACAAAACTCAAACCCAATGCTCTCTCTCTCTCTCTCTCTCTCTAACATTATATGTCTCTTCTCTCTCCTCAGCACCACAATCATGGTTCGAAATCAGTCCTTCGTTGTACCACGCTGCTCCTATCTCTCTATGGTCAGATGACCCAAGGTTGATTTCTCATGATGTGTGATTAAGATGGTTTACTGGTATTAAGGCAGTGAGCTTTTTTGATGTGTGTGTGTGTGTGAACTCACCGGCGCAATATGAACAGATTGCCCTCTCATTAGAGGCCCTTGTTCTTATTATTCCATTCACCTTTAATGTTTGTATATCTATTTTGGCACCTTAGCTCTATTCTAGAAATCACCAGTGCATCCGCATCCATGCTTCTTTCTCATTCTTTTTTGATATATATATATATACATATTTCTTAGGGACACTGCTTGTTAAAATTTTATTCAAGTTCGCTGTAAGAGAGCCGGCTGAATTCCTAGTTTCTTTCCTTATGAGCATTTGTCCCCTCTAAATAGAAATTCTTGATTTTTCTATTATTGAAAATTTTATTTTTCAACCCTTCTTTCATCTGTATTACAACTGCTTTTGATGGCTTAACTTTGGTTCGTTTTGTATTCTTTCCCATAATGAATTTCAACCTTTTTTCTGCAAAAAAAGTGTAAAAAGATGGGGGAAAAAAAAAAAAGAAACAACATTTCTATTTTCCTTTTACTGATGGGAATTTACTAAAGAGAAAAATTTTAAATGAGCTACCATACCCCAGGACATTACAGCAATAGAAACGAACAGAAAGGATGCGAAACCCCGAAATGCCACACAACCAAGCAAAGGGTCAATCAACAACACATAAAAGTTGTTTTACATAAGTTTGTCATTTATCTTGTTCAGGTATTGTTTCAATAGCAGAGAATTTTTTGGTGGCCCATCTAAAATAAGGTACACTTTGCTAGTCTAGTTGTAGATGTCTTTGATGTTGAGATAGGAGAATTGTATATGGTAGAAGGCAGATAAAATACTTTGCAAGCATGACAGGAACCCATGAATCAAGCAATTTAGCTTCATTCATTGTTTGCCAAATTGTAGATTATGAGAAGGAGCTTAGATCATTGCAATATCCTAGACTAATTGCCTATCACGACAGTTCTAGCATTTAGCTATTTCCCTCCTTGATTGCAACTTTAACCTAATCAACTTTTAGACTCAGTTGATATTTTTTTGAACTATGCACAGCTGAGTTCCTAATTTCTTTTTCTGTTAGATTTATGCTAGATATCAATATAGTGTTCAAAGCATAAAGGAGTAGATTCCTCAAATCATTTCATTATTATATTCTTTCGGTACAGAAGTTATAATCTTAGAGAGAGAGAGAGGTTTGGGTTTGAGTTTTGTTAGATATTGAAGAGTATTTTAGACAGGAGAGAGATAAAAACGACGTCTCATTTAGCAAAAAAAAAGAAAAGAAAAGAAAAGAGAAAAAGCAAGCATAATGCAGATGTCCAAACAAAGCCTAATCAATGGTTGGGTATTTTAGTCATTTTTTATCTTCAGTAACCCCTCTCGGTTAATTGAGAAGGGGGGGGGGGGGGGGGGGGGGGGGGGTATGCCAAGAATTTTTAAAAGGGGTTTCTTGCAATTCAGCCGTTTTTTTTTTTTTTTTCCTTTATTGATGCTCTATTTTTTGCTACATATTCATTTGTAGGAAAAATCATAGTCGTGTTTTTGCTTGTGCACTTAAATGTATCCACACAAAATCTATATTTCCTTTTTTTTTTTTTTTTTTTTTTTTTGGGCTATATCCCAGTTGATATATATTGAGCTCCTGCTCATTTAATTGTTTTGGATACTGAGATTTGATTTTACAAATACTTGGATTGCCATTGAGTATTCGGTGGGTGCTACTTTGATTTAGCTGTCAAGGTGTTTTACATAATGCCTCAAAAAACTGGTGTCGGTACTAGGGTGTCCAAGTTACAGAGATTGTAAAATATGGCCTTCAAATATAAGGGAGAATCATAAGCTTATGACAGTATACTAAAAGCGGAAACAATGTCTAAAATAACTACTCCGTCTATCGTTTTAGCGAACTGTCAAAAATGACAACAATGCTTGTGAACACCTAATGAATGTAAATCAACTTTGATGAGCTTTTGGTTTGTTTCTTGTTTAAAAGAAGACACAATTAGCTTGTTTATTAGTTTAAAAGGAAAAATGTTTATCCATTGCATGCCAAAAGCAAGAGGGTCGAGATCATATATTGAGATAAATTATGATTTGTGATTATACAAGGAGGGCTTAGGCACTGTAGTATAGCATCTAGATTGTATAGAATTGAAATTTGAATTTGGTCAGCTCAGCTGTGGCATTATTTTTCTTATGTTTGTTATTACTGTTATTATTATAATTCTAGGTTTTTAATGGATGATTTCTAGACTCTGGAACCAGCGGAGTGCATTACAATTGATAATCTATCAATGTGCTTAACCCCAATATTCGATGTCTTAAATTTTGACATCTGTCTGTGCAGGTGATCATTATATTTGTTGCATCGAAAAAGTGAATACTTTTCGTTGAAGTTCTTGACATCAGAAGTGGTTCTTAACTCGCTATTGCTGCATTCTTCCCTCCTTTATGTTAATCTGATCTTATTTTTCTGGTTTGTTAATGGATGATGCTTCGTTACCAGTGTTCTCTTTACCAGAAAATATTCTCCAGCCATTGCTAACTGCTTCAAATTCCTCTACCCTAGAGAAAGCTCTAAAAATCCTAATAGATGTTTCGAGATCCCCTGACGGCCGCTCTGACCTTGCTTTCAAGAATGTTCTGCCAACGGTCCTTCTGCTCTGTCAGAACCTGTGTTACCCTTCTGCTAGTCACCTTCTCTTTTTGTCTCTGAAGCTCCTGAGAAACCTTTGTGCTGGAGAAGCAGCAAATCAAAAGTCTTTTATTGAAGAAAATGGGGTTAAAATTGTTTTACATGTGTTAAATTTTGTTGGGTTTACTTCTGATTCGGATTATGTGATAACTCGCATGGCTTTGCAAGTTCTGGCAAATGTTTCACTGGCTGGAGAAGACCATCAGCGTGCTATTTGGCATCAGTTTTTTCCACTCAAGTTTGTTGAGATTGCTAGAGTCCAGAAAAGGGAGACTTGCGATCCGCTGTGTATGGTTATTTATGCATGTTGCACCGGTAGTCATGAACTAATTGACGGGCTTTCTGGAGATCAAGGGTTGCCTGTCATGGCGGAAATTTTACAGACTACTTCAGCAGGTAAGTCTGAAAGCTGCTTTACTTGTGCTTTGTGTGTCTGGTTTCTTTTTTCTTAGTGATTTGATTATATGTCTGTACTTGGGACAAAAAACAAAGAAACAAAATCCTTATTCCTTTCTTTTTGAGTCTTACCAGTTGGCTTTGGTGAAGATTGGTTCAAATTGCTTCTGTCCATTATCTGCTTAGAAGAAAATCAATTTCCGCAATTGTTCTCTAAATTATGCCCACTTGACAATTCGGGAAACTGTAAAAGTGTCCAACCCAGGGGCGCTTTCGTATCAGAACAAGCATTTCTCTTGAATGTTCTATCAAAGATCTTGAATGAGCGACTTGGTGATGTATTTGTTTCCAATGACTTTGCTTTGTGTGTTCTTGATCTATTGAGAAAAGCTACTGGAGTTGTTGATTCTGTCTCAAGAAGAAAGTCTGGTCTTCCAACAGGATCTACCGTTGTTGACGTCCTAGGGTATTCCCTCACCATTTTGAGAGATATCTGCTCCTGTGATGGTTTAGGAGGATTTAAGGAGGGGGGTTCGGTAGATGTTGTTGATTCACTACTATCCTCGGGACTTCTAGAATTGCTTTTACGCTTGCTTCATGACCTCGAGCCTCCAGCAATGATAAGGAAAGCAATGAAACAAGGTGAGAACCAAGAAAGAACGACTTATTCAGCTAAGCTTTGTCTTTACGAAGGGTTTCGAAGAGACATTGTTGCAGTGATCGGCAACTGTGCATACAGGAGGAAGCGTGTGCAAGATGAAATTAGACAGAGGAATGGAATTCTTCTGCTATTGCAGCAATGTGTTATTGATGAAGATAACCCATACTTGAGGGAATGGGGTATCTGGTCAGTAAGGAACTTATTAGAAGGGAATGCAGAAAACCAAAAGGTAGTAGCTGAATTGGAGCTTCAAGGATCTGTTGATGTGCCTGAAATTGCTGGACTTGGTCTCCGAGTAGAGGTCGATGAGAAAACTCGTCGAGCAAAGCTTGTAAATGTCTCATGAGTGTTTCCTAAGCCTGTACCAAAAATTGCCTATATAGAGCTAATTAAATTATAGGGACCGAGTATTTCGTGCTGCTATGCTGGATTTTTGTATTCATTTAGGTTTTTTACTACTTTCCAGTTTTATCAAGGAAAGACACCATAGATTGCTTTCCATTGTGAGCATTTAAGTACAAATATATAAGGGAAGATATGGGAATTTCTATTTCACATCCTATTATTTCATTTCCAAAGGATTCTGATTTGATGGAGCAAAATTACAAGAGTTCTTAATAATAAAATAATCTGTTTTAAAAGTTAAATTTTCAATTTGATTGAATTAAATAAAATAATTATAAATATATTAAGAATTATTGTTAAGGTCCAAAATATTCTTCAAACTGTTATTTTAAAATACTAAAATTTTATTCTTATAGTTATATAATTCAAAAATATCAAAAAAGTTGGGAAATTATCGAACTGTTCAAAAAGTTAGGAAATTATCGAACTCTTGTTCAGTATTAATGGCTGATATTAAGGTGATACTAAATCTATGAAATTAATTAGTGAAACTATAACATTAATTAGTGAAATAATAGGTGTTAATTACTATCAAAAGTTTGGCATATACAAAGCTGATATAACAAGTGTTAAATATAAGTTAAAGATCTGGAGTCCATGAGACGGCATGTGTCCTGTAAATACAAGTTAAACATCTGGAGTTCATGAGAAGGCATGATCAAGAATGCCATTTGCATATGGTGAATACACTTGTAAGATAGAAAAAAATTATCTAAAAATGAATTTATACCAAGAAAAAAAAGTCACAATAGGTGCGGCAAATTTCGATGAAATTCTCTAATCTATTAAGTTGGCAAATGACATTCATCTTCAAACGTTTGCAACTTTTTGATTCAAAATATTAGGTTGGCAAATAACATTCATCTACAAAAGCTTGCAATATTTTTATTCAAGCATTAACTTTTCTACTGTAAGTTGTAACATAAATTTAATATTACAGTGACATTATGAGACCAACCTTCTAGACAAACTAAATTAAGAAAGATTTTATCTACAGAATTAAAAGATGAGCAATCATTTAGCATGGCAAATTACATCAAGAATGACAGGATGAGATACTTTCGTTACAGATTCATTTAACCCTATCAAATATGTAATTCTTATTTGCTAGTCAAACTAGTTCTCAATTATCTATTTTAATATTTTGAAATTATATAATTTTAACAAAGATATTTTGATATTTTGAAATAAGAGTTTGAAAGCCATTTTAAACATTAGCAATAATATTTGTAATTATTTTGAAGTGCTACTTGCTAAAGAGAATTTGAGAGAATGCACAAGACTTGTATGAATTTAGAAAGAAGTCTTACAACTTAATCACTTGCTGAGGAGTAAATCAACTCCCATTTCCGTATATAGGTCAAAAAATTTATAATGAATGACTAACATCTATGTAAGTGTAAACGATCTAACAGCCATGAGAATTCTAAAATGTGGTTTTAGAATACTCCATAGAATGATGTATATAAGATTACACATATTATGAGAATTTTAAAATGTAATTTATTAATTCAAAAATTGGATAGTTAGAACTTAAATGGTTTCTTCTAGACTTTTCATTGGCTAAATGAAACCTGCTAGATTGTTCTTGAAGTGCTCCAACAAGTGTTCCACATTGTGCATTGTATTGAGCACGGTTCAAATCTAGAAATTGAATTTATTTAGCCTAAATACCCCGCCAAGCGCAGCCATTTTAGGTATACATGCATAAATACTGCAACAATTATAGCGGAGCCACATAGGGTCCAGTCATCGGTGGGGGCAGCTAATTTCTTTGTTATTTTAATTTTGTATATAAACTTTTAATCAATTATATAAATGCCCAATTGAATTCCAATACAATTTTCAAAAAGACCCCCTTTACCATCCCAAAGTTCAAAAAGACCTATACATTCTCTTATAGACCTATATAATATATACACATATATTTTAAAAAAAAATTTAACATCATCACCCGTTCCACTCTTAAAATATGTTAATTATCACGTAATTTTGTTGCTAATCTTATCTTCTTCTCTTATTTTATTTTATTTTATTTTATACTTTATTGTATTTGTGTGTCTACCCATTTTTTAAAACAAAAAAAGGAAAAGAAAAAAACAATGATACATTTAAACACATATTCATCCAACTACTATTCCAGAAAATTCCATTCCTTTGAATTCTTGCTGATACAGTACATGATTTATTAAATTTTTTTTTTTGACATGTATAGTACATGAATTTCATCACGCTGAATACAACACATGGTATAAGATGTGATGATGACTATTGTATAAATCTGGTAACATTGTTGTGCACACAAAGGAAACCCCACACACAGAAAGAAAAAAAAAAAAAGAAGAAAAAAGAAAAAAGAAAAAGTATATACATCATCATTGGTATTTAATATCATTACATCAACACAACTCAAAACTGTAGTTCCACTCCTGATTTATAACTCAATTATTGTACACAATAATTTTCTTTTCTTTTTCTGGGTCAACTATCATCAGTTTGATCAGATGGTTAGATTCTCCTGAATGGCAAGAAATGATCCAACTATGTTCCCTCCCACATCTGGGAAAGTTTCACATCCAGGAAGGGGCTTAACCTTGCCCCCCCGATCAACTTCAACTGGGTATTTTAGGAGATGTCCCCTCATTTCTGTCACCTCGTTAGCTGCAAACTGCTTCCAGTTCATTTCACCCATTTCTCTAACTCGTTTCACACATTCCAGAGACTCTGGACGTGAAAAGCAATCCTCAACAACTCCAGTATGCTCTGCCCATAGCGACATTCTATATCCATAGATCTACAATACACAAATTTCCACATAGCAGCTGGTTAGATACCGTTGAACATCTGCACCCCAACCATGGAAATGCTCTGGAAAACAAAACGTAGACTACATCCACATAGAATGTCCTAGTGACCACTCAATATATCTACGAAGTTGACAAGGGACTTGGTATCACATGGAAATGCAATAATAGCTGATCACAGCTTTTCCTTGCATGCAGGTTGCCGTGCAAAACATTTCATTGCCTTTTCATGTCAAATAAATATTATTGCAATGGTGCTTTTCTCTGTTGCATCTTTCAAGAAAATTTGCTGTAACATATGTTTCAAACTCCCAAAAGAAAAAAATATTCTCGTCTATTAAGTGACAAGCTACCATGCGTGCTTGTCTTCAATTTCTCATCAACAAAACTTGGGAGAAAACTCCCTCTCCTCACTCTCTCTCTCCCCCCCACACACAAACACCAATACAACCGCTTTAACATATGTTAGAGAAAACATTCCTAAAAATAATGACTCATATGATACATGTTCAAATACTTCAAAATTGAATTTATGCTTGTCTTTTCTATCACAGGAAGTGAGTATTTTTGTATCTTAAGTAAAAAAAAAAAAAAAAATGACAGCTAAAAGTATTTATCATTTTTCCAAGTCCTATTTCCTTTCCCTACAAAAAACCAACAGATTTTGTACTATAGATAGTATGCAACACTAAAAGAAAATTTCACCCCTCCATATCTCCCTTCAAGCTCATCAAATAAATCATGAAAAATCAGCATCAAAATATTATCTGCTCATAAGTTACCTGTCCGCGTGGATAAGATAGCTTTCTAGACCACGTATGATGAGGCTGGTAGGCTCCCATTGCGATCTCAGTGTCTCTAGTGCCCTCCATGGAGCGCTGATTGATGTTGGCAGAACCTAATATTACATACTCATCATCCACTATCATGCCTTTTGAATGAACATAAATCATGAATCTCCGGTTCTTTCGACTGAGTGCCTAAAATCCAAAATATAGAAATTTATGTGATTGTTATGCAAAGACCAGAAACTTCAGGAACTATGTTCAGGTAACCAAAAAAATCACAAAACCCCCATGCATCAATCAAAACTGAAGAGGAATTGAAAGAATAAGACCACTATGTTGTTTTCTGGTAGCGAAGGAAACAATTTCTCTAGACACACACAAACACAAAAACAAAAATAAATAAATAATCACAAAAAAAAAAAAAAATTTTGAAAAGTGGTTTTTACATCAGAACAAGTGATGTATATCACTGACTACAGAAATTGTTAACTTGAGGGATAACGGGGAGAGACCTGAGGAGTGTTTGCCGCAGGACTTTCAGTGTTTGAAGTGTCACTCCAGCCTTCAGCCTCACGGTTTCCAAGACAGAAGAAGTTCAAATAATCTTGTGGTGTGAATGCATCCTCAAGCCCAACCTCCACTAAAGCCTTGTATATCGTCTCGTACATCATTTGCATTGTCTTGTGCTGTGACAGTCAGAATGATTACTACACGTCAACAAAGTTGTAATGCTAAGCTGGTTTGGGGTGATATAATGTTTAGCAGATTAATGATACATATTCTGATGTCCACTGAAACTGAATTAATTTACTGACAAGAAAAATATCACAGTTGCTAGAAGTTGTTCATTCTTAAAAGATTTTTCTGGAAGCATAATGCATTTCAAGATCAAAATCGTCTTGACTGACATACAAGTCAAGGCAAAATTGGTGCGTACCTGCCAAAATAAAATTCTCTGTGTAGCACCACCTGTTGGATTGCCCTCAGGCCACATTGGGATAACAATATACACTGCAAACCTCTCGTGTGATCTGATTTTATCGGCAATTTTAAGGGCAATTTCCATTGGAATCAAATTATTAGCACCTGTAGAAAGAGAATTTGCTCAAAATTCTGTACCGGTTAGTAAATCTTGCCAATAAACTAAGAAAACTCACCAACTTATAGTCCTTCTAATTCTGTAACTGAGAAAACAACAAAAGGAGAAGGCCAGCAGATACAGATCGCACGACAAACACACATTGGAAATTGCAGTCACTAACATTTCGACCTGTGTATATATATTTTAATTTCTAAATATAAATATTATATGGTGCCTTACCCCGACTTATACTAACTTGCAACTGAATATACATGTTTCATTATCACCGGGCTGCTATAAGCCACAATTTTAGTGACAAAATGAAATTTAAATATTTTTAAATCAAGTCTATTCCTCTCCCACTGACTGCTTTATACCTTATCAAGTGTCTTAATTCCTAAAAACTCTCAAAAATTATGCCCAGTTACCAGAGTGACTGAAATAATTTGTCCCTGATCCCTGTGGTTGTTGGGTCCAAACCACGTGCCTGACTCAACTATGAAATAGAAAATTTGATTAGTGTCAAACTGTTTAAGAGGATCCACCAAATTCCTAACTGAGTAACATGCAAAAGTGACCATAAGCAAAACATCAGAGACTTAGACCTGGTCTAGGGGGAGGTAACATAAGAGACTATGAAGTTCTAACTAACCTGGACTTGACAGATACCATTAGGACAGGTCCAAATTGATCCCACTTAAATTTGGAATACTAGAAGCCGCCAACTATTCAAGCTCTTCCCTACCCCACTCCCCAACGCACACACTCACGCACACACAAACACAAAAAGAAATTTCAAAATCAATAAGAAATGTCAAAGGCTGTCCACCATCCCAAGGAGGTATTCTCAGAGATTGCAGGGAATAGATTTTTAGCCTTCTCCAAGCCAGGTGGGTGAAAGGTATGCTACCATGGGGGAATATTGGCTCTTTGGGAAGCTTTCAAGAGCCTCTTTCATTGTCCTCAATAGTTCTTGTTGGAAGTTGATTCTTGTGCAGTAATGGGACGTTGAAGAAATGCATTTCAGTTCCTGGAAAGCATGATCTTCTGAACATAAATTCCCACCCCCAAAATTCCTCTCAGTTATCTTCATCTAAAGGCTCACATCAAATATGTGGAACCATCCTTCCAATAACTTTCTAAAACCCAGACTATGAACGTGCATGCCAGCCTTTAAGCATGAAGATCCAATCTAGAAAAGAATCACTGCGCATCACAAAAGATAAACAATACGGAACACAACTCTGAAGCCACCACACGAAAAAAGCCACTTGCTTTTGAGTATATAAAAGATGACATTTCCTATCGGTCAATTGGTCAATGCTAGGGATTTTATAAAGCACTCTTACCCAAACAACAAGGTCAATGTAACACCGTGTTTCCTTCAATAGGAAAGCAATTCTCACTTTAATTGTGATGCTTAGAAGGATTTCACCAAGAATGCTCCATTCTTGTTACTCATCGAGGGCTACAGGAACCCCCAATTCTCCAATGAACTCTGGATCTGAATAACAAAGAAAAGAAATGCCCAATCATATCCAGTCCCAAACTTCTGCTGTTCTAATATACATGGGATTCCAGTGTTACAAGACACCAATAATAATCCTGCACTATAGCTCCTTGTTTGTTGCAAAACTTAAAAGTTCAGAAAGGAAACCCACCAATATAATGCTGGAAGTGAATTTGCCTTCCATTACACACACAGAAAGCTACATACAGACCAAATCTGCTCCAAACACTTCTAATCCCTTTCCACAAACCTAACGGTGTACCCACCTCTCCTGAAAACCACTCACTCTCATGGCTTAGATATTTACAAATTCCATTATCCTATTAATAGCAAACCTTCATATCCACCTGCCCAAGGAACAGTTGTCCATAACCGGCAACTTTATGATATCAAGGAACCCAATCCTCCCCCTTTCCCCTTCCAAAACCAAAAATCTTAAAAATAAATAAAGCTACAGGATAATCATAACCCATTCTCAAGTCCACCAAATAGTGCTTAAAACCCATTAATTTGATATTTATTTAATATTACGTTACTCATACACCAAATCAGATTCATTTCTTTAAATTGATAAACCCAAAGCCAAACCATAGGTTTATAATAGACAAATTAAATTACCCAAGTTTCAACTCTTTTCCTTTATGAAGTGGATACATAAACTATTTGATAATGGCCCAATATTTAAGGGAACCAAAATGAGTCCATTCCTTTCAACTCAATGCAACTGAAGCTCCTCTCCAGTCACAAATTGACCCAACTTGATACGAGTATTTCACACGTTTCAAAGTTCACAAAGAACATATTCAAAACAGATTCATAAATGTATCAATCAGGAACAACACATTTTAACAATGTGAGGTGACAAACTTTTAAGTTCCTCAACTTATTATATCCATCATCAACTTGTGGAAAAGAATAGTTCCTTACCTAAATCTTTATGATTGCGCCAATTGTATGAGGACCCGATGAAGTACTGATTTTCGATGTAAATGAAATGCTGAGCAGAACGAATGGCCTTTACATATGCTGTATGTATGCTCATATCAATAAGTACATTCTTCCCACAAATCAGGTTCTGTTAAAAAAACAGGTATCGATCAATTTCCAACAAAACAACCCCGTAAAGTAGAAATCTTAAAACAGGAGTAATTTACTTTTAAATTACCTTTTCGATTGCTTCTTGTGGATCCTTAAAGCCTTTAACAGAATTTGAATCAATTGAACGAAATACCTGCACTTGCAGAATGCCGAAAAATGATAGAATATTGTCATACACCAACACTAAAAGGACCAGCTCAGTTACAACAACTGACTGATATCAATTTACCTGAACATGCCAACCCTCAGGATCATTTTCACTAAGGCATGGAGCATCAAACGCCCCAATTATTTCAGGCATCCTTTCTATTCTGAGCAAAGCATCATCATATAAAGATGTCTTCAGTTTTTTAATGCCTTTGGGTTTAGAAGCCTTGAACCAGCGCTCCTCAAAGTTGGTCAGGACATCATATGCTGCTGGACCATCAATTTTGCAGTGCAAGTCATGCCATGGTTCTCGTGGACAACCAACCACATTTCCCTGTTCAGTTAATAAAATGCATTTTAAAAGAGAACAAATCCATTTGTGTACCTTGAACAAACAATTTTTAAATACCCTATACCAATCTATTGGACATTTATCTATTGGCCATATAAATGTAGTGTTTTTACCATAATAATAATTATCCCAACTCACAACAGAATTTAAGAAGTATAACAATACTTATATAAATTTGCATATTTGATCTAACTTTATTAATATGTGAGCTGACTTTTCACATTTCACAGACTACACAATTGAGGAAAATAACATATGTATGTTTCTTTCAAAAGAATAGTTGACTCATCAGAGTTGACGAGACATGCAGCAGCACAGATGCAAGAGAAGTGCTTATAAATTTGCCTTTAGGTAAGGTGGTTGGTTCAATAATTGGCCAATTCTCATGTTTGGTTCTTTAATGTCTATTTTCAAATAATAAGATTCAATTGCTAGAGATTTTCAGACTAAGTCGCTTTTTATTTACTTCTAAACTGAATATGTGAACACCAAAAATGTTCCCCCAATAGTGCTTTTGCCACAATGATCTACCTCAGCCGAGTCCAAGGTTGCTCAAGCTCCGTTAATTTTTTTTTATGAGCTTAAGACTTTAGCTCGAGCTTCACTGGATAAGTATAAAGAATTGGCCCAATCTGATGTTTGGTTTTTAAAGTCTATTTTCAAATAGTAAGATTCAATTGCTAGAGATTTTCAGAATAAGTCAGTTTTCAATTACTTCAACTTAATGTATGAACACCCAAATGTTCATCCAGTAATGCTTTTGCCTTATTGGCCTACCTCGGCTGAGTCCAAGGTTGCTCAAGCTCCATTCATTTTCTTGATGAACTTAAGACTTTAGCTCAGGATCAAGCCTGCACAAACTATTCTGCAGATGAGCTTGACCTTAGTGTGCAAATTGGTCAGTTTGCAGCCTTGCCTACCCTTAATTTTATCATGCATTTTGAAAGTTTAGCTTCATACAACAATGTTTGCTGCTTATACTAATCAGGGACAGCATCCTCTCTGGTTCAGAAACCTTCTAACAGGTTGTAGAAAGCCAACAAGTTCCCTGTAGTAAAACAGCTTAAGCACCTCACCCATGCTTTAAGCATGAGCACATGGATACGTTCAAAATAAATCTCAAATCTATAGCAATTTGCAACCTCATGCTTCTAGTAGAGGTTGTAGCCCAACCACCTAATCAAGAAAATGGAACATCCGCCCCACCTCTTGAAGATAAGTTGCTGGAAGGGCATTGTTCGTTATGACTTTCTCAAGGTAATATATAATCAATGTACACAATTACAATACTTTTAAAACTTTAGCTACTCAAAATAACAGGACAAATAACACAAGGTTAAGACATTACCGTATAAGTAGGGTTATGATAATCATCTGCATGCACCGTTTGCAGCGTCCTAAATATAGGATGTTCTGGAGTATCATAACGCCCATCACATAAATCAAGTCCCCCGAGAAAGGATATGATTCTTCTTCTATTATTGCCAGCATCAGCATCCACAATTACACTTTTCTGATGATGTGTATAAATTGTTCCAACTTCCTGATAATAAAGAAGAAAGAAATAAGTTCAATGAAATGTACAAAACAGAACTACATACATTAGGTGAACTAGTCAAGTCCAATTGATTTGATAATTTGCTGTTCCATTTCCTATGTGAAAAGGAGCTTAAATGTCACAAGAGAGATGGGAAAAGCTACAGCAATATATTTCTACATGATGAGGTCCTTATAGTTCACACTGTTATTCAAGTATCAGAAGTTCCAAATAGTGACAGAATAAACTTATAACTGATGTTGAAACTGTACAAATTGTTTATGTGGATTAAATAGAACACCCAAAAATAGGATTTGTATGTCTAACGTACCCTCTGCTTCATCCAGCTGTGTCGCTTTCCAGCTTCGCGGGGACAAAGTAGTACTTTCACTGAAGAGTTCTTGAAAAAACGGCGAGTTTCTTCATCATGGGTTTGCATGACTCCATCCTGCATTTGTCAAGTATTAGTAAGATTAGTAATAATTATACTTAGAATAAACTGCAAAAGACCCCTTGAACTATTATTTTTTGCAACAAATCTCCCTGAACTATTGTTTTGGCAAGAAACCCCCTGAACTTAACCAAAATCGAGCAATTACCCCCTACTGTCCTTTTGCCGTTCAAAATTTTTGACGGAAGTACAGTCACATGCAGCACACATGACTAATTTATTTTGTTATGACTTATGCCCTTAAAATGACCATTTTGACCTTAATCCATTTGATAGATTCAAGATTCTAGAACTTTACCCATATAACCCTAAGGAAGAATATCAAATTTAGTATTTGCAAGAATTTAGTAGTTCAAGGGGTCTTTTTGCAGTTTACCGACATATTTAATAGAACTTTGAGACCAAAACATTATCTTTGGAAATACTGTGGAAGACACCAAAAAGACATTAGGGAAGGAAACATTCAAGAAAAACACTTTTAGCATCATAACATTGAAACCTCAGGATCTCTGGGTACATACAGGGACATAAAGCCTATTAAACCTAGTCAGGAATTTAATTCAAGAAAAGATAATGCAAGAAGTGGGTAGACAAGAACACACACACACACACATGAATAAAAATCCAGAGCAACTTGAAACTAAAAACTCAGTAGTAGGCAAAGAGCATATTCAAGGCAAGTTGGTGTATGCATTCCCAAGATTCTAATTCAAATTTGACTGCTCTCAGATATTTAATCCTGTATTCTGGCTTACTGTGAGTGAAAAAATTACATTCAAATTTGGCCCCAAATGGCCACGTGTCTGTTGCCGAACAGAGATTTGTTTTTGAGATTTTGCATTAAAGCATCGAATAGTGGAGAATCAGAGATTGATTCAGACATACAAGTGTATAAAATGTAAGTGCAATTGGATCAAGGTTTGAATGATTAATAAATTAATAATCAATTATATTTTCTCTCTCTGTGTTTGTGTATGCAATGCAGGGATCAAACTTTCAACATTATGCTTATGGAATTAAAGTGTTGAACACAAGCCAATTAAATAATACTACAGACCAGAAGCCTTAAATTATGCCCCAATATACAACTGCAGTAACTGTTCTGATTGTGTGATATGAAGAAAACTACTTACTGTTTTGTAGCCCAGGATGCTCCTTGAAGAAGGGTCATCCCATACAAGAAGCAGCACTCTCACTCCTTCCTGTGACTTAGACTTCAGAAGATCCCCCAGAGTCCAATCTGATGCACAATCAGCATCTCGGAGCAATTTAACTTTGTGCCACACTGACCATCCAGTAATATAAATCAAACGCCTGGCCTGGCCTATTGCGTCAAAGATGTCACGCCAGCACTTTCCATGTGCGTACTGCATCCCGTTGTCAAGATGAAAATTTGGAAGGCATCCATCAGGTACATGAGCATCTTGATAAAGAGTAACTGTTCCACCTGTCCTGAGTGGGAAATATGTGCCAGGAACCCCACAATAATCAGGACCAGCTTCCACTCCATGATGGTAACTGCTCAATCTCTCTATTGGGGTGTACTGAATTGAGACATTCAAAACAGCTCCGGCCTTGCAGGGCTTCCCGTTATTATTGAGTATTGGAAAGACTCCCTCAATTTTCTCTCCCGAATATATATGTTCCACTGGAATTGCCACAATCCCTATAAGCTCAGATCCTACAACATCACTGTCCTTAACATTAAAGTGCACTTCAGCAGCATGATGTGCAACAGGAACATAAAAATGTTGCTTCCAAACAGGATTTTCACTATTGCTAATCACATAGGTCCTCCCAATGACAGCACCAGTTACTGAAATGGAGACATATGGATCACTAGTGATCTTGCTATTCACGTGCCCTTCAATCTTGGTGTTCAATCCCCCTGGTAATTTGTTGAACATGTCCTTTAAAGTCCTATGGAACATGTCCATGTTTGGAAGGTTTTTTGCCTCATAGACCCATATTTCTAAATTCCCATGTAAAAGCAAAACCTTTAAAGACCCTTTAGAATTTGACGGCACAATATGCAAACTCTGACTAGATGGAGAATTAGTAAGTGAGGTTGAATGGGATAATGCAGGAGAAGATCCAGTCTGGCTCAAATCAGATGCCCCGAAACTACTTGAAAATGAGTTATTATACTTAGCATTCCGATATTTTGGAGAAGAACTATACACCGGTGGTGCTGAAGGCATTTCAGGGGCAGATGGGTGATTATTGGATAAATGCACGTCGCTTAAAAGATCATCTATAGGTGGGTAAGCCGAAGGATAATTAGAAACACTATCATTGATATCACCATGATTCATTGTCGATCCAGGCCCAACAGATGCTGAACTATCCTGCCGATGCAGGCTGGACAAGCTATTAACCCGGGATGGACCACTGGAATAGCCTTCTGTACATGGTAATGGTCCAGAGTGTTGATAATCATACTGGGATGAACCGTACTGGAAACTACTGTGGTGTTGAAGGCTTGGTTGAGGAGCGGAATAGGCTACTGGGGGAACTTGATACCCGTGGTATGGATATGGAAGAGGACCCGAATGTGCCGAAGGAGGGTAGCCATATTCCAAAGGGCCAGAATGGGTGGTAGCAGGAGGAGGAGGAGGAGGTGGTGGGTATTGATAGGCTAGAGGGCCAGAATGTGAAGCACTGTAATAAGGAGGAGGATATGGATGGGGTGGGTAAGGACCAGAATTGGGAGGAGGATATGGATGATCTAAAGGAGGTGGAACATGAGGGTATCCATAGGAATTATTATATGGGTATGAAGATGAATGATTGTAATTATCCATTATTGTACACTGACTTGATGGACTTTTTTATACATATACATATACATACACATACACACACACACACATATATATATATATATATTTGTACAGTATAAAATGATAAATTGGTTATACAAACACCACAAAATTTACAGGTAATCAGAAGGATTTGTGTATTTAGCTTCAATGGGAACTGATATAGGATTGATTTGTAGAATTATGAACAAGAAATTCACAGAGAGAGAGAGAGAGAGAGAGATCAAAAGGGTCTATTTATCAGATTAACTCAAGATGATCAATTAAGAACTGAGCTTGTGATCGTACAAAGAGACACAGATACAGAAGAAATAAAAAAAGGTCTGTTTATTAGTTCAAATCAAGATGACTGATAAAGAATTGAGCTTGAACTACCCTTGGAGGCTTATTGTTGGAGAAGATGAGAGATTGATCATACACAAAGCAAAAGATGCAGGAAAAATCAAATCGGTCTCTGTAATCAGTCAGTTTAATTCAAGATCATCAATACAGAATTGAGCTTGAATTGGTAAAACAAATTAGAGAGAGAGAGAGAGAGAAATATAGTACCTTCACAGGGTTGAGTGTTGGAAAAGATAAAATTCTTCCTGAAGACCAAACCGACGAAGAGTTAAGAGAGAGAGAGAGAGAGAGAGAGAGAGAGAGGGGGGGGGGGGGGGGGGGGGTGGTTCCGAGAGACCTGGCCAGATGATTCGTGCAACTTTGGGTACACTTAATCGCGTCACTAACGCGTAAGCTGTACAAATTACAAGTAAGAAGATGTCGATAAAACTAAACGTTAAGCCCAGAAAAATTTCAAGTACTCAATTTTCAATGCTGCTGAAATTATTAAATATATTAATTTACAAATTAATTAATATTATATTAATTTTAAACACTAAATTCATTAAAATTATTTCTTAAATACAAAATTTGAGATCTGAATATTATATATATTATATTTTTTTAAAAATATTTTTTACACATAATATTATTATAAAAATATTAATAATGAATTTCACCAAAAAAAATATATCAATTTAATAATGAATATTAATGTCAAAATTAATCATAAAAATTTCAAAATTAACATATAAAATGAAGAACTTATGAAAATAAAATATTTATGAGAAGGAGATTATAATTCACATACAAATTATTTGATTTTCATTTATATAGTAAATTTGCATCATGACTATGCTTCTGGAAGCTTAAATACACGTGGAGATATATTATTGGGCTGTCATATAAAAAAAATGACCTCTAGGTAACTTGGACTCTGTATATGAAAATTTCAGCCTTCATTTGAGCACGAAAGAGTATTAAAATGACATGCTTGCATCAGTCTGGTGGGCCCACGTGCGAAAATCTAATTGTAGGACGACCATTCATCTTCCTTTTATGCAACAAAAATGTGACGAATTTATTATTCAAATGCTATTACTTTTTCGGGAATAGTCAAAATGTTTCGACGAACAAATGAAACAATCGAAGGTTCCTCTACCTAATCACATACGTGGAAATTCATTTTCAATCATCAATATATATATATATATATATATATATATATATGGTTATTTGATAATTATTATTAACATTTCTACTTAAATCTTAAATTCTATAATGAAATTTTAGAACTTTTTAATCCAATGAAATTACTATTATCATTGTCTTGCTTGCATGATGACTTTTATTTGCACATTCTCAAACTTTTCTATCGTTTCCTAAATTACTTTATTATTGCCAACTATATGAATTATGAAGTAACAAAGTCTGTCTTGTTCCTGAAATAAAACTTCATTATAGGAAAGAAAAAATAAAAAATGAGGGATGTTGGAAAATCCTATATGATTTAAGAATCTTCTACTTTTACTAGCTCATTCAAACTTTTTCGTTTAGATCCTCTTGGTCACATATAGAAGAAGTGTACTTTGTGATGGAAAATGACATTTGTACTCTAAAAAAAACAAAAAGTTTCCAACACTTTGCTTGTTGAATTTATATATCAAAGGAAATGTTGGAGACCTTTTTTTAAAATTTTTTTTTTATGTCAGCCCTTTTGTAAAGAAAGTATTTACCAACTAATGTATTCAAAATAATTCTCAAATTTTTTGAGAAACAAAATTATTTTATTTTGAATTTAAGAGAATGATTTTAATGATCTAAATTAACTGAATAATTTTAACTACTCCTTTTAAGCTATGTACACTTGTTTAGTATGGTTTCTTGTTAATTCATGCTAAACATGTATGCAATGAACAAGAAAACATATGTCCATAACCTTTTATAATCCCTTGGCTGTCAATTGATTTTTGGGTTCACCTTGTTTGTTAATTTACCCATTAAAGAATTATTTTGTGTTAATATGTATAAATTATTATTATTATTATTGGTAAGAAATTCATATACATATCACTCACACACCTACTTTACTTACTCGAATCTTCATCATTCATTTTGAAATGTAGAGAAGATATCCTATATATATATAGGGTTTTTATTTTATTTATATATATATATATATATAGAGAGAGAGAGAGAGAGAAATTTGTATATTATGCCCCCTAAAATTATTAGTTTCTATTTTTTAAAAATATTTTTTCTCTTTTATTCTTTAAATTTCTTTAATTATCTTTTTAAAAAGGTCAAATTTCCCTTATTTAATCATGCTTTAATTTATTTCCTTCAAATTTTATTTTTCTTTCCCTTTTTCTTCTTCTTTTTCTTACCTTTTTTTTAAAAAAAAAAAAAAAATTCCCACTATGCCCCCTGAATTCAAATCCGGGCTTTGCCCCTGATTGGTAATACATATAAATTAAATAATTCAAAATTTCAAATAATGAGGCATTTTTTTTTCTTAATTGGTACTCAATTACACATGCCTCCACTAAGGTTCAAATATATTCGTTTGAAAAGTAAGAACCTAGTACCGATAGACCTGGCTTGTTGATAAGGCATTATTTCTTCTCTAAAATATTTCCTACCCAACAATGTTTCATATAGTGATTTTTTATGTGGAGTAGTGGAGAAGTGATTTTTGGTGTGGTGGAGGAAATTTCACACCATCGAACAAGTAACACAGTAACCACGTGGTACTGTGCTACTTTATTTTTTTTATTATTATTATTTTATTTTACATTATAGTGAGTGAAAGTAGGATGGCAAAATGGGTCATGAATTACCAACCCGCCATATTTGTTCGCTTTAAAATGGATATGAGTGTATCATTATAAAACATGGTTAAAATGGATGACCCATATTTAACCCATTTTTATAAAGGGTTAAACGGGTTAAATATGGGTCACTCATTTTGACCCATGTTTCATCCATTATATAAGAAATCCAGTTTTATATTCTCTATTTGACTCAAATTTACATCTTCTTCTTTTTTAAAATTCTCTCACCCTATCCCAAATTCTCTCTCTTCCACTCTTTCTCTCTCTAAAATTCTTTGTAATACTATAGCATTGCTATGCTACATCCACAATACATGTACAATGTATTCGTATGTATTATATATGCTCTACTTTCCAACTAACAATATCATGTACTTCTTTTGGTAATTATTGCGACAATATCTAATGGTCCATCCCCTTTTGTCTCTCTACCTATGCATATACATATGCAAACAACAAACATATAGGATGTTGAAATTGAATTTCGGCGCTTCTTATCATAGATGGTCTAGAGAGGGATGGGCGTAATGATCCTAAAGGATTCTATGGGAAGGCGTGTTAGAGTTGCATCAATCTTCTTTTTTGGTTTATGCAACATGGGCGTTTGACTTAACGGAATCATTTTATCTCTCAGCCCAATAGGCTTACAAAGAGGCTGACATTGAGGGGAATTGTAAGTCAATTATACAGCTTCTTCAACTAGTGAATTATTCAACCTAAATTCTAATAGAGGAGAGTATTAATCTACTGAAGCATCTCCCAGATCATGGACTCCTCGTGTATGTAATACTATGGCTCGAAACAAACCTATATTTACATCTATATTAATTTAATTATTTATTCATACATATATATATATATATATATATATATATATATGTCTAGTCATAAAAAAAATTAAATCAGAGGATTTATAATTAATTATTCATACATATTTTTACAAGCTTTTATCCATCTAAAAAAATAACTATAATAATGAGATTATCCAAAATAATAACAAATTTTTTTTTTCTAAAACGGGTTGGTGGGTTATGACGGGTTGACCCTACCCATTTAACTCAAGCAATATTTAACATGTTGTAAGCCGGTTGAATATGAGTCACAACCCATATTTGACCTTAACCAAACCTGTCCGTTTGCCACCCCTAAGTGAAAGTAATAGAAATAGCAAGTACCGAGTGGGTTATTCATCGACTTCGGAAGAAATCGTGTTTGAGCCTTTCATCCTCCCTCTCCCCCTAACAACTAACCACTAATCCCTAACATTTTTGAGCTAAAATAATAATAATAAAAAATAAATAAAATAATAGAATTAACACTTAGGAGTGGTTGGAGGTAGGAAGGGAAAGGTGACCAGACCAATCCAAGGGACAATACCACCCCACCAGACACACAATTAGCATTGCTCTATCCATTAATTATCACCTAACTTCCAAATATGCTACTTTCAAGTGTACCCAAATATTTGATTAGAAAATTTTTCTACAACTTTTCCCCTTTCATTTTTCTGCATAAATCATTACAAAGTTTCATCTACAAAACATGTACTTGCATAACGAGAAGCAATGTATTATTATAACAATTACATATATACTTTTCTTGGCTCTTTTGATCAATTCTTTTTTCTTCTCAAGGAAGCAATTGATATTCACACTCCAAATGAAAGACACCTCCTTTAATTTGCAGCATCTCTCCTCCTGAAAAGAAGAAGTAAGAATGCGAAAAGTGGTTGTTCGTTTCTTATTTGAAGTGTGAGTGTCACATACCCTTCAAACAATTCACTTAAAAAGGCCTCTTGCTTCAGACAAATTTTGAAAAGTTCTCTCACATAAAAACAACTCCATTGACTAATTTGCTCAACTACAAGATTTGGAACATGGATACATTAGGCCATCTATATTTTGGTGACAAAATTAATTAAGGGCGCCGTTATTTTCCTGTTTCGGGTAATATATGTGTGTATATATATTCGGTATTTGACAAAAGTTTAAATGGAAGTTAAGGTAAATTCATATGGTGAAGTGTGTAATAATTTGTCAAAAAATATAAAAATAAAAATAAAAAAAATATTTTACAGCCAAACAAAAAGAGCCTAAAAAGAAAAATGAAAAAACCAATCCTAAATAACATTTGATAGAAGCAGGATCAAGAGTTTTGAACCACCATTCATTGGAAGAATGTTTTAGTAATTAATTGGAGTTAAAATTGAAAACCGATCTTACAAAGAACTAAGGTATGAGCTTTTGGTAGAAGTAATGTTACGCAGTTTGGATTGGAAAACCATTAATTAGAAGAACTTCTCAACTAATTGACGTTATGTTTAAAACAAAGAAATTACAATGTGACATTAAAAAAGAAAAAGAAATAATCCTAAACTAAGATACTATAATATTCATATAGACCTACCCTATTGAAAAAAGATAGAGAGAAAAAATAAATAAAAAAAGAGTAAGAATTCGTAGACTTTATAACACAAAAAGCAAAAAAAAAAAGAAAGGAAGGGCGGGGGTAGATTAGTTAGGCCACCTTTCTCTATCTGGTCCGCAGTATTTTATTGCTTTTTTTTTTTTTTTTTTAATTTTTTCTTCTTTTTCTTATCCATTACAGAGTTCTCTTAGGACATAGCCGATCTAGAGGCCTCCAATTTGAAATGATCTCAAAATTTTAAATTTCTCTATATGAGTTATATTATAATTATTTCATAATATTATTAAAAATTAATCAATATAGAAATTTAATAAGGAGTCTCAAAAATTTATATCCTAAAATAACTTTTTATTTGAATTCTAACCAATACAGAAATATTGGGCATCAAATATTTATATCCTTAAATGACTTTTTTTTTTGGATCTCTCTCTCTCTTCGTCTCTCTCCTCCTAATAGAGAATCTTAATATTGGTTCCAAATATTTATATTCTTAAATAACTTTTTTTTTCTTTCTCTCATTTGTATTTTTTCACAACACTACTAGATTTTTTCTTTTTTTCTTTTTTTGGATAAGTTATAGTCGCTATAAATATTAAATATGTATTTAACACTTGTTTTGGTGAAATTTTCCATATAATTTTTCTAGCCTTTATCTTTTACTCTGTCTTTATTTATTTATTTATTTTTCTTATTCTTCAAATACTTTATCTTCTCTTTCAACAAGCCGTCTTCCTCCTCTCTCATTATAAGTTTATAGTTTTCTTTCTTTCTTCTCCACTTAATACTTATTACTCTCAATGTGAACCTAGTTTTATTCTATTGAAAATTTTGTTGGAGCATTAGATTAGCGTTTTCTAAACCAGGTTCTATTATTCTTTTTCTTTAATTAATTTTTAGTTTTATTAACTTTTGTTATTATAAATTTGTGTAAATATATATATATTTCATATATTTTTATATTTTAACCAAACCTAAATACAAGATCTAATTAGGAATTTCGCATTTCACAAAATAAGAATTATGATTTAATATTAATATATTATACTATTTTTAATTTTTCACCTAGGGTCCTAAATTATTTTGAGCTGCCTTGTGTTTATCGTTACCCATCCAACCGAGATTTGAAAGTTAAGATCCAAAACCACTATGATAAATAGTTGTTTTTTTTTTTTTTTTTTTTTTTTTCAACTCAAATAAATATCGATTCAAAATATTTAGCACTTTGTCAATTCAATGTATATTTTAGTGCTTTCTTTTATTTGAAGACAGTGATGCCTACCTATAGGATTGAATTTTTTTTTTTTTTTGGACACCGAACAGGAAGCAATCCCATAAAAGAAAGAAAATTACAATAAGAGTGAAGGGCATCCAATAGCCACTGGGCTAGATGCTCCATTCCAAGTCACCATGAGCGGCTATAGGATTGATATCAAGGAACTTAAAAGAACAGGTAGAAACATTTTTAGCAGTCTTGTTTGACCACACTGTTTATATAAATGATATAACAGATTTCCTTCTTATTATTGCGTCATCTTCATTAATCCTTTGCTAATTATCCTTTAGAATTGTGCCTTCTTAGATAATTTCTCTCCTAGGCCCAGTTTGGTTGGAGGGGATTGGAAGGAAAAGAAAAGAAAGGTTATAAAGGGGAATCAAATGTTATGTTTGGTATAATTTTTTTTTAGGAAAGGAAACAAATTATATATAATGTGTTGATTAAAGGAAAGGGATGAAAATGCTAATTTTTTTAATGAAATTATACTAATATAAAATTTGCCCAAAAATATATGAAAAATGGCATGATAGTAAATTCATTGTAATACTTTCATTTTCTTTCTTTTTCCAAATATGATTGCCATTACTTTGTTTCTTTTCCTTTATTAATCAACCAAATACATTAAATGGTTAACTATATTTTTTATTTTCTTTTCTCTCCTGACTAATCTTATCAATTCTTTTCTTTTCTTTTCCATTGCATCAAGCATAGCCTTATTAGAGAAATTATTAGGCTACACCTGAATTTCTATTGGGCTGGGCTACAATGGTTAACCTCTAGCATTGGGCCCTTTGGGTTTGTCTTTGGGCCAAACTCACACCGTACAAAATTACTTCATCGTATATACTAATTTCTTCAATATTAGTCATAATAGTTTTGTAATTGTTCTCCTAGTAATTTCTATGGCCTATTGCACATTGACTTATATAACCAGTCAGTTTTCATACCAATTGGAATCTTAACGTAGTAAAGTAAATAATCTATCTTTCCTGTGTTCTATACTTGTATTTCAGTATCCATATCTTCTTTATAGAAAAACCCAATACTAATTTTTTATAACGTACCAAATAGAACTGAAAGCCTGAAATCTGTGTGTATGGAGAGATTTCTTGAACTTCTTTAAACGTAGCCGTGACTCTTAAGCGTTACGTATAGATTGAAGAAATTGTAGCTTTTATTTATTTTATTTAATTACAAACGCTAATAATTGTTGGAGTTATATTTCAAATTTATTATTTATTTAATTACTAAAACCCCAACTGAATTTTTAATGAAGTTTTAATGTAAAATCAATACAGTTTTCTATAACTTATATATTAAGTTACCTTAACTTATGTGTTATTTAAGTAGAAAATTAAGTATAGCTTCATTAATACTAATTTATTATATCCCTACTTATACTAGTATAAATAGAAGGCCTATGTAGCCTACTTAATACACACTCTCAATACAAGTAAGAGAGAAAAAGATATTTGAAACAGTGTTTTCAAATTATTGAGTTTGAGTGTGTGAATTTCATATTTTTTGTTGATCGGACGGAGATAAATACACAGGTTCATGAAGAAGAAGTGCAACCTTCATGAACATACAGTTTTGAAATCTGGACTTAGTTGAATCCCAGAGATAGTGCTGCCATGTGTCTTCCGTTGCACGTAGGAGAGGCTTCAACTATATTCAAGAAGCGATTACGCGCCTCTAAGCCTCAATACTAACCGTTTTCAATATTTTGGTTCCAACAATTTGAAGATAGTTTTCTCTTGGATGGATTCATTTTCGTTGTTGTCCAACACTGATTATTCGCTTTATCAACCGAATATCGAGGCTTTGATGGTGTTTGTATATACATATATATACACCCCAACGGTGGAAAGGAAAATTTTATTTTTCCTTCGATAATTGAAAATCGCTTTTGTCATGATTAAGCTATGTCCAACTGTTCTGGGTGACAAAACACCATTTGATCAAATTTTAATTTGATTAATGAGAAGATCACAAGGTGAATTGAATTGGCATCTCATCCTACTAAAGGTGACTAGAATTATTCTATGCCTAGTGGGGGAATCATGTAACCCAATATCCTATGTTGGTGGACACAAGGGCAATTGGATGAAATTGCACTTCTGGTAAGCTGGTCATTCTAAAGAATGAACACCATCTTCCTTATATTCATATGAATATGGCTTATATTTCATTTCCTTTTAAGTGTGGCTTCAAGGTTATCTTTGAATCTGGTATGTTCCTTGAAATAATCTTTTCATTAAAGGCGTGTCTAAATTTGTGCAATAATTTATGTTTATATTGTCAAATTCATTGATTAATAACGTGTTATAAGCTTGGTCAATGAACAGAATTCTTTTATCAAAGGATCTGTTATGGATTGATCGAAAGGTTATGGTAAAACCTATATGGGTCAATGCATTATAGGTAGCATATGAAAATTTATTGGTCCAGCTTTCATATATGTTGAAAGAAATATGGTACCTTAGAACTGATCTCCATCGATCACATTATTGATGCTCATTTTGAATATACTTATGTTTATTCCTTGAATTTTGAAAGCTCTAGTAGGTCACTTTCCGCATGATTAGATCATATTTTGTGATGAACGAAAAGATCACAAAAGAAGTTTATTGCCTTTCGGGACACATGCCATCAGTTGATTGAAACTAGATAATCTCTCCACATTACAATGAGTTAAAATCATGCAATATCTATGACTTGTGGGGGCGATCAGATGATAATATAAGAGGAGAACTCTTTAACTTCTAAAGTGGTATGCATAAGTATAATTTCTGGTAAGTGATGCATCTGAAAGAGGTCTTCAGATTTGCAAATAATGGCTTCGAGGTGAGTTTTAAATTCATCAATTTTTCATCCAAAATTGGTATGATTGTCGAAATGAGCCACTCTATTAACGGTATGCTTTCCAGTTATAAAACTGATTTTTGGTTATTATAAATTTCTTAATTTATGGCATGTCATATATTTGATTACATGAGTTTAAATTCATTAATCAAATGATAACCATTGGTAAGGTTCATGTGGATCAAAGCATTACATGTAGCATGTAAACTTTTATTAATGTGTTGAAAAGACACTAATATTGAAAATTCGATCCATATTGACATGTTTGAAATGAGTTAATTATTTTCATGAAGGAAAGTGATATGTTATCATTTTATTGATGATACTAATTTTTATCCTTGAAAACTCATTTTTTAAAGCTCCTAAATAGAGGAATGAAAGTTTAGGAAAGCAATGATTACAGCTGAATTTCATATTGATAAAAGGAGATTCCAAGGGAATTCTGACAATTATTATTTGCCTATCAAGTTCTTAATTTGAACTTTTGACATGATCGATCTTAAGGAAGCCAGTGTGATTGTGTAAATCAAAGTGTGGGGCCTTAACATGGATTTACTCTCACGCAATCCAATTTTATCAATTAATCTTGAAAGGTTCAAAATCTTTTCAGATGCTACAGTCTTTGTTTTTATAGATCCCAGATCAGAGCCAGTTTGCAATTAAGGTAGTGCACTGAATCAACTTGAATTCTCAAATTATTGGTGGTCATTATGATCCAATGAACTGCACCAGGGCAAACACAACTTGTTATCAAGTACATAAATAATCTGGGAAGAGATCATTGAATTTCTCTTATGAGAATATAGAGGTACTTGCAGAGTACTATGGATCATGGGTCGGATTATTGCAAATACTTAGCTGTTCTTTGTTATGGATGCTCAGAGTTCGTACCAACTTGGATCTTCACCATGGGTGGAGTTATAATTTCTTAGAAATCAAAAGGGTGGACTTGTAGAACTCATTCCTTAATGAAATCTGAATGTTATTGCACTTTCTCTACTGGAGAGGAAGTTAACTAGGTAAGGATCTGTAATACCCCTAGTTTTAAAAAGGATAAAATTAGGATATTTATTTATTGATTAATTGATTTAATTATGTGATTTAGTTGTTTTGTTTTTCTTAAGTGATTAATAGTGTGTATTTAAATTAATATTGTTTAATTGTGAATAGTGGGTATGTATTTAATTATTTATTGTCTTGAATTTATTTATGTGTTTTGAGTGATTATTTATTTGCTTTCCTTATTTGTTTTACGTGCAATTAATTAATTAGGTTTAGGGTGTTACGATTATGTAATTATGGGTGCCGACTTATAGGAGGTTGGAATTAGGGTTAAGTTTTTATGGTAGCCTATATATTTAACTTTACAAGTCTGCTAGGGTTAAAAACAAACCTATGCACGTAAGAATTCTTGAGAGAGAAAACAGAGGCACACATAATGGTTTTGAGAGGAAACTATATGGGCCACCAGTTAGGAGTTCAACCGTGACCTGAAGGTCATATCAAGGAGGAAGGAGTGGATGGATTGTGGTATTGGAACTGAGCAGTAGGAAGGTTGCCGGTCGTTCGTTCGTTGGAAACTCTATAGACGACGTTGTAAAGTTTCAAACCGAAACCTAAAGGCAAGTTTCATTCTATCTCCTTCCTGTAACCTTGTGTTCTGTGCATTCTATATGGTCTCCAGGAAATTAATTTAACTTTAAAATGGAAGGTTGATACAAGATTATCAGACTGTAACCTGTTGCATGCTTAATTAACTGGTCTCAGTTCTCTTGCATAAATTATGTTGTTTTCGGTTTAGATTTCTGTCAATTGATTTACATTGGAACATGAAGGGCTTCTAGGGTTGTTTAGACTCTGATTGAACCTTGTAAACTTTAAAAAAAAAATTCAGAACCGAAGGCTGGAGTTCGCCGGTAGCAGAGAGGGCAAACAGGGGAAGCATAAATTGTTTCGTTTATGGTTTATGTTTTGTCAATTAATTCATATTGGAATTGGAGAAGCTTCTAGGATTATTAGGACTTAAACGGACAGTAAAATTTATTTAATTAACGTGCTTGAATTTAAAGGAATTTAATTGCATGAAATTGAATTTGTTTTAGGACTGCTTTTACGGTTGGATTATGTACCTGTATTAACCATGATTTCTCTTGAATGTACACTTGTTTTGAATCATGTAGTGATGCAAAATTACTTCTTATAATTAGTTGGGATGGTCTGGAACTTAAAACAGTGGGTTAGGAACGTGAACAGGGGCAACCAGAAAGTCAGAAAGTGTCCAAAATTGAAGAAGACGGAGGTTCAGATAATGGAGCAGGCTCCATTCTTCAAAGGAGCCGGCTCCATTGAGATGGAGTAGGCTCTAAAATATTTTGGAGCTAGCTCCAAGAGGATAGAGCAGGCTCCAAAATATAATGGAGCCGGCTCCATTTTTGGTAATGCACAGTAAGTGTGTTTTTGTGATTTTTCTGATTTCAGGGGCTTAAATGAAATTAATGAAAAGTGGTGTGGGGTTTTAGATGTTTAAAATTAACCTATTAAAACCATAAATTAGTTAGTATATGCTAGTGTGTTAATATAAATGGACATCATGATTTTTTTTTAAAAAAATTAATGTGCATGTTGTCCAGGAAGGAGAAAGTCTTAAATTTCTAGTTTGGTTAGCCAATTGAATGGATTGAATTGAAAGATATTTTAGGGATGTTGTACCAAAGATATTTGTGATATATTTAAGTTCCATGAGGGTTGGTTGGGTTGTGGTTGTGGACGTCATGTAATTTAAATACATTGTTGCATGCTGTCAGGAGTGGAAGAGTTTTTATTTGCCGGTTTGTTTTAACCAGTTTATTTTAGTAAGTATAAAATACCATTGGGGTTGTATATAATGTGTTATGAGACTTCTTAGTTGACATATTATGTCAAGCACAGGTTTTAACATGGAGGATTAAAAAGGACGTCATGTAATGAAACGATAATTTTCATGCCGTCGGGGATTAAGAAGGATTTTCATTACTAGTCTTTGTTTTAATAATTTAAATGAACTAGTATGAGAGTATGGTTAGGGATGTCTAGTATAATGTGCTCAGCTCATATTTTTTATAGTCATTATACCATGGTGTGGGTGTTAATTGATGAACTATTGAAATTTCTGTTTTGTCAATTGGATGGATATGGATGGTTTAAATTGTCTATCAATGCGTTAACAATTTAAATGGAAGTTTTATGATTATAATTATATACTTGATGCATAATTTGGTCATACATATAATAGACTGTATTTATGTTTAGTTTGGAGTATGGTTGATGAATATTTATTATTAATTTGTCAACTATATTGGATGGAGGATGGTATGCACCGGTATGGGACGGTGGCATACTAGGTATGGATTAGTTCAAACACTATAACCTACCTATTCTGGATTGAGGTGTGAATTTACCATAAAGGTTCAGTCCCACTCATATTTGTGTCATATCAATTATGAATTGAATGACCTACTTTGGTTTCTGGATGGATTGTTATACTTATATCAGACCACTACAAAAGATGGATGATATTTTGTATTAGGAGTATACGGACTTTATATACATATTATTATGGTGCCATGGTATGAGCTTGAGTCTCAGGACTGTGGTTAGGGTGCGTATATCGCATAGGATGGATAACTGGACACATGTGTTGTTCCCTGGTAAGTCTAGATACACATGACCACAGTATGTGCGATTTGCATGGTATCTCTACTCAGGCTGAGACAGACCTATTGGACTAGTGAGCGTCCTATAGTGTGTATCTATATCTATATGGACTATTTTAGCTATTGCCGAGCTATCTAGGATGTATCTGCGTATTGGGTTTATGTATGGATTGTAGTAGTATGGAACTTGCATGTGGGCCTGACCCACCCTTATTTTTCAGGTGTTCGTGAGTACCAGGCTTAGGGCTTGATCGTGGTGATGCAGATACAGACACTCATTCTTCCGACTATATAGGAGTTTCTTTCTTATTTTAGTTTTGGATTTTAATTCTGTATTTCATTTACAGTTGAGGATTATTAGGGATCCACTTGGTGGATTCTCGAGTTGCAATGATTAGAAGGTTTAAATTATATTAAAATTTTATTTGAAGGATTTTTCGTATTTAGAATTCTTATCAACTTATTATTTCATTTTTTTTTTTTATATTCTGTGTTCAATTACATATTGATTGTTTGGTATTCCTCGGATCTGTGCCTGGACTTGATCACCCGTGGCTCTAGAATCGAGGGGTATCACAGGATCTTACTGGAGAGTATTATTCCAATACGAAGTAAGCCTATACCGCTCTTAAAATATTTTTGTGACAATAAGGTTGCAATGCTTCAAGTTCATAGCCAGTGTTATAATGAAAAATCTATACATGTGCAGTTGAAGCACAATCATTTAGAAGAGATCCTGGCAAATGGATTATCATAGTTTACTGTGTGAAGGTTGAATCTAATTTGGCATATCTACTGTCGAAAGATATGTAAAGGGACCTAATGTCCAGGGCCATATCGTATTTGGCATATCCACTGTCGAAAGACATGTGAAGGGACCTTGTGTCCAAGACATCTAAAAAGATTGGAAAGAGCCTATAATTGATGTTGTGATGTTATGGGAACCTAATCCAGTGATATTTTTCCTGGGTTCAATGGAAAAAACAAGTAACATAACAACTTGTGTGAGCACATTAATGTTCCTTTCCCTATGATTTGATGTGGATGCTCAATCCTATAACTGAGGAGGTTGAGATTTTAGATCTCTTAATGAATCTATAGGTCAATTTTCTATTGGAGTGTACAGGATCACTCTTGATAGATTCACCGTATAATCAATGAGGAGGTTAAGACATGAGTCTCTTAATGAATTCTATAGATCGGATTTCCGATTAGGGTGTACACAATCACTCTTGATAGATTCACTGACTTATCTTGCAATGAGGAAGATGAGATTAAATTCTCTTAATGAGTCCATAAGTGGTATTCGGTTGGAGTGTGCAAGGTCACTCTTGATGGACACACCGATCTAAGTGTGGAAGTAGGGCCGCTTCTATAGGATCTAGACAGGCTTGATCCTTAACGACACTCAGAAGTATGGATTCCGGACACACGGCCTAAACGTGTCAAGCTTTAGTACTTTATCTCTGAACAGAAATGTGTGTGTAGTATTTCTTATTCATCAACGTGGTTCTTGGTTCAAGATATTGTTCACCAAGTTCCTAGATGAAATCAAGGGTGTTTACACTAGGTAATGGTTCAAGTCCAAAAGACACCATTATTGATGCACACGACTGTACCGATCAACAAAAAGAAATTTGAAACAAGTGGGGATTGTCGAAGTTATGTTTCAAATTTATTATTTATTTAATTACTAAAACTCCAACTGAATTCTTAATGAAGTTTTAATGTAGAATCAATACAGTTTTCTATAACTTATTTATTAACTTACCTTAACTTATGTGTTATTTAAGTGGAAAATTAAGTATAGCTTCATTAATACTAATTTATTATATCCCTACTTATACTAGTATAAATAGAAGGCCTATGTAGCCTACTTAACACACGCTTTCAATACAAGTAAGAGAGAAAAAGATATTTGAAAAAGTGTTTTCAAATTATTGAGTTTGAGTGTGTGAGTTTCATATTTTTTGTTGATCGGACGGAGATAAATACACAGATTCATGAAGAAGAAGTGCAACCTTCATGAACATATAGTTTTGATATCTGGGCTTAGTTGAATCCCGGAGATAGTGCTGCTATTTGTCTTCCGTTGCACGTGGGAGAGGCTTCAACTATCTTCAAAAAGCGATTACGCGCCTCTAAACCTCGATACTAGCCGTTTTCAATATTTTGGTTCCAACAATAATTATAGCAAACTAACCTTAAACAGTATAAAACAGTGAAAAAAACTGCTATTTCAGGTGGTGATGGTGTAACAACTCCAATCACAAGTAAAGATTGACAGGTAGAGTCCACTGCCAGGTGTCGACTCTCAGGGTTCATTTTGATCTCCTGGTCAAGTATAGAAGTGTACTTTGTGATGGAAAATGGCATTTGTACTCCAAAAAAACAAAAAATTTCTAACACTTTGCTTATTGAATTTTTATGTCAAAGGAAATGTTGGAGACTTTTTTGGAACTCCAACATCACAACCCTTTTGTAAAGAAGGTAATTACCAACTAATGTATTCAAAATAATTCTGAAATTTTTGGAGAAACAAAATTATTTTATTTTGAATTTAAGAGAATGATTTTAATGATCTATGTTAACTGAATAAATTTAGCTACTTCTTTTAAACGTATGTACACTTGTTTAGTATGCTTTCTTGTTAATTTAATACATATGGGGGGTAGACATTCATGCTAAACACGTATACAATGAAACATATGTCCATAACCTTTATAATCCTTTGGCTGTCAATTGATTTTTCGGTTCACCTTCTTTGTTAATTTACCCATTAAAGAATTATTTTGTGTTAATACGTATAAATTATTATTATTATTATTATTATTTTATTAGTAAGAAATTTATACACACATCACTCACATACCCATTTTGCTCACTCGAACTTTCACCATTCATTTTGAGAAGTAGAGAAAATATCACTAAGCCATAAAACCATTGAAAATACATATAAATTAAATAATCCAAAATTTCAAATAGTGAGGCATTATTTGTACTGTAAAATATTTTCTATGCAACAATGTTTCACATGGTGATTTTTTATTTGGAGTAGTGGAGGAGTGATTTTTGGTGTGGAGGAGGAAATTTCACACCATCAAACAAGTAACACAGTAGCCACGTGGGATATACGATCATCTTTTATTTTTATTTTTATTATTTTATTTAAGGATAATGCTTAGCTACTAACCGGTGAGTAGGGTGAAGCTACTCACCACTGTGTGGTCCAATAACAAAATAACACATCACATTTAATAATAAAATAATTCACACCTAAAAACACTATATATATTTATTTGATGATTGATCCGAGAAAGTAGAGAAATGTATGGATTATTTTATTATTAAAGGTCATGTGTTATTTTGTTATTGGACCACATAGGGGTGAGTAGCTTCACCCTACTCACCGGTGAGTAGCTAAGTATTGTCCTTTATTTTATATTATAATGAGTGAAAGTAGGGCCCTTTGGGTTTGTATTTGGGCCAAACTCACAGTGTACAAAAATACTTCATCATATATACTAATTTCTTCAATATTAGTCATAATAGTTTTGTAATTGTTCTCCTAGTAAATTCTATGGCCTATTGCACATTGACTTATACCTATTGTTTATGCTTTGCACGCACTCCTCTAGGACGCTTTTTGTATGTATGGACTAAGAGTCCAACCGTAAAATACAAAGTACATAAAAAAAATAGTATTAGGAAAAAAGACCCCTAAAATCACAAACAATGAAATAACAAAACTAAAAGGAATATGGGTTATGACTCACCAACCTGTCCATATTCATTCGCTTTAAAATGATATGGGTGAATTATTTTAAAACATGGGTTAAAATAGGTGACCCATATTCAACCAATTTTTATAAAGGGTTAAATAGTTTGAATATGAGTCGCTCATTTTGATCCATATTTTATCCATTATATAAGAAATCCAGTTTCAAATCCTTTATTTGACTTAAATTCACATCTTCTTCTTTAAAATTCTCTCACACTCTCTCTCTAAAATTCTTTCTCTAAGATTCTCTCCGTATCATCCTCTTTCTTTCTCTAAAATTCTTTGTAGTACTATAGCATTACTCTGCTACATTCACAACACACATACAATGTATTCGTGTGTATTATATCTGCTCTACTTTCCTACTAACAACATCCTTCACTTCTTTTGGTAATTCTTGTGACAATATCCAGTGGTCCATCCCCTTCTCTCTCTCTACCTGTGCATATACATATGCAAACAAATATATGATGTTGGAAATTGAATATCGATGTTTCTTATCATAGATGGTCTAGAGAGGGAATGGTGTAATGATCCTAAGGGATTATATGGAAAGGCGTGTAAGAGTTGCATCAATCTTCTTTTTTGGTTTATCTACTACAAAAACAACATAGGCATTTGTCTTAACGGAATCATTTTATCTTTTAGCCCAATAGGTTTACAAAGAGGTTGACATTGAGGGAAACTGTAAGTTAATTATGCAGTTTCAACCAGTGGATTGTTCAACCCAAATTCTAATAGAGGATTATGGACTCTTCGTGTATTTAATATTATGGCTCGAAACTAACCTACGTTTACATCTGTATTCATTTCATTATATATATATATATATATATATATATATATATATATATATATATATTACCTTCATGCATTTCTAGTCATAAAATAAAATAATATAAATTTGAATAAAATAAATTGGAGGATTTATAATTATCCATGCATATTTTTACAAAATTTAATTTATCTAAAATAAAAAAATTATATATAATAATGAGATTATTCAAAATAATAACAAAATTTTTTTTTCTTCCTAAAACGGGTTGGTGAGTCATAACGGGTTAACTCGAACCATTTTGACTCCAGCAATATTTAACTCGTTACAAGCGTTTTTTGTTTTTGTTTTTGTTTTTTATTGTTTCTTCTTCTCTCTAGTTGGGATTCACACACATTGCCTCCACTGAGATTCGAACCCCTGACCTCCCTTTAGGAAGTAGAAACCTTGTACCGCTAGGCCACAAACGGATTGAATATGAGTCATGTAATACCCCGATATTTTTAAAGGATTTATTAATTAGGATTAATTATTTTATTTTATTTTTCAATGGTTTATTTTATTTTATTGAGTGCTAGATTAATTATCTTATTTTAATTAAGTTATATTTCGTGATTATGTATGATGATTGATTGTTTGTGTGGTTGATTATTGATTGAATTATTGGTGTGTTGATTTTTATTAGTATTGTGTGACTTAGTTGTAAATTCTTGTTTGTTTATATGCTTCATGTAATTAGTTATTTTAATTTCAGTATTTAATTAATTATCTTATTTATTTAAATTAATTAGATTGGGCTTAAGGAAAGTTGGACCAAAAGATGTGGTCTTGGGCTTGTATGAAACCTTATTGGGTTAATTAATGAAGGCCCGTGGTTATTTAATTATTTAAATGATCACTTTTGTATTAATTATAAATATATATATATATATATAATTATATATAAATATAATTAATTAATTTAATTGTTATGGAAAGATATATATATATAGATATATATTTATTGATATATATATGTATATATGATTTAATTAACTAATGGGTTAATTATGGAAGGAATATATATTTATATATATATATGTAATATAATATATGTTTATAGATATAAATTATTTAAAGGTTATTATTTTAATTCATAATATTAGTTGGAATAGGATTTGGAATTTAAGGTGTATAAAAATACACATAAGGCTTTAGGGTTAAAAGTTTTACACGTTAGAAAATAAAAGAGACAGAGAGAGAGGAAGAAGAAGAGCTGACAAGGAGGAGGTCGGATTTGAAAAGGAGGACGTCGGAATTGGAAGAGATAATTAAAGCTTGAAACGTCGGTTTTGTTTCAAAACCTTCAGGGGAGTTTTCTCTAACTTTTCTCTTAGAACTCATAAGGATTTCACCTTGAGTATCAAGGCTTTAATTAAATTTATTTGTTTAAAAATTATGGTTAGATTGGAATAATTAAAAAGTATAAACTATTATATTTGATTTTTAGATTATTGGATTTTAATTGATATATATATAGGTGTTATATGTATATTTTAAAATCAATCTATAGGTGGATTTGTGACCCAAGAGGGTTAATTATGGTTTCTTTATTTTCTAGAATTGTTCTGTAATTTTCTGAAATTTTTCTGATATTTTAAAGAATTTATTAGGATTTATTTTCCTATTATTTGTTAGGAATATATATATATATATATATATATATATATATATATATATATACTATTTATATGGCGGCACAATAAGGAATTGATCCAGCGCGGCGCGGTGTAGGATAATATTGGGTATACGCCAATTAGGGCCATTTAATTAATTAAACTTATATGAATTGATATGGTGCATCGCGGCGCATAAAAGTTTGGTGCGCATGTGTATCTGGACCATAGAAGTGGTCTGGTCAACTATGGGATTATTTGGTGTATCTCAGACCATGAGAAGATGGTGCACTCGCTGATCTGGACCTTAGATCTATTATAGTTAATAGAAAATAATCTAGTGTGAGCGTGTTCATTTGCGCACTGATTTGTGATCATTGGATGCGGCATAAAGGAAGTGATGGATTCAGTGTGGTGAGCTCACGGTAGCTGAAAGAGCTTAGCCAATACCAGCACACAAGGAGGCTTGAATCCATCGCGTGCAAGTGCATAGTAAGCGCGTGGGCGCGCGTGGGAAACCACTGTTGGCCTGTTTCGACACTAAAAATTAAAACGGTCATTACTTAGTCATCTTAAATCGAAATTGGGTCATTCTTGAGCTCAAATTTAAAGATTTTTTGTCCTCTTTCCAATGATACCAATTTCATTATCAGATTCCCATCCTACTAGAAGATATTTACATTTTAGTGAGACGGTGTCGGAAAACTATTTAAACCGATATGGAGTATTTAGGGGAAACTATCTCTGGCATATTAAGTATCATTAATTTGTGTAATATAGTAAATTAATAATTGGTTATGGATGGATGATATATATATATATATATATATATATATGTGTGTGTGTATATATGGTTTATTTAATTTATGAGTTGTATAGATAGTTGTACATATATATATATATATAATTATTGATATATATGTATATGTGATCTTAAATAATTATGGATTATTAAGGAAGGATTATACACATATATATTTTAAAATATATGTGTATATATATGTAAATTAAGAAATTTAGTGTTATTATTCTTACTTAATATATATGGCTGGACTGGTTATTAAATTAATGATATGCGTATAATATGCATGAGATGGCTATGTATGATTTAGCGTATTGTTAATTTTAAAGTTAATTCATGGTTAAAATATAGGCATGGATGAATTGTCAAAGGATTAAATATATTACCTAAATATTTGTATGAATAGAATACATATATGGAAAGTATGGATGAATTGCTAATTAAATGTATGAATAAATATACCTGTGGAGGCATGGTTGAATTGCCAATGTATGAATATACATACACGGAGGTATGATTGAATTGCCAATGTATAAATAATATACTTGTGGAGACATGGTTGAATTGCCAATATATAAATAAAAATATTTGTAATGGCATGGTTGATTTGCCAAAGCATAATTACATTATTATGTGTTAGATGATTAAAATATCATCTATGATTGTTGTATGTATAGATTGGATTAGGATTAGATATTCTTAAATGAGAAAAGTTTAGTACTTACTGGTTAGTATATTATTTTATATTAATAAAATAATATTGGGGAAGACATGAATAATTTGTCAAAGCTTGGATTTTGGATATGTGATTTAAATAATTAAAATCATTATCGGGTTGGGATTAAATAGAGTATTTCTTTTATTATAATTTATTGTTTAAATGATTAAACAACTGATTAGGATGGAATTCAGGTTAAAGGAGTTTCTTTTTTAAAAGAAATGGTGGATTGGTCTAGGTATGATTATTATTTTAATCATTGTTTAATAGGTTTGGAAATTTAATAAATCTATTAGTGGATGTGATTAATGTAGTATATATAATTATTTATATATATGTATATCATGCTATATTAAAGTTAAATTCTTTATTAGGTTGGATTTTGATCAGAGATGATCTACTTATTGGTTTTTAGAGGCCTGGTAGAGAGAACTTGCTCGTAGGGTTTAACCCACGATTTATTTTTTCAGGTTATTAGAAGTTCCAGTCTCGAGGTTGAGGATCCGCAGCTGGGAGACTGTTATTCATCTATTCATCTTGTATACTTTTAAGTAGTATTGGATTATAGATAATGTTTTAAGGGGTCCTTGGGTTATGGGATTCCCGAGTTGTAATTGTTGGAGAGTTATTAATTAATGGAAATTATTATTTATTAGTTTTTCTTCAGCGTATTATTTATTCTTTTATTTCACTTTGTATTCTGTACTTGTTTGAAATACTTTAATTATTTTGATATTTCTCTAATTTTGTGCGCGGACTTGATCAACTCGTGTTCCGAAATTAGAGGGTGTCACAAGTCACAACCCATATTTGACCCGCTCATATTTGACCATGCCCAAACTCGATCCAAACCGTCTTTTTGTCATCCTTAAGTGAAAGTAATAGAAATAACAAGTGCTGTGTTACCTGAGTGAGTGTATTATTCCTTGGCTCTATGTTCGAGCTTTTCACCCTCCCTCTTGCCTTAACAACTAACTACTAATCCAAGAGACAACACCGCCGCACCAAATACAATTAACAACTAATCCAAGGGACAACGCCGCACCAAATACAATTAACATTGCTCTATTCATTAATTATCACCTAACTTCCAAACATGCTACTTTCAGGTCTACCAAAATATTTCATATTTTCTACAACTTCTCCCCTTTCCTTTTTCTGCATAAATCATTACAAAATTTCATCTACAAAACATGTACCTGCATAACGATAAGCAATGTATTATTATAACAATTACATATATACTTTTTTTTTTCTTGGCTCTTTTGATCAATTCTTTTTTCTTCTTCAGGAGGCAATTAATATTCACACTCCAAATTAAAGAAATCTCCTTTAATTTGTAGCATCTCTATTGTTCTGAAAAGAAGAATTAAGAATGCGAAAAGTGGTTGTTTGTTTCTTATTTGAAGTGCGAGTGTCACATACCTTTCAAACAATTCAGTTAAAAAGGTCTCTTGCTCCAGACAACTTTTGAAAAGTTCTCACATAAAAACAACTTCATTGACTAATTTGCTCAACTGACAAGATTTGGAACATGGATACATTTAGGGTATCTATATTTTGGTGACAAAATTAATTAAGGGCGCCTTTATTTTTCTTATTTTAGGTAATATATATATTCGGTATTTGACAAAAATTTAGATTCGTTGCGTTCATCGGGTGAAATGTGTAAAATAATATTTTAAAAAATCAAAAAATAAAAATTTTAAAAATATTTTACAGCCAAACAAAAAGAGCCTTAAAAAAAGAAGAAAAAACCAATCTTACAAAGAATGAGTAAATTCTAGCAAAAAATATTTGATAGAAGCAGGATCAAGAGTTTTGAACCACCATTCATTGGAAGAATCTTTTAGTAATTAATTGGAGTTACAATTGAAAACTGATCTTACAAAGAACAAGGTACGAGCTTTTGGTAGAAGTAATGTTTACACAGTTTGGATTGGAAAACCATTAATTAGAAGAACTTCTCAATTAATTGACGTTATGTTTAAAACAAAGCAATTACAATGTGACATTACAAAAGAAAAAGAAATAATCCTAAACTAAGATACTATAATATTCATATACACCTACCTACTAAAAAAAGAGAGAGGTCTAGGGGCATAGTCGTTGTAGTAGGGACCTTTTAAGTCTCGCTTTCGAATCGTATTTTTGACTTGAATGGTGTTAGTAGGGACTTTTAAAGTCTCGCTTTCGAATCGTACTTTTAACTTGAATAGTGCTTGTATTGTGAGGCTAATACACGTCCTTTAAGTACAAAAAAGAAAGAAAAAAGAAGAAGTAAGAATTAATAGACTTTATAACACAAGAAGCAAATTATAAAAGAAAGGAAGGGCGGGGGTAGATTAGTTAGGCCACCTTTCTCTATCTGGTTTGCAGTATTTTATTAGTATTATTATTATTATTATTTTCTTTTTCTTACCCATGCAGGTCCCTAGGACATAGACGATCTAGGCGGTTTAATATGGAGTCTCAAAAGTTTATATTTTATAATAACTTTTTATTTGAATTCTAACCAATACCGAAATATTGAGCACCAAAGATTTGAAGAAGTGATGCCTACCTATAGGATTGATATCAAGGGACTTAAAAAGAACTGGTGGAAACATTTTTAGCAGCTTGTTTGTCCACAATGTTTATATAAATGATACAACAGATTTCCTTCTTATTATTGCGTCATCTTCATTAATCTCTTGCTAATCATCCTTGAACTTGAAAAACTAGAATTGTGCCTTCTTTGATAATTTCTCTCCTAGGCCCAGTTTGGTTGGACGGGATTGGAAGGAAAAGAAAAGAAAAGTTATAGAAGGAAATTAAATGTTGTGTTAGGTATAATTTTTTACCAGGGATTCAGAAGAAACAAATTATATATGATGTGTGGTTTTGATATCCTTCCAAAAATAGGAGGAAATGGAAGAAAATGTTAGTTTTTTAAATGAAATTTTATTAATATTAAATTTGTCCAAAAATATATAAAAATATGATTGTAAATTCATTATAATACTTTCATTTCTTTTCTTTTCCCAAATATGATTGTTATTATTATTATTATTATTATTATTATTATTATTTCTTTATTAATCAACCAAGCACGTTAAATGGTTAACTATATCATGTCATTTTATTTTATTTTATTTTATTTTATTTATATTTTTATTTATTTTTTCTCCTAACTAATCTTATCATTTATTTTCTTTTTTATTGTACCAAACATAGCCTTATAGAAATTATTAGGCTACACACCTGAATTTTTATTGGGCTGGGCTACAATGGGTAACCTCTAGTATTGGGCCCTTTGGGTTTGTATTTGGGCCAAACTCACAGTGTACAAAAATACTTCATCATATATACTAATTTCTTCAATATTAAGCATAATAGTTTTGTAATTGGTCTCCTACTAAATTCTGTGGCCTATTGCACATTGACTTATTCTCTGCAATTCTATGGCCTATTGTTTATGCTTTGCACTCCTCTAGGACGCTTTTTGTATGTATAGACTAAGAGTTCAACCGTAAAATACAAAGTACATAAAAAATAGTATTAGGAAAAATGACCCCTAAAATCCCAAAAATGAGGAATAACATTTATAAAATTGTAGACAATCACGAATCCAATTAACTTCATTAAAATTGCAGAGAATAAAAAATCCAAACCTATCATTCAAATAGGCTTGGGAAATCATTAAAATGGGCTAGGCCAAGTGACTGCAATTGGACTTCTAACCTTATATTTCCTTGACTCCCAAACTAGAGATCCAAACAAAGGAGGGGAAAATGGACCATCTGGTTTCTCCAATGAAACAAAAGTGACTCTATAACTCAACTTCTCCCCATACTTGTTGAATTTTAGAACTCTAGGATCAACCATAACAGATATTCCATTGGGTTCCACCACTTTGACTGCATAACTACTCACTGGGGTACCAACATTCGTAACCGTCCTCTTATGTGTGAATGTAATGTTTTGGGCATCACTTTTGAAATTAACTGCAAAAGAAGGGTAGTTCAAGTCACCTGGCCGAAGAGTACTTGTATGATGAGGACAAGTGAATTCCCCTCCTGACACAAGCAATCTCAGAAGATGTGTAGTTCAGGCTGCACAAATAATTCAAGTATTCCTTAGTGGTTATGTCATAAACCAACCCTGGATCAGAAGCTCTCCTAGGATCAACATGACCCGAACCAAATACAAATGGGGTAGCCAATTTCAAGTCACCAGACTCCCTCTCTGGACGAAGATCACCTATCGGAGCCTTCTTGTTGTCAAGGATATAAGCTGTTGTCATTAAGGCCGACTTGATTGCCGCCGGTGACCAGTCCTTGTGGACGGACTTAAGCAGCGCAGCTAAGCCGCTAACATGAGGACAGGACATTGAGGTGCCAGAGATTCTATTGAACATAACACTTCTCTTGTCACTGTTGAGACCGGATGGACTGATATTTGGTGGCCACGCAGCCAATATGTTCACACCCGGTGCAGTAATATCCGGTTCGATCACATCCGGCCCAGCACTACTCGGCCCCCTTGATGAAAATGCTGCCATCACAGGTGCAGGATTGCCATACGTTATCCCTTCAAACACTATGGAAGCAGTTGGTTTCTTTGCTGACATTGCATAGTATTGGACTTCACGCCCATCTACCTCACCCACAGAAGTGGCTGGCAGAATATGTGCATCAGCGTTAAGATCTTCACCTCGATCTTCAGCGTTCAATATTATCATTCCAGCCCCACCAGCCATCTTCACTTGCTTACCCATGTTAGTCCGCCCATTCATTCCTTTCTCACAAATAACAATCTTCCCCTTGGTGAGATTAGCTGATAGAGTGCCCTCAACACAGAATGCAGCATCGACTCCAACACCTGCAGTTTGGGCATACGCAATTGGCAGTTGCTTAGTAGACTTACCAAAATAAAGTGATGCCCCTCTGAAAGTCCGTCCATCGCCAAGTTTAATAGTAGTTGGGAAGCTCCGGTCTAGGCTGCTTGCAGCTACGGTCATCATCCATGGTGCCGAATTGGTTACCGTTGAACTACGGGGGCCAAAATTGCCAGCTGAACACGAGACAAAAACCCCTTTTCGAATTGCACCAAATGTAGCTATAGCAATGCTATCACTGTGATATGGTGGCGAACCGCCTCCTAGAGAGAGTGAAAACACGTCCACACCATCGCGGACTGCTTGGTCTATACCAGCTAATATATCAGAGCTACAACAGCCTCGTGCCCAACAAACTTTGTAAGCTGCAATTCTTGCTGTATACCTGATTCACAACACAAATAATTACGTTACACTTTTTAACTACTAATTTTTTTTGTTTTTGATTTTGAGTTAGGCAAGTACACATTCACATTTGTCCACTATGGGACTCGAAAAGGGGGACTAAAGTCCCAATTGGTTAGGCATAAGCGGTGGTAAACAATACCTCATGCCTGCAGCTGAGCCATTGGCCTTGCCCAAAAAGTTCGCACCCGCTATGACATTACCGGCTGCAGTTGAAGCAGTGTGTGTTCTGTGACCGTCTGAGTCCCGAGTTGATCGATACTCGTATGTTTCATTGATTTTGCCATAACTACCCTCGTACCCTTTGTAAAATGCTCTTGCACCAATAACCTTCTTGTTGCAATTTGATGGCCCAAACTTTGTCCCTTTCTCACAATTGCCTTTCCATCGGGAAGGCACCGGAGTCATGCTCGTGTCTTTGAAACTGGCGTGTTCCGGTCATATTCCAGTGTCAGCGACACCGATTATGACGTCGGAAGCCAAGTTTGGAGCTTCCCAAAGACCTTTGCCACTCTTAAGGCCAAGATGTTGGGATTATAAGCCCTACAAGCCAATTAATTAATATTAATTCGATATTTTATTTATAAATATGATATTCATGCATTGGGCTTTACATATATTTGCATGAGATGCATTATTGTCCTCAAGTTGCATTATAAGTGACTTAAGTGTGTAAATGAGATTTACACGCAGGAGATTTGGGCTCACTGGTTTCTTGCACCTTGGCATTGTTCATAGTCAATGATAAAAGTTGGGCACTTTTATCTGTAAGACTATAACACACTTTACCTCTATAAGATAGGATGGTTTGTCTCGACCATTAGGGTAGTTGACTTTAAGGCAGTGTGTTAGTGTACTTGGAGTATACTGAACTGGATCACCATAAAATCACACCATAAAAATTACTGTTATTATTTTGATGTGATTCTTATTTACTAAATACATTAAGCTCTAAATCCTGAGAGGTTTAGTGGACTCAAGTTTCAGTATTGGTCACTTTGACTTACCAACATATGAGATCTTTTAAGGTCAATACTATGGTATCTTGGGTGGTTAATGTTGGAGCTCTGGGAACACAAATGCTCAACATGGAATCCACACTCTTTATAAGAGTTAGAATATTCCCTTGATGCAATTTAATAAGTTTGATCACTGAAACCTGGGCAGGGCATTTTAGTAAAATGTTTACTAAATTATTTATTTTGAAAATTATTTTATAAAAGAAATTCAGTGATCATAAGGATTAAATTGGTTACTCAAGGAATATAAAAAGTAAGCATGCCTTAGGTGGGACAGTATTTATTTTCCTTGGGTTATAGTTATTTAGTATGAAAGGGCCTTGTTGTAATTTCTGAATCCTATTGTGCAATTACAATATTATTGTGGTGCTTATTGTAATTAATTAGATAGGATAAAGTAATGAGATAACTCTATCTCTATCTAATTAGATATGATAGAGTTATGGGATAACTCTATTTCTATCTAAATGGAGCTAGGATAAGAATTCATTTTTGATCCTCATCTCTAGCCCCAACTATATACACAATATATCTCTCTTATTCGGGTAGGCACAATATCTGACAGAATAACGAGAGTAAGAGATATAGGGTTTCCACAAACCTATATATTTCGGGGATATAGAGGTGAATGTTTACTGGTGTTCAAGGCAAAAGGAGAACCAATCTAATTCACTGTTATTCTCGGAGTGTTGACGATTAATCAATCGTCCAAATGTATGAGATCCCTTTATAGTATTAATTAACTTGATGAAATATCACGTGGATATGATCCTGAAATTTTTAAATGCTTCCGCTGTGCCTTCGATTGGTATCAGAGCAACCCACATATTTTTTATCAAATCATAGTGATGATTTGAATACGTGATTATTATCTATGTATTTATAGATGTTATATTCATGAATTGTATTTCTTTATTTTATGTATTTATTTATTTTTTTTCGATCGGCTAACCATGAGATGGTGATCGGGTAACAACATATATTATATATATATATAACTGTTATATTTGTATGGGCCGCTGCCGCACATTAGTGACAGCTTGTGATCACGTCTTGTTCGCCCATGAGACGGGTTTACATCAAAAGGCAATTAATATATATATAACTGTTATATTTATCATTGACAATTCCCTGCGTGACACAGTGGTCAGCCCATGGGAGTGGGTGATTACTATCACCCATGTGGCTCAGTGGATAACACCCATCAGAATGGGTGATTAAAATCACATGAGCATCTATATTTGTGTGTGGCTGTACCTATTATTGTGATCTTATATATTTAGTATTCTTTTTGTGTTGATGACTTTAATGAATATAATATTATATATTTAGTATTCTATAAGTTTGAACAAAATGGTTGGCATAGGATCTTTACCCATCGGATTTTTATTTTTATTTTCATATCTACTGTTACACTTTTAGATGGAAATATGGTAGCAGTGAATAAAATAAAATAAAATAAAATAATTAGATGGGGTTCAGAGAGTTTGCCAAAACAGTCATTGGTATTGAAAGATGGTCAAAGGCTGTTCTCTTGTTTCATTTAAATCTATATTATTATTTGTCCTTTAAGTATGGGTTTTATTTGTCCTTTAAGTATTACTATTTAATGATCAATTTGAAACTCTCAGTATTTGAGTTTATTGTGAAAAAGTAAGTTTTCACGGATTAAAAATACATAAATAAATGACATGTTGTTGGTGACCACTTTTGGTTTCTATGGTGATTAGGACACAGGTAATCAAAAGATTACCAGAATAAAATTATTTTTTAACCATAGTTAGAAGTGTCCAGAGATGATTATTAGTTTGAGGTTTAATTGGAAACTTATACTTTATTTAAGGCTATTATTAAACAATGATTAGAGTAACACATTACTGTTGTTTAATTCAAAATTACCTATGTATAGAATTATCCCATGCGATGGGTCTCGTACATATTGTCTGGATTACCATTTGCTTTCCTTATATATATATATATATAAATATAGATTTATATATAATGTTTCAAAAAGATAGTCAAAGGTAACGTGATTACATTTGCTTTTCTTATATATATAAATATAGATTTATATATAATGTTTCAAAAAGGTAGTCAAAGGTAATGTGATTACACTTGCTTTCCTTTTATATATAAATATAGATTTATATATAATGTTTTAATAAAGGTAGTTAAAGGTAACGTGATTACATTTTATATTCATATTTTAAATAAAGTAATTATCACTTTAAAACAGTGAGTTTTTCATTGTTTGGGTTATAAATAACTAATGTGTATATTGTGTGTTTATTTATTTATTTATTTATTTCTTATGCAATCTATTAAGGAACTAAATTTACATAGAGTATACACATATTATTTGTATGCATGTAAATATTTGATTGTAGGTACAGATTAAATATTTAATCTCTCTCATGGCCCGGTTGAGTTTTAATTTATTATTTAATTATATGTGATGTAATTAATTAATTAGGGTTGGTTTTTCCCTAGCCGAATAAGGTTATTTTATTTTATTTTGTTTAGAATTTTTATAAACCCTAAATTGGGTATAGGACAAAGCCTCGTACTATATTTATTAAATTTATGGTTGAAATTCTTGAAGAGTTCAAGAAAGGATTCAAACAAGATAAGAGTTAAAGGCTTCCAACGGAGGAATTTGGAAGCACAAGGTGATCATGAGATGATATTTAACCGGCCACGAGAGGGGATTTGCACTTTTTGGTGCAATATGATTTTTACTTATTATGTTTATATGCATGTGATGATTATCTGCTTGAATGGTATATTTTATCCATGAATATATATATATATATATTCTATGTGTTGGTTAATTTTAAACTAAATAAAATTAGAATGTTTTATTTGGGTGGTTTTAGGAAAATTAGCACTTTCCAAAATAATTTTAAAATATGATTTTCTGAAAATTAAAAATTTTATTTTAATTAAATTTTGTGAAAAGTGTAGGATTATTCCATAATTAAGCTCAAGAAGTTGAGCTTGTTTGACCCAAATGGTTTAGGCTCATTGAGCCTAATATATATATATATATATATATATATATATATATATATATATATATTCCAATATTTTTTAGATTAAAATTAATGTTTTAACATGATGTTATTATACATGAGATGCATAAAATTTAAAGAAAACTCTCTAATTTTAAAACAATCAAGTGGGAGCGGGATTTAATTTTAAATTCCACAGCCTTCCATTGTTGATCTATTGTAAGGTGGAACAAATACCTCGCCACCAATCTTGGGTGCTCCTTCGGAGGCTATTTGTTTCACTGGTTACTAGATATAGATCTCGCATGATAGAACTAGCGGCAGGCGGATGGGGACGATCACCATTGGGAGACGGACCTCATTCAATTGCACTACTTCTAGACAATGGTATACACTTGACTAAGTGGGAGTACGCTCCACCTCAGGGGGTATTTTCACTTAGAGGCCAAGGATAAATCGGTTGCCATATTTCATTTGGCATGAGATGCCTAGACAGTGGGATATGGTGGAAATTGTTTCCGTCTAATCAAGGTAGTGACATGATCTCTTGGTAGTGGCATGTTCTTATTGCCCCCTAAGAGAAACGAGTGAATACCTACATGGATCATGATTACCGATGTTTTCATTACATTAGTGGTTTAGAGAGGCCCACTAAGAGATTATATGAAAACTAAAGTTTAATTTTTGTTTCAAAATGTATGCACTTTTATTTATGCATGAATGTTTATATTTCAGATGTCGAATGTTTTTAGTCCACTTGCTGCTATACTTAAGGACAACAAATTAACCGGGTCAAACTATGTTGACTGGAAGAGAAATCTTCACATTGTTCTTACTACACAGGAGTACAAATTTGTGCTCACTCAAGAGTGCCCTCCTATGCCTGGCCCTGATGATAGCCAGGAGCTAAAAGAAATGTACGAGAAGTGGCAAAAGGCTGATGAAATGGCCAAGTGCTATATTTTAGTTTCAATGTCAAATGTTTTACAACATCAACATTAGTCTTTTGTCACTGTTCGTGACATTTTGTTGAACCTTAAGGAAATGTTTGGGGAACAAAGTAGAGCGGCACGGTAAGTCGCAATGAAATAAATTATGAATGCTCGTGTAATACCCCGATATTTTAAAAAGGATTTATTAATTAAATTAAGTTATATTATATTATTATTATTATTTTTAAGTGATTTGTTTTATTTAATTAGGTGCTTGATAGTTGTGATTTGTTTTATTTAATTAAGTGCGTAGGTAAATTGTATTGTTTTAATTAGATTATATATTTTGTAATTTTAATTGTTAAATTTATATGGTGTTTGATTTGTGGAATGCTAGTTAGTGAAGTGTTTATTTGATTTGCGTGATTTTATGTTGGTGTAACTTTATTGTTAATTATTGGTAGCTATTAAATTTAATTTTATTATTTTAGGTATTTAAGTTATTTGGATTGGGATTAAAGGAAGTTGGACCAACGGATGTGGTATTGGGCTTGAAGGAAGCCTTGTTGGGTTAATTGGTAAAGGCCCGTGGTTGGGAGGATATTTAACAATTATCTTTGCATAATTATACCTATATAATTACATGTGTATATTAATTCATTATTAAATCATGTGTAGGGGCATATATGTCAATATAATTATATATTGATATATATAGGTATATATAATTTATTTAACTAATGGTTATATATGGAAGGTAATATATATATATTTATATTAAAATATATGTATGTATATATATTATTTAAAAGATAAATATTATTTATTTTATATGATAATCCTAATGGGAAAAGGATTTAGGTTTTTGGATGTGTATAAATAGACATATAAGACTTTAGGGTTAGGAGTTTTTCTACGTTAGAAAAATACGAGAATTAGAGAGAGAAGAAGAAGGGCTAACGAGGAGGAGGCCGGATCAAAGAACGTAAGAGGAGACCGGATCTGGAAAAGAAAAGGCGAGTTCTTCTCTACTTCTCATCTTAGAACTCATAAACTTATCACCTTGATTATTGAAATAATAATTGTATTGTATTGAATTAAATTATTAATCGAATTAGATGAGCATGTTGATTTTTTTTGAAATTTTTTTTATAGATTTAAACATGTGAATATAGGTATGAATTGTTTGGATAGTTTAAATATTGTATGTGAGGGAAGGTTAACTAAATATTATTTCTGAAATTTTCTTATAGTTTGTTTTAACTTTATGTAGCGTGATTAATTAAATTAAATGGACCAAAATATAATTACATATATTTAGTTATGGCCAAAATTAATAAATTAAGCTTGTGGATTTTTCCTAGAATTTTCTGGACTGATTTGATATTTTTTTAGAAAAATTCGGATATTTAGAATTATATATATATAATTATATATGTGCAAATTAATTATATATATATATACTGTATATGTTTACGCACTGATGGTAGTTTAGAAAGGCGATATTCCAGTGTGGTGCGGCCTATGCTAAAAGTATGTGCATGTGAATCTGGGGCATTGAATTTTGAAATACATAATAGATTGATTCAGTGCATTAGGGTGTATAATATGTTGATGGCTACGCTGATCTAGACCGTTGGATGAGGTGGATGATGGTGGATTGATTCGCTGCAGCGCACCAGCAGGGACGCGGTACAACTAACCAATAGGAGCGCACCGCGTCAGCAAGAGGAATAGCCAGCGTGCGTGGCAGCGCGTGGCCGCGCGCGCGCGCGCGTGGCAGCGCGTGTGAGCGTGCGCTCACTCTCTAGCGCGTGTGAGGGCGCGTGTGAGCGCGTGCGTGCGTGGAAAGATGTGTGGAAGCGCGTGCAAGGTGCTTCGGAGAGTGTAGAGGCGCGTGGTAAGGTATTTGGTGTCTCAAAAAGGTCCGGTAAAGTCCGGAGAGGTTCTAGAATAAGTCTCGATGTGTTCTAGTTTTTCTAAAGGCTGTAGAGTGTTGCTAAGATATGTGGTAGCCTTTAGCGTGTGTAACAGAATAAATTAATGATTATTATAGAAGGAAATGAATATATATATATATATATATATATATATATATATATATATATATATTATTTAGTTATTTATCTATAATCGTACATGAGTATATGGTTTATTTAACTTGCGATTAGGATGGAAGGAAGTAGTTATATATATATACATCTGTATATGTATATATAGTATGGAAGATATTATATACGTATATATTACATAATATATTTGTATATGGATATCATTTAAGATAATTATTATTATAAGTCTTATTTGGTGTATCTGAATATGTGGGTTATTAATTATTGACATGCTTATTATATGCATGAGATGTGTATGTGTGATTTAGCTTATTAGTTAAGTTTAAGGTTGGTACATGGTTGAATTGTAGGCATGGATGAGTTGCCAAAGGCTTAAATATATTGCCTTATTATTCGTATAGATAAAATACATACGTGGAAAGCATGGATGAATTGCTAATTAAAAGTATAAATATATATACTTGAGGAGGCATGGTTGAGTTGCCAATATATAGATAAATATATTCATAATAGCATGGTTGAATTGCTATAGCAAAATTAAATTGCTATGTATGTTAGATGATTAAATTCATCTATGTGTACGGTAGGTATGAGTTGGATTTAAGTTAGATATTCTTAAATTAGAATAATCTAGTGGTTACATATTAGTGTATTACTTGGTATATATTAATAAAATATTGTGGGTGGAGACATGAATGATTTGTGAAAGTTTAAATTTCTGAACATGGAATTTAAACAATCAAAAGTATTACTAGGTTTTGGATTTTAGTGGATTATTCATTTAAATGTAATTTATAGCTAAAATGTTAAATTACTGGTTAGGTTGGAATTAAGGTGAGTGGAGTTTATTTTATAGGAAACTTATAAATGATGGTTTTGGTCTAGGTCTGATTATTAATTAATCGTTGGTAAATGGATTTAACAATTTAATTGCACCTATTAATAGATAGGATTATTGTATTGTATAAAAGTATTTATATATATTTATAGCATGGTATATTAAAGTTTAAACTTTATCAGGGTTTGTTTTGATATAGATGATTTGTTTATTGGCTTTCAGAGTTTTGGTAGAGGGAACTTGTTCGTAGGGTTTAACCCGCGATTTATTTTTCAGGTTGTTAGAAGGTCAAGTATCAAGGTTGAGGATCCGCAGCTGGAGGACTTATCCATTCTTTCTATTTATTTACAAGTAGGATATTATTATTGTTACAGTTGAGATTAGTATTTATTTCGTTGGAATTCTACATAGTAACTTTTGGTTAAGGGGTCCTTGAGTTACGGGATTCCCGAACTGTAACCATTTGGAAGTTATTAATGGATTTACTATTAATTAGATTTCTTCAGCGTTTTATTTTATTCTTTATTTCATTTTGTAATCTGTGCTTGTTTAAATACTTTAATTGTTTTGATATTCCCTAATTTTGTGCGCGGACTTGATCAACCCGTGTTCCGAAATTAGGGGGTATTACAGCTCGTATGCCCGAAGGAACTCCAGTTGGCGAACACCTTTTAAAAATGATTTCTTATTTCAATGAACTGGAGGTTCTTGGGGCAGACATAGATGGTGAGACCCAGGTTGATATAATTCTGCAATCATTGTCAGAGTCATTCAATCAGTTCAAACTAAATTATTCTATGAATAGTATGACTTATTCTTTATCAGAACTGCTGAATGCTTTGCAAGCTGCAGAAGGTATTTTTAAGGGTCAAAGGAGTGTTCATACAGTGAAAAATGGTTCTTCTTCTCATGGAAAGCCGAAAAGCAAGAACCATTATAAGAAGCAAGGTTCCACTGTCCCCAAACAGGTTGGTACTAGTGGTGGAATTGTCAAGGCTAAGGGCAAGGCTAAAATCAAAGGAAATTGTATCCATTGCGGTAAGGAAGGACACTGGAAAAGGAATTGTCGGGTGTATCTAGCAAAGAAGCACTCTGAAGGTATGCTTCAGTCACTCATTATTAAGACATGATATGTGGTTGGATCTACGGATACCTGGTTTGTAGATTCTGGAGCCACTAACCATATTTGCAATTTATTGAAGGGGTTCCAGAAAACCAGAAGACTGAGTGAAGGGGAGGTATGTATCTTCATCTTGCTTCACAAGCAAGGGTAGTGGCAGTATCAGTAGGAGTAGTTATTTTGAAATAAATGATAGGAGTTTATTATTAAAGATTGTCTTTATGTACCAGAGAGTAGAAGATACTTGATTTCTATTTCAGTTTTTTCAAAACCTAGGTTTTCAATATTTTTGATTTAGAAGTTTTAATAAATAAAAATAAATTGTTTATTTATTCTGGTACATTGATGGATAGTCTTTATTTAATTACTCTTATACCTCACTCCTTATATGATACTGAAATAATTAAGACATCAGAAACTACGAGTCCAGAATCTCTTATTATATCGGAACCTTAATGTAGTGGGAGGGTTATCAGGCCATTTGATAGGTTAATGCTCTTGGGAAAGTCTGACGAGGTGATCCCAGAAGAGCAAGATCCCTCTATACTTATGAAAAGATTACGAATGATTGTGACACAAAACATTTGGTTTGATTAGAATCTGAATGGGCTTTGCGTATACAAGAAGAGTGATGGAAGCATGGTGGTGTTTTAAAGAAATAGTTCAGTTTGGGGATATTATTGTCACTAAGATTGCATCTGCAAATAACCTAGCAGATCCTTTCACTAAGACTCTACCAACTAGGGTGTTTGAGTTTTATATTGAAGGGATGGGTGTTAAATGTAATGGTAATTGGCTTTGAGTGCAAGTGGGAGATTGTTGGGATTATATGCTCTACAAGCCAATTAATTAATATCAATTCGATATTTTATTTATAAATATGATATTCATGCATTGGGCTTTACATATATTTGCATGAGATGCATTATTGTCCTCAAGTTGCATTATAGATGACTTAAGTGTGTAAATGAGATTTACACGCAGGAGATTTGGGTTGACCGGTTTCTTGCACCTTGGCATTGTTCACAGTCAGTGATAAAAGTTGGGCACTTTTATCTGTAAGACTATAACACACTTTATGTAATACCCCGTAATTTTAAAGAATGTATTTAAATTAATTTTGTGTTAGGTTAATTAATTTTATTTATTTGTGCATACTACATTATTTTATTAAATTCATTTAATTGTGCATGTAAATTAATTGTGTATGTTAAAATAGTAAATTTATTCATTTAATTGTGCATGTATTATTTTAATTACTTTTATTTGTTGATTATGTTTAATTAAGCAATATTAGTTAATTAGAGTATTATATTTGTGTTATAAAGTATTATGATGATATAATATATTATTTTGTAATAACAATAATAATAATTATATTAGTTTAATAATAATAATAATAAAAATATAATAATAATAATAATAAAAGTTTATTAATAATAATATTAGTAATAATAATAATAATAGTTATAATAATAATAATAGTATTAAACCAAAGTCATGATGAAATTAGAGATTAGGATAGGATTGCATCAATGGTTATGGTTGGAATTGAAGCCATATGGTTGGGAGGATGGTTAGTTGATGAAAAAATAAGATATTTGTAATATTTATATTATATATTTTGTATATAAATTAACTAGCTTGCCTTAGAAGAAAATAAAGGGAGTTAGAAGCAAAGTATAAATTCTTGAGAGCTATTTTATAAGAGTGAAAGGAAAAGAGAAAGAGAAAGAAGCTTGGACCGGTGTAGGCAATTTTACCCGACTACGCGCAGACCGGCGGATTTATTTGTAAATCCAAAAAGGCAAGTTATTATCTACTTTTCCCCTTTGAATTAATAAATTAATTGTTTAGTTTAGTTTTATGCATAGAGCCAAGGTTTAGAGGTTAATAAATTATTAATTTTATTTTATTCAATTAATGGAATTTTAATTATATAGGATGGTATATATTTATTTAATGTCCTATGAAATTTATAATGGCTAAAAATAATTAAATAAGACTTTAGGGATTTTTCTAGAATTTTCTAGATTTTTCCGGGCATTTTCTGCAATTTCCGGCGACCTTCCGGCGAGTTTTCCGGTCGCCGGCAGTGGGGGAGACGACCGGAGTGATCCGGTGCGACGCGGCGCACCATAGGAGGGTGTACGCGCGCATCCTGGCCATTAGTGGAGTCTGATTGATCCGGTGCATCGCGGTCCATGATACCGCGGTACACCCGGATCCGTGGACGTTGGATGGAGGAGATGTAGATGGATTGATCCGGTGTGGCGCGCACGTAGGAAATCTGATGCAACCGACCAACCAGCACACGCCGCGTCAGCAAGGCACCCCTAGTGCGCGCGTGGCAGCGCGTGCGCGCGCGTGGGACTCTCCAGACGCGCGTGGGAGCGCGTGGCTGATGCCAGACGCGCGTGGAGGCGCGTGGGAGAGTGGGGAAGGTTGGGCTGCGCGTGGGGAGGCTCTGGGAGGCGCGTGAGGGCGCGTGTGGGGTCCCTACAGCTACTGGAAATTACCAGAATACCCCTAGGGCCTGTTTTGTAAATTCCAGAACCTTAAACTTGGATTTTTAGGTACTGTGTTGGTAATTACGGGTTTAACGGGCCACGAAATTATTATTTTAACACCCGTTACTTATTCTTATGGCCGATTAATCTTTTCTAAGCATTTATTGGCTCGTTCGCAGTACGGATACTAATGTGATTTATTTAACGACATTGTTAAATATAAATAGTGTTATTATCGTATTTAATGGTATCAAACATTACTGTTAAATTAAATAAGGCCATGGTTTTAGTCAGATAAATTATCCATGATATCTTATAGGATGTTTATACTGTTAATTGATATATAAACCATGATTATTATGCTGTGTGCATTTCAGGAAATAAATGGACTGTTTAATTATGTCGCATTTATATTATATGGATGTGTTGCCATATAGAACCATATGAGCTGGCTAATAAGTTTAGACTCATTTATACCTTATGCATTCGTTGCGATAGACAGATGTGTGGCTGTCGGGGTATGTGGTTTAATATTATTGGCATGTGTTGCCTAAATTGACATTCTCGGTATATTTATTAATATTATTGGCATGTGTTGCCTAAATTGACATACTCGGTATATTTATTAATATTGTTGGCATGTGTTGCCTAATTGATATGCTCAGTATATTCATCAGTACTTTGCGAGGTGTTATCACTGTGTAGTTCGTTATAGTCTGTGTTGTCAGTACCGTGCACCATGTATAATAGCTGATTTCCCGGGTAGGGAAAGGCGACACTTGACCACCTAGTGTGAGTCTAAGTGATCACCGTCTATTCTGGTTGAGGTCATGTTATACATTGGATAGTTCCCATAGGATGTATACAGATATAGTACTCATCCGATTCATAATGATTAATTTATTTGATTCTCTGATTTGGGTCATAGTAGAGAGGACTTGCTCGTGGGGTTGACCCACCATTGTTGTTATTTCAGGATACGGTCAGTATCCGTTTCAAGGCTGAGGTTAGCAGTGTGGGACCATCATCCGAACTCATCTACTCCTACAATCCAGTGCAGGGTAGAAGTTTTATGTAGTATTTCAGTTTCAGTTTTCATTTACTTTTGACGTTGAACTCTCAGGGTTATATTTAGGGATCCCTGACGTAGGATTTCCAAGTTGTAACGAAGTACTGTATTAAATAAAGGATGGATGGATGTTGTATTATTTAATGTTTCTTTCCTGTCTAAATTCTTTTATTTCCATCATTTTGTATTCCATGCTTGTATATTGCCAATTGTTTTTGATATCCCTCGTTTTTCGTGTATAAGCCTGATCAACTTATGCGTGGGAAATGTGGGGGTGTTACACTTTACCTCTATAAGATAGGATGGTTTGTCTCGACTATTAGGGTAGTTGACTCTAAGGCAGTGTGTTAGTGTGCTTGGAGTACAATCTTAGGTAAGAGAGGGGGAAATCATAATGCATTTTAGCATGGTTTCAAGCAACTAAACCTAGAATCAAACCAGACGAATGAACCTAGCTCTAGACTTGATCCTTTTTTGAAGCATTTACATCCCCAACTTATGAAAACTGTTGACACGTGGAAGTGGAGACAGGGGAAGCCTTATAATAAAAGGTTTAGGGCCCACTGCCTCACCTATCAGTCACGAAAGATCAAGCATGGGAAATACCTCTCAAAGATTAAGAAAGTCTTTGCCCGCCCTTACCTCGACCAACTCATATAAGATAGTTTGTTTGAAAGTGTTTCTTTGAAGCAGATGTTGTTGTTGCTGTTTTGGGTCCAAGACTACGATGAAGCAAAGGGATAAGCACAAGTAAGTTCAATCCAACCCATTTCATGAATAAAATGTGACCAATTAACCAACCAACAAAACTACTTGTTAGGTAATCTATCAAAAGGGGAGCGAAAGTGGCTTAAAGGTCACGAGAAGCGCCATTGAACCTCATTTCGATAGAGCGTCTTTTCGGATGATCAGCCACACTGGGACTGAGACACGGCCCGGACCCAGCGTAAGCATCTGGATAATCTGGAATGCGACGCGGCATCCCTGTCCTCTTTTCAGGAAGAAGAAAGTGGACCGAGAAACCGTAGCCCAATTGCGCTCAGAGCACGAAGAGCTGCGGCTCGCTCTGAGCCGGTCACCGCCGGCCTAAGGTTACCCAGCTTTAACAAATGGTGCAAATACCTCAGATGCTTTGTTTGAAAGGGAAGCTAGCTTTTTCGCCCCGATCGCTTCCCAAAAAACATGTTCAAAATGCATGTGTGAAGGATATAGCCCCTATACACACACCTAGTTTGGAAAGTCAAGAAGCTGGATTGGCCAGCTGCTTCGCCAATATGACCAAAAGAGGCCCTTATCACGTAGCTTCACCTCAAGTTCAAGGCTGCAACTACCCTATGGGCTCAGTGAAAGAAAGGCCGCCCGTCACTACCTCTCCTCCAAGCTCCAAGAAGACACTCGAAACTAGAAGGATAAACAAAACCCACCCGGTGGACTCTCGAACAATTACCAAGTTAGCCAATGGTGCAAAAGTCTCCTTGTAAGGCACTTGTTCAAGAATGCAGTAAGTGTAAGTCCGAAATCACGTTTTTTTAACATTTTATGTAGACTGAAGGCCTATAAAAGAGGCTTTCCCGGTTCATGGAACACCTGCTGCTAGGCCATATAGCACCCGTTATCTGGTGATCTAGGGCATCCCTTACTGTTTAGGACCTTCGCTCGAGAGGGTTGACTAGGTGTGTGTAGACGCAAAAAGGTCAGCACAAAGTAGGGAGTCAGTGTGGCCCACACACGGCCAGGAGGGATAAGGGGAGCGCCTTCATCGCGGAAGGGCAATTCGATACAAGCTTCGTGGAGAGTAGGCTAGTTAACAAGAGGGGATTTGAACGACGCTAAACCTGAAAAAAGAAAAGGCTTCACATTGGGGTGAAAGTTTTTGAAAAATATTGCATTCAATGCAAGGGGAACAACCGCAATGGGAACGTTTCCATTTGAAATTCCTACTCACATTGGCCCTAGTGCCTAGATGGTTTGGCCAATAGTGGGCCAAGAAAAAAGAGTAGCCCCCTAGAACCTGGCAAAGTCATTATATCAATGAATTCCCGAGCAATTCTCAACCAACTGACGCTCTTGAACCCGCGGATGGAACAAATGGGGTTTCCTTGTCTAATCTCATTATAGCATCCGAAGTAGCATATCCTCAGGGTCCTATGAGATAAACCAATGAATGAAGCTTCAGCCAAGTTTGATTGTATTAGATTCTCGAACATTGGCATGAGCAGAGAAGGAAGAAGGGGTCGATCATGAGAAATTCCAGTTCAGTGAAGCATGAGATTCTTCAAGAAAACAAGGTTTGACTCGTGAATATGAAAGCATCTAGCAAAAGTAAGATTTGATTAGTGGATGTTTGATGGGATCCAATGAATAGCTTTTAATCTGCTGTACACGGAACAACAATGGAATCTCCTCTTTTTCACTGATTTTCTCAGGAACCTCTTCAATACGGTCCGGATTGCTAGCTCCCGTTCAGCCCAACTTCTCGAACGGATCTCTTAAAAAGAGAGCCCCATAAGGGGGTCCTGCTCACTCGAAAAGCTAATTAATGGTATGGTTAGCACATGAAAACAAAATACATATGGATAGGCCAAGGAGCCTTCATGAGATAGGTTACGCATCCAATTCATTCAACCCCAGCTGGGGAGTTTAAAGATGAAAGTCTTTCAACCCCTTTACTCATCGACCCCTTTTTGGGCGAAGACCTTTCTCCGGCGCAATAGTCCGAGACAGGCATCAATAGGAAATACCCCGAGAGAGAGGTATCTAGTGGCTTAAAGCTCTCGAAAAGGGATTCTCTGGCCAGACAATGTCAATACAATTCATTTTTTTGGTTCTTTGGTCCTGTGATCGCAGCGAAGGTGAGGGAGCGGTCGGAAACGCTGGCTTATTCTTACTATACGATAGCACGTATCAAATGAGGATAGCTTGTGCAATAAATACCTTCTAGGTCTTGCCTTCAAGGGATTGGGTTTCTCGTGAAGTAGGCTAGGCAAGCGACGCTTTGGGACCAAACTCACATTTCAAGTACCGATTGTAGAATCCATCAACAAGTGGGTCTAGCAGGCACTAAAGCTCCAATAAATGGACATAGAGGACGAATTTGATTGTTGTGCGGCTAATCCTTCGAAGCATGTCTCAGCAACACAAAACGAGGGTTTCGCTCCCCGATCTCAATCAGGATTGCCTAAAGAAAGAGCAACAGTCAATTCTTTGGGTGACCAATTATCAAAGGCGAGGGATAGGGATCGGCGACCCATCCAGTGGGTAACTCCCTTCCCTTTTCGTTTTGAAGGGCTCACTAGACGAGGACAAGATCCAAGGCCTATATCTCGCACAACAGGAAAACAGATTGCTCGCGGCACACTTTGTCCGTGTCATTATATTACTCTTTCCCCCGATAGGACAAATAAAAGACACAGGGCCAGCGTTCGGCGGCAAGACTTAGGCCAAACCAATCCTCTTTGATTGCTGTGAAGGGCTTCTAGAATCAGACTCTAAAATGCAGTTAAGGTCAAAGCATCGAATCAGAGATGCTAAATCCGAGGGAATAGCTCACGTGATCACCATAAGATCACATCATAAAAATTACTGTTATTATTTTGGTGTGATTCTTATTTACTAAATACATTAAGCTCTAAATCCTGAGAGGTTTAGTGGACTCAAGTTTCAGTATTGGTCACTTTGACTTACCAACATGTGAGATCTTTTAAGATCAATACCATGGTATCTTGGGTGGCTATTGTTGGAGCTCTGGGAACACAAATGTTCAACATGGAATCCACACTCTTTATAAGAGTTAGAATATCCCCTTGATGCAATTTAATAAGTTTGATTACTGGAACCTGGGCAGGGCATTTTAGTAAAATGTTTACTAAATTATTTATTTTGAAAATTATTTTATAAAAGAAATTCAGTGATAATAAGGATTAAGTTGGTTACTCAAGGAATATAAGAAGTAAGCATGCCTTAAGTGGGACAATATTTATTTTCCTTGGGGCTACTTATGGATATTCGGTAGTGGAAGGACTTAGTTATAGTTATTTAGTATGAAAGGGCCTTGTTGTAATTTCTGAATCGTAGAGTGCAATTACAATATTATTGTGGTGCTTATGGTAATTAATTAGATAGGATAAAGTTATGGGATAACTCTATCTCTATCTAAATGGAGCTAGGATAAGAATTCATTTTTGATCCTCATCTCTAGCCCCAACTGTATACACGATATATCTTTCTTATTCGGGTAGACACACTATCTGACATAATACAGAAGAACGAGAGTAAGAGATATAGGGTTTTCACAAACCTGTGTATTCCGGGGATATAGAGGTGAAGGTTTACTGGTGTTCAAGGCAAAAGGAGAACCAATCTAATTCACTATTATTCTTGGAGTGTTGACGATTAATCAATCGTCCAAAGGTATGAGATCCCTTTATAGTATTAATTAACTTGATGAAATTTTAAATGCTTCCACTGTGCCTTCGCAAGAAACTTTGGTGAGCGTGTGGTGTGGAGATTTAGCATTTCATTGGGAGAGGCGGAGAGAAACCCATCGATGCTTTTCAGTGATTCGAGTTGTTTGGCGGAGAGCTTCGAGGAGAAACCTGAAAGGGCGGTTTCGTAGACATAAAGGAGCTCAGGAGGTGATATATCTTCTTCCTCCTCTTGAGCTGACAAATGGCCGGTGATGGAGTCCATGATTGTTTCATACCATCTTTTGGAATTGCTGACGCCTTCATCTGATTGGGATGTTTCTAGAGCTGTGATCTTGGTGTTGTCCATATGAATAATATATGTTTGTTTTGCTGTTGAAGCAAATGAAGTTGTGAACATGAAAACCAGCAACACCAAGTATGTCTTGAAGACCACCATTGTTGCTAGCTAGCTAGCTGCAAAACGAAAAGCCAAATTAATATATATCCAACTTAAAAAGTCTTCTTGGTACGTAAAAGGTGAAACAAAAATGAAGTGCTTGCTTAGAGTATTTGAACTTTGAACTCTAGTCGCAATGTATAGCTGCTATAAGCAGGTCTATTCAAATCGATCAGAATTAAGAAAGACGACTACTACAACATTCATAGGTGAAAATGGGCATTAGCTATGGAATTTTTTTTTTTGTTACCGTTAAAACTCAAGGCAAAGACTCATCTACAACTACAAAAACATACCAATAACATAAAAACTGAACCTTCTTGGGCTTGTAAATTTAGCTCAACATTTAGCTTTCTATGTCTAACAAATAAAACATGTGAAAAAATGGACCTCACAAGGGCACGAGGGAGGGAGATGTACCTCTATATTAATTTACCCCAGTCCAAGAGAGTGAATGTGGGGCGAGTAATGGAATAAGTGGAAGTGACACTTATATAGAGAAGGAAAAAACATATAGTAATACTTTTCGAGATAATATATATATATATATATATATAAATAATGGCCGACCATCGATATCGGTTGGGGCCCACTCTCATGTTTATACAACCTCGGCAAAGCTGTGAGTGACAAAACAAAGAGTTTGTGACACGTGCAGAGTTTGACAACTAGACATAAAATAGTAATATCCCATATGGAAAAGGAAAATGCATTTCCTACTTTTTCTTTTTCCTTCCAAAGCGTGCGCCACGCCTTATAGGCTGATAGTTTGTTTGGATAAAACCATAGAGTGATAGGTTGCAGCCTATGGCTGTGGGTCCAATCCAATCCAATATTGGACCATAATTGGTTGTAACCTTGTTTTTTTTAGTTTGTTGTTAAAAGAATTATATATATTGGGGGTGGTCCAAACTCGACCCGACTTCGATGCGAGGCGGGACGAGTTTGATCGAAATAAATAATTTATTCGTAAGACGGGTTTAGAAAATGAGTTTGCTAAGTTGGGATAAAAGTGTACAATTTATTTATTATTTCAAGTTGAAAGGTTGCTAAGTTGATTATTGGAGGATGTTAAGTGTATTGGAGGATTTTTATCAGTATATGTTTCTTGAACCAGGGATGTCCTAACTTGGGGATTCTTCAGTTTGATGGTCCAGAAAAATTCATGTACGTTCTAACTACCATGGCAAGTTGGCAACATTCATGTGTATACAGCACTGTATACATATACATAAATGTTAACTAATTGTCTTTATTGTACTGTTCATCAACCCCATTCAAATCTGTCTGTTGATCATAAATAATTAAATATTTATGTATGATTAATAAAATATATAAAATGTATAGAAACTATATCTATAAATACTTTTATGACACCACCGTAACAAAATGTAAAGAAACTATTAAAAAAAGTTGTCTTTAAAAGGTTGTGACACCAGAAAAAACACATATATAGGTCCGATATCCAAGATAGAATCAATCAATTGGGCATTTCTCCACGTTCTAGATCTTAATGTGTGTATTTTTTAATTAGCTTTGATATTCATTGCCATTAACTGCATGGTCACCTCGAAGAAAAAAAAAAAAGAAAAAAAAAGAAGAAAAAAAGCCGATTGAAATTGACATCCTACTGGGTTTATGTGATAAGGTTGGGTGACCAGGCAGTTTTTTTATTTTATTTTATTTTTATTTTTTTATTTTTAATTTTATATTTTTTTTTAACGCCAAATTGAAGAACTCACATTAACAAGAAGAAGGTACATAATCTGTAAGTAGAGCATTTAACAGCCACTGAGGCCATATACTCCACTCTAAATCGCCACAAGCGGCTTTAAAAGCATGCTTACTCAACATGTGAGTAACCAAATTTCCTTTACGAGGAATCCAAGTTAATGACGAACCAACACAATCCTTAAGCAAAAGGAGAATATCTATGAAAATAACATTAAGAGCATCAACCGAAGCAACCAAACTCATCACAGGTCGACAATCCCCCTCCACAATGATGTTATGATAACCTCAAAGGCGGAGCTGAACAAGGGCCTCTCGCAGAATCAGACCCTTTGCCATTGAAGGAGAGCACACATTTTCAAGAAAAATGGTGGCCACCTTAACAGGACGACTAAGATGGTCCCGAAGAAGCAAGCCCCCACCACAAGAACGACGGGACTGGCAAAACGAAGCATCAAAATTGAGTTTGAAACATTGATCAACCGATACGGACCACCACACCACTAGTTAAGAAACAGGAGGTAAAGGCAAAAAACTCATCCGACAGGTGAGCCGATGATGCTCCTGATATTCCTGAAAAACATTAAGTGCCAACATACTAGCATCATAAGGATCCCACCTTTTTTGCTTAAAAACCAAATCATTACGACACTTCCATAAAGACCAGCAAACAAAAGCCGCCAAAATCAAAACACTCATCGGAAACATTAGAAGCTGACCAAAGCTTAAAAAGAGATGCCCAGCGCATTGGCCAAAAGGAAGGTTGCATGGCCATAAAATCTAGACGCAAATGACATAACTTCCATACCAAATAAGCGAAAGGACATATACCTAAAAGGTGATCAACGGATTCAACAGCAAACTCACAAATAGGACACAACGGACACTCAACCACCCCATGACGCCAAAGTAAATCATTCACTGGAATACGGTCATTAAGAGACTGCCAAAATAAAAGTTGAATCTTCCGATGCGCGTGAATCAAGCTGACCTGTTTCCACATGGAACTCCGACTGGCTTCAAAACTACACCCTTCCAAAGAAGGAGAGCTCTCACTTGGACATAGAATGGATTCGGCAACATAGTAGGCATTTTTAACCGAAAATCTACCATTAGTTGAAGTTCCCCATATTTTACAGTCTAAACCTCCAGAATACTCAAAGGAATTTGCAAAATCAAATCCCGGGGTTAAAAAAACGACTAACTAAGTCAGAATTCCATTGTTGAAGAGATGGAAAAATTAAATCAGCCACCAAAGAAAAGGGAACCTCCTGGGGGCGAGAAATCACAGAGCAATTGAGGGGGTCAGGGAGCCAGTTATCATGCCAACAATGAACGGAAGTACCATCCCCAATATGCCAACGTATGCCTTTTTTAATAACCTCCTTAGAAGACAGGAGACTCTTCTAAATCCAAGAAGCACTCGGTCGATTAGGAGCGTCTACAAAATTCCAAAGCTTAAAATACTTTTGTTTGAAGGATTTGTATAAAAAAGAGTCATCTCCAACTTCCATGCGCCATGCAATCTTGGCAAGGAGAGCAAGATTAAAAACCTCCAAATTTTTAAAGCCGAGCCTGCCTTCTTATTTATACTTGCATCAATTAGGCCAACTGATCCATTTTATTTTATGCGACTTCTAGGAATCACTTCACAAAACATTGGAAAACGAGCGAGTCAAATTCTCACAATTCTTTTTAGGGAGTCTGAAGCATTACATGGAAAACGTGGGAAGAGCTGAAAGAACCAATTTTACTATAATTTCTCTCCCAGCCTTAGACAACATCGACCCTTTAAAAGAAGCAAGCTTCTTGGAGACATGCTCTTGAATGAAGTTTAAAGCGCTCACTTTAGACCGCCCAAGAAAAACAGGAAGCCCCAAATATTGGTTGTTGCAATCCACATCCTGAATACCCAAAGCCTGACGACAAAAAACCTTCTGAGAATGAGGAGTGTTTGGAGAAAAAAATAGACAAGATTTCTCCAAACTAATAAGCTGGCATGTGAGGAGTTCATATCTATTAAAGATGGCTTTAACTCATCTGACCTCCGGGTCCCGAGCTTTGCTAAAAGTAAGGGCGTCGTCAGCAAACAAAAGATATGAAATGGGAGGGCAAGCCCTGCCCGTGCGTAACCCAGAGAATTGGCATTTGCGCTCGGCTTCCTGCAATAAAACAGATAGGCCCTTGGTGCAGAATAAAAAGAGAAAGGGGGATAAAGGATCACCCTGACGGAGACCCCTGATAGGGGCAAAACAATCCCCCTGCTCTCCATTAATCAAAACCAAGTAAGAAACTAACCCAATACACTCTATCATCAAATTCAACCAGCGCCTATCAAATCCCAAATGACTCATGAACAAATTCAAGAAAGACCAACTTACTCTATCATAAGCTTTTGCCATGTCTAGTTTCAAAGCCCAAAAATGTGATTCACTAGACTTTTTCCGTTTAAGGACATGAAGGAGGTCGTGTGCTAAAATAATATTATCATGGATTAAGTGATTTGGCACAAAAGCGCTCTGGGTATCCGAAATAAGAAGATGGAGGAAGGGCTTTAAGTAATTGGCCAGCGCTTTTGAAATTTTTTTATAGGACACATTGCATAAAGCGATAGGGCAAAAATTAGACATGGTAGTCGGATGGGTCACCTTGGGGATGAGAATCAGATTTGTGGAATTAAAACCAGTGGGGAAGAAACCACCATGAAGAAAAGAATTGAATCCAAGTAAGAGATCACCTTTTAGCACCGCCCAATTAGTTTAAAAAAACATCGGAGCAAAGCCATCTGGACCGGGAGCCTTAAACGGACCTATGGATGTCAAAGCAGTAAGAAGTTTTTCTTCCGTACCATCCTTAAGTAGCTCCCTGTTCATTTCAGCAGAGACTTTGGGCTTAATAAAACTCCAAAACCAGGGATCCACCGAGTCCGGATTAGAGGAGAATAAGTGATGGAAAAAATCCTCCGCCACTTTACAGACATCATCCTTAGAGTCTTGCCATTGCCCATCAGAATCAAGTACCCCAAAAATCTCATTCTTGCGGCGTTGGATTTTAGCTTTGCGAAGAAAGAACTTCGTATTTTTGTCCCCATGAGATAACCATGTTATTCGAGATTTTGAATCCAAAAGAGTTCTTCATCCCGCCAGACTTTACCCAATTGCTGTTCCAAGAGATAACATTCTGCCCGATCGAAACCAACTTCTTGCTCTTTAAGAAATTTAATCTTCTTTATCTCGGCTTGTGAATTGTTAATTTTGCCTTGATGCCACCTTGTAAGATTTGCTTGAAACTAAGAAAGTTTATGATTAATGGAAAACAAAGGAAGACCGGAACAGGAAGAGGCCCACGCTTGAGCAACAGTAGACTGAAAATCGTCCTCTTTCACCCAACGAGCATCGAATTGAAAACGGCGTTGAAAGTGGGAGATAGAATCATTCAGACTAAGGAGAAGGGCATTGTGATCAGAACCATGCACGGTAATATTATAGAGCATGCATCACGGAAAAAACTGGAGCCACTGCTGAGAACCCAAAGCACGATCAAGTCTGGCCTGAATAAGTTTACCTCTATCACGATTGTTACACCCTTTGAACCTCAGGTCTAAAAGAAAACAGTCCTCAATGAAATTATTAAAATCCTTGAGCATCCAACCTTGCTTGACTCGGCCTCCCCTCTTTTCATCTCTATGTAGGAGAGCATTAAAATCCCTCATTAGTAACCAGTGAGGGCCTAATTGAAAGGATAAGCTATGTAGATACCGTTATTCGAAGAGTCATTCAATTTTCGAACTGGAACTGTACACACCAGTGAAAAACCACGGATGATCACTGATGAACGCTGAATATATGCATATTCGAACCCCTAAATACATATTTGTTAAGGCCTAAAGTGATACTTTTATCTATAGTTAGACTAATTTATGTTTAATGTGTGTTTATAGGTACTTTTCCAGAGAAATGATTAAAACCGAGACTTTATGATGATATTGAAGCTTACCGAGTCGTTGTCGGTCATTCAGAGCAAGCCGAGAGCTTAAATGGTGAAGTTTGAAGATATTCAAGCCTTAGAGCTCGAGCCCAAGTGTTGAGGCTCGAGCATCACAACAAATAAAGAAGAAAAGTCAACAAGGTTCAAAAGCTCGAGCCTCACCATAAGGGTGCTCAAGCCATAACCAAGGGTGCTTGAGCTTTGACCCTCAAGCTCGAGCATGAGGTGTCAGAAATTAAAGAGTTGATTTAATTGCAAGGCTATGCTCCTAGGTCTCGTGCCTCATTTCCAGGATCGAACACCATCCATTAAGGATCAAGCACTAACAACTGAAGCCCGAGCCTGGTATCCTGAAGCCCGAGCCTGGTGTCCCAAATGCTCGAGCTTTGTACCTAATGCTCAAGCCCGAGAAGCTTGGATCAAGCAATGTTAAAAGAATCCAGTCCCAGAAATATTCTAAGTGTTGAAGAAAAAGACGCTTCGAAAAATAGTTAAAGAAAATTGGCTAAGTGTCAATATAAAGATCGAGCACCATTCACTAAAGCTCAATCATCCATTCAGAGAGGCTCGAGCCTTGTTCCTGAAGCTCGAGCCTTCACCTCAAAGCTCGAGCCTTGTGCCCTTTAAGCTCGAGCCTTCCATGACATGCGACATTTAAAGTACGGGATTGCTCTCTTTATCAGCCGTATCTCATCCCAGTTGGGCCGGAAGACCTAAAAGCCCACCAAATATTATTTTCTTCTATAAAAGAAGGCGCAAGCCTTGATAGAAGGGGTCTATAATTTCAATCTCTTTGTCGATGCTTTCAGAAAGCTAAAGGTGTGGTGGCTTTTAGGGTTTCTACAACCTTAAGAATGAAGATCCTGAGAAGAGAAGTGTTGTTCGTGACGAAGGACATGAACTCAACACAGATGCTACCCAGTCTCGTCATGAGTAGCTAAACCCTTTCTTAGGGCACTGATGTAACCCAACCTCATGTTATGTTTGATTGTTTTAACTCTGGGATTGTTTTAATATATGATTCTTTTTCTTGATTATATGACTATAAGCGTTCGAGACAACTCAAGTGGTTTTCATGCATTAATAGATTATAAACTGTTATTCTCTTGTCTTAGATGTAATAGTTTGTTCTTTATTCCTAACCTATCTTGTTGTGCGGTATCTGCCGGAGCCCTGCCGAATACAAGAATATAGGTCATATAATGGTACTTTAATGTTTTTTACAAAAGAATGTTTTCATAATCTATGCTTAGGAAAGGTGGTTTATTCGTAAAGTAGTTAAAATATGTAGAGTAGGTAGGTGGATAGTCTACGCTTACTGCAGATAGGTTATAGTTAGCTAATCTTGTAAAATATCTTTCTTTAAAACCCGAATTGAACGAATGTTATTGAGTTCAATTCTTTTGGAAAATATCATTGTTAAATTCCCAGAGTTAGTATAATTAACCATAATATGATGGTTGTGGTAAAGTCAAAGCCCTAAGACTTTTTCTCTCTCTGATCATTTAAATTAGTTCAATTCGTGCTATTTAAATATTGCATTATAGTTTTAGTTTGCTAAATCGTGACAACCAACAATTTTTCCAACCAATTACCTGTAAACCAATAAAACTAAATTGAAAACTGAGTACAAATCTCATCTCCCTATGGATTCGATATCTTCTCTACGTAGAACTATCCTACACGATATCATTCGATTGCAAGAGACATATCAATTTTGGCGCCGTTATCGGGGAGATTACTTTTTATTTTAGTTTTTAATTAGTTATTTTGGTTTACCAGTCTTTGGACTTTCTGATATCTCATCTTACTTCTTTTTCCTTTCAGGTACAAGTTAGCAGTGAGGGCAAAGACGCTTGAGGGAGAAAAGCTTCAGTTTATTTAACCTTTTTGTGAGTTCTTATTGTTTTCTATTGCTTGGAATATTTTATTTTTGCTACTGTTAGGATTAGTGGAACCAGTGCATGTTAACTCGCTATAATCGGATAACACATTTAGTGCATGATCCTGAAATAGAGAGAACTTTTAGGCAATTAAGAAAGCTTAAAAAATATCTAAATTCGATAGGAAGTTCTTCTGATAATATGGCTGAACAGCGTAATGCACCGGGTAATAATGGTAATGGGAATGGAGAATAGGTTCCACCTATTCCTCCACCACAACCACAATTGAAGGACCATTTCATTCCTACCACATATACTTCCCCTTCGTGCTTTATTTTTCCAGATGCTGATGCAACCCATTTTGAGATCAAGCCTGTTATGATCTAAATGCTTCCTATTTTCCATGGGTATGCAATAAAGAATCTCTATAAGCATCTGGATATGTTTTTGGAATTGTGTTCAACTACCAAGTTGAATACTCTTACCAACGATTCATTCAGAATGCGACTTTTCCAATTATCTCTCAAGGAAAAACCAAGAACTTAGTTGCAGTTCCTTCCAACAAATTCCATATCTACATGGGACATGTTGCAATAGGAGTTCTTGAAAAAATACTATACTGTGGGTAAAACCTCGCAAATGAGAAGAGAAATCATGACATTTTCCCAAATCCCGAGAGAACAGCTCCATGATGCATTGGAGAGATATAATGATCTTTTGTGAAAGTGTCCACACCATGATATTGCTCAATAACACTTAATACAGATCTTCTATGATAGTCTTACAGACTCGTATAGAAATATGGTCGATGCTTCTAGTAATGGAGCTTTTCTGCGTAAGAGTCTAACTGATGCTTGGGAACTGTTTGAGGCCCTAAGTGAAAACTCAGTGTAACATGCTTCTTCCTCTAGGTCTAGGTTTTTACCTGGAATGCATAAGGTTGAAAAACTTTATGAGGTAGATAAATCTAGTGAGTTAGCCCCTCAAATAGAAGCCTTGAACCGTAGGTTCGATCAAATTTTATCATCTAGCTTTGTTCCTATTGCTAATCCACAAACTGCCTTACCCAAGGAAGTTTGTTCAATCTGTGTTAATCCAAACCATTTTGTTGATACTTGCCCTATGCTTGGCCAATCATCTGAGACCCCACAGGAGCAAGTGAATGCTGCATTCTCTAGACCAGTCTATAATCCATATTCTTCTACATACAATTCTGGCTGGAGAGATCATCCCTATCTGTCATGGCATAATCCAAATTAAGGAAACACTGCTCCCAAATCTCAGGGGCAGTATCAAAATTCATCTAATCCTATGCCACAAAATAATTCTTTCAACCAATCTGGTATTTACCGTCCACCTCAGTTTAGAAATCAACCCACTCAAGCTCCTAATCTTCCACCTCCTCCTAGAAATTCTGTGTTTGAGGAACAAATACTTAATGCTCTTGTGGATCTGAAAGCCAATACCTAACTTCTTAATTCTCATTCTCAAGCCATAGCAAAGCTAGAGGCACAAGTTGGGCAAATTGCGAGTACTTTATCTCGAAGAGAGGATGGAAAGCTGCCTAGTCAGCCAATAGCCAACTCGAAAGGGCAGACTTACATGATTGATGAAACCAATTCCTCAGGTATTCATCATGAGCAAGTTAAGGCTATTACTACATTGAGGAATGGTCGAGTGGTTGATAACCAAGTTGAAAAAGGATAGGAGAAAAAAGAAAGGCTTAGGATTCCCATAATTCCTATCATTCATAATCCACATCCCAAGGATGTTTCCTCAAGTGCTATTCCACAATCCACAAAAGTAGTTGAAGGTGGAGTTACTTCTTCATCTACTCCTAACCATGAGATGGCTTATGAGGCAAAAACGCCTTATCCTGAACGTCTCAAGGAACCCTCCCACTTTGGTAAACAAGGGGAGAAAATTCAAGATATGATGGAGGTCTTTAAACAGGTCAAAATCAATCTTCCTCTGTTCGATGCTATAAAGCAAATTCCAGCCTACTCCAAATTTCTAAAGGACTTGTGTACTCTAAAGAGAAATTCCAAAATCCAAGTTCCTAAGAAAGTTTGTCTCACCGAATATGTTAGTGTTATTCTTAAGTACAACACTCCTCTAAAGGTTAAAGATCCTGGAGCTCTTACAATTTCTTGCACCATTGGAAACAATGTGATAGAGTGAACACTCCTTGACCTTGGAGCAAGTGTTAATCTTATTCCTTGCTCGGTGTATGAGAAGTTAGGTTTGGGTGAGTTAAAACATATGTCGGTTGTTCTACAGCTTGTTGACTGTTCTGTCAGACTACCATGAGGTATTGTTGAAGATGTACTTATAAAAGTGGACAAGTTCTATTTTTCGGTCGATTTTCTAGTTCTTGATACAGAACCAACCCACGATTCCAAAAAGTATATTCTAGTCATTCTTGGGCGACCTTTTCTAGCGACAGCGAATGCTTGCATTAACTGTAGGACTGAAGTCATGGATTTATCTTTTGGGAATATGAAAGTCAATCTTAACATCTTCAATGCTATTCATCATCCCCACGATGATAGTAAATGCTTCTTCCTTGATATTATTGATGAGTTGGTTGAAGAATCACTCCCAACTATTTTATCCAAGGATCCTTTAGAAGCTTGTCTGAATCACTTCAACTATGAAGATTTCGATATTGATTCTTCAATAGCTGAAGTGAATTCTTTGCTAGATTCCACTCTTATCACAGATTTTCCTCCATGGAAATCTAGGTTAGAGCCTCTTCAACCACTTTCTAGTACTTTGCCTATTCTTTCTTTAGAGTCTACACTTAAGCTTGAGCTTAAACCACTATCAGAAAAGCTCGAGTATGCTTTCTTGGGTTTAAATGACACCCTCCCTGTGATCATTTCTTCTAATCTAACAAGTTCCCAAGAAAGTAGTCTCTTAAAAGTTCTTGAGTAAAATAAAAAGGCTATTGGGTGGAGTGTGGCTGATTTGAAAGGAATTTAGCCCCACAATTTGCATGCATCAGATTCATTTGGAAAAGGATTCCCGAACATCTCGGGAACTCCAACGAAGATTGAATCCTAATATAAAAGAGGTGGTGTTAAAGGAAGTTATGAAGTTACTAGATGCGGGAATAATCTACCCCATCTCAGATAGCAAGTGGGTGAGTCCTACTTAGGTAGTATCTAAAAAGACATGTATTACAGTAGTTGAGAATTCCGAGGGTGAATTACTTCCACAGCGCACCACCACTGGATGACGTGAGTATTAATTACTGGAAACTCAACTTCGCTACTAGAAAAGATCATTTTCTACTTTCATTCATTGATCAGATTCTAGAGCGATTGGCTGGCCAGAGCTATTATTGCTTTTAGATGGATATTCCGGCTATAATCAGGTGGCCATTGATCCTAAGGATCAAGAGAAAACTACTTTTATTTGTCCATTTGGTAAGTTTGCATATAGACGGATGCCTTTCAGATTATGTAATGCGCCAACAACATTCTAGAGGTGTATGATGTCTATCTTTTCAGACATGGTTGAAAATTTTCTCGAAGTCTTTATGGATGACTTCTCTATTTTTGGGTCTACATTCGAAAACTGTCTTCAAAATCTTTCCCTAATGCTTTAGCGTTGTAGGGAAACAAATCTTATTCTTAGTTAGGAGAAGAGCCATTTTATGGTTCAAGAGGGTATTGTTTTAGGACATATCATTTCAAAGAGAGGTAGTGAAGTTGATAGAGTTAAACTAGATTTGATCTCTAAATTGCCTCCTCCTACCTTCGTAAGGGGAATGCGATCATTTCTTAGGCACGCCGGGTTCTATCGACGCTTCATTAAAGATTTCAGCAAAATTTCCCGTCCTTTGTGTAATTTACTCGCAAAGGACGCTCCTTTTGTCTTTGATGAGTCATGCCTTGAAACTTTTCATAAGCTTCGTTCAATTCTTTTTTTAGCTCCTATCATGAATCCTCCGAATTGGGCTATTCCATTTGAGATTATGTGTAACGCATCTGCTATGCTATGGGTGTTGTCTTAGGACAACGAGTGGATAAACTTCCTCATGTTATCTACAATGTGGGCAAAACTCTGTCAGATGCACAGTTGAATTATACCACCACTGAAAAAGAGCTGCTTGTAGTTGTCTTTACTTTGGATAAATTCAGATCATATTTATTAGGTTCCAAAGTTGTAGTCTATTCTGATCATTCTGCTTTGAGACATATTCTTTCCAAAAAGGAAACCAAACCCCGTTTGATTTGATGGATCCTCTTGCTTCAAGAGTTTGATTATGAGATCCGGGATAAGAAAGGGTCATTAAATATTGTAGTTGACCATCTTTCTAGAATTCGTATTGAGGATACCTCAACTTCACTTCCAGTTTGTGATTCTTTCCCGGATGAACAACTATTTGGGGTTTCTCAGACGGATTTGTCTTGGTTTACTGATATTGTGAATTATCTCGCAATAGACAAAATTCATTTATCTTGGCCAATTATAACAAAGGGACGGCAAACGTTCATAGCGAAATTTAGTCCACTAACGAATACCACCATGAAGAATTTTTAACCCTTGGTGAAATGATTGAGAGACATTGACACCCACTCGAAGCCGAAGGTAACGGCCACCACCATTAAGACCCAAATCACGAACTTCCACATGATCACAGGATAGAAAGGAGGAGGCAATATCACGAGCAACTTCTTCAGTAGTTAATTGGATGGGAACATTGGTAACCCTAACCCAAAAAGACACTGTTAAAAAAGAGGACAGCTTAAAATCGAACGACGGCGACCAAGGTTGGATTGAAAGCAGATCGCCATCAAAACTCCACGGACGATTACGCATAATCTGCTCAGAATCCTCTGCACTAGGAATTAGAAACTGAAACATCAGATCACGAATATGATACATTTGAAGACCGTCACAATCCTAAGCTTCACTTAGGGCTTTTCTCATCCCAAATAGCTTCACCGGCTTTGCAGTAAAAAGATTACCAACCAAACTATTGGCACACCATTTAGCCCCTTCTTGAGCCGCGACGCCAGTAATAACTATCTCTTTCTCTTCTTCAGCAGAGAGCGTATAAAAGTCAAGAAGGAAGGTAAGCTCGTCCTCCATAACACCAAAGAAACCAGAACTTGGCTTACCAAGAAAAAGGAAAAAACTAGAGCCACTTGACACGCAAAAGACACTGTTTGGAAACCCCTCCCACTCACCCATTGGAGAATGAAGAAGAAAACCCTCTAGTTGCAGCTAAGGGATCATGTGATATTTTTACAATCAATTTCAATCGTCTTTATTGAGTTTAGAAAGAGAGTTTTAATTTAACCTCCACCAAACTCTAAACCAGATCCAATTAATAATAAATACTATATAAATACAGATTATTTTATTAGTCATCGGCCCCTCATTTTTTTATGATAATTTAAAATTTAATAATATTTTTATTATTATTATGATTAAAAATTTCACAAAAATTTATTTTAATTTTTTTTAAAGTTGAGTTGTTTTTCTTAAAACGTATGTATACCAGGTGTCTTGAACTTGCCCCAGGATGAGATGGATTTGAAAATATATATATATATTTATGAGATGGTTTCAGAAAATGGATACCCATTCCAAACCTGCTCTGACTAAGATGCAAGGTAAGACAAGATGAATTTTAAAAAAGATTTTTTAATTTGATGGTCCACAAATATTCGTGTTTACCTTCCATGACGACACTACCATATCCCGAAATGGATCCAGAATGCGGAAGCGAAAATCAGAAACAAGGTCTCTAGGGATACACGACATCCCTAAAACACCAATGTGACCTTCCATGAAGTCACGGAATTTAAAAGAATCAAATGCGGAAGTTAAGATTTATAAAATGGAATTGGTAATACATAAATGTTAATTAATTATTTTTTACTGTTCATCAACCCTTTTAAAAATTGTCTGTTTATCATAAATAATTAAATATTTGTGTATGATTAATAAAATAAAAATGTATAGAAACTATATCTATAAATTATACTTTTATGACACAAAATTTATAAAACTATTAAACAAAAAGGTATCTTTATAAATAATAATAAAAAAAATGGTAGCGACAGAGAAGAAGAAAACATATATAGGTTCGACATCCAAGACAAGAATCAATCAATTGGTGGAAACCAGCCTTTCTCCATCTGCATCCATGTGTGTATTTTTTAATTAGCTTTGATCTTCGGAAAAGCTGATTTTTAATTCATTGCCATTAATTGCATAGTCACTCAGCCTTATCACATAATCATATTCATATAATATATATTACTATTTCTGTACCAAAAACAAGTGCCATTTTTAAGAAATTGTAATAATTTAATTTGTGAAAGTTACAGTTCTTTAAAAATAATATTTTTTATAAAATGAAAGGAGTATATTTCAGACATATATATTCATGTGTGATTTTAATTATTTAATTCCAGAACTGATAGCTAGGCCTGAACATTATCATATTCATATATATATAATATTTCAGGCATCAATTTGCGCTTTTAATTAAGTATATGATTCCAAATCTGAAAGCTAGTCCTGCAATCATTCCAAATATTTAATGTTAATTAACCTTCAAGTTCGTGCTTCACAGAATTCGAGTTGCAGCATATGCAAACTTTGGTTATCAAGTTTTGAATTTTGAATTGCTTTCATGCAGGGCGGAGACTGGATTTTATAGTTGGGGCCGAACTTACAATTAATATAAGACTATTTTAAATCATATATATATATATATATATATATATATATTCAAGAAGGGATCAAGAATTATATAATGAGGTGGGCTAATTTATTATGGGGTGAGCTAGTACTTTTTTTTTTTTTTTTTTTTTTTTTGGGGGGGGGGGGTGGGATTGGGCTAAAATTACCTCTAGCGAACAAAAAAAAAAAATTTTCGGTGGACTCCAGAACCCATATTATCGATTATAGTCATACAAAAATTTATCAAACTAATCCTTAGCCAATTTGTGTTAAAAAAAAAAAAAGGGACTATATTTAGTCAAAAATGACATAAATATATACAAAAATTAATCAAAAAGACCAAATAATTACTACAAAAGATCAAATAATTAACTTTGAGACAATAAAATTTATATATTATCGATTGGTAGCTTTGCTATCATCAATGAAAAATAAACGTATAAGAAAGTCGTGTATTTTTAATAAAAAGTTAGAAACTATTTATAATTAGAAAATATTCTAGGGGCAAGTAAAAACAGAAAAAAAAAAAGTATAAAAAAGTCGTGTATTTTTAATAGAAAGTTAAAAACTATTTATAGTTAGAAAATATTTAAGTATTTTTAATAGAAAGTTAGAAGCCATTTATAGTTAAAAAATATTCTGAGAGCCAAGTATGCATTTATTTATACTATTTTTCATTTTAGATTATACTAATAAAAGTTAATAATTTGGGGGGGGGGGGGGGGGGCCGCATCCCCCTGCAAGTTGAAAACAATAATTTAAAGTTTGAACTAATTTTTGCTTTCATACTAAACCTAGCTACATGTCTATTAAGCAAGCAAATAATAGGGTTAAATCAGATAATATGATTCCTGCCAACCTAAATAATTATAACATAGTTTAAATATATAAAACGCCACTAAAAACAAATACTAATCATGCATTTAAAGTCGGTTGATATTTTAGCTCTTAACCCATATGATTTAAACAAGCAAAATTTAGGATAATCAATAAGATGATTCTTGCCAACCTAATTAATCATATTTCTAAATCTGAAAGAAAAAAAGAAAAAAAGAAAAAAACAAACTAGTAGAAATATATAAAACTATAAAAGCCACATGATTCAAAGTCTCTTAATTATTATAATTCTGAACTCACATGTAAACAAGGAAATTAATACTAGGATAATTAATCAGATTTATTCTTGCCAACTAATTTGAATCATAACTTAATTTCATAAAAGAACTACTACAAACTAGTACAAATTAGAAGACTCGAATTCATTTTAGTCAAAAGTTTTTTTTTTTTTTGTTTGACAGGGTTAAAAGTTAAAAAAAGAACAACATTTAAACGACTAACTGACTGAGGCCCAATTTGGTAATTGAGTACATCAAATTCTGGCAAAAGAAAAAAAAAAAAAAAACAGAAAAACAGACAAAAGAGCAAAATACCCCCCTGTACTATACTTATGTTGCAAAATGCCCCCTTGAACTATTTTTTTGAAGCAAGTTGTTCCCTTCAATTATCAAAAACAAGCAAAATGCCCCCTTAAATTCACCGGAAACTAATTTCAGATCAACAGAAGAGTACAATTACTAATTTACCCTTACTTATTAATTTATTATAGGGTAAAGTACAGTCACACCCCATGAGGTTTGGCAAAAGGATACTCAGAGGAAAATTACCTATTTTTTGGACAAAGACACCCTTGAAGGTTCAAAAATGGACAAAGACACCCCTTTACATGAGAAATTAACCAAATTACCCTTTGACCATTTAGGAGACTTTTTTAACTTTACAATTTAATAAATTGAACCAATCTACCCTCATAAACAATTTATGCATAAAAAAAAGTAAAAAAAAAAAAAAAAAGCTTTATATTGTTCACTTTTTTTTTTTTTTTTTTTTTACTTTATAAATGTCCCAACTTCTTAAAGATGTAGACGTTGAAAATGATTTTTTGATCCAATACATATATTTCAAATCAATTATATTTTGTTATTACTTCTTTTCTTTTTTATTTTTAAATTAAGATGCTTAATTCTTTCATCTAAAAAAATTAAACCAATCTATTTTCCTTAAAAATAAAAAATATGGTACCAGTATAACTTTATGTATCTTAAATTATATATCAAATATTATGCATTTCCCAACATAAAAGGAAAAATAATAATAATAAAGCAAAGGGAAAAAAAAATAAAACAAATGGGAAAAAAATAATAAAACAAAGGGATAAAAAAAAAAAAAAACAAAGGCACGCATAAAGTTATATTGGTACCTATTTTCTTTTATGTTGGGAAATACATAATATTTGATATATAATTTAAGATGCATAAAGTTATACTGGTACCATATTTTTTATTTTTAAGGAAAAGGGATTGGTTTAATTTTTTTAGATGAATGAATTAAGCATCTTAATTTAAAAATAAAAAAGAAAAAAAGTAATAACAAAATATAATTTATTTAAAATATATGTATTGAATCAAAAAATCATTTTAGATATCTACATTTTTAAGAAGTTGGGACATTTATAAAGTAAATAACTGAAAAAAAAAGTGAACAATATAAAGTTTTATTTATTTTTTTTATTTTTTTATGCATAAATTATTCATGAGGGTAGATTGGTCCAGTTTATTAAATTGTAAAGTTAAAAAAGTATCCTAAACAGTCAAAGGGTAATTTGGTCAATTGTTTTATATAAATGAGTGTCTTTGTCCATTTTTGAACCTTCAGGGTGTCTTAGTCCAAAAAATAGGTAAGTTTCATCTGAATGTCCTTTTACCAAACCTCAGGGATGTGGCTATACTTTACCCTTTATTATAATAAAATAAAATATCTGCTATCATAAAATGACCACTTTGCCCCTATATATATATATATTCTTTCCCCTTTCATTTTTTTTTTCAACTCTCTTTCACTTTCTTCGCTACCCACCATCGCCACCACCCCTCCTTTCTCTTCTCCACTGATGTCGCTGGCCACATATACATATACATATACGAACATGGATGAGATATGGGTATTTAAAGACCATCGTTTAGTTCTTGTTTGTGATCTGTGGAGTTATATAATCGAAGGGTTTTAACTAGCTCTGAATTTGTAATTTGAATTAGTTTCGAGTACTTTTTGTGCTTTTCTATTAGATATATTCCTTTATGATAGAATGTAACAGAAAATTTTCTTTGAAGCTGTGCTCTCGTCCTTTTGTAAACTAAAGAAACCCATTTCAGAGTAATTTTGATTTAGGGTTTTCAATTGGGGAGAGATGACGCTAGAGTAAACTTCTCCTTTTTCTACAATATGTGTTTGATGTGATCCGGTAGATATTTTCATTTTAGGTTTTGAATTTCAAATTTGAAAATTGTGCTTTTGTGCGTTTATAACTTCTGTGAAAAAACTAAGAATACAGTGGAGAAGTGGAAGGCTTTTGGTATCACTATTACAACTTGATTTTCTTGAACTTATGCCATTTTCAAGAGTTGTACAAATTGTTGTTACAAGGAGAATCTAATTGCTTCTTCTTATTCTTTTTTGGGTCCTCTCTCTTCTCCATTAATGTCGCTGCCTAGATATACATATACATATATAGACATGGATGGAGTGGAGAAGAGAGAGAATGGGTGGTGGAGATGATGGGCAGCGACATCAGTGGAGAAGAGAGAGGAGGGGTGGTGGCGATTGTGGGTGGCGAAGTGAAAGAGAGATGAAAAAAAACGTAAAGAAAAAAATGAAACGGGAAAGAAGATAGGGGCAAAGTGGTCATTTCAAGATAACAGATATTTTGATTTATTATAATAAATTAATAAATAATGGTAAATTAGTAATTATGCTCTTCTGTGGGTCAGAAATTAGTTTCGGTGACTTTTAAAGGAGCATTTTGTTATTAGAAATTAAACTTTATTATATTTTTAAAATGTCTTTGAAAGTCATGGGTGCTTTTTTATTTGGTGTTTAATTTTATATTTATGTGAGTTTTTATTGGAGTTAGTTGGGGACATGAGAGTTACAATTAGTAATGGTCATGTTAGTGGGAGTTTTGCTTACTAAATGTTATGTTAGTGGGGTGTTAATTTTTCATTTATATTTATGTTTTGAAGCCTATATAAACCCATGTATTGTACCCATTTTCAATCAAGTGAAATAAAAAGTATTTTCCTCCATTTCTATTCTCTTCCAAATAGTATAGTGTTGTGTGTGTAACTAGGCCACTATTTTCAATAAAGTGGTATCAGAGCTAGTTTATGAGAGAGAGAAGAAATGGTAAACAATTCGGTTCCATTTCAAATGCCTCGATTCACCAAAGATAACTATGAAAATTGATGTATCCGTATGAAGGCAATTTTGGGAGCACAAGATGTGTGGGAAGTTGTTTCCAAAGGTTATGATGAGCCAGAAGTTGAGGCAACTTTGTCTCAAGCCGAAAAAGATGTTTTACAAGCCATGAGAAAGAAGGACCAAAAGGCGGTTATGACCATCCATCAATGTTTGGATGATGGAATGCTATAAAGAGTTGCTAGTGTAGAAAATGCAAAGCAACTATGGGAGATTTTTCAAAATTCCTTCCAAAGAGTTAATAAAGTGAAGAAGGTTCGCCTCCAAACATTATAGGGTGAATTTGAAGCATTGTATATGAAGGAATCTGAATCAATTTCAGATTATTTTTTGAGGGTACTGGCTATTGTAAATCAATTAAGGAGATATGGCGAAACCACTATGACTGATACAAGGGTCGTTGAAAAGATCCTTCGGTCGTTGGATTCCAAATTCAACTACATTGTTGTAGCCATTGAAGAGTCAAAGGATTTGGATTCCATGACTGTTGATCAACTCATGGGTTTGTTGCAAGCTTATAAAGAAAAGGTGGTAAAGAAACAAGAAGTTTTGGAGCAAGTGCTACAAACAAAGTTTTCGTTGAACGAAAGAGACGAAAAACATAGAGGAAATTAAAGGGGCTGAGGACATGCAAATGCACGTGGCTGAGGAAGAGGAAGAGGCCGTGGAAGAGGAGAAAGAAGCGGCTAACACGCAACCAACAATGAAGAAAAAGTCCATGACTCATAACAAATAAGAGGTCGTGGTAGAGGAAATTACTCAAGGTCATATGGAAGGAGGTACGATAAGTCTCAAATTCAATGTTACAATTGTCAAAAGTATGGTCATTATGCTTCGGAATGTAGAAATGTTGCTAACAATGTTGAAGAAAAGGCTAATTTTGTTGATGAAGAAGTGGAGCTGTAATACCCCTAATTTCAAAAGAATAGTCCTGGTATTTACTTTATTGTTTAAATTGCATTTTTAGATTTACTTTATTATTTAAATTGCATTTTTAGATTTACTTTATTGTTTAAATTGCATTTTTAATTGCTGAAGTGTTTATGTGTTAAGTTAATTGATTTAAGTGTTATTTTAATTGACTTTTGTTTTGTTTTAATTGATTATTTGATTAATTGTATTATTAGTTGTTTTACGTATTGGTTTTAGTTGTATTAATTACAAACTTGTTTACATTGAATTTAGTTAATTAAATTTAATTAGTTTATATCTTAACGTGATTGTATGGAAGGTGGCACTCATATAGTTATTAGGTTTTCAGGTCAGCCAACTTTGGAATAAAACCTAGGTTGTTCTATGGGCCGAGTTTCAGTTTAGGGTTTAGTTGGACTTAGGTTTAAGGGTGGCCTATAAATACATGTACTACATTCTGTTTAGGGTTTTAGAACCTTATTCACGGCATATAGAGAATGAGAGGTGTATAGAGGAATCTGGGATAGAACAGAGAGGGAAAAACGAAAGAATCGCCGGAAAAGCTTAGGAGAAAGACGTTGAGATTTTTGAACCAAATCTCACAGGCAAGTTCTATAACTAACTCTATCTCTTTGGCCTGTGTTCTTTGCATCCATAATTCAATCCCAGGATGGAATAAAGATAAATTAATTTGATTGCACAATTATTTGTTTCAAAACAGTATGGGTTCTTGTATGTGTTTTCTACTCGCTTTGAAATTGCTTTTGCTTGATTCTTGTTCTAATTGAATTTAATTAATAAGTAATGAATTTAATTAACTCTGGAACACACTAGGGTTTAGTTTTAATCAGTAAGAAACTTGGTTTGGAGGAACAAAGTTGCCAGACATCACCGGAGTTGAAGGAGACGAGGGAACAGGGGAAGAACCCGCTCTATTTTGAAAAGAGTAGGCTCACCCAAGAGTAGAGCAGGCTCCACCATGAGTAGAGCCGGCTCTTAAAGCCTTGGAGGCGTCTCCACCATGTGTGGAGCCGGCTCCTTAAAGGGTTTTCAGATTTTTTTTGGTTTTCTGCGAGACTGTTAGCTACTGTGCTTGGGTTAATGGGTTTCCGGGGTCAACTGAGGGTTTAATTAGAGGTTCTCAGTGATGTTTAAGTTCCTATTAAAATTTCAAAAGTCGTGGAATACATATTATACCATAGGAGGTTAGTATAAGAGACAATATAAAACTTTTAAGAAAGTTTACATGGTTGCTTTGTTGCGGATGATTCAAGTTGTTTAATTTTAAATTAGCAATTGAATTAGGAGTTTGATATTTAAATCATGTAGCAGGGGTAAGAGATTAAACATGTCAACTTAAATAAATTCTGTGGTGCTTAATAATGAATTAGTTGATGTTTACAAAATTGTGGTTTTTATCAACTTACTGAGTATGGTGGTATGGTTACAAGCAAGCATGTTAATATTATTATTATTATGTTTATTATGGATTACATGATGGTTATATCTGTTCTCTGCATTTTAAATTTGTTAGAGAATCATGTACTAGTAGTATTGAACAAGCATGCTATTTTACACATTCTTGTTATACTTGCATTGGATATGTTGATATTGATATGTTTACTGTTATCTATATTATCAACACTGAATGGATGGTTTGTATGCACCGGTATGGGACGGTGACATACCAAGGGGATTAGTTCTACCTACTTCGGATTAAGGGATGGATTAACTACAAAAGTTAAGTCTTACCTGTATTTTTGTGTCAAATCATTAAACAGTTGAGTGACACATTGGTTTGGAATGGATTTTAAATATATTTTTATGGTGCCACGATATGAGCCTGAGTCTCAGAGTCGTTGGTTAGGGAATGTATATGCATTGGGATGCATAGCTGGCTATGATGGTTGGATGTGTACCCTGTTAGGTCTAGGTAGTCATGCCCACTCTTGGTGCGCTTTGCATGGTGCCTACTAGTCAGGTTGAGACGAGTCTGTAGTCCAGTGAGAGTTCTGTAGTGTGAATATATATATATATATCTACGGACTATTTAGTTATTGTTGGATTGGTTAGGATGTACATGCGTATCGGGTCTCTACTTGGATTGTAATAGTATAGAACTTGCGCATGGGCCTGACCCACTTCTATTTTTCAGGTACACGACAGTTCCAGGCTTAGACGAGATCGTGCTGAGCAGAGATTTCTACTCACTCTACCGACGACGTAGGACTTCTCTCTATAGCTTATTTTGGGATGTTCTTTCAGTTATTTTTATTACAGTTCGGATTATTATTAGGGGTCCACTAGAGATGGATTCCCGAGTTGTTTAATCTATTGGAGGTTTGGATTATGGGATTTAAGTATTTATCTCTAAGGATTTTATTTTAGTTTCTTTCAGCTTTTAATATTTATTCTTATTGCATTTTGTCTTCTGTGTTCGTTTCTAAAATATTAATTGTTTGATATTCCTTCGGGTTTGGGCCTGAGCCTGATCAACCCGTGTCTCGGATCCGAGGGGTATCACAGGAGCTAACTTTATTGTTGGCATACAAAGGTGAAAGGAGTGATCAAGAAAATGTGTGGTATCTTGACACTGGTGCTAGCAACCATATGTGTGGTAGCAAAGAGAAGTTCGTTGATATTGATGAATCAATAAATGGCAAGGTGACATTTGGAGACTTATCACAAATTCCGGTAAGAGGGAAAGGTAAAATATTGATTTGTTTGAGGAATGGGCATCATCAATTTATCTCTAATGTTTATTATGTGCCTAATATGAAGAATAATATTTTGAGTTTGGGACAACTCTTAGAAAAAAAGGCTATAATATTTCCATGAAGGATTGTAGTTTATCGATAAGAGGTCCATTGGGTAATTTGATTGCCAAGGTTCCAATGACAAAGAACCGTATGTTTTTGTTAAATATTCAAGCCGACGAGGCCAAATGTTTGAAGGCTTGTTTTAATGATTTAACTTGGCTTTGGCACTTGAGACTTGGGCACTTGAATTTTGGAGGATTAGAGTTGTTGGCCAAAAAGAAGATGGTGAAGGGATTGCCTTTCATTAGCAATCCAAATCAATTATGTGAAGGATGTCTCGTTGGAAAGCAATCAAGGAAAAGTTTTCCTAAAGAAGTTACCACAAGAGCTATGGCGCCACTACAACTTATCCATTCGGATGTTTGTGGTCCAATTTCTCCATCATCATTTGGTAAGAATAATTATTTTTTATTATTCATTGATGATTTTAGCCGAAAAATATGGGTGTATTTTCTTAAACAAAAATCGGAAGTGTATGAAATTTTTAAGAAATTTAAAGCACTTGTTGAAAAACAAAGTGGCTATGATGTAAAGGCTCTTCGATCCGATAGAGGTGGTGAATTCACATCAAATAATTTCAAAAAATTTTGTGAAGAAAATGGAATTCACCATCCTTTAACGGTTCCGAGATCGCCCCAACCAAATGGAGTTGCAGAAAGAAAGATCAGAACCATTCTCAATATGGCTCGAAGCATGTTTAAAAGCAAGGAAATGCCTAAAGAATTTTAGGCTAAAACGGTTGATTGTGCGGTGTACTTGTCTAACCGGTGTCCTACTAGAAATGTGCAAGACAAAACACCACAAGAAACATGGAGCGGAAGAAAGCCTAGTGTCTCTCATTTGCGGGTTTTTGGGAGCATGGCTTATGTGCATGTGGCGGATGAAAAGAGGACCAAGTTAGACAACAAAAGTGAAAAAATGGTGTTCATTGGCTATGATGCAAGTTTCAAAGGCTACAAGTTGCACAATCCAAGCAATGGGAAGATTGTCATTAGTAAAGTGTTGAATTCGAAGAGGGAGCCACATGGGATTGGAATACTCCAAATGAAGACTATAATATTTTTCCAATTTCGGAAGAGGAGCAAGATAATGAAGGCATGTAGCAGCCCATTTCTCCACTAACATCACCTCCATCACCATCAATTCAAGATCAATCAACTCCATCATCATCAAGTTCAAGTGATACACCACCACTTCGCATAAGGAGTCTTCGTGACATATATGACGAAACGGATGAGGTAACGGAAATGTTAGGTGATCTAATACTTTTTTGTCTCTTTGTGGATTGTGAACCCGTAGGATTTGAAGAGGCGGCACACGACAAAAAATGGAGAAATGCTATGGATGAAGAAATTAAATCCATAGAGAAGAATGACACATGGGAGCTTGCTACACTTCCAAAAGAGCAAAAGGCAATTGGTGTCAAATGGGTGTATAAAGCAAAGAAGAATGCAAATGGTGAAGTTGAAAAATATAAAGCAAGATTGGTCGCCAAGGGGTACAACCAAAAACCTGGAATTGACTATGATGAGGTATTTCCACCCGTAACTCATTTGGAAATAATTAGATTGTTAATTTCTTTGGCAGCCTAAAACAATTGGAGAATCCACCAAATGGATGTAAAATCGGCTTTCTTGAATGGGTTTCTTAAAGAAGAGGTATATGTTCAACAACTCATGGGCTATGTTGTAAAGGGGCAAGAAAACAAAGTCTTGAAATTGAAGAAGGCTTTATATGGCTTGAAGCAAGCACCAAGGGTGTGAAATAAGCGAATTGACAAATATTTTCAAGACAATAATTTTTCAAATTGCCCATATGAACATGCTCTTTACTCCAAAGTAAGTGAGAATGGAGATATATTTTTTGTTTGCTTGTATGTGGATGATTTAATCTTCATAGGTAACAATCCAAAAATGTTTGAAGATTTTAAGAAGGTTATGGCTCGAGAGTTTGAGATGACGGACATTGGCATCATGGCTTACTAATAGAGGTCAAGCAAATGAAAAATGAAATTTTCATTCACCAAGAAGGCTATGCTAAGGAAATTCTCAAGAAATTCAAGATGGAAGATTGTAAATTGGTGAACACGCCCATGGAAGTTGGAATTAAATTATCAAGAGATGAAGATGGAGAGACGGTGGATCCAACATTTTTCAAAAGTCTTGTTGGAAGCTTGAGATACTTAACATGCACAAGGCCGGACATATTATTTGCAGTTGGGCTTGTTAGTAGGTTTATGGAAAGACCCACCATGACTCATTTCAAGGCGGCTAAGAGGATTATTCGTTACATTAAAGGTACCCTTTATTTTGGGTTATTCTATTCATTTTCTAATGATTTCAAGCTTGTGGGTTATTCTGATAGTGATTGGGCTGGAGATTTGGATGATAGAAAAAGTACTTCTGGCTATTGTTTTTTCATGGGAAATGTTGCTTTTACATGGTGTTCAAAGAAGCAACCCATTGTCACACTCTCAACTTGTGAAGCAGAATATGTTGCAGCCACTTCATGTATTTGTCAAGCAATTTGGTTGAGGAATTTGTTGAAGGAATTACACATGCTACAAGAAGAGTCAATGGAAATTTTTGTGGACAACAAATCAACAATTGCTTTGGCCAAGAATCCGGTGTTTCATGAACGAAGCAAGCATATTAATACAAGATTTCATTTCATTAGAGAATGCATAACCAAGAAAGAGGTGGAGCTCAAGTTCATCAAGTCACCAGATCAAGTTACGGATATTTTCACCAAGCCCCTCAAGTTTGTAGATTTTCACAAGTTAAGGAGTTTGCTTGGGTTGAAAAAAAATCAAGTTTAAGGGGGGGGGGGGGGGGGAGGGGTGTTAGAAATTAAACTTTATTATATTTTTAAAATGTCTTTGAAGGTCATGGGTGCTTTTTTATTTGGTGTTTAATTTTATATTTATGTGAGTTTTTATTGGAGTTAGTGGGGGGCATGAGAGTTACAACTAGTAATGGTCATGTTAGTAGGTTAGTGGGAGTTTTGCCTACTAAATGTTATATTAGTGGGGTGTTAATTTTTCATTTACATTTATGTTTTGAAGCCTATATAAACCCATGTATTGTACCCATTTTCAATCAAGTGAAATAAAAAGTGTTTTCCTCCATTTCTATTCTCTTCCAAATAGTATAGTGTTGTGTGTGTAACTAGGCCACTATTTCCAACATTTGTTTGCTTTTGATAGTTGAATGGAGCAATTTGCTTCAAAAAATAGTTCAGAGACATTTTGTAACATAGGTATAGTACAAGGGGGTATTTTGCTCTTTTGTCACAAAACAAAACAAAAAAAATAAAAAAAAATATTAAATGTTTGTACTCTCAGAATTCTGGAAAGTATGTTCACTTGTAATCCTACTCTTCGTTCGGATCAATGTCGGCCTGATCCATAAATCCAACTCATCTATTCCGATCATTGTCGGTCTAGGTCTCTTTGTCTTGGCCCTACTCGTTCTCCCCATTACGGATGTTACGTACATTAAGGGCGCTGTATGATGAGTTATAAGTGACGGTGGCTGCGGTGGCGCTTTCGGGTATTCCGATGCGTTGGTTCAGGGTTGGATGATTGGGTCCGCCGGAGAGTTGTATGCGGATCTTCGTCGCGGGGACAACGGCTTCAGGTACTATTTTGGTGGAAAATGTGCTGGGTTTGATTGGTAATTAGGGTTGTTGATTCGACTTCGTATGGATGTTGCGATGCAATTAGCAGGTGTTGGAATTTAGGGTTTTGATTATATTATCACTTGATTGATTTATTTATTTATTTTATCTTGGGAAGAAATTGTTTAATTGAATTACTTGATTGCTTAAATGAATTTAGGATTTTTTTTTTTTTGAAAGGTAGAATGTAGTGTGTTGTTTCACAAAAGAAAGAAGGTCAAATTTATTTATTATTTATTTATTTATTTATTTATTTATTTTTTTTGTTGGCATTGGCAAGAAACACATATCCCACTTTGTTCCATTGGGAATCGAATCCTCACCATCCACTTTGGAAGCAAGGTCAAAGCATTTGTTTAGATATTCCTTTATTATGTTTGTGTACATAAGTACTAATAAATTGAGAATAACTTGGGAGTGCCCGGTGCATCGGGTACATTAAGATCGTTCATTACCGCTCCCGCTCCTGTATTACACGGAGATTTGCATGGTGCACCGGGCATATGTAATACCCCTAATTTAAAAAAGGATAGTCCTGGTGTTTTCTTTATTGTTTAAATATTTTCTTTTTTTTTTAATTTCAATTTTTATTGTTTAAGTGTATATATGTTTATTTAATTGATTTAGTTGTAGTTAATTTATTTAATTGTTTTACTTATTGCTTTAAATTATATTAATTATTTAATTGTTATTTAATTATTTTGTTGTAATTAGTTGTTTTAATTATTGCTTTAATGGTATGAATTTATTTAATTAAATTTAATTAGTTTTAACGTGATTGTAGGATTGGTTGCATACATTAGGTTTATAGTTCACAGTCGTCATTGAATATAACCTAGGTTGTTCTATGGGCCAAGTAAATCAAATTAGGGTTTAGTTGAGTCTAGGATTAGTGTGACCTATAAATATTCACCTAAGATGTCTGCCTAGGGTTAGAACCTTATTCACGACAGTGGAGGCAGAGAAGGAACAGAGGAGGATTACGGTAGTTCGCCGGAGAAACTTAAGAAGATGACGTTGGGATTTTTGAACCGAATCTCAAAGACAAGTTCTATCCTTACCCTCTCCCTTAGGCTTCATGTTCTTTACATTCCTAAACTGTTCCAGGATTAATTGAAAATTAAAAAACATTCTCTGTTCGTGCTAAAGTTTAAATTATACCAGTATGTGTTGTATGGTTGTTAAACTGTTAAAACTTGATAGTTGCCTATATAATTCTTGATTTAAATTCATATTAGTGATGGAATAAAGACTTAAACATGGACTGGGAACATACTGGGGTTGGGTTATAATTTCTGGGAACCATGGTAGATAGGTGACAGAGGAGTAAACAGGTCGGAAACGGAGAAGACAAGAGGCAGAGAGGGAGAGAACCGGCTCCCTTTGATGGGAGGCGGCTCCCAAGGTGTGGGAGCCAGCTCCAAGGGCAAAGAGCGGGTTTCACACTTGTTTGGAGCAGGCTCTTGCTCCAGTTTTCCTTTATTTCTTCGTTTTCTGTAAATTTTGCATGCAAGGGATGGATTCTGGAGTTTGTAGACAGGTATAGGACTGAAGGTGGAAGGTTTAATTGAGGATTAGGTCTATATTAAAGTTCCAAGAGGTGTTAATAAAATGATTATTTAGGATAGCTTGGATAGTGTACAATCTAAACAAACTAGTGCTGTGTTTAGAGTTAGAAGACTTGTAATGTTTATCTCACTGCATTAGTAATTCCTGAGATGGATAATATAATTGAAACATGTTTCGCTATATATCATGATCATGTATCTGAATTATATTTGTTTGGATGAGTTGGTGTTGAGTGACTTTAAGATTTAAACAAACTTAGCACTATACTGGATTTTGTGAAACACTACAGATTAAGCATGTCTATGTATATACTGCAATTCTGTTTTGATACTTTCATTATCACTGTTAGTATCAATTGTCGGAGGCATGGACTTTGTTGATATTTATTGTAATTGCCTGTAATATCAACTGCTGGATGTTGAATGCTATTAAGATTTAACTTAGCACTATACCGGATTTTATGAAACACTATAAATTGAGTATGTTTATGAATATACTGTAATTCTGTTTTGATGCTTTCATTATCATTGTTAGTATCAATTGTTGGAAGGATGGATTTAGTTGATATTTACCTTAAGTGTCTGTTTTATCAATTGTTGGATGGTTGGATAGTATACACCGGTATGGGACGGTGGTATACTAGGAACGGTTTGGTTTTAAAAATACCAAAACCTACCTACTCTGGATTAAGAATTGGATTAACTAAAAGTTAAGTCCTATTGATTGTAATGTCATGGTAACGACTAATTGAGCGGCACTACTAGGATACAGGATAGATTTTAAATATATTGTTATGGTACCTTAATATGAGCTTGAGTCCCAGGATCGACGGTTAGGGAGCGTATATGTATTGGGATGTATAGCTGGCTACGATGGTTGGAGGTGTACCCTGTCTAGACTTTAGTACACATGCCCACTTCGTGTGCGTTTTAGCATGTTACCTCTATTCAGGTTGAGACCGGCCTGTAGGTCAGTGAGAGTCCTTTAGTGTGATTATATATATACTTATGGACTATTAGTTATTGTTGAATTGTTTAGGATGTATATGTGTATCGGGTCTCTGCTTGGATTGTAGTAGTATAGAACTTGCACGTCAGCTTGACACATTTCTATTTTTCAGGTAAACGACAGTTCCAGACTTAGACTTGATCGTGCTGAGCAGAGATTTCCACTCACTCTACCGACGACGTAGGATCTCTCTTCATGACTTAGTTATGAATTTCTTTTAGTTCTACAATTCAGTTTGGTTTTTATTATTGGGGGTCCACTAGATGAATTCCCGAGTTGTACCCTTGGAGGTTTTGGAGTTGGATTATTTAATCTTTATTATTTGAGGATTTTACGTATTTATCTTTAAAGGATTTTATTTTAGTTTCTTTTAGCTTTTAATATTTATTTTTATTTCATTTTGTCATCTGTGGTCGTTTTAAAATATTAATTGTTTGATATTCCCTCGGGTTTAGGCCTGGGCCTGATCAACCCGTGTCTCAGATTTGAGGGGTATCACAGCACACCCAAGTTCTTCTCTTATAAATTCAAGTTCATAATGTTTGTATTTGCTTATGTGCCCTATTAGCCGATAGTTAGGGGGTTTAGGTCAAATTTTTAGTCAAGCGGGTTTTGTGCAAAAATTGGATGGCAAGGAGTTTATTTATTTTTTTATAAGCAATTTGCCCTATAGTCATGTACTTAAAACATCCCAAGGAGAGGGAGTGGATGGGCAAGAGGGCTAGGATTGACATGTAAGGCATTATTACAATCTTTAGGTGCAAAATTTCAATCAACTAAAATAATAAAGAGTAAAAAATACAACTCACTAAAAGAATTAATAAACAACAATAATTATTTAGAGAAAAACATGTATTGCTCCATAATCTTTATTGGAGGTCTAGGTCTCTATTTATATACAAAAAAGTGGTGGAATTATGGTAGGACTCGCCTTACTTGTCCTTCAATTCATTCCATATACATCATTATTTGCAAATAGAGTTCTCTCCTTTTTATAATTCTTTCTATGCCAAACTTTCCTTGCATGAAGCTTTCCTTCAATTATGAATCATTTGATTAGCAGGACTGATTCCTTTTTTAAATGAATTTGGGCCGAATGCATCTTGGTCCGAATGACTTTGTTAATGGGCTGGAAGTTGAACATTAGTGACTTTGGGCTGTTGGTGCTTTTATCCGGGTTTGAACAGGGTTGGGCTTTTGTAACCCATCAAGAGATTAAAAATAAAACTTCTATTGTAGCTACGTGGATGACTTTTATTGGAGGAGGATTTTTCCCTCCACGCACTGTGAACTAGGTTTAAATCTAAGGCCTAGATTGCACATTGACTTGTATAACCTGTCAATTTTCATACCACTTGGAATCTTAATGTTCTAAAGTAAAACTGCACGATATATATTCTTCTTGATAACTTTATATGACACTAATATTATTCTTTGGATGTTGAAATACACCTTAATTTTCGGACAATGATGTTTGCACAAATGAACGTTAGGCCATTAGCCCCACTCCCATTCTGCATCACACCAGTCACTCTTTTCATAACCAAATCATCTGTCTTTCTTGTGTTCTATTTCAGTATTCATATCTTCTTTATTAAAACCCCATCTTTTATAACCGAATAGAACTGAAAGCTTGAAATCTCTGTATACGGAGAGATTTCTTTGACTTCTTTAAATGTGCCCATGACTAACAACGTTGTAATACTTTTGATGACTATTGCCAAGTGACTGCAATTGGACTTCTAACACTATATTTCCTGGACACCCAAACAAGAGATCCAAATGAAGAAGTGGCCGAACTAGTTGATCCTGCAACAAAACTGACTATGTAGCTCAACTTGTCACCATACTTCTTGAAATTTAGAACTCTTGGCTCAACGATGACCGATACTCCATTGGGTTCAACCACTTGGACTGCATAAGTACTCACTGGGGTCCCAACATTCGTAACCGTCCTCTTGTATGTGACTGTAATGTTTTGGGTATTACCATTGACAAGCACTGCAAAAGAGGGGTAGTTCAAGTCACCAGGCTGAAGAGCTGCATCATTAGGACAAGTGAAATCCCCTCTTGACAAAAGAGACATTTGAGAAGATGTATAGTTTAGGCTACACAAATAATTCAGGTAGTCCTCAATGGTTATGTCATAAACCAATCCTGGATCAGAAGCCTTCTCAGGATCAACGTGACCTGAACCAAATGTAAAAGGGGTAGCCAATTTTGAGCCACCAGCCCCAGAATCACCTATGGGAGCCTTCTTGTTGTCAAGGGTATAAGCAGTTGTCATTAAGGCCGACTTTATTGCTGCCGGTGACCAGTCCTTGTGGACGGCCTTAAGTAATGCAGCTAAGCCGCTAACATGAGGACAGGACATTGAGGTGCCAGAGATTATATTGAACAAGAAACTTCTATTGTCACTCTTGAGCCGGGTTGGACTGACATTTGGTGGCCACGCAGCCAATATGTTCACACCTGGTGCAGTAACATCTGGTTTAATCACATCGGGCCCAACAGAACTCGGTCCCCTTGATGAAAATGCTGCCATCACAGGTGCAGGATTGCCATACACTGTGCCTTCAAACACTATGGAAGCAGTTGGTTTCTTTGCTGAGCTTACATAGCTTTTGATGGCGCTACCAGTCGAAGCACCCAAAGAAGTGGCTGGCAGAATATGTGCATCAGCAACAAGCTCTTCACCTTGATCTTCAGTGTTCACTAGTAGCATTCCAGCCCCACCTGCCATCTTCACTTGCTCACCCTTCTCGGTCCGGCTATTCATTCCTCTATCACAAACAACAATCTTCCCTTTGATGAGCTTAGCTGATAGAGAGCCATCAGTGCAGTACTCAGCTCCTTGGCCACCCGCAGTTTCACCATACACAAGTGGTAGTTGCTTAGTAGGCTTGCCTGAATAAAGTGATGCCCCTCTGAAATTATGTCCATCGCCAAGTTTAACAGTAGTTGGGAAGCTCCGGTCAAGGAAGCTCGCTGCCACGGTCATGATCCATGGTGCAAAATTGCTTACACTTGAACTAGAGGGGCCTGAATTGCCAGCTGAAGATGAGATAAAAACCCCATTTTGGATTGCACCAAATGTAGCTATAGCCATGTTATCACTATGATAAGGCCGATGCAAAGTGCTTCCTAAAGAGAGTGACAACACGTCCACGCCATCGCTTACTGCTTGGTCTATAGCAGCTAATATATCAGAGCTAGAACAGCCTAGTGCCCAGCAAACTTTGTAGGCTGCAATTCTTGCTGTATACCTGCTTGACAACACAAATAACTAAAAGTTGCAACTTTAACAACTAAATCTTTAGAGTGGAGATGGTTGGCATGATATCAAGTAAGAAAATATAAATAATTAAGTTATACTTTATCTAACGGCTTAATTTTTGACACGGTTAACAATACCTCATACCACCAGCAGAGCCTTTGGCCATGCCCGAAAAACTCGCACCAGCTACGACAGTACCAGCTGCGGTTGAAGCAGTGTGTGTTCCATGGCCTTCTGAGTCACGAGGGGATCGATAATCAACTGTTTCATTAATTCTGACGCCATTGGCCTCATACCCTTTGAAAAAAGCTCTTGCACCAATAAGCTTCTTGTTACAATTTGATGGCACAAACTTTGTCCCTTGTTCACATTTGCCTTTCCATCGGGAAGGCACCGGAGACATGCCTGAGTCACCGAAACTGACATGTTCCGGCCATATTCCAGTGTCAACGACACCGATTATGACGTCAGAGGCCAAGTTTGGAGCGTTCCAAAGTCCTTTGCCACTCTTAAGGCCAAGAAACTGAGGGGAGTGTGTGGTGTGGAGACTTAGCATTTCATCGGGAGAAGCAGAGAGAAACCCATTGATGGTTTTCAGTGATTCGAGTTGTTTGGTGGAGAGCTTTGCAGAGAAACCTGAAATGGCGGTTTCGTAGACATAGAGGAGCTGAGGAGGTGATATTTCTTCTCCTTCCTCTTCATGTTGTTGAGCTGATAAATGGGTGATGGAGTCAATGATTGTTTCATACCATCTTTTGGAATTTCCTAGAGATGTGTCTAGAGCAGTGATCTTGGTCCTGTCCATATGAATAACATATGTTTGTTTTGCCGTTGAAGCAAATGAAGTTGTAATATTCATGAAAGCCAACAACAGCAAGCATGTTCTAAAGATCATTGTTGCTGCAAAAGAAAAAGCCAAATCCAACTCAATAGTCTTTCTAAACGGTTTCAAAAAATAAATGAATTAAGTGCTTAGAGTACTTAACTTTAATGAATTGTGCTATTTAGATATAATAACTATAGTTGTGTTTGGAAGCATCGAATCAATGTTTCGAAATTGGAGAGAAAATTCAATTTGAACTAAGTTTTCTCCAATTTCAAATGTAAGGGGTTGGCTCGGGTTTATCAATTTCACTACTTGCTCAAATGAGATATTACAAGTGGGATATTGATGGAATTGAAATTGTACTATAAAATTTTGTAAACCAGTTATAAGTCTATCTCCTAACTTACACAGAATACTAATCCCAAGCTATTAAGACCTACAATTTCGATCTTTATAGTACGACTCCATAAGTGAAAATGGTCATTAGCTATAGAATATTGCAATCTTGCTACCAAAAGGACCAAGTGAGAAGAGTAAACTCAAGCTAAACACTTATTTACAAGAAAAATTAACAGTAACAAGATAGATAAGCTGAACCATCGTGGGCTTCTCAATTAAGCCCAACCTTTACCTTTCTATATATAACAAGTGAAAAATTGGGTCTTACAGCCCATCAGAGAGATATATATATATATATATATATATGGGGAGAGAGAGAGAGAGATGTACCTCTCTCTATTTAGCTAAGTCCAAGGAGAGGATGAATGTGTGAATGGGACAAGTAATGAATAAGTGGAAGGGGGGACTTATATATATAGTGCCACAATTAGAGATAAAAGAGAATATTCATACTCTCTTTTTTTTTTTTTTTGCTTTTTCCTTTTTCCTTTTTCCTTGTATAGTGGCACGCCTTATGGTTTGGATAAAGAAGAAAAGTTAAAGGCAGCATAGAGAGAGATGGGTTGCGGCCTGTGGGGTCCAGCCCAACAGCCCACTTTCGGGGAGAAATCCAACTTGGAGGGTAGAGGATTAATATCGTGTTAGAATTTGAACAAGTTATTATGGAGGATGTTAACATTATTGTCATCAATATCAGTATATATTTCTAGAACCAAGGAGGATTCTTTAGTTTGCTGGTCTAGAAATATTCATGTTTACCTTCCACGGCAACATTTGTGTGTATATACTACCGTATATAGGTATACATATAATTAATTATTAATTGTCTTAGAACTGTTCATCAACCCCTTTCAGAACTACTGTTTGTTTCTTTTTAGTCAATGGAATTTTAATGCGTACGTTGGAAAATTGGATTAAGATGAACGGTTCAATATTGTTGCGTCAATGAGAAGTGAGCCATGAATCATGAATACTTATGCATGATTAATAAAATAAAAATGTGTAGGAAGTTAGAAATTATATCTACAATACTTTTATGATACCATCACACCAATTTTTGAGTTTTAACAACTGCTACATATAAAATAAATATGAAAAAATAGATAAATAAATAGGTTTACTACTTATTGTATAAGATTTTTCATATATGGATTTTTAAGTGTGTGTCAGTCAGCATTTAAGTTACAATAGAATAATTTTACGTTTGCCTTCACATAAACAAAATAAAATCTCATAACAAAATTATTTATTTGTATTTATCAAAAGAAAAAAAAAAAAAACTCATTGGAGCAAATTAAACCTTTACATAGGTCTGACTTGTGAGAGAAGAATCAATCAATTAGTGGAAAACATCCTTTCTCCACATTCTAGCTAGCTCCCATGTGCGTATTTTTTAAAAGCTGATTTTTATTTTTTATTTTTTATTTTTTATTCTATCGCCATTAATTGGTCACCTTATCAAATTCATGTAATATATGTACGCTTTAATTTGATTCCCAAACAGTAAGCTGGTCCCGAAATCATTCCAAATATTAAAGGAAATTAACTTTCAAGTTGATGTTGCTCAGAATTCAAGTTGCAGCTTCACCGATTGAAGCTCGTATTGTGAAAGTCAAACATAAGACTAGTTTTTCACTGGAGTAATGACACAAAAATCGATCGATCAATTTTTTGTTATGACTTCGAATATTTGATATGGAATCCTAAGAGGGTGGGGCTATCATAAAACCGAAATTCAAAGGAATCTAGGCAGTGAAAGAGAAGGTGCATGAATAATTAGCCCCAGTAAATGCAAATTGTGGGCTGGGTGGGTCATAAGAGTGGGTTTGGCAAAATGATGATGATGGAAAAAAGATGGGCTTTTGAGGCATGCATCAGTTTTTGTTTCTACTTTGAGTCTTATCCATCTTTTTGTGTTTTACATGATGCCATCTTTAGCTTCCTGTACAAGGTTGTGTTGTGTGAATGCTCCTAAAAGAATATATATCAACCCCCCATTGGTTTTGGGACCAGTCTTAAAATTGGATATAGGCATTAAAATTGTATCTATAACTAGGCCAGACCGAGTTCAGGTCCTCTGCTGTACTAGTTCCTTATCGGACGGTGTTGTAGTATTTTTTTTACGCATTTAAATTATGTTTCAACACAATTATTTTATATTTTAATGCAATTTCAATGCATAAAATATATGTGCTGAAACACGATTTAAGTATATTAAAATTAAAAATAATAATATTGAAAAGAGATTTCAATATTTTAAAATTTGTTTCTAACACATTTGTTCCATTGTAGATTAAATGTGGTGAATCCAGAATGAATATGTAGGGGTGGCAATTGGGTGGGTTTAGGCGAATTTTGGGTTGATTATGAATGGGCAAGTCAGGTCAATAACTCATTATTAACCCATTTATAATGGGTCATAAAATGGTTGGGTATTAAATGGGTTAGTTAACACACTCCCAATCCAATTACCCAAATTTTTGTAAATACAAATTGTCAAAATATTTTAATTGTTGAATACCAAAAAAAAAAAAAAAAAAAAAATTGTTTTATATTAAATTTATTAATTTTTTGGTCTCACTTGTTACAATTTTTTTCCCTTTTTTAATTATTTTATTTTATTTTTTTGAAAAAAAGTCAATATACAACTTATTTTGAGAGTTATCACAGTCCAAAAATAAATAAATAAATAAAGAGAGGAAAGAAAACGGAGGAGGGAGGACAAAAAAGGAGAAGAGATAGAATGGGAGACACCAAAAAAATAAAAATAAAAGAGGTAAAAAAATTTTAAAAAATTAATTTTTTTTTTTTAATTTAAAATTTTTTGTTTTTTCCAGGAGTGAGAAACGGAGAAACATGGGGAAGAGAGAACAGGAGGAGATAGAAAAAAAGAAAAGAAAAAAGAGGAGAAGAATAGGGAGAGAGATAGAAACAGAAAATGTTAATATTAATAATATTAGAAAACCTACACTTCCAGTAATATTATTATTATTATGATTGTTGAATGATAAATTTTTTTTTTTTTTTTTACATTAATTTTATTATTTCAAGTATTACAATTTTTTTTTTGTTTTTTCCATGACAAGAAAAGAGAGAAAACAGAGGAGAAAGAAAAAAAAGGAAGAAATGATTTTGTTTGACGATGAGTGCCCACTCTTAATTTACCATTGATCCTTGAATTGAATAGGTATTTACTTTTAACCCACTCACTTAATTTTGAATATCCAAATGACTTAATTTTAGTAAGGGAATTTTGACGATCTAATAGATTTGAACTTAAATAGTCACTCCTATAAATATATTAAAAAAAAAAAAAAAAAAAAAAAATTAAGTGTGTCCAACAATTTTCCAGAACGGCAAGAACAAGTATTGGTTATAACAGAGAATCTAGACAAATGCAGGTGAGACCTGCCTAGTACAAGTGGGGTTTTTGAGTGGGTGTGCATTTAGGTAGTCTTATCATGGAACTGTATCTTTAAGTCCACTCTAAGGTTTCAAATTCAATGCTCCAAAAGTAGACAGACATTTGAGGCTAGTTGAGTATCCATGATTATACATACAAACAAAAAAATGGGGGGATATGAAATATTCTTCTCTTTTTCTTCATGGTGCAATCAGGACCATCTCAAATGATCTCAAGTGGTGTTCTGAATTCCGGAAGCTTTATTTGAATATCCTAGCCATTCATCCAATGAACCCATTTTTTTGTGAAATGTTTTACTTTGGACCTAAAAATAGTATTTCATGAGAAAAATACATGATACTCCATATAAATATGTAAATAAAGAAGAACATAGACATTTTAGAGTAGTTGTGTGTACAAATGGGTTGCAATATTGGCATGTGCAAGTAAATATATATAAATGTGGACATTATATATCATTTGTATATATGCAGACAAATGTGTATTATACACACCATTATCCTTTTTTAGGGTAAGGAAAGCAAGTATATATATTATGCATATGTGAAAAAAAATTGAACAATTTAAAACCAGAGAAAATTGAAGCACTAGCATATTGGTATCTCTAATTTTATCTATTTTTCAAAGTGATAGATAAAAAATGAATGATGTAGGCCAAACCCCGGCCCAACTCAACATTCATCCATTTGTGTCTGAAAGTTTGTTTTAAATTACTCGTACGTAGATAGGTACAAGGAGGTCAATAGGTGCTTTTGTGAGTCTTGAATCTTCGAAAGAGAAGTAGTCAATTCATCTCCTCGAACATTAACTAATAGAGCTTGCTCAATCAAATCCTATCTCTCTTCGCAACCGTTTATTGTATTTGGATAGAGAGAAATGCTCGCATCTTCTAGGGATTTCATGTCTCATGCACCTCCTTTGCAAAATGTTTTCTAAGTCCGTCAAAAATAACTTCCTTGTCATTTTTGGAACCTATCGTTGTCCTTCATTAGACCGTCACCAACGACTACCGGATTTCCATTGGACCACTTTTCCCAGTGGCGAGGTGTTGACACACAATGAGTCACAGTTTTCAACATGAACATTATCAGTCACACATTTCAAGATGGACAACTATTTTAAAACAAAAGGAATAATTTGTTGGGCTGTTTGAGTCTAGGCCCAGGCGTACAAAGAAAGTCCAACCCATATGAATGGGTTGACCCTCCAATACATTACTAACAGATTGTCTAATCAAACCCGTTACCCAAAACTGTCACGTAGGCTTATATTTCAAAAGTAGAGAGCCAACTGTATTTGGGTATTAGGGCTGTAATTGGCAGAACATTTTAAAACTTCTCAAATTTATATTAATAATTTCACCAAATAATCTTAAACCTCTATGTTACATATGTCATAAATTTTGAATTACTTCTGAATATCCTAGTTGATGAATATAATGGATATTTCAAAATTTTCAACAAGAAGTAAATTACATTTTGAATAATGGTAGGAATGTTCAATTGCTTCTGATATTCTTAACAGAAACTCCCTTCGTCCCAAAGATTTCTAATAATCATGAAAAACTTTACATGCTAGACACCAATATCAGGAGTTGAGAACAAGAAAATAGTCAATTCCAGAATGGAATTTTTTGATGGAGGAATTCTTAATAAAATAAAATCCATGTAATGTGATAAATTAGATGAATTGACAATAAATATTCATGATGCATCACAAAAAAAAAAAGATTTTCCGATTTCTAGCATTACTCTTGATGCAAGTTAAAAATAATGTTACTCAAACAAAGCTTACATCGATCTCAGCTTTACCATTCGCATGAGTTGCAATACACACACACACACACATATACAAACAGACACACACACATATATAGCACTACTAAATCACATTGGATTATCCTCCATTTTTATTTTTGATCATGCACTTCATCCTTTATTTTTTTTTATGCATTTTCATAACACTAAATCATCGATGGCCGGGCAGGGGCAGGTTTTTGAGGAGGCCCCGGATGACACGGGCCAGATCCGACTCGCAAACATAGCATTCAGTCCGTACAGCTGGGCCAGCCCATAGAAGGACACTGCCATATGGGCCGAACGAGAGTAAGCCCATCAAAGGTGACCAAGGCTTACGAAGGAATAGGCCCAGATCCAGCAATTAGTAAATATCTTGTAAATATCTTGTAAATATCTATAAATAGGAGATGGAATGAAATGGAGGGGGATCTTTTTTGGGGTTGAGGTGTAAGAATTCTAGAGAGAGAAAGAGGAGAAGGAATTTCTTGCATCTTCAATTGGCGCCGTCTGTGGGAAACGCATGGAAGTTTGGTTGATCAATGAGGAATATCGAATGGATTCAAACCAATTCGGTTGATCGAGACTCGATCTTTGGGATTTGAATCCAGAGCTGAGCGATTGTGACCTGCTCTGGAGGAATTACAATTCTTGAAGCTTTGGAGTGACTTCAGATCTACGAGTTGTTCGATTGTGGCAGGATCTGACGGATTTAGAGTTCAGACAATTCAGATCTCGTAAACAGTGAGCATAATTCGGAGAATTAGAAGCCAGATCTAAAAATTCCTACTCACGAAGCTCAGATCTACTCGCGAACTTGAGATTAATGCCTTTACTCCGTTCGGGAATAATGATAGGTGAAAGCTCCAATCCGATGGAGGCTGTCCAGCAAACAAAGCTTGAAGAGTTGATGAACTTGATTGAAGCTCTCAAAAAAGAAAATGCAGAATTGAAAGCTGGACTGCAGCATCAGCAAATACCTGCGGTTTCGCATCCACTTCCGGTCGGAGAAGGTGGTGTTCAATCTAATATCGCGCATCAAGGCGATCAGGACGAGAACAATCAGTCAGCTCACCACCGTGATGAAAGGATGATGGACAATTTGCCGCCAAATGTTCGTCGAGTTGAAGATCACGAAGGATCGACTCACGTTGATCCGCAGCGGGAAAGGTTTGACCGAGAGGAAGTGATGGAGGTTGATCGCCGTCGAGTAGCGTCGCCTTGGCAAAGAGAGTTCATAGAGGAACGGTCGTTCGATCCGTCTTACCGGCCCTCCATGGTTACTGTCACTCATCACGGTTCGGAGGGCAGAACCGTAACTCACAGAGCTACCGCTGGACTCCAGAGAGAGAATGAAGCTCTCCGATCCGCAGCTCGGACGGTGGATTCACCATTCACCGACGAGATCTTGAATGCGCCGCATCCAAGGAAGTTTGCTATGCCAGTCTTTATTCTGTTTGACGGAACGACCGATCCGATCGATCATGTGTATCATATCCAGTTGAAAATGGCCCTGAATACGGAAAACGACTCTTTAATGTGCAAATGTTTCCCTACAAGCCTGGCCGGACCGGCGCTCAGCTGGTTCAAAAACTTGCCTAGGAGCTCCATTGGTAGTTTCAGAGACCTGTGCGATCGGTTCATAAGCCAGTACTATGGGAACAAACGCCCGCCGAAGGACATCTCGAGCCTATTCACGATGCGGCAGCACAAGGATGAACGTCTCCAGGCCTTTCTTACCAGGTTTAATCTCACTAAGAGTATGGTGATCGAATGCCACCCTTCAACGGCAGTTCAAGCCTTCAAGTTAGCCATGACACGCGGAACTCCATTTCACACCAGTCTGGTAGTGAACACGCCGACTACTATGGATGAACTCAATGAGAGAGCCGATGGCTTTGTGCGCCTAGAAGAAGAGGAGGCAGCTAATGCTCGGACAACGTCGCTTGTGTCGACCGAGGAAAAGTCCAAGGCAAAGATCAGGCAGAAGCAGGTTCAGCCGCAACGTCAGACCACCTGGAAGGCCGAAAAAAGGTCCAGGGAGGAAGAGTTGATTACTCCGCTGAAGGTCACTCTGGCGAGGCTGTATCAGGAGAACAAAGACAAGTTTCATCCACCACTGCCAATTAGGCAACCCCTCGAACAGAGGGATCAAACTAAACATTGTGCTTTTCATTCTGATTTCGGTCATCAGACTAACGAATGCAGGAACCTGAGGAGGCAAGTGGAGATGTTGATAGCTAGAGGGGAGTTTGCGAGTTATGTTCAAGGTTCGGCGATGGAGCAGAATCGACCGGTGGAACAAATAAAAAGGAGTCATAAACAAAGCTCCCACAATTCGCAACCAGTTCGTATAATCAATGCTATCCATGGTCGACCCGAGCCTAGTGAAGAGTCAGATGAGCTGCTCCGGGTACGCTTGCGACAGGCGCAGATGAAGAAAAGGGTCGGCAATGTGACTACTCTACGCCAGCAGAGCCCGTCAATACAGATAAAGTTCGACTGGACAGACCTGCAGCGTGTTCAACTGCCTCATGACGACCCGTTGGTAGTCAGTTTGACAGTGGCAGATTGCTTGGTGCGCAGAGTTCTGATCGATCCTGGGAGCAGTGCGAATGTCATGCCGAGGGACACATTTGACAGGCTCGACATTGAACCAGAGAGGCTCAAGCCCACCGGAAATCCCTTATTAGGGTTCGATAGGAAGAGGGTGGAACCCGTCGGGATGGTGGAAGTGGAAGTTCAAGCTGCAGAATGAGCTCTTATGGAAACTTTTGTGGTTGTGGAAATTCACCCCTCGTATAATCTCCTGATGGGAAGAGGATGGATTCACAGAGTCCGAGGTGTACCCTCAACTCTGCATCAGGTCATGAGGTGCCTCGGGCCCGATGGAGATAAAGTAATAGACATTCGGGGGGATCAGGTCGCAGCCAAAGAGTGTTATTCCGTCACACTAAAGCATGCTGGGAAAGGAAAGGCGCCCGTCCGTTCGACAAGCCCCAGATAGCAATTACAGAAACCTCCGCTCGAGCAGAGTACGGTGGAGGAGTCAGTCGACTTGACCGAGGAGCCCCTTCTGGATGTGCAGATCGATCAGTCCAGGCCAGAACGAACTACCAGAGTAGGTATAAGACTGACCAGAGAAGAGCAGCAAGAGCTAGTGGATTTCTTGTCCCACAATGTCGATGTATTTGCATGGAGTCACCTAGACATGCCTGGAATTAGTCCTTCCGTATCCTGTCATTCCCTGAATGTCAATCCCAATTTCAAACCAGTGAAACAGAAGCAGCGAAGATTTGCTCCAGAACGTAATCAGATCATAGCGGAAGAAGTCGATAGGCTGCTTGATGCGGGATTTGTCAGAGAAGTGCACTACCCTGAGTGGTTGTCCAACGTCGTTGTGGTGCAGAAGAAAAATGGGAAATGGCGAGTATGCATTGATTTCACCAATTTGAACAAGGCCTGTCCGAAGGACAGCTTCCCGTTGCCTAAGATTGATCAAATGGTGGATGCCACCACTGGGTATGAGCGTTTAACCTTTCTGGACGCATATTCAGGTTATAATCAGATTCCAATGGACCCCGCAGATGAAGAAAAAACTTCTTTTGTCACCGAGCGAGGAACATACTGCTACAAAGTTATGCCTTTCGGGCTAAAGAATGCGGGAGCAACTTATCAACGACTTGTTAGCAAAGTTTTTAAGAATCAAATGGGTAAGATTGTCGAAGCCTATATTGATGATATGGTGGTAAAGAGTAGGAAAAAGGATGATCATCTGAAGCATCTGCAAGAGGTATTTGATGTACTAAAGCGATATGGGATGAGGCTCAATCCGACTAAGTGCTCGTTCGGTGTGAGTTCCGGACAGTTCCTGGGACACCTGGTCAACCGCAGGGGCATCGAAGTTAGCCCCGCTCAAGCAGAGGCTTTGATTAAGAATGCCGAGCCAAAGACGATCAGAGAGGTGCAAGCCTTAACAGGACGAATAGCTGCATTAAGTCGATTTATTTCAAAATTGTCAGATCACTGCAAACCATTCTTTGACACAATTCGGAGCCATGGAAGGCAGGTCTGGGGGGATGAGCAACGACAAGCATTGACTCATTTGAAGCAATATATGCAGAATCCACCAGTCCTGTCAGCCCCAGAACCGGAAGAAAAGTTATTTCTATATCTTGGAGTATCTGGTGTCGCGACGAGTGCCGTTCTGATTCGTTGCAAGGAAGGGGTGCAATACCCGGTATTTTATGTAAGCAAAACACTGATGGAGGCAGAAAAAAGATACTCAAAGGCCGAACGGGTGGTACTTGCACTTGTAAATGCAAAAAGAAAGTTGAGGCATTATTTCGAATCCCACCCCATAGCTGTTCTAACAACTTTCCCAATCAGAACGCTCATGCACAAGCCAGAGCTCTCGGGCAGAATGACAAAGTGGGCCATAGAGTTGAGTTCATTTGACATAACGTATGAGCCGAGAACAGCTGTTAAAGGGCAAGCGGTAGCCGATTTCCTACTAGAATGTGATGCCGAAGATACGGAAGAGGACCTTAGAAGCGGCTCTTGGAAACTTTTTGTGGATGGCTCCTCTAACCAGATGGGGGCTGGGATTGGGATCAAACTGCAAACCCCAGAGGGTACTTCCTTGAGCCAAGCACTCAGACTTGAGTTCCGAGCCACCAATAATGAAGCGGAATACGAGGCGTTGCTGAATGGATTAAAGTTGGCCAGAGAGCTACAGATCAAAAGTTTGACAGTGTATAGTGACTCGCAGCTGATTGTTCGGCAGGTAAATGGTGAGTACGCAACCAAGGATGACACGATGGAGGCATATCGTTCTGCCGTTCTGCGTAGAGCCAAGGACTTTGCAAAGATTGAATTCATACAGTTGCCGAGGGAACAGAATGCAGATGCAGACCGTTTAGCATGCAGTGCTTCGAGTTGCGGTGAAACATTGGCGAGGGTGATTCCAGTAGGAATAGTGACCCAGCCATCCATTTTCGAAGAACCGATGGACTCTGACCCTTGGCAAGTCAACGTCATACCGTATGAACCGAGTTGGATTGACCCAATCATTACCTATATTCGAGATGGCGTTTTGCCTATGCAAAGGGATGAAGCTAGGAAACTCAAAAAGAATGCTGCCAAGTACGCCATCGTGCGGAACCAGCTGTACAGAAGGTCCTATTCTGGCCCGTACTTGAAATGTGTCACCCCCGCGGAGTCGCAGCAGGTATTGCGAGCTATTCATGAGGGTGTGTGTGGCAATCATTCTGGGGGAAGATCGTTAGCGCATAAAGCAATGACACAAGGGTATTTCTGGCCAAACATGTCAAGAGATGCGGAGGAGTTCTCTCGAAGGTGCGATAAATGCCAACGATATGGACCATTGATCCACCAACCACCTGAGGAATTACACGTAATGGCCTCGCCGTGGCCTTTCGCGCAATGGGGGATGGATGTGGTCGGTCCTCTGCCAACTGCAAGAGCTCAGAACAAGTATGTGTTACTGGCCACGGATTACTTCACTAAATGGGTGGAGGCAGAACCGTATCCTAGCGTGACTCAGACTCAGGTGAGACGATTTATTTGGAACAACATTATCTGCCGTTTCGGTGTTCCCAGATCGATAGTCATGGACAATGGCGCAAAACTCGACAGCAGGCAAGTAAGAAAGCTGCTGGAGGAGTATGGAATCAACCAGAAGTTGGCTGCAGTAAGTCATCCTCAGGCCAACGGACAAGCAGAAATCACAAACAGAACCATTTTCGCCTGCATTAAGAAGAGGCTGGAAGATCATAAGGGGAAGTGGTTGGATGAACTCCCGAACGTTCTATGGGCTTACAGAACCACCCCAAGGCAGCCGACTGGGGAGAGCCCGTTCGCAATGGCGTATGGTACCGAAGCAGTTATACCGGTTGAGCATTTAGTCCCCACTATCAGAAGCTTAGCATGGAGTCGGGATCAGAACGACAAGATGTTAAGATTGAACCTCGACATGATAGACGAAAGGAGAGACGCAGCGGCTATAAGGCTAGCATCGTATCAGCAAGTGCTGGCGAATAGTCACAACAAGAGAGTAAAACACAGGGATTTTGCCCCTGGCGATCTGGTTCTGAAAAGAAAGGTGGGGATGGTCAAAAAAATGATGCCACCCTGGGAAGGCCCATACAGAATTGCAGAAGTCATTGGCAAGGGGGCATATACGTTGGAAACCATGGCGGGAAGGTTGGTCAGCAAGCCCTGGAACGCCACGTCTCTGAAGAGGTACTACCAATAAAAGCTAAGTTCTGGCTTTAATTGGATGTTGTTTGTTGTCAATCAAATACGTATGAATGAGCAAGTTACTGGAATTTACAAAAAAGAATTTTCTTTTCCAACGGTCTACTATAAAAACTTAAAGCCAAGTGGCAAGTGACATTCTAGCCGAGCGCCAGGCACTTAAGCAAGATAAGTGGCAGCTGGCACTATAAGCCGAACGCCAGACACTTGCTAAAAATTTAAAGCCAAGTGGCAAGTGGCATTCTAGCCGAGCGCCAGGCACTTGAGCAAGATAAGTGGCAGCTGGCACTATAAGCCGAACGCCAGACACTTGCTAAAAATTTAAAGCCAAGTGGCAAGTGGCAAGTGGCATTCTAGCCGAGCGCCAGGCACTTGAGCAAGATAAGTGGCAGCTGGCACTATAAGCCGAACGCCAGACACTTGCTAAAAATTTAAAGCCAAGTGGCAAGTGGCATTCTAGCCGAGCGCCAGGCACTTGAGCAAGATAAGTGGCAGCTGGCACTATAAGCCGAACGCCAGACACTTGCTAAAAATTTAAAGCCAAGTGGCAAGTGGCATTCTAGCCGAGCGCCAGGCACTTGAGCAAGATAAGTGGCAGCTGGCACTATAAGCCGAACGCCAGACACTTGCTAAAAGCTTAAAGCCAAGTGGCAAGTGGCATCCTAGCCGAGCGCCAGGCACTTGCCGTAAACAAACACACGGCAAAGCTAATATAAAAGAAAAAAAGAGAAAAGATATGTATGTACTGAAGATGAGTTGAATAGAGCACAACACATAGGGAAAAAGAGTTCTGTCATTTCATTAATATTGAACATTGAGTTTACAAAAGAGAGATGTCCATCATTACAAGAAGATATGAAATAGAAGAATTCGAAGGAGCCCTAGCTAGACGCCTCAGTACCAACAGCATCCTGGTCGTGCCGACTCGCCTCCTCGGCCCCATCAGCCGCCTCACCTTCATGAGGTGGGGAATCAAGGTGAATGACTGAATCGTTCGGCTGGGGTTCAGCGTCAGCAGTGGCTATAGAAGGAACCACGGTTGACGATTGGGGAGCGGTCAGTGGCAGAGCGGTAGGAGGAGCTGTGATGATCCTTAAGGATGCGATGTCCTGGCACTCATCAAATATACGCTCCGCTTCGGTAGGTTCTGGGTCGACATAGACCCCCAGAGGTTCGATCCCCAGATCCTTGTCTACCTCATCCGGAGTGGAGCTGGTCTGTCCCTCATCCGGAACCCGGTCGGCGAAACCTTCCCGGAATCCTTGAGCATACCTAAGAGCACCGACCCTTGAGAACCGGGCGTGAAGGGCCAGCATCCCACCACCCACTCTGCTGATCGCGTCGATCAGAGCGGTACGCTCGTCCAGAGCTCTTCTTTCAAAGGCCATCCGAGCAGATTGTTCATCAGCTAGAAGGCGCTGGAGTTCTGCCTTCTCTTCTCTAATTGATTCCCGCTCGGTCTGCCAGACGCTCTTCTCAAGCTGGAGGGCGTCTTTCTCATCCTGAAGGGAATCATTCTCCTTCTTCAGGACATCTCTCTCTTGCTCGGTTTTGTCAAGCCGAACCAGCACCTCGGTATTCTTCATGGCAAGGAGGTCGTTTTCTTTATTAGCCACCTCCAGGCTGTCAGAATACTTACGGGCCCTTGCGTTCCCCATCTCCACCTGCTTCTGCATGGCCATCATCCTGAACAATGTCTGCATAGGTGCACATTAAAAACGGTTAAACCAATAGTCAGAACGGGCGAAGGCAAGACCAAGTAATATGAGAGAATTCATGAGTTAGAAAATAAAAGTCACCTCCATAGCAGATTGGGGAAAGCGACTGAACACGTCCTTCTGGGAAAGGCCCTTTGCCGCCTCAAGGTCCTTCGGAGTCCACATGCTCCTGTAGTAGGCCATAGCGGTCTGGCCATCCTTCAGCATGGTCTCGTTCGGTTTCACGAACGTCCCATCCGTTCGGGTGTACCGAGGGGCCCATGGCGGTAAGCTGGGGATAGAAGGGGGGCCTGAAGCAGAAGCAGAGCCACCAGCTACAGGAGGCCCAGAGGGAGAAGGAGCTCTGATCGCTCGGTGCAAGAGAGTACCCGGCCCAGAGACCCGGGTCCTTCTAATGAGAGGCTCCTCCTCAAGATCGATTTCACTGTCAGGATGAGGCCTTTTGCCTCGTTCTTTGTCCCGACCGCCCCCCGCAGCAGCAGGAGCTATGGTAGCTGGGGAGGGCGCGTTCTGGTTGGCAGCAGGGGCGCCGGCAACAGGGTTGGTAGCCACTGCGCTCGGGACAGTGTCAGATATGGTGGCTGAAGAAGAAGCTGACGCTGGAGAGGAGGTCGCCCCAGCAGCAGGAGTGGCTGGGGGAGTATTTTTCCTCCTGCCAAAAGAGGGAATCTAAAGTCTGCTCATGTTGTAGCCGAGTGATGAGAGCGCTAAGAGGTTGTCTGAAGTGAGGAGATCTGAGCAGGAAGGAATATCGTTCAGAACGTATCTCTTCAAGTAGTTACTCCTATCCCTGCAAACACTATAGCTCAAGTCATCACAAGGTATTCCCAAGGAGCGGCATAAGTAAGTGCAAAAACGAGGAACGCATGTTTCACAGGGGCAGTCATGTTTATGGGATTTGAATTTTTTATAGGAGGAGACAGAGCAGACACCAAAGGCGCTCGGGATTGGGTAACCCTCTGCAGCCGGCGAAGACCAAGCCCTACTAATGCCCACTATGCTATCCCTCCAACCCTTTTCAGATTTTATTGTGTCAGTACATACGGACATCTTCTCGAACGGGTAGAGGTGGTAGAAGGGCTCGTTAGTACGGATCTTACTCACCTTATAGCACAGAAGGAGGTCTATGAGGTCAAGGTCCAGATTTCTGTCACGCATCAACAAGAGCATAACAGATATGATTCTAAAGAAGTTGGGGTTGACCTGCAGAGGGGATATCCCCAATCTATTGAAGACATAACTAAAGAAAGGGTGCAGAGGGAACCTAACAACATTCAATTGAAGGTTCGTGAATAAGACTTCGCCAGGCAGGAGGCCGGCGCCGGTCGTAATATTAACGTCTTGGGGGCAAACCCTAACTTCGATGTTGTCAGGAAGTCTAAGTCTCATACGAAGAACATCCAGATCTACAACCATGGTGGAAGTGATAGAAGAATCTACAAGAGGGTAAATGGAAGCCTGCCGAAAGTAAAAAGAACGAAACTAACCTCGGAGGACTGCAAGATCGCTGGAAGAATGACTCTTGAAGGATTTCACCAAGGAAAGCTTAGCACTGTTCTAGAAAAGAGAGAGACTTGGCTGATGATGGAGACGGTAAAGGGAAGTGAAGTGGAATTCTAGAGCATTATAAAGGCGAGGGGGCCCGAGGGCCGAAGCGTCGGGAAGGCGAGAAATCCCTCGAGCCCCGGAACATTGATGTTGGATCTGACCGTCCGCTCCCCCACGTGGTTATCTCGAGCCGTCAACATCATGATGAGACGCCATCAATAATTACCCCTTATTAAATAAGGGGCAATTATGGGGGCAGTTGAGGAGGCCCCGGATGACACGGGCCAGATCCGACTCGCAAACATAGCATTCAGTCCGTACAGCTGGGCCAGCCCATAGAAGGACACTGCCATATGGGCCGAACGAGAGTAAGCCCATCAAAGGTGACCAAGGCTTACGAAGGAATAGGCCCAGATCCAGCAATTAGTAAATATCTTGTAAATATCTTGTAAATATCTATAAATAGGAGATGGAATGAAATGGAGGGGGATCTTTTTTGGGGTTGAGGTGTAAGAATTCTAGAGAGAGAAAGAGGAGAAGGAATTTCTTGTATCTTCAGTTTTCTCATTGATAAATAACAATTGGACTCCTGACAATGTGCGAGCTGAAATTATTGTTCCACTGTTAGACATGGGTTGTGCGTTGACCACAATTAATGTTGAAGTTTCGCTTCTTCGAGGAACGAGAGAAGGAGAGACTTGTAGGCGTGACAATGATCTGCACTCCTTTGGGTGCTGTATTGGTGACATTGTAAATGGAGGGAGAAGGGCTAACATTAGTGACTGTCCTTCAAAAAATGACTGCGGTCGGGGCGTTCGTTGAGTGTTTTTCAAGTGAAGTTGCATAGTGGGATAGTTAAGACTGTCATGGCTTATTGGAGGAAGAAATTTCGACCAATGGATCCGATTTGGACTGAATAGGAAGTTAAGGATGGATCGGCTATAGCCCTCTTGGCATAGAAATGAAATGTAGTCCATGTAATCATTAATGTCGTAGACTAGGCCGGGGTTCACTGCTTTGGTTGGGTTCATTTGGCCGGCACCGTAGGCAAATTCAGCATCACTAGCCACTCTTGAGCTCAAAGGTGTTGCTTTGACAAACAAAATATTTCACGGAAATGTTAGGGCATGCATGAATGTTTTTTATACATGCAAAATATATATCATTAATATAACTTAATCTTTATTGTAAGTAGTTCTTCTTGAAGTTATTTTGATAAAGATTAAGCCACATACAAAGGGTCATTCTATAATAAAACCTTATCAGGCTTATTGTAAGTAATTCTTTATTATTATTATTATTTTTGGGGAAGGTAAATTTTAAGTAATTCTATCCCTTGTAAATCAAAGAAGAAATGAGAAGATTGCTTATTCTTACAGGTTGTCATTATACCAGATTTTATTGCAGCCGGAGACCAACCCAGGCAGAATGACTTTACATAGGCAGCTACACCGCTAACGTACGGACATGCCATGGAAGTTCTAGTCATGAATGCAAATTTCGAATGTTGGGTGTCACATTTACACCCAGTAAGTGTCGTTAGAGGGGCGTATGCTGCCAAGATGCCAACACTCAGAGCTACAATATCAGGTTGTTCTATAATACATCAAATGAGCAAGTTTATTTGAGTACTAGGCCCTATTAGGGAAGAAGGTGCAAACCCTTATAATTAACACTAACACACACACATAAACCTTGAGGCTTGAACTTAAAAAAATAAGGCCGTGTTTGGTTGGTCTGTAACTCCAAACAACAGAATGTTTTCGATTCCTAACCTCTTTTTAAAAAATAGGAATAGTATTTTTGAGCCACTGACCCATTAGTCTAATAGTCCAATTCTAGTTACGAATAATGTGTCAAATATATGTTCTTTGGTTTTAGTCCAACTTTAATTATTCACTTATTTACTAGAAAAGAAAAAAAAAATGGCATGCATATTCTTTGGTTTTTCTATGAATTATTAACCTCATTAATGTAAATTGTGGTCTTTGGTGAGAGTGATGAACGAGTAGATGAAAAATTTGGAAGCAAACAAAGGGGCTTTGAGTCATGAGATTCTGTTTGTGTCGGAAGACTTTTCCCTTCATACATGATACACCCCATGATGATAATGTTGGTGGGGTCTACAGGCGAGCTTTAATTTTTGAAGTCTACGCTTATACTCCGTCACAAGTAAATTTTAATTTTTTTTCCCCGGGTAAATACAAGCAGTTAACTTTCACATGGACACGGGGGCGTTGTTCTTAATTTGGCCGAAGTGTTTAATTTTTAAAAAGTAGGACAGTCATTTCGGTTAGTGTTTTAGGCCAAATAGCATTGTTCTTTTTTGGCTTTAGTTTAAGATGTTTTTCTTCAAAAATTAGTTCTTTCTTGAGTGCATCACTTTTTCACTAATTAAGTTACTACTAAAGATTTTACTAATGGAGACCAATTGACTTGTAAATACAAATTAAGCTAAATAATCTTAATGAATTCAGAATTTAAAATTAGCATAGTATAAAATAGATTTTAAATTTCTTGTCATCTTTAGGTGGATAGCCTAGTAGTTAGGCTGAGTAGTTTGGCTCAAACATCAGAAGTTAAGAGCCCAAACCCATGTCGAGTTGGGGGCGAAGTGCATTCTGCCATTAGGGCTCTAATTGGCATGACAACATAATTTTGTGTATTTTAAGAAATTTTCTAATTGGTATTGTTATTTACACCAAGTAATCAAAACTTTAGATTTATCTCACATGTTTCATCATACTTTAATTAATACGGGTTTTGTAAACTGATGGTACTTCCTCACCTTCTAAAAAATACTTTTAATTAATCGATTCCCAAATAATCAAAAACCTTACGTTGGTCTATCATATTTCACGATTTGTCCAAGTTTATATGTAATCTTCCATCTTTTTCTAATTAAAAAATTCAATGTGTTCTTGCTGATACTCACCTTGGCTCATCTTATCTGTAGTCCATGTGGATCAAAACAAGATATATATGTCCTTATTAATTTTTATTTGATTGGCAAGTGTTTCACCATTTGATTGATTTATATACACTTCAATTATAGATTGGAGTTTCTTGATGGAGGAATCCTCAATAAAATAAAATCCATGTAGTGTGATAAACTAGATAAATTGGCAATTCATGATGCATCACGAAAAAGCTTACATCTCAAAGAGTTACAATACACATACACACACATAGTATTCCTAAATCACGTACATTGGATTATCTTCCATTTTTATTTTTGATCATGCGCTAGCTTCATCCTTTTTGCAAATTCATAACACTACATAATTCATTGCAGGGTAAGTCGATCTTCTCATTGATAAATAACAATTGGACTCCTCACAACATGTCTAGAGTTTCTCCATGAGAGCGAAGCTGAAATAATTTTTAAACCCTTAGACATGGGTTGCGCTTTCACCACGACCTTGAAATTCCGCTCTTGGAAGGCAGTAGAGAAGGAGAGACTCATAGGGTTGACAGTGATCTCCACTCCTTTGGGTGCTATAATGGTGGCATTGTAAATGGATGGAGAAGGACCAACATTAGTTACAGTCCTTTGGAAAACAACTGTGGTTGGGAGTTGAGTAGTGTTTTTCAAATAAAGTTGCATAGTGGGATAGTTAAGAGCATCATGACTTGTTGGAGGAGGATAATTCGAGCAATTCACATTATAACTGAATAATAAGGCAAGAATGGATCCACTGTAGCCCTCTCGGCATAGAAATGGAATGTAATCATCTTCATTACCAATGTTGTAGACTAGGCCGGGGTTCACTGCTTTGGTTGGGTTCATTTGGCCAGCACCATAGCCAAATTCAGCATCACTATCCAGGCTCAAAGGTGTTGCTTTGACAAATATTTCAAGAAAGTTTAATTAAGAAAATTATATAAAAAGGGCAAAGCCAAGTACACAAGGCTCTCAACATACTATAAACAAATTTAGGAGGATTATACAAAGGAATTATACTACAGTCAAAACTTTATTGTAAGCAATTCTTAGTTAAATTGTTTGGAAACTTTTGAATTTACATGGTGATACAAGTAATTCAAGTCCTAAAAAAATTGGTGATAATCAACTTAGTTAAAAATTAAAGAAGAAATGAGAAGATAGGTTAGTCTTACCAGTTGTCATTATAGCGGATTTTATTACAGCGGGGGGCCAATCCGGGTGGAATGACTTTACATAGGCAGCTATACCGCTAACATGTGGACATGCCATAGAAGTTCCAGTCTTGAATGTGAATTTCGAATATTGGGTGTCACCATTCCGCCCGGTAAGTGTTGCCAGAGGAGTGTATGCTGCCAAGATGCCAACACCCGGAGCTGCAATATCAGGCTGTTCCATAATACATCAAATGAGCAAGTTTATTTGAGTACTAGGCCCTATTATGTATGGAAGAAGGTGCAGACGGTTATGATTAACACCAACACACACACACACATAAACCTTCAGAATGTATTCTGATCCTGGACTTGGACCTCGAGACGAGTAAATATACATAAATGGAGCTGGGATTTTAAATTCTTGTGACTTGTATATCACTGCAGATGGTGATCTGAATGGCATAAAAACACCCAATCATTTCTTCTTCTATTAAATAATCAAACATTTTATATCATTCATAAATCTTGTAATATAATATATCTAGCAGTGGCCTCGTAATAGAATATAGATATATACCTTACAGAGTGTAAATAGTAGTCACTAATGGGTTCAGCTTCGGTGGAATTCACTGTGGTTCCTGGTGCCATGTAAATTTGGTCACCGTCATTGTAAAGAATCCCACCACTAATATTGTTGATAGTGCCGATCCCTCCAATGCTTTTGATATAAGAATCAGGTAGTTCCAACAGTAAATTGCACAAGACAAGTTTTCCTTTCACCTTCACAGGGTCTATTGAGTCTTCAACACAATAACTGTATACAAAACACACTATAAATTAAGTTCTATAAAAGTAAGAAACTGCTGCTAGGTTTCTCTATAAATAGAAGAAGAAGGAGGCCTTATGGAGACATCTCACGATCATTCAACTTCAGTTTTTACTTCTCTGCAATTTCATTCAGCCTTTAAATTGTATTTTACTTATGTTCGTAGGAGTAGCCTCTAGTGTTAGAATTCCACTTCTTGTACTCTGTATAAGAATTTTACTTATGAAATAAAAGTTGATGCTTGGCAATAGTCTCATCTACTTTTATTTTCTAAGTCTCTTAGAATAGATGAATACTTGTGTAATTTGTTTTACTCCCTTCATTCATTTTACTTATAGTGTTGAAAGTCCTCTTTATTGAGGCGTTGAAGAATCTAAAGGAATGGTCATCTTGCCTTCTAACAATCGCCTGATTCACTAAGGGCCGATTTTATATTCAGTCAGCACTAAGGATAGCTTGGCTATCCAACCCCTTAGGTCGAAAGGCTTTGGCACGCCACTAAAAAAAAAAGAGCCAAACATATATACACCTTGCATATAACTTTCTCGAAGATGTTATGGCTGCATCAGCCCCGAAAACAAGTGGGTACATTTTACGCTCAGGATTGAATGCGTTTACTCCCCTTCCCTGCATTAATTGCAGATGTATTAATTAATTCTACTTAATATTTCACGATATGATTAAGACTGCAATAAGTAAGTTGGGTTAGCAGAGCAGCTAACTAGCTATTCGAGCTTAGATCAATCAGTCAAACAGTTTCTTTAATTTGCTTAAATATATAATATTAATGAAATAAATAATACTTACTGAAGTGGTTTTTCCATTGCCTAATACAACTTTGCTCCTAAATTGTCGATCCATACCAGTAGCTGCCACGGTTAATATCCAGGGTGCATGGTTTCCGACGGTACCAGGAGTTGGTCCATCATTTCCAGCAGAAGCAACAGTGATGACACCAGCTCTCATGGCCAAAAATGAAGCCACTCCTATAACGTCCAAGAAATCTTCGGTCGGCGGAGAGCCGATTGACAAGGACAGTATATCAACACCATCACTGATAGCGGCTTCAACGCCTGCAAGAACGTCCATATCTGCACAACCCTCGCCGGCCCAGCACACCTTGTACATAGCCAATCTCGCCGAGGGCACTGCTCCGCGTGCAGTCCCTCTACCAAGTCCATATACGCTTGCATTTGCTACAACACTTCCAGCAGCTGTTGATGATACATGAGTCCCGTGGCCGTGCACATCTACCGGTGACAATATTTCCCCAGGTAAGAGTTCTTGGTCTGCCTTGAAGTATTTGGCTCCTATAAGCTTGCTATAACATAACACCAACACTAAAAATTATTAACATGATTAGTGGTGCTAGCTTAAAAGTTAATGAAATACTCCATATATAATTAAGGATTTGAATATTATACTTGTTGCATCCTGAAAAATTAACAAAGGGGCCACAACTTCCTTTCCATTTCACTGGTGGAGGACCCAATCCATCATCCTTAAAGCTTTCTGAATTTGGACTGATACCTGACCAGGGCACGTACGCCCCCAAATGACACATTATTAGTTTTCATTAAATTGAATACACAAACACACATACACACACAACATTTCTAACCTGTATCTAGTACACCAATAATAATGTCCCTCTCCATTTTCAAATTTCTTCTTACTGTTTGAGGAAAATCAAGAAAGTCCCACGATCGAGTTGTAAGTAGCTTTTGATATTGATTTTTGAAAACAGCACGCACCTCATCCATGCCTGGACATTCATTTTTTAGACATATATATAATTATAAAGTAATAATTAAACATTAGAAAGAATAATATTTAACAAGTTGTTACACATACCGGATAACTTTTTGGCTTCATCTCCAGATAGTTTTGCAGCAAATGCATTGAAGATTTTCGTGTAGCTATATACATGGGACTCCTTAGCATCAGCATCACTGTTTAAAAATGATCAACACATTATTTATATATACAAATATACACACAATCAACAATCAAGAGAATTAACGTTTCAATTAATTAATCAACCTTCCCTTCAAGGTTGAGAGGACATCAATGTGTGACTGAAACAAAGATTCCTCCTCAAGTGGACGATCTTTCAAGAAAACAATGTAAAATTCCTGCAATTAAGTTAAATATGTGATTATATACATGTATAATATTTGCAATGATAATGAGATCGAATGCTAAAACTATAAATTAAGTAAGAGAAGGTAAGTAGTGACATGCACCTTTTTTAGATCTCCATTTACAGCTACAAGACCTATCAAGGTAAGGAATAGAAGACAAAAACAGATTGGAAAGTAATGCATATATCCAATTCTCAACATCCTTGGAGACAGTACTTTCTGTTAATAAAAAGAAACCCAAGGCATCATTAACCAAATATATGTTGAAGGATATAAATATTAAAGTCACAATCTCTTAAACAATTTATCAGTTTAAATTTTTGTGAAGTAAATGATTGTTAACATGGTATTAAAGTCAAAGGTTTAAATCTCACAGTTCTATACATATGTTTAAAAATTAGACATAAAAAAAGTAAATCCTAAAAATGTGTATATATCGGTATAATACGAATGCTAATAAAAAATATATAGTAAAACATACTGTAGCAGTTACATAATTTTTTTTTTATATATATATGATAAATAGTGTTTTTTTTTTTTTTTTTTTTTTCAATGATATTTTAATAATAAATGAAACTAAGAGAGTGATGAAGTTGCAAAAGTATTATATAAAAATTATAGAGCTGTGTATTTATTTGTTTAGATTTAGATATATATTTTTAACTAACCAAAAGTCGCCAAAAAAGCAACCACAATGGGTAACTTATTGACTTTTTGCCCATGATACCCCAACCAACCAAGTCAAAGGGAGTTTTATGTGATTAGCCTAATGGTGTGAATTTAGTTTTTATATATATATATATTATATATATATATATATATATATATATATATTATTTCTTGAATAATAATATTTGAATTTGAATTTTTTGTTTTATGTATCACCGATTCACCATACTTTTAAGAGTTAAGTATAAATAAAAAAAAAAAAAACTCTTGCTACATGCAGTTTGTGCAAAAAGGCCATTGTTGTTCAAAAAACTCCCTGTATGTTTTGAAATTGGGCAAATAAGGACAATTACTCAAATTGAAGATTGAAATACCTAAATTAGCACATATATATGCTCAAATTTCTTTTTATTATACTCAAATCTATACTTCTGCAAACCCAAGCTATCCAGTTGCCAATGATTTTCTTTTACATTATATCACATCAGAGCCTTTTGGGACGCGGAATAAATTATTGAGTTGATTGCAATCCACAAAGAATTTCTCCAATTAAGTGAAAACCACAAATTTATTAATGCTGCATCTTATCTCCTAATTTAATTGTAATATAGAATTGATGGGTTCGCAAATACATGGATTTTTTTCTTTTAAAAAAAAATACGCTATTTTTTTGGGTGGTGTTTGGTGGCCGGATTTAATGGTTGAAAATCGGTGGGGACAAGCAGTAGTGAACCGGTGGTGTTTTGTGCCCTGATTTTTGGGTAGTGTTTGGTGGCCACCGGTTTATCTAGGTAATTAACTGTTATTGTGGTTGAATTGTTTTGTCAAATATATAATAGTTTAATCGTATAATTATTGTTCTAGAAATACTATTAGACGTCATCTTTTCAAAATCAGAAAGAAGAAATTGAGCATTCCTTATTTGAATAAGTAATTGGAGTATGCCGGCCGAGAGCTCCATGGATGATGACGTAGGCGCTTAAACTGTCTTTCAAATAGCACAAGATGAAGATGGGTAAGACATAATATATGTGCATGTGGGTTGATTCTCATGGTTTATCATCACAATAACAATATAAAGAGAGTATTATATAATGCAAAGAGATCAAATTAAGAAAGGCTATCGGGAAGCTAATAGAAATTGACCAGTGTTAATCACTTTGAGGGAGCTTCTACAAATCCAGAAGGGGAACAGAGAGATATACCTGTCTTTGCAGCCGCCTAAGAAAAATGTTGAATCCCAATGAGTAAGTTGAAGGGAAACTCGTCTATTTATAGACACTGCGAGTCTTGTGACATAATGATATATTTTTTTATTTTTAAAATAGTGTACGGGTGGTATGTGTGAATTTTTTATTAATTAAAAAATAAATAAATCTATATATACACTGTATGTATTAGATTTACATCATTTAATAGTGCACAAAATGTACTCAAACGTGATTAGAGACAGAAGATGATCGGGTCCCATATATATATATATATATATATATATACACCTAAGTAAACAAAGCAAAGGAGTATGTACGGTGCCATATAAAATACGTATGACCTAAGTCATACAACAGTAAGAGTGGAGTACAGAAGCAACAATGGACATAAAAAAAAAGAATAGAGGAAGAGTGGAGTACAAAAGCGGCAATAGACATACAAAAAAAAAATCCAAATGCGCTAAGTTTGAGAGCGAAAGTAACAAAATTTAAACTATACAAAGTCATGCAAGAGTGAGAGTAGAGTATGAAAGTGGCGCTTAAAAAAAAAATAAAAGAAAAAAAAAAAAATGTGCGAATGAGAGCAGGAGCGGCAAAATTTAAGACATACAGAAAAAGAATTGGAAGGTGTAGAGCGTGAAAGTGACTCGGGTTTAGAAGAATTGTGTGACTTAGTATAGTATGAGTGACTTCATGAATGATGTCATCAATTATGACAACACAAATAGTGCATCATCAATTAACGGTGCCACCTGTTTAGAAGAATCATGTAACTTAGTATAGTATGAGTGACTTCATGAATGATGTCATCAATTATGACAACACAGTGCATCATTAATTAATGGTGCCATCGGTTTAGAATAATCGTGTGACTTAGTACAGTATGAATGACTTCTTGAATGATGTCATAAATTATGACAACAGAATAGTGCGTCATCAATTAATGGTGCCAGAATTAGATATTTTTAAGAATTATTACATATAAATGGTGTTAATGACCCATTTATACTATTTGATGGAGTCAAAGTTTCATAATTTCAAAAAAATGAAATTGACCAAAATGTTGATATGAACATAAAAAATATTATTCATTTGTCAAAATGTATCACTTTTAAGCACATGGATACCAATTTTTGTGCACATAAATACCACTTTTAGACACATATGTACCATTTTTTGACAATATAAAAAATTATTGTATACTTTTTCTGCTATTTTACATGGGTGCGAATATGAATTGAAGTGAAGTATGGCGGTTTTCTTAAACAAAAAGACACATATGAATACGGTTAAACGTATTATATTATTTATTTTATAATTTAGAATAAAATATTCCTTTTGTCTCAAAATAGTGGTCTATCTTGAGAATTAGACAACTTTATATTTCAGGACAAAGAGAATTATTTTTACATAGCATAATATTTAATATCAAAATTTTACTGGTTTTGAAGTAATAATACAACAAAATCGAATTACTAAGTATATTTTTAGATGCACGTTCAAATAAAATGTCTGACAAAATCGATATTCATGTTGAAAGATGAGTTTTTTTCGGAAAGCGTACAAATATTGACTGAATTTTTTTTAATTATAATAATTATTTTTGGATTCAAATTTTGGATAGTTGGATATCCCAATAATGTGATAAGGGTTTATATGATGCTTAAATCGTAAATTCTTCAAAAAAAAAAATAAAAAAATAAAAAAATAAAAAAATTAGTTTATGTTTGCATTGGTCTTGGCCATCCACCCTTGAGTGGACTTTCGATTTGACTTGAAATTTGTGAATAGCATATGGAGAACAAAAAAGTGGTACTTATGTGCATAAAAATGGTACCTTTATACTCAAAATAAAAATAGTATATATATATATATATATATATATATATATATATAAATGGTATCTTTTAGCAAATGGTTTTTTCATATTCAAGCCAAGATTTTTGTCAACTTCATTTTTTCAAAATTATGAGACTTTCACTCTATCAAATGATAAATATGAATCACTAACACCATTTATATATAATAATTCCATTTTTTATTATCTTCTTTTTACCGATGGACCATAGACTTAAAGTGAGTGACAAGAATTTTAGAGCTTTGCTCAATTCAGTTTTAAAAACACAATTTTAAAATTTCAATTTTGAAAACAGAAGATAGTTTTTAGATGATTTAAAATTTGACTTAGTATAATATATTGCTATGATATCATCATAATTCAATAGTGTAGTTTATAAGGACAATTGCTAAATTATATATATGGAATTTAAATTCAATGAGAAAATAAGCTAAATGTGTTAATGGATTAGATTTTTATCCAAATTAGATTCAATAATATTGAATTGTTTAATTCAATAACTTGTTAACATTCTGAAATGAAAATTTCATTAACTAAACAAATCAAATATAGATTATGATCAATTTAATTCGATAATTATTCGATTCGACATAATATATTATATTATATTACTTTAAACATTTATAATCTAATTTGATCATATATAAATATTATATATTATGAAAATAGTCTTATCATTATTTACTTTTTTTTTTGGGTAAATATTATTTACTTATTTTCTTCTTCCTTCTCTTTATTTTTCTATTTATTATTTTTATATTTTATTTATCTCTTATTTTCTATCAATTTTATTCTAATTATTGTTTGTCATTCATTTTTGATATAATAATAATAATAAAATACTTATCAATTCGAATTATCAAATATGAATTTATTTACAAAATATTCATCAAGCATCGGATTGTAACTAAATCAGTCTCGAATTCAAAGACTTTGACGATAATGTAGGAGTGGTCTATAGGTGAGCCTTAATTGTTTTTTTTGGATAAATAGGTGAGAGCTTTAATTGTTTCTTTCAGTAATTAGGTGAGCTTTAATTTTTGAAGGGTACATATGTGTCGTTAGCTTAGAATTTTTAATCTACAAAGACTTAGCAGTGGAAATGAAATGTTTCAATAGTACTACATAGTTTATATGGACAATTGCTTCATTATATATATGGAATTTAAATTCAATGAGAAAATAAGCAACTAAAACTTTATGAATAATGTGTTAATGGATCAGATTTTTATTCAAATTTGATTCAATAACTTTGAATTGTTTAATTCAATAACTCATTAACATTCTGAAACGAAAATTTCATTAACTAAACAAATCAAATATAGGCTATGATCAATTTGATCCGATAATTATTCGATTCGATATTATATTATGTTACGTTAAACATATACAATCTAATTTGATCATATATAAATATTATATATTATGAAAATTGTCTTATCATTATTTACTTTTTTTTGGGTAAATATTATTTACTTATTTTCTTCTTCCTTCTCTTTACTTGTCTTATTTTTATTATTTTAATTTATTTATCTCTCGTTTTCTATTAATTTTATTCTAATTATTGTTTGTCATTATTTTTTGATATAATAATAATAAAATACTTATCAATTTGAATTATAGGATATAAATTTAGGGAGGCGATATTTGCACTCTACTTTTCTCTATTTGCACTCCACTTATCTTTTTTTTTTATAAATGAAATGATAAGAAGTTCCTTGAATTCATTAATGCATTATGCCTTATTTTATAATGCTATAACTACCCTTTATACAACTTAAATTTTTTTTCTTCACAATGCTATACTTTCTTTTCTTTTCAGAGGTTCTCTCAAAGAAGATAATTTATTCTATAATGATAGTTTTATTTTTGGCAGTCAAAAGAGATAATTTATTCAATAGTATTTTTTTTTTTAATCAAAACAAATAATTTATTCAACAAAGTTAACTACTTCTTCTTCTTCTTCTTTTTTTTTTTTTTTTTTTTTTTTTTTTTTTTTTTTTTGTGTGTGTGTGTGTGTTTGTGTCATGTCAAAAGAGTAACTTTTTATTTTTTTTATTGGTCACGTCAAAAGAAATAATTTATTCTATATATATATATATATATATATATATATATATATATATATATATATTTTTTAATCCTCTTTTTCGTACTTTTTTATTTTGATCTTGACAAAAGAAATAAATTCCTCTTTTTCGTACTTTTTTATTTTGATCTTGACGAAAGAAATAAATTCTTCAATATATATATATATATATATAGGGTTTTTTTGGCTGTAAAAAGAGATAATTTTTTTTAAGGTTTTTTATTTTTTGGTCCGGTCAAAAGAGAATTTATTCAATATAAATTTTTTTTTGGTCCTGAAACAAAATATTATTCAATTGTTATTTTATTTTATTTTATCTTGCCAAAAAGAAACCTAAAATATTAAAGATTAAAAATAAAGAAAGAAAATCTAAAAGGACAGTTGTGTCATTTAAAAAGTAATAATCATATATTTATAAATTTAAAAATATAATTGTTATTTTATATAAAATTATAATACAAACTTAAAAAAATGAAATACGAATAATATCTCCTTAAATTTATCTATAAAATATTCATCAAGTCATCGGATTCAGACGGCAAAAGAGACTTTTGACAATAACACAAAAGTGGTCTACACGTTAGCGCAGAATTTTAATCTATAAAGGCTTTAGTAGTCAAAATGAAATGGCTTTTTTTTCCATGTGGGAATGTAATGTTTGAAAAGTCCTGCATTCGTGTTCTCCCTATCACGAGTAGTTAACACTTCGCTTTCATAATAGGAAAATGATAACTTTGTTCTCTATCACGAGTTGCTGGCTGACTGACTGACTGATTGGTTGACTTCATTGCGATGAAATAGGACCGCACATTTCGGCTGGTGAGCATTAGTCTTCTTCCCAAATTAAACCAGTCATTTTCTTAGTTCTATCCTTATTAAAGACACGATGCCATGTTGAAGAATATTGATGCTAATAGCCCATGATATTTGTTTATTTGTTTTAATAATGTTATTTTATTTAAAAATTTTTTCGCGATTATAAAAGATGTTTCTCTCGATTATAAAAGATGTTTCTCTCTTTTCTGTATAGGAGATTCTCTCTACTGAAATTAGTAATCAAGCTCCTTAGGAATTAGCATGCATACTGATAAGAGATACCAATATGCAAAAGTTAGTACTATGAATATGAATAAGAGTCACACAAATCCCGACTAGAAATTATTAAATTATTCTAAATCATTGATATTTGACGAGTGAGTTAAATTCAGATACTTGGATTGAAAAAAAAATCTCACAAGAGTGTATTAATATATTATAAAAAAAATTTAACATTAATTTTTATTAAATTAATTTATCAAGTGTCAAATGCACCAGAACCATTTACTAATTTCTTCACATGGACTTATTTCCATCCCAAAAAAAATAACAAATAAAAAATCAACAAGAGGTAAGAGTCATACAGCTCTCTCGTCCCTAGTTAATTTGAAGCTTGAAAAACTTTACATGGTAGACTATGACATCACAAATCATTTTAATGGGCCCACCTAGCCTCATCTTATATGTCAATTACCATGTGGATTATTGAAGAAGGTATATCATATTAGGATCTATTAATTTTTATTTGATTTGAATGTGTGTGACCAATTATTATTATTTTTTGATAAGTAAAGTGTGTGACCAATTATTTGATTGATATATTCAAGATTTGGATTTTTTGATTATGAAAATCCTTAATAAATGACCAGCCATACACATCATGAAAGAAATTTCTTGATCTTCATTATGAATAAAAATATGACAACGTTTTTGTTTTCCTATCAGGTCACTTACTCTCTTCATAGACTCACCTCTCTCTCTCTCTTCCCAAAAAAAAAAAAAAAAATCCAAGTAAAAATTCCCCAATACCAAACCCTAGAATATTGCTAAGATCATAGAACTTGAATCTTTTCATGGAAGGCCTACAAACTCTAGGAATGGATACTGATCATTCTTTCACACCCAAAGAAAGGATTCTCGCTTCCCCAAGCACTGTAAGAAAACTTGGACGGCAAATTTGAAGAAACTACCGGCCTTAAAATTAACAACTAACAATGAGATTAAAAGTATGGCAAGCTAGAGGCCTTATATATATATATATATATATATATATATATAAACACACATACACGTACCCAAAAGTACATATAAATTTATAAATCAGACAGTATCTTTTATAAGGTTATATCGTTTCTCTTGGGGAAATTTTCTCCCTCTCTGGTTTCTTTTCTTAATTTGTTTTAGGTTTTTTATCCTTTATCCTACTTTCTCTCCTCAAAAATTATTTTTAAATTACAATTGGCTGCCAATTCAAATGTATATCATTCATGAAAATATATCATGAAAATCCATATAGTGTGATAAATTAGATAAATTGGTAATAAATATTCATGATGCATTACGAAAAGAGTAGTGATAGGAAACCGAATGGTTATCCCCGAATTGTCACCGAATCTAATGTGGTTAAACCATGTCAAATTCATTACATATTTCTAAAGAGTGAAAATTTAAAGTCATCTCTCACCTCACGTGTCTTGAGTGAGTCCTATACCAATCATAGTTGTCTTCAACCTCAAGACATGGGTTCTATTTACAGAAAAATAGTCCACCATTTTTGACCTACAATCTAAATTCAAACTCCTTCCCATCAATGATTTCAAAACGAAAAGAAAAAATGAAGTGAAGAAAATAAAAAGAAAATTGGGGAAAATCCTAATATAATGAAGGTGCCATTATCTGCTAAAATTGTTTCCCTGATCAGAAAACAAAAGTAAAAAATTAGCAAAGAGAATATACAATAGAAGCATATATGTATACATATACACATAGATATAGATATGAGTGTATCAATATCTATTTGGAACTGGATATCACCGGGAAGACCCGTCTTCAATATTGTACCGAGGGGACTTCGTATTGGCTAAATTTCTTCTTAATAGCATTCCATTATTACACATATTTATTTGTTTGTTTGGATCTATCGATTTCGTTCCCATGAGTGATATTGAATCCTACATGTCTTAAAAGACATATAATGAATCTTACCTATCTTTAGCCACATCAGATTTGGTGAAATTTCGGAAATTACTATTTAAGTTTTCTATCATTATTCTTACGAAAAAGATTTTCCAATTTATAGCATTACTCTGATGCAAGTTAAGACTAATGCTTCTCAAACAAAGCTTACATGCATCTCAGTTTTACCATACCTTCAACTTCAAGAACAACATTCACACATACACATCCACAAACAAACGCATATGTATATGTTGTACTCCTAAATCACATTGGATTATCTTCCAATTTTATTTCTGATCATGCACTTCATCCTATATGTAGTTTCATAACACTACATTGTCCACTGCGGGGCTGGTCGATCTTTTCATTGATAAATAACAATTGGACTCCTGACAATATGACTAGAGCTTCTCCATGAGAGAAAAGCTGAAATTATTTTTTCACGTCCCTTCGACATGGGTTGCGCTTTCACCATGACCTTGAAGTTTCGCACCTGCAAGGCAGTAGAGAAGGAGAGACTAATAGGCTTAGCTGTGATCTCCACTCCTTTGGGTGCTGTAAATGAATAGAGAAGGACCAACATTAGTGACCGTCCTTCGAAAAATAACTGTGGTTGGGCGTTGAGTGTTTTTCAAGTGAAGTTGCTTAGTGGAATAGTTAAGAGCATCATATTTTTTTATCAAATAGTTAGGCAAGAACGGATCCACTGTAGCCCTCTCGGTATAGAAATGGAACGTAATCATAGATCATCATAATTAATGTTGTAGACTAGGCCGGGGTTCACTGCTTTGCACCGTAGGCGAATTCACAATCAGCGGACAATCTTGAGCTCAAAGGTGTTGCTTTGACAAACATTTCAAGTAAGTGTAAGGCCATGCATGAAAATAGTATAAAAAAGACTAGCCGAATGCAATCTATGAGAATTATAGTACAAGAAAAAAAGCTTTTACGAGGGGCCAAAACCACCGTGAAAACTTATTCACGGCGCATTGTAGGCCCTCGTCTATGATGGTTGCCGTAGAAAAGTTTACTATGTCTTTTTTTTTATGAGGATTTTCACTACTTGTAAATAATATAAACCATTCACGGCTTGTAACTGTGCATGGATTAGTATATGACCTTTTATTTACGGGCATGAATATATAAATAAAACACCATTAAGTGCTAGCTGATTAATCATCCATAACCTATAATTGGCATCACTTTCAACTATCATTCAATTCAAAAAACATTTCAACACATCCTATATGGTAATGCAAATTGCAATAACCAAAACAATCTCTTGAAATACCCTATTAAACATATCAAAAGATTTTAAAAATTTTTACAATTCAAAAATTCAACATTTATCAGTGTGCTAAAACAATTCACCATTTATCAATGTTCCAAAACAGGAACTAAATCCATTTGTCAAGAAAATTATCAATTTCCTAGCACTTCTGTTGAAAAATTTATAAACCTTCTAGCACTTGAGTTTCAGTCTGCACTTATCAAAAAACCATTTTATTGTCTATAGTATACAATCCAATCAAGTAGTTGCATCACACAAGTCTCAAATTTAGTATGCTAATAACAAAAGGGAAAGAACAAAATTATCATTTATGAATCAAATGGAAATCATTATCATTCACAAACAAAATGCAGCCAAGAAACTATTACCAAAAAGTACCAACAAAACAGCATACAGATATAAACAAAACCAAGACAAGAGAAACTATTGCAAGGATCAACTAATTTAAATATATAAGATCATATGGCAGCTTCCAGTTACATACATATGGAACGTAACGCGACAAAATGTACTTGATTTTTAATGTAAGTAGTTCCAACCCTTCAAAAGAACTCGTGTTCTTCTAGTTCCAACCCTCTGTGAATAGTGGATCAGGGCTTGCTTCCTCCCAACCCACTCACACACCAATCCACCCAAACATTATTAATAATTTGTCTTCCTGACCTTTTGTTTCCATTGGAGTTTGACACCTCCTCTAGCTTTCCTTTATTAGAATTACTTTTTTGGTTTAACATTGACATATCTCATCTAGATTTTCTTAATTACCGTTGCTTTGTTGGCTTGAGTGACCACCTCTTAAGGTTCAAGCATGGGCAGGGTTGTGTGTGTGTGTGTAAATTTACCTATAAAAAAATTACTAATCAATCAATTAAGAAGTACAAAGTCAACATCCATCAATCGACTAAAAAGTACAAAGTCACCATTCAAAATCGACAATGTCACCAACAGGCCAGTGGCCTAGTGGTACCAAACCCCTACTTCGCAAAGAAAGGTCAGAGGTTCGAGCCTCCGTGGAGGCATGTGTGTGTGAGTGCCCAACTAGGTAAAAAAAAAAAAAAAATTCGACAATGTCAAACCATCTCTCAATTAATGTTTCCTCAAATCATAATTAAGACTAAAACATTAGTGATAATTTTAATATTTTTAACTAAGAAGAGATTTGGGATTTTAATTTATCAAATCATAACAATGAGTTGTCTCCATTTGTTACTGTCAAAACGTCACTTTCTTGCACCAATTGAATCCCATTTTTTTTAAAAAATGTGTATACGAGAATGGTTTTCACCAATTAAAAAAGGGTAGGTAATAGAACATGTTTGGCACATGGTAAGGGCTAGCTCTTGCTTCTCCAACTACACCGATTGGGACTGCTTTCTTTTTTGATAGATGTTGATGTAACAAATTCCTAATCTTGCATTGCTTTCGCCCATCAAACCAAAGGAAAAAAAAAGAGCATATAATATATATACACACACAAACACACACAGTCACACATATATAAGATTGTCACATCATTGAATTTGTATTTATAGAAGCTAGCATATCATGAGTTCAATATAATTTTTGAACTCCATTCCTACACTAACTAGATACAAGCTAGTGAATAGTTCTTTGTAATCAAAATCTATAATCAACTAAAAGTTCATATACACAATGAGGTTGCAGATAAGTTGCTTATTTTAAAATAAACACGGATCATGAATGCAAACCAAACTTGAAATGCGATGAATGAAAATGAAACTCCATCCACAACAATTTCCTGACCTCCATTTATAAACAATAATAATAATTAAAAAAAATGATCACTTAAGGCACGTGACCCCCTGTACACCGCAAAATTGGTCACTTAAAGGCACGTGACTCCCTCGAGCATGAGTAAAAAACATTAAAAATGTGCAATCATAAAAGAATATTATCAAACGGAAAGGCATATAACTTACAAATTTTGATGTACTTGATAGGCCATGCAATTGTAGTTGCTTTAACATATGCCTCTTTCAAATCAAAGCAACGAACTTTAGACCTATACAAGGGCACACTGGCATCAATGCCTTTAGCGATCCATACTTTGTGCTCCAGTTTTATGCTCATTTGAAGCTCCACAGTTGAAAATTCAAATTTTTTATAATGATAAAAATGACAAGAACAATGTCTAAACTTTTATAAGTAAGGATATTTAAGTTATAATAACCTGTCACCAAGGTGCATCCATCCTTTATCCATGACTCCTCACTAATTTATTCAATCATAAGTGACTACTTCTACAAGAAGTGATCGATAACCTAAAGCAAGATGTAAAGTTATATCTATAAGAAACCCACTAAAAATATTTGTTCATCCATGTACATTATAACAAAATTCAATTCAAAACACTTGATTTTGAGTTCAGAAGCAAAATCTAATCAAGAATCATGCAACATCTCACATGTATGTATCAGAATTTTTTTTTTTTTATTTTTATTTTTTTATCTAGATAACAACAATTTATAATGTTTTTAAAAAAATATATGTATGAGAAACCTATATCAATGTCTGAATTTAAATAATAAGGAGAATGACAAACACTTATACGCTAGCCTAAAAGAAAAATGAAATGGTTTAGATAAATGATTGTTATTAACAAAGGAAGAACAATAAGAATAGTAACTTAGTAGAAACCATCTGATGAGTTCCTTTCTTAAAATTCATCAACATATAATGAGTTAACTACATAACTTGTATATTAGCACTATATTAATATACTTTAATAGGATGTTTACTTCCATTAGGCCAAATTGCATTAAGCCACTCAACAACCATCACTTTGTGGCAAAATACTCTTTGAACTACATCAACTCTACCAAAAAAGTTCGAAAAAACACACCACTAAACTGAGAAAAAAATCAAGTGAAAGATGGTATTGAATACGCTTGCTCCAACCTAATACTGCACTTGTTTGTTAGTTTCTGTAGAACTTTGGCAGACAGTGAGTTCTTACCACACAAGTTCTACAAACCCCATATAAGAAAATATACCAAAATCACTCTTAAAAACACCAGTTTGGTTAACACTTGAAATTAAATTCTCTCTTTTTTTCCTAAGTTTTGGACTCTAAAAAGCTCTATATTTTTAACCTTAGCAGAATCTATATGATACTAACAATGTATAGTCAGTGTCAATATGTATAGAAACTGAAATGAAAGATGGACTATAGTAACATAAACAACGGAAAAGACAATTGTGCAACTTGAGTTCCATGGGATATCTATAGTTGACCTGACACCAAGTGAAATCAAACTGAAGGCATATAAAGTCCGAAACATTTTCTATTTAAACTCAATTCATAAGTTTAATTAAATTATACAATTTATTAAAATCTTTGAAAAATTAGAACGCTAAAAAGCATGGACATGGATACAGACACGGATGTATATTTTTTTTTACAGACAAGGCAAATATTAAAAAATGTTAACTCAGAGGTCAATTGAACAAAATAGGAGTTTTCAGTTCCACAAAATATCAAGTCTGTCAAATTTAAAAATCTTCTTTACAATTGGTTTGTCATCTAGAAGCTAGTGAAATCAAGACTATGTGTGTGTCAATGTGTGCAAGTGTGTGTGAAAAAGAAAGCAAGTGGAAGGAATTGAACAGAGAGAAGTTGGCTTTGCTTACCGATCAGACAAAGGGTCACTTCTTTATAGAACAGAATTTTGCTCTCAATCAACACAGCTACATCTCATCAGCCCCCAGAGAACGAACAATGCAATCTTCCTCGTCAATAAAAGAATGACCAATAATTTCAAAGATTTGGGCGAAGCAACGAAAAATGATCAAATCTGGGTCATATGTACGAGAAAGGGAAGATATTACATACCTATTATTTTTTATTGAGAGCGAAATTAAAAACACAATCTCCGGATTTATGGTTTCGTTTCTGAGCCGTGTGTTATCATTTAGGGTGTGTTTGGATAGTATTAGTTATGAGAGAAAAGAAAAGAAAAGAAAGGATAGTATTAGTGAGAAAAGAAAAGAAAGGATAATAATAATTTCTATTTGTGTTTGGATAGACAGGGGAGAAAAGAAAAGAAGTGATAGTTATTTTTGTTTGGATAAGATAGAGGAGAGAAAAGAAAAGAAAGGATAATAGACAAATTACTTTTTTACCCTTTCATAACCATGGGACTTGGATGGAATAATAAATCTGTGTATTAATTTGTGGAGGCTAATTTTGGTATTATCAAAATACCACTAAAATCACTATCCTTTCTCTCACTATCTCTCCCTATCTTCTCAATTTTGAGGAGAAAGCAAATAAGAGATAAGGAGGGATAGCTATCCCTCCCTATCTCTCCTTATCCCTCCCTATCCCTCCACTTAAGTTACCCAAACACAAACTTACACTATCCTCTCTTTTCTTTTCTCTCCCTATCCCTCCAAATCAACCCTACCAAACACACCCTTAGGGCTTAGGGGTCCCTTCTATGGTGACCGGAGACAGATATGACGATGGTGACCAGAGACGACGATGGAAAGCCCCTTTGCAGCGAGATGTACACGAGAAGATTTTTTGTGTTAGGGCTTATCAAAGAGGAAAAGAGGTCTGTTGAGCCGGGTTTGTGTTGCTGAATATTTTTTAATTTTATGATAAGCCCTAACACAAAAAATATAGCAGAGGCCATAGAGTAGAATATAGTTACCTTTCACAGTGTATATAGTCAATAATTGGTTCAACTTCGGTGGAATTCACTGTGGTTGCTGGTGCCATGTAAATTTGGGTCAGTGATAAGAGTTAAATAGTTGATGATAGTGCCGATCCCTCCAATGCTTTTGATAAATTGCACGAGACAATTTTTCCTTTCACGACAGGGTCGATTGAATTTTCAATACAATAACTGTGTATAATAATCACATTACAAATGAAGTTATAAAAAAGTAAGCCTTTTTCAAACACGTATTATATCTATATATATATATATATATATATGTTGATTTTCTTGCATTGTCCTTGCTCGCATATGCCTTGGCTGTATCAGCCCGCTCACAAGTGGGTACAATTTTTGCTTGGGGTTAAATGCGTTTACTCCCCCTTCCCTGCATTATAAATGTACGTATTAATTGTACTTAATTCCCCATATGAAAGAATTGGGAGGCAAGATGCGTATAAATTACTCCATATGAATTGCTTGAAATTAGTGGTATAGATTAAAATTTGCGTACATAACCTATGCATAAGCAAAGGAAAATGATAAAAAGTGTCAATCGATTTTTATCTAACTATTTTTTTATTTTCTTATTTAGAAAACACTATACTTGTTGAGAAAAGAAATATATGTCATTATAATTGATTAAGTTTTTTTTAAGAAAAAAAAATTCTTAAATGAAGTTCTAGTAGCCTTTTATTTTTTATATGTTTCTAAATTTATTATAAGGAATTTTAACTATGTGTTTTTTTTTTTTTTTTTTTTTTTTTTTTTCCGGAAAACACTATATTTATAGAGAAAAGGGCATTAATGATCATATTAAAGGGTAGATATGTTATTATAGTTTTGTCAGAGGTCAAGTTGCCAACTTTTAGTAGATGAGGGACTGAAATGCTTGAAAAAGAATAATTCAAGGGTTTAATTTTGCAACTTTGAAAAAGTTGAGGAGAGATTTTTTTTTTGGCACTTTTTCAAAATTTTTATTATACAAAAATTATGAAAGTACACGTCTTTAAATCCTAATTTTGACAAATGATAGTAGTTTCAAGTTTTGAGGTTTCACATGCAGCACTAAATTTAGCTATTTAAGATCATGAGATAGATGGGACCAAGCTGTAAGATTCGTATGGTTTTTTAATTTGTTTATTTAACATTAGGGAGAGTATTTGCACATTTATAGAAATTTATTTATTTATTTATTATTTATTTTTATTTTTTAACTTTTCCCATATTATGGATATTTCACAAATTTCAATAAGTAATAAATTATGTTTTGATCAATTTTTTTTTTTTTTTTCCTTGGTAAATCACCACATCATTGGTCTACTCATTGATAGATAACAATTGGACTCCTCACAACATGACTAGAGCTTTTTCATGTGAGCGAAGTTGAAATAATTTTTGCTGGATATGGGTTGTGCCTTTGCCATAACCTTGAAGCTTCGTTTCTACGACGCGTGAGAGAAGGAGAGACTCATAGGCTTGACAGTGATCTCAACTCCTTTGGATACTGTAATGGTGGCATTTTAAATGGATGAAGAAGAACCAACATTAGTGACCGTCCTTCGGAAAATGACTGTGATTGGAAGTTTTGAGTGTTTTTCAAGTGAAGTTGCATAGTGGGATAGTTAAGAGCATCATGGGTTGTTGGAGGAAGATAATCCTATTTACACTGAATAGTAAGGCGAGGATGGATTCACTGTAGCCCTCTTGGCATAGGAATGGAATGTAGTGTCCAAGATCATCGATGTCGTAGACTAGACCGGGGTTCACTGCTTTGCTTGGGTTCATTTGGCCAGCACCGTAGCCAAATTCAGCATCAGTACTGTCCACACTTGGGGCTCAAAGTTGTTGCTTTGACAATTGACAAACAATATATTTCATGGAAGCACAAGGGCAAGCACAAAATTTATATGAGTAAGTCAAACAAAGTGCAGTAATATTTAATATTATTATGTAAAAACTTTGTTGCATGTAAGCAAGTAATTCTTCTCTAAATTGCTTTGAAGCAGAGTGTATCGATCGCTTGTGTAGTATCTACTACATATATTGTTATATACTAGCTGTAAATAATTCAAGTCCAAAGTATTGGTGGTAATCAAGTTAATTAAAAATCCAAGAAGAAATGAGAAGAAAATTTGGTCTTACCAGTCGTCAGTATAGCAAATTTTACTGCAGCGGTAACCAATTTGGGTGGAATGACTTAACGTAAACAGCTGCCCTGCTAACGTGTGGACATGTTATGGAAGTCTCAGTCATAAATGTACATTTTGAATATCTGAGTGTTATCTTTATGCCTTGCAAGTGTCTTCAGGGAAGTGTATGTTGCCAAGATGCCAAAACCAAATGCTGCAATATCTGGCTGTTCCATTTTACATCAAAGAAGCGACGAGTAATTCATTTGAGTACTAAGCCTCCTTATAAATGGTTGACATTGATTTTATTTGGTTCATGGATATATGAAAGTGCAAACCTTAAACACACACAAAGAGATAGACCTCGAGAATGTATTCTGATGATAGACTTGGACCCCGAGAAGAGAAATATGGGATAAATGGAGCTGGGATTTTAACTTCTTGCGAATTGCACAGAACCGGTCCCAATCATTAATTTCTTCGTCTTAGTGGTCAAAAATTATATATACATGGTCAAGGGCAGATGTAGGTATGGATTCTGGTGGGCTTGAGCCCACAATTTTTTTTTTTTTTATTATACTAATAATAGCCCAACCCAAAAAAATAATAATTTATTAAGAGTATTAGCCCACTCCAAAATTAGCCCATCCAATCAAGCCTAAGGCAACTCAGTCACCATACTAAAATAAAGGCCCAAGCCAAATAAGCCCAGGGTCGGCCCTGACCCAAGGCATTCACCTATAGCCTCAAAATTTATAGGCCCATCCACAGAAAAAAAAATTATTTTTAGGGCAAATCAATTCAGCCTCCCCAATCGCCTCCATCTCTATTCTCGTTCTCAACTCTGAACTTGCTCTCTCTCTCTCTCTCTCTGCAACTGCAAACTACAAAATCTACAAGAATCAGAAGTTCAAAACCCATATATTTCAGCTTATCTATTTGTCTGCAAGAATCAAAAGTTGAAAACCTTATCGGCATATCATTTCAGATTGTTCAAAAATTCAAAACCCATATCTTTCAGTTTCCATCGCCTGATGTTCCAGTTCGGGTTCGCCGTTCGCAAGCTTCAGCCGCTGTCTCTCAACTCTCAAGCTTGCCCCCCCTCTCTCGCTCTGCAACTGCTAACTTGTATGCATGGGTTTTGTTTTAATTTTTTTTCTAAATCAACTAATCAAGGTTTGTAAGTCTTGTTTTGCAAACTAAATCCTATTTGGTGAATTTTTTTATGATCTTATATATATATATAAAGTAACAAAATTTGCATTGCATTTTGAGGTAATCACCGTAATCTACATTTTATTTCAGCAAAACAAATATATATATATTTTATTTCTATAACTTCTATTTCTGTTTTTTTTTTTTTTTGGCCAATTATGTCTACAAGAAAATTTGAATCTGGGCATGAAAATAGGAAAAAAAAAAAAAAGAATCTGAATTGGATTAGAAATCTGCAGAGATTGAATATGAAATAATTTTTATCAACATGCCAAGCTTTTTGAAGATGGAAATATTTTCAGAACTGAAAAAAAAAAATCATAACAAGAACTTTGACAATTAAAAGTAGTTAATATAGGGTAAAGCTCTAAAGTTACTTCTTGAAAATTAAAATACTTACAAAAAACATGTTTTTGAGTGAATTCCATAGTGTTGGAAGGGGCTTGCCATGAACTACCTCATCTCAAATAGGATTAGTAAATTGGTCAAAAGAAAAGATAGGATACTGAGTGGTGAATTGTTCAGAAATAAATTGGTAATTTTTTTTTATTAATTACCCAAATAGGATTTTCTATGACTTAATCCGTCAACTGTATGAAGAAACATTGTTAATCAACTAAAATTGAATTAAACAACAGTTGGTTGTGGTTGATATATTTTGATTTAGCCCACCCCATTGAGAAATCCTGGATCCACCCTTGTATATGGTCACAAATCTTCTAATTAAATACAGCGGTGGCCTAGATCATATAAATATAGTTACCTTTGGGAATGTATATAATCACTTATGAGTTCACTTTCGGTGGAATTCACAGCAGTTGCTAGTGCCATGAAAGTTTTGAAAGATAAGTAGTCTTGGGCAAGATGGCTGCCATATTTGAGAATAATGCCAATCCCTCCAATGCTTTTAATATAAGAATCTGATGTTTCGGATGTATAATTGCACAAAACAAGCTTTCCTTTCACCTTGGCAGGGTCCATTGAGTTTTCAAGACAATAACTGTACATATATAATAATAACAGTACAAATTAAGTTCTAAAAAAGCATTGTTGAAACACAGAGGTAATTTATTTTGTCGAATGCTTAATATATGCACAAAATTACTAGTAGTATACCTTGCCTTGTCCTTGTTCACATATGTGTTGGCTGCATCAGCCCCAATAACAAGTGGGTACAATTTTTGCTTCGCGTCAAATGTGTTTATTCCCCTTCCCTGCATTGTAGATGTATTGATTTTAGTACCTATTTGATTAAGACTATTGGGCGCTAGCTTATTAATCAGTTTAGTTATTGGAGCGTAATTGGATGAATCAATGAAATACTCTAATATGGTATTTACTGAAGTGGTTTTCCCATTGCCAAACACAACTTTGTTCCTGAATTGACGATCCATACCAGTAGCTGCCACGGTTAAAATCCAGGGTGGAGTGTTGGTCACTGTACCTGCATTTGGTCCATCATTTCCAGCTGAAGCAACTGTGATGACCCTAGCTCTCATGGCAAAAAATGCACCCAATCCTTGAATGGTCAAGTCATATTCCGGTGGTGAAGGCCCAACAGACAGGGATATTATATCAACACCATCACTGATAGCGGCTTCGAAGGCTGCAAGAATGTCCATATCTGCACATCTACCCCAGCACACCTTGTACATAGCCAATCTGGCCGACGGCACTGCTCCGGGTGCAGTCCCTCTACCAAGTCCATATGCGCTTGCATTTACTACAAGACGTCCCACAGCTGTTGATGATACATGAGTCCTGTCTCGTCCACATCTACCGGTGACAATATTTCCCCAGGTACGGGTTTCTTGTCTGCCTTGAAGTATTTGGCTCCTATAAGCTTGCTATAACATAACACCAACACTAAAAATTAGTAAGATTATTAGTGGTGCTTTAAAGTTAATGAAATATATAATTAAGGATTTGAATATACTTGTTGCATCCTACAAAATTAACAAAATGGCTAATATTATTAAAAATCGCTATTGACCTTCATTGACCATGCAAAGTGTTATAAATGAGTTAACTTTAAGGAAAATTTCTGTAATTTTAAAAGCATTAGGATACTGCTTATAGTAAGGCCTAAATTTGAAGGAGGGAAGTGATTATTTATTTATTAATTATTATTATTATAATTATTATTTTGCATTAACCTTACATCACATCTATGTGATGCCATTATTTATTGAATAGGGCAATGTCACTAGGTGGGGTCCAATATAAACAAGCCAAAGAAGTACTAAGAGTATGTATGTATGTATGTATGACATGTATTATTATAATTGTGATAAATCATCCCAACATGATTGAATCACGTGATCAATTATGACATCACAGTCAATGGCAAGAGTTATGGAGCTTGCTCAATTCAGTTTTAGAAAACAATTTTAAAGATTTAGATTTTGAAAACAGTAGAAGATAGATAATAGATCATTAAAATATAATAATAATGATTAATGCAGAGAACGGAATTGATATTACCATGATATCCTCCGTCATTCAAGAATCAAGAGTCGTTCATGGTAAGGACGATTGCTTCATTATATATGACATTTAAGTTCAAAAGAAAGTTAATAAACTGATAGCACAACTTAATTATGAACAATGTGTCATATATGGTTATTATTATGAATTATTGACCCCAATAATGCAAATTGTGGTAGTATGTGGTGGGGTGATATACGAATGAGTGAGTGGATGAAAAATATGGAAAGCAAAGAAGGGGCTTTGAGTCATGAGATTCTGTTTGGGTCCCTGGACTTGTCCCTCCATTTTAAATGACATCCAAAAGTAGAATGTCCTATAATGATAATAATGTAGGAGGGAGGGGGTCTACAGGTGAGCTTTATTTTTTGAAGTGCACGTTTATGTCTTTAACTTTAATCATTCAGAGGGATAATGGGTTGAAAGTATATTTCACCTTTTGTTTTAACTTCTGTAAGATCTCATGTAAGATTTTCGTGTCCTACCCATCAAAATGATAGAGCTAGATTTAGAATTTAGAATTTTTTTTGCATGGTTTCGGATTTTTTTAGTCCTGACATATGTAAATAAAATGATAAATAAAACTAAAATAAACATTTTCAATTAATGATATATGGTTTAGGATTTTTTAATCCTGATCAATCCCTAATTAATATGTAAACAAATTACTCCTTCCATCCTATAAAAAATGTTACTTTTAGAGAATCGTGATTCTCACAAATTAAACTGACACGGTTCCCCATCAAGGATACTTTTTTTAGGACGGAAGTAGTAATAAATAATGCTAACACAATTTAATGCATTTTCAACTAATAATAGAGTCGAAACCAAGTCGATGTATAATTTCTTCTGAATTTCAAATATTCTATAAAGTGTAAATAAAGTGAAGAAAAATAGAAAAAGAAAAATTAGTAGCTGAAATTAACAATCACATTACCTAGGAATCAGCTATCCGCATGAATAGTTGTTCAGATTTCAGTACGCTAAAGTTTATACTATGAATCACACCGAGTACCCCCAACAAAAAGAAAAATAAATAAAAAGAAAAAGAAAAGAAAAGAACTTAAATATATTTTTCTAAATCCACTTTTAATTTGAAGCTTGAAAAACTTTACATGGTAGACAACAATGACATCACAAACAATTTTAATGGGCCCACATTGGCTCATCTTATCTGTAGACTGTGTGGATTAAAACAAGGTATGTCATATTAATTTTTATTTGATTTGAAAGTGTGTGACCATTTGATTGATATATACTGTACACTGAATTTCAGATTGGGGTTTCTTTTTGGAGGGAATTTTTTAGTAAAATAAAGAAAAATAATACATATCATGAATTCATCTTCATGATATGCATATCATTCTTAGCCAGGTCTCTTTTCTTTTTCTCCTTTATTTTTCCATTCTATATATATATATATATATATATATTTTTTTTTTATAGAAATTAACATTTTTTTTTCTTTTGCTAATATAGATATTTTAAAAAATTGTAAACTTTCCATCTTCATATTCTTTTATTTCCTCATCACAATCTTCCTCAAATCCAGACTCTCTAGTAATTAACAAACTTCTTACCCAAATCCAATTGTTTGAATATAATTGTCCCAAAGTAAACGATAGAAATAGATCTATTCTCTATATTCTATGCTACATCCAAATCTGGCTAAAGTAGAAGTGGAAAAAAAATTCTCTATATTAGATTTTTGTATCAAAAAAGATATTTGTGGCTAATGTAGAATGAAAAAAAAAAAAAAAAAAAAAAATTATAAATTAAACTTATTAGATTTTTCTATAGAAAAAGTTATTATTATTACTATTATTATTTTTTATTTTTTATTTTTTTGACGAAAAGGCAAGAAATTTCGTTGATCAATGGGGAAGAGAATAAGAACATTAGCAGCTGAGGAGGCCAGAAGTGACATGGGTAGGATATGACCCGCGAACATGGCATCCGGTCCGAGCAGATGGGTCAAGCCCATAGAGAAATACTGCCATATGGGCCGAACGCGAATAGCCCATCAAAGATGACCAAAACTCACAGAGGAACGGGCCCAGATCTAGCAGTCCATTAGTGTTTGTAAGTATCTATAAATATGAGAAGTAATGGATAGAGAAAAGGGGGGGAATTCTGTTGAAGTGTAAGAGTTCTAGAGAGAGAGAAAAAAAATGAATTTCTTGCATCTTCAATTGGCGCCGTCTGTGAGAATCGTTGAAGGTTGATTGATCATTGATCAATATCGCTTGGATTCAGACCAATTCGTGGAGACGAAACTCGATCTTTGGGAGTTGGATCTAGATCTGAGCGATTGTGACCTATTCTGGAGGAATTTTAGTTCCTGTTGCTTTGGCGGAAGTGGCTTCAGATATACGCAACAACAAGTTGTTTGATTGTGGCCGGATCTGACGGATTTAGAATTCGGACAATTCAGATCTCGTCAACCGTAAGCATAATTCGGAGAATTCGAAACCAGATCTGAAAAATTCGCACTCACGAAGCTCAGATCTACTCACGAACTTGAGATTAATGCCTTTACTCCGTTCAGGAATAATGATAGGTGAAAGCTCCAATCCGATGGAGGCTGTCCAGCAAACGAAGCTTGAGGAGTTAATGAACTTGATCGAAGCTCTCAAAAAAGAGAATGCAGAATTGAAAGCTGGAATGCAACATCAGCAAATACCCGCGGTTCCGCGTCCACTTCCGGCCGGTGAAGGAGGTATTCAATCTAATATCGCACATCAAGGCGAGCAGGACGAGAACAATCAGTCAGCTCTCCACCGTGATGAAAGGAGGATGGATGATTTGCCGCCAAATGTTCGTCGAGTTGAGGATCACGAAGGATCAACTCACGTTGATCCGCGACATGAGCAGATCAGACAAAACGAAGCCATGACCTTCGATCCGCATCGGGAAAGGTTCAACCGAGAGGAAGTGATAGAGGTTGATCGCCGCCGAGTTGTATCGCCTTGGCAAAGAGAGCTCATTGAAGAACGGTCGTTCGATCCGTCTTACCGGCCCTCCATAGCTACAATCACTCATCGCGATTCGGAGAGCAGATCTGTAGCTCATAGAGCTACCGCTGGGCTCCAGAGAGAGAATGAAGTACTCCGATCCGCGGCTCGGACGATTGATTCGCCATTCACTGACGAGATCCTGAATGCTCCGCATCCAAGGAAGTTTGCTATGCCAGTCTTTATTCTGTTTGACGAAACAACCGATCCGATCGATCATGTGTACCATATCCAGTTGAAGATGGCCCTGAATACGGAGAACGACTCTTTAATGTGCAAATGTTTCCCTACAAGTCTAGCCGGACCGGCGCTCAGTTGGTTCAAGAACTTGCCTAGGAGCTCCATTGATAGCTTCCGAAACCTGTGCGATCGGTTCATAAGCCAGTACTATGGGAACAAGTGTCCGCCGAAGGACATCTCGAGCCTATTCACAATGAAACAGCACAAAGATGAACGTCTCCAGGCTTTTCTCACCAGGTTTAATCTCACTAAGAGTATGGTGATCGAATGCCACCCTTCTACAGCGGTTCAAGCCTTCAAGTTAGCCATGACACGTGGCACTCCGTTCCATACCAGTCTAGCAGTGAACACACCGACGACTATGGATGAACTCAATGAAAGAGCCGATGGCTTTGTGCGCCTAGAAGAAGAGGAGGCAGCCAATGCTCGGACAGTGTCGGTCGTGTCGACCGAGGAAAAGTCCAAGGCAAAGATCAGGCAGAAGCAGGCTCAGCCGCAAAGTCAAACCTCCTGGAAGGTAGAAAAGAGGTCCAGGGAGGAAGAGCTGATCACTCCGCTGAAGGTCACTTTGGCGAGACTATATCAGGAGAACAAAGATAAGTTTCATCCACCACTGCCAATTAGGCAACCCCTCGAACAGAGGGATCAGACTAAACATTGTGCTTTCCATTCCGATTTCGGTCATCAGACTAACGAATGCAGGAATTTGAGAAGGCAAGTGGAGATGTTGATAGCAAGAGGGGAGTTCGCGAGTTATGTTCAAGGCTCGGCGATAGAGCAGAATCGACCGATGGAGCAAGTAAAAAGGAGTCAGAAACAAAGCTCCCACAATTCACAGCCAGTTCGTATAATCAATGCTATCCACGGTCGACCCGAGCCCAGCGAAGATTCAAATGAGCTACTCCGAACACGCCTACGGCAGGCGTAGATGAAGAAAAGGGTCAGCAGTGTGAATACTCTGCACCAACAGATCACATCGATACAGATAAAGTTCGACAGGACAGACCTGCAGCGTGTTCAAGTCCCCCATGAAGACCCGTTGGTAGTCAGCTTGACAGTGGCGGACTGCCTTGTGCACAGAGTTCTGATCGATCCCGGAAGTAATGCGAATGTTATGCCGAGGGACACATTTGATCGGCTCGAGATTAAACCAGAGAGGCTCAAGCCCACTGGAAATCCCCTGTTAGGATTTGATGGCAAGAGGGTGGAGCCCATCGGAATGGTGGAAGTAGAAGTTCAAGCTGCAGAATGAGCTCTTATGGAAACTTTTGTGGTTGTGGATATTCACCCCTCGTACAATCTCCTGATGGGAAGAGGATGGATTCACAGAGTCCAAGGTGTACCCTCAACTCTGCATCAGGTCATGAGGTGCCTCGGACCCGATGGAAATAAGGTGATAGACATTCGTGGGGATCAGGTTGCAGCCAAAGAGTGTTATTCCATCACACTAAAATATACTGGGAAAGGGAAGGCGCCCGTCCGTTCGGCGAGCCCCAGATAGCAATTACAGGAACCTCCGCCCAAGCAGAATAGGGTGGAGGAGTCAGTTGACTTAACCGAAGAGCCCTTTCTGGATGTGCAGATCGATCAGTCCAAGCCAGAGCAAACTACCAGAGTAGGAGTAAGACTGACCAGGGAAGAGCAGCAGGAGCTAATTGACTTCTTGTCTCACAATACCGATGTATTTGCATGGAGTCACCTAGACATGCCTGGAATTAATCCCTCCGTATCCTGTCATTCCTTGAATGTCAATCCCAATTTCAAACCAGTAAAGCAGAAGCAACGAAGATTTGCTCCAGAACGTAACCAAATCATAGCCGAGGAAGTTGATAGGCTGCTCGATGCGGGATTCATCAGAGAAGTGCACTATCCTGATTGGTTGTCCAACGTCGTTGTCGTGCAGAAGAAGAATGGGAAATGGCGAGTATGCATTGATTTCACCAATTTGAATAAAGCATGTCCAAAGGATAGCTTCCCGCTGCCAAAGATTGATCAAATGGTGGATGCCACCATCGGGTATGAGCGTTTAACCTTTCTGGACGCTTATTTAGGTTATAATTAGATCCCTATGGACCTGGCAGATGAAGAAAAAACTTCTTTTGTAACCGAGCGAGGGACATACTGCTACAAAGTTATGCCTTTCGGACTGAAGAACGCGGCAGCAACTGATCAAAGACTTGTTAGCAAATTTTCAAGGATCAAATAGGAAAGATTGTGGAAGCCTATATTGATGATATGGTGGTAAAGAGTATGAAGAAGGATGATTATCTGAAACATCTGCAAGATGTATTTGATGTGCTGAGGCGATATGGGATGAGGCTCAATTCAACCAAGTGCTCATTCGGTGTGAGTTTCAGTCAGTTTTTGGGATACGTGGTCAACCGCAGAGGCATCGAAGTTAGCCCCGCTCAAGCAGAGGCTTTGATTAAGAATGCCGAGCCAAAGACGATCAGAGAGGTGCAAGCCCTCACAGGACGAATAGCTGCATTAAGTCGATTCATTTCTAAGTTGTCAGACCGCTGCAAACCGTTCTTTGACACGATCCGGAGTCATGGAAGACAGATCTGGGGGGATGAACAACGACAAGCATTGACCCATTTGAAGGAATATATGCAGAATCCACCAGTCCTGTCAGCCCCGGATCCAGAAGAAAAATTATATCTATATCTTGGAGTATCTAGTGTTGCGACAAGTGCCGTTCTGATTCGTTGCAAGGAATGGGTGCAACACCCGGTATTTTATGTCAGTAAGACAATGACCGAGGCAGAATGAAGGTACTCGAAGGCCGAACGGGTGATACTTTCACTCGTAAACGCAAAAAGAAAGTTGAGGCATTATTTCAAATCCCACCCTATAGCTGTTCTAACAACTCTTCCAATCAGAGTGCTTATGCACAAGCCAAAACTCTCGGGCAGAATGACAAAGTGGGCCATAGAGTTAAGCTCATTTGACATAACATATGAGTCGAGAACAGCTGTCAAAGGACAAGCGGTAGCCGATTTCCTGCTAGAATGTGACTCTGAGGATACGGAAGAAGACCTTAGATGCGGCTTTTGGAAACTTTATGTGGATGGCTCCTCTAACCAGATGGGGGCAGGAATTGGGGTTAAACTGCAAACCCCAAAGGGTACTTCTTTGAGTCAAGCACTCAGACTTGAGTTCCGAGCCACCAATAATGAAGCGGAATACGAGGCGTTGCTGAATGGGTTAAAGTTGGCCAGAGAGCTACAGGTCAGAAGTTTGACTGTTTATAGTGACTCACAGTTGATTATTCGGCAGGTAAATGGTGAGTACGCGACCTAGGATGACACGATGGAGGCATATCGTTCTACCATTCTGCATAAAGCCAAGGACTTTGCAAAGATTGAATTCATACAGTTACCGAGAGAACAGAATGCAGATGCGGACCGGTTAGCATGTAGTGCTTCGAGTTTTGGCGAGACATTGGCGAGGGTGATTCCAATAGGAATACTGACCCAGCCATCTATTTTTGAAGAACCTTTGGACTCTGACCCTTGGCAAGTCAATGTCATACCGTATGAACCGAGTTGGATTAACCCCGTCATCACTTATATTTGAGATGGCGTTTTGCCTATGCAAAAATCAAAAAGAATGCTGCAAAATACGCCATCGTGCATAACCAGCTATACAGAAGGTCCTACTCTGGCCCATACTTGAAGTGTGTCACCCCCACAGAGGCTCAGCAGGTGTTGCGAGCTATTCATGAAGGCGTATGTGGCAATCATTCTGGGGGAAGATCGTTAGCGCACAAAGCAATGACACAAGGGTATTTCTGGCCGAACATGTCAAGAGATGCGGAGGAGTTCTCTTGAAAGTGCGATAAATGCCAACGGTATGGACCATTGATCCACCAACCACCTGAGGAATTGCACGTAATGGCCTCGCCATGGCCTTTCGCGCAATGGGGGATGGATGTGGTCGGTCCTCTGCCAACTGCAAGAGAGCTCAGAACAAGTATGTGCTACTGGCCACGGATTACTTCACTAAGTGGGTGGAAGCAGAACCATATACAAGCGTGACTCAGACTCATGTGAGACGATTTATCTGGAGCCATATTATCTGCCGTTTCGGCGTTCCAAGGTCAATAGTCATGGATAATGGCACGAACCTCGACAGCAAGCAAGTAAGAGAGTTCCTGGAGAAGTATGGAATTAATTAGAAGTTGGCTGCAGTAAGTCATCCCCAGGCCAATGGACAAGCAGAAATTACAAACAGAACAATTTTCACCTGCATTAAGAAGAAGCTGGAGGACCATAAAGGGAAGTGGTTGGATGAGCTCCCGATCGTCCTATGGGCTTACAGAACCACCCCAAGGCGGCCAACTGGGGAGAGCCCGTTTGCAATGGCGTATGGTACCGAGGCGGTTATACTGGTTGAGCACTTGGTCCCAACTATTAGAAGCTTAGCATGGAGTCGAAATTAGAACGACAGAATGTTAAGATTGAACCTCGATATGATAGACGAAAAGAGGGATGCTGCAGCAATAAGGTTAGCATCATACCAGCAAGTATTGGCGAATAGTCACAACAAAAGAGTGAAACACAGAGATTTTGCCCCTGGCGATCTGGTTCTGAAAAGAAAGGTGGGGATAGTAAAAAAAATGATGCCACCCTGGGAAGGCCCATACAGAATTGCAGAAGTCATAAGGAAGGGGGCATATACATTAGAGACCATGGCGGGAAGGTTGGTCAGCAAGCCCTGGAATGCTACGTCTCTGAAGAGGTACTATCAATAAAAGCTAAGTTTTAGTTTTATTGGATGTTGTTTGTTTTCAATCAAGTACGTATGAATGTGCAAATTCCTGAGATTTATAAAAATAGTTTTCCTTTTCAAAGGGTTTTAAAAAATGAAAAGCCAAGTGGCAAGTGGCATTCTAGCCGAGCGCCAGGCACTTAAGCAAGATAAGTGGCAGCTGGCACCATAAGCCGAACGCCAGACACTTGCTAAAAAATGAAAAGCCAAGTGGCAAGTGGCATTCTAGCCGAGCGCCAGGCACTTAAGCAAGATAAGTGGCAGCTGGCACCATAAGCCGAACGCCAGACACTTGCTAAAAAATGAAAAGCCAAGTGGCAAGTGGCATTCTATCTGAGCGCCAGACACTTAAGCAAGATAAGTGGCAGTTGGCACCACAAGCCGAACGCCAGACACTTGCTAAAAAATGAAAAGCCAAGTGGCAAGTGGCATTCTAGCCGAGCGCCAGGCACTTAAGCAAGATAAGTGGCAGCTGGCACCATAAACCGAACGCCAGACACTTGCTAAAAAATGAAAAGCCAAGTGGCAAGTGGCATTCTAGCCGAGCGCCGGACACTTAAGCAAGATAAGTGGCAGTTGGCACCATAAGCCGAACGCCAGACACTTGCTAAAAAACACGCACACGACAAAGTTAATATGAAAAAATATTGAAAGTGGGTTTGAACAGAGCGTAACACAAAAAAAAAAAGAGAAGAAGAAGAAAAAAAGAAAGAAAAAAGAGTTCTATCATCTCATTCATAATAAGCATTGAGGTTATAAAAAGTGAAGTATTCAAGTCACATAACTACAAAAGAGTATGGAATCGAAGAATCTGGAAAAGCCCTAGCTAGCTGCCTCAGTACCGACAGCCTCCTGGTTGTGCTGATCCACCTCCTCGTTCCCGTCAACCATCTCACCCTTACGAGGTGGGGAATCGAGATGAATAACAGAGTCGTTCTGCTGGGGCCCAACGTCAGCAGTGACTATGGGAGATACCACAGTTGACGAAGGAAGAGCGATTAGAGGCTGAACGATAGGAGGAGCTGTAGTGATCCTGGAGGAAGCAATCTCCTGACATTCATCAAATATGTGCTCGGCTTCGGTGGGTTCTGGGTCAACATAGACCCCCAGAGGGTCAATCCCTAGGTCCTTATCAATTTCATCCGGAGTTGAGCTGGTCTGGCCCTCAGCCGGAACTCGGTCGGAGAAACCATCTCGGAATCCCTGAGCATATCTAAGAGCTCCAACTCTTGAGAACCGAGCATGAAGAGCCAGCATTCCACCATTCACTTTGCTAATGGTATCAATCAGAGCGTTGCGCTCGTCCAGAGCTCTTTTCTCAAAAGCCATCCGAGCAGACTGCTCGTCAGCCAGAAGGCGCTGGAGCTCTGCCTTTTCATCTCTGATTGAATCACGTTCAGTCTGCCAGACACTCTTCTCAAGCTGGAGGGCATCCTTTTCATCCTGAAGAGAGTCGGTTTCCTTCTTCAGAGCATCTCTTTCTTTTTCGGTTTCTTCAAGCCGAGCCAATATCTCGGTGTTCTTGCTGGCAAGAAGGTAGTTTTCCTTATTAGCCACATCCAGGCTATCAGAGAACTTACGGGCCCTGGCGTTCCCCATTTCCACCTGTTTCTGCATAGCCATCATACCGAACAAAGTCTGCATAGATATGCATGGATACTGGTTAAACCGATCACCTGGTCGGACGAAGGCAAGAGCAAATAGTATGAGAGGATTCATGAGTTAGAAAATAAAAGTCACCTCCATGGCAGATTGGGGAAAGCGGCTGAACACATCCTTTTGTGACAGACCCTTCGCCGCCTTAAGGTCTTTTGGAGTCCACATGCTCCTATAATACGCCATGGTGGTCTGGCCATCCTTCAACATGGTCTCGTTCGGCTTCACGAACGTCCCATCCGTTCGGGTGTATCGAGGAGCCCATGGTGGTAAAACAGGAATAGAGGCAGAAGCAGAAGCAGAAGCAGAGGCACCAGCTGCAATAGGCCCGGAGGGGGCAGGAGATCTGACTGGGCGATGCAAGAGAGCGCTCGGCCCAGAGACTCGGGTCCTTAGGCATACCTTGTGATGACTTGAGCTACAGTGACTCCACCGTCAGGATGAGGTCTTTTGCCTCGTTCTTTGTCCCGAGCACCCCCAGCGGTAGCAGGGGTAGTAGTGATCTGTGGAGATGTGCTCGGGTTAGTAGCAAGGGTGCTGACAACAGGATCAATAGCCACCGTACTCGGGATGGTGTCAGAGATGGTGGCTGAAGAAGAGGCTGATGCAGGAGAGGAGGTTGCTCCAGCAGCAGAAGTGGCTGGGGGAGGATTTTTCCTCCTACCAAAGGAAGGAATTTGAAGCCTGCTCATTGTATAGCCGAGGGATGAGAGCGCTAGAAGGTTGTCTGAAGTGAGGAGGTCTGAGCAAGAAGGAATATCGTTCAGAACGTATTTCTTCAAGTAATTACTCCTATCCCTGCAAACACTGTAGCTCAAGTCATCACAAGGTATGCCTAAGGAGCGACGTAAGAAAGTACAAAAGCGAGGAACACATGTTTCGCAGGGACAATCGTTTTTATGAGATTTGAATTTCTTATACGAGGAGACAGAACAGACGCCAAAGGCGCTTGGGATTGGGTAATCCTCTGCAGCCGGCGAAGACCAGGCCCCACTAACACCCACAATGTTATCCCTCCAACCCTTTTTAGATTTGATTGTATCTGTACATATGAACATCTTGTCGATCGGGTAGAGGTGGTAGAATGGCTCGTCAGTTCGGATCTTACTGACCTTATAGCAAAGAAGAAGATCTATGAGGTCAAGATCCAGACCTCTGTCACGAATCAACAGTAACATAACGGATATAATTCTAAAGAAATTGGGGTTTACCTGCAGGGGGGATATCCCCAGTCTATTGAAAACATAGTTAAAGAAGGGATGCAGAGGGAACCTAACGACATTCAGTTGAAGGTTAGTAAATAAAACCTCACTGGGAAGAAGGCCGGCACCGGTCATAATATTAACATCCTTAGGGCAAACCCTAACTTGGATGTTGTCAGGAAGTGTAAGTCTCATACGAAGAACATCTAGATCTACAACCATGGTGGAAGCGATTGAAGGATCTAAAAGAGTAAAAAGAAGTCTGCCGAAAGTAAAAAGGAACAAGACTAACCTCTGGGGTAGAAAGCAACTAAGAGCACTGCAAGATCGCTGGAAGAATGACTCTTGAAGAATTTCACCGGATGAAATTTAGCACTGTTCTAAAAAGATGAACGAGAGATTTGACTGATGATGGAGACGGTAAAAAGGCATGAAGTGGCATTCTAGAGCCTTATAAAGGCGAAGTGGACCCGAGGGCCGAAGCGTCAGGGAGGCGAGAAGTTTATCGAACCCCAGAACATTGATTCCGGATCCGACCGTCCGTTCCCCCATAAGGGTTTCTCGAGCCGTCAACATCATGATGAGACGCCTTTGATAATTACTCCCTTATTAAACAAGGAGTAATTATGGGGACAGTTGAGGAGGCCAGAAGTGACATGGGCCGGATATGACCCGCGAACATGGCATCCGGTCCGAGCAGATGGGTCAAGCTCATAGAGAAATACTGCCATATGGGCCGAACGCGAATAGCCCATCAAAGATGACCAAAACTCACAGAGGAACGGGCCCAGATCTAGCAGTCCATTAGTGTTTGTAAGTATCTATAAATATGAGAAGTAATGGATAGAGAAAATGGGGGGAATTCTGTTGAAGTGTAAGAGTTCTAGAGAGAGAAAGAAAAAATGAATTTCTTGCATCTTCAATAACACCAACATTAAAAATTAATAAGATGATTAGTGCTACGTGCTTTAAAGTTAATGAAATTAATACTCCGTATATAATTAAGGATTTGAATATTATACTTGTTGCATCCTAAAAAATGAACAAAGGGGCCACAACTTCCTTTCCATCTCACTGGTGGAGGACCCAATCCATCGTCCTTAAAGCTTTCTGAATTTGGAGTGATACCTGACCAGGGCACGTACACACATTATTAGTTTTCAAAAAATTTCATTAAATTGAATACACAAACACACAACATTTCTAACCTGAATCTAGTACACCAATGATAATATCCTTCTCCATTTTCAAACTTCTTCTTACTGTTTGAGGAAAACCGAGGAAGTCCCACGATCTAGTTGTATGTAGCTTTTGATATTGATTTTTGAAAACACCATGCACCTCATCCATGCCTAGACATTCATTTTTAGACATATATATAATTATAAAGTAATAATTAAACATTAGAAAGAATAATATTTAACAAGTTGTTACACATACCGGATAACTTTTTGGCTTCATCTCCAGATAGTTTTGCAGCAAATGCATTGAAGATTTTCGTGTAGCTATATACATGGGACTCCTTAGCATCAGCATCACTGTATATGTGTGTATATATACACACATATACATACAATCAACAATCAAGAGAACGTTTCAATCAATTAATCAACCTTCCCTTTAAGGTTGAGAGGACATCAATGTGTGACTTAAATAAACATTCCTCGTCAAGTGGACGATCTCTTGAGAAAAGTGGACGATCTCTCAAGAAAACTATGTAAAATTCCTGCAAGTTAATATAATTATATGATTTATATAAGTATGTATAATATTTTTAATATTAATTGATATAGAATGATTATATAACTATAAATTAAGGAAGAGAAGTTTAAGCAGTGAGATGCACCTTTTTCAGATCTCCATTTACAGCTACAAGACCTGTCAAGGTAAGAGAAAGAAGACAAGAAGAGAGTAGAAAGTAATGGATATATGCATCTTTCCACATCCTTGCTGCTAGTCTTCCCTATTAATAGCAAGAAACCCAAGCAAACATTATATATATATATATATAGGCAGATCGGAGACTCTATTTACAACATTTAATGATGGTCCAATCAAAATTCGGAATGTATAAATATTATTTTTATATTTGTCTACTAATGAGTTAACTTAGTACTTTTAAACTAATAGCATGAATGATTAAAGAAACAGCATAAGATCAAAATATATGATTTAATTAATTAACGCAAAAAAAGAGATTAAACTAAGAAAGGCCATCATGAAGCTAAAAGAATTGACCAGTGTTAGATCACTTTGAGGGAGAGAGGGGGAGAGATTTACTGTCTTTAGAGCGGGCCAAGTAAATTGATAAATATGCGGGAATGAAGAGTGAGTAGGTTGAAAGATAACTTATATAGACAGATCAGGATTCTCTCTCTCTCTTCTAAAAGTGTCCCGTACACACAACAATTTTAAACTAAAACTTGAATTTTATATTTAATAGTGTTGCAGCATTATAACACAATGAAATATATTCAGGAACGGATCTAAGAATTCATATGGGGGTAATTTATATAGAGGGGTTTTTTCATAATTTTAGTGAGATTAATTTTAAAATTTTATGGGTATAAATGCATAGAAGTATAAATTTAGGGGTATAAAATATAATAATAAAAAATTTCAATGGGGGCATATTGAGTCCGTCAGAGATTTGTGCCTGAATATATAACATTGATGTTGCATCTTGGATATAGATTTGTTGCATGAGTGTTACATCATTATAACACTGTGTTGCATTATAATATAATGTGTTGCAATATTATTTTAGTAATACACAAGATGACAGAAACGTGGGAGGATTATTGTCTTAATTCTATATGAATAAAATTGAGATAAATTGATCCTGTTTTATATAAACAATCCAAAAAAATAGGCAAAAGAGTAAAAAAAAAAAAAAAAACCCCCTCGAACTATACCCATACTTGCATAATGCCCCTGAACTATTTTTGGAAGCAAATTGTCTCGTCGATTGAATTATCAAAAGTAACCAAAATGCCCTTTTAAAGGCTACCGGAAACTAATTTCCGACCAACTGAAGAATACAATTACTAATTTACCCTTACTTTTAAATTTTTTATAAATATCAAAATAAGATAGGGGCAAAGTGGTCATTTCATGATAGATATTTTGATTTTTATAATAAATTTAAAAGTAAGTGTATATTAGTAATTGTGCTCTTTAATTGGTCGGAAATCAGTTTTGATGGGGGCATGTTGTTTACTTTTGATAGTTTAAGAAGATAGTTTGTTTCAAAATATAGTTCAGGATCATTACGCAACTATAGGTATAGTTTGAGGGTTTTTTTTTTTTTTTTTTTTTTTTTTTAAACAAAAAAAAAATATATATGCACAAGATGCATTATTATAATTATGGAATGTTATTGCAAAATCATGAATGCCGTCGTCAACTGACATCACAATAGTGTTTTAATTTTTGCGGTGGAGAATTCGTAAATTTTTAGTCTCCAAAATCATCATGAATTCTGGAACGCTAAACATGATATATGGATCAAGGAAGAGAAGTTGAAGTAGTGAGATGCACCTTTTTCAGGTCTCCATTAACAGCTGCAAGACCTGTCAAGGTAAGAGAAAGAAGACAAGAAAAGTAATGGATATATCAACCTTTCGACATCCAGCTTGCTGCTAGTCTCCCCTTTTAACAGCAAGAAACCCAAGCTAACATTTACACAAAAATGGATAGGCAAAAGAAATGATAATTTAATTTCTAAGCCCAGAATTATATATATATATATATAGGTGGCTGGGACTATCTGTTTACAACACTTATGATGGTACAATCAAAATTGAGAATATATAAATAAATATTACTTCCAAACTAATAGACTATGAGTATCTCCTCCAAACGTTGTGTATATATATTTCTAATACATTTCCCAATAGCAATCAACTAATGTCATGCCTGAATCTCACATAATTTTTAGAAACCAATTTAATATAGGGTTGATTCGTTAATGGAATAAGAAAGAGGGAGGAGAAATGAAATATGCTGATGTAACTGCGTAAAAAGGTTATATAAAATACATAATAATTTTACACATTGGTGACATGACAATTTATCTTAATCTGGAGATAAAAAATAAAAAATAAAAAAAAATTACACATCATACGTGACAATGTATATTTTACACAAAAATGTGTTTTAACAGACTTATAGAGATGCTCTAATAAATTAACTTAGTACATATTGATTGACGGACCTGTGGATCAAAATGTACAGTATTTTTCTAGCACTAATGTTGATTGATGGACCTGTCTAATGAGTGTGGGTCAAAATTTATATTATTTTTCTAAGACTAATTTTCATGTATATCAAATTTATATTTAATCCTATAAGTTATAAGTTATAATTATCTAAAGGTGTTGAAATTTACATTTAATAGTGTTGCAGCATTATAACACAAAGAAATATGTTGTATTGATGTTACATCTTGGATATAGATTTATTGCATGAATGTTACATTAGTATAACATTGATTTGCATTATAATATAGTGTGTTGCAATATAATTTTAATAGCATACAAGATGACACTGAGTGAGACCAATCAAATACAGTGTGTTGCAATATAATTTTAATAGGACACAACATGACATTGAATGAGATCGATCAAGGGACAGAGAGGACCATCATTGCCTTAACCATATACGAATGAGATTGATATTAGGAGAATTCTGTTTTATATGGACAATCTAAAAAAGTATGCACTAAATGTATATATTATTATAATTGTGGAATGTCACATGAATGACGTGACATCACTATTAATGGTGTTTTAATACTAGAGAATTTGTAAATTTTAAGTCTCCAAAATCATCATGAAATCCGGATTGATAAACATGTATCCACTATTAATGGTGTGGTGCGAGCACTAGATCATTTTGTTATCTCTGGTTTTTTTTATAAATTATTGACCTCAATAACGCAAATGGTGGTACTAGGTGAGGGTGATGAATGAGCGGATGAAAAATATGGAAGGAAACAAGGGGCTTTGGTTGTGTCCCAAGACTTGTCCCTTCATACGTAGGGATGATAATGTAAAGGGGTCTACACGTGGGTTTTAATTTTAGAAGTGTGCACATATATGTCTTTAATCACCGAGAGAAGTGATATTGGGGTGAAAATATTTCTTTTTGGACCAAGTATGGGTACATCAAGATTCATTTACATTTACAGTAGAGAATTCTAGTCTCCTCATGATATCACCAACTGTCTACGCTATTAATGTGATGAATGAAAATATTTAACAATAATGTAATGCAACCCGAACCCAGTTAGTTAGAGGAATGGAACTAGTTTGTGACCCTCACATGATCGACATAATAAAATAAAAGTGAAACTCTTGCAATTAGTTGATTTTATTTTGAAACCGACTCTCACATAGACCTACTGCTCCTCCAGTGTCATGGCCGCTTTGGTTGTGCCCCAAGACTTGTCCCTTCATACATAGAGATGATAATGTAAGGGGGTCTACACGTGAGCTTTAATTTTTGAAGTGTGCGTATATATGCCTTTAATTATCGAGAGAAGTGATATTGGGGTGAAAATATTTCTTTTTGGACTACAATATGAGTACAGTAAGATCCATTTACAATAGAGGATTCTAGTCTCCTCATGATATAACTGTTTGCGTCATTAATGTGATGAATGAAAATATTTAACAATTCTGTAGTGCAACCCGAACCAGTTAGTTGGAGTAATGGAAATAGTTTGTGACTCTCACATGATCGACATAATAAAATAAAAGTGAAACTCTTGCAATTAGATGATTTTATTTTGAAACCGACTCTCACATAGACCTACTACTCCTCAAGTATCATGGCTGAAGTTTATTTATATTTTTTTATGGCCAATTTTTGGGACAATGCATGAGTATGACGGCAAGGTATTGAATTAACATGTTGAATGGGATGGGAGACTTAGGATCTGGATCCTATATAGATGACATGTATTATTATAATTATAAAATGTCATTACAACGTCATTACATCAGTAAATTTTTACGGCACAAGATATTTTGTAATTTTAGGCCATAAAAAATCATGAAATCATTGCTAATGGTGCCATATATGATTTAACCAAGGTATATTCTTTTGTTTGCCTATGAATTACTGACCTCAATAATGCAAATTGTGGCACGAGGTGAGGAAGATGAAAACTATGGAAGCAAACAAAGGGCTTTGAGCCATGAGATTCTGCGTTGTGTCCCATGACTTGTCCCTACGTGTAACATGCCAATATGCCATCCAGAAGTAGTATTGTACTATAATTGTTTAATTGGGACCACATAATAATTTAGGAATTGTCTATTGATGAGTTTTATTTTTTGAAATGTGGCCTGTAGGGCTCCAATTGGCATGACAACATCATTCTGTCACCTTTTAAATTCTTATCGATATTTTCAACAAATAATCAAAACCTTAGATTTATCTCTCATACTATAATTCTTTAATGAATCTGGTATGGATATTTCAAAATTGTTCTAAAATTAGTGAATTATAGGGGAGTTAGAAATTAGGATTCTAACGCGAAGGTTTAAAACAGGAACGACATCCACATCCTTATTTAGTATAGCTATTGTTGGGATATGTGTGTCCTAGCATAGCAAATTCTTATTTTGGATTGTAAAAGTCATGGTTTCTTATCTGAATTTTATTATTAAAACATTATACAATTGGTGAATGAAATGTATTATTTTTCGATTCATTATGGAATTGATTGTGTCCACTTGATTACAAGATATATTTATATATGTATGTAATGGCAATTAATACTAAATTATAAATTAGTAATCATAAATGGTTCAAAGTCGGTAATTATGGATGAATATTTAATTTGTGAAGACTTGAACCGAGTCCACGATAGATTGAGATATATTGCGAGAGCTGTCGTATGCAATTGCTCTCTATCACTGTCATGGCTTTTGACTATCAAGTATGAGAGAAGTATAGACTCTTTTATTAATTAATAATTACTTTAATTTGTTCGGCGGATACCTCGGGATCCTTAGATCGGCACTTTAGATAGTTATGTAATTAATAGTTAGAGGTCTATATTCTCAATATTTGTATCAGTGCTTTTTATATTTATTTTGTTTTGATTATGATTTATCACAAATTAAATTCGAAGGTCTTCGTATATTTTAGACAAATGTTTTCTATATATATTTATTTAGTAAATTATTATTTTTGTCAAATAAATATCTTATTGTGATCGAGCCAGAAATAATCAAAGGTAACAAAATAATTATATTAATTATGTTGTCGGATTGATAGCTTTAATTATCCGATAAATAATTATACATAAAGGGGTCAAAGTGCAATATTGACTTAGAGGTTATTTACTATTTTATTGGAGTGCAATTAATTTCTTTTAGTGGAGTAAAAATTAATTTATGAATTAATTGAATTAGGTTCATGGTTTAATGGATCGGACCAATTATTAATTTATAGGAGCCAAGAAAATAGTAAGCCTAAAAGGATTCTCACCAATAGCCCAAGTTGATATTGGAGTCCTGTTAGAATTGAGAAAGTTGAATCAAAGATGGAGAATGATTTAATGTTTCCTTTTCTTATTTTTTTATTTTGCCTATATATACATGGGTCCATGTATATTTTACCTGTGACTTTGAGAATAAGAAAAATAAATACACTTTCTCTCTCTAGATTTTAGGGTTTGTTTTCTCTTCTAAAGGAGGCTACCACAAGCCTTGATTCCAAGGTCATTCATCAAGGCATATTGGTGATTCCTAAAGGGAAGATCATAATCAAGAAGAAGGAGAAAGGATCTTGCTAAAGGGATCTACAATAAGTGAGAACATTCACTTTACAGGAAAGATTAAAAGGTTTACTCAGACCTTTGATGTAAGTATTCAATCTATTTATTGAATGATACATTATCTTTTATTTATTTTTGCATAAAACTTATCTCTATGTGATGAATCAAGATCCATAATTGCAAATCCCTCAAAAGTTTTTAAAAACTTGCACGTTTCACAACATCTCCCTCATTTCTATCTAGAACTGTTTATTAAGCAGGGTGGCACAGGATAAAGTGTGGCTGGAGGAAAATATGTTTTGTAAAGTATATATTCATCTCATTAATGTCATCTCATTGATAAATAACAATTGGACTTCTGACAACATGACCAGATCTTCTCTATGAGAGCGAAGTTGAAATTATAAATTCATCCTTAGACATGGGTTGTGCCTTCACCATTACCTTGAAGCTTTGCTTCTGCCAAACATGAGCAAAAGAGAGACTCATTGGCGTGACAGTGATCTCCTCTTTTGGGTGCTATAACGATAGCATTGTAAGTGGATGGAGAAGGGCCAACATTGGTAAATGTCCTTTCGAAAATGGCTTTTTAGTCTTTTTCAAGAGTTTCTTTATGTGGTCCAAGACTTGTCCCTCAACCTGTTACATGCCGTCCTCGTAAAAGAGTAGCAACCTTTGTTGGTTTAATTCGGACCATATAATGTTGGAGTGGTTTGTCTCTACTGGTGAACTTTAATTTTCCCAGTTACGCATGAACTTATCATCATCATTGTCTGTCTTCTAGCCCACTCCAATTGTGTGAAAAGCTTGGATGATTATCAAGAAATGCACAAAACTGATTAGATATTAACACGTAGTGGTTGGATCTTACTGAAATAAAGTATTTTTATTTATATAACAAGATATAATTAGTTGATGATACAAATAACAAAATATTATAGATACAAGAAAGTTTTTCTCATTCATTAAAATATTTCTCCACGCCAAAGAATCAAATTCTTTCAAAAAAGTAGAATTACAATCTAAGAGTATCCTCATTGTTGTTAAGCTAGCTTCATTCCTCTCTCGCTTTTAGAATTTATTAGTTGAGTGTGTCTACCAATTCCTCTTTTTATTTTCATTTATGTTTCGGCAGTAAAATTCACTTGCAAGCTTAGAAGCAAAATGAGCAAGCATAGACAGTGCACTGAGTTATTTGTGAAACAACATTGTAGTGTTGGATTTATATCTTAACATGAAATCAGCTCCTACAATCCAAAGATCTCTAACCATTTCTAGCATTTTTTGTTTTCAAGTGGCCTACACCCATATATACACACTCGATGCAAACCGGCATTATAATGGGTCGAATGCTTATCAATTACTTAAAAACTTAAGTTGTTGAGTAATGTTGTCTACCATCTATATATGTCCACCCCATTCCCATCTAGATGCGAGGTGGCCTAGACAAGACCCCTCCGACAACAGCGACGTCCATGAAGGCCCATATCAAAAAATATACAACCATATAGTAGTTAAGCTGAAGCGGTTTGGGCATAATTAATATAAGATGCAGAGAGCCGAACCATGTCTAGTTAGGGTGAGCCGGTGAGGTGGTGCTTTAGGGCTATAATTGGCATGACATTAAAATTATGTAACTTTTTAAAAATTCTCAAATTTGTATTGATTTTCACCAAATAATCATAACCTTAGATTTATGTGACATATTTCACAATACATTAATTAATCTAATATATTGGATATTTCAAAATTATTCCAAAATTTGTCAATTATATATTTTGAATAACTAGGAGTGGCATGTTTGGTCTTTCTATATGTTGGTGGTCCAGTGGGACTCCTGTCTTGACCCTATAATAATGATAGGGACAAGGAGAAGTGGCATGTTTGGTCTTTCTATATGTTGGTGGTCCAGTGGGACTCCTGTCTTGACCCTATAATAATGATAGGGACAAGGAGAAGTGGCATGTTTGTTCTTTCTATATGTTGGTGGTCCAGCGGGACTCCAGTACCATATAAAAAATTCTAATTAAATAAATTATCTTTGTAATTATGCAAGCTTTAATTATAATAAGCTCTACCATTGATAAATATATATATTGGATATAAAGGTAGTGAAAATATAGTATTTTGATTTTTCAATCCAAAATTCATTTTATTTAATTATTTCTAATAAGTTTCTTCTTCCCTAGACAACTTTGAGTTTTATTTCTTTTATTTTTTATTTACATTTTTTGAAAAGTAAGTAAGCAAATTGTAAGAGTACTTCTGTAATATGTGAATATTATATTTTGGGTTATTAATTCTTTTTTCTTTTGGTGTAAAAGCTAGAGAGATTATTTAAGAAATGTTTTTCTTATTTGTTGTCTATATAAGTGTTTTATGAACTTTTTTTAATTAACAATGAAAGAAGTTTGCAAGATTTGAAAATGACTCTGATTGTGATTTCTTTCTCAAGTCATCTAATTTCCAAATATGCATTAAAACTCATCTATCGGAACAGTTAATTAACATGTCTACACATAGACATTTTGTTTTTATTTTTCTTTGTTTTGAAAGGTATCTTTCACCAATATTTTCTTAGAAATGGTTTTTGTTATTTGTTCACTTCTTCTCTACCAATTCTCGAACTCTAAATCTCATATAAATAATTTAAAATTTTTAACCTAAACTCTGATAATTAAGAAAGAAAACAATATCTTTCATATAAAAAATTGCATAGAAAAATATTTACCGATGTAAAACATTTTACAACAATAAAATGGAGTGCAAATGAAAAACTAATAATAATAAAACTCCTTAAATATCCCAATCTATAAACGAGTTATTACCAATGTTTTTTATTTTTATTTTCTGGATGCAAGTTTGTCCAGGCCTACGAATAAAGCCCAAATCATTTTAAAAAGTAAACATTGAGTTCCAAACTGAATTTAGCAATAGGCCCGTTTTAATATAAAACTTTCGCCTTAAAAACGAGATGTGTTCAGGCTCCCAAGCCCAGTTCATGTAACTACTTACTAGACGGGGACCATTTAATTGCAACTGCATCCATCTCATTCTCATGTAATATACATTTCATATAATCTGGTATATATATATATATATCTATAACTTTTAATTCTATATAATGACTTTTTTTTAGGGGTACAGGCAAATAAACACTCCTCAAATATACCCATTAAAAAAAAAGGTACAAAAAACACTCCACTCTTGTAAATTTGTGCGAAAATACTTTTCAATTAATATAATGTCTATTTTACCAGTTTACTCTTTCAAAAATATCCCAACCAAATCTTACTCTCCACCCCAAAATTGCAACCATCAGGCAAAGCGAGTTCGTGAGATTGAAGCCTTCTTCATTGCCTTGGAGTGCTGCACTTCGAAGCACAACTAATAAACCCAAAACTGACAAATTCGACTCAGCCATCATGTCGCCGATGGTATCACTCTAACATATACATACACATATATAGTGAGAGAATGTTGAGAGGGAGATTGAGAATTGGAGTTGCATAGAGAGATCTGTGAAACCCATGAGTTGAGTTGTGCCAATGGAGAGAGAAACAATTTGAAATTTAGACCGCCTTTTTCCCCATCGCCGTCCTCTTCCTCAAACTAATTCACTTCGCCGACTTCCTCATCTTCATCAGCAACTTCGCGGACTTCACCATTCTATCCATAGTTTGACTTCTTGAAATCAGATAAAAAATGGAATTGAAGAACTGAAGCTGGATTTTGAAATCAAAACAGCAAAAATCAGAGAGAATCACATACTACATATGTATTATATGTGTTTGTATATATATATAAATATATATATATATATATATATATATATTTCTAGCCCTAAAACTCGGAATTGCAAACTGTTCTTGAACTTCAACAATTGCATCACTGTTGAACTGGGTTTGAATCATTTAGTTTTGAATCATTTAAAATCTCAATCTTTACATAAATTAGTAAAAAAAATAGAAGAACCCCATCATATGTATATAAATTAGTTGTTCCGATCAATCTAATTATCTTAATGAATTTTTTTCTTTCAATCTATATATATATATATATAACTTATCTATTTTACAATTTGTTTCATGAAGAGCTTTCCATCATATTCCTCCAACAATGACCAATTATGGTAGTCCCAATTTGGAACCAATCCTCTGATGGGTGTTGGGTTGGGATTGGGATTGTGTGGGAGGTGGTGGCGACGGCAATTGAAGCTCGCCATTGCTTTGTCGTTGCTTGGGAACATGCCGACGTGAACTGGGTTTCGGTACTTGGAGCTTCTCCGAAAAGAATGGAATTGGGTGGCAGCGGCGACGGCATAGCAGATGTTGCTGACACATAACGGGTCTTCTCCAGTCTTCGCTTCCCTCTCTGCTGGCCAAACCCTTTTTTATTAATTTAACAATATATATATATATATATATATATATATTTTAAAAAATATGTTATTAAGAGCATTTTAATTCAATTTTTATAAATATAATCTATTTGCACAAATATTTTATGAATGTTTTTTAGCAAGAATAGTATTATTATTATTTTGCATTAGCGTTACATCACATCTATGTGATGCCATTATTGATTGTATAGGGCAATGTCACTAGGTGGGGTCCAATATAAACAAGCCAAAGAAGTACAGTACTAGTATATGTATGTATGACATGTATTATTATAATTGTGATAAATCATCCCAACATCATGAATCACGTGATCAATTATGACATCACAGTCAATGGCAAGAATTATCGAGCTTGCTCAATTCAGTTTTAAAAAACAATTTTAAAGATTTAGATTTTGAGACCAGTAGAAGATAGTTAATAGGTAATTAAAAAAAAAAAAATTGATTAATGCAAAGAACGGAATTAATATTTTCAAATTTTCCTTTTGTATGTGTGTTTTTTCTTATTCAGTATTTTGTGAGTGTATTTTTTTTTTGTGTATGTGATCACAATCACCATTAGTTGGGTTTACGCTCCTGCATAACAGTCTCTTCATACGTAAGAATGATAATGTAAGGGGGGTCTATATTTGAGCTTTAATAATGCAAGAGTCTACACGCGAGCTTTAATTTTTGAAGTGTGCGCATATATATATATATAATTATCGAGAGAAGTGACATTGGGGTGAAAATATCTTCCACCTTTTATTTTTTTTTTCACATGTAAAATTTCATCTAATATTTATGTGTCCTACCCATCAAAATGATATTGTCTGGAATTTAAATAATACCACAATCACAAAGTTCAGATCGACTAAGGAAGAAAGTTCAACCCATATTAATTAATTTCAATTATTAATATTCTAATTTATTACATAACAAATCTTTTCATTTAGCTCAAAATGGGCATCGAATTGTCAAAATTGATAACGCAATACCTACGTAAAGATGTCAAATTTATAATTGTAGCATTTTAATATTCAGCCTTGTATCTGAGATGTATTGCATTAGTATTAGTACATTTGTAATTTGACATGTTGCATTATGATGTAATATGATGCATTAGGCTATTGAATGGGAATGAAGACTTAGGCCCTGTTTGGAAAGTGTAGTGTGATGTAGTGTACTGTTCTAGTTTAGAATAGAACAAGTGTTTTGTAGTGTGATGTTCTGGAATGAGAACAAAGCATGTTTGGTGTTCCAAGTTTGCTCTACCGAATCATGGAACAAAAATATGGTAGAACATGTTTGGTAATGTATCTTGTTCTAAGAAATATGAGAACAAAACATGTTTGGTGTTCCAAAGTGTAACCAAAATGTAATTGATAAATAAAATAATTAAATATGTTGGATTAAAAATGTTTTGAATTAATATTTTCTTCAATACATTTTTTCTAATATAAAGTTACAGAAAATGATTATATTACGCCGGACATATTGTTCCTCCATTTATATTAATTTATTATAATAACCATATAAATAAATTTATAAATCCAAATATGGAACTGAAATAAAGTTTCAAAAGATCATAGTTTCATAAATTTTAATATATTACATACATGAGTATAAATAATATTACAACATTCGCCAACAGTCGCAATAAAAGTTCATGTAATAAAATTAAACTTTCAATACAACATCATTTCTCAACAGCGACAATAATAAACAACAACAACATAAGCAAAAACAACAAGAATATAGTTATAGTAAGACAACAACAACATCCATAGATAATGTAGTTTTGCCGCATTTGTTGAGCTTGCATAACAGCAACTACATCCTCCAATTCTTCCTGCATACGACCGCCCACTTGAGAGCCATGGTGCATGTCATCCAACCATATAAATGCACGATCATGTGACTAAATTAGAAAAAAGAGTTGTACATTATCAGAATGCACCTGTAACACTAAGATGTATTTAAAATATTCTTATTAATGCTTAAAATAAAATTGTATACCTCCCAAGCTGGACATCTATAGAATGATCGTCCATAATTCTTAGACGTTCCAGCCGTATAAAGATTCATGCGACCCCTCCCACATGCACAAGGTGGCCCGTCACCCTGTATCTTATACATGACTACATATGCAAACTATAAGACTGATCCAAAGAAGTTAATAAAAAAGATAAAGTTAATCAAAATAGTTATTACAGTTATCCTGATCGTAAAAAAGAAAAACAATAAAGTAGTTGTTACATTTATGCAAATACTAACAAATGAAACAAGTATAAAGTAATTATTACAGTTATCCAAACATGGTAAACATGTAAATCATATTTCAAGGGTGATGACTTGCATTCCATATACTATCGGCAACATAATCGCGTACAATATCCATTGGTCGCGAGCGAGACTGCGACACATTAGGTTGAACATCAACTTCATCATCTCCAAAACTTTCATCCATCATTGCCTCCACAGTTGCATCATTAAATATTGAATCCACATGCGCCTCCTTTCTTATAAAGTTATGAAGTGTGCAACAAGCTAAAACAATAGCAACTTGAGCTTCAAACTTATAAGGGGGCATGTGCTTCAAGATGGGGAATCTCATCTTAAGCATCCCAAAACAACGCTCAATTATATTTCGTAATGACGAATGCCTGTGATTATAAATTTCCTCTCTACCTTGTGGTTGCCGATGAGCTCTACGGTACTCTTGGAAGTGGTACCGTTGGCCCCTGTAGGGAGCCAAAAAACCCGGTTGGTTGGCATACCCGGAGTCAACCAAATAATATTTCCCTGCCATTTTACAAACTATAAGGCACGTTTGGGAACCATGATATTTAAAATAAGTATTGCAAAATTATTAGATAAATGACATATACCTTCTGGAGGCATTGGGAAATGCAAATCCTCATTATTAATTGTCTCGTTCAGTATCTTAGAATCATTAGCAGACCCCTCCCATCCAGCTACGACGTACGTGAACATCATATCAAAATCACAAACAGCCATTACATTTTGTGTGGTATCCCCCTTCCTACCACGAAATGGTATTTGCTGGTCCACAGGCACGTTCGCATGGACATGAGTTCCATCAATTGCCCCAACGCAACCCTTAAAAAAAGGGTGGTATTTTTTTGATTTCCTTATATGGTTAGGAACTTTGGTAAAATCTGGGGCGACAATTATCTGTTTCCCTAAATCACAGATTTTTTGTAAAACCGCATGGAAGTATTTTGAAATTGTATACGTAGAGTGTTGAAATCTTTCTGCGACCACACGATTCCTTTCATTATGAGCTAAAGTAAGCAACAATATGCCAACTTGTTCATAAACACTTACACCTGTTGAGTCTTTCAACCCTAATGACTTAAGCTCCCCACACAACTTCAAAAAAACAGGGGTGGACATCCTGAAATTTTCAAAACATCTATTTTCATGTCCATGCAATATCTCCATTATATATGCTTCCCCGGTTAAAAGTGAATCCCTACAAGGTCGTTTCTCGTAATGTTTATTATAATAGTCCAACATGCATGCCATTATGATGACACACTCATTCTCCTCATCACCATCATCATACAAGTCAATTATTGTCCTAATATCCATCTGTATAGTACAACATTTAACACACATTATAAATTACAATAATCTCAAGCTTTGTTAAACAAAATAAAAATTATTAGGGCAATGCAACAACTAAAATCAGAACAAGCGAAATATTCATATTGTCATTACACTGAAACTAAATAACATATCAACGAATGTACTTAATATTACAATCACCCAAAGTCATAGCAAAAGATAATAACAAATAAAAGCGACGCACAGAAAGTCATAATATGTAGTAATACAGTCATCCAAATTCATAATAAAACCAACACGCCAACTCATACTCCATTGATCCAACCAACCCTCTTCTCATCCGGAAGGTCATTAAGAAAGAAATCCCTCCAAAGTTCATCATTACGTAACATCTGGGTGACCTTAGCATATTGTTTCATATCAACGCCCTCCAACTTATTAAGAATGTAACAACATAATTTAAAATCACCCTTTGTCTTATCTGGAGAATTTACTTTAACCTGCCCAGCTTCCTGCCCTGTTTTCATATTCGATGATGAAGAAGCGACTATGGCCCTTTCAATTCGCTCTGTTTTCTCTCTACTAGCCTCGTTCATTTTCTCCATGACACGATCCATTGTGGAGGCAAAACTCTCTCTCCTTAGTTTCTTCCCACGAGGGTCAGGAGAAGGACTGAACTCATGACCGCCTAACTCAGCAAAATCATCATTAAGGTCAAATGACGATTGTGTGCCTTCATGGTGTGCGGGGGTTTGGTTGAGAATGGGTGGACTGTAGGAAGTATGCACATGTGCACCTGTAGCGTGTGTGCCTCCAAATACGGTTGTGAGCTTATCAAAATGATTGCATGGCTTCTTTCGATACTTACCATATTGGGAATTCACCTACAAATTATTAAATTACTATTAATATTAATTGAAGTATAATTTTTTGTAAAATCAACATAATTTATTTAAAAAACTAACCTTGATCAATCTAGTCCATCTTTCATTTTCAACTACAACCATGCCCGTCTCAGCATCATATCCCACGCCTGTTTCTCCTAACAAACTCATAAAGGCTCTGTAGTCTACCCTCAGGTGGTTGAATTTGCTCTTAAGTTTTTTCAGTTCATAGTTCTTGCCTGTACGCCTACTCAAGCCTTTCCGTATATTCTTCCAACCATTTGGAGTAAAAGTTGTGTTATTCCGATTACCGCCATAAACTTCTTCCTCCATACAGATGATGAAAGCTTCAAGATGGGTGGCATCCCATACTAGTTTTCCATCATCGGTATTCTCTGTAAGGTCCTCTATTTCTGAGTCCACCACATTGTCAGCATTGATATCCATCTAATTTTAATAAAAATGTGTTAAAAGGGTCATTAACAACTGTAATCTTAGGCAATAACATCGTCTTAACTACACAATTATCATGACGCCATTAAATGAAAAAACAATTTGAGTTGTGATACTGACATAGTCCGATAATTAGATACATTGTATTATACTCACGTAAGTTGGGAATGATGTCATCGGATATACCATTTTTCTTTCATATTTATCTCAACATTAAAGCAAAGATATATGCCTTTTTGTCTAGGCCGAGACTCGAACCTCAAGTTATACAACTACTCCAAAAGCAAAAAAAAAAAAATTGATCTTTCATTGTTAAAGTGTATAAGATAGAATCCAAAAACATTATACAAGGGATTGGATCTACGAATCATGTTTTTCATAATCCTTATTTCAGTTCATTCCTTATTTTTAATCAAACATTTCTTTTTCCCCAGGTCATCTATAGTTTTCTCTTTATGACCTCGTGAAAAAGTTTTACAATCATTAATCATATGTGTTATGTCCACTAATTAAGAATGATAATATTTTTTTATTTTTGCGAGCTTGGTCCATGATAACATCTCATCTTTTATTGTCGGTCAGTAAATTCTTCTTACTAAAATAATGACACAATTGAACACACTCATTAGTCATTTCACACTTGTTTTGTTAGTAGCTATATAGATATATAGATATACAGAGAGAGAGACGAATGTTGCTTTGAAGACAACAATTTTTTTTATGAAGTATTCAAGTAAATTCAAAACAGGTATGAATCTGTGCCTATAGAATCATTAATTATATAATATGCATTCCAGACAAAAATATGTTATCATTCAAAGCAACCCATGAGTTGTCATATAGACATGGTCCAACCGGTTTGAACGCATGATATTTCTCAGTCCTATGTTTACATATTCAGTCAAAGAAAAATCTCATGGATTGAAAAATAAATAAATAGAGAAATAAATAGAGAAATTACAGAAAACAAATAAGATTTTTATAATCTGTTCCTTCAACAGTCCAGTGGCAATTTTTTGAACATTCCACCACAAAATCGTCAACAAATCAGGCAAGAACAAAACAAAGTATAGAGATACAACCATTAGGTCCAGTGAAGCCACAGTACACCATAAATATGCAAACAATTGCGAATTCCTCAAAAATAGGGTACAAGTCCTTGGCATATCAATACGGTTCTTGGGCCACTCTCTTGAATTATTGGAGCATGGTTTACTTGAGGTAAGGTATAGTTGTGGTTGGTTAGTGATGACTGCAAATAAGCAAAGTAATAGGGGTTAAAACTAGTGACTGTTAGTAGTCATGTTATGATGAAGCATTCCTTTCATGTTTGGTTATGAAATTTATACAGGTGGTGGGTGAGGTGTGATGATCCTTGATGCATCTCGATCTACAAGGGTATATCATTGGTCATTGCAACCTATCGTCTGCAGGAACAGAATTTTTAATCCATTTCGACTTTATATTTATGTACAACTACTCAGCTGGACTTTTTGTATGGTACCTTATCTTTTTATGGACGATTTTATTTATGTCATTTGGGATTTGGTTCTACAAATTTATAGAATCGAACAAGTGTTTTTGCTTCTCTGAGAACTAAGTTGTAAATGGAAGTTGTTACTTGTCACTTAAAATTATTGTAAGATGAAGGCCAAAACACAACTTGTTCACGGATAATTTTATCAGGAGTGTTTCTGTATGTGTAGATTTTTTCAAACTAGCAATCTACCAATAATTAACACAAAATATGAAAAGTGTGATTCTAATCTACCCTTTCATACATGTATACATGTGCCCCTACATTATTTATTTATTTTTCATTAGGGAAGTATTCAAACGCCTCCAACCTCTCCCATCGGATTTTCTGCACTTTTGATGCCCATCGGATAAGTTATAGTAGTGTAACTTTAAATTGTTGGGTTACAGGGCTTCGGCCCTCTATAATTTGTACCGGGGAGAGATGCATGCTAAGATTTAGCTAAGGAAGGGAAAAAAAAAAAAAAAATTTACCAAATCAAAGCGAGTTAGAAGCTTGATACAAGAGGGTTGGCAGTTTGATGGTCCGCCGAAGCCACAGTACAGTATAAATAGAGATACAAGACGGCAGAGCTTTACAAATCAGGCAACAAGGTCCTAGCCATATAATTTTTTTTTTCAGGCAAACAATAAATTAACTCACCTGGTGTCGACGATGAAGGTAAATAGACCGAGAATCGCCTGTGAATCCGAGAGTGCAGAGAGCAGCGGCGAAGCTTGGTTCGCCGGAAAACGCAGAGCTCACAAAGGGGAAGTTTATCTTCAGATCTGCATACACAGTGGAACACCGACAAGTCCGATCTTGATTATACATGTGAGTAAATTTAGACAGAACTTGCAGACTCGTTTCAATGACGAAGATGCATGTTTGGAACTCACCGGTGAGATGAAGACGTTGTCGAGAAGCTTCGTATTTACATCAATGGTGTCGATTTCAACCCAAGATCTCGGAAAAGCTTCAGTACCTCCCAAGGGTACACTGTGAATCGCCTCAGTCGCAGAGAGAACCCTAGAACAAGATGGACCGAATTGATGTATTGTGTTCTCAGTGTTCCAACCGGTTGGGCTATTGTTCTAAATAATACAGTGAAAAGTGGGCCTTGCACAATTTGAGAACACTTTGGAACATAATTTTTTTGTTCCGGAAGTTGGCCCAAAAACTGAATTTGTTCTACAACTGTTGGACATAATACAGCCCACACCAAACAACCAAGTTTGCTCAATAGTGCCCATTTGTACTGTAGGAAAGGGCATAGAACAAGATGGAACATGCCCCAAACAGGGCCTTAACTTTCATCTTTTGAGTAATGAGAGATTCGACCCGAGACTTGTCCCTTCATTTTAAATGCCATCCAAAAGTAGAATGTCCTATAATGAAAATGTAGGAGGGAGGGGGTCTACAGATGAGCTTTATTTTTATAAGTGTACGTTTTTGTCTTTAACTTGAATCATCCAGAGGGATAATGGGTTGAAAGTATATTTCACCTTCTGTTTTAGTTTCTGTAAGATCTCACGCAAGATTTACATGACCGACCCATCAAATGATAGAGCTAGACTCAGAATTTTGAAAATTTGTTACATGGTTTTGGATTTTTTAGTTCTCACATGTAAATAAAATGATAAATAAAATTAATATAAATTTGATGCATTTTTAACTAATGATACATGGTTTTGAGTTTTTTAATCCCGATCAATCACTAATTAATATGTAAACAAATTGATAAATAAAACTTACACAAATCTTATGCATTTTCAACTAAGGATCGAGTCAAAATCAAGTCCATGTATAATTTCACAATTTGCCCAAGTTTATATGTAATTTTCCAACTTTAAATTAATGATTAATGCAAAGAACGGAATAGAAATTACCATGATATCCTCCATCATTCAAGAATCAAGAGTAGTTCATGTTAAGGACGATTGCTTCATTATATATGACATTTAAATTCAAAAGAAAGTTAATAAACTGACAGCACAACTTAATTATGAACAATATAATGTGTCATATATGGTTCAATCACTGTATATTATTTGGTTTTCCTATGAATTATTGAACCCAATAATGCATATTGTGGTAGTCTGTGGTGGAGTGATGTATGAATGAGTGAGTGGATGAAAAGTACGGAAAGCAGGGGTCCACAGGTGAGCTTTATTTTTCTTTATGTTTTAACTTTAGTGTCTTTCACCTTTTGTTTTAATTTTGGTATAATTATAATCATGTAGGAGGAAGGGTCGACAGGTGAGCTTTATTTTTTTTTATGTTTTAACTTTAGTGTCTTTCACCTTTTGTTTTAATTTTGGTAAGATCTCAAGCAATACTTACATGTCCTACCCATCAAAATGATAGAGCTTGATTCAGAATTTTAAAAAATTGTTACATTGTTTCGGATTTTTTAGTCCCAACATATGTAAATAAAATGATAAATAAAACTAACATAAATTTGATGCAATTTCAACTAATGATACATGGTTTCGGATATTTTAATCCCGATCAATCACTAATTAATATGTAAACAAATTAACAAATAAAGCTAATACAAATCTAATGCATTTTCAACTAATGATCGAGTCGAAACCAAGTCGATGTATAATTTCTTTTGAATTTCAAATATTCTATAAAGTGTAAATAATGATAAATAATAATATAAAACACCAACTTATTAGATTTTTGAATCAAAAAAGATATTTGTGGCTAATGTAGAAAAAAAAATAATAATAATAAAATAAAATCCTAAATTAAACTTATTAGATTTTTCTATAAAAGTTATTTTTATAATAATTAAATTTTTTTTTTTTTTTTGATGAAAAGACAAGAAATTTCGTTGATAAATTGGGAAGAGAACAAGAACATTAGCAGTTTATAGATGAATCTAAAGCAATACAACTTCAAATGCGCAAGGAAATCTCCAAAGTATAAAGCTTTTTTAGTTTACTTTTTAAAGCCTACCAAGCTAAATAATGAACAATACTATTAGTTTCACGGGATACGAAGACAATCGAAAAATCTTGATTCCCATCTAAAAATCCCTCAATATTGACAATGATAAATCGTAACAATACTCTCGTTCTCATTATGTTATGTAAATGATCTTCATATATCAACGTTCAATTAGATGAATTGGCAATGAATATTCATGCGTCACAAAAAAATAAAAAAATATATAAATATAAAAAAAAATTCCAATTCCTAGCATTTCTCTTGATGCAAGTAAAGATTAATGCAACTCAAACAAAGCTTACATCTCAGCTTTACCATACCTTCAACTTCATGAACAACATTCATATGAATGATCGAGTTGCAATACACATACAAAATGACACACGCACATAGTACACCTAAATCATGTACGTATATCGGATTATCTTCCATTTTTATTTTTGATCATGCATTTCATCCTTTGTGCATTTTCATTACACGACATCCATTGCAGGGTAGGTCGATCTTCTCATTGATAAATAACAATTGGACTCCTGACAACATGTCTAGCGCTTCTCCATGAGAGCGACGCTGAAATTATTTTTACACCCTTAGACATGGGTTTCGCTTTCACCACGACCTTGAAGTTCTGCTCCTGGATGGCAGTAGAGAAGGAGAGACTCATAGGCTTGACAGTGATCTCCACTCCTTTGGGTGCTGTAATGGTGGCATTGTAAATGGATGGAGAAGGACCAACATTAGTTACCGTCCTTTGGAAAACAACTGTGGTTGGGCGTTGAGTGTTTTTCAAATGAAGTTGCATAGTAGGATAGTTAAGAGCATCATGACTTGTTGGAGGAGGATAATCCGAGCAATTCACATTATAACTGAATAATAAGGCAAGAATGGATCCACTGTAGCCCTCTCGGCAAAGAAATGGAATGTAATCCTCTATGGAATCAATGTTGTAGACTAGGCCGGGATTCACTGCTTTGGTTGGGTTCATTTGGCCAGCACCGTAGCCAAATTCAGCATCACTATCCACTCTTGGGCTCAAAGGTGTTGCTTTGACAAATATTTCAAGAAAGTTTAATTAAGAGGATGCATGAAAATTATATAAAAAGGGCTAAGCTAAGTACACAAGCCTCTCAGCAAACTATAAACAAATTTATGAGGATTATACAAAGGAATTATATTATAGTGAAAACTTTATTGTAAGTAATTCTTATTTAAATTGCTTGGAAACTTCTGAATTTACATTGTGATATAAGTAATTCAAGTCCTAAAAAAAATTGGTGATAATCAACTTAGTTAAAAATCAAAAGAAGAAATGAGAAGATATGAGGTTGGTCTTACCAGTTGTCATTATAGCAGATTTTATTACGGCTGAGGGCCAATCCGGGTGAAATGACTTTACATAGGCAGCTACACCACTAACGTGTGGACATGCCATAGAAGTTCCACTTATGAATGAGAATTTCGAATGTTGGGTATCACCTTTACGCTTGGTAAGTGTCGCCAGAGGGGTGTATGCTGCCAAAATACCATCACCCGGAGCTGCAATATCAGGCTGTTCCATTATACATCAAATGAGCAAGTTTAGTTGAGTACTAGGCCCTATTATACATGGAAGAAGGTGCAAAACCCTTATAATTAACACTAACACACACACATAAACCTTGAGAATGTATTCTGATGCTGGACTTGGACCTCGAGAAGAGAAAACAGACATAAATGGAGCTGGAATTTTAACTTCTTGTGACTTGTATATCACTGCAGATGGTGATCTGAATGGGATAAAAGCACCCAATCATTTCTTCTTCTATTAAATAATCAAACATTTTATATCATTCATAAATCTTGTAATATAATATATATAGCAGTGGCCTCGTAATAGAATATAGATATACCTTACAGAGTGTAAATAGTAGTCACGAATGGGTTCAGCTTCGGTGGAATTCACTGTGGTTGCTGGTGCCATGTAAATTGGGTCAGTGATAAGACTAATGTTATAATCAGTATTGATGATAGTGCCGATCCCTCCAATGCTTTTGATATAAGAATCAGGTAGTCCCGACACTAATTTGCACAAGACAAGTTTTCCTTTCACCTTGACAGGGTCTATTGAGTTTTCAATACAATAACTGTATAGAAACCACACTATAAAATAAGTTGTAAATAAGTAATTAGCTAGCCTTCGATCTTTAAGCAGATACTATATATGATTTTCTTGAATGCTTAATTAATGGATTCATATACACACAAGTAGTATATACACCTTGCATTTAACTTGCTCGAAGATGTTTTGGCTGCATCAGCCCCCATAACAAGTGGGTACATTTTTCGCTTAGGATTGAATGCGTTTACTCCCCTTCCCTGCAGATGTTTTAATTAATTCGCAACAAGTAAGTTGGGTTGAGCAGATGGAGCAGCTAACTAGCTAGCTATTCGAGCTTAGATCAATCAGTCAATCAGTGACTTACTGAAGTGGTTTTTCCATTGCCTAACACAACTTTGCTCCTGAATTGGCGATCAATACCAGTAGATGCCACAGTTAAAATCCAGGGTGCATGGTTGGCGACCGTACCGGCAGTTGGTCCATCATTTCCAGCAGCAGCAACTGTGATGACCCCAGCTCTCATGGCAAAAAATGAAGCCACTCCTACAACGTCCAAGAAATCTTGCGATTGACCACCAAGAGACATGGACAGTATATCAACACCATCACTGATAGCGGCTTCAACGCCAGCAAGAATGTCCATATCTGCACAAAGAATATTGGCGCCCCAGCACACCTTGTACATAGCCAATCTCGCCGAGGGCATTGCTCCGCGTGCAGTCCCTCTACCAAGTCCATATACGCTTGCATTTGCTACAAGACGTCCCACAGCTGTTGATGATACATGAGTCCCGTGGCCACTCACATCTACTGGCGAGAATATTTCCCCAGGGAAGAGTTCTTGGTCTGCCTTGAAGTATTTGGCTCCTATAAGCTTGCTGTAACATAACACCAACATTAAAAATTAATAAGATGATTAGTGGTACGTGCTTTAAAGTTAATGAAATACTCCATATATAATTAAGGATTTGAATATCTATTATACTTGTTGCATCCTAAAAAATGAACAAAGGGGCCACAACTTCCTTTCCATCTCACTGGTGGAGGACCCAATCCATCGTCCTTAAAGCTTTCTGAATTTGGAGTGATACCTGACCAGGGCACATACACACATTATTAGTTTTCAAAAAAAATCATTAAATTGAATACACAAACACACATACACACACAACATTTCTAACCTGAATCTAGTACACCAATAATAATGTCCCTCTCCATTTTCAAATTTCTTCTTACTGTTTGAGGAAAACCAAGGAAGTCCCACGATCGAGTTGTATGTAGCTTTCGATATTGATTTTTGAAAACAGCATGCACCTCATCCATGCCTAGACATTCATTTTTAGACATATATAATTATAAAATAATAATTAAACATTAGAAAGAAGAATAATTAACAAGTTGTTACACATACTGGATAACTTTTTGGCTTCATCTCCCGATAGTTTTGCAGCAAATGCATTGAAGATTTTCGTGTAGCTATATACATGGGACTCCTTAGCATCAGCATGACTGTTTAAAAATGATCAACACATTATTTTTGCACCTATACATACAATCAACAATCAAGAGAACGTTTCAATCAATTAATCAACCTTCCCTTCAAGGCTGAGAGGACATCAATGTGTGACTGAAACAAAGATTCCTCCTCAAGTGGACGATCATTCAAGAAAACAATGTAAAATTCCTGCAAGTTAAATATGTGATTATATACGTATATATAATATTTGCAATGATAATGAGATCGAATGCTAAAACTATAAATTAAGGAAGAGAAGCTTAGTAGTGACATGCACCTTTTTTAGATCTCCATTTACAGCTACAAGACCTATCAAGGTAAGGAAGAGAAGACAAAAACAGATTGGAAAGTAATGCATATATTCATTTCTCAACATCCTTGCAGACAATCCACTCTGTTAATAAAAAGAAACCCAAGGCATTGTTAACCAAATAAATGTTAAAGGATATAAATATTAAAGTTATACTCTCTTTAATAATTTAACAGTTTAAACTTTTGATGTAGATGGTTGTTAACATAAATGGTTGTTAAAATGATGTTTGTTTGTTTTTTTTTTTTTTTTTTTTTTTTTTTTTTTTTTTTTTTTAAATACGTTTAAAAATTAGGCATAAAAAAAGTAAATTGTACAAATATATATATATATATATATATATATATATGTATATATATATATATGTATATGGGTATAATACAAATGCTAATAAAAAATATATCGTAAAACATACAGTAGCAGTTATATAATGTTTTTTTTATATATGATAATTAGGTTTTTTTTTTTTTTTCAATAGTAAATGAAACTAAGAGAGTGATGAAGTTGCAAAAGAATTATATAAAAATTATAGAGCTGTGTATTTATTTGTTTAGATATATATTTTTAACTAACCAAAAGATACATCTTGTATTATTTATTTCATTTATTAATATATAGTTTTAAAAAACTATGTATAATAATTGAATTAATCATCGTAACATTCAACAAGCAACTTACATTCGTAGTTATATATGCTTCGAAATAAAATTTACGTTTTCGTAGTATTGTATGATATCAGTTACGATTTACGAGATATATAGTATAAAATTAATAACATTTCTATTGATTAATGGAAAAATAAATTGTAAAATTATTAACAAATACGAAGAAGAGGCAGCACTCAAACACGGGCACATGGAGTTGAACATGGCCCCAAGGACAAAACTGCATTAAAATCCTTTTGCCTTTTAACATTTTACAGTAGACCTCCATTTTAAAAAAAAAAGTAGTTGCCAACAAAGCAATAGTAACTTTTTGACCTTTTGCGGAAGATATAAATTGCTTGAATTTAGCCAACATATATATATATTCTTCATATATATATAGTAATATTTGAACTTGAAATTTTTTGTTTTATGTATCACAGATTCACCATACTTTTATGGGTTAAGTGCAAAAAAAATTCATTGCTATATACAGTTTGTGCAAAGAGCCCATTGTTGTTGAAAATACTCCCTTATATTTTTCAAATTGGCAAATGAGGACAATTACTCAAATTGAAGATTGAAATACCTAAATTACCCTTAAATCAAAATAGAAATCAAAATATAAAACAAAAAAAAAAAAAAAACAAAAACAAAACAAAATTTTCAGTTTTTATTTTTTTAATATTTTTCTCTCTCTCTCTACCCCTGTTCCTGTCTTTATTCTCTCTCTCTCTCTCGCGATCTCTCTTCTATCTCTCATCAGTGGGTAACACTCAGCTTTAAAAAAAATATAATAATAATAATAATAATAATAATAATTTAGCGCATATATATACAAATTCCTTTTTATCATACTCAAATCTAAACTCCTGCAAACCCAAGATATCCAGTTGCCAATGATTTTCTTTTACACTATATCACATCAGAGCCTTTTGGGACGCGGAATCAATCGTTGAGTTGGTCCCAATCCACACAGAATTTCTGCAAATAAGTGAAAAATCACAATTTCATTGATGCTGCATCTTATCTCCTAATTTAATTGTAATATAGAATTAATGGGTTCTCAAACTTCTCATATATATGGATTTTTTTTTTTTTTTTATAAAAAAAATACGTATTTTTTTGGGTGGTGTTTGGTGGCCGGATTCAATGGTTGAAAATCGGTGGGGACAAGCAGTAGTGAACCGGTGGTGTTTGGTGGCTTGATTTTTGTGTAGTTGGTGGCCACCGGTTTATCTAGGTAATTAACTGTTATTGTGGTTGAATTGTTGTGTCAAATATATAATAGTTTAATCGTATAATTATTGTTCTAGAAATACTATTAGACGTCATCTTTTCAAAATCAGAAAGAAGAAATTGAGCATTCCTTATTTGAATAAGTAATTGGAGTATGCCGGCCGAGAGCTCCATGGATGATGACGTAGGCGCTTAAACTGTCTTTCAAATAGCACAAGATGAAGATGGTTAAGACATAATATATGTGCATGTGGGTTGATTCTCATGGTTTATCATCACAATAACAATATAAAGAGAGTATTATATAATGCAAAGAGATCAAATTAAGGCTATCGGGAAGCTAATAGAAATTGACCAGTGTTTATCACTTTGAGGGAGCCTCTACAAATCCAGAAGGGGAACATAGAGATATACCTGTCTTTGCAGCGGCCCGAGAAAAATGTTGAATCTGAATGAGTTAGTTGAAGGGAAACTCGTCTTTATATAGACACCAAGAGTTTTGTGTCCTAATGATTTTTTTTTTTTTTTTTATCAAAATAGATGATAAGAATTCGAATATTCAAAAGGGTAAATGAGTATATGAGTAATGTGTGTAAATTTTTTTCTAATTAAAAAAAAAAAAAAAAAATCTATATAATACACCGTATGTATAGGATTTACATCATTAATAGTGCACAAAATGTACTCAAACCTGATAAGAGACAGAAGAGGATTGGGTCCCTTAAATATATATATACACACACCCACAAAGAGACAAGAGGATCGGTCCCGTAAATATATATATCTATATCTATATTTATATTATTATTTAATGTGCAAAGTGTATCAGTGTTTCAGTATTTCTGTATTAATTGATATAAATTTTATAAAATTCTAAATTATTTAATAAAATTAATATTAATTCAAATTAACAAAATATAAAGAGAGTTTAATTCAAATTACAAAGTCCCACATTAGTTTGAAGTAAAAAAGATTACATGAAAATTTCATATAAAACTATAGAACTAAAGAAATAACAATTATACTTTCTCGGCCTTTTGGCTAAGATCAAGTGTAGTACTAAATTTTTTTGGGTTGGCTTTTTAGCTAACCTTTCTTGGTCTTTTAGCTAAGATCAAGTGTAATATTACTTTCTCGGCCTTTATACAAAGAGTTTCAGTATTTATTAATTAATTACTATAAATTCTATAAAACTCAAAATTATCTAATAAAATTAAAATTAATTCAAAATAACAAAATATAAAAAGAGTTTAATTCAAATTACAAAGTCCCACATTGGTTTTAAGTAAAAAGGATTACATGGAAACCTCTTATAAAACTATAGAATTAAAGAAATAATAATTATACCTTCTCGGCCTTTTGACTAAGATAAAGTGTAGTTCTAAATTTTTTTGGGTCGGCCTTTTAGCTAACCTTTCTCGGTTTTTGGCTAAGATCTAGTATAATACTACTTTCTCGGCCTTTGTACAAAGAGTTTCAGTATTTATTTATTAATTGATATAAATTATATAAAACTCAAAATTATCTAATAAAATTCAAATTAACAAAATATAAAAGAGTTTAATTCACAATAAAGAACTCTCATTAATAATTATATCCCACGATATAAATTCTATAAAACTCAAAATTACCTAATAAAATTAAAATTAATTCAAATTAACAAAATATAAAAAGAATTTAATTCAAATTACAAAGTCCTACATTGGTTTTAAGTAAAAAGAATTACATAAAAGTCTCTTATAAAACTATAGAGTTAAAGAAATAATAATCACACATTCTTGGCCTTTTGGCTAAGATCAAGTGTAGTATTAAATTTTGCAATATACTACTACTCACACAAAATATAATAAATTCAAATTATATTATACTACTCATACAAAATATGCGGGAATGAGGAATTGACTAGTGTTAGATCACTTTGAGGGAGAGAGGGGGAGAGATTTACTGATCTTTAGAGTGGGCCAAGTAAATTGATGAATATGCGGAATGAGGAATGAGTAAGTTGAGAGATAAACTTATATAGACAGATCAGGATTCACTCTTCTAAAAATGTACACAAAACAATTTTTAATTGAAAATTGAATTTTATATTTAATAGTGTTGCAGCATAATTAACACAATGAAATTTATTCAGGGACAGATTTAGTAATTCATATGGGGGGATTTATATAAAGAGGTCTTTTCATAATTTTAGTGAGGGTAATTTCAAAATTATTTTAAAATTTTTATCAGTATAAATATAAAGAAGTATAAATTTAGGAGTATAAAATATAATAATAAAAAATTTCAGTGGGGACATACTGAGTCCTTCAAAGATTTGTGCTTGAATATATTACATTGATGTTGCATCTTGAATATAGATTTGTTGCAGGAGTGTTGCATCATTATAATACTGCATTGCATTATAATATAGTGTGTTGCAATATTATTTTAATAGTACACGAGATGACAGGAACACGAGAGAAATATTGCCTTAAATCTATATGAATAAAATTGATATAAAGAGTTCCTGTTTTATATGAACAATCCAAAAAAATATGCACAAGATGCATTATTATATTTATGGAATGTTATTGCAACATCATGAATGATGTCATCAACTGACATCACAATAGTGTTTTAATTATTGCGGTGGAGAATTCGTAAATTTTTAGTGTCCAAAATCATCATGAATTCTGGAACGCTAAACATGATATGGATTAAGGAAGAGAAGTTTAAGTAGTGATATGCACCTTTTTCAGATCTCCATTAACAGTTGCAAGACCTGTCATGGTAAGAGAAAGAAGACAAGAAAAGTAATGGATATATCCATCTTTCGACATGCAGCTTGCTGCTAGTCTGCCCTTTTAACAGCAAGAAACCCAAGCTAACATCAACACAAAAATGGATAGGCAAAAGAAATGATAATTTAATTTCTAAGCCCAGAATTATATATATATATAGGTGGCCCGGACTCTCTGTTTACAACATCTTGTGATGGTCCAATCAAAATTGAGAATGTATAAATAAATATTACTTCCAAACTAGTAGACTATGAGCATCTTTATATATATTTTTAATACATTCCCGATAACAATCAACTAATATCATGTCTGGACCTTACATAATTTTTACAAACCTACTTAATATAGAGTTGATTGGTTAATGGAATGAGAAAAAAAAGAGGAGAAAAGAAATATACTGTGACTGTGTAAGAATGTTATATAAAATACACAATAATTTTACACAAAAGATTATTTTATAATCTAATGAATTAACTTACATATTGATTGATGGACCTGTTGACCAAAATGTACATTATTTTTCTAGCAGACTAGCACTAATGTTGATTGATGGACCTGTCTAATGAGTGTGGGTCAAAATTTATATTATTTTTCTAAGACTAATTTTCATGTATATCAAATTTATATTTAATCCTATAAGTTATATAGACAGTTCAAGATTTTCTCTTCTAGAATGGTAGGACTTGTATCGTCCAGTGAATTTAAATTGACACACAATAATTTTAAATTAAAAATGCAATAATTAGCTAACGGTGTTGAATTTTATATTTAATAGTGTTGTAGCGTTATAATACAAAGAAAACATGTTGTATTGATGTTGCATTTTGGATATAGATTTATTGCATGAGTGTTATATCATTATAACATTGATTTGTATTATAATTTAGTATGTTGCAATATAATTTTAGTAGTACACAAGATGACAGTGAATGAGATCGATCAAATACAGTATGTTGCAATATAATTTTAATAGTACACAACATGACACTGAATGAGATTAATCAAAGAACAGGAGAGGATCATCATTGCCTTAATCATATATGAATGAAATTGACATAAATTTTATATGGACAATCTACAAAAAGTATGCATTAAATGTATATATTATTATAATTGTGGAATGTCACATGAATGACGTGACATCACAATAATGTTTTAATAATAAAAAATTTGTAAATTTTAAGTCTCCAAAATTATCATGAAACTAAACATGCATACACTATTGATGGTGTGGTGCGAGCACTAGATCATTTTGTTATCTCTGGTTTTCTGATGAATTATTGACCTCAATAACACAATGGTGGTACTAGGTGAGGGTGTGAATGAGTGGATGAAAAATATGGAAGGAAACAAGGGCTTTGGTTGTGTCCCAAGACTTGTCCCTTCATACATGGGGATGATAATGTAAGAGGGGTCTAAAGCCACACACCAATACTACTTTATCGTCATTTTAGATTATTAATATATTCATTCTTATCTATTTTGTTCCATCTTCCATGCCCTTCGAAAGTGGCCAAAACATTAAATCTATGTGGCGATGGTTGAAGATACGAGATATTATTATTATAAGTCACAACATTACAAAAAATGAACCAACAAGGCCGTAGGAGCATACAAATTGTCCGATACAATTATTTTGATTAATGCGGCCATTATGAATCACCATCACAGATAAAAAATAAAAAATAAAAAATAAAAAATAAAATTGACTCTCCAAATTGTCTAAAGCCACACACCAATACTACTTTATCATCATTTTAGTTCATTACATATTCATTCGCATAAACGATATATGACAAAAGAGAACATTGGTCTCCATTTAGAAGCCATATATGATAAATATCGCAAATGGTGGTACTAGGTGAGTGTGATTAGTGGATGAAAAATATGGAAGGAAACAAGGGGCTTTGGTTGTGTCCCAAGACATGTCCCTTCATACATGGGGATGATAATGTAAGAGGGTCTACAGGTGAGTTTTAATTTTTGAAATGTGTGTATATATGCCTTTAATCATCAAGAGAAGTGATATTGGGGGTGAAAAAATACTTTTTTGCACTACAATATGGGTACATCAAGATTCATTGACAACATAGGATCGTAATCTTCTCATGATACTACCAACTGTCTATGCCATTAATGTGATGATTAAAAATATTTAATAATTATGTAGTGCAACCCGAACCCAGTTAGTTGGAGGAATGGAACTAGTTTGTGACTCTCGCATGATCGACGTAATAAAGTAAAAGAAAAACTCTTGCAATTAGTTGATCTTATTTAGAATTTGACTCTCACATAGACCTACTACTCCTCAAGTATCATGGCTTAAGTTTATTTAAATTTTTTTATGGTCCAATTTTTGGGACAATGCATGAGAAGGACAGCAAGGTATTGAATTAACATGTTACATTATGATGCATTACAGATTTGATAGTGCAATTGAATGGGAAGGGAGACTTAGGATATGGATCTTATATCGATGACATGTATTATTATAATTATAAAATATCATTATGACGTCAACACAACAGTACTTTTTTATGGCACAAGATATTTTGTAATTTTAGGCCATAAAAAATCATGAAACCATTGCTAATGGTGCCATATATGATTTAACCACGGTATATTCTTTTGTTTGCCTATGAATTACTGACCTCAATAATGCAAATTCTGGCACGAGGTGAGGAAGATGAAAAATATGGAAGCAAACTAAGGGCTTTGAGTCAATGAGATTTTGCGTTGTGTCCCATGACTTGTCCCTACGTGTTACATGCCAATATGCCATCCAGAAGTAGTATCGTACTATGATTGTTTAATTGGGACCACATAATAATCTAGGAATCGTCTACAGGCGAGTTTCACTATCTTCTCAAACAAATTTATTGGACTTACCTGATTCATCAATCATCATATCATGTGGATCGAAAGAATTTATATCATATTAGAGTTTTATTTGATTTTATGGGGTTTGACCATTTGATTTAATATAATTTAGTTGTAAAATTGAACTGCTAGAGTGGGAAATTTTTTGCGGGGAATTTCTTTGAATAATTTTTATGGGCAAGATGGAACTGAAGTTTTAGAATTGAAAATGGTAAAATTAGAAAAAAATCACAAAATTGAACTAAATTTTTTCAATTTTACTAATTTCAATTCTAAAACTTCAATTACACACCGTTGAACGTAACTTTATGATACTAATTTCAATTCTAAAGCTTCATGCACTTTATCACTTTTTTTTTTTTGTAAATAACTACATTGATATTCTCACTGGGAAAAAATAATAATAATAAATAAAATAATAATAATAAATTGGAACCTTTGTTGCTATTTGGACCATATGTTAATCCTAGAAGTAGTGTTTATGTGGCCTTATAACCAATGCAGTGGTGACTTACCCAAGAAATAAAAATTAAAATTAAAAAAAAATTTATTGTAGTAATGGTCTGTAGTTACATGAGCTTTAATTTAAATACTAGTGTGAATCATGTATGATTCGTCAATAAGCGACTTTTTTTTAAGGGTCTCATACTGACCGATTCGATCAATTCACACTAATTTTATCTGAATTTGTCATACCGTGATTGCAATCGATACTGCTACTGCGAACTATAGTATGAATATATATAGTCTTATAAATATTATCCAATAATTTTGTTGAAGATGGATTCTGCGCAACCCGGATCTGATTTGACTTCCTGAATAAAGAGAAGAAAAAGTGATCCTACAAACACCGGTGTGTTACCGGTGGAGTAGGCTCCGACGAACAAGTCAGTGTGAATGATAATCTTTCTGGAGAAATCGAGATATTGAGTTAGGGTTTTTTGCCTACCTCCAAACGTCGATTAGCCCTCCCTATTTATAAGACTTGGGTCAGGATGTTACGTAGCGTCCACGTCGTCCTTAATCCTTATCATAATCTGTTGGCCTAATCCTTATCGTATTCTGCAATTCACCCTTATCTTAGTCGTAGTCCTTATCTTAGTCTGTAGAGCCTATCTCAATCTTATGAGATAGCGCGTTACTTTAACGATCTTCCCCTATCCACGGGTAATTAAATTATAATCATCAGTGGCCCCCCGTTTCGGAGGATTGCTTGTCAAACCACCAGAACGTTAATTCCCAAATATGACATAATAACAAATAGCTGGAATTGTAGAACCGTTCACCCTGTATTTCTACAATAAGTTGGTTTGATTATGAAATAGTAGAGCCTTATCCATTAACTTGACTTAGATTGCCACTTTGCGGATAAGTTTTTTTTTGTAGGACCGTAGTTGCCTTTGAAATATTTGTCGTAGTGCCTCATTGGCAGGACCGTAGTGCCACATTGACAGTTTGTATATATGGCAGGCTGCCATGCTGGCAGCCTACCTTTTGGCACATAGGTAACTCATGCAGGGCTGCCAGTGTGGTTGTCCTATTCGAACTCCGAATCCTATTCTACCTTGTAAAAGTAAAATAGCCCGCAAAATAGCCCGCTGAGAGCTGCTTGTCCCTCACGAAACAGATTTCTATTAGAATTCCACCAGAAATACTTTCCTTATCTGTTTACGTTCTTCTGCTATAAACCGAAATGGTTCGAGTAAAATTCATTCAAATTATTTCCATCATCCAGAAAGCCAGGTAGTGCCAGTCGTAGTGATGTGGTAAGTTCCATGCCCTCGTTTTCTTCCTGCTTATATTTAATTCATTGTTGCTTTTTCCTCCAACTCAGTATACCAAGACCAAAGTTAGAAAATTTTATAGGTCACTGTGAAGCTAGGCTCTTGCATACAGTAGCGAGTGTTACTGCCAGCATGTTTTACCCAGAATCTAACACTATGTCAAACGAGGAACACCGCCAGTCTGATTCGGCTCCGTCAGAGACACATCTGGTACAGGATATAGCAGGCTCCCTTACCTCACAGGATCTGGATCAGATCAGGCAAACTTATTCAATTCCAGACAGTGTTGCTCTTAGACTTCCTTCACTTGATGATAGAGCGTCCTCCTTTTACCCAACTGGGATTTGTTTCTATGAGTCTGCTTTCATTGCCGGTTTGCGTTTTCCAATCCCTCTTTTTATTAGGGAACTGTTGCGTCACCTTAATCTTGCTCTGACTCAACTCTCCCCGAATGCCTGGAAAACAATGATGGGTTGTTTAGTTCTGTGGCGAGCTTGTTGTAATACCTCGCTCACTATCCAAGAGTTTCTTCATTGCTACATTCCCAAAAGGGGTGACTGGCTGTACTTCTCCCCACGGGACAGAATTCTTATCTCTGGAATTCCCCTTAAGCACAAACCATGGAAAAATAGTTTCTTTTTCGTTTCTGGTGATGGCTGGGAGTTCTTTCCTGAAGAAAGTGTTTTCCTACAAATAGGGACTTCCATTCCTCGTGCGTGGTGTAATCAGAATTCCACCGGTGAGTTGTCCATAATGATACCCTCCTATGTTTTAAAACTCAAAGTAAATTTTGTTTGAGTTATTAACAGAGTTGTTGTTCTTTCAGGCGTTAAAGAGATTGCCGTTTCATCTGATGATCTCCAGCAAATAAAGGAAGCCTTTAACTACCCAGTGAGGGACTGGTCTTCACTCGTGACACCTCAGACTTTGTTTACCCATGGGATTGGTCCTCAGCCAGTTGGCAAGTCCTCTGTAACTATATCCCGAAAACTTAATAAGAGGCTTCTAGCTCAGTTCAAAGAAGGCTCAAGTGACTTCCCACCTACTTTCCCCGCTAAGAGGAAAAAAAAGAAGCCTACTATTACAGCACAAAGGGTCTTACCTGTTTCAGTTGTTTCTCCACACGAATCCGACTCGCAATTCCCTCATCAGCTTGTGGATGGGACTATGCCACTCCTTACTGAAGCAGCGGTACTCCCCTCAGATCCCTACTCTTCAGCAGCATCTGTTCTAGGCAATGCTCAACTTGTTTTTAAGAAGATAAGCGAGTCTTTGTCGAAGGAGGATATGATGTATCTGAATTCACGCCCTCCAACTGAGATTGTAGACCGACTCATGCATAATCTCGCACGGGTTAACTCTCGCACCATCCTCTGTTTTTATTTAGCTTTTCTTTTCCTCTTCATTGTAACTTTTTATTCCCACGTGCGTACAGGTGAATACACACACGTATTACTTGTCGTGTCTAGCTGTAAAAGGAGGAGAGCGTTACACCAATATGTTGGCTTCTACTCGCTCCCAACACCAAGCTGATTTACAAGTGGAACGTGATAAACATGAGGTCGCTCTACAAGCAATGCGTGTTGAGTTAGAAACAGAACGAGCTTGTCATGCATCTTATGTGTAAAAACTCAACAAGGAGATGTCCCAGAAACTAATGGTGGAAAGAGCCAATGCAGTGGGTGAGTTTAAAGCCTCACCCACCTTCAAGGAGATTATGTCGAAGGCCTACTTTGACGGCTTCGAAGATTTTCGGAATCGTGCTGCTTTTGAATTTGCAGACCAAGACTTCTCTGTCATTCAAGTAGATGAAGCGAGTGATTCCGAATAGGATAGATGTGTAGCCATTCATTTATTTGCTCCCATGTTTCTCTTTGTGCTTGAAACTTCTCTTTCTTTACAATCAGTTTCCATTTATATTTGTAGGGTTGATAAGTAGAAAGGACAGTTATGTTTTGCCATTGCGACTGCCGCATTATGTTATTTTATTGACATCTTTGGTCGGCTCATCCCTTTGATAAGGAAAGTAGATTAAGACGAGTTTTACTCAGCTCGTCTATGTAATGAGGTAAGTAGATGTATACGAGCTTCACTCAGCTCCCCCTTTAACAAGGGAAGTAGATTACTATAAGCTTCACTCAGCTCACCCTTTAATAAGGGAAGTAGATTGTTATGAGGTTCACCTAACTCACCCTTTAACAAAGGAAGTAGATTGCTATGAGCTTCACCCAACTCACCCTTTAACAAGGGAAGTAGATTATTATGAGCTTCACCCAGCTCACCCTTTAACAAGGGAAGTAGATTATTATGAGCTTCACCCAGCTCACCCTTTAACAAGGGAAGTAGATTATTATGAGCTTCACCCAGCTCACCCTTTAACAAGGGAAGTAGATTGCTATGAGCTTCACCCAGCTCACCCTTTAACAAGGGAAGTAGATTATTATGAGCTTCACCCAGCTCACCCTTTAACAAGGGAAGTAGATTATTATGAGCTTCACCCAGCTCACCCATTTAACATGAATATCTTAACATATCAAAATGATAATGAATTATTTGAAACAACTGATCCAAGTAGGGAATACTTTATTAAAGCCAAAGTTGATAACAAGGCTATTGAAGACATTCATTCGTAGAAAATGAAGTAATTATTGCAACAAGAAGTATTAGCAAAAATAAATAATAAATTGAGACTAAACTGAAATTGTTTACTGATAATATTTCTTTAGATGCTCAACATTCCATGGGTGAGGCAGTGGCTTTCCCTTTAAGTCCTCCAACCAGTATGTTCCTGGTCGCTGACATCACGTAACTTTGTAAGGCCCTTCCCATTTGGGACCTAGTTTCCCTATGGTTGAATCCTTAGTTGCCTGAGTAACTTTGCGGAGTACTAAATCTCCTACTGAGAACCTCATAGGCTTGACCCGAGCATTGTAATACTTGGAAACCTTCTATTGATAGGTAGCCATCCTAATCTGGGCTAGGTATCTCCTTTCTTCGATTAGGTCCAAGCTTACTTCCAACTCCCTTTCGTTCTGCTTGGGCTCGTAGTGCTCCGTCCTAAAGTTTGTTAGGCCAATCTCTACAGGTACTACTGCCTCACTTCCAAACGCTAAAAGAAAAGGGGTTTCCCTTGTGGGAGTCCTTGCAGTAGTACGGTAAGCCCACAGTACACTCGGCAGCTGCTCAGGCCACAGTCCCTTTGCAGCATCAAGTCGAGTCTTGATCATCTGAAGGATTGTTCTGTTAGTGACTTCGGCCTGTCCATTCGCCTGGGGATGTCCTGGCGATGAGAAATGAATTTGAATCCCGAGCTCGGAACAAAAATTTTTGAAGTCAGAGTTATCGAACTGTTTTGTATTGTCTGTGACAATCACTTTAGGAATCCCAAATCTGTAAACTATTGATTTCCATACGAACTTCCTTATATTGTTCTCTGTGATCTTGGCTAGAGGCTTAGCTTCTACCCATTTAGTGAAGTAATCAACCATAACAATGGCATACTTAGTCTGCCCTTTGCCTTTGATGAGAGGGCCAATCAAGTCCATTCCCCATTGAGCAAATGGCCATGGTCCTGACATGGGAGTCATCTCCTCTGACGGTTGTCTCGGGATGTTGGCAAATCGTTGACACTTGTCGCACTTTTTAACAAAGTCAAGTGCATCTTTCTGCATGGTGGGCCAATAGTATCCTTGTTGGATGGCCTTGTTTGCAAGTGACCTACCCCCAGCATGGTTTCCACAAACTACTAGGTGGATCTCCCTCAAAATGTAGTCAGCTTCCTCGCTAGAAACGCATCGTAAATACGGCATGGAGAAGCTTCTCTTGTAGAGCACCCCTTTGATAAGCGTATACCTAACTGCCCGCATCTTGACCTTTCGAGCTTTTGCTCGGTCTGTTGGTAGCACCCCATCCTTGATATATCTGATGATAGGATCTGCCCATTCCACACTCAATATCGCTTGTTTCACTTCAATTTGTCTCTCCTGAGATATAGATGGTTCATCCAAATATTCCAGTGGTATATTCTTATTGATCTCAGGTTCTAATGCAGTATCTAGCCGGGCTAAAGCGTCTGCTTTCCCATTCTCTTCTCGTGGTATTTGATGAATTGAGAATCTTTGGAAGTGATTATTTAATTCCTTCACCTTTTGTAGATAACTCTTCATCTTCTCGTCTCGTGCCTAATATTCCGCTTGAATTTGTCCAGCGACCAGCTGGGAGTCAGTGTACACCTTTAATTGCTCAACCCCTAGGGCATTTGCCACTTTTAATCCTGCTATCAAGGCTTTGTACTCTGCTTCGTTGTTGGTTGCTTTGAAACCAAACCGAAGTGCGTACTGTACTCTGGGGAGACAAGAACAAGCCCGGCTCCGCTAGCCTGAGCAGTAGATGACCCATCCACGAACAAGTCCCAGACTACTTCTGGGCCCATCTGCTCACTTCAACTTGGTTCTGTCAAAAATTGGGGTTGTTTCTCCTCTTTTGGAGGGGTAAACTCAACTAAGAAATCAGCCAACACCTGAGCCTTTACTGTTGTTCTTGGCTTATACTGAATGTCGAACTCCCCTAACTCTACTGACCACTTCATCAGTCGACCAGAGCTTTCTGGCTTATGTAGGACCTGTCGAAGGGGTTGATCTGTTAGGACCACTATCGTATACGCTTGAAAGTATGGTCTCAGTTTCCTGGCGGACACAATTAAAGCAAAGGTTAACTGTTCCATCCTTGGATATCTTTCCTCCGCACCCCTAAGTGCTTTGCTCACAAAGTATATTGGTCTTTGAACCCCTTTTTCTTCTCGTATCAGAGCTGAACTGACAGCTGTCGTGGAGACTGCAAGGTATATGTATAGTTCCTCTCCCGGTATGGTTCGAGACAGTAGTGGGGGAGAACTAAGGTATTGCTTTAGTTCTTTGAATGCCTGCTCACATTCTAGGGTCCATTCAAAAGCCTTCCTTAGCACACAAAAGAAAGGTAAACACCTATCAGTTGACCGAGAGATTAGCCTACTCAAGGCAGCAATCTTCCCTGTTAGTCGTTGTAGATCCTTGGTTGATCTTGGCGATCTCATGTCAATGACTGCTCGGATCTTCTCTGGATTGGCCTCAATTCCTCTTCTGCTTACCATATATCCCAAGAACTTTCCTGAGGAAACCCCAAAGGCACACTTGCTGGGGTTGAGTTTCATCTTATGACTCCTAAGTACCTCGAAGGTCTCCTGCAGGTCAGTCAAATGGTCTTCAGCTTTTAAGCTTTTCACCAACATGTCATCAACATATACCTCCATGTTTCTACCAATTTGATGTTTAAACATTACATTCACTAGCCTCTGGTATGTTGCACCAGCGTTTTTGAGCCCAAACGGCATTACTTTGTAACAGTACAAACCTCTATCAGTGATGAAGGCCATTTTTTCTCTATCTGAGGTGTACATAGATATCTGGTTGTATCCAGAATATGCATCCATGAAACTTAATAGTTCGTGTCCAGCCGTTCCCTCAATGAGCATATCGATTCTTGGGAGAGGAAAGCTGTCTTTCGGGCAAGCTTTGTTAAAGTCGGTGAAATCCACACATAACCTCCATTTTCCATTTGCCTTCTTCACTAGGACCACATTTGCCAGCCAGTCGGGGTAGTACACCTCTTGAATAAAGTCAGCTTTTAAGAGCTTTTCCACCTCTTCTGATATAGCCTGATTCCTTTCTGGAGCAAAAGTCCTCCTCTTTTGTCTGACAGGTTTGAAGCCAGGATTTACATTTAGGCGGTGCTCCATGATAGTGGGGTCTATACCCGACATGTCTTCATGTACCCATGCAAATACGTCTTGATTCTTCCTGAGGAATTGAGTAAGTTCATCTTTGATACCTGGGGGGAGTAAAGACCCTATACTCACTTTTTTCTTGGGCTCACCAAGGATGACCTCTTCTAGCTCCTCTGTAGGTTCCGCTCTATGAAAGTCAGGTCTATCTTTCCCTTCCAGCCCTTCAATCGTAAATGCCTCTTGCGATTTTATTTTTCTGAGAGAGGCGACATAACATTCGCGAGCCATTGTTTGGTCCCCTCTTATCTCTCCCATACCATATTCAATTGGGAAACGCATCAGGAGATGGTAAGTGGACGTGATTACTTTCATAGTATTCAATGTCGTTTTCTCCAGGATAATATTATATGATGATGGGCAGTCCACCACTCCAAAGTCCACAATTACAGTGACCTGCTTTGGATTGGCTCCTACAGTAACTGGAAGGGTAACTGCCCCCAGTGGATATACTTTGTCGCCTGAACATCCCACCAGTGGTGACTTCATGGGTCGGAGCTTTTCTCGGCCAATTTTCAATTTCTCGTACGCCCTAAGAAATAGTATGTCAGCCGAGCTACCATTGTCTATTAGTATTCGTCGAACAGTGAAATTAGCAACGACCATGGAAACTACCAGAGGGTCATCATGGGGCTGGTGAATTCCCTTGTTATCTTCTTCAGAAAAGGTTATGACCGGCTCCTCAACTCGAGGTAATTTGGTTGGAGGACTTGTTATTCCAACTTCATTCACCTCTGAAAAACTTCGAATTCTCCTAGCATGAGCCTTCCGAGCTGAACTCGTCTCACCACCACCAGCGAAGCCACCCGATATAACTTTGATCTCACCCATTGGTTGGTGTTGAGGAGGGCGATCATCTCGGCCCTCCTGGGCTGGGTTGGAGCCTCATTTTCCATTTCTAGTTGTGAATTTGCGTAAATGACCTTTACGAACAAGGTTCTCAATCTGGTTTTTGAGGTCGAAACAATCCTCTGTGTTATGTCCATGGTCCCGGTGAAACCTACAGTATTTATCTCGAGGCCTCTTTGTTGGATCAGCTTTTAGCTTTGGTGGCCATTTCAATGATGCGTCATTTTGAATCTGCAGAAAGACTTGCTCTACAGATGTATTTAGGGGGGTATAGTTATTATACCTGCCTGGGCTCGCTGGGCGGCGAAACAATCTGTCAGCCTGGTTGTTTGAGAATTTCTTGTACTTCAATTCCCTTTCCTCCCTAGTGCTAGGTGCTGGCCTCTTCTTATCCGACCTCTTATTTTCACCATCTTTGTTTTTTCGTGCATTCATAGCATCGTCAGCGTTCATGTGCTTCCGCGCTCTAACCATCAACTCTGTCATGCTTGTAGGGGCTTCCTTTGATAAGGAAAATAGGAACTTAGAAGTCTGCAGTCCTCCCATAAAGGCTGTGAGGGCAACCTTGTCGTCCACCTCTTCAACTTGCAGCATTTCAGTGTTAAAACGACTTATGTAATCATGAAGGGACTCTCCCTTCTGCTGCTTCACATTAAGTAAATGTGTTGCTGGTCTCATGTGCTTCTGCCAAGCGATGAAGTGTCCTATGAATTGTTTGCTTAACTCTTCAAAGTTTTCAATGGAGCCTGGCTTTAATTTATTAAACCAGAGACGAGCCCAACCCTTGAGTGTAGTAGGGAAAGCCCTGCACATAATCTCGTCCGGTACGGCTTGCAAATACATAAAAGTTTTGTAGGTCTCCAAATGGTCGAGAGGGTCCCGCGTCCCATCGAAGCTCTCAAGAGTTGGCATCTTGAATTTGCTAGGTAGAGGACAACTCATAACAGCTGGGCTAAAAGCTAGGTTAGTCTTTTGTATCATATCGTTCACTGCAGCCTGGCCCTTCCCTTTCATCGCTTGCATGACATCGTCAACCTTGGCTTTCAGATCTTGCAACTCTAGATCGAACTGAGTGGCGTCCTCAGTCTTGTCTCCAACATAACTAGAAGTATCTCCATGGAGCCTGGTGGTATTCCGTTCGGGGGACTGATGGTGATGGCTCCTCTGTTGACCCCCTATTTGACTAAGCTCAACATCGTTGTTAACCCTACGGGAGTCATCGTTGGGTACTTCACTGTTTCTCTCCTCGTTGGGGGCGGCTAAGCATTGCAGAATCATCGCATTTTGCTGGACTAACTGGTTCACCAGTTGTTCCAACGCTGCGACGCGTTCCTGATCATTTGGGACGACGGGGGGTTGCCCCGTTAAAGTCCCTGCATCAGAAGCCTGCAACCCTTTGCCCTCGCCAGCAGCCAGACTAGATCGCAATAGAACCATGCTTTGTTTAGAGAACAAAAATAAGTTCCCACAGATGGCGCCAACTGTTGAAGATGGATTCTGCGCAACCCAGATCTGATCTGACTTCCTGAATAAAGAGAAGAAAAAGTGATCCTACAAACACCGGTGTGTTACCGGTGGAGTAGGCTCCGACGAACAAGTCAGTGTGAATGATAATCTCTCTGGAAAAATCGAGATATTGAGTTAGGGTTTTTTGCCTATCTCCAAACGTCGATTAGCCCTCCCTATTTATAGGACTTGGGTCAGGATGTTACGTAGCATCCACGTCGTCCTTAATCCTTATCATAATCTGTTGGCCTAATCCTTATCGTATTCTGTAATTCTTATCGTAATCTGTAATCCTTATCTTAGTCGTAGTCCTTATCTTAGTCTGTAGAGCCTATCTCAATCTTATGAAATAGCGCGTTACTTTAACGATCTTTCCCTATCCACGGGTAATTAAATTATAACATCAAATTTAATTATTAAAACATCGAACTCCCTCCATATAATTTGGTTAGATAAAAAATAAATAATTAAAAAGTGAATATGCCTTTTATGTCTTTCTGTTTTCTTCTTCTTTTTTGGCCCCCTCACTCACAGTGGTATGCAAAGCTATATGATCCCGAATGAACCAGAAGAAAAAATTTGTGGATTGTGAAGTTAGTGGAGGATCCATTTACTCGACTATATAATACTGATACAGACAAGGAGAAGTGACATGTCTCCACGTTTGTTCTTTCTATTTGCTGGTGGTCCAGTGGGACTCCAGTCTTGACCCTATAAAATATTCTAATTAAATAAACTATCTTTGTAATTACGCAAGCTTTAATTATAATAAGCTTTACCATTGATAAATAAATATATATATATATATATATAAAAGAAAAAATTTGTGGATTGTGAAGTTAGTGGAGGATCCATTTACTCGACTATATAATACTGATACAGACAAGGAGAAGTGACATGTCTCCACGTTTGTTCTTTCTATTTGCTGGTGGTCCAGTGGGACTCCAGTCTTGACCCTATAAAATATTCTAATTAAATAAACTATCTTTGTAATTACGCAAGCTTTAATTATAATAAGCTTTACCATTGATAAATATATATATATATATATATATATATATATATATATATATATATATATTGGATATAAAGGTAGTGAAAATATAGTAATAGTGGATTTTGATTTTTCACTCCAAAAAAGTATTTTCACGCTTCATTTCATTTAATTATTTCTAATAAATTTTAGACAACTTTGAGTTTTAATTCTTTTCTTTTTTTATTTACATTTTTTGAAAAGTAAGTAAGCAAATTGTAAGAGTACTTTCGTAATATGTGAATATTATATTTTACGTTATTAATTTTTTTTTTTTTCTTTTGATGTAAAAGCTAGAGAGAGTATTTAAGAAATGTTTTTTTTCGGTAATTGAGTATTTAAGAAATGTTTTTCTTATTTGTTGTCTATATAAGTGTTTTATGAACTTTTTTTAATTAGCAATGAAAGAAGTTTGCAAGATTTGAAAATGACTCTGGTTGTGATTTCTTTCTCAAGTCATCTAATTTCCAAATATGCATTAAAACTCATCTATCGGAACAGTCAATTAACATGTCTACACATAGACATGCTTTTTGTTTTTATTTTTCTTTGTTTTGAAAGGTATCTTTCACCAATATTTTCTTAGAAATGGTTTTTGTTATTTGTTCACTTCTTTTCTACCAATTCTTGAACTCTAAATCTCATATAAATAATTTTAAATTTTCAACCCAAACTCTGATAATTAAGAATGAAAAAAAAATATCTTTCATATAAAAAATTGCATAGAAAAATATTTATCGATGTAAAACATTTTACAACAATAAAATGGAGTGCAAATGAAAAACTAATAACAATAAAACTTCTTAAATGGCCCAATCTATAAACGAGTTATCACCAATGTTTTTTATTTTTATTTTCTGGATGCAAGTTTGTCCAGGCCTATGAATAAAGCCCAAATCATTTTAAAAAGCAAACATTGAGTTCCAAACTGAATTTAGCAATAGGCCCGTTTTAATATAAAACTTTCGCCTTAAAAACTTTCGCCCGTTTTCAGGCTCCCCACCCATTTAATTGCAACTGCATCCATCTCATTCTCATGTAATATACATTTCATGTAATCTGGTGTGTGTGTATATATATATATATAACTTTTAATTCTATATAATGACTTTTTTTAGGGATAAGGGTAAGAAACACTCCTGAAGTATGCTTTTCATAGTACTTCTACCCCTTAAAAAAGGTGTACAAAAAACACTCTTATTCTTATAAATTTGTATGAAAACACTCCTCAATTAATAATATGTCTATTTTACTTTTTTACTTTTCCAAAAATGCTCCTACCAAACCTTACTCTCCACGCCAAAATTGCAACCATAGGGCGAAGCAAGTTCGTGAGATTGAAGCCTTCTTCATTGCTGTGGAGTGCTGCACTTAGAAGCACAACTAATAAACCCAAAACTGCCAAATTCGACTCAGCCATATGTCGTCAGTGATATCACACTAACATATACATACGCATATCTAGTGAGAGAATGTTGAGAGAGAAATTGAGAATTGGAGTTGCATAGAGAGATCTGTGAAACCCATGAGTTGAGTTGTGCCAATGGAGAGAAAAACAATTTGAAATTTAGACTGCCTTTTTCCCCATCGTCGTCCTCCTCCTCAAACTAATTCACTTCGCCGACTTCCTCATCTTCATCGGCAACTTCGCGGACTTCACCATTCTATCCATAGTTTGACTTCTTGAAATCAGATAAAAAATGGAATAGAAGAACTGAAGCAGGATTTTGAAATCAAAGTAGTAAAAATCAGAGAAAATCACATACTAGCCCTAAAACTCGCAATTGCAAACTATTCTTGAACTTCAACAATTGCATCACTGCTTAACTGGGTTTGAATCATTTAGTTTTGAATCATTTAAAATCTCAATCTTTTAAATAAATTAGTAAAAAAAATAGAAGAACCCCATCATATGTATATAAATCAGTCGTTCCGATTTATCTAATTATCTTAATGAAATTTTTTCTTTCAATCCATATATATATATAACTTAATATTTTACAATCTGTTCCATGAAGAGCTTTCCATCATATTCTTCCAGCAATGACCAATTATGGTAGTCCCAATTTGGAGCTAATCCTTTGATGGGTGTTGGGTTGGGATTGGAATTGTGTGGGTGGTGGCGGCAATGGCAATGGCAATGGCGGATGTCGCCGACATTAGGAGCTCGCCATTGCTTTTTCGTCGCTTGGGAATAGGTTGACGTGAACTAGGTTTCGGTACTTGGAGCTTCACCGAAAAGAATGGAACTAGGTGGTGGCGGCGACGGCATGGCAGATGTCATTGACATATGACTGGTCTTCTCCAGTCTTCCCTTCCCCTTGCAACCACGACCAAACCCTTTTTTTATTAATTTATATATATTATAAAATGTGTTGCTAAGGGTATTTTAATTCAATTTTTATAAATAGGACCTATTTGCACAAATATCATAATTTAGAGGTATTTTTTGAACGAAAGGGATATATATAGAAGTATTTTTTGCACTTAACCCCTTCTTTTATATATGTTAAATTGATATACATTTGACAGAATCTGGTGTGTGTGTGTATATATATATATATCATTTTAAATTCTATATAATGACTACTTTTATATTAAATTTTTTTTTTTTTGTTATGCATGTATATTGGTTGTTGGGCCAATTTTGAAGGGCTTTCTGAACCATTTCAGCCGAGAAGAAGAAGAAGATAGGCAAAGTTTGATACTTTAATTTTTCTGCCCAGAATTATATATAGGTGGATCGGACTCTCCATTTATAACACCTTCATAGGGATCCATTAATCTACATTCAGAATATATAAATGTTCTTTTTAAACTAGTGAATCAACTTAGGACATGATATGTGGACCTGTCTACCTTGAATGGCCGGGTTGGGTTATTCATAATTCGCTGTCGTCCACGTTCCATCCGTCCTTGCTGGGAGCCCTCAGAGGGAACAAAAGAGACTCGAGAGGGAGTGGAGAGAGATGGGTATGAACAATTTTAGTAAGGGCAAATATGTAATTTCATGCTCAAAATGGCTAATATTATTAAAAATTGTTATCGACCTACTTTGCAAAGTGTTATAAATGAGTTAACTTTAAAGAAAATTTTTGTAATTTTAAAAACATTAGGATAATGCTTATAATTAGGCCTAAAAGGAGGGAAGTGATTTTTTATTTATTTATTTATTTATTATTATTATTATTATTTTGCATTAGCGTTACATCACATCTATGTGATGCCATGATTGATTGTATTGGGCAATGTCACTAGGTGGGGTCTAATATAAACAAGCCAAAGAAGTACAGTACTAGTATATGTACGTATGACATGTATTATTATAATTGTGCTAAATCATCCCAACATCATGAATCACGTGATCAATTATGACATCACAGTCAATGGCAAGAATTATCGAGCTTGCTCAATTCAGTTTTAAAAAACAATTTTAAAGATTTCGATTTTGATATCAGTAGAAGATAGCTAATAGCTAATTAAAAAACAAGAATAATGATTAATGCAAAGAACGGAATTGAAATTACCATGATATCCTCCATCATTCAAGAATCAAAAGTTGAAAACTTATTACTTATATCAAAACTCATATCGGCATATCATTTCAAATTGCTCAAAAAATCAAAATCCAATCTTTTAGTTTCCATCGCCTGTTGTTTCAGTTCGATTTCGCCATTCGCAAGCTTCAGCCGTTGTCTCTCAACTCCCAATCTTCCCCCTTCTCTATCTCCAACTGCTAACTTGTATGTATGGGTTTTGTTTTAATTTTTTTTTTACTAAATCAACTAATCAAGGTCGGTAATTCTTGTTTTGTAAACTAAATCCTATTTGGTAAAAATTTTTATGATCTTTTTTTATATAATTTTATTTTATTTTATATTTTATTATTATTTTTCTTTTACAATATAAAGTAACAAAATTTGCATTGCATTTTGAGGTAATCACCGTAATCTAAATTTTATTTTAGCAAAACAAATATGTATATTTTTTTTTATTTCTATAACTTTTTTTTTTTTTTTTTTTTTTTTTTTTTTTTTTTTTTTTTTTGTCTACAAGAAAATTTAAATCTGGGCATGAAAAAAGAAAAAAGAAAAAAAAAAAGAATCTGAATTGGATTAGAAATCTGCAGAGATTGAATCTCAAACAATTTTTATCAACATGCCAAGCTTTTTCAAGATGGAAATCTTTTCAGAACTAAAAAAAAAAATCATAACAAGAACTTTGACAAGCAAAGTAGTTATATAGGGTAAAGCTCTAAAGTTACTTCTTGAAAATTAAAATACTGACAAAAAGTCTGTTTTTGAGTAAATTCCATAGTGTTGGAAGGGGCTTGTCATGAACTACCTCACACTCTGCTTCCACTAGTAGATTCTCAAATAGGATTAGTAAATTGGTCAAAAGAAGAGATAGGATACTGAGTGGTGAATTGTTCAGAAATAAATTGATAATTTTTTTTTATTAATTACCCAAATAGGATTTTCTGTGACTTAATCAGTCAATTGTCTAAAGAAACATTGTTAATCAACTAAAATTGAATTAAACAACAGTTGGTTGTGGTTGATATATTTTGATTTAGCCCACCCGATTGAGAAATCCTGGATCCACCCTTGTATATGGTCACAAATCTTCTAATTAAAACCAGTGGTGGCCTAGATCATATATATATAGTTACCTTTGGGAATGTATATAATCACTTATGGGTTCACCTTCGGTGGAATTCACAGCAGTTGCTGGTGCCATGAAAGTTTCGAAAGATAAGTAGTCTTGGGCAAGGTGGCTGCCATATTTGAGAATAATGCCAATCCCTCCAATACTTTTTAATATAAGAATCTGATGTTTCCGATGTATAATTGCACAAAACAAGCTTTCCATTCACCTTGGCAGGGTCCATTGAGTTTTCAAGACAATAACTGTACATATATGATAATAACAGTACAAATTAAGTTCTAAAAAAGCCTTGTTGAAACCCACAGGTAATTTATTTTGTCGAATGCTTAATATATGCACAAAATTACTAATAGTATACCTTACCTTGTCCTTGTTCACATGTTTTGGCAGCAATAACAAGTGGGTACAATTTTTGCTTCGCGTCAAATGTGTTTATTCCCCTTCCCTGCATTGTAGATGTATTGATTTTAGTACCCATTTGATTAAGACTATTGGGCGCTAGCTTATTAATCAGTTTAGTTATTGGAGCGTAATTGGACGAATCAATGAAATACTCCAATATAGTACTTACTGAAGTGGTTTTCCCATTGCCAAACACAACTTTGTCCCTGAATTGACGATCCATACCAGCAGTGACTTTGTTCCTGAATGTACAAAATTATATGATGGGTTTATTTTTGTAATTTTAGTAGGGTTTTTTTCATAAATTTTAAAAAAAATTAAGTATAAAATGAAAAAAAAAAAAAAAATCAGTGGGGCAAATTATAATTATAGTGGTGCATCTTCATAAATTATCAAAATTTGAAGTATAAAATGCTAAAAAAAAAAGAATCCAGTGGGGGCGAATTGTAATTTTAGGGGGGGCATTTTCATAAATTTTAAAAACATTAGGGTATAAAATGAAAATATTAAAAATTCAGGGGGGGCATCTGCCCCCCCTAGTCCCCTGCTGGGTCCGTCCCTGCATACCAGTAGCTGCCACGGTTAAAATCCAGGGTGGAGTGTTGGTCACTGTACCTGCATTTGGTCCATCATTTCCAGCTGAAGCAACTGTGATGACCCGAGCTCTCATGGCAAAAAATGCACCCAATCCTTGAATGGTCAAGTCATATTCCGGTGGTGAAGGACCAACAGACAGGGATATTATATCAACACCATCACTGATAGCGGCAAGGCCGCAAGAATATCCATATTGCACATCTACCCCAGCACACCTTGTACATAGCCAATCTCACTGACGGCACTGCTCCGCGTGCAGTCCCTCTACCAAGTCCATATACACTTGCAAGGGCGAATCCATGAATTGTTAATGGGGGGCTAATATTAAACAAGGGGGAATTGGGGATCGAAAGATTAAGGAGTTGGAAAATTTGAGAGGAAATAGGGTTAGACTTTAGAGGGAGAGAAGGAATGAGCTCTTTGATTTGTGCAAGACTAGGAATTTAGGAGTTCTTTGTGCTTTGTTTTAGTAATTGTTTAGGACTTGTTTGGCTTGAGCCTATTTGGTTGGGCGTTTGTTTTAAAATTGTGGTTTAGATATTGGGCTTGTTTGGATGGGTTAAAATTGGGGGCTAATATTACTACTAATTTTTTTTTTTTTTTTTTATTATTATTTTTTATTTATTTATTTATTTTTTTTTTAAAACATTGGGTTAAATATACCTACATTAAAATAAATAAAAAAATTTAATATTTCCTCAGGTATGAGTTTCTTGTCTGCCTTGAAGTATTTGGCTCCTATAAGCTTGCTATAACATAACACCAACACTAAAATTTAATAACATGATTAGTGGTGCTTTAAAGTTAATAAAATATATAATTAAGAATTTGAATATTATACTTGTTGCATCCTACAAAATTAACAAAGGGGCCACAACTTCCTTTCCATCTCACTGATGGAGGACCCAATCCATCATCCTTAAAGCTTTCTGAATTTGGACTGATACCTGACCAGCCCATGTACACGCATTATTAGTTTTCAAAAAATTTCATTAAATTGAATACACAAACACACACACACAACAAGCTTATCAGTTTAAAATTTCTAGTACACCAATAATAATGTCCCTCTCCATTTTCAAATTTCTTCTTACTGTTTGAGGAAAACCAAGGAAGTCCCACGATCTAGTTGTGAGTAGTTTTTGATATTGATTTTTGAAAACAGCATGCACCTCATCCATACCTAGACATTCATTTTTAGACATATATAATTATAAAGAAGGAAAAAAACAATATTTAAGAAGTTACACATACCAGACAACTTTTTGGCTTCTATCTCCAAATAGTTTTGCAGCGAATGCATTGAAGATTTTCGTGTAGATACATGGGACTCCTTAGCATCAGCATCACTGTTTAAAAATGATCAACACATTATTTATGCACCTACATTAGAACCCACGTATATATACACACATATACACACAATCAACAATCAAGAGAACGTTTCAATTAATTAATCAACCTTCCCTTCAAGCTTGAGAGGACATCAATGTGTGACTGGAGCAAAGATTCCTCCTCAAGTGAACGATCTTAATTTCAAGAAAACAATGTAAAATTCTTGCGAATTAAATATGTGATTATATATATACATATGTATAATATTTGCAATTATAATGAGACTGAATGCTAAAACTATAAATTAAGGAAGAGAAGCTAAGTAGTGACATGCGCCTTTTTTATGTCTCAATTTACAGCTACAAGACCTATCGAGGTAAGGAATAGAAGACAAAAACAGATAGAAGACAAAAACAGATTGGAAACTAATGCATATATTCATTTCTCAACATCTGTTAGAAATTTGTCTAAAATTCATTTATGACATGGCAAAAATCTATTGGCTACAGAAGTGTAATGGTGAAGCTTCCAAATTAGTTTCCAAAGGAAGCTTTGAAATTTTTGGGCAACAAGAATTATTCTTGGACAGCAAGTGCTATATGGCTTTCAAAGGAAGCTTTGTAATATACTTGGACACCAAGTATATTTTTGGTTCATTCGATGAAAAGTATCCGAGCAAAAGACAATATTCGGATCAAGAGAGTCTATTGGTTTTGCGTGTGTGAGAAAATCCTTTTGTGTATGCAATATTCAAATGACACTTGAAGCTTGTCTTTGGGTGGGTTTTTCTCTTTGTATAAACCATATACTATTTGAGGTATTTCTTAAGTGTTGAGTGAGTCTTCTTTGTTGGTGAGTGAGTGGTGTGAGAAAAGATATTATTGTGAGGAAGAACTAAAACGTTATTCAGTTTGTAATCTTCTTCTTTATAGTGATAAGAATCATCATTATCCGTGGACGTAACCTTATTTGTGAGGGTGAACCATGCATAAATCCTTGTCTCGTTTGTGTATGCCTATTATTTTCTTGTCATTAATTTTCTTTTGTTCTCATAAACTTCTATTCGATCCTTATTTCATAACAAACTAGTATAAGAGCTCGGGTTCGTGTCGTACGGTACTATACACAAATATGGTACTTTTCACCAAGAAAAATTTTGGGGAGTTTTTTGAGATGTCATCTAGATACAAGATTGAGAAATTTGATAGCAAGATTAGTTTCAATTTTTGGCGCATTAAGATGTAGGCTTTGCTGAGTCAACAAGTTCTTGGCAAAGGAAGTGTTAGAAAGAGGAGTTACGATCCTAGTTCTCAAAAGAGTTGTGAGGGAATTACACAACATAGTGGGAGAATGAAATCTGTTTTCAGATGGCAACCGAAGTTTCAGCAATCCTTACAGGGAGGCAGTCCCATGAGGACAGATGTGATATTAACTTGCAATAATCTTGGTGGCAATGAGATAGTCCATTCGAGCGCCATTAAGATGTGTGGGAGACAAGTAGTTGGTCATAATAGAGATGCGAGGAAAAGTCAAGGACGTCCTATTCTCCACAAGGGTGAGAAGATGACTTTTCATTACCAACCGGTAGTTAGTGGGCGATTGGAGAAAGTTGCTGAAGAAGATGTCAAACTTAGATTTTCTAAAGGTAAGCACTTAAAGTTTGATAGAAATACTGAAGGTATGCTTGTGGCTGCACAAGACATGCATGGGTTGAAGAATGACAGCCCGAGGGTTAAGTTTGAGGATGACTCAAACTTAACTAAAATTCTTTATTAATTTGTTTTGTGTTAGAGATGATGATGGTGTTATTACTCATATTGTGTTGAAGAAAGACTCTTTATGATGTTGTTTTATCATTTGTGTTAAGATGGAGAAATTTTGGTAAAGTTGGAGTTTTGTTGACATTTTTGGCTCATTCGAAATTTTTGTCAAGGTGGAGAATTTTAGTCAAGGTGGAAATTTGTTAGAAATTTGTCTAAAATTCATTTATAACATGGCAAAAATCTATTGGCTACAGAAGTGTGATGGTGAAGCTTCCAAATTAGTTTCCAAAGGAAGCTTTGAAATTCTTGGGTAACAAGAATTATTCTTGGGCAGCAAGTGTTATATGGCTTCCAAAGGAAGCTTTGTAATATACTTGGACACCAAGTATATTTTTGGCTATAAATGGCATTGCACTCATTCGATGAAAAGCATCCGAGTAAAAGACAATATTCGGATTAAGAGAGTCTATTGGTTTTGTGTGTGAGAAAATCCTTTTGCGTGTGCAATCTTCAAGTGACACTTGAAGTTTGTCTTTGGGTGGGTTTTTCTCTTTATGTAAACCATATACTATTTGAGGTATTTCTTGAGTATTGAGTGAGTCTTCTTTGTTAGTGAGTGAGTGGTGTGAGAAGAGAGATTATTGTGAGGAAGAACCAAAACGTTATTGAGTTTGTAATCTTCTTCTTTATAGTGATACGAATTATCATCGCCCATAGACCACTACAAGAAAAAAGGGCTTCTACAAGGGGCCAAAAAGGCCATAGAAACCTATTCACGGCGCATTCTAGGCCCTCGTGTATGAGGGTTCCGTAAATACTCAATTTTTTTTACGGGAAAAAATCTATCTCGTAGAAAAATAATAGATTCAACAACTAGATGGAATGGGTTGCATATTTCAATGGCTGGTAGAGTGGAACTATGCAGAGCAGTGGTTACTCCTTTAATTCTGTATTAGACATCAGTGTATACTCTCCCAACTGCTATCATTAATCTTATTGAAAAGAGAATGAGGAATTTCATATGAGGGCATAATGATTCCACCAGGAAGATGCATGTTTTAAACTGGAAAAAGCTAGTTGCTCCTAAAGAAGAAGGAAGGATGGGATTGAGGAGAGTACATGATATTGACCTTACTTCTAAACGTGTTTTAGCATGGGATTTCCTATTATCAAAAGATAGGATTTGGGTGGCCTGGTACAAGAATTATTGTTTATAGAATTCTTCATTTTGGAAGGTGATTCCAATGGATTCTTCTTCATCATTGTGGAGGAGTATTGTGGTAGTGAGGGATATTCTGAAACTTCATACCAAGTATGCTATTGGTGATGGCAATGGAATAAAATTTTTTTCTTGATCCTTGGTGTGATGGAAAATTTTTATCAGATTTATATTGTCATAGGGTGTTACATTAATTTAGTAGAGATAAGAATAGATGCATCGGTGATTTTATTTTTGAAGGTCAGTGGGATGTGAATAAGTTTCCACTGGTTATGCAGCCAGACATATTTTAGCAAATTATTCATGGTGGAGAGGATAAAATCTCTTGGCAAGGTTCACAGTTTACCTTTAAATCAGTATGGAATGTTTGTCGAATGAGAAGGTAGAGGTGAACTGCTGTGATCTCTGTTGGATTGGTGGTAGACACAGATGGTCTACCTTTGCTGTTCTGGTGTTGCAGAATTCAGTACTCACAAATACTTACTTGCAGGGAAAAAGTTATTCCTTAGCTTCGAGATGTATATTATGTTGTAAGGGTATGGAGGATAGGGACCATATCTTCTGCTGTTGTGAGTTTGCTTGGAAGGTTTGGGGATCTTTGGCAAACCTTTGTCATTGGAGGTTAAAGTCATATACTTCAATCCGAGACATGGCTTTGGATTTTACAGTGCAGTTTTAGAATAGATCTCAGAGAACAAAGCTTTATAGGAAGTTGTTCACTGCCACATTGTATTCTCTTTGGAAAGAAAGGAATGATAGAATGTATAATGGAATTTTTGTTTCTCCGGTTGAAGTGGCTAAGAGTATTTTCTGGGAAGTAATGGATATCTTGGGGGTATGCCTCCAAGATGTTATTTCAGCTCTTTATTAGTTTTTCATCTAGAGGTTTGCCTGAAATTGTTTTGTTTTATGTCTTGATTTGCCTTGATTAGGCTGTTGTCCCATGTGGGGTATGTCTCATGTGTCTCTTGTATTTATTGTTTATATTTATAAAATTTTCTCCATTTAGGAAAAAAAAAATAATAATAGATTTGCCGTAGAAAATAATTTTGTTTATATATATTAAATTATTTACAACATGGATATTTTCCCGTTAATATTTAACCTATGAGGTGCCAAGGCATACCGTAAAAAAGTTTTCTACGACGAATTGTAACTACTCGTAAAAAACTCACGAGGCACCATCGCCTGCCGTAGAAAAGTTTTTTACGGCGAAGTGTAACTACCCGTAAATAATCTCACGAGGTACCGTAGAAAAGTTTTCTACGACAAATTGTAATTACCTGTAAATAATCTGACGAGGTACAGAAGCATGCCGTAGAAAAGTTTTCTAAGGTGAATTTTAACTACCCGTAAATAATCTCACGAGGCATTGAAGCATGCCGTAGAAAACTTTTCTACGGCAAATTTTAGGTACCCGTAAATAATATAAACCATTTTCACGACTTGCCATGTATGCCGTATAAAAGTTATTTAAGGAGAATTTTTACTTATTTACGGTATTTCAAGCTCCCCATAATTAATATATATATATATATATATATATATATATATATATATATATATATATATATATATATAATGCTCCCTTAATTAATTCTAGTTAATCATCCACTACTTATAATTCACATCACTTTCAGCTATAATTCAATTCAAAAAACATACATATCCCATTAAATATATTAAAAGAGTTAAAACATTTTTACAATTCATCATTTATCAATGTTCCAAAACAGGAAGTACATCCATTTGTCAAGAAAATCATCAATTTTTTAACACTTCTGTTGAAAAATTAATAAACCTTCTAGCACTTGAGTTTCAGTCTGCACTTGTCAAAAAACCACTTCACTGTACAAAATCTAAGGAAGTAGCTGCAAAATCCATGGAACAAAATCCAAGAAAGTAGCTGTATCACACAAGTCTCAAATTCAGAATGCTAATAAAAAAAGGGAAATAACAAGAGTATCATTTATGAATCAAACACAAACATTTTGCTAAGAATTTTTTCCTTAGATCTGCCAAAAATATTTCAAGCAGATAATTTTCCTTAATTGAATATTAGATTTTTGCAAGGATGTATGATAACAGACAATATCATAATCTCTTTATATTCATGAACACTACAATATCATAATATGCAGTCTCTTTATCTCATGCTTATGAGCAAATTTGAAACATTCTGAAGCAAATCTGAAACATTCTGAAACAAATCTGAAACATTGTAGGTTTTTGGTGCAATGATTATGAGCAAATTTGAAACTTTGAATACAAGTCAAGTCTTATATATATATATATATATATATATATATATATATATATATATATATATATATATTATATCTCAGTTTGCTGCTAGTTTAATTTATATATGTTTTCTTTTTATGTTCTATTTTCATAATTTTTCAGATTTTTCATTTTTGGGCTGTAATAGGATTTATGGGTCATATTTTGGTCTAAATTATTGTAATGAACCTTTGTTCATGGTTTTTAGTTGGTCTATATTAGTTTAATTAATCAAAGTTTATATATTTTTATTTATTTCTTTTCCCTAAGCAAAGTTCTCAAGTTTCTAAATAAGACTCCAAATCTTAGCTATGAGTGCTTCAATTAAGTAGAGAACATCTTTTACAGGAATTTTCCAACAAACCTTAAGTGTGATGGTTACGGGAATCTAAGGTGATCGTTTTACTCTTTTATAGGTCTTACCCTTCCATCTTTTAATTATTCATTTCATAGCATACCAAAAATCACCCAAACAGCCAAAGTTATGCTTCATGTGTACTATCACTCTCAATCTCTTTGTTTCCAGTTGAAGCCCTAATACCTCACTCTCACTCTCACTCACATTCGGTTCAATATTTGTACTCAACATCAGATTAAACTGCTCTAGGTATTTCTTTCTCTTTATATATATCGATATCAGATTAAATTGCTCTAGGTATTTCTTTCTCTTTATATATATCGATATGGTTCTTGATGTTGTGAAAATAATTTTTTTTTTACTTCAGGGGACTTGAGTTAGTAGGTTGCTATATAAGTTTCTTTGTTTAAGGTAATTTTTTAAAAATCACGTGTAACAGTTCTTCAACCTTTTACTAATTAAGTCAATTAATATAGATGATATTGTTATGGATCGGTAATTTCATTGTGAATAATTGCATAAGGCCCTAACAACAGATTATTATCGGCACAAGTTTTGTGTTTGTGTCAGAAGTAAAACGAAAAATGATAGTGTATGTAAATAGTTGGATCTCTTATGTTGGACACACTTTATAAGGTTAGTTGATTGAGCCCCAAGTGTTATTTCAGGTACGTATTAATTACCTCCTAGAGATAATTCCTTGTTTGTTATTGCTTCAGTTCTTAACCTCTTAAATTGTTTTCACATTGTTCTAATCTTAATTTTTAAATTGTTTGACAGATTAAAAAATGATATATAGTTTCTATTGTATTTCCCTTTCTTAGTGCTAAGGAGCCTCTCATACAAATTGTTGTTTACAATTTTAATCTTTTGTATAACAAGTGGATAGTATAAACAATAGATGATTTTTACCCATATTTGGTACCTTCCAGTGCCTATCCCACCTTGCCAATTTGCCATCCTTGTTAGACCAGAGGATTTTGGTTGTAGTATATGTCTGCTCATTAGTATAGGGTCATAAATAATTAGAATATGGAAAAGTCATTCTCCAATTTACCTACAAATATTGTTCTCCAATTTAAGTAAAGGTATAAACAACATATCAACAACTTCTCCTCCACAACAATCAATTAAAACCTCCACATACGATGATCCCATACTCCCATGATTTCAACATTTTAAAATAAGAAATAAAAATGGCCTTCACACGGGCTGATGTACCAATAAGGTAATAAAGTTCAAGATACACCACAAAATTGGTCACTTAAAGGCACATGACCCCCCTAAGTATGAGTATAAAAAGCATTAAAATTGTGCAATCATAAAAGAAGCTTAGTATTTGACCTTTGTTGTAGACTGGAATCATAGAAATTCTGATTCTTCTGCTTTTAATCAATCCTGTCAGGAAAAAATATTTCAAAAATGTAATGCCAACAAATACATAAAAAATCAGGTCATATGACTAATTTAAGAAATATAATAATAAGTTAATGAATGACTAATTGACCGGAATAATTTTCACATATTTCTTAGGCCATACAACGGAGCTTGTGTTAGCATCACGAAGATAAAATTTCCCATTTAGGCTTGCTCGATACAAAGGACAGTCGCCGACCAAGATATCATCAATCCATACTTTCCAACAATCTGGACCAATTGGAAAATGATCTTCTAATGCATTGGGATCCGTTGTTGCAATCCCCTTTGCAATAACTACACCTGACCCATTCCAGTGTAACAACTCACATTTTAAACCTTGTAGATCTTCTATAATAGGACTTGGCATAGCATTAGACTGAGAACCAGCGCTAGCATTTTGGGACTACAATTAATAAAAACATGGATTAAAAAAAACTAGTACATTAAATTCAAATGCTATATAGGCAGAAAATAATACGTTTATATATTGTTGTAACACTTACCAACAAGGCTTTTATCTCATTCATTATTTCAGATTTCATCTCATTCATATTGTCATTTCTCATTTCATGTTTGATTTGTTCTACTCTTTCTTCAACTATTTCTTTTACTCTTTTTGCTTGCACCCTTTGAAAACCATTTGCCATAATTTTGGAGATTGTTGCTCCTAAACCAAGGCCTCTAACTCGGCCTTTATGTTCCGGACTAAGTACATGAGTGACTCCATCATCTCGAAGAGAGCTTGTGCCTTTAGGTTGGGTTTTGGTGTACTCTTTCATTTGTTTTTGAAATTCCATATTTTAAACATGTTTGTTGTTATGCATTTAAGCATGTTTATAAATGGAATTTTAAAAAATATAAGATAGGTAGGAAAGATATGTTACCACTGCTTCTTCTGTCGTATCATTCAAAGGTTTCCCACCCTTCCTCATGTGACCTTCGATCTATACATCAACTCTTGTTATATAGTTAAGTGCATCACTTTTTTTTCTCTACACAGGAATAATATTTGTGTACAGATAATAGAACATGTTAATATTGTACAAGTTAGTAGAATATTTGTGTAAAATTTGCTAATAAAAAAATATCACCAAAAAAAAAAAACATAGATAAGTGTTGTATTGGTGTCACAGGGGTATTTCAGTCATTATACTCTTGTGTGTGTATGTGTTTTTCTCCTTCCATTTGCTGAAATTCATTACAGCGTTGATATTCAAATACGTAAGTACACACATAGATAAGTGTTGTAGCAATTACAAGTCCATTGTGAGGGCAATTCTGGAATTTCAGTGTGCTATGAAGGACTCTCTATAGTGTGCCATGTGCACTGTGGTCCTAGAGGGAGAAGAAAATGATAGAAATGTATATTCTCAGCTCTATTTGAGCTACATTTGAGAGGCTGTGCTAAAGAGGACTCGAGACCAAAGAATAAGAGAGGTTCACAGAGATTTTAAATGATCATTTGAGCTGAAATTCAACCCTAAATTCAGTATAAAATGAGGGTCTCAAAGATAATCAAAGAGGGCTGAGAGTATACTGATTTTTCTAGTGTAAATCTAGAGGCTGTGAAGGTGAGATTTGGCTGTGGTCTTTTCTGGAGCTGAAATAAGGGTTGAGCAAGTATAAGTTGGTGATTTACATCTGCAAGAAGCACAAAAACAATAAATCTAGAGCTGATATCAATTCTCGAATCTCAAACCTGCTCTATATTTAATTTATGATGCATTGCAGCTGTATGTGAACTTGAAAGTGATACATCTTTATGTTACATGCATTATTGTTGCTTGATCATGCTTATAATGATGATACAGAGCTGTATAATCTAAGCTACATATCAAAAAAATAACCTTTACAATTTTAGGCCTAATAGACTTAACAAATCAGGTTTTGTTTAAATTTAATGGCCTGCTGTGAGTGCTGTGACTGTCATACCTGAGTGTAGTTGACGTAATTTTCATCTGAGCACATCTAGTTTAATATTATATGAATAGGAGAATCGAGAAAATTACAGTAGCAGTAGATACACCTGCTGTGTGTCTTTATTTTGCTGCTGTTTGTGCTGCATTGTTATATTCCTGCTGATAGAGTTTGTTCCAGCTATTGACCAAGTTTAAAATATAATTTTCAAACTGTGGGATCCTTTGGTTGTTGTGTATTTGGAGTTTCTAGAGGCTATGTTTATCAAAACTGAATACAAGGGTTTTTATCTTCAAATTTGCTGCTGTGAGCTGTGTTGACAGATATCTTGCTGCTTCATTGTGAACATTCATCTAAGCAAGATTGGGTACCTATATTATGTCTGTGGGAAGTCTCTTGTGCTCAAGATTCTAGAGAAATTACAGATTAACCCTTGTGTGGCTGAAACCTTGACTGTGATAGTTCTTAAGGCTGATGTGCATCTGAAATTGTTATATCTTGCTTGATTCATTGTGTTTAATTCTTAATTAAGCAAGTATATTCTGTCTATTAAAGCCTATGAAAGTGGAGTATGGGCTCAAACTGAAGCTACATTGCAGAATTGCTTTGCCAAGCTACCAAGCTAGGGTTTATTTGGGGTTTTGAGTGTATCCAGTTGTATAATGCTTTACCTTGCTATCTATGTTGCTCTTATCAACTATGCAAGTGTAATTAATCTACTGAAGACTGGGGGAGTGAAGGTTGGACTGTCTTTGAGGCTACATTACAGAATTGCCCTTGAAAGCTTATAAGCTAAGGTTTATCAAAGTGAAACTTTTTGTGTGGTTATAATGTGTTACCTTGCTATTCAACTTGGTCTTTTCTATTAAACTAGTGTACATTGGTGATATATCTAGTAGTGGAAGTGCATTACAGGTCTGAATTGAAGCTGAATTATAAAGTGACATTTCTACCCTTGGTTTTAGGGTTTAAGTCTTTTGTGAGCTATCATTGTTCTACCTTGCTTATCTAATTATGTAATTCATACAAGCAAGTTTCTTTGTCTAAGACAAGGCTGTGGGAATCTATTTTGAGCATCAAGAGAAACTGCATTATGGTTTGAAAGTTGTATCCCTATTGGTGCAGAGAATTGAAGCTAAGATTTCCTGTGTTGTATACTTTGAGCTGAAAATTCTATCTTATCTTGTGGCATAGTTGAAGTATATTATAATTGGTGTGTTGACACCTTGGTGTGTATGGTCGTGAGGATTTAAAATATAACAATATTGGTTTCCTATCATGGACACAGGCCTTTATGGCCAAACCTTGCAAATATTGTGGGTTCTCTCTACTGTTTTTCTAGTTGTATAACTTATATTCCTCAAATTTCCACTAATAATGCACCATTAAGCTTCTAAAGTACATGATTAAATACAAAATATCGATACAAAATATGTCTGACACATGTACAAAATCAAACAACAAGATCCTTGCATGGAATGAAAGAAGAAAAGAAAGATGGAATAATCAGTTCTACTTACCATTTTGCCCTCTAGACGAGCATACCCCTTACGACTTGTTGTGTGAGGCATCTTTTGCTTTTTTCATAATTCTTGAGATTTTTCTCTCTTTCGCTATAAACAAATTATATAATTACTAATTTCTAAAGAAGAAAGTTATTAGAGAAAATAATTTGATCAATATTTTACTTACTTTGTGGTCATCAGAAAGTCGATTACTCATAAACTATTGCCATTCATCGATTGATTGTATACTGTCAAGCTTTAATGAATCAATAGCCTCTGTATCTCCATTTGACTTATATATGTCGGTTATAAGGCATGTTCTGTAATCACCCCAACTCTTTCCCATTCTTCTAAAAGCATCATTTTTATGAAAATCAGGGACTTCAAAATTTTGCTACATTTAGTGTAAAAATCAAACAATTAGTAATTTTTGGGAAAATTTCCTATCATTAATGGCTTAGGTCCAATTATAAATAGTGGTGTGTGCTATTAAATTTAGTCATCACTTTTATGTTAATTATAATTCTAAAACTGAATCTTAGGACAAATACCTAGAACGAAACAAATATATCACATAAAATGAAAGAAAATAACATACCTTTATAGATGTCCATATGAGTCGTTCTTTCTCAGCTGAAGCCTCTTTCCACTTTTTGAGCTAATTGGAACATTATGTCGTGCTATTATTCTGATGTCATGCCAGTAAATTTTTTTTTACTATTCTCACCAATTGGTTGCCCTCTTTCATTGAATTCAATCGGAAGTGGTGACTCGTTATCATTTACTATTGCATTTGTTAATATTGATGGACCTCTACCCTTACGAGGACCCTTGTGAGTAGAGGGAGTTATTGAAGCATCATTTGCCGAGGTGCTTCCACTATCATGATCGATTGGAACCCCACTAGAACCTCTAGATTGTCCACCTAACTGTGTATGGGGAGAGTTTGAATCTCGATCTGATATAGTAATTCCCTCATTTCCCGAAGTCCTTAATGCAGCCACAATACAATTCCTCTCTCTTAGTCCTCTTTTTGCACCCACTTTAGAGGACTTTATATGAGAACATATGCAAGATAAGAAAATAAGAAAAACCATTAAAATTTAATATGAGGCAACAAAAATATAATTTAAAATCGATGTATTAATTACTTACTTCTGCGGGACCACGCATGCTGAAATTTATCTATCTTTTTCCCTCTTTAATTCTTACTCCTTTGCTCTTTTAATGAGAATGAACTATTTTTAAAAACAAAAAGTTTCAGAAAAAAAAAACAAAGTATTTCAAGCCATAGATATTTCAAGCATAACATTACATGTCATTTTTCCCCTACATATCAGTGTATTGGTCAAGGTCCAGACAATACAAGATGCATAAGAATGTTTAAATATAAAAAATACATATATGTTCTTACAAATATAGATGATATTGAGGGTGTTCTACACCTTCAGATGGACCCACAAAACATGTGTACAAGTGATTTAAACAAAAGTAAAGCCTATATGGAGTAATATTTAAAAGATAAAAAAAGTGAGTGAGGTGTAAAGTTACAAAAAGATATGTCATAAAGCACTACAATAGAATGCAAAAAACCTGATTTATGTAACATAAGACAGTAAAAGGCTATTACATAAACAAAGTTCCAAAATAAAATAAAATAAAATGACTTCCAGTAAATCTTGATACATCTACGCGGTCATGCCCTCACAATCCAACCGCACATACTCTTCATTGCCATCATCATCATCATTTGAGTCCAATCTTGATACATCTAATGGCATAGAAGATGCATAACTATTTTCTTCAAAAGACTCCAAGTCATTAAAACCTCTTGGCGGCGCTTTAAGTACAACATACCAATTAGATGTTTCATCTTCCCTTGAATAAAAAACTTGTTTAGCCTGTGAAGCAAGAATAAAGGGATCACTTTGAAACTGACTTTGACCTTCATGGAGGTTAACTAATACAAATCCATCTTCAACTTTGATGCCATTTCCAATGTTTGCCCACTCACAATCAAAGATTAGCACTTTAAATGTGTGGTAATCTAACAAAAGTATATCTTTTAAAACACCATAGTAAGATACTTTTCCTAGAACTTGATTTGTATCTCTTGCACTAGATTGACATATAGTTTCCGCTTCAAGCGAAACACCACTATCTTGTGTGCTTCTCTCCACATCCTTGGTGTAAAATCGTTGTCCATTAACAATATATCCCAAATGTGAAATGACTTCTCTTCTAGGCCCATTTGTAAGACACATAAGTGTATTGGACACATCACTACCAGCTGCACTAATTTCATTTGCAAACCACAAACAAAAAGTCTCCATATGTTTCTTTTGTAATGCTCTTGCATTCCTTATGAGATGCCTGTCCATCTGCTTAAGCTCCTCCAAATGTTTTTTGTGAGGCAAACATTATAGGTAAGTTTTCATTGTTATTTCTATAACAAATTAATAAGTCCTGAAGATATCAGACTTACCCTGTGTATAGTTCCAGCTCTGCATTATTGAACAAGACATAACGGTGAACAATCTATAACATGTCATTCGACATGATTTTCAAAATTCCCTTCGAAATTGGACGGCCATCTATTGTTGTCTCACCTTCAAAATCCTCATTTCGAGAATGTCTCACCCCTATTTTAGAAGCTTGTTTGATGTGCTCACTACAAAATTACATACACTCATAAGCCAAATAGCCTTCAGCTATGCATCTTTTGGGTCTCACCCTATTTCTAACATATCCTTTATAAACCTTCATCATCCTAAAACACATAAAAACAAAAAATTATATATATGTTAAAATATTAAATATCTAACTACATAAAAGAAGAAAAAGTTGATATTAGTACCTTTCAAATGGGTACATCCAACGAAATTATACTGGTCCACAAATACGAGCTTCGCGTGCGATGTGAATAGTCAAGTGAATTATAATGTCGAAAAAAGATGGAGGAAAAAATCTTTCTAACATAGACAATGTCTCAGCAATTTCATTTTCTTGTCGTTCCATTGAGTTCCTATCAATCACCCTTTGGCATACTTCATTAAAATATGCAGATAGGCGAAATATGGCATTCTTTACACCCTTTGGTAGAATTCCCCATAACGTTACCAGTAGTAATTGTTGCATTAGGACATGATAATCATGAGATTTCAACCCTACAACCTTGTATTCATCCAATGATATATGTGTCCCAATGTTTGAACTGTAGCCGTCTGGTAGCTTTAATTGTTGTAATCGCTTACAAAAAAGCTATTTTTCTTCCTTCTTTAGTGTATGAGGTGCTGGTGGTAAGAAATGTTTCCTTTTTGAATCTTGTGGGTGCAAATCCCCCCTGATGCCCATTTCCTCCAAATCCATACGAGACTTGAGTCCATCCTTTGATTTTCGTTTTATGGTCAATAGGGTGCTAATAATACTTTCACAAACATTTTTCTCAATATACATGACTGTTGCCCAAGAATTGACTCTAGAGGGGGGTGAATAGAGTCAATGGCCAGAGGGGGGTGAATAGAGTCAATGGCCAAATTTCACAAATTATAGAAATATAATTTCTAATCAACAATATAACCTATTGTGCAATAATCAACATATGAAATCAAGATATGAAAGTAAACAATTTATAGCACAATTGTAAAAGAGATAAGGGAAGAGAAATTGCAAACTATAACACGGCAATTTTTGTGAGGTTCGGAAACTCCTACTCCTCGGCTCAAGATCCCTCTTGAGACTTCCTAATCCAATAGAGCTTCTCCTTACGGGTGGAGAACAAACCTTTACATGAAGCAAGACCTTGCTTCTTTTCCTTGCTAGGAGAACACCCTTCTCCTAGGCTTCTTTTGGGTCACACCAACCCTTACAAGTTTGTAGAAAAGATTGTAATTGAAGTACAAGATTGAATATAGATATACAAGTGCAAGCTCACAAGAAATATCTCTCAAAGATTGATGTACAAACTTTTAGCTCTCAACTATAGTATATATGAATACAAGTGAAGCTTAAACTCTATAAATGATATGAATGAGAGAAGATGATATAAGTGAAGAACAAAAGCTCTAATGAATTCAATAAGATCTCTCAAGTGTAGAATAGAACAAAAGCTCTATGAAGATTCGAATTAGAGCAAAAGCCCTTTGAATCCTTAGTTAAATCTCTCAAGATTTGTATATGAGTGAATGAGAGAGATGAAGAGAAGATTGAGAACAAAAGCTCTCTTTAATGCAATGTGAAGTCTTTCAAATGATGTCTCTTAATTATTCAGGCTTTCCCCACTCTATTTATAGAGTTTGCAAGCTCAATGTAGCTGTTAGGAGATAAATGCACAAAGGTCAAGGAAAATAGAGCCGTTGCATTTTGAAATCTGCAGATCCGACAAGAACATTTAAGTTTTATATGTCCATTTACTTTAAGTTTACAATGTAAATAAGGAAGTACCCCCCATTTGGATTCAATAAAAAATACTAGAAAATTGAAATCCAACTAAATCAAAATGTAGAAATTCAATTTTAGTACAAATTTGGATTTCTGACAGTTTTCGTAAAAATGAATCCTTGTGTATACCAATGTAGAATTGATGAAAAAAATTCCATAAAATCAGTTTAAGCTATTTGAAGTATAAAGAGTTATTACTGGGAAAAATTATTTTGAAATAATCATTATTTCAAAATTTTATTTTTCACACTTAGCCATTTTTCATACTTGGCCAGAAAGATAGTTTTTCATCAAGTGCATACTAGGGTCCTAATGTCCTTTACTAAGGCTTTAGAGATGAGTAATTAAGTTTTAAGCCTTAGACTCTACTTTCTATAGACCAAAGTGAATGATGTAATTGATGTGCATGGTCCTAGCATTTTAGCTCAAGTGTTGAGTTCTTTCAAAGCTTATGCAAGCTTGAACTAACTCACTCTTTAGCAAATGACAATTATATATGAATGAAGTGCATAGTTTATTGCTAATGGATATAGGAGCATATGAATGATGATATGATATGCATGGTCCTATAGAGATGAGCTTCAAATGGATTCATAGATACTTTGACATTGAATCCTAAACACTCACCATCCTATCTACCCTTTTCTTCAAGCTTTGTCCATGATCTTTAGGCTTTGAGGTAGTCTCGCTTTCTTCCTTCCTTTGAGTTGCTTTCTTGCTCATTGTAGTCCAAGCTATATTTCTTTGCAACTTCAACTCTTCTTTGTATCAATTTCTTTCCTTGATGTGATCTTGAATAATGGATTACTTGGAATGGTCTTTATGATCTTCATTGAGGTTCTTCTTTGAATATAAGTCATCTATAACACTCAATGTGAACATTAGTTCTTAAACATCATTAATGGTTTGTTATCATCAAAACAACTAGATTATCATTGGATGAAATCCTTAAGGTCAACAATGACATCTAAGTTATGGCAAACGAGTAATACCTAAAACACAAATAATGGAATAATAGTTTTTTTAAAACATATTATAAACTTAAATAAATAATATTTTAATTTTTTTTTTTTTTTAAAAACAACTTTCTATTACAAATACTTACCTCTCAGTATGGTAATTCAAAAAATATGGATTTTTTCTTCCATGCCACATTTTTGTCCTTTTTTGTCTTTTGTTTCCTCTTTCCAATTTTTGGTTTGATATGTAATTTTCCCTTCTCTTTTTTACCCCAATCATTTTTAATATTTTTCACAGCATGAAGAATTTCAGTCCCAGACAATATTTTAGGCTTCCACCTATGTTCTTCACTTCCATCAAACCAATTCTTCTTTTTTCAAAATGGGTGAGTAGGAAATAGCCATCGACGGTGACCCAAGTAAACGGTCTTGGTGCTACAATTCAACCTCCTTGAACATGTGTCATCACTACATGTTGGACAAGCTTTTTTACCCTTTGTAACATGACCAGAGAGGTTACTAAAAGCTGGAAAGTCACTAATTGTTCACATCAAGATTACTTTCAAATTAAATGTGGACTTTGCAAATGCATCATAAATTTTCACGCCTTTCTCCCATAGCTCTTTCAAATCATCTATAAGTGGCTCCAAATACACATCTATATCATTCCCTAGTTGCCTCGGCCCTGGGATTAGTAGTGTCAACATCATATTTTCTTTAGACATGAGTTCAAGTGGCGAAAGATTATATACCACCAATGTTACTGGCCAACAACTATATGCCAAACTAAGGTCACCAAATGGATTAAACCCATCAGTTGAAAGGGTAAGTCTTAAATTTCATGAATCTGATGCAAAAGAAGGCCATTTTTTATCTATCGTATGCCATACAGGCGTGTCAACCGGATGTCGCATATTTCTATCCCCACTTTTATGAGTTAAATGCCACGTTAGTTGTTTTGCTATTTCAGGGGATCAAAACATTCTTCTAAACCTTGGTATTGGAAAGTACTGCAATACCTTAGCTTGGACACCATTTTGAACCTTCTTAGTACGCTCATTCTCTTTCCACCGCGAAGCACCACATTTTGGGCATTTAGTCATGCGCTTATTCTCTTTTCTAAATAGACAATAGTCATTCTTACAAGCATCTATTTTCTCATATCCTAAATCAAATGTCTTCAAAAAAAAAATTCATTTCATAATAGCTCTTAGGAAGTTTGTTATTTTTTGGAAGCATATCCCCAAACATTTGAAGAAGTCCATCAAAACCAGTGTCGGATAAATTATTTGTTGCTTTGTGCTTGTATAGGGCAATAATTGCAGACATAACTGTGTACTTTGTGCATTTTGGAAATAAAAGGGTCTCAGCATATTCTAACTCCTTTTTAAACCCAGCCTCTATTATTTCATAGTTTGGATCCGAAACATCATCACCACCATCAAAGAAAATATCTTTATACATCTGATACGTCTCTGGCATTTCAACATCATTTACATCACTTCCACGTTGGGGAGATTCACTCAGATTTTCCCCGTGAAAGTACCAGATCGTGTATGATTGATCTATTCCATTTTCCAATAAATGCCTAAAAACCATGTTGAAGTGTTGGTGCTTTGCATTTAGACAATAATTACAAGGGCATAAAATCTTTTCTGGATGGCCCGTATTCGCTTGCACCTGATTAGCAAACCTCCGTGCTCCTTCTAAATACTTTGGATCAACTCTATAAAATTAAAGCTTTAACATTTAATTAAACATAAAATTAGTGTAGACAATATTAACTTTTATAAGCACACTCCACTACATATAATAACTTGTATGTCATGTGCATCCATTCTTTATCTATCACCATTTGTTTAATTATTTTGTCTAGTAACCTATCACAAAAGATAAAAAAAAATTGTCAAAATTCTAGCAAGAAGAATATATAACTATATTCATGATAAAGTCTATCATGTCCCTACTACACTTCTATAATATTATCCTCTAGTACCCCCGTTTGGATGCAAAGAAACCATGGGAAAAGAAAGCACTATTTTCCTTTTGTTGGGGATAATTTGGAAATGGGATCCAGATTGGCTGTGGTCTGGAGTACTTTTTTGTCATATTCTAAGTTTCTTTTCTTTTCATTTTTATTTTTTTGAACTCACTAAAAAAAAAAAAAAAAAAAAAGGACAGGTTCAGTTTCTCGTTAAATTTTTAAATTTCGTATTTCTTAATTTTATGGTATATACTTTATTAACTTCTCAGTTATTCAAAAACTACAAGTTCAACTGTGAGAGATTTTCATTCACTATAAATTAACAACAATTAATTAACAACACTATGTTTAGACATGCATGGCCTATAAGTTAAAGGACTGCCATATAGTAATGTTTAATAATCCTATAAAAAATTATACTAAAAATAATTAAGTGGGTCTCCTAGTACCAAAGCAATATCATTTATTATTAGAAAAAAATTATTTATATTCGCATATAAAAGAAACCTCCTGCACTCCACTCCCTAGACCCTACCATAATTTTTTATTTTATTTTATTTTATTTTTTTATTTTTTATTTTTTATGGAGTAATATTTGTTTGAGGTAGCTAATATTGCTATAAAAGTAGACTAGTCAACAAGAGAAAAGGAAAGTTGATAAGAACACAAGTGTTTCCCAAGGCACTAGAAAGCAAAACAGTTCTACATGTTTCATCAATTCACAAGAGTCCGTACATAGTTCTTTAAGGTAGCTGGGTGGAGCAACACATGGCATTTCATGGTCCCATGTTATAATTCCTAGCTCTTATGTTTTTAAACTCATTAATCTCGTAATTAATAAACACAAGACTTGATATTTAAACAGGTACTAAAGCTCAAGGAACAGCTCACTGAGGCAGAGATACAAAGGTTACTGGAGCGATCGGATGGGGTTTCAAGTAACAGTTCGAGTTCATCATTTTCAATGGATGCATTGGAGCCCCTTTTTCTTGGAGAATTCGGGATGGAAGGATTGGAAAATGTCTTGTATTTGTTGGTTCTAAGTGAGGTTTGCCTTTTTAATGTCAAATGTTAACCAAAAGGGTTCATGGTTATTCTATCTATATTGGTATCACAAGGGTAATTCAGTCACAAGGGTATTTTAGTCATTATACTCATGAGTATGTATGTGTTATACTCTTACTATATGCTGCAATACACCACAATATATATACATCACAGCCATTGCAGCAATATATATCCTTGTTGAGGGCAATTCTGGTATTTCCTAGTATTTTCATTGTGCAATAAAGGACCCCCTACATTGAGCCACGTGAACAGTGGTCCTAGAGTGATAGGATAATGACAGAAAAATGAAGCTCTTAGTTGTATATGTATCAACAATGTACAATGACAATGTAGGCTGCAGAAAAGGTGGTTTGTGTGATATAAGCTAGGGCTGAACATGGGTTATTTGGTCTATTCAGTGTCTACAATGTCAGATTATATCAATATCTACAATTGGCCAGTGATAGAGAATACTCATCCACACTAGGGCAGTAATTTCTTGATATATATATGCTGTTATAGCATTAGCAGAAGGGTGTACAAGAGAGAACCTGAAAATAAGCTTTAGAGCTGAGAGTGTGCACTTTTTGAGAGCCAACAATGAACCTCATGAGCTAAAAATGAAAAGGTCCTTGGAAGCTAATAGTTTAGGATGATTTTAAAGTAATTCTTTGAAGAGTTGTGCTGTGTTTGAGCTCTGGAATCAACATACAAAGGTGTTGATCTAATGAAGACCATAAAGGGCTGTGAAGCTGATTTTATGGTGAAAAATGAGGCTGAGAAGGTGAAAATTTCATGTGGCTATTTCTTAAACTAGAACAAGGGGTGAGCAAGTGTATCTTGGTGGTTTATATTAGCTGAAGTCATTTGGGAACACATATCGAAGCTGGTATAGAATCTCATATCTCAAACCCTCAATTTAACTTGTTTTTCTGGTTTATACTGTTGGAACTGAGTTTATCATGATATAATCTTGCTATAACATAAACCAGAAAATTGGTTTGTTCTTGTTTTGACCTCATAAACCTCACTAAATAAGGTTTTAAGTTTAAAAAGCCTACTGAGTGTGTGTTGTGAGTGTTGTGACTAAAATTCAACTGTTTCATTGCTATGTTCTTTATCTGTGTAATGGTAATTTGATATTACATGACTGAGAAAATCAAAAATAAAAGAATGTATCTGAGAAATAACCCTTCAGTCTCTAAGAACAGTGTTGCTCTAGAAATCAACTTGTGAATCTCACTATGATATGTAATTTGATATTACCTTGCTATAAACTGAGATATTACGATTTGAGTAAGTGTAATATGTTAATTCAGTGGTGTGGGATCTAAATCCAAGGAAGTCTAACCTTAAAATTACAGTTTTACCCTCAGCTTGTTTAGGTTCTGTAGAAACCTGTTGTGAGCAGATTTTGGAACTGAATTTAATTTAATTATTGATTTGCTTATCATCTAAGCTTCTGTGTGAAGAAGATGCAAGGTTATGAGAGGATGTACAAGGCCTGAGACATTATAAATTGTCATTTATACCCTTTGATTTGAGGTATCACAGAAGCAGCAAAACTAAGTCTGTTATAAGCTGTTTGCTGCTTCATTCAAGCTCCATTGTTTATATCCTTGCTTATACAAGGGTTTGGCGCAAATTGACTTGAGAAGGATTGAGCTGAAGCCTCTCAGGGACACAACTAAAGGGAAGAGGCAGAACTCTCTAAATGGAATATTCAAATATCTTGCTTTATTAAATAATTTGTTTAGGAAAACAAAAATATAATACATGTTTTTACTTCCATTGACAAATTTTCATAACAAAGGCTTAAACCAAGTAATATCACCTCTTCCCATTTAGGATTCCATATATTATGCTATATAGATACAGAAGAGTGCGTAAATATATCATTATATATAACCAAGAGAAAAAAAAATTTAAAATTTGGAATCTCATAAACATATAAAGCAGGAACACAATGACATATAGATAAGGTACTTTGTACAGCAAAAGACGACAACTTTACCCAAGGAAAGAGGAAAAAGAAGAACTTACTAACCTATCCTCAGTTGGTAATAACCGTTCAAGAAAGTGAAAGCAACTATGGAAAGCGAACTACATCTGCACACTGACACCAAAAATCAGCAAACGAAAGAACAACAAACAAGCAGAACTTTTCATTAGTTCCTAAGTTCTTCCAAATCTACAATTTCACTTGCAATAAATCTACAATTTCACTTGCAATTTTGAAACCCTATAATATGTATTTGCATAAAAAAAAAAAAAAAAAAAAACTATAGAAAAATCCAAAAAAAAAAAAAAAAATTAAATTAAATAAAACACTCTTAATCAAAAAATCAAAACTAATAGATATATATATAGAAAGAGATAGACGAACGTTGATTTTTTGCTCCAAATTGATGTGTATAGCTGTCTGAAATTCAAAGAAATTGTGGCTCCAAATGGTTGTTTCTCGTGTCCAAACCAGAGAGAGAACTCGAATAGAGAGGCGAACCAGAGAGATAACTCGAATAGGGAGACTATATTGAATCTACAACATCATTTTGTTCGCATCTTTTTCATCTAAAGAGAGAGAGCAAAGAGAGAAAGCTAGGGCTTCGACGCGAGAGAGAGAGAGAGAGCAGAGAAAGAAAGCTAGGGCTTAGACGAGAGAGATAGAGGAGAAAGAGCAGAGTTGTGTAGAGTTGGACACACTATTGACAAAAGCTACATCGTTTCATAAGGTGAGACTAATTTTTCATTATGTTTTCTATTAAAAAAAATTATTTATTTAGCATTAAGTTAATTCCTGCCAGCGGCACGAAGGGGGAAAAATTTTATTTGGTAAAATAGTATTGCTTATCTACGGGGAAATAAAAGCCCCCTTAAATGTGAAACTTATCTACGGGCAAAAAAACGGCCTTAAATGTGAAATTTATTCACGGGCTCTTTAATACACTGTAAAAAAAAATTTGGCTCTAAATTTCCCGCCAATGGCATGAAGGGGGTAAATTATTTTTGGCTTATCTACGGGGCAAAAAAGGCGCCTTAAATGTGAAATTTATTCACGGCCCCTTCAATACACCGTAAAAGAACTTAAGTTCATTTATATATATATATATATATTTTAACTAATTTTATTAATTGCTTATTTACGGGGGGAAAAAAAGGCCTCAAATGAGTGTTTTATCAACGAAAAACATTTATCCCGTTAAAGGTGTACAAATATGCCGTAAATATATCAAAATATTCACGAGCTTTTTAATACACCGTAAAAATATTTTTCTACGAGGATTTTACTAAATCATCGTGAAAGCATGTCCTATAACGAGGATTCTTTTAAAAACTCCATAAATGGTGGTAATCACGAGGGAAAAAAAAGAAGCCCCGTAAATACTATGTCGTAAAAGCCCACATTTCTTGTAGTGGACGTAACCCTATTTGTGAGGGTGAACCACGTATAAACCCATATCTCGTTTGTGCGTGCCTATTTATTTTTCTTGTCATTAATTTTCTCTTGTACTCATAAACTTTTATTCGATCCTTATTTTATAACAACATCCTTGCAGACAGTCATCTCTGTTAATAGAAAGAAACCCAAGGCATCATTAACCAAATATATGTTGAAGGATATAAATATTAGAGTTAGACTCTCTTTAACAATTTAACAGTTTAAGCTTTTAACGTAGATGGTTGTTAAAATGGTGTTAATAGATGGAGTCTTTTTTATTTTTTATTTTTTTTTGTTTGTTAAATATGTTTAACCTAAAAAAATTAAATCATAAAAATGTATATATATATATATATATATATATATATATATATGTATATAGGTATAATACAAATGCTAATAAAAAAAATATATCGTAAAACACACTGTAGCAGTTATATATAGATATATATTTATATATGATAAATAGTTTTTTTTTTTCAATGATATTTCAATAGTAAATGAAACTAAGAGAGTGATGAGGTTGCAAAAGTATTATATAAAAATTATAGAGATGTGTATTTATTTGTTTAGATATATTTTTTAACTAACCAAAAGATACATCTCGTATTATTTGTTTCATTTATTAATATATAGTTTTGAAAAAGTGTGTATAATAACTGAATTAATCATCATAACATTCAACAAGTAACTTACATTCGTAGTTATATATGCTTCGAAATAAAACTTACGTGCGTAGTATTGTATGATATGAGTTATGATTTACGAGATATGCAGTATAAAATTATTAACATTTCTATTGATTAAAGGAAAAATAAAATTATTAGGTTAATTTTCACAATTACGAACAGAGACTCGAACACCGACACAGGAGTTGAACATGGGCTCAAGGACAAAACTGCAATAAACTCCTCTTAACTTGTAGCATTTTGCAGTAGACCTCCATTTTTATAAATAAATAAAAAATAAAATAAAAAAAGCACCTCAATGGATAACTTTTTGACTTTTTGCTAAAGATACCCCTACTAACCAAGTCAAAGGGAGTTTTATGCAATTAGCCTAATTGTGTGAATTTAGCCAATATAGTAATAATAATAATAATAATAATAATATTTAAACTTGAATTTTTTGTTATATGCATCACCGATTCACCATACTTTTTAAGTGTAAAAAAAACCCTTGCTATATACAGTTTGTGCAAAAAATCCCTTCCAAAATACTCCCCTATATTTTTCAAATTAGACAAATAAGGACACTTACTCAAATAAATCAAAATAAAAAAACAAATATTTCAATTTTTTTTTTTCCCACTCTGTCTTATCTATTTCTCTCTCAGACAATATTTGCTTACTTACTGGTGAGTAGGTTTATTCTACTTTCCGATTATGTGTTCTAATAATAAGTGAACACATCAGCTTTAATGACAAAATAAAAAAAAAAGTAATAAAAAAAGAGAATAAAGCAGGATTGACCCGTTTCAATTGGGTAGCTATATTTAAGCCCTATGTATTTTTTTTTCTCTTTCACTCCCTTCCCAGATTCACGCCACCGTCCTCTCTCCACTATTCTTCTTCCTCTCGTCTTTCATGGAACATCATCAATAAGTAGGCGAACACTTTTGCAAAATCTCTCGGGCTTCATATCACTCAATAGGCAAGGGTGGGCTGTGGGGTTACTTTTTCGGCTTCTTCTCACGACTTTCTAAGAAATTAAACTTCTGATCCTATTTGATCACTATTATTATGATCATATATGCTTTCTAGTACGAATTGTTTGTATATTGGATATGTATCGTTGAGTATGTATGTTTAGAGGTCAAGAATGCAATTGATGTAATAACTTTGTTGGTAGAAAAATAAATAGAGCTCTCAAGTTTTTGCTATGATCGTGTTAGTAAAAAAATTCTAGTTGATTAATTACCCAAAAAAAAAATTCTGATTGATTTGTTTATTTACAGAAAAAAATATTTTATATATCACATTAGATGTTACAAATAACATCAATTATATAATCCAACCGAGGTACATCTACAAACCTATTGAAGACGCAATAGAAGAGAATTAACAATAACAAGGCCTATTGATTGATGATGACCTGTGAGAAGAAGAATAACAATGGAGAAATTGGGATAGGTGAAAGAGAGAGAAAAAAAAATAGGGTTTGAATACAGGTTGTCAGTTACCCAATTGAAACGGATCGATCCAACTTTATTCTCTTTTTTCAATTACTTTTTTTTTTTTTATTTTGTCATTAAAGCTGATGTGTCCACTTATTATTAGAACACATAATTGGTTTTTAGAATGATTCTGCTCATTGGTGAGTAGACAAGTATTGTCCTTCTCTCTCTACCCTTGTTCCTCTCTTTCTTTTCTTTCTCGCCGTCTCTCTTATTTGAATAAGTAATTGGAGTGTGCGGGCCGATAGCTCCATAGATGATGACATAAAAGCTTAAGCTGTCTTTTAAATAGCACAAGATCAAGATGGGTAAGACATAATATATGTGTATATGGGTTGATTCTCATGGTTTATCATCACAATAACAATATAAAAAGAGTATTATATAATGCAAAGAGATCAAATTAAGAAAGGCTATCGGGAAGCTAATAGAAATTGACCAGTGTTAATCACTTTGAGGGAGCCTCTACAAATCCATAAGGGGAACAAAGAGATATACCTGTCTTTACAGCGGCCTGAGAAAAATGTTGAATTTGAATGAGTAAGTTGAAGGGAAACTCGTCTATATATAGACACTAAGAGTCTTGTGGCCTAATGGTATTTCTTTTACTTTCTAAAATAGATGATAAGAGTTCGAATATTCAAAGGAAAAAAAATATCTATATATACACCATATGCATAAGATTTACATCATTTAATAGTGCACAAAATGTACTCAAACATGATAAGAAACCGAAGAGGATCGGGTCCCATAAATACATATATTTATATACACCTACGTAAACAAAGCAAAGGAGTATGTATGGTACCATATGAAATATGTATGACCTAAGTCATACAAGAGTAAGAGTGGAGTACAAAAGCGGCAGTGGACATACAAAAAAATAAAATAATAATAACTAAATAAATAAATAAATCGTAATGTGCAGAGTGAAAGCAACAAAATTTAAAATATACAAAGTCATACAAGAATGAGAGAAGAGTATGAATGCGACAATAGACATAAAAAATAATAATAATAATAAATAAATAAATAAAGAACAGGAACGTGTGGAGTGTGAGCGGCAAAATTTAAGACATACAAAAAAAAAAAAAAAAAAAAAAAAAAAAGGAACGTGTGGAGTGTGGAGTGTGAGAGAGGGAGCGGCAAAATTTAAGACATATAGAAAAAGAATCGAAACGTGAGAGCGGGAGTGGCGCAAAGGGTGAAAGTGACATAGGTTTAGAAGAATTGTGTAACTTAGTACAGTATGAGTGACTTCATGAATGATGTCATCAATTAATGGTGCCATCGGTTTAGAAGAATTATGTGACTTAGAATAGTATGAACGACAGCATGAATGATGCCATCAATTATGACAATACAATATTGCGTCATCAATTAATGGTGCCAGAACTAGATCTTTTTAGGGATTATTACATATAAATGGTGTTAATGACCCATATTTATCATTTGATCGAGTCAAAGTCTCATAATTTCGAAAAAATGAAATTAATTAAAATGCTAACGTAGACGTAGAAAAATACTGTTCATTTGTCAAAAGGTACCACTTTTAGGCACATAGGTACCATTTTTTATGCTATACAAAAAAATGGTAGATGCGTATATAAAAAACGGTACTTATGTGCACAAAAAAGTGGTATCTATGTGCATAAAAGTGGTATTTCTATGCCTAAAACAAAAGTGGTACATATGTGCCTAAAAGTGGTACCTTTAAACAAATGAACACTGTTTTTTCATGTTCACGCTAACATTTTGGTCAACTTTATTTTTTCAAAATTATGAGACTTTAACTCCATCAAATGATAAATATGAGTCACTAACACTATTTATATATAATAATCCCAATTTTTTATCATCTTCCTTTCACCAATGGACCATAGATTTAAAGTGAGTGGCAAGAGTTATCGAGCTTGCTCAATTCAGTTTTAATAACACAATTTTAAATTTTCAATTTTGAAAACAGAAGATTGTTTTTAGATGATTTAAAATTTGACTTTGTGTAATTTATTGCTATGATATCATCATAATTCAATAATAGTTTATAAGGACAATTGTTTCATTATATATATGGAATTTAAATTCAATGAGAAAATAAGCTAAATGTGTTAATAGATCAGATTTTTATCCAAATTTGATCCAATGACTTTGAATTCGATAACTCGTGAACGTTCTAAAATGAAAATTTCATTAACTAAACAAATTAAATATAGATTATGATCAATTTGATTCGATAATTTTTCGATTCGACATAATATAGTATATTATATTACGTTAAACGTATATAATCCAATTTGATCATATATAAATATTATATATTATGAAAATAGTCTTATCATTATTTACTTTTTTTTTGGATAGATATTAGTTACTTATTTTCTTCTTCCTTCTCTTTATTTGTCTTATTATTATATTTATATTTTATTTATCTTTCGTTTTCTATCAATTTTGTTCTAATTATTGTTTGTTATTCTTTTTTGATATAATAATAATAAAATACTTATCAATTGGAATTATCGAATATGAATTTATTTACAAAATATTCATCAAGTATCGGAGTGTAACTAAAGCAGTCTCAAATCCAAAGACTTTGACGATAATATAGGAGTGGTCTATAGGTGAGCTTTAATTGTTTTTTTTTTTTTGGAAAAATTGGTGGGAGTTTGAATTGATTTTATAAAATAAGAAATTGCAGTATTTAATGTAGGAGTGCCATGCGCTGCCAGCTACCTCAAGCACGTGCAGGCACGTGGAAGCACGTTGCAACCTCCTTCCAGCAGGTGCAGGCATGTGGGAGCATGTGGCAGGCGCTGGGAACCTTCAGAGGTGCGTGCCAGCACATGCAGGACCTTCCGGGCATGCCCTAAGCACTGTTTTGCTTCTCCAGGTGTAACTAGCCTCCTACAAGTGTTTACAAGCTATTGGTGGACGCCCGTATAGCAAGAATAATATTTAAATGTTAAAAGCTAAATCCATGGGCTATTTTATTTGCTTTATCTGTCATTTATATATTTATGTGATGTATGAAATGCATGGAATAGATAATTATTAATTAATTATTGTTCATGCATTGGATCCATGATATTTATTTAAATGACTTGATTTATATTAATTAAATTATGAAAATTAATTGGATTTGATTACTAATTAATTATAGGGCACTCAAGGGGAAACGAAAAATTATTTTTGTAAATTAGTTTTAAAGTGTGCCTCAAATTAAATATTAGTCAATCATTTAAAAGTCCAGATATTTTCTAAATTTAATTGGATTAAAATCAAGGCGTTTTGCATGCATTATATCATGAATTGAAAACCTTAATTATAAATAATTAAAAATTGAGTGGGAGTGGGAACTTTTATACATTACCCCATGGCATTCGTTATTATAACCATTGTAATTAGATATTCAAAAATAAGGCCCCACGCATGATTTGAAGAGTCTAAAATATTACAAGAATGGTTGTCTTAAGAAAATAAAATTATTAAATGTTCATTGTAATTAAATATTTAAAAATAAGGCTATACGCATGTTTTAAAGAGTCTAGACACTTCAATCCCACATTGCTAGTTTTGAGGGATCCTATTCCACGTGGCGTACACCTGGTTCACCAGGTTCTACCACTCATTTTCCCAATCATACTTCAAATCATAGTTTGATCCTGCCTGGGAGTCAAGATGGGATTGACTTTCGGAAAGAGATAAGATGGGTGCAACGCAGTTGAGCTACCCTACCATGCCCGACCCTTTATCTTACCTTCAGAAGAAATAGGGGGGTATATAGCGCATTAATCCAAGATTAAAAAGCTTTCCTTTAGTTCCTTTATGACTAAACGGAATTAGGAATTTAAAGAAAACATGGAACCGTTGCTTAGAACTCTTCTCGCTCCGAGGAGAGGTTCGCGTTGGATCTTTTATTTAATTAAGAAATGGAGTAGGTAGGGAAAGCACAGGCTCCTAACCCCTCATAACCGGTCCCTTCCTTTTGGGGTTCTCTGACCGAACCTCTCTAAGCGCCCTGCTGAGACACAAGATTCAAACAAAAGTCAGAAATAACAGCTTAAAGGCGTAGGAGACTAGTTTATTTAGACCTTTCTTCCACCTCCGAAGGATGGAGGGGTTATACATATCTTGTCTAGGCAAATTTTTTGAAATGATACCTTTATTTCCATGATATTTAAGGTTTTATTTTTCGTTGGAGCATTAATAACGTTATACATTCAATCTAAAATTAATAATGTTACCTCCCCAACGGAGTGGTCTACAATAGGTGATTTTAGAAAGGCTAAACAGAATCGGGAATCATTTCATATATATGGATAAGGCATTGCCTTAAGAGATATGGAAATGATAGGATTTTCCTGCCAATAGCAATAATGAACTTCGCCAACCGAATAAGTTATTGGCGTATTAGTTATCCGATTATTCATGTGCAGTGGTTAAGGGACCCACAGATATTTTAATGGAAGTGCTCACCTAATAGCAAATGAATCTCAACAATAGTAATAATGAACTCTTCTATTAGGATAAGTTATTAACATATTGATTGTGTGATTTATTATGCTACAAAGTTGAGGGACCCGTATTAATTAAAATGGATTATTGACCAATAGTGATAATGAACTCTTATTCTATTGAGATTTATTATACTATGTGGTTGACAATCTCATTTTAATTTTAAATATGCATGATAGTATTAATAATTCACCTTACTTATTGTATGAATGCATTTATATATAGATTTTATGTCTAATCTATTTAATCTGCTTGCTAAATATATTCAATGCAACTGGACCTCATTTATACGGACTGAAAAAAAAAAGAAAAAAAGAATTTAGATATCTTACTCACAACGTAAGGGTACAAAATGTATTTACTACTCCAATACTTAATCTTTTTACTTTAAGATACCCAATTTGATATTAATGTTTTTAATAAGTGAAATAAGGTAAATGATATGACTTGGTATAATATTCTAGAGTTTATCTCGAATACGCCCCAAAGCTAACATTTGCATTATTTTATTTTCTTCAAGCATCATGTTAAATATCAATGAGATGTTTTGGTAAGATTAGATAGAATGTATGTCAAATTTAAATACCATCAAGATAGCCTAAGGATCTCTAATAAGAGATCATATTTTGAAAATGATTGTTTATTATTTTAAAAAAATTAACTGTAGATCAATAGGGCTGACTTGGGTGGTAAGTTTTAAGTTGACATGATTATTGCCTTGTTACCAAACTCATTTGACTCTTTTAGAGTGAACTAAATAAGGAACCAGTTTGAGTTCACACTTGCTGATATTCTTATGAAATTAGTAATATATGAAGTGATAATCAAAAGTATGGGTGTTCCTATCAATCTAACCTAATCTATATCATCTTTTTTTTAGGCCCAAGTGCAAAGGAAAGAAAAAAGGATGACAATAGGACTAGCCAACACAAAACATGGGGATCCAAAAGATTAAAGGATATAAGATAGTATATGTTGAGGGTGAAGGGAATTGTTTTTTTTGCGGCCAACTAAGACACTTATATAAGAACGAACTGTCTAAGCAACAACGTGGCATAGGAAAATGTATATTTAATCATTAGGCCATGTTTTATGGTTGTATCTATTAATTCCTGATAGATAGATTTTGGAGCCACTAAATATATTTGCAATTTGTTGCAAGGATTTCAGGAATGCAGAAGCCTCGATGATATATATATATATATATATATATATATAAATATATATATATTGACCCGACGCCAAGGTTATAAGTCAGTGGGAGTATTACATCAGAAATTAGAGAGTATGAGGATATTAATATTAGAAAACTATCTTTATGCACAGATGTTAGATGCAATCTCATTCCTGTTTCACTTTTGGTTTATAAAAACTGTGTTGTTACTTTTGATAAAACTGATTTTATAAAATTGAATAGATGTGTGATTGCTTCTAGTGCATTAAAGATAGTTAATATATTATAACCACCAGCTCTTAATATTTGCATGATGTAGAAATTAATGTTGTATATTCTAGATTGAATGTTAAAAGAATATTTGTTACTCTTGACTCATTGTATTTTTAGTGTCTATTATTGGGTTATAATCAGTTAAAATAAGATTCAAAGATTGGTCAAAGAAAGTTTATTACCTAGTGAGGCAGGGGAGCCTAAATCAACTTGTGAATCTTGTATTGAATGATAGAAAATCCTAAGGGCTTTAATCAGCCAAATGAAATAGACATAAAGAACAATTGGAGTCGGTACACACTCACATGTGTAGTCTTATGAACATCCAAGCAAGATTACTAACGTTTTGGATACATTTACTAGATGCAACACAAGTCTTAAACTTTTGGTATATTCCAAGAGTGTCAAGACTAACGTGGAGCACAGATTAGGTAAACTTATCAAAACACTTCAATCTGATCGTGGATTTGAGTATTTCTTGGGATAGTGCAAAGACTATATGGTTAATGAGGGTGTTGTGTACCGGTTTTTGGCAATTAATGCTCAATAAATTGAGGTGTCAAATAGGAATAACAGTATTTTGCTTAATATGGTTAGATCTATGATCAATTATGCTACATTATCTCTTTCATTCTAGAGTTTAGTCATAATGATATCGATGCACATTATGAATTGCATTCCATCTTAGTCTGTCTCAAGGAAACCTTTTGAGCTGCGATTTTGACTAAATCTTAGTTTGAAATACATGCATATATAGGGTAGTCTTGCACATGTGCGCTTGATATGGACAAGTAAGTTGGAAGTAAATCATAGGTATGCTTAATTTGATGGCCACTTTAAAGGCACTAGGATGGATTATTTTATGATCTCAATGATAAAAGTTGATTGTTTACACTCACTGTTTATCTATAGGAGAATCATATTATGAATCATATACCTAGTAGCATAATGTTAGAGAATATGATATAAGTACCAGATGTACCATATATGAACACACTTATTATAGAGATTAAGAATTGTATATGAATTCCCTATTGGTACATCGGCATCATCTAGTACACAGATTCCTGCATCAGTATATTGTTGTAGCGGGAGGATTATCATCCAATCTAACAGAATCATGTTTTTAGGTGAGACCTTTATTGATATACTTGTTAAACATGAGTTAGACCCAGTAAGCTACACAGAAGCATGAATTGATATGGATACAAATTGTTTTGGCAAGTTGCTATGAAATTAGAGTTGGAATCTATGTATTTTAATAAAATCTGGGATCTTGTAGAACTTTCTAGTAGGGTGATACCTATGGAAGGCAAGTTAATCTACAAAAGGACACCAGAAGATTTCTTAGTGAATGAACCATGTATGTACAGGGTAATATCATTATTTTTCTAATTCTATATATTAATGACATCCTACTCATATATAATGATGTGGAAGCTTCGTCATCATTAAAGAGGTAGTTATTCAATTATTTTGAAATGAAGGATCTTCAAAATGTAAGCTATATTCCTAGGATCAAGCTTTTGCAAAATCAGGTTTAAAGGAAAATAGGATTATCTTAATAATCCTACATTGATAAAGTTTTGACTAGGTTTGGTATACAAAACTCAAAGAATGAGTTCTTACATTATTGATATGGATTGTTCTCTTTAGTAAGTAGTTTTCTAAGACTTGCAGAGGAGATTGAGCAAAATACGACTGGAATAATATGCTTCGGCATATGGGAGTCTCATAAATGCCATGGTCTATACTAAACAGGACATCTGCTATATTGTAGGGATAGTCAGTAGATATCAGTCCAATTCCGGACTTGATAACTAGTCTGTTGTGAAAAATATCATAAAGTTCCTTAGTAGAACCAATGATCTCATACTCATTTATGGATGTGATGATATAGTCCAGTCAGGTATGCTAGTTCTGATTTTTAATCAGATATAAATACTATAAGGTTCACAACTTGGTGTATGTTCACTCAATGGAACCAAAATTAGTTAGTAGAGTGTTAAACAGATTTTAACTATTTACTCAAACCTGAAGGTGGAGTACGTTGCAGCCTTAAAGGCAACAAAGGAAGCATTTTGGTTTGAACTCACTGATTTAGAGGTCGTAGAGCATACTAGCCTACCTATCGAGCTATATTGCGATAATAGTACAAAAGTAGTTTAAACCAATGACCCAAGGCTCTATAGAGGAACAAGGTGCATTAAGAGGAAGTATCATGTCTTATATGATATTGTTTGACAAGAAAATGTACTCATGGCTAGAACATTGCATTGGAACACAACTTTTTTGATTCATTAACAAAGGTGTCATCGATCAATAGTTTTGATCGTCACTTGGATAACATTAGAGTTAGATGTAATTTGAATTGGCTAAGAAGGCAAATGGGAGCTGTTGGGATTTATATGCCTTGGCAAAACAAATTCTTATTTGGATTATAGTGACATATGTTCCTGACATATCTGAAATATTTATGATTTATATAATTGGTGAATTCAATATATTATGTTTCGATTCATTATGGAATTGATAGTGTCCACTTGATTACAAGAGATATTTATATATGTATGTGATGGCGATCAATACATTAATATAAATAGTAATCATAAATTGTTCATAGTCGGTAATTATGGATGGACTCATTATTAACTAAGACTTGAATTAGATCCGCGTTAAGTTGAGATATATTGCGAGAGCCATTGCATGCAATTACTCCCTATCATTGTCATGTCATTTGACTTTCAAGCATGAGAGAAGTATAAACTCTTTTATTAATTAATAATTAATTTGATTTGTTCGGCGGATACTTCGGGATCCTTAGATCGGCGCTTTAAGTAGTTATGTAATTAATAGTTAGAGAGTTATATTCTCAATATTTGCATCAGTGTTACTTGTATTTGTTTTGTATTGATTATAGTTGATTACAAATTAAATTCGAAAGCCTTCGTATGTTTTAGATAAAATATTTTCTATATATTTATTTAGTAAATTATTATTTTTGTCAAACAAATATTTTATTGTGATCAAGCCGGAAATAATCAAAGGTAACAAAATAATTATATTAAATATGTAGTTGGATTGATAACTTTATAATCCGTTAAATAATTATGCATAGAGGGGTCAAAATGTAACATTAACTTAGATGTTATGTACTATTTAATTGGAGTGTAATTAATTTCTTTTAGGAGAGTAGAAATTAATTTATGAATTAATTGAATTGGGTACATGGTTTAATGGATCAGACTAATTATTAATTTATAGTAGCCAAGAAAATAGTAAGCCCAAATGATTCTCACCCATAGCCCAAGTTGATATTGGAGTCCTATTAGAATTGAGATATGTGAATTAGAGGTTGAGAAGGATTTATTGTTTCCTTTTCTTATCTTTATGTTACCTATTTATACATGGGTCCATACATATTTTAGGAGAGATTTTTGAAAGAAAAGAAAGAATATAATTTCTTTCTCTAGTTTTTAGGGTTTACTTTATCTTCTAAAGGAGACTACTACAAGCCTTGCCTCCAAGGTCATTCATCGATGTATATTGGTGATTCCTAAAGACAAGATCATTATCAAGAAGATGGAGATCCAAGGAGTAGGCATCTAACAAAGGAATTTACAATAAGTGGGAATATTCACTTTAGAGGAGAGATCCAAGGTTTACTCAAACCTTGATATAAGTATTCAATCTATTAATTGAATGATACATCATATATATATATATATATATATATATATATATATATATATATATATATATATTATATAAAACTTGTCTCTATGTAATGAATCAAGATTTATGTATGAAAATACCTCAAAAGGTTTTTAAAACTTGCACGTTTCCCAACAAATATATCATGAAAATCCATAGGGTGTGATTAATTAGATAAATTGGTAATAAATATTCATGATGCATTAAGAAAAAGATTTTCCAATTTATAGCATTACTCTTGATGCAAGTTAAGACTCTTGTTTCTCAAACAAAGCTTACAAGCATTTCAGCTTTACCATACCTTCAACTTCAAGAACAACATTCACACGTACACATCCACAAAAACACACACGTATATATAGTACTCCTAAATCACATTGGATTTTCTTCCAATTTTATTTTTGATCATGCACTTCATCCAATATGCGGTTTCATGACACTACATCGTCCATAGCTGGGCTGGTCGATCTTCTCACTGATAAATAACAATTGGACTCCTGACAACATAACTAGAGCTTCTCCATGAGATCAAAGTTGAAATTATTTTTTCACCCTTTGACATGCGTTGTGTAATACCCCTAATTTTACAAATGATAGTCCTAGAATTTCACCTAATTTTACAAAGGATAGTCCTGGAATTTCATTCGTTATTTACTTGCAATTTTTAATTATTAATTGTTATTTTTCTAACTTGTTATTATTTGAATTTGTATCTTGAAGAATTTGCCCTAATTGTGATTATTTGATTTATTTGAATTACTTGTTATTATTTGAATTAATTGTATTAATTGTTTAAGTTAATTAGTTATTTGTTTTATCTGACTTTATTTAATTGTGACTTTATTTAATTGTATTTAATTATTTGTTTTGCATTCACGTGTCTGTGTAGTGTTGCACATATATAGTTAATTAGGTTTAGGTTTACAGTTTTCAGTTTAGCCGACGTTGGATTATAACCTAGGTTGTTTATGGGCCAAGTGAATTGTATTAGGGTATCATTGAGCCTAGGGTTAGTGTGGTCTATAAATACTCATCTAAGGGGTCTGCCTAGGGTTTTCGAATACCATTACGACATAGTAAGGTTGTGAGAAGTTTTGGAGACTGCTGGGAGGAAACAGAGAGATTAACAAAAGTGTCGCCGGAGAATTGAAACGGGGAAAGGCTAAAGGCAAGTTCTAACCTTATCTCTTTCCCTTTTACTTATATTCTTTGCATGCCTAAGTAGTTCCAGGAAATCATTAAACGAAGTTAATTGACTATGCATGTTTAGAACTAATTATATCTGTATGTGCTGAAACTTGTTGTAAACTGTTTGTTTTGTGTCCAACTGTGTAATTCTTCTTTTAAATTACTGTTAATCAATGCATGAAGGAGGTAGATGGGTTTTCTCTGGGTAGGTTTGATCACAAATAAAAGTGTTAAAAGCTGTATCAGAGAGGGACGAAGGTAGTGCAGTCAAACGGAGACGAAACAAGTGTACAGAGGAGAGGGGGAGGAGAAGACGGCTCCATGGAACCATGGAGCCGGCTCTACATGGTTAGGAGCTGGCTCTACCATGGTTGGAGCCAGCTCTAGCATAGGCAGAGGTGGCTCCACCTTGTGGGAGCCTGCTCTCCTTATGTTTTTCCAGTTTTTTATTTTTATTTTCTGCGAGGTTTGGACTTGTTTTGACATAGCAGATGTGTTTAGGGGTTGTGAATGGGAATTAAGGTTGATGTCTAAGTTTAACTTAGGGCTTCAAAGGGCTTGTTAATACATATTTAACCAATCAGTATTGTTGTTTGGAACAATATAAAAATTCTAAGCAAACTAGTAAACTGCTTTGGAGACTTAGGATCTAAACCACACAAACTGAGTTGTAGCAGTTTATTTGGAAATGGAGTTAGGTTCTGTTTGTGTTTCTGTGATGGACTATAAGCATGTAGGACTATAGAATTAATTACATGCCTATAATGGATGGAAGGTGTGCACTTACATTAACTGTGTTGTTCACTCCTGAACTACGGTGGAATAGTATAGGATAAGTATGTAAGTTTGTAAACCAAAACTGTCATGCTTACTTGGGCTTATTTAAAGGTTATATATATATGATTTGTATTAACAATCATGAAACTGGGTGGAGTAGTGATAAATAAGCTTGTTAAATAACAAAGGTTTAGCATGCATAATGTGAAGCAGTTGATGTTTACAATTGAGTGATTGACTATTGATTGTTGGATATACTATAGAGTTGATAATTACATTTATTATTTGTATAGTCAACTGTGGGTGTTGGATTATTGCTGGATAGACTATATAGTTGATAATTGCATTTATTACCTGTGTTGTCAACTGTGGATGTTGGATTACATGCACCAGTATGGGACGGTGACATGCCTGGGTTTGGATTAGTTTCAAAATATTAAATCCTACCTGCACGGAATAAGGGAATGGATATTAAAATAAATCCTACTTATGATTGAGTCAAAGAAGCTGCATATGCTGAATGACTACTCGGATTACTCGTAAGTTATGTTAAGTCAAAGAAGCTGCACAAGCTGAATGACTAACTAGACTTTGTATGGATATGACAGACTTTAAATATATATATTATGGTACTGCGATCTGAGCTTGAGTCTCAGAGTCGTCGGTTAGGGAGAGTATATATAGTAAGATGCGTAGCTGGATATGAGAGGTTGAGGTATACCCTGTTAGGTCTAGGTACTCATGCCCACCTTTGGGTGCGTATTCGCATGTTGCCTTCTATTCAGGTTGAGACCCCCTCCATAGTCCAGTGAGGGTACTGTAGTGTGAATATATTTATGTAAGAACTATTAGCTATTGTTGAACTGAGTAGGATGTATGTGCGTATCGAGTATCTGCTTGGATTATAGTAGGTTAAAACTTGTTCGTGGCCTTGACCTACTTTTATTTTTCAGGTACACGATAGTTCTAGACTCAGACTTGATCGTGCTGAGCAGAGACTACTACTCACTCTTTTGATGACGTAAGACTCTCTCCGTAGTTTATTTTTGGATGTTTCTTTGGATTACTATTAGGGGTCCACTAGAGATGGATTCCCGAGTTGTTTAAACTATTGGGATTTAAGTATTTATTTTAAAGAAGTTTATTTTAGTTTCTTCCAGCATGTAATATTTATTCTTAATTCATTTTGTCATTGATCGGTTGATCAACTAAACATCAACTTTCGCAATAGCACGAATCATTGTAAAATAGGGCTATTGGTCGGGTAAGTCGAACCACTGAGACTGCGCTAGTCTATGGCAACCTAAGTGTCTAGAATTGTTCTTAGAATGATAAGGGGTAATAAGGGTTTGTTTGATGGTCACTAAACTAGGAATTCAAAGTGCATAAAACAATAGTGTGCTAGGAAGTAAAGAGATAGAACAATAGAGAAGAGACTAGGGAATTGACTTCACCACAAGCCATATAAACATGCCTAATTGCAATTAACTTGGGGAACAAAGTATACATGCAACCATGATATGTAGAAATGCAAGACAACTACAATATCTTCAAGAAGTTTACACATTCAAGAATTAAGTATAATCCATTAAAGGTTGGCATAAGTCATCTATCTAAACTAGGGTATAGAATGAAGTATCCTTCCTAAGTTATGAACTATCAAAGTCCTCAATTTGTGTGGTAAGTGCACATGAAGTCAAGAACTAAGCCATAATCCATCAAAGGTTTCCCTAAGCCATGGACTATTAAATTTCTTAGACGAAATGCCATTAAAACCATTGTATAATCTCATCTTCATTCTCACTATAAAGATGTAAGTAGCATAATCATGAAGAAACAATTTCTACGACAAGAAAAGAGTCTCTACAAGATTAAATATGGAATGAAACACAAATACATCACAGTGTATCTCTGGATTAAACAACTTGTTACATAAATACAAAGTTCCCCAAATATAAACACAATTAATACATATTTACTTGACAAGGGTTACATCAACTCCCTAAGAAGAGGTTTAGTTACCCATGGTAGCTCTAGATGAAGGAGGAAGCAAGGCATCCAACTCCATTTTCGTGCTCCCTTGTGTTGGCTTGAAGAACTCCTCTTTCTTGCTCTCTTCTCTCTCCTCTATCTTGTAAAAATGTAGGATAATGTAAAATGTGTGGCCTCCCTCTCTCTTATCAAGCTCAAGTCAAGGCTCTCTCTCCTCCAAGGAACACCTCCAACCACTTCATAAAGAAGGAAGATGGCATTGAGGAAACCAATGTGCAAGTGGCTGAAATTGAACCATTTCCGAGTGCAATCTGCCAGAATTTTGAGCACTCGAAGGGTGGTCTCGAGCACTCTAAATTAGTGTAATGTGCAACATGCTCTTCTTGCTCAGCACTGACCTACTTTGGTAAAATGGCTATAACTTTGTGCCCTGAACTCTTAATGATGATCTGTTTGAAGATTTGGAGAGCTGATTCAGTGCTTTAAAAACTTCATGTTTTGATGAAGACCCAATTCTCAAGTCTGGTTGGTCGAAAATGGGGAGAAAGGCAGTACTTCAATGCTGCCAGGCAGTTCTGCTCACCTCTGTTAAGAAGATCATAACTCTCTGCTCCGAACTCCGAATGATGAACCGCTTGAAGATTTGGAAATTTGATTTAGAGATCTAAATCTTTCATGTTAAGATGGAAGTCCAGTTCTTGAGTTTGCTAGGTCGAAAATGGCGACAAAAGTCAGGTTCTACTGCTGCCAGAAATTCAGAATTGGCACCCTTTTTGTTCAAAATTCCACAAGGCATCATTTTTGCTTCCTTTTTGCACTTTAACCTAAAAATGTACAAAAACATGCAAATGGAGTTAATCTACATAAAATAATCAATTAATGGACTTTGTTAATGTAATTTAGGGCGCTTGAATATATAATATTCGGCGCTTATCACACCCCCAAACTTACATTTTTGCTAGTCCCTTAGCAAAACTACAATGAAAAACTTAATGAAAAGACAACCATGGGCTACTACAACAATATCATCCATGGTAAAATGAGATATATACATAGCTCAAAAATAACTTGAAACAGAAAAAGAGCTGGAGATGGGGTCATTGGGAAGACTACCTTGCATATATGAAGCATTGATACTAAACACATTTCAACATGCATGTATCAACATCATAGTCCATATAAATAACTCAATTATCATCTCTTAAATGGAAATAACTCAAACTCCAGTGAAAATGAATTGAATTCTCAACATGCGGCTTTTACTTTCTTTTCCAATTCCAAGGCACAAGTTTTCAAATAAATGAATTCCTCTTTACATGAAGTCCCTAAGGCATGATTTTATTTTCAAGATAACTTTTGTTGCTTGTTGACAATTTATTATAACTCATTAGCGAAACATAGAATGGTTGTGCAATGCTAAAGTCCCTTAAGCTTTCTAACCAACCTATGTAGCAAGCGTTAGGCCAACAACTCCCAAACCAGATAGCTTTAGGCTGTTAAGTGTAGAGACACTCCAAAGGGCTTAATAGCTCAAGTTGGAAAGGCTACGAACTCTAGCGAACCATGTTTATTACAATTTTTTTGAATGACCGTGCAATGTTTTGTAATATAGTTTAAGTAGTACACAACATGACATTGAATGAGATCGATCAAAAGATAAGAGAGGATCATCATTGCCTTAATCATATAGGAATGAGATTGATATAAAGAGAATTCTGTTTTATATGGACAATCTAAAAAAAAAAATTGTATGCATTAAATGTATATATTATTATAATTGTGGAATGTCACATGAATGACGTGACATCACTATTAATGGTGTTTTAATACTAGAGAATTTGTAAATTTTAAGTCTCCAAAATCATCATGAAATCCGGATTGATAAACATGCATCCACTATTAATGGTGTGGGGCGAGCACTATATCATTTTGTTATCTCTGGTTTTCCTATGAATTATTCACCTCAATAACGCAAATGGTGGTACTAGGTGTGGGTGATGAATGAGTGGATGAAAAATATGGAAGGAAATAGGGGCTTTGGTTGTGTCCCAAGACTTGTCCCTTTATACATAGGGATGATAATGTAAAGGGTCTATACGTGAGCTTTAATTTTTTGAAGTGTGTGCATATATACGCCTTTAATCGTCGAGAGAAGTGATATTGGGGTGAAAATATTCCTTTTTGGACTACAATATGGGCACAGCAAGATATAATTAATTGATGACATAAATAACGAAATAGCATAAGTACAAGAATGTATTTCTCATTCATTAAAATATTTATCCACACCAACTAATCAAATTTTTTCAAAAAAGTAGAATTACAATCTAAGAGTATCCTCTTTGTTGTTAAGCTAGCTTCGTTCCTCTTTTTATTTTCATTTATGTTTCGGTAGTTAAATTCACTTGTAAAAAGCAAAATGAGCAAGCATAGACACTGCACTGAGTTATTTGTGAGACAACGTTGTATGTGAAACAACGTTGTACTCTTGGATATGTATCTAAACATGAAATCGGCTCCTACAATCCAAAGATCTCTAACCACTTCTAGCATTTTTTTTTTTTTTTTTTTCAAGTGGCCTACACCCATATATACACACTCGATGCAAACCGGCTTTATAATGGGTCGAATGCTTATCAATTACTTAAAAACTTAAGTTGTTGAGTAATGTTGTTTATGTTGCCCAAAATTTCGGTCTAATTATACTATATACTATAGTATTATTTATAAATATTATCTGTAAATATAAAATAGTAATCTATAAATATATAATTTCTTATAATATATAGTTTAATATAATCAAATAAAAACATAATATAAATAAACCTGATTAAAAGTCGAGACTAGAATTTGATTATATATTCTTAAGACAAATTCGTTTCGCTATGATGCTAACGGACTCAGTGGCATCTATCTCTCAGAATACAACAACTTGTCTTCCTTTGGTAGTAGCGTTGCAAACTAAAGGAATAAACGAACCGGCTCGGTGTAGTACTCTCTGACTCAAACTCAGACTCGGAGTGACTGACTAAGGCTCGAACCCAAGTACTAAGACTCGAACCCACAAACTAAAGAGAGAAGGAGGAAGAAGAAAATTCAGAAAAAGAAAATAATTCTCTGAATTTTGGTGTGATTTGGAATGAACCCAAAGAGGGGTATTTATAGGCTAGATGGTGCCTTTTCTGAATGGGTGCAACTATTGGTTCACGAAAAACTGTAGGTGATTTATTTTGCAAAAGGGTACAACCATTGGTTCATAAAAAATTGTTTTATGGTTTTAATTTAAATTAAATACCAAAACTGTTTTAATTCATTATGAAGTCCGGCAAACAGGCCCAATTCGGCCATCTTTATAAGCCCAGCAAAATAAAATTAAAATCCAATTACACAAGCCCAATTTTGTTTAATAAAAAGTTAAATATATTTCACAATCAAGCCTCGGACCGAAACGGGTGGGCGGCGGGGCATGTGTGGTAGTTGATTTTGACCCAAGCTTGGGTAAGTCCTCTCCCTTTTAAAAACTTGGGTGCCCTTGGGCCCAAACCCAAATCACATACTATGCTTATTTAAACTTAAATTAGTTTTAATTATTTTTCGATATGGGACAAACATTTTCTACATTTTGCAAACCTATTTAGGCTTTATCAAACACTTTACTTTAAAGCTAATTTCTCATTCACCCGGAAACAAATTTGAGAAAGTAAATATATCACGTTCATCTCCTTACAGAGAAAAACGCGTTCATCTATAGATCCGCAAAAAATTCTTAACGGAATCTATTCAAAATGTCTTCCAAAGTTTATGTTTTTAATGCCCTTGTTTCCAACAGTTTACCCACCTATATATGTCCACCCCATTCCCATCTAGATGCGAGGTGGCCTGGACAAGACCCCTCTGACAACAGCGACGTCCATGAAGGCCCCTATAAAAAAATATACAACCATCTAGTAGTCAAGCTGAAGCAATTTGGGCATAATTAATATAAGAAGCAGAGAGCCGAACCATGTCTAGTTGGGGTGAGCCGGTGAGGTAGTGCTTTAGGGCTATAATTGGCATGACATTAAAATTATGTGACTTTTTTAAAATTCTCAAATTTGTACTGATTTTCACCAAATATACAGGTGAGCTTTAATTTTTGAGCTTTTCTTGAGTGCATCACTTTTCCACTAATTAAGTTACTATTAAAGGTTTGACTCATGGAGACCAATTGACTTGTAAATACAAATTAAGCTAACTAATTTTAATGAATTCAATGTTTAAAATTAACATAGTATTAAATAGATTTTAAATTTCCATTGCTTAAAATTCGGTTTTTAATTTTCAATTTATCACGAGTGAAAGATTTGAAGAGTCTAAAGTGGTATATATCCTGTATGACATGTAGTTGTTAACTTTGCACTTGGACATGGCGTATAATGGCTTTAGTTGAGATGGTTTTGGTGAAGCAAAAACACCATTTAACTATAATTGATAGTCCCACAATACATGACAGATATTCTCATTTAACCCAAAATGGGTACCGGTTCTGCCAAAAGTCGCTAGACGTATTTCTTGTCATCTTTAGGTGGACAGCCTAGTTGTTAAGCTGAACTGCTGAAGTAGTTTGGGCTCAAACATCACAAGTTAAGAGCAGTGCATTCCGCCATTAGGGCATGGCAACATAATTTTGTGTATTTTAAGAAATTCTCAAATTTATATTGATATTTACACCAAGTAATCAAAATCTTAGATTTATCAAACATATTTCATCATACTGTAGTTAAGACTGAAGGTCTTCTAATCTGATGATACTCCCATCACATTTTAAAGTAGTTTAGAAGATTGATAGTTCAAGCCCACATAGGAACACAAGTGTGATACCCCCTAATTTTGGAACACGGGTTGATCAAATCCGCGCACAAAATCAAGGGATATCAAAACAATTAAAGTATTTAACAAGCACAGATGACAAAAAGAAAATAGAAATGAATAAATAACTCGCGGAAGGAAAATCTATTAAATAATAAATCCATTAATAACTCTCGAATGGTTACAGCTCGGGAATCCTGTAACTCAAGGACCCCTTAACCAAAATCCACTATCTAGAAGTTCATTATTAAATACTCATATTAAATGAAAATAACAATAATATCCTACGGGAAAAAAAAAAAAAAAAAATGAAAGAATTGATAAGTCCTCCAGCTGCGGATACTCAACTTTGAGACTTGAATTTCTAATAACCTGAAAAATAAATCGTGGGTTAAACCCTACGAGCAAGTTCACTCTACCAAGCCTCTGAAAACCAATAAACAGATCATCTCTGATCAAAACCAAACCTAATGAAGTTTTTAACTTTAATCTAGCATGATATATATATATATATATATATATATATACTACACTAATCACATCCATTAATAGATTTATTAAATTTTCAAAACTATTAAACAATGATTAAAATAATAATCATACCTATCCCAATCCACCATTTCTTTTAAAAAGAAATTCCTTTAACCTTAATTCCATTCTAGTGAGTATAATAAAAGGAAGATTATATTTAACCTAAAACCCGACAATGATTTTAATTATTTAAATCACATATCCAAAATTTATGTTTTGACAAATCATCAGTGTTTACACCAATATTATTTTAATAATATAAAATAATACACTAACAATTAAGTACTAGATTATTCTAATTTAAGAATATCTAATCATAATCCAATCTACACATACAATAATCATAAATGATATTTTAATCATCTAACACGTAGCAATTTAAATACGCTTTGGCAAATCAACCATGCCATGATAAATATTTTCATTTATAAATTGGCAACTCAACCATGCCTCCTTGAATATATTTATTTATATCTTGGCAAATCAACTATGCCTCCTTAAGTATATATTTATTTATACTTTTAATTAGCAACTCATCCATACTTTCCAATTATGTATTTTATTCATACAAATAAGGTAAGAGATTTAAGTCTTTGGCAAGTCATCCATGCCTATAATTCAACCATGTACCAAACCTTAAAAGTTAATTTACCAACCAAACAATTCCTACGTAGGAAAATCAGCTTACAAACAAAACAACTCATACGTAGACATTCCATGCATATCTCATGTATAGAATTAATTTAATAATCGACCTATCCATATATATCAAATATGAATAATAATACAAATAACCTTAATTCACATACATACATACATATATATATATATATATATTTATATATCCTGCCTTCCATACTAATCATAATTTAATAAAATTAATGTGTATGCATATATATAATTATATACACACACACACCTATATACACCTTCTTCCATAACAATATAATAATTTATTATATTTACACAATTTAAAACGCCACTAAATCTCGTCATAAATAATTTTCATAAATCCTCCATCTCGGTAAATAATTTTTCGATACTGTCTCACTAAAACATAAATACCTCCTACTATGATGGGAATCTAATAATGAAATTGGTACCATTGGAAAGAGCACAAAAAATCTTTGAATTTGAGCTCAAGAATGACCCAATTTCGATTTAAGATGACTAAGTTATGACCATTTTAATTTTATGTCACAAATAGGCAAAAATAATTGGCTGAGCTTAAACGTTACTGTGAGCGCGCCCACACTGGATTAGCTCACTTGAGCTCACACAAATGCACCCACACCAGATTAATCTTCTGCTGACCAAACCTAATCCATGGTTCAGATTCACATGCGCACCATACTTCAATGCACCGCGATGCACTAGATCAATCCACCTATATCAAACTTTTTCAACAGCCTATATTAGCAATCACACCATCATTCCATGCGCCATCCCACACTGGATCACAACCCTATACTTGCGCCAACTACCGACGTCTCCTCCAGTGTGCATATATGTCTAAATAATATATATATATATATATATATATATATATATATATATATATATTTCCAATAAATATATAAAGATAAATTCTAATAAATTACCAAAAATACCAGAAAAATATAAGAAAATTCCAGAAAATTTAAGAAAAATTCCAGAAATTTTAAAACACTAATTAACCCGTCTTGGGTCCAAATCCAGGATATCTGTTGATGTAAACAAAATATACAACACATATACAACAATAAAAATCTAAAATTCCAAAAAATAAAATATAATAATTCAAATTTTAAATATTCCGTTCTAACCATCCTTTAATCAATAAATTTAATCTTAGATTTTGATACTCAAGGTGAAATCCTTATGAGTTCTAAGAGGAAAGTTAGAGAAGAACTCGCCTGAAGGTTTCAAAATCAAATCGAAGCTTCAAGCCTTGATTGCTTCCTCCAAATCCGACGTACTCTTTCTCTAACCCGGCCTCCTCTTTGTCGGCCTTCTCCTTCTCTCTTTCTCTTATTTTTCTAACGTGTAAATTTTTAATCCTAAACCTTATGTGTATATTTATACATTAAAACCTAAATCCTATTCCAATTAGGACTACCTAATAAGATAATAACCTTTAAATAATATAATATATATAAACATATATTATATTACACCCATATATATATTTATCTTCCATAATTAACCATTAGTTAATTAAATCATATAAACCTATATATATCCATAAATATATATCTCTATATATATATTTTCATAACAATTATTAATTAATTATATTTATATAAAATTATATATATTTATAATTAATACAAAAATGATCATTTAAATAATTAAATAATCATGGGCCTTTATTAATTAACCCAATAAGGCGTCATACAAGCCCAATACCACATCTTTTGGTCCAACTTCCCTTAATCCCAAATCCAATTAATTTAAATAAATCAAATAATTAAATAGACACTTAAATAATAAAAACTAAAAATTAATTACACTAAGCACATAAACAAAACAATAAATTACAACCAAGTTATACCATACCAATAAAATTAACACGCCAACAATTCAATCAATAATTAAACACACAGACAACAATCATCATATCAATAATTCACGAAATATAAATAAAATAAAATAATTAATCTAAGCACTCAATAAAACAAATCAATTAAAAATTAAAATAAATGCAATTAATTCAAATTAAATCAAATACATCATTTAAAAATAAAATAAAAGTAATTAATTCCAATTAATAAATCATTTAAAATATCGGGGTATTACATTCTTCCCCCCTAACAAAAGGAATTCCGTCCTCCGAATTCACGAATCCATGAAATGAAAACTTTGATTATTTAATTTCAAATTTCATTATTCTTTTTATCCGTGTGAAAATTAACCCATCCACACATATTCATAAGTAGCATACACATCTCGTAATGAACTAATTCCATATTTATATAATTGATAAATATAAGTACACACTAGAGACTCTCACTGGACTAAAGCAGTCTCAACCGGATAGTGGGTATCTCATGTAAAACGCACACAAAGGTGGTCACGAGTCCTCCTTCTACTAGGGCCCACACATTCTTAAATCCAGCTACCCATCTCAATCGGCAATATATGCCTCCATCCCAACCATCGATCCTGAGACTCAAGCTCATATCGTGGCACATATATATATAATCCATTATATCCAAACATAAAAGTAAACTATCCAACCATATTATTTCAATGGCATGCCATCCAACTATTCCGTTGACCTGACACGAATAAGTAGGACTTAACTCTATGGTTAATCCGTTCCCTTATAAATATATAGGTAGGACTTAACTTCTTTGGTTAATCCGTCCCTGAAATGCCACCGTCCCATACCGGTGCATTAAACCATACCATCCACAAATAAATAGGTAAGACTTAACTATTCCGTTAATCAGTCCCTAAAATACCTCCATATTATTTTAATGGTGCGTAAATCCATAAAACCCATACTTCATGCAATATATATAATCATACATCAAATAATCCAGAAGTAATTATAATAAAAATTCGATAAATACATAATTATATTATATGCCAATTAAAATCACATAAATAGACATTGAAATTTCAAGAATAATATTAAGCAAATAAATCCTTCATTCACAACATGTAAGTTAATTAAAATTCCATATGGTTCAAGTTATTAGCATAATAATGTATATTACGCATTCTGAGATTTTAACCAGTCTATTTCAACCATTTAAATCACCTAATTTGATCTAAACAACCTTGGAACACCCCAATCCTCAAAACAGAACTTAAGAAAAACCCATTCTGCAACTACATTCATCCTCCCTGAACAATACTGAGTGTAGAAGTAATAACTTCCCACAATTCAGTTATTTACTCTATCCCGCACCTACGTTTACTATGTGAACGTAAACTATCGATCTTTGTCGTCTATGTCATTCAATCAGTTCCCATAACAAATATTTTCTCCCTACATACTAATTTAGCATACGATTTTGACGCCTATACTCCTTCCTCCTCAAATACCTTCCAAATCGGTGTCTTACCATTTTCTGATAAGACTCAACGATTTACCATTAGGACGTACTAACGGACCGAATATAGAATACAATGAATCCTTCACTAAAGCTCTCATTAAAAGAGTACACAACGCGGAAGTCACACAACGAAAGACACCCTAGGGACACTTGAACCTGGAGTTCTCTGATACCAACTGTGATACCCCCTAATTTTGGAACACGGGTTGATCAAATCCGCGCACAAAATCAGGGGATATCAAAACAATTAGAGTATTTAACAAGCACAGATGACAAAAAGAAAATAGGAATGAATAAATAACTCGCGGAAGGAAAATCTATTAAATAATAAATCCATTAATAACTCTCGAATGGTTACAGCTCGGGAATCCTGTAACTCAAGGACCCCTTAACCAAAATCCACTATCTAGAAGTTCATTATTAAATACTCACATTAAATGAAAATAACAATAATATCCTACGGGGAAAACAAAAAAAAAAAAAAAAAAAACGAAAGAATGAAAAAGTCCTCCAGCTGCGGATCCTCAACTTTGAGACTTGAACTTCTAATAACCTGAAAAATAAATCGTGGGTTAAACCCTACGAGCAAGTTCACTCTACCAAGTCTCTAAAAACCAATAAACAGATCATCTCTGATCAAAATCAAACCTAATGAAGTTTTTAACTTTAATCTAGCATGATATATATATATATATATATATATATATATATATATATATATATACACTACACTAATCACATCCATTAATAGATTTATTAAATTTTCAAAACTATTAAACAATGATTAAAATAATAATCATACCTATCCCAATCCACCATTTCTTTTAAAAAGAAATTCATTTAACCTTAATTCCATTCTAGTGAGTTGTTTAATCATTTAAACAATAAATTATAATAAAAGGAAGATTATATTTAACCTAAAACCCGACAATGATTTTAATTATTTAAATCACATATCCAAAATCTATGTTTTGACAAATCATCAGTGTTTACACCAATATTATTTTATTAATATAAAATAATACAATAACCATTAAGTACTAGATTATTCTAATTTAAGAATATCTAATCATAATCCAATCTACACATACAATAATCATAAATGATATTTTAATCATCTAACACGTAACAATTTAAATACGCTTTGGCAAATCAACCATGCCATGATAAATATTTTCATTTATAAATTGGCAACTCAACCATGCCTCCTTGAATATATTTATTTATATCTTGGCAAATCAACCATGCCTCCTTAAGTATATATTTATTTATACTTTTAATTAGCAACTCATCCATACTTTCCAATTATGTATTTTATTCATACAAATAAGATAAAAGATTTAAGTCTTTGGCAAGTCACCCATGCCTATAATTCAACCATGTACCAAACCTTAAAAGTTAATTTACCAACCAAACAATTCCTACGTAGGAAAATCAACTTCCAAACAAAACAACTAATGCGTAGACATTCCATGCATATCTCATGTATATAATTAATTTAATAATCGGCCTATTCATATATATCAAATATGAATAACAATACAAATAACCTTAATTCACATACATATATATATATATATATATATATATATATATATATATATATATATATATCCTTCCTTCCATACTAATCATAATTTAATAAAATCAATGTGTACGCATATATATAATTATACACACACACACACACACACACACACACACACACACACCTTCTTCCATAACAATATAATAATTTATTATATTTACACAATTTAAAACGCCACTAAATCTCGTCATAAATAATTTTTATAAATCCTCCATCTCGGTAAATAATTTTTCAATACTGTCTCACTAAAACATAAATACCTCCTACTATGATGGGAATCTAATAATGAAATTGGTACCATTGGAAAGAGCACAAAAAATCTTTGAATTTGAGCTCAAGAATGACCCAATTTCGATTTAAGATGATTAAGTTATGACCGTTTTAATTTTATGTCACAAATAGGCAAAAATAATTGGCTGAGCTTAAACGCTACTGTGAGCGCGCCCACACTGGATTAGCTCACTTGAGCTCACAAAAATGCACCCACACCAGATTAATCTTCTGTTGACCAAACCTAATCCATGGTCCAGATTCACATGTGCACCATACTTCAATGTACCGCGAAGCACTAGATCAATCCACCTATATCAAACTTTTTCAACAGCCTAGATTAGCAATCACACCATCATTTCATGCACCATCCCACACTGGATCACAACCCTATACTTGCGCCAACTACTGACGTCTCCTCCAGTGTGCATATATGTCTAAATAATATATATATATATATATATATATATATATATATATATATATATTTCCAATAAATATATAATGATAAATTCTAATAAATTACTAAAAATACCAGAAAAATATCAGAAAATTCCAGAAAATTTAAGAAAAATTCCAGAAATTTTAAAACACTAATTAACCTATCTTGGGTCCAAATCCAGCATATCTGTTGATGTAAACAAAATATACAACACATATATACAACAATAAAAATCTAAAATTCCAAAAAATAAAATATAATAATTCATATTTTAAATATTCCGTTCTAACCATCCTTTAATTAGTAAATTTAACCTTAGATTTTGATATTCAAGGTGAAATCCTTATGAGTTCTAAGAGGAAAGTTAGAGAAGAACTCGCCTGAAGGTTTCAAAACGAAACCGAAGCTTCAAGCCTTGATTGCCTCCTCCAAATCCGACGTACTCTTTCTCTAACCCGGCTTCCTCTTTGTCGGCCTTCTCCTTCCCTCTTTCTCTTATTTTTCTAACGTGTAAATTTTTAATCCTAAATGTTATGTGTATATTTATACATTAAAACCTAAATCCTATTCCAATTAGGACTACCTAATAATATAATAACCTTTAAATAATATAATATATATAAACATATATTATATTACACCTATATATATATTTATCTTTCATAATTAACCATTAGTTAATTAAATCATATAAACCTATATATATCCATAAATATATATCTCTATATATATATTTTCATAACAATTATTAATTAATTATATTTATATAAAATTATATATATTTATAATTAATACAAAAATGATCATTTAAATAATTAAATAATCATGTGCCTTTATTAATTAACCCAATAAGGCGTCATACAAGCCCAATACCACATCTTTTAGTCCAACTTCCCTTAATCCCAAATCCAATTAATTTAAATAAATCAAATAATTAAATAGACACTTAAATAATAAAAACTAAAAACTAATTACACTAAGCACATAAACAAAATAATAAATTACAACCAAGTTATACCATACTAATAAAATTAACACGCCAATAATTCAATCAATAATTAAACACACAGACAACAATCATCATATCAATAATTCACGAAATATAAATAAAATAAAATAATTAATCTAAGCACTCAATAAAACAAATCAATTAAAAATTAAAATAAACGCAATTAATTCAAATTAAATCAAATACATCATTTAAAAATAAAATAAAAGTAATTAATTCTAATTAATAAATCATTTAAAATATCGGGGTATTACAACAAGTGAAGTGTGTGCTTCTTGCCGGTTAAAAAAATACTTTAATTAATCAATTCCCAAATAATCAAAAACCTTATGTTGGTCTATCATATTTCACAATTTGCCCAAGTTTATATGTAATCTTCTATCTTTTTCTAATTCAAAAATTTCCTGTGTTCTTGCTGATACTCACCTTGGCTCATCTTATCTGTTGACCATGTGGATTAAAACAAGGTACATATATATGTCCATATTAATTTTTATTTAATTTGGAAGTGTTTCACCATTTGATTGATTTATACACTTGAAATATAGATTGGAGTTTCTTGATGGTGGAATCCTCGGTAAAATAAAATCCATATAGCACTGTGATAAGCTAGATAAATTGGCAATTCATGATAGATCACGAAAAAGCTTACATCTCATAGAGTTGCAATACATATTCACAAACACTCATACACACACAAACATAGTATTCCTGAATCACGTACATTAGATTATCATATCACTACATGATCCATTGCAGGGTAAGTCGGTCTTCTCATTGACAAATAACAATTGGACTCCTGAAAAACATGTCTAGAGCTTCTCCATGAGAGCGAAGCTGAAATTATTTTTACACCCTTAGACATGGGTTGCGCGTTCACCACGACCTTGAAGTTTCGCTCCTCCAAGGTACTAAAGAAGGAGAGACTCATAGGCTTGACAGTGATTTCCACTCCTTTGGGTGCTGTGATGATGGCATTGTAAATGGATGGGGAAGGACCAACATTAGTGACCGTCCTTCGGAAAACGATTGCGGTTGGGCGTTGAGTGTTTTTCAAGTGAAGTTGCATAGTGGGATAATTGAGAGCATCATAACTTGTTGGAGGAGAAGAATCCGAGCAATTCACATTTTCATTGAATAATAAGGCAAGAATGGATCCACTGTAGCCCTCTCAGCATAGAAATGGAACGGAGTCCGTGTAATCATTAATGTCGTAGACTAGGCCGGGGTTCACTGCTTTGGTTAGGTTCATTTGGCCGGCACCGTAGCCAAATTCAGCATCACTGGACAATCTTGGGCTCAAAGGTGTTGCTTTAACAAACATTTCAAGAAAGTTTAATTAAGGGCATGCATGAAAATTATATATAAAGGGCTAAGCCAAGTGCATGAGGTTCTTATCATACTATAAACAAATCTATGAGAATTTTACAAAGGAATTATACTATAGTGAAAACTTTATTGTAAGTAATTCTTATTTAAATTGCTTGGACACTTTTGAATTTAAATTGTGATACAAGTAATTCAAGTCCTAAAACATTGAGAAAATAGGAGGTTGGTCTTACCAGTTGTCATTATAACAGATTTTATTACAGTCGGAGACCAATCCGGGTGGAATGACTTTACATAGGTAGCTACACCGCTAACGTGTGGACATGCCATGAAAGTTTCAGTCTTGAATGTGAATTTTCGAATGTTGGGTGTCACCTTTCAGCCCGGTAAGTGTCGCCAGAGGGGTGTATGCTGCCAAGATGCTAACACCCGGAGCTGCAATGTCAGGCTGTTCCATAATACATCAAATGAGCAATTTTATTCGAGTACTAGGCCGGTAGGCCCTATTATATATGGAAGAAGGTAAGTGCAAACCCTTATAATTAACAATTTAACACTAACACACACACAAACCTTGAGAATGTATTCTGATCCTGGACTTGGACCTCGAGATGAGGAAGGAGCCATAAATGGAGCTGGGACTTTAACTTCTTGTGACTTGTATATCACTGCAGATGGTGATCTGAATGGCATAAAAACACCCCAATCATTTCTTCTTTTATTAAATAATCAAACATTTTATATGTCATAAAACTTGTAATATAGTATATATAGCAGTGGCCTCGTAATAGAATATAGATATACCTTACAGAGTGTAAATAGTAGTCTCTAATGAGTTCAGCTTCGGTGGAATTCACTGTGGTTCCTGGTGCCATGTAAATTGGGTCATAGTAAAGAATCCCACCACCATCACTGTTGATAATGCCAATCCCTCCAATGCTTTTGATATAAGAATCAGGTAGTTCCGCAAACAAATCGCACAAGACAAGCTTTCCTTTCACCTTGACGGGGTCGATTGAGTTTTCAATACATTTACTGTATATGAACCACACTATAAATTAAGTTCTAAAAAAATAAGCCTTCATTAAGCAGATAATATATATATACATATATATATATATTGATTTTCTTGAATGCTTAATTAATGGATGCATACACAAAAAAATAGTATACACCTTGCATTTAACTTGCTCGAAGATGTTTTGGCTACATCAACCCCCGCAACAAGTGGGTACATTTTTCGCTTAGGATTGAATGCGTTTATTCCCCTTCCCTGCATTGCAGATGTATTAATTAATTCTACTTAATTCACGATATTAAGTTGGGTTGAGCAGAGAAGCTAACTAGCTATTCGAGTTTAGATCAATCAGTCAAACAGTTGTTTAATTTGCTTATATATATATAATATTAATGAAATAAATAATACTTACTGAAGTGGTTTTTCCATTGCCTAATACAACTTTGCTCCTGAATTGTCGATCCATACCAGTAGCTGCCACGGTTAATGTCCAGGGTTGATGGTTTTTGACGGTACTGGGAGTTGGTCCATCATTTCTAGCAGAAGCAACAGTGATGAGACCAGCTCTCATGGCCAAAAATGAAGCCACTCCATCAACGGTCAAGATGTCTTTTGATTGATAACCAATAGACATGAACAGTATATCAACACCATCACTAATTGCGGCTTCAACGCCAGCAAGAATGTCCATATCTGCACATCCAACCTCTTCGCCTGTACCCCAGCACACCTTGTACATAGCCAATCTCGCCGACGGCACTGCTCCGCGTGCAGTCCCTCTACCAAATCCATATACGCTTGCATTTGCTACAACACTTCCCACTGCGGTTGATGATACATGGGTCCCATGGCCAGCCACATCTACAGGCGACAATATTTCCCCAACAGGGACTGCTTGTTCTGGGTCTAAGTTGAAGTATTTGGCTCCTATAAGTTTGCTATAACACAACACAAGCCACTAATTAATAAAAGGTCATCATCAAAATACTGCTCGCTTGCTCTGTTGCTTGTTTTGTTTTGGTTGCTTGGTAATCTATGTTAACTAGCTGTCCATTGTTCGCAAGAAAAAATACATCAAAGATTCATTGTAGCATTGTTAAAAAAAACAAATTAAGCAAAAGAAAATACATCATAGATTCATTGAACGGACTAATTCACACAAAATATCTTTACAATTTAGTTCTCAAGTTTCTATAATTAACATTTGAACTATTTTATTCCCCTGACCATTCACTTTGAATCATATAATGTGTTTGACTACTATAATTCGAGAGGTTGCTTTGAAAAAAATAATGATATGACCAGTGATTCGAAATTAATGAAATAGTATATAATTAAGAAAACGAATTTACTTATTGCATCCTGAAAAATTAGCAAATGGCCCACAACTTCCTCTCCATCCTGTCGGGGGAGGACCTAATCCATCATCCTTAAAACTTTCTGAATCTGGAGTTATACCTAGTCATGACATGTTATTAAGAGACGTGTCAGCTCTCAAAAAATTTCATCAAATTGAATACACAAATACACACACGTGCAACATTTCTAACCTGAATCTAGTACACCAACAATAATGTCGCTTTCCATTTTCAAATTTCTTCTTACTGATTGAGGAAAATCAAGGAAGTCCCACGATCTAGTCGTATGCAGTTTTTTATATTGGTTTTTGAAAACAGTAAGCACCTCGTCCATGCCGAAACATTCATAAATAGATATAATTATTATGTAATAACTAAACATAAAAGAATCATGTATAAGAAGTTTTACACATAGTGGATAACTTTTTGACTTCATCTCCAGATAGTTTTGCTGCAAATGCATTGAAAATTTTGGTATAGCTATACACATGGGACTCCTTAGCATCGACATCACTGTTTCAATAGTATATGCACACACATGTGAACCCATATAGATATATACATATACATACAATAATATATGCAATCACATTTGTGTGTGTGTGCGTATGGACATAAACAGCAAAAGAAGAAGAAAAAGAGAGTGGAAAAAAAAAAAAAAAAAAAAACAGAAAAGAAAAGAAAAGAAAAGTGGATCAATCAACGAACCTTCCCTTCAAGGTTGAGAGGACATCAATGTGTGACTTAAATAAAGATTCCTCGTCAAGTGGACGATCTCTTGAGAAGAGTGGACGATGTCTCAAGAATACTATGTAAAATTCCTGCAACTTAATATAAATATATGATTTTATATAAGTATGTATAATATTTTTAATATTAATTGATATAGAATGTGTGATACCCCCGGATTTCCGAATGTGGGTTGGCCAGGCCCACGCCCGAATACCCGAGGATATCAAAACAAATTGATAATAAACAAATATAGAGTACAAAAAAATAAAGAAGAATAAATAAAATACTGACAAGAAACTAAAATGATAATCTAATAATAAACTTCAGAATATATTTCTATTAATTAATAAACTCTTATGATATAACTGATCCTTCAAAATACAACTCGGGAATTCATACCGTGTGAACCCCTACAAAATCCAAACTAAACAAATAACAGCAATAACTGTCTAAATCAGGAAACTGAATCATAAAAGAACTCCTATGTAGCATCGGAAGAATGAAGTAGACTGATCCTCACTCAGCACGAACAACCTCTACTCTTGACGAACACCTGAAAAATAATGGTGGGTTAGGCCCACAAACAAGTTCTACTCTACTACAGTCCAAGCAGAGATCCGATACACGTATACATCCTAGTCAATCCAACAGTAACTAGTAGTCCGTATATATGTATATACACATTAAAGGAACCTTACTAGACTATAGGGTTGTCTCAACTTGAATAGTAGGTAACATGCAAAACGCACATATAGTGGCCATGAGTACCTAGACCTACCAGGGTACACAACTATACTATATCTAGCTACACATCCTTGGCGATATACGCGCCCTAATCACTGATCTTGAGACTCAAACTCATATCATGGCACCATACTTATATATATATATATATATATATATATATATATATATATAAAATCTAGTAACCATCATATCCAGTATAAATTAATCCTCCATAAGTCATTCAACTTATTCAGCTGACCTGACTTGAATATAAGTAGGACTTAACATTTTAGTTAATCCATTCCCTTATATAATAAATTAATCATCCATAAGTCATTCAACTTGTTCAGTTGACCTGACTTGAATATAAGTAGGACTTAACATTTTAGTTAATCCATTCCCTTATATAAAATAGGTAGGACTTAACTGATAAGTTAATCCGTTCCTAGAATGCCACCGTCCCATACCGGTGCATTAAACCACACAATCCAATAATTGATGTAACGATTAAGGAAATACATCAAACAATCCAGAAATAACTATGATAATATGATATCAAGTTATCACAAAATAGGAATGACTTATTATTTATTTAAGCTTGCTATATCATATGTCCCACACAAACCGAATCTTATACATGATGATATTTTATTATACCGTCAAATAAACATTCTCCATATCCAATTCATCCTACACATTTAATCTTAATTGTTAAAACATTTTAAAAGATTAAATCCATTCGTTTGTTTAAAACATTCAAATAGCAAGCAACATTATAATTGAGTCTATTTAAATTTATTTAAACCCAAACCTAATTCCTATTTAATGTTCAGGAATTCTAGGCATGTTTCGATATTCCATCATTCCACAGATATGAAAAATACATAATTTAAACATATAAAATTTCACACTAGAAATCAAATCAAAATCATGCATTTATCAATTCATAACACAAGAACAAATATGAACCAATTTCATAAAACCTATGTTGTAATCCAATTAAACATGCATAATTCTTTAATTTTATGTGTTTAATAAATCCTGGAATTTCCTAGGCATGTACAGAAACACGAATCAAAGGGAAAGCGATAGAAGAAGAACTTGCCTTAAACTTTCGGATCGAAAGTTAAACTTCTTTTTCCTTGATCTTCTCTCTACAGGGTTTTTTTCCTCCTTCCCTCTCTAACTCTCTCTCTCTCTCTCTAGAATATATCACGTGAATATTTCTAACCCCCTTTTACGACCTATAGCTATATATTTATAGGCTAAATAAAATAACCCTAACCCTTTTCCCAATCCAAGTCAACTTAAAAAAAATAAATATTAAAATATTAAAAAGGTAAGTAAAATATGTTACGTATATAATTTATGCATGTGTTTATTAAATAAATAAATTATACATATTCTATTATTTATTAATGGATTATCTAATAATACTTAAGTTACCATAATATTATAAAGTAACTTAAAACATAACACGTATCAAATCTATGTATATTTTTATTATTTAAATATAAAACATATACATCAGATTAAATATTACTACCCAAATTACCATAAAAGTAATTAATATATTACTTTCCTTTTTATATATGTATATAATATATATCTATATATATACATACACAACTATCCATGGGCAATAATCCATACACATCCAACCTCCTATCCAAGTAGTTCATGGGACCCAATTGGTTGGCCCATTACTACTAACCATAACCATAAAAGAAAAATAAAATAAAATAATAAAAGAAAAGAAAACATTTAATTTACAATTAATCAAAATACCATTTAAGCACATAATCTAATTAAACAATTAACACATAGACAAATACAAATAATACATAGACACATAATTAAATAATCAAGTAATACTTAATTTAATTAAACACATAAGCAATTAGTCAAATAATCAATTAAATAATTAAAAATATAATTAAAACAAATAAATAAATACCGAGACTATCCTTTTAAAATTAGGGGTATTACAGAATGATTACATAACTATAAATTAAGAAAGAGAAGTTTAAGGAGTGAGATGCACCTTTTTCAGATCTCCATTTACAGCTACAAGACCTGTCAAGGTAAGAGAAAGAAGATAAGAAGAGAGTAGAAAGTAATGGATATATGCATCTTTCCACATCCTTGCTGCGAGTCTTCCCTATTAATAGTAAGAAACCCAAGCTAACATTATACAAATATTATTTTTATATTAGTCTACTACTGAGTTAACTTAGTATTTATAAACTAATAGCATGAATGATTAAAGAAACAGCATAAGATCAACATGATTTAAATAATTAATGCAAAAAGAGAGATTAGACTAAGAAAGGCCATCATGAAGCTAAAAGAATTGACCAGTGTTAGATCACTTTGAGGGAGAGAGGGGGAGAGATTTACTTGTCGGGTCGAGTAAATTGATGAATATGCGTGAATGAGTAAGTTGAAAGATAAGTTATATAGACAGATCACGATTCTCTCTTCTAAAAATTAATTTACACATAACAATTTTAAATTGAAAATTGGATTTTACATTTAATAGTGCTGCATCATTATGACACAATGAAATATATTGCATTGATGTTGCATCTTTTATATAGATTTGTTGCATAAGTGTTACATCATAATAACATTGCGTTACATTATAATATAGTGTATTGCAATATTATTTTAGTAGTACACAAGATGACAGGAACAAGAGAGGATTATTGGCTTAATTCTATGGAACTAATGAGGATGTAGGCAGAAGGGAACTTTGGGAAAGTATCAACGAGCATTCTAGCCTATTCTTGCACTCTCCGTGGGTTATAATTGGTGACTTTAATATCATTAATTCCCCCCTTGAAAATTTCGAAGGGTCTCAAAGGTGGACAACTGCAATGTATGACTTCAGGGACTGCCTCTACTTCTCATAACTGGAGGACTTAAGATCCACTGGTGTGCGATACACATGGAACAACAAAAGTGTGGGGATTGGTAATATAGCAAAGAAACTTGATAGGGCATTTATCAATGAGAAATGGACTCTCACTTACCCCATGTCAGATTGTGTCTTCTTATCTCCTGGCCTATCAGATCACAGTCCCATACTAATAAAGTTGGGTTTCACAACAAGGCCAAGGAAGATCCCTTTTAGGTATTTCAATGCATGGGCTGCCAATCCTAATTTTCTTGCTACTGTGGAGCATGTCTGGTCCTCTCCTAGATCTGGCACTATAATGTTTTAAGTTATTCGAAAACTGAAGGCTCTTAAAGAGGCTCTCAAGTTTGCATGTAGAGTTGATATCTCCCATGCAACAGAGTTACTGACACAGGCTGAACAGGACCTTAACTCTTGTCAACTTCTTCATGATTCCAATCCTAGGGACATCCAGCTACGTGAGTGAGAAAAGGAGCTTATGGTTAACTATTCTAAACTTGAGCTTGCAGAGGAGCAATTTCTTAAGCAGAAGGCTAGGGTGAAGTGGCTGAAAGAGGGGGACAGTAACACGACGTTCTTCTTCAAAATCTTTAACTCTAATGTCAACAAGAAGAAAATCACAAGCCTTGCATCAAGCAGTGGAGGCATCATTGATTCAGAAAGCCTTATTATTGCAGAGGCAGTGGCTCATTTCCACAACCTGCTAGGCTGCTCACCTCCTCACTACCCTAGTTCTGTAGCTTAACAGCCATTTATCTCCAAATCAGTCCCCTCCTCATTTCTGCCATTACTTTGTGCTATCCCATCAGAAACTGAAATTCAATCTTGTTTTTTGTCCCTCAACAAAGGAAAATCACCTGGTCCTGATGGCTACAATGCCCACTTTTACCATAGTGTCTACCAAGTGATTGGTAATGATGTGGTTTCTGCTATTAAGGGATTCTTTACTAGTGGCATGCTACTGAAAGAGGTAAATAATTCTTACTTAGCACTGGTTTTGAAGATCCCTAATCCCTCATCCATGCATGATTTCAGACCTATCTCATGTTGTAACACACTTTACAAATGCATTGCTAAACTTTTGGCTATGAAGCTCAAACAAGTTCTACCTTCCCTAATTGACTCATGTCAGAACGCATTTGTTAAAGATAGGCAAATCGGGGATAGTGTGCTTCTGGCACAAGAGTTGCTACATAGGTATCGTAGGCATCTCTCTCCTAGATGTGCCTTGAAGATTGATCTTAGAAAAGCCTTCAACTCAGTTGGATGGGAATTTATGTTGGACACACTTGCTTTGTTTGGTTTCCCTCCCCCTTTTTTGGGGTGGGTTAAGGCATGCATCACTTCACCATCATTCACAGTGGCCCTTAATGGGGAATTTCATGGGCACGTTCAGGAAGTTAAGAGGCTTAGACAAGGGAACCCCCTTTCTCCCTTGCTCTTTGTCTTGGCTATGGAGGTTTTTACTGCAATCACAAAAAAATCCATTGTTGACAATCCATCTTTCAAGTATCACGCAAGATATAAAAGCCTCTCTATTTCTCACATTATTTTTGCGGATGATCTTTACCTTTTTTCTCATGGAGACCTGTCCTCTATCTCTACACTCAAGCGTGCACTCGACCATTTTTCTGCTCTTTCAAGCCTCTGTATTAATAGCCTGAAGAGTTCCTTTTTTGTTTCTAGGGTTGATGATGCTCTCAAGGATAATATCCAGTCCCTTCTTGAATTTGAATGTGGTTCACTTCCTATAAGGTATTTAGGAGTTCCACTTATCTCTTCTAGCTTAACCTCTGATGATTGTAGAGGACTTGTTGAAAGAATCACTAAGAGGAATAGTCATTGGTCTTCCAATTTCCTTTCGTATACTGGCAGAATTCAACTTATCCAATCTGTGCTTTATAGTATGATTAATTACTGGTCTAGTCTATTTGTTCTTCCTAAGGCTGTGCTCACTGAGGTAAACAACCTACTAAGGAATTTCCTATGGTCAGGCAATGATTTTAAGCACACTGCGGTCAAAGTAAATTGGGCAGCATGTTACCTTCCTAAGGAGTGTGGTGGACTGGGTTTCAGAAATTTGGAGGTCGCTAACGTGGCTACAGGTCTTAAACATATTTGGAATCTTTTGGCTAATCACAAGAATAGCCTATGGGCGCAGTGGGTTAGAGTTCAACTTGTTAGGGAGCGCTGCTTCTGGACAATGAATATCCCACAGGCATGCTCTACTAATTGGAAGAAAATCCTACATCTGAAAGGTGTGGCAAGATCAATGATTAGATGGAAGGTTGGGAATGGATCTACAATATTTTTCTTGGATGATATTTGGCAAGGTGATAGCCCCCTTTCAATGCGAGTTTCAAGGGATTTAATTGATAGCACACCCATATTACCTGATCAGAAGTTGACTTCATTTCTTCATGATGGCCACTGGATCTTCCCACAATCTCTCACAGACATATTCCCGGAGCTATCCAGTCTTTCCACACCAAGCTCGTCTGTTGATATGCTGGTTTGGGCACCATCACCAATAGGCTCCTTCTCACTTAAGCACATAATTGAGTGGCTATCTATACCTCACTAGCCAAAACCATGGGCTCATCTCATCTAGAACAACCTCTCAGTACCTAGATGCAAATTCTCTCTGTAGCTTGCTGTACAAAATAGGTTGCCTACTCTTGACCGAAGCTGCATGAGATCTTTCCATGGATCGAGATGCTGTCTCTTCTGTAATTTGGTGGAGGAATCCCATAGCCACCTGTTCTTCTCATGTCAGTTCACGAGACCCATTTGGATTTCGCTGCAAAGTAAGGGTAGATTTCACTTTTCCCTATCTTCTTGGGTCGAAATTGTTCATCAAGCTTCAACTCGATGGTCGAATAGGGGGCTCAGATCATCCGTCAATAAACTTTTGCTTTCCACAACCATCAACAGAATCTGGCTTGAGCGTAATAACCGGATCTTCAACAATCGTAAATCTTCACAAATTGCCATCTTCAGAGAGATCACCACCCTTGTTCGACAGAGATTGCTTAATGTGACTGTTAAGGATTCTCCTCTTGCTAGAGCTCTGCAGCTAGAATGGGATCTGCCGGCCTTCATTCGTCCACCACCTGAGCCTCCAGATCCATTAACTTAGGGGTACAGGCAATCCCCAATTTCTAATCACCGAAAGGATGATATGGCTTATACATGTATAGCCTAGGGTTCACTTAGACTAAAAATGTCTTATGCTATTGATAAGTGCCAAATATTGCATATTCAAGCGCCCTTTCTTGCATTAGTTAAGTTTGTTAATGGAGTAAAATGTACAGTTTTAATTTATTTTCACACTTTTGTCTTGTTTCAGGTCGGTCTCCCTGAATTTGATCAAAGAAGCGGTTTTGGCATCAATTATGTTGAAATACGTGCGCTGTGCCGAGGAGTCATCTTTTGGACCTGACTTCTCCTGTTGCCGTTTTATGAAGTCATAACTGAGTGTTCGTCATGAGAGTGCATCCACGGTCCGGCTTAAAGAAGGCTTGCAAGAAGCCTTGAAAATGTTGCAAAGGCAAGCTTCCGCGGGCGCCCCCGAATGCCTTACCTCTCTGTCTAGTTTCGCGGTGCCTTGCTCCAACCCCCGCAGTAGCTCCCGTGCACCGCCGCGGACGCCCACCAAACATGCCAGTACCATCCTCGCGAGCCGCAGCTTCCGCGGGCGCCCGCCGGCCCTCTGCAGGCAGTTCACCTACCCCTTTTTTTTCAGCATTCTTGTTCCCTTATCTTCCTTTTATGTGGTGGAGATTGAGCCAAAAAGGGGAGCTCGGGATTTTGGAATATGGGGAGTAGGTTTTGGAAGGATAAGAAGGGGGTATGATCATACATATCTCATATCTCATCTTGGCAAGATTTTTGGAGAGAGAAGAGAACAAGGAGATAGAGTTCTTGTGGCTACAAGGAGGGAGCTCAAAAATGAAGGTTGCATCCAAGCTTCTTCCTTCTTCTAAGGCTCCCATGGGTAACTAAACCTCCATCTAGGGAGGTGATGAGGCCCCTCCCTTGTAAGCATGTTCTAATTTAGGTTATATTTTGGGGCAATAATGTATATTTTTGATCTTTCCATGATCTAGAGCCCTCTATTTGTTGTAATGGATTTTAAATGTTTATAAATGGTTATTTTGAGTTATTCATTTTGTCTTAGATGGTTACTTTTCCTAATTATATTGCTTGCACTTTCATAGTGACAATAGAAGTTAAATCATGGAATGGTTTTAATGGTATGGAGTTGGAGAACTTTGATAGATCATTGCTTAGGTGATGCTGTTGATGGTTTATGCTTATTTCTTACCTTCATGTGCTTCATCATTTTATCTAGGGCTTGGTAATCTTTCATTCAAGTAAATGTGGTTAAGCTATACCTTAGTTAGGTAGTCTAAACATGTTCACCTTTGATGGATCATGCTTGCTTGAGATTTAATGTACATCTTGTTGATTATATGGTAACGAGGTGTTGCTATTTATTTCTTGACCATCATATAATGTTTTTCCCCCAGTCTAGCTCTAATCTAGCATGTGTGTAAGGATGGAGGCGGATTCACTTCCCTAGTCTTTCTTTACTTGTATTTCATCTCCTTTAAAATTCTTGCAAGCTTTTATTTTATGCATCTTAATTTCATAACTTAAGTGATAACCAACAAATCCTCTATGAACACCCCGTATCATTCTAAAAAGACTCTAGACACTTAGGTTGCCATAGATTAGCGCAGTCCCAGTGGTTCGACTTACCCGACCACTAGCCCTATTTTACAATGATTCGTGCTATTGCGAAGGTTGATTTATTATAGATCGAATTCTCAACCAATCAATTTTTGGCGCCGTTGCCGGGGACTGTAAATGGTTTAGCAACCGAAGTTTTAGGGTTAATTTTAGTGTGATTGTTAATATCATGAATTATGAATATTTCTTGTGTAGTTTGACCATCTTGTGTTGTAAGTGAGATTCTAGGGACTCGAAGCTCACCGAGGGAAAGCTAGCTAATTTGTAAGTCTAGAGGACCCCAGGTAAGTCTCTTGACCTTCTAGTTTCGATATTGTGAATATTGTGCATGTGTTAAACTTAGTGACAATTTAGTTTTGAAGCCCTTGTTGAGGCTATTATCATGTTTAAATTTCGTGTACAAACATCAATCCTTATCGTGGCCATTTAAATTCTGTCTGGATAATTGAGGAGAAAGGGAACATTGTATGTGGAGTTGACGATGATGAATTGTTGCGTTGATTGCATTATGTATTGTTGATGTTTGGCCGTAGGTCATTTTCCTTACCAACTCTTGACTCGCCAGTTGACATAAATTTAGTTAAAAGAACTTTTAGACGAAACCTTAGGGAATCTTCTAGCGTAAGAGAACTTGAAACTGAATTTAACACAATGGCTAAAAATGTAGGAAATGTTAGAAATGAGGGAATTAATAATGATAGGGCCGAAATTCCAAATATAAGGCCAATGACTCTCAGAGACCATTTCATCCCTACCACTTATGCTTCTCCCTCTTGCATAGTGATGCCAAACATCGATGCGGCTCAATATGAGATCAAATCAAATACCATTCAAATGCTTCTATCTTTCCATGGCTTTGATAATGAAGATCCATATAAGCATCTTGATGAATTCCTTGAAATCTGTTCGACCATCCGGTTGAGAGGTTTCCCTGAGAATGCACTCCATCTACATCTTTTCCCATTTTCTTTAAAATATAGGGCAAAGTATTGGTTAAACTCACTCACTCCAAATTCCATCACTTCTTGGGCTCAATTACAGCAAGAATTCCTTAAGAAGTATTATCCGGTGAGTAAAACCAACCAAATGAGGCGTTCCATTCTTAGCTTTTCTCAAACGGATGGAGAACAACTCCATGAGACTTGGGAAATGCTACAAGATCTTCTTAGAAAATGTCCGCATCATTTGATTCCAAAATGGCAATTAGTGCAAGCTTTCTATGCTGGCTTGACCAAACCCCATAGATTCATGGTTGACTCTTCTTGTGGTGGGATGTTCATATCCAAGAATGCGGATGAGGCTTGGACCCTACTAGAGAATTTAAGCGAAAATTCACTTCAACATAATTCTCATAGGGCCCCGACCTCAACCAATGCAAAAAACACCAACCCTTGTCAACCAAAATCAATAAGGGAGGAGTCATCTCAAGTGGATGCCATAGCTCATAAGTTTTATCAATTGATGGCACCACATCTCTCCCCTTCATTATCTCAAAATTCGGCAAGTTCGGTATGCTCATTATGTGCTAGTCCATTCCATCTCATGGAAGATAGCCCCACACCGGAGCAATTTCCCAATCCAAATCAAGAGCAAGGGAATGCCATGTTCTCAAGGCCCGGGAATAATCCATATTCTAACACTTACAATCCGAGTTGGAGAGATCATCCGAATTTTTCGTGGCAGCAACAAGCCCCACAAAATTCTCAATTCTAAAATCAAGGGCATCAAAATCAGCCCCCTCTTCAATTTCAAAATAGGCAATTTCTAGCCTCTTCAAGCTACCATCCTCCGTATAATCCAAATGCTTATAATCAACCTCCGGTGTACCTAACTGATGAAATTGTGGCTGCAAACAAGTAAATGATGGAATCATTAAACAAACAAATTATGGATTCCAACAAGCAACTCTTGACATCTTTGCAACCTACTCTTCAAATGGTTCACTCTCATACTCAATCTATAGCTAAGCTCGAAAATCAAGTGGGCCAAATAGCTAACTCTGTGAACCAATTGCTTCAAAAGGACAAAGGTAAGCTTCCCGCTCAACCATTTGAAAATCCTAGAGGGATGCATGCGATTGATGAAACCCCTCTATTGAGTGGACCGAGTCATGAGCATGTTCAAGCAATCACCACCCTTAAGAGTGGTAGAGTGGTTTACAACAAGGTTGATGGAGACAAAAAATGAAAAAGAACCTCCTTTGCAAAATCCAAATTCAAGCTCTTCCAATCAAATTCCAAGCTCTTCTCGTCCAAATACCATTCACGGAAATCCCACACATGTTAACCCAAATGTGGAAACTACTTATGAGCCAAAAGCTCCGTTTCCTCAACTTCTCCAAGAGTCAACACATATTAGGAACAAGAATTGTAAAATTCAAGACATGTGGGAAGTTTTTAAGCAAGTGAAGATCAATTTGCCCCTTTTGGATGCTATCAAGCAAATCCCTCCCTATGCAAAATTTCTCAAAGACTTGTGCACTCAAAAGCGCACTTCTAAAAATCATTTGCCAAAGAAAGTGAGGTTAACTGAAAATATTAGTGCTATCATTCAACACAGCACTCTTCCGAAGTATAAGGATTCGGGTGCCCCCACAATCTCTTGTGTCATTGGTGACAACAAAAACGAGAGGGCCCTCTTTGACTTAGGAGCTAGTGTGAATTTAATTCTATACGCAGTTTACTTACAGCTTGGTTTGGGAGATCTAAAGCCGACTTCCATGGTCTTGCAACTTGCTGATAGATCGGTTAAGCATCCATGAGGCATTCTTGAGGATGTTATCATCCAAGTGGACAAATTCTACTTCTCGGTAGACTTTGTGGTTCTTGACACGGAACCGGTCTATGATCCCAAAAAGCACATTCCCGTGATCCTTGGTAAGCCATTACTAGCTACGGCTAATGCCTCAATTAATTGCCGAACCAGGGTGATGGACATTGCTTTTAGAAACATGCAAGTCAAACTCCACATCTTTCATGCAACTCAACATCCTTCCAATGAGGATGATTGTTTCCTTGTTGATGTCATTAATGAAGTGGTCGAAGAATCTCTCCCCTTCATTCTAAGCAAGGACCCCCTTGAAACTTGCATGTCCCATTTCGACTTCGCAAACTTTGACATTGATCAATCCATCCAAGAAGTTAATTCTCTGCTTGATGATGATGCTATCATGGACATTCCCCCTTGGAAAATTCCAAAAGAACCGCTTCCTCAGCTCTCCACTACTCCTCCGGTTCCATCTCTAAAATCTCCACCACAACTTGAGCTTAAGCCGTTCCCGGCCCATCTCAAGTATGTATTCCTTGGCCCAAATCAAACTCTCCCAGTCATCATTGCATCGGACCTTCTAAAGGACCAAGAAACCAACCTTTTAGCGGTGCTACAAGAGCACAAAGAAGCTATTGGTTGGGCAATGGCTGACTTGAAAGGAATTAACCCCTCAATTTGTATACACCGCATTCATATGGAGGAGGACGAAAAGCCTACTAGAGAGGTTCAGCACCGGTTAAATCCTAACATGAAGGAAGTGGTAATGAAGGAAGTGATAAAATTGCTAGATGCGGAAATCATCTACACCATCTCTGATAGCAAGTGGGTAAGCCCCACATAAGTTGTTCCCAAGAAATCCGGTCTCACTGTTGTTGAAAATTCAGCGGGTGAGCTCGTGCCATAACAAACCACCACTGGGTGGCGTGTGTGCATTGACTACCGGAAGCTCAATTCGTCAACTAGGAAAGATCATTTTCCAATCCCATTTATTGATCAAATCCTAGAAAGGCTAGCCGGCCAAAGCTACTATTGTTTTCTTGACGGTTATTTCGGTTATAACCAAGTGGCAATTGCCCCCCAAGATCAAGAGAAAACAACATTCACATGTCCCTTTGGAACCTTTGCCTATAGATGCATGCCTTTTGGGCTATGCAATGCTCCGGCCACGTTCCAAAGATACATGATGTCCATATTTTCCAATATGGTTGAAAAATTCTTGGAAGTTTTCATGGACGATTTTTCCGTCTTTGGCTCCTCCTTTAATTCTTGTCTCAAAAATTTATCTCTTGTGCTCCAAAGATGCAAGGAGACAAATCTAATTCTAAGCTGGGAGAAAAGTCATTTCATAGTCTAAGAAGGCATTGTTCTAGGACATGTCATCTCTAAACGGGGAATTGAGGTAGACAAGGCAAAAGTTGAATTAATCTCTAATCTTCCTCCTTCGAATTTCGTTCGTCAAATCCGTTCTTTTCTTGGCCATGCCAGATTCTATCTTCACTTCATCAAAGACTTTAGCAAAATCTCAAGACCCATGTGTAATCTCTTAGCCAAGGATGTTCTATTCAATTTTGATGAAGCTTGCATGCAAGCTTTCATTAAACTTCGCACTCTCCTCTCATCTGCCCCAATAATGAAACTGCCTAATTAGTCTCTTCCTTTTGAGATCATGTGTGATGCATCCGACTATGCACTAGGAGCGATTTTGGGCCAACGTGTGGACAAGCTCCCATACGTCATTTATTACGCTAGTTGAACTCTTTCTGATGCTCAATCAAATTACACCACTACTGAAAAAGAGTTGTTAGCTGTGGTTTATGCCTTGGATAAATTCCACTTCTATCTACTTGGTTCCAAGGTCATAGTCTTCTCGGATCATGCCGCTCTACGGCACTTGTTAGTGAAAAAAGAGACCAAACCCCGCCTAATTCGATGGATACTCTTACTTCAAGAGTTTGACATCGACATCTGGGACAAAAAAGGGACTGACAATGTTGTCGCTGATCATCTCTCTCGCTTACTCATTGAAAAATCCTTGGAATTTGCTGCCGTCCGTGATTGCTTTCCGGATGAGCAACTTTTCCAAAATTTCCCATTCAAGTCTCCCTTGGTTTGCAGATATTGTCAACTACCTTGCGGTAGGCAAAATTCCCTCCAATTGGTCCAAACAAGAAAGAGACCGTTTCTTCTCCCAAGTTAAGCATTTCTTTTGGGAAGATCCGGAACTGTTCAAGTATTACCCAGACCAAATCATCCGGCGATGCATTCCCGAAACTGAGACCACTAGCATTCTAAATTTCTGTCATACTCTTGCTTGTGGCGGCCATTTTAGTGCCAAAAAGACAGCCGACAAAGTCCTTCAAAGTGGATTTTATTGGTCATCCTTGTTTCGGGATGCTTACAACTTCTGCAAATCTTGTGAGCACTGCCAAAATCTCGGATCCATGTCTAGGAGAGACATGATGCCCCTCACTCCAATCCTAATTATCGAAATTTTTTATGTGTGGGGGATCGACTTCATGGGACCATTTCTATCTTCTTATGGCTATGAGTATATCCTTGTAGCGGTGGATTATGTTTCCAAATGGGTTGAAGCCAAGGTTACCAGAACCAATGATCATAAAGTCGTGATCCAATTCATTCAATCAAACATTTCCAGTCGTTTTGGTATGCCCCGAGCAATCATCAGTGACGGCGGATCTCATTTCCGAAACCGTTATCTTGAATCCGTCCTCTCCAAGTACTCCGTCCTCCACAAGGTTGCCGTACCTTACCATCCTCAAACGAGTGGTCAAGTAGAAGTATCCCATTAGGAGATTAAGCATATCTTGGAAAAAATGGTTTGACCGGACCCCAAAGATTGGTCATTAAGACTAAACGATGCGCTTTGGGCTTACCGAATGGCTTACAAGACACCTATTGGCATGTCGCCATATCGACTTGTCTTTGGAAAAGCTTGTCATCTCCCAGTTGAACTAGAGCACCGTGCTTATTGGGCCATAAAAAGGCTCAACTTTGATCTCAATTAAGCCGGCTCTACTCGTAAATTGCAACTCAATAAACTTGAGGAACTTCGAAATGATGCGTATGAAAGCGCCAAAATCTATAAGGCAAAGACTAAAGCTTTTCATGACAAGCACATTGTCAAAAAGTCTTTTGCCCCAAGACAAAAGGTTTGGCTTTTCAATTCTAGATTGAGACTCTTTCCCTATAAACTTCGTTCACGGTGGGATGGTCCATCTGTCATCACCGCCGTCTTCCCTCATGGTGCAGTCGAACTCCAAGATCCTACCAATGGATCTTTCTTCAAGGTTAATGGCCAACGCCTTAAGCCTTATGTTGATGGCATAGTCCCTATCTGAAAAGTTGAGAAAGTCCTATTGACGGACCCAATTTATGAGGTCTAGTGCGCCATGCTAAGCCTGGTTCGTCTAGCTATCGACATTAAATTTAGCACTCATAGGAAGCAATTCTTCCATTTTTCACACTTCCGTTCTCTTCATTGCCAATGTCAAGACATTCCCAGGACATATTCTGGTGATCACATTTGGTCATTTTCATAATGTCCATTTCTTTGTTTAAGTTCGGGGAATATTCGAAGTCGTTTGGACGCATCTCCCGTTCTATCCAAAGTTTGCATCGTAGGACTGTCGTGGTGAATTAGTTCGTTCCATTTCATTTTTTGCAGTCATCACAATCCCGTTGCTCTCCAATCTATGCTGGAAGTTCATGTGCTTCCGTCCATGGGTTGACCAAACCTGACTATGCTGCACAAGGCAGCATTTCATGAGTTCCCGTGGGCACCCGCCAAACTAGTCAGTGCACTCAGGTCATCCGCGGGCGCCCGCGGAGCTCTCACGGGCACCTGCCACCCGTCGCTGGTAGATTAAATGGGCTTCTAAGCCCATTTCCCTCTATTTTTATTTCATATAAACCCTCCCCCTCTCTCACCCTGCGCCCCTAACCTTACTTCACCTCTAAATCTCCCACTCTCACTTTATTATCATCGATCCTCCTCCATCATAATCTCCATCCATCTTTCTCATCCTCTTAATCTTCCATCCCCAAGCGCCAACAAGAGAGTTTTTGATTCTTCAACTTGAGGTAAGTCTTCTTCTTCTTTTCTTTCAATTTGTGGATCAAGGGAGGCCGGGATTGCATGTATGGAGGGTTGGTGATTGTTGGGTTGTGATTGCATGTCCCTTTTAGATGCAAAATTTTTGGAATTTTCACCTTTCTAACCTCATTTTGCTCTCTTCTAATTTTTGCTGCATCCCAGGTGTTTGACAAAAGTCCTGAACCAAATTTCTTCATTCCCATGGCTCCTAGGGTTATTTCCAAGCGTGCTAGGTCATCCGAGGGCCCTTCTAATGCTCCTCCGCCCCCAAATTGGGCTGAATGGCCAATTGAAACTGAAGCTCGTTTCGACATTACACCTACTTTCGAGAGCCATGTGGAGACCGCATGGTCCGTCCACAAATTGAGGGCTCGTGGCCTATCCTCTATTTTCAAACCGCGTGCTCATTCTTACTTCCCGCGTGTGGTCCGTCTATTCTATGCCAACATGGTCCATTCATGTAAGGAACCGGACAAAATCAAAACCACCATTGATGACTATGATTATGAATTCGACTTCGATGACCTTGCTATGGCTATGGATTGCCCTTTGATTTTACCAGTGGATGAGGCGGGCCTCCCCCTTTATGTTGAAGGTCCCAATTAGCCTACCTTAGCGGACATTGTGGGAGAAATTTGTCATGGTTAATTCACCGGAAACAGAACCACAAGCACCAATAAATCTTTCTTACCTTGCCGGCTATGGTTTCTCGATTCGGTCCTAGCCAAGAACATCCTAGCCGTGCCAGGCCATTCCGAGCGAAAGAGGGAAGTTTTGAAAACCCTCTACTATGCTGAAAAGGAGTGTTGGTTTTGTGTCCCACAACTTGTCTGGGACCAATTGCTAAAAATCTGCAAGAAATTAATCTTGGTTCGGTCGCACACCACCACAACCTAGGCATTCCCATTTCCATACCTTATTACAAGGTTGCTCAAAAATATGGGATTCTGAGCTCCCCGTGGTGAACAGAAAGAGAAAAATGTGTTGCATTTCAACCTTGGGGTCTGGAAGTCCAGCACAGCTCAACTTCAGATGTCCCGTCAGGCCCGCATTGGTGACGCGTTGGATTGGGGTGCTCCGGCCCCCCCTGTGGCTCCTATTCCTCCTCCTCCTGATGCCCCCGCTTCTCCAGCTGCCACTTTTGTCCCGCCGCCGGATGTCATGACTCGTGCCGACTATCTAGCCTTGGATGCTCGTCTCGATGCTTTTTCCTTGCGCTTTGATGCTATAGAGGGTGCCGTCCAGAAAACCAAGGAGAATCAAGGGATTTTGCAGGCTATGCTCTAGTCATTGATTGACCGAGCGCCAGGCGCACCTGGTGCTTCCTCCTCCACGCCGATGGAGGATTGATTTCCTATTTCTCGTTTTATTTCCCTTTTGCAGTAGTAATACTTTTAGACTTCTTTTGGGCCGCGTTTGGCATTTCTTTTCCAAGTTCTTTTAAACTTTTAACTGCATCTCTTTTGTTATTTTGCATGGATTTTAGCTTTGAAATAAATTGCAGTTATTGTTAATAATTTTTGGATTCATTTGATTCTTGCTCTGTATAGATGCTTTTGACAGGTTTTTGATTTCAAGTTTGGGGGTATGCTCTTGGAATTCACAAAGTGGCTTATTTTTGCACCGCCACTTTATTCCTCCTCAACTTGGTACTATTGTTCTTCGCACTCTCCAGTTTTCTTTCTAATTCTCTTATCCTTTGTCTTCTCACATTGAGGACAATGTGACATTCAAGTTTAGGGGTGCATGTGCTTTCATTTGTATGATTTTTGCTCATTTTTTATGCTTATAAGTTAATAAAATCATGTTGTTGAAAGCAATGATAGTGTAACTATGGAACTTGTTGAAGGTTGAAGTATGTACTTAATACTTTGTGTATTGAAGCCAAGATAATTTTTGAAAATAAGGAAACTTTTGAAATAAGCATGTTGGTTTGTATAAAGACTTCAATTAAATTTTTATCGGATTTCATACTCTTTTATGCTTCACATTGCACATTTGCACACCGGAAACCTAATTGTGAGGTATGCAACCCAAATTGACCTTGATCGGGACTCAGTGATCTGAATTAATGATCCTAATGAATGGATACCCTTGGCAAGTTAAAAAAAAAAAATGAAAAGAAAAAAGAGAGTAATCAATGACCAGTCGAAATTCGTAGCCTTTCCAGCTCGAGTTATTAAGCCTTAGGAGTGTTTCTACACTTAGCACCCTAAAACCATATGGTTTGGGAGTTGTTAGCCTAATGCTTGCTACATGGGTTGGTTAGAAAGTTTAAGGGATTTTGGCATTGCACAACCAATGGTATGCTTTCTTTTGTGTTGAACAATAGAATTCTTAATAAGCAACAAAAGTTGCATTGTGAATAAAATTATGCCATGGGGACCTCATTTTGAAGGAGATTTAAGGATGTGAAAATGTGTTCTTGGTATTGGAAAAAGAGGGTAAAAGCCGCATATTGGGAATTCGGCTCACTTTCACTGAAGTTAGAGTTCATGTTATTTAAGAAATGATAATTGAAGTTTTTATATAGAGCTTAATGATTGATGCATTTAAGATTGAACTTATTTTTACCATTTTGATTATTAAGGCTTCATATATGCAAAGTAGTCTGTTTAATGGAACTTCCTCCAATTTTTTGTCATTCCATGTTACATTTGAGCTTCATAGATAAATTTCTTGCTTAATGATTGATGCATGTTGTCATTTTTGCTAGATTCTATATTTTGTTTTGCTAAGGGACTAACAAAATGTAAGTTTGGGGGTGTAATAAGCGCCAAATATTGCATAGTTAAACACCCTTTCTTACATTAGTTAAGTCTGTTAATGGAGTAGAATGTACAGTTTTAATTTATTTTTGCACTTTTGTCTTGTTTCAGGTCAGTCTCCCTAAATTTGATCAAAGAAACGGTTTTAGCATTAATTATGTTGAAATACGTGCGCTGTGCCGGGGAGTCATCTTTTGGACCTGACTTTTCCTGTTGCCGTTTTATGAAGTCATGACTGAGTGTTCGTCGTGAGAGTACATCTACAGTTCGGCTTGAAGAAGGCTTGCAAGAAGCCTTGAAAATGTTGCAAAGGCAAGCTCCCGCCGGCGCCCGCAGCGCCATTGCGGGTGCCTGCCGAATGCCTCACCTCTTTGTCTAGTTTCGCAGTGCCTTGCTCCAGCCCCCGCAGTAGCTCCCGCACACCATCGCGAGTGCCCGCCAAACATGCCAGTACCATCCTCGAGAGCCGCAGCTTCCGCGGGCACCCGCCTGCCCTCTGCAGGCAGTTCACCTGCCCCTTTTCTTCAGCATTCTTGTTCCCTTATCTTCCTTTTATGTGGTGGAGATTGAGCCAGAGGGGGGAGCTTGGGATTTTGGAGTATGGGGAGTAGGTTTTGGAAGGATAAGAAGGGGGTATGATCATACATATCTCATATCTCATCTTGGCAAGATTTTTAGAGAGAGAAGAGAGCAAAGAGATAGAGTTCTTGTGGCTACAAGGCGGGAGCTCGAAAATGGAGGTTGCATCCAAGCTTCTTCCTTCTTCTAAGGCTCCCATGGGTAACTAAACCTCCATCTAGGGAGGTGATAAGGCCCCTCCCTTGTAAACATGTTCTAATTTAGGTTATATTTTGGGGCAACAATGTATATTTTTGGTCTTTCCATGATTTAGAGCCCTCTATTTGTTGTAATGGATTTTGAATGTTTATAAATGGTTATTTTGAGTTATTCATCTTGTCTTAGATGGTTACTTTTCTTAATCATATTGCTTGCACTTTCATAGTGACAATGGAAGTTAGATCATGGAATGGTTTTAATGGCATGGAGTTGGAGAAGTTTGATAGATCATTGCTTAGGTGATGTCTTTGATGGTTTATACTTATTTCTTACCTTCATGTGCTTCATCATTTTATCTAGGGCTTGGTAATTTTTCATTCAAGTAAATGTGGTTAAGCTACACCTTAGTTAGGTAGTCTAAACATGTTCACCTTTGATGGATTATGCTTGCTTGAGATTTAATTTACATCTTGTTGATTATATGGTAACGAGGTGTTGCTATTTATTTCTTGACCATCATATATTGTTTTTCCCCCAATCTAGCTCTAATCTAGCATGTGTATAGGGATGGAGGTAGATTCACTTCCCTAGTCTTTCTTTACTTGTATTTCATCTCCTTTAAAATTCTTGCAAGATTTTATTTTATGCATCTTAATTTCATAACTTAAGTGACAACCAACAAATCCTCTATGAACACCCCGTATCATTCTAAAAAAACTCTAGACACGTAGGTTGCCATAGATTAGTGCAGTCCCAATGGTTCAACTTATCCGACCAATAGCCTTATTTTATAATGATTCGTGCTATTGCGAAGGTTGATTTATTATAGATCGAATTCTCAACTGATCAGGTATATTGTTGGGCCTGGGCCTGGGCTGTTGTTTGACTTTTTGTTTACCTTTGGTCGTATCCTTTTACTGCTTTTGCTGGTAGCCCATAATCGTGGGCTTCCTCTGCATAGATTGTAATTTTTTGTTCTTATTTATACAACTAACTCACTTTCCAAAAAAAAAAAAAAAAAAAATTCTGTTTTATATGGACAATCCAAAAAGGTATGCACTAGATGCATTATTATAATTGTAGAATGTCATTGCAACATCATGAATGATGTCGTCAACTGATATGACAATGGTGTTTTAATTATTGCGGTGGAGAATTCTGTAAATTTTTAGTTTCCAAAATCACCATGAATTCCGGAATGCTAAACATGATATATTGGTTAAAATTGTCATATCATTTGCTTATTGGGCACATATATCCATCCACTATTAATGGTGTGGTGTGGTAGAGCACTAGATCATTTTGTTATCTCTGGTTTTCCAATGAATTATTGACCTCAATAACGCAAATGTTGGTGGGGGTGATGAATGAGTGGATGAAAAATATGAAAGGAAACAAGGGGCTATGTTAATTTGTATCCCAACTCCCAAGACTTGTCCCTAAATAAATAGGGATGATAATGTAAGAGGGGTCTACAGGTGAGCTTTAATTTTTGAAGTATATATATATATATATATATATATATATATATATATGCCTTTAATCATCGAGAGAAGTGATATTGAGATGAAAATATCTTCCACCTTTTTTTTTTTTTTTTCCACATATAAAATTTCATCTAATATTTATTTGTCCTACCCATCAAAATGATATTGTCAGGAATTTGAAAAATCCCACAATCACAAAGTTCAGATTGACCAAGGAAGAAAGTTCAAACCCATTTTAATTAATTCCAACTATTGATATTCTAGTCTATTACATGACAAATCTTTTCATTTAGCCCAAAATGGGCACCAGTTTGTCAAAATTGATAACGCTATGTAAAGATGTTAAATTCATAATTGTAGCGTTTTAATGTTCAGTGTAATATCTCAGCTGTATTGCATTAGTGTTAATACATTTGTGATTATGATGTAGTATGTATGATAGTGCATTTGAATGGGAAGGGAGTAGGAGTAGCAATTCGTGTTGGCAAGTTGTATTCATGTCAATATGATTACGATTTGAACACAATTAAGACAATAAAAAAGGAGACACCTAATTGCATTAGTTTTTCGAATCGTGTTTTCGAGTCATTGAACACAAACATGAATGAGAAGTGAGACACCTAATGGCTAATTGAAAAACTTATATAGACAATGTGTGCATTAGATTTGTGTAAAGATCGCGACATCATGATTACTGGAAGGGTGAGCAAATAATTCGTCAATTCGTCAATTCTGTCCGAACCAATCTAATCCGTGTGGTTTGGTTCAATTTTCGGATCTTATGGTTCGGTAATGGTTTAGAAAAATAGTAATCCGCTATTCGCTATTCGATTAACGGATTGGACTCTAAAAAACCGATCTGATCCGTTACCTTAATTATATATATTATGTATATATATATATACACACACAATATATTTACTGTATTTCTATTTTTTTTTATTCATTATTCTTTAAGTTAACCTTAGGTCCCCAAATTCAATACACATTTCATTACAGTTGAGATTTTTAATTACTAATTTGAGATTTTAATGGACATAAAGAGTAATCATATTGGGCTGTTTGAAAAGCTCAATCCTTAGAAATCGAACCGATTCGTTATTTCATGGATCAATTTGGTTCAGATTGAAGGTCCCCACAGATATGTTCGGTTTCAAATTTTACCAATCCGTGGAGACCGAATTGAATTAAACTTTACTCCTAAATCGAACCGATCCAATCCATAATCAGCCTTTTACTGCAACATCATTTGGACATCACAATAGTTTTTAAATTATGCTAGATATATATATATATATATATATATATATATATATATATATATATAGTCTGCCAACTGCATCTTGACATTATTGCACATATGCCATATCCATCCACCATTCGCAAGTGGGCTTCGGTCATCTGGACTAACCGATAGAAGCACTCTTGGTGGTCTTCTTTTCATACACAAGTATATATTCAATTGCAATATTTATATAAGTATATATATATTGGGAACTCAAATATGAAATATAAGATTATCTGCGAAGATTGTATACACATTTTTAAATTTGATGTATCATAATAGATTTATATAAAAATTTTGAACTATTTATCTTTATCTCCCGCCATTATTTTATATCTTTTGCGTAAAAATGTTGATTCTTTAATGGAATGCGAAAGAAGAAGGAGAAAGGAAATATGTATAAAAAGATTGTGTAAAATACATAACACAATTTTATACATTGGTGACGTAACAACGTATCTTAACATACGGCTGGATATAAAAAAAAAAAAATTTAAAAATAAAAAATTTGGACTACTTTTCTTTAACTCCCGCCATTATTTTATACCTTTTATGTAAAAATGTATTTGTCAATAACAACTAACCACGTATCAGGAACTACATAACTTTTACAAACCTACCTAATATAGGGTTGATTCATTAATGGAATGAGAAAAAGAGAGGAGAATAGAAATATATATATAAAAAGTTGTGTAAAATACACAACAAAATTTTATACATTGGTGACGTCTGCTGGATATTTAAAAAATAAAATACATAAATAAAATTATTACACATTATGATGGAAGGCCATGTATATTTTATGCGAAATAATATTTTAACAGACTGTCATATAAGAATGTGTATATTTCACATTAATTAATGTCAAATTTGAAATATATAAGATGTGATGGGTCCAATGACTCCAATCACTATGCACCCTCACACGTTTCGAACGGTTACACGTTTAGAAATTAGACAGTTTTTTTTTTTTTTTTTTAAAAATTGATAATAGAAAATAAGTTTATAATAGCTAAAAATAATTCATAATTGGAAAATTAATAAAAGCCCGGATCCGTTTTTGTTACCTTATCATATGACAACATATGAACATCTTATATTATTAATTAGAGACTTAAAGTTGTGGTTTTCAACAGTGGGCTTTAATTTGGTAGCATATTCATGAACTGGCCTTATCATTAATGTATTTCATTGTTTTTTTTTTATTATTATTTTTTTTTTGGCTTTATCATATGTGTGAATTGTGAATAAGCATCACTAACTACAACAATGATATAGACAAGGAGAAATGCATCTACAACAATGATATAGACAAGGAGAAATGCATCTTTTCGTTTTTGTCCCTCAACGTGTAACATGCCGTCCTCGTAAATGGTTTAATTGGTACCATATAATGTTGGAGTGGTCTTTGTCTATTGGTGAACTTTGATTTTCCAAGTTAATACGCATAAACTTATCATCATCAATGTCTGTCTTTTAGCCCACTCCAACAATACAACGTTGTTTCACAAATTACTCAGTACACTCTCTATGCTTTGCTCATTTTGCTTTTTGCAGGTGAATTTTATGGTCGAAACATAAATGAAAATAAAATGAGGAATTAGAACACACAATCAGATAAATAAATTCTAAAAGCCAGTAGTAATAGGATCTCACTAAAATAAAATATCTTTCACCTTTTGAGTCATGAGATTCGACCCAGGACTTGTCCCTTCATTTTAAATGCCATCCAGAAGTAGAATGTCCTACAATGATAATGTAGGAGGGAGGGGGTCTATAGGTGAGCTTTATGTTTTTGAAGTGTACGTTTATGTCTTTTAATTTTAATCATTCAGAGGGATAATGGGTTGAAAGTATCTTTCACCTTTTGTTTTAACTAATGTAAGATTCCACGTAAGATTTACATGTCCATCCCATCTAAATGATTGAGCCAGATTCAGAATTTTGAAAAATTGTTACATGGTTTTGGATTTTTTTGTCTCGACACAAGTAAATAAAATTGACATAAATTTGATGCATTTTCAACTAATGATACATGGTTTCAAATTTTTTAATCCCGATCCATCACTAATTAATATGTAAACAAATTGATAAATAAAATTAACACAAATCTGATGCATTTTCAACTAATGATCGAGTTGAAATTAAGTAATTATGCAAAACTTCTTTCATTAGGACCATATAATGTTGGAATGGTCTGTGTGTGCTGGTGAACATTAATTTTCCAATCAGTCTGTGTGTTGCTATTTGGACCATATGTTAATCCTAGTAGTAATGTCTACATGGCCTTATCACCAATGTAGTAGTGACTTAACCAAAAAATAAAAAATAAATAAAATATACTCAATAACCAAAAAATAAAAAATAAATAAATAATATTCAATGTAGTAATGGTCTATAGCTACGTGCACTTTTATTTAGTAATTAGTGTGAATCATGCATGATTCGTATTACTTGTTGATACAATGTGTCATTTATATGTTCTTTGATTTTAGTCCAAGTTCAACTTTAATTATTCACTTATTTACCAGAAGGAAAAAAAAAAAAAAATTGTCATGTATATTCTTTGGTTTTCCTATGAATTATTGACCTCAATAATGTAAATTGTGGTCTTTGGTGAGATTGATGAATGAGTGGATGAAAAATATGGAAGCAAACAAAGGGCTTTGAGTCATGAGATTCTGTTTCTGTCGACTTTTCCCTTCATGCATCCCATGATGATAATGTAGGTGGGGTCTACAGGAGAACTTTAATTTTTTAATTTTTTATTTTTTTAATCCCGGGTTTTAACTTAAAATTAACATAATATCAAATAGATTTTAAATTCCTATTGCTTAAAATTCGGTATTTAATTTTCAATTTATCACAAGGGAAAGATTTGAAGAGTCTAAAGTGGTATCCTGTATGACATGTAGTTAACCTTGCACTTCGCCCTTATTCGTATAAAGGCTTTAGTTGAGATGGTTTTGGTAAGCAAAAACGCCAACTATTATTGATAGTCCCACAATACATGACAGATATTCTCATTTAGCCCAAAATGGACACAATACATGACAATACAACACTTTTTCACCAACTTTAATTAATCGATTCCCTTTGTTCTTGCTGATACTCACCTTGGCCCACCTTGACTCATCTTATCTGTTGACCGTATGGATTAAAACAAGGAATATATGTCCTTATTAATTTTTATTTGATTTGGAAATGTTTCATCATTTGATTGATTTATACACTTGAATTATAGATTGGAGTTTCTTCATGGAGGAATCCTCAATAAAATAAAATTCATATAGTGTGATAAACTAGATAAATTGTCAATTCGTGATACATCACGAAAAAACTTACATCTGAGAGAGGTGCAATGCATATACACAAACACGCGCACACAAACATAGTATTCCTAAATCATGTACATTGGATTATCTTCCATATTTATTTTTGATCATGCGCTTCATCCTTTTTGCATTTTCATAACATTTCATGATCCGTTGCAGGGTAAGTCGATCTTCTCATTGATAAATAACAATTGGACTCCTGAAAACATGTCTAGAGCTTCTCCATGAGAGCGAAGATGATATAATTTTTACACCCTTAGACATGGGTTGCGCTTTCACCACGACCCTGAAGTTCCGCTCCTGGAAGGCAGTAGAGAAGGAGAGACTCATGGGCTTGACAGTGATCTCCACTCCTTTGGGTGCTGTAATGGTGGCATTGTAAATGGATGGAGAAGGACCAACATTAGTGACCGTCCTTTGGAAAACGACTGTGGTTGGGCGTTGAGTGTTTTTCAAGTGAAGTTGCATAGTGGGATAGTTAAGAGCATCATGACTTGTTGGAGGAGGATAATCCGAGCAATTCACATTATAACTGAATAATAAGGCAAGAATGGATCCACTGTAGCCCTCTCGGCATAGAAATGGAATGTAATCATCTTCATTACCAATGTTGTAGACTAGGCCGGGGTTCACTGCTTTAGTTGGGTTCATTTGACAGGCACCGTAGGCGAATTCAGCATCACTATCCACACAAATATTTCAAGAAAGTTTAATTAAGAGCATGCATGAAAATTATATAAAGAGGGCTAAGCCATGTCTCAGCATAGCAATAAACAAATTTAGGAGGATTATACAAAGGAATTATACTATAGGGAAAACTTTATTGCAAGTACTTCTTATTAAAATTGCTTGGAAACTTTTGAATGTACATTGTGATATAAGTAATTCAAGTCCTAAAAATATTGGCCATAATCAACTTAGTTAAAAATCAAAGAAGAAATGAGAAGATAGGTTGGTCCTACCAGTTGTCATTATAGCGGATTTTATTACAGTCGGGGGCCAATCCGGGTGGAATGACTTTACATAGCCAGCTACACTACTAATGTGTGGAAATGCCATAGAAGTTCCAGTCATGAATGAGAATTTCGAATGTTGGGTGTCACCTTTACGCCCGGTAAGTGTCGCCAGAGGGGTGTATGCTGCCAAGATACCAACACCCGGAGCTGCAATATCAGGCTGTTCCATTATACATCAAATGAGCAAGTTTATTTGAGTAAGAGGCCTTATTTTATGATAATATTTGGTTTATGGAAGAAGGTACAAACCCTTGTAATTAACACAAACAAACACACACACACACACACACACACACACCTTGAGAATGTATTCTGATCCTGGACTTGGACCCCGAGATGAGGCAAAATACATAAATGGAGCTGGGATTTTAACTTCTTGTGACTTATGTATCACTGCAGATGGAGATCTGAAACACATACATAAAAACCTAATCATTCCTTCTATTAAATAATGAAACATTTTAATTTGGTCATGAATATTGTAATATGGTATATCGCAGTGGCCTAGAAATATAGTAATATAGTTACCTTTGAGAGTGTATATAGTCATTAATGGGTTCAACTTCGGTGGAATTCACTGCGGTTGCTGGTGCCATGTAAATTGGTTCAGCGATATCTAAGTCATCAGCATTGAAGATAGTGCCAATCCCTCCAATGCTTTTGATATAAGAATCAGTATTAAGTTCCACTAAATTGCACAAGACAAGTTTTCCTTTCACCTTGACAGGGTCTATTGAGTTCTCAATACAATGACTGTATATAACCACAAAGGCGACAAGTTAAGTTTTAAAAAGGCTTTAATTAAACGTACCATTACTATATATAAATATTGATTTTCTTGAATAATTAATTAATTACACAAAAGTAGCATATATACACCTTGCATTTTCCTTACTCGCATATGCTTTGGCTGCATCTGCCCCGCTAACAAGTGGGTAAAATTTTCGCTTTGGGTTGAATGTGTTTATTTCCTTTCCCTGCATTAATATTGTACGTATGTAGATTTATTAATAACTGTTGGGAAACGTGCAAGTTTTAAAAACTTTTCGAGTGATTTAAATTCATAGATCTTGATTCATCACATAGAGACATGTTTTATGCAAAAATAAAATATGATGTATCATTCAACTAAAAGATTGAATACTTACATCAAGGTTTGAGTAAACCTCAGATCTCTCCTCTAAAGTGAATGTTCTCACTTATTGTAGATCCCTTTTGCTAGACATTTTTTCCATGGATCTCCATCTTCTTGGTAATGGTCTTGCCTTTAGGAATCACTCATAAGCCTCCATGAATGACCTTGGAAAACTAGGCTTGTGGGAGCCTCCATTAGATGAGAACATAAACCCTAATTTTCTAGAGAGAGAAAAATTATTCCTTTTTCCTTCTACTAAAAATCACTCCTCAAATATACATAGACCATGTATATTTATAGGCAATATAAAGGTAAAGAAAAGGAAACAACTAATCCTTCTCAATCTCTAATTCACATGTCTCAAATCTAATATGATTCCAATATCAAGTTGGGCTATGAGTGAGAATCCATTGGGCCTATTATTTTATTGGCTACAATGAATTAATGATTGGCCCGGTCCATGGACCCAATTAAATTAATTCATAAATTAATTTCTACTCCACTAAAAGAAATTAATTGAACTCCAATTAAATAATAAATAACCTCTAAGTCAATATTGCACTTTGACCCCTCTATGCATAATTAGTTATCGGATAAATAAAGCCATCAATCCGACTACTTAATTAATATATTTATTTTGGTACCTTTGATTATTTCTAGCTAGATCACAATAAAACATTTGTTTGACAAAAAATAATAATTTAAATAAATAAATATATAATAAATCATTTTGTCTAAAAACACACGAAGGCCTTCGAATTTACTTTGTGATCAACCATAATCAATACAAAATAAATACAAGTAGCAATGATGCAAATATTGAAAATATAACCCTCTAACTATTAATTACATAACTACCCAAAGTGTCGGTCTAAGGATTCCGAAGAATCCGCCGAACAAATCAAAGTAATTATTAATTAATAAAAGAGTCTATACTTTTCTCATGCTTAAGAGTCAAATGCCATAACGGTGATAGGGAGTAATTGCATACGACGGCTCTCGCAATATATCTCAACCTAACGCGGATCCAGTTCAAGTCTTAATTAATTATGAGTCCATCCATAATTACCGACTATGAACAATTTATAATTACTATTTATATATCATGCATTGATTGCCATCACATACATATATATAAATATTTTCACATACATATATATAAATATTTCTTGTAATTACATGGACACTATCAATCTCATAGTGAATCGAAACATAATACATTGAATTCACCAATTATATAAATTATAAATATTTCAGATATGTCAGGAACATATGTCACTATAATCCAGATAGGAATTTGTTATGCCAGGGCATATAAATCCCAACAATAACAACATATGATTAACAGCAATTCGTTGTGTTAATTAGTAATTAAACGGTTGTATAACAAAGCTAGCCAATTAATAATACTTACTGAAGTGGTTTTGCCATTGCCTAACACAACTTTGCTCCTGAATTGGCGATCAATACCAGTAGCTGCCACTGTCAAAATCCAGGGTGCATGGTTTTCGACGGTACCGGGAGTTGGTCCATCATTTCCAGCAGAAGCAACAGTGATGACACCAGCTCTCATGGCCAAAAATGAAGCCACTCCTATAGCGGTCAAGATATCTTTTGATGGAGAACCAATAGACAGGGATATTATATCAACACCATCACTGATAGCGGCTTCGAAGGCAGCAAGAAGGTCCATATCTGCACATCCACCCCAGCACACCTTGTACATAGCCAATCTCGCCGACGGCACTGCTCCGCGTGCAGTCCCTCTACCAAGTCCATATACGCTTGCATTTGCTACAACACTTCCAGCAGCTGTTGATGATACATGAGTCCCGTGCCCTTCCACATCTACCGGTGACAATATTTCCCCAGCTGGGAGTTGTTCTTGGTCTAACTTGAAGTATTTGGCTCCTATAAGCTTGCTATAACATAACACCAACACCTTCTAAAAATTAATAACATCATTAGTGGTACTTTAAAGTTAATGAAATACTCCGTATATAATTAAGGATTTGAATATTATATACTTGTTGCATCCTGAAAAATTAACAAAGGGGCCACAACTTCCTTTCCATCTCACTGGTGGAGGACCCAATCCATCGTCCTTAAAGCTTTCTGAATTTGGAGTGATACCTGACCAGGGCACGTACACACATTATTAGTTTTCAAAAAAATTCATTAAATTGAATACACAAACACACACACACACAACATTTCTAACCTGAATCTAGTACACCAATAATAATGTCCCTCTCCATTTTCAAATTTCTTCGTATGGTTTGAGGAAAACCAAGGAAGTCCCATGATCGAGTTGTAAGTAACTTTTGATATTGATTTTTGAAAACAGCATGCACCTCATCCATGCCTAGACATTCATTTTTAGACATATATTATTATTAAGTAACAATTAAATATGAAATAATGATATTTAACAAGTTGTACACGTTACGTACGGGATAACTTTTTGACTTCATCTCGAGATAGTTTTGCAGCAAACGCATTGAAGATTTTTGTATAGCTATAAACATGGGACTCCTTAGCATCAACATCGCTGTTTCAACATGCATGGACATTACATTATGCACAAAAAAACCTACATATATAGATATAGTACGTAAGTGTGTATAATACATAAAGATATGGAGAGACATTTAATTAACCTTCCCTTCAAGGTTGAAAGGACATCAATATGTAACTTAAACAAAGATTCTTCGTCAACTGACAGTTCTCTCGAAAAGATGGGTTGATCTCTCAAGAAAATTATGTAAAAATCCTGCAAGTTATACATATGATTATATAATATATTATAATAATATAAAATATTATTAAACTGTGAATTAAGGGAGAGAAGCTTAGTGATCATATATACCTTTTCCACATCTCCATTTACAGCTACAAGACCTGCAGTCAAGGTAATAGCAAGAAGAGTAGAAAAGATAGGAAAGTAGCGAATATATCCACCTCTGGACATCATTGCAGGTAGTCTTCTTCCCTATTCATAGTAAGAAAACCAACAAGATATTATAATGGCGATGATGATGAATGTCAGCCTAGGTAACCTAATGCGCGCTTTAATCTGTCCTGAAAGTAAACACAGACTAAGTAATGAAAAATAAGACAGATTACGTACCCTGGAGATTGAATATGGTGAATGAGAAGTGAGACACCTAATGGCTAATGGAAAAACTTATATAGATAATCAAAAAGGAGTATGTATGACATTGACAATGCGTGCATTAGGTTTGCGTACAGACCACGACTGCAACGTCATTTTGACATCACAATAGTTTTTAAAATTATGTTGAATATATATATATATATATATATATATATATATTAAAAAAATTAGTCAGCAAGTGCATCTTGACATTATTGCTCATATGCCATATCCATCCACCATTCACAAGTTGGCTTCGGTCATCTGGTCTGATCGATACAAGCACCCTGGTCTTCTTTACATACATGAGTATCAGGGACGGAGCCAACTAGGGGGCACGTGCCCCTGTGGTTGGCCCGCACGTGGTAATTTTTTTTTTTAATATATATAAAAAAAATTATTCAATGCTATCTAAATTTGTGATTCCTAAAATTATTTCTTTATTTCTTTAATAGAAAAGTTAAAATTTCTTTCCTTAATTTGAAATTTTTAATTTTTTCCTTTTAAAATTCTCTCATTTTTCACTAGCTACAATAAGTGGTAGTCCGTCTTGTCCCTCTTAAATATTCTAATTAAATTAACTTTGTAATTATGCAAAGCTCTGCAAGTTAGGGGAACGGCTTGGAAACATAAGCATACCGGGAGTTAAGTAGGTCAGTGAATAATGTTCATATATTGAATATTAAGGTGGTAAAAATACAGTAATAGTAGATTAAAATATAGTAATTAAGCAAAGTAACTGTGGGTGTGTTTCTAGCCCATGATATATATATATATATATATATATATATATATATCTTTGCAACTTATTTTACCCAAAACTTTTTAAAAAATAATTTTTGTAAAAGCCAAACAATTCTGGAAACTTGAAGATATTCCAGGCCTTTTTGGGGGGTTATGAATTGCTTGAATGACTCTTTTTGACAAGTCATTGACTAGAGATTGAATGAGGTTCTTCATCATACCAAGAATGACTTTTCTTTTTGTATTATTTGAGATGGCACCACACAATAATGTGTGAAAAGAATGCAAGCAAACAAATGGGTTTGAGTCAAGAGTTTCTTTATGTTGTCCAAGACTTGTCCCTCAACGTGTTGCATGCCATCCTCGTAAAAGAGTAGCAACCTGTGATGGTTTAATTGGGACCATATAATGTTGGAGTGGTATGTCTGTCTATTGGTGAACTTTAATTTTCTAAGTTAATGCGCATGAACTTACCATCATCAAATTTTTTTTTATTTTTTTTTTGAAAGGTATCTTTCACCAATATTTTCTTAGAAATAGTTTTTGTTATTTGTTCACTCCTTCTCTTCCAATTCACGAACTCTAAATCTCATATATATAGGTTAAAATTATCATATCATTTACTTATTGGGCAAATGCATCCACAATTAATGGTGTGGTGCGAGCACTAGATCATTTTGTTATCTCTGGTTTTCCAATGAATTATTGACCTCAATAACGCAATGGTGGTAGTAGGTGAGGGTGATGAATGAGTGGTTGAAAAATATGGAAGGAAACAAGGGGCTTTGGTTGTGTCCCAGGACTTGGCCCTTTATACATAGGGATGATAACGTAAAGGGTCTATACATGAGCTTTAATTTTTTGAAGTATGTGCATATATGCTTTCAATCATCGAGAGAAGTGATATTGGGGTGAAAATATTTCTTTTTGGACTACAATACGGGTACAGCAAGATATAATTAATTAATGACATGAATAAAGAAATAGCATAGGTACAAGAATGTATAAAAACTTACATATATAGATATAGTACGTACGTGTGTATAATACATAAAGATATGGAGAGACATTTAATTAACCTTCCCTTCAAGGTTGAAAGGACATCAATATGTGACTTAAACAAAGATTCTTCGTCAACTGACTGTTCTCTCGAAAGGATGGGATGATCTCTCAAGAAAATTATGTAAAAATCCTGCAAGTTATACATATGATTATATAATATATTATAATAATATAAAATATTATTAAACTTTGAATTAAGGGAGAGAAGCTTAGTGATCATATACACCTTTTCCACATCTCCATTTACAGCTACAAGACCTGCAGTCAAGGTAATAGCAAGAAAAGTAGAAAAGATAGGAAAGTAGCGAATATATCCACCTCTGGACATCTTTGCAGGTAGTCCTCCACTCTACGTGTTACATGCCAATATGCCATCCAGAAGTAGTATCGTACTATGACCGTGTAATTGGGACCACATAATAATTTAGGAATTGTCTTTTATTTTTTGAAATGTGGCCACTAGGGCTCTAATTGGCATGACAACATCATTCATTTGTCACCTTTTAAATTCGTGATCATACCTTTTCCACATCTCCATTTACAGCTGCAAGACCTGCAGTCAAGGTAATAGCAAGAAAAGTAGAAAAGATAGGAAAGTAGCGAATATATCCACCTCTGGACATCTTTGCAGGTAGTCCTCCTCCTTATTGATAATAAGAAAACCAACAAGATATTATAATGGCGATGATGATGAATGTCAGCCTAGGTAACCTAATGCATTAATCTGTCCTGAAAGTAAACAAAGTCTAAGTACCCTGGAGAATGAATATGGTGAATGAGAAGTGAGACACCTAATGAGTATGTATGGCATTGGCAATGCGTGCATTAGATTTGTGTAGAGACCGCCACATCATGATTACTGCAACGTCATTTTGACATCACAATAGTTTTTAAAATTAGGCTATATATATAATATAGTCAGCATCGGCATCTTGACATTATTGCTCATATATATGCCTTATCCATCTTCACATGTGGGCTTCGGTCATCTGGTCTGATCGATACAAGCACCCTTCGTGGTCTTCTTTTCATACATGAGTATGTATATTCAATTTCAATATTTATATAAGTATATATATATATAAACTTAAACATGAAATATAAGATCATTGTATATATATATTTTTTATTTTTATACATATGATGTGTCATACTAGATTTACATCAAAATCAAAATTATGGACTACTTCTCTTTAACTACAGTTATTATTTTATAGTTTTTGTATAAAAATGTATTTGTCAATAATAACCAACCACGTTCATGTGTCATGTCGGATCTACATAAAAAAATTACACATTATAGATGGGGCAGTGTAAAATTTATATGTGCATGCATGTGTGTATTTCACATTAATTAATGTCAAATTTAAAATGTATAAAATGTGATGGGTCGAATGACTCCAATCACTATGCACCCTCACATGTTCGAACGATTATAAAAATTAGATAGTTTTAAAAAAAATTAATAATAATATATAAGTTTATAATAGCTAAAATTATTCATAAATAGAAAATTAATAAAAGCCCGGATCCGTTTTTGTTACTTTATCATATGACAAATCATATGAACATCTTATCTTATTAATTAGAGACTTGAAGTTGCGGTTTTCAACGGTGGGCTTTAATTTGGTAGCATATTCATGAATATGGCCTAATCATTTGTGTGAACTGTGAATAAGTGGGGGGCATCATCACTAGCTACAATAAGTGGTGGTCCAGTCTTGTCCCTCTTTAAATATTCTAATTAAATTAACATGAGCATACTGGGAGTTGAGTAGGTCGGTGAATAATGTTCATATATTGAATATTAAGGTGGTAAAAATATAGTAATAGTGGATTAAAATATAGTAAGCAAAGTAACTGTGGGTGTGTTTTTAGCCCCCATATATATATATATATGTGCACTTTATTTTATCCAAAACTTTAAAAAAAATAAAAAATCACTTGTAAAAAGCAAAATGAGCATGCTGACCGTGCACTGAGTTATTTGTGAAACAACGTTATACTGTTAGATATGTATCTTAACACGAAATCGGCTCCTACAATAGTGGGAAATCCGGTCCTACAATGTATATTAGTTCAATTGTGAACTAAACTGATTTTTAGCATTTTTTTTTTTTTTTTTTTTTTTTTTTCAGTGGCCTACACTCATATTTACACACTCATGCAAACCGGCACTATAATTTTCCCATATCAAAAAATATACAACCATCTAGTAGTTAAATTAAAACTGCTTGGACATAATTAATATCAGAAGCAGAGAGCCGAACCATGTCTAGTTGGGGTGAACCGGTGAGGTGGTGCATTAGGGCTATAATTGGCATGACATTATAATTATGTGACTTTTTAAAAATTCTCAAATTTGTATTGATTTTCACCAAATAATCATAACCTTAGATTTATGTGACATATTTCACAATACATTTATTAATGTAATATATTGGATATTTCAAAATTATTTCAAAATTTGTGAATTATATATTTTGAATAACTCTAGGAGAGTTGAAATGCTTCTATGTATTATTTATGGAATGAACGGAATGGTAGACTTCATACTTATGTTATTCGATCTCCTTCATTCCTAGTCAAATGCATTGTCTAGGATGCTCTTGATATTGCTGGAATTAGTCTTCAAGATTTTTTAAGTTTATAGGAGTTTAAGGTTGTTGCAGGTTTTGTCTGCTCTTCCCTAGATGTGCTTGTGTGTCTTAGTGAAGAAATGTCTTCACTTTTTTTTTTTGTACTATATTGTTATATCTTATAAAATTTTTCTTCATTTAGGAAAAAAAAAAAAAAAAAAAAAAAAAAAAAAACCTACTAGTAATATTCAATTTCTAACACTTTCTTTTTTCACTATCTTTTCAAACAAATTTATTGGACTTACCTAGGTTCATCAATCATCATATCATGTGGATCGAAAGAATTTATATCATATTAGAGTTTAATTTGATTTTATGGGGTTTGACCATTTGATTTTATATAATTTAGTTGTAAAATTGAACGGCTAGAGTGGGGAATTTTTTGTGGGGAATTCCTTTGAATAATTTTTATGGGCTATTGGTGGAACTAGAGTTTTAGAATTGAAAATGATAAAATTGAAAAAAAAATATTAACAAAATTGAACTAAACTTTTTTTAATTTTACTAATTTTAATTTTATAACTTCAATTACCCACAGTTGTACCTAACTTTACAATACGTTCAATTTCAAGAACTTCATCAACAAGTTCAAAATTCCAATACTCAGAGATATAAAGTTACATAGATATACGTGGTGCGTACAATCATGCATCACGTTGGATTACCATGCACTTAATCACTGTTTTTTTTTTTTTTTTTTTTTAAAAAAAAAAAAAAAAAAAAACAAAAAAATTGGAACCTTTGTTGCTATTTGGACCATATGTTAATCCTAGTAGTAGTGTCTGCATGGCCTTATCACCAATGTAGTAGTGACTTACCCAAATATATATATATATATATATATAATGTAGTAGTGGTCTGTAGCGCTTTAATTTAGTAATTAGTGTAAATCATGCATTAAATTTAGTAATTCGTCTATAAGCCACTTTTTTTTAGAGTTTTATGTAGATCGATTTAATCAATTTACACTAATTTTATCCAAATCTATTATATCACGATTGCAATAGATACGGCCACCTCAAACCATATTGTGAATAAATATAGTCTTAGAAATGTTATCCAATAACTTAATCAGGAAAACATCGAACTCCTTTGGTTGGATAAAAAATAAAATAATTAAAAAGTGAATATGCATTTTATGTCTTTCTGTTTTCTTTTTCTTTTTTGGCCCACTCACTCACAGTCGTATGATCCAGAATGAACTAGAAGAAAATATATGTGGATTGTGAAGTTAGTGGAGGATCCATTTACTAGCCTATAATAATGATACAGACAAGGAGAAGTGGCATCTTTCCACGTTTGTTCTTTCTATTTGTTGGTGGTCTCTTTTTGTTTTTCTTTTTCTTTGTTTTGAATGGTATCTTTCACCAATATTTTCTTAGCAATGGTTTTTGTTATTTGTTCACGTCTTCTCTACCGATTCTCAAACTTTAAATCTCATACAAATAATTTTAAATTTTCAACATAAACTCTGATAATTAAGAATGAAAAAAAAAATGTTTCATATAAAAAACTGAATAGAAAAATATTTATCCATGTAAAACATTTTATAACAATAAAATGGAGTGCAAATGAAAAACTAATAATAATAAAATTTTTAAATGGCCCAATCTATAATCGATATTAAATCAACATGGCATTCAATGTACAAAAATTGACATTTCTCCTTTGTTACAGTTAAAACCTATGACAAAATTTGAAGACTAATTTTCTGCATTTGCAAAGCAGTACTACTTATTCGAGTGATCAGGAGACTTCTGGATTAGATGCATCAATGATCAACCTCAATCAAACTACATCCAGCCGTCTTCTTCAACCCCTTGTTTCACATTTCATCTCGAATCTTATTAGCATCATCCCACTTACTAGAACTAACGCAAGTGTTTGATAATAAAGCGTAAGTTCCGGAACTCACACCTTTGGTCCTAGGAAGACACCAGCTGATCCGCTCTAACATCTCCTGATTCCCATAACTTTTGCAAGCATTAAGCAATGCTCCCCAAACCGGTCCATCTGCTTCCACCGGTATTTCTTTTATGAAATCCTCTGCTTTCTCTAACAGCCCTGCTCGACCGTACATATCAAACCATGCAAGCATAATGCTGCATTTGGGGTACAATCCCATACACATCGGTCATGGCTTTAAAGAACATCAATCCTTGATCAATCATCCCTGCATGGCTGCAAGCAGATAACACCCCGATAAAGGTAACATCATCAGGAGCTACCCCGTGAACTAGCATGAGCGAGAAGAGTGGCAAAGCATGCTCACCAAGGCTGTTCATGGCCATGCCACTAATGATTGTACCCCATGACACTATATCCTTGCAAGCAAACATGTTGAACACTTGGAGTGCATGTTGATCAATGCATTTCCCAGATTTCCATTCACAGTAAGATCGTGTCGCGAAACCAAATAGTTGTAAACCCATCGACCCAAACTCAAGGCACCAAGGAAGCACACGCCGTCAGCACACTAACTATGGTGGCCTCATTAGGCTCAACTTCTCCTCTTTCCACCATATCTTGAAAAACCCTAAACGCCTCTTCACAAAACCTCTTTTATTTAGACCCCCCACCATTATAGTCCAAGTAAAAACATCTCTCTTAGTCATACTCACAAACAGATATCGTGCAGCTTCCAATGACCCACATTTCAGATACAAATCCAGTATTTCATTGTCCAAAATGACATTCTCTTCATTGAATTGTTGCTTTAAAACATACCCGTGAACAGCTTTACCAAGTCTAATGACTTTTATGCCAGAACATGCAGACACAAGACTAACAAGTGTGGAAGAATTAGGTTTTACATCCATGGATGAAAACTTAGCAATGGCTCTCCCTCTTCGAAACCACATTTAGAAAGCCCTGAAATTATCGAAGTCCATGAAACAACATCAGGATGAGCTATGGCGTCGAATATTCGACAAGCTGAAACAATGTCATTTTCTACAACATAGAAATGGATTAAGGAGCTTTGGATGAAAATGTCGGAAAAAAGACCGGATTTGAAGATGTGAGCATCGATTTCAAGACCCTTTGAGATTGCATGGACCAAAGAACATGCCTTGAGGGCAATGGTGAATGAGAAGTGGTTGTGTAAAGTTGGGTGGTGGAGCATTTGGTTGTAGAGGATGAGGGCATTGTGTGGGGTGGATGAGTGTGTGAAGCAGCCAAGCAATGAGTTTGAAAAGTGGGGTTTGGGCGACTTGACAACGTAGGCTCGGATTTGGTTTAGTTGCTTGGTGTTAAGGGTGCATATTTGAGAGACCTTCTTACATTTGAGGCATGCTATGTTGAGTGTTGCGTTGAAATGTCTCATTTAGGTCAATAATGGTGCTTCTTCCATCAAATTGTGATGCCTTTGCTATATATATATATATATATATATAGAATGGTGGATACTGTTATTGCGGTCTAATTCTGAATAGTTTGTAATATAGCACAAATATTGTACTGCATCCAATCACTCAAACCATTTAATACAATTTATCAAGGATATGTCTGCGCTTCCGCTTTTATTTCATCCATCTCTTATCCATCCTTTAAATTCTTGACTTCCAAGGATTCTTACTATTCATATAAAATGGAATTTCACGATAGATGAACGCGAATCTATTATATTCACTGATTCTTCAAAATCAGAAGGCCATGCTTGACTCCATTTGTGATCTACAAGCTGAGGTCAGATTTCTTCGTGAACAGAGAATTGGTAGTACTTCTAAGAACGTCTACAGACCGGCACCTCCAGATCCGTCATTACCTGCTAAGGATGAGGATGATGATGAGATAGATGATGATGGTAAGTGGTAGTGATGTTGATGATGAGGATATACACACTACTGTTGTTCCTTTTGAGGGCAATGATGCTTGATTTATTCTATTCATATCACGCATACATCATATTTCAGCTCAATTCATACATTATCATTATTGTTTTTGGATATTATCTTTTGATTAATGATATATGATAAATTGTTTGACTGTTTCTCTTCTAGTTATTTATTCGCTCTGTTCATTAATAATTGCTTTGCCAATTTATTCCAAAAAAAGAGAGAACAAATGGTTAATTAAGGGGAAAATTTTGAAAATTCTGAAAAATTGGATAATTTATTCAAATGGGAGTTTTTATAACTTGTTTTATTAAACTTTCACTGGTAGTTTTGCTTGATAGAAGTGCAGGAAATCAGGTAAAATTTTCCAAGAGAAGAAGAGAACAAAGAAGAAAAATTCCGTGTTGTCCTTTAACAAAATTGTAATTCCCTTTTCTATTTGGGTAGATTTCATAATTGTTTTTAGGGTTTTGTCACGAAATTTTCAAAGGGGGAGATTGTGAGATATGATTTTTGTAATTGGCAAATTTCGATGTCAAAACAAGTCCTGATCGAGTTGTAATTTCAAGTTATCATATCAAGATCAAGATCGACTCCGAAATTGGAGGGTTGTTCGAAGATGGTAAAGTGAGATCATTGAAATAGGAAAGAACAACATTTTTAGAAAGACATTTCCCACTTAGGACACAATACTTACATGGTATGTTTTCGAAGTTACCAAAAACAGACTTTTCCAAGTTCTATTTGAAATCTATCAAGTGGGAACCGATACCACAATTGGGAATCGGTTCAAGAACCTTACATTTGAAGAAAACCATTATGTCCTATGGGAACTGGTTCCACATGTGTCTATTGGTACCACTGCTATTTCAGATTAAGGTAACTTTGTCCTATTCCATTTCAAACTTCCTAGTTAGTTTAGAATACTACCAAAAGTCCTATATACAAAATTTTCTTTATTTTATGCAGGATTAGGTATTTGAATATTCTATATAAACCTTGATATACATCTAGGTTTAGTACGGCTTTTGCATTACAACTTCATATTTTATAAAAGCCTTAGGAAGATTATTTTTGCAGAAAATCCAAGTTAATTTATCTGTCAGATTTTCTAGAACATACATATAAACACAAAATGAGTTTAAAGTACTATTCAAATCTTGATCGTGATCAAAGTCTTGCATCTAAAATGATCAAAGAAAAACAGATCTACTTCTACATTGAATTCAAATATTGAAGAACAGAAATAAAAGCGATCACACTTTAAAAGGGTCAAAGCATTCGAGGAGTGTTGTTTGATCTACTTGTAACTCTTCTATAGAAATCAAGAGAAAACTTGAGGCCGGTCAAATGAGTTTAAAGTGCTGTTCAAATCTTGATCGTGATCAAAGTCTTGCATCTAAAATGATCAAAGAAAAACAGATCTACTTCTACATTGAATTCAAATATTGAAGAATAGAAATAAAAGCGATCACACTTTAAAATGGTTAAAGCATTCGAGGAGTGTTGTTTGATCTACTTGCAACTCTTTTATAGAGATCAAGAGAAAACTTGAGGCCGGTCAAATAAGTTTAAAGTGCTGTTCAAATCTTGATTGTGATCAAAGTCTTGCATCTAAAATGATCAAAGAAAAACAGATCTACTTTTACATTGAATTCAAATATTGAAGAACAGAAATAAAAGCGATCACACTTTGAAAGGGTTAAAGCATTCGAGAAGTGTTATTTGATCTACCTGCAACTCTTCTATAGAGATCAAAAGAAAACTTGAGGCCGGTCAAGTGTGGTTGGATGGGACATCGTAAAGCCAGATAATTTTTAGCGATTGGTGTTTGGTAGAATGATAGGATATGAGCCTGAGTCAATATTTAGTGTACTTTGTTTCAAACATAGTAGATCAGTTTACTTTTGACTGCACAATCCACGAGATTTTTTCCATGTAAACAATTGATCTATTTTACCAATTGGGGTTTCCTTACTACAAATCATGGTGTCATCTTTAACTCTATTACTTTACTTTCTTTTATCTAGCATGTGAGTCATTGTTTAATTGCTAAAATATATAAAGTTAGAAAGACACAGATATGTTTCTAAAAATACTTTCTAAATAATCCGCTGCGTATAGCTTACAGAAGTTCATCAATCGAAAGAGGGAATTTTTATTTCTCAAGAAAGTTATGCTAGAAAAATTCTGGAAAAATTCAAGATGGAGCAAGCCAATCCCGTTTCAACACCTTGCATCACCGAAATAAAATTAAGCAAAAATGGTGAAGGAAAGCTTGTTGATTCTACCATGCTTCGAAGTTTGGTTGGAAATTTGATGTACTTAACCTCTATAAGGCTGAATCTAATGTTTGTGCTAAGTTTGGTTTGCCGATTCACGGAGAAACCACATTCAAGTCATTGGGAGGCTACAAAAAGAATTTTGAGGTACGTGATGGAACCATTAATTATGGTATTTTTTATCAAAGAAATGTTCAAGTTAAACTTGTTGGCTAAACGGATGGTGACTTTGAGGGAAGTATTGATGATAGTAAGAGCACATCCGGCTATGTCTTTAATCTTGGAAGCGGTGCAACTTTATGGAGTTTGAAGAAGCAAGTTATTGTGGCTCTTTCTACAACGGAAGCGGAGTATATTGTGTTGAGATTTATATGCCCTGGTATAGCAAATTCCTATTTGGATTATAGTGACATATGTTCTTGACGTTTCTGAAATATTTATGCTTGATACAATTGGTGAATTCAATGTATTATGTTTTGATTCATTATAGAATTGATAATGTCCACTTGATTACAAGAGATATTTATATATATATATATATATATATATATATGTGATGATGATCAATACATGAATATAAATAGTAATCATAAATTGTTCATAATCGGTAATTATGGATCGACTCATAATTAATTAAGACTTGAATTGGATTCGCGTTAGGTTGAGATATATTGCGAGAGCCGTCATATGCAATTGCTCCCTATCATTGTCATGGCATTTAACACTTAAGCATGAGAAAAGTATAAACTCTTTTATTAATTAATAATTACTTTAATTTATTCGGCGGATACTTCGGGATCCTTAGATCGACACTTTGAGTAGTTATGTAATTAATAGTTAGAGGGTTATATTTTCAATATTTGCATCATTACTACTTGTATTTATTTTGTATTGATTATGGTTGATCACAAAGTAAATTCGAAGACCTTCGTGTGTTTTTAGACAAAATGATTTATTATATATTTATTTATTAAAATTATTATTTTTATTAAAAAAATGTTTTATTGTGATCGAGCCAGAAATAATCAAAGGTACCAATATAAATATATTAATTAAGTAGTCGGATTGATACCTTATTTATCCGATAACTAATTATGCATTGAGGGGTCAAAGTGTAATATTGACTTAGAGGTTATTTATTATTTAATTGTAGTTCAATTAATTTCTTTTAGTGGAGTAGAAATTAATTTATGAATTAATTGAATTGGGTCCGTGGATCGGGCTAATTATTAATTCATTATAGCTAATAAAATAATAAGTCTAAAGGATTCTCACTCATAGCCCAACTTGATATTGGAATCCTATTAGAGTTTAGACATGTGAATTAGAGATTGAGAAGGATTTATTGTTTGTTTTTCTTTATCTTTATGTTGCCTATATATATACATGATCTATGTAAATTTTTAGGAGTGATTTTTGGAAGAAGGAAAAATGAATCTATTTTCTCTCTCTAGAAAATTAGGGTTAATGTTCTCATCTAACAGAGGCTCCCACAAGCTTAGTTTTTCAAGGTCATTCATGGAGGCTTATGAGTGACTCCTAAAGGTAAAACAATTACCAAGAAGATGGAGATTGATGGAGAATGCATCTTGCTAAGGGATCTACAATAAGTGAAAACATTCTCTTTAGAGGAAAAATTTAAAGGTTTACTCAAACCTTTGATGTAAGTATTCAATCTATTAATTGAATGATACATCATATTTTATTTTTGCATAAAACTTGTCTCTATGTGATGAATCAAAATCTATGAATCAAAATCCTTCAAAAAGTTTTTAAAACTAGCACGTTTCCCAACAGTGGTATCAGAGCATGGTTTGATTCATTACTAGAGATCATGTTTTTATCAAAATTCATCATTCATGGATCCAATTTTGATATGCATATATTTATTTATTGATGTATGTTGATGTATGAATTAATATATTGATATATATTGATACATGATGATGTATGTATAATTGTGAATGGATGATGATGTGTGTTTGGCCCATAGATGAAGCTTATAGGTTAATTGAATGTAATTTTATCTTTGGATGAATGTAATTAAGGCTTTGATTTAGCCGTTTGAAAGTTCAATGATGTAATTTAATTTTTTTCATTGTATTTCAAATTATAAATATTTATTAAAGCCATGAAATATTCATCAAATGATGTTATGAAGCTTCAGAAGGTCCAAGAAAGTTTATTTTGGCCTCAGGAATTTTCTGGAATTTTTTAGAATTTTTCTGAAATTTTTTTGGAATTTTTTGGGCAAAATAATATTTTTCTGGGAATTTTTATTAATTTTCTAGAATTTTTTGGCAATTTTTCGGCAACCGGAGTACCGCCGGAGCGAATGTAGTGACCGGAGATGGCCGGCCGATCCAGTGCGGCGCGGTGCACCCATATACGATGCACCCGGATCAAAAGACCGTTAGATCAGGCCTCATTAATGGGAATTTATCCCATGCGGCACACCAAGGATGCATCTGGCACGTGTTCCTCACGCACCAGACCAAGCAATACCCTTCCACGCGCGTGGCAGAGCGTGAAGGCGCGTGCTACGCACCTGAAGCCGTCAACAACGCGTGGCAGCACGTGAATGCTATCCCTAGCGCGTGCCAACGCGTATGGATGAGTTGCAGCTCCTCCCGGCGCGTGTCAGCGAGTGCGGGGCCCTCCAGGCACATTCCAAGCAATGTTTTGCTTCTCTTAACGCGTACCAACTTCCTATAGGTGTTGACAGACTATTGAAGGAAGTCCATACGACAAGAATAATATTTAAATGTTAAAAGCTAAATCCATTGGCCATTTAAATTGCTTCTGTCTGTGGTTTAATTATTTATGTGATGCATGGAATAATTTAATACTGATTATTATTGTTCATGCATTGGATCCATGATTTTTTTTTTTTAATCTAAATAGCTTGATTTATATTAATTAAATTATGAAGATAAATTGGATTTGATTTCTAATTAATTTGAGGGCATTTATTGGAAACGAAAAATTATTTTTGTAAATTATTTTAAAATAATGTCTCAAATTAAATATTAGTGAATCATTTAAAATCCAGATAGTTTCTAAATTTAATTAGATTAAAATGAAGGCGTTTAACATGTAATGACCCGGATTTTTCGGATAAATTTTTTCCGCTGTCTTTTCCCTTCTGAGTTTGGTTTCTTGTCGATTAGTGTCGTCTCGAGTGCTCTGGAGTGATTTCCGAGACTCTTTTCTGTGGATTGACAACTTCCTTTCAGGACCAAGTCATTCCCACATTTTTCGTTTTTCGACACTATTCACTTTTTGTCTTTTTCCCTATTCCGTCTTTTCCTCATTTGTCACTCTATTTGCGTAACCACACTTCTTGTGTTCGGAGTTGGTTTCTGACTTCACGTATCTTCATTCCCAATGATTTCTATGAGATACGTATCTTTACTTTCGTAAGAAAGTACTCTAGTTACTCCCGGTGTCCATAGGGGCATAAATGCAAAGTTTTTCGAAACTTTTTCTTTTCTTGGGGTGTTTTTCATAAATATCTTTTGAAGATATTTTATTTCAGGGGTATCTAAAAAAATATCTTTTGGCATTCTGGGGCAGTTTCGCAGTTTTCACTTTTTGAAGGGGTCATTGTGCAATTAATGAAAGTTATTGCTCAATGCCTTGTTTTGAGCCTGGATCCTCGTATGGGTTTCATTTTCACATTTCGTCAAGTCATGGACTCTTAGAATTTCCTCCTGAACGATATTTTCCAGTTTCTGGGTTTCTGGCCCCGGTTTGTGCCAAACTTGTTTTGGACATAATTCTCTGCTCAGGACTCGATTTTCGACGCCGTTTCTTCCGTTGTACATATTTTCTCATTTGGAATTTTTTTTATTCATAGAGTTTTGCCGTTTGAGCACGTCTGCTTATATTTCACTTTTCCGGACCCGGCGGGGCCCGTTCGAGACACTTTTTGAGTTTTTCTATAAATAGGGGGCTTTTAAGGGAAAAATCAGATTTTTGCTCTCTCTCTCCTCTCTCTTGGCTGGATCTAGAGGTAGCCATGGCTGCCATCTTCTCTCTCTTCTTTTGAGCTTCTTCCCTTCAATGAAATAACTTAATGCCTCAGTATTTATTGTTCCCCTCGGCGAGGCCTTCGATTCCAAGCGATTGGAATCTCGTTTTGGCCATTTCTTGAGTTCGGGTTTGAAGTCAAGTTGTGTTTTTGATGGGGCTTCCTTGGGATTCATGTTCGTGGTGTTGTCCCAGACAAAACCTAGGAGTTTCGTCGAATTCGGAGCCGATTTATTTTGGTAGGGATTTAAGATTTCATCTCAAATGGAGGTAGGGAAAGTTTTAGGCTTTTGTGTGTGTTGTATTGAGTGTTTAGCATGATTATACAACTTATATATGTGCCTTGTATGAAATCTAGAAAGTTAGTAATTTTTAATTCTTTGTATAAGATTTAAAATTTATGATGATATATAACTTTGATTTGAATTGTGGCATGGTAGAAAATTTTGTTTTAACATGTTGGTTAACATATATTAAATTTGGATTAATTAAATAAGAATTGCTCTTTTTAATTAATATTTATTTTTGTGAAAGATTAAAATTCATGGCCGTACCTTGCATGAAATTCAGTTGTATTATGCTTCTAAATTAAGTTTTGGCATGCTTGTTAACATACTTTAATTTGAGAGCATTTGGTTGAGTTTGGAAATCTAGAGACTTTAATTAAGAGAATTAAAATCTATTTTGTGGTTTCATGAGCCTAATTAAGCTTTTGTGTGAATATATGCAATGACCATGATATGTCTTTTATCATATATTAAATTGAGGCCATTTGGAAATGATTTGAAATCTAGAAAGTTTAATTATTTTGATGTAATTAAATTCTATCTTGTTTATCCATGGATCTAATCTTGTTTTAGAAGTTGTTTCTATTTTAAGAGCATGGATTTTGACTTGTGATGTATTCATTTGATTGTGTTATATGCATTGAAAAGCATTGTTGTTTAATTTATATTGATGAGAGTATATTTCTAATATGAATATATTATTGGCTTGTGATTTCATAGCATTATGGATATGAAATGCTTAATATGCACTATTGGAAGTTAAATTGCTAACTTGTTACTAAGTAGCAGTAATATGTATAAGTTGTGAACTTATTTGGCTTATTTTGGAATCTTAGGACATTGTTGAGTTGAGATGGCTAGGGTTTGGCTCTAGTACAGGGACGTGAGTCCTCTAAGTCATTGAGATAGTGCGCACTTAGGGTGGTTTTCCCTGCGAGTTAGTGCCCGTAATAACCATTGAGGTCTCGGCAGAATTCCGAGCGTGATGTCCAAGTCTTCCACTATTTGTTTTCGCATTCAATTCCAAGTTGACAATCATGTTTACCTTGTTGACTTGTGGTTTTGGCTATTAGCGATTTTGATATTGTTAAGTACATTCATACTAAATTGATATATTTAGTTGATTTCACACTTTTAGATTTCTAGTTGATAACCTAGAGAATCTATGTCTTGATGTGTGGTATTAGATATTCTAATTATGCTAAATTGTTATATTTAGTTGATGTTGCATTTTAGACTTCAAGTTGATAACCTTGAGAATCTATATGTTGCTTTGTGTAAGCATGTTCCTATGTTGTTGCTTTGTGTAAGCATGCTCCTATTTTGTTACTTTGTGTAAGCATGACCCTATGTTGCTAAAATTTCATGAATGAGGTGATTGATACTAGAAATGATCTTAAGTAGCTAGGATGCTCCTTGAGTCTCACCTTTGACATAGACGTTAGGTGGAATGAATCACAATAATTAAATCATGCAAACTTGTAAAACGTAGGTCGATACATGCTCATTTCTTACGAATAGCTTTATATTACTCACCCCTATGATACTGGGGCATATTTCAAGTACAAGAATTAAAGTTGAGACTTCCATTATGCTTGGATGACTTGTGGACTTGAAGACTTCCATTTTTGTGAAGGTTGGCTAGGAATGCCAATTGTAGTCTTTATTGTCAAATGTATATATTTGATTCGAAACTTGTAATGTATGCCTAAACACACTTTTGATTCTTATTTTATGTATATGACATAAGGCTAAGGACCAAACTTCTTTTAGAATCACATTTATGTCATGGATGTTGATTTTTGCCCTTAATGAGATTATATGAAATTCATGCGTTTTAATATGCTATTTTGCACCGGAGCGTGTATTGCGTATAAAATTTGTTATCTATAATTCATTTAACATGTATGAGATGTGGCCAAAGGCTAAACGGTATTTTGAAGTCATTTCATAGTTTTGAATTCTAAGTTTTCATTCCAATTTACATTTTTGTCATTTTGGCCGTTAGCGGGTCATATTTTGCATCGGCCATATTTTTGGGCCATGGATCATTGTAGCACATCTTACTAGGTAAGTTACGTTTGTGTGCATGGTCATTTCCGGGCAAAGCTTCTTCTTTGGTGGAATGAGCCTCCTATGGACTCATTTTACACTTTTGTTGCATAATCTGACGTAAGGGTATTTTGGGAATTTCTTTTAGGAAATAAATTCCGTTCTTCATATGATCACTTAGAAAATGTGATTTTAGGTGGGGTTTCTTCTTTGTGTTTTTCCATAAAATGTCGTCTTGGCATCGGAAATCAATCCCGAAATTCAGCTTCTGTTTTTCCATTTAGCAGCTTTTTGGACCCTCTGGACCAGTTTTCTTGGTAGGGCATTTTAGGGATTTCACAGTGCGTATTTTTTCATTTTTCTTGCGAGTCACGTAGAAAACTCGATTTTGAGGGGGGTTTTTTCTTTGTGTTTTTCCATAAAATGTCATCTAGGCCTCAAATTTTCATTTTTTCCAGAAAAACCCCTGCTACCAGGTTTTTGGGCTGCCCATTCTGCCTCCTTCACATGTAAATGGTTAGAAGGGGCTTCGTAACCCGTTACATGTACATGGTGTGATACCCCTCGGATCCGAGACACGGGTTGATCAGGCCCAGGCCCAAACCCGAGGGAATATCTAACAATTAATATTTTATAATGAACACGGAATACAAAAATGAATTAAGAAATGAAATTAAAACTGAAAGGAACTAAAAATAGAATCCGCAAAATATTATAATTATTAAAATCCATCAAACCCAAACCCCAAAACTCCATCAGTTTACAACTCGGGAATCCATCTCTAGTGGACCCCTATTAAACATCCAAACGGAAGATAAAACAACTGTAATAAACATCCAGAAATAAAACTATAGAGAGAGCCCTACATCGTCGGAAGAGTGAATAGAGACCTCTGCTCAGCACGAACACGTCTAAGCCTAGAACTATAGTGTACCTGAAAAATAGAAGTGGGTCAGGCCCACGCGCAAGTTCTATACTACTACAATCCAAACAGAGGCCCGATACGCATGTACATCCTAAACAATTCAACAATAGCTAATAGTCTGTAAATATATATATAGTCACACTAAAGGACTCTCACTGGACTACAGGCCGGTCTCAACCTGAATAGAGGTAACATGCTAAAACGCACACGAAGTGGGCATATGTACCTATACTTAAACAGGGTACACCTCTAACCATCGTATCCAGCTATGCATCCCAATGCATATATGCTTCCTAACCGTCGATCCTGAGACTCAAGCTCATATCGAGGTACCATAACAATATATTTAAAGTCCAACCCGAATCCTAGTAGTGCCGCTCAACTAGTCGTTGCCATGACACTACAATTAATAGGACTTAACTTTTAGTTAATCCAATTCTTAATCCAAAGTAGGTAGGTTTTGGTATTTTGAAACCAAACCATCCCTAGTATACCACCATCCCATACCGGTGTATACTATCCAATCATCCAGCAGTTAAAAACATCAACAATTAAAGTAAACATCAGCTAAATCCATATTTCCATTACTGATACTAACAGACATGGTGTAAGCATCCATAAAAAGAATTAGATATATACATAAATAGATTTAGTTTTATATCCAACACTGATACTAACAGACATAATATAAGTATCAAGAATTATAGTTACTGTATAAACACAAACTTTCTCAGTTTCGATTGTTTCATTCAAACAGATATAATGATGAGATTATTTCAAATTATCATTCAATACTCAGCAGTTGATATTACAGACATTTAAAATAACCATCAACAAGTTCATTTCCTCCAACAGTTGATATTAGCAGTAATAGTGCAAGCATCAAGATAGAATTACAGTATGTATATATACATGCTTAGTTTTGGTTGTTTCACAAAATCCAATTGATGTTAAATTTAAAACTTAGTTCCATTCAACACTAATGCATCCTACCCATATATAATTCAAATACAAGATCATGGTATATGGTGAAACATGTTCTAGAACCATTGTTCATCTCAGAAAAAAAACTATTACAGAGAACTAACCACTGCAAGTCTATCAACTCTAATCATAGTATAATTATTTGTTCAAGTTATTTACTGTCCAAGCTATTCCAAGTGGACAGATTAATTAACACTCCTTCTGGAACCTTAACCCAGACATGAGGCTCTTATAAACATTGCATATTCAGTTCTAACCTCATCTGAAAAGTTCCAGAATCATCCACTGCATGAAAAACCAACTAGAAACGAAGAAAAAATTGAAAAACTGAGCAAGGAGACGTCTCCAAAAATTGGAGCCGCCTCCTTTAAACATTGGAGCCGGCTCCAGTTTCTTGGAACTGCCTCCACACTAAGGGGAGCTGGCTCCCTCCAAAGGAGAGCCGGCTCTCTCCCTCTCTGCTTCGTCGTTCCCTCCTCCGATGGACTCTGCAGCCTCTACGCCTCACAGTTCTGACTTCCAAATCCTGTAACCTAACCCTAGTGTGTTCCCAGTCCATGTTTAAGTCCTTATACCATTATTAATCATGAACTTAAATTAAGAATTATGCACACAACTATCAAGTTTTAACAGTTTAATAACCATGCAACACATACTAGTGTGTATCAAACTTAAGCACGAACAGAGAAACGTTTTAAGTTACAATTAATCTTGGAACAGTTTAGGAATGCAAAGAACACGAAGCCTAAGGGAGAGAGTAAGGATAGAACTTACCTTTTGAGATTTTCGTTAAAAATCTCCACGTTGTCTTCTACGATCTCTGGCGATTCCTACTGCAAACTTCCTCTGTTCCTCGTCTCTATTTCCACAGACGTGTTTAGGTTTTACTTTTCTTAAAACCCTAAGCAGACTTATCTTATATAGTTATAGGCAACCAAAAACCTAAGTCCAATTATATCTAAAGTCTGAAACTCGGCCCATAAACACAACCTAGTTTATAAACCCTATCGGCTCCTTAAATTAAACCTAAACAGAACTAAAACCCTAACCATACTTTTATACCTAGTCATTAATTAAAATATTTAATTATTAATTCAATTAAAGAAACACTAAAATTCCAAGTTAACGTAAAACAGAAAATAAAATACAATTTACAGAAAATTAAAGCCAAATAAATAATTAAAACAATTAACTTAAATAATCACAATTAATGTAAATAATTCAAATAATTAAGTAAATCAAAGAAAACAAATAAACCAAATAATTAATTCAAATAATACAAATAAGTCAAGTAAGTCAAATAATTAAAAAGTCAATTAAAACATAAATTAAATACCAGGACTAATTAAAAAGTCAATTAAAACATAAATAAAACAATTAATGAACAGAAAACAATTAAACAAAATACCGAGACTATCCTTTTAAAAATTAGGGGTATTACACATGGGCAGTGTTTTGGTTAAAATTTTTGGTCTCTTAACCGGTTAGGAAGACTTGGTAACCGGTTAGATGTTCTTGGTTGTCACCTTTTTTACCGTTTTGACCATTTTTCTTCCGTTAGCCATATTTTCTTCATTCAGACTCTGAATCAAGTGATTCTTGAGTCTAAATTCATTAATTTTTCGTTGTCTTTCTAATGGTGTGCTCGGTGACACCCACTTTTAAGCTAGAAATGATGATTTTGCCCCTAGGTGCATTCTTGTCCGTTTTTAAAATGTTACTTCTGCATTTGTTTCCTTTGGGTTCCGTGACCTCATTGAGTGTCACATTGGTGTCTTAGAGATGCGTGGTATCTTTAGAGACCGTTGTTTTGTCTTTTGCTTCCGCATTTTGGATCCGTTATCGGGTCATCTTTCTGTTCATCACTGACATACCGGGTTAAAAAACTTGGGCCGTCACATAACATGCATTAAATCATGAATAGAAAACCCTAATTATGAATGATTAAAAATTGAGTGGGAGCGGGAATTTTTATACATTACCCCATGGCCATCGTTATTAAAACCATTGTAATTAGATGTTCAAAAATAAGGATCCACGCATTATTTGAAGAGTCTTAATATTACAAGAATGGTTGTCTCATGAAAATAAAAATATTAAATGTTCATTGTAATTAGATCTTTAAAAATAAGTCCCTACGCATGATTTAAAGAGTCTAGATTATAATGACAAGATACTTAATGTTTTATTTTTTATTAGAGCTTTAATAACGTTATGCACTCAATCTAAAATCAATAGTGTTAGCTCCCCAACGGAGTGGTTTACACTAGGTGATTTTAGAAAGGCTAAACAAAATCGGGAATCATTTCATATGATAGACAAGGCATTGTCTTAAGAGATATGGAAATGATGGGATTTACCCGCCAATAGCAATAATGAACTTCACCAACCGAATAAATTATTGGCGCATTGGTTATCCGATTTTTCATGCAGTGGTTAAGGGGCCCACATATTATTATTTTAATGGAAGTGCTCACCTAATAGCAAATGAATCCCAACAATAGTAATAATGAACTCCTCCATCAAGATAAATTATTGATGTATTGATTGTATGATTTATTATGATATGAAGTTGAGGGACCCACATTAATTAAAAGGGATTGTTTACCAATAATGATAAATGATCTCTTATTCAATTGAGATATATTATATTATGTGGTTAACAAACTCATTTTAATTTTAAATATGCGTAATAGTATTAATAATTCACCTTGTATATTGTATGAATGCATTTATATTTAGATTAATTATGTCTAATCCATTTTATCAGCTTGTTTACATATTCAATGTAATTGGACCTTATTTATATTGACTGGAAAATGAATTTAGATATTTTATTCACAACGTAGTGGTATAAAATATATATTTACTACTCCTAAACCTAATCCTTTTACTTTAAAATACTCAAGAGAACATTAATGCTTTTACTACGTGAAATAAGGCAAATGATAGGACTTGGTACAATATTCTAGAGTTTATCTCGAATACACTCTAAGCTAACATTTGCATTATTTTATTTTCTTCAAGCATCATGTTAAAAACTAATGAGATATTGAGGATACCGAAGGTAGAGTGGGCCGGGTTTGACCCAAGAGGAGAGCATCGGGTTGGGCAGCAAGTTCAAGCCCAAGCTTGAAGACTAATGCCACAGGCCCAACACCGGATATCCACCGGATTGAGTCAAGCCCAAAAGGAAGAAGGCCCGAAGACTGAGAGTCCAACATAAAAAGTTAGTTATAACACTTGTAATTGCCTATAAATAGGCATAGAAGATATAGAAATAGAGATATAGAAAAATTGTGTAATGAAATATTAGAGAGATCGGGAATGATATTTTCTTGCATTTACAATTGGCGCCGTCTGTGGGAACGTTGCAAGTTGATTCTTATTTGATCAACGTCATGTTGATTCAAATTGATTGGTGAAGACGAAGCTTGATTTCTAGAAGTGGAATCCAGATCTGAGAGATTCCGGTTTGCTCTTGAGAAGTTCTTGATTCCTGATTGATTTTAAGAAATTGGCGTTAGGTTTACGCAGCGGTGATTTATTCTATCGCGGCTCGATCTGACAAGTTCAAAGCTAGAAAAGCTCTGATCTACCAAAGGGAGAACATAATTCATAAAATTTGAGTCCAGATCTGACGTGATTCGCGTTAGCGAAACTCAAATCTGACTTAGAATTTGTGATTCATGCCTTTGCTCCGTTCTGGAATGATGACTGGGGGTGAGAACTCCAATACGGTAGAGAATGTCCAGCAGATGAAACTTGATGAGTTGATGAGCATGATCGAGGCTCTCAGGAGAGAGAATGCAGAGCTAAGGACTGAAATGCAGGGTCAAGAAGCTCCAGTGATTCCGCGACCGCTCTCGGTAGGAGAAGAAGTGTGTACATACCGGTGCGGCATATCACGGTGAGGAGGTAGGGAACAATCAGAAAGATCTTCACCACAAGGAGGTCCGGCCAAATGATTTGCCACCAAATCCTCGTCGTGTTGATGATCGTGAATGATCAACTCATGTGGATCCACGGCGTGAATAGATCAAGTGAAACGAAGCCATGGCTTTCGATCCACACCAAGAAATGCTCAGCCAAGAAGAAGCAATAGAGTTTGATTACCACAAAGCTATACCGCCGTGGCACAAAGAGTTTATGGAGGAAAGATCATTCGATCCGTCTTATCAGCCTTCCATGGCAACGCTCGATTATCGAAGCTCAGAAAGGAGATCTATAGATCAGAGAGCTACCGTAGGGTTCCAGAGGGAGACTGAAGCCCTCCGTTCAGCAGCTCGAACAGTTGATTCGCCGTTCACTGATGAAATTCTGAATACTCCGAGTCCGAGAAAATTTTTCATGCCCTTTTTCATTTTGTTCGACGGGACGACCGATCCGATTGATCATGTATATCATATCTAGTTGAAAATGGCTTTGAACACTGAGAATGATTCCTTGATGTGCAAGTGCTTCCCTACGAGTCTAGCTGGACCAGCGCTCAATTGGTTCAAGAACCTGCCGAGGGGCTCAGTGGATAGTTTCCAAAGCTTGTGTGATCGGTTCATAAGCCAGTACTGTGGAAATAAACGTCCAGCAAAGGACATTTCGAGCCTATTCACAATAAAGCAGCATGAGGACGAGCGTCTCTAAGCTTTTCTTACCAGGTTTAACCTTACTAACAGCATGATGATTAAATGTCATCCTTCTACGGCGGTTCAAGCGTTTAAATTGGCCATGACTCGTGGCACTCCATTCCACACAAGCTTGGTAGTGAATATGCCAAAGACTATGGATGAACTTAATGAAAGAGCTGATGGTTTATGCGCTTGGAAGAAGAAGAGGCAGCTAATGCTCGGAAGACATCCATTATATCAACAGAAGAGAAAACCAAAGCAAAGATCAGGCAAAAGCAGGTTCAGCCACAGCGTCAAACCTCCTAGAAATCTGAGAAGAGGCCCAGGGAGGAAGAGCTGGTTACTCCATTGAAAGTCACCTTAGCAAGGCTGTACCAAGAAAATAAAGATAAGTTCTGATCTCCTTTACCAATCAGACAGCCTCTCGAGCAGAGGGACCAGTCTAAGTATTATGCATTCCATTCTGACTTTGGCCATCAGACTAATGAATGCAAGAACTTAAGGAGACAGGTAGAGATGCTGATAACCAGAGGGGAGTTCGCAAGTTATATTCAAGGCCCGGTGGTAGAACAGAACCGACCAATGGAGCAAGTGAAGAAAAATCAGAAGTCGAGCTCCCACAACACGCAACCAGTTCAAATAATCAATGCAATTCACGGTCAGCCTGAACCTATTGAGGAGTCAGATGAACTGCTTCGAACACGCCTTCACCAGGCATAGATGAAGAGGAAGATAGGCAATGTAAACACTCTGCACCAGCAGAGTGCATCAACACAGATCAAGTTTGACAGAACCGACCTGTTACGCGTTCAAATTCCTCACGAGGATCCGTTAGTCGTCAGTTTGACAGTAGCAGAATGCCTGGTACGACGAGTCCTGATTGATCCTGGAAGCAGTGCAAATGTTATGCCGAGGGACACATTCGATCGACTCGAAATAAAACCCGAGAGGCTCAAGCCCACTGCAAATCCCTTGCTAGGGTTCGATGGAAAATGGGTTGAACCCATCGGTATGGTGGAAGTTGCAGTGCAGGCTACAGAAAGGGTTCTGATAGAGAGCTTTATTGTTGTTGAGATCCACCCATCTTACAACCTTTTGATGGGCAGAGGGTGGATTCACAGAGTTCAAGGTGTTCCTTCAACTCTGCACCAGGTAATGAGGTTCCTAGGGCCTAACGAAAATAAGGTGATTGATATTCATGGAACCAGGTTGCAGCTAAGGAGTGTTATTCTGTGACTATGAAATTCGCTGGAAAAGGAAAAGCACCTATTCGCTCGGCAAGCTCGAAATAGCAATTACAGGAACCTCCACCCACACAGAATGGGGAGGAGGAGCCTATGGACTTAACTAAAGAGCCTCTTGCTGATGTGCAGATCCACCATGACAGGCCAGAGCGAACAACTAGAGTGGGAATAAGACTTGCCGAGGAAGAAAAATGGGAGCTAGTTGATTTTTTGTCTCGGAATGTTGATGTGTTCACATGGAGTCACTTAGACATGCCTGGAATCAGTCTTTCTATATCATATCATTCCCTTACGTTAATCTGACCATGAAACATATAAGGCAGAAGCAGAGAAGGTTCGCTCCAGAACGCAATCAGATTATAGCCGAAGAGGTTGATAGGTTACTTGATGTAACGTTCATTAGGGAAGTACAGTACCCAGACTGGCTCTCAAATGTTGTCGTTGTGCCAAAAAAAAATGGCAAATGGTGAGTATGTATTGACTTCACCAATTTAAACAAAGCCTGTACGAATGATAGCTTCCCGCTGCCAAAGATTGACTAAATAGTAGATGCTACCATGGGGTACGAGCATTTAACCTTCCTAGATGCTTATTCAGGCTACAATCAAATCCCCATGAACCCCGCTGATGAAAAAAAAAACTTATTTCGTTACTGAACGAGGGACTTACTGCTACAAAGTCATGCCGTTCGGACTAAAGAATGCAGGAGCAACCTACCAGAGGCTGATCAACAAGATTTTTAAAGATCAGATGGGAAAAACTGTGGAGGCTTACATTGATGACATGGTGGTGAAGAGTAAGAAGAAAGTTGATCATCTGAAACATCTCCAAGACGTGTTTGATGTGCTAAGAAGATATGGAATGAGGCTTAATCCAAACAAGTGTTCATTTGGTGTGAGTTCTGGCCAATTCCTAGGACATGTAGTTAACCACAGAGGAATAAAGGCTAGCCTAGCTCAGGCAGAAGCTCTGATCACAAATGTGGAACCAAGGACAATCAAAGAAGTGCAATCTCTCACGGGTCGAATAGCTGCATTAAGCCGGTTCATTTCAAAGCTGTCAGATCTTTGTAAGCCATTCTTCGACACAATACGGAGCTATGGGAGACAGGTCTGGGGGGACGAACAGCGACAAACACTGACTCAATTAAAAGAGTATATGCAGAATCCACCAGTCATGTCTGTTCCTGATCCAAGAAAGAAGCTATTTTTATATCTTGGAGTTTCTAGCATTGCAACAAGTGTCATTTTGATTCGTTACAAGGAAGGAGTGCAGTACCCCGTGTTTTATGTTAGTAAAACGATGACCGAGGCTGAACGAAGATATTCGAAGGCCGAACGGGTAATACTTTCACTCGTTAATGCCAAGAGAAAGTTGCGGCATTATTTCGAGTCCCATCCTATAGTCATTCTGACAACTTTCCCAATCAGAGTGCTCATGCACAAGCCAGACCTCTCGGGGAGAATAACGAAATGGGTCATAGAGTTAAGTTCATTTGACATAACATATGAGCCCAGAACAGCAATCAAAGGGCAAGTGGTAGCAGATTTTTTGCTGGAGTGCGATTCAAAAGATACAGTGGAAGACCTTAGAAGATGTCCATGGAAGCTCTACGTAAATGGCTCCTCCAACCAGATGCGGGCAGGTATTGGGATCAAATTGCAAACGCTAGAGGGTACGTGTACACACAAATTTTGTAAGTCTGCAATAGAAACAAAATATGGAGCAAAATAGAATTTTATTAATTTATGAATGTGGAGTGCAGTCCTTTGTAATATTTTTTACAAAAAAAGAATGGTCCTCTGATTCGATCTCCTTGTTTTTGGTTGGTTGAATCCAAGGGCTGCACGAGCTTGTTCTTGAATCACTGTGGAATTTGATGAAGAACGGCACGTTGTTGGATGTGCTTGATGTTCTTCGCTTTTGGGTTTCAATTCTGAATTTGTGTCTGAATTCTGAGTCTTTGGATTTTTGAGTCTCTGAACTTCTGAATTCTGAATTTGTGTCTGAATTTGTAGACTTCTGAATTCTGAATTTGTGTCTGAATTTGTAGACTTCTGAATTCTGAATCCTCCCCCTTTCTTCCTCCAGGCCTCTATTTATATGCTTCTTGGATTAAAAGGATGATGACACGTGTCATCTCCTAATAAGGATAAAACTATAACTGGGCCGGGCCGGTTATATTGTGATAATTATCCTTAAAGATAATTATTCAAAATATATTTTATTAGGAATAATTATCGTTTCATTTAATTATCTGGGCTGGGCTGATTAAATAATTTAAGTGGACCAAGCCTGGTAAATTAAATAATTTATTTAAACATTAGGCCTATATTTAATGGGTCCATTCGTTAAAACCAAAGCCCACTAAATTTTAATGTCTACAGTATGTCCTTGAGCAAAGCGCTCAGACTTGAATTCCGAGCCACTAATAATGAAGCAGAATACGAGGCGTTGCTCAATGGACTAAAGTTGGCCAAAGAGCTGAGGGTCAGCAACTTAACTGCTTTTAGTGACTCACAGTTAATTGTCCGTCAAGTGAATGGTGATTAAGAAACCAAGGACGAAATGATGGAAGTATATCGTTCTGCCGTGCTGCATGCAGCCAAAGGCTTTGAGAAAATTGAATTCATCCGGTTGCCGAGAGAGCATAACGACGATGCCAATCAGTTAGCATGCAGTGCTTCGAATTTTGGGGAGACATTGGCAAGGGTGATTCCAATAGGTATACTGAGCCAGCCATCCATCTTCGAAGAGCCTACAGGCTCCGATCCTTGGCAAGTGAATCTCATACCATATGAGCCGAGTTGGATTGATCCAATCATAACTTACATTCGGGATGGTACTTTGCCCGAGCAACAGGAAGAGGCTAGGAAGGTCAAATCGAATGCTGCAAAGTATGCCACAGTGTATAACCAGTTGTACAGAAGATCTTTTTCCGGGCCATACTTGAAATATGTCACCCCTATAGAGGCTCGGCAGATATTGCGAGCTATTCATGAAGGTGTATGTGGAAATCATTCCGGGGGAAGATCTTTAGCGCACAAAGCAATGACACAGGGGTACTTCTGGCCGAACATGTCAAGAGATGCGGAAGAGTTCTCTAAAAGGTGTGACAAATGCCAAAGATACGGACCATTGATCCACCAACCACCTGAGGAGTTGCACGTAATGGCCACACCATGGCCTTTAGCACAATGAGGGTGGATGTGGTTGGTCCTCTGCCAACTGCAAGAGCTCAGAACAAATATGTGTTGCTGGCAATAAATCACTTTACTAAGTGGGGGGAAACGGCTAAACACTTCATTTTGTGACAAGCCTCTGGCCACTTCAATATCCTTGGGAGTCCACATATTCCTATAATATGCCATGGCAGTAGGACCATCCCTGAACATTGTCTCGCTAGGCTTCACACTTGTCCCATCCGCTCGGATGAACCGAGGACTCCATGGCGCCATTACAGAGGTAGAAGCATTGGCTGTGACAGACCCAGAGGGTGGAGGGGGCCTGATTAGTGGGGACACGGGCGCATTCGGCCCAGAGGTGCGAACCCTTCTGCTTTGAGGGATATAGACCAGATGTACCCTCAGGCAAAGGCTTTTTCCTCTCTCCTTTTCACGAGCAGCAACAGTGGTAGCGCTCGGAGGGTTGCTGACTAAGGAAGTTGTGTTCAGATTGGTAGGCAGAACGTTGATGACCGGGCTGGCAGTTACCACGGTCGGATTGATAAGAGAGGAAGTGCTAGAGATAGTGGCAGAAGAAGATACCGAGGCAGGAGAAGAGGTAGCAGCAGAAGCATCAGCGGTCCTTAGAGGGTCCTTCTTTGTAATACCCCTAATTTTAAAGAACAGTTCTGGAATTTGTTTTAATTATTTATGTGCATTTTTAAAACATTTATCTGTTTGTTTTTATTAATTAATTATTTGCTTGATTATTTGAATTAATTGATTTAAATGTAACATTTGTGTTAAATTGAATTATTGTTTAATTGTGTTTTAGTTTAATTACTTGTATTTTTAATTAAATTAAAGGATTTGTGTATGTTTAGCCGACATAGATTAAAACTTAGGTTTTCTTGGGTCGACTAAGGGTTTCATTAGGGCTCTAATTATACAAGGATTAAGGTTGGAGTATTGAGCCTATAAATATATTCTTTATGTGGGTTTAGGGTTTTAGAAAACAAAACACATAAACTCTTTTCACGTTACAGAGGGATACAGAGAGTTGTGAGGGCAGAGAAACAGAGAGGGAGTTTGAGTAATTTACAGAGAGGCTTAAAGTGGAAGGAGTGGAGTGCTTCTGGGTTGAACCAAGAGCACCGGAGGAGTGGAACGATAGTCTAGGATGTTTTCGAAAACTTTAGAGACGGTGGATTACAGTTACAAAATCTGAAACTACAGGCAAATCTCTGTTTTTCTCTCTCCCGTTAATTTATGTTTTGTGCATGCCTAGTTAAGACTCTAGGGATTAATCAAAGATTAAAATAGATAAAACGAATGCTATGATTCATCTAATATGCATGTTTAAATCAGTTTTTAGTTCCATTGAATTAATCTGTTTTAGTGTTGCTTAAAAGTGTTAACTGAAATCTTGTTGCGGATTATTTTTAAATCTGTGTTAAATTCTTGTTGTGAATATATATTAATGTTTGAGGATTGGTCTGAGACATTAAACGAACCCTGGAATACGTAATTAACACAGTATTGAATTTCACCAAATTAATCTGTTGTGGGTTGCTTAAAATTTCAGACTACGGTTCTGTGATCGTTGCTTCTAAACCTGTGTTACATGCATGCTATCGTTGAATATCAGTGGTTTAATATGTACCTAGGACTAAGATTGAACCTAGAATAAAAATTAAAACATGTTGCAGAGGCTCTGGTAATCACCGGAATCAGAGAAGACGAAGCTGGAACGGACAACGGCTGCTAAGGGAGGGAGAGCAGGCTCCCAAAACCCTTAGAGCCGGCTCCCAAAGAGTTGGAGCCGGCTTTAAGTGATTTAGAGCAGGCTCTAAGTGTTTTAGAGCAGGCTCCAAATGGTTTTGAGCAGGCTCAAAGTTTTTAAAGAGCCTGCTCCATCTTAAAACGCACAGAATTGAGTTTTAGGGACTTTTTGGCTGAAATTGGATTTTCTAAAATTATTTAAAGGCTACTAGATGTTGTAATTTAATGTTTAAGACTTATAAAAATGTTGGGAAGCATGATTATAAGTAGGAATTGAGAACAGAATTAATCTAAGATTAAACAGTGAACTCGTGGGTGGATGATTTGAAAATTAATTTCTATTGTCTACTGTTTTTTGAATTTTATTTCTCTGTAAAATCTTAAATTGCGAGACATGTTTTTAGCTATGATATAAGCATATAGTAGTTAAATATGTGTATGTTTAATTGGAATTAACTGATGTTTAAAATCTGCCATACAATGCATCAGTTATGGTACTATATGGAGAAGTAAATTGTATATTTTTAATTTATCAATTTAAAGGACTGGAATTGGGATTCTAAAATTTTTATTGGATGCATAATTTAGTTATACACATGTTAAACTGTATTTATGCAAATTTTGGAGTATGGTTGATTAGTATCAAATACTGTTTTCGTCAACTATGTTAACTGGAGGAGCTAAATGTACAGTCTTTTCATTTATATAAAGAACTGTAATGAGATGTCTAAATATTATATTGGATGCATAAATTCATTGTATACATGCTAAACTATATTTATGCTTATTCTGGGATGTGGTTAATAAATAATTATACTTTGTTATTAACTACGTAAACTAGAGGATGGTATGTACCGGTATAGGACGGCGTCATACTAGGTACGAATTAGTCAGACACTCAGCCCTACCTAAATTTGGATTAAGGTATGAATTAATCATAAAGGCTAAGTCCATCACCTACTTGTGTTATATCAATTGAGAATTGAATGACCTACTATGGTTTCAGGATGGATTTGTTATACATATATTAGACCACTACACAGATGGATGGTATTTTGTATTAGGAGGAGTATGGACTTTATATATATATATATATTATATAGTGCCGTGGTATGAGCTTGAGTCTCATGACCATGATTAGGGCGCGTATATTGCCTAGGATGGATAACTAGACATATGTGTTGTTCCTTGGTAGGTCTAGGTACTCATGCCCACCTTAGGGTGCGTATTTGCATGTTGCCTTCTATTCAGGCTAAGACAGACTTACTGGACTAGCGAGCGTCCTATAGTGTGTACTATATACATATATGGACTACTCTAGCTATTGTTGAGTCTTCCTAGTATCTATTTGTGTATCAGATTACTATTGGATTGTAGTAGATCAGGACTTGTATGTGGGCCTGACCCACTCCTTTAATTTTCAGGTGTTCTTCAGTTCCAGGGTTAGAGCATGGACGTGCAGAGCAGATACATATATTCATTCCTCCGATTATGTAGGAATCTTCTCTATGATAATTTCAGATTTTATTTTTATTATTTCAGTTTTTGTTTGAGAATTTTAATAAGGGGTCCAATGGATGGATTCCCGAGTTGTAAACTTATGGAGTTTTGGATTATCGGATTTGATTAATTATGATTCAAGGATTTCCTTTTAGTTTCTTTCAGCTTATTAAATTATTTCATATTTCACTTTGTATTATGTGTTCAATTTAAAATACCTTAATTGTTTGATATCCCTCGGGTTTGGGCCTTGGCCTGATCAACCCATGTCTTAGATCCGAGGGGTATCACAGTTGGTATCAGAGCACTCTAGGTTCAAGTGTCTCTAGGATTTTATCGTATAAGACTTTCGTGTAGCGTTTTCTCTTGATTAGAGCTTAAGTATTAAGATTCATTGTATTCTTTACGGTTCAGTTTAGTCATGTTGATGTCTGTCTTTCTGTGTTAACAGAATGGTTAACGCAAGAACCAGACGGAATAATCGGCAACGAAGGGAAGCGGCCCGTAGGCAGCTTCAGGAGGATGAAGGTCAGTTTTATGAGGAGCAGGAGGAAGTTCAGGAGACTCGGGATCAGGGAGGAGATCCAGAGTTTCCTCCTCACCTTAATGACCTTATTGCTCTTGCTATAGAAGCAGGAGTAACGACTGCACTTTGGAATCAGCCTCAGGTACAGCCGGCACCGTTACCAGCACTAATACCAGCACAAGTTGTTCAGACTGATACTTAGGAGAAGGCTAGGAGTTCTTTTATAAAGGGGAGCCCACCTGAGTTCACAGGCTCCACCGATGCGAGAATAACTCACCAGTGGAAATAGGACATCGAGCGATATCTTCATTTGGTTCAGTACACAGAGGTTTAGAAGCAAATGCTTGCTACCTTCAAGCTAGTTGGGGATGCACTACAGTGTGGGAGTCAGTTACCACCATAGAGAAGAGGATGACTTTGACTTATGATGAGTTCAGTGCACGCTTTGAAGAAAAATATTTTCCTTCTGTAGTCAGGGCAGCCATGAAGACTGAGTTTCTCAATCCGCAACAAGGAAACATGACAGTGGCAGAGTACGAGCAGCAGTTCACACGCTTGTTTCTCTTTGCACCGGAAGAAGTGGATACAAAGGAGAAGAAGCGCAACAGTTTCGTTAAGGGACTGATGTGGTTTATCAAGAGAGCTATTACTGGTAGTCCAACCTATACTACCTATGCTCAGGTGGTAGACGCCGCTCTATAGCAGTATTAGTTGATCGTGGATATCAGACAGGCCAAGGGTGAAAAGCGGGGTGACAGAGACTCTGCTAATCAGTCAGCTGAAAAAGGGAATGGGAACGGTCACTGACAGAATGACAAGGACAAGTTCCAGGGACAACAGCCTTGGAAGAAGCACAAGGGAGGATCAGATGCTCCTAGGGATGTGGCACCTATTCAGCGACAGCAGAATGGGGGACCATAGGCAGGACAGGGACAGCCACAGGCTAACCGACAGAGGAGGCCATTTGGTACTTTCCAGGGTAGTTATTACACTTATGGAGAGTATGGTCACACTTCCAGGCATTGTCCTTCAGCCAGACAGGGACAGAGACAGGGACAGGGATAGCATGTGCAGTAGGGGCAGAGGGCGCCAGTGCCTTTACCAGCTCCACAGGTTCCACGGATTCAGGAACAGACTTATCCAGCTTTACCAGCGTCACCGCAGCCTCAGGGACAGGCACCACAACAGCTACATTATGGCTGGGTGTACAACCCTATGCCACAGGATATGCAGGCACCTCAGACTGTTGAGGGTAAGTTTCCTATACATGGTTTTCATGGATGTGTTTTATTTGATACGGATGCTACACACTCATTTGTAGCTAGGACTTTTGTTACTTTTTCAAGGATGACTACTCGGGTATGCAATAGACCATAGGGTATTTCTACACCGTTGGGCGATACAGCCATTCTTCATGAGAGTGATGGACCTGTGGCACTAGATATTGGCAGACTCAGGTTTCTAGCCAATCTATTGGTCCTGGACATGCACACTTATGATGTGATACTTGGGATGGATTGGTTGTCTCACTACCATGCCTAAGTTAATTGTTTTGATAGGTCTATTGTGTTTACCCTACCTGGTTAGGACATGCATTCTAGCGGAGTCAGTAACACCTATTTGTTCCATGTGGAGGAAAAAACAGAGGAGGGGACTATTGTATCATTGGATAACATACCGATTGTACAGGATTTCTCGGATGTATTTTAGGAGATTCTAGGATTGCCACCTAGTCGCGAGATCAATTTTATGATAGACTTAGCTCCAGGCACTACGCCTATTGCTAGGACACCCTATAGGATGGCACCGGTGGAGATGAGAGAGCTGAGGGATCAGATTCAGCAATTACTCAGCCAGGGTTTTATTCGTAGGAGTACAGCACCTTGGGGAGCACCGGTTCTATTTGTGAAGAAGAATGATGGTTCGCTTCGCCTGTGTATAGATTACAGGGAGTTGAATAAGGTTATTATTCGTAACAAGTACCCTCTACCCAGGATCGATGATTTGTTTGATCAGTTACGGGGAGCTACATACTTCTCCAAGATTGATCTACATTCTGGCTATCATCAACTGAGGGTTAGGGAGTAGGATGTTCCTAAGACATCATTTCTTACGAGATATGGTTCTCATGAGTTTCGTGTCATGCCATTTAGGACGACTAATGCACCTGCAGTGTTCATGGATTCATGAACAGAGTCTTTCGGGCTTATTTGGATCAATTTATCATTGTCTTTATTGATGATATCTTGATCTATTCTAGGTCTGAGGATGACCATGCTAGACATCTTCGAATAGTCTTACAGACGCTTCGTGAGCACCAATTATATGCCAAGTTCGAGAAGTGTGAATTTTGGCAGTGGGAAATGAAGTTTCTGGGTCATGTGGTGTCAGAAAGGGGGTTAGCGGTTGATCCAGCCAAGGTTTCAGCTATGGTAGAGTGGGGACAGCCTACTTCACCTACCGAGATTCAAAGTTTTCTCAGTTTGGCAGGATATTATGGTCGGTTTATCCAGGGGTTCTCCAAGATAGCAGGACCACTCAGTCATCTGACCAAGAAGGGTGTACAGTTCGTGTGGGATGAGCACTGTCAGCGAGCTTTTGATGAGCTGAAAAGGAAGTTGACTTCTGCACCGGTTTTGGCTACTCCACAGAGCGGGTTAGAATATCTTGTCTACACGGATGCTTCGTTGCAGGGTCTTGGATGTGTTTTAATGCAGGAGGAGCGACCGATTTCTTATGGATCTCGAAAGCTTAAGCCTCATGAGCTTAATTATGCAACGCATGATTTGGAGTTGACAGCTGTGGTCTTTGCCTTACGTATTTGGAGGCATTATTGGTTGGGTAAATCCTTCAGGTTATTTAGTGATCACAAGAGTCTGCAGTACTTGTTCACTCAGCGGGAGCTGAATATGAGACAGCGCAGGTGGTTGGAGTTTGTGAAAGACTATCATTTTTCTATACAGTACCATCCAAGGAAAGCAAATATGGTAGCGGATGCACTCAGTCGCCGACCTGTTGCTAGTCTTTCTGCTCTATTCACTACTAAGTGGAATGCATTGAAGAAGGTAGATGAATTGTCGGATGCGTTCATGGCTTGTATAGTAGTTACACCTTCTTTCATTCATAAGGTTTTGAAGGCACAACTCACGGATCAGCAGTGCATTGACAAGGTTGCAGAGATAGCTTCCGGAGAGGTTCCATTCTACTATGTTGGGGCTGATGGAGGTTTGAGGTAGAAGGGATGGTTAGTGGTACCTTCTGCTGATGATTTGAAGAAGGATATGATGACTGAGACTTACCACTCTGAGTTCTCTGTTCCTCCAGGAGGTGATAAAATGTATCAAGATATGAAACGACAGTTTTGGTGGGCAGGTATGAAGAGGGACATTGCTCTTTTTGCCTCACGATGTAGTACTTGTCAGATGGTCAAGATTGATCATCAAAGGCCGCCAGGAGCTCTATAGCCACTACCAATACCGGAGTGAAAATAAGAGAGCATTGAGATACCCCTCGGATCCGAGACACGGGTTGATCAGGCCCAGGCCCAAACCCAAGGGAATATCAAACAATTAATATTTTATAATGAACACGGAATACAAAATAAATTAAGAAATGAAATTAAAGCTGGAAGGAACTAAAAATAGAATCCGTAAAATATTATAATTATTAAAATCTATCAAACCCAAACTCCAAAACTCCATCAGTTTACAACTTGGGAATCCATCTCTAGTGGACCCCTATTAAACATCCAAACGGAAGATAGAACAATTGTAATAAACATCCAGAAATAAAACTATAGAGAGAGCCCTACATCGTCGGAAGAGTGAATAGAGACCTCTGCTCAGCACGAACACGTCTAAGCCTGGAACTGTCGTGTACCTGAAAAATAGAAGTGGGTCAGGCCCACGCGCAAGTTCTATACTACTACAATCCAAACAGAGGCCCGATACGCATGTACATCCTAAACAATTCAACAATAGATAATAGTCCGTAAATATATATATATAGTCACACTAAAGGACTTTCACTGGACTACAGGCCGGTCTCAACCTGAATAGAGGTAACATGCTAAAATGCACACGAAGTGGGCATATATACCTATACCTAAACAGGGTACACCTCCAACCATCGTAGCCAGCTATACATCCCGATGCATATACGCTCCCTAGCCATCGGTCCTGAGGCTCAAGCTCATACCGAGGCACCATAACAGTACATATATAAAATCCATCCAAAATCCCTGGTATTGCCGCTCAACAAGTAGTTGCCATGACAATACAAATCCACGGGACTTAACTTTTAGTTAATCCCATCCTTATTCCAAGTAGGTGGGTAATGGTATTGTTTTAAAAACCAAACCCATCCTTAGTATGCCACCGTCCCATACTGGTGCCTACTTCCCAATCCTCCAGTAGTCAATGATACCAATAAATCAAGCATATATTAACTAAATTCCAACATCCAACATTCAATGTTAGCAGCGATAAAATAAGCATTGATAAACAGGGTCACAACAACAACATATACATGCCCAAATTAAGTTTGTTCCCTTTAGTCTGATATAAAGACAGAATTAATTAAAACTTCCATTTAACACCTTACAAATGACATACAGATATGTAGGGTATGTATCACAAAATCCTAACCTCCACAGTTGATACTAACTGTGATAATGTAAGCATCAAAACAATATTCACAGTATGTATGTAGACATGCTTAAATTATAGTGTTCCACAAAACCGATCTAGTGTTAAACTCAAATCCTCCTAGTATTTAAGTTCCAACAGTTGCTATTACAGAAGTTAAGATAGCTATCATCTAGACCCATCCTTCCAATAATTTATACTAGCAGTGGTAAGGAAAAACATGAACCATAGAACCACAATGCATCCACAAACATGCTCAGTCTAGGTTGAACAAGCATACAACACTACTGTAACTATCAGTTTCATAGCAAAACAGATATCATTTTAGTTTGGTTTAATCTTCATTAATCCTGAAATCATTTAAGAGTGCAAAGAGTATGAAGCCTAAGGGAAAGAGTAAGGATAGAATCTTGCCTCAGAAACTTTTGTTCAAAGTTCAACGTCGTCTTCTTAAAAAATCCCGGCGAGTTCCAAAACCTGGTCACTGTTCACGGGTACGAAACACTATTCCCGAACTCAAAATCTGATCTTAACCGTTCAGATTGTGCGACACTGAGTCATGAACCTATACTCCAAATTTCAGCTCGATCGGACCACGGACAAAGCAGAATCGGATGTTTGATGAAATCTGGGCAGAATGGAAAAAACCTGTGCGACCCAGTTACTGTTCACGAGTACGAATCACTGTTCCCGAGGTTAAACTCTGATCTCCACCGTTCAGATTGTGCGTCACTGAGTCATGAACCTCTCTTTCAAAATTTAGCTCGATCGGACCACGGACGAAGCGGGATCGGATGTTTGATGAAATCTGGGCAGAATGGAAAAAAACCTGTGCGACCCAGTTACTGTTCACGAGTACGAATCACTATTCCCGAGGTCAAACTCTGATCTCCACCGTTCAGATTGTGCGTCATTGAGTCATGAACCTCTCCTCCAAAATTCAGCTCGATCGGACCACGGACGAAGCGAAATTGGAGCTTTGATCAAACCTTGGCAGAATGTGAAAAACTGCGTTTTTACTTCTCCACTTCCACAAAACGTGTGCTTGGTTTAAAAAAAACCCTACACAGACGTCTACCTTATACTTATAGAGTTTTCCTAAACCCTAGGTTCATTTAAGTCCAACTCACAATCCTAACCGGCCCATCCAATTAATGTAGAAACCTACGACGGTTATAATATAAAACCCTAATTTATATTGTAATTAAAACCCTAGTTAGATGTATTTACCTAATTACCCTATTCACCATTAAATACTTAACAAATAATCTAATTGAACAAAATAATAATTAGTAAACCCAATTAAACCAAATAAGACACACATAAAATAAGACACACATAGAATAATTAAACCAATTACACTTAAACTATTAATACCAATTAAATAATTAAAACACTAACAAGTAATTCCAATCAAATAACTAAACCAATTACACTTAAACCATTAATGCCACTTAAATAATTAAAACAGTAACAAATAATTCCAATCAAATAACTAAAAATAAATATCATTTAAATAAATTAAATCACCATAAAAGAAATAAATTAAATCACCACAAAAGAAAATAGTTAAGCACCTAATAAAAAAATAATGACACATAATCAAATAAAATGCACTTAAATAATAAATTAAATACCATTAAATACCAGGAATATCCTTTTTTAAAATTAGGGGTATTACATTCTTCCCCCCTAACAAAAGGAATTCTGTCCTCGGAATTCACTCTTACCTTCTTCCAATATTTCAGGAAACCGTGAGTGAATGACATCCTCTCGTTCCCAAGTGGACTCAGACTCATTGTGATGACTCCACTTAACACGAACCAAAGGAATAACCTTATTACGTAGAATCTGATCTCGTCGGTCGACAATACGACACGGTGGCTCTAAATAAGTTGTATCCGGCTGCAACGCAATCTCCCCAACATCGATATGCTGATACCGATCCTCATCTTGAAGAAATTTCCGCAACATGGAAACATGAAACACGTTGTGGACGCGATCCAAAGTATCCGGAAGTGCCAACCAATAAGCAACAGCTCCAATGCGATCCATAATCATGAATGGACCAACAAATCGCGGTGACAACTTCCCTTTTTTCCCAAAGCGCATAACACCCTTCATAGGAGACACTTTGAGTAGAACCTGATCCCCAACCTGAAACTCCAAGGCCCGAGTACGACGATCAGCATAGCTCTTCTGCCTGCTTTGGGCAGTACGCATGCGATCTCGAATAAGAGCAATATTTTCATTGGTATCCTTGATGAACTCAGGACCTAAGAATCGATTCTCTCCAACCTCCATCCAACAAACAGGTAACCGACACGGTCGACCGTACAATGCCTTAAATGGTGCCATACCAATAGTCTTCTGGAAACTATTATTATAAGCAAACTCCACAAGTGGCAAATATTCCTCCCAGTGGCCCTTGAAATCCAGAACACACGACCGAAGCATATCTTCCATAATCTGATTCACCCTCTCAGTCTGTCCGTCAGTCTGAGGATGATAAGCAGTACTAAGGTGTAACTCCGTACCTAAAGCCTGCTGAAAACTCTTCCAAAATCCAGATACAAAGCTTGAATCCCTGTCCGATATAATAGACAATGGAATGCCATGTAGCTTCACAATCTCTGAAATGTAAAGCCTCGCCAACTGCTCCGAAGTGTAGTCAGTGCAAATAGGCAAGAAATGAGCTGACTTGGTCAACCTATCCACAATGACCCATATGGAATTATGCCCCTTGAAAGAATTTGGCAACCTTTCCACAAAATCCATAGATATGCTCTCCCATTTCCACTCCGAAATTGGTAGTGGCTGTAGAGCTCCTGGCGGCCTCTGATGATCAATCTTAACCATCTGACAAGTACTACATTGAGAAACAAAAAGAGCAATGTCCCTCTTCATACCTGCCCACCAAAACTGCCGCTTCATATCTTGATACATCTTATCGCCTCTTGGATGAACAGAGAACTCAGAGTGATGAGTCTCAGTCATCACATCATTCCTCAAATTATCAGCAGAAGGTACCACTAACCGTCCCTTGTACCTTAAACCTCCATCAGCCCCAACATGGTAGAATGGAACCTCTCCGGAAGCTATCTCTGCGACCTTGTCGACACACTGCTGATCGGTGAGTTGTGCTTGTAAAACCTTGCGAATGATGGAAGGTGTAACCACCATGCAAGCCATAAAAGCATCCGATAACTCATCCACACTCTTTAAAGCATTCCACTCAGTAGTGAATAGAGTAGAAAGACTACCAACAGGTCGGCGACTAAGTGCATCCGCCACTACATTCGCTTTCCCTGGATGGTACTGTATAGAAAAATGATAGTCTTTTACAAACTCCAACCACCTGCGCTGTCTCACATTTTACTCCCGCTGAGTGAACAAGTATTGCAGACTCTTGTGATCACTGAATAATCTGAAGGACTCACCCAACAGATAATGCCTCCAAATACGCAAGGCAAAGACCACTGCTGCCAACTCCAAATCATGTGTTGGATAATTAAGCTCATGAGGCTTAAGTTTCCGAGATCTATAAGAAATCGGTCGCTCCTCCTGCATCAATACACAACCAAGACCCTGCAACGAAGCATCCGTGTAAACAAGATACTCTATCCCGCTCTGCGGAGTAGCCAGAACCGGTGCAGAAGTCAGCTTTCTTTTCAGCTCATTAAAAGCTCGCTGACAGTGTTCATCCCACACGAACTGTACACCCTTCTTGGTCAGATGAGTGAGTGGTCCTGCTATCTTGGAGAACCCCTGGATGAATCTCCTGTAATATCCTGCCAGACCGAGAAAACTCCGAATCTCAGTAGGTGATGTAGGCTGTCCCCACTCAACCACCGTTGAAACCTTGGCCGGATCCACTGCTATCCCCTTTTCTAACACCACGTGACCCAGAAATTTCACCTCCCGCTGCCAAAATTCACACTTCTCGAACTTGGCATATAACTGGTGCTTACGAAGCGTCTGCAAGATTATGCGAAGATGTCTAGCATGATCGTCCTCCGACCGAGAATAGATCAAGATGTCATCAATAAAGACAATAACAAACTGATCCAAATAAGCCCGGAAGACTCTATTCATTAAGTCCATCAATACTGCAGGTGCATTAGTCGTCCCAAACGGCATAACTCGAAACTCATAAGAACCATATCGCGTGAGAAATGCTGTCTTAGGAACATCTTGCTCCTTGACCCTCAGCTAATGATACCCAGAACGCAGATCAATCTTGGAGAAATATGTGGCTCCCCTTAACTGATCAAACAAGTCATCAATCCTGGGCAAAGGATACTTGTTACGAATCGTAACCTTGTTCAACTCCCTGTAATCTATACACAGATGAAACGAACCATCCTTCTTCTTTACAAACAGAACCGGTGCTCCCCAAGGTGATGTACTCCTACGAATAAAACCCTGGCTGAGCAACTGCTGAATCTGATCCCTCAGCTCTCTCATCTCTACCGGTGCCATCCTATAGGGTGCCCTAGCAATAGGCGCAGTGCCTGGAGCTAAGTCTATCACAAAATTGATCTCGCGACTAGGTGGCAACCCTGGAATCTTCTGAAATACATCCGGGAAATCCTGTACAATTGGTATGTTATCCAATGACACAGTAATCCCCTCCTCATTTTCCTCTTCCACATGGAACAAATAGGTGTTACCGCCCCCTTTAGAACGTGGCATAGCTACTACATACATATCCTGACCAGGTATGGTAAAAATAATAGATCTATCAAAACAAATAACTTGGGCATGGTAGTGAGACAACCAATCCATCCCAAGTATCACATCATAAGTGTGCATGTCCAGGACCAATAGATTGGTTAGAAATCCGAGTCTGCCAATATCTAGTGTCACAGGCCCATCACTCTCATGTATAATAGTTGTATCACCCAATGGTGTAGAAATACCCTGAAGTCTAGTGCATACCCTCGTCCTCATCCCAGACAAAGCAACAAAAGTCCTAGCTACAAATGAGTGTGTAGCACCCGTATCAAATAAAACACGTCCATGCAAACCATGAATAAGAAACTTACCCTCAATAGTCTGAGGTGCCTGAACATCCTGTGGCATGGGGTTATACACCCTGCCATAGTGCAACTGCTGTGGTATCTGTCCCTGAGTCTGCGGTGGTGTTGGTAAAGCCAGATGTGTCTGTCCCTGAATCCGTGGAACCTGTGGAGCTGGTAGAGGCACTGGCGCCCTCTGTCCCTGCTGCACATACTGTCTCTGTCCCTGTCCTTGTCCTGCTTTAGGACACTACCTGTTGGTATGACCATACTCTCTACAAGTGTAACAACTACCCTGGAAAGTACCAAATGGCCTCCTCTGTCAGTTAGCCTGTGGCTGACCCTGTCCTGCCTGTGGTCCCCCATTCTGTTGCCTCTGAATAGGTGCCCCATTCCGGTGAGCATCTGAACAACCTTTGTGCTTCTTCCAAGGCTGTTGTCCTTGGAACTTGCCTTTGTCATTCTGCCGGTGACCATTGCCATTCCCCTTTTCAGCTGACTGATTAGTAGAGTCTTTATCTCCCCGCTTCTCACCACGAGCCTGTCTGATGTCCACAGTCAACTGATACTGTTGTAGAGCGGCGTCTACCACCTGAGCATAGGTAGTATAGGCTAGACTACCTGTAATAGCTCTCTTGATAGACCACATCAGTCCCTTGACAAAACTGTTGTGTTTCTTCTCCTCTGTATCCACCTCCTCCGGTGCAAAGAGAGACAAGCGTGTGAACTGCTGCTCATACTCCACCATTGTCATGTTTCCCTGCTGCAGACTTAGAAACTCGGTCTTCATAACTGCCCTGACTGCATAGGGAAAATATTTCTCATCAAAGCGAGCACTAAACTCATCATAAGACAATGTCATCCTCTCATCTAAGGTGGTAACTGACTCCCACCACTGTAGTGCATCCTCAACTAGCTTGAAAGTAGCAAGCATCTACTTCTGAACCTCCGTGCACTGAACCAAACGAAGATGACGCTCAATGTCCTGTTTCCACTGGTGAGCTGCTCTCGCATCGGTTGAGCCTGAGAACACAGGTGGACTCCCCTTTGTGAAAAAGCTCCTAGCCTTTCCCCAAGAATCCGTCTGAACCACTGGTGCTAGTACAGGTGCCGGCTGTACCTGAGGCTGATTCTGAAGTGCAGTTGTTACCCCAGCCTCTATAGCCTGAGCAACGAGGTCATTGAGGTGAGGAGGAATCTCTGGATCTCTGACCTGGTCCAGAGTCTGTTGAACATTCTCCTGTTCCTCCTGAAACTGATCCATGTCATCTTGAAACCCAAGCCTTTGCTGCTCTTCCTCCATTTGCTGACACCGTAGGAGATATTGTTGCCTACGTGCCGTTCTTCTTTCTTTCCTAGTTCCTTGCATGTTCTGTCCATTTCTAGCGTTAACCATCTATTAACACGAAAAGACAGACGTCAGTACCCTTTCTATATGAACCATAAGGAATACAATGAATCCTAACTTAAGCTCTATTCAAGAGAAAACGCTACGCGGAAGACTTAATACGAAAACATCCTAGAGACACTTGAACTTGGAGTGCTCTGATACCAACTGAGATACCCCTCGGATCCGAGACACGGGTTGATTAGGCCTAGGCCCAAACCCGAGGGAATATCAAACAATTAATATTTTATAATAAACACGGAATACAAAATAAATTAAGAAATGAAATTAAAGCTGGAAGGAACTAAAAGTAGAATCCGTAAAATATTATAATTATTAAAATCCATCAAACCCAAACTCCAAAACTCCATCAGTTTACAACTTGGGAATCCATCTCTAGTGGACCCCTATTAAACATCCAAACGGAAGATAGAACAACTGTAATAAACGTCCAGAAATAAAACTATAGAGAGAGCCCTACATCGTCGGAAGAGTGAATAGAGACCTCTGCTCAGCACGAACACGTCTAAGCCTGGAACTGTCGTGTACCTGAAAAATAGAAGTAGGTCAGGCCCACGCGCAAGTTCTATACTACTACAATCCAAACAGAGGCCCGATACGCATGTACATCCTAAACAATTCAACAATAGCTAATAGTCTGTAAATATATATATATAGTCACACTAAAGGACTCTCACTGGACTACAGGCCGGTCTCAACCTGAATAGAGGTAACATGCTAAAACGCACACGAAGTGGGCATATGTACCTATACCTAAACATGGTACACCTCCAACCATGTAGCCAGCTACACATCCCGATGCATATACGCTCCCTAGCCATCGGTCCTGAGGCTCAAGCTCATACCGAGGCACCATAACAGTACATATATAAAATCCATCCAAAATCCCTGGTATTGCCGCTCAACAAGTAGTTGCCATGACAATACAAATCCATGGATTTAACTTTTAGTTAATCCCATCCTTATTCCAAGTAGGTGGGTAATGGTATTATTTTAAAAACCAAACCCATCTTTAGTATGCCACCGTCCCATACCGGTGCCTACTTCCCAATCCTCTAGTAGTCAATAATACCAATAAATCAAGTATATATTAACTAAATTCCAACATCCAACATTCAATGTTAGCAGTGATAAAATAAGCATTGACAAACAGGGTCACAACAACAACATATACATGCCCAATTTAAGTTTGTTCCCTTTAGTCTGATATAAAGACAGAATTAATTAAAACTTCCATTTAACACCTTACAAATGACATACAGATATGTAGGGTATGTATCACAAAATCCTAACCTCCACAGTTGATACTAACTGTGATAATGTAAGCATCAAAACAATATTCACAGTATGTATGTAGACATGCTCAAATTATAGTGTTCCACAAAACCGATCTAGTGTTAAACTCAAATCCTCCTAGTATTTAAGTTCCAACAGTTGCTATTACAGAAGTTAAGATAGCTATCATCTAGACCCATCCTTCCAATAATTTATACTAGCAGTGGTAAGGAAAAACGTGAACCACAGAACCACAATGCATCCACAAACATGCTCAGTCTAGGTTGAACAAGCATACAACACTACTGTAACTATCAGTTTCATAGCAAAACAGATATCATTTTAGTTTTGTTTAATCTTCATTAATCCTGAAATCATTTAAGAGTGCAAAGAGTATGAAGCCTAAGGGAAAGAGTAAGGATAGAATCTTGCCTCAGAAACTTTTGTTCAAAGTTTCAACGTCGTCTTCTTAAAAAATCCCGGAGAGTTCCAAAACCCGGTCACTGTTCACGGGTACGAAACACTATTCCTGAACTTAAAATCTGATCTCCACCGTTCAGATTGTGCGACACTGAGTCATGAACCTATCCTCCAAATTTCAGCTCGATCGAACCAAAGACGAAGCGGGATCGGATGTTTGATGAAATCTGGGCAGAATGGAAAAAACCTGTGCGACCCAGTTACTGTTCACGAGTACGAATCATTGTTCCTGAGGTCAAACTCTAATCTTCACCGTTCAGATTGTGCGTCACTGAGTCATGAACCTCTCCTCCAAAATTTAGCTCGATCGGACCACGGACGAAGCGGGATGGGATGTTTGATAAAATCTGGGCAGAATGGAAAAAACCTGTGCGACCCAGTTACTGTTCACGAGTACGAATCACTGTTCCTGAGGTCAAACTCTGATCTCCACCGTTCAGATTGTGCATCATTGAGTCGTGAACCTCTCCTCCAAAATTCAGCTCGATCGGACCACGGACGAAGTGGGATTGGAGCTTTGATCAAACCTTGGCAGAATGTGAAAAACTGCGTTTTTCCTTCTCCACTTCCACAAAACGTGTGCTTTGTTTAAAAAAAAACCCTACACAGACGTCTACCTTATACTTATAGAGTTTTCCTAAACCCTAGGTTCATTTAAGTCCAACTCACAATCCTAACCGGCCCATCCAATTAACGTAGAAACCTACGACGGCTATAATATAAAACCCTAATTTATATTGTAATTAAAACCCTAGTTAGATGTATTTACCTAATTACTCTATTCACCATTAAATACTTAACAAATAATCTAATTGAACAGAATAATAATTAGTAAACCCAATTAAAACAAATAAGACACACATAAAATAAGACACACATAGAATAATTAAACCAATTACACTTAAACCATTAATGCCAATTAAATAATTAAAACACTAACAAGTAATTCCAATCAAATAACTAAACCAATTACACTTAAACCATTAATGCCACTTAAATAATTAAAATAGTAACAAATAATTCCAATCAAATAACTAAAAATAAATATCATTTAAATAAATTAAATCACCACAAAAGAAATAAATTAAATCACCACAAAAGAAAACAATTACGCACCTAATAAAAAAAATAATGACACATAATCAAATAAAATGCACTTAAATAATAAATTAAATACCATTAAATACCAGGAATATCCTTTTTTAAAATTAGGGGTATTACAAGCATTTCTATGGATTTTGTGGAGGGATTGCCAAACTCTTTCAAGGATCACAACTCTATTTGGGTTATCGTGGACAGACTGACGAAATCAGCTCACTTTTTGCCTATTTATACTGACTACACTTCGGAGCAGTTGGCGAGACTTTACATTGCCGAGATTATGAAGTTGCACGGCATTCTATTATCTATTATATCAGACAGGGATTCGAGCTTTGTGTCAGGATTCTGGAAGAGTTTTCAGCAGGCCTTGGGTACAGAGTTGTACCTTAGTACTGCTTATCATCCTTAGACTAATAGACAGATTATGGAGGATATGCTTCAGTCGTGTGTTCTTGATTTCAAGGGCCACTGAGAGGATTACTTACCGCTTGTGGAGTTTCCTTATAACAATAGTTTCCAGAAGACTATTGGGATGGCACCATTTGAGGCGTTATACGGCCGACCGTGTCGATCGCCTGTTTGTTGGATGGAGGTTGGCGAGAGCCGATTCTTTGGTCCTGAGTTCATCAAGGATACTTCTGAGAAGATAGTTCTTATTAGGGATCGTATGCGCACTGCCCAGAGCAGGCAGAAGAGCTATGCTGATCGCCGCACTCGAGCTTTGGAGTTTCAGGTTGGGGATCAGGTTTTACTCAAAGTGTCTCTTATGAAATGAGTCATGTGCTTTGGGAAGAAAGGGAAGTAATCACCGCGATTTGTTGGTTCATTTATGATTACGGATCGCGTTGGAGCTGTCGCTTATCGGTTGGCACTTCTGGATAACTTGGATCGCGTCCATAATGTGTTCCATGTTTCCATATTGCGAAAATTTCTACGAGATGAGGATCGGTATCAGCATATCGACGTTGGGGAGATTGAGTTGCAGCCGGATGCAACTTATTTGGAGCTGCCATGTCGTATAGTAGACCGACGGGATCAGATTTTTCGTAACAAGGTTATTCCTTTGGTACGTGTTCAGTAAAGTCATCACAATGAGGCTGAGTCCACTTGGGAACGGGAGCATGTCATTCGCTCGTAGTTTCCTGACTTATGGGATAAAGGTAAGAGCGAATTCCAAGGACGGAATTCCTTTTGTTAGGAAGGAAGAATGTAATACCCCTAATTTTAAAGGACAGTTCTAGAATTTATTTTAATTATTTATGTGCATTTTTAATACATTTATTTGTTTGTTTTGATTAATTAATTATTTGCTTGATTATTTGAATTAATTGATTTAAATGTAATATTTGTTTTAAATTGAATTATTGTATAATTGTGTTTTAGTTTAATTACTTGTATTTTTAATTAAGTTAAAGGATTTGTGTATGTTTAACTGACATAGATTAAAACTTAGGTTTTCTTGGGTCGACTAAGGGCTTCATTAGGGCTCTAATTATACAAGGATTAGGGGTTGGAGTATTGAGCCTATAAATATATTCTTTATGTGGGTTTAGGGTTTTAGAAAACAAAACACATAAACTCTTTTCACGTTACAGAGGGATACAGAGAGTTGTGAGGGTAGAGAAACAGAGAGGAAGTTTGAGTAATTTACAGAGAGGCTTAAAGTGGAAGGAGTGGAGTGCCTCTGGGTTGAACCAAGAGCACTGGAGGAGTGGAACGATAGTCTCGGACATTGTCGGAAACTTTAGAGATGGTGGATTACAGTTTCAAAATCTGAAACTACAGGTAAGTCTCTGTTCTTCTCTCTCACGTTAATTCGTGTTCTGTGCATGCCTAGTTAAGACTCCAGGGATTAATCAAAGATTAAAATAGATGAAACGAATGTTATGATTCATCTAGTATGCATGTTTAAATCAGTTTTTAGTTCCATTGAATTAATCTGTTTTAGTGTTGCTTAAAAGTGCTAACTGAAATCTTGTTGCGGATTGTTTTAAAATCTTGTGTTAAATTCTTGTTGTGAATATATATTTATGTTTGAGGATTGGTCTGAGACATTAAACGAACCCTGGAATATGTAATTAACACAGTATTGAATTTCACCAAATTAATCTGTTGTGGGTTGCTTAAAATTTCAGACTACGGTTCTGTGATCGTTGCTTCTAAACCTATGTTCCATGCATGTTATCGTTGAATATCAGTGGTTTAATATGTACCTAGGACTGAGATTGAACCTAGAATAAAAATTAAAACATGTTACAAAGGCTCTGGTAATCACCAGAATCAGAGAAGACGAAGCTAGAACGGACAACGGCTGCTAAGGGAGGGAGAGCAGGCTCCCAAAACCCTTAAAGCCGGCTCCCAAAGAGTTGGAGCCGGCTCTAAGTGATTTAGAGAAGGCTCTAAATGTTTTAGAGCAGGCTCCAAATGGTTTTGAGCAGGCTCAAAGTTTTTAAAGAGCCTGCTCCATCTTAAAACGCACAGAATTGAGTTTTAGGGACTTTTTGGCTGAAATTGGATTTTCTAAAATTATTTAAAGGCTACTGGATGTTGTAATTTAATGTTTAAGACTTATAAAAATGTTGGGAAGCATGATTACAAGTAGGAATTGAGAACGGAATTAATCTAAGATTAAATAGTGAACCCGTGGGTGGATGATTTGAAAATTAATTTCTATTGTCTACTGTTTTTGGAATTTTATTTCTCTGCAAAATCTTAAATTGCGAGACATGTTTTTAACTGTGATATAAGCACATAGTAGTTAAATATGTGTATGCTTAATTGGAATTAACTGATGTTTAAAATCTGCCATACAATGCATCAGTTATGGTACTATATGGAGAAGTAAATTGTATAATTTTAATTTATCAATTTAAAGGACTGGAATTGGGATTCTAAAATTTTTATTGGATGCATAATTTAGTTATTCACATGTTAAACTGTATTTATGCAAATTTTGGAGTATGGGTGATTAGTATCAAATACTGTTTTCGTCAACTATGTTAACTGGAGAAGCTAAATGTACAGTCTTTTCATTTATATAAAGAACTGTAATGAGATGTCTAAATGTTATATTGGATGCATAAATTGGTTGTATACATGCTAAACTATATTTATGCTTATTTTGGGATGTGGTTAATAAATAATTATACTGTGTTATTAACTACGTAAACTAGAGGATGGTATGTACCGGTATGGGACAGTGTCATAGTAGGTACGGATTAGTTCAGACACTAAGCCCTACCTAAATTTGGATTAAGGTATGGATTAATTATAAAGGTTAAGTCTATCATCTACTTGTGTCATATCAATTGAGAATTGAATGACCTACTATGGTTTCAGGATGAATTTGTTATGCATATATCATACCACTACACAGATGGACGGTATTTTGTATTAGGAGGAGTATGGACTTTATATATATATATTATATGGTGCCGTGGTATGAGCTTGAGTCTCATGACCATGGTTAGGGCACGTATATTACCTAGGATGGATAACTGGACATAGGTGTTATTCCCTGGTAGGTCTAGGTACTCATGCCCACCTTAGGGTGCGTATTTGCATGTTGCCTTCTATTCAGGGTGAGACAGACCTACTGGACTAGCGAGCGTCCTATAATGTGTACTATATACATATATGGACTACTCTAGCTATTGTTGAGTCTTCCTAGGATGTATCTGCGTATCGGATTACTATTGGATTGTAGTAGATCAGGACTTGTATGTGGACCTGACCCACTCCTTTATTTTTCAGGTATTCGTCAGTTCCAGGGTTAGAGCTTGGACTTGCAGAGCAGATACAGATATTCATTCCTCCGATTATGTAGGAATCTTCTCTATGATAGTTTTGGATTTTATTTATATTATTTCAGTTTCGGTTTGAGAATTTTAATAAGGGGTCCAATGGATGGATTTCCAAGTTGTAAACTTATGGAGTTTTGGATTATCGGATTTGATTAATTATGATCCAAGGATTTCCTTTAAGTTTCTTTCAGCTTATTAAATTATATCGTATTTCACTTTGTATTCTGTGTTCGATTTAAAATACCTTAATTGTTTGATATCCCTCAGGTTTAGGCCTGGGTCTGATCAACCCGTGTCTCGAATCCGAGGGGTATCACATTCTTCCTACCAAAGGATAGGATCTTGAGTTGAATCATTGTGTTGCCGAGGACTAAAAGGGCAGAAAGGTTATCTGAAGTAAGGAGGTTTGAGCAGGAAGGGATGTTGTTCAGAACGTACTTCTTCAGGTAATTAACCCTATCCCTGCAAACACCATAACTCAAGTCATTGCAAGGAATGCCTAGGGAACGGCATAAGAAAGTGCAAAAGCGAGGAATATAAGTTTCACAGGGACAATCGTTCTTATGAGTTTTGTATTTCTTATACAAATAAACAGAGCACACGCCAAAGGCGCTCGGGATTGGATAATCCTTTGTAGCCGTGGAAGACCAGGCCCCCCTAACCCCTACTATGTTCTTTCTCTAACCCTTTTCAGATTTGATAGTGTCCTTACATATGGACTTCTTGTCAAATAGGTAGAAGTGGTAAAATGGTTCCTCAGTTCGGATTTTGCTAACCTTGTAACAGAGGAGAAGATTTATGAAATCAAGATCTAGACCTCTGTCACGGGTCAGAAATAGCATAACGGATATGATTCTAAGGAAATTTGGATTTACCTACAGAGGGGAAATCCCTAATCTATTAAAAACATAGCTAAAGAAGGGGTGCAGAGGGAACATAATGACATTAAAATGAAGATGGGAAAATAGAACTTCGCCGGGAAGGAGACCCGTACCAGTTCTAACGTCTACATCTCTGGGACATACCCTAATTTGATCATCACTAGGGAGATTAAGTTTCATGCGAAGCATGTCTAAGTCGATTGTCAAGATGAAAACGAATAAGAACTCTAGGAAAGTAAAGCGAATCCCCAGAAAGAAAAAGTAGAAGCGAAACTAACCTCGAAGATTAGAGACTGCGAAGAGCACTATGAGATCCCTGGAAAAGAAGCTTTCACAAGAGTTTGCCGGAAGCGATTTGATTTGATTCAAAAGGGACAAGCAAGGATTCGACTGTCAGCAAGGCAAGATGGAGACGGTAAAGAGGAATATAGGGGCATCTTTGAGACTTATAAAGATAAAATGGGCCCGAAGGCCGAAGCGTCAGGAAAATGATAGGTTTTTTGAATCTCAAGGCATCGTTTCTAGGTTCAACCTCCTTTTTCCCAAAAGATCTTCTTGAGCCGTCAAAGTCATGATTCGCAGCCATTAATAAATACCCCTTAATTTATTAGGGAGTAATTATGAGGGCAGTTGAGGATACCGAAGGGAGAGTGGGCCGGGTCTGACCTAAGAGGAGAGCATCGGGTTGGGCAGCAAGTTTAAGCCCAAGCTTGAAAACTAATGCCACAGGCCCAACACCAGATATCCACCGGATTGAGTCAAGCCCAAAAGGAAGAAGCCCCGAAGACTAAGAGTCCAACATAAGAAGTTAGTTATAACACTTGTAATTGCCTATAAATAGGCATAGAAGATATAGAAAAATTGTATAATGATTAGAGAGATCGGAAGTGATATTTTCTTGTATTTACAGATGTTTTGGTGAGATTAGATAGAGTTTATGCCTTGGTACTTTGTCAGACTTGATTACCATTGAGATAGTCTAAGGAACTCCAGTAAGAGATCGTATTTTTAAAATGATTGTTTATTATTTAAAAATTGAACTGGAGGTCAATAGGGCTAACTCGGATGGTAAGTTTGAAGTTGACATAATTATTGTCTTGTTACCAAACTCGTTCGACTCTTTTAGAGTGAACTAAATAAGGAACCAGTTTGAGTTCACACTTGCTGATATTCTTTTAGAATTGGTAACTGATGAAGGGATAATCAAAAGTATAAGCGTTCCTATCAATCTAACCTAGTTTATATCATCTTCTTCTAAGCCCAAGTGGAAGGGCAAAGGAAAGAGGAAGGATGATAATAGGACTAGGCTAGCACAAAACATGGGTATTCAAAAGGTTAAAGGGAATAAGGTATTGTATGTTGAGGGTGAAGGAAACTGTTTCTTTTGCCGCTAACTAAGACACTAAAGGACGAACTGTCTAAGCAATGACGTGGCATAAGAAAATTTATATTTAATTATTAAGCCATGTTATGTGGTTGTATCTATTAATTCCTGATGGATAGATTCTGGAGCCACTAAACATGTTTGCAATTCGTTGCAAGGATTTCAGGAATCCAGAAGGCTCGATGATATGGATATATATTTGTACTTGACCGATGTTAAAGTTGTAGCTAAGTCAGTGGGAGTATTACATCTGAAATTAGAGAGTATGAGGATATGAGTATTAGAGAACTATCTTTATGTACAGATGTTAGACGCAATCTAATTATTGTTTCACTTTTGGTTTATAAAAACTGTATTGTTATTTTGTAAAACTGGTTTTATAAAATTGAATAAACGTGCGATTTCTTCTGGTGCATTGAAAGATGGTTGATATATTATAACCACAAGCTTTTAATATTCATAGGATATAGAAACTAATGTTGCATCTTTTAGATTGAATGTTAAGAAGAAAATTTGTTATTCCTGGCTCATTGTATTTTTAGTGTATATTTTTGGGTTATAATCAGTCAAAATGAGATTCAAAGATTGGTCAAAGAAGGTTTATAACCTAGTGAGGCAGGGGAGCCTAAACCAATTTGTGAATCATGTATTGAATGATAGATAACCCTAAGGGCTTAATCAGCTAAATGAAATAGACATAAAGAATAATTGGAGTCGGTACACACAGACACGTGTGGTCTTATGAACATCCAAGCAAGATTACTCACGCTTTGGATAAATTTATCTGATGTGACACGAGTCTTAAACTTTTGGTATATTCTGAAAGTGTCAAGACTGATGTGGAGCACAGATCAAGTAAACTTATCAAAACAATTCGATCTGATCATGGATATGAGTATTTCTTGGGATAGTGCAAAGACTATATGGTCAATGAGAGTGCTGTATACTAGTTTTTCGCAATTGACGCTCAATGAATTGAGGTGTCAAATAGGAATAACAGAATTCGACTTAACATGGTTAGATCTATGATCAGTTTTGCTATATTATCTCTTTCATTTAAGAGTTTAGCATTAACGATATCGATGCGCATTATGAACTGCATTCCATCTTAGTCTGTCTCAAGGATACCGTTTGAGCTGTGTTTTTTACTAAATCTTAGTTTAAATCACATGCACATATAGGGTAGTCTTGCACATGTGCGTTTGATATGGACAAGTAAGTTGGAAACAGATTATATGCATGATAGACTATAAAGCACGGACACTCCTTCCAGGGGTCCCGTACTAGTGTCGGACACTTTTCGGACACCGACGCTCTTGTCCGAGGCTCGGACACGTGTCCGACACTTCTGTGAAGGGTCCAAATATTATTTTTTATTGGACATGCATGTCCGAGGCTCAGACACACGGTCCGACACTTCTGTGAGACAAAATTTATTTTTTCTCATTCTCTCTCAGTCTCTCATCTTCTTCAATTATCCCTCTACATGAACAAGATATATATATATATATATATATATATATATATATATATAAGTTACATCAACAAGACAGACTGAAAGTATATATGTTTATTCATATACATGTTTAGTTCATTATAGCTATGTCTCTTCTGCACATTTTCGTTTGGAATTTGGATCAACTTTATTTTTCATTTATTTTCTATTTTGTCTTGTCTATATTTTTTTTATAAAAGAGATGAAATTATTAAAATTGATTCTGTTCTTTGTTATTGTTTTATTTATCTGTACAAGATTCTAGTAATTATATTTTGAATATATATATATATATATATATAATTTTATAGGCGTATTCTCGCCGTGTCCGTGTGCTATTTTTTTGAAATTTTCCGTGTCGTCGTATCCGTGTCGTGTCGTACCCGTGTCCCGTATCCGTGTCCGTGCTTCATAGATGATAGATTTGAAGGCTACTCTAAAAAGCACTAGGATGGATTATTTTATGTTCTTAAATGCTAAAAGTTGATTATTTACACTTACTGTTTATCTTTAGAAGGATCATATTATGGATCATATACCTAGTAGAATAATGTTAGAGAATATGGTATGAATACCAGATGTACCACATATAAACATACTTATTATAGAGATTAAGAATTATATATGATTTCCCTATTGGTGCATCAGCATCATCTAGTACACAGATTCCTGCATCGGTACATTGATGTAGTGGGAGGATTATCATCCAATCCAATAGAATCATGTTTTTAGGTGAGACTGTTAAACATAAGTTGGACCTAGTGAGCTACACGGAAGCGTGAACCGATATGGATATAGATCGTTTTGACAAGTTGCTACGAAATCAGAGTAAGAATCTATCTATTCTAATAAAATCTGGGATCTTGTAGAACTTTTTAGTAGGGTGATACATATGGAAGGCAAGTTAATCTACAAAAGGATACCAGAAGATTTCTTAGTTAATAAATTATGGGTGTACAAAAGAATGTCATTATTTTTCTAATTCTATATATATTGATGACATCCTACTCATTTAGTATGATATGGAAAGTTTTGTCATCAGTAAAGAGGTAGTTGTTCAATTATTTTAAAATGAAGGATTTTTAAGATGTAAACTATATTCCTAGGATCAAGCTTTTGCAAGATCAGGTTAAAAGGAAAATAGGCTTATCTTAATAATCCTACATTGATAAAGTTTTTACCAGGTTTGGTATGCAAAACTCAAATAATGAGTTCTTGCGTTATTGACATAGATTGCTCTCTCTAGTAATTAGTTTTCCAAGACTATCAGAGGAGATTGAGCAAATAAGACTGGAATAATATGCTTCGGCATATGGGAGTCTCATATATGCCATGGTCTATACCAAACAAGACATCACTATATGATAGGGATAATCAGTACATATTAGTCTGAACTCGGACTTGATAACTGGTCTATTGTGAAAAATATCATAAAGTACCTTAGGAGAACCAATGATCTCATACTCGTTTATGGTATGATGATGTGGTTCCAGTCAGGTATGATAATTCTGTTTTCAAATCAGAAGAATATACTATGAGGTTCATGACTTAGTGTATGTTCACTCAATGGAGGGGAAATCAGTTAGTAGATTATTAAGCAGATTTCAACTGCTGACTCAAACCTGAAGGTGGAGTACATTGCAGCCTTAAAGGCAGCAAAGGAAGCCTTTTGGTTTGATCTCACTAATTTAGAGGTTGTGGAGCATACTAGCCTGCTTATCGAGATATATTGCTACAACAGTGCAGAAGTAGTCCAAACCAATGACCCAAGGTTCCATAGAGGAACAAGGTATACTGAGAGGAAAGTATCATGTCCTATATGATATTATCCGGCAATAAAATATGCTCATAGCTAAAACATTGCATTGCAACACAACTTTGTTGATCCATTAACAAAGGTGTTATCGATCAATAGTTTTGAATAACATTGGAGTTAGATGCAATTTGAATTGGCTATGAGGGCAAGTGGGAGCTGTTGGGATTTATATGCCCTGGTATAGCAAATTCCTATTTGGATTATAGTAACATATGTTTTTGACGTTTCTGAAATATTTATACTTGATACAATTGGTGAATTCAATGTATTATGTTTCGATTCATTATAGAATTGATAATGTCCACTTGATTACAAGAGATATTTATATATGTATGTGATGACGATCAATACATGAATATAAATAGTAATCATAAATTGTTCATAGTCGGTAATTATGGATGGACTCATAATTAATTAAAACTTGAACTAGATCCGCGTTAGGTTGAGATATATTGCGAGAGCCGTCGTATGCAATTGCTCCCTATCACTATCATGGCATTTGACTCTTAAGCATGAGAAAAGTATAAATTCTTTTATTAATTAATAATTACTTTGATTTGTTCGGCGGATACTTCGGGATTCTTAGACCGACACTTTGGGTAGTTATGTAATTAATAGTTAGAGGGTTATATTTTCAATATTTGCATCATTGCTACTTGTATTTATTTTGTATTGATTATGGTTGATCACAAAGTAAATTCAAAGGCCTTTGTGTGTTTTTAGACAAAATGATTTATTATATATTTATTTATTTAAATTATTATTTTTATCAAACAAATGCTTTTTTTGTGATCGAGCCGGAAATAATCAAAGGTACCAAAATAAATATATTAATTAAGTAATCAGATTGATGGCTTTATTTATCCGATAACTAATTATGCATAGAGGGGTCAAAGTGTAACATTGACTTAGAGGTTATTTATTATTTAATTGGAGTTCAATTAATTTCTTTTAGTGAAGTAGAAATTAATTTATGAATTAATTGAATTGGGTCCATGGACCGGACTAATTATTAATTTATTATAGCTAATAAAATAATAAGCCAAAAGGACTCTCACTCATAGCCTAACTTGATATTGGAATCCTATTAGATTTGAGACATGTGAATTAGAGATTGAGAAAGATTTATTGTTTATTTTTCTTTATCTTTATGTTGCCTATATATATATATGGTCTATGTATATTTTTAAGAGTGATTTTTGGAAGAAGGAAAAAGGAATTTATTTTCTCTCTCTAGAAAATTAGGGTTAATGTTCTCATCTAATGGAGGCTCCCACAAGCCTAGTTTTCCAAGATCATTCATGGAGGCTTATGAGTGATTCCTAAAGGTAAAACAATTACCAAGAAGATGGAGATCCAAGGAGAAGACATCTTGTTAAGGGATCTACAACAAGTGAGAATAATCACTTTAAAGGAAAGATTTAAAGGTTTACTCAGACTTTTGATGTAAGTATTCAATCTATTAATTGAATAATACATCATATTTTATTTTTGCATAAAACTTGTCTCTATGTGATGAATCAAGATCTATGAATCAAAATTCCTCGAATTTTTTTTTAAAACTAGCACGTTTCCCAACATATTGCTGCCTCACTTGCAAGTTGTCAAGTCATTTGGTGGCAAGGTATTGTGAAAAATCTCAAGTACAAGCAAGAAAAGCCAACAACATTATTTTGTGATAATAGTTCAACTATCTCTGTTACAAAAGACCCAGTTCTACATGGAAGGACGAAGCATATTCGCATCCAATATCATTTCTTAAGGGAGCTTGTAAATGAAGGAATTATTCAAGTTGAATATTGCAAGACGGATAAACAATTGGCAAATTTATTCACAAACCCTCTTGGTGAAATTTTTTTCAAGAAGAATCTTGCAAAGTTGGGAATGAAAAGCAAATTTGGTTTACGGGAGACATTGTTGAAAAATAAAACCAACTCATGTGTGGAATATATGAACTAACTCATGTGTAGAAGATATGAACTATAACTCACTGGGAGATAAAACACTTCTTTTAAAGCTAGTGTCTTATTTATTATCTTGTATTTTGTGTCTTTCTAGAGTCATATAGATGCCTATAAATACACGTTCTTGAATTCTTTTGTAAGTAAGAAGTAAGAAAGAAAATATATCAAAATTTGAGAATTTTATATAAAAGTTGTATTTGTTTCCTTTTTCATATTGAGTACCTCTTATATATAATTATATAAATATGTGATATTTGCAATATCATTGTTATCGAATGCTAAAACCATAAATTAATGAAGAGAAGTTTAAGTAATGACATGCACCTTTTTCAGATCTCCATTTACAGCTACATGACCTGTCAAGGTAAGAGAAAGACAAGAAAAGAGTAGAAAGTAATGGATATATCCATGTCTCAACATCCTTCCCTATTAATATAGCAAAGAAACCCAAGGCAAAAGAAATGATAATTTAATATTTGAGCCCAGAATTATATATAGCTGGATCGGATTCTCAACATCTTAAGATGGGTCCAATAAACATTCAGAATTTATATATAAATATTCTTTTTTCTTTCGGTAATTAAATAAATATTCTTTTTGGACACGTTAATTAATGAGTATGGTTCAAAAATGTTTATAGCGTTGTAACACGGTAAAATAGTATGATGATGTTAAATCTTAGAAAGACGTGTAGCCTGAGTACTGCATCATTAGTTACTTTGTGTTGCATCTAAGAGTGTAACAATTTAATAGTGCACAAGATCACACAGAAAGATATTATTAAAGACAGGAGAGGATCATTATAATCATTCTTGTTTTTAGTCCGGTATGAATGCAATCGGGATAAGAAGAGAAAATATAATATATATATATATATATAGGTATATGGACAATTCAGCGACACGTGCACCAGAAATATTATTATAATTGTGAAATGTCATTGCAACATCATGAATGACCTCATCAAGTATGACATCACAATAGTGTTTTATTGCACCAGAGAATTTGTAATTTGAAGTCTCCAAAATCATCATGAAATCATTGCTCATTGGGCACTGCATCTACTATTAATGGTCTGGTGCGAGCACTGGATCACTTGTCATCTTCCTTTCATGAATAAACCATGGACTTGGAGTGAATGGCAAGAATTTTCTAGCTTGCTCAACTCAGCTTGAAAAAACAATTTTAAAAATTCAGATTTTGGAAACAGAAGATAGATAGTTTACAGATAATTAAAAAAAAGAATTAACTAATATGAAGAACCGATCATATATTGCCATGATATTGTTCATCATTCCAGACTAATTCATATGGACAATTTGCTTCATTATATATGAAACTAATAGTCCTAACATTTTTTCTTTTTCTTTTTGGGAAGGTAAGTAGTATCAAAATACACACATGTCACCACTGAGACTCGAACTCTTGAAATTAAAAAAATAAGACCGTATTTGGTTTGTCTATAACTCCAACCAACCGAATCTTTTCGACTCCTGAACTCTTTTTAAAACAATGTGTTATATATATGTTCTTTGGTTTTAGTCCAAGTCCAATTTTAATTATTCACTTATTTACCGGGAAAAAAAAAAAAAAAAATGTCATGTATATTCTTTGGTTTTCCTATGAATTATTGACCTCAATGATGTAAATTGTGGTCTTTGGTGAGAGTGATGAATGAGTGGATGAAAATTATGGAAGCAAACAGAGGGGCTTTGAGCCATGAGATTCTGTTTCTCATTTATCTCAAAATGGACACCTGTTCTGCCAATTTTTTAAATTTGTATTGATATTTAGATAAAGTAATCAAAACCTTTGATTTATCTCACATATTTTATGATACTTTAATTAAGACTGAAGGTTTTGTTATCTTATGGCACTTCATCACCTTTTAAAATAAAAAATTTATAGTTCAAGTTCATATAGTTACATAAGTGGAGTGTGTGTTTCTTGCCCCTTAAAAAATTTACTTTAATTAATCGATTCCCAAATAATCAAAAACCTTATGTTGGTCTATCATATTTCACTATTTGCCCTAGTTTATATGTAATCTTCCATCTTTTTCTAATTCAAAAATTCCCTGTGTTCTTGCTGATACTCACCTTGGCCCACCTTGGCTCATCTTATCTGTTGACCGTGTGGATTAAAACATGGTATATATGACGTCCTTATTAATTTTTATTTGATTTGGAAGTGTTTCACCATTTGATTGATTTATACACTTGAATTATAGATTGGAGTTTCTTGATGGAGGAATCCTCAATAAAATAAAATCCATATAGTGTGACAAACTAGATAAATTGGCAATTCAAGTTGCATCACGAAAAATCTTACGTCTCATAGAGTTGCAATACATATTCACAAACACACATACACACACAAACATAGTATTCCTAAATCACGTACATTGGATTATCGTGCATTTTTATTTTTAATCATGCACTTCATCTTTTACAAATTTTCACCATCCATTGCAGGTAAGTCGATCTTCTCATTGATAAATAACAATTGGACTCCTGACAACATGTTTAGAGCTTCTCCATGAGAGTGAAGCTGAAATTATTTTTACACCCTTAGACATGGGTTGCGCTTTCACCACGACCTTGAAGTTGCGCTCCTGGAAGGCAGTAGAGAAGGAGAGACTCATAGGCTTGACAGTGATTTCCACTCCTTTGGGTGCTATAATGGTAGCATTGTAAATGGATGGAGAAGGACCAACATTAGTGACTGTCCTTTGGAAAACGACTGTGGTTGGGCGTTGAGTGTTTTTCAAGTGAAGTTGCATAGTGGGATAGTTAAGAGCATCATAACTTGTTGGAGGAGAATAATCCGAGCAATTCACATTTCCACTGAATAATAAGGTGAGAATGGATCCACTGTAGCCCTCCCGGCATAGAAATGGAATGTAATCCTCTTCATTATCAATATTGTAGACTAGGCCGGGGTTCACTGCTTTGGTTGGGTTCATTTGGCCAGCACCGTAGCCAAATTCAGCATCACTATCCACTGTTGGGCTCAAAGGTGTTGCTTTGACAAATATTTCAAGAAAGTTTAATTAAGAGCATGCATGAAAATTATATAAAAAGGGCTAAGCCAAGTACACGAGCCTCTCAACATATTATAAACAAATTTATGAGGATTATACAAATGAATTATACTATAGTGAAAACTTTATTGTAAGTAATTCTTATTTAAATTGCTTGGAAACTTTTGAAATTACATTGTAATATAAGTAATTCAAATCCTAAAAAAATTGGTGATGATCAACTTAGTTAAAAATCAAAAAAGAAACGAGAAGATAGGAGGTTGGTCTTACCAGTTGTCATTATAGCGGATTTTATTATAGCCGGGGGCCAATCCGGGTGGAATGACTTTACATAGGCAGCTACACCGCTAACGTGTGGACATGCCATAGAAGTTCCAGTATCAAATGCGAATTTCGAATGTTGGGTGTCACCTTTACGCCCAGTAAGAGTCACCAAAGGGGTGTATGCTGCCAAGATGCCGACACCCGGAGCTGCAATATCAGGCTGTTCCATAATACATCAAATGAGCAAGTTTATTTAACTACTAGGCCCAATTATGTATGGAAGAAGGTGCAAACCCTTAAAAGTAACACCAACACACACACACATAAACCTTGAGAATGTATTCTGATCCTGGACTTGGACCTCGAGATGAGGAAGGAGACATAAATGGAGCTGGGATTTTAACTTCTTCTGACTTGTATATCACTGCAGATGGTGATCTGAATGGCATAAAAACACCCAATCATTTCTTCTTATATTAAATAATCAAATATTTTATATCCTCATAAATCTTGTAATATAGTATATATAGCAGTGGCCTCGTAATAGAATATAGATATACCTTACAGAGTGTAAATAGTAGTCACTAATGGGTTCAGCTTCGGTGGAATTCACTGTGGTTCCAGGTGCCATGTAAATTAGGTCATAGTAAAGAATCCCGGTACCATAATTGTTGATAGTGCCAATCCCTCCAATGCTTTTGATATAAGAATCAGGTAGTTCCGACACTAAATTGCACAAGACAATCTTTCCTTTCACCTTGACAGGGTCTATTGAGTTTTCAATACAATTACTGTATATAAACCACACAATAAATTAAGTTCTAAAAAAGTAAGCCTTCATTAAGCAGATTATATATATATATATATATATATATATATATATATATATATATATTGATTTTCTTGAATGCTTAATTAATGGATGCATATACACCTTGCATTTAACTTGGTCGAAGATGTTTTGGCTGCATCAGCCCCCAAAACAAATGGGTACATTTTTCGCTTAGTATTGAATGCGTTTACTCCCCTTCCCTGCGTTGCCGATGTATTAATTAATTCTACTTAATTCACGATATGATTAAGACTGCAATAAATAAGTTGGGTTGAGTGCAGAGCAGCTAACTAGCTATTAGAGCTATAGATCAATCAGTCAAACATACCAGTAGCTGAATATATAATATTATTAATTAAATAAATAATGCTTACTGAAGTGGTTTTTCCATTGCCTAATACAACTTTGCTCCTGAATTGTCGATCCATACCAGTAGCTGCCACGGTTAATATCCAGGGTGCATGGTTTTTGACGGTACTGGGAGTTGGTCCATCATTTCCAGCAGAAGCAACAGTGATGACACCAGCTCTCATGGCCAAAAATGAAGCCACTCCATCAACGGTCAAGAGATCTTTCGATTGAGCACCAAGAGACATGGACAGTATATCAACACCATCACTGATAGCGGCTTCAATGGCAGCAAGAGTGTCCATATCTGAACAACCACCCTCTTCGCCTCTACCCCAGCACACCTTGTACATAGCAAATCTCGCCGACGGCACTGCTCCGCGTGCAGTCCCTCTACCAAGTCCATATACGCTTGCATTTGCTACAAGACGTCCCACAGCTGTTGATGATACATGGGTCCCATGGCCAACCACATCTACAGGCGACAATATTTCCCCAACTGGGAGTGGTTGTTCTTGGTCTAACTTGAAGAATTTGGCTCCTATAAGCTTGCTATAACATAACACCAACACTAATTAAAAAAAGCTCATCATCAAAATACAAACCACTACTCGCTTGCTCTGTTGCTTGTTTTGTTTTGTTTTGGTTGGTTGGTAATCTGTGTTAACTGTCCATTGTTGGCAACAAAAAATTAATACATCAAAGATTCATTGTAGCATTGTTAAAAAAAACGAAGCAAAAGAAAATACATCATAGATTCATTGAACGGACTAATTCTCACAAAATATCTTTACAATCTACTTCACAAGTTTCTATAATTAACATCTGAACTATTTTATTCCCCTCACCATTCACTTTGAATCATATAATGTGTTTGACAACTATAATTCGAGAGGTTGCTTTGAAAAAATAATGATATATATGACCAGTGATTCGAAATTAATGAAATATTTAATTAAGAAAACGAATTTACTTATTGCATCCTGAAAATTTAGCAAAGGGCCCACAACTTCCTCTCCATCTTGTCGGGGGAGGACCTAATCCATCATCCTTAAAACTCTCTGAATCTGGAGTTATACCTAGTCATGACACGTAATTAATAGACGTGTCAGCTTCCAAAAAATTTCATCAAATTGAATACACAAACACACACACACACACAACATTTCTAACCTGTATCTAGTACACCAACAATAATGTCGCTTTCCATTTTCAAATTTCTTCTTACTGATTGAGGAAAATCAAGGAAGTCCCACGATCTAGTCGTATGCAGTTTTTTATATTGATTTTTGAAAACAGTAAGCACCTCGTCCATGCCTAAAAATTCATAAATAGATATAATTATTATGTAATAACTAAACATAAAAGAATCATATAAAAGAAGTTTTACACATACTGGATAACTTTTTGACTTCATCTCCAGATAGTTTTGCTGCAAATGCATTGAAAATTTTGGTATAGCTATACACATGGGACTCCTTAGCATCGACATCACTGTTTCAATAGTATATGAACACACATGTGAACCCATCTAGATATATACATATACATACAATAATATATGTATGCACATTTGTGTGTGTGTGTGTATGGACATAAACAGCAAAACAAGAAGAAAAAGAGATAAAAAAAGAAAAAAAGAAAGTGGCTCAATCAACGAACCTTCCCTTCAATGTTGAGAGGATATCAATGTGTGACTTAAATAAAGATTCCTCGTCAAGTGGACGATCTCTTGAGAAGGGTGGACGATCTCTCAAGAAAACTATGTAAAATTCCTGCAAGTTAATATAATTATATGATTTTATTTAAGTATGTATAATATTTTTAATATTAATTGATATAGAATGATTTTTTTTTTAAAATGATTATATAACTATAAATTAAGGAAGAGAAGTTTAAGTTGTGAGATGCACCTTTTTCAGATCTCCATTTACAGCTACAAGACCTGTCAAGGTAAGAGAAAGAAGACAGGAAGAGAGTAGAAAGTAATGGATATATGCATCTTTCCACATCCTTGCTGCTAGTCTTCCCTATTAATAGCAAGAAACCCAAGCTAACATTATATATATATATAGGCTGATCGGAGACTCTATTTACAACATTTAATGATGGTCCAATCAAAATTCGGAATGTATAAATATTATTTTTATATTAGTCTACTAATGATTTAACTTCGTACTTGTAAACTAATATTATGAATGATTAAACAAACATCATAAGATCAAGATGATTTAATTAATTAATGCAAAAAAAGAGATTAAACTAAGAAAGGCCATCATGAAGCTAAAAGAATTGACCAGTGTAATTAGATCAATTTGAGGGGAGAGATTTACCTGTCTTTACAGCGGGCCAAGTAAATTGATGAATATGCGGGAATGAGGAGTAAGTAAGTTGAAAGAGATAACTTATATAGACAGATCAGGATTCTCTCTTCTACAACAATTTTAAATTGAAAATTGAATTTTACATTTAATAGTGTTGTAGCATTATAACACAATGAAATATATTATATATTGCATTGATGTTGCATCTTGGATATAGATTTGTTGCATGAGTGTTACATCATTATAACATTGCATTGCATTATAATAGTGTGTTGCAATATTATTTTAATGTGACAGAAACATGAGAGAATTGTTGCCTTAATTCTATATGAATGAAATTGTCATAAAGAAGATCCTGTTTTATATGTACAATCCAAAAAAATATGCACTAGATGCATTAATATTATAATTGTGGAATGTTATTGCAACATCATGAATGATGTCTTCAGCTGACATCACAATAGTGTTTTAATTATTGCGGTGGAGAATTCGCAAATTTTTAGTCTCCAAATCATCATGAATTCTGGAATGCTAAACATGATATATGGATTAAGGAAGAGAAGTTTAAGTAGTGGCGTGCACCTTTTTTCAGATCTCCATTAACAGCTGCAAGACCTGTCAAGATAAGAGGAAGAAGACAAGAAAAGTAATGGATATATCCTTCTTTCGACATCCAGCTTGCTGCTAGTCTCCCCTTTTAACAGCAAGAAACCCAAGCTAACATTAACAGAAAAATGGATAGGCAAAAGAAATGATAATTTAATTTCTAAGCCCAGAATTAAAAATATATATATATATAGGTGGCTCGGACTCTGTTTTTACAACATCTTATGATGGTCCAATCAAAATTGAGAATATATAAATAAATATTACTTCCAAACTAGTCGACTATGAGCATCTCTAAATGTTGTGTGTATATATTTTTGTAATATATTTTCCAATAACAATTAACTAGTGTCATGTTTGGACCTCATATAATTTTTACAAACCTACTTAATATAGGGTTAATTCATTATTGTAATGATAAAGAGGGAGGATAAATGAAATATGCTGATATGGCTATGTAAAAAAGTTGTATAAAATACACAATAATATTATACATTGGTGACGTGACAGTGTATCTTAAACTGGAGATAAAAAAATAAATAAATAAATAAAATTACACATCATACGTAACGGTGTATATTTTACACAAAAGAATATTTTAACAAACTTCTGAAGATACTCTGATAAATTAACTTAGTACATATTTATTTATTTTTTGGTTAAAGTAACTTAGTACATATTGATTGATGCTGTGGATCAAAATGTACATTATTTTTCTAGCAGTAGTGTTGATTGATGGACCTGTCTAATGCGTGTGGGTCAATATTTATATTATTTTTCTAAGACTAATTTTCATGTATATCAAATTTATATTTAATCCTATAAGTTATATAGACACTATTCACTTCTAGAATTGTAGGACTTGTATGGTCCAGTGAATTTAAATTGACACACAATAATTTTAAATTGAAAATGCAATAATTATTAAAAGGTGTTGAATTTTACATTTAATAGTATTGCAGCGTTATAACACAAAGAAATATGTTGTATTGATGTTGCATGAGTGTTACATCATTATAATATTGATTTGCATTATAATATAATGTGTTGCAATATAATTTTAATGGTACACAAGATGACACTGAATGAGATCGATCAAATATAGTGTGTTGCAATATAGTTTTAATAGTATGCAGGATGACACTGAATGACACTATAATTTTTTTTTTTTTTGGAACTCGGAACTCCCCTGGGCAGAGCCCTTTTGGCCCCGCCCCAAGTTACAAACCGAGAGTGTTGCAACCGGTCCCACAACGACAGTACCGTTAAATCAGGAGATATAATGGAGCGTTGGGGAGTTGAACCCTAGACATATTAGAACTGGGTCCCTCTCCTTACCGCTGGACCAAACTCCTAGGACAGGACACTATAATTTTAATAGTATACAAGATGACACTGAATGAGAACGACCAAAGGACAGGAGAGAATCATTATTGCCTTAATTATGTACTAATGAGATTGACATAAATTTTTATATGGACAATCTAAAAAAAAGTATGCATTAAATGTATGCATTAAATGTATATATTATTATAATTGTGGAATGTCACATGAATGACGTGACATCACAATAGTGTTTTAATAATAAAGAATTTGTAAATTTTAAGTCTCCAAAATTATCATGAAATCCGGATTGCTAAACATTCATACACTATTAATGGTGTGGTGCGAGCACTAGATCATTTGTTTTCTCTGGTTTTCCAATGACCCCATGTATGAAGGGACGAGTCTTGGGACACAACCAAAGCCCCTTGTTTCCTTCCATATTTTTCATCCACTCATTCACCACCCTCACCTAGTACCACCATTGCGTTATTGAGGTCAATAATGAAACAAGGGGCTTTGGTGTATGAAGGGACAATCCTTGGGACACAACCAAAGCCCCTTGTTTCCTCCCATATTTTTCATCCACTCATTCATCACCCTCACCTAGTACCACCATAATGAAAAAGGGGGCTTTGGTTGTGTCCCAAGGCTTGTACCTTCATACGTCCCAAGGCTTGTCCCTTCATACATTTCATTATGGTGGTACTAGGTGAGCGTGATGAATGAGTGGATGAAAAATATGAAGTGACAAGCCTTGGGGACACAACCAAAGCCCCTTGTTTCGTTCCATATTTTTCATGCACTCATTCAATCACCGTCACCTAGTACCACCACATGTGAAATGATAATGTAAGGGGGTTTACAGGTGAGCTTAAATTCTTGAAGTGTCTCTCGTGGAGAAGATCTAGTCGTTTTGTCAGAAGTCCAATTATTATTTATCAATGAGATGACCATTAATGAGATGAATATATACTTTACAAAACATATTTTTCTCCGACCACACTCCATCCTGTCCCACCCTGCTTAATAAACAGTTCTAGATAGGAATGAGGTAGCTATACTAAATAGAGATGTGGATGTCGTTCCCTGTTCCAAACCGTCGCGTTAGCATCCTAATTTTTAACTTTCCTATAATTCACTAATTTTAGAACAAATTTGAAATATCCATATCAGATTCATTAAAGAATTAAAGTATGAGAGATAAATCTAAAGTTCTGATTATTTGTTGAAAATATCTATAATTCCCTGTTCCAAACCCTCGCGTTAGCATCCTAAGTTTTAACTTTCCTATAATTCACTAATTTTAGAACAAATTTGAAATATCCATATCAGATTCATTAAAGAATTAAAGTATGAGAGATAAATCTAAAGTTTTGATTATTTGTTGAAAATAACTATACGAATTTAAAAGGTGACTGAATGATGTTGTCATGCCAATCAGACCCTAGTGGCCACATTTCAAAAAATAAAACTCACCTGTAGACAATTCCTAGATTATTATGTGGTCCCAATTAAACAATCATAGTACGATACTACTTCTGGATGGCATATTGGCATGTAACACGTAGGGACAAGTCATGGGAAACAACGCAAAATCTCATGACTCAAAGCCCTTAGTTTGCTTCCATATTTTTCATCTTCCTCACCTCGAGCCACAATTTGCAGTATTGAGGTCAGTAATTCATAGGCAAACAAAAGAATATACCGTGGTTAAATCATATATGGCACCATTAGCAATGGTTTCATGATTTTTTATGGCCTAAAATTACAAAATATCTTGTGCCATAAAAAAGTACTTTTGTATTGATGTTATAATGATATTTTATAATAATAATAATACATGTCATCTATATAAGATCCAGATCCTAAGTCTCCCTTCCCATTCAATTGCACCATCAAATCTATAATGCATCATAATGTAACATGTTAATTCAATACCTTGCCGTCCTTCTCATGCAATGTCCCAAAAATTGGACCATAAAAAAATATAAATAAACTTCAGCCGTGATACTTGAGGAGTAGTACGTCTGTGAGAGTCAAATTCAAAATAAGATCAACTAATTGCAAGAGTTTTACTTTTACTTTATTATGTCAATCATGCGAGAGTCACAGACTAGTTCCATTCCTCCAACTAACTGGGTTCGGGTTGCATTACATAATTGTTAAATATTTTCATTCGTTACATTAATGGCGTAGACAGTTAGCGGTATCATGAGAAGATTAGGATCCTATGCTGTCAATGAATCTTATTGTACCCATATTGTAGTGCAAAAAAAATATATTTTCAGCCCAATATAACTTATCTTGATGATTAAAGGCATATATACGCACACTTCAAAAATTAAAGCTCACCTGTAGACCCTCTTACATTATCATCCCCATGTATGAAGGGACATGACTTGGGACACAACAAAAGCCCCTTGTTTCCTTCCATATTTTTCATCCACTCATTCAATCACCCTCACCTAGTACCACCACATGGGGATGATAATGTAAGAGGGGTCTACGGGTAAGCTTTAATTTTTGAAGTGTGCGCACATATGCCTTTAATCATCCAGAGAAGTGATACGGGGTGAAAATATACTTTTTTGCACTACAATATGGGTACAGTAGAATCCATTTATAATAGAGGATCCTAGTCTCTTCATGATACCACCAACGGTCTACACCTTTAAAGTGATTAAAGAAAATATTTAAAAATTATGTAGTGCGATCTGAACTCACTTAGTTAGGAATGGAACTAGTCTGTGACTTTCACAAGATCAACATAATAAAGTGAAAGTGAAACTCTTGCAATTAGTTGATTCTATTTTGAAACCGACTCTCACATAGACCTACTACTCCTCAAGTATCATGGCTAAAGTTTATTTTTATTTTTTTATGGTCCAATTTTTGGGACAATGCATGAGAAGGACGGCAAGGTATTGAATTAACATGTTGCATTATGATTCACTATCAATTTGATAGTGCAATTCAATGGGAAGGGAGACTTACGACCTGATGACATGTATTATTATAATTATGAAATGTCATTACAACGTCATTACACCAGCCTATTACATGACAAATCTTTTCATTTAGTCCAAAATGGGCACCAGTCTATCAAAATTCCATAGGCAAACAAAAGAATATGACACCATTAGTAAAGTTCAACTCATTTTAATTAATTCCAACTATCGATATTCCAATTTATTACATGACAAATCTTTTCTTTTAGCCCAAAATGGGCACCAGTCTGTCAAAATTGATAACACAATAACTACGTAAAGATGTTAAATTTATGATTGTAGCGTACGTTTTAATATTTATTGCATTAATGTTATTACATTTGGGATTTAAGATGTTGCATTATGACGTAATATAATGCACTATCGTTCTAATAGTGCAATTGAATAGGAAGGAAGACTTGGAATCTGGATTCAATATAGATGGCATGTATTATTATAATTGTGAAATGTACTTTTTTATGGCGCGAGATATTTTATAATTTTAGGTCATAACAAATCATGAAATCATTACTAATGGTGTCATATATGGTTTAAGCACGGTATATTCTCTTTTTTTTTTTGTTGTTTTTTTTTTTTTTTTGGGTAAATCAATTTTTTTAAAGCAGACAAACAAACAAATACACAGCTACCCAAAAGGGCAGCCCAAAAAAGAAACAACAAACAAGGCACTAAGGCCCAACAAACAAGCCCGAAGGCAAAACACGCCCTCTATACAAATCAAAATAGAGGGACAAGCAATACAGAGACACAAACAAAGAACAAACTCAGTCAGTTCCAGTATTGCTATCAATGACTACACTCGGTAGTCTCCAATCCGCAGCCACACTCCGAGATCTTCTAGAGTCTTTGGATCTCATGGAGAGAAGCCAGCTACGAATACAGTTTTCAATAAGCTTCCACACAGCGCGAGGGGAAGACATAATCCCAGCATAGGTACGTTTGTTCCTTTCCTTCCATATAAAATAGATAGCAGCAGAAAAACAAAGTCTAACTGTAATGGCATCCATAAAATTGCAATTGTCATTCCAAACATTGTCAATCCATCTGGCAATGAATGTGTGATTACGCTCACCACAGTAAAGACCACATGTATGTTGAACATGATCCCAAATGTAGGAGGAGAAACTGCATTTAAAGAACAAATGCTCATGGGTTTCATCCTCATTCATACATAAACTGCATAATGTAGAAACTTCTCTATGACCTGTGGAGGATCTGTCCTTGGTATACAGTCTATTGTGAAGAGCAAGCCAAGAGACAAAGGCATGTCTCGGAATGTGTTTGGAGAACCACAAAATGTTGTTCCAAGTAGATAATGGGGCAAGAGGGAGAAGAGCATTACAGGTATGCTTCAAACTAAAATTACCTGTAGGAGACAAGGTCCAGGATACCTTATCCCTACCATTAGCATTGATGCCTGGCAGCTCCTCAATATTCAAATTAACAAGGTTCCTGAAAAGAAGAGGAACCCTCCATTGGCTATGTCGAATGAAACCTTTGACCTTAGAATGAACATTCCACATAGAGTTTGAAATTAGTTCAGCATCCATTCTAAGGGTAAGGGGGCAGAAGGTTATGAATTATTGACCTCAATAGTGCAAATTGTGGCACGAGGTGAGGAAGATGAAAAATATGGAAGCAAACAAAGGGCTTTGAGTCATGAGACTCTGGGTTGTGTCCCATGACATGTCCCTACGTGTTACATGCCAATATGCCATCCAGAAGTAGTATCGTCCTATGATTGCTTAATTGGGACCGCATAATAATTTAGAAATTGTCTACAGGTGAGTTTTATTTTTTGAAATGTGGCCATTAGGGCTCTAATTGGCATGACAACATCATTCTGTCACCTTTCAAATTCATATTGATATTTTCAACAAATAATCAAAACATTAGATTTATCTCTCAAACTTTAATTCTTTAATGAATCTGATGTGGATATTTCAAATTTGTTCTAAAATTACTGAATTATATATCTTGATTAATTCTAGGAGAGTTAGAAATTAGGATGCTAACGCGACGGTTTGGAACAGAGAACGACATCCACATCCCTATTTAGTATAGCTAGCTCATTCTTGTCTAGAACTGTTTATTAAGCGGGGTGGGACAGGATGGAGTGTGGCTGGACGAAAGTATGTTTTGTAAAGTATATATTTATCTCATTAATGGTCATCTCATTGATAAATAACAATTGGACTTCTAACAACATGACCAGATCTTCTCCATGAGAGCGAAGCTGAAATTATATATTCATCCTTAGACATGGGTTGCGCCTTCACCATAACCTTGAAGCTTTGCTTCTGCCAAGCATGAGAAAAATAGAGACTCATAGGTGCGACATTGATCTCCACTCCTTTGGATGCTATAACCATAGCATTGTGAGTGGATGGAGAAGGGCCAATATTGGTAAATGTCTCTTCGAAAATGGCTTTTTAGTGTTTTTCAAGAGTTTCTTTATGTGGTCCAAGACTTGTCCCTCAACGTGTTACATGCCGTCCTCGTAAAAGAGTAGCAACTTTTGATGGTTTAATTGGGACCATATAATGTTGGAGTGGTCTGTCTGTCTACTGGTGAATTTTAATTTTCCAAGTTAATGTGCATGAACTTATCATCATCAATGTCTGTCTTCTAGCCCACTCCAAATGTGTGAAAAGCTTGGATGATGTACAAGGAAGGCACAAGATTAGATAACTGACACGTAATGATAGGATTTCACTAAAATAAATTATTTTTACTCATATAACAAGATATAATTGGTTGATCACACAAATAACAAAATATTATAAGTGCAAAAAAAGTAATTCTCATTCATTAAAATATTTCTCCACACCAAAAAATCAAATTCTTTCAAAAAAAAGTAGAATTACAATTTAAGAGTATCCTCTTTGTTGTTAAGCTAGCTTCTTTCCTCCCTGGCTTTTAGAATCTATTTAGCTGAGTGTGTGTACTAATTCCTCATTTTGTTTTCATTTAAGTTTCGACAATAAAATTCACTTGCAAAAAGCAAAATGAGCAAGCATAGACAGTGCACTAAGTTATTTGTGAAACAAAGTTGTACTGTTGGATATGTATCTTAACATGAAATCGGCTCCTACAATCCAAGGATCTCTAACCATTTCTAGCATTTTTTTTGGGCAAATTACAGAAAATACCCTCCAAGTTTTCATCTCGTGCAGTAATACGATAGTAGGCACCATATAACAGGAAGATCCTACTTTTCTTTTTTCTTTTTCTTTTTTTTTTTTTGCTACAGGAAGACCCTACTTGACCATTTGACCTTAGTGCATCAACATGAATTTACCTATATGACCTTGGGTTGGTTTAAAGAAAATATGTAGAAGGGATATGGTATTATTAAATTACATTTTTGCCCCTCCTTGTAGATAATGCATGCTTCTTTCCAATATGGGTTTACTGTTGAAGGTTCTCTTTCTCCCTCTCTATATGGATTCATGTCATCATATTCTTGCAACTCAAAAATAACTGTTTATCTAATACATATGTATATAAATCAATGCTATGTTCGGTTTATTAGATAACAGAGACAAGCAAGATTCAAATCTTACATTTAATCGAGCTTATCAATCTTTCAATTCTTTGACCAAAATGTATGACCCTCACTATTGGAAAAGTGTCTTCTTTTTGTCTAGTGTGATTGTTTCTTGGTTGTTTTATTAGAATATTTTCTTCCAAAACCATTGTCTTGGCAATTCCAAACACGACACTAAGTTTTATTGTTGTGTCAACAATATGGATTGTGTTGACGGCTCGAAGGTGGTTTGTGTAAACATGTTGTTGCAAACTAGCTATGGACAACACTTGGAATTCAATCATGGGTTTGGTGTTGTAGATCAAGGTTTTGGGTCAGACCCAGTTGGGTGGTGGCTTCTAGTGGAGCAAATTTGACGGCGAGCCATCATCGCCACACTATTTGCGGGCAAACGAACCACTATCGCTACCATCGCAACTTGTGGCGCCACCACCACTATCCTCACCTCCAAACCACCACCACCACCACTATCCTCACCTCCAAACCACCACCACCACCACCATCAAAACACCATAGCTGACGAAGCCATATTGGAGAAATAGGTGAAGTTTTGACACTTAGACCCAATTGCGGCGGTTAAGTTCGATAAGATTAGGATAAGTGTTTTGGTTTTTGAAATTACATGAATACCCATATTTTTTTATGATGTGGCAGTATATAGTGAGGTCAAATTTGTCCAAACAAAAAAAGTTTTTTTTGTCAAAATAAATATAGTAATTTCAGTTTAATAATTGAGCTTTAAGGTTATTTTGGTCCAAATATTTTTTTATCCCTTCACTAGATGTCATATGTCAAGTGAATAAAACTACAAGGGTAGTTGACCAATTTATAGCGCCAACTTCTATCCGAATGCAAGAGAAGGAAACCTTGAGGGTGGTTTGTATAATTTCTCCTTCTTTTTTTCAAGTGGCCTACACCCATATATACACACTTGATGCAAACCGGCATTATAACGGATTGAACGCCTATCAATTACTTAAAAACATAAGTTATTGAGTAATATTATTTACCCACCTATTTATGTCCACCCCATTCCCATCTAAATGCGAGGCGGCCTGGACAAGACCCCTTCGACAACAGCAGCGTCCATGAAGGCCCCTATCAAAAAATATACAACCATCTAGTAGTTAAGCTGAAGCAATTTGGGCATAATTAATATCAAAAGCAGAGAGCCGAACCATGTCTAGCTGGGGTGAGCCGGTGAGGTGGTGCATTAGGGCTATAATTGGCATGACATTATAATTATGTGACTTTTTAAAAATTCTCAAATTTGTATTGATTTTCACCAAATAATCATAACCTTAGATTTATCAGACATATTTCACAATACATTAATTAATCTAATGTATTGGATATTCAAAATTATTCCAAAATTTGTTAATTATATATTTTGAATAACCCTAGGAGAGTTAAAATGCTTCAAAAAAAAATTTCGTTTTCTAACACATTCTTTTTTCACTATCTTCTCAAACAAATTTATTGGACTTACCTAGGTTCAACAATCATCATATCATGGACCATGTGGATCGAAAGAATTTATATCATATTAGAGTTTAATTTGATTTTATGGTGTTTGACCATTTGATTTTATATAATTTAGTTGTAAAATTGAACTGCTAGAGCGGGGAATTTTTTTGCGGGGAATTCCTTTGAATAATTTTTATGGGCTATTGGTGGAATTGGAGTTTTGGAATTGAAAATGATAAAATTAAAAAAAAAAAAAAAAAAAAAAAAAAAAAAAAAAAAAAAAAAGCAATTCATAAAATTAAACTAAACTTTTTTTCAATTCAACTAATTTAAATTCTAAAGCTTTGATTACACAAAATTGAACATAACCTTGCGATACCTTCAACTTCAAGAACTTCATCAACACATAAATGTTCAAAATTCCAATACACGACTAATGTGAATTATGCATGTTTCATCGTATTCGTCAATACGCGACTCTTTTTTAAGAGTTCCATACCGATCAATTCGGTCAATTTATACTGATTTTATCAAAATCTGTTATATTGTGACTACAACAGATACCGCCACTACAAGTCTTATAAATATTATCCAATATCTTAATTAGTAAAGCATAGAACTCCTTCCATATAGTTTGGTTGGATAAAAAGTAAAATAATTAAAAAGTTAATATGCCTTTTATGTCTTTCTGTTTTCTTTTTCTTTTTTGGCCCACTCACTCATAGTCGTATGATCAACAGTGAACCAGAAGAAAATACAGTTGAATTGTGAAGTTAGTGGAGGATCCATTTACTAGCCCATACTAATGATACAGACAAGGAGAAGTGGCATGTTTCCACGTTTGTTCTTCCAGAAAAAAAATAAAAAAATAAAAAACATTAAATTTTCTACCAATTTAACATTAATGGTATTTTTTTTTTGTTATTAGTTCACTTCTTCTCTACCAATTTTCGAACTCTAAATCTCATATAAATAATTTTAAATTTTCAACCTAAACTCTGATAATTAAGAATTAAAGAATATCTTTCATATAAAAAATTACATAGAAAAAAATTTATTGATGTAAAACATTTTACAACAATAAAATGGATTGCAAATGAAAAACTAATAATAATAAAATTTCTTAAATGGCCCAATCTATAATCGAGTTACTAACGATTTTTATTTTTATTTTTATTATTATTATTTTTATTTTTTTCTGGATGCAAGTTTCTCCAGGCCTATGAATAAAGTCCAAATCATTTTAAAAAGTAAACAAGAGTTCCAAACTGAATTTAGCAATAGGCCTGTTTTAATATAAAACTTTCGCGTTATAAACGAGATTAGGCCTATGAATAAAGCCCAAAACATTGGTGAATTTACACTCAGATGACAGCAAGATAGTCAGCGTTTCACTACAAAATACTGTTAATGTTGTATTTTTTTTTTTTAATATGTTTTGGAAAATAGTAATAATAATAATAGAGAGTAAAAGATATTAAATGAACATGGCATTCAATGTACAAAACTTGACATTTCCCCTTTGTTACAGTTAAAACCAATGACAAAAATTGCAGACTAATTTTCTGAATTTGCTAAGCAGTACTACTTACTCAAGTGATCAGGAGACTTCGATCTGGATTAGATGCATCAATGATCAACCTCAATCAAACTACATCCAGCCGTCTTCTTCAACCCCATGTTTCGCATTTCATCTCGAATCTTATTAGCATCATCCCACTTACTAGAACTAGCGTAAGTGTTTGATAATAAAGCATAAGTTCCGGTGCTCACACCTTTGGTCCTAGGAAGACACAGGGTGATCCGCTCTAACATCTCCTCATTTCCATAACTTTTGCAAGCATTAAGCAATGCTCCCCAAACCGGTCCATCTACTTCCACCGGCATTTCTTTTATGAAATCCTCTGCTTTCTCCAACAGCCCTGCCCGACCATACATATCAACCATGCAAGCATAATGCTGCATTTGGGGTACAATCCCATACACATTGATCATGGCTTTAAAGAACATCAACCCTTGATCAATCATCCGTGCATGTACGTCTGCAAGCAGATAACACCCTCATAAAGGTTACATTGTCAGGAGCTACCCTGTGAACTTGCATGAGCGAGAAGAGTGGCAAAGCATGCTCGCCAAGGCTGTTCATGGCCATGCCACTAATGATGGTACTCCATGACACTATATCCTTGCAACTAAGCATGTTGAACACCTGAGAGGCCATATCCATGTCACCACACTTGGAGTGCATGTTGATCAATGCATTTCCCAGATTTCCATTCACTGTAAGATCTTGTTGCGAAATCAAATAGTTGTGAACCCATCGACCCAAACTCAAGGCACCAAGCGAAGAACACGCCGTCAGCACACTAACTATGGTGGCCTCATTAGGCTCAACTTCTCCTCTTTCCACCATATCTTGAAAAACCCTAACCGCCTCTTCACAAAACCCTCTTTTATTTAGACCCCCCACCATTATAGTCCAAGTAAAAACATCTCTCTTAGGCATATTCACAAACAGATATCGTGCAGCTTCCAATGACCCGCATGTCATATACAAATCCAGTACTGCATTGTGACCATTGTCCAAAATGACATTCTCTTCATTGAATTGTTGCTTTAAAACATACCCTTGAACAGCTTTACCAAATTTAATGAATTTTATGCCTGAACATGCAGACACAAGACTAACAAGTGTGGAAGAATTAGGTTTTACGTCCATGGACGAAAACTTAGCAATGGCTTTCCCTTCAAAACCACACTTAGAAAGCCCTGAAATAATCGAAGTCCATGAAACAACATCAGGATGAGCTATGGCGTCGAATATTCGACAAGCCGAAACAATGCCATTTTCTACAACATAGAAATGGATTAAGGAACTTTGGATGAAAATGTCGGAAGAAAGGCCGGATTTGAAGATGCGAGCATGGATTTCAAGACCATTTGAGATTGCATGGACCAAAGAACATGCCTTGAGGGCAATGGTGAATGTGAAGTGGTTGTGTGAAGTTGGGTGGTGGAGCATTTGGTTGTAGAGGACGAGGGGGTGGATGAGTGTGTGAAGCAGCCAAGCAATGAGTTTAAAAAGTGGGGTTGGGGAGACTTGACAATGTAGGCTTGGATTTGGTTTAGTTGCTTGGGGTTGAGGGTGTCACGCATCAAATTTTAACATAAGAATTACTTGTTCTGCATAAAAATATAAAGTATAATTTCACCGATTCCCAACATACATTCACCATAAATAGAATTACGATGAATCTCTTCATAAATTTTATTAGACATGAGAGTCCGACAAATTTATATAAATAATGAATAGAAGGGAAATTTCCTCTATCTTGATAAAAAAAATCCAAAACCACTAAATCAATTATACAAGGTCTCTTACACTGATCATAATAAAGGAAAACCGAGTAAAATAAATAAGTAAATGTGCAACGAGCTAAAATCCGTCCATGTCATGTGTCTCAATCACGTTCCTACTCTATGAGCACCTGAAATGTGATAATGAGGTAAGCTCACAAGCTCAATAAAAAAAATGCTAAATACAATCATCGTTCCGCAAGCTAACCTTACCTTGTATTCCCATATGTATAAGGAACTCAATAAATGCATTAATTAAATATGCATATCCCAGTTAATTATAAACTCAATAAATAACCATCATTTATTTTTAATAAATCCGCATATCTAACATGAGCCTCGGGCTCCCGTCCAATAAAATGGTGTGAATCGTATAGCCCTTGACTACCAAAAACACACGTGTGGTTAGATTGTACGTCTACTCCCAGATGATCACTAATCACGTCCACACAATAAGGGCTCATTAGACCCATGGCCATAATAAAAGGGTAGTGCACTCCCAATTAGGCAGGTCCCTGACCATACCCAAAAGTCATCATAGGGTCAGCCCCGGACTACCCCTCCGACTAATCCACTTATAATCATAAATTTAGGTTAATTACGCTAAAAATATTATGTTATCACTTTAATATCATACCCCAACCACGACTTAGACTGACCCTTAATCATGTGGTTATTAAACTAATCATACCGCTTGCAGTAATCAACTAATAAGGGAATCACAAATGAAAGTTCAAAGAAAACCCAGTATAAGTCATCAAATCCATCCAGTAACCAAGGTCATCAAGCGTATTCTTTACAAAGTTCATGTAAGCTTAATGATACAGATAATATAATTATAGTGAATTAGAGGTATATTTATATATATCACTCAATATATATATATATATATATACAAGCATTAAGTTATCATGAGTTATGCTAATACTACTCATATATATAGTTCTACTTCTTCAACTGATCAATTACTGAGATCCATACTGATAATTAATTATTATTTTTTATATAAAACTAAACAGCGTTCATTTATACGTGAAGGTTTCCAGATAATTATATACAAATTTAAATACCAAATTTAAGGTTATGTTCCATGTCTAATTCAATTCCATTAATTAAATGTAGCAACCAATTGAATCAAGTCTTTAAAGTTAGTTCTAATATTTACTCAAATCTCATAATAAATGTATAACCATAGATACATACAATAACGCCAATCTATCTAAGAAGAACATGAATAAAATGTACCTATATATATACAGATCTGTATATAAATATAAGTGATCTTGAACTCATAAAATAAGTCACCATTACTGGTTCTCATTAATAATGATCCAATAAGTTCCTAATCCAGTACCAATTCAACACATGTAAATACTTACTATCAACATTTAATTAATCTGAATAATCCATCATAGACAAACAAATATCTTAAGTGCTCTAATACAGTGCAAGGTTTACATTTATTAGAACCTACATGAACGTATATATAGATACATCACAATTACATCTACAATTTCGTATTGCATTTTATTTATTTATTTTTAAATAACAAACAGTGAATTAACACCCACCTAATAATCTGCTCATCGATTTCATACAACCACTGATCATAGATTTTAATCAAATAATTAGCTAAAATTTGCTAGAACATGCTAGATTAATTTTCTAAGAATTTTTTTATAAATCAAGTCTTAAACATATATAAAAATATAAAGCAAGATTAACTTGCCTGGAAATTGCTAAACTTTCCTTTTACGCAATTGGTTGATCACCGTCCTTTTTCCTGGCTACTGTAGAAGGCACGCCAAGTCAGATCTCTCTATCTCTCTTGCTCTCCCTCTTTCACAAAAAATCGTATGTATAGATATATAATATTTTATATATCCAAGATGATAGAGTTATATAAGGAAAGATAAACCCACTGTGAGATTATCTTGGGATTCCCCTTTTTTTAAAAAAAATAAACTTTTCAAAACCCAAATATTTCTAATACATTGTTCAATTATTAAATAATAATAATATAAGATATATACAAAAGTTAAGGGTTTTACATCCTACCCTTCTAAAAAGAAATTTCGTCCTCGAAATTTGCGTACCTTATTCGAACAGATGTGGGTACTTTCCTTCATTTCTGACTCTAGCTCCCAAGTAGCCTTTCTCTCATCTTGATGATTCCACTGCACCTTCATTAGAGGTATCTCTGCCTACCTCAACTGTTTCACCATACTGTCAACAATGCGAACAGGCATCTCAACATAGGTTGTATTAAAGCGCAACTGAACCTCTGTGCAGTCAACAGCCTAAATTTCATCCCTCAAGCACCTCCTCAACATGGAGACATGGAAAACATCATGAACAGCAGAAAGTCCGGGTGGTAAAGTCAATCTATACGCTATTTCCCCAATCCTCTCTGTGATCTCAAAAGGTCCAATGAATCGAGGAGCTAGCTTCCTTTTCTTCCTACCAAATCTCGTAACCCTCTTTCTTGGTGATACTTTTAAGAACACCAAGTCACCCACACTAAACTCCAAAGCATGATGACGTCGATCTGCAGAACTCTTTTGTCGACTCTGAGCTGTACAAAGTCAATCTCGAATGATGGCAACCTTCTCTGTAGTCTCTTGCACCAACTCTGGCCCCAAAAGAACTACCATCACCAACCTCGGCCCAACATACAGGTGAACGGCAAGGTTTACCATAAAGTGCCTCATACGATGCCATGGCGATACTAGCCTGATAGCTGTTATTATAAACTAGCCTGATAGCTGTTATTATAAGCGAACTCAACTAGTGGAATTTGATCCTCCCAACTGCCCTTAAAATCTAGAACACATGTGCGAAGCATATCCTCCAAAACCTGAATGACCCTCTCGGACTAGCCATCGGTCTGAGGATGAAAATCAGTACTCAAACTCAAAGGAGTACCAAAAGCTGCATGGAAACTACTCTAAAACTGAGATGAAAAATGAGGATCACGATCTGAAACAATAGACATCGACACTCCATGGAGCTTAACGATGTCTCTGATGTACATCTTACACAATTCCTTTACAGTATCAGTAGCTCAAATGGGTAGAAAATGAGCTAATTTAGTCAATCGGTCCACTATCACCCACACTGTATCATGGTTATGTATCGATCTCGGTAACCCCATAACAAAATCCATTGTCACATGCTCCCATTTTTACTCAGGCACAGGTAAAGGCTGTAATAGTCCTGCTGGTTTCTGGTGCTCAGCATTCACTCGCTGATAAGTGAGACATCTAGATACAAACTCTACCATATCACGTTTCATGCCTTCCCACCAGAACTGTCTCTTGAGATCATGATACATCTTAGTGCCACCTGGGTACACTGTGTACCTAGAGTGGTGTGCCTCCTCTAAGATCTCTCTCTTAAGGTATGTTACGTCTAGAACACATAGCCTACCTCGAAATCTCATACCACCATCAGCTCCATACGTCCAGTAGACATTACTTTCATCATTAACAGCCTCAATTGGTTTGGTCTGTAACCTGTCATCCTGAGTCTGAGAATGGATGATCCGGCTGATCAAAGTAGGTTATACAGTCAAACTACAAAGAAGGGCCCCTATACTTTGAGAACTCGGCATAATAGAGAACTCTGTCAATGTCTCTAACATCATCCACTCCTGAATCATCATAAAGGCAACCAATCCTCTCAGTTTCTGACTCAAGGCATCTGCTACCACATTCGCCTTCTCAGGATGATACTGAAGGGTCATATCAAAATCCTTCATCTTTTCCATCTACCTCTGTTGCCTCATATTCAACTCCTTCTGAGTGTAAAGGTACTTGAGGCTCTTGTGATCAAAGAATTACTTAAATTCCTTGCCATACAAGTAATGCCTCCACACATTCAATGCAAGAACTACTGCTGCCAACTCTAAGTCATGTGTAGGGTAATTCTGCTCATGTGGCTTAAGCTGCCTAAATGCATACGCTACCACCTTATCATCTTGCATCAAAACACAACCAAAACCCTGATGTGATGCATCTGTGTAGATCACAAATCTCTCACCACTAACAGGAATGGTAAGAAATGGTGCCAAAGTCAATCTCGTCTTTAGCTCCTCAAATGCCTACTCACAGCGGTGGTCCCAAACAAACTTCACATCCTTCTGAGTCAAAAGGGTCAAAGGTACAGCAATTTTGGAGAAACCCTCAATAAAACGCCTGTGATATCCTACCAGTCCCAAAAACCTATGAATCTCAGTGAAACCCTCATCACAGCCTCCACCTTGGCAGAATGTACTGAAACTCCATCCTTAGAGATCACATGCCCCAAAAACTGAATCTGCTCCTGCCAAAAGTCACACTTCTCAAACTTAGCATAGAGCTGATGCTAACGCAAAGTCTGAAGTGTAATGCTCAAGTGTCTCTCATGCTCCTCCTTAGTCATGAAATATATCAGGATGTCATCAACAAATACCACAACAAACTGATCCAAGTAAGGTTAAAACACTCTGTTTGTCAAATTCATAAAAGCTGCCAGAGGTTAGTCAACCCAAAAGGCATGACTAAGAACTCATAGAGGCCATAACGAGTCCTGAAGGCAATCTTAGGAATATCCTCCTCTCTAATCCTTAGCTGATGGTACCCAGTGCTTAAGTCAATCTTAGAGAACAACTGCGCCCCTCTGAGTTGATCAGACAAATCATCAATGCGTGGCAATGGATACTTGTTCTTAATAGTGACCTTATTCAGCGCACAGTAGTCAACACATAAGCGAAGTGACCCATCATTCTTCTTAACAAATAGAACAGGTGTTCCCCAAGGCGATGTGCTAGGTCGAATAAACCCCCGATCTTGCAACTCTTGAGTCTGCTTCTTCAACTAACTCAATTCAACTGGCGCCATTCTGTAGGGTGCCCTAGAGATAGGTGAAATACTAGAAGTAAGGTCGATACAGAAATCCACTATCTTCCTAGGAAGCAAACTCAGAATATCTTGAAACACATTTGCATACTCTAATACTGTAAGTAATTGCTTTATAGTTATGAGTTGCTAAACCACCTTAATGTGTGCGAGAAATCCCATAGTCATGGTGCCCTCGAACTCCCCACACTTATATCGAGAAAATAACTTTCCCGGAACTGAGAGTACAATAATCCTCTCATGACAGTCCAATTGAGCATGATATCTAGCCAACCAATCCATACCCAGTATAGCGTCAAAGTCTCTCATACGTAATATTATCAAATCAATAGGATACTCCAACTCCCCAATTGTAACAGGACAAGCACGACATATTCTATCAAGTGTCGTCTCGCTTCCGAATGGAGTTGCAATAGATAGGGCATCACTCATATGTCCAGGTTCTAATCCCAGTGTGTCCACAAATGATAATGCAATAGAAGAATATGAAGAACCTAAATCAAATAGTACTCTAGCTATACTGCCATAAATAGTAAGTGTACTTTCCACTGTTGCTGGTGCACGGTCCTATCTCCCATCTGGAACAACTGCATAAACCCTTGCACCTCCCTGCTGCTGTGGTGCCTGACCTTTCTGCTGGTTGTTCTTGTGAAGCTTAGGACAATTACGAGCCAAATGTCATTGCTCACGACAATTGTAGCAATGCCCGCTGAATTGATATGGCTGTGCATTATGACGCGTGGCTGGTACTAAAGCTGTGGATTGCTCACCTCCACTAACTCTCTGCCGTTTCCCTGCTCGCCAATCTTGTCTGCCTCTCTGCCAAGACTGACCCTGCCAGTTTCTCTAAGTTTGCTGCTGCTGACCCCTCTGATTCTGTTGAGAGCTGCTAGCCCCCTTACTTTCCTGTTCTGCCCTACGCTCCTTCTGTTTCTGAAAGGCAATATTATTATTCTCCTTTATCACCATAGCACATTCCACCACTTTAGCATATGTGTCATAACGATGACCCACCACAAACTTCTTCACATAAGAGATCAACCCTCACTCAAACTTTCTGACCTTGTGTACTTCATTCGCAACAATGTGAGGAGCGAATCGAGATAGCTCTTTAAACTTTCTCTCATACTCACTGACTGACATATCATTATTCTGTTCCAGCTGCATGAACTCAGTTGCCTTCTTCTCCTTCACTGATAGTGGAAAATATTTATCGTTGAACCGAGTTTTAAAATCATCCCAGGTCATAGCTGTAATGTCCATAACCATCCTGGTCTCTGACTGCTACCACTGGCGCATCTCACCAGATAAAAGAAATGCACCAATCTTTCTTTTTTGCACCTCAGTGCAGTCCATCATCTCAAAATACTTTTCCATATCTTTAATCCACTTCTCAGTATCAAATGGATCGGTAGCTCTAACAAATTCAATAATCCCCAATTTGCGTATATCTCTGATAAATCCAATCATAGGATTTGGAGCATGAGGTGCATCCTCCGACTGAACATCGTCATAGTCAACACCACCACGACCAGCACCTCCCTGACCTCTGCCTCTAGCAGGTCGTCCTCTGCCTCTTCCAGCTCCTAACATCCTATTTTCAGTAAAGAATATCAATGATAAGTCTCACAAGTAATTTATACTTTAAACTGGAGCATGGTAAGAGAGCAGATATTTCCTATAAGTATATGCTCCTATTGTTACTGTCACTTCTCTTAGTCAGGTAATTCTTAACCTAGGCTCTGATACCAAACTGTCACACCCCAAATTTTAACACAAGAACTACTTGTTCTGTATAAAAATCTAAAGTATAACTTCCACTGATTCCCAACATACATCCACCATAAATAGAATTATGATGAATCTCATCATAAATTTTATTAGACATGAGAGTCTGACAAATTTATATAAATAATGAATAGAGGTGAAATTTCCTCTATCATGATAAAAAAAAATTTAAAACCACTAAATCAACTATACAAGGTCTCTCAAAACACCAACTTTATTACAAGGATCATAATAAAAGAAAACCAAGTAAAATAAATAAGTAAATGTGCAATGAGCTAAAATCTGTCCATGTCATATGTCTCAATCACGTTCCTACTCTACGAGCACCTGAAATGTGATAATGGGGTGAGCTCACAAGCTCAGTAAAAAAAATGCTAAACATAATCATCGTTCAGCAAGCTAACCTTACCTTGTATTCTCATATATATAAGTAACTCAATAAATGCATTAATTAAATATGCATATCCCAGTTAATTATAAACTCAATAAATAACCATCATTTATTTTTAATAAATCCGCATATCTCACATGAGCCGGCTCCCATCCAATAAAGTGTTGTGAACTGTATAGCCCACGACTACTGAAAACACACGTGTGGCTGGATTGTACGTCTACTCCCCAGATGATCCCTGATTACGTCCACACAATAAGGGCTTATTAGACCCATGGCCATAATAAAAGGGTACTGCACTTCCAATTAGGCAGGTCCCTGACCATACCCAAAAGTCATCATAGGGTTAGCCCCGGACTACCCCTCCGACTAATCCACTTATAATCATAAATTTAGGTTAATTACGCTAAAAATATTATGTTATCATTTAAATATCATACCCCAACTACGACTTAGACTGACCCTTAATCATGTGGTTACTAAACTAATCATACCGCTTGCAGTAATCAACTAATAAGGGAATCACAAATGAAAGTTCAAAGAAATCCCAGTATAGGTCATCAAATCTGTCCAGTAACCAAGGTCATCAAGCGTATTCTTTACAAAGTTCATGTAAGCTTAATGATACAGATCATATAATTACAGCTAATAATAGGTATATATATATATATACAAGCATTAAGTTACCATGAGTTATGCTAATACTACTCATATATATAGTTCTACTTCTTCAACTAATCAATTATTGAGATCCATACTGATAATTAATTATTATTTTTTATATAAACTAAACAATGTTCATTTATATGTGAAGGTTTCCTGATAATTGTATACAAATTTAAATACCAAATTTAAGGTTATGTTCCATGTCTAATTCAATTCCATTAATTAAATGTAGCAACCAATTGAATCAGGTCTTTAAAGTTAGTTCTAATGTTTACTCAAATCTCATAATAAATGTATAACCATAGATACATACAATAACACCAATCTATCCAAGAAGAACATGAATAAAACGTACCTATATATATACAGATCTGTATATAAATATAAGTGATCTTGAACTCATAAAATAAGTCACCATTACTGGTTCTCATTAATAATGATCCAATAAGTTCCTAATCCAGTACCAATTCGACACATGTAAATACTTACTATTAACATTTAATTAATCTGAATAATCTATCATAGACAAACAAATATCTCAAGTGCTCCAATATAGTGCAGGGTTTACATTTATTAGAACCTACATGAACGTATATATAGATACATCACAATTACATCTACAATTTCGTATTGCATTTTATTCATTTATTTTTAAATAACAAACAGTGAATTAACACTCACCTAATAATCTGCTCATCGATTTCATACAACCACTGATCATAGATTTTAATCAAATAATTGGCTAAAATTCGCTAGAACTTGCTAGATTAATTCTCTAAGAATTTTTTTATAAATCAAGTTGTAAACATATATAAAAATATAAAACAAGATTAACTTGCCTGGAAATTGCTGAACTTTCCTTTTATGCAATTGGCTGATCACCGTCCTTTCTCCCGACTACTAAGAAGGCACGCCAAGTCAGATCTCTCTATCTCTCTTGCTCTCCCTCTTTCACAAAAAATCGTATGTATAGATATATAATATTTTATATAACCAAGGTGATAGAGTTATATAAGGAAAGATAAACCCACTGTGAGATTATCTTGGGATTCCCCTTTTTTAAAAAAAATAAACTTTTCAAAAGTCAAATATTTCTAATATATCATTCAATTATTAAATAATAATAATATAAGATATATACAAAAGTTAAGGGTTTTACAGAGGGTGCATATTTGAGACACTTTATATTTGAGGCATGCTATGTTGAGTCTTGTGTTGAAATGTCTCATTTGGTCAATGGTACTTCTTTCATCAAATTGTGATCCTTTTGCAATATATATATATTGGCGGATCCCACCGTTATTGTTGTCTAATTCTGAATCATTTAGAGTATAGCACAAATATTGTATTACATCTGTTCACTCAAACCATTTAACACAATTTATCAAAGGCATGCCTGTGCTTCCGCTTTTATTGCATCCATCTCTCATCTATCCTTCAAATTCTTACTGTTCATATCATATCATGATGGGCAAGTTATTGGAGACAATTGTTCTTCTTTTTCAACCACTTAGAGCATCTCCAATCCACCTTCTATTTGGGCTGCCAATTCAACATATAGCAGGTGGATTAAAATTGAGCCCTCTAATGACCTGCTATATCACCTGTCAAAATTTAACTTTGCTATTTTTGGTGCCAAATCTAGCCAAACAAATAGCAATAGCTATTTGCCTTGCCTGCCGTCTCTCTCTCTCTCGCTCTGCCAAAATCTCTCTTCAATGGTAGAAACCGGTGCCCTCTGCTTCTCCACTCTTTCTTCTTCTCTCACTTCTACTTCTTCGCCCTCAATCGCTCTCTTCCTTCGTCTATGTTTTCTGAGTCAATACAGAGGCCAAATCAGAACTCATTTGGACGAAATTAACAGATCCAAACAAAACAAAATAGATAGAATTCTTCATACCTTGGTATTCTGAGTTTGTTGCACGGTGGAATGAGCCAACTGGCGAGTCAACCCGAAGAGAAAGTCCCTGTCGTCGTAGAGCTGTCGTTCGCTCGGCAAGAGGATCCGAACGACAACGTCGACGTTTTGATCCACCGAAGTCACATCAAACAACTCGCCGCCTCACTACAACTTCCGATTCCGCCAAACTGAAAGATATGGCGATCTGAAGCTTGTGAATTTCTTTCTTGATGTTTCTTGTAGATTTTGTAGTTTGCAGTTGCAGAGAGAGAGAGAGAGAGAAGGCGATTGGGGAGGCTGAAATGATTTGCCCTAAAAATATCTACAACTTTAATAATAAATATACTCAAATATATATAATATACATATAATATATATATATATATATAAAAATTTTCGAAAAGAAAATAAAATTATATAAAAAAAATTATAAAAAATTAGTTCTTTTTTTGTTCCTTTTTTATCAGATATTTTAGTTTTTTGCATTTTTTAATTAGGTATAATTTTAGTTTCCTTCTAACGTCTACAACTTTATTTGGAATGTGCCTAATATTAATATCACTATGCAAATATGAATGGTGGGAATGGTAGTTGAAAAAAAATGGTGGTTATGTCAAAAAATAGTATTTTGCATTAAATGCACCATTGGAGCAGAATTGCTAAAATATAACATTTTTACACTGTAGCACCTGTCAAAATATAAATTTGGCATGCGAAAATGACTTTTAGCATTGGAAATGCTCTTAGTCGGTGCTTGAATTTTACTCATTAATGATTATGATAGTGTGTCTGGTACAATATTAGAAAAAATTCTGACTTACAAACAAACCTAAGTTTTCCATATTCGAATTTGCATAGAATTTTCAATCTTTCTAGCCCAACACCCTCTTTAAACCCAGAAAGATAATGTGATATAGCATCGGGTGTATTATTATTTATTACCTTCAATCATTTAAATCACACGCACGTGTAAACATGCACACGTATAAATGATAAAAATTCTTCGATTAAGTTATACACTTGTATAGGAGAGAAATTGAACTCATATAATTTATTTTTTATTTTGTTTTTTCCTTTCTCTTGTGGAAAAGAAAAGCAAAGTGGGTTTGAAAATAGAAAATCATAATATATGATGTGACATTAAATACCCATAAAATGTGGCATAGAAGACCACTAGCCGCCCCTCACATGGTAATTATTGACCATACAAAAAATTAGTACTAATTTACTACTACTTATATTAATACTAGTCACGTCAGCTTATACTGCGGCGATGAAATTTCAATTTCTAAATACCTTTTCAAGCAGCCAGAGTGTAGTATTCCTCAAGAATTTCAAAATAAATGGCATAGTATTTGGAATGTTAAAATCAAAAGGAAAATTTCTTTCTTTCTTTGACAAAGTAGTCTTGACAGGCTTCCGGTCCTCTCTAATCTGAAAAAAAAAAAAAAAAACAAAAAAAAAAAGAAGAAGATAGTGGCAGATGCAATTTGTAATAGGTGTGGGCTAAAAGAGGAATAAACGGTTCATCTACTACGCAATTGTTCCACTGCTCAACTTGTATTGAAGCTTTCGCCTCTAAGAATGGACTTAGGCAAGGTCCGTTATGCCACTTGGCAACAGTTTTGGATTTAGTTGTTAACCATGGCCAAACACTCCCACAACTCGGTTGATGTCCTTAGCATGGATTTGTTTTTAGCTTGGCAATTATGGAAAAGTAGGAACGAATGGGTTTTCAAAAAATCCAAATGTGAACCGCTAGCCATTGTCAATAAAGCGTTGTCGAATTTTTATGAATTCAAAGAATTTTCAGTCATTGAGAAACCCCTTTTATCTCTTCTTCCGCCTCCAGCGTTGCGACCTTCTTGTTGGAGTCCACCGGCTTTGAATAGTTTTACACTTAATTGTGATGCTTCCTATGATTCTCGGTCCCTTGCAGCTGGTGGAAGAATGATTCTTAGGGATCATGGTGGTCGACCATTAAGCGTATCCTCCTTCTTCCCTGTTGTCTCCAACACCGAAGTTGTGGAAGCTCTCACCCTAAGGGAGAGTCTTAAGTCCCATTTGTGGTTGGGATGTCCTGAAGTTGTTGTCGAATTGGATTGTAAATCTATTGCTGAGAGGAAAGCTTCCAATGAGTTGTCGGTTAGGGTGCATGAAGATGTTCTTCTACTCTCTAATACTTTTGTGAGGATTCAATTTTGTTGGATTCCTCGGGCTTATATAATAGGGTTGCCCATGTCATTGCTAAGAAGGCTCTTCAGTCTAAATCTGCTTCGTCAGATTGGAATTTGTTGCCCTTGGGGCTTGTTCATTTTATTGAGGGTGATGTCCCTCTGGGTTTCTCCACTTAATGTACTTTATTCTGCCAGGAAATATATATATATATATATATACTAGTAATTTATAGATAAATGGGTTATATATACCACACCGACACAATTTTACGTGTGCGCAATTCTTTTTCTTGGTTACATAAATACACTCGCAATCCTTCGTAAATATTCCTTGTAAAATTCAAAATTTCTATTTGGCCAAAAAAATTATACTCACACTTATTTATATGAAACACTTATATTTTTTATTTTTTTATTTTTAAATACTAAGAAAATAACACTAAAAAACTTACATGTGTACACAGGGCGGAATCAGCATGTGCCCGGGGGTAGCTGCCCCCTACCCCATGCTTGCCCATTATAATTTTTTTTTCTATACCTAAATTTGTAAAAATTGATAAAATGCCTCCTTAAAATTAATAAGATGACCACTCTGCCCCTAAATTCACTATATTTTATTTTATGCTTATAATTTATAAATATTTATAAAATACCTCCATAAAATTATCTATTTCTAAAAACGTTTTTAATTCTTTATTCAGTTTCCTTCTTATTCTTTAAATTTCTTTGTGTTATCTTCAAAAACTTTTACATTCTTTTCCTACAATTTAAACCTATTTTTTCCTTCATATTTTTTTCTTTTTATTTCATTTTATTCTTAATTTTTTTTCTTGCACTCATGCATAATTTATGTGCAATAATCTTCTTCTTTTTTTCTTTTTTTTTTTCTCCCTTTTTATTCAATTTTTATTCACTTGTTCTAATGCACTGATATTAAGCTATTATATTTTCAGTCTATTTGGAAAAAAAATTATTTTATCAGTGTTAACATGCCTCATCTAAACCAAATTTCTGACTCTGCCCCATGTGTACAATATAATTTTAATTTACGAATAAATAAAAGGAAAAATGATTTTAACTACGTGCTGAATAAAAGTCACCATTGATTGCTACTTTCTATGTGAGAGCTTGACCTAGTGAAATAAAATATAAGAATATAGTAAATCAGACTGAGCTTAAACTTGCTTGGTCAGTACATTTAAACTATCAAAAACTTGGTCAGTACATTTAAACTATCAAAAACAAGTGTTAGAAACTGATTGAATAATAAATTTCTGAATTGGTAATGGTGATGAAGAGATTGTAGACACCAATCTCCTTTTTCTTTAGTTGGTGAAACTCCATTACCTTTATTAATATAAAAAATAAACAAAAAAAACTTCCATTACCTTTATTAGTGGCTCAAGACGGTGATGATGACGCGTGAACGTAATGTAAGCGAGGAACGTTGCCGACAAGCAAGGTCGGAATAGTCAGTAAGCTGTGCGATTGACCGGCGTGACTGCAAGCTTGTGATGAAGTGCTTGAAGGATGAGCAAAGAAGATGGAGCAACCGATCAACGGTGGGTTCGATAGGGAAGGCAAGTTGCAGTTAGTCTTCTCTGGCTTAGTGGCTAATGGCGAAGAGATTATTGCTAACAACACGTGATTGCCTGAATTTTGTGGATGAGTTTGGAAATTGTCTAAAATGGTAATTTTATTGACAAGAGGGTATTAATATCTTTTTATACAAACAGGAATATTTGCACCAAATTAATTAATTTATAGGATCTTTTTTACAAAATATCAACAGTAGAGAAGGAATTTTTGCACTTAACCCTATATGTAATTATTAATTAACTGTTATTGTAGTTATATAACTTATATTATTATGTCGTCGAATATATAGTTAGTCCTATGAGTTAGGAGTGTTCCGACCGAAAGCCCCCATGCAATGGATGATGAAATAAGCGGTCTCCAAACAGCACAAGATCAAGATGATTTAATTAATTAATGCAAAAAAAGATTAAACTAAGAAAGACCATCATGAAGCTAAAAGAAATTGACCAGTGTTAGATCACTTTGTGGGAGAGACTATAAATCCAGAGAGGGAGAGAGAGTTACCACTGTCTTTAAAGAGAACCAAGAAAATTGATGAATATGGGGAATGAGAATGAATAAGTTGAAGGAAAACTTTTATATATATATATAGGGAGAGATGAGGATTTTCTTTTGTGCAATTTTTAAGAATTGTAAGTCCAGTGAGTTTAAATCAACAGTACTTCGAAAATTCAATAATTACATGAAAGTGTTGAATTTTTAATTTATGCTCCATTTGGTCGAAAGGAAAAAATTTGAATGGAATGGAGAGAAGAAAGGATGATTGAGACATTCTTAGGGGAGAGATTAAGGGCTAGTTTGGTGCGGTGGAATGGAATACAAAGAAAGTGGAATAGAATGGTTTTTATTCCATTCTTGTGTTTGGTGTCCAATTTTAAACTTGGAGAATGGTCACTCTCCAACATTCTTGGAGAATGGTCATTCCATTAAAATCATTCCACTTTTTCACAAAAGGAACGACCATTCCATTCCTACTTTAAAAAAATACAAACTAAAAAAATATTAAAAAATAAAACCTAACAAATTACAAACCCACCGGCATCATCATCTCCTCCATTAAACCCACTACCGACATCATCATCTCCTCCATCAAACCCACCGCCGGCGTCGTCATCATCTCTTCCATCAAACCCACTACCGGCGTCATCATCTCCTCCATCAAACCCAACCCAACCCAACCCAACCTATTGTCTAACAAACATAATATTGATCTTGAACTTCAAAGTGATAGACCAAGACACAATAAAAAATCAAAAGCAGATCTGAGTGAAGCAAACAATGAACAGGACCAAGAAGCAAGCTTTTTCGTGATTTTCTCATTGATTTTGTGAAAGAATTGCTGAAACCATTCTTTCCAAATCGGATCCGTCCTCACCCTTGTTCAATCGCACTAAAGTTTGTAAATCGGATCACCATTCTTTCAAAATCGGATCACCATTCTTACCAAATCAGATCTTTCCAAAAGCACTAAAGTTTGTAATGGAGCTTGGATTACCATTGTTTGTCGCCGCCGATCAAATTGGATCCGTCAGTTTCTTTCTTCTCTCTACTTTCTCTCTCTATCTATTGCCCCCAATTTCATTCATACATACCTCTTTCTAACCACTGGATTGGAAAAAATTTGATGTTAATTTTTTAGTTAATTTTTTTTATTAATGATAAAGGTAATTTGGAATAAACATGATAAAGGTAAAACAATATAAATTCATTCCATTTTAATTTTTAGTCCAACCAAACAAGTAAATGGAAATTATCATTTTATTTTTTTATATTCCATTCCATGTTTGCAACCAAACAAGAGAATGGGAATCATCATTCCCACTCCATTTCATTCCCATCTCTATTCCCATTCCATTTCAATTCATTCCACCACATCAAACTAAGCGTTTTTCTCTTTTTGTTTGGTTGGATGGAAGAGAATGAAAAAAAACTAACAATTTAATTTGATAAGGAAAGATAAAATTTTAAGTTATTTTTACCATTAAACCCATCTCTTACTTTATTTAGAGGATTTATTAAATATTTATGAAAAGATGATGTTGTAATTTAAAACTTCTATAATAGGCTCACTTGTCTTCTCTCTTATCTTTCGCTCATATTTGGTCGGATGAAAATTTGTGAAGAAGAAATGATAATTTATCTTTCCTATTATCCTTTCTTTCTTTATATCATCTCATCCCTCATTCATTTCTCCCTCATTTATATATATATACCCAATTTTATTATTTGTCTCTCTATAAATACTTTATTTATATTTTATTTTTGTTCTCTTTCTATAATTTATGTTTGTATATACTTCCTCCGTCCCATATTAATAGTCCATTATGTCATTTTTTACTGTCCCATTTTAGTTGTCATATTTCAAAAATTAATACACTACTTTTTATTACATTCTTAATTTACCCCTAAAAGAAAGTGGACCCCATTTTCCGTCCTATTACTTTTGAAACCTGTAATACCCCTAATTTTAAAAGGATAGTCCTGGTATTTAAATTATTGTTTAAAATTGCTTTTGTTTATTTCTTTGGTTTGATTTAATTATTTTAAGTTTTAAGTTGCATTTGTTTACTTATTTGTTTTAATTATTGTAATTGTTTTAAATTAATTTGGTTACTTGTTTAATTTACTTGAATTTAATTGAGTTAATTTATTCAATTGATTTGTTTTAATTAATTGTCTTATTTAAGGATTTAATTGTTTTAAGTAAAATTAAATTTAATTAAATTAGTTAAATTATATTTAATTGGTTTCAGTAGGTTGCAACGTAACTATAGTTTATGGGGTTTATAGTTTTCATAGACAGCCGACAGTGTATGACCTAGGTTTGCCTATGGGCCGTATTATACATAGATTAGGATTTAAAGTTTAAGGTTATAATAGGTTTATACGATGGTTTAGGGTTGAAGGAAAAATAAAATAAAATCGTAGGTTTTCTGTGGAGGCATAGAGGAAACAGAGAGGGAGAGAGCACACAAAGGGTTTTACCGGAGAACTTGGGAAGAACTGTCGGTATAAGGTAAGTTTTATATCTAACTCAATCCCTTAGGTTTCGTGTTCTTTGCATCACTAATTTAGTTCCAGGAAGTAATAACGTTAAATTAATATGGTTGCATAATTAGTTGTTTCAAAATAGTATGTTTTCATGTCTGTGTTTTTCTTCCGTCTGTAAACTGTTTTTGCTTGTTCTTGTTTTGGATGAATTTTGATTAACAACGAATGAATTTAAATAACTTTAGAGCACCTTAGGGCTTAGTTTTAATCAGTAGTGAAGTTGGTTTAGAGGATCAAAGCAGTCTAGTACTGCCGGAGTGGAAGGAGACGACGCACAGAGAAGGAACTAGGTCACCAAAACGCAGAGCAGGCTCCACCATGAGTGGAGCCGGCTCTAGGATTAAGTGGAGGCGGCTCCACTTTGTGTGGAGCCGGCTCCTCCAAGTTTTTTTCAGTTTTTTTTTATATTTTATTTTGTTCTCTGCAAACCTAGGCTACTGTATTTGGAATTTTGAAGTTCTATAATGTTTTAGGAATGGGTTTAGGGGTATTTTGTAAGGAATAAACCCTTGATAAGTTCTAAGAAGGCATGGTAACTTATAATATAGCATAAAAGGATGAAACAGGGACACAGTCTGAAACTTTTAGAGAAGATTAAGCATGTCCAATAATAATTTATGTTGTGCTTAATAAGATGTTAGTTGATGATTACAAATTGATGTTTATATCAACTTACGGATATTGTGGTAAGTACAGTAAGCATTTAATTCTAATGTTATTATGCTTATTGTGAGTTGCTGAATGATTATATTTATTCTCTGTACTTTAAAATTTGTTAAAGAATCATATACTGGATGTATTTAACAAGCATGTTATTTAAACGTTCTTGTTGTGCTTAGACTGGATATGTTGGTCTTTATTGTCGTTTATATTGACAACACTAGATGGATGGATTGTATACATCGGTATGGGACGGTGTCATACTAGGGGGATTAGCTCGAAAATGCTAAGTCCTACCTACACTGGATTAAAGGATGGATTAACTACAAAAGTTAAGTCCTACTTGTATTTTTGTGTCAGATCACTAAATGGTTAAGTGACACTTTTGGTTTGGAACGGATTTTAAATATATTTTTATGGTGCCACAATATGAGCCTGAGTCTCAGAGTCGTTGGTTAGAAAGCGTATATGCATTGGGATGCATAGCTGGCTACGATGGTTGGAGGTGTACCCTGTTTAGGTTAGGTACACATGCACACTTTGTGTGCGTTTTAGCACGTTACCTCTACTTAGGTTGAGACCGGCTTGTAGGCCAGTGAGAGTCCTTTAGTGTGATATTATATATATATATATATATATATATATATATATATATATATATATATATATATATCTGCGGACTATTTAGTTATTGTTGATTGGTTAGGATGTACATGCGTATCGGGCCTCTGTTTGGGTTGTAGTAGTATAGAACTTGCGTGTGGGCTTGACCCACTTCTATTTTTCAGGTACACGACAGTTCCAGACTTAGACATGTTCGTGCTGAGCAGAGGTTTCTATTCACTCTATCGACGATGTAGGATTTCTCTTCGTAGCTTACTTCTGGATGTCTTATCAGTTATTTTAATTACAGTTTGGATTATTATTAGGGGTCCACTAGAGATGGATTCCCGAGTTATACCCTTGGAGGTTTTGGAGTTGGATTATTTAATCTTTATTATTTGAGGATTTTATTTTAGTTTTGTTCAGCTTAAACTTTATTTCTTAAATTCATTTTGTCATTTGTGTTCGTTTTAACATATTAATTGTTCGATATCTCTCGGGTTTGGGCCTAAACCTGATCAACCCGTGTCTCGGATCTGAGGGATATCACAAAACCCAAAAATGAGTGGACCCCATTAAAAATCAATACCCTACTTTTTAGGGAAGGGCAAACTTGGAAATGCATCTTTTGCCAACCCAATAAAAAATAATAAAAGTTGTTATCTTAAAAAGTGTGAAATGTGAAATTAGACTATTATTAAGGGATAGAGGGAGCATATGTTTCTTCTCAGTCTCTCTAACGGCTCTCTCCTACTATATAAATTATATATCTTTAACACTAATAATAATAAATAATAAATAAATTAAATTTATCTTTTTTCAAAAATTTCACTTATATCCTAATGTGTATCAGAGTCTACTTGTATGTCTATGTGTGAGATTTTGTGTCCCGTATATATATAATAATATTTTTTTTAAAGAAGTAATAATATTTTCTAAAACATAAAATGATTTACATATTATGTTAGTAATTTATTTTTTCTCAAATTCAGGTGAACAAATAATTAAATATTAATTTATCAAAAAAAAAATTAATATCAATAAGACAAATATATATACATACACATAAATATCTATACCTATTATATACTCCTTTAAGAATGAAATCTTTGGTCAAGTATTGAGGGTTTGTAATCTACATATATATATCTATACTATTATTAAATGTGCAAAGTGTTTCAGTATTTATTTATTTATATAAAAAAATATTTATTAATTGATATAAAAATAGTTTTTGTAAAACTTTAAAAATTACCTAATAAAATCAATCACATTCTATATAAAACTCTTATTTTTAGTTACTTTTTATGAATAATTATAGTTTCTATAAAACACTAAAAATTACCTAATAAAATCAATCACATTATATATAAAACTCTTATTTTTAGTTATTTTTTATAGATAATTATCACAATATACCGGCCTGGCCCAATTATCATTATATCATTATCAGAAAAGGACACATGTCATCATCCTATTCATCCAAGAAGCCTATAAATAGAGGCATGGAGGAAGGACGAAGGGGTACAGAAATTGAGAATTCTAGAAATCCAGAATTCCAGAGTAAAATACAGAAGTTCTGCCAAAGAGTTTCAGTTGAATTTCAGAGTAAAATACAAAAGCTCTGTCAAGAATTTTCAGTATTTATTTATTTATATAAAACAAAATTATTAATTGATATAAAAAGAGTTTTTATCTATATTACTATTAGATGTGTAAAGAGTTTCATTATTTATTTACATAAAAAAATATTTATTAAATGATATGAAAAGAGTTTTTACTAAAACCAAAAAATAAAAAATAAAAAAAATAAATCTATAAAACTGTAAAATCTACATAATAAAATTTAAATTAACCTATTTGTCTATTTATTATTATCCATTTTTAATAAAACAAAATCTAATTAGACAAGATTTATTAATATAAAAAATATTTATTAATTGATATATAAAATAAAATAATTTTTATAAAACTCTACCACAAATTAGCTTTTATTATGAGTATCTTAATAAAATTAAAACTAATTAGACATGTATATATTTAAAAATAATAATAATAATTTCAATAAAACTCTATTACAAATTACCTATTTTATTATTAATAAAACTCTATCAACAAAGATCTATTTAATGAGTTTGTATAAAACTCTAACACAAATTATATATTTATCAATTCATCATGAGTTTTTTAATAAAAGGAAACCTAATTTGACAAGTATTATTAATATAAAAAATTATTTATTAACAGATACAAAAGGAGGTTTTTAAAACACAAATTATTTATTTATCTATTTATTTTGAGTTTTTTTTACTAAAAGTAAATCTAATTAGACAAGAATTATTAAAATAAAAAATATTTATTAATTGATATAAAAAGAATTTTTAAAAGAGTTTATATTAAACTCTAACGCAAATTACCTATTTATTTATTTATTACAAGTTTTTTAATAAAAGAAAATCTAATTTACCTAATAAAACCAATCACATTCTATATAAAACTCTTATTTTTAGTTTTTTTTATGGATAATTATAATTTTATAAAAATCTAAAAATTGCCTAATAAAATCAATCATATTCTATATAAAACTTTTATTTTTAGTTTTTTTTTATGGATAATTATCACAATATAACCGACCCGGGCCAGTTATGATTATGTCATTATCAGAAAAGGACACATGTCATTATCATATTCATCCAAGAAACCTATAAATAGAGGCATGGAGGAAGGAGGAAAGGGTACAGAAATTGAGAGTTCTAGAAATCTAGAATTCCAGAGTAAAATATAGAAGTTCTGTCAAAGAGTTTCAGTATTTATTTATTTATATAAAAAATATTTATTAATTGATATAAAAAGAGTTGAATTTCAGAGTAAAATACAGAAATTTTGTCAAAGAGTTTGAGTATTTCAATATTTATTTATTTATATAAAAAAATATTTATTAATTGATATAAAAAGAGCTTTTATCTATAGTGTTTCAGTATTTCAGTATTTATTTATTTATATAAAAAAATATTCATTAATTGATATAAAAATAGTTTTTGTAAAACTTTAAATTTACCTAATAAAATCAATCACATTCTATATAAAACACTTATTTTTAGTTATTTTTTTATGAATAATTATAGTTTCTATAAAACTCTAAAAATTACCTAATAAAATCAATCACATTATATATAAAACACTTATTTTTAGTTATTTTTTATAGATAATTATCACAATATAACCGCCCAGCCCAATTATGATTATGTCATTATCAGAAAAGGACACATGTCATCATCCTATTCATCCAAGAAGCCTATAAATAGAGGCATGGAGGAAGGAGGAAGGGGTACAGAAATTGAGAATTCTAGAAATCCAGAATTCCAGATTAAAATACAGAAACTCTGACAAAGAGTTTCAGTATTTATTTATTTATATAAAAAATATTTATTAATTGAGTTGAATTTAAGAGTAAAATACAAAAGCTCTGTCAATAGTTTTCAGTATTTATTTATTTATATAAAAAAAATTATTAATTGATATAAAAAGAGTTTTTATCTATATTATTATTAGATGTGTAAAGAGTTTCATTATTTATTTATATAAAAAAATATTTATTAAATGATATGAAAAGAGTTTTTACTAAAACCAAAAAAAAAAAAAAAAATCTATAGAACAGTAAAATCTACATAATAAAATTTAAATTAACCTATTTGTCTATTTATTATTATCCATTTTTAATAAAAGAAAATCTAATTAGACAAGATTTATTAATATAAAAAATATTTATTAATTCATATATAAAATAAAATAATTTTTATAAAACTCTACCACAAATTAGCTTTTATTATGAGTACCTTAATAAAATTAAAACTAACTAGACATTTATATATTTAAAAAAAAAAAAATAATTTCAATAAAACTCTATTACAAATTACCTATTTTATTATCAATAAAACTCTATCAACAAAGATCTATTTAAAGAGTTTGTATAAAACTCTAACACAAATTACCAATTTATCAATTTATCATGAGTTTTTTAATAAAAGGAAACCTAATTAGACAAGTATTATTAATATAAAAAATTATTTATTAACTGATACAAAAGGAGGTTTTTAAAGAGTTTTTAAAACAAAAATTACCTATTTATCTATTTATTTTGAGTTTTTTTTACTAAAAGTAAATCTAATTAGACAAGAATTATTAAAATAAAAAATATTTATTAATTGATATAAAAAGAGTTTTTAAAAGAGTTTATATTAAACTCTAACACAAATTACCTATTTATTTATTTATTACAAGTTTTTTAATAAAAGAAAATCTAATTTACCTAATAAAACCAATCACATTCTATATAAAACTCTTATTTTTAGTTTTTTTTTATGGATAATTATAATTTTATAAAAATCTAAAAATTCCCTAATAAAATCAATCATATTCTATATAAAACTTTTATTTTTAGTTATTTTTTTATGGATAATTATCACAATATAACCGGCTCGGCCCAGTTATGGTTATGTCATTATCAAAAAAGGACACATGTCATTATCATATTCATCCAAGAAGCCTATAAATAGAGGCATGGAGGAAGGAGGAAAGGGTACAGAAATTGAGAATTCTAGAAATCTAGAATTCCAGAATAAAATACAGAAGTTCTGTCAAAGAGTTTCAGTATTTATTTATTTATATAAATAAATATTTATTAATTGATATAAAAAGAGTTGAATTTCAGAGTAAAATACAGAAGCTTTGTCAAATATTTCAATATTTATTTATTTATATAAAAAACATTTATTAATTGATATAAAAAGAGTTTTTATCTATAGTGTTTCAGTATTTATTTATTTATATAAAAAAATATTAATTAATTGATATAAAAAAGAGTTTTTGTAAAAATAGTTTTCGTAAAACTTTAAAAACTACCTAATAAATTAAATCACATTCTATATAATACTCTTATTTTTAGTTATTTTTTATGGATAATTATACTTTCTATAAAACTCTAAAAATTACCTAATAAAATCAATCACATTATATATAAAACTCTTATTTTTAATTATTTTTTATAGATAATTATCACAATATAACCGGCCCGGGCCAATTATGTTAATGTCATTATCAGAAAATGGAGGCATGGAGGAAGGAGGAAGGGGTACAGAAATTGAGAATTCTAGAAATCCAGAATTTCAGAGTAAAATACAAAAGCACTGCCAAAGAGTTTCAGTATTTCAGTATTTATTTATTTATATAAAAAAAATTTATTAATTGAGTTGAATTTCAGAATAAAATACAAAAACTCCGTCAAGAGTTTTCAGTATTTTTTTATTTATATAAAAACAATTATTAATTGATATAAAAAGAGTTTTTATCTATATTATTATTAGAATTGTAAAGAGTTTCATTATTTATTTATATAAAAAAAAAATATTTATTAAATGATATGAAAAGAGTTATTACTAAAACCAAAGAAAAAAAAAAAAAAAAAAAAAAAAAGAATTCTATAAAACAGTAAAATCTACATAATAAAATTTAAATGAAACTATTTGTCTATTTATTATTATCCATTTTTAATAAAAGAAAATCTAATTAGACAGGATTTATTAATATAAAAAATATTTATTAATTGATATATAAAATAAAATAATTTTTATAAAACTCTACCACAAATTAGCTTTTATTATGAGTATCTTAATAAAATTAAAACTAATTAGACATGTATATATTTAAAAAAAAAAATAATAATTTTATTAAAACTATATTACAAATTACCTATTTTATTATCAATAAAACTCTATCAACAAAGATCTATTTAAAGAGTTTGTATAAAACTCTAACATAAATTACCAATTTATCAATTTGTCATGAGTTTTTTAATAGAAGGAAACCTAATTAGACAAGTATTATTAATATAAAAAATTATTTATTAACTGATACAAAAGGAGGTTTTTAAAAAGTTTTTAAAACACAAATTACCTATTAATCTATTTATTTTGAGTTTTTTTTTACTAAAAGTAAATCTAATTAGACAAGAATTATTAAAATAAAAAATATTTATTAATTGATATAAAAAGAGTTTTTAAAAGTGTTTATATTAAACTCTAACACAAATTACCTATTTATTTCTTTATTACAAGTTTTTTAATAAAAGAAAATCTAATTTACCTAATAAACCAATCACATTCTCTATAAAACTCTTATTTTTAGTTTTTTTTATGGATAATTTTAATTTTATAAAAATCTAAAAATTATCTAATAAAATCAATCATGTTCTATATAAAACTCTTATTTTTAGTTATTTTTTTTTGGATAATTATCACAATATAACCGGCCCGGCCCAGTTATGATTATGTCATTATCAGAAAAGGACACGTGTCATTATCATATTCATCCAAGAAGCCTATAAATAGAGGTATGGAGGAAGGAGGAAGGGGTACAGAAATTGAGAATTCTAGAAATCTAGAATTTCAGAGTAAAATACAGAAGTTCTGTCAAAGAGTTTCAGTATTTATTTATTTATATAAAAAATATTTATTAATTAATATAAAAAGAGTTGAATTTCAGAGTAAAATACAGAAGCTTTGTCAAAGAGTTTGAGTATTTCAATATTTATTTATTTATATAAAAAAATATTTATTAATTGATATAAAAAGAATTTTTATCTATACTATTATTAGATGTGTAAAAAGTTTGAGTGTTTAAAAATTTATGTAAAAAAATATTTATTAAATAATATGATAAAACACTAAAATTTACGTAATAAAATTTAAATTAACCTATGTATCTATTTATTATTATCAATTTTTTAATAAAATAAATCTAATTAGACAAGAATTATGAATATAAAACATATTTATTAATTGATATATAAAAGAAAATAATTTTTATATAACTCTACTATGAGTTTTTTAATAAAATTAAATCAATTAGACAAGTATATATTTAAAGACAATAAAATAATTTCTATAAAACTCTATTACAAATTACCTATTTTATTTTCCATAAAACTCTATTAACAGAGTTTATATAAAACTTTAACACAAATTACATGTTTATCTATTTATTATGAGTTTTTTTAATAAAAAGTAACCTAATTAAACAAGTATTATTAATATAAAAAATTATTTATTAACTGATACAAAAAGAAGTTTTAAAAGAGTTTTTAAAAAACTCTAACACAAATTACCTACTTATCTATTTATTATTAGTTTTTTAATGAAACTAAATGTAATTAGACAATAATTATTAAAATAAAAAATATTTATTAATTGATATAAAAAGAGTTTATATTAAACTCTAACACAAATTACCTATTTATTTATTATAAGTTTTTTAATAAAAGAAAATCTAAGTAGACAAAAATTATTAATATAAAAAATATTTTTAATTGATATAAAAAATAAAATAATTTTTCTAAAATTCTACCACAAATTACCTTTTATTATGATTTTTTTATTTAATAAAAGCTAATCTAATTAGATAGTAATTATTCAAATATAAAAATATTTATTAATTCACGTAAAAAGAGTTTAAAAATATTTTCTATAATACTCTAACACGTATTACAAATTACAATTTTTTAATAAAAGAAAATCTAATTTTTAGAGTAAAATACAGAAATTCTACCAAAGTGTTTCAGTATTTATTTAATTATATAAAAAAATATTTATTAATTAATATAAAAAAAGATTTTATCTATACTACTATAAAATGTGCAAAGAGTTTCAGTATTTAAGTATCTATTTATAAAAAAATATATTTATTAATTGATTTGAATTGTATTTTTTTTTTATATAAAAAATAAAAGAAAAAAAAAACTCTATTAAACTCCAAAATCTATCTAATAAAATTTAAATTAACTTATTTATCTATTTATTATTATGAATTTTTTAATAAAAGAAAATTAAATTAGACAAGAATTATTAATATAAAAAATACTTATTAATTGATATATAAAATAAAACTCTACCACATATTAACTTTTATTATGAGTTTCTTAATAAAATTAAATTAAATTAGAAAAGGATATATTTAAAGAAAATAAAATATTAAATGTGTAAAGAGTTTCAGTATTTCAGTATTTATTTATTTATATAAAAAATATTTATTAATTGATATGAAAAGAGTTTTTATAAAAAAATAAAAAAATAAAAGAATAAAAAAAAACTCTATAAAACTCTAAAATCTACCTAATAAAATTCAAATTAACGTATTAATCTATTTATTATTATGAATTTTTTAATAAAAGTAAATATAAAGTTTCAGTATTTATTTATTTAAAAAATATTTATTAAATGTGGAAAGAGTTTCAGTATTTCAGTATTTATTTGTTTATATAAAAAAATATTTATTTTTTGATATGAAAAGAGTTTTTATAGAAAAAAAACTTTCGTAAAACTCTAAAATCTACCTAATAAAATTCAAATTATCCTATTTATTATTATTAATTTTTTAATGAAAGAAAACCTAATTTTCTGAGTAAAATACAGAAGTTATGCCAAGGTATTTAAGTATTTATTTATTTATATAAAAAAATATTTATTAATTAATATAAAAAAAAATTTATCTATAGTATTATTACATGTGCAAAGAGTTTCAGTATTTGACTATTTATTTTTATAAAAAAAAATATTTATTAATTGATATGCAAAGAGTTTTAATAAAAAATTTAAAAAAAAAATGTCAATCAAACACTAAAATCTATCTAATAAAATTTAAATTAATCTATTTATCTATTTATTATTATGAATTTTTTAATAAAAGAAAATCTAATTAGACTAGAATTATTAATATATAAAATATTTATTAATTGATATATATATATATAAAAAATTTCTAAAACTCTACCACAAATTAACTTTTATTATGAGTTTCTTAATAAAATTAAATCTAATTAAACAAGGATATATTTTAAGAAAATAAAATAATTTTTATAAAACTCTATCACAAATCACAAATTTTATTTTCAATAAAACTCTATTACAGTAGACAAAGATATGATATTTAAAGAGTTTCTATAAAATTTTAACTCAAATTTTTTATTTATATATTTATTAAGTGTTTTTAATAAAAGGAGATCTAATTAGACAAGTATTATTAATATAAATAATTATTTATTAATTGATCTAAAAAGAGTTTTTAAAAGAGTTTCTATAAAACTATATCACAAATTACATATTTATCTATTTATTATGAATTTTTTTAATAAAAGAAAATCTAATTAGACAAGCATTATTAAGATAAAAAAATATTTATTACTTAATATAAAAAGAGGTTTGAAAAGAGTTTCTATAAAACTCTAACACAAATTACCTATTTATCTATTTATTATGAGTTTTTTTAATAAAAGGAAATCTAATTAGAAAAAAATTATTAATATAAAAAAATATTTATTAATTGATATAAAAAGTGTTTTTTAAAGAATTTCTATTAAACTGTAATACAAATTACCTATTTATTTATTTATTATAAATAGATTTGCAGAAAATATAATAATTTCTATAAAACTTTACCACAAATTATCTATTTTATTTTCTTTAAAACTCTATCACATTTAACTTGTTTTTATCTATTTATTGTGAGTTTTTTTACGAAGGAAATCTAATTAGACAACGATATATTTAAAGAAAATAAAATATTTTTTTAAAAGAGTTTATATAAAATTCAAATAAAAAATACCTATTTATGTATTTATTATGAATTTTTTAATAAAATATAATATAACTAGACAAGAATTATTAATATAATAAATATTTAATAATTGGTATAAAAAATAAAATAATTTTTCTAAAACTCTAGCACAAATTATCTTTTATTTTGAGTTTTTCAATAATAAAAAATCTAATTAGACAAGGATATATATATATTTAAAGAAAATAAATAATTTATATAAAATTCTACCACAAATTACCTATTTTATTTGCAATGAAACTCTATCACATTAGATAAGGATATATTTAAATAGTTTTTATAAAACTCTAACACAAATTAAGTATTCACCACGTGCATCGCACGTGCCTTTTCCTAGTATATATATATATATATATATATATATATATATATATTAGTCCTGATCTCTTGCTTCTCATGGAGCAAGAAAAATAATCCACACTTTCTATATAGACCGTTAGATTAAATCTGATGGTCATTTCACAAACCCACCTATGGCCTTTCCTTTTAACACAAAACCAATATCTCCCTATTTTTAGTTTCTATAATTAATTTTACCATTATCATCTACTGTAACAATAAAAGGTAGTTATCAAAATAAAAATAGAAACCTTTGAAAAAAATTAATTCCCGTATATTTTACTAATAAATTTGTTTTTATTTAAACCAACTTTGAATGAGAAATCAAAGAGTAAGATCACTTGGGACAGTAATGGGGTTGGTGGGTATGATAAATTAGACTTGAAGCTTGATATTTTCATGGTTCAACATGATATTGAGAATATGTATATGTGGGTTTTCAAGGAGAGGCCTGAAAATACATTGGGAAAGATGCAGCTGAGATGTTAAGTGGTGTGCATGATTCCGGGATTTAGAGGTGTTTCATGTTGTTTCAAAACCAAAGCTCTCATGGAAAACAGTATTATTGTTATAGTTATTTGTGCGCATACGTGTGGATAACAATATTATACAATTGATTAATGGAATCATATGACATTGACTTTATTCAAAATTGTTAAAGCTTAAACTAAATAAAACTAAAACAAAAATTTTAATTTCTTCATAAAGGGATGAAACTTAACAAAATATATTTATATTTACATTATATTTCATTTGATTTTTTAGATATAGATAATAATAAAAATTATTTACTTGATTTATATATATATATATATATATATATATATATTACACTATATTTTTTATTATTTATTAATTTTTTACATTTTATTTTACTCTCGTTCTTTTAAGTACTTTTAATTTCTACTCATCTTTTATTATTTTGTAAAGAAAATTTAGAGGGACATTTTTGTATTTTTGTCTATCTCACTTTATTTAATTGACCATAAGTCCTTATTTGTTCACTTTTTTATATTATAGAAGTGAAATTTGAACAAAATAAGTGTTATTTGCACACTTTTTAAATTAGAAGAATTTTTTTTTTTTTTTTTTTACTTCACCCCATCTTATATCTATAGTATTATGGCATAGTTTGCTGCAATATTGATTTAATATGGCATAAGATGACAAGATCAGGACAGGAGTGATGCCAGCCAGAACCGAGTTGGTAGCTTTGGAGGATAATAAGCTATGGCCCAACAGTCAGCGCTTAACGTCAATTATGTAATCACAATAGCTCTTAAGTGGTGCTCGATATTTTGTAGTCTTTTAAGACTCCAAAAAAAATGATGAATTGACCCCAATAATGCAAATTGTGGTAAAATAGGTGAGGGTGGGGCTGAGTCACGAGATTCTATTTGTGCAACTGTGTCCCAAGTTTTGTCCGTACATGTTACATGTCATCCAAAGGTAGTACTTTTGACGTATCAAATAATAATGTAGGAGTGGTCTACATGTGACGGATCCTATGATGTGATGACAGATCCTAACTTGATCACGCGTACACACTCTTGTGAACATACGTTCAGGTTTGTTATATCGGTGGTTGGTAAAATTTCTTAACAGTTTGACACGATTAAGAAAGTGATAAATAAGAAAAATATAAAGGGGATTAAATTTATTTCAAATTTTTATTTATTATTTTTTTATTTTTATAATTACAAATCAAATCTATATTTATGATTGGACCACACTTCATAGGTATAAGAATGACCTACTTATCATGAGTAGACAAGTCTTATTATGTAGGCAAATTATATATGAAATTACATATATAGGTAAAAAGTACATTACATACATTTCTACAAATAAAGAAAAAAAAATACATTAATATTTTCTCACATTTTAAAAAAATATTAGACATTACATATAATCGCCCCCTTGATCAAATCATGACATAATTGCATTTTGTTAGTGCTCAATCCATGCTTTCACCACTCGTGATGGAGTATCATTTGAATTTTTTTTCATTATTATTCTTTCACAATCAATTTGTGGACATTATGCATAAAAGAAATAAATAAAATGCATTATACATATTTTCTAACAAGTAAGTTAATAAATTAAAAAGACATTATATAGATTATGATTAATTTAATTGAGTGAATTGAATGTACTATTCAAAAAAATAATAATAAAAAAAATAAAAATTGAATAGTCAAAAAGTACGTCTCTTTAATTTTTTATTATTAAATTGTTACGCAAAAAAAATATATGTTTTTTATTTTTTTTTCCAAGCAAACAACCGAGCAAAAAATAAAATAAAAATTTGAGTCATTCAATACAACCGAATATTAGCTTCAGCTAAAAGGCGAATTTCCACACGAATATGAAATAAAATTTCAACATCGGTCAAATAATTCTGAGCAAGCTTTATATAGTACGAGTCACCTCATTGCCATGTCTACCTACTTGATTAATGCGAAACAAGGAATGCCTGCAAAGCACCCATTGAATATCTGAGATGATTGAATCCATAAGAACATATCATCCCTTTTCTCTCGAAACTGTAGAACACACTTCCAAGGAATCGCTCAGAAACCAGCAACTACAGATCAACATTGCATTTAACTTCACCCCTTGACGGTGGTCGCCAAGAAGAGGTCAACAAGGGAGAGCTTACTCCAGAAGGGTGCCTAACCGATTGATTCGCCTCCCAAAATAGAGCACAAGCTTTACTTACAATACAAAAAGGATTGGAATCCTCCTTGTTAAAAACTTTTGCGTTTCGAGCCTGCCAAATTTGCCAACACATAGTGCCTAAAAGCCCCAAATACTTCCAACCATCACTTTTCACACCACAGGCCTACACCAGACCTCCCCACCAACTATAAAAAGACGTGGGGGGAAGAGGATGAAAAATCAAATTGGAAAGGCGACAGTTTCCAAACACACACTGAAATGGGGTATGAGAAAAAAAGATGGTCGCTGGATTCCTCTTGCTGACCACATCTTGAACAAACAACTTCAGCTCTTAATCCCTGCTTACAAAGATTCTTTTGGACCGCTAAAGCATTGTTGCAACATTTCCAAAGAAAGTATTTAATTTTCCGGAGCAAAGTAGTTCCAAACTCCCTTCCAAACGTCTTTAACAAGATCCCGAGGAAGAAGGATTAAATCCTCGATCAGCTAGGAGATAGTTACAGGCAGATGATAAGCGGATTAATTAATAGAGAATTGACCATTTCTTTCTGGAGACCAGATTAGTTTATCCAACTTATTGGAATAACTAAAAGGACATTTAAGTACAAACTTCACGACTTCCGTCGGAAGCCACTTACCAACTAAATCTTGCTTCCAAGAATATGCATGTTTGTCAATACGGTCAGAAACGTTTTGAGGGGCCTCTGGCAGACGTGGCTTAGCAAGAGGAAAATTCCGATCTAGGATCCATAAATCGGACCAGATATTGATTGAATTCCCATTACCAACAACCCAATTAGAACCCTTACCTATAATTGGTTGGGTTGACCACATGTTACGCCAAGCCCAAGAAGGATTAGAACCGAACTTGGCCTGCAAAAATTGGCAATCCCTGAAGTATTTAGCTTTTAGCAGCATGTATGTAAGACCTCTTTTTTTCACTTGAAAATTTCATCCATGTTTAGCCATTAGGCCTAGGTTAAAGGCTTCAAAATCACGAAAACCCAGTCCCCATCATTCTAGCTAACACAAATATCATCCCATTTTATCCAGCAAATTTTTGAAGATGTGTTAGTTAAACCCCACCAGAACCGTCTTATTACCCCATTCAAGACGTTGCAAATTTTTCGAGGCAATTTGAAACATTACATGATATATGTTAGTAGAGCACTTAGGACAGCAGAGGAGAGAAGACTAGTCTTCTAACTTGCAAGGCACTCCTCGACTCGTTGAACTACATAGCCGAACGCATCCCACTTCGAGAGCCTATAACTGTCGGCATACCCAAATATCTCTCCCTCAACCCCTCTTCTCGAATTACAAGTATTTGACAAATATCACGTTTTAGCTCTGTCGTTGAATTCTTTGAAAAAAATATATGATTGACTTATTATTTTTATTATAATTGAATAGTGTAAGGTCCCAATAACATGTCCTTCAATCACTACTCGAACTCCAAATTTGGAGTTGACAATGGAGAAAATGATTTGGGGCCAACCAAGTGGAGTTCCCACAATATTGGATTTGAATCTCCAGTTCGGGGATGCTCTTAAGATGGTTCAATTGACATTATGAATATGTAAATATTCTTTTTAAACTAAGTTGACTAACTAGTTAATTTGGGACATGATGCACCTGTCTAAGGAATATATATTTGTCAAAAAGTACATTATTTTTTTAAAAGTACTTTATGCATTCATAATTCATAATTCATAATTCAATGACGTTTTTTAATAGAATGTAATATGTCCAGTATTGTATCTAAGATGCAAATGATTGCATTGTTGTTACATTTATGACATAACATGTTGCATTGTAATTGCACTGTCGTTGCTTCCTCTCGTCTGCTTCCTTGTGTTTGAGGAAGTTTGAGAGAGAGAGAGAGAGAGATTGAGACAAATGGTGATATGTAATTTTGTGGTGATGTAAGGTTAGTTTTGTAATTTTATATTGGTTAATGAGGTTAAAAATATTATTTCGAATATTAAAAAGATAAAATAGACCTTGTACTGATTTATTTATGCTGACATCAACACAAACCGTTACTGACTTAACGATAGGGATAATGTGATATGGAATTCAAAACCTCAAGGGAAGTAAGTAGAATATTGAAACGTAAAGGGGTGTAAGTAAAATATGATCAAAAATTAAAAGGTATTGATAGAATTAACCCTATTAAAAATCGTTATTGACTGCAAGGTTATAATGAGTTTACTTTTAGACAAAATTTTGTAATTTTAAAAGCATTAAGATACTGTTTAAAATTAGGCCTAATTTCGGAGGGAGATGTGATTATTTTTATTTTTATTTTTATTTTGCGTTAGCTTACATCACATCTATGTGATGATGCCATTATTGATTGAATAGGGCAATGTCACTAGGTTGGGTCCAATATAAACAAGCCAAAGAAGTACTAGAATAGTATGACATGTATTATTATAATTGTTATAAATCATCCCAACATCATAAATCACGTGATCAATTTTGACATCACAGTCAATGGCAAGAATTATCGAACTTGGTCAATTCAGTTTTAAAAAACAATTTTAAAGATTTAGATTTTGAAAACAATATAATAGATAATTAAAAAAATAATAATAATGATTAATGCAAAGAACGGAATTGAAATTACCATGATATCCTCCATCATTCAAGATTCAAGAGTAGTTCATGGTAAGGACGATTGCTTCATTATGTATGACATCTAAATTCAAAAGCAAGTTAATAAACTGACAGCACAACTTGTTTAATCACTGTATATTACTGACAGCGCAACAAGTTAATAAACTGACAGCACAAGAAGTTAATAATAATTATGAACAATGTGTCCAATGTGTCATATATGGTTTAATCACTGTATATTATTTTGTTTTCCTATGAATTATTGACCCCAATAGCCAATAATGCAAATTGTGGTAGTAGGTGGTGGGGGTGATATATGAATGAATGAGTGGATGATAATATGTCCAAAAGTAGAAGGATAATACTAAGCTACTCACCCCTCGTGCGTTTTAATGACAATATATTATATCAGTTTTAATAACTAAATAATTCACGTTCTCTGTATTATCTCAGATCAACCATTAAATAATTTTTTTATTAAAGCTGATGTGGTATGTTGTTATTAGAAAACATGAGGGGTGAATAGGGTGAAGTTATTTACCGATGAGTAGCTAAACATTATCCTTTATGACTTTAACCTTAATCAGAGGGATAATGGGTTGCAAGTACCTTTCACCTTTTGTTTTAACATCTTCAAGATCTCTGGCAAGATTTACATGTCCCTTCATTTTGAAATGATAGAGCAAAATTCAGAATTTTGAAAAATTGCTACATGGTTTCGGATTTTTTAGTCCCGTCATATGTAAATAAAACTAACATAAATTTGATGTATTTTCGACTAATGATACATGGTTTTGGATTTTTTAGTTCCAACTAATCACTAATTAGTATGTAAACAAAATGATAAATAAAGCTAACACAAATCTGATGCATTTTCAACTAATGATTGAGTCAAAACCAAGTCGAGCTTTATTTTTTTTTGAAGTGTACGTTTATGTCTTTAACTTTAATCATCCAGAGCGATAATGGGTAGGTTGAAAGTATCTTTCACCTTTTGTTTTAACTTCTGTAAGATCTCACGCAAGATTTACATGTCCTACCCATCAAAATGATAGAGCTAGATTCAGAATTTTGAAAAATTGTTACATGGTTTTGGATTTTTTTAGTCCCGACATATGTAAATAAAATGATAAATAAAATTAACATGTATTTGATGCATTTCCAACTAATGATACTTGGTTTCAAATTTTTTAATCCCGATCAATCACTAATTAATATGTTACATGTAACAAATTGATAAATAAAATTAATACAAATCTGATGCATTTTCAACTAAAGATTGAGTTGAAAGTCCATGTATAATTTCACGATTTGCCCAAGTTTATATGTAATCTTCCATCTTTTTCTAATTCAAAAATTCTCTGTTCTTGCTGATACTCACCTTGGCCCACCTTGGCTCATCTTATCTGTTGACCATGTGGATTAAAACAAGGTATATATGTCCTTATTAATTTTTATTTGATTTGGAAGTGTTTCACCATTTGATTGATTTATACACTTGAATTATAGATTGGAGTTCCTTGAAGGAGGAATCCTCAATAAAATAAAATTCATATAGTGTGATAAACTAGATAAATTGGCAATTCATGGTGCATCACGAAAAAGTTTATATTTGAGAGAGTTGCAATACATATAGAGAGTTGCAATACATATACACAAACACACATACACATACACACATGGTACCCCCAAATCACGTGCATTGGATTACCTTCCATTTTTATTTTTAACCATGCTAGCTTCATCCTTTGTGCAGTTTCATAACACTACAAGATTCATTGCAGGGTAAGTCGATCTTCTCATTGATAAATAACAATTGAACTCCTGACAATATGTCTAGAGCTTCTCCATGAGAGCGAAGCTGAAATTATTTTTTCACCCTTAGACATGGGTTGCGCTTTCACCACGACCTTGAAGTTCCGCTCCTGGAAGGCAGAAGAGAAGGAGAGACTTATAGGGTTGACAGTGATCTCCACTCCTTTGGGTGCTGTAATGGTGGCATTGTAAATGGATGGAGTGTAAGATTATTTATTTAATTGTGGCCCACATGATTTGGACATGTGACATATTACTTGATGGTTAAGTAAATAGGTATCAGATTAATATTATATTATTTGGTCAACTTATAATTACCTTTTTGGTAATTACTTATTGGAGAAGCGTTTTCCTTTCTTATTCTTTACTTTGATGGAAAGTAGAATTGTATTACAAAAAGGAAAACTGGTCCTCTCTCTGCCTTTATAAAAGTGCATATACTCCATCAATTATGTACAATTAATGAAACAACACGTAAAAGTTTTATGTGTGCAAAAGGCCAAGAGAGAGAAACCGGTTTCCACCTTTGCCTGTTGATCAGAGTTGCAGATTAGTTCGTGGCCAAAGGATCTGGACGTTGAACTTAATCTCAACAAGAATTGATATCGTGAATCGAGGTATTTATATCTAACTAGTATTTATTTATGCATTATAGATATGTGAAAATTATGAAGTTCTAAGATATGTGATTCATGTAAATTTGTGATTAATGGCTTAACACGAATTATTATAGTTTACACGGAGAAGGACCAACATTAGTTACCTTCCTTTGAAAAACAACCGTGGTCGGGCGTTGAGTAGTGTTTTTCAAATGAAGTTGCATAGTGGGATAGTTAAGAGCATCATGACTTGTTGGAGGAGGATAATTCGAGCATTTGATTTTTTTATCAAATAGTGGGGCAAGAAAGGTTCCACTGTAACCCTCTCGGCATAGAAATGGAATGTAATCCTCTTCATGTTCAATGTAGACAAGGCCGGGGTTCAATGCTTTGGTTGGGTTCATTTGGCCAGCACCGTAGGCGAATTCAGCATCATTAGCCACTCTTGAGCTCAAAGGTGTTGCTTTGACAAATATTTCAAGAAAATTTAAGTAAGAGCATGCATGAAAATTATATAAAAAGGGCTAAGCCAAGTACACCAGGCTCTCAGATAGCATACTATAAACAAATTTAGGAGGACTATACAAAGGAATTATACTATAGTGAAAACTTTATTGTAAGTAATTCTTATTTAAATTGCTTGGAAACTTTTTAATTTACTTTGTCATATAAGTAATTCAAGTCCTAAAAAAATTGGTGATAATCAACTTAGTTAAAAATCAAAGAAGAAATGAGAAGATAGGAGGTTGGTCTTACCAGTTGTCATTATAGCGGATTTTATTACAGTCGGGGTCCAATCCGGATGGAATGACTTTACATAAGCAGTTACACCACTAACGTGTGGACATGCTATAGAAGTTCCAGACTTGAATGCGAATTTCGAATGTCAGGTGTCACCTTTACGCCCGGTAAGTGTCGCCAAAGGGGTGTATGCTGCCAAGATACCAACGCCCGTAGCTGCAATATCAGGCTGTTCCATTATACATCAATGAAGCAAGTTCATATGAGAACGAGGCCTTATTTAATGATAATATTTAGTTTATGGAAGAAGGTACAAACCCTTGTAATTAACACAAACGAACGCGCGCGCACACCTTGAGAATGTATTCTGATCCTGGACTTGGACCCCGAGATGAGAAAAAATACATAAATGGAGCTGGGATTTTAACTTCTTGTGACATATATATCACAGCAGATGGAGATCTGAAACACTTAAAAACCCAATCATTCCTTCTTCCATTAAATAATGAAACATTTTAATTTGGTCATAAATATTGTAATATAGTATATATATAGCAGTGGCCTAGAAATATAGTAATATAGTTACCTTTGAGAGTGTATATAGTCATTAATGGGTTCAAATTCGGTGGAATTCACTGTGGTTGCTGGTGCCATGTAAATTGGGTCAATGATAAGATCATCAGCATTGAAGATAGCGCCGATCCCTCCAATGCTTTTGATATAAGAATCAGATAGTTCTGACGTTAAATTGCACGAGACAATTTTTCCTTTCACCTTGACAGGATTGATTGAGTTTTCAATACAATAACTGTATATAGCGACGCCCACAAGTTAAGTTTTAATAAGGCCTTCTTTAATTAAACACGTACTATATATATATATATATATATAATTAATGCATCCACAAAAGTAGTACATATAACCTTGCATTTTCCTTGCTCGCAGATGCTTTGGCTGCATCTGCCCCGCTAACAAGTGGGTACAATTTTCGCTTTGGGTTGAATGTGTTTACTCCCCTTCCCTGCATTAATATTGTACGCATGTAGATGTATTAATTACACCATATGATTAAGACAGCAATTGGTTGAGTTAATTAGTAATTAAACCGTATGTATAACAAAGCTAGCAAATTAATAATACTTACTGAAGTGGTTTTGCCAATGCCTAACACAACTTTGCTCCTGAACTGGCGATCTATACCAGTAGCTGCCACAGTTAAAATCCAGGGTGCATGGTTGGTGACGGTACTGGGAGTTGGTCCCTCATTTCCAGCAGCAGCAACTGTGATGACCCCAGCTCTCATGGCAAAAAATGAAGCCACTCCTACAGCGTCCAAGATATGTTGCGATGGAGAACCAAGAGACATGGACAGTATATCAACACCATCACTGATAGCGGCATCGAAGGCAGCAAGAATATCCATATTTGCATAACTACCCCAGCACACCTTGTACATAGCCAATCTCGCCGACGGCACTGCTCCGCGTGCAGTCCCTCTACCAAGTCCATATACGCTTGCATTTGCTACAACACTTCCAGCAGCTGTTGATGATACATGAGTCCCGTGGCTGTCCACATCTACCGGTGACAATATTTCCCCAGGAACGAGTTTCTGTTGACCCTAAAATCGGCTAGTTAGAGCCGATTTTAAATTGATGGAAAACGGGCGTGCCAGAACCACTTGGGTGGTTCGATTGTGAATTGTCAACTTTAGTCTTTTTGAAAAAGTTGACTCTCAGACGATGCGAGGAAAAATGGAACAAATAAATTCCTCTTTTGGGTTCAAAACTGCCTTAGTTAAAAGGACTTTCCGTAAACAATTCATAGTAACGTAACAAGAGAATAGAAAAGGGAAAAAATAGATATAGAAAGTGATAGGGAGAAAGAGATAGGGAGAAAGAGATATAGGGAGAGAAATAGAAAAAGACTTGAAGTAGAGAGAGATAAAGATAGCAAGGATGCTATTTGAGGAAAGTGCTTGAGAAAATAAACAAAATAATAATAAGGATTCTGAGGGTGCTGGACCTCTTGAACAGCGTGCCTCTCTGTTTATTTATAGAATAAATGGTAAAACAAATTCCTAAATACAAGCATCCTAGTTATATTCTAATACAACCACGTAATGTTTCAATTTAAACTAATCCTAACTAAATACTAATTCCAAATAAAATCTAATCCTATCGATAAACCAACTAAAAATAAATTCAAACTAAACATTCCTAGATAAACATTAATTCAAAAATCAAGTAAACACATAAATCCTATCTAACATAAAGTTCAAGAACATTCTATCCATGTAGCATCCTTGCATATAGCGTTATTTTGTATGAGAACTACCACGTCACTGTTCATGTATAGCACTAATGGATTTTATTCCAACTAAAATGCTATTCCAAACCACATTCAATCCAATCACCTTCCATGACCCAGATATCCTTCTCGGCCCAAACCCCTAGCACATCATCACTGACCAAGCTTTATGTTCTTGGCCCATATTACTATATCATTGATCACCAAGTCCAATTGAAGCCCAAACCCAATTACCAAAATGGGTGTCAACAATGCCCCCCAATTTTGGTAGCCGTTTTAACCCTTCGGCTTCCAAAATTTAAATTACACCCATTGTATCAAGTTGATATACACACCATAGAACCACCCACTGTCATCATTATTCCAGGTTCATAAATGGCTTAAGCTGAACACTCACCCTTTATATTTGACTTATTAGAGGCATTCTTTTCCTCCAAAAGTTCAAAAATAGTGGATTGATACTTCTTCAAATACCTTCCATTTATTGGTCTTTCATGCACCTCACCATCCAAATCCTTCAACTTATATGCACCTCCATGCAACACCTGATGAACTATATATGGTTCATTCCATGTAGGTGACCACTTGCCATAAGTTCTGTCTACTTTTCTAGGTGGGAGAATTGTTTGCCAAACCATATCACCCTCTGCAAATGACTTGAACTTCACCCTTTTTGTCGTAAGTCTTCATTACCTTTGTTGATTTTACATTTAACTCCATTGGCAACACAGCATCATGGCCAAAGGTTAACCGATAAGGAGTTGTTCCTGTACTTGTTCGCTTTGAATTTCTATAAGACCACAAGGCTTCTGAAAAGGTTCCATGCCAACACCTCGGCTTGTCCTTTATCATTTTTTCAATGATTTCAATTACAACTTTATTCGAAGCCTCAGCCTGGCCATTCCTTTGAGCATAATAGGGTGTTGAAGTTACTATTTTTACTTGCATATCACAACCGAGTTGCAATACTTCTCCTGCTCGAAACACAAATCCATTATCGGCAACAATTGTTTCTGATAAACCAAATCGGTAAAAGATATGTCGCTCTAAAAACTATATAACAGTATTACTAGTTACTGATACATATTCCTCGGCTTCTACCCTTTTGGTGAAATAATCGGTAGCTAAAATAATCCAATGATGACCCTTTGATGAAGGAGGATTAATCTTGCCGATTAAGTCCATGGCCCAACCTCTGAAGGGCCATGGTTTGACTAATAATTGCATCTCTATTGCTAAAATCCACTGCATTGGGCCATGCTTTTGACAATCTGTACAACCCTTTGCATAGGTAATGCAATCTTTCCTTATTCCAGGCCAATAATATCCATATCGGCGTATCAACCATTTCATTTTGATGTCGGCTTGGTGAGCTCCACATATTCCTTCGTGTACCTTTGCCATAATCTTTAAACCTTCAAACTTGCTAAAACATTGAAATAGTAGACCATCATCATGCGATCTTCTATAAAGATCTCCATCCATAAGTACATAATCGACTGCACTTCTTTTTATTTTTCGATCGGCTTCTGGAGTTCGATGTGATAAGAATAAGATATAAGGAATCCTCCAATCATCATCATCTAATTCGGCAACATCAGTAGCGAAGACCTCTTCTATAATTTTTATTCTTGAGGAATGCCGATTTTGGGAATGGAATCGGCTAGATATATATTCTAGCCGATTTTGTTTTTCTGCCTTTACACTACTGTTGCTAGAATTATCCTGCTGAGACTCTTCACCAGGCTTAATTAGGAAGGTAAGCCACTCAATAATTCTTTGCTTCTTTAGTTGAACCTCATACCGAGAAGCTCTGTCTGCCAAATCGAAGAGATCTTGAAACTCGACCCCATCAAACCTCTTGCGATGTTCAATGTCTAAACCGTTTAATGCCAACTTGATGCATTCTGGTTCTGGCAAACTTACTCGGCATTTGAGTTTAGCTTTTCTGAACCTGGCCACGAAAGTTTCAACCGATTCGCTCGGTAACTGAGATAAACGGGATATGTCTGCCAGCATAGCCTTTGTCTTTGTTCAGTAGAAATGGGTATGGAAGGCTTCCTCCATTTCATCCCAAGTCTGAATAGAGTTGGCTGGTAAGTTGTTATACCATTCAAACGCCGCCCCGGTAAGAGAACTAGAGAATAATCTCATCCTCAACCAAGGACTTGGGCCTGCTTCACCACATTGTGCTGTGAACCTCGCAATATGTTGCACCGTAGAAAAATTCTCTTCACCACTATATATAGAAAAATCAGGATACCGATAATTTCTAGGCAACTCATGGGCATCGACATGATCAAGATAGGGCTTTTTGTATACTGGCTGACCACATTTGCGACCCTGTGCCACTTCGGCCTGTATTAAAGCCAAAATTTGAGACCTATCGATCCCTGCATTTCTTCCTGGAGGATCATTTGGGTGCCGCGGAATGAATAAATTAACCCACTCTCTTTGTGGATCGGCATTTACTTGCCCCTCGGCAACCGCTAGAGGTATCAATGGGTTAACACTACCTTGGTTTAGGTTTCCTACCACTTTTTGTTGATCTCTCACTGGTGGAATCGGCTGCACATGTGGATGCTGCACATTTTGATTATGCTGATTATTCACTGGTGGATGATATACCGGCACAGTAGTTACTGCCGGCGGATCTGATAAGATTGGTGGATTCTCAATCGGCATGCCGAGTGTATGATTTGGAACATTGCCGATTGTAATACCAAGTCCTGCACTTGGCGGTATGATGCTTGTTCGAGGCCCTTCGGATATATGTATCAATGGTGCCGTCATACGCTGGAATATAGACTCATTGATATGAGATACTTCAGCTTGATCATGCCGATTGTCTCGGCTTTGATTTACTGATATACTGGTATGATTCGGCACATTGCCAATTGTAATACCAAGTCCTGCACTTGGCGGTATGATGCCTGTTCGAGGCCCTTCGGATATATGTATCAATGGTGCCATCATACGCTGGAATATGGACTCATTGACATGAGATACTTCAGCTTGATCATGCCGATTGTCTCGGCTTTGATTTACTGATATACTGGTATGATTCGGCACATTGCCGATTGTAATACCAAGTCCTGCACTTAGCGGTATGATGCCTATTCGAGGCCCTTGGGATATATGTATCAATGGTGTTGTCATATGCTGGAATATGGACTCATTGACATGAGATGCTTTAGCGTGATCATGGCGATTTTCTCGGCTTTGATTTGCTGGTACATTTGTTTCAAGTTTCTGACTCATCTTCTCCAACTGGGTATACATCATTTGGTTTAACTCCCCTGTCATCGATCTTATCTCATGAATTTGAGAAACCAAAAGCTGATTTGATTATCCCATTTGAGATCTCACCTCACCGATCTGTGCTTGCTGGGCATTGAATTTTTGCATAATCGATTCCAGTACCCGACCCAAAGGAACGTCGAATGGAATAGAAGAGTCGGCATCATCGCCTACGCCGATCTATGGATTTTCTTCGTCAGTATTATCTCCTGTATTCACGCCTTTCGAACCTCTTAGCTTTGGAGGCATCCTTACTATAACTTGCTCACCTGATAGGGTCCCACCGGGCGTGTCAAAAATGTTGAACCTAAAATTGGCTGGCTAGAGCCGATCTTAAATTGATGGAAAACGGGCGTGCCAGAACCACTTGGGTGGTTCGATTGTGAATTGTCAACTTTAGTCCCTTTGAAAAAGTTGACTCTCAGACGATGCAAGGAAAAAGGGAACAAATAAATTCCTCTTTTGGGTTCAAAACTGCCTTAGTTAAAAGGACTTTCCGTAAACAATTTATAGTAACGTAACAAGAGAATAGAAAATGGAAAAAATAGATATAGAAAGTGATAGGGAGAAGAGATAGGGAGAAAGAGATATGGGGAAAGAAATAGAAAAAGACTGAAGTAGAGAGAGAGAAAAAAATAGCAAGGATGCTATTTGAGGAAAGTGCTTGAGAAAGCAAACAAAATAATAATAAGGATTCTGAGGGTGTTGGACCTCTTGTATAGCGTGCCTCTCTGTTTATTTATAGAGTAAATGGTAAAACAAATTCTTAAATACAAGCATCCTAGTTATATTCTAATACAACCACATAATGTTTCAAATTAAACTAATCCTAACTAAATACTAATTCCAAATAAAATCTAATCCTATCGATAAACCAACTAAAAATAAATTCAAACTAAACATTCCTAAATAAACACTAATTCAAAAATCAAGTAAACACATAAATCTTATCTAACATAAAGTTTAAGAATATTCTATCCATGTAGCATCCTTGCATATAGCGTTATTTTGTATGAGAACTGCCACGTCACTATTCATGTATAGCACTAATGGATTTTATTCCAACTAAAATGTTATTCCAAACCACATTCAATCCAATCACCTTCCATGACCCAAATATCCTTCTCGGCCCAAACTCCTAGCACATCATCACTGACCAGGCTTTATGTTCTTGGCCCATACTACTATATCATTGATCATCAAGTCCAATTGAAGCCCAAACCCAATTACCAAAATGGGTGTAAACAGTTTCTTGTCTACCTTGAAGTATTTGGCTCCGATAAGCTTGCTATAACATAACACCAAAACTAAAAATTAATAAGATGATTAGTTGTGCTTTACAGTTAATGAAATATATAATTAAGGATTTGAATATACTTGTTGCATCCTACAAAATTAACAAAGGGGCCACAACTTCCTTTCCATCTCACTGGTGGAGGACCCAATCCATTGTTTTTAAAGCTTTCTGAATTTGGACTGATACCTGACCAGGGCACGTACACACACACATTATTAGTTTTCAAAAAATTGCATTAAATTGAATACACAAACACAACATTTCTAACCTGAATCTAGTACACCAATAATAATGTCCCTCTCCATTTTCAAATTTCTTCCTACTGTTTAAGGAAAATCAAGGAAGTCCCATGATCGAGTTGTAAGTAGCTTTTGATATTGATTTTTGAAAACAGCATGCACCTCATCCATGCCTAGACATTCATTTTTAGACATATATAATTATTAAGTAACAATTAAATATGAAATAATGATATTTAACAAGTTCTACACGTACCGGATAACTTTTTGACTTCATCTCCAGATAGTTTTGCAGCAAATGCATTGAAGATTTTTGTATAGCTATAAACATGGGACTCCTTAGCATCAACATCGCTGTTTCAACATAGACATTACATTATGCACATAAAAACCTACATATATAGATATAGTGTGTATAATACATAAAGATATAGAGAGACATTTAATTAACCTTCCCTTCAAGGTTTAAAGGACATCAATATGTGACTTAAACAAAGATTCTTCGTCAACTGACTGTTCTCTAGAAAAGATGGGATGATCTCTCAAGAAAATTATGTAAAAATCCTGCAAGTTATATATAATATTATATAATAATATAAAATATTATTAAACTTTGAATTAAGGGAGAGATCGAAGCTTAGTGATCATACCTTTTCCACATCTCCATTTACAGCTACAAGACCTGCAGTTAAGGTAATAGCAAGAAGAGTAGAAAATATAGGAAAGTAGCGAATATATCCACCTCTGGACATCTTTGCAGGTAGTCCTCCTCCCTATTCATAGTAAGAAAACCAACAAAATATTATAAAAAAAAGTAATTTCTTAAATAAATAAAAAAACAATATATATATAGAAAAACCATAGAAGAATGATCATTTTTTGAGACCAGAATTATACGTAACCTAATGCTTTAACATGTGGCCTGAAAGTAAACACAGCCTAAGTAAAGAAAAATAAGACAGAACTTGCATGAAGGGCGTGACAAGTCTTGGGGTTGATTGAAGTCGGGTTTTTTTTACGAAGAAGAATGGTAATGAAAATTCCCCAATGCGGGAAGAGAGACAGATTACCTAGAGAATGAATATGGTGAATGAGAAGTGAGAAACACCTAATGGCAAATGGAAAAACTTATATAGTGTAAAGACAGGGATGGCAAATTCCCCATCCCCGCCGGGGCCCCGCCCTGCCCCGCCCCGTTTATGGCGGGGATGGGGACCTTTTTATGTAAACGGGGATGAGAATGTGGATAAATTGTGAAAACCCGCCAGGGCCGGGGGAGGGGATGGGGTATTCCCGCCCCACCCCACTTAAATGTGCAATTACTAAAATACCCTTACCTATTTTATTATATTTACCAAATTAGCCTATACTCTATATATACCATATATATTGAAACCCTAAAATCATGTCTAATTCTAAACTAAGGCGGCAACCCAAGTCACGGCCTCCTCCTTCCTTCACCATCTGATATTCTCTCTTTCTTCTCCTAAGAATCGACAACAACATCGACTCTTCCGCGTCCGTCTCCGGCATCGGCTCTTCTGCGTCCTTCCGAATCCGTCTCCGACATCGGCTTTTCCCCCTCACCTGTATTGGCTCTTCCCCCTCATCGGCGTCGGCTCTTCCCCCTTACCGGCGTCGGCTCTTCCCCCTCAGCCCTCACCGATATATGCATATGTAAGTGTGTGTATATATATATTTGGAGTGTTGGATTTTGGATCCATGGAACTGTGATTTTATTTATTTATTTAGTTTTTTGAGTTTATTCCAATATTTTACAATGTTTATAGTCTAAAGGCTGGAGTTATCCTATCAGATTATTAGAAAACCTATATATATATATATATATATATATAATGGATCAAATCATTTTGGTTTTGATTGAACTGTGATTTTTTATTTTTATTTTACAATTGGAACTGTGATTTTTTTATTTTTTATTTTTACAATTGGAGCTGTGATTTTTTTTTTTTTAATCCTGGAACTGTGATATTGAGAATCAGGAGAACTTAATCGGGGGCGGGGCTAGGCAGGGACAGGGGCGGGGAAGATGGTGGCGGGGTGGGGGCGGGGATGGGGGTGGGATTGAAATTTTTAACAGGGATGGGGGCGGGGACGGGGGTGAAATTTTTGGCCGGGGATGGGGATGGGGAATGAGATCCCCGCCCCACCCCACTCCGTTGCCATCCCTATGTAGAGACCACTGTTATGGTTTTGTGGAGTTTGATTAATTTTTAGGAATGTTTAATTATATGGAAACTCCAACACTGCTGAAGTTTAAGAAAAATTCAGTTTCCTGATCTGATTTAACTTCCTTATTTGTTTTGGATTCTACAAAAGGCAAGTTCTTATAGGACAAGTTTGGGACTTTATAAATATCAACTCTAATCAGATTTTAGAGAGTGTGAGAGTTAGAGATAAATTTATGCCAATACAAGAGAGAGAAATTGAGAGAGATTGAGAGAGAATTCTCCAATGTAATTCTTCATCTTTTTCATAGTGAATTTGTTCGGTGTGCTCCATGGATGTAACCCTAAGATTTAGGTGAACCATGTATATCTTGTGTTCTTGTGTGTGATTTTTTTATTCTTCGTGATTACTTGTTTATTCCTTAAACAGCGTTATTTATTTTGCATTTTCGCCACAACAACTGGTATCAAATCCGGTTGATTGTGCAAAGCAATTCCAACAACTGGTATCAGAACCTTTGGTTGAGAACCTAGGGCATAGAAGGTGTCTGACGAGATTCTAAAAGTCTTTCGATCAGATCTGTCCATTCAAGTGGGAGTAATGGCATCAGAAGATAAGACATCCACATCCATGATCGAGAAGTTTAATAGCACAAACTTTAGTTTCTAGAAGATGCAAATAGAAGACCTCTTGTTTTAGAAAAATCTGTATCAACCTTTAGGAGAGAACCCAGAGGATACAAAGGATGCAGATTGGGAATTACTTGATAGGAAAGCCCTTGGCACTGTCAGATTGACGTTGTCAAAGTCAGTCGCCTTCAACACCAAGAACAAGAAGACGACGATGTCTCTCATGGCAACCCTTTCTAGTATGTATTGTGACACCCCTCGAATCCGAGATATGGGTTGATTAGGCCCAAGCCCAAACCCGAGGGAATATCAAATAATTAATATTTAAATGAACACAGATTTTGAAATGAATTAAGAATTAAATAACTAAAAGCTGAAAAGAATTCTAAATTTAAAAATACTTAAATAAATAAAATTAAAATCCAGAAATCCAAACCTCCATAAAAACCTCTAATAATTAACAACTCGCGAATCCATCTAGTGGACCCCTAATAAAAATCCAAAATGAAATGTAAATAACTGAAATAACATCTAAAGTTCAACCATGGCGGGAAACCCTACATAATAGGAAGAATGAGTAATCGTCCTTACTCAGCTCGATCAAACTCTAAGACTGGAATCGCCTGATGTGATACCCCTCAGATCCGAGACACGGGTTAATCAGGCCCAGGCCTAAACCCGGGGTTAATCAGGCCCAGGCCTAAACCCGAGGGAATATCAAACAATTAATATTTTAAAACGAACACGGAATACAAAATGAAATAAGAATAAATAATAAAAATTGGAAGAAACTAAAATGAAATCCTTTAAAGTAAAAACTTAAATCCAAGAATCCAAAACCTTCAATAGTTTAAACAACTCGGGAATCCATCTCTAGTGGACCCCTAATAAATCCAAACTGAAATGAAACCACAACAAGTACATTTAAAGTAAACCATCAAGAGAAGCCCTACATCGTTGGAAGAGTGAGTGATGGTCTCTACTCAGCACGATCAAGCCTATGACTGAACGGTCGAACACCTGAAAAATAGAAGTGGGTCAAGCCCACGAACAAGTTCTAACCTACTACAATCTAAGCAGATGCCCGATACGCATATACATCCTAAACAATCCAACAATAGCTAAAAGTCCGTAAGTATATATATATAATCACACTTAAGGACTCTCACTGGCCTACAGGCCGGTCTCAACCTGAATAGAGGTAACATGCTAAAACGCACACGAAGTGGGCATGTGTACCTAAACCTAGACAGGGTACACCTCCAACCATCGTAGCCAGCTATGCATCCCCATGCATATATGCTCCCTAACTATCGATCCTGAGACTCAAGCTCATATCGAGGTACCATAACAATATATATAAAATCCATCCAGAATCCCTAGTAGTGCCGCTCAACTAGTCGTTACCATGACACTACAGTTAATAGGACTTAACTTTTAGTTAATCCAATTCTTAATCCAAAGTAGGTAGGTTTTGATATTTTGAAACCAAACCGTCCCTAGTATACCACCGTCCCATACCGGTGTATACTATCCAATCATCCAGCAGTTGATAATATCAACAATTAAAGTAAACATCAACTAAATCCATATGTCCATTGCTGATACTAACAGGTATAGTGTAAGCAACAATAAACATAATCAGCTATATACATAAACAGATTCAGTTTTATATCCAACACTGATACTAACAGGCATAGTGTAAGCATCAAGAACCATAGTCACTGTATATACACAAACTTACTCAGTTTAGGTTGTTTCATTCAATCTGATATAAAGATAAGATTATTCTAAATTATCATTCAATACTCAGATGTTGATATTATAGACATTTAAAATAACCATCAATAAAGTCCATCCTCCAACAGTTTATACTAATAGTATTAACGCAAGTATCAAGACAGAATTACAGTATATATATATACATGCTTAGTTTTGGTTGGTTCACAAAATTCCATTCGTGTTAAATTTAAAACTTAATTCCATTCAACACTAACACATCTTACCCATGTAGAATTTAAATACATGATCATGGTACACAGTTAAACATGTTACAATTATATTAACAGTCTCAAAAGATTACTAGTGCAGAGAATTAAACTTTATTAGTTTTCCAAATCTAAACACAGTGTAATTATCTGATTAATTCCTCTACTGTCCAAGCAATTCCAGGCAATTAGATTAATTAACACCACATCTGGAGCCTTAATTCAACCATATGCTTCAATTAGACCTTCCACATCTAGCCCTAAACACATCCAAAAACTCCAGGAAATATCATTGCATGCAAAAACTAGCAGAAAAAGGGAAAAAAATAAAAACTGGAGCAAGGAGACGTCTCCAAAAGTTGGAGCCGCCTCCTTTAGACCTTGGAGCTGCCTCCACTCATACTGGTGTATTTTAAACTTTAGCACGAACAGAGAAACTTTTTAACTTACAATTAATCCTGGAACAGTTTAGGAATGCAAAGAACACGAAGCCTAAGGGAGAGAGTAAGGATAGAACTTGCCTTTGAGACTTTTGTTCAAAATCTCTACGTCGTCTTTTACAATCTCCGGCGAACTCAAATATTGCAAAATTTCTCCTCTGTTCACCTTCTACCTTCACAGACGTGAATAGGGTTTTCTAAAAACCCTAAACAAAACTTAATACTTGAATTTATAGGATTTAGGTTACCCTAATTCTAGGCTCTCTTAAACCCTAACTTAATTTACTCGGCTCATAGAGCAATCTAGGTTATAAACTATGTCGGCCACAACCTGTGTATACTATATGTATGCAACTCACCATACAGTCTCATTAAAGCAGAATGAATACTAAAATTGAATTAAATAAATTCAAGTAAAACAATTAAATAATTAACTTAACAATTAATTCAAACAAAGTAAATAATAACAATTAATTCAAATAATTCCAACAACTAAACAATTAACCATTAAAATTTCAAATAAATAATAAAACAGTTAAACCATAAATTTCAAATAAATAAATAAATAATTAAAAAAAATCAAAACAAACTAAACAAATTTACAATTAATTCACAATTAAAGCCAAACAAATTCACCATTTAATAAATAAAACTCAACTTAAACAATTAAATAAATTCCAGGTCTATCCTTTTAAATTAGGAGTATTACACTTGATACCTGAAAAATAAGAGTGGGTCAGGCCCACACGCAAGTTCTATACTACTACAATCCAAGCAAAGACACGATACGCATGTACATCCTAAACAATTCAACAATAACTATATAGTCCGTAGGTATATATATATTCACACTACAGGACTCTCACTGGACTACAGGCCCGTCTCAACCTGACTAGTAGGCATCATGCAAAATGCACCTGAAGTAGGCATGAGTACCTAGGCCTAGCAGGGTACATATCAAACCATCATAGCCAGTTATGCATCCCAATACATATACGCTCCCTAACCATCGACTCTGAAACTCATGCTCATATTGTGGTACCGTAATAATATATTTAAAATCCATCCAAAACTAAGTGTGTCATTCAGTTATTTAGTGACCTGATACAAATATAGGTAGGACTTGACTTATGTATTTAATCCATCCCCTATTCTAGAATAGGTAGGTATTAACATTTTAATCCAAATACGTACCTAATATGCCACAGTCCCATACCGGTGCATACAATCTATATATCCAGTAGTTGATAATACAGATAAAATAGATATCAACTAGTCCATAATAAGTAATAATAAGAATATGTAACTTAACACACTTATCTTAAGCCACTGATACAGTATTTTAACAATTGAAAACACAGATAAGGGGTATAACAATCCATCAATCCATGATAAGCATAATAAAAATATATTCATTAACATGCTTATTTACTACCCATGATACATGATTAAACTGTGTAACCATTTACGAAAAATTGCTAAAATATGAACCAGCAATTTAAAACATCCAAGTCCAAACAATATGCAACTTTAATTAAGAATTATATACTGTTTAATCTATTAATACCATGTGGTTCATTAATACACATTCTGAGAGATTAATACATAACCTAAAAATCATTTTAATCCTTTTTAGACGTTCTTAATTCATTCCGGAACTCCAAAATCCAAGCACTGTAGCCAAAATCGTCAAAATCCATCACATAGGGAAAGAGCCTTCTCTTTCAAATCAAAGAGCCTTCTCTTTTATCAAAGAGCCTTCTCTTTCAAATCAAAGAGCCTTCACTTTTATCAAAAAGCCTTCTCTTTCAAATCAAAGAGCTTGCTCTTTTATCAAAGAGCTTGCTCTTTGCTAAAGGAGCCACCTCTTTGCCTACTACGCATCTTCTGCTTCATCTCCGGCAACTTTCGATGATTTCGTTCATCTATGTTAAGGTCTCTAATGGTCTTAACTAAGTCCCAGAGTTATTCAGAAAAATAATCCAACTCCTTTATGCATTAATCAACATCAAATAATACGAGTATTCATACAGAAAGCTTCAAATCAAACACAGAAAAATTCGTTTAAACACACACGATTTTAATGAAATTTTAACATTCATAAACAATAAATTTTACGTTTATTTACTCCTGAAATTGCTTTAGGCATGTAAAGAACACAGGTCAAAGGGAGAGAAATAGATATAAAACTTGTCTTTAGGTTTCGGTTTGAAACCTTTCAACGTCGTCTCCGAGTTTTCCGACGAAATCCTAGACTACCGTTCAACACCTCTGTTGCCCTTGGTTTCACCCACGAGCAACCACCCTTTGTTCTCTCCTTGACTCAGTCTTAGTCTCAGCCAAACCCTAATTCTCTCACTCTGTTTTCCTCTCTAGCCACTCTCTATTTCTCTCTGCCTCCAGTACGTGAATAGGGTTATTCAAAACCCTTGTAGACTTAAACAGTATACTTATAGGCACAAATAAAACCTAAGTCCAATTACTAATCTAAGACGAAAAATTAATTAAACCCTAGTCGGCCCATAGAATAAAACCTAATTTATAATCTATGCCGGCTACCAATACGTGACTTCTAAAAGACAAAACCTAATGTGAAACATTATAACATAAACCCTAATTTAAATGAAGTAAAACAAATAATTTTTAACAAAAATACAATTAGTCAATTAAAGAAAATAAAAAAAAAATACCATTAATTCTATTAAACAACACATGTAATGAAATACACAATTAAACACTTAAATAAAAATATATAACTAAAACAATTAACAATTTAGCAAATAATCAAATAATCACACAAAAATCAAATAATTATACAAAAATGCAATAAAACCATAATTAAAATGCCGAGACTATCCTTTTAAAATTAGGGGTATTACATGTATGAATAGCCTTCTGCAACAAACAAAGAGCACTTGATCAAAAAGTTGTTCAACATGAAGATGGTCAAAGGTGGTAAGTTCAACGAACATCTAAATATGTTCAACGAGATAGTTGGACAATTAGAGTCTGTTGATATCGACTTCAAAGATGAGGTCCATGCACTGCTAATTCTAGGGCAGTTACCTGAGAGTTGGAGTGGCATAGTTACAGTGATCAGTAGCTCTGCAAGGAAGACCAAGTTGAAGTTTGATAAAGTTGTGAGCATGATTCTGACTGAAGAAATCAGAAGGCAAACAACAGGGGTTTTCACCAGTGGTTTGGCATTGAATGTTAAAAGTAAAGGCAAGGGTTCAAACAAGAAGAAGGGCAATGGTAATAGAAACAAAGGAAGATCCAAGTCAAGGAATGGAAAAACATAATATCAAAATTTCAGGAATTCCACAGATCTCAGTGATGCTGATTGTTGGAATTATGGAAAGAAGGGACATTGCCGTATGGATTGCAAACTTCCAAAGAAGGGAACCGAAAAAAAAACTGAAGCAAATGTTGTCTCAGAAGAATCAGATGATGCATTGATATGCTCTTTGGAAAGCAAGATGGAGTCACGTGTTTTAGATTCTGGCGCATCGTTTCATGGCACCTCAAGTAAATAGCTATTTAATAGCTATGAACCGAGTAACCTTGGCAAAGTATATCTTGGTGATGATCAGTCTTACAGCGTCATTGGCAAGGGTGAAGTGCAAATCAAGTTGAATGGGTCAACTTGGAAGTTAAAGGATGTGAGACACATCCCTAACTTGAGGAAGAATCTGATTTTAGTGGGATAATTGTCAGATGAAGGTTTTGTTACAACCTTGAATGGAGACTCATGAAAAGTTTCCAAAGGCGCTATGACCATTGCACGTGATAAGAAATATGGCACTCTTTACACAATTACCAGTGTTTGTGGGTCTATAGAAGTTGCAGAAAACAGAGAAGATCATAACCTTTAGCACTAGAGACTAGGTCACATAAATGAAAGGGGGCTCAAAATTATGCACTCAAAGGGGAAACTACCAGGCATACGGGCAATTGATTTTGACTTTTGTGAGAGTTGCGTGATGGGCAAGCAGAAGAGGGTTAGTTTCAAGAAGAGTGGCAGAGATCTCATAAAGGAGAAACTTGAGCTCGTTCATACAGATGTCTGGGGGCCAGCCACTGTCTCATCCATTGGCGGAAAATACTACTTCGTGACTTTTATTGATGACTACACGAGGAAGGTATGGGTTTATTTTTTGAAGCACAAATAGAGATATTTGATGTTTTCAAGAAGTGGAAGGTCATGGTGGAGAATGAGACAGGTTTGAAGATCAAGAGGTTGAGGTCAAACAATGTTGGTGAATATAAAGACACCGGATTCAAGAAATTATGTTTTAATAATGGGATCAAATTAAAGAGGACTGTGCAAGGAACCTCACAACAGAATAAGGTGGTAGAACGGATGAATCGAACATTGACTGAGAGAGCCAAAAGCATGCGCATACATTCGGGTCTACCCAAATAATTTTGGGCAGAAATGGTCAATACAGCATCCTACCTAATTAATCGTGGACCATCGGTGCCTTTGGAGCATCGAATACCAGAAGAGATATAGAGTGGCAAAGAGGTAAATTTTTCATGGTTGAAAGTTTTTTATTGTATTGCATATGCGCATATTAATGACCATGCTAAGGGAAAGCTCAATCCCAAGTCACTAAAAAGTCGCTAAAATGCATCTTCGTTGGGTCAAGCGGATATCAGTTTGGTTATCGACTCTGGGATAATCAGAACAAGAAAATCATCAGAAGTAGAGATGTGATTTTTAACGAGAAGGTGATGTACAAGGATAAAGATGCAGCACAGTTAACTAGTCCTGCACAGAGTAAGCCTGAGTTTGTTGAGTTGGATAATGATCCAGAGAACATTGACGCGAAGTAGACAGATGAGGGTTCTTAGCCAGAATTCACAGAGCATAGTCCACCGCAGATTCCAACTCTTATACTTGCACCCAAAAGGTCTACGCGACCTCATATACCGAATCGAAAATATTTGGATTATATGTTGCTTACAGATGATGGTGAGCCTGAATGCTATGATGAAGCATGTCATGTTGAAGATGCTAACAAGTGGGAGCTTGCAATGGAAGATGAGATGAAGTCTCTTATCTCTAACAAAACATGGGAATTAGCCAAGTTGCCCATGGGGAAAAAAGTTCTTCACAACAAATGGGTATACAGGGTGAAAGAGGAATATGATGGTTCCAAGAGATACAAGGTAAGAATGGTGGTCAAAGGCTTTCAGTAAAAGCAAGGCATTGACTACACAGACATTTTTTCCCCGGTTGTGAAACTGAGTACCATTCGCTCAGTTCTTAGCATAGTTGCAATAAAGGGGTTGCACCTTGAGCAGTTAGATGTCAAAACTGCTTTCCTCCATGGTGACCTAAAGGATGAGATTTACATGCAACAACCGAAGGGTTTCTCAGTCAAAGGGAAAGAGAAACTAGTGTGCAAGTTGAATAAAAGCTTATATTGTTTAAAGCAATCCCCGAGGCAGTGGTACAAGAAGTTTGATGGTTTTATGAAGCGACATACCTAAAATAAGTGCAACGCTGACCATTGCTGCTACTTTAAGAGGTTTAAATCAAGTTTCATTATCCTTCTACTCTATGTTGATGACATGTTAGTGAAAGGTCCTGATTTTGAAGAAATCAACAAATTGAAGAAGCAGATGTCTAGTGATTCTAGATGAAGGATCTTGGTGCAGCATGTGATACCCCCGGATTTTCGAATGCGGGTTGGCCAGGCCCACGCCCGAATACCCGAGGATATCAAAAACAAATCGGCAATAAGCGAACACAAAGTACAAAAGAATAAAGAAGAATAAATAAAATGCTGACAAGAAACTAAAATGATAATCTAATAATAAACCTCAGAATATATTTCCATTAATTAATAAACTCTTCTGATACAACTGATCCTCCAAAATACAACTCGGGAATCTATACTGTGTGGACCCTTAGAAAATCCAAACTAAACAGATGACAGCAATAACTGTCTAAATCAGTAAACTAAATCATAAAGGAACTCCTATGTAAGAATGAAGTAGACTGATCCCCGCTCAACACGAACAACCTTTACTCCTGACGAACACCTGAAAAGTAATGGTAAGTCAGGCCCACAAACAAGTTCTACTCTACTACAGTCCAAACAAAGATCCGATACACGTATACATCCTAGTCAATCCAACAGTAACTAGTAATCCGTATATCTATATATATACACACTAAAGGAACCTCACTAGATTATAGGGTTGTCTCAACCTGAATAGTAGGCAACATGCAAAATGCACATAGAGTGGGCATGAGTACCTAGACCTACGAGGGTACACAACTACACTATATCTAGCTACACATCCCTGGCGATATACGCACCCTGACCACTGATCCTGAGACTCAAGCTCATATCATGGCACCATACTTATATATATAAAATTTAATAACCATCCTATTCAGCATAAATTAATCCTCCATAAGTCATTCAACTTGTTCAGCTGACCTGACTTGAATATAAGTAGGACTTAACATTTTAGTTAATCCATTCCCTTATATAATAAATTAATCCTCCATAAGTCATTCAACTTATTTAGCTGACCTGACTTGAATATAAGTATGACTTAACATTTTAGTTAATCCATTCCCTTATATAAAATAGGTAGGACTTAACTGATATGTTAATCCATCCCTAGAATGCTACCGTCCCATACCGGTGCATTAACCCACACAATCCAGCAATTGATTTAACGATTAAGGAAATATATCAAACAATCCAGAAATAAGTATGATAATATGATATCAAATTATCACAAAATAGGAATGACTTATTATTTATTTAAGCTTCCTATATCATATGTCCTACATAAACTGAATCTTATACATATGATAATATTTTATTATACCGTCAAATAAGCATTCTCCATATCAAATTCATCCTACACATTTAATCTCAATTGCTAAAACATATTAAAAGATTAAATCCATTCGTTTGTTTAAACCATTCAAATAGTAAGCATCATTATGATTGAGTCTATTTAAATTTATTTAAACCCAAACCTAGTTCATATTTAATGTTCAGTAATCCTAGGCATGTTTCTACGTTCCATCATTTCACAAATATGAAAAATACATAATTTAAACATGTAAAAATTCACACCGGAAATCAAATCAAAATCATGCATTTATCAATTCATAACACAAGAATAGATATGAATCAAATTCATAAAACCTATATTCTAATCCAATTAAACATGCATAATTATTTAATTTTATGTGTTTAATAAATCCTGGAATTTCTTAGGCATGTACAGAAACACGAATCAAAGGGAAAGAGATAGAAGAAGAACTTGCCTTAAACTTTCGGATCGAAAGTTAAACTTCTTCTTCCTTGATCTTCTCTCTACAGGGTTTTTCTTCTTCTTCCTTCCTTTTTCTCCTTCCCTCTCTAACTCTCTCTCTCTCTAGAATATATCACGTGAATATTTCTAACCCCCTTTTACAACCTATAGCTATATATTTATAGGCTAAATAAAATAATCCTAACCCTTTTCTCAATCCAAGTCAACTTTAAAAAATAAATATTAAAATATTAAAAAAGTAAGTAAAATATGTTACGTATATAATTTATGTATATCTTTATTAAATAAATAAATTATACAAATCCCATTATTTATTAATGGATTATCCAATAATACTTAAGTTACCATAATATTATAAAGTAACTTAAAACATAACACGCATCAAAAATATGTATATTTTTATTATTTAAATATAAAACATATACATCAGATTGAATATTACTACCCAAGTTACCATAAAAGTAATTAATAAATTACTTTCCTTTTTATATATATTAAAAAGGTAAGTAAATTATAAGGGTGAGCAAATAATCCGTCAATCCAGTCCGAATCAATCCGATCCGTGTGGTTTGGTTCGGTTTTCAGATCTCATGGTTCGATGATGGTTTGAAAAATTTGCAATCTGGTATTCGCGGTTCGGTTAACGGATTGGACCCTGAAAAAACCAATCCGAACCGATCCAAACCGTTAGTAATATATTAATATATATTTTATATATATATATATATATATATATATATATATAATATTAAATATACTTATTACTTACCTATCTCCCAAATAACCCTAGCTCCCATCTCATTCCATTACAACCGCGCCTCTCTCAGCCTCTTCTCTCTTCCTGGCGTTACATACTTCAAGTCCATGACCTCTCTCACTGGCATTTACCTCGGAGCTCGCTTTCCCACTCCTGTAAAAACTCCATCAAATTCGTCGATCCCCTCTTTTTCTACTTTCTCTCTCTATATCTAGGACGTGGGTTTCACAGTTATTCCAACTCTCTTCACTATCAGTGCTGCCCTCTTAATATCAGCCAATGGATCAGCTCATGCCTTTGTCCATATCTACAACCAAGATTCTTTTACAGAAGTCGACAATGCTTTCCTTCTCTCCGGCGGCATCGAAGGCATCGTTGCTTCTCTCACCGCCGTTCCTCTCACCAACAATTCGATCCCATCATCAAATCATGATGGCCGTTCTTATATCAAGTAATATTTATACATTTATTTATATCTGTAGATACATATATATATGTTACATATATAAATATGTGTGTATGTTACATATGTTGAATTTCATTTGCTATTGGTGAATTTGGTGTAGATCTGCAACTATATTGCCTGTATGCTTGAATTTCGTCAACGTTCTGTTTGGTTGCTACGAAAATTGAAGAGAAGGAAAGATGAACAATACCAATTACATTATTGTGTATTGCATTATTTAAATTCAGAAATCTATGTTTCAAAATGCTGACTTGAAAGAAGCCAAATGTAGTTGTATCAGGCTGTTAATGGGCCATAATCCGTGAAAACCGATCCGATCTGATCCGTTACTTCACGGATCGGTTTGGTTCGGATTGAAGGCCCCCACGGATCCGTTCGGTTTCAATTTTCACTAATCCGTGGGGACCGGTTCGACTTGATCTTTATCCCTAAACCGAACCGATCCGAACCGTGATCAAGCCTAGTAAAATATGTTACGTATATAATTTATGTATATCTTTATTAAATAAATAAATTATACACATTCCATTATTTATTAATGGATTATCCAATAATATTTAAGTTACCATAATATTATAAAGTAACTTAAAACATAATACGTATCAAATCTATGTATATTTTTATTATTTAAATATAAAACATATGCATTAGATTAAATATTACTACCCAAGTTACCATAAAAGTAATTAATAAATTACTTTCCTTTTTATATATGTATATAATATATATCTATATATATACATACACAACTATCCATGGGTAATAATCCATACACATCAAACTTCCTATCCAAGTAATCCATGGGACCCAATTGGTTGGCCCATTACTACTAATCATAACCATAAAAGAAAAATAAAAGAAAATAATAAAAGAAAAGAAAACATTTAATTTACAATTAATCAAAACACCATTTAAGCACATAATTTAATTAAACAATTAACACATAGACAAATACAAATAATACATAGACACGTAATCAAATAATCAAGTAATACCTAATTCAATTAAACACATAAGCAATTAGTCAAATAATCAATTAGATAATTAAAAATACAATTAAAATAAATAAATAAATATCGAGACTATCCTTTTAAAATTAGGGGTATTACACAGCAAAGCAGATTCTTGGGATGAGAATTAGCAAAGATAAACAGAAATGTACTTTGCAGTTGTCTCAGGCTAAGTACGTCGAACGGGTTCTGAAGAGGTTCAACATGAATAATGCTAAGGCAGTGAGTATTCCCTTAGGTAATCACTTCCGATTATCTCAAGATCAGTGTCCGAAGATAGAGGATGAGAAAAACTTCATGGCTAAAATTCCATATGCCTCAGCCATTGGAAGTTTGATGTATGCCATGGTGTGCACAAGACCAAACATTGCATATGCAGTGGGAGCAGTAAGCAGGTTCATGAATGATTCGGGCAAACTACAATGGGAAGTAGTAAAATAGATATTGAGATATCTATGGGGTACCACAAACAGATGCTTATGTTTCAGAAAGGGCGAAATGAAGCTATATGGTTATGTAGATTCAGACTTTGCTAGTGAGGTGGACCACAGAAGAAGTACTACCGGGTATGTGTTCATGGTAGGTACAATTACAGTTAGTTGGGTTTCACAAATACATAGGATTGTAGCGTTATCTACTACAGAGGCAGAGTATGTGGCGATGACAGAGGCCAGTAAGGAGATGATTTGGTTACAAGGTTTGTTGACAGAGTTAGGATTCGAACAGGTGAAGAATGTTTTGCACAGTAATAATCAAGAATGCGATACATCTGGCAAAGTATTCAGCATTTCGTTCAAGAACCAAGCATATAGGACTGCGGTATCACTTTATCAAATCTTTGTTAGAAGATGGGGTGTTGACACTTAAGAAAATACTTGGCACCAAGAATCCGGCTGATACGTTAACCAAGACAGTGACCATGGAGAAACTGAAGTTGTGCGCAACTTCAGTTGGTCTTCTAGCTTGAAGACAAAAAAAAAAAAAAAAAAACGCACCGACATGTATGGGACATGCATAAGAAGAAGATGGAATGGGTTTACAAGTACTCCAGCCTCCAAGTGGGAGATTGTTATGATTTTATGAAGTCTGATTAATTTTTAGGAATATTTAATTATATGGAAACTCCAACACGGCTGAAGTTTCGGAAAAAATCAGTTTCCTGATTTGATTTAACTTCCTTATTGGTTTAAGGAAAATTCAATTTCCTGATCTGATTTAACTTCCTTATTGGTTTTGGATTCTACAGAAGGCAAGACAAGTTTAGGACTCTATAAATATAACTCTAATCAGATTTTAAAAAATGTGAGAGTTAGAGATAAATTTATGCCAATACAAGAGAGAGTAATTGAGAGAGAATTCTCCATTGTAATTCTTCATTTTTTCGTAGTGAATTTGTTAGGTGTGCTCTATGAACGTAACCTTAAGATTTAGGTGAACTATGTATATCTTGTATTCTTGTGTTTGATTTTTTAATTCTTCGTGATTACTTATTTATTTCTTGAAAAATGTTATTTATTTTGCATTTTCGCCATAATAATTGGTATCAAATTTGATTAATTGTGCAGGATAACTCCAAATCATGATTTGTGTGGAGACCACGACATCATGATTACTGCAAGTTGCAACGTCATCTTGACGTCTCAAAAGTTTTTTAAATTATACTGGATATATATATATAGTCAGCAACTGGTTCTTGACAGTTGACATTATTGCTCGTATGCCAAATCCATCGACCATTCACAAGTGGGCTTCGGTCATCTGGTCTGATCGATACAAGAACTCTTCTTTTATATATATAATTAAAAATAGTCAGCAACTGGTTCTTGACAGTTGACATTATTGCTCGTATGCCAAATCCATCCACCATTCACAAGTGGGCTTCGGCCATCTGGTCTGATCGATACAAGAACTCTTCGCGGTCTTCTTTTCATACATGAGTATATATTCAATTTCAATATTTATACAAGTATATATATATATATTGTGAACTCAAACATGAACTATAAATATACGCATGTTTGTATTTCACATTAATTAATATCAAATTTGAAATGTATAAGATGTGGTGGGTTCAATACTCCAATCACTATGCATCCTCACACGTTTCGAACGATTACATGTTTAGAAATTAGATAGTTTTTTTTAAAAAATCAATAATAAAAAATAAGTTTATAATAGCTAAAAAAATTTCATAAACAGAAAATTATCCGTTTTTGTTACCTTGTCATGTGACAATCATATGAACATCTTATCTTATTAATTAGAGACTTAAAGTTGTGGTTTTCAACAGTGGGCTTTAATTTGGTAGCATATTCATGAATTGGCCTTATCATTAATGTATTTCTTTGTTTTTTTTTTTTTTTTTTCATTTTTTGGCCTTGTAATATGTGTGAATTGTGAATAAATGGGGGCATCCATCACTAGCTACAACAATGATATAGACAATGATATGTCTTGTCCCTCTTAAATATTCTAATTAAATTAACTTTGTAATTATGCAAAGCTCTGCAAGTTAGGGGAGGGGCTTCGAAGATTAGCATACTTGAGGACCTAAGCTATCTATCAATAAATAATGTTCACATTAACATACTTGAGGAGCTAAGCACTCTATCAATAAATAAAGTTTAGATATTATAGGGCTGAAAATATAGTAATGGTGGATTATTTGAGAGGGCAAAACAAATAACATATATTCTCCTTCCATTAGCATAATAATTTGACCCGGTAAAATTACATAATTATCTTTAAAATTATTTCAAAAATAATTGTCGAATAAAAATTTACGGAAGACCCTAATATATACTGTTAAAACAAAACAAAACAAAACCAAATTTTCTCTTTTTAAATGCCAAAAATGTACTTATCTAATTATTTTGGGTATTAAAAAGAGCACATTGGACCAACGGGTCAGTGACCTAGCGGTATGAGCCTTTTACCTCCCAAAGGAAGGTCAGCGGTTCAAGTCTTAAAAGAAACATGTGTGTGTGAGTACCAACTAGGAAAAAAAATAAAAAGAGCACATTGGTCAAAATATATAAATACTCGAAGTTATAAAATAAAAATAATATATACAGAAATAAAAGTTGGAATCTTTGTTGCTATTTGGACCATTATTCGGGTTGTTTGATAAAACTAAAAATTAAGTGTATAAGAACTGAATATTAAGTGTTAAAGTTTTTGAAGTGTTAATAAAATAAATAAATATATATATATATATATATATATATATATATATATATAAAATTTTCAACGTTCACCATTCAACACAGAACACGGTAAGCGATTTTTTAAAATAATCGTGTTTGATAATCATTTAGGTTACCATTTAAAATATTATGCACAGTTTAAAACATGCCAAAATTTTAAGCGACATGAAATTTGCTTAATGCACAATTACCATCATTACACGGATCTGATCCGTTATCCCAAGGATTGGTGTCGAATTTAATTTTTTTCAATCCGTTAGAACAGATTAGATTATGATTGATTAATTCATGGTCAATGAGCTTTAATTTAGTAGTGTAAATATGACCCTTATTGTCTATCTTTCTTCTCTTTTTTATTTGTCTCTATCAATCACAAAGCAACATATAAACAAAAAAACTAATTAAAAATGTCATAAAATTAACATATTTGTTATGTGCCGCTTCATGATTGACCCAAAATCAATAATTTCTAAAACTTGTAATAATATCTGGAGAGAAGGAACTAGAAGAAAATAATGTATATGTAAATTTATATATAATAAAGCATGACCCTTTTAACTAAAAAACAAAAAAAGCATGTCCCGCATTCACGAGGTCTCTTACACACCCCCAAGCGCCAAAAATTGAGGCGAACAATGATGAAAATTCAATTGCTGTAAGAAGTGAACAATAAAGAATGCAAGCAAACAAATGGGTTTGAGTCGAGAGTTTCTTTATATGGTCCAAGACTTGTCCCTCAACTTGTTACATGCCATCCTCGTAAAAGAGTAGCAACCTTTGATGGTTCAATTGGGACCATTTAATGTGGGAGTGGTCTGTCTTTTCCAAGTTAAAGCGAATGAACTTGTCATTGTCAATGTGTCACGGGCTTAGAGTTTCAGCACCACTCTAGCTGCTCCCGTGCGGCACCAAGACGTTGCTTCCACTCTCGCAAGTACTTGGTCAGCCTAACTCCCGTGCACACCTTAGCCAACACACTCCCCTCGTGCGCTTACTAGTGTTGTAGTTGCCCTCACCCTCTCCTCACTTGGCTTACACACTCACACACACTAAGGCACTGAAGTTGGCAAGGAAAGAACACTTCTATTACTTCAAAGAATGTTTTGTACAAGGCTAACACTCAAGCTCTCTACAAGGCTCTCAAGACTCACTCTAGGACTTGTTGGTTGCAAAATGAAGTCCTACTCCTATTTATAGGCATCCCCATCCCTAATGGATGGCTAGGATGCATTCTAACCAACGGTGGAGATTGATTCTCTAGAATCTTCTTCCACCTTCTACACATCTCCATACATATCTACAATATTCTAGAACCCTCCATACTACTCCGCACAATTCTGGAGAATTCTAGAACCTTCCACACATTTTTAGAATATACTACACATATCTAGAATCTTTCACACAACTCTAGACTACTCCGGAAGACTCTAGAAACTCCACTTGCCATGCAGTTGCCATACAGCGTCCTCCTCAGCGTCTGCGTGTCGCCTGCGTGGCACAACCTCCATAGGCGGGGCGTGACATTCTCCCCCACCCATTTCCGTGACGCCCTTGTCACGGTTTCTTCAGCTGACCCAGCCTCTCGCAGGTCATCAGCACTTGCGCATATGTCCTTGGCCCAAACGTACGAGCGCCCTTTGGGAGATGTGAAGTCCTCACGAGCTCCATCGTGTTGACTGCCACCTCTGGACTCTCCTTCTTGCCCACGAGCGGCACCATGCATGCGGCCTTGCCTTCCACGCCTCCAAGTATCATCAACGCACCAAGGCATGGTAGTGGCGCGGTGTTGTTCCTGTCCATGAACTCTAGCCCCAGCACCATGTCGTGGTCGTCCATCTCCGCAACCTGGAAGTCAGCCTTGCCCTTCCATCCTTGCATGCATAGCTCCACCTCCTTACACACTCTACTCACGTGTGCCTCCTCGGAGTTAACGGCCTTGATCCAACCCTCCGTCTTGCGCATCTCCAAGCCAAGTCGTTGCGCCTCCTCCGGGGTAATGAAGTTGTGTGTAGCGCCCGTGTCTACCAACGCTTGCACGGCTTTGCCACCAACATGCGCATCCACATAACGCACCCCAGCTACCTTCTTTGCCTTGCCCTTCTTCTTGGTGTCATGCGCTATGCTACTCAGCATCTGCATAGCCCCCATGCACCTATCTTCATCGCTGCCCACATCGTCCACCCTGCCCTTGCCCTTATCCTTCACAAGGGCGCTCATGGTCTTCTTGTTGAGGCAGTGTCGCAATATGTGCGGCCCTTCGCACAAGTAGCACTTCGGCTCCCACTTGCCCTTATTGCGGCGCTCCCCTTTGCCACTAGCCTTAGACCTCTCTCCATGGTCCTTGCCCTTATCATGGCGTGGGCGTCTCTCCTCATCGCTGTGCTCATCATCACTTGACTTGGGCGAGCCCCTTTTCTTGAAGCGACGGTCTCCCCCACCTTTTCCGTGGTCCCTCCTGGGAGACGTGGCCCTCTTGTCATCGCGCCTAAAGTCTTCAAGGCGCTCCGCTATAGCCATTGCGGATGTCAAGTCTCTAAGCTCCCTCCTTCTCAGCTCTGTGGCTACCCAAGATTGCAACCCATCAATGAACAAGCACACGCGTTGCCGCTCCGGCATCTCTGGGATCTCCAACATCAAGTTGGAGTACTCCTTCACATACTCCCTTATGCTGCCCTTCTGCTTCAGGCGCCTTAGGTTGATCATGGCAAGGTCCTCAACGCACTCAGGGTAGAACTGCGTCTTGAGCTGTCTTTTGAACTCCTCCCATGTATCAGCTACTCTTACGCCCCTACCGGTGAAGCGCTGCCTCCACCATAGAGCGGCGGTGTCTGTGAGGTACATAGTGCCTGTCTGCACCTTCTCCTCATCATCCTCGATCTCCATGCACTTGAAGTACCGCCCCATGTGCCAGAAGAAGTTGTCAATCTAGCGCACATTCCTCGCCCCATCGTACTCCTTGGGCTCCGGCGCCTTCTTCTTCCTTGGCTTCACCACGACCTCGCGCGCCTGGGAGAACTCCTTCTTGCACTCGGCAATCTCCACGCGCAAGTCGTCTACCAGATCAAGCAAGTCCCTTTCCTTCTCTTGTGCCTTGTTAGCGATGCCATCAATCAGCTCGTAGAGCTCTGCCATCTTTCTCTCGAGCCTATTAAACTTGGTCTCGGTGTAGACCAAGTGTGTGGCAAGCTTTTCCTCCAAGCTCTGCTCCAAGACGTGGACTTGGTGGTCTCCTCCGCTAGCCATGTCTACTCCAACAAAGCTCCCTTGACGAACCTGCTCTGATACCAACTATCACGGGCTTAGAGTTTCAGCACCACTCTAGCTGCTCCCGTGCGGCACCAAGACGTTGCTTCCACTCTCTCAAGTACTTGGTCAGCCTAACTCCCGTGCACATCTTAGCCAACACACTCCCCTCGTGCGCTTACTAGTGTTGTAGTTGCCCTCACCCTCTCCTCACTTGGCTTACACACTCACACACACTAAGGCACTGAAGTTGGCAAGGAAAGAACACTTCTATTACTTCAAAGAATGTTTTGTACAAGGCTAACACTCAAGCTCTCTACAAGGCTCTTAAGACTCACTCTAGGACTTGTTGGTTGCAAAATGAAGTCCTACTCCTATTTATAGGCATCCCCATCCCTAATGGATGGCTAGGATGCATTCTAACCAACGGTGGAGATTGATTCTCTAGAATCTTCTTCCACCTTCTACACATCTCCATACATATCTACAATATTCTAGAACCCTCCATACTACTCCACACAATTTTGGAGAATTCTAGAACCTTCCACACATTTCTAGAATATACTACACATATCTAGAATCTTCCACACAACTCTAGACTACTCCGGAAGACTCTAGAAACTCCACTTGCCATGCAGTTGCCATACAGCGTCCTCCTCAGCGTCTGCGTGTCGCCTGCGTGGCACAACCTCCATAGGCGGGGCGTGACAAATGTTTGTCTTCTAGCCCACTCCAATTATGTGAAAAGCTCGGATGATCTACAAGGAACGCGCAAGATTAGATAACTGATTAGACCTCAATAACGCAAATGGTGGTACTAGATAAGGGTGATGAGTGAGTGGATGAAAAATATGGAAGGAAACAAGGGGCCCTTTTTTTTCTTTTTCTTTTTTTTTGTGTCCCAGGACTTGTCCCTTCATACATATGGATGATAATGTAAGAGGGGTCTACAGATGAGCTTTAATTTTTGAAGTGTGCGCATGCGTGCGTGCGTGTGTGTGTGTATATATATATGTGTGTGTGTGTGTGTGGACTTGTCCCTCAACTTGTTACATGCCATCCTCGTAAAAGAGTAGCAACCTTTGATGGTTCAATTGGGACCATTTAATGTGGGAGTGGTCTGTCTTTTCCAAGTTAAAGCGAATGAACTTGTCATTATCAATGTCTGTCTTCTAGCCCACTCCAATTGTGTGAAAAGCTCGGATGATCTACAAGGAACGCGCAAGATTAGATAACTGATTAGACCTCAATAACGCAAATGGTGGTACTAGATAAGGGTGATGAGTGAGTGGATGAAAAATATGGAAGGAAACGAGGGCCCCTTTTTTTTTTTTTTTTTTTTTTTTTTTTTTTTTTTGTGTCCCAGGACTTGTCCCTTCATACATAGGGATGATAATGTAAGAGGGGTCTATAGATGAGCTTTAATTTTTGAAGTGTGCGCATGCATGCGTGCGTGTGTGTGTATATGTATATATATATGCCTGTGCACGTGCGCGCGTGCGCCTTTAATCATCAATAGAAGTGATATTGGGGTGCAAATATCTTACACCTTTTATTTTTTTTCTACATATAAAATTTCATCTAATATTTATGTGTCTTACCTTGGGTCGACAAATTACGACAAGACAACACGACACGACAAGAGTTAATAGAGTTGAGTTTGGCATAAATAGGTTTGGGATATAAAAGGGTCGATACAATTAACCCGTTTACTTAATCGTGTCGAGTTAAGGTTGAGGGGTTCAACCCATATAACCTGTTTATAACCCATTTAACTCAACACGTTATAGTCGTGAATATGACCTATGTAATATGTTATCTTTTTAAACCCAATTACTATAGATTACTAAGTCATTTCAACACAAATATTATCTATGCCTTATGATTTTTCTTTTTATTTTGAATATTTGGATTAATTATGACAATTTTTTTCTATTATTTAATATTTGATTATATATTAAATATCTCGTTTTGATAAACAGGTTATTAAATAAGTTAACACGTTTACTTGTTTAATAAACGGGTTGAGTTAGTGTTGAGAATTTTTAACATGATTATTAAATGGGTTAGGTTTGAATTTACCTATTTAATATAATACTTTTATATCCATACGATACGAACACAACCACAAACACATATTACCACCCCTAGTCTTATCCATCAAAAATGATATTGTCTGGAATTTGAATAATCCCACAATCACATAGTTCAACCTATTTTAATTAATTCCAACTATTGATATTCCAGTCTATTACCTGACAAATCTTTTCATTTAGCCCAAAATGGGCACTGTCAAAATTGATAACTTAATAACTACGTAAAAATATTAAATTCATAATTGTAGCGTTTTAATGTTTAGTGTTGTATCTCATATGTATTGTATTAGTGTTATTACATTTATGATTTAATATGTTACATTATAATGTAATATGATGCACTATTGTTTGATAGTGCAATTGAATGAGAAGGGAGATTTAGGATCTAGATCCAATATAGATGACATGTATTATTATAATTGTGAAATGTCATTACAACCTTATTACATCAGTACTTTTTTATGGCGTGACATACTTTGTAATTTTAGGCCATAAAAAATCATGAAATCATTACTAATGGTGTCATATATGGTTTTAAGCATGGTACATTCTTTTGTTTGCCTGTGAATTATTGACCTCAAGAATACAAATTGTGGTACGAGGTGAGGAAGATGAAAATTATGGAAGCAATCAAAGGGCTTTAAGCCATGAGACTCTACGTTGTGTCCCATGACTTGTCCCTACGTGTTACACGCCAACATGCCATCCAAAAATAGTATCGTCTATGATTGTTTAATTGGGACCACATAATAATTTAGGAGTTGTCTATAGGTGAGTTTTTTTTTTTGAAATGTGGCCATTAGGGCTCTAATTGGCATGACAACATCATTCTGTCATCTTTCAAATTCGTATAGATATTTTCAACAAATAATCAAAACTTTAGATTTATCTCTCAAACTTTAATTCTTTAATGAATCTGATATGGATATTTCAAAATTGTTCTAAAATTAATGAATTATATATCTTGATTAATTCTTGGAGAGTTAGAAATTAAGATGATAACGCGACGGTTTGGGACAGGGAACGTCATCCACATCCCTATTTAATATAATTCTATCTAGAACGGTTTTTTCTAAACATGTAAACGTTTGGAACATGTGAGGGTGCATAGTGATTGGAGTCATTTGACCCACCACATCTTATACATTTCAAATTTGACATTAATTAATGTGAAATATACACATTCTATCTAATGAATTGAATTGCAACGAAATGAAGATCCTTTTGGAATGATCAAGTGATTGTGAGGTTTCGAATTTGCCTTCGATGAAAGGACATTTAGTTAAAACTACAATGCTATCTAATGAATTGAAATGCAATACTTAAAGTAAGTGCATTAATGTAAAGGAATTGAAATTGACTTGGAATTGTATGAATTGAAATACAAGAGTAATGAATGTTGATTGATGTCGTTGAGAGAGCTTGCAATGTAGCCTTAAACAAACTATTTATAGGCATTAAAGTCTTACAAGAAGGACCCATGTCCTTTTAAACAACTGCCCACTCATTTACAAGATACTTGTCTCATGCTCAGGTGCCGGATTCCAACTTCCAGACCCATGATCTACTTCCACTGCTGCCATGTGTACCACGTTCTTCAAACTACTTATCTGAATATATATATATATATATCGTAATTTAACTACTTCAGTCTATTTCCTTTTGAAATGGATTCTATAGAACCAACGATCTCCTCATCCCTAGTTTTTAGGAACTACCTTCTTAAGTCGTGTATTGATTTTATACTCCTTGAAGGTAAGGACTTCTAAACTTAACTGTCATCTTGTAGAAGTTTCAAATATTACCAATTTCTTTAGCCCATGTCCTCCTTATTTTTAGGAATCCATTCAACCTACGACTTGATTGAGATAGTTTTTTTATAAAAAATTGATAATAGAAAATAAGTTTATAATAGCTAAAAATTATTCATAAATAGAAAATTAATAAAAGCCCCGATCCGTTTTTGTTGCCTTATCATATGAACATCTTAGAGCATCTTCAACTGTTGTGTATATATTTTTGTGTAAATATGATGTGTCATAATAGATTTACACAAAAAATTTGAATTATTTATTTTTAGCTCCAATAATTGTTTTATATATTTTGTATAAAAATATATTCCCAATAACAATCAACCAGTGTCATGTTTGAATCCATATAATTTTTATAAACTTACACAAAAATTTTAGAAAATTAATAGAGAGATTACCCTGGTAGCATTGTGATGAACTGGCCTTATCATTAATGTATTTTTTTTTTTTTTTTTTTTTTTTTTTTTTTTTGGCCTTATCATATGTGTGAATTGTGAATAAGTGGGGGCATCCATCACTAGCTACAATGATATAGACAAGGAGAAACGCATCTTTTCACTTTTGTACTTTCTATTGTTGGAGGTCCAGTCTTGTCCCTCTTAAATATTCTAATTAAATTAACTTTGTAATTATGCAAAGCTGTGCAAGTTAGGGGATTAAGCATACTTGACGAGCTAAGCACTCTATCAATAAATAATGTTCGTCTATTCGATACTAAGGTGGTGAAAATATAGTAATAGTGCATTATTTGAGATGGCACCAAACAATGCATACAGTGGGCAAAACAAATACCATATATTCTTCTTCCATTAGCATAGTTCCACCATCGAGGGAATAGTCACTTGTTTTTCATATGGCCCCCCACACAATAATGTTTCAAAGAAAAATTAAAAATAAAACTTTGAATTACTTTGCATTTTCATATAAACTCTCTAAATTTCAAATGTTTTCTACATTACAAAAATAAAAAATAAGCTACGTATTCTTAATAATTTGACCTGGTAAAATTACATAATTATCCTTAAAATGAGATTATTTCAAAAATAATTGTCGACTAAAAATTTACCCAAGACCATAATATTTACTGTTAAGAAAAAACAAACCAACCAAATTTTCTCTATTTAAATGCCAAAAATGAACTTACCTAATTATTTTGGTTATTAAAAAGAGCACATTGGTCCAAATATATAAATACTCAAAGTTATAAAATAAAAATAAATATATACATAAATAAAAGTTGGAACCTTTGTTGCTATTTGGACCATATATATATATATATATATATATATATATATTGAGTTGTTTGATAAAACTAAAAATTAAGTGTATAAGAACTGAATTTTAAGTGTTGAAGTTTTAAAGTGTTAATGAAAAATATTTTTTTTTTTTTTTTTTAATTTTCAATGTTCATCATTTAACACAGAACACGGTAAGTGAATGTTTGATAACCATTTAGGTTACCACTTAAAATATTACGTGATAGGGAAAAATAATCCTATCTTGACCTAACAATAGGGCAACCAAATGTTGACCAGTCGCCAGATCTTTTCGGTGATCAACGTTAATATTTTGTTATTAGGGGTAACGATTTCCATGGATAAGAATGATAACAAATCTTATGCAGGATAAGATTTCTATGGGGATGATGACAAATATTATCAAGGATAAGATTTTCATGGGATAAGGATGATGAAATTCCCTTATCGAGAAGAAAGGAAACGACGATAAATAGGATGACGACTCGGGAATAAGGTACGACGAAAAAACTATTGTTAAATCCCTGCCTTCTTTTTAGACCTCTGGTGACTAACTTGATCGTCGGAGAGCTCTTGGCAGGCACCACACCGGTGCTGTCAAGGTTCATCGATCTTCTCCTCTTTCCCTTGCAGGTAAACGTTGTCGTATCGGACCGTGTGAATTTCACCCTCAACAGTTGGCGCCGTCTGTAGGAACAACGATTCTCTTGAATCAATTAATTACTCTGTTGGGTATGTACGTTTGCAATTCCGTATGGTTACCAAAGGAACACCGTGGTAGGGATCTGGTCAAAAGGTAGAGTCGGATGAAAACCTGGACGTCCCAAACGACCAGACACGGCTTACAACGTTGGAACTGCAGGTCCAAACTCTGAGTCAGGGTATGGACCAATTGATCCAGCAAAATGCAGCGCTCCTGCAACATCTTGTTCCACCGGTTCAACAAAACTTGCAACGACAAGATCTCTCAAATCCAAACGGAGGTAATGGGAATCTTGAAGAATAGGATAATCATCCCCCCCAAAATGAGACTGAAGTGGAACAAAGCCAGGTGGGAACCCAACATAGAGAAGTGGTCCACCCATCTCTCCCACGGAGTTCCCGACCTCTTGAAAGCACAGCTTTCTGTCTTAAAGAAAAGACAAAGAAAGTTACCTATCTCGACCTGCAGATCGAGGATCTCAAGGGAAAAATAGAAGATGTAATGCAGGCTATGAAAAGAAAAGGTCCTGCCGCCATAGATGACCTAGTACAAAGAACCAACTTGTCGTTCAGCCCCGCCGTTATAAAATGTCCACTACCTAGCAAGTTCAGGATGTCCTCATTCGAAAGCTTCGATGGGAATCAAAGATCCCCTCGATCACCTGGAAACTTTTCAAGCTCTTATGCATTTACACGATGTGCCAAACGAAATCATGTGCCGAGCTTTTCCCACTACACTTAAGGGATCAGCAAGAGTTTGGTTCAACAAGTTGAAGCAAGGAACTATCAGCACCTTCGAAGAACTGAATAAACAGTTTGTGAGCCACTTCATTACAGGTCAGAGGCATAGGAGGCCGGCTACCTACCTGTTTACCGTGAAGCAATAAAAGGAAGAGTCGATTCGGGAATACATCATCCGATTCAACGCAGACATGTTGCAGGTATAAGAGGTGGACGACAAGGTAGCTTTGACCGCTTTCATAGGAGGACTCCAAACCTCCAGATTCTTGTTCTCCTTATTAAAAGAACCTCCCACTAGCATGATAGAGTTGCTGATCAGAGCGCAAAAACACATCGACGCTGAAGACACCATGAGTGCACGGAAGGAAAGAGAGGACAAAAAGAGGCTAACCCCTCTCGCCAAGGATGAAAATAATACCAAATATAAGAGATCGTTCTTTAGCCAGAGCGATAGCACATATCATGAGAAGAACTCAGATGAGTATACCGACTAGAAATTGTCTCACGGCTAGAATTAGCCTTATCAAGTCATTCACAATAAAGACTGGGGGCATCTTAGTTAATCATTTTAAATAGAGGGTAGCTCCCTCACGTGTTATCTTGTTTTTAATAAGCCTTGAGGTAATGATGGTCTTTAATAGAATTCTTTTTCAGTTGCCTTGACTCTTGGTCAATTATCTTTATACGTGCAGTATCCTCGTACTATAAGGGATAATAAATGAGTGTCCTGTATTACAAGGACTCGGGCTAAGTGAATCCCGTAATCCGTATCCCCGAACTATAAGGGATAGTAAATGAGTGTCCTGTATTATAAGGACCTGGGCTGAGTGAATCCCGTAATCCGTATCCCTGTACTATAAGGGATAATAAATGAGTATCCTGTATTACAAGTACCCGGGCTGAATGACTCCCATAATCCATATCCCCGGACTATAGGGGATAGTAAATAAGTATCATGTATTATAAGGACCCGGGCTGAATGAATCCCGTAATCCATATCCCCGGACTATAGGGGATAAGTATCATGTATTATCAGGACCCAAGCTAAATGAATCCCGTAATCTATATCCCCGTAATATAAGGAATAATAAATGAGTGTCCTGTACTATAAGGACCCGGCCTGAATGAGTCCCGTAATTAATATCCCCTTACAATAAGGGATAGTAAATAAAAATCCCTTACTAAAAGGGTGAGCTGAGTAAAGCTCATAAAGTTCAATTCCCTTATTAAAGGAGTGACGACCTGATTAAAGCTTGTACAATTTATTCACATACCAATGGAAGATTACCCAAGGGTACCAAAACTAGTACCTAAGGGTACTAAAAATGGTACCCAGGGGCAGAGTACCCTAGGGGAAGATTACCCAAAGGTACTAAAAATAGTTGACCGGTCCTCTTTTACAAGGGTCGCGATACCAAGTCAAGCTTGAGGAGTTGTGTGTGAATTTAGGAGGTGGCCAAGTTTTACATTTATAGAAAGCCACTACGATCTTTCTCTATATAAAATATAGATAGGGCGAGTAGGGATCGTCCCAAGGGATTTGATGGTGTATCGAATTGTGAAACTATGGTAATTAGGGTTAGTAGGTCGAGTGATCACACAATTGGTTGGTTGGTTGATTAAGCTAAATTGAATTCAACTAAATAAAATAATATGAGGTAAACAAGAGAGAGAGAGGTCTTGGGGTGTAGAGATCACCACCAAGCAATATTTTTCTATACTACTAACAAGTGATCAATTGAGGGTAATGGATGTGTTGCAATATGATAAGGGTGTGTGTGCATTAGGTTGATTCAATTGGTAAGGATGACAAATCAAGCAAGTATTGTCTAAACATCATGTGAAGAGCACAATATATCTAAACAATAAAGCATATATTGTCTAGACAACATGGGGATAGCACAATAGATCAAAACAAGTCATTAATCCTTCATTAAGCTCACAATTCACATGCAACACAATATTAGAGGAATATGCCATTTGGACTCACAAGCATGAAACATCAAATATCAAGAGTAGATTGTCCTCCCATCTAACATTACACTACCACTACACTAAATCTACACTACTAGCATGAAAATAAAGCTATCTAGACTAGGGGAGAGGCACAAACCATCAAGAATAGGCATAAACCATCAAATGAACCAAAATAGCATTCATTAAGTATATTATCTTGATAATCTCTAGATCTATAGCATCAATACACATAGACATGCATCAAAAACACTAAATCTAGAGATAAACACATGAATATCCTACTCTAGCATACATAGACATATGGGTAGAATAGAATAGTCAATTGAAAGCATTAAACCATACAAACCATGAAATAATCAAGATTTATATATACATGAATATCAAGATGTATCATACAACACTAATCCCTCAATAATACACAAGATTAGAGTATAGAAAGCATGCTTGGGGCTAACTCTAGCCCCAAGAAGATGTCTAGCCACTCATGGTAGTGATGATCCAACCCTCAAGGGCTAACTCCATGGCTGCTCCTTGTTGGTGAAGATCTCCTCCAATGGTGCTCTAGCTTCCCTCCTTCCTCTCCAAGAATAGCCTCCAAGATGATTTTCAATGTGTGACAAGAGACTCTAGACACCTCTCCAAAAAGTGTATCATATTCCTTATATAGGTAGGTCAAATACACCCTATGATGAGCTGTGGTCGTGCAAGGCATATTCTCCAATGATTGGATGAAGGACGGAATAAATGAGCTGGACTTTAACTTTTTCTCGCTGGAGGAAGTTCGATCGATCGAACCTTAACTTGGATCGATCGAAGATGGGTTCGATCGATCGAACTGCATCTTGGATCGATCGAAGTGGTCTGACTCCTCCGGATAAGGACAAGGCTGAGATATTTCGAAGATATTTATGGGGAAAAGGACAAAAGTGGTTGGTAGGCGTACAGCTGTGGATAAGATCAATCATTTGAATAGGACAAAATAGGGTTCGATCGATCGAAGGTGATGTTGGATCGATCGAACTTAGAATTTCAGCAAAGGCCAAGGTTGGATCTATCGAGAAGTACTGTGATCGATCATAGATGTTCGATCGATCGAACTCTAAGTTGGATCGATCGAACTTTTCAGCTGCTCAACTTAATTCCTTTTTGCTCCTTTCTTTCTCCACTTTGCTCCCTCCTTTGGTTTATCTCAGGATTGCTTCAATTAAGCTCTTATTTGGCTGAGTTAGCTCAATTTTGGGATTAGTGCCTAAAAATATAAATAACACGTAATAAGTCTAAAACGGCAAAGTAAGATAGATAAAGGTACTAGAATTCTTAAGCTTAACGGGTTTAAATGCGCACTTTTCAGTGCTCATCACACCCTCAAACTTAAATATTACTAGTCCCTAGCAATGAACTAAGAAGTAAAGGAATGAAATGAACAACTAAACAAGTATAAACTGGAAAACAAGTAAAATGATAACACCATTTTCGTAGGGAACACGATTGCATTTAGCATATGCAACAAGCCTTTTAAACCCCTAGGTTACCCCTAGTGGACGAGTAAAGTCTCGTGAGGGTTTCCAGAAATGGTACCCACAAACATTAAGCTCATTCTTTCAAAAGAGGCACCAATATTACAAACAAGCATTGGGAGAAAACTACCTCAAGTATGCAATTTTCAACCATTTCCAAGCAATCTCCCAAAATCTCAACATCAAACAAGCAAGCATGGTCCTCCACACATCAATAAAATGATCATGAAAATTGAAACAAGTCTAGAATCCATGTGAGAGGTCCGGCATCAAGTGTGTTGCTATCTTAGCCAACTAGAGAAGTAATCATATGCTTACCCTTAAACTAGCACACAAATCTAGTCCCAATCATCAAGACAAAAAGTTGACCTTTTATTAAAGCTTTATTGTTCTAGGTGCGCTTATTCTTTTCACTCTATTTTTTTTTCTTTTTTCTTATTCTTTTTTTTATTTTTTTTTATTGAGGATCAAAGATGGAAATATTGTGCAATGTGTTGATCTCTTAAGCTTTCTAGAAGATTCATGTAGCGAGCTTTAGGTCAATGACTCCCAAACCAGATGGCTTTAGGGCATTAGGTGTTAAGACACCCCTACGGATTTACAAACTCAAATCAACTAGGCTACAAATCAAGACAACAACCATCTAATCATTTTCTACTTCTCACCTTTTGGGAGAAGTCCTCACTTTTATTACTTTTGCAACTTCTTTTTTTTTTTTTTTTTTTTTGAAATAATCAATTATTAACCTAGAGTTTGGGCCCTCCACCTTTCGGCGCGAGAAGTTCACTGCTTAATGAGGCAAGAATCCCGGCTACTCAATGAAAAGGGGTTGTTATCCACCTTTATCAAGAATGAAAGCTTTCAATGAACTACTAGCCCAATTGGGATATAACCAATTCAATAATCAACAAAGCATGTACCCCACAAATGAATGCTAGTGTGCGCCGGTGCTAGTGTAGAATCCTAGAATGAATCTCAAAATAATCACAAATTCAGGATGATGTGGACCACAAATGCAAGCAAGATATCAATCTTTTGAAAAATTTACTCCTAAATGGCATCCTTAAGGCATACAAGGAGTATTGGACTCTCAAGTCAAGCAATTTTTAAATTTTAAGCAATATAGTCCTCAAAAGATCAAAATCATAGCTAGAAATGGACCAAGTATAGAAATATCCCTCAAATACACAAGACATGCTCAAAATTTGAATTTTAAAGTAACACTGAAACATACACCAATACCCCCAAACTTAAACTGCACATTGTCCTCAATGTGTGAAGAGAACAAAGGAAAGAGTATACCAGTGCTTTAGACATGAATGATCGGGATAGAAATATCCAAAGTGGGTGGCATGGCCCCCCCAAACTTGGGATAAACTGTGGTCCTGAAAAGTTTGCACTCGGATACTCATTAGATAACAAGATAGGATAATCAGTGCACAGTGGACATGCAAGTGTAAAATGGGATAAATAGAGAATAGAGAGAGAGGTGTAAGAGTGGTCCTGAAAAATTAGGCAACACTCTCTCACTGAAGTCACTGTGGTGTACCTGATGGAGTCAAACATACAAATATGAGATACTAAGAGACATCGATAATCAAAAAGCAATATATAGAGAATATAAAATGCAGGTACATCAATAAAATAATAAAGCCGACAGACCGGCGGCAAAGTATAATACAGTAACAGTGACAGTATAATACAGATCCAGAATAAAAGAAATAAAAGCATAGAACAACTGGAAGTGGAGTCTCAGGAGGCCTGATCGTGAAGATCTGCAGTGGCTGGAGGTACAGGTGCGGGTGCAGGTGCAGGGAGTCGGCTGGAGAGATCGGCAAAGCAAGCCATGACATCCGCCCTGAAAGAGGTGAACTCAGCTCGGTGGGCAGTGATGTCGGCTCGCATGGCTGCTACGTCCTCCTCTAGTGTTTGCAAGCGTACTCCGAATCCGGGAGTGGGAACTGGAGACTCAGGCAGAGATGCCTCTGAAGAAGACTCCCGAACTCGCTCCTGAGCAGCGGCTCGATCACTGGTATCATCGGCATCAGCATTATCTGTAGCATCGGCATACTCCTCCGCAGGTCGCTCCAGGTCAATGTCCATGCGATCGGTAGCCGGACCGACTTGTACGTCGTCCTTTGCGATATCTGCTACTGCTGGAGGTGCCGGCTGTGCCTGGGCTGCCTCCTCCTCCTCTAGTTCAGCTGCCGCCTCTACAGCTGGCTCTTGAAGACTCCGAATAAGAGCATTGTAGCTCTTATTCCAGTCGCTCCTCCTATAGAAGTTGGACCGTGCAAGGGGCTCCTCATCTGGGGGCACTCTGTAGCGTTGGTCAAGAAGGATCTGCGTGATGAGGTGTCCGAAGGGCAGGACCTTGGACCGCTTAGGGTCCTTCCTGGAAATGAAAGAATCATACAGCAACCTCATCACGCTCCAGATGAGGACTGGGATAGATACCCAGCAGCCCGTGTAAAAAGCGTAAAGAGCTGTCAAGTAGTCATGACGCCTCTGGATCTTGTGGCCCGCCATATAAATGTTCTGGAAGAGAACTGTGTCGATGAACCAGAGGTCGTCAGGCAAGAAGGTCCTGGTGGCGAATGTCTAACCACCGACATGATGGCCTGTCAAGGAGACAGCCATGTCAGAAAATGAAGGCCTATGCAGCCTCGGGTATTTCTCTGCAAGCTCAGGTGGACACCGGTGTGGGCACCGGCAAACACGGGCCAGAGTGTCAACTGTGATGACAATCTCGTGGCCGTCCAGTGTAATGATCATCTCCGCGGTAGATCGTGGCGAGGGCTGGAGATGCTGAAAGAATAGCCGCACCAGTCGCGGGTATACTAGGCCGGTGACTGAGGCAGAGCACCCTAGGGAAAGATTACCCAATAGTACTAAAAAATAGTACCCAGGGGCAGAGTACCTAAGGGTACCAAAACTAATGCCCAGGGGCAGAGTACCCAAGGGTACTAAAAGTAGTACCCAGGGGCAGAGCACCCCAGGGGAAGATTACCCAAGGGTACTAAAAATATTACCCAGGGGCAGAGTACCCAAGGGTACTAAAAATAGTGCCCAAGGGAAGATTACCCAAGGGTACTAAAACTAATACCCAGGGATAGAGTACCCAAAGGTACTAAAAATAGTACCCAGGGGCAGAGCACCCCAGGGGAAGATTACCCAAAGATACTAAAAAATAATACCCAGGGGCAAAGTACCCAAGGGTATCAAAACTAGTGCCCAGGGGCAGAGTACCCAAGGGTACTAAAAATAATACCCAGTGGAAGAGTACCCCAGGGAAAGAATACTCAAGGGTACTAAAAATAGTACCCAAGGGAAGATTACCCAAGGGTACCAAACCTAGTACACTGGGGCAAAGTACCCAAGGGTACTAAAAATAGTACCCTTGGGCAGAGCACCCCAGGAGAAGATTACACAAGGGTACTAAAAATAGTACCAAGGAGCAGAGTACCCAAGGGTACTAAAAATAGTACCCAAGGGAAGCGTACCCAAAAAAAAATTGTTACTGTTCATACAGTACCCATGGCAATAGTACCCGTGGGGGTACTATTCCCAGGGCAAGAAAAAAAAAAAAAAAAAAAGGAATAGTACCCGCGGGTACTGTTCCCAGGGCAACGAAGGAGAGAAAAAAAAAAAACAAAACAAAAAACAAAAAACAAAAAAACTAGTATTCAATGAATAGTACCCGCGAGCACTGTTCTAGAGGGAACAGCGCCGGGGGAAAAAAACAAAAATTCCCTACTGTTTAATGAACAGTACCCTCGGGCACTATTCCCGAGGGAACAATGCCGGGGGCAAAAAAAAAAAATCTTACATTCCCAAAGCTAGACGAGCAAGCTTGGGAATGTGGGGCAACTGATAGTGAAAAATAAACCTATCTTGACCTAACAATAGAGACAATCAAGTATTGACCAACCGCCAGATCTTTTCGGTGATCAACGATAATATTTTGTTATTAGGGGTAACGATTTCCATGGATAAGAATGATGACAAATCTTATGCAGGATAAAATTTCCATGGGGATGATGACAAATCTTATCAAGGATAAGATTTTTATAGGATAAGTTCCATGGGATAATGATGATGAAATTCCCTTATCGAGAAGAAGGGAAACGACGATAAATAGGACGACGACTCGGGAATAAGGTACGACGAAAAAACTATTATTAAATCCCTGCCTTCTTTTTAGACCTCCGATGACTAACTTGATCATCGGATGGCTCTTGGCAGGCACCACATCGGTGTTGTCAAGGTTCATCTATCTTCTTCTCTTTCCCTTGCAGGTAAACGGTGTCGTATCGGACCGTGTGAATTTCACCCTCAACATTACGCACAGCTTAAAACATGCCAAATTTTTAAGTGACATGAACTTTGCTTAATGCATAGTTACCATCATTATACCGATCCAATCCGTTATCCCACGGATTGGTGTCGGATTTAATTTTTTCAATCCGTTAGAGCAAATTGGATTATGATGGATGCCTAATCCGATCTGATTCATGGCCATCCCTAGTGGTTTGTAACGGGCAATGGGCTTTAATTTAGTAGTGTAAATATGGCCCTTATTGTCGATCTTTCTGCTTCTTTTTTTTTTTTTTTTTTGTCTCTATCAATCACAAAACAAGATATAAACAAAAAGTTGTTTGAAAATATCATAAAATTAACATATTTATTTATGTGTCGCTTCGTGATTGGCCCGAAATCAATAATTTCGAAAACTTGTAATAATATCTCAAGAGGAGCTAGAAGAAAATATATGTAAATTGTGAAGTTATATATATATATATATATATATATATATATATATATATATATAAAGCATGTCTCGCATCCACAAGGACTCTTACACACCCCCAAGAGCCAAAAATTGAGGCGAACAATGATGAAAATTGTTGTAAGACCATCTCTAATACTAAAGTTATTTTTGCATGTCAAATCTATATTTTGACGGGTGCTACAGTGTCAAAATGCTAAATTTTAGTAATTATGCTCCAATAGTGCATTTCATCCAAAATGCTATTTTTTGACACAACAACCATTTTTTTCCAACTACCATTCTCAACTACCAATTTTCAATAACTATTTTTTTTTTTTAATATGACTGTTTGTATTTTATTTAGCTTATTTGCCTGATTAAAAAAAAATTAATTATCAAATTCAATGTAAAGATAAGAATGTAAATTATATAAAAATAAATGGGTAAACTTGTCATTTACATAACAAGCAAACCCTATCAAAAATCATTTCAGCCTCCCCCCATCGCCTCCATCTCTATTCTCGTTCTTGACTCTGAACTTGCCCTATCTCTCTCTGCAACTGCAAACTACAAAATCTACAAGAATCAAAAGCTCTTTCTGCTACTGCTAACTTGTATGTATGGGTTTTGTTTTAATTTTTTTTCTAAATCAACTAATCAAGGTCTGTAATCTTGTTTTACAAACTAAATCCTATTTGGTGAAATTTTTTAAATAAATACAAGTTCAGAGAGAGAGAGAGAGAGAGGGGGGGGGGCACGGTTCAAATATATATATATATATATATATATATATATATATATTTGAACCGTGCCCCCCCCCCCCCTCTCTCTCTCTCTCTCTCTGAACTTGCCCTATCTCTCTCTTTGCAACTGCAAACTACAAAATCTACAAGAATCAGTAGTTCAAACCCATATCGGCATATCATTTCAGATTGTTCAAAAAATCAAAACCCATATCTTTCAGTTTCCATCGCCTGCTGTTCCAGTTCGGGTTCGCCGTTCACAAGCTTCAGCCGCTATCTCTCAACTCTCAAGCTTGCCCCCTTCTCTCTCTCTGCAACTGCTAACTTATACGTATGGGTTATGTTTTAATTTTTTTTCTAAATCAACTAATCAAGGTCTGTAATTCTTGTTTTGCAAACTAAATCCTATTTTGTGAAAATTTTTATGATCTATTTTAAATATATATATATATATATGAACCCCCCCCCCCCCCCCCCTTCTCTCTCTCTGCCGTTCTCTTTCTGAAATAGCAGTAGCTATTTGTTGTGCCACATTTGGCACCAGATTTAGCAAAGTGGCAGCCCATATAGCACACTATTGGAGAGCCCATTTTAAGCCTACCTGCTATATTTTGAAAATAACAGCCAATATAGCACACCATTGGAGATGCCCTATGAGGTGAACATAATACAAGCAAACAAATGGGTTTGAGTCAAGAGTTTCTTTATGTGGTCCAAGACTTGTCCCTCAAAGTGTTACATGTCGTCCTCGCAAAAGAGTAGCAACGTAATTTTTTATTTTTATTTTTATTTTTTATCGAGTTGGCCTACACCCATATATACACACTCGATGCAAACCGGCATAATAATAACTTAAGTTGTTGAATAGTGTTGTCTACTCACTCATATATGTCCACCCCGGGGTGGCCTGGACAAGACCCCTCCAACAACGCGACGTCCATGAAGGCCTCTATCAAAAAAAAATATACAACAATCTAGTAATTAAGCTTAAGCAATTTCGGCATAATTAATATCAAAGAACCGAACCATGTCTAGTTGGGGTGAGCCGGTGAGATGGTGCATTAGGGCTATAATTGGCATGACAGCATAATTATGTGACTTTTTAAAAATTCTCAAATTTGTATTGATTTTCACCAAATAATCATAAGATTTATGTGGCATATTTCATAATACATTAATTAATCTAATATATTGGATATTTCAAAATTATTCCAAAATTTGTGAATTATATATTTTGAATAACCCTAAGAGAGTTGAAATGTTTTAAAAAATAATAATAAATAAAGAAAAACTAATATTCGTTTTCTAACACATCCTTTTTTCACTATCTTCTCAAACAGATTTATTGGAGTTACCTAGGTTCATCAATCATCATATCATGTGGACCATGTGGATTGAAAGAATTTATATCATATTAGAGATTAATTTGATTTTATGGGGTTTGACCATTTGACTTTATATAATTTAGTTGTAAAATTGAACTGCTAGAGTGGGGAATTTTTTGCAGGGAATTCCTTCGAATATTTTTTATGGACTATTGGAGTTTTGGATTTAAAAATGACAAAATTGGAAAAAAGTAATTCACAAAATTGAATTAAATTTTTTTTAATTTTACTAATTTCAATTTTAAAAATTCAATAACACATAATTGAACCTTACGATACCTTCAACTTCAAGAACTTCATCAATATATATAAGTCCAAAATTCCAATATACAGATATATAAAGATACATAAATGTACGTAGTGCGTATAATCATGTATCACGTTCGATTATCATGAGTAATCACTGTTTTTTTTTTTTTTTTTCGGTGTAAATCACTACATTGATCTTCTCACTGATAAATAAAAAAATAAAAATTTGGAACCTTTTTTTTGCTATTTGGACCATATGTTAATCCCAGTAGTAGTGTCTACACGGCCTTATCCCCAATGTAGTAGTGACCTATCCAAAAAAAAAAAAAGTAAAAAACAAATTCAATGTAGTAATGGTCTGTGTGCACTTTAATTTAGTAACTAGTGTGAATCATACATGGTTCGGTGTATTCATCGATACGCGACTCTTTTTTAAAGATTTTATATTAATCGGTTTAATTAATTTATACTGATTATATCTTAATTTGTTATACTGCGACTACAATCGATACTGCAAATTATCGTGTGGATATATATAGTCTTATAAATATTATCCAATAACTTAATTAGTAAAACATAGAACTCCCTCCATATAGTTTGTTTGGATAAAAAATAAAATAATTAAAAAGTTAAAATGCCTTTTATGTCTTTCTGTTTTCTTTTTCTTTTTCTTTTTTGGCCCACTCACTCACGGTCGTAGGATCCAGAATGAACCAGAAGAAAATATGTGGATTGTGAAGTTAGTGGAGGATCCATTTACTGGCCTATAATAATGATACAGACAAGGACAAGTGGCATCTTTCCACGTTTGTTCTTTCTATTTGTTGGTGGTCTCTTTTTGTTTTTCCTTTTCTTTGTTTTGAATGGCATCTTTCACCAATATTTTCTTAGAAATGGCTTTTGTTATTTGTTCACGTCTTCTCTTCCCATTCTCAAACTTTAAATCTCATACAAATAATTTTAAATTTTCAACCTAAACTCTGATAATTAAGAAAGAAAAAAAATGCTTCATATAAAAAATTGCATAGAAAAATATTTATCAATGTAAAACATTTTATAACAATAAAATGGAGTGCAAATGAAAAACTAATAATAATAAAATTTCTTAAATGGCCCAATCTATAATCGATATTAAATCACTCACAGTGGTATGCAAAGCTATATGATCCAGAATGAACCAGAAGAAAAAATTTGTGGATTGTGAAGTTAGTGGAGGATCCACTTACTCGCCTATAATAATGATACAAACAAGGAGAGGTGACATGTTTCCACGTTTGGTCCTTCTATTTGTTGGTGGTCCAGTGAAACTTCAGTCTGACCCTATAAAATATTCTAATTAATTAAATAAATAATCTTTGTAAGCATGCAAGCTTTAATTATAATAAGTTCTACCATTGATAAATATATATATATATTGGATACAAAGGTAGTGAAAATATAGTAATAGTGGATTTTGATTTTTCACTCCAACAAAGTATTTTCACGCTTCATTTCATTTAATTATTTCTAATAAGTTTATTTTTTCCTTATACAACTTTTGAGTTTTATTTCTTTTTTTTTATTTCTTTTTTTTTTTTTTACATTTTTTGAAAAGTAAGTAAGCAAATTGTAAGAGTACTTTTGTAATATGTGAATATTATATTTTGCGTTATTAATTCTTTTTTTTTTTTTTTTTTGATGTAAAAGCTAGAGAGAGTATTTAAGAAATGTTTTTCTTAGTTGTTGTCTATATAAGTGTTTTATGAACTTTTTTTAATTAACAATGAAAGAAGTTTGCAAGATTTGAAAATGACTGGTTGTGATTTCTTTCTCAAGTCATCTAATTTCCAAATATGCATTAAAACTCATCTGTCGGAACAGTTAATTAGCATGTCTACACATAGACATGCTTTTTGTTTTTGTTTTTTTTATTTTTCTTTGTTTTGAAAGGTATTTTTCACCAATATTTTCTTAGAAATGGTTTTTCTTATTTGTTCACTTCTTCTCTACCAATTCTCGAATTCTAAATCTCATATAAATAATTTTAAATTTTCAACCTAAACTCTGATAATTAAGAATGAAAAAAATATATATCTTTCATATAAAAAATTGCATTGAAAAATATTTATCAATTTAAAACATTTTACAACAATAAAATGGAGTGCAAATGAAAAACTAATAATAATAAAACTTCTTAAATGGCCCAATCTATAATCGAGTTGTCACCAATGTTTTGTTTTTTTTTTTTTTTTTTGGATGCAAGTTTGTCCAGGCCTGTGAATAAAGCCCAAATCATTTTAAAAAGTAACATTGAGTTCCAACTACTTACGAGATGTGTTCAGGCTCCCAAGCCCAGTTCATGTGTAACTACTTACTAGACGGCGACCCATTTAATTGCAACTGCATCCATCTCATTCTCATGTAGTATACAGTTCATAGAATCGGGTATATATATATATATAACTTTTAATTCTATATAATGACTTCTTTTATATATGATACATTGATATACATTTGACAGAATCTGGTATATATATATATATATATATATATATATATATATATATATCATTTTTAATTCTATATAATGACTTCTTTTATATAAAAAAAAAAAATTTGTGATGCATGTATATTGGTTGTTGGGCCAATTTTCGAAGGGCTTTCTGAACCATTTGTGATCCTTGATTAGGGGACTCAATTGGGCTCTATCAAGAAAATGTTTCAGTGACGGGAAGAACAAAAAAATTTAAAACTTGGACCAGATCAAGCCCTTGGTTATGTATTGGTCTCTGTTAATTTCCAACACTCAGATCACAGCAATGGAACTCTTTCATACCACAAGATAGTCGAACAAGGTCTATGCTTATTGCACTACCGAGCCCAAGTCAGCGTTTCACTACAAAATATTGTTAATGTTGTTTTTTTTTTTTTTTTTTTTTTTTTTTTTTTTTTTTTTTTTTTTTTTTTATATGCTTTGGAAAATAGTAATAATAATAATAATACAGAGTAGAAGATATTAAATCAACATGGCAGTCAATGTACAAAACTTGACAGTTCCCCTTTGTTACAGTTAAAACCAATGACAAAAATTGCAGACTAATATTCTGCATCTGCAAAGCAGTACTACTTATTCAAGTGATCAGGAGACTTCTGGATTAGATGCATCAATGATCAACCTCAATCAAACTACATCCAGCCGTCTTCTTCAACCCCATGTTACGCATTTCATCTCGAATCTTATTAGCATCATCCCATTTACTAGAACTAGCGTAAGTGTTTGATAATAAGGCATAAGTTCCGGTGCTCACACCTTTGGTCCTAGGAAGACACCGGGTGATCCGCTCTAACATCTCCTCATTCCCATGACTTTTGCAAGCATTAAGCAATGCTCCCCAAACCGGGCCATCTGCTTCCACCGGCATTTCTTTTATGAAATCCTCTGCTTTCTCCAACAGCCCTGCTCGACCGTACATATCAACCATGCAAGCATAATGCTGCATTTGGGGTACAATCCCATACACATTGGTCATGGCTTTAAAGAATATCAACCCTTGATCAATCATCCCTGCATGGCTGCAAGCAGATAACACCCCGATAAAGGTTACATCATCAGGAGGTACCCCGTGAACTAGCATGAGCGAGAAGAGTGGCAAAGCATGTTCACCAAGGCTGTTCAAGGCCATGCCACTAATGATGGTACTCCATGACACTATATCCTTGCAAGTAAGCATGTTGAACACCTGAGAGGCCATATCCATGTCACCACACTTGGAGTGCATGTTGATCAATGCATTTCCCAGATTTCCATTCACAGTAAGATCGTGTCGCGAAATCAAATAGTTGTGAACCCATCGACCCAAACTCAAGGCACCAAGTGAAGAACACGCCGTCAGCACACTAACTATGGTGGCCTCATTAGGCTCAACTTCTCCTCTTTCCACCATATCTTGAAAAACCCTAATCGCCTCTTCACAAAACCCTCTTTTATTTAGACCCCCCACCATTATAGTCCAAGTAAAAACATCTCTCTTAGGCATATTCACAAACAGATATCGTGCAGCTTCCAATGACCCACATTTCATATACAAACCCAGTATTGCATTGTCCAAAATGACATTCTCTTTATTGAATTGTTGCTTTAAAACATACCCATGAACAGCTTTACCAAATTTAATGACTTTTACGCCAGAACATGCAGACACAAGACTTACAAGTGTGGAAGAATTAGGTTTTACGTCCATAGACGAAAACTTAGCAATGGCTCTCTCTTCAAAACCACACTTAGAAAGCCCTGAAATTATCGAAGTCCATGAAACAACATCAGGATGAGCTATGGCGTCGAATATTCGACAAGCCGAAACAATGTCATTTTCTACAACATAGAAATGGATTAAGGAGCTTTGGATGAAAATGTCGGAAGAATGACCGGATTTGAAGATGTGAGCATGGATTTCAAGACCCTTTGAGATTGCATGGACCAAAGAACATGCCTTGAGGGCAATGGTGAATGTGAAGTGGTTGTGTGAAGTTGGGTGGTGGAGCATTTGGTTGTAGAGGATGAGAGCATTGTGTGGGGTGGATGAGTGCGTGAAGCAGCCAAGCAATGAGTTTAAAAAGTGGGGTTTGGGAGACTTGACAATGTAGGCTTGGATTTGGTTTAGTTGCTTGGGGTTGAGGGTGCATATTTGAGACACCTTATATTTGAGGCATGCTATGTTGAGTATTGTGTTGAAATGTCTCATTTAGGTCAATGGTGCTTCTTCCATCAAATTGTGATGCTTTTGCTATATACATACATACATATATATATATATATATATATAGAGGATAGTGGACCCCACCGTTATTGGTGTCTAATTCTGAATCGGTTGTACTGCCCGATCACTCAAACCATTTAATACAATTTATCAAGAGCATGTCGGTGCTTCAGCGTTTTTTTCCATCCATCTCTCATCTATCCTTTAAATTCTTGACTTCCAATGATTTCTACTGTTCTTACTTCTTATCATATCATGATAGGTAAGTTATTGGAGACAATTGTTCTTCTTTGTCAACTACTTTGTCGGTGCTTGAATTTTACTCATTAATGATTATGATAGTGTGTCTGGTACAATATTAGTAAAATTTCTGACTTACAAACAAGCCTAAGTTTTCCCTATTCGAATTTGCATAGAATTTTTAGTCTTTCTTGCCCAACACCCTTAGGTGACCTAGATAATGCCCTTGCTTTTACGTCAGAAATATTTTGTGATTTGAGGTAGCATAGGGTGTATTATTATTATATTACCTTTAATTACTTAAATCCACACTGCGTGTAATTGTGCATATGCATGAATGATAAAAACTCTTTGATTAAGTTCTACACTTGTATAGGAGAGAAATTGAACTCGTGTGGTTTATTTTTTATTTTAATTTTTCCTTTCTCTCGTGGAAAAGAAAAACAAAGTCCGTTTGAAAATAGAAAATTATGTTATATGATGTGACATTAAATACTCATAAAATGTGGCATAGAAGACCACTAGCCGCCCTCGCATGGTAATCGTTGACCATCCAAAGTATCAGTACTAATTTACTACAGTACTATACTGATATTAATACTAGTAATTTATAGATAAATGGGTTATATATACCACACCGACACAATTTTATGTGTGCGCAACTCTTTTTCTTGGTTATATAAATACACTAGCAGTCCTCCCTTGTAAAATTCAAACTTCCTATTTGGCCAAAAAAAAATATACTCACACTTATTTATATGAACACTAATATTTTTTATTTATTTTTACTTTTAAAATACTGAGAAAACATCACTAAACTAATTACGAACTTACATGTATACAAAAAGGAGGAGCCAGCATGTATCTAGAGGGGCAGCTAACCACTGCCCCACTAGAATTTTTTTTTTTTCTATACTTAAATTTGTAGAATTTGATAAAATGTCTCCTCTAAAACTAAATTTTATTTTATTTTATGTGTATAATTTGATAATATTTATAAAATATTCTGATAAAATTATCTATTTCTAAAAACGTCTTTAATTCTTTATTCATTTTCCTTTTTATTTTTCAAATTTATTTTTGTTATCTTCAAAAACTTTTACATTCTTTTTCTATCATTAAAATCTATTTTTTCCTTCAAAATTCTCTCATATTTTTTTCTTTTTATTTATTTTCTTCTTATTTAATTTTTATTCATTTATTCTAATGCACTTATCACTATTATATTTTTTGTCTGTATAAAAAAACAAAATTTATTTTGTCAGTGTTAAAATGCCTTCCCTAAATCAAATTCTTGACTCCGTCCATATATAAAATATAATTTTAATTTTCGAACAAATAAAGTTAAAATGATTCTGACTACACCAATTATTGCTATTTTCTATGTGATAACTTGACCTAGTGAAATAAAATATGATAATATAGTAAATCAGACAGAACTTAAACCTGCTCGGTCAGTGCATTTAATCATTTGATTAAATATCAAAAACAAGTGTTAGAAACTGATTGAATAATAAATTTCTGAATTGGTAGTGGTGATGATCTCCTTTTCCTTTAGTTGGTGAAACTCCATTACCATTATTAATATAAAAAATAAATAAATAAATCTGCTAATTTCTTAATTCATAATGATTGTATTCATATACACTTTTATTGTACACGAGAAAACCATGTGTACGATTTCCAGAATTTAATTCATTTATGTCAACGTGGCATTTTCCTAACTACTTTCCTTTAATTTGAGGCTTAAATTAAAGAGCTAATTGGGTGAGAAAGATGACAAAAGATTGAGTGTTTGAATTAATTTAATAGATAAGCAATGGCATTTGTTACTAGCACAAAGGTCTACCAGTAATCAAACTTTTTTTGAAGGGTAATATTGTTCACCACAATAACTAGACAGATTGATAAATATTAAAAAAGTAATCAATAGATATAAGAAAATTCATCTTTATTATAACTGGTAAACGCTTATTCATTTATTTAAAAGATTAAATTATTAGGTAGTGTTATATACTCATTCATTTATACTGAATTATTTTTTCATCCGAATCTGATGTGAGACAAATAAACCTTATAATATTCTTTCCCACCCGAATTCGCAATGCCCTCGTTGCGGTCTGATCACCCTACCTATTCGAGTGAGTCATTTAGACGCATTGTGGGTCGGGTATTTGGCATGACATCAAATCAAGCATTAGATTTGACTCTGATACCAACTGTAACGGGTGGACACTTTTTCATTTATCAAAAAATTTAAATTATTGAGCTCTACCGCATATCTACCTATTTATACATAATCACTTTTCTATCCGGATCAAATTAGGAACAGTAACCCTTGCAATACCCATCTATCGAAACAGAGACTATGACTACCAAGCCCACAACGTTCGGCCGAAGCTGACAGAAGGCCTGGTGAGCCCATAAGCCTTGTGTCAACTTCAATTGTCCAACCCTCAACGAGTATAAACAAATGTGTGTATGAATCTTAAATGATGACATTAATCGGATTTTTTTAATCAATTTTAGCCCAAATTGCTCTATCATACACGTTTCCCTACTTGGCAAACTTACAAATTAATAAGTAATTAATTACCCAATGTTGTGGACTCCTGAACAGTTGTTTCAAGAGACAGAACTCCCCCATACAAATTGAATTTGCAAATTCTTTATCTCCCTTTAATTATAAGTTCTAATTCTTACAAAATTGTGACAAATTATTCACTAAGTTAATTTAGCAATTTTATAATAAATTATGGTCCAAATCATACAATCAACGTATTCATAGCAAGAAAATTAAACTAATGACATATAAAATATCGACTCAAAAAAGTATAAAAATTATTATTATTATTATTATTTGCACAACACTTTACCCCCTAATTTTCAATGGATTAAAATCTCATTTTTATGATTGTCTCTTGTAATTATTTGTTTGAGAGACGTGATTTCCAGAGTTGAGGAGATTTCAATTTTTGTTTGGGTAATTACCTTTTATTGTTATAAATTACATCAATAAAATTTTTTAAATTAAAATAGTAACAATGGTTTTGTATTAAAAGAAAATGATATAAGTGAATTTTTATAATGACAGTTAGATTAGATCTAATGATTAGTATAAAAAGCGCGGATGAATTTTCTTGTTCCACGTGGAGCAAGAAATCACTACTATATATATATATATATATATATATATATATATATATATTAACCTAAAAAAATAAGAAAAAAGGTTCACATGTGAATGGTTCAATTGAAACACATGGTACACGAAATAAATAATGTTAAGATTAAGTTAGTTGTCTTAATTATTCCTGTTAATCTTAATGATGCTGGTAGGTAAAATTTGGAGCCTTCAATTGTTTTAAAAATCAGGCGTTAATTATACATATAATTGAACTGATTAGAAAGGGTTAGGTATAGTGGATTCCGTAAGTAACTTTGGCTTTACTCTTTTAATTTGATACCACCTAAAAAGTACTACCATATTTTAATTCTATTAAAGTAGGCATGACAGTAACAAGTAAAGTTTATTTTCAACGTGATGTGTCCCAAAGGAATTAATAAAGTATTGTTTTGTAAAATTGAAAACGAAATATGAAATTTTTAATAAGAGATGAACTTAAAGTGCTTACTTTGAAGTGCTTGTTACTATTGTGAAATTTATCATTAAATTAAAATTTTACCCTATTGCAAGTATCACTTATATTTAATTGAAATTTATATTATATTATTGAATGTCTTTAATTGAATAATTACTAAATTGAGTTATTACTTATTAATTAACACTTTTAGAGTGTAGTTTTTTGCGGTAAGCAAAAAAAAAAAAAAAAGGAAGGTGCATACTGTTTGGTTCGATAAATGACTCACTACTCACCTGAATTTGGCTTATTAATTAAAGCAATTACTAGTTTATACAACAAATAAACAATAATAATAAACCTCTCAAACAAAAACAAAAATATTTGTAACCTAAAACAAATGAGTTATTATCCAATTTTTGTAAAGTAAATCTGAAATTTAAAAATAAAAAATCATTTGACAGCATGTATCTTTGTGTGTTGTTTTATGTGACATATATTATATTATTATGTATTGTTGTAATATTTATCTTTAGTTTACTGTTCAGTTCTTCGAATAGACTTGGAATCGAAAATGGAACGATTCCTTATTTTAAAATTAAAACTAAAATAAAATGGTAAAAGAATCCAATCAAAATAACGAAGGATTCAATATGATTCTTATTGATTTTACAGTTGTAAAAGTTTGTTGTGCACCATTGTAAAAAAAGATATTTCTATAAAATTCTACGGAGGCTGACGGCTAGACACAAGTGGTATTGGATTGCTTTTTTTACCAGTAGTTTAGTAGTACAAAAGTTTTGCATTCTTGTAATAAATTATTTGATAGTGGTTTTAATTATGATAACAATGTACTTTTTTATTTAATTTATTGATCAAGATAAGAATAAAGTCTATAATCAAATTACTTTGTTTCATATGTAATGTCATGGATTACGACAATATTGGTCATTGTTTTATTCTTTCAGTGACATGCATGAATTCAATTCAATGTTATTCTTTTTAAGCTTTATTTTTATGTATATGGTTATGAACTGTTTTTTTTTTTTTTTTTTTTTTTTTTTTTCATATTACTAAAGAGTCTTATCAAAGAAAAATAAAAACTAAACTTACCGAAGTTAAGTTTTTTTTTTTTTTTTTTTTTTTTTTTCTCTCTCTCTCTCAGAGTACATGTATCGGTCCCATAACACATGGATTATTCAAGTCAAGAACGCGATTCAAAAGTAGTAACTAATTTAACACACCCGTATTAAAAAATTAATATTATTTTCCAAGAAGATAGAAGTTGATTATTATTAGACGCTTGAATGTGTTACTGTTTTAGGTCAAGTGGGTACTTGGAAGTTTATAAATCGATGTCAGAAATTCCACAAGCGACTATAATCCCTTTGAATGTGAAGTTTCCATTGCACTGCATAATTTTAGCACTGGTCAAATTCTTTTTCTAATGCCAAAAAATAAAATTCTTTTTTTTTAAATACGATTTTTTTTTTCTGTCTCTTCAACTGGTTACATTGATCCCAGAAAGAAAAACAAATATCTAAGCATTATACTAAAATACGCTTTTACCGAGTAATTTTAGAGGTATTTTTTCTTGCAAGAAGAGGCAATGGAATAGGAATCCAACCAGCATGCAAGGCATTTACAGTGTGTATGAAAAAAAAAAAAAATACATCCGAAATTAGGAGAATAAATTACACAAAATTCGGACAAATCTCATTCGAATCAAAGATGTTAAACTTTAAACGACAAAGTGATAAAAACAGTCCTACGATTTAAATTTTGAGTAAATATCACCTTTTTTTTTAATATATAAATAAATTAAATTAAAATTTTTAAATCACTATTTAATTACAAATTATATTTTTAAAATATAAAATTTAGAAATACCATTTCCACTTTCAATAATGTCAAGAAAAGAAGAAGAAAAAAAGTATTTTGAAAGGTAAAAAAAGATATTAATAGGCCACACCGCCTTGAAAATGTCTTATTTCGCACGCAAACCAACCCTTAATTTAAACACCCAAAAATGGAATGGAATATGAAAACACCAAAAATGGTGTCGCCACTCGAGGACACCTGCCGCATTGGACCGTCAGATCAAAACCCTAAATTTAAAAATCGATGGGATCATTAGATTCATTGCACGGGGAGTGGTCCCCTATTCCCTATCTTAATACACAAACACACACAACTCACAGCACACGCACCCCTTCATTGGAAAATCTAAGCATAGTAAGACCTATCCTCGCCTGACACGTGTCAACATAACAACTAAGAAAAATTACTCCACCTCTCCCGGACAAGGCCGTCTTTTTTGGGACAGAGGCAGTATAAAAAGAGGCAATGTGCACAAAAAAAATTAAAATTCTCAATTATGTTTGAATTTATAAATAATAATTGAATTATTATATTTTTTTTTGCATAATACCTCTTAAACTATCTCACTTTGTTACAAAATACTCAAATGTCTGTATTATATTTCATTAAATGACCATAATGTTGTTTCTTACTAAATTACACTTAAATCTAATTTTCTTATTGAAATAAATTATGAAAAAAATTCATACTAATTTGATGATATATACTTCATTAAATTTGCATAAATTTACTTTAATTTTTTAATTCAATTGTTTAAATTAAAATCTTTAGTAGAATTTTTTTAAAAAAAATTTAATTATTTTTTTAATTTTTCATGAATATATTACATGAAAAATAAGGTATTTTTTATTTTAAAAAATTATTAATTTTTCGTCATTATATTATATGAAAAAGAATATATTTTTCTACATTAAAAAAAGCAAACTGGTTATAATAGGTTCTATTAAAAATAATAAAATTTTAATAATAAATTAATCATTTTCGAAAATGATAGTTACAAATTTATTTATCTTATTGTCATTTTTATGATAAATTGATACTTATAATAAAATTAAGGTAAATAATATAATTAATATTTAGATAAATGAAAAAAATAAAAAATAATAATTTAATAAGAAACGAAAATTTTAATGAGAAATGGCAAAATAGTCTTTTGCAATGAGTTAATCCTTAATTACAACAAATCAATAATTTAGAAAATTTGTTTGCAAAAGAGTAACAGTTTGAGGGATTTTTTTTATTTTTTATTTTTTACACTTTACCTTAAAAAAAATTAGATTCTTTTTCATTGGGACGAATGCTACCCATCTGTTTGTCACCTTTTATTTTTATTTTAGGAGGTAAAAAAATGTTACTAGGCCACACCACCTTTAAAAATATCTAATTAAGCAACATAAAATCAAAACCGATTAGAAGTGATGTAATATTGATTAAATTTAACTCACTGTGTTTAATTGGTTTTAATTTTTAACTTTCACATCTAACAATAAAATAGAAGTACTCCATTATATTACTTAGAAAGGAAAAAAAAAAAAATTAAAAAAAAAACATTACACATGCATGGCAATTCACTTTGTTTTATGTGCTATACTGCTATGTTGCTTGCATAAATTTTGAATCCGAAAATTAACCTTTGAAAATTGACATTATTAATTTTTTAAAATTGATTAGTTCAATCTTCTGTTCATGTTTTAGACGGCTCGAGCTATTTTTATATTAGCTACTTCTAACGCAGTCTAATTACAAATTCTCTATTTAGTCAATGCAGATAGAGTTGTTTTAGCATTAGGCTTTTAAAAATTAGAATTGTTTTTACTTTAAAAGTTCACATCAAGTTAAGTATGATGGCGTAAAAAATTACTCTTTGACATTTAGAGATATTGGCGTCTTTTTGTCAAAACTAGAGTTCTTAGGGAAATTTTTTTAAAAAAATAAAAGAAAAAATATACATGAAAGGATTATATTCATAAAAAAAAGGAATTTAAATTCCCTTCCAGCATGTGACACTTTTTTAATAGCCGGCGCTTGATTTTTTAAACAAATACAAGCCCCTCAAATAATCATATCTTTTAAGTATGAATGAATATATAGATGTATTTATTATTGGACTTTTCTCATATGCAAACAATTTTTTTTAGGGGTGTAAATGCTAATTAAAGAAATATATATATATATATATATAATTAATTAATTAATTAATTAATTCGTCCAATTTGAAGGTTCCAGGAACCGTCTATACATTCACACACACAAACATTGTTTGTGCTAATATAAATAAAAAATTGAAATTTAGCACAAGAAGTGCTTTTAAGTACTAAGACAGAAAACGTAGATAAAAGATGGGGGTAGAAAGTAAAAAACGCCTTAACTTTTTCTCATTGGTCTTATTATCATCATCTTGCTTTAATTATGTATGAAAGAAGTCAGTAGACTATTTTATTTTATTTTTATGTTGCGTAGTTTTACTTAATTAATTTAATTTTTAAAAATATTTTGAATAAATTCATCTTTTCATCTGGTCTTATATAAAAAGTAAATTTTTCTATTTTTTTTTTATTTTTTTTACTTATTCAAACATTCTTTATGAAACATAATATCATAATGGATGATTGTCATAAAATGTGTGAACAATAGTATAAAAAGAGAAATTTAAACACAACACGAACACACGAAACGCTCAATCAACTATCTTAGTCAACTAGTGTATAACTTAATATACACGAAGATGTTCCCAAAATTCACCACTAGGTTTTGATTTTTCTATCTTTCACACGAATTTTTTTAGAAAAAAAATATTATGAGAGAGAGAGACATGGTTAAAACCTAAAAGAGAATTATGGTTAAAAAAAAAAAAAAAAAAAAAAAAAAAAAAGCATTAGTGGGAACAACTATTGGAGTGACAACGAAAAGTAAACGGCGCGTCGCACATAATAAAAACAGTGGGGTCCATGGGAAGTTTCTTTCGCAAAAGCAGACAATCATGTAACATCAACACCCTTATGCGTTTTCGATCTCTCATTGGTCCATTGGGTACCAAACGTACGACCCGATTTGTCCAATTATATTTAAACCGTACGGACACACCCTCCACTTTACATTTTTCCTTTGTTTTTCTCTCTTTTCTACGTTATAAATACCATTCACACGTCTTGTAAAATACTAAAAATAAAAAAATAAGAAAAAGTAGATAAAGTTACTATAGAGAACAGTAACTTGGGTCACCCTGCCCCTCTCTCTCTCTATCCATAAGAAACTTTTTCCAATTCAAGAATTTTCTCTCTCCTCTATCTTTTCCATTTACATCTGATTTTCTTTTTTTGGGGGGTTGTTGGTTGGTTAAGGTTTTTACTAAAACAAGAACAATATGTGGTTTTGTAAATTATAATAATGCCATTTGTTTCTTTTTTTGGTTGGCTTTGACGAAGTTAAGAAAAAGCAAAAAAATAATAACTGATCAAAATAGATGCAACATATTTGAACAAATTGCTAGAATTGGTTGTGGGTGTGTTTCGTCCCTCTTTCTCTGTGTGTGATATCTAATAGCCCCACACACAGCAGATGATTCAAATTCAATCAAACAACCTGCACGCCTATTATATCTCTCTATAACCCCTACCCTTTTATAGCTCTTACTCTCTTCTTTGCTCATCACTATTCACACACCTTACTGTCTTTTTTTTTTTTCTTTTCTTTTCTTTTTTCGGGTAATTAATTATTTACTTTTCTTTGTTTAATCTATTTCTCTTCTGGGTTTTTGTCTATTTTGTAAGATTTCTCTGTTTCAATACTTGTTCTTTAAATCTTTCTCTCTCTATATATATCAATAATATTTATATATATGTATGGAAAGTGTTTGTGATAAGTCTTCATTCATATGTATAGGTTTTGATTGCGATGGTGAGAGGGAAGACAGAGTTGAGGCGTATAGAGAATGCGACGAGCCGACAAGTGACCTTCTCAAAGAGGCGAAATGGGTTGCTAAAGAAGGCTTCTGAGCTTTCAGTTCTCTGCGATGCCGAAGTCGGTCTCATCGTCTTCTCTCCTAGAGGAAGGCTCTATGAATTCGCCAGTTCAAGGTTAGTTTGCTAGCTTCAATTAATGGTGGAATTATATTAGTATATATTGGAATTGTATTGTAATTGTTTTCTTTTTCCTAATTTAATTAATTTCATTCGCATATATATTGGATATGCCGTATATACACCTTAGGATTTTCTGAGTTTGCAATTTTTTGAATCAGATATTTCTCTTGCTTTATTTTGATCAGAAGATCTTACAGATACTTGAACAAGGGTCTTACAAATATCTGTGGGTCTCGTAAGGTCAACTTGCAGCTTAAGAAAACAAAAGAAGGGATATGCACAAGAAGAAAATAAAATATAATATGAAAATAAATAAATAAATAAAAGATATATATATATATTTTTATCATGCTCGTTGTATTTTAAAATTAATTTTCAATAATATTAGTTATTAGTTATTAGTATAAAAAGGGTCTTTTGCACTTTACTTCCTTTGAAATGAAGTAATACCCCTCAAGTAGGGGGAAGAATGAAGTAATTTGCCTTCAGTGAATTGGGGGTAAATAAGGAAATTAGTGTTGTATGTTTCCCCTAAAAAAAGTGCAACTTTTTCCCCCCCCCCAAAAAAAAAAAAAAAAAAAAAAAAAAAAAAAAAATGATATATTTTTCTATCATGCTCCTTGTATTTTAAAATTAATTTTCAATAATATTAGTATTCGATCTAAAAAGGGTCTCTTCCACTTTACTTATTTTGGTATTTAAATTCAAGAAATGTAGAGTCAGATTGTTTTTTGGTGTTGTAATATCACATTTACAAATATAGATATATTTATTCAAAATCTTATATCATCTCCAAAAGTTGTCCCGAGATGTTTTATCATGCTCCTTGACTATGAACTGAATCATAATTGATAATCATAATTGATCTGAACCAATCTGATCTATAAACATAATATAAATCGAAGAATCTTGAACCTTGAATCCATATGTAACACTTAGTTTATTCAATTATTAAAAGTACAATTTTGTACGAATCAACAAATAATTATATCATTAGTACTACTCAAAAAAATTAAACACCAAATTAACCTAGCATAATACATGTTCATGAAAAATACAAAGACAAGCAAACAATTAAAGGGAAGGAAAATGGTATCGAAACTAGCTAGAAAAGTAAAAGGACAAAAAAAAAATAAAAAAAAATGGTTGTACCCTTTGTTAAATAATTAAAATAAAAAAAAATTTGAGAGAAGTAGACGAAGGAAAAGGGGGAGAGAATAATTAAAAACTCGCAATGTGAGTGTTGGGTTCTGACGACTAACTGACAAGCTCTGAAACTTGAACCCCAGTGGCACCATACTCTATAGTCTACTAGACTCTTATTTGTGAACAGGGATAGCAATGGGGTGGGGCGAGGCGGGGATCTCATTCCCCATCCCCATCCCCGTTGAATTTTTCAATTCCCATTCCTGCCCCCATCCCAGTTTAAAATTTTACCACCACCCCCATACCCGACCCCGCCACCCGACCCCTTATCCCCCGCCCTGCCCTGTCCCCGTCCTCGGCCCCGATTAACATATATATTTTATAAAATAAAAAAACATTATTTTTCTTATTTTCATATATATACTAAATCAAATTTAGTAATAAATTATTATATGTAAGGGTATATTAATAATTTCACACTTAATCGGGGTGGGGCAGGGCGAGACGGGTTTACCCCGTTCCCGCCCCCGCCCCCGCTCCCGGCGGGTTTCAAAATTTACCCCATCCCCATCCCGTTTACATAAAAGGGTCTCCATCCCCGCTATAAACGGGGCGGGGATGGAGAATTTGCCATCCTTATTTGTGAATACGTGATTTAGTGACTTTTTTTATCTTGGTTTTAAATTTAGGTGGGGAGTTGTTAATATACTGGATGGAGCATCATAAAACCATGCAACCCAAATGAACTAATTGTAGATACTTATACGATCCCACCCCATGATATGATATTATCCATTTTAGGTCTAAGTTCGTATAATTTTGTTCTTGAGTTTTACTCCAAAATGTCTTATACTAGTTGGAGTCCTAGTTAGTAAACTCGTGTATGATACGTGAATTAAACGCGTACATATGAATTTTGGAAAAATATTTTCGTTTGTCGATCAGAATTGAAAGATGCAGTAAAATACGTCAATGATGAAGATCTTTCTTGGTTCAATGGTCTTATCTAAATTTAGAACAATTTTTTATTTTTATTTTGGGCAACATAGTTGATTATTTAAATTAGAAATTTTTCATTAATTTTGTGATGAAATTGTTCATGTCATGGACCTATTGTTATTGCTTCATTATATTTAGATATGGTTATTGCTTCTTTTTTTTTGCCGAATTTTTTATCTCCAATTTTTGGTGCATATAACGTATTATAAATAATTATACTCAAATGTTTCCATACCTGTATTTTTTTTGTACTGTATTTTACTAACTTTGATTGGAGGGTAGCCAGAATTTTTTTTCAGTGGGGGCAATTTTAAATGCAATAATATATATATATATTATTTGAACCAAAATAATATATGTAAAAATTAAACAGTACTAAATATTTCAAATATTATATTTTTTTCATATTCTGAAAGCGCGCAGTCGAGTTTTCAAAATGTTCATGGCATAATAATAGTAAATTTAGATGATAAAAAAATATATATCAAATTACCTATCTCCGCACTGCAATACTTGTTTGGATTTTGTGAATTTTTGAAATATTGAAGACTCGCCGAAAGAGAAATGTTGAAGATTGAAAATGTGATGGAAATTAACAACATATTTATTTGTGGTAAAGTCATAAGTGTGAAAGAATATCTTATATTTTTGGGGAAAGTGAGAAAGAATATAATATTTTGAGAAAGTGGAAAAAAATATCATATTTTTGAAAAGTTTTTTTTTTTTTTTAATGGTCATTTGGTTATATATATATAGATAGTATATATATGTGTGTAATGTCAACTTTTAGTGGGGACAATTATACAAATATAAAAATCTTTTCATATAAAATTAAAAATTTCCCTATGTGGCTAAGCCACTTAGAGTATACACATCCTAAATATATAGAATACCTTCTTTTCACACTCAGGCGATGTAGGATTGTGCACCTATAATTTATCAGTGCGCACCCGCCCACAAGGTGATCACAATTGTGATTATCTATGTGCGCGGGGGTGACGTGGGTGAGTGTGAATAGGAACTGGGCAAGTACACATTGCACAATCTCACACCTTCTAAGTAAGAAAAATGTAAAATACTTATATGGGGTGGTGTTATTTACTAATGGTATAACTGTACAAGATCTTTTGAAGTGAAACCTAATGGCAAAATTGTGCATGCTGGAGCCCAAAGCAGATGTGGGTCATTGCAATCTTTCTAAGAGTTGTAGCGAGATGACATGAGACAGTTGATACACTCTCCCAACACCAAATAAGAGATACAAAGGTAGTGAGTCCCACAGACCCACTAAAAGGGAAAAGTGCTGGGGTATCATCTCAAGGTTTTTTAACTTTATTTATTTTTTAGAAAAAAAAAAAAAAAAAAACTTTATTTATTTTTAATCTCCAAGTATTTACAGGAACACAGCCAATGGTTAAAAATACACCTTGCGATCATTTTAATTGAAATAATTTTGCGCATGTATAAAACAATTTCAGTATATATATATATATATATACATGCTAAAGACGAATACTTGGTTCAACAAATAATAAACCAAAGGGACCTTTGACCTGGTACAATCTCCCTGTCCTCCAAGAGGAGGGAAGAGGTAGAGGAGGGGAGAGGTTCGAGTTCGGGTGTGTGGACAAAAGAATGTGTGTTTGTTTTATTATTAAAAATTCAAACAAAATAAAAAATATATTAAAAAAATTTGTGTGCGTGTGTTAGGATCTATGTTACATAGATTCGGATACGTGTGTTGAGTATGAGTACGTATCCACGTGTTAAACATGTCAAATTTCTAAAGAGAAGGACAAATGGACACCCCTAAATATTCATTTTATTTAATTTTCTAAAATAAAGCAATGTTTTTATGTAAGCATTCAATATACACATTTAACTCATCTTAAAGTAATACTACTTCTATCCCAAAACAAAATGTTCATCTTTTCATTTTTGATTGTGCCAAAATAAATGTCTCATTTGAATTTTTTTTTTTTGTAACATTACTTATTTAACCTTCTTGCATTGAATTTATAAAAAGTAAATCATCACGTCCATGTGGACTCATTATGTATAATTTGATAATTCATTCAATAAAAAAATAATAAAACACCTGCTCTTAAAAAGTTATATTCCCCAAAAGGCACTTTTTTTTTGTGTGTGTGTGTGATGGAGGGAGTAATATAATAAAATTGAATGATGGTTGGATATGTTTTTTAAGTAAATATCCAACAAAAAATGTTTCACGCATATCTTATACGCATGTCTGAACAATATGCATTTGACACAAATACTTCAAAACGTTTGAAAGTACATGTAACATAGGTTAGGAGATACATAATATGTGATTTGATTGAATGCAGCAATCAAATCTTTACATTTCCTATAAATTCTTAAAGAGATATTATGTAGATTTTATACATGAAAGTAGAATTATTATTTTATTTTATTTTTGCAACTTTAAGGAATTCCAAAATAGCAAACATCCTAACTAAATAAAGAAAAATTAGCAAGTGCCTACATAATTTATTTGTAAAATATACACACTCACACTGTCACACACACTACTTTTAATCTGCTATATCAACTTGTGGGATATAGCTCTCATGACTAGAAAATTTATCCAGTGAGTAGAAAAACAAAAACCGACCAAAACGGGCAACAAGATGGCAAGGATTTGTTAACCAAGACTTATTATTGTAGGTTATTTCTTAGTTGTGCACCTTTTTAACAGTTTCTATTCAATCGATATTAGGTTTGGTAGTAATCTGTAATAAATGTCACGTGATTGTCTATCAATGATTTTCATAAAAATAAATTTGAGGATTGACAAATTTAAATTCATAAATTGGAAAACAATTTGTTCTTATAGCTCTAATTTGTGTAGTGTGAGAGCAACATCCTTTGTAACAAGTAACCACCACAATAAACAGTCTATTAGTAATTCTTGAGAAAACTTTAAAACAAAATCTCAAAGATTTCTACGCACCTAGCAAGTTTTATTTAAATTGCGGTTTTAATGATTTGTAGGCAGATAAAATTTTTGTATTTGACTGTGAGAGTAAACAACCAAGAAAGAAATTAATTGCATTTGTGTTTGTGTTTTTTTTTTTGGAAATTATTTAGCATGCAGGGGACGATAGAACACTATCAGAGCTTCAAAAAGGATGCTCAAACTGATGACACGTATAAGGAACAAAACATGCAGGTCAAGCCTCCCTAGTCCATGATCACACCAATTTTCTCTCTATATACAGTATCTCCCATCAAGGTTTATTTAAATTTTCGTTGTTAGATATACATGTATAGCTATTTATTTCACCATATTCATCAAATGGTGTCACCATATTATCTGTTTGGGCTGGTTCTGGTTCTATTGCTTTGAGATTGACTGTGTTTGGCAAGAGAACTCCAAAAGGCTGATTAATTGATTGTTATTAAAATCCGAAGACATTTCCTTGAATTTGTTCGATCTCAGTCACTTTAATGTAGAGAGATTTCTTATTTGAGATCATGTCTGCTTAAACACTTTAGATTCATTTCTGGTTCCCTTCGTTGAAGCTATAATCTGCAGTTCAGTTCCATAACATCAACCATCCAAGAGGTGGCATCCTTTTCTAGACCATAACCAACAATCTTATGTCATGTGATTTCCGCGCTTGTTTGATGTAACAAACCATTCTTGTGGGAGGAAAGGCCAGATTCAATATTCCAGCTTTTCGGGATATTGGTGCTCATAAATTTGTAAAGATTGAGTTTCTTGTACCATAATAGAGTAGAGAGATCAAATATGATTGTGATTCAATTGGTTGCCAAGGAGTTTTCAAATGTCTTTCTTATCCCCCACTCCCTTTTTTCTTTTCATCTCTCTGGTCTCACAATAGTGATTTGAAATGGCAGAATTTGCAGCATGAAGCGGAAAACATGGCGAAGAAGATTGAGCAGCTCGAATCTTCAAAACGGTTAGAAAAGGCTTTTTTTTTTTTTTTTTCTCCAAAAAAAAAAAAAAAATGGTACTTGAGATTTTAGGTCACATATGGCTAATGAGATCAATGCATTTCTGAGCATTGAAATTGGAATGGATCAGGAGACTCTTGGGAGAATGTCTAGGGTCATGCACCATTGAAGAACTGCAACAGATTGAGAAACAGTTGGAACGAAGCGTAGTCAACATCCGGGCAAGAAAGGTTCTCACAGTAAAAAGATAATATGCACTTGGTTCCAAAGAATCTGATGCAACTACCATTCTAATCTTTTGCTCTTTGTCTATATATCTTTCAGATGCACGTGTTCAAGGAAAAGATTGAGCAGTTAAAAGAGAAGGTAAGCTGACACATACATACAATAAAATCATATACTTTTTCTTCATTAGTTAAAGAATGCTTAACCACTTGCTAATCCTCTGTTTCTTTTTCTTACTGAAATTCAGGGGAAACTTCTAGCAGCTGAAAATGCAATTCTACGTGAGAAGGTAAACTCTTTACCATTGTTATTTCCAAATATTTGGAGGCTTATCACTGCTACATTTGGTTGCGACGACAAGAAATACTTGAACATAGGAACATTTTCAAATTAACAGACTATTATTTTGGAAATGTTGTGTTGGCTTGCAGATTTCCATTTCCTTCTTTTATTCCCTTTTTTCAAACAGCCAACAAATTTCAAAAATTTTCAATTTGCTGCATAAATCAAGGTGCATATTGAATTAAGGATCTTGTGAAGGTACATAGTCTGAAATTTTTGATCTCTATCCCGGATATCTACTAATCCTGGAGAAAATTATCCGAAACAAGTTACACAAACATATACAGTAATTAATTTGTGGCAATGCAGTACTGTAGTCCTACAAACTCAGGAACTACTCTGAGCAACATTCTTGGTAAACTTTCGTGTTGTCACTTGAGAAATTGCAGAAGATTGATTATATATATCTATATATTTTTCAGCATGGACCCCAACAGCCACAGGAAGGATTAAATAAAGAGAAACAAAGTTTGCCCTGCAGAGAAGGGAGTGATAAATCAGATTTGGATGTGGATGTGGAGACTGAGTTGTTCATTGGACCGCCGGATGCAAGAACAAAGCGTACTCCCCAAAAGTAATTGCGGACAGTCCAGGCCATGTCTTACATATCTTCAATTTAAATCCATAGTATGATGGTAGCTTTTTTCCAATTTCTGTTTTCATTTTCAATATATCGTATAACATTTTATTTATTGTAACAAGATCATCTAGAATGACTGAAAATTAGTACACGAAAAATTGTGTCCTGGTGTTTATTGCATATCATTATAATAGTAGTACTCTAATTCACACCTTCATTTTCCTGGTGTTTTGATTGTATCCTGGTTTGCATGCTGTTTTCATAGAGCTGTTATCATGCATATAGTGCACGGAGAATCAGCTAGCAAGTTACAAATTTTGTTTCAAAATTCGATCATCGGATTAATATTCAGTCTAAAAAAATAATTACAAATATCATAAGAAACAAGAACAGGGTACCCCTGCAGTTTGAATTTTTTTTTTTTAACCTGTATTGCTAATTTGATTCGACCAAAATTTACGTCGTAGAGAAAAGATTTTGAATGTTTCAGATAAAGGATGTGGCCAAGAATTGCTAAACTTTCTGGGAAATCACTTCTACTTTGAACCTCCCCTGCCTGGTATTGGTTTCAATGTCATTTGGATAAAGGAATAGATTTGAATCAAGCAATTTAAATTTAAATGAAAGGTTGGATTTTGAAAAACAAAGTGATGTTAGTGTAGAGGTATCAGATAAATATTGTATTACAATCATCATACAAATTGAATTCTTGCATACATGAATTTTAAATTACTGTTTAAGTAAATATCGAGTATGACATTAAAAATAAGAGTGTCAAATTTTATGACAAGGAGATTAGTGTTACTCATACCTAAACCAAATGACCTCAGTGTTATATTTAAAACTAGAGGGGATGTCATGTTATATAGGCAATTTACAAAGAAGGTAATGCTATGTTTGCCGAATCGGCACGTTGAATTTGGGATCGGAAGAAATTCAATACAAATTTTGAACTAAATTTTTGACAATTCTCAAATCCAATTCACGAATTTGATATTCCCAAACATAAGATAAGTATAATTATCCCTATTTCTTATATAATTGAACCTAAATTCATTGATTTCAAATCCGTCAATTCAAATGGAACCTAGGTTTCCATCAACAAAAAAGCAGGAAATTCCATTTTTCAATATGAGAATAACAGTGAAAGCGTGTTACGTGTATAGTCCAAAAGCCTTCCAGCAAAACTTCTATCAAGTAACAAGTAACAAGTAACAAATGGAAATAGTAGTTTAGGTCCTTTAGGTACATCATATTTTTTTTTGGGCTGGCTTTTTAGGATTCGGGCTCACCCTTTTGTTCTGGGCCTTTATAGCTTTTGTCTTGTGCCCTTTGGGGCCTTAAGGGGCTGCCCTGTTCAATCTCTCGTAGAATATAGTGTTTTTTATCCATCAATACATATACACCTTTAACAAATAAAAATAAAATTTTGGTCCAAATACTGTTGGTTATATAGATTTGTCATCGCCTACAGTTACCTATAAATATTACATTCCAAGCAATCATATATTGATTAGAAAAAACAAATTATCATTGCGATTTCCAACATTAATATTGCATAAACATATAAGCAATAGTTACGCAGTTTACTTCCTCTCCATGGAGAGGATGATACACAAGTACATATAGATTTCATATCCCATTATAATTAACTTCGAAAATCATAAACAGATCACATTTGTAATTTGCATATACGAGTTCAAAGAACCCAACCGTGCATGATGTTACTCTCACCAGCCATGCTCCTTGGAACAGACGATCCTTCCCCTGGAACGTAATGAGGGTACCTGTTACACGAAACAAATACTTAATTATAATCACCATTTACTTCCAAAACTTAAAACTGTTAAGAGATAGGAGGTAGTGTAACAATATATTTCAACACCTCTGTCACGTGTGGCCTTTTGTGAATAGTTCGAATAGAGGGATGGTGCACATAACTTTTTAAGTAGCTGGTGGTTAATTAACATGTTATTAGAACAACCAAAGTCTTGAATTTTCAATCTCGATTGTCACCATGACAATTAAATTGTTGCATGCATGTCGCTTATGATGAACAGTAGAGGGAGAAGGCCAATTTAAAAAATATAAATAATTAAGTTACATATTCTCTAACAGTTTAGCTGGCACACACATTCTAAAAGTTATAGCTGTTAGAAAATATATCAAACATTATATTCATATTGAACTCCATCAAATATAAAAGAGAGAGAGAGAGTATAACCCTATTTGTAAGACAGGTTCAGGTTCACAGTCCATGGGATTGGATTGAGAAGGGTGCACGAGAAAGCAGCTGGTCCCAGCTGATGCATTAGAATTCCATGAGCATGGGAGGGCTCTAAGACCTTGTCCTTCAGCTTCAAGCTAAATCATTAAACCGAAGCAAATAAGTCAGGTTTATTTTCACTAATTTAAGGCGCCAATAATGATGTATATTTCGCAGTGAGTACCGGAGTCAACTCAAGCGAAACCCTAGTCTTGAGTTGCTTGTTCATGTCTCCAAGATGACGCTCCTGCCAATATAATCGACACAAACATAGTAAGAGATATATGAGTTCTAATAACTAGAAGAATACTTTTTTTTTGGTCCAACAGAAGGGGTGGGCCGAGTCATACAAAGCCATTGGATTATGAAGTGAAACTCCCAACCATGAGCATGAGCTCCACTTCAATGCATCCAAGAGCCTTAAATCTTATGGGTCTTATGGGTCGCATTTTTGGTTGAACCCTTCGATTCAAATATCTTTATTCTAACCCGAAGAACATATTACAAGGAAAAGAAAAGGGCAATTTGATAATGAGAATTCCAATATGTATAGCCAAGTGCAATATGAAAATCACAACATTAAAAAGAAGTAAAATATAGGTTTTAGATGTACTACAACTTTTCAAGAATAGGCTTGTTTGCCGAATAAAATATCATTAGCTGGGGAAAAAAAAAAAAAAAACTTTCTACGTAAGATACAGACACCCATGTTCTAACTAGCACATGTACATAAAAAATGGTAGCTACTTCTTACAGCTTATAAATTAGCCGCAATCACAGATTTCATAAGGTCAAGAAAAAGCATCACTAATGAATATTTACATCAATGATTGTACACATTTAAGTTGCAAGATGCCCTTTTGCCATTTTGGTATTACATTGTGAATTCTCCTTCAATTTTCAAGAAATTCATGCATATAGATTAATTTGAAAATTTATTAGGTATCCGGAAATACCCAATAATTTCTGGTTAATTTGGATGGACCTTAACTCTTGGCATAAAAATGTATCCCCAGTTCTCCGCCTAATACCTGACCAACTTCATTTTGACTCATAGACCACAAGTTATCTTCTTTAGAGGACCTAGGCGATGAAACAATGACGATTTGTATGATTAATTTCATAGAGTTGGATGAATAATGTTTAATATCTTCTTATTGATTTCCAGTTTCTGAAACAAACAACCTTGTCAATTAAATCTCCAGAAAATTAAAACCAATATCTAATTCAGACTATACCACTGTAGCTATTTAAAGCAAAGCTATATGATTCACTTACCTTTCTTCGAAGCTCATCCATTTGCTCTATCATTAACAGTGTCTGCAGTTACAAAATAACAATAAAATAAAAAAGAAATCCATCATTTAAAAAATAAGGCTTAATTATATGACTAGCCAATCACATGAATATCATAATTAAATTTCATAATTTTCTAAGAAAACGAAGATGCTTTTGATCCTGTTGTTTTTCTAATATGCATTGGGAATTCATTTGGCAGAATTGAAGTACTTTTTGCTATATCTAGAATATACAGTTAATTAATTGAATATAGTTCCGTGCACATTTATGGAGTCTCAAGAAATGGAGCTAAAGCGTGAGCCCTAGGTATATTCAGATGGAGGCAGAAATATATATATATATATATATATATATATATGCTCCATGGCACAGTTGTAGGGCATTCCTTCAGTATAAGAATTTGTGAATTACATATAATTTACAATTTTCTTGGGTGTTATAAATTCAAATTTTATGTATCTAGAGTCAAAATCCCTAGTCTGAATGCCCTGATCAAACTCACATGAATAAAGATGTGAATGAGGATGTGGGAAAAATGTTTAGTCATCCCTCTTACTTAATCCAATGCTCATTCTCTTGCTTTCCCTTAAACTATTTTGTTTACTATGGTAGTTCTTTACTTGTTCTTAGTTAGTGTTGTGTTGAATCTCATATCTCCCATTGCAGATGTTGGTCTGCTTTGTTTGTTTACTGCTTTGGCAGCTTGTTTTGTCCAATTTGAACCTCCTTGTACATTCTTTCTTCTTCTAATACAAGCTTACCTTTTAACTAAAAAAAAAAGATCACTAGCAGAATTCACAATTAGTCTTATATGTTCAGTACACAACTTTACTGGTTCAATCTCTTTATTGTTCCCAAAAAATTGTCCAATTAAGCATATCAATGAAATTTTATTAATTTCCAGATTGCACAGCATTCGCGTTGAGCAGATAATTGGGTTATAGAAAGAAATGAGATTTTTTTTCTTTCAGTTTCCTTTTTTAGTAATATTCATAAAATTTCAAAGTTTGGATTTAAAGGTTCACACTAGAAAATTGATATTTGTTAAAACATTATATATTCAAGTTAAAAAACCAATGACGCTGTCATGCTGGTTTCAATGGAATGCAGAATTATGAGTTTGTTAGAACTCATTTAAGTACCTTCCTTTGCCTAGCTTGCGCGAGAGCTCCTTCAAGCTGTTTCTCAAGATTTTGCAACTCTTTCACACTCAGTGGTCCAAGATCTTCTCCAAGCAAATGCCTTCATGAATTACATACCATTTCAAGTGTCAGCACGTACCTTAATTGGCACTTGTATAATTGCCAGACAAGTCAACAAATTATTTTCTATCCAAATTCTACTTGTATGTTTTAGGCCAAAATTTGATGCTAGTAACAATTTTATAACTCTACTCAATAGCTGCAATAGTAGAATGCATTTGCGTATAAAAAATAAAATAAATAAATGAAGTATTAACTGTGAATTAGAAAAATAAAGGGGAGATGGGGTACGTCATCTTTATTCCACTTGATAAAACTCAAGTTACCTACTGAAGAAAAAAAGAATATGGGAGAAAAGAAAAGAGAAATGAAATAACCTTTGAGTGCGTTGAAGAGATTCATATTTTGCCTTTAATTTTGACACCTCTTGGCACCAGCTCTGCATTGTGACCGAAAGATTCAATAAATGAGTGAAACAGAAAGAAAGTGGTGATCTTCTCATTACAAAATAAGAACTTGTCCCATACGAGAATAAGAAAATGATCTGCTCAACATGAATAATTTTTGCCATATTTAGTGGAATGTTGTTTTAGAGCAAAACCTGAGTTTCACGTTCCACATTGTTGTCCTGAGGATTAAAACAGCAACGTTGATATCTCTCAAGGGTCTTGGTCATACTGCAGAGTGAGAACAATGGTAAATAGTTGCCTAAATATGAAGAATTTGTGTCTACAACCAACCACTCCAACTAATATTTTTCCTAATTATACTCTGGTGTAATATGGAAATAAAATTTACCTTTCAATATATATATATATATATATATATATATATATGAACTAATTAAGGGCCTTGTGGCCTAACTGTACTTCCTCGCCTTCCTTAGTAGAAGGTCAAGGGTTCAAGTTCCCGACAAAAATGGGTGTGTGAATATGTTTTTTGCCAATAAATATATATATACAGGGGTTTAGGGTTCAGGGTATATATATATGGAAGTAAAAACAATTGTCCTCCAAATATTTTACTAAAAATTATCTAATGCAATATAATTACTAGTGAGTTGGTTTACTCTCACTAAAGATGAGAATTTGCCACCATTACAACCTTTCCTTATTTTTTTAATTCCATTACAACCATGGCAATTGCTTACAGATGAGAATTTGCAGCCTTGAAGACAATTCAGAGAGTAGGAGAAGGAATGACATAAACATAAACATTCCAATTAATGATCCACTTTTTTAACTTCAATCATTCTAAAATAATAGAATCCAAAAGCATTTTTTCCATACACAAGCATCTGTCTATTACATTCTTAAAACAACTTGAAAATAAAAACTAGCTGACAGTAAGAGTATAATCAAGCATCAAAATTGGTTAAATAACAATTGACATATAAGTTTAAAACAAAGTACAATTTTAAGTTCATTCTTTGTATCCAAACCTTATTTACTCAAATAATATATGTTAATCTTTAAGTATGTTATGCATAATACATCCTTAAAATTCATTTACCTTACTGAAAAAAGAAAAAGAAAATTTTGAAGTATATTATGAAATGGATGCTCATTAGTAGTGCAAGTCAAGCCTTATCAAGGAAAAGACCATAGCTTGGGTGGTATCTAGAAGCATCCCAAATACCTTAAGGTAAAAGGTTGAAGTTTAAGGCTTTAAGCAACCTAATTAAGGTGAAGCAGTGTTTATTACTGATTATAAGTGGAATATCTTGATATAGTTATGCATGTGTTTACTCCCTCACCAGTCACCACACCAAAACCCCCAATAAAATAAAATAAAATAATAAGTAATATATATATACATATAACTAAAAAAAAAAAAAAAAAAAGCAAAAAAATAATGAAGGGAAAATAAAGAAAGAGAAAAAAAAAAAAAAAAAAAAAATCCAGAAACAGAAAGCCTGATTTTTCACTTCTTATCATCATCTCCTTTGGTCAAAGGTGCTAGCAAGAAACTTTTAATTCTCCTGTTACACTAATTTTCCACATAATCCAAAGCGTATAAGCCAGACACAAACTCGTGGGTTGTATGGATCCATATTTGCAAAAAATCGAGAATAAATTTTATGTGATGCACTAAATTAAAGAATAAGTTGTATTGATGCACAGTTTATGTGTGCACATTCTAGATCACACACTAGTTCTCATCTGTTTATATATAAGCAACTTCCAATTTCATACAAACTGAGCTACCTTTTGTACATCATACTACCTCAATCAAAAGCCAATTATATTAAAATTTCTAATTTTTACCTAGTATTTTAACTATCATATAAAAGAAGGAAATCCGATTTATATAAAATGATTTATCTTGTGTGTGTGTATATATATGTGTATGTATAAAATGATACAAATATGTTTCAGGATAGTAAAACCAATTAAGAACTACTAAAAATTGAAATGCCAAAAACAAAACATATGTTTGATTCACGCCAAAACCATGTGTGTGTGTGTATAGAGAGAGAGAGAGAGAGATTACGAATAAGAAACATAGAAATCTTGACTCTGAGTTTGAGCCTCAGATAGCTTAAAAAGCCCTAATTTTACAGTGAAAAGTATATCTGTACCAATCTATGCTATCATAACCTTCTTGGAAAATATTATTTTTGAAGGAGATGTTAGAGAGAGAGAGAGAGAGAGAGAAAGAGAAGGTACAAAACCAGTGAAGAACTCACAAGATCTAAGGACTAAAAGACATGAGACAAAATTTCGATCTCTTCAACAATACAAGTCCTTTGGACATTGAGGTGCTTCATATATATGATGACCAGTTTCAGTAGTAGTACACTATTGTTGCATATTTTTATAGAGAGAGAGAGTAGAGACAGAAAGAAGATAAAGAATAAAAGAGAAAACCCTAGATCTTAGCACGGTGGTCTAAGGGGTGAAGGTTTTTATGAAAAACCTCGTCTCACTCTCTTCTCTGCTCTTCATGATGAGATTTTGAGAATCACAAAACGTGTCGATCTTTCATTGGAAAATCACTGCACACAACATCAATGTAGAAATAGAAAATCGGAGATAAAAGCCATAAAAAGCTGTAGGAAGATCCCCAGAAGACCACAACCAGAAGAGAGAGAAAAAGTAGAGTGGGAAAGAGAGATATTTTCTAAGAGCCAGTGAGAGTAGCTAGAAAGAGAAAGAAAGAGTACAAAGCTCTAAAAAAAAAAAAAAAAAAAAAAAAAAACACACACTCTTACATATACAAAAGAGTGGAGTTGATCTGAGATGTAGAATTACGTCAGAGAGAAAGTGCTGAAGACATGTAAGAGATTCATATTTCCACACACTAAAATTTAAGACATATATATTTATATACACACATACATCACACAAAGCTCATAGAGCTTTATTTGATGTAGCAGAGAATCATATATATTTTCAAGCAACAAATTTCCAGAGAGAGATTATTGTGATATTATAGATATAAGTATATATATAGAGAGAGGTATGTGTATACCCAGAGCTACCGAACTCATAGAGCTTGCCGCGACTGGAGAAGATGATGAGAGCCACCTCAGCATCGCAGAGAACAGAAAGCTCATAAGCTTTCTTGAGCAGACCATTTCTGCGTTTAGAGAAAGTGACTTGACGATTGATCTTGTTCTCTATCCTCTTCAGTTCCACTCTCCCTCTCCCCATTCTTTCTCTCTCTAAAATTAACAATGAGAGATGAGTAGTGGTGTATATGTGTGTGTGTGTGTGTGTATTTATATATATATAAGCAACCAGTTATGTACATGTATGTATTTTCTATCACTAGAATTGGGTATGTATATACGAAAATGGAGGGGAGAATAAGAAGGGGTACTGCAAATTCCTTCTCCTTATAAATAGACGGCCAAGAGGGACTCAACTCTTACAACACAAGGGAAGGAAGGAAATCTAATACAGTAATTCTTCTTTTTCTTTACCGAGTATACTCTTTTGCAATTTTTGTTTTGGAAATTACTTTGTTTATTATATAACTACTTTCTCTCTCTAAAACTTTACTCTGCGTCTGCTTGTTCAGAATAGCCTCCAGTTTTGGGGGTAAAACTTCAGCCGGACGCGACTTAGTTGCAAGTGAAAAGCACGCTCCTCCGTGGATGCACTATTTGACTTTGACTGTCATGGTTATAAAATAAACGGATGGGTACAGTGCGCCACAATTAAATTAAATTTTGAATTCTAAACTATGGAACCTATAAATATCCTCATTTTGCACAGTTGGAGATTACAAGTAGGTTTTGGTTTGTACTTTGTAGGTGGACCATTAACATATATTATAATTAGATTATTTAACAAATTGATAAGATAATTAAGGATGCATTGTATGATTGATAGTTGTTATAAACTAATAAGTGATTTAAATTGTAGGATTATATTATATTATGTATACTTTATAATTTAACATATATATATAACATAATGGTTCGGTTCGGTCTAATTCAGTCTTAAAGGATCTCAAATTTTGATCAAATCGTATCTTTACGGTTTCATAAATTTAGAACCGTGATCAAACCAAATCAAACTATCCCGTCTAATTTGGATTTTCGGTTTGACGGGATTTTTTTGTGTACCCCTACACAAATGCATTGAAGACCCAGAATATTTGTGTAGAAAACAGAAACTGGGTTTGGTTGTCCCAACTAAACTGGTTTAGAACTTAATGTGGTCTTCTTCTAAAGTAATCATATCCTGGGTTCATGATTATCCTTTGATTCGATTGCTTCATATGGCAAAGCATGATATTATATTTTTATGCACACATTATATTAAAAAAGGCAAAGCGCACAAATTACGTAAATTATCTGTCCATTTTTCATTTGTTTAGTCTCTAGTGTAACCTTCACATTCTTTTCCTACTATATATATATATATATATATATATATATATATATATTGAGTATACTTACTTCCCCATACCATTAGCTACTAAAAGGGTTCATCCTAAACTCTCAGTGAACATAAGAAAAATGGGAATAACTAAACTCCCAATAACTAAAATTATATGTTCATAATAATATTAAGTTTTGTCTAACCGATTGATATTGTTTTTAGCCAAAAAAGACCACTTAAACTACTCCTAGTTCATAGACACATGCCATGCTACAACTTAATCTCAATACAAGGTCGGTGTGGTACAACAATACAAGAAATTTGGATTTTCACCTAGTCAAATGTAGTCCTTGATTGGGTATTGCGCCGAGTGTCAATCTGGAAAGTGTCCGGGGTCTCCACCGGTAGGTAGGATGGTCCGACATTAATGTTGACGTTACGAGTTCGAGTGAGACAAGTGAAAGAAAATGTTAGAGAGGTTCATCCCCACCAAATCTAAATAAAAGATGAAATGACATGAGTATTATGTGAATAACTATGCAGCATTTCCAGACAATTTAAGCTGACTAATTTAGTTCTTAAGACTATTCTCACAGTCATAAACCAAATTACATGTCTGTTAGGATAGAAATTTAATAAAAATACACGTGTTTACATAGAAAGTCAGACAATGCTTTTGTGAGTACTTAGTTTAACAAAAATATATATATATATAATTTTTTATATAATTTTTTTTAACTTTGACATGTCAATCACACTCTTTTTTTGACTTAGACATTAAATTATCTTTTATTTTAGAAAGTAGAGAATATATCAATAAATTACCATCGCGGTAGTAATAAGAAAGGATTAAATTATAATCAGAAAATATTCAATTTTAGTGGATCCTTAATTCCTTATCATGAATTCTAACATTAACACTAAGACATGCATTATGAGTTTCTAACCCGACAAATGACCAACTGACCAAGTTCTGAAATTCAACTCACATTATTCATGATGTGTTTTTTTTAAAGGTGTCAAGTGCAGAAAACATCTTTATCCCGTATTGCATTTTTTAGGTATAAAAAAATACACCTAAACTATAACATTTATGCAAATAAGTTCTACTCACACATTTATGACTAAAATACTCTTAGCTAGGTACTTAATAATATATATATAAATTTAAAATTTTGTAAAATGACTAAAATAGGTGGCTAAAAAAACCCACAACCGTTGATGGTGGCGTTGGTTTGGGTATGGTTCAGTAGGGGCGACAACCATTGTTAGTTGCGTCATAACTCTCCCTCTCTCTCTCTATCTAAACAACCAATGTGTGAAGCGGCTGGAGCCTCGTAACTCTCCCTCTTTCTTTCTCTAAACAACCGTGACTAGCCGACCAAGATGAGCAATTGCTCTCTCTAAACACCAAAACAGGTAACTCTCCCTTTCTCTCTCATGGACGCTGCAGAGATGGACGAGCCATTGTCGCCGGTCGGCCGTTTATTCTTTCAGCCGGAGCTGAACCAAATAATCACCTGCGTCACCAACCAAAAATACCCAATTGATGTGGACACCGTGAAGGCTGAGATTAGCAACTCCGTCATGATCACACGCCCCATATTCAACAACTTGGTGGCCAGAGACTCTCGCGGCATCGAACACTAGAGAAACCCAGGTTGATCTCAACCAATTCATCGTCCCCCATGAACCCGTTGTTGACAGAGTCAACGACGAGGACGCGATCAACGACTACCTCGCGAAGCTGGCGGTGTCGATGCTCAGCTTCGACAAGCCGTTGTGGGATATACACCTGTTGATGGCCCACAATCGTCTCCGCCGATGGTGGAAGGGCCACCACCCCCACTATCCTTAAACCCACAATCGGGCCACAGAATTCAACGAAGAGAAAGAATGGAGGTGTTGCCACTGCCGCCGCCACCAACAACTATTCCTACGCATGTAAAGTACAGCCACACTTGAGATATGGCAAAAGTACACTCAGATAAAATTTATCTATATTTTGGACAAAAATATTTCTTGAAGGTTCAAAAATAGATAAAAATACCCTTTTACATGAAAAATTAACTAAATTACTCTTTAACCGTTTAAAAAACTTTTTTAAGTTTACAATTTAATAAATTAGACTAATCTACCCTCATGAATAATTTATGCATAAAAATAAAAAAAGCTAAAAAAAAAAACTTTGTATTGTTAACTTCTTCTTCTTTTTCTTTTTCTTTTTTTTTATTATTATTATTTCCTTTATAAATGTCCCACCTTCTTAAAAATGTAGACGTCTAAAATGAATTTTTGATTCAATACATATATTTCAAATAAATTATATTTTGTTATTACTTCTTTTCTTTTTATTTTTTATTTTTAAATTAAGATGCTTAATTCTTTCATCTAAAAAAATTAATCCAATCTCTTTTTCTTAAAAATAAAAAATATGGTACCAGTATAACTTTATGTATCTTAAATTATATATAAAATATTATGCATTTCTCAATATAAAAGAAAATAGGTACCCGTATAACTTTGTTCATCTTAATTTTATGTATGCCTTTGTTTTTTTTTTTTTCCCCTTTGTTTTATTATTTTTTTTCCCTTTGTTTTATTATTATTATTTTTTCCCTTTTATGTTGGGAAATGCATAATATTTGATATATAATTTAAGATGCATAAAGTTATATTGGTATCATATTTTTTATTTTTAAGGAAAAAAGATTGGTTTAATTTTTTTAGATGAAATAATAAAGCATCTTAATTTAAAAATAAAAAAGAAAAAGAAAAAAGTATTAACAAAATATAATTTATTTGAAATATATTTATTGGATTAAAAAATTATTTTAGACATCTACATTTTTAAGAAGTTGGGACATTTATAAAGTAAAAAATCGGAAAAAAAAAAAAAAAAAAAAGAAATTTTTTTTTTTTTTTGTTACTTTTTTTTATGCATAAATTGTTCATGAGGGTAGATTGGTCTAATTAATTAAATTGTAAAGTTAAAAAAGTCTCCTAAGCAGTCAAATGGTAATTTGGTCAATTTCTCATATAAAGGGATCTCTTTATCCATTTTTGAACCTTCAGGGGGCGTCTTTGTCCAAAATACAAGTAAGTTTCATCTGAGTATCCTTTTGCCAAACCTCAGGGGTGTGGCTGTACTTTACCCATTCCTTCACTATCGAAACCCCTTCCTCCGCTGATCCCCTTCTCTCCAAGGGTCGCGACGCCTTCAATTCTCCAAACCATCACTCGATCGCTTTATCCACGAATTCCTGAACTGTGCTGTTAAACCATCACCTACGCCCTTGAATTTTCAAGTCACTAGCAGAAGCTTGCTCAAATCATGGCAACATTGGTCTTAGCTCAAGGATGATCTCCGCAACCTCTCCTCTAGCTGTAGTTCTCGTTGTCTCGGTTGACGGTAGCGTTCGTCTGGATATGGTAGCGGTGATTCATTGGTATGAAACAGATACTCTCCGGTAGTACAAACCACGTCTTTCTGGTAGGGGCATTTTTGGAATAGAAAAGGGTAAAATGGTCATTATATTAATTGAGAGTATTTTCGCACAAATTAAAAAGAATAGGAGTGTTTTTTGCACACCTTTTTAAGTAAAGGGTAAAACTGCTATGAAAGGTATACTCCAGCGGTATTTTTTGCACTTACCCATTTCTAAAGCCAAAAAGTATGTATCCTAGAAATATGTTTGGTGCAGTGATTTTTTTACCATTTTGTCCAACAAATTACGAGAATGATGTTTGATTATTTTTTTTCATATCTTCTCTCTTTCCTCCTCCAAAACCTCCATTAAAGCCTCATCATGCCCTTTTTTTTCACATCCTCTCTAACAAACTTTAAATACCTGCTTGTGCTCCCATTTAAATTCTTTGAATGTGGGACCTGTACAAATTTTATTTGCCTTTCACTTTATATAGCTTATGGCCATTTTATGGGCAAGTGCAAGCAAGTTATGGGTGTATAATTTCACATTGTTTGCGTAAAGGAAAAGAGAAAGGTGAAGTGTTTATATGTGGTGGTGTTATCTCTAATTGGTATGAGACTTTTTGGAGTAAAATTCAAGACCAAAAATCATGCGAATTCAGGTCCAAAGCAAACAATATCATACGATAAGATGGAATAGATCCTTACACAGCTCCTTCTATGTGATACCCCTCGGATCCGAGTCACGGGTTGATCAGGCCCAGGCCCAAACCCGAGGGATATTTAATAATTAATATTTTATAATGAACACAGAATACAAACCGAAATAAGAAATGAAGTTTTAAGCTGATAGAAACTAAAACAAAATCAAATTTAAATAACCATGGAAGAAACACACAATTAAAATAACCAATTTATAGAATAATACGCAATTAAACAATTAAATAAAAGATTAAACAATTAAATAAATGTCAGGACTATCCTTTTAAAATTAGGGGTATTACATTCTTCCCTCCTAACAAAAGGAATTCCGTTCTCGGAATTCGCTCTTACCTTCTTCCAATATTTCAGGAAACTGCGAGCGAATGACATCCTCCCGTTCCCAAGAGGACTAAGCCTCATTGTGATGACTCCACTGTACACGAACCAAAGGGATAACCTTATTGCGAAGGATTTGATCCCGACGGTCAACAATACGACAAAGTGGCTCCAAATAAGTTGCATCCGGCTGCAGCTCAATCTCCCCAACATCGATATGCTGAGACCGATCCTCATCGCGCAGAAATTTTCGCAACATGGAAACACGTTGTGAACGCGATCCAAGTTATCCGGCAGTGCCAACCGATAAGCAACAGCTCCAACTCGATCCGTAATCATGAATGGACCGACAAACCGCGGAGACAACTTCCCTTTCTTCCCAAAGCGCATAACATCTTTCATAGGAGATACTTTGAGAAAAACCTGATCTCCAACCCGAAACTCCAAAGCACGAGTGCGACGATCAGCATAGCTCTTCTGCCTACTTTGGGCAGTACGCATGCGATCTCGAATGTAATACCCCTAATTTTAAAAGGATAGTCCTGGCATTTATTTAATTGTTTAATATTTTATTTAATTGTTTAATTGCGTGTTATTCTATAAATTGGTTATTTTAATTGTGTATTTCTTCCATGGTTATTTAAATTTGATTTTGTTTTAGTTTCTATCAGCTTAAAACTTCATTTCTTATTTCGGTTTGTATTCTGTGTTCATTATAAAATATTAATTGTTAAATATCCCTCGAGTTTGAACCTGCTCTGATACCAACTGTGATACCCCTTGGATCCAAGTCACGGGTTGATCAGGCCCAGGCCCAAACCCGAGGGATATTTAATAATTAATATTTTATAATGAACACATAATACAAACCGAAATAAGAAATGAAGTTTTAAGCTGATAGAAACTAAAACAAAATCAAATTTAAATAACCATGGAAGAAACACACAATTAAAATAACCAATTTATAGAATAACACGCAATTAAACAATTAAATAAAAGATTAAACAATTAAATAAATGGCAGAACTATCCTTTTAAAATTAGGGGTATTACATTCTATTTCCTTTTCCTTGTACCATTGGATGTCTAATATGTATAAGTTATAACATTTTTTAACTTCTTATTATGTTTCAGAACCTTCAAATGTCTTCTCATTTTTAATATTCTCTTGGATTATGTTTACGAGAGATTATTAATTCTGTTAGTCAACCAAATTAAACTCTCATATTTAATTTAATATTGAGTATAAGAATAATATTTAGATCTTCACAATCGCGGAAGAGCGATAGCATCTTCACAACATATGTGACACAATTTTATTATGACATGTAATCTTTGATTGTCCAAAAAAAAAAAAAAAAAAAAAAAAAAAAAAAAAAAAAAAAAAAAAAAATCTCTCTTTTCATTTGCTATCATGATTGTATCATAAATTTAACCCAAAAAAATGATTGTATTATAAATTCCATGCAAACAAAATGATACAATATATCATTTCCCTTTCGGGTCACACCGGCATACATAGTTCGAGTTTTTATTTGATTCGTGTGAGGTGTCTTTAGGGGTGGCAATTCGTGCTCGTGGGTCGTGTTCGTATCGTATTGATGTAAGGGTATTATAATAAATAGGTAAACTCAAACCCAACCCATTTAATAATCGTGTCAAGAATCTCAACACTAACTCAACCCGTTTATTAAACAGGTAATCGTGTTAACCCGTTTAATGATCTATTTATTAAAATAAGACATTTAATATTTAATTAAATACTAAATAATAGAAAAAAAATTATCATAATTAACCCAAATATTTAAAATAAAAAGAAAAATCATAAGGCATATACAAGGTTTATGTTGAAATGACTTAACTATTCATAGTAATTGGATTTAAACAGGTAATATAATATTCATGATTATAACATGTTGAGTTAAATGGGTCATAAACAGGTTACACAGGTTGAACCCCTCAACCCTAACCCGACACGGTTAAGAAAACGGGTTAATCGTGTCGACCTTTTTTATAACCCAAACCCGTTTATGCTAAACCTAAATACTTTTAACTTGTGTTGTGTTCGTGTCGGATTGTCGTGTCGTGTCGTGTCATAATTTGCCACCCTTAGGTGTCTTGCACATGTTTCGTGGATTAATCATGACAAGATCCGGAACACCTCCATTATATATATATATATATATATATATATATATATATATATTACTTTTATATTTTATTATATCATATGGGATCATTTTCATTTATTTCATAATTCAGTTGCTTTTTATTCATTAATTTTGTAAATAGTGTAAATATTAAGCTTTTTAATAATGACATTGACTAAAAAATAATGAATAGGCTATTATTTGTGTTAGATGATCTTAAGAATTACTAAAATCGACTAAAACTCTATTTTTTTTAAAAAAAATATATGTTTCGTATTAATAAATTTTGGAGATACAGGTCCATTTTTTTAAAAAATAGGTTTTGTATCAATAAATTCCGTTTTCGTTACACCTTGATTTATACTTGCTATGAGACAACATACAGATACATAAATTCAGATATTATAAGATGTAAACCAATAAATTAAAAATTTATATCAATTTTTGTGTTGAAAATAAAAATAATTAAATTAGGCAATTGTTGCAATCGTCCGATGTGGGTCCCACTAATAATTTGATTAAAAAAAGAAGAAAAAAGAAAGTCATATCATATGTACCACTTTTTTGTTGGGCGGTGAAAGATAGAGACAAACCCAATGAATGATTTGCAATTTGTCAATTATCCATCCGTGACTCCGTCTTGTTGTTCGGTGATATGAAGTTTCCATAGTCGTAGATAACAGTAACGCCGTCAATTGACCTTTAAAATTGTAAGACCAAGTTTACCCATGGCTTTCTCTAAGCGCCTGTTTGGAGTTTGTAGTGTGGTGCAGTGTAGTGTTCTAGTCTAGAACAAAATAAGTGTTGTGTGGTGTAGTGTTTTGAGAGGAGAACAAAACATGTTTGGCGACAAAATTTTACTCTGAATGGAAATTATTATAATTTTTTTTAATGATTAAAATAAATTAATTACTTCACTTGATTAGTTTGCAAAACAAGAATTACAGAGCTTGATTAGTTAATTTAGAAAAAAAATTAAAACAAAAACCATACACCACACAAAATTACAGTTGCAGAGAGACAGAGAGACTAGGGCAATTGGGAGGTTGAAATGATTTGCCCTAAAAAAAAAGGGGAAGTCCAGCGCTGATCATTAATTAGTCACAGGAACCCTAGAGTTGGCTTCATCTTCAAAAAAATTTCGTATCAGAGAACAAAAATGGCAACTGTCTCCTCTGCCTCTCCTTGCTCCTTCCCCCACCAATCGCAACCATCTTGTCCTAGGTCGAAAAGCCAAACGTGACGGTTTCTTCTCTCTCACCGAAACCACCATCTACCTCCTCCAACCACCCAATCAACAAAACTCCAAACCAAACACTCCAATTTTCATTCCCTGGTTGGTTAGGGTTGAAGAGATCGAAAATGGCAAAAACCGTGCCCTACATCCCGTCTCTCAAAGGAAAATACCCAAAAAGGTTTCTGAAACAACTCAATTTGCTACATATGGTGTTGGGTATCAAAAGTTTGCAGTTGCAGAGAGAGATCGAAAGAGAGACTAGGGCAAGTTCATCGTTGAGAATCCAGATTCGGCCACGAGCTGTGAGGATCCAGTGGAGACGACTGGTTTGGCACTGGCGAAGAGGGAGAGAGAGAATAGAGATGGAGGCGTTTGGGAGGCTGAATGATTTGCCCTAAAAAAAATTAAAACAAAACCCCTACAGGTTTGCAGTTGGAGAGAGAGAGAGAGAGAGAGAGAGACTGGCAAGTTCAGAGTTGAGACGAGAATAGAGATGGAGGCGGAACACTTGGAACAAGTTTTTTTTGTTCCAACATTTGGCCCAAACAGTGCAAAGTGTTTTGATACTGTTCAAACCAGCACAATCTACGCTAAACATGTTTTGTTCCTCAATAATGCTCAATAGTGCTACTGCAGCAATGTTGGGAACAATACACCACACCACATAACAAAACTCAAACAGGCCCTAATTTTCTGAATGTGTCCTTGAAATCCAAACATGTCAGTACAGGATAATAAGTCCATTGCTGCCTCTTTTATTGTCCTGTGTGATTTTAGGATCAGAGACTGGCAGACTGCATAGGAATGGGTTTAACTACTCAACATTATGTTTTGGGTAAATTAAAGAACCAGTCCTTTGGAAACTCAATTTTGGCTATGCCAATTCATTCTAATTAGGCAAATTGCACTCAACTTTTCTTAATTATTAAAGGCCTATTTGGTTTGTTAAGAAGTAAAAAAATAAAAAATTATTTTTAAAAAACTACAAAAATCAATTATCTGAATATAATTCTTATTTAATTAAGTTTTTAAAAAATATTTATCAAAAACTGTCAACAAATCTGATTTTCAGTCATGAAGGGAAAAGAACGATTATGAGAGACAAGTTGACTTCATTGTAATGTGATTCCATGAAAATAAAGTGAGTTTTTGTTATGTTAACAACTCATGTTAAAAATCATTATATTGAAATTGAATTAGAAATAAATAATAAGTTGTTTGATGAATTAGAGTGGTTATTCGGTTGTATGGAATTAAAACTTTATAATTGAAATTGGTAGAATCGTAAAAAATTTTAGTTTAATTTTCTGAATTACTTTTCTCTAATTCCATCAATTTCAATTCCAATTCCAAAACTCCAATTGCATACAACATGAAGTGAAACTCAGCAATGAAATTTATGCCGGATTACTAAATATTCATTCCACAACCTAATTTATCAAATACACTGAATATAAAAATTCTTAAAAAAAAGGTGATACTTTGACCCCCCCAAACCAATGATAACTTCTTTGGGTTTTTTTTTTTTTTTCTTTCTCCTGTTATAGGAAAAATAGAAAAATCAATTTCTTCAGACCTTTATTAACTATATAGACCTATTGATTTTGAAGTTTAAAATATTCGTCAAAATCTAATGTGCGTTCCAATAATGTGGTCTCAATGGAGGCCTCCACCAAAAGGATTTGTAAAGGTAAAATTGTGATGCGGCTTTTTGTGGTTCTTCTCATTTGCCTGTGGATAGTATGGTTGTGAGTAGGGACGGCGCCAGAAAAAAATATTTGAGAGTTAAATTAATTAATATAAAATTTAATTTAAAAAATAAAATAAAATACTTGATTTTGGGGAGCCATGGCCACCCCTCCCCCCACCCCTTGTGAGAGATGAAAATAAAGATGTTATGAGTTTGCGTTAGCCAATGGGGTACATTATTGGGTGGCAGTGACGACCCACAACATTAGGTGAGGGGGCAATAATAATCTTTTTCAAAATTTGAAGGGGGCGATAGTAATATTTTATGGTATATAGTGAGAAAAGGAAAAAATAGCAAGGTATTTCTGTAAAAATAAAAAATTCACCCCCGGCAGACATGTAGGTCTGTCCTTGTTGGGTGGGGTCTTAATTAGGTTGTTTTTGAAGCCGATGCAGAGATTGTTGCAAAAGAAGTGAATAATAAGCATGTAACTCCTGTGCCAATGACTACTATTATTGAAGACATTCAGAGTTCCTTGAGGCTAATGGTGTTGCACATCATCTAGCAGGTGGGCTCTTAAAAGTAAATTAGAGAAGGTTTACACTTTTGAGATTTCTAAGTGTATTCAGGGTGATATAGCTGCTGATTCTATAGGCGGCTTTGATGTATTTCATTTTCGTCCATTCTTGAAATGATAAATTTTGCCTTTTCCCACCCAAAATATATATATATATATATATATATATATATATATATATATATATATAAAGAAAAGGGTAAAATACAATAACATCTATTGAGGTTTGCTAAAAGAACACTCAAAGGAAAGTTTGTCTATTTTGGAACAACAACATCCCTTGAAATTTGATACATCTACCAAAGACATCTCAATGGTAATAAATTGACATTTTTACCCTTTGACTTTTATATTGACTAATTTAAATTCTGAAATGATCTTTCTAACCTCATATCCATAACAATTTATTTTCTTCTCTCCTCTCTATTTTCTGTTCCTCAGCACACCAACACATATTGTCACACATACACACACACACACATAAAAAATGAAAGTGGAGTATTTAAATATTGCTAGGGCTAAATCATAACAAATGTCCTAGTGCATCCAACAACCAAAATTCACATTTTGTAGATATAATTTTTCTAGTCTCGTGGAATTTGACAAACACTATAGATAGGAGGGATCGGACATAAACATTGGAAAATTTAAAACCAAAGCCAGAAAAATTATATCTATAAAAATAATGAAAATTTCAAAACAACTTGCATCATCAAATCAACTCACCAAGCTATTTGGGGAATTTAATAACCATAAAATGCCCAAAAATTAAAACTTGATTCTGCTCAAAGAACACAGCAAAGTAATTAGATTTATTAACCAAAAAAAATATCAAGTAATTGATGTATTATTTATTAAACAAGTATGAATGCATCATTTGTGTGACAGTATGTGTGTATATGTGTGACAGTGTGTATTGGTGTTAGGGGCTAAGAAAAAGAAAATAGATAGGAGAGAAAGAAATAAAGGTCATTTCAGCATTTAAATTAGTCGATATAAAAGTGAAAGGGTAAAAATATCAATTTATTATCATTAGGGTGTCTTTGATAGATGTATCAAACTTTAATGGTGTTATTGTTCCAAAATAGACAAACTTTTCTTTTGAGTATTCTTTTGATAAACTTAAGAGGGGTGTTACTGTACTTTATTCTTAAAAAAAAAAAAAAAAAAAAAAAAAAAATTGAAATTAGTTGAAAATTGATCACATATGAAACAGTTGTGATATTAGTGTACCATAGTGGGACATGATGTTTTGTCCCATGACCTTTTTGGTGAAAATTATATGGTCTCACCTCCACTTGGTGAGAAGAAGTGGAAATTGAACCCCCAGGTAGGCAAATGGGAATGACCTTTCATTTCTTTCAGATCTCTATCACAAGGAAAGTACCAACTTGGACACCACTGTTGTCTTTTCTTCCTAAAACATTCAACTCTCACTACACATCACATTGTACTATATACTTGTACAAATAAAAGTAATTTTATTTTTTCCGCCGTACCTATAATATCCCAATTTATTTCAATTATTTATTAACTAAATAATATTATCATTGTAAGACAAAGACATTAATGGTTATTATACACCAAATATTTTTTATATTTGTCACTAAATTATGATTTTTTTCAATATAAACATTCTCAATATCTGAAAATTAAATCCCTGTGTCAATGTTTTAAGTTTTAACTACTGCTCCTTAGGGTTTATGATAGGCTTTAAGGCTCCGTTTGTTTTCCCTTAAAATATTTTCATTAAAATATTTCTTTTTTATTTTAATATTTTAGTATTTTACAAAAGTCTAGGTCAAGGTTGAGATTGAATTCATCTGGTATGGTATATAAAATAACTTGGCTAAAATTAATGAGTAAGTTGCTTTTGTTAGATTTCAATATTTTTTTTCTTTGTAAATATTTTATGACAACTAGACACCAAAAAATAAAAAAATATTTTCCATCTAAATAAACGGAGCCTAAATAACAATTTTTTTTGGTAATTCAGGCTTTAAATATTTTAGGTCTGATCGGAAGTGGCTTGGATATTCACTGTAATTTAATTTTTTTATGTAAGGTTTTACAACTTTAAATTTTGTTTACGAAATTAATGAATAAAACTAAAATTAATTATGAAATAAGTGCAAATTTATACATGTGAAAATTTAAAATTATAAAATAGAAAAAAAAAAATTAAAAGTAAACGGTTTTGTCTACATATAGAAAATAAATGTCCATGTGTATTTTTATGGTCAATTTCTATTACGGTTGAAATCTACAATAATGACAACTGAATATTTATGTATTGATTAACTAAAACATGACAATACTCCCTCTCGTGGGTGTGGTCCAATAAAAAAAATATATACATTGTTCTTAATTACAAAATCAGTAAATTAATAAATAAGAAAAACATTCTTTTTGGTAAATCACATTCTAGATGAACTCGTTTTTCTTAATTGTTACTTTTTAATTTTGTAATTAAAGACAATGTACATTTGTGATTGGATCACATCGTTCAAAGTGTAGTACTTACTTGTTCAGTGGTGGGTAGGTAAGTATTGTCCAATAAAAAACTATTAGGTTCTGTTTAAATACACATGGGAAAAAAACGAAAGGAAATGATAATATTAGTTAGGAGAGAAAATAAAATAAAAAAGGAAATGATAATATTAGTTAGGAGAGAAAATAAAATAAAAGAAATGATAGGAATAATCTGTATTCACGTTTGGATAAATTGGATAGAAAAGAAAAGAAATAATAATATTTTTATTTGGATAAAATAGAGAAGAAATGAAATGAAATAATAACAATCAAATTACTATCATACATTTTTAAATAAATAAGGTATGAGTGAAATAACAATTTTCTCCTTTTAATTGTTGAGGGCAATTTTGAAATTATGAACAAACTCCTTAAACTAAAAAACATAAGAACGTGCCTGATAAAAAAATGCTGCAAGTTTAAAAAATATAATAGTTAATTTAAAAAGGTAAATTTTGAGTATTTCATTTTTTTTTTTTTTTTTTTTCTTATCACATCGTTATGTATCAACTTTGGACCATTATTTATAAACTCGTTTCGTTTATAACCAAATATATTGCGACACAATATAATACTATACTACCATTCAAAATAAAATACATACCAAATATGCCTTATATGTAATTCTAATTAATAGTTTGCTTCAAATCATGTTGTGAACCACTCAATTCATCCAACTATATATATTAAGTTAAAAAAAAATAAAAAAACACAAATTTAAAGTAAGAATTGAAGACAATACTAGACATTAGTCAATTGGACTACATAATGACATGCTATTGATTATTCAATGAAAAATGGTCAAAACAAACATAAAATCAAGTGGTATCATCACTTTACCAAAAAGGGTTAAACGATTGACTCACAACATTAAGGAGTGAAGTTCCACTTCATTAACCACTGTTGGGGTCATTCTGCGTGATGCGTAATTTACTCATATCTCATCAATTCTCTATCATAGTACTCATTTTAGGTACTGTGGAACTATAATTCTATGTATATTTATTAGGTGTTTTGGTACACTTCTATAATTCAAAATAATTAAATGATAGCACTCTCTGCTATATGCCATGTATGGTGCCATGTGAAATAATAGTACAATATAATTTAGATGTGACATGTACAATATTATTGCTTTACCTAGAATTTCAAACTTATCAAATAATAAAAATTCAACACTCCAACCCATGCCCCTTATGCATATTTAATCATAAACAAGTACTTAATATCACAATTATCTTCTTAACTTTGTAATTAAAATTTTAATTATCATGAAAGACAATGGAAAATAAAAAAATCAAACAATTTATTTTTATTTATTACTAAACAAAGGAGGTTTGAATTTTCAAACTTGTTATTAATCAAGTTAAATTGCATCCAAACCAATCTCACAGTAGTCGAATTGACTAATGCAGTCTCCTGTTTCACGTGCACCAAACAATTATCTAAAAAATTTCAAGAGGGGCCCAAAGAAGCTAATTGACGAGGAATTATGGAAGGCATTGATTTAGTAATATATTCTGCACCCATTTATTAGCTAACTTGGAGATTCATCCTTTCTTTTTTTTTGGCATGGTAGTGTTTCAGTCTCTTCTCAGAGCACATTCCATCAATTGCAAATTGAACAAAATGGGATGGTGTTAGTTTCTTTTAGCCAAAATAGGTCAATTCTATTGACATAGAAATTGGCACTTTTTGGCTAAAATCTGTGAAACCCTACTAGAATTTTCTCCTAAATCATAGAGATAAATGTATTCAACTGTTAAAACATGCATGGTAATGACCATTAATTAGTAAATCACTTCTATTGTGCCACTTTCTATTAAGAACAAGTTTGAATCTAAGATTAAATGGTGACGGGTGTGAGATATGTATTACATGAACAATCTAAATGCTCTCAAATATAAATGACAACTTGTTTAGGGTCAAATTGCACCCTATCTAAAATCACTCTTTACATCTAAAGACTTTTCATGTCACTAATTAATCAATTATTGCTAAATGACACCTTAGGAGGGGTTAAATTTATTGTTGCCTTATGGATCATTGGCAATTTGGATTTAAACTAAATTTTTTCTTCTTTTAAATCCAAACCGTTACTCTCAAATATAAAATAAATTATGTACTTTCGTAAAAGGTCAAATTTTTGTCATTAAGTTGATTAAAAAATGATTGTTCATTAATGTATGATAATTATCTGTAATTCACGTGACCACATGAGTACACGAGAACTGAATGTCTCATATTCTATGTCCATAAAACTACCGATATAATAATGTCCATGAGCTTCATAGATTTGGCCCAGTTCCAGCTATAATACAGTAGTTTTTTATTTTTGGCTAACCGACCAAATTCGTTTTGTGTCTTAAATTAAATTCTTTTTACCATTCGGAATTTTTTTTTTTTTTACATTCTTTAGAAGTGCCCTGCCTAGAACGGTTCATTGGAATGCCTTTGGCAACAGAGCTGTTGTTGAGTTATGGCTTGGATTCAAGACCCTGGACATCCAAATTCATGCCCAAAAAGGGGAAAAAAATTTGACCCCTCTTTTGCAATTCAATCAAAACAAGAATGCTAGAGCTCGTATGTTTTAAGAGAAGTGATATGTCTTTCGATCTCGGTTGTCGATTTATTCTCTGAATATAACGTGGTTGGGGATGAGTCGAAATGAAAGAGATGTTTGCGGGATTTTGTTTTAAGAGTTCCAATATCATCCAACCACATTGTATTCGAATGATAAGTAGTCAATTTTAATCGGAAGACCTATCATTTCTTATGTTTTAATTAGGAAAAAAACATCCCGAAATAGAGAGAAGGGCAAAAGGGGGCCTTGGTGCGGAGTTTCAGTGCATTGGCCAAGTGCAGCATTGGCCCTATGTTGGGCTTTGTGCCACTGCCTTTTACACTTCACTGACACTGTAAGACGAGGGTACACCGAATGGTGCACAAATCCCTTTTGCACAAGAGGGTATTGGGCATCACGCCAGTACACACAAACGACATTGTTTTGGTGTCTTTTGAGTCGGGGTACAACTTGGGCTAACAACCCGAGCTCAACTCTATTTTTTGATGTCTAGACAACTGTCTTTATAATTATGGTTCGGCTTGGATTAAAAACCCGAATCTAATTAGGGTTAAGCTTGGATTGAGGTGTTAGCCGTCCGAATCAATCCAAATCTGAATTATAATATTATTTTTATATATATAATTTTTTTATTTTAAATATATTATATATAATATTCAAATTATGATCACGTTTTTTTCAACTTTACTTGTATATTGTATTTTAACATTTTAGAGCATCAATTACATAAGAATTCGTTTGTAATTTATTAAAAACTTAGAATATATTTTAAAAATTTTTGTGCGTAGGAGTAATTTAATCTGAAATTAACTAAAGATCACATTAAATTATCATGTTAATTGGTTATATGTGTAATCCAAAATCTCAGCCTAAATTACAAACTCGAATTTAAAAATAAAAGAATAGGTTGAATTCGGATTGAATAGTTGTGCCTGAATATCATGTTAGAATTCAGTTAAAATTGAAAATTTCATATGTCGGTTGAGATCCACATATAACACTAACTCATCCAACCCCGGATTCACTGAATGGTGCCTATTCAAGTCCTTGAAAGATTTGTACATCACTTCTTCTTTGTTGCATAGTGAAATCCCTTCCATGTTTTTATCAGTTAACATATAAGCTATAAAGCCAAACACATTAAATTTGTTCCACGTGTTATTTGGTGTTTCCCTTTTGTTTCTATTTTATTTCGTTTAACTTTGTACATTGTCATATTTTGTCAAAAAAAGTAGCAAGAGCATTTAGACCTAGTTCTCCCTTCCATGAAATTGCAATCAACCCATGTGAAGTCAAAGCTCATACTTGCCCAAAATTGACATCCTAAAGTCTTCCAATTTTTTGGTTCTTGGATCATCATTAAACTCACTTTTTTCATTTTTTTTTTATTTAATTTATCTCAGTGGTAATCATGACTCACTGCATAACATCTTTGCAGTACAAACAACCCTCACACGATTAAGCAAATTGGAATGACTATGTATACCCCTTCTCATTTCATGAAAACCCCTTTAAACCAAACACCCCCAAACTTTCAAAATTTTACCACAAAGAGGTAGAAGTAGGAGGAATATTGAAATGATAAAAGATGAACAAAAAGAATTATACAGAAGAATTAAAAAGTAGCACATGGATTTTGCTAATGTGGGTACCACTGCATTGAACACTGATAAACCATACATACCATCTGTACTCAAATAAAGTTGATAGTGGGGTCTACTCTTATTAGGGCTTTCCTTTTATAGAAGTTTTTGAAGGTTGAGAAGGGTTCTTAATTGCATTTTTCCATTTTTAACCCATCCCTTCACTATCAGCTGAGTTTTCAATCCTCATGCCCTACTAGCAACAAAGAGGGTACACACAGTCAAATAGGACTTTATTGGAATTATTCTTTAGATTTTCTTCTGTATTGTTACATATATTCATTAAAATGTGTATAATTAATTACATGTTGTTTTGTATGGTTGTAGAAATTAAGAGAATACTATATTTTAATAGTCATGCTGTTAATATGGCACTATATTGGCAGCATAGTAGGTTGAACTTTTAAAGCAACTTTGTATGGCATGAGAGCCATCCCTGTCTTGGTACTGCAGTTCATGTGGGTAGGGACCAGGGTTTTTTAATTTGCCGGATTGTGACATTTTTAGCCCAAATTAAATCAATAGACATACAAGGATGAATATATATATACATATATAACTTCATAAAATAGTATATACGTATATAACTTACTAGAATATGTTCTTGTGTGTGTCTACTTATGAAGATAGGTCATTTTGTGGGAGTTAAATTTATTGATCCTTCACTCAACAATTGAAGAGATAAAATGATGTTGCTACGAAGCTCAAACAGGTATGAGCTCATAAATTGCCCACTAGGGGCATCTCGAACTCCTCATCTCCTTTTTTGAAAAAAGAAAAATTATACCATTAGACTACTTAGCCATTGGTACCATTTTTGTTTCATTGAACACGGATATTTTTGAAAAAATTTAGTTGGACAGAAAAGAACCTGAGAATGGAATGAGAGGGATGGTTATTGGCTGAACCTTGTGGCCCATTTTAGCTCTCTATATTTATCAACAATGTATATGTAACACATTAAGCATATAGCAGCCCACAGCTGGACAAATTGATTAGTAGTTATTGTTATTCCTTTTTTTTTTTTTTTCGTAAAGAGAAGGTTTGTGGAGATTTTAAAAAGGGTAAATGTAGAAATATGAATGTTAGGTCGAAGGGTATAACTGAGTCAATTTTTTATACAAGTAGAAGTATATTTTTACAGTAAAAATATACTGACTCAGTTATACCCTTCTAAAAGTATATTTTTATACCAAAAAATAATAATAATAATATAGTAATAATATATACTATCTACACTAATGATTGTAAAAAAAATATAAAAACAATCATTATTAATGTTAAATAATTATGGTAAAAAATTCTTAAATGAGGTCTAGTTCATTAAGTGGATGATTCATCAGGTCCCATCATTTGCAAATAAGTTTCAAAGCTAAAACCCTTAAATGGGATGCCCAATTAAGGCCAGCTTGAACTTGGGATCAATCTGGAAGTGAGCCTGGACTGAGCTTAAGGTGGGTCGGATGGTGTGTGACTTCAATATGATGGCCCAACCAAAATTAAATGCAGATCTATGGACTAAGGCCCATCTAGCAACGTTCTTGTTTTCTATTTGATTCTCTTTGTTTGTTGTATCGTCTGAAACACAGAGAGAAAAATAATTTGGAGCACATGAATTTCGTTTTCTTGTCAAAAATAAGTTCTAGATTTTTGTCCAAAAATTCAATATAGAAATGTGCCAACAAAGAAATACGAATTGAATTGCACAACACCTTTCTTGTCGTGAAGGTGTCACATAATTTCCATAAAATTATTCAAAATTTTAAAAACTTCTTTTTAACTCTTGTAATTTTCTAGTCCTATGAGTCAGTATAAAATTAGGGACCATTGGTGATAAAATATTTTCCCTACCAAGCGTAAATGTAAATACAAATCATAGTAGTCACTTGATGCCATCATATCAAATATTAGGTTTGAAATTATAATTGGAAAAGGAATTGAATTGTAATTAAAATATAATTTTATTTGCATGTTTATTTAAAATTTAAATTTGTGATCAACGGGTCAATGACTTAGCAATATTAGGCTCCTTATTTTCAAAAGGATGTAAGAGGTTCGAACCTCGGTGGCGACATGTGTGTGTGAATATCAAGTACCAACTAGTAAAAAAAAAAATTTTGAAATTTGTAAAAAGGAATTTGGCCTATCAACCTAATAATATATTTTATACCTCCTAAAGTGAATGAGAAGATTAAGTGCGAAAAAAAAAAACATATTGAGATAGTCTTTCTCCTTAAGTGTCCCGCGTGAGCAAATGTATGTGTGTTTCTTGTCATAAAAAATAAATAAATAAATAAATAAAACATGAATTTGAAAAAAAAAATAATTTTATATCATTTTATGACAAAGAAACATTATTCTTTTATGAACCACTTTAAATTCTCTCATTCTACCAATTTATTTCACAACCGTCACGTTTATGATATTTTAAAATCTCATCATTCTAAACAAGTTGTGAAATTTTATTTCAAATCTAATTCCTATATATGAAATCCCAAATTTCCAAATACAAGTAGATAATAATCCTTTGAAATTTAAAAACAATATTGTATATAACAAAAGAAAGGATATACCAAAAAAATATGGCTTGAGCAGTAGTATGCCACCAAATAAGAAAGAGTTCAATTTCTTATATTTGAAAACTAATGTAAAAAGAAAAAATCCTCACCCACTCACATTTTTTTTTTTTCAAGCATGAGAAGTAGAAGATGAAGTGAGTCAAATTTGGACTCCAACTTGATTCAAGCAGGCGTCTCTATCAATTGGATTACCCAACTCATCATTTTCCTTTTCTCTTTTAAAACAACTGGATTACCCAACTCATCACTTACCCTTTTCTCTTTCAAATATTTTCTTTTGTAAAGATAACAAGAATGCTATTTGAAGAATTAATAAACTAAAAAAAAAAATCGTCATTTCATCTTCTTTATTATTTTATTTTTTCTCATCAATTGTAAATCAATATTCTTCTATAATTTTCTTCAAACTTTTTATTTCCCCAAACAAAACAAATAATTTAAGTAGATATTTACAGAAGGACCTTTTACTTTGAATTTAATTATTAAAAATTTCCAATCTTTGTGTTATTTTGATAATTATTTATCAACTATTTATTTATTATTTATCAAATACATAGTAAGATTTGCCTAAAAATACTAACATAGCCTACGGATGCAACTTGGACCGGGCAACTCGAACCTAACTCAAGCCTAACTTGATTTTTTTACAAGCATGAGTAACCATTTTTATAATAGGATTGAGTATGGGTTGAAAATTTTAACCTGAACTTAATTAGGATTGGACTTAAGTCAATGTGATAATAGTTCGAACCTGAATTCTAATATTCTTTATATATATATATATATTTTAAATACATCATATATAATATTTTAAATATGATTGACATTTTTTTTTTCTAGCTTTCTTTATTTAAAATTTAATTTATTATAGGTTAATAGTTAACACTTGAAAGTTTTGAAAAATTTAAATTTTTATTTGTAATTTATTAAAAATTTGTAATAAAATTTAAAATTTTTATGTGTCTGAGATTATTTTAATTCAAAACTAATCACATTAAATTTTGAATTGACCATGTGTGTAAAACCCAACTTTTTATCTCGAAATCTCACAATCAATTGTAAACGCGAGGTTACAAATAAAAGGATAGACATAAGAGTAGTTAGAGTTGTTAGAATTGAAATCGGGTTAGAATTGAGTTAGGTTAAACATTGTCTATGTCGGGTTGGGCCTCCAACCCGGCTGAGTGAGCCCCAATCTGGTGTAAATGCCCTATTACAGTCATAGATGATTGAATACAGAGAAAGCAAAAGAGTGTGAAGCAAGGAGAGAGAATCTGAAGAGAAGAGATGGCAGAAATGCAAAGAAGAGCTGGAAGACTTCCTCCTCCCTCCGCCAGGGCCCCTCCTCCTCTTCCGCCTAAAGTTGACCATCACTTGGCACCCGTTGATCGCGAGAAGGTCCGCGTCCATTCCTAACTCTCTCTCTCTCTCTATATATATATATACATACACACACATATATACATAGATTCACACATATTGTGTCCATACTTGTGTCTATGTGTTTATATATTTATATCTGTGGGTTTTTGCTTTTCTAGGGTTTCTGTGTACGCGTGGGGGAGTTTAGTTCAAGTTTTAACATTACCGTTATTTATTTATTTATTATAGAGTTTCTTGTTATAATTTCACGGATTGGATTCGAACTTATGTATTTGATAGCAGTAACACTTTGTTTATGGAATGAAATTATGCATGATTTCATTGATTTGTAGTGGGGTTTTTCATAATTCGGGCAACTGTTATTTAATTATTTATGTATATTACTTTGGGGAAACAATGTACACTGGAGGAAGCAAGTTGATAAAATTATGTAAGAATTAGGTCTAAACTCAATCCAACTCAACTAAACAAAGCCTTTCCCTAACATGGCGAACCATGTGCGCGCGCGCTCTCTTTTTTGTAAAGAAAATCCCAAAAAAGGCTGGTAGGAAGTAAATGAAAAATGAGCAGAAGTTAGAGGGGTCCCTCAGATTGAGTTTTATATGGGATTAGGAGTCACATGCACACTGTAAGAAAACACCATCTTTTTATTTCATTATATAAGTGTGATTTTGTGCAACATAAATGGTAGTAATTATATCTAAAACTAGAGAAATCTGGTGCAAGGAGAATTGTACTTAAATGAAGAAGAGAAACAAAATAAAAGAGCGTTTCTAAACAAACCCGAATTTCCTTAATAAATGAAAGGAAAACCTACCAAGCAAAGAGAGGATGAGTATGGGATTTTTTAAAATTGGGCACTAGGCACTTTGTTTAGTATTTTAATCTATCAAAGTCGCATGTTTTCTAGTCGCCTACTCTGTGATTGTCACTCTCTCTCTGATATTAGGTACATAATGACACATGGTTTATTGTTCCCTCTTAGTGATGGACTGTGACTTCTGTATTTTGATTATTTATTTTTTTGTTGTTGTTATTGAAGTATTTATTATGCATATTGATCATTTATTTTTCATTCATATGCAGACCTGTCCTTTGCTGCTTCGCGTTTTCACAAAGGTATGTGCAATACACTTATTTTTAGTTTGTACAAAATGTAAACATAAATTCAGAGTTGTTCTAGATGTAAACTAAAAACTGAGAGGACCATTTTGTATCTCTTGAATTCTACAGACTGGTGGTCATCATTCTGATACAGATTTTGCAGTGAGGGGCAAGGAGCCGAAAGATGAGGTCCAAATTTATACATGGAAGGATGCTACTCTTCGTGAGTTAACTGATCTGGTATCTTGAAATGTTGTGCCATTCGCCTAGTTTTCATTGCTGTCCTTTTATTCTTGTTCTTTGTGTTTTCGTATATGGCAACGGACGTACCTTTAAGTTTATTTTCTAGATATTCTTTAACAACTTCATGCTTATGTCATTGAAATTGTAAATCCATTGAAATTGACATAGGACCACTTAGTCTGTCTAAGTTTTGGTAAGAGGTTGGGAGGGATTATAGATGTAGAAACTACCATAAAAGTTTTATGGGAGGAAATGGGAGAAGGGGCCTACTGTTATGATGTGCAACTACAATTGATGCAATATGAAGGTCTATTATCTTCATGTTGGGTGGTTGTCCCTTTTGTACTTGCATATGGAATTTTCGAGACCTCCACTGAGAGGTTTGTTGTGTATGGCGATTCCAGTTGTCTTTCGTTATATTAAGTGAGTTGGTGAAAAATAGTCAGGCCTATTAATTTGGATTCTGACAAGTTTGGGTAATGTCTAAATCCAAACCAATGATACAAGGAAGTTTGGATATGAAATCCAAGTTTTAGCTTAATGCTATGTTTGGTTGGAGGGAAGGATTGAGAAGGGATGGATGAGAGGAGGGATGGATGGAGCTTTTCGTGTTTGGTTGGAGGGAAGGGAAGAGAGGGAGGAAGGAAGGGATGAAGCATCCCTCCTTTCTTTTTGTTTTTGTATCCGCCCAATTTTAGGGGAGGAGGAGGAGAGAGATAATGAATAACTACTACACATATACAATTTCCAATTTTAAGCTTTTCAAAAAAATTCAGATGGATATCTACTTTTTATTATTTTATACAGCGAGGGTATATTGGTAAAAAATATATAAAAACTCTCTTTCCCTTCAAACCAAACAAAAAAAAGTATCACTCATCCATCCTTTCTACTATTCATTCCATTCAACCAAACAAAAAATGGGAGAGACACCTTTCCTTCCCTAGGGATTCGTCATCCATCCCTCCCCCTACATCTTCCATCAATTTTTCCATCCCTTCAACCAAACGAATCATAAGTGAATCTTTTGTCTCTCCAAAGGAGAGGTGAGCCTTATATTCAGCTGAGATACAAGTTCTGTGTTGAGGTAAGCCTTATAGTCTGTTAAAATATGAGTTCTCGCATATGTTTGATATGATTACCTAATGCATTGTCATAAAGATTAAATTTTATTTAGTACTTGAAGAAATACCAGAGAATTTGAACTTTTTCGGTTAGTGAGTAAGGTAGAGTTTATGAGTTTTCATTTTAGTAAACATAGTAGTAAAAATCAGAGTACATTGAAATTTGATGACATACAGATAAAAGTGCCCTTTTTTATTTGATTGATTTTTCATATGGAATAATAGTAGGAAAAATTGAGGATTATGTTCACCATTGAGCTAGATTAGGATGGATGAAGTGGAGATGACTTATGGAGTGTCATCTGACCTTTCAATTCGTACCAACTTATCAAGTTATAAGAAAAGGTACAAGATGGTAGTAAGATTGGTTTTGCTTTATTATATACTCCCTCCGTCTCAAATTAAATGTCCCTTTTTGGGAATCTAACTTTGTAAGAGGATGAGTTTTAATATTTTTTTATTGTATTGGTAGTGAATGAATTCCCAAATATGTCCATAGTGGGTCCACAAGATGTGATGGTTTCCTTTTTATAAGTTCAATGTAAGAAGGTTAAATTGGCAGAAGGTTACAAAAAGTATTACTTTGACTTTTCAAATGGGACATTTATTTTGAGATAGCCAAAAATGGAAAGGTGGACATTTAATTTGAGACGGAGGGAGTACTATGTTTGAAATTAAAGAGCCAAGTAACCAACATGGTTACAGAATTAGGGTAGTTAAAATGAGAATTTTAAGATGGATGAATGACAACACAATTAGTGATAAAATAAAAAAGAATGCATCTGTAAGAAGAGGTGGCACTAATTCAAAACAATATGAGGAATCATCTAAGAGGATGGTGATGGATAATTAATGTATTGCGATAATCGAATGAGAACAAAAAAGTCAGTTGAGGTTGTGAGATGCATATGAGGGCCGAGGATTTAATAGAAATAAGTAAGTTGTGGTTGTGATGATATGATTGCCAAGGATTTTGTAGAAATATGGCATCCAAATGGCCTGTTGGAGTTGGTTTGAGGAGAAGGATGTGTTGTTGGAGACAAGATGATGGAGCTGTTCTGAAACCTGCTAAACAGTAAACACTAGTCCTTTTAGTTTTCTAACATGCCAATTTCAGTTTCTTGTGCTTCTTTGCAGGTTAAAGAGGTAGCTCCCGATGCAAGAAGAAGAGACGCAGAATTGTCCTTTGCTTTCGTATATCCTGATAAAAGTGGGCGTTTCGTGGTTAAAGAGGTATCTCACACACTCTCTCTCTCTCTGTGTTTGTCCGTGTGTGTGTGCATGTGTGTGTATTTGTTGATCCTGCAGCCATATGCATGTGCACATGAACTTGTGTTGATTTTTCTTCCTAGTGTTTTGATGTCTGATGGGCGATTATGCATCTTTTGTCAATTAAATTGCACACATGTCTATAAATCGGTTCTTTCACGCATTTGTGAAATCTGTACCCCTAAATTGTTCAATTCCTTCTTTCAGAGAGTTTTTGCTACAAGCCTACAACTTCAGTAGTATTAACATAATTATTTTGATACTAAATCTTATGTAACTACAAACCATTGAAACCTTCATGAAATTTTTTCCCTACATTTGAGAAACTACTACATTGCATTCACATTTTCTTATCAAGTATATGTAACTTTATTACTTATATATGTATTCAAAATCCCGACTAGCTCTAAGTAACCCAAATTATATATATATATATATATATATATATATATATATATATATATATAATTTGGGTTACTTAGAGCTAGTTGGGATTTTGAATACAGTTCAAGTTATTAGGCCTCTGGCAGTGACATGTAAAAAGAGAGTGAAGAATAACTAAATAATTTAATGAATTGATATAGATTCAGAAGATACAAAGCCCTATGACTAAATTCATCAAATATTAAAAATAGTAGATTTGAGACTAAATCTTCGTAACTGTCATTAACCTCATCTAAAGCAGTTAAACCTAATTCAGATACAAACAATTCACAAGGTTTCATCACTGAAGTACTGTGAATGCTGCAAATAATTCTCAATCTGTCTTCAATTTTGCTTGTTTTTTTTTGAAAACCCATAACCACATTTTCCTCTTCTTCATAATCTTATTTTTGCTGCTAAATCGTGTGATATTTGTTAATCATTTTTAGGACTGAACACGTTGCTGGCATTAAAATAGTTTCCCAGTTAATTCCTGAATTTAGGTGTCTCCTAGTTCAATTATTCCTTAGCATTTAAAATTGTCTCTATAATTGACAAATTAGGCTAAAATAAAAAAGAAAAATCTGGTCTGACTTCTAAACATGGTCTGTATTGTAAAACATATTTATCCAATGTGATTATATGCATGGTGGAATAAATGCATTTGGATTGATTTTTCATATATGCTTGTGGTTGATATCCGGGCTTAATTTAAAAATACTATTATATATCAACTTGAGAATAAAAAATGACCAATTTGGTTTCCACGCCAAATCATGTTATTAGTGTAAAAGCATTGTTATGCGTTGATTGTTGAACTCTCTATTGTGTCATCAAGGTGGGAAGAACTTTTTCTCATCCAAATGGGAGACGACCAGACAATGGCAAGAGGCAATTGGGTGACCTTAGCTTCCGGGTAAAACGACTTGATTTCTTTTGAATTACCAGAACGTCCCCAAAAAAATAAAATAAAATAATAATAATAAAAAGATCTGTACTCCTTGTAGTCAATTCTAACTTGTATTAACATACGTCCACAGATTGGAGATTACTTGGATGTGGCAATTCTACATTGAATCTATCCAACTTGTTGAGTACACTCTGTTTCGGTTGCCCGTGGTGTGGTTAGGTCAATACATCCCATCTGTTTCATGATAAAAAGTGATAGACTGTTTTATGCATGGATAAGTATGGATATCTAAGGTTCTACTTCGAAATGTAAAGCGGGCAAATAATGTTTTATACTGTGTTTGGTATTGTGAGATGTTTTTTTCCCCGACGATCTTTAATTGCCAAATCTTTGTTAATTTCCTTGAATTCCTATCATGTTCCGAATATTTCTGATGCAAGTTCTGCAATGATGTCACTAGGAGAAAAGTGAGCTTTTCCGGGCTCATATTTTTTGCCAAGATTTCTTCATATTAAGCACATATATTTGTTTTGAAACACCACAGTCCATCTGGAGTTTTCCGTTGGATCATATTTTTTGGTTTGTAACAGTAGTTAGATGGGTATTCTTCATTTGTTCTACGGAAAATGAACGAGTCGTTTTATTCTGGTTTTGCATTCCTTCAAGGGTGATGTAACCTAATAATATGTTGAACGTGACGTGGATGTAACATATGATTTTGAAAACAGCGCAATGAGAAGAGTAGAATGGTTAGGGAGACGCTTTTGGTATTAGTTTGAAAACTTAGGGTCAGATTGTAACTCCTTGAATAGTTTTCTGTTTTAAAAAAATTGAAAATAGAAAATTAAATAAAAAACTCGTTCGGTTTTTTAAAAACTCAATTATAAAAATGTAAGTTTTTTGTTTTTAAAAAATTGAAAATAAAAAACAGTATAAAAAACTCTCTTTCTTTTATAGTATTAGAAAAATAGTTTCTGTTATCTGAATTTTTTTAGAATTGTTTTAAAAGTAAACAAAGTCTTTATTTTATTTTATTTTTAAAAAATAAAAATTATGCCCCCCCACCCCCCCAAAAAAAAAAAAAAAAAAACTATATGGTTTCCGCTAACGGCTTTTATAATATTCCAAAAATGAGTAAATTGAAACCCAAGACATCTTGGGGAATTTTTTTTGCTTAAAATGCATATTCTTATTTCTTTGTAAGAAATAAAAGCAGGAAAAGAGGGCTGCAACTTGGGTGTGTGAGCTTAACCTTCAACCCTTAGTACTCAGTTCCATCCATCCTATCCTTCCATTTCTAAACTCTTTGCAACTCTGAGATTTTTGGCCCATATAGTCAATTTCCACACTAAAAATTATATATGATCTTGAATTAATTTAAGATTAAATTACTCTTAAACACAAAAAGTTTAATAATAAATTACAAATAATTTCTTGAAAATTTAATTTTTCAAAAGTGTTCATACAATAAATTAAATTTAAATAAAGGAAATTGAAAAGAAAATTAAATATAATGTATTTATATAAAATATACATAAGAAAATAATATTAGAATTTAGTTTGAGATTTTTTTATTTTGAATAATTTAGTTTGAGATTGCTAGCACTACCCCTAAAAAAAATAATTGTCAGCACGACGTCGTATTTATAGCAAATTAAACCGAAAGGAAAATATATACAAGTCAAGAAACTAGAAAGAAGGAAGACCATATCGAAGAAAGTAGAAACTTGAAAGAGGAGAGAAACCATACCCGAAACTTCAGATCTCTCTCTGTCACACACACACCAGGGTCGCCGATAATCTCTCTGTCTATACACACTTCTTCCTCACCACTGATTGTTCGATTGCCACTGTATAACACACACTATACCCTGCATTTCTTTTCATCCTCCCACATCTCATCTCTGTCTCTCTCTTACATACACACGATTCAAACCTTATATATATAGATTCGATCTTTCTGATGCTTGCTAATGGGCTTAAATTAGCAATGCTCATAAATTGTGGTTTCTCAAGATCTTGAAATTTCATCGTAATTTTCATTCTCTATCCACACATAAACATGAAGTTTTTACTTTTTATTTATCTGTATCTATTTCTACTTTCTCTACTAACCCCTATATCTCTATCTTTCAAGTTTTTGATAGGAAATGGCAATTAAGAGTGGACTACACGGTACGGGCATTCATAGGAATAGCGTCGGTGGGTCTCGTTTTCCGATCGCAATTCTCATTTTTTTCTCAGTTCTCGCGCCGTTGATTTTCTTCGTTGGAAGAGGACTCTATATCGCAACTCCGATTGGTTAGTAATCTATTTATATATATACATATGTATGTACACATGGTTCTATTTTCTGTTTCAGTGTAGATTTCACTCTGTTAAAGTTATAGATTCATATGGGATGTATGTATGTATGTACACATGGTTCTGATTTTCAGTTTCAGTGTAGATTTCACTCTGAACTAGGACTTCAAATTTGATTAATTTACATGATTTGAGTTTAGAAAAAGAGGATTCTATGTTGTTTAGTGGTCAAGTCATGCCCAATTGATTAGTGGAACTCGTGCAAATGTTATTGGAATGCTTTTACTTGTTTCTATAGTTGCTGAGTGGAGCCACGGTAATTTTTTGTCTTCTAGATTGTATAAAAAAACTACTGTATTCAGTTTTTTTGTCACTAATAAATCTAGGACTTCTCTCCATTTACACCTTAGAGAGTAGCCCAAGTCTAAAGACCCGTGTGTCAAGGGCCGCATTGTTGTTGTTCATTTTACAGAGAGATATGAATTGTTTAAGGAATTTGTAATTAATAACCAACAGTTGTGTTGTATTATGTGGCTCAAAAATTATTACAACCCAATTACACAAAGCTTACATATTGGCTACAAAAGTGTGATGGTGAAGCTTCCAAATTAGCTTCCAAAGAAAGCTTCGAAATTCTTGGGCAACAAGTACCATTTGGCTTCCAAAGGAAGCTTTTGAATATACTTGGACACCAAGTATTTTTGGGCTATGTATAGCCTTACACACATTTTATGAAAGGCATCCAAGATAATCAGTTAAGTGAGTTTGTAATATCAATTAGAGAGTGAGAGAGTTAGGGTGTAATTGGGTTTTTGGGTGTGAGTCACTTTGCCTTGTATCTCTTTATTTCCATAGCAAAATATCGTTCTGTTTTCTCTCTGTGGACGTAGGCATAGCCGAACCACGTAAATTCTTGTCTCGTTTGTGTGTATACCTATTTATTTTTCTTGTCATTAATTTTTCTTTTTGTTTTCATAAACTCCTATTCGATCCTTACTTCGTAACAAACTGGTATCAGAGCTTGGGTTTGTGTATTGTGTACAAATAATGTTCACATGTACAATACTATTCACCGGCATTGTTCATACGTACGGTACTGTTCACATATAATATTCGGGTACTGTTCACAAATACGGTACTATTCACCAACAAATATTTTGGGAAGTTTTTTGATATGTCGACCAAATACGAGATTGATAAATTTGATGGCAAGATTAGCTTCAGTCTTTGGTGCATTAAGATGCAGGCCTTACTGACTCAGCAAGGTCTAAAGAAGGTGTTGTTCGGGAAGGACAAGTTGTCAACAACTATGTCCAAATGAAGACAAGGATGAAGTCGATGAAAATGTGCGCACTGCGATTCTTTTGAATCTAGCTGATGAGGTGCTGCGTGAAGTTATTGATGAAGACACGACGACAAAGTTATTGCTGAAATTAGAGAGTTTGTATATGACGAAGTCTCTCACTAGCAGACTCTACCTGAAACAGAGACTTTACACCTTTTGTATGAAAGAAGGTATGCCTCTTAAGGAGCATATTGATAATTTCAATTCTGTTATTATGGATTTGAAAAATACTGATATTAAAATTGATGACGAGGATCAAGTCCTGATTTTGTTGTGTTCTTTGCCTCCTTCCTATAAGTATTTTGTTACCACATTGCTCTATGGAAAAGACACTATTGGTATGGAGGATATTAAATCCTCATTGAACTCTTCGGAGTTGAGGAAAAAGGTGTCTGGAAATATTGGAGATGAATAGGCGGAGGATTTATTTGTAAGAGGCGAAAGTGAGACAAAGAGTTCTGGTAGTAGGGGCAAATCTAGATCTCATAAAAATGTAGAATGTTACTACTCTCACGAGATAGGGCACATCATCAAGCACTGTCCCAAACTAAAGGCAAAGAATGAGAATGACAAAGAGAAGGTTTAAGAAGCAGCTTCTGTGGCAACTGCTACAACGAGTGATTCGGAAAGTGACGAATATGTTCTCATGACAACCTTGTGTTCAGGTATGTCATTTAATAATAGTTGGATTATTGATTCTGGTTGAAGAGGTGAAAGGTGGTTTGATTTTGACGGCGGACAGGAAAGCTTTCAAAATTTTGGGAATTAGAATAGTCAAGATCAAGACACACAATGGGTTGGTGAGAACATTGTCAGATGTGCAACATGTACCGGATCTGAAGATGAATCTTATTTCAATAGGTGTGCTAGACTCCAGAGGTTACAAGGTTGTAATAGAGGGTGGAGTAATGATGGTCGTCATGGATTCTCTTGTGGTGCTACAGGGCACCAAGGTGAAAAATTTGTATATTCTCCAAGGGAATACAGTAACCGGTGGAGCTTCTACAGGGTTTTCTACAGTTAGCAAAAATCTGCATTCGGGTCTTGGCAAAAGAAGAGTTAGAAAGAGGAGTTACGATCCTAGTTCTCAAAAGAGTTGCGAGGGGACTACACAACGTGGTGGGAGAATGAAATCCGTTTTCAGATGGCAATTGAAATTGCAGCTGTTAGGGTGGCAGACCCATGAGGACAGGTTTGATATTGACTTGCAATAATCTTGGTGGCAATGAGATAGTCCATTCGAGTGCCATTAAGATCCGTGGGCGGTAAGTAGTTGGTCACAATAGAAATGCGAGAAAAAATCAAGGACGTCCTATTCTTCACAAGGGTGAGAAGATGACTTTTCATTATCAACCGGTGGTTTGTGGATGGTTGGAGAAGGTTGCTAAAGGAGATGTCAAATTTAGAGTTTCCGAGGTTGCTTTTGGTAAGCATTTAGAATTTGACAGAAATACTGGAGGTATGCTTGTGGCTGCGCAAGACATGCATGGGTTGAAGAATGAGAGCCCGAGGTTTAAGTTTGAGGATGACTCAAACTTAACTAAAATTCTTAATTAATTTGTTTTGTAGAGAAGACAGGTTGTTTGGCGGAGATATAGTGGCTCATTTGGAATTTTTGGCCAAGGTGGAGATTTGTTGTATTATGTGGCTCAAAAATTATTACAACCCAATTACACAAGGCTTACATATTGGCTAAAGAAGTGTGATGGTGAAGCTTCCAAATTATCTTCCAAAGGAAGCTTAGAAATTCTTGGGCAACAAGTGCCATTTGGCTTCCTAAGGAAGCTTTGATATATACTTGGACACTAAGTATTTTTGGGCTTATATATAGCCTTGCACACACTTGATGAAAGGCATCTAAGATCATCAGTTGAGTGAGTTTGTAATATCAGTTAGAGAGTGAGAGAGTTTGGGTGTAATTGGGTTTTTGGGTGTGAGCCACTTTGCCTTGTATCTCTTTATTTCCATAGTGAAATATTGTTTTGTCTTCTCTCCGTGGACGTAGGTATAGCCGAACCACGTAAATCCTTGTCTCGTTTGTGTATGTGCCTATTTATTTTTCTTGTCATTAATTTTTCTCTTTGTTCTCATAAGTTCCTATTCGATCCTTATTTCATAGCAAGTTGTATTCCATTTTTTTAACAGCAACCTAGATGAATTGTCAATAAAATGAGGTTGGCACAGAGAAACTTATGATCAAGCTGTGGATCCAAAATAATGAATTCTTTTATTACTTGAGACTTGCAAATGACAAAAAAATGAAATTCCTACAAAACTGCAAGCAACTATAAGTAGCACTAGAAAATTGTACTCAGTGGGTGGAATTTATAAATCAATAGGGGATCTTGTGGATTTTGTGGATAGCTTAAAAGTATAGGTGGCCGCCTTTGGCCATTTTTGTATTCTCTTGGGAGCGCCTTTAATGGTATCCTACCTATCTAAAAATAAAAATACACCATTGCTTAATCACTTGAGCGCTTGAAATGGGTTTGTAAGGAGCTAAGAAGCACGGACACTCCAAAATGGGCGAAGAATCCGTGTCCGACACGTGTTGGACACGGACACTCGTCGGACACGCCCCGACACGTGTCGGACACGCCAAAAAACGTGTCTAGAATTTTTTAATTTTTTTTAATTTTCGGACACGGCTTGGACACGGCTCAGACAGCTCGGACACGGCTCGGACAGCTCGGATACGGCTCGGACACGGCTCAGACACGGCTCGGACACACTTTTCTGGATTTTTTTTTTTAAATTTTTAATGTTGATATGTTATATTTTTTGTTTTGTACTACCCTAAAGATGCTGATATATATATATATACTAACCTAAAGATGCCACAATTCGCCGTGTCCGTGTCCTAAAGATGCTGATATATATATATACTAACATATCAGTGATATATATATATATTCCAACCTAAACATATCAGTGTTTTTTTTTTTTAAATTATTAATGCTGATATATATATATATATATATATATACTATTCGCCGTGTCCGTGTCCTAATTTTTTTGGATTTGCCGTGTCGCCGTGTCCGTGTCGTGTCGTATCCGTGTCCCGTATCCGTGTCCGTGCTTCTTAGGTAAGGAGAAGTGCACAATCTGATATGGTTCCCTTGCAGCATGTTTTGGAGAATGGTATGACAGGGAGATGCAGTCCTTTGGTTTGCTATGTTTAATGATATTGAGATGGCTGATAGATACCTTTTAAACTGGGTTGATACTTATAAAAAAAAAATGAAGCAGGGTTTGTCATTTGACAGTTAAATTAAATACACTTCTACTAGGAAGTAAAAGGAGAATGTGGGTTGTGCCGATAAGAAAAGCTAGGTAGTGTACAATTTACCAAAAGATATGGCCCTAGATAAAGAGCTGAATGGTGAACAAGGATTCATGTATTCAGTCACAAGTAATAAGGATATAAGGGTTTGTGGAGTTGTTTACTTGAGCTATATTAAAGGTCAAACAATTGCTTTTCCTAAAAAGAATGGGAGATTTTTTTAAAAATTTGTAGGAGTTTCCGTGGCCAACATCTTAGATTTTCGCATTTAGAGAGTACGAATAATACTTGCCTAAAGTATGAATTATTAAGATGTATAAATAAATGTATAAGGGATATGTGTGTTGTTCATAGACGCATATACAAACTATTAAGTTTTAAGTCGGTATATAATAAGTGGATTTAAGATAAGGCAAGAAGATATTTGCTAACTTGTTAGATCAAGTGGAAGGGGAGCCCACACAATTCCATAAAAGTACTTCCATTGAGGTGCCTGGTGGAATATTATGATAATAAGAAGCATTCTTCCTGCCTGTAATTATATTCACAAGATCTCGGCAAAAGGAGGGGGAGCGGTTGGTTTGACACCCAAGTCCTTCCTTGGGAAGGTATATGTATTAAGGACTTCGTTTAAAAGGAATTAAAAGAGAAAAAAATGTTTGGTAATATCTTATTTAAAATTCCTTTAAATACCAGATAAATTTTTAATTGACAATATTATCCTTTGCCTTCTTTTGGCACTCTAGAACGGAGTGCCCACTTCTAATACAATTAGTTTTTTTGCATTCTTTGTAATTCATGCCACTGAACCTTGGATATTAAAATGTCAGAATACCTTACTATTTAGCCATGAAAAATGAAATAAGTATATAACCTAGAAGGAGGCTGGTTCGAATTCAATCTGTGCTCCCTTCCATTTTCTTTTTCATTCTATTAGAAATGACGTTTTTTCTTTTTCTTCCTCACCCAAGAGGAGTTGAACCTTAGACCTGATGCTTCCTAAGGCACTAGGGCCAAGTTCTTACCCAATTGAGCCGACCCCTTGCAGTTGATATGACATTAACCTAAAAAAGAAAAGAAAGTTAGTCATAAAAACAGAAGCAGAAAAACGATACAAGATCTAAGATCACCCACTAATACATCAGGCAAGTAAGTGGTTGTGAGAGCGTGTCCTGGCTTCCTCTTTGGCCTAGAACTTAGCCTCCTTATTGGTTGACCTGTTAATCCAACTAAAGTTGTAAAGAGAAGAAGACCACTTCTGATGGGACACAAACCATTGCATCGATGGCTGGGCTTTTTCCATTAGCTTTGGGAACACCCTAATAACATGTCCCTCTGATCATAAAAAGATGCCACCATCAACAAGTCTTTATCTCATCTACTGGCTGTTTGATAGATATATAGATACACATCTACTATTGACTCTGTGAAGTGATAAAATCTTATCCTCAGTTGATCCTTTGGCAATTGTTTCCTTTCCTATATAGCCTCTGTTTTTTGGTCATCCTCTTGCCATTTTAGCACATTCAACTTAGAACATGTTTCTTTCTTTATACCAGTTCTGTAACATGCCCAAATCATGTTGAAGGATTCATTCTCATTTTATTTTCAATTAGTGCAACTTTATATTTCCGCAGATTCATGCCTTTCTTTTTGTATCTTTTCAGCACCATTTTCAGTTTAAAAACGTTGTATGAGTGACTAACAGAGTATAAGCATGTAATTTTTGGGGCCTTTTCCTTCCATATCAACTTCCAATTGGAAAGTACAGGAATTGTTATTTTTATTGAGGAACCTAAGATGAGCTTTAGAAGAAAACGAGCCAGTACTTTTAAGACACCTACATATTTTATTATGAAAGAGTGGAAGAGTAGATAAAATTATATTGTTATCATGATCGTTGAGGTTCTTTCATATTTTTCTTCTAAATACTAATGGTATACACTTAAAGAGCTTAAATAAGCAGAACCAACTATAGGACTTAAAGCTTGGTTTTTTTGAATGTTGGTGAGCTGCAAGCTTACTAAAGTTTCTTCTGGCCCTTGTTGGAGAGTTTGTGATGGATATGTGTACTATATACGTTTGTTTTGGTTATGCTTTAGTTGGTAAGAAGTTGGATAGTTTTTGTAGTTGTTTTCATTTTAAGTAGTTGGATAGTTCTTTTTTTTTCTTCTTCTTTTTTCCCCACTTGGTTAACTTTCAATTTTTTATTCTAAGGTCAAAGTTAGTAATGCTTCATAAGATACACACCTACTTCTTTTCGTCAAGGGTTTTACGCGATCTGATCGCCTAATTAATATATGTACAAGAGATGCGATCAGTATTTGATAATATTATCTACAAGTGTTTGTTTGTTTTTTTTTATAAATTTTATCACGTTTGATAGTGATAAATTTTATCATATTCTTTTGAAAATAGAAACATATATATGTATGTATGTGTGTGTGTGTGTATATATATATATATATATTTTACCTGGCAATTAAATATTTTTTTTCTTTCTTTAAACAGATCTTAAACCTTGACAACCTTGGGCAAATATATGAACTTTTGATTTTGACTTGGTACTGCGTATGGGGCTATATTAACGTTATTATACTCTTTTCAACTCAACAAAGAGATGAGATCTTTCAGTCTGCATCTAACATCTATCACCAGTTCTTTCTTATTGGTTGTTGTTTCTGTGCTTTCTTTATATAACTGGTATGGAGGTGGAGAAAGCTCATGGTAGTTCGCCACATATTTAGGAAGTTGGAACTTTCTAATTTTTATGTCATGTGTTGGTCATTGGAAAATATGTGTACATATATTCGTTTAAGCATAGCCCCTCAAGTTTTTACCATGTTGCTTAGATCTGTCAACTCCACACAAGGCAGATTATTAAGTGTTGCTCATGTCATGAGTTTTTTTTGGTTCTAGTGATAGTAGGTTGAAGCTTTGTGTCTATATTTTTAAAATGTTAATAGTCTTCATGGATTGTCCTTAGAGAGCAGAAGAATTCTTGAAGGCAAGTGAAAGGGGTGGCATTGTTGACCCTTGGCATTTTAGCGTTCTTGATTAATTTAATTTTGTCGAGTCTTGTTTTGAATGTACATTGCAATGATTGGATCAATTTTTTGATGTGTCCATTGCTTGTGCTGTTGCTTTAGGGTTCCATTCTTACACAATCCTCAATTATTCTTTTTCTCATTTAGTCAAAGTTTGTTGCATATCATACTCCAGGTAAAATTTGAGGAGTGAAATAGAAGTGTCCATGGGACGCGTTCCCCTATTGAACGCCTTTTTTAATTTATTATTACTTATCAAAAAAAGAAAAGAAATAGAAGTGAATATTTGAGGAAAAAAATGGAGTTCTAGAAGGTTGCAATGAGCTTAAGTATAGATAATCCTTGTTGAAGATTATGCAGAAAACCTCAATTTAAGGTTGCATCGTAATCTGTACTTCCATCAGCTAGAATCCTTTAGCTTTAATAAGATTTAAGTAGCTAGAGAAGTGGATCCTTGTGGGCGATTATCCAGAAAACCAATTCAAGGCTGCATCATGCTCCGAGTGTTACTTCCATGAGCTATAGTAAGTAGTGGAAGTATAGGCTACCATGTGCCCATGTCTACCCTAATTCCTGGAGGAGTGTCCCAATCTATTTGTGTAATTATTGCATTACCGATTTGGTGAATTACAACTAATATTGTTCCTTAGTGATTTTGGGGATTGTTCATTTGTTATAGATATTTCTGTGAGTTTGGGTGTTATTCTATATGATAACAACTCAACAACTGATCAAATCATTTTCCTAACTTTTTTGAGTTGTTGATCTCTTGTTGTTAGGGTTTGGATTAACACCCACGCTCGCAGGAAAATCTGTAACAAACAAAGAAGCCCCAAAATTTTCCAATGACCAATATTAATTGATTTACCAAATGTTAATTTTGTTAATTCACATATAAAAGTTTAACATTTAAGCGTTCATAAAAATTGTCATTATTTACATGTTCCATTAATGTGATAATACATGTTGTATTCTGGTTCGTGAATTTGTGCTATTCTATTTCTTTCACTCATTAATAGATATCAGCTAATGGTAAACTAATTTTTCTTCTGCAGATCAAAATGATATTTCAACTCGATTTGGTGGACAGGTAGCCTTCTTTGTCTCCGTGTATTTTGAATTGCAGTTCCTGGATGCTTCTCTTATCTAATGAGTAAAAAGTACTGGTTGTTTTAGGATGTAGATTGGAGAGAGAGACTGGCTTTGCAACACTTTAAATCTCTATTCTCGAGAGAGGCAAGTTCAAGTTATGAAGACCTATTTATGAGTTTATCCAGTTATTGTGATCTACCTTCTCAGTTTTTGTAGTTTCTTGCTGTTATATTAAACTCTGATTAAACATGTTTTTAGGTAATTGATGTCATTGCAGCCAACACAGATGATCTGGGACCTCTGAGTCTTGAGTTCTTCAGAAGGAATAATCTGTCTGCTTCTTGGAAAGTTGTTGGTCAGGAATCTTCAGTTGAGAATGACAACACTTTTGCTGAGGTCAGGATGACTATCATGCTTTGCCTTGAATTTTTTGCTTGTGTGTTTTCTTTTCCACTTTTTATGATGGATTATTCTTGTGAACTTATGGTTTATGATACATGATGTGTAAAGCCAAACCAAATAGCTGCAAACATCAAACAAGATGCTCGTAGAAGCAAACAGGAGGATTCTTCAGGTGGTAATATCTCTACTGAATCAATTTCCATGAAAAAAAAAGAAAAGAAAAAGAAAAAAGAGTCTTTCTTCTTAATATATTGATTTTAGATTTTACTATGCTTTGCTTACACTTTATTCTGATAGATGAATCTCCTGTCCCTTGCAGATGACCACTCTCAGTTTGTTGATACACCTGCCAGACTAGTGCGGAGGGTAAATGTCATTAATGGATGCATTTTATACTTTGATTGATATATAGTTCTTCACATATTGAAGACATAGTATTATGGAGCATTCTGGTAATTGCCAACTGGAGTATTATGGTGCTTTTTGGTAATTGCCAAATGGAAGATAAAGAAATAAACATCTGTGAAATCTTATGTCGTCTTTCTCTCTCTATATGTGTGTGTGTAATGTGTATATATATATTTAAGAAAAAAACTGTGTTATCCTGTTGAGTTTTATTTTTACTTGTTCAAGCTTTTCTGCAGCAATTGAGAGAGATAAGACGCGAGAAGCGAGTGGCTGGCTTGGTAAAACAAGATGATGAAGTAATTGTAAAACTTGAAAATGCAGCTATTGAACGTTCAAAATCGGTTGACTCAGCATTTCTGGGGAAATACAATTTATGGAGAAAAGAAAATGAGAATGAGAACTCTGATATAACAGTACATTTAGTGCGAGATCAAATGATTATGGCTAGGGTGTATATAAGCATTGCAAATATGAAGAACAAGCACGACTTGGCCAAAGAACTACAGAATCAACTCAAAGAAAGTCATCGCGCTTTAGGGGAGGCAACTGCTGATGCTGATCTACATCACAGGTAGTCTGGATCTGTGCATTTATTATCATTGGCATTTCTTCCTGTGCTACATATTGACGGTTCTGGTACTTTCATTTAATTCCACATCAAACATGTTTACAGTCCATCCGAGAAAATAAAAGCTATGGGCCAAGTGCTGTCAAAGGCTAGAGAGCAACTATATGACTGCAAGCTGGTCACGGGAAAGCTTAGAGCAATGCTTCAATCTGCAGATGAGCAAGTCCGGAGCTTGAAGAGGCAGAGTACATTTCTGAGTCAGTTAGCAGCCAAGACAATTCCAAATGGAATCCATTGCTTATCTATTCGCTTAACCATAGAATACTACCTCCTTCCGCCAGAGAAAAGAAGATTCCCCAGAAGTGAGAATTTGGAAAATCCAAATCTTTATCATTATGCCCTCTTCTCTGACAATGTCTTGGCTGCATCAGTTGTGGTTAACTCAACGATTATGAATGCGAAGGTAAAGGACTGTCATTTGACACTGCTGTCTCATGTACTTTTCATTTGTTAGATTTTGTTTACTTATAGTGACATGCCTTAAAATTACTGTCTACATTTCAGATTTTTGTATGTTGAAATTTTCAATCTGAATGCTTGGACCACTTAGGCCTCATCATTTTCTGGTATATATTTTCACGATTAATTGGTCACACATCAAATATGTGCTTGCAAAAATACTGGAATAGTCCGATGTTTGTACAATTGACCTTCTTAAAGAAATTGTAAAATGAGGTTTCTGAATCCTTCAGAATTGTTCTCTATCTTAATTTTGTTTGCATCAGCATTCTTTTCAGTGGGTTGACTTTGTTATGGATTTTTCACATTTTCGATGTGCTCAGAAACTGTGAATTATAGTTTTAGATTGTAGCTCAGATGCAAGTTTTTTAGACTGAATATGCCATTTGGCTGAATTGCAGGAGCCTGAGAAACATGTATTTCATCTTGTTACTGATAAGCTGAACTATGGAGCCATGAATATGTGGTTTCTGTCGAATCCTCCTGGAAAAGCCACCATTCATGTTGAAAATGTTGATGAATTTAAGTGGCTTAATTCATCCTACTGCCCAGTTTTACGGCAGCTAGAGTCTGCTGCCATGAAGGAATACTATTTCAAGGCAGATCATCACACCACTCTTTCTGCCGGTTCTTCTAATCTTAAGTACAGGAACCCAAAATATCTTTCAATGCTTAACCACCTCAGGTTTTATCTTCCCCAGGTTTATCCGAAGTTGGATAAGATCCTGTTTCTTGATGACGATATTGTTGTCCAGAAAGACTTGACTGGATTGTGGTCGGTTAATCTCCATGGTCAAGTGAATGGTGCAGTAGAAACCTGTGGTGAGAGCTTTCACCGTTTTGATAAGTATCTGAATTTTTCAAATCCTCATATTGCAAGAAATTTTGATCCCAATGCATGTGGCTGGGCATATGGGATGAACGTTTTTGATCTTAAGGAGTGGAAAAAGAAGGATATCACTGGCATATACCACAAGTGGCAGAATATGGTTAGTTCTATAAACCTTCTCTTTTGTGTCCTGTGTTTTCTTTTTCTTTTGTAAAAATCATTCATGTGTACCTTCAGCTTGAGTAGCTTAATTTCTGTGGGGTTGACATTGGCAAGTTACTGTTTTATTGAAAATCAGTCATATCGTGACTTTTGGATAAATACATAGTTTGATGTAGTTATTCCAGAAAAGAGGTTTTCCAGTTAATGATTCCCCCTGCCCCTCTTTAAAATGAGCACGGTCCTTCTATGGGCAGTTATTTGGCATGATGTAAGTGGCATGTCTTTAAGTAAATTTGTTGGTGTCACCTCCTCAGGTTTTATTTTTTAAATTACACTACAAGCATAACAGGAAATGCATCTTCCAAATGTTCTGATTTTTCCTTTCTTTTGTTTCTTCCTGTTCTTGTGGTGGTATTAGAATGAAGAAAGGGAACTCTGGAAGCTTGGTACTTTACCTCCAGGACTGATTACATTTTATCGCCTGACACATCCTCTTGAGAAGACGTGGCATGTGCTTGGTCTGGGTTATAATCCCAGTGTTGATCGGTCAGAAATTGAGAATGCAGCTGTTATACACTACAATGGGAACATGAAGCCATGGCTAGAGTTGGCAATGACCAAGTACCGATCATACTGGACCAAGTACATTAAGTTTGATCAGCCCTACATTCGCAGCTGCAAACTGGTGAGTAAATGAATGTTGGAATAGTAAGGTACAACCAGATCCTCTCTCTCTCTCTCATTTGAATCATCAGTTTAGCTTGATTTAGTATTGGACAGGGGAGGTGTTTTGCCTGTTCTGTGCTTTGTTTCCTTTCCCTATTTTTTAAATTGTTCATTCTTATGTGTAGTTCAAATTTTCTTTTCCATTTTTATCATCCCCACTTTCTGGAACTTGCTCATGAAGCCTACACTTTGTTGAATTGTAACAACTCCCTTCTGTATAAAAGTTATGTCTGATTTGAACTAAGGCAAACTTTAATTTTAAGATTTGATTGCGAATTTGGTGTATTATTTGAATGGAATCTTACACTTTTTTCGTAGTTAATTTTCAATGGGCTTGGAAATATTAATTGGTCAGACCTACGATTTTAATTATTTTAATATTAGTTGTTGGTATTATGAGCACTAACTGTATTTCAGGAGCACTGTGACAGGTCACCCTCTCTTGTGTTTTTTCAGACAGTGGCGTTGAAAAGGGTAAAAGGAGACATTTTAACTACAATGCTTTTGTCCTCCATCCTCCTTTTCTCTTCTTCTCTCCCCCATTTAACGAGTTTTGAGTCATCCGATTTCTTTTAAGTTTTGATTTAGCTTACGTGATAGAACAAGACCTCCATGCCAATTTGTGGTTCAGCCAAGTACTTCCCATTTTTATTGCTGCTTGATTTCATAGTAAAGTATTTGAGTTGTTTGTGATGTAGGTAGAGAATGGAAGTTTGTTTGTTACTTTGCAGTGGCATTGTAGGCTGAAATTAGTTGCAGGGAGGAGTTTATTTATACTTTGGGTCTCCCAATTTTGGACTTTATTTATACTTTGGGACTCCCAATCTATGATTAATTGTTGCTTTGCAGTTCCATTGTAGGCTGAAATTAGTTTCAGGAAGTAGTTTATTTATACTTTGGGACACCCAATTTATGATTAATTATTGTTATGAGCAATGTGGAAAGAGCAATGGTTCATTTGGACTTCAAATTTTCATTAGAAACAAGTGATGTTACCTTCCCCATATGCTGGAGGAACTGTAATTTTTTTTTTTTTTTAATGTACCCTTGGTAACTTGTTCATCCACATAGGCAATCATAGTACTGAACCCTTCTTTTATAATGGTTTTACAGAATCTGTAAATTTTAGTTGTGTACTTGGGTTATTGGAAAGACTATGACCTTGTGTGCATCAGATTCTATTTGGCGTAGAAGCTGCAGGTTTTTTGCCTGTCAAACAAGCAAATTTTTTGGAAGGGTATTTCACTGTAACAGGCAAGAATGTGATTGTTATTTATATGTATCATCAATCTGCTATTGAGCAAAAGAGTTGTTTCAGTTCAGTTTTGTGCTGCATTTTAAACCACTGGGCTTGTATGTATTTCGACTGTGAATTGCACGGTGAACTACTTTCTTCAGTGTCAGGTTCGTTCCATCGCCATTTTTGTAGACTTATCTTTTATGCTCTTTGATTTATCTAAAGATTGGACTGGGATTATTTATCATCTAATTGTTTTGAAAATGACACTTAACCTTTTGTTTTCCCCTCATTTTTAGAATGATGGGTTTGATTCAAACATGGACCAGTAATGGTGATTTTGATAATACAATTCATAAGTAGATGCTAAATTCGGCCAACTTATGGTTATTATTATTTGGTATTTTGCAATTCCACATCTTTGGTCTTATCACTATCTTTTTATGTATATCTGAGTGTACAAATGTTATACAATATATAAGACATACAAGGATGTGAAATGCAGAGGTATTTTGTCGTCCTGATTTTTTTGGTATCACAGCCAATATGGTGAAGACAGAGTAGCATCCCACCCAGGTCCAATTCGTTTGAAGTATAGAATGTCCTGATGGTCATGTTGAGTCGATGAGTTGAGCGAAACTAAAAAAGAAAAAGATTCTACAATCAACGATCGGGCAGTCAAATTCGATCTACGAATTGGACAAATTATTCAAGTAGACCACTCTTTGAACTTCAAAGTGGCCACAGCACAAACTTATCAAAAACAAAAAATTCAGGTTCTTGTCCTTCAAAGAAGAAAGTTCCATAAATTGGCACAGTCTCCATTTCTAGAGCTGCCGGTATCTCCTTTCCTCAGATGTGATGTGAGGTGATTCTCTTCTTTCTTTACCACTTGTTGTAATTCCTTTCATTTATCTTGGACAAAACATCTTTTCTAGCTTTTTCTCTCTCTACTTTCCTGACCATAATCAAAATGTGAATATGGGGTAGTATCACATCTGCTCTCCAATACCTCAAACACTCAAAAACCTGTAACTCCCCCACCACCTAGTCAAAATTTCTTTACGCATCAAAGGGTAAAAAGCTACGGTTCACATGTACGGATCATCAAAAAGTTTATTTCACTGGTGGGAATGGAGGAACTCTTGACTGGTTACATACAACTTCACAAAAAAGGGGTTGCGTCCTACCGTGTTAGTGTTACTAAAACAAAAAATAAAAATAAAAAACACCAAGCAAAAGCAGTTTATCAAGAGTTAAATGTTTTTTTCTAATTTAAATGAAAAGTGAATATCCTGATGCACTAGTTTTTGTGTGTGTGCGTGTGTGATGGAATAATGTTAAACAGGATATTATGATGTGTTGCATGACCAACCTCACAAATTACATCCCCACATTGAGTGATCAAAATCAATGTTTATAAAGTCAAACCACACACACACACACCATTTGTAATTTTTGCATGAGATCGGGAATTTAATTACTTTATGCTAATGTCTTTTCCATGAGTTCTTGCAGGCCATGAATTCAACATTCGTGATTCAGTCCGCAAATGGTGGGCTCTCCAACTCCTTACAATCTTCATGATTCACATTGTTTAAGATTGTACTATAATTGTTGTCAAGACTTTCATGGGAGTTTTTTTTCCCAGTAATTAAATATGTATACAAACAAGAAAAAAAAAAAAAAAAACAACCAAGCACAAGAACATGGAAAAACCAGAGAACAGAACAGATAAAATAAACTGAAGAAATAAACTTACCAACTGCAAAGCTCACCAAGAGTTTAGTGGGAATCATTCTAGTTCCTGAATTTCGTTAAATTTCTTATTTCTTTATTTATTAAAATATAAATAAGCTGCTCAATATAATAAATTACATTTATGGCCTCTACATCAAAACGGGTTTATTTGGTATGAAATTGAGTTCGAATAGCACAAGAATTTTGCAATTTTTATACTTAATTTTTGGTGTCACGTGGTATTATACAACCTTTAAATATGGTTGTGCAATGCAATACTTTATCTGTTTGTATAATGAAGATGGAGACAGCTTACTCTGTTTTATGCATGCGGTTAAAGTGTTTGCCATAACAGTTGTAACATTATGTGTTTTATCGGAAATGCTCAAGTTTGGTGGCTGAATTTAAATGTTTGGTATGTTAACATAATGTTGTAATTTTATTTTTTTTTATTATTATTTTTTTTCTGCAAATATAACTTTGAACTTTTGATAAAATTATATATAACTTTTGAACTTATAATATGTTTACAGTGCGAATTATACCCTTCAAAAATATCCCTAAAGTTTTAATTTGTGCAAATAAGTCCCTCTTAAGTCCTGCCACATTTAAGGTTAAGTTTGCCTAAATTGCCCTTATTTACACATTTTATATACATAGTATTATTTAAAACTACATATTTTGTGAAATGGCTAAAATGGACACAAAGCGAAATGAATTCATTCAGCATATGAGGGGTGTGATACACACTCTAAGCATATTATAGGGGTATTTTCTGCATTTTACTCCAAAAATTGTTGTTTTGAATTCGAACAACAAGTTTTTGCTATGTAAAGAATTATATATAAATATATATTTGTGAAAATTTATTGCAAATTGTAAGTTTAAAAAATTAAATGTATTATATATATATATATATATATATAATGAATAAGTATCATTAATTTAATTTTTAATTATATATTTAATAAAAAAAATGACTATTATATTAAATTTTAATTGAGAATAATTTTTTCTTTTTTATAATTATAAAAAGAATTGAGGTTTTCATTCCATGTGATATACTCTCCATTAATATGATAACTGTGAGAGCAATTTTTTTTTTGGAGATATTTTTTGTATCTCCATTTGACCAGTTAAAAAAAAAAATACATATATTAGAAATTTCTAAATTACAAGTGACATTAAGTCTTAAGAAATGTATAACTCTCAAGTCCGAGAGAGATAACACATTGTTGGGGGAAATATATAGAGAAATTATTAATTAAATTTTTTTTTTTTTTTTTTAAAGGTGATAAAGTGGGTTAAATGTGCACATAATACCCCTATATTATGAGATTATTAGCATACACACCTCTTGGACATTTTCAGAAAAGTAAAAGAGCAAAGGACATTACAACATTACTTTATGTCAGATTTATGTTTGAGGAGTATTTTCGCACAATGTTAAAAAAAATAAAATGATTATTAGTACATTTTTTCAAATATGAGTGGAAGTGTTAGGCAGTGTTTTCTGCATTACACCCACATATATATATATATATATATATATATTTCATGGTAGCTATAAACAATAAGACAATCAACAACCTCTCAAAGTTGAAGACAATTGACAAAGAAAACCTCAATGAAAATGCTATGTATACGATGTGACAAAGCAAAACATAAAACCCATTAATTTAAAGCGTGAAAATATGATTTTAAAATTAGCACGCGATAGTCATGAAATTGTCTGCATCAAAAGTGAGATTGCAATTGATGGAAAGACAAAGTTTGGCCATTTGATATTCATTTATTGAGATATTTTTACTGTTAATGGGAATGCCATTATTTCAAAGCTTCCATGTGAGGAAGGACGTTTTAGAGAAGAAATCATTCTAAAGACCAAACACGTTTAATTGCTAGGAAGTTATGTAGTGAATTTAAACACATGATTGTGAACATACCTAACAGTAACAGAGCACATGCATTTGGCTAAAATCTTAATATCTACTCTCAACTTTCTATGTACATTCATTGATGAGGACCTCTAGATGTTTGCAACTTCTTCATTGTGTGCATTTCGCGTGTTCGCTATATGATGTGTGTGTGTATGTATATATATGGTTCGATATTTCATTATTACAGCACTCAAAGCCAAAGAGGATATTAATTATTTATGACCTTTAAAATTTAGGCATGCATTGGATATAATGGCTAGCATAGGAGAAGGTATACATTATGATTCCTATAAAATGAATTTTGGGACGGTTACACTTATGTTATGTTTGGGAGCATTGAATCGGTGGCTTGAATTTAGAATTGGAGAAAGTTTATTTCAAAGTTTGTATTAAATTTTCTTCAATCCCAAATTCAGTGACACCAAACATAGCACAATCTTTTTTTTATAGATTGTCCATGTTGACATAATCTTTTTTTGTAGATTGTCTGTGTAATAGTGATTTTTCTTTAATTTCAAATATAACACGACATTCCTTTTGATTCAGGTTTGAGTAATACTGACCTTCGATCTCATAAAATCTGGCACTCTTGTACGCTGATCTCATAATGCTCAAAGTTGGGTTGCTTGTAGAGAAGGTATGCATTATGGTTGTAATGAATGCTTCAAAATTAATGAGTAATATAGAATTAGAAAATAGGCACATTATTCTGTACCAATTATTGATGATTGAAAGGAAAATAGTTTCTCATGCTCAAGGAATGAGCTATTATAAATTAGTGGAAGACCAAATTGAACATAAATTATAACAAAAAGCAGAGTCCTGATCGATGAGCAATGATTTATGTGACATGTAACACAAACAAGTTACACATACATAGATATACCTTTGTGTGTGTAAATGAAGGAGCAAATTGAACAGAAAATTTAACCAAAAACAGAGTCCTGGAGCTAGTATTTGTGACATGTAACACAAACTAGTTACACACACTTACATAATTTGTGTGTATACATACATACATATATATATATATATATATATATATATATATATCTGTATGAGTGTGTGAATGAAGGTAACCTAAAAGTTAATATGTAAGGCAGACATGTCAACAAATTAGTGTCCATATCCATATGTTAATATAAGATTGAGCATAAACGGCTAATAAAAGAGTTCTAATGCAAAAGAGAACAGCATACACTGACAAATACAGTTGTTGAAGATATTTATAAAAAATACATAAACGAACATAGCATGACTGTGACACCAATATATCTCAACATAATCCTATTGGTGAGAGAAAGGCATCCAATGAAGAGAACCTTTATCTCCCACAGCTCTCAAATCATTTCTACAGTATATATACACACACACACACATCACCGTACATACACCGTATGTACTATATTACAAGTCTTATTTTTTATTTTTTGGTTATATATATGCACTTATCTATTTATTTTGTTTCCAGACTTAGAGGATAAGGGTTCGAGTTTACCAGGACTAAGTTTCTACTTACTTGGTTCATTTAGTCAATATCGAACTCAAACTCAGACTCCAATTTGAGATCAGGATTTATGTGAAAAAATCAATCATGCTTATGTTTACACTTTCAATGAGATTGTATATGAATAGTTAATATATCTGGGTCGGGTCATACATAGCTAGGTTCTTTAAGTTTAACTTGTTTACATCGAATTCAACTCATTTACGTAGCAGTTAGCAAATCAATACACTATTACAAAAAAAGAACAGAATTAACGCACATAATTATTATATAGTATATACTGAGAGATCGAAAGCACACTGTATATACGTCTTTAATTTAGTCATTTCTTGTCAATTGCATATTCATTTGTATTTGGTCTAATGAAGTCCATGACAAAACACAAAATATTTTAATGTATGGAGAGGAATGACGCAACAGTGAAATTCAAAAGATTCCAACCATTGTATACCGACCTCCCCAATGAAGGGCTTTGGCTTTTATATTAAAGCTCTCTTTTCACTTCCTCTTCTTAAACTCTCTCTTCGACTCATTTCTCACCATCTCTCTCTCTCTCACACACATACACTCTCTCTCATGGTACAAACTTACATATCCAATGCCAACTGATTGTTGCAATACTTCAAACATGTCAATGTCTCCAACAATAGACAAAGCAGCAAGTGATCAAAAGGAAACTAATCTGGTTTTTGATGCATCTGTTCTTCAACATGAATCCAACATACCAACACAGTTCATATGGCCCGAAGATGAACAAGCTTGCCCTGAGCCAGTTCCACAACTTTATGTCCCTCCCATTGACTTGGGAGGCTTCCTCTCCGGTGATCCACTCGCCATCTCAAACGCGACTAGGCTCGTCAATGAGGCTTGCCAGAAGCATGGTTTCTTTCTAGTCGTGAATCATGGCGTCGATCCAAAGCTCATAAATGAAGCTCACAAGAACACGGACTTCTTCTTTGGCTTGCCACTATCACAAAAGCAAAGAGCTCAGAGAAAGCCTGGTGAAGTATGTGGTTATGCTAGTAGCTTCACTGGTAGGTTCTCCTCCAAGCTCCCTTGGAAAGAAACACTCTCTTTTCGATATTGCAACGATCATCACTACTCAAACATCGTTGAGAAGTACTTCTTCAACTTAATGGGCGAAGAATTTAGACAATTCGGGTATGAAAGCTACTTACCAATCTCTGTCTTTATATATTTTTTATTTAATTTCTTATATAGTGTGGAACTTGACGCAATGTTAAAGTTGCTCCATTGTGACCTGAAGGTCAGGATAATTCAATTTTCATTTGTATTGATTAGTTGGCTAGCTCATTTTAATTTATTATTATCATTGTTTTTCATTCTTTGAAGCATTTAATTTGAATATTTTCTTGAACTTGGTTATGTTAGGAGGGTGTGCCAAGAATATTGTGAAGCCATGAGCAAACTCTCCCTTGTGATCATGGAGCTTTTGGGCATGAGCCTAGGGGTTGGACCATCCCATTTCAGAGAATTCTTCAAAGGCAATGATTCGATAATGAGGTTAAACTACTACCCTCCTTGCCAAAAACCCGATCTGACTCTCGGGACCGGGCCTCACTGTGATCCCACATCTTTGACAATCCTCCATCAGGATGATATTGGTGGCCTTGAAGTCTTTGTCGACGAAAAATGGCACTCCATACGTCCCAATTCAGAAGCTTTTGTGGTCAATATAGGCGACACATTCATGGTACGTACGTCAAGAAAATGCTATACTTTCACTTTGAAATGATCTCTTTCATGAAAAAGTTCTCTCAGTACTTTTAGTGGGCTCTGTCAGATTTCGTAGATTTAATAAAGCTTGTTGGAATGGAGTCACATCAATTTTTACATTATGTCAAAGTTTTTAACAGCTTGATCTATGTTTAAGAGTTTAATGCATGGCTAAATTGAATAAATTAAGGGACTCAATTATTTGGAATCAGTATGAAGTCCCTTTCAAGCCACTTGATTAATAAGGTTAGACAATTGTAATGTTGCTTCATTGTGATTTGGAGGTCACGATAGGAAACAATCTCTTTACATACAAAGATAAAAAGATAAAGCTACATACATCTGACGCAACCCTACCAAGCACCGCAATGACGAGAGCCTAGTTTGCCTTTTTCTTAGCATAAACTTCAATATATTCATATATGATGCAAGTTAATTGATCTGAGAGGTTTAATTTGCAGGCTCTATCAAATGGAGTTTACAAGAGTTGCTTGCACAGAGCAGTGGTAAACAATCGAAGTGCAAGAAAATCTCTAGCATTCTTTCTATGTCCAGAAATGGAGAAGGTGGTGTCCCCACCAAAAGTGTTGGTTGATGCTGATAATCCAAGACTGTATCCAGACTTCACATGGCAAGCACTTCTCGAATTCACTCAGAAACATTACAGGGCAGACATGAAAACCCTTCAAGCATTCACCAATTGGCTTCAACTTAGAAACAACTGATCATCAGAGATATATATATAAATAATATATATATATATATATATATATATATATATATATATATAAACTGATATGTCCATTTTAATTAATTAACTACACTGAGAAAATGGACACAGAAGGGGGAAGAGAGAGAGACAGAAGAAGAAGAAGAAGAAGAAGAAGAAGAAGTGGGGACTTTGGTGTCCTTGTTGGTGGTTTACGGAGGAGAGAGCCAACAGAAAAACCAAAGAGAAGGGCTCTGGTCTGTAACTATCTTTTAGGGTTTATGTAATGGAGAGAATCATATGTATATGATAAGCTACTTTGAAGAAATAAATGAGGTCCTCTTGTTCATAAATTTGAGTAGTGATTGGTCCATTTGAATAGAGTTGGACACCCTTTTCGGTACTCTCTCTTAAAAAACAGTATCATTTTTCTCTCTCTCTCTCTCTCTCTATAGATATATATAAACTTTCGTCCATATCTCAATTAAGAAGCAACTTGCATGTAAGATATAGTTAAACTTTGTTTTTGTTCACCTAATTCTATTTTTGACCTTGACTGACGGGTTCAGTTATCTATAGTTCAAGCAAAATTACATCCCAATCATTCTTTACTGAAAAAATGTTACATGTGTGGCGCGTTTGACCATATCTATAACCTAATAACCAATACACTTACATGCACGTGTGGATGTTACTGTCTTTCTCTTCTTCTTCTTCTTTTTTCTCTTTTTTTCTTTGTTTTTTTTACATTAAATAGACTATGCTAATAATCTTGTACTATTTGGCAACATGTTGGTATCTGAGTAATTGAAAAGACCACACTAAACTGAGGCCATGGAGTACTTTAAAAAGAAAAAAGAAAAATAAATAGAAGAAAAACTAACTGAGGCCATGATGAATCCTTTATAGTAATAGTGTTTAAGTTTCATTAATATTAGACTACACTACCTTTAGTTACTTTCATATTCACCAATAACATATTTTAAAATTATATTTGGAACCCGTATTAAAAGAACAATTTCAAAAAAAAAATACACACTTGTGTTCCAAACATGTTCTAGAAACTAGAGGGATCCCTCATGTATCGCAATGGTGTCCAAGTGGTGTTTCTGAGATATTCTAGTCATATATATATATATATATGAAACCACACTCAAAGACACTGTCCTGCAAGGCTGCAATGTGGCCACGTGTCAAACCTAGGACCCTAGGAGAGAGCTAGTTCATGTTTTAGAGGAAGGAAGTCATTAATGAAAACTAATTTGTAGGTATTTTAAATAACACTGATCCAAACACAAACCCTGTTAAGGTATGTGCAATCCTTACACTAAAGACCAGCTTTATGGTACGAAAGTGCTTTCCGAGTGTAAATGGCATTAGCAAAAATCATATTGAGTCATAAGCTTTCAAGACTAGATAGCATTGGCATATATGGTTTGGGTTGGTCTACAAAAAGCTACAAAGAAAGAATGCTATTAACAGTCATTGTATTTCTTCACATGAAAAAAAGAAAGCTAATAACATATATATATATATATATATATATATATATATGTTATTAGCTTTCTTTTTTTCATGTGAAGAAATACAATGACTGTGAGGTTCTCAAACAGTTGAAGCATTTTCTGATGCCGACTTATATGGAACAACACGCTTCAACTAACTTTATTCATTAAAAAGTCATCCCTCTCTCTCTCTCTCTCTCTCTCACACACACACACACACACCGTGCACACTGCACACACTCATTATATATGATAACAGCCACAAAGAAACAAGTAAAATGTTAGAAACAAAATGACGTATGCAGAAACAATTTGATATGGAATGCATAATCAAAATGGAGATATTTTAAGCTGTATCTTGAGTGGGGATTTCTTTTGAAGTGCATTGCACTTAACCAATCAAAATGAAGATATCTCAACTTGTATCCTGAGTAGGGATTTTCTTTGAAGTGGATTGTGCTTAAGTTGACATTTTGGTGTGACCTCACTCATTCACAAACTCCTGAGTAGGGATTTTCTTTGAAGTGGATTGTGCTTAAGTTGACATTTTGGTGTGACCTCACTCATTCACAAATTACTTTTTGTGAGATATATATTTTGTAGTTGGCGAATTTCGGTGTCAAAATAAGTCCGATCGAATTTTCTCTTCAAATTTAAAATTCAAGATCGAGATCGGTTGCGGAATTGAAGATTTACTCGTGTTTGATAGGTTGAAGTCTATGAAAAGGTAAGAACGACACTTTAGGAAGTTGAGTTAGAAGGTTAGAATACTTGCATGTATGAGTTTATTTTAAAACTATAAAATTTTCTAAGTGTTAACCATCAGTTCAAGTCTGGGCAACTTGAATTGATTCCATGCAGCTAAACCGGCTCAAGATTCATTACTTTGAATTTTTCAACACTGGCCAACTTGAACTGGTTCCATGCAGCTGAATCGGCTCAAAATTCATTACTTCGTTTTCAACACTGACCAACTTGAACCGGTTCAACCTTCCTGAACCGGTTCAAGGACTTTAAACAGTTTTGATAACTTAGTTTACTGATTTGTTTAAACTTCCTCTTTGGTATAGAATTCATTCCAAAAACATGAGCACGAATTTAACTTTTTTTCCAAGTATATCTAGGTTTCTGAAAGTCTATATTAACATGTTTTCTCATCTAGGTTGGTATGACTTTTTGCATTAAACTTTTGATTTCTTTTAAAGCCTTTTTATGAGATTTTTAAGAGTATACACACTGTATACACATGAGTGATTTTAGAGTGTTGTTCAAATCCTTATCATGTTCAAGTCAATTGAATATTGAATCTATAATGATCAGAGAAAGCAGATCTATTAATTTTTTATCAAATTTAGATTTGAAGAAAATGGGTGAAGCGATTACACTTTGAAATGGTCAAAGTATTCGTGGAGTGTTAATTGATCTACTTGCAACTCTTCTATAGAGATTAAGTGTAAACCTAAGGTCGAGAGCTGTTGAATAGAGGAGTCGCAAAGTCAAGGATTGTCAGCAATTGATTTTTATTAAAACGGTAGAGTGTAAGCTTGAGTCAAAGTTCATTATATTTTACTTCAAACATAGTGAATTGTTTTGCTCTGGACTGTACAGTCTATGAGGTTTTTCCCACAACAATTGATCTCTTTTGCCAATCAGGGTTTCCTCGCTAAAAATCCTGATGTCATCTCTAAACTTTACTTGCTTTTATCTTGCATATGAATGTTTAATTAATCATTAAATTTACTAGAATTAATTGAATAGAGAAGCACGAGATTAAATCCTCTCTAGATAAAAACTTAAACTTTCCACAATATATTCCGTTGCACAACTCACATTTTTTACTGTTAATTTGTATGAAATTTTAGTATCAGATGCTAGCTTGTACTATTAATTATGTTTATTAGGGATTATTAAAACTAATTAAGTTATTGCATCAATTTTTTTCCCCCCTCTTTTCTATTATGCCTTACCCAAAAAAAAAAAAAAAAAAAGGACGAAGAAATGTAAGGAGTTTGTTTAATGGTCATAATTTAGAACTCAAAACAAATGGTATATAATATCCCAACGTATATAGTGATATTGTATATTTTTCAAGCATTACATTTGTTTTTCAACACGTTACATATATTTTTCAATATAATGATTTTCAACTCATTATATCTGGCTAAAAATAATAGATGTAAATGTGTTAAAAATAAAAGTAATAGTGATGTAGAAAATTGCTATGCTACAACATCAGAATTTATAGCAGATTATCTGGACGCCATAATTTAATGAAAATTGATTCTCTGTTCTAACAAATAAGGCTCCTCTTTTCAGTTTTGTCTTTGGCTAGTGTCACTCCTCTCATGAAATTGGTGTTACGTTTGCTTCTCAACACATTATATTTGTTTTTCAATACATTACATTTGCCTAAAAAAAATAGATATAAATATGTTGAAAATAGATGTAATAGTGTTCAAAATCACTATATCACCAAAATTTATAACAGAGCGGGTGCCATAATTTAATGAAAGTCGCTTTTATGTCAGAAAGCACGAGATTAATCAAATAATGGAGTATTGAAATAGATTTTGGAGTGAGGAGGATGCACCAAAACAAAATAGGGCCACATGAAAATATTCAAATATATAGTCCGATCATTATCATCCCAGTGTGATATTGACATGAGGGGGAGGATTCCTAGGCCAGGGTCATGCACATTATGTGAGAGTTACATCTATACATATATATGTGTGTGTGTGTGTGTGTAACAATGACATTGAGACAGATTATAGTTCAACAAAACAGACAATTGAAGCTGCAAACTTTTTTTATTATAGTGAATCAAACAAAAGATTTTGAACTTGAAAGGGGGATAGAGCTAATGCAACTTCGTATATATTAATCCTTCTCAATTAGGTTGAAAGAGTTTGATACTAACTGTCCCTGCAAAGGCCAAATAGTACTTTATGATGAATGCTGCCAAAAACATCATATATTCATCTTAATTTTTAAGGAGTGCAATTAAGGCTCGTAACAACATCAGCTATATCATTTCGGTTCTATCTCTTCAGCTATTCTTTTAATTTATTTTTACAGTGGTATTTAACCAGATGATATTGAGATATTTTAGTGTTTGGAGTTGTCTCGTTTGTTTAAACTTACCCCAAAAAAAAAGAAAAAAGAAAAAAGAAAAAAGAAAAAAGGAGGAGGAGGAAACTCTTAATTATCAAAGGTTAATATATAATATATGTTGGGTAAATTACATTAACACTCCTTGATGTTAGGTCAAATATTATATAAATGAACATTTTAGTTTTAATTTTTACTTACGCCCCCAAATTATTTTTTGGACTCTGACACATGCGAATTGATTCATTTACTTCATTTTTTTAAAATACAATTTAGTACAAAATATTTATAAATTTAAATGACAAAAACACCCCTGTATAATATTTTCATAAAACCCAGACATCCAAATCACATTCTCTCTCTCTCCCTATCTACAAGACCCATATTATGTTTGAAGTTTTCCCTATATTCTGATTCTCTAGTACTTTTCTCATTTTAGTTAGCAACTTGGGTGAGTTATCCCTATAAATAACTATTAGATTAAAGACACCAATTAAATGATAATAATGATGTTTTGGCATGGATTTTTATGTGGAATTGAGTATATATGCATGATAATTTATTTTTTATTTTTAAAAGAGAGCTCGTTTGCTTTACCAAATTAACAATATTCTAAGAAATTCTCTTTAAGCTTTTCTTTACTGATCATGTATATATAAAGCAGTGTTTCAATGGAGCTTTAACTTTTACATTTTGCTGATCTTTTTACACATATATTCTTGGAGGCATGCATAGTTTGTGTAGGTATTAAGAAATATTATCTTCTTTTTGTTCTTTTCCACATTCATGTCTTTAAACATAAAAAGAGAGAACAATGGATGGGCCAACTCAGACTATGCTTGGCCTGGTCTAAATATTCCAAGTAGGTGAACAGGTTGAAGCAAAATATTCATTTATGTGAGATTTGATTTAACTTCAAGAGGTGTTAAGTGTAACTTAGCGTTAAATATTTGTACATATGTGTCTTTTTTCCTGTGTCATCCTGTTGGATGTATGTTTACTCTCTCTATTTGTATCTATATATGTGTATATGCATTATACACAATCACACAAATATATGTGTATATAATATATGTGTGTTTTTGTGTGCCTGCCTGCCGTCACTACAGACGAAAGCGTCCTCTCTTTGTTCAACTTGGAAAACGCATAGTTTCACGAGGAAGCATATGGTTTTGTATCACTGTATAGGTTCTCTAACCCCCATTGTACAAAGAAAACTCTTCTCAGAGTCGAAATCGGCTTAAGCCGAGTAGACAGTTGACACACCTCTATGTTTATTCCCTCGTCGCAAGTTCGATTCACCAAATAATCGACACTATTTATGTACATATTGTGTGTGTATTCTATATATTCCGTCCCTTGTGACCAATTATTATTTGTGGATGTGTGTTTGAGTGTCTGTTACACCTTATGAAAAGTGTCCATACATTTTTAAAGAAAGAATTAACCATCACCGAAGATTCGATCATTTGTATCATGTCACATGTGGTCAATAAAACTAACCAGACACAATTTATTACTCGGAATTTATTAACATGCTATTATTATGTTAACTATTATCCTAAATTAATTTGTATTAACTTGCCTACTCTCACTCCTACAAGCTTCAAAGTAAATCTAGTTGACAGATCTCGTGTCACTATCTTTCTACGTGGATATATATTTATTTTTACCTGGTTAGAAAAGGATGGACATCATCATCCTTCGCCATAATTGAACCGCAAGTGACAAATGTGAATATATATAAAATGAAAAAAAGAAGAAGAGAAAAGCATGAAGTGACTAATCTGCGAGACCATTATTTTTCAGACCAACAGAACAACATTTTTTTCATGTTGTAATGAGGAATATGCTGGTTAATTTGGCTTGTGCATGCATGTATATACTGCTTTTTGGTGTTTATACAGAATCATCTAAAGAGACAATAATAAGATAGAGAACAAAAGAAACAACAAAGTAACAAAACCTAACAACAGTCTGATCCCCCAAGTTGTTCATATTTATAATGCATATTGTCAATTGACCCTTCAATCATTCCAATCGGTGTGCACTACCTCCTGACTTTAATAATCCAATTTCATAGGGATCCAATAATATGTTATTACACTATCAAATATTGCACAACACGTTATATCTTCTTTGTCTGTGAATGATTCATTCATACAAGTGATGCTACAATTGATGACATTGCACGACAATTGAGAGAGAGGAAAGTGCGTAGAGTCCACCACCTCACACTCCTATCTCTTAATTGGTGTCGCAATGTCGTCACCTAGCTCTTAGTTAGTGTCGCAATGTCGTCAATCATAAGCTTTTCTCATGCAAAATACATCTAAACATCTTTTTTCTTTTGAGTTCCTTCTAATTAACAGTCTACTTTTGCTTCTTGTATTTTGGCATACTGTCTACTATTTTATTATCAGGTCCATGGTATGTCTGCCTATAAACCAGAAAACATAAAAATTAAAAAATTAAAAACAGACGCGTAACCAAGTTAAAGAAGCACAAACCCTAACCATAAAAAGTTATTTAGAAATAGGTTTCATTCGAAAGGTAAGTGTGATGCGGCTACTTGATCCTCTGATGCATGTGAAGTTGTCCAAATATGGATACCGGTAGAGAGTCACCAGATACACAGCCAACTGGGTTATACCACAAAGGGACTTTAGCTTAAATTTGGTCAAGTAGATCCTCCCACGTGATACCATCTGCTAATATACTAAGACCTTCGTTGCAAAATTGAAGATGCATAATTTTGACCTAATTTTGTAAAAAGTGAGTAATCTCATACTCCAAACTATATGTACCTTCAAGCTTGCTAGTCTTCTACCGTTAGACCTAGCAATGCCCATGTGCCATCTCATAATACAGCAGAAAGGGGCAAAAAGGCAGTATATGGAAACCTTGAGGAACTTGTAAAGCTCTACAAAACATTTCTTTACAACTGGGGTAGAAGTCGAATACCCTAAATACATTATATATAATTAAAGGGCAACCAAGATAGATAGAGAGGGAATTCACAGGCAGAGCCAAAACGCTATAAATACTCAACAAAATATGCGAGTTAACTAGGAACATAGGGTTCAAAAAGTTTTACACAAGGATCAGGAGCATATTGCATAATTTCTGCAGCAACTTCAAATTCCTCCCGCAGGACTTTTATGCTATATTTGTCCACCACTCGACCTAGATCGTGAGACATCACAAAGGGATCCTCTATGCATATCAGATGACGATCATTCCCAATCCTCCTAGTCCAGTCTTTGGCTCGCTTGCTGTAAATATAATAACATTAAGAAGCTATTAGTTGGATAGTCGAAAGAAAATAGGATCAATGCTTCGATTTCTGTGGAACTTCTATATATTAATTTGCAATTTTAAACTATTTGAAAATTTCAACAAGAAGAAGAAATAGACACTAGTGCAAACACCCATGAATGTGAGTCCTTAAATGAGGCACAAAAACATTATGGTAACTACATATCACGTATGAAAGAAATTGTTAAGAGTTGTTGGATGCCACATTTATACATATATATACAAAGACAAACTTTGAATTCATTACTTGGTTAAAACCAATACACTCGATAAAAATTTCCCACAGTAGAAATTAACCAAGAAAAGAATCTTTAGACAGCCAATAGCACTAAAATGGTATAGCCAGGGTAGGAATGAGGAACCCAGCATAGAGACAATGGCTCTACTACTTCCTCATGGGCAGCCTTCCAACTTCTCCGGGCTGTCCGCATTAGAAGAGGCTTGACAAGATACAACAGTCCCTAGCTGACATCAAGTAAACCACAGCGAGCATCCTGATTGCATGGAGTAAGATGAACTTCTTGAAGATAAGATGCTATAGCTATTTCTAGGATTAAGATACTGTGGTCAGTACTTAGGTGCTAGTTTACCTACTGATATTTTGTTTCTATTTTGACATTTAGATGAGAAACTTTAGTTGTTTACTAAATACACACATATTCTCTCATGACTTGTTTTATCCATATTTCTAAACTGCATGTGATGTGATTTGGATTTGTGGGCCGTTTAGTCATATCAAGACACCTTTAAATATTCAAAAAAAAAAATCTACTAAAAATCATTAAACACATTTATAATTGAATTCCCAAGTTAAAAAACATTTCTCAATTTGTTTTGCCCAATATCAGTGAGGTTGAAAAAAATTCATGATTGCAACAACCGATACCGTCAAGTAATCCCCATGACAGGTTTACAACCCAAGTTTGTGTTGCCACATTTGCATCAATGTCAGCAGCCGTGACCGCATTTTGAACCCTCGTGTGTGGCATATATTAAGTGCCTCAAAACTATGTAGGAGTACAACAAGGAGCAAGTTAACACACAAATATGGAAAGAATCTACACCATATGAGAATGTTAGAAAGGAAGATGATAATACACATAACATGCTGTTACATTCCACATACCCATGTAGTCAACATTTACCATAACAATAGAGTTCATGTGTAACATAGAATGTGTATTTTACCTGAGAACACTTCCTGTGCGAATAGATATAACATCATTGGCATAATCATGACAATACGCCCAGTAATTGAAGAATGCCCATACCAACTGAGCAATGCTTTCATTATTACCGCATCCGAAATCATGAAGTTTCTCAACTTGATCAAAATAGGCACACTCAACGTTTTCAATATTTACCACATAAGTTTTCTCCATTTCCTAACAAAGATTATCAGAAAATGAATCAAAAGTAAGGTCAATCACATCCAGGTGAAAAGGTTCCATGAGAAACATAAACGAAAACCATGTTCAAGTTTGAAATAAATGTCTCTCTGACCACCAAAAGTTGTGTTATTGCACAAGGAAAAACTGATTATCAGAAACAACTAAGCTACTCTTCCAACTACGATCTTAACAGGATGACAACAATCAGCATCATCTCATTTGATTAGGTATTTGTATCGATTCTGTTTCTTCAACTATCAACAAACATACTACTTAGAGACCGACAAGTTATGAGTGAACTCAATAGTATTTGCAAGCAGAAAAGCATCTGAAGCTGACCCTAGCACTTCACACACGACAAGATATCATTCAAGTTTGAAGCAGGTTGACACACTATAGCACAGATACGCAATACAACAAAGGAAATCATGAAACCAATTAAAATGAATGTCTCATAACTCTGTCTCTGTGTGTGGTACATGTGTGGGTGGAATACCTGTTTTGACAATCTGGCAAAATCCATGTGATGGCAAACTAAAAAATGTTCTTGTCCAATACAAATAAATCAAAAAAGCTTTTAAAAGATCAACCTAAAAGAATACTAAAAATAAATTATTATTAGCATCTGACACAGCCAAAAAGATTTTAGAGAAGGCATGTCCAGAACATTCCAGTTTCATAATTGAAAAACATTCACCATGAATTTCAGGGACATTTTAGCATTCTAAAAGATTCATTCAGTTTTTTTTTTTGGTGGGTGAGGGTTGGTTTAAGCAATCTATTCTGAACAAAAAGAAGTGCAAACAATTACAACTTCCAACGTCCATCTGTTGTGATTCAAGAGGTTAACCACCGCTGCATCTAATGAAAGATTTGAAGAGTTTTTTTTTTTTTTTCCTGAACACTCAAATCCTCCTTATTTGTCTGTCTTCAATTTCCATATATGAATAATGGAACATTAATCAGTGATCATATTGGTGATGATTATAATAATAATAAGGGTAAAGTGCATTAAACCCCCCTGAACTACTGGGGTATGTGCAAGAAACCCCCCTGAATTATAAAAGTTGCAAAAAATCCCCCTGAACTATTGGGGTATGTGCAAGAAACCCCCCTAAACTATAAAAGTTGCAAAAAACCCCCCCTGAACTATTGGGGTATGTGCAAGAAACCCCCCTGAACTATATATTATATTTTTTTGCAGTTTATCCCATCCGCGCAAATTGATTGACTGAAAGGGATGATGAAGCCGAGGAATAATAGCTCCATCATAGTCATTGCACCACCCGCCAAATCCGTCGGCCATATATATCGCACTTCTCTGCACCGTTGCGTCAGCCCATCGCCGTCACCGCCTTGCCCGCCGTTCAGCTCACCTTGCTCGCTGGTCCATTCCATCGTCCATTCCAAGCTCGCTGGCTCATTCCGCCATCTCCATAACCGAGCACACCGCCGTCCGTGTTTTGAGCACACAGCCGTCCACAGTTCACCACCGAGCCCCCTTGAGCTCACTGCCGCTTTCACAGTTCACGGTTGAGTCAACCGAGCTCTCATCACAGCCGAGTCCTCCGCGCACAAGCCGCCATCATCCGAGACCGAGCCATTCCGCCGACCTCGGATTTCTTTGGTCTTTTCTCTCTCTCTCTAGCTCTCTGTTTTGGGTTGTGTTGGGTGAAAAATATATTTTGGCAGAAAAAAAATGTAAGAAGTGTATAAGTTAAAACGACGCATTGTTTTATAAGGGTAAACTGGTCCTTCAAAATTTTCGGTGCCGGAAGCTGATGTCATGGGGGTAAATTGCAACAAAATCATAGTTCAGGGGGGTAAATTGCAACAAAATCATAGTTCAAGGGGGTTTTTTGTAGTTTAGGGGGGTTTCTTGCAAATGACCAATAGTTCAAAGGGGTAAATTGCAACAAAATCATAGTTCAGGGGGATTTTTTGTAGTTCAGGGGGGTTTCTTGCAAATGACTAATAATTCAAAGAGATTTAATGCACTTTACCCTAATAATAATGATAACTCTTATTTAGATTTTTTTTTTTAAATCAAGAAAATTTCAACTCCAGTGATATTCACAGGACCTCATTACTCTCTCATCGAAAACAAAAGTAGTGGCATAATTATCATCCACCAAAGGACAATTCAGTATAGTTGAAGAAAATAGATCATAGACCCACAGCGACATTATTGTATTAAAAATATCCATTGGGTCTGTTAGAGAGTTTGTTATAGTCTTGGCCTATAAGGGATTTCTTGTAAGCAAGTCTTGGGCTCTAAGAAATTGTGTTGAAGAGGGGCGGTCCATAAGGCTTTCATATACAAAGAGAGGTTGTTTTTTCTTTTATTCATCAATGGCATGATTGTGTTTTTGTCTACTTAATATATAATAGGTGAGAGGCGTGGGGTAACCCCAACTTTTGACTCTCACCATCATAGAACTCCTCTCTTTCCTCCTCCCCTTCTTCTTCTTCTTCTTCTCCACTTCTATAAACCCTAGTTTCTTAAATTCTAACTTGGTATCAGAACCATTTCAAGCCCAGAACTCATTCACACTCAGTTGCCCATCACCAGAAGTGGTTGACTTCAGTGTTTGTGCGCTAACATATGCAGTTCGAGGACCATACCAACTGGGTTGGCAGTCGTTCTGATAGGCGGTCTACGTCTGGTTATTGCACCTTTGTTAGTCGTAATCTTGTTACTTGGCGAAGTAAAAGGCAAACAATCGTTGCTTGCTTTAGTGCTGAGGCTGAATGTTGTGCTATGGCTCACACCGCGTCCGAGAAGTTATGGGTTCGCTCTCTCCTTCAAGAGATGGGTATTGACATTTCTATTCCTTTGACAATGCATTGTGATAATCAGGCCACTATCTTCGTTGCTAGCAATCCAGTTTTCCACGTGCTTACCAAGCATATCGAGGTGGATTGTCATTTTATTCAGGATTTGTTACTCCCTATATTAGCTCCGAAGACGTGCTGGGTGATATTCTTACAAGGTCACTTGATCCACCTCCAAGCTGGGCATGTTTGATAGGTATGCTCCAGCTTGAGGAGGAGTGTTAGAGAGTTTGTTATTTCTTTTATTCATCAAGGGCAGTATTGTATTTTTGTCTACTTAATATATAATAGGTGAGAGGTGTGGGGTAACCCTAACTTTTGACTCTCACCTTTCACAGAACACTCTCCTCCTCCTCCTCCTCCTCCATCAACTTCTACAAACCCTAGTTTCTTCAACTCTAATTGGGTCAATGTAATATGATTAAGCAAATAATACTTTACACGTGTTTGGATATCCCATCAAAATCATAACCTTGTACAAAACACAACATTTGAAATGAGTAACCCTGCCACATGTAAAGGGATCATCTATAGTGACCCCCAAAAAATCAAGTAGTCTCCATTTTCTTCGCATGGCACCATATTCTTCAATGGCTCCATCCTGAAGGACAGAATTGTTTCTCAAATGAAATGGAAAACATATGCAGTTGCAACTTTCATAAGAGAACCAATTGTTCCTGTTACGACGAACACAACGAACCAAGAACCAATCACGAATCAAGACATAAAAGTAAACACATCACACACAAAGAACGCAAAGGTTTAGTGTGGTTCGACACAAGTTGTGTCTAAGTCCATAGTGATCCTGTAAAAGTTTTCACTATGCGAAAAACAGGAGATTACAAGTTTCAACCCCGAAACCGTAGCTCTACTCTCACTCTCTTTCTCGGTGATTTTCAGTGTTCTCACTCTGCCACTTCAAACTCTAAGCGCCCTCCCTTATATTCCGAGCTACAAGAGAGTACTAAACAAGGTCAACAACCCGCAAGCGGAAAAACCAGTCCAAAAATTTCCTTGGGACCACTACCCTCGATCATTGGGTTGTAGGGTCGTTGCGACCCGGAACCAAATTTGGGCCACAACATCACAGTTCCCATGGTTAGGATTGGTCAAACTTTACATAAAAAAGGGTTATGACTTATAAGTACATACATCAAGCAAAAAAAGGACAGGAAAGCCATTATTTGATCTAGAGCCTACACCCAATGCATTAAGACATTCATAGATATCTTCATGCTCAAGGGACAGGAATCAAGAAACAAAAGAATAGCACACACCTGTAAACATGGAAGGATAGCAGGTTTACGCTGTTGTAAGAAATGAATGCACATTAGAACATACCTGAAAGGCAGCCAAAATAATCAGCAAATGAAAATAAAAATAAATAGGCAACAAACTTTTTTGAACAACACAAGCTAAGCTAACTTACGCATAGCTAGAAAGTGTTCCTTGGTAAGTTTCATTTACTCCTCTTGATTTGGCCCAGTGTTTCACAATAAAAGTCAATTGTCGCAATCTCACGTCTATTTGTGCGTAATCCCGGAGAAGTTTTGTATTTACAACAGCCAATATGTTGTTTATGCATATATCACAAGAGATTCCAGTCACTGGATCCATAAGCTTCACTATGGGGACCCTAGCGCGTGTAAGTGCCTGCAGATAAAACTAAAATGTGAACCCATATAGAAAATTGCATGTAAGATTCATAACCCTTTCTATTTGATGCTAAAGATGTATAGACATCGATAAAGCTCCTAAAAACACCATTATAACTAACAACAAATAAGAAAACTTCCTTGCAAAAAAAAAATAAAATAAAATAAAACTTGAAGTATATGATATTTACAGCATGAAGGACAGAAATAGAGATTTTGAGGATAAACTCAATTCAACATTTGTTTGAAAGGGTTTTAGTACTCCATCTGCTAGGATTTTAATGTCACCTGAACCATCTAAACAAGAAACCAGGAGACAAAAATAGATCACTTATCTTTCTATTTATTTTTGTTCCTTTGATACTTCCAAAAACTTTAGTACATCATTACATCGTCTAAGTTATTGAAGTAATGAAAAAATGATCAGAATGCAAAAAAATTTAGAATTTTTCCAAACTTAAAGAAAATCAACTTCAACAAAATAAGTAATGATAATGATAACAACAACAACAACAATAATAAACATCACAAACAAATAGAAAAAGGGGGGAAAAAAAAAGAAAAAAAAAGCAGATGATGAAAAGGAAGAACAAAGTAATTTCCTAAACTCTTGGGTAAATGTACCTGAATTAGAAGGCCTATATTCAACTTCCTACTTTCAGGCATTTTTCGTGCCACTGCAATCCACTCATTAAGAAAAGGCACTCAAACCACACATTTCTAAAACATGGGAATCTTTTTTTTTTTTTTTTTCCCCTTTTTCTTTCTCCCTTGTGGTAGGCAATTATTAAGAACCTTTCCTTTGATGCAATCTAAAGCATTGATTCCCTTCTCAGACCTTTCGCATTTATGATACTGTCTCTTACCTAGAGTACAGACAAAAGGTAAAGAACTATTCAACTTCCTTCTTTGTAGACGGGCAAGAAGAGTGCAACTATGTCCCTGCTTTAGTTGCAAACTAAGACTAGAAGTGTTGTAGCCTACCCGACAACACCCCCACCCCCTTTTTTCTCTTTCATTTTCTTCTTGGACTTGTAGACTTGCATCCCCTAGGACAATTGCTGTGTTATAGAAAAGGCATATATTGTCAAATAGAGAAAACCTTAAATATTCATTATGCCTTGATACAATTCCCACCACTTCATTTTTTTCTGGACATGCAGGTTGGAAAGCCAGGTATGGGGTTGGTTTATTAATTTGTGTGGATGGGAGGCTCTGCTGAATACTCTCATTCTCTGGAAGCAACTACCATGTGGTTCATGTCCAGTTTGTTGCTGATTCTTCTATAAAAAGTAAGGTTTCAAGGAACTTTTACAAACCCATCATTTGGAGCTTATGGTCCCATAGAAACAAGGTGTTAAATGGTGGATCTCACAGAGCAGCTGAAGACGTAGCTGGGGAATCCTGCTTGGAATGACTTAATTCAACAGGCCTCTCTATAACTGATTTGAATGCTTGGTTTTGAGTTTATTTTTTATGTTTCATTGTATTGTCTCTAGTCTTGAGCATGTCCTTGACTAGTTAAAGGTTTCTTTTGCGATCTCATGCTAGTAGGTCACTTTTCATTTTGTACTCTATTGTCTACTTGTATCAATAAAGTTTCCAACATTCAGGAAAACAAAAAGAAACTTTAATGACATAAAATTCTGGTAAAAGTATTCAACTAAATTTAAATCCAGATGAAATTCCTAAAGCAACTTGTTTAATCTTTTAATTGCCAACTAATGCTGCAAACAAGGCCAACATGCTTGGACTTCCTAAATCTCAAGAACACCATAGGAACAAGTTCCAAAACCTAATCTAAAAATAAACAGGAAAAAATGCATTTACCACAAAGTAGCGACGCCTTCAAATGAAAATTTTCAGTGTCCCTCAAAATAGCAAGGTTTAGAAAATATCAATATCAACTTCACCTTCCCATCCCCTTTCCCTCTTATTAAGATCAGCTTCACCTTCCCATCCCCTTTCCCTCTTATTAGGATCAGCTTCACCTGCCCATCTTATTAACTCACTCCTAAAAGGAGCGCGTTGCTTAAGATATCAAGAGTGGAAATTGCTCTTCTAGGTAAGACAATATTAATACAACCTTCACTAATTCTGAATTTGTATATATCAATAATTTTATGTGTTACAAAGAAAATAACACGGTTTTACACATTCATACACTTACGTACATATATATGCACGTGTATCATCATCTTATATCACGTATTGCAGGATTAAGATTTGAACCATTTAATTGATTTTAGAAGAAATTTATTAAGGACCCGAGTAGTTATTGCAAGTTCTTGGATCCCCTTCAGAAAACATATTCAACTTTGGCATAAATTATTATGCTACTGTATACAATTTCATGTTATGTTTAGGCATGAGAAACTAAATTAAAATTTAAAATCTGAAATGGGTAATATATATATATAAGCATGAAGAATCTTAAACTATTGAATTAAAGGCTCATATGTGATCAAACAATTGAGCCTTGAATTATTGAATTATTAACATGAATTTGCGAACTCTCCCTGTATCTCTTTCTCCCTTTTGTTCTTGCTATTCTCAGTCTCTCTAGCCTATCTCTTTCGATCCATCTTCTCAAATCCTTCATCTGCTTTCTCACCTCTTTCTTCTAGCCTCTTCTCATCTTCTTATTCCCATCCCCTTCATCTTCTTATTCACATGTCCAGACTTTTTCTATTTCTGAAAATGATGTACCATGTACAGCTGAAAGATTCACCAAGTTTAAAATGCCATATTGAGATTGATGGGAGGCAGCAAATTGGAAACAAACTTAACTTTTGATATGATTCACAGAAAGTGCTGTATGCTCACACGCTTAGCTGCCCAAGCTTTCGAACCTGAACCAAGTAATTTCATATGCGGTTGGCCACAATATTATGTCACAATTCAACTCTCTAATCCGCTACATAAAAATTAAAGATATTAAAAGGAAAAAAACAAGAAGAAGAAAGAACACAGGTGAGTTAAGGTGGAGGCATAAAATATGCATAGGGTAATGAGTAAACCACAGGAGTGATAATAAGAAGGGTAGTAATGGTTGAGATGGTGAAATTTTTGTGAGAAATGGTTGCCATGGCTGCTTTCTAGATGAAGTATTTTCCTCTTTGCATGGAAAATCAAGCCTAATAAGTGTTATCCTTGAACTGTAAGGGTGGGCTACCCGGCGGTTATTCCTAATTTCAGTGAGAAGGCAGCATCACACCCTTTTTCAGCTTTTAACCAAAATGAAATTAGCACCACCAATATCAGAGCAATAACACCACAAATTTTTAATGGCACCATTGAAGTAAAATAAAGATGACATCTTCCATAATTTGATATAATGCGAACAAGTCGGAAAGGCAGACCAATTACCTGGACATTCTGTAGATTATTCGACTGCAGTATATCTGCCAATGTCAACAAGATCTCAGATTTGTCAACATCTGTATCCTTAATTGCAAGGCAAACATCAATATCACATTTTGAAACCCCAAATGAGTTAGCACATGATCCATAAAGATACAACTGAGCTTCAGGCCATTCTTTGCTAACAAGATTCTCCAATAATGTTAACAATTGCTTCTGCTTTGCTTTTTCTTCCTCTGCTGGTATTAGGGATTCATAAATTGCAAGAAAAGGAGCATTTAGCCTGTTTATGTCAGCTCGACATTCAATCTGTCTCTTGAAGTTTCTCATCCTCTGGCCAAGAATGTTTTGTCCTCTCATATCTGATCTGTAACCCTGAACACAAATAGAACAATTAAATCCTCAAGCTCAAAAAATCCACACACCCAGACCCTTACTTCTCGAAGAGAGGTCAAGGGTTCAAGTCTCAGTAGAGACGTGTATGTGAGTATCAACTATGACAAAAATAAAATAAAATCCACACACTAAGCATTTCTATGCAGACAAAAAGACACCCTTGCACAGATGCACCTATCAACTATCTTAAGAAAAAAAAGTTCCTTACAAAAAAAATTAGGTTATGTTAAATCTAAAATCAATATGCCCTAATATCTTGTTGAACCGTTGCCCAATGCTCTGATTAGGTCAGAGTGCGTGCAGTTAATTAGACCTAGAAGAGGGTGACTACGTCTTATGGATATTTACTTGCAATTAACTAACCTTTTGAATTTCCGTCAATTCTTGTTCAAAATTCAGTTAATTAGCTTGATTTGTGTCTCAATTTCCCTCCTCATTTTAGCAGAGATGTTTCGCATCCTTTCCTTTTACAGCATGTATTACACCACATTGAATTACAATGGGCACTGCGGGTGGAATAAAAGGCAAGCGCCGCACCAAAACAAATAATCAGCCAACCAAATCCAATCTCAAGGGCTCAACAATACCATGCAAAGGAGGATTAAGTGACAGTACTGGACCTACTTGCAACCTTTTGGTTAGAGTAAGTTTAGACATTAGCCTATAGCAAAAGCTCCAGGAGTTGGCATTGCGGAAGTACAGGTTTGAGATTTTGTTATATTTTCCATGTATCCACCTAGAGATGACTCAAAATTAAATTAAAGTAAAGACCATCACTGCCCAATGTCAACTCTTACCAAACCCAACAAGATTGGCTTTATATGGGGAGTACAAAATTTTTAAATTAACCGGTTTGAATTTGATCTGTTGCTCGACAAATAGAAGGATAGGCTCAATAATTCATTCAGTATCCAACAAACTAAAATGAGATAAAAATCCATCTAATCATATGAAACATCGAAAACAATGTAATATCATATAATACTCACTATTAGATCATTAATTATCTGAGTATAAGGCCATAAAATGAGTTGAGCTACAGGTCTAATTTTCGAAGAGAGAACCCTTTACTGTTGGATGCATGGTAATGCAAGATAGTTCATGTCTCCTCATACGAGAGTAACGAGATGACGTTGTTAAATGATTAGTAGTTCTTTAACAGCCATTAGCTCCTATAACATAGAAGAATCCTACAATGGAATATTTTCCCATGGTGGTTCAACACGGCTCAGTGTTTAGCTTCTCTAACAGAGTGCGTCTTTTGGTACCAAGATCTGACACTGGGCTAACTTCTTCTTTCCCCAACTAAGATTTAGAAAATGAAAATCAAATCCCAACCACTAAAAAAGAATGCAACTTTGCACACTTTAAACTTTAAAAATCCTTGAAATTAAATCATACAATCAAATTTACAGTAGTAAATAGATTTCGATTCCAATTGAGCTCTTGATTTATCAATTGAATATAATCAACAAAAACACAGGGAATGATTGGACAAAGCATTTACCTTTTCACGAGAACTTTTATGTTTCCTTTTATCATTTTTGTCGTCCAATTCATCTTCAGGTGCTAAAGACCCCATAAGCTGTTCACCAAAATCATCCAATTCAAGGCGTCTTCTACCACCATCCTTCTTCATCTTGTCCTGCCTCCGAACTTTGTCCCCATCTTCACCAATTTCACCATGCAATTCCAACAGAGACTCTTCAATATCAGACACCGAAACGGAATGAAGATTACTTCCTGTTGGTGGGCCAGGGGAATCAAGCTGACGAGTAAGCCCCAAACCATCCAATACATTGCCACGAGCTTTCAAATGACCAGATGACAATTTTCCTTCTCTATCATTCTCAGCATTTGAAGTAAAACTCATGCGATGAGGTTCACCAAAACGACCCCTTTCCCTATCCACATTATGCTCAAAACTTCTCCTCCTATTCCTAGACTCCCGATTCACTGCATCCTTTTGCTTTTGCTTGCCAGAAAAACCAGGTGGGGGTCGCCTCACTTCCCGTGATGGCGCCATTGTGCTATAATTACCTCCATGCTGATGTCTATCAGATCCACTGCCACCACTTCCTCTCCGTTCTTGCTCGTGATTCCGAGATGCACGCGAATTCGCTGGCGGATCCCGACTCAAATCGACAGAATTGCGAAACTCATTGTCCACACCATTCAATCTTCTATCTCCTACACTGATATCTCTTTCTTTCGACAATAAACCCTCTATTTTAGCCCTTGTAACTAAATTATCATGTGAACTGCCATTTGATACCCCCTCATTGTTTCGAATTTCACAAGGCAATGATCCAAACATGAGTTTATGTTCTTGCTGATGAGTTGAGATAGGTCTAGGATTCGTACCAGAAAATCCTAGCTTTCGGATGTCATCGCCGAATAATTGGTGATTGAGTTGGACAGGTTGGTGATGATGAGTCTGATTGAACCCAGGCGGAAGCGGAAGCGGAAGCGGAAGCGGAGGCGGAGAGGGCCAATTAGGATTTGAATTAGGGTTTTGGGGAGGTCCTCGGATGAAGTAGTTGTGTGGTGCGAACGGAGGCAATTGGGGCCAAGGAGGGTGGTAGGGAAGATCGTGACCGTTGTTGGATGGGAATGGCAGGAAGGGAAGGGTGGGGCCCACTGCTGCGACGGCAGGATCGTGAGTAAGTGACTCTGGCGTAGGTGGTGATGGTGTTGGCGGTGAAACTCCGGTGACTGCGTATGGTGGTGGTTGAAGGGGCGTTTGGTGTTGATGGGGAGGTTTTCGTAGCATTTTGAGGAGAAATTCACCCCCGTTTTCCGGCGGTTGCAGCGGCGCGTCGCCTTCACCGCCTAACATGGTGGTGGAGGATCGGAAGATTAGATGGTGAGAGACGTTTTAAAATTGAGGCAAACTAAAGAGAGCGAGTCACACATCTTGAAAGACAGAGAGAGAGAGAGAGAGAGAGAGCGAGCAGAAGAGAGTATGATCAACAGACCCAGATTGATAAACCCAGTTGTAAGTATTACTTTTTCCGGGTTTATAATTTCCAAAGCTTGATTAATTATCTAAGGAATATATAGAGTGTAATTACTTATACTGAAAGATATGGAGTGGACGACCTTTGCCTTTTTTTTCATCAATCTTGGTCTGCATGTGTATTGTATATGGTTGGATTTGGAACCGCTAGATGAATAGTTGAGGTTATCAAAGGTGTACAGTGTCGCGATCATTTAGTTGCTACGATGTAGGGAGTTACATTGTGTGATTTGTTTGTAATGAGGTGTGGGGCCTAATTCGAGGTCAACAAAGTGGACGACTTCTATAGTTCCTAGGTGGAGCGAGGAAAATAATGATAAAACTCCTGATGTATTTATGAAACCTCAAAAAGTCCATCCAGTTTAAAAAGAAAGGACTTTTTCCATGAAAATTCATTTTAGACCAGTAAAAATTTGTTAATTTTGAAATCTCATTTTAAGAAGTTAATATTTTTTAAGGATAAATTCATTATTTTACTAATTTGCTAATGTATTTTTTAATAAATTGATAATATTGTCCTATATTTTTTATTGGTCTCTCCTTCCATCACCACCACGTGACCTTCTACCACCTTTGTCATTGCCATCGCCATCGCCATCGCCACCGCAACTTTCCATCATCACCTTCCCGCCACCACAGCCATTGCCACCGCCACTTTCTATTACCATGGCCGCCACCACCGCCACTACTATCTCCTTCACCACCTTCCATAGCTAACACCACCGTCGTTGCCACCCTCAATCACGACCTTCTATCATTGCTACCACTGCCAACATCATTACATTTTACCACCACCACTCTTAACTGCCACCTTCCACCGTCATCGCAATTGCCTTCTGTCACTGCCACCACCAACATCGACATTTCACACTTCTTTTTGGAGACTTGCAATAATTACCAAGGATATGATATTGTTGTCAAGAAAAAAATAATCTAAAAATTATAAAGTAAAGAATAATCTAATAAGAATTCCTTTTAACTAAATTCCTTTCACGAAAACCTTATCAATGAAAGACATTAATATGAGAAAATTCTCCCAAACGGGGTATATCAAGTGATGAAATAATTATTCAAAGCCTATCTTTGGTAGCACCAATTCATCGTACTCTGACAACTTATAGAGTCTGATTTTATTTTATTTTTTTTATTTTATTTTTTATTTTTTGTGACAGTAAAAAAGTTAATAGAAAAATCACCCTTGCAATTTGAATGAACTAGATTTTTCAAATTCAAATTAGTAATTAAAGTTACACAAAATTGGGTCTACAAATAGAGAAAATGGAATCTGAAAAAGTAATAACACCAAGCGAGTGCTTTCAACTTTTTTACACTTTCCCTTCTTATTAAAGTATTCCATCAAAATCACTTTTCTCCTCGTTAAAATTTCTTAAACTAACATTATCATTTTTTTCTACAACAAAATAGGATACTTATCCAAAGAAAATGAAAATATTAAATTCATCAACAAAACTACAATTATAGAACATATTTTATCAAACATGAGACTTTTATATTAAGGCATTGAGAAAAAAAAAACTAAAATAAGTTACATTAACATTATGGATTCTCAAAACGAAGTTAAACCTTATTTTTCTTGTATAATTGTTTAATGTATGTAATTGAATCTTTACGCAAGTGCGCTAACAAGTGGAAACAAAATTAGGAAAAGAAATATTTTGAAGTTTAATTATTAATTAATACTAGGGAAAAAGTTTTTTGATTTTGCAGAATTTTATTAAACACTATTGATTAATCCGAATCCAAATATTAATTAATTATAGGGAAATATTTTAATTCAATATTTTAATTCTAAAATTTAACCTGTGGAAAGATCATTGTCCAAAATTTCTGTCAATTTTAACTTCAGCCGCCGCGTCCCTATTAATGAAAAAACATTTGTGTGGTAAGTACCATATTTTATGGTAGAAAAGTTGGTAATGTTAGTTTAGGAAACTTTAACAGGGAAAAAGGGGTTTTGCTTCTCTACCCCTAAAAAGTGTTTTTATTTTAAAAATTTGTGTTATGTATTTGATAGTCATTATAAGTATTTTTAATAGTTACCAAATTTAGTTAAGTAAAAGTTATAATTTAGAACTTATAAAAAATTACATTTTGAATAAAGATTGAATATTTTAGGTAATTCTTTTTTATTAAACAATTTTGTTCATTTTATTTTTTATAACAACAATTATACACATTCCTTAATAAAGTAGTTATTATCAAATATGATAACATTAAATTTAAGGATATTATTGTAAAATCAGCAATAGAAGTATTTAAGAAAAAGAGATAAAATTATTTTTTAAAATTATTATTATTATTATTTTGAGACTTACAAGGCAGCTTGTAGGTTTTGTTTAGAGAATAAATTCTCTTCATTATTCCGACTACAAGTTCAAACTAGATTAATTTTTTAATTGGACAACAGTTCTTTTAAAAAGGGAGGTTGAATATTGGAACATCTATAGAGGCATGCGCATGCAAGTGTTTACTTAACCTTTTTAAAAAAATAAAGTTCAAACAAGATTATAAAAACAAGATTTAATAAACAATGGTCAATTAGTGAGTTTCTCTTTGCCAGAAAAAAATAAAATAAAAAAAAATAAAAATTATACTCAGAAGTCACGTGACTATCATGGCCGGTGAGCTTACATTTTCAATATCAAATAAAAAAATTATTAACCTACTAATTATTTATTTATTTTTAAATTTTTTTATCACACACTTACTTACTTTCATTTTTAACCTTAATTGAAACTTTAGAAAACTAATTAATATTTCGATTAAATAAAAAATAGATTTACCCATAATTGTACAAAAAACAGATTCAGTGTCAAAAGTTATGAATGCGATTTCCTCCGCAAAAGCTAAAAACCTGAAGACTTGTTTGATATGTTTCGTGATTCTCAAAGCCAAGCTCATAACAGTGGCATTAATGTCTAGTTCACATGTTTGTGCCCAATTCGGTATGTAACTAAAAACCCACTCCACTCATTTCTTCATTTGGTGAATCCTAATTAGGGATTTTTGCTTCTTGTTCATAGAATCTGTAAATGCATTTGCCCACATGTATTATGTATATGCTTCTTGTTGATTTGAGTTGTACATAGTAAAGGTGATAATTTTTGGACTATATATTGCAATAATTAATTTCTAAGTCGTATTATTATTATTTATGCTATTGTAGAATGATTAGGGTTTTAAATTCCGGTTTGCATTTGTTGTAATAAGTAAATAAATAACTTCAAACAGTGGGGAAAATAATAAAATTAAGGGATAATGAATATATATTTGCTGTGCTGTCCTTGAAATGATCTTACCATCATCTCTATGATTAAACTGTAAAATTTGATTGCTATTCATTCCAATGACTCTGGCAAAGTTATATTTATGTTGGAGTGGCATTTTAGTGGCTTAAATTAGAAACTCTTGTTTGCAAATGTGTTGGGAGTTTCATATGTGCATATTTGAGTAGGCATATATATTGACTATTTAATGTAGAAAAGTTGTGTGAGGTACAGTTAGTTGTTTAATGTAGGAAGATTTTTTATTTTAATGTTAACACGCACGTCTAAGATTACTATTATCATGGAAGTACAAAACATTCTGCATCTTCTGCAACATCCTATTTTGGTCATTTTAGGAGAACAATTCGAAGATATAAAATGCTATTTAACATTTGAAGTGTGACAAGCACTAGCCTTACTCCACCATAACATAGCATTGATCTATTTAGTGTTTGGAAATTCCAAGGTTACAGAATAGAGAAATTGACGGTCACAGTTTAATTGCAATAGCCTTGAGTGGTAAGGCCTTCTGCAATGTAATCCCAAACTTGTCATTCATGTCAATGTCTTCTGGTTTCACTCCTCCTTCAAGCTTCCAATCGACAGAGTGCAAAAGAGAGGCCAACATGAGATGCACCATCCGAGAGGCCAATGGCATTCCAGGGCACACCCTTCGTCCTGCGCCAAAGGGAATTAGCTCGAAATCTTGCCCTCTAAAGTCCGTTTTATGCTCTAAGAACCTTTCTGGCAAAAATGAACTAGGGTTCAACCAAATGTTTGGATCACGCCCCATGGCCCAAACATTAACAAGGACTTGTGCATTTTTGGGCATAGTGAAACCACAAATTTGTATGTCAGCTTCAGCCTTGTGAGGAACAAGAAATGGGGCAACTGGATGCAATCGGAAGGTCTCTTTTACTACTGCTTGCAAGTAAGGGAGCCTTGGGATGCCTGATTCTTGAACTAGTCCATCCCTGCCAATGGCTTCCTCAAGCTCATTTCGTGTTTTTGCCATCGTTTCAGGTCTTTTCATTAGCTCTGTCATTGCCCATTCCAATGTGGCTGATGTTGTATCTGTCCCTGAAACAAATAAGTCCTAAAAACTAGAAGTATAAGTTTTGATGAACAATCTATTTTTACATTGGTCGTTTCAATGTTCAATAAGCATGTGCATATTTTCTGATAAGATAAGACTCAGCCACCAGAAGAATGAAATAGGGAATTGTGGGTCATAGCTCACCTGATAGATGAGTGAACAAGAATAGCCATAGTTCTTATTTCGAGGGCTTACTCATCATCCAATAAATGAAGAACCAAAATTGTCACACTCCTCGGTCCTCATAACCAAGTGTTGCATCTATAATGCAGTCATAAGATACATTATAGAAGCAACAATCAGTTTAGCGAAACAACTTAAAATAGTGCTGTGCACATTTCTTGACAAAATGGCCCTAAAATGATTATGAAGTTGATTTTTTCTTATATAGATTCATAGGATTTGGAAAAGTTGTTGTTCAAAAGGCACTATTAAGGTTAAAAAATTCCTCCATTCTAGATTAGAAATCACAATCATAGTTGTAAACAAAGTGGAACCATTTAACACGGGTCCGGCTTGTTGTATCCCATCGCTGGTGGTCCTATGCTTGGTGCATGTGCTTTGCACGGTGTCCCGGATTTAGTCGATACCCCAATTACCTTACAAAAAGAAAAAAGAAAACAAAAGGGTTGTTGGCCCTAATTTAGAAGTTTATTAGTAGGACAGTGTAGGGGCTTGGTAATTAAGGACCAAAAAGGCCACACACATGCTCATTTTCCGGCCATCGAAATGGCCGGACGACATTTTATCGTCCATTGTCAATTTCCGGGCACTATCTTATGTTTATAAGAATGTAACAAAAACTTGAGAATTTCTTTTTCATGGGTTCATCATCCCAACACACCAAAATTTTTTTAAAAAATTACTATAGAGTAGTGAAGTAAAGACTTTAAAATTAATTAATTGATACTTACCAAAAGCAAATGCTTTATGTCATTGAAGCTGATCCCAATATCATTTTCTTTGGTGAGATTAAGGAGCGTTCCTAATACATCATTGCCCAACCCAGAGGAAGCTCTTGATTGTAACCTTTGGTTGATAATTCCTTCAAATATCTCTAACAACTTTTCAAAATAAAATTTCATCTATCGCCGAAAATGTTGTGGGTCGATCAATTTAAGTAGAGGAAGATAGTCTGCAATATTAGGCTTCCCAACAAGTTCCATCATAGCCCGCACAATATCTTTGAATTATTGAGACGAGTTAGATTGATAATGAGCGAAATCAATAGAGAATAAAGTGTTTGATAGCAAATTAAGGGATGTGGTAAAGGCAGTTCGGCTAATATCCACAGCCTGACTACCAGTGCGGCTTTCATGCACATTGTCAACTAGTTCTTGCACCTTTTTCTGTGAAGGTCTTGGCTAGTATCTAGGACTTGGGTTGAAAACTACTCTTTGGATATCTTTCGGAGTTTTCGCCACTAATTTGATGCCGGCAGCCACACCATGGAGACTATGGAGTGATCGAGCGCATGGACGGAGTCGGGGATTACCCCGGCTAGAAAAGTTCAGGTGATGTTTTTGCAGCACTTCTTTGGCAATTTTGGGTGATGATACAACTATGGTAGTTATACTCCCTAGTTTGAGAGACATAATAGGACCGTAAGTTTTGGAAAGGGTGGATAGTGACTCATGGGGTTTGCTGCCGAGTGCTAAGAAGTTTCCAATTACCGGAAAAGCAAAAGGGCCCGGTTGGAGTCTGGCTCTGCTGGACCTCTTGCAAATTGGGTTGGAGACAAGGATATGAATTCATATCGACACAAAGAACAGCACAAGAACAAGAAAAAATGTGATGTAGTCCATTGGTGTTTGTTAATGAGTTGAGTACTGATGGAAATGATTTATTGGCAAATTGTCGCCAGAGCATCCATAACCTTATAGCAAGGACAATAGAAGCAAAAGCAAAATTGTGGATGTAATTCCATTGATGAGACTCATCCCTAACCTTATAGCAAGGACTTGGGCCGAACCACATGTGGTGAGACTTAGAGAGTGGATTCCACATGCATTTTACATAACACATGTTCTGCTTTGGTTCAAGAATTTGGCCAACTCTTATCAATTTCAGCCCTTTCATCTGTCTTGTCTATTTGAAGGGGAAAACAAAATCTCTCTTTGTCTATTCATCATTTAAACCTTATAGTGCGCAATATTCAATTGTCGCCAGAGAATCCCTAACCTCAATGGACAGTCAACAACGAAACATTAAAATTAATACAAATAACTCATTCTGCCTATTATTCTTGTTAAAAATTATTTTTGGAAAGAGTATTTAAATGTATTATATTGGTATCAATAAATAAAAAAACATTAGATAGGTCTATAAAAAAATGAAAATATCTTGGAATAATTTTAAATTTTTTTATTTTTTGAAAATTAAAATAGAAAAGAAAACCTAAAATGAAAATCATTTTAAAGAAAATCTATTTTTAAAAAAATTTTATATTAAGAGAAATTTTTATTACTATAACATGGTCCAGTTAGGATTTTTAGGTATTAAAAATTTTCAAAACTTATTAAACCTTTCAAAACATAGAATAATATTAATGGATACAGAATACGAGAAATATTATGCTATGTTTGGTACTCAAGAAGAGATGAGAAATGATAAGAATAGTTGAGAGAGAGAGAGAGAGAGGAAAAAAAAAAAACAAATGAAAAAATATTGTTAACCATTTATCATCTTTGCTTAATTACTAAAGAAAAATAAAGAAAATGATAGTAGGAAAAAAGAAAAAGAAAAAGAAAAAAAAAAGTATATTAAAGAAGATCAAAGTGATAAAAAACATCCCTAATGCTTACATTTTGGACAAATAACACCCCTATTGTTCATGTTGTGTATATAATTCCGTTTAAGTTTGAAAAAATGAACAAAAAGGGATTGAAGTCACTATTTCGTTAAAAATTTAGTCATGGACATTGTACTTGACATTTTTAAGATATTAAATTCCGAAAATAGTCATATGTCTTTCGATAATGCCTTTATATACATATACACTGAACCGAAAAAAGGGATGCTTTAGTCATTTCACATTTAATTTGTTTATTTATTTATTTTTTATTTAATTATAGATGAGCATTTTAATCTCTTCAATAGTCAAGTCCTTATTTGCTACAAAATTAAATGTTAGGGATTTTTTAGAACGTACAGGGAGTTACACGCTCTATATGTTTACCGCATGGTGTTTTTTGCTCGCAACCCTTTAAAGAGTTTACTGTACCATTTTTCATAGATTTTGTCTTTTATAAAAATAAAGACAATTGGGTATTAACAAAATTTTATTAAAAATGTTAGCATTTTCATCTATTTTTACAATGATAATATGTATAATTTGTATCCCTCTGAATTCCTCAATTTATTTTCTTTTCTTTTAAAAATTCAAAAAAACATAATATTTCATTTTCCTCCCTTATCTCTTATTATTATTATTTTTTATTTTTTATTTTGGTTCTTTTTTCATCCAATACCCTCCAACCAAACAGTGCCTTAAAAGACGCTTTTGCAGAATAGCATTTGCAAATATCCTGTGAATCTTAAAGCCAAACTCATAACAATATCATGTGCCTTAAATGGCATCATTAGTGATTATTATTAGGGTTTTATTATTTATGCTATATATGTAGAATTAATTATTAGGGTTTTAAAATTCAGTCACAGGTCTGCATTTTTTGTTATAACTTATAAGTATTAATAAATAACTTCATACGGTTGGGGATAATAAGATTTAAGAATAAAATTATGGTTCGCAATCGCGGTATGGGTTGCGGTGTAACGGACTCGGGCGAATATCGGTGTAAACCGGCCGAACTGGTCGATTCATGGGGGTGTTTAACGATATCAGTCTTATGACGTCCCAGATTTTTCGGTATTTTTCGGACATTTTTCGTTCTATTTTATTTATGCACGGGGATGCGTGCCACAGTATTCTGGGAGTTGTGTGGGATGTTTCCTCGGGCTTAGAACCCTTAGAAACTCAATTGGGTTCGTTTCAATCAATTTCGATTTTCGTGTTCAAGAGGTGCCGGGTGGCCCCCGAGACAGATTTTCATGTTTGAAAAATTTCTCGACATCACTGTGTTCTTCGTTTGCGTTGGAATTATCCGTTTTGCACTGCGTTACGTCGTTTGCGAGTGTTTGGGACTTAAACGGGCTGTTTTATGATCTCGGTTTTATCTAACAGGTTTACTCTAATGAGCTAGCCCCTTGGTTGGAGGATGAATGTGCCAATGTGGAACCTTTGGCTGTTTTGCAACCTGATTCTTTTGCAGATATAGGTAAGGATTGGGTGATTGATAATATAGGAACCATTAGCAAGTTGTTGGGTGTCTTATCATAGGGTAATAACGATCAAACTTTATTTATCCTTCATGATATAGTGGAAGGAAGAGAGATTGCTGTGACCACTGAGGTAATGAATACCAGGCTTCTATCATCTTGGAAAGGCGTACAGGAGGCCAAAAATCTAATTTCTGAAGTTAACTATGAAGGGAAGAAAAGGGTGGTGAAGGAAAGGGGAAGGACCAGAAGTAGGAGTTTAAAGAAGGAGGGAGGGGAGTTATTCTTATCTGGTTCTTAATGAAGTTACGAATTATTACTTGGAATGTTCGTGGTCTCAATGACCCGAATAAGATGAGGGTGCTGAAGGTAGCTTTAAGGAAATGGGGGGCTCAGGTGTTTTGTTTGCAAGAAACCAAGTTGGTATCCATTTTTGTCGGGGTGGTTAAAAGCTTGTGGGGAGGAAGGTTTGTGGAATGGGAGGCTTTGGATGCTACAAGTTCTTCGGATATAATTTTAGTTATGTGGGACAGCAGATGGTTGTCTAGAATGGATGTGTGGATGGGGAGATTTTCTATTTTCTGATAGTTTAAATGGGAAGAGGATAATTTCAGATGGGTCTTTTCTAGGGTCTATGGACCACTTGTTGATAATAAGAGACCTATTGTTTGGGAGGAGCTAAGCCATGTTCAAGGAATATGGTCTCTCCCTTGGTGTTTAGGTGGGGGCTTCAATTCTGTTAGATCCCCGTTTGAGAGGTCTACTGGGGGAAGGAGGTCTTTAGATATGGATCAGTTTTCTGACTTCATTGATGAGCATCTTCTCATTGATCTACCAATGGAAAGTGCAACCTTTACTTGGTCTAGTGGCAGGGATCCAATTACTCTCTCAAAACTGGACAGATTTTTGATCTCTGGGAAGTGGGAAGAAAAATTCTAGGATGTTGTTCAGGCGGTCTTAGCAAGGGTTATTTCTGATCATGTTCCTCTGGTTTTGGATTGTAGGGGTTGTATTATCGCAAAACCCCGTTTAGATTTGAGAATATGTGGTTGAGATCAGAAGATTTCCAAGGGAAAGTTCAATCTTGGTGGGAGGGAGCAATGGTTACAGGTGCACTCAGTTTCATATTAACACAGAAGTTAAGAGCTCTCAAATTCAATTTGAAGCAGTGGAATAAGGATGTTTTTGGGAATCTTGAATGGAGAAAGAATAGAGTCCTTGCTAAATTTTTTGAGATTGATTGTCTTGAGGAAGTAGGTAGAGATATGGAGTCTCTTTGTACTAGGAGAGCTTCCTGTCAGGCAGTTCTTACCGAGATTGCTAGTATGGAAGAGATTTTGTGGCTACAAAAATCCCGGGCTTTTTGGTTGAAAGAGGGGGATCGTAACACAATTTTTTTTCATAGATTAACTAATGTTTATAGAAGGAGTAATCATATTGGACGCATTCGGGTGGAAGGTGTGGAGCTGTAGAGGGAGGAAGAGGTGCATAATGAGATAGTTTCTTTTTATCAGAAGCTTTACACAAAATCATTAGGTTGGAGACCCAAACTTGATGGACTCCCTTTTAAGGCTATTTCTGAGTTGGAGAGAGATGGGTTAGAGCTTCATTTCACTGAAGAAGAAGTTCTAAAAGCCTTATCAAGTTGTAATGGGGATAAAGTTCCGAGGCCTGATGGGTTTACTATACGTTTTTGGATGGAAAATTGGGTGGTAGTGAGAGGTGAGGTGATGGGTACCTTTCAGGAGTTTCATTTTACTGGTGTCTTTGAGAAGTCGCTAAATGCATCATTTATTGCCCTCATCCCTAAGAAGGGAAGCGCTTCTGACATTAAGGATTTTCGTCGTATCAGTTTGGTGGGTTGTATTTACAAACTTATAGCTAAGGTGCTTGCTCAAAGGATGAAAGAAGTTATGGATATGATTATCTCAGACTCCCAGGATGCTTTTGTTGGAGGTCGGCAAATTCTTGATTTAGTTCTTATTGCAAGCGAATGTGTGGATTCAAGATTGCGTAGTGGTGTTCCTGAAATTCTATGCAAACTTGATGTTGAGAAAGCTTATAATCTTATTAACTGGACTTTTCTACTCTATTTGCTACAAAGAATGGGGTTTAGAAACAAATGGAGGAAATGGATTGAGACATGTCTTTCATCTGTCAAGTTCTTAATTCTTGTGAATGGTTCTCCTGCTGGTTTTTTTGGGTGTTCTCGGGGAATAAGACGAGGTGATCCATTGTCATCTTTCCTCTTTCTTATTGTTATGGAGGGTTTTAGCAGACTTATGCACAGGGCAGAGAATCTTGGAATCATTAAGGGATTCAGGGTGGGAAGAGATATAAACCATCAAGTGGAGATATCTCATTTGCTAAGATGACACTTTGGTTTTCTGTGATGCAAATGTGTCTCAACTTAGATATTTGAGGTGCATTCTGGCTTGTTTTCAGGCGGTTTTTGGGCTAAAGGTAAACGTGGCTAAGAGTGAGCTTGTTCTGGTTGGAAATGTTCAGGATATCTCTTTTTTAGCTGCAATACTTGACTGCAGGGTTAGTTCCTTTCCTATTCCTTATTTGGGTTTGCCTTTAGAGGTATCCTCAAGTTTAGTGGGGAGTTAGGATTCTGTGCTTGACAGGTATGCAAAGAGGTTGACAGGATGGAAAAAGTAATATTTGTCAAAGGGGGGCAAAGTAACTCTTATCAAGAGCACTTTATCTAGTCTTCCCACATATTTTCTTTCTATGTTCCAAATTCCTTGCTCCGTTGCTGAAAGGATTGAAAAAATTCAAAGGGATTTTCTTTGGGGCGGAAGGGGAGAAGAGTTCAAGTATCACCTTGTCAAATTGAAGCGAGTTTGCAAGCCTATGAAGTTGGGTGGCCTTGGTATTAGATGATTGATTCCTTTTAATTAAGCTCTCTTAGGCAATGGGTGTGGAGATTCGGGAAAGAAAGGCATCGTCCTTGGCGAAGGTTAGTATCTTGTCGGTATGGGGAAGACGTTGGCGGTTGGACTACACGCCCGGCTTCTATTACGGGAGGAGTTGGGGCTTGGAAATCCATTCGGAAGGGATGGGATGCTTTTTCTTCTCATATTAGATTCAAAGTTCGTGATGGTAGATGCGTCCGTTTCTAGGAAGATCTTTGGTGTGGGGATCAACCATTATTTCGCACATTTCCCAGATTATATAGTATTGCAGTTGACAAACATGCCTATGTGGTTGACTGTTATCGGCTTGATAATAGTAGAATTACGTGGAGTGTAAACTTTCGGCGGTCATTTCAAGACTGGGAGTTGAACGAGGTGAGTATTTTTCTTGACCAATTGTATCGACAAGAAGGAATTGGTACAGGCATGACAATTTGATATGGATTCCTTCTTCTCATGGTTATTTTGAAGTAAGATTCTTGTTCTTATGTTTGTCTAATTTTGTTAGCTTTGACTTCCCTTGGAAAACTATATGGCGCTCTTCGGCACCTACTAGGGTGGCATTCTTTGTGTGGACAACTGTGTGGGGTCAAATTCTGACGATTGATAATTTGAGGAAGAGGGGAAATTATATTGTTAAATGGTGCTGCCTTTGCAAGCAAGATGGGGAATCTGTTAATCATTTTCTAATGCATTGCCCTGTGGCGTACAATTGTTAGAATCTTATTCTTGGACTGTTTGGCATGTGTTGGATAATGCCACGTTCTATTAAGGATTTGATTCATGCCTGGATAGGATGTCGCGTGAGCAAGGGTGTGCGTGATTATTGGAGAAATGTCCCACATTGCGTCTGGTGGTGCATTTGGAAGGAGAGAAATAGTATAATGTTTGAAGGGAATGAGTCATCTCATACTGAAACTTGTTATTATTTGCTCTCTCTTTAGTTATGTGAAGAGAAGTTCTTGCCTTTCTTATGATGTTTTAATTACTTTTCTGGATTCTTTGGAGCCTTAGACCCCAATTCCTCTAATGTTTATGGGACGCGTTCCCCATTTGAATGCCTTTTTTTAATTTATTATTACTTATCCAAAAAAAAAAAGTGGGAGGTGGGACCTGCGGTTTAACCGATGTATATAAGAGTGGCTTAGCTTTTTTTTTTTTTTTTTGCCACATTTTTCATTCTTTCTCTTCTCAGCCGCACGATCCCTCTTTCCCCTCTCCTTTTTCTTTTTCTTCTCTTTTTTCATTTTTTACATACTTTAGGCATGGATTTCATTCTTGGGTGAGATTTTGATGACGCCATAGAAGGGAAGTTTGACGAGCATGTCGAGAGCTATGCACCTATAATTTATGATTTTGATTTGGAGTGTTCAATAAGATATGAAAAATGTTAGAAATAGTCGTTTCTTTTCTGATAAGATAAGACTCACTTCGGGAGAAGAATGAAATAGGGTATTGTGGGTCATAGCTCACCTGATAGATGAGTGAACAATAATAATCATAGTTCTTATTTCTTTGGCTTACTCATCATCCAAATAATGAAGAACCAAAATCGTCACACTCCTCAGTCCTCATAACCAAGTGTTGCTTCTATAATGCAGGCATAAAATACATTATAAAAGCAACAATCGGTTTAACGAAACAACTTAAAATAGTGTTGTGCATATTTCTTGACAAAATGGCCCTGAAATGATTATGAAGTTGATTTTTTCTTATATAGATTCATGGGATTTGGAAAAGTTGTTCAAAAGGCACTATTAAGGTTAAAAAATTCCTCTATTCTAGATTAGAAATCACAATCATAGTTGTAAACAAAGTGGAACCATGTAACATGGGTTCAGCTTGTTGCATCCCATGGCTGGTTGTCTTATGCTTGGTGCATATGCTTTGCACGGTGTCCCGGATTTAGTCAACACCCCAATTACCTTACAAAAAAAAAAAAAAAAAAAGGGAAGAAGAAGAAAGGGTCACACACATGCTCAATTTCTGGCCATTGAAATGGCCGGACGGCACTTTATCGACCATTATCAATTTTCGGGCACTATCTTATGTTTCTAAGAATGTAACAAAAACTTGAGAATTTCTTTTTCATGGGCTCATCATCCCAACACACCCAAAAAAAATAATAAAAATAAAAAAATAAAAAAAAATAAAAAAAATACTATAGAGTAGTGTAGTAAAAACTTTAAAAATAATTAATTGATACTTACCAGAAGCAAATGCTTTATGTCATTGAAGCTGATCCCACTATCATTTTCTTTGGTGAGATTAAGGAGAGTTCCTAATACATCATTGTAACCTTTGATTGATAATTTTTTCAAATATCTCTAACAACTTTTCAAAATAATATTTCATCTATCGCCAAAAATGTTGTAGGTCTATCAATTTAAGAAGAGGAAAATAGTCTGCAATATTAGGCTTCCCAACAAGTTCCATCACAGCCCACATAATATCTTTGAATTCTTGAGACGAGTTAGATTGATAATGAACCAAATCAATAGAGAAGAAAGTGTTTGACAGCAAATTAAGGGATGTGGTAAAGGTAGCTCGGCCAATATCCACAGCCTGACTACCAGTGCAGCTTTCATGCACGTAGTCAACCAGCTCTTGCACCTTTTTTTTGCGAAGGACTTGGCTACTATCTAGGACTTGGGTTGAAAACAAGTACTCCTTGCATATCTTTCGGAGTTTTCGCCACTTGTTTGATGCCGACATTCACACCATGGAGACTATGAAGTGATCAAGCGCGTGCACGGATTCGGGGATTACCCGGCTGGAGAAGTTCAGGTCATGTTTTTGCAACACTTCTTTGGCAATTTTGGGTGATGATATTACTATGGTAGTTATACTCCTTAGTTTGAGAGACATAATAGGACCATAAGTTTTGGATAGGGTGGCTAGTGACTCTGTTGGGAAACGTGCTAGTTTTAAAAACTTTTCGAGGGATTTAAATTCATAGATCTTGATTCATCACATAGAGACAAGTTTTACGCAAAAATAAAAATATGATGTATCATTCAATTAACAGATTGAATACTTACATCAAAGGTCTGAGTAAACCTTTAAAACTTTCCTCTAAAGTGAATGTTCTCACTTATTGTAGATCCCTTTTGCTAGACACCTTTTCCATGGATCTCTATCTTCTTGGTAATTGTTTTGCCTTTAGGAATCACTCATAAGCCTCCATGATTGACCTTGGAAAACTAGGCTTGTGGGAGCCTCCATTAGATGAGAGCATAAACCCTAATTTTCTAGAGAGAGAAAATAAATTCCTTTTTCTTTCTCATTAAAATCACCCCCTAAAATATACATAGACCATGTATATTTATAGGCAACATAAAAATAAAGAAAAGGACACAACAAATCCTTCTCCATCTCTAATTCATATGTCTCAAATCTAATATGATTCCAATATCAAGTTGGGCTATGAGTGAGAATCCATTGGGCCTTTTATTTTATTGGCTACAATGAATTAATAATTGGCCCGGTCCATGGACCCAATTCAATTAATTCATAAATTAATTTCTACTCCACTAAAAGAAATTAATTGAACTCCAATTAAATAATAAATAACCTCTAAGTCAATATTGCACTTTGACCCCTCTATGCATAATTAGTTATCGGATAAATAAAGTCATCAATCCGACTACTTAATTAATATATCTATTTTGGTACCTCTGATTATTTCTGACTCGATCACAATAAAACATTTATTTGACAAAAATAATAATTTAAATAAATAAATATATAATAAATCATTTTGTCTAAAAACACACGAAGACCTTCGAATTTACTTTGTGATCAACCATAATCAATACAAAATAAATACAAGTAGCAATGATGCAAATATTGAAAATATAACCCTCTAACTATTAATTACATAACTACCCAAAGTGTCGGTCTAAGGATCCCGAAGAATCCGCCAAACAAATCAAAGTAATTATTAATTAATAAAAGAGTCTATACTTTTCTCATGCTTAAGAGTCAAATGCCATGACGGTGATAGGGAGTAATTGCATACGACGGCTCTCGCAATATATCTCAACCTAACGCGGATCCAGTTCAAGTCTTAATTAATTATGAGTCCATCCATAATTACTGACTATGAACAATTTATAATTACTATTTATATATCATGCATTGATTGCCATCACATACATATATATAAATATTTTTTGTAATTACATGGACACTATCAATTTCATAGTGAATCGAAACATAATACATTGAATTCACCAATTATATAAATCATAAATATTTCAGATATGTCAGGAACATATGTCACTATAATCCAGATAGGAATTTGTTATGCCAGGGCATATAAATCCCAACAGCTCCCACTTGCCCTCATAGCCAATTCAAATTGCACCTAACTCCAATGTTATCCAGATGATGATCAAAATTATTGATCAATGACACCTTTGATAATGGATCAACAAAGTTGTGTTCCAATGCAATGTTCTAACTACAAGTGCATTTTCTTGCCGGACAATATCATGTAGAACATGATACTTCCTCTCAGTGTATCTTGTTCCTCTATTGAACCTTGGGTCATTGGTTTGGACTACTTCTGCACTATTGTCACAACATAGCTCAATAGGCAGGCTAGTATACTCCACAACCTCTAAATCAGTGAGATCAAACTAATAGGCTTCCTTTGCCGCCTTTAAGGCTGCAATATATTCCACCTACAGGTTTGAGTCAGCAGTTGAAATCTGCTTAACAATCTACCAACTGATCTCCCTTCCATTAAGTGAACATACACTAAGTCATGAACCTCATAGTATCTACTTTTGATTGAAAATCAGAACTAGCATACCTGACTAGGACCATATCATCACATCCATAAATGAGTATGATATCATTGATTATCCTTAGGTACTTAATGATATTTTTCACAATAAACCAGTTGTCAAGTCCAGTATTGGACTGATCTCTACTGACTATCCCTACTATGTAGCGGATGTCCTGTTTGGTATAGACCATGGCATATATGAGACTCTCATATGCCGAAACATATTGTTCCAGTCTCATTTGCTCAATCTCCTTTGATAGTCTTGAAAAACTACTTACTAGAGAGAGCTATCCATATCAATAAAGCAAGAACTCATTCTTTGAGTTATGCATACCAAACCTGGTCAAAACTTTATCAATTTAGGATTATTAAGATAAGCCTATTTTCCTTTTAACCTGATCTTGCAAAAGCTTGATCATAGGAATCTAGCTTACATCCTGAAAATCCTTCATTTAAAAGTAATTGAACAACTACCTCTTTATTGATGACAAAACTTCCACATCATTCTAAATGAGTAGGATGTCATCTATATATATAGAATTAGAAAAATAATGACATTCCCTTGTACACGCATGATTTATTCACTAAGAAATCTTCTGGTATCTTTTTGTAGATTAACTTGCCTTCCATAGGAATCACCCTACTAGAAAGTTCTACAAGATCCCAGAATTTATTAGAATACATAGATTCCAACTCTGATTTCATAGTAACTCACCAAAACGATCTGTATCCACATCGGTTCACGCTTCCGTGTAGCTTACTGGGTCCAACTCATGTTTAACAGGGATGTCCATAATGGTCTCACCTAAAAACATGATTCTATCGGTTGGATGATAATCCTCCCACTACATTAATGTACCGATGCAGGAATCTGTGTACTAGATGATGTTGACGCATCAATAGGGAATTCATCTATAATTCTAAATCTCTATACTAAGTGTGTTCATATGTGGTACATCTGGTACTCATACCAAATTCTCTAACATTATGCTACTAGGGTTGTGATTCATAATATGATTCTCCTATAGATAAACAGTGAGTGAAAACAATCAACTTTTATCTTTGAGATCATAAAATAATCCATCCTAGTGACATTTAGAGTAGCTATCAAATCTAGCATGCCTATGATCTGCTTCCAACTTACTTGTCCATATCAAGCGCACATGTGCAAGACTACCCCATATGTGCATATGATTCAAACTAATATTTAGTAAAAAAAAAACACAGCTCAACGGTATCCTTGAGACAGACTAAGATGGAATGCAGTTCATAATGCGCATCGATGTCATTAACGCTAAACTCTTAAATAAAAGAGATAATGAAGCATAGCTGATTATAGATCTAACTATGTTAAGTGAAATTCTGTTATTCCTATTTGACACCTAAATACATTTAGCGTCAATTGCGGAAAACTGGTACATAATACCCTCATTGACCATATAGTCTTTGCACTATCCGAAGAAATACTCATATCCTTGATCAGATCGAAGTGTCTTGATAAGTTTACCTAATCTGTACTCCACATCAGTCTTGACCCTCTCGGAATATACCAAAAGTATAAGACTTGTGTCGCAACAGGTAAATTTATCCAAAACGTGAGTAATCTTGCTTGGATGTTCACAAGACCACACGTGTCTGTGTGTACCGACTCTAATTGTTCTTTATGTCTATTTCATTTGGCTGATTAAGCCCTTAGAGTTATTTATCCTTTAAAACAGGATTCACAAGTTTGGTTTAGGCTCCTCTGCCTCACTAGGTAATAAACCTTCTTTGACCAATCTTTGAATCTCATTTTGATTGATTACAACCCAAAAATTGACACCGAAAAATACAATGAGGCAGGAATAACAAATTTTCTCTTAACATTCAATCTAGAGATGCAACATTAGTTTCTACATCCTGCAAATCTTAAGAGTTTGTGATTATAGTATATTAACCATATTTCAATGCACCAGAAGCAATCGCATATCTATTCAATTTTATAAAACCAGTTTTACAAAATAACAACACAGTTTTTATAAACCAATAGTGAAATAAGAATGAGATTGCGTTTCACTTCTGTGCATAAAGATAGTTCTCTAATACTAATATCCTCATACTGTCTAATTTCAGATGTAATAATCCCACTGACTTAACTACAACCTTGGCATTAGGTCAAAAAATAAATATATATCCATATCATCAAGGCTTCTGGATTCCTGAAATCCTTACAATAAATTGCAAACATGTTTAGTGGCTCCAGAATCTATCCATCAGGAATTAATAGACGCAACCACATAACATGGCTCAATGATTAAATATATATTTTCCTATGCCACGTCATTGCTTAAACAGTTCGTCCTTTAGTGTTTTAGTTAGCGACAAAAGAACAGTTTTCTTCGCCCTCAACATACACTGCCTTATTCCCTTTAACCTTTTTGAATACCGATGTTTTGTGCTAGTCTAGTCCTATTATCATCCTTTTTCTTTGCTTTGCCCGTCCACTTGGGCCTAGAAGAAGATGGTATAGACTAGGTTAGATTGATAGCAACACCCATACTCTTGATTATCCCTTCATCTGTTACCAATTCTATAAGAATATCAGCGAGTGTGAACTCAAACTGATTCCTTATTTAGTTTACTCTAACAGAGTCGAACAAGTTTGGTAACAAGGCAATAATCATGTCAACTTGAAACTTACCACCCAAGTCAGCCCTATTGATCTCCAGCTAATTTTAAATAATAAACAATCATTTTTCAAAATTCGATTTCATACTGGAATTCCTTGGGCTATCTTGATGCTATTCAAGTCTGATATAGTACTTTAGCATACTCTCTATCTAATATCACCAAAATATCTTATTGACATTTAACATGATGCTTGAAGAAAATAAAATAATATAAATGTTAGCTTTGGAGCGTATTCGAGGTAAACTCTAGAATATTGCACCAATTCATCTTATTTGCCTTATTTCACTTATTCAAAGCATTAATGTTCTCTTGGGTATCTTAAAGTAAAAGGATTAGGTTTTAGGAGTAGTAAATACATTTGTACCATCACGTTGTGAATAAAATATCTAAATTCCTTTTCTAGTCATTATAAATGAAGTCCACATACATTGAAATTAGCAAGCAGATAAAATGGATTAGACATAATTAGTCTGAATATAAATGCATTCATACAATATACAAGGTGAATTATTAATACTGTCATGCATATTTAAAATTAAAATGAGTTTGTTTATCACATAATATAATAAATCTCAATCGAACAAGAGATCATTATCATTATTGGTGAACAATCCCTTTTAATTAATGTGGGTCCCTCAACTCTGTAGCATAATAAATCAACCAATCAATATGTCAATAACTTATCCTGTTGGAAGGGTTAATTATTACTATTGTAGAGATTCATTTGCTATTAGGTGAGCACTTCCATTAAAATAATATGTGGGTCCCTTAACCACTGCATGAAAAATCGGATAACCAATATACCAATAACTTATTCGGTTGGCGAAATTCATTATTGTTATTGGCGGGCAAATCCCATCATCTCCATATTTCTTGAGACAATGTCTTGTCTATCTATATGAAATGATTCCCGATTATGTTTAACCTTTCTAAAATCACCTAGTGTAGACCACTCCGTTGGGGAGCTAACACTATTGATTTTAGATTGAGTGTATAATGTTATTAATGCTCTAATGAAAAATAAAACATTAAATATCTTGTCATTATAATCTAGACTCTTTAAATAATGCGTATGGCCTTATTTTTAAAGATCTAATTACAATGAACATTTAATATTATTATTTTCATGAGACAACCATTCTTGTAATATTAAGACTCTTCAAATCATGCGTGGGGCCTTATTTTTGAAGATCTAATTACAATGGTTTTAATAACGAAGGCCATGGGGTAATGTATAAAAATCCCCGCTCCCACTCAATTTTTAATCATTCATAATTAGGGTTTTAAATTTATCTATTTACATGATATAATGCATGCAAAATGTCTTGATTTTAATCCAATTAAATTTAGAAAATATTTGGACTTTAAACGATTCACTAATATTTAATTTGAGGCACACTTTAAAAATAATTTACAAAAATAATTTTTCGTTTCCCAATAAGTACTCTCAAATTAATTAGTAATCAAATCCAATTAATTTTCATAATTTAATTAATATAAATCAAGTCATTTAATTAAATATTATGGATCCAATGCATGAATAATAATAATAAACAATTAATTATTCCATGCATCAGTTAAATAAATAAATAACAGACAGAAGCAATTTAAATGGCCAATGGATTCAGCTTTTAACATTTATACGCTCTAAGTAATGCGCGATGGTCTATCATTAGCCGCGTCACATGGGATTATTTCCCATCAATCCCTCTTGATCTCTGGACAAAAACTTGCCGCCGACAACTCTCCGGTCGCCGGAAAATCGCCGAAAAATTCTAGAAATTAAATTAGGCCTTAAAAAATTCCAGAAAAATTCTGAAAAATTTCTAAAAAATCCCAAAAAATTCCTGAAGCCTAATTTAACCCTCTTGGACCTTCTTGAAGCTTCATAGCATCCTTTGACAAAGATTACATGGCTTTAAAAATATTTACAATTTGAAATACAATGGAAAAAATTAAAGTACATCATTGAACTTTCAAACGGCTAAATCAAAGCCTTAATTACATTCATCCAAAGATAAAATTACATTAATTTAACCTATAAGCTTCATCCATGGCCCAACCATACATCATCATTCATTCACAATTATTCATACATCATCATGTATCAATATATATCAACATATTAAATCATACATCAACATACATCAATAAAAATATATATGAATATAATTTTGGATCCATGAATGATGATTTTCATAAAATCATGATCTCTAATAATGAATCAAACCATGCTCTGATACCACTGTTGGAAAACGTGCTAGTTTTAAAAACTTTTAGAGGGATTTAAATTCATAGATCTTGATTCATCACATAGAGACAAGTTTTACGCAAAAATAAAAATATGATGTATCATTCAATTAACAGATTGAATACTTACATCAAAGGTCTGAGTAAACTTTTAAAACTTTCCTCTAAAGTGAATGTTCTCACTTATTGTAGATCCCTTTTGCTAGACACCTTTTCCATGGATCTCCATCTTCTTGGTAATTGTTTTGCCTTTAGGAATCACTCATAAGCCTCCATGAATGACCTTGGAAAACTAGGCTTGTGGGAGCCTCCATTAGATGAGAGCATAAACCCTAATTTTCTAGAGAGAGAAAATAAATTCCTTTTTCCTTCTCATTAAAATCACCCCCTAAAATATACATAGACCATGTATATTTATAGGCAACATAAAAATAAAGAAAAGGAAACAACAAATCCTTCTCCATCTCTAATTCATATGTCTCAAATCTAATATGATTCCAATATCAAGTTGGGTTATGAGTGAGAATCCATTAGGCCTATTATTTTATTGGCTGCAATGAATTAATAATTAGTCCGGTCCATGGACCCAATTCAATTAATTCATAAATTAATTTCTACTCCACTAAAAAAAAATAATTGAACTCCAATTAAATAATAAATAACCTCTAAGTCAATATTGCACTTTGACCCCTCTATGCATAATTAGTTATCGGATAAATAAAGCCATCAATCCGACTGTTTAATTAATATATCTATTTTGGTACCTCTTATTATTTCTGACTCGATCACAATAAAACATTTGTTTGACAAAAATAATAATTTAAATAAATAAATATATAATAAATCATTTTGTCTAAAAACACACGAAGGCCTTCGAATTTACTTTGTGATCAACCATAATCAATACAAAATAAATACAAGTAGCAATGATGCAAATATTGAAAATATAACCCTCTAACGATTAATTACATAACTACCCAAAGTGTCGGTCTAAGGATCCCGAAGAATCCGCCGAACAAATCAAAGTAATTATTAATTAATAAAAGAGTCTATACTTTTCTCATGCTTAAGAGTCAAATGCCATGACGGTGATAGGGAGTAATTGCATACGACGGCTCTCGCAATATATCTCAACCTAACGCGGATCCAGTTCAAGTCTTAATTAATTATGAGTCCATCCATAATTACTGACTATGAATAATTTATAATTACTATTTATATATCATGCATTGATTGCCATCATATACATATATATAAATATTTCTTATAATTACATGGACACTATCAATTTTATAGTGAATCGAAACATAATACATTGAATTCACCAATTATATAAATTATAAATATTTCAGATATGCCAGGAACATATGTCACTATAATCCAGATAGGAATTTGCTATGCCAGGACATATAAATCCCAACAGACTCATGGGATTTATTGCCAAGTGCTAATATGTTTCCGATCACCGGAAACCTGTTAGGGCCTGGTGGGAGTCTGGGAGTGCCAGGCCTCCGGCAAATTGGGCTGGAGACAAGGACATGAATGCATGTTGACACGAAGGACAGCACAAGCAGAATTGTGATGTATTCCATTTTTAGTCTCTCTGTTATCAGTTTCTGCTGCACAATTTACCTTTTGTGATATATTCAGCAACTTTTTACCGACAATTTATGCAAATTATTTTTGTGGACCAGAATTGTTGCGTGGTTCAAGCCAATACTTATCCACAGTTTACAAATTTTGACATATGAAGTAACAATGATAAAAATGACTTGTGCTTACGGCACCTTTATCTCAATACTCGTATTTCCACCACTCATTTTATGCATTTTTGTGCTCTAAAATATGCCAGTAAAATGAGCTCAATGTGCTAAATTGTCAATGGTCTTACTTATATGGGCTTGTGACTCCACATTCAACACTAGGGCCAGACTGATTAAACGGGCTCGATTGACCTGAATCCAAATCCAAGCCCATTTGCTGCCGTCCAACTCCTTGCATCTAATGTTTCATGCATTATAATTTACATTTCAAAATCAAAATAGCTCACACCCAATTGTTGCCGGTGTTCATTTTCAAAAACAGGTCCACCGGAGATTTACACAAATCAACCTTTTTATGTCCCCAATATATATTCAAAAAAATATATATATATAAATAATAAACCATTCTATATATATATATATATATATATATATATATGATAAACCACAGTAGCATATACACGGTAAACAGACTTCTAAAAGCACTATCGAGTCATCAAAACCTGGTTTTATAGAATTATCAATCCAATTATTAAATGGTAGAATTTCTCAAAGGTACTGCCACTGAATTTTCTCTATGAAATAGTTATGGCGGGTTGGATTAATAAAAAAATGTGAGAGATAATCCTAATATAATAATAATAATTATGAGTTTAATAGAAAGGTGGGAAAGTGGAATAAGGAATGAGTATGACTTTGACACGAATTGTAACGGATTGGGTGATTTGTAATCCGACCAAAAAATTTAAGTTATTTAGCGGAGTTAACATCCAACCTATTTGTATTAATTTCACTTTCCATCCAGATTCCATATGAGACACCTCTAACATTAGGACGCCCCATTAATTCATCTTATTGGTTAATGCCGTAGTATAAGAGAAATAAAATTTATTAAAGGCCTTATAAATGCATTCTATTGGCTGGTCTTAGGCGACCAGTTAATTGGCCTATTTGTTGAAATGATCTTACCATCATCTCCTCTATGATTACACAAAAAAGTGGAACTTTCTTCGTTGGAAAGCACAGAAGAAATGCGTTTCAAATACTATGAAAACTAATGATTAATCAGAAAAAGAAAATGTGATAGAGAGAAGAGAACCATGTTACAGATGCAGTATGTTCTGTATGCAGAAAAAAACATGTCTCTACTTATCTTATATAAAAAACCAACAACATGCCCTGCTCCAGTTAAAGGGTTCTACAACATCACACAGCTTAAAAACCTTTGCCATTTCACAGTCCTCCACAATTTATTGATATATATATATTTGTTAAATAGGCATATGGAGAAAGAAGAAAACTTAAAAGAGTACACCGAGCATAAGGTTACTTAACCCCCTTTTCACCTTTATTGGCTAAACTGAACATAAGGTGGAGTTCCTTCTAGTAGTGGGAGGGAAATCCCAAAGGGTACAGAAATTGACAGTCACAGTTTAATTGCAATAGCCTTGAGAGGCATGGCCTTCTGCATTGTAAGCCCGGTTTTATCATTCATGTCAATGTCTTCTGGTTTCACCCCTTCTTCAAGCTTCCAGTCGAACGACTGCAAAAGAGAGGCCAACATGAAGTGCAGCATCCGAGAGCCCAATGCCATTCCGGGGCACACCCTTCTTCCCGCCCCAAAGGGAATTAGCTCGAAATCTTGTCCTCTGAAGTCCGTTTCATGCTCTAAGAACCTTTCCGGCAAAAATGAATTTGGGTTCGACCAGATATTCGGATCGCGCCCCATAGCCCAAACATTAACAAGGACTTGTGCATTTTTGGGGACAGTGTAGCCACATATTTCTACATCAGCTTCAGCCTTGTGAGGAATTAGAAGTGGGGCAACTGGGTGCAACCTCAAGCTCTCTTTTACTACTGCTTGCAAGTAAGGGAGGGTTGGGATGTCTGATTCTTGAACTAGTCTATGTCCATCCCTGCCAATCACTTCTTCCAGCTCATTTCGAGCTTTTGCCATCGCGTCAGGCCTTTTCATTAGCTCTGCCATTGCCCATTCTACTGAGGCTGATGTTGTATCAGTCCCTGCAAGAAATAAGTCCTAACAAATAGAAGTGTTAGTTTCGATGACTAGCCACGAATCCTGTCACGTGGAGGGGATTCTTTGCACTCCTCTTGTATCATTAGTGTAATGTACTACATCGTATTGCCATAGTCACAAAATATGATACTATGAAATAACGATATAACGTAGTTATTACATAAACAATGTAAAGACGCATGATAGGTCATTCTCCTAAATCAATTTCCAGGCACTATATATTGTTTCTAACAATGTAACAAAAAACCTAGAGAATTTATTTTTCATGGGTTCATAATCCCAACACGCCAATCTAATTGACTTTCAAGAAGTTCAATAGTAGAGTGGTGAAGTAAAGACTTAAAACTTAATTAATTGATACTCACCAGAAGCAAATGCTTTAAGTCATTGATGCTGAACCCTTCAGTATCATTATCTTTGCTTTGATTGAGGAGCGTTCCTAATACATCATTGCCCAACCCAGAGGAAGAAGCTCTTGATTGTAACCTTTGGTTGATAATTGCTTCAAATATCTCTAGCAACTTTCCAAAATAAAATTTCATCTGTCGCCGAAAATGTTGTGGGTCGATCAATTTAAGTAGAGGAAAATAGTCTGCAACATTAGTCTTCCCAACAAGATCCATCACAGTCGACACAATGTCTTTGAATTCTTGAGATGAGTTGGCTTGATAATGAGCCAAATCAATAGAGAAGAAAGTGTTTGCTAGCAAATTAAGGGATGTGGTAAAGGCAGCTCGGCCAATATCCACAGCCTGACCACTGGTGCAGCTTTCATGCACGTAGTCAACTAGTTCTCTCACCTTTTTTCTGCGAAGGCCTTGGCTACTATCTAGGACTTGGGCTGAAAACAAGTACTCTTTGCATATCTTTCGGAGTTTTCGCCACTGGTTTGATGCCGGCAGCCACACAATGGAGACTATGGAGTGATCGAGCACCTTGACGGAGTCGGGGATTATCCGGCTGGAGATGTTCAGGTCATGTTTTTGCAGCACTTCTTTTGCAATTTTGGGTGATGATACAACTATGGTAGTTATACTCCCTAGTTTGAGAGACATAATAGGACCATAAGTTTTGGAAAGGGTGGCTAGTGACTCATGGGGTTTGTTGCCAAGTGCTAAGAAGTTTCCGATCACCGGAAAAGCATAAGGGCCCGGTGGGAGTCGGGCTGTGCTGGACCTCCTGAAAATTGGGTTGGAGACAAGGATATGAATGCATATAGACACAAAGGACAGCGCAAGAACAAGAAAAAATGTGATGTAGTCCATTGGCATTTGTTAATGAGTTGAATACTGATGGAAATGATTTATTTATTGGCAAATTAGCAAGGACGAAACACGTGTTCTGGCCGGACCACATTCTTTTTAGGTAACATGTGTTCTGCTTTGGTTCAATAATTTGGCCATCTCTCTTGTCAATTTAATTCAGTCCTTTCATCCGTCTTGTCTATTTGAAAAAAAATAAAAAAAAGGTTGAATTACGCAGCACCGACTGATGTTTGGTCATTTTTAAATAGATAAAGATTTTATTTTTAACTTTTATTTATATCTTAATTTACTTTTCGACTTCAAACACATGCAAATTAACTCTTTTATCTTTAATTTTTTAATATAAAATATCCTTAATCTTAAATGACATAAATGCCTCTCAACAATTTTGAGTTTCATCTCTCTCTACAATATATACACACAGACATCCCCAAGCTCGCCGTCACCAAAGGATTTTGATGATTCCGATTCCCTTGACCTCTCTGTCTTTGCTGAAAAGGGCCAGGTTAACCTCATTTCAACCCTCTTTCTCTCTCTACAATATATACACACACATACATATGCATGATAAGGAGCATTAATGGATTCTGAAAATGGGTTGACATCAGATTCCTCAGATTATCTCTCTCTTTTTTTTTTTCTCAAATATCTATTCAAATTTGGAGTGATGATGAATTAATGATGATGAACAGGGGACTTGTACTCATATTGAACCCATCTAATTAATGCTTTGCTTTTTGTATACCTACTTGAAATGGGTTTTCCTTAGATTATGCTTTTTTTTTTTTTTTTTTTTCCCTCTTATTGATGTAAATGATTGTAGATTGCGCGTAGAGATTACCCACATTCAAGGCATGTATCTGTGAAATTTCCCTTTGAGAAGACGCCTCATGAGAGCTACTGTGAACGATGACCTTCTAATTTCGACGAGCGTGATACCGCCGGTGCAATTTTGGCATCGAGATCGAGTATCCGGGTTCTCCGAGGCCATCATCGCCGGTGATTCACAGCCGCCGTTCTGAGCTCGCCCAGCCACCGCCACCTCCAATCCACAACCCAAAACGATACGTACCCTGGTTCGCACTTCGCAGCCGCCGTGTGTATATATATATATATATATGGATGAGATTGATGTGTGTGTATATATAAATAGATATAGAGATTGATGGGTGGAATTGAGGGGATGGTCTGAGCAGCAGCAGCAGGAGGAGGAGGATGTTGGGGGTAACTTGGTCACAAAAATAATCAATAACATGTTAAAGGGTAACATAGTCGTTAATTACCTCAAAACTACAACGACTCTGTCAAAATTTAACATTTGAGCTATAAGCAAAATGTTAAACCATTAATTTAAAAGTCAAAAACAAAATCTTCACCTATCTGGTATATGACCTAAATTCAAGAGATATAACTGTAATTTACTCAAAAAAAAAAAAAAAAAAAAAAAAAAAAAATGTCTTGTCTATTTGAAAAAATGCCTTCCAGCGCACTATCCAATTGTCGGCAGAGCATCCCTAACCTCGAAGTACAGTCAACCACGAAAACATTAGAATTAATACAAACAAAAAGTATTTATATTTGTATAAATAAATAAAAAAATAAACATTAGATAGGTCTATAAAAAAATAAAAATATTTTGGAATAATTTTTAAAATTTTTTATTTTTTGAAAATTAAAATAGAAAAGAAAACCTAAATAAAAATCATTTTAAAAAATCTAAAATTTTTAAATTTTATATTAAGAGAAATTTTTATTACTACTGTATAACGTGGTCTAGTTAGGACTTTTAGGTTTTAGGTCAATTTTTTTTTGTTAAAAAAATAATAATAAATAATATTTTATCCAATTTGCCGGGAAATTAATTTACTATGTACCATTGTATTTTCTTTATGACAATGTTATCACAAGGTATTTATTTTACATGGCAGATAGCTAGTGAATTAATTACATGACATCTATGAAGCACGAACACGGACACAAGATACGAGTACGATATGACACGGATATCGCGATACGATAAATGTCAAAAAAATAGGACACGAACACGGCATAGATACTGTAATAAAATAATAATATAATTAATATTATATATATATATAATATTTACTTTTACTTAATTTCTTATATATATTAATAAATACAAACTCATTTATATTAGGCCAATCATCTTTTTTTTCAAAAACATAAAGTCAATAGCATATATTATATTAAAAAAAAAAAAAAAAAACAAATATAGAGAGAGCACTATTTATAAAATAAAATATGTGTGTGTGTACATAAAAGAAATAACACACTTACAGACTTACCTAACCCCCCTCCCCCTTCTCTCCCCAATCACTTTTTTCAATGACCCACTCACCCACGTCTCTGCTCCTACCTTACCTCTATCTTCACAATTTGAGATCTTAGATCTATCATTTTTTTCAATGACCTACTCACCCACGTCTCTGCTCCTACCTTACCTCTATCTTAACAATTTGAGATCTTAGATCTATCATTTTTTTCAATGACCTACTCACCCACGTCTCTGCTCCTACCTTACCTCTATCTTCACAATTTGAGATCTCAGATCTATAAACACAAAAGCAATCAATATTATGCCATCGTCTTCCCCCATAGTTTCCGATCATTCTCTTACGTCTTTCTATCTTCACAATTTTTACATCTATAGATACATCAAACAAATTTCGATTTCAGTATATATATATATATATATGATACCATGTTGCACTGGTTTGGCTCCCTTCTCAACTTCTTCCTCTCTGGCTTTCTTCATCCTCTTCCTTCAACTGCAGGCAAAAGAGGCACGGTGAAATAGCTTAGTCCAGAGATGAGAAGGCCGTGTCCGCTCAGATCAGTGCGTGTCCGATCAGTGTCCGATCGGTGTTCGGCCGTGTCCGTTTGGTGTCCGACTGCATCAAATATATAAAAAATGCAGGACATGGTTAGAACGTGTTGGACACGAGTCCAAGTCTGGGATACGTGTGTCCGTGTCAGACACGTGTCTGACACCGGTACTTCGACCCTTAGAGCTGCGTCGGTGCTTCATAGCTTCACATATATGGCTGTTAAATTTTTTTAAAACTTATTAATCCTTTAAAAACATATAATAATATTAATGGATACAAAATACGAGAAATATTAGGTTATGTTTGGTACTTAAGAAAAAATGAGAAATGATGAGAATAATTAAGAGAGAGAAAAAAAAAAAATGCAAATGAAAAGACATTGCTAACCATTTATCATCTTTGATTAATTACTAAAGAAAAAAAAAAAGAAAAAAAAAAAAAAAAGGAAAGTATTTTAAAGAAGGGCAAAGTGAGAAAAACCACCCCTAATGCTTACATTTTAGACAAATAATACCTTTATTGTTCATGTTGTATATATAATTCCGTTTAAGTTTAAAAAAATAAACAAAAAAGGGTTGAAGTCACTATTTCATTAAAAATTTAGTCATGGACATTGTACATGACATTTTTAAAATATAAAATTCCGAAAATGCTCATATGTCTTTCGATATTGCCCTCATATTACTGAACTGAAAAGAGGGACGCTTTAGTCATTTCATATTTAATTAGTTTTTTTTACTTATTTTTTATTTAATTATAAATGAGCATTTTAATATTTTCAGTAGTTAAGTCCTTATTTGTTCCAAAATTAAATGTTTGCGATTTTTTAGAACGTAGAGGGAGTTATACGCTCTATATGTATACCACATTGTGTTTTTTGCTTGCAACCCTTTAAAGAGTTTACAGTTCCATTTTTCATAGATTTTGTATTTTATAAAATAAAGACAATTTTGGTATTAACAAAATTTTATTAAAAATGTTAGCATTTTCATCCATTTTTACAAGGATAACATGTATAATTTGTATCCTTTTGAATTCCTCCATTTATTTTCTTTTCTTTTAAAAATTCGTAAAAACATAATATTTCATTTTTCTCCCTTACCTTTTTTTTTTTTTTTTCAACCAAACTATGCCTTAAAAGGCGCTTTTGCAGAATAGCGTTTGTAATATCCTGTAAATCTCAAAGCCAAGCTCATAACAATATCATGTGCCTTAAATGACATCTTTAGTGTATACTTCGCGTTTGCAATATCCTGTGCCTTAAATGGCATTAGTGTTGCTTCGAATTTGTTTGTGCCCAATTTGGTATGTAAAACCCCATTCTACTTCATTCCTTCATTTGGTGAATCCCTAAGGGTCCGATTGGTTAGCGTCAAGTAACTAAAAAAGAAAAGAAAAGGAAAATATTTAAAAAATTTTGAAGTTTGGTTAGAGAGAAAGTGAAAGTTTTGAGGAAAGTATAATTCCTACATCTAAAAATTTTTCTCAAAATTTTTCGTGCAAAAAACACAGGGAAATTTACTTTCTCGCAAAACTTGTGCACTTTATATATTACTTTCCTATTATATCCATGTTAGTTGTCTCTCTTCTTCTTTACTTAATTACATAGTGTTCTTTGAAAAGGATAGCTTCTTTCTTCTGTAAATTGCTTTTTTATAAAATCATGTATTACTAATTAAATTGTTTGTATTTTTTATATGTGCATCCAAAATTAATTAATTTTTTCTTTTTATTACTGAATTATTTTTTTTCATTTTTTTTAAATGTCTTAAATAAGTAAAATATTTTTTTCTATAATTGATAATGATTAAGAGTTATTATATATATACATAACTATTTGTTGATAACAAGAGTGTTAGGTGAAAAATAGTCTATATTATTTTAACACAATTTGTTTCATACCTAGCATCAAACATTATCTTGAAATAAATAATTGATAATTCGTAAATAGTTTACATAATCTATCTATGACTTTATTTTCTCAGTGAGAAAGTTATAATTAGATATATAGTATCTAGTTACATTATTTACAAATAAATAATAAATAATAAAATTAAAACTAACATAAAGAGAAAATAAATACTTGAACTTTGATAGTCCACTTTACCAAAAACTTATTTTTCTTACCTTAAAAAATAAAAGATCGAGAATTCAAGTTTACACGGGAACAAGTGAATATATAGAAAGAGAGATGAGAAAGCAAAAAAAATTGTATTATGATATCACATATTATTCTATTCCATATTTCACTATTTCCTTACTAAAATAAATAATTAAGTATAAATAATATTTATCAAACATAAATTTATTTATTTATTTACTATTTAAAATTATAAGGTTATTTTCGGTAAGTACAATCTTTTTCTTTTCCTTTTCATGCTATCAAAACTAATAAAATAATATTTTTTTACAACTTTCTTCAAAATATTTCCTGTTAACCAAATGTATGATAAAAACTTGATTTTCCTTTCTTTCACTTTCACTTTCACTTTCCATAAAATTTTCTGTCTAACCAAACACACGCACATATGCCTCTACTGATTTTTATAGGGCTTTTTGGTTCTTTCTCAAGTCCCCCCCCCCCCCCCCCCCCCCCCCCCCGCCTCTACTGAGACTTGAACCCTTGACCTCCCTTTAGAAAGTGGCCCGATACCGCTAGGTGGCCGGGGCGATGTGTCGCCACACCACCACCGTTAAGCTTGAAAAGTGCGTGGATTATAAGGCGAGGGCCAAGAGTTTTACATTTATAGAAGCCACTACTACCTTTCACTAAAAATATAGCTAGGGCGAGTAGGGATCATCTCTAGGGATTTGTGAGGATTGAGCAATGTCGTGGAATCGTTATTAGGGCTAGTAAGTCGAGTGATCAAACAAATGGTTGGTTGGTTAATTAAACTAGAGAGCAACTAAATTAAACGAAGTAATTGAATGTGACAAAGAGTAAGTAAGAGAGAGAGATTTTGGGGTTTAGAGATCACCACCAAACAATGCATTTCTATATCATTGACAAGTGATTAATGAGGGCAAATGGTGTGTTGTAATATTGGTGTGTGTGTGTGTTTGGTTGATTCAACAAGCAAGGATGACTAGTTAAGCATGTATTGTCTAAACATCATGTGAAAGGCACAATATATCTAAGCAATGAAGCCTATATTGTCTAAATAACATGTGAAAGGCACAATAGATCAAAGCAAGTCATTAATCCTTTCATTAAGCTCACAATCCAAATACAACACAAGGATAGAGACATATGCTACTTGCATTCAAAAGTTTGGATCATCAAACAACAAGCATAGATTGTCCTCCTATTTAACACTACACTACAACTACAATAATAGCATGAAAATAAACTAGGGGAGATGCACAATCCATTAAGGAATAAGTATGAACCATCAAGAGAATCACAAGAGCATTCCTTTAAGCACTATATTTTGACAATCTCCAAATCTATAGCATCAATACACATAGACATGCATCAATAACACAAAATTTAGAGACAAGCACATGAACATCTATTCTAACATACATAGACAGGTGGATAGAATGAAATGATCAATTGGAAGCATTAAACCACATAAATCATGGAATAAACAAAATCCAAATATATCAAAGTGTCAAAACATTAATTACAATACTAATCCCTTAATAATACACAAGATTAAGATATAGAAAGCATGCTTGGGGCTAACTCTAGCCCCAAGAGGATGTCTAGCCACTCATGGTGATGTTGCTCCAACCCTCAAGGGCTAACTCCATGGTTGAAATCTGCTCCTTGTTAATGAAGAACTCCAATGGTGTCTCTAGTTTCCTCTTCCTTTAAACTTCCTCTCCAAGAGATTAAACCCTAGAATAGTCTATATGCTCAAAAAGTGCATTATATTCCTTTTATAGGTAGGTCAAGTGGCACACAAAATGAGCTGGGGTCGTGCAAAGAATATTATCTAATGATTGGATAGAGGACAGATTGCACAAGCTGGAATTTTAACTTTTTCGCACTGGAAGAAGTTCGATCGATCAAACCTTGGACTTGGATCGATCGAACTGGCTGAAATCTATCGAACTTAGGCTGGATCGATCCAACTGGTTGAGCTTTTTGGGAAAAAGAAAAATTTGAGATATTTTGGAGAGATATTTATGGAAAAATGACAAAAGTGGTTAGTGGGTGGTATAGCTGTGGATATGATCAATCATTTGAATAAGGATAAAAGTGTTCGATTGATCGAAGGGTGGTGTTGGATCGATCAAACTTTTGGACTTTATGCTTTTGGGTTAATGCTTGGATCTATCTTGAAGTGCTGAGATCGATCATTGTTTGATCGATCGAAGGGTGGTGTTGGATCGATCGAACTTTTGGACTTTATGCTTTTGGGCTAATGCTTGGATCTATCTTGAAGTGCTGAGATCGATAATTGTTCGATTAATCGAACCTTAAACTTGGATCGATCGAACTTTGCTGCTTCCCACATTTGGCTTCATTTGCTTCCCTCTTTCTCCACTTTGCTCTTTTCTTTGTTTAATCCCAGAATTGCTTCAATTAAGCTCTTATTTGGCTGAGTTAGCTTATTTTCGGAATAAGTGCCTGAAAATGGAAATAATACGAAATCAATCTAAAACAGTAAAGTAAGATAGATAAAGGTACTAGAATGCTTAAGCTTAAGGAGTTTAAATACGCACTTTTCAGCGCTCATCACTAGGCCACTTGTCTGTTGATTCAAGTCCCTCTTCGTTTCCCTTTCTTGCAAATTTTATACTCTAGCTTGTAACTTCTTGTTGATTTGAAATGTACATAGTAAATTAAGATGATATTTTTAGACTATATTAATTAATTTATAAGTTGTTTGCATTATTTATGCTATATATGTAGAATTAATGATTAGGGTTTTAAAATTCAGTCATGGGTTTGCATTTTTTGTTATAAGCTATGTAGCACGGATACGGATACGGGATACGAATACATCGACACGTCAAATTTTAAAAAAATAGGATACGAGTACGGCGTGGACATGACTACATATAAATATAAATATTTATTTTTATACGTTTATTCTGTAATACTATTATAAAATTTTAATTCATTTATAATTTCTATACTAAGAGTTGCTCTAAAATAAATTAGAAAATAAAATTATATCATTATTGTAATAATTTTTATATCATATATACCATTATTTTATTATTTTGTCATAATAATATTCATATTATTTTAAAGATTACTAAGTAAACTTGTGTTATAAATATCCGGGAAGTGTCGGCGAAGTGTCTGGGAAGTTTCAGCAAAGTGTTCGAAATAATAAAATTAATTTTTATTTATGAACACATATATGAAGTGTCAAACAAGTATTCAAGGAGTGTCAGTATCCGACACGGGTACGGCTTCTTTATAGAAGTGTCCGTGCTTCCTAGGTTATAAGTATAAATAAATAACTTCATACTGTCGGGGATAATAAGATTTAAGAATAAAATTATGGTTCGTAGTTGTAGAATGGGTTGCAGTGTAACGGACTAAGGCGAATATCGATGTAAACCGGCCGAACTGGCCGATTTATGGGGGTGTTTAACGATATCAGTCTTGTGACGTCCTGGATTTCTCAGTATTTTTCGGCTATTTTTCGTTTTATTTTATTTGTGCACGGGGATGTATGCCACGGTATTCTAAGAGTTGCGTGGGATGTTTCTTCGGGCTGAGAACCTTTAGAAACTCATTTGGGTTCATTTCGGTCAGTTTCAATTTTCGTGGTTCGGGAGGTGTTGAGTGGGCCCTGCGACAGATTTCCGTGTTCAGGAAATTTCTCGACATCACCGTGTTCTTCGTTTGCGTTGGGATTATCAGTTTTGCATTGCATTGCGTCGTTTGCGAGTATTTGGGACTTAAATGAACTATTTTAACGTTTAAGTAGGAGACGGGACACGCGGTTTGACCATTGTATATAAAGGTGGCTTAGCTTATTTTTTTTAGCCACATTTTTCATCTTTCTCCTCTCAACTGCACTATCTCTCTCTCCCTTCTCCCTTTTCTATTTCTTTTCTTTTTCATTTTTTACATACTTCAGGCATGGCTTTCATTTAGCTCAGGTGAGATTTTGATGATGATGTAAAAAGGAAGTTTGACGAGCATGTCGAGAGTTACGTGCCTATAATTTCGGATTTTGATTTGGATCATTTTAGAGAATTTGGATGAAGACGAAATTCGGATTTTGGAGGCGCTGTAGAGGATTATTTGACCTCCTTCGCCTCTTCTTTTATCCTACGGAGTCAGTTTCACAAGATGAGCAATTTGGTTTCGGTGGGATTAGGATTTTCATCCTAATTTGAGGTAGGGGTGTCTAATTTATGGAGTCCTTAATTAGTTGTTTGTGAGTCCTTATGTGTTGATTGCATATTGGCATGCTATGGATATCATGTTATAGTCATTTAATTGATTATGTGAAAATTTAAGTAAATGAAAATGAAAAGATATTGTGAACCAATACCGGGTAATATCGGGTATATAAGCGTAATTTTAAATTCAGAGATTAATCGTATTCTGACAACTTTGATATTTTTTTGGGTGATAGTAAAAAAGTTGATAGATAAATCACCCTTGCAATTTATATGAAATAGAATTTTGAAAAAAAGTATTCCATTAAGAGGGGTAATTAAGTTAAATTCATTTTGTATCGTACAACAAATGAATAATACCAAGCACGTGCTTTCAACTTTTTTACACTTTGCCTTCTTATTAAAGTTTTCCATCAAAACCACTTTTCTCCTTGTTAAAATTTCCTAAACTATCATTACCATTTTTTTCTACAATAAAATACGATACTTATCCAAAAAATATGAAAATATTAAATTCATCAACAAAATTACAATTATAGAACACATTTTATCAAACATGAGACTTTCATATTAAGGCATTAAGAAAAAAACTAAAATAAGTTACATTACATTATTGCAAACTAAAATAAGTTACATTAACATTATGGATTCTCAAAACGAAGTTAAACCTTATTTTTCTTGTATAATTGTTTAATGTATGTAATTGAATCTTTATGCAAATGCACTAACAAGTGGAAACAAAATTAGGAAAAGAGATATTTTGAAGTTCAATTCTTAATTAATACTAGGGAAAAAGTTTTTTGATTTTGCAGAATTTAATTAAATACTATTGATTAATCCGAATCCAAATATTAATTAATACTAGGGAAATGTTTTTTTTTTTTTTTTTTTTCAATATTTTAATTCTAAAATTTAACTTGTGAAAAGATCATTGTCCAAAATTTCTGTCAATATTAACTTCAGCCGCCGCGTCCTTATTCATGAAAAAACATTTTTTTTCTTTTTTTTTTTTTGTAAGTACCATCTTTTATGGTAGAAAATTTGGTAATGTTAGTTCAGGAAACTTTAATGAGGAGAAAAGTGGTTTTGCGTTTTTACTCTTTAAAAGTGTTTTTATTTTAAAAAGGAAAATGATTATTACACTAAATAGTTGCAGTGAATTGTTAAACTTATTCTTTTAATTGGTTAATTATATAACAAATAAGGAAGTGAAGCTTTCAACTTAGTTGTATTTAGTATAAATTGCCTATTAAAAATTGTTTCCAAATTTAGTTCGGTAGAGCGTTTGAATGAAGTTTTTGAGTGGAGGTTAAATATTTTAGGTAACATTTTTTCATTAGACAATTTTGTCTATTTTATTTTTTATAACAACAATTATCAAATATGATAACAAGTAGTTATTATCAAATAGAGTAATAATACTTTCACCAATTCCTTAATATACTATGCATAAATAACTAATTAGAAACATTCGGTGCAATTATCAATACTCTTATTATATATATACATATAAATTGAAAATCAGTAATTAATCATAATATTTTATTTCATAGTAACGATACTTGCACCGATTTGTTGTATCGAATGTTTCTGATTGGTTATTTATGCATAATACATGTAAGTGGAGAGCCCCACTTCTTTATTTATGCAATTTGTTGTAATGAATTGTCAGACATATTTGTTTTAATAGATCCATTTATGCATAAATAAAGAAGTGGGGTCTTCCATTTACATGTACTGTGCATAAATAATCAATCAGAAACATTTGGTGCAACAAATCGGTGCAAGTATCATTACTCTTTCAAATATGATAACATCATATTACATGATATTATTATAAAATCTAGAAGTATTTAAAAAAACTTTTGTTACCAAATAAATTTAAAAATAATTTAATTGTGATAAATACTTATTATAATATGTTACCAAATACCTAATATGTTTTTTATTGACTGTAATTTTTGACAGCTCTATTGATAATTTTTTTATTTTTTATTTTTTATTCAAACATCAACCCCAAACGGACTCTAAAAAAGAAAAAAAAAGAAAAGCAAGTTTGCAATATTGCAATATGACAATAAGATTAAATTTAATGATCACTATTCTTGCTCACCGATCAGGAATTGAAACACATTCCCATTTATCATATTTAAAGTCCTTTTTGATAAAATTATATAAAGTGTTTAGTGATTCATTTTATAAAACACTTTTCATAAGTAGAGTAATTTTTAATTTTTAATTTATTTGACAACAGCATTGATTAAAACACTTTTTATTAATCATGTAATAATTAATGAGGTGTTTTTATATTTGATAGTAGAAAGACTTTAAGAAAAAGAGATAAAATTATTTTTTAAAAAAATTTTCTCTTTGTTTTTTTGAGACTTAGGAAGGCAGCTTGCAGGTTTTGTTAATAAACCCCCTTTTTTATTCCGACTAAAATTTCAGATCTGATCAATTTTTAAGTGGGTAAAAGAACTGATACAAGCCCCCCTTTTGAAAAGGGAGGTTGGATATTCGAACCACTACAGTGGCATGCACATGCACTTGTTTGCTCGACCTTTCCAAAAAAAAAAAAATTCAAACTAGATTATAAAAACAAGATTTAATAAACAATGGTCAATTAGTGAATTTCTCTTTGTCAGAAAAAGAAAAAGAAAAATAAAATTATACTCAAAAGTCACGTGACTATCATGGTGAGCTTACATTTTCAATATCAAAAAAAAAAATTATTAACCTACTAATTATTTATTTATTTATAAATTTTTTATTACACACTTACTTTCATTTTTAACCGTAATTGAGACTTTAGAAAACTTATTAATATTTCGATTAAATCAAAATAGATTTACCCGTGTACAAAAAACAGATTCAGTGTCAAAAATTTTCAACGCGCTTTTCCTCCGCAAAAGCTAAAAACCTGAAGACTTGTTTGATATGTTTCGTGATTCTCAAAGCCAAGCTCGTAACAGTGGCATTAATGCCTACTTCACATGTTTGTGCCCAATTCGGTATGTAACCAAAACCCCACTCCACTCATTTCTTCATTTGGTGAATCCTAATTAGGGCTTTTTGCTTCTTGTTTATAGATGTAAATGCATTTGCCCACATGTATATGCTTCTTGTTGATTTGAGTTGTACATAGTAAAGGTGATAATTTTTGGACTATATATTGCAGTAATTAATTTCTAAGTTGTATTATTATTATTTATGCTATTGTAGAATGATTAGGGTTTTAAAATTCCGGTTTGCATTTGTTGTAATGAGTAAATAAAGGCATTTTAGTCGCTTAAATTAGAAACTCTCGTTTGCAAATGTGTTTTCATTTCCATGTAAAGATCATTTCCTTCGCGAATACGTTCACCAACTCCGTCCCCCTAGCTTTGGCAATATTGTTAATCAATTCCACAATGAGTACTGTTTTACCCACTCCCGCTACTCCGAACAATCCAATTTTTCCTCCACGTCGATAAGGGGCTAAAAAATCTACTGGGAGTTTCATATGTGCATATTTGAGTAGGCATATATATTGACTATTTAATGTAGAAAAGTTGTGAGAGGTACAGTTAGTTGTTTAATGTAGGAAGATTTTTTTTATTTTTATTTTAATGTTAACTCGCACCTCTAAGATTACTATTGTCATGGAAGTACAATACTTTCTCCGTCTTCTGCAACAACCCAGATTGAAGAAAAGTTGAAGATAAAAGATACATTTATTTTGGTCATTTTAGGAGAACAATTCGAAGATATAAAAGGCTATTTAACATCTGAAGTGTGACAAGCACTAGCCTTACTCCACCATAACATAGCATTGATCTATTTAGTGTTGGGAAATTCCATGGGTACAGAAATGAGAAATTGACAGTCACAGTTTAATTGCAATAGTCTTGAGAGGCAAGGCCTTCTACAATGTTATCCCAAACTCGTTATTCATGTCAATGTCTCTGGTTTCACTCCTCCCTCATGCTTCCAATCGAAAGAGTGCAAAAGAGAGGCCAACATGTGCTGCACTGTCCGAGAGGCCAATGGCATTCCAGGGCACACCCTTCGTCCTGTGCCAAAGGGAATTAGCTCGAAATCTTGCCCTCTAAAGTCTGTTTTATGCTCTAAGAATCTTTCTGTCAAAAATGAACTAGGGTTTAACCAGATGTTTGGACCTTATGGCCCAAACATTAACAAGGACTTGTGCATTTTTGGCACAGTGAAACCACAAATTTGTATGTCAGCTTCAGCCTTGTAAGGAACAAGAAATGGAGCAGCTGGGTGCAATCGGAAGGTCTCTTTTACTACTGCTTGTAAGTAAGGGAGCCTTGGGATGTCTGATTCTTGAACTAGTCCATCCCTGCCAATGACTTCTTCGAGCTCATTTTGTGCTTTTGCCATCGTTTCAGGTCTTTTCATTACCTCTGTCATTGCCCATTCCAATGTGGTTGATGTTGTATCTGTCCTGCATTAAATAAGTCCTAACAAATAGAAGTGTTAGTTTTGATCAACAATCTGTTTTTACATTGGTCGTTTCAGTGTTTAATAAACATGTGCTTATGTGAAAAATGTTAGAAATAGTCGCAGTTTTCTGATAAGACTCAATCCACCAGAAGAATGAAATATGGGATGGTGGGTCATAGCTTATCTGATACCTGAGTGAACAATACTAATCATAGTTCTTATTTCGAGGACATACTCATCATCCAATAAATGAAGAACCAAAATTGTCATACTCCTCATAGCCAAGTGTTGCTTTAATGCAGTGGTAAGATACATTATAGAAGCAACAATCGGTTTAGCGAAATAACTTAAAATAGTGCTGTGCATGTTTCTTGACAAAAAGGCCCTAAAATGATTATGAAGTTGATTTTTTCCTATATAAATACACGGGATTTGGGAAAGTTGTTCAAAAGGCACTATGAAGGTTAAAAAATTCCTCTATTCTAGATTAGAAATCACAATCATAGTTGTAAACAAAGTGGAACCATGTAGCATGGGTCCAACTTGTTGCATCCTGTTAGAAGTTATATATATAATAATGGGTCGTTATGTAATTATGTTTAGTTAATAGGCCATTTGTGTTATTATGTAAACCTTGTAACATATATAAGCCTACATAGGCTTATTAGGTTTAGTGTGTTGTTATTGAATACACAGAGAATACGCTTTCACTCTCTCTCTTTCTCTTTTGATTTTGAACATGGTATCAGAGCACAATGATCATGAGTGTGAAAGTTAGTAGGTGGGTTGGTGGTGAATCACGATCTGAATCACGGTTTGAATCACGATCGGAATCGTGATTGTGGTTTTGATGTCTTTGTCGGCAATTTCTTGTTCATCATAATCAGATCTGCAGTGTGTTCGTTGTCGTTTCTGCCTTCTTCATCGTCACCGGCAGCTCCTTTTTGGTTGTCGTCGTCTCTGCCTTCTTCGTCGTCGCCGGCAGAAGCTTCTTCGTCTCGATTTGCAGAGGTGAGATTGGTTTTCGACCGAAAATTGAATCGGCCGCTGCTTGTGGTTGGGTTGCCGTCGCCTCCGCCGTATTGTTTACCGGAGTTTGTGACGGAGTGAAGAAGAAGACCCGTGTTTGGCTACACGGTTGTGCTACTCCAACCCTGGTTTACTAAACCTGGGATAGTTATTCCAATCCTGATTTACTAAACCAGGGATAGTCCAGATCCGGTCCGGTTCCAAGATCCGACTCGTACTAGGATCCGACCCTTGCAGGACCCGACCCGGTTTCAAAATCCGAACCGTACCAGGATCCGACCCGGTTTCAGAATTCGACCCGTTTCAGACCCGCTTCCAGGTTCGGCCAGTATACAGAATTTTTTTTCTTTCCTTTTTCTTCTCTGTTTTTGTTGGATTCAACATGGCCTCAAGTTCAAGTTCAGATTTGCTTTTACCCACGAACAGTCTTAATTCTCCCATGACTTCAGTTAAGCTCAGTAGGAAGAATTACATATTGTGGGCCAAATCTGATGCCATTTTTCTCAAAGGCAGAGGTCTTGGTTCTCATTTGACTACAGAGAAACTCAAGGCAACTGATACTTCCTTTGATGCATGGGAAAAGGAAGATGCTCAGATCATATCTGTGATGATAAACAGTACTGAACCCTAAATTAGTTCAACGTTAGTTTTTTTGGATATACCTCAAATTTGAATATTGGACAGAGTGGTGAGCGTTTAGCATTGGTAGTTTCAAAGAGTGAACATAATACTTACTGTGGAGGTCGTGGGGGATGCTCCACACGTGGTGGTCGTGATTCACGTGGAGGACGTGGCCATGGCAGGGAATTAAGAAAGTGTACTCATTGTGGTCTTTCTAATCATACTGTGAACTTTTGTTGGGACCTTCATGGGAAACCATCTAGTTATGCAAATCAAGTTTCCTCTTCTCTGAATGATGTCGCTTCTGGATCTCACAATGTAGCTGAATCAGATACAGTTCATGTTCCACGGGATGAGTATACTCAGTTTTTGTCTTATAAGCAAGCATCTAATTCATCTTCCAAGGCTACCTTTGCCCAGTCAGGTATTGCACACACATGTCTATTGTCTTCCACTCGTAGTCCTTGGATCATGGACACTGGAGCATCTGATCATATGATCGGATGTTCTTCTCTTCTATCTGATTTTCATTCTGTACCTACTTCTCAAAGTGTTACTCTTGCTAATGGTTCATCCATTCAGGTTTCAGGTTTGGGGACAAATCAACTTAGTGATTTATTGTCTATCTCATCTGTTTTACATGTTCCGCAGTTTCCCTTTAACATAATGTCTATCAGTAAGCTTACTAAATCTCTCCAGTGCTCTGTTATATTTGATCCTACTTCTTGTGTGTTTCAGGATCTTAAGACGAAGAAGAAGATTGGTACGGGGCATGAAGCTGGTGGCTTATATTATTTTGATTTCGAACCTTCTACTGTGGCTCTTCAGTTTTCTCTGTCTCCATTCCAGTGGCACTGTCGCCTTGGTCACCCGTCACTTCAAGTTTTGAAGCGTCAAGTTCCTAGTCTTAGTTATTTGAAATTCTTGTCATGTGAAGTTTGTCAACTTAATAAGCACCATCGCATGTCTTTCAAGTCTAAGGTTAATAATCGTGTTTCTAGTCTTTTTCATTTGGTTCATTCAGATGTATGGGGTCTAATAAAACATTCTTCAATCAATAAATTTCATTATTTTGTGACATTTGTGGATGTTATTCTTGCCTGACTTGGTTGTTTATAATGAAAGATTGTTCTGAGTTATTTTTAATTTTTTAAAAATTTCGCAAAGAAATCAAAACTCAGTTTGGATGTCCAATTCGTATTCTACGTTCTAATAATGCTAAGGAATATTCTTCAACTCCCTTTGATACATATCTTAGTGATAAAGGAATTATTCATCAAAATTCATGTGTTTATACTCCACAACAAATTGGAGTTGCAGAACGTAAGAATCGACATCTTTTAGAAGTAACTCATGCCCTTTTGTTTCATATGCGTATGCCTAAACGGTTTTGGGGTGATGCTATTCTTACAACCTATCATCTTATTAACCGTATGCCGTCATCTGTATTAAATGGCAAATCTCCACATTTTATTTTATTTCCTGATTCTACCTTGTTTTCTCTTCCTCCTAGGGTTTTTGGATGTGTATGTTATGTCCACAATCTTGGTCCTGGTTTTGATAAACTAAATCCACGTGCCACAAAGTGTGTATTTCTTGGCTACTTTCTCTCTCATAAAGGTTATCGCTGCTATAGTCCTGTTTCTCAACGGTACTTTATTAGCACGGATGCCACATTTTTTGAGTTCATCCCATATTTTTCAGATACTGATTCACTTCTTGATATCAATCTTGGGTCGCCTCCTTCTGCAGTTCCTCTTCCCTCACCTTCTCTTCAATCTCAATCTCTGGTTCCTTTATCTGCCCCGTTATAGGTGTACACTCGAAGACCAAAGCCATCTGCTGTCGTGCCTCCTCCATCATCTTCAGAGTCTTTAGATCTGACAAATTCCACTGTGTCTGATTCCTTGCCGATTGCACTTCGTAAAGCTCCTCGCTCGTGTGCTACTAAACATCCCATTGCTCATTATGTTTCTTATAATTCATTATCACCATCATTCTCATGTTTTTCCTCTCAGTTGTCTACTACATTTGTTCCTAAGACTGTGCAGGATGCTTTGTCTGATTCGGGTTGGAGGAAAGCAATGCAGGATGAAATGGATGTTTTGCATACGAATGGCACGTGGACTCTTGTTCCATTACCTCCAGGTGTCAAACCTGTTGGTTGTTGCTGGGTATATACTGTGAAGTATCTTCCGGATGGGTCCGTTGAGCGTTTAAAAGCACGTCTTGTTGCCAAAGGTTATACCCAGACTTATGGTATTGACTATGATGAGACGTTTGCACCTGTTGCTAAGATTTCCTCTATTCGTGTTTTGATTTCTTTTGCTGCTAATAGACATTGGCCTCTGTTTTAGTTAGACGTTAAAAATGCCTTTTTGCATGGTGACTTAGCAGAATAGGTTTATATGGAGCAACCACCTGGGTTTGTTGCTTAGGGGGAGTATCTTCACACTGTTTGTCGCCTTAAAAAGGCCCTATATGGCTTGAAACAATCTCTACAGGCTTGGTTTGGAAAATTCTCTGAGGCGGCATTAAAGTTTGGTCTTTAGAGGTGTCAGACTGACCATTCAGTATTTCACCAGCGCACTAAAGCTAGTTTCATAATTCTTGTGGTGTATATTGATGATATTGTGATCACAGGTGATGATTCTGAAGGCATTGCTGAGTTGAAGTTGTTTCTGCAATATCGATTCCACACTAAAGACTTGGGTAAACTTAGGTATTTCTTGGGTATTGAAGTAGCTAGATCCAAGACAGGTATAAGTTTATCCCAACGAAAGTATGTGTTGGACTTATTAGAAGAAACAGGTATGTTAGGTGGTCGTCCGGTTGATACTCCTATGGATTCAAATACAAAACTCGTAGCTGATGTGGGTGATCTATTTAGTGACCCGGGCAGATTTCGTCGCCTTGTTGGGAAATTAATTTATCTTACTATCACTCGACCTGATATTTCATATACTGTTAGTGTTGTAAGTCAGTTCATGGGAGCCCCTAGAATGCCACACTGGATTGTTGTTCTTCGGGTTCTCCGATATCTCAAGCAAGCTCCAGGTTTTAGGTTACTATATAAACCAAATGGTCATCTCAGGGTGGAATGTTTTACAGATGCCGACTGGGCCGGTTCTCCTTCAGATAGGAGATCTACTACCGGCTACTGCACATTTGTAGGAGGAAATCTAGTTACATGGCGAAGTAAAAAACAAACGGTGGTAGCTCGATCTAGTGCTGAAGCTGAGTATAGGGCAATGGCCCATACCACTAGTGAGTTGACATGGATACAACATTTTCTAAAAGAACTTGGGTTGATAGTTGAAGCTCCAACTCCATTATTCTGTGATAATCAAGCAGCAGTTCACATTGCATCAAAACCTGTGTTTCATAAGAGGACCAAACGTATTGAATTTGATTGTCACTTTATTCGAGAAAAAATATTACGTGGGAGCATCTCTACTCCATTCGTGAAGTCTGAAGATCAATTAGCTAATATGTTTACCAAAACATTGGGTCATAATCGATTAAGAACTATCTGTTCCAAGCTGGGATTATTTGATATATATTCTCCAGCTTGAGGGAGAGTGTTAGAAGTTATATATATAATAATGGATCGTTATGTAATTATGTTTAGTTAATAAGCCATTTGTGTTATTATGTAAACCTTGTAACATATATAAGCCTACATAGGCTTATTAGGTTTAGTGTGTTGTTATTGAATACATAGAGAATAAGCTTTTGCTCTCTCTCTTTCTCTTTTGATTTTGAACACATCCCATGGCTGGTGGTCTTATGCTTGGTGCATATGCTTTGCGCGGTGTCCCGGATTTGGTCAATACCCCAGTTGCCTTACCAAAAAAAAAACAAAACAAAAGGGTTGTTGGCCCTAATTCAAAAGTTTATTAGTCGGACGGTGTAGGGGCTTGGTAATTAAGGACCAAAAAGGCCACACATATGCTCATTTTCTGGCTATCGAAATGGCTGGACGGCACTTTATCGGCCATTATCAATTTCCGGGCACTATCTTATGTTTCTAATAATGTAACAAAAACTTGAGAATTTCTTTTTCATGGGTTCATCATCTCAACACACCCCAAAAAAAAAATTTAATAAAAATAAAAATAAACTAAAGCAGTGAAGTAAAGACTTTAAAATTAATTAATTGATACTTACCAGAAGCAAATGCTTTATGTCATTGAAGCTGATCCCAGTATCATTTTCTTTGGTGAGATTAAGGAGCGTTCCTAACATATCATTGCCCATCCCAGAGGAAGCTCTTGATTGTAACCTTTGGTTGATAATTCCTTCAAATATCTCTACCAACTTTTCAAAATAAAATTTCATCTGTCGCCGAAAATGTTGTGGGTCGATCAATTTAAGTAGAGGAAAATAGTCTGCAATATTAGGCTTCCCAAAAAGTTCCATCACAGCCCACACAGTATCTTTGAACTCTTGAGACGAGTTAGATTGATAATGAGCCAAATCAATGGAGAAGAAAGTGTTTAATAGCAAATTAAGGGACGTGGTAAAGGCAGCTCGGCCAATATCCTCAGCCTGACTACCAGTTCCGCTTTCATGCACGTAGTCAACTAGTTCTTGCACCTTTTTTCTGCGAAGGTCTTGGCTAGTATCTAGGACTTGGGTTGAAAACAAGTACTCTTTGCATATCTTTCGGAGTTTTCGCCACTGGTTTGATGCCGGCAGCCACACCATGGAGAGATCAAGTGCGTGGACGGAGTCGGGGATTACCCGGCTGGAGAAGTTCAGGTCATGTTTTTGCAGCACTTCTTTGCCAATTTGGGTGATGATACAACTACGGTAGTTATACTCCCTAGTTTGAGAGACACAATAGGACCATAAGTTTTGGAAAGGGTGACTAGTGACTCATGGGGTTTATTGGCAAGTGCTAAGATGTTTCCCATCACCGGAAACGTGTAAGGGCCTGGTGGGAGTCTGGCCGTGCCAGGCCTCCGGCAAATTGGGCTGGAGACAAGGACATGAATGCATGTTGACACAAAGGACAGCACAAGCAGAATTGTGATGTATTCCATTAGTCTCTCTGTTCAGTTTCAGCTGTACTCTTTACCTTTTGTGATATCTTCAGTAATTTTCTACAGACAATTTATGCAATTATTTTCATGTGTAGCGTTGATGTGGACCACAATTGTTGCGTGGTTCAAGCCAATACTTAGTTTGACATAGGAAGTAACAATGATAAAAATGAGTTAATGCCCAAAACACGACCGAGATTCTGTTCAATTCAGTCCAAATTCCGAATCTAGTCCTGGTCAAATTACATGTTATCACATTTTTTTGATCTTTTTCTTTTTCTAGTACAACATATCACTCTTTCCTGATGCGTTTAAAGATTTTCTTTGCACGTTTCTAACCCCATCTGAACCATTTTTTTTTTCTTATTTCATCTCTAATTTGTGCTACTTCAATCATCTCTTGGATGTCATCTTTTCTAATTTTATCCTTTCTAGTCTTACTGTAAGTTTATATCAATACTTGTATTTCCACCACTCATTTTATGCATTTTTGTGCTGTAAAAATTGAACTCAATTCTTGTAAAATTATAACTGGTTTTACTTATTTGGGCTTGGGACTCCACATTCAATACTTGGGCCAGACTGATTAAACGGGCTCGATTGACCTCAATCCCATGATCTAATCAGCTGATCATGTCTGACCCACATAATCAAAATAGTTCACAACCAATAGTTGCCCGTGTTCATTTTCAAAACCAGGTCCAACGGAGGTTTACACAAATCAACCTTTTTATGTCCCCAAGATATATATTAAAATATATATACTATAAAAATTAATGATTAATCATTGACAAAAAAATGATCTTTCTTCATTGGAAAGCATAGAGGAAATGTGTTTCAAATACTATGAAAATTAATTATTAAATATGTGTTACCTAAGAATTGACTCTAGAAGGGAGTGAATAGAGTCAATGGCCAATTTTTGCAATTTATAGAATTATAGTTTTTAATCAACAATTTCAGCAATTATGCAATAATCAAGATATGAAAGTAAATAATTTATAATATAATTGTAAAAGAGATAAGGGAAGAGAAATTGCAAACAATGACTCGGCGATTTTAACGAGGTCTGAAAATTTATACTCCTTAGCTCAAGACCCCTCTTGAGACTTCTCAATCCACTATAGCTTCTCTTTACGGGTGGAGAGCAAACCTTTACATAAAGCAAGACCTTACTTCTTTTCCTTGTTAAGAGAACAACCTTCTCTTGGTCTTCCTTTGGGTCATACCAACCCGGTGGGTCAAATCAACCCTTACAATTGATTGTAGAAATTACAATGAAGTACACTGAATATCTCTCAAAGATTGATGTACAAATTTCAGCTCACAACTAGAGTATATATGAATATAAATGAAGCTCAAATTCTATGAATGATATGAATGAGAGAAGATGATTTAAGTGAAGAACAAGAGCTCTTACAAACTCAGTAGAATCTCTCAAGTCTATAATAGAGCAAAAGCTCTTTGAGGATTCGAACAAGAGCAAAAACCCTTTGAATCCTTAGTTGAATCTCTCAAGATTAGTATATGAATGAAAGAGAGATGAAGAAAAGATGTGAGAACAAAAGCTCTCTAATGCACTATAATGTCTTTCAAATGATGTCTCTTGCATGTTCAGACATTCCCTACTTTATTTGTTGAGTTTTGAAGCTCAAAATAGCTGTTGGAAGTGAAATGCACAAGGCTCAAGGTGAAAAGAGCCGTTCCTAAAATTCGAATTCTGGGCACATGGATGTGATACCCTCGGATCCGAGACACGGGTTGATCAGACCCAAGCCCAAACCCGAGGGAATATCAAATAATTAAAGTATTTTAAATGAACACAGATTACAAAATGAATTCAGAAATAAATAATTAATAGTTGGAAGAAATCTAAAAGAGAATCCTTTAAAATTAAATACTTAAAATTCCAAAACCTCCAATAGATAATAACTCGAGAATCCATCCATTAGATCTTTGATACCAAAATCCAAACTGAAACATAAATAGCTAAAAGACATCCAAAGTTAAACCATGGAGAGAAGTCCTACGTCGTCGGAAGAGTGAGTAGTAGTCTCTGCTCAGCACGATCACGTTTAAGTCTAGAACTGACGAGTACCTGAAAAAAATAGAAGTGGGTCAGGCCCACGAATAAGTTATATCTTACTACAATCCAAGCAAATGCTCGATAAGCATATACATTCTAACCAACTCAACAATAGTTATATCATCCGTATATATATATATATATATATATATATATATATATATATATCCACACTATGGGACTCTCACTAGACTATGATGAGGGTCTCAACCTGAGTAGAAGGCAACATGCAAAACGCACCTGAGTGGGCATGACTACCTAAGCCTAACAGGGTTTACCTCAACCAACATAGCCCAGCTACACATCCTACTGCATATACGCTCCCTAACCGTCGACTCTGAGACTCAAGCTCATATCGCGGTACCATAAAAATATATTTAAAGTCCGATCCTATTCATCCATAAGAAATCCAGTTAGTCATTCAGCTTGTTCAGCCGCACAGACTTACATATGAAGAGGATTCTATTTTATAATCCGTACCCTTATTCCAAAATAGGTAGGACTTAGCAATTTGAGCTAAACCATCCATAGTATGCCACCGTCCCATACCAGTGCATACAATCCAATCCATCCAGCAGTTAATAGCATAAATAATAAATGTAACTATCAATTAATGCATAAATCCCACAATTGATAACAGAAATATTAAATAAAAGCATCAATTGTTCCATGAGTCCAATAATTGTTACTACAGGTCATATTTGTAAACCAAATTAATTATGAGTAAACACAATCGAATATATATAATTTCACATGCTTAGTTTGATACCATTGGAATATAAATAACTGAGAAACCATCAATGAGTATTACTATACTAAGATTAAGCAATATCAAATCCATTCCTTCCAGAAAACAGTAAATTAATTTATTAAAATTACCTACTGCTCAAGTATAATCATCAAGACAAACAGAAGTCTGTAAATTTTCATGCTTATATGAGATTACTGAAGCATATTAACTGTAATCCATCACTGAGAATTGCTATATTAAAATTAAGCAATTTAAACTCCTTTACATCCAGGAACAGTAAACTAGCTTATTTAAAAGTTGCTTACGGTTCAAGTAAAAACACTAATTGGTTTAATTTTTCATTAACCTATTCAATAAAGTTTTAATAGAGCTTAGAACCTCTCTGAATACTCCTAACACAGCCTGTAACTGGACCTGTTACCTTCAAGAATCAAGCCCCGAAGCAATAGAACCACTGGAACTAAAAAAAAAATAGAAAAATTGATGGAGCAAGCTCCCTTGAAGAAGGAGCCGCCTCCAACCTTCATGGAGCTGGCTCCCTCTTCAAGGGAGCTGCCTCCAAGTGCCTTAAAGCTGGCTCCATGCTTTCATGGAGCCTGCTCTTCCAACGGGAGCCAACTCTCCTCCTGATCTTTCATCTCTTTCAACTCCGGCAGTTTTCCAACGGACTGTCCTCCATTCCTAAGATACCTAGGTGTTTAAACCAGGCTCTAGTGTGATCCAGAAACAATTTAATGCTTGATTCATTCGCCGACATCAATTGAGACACCAATTATGTAACAAGAAGTTAGAACGAACAATTATTCATTCATTAATAGTCACTATTTAAAACACTCAACCCTGTAACCTAGATTACTTCCAGTGGTTCCCAATGCATTCCAGACTAATTAAAATCGTTACACATCAATTTACATGAATTAAATAATGAGTTACACAAAAACGAATCTAAAACAAACAGTACACAAATTATGACTACGTTCAGTTCAAAACATCGAAGACATGAAATCCAGTTTAATTTTAATCCTTATTTATTCCTGAAGTTGCATTAGATATGCAAAGAACACGAGCCAAAGGAATAGAGTTAGGATTAGAACTTGCCTTTAACCTTCACCGTCGTTTTCCTAAGTTCTCCGGCGAAAACCGACTACCGCAATCCTCCTCTGTTCTCTCTCTGCCTCCACAGTCGTGAATAGGGTTCTAAAACCCTAGACAGAACCTTAATATATAGTTATAGGCGTTAATGAAAACCCTAATCCTAATCCTAATCCTAAGCTAATAAAAAGTCGGCTAATTCAATCTATGTCTAAGGCGGCTAAAAACATGACTACGAATAACAAACCCTAATTAAACTAAGGAAAACAAATTTCCAGCTAAAGAAAAATAAAAACCTACTCAATTAAACAATTAACAAGTACGTAATTCAATTTAATAAAACAATCAATCAAGTAAATAATTTAAATACACAATTAAACAGTTAAATCAAATAAATAAAACAATTAAATAATAAGCAAATAAGCAATTACACAAAGAAAAATGCAATTAAATAATTAAAAATAATTTAACTAATAAATTAAATACCAGGACTATCCTTTTGAAATTACGGGTATTACAATGGAGGCAGCTCCTTTTGAAGGGAGGCGACTCCCTTAGCTTTGTGAGCCAGCTCCCTAAAAAAGGAGGCGGCTCCCTTGCTGGGAACAAGCTTTTTATCTTGAAATTTGCTACTAGAGTGAAAAGAGTTGGCTCTTTTTCTTGGGGAGGTAGCTCTCTAACTGGGTAGACTTCAAATGGACATATCTCAGTCCATTTAACTCCAAATGAGGTCAAATTTGAGTCTAAATTTATTGCCTTGAAGTCAGCTTTCTAATGCCATCAACTTTACTCAAAAACTCCAACCACAAAAATAGTTATGGCTATTTTAGTGCAACCTAGTCAGAAATTTTGCAGTCCAGAGACATACATTTTGTGATGGTCGTATCTCAGTTAATTCAAATCCAATTCTGGTGAAATTTGAGTCTAAAATCAAAGGCTCGAAGTTAGCTTTCCACTTCCACTGGCCTTACTTAAAAACTCCAACTACAAAAATAGTTATAGCAGTTTTAGTACAGGATGGTCTGGAAATTTTTTGGGCTGAAAATTATTTCTTATGAGATAGCCATCTTTCTAGCACCTAAGACTTTAATGTATGGTTCAATTCAGTTCAAGTTCAGTTTCTAAAAGTCTAGGGGCATATAAGGATGATAAATATCAAGTGCATTGTGTCCTAAAGTCATTTACCAAATCATGGTAACAAATGCTTTAAAGATGGAAGATTAAGTTCAATACTTTTACATTTACTTTCTAGAGACCAAAATGAATCATGTGATTGATGTGCATGGTCCTAGCATTCTAGCACAAGTGTTGAGTTCTTTCAAAGCTTCAGTAAGCTTGAACTAACTCATTCTTTAACAAAGATTCCATATATCAATTATATATGTGAATGAAGTTCATAGTCTATATTGTTAATGGATATAAAAAACATATGAATGATGTAATGATATGCATGGTCCTATATAGATGAGTTTCAAATGGATTAATAAATACTTTAACATTGAATCCTAATCACTCACCATCCTATCTATCTCTTCCTTCATGCTTTAGCCATGATCATTTATCTTTTAAGGTGTTTTTGTTTTTTTCCTTTATTTGAGTTGCTTGCTGGTTCATTGTTGTCTAAGCTATCAAAGTGCATATAATGAACATAATATCATATAATAGCATGCTTGTACATTCTTCAAGAATTTAGACATTAACATGCATACAAGATTATTTTACTCTTCAAGAGATTTCTACAAATCTCCCCCTATCAACATGCTTCTATCAAAAGATATATATATCATTCATTTGACATGTAAGAATAAGTATGATAACATAATGATATATAACATGAGGTATTTGATCCCAAAAACTAGAGGCATATTTCTTCCCCTTTTGTCCTATGATATGAAACAACATATCATTTGACACATCACACTTTTTTCCCCCTTTGTCATCCCAAAAAGGTGGGAGGGGCCTAGATAACTTCATTTGGCATAGATCATTTAGTGTAGTGAAGTACTGGCAATTATGAAATGGCAATACAGTGGTAATGACTATAGTATGCCTTATAGTGTAACATATAATCAATTATATCACAAGAAGCCAATTTCATTGATAGCATGAGTTCAATAGATCATTAAGGTTAATGGCATATACAAAAGTATACATAAGACATGAAACAAAGGTGAACATAAACTCAAATAGGCAAAATAAAGTGTAACCAAAGAAAGAAAAAAATAAAAATAAAGCATGAACTAGAATAAGCCAAAAGGCAAAAACCTTTGTAAAGGCAAATCTAGGAACTTGAGTGCACTTCAATCTTAATATAATTTTCCCATTTGATATCTTCAAGAAGGAGGAAAAAATCATCAAAATCATGAAAGCTAATATTAATTAATATAATGACCAAAAAGTCATTTTATAGCATGCTTGTCAATTTTCAAAATAAGTCAATGAAGCTTAGCAAATCATGCAATAATCATTCATAAGAGATTATTAATAATCTCCCCCTATAAGTGTGTTTCTATTTACATCATATATCAATCATTGTGGATATGCAAAAAAACAATGATATATGGAATAAGATCTTGACACCAAAAAATCTTCTTTTATTGAAGAATATAACATTTTATATGATTTAATGCTCAAAATGCTTTTTAAAACATATATAACATGAAAATCATATATCATATGTAAGTAGTGGCACTACTCCTAGTCATATGAAATGAACTCCTAAATTATGCATAATTTCTTGAATATATATTATTAGAGATAATTGGTTACATGATTTTCCATGTGGATGAGCTAACTATCTTTTCTAGACACATTTTTTAAGAAGTGATGTAGAAACATCATATGAAATTCTAAAGTGATAAAAGTGGATCCATGAAATAACATAGCACTTATGAAAACACATTAGTCATCTAAGCTCGAATAAAAATGTTCTTTAAGAAACATAATCCTAAGATAAAAGTGTCAAATAAATATATGAACTTTAATTTCCATGACATTAAAGGAGTTTCACTTCTTAGAAGAAATCAAGTTTACTTATCATGCTAATTTCAATTTATTTTGCATGCTTAAGGTAAACTTCTTTGTACAAAACATAAATGTTGATTTAAAGACAATATCATCAATGTAAGTGCAATCAACATATTTTTAGCAATGGTTTTGAAAACTAAAAGATATAAAAATATCAAGTTTGTCCAAAAACCATCATTCTTGAGGAAATCACTAATCCTTTCAAAAGAGTTATAGGAGCTTGTTTTTAAGAATATAAGGTAATTGATAATTTTAAATATATAGTTCAAAATTTTATACATTTCAAATCCAGGTGATTTTTCCTCAATAGACTTTTTGATATGAAGTTAATAAATTATGCATTTGATAAAAAAATCATTTCATACAAAAACATATAGCATTCTCATTACTTTAATCAAAGTCACATGTGCACAAAAACATATATTCAAGACATTTTTCTGGGTTGAACCCTTGGGAATAAAATTCTAACTCAGTTACCAATAATGACCCACAATGCCTATTATGACGTGATAAGATTGAAAGTAGAATCATGCTAGCATATTCAAACCACATAATCCAAAACAAGTCACTTTTTATGAAAATCTTCATATAAACATTTTAAGATAAGTAGCATGATAAGATCATCATAATAAATAATTATGCCTAAGGATAATCATGTAATCCCTCTTATTTATATCAATTAAGTTAAATATAAGCTTATCAACTAAGAGTACATTAGTAATGAAAAAGAGGATTATTTATCGATGGCACTAACTCCATTAGCTTAAGAGTTGATTTTCAATATGGTTACCCTTCATCCTTTTGATGGTGAGAGAAAATCATGGCTTGATTTCTCTTTATGCGCTTTAGTCATTCACTTTTGAGAATCCATTTGTTTTTGAGTGAAAGATATTTAACCTACAAAACATACTCAAGTGGCATTCTTTGGTACCTAATTCTTTTAGGGTCTTCATGAGTTAGAACACATTAATTCAATACAAAGCACAAATGTGATATTAACTTTAATCAACATGCTTCAAACTAAATTGTCAATTTAAATATCTTTAGCATGCTAGTGCACATGTCAATTCAATAAATAGACATGCTTATGATTACATTCAACTCAATGAATCCATATGAGATAAATAACAATGAGTGAAGTAACAACATTTTATACATTGATCATAATGTAATTCCATGAATATTGTCCGTAATGAAATTCAAGAATTGACAAAAAAGAACATGATTCTTCATAAGTAGGCAAACATGAATAAAGTTCCCTTTTTAGAAATCCTTAAGGATTCACCGATTAGAAGGAAGATGCATTTCAAATTTATATTTTCAAAGAATGCTAGCTCATTTGAAAGTAAAGTTTCTTCTCAAGACATACACTTTTTAGAGTAATTTACTTCTAATTCAAGTGTAAATCTTTAAATGTAATTTCAGGTAATGTAATACAAGAAAAATTATTTTCAATAAATAAAGGCATGTATTGAAACAAATTGCATAAACAATGAATAATTGTACCAAGAAGATAAAAATTCTATAATGTATATCATATCATTTTCAATGATCTAGTATAATTCTCATTTTAAGGATTCTTCATATATAATGATCATTGGCATGAGAATACATTTTCATTTTTTTTTTTATGCTCATAGATGATTTCAACATATCATGGAAATATGTCAAGCAATTTTGAGCATGAAAGATCCTTGAGAGTTTACCGATTACCTTACCCTTGAAGTTGTTCCAAGGTGTAATGTTTCCTTTATAATCCTTGAATGAACAGGATGCCATCAAGCAAGCCTACAAGACAAACTCAAGCATTCACCTTTTGATACCCAAATTTTCTTGGGTCCGTATAAGTTAGGTAATTGCACATAAGTTTCTTTTAGAACCCAAATCTTCTTTTTTTTTTATCTTTTTTATTTTTATTTTTTTATAAATGGACAATTATAAATTTTATGTCCAAACTTGTTACAATAATTACATGTAGAAGAACTTTTCACAAATGATTCACAAATGAATCATTTAATGATTTTATCTTTTCAATAAACATGCATATTTATTGTAAGAATCATATCCTATCCCATTTTTGAAAAAGATACTTCTTTGCATACCAAGCATAATACTCAAATTTTTCTTTCCTTTTGTGAACTTTGCTGAAGTATCATTTTGATCATCAACGATTTTCTTTAAAGACTCATTTTCGGAAATAAGATCAATTGATGATGATTAATACACATTCATTTTTCTTTTTCAAAAACTCATTTTCAATTTGAATCTTTGCAAGTTTTTGTACTAGATTGTGGTTTTCCTTTTTAAAAAAAGTACATTTCACAAGCATTTTTTCTAGCACACCATGTAACTCTTTAAACGTATCAAGTAATTTATTATGCTCATTAACTAACTCATTATATGAAATATTTACATCAAAATCATGATGGTTAGAATTTACCTCATCTTCGTCGTTATGAGATAAAAAGCAATATCTTCATGATATTCAACCATCTCTATGATGCCATTTGCTTCTTTGCTAGTAGCTTGGAGAGTTGTACTTTTCTTTTGATTTGCTTCATTTTCTTCACTATATGAAGATAAGTAAGTTCTACCAACAGAATTCAAATAATTAGTAATGTTAATAGAACTAGAATGCATCTTACTAATTGATTCATTTTCATTTATGCTAGAAGATAAATCTTTATCAATAAGCATATGCATATATGATTCTTTACCACAAATTGATTCAACATAGGCTAATTCAAGTGAGTCCCAAATTTCTTTAGCCGTTTCACACTCTGCAATTCTAATGAACTCATTTTCATTCAATGCACAATAAATATTTGCAAAACCTCTGAACTATTGGGAAATTTGCAACTAACCCCTTAAACTATCAAAATTGTAGAAAACCCCCTGAACTATACAAATTTGTTGCAGATTACTCCATCCGGCTATCGGCCGTCCAAAAATGAGTGCGTGATTCTCACGTGACAGACAAACTGAATTTTTTAGACAATAATGCCCTTCTATGTATGAAAATACCAAATTGTCCTATAATCACCACCACCACCGTTTGCAACCACCACCACAAAACTTAAAGAATTCATACACAAACACACCCTTCAGAAATCATAATCAAAATCCATAAATTACTTGCCCTAGATTAACTAAACCTTTCTTCCCAAATCAGTCATAGGGTTTGGTAAGACTATAACCATGTTATTGTTTGTGTGGCGCTATAAATTGGGAATAATGCAACTCGTGGTCATGGAACTGTGGTGCAGCAGTTGTGAACTCGCTGGATTGAATCGGCAGCTGGCGAACAAGAGAGGGCTAAGCTATGGAGAAATCGGCCGGTGAAGACAATGGCAGAGAGCTCAGATGGTAGAGCTTTGACAGGCAATGTTGGTGGAGATAGACGGCGAGCAAGAATCGGCCGGCTGTGGAGAGCTTGGTTGTTGGCTTGGCCGTGGAGAGCTTAGGGCGGTGAGTAGCAGGTTGTGATGGTGAACTCGCGGCTACTAGCTCGAGTTTGATGGTGTCGACTGTGATGGAGGCGGCAGCGAGCTCGAAACGGGGAGGTTGGCAGATGAGGCGAAGCTCGGCGATGAGCTTGTGGCGGTGCCAGAACACGGATGGTGACGATTGTAGAATTATGGATTCTGTCGTTGTTTTTCTACATTTCGTGCAAAAATTTAAAAAAAAAAAAAAACCTGCAAAAACTAAATCAAAGATGGTATAGAATAAGTAGGGTCGAACCATACAAGATTTAAACTTGTTAATCAAAATTAAAACCAAAATTTAAGGAAGAATAACTTTTAAAACAATTTAATGATTTATTACTAATAAACTAAAAATAAAATAAATAAATAAGACGAAATAAATTCTGATCAAATAATAAGAAAAATCTCAATGAAAGAATCCACTACCACAGCTTACTCATAAAAAAATTAAACTAAATTTACTTATATTTCAGCCATGGTGACTTCATCACTCCCTTGAGAATGGGTGTTTAAGCTAGCATAATAAGAAAACAAAATAAAGAAATAAGAGCAATCTCCATAACAAAAATTATAAGAAAATAAATTGAAGACAAAAATTCTCTATAACTTTTATTATTTTATCTCACTAACAATGTACATCCTACCTCCTCTACATATGTCCCTATTTATAGAGTTTAGAATGGAATGATCGGGAGGAGAAAATTCTAATTACAGAAGTGAAAATAAAATAAAATAAAATCTTCCTAAAATCTTGCTGCTTTCTAATTTGGCTTGATCTTTTTTCCAATTTGGCTTGATCTTTGACTTGATGTGATGGAAAGTCAAATTTGAATTTGACTGATCGTATAATCTCATAAACTTACTATTTTTATCTCTTTTCTTCTTATTATGAAATCAGCCCCTACAAAACATGAAAAGTAAGGATAAGAACATTTATCTAATAAAAAATATTAATTAATCATTTATTATTAAGTATAAAATAACAAGTTTTGTGCACTTATCAGACGGTGGTGTCCTAGACCGGTGGAGACGGCTCGTTCAGGACGGCAGTGAATCAGCGACTAAAGAAGTCGCGATTCCGGTGATGGGCTATTATGAATAAGCACGGCTGTGATTGGTTTAATGAAGGCCGGTGGGACTGAACGGCTGCGAGCTTGGCTTCGAATGATGGCGATCAGCGGTGGAGAGGACGGTGGAGTGTGTGAGATATATATATTTTGAGAAGATTGTAAAAATATATATGTTCTGTAATTGGCAACTTTCGATGTCAAAACAAGTCCTAGTCGAGTTGTAATTTCAAGTTACTATATCGGGATCAAGAGTGACTGCAGATTTAGAAGGTTGTTCAAAGATGCTATAATTGTGATCATCACAGAAAAGGAAGAACACCATGTTAGGAAGAAATACAAAAAGGTTAGGACACATTCCATATTTGGTAATTTCAAGTCTGGTAGATTTGAACCTGTTCATGATTCTTGGAACAAGTTCAAGCCATTAGAATTTCATTTAGAAATCATTCTGCTATTTTGGAACCTGTTCCCATTTCTTTGAACAGGTTCAAGTTTTCAACATTGGCCTCGAAATACATTATACCATTCTGGAACCTGTTCCCAATTCTTTGAACAGGTTCAAGAGTCCTGATAGCCTATGGAAAGTTTAGTTTCCTGTTTCAGATTTCTCTCCTAGTTGGTCTAGAATTGTACCAAATCCTATACACGAATTTTATCTTATTTTCTGAGGGATTAGGAATTTCTAAACTCTATATAAACCTTGTCATATACATTGGTTTATTTATGGCTTTAGGGAAAATCAATTCTATATTTTGAGAAAGCCTTTTAGAGAGAGAAAATTCAGAAAATCAAATTTGATTATTCTGAATTTATTTATGAGAGCATACACATATATTCAAGAGTTATTTAGTGGTGTTGTTCTCTATCTCATCAAAATTGGAGCTATATTGAAGATTCAGATATTCCGAATAAAGAGCAAGATGTAATTCTTCTATAATTGAGTTCAGATCTTGAAGAAGAGAAGTAAACGTAATCACACTTTGAAAGGGTTGGAGCATTCGTGGAGTGTTATCTGATCTACCTGCTATTCTTCTACAAATATTAAGTGTCAGTCTGAGATCAAGTTGTTGTTGGACGAGGAGTCGTAAAGCCAGAGGATTGTCAGCGGTTGGTGTGGTGTAAAACGATAGGGTATGAGCCAGAGTCAAAGTTCGGTATAGTTTGTTTAAAGCATAGTGGATTGGTTTACTTTGGACTGAATAGTCCATGAGGTTTTTCCCATAATAGTTGACGTATTTTATCAACTGGGGTTTCCTCGCTAAAATCCTGGTGCAATCTCTCTTATCTTTACTTGCTTTACTTTTCAGTATTTATATTTATGATTGTGGATGTTTAAATTGATCATATAATTTAATTAATCATAAATTGAGCAAGTTGACCTAATAATCAGATCTAGGTCATTAAAGGAGTTAATCACAATTAAAATCAACTGTTTTCGCACCCTGCGTAACTCTTATTTCACAATTTGGTATTAGAGCAGGTAACTCGATATACTGAGTTGATCATATTTGTTGATTAATTGTTGATTTTTGCATCATGTCTAAAAATTCATCTGTTGATGTATTGCCTTTATCTCCTGTTTTTTATTCTGTCACAAGCATGTAAAGTGAATAGTCAAAATTTATAAAGGATTTTGAAAATTTGTTAGAGAAATTGAATCTTGCTGAACTTGATAGAGATATTTATAAGTTAGAAATTTCTGTCTCTAATAAGAATTTGGAAGAAATTGGCCTTAAGAATTTGAATCTTCTTCATAAGATTGATTTTCTGGAAAAAGAACTTAAGAAGGTAAATTTGTTTAATAAATCACTGGAACTTAAAATTGATAATTTGAGTAGTGAATTTGTTAAATCAAAACAGTCATTTCAGAAAATTGATATTGACACTTGCAAAATAGATAAGTTGAAAAGTGTGGTTGGGAATGTTATGAGTAACAAAGATTTGGCATCAACTTCAAAGGATCTGTATTTTAAAAAATCAAAAGATATTTTTATGAAAGTTGAAACCAAACCTTATGTTTTTTTTAATTCTCTTAAACTTATTTCAACATGAATTTTTTGTGGTTAAAAAGGGCATATCAAGTATAAGTGTCAGAAAAGAAAAATTGAACTAGGAAAGAATTTGAAAAATCTAGAGAGTTCAAAATTGAGGAAGAAGAGGATTAGGATTGTTGAGCCTTGTGACACTTTGCCTAGAATAATAGGGAAATCATTGCATAATGAATCTAAAGTTGTTTGGGTAAAGAAAGAGAATTTTAAATGCCTTGCTATGCACACTGCACTTAGAACCCTTGGTCCATGTGGTTGGTACTTTGATAATGGTTGCTCTAGGCATATGACAGGGGATAGAACATTATTTAACACGTTTAAGGAATGCTTAGTTGGTACTGTTACTTTTGGTAATGGTAAGGCTTCTACTGTAAGTGGTAAAGGTAAGATCAAATTTTCAGGAATTGGGGAGTTAAAAAATGTTCTATATGTTAAAGGTTTAGCTGCTAATCTGTTGAGTATTAGTCAATTATATGATAAGGAGTTTCAAGCCAATTTTACTTAACAATGGTGTTTTGTAACTAATGAAAAAGGTGAATGCATCTTGAAAAGAACTAGAACTTCTGATAATTGTTATGTTGTGTTTTTAGATCCTTCACTTATGTGTTTTTCTGCAGTTACTGATGAGGCAGTTTTATGGCATAAAAGACTTGGACATATGAATTATAATGATTTAGTGAATTTGTCTAACAGTGATCTTGTTCAAGATTTGCCTAAATTGAAGATGCCTAAGAATGAAATATGTGGTCCATGTCAATTAGGAAAACAAACTAGAGTGTCACATAAGAGACTTATTGTAATACCCCTAATTTTAAAAATGATATTCCTGGTATTTAATGGTATTTAATTTATTATTTAAGTGCATTTTATTTGATTATGTGTCATTATTTTTTTTTATTAGGTGCTTAATTGTTTTCTTTTGTGGTGATTTAATTTATTTAAATGATATTTATTTTTAGTTATTTGATTAGAATTTAATTATTTAATTGGCATTAATGGTTTAAGTGTAATTGGTTTAGTTATTTGATTGGAATTACTTGTTAGTGTTTTAATTATTTAATTGGCATTGATGGTTTAAGTGTAATTGGTTTAGTTATTTGATTGGAATTACTTGTTAGTGTTTTAATTATTTAATTGACATTAATGGTTTAAGTGTAATTGGTTTAATTATTCTATGTGTGTCTTATTTTATATGTGTCTTATTTGGTTTAATTGGGTTTACTAATTATTATTTTGTTCAATTAGATTATTTGTTAAGTATTTAATGGTGAATAGGGTAATTAGGTAAATACATCTAACTAGGGTTTTAATTACAGTATAAATTAGGGTTTTATATTATAGTCGTCGTAGGTTTCTATGTTAATTGGATGGGCCAGTTAGGATTGTGAGTTGGACTTAAATGAACCTAGGGTTTAGGAAAACTCTATAAGTATAAGGTAGATGTCTGTGTAAGGTTTTTTTAAACAAAGCGCAGGTTTTTTCCATTCTGCGCAGATTTCATCAAACATCCGATCCCGCTTCGTCCATGGTCCGATCGAGCTAAAATTTGGAGGATAGGTTCATGACTCAATGTCGCACAATCTGAACGGTGGAGATCAGATTTTAAGTTCGGGAATAGTGTTTCGTACCCGTGAACAGTAACCGGGTTTTGGAACTCGCCGGGATTTTTTAAGAAGACGACGTTGAAACTTTGAACAAAAGTTTCTGAGGCAAAATTCTATCCTTACTCTTTCCCTTAGGCTTCATACTCTTTGCACTCTTAAATGATTCCAGGATTAATGAAGATTAAACCAAACTAAAATGATATCTGTTTTGCTATGAAACTGGTAGTTACAGTAGTGTTGTATGCTTGTTCAACCTAGACTAAGCATGTTTGTGGATGCATTGTGGTTCTGTGGTTCACGTTTTTCCTTACCACTGCTAGTATAAATTATTGGAAGGATGGGTCTAGATGATAGCTATCTTAACTTCTGTAATAGCAACTGTTGGAACTTAAATACTAGGAGGATTTAAGTTTAACACTAGATCGGTTTTGTGGAACACTATAATTTGAGCATGTCTACATACATACTGTGAATATTGTTTTGATGCTTACATTATCACAGTTAGTATCAACTGTGGAGGTTAGGATTTTGTGATACATACCCTACATATCTGTATGTCATTTGTAAGATGTTAAATGGAAGTTTTAATTAATTCTGTCTTTATATCAGACTAAAGGGAACAACTTAAATTGGGCATGTATATGTTGTTGTTGTGACCCTGTTTATAAATGCTTATTTTATCACTGCTAACATTGAATGTTGGATGTTGGAATTTAGTTGATATATACTTGATTTATTGGTATTATTGACTACTGGAGGATTGGAAAGTAGGCACCGGTATGGGACGGTGGCATACTAAGGATGGGTTTGGTTTTTAAAACAATACCATTACCCACCTACTTGGAATAAGGATGGGATTAACTAAAAGTTAAGTCCCGTGGATTTGTATTGTCATGGCAACTACTTGTTGAGCGGCAATACCAGGGATTTTGGATGGATTTTATATATGTACTGTTATGGTGCCTCGGTATGAGCTTGAGCCTCAGGACTGATGGCTAGGGAGCGTATATGCATCGGGATGTGTAGCTAGCTACGATGGTTGGAGGTGTACCCTGTTTAGGTATAGGTACATATGCCCACTTTGTGTGCGTTTTAGCATGTTACCTCTATTCAGGTTGAGACCGGCTTGTAGTCCAGTGAGAGTCCTTTAGTGTGACTATATATATATTTACAGACTATTAGCTATTGTTGAATTGTTTAGAATGTACATGCGTATCGGGCCTCTCTTTGGATTGTAGTAGTATAGAACTTGCGCGTGGGCCTGACCCACTTCTATTTTTCAGGTACACGACAGTTCCAGGCTTAGACGTATTCGTGCTGAGCAGAGGTATCTATTCACTCTTCCGAAGATGTAGGGCTCTCTCTATAGTTTTATTTCTGGACATTTATTACAATTGTTCTATCTTCCGTTTGGACGTTTAATAGGGGTCCACTAGAGATGGATTCCCAAGTTATAAACTGATGAAGTTTTGGAGTTTGGGTTTGATGGATTTTAATAATTATAATATTTTGCGGATTCTATTTTTAGTTTCTTCTAGCTTTAATTTCATTTCTTAATTTATTTTGTATTTCGTGTTCATTATAAAATATTAATTGTTTGATATTCCCTCGGGTTTGGGCCTGGGCCTGATCAACCCGTGTCTCGGATCCGAGGGGTATCACAGTTGGTATCAGAGCACTCCAGGTTCAAGTGTCTCTAGGATGTTTTCGTATTAAGTCTTCCGCGTAGCGTTTTCTCTTGAATAGAGCTTAAGTTAGGATTCATTGTATTCCTTATGGTTCGTATAGAAAGGGTACTGACGTCTGTCTTTTCGTGTTAACAGATGGTTAACGCTAGAAATGGACAGAACATGCAAGGAACTAGGGAGGAAAGGAGAACGGCACGTAGGCAACAATATCTCCTACGGCGTCAGCAAATGGAGGAAGAGCAGCAAAGGCTTGGGTTTCATGATGACATGAATCAGTTTCAGGAGGAACAGGAGAATGTTTAACAGACTCTGGACCAGGTCAGAGATCCAGAGATTCCTCCTCATCTCAATGACCTCGTTGCTCGGGCTATAGAGGCTGGGGTAACAGCTGCACTTCGGAATCAGCCTCAGGTACAGCCGGCACCTGTACCAGCACCAGTGGTTCAGACGGATTCTTGGGGAAAGGCTAGAAGCTCTTTCACAAAGGGGAGTCCACCTGTGTTCTCAGGCTCAACCGATGCGAGAGCAGCTCACCAGTGGAAACAGGACATTGAGCGTCATTTTCGTTTGGTTCAGTGCATGAAGGGTCAGAAGCAGATGCTTGCTACTTTCAAGCTAGTTGGGGATGCACTACAGTGGTGGGAGTCAGTTACCACCTCAGAGGAGAGGATGGCATTGTCTTATGATGAGTTCAGTACTCGCTTTGATGAGAAATATTTTCCTTATGCAGTCAGGGCAGCTATGAAGACCGAGTTTCTAAGTCTGCAGCAGGGAAACATGACAGTGGCGGAGTATGAGCAGCAGTTCACACGCTTGTCTCTCTTTGCACCGGAGGAGGTGGATACAGAGGAGAAGAAGCGCAATAGTTTTGTCAAGGGACTGATGTGGTCTATCAAGAGAGCTATTACAGGTAGTCCAGCCTATACTACCTATGCTCAGGTGGTAGACGCCGCTCTACAACAGTATCAGTTGATTGTGGACATCAGACAGGCTCGTGGTGAGAAGTGGGGAGATAAAGACTCTACTAGTCAGTCAGCTGAAAAGGGGAATGGCAATGGTCACCGGCAGAATGACAAAGGCAAGTTCCAAGGACAACAGCCTTGGAAGAAGCATAAAGGTGGTTCAGATGCTCACCGGAATGGGGCACCTATTCAGAGGCAACAGAATGGGGGACCACAGGCAGGACAGGGTCAGCCACAGGCTAACCGACAGAGGAGGCCATTTGGTACTTTCCAGGGTAGTTGTTACACTTGTGGAGAGTATGGTCATACCACCAGGCAGTGTCCTAAAGCAGGACAAGGACAGGGACAGAGACAGTATGTGCAGTAGGGACAGAGGGCGCCAGTGCCTCTACCAGTTCCACAGGTTCCATGGATTCAAGGACAGACACATCTGGCTTTACCAGCACCGCCGCAGACTCAGGACAGGCACCACAGCAGTTGCACTATGGCAGGGTGTATAACCCCATGCCACAGGATGTTCAGGCACCTCAGACTATCGACGGTAAGTTTCTTATTCATGGTTTGCATGGACGTGTTTTATTTGATACGGGTGCTACACACTCATTTGTAGTTAGGACTTTTGTTGCTTTGTCTGGGATGAGGACGAGGGTATGCACTAGACCTCAGGGTATTTCTACACCATTGGGTGATACAGCTATTATACATGAGAGTGATGGGCCTGTTGGGCCTGTGACACTAGATATTGGCAGACTCAGATTTCTAGCCAATCTATTGGTCCTGGACATGCACACTTATGATGTGATACTTGGGATGGATTGGTTGTCTCACTACCATGCCCAAGTTGTTTGTTTTGATAGATCTATTATTTTTACCATACCTGGTCAGGATATGTATGTAGTAGCTATGCCACTTTCTAAAGGGGGCGGTAGCACCTATTTATTCCATGTGGAGGAGGGGATTACTGTGTCATTGGATAACATACCGATTGTACAGGATTTCCCGGATGTATTTCAGGAGATTCCAGGGTTGCCACCTAGTCGCGAGATCGATTTTGTGATAGACTTAGCTCCAGGCACTGCGCCTATTGCTAGGGCACCCAATAGGATGGCACCGGTAGAGATGAGAGAGCTGAGGGATCAGATTCAGCAGTTACTCAGCTAGGGTTTTATTCGTAGGAGTACATCACCTTGGGGAGCACCGGTTCTGTTTGTGTGATACCCCCCGGATTTCCGAATGCGGGTTGGCCAGGCCCACGCCCGAATACCCGAGGATATCAAAACAAATTGATAATAAACGAATACAGAGTACAAAAGAATAAAGAAGAATAAATAAAATGCTGACAAGCACCTAAAATGATAATCTAATAATAAACCTCATAACATATTTCCATTAATTAATAAACTCTTCTGATACAACTGATCCTCCAAAATATAACTCGGGAATCCATACTGTATGGACCCCTAGAAAATCCAAACCAAACAAATGACAGTAATCTAAAACAGGAAACTGAATCATAAAGGAACTCCTATGCAGCATCGAAAGAATGAAGTAGACTGATCCCTGCTCAGCACGAACAACCTCTACTCGTGACGAACACCTGAAAAATAATGGTGGGTCAGGCCCACAAACAAGTTCTACTCTACTACAGTCCAAGCAGAGATCCGATACACGTATACATCCTAGTCAATCCAACAGTAACTAGTAGTCCGTATATATATTTACACACACTAAAGGAACCTCACTAGACTATAGGGTTGTCTCAACCTGAATAGTAGGCAACATGCAAAACGCACATATAGTGGGCATGAGTACCTAGACCTACTAGGGTACACAACTATACTATATCTAGCTACATATCCCTGGCGATATACGCGCCCTAACCATTGATCCTGAGACTCAAGCTCATATCATGGCACCATACTTATATATATATAATCTAGTAACCATCCTATCCAGTATAAATTAATCCTCCATCAGTCATTTAACTTGTTCAGCTGACCTGACTTGAATATAAGTAGGACTTAACATTTTAGTTAATTCATTCCCTTATCTAATAAATTAATCATCCATAAATCATTCAACTTGTTCAGCTGACCTGACTTAAATATAAGTAGGACTTAACATTTTAGTTAATCCATTCCCTTATATAAAATAGGTAGGACTTAACTAATAAGTTAATCCATCCCTAGAATGCCACCGTCCCATACCGGTGCATTAAACCACACAATCCAACAATTGATGTAACAATTAAGGAAATACATTAAATATTCCATAAATAACTATGATAAATATGATATCAAGTTATCACATAATAGGAATGACTTATTATTTCTTTAAACTTCCTATATCATATGTCCTACACAAACTGAATCTTATATATGATGATATTTTATTATACCGTTAAATAAGGATTCTCCATATCCAATTCATCCTACACATTTAATCTCAATTGCTAAAATATTTTAAAAGATTAAATCCATTCGTTTGTTTAAAACATTCAAATAGCAAGCACCATTATGATTGAGTCTATTTAAATTTATTAAAACCCAAACCTAATCCCTATTTAATGTTTAGGAATCTTAGGCTTGTTTCTACGTTCCATCATTCCACAGATATGAAAAATACATAATTTAAACATGTAAAAATTCACATAAGAAATCAAATCAAAATCATGCATTTTATCAATTCATAACACAAGAACAGATATGAATCAATTTCATAAAACCTATGTTTTAACCCAATTAAACATGCATAATTATTTAATTTTATGTGTTTAATAAATTCTGAAATTTCCTAGGCATGTACAGAAACACGAATCAAAGGGAAAGAGATAGAAGAAGAACTTACCTTAAACTTTCGGACTGAAAGTTAAACTTTTTGTTCCTTGATCTTCTCTCTAAAGGGTTTTCTCCTCATTCCTTCCTCTTTCTCCTTCTCTCTCTAACTCTCTCTCTCTAGAATATATTACGTGATATATTTTCACTCCTTTTTCAACCTATAGTTGTGTATTTATAGGCTAAATAATAACTCTATTCCTTTTTCCAATCCAAGTCAACTTAATAAAGAAAAATAAAAAAAAAATGAAAATATTAAAAAGGTAACTTAAAATATGTTACGTATATAATCTATGTATATCTTTATTAACTAAATAAAATATATACATTAGATTAATTATTAATACTAAAGTTACCATGATATTAAAAGGTAACTTAAAACATGTTGCGTATATAATCTATCTATATCCTCATTAAATAAATAAAATATATATACATCAGATTATTTATTTATACTAAAGTTACCATAATATTAAAAAAGGTAACTTAAAACATGTTACGTATAAAATATATGTATATCCTTATTATATAAATATATAAAATATAAATCAAATTATTTATTAATACTAAAGTTACTATAATATTAATAAATTACTTTCCTTTTTATATATATGTATATACATATATATCTATATATATACATATACAACTATCCATGGGTAATTATCCATACCCATCCAACCTCCTATCCAAGTAGTTCGTGGGACCCAATTAGTTAGCCCATTACCACTAACCATAACCATAAAATAAAATAAAATAAAACATTTAATCATTTAATTTACAATTAATCAAATACATCATTTAAACACACAATCTAATTAAACAAATAATACAAATAACACCTAGATAAAATACAAATAACACATAGATAAGTAGCCAATTAATCAAGTAACACTTAATTCAATTAAACACATAAACAATTAGTCAAATAATCAATTAAACAATTAAAAAAATACAATAAAAATAAATAAATAAATACCGAGACTATCCTTTTAAAATTAGGGGTATTACATTCTTCCCCCCTAACAAAAGGAATTCCGTCCTCGGAATTTGCCCTTACTTCCTTCCACTATTCTTCCATTATGCTTGGAAACTGTGAGCGAAAAACATCCTGTAACTAAATCTGTAAAATGCTCTCTCATTTCCACTTTAGTATAGGAAATGGCTGTAAAGGATCTAGTGATCTTTGATGGTCCATCTCTACTATCTAATAAATATTAGACTTGGAGATAAATCACTATGTCCCTTCTCCTGCCTATCGTGAAGCATCATGTTTTCACCAGGATGAAGAACTAAAAGTTGTGAAACTCAGTCCGTGCATCCTCCATCCAATTTGTCTATAGAAATTACCGTTAGTTCAGTACCATCAGCTTTCGTCTGTACCTAACGTTTAAATTAGAGAATTTTTAAAAGCAAATTTTGTAACTAAATCTATCCACCACTGATCCGTGATAAACTTGCCGATATTGAAAATCAATCGATAATTGCATTATCAATAGTCAACTATGACTTTAACTCAACAAAGTTCACAAACTACGACATTTCCATACATACCATGCATCTCATCTTTATATAGGTGTTTGGTCTCACCATCTTGTCTTTGACACACACTGCTTCTTTAAGACAAGTTAATGACAATCCAACTTCTTTGTCTAACTTCAAAAGAATATAAAATCTTTCCATTCTCTACATAAGTCATCAATTTCCTTGCAACAGCTAATTGTTGCAAATTGTGACTAAAAAAAATAATTCCATATTATTTATGGAAATGAAGAGACTTAGTTTCCTCCTCCATGTGCAACACCGGCAAATTCCTCCTAATGACACACCCTCTTGAATAAATTCTTGATTAAGAATTTACTGATGAATATTTATTCAGTCTCCTATCCTCACTCGGTGTCATTCCAATAAGTACTTAATCCAGTACTAAATCCTCCTTCCGACTTGGTAACAACTTCTGAAATTCTCAAGAAGATGTTCAGTAAATCCAGCACCTCTAATATATCATCATGGTGTTACAGTGATCTTTCTTTACCACCACCTCACGCATACTGAAACATTAACAACCACCAATATCATGGCGTTGTAATATGATACGAATCCATACCTAACGTAAAGTATATCAAACTAATCGTTCTAGATTGTTTGACTCGTAGTGATGGTTTAACTATCCCATCCCAAAACACACCATAATGACACATGTCCAGGTCCAATAGATTGGCTAGATTTATGTGTATTTACCAAATCCTATGACCGTATGCTCACAAATCTAGCGTAAATAGCGCTATTATTCCATGTTATTAAAATAATAGTTGGCTGATCACACATTTGTGTCTCCAACTAAACCATATACCAAATCCCGAGTAATTAACAAAAAATAAAATAAAATAAAACACGTATGATAAACACAATAAAACAAAATATACACCTACTTAGGACATCGTTCTTCTAGAAAAGAAAGTCTCATTTGAAATCAACACTACCAAATTGTTTCACAATTTCCTTTTATAGTTTCGTAGGTAATCATCCAACCTCGAAACAAATCTTTTAAACAAAGCTTAAAAGCAACATATGTTTACCTAAGCAAATACTAAGGGCTTAACCCTCATCCTCCCTACACGCTGAGTGTAAACTATCTAACTTGACTTTATAAAGCGAATTAGAACGTCACAACATAATACCAATACCTTCCTGAATGTGATACAAAATCATACGTTTCGTTCTGATAAGAACTCCATCAAATCCCCAATCTTCTGAAGAGTACTTCTTATATATCTCTTTTAAAGATGATAAGACAGTTTAATTATTTGTAGATTGATCAACCCCAATTCTACTAATAACATTCGTTATACTATTAGCAATTCAGATCACCTCGCGCGATCACCATCTTCAAGATTTAGTATCCTCTCTATTGGATGCACATAAATCTCCTCCATTAGGATCCTCTTCGACTCTTACTCCTCGCTTGTCTTCTTTTTGAGATCAACTGAAGTTGTGTTGTCCCCGATATACGGTGACCTATCACATGCACCTAAATTATTCCTTAGCTTATACCTTTAAAGTAACGCCAAACGAACCTAAACCATCGATCCCTAACTCTGCCTTTTGGCAACGAAATCGATAACGTATTCCTTTACTCCTTTGGGCCTTTATCGCTTTCGCCTTGAACCCATCATTTTTCTAGTGCCAACCATTCTATGACTACAGAATATAATTGACATCAGCTCCTTCTAACAAACCATAAATAGAGTACAACGAATCCTAATACGGGCTCTAAGTTTTAAGAGACGCAACGCGGAAGTCACATAACGAAAGACACTCTTAAGGACACTTGAACCTGGAGTGCTCTGATACCAACTATGATACCCCCGGATTTTCGAATGCGGGTTGGCCAAGCCCACGCCCGAATAGCCGAGGATATCAAAACAAATTGATAATAAACGAACACAGAGTACAAAAGAATAAAGAAGAATAAATAAAATGCTGACAAGAAACTAAAATGATAATCTAATAATAAACCTCAGAATATATTTCCATTAATTAATAAACTCTTCTGATACAACTGATCCTCCAAAATACAACTCGGGAATCCATACTGTATGGACCCCTAGAAAATCCAAACTAAACAAATGACAGTAATCTAAAACAAGAAACTGAATCATAAAGGAACTCCTATGTAGCATCGGAAGAATGAAGTAGACTGATCCCTGCTCAGCACGAACAACCTTTACTCGTGACGAACACCTGAAAAATAATGGTGGGTCAGGCCCACAAACAAGTTCTACTCTACTACAGTCCAAGCAGAGATCCGATACACGTATACATCCTAGTCAATCCAACAGTAACTAGTAGTCCGTATATATATATACACACTAAAAGAACCTCATTAGACTATAGGGTTGTCTCAACCTGAATAGTAGGCAACATGCAAAACGCACATATAGTGGGCATGAGTACCTAGACCTACCAGGGTACACAACTACACTATATCTAGCTACACATCCCTGGCAATATACGCGCCCTAACCATTGATCCTGAGACTCAAGCTTATATCATGGCACCATACTTATATATATAAAATCTAGTAACCATCCTATGCAGTATAAATTAATCCTCCATCAGTTATTTAACTTGTTCAGCTGACCTGATTTGAATATAAGTAGGACTTAATATTTTAGTTAATCCATTCCCTTATATAATAAATTAATCATCCATAAATCATTCAACTTGTTCAGCTGACCTGACTTAAATATAAGTAGGACTTAACATTTTAGTTAATCCATTCCCTTAAGTTAATCCATCCCTAGAATGCCACCGTCCCATACCGGTGCACTAAACCACACAATCCAACAATTGATGTAACAATTAAGGAAATACATCAAATATTCCATAAATAATTATGATAAATATGATATCAAGTTATCACATAATAGGAATGACTTATTATTTCTTTAAACTTCCTATATCATATGTCCTACACAAACTGAATCTTATATATGATGATATTTTATTATACCATTAAATAAGGATTCTCCATATCCAATTCATCCTACATATTTAATCTCAATTGCTAAAATATTTTAAAAGATTAAATCCATTCGTTTGTTTAAAACATTCAAATAGCAAGCATCATTATGATTGAGTCTATTTAAATTTATTAAAACCCAAACCTAATCCCTATTTAATGTTCAGGAATCTTAGGTATGTTTCTACGTTCCATCATTCCACAGATATGAAAAGTACATAATTTAAACATGTAAAAATTCACATAAGAAATCAACTCAAAATCATGCATTTTATCAATTCATAATACAAGAATAGATATGAACCAATTTCATAAAACCTATGTTCTAACCCAATTAAACATGCATAATTATTTAATTTTATGTGTTTAATAAATTCTGGAATTTCCTAGGCATGTACAGAAATACGAATCAAAGGGAAAGAGATAGAAGAAGAACTTGCCTTAAACTTTCGGACTGAAAGTTAAACTTTTTCTTCCTTGATTTTCTCTCTAAAGGGTTTTCTCCTCATTCCTTCCTCTTTCTCCTTCTCTCTCTAACTCTCTCTCTCTAGAATATATTACGTGATATATTTTCACTCCTTTTTCAACCTATAGTTGTGCATTTATAGGCTAAATAATAACCCTATTCCTTTTTCCATTCCAAGTCAACTTAATAAAGAAAAATAAAAAAAAATGAAAATATTAAAAAGGTAACTTAAAATATGTTACGTATATAATCTATGTATATCTTTATTAATTAAATAAAATATATACATTAGATTATTTATTAATACTAAAGTTACATTAATATTAAAAGGTAACTTAAAACATGTTACGTATATAATCTATCTATATCCTCATTAAATAAATAAAATATATACATCAGATTATTTATTTATACTAAAGTTACCATAATATTAAAAAAGGTAACTTAAAACATGTTACGTATAAAATATATGTATATCCTTATTATATAAATATATAAAATATATACATCAGATTATTTATTAATACTAAAGTTACTATAATATTAATAAATTACTTTCCTTTTTATATATATGTATATACATATATATCTATATATATACATATACAACTATCCATGGGTAATTATCCATACCCATCCAAGTAGTTCGTGGGACCCAATTAGTTAGCCCATTACCACTAACCATAACCATAAAATAAAATAAAATAAAACATTTAATCATTTAATTTACAATTAATCAAATACATCATTTAAGCACACAATCTAATTAAACAAATAATACAAATAACACATTGACAAAATACAAATAACGCATAGATAAGTAGCCAATTAATCAAGTAACACTTAATTCAATTAAACACATAAATAATTAGTCAAATAATCAATTAAACAATTAAAAAAATACAATAAAAATAAATAAATAAATACCGAGACTATCCTTTTAAAATTAGGGGTATTATAGTTTGTAAAGAAGAATGATGGTTCGCTTCGTCTGTGTATAGATTACAGGGAGTTGAACAAGGTTACGATTCGTAACAAGTATCCTTTGCCCAGGATTGATGACTTGTTTGATCAGTTAAGGGGAGCCACATATTTCTCCAAGATTGATCTGCATTCTGGGTATCATCAGCTGAGGGTCAGGGAGCAGGATATTCCTAAGACAGCATTTCTCACGCGATATGGTTCTTATGAGTTTCGAGTTATGCCATTTGGGACGACTAATGCACCTGCAGTATTCATGGACTTAATGAATAGAGTCTTCTGGGCTTATTTGGATCAGTTTGTTATTGTCTTTATTGATGACATCTTGATCTATTCTCGGTCGGAGGACGATCATGCTAGACATTTTCGCATAATCTTGCAGACGCTTCGTGAACACCAGTTATATGCCAAGTTCAAGAAGTGTGAATTTTGGTAGCGGGAGGTGAAATTTCTGGGTCACGTGGTGTCAGAAAAGGGGATAGCAGTGGATCCGGCCAAGGTTTCAACGGTGGTTGTGTAGGGACAACCTACATCACCTACTGAGATTCGGAGTTTTCTCGGTCTGGCAGGATATTACAGGAGATTCATCCAGGGGTTCTCCAAGATAGCAGGACCACTCACTCATCTAACCAAGAAGGGTGTACAGTTCGTATGGGATGAACACTGTCAGCGAGCTTTTGATGAGCTGAAAAGGAAGCTGACTTTTGCACCGGTTCTGGCTACTCCGCAGAGCGGGATAGAGTATCTTGTTTACACGGATGATTCGTTGTAGGGTCTTGGATGTGTATTGATGCAGGAGGAGCAACCGATTTCTTATGGATCTCGGAAACTTAAGCCTCATGAGCTTAATTATCCAACACATGATTTGGAGTTGGCAGCAGTGGTCTTTGCCTTGCATATTTGGAGGCATTATCTGTTGGGTGAGTCCTTCAGATTATTCAGTGATCACAAGAGTCTGCAGTACTTGTTCACTCAGCGGGAGCTAAATATGAGACAACGCAGGTGGTTGGAGTTTATAAAAGACTATCATTTTTCTATACAGTACCATCCAGGGAAAGCGAATGTAGTGGCGGATGCACTCAGTCGCCGACCTGTTGGTAGTCTTTTTGCTCTATTCACTACTGAGTGGAATGCTTTAAAGAGTGTGGATGAGTTATCGGATGCTTTTATGGCTTGCATGGTGGTTACACCTTCCATCATTCGCAGGGTTTTACAAGCACAACTCACCGATCAGCAGTATGTCGACAAGGTCGCAGAGATAGCTTCCGGTAAGGTTCCATTCTACTATGTTGGGGCTGATGGAGGTTTAAGGTACAAGGGACGGTTAGTGGTACCTTCTGCTGATAATTTGAGGAAGGATGTGATGACTGAGACTCATCACTCTGAGTTCTCTATTCATCCAGGAGGCGATAAGATGTATCAAGATATGAAGCAGCAGTTTTGGTGGGCAGGTATGAAGAGGGACATTTCTCTTTTTGTTTCTCAATGTAGTACTTGTCAGATGGTTAAGATTGATCATCAGAGGCCGCCAGGAGCTCTACAGCCACTACCAATTTCGGAGTGGAAATGGGAGAGCAAATCTATGGATTTTGTGGAAGGGTTGCCAAATTCTTTCAAGGGGCATAATTCCATATGGGTTATTGTGGATAGGTTGACCAAGTCAGCTCATTTCTTGCCTATTTGCACTGACTACACTTCGGAGCAGTTGGCGAGGCTTTACATTTCAGAGATTGTGAAGCTACATAGCATTCCATTGTCTATTATATCGGACAGGGATTCGAGCTTTGTATCTGGATTTTGGAAGAGTTTTCAGCAGGCTTTAGGTACGAAGTTACACCTTAGTACTGCTTATCATCCTCAGACTGACGGACAGACTGAGAGGGTGAATCAGATTATGGAAGATATGCTTCGGTCGTGTGTTCTGGATTTCAAGGGCCACTGAGAGGAATATTTGCCACTTGTGGAGTTTGCTTATAACAATAGTTTCCAGAAGACTATTGGTATGGCACCATTTGAGGCATTGTACGGTCGACCGTGTCGGTCACCTATTTGTTGGATGGTGGTTGGAGAGAATCGATTCTTAGGTCCAGAGTTCATCAAGGATACCTCTGAAAAGATTGCTCTTATTCGAGATCGCATGCGTACTGCCCAAAGTAGGCAGAAGAGCTATGCTGATCGTTGTACTCGGGCTTTGGGAGTTTCAGGTTGGGGATCAGGTTCTACTCAAAGTGTCTCCTATGAAGGGTGTTATGCGCTTTGGGAAGAAAGGGAAGTTGTCACCGTGATTTGTTGGTCCATTCATGATTACGGATCGCATTGGAGCTGTTGCTTATCGGTTGGCACTTTCGGATACTTTGGATCGCATCCACAACGTGTTTCATGTTTCCATGTTGCGGAAATTTCTTCAAGATGAGGATCGGTATCAGCTTATCGATGTTGGGGAGATTGCGTTGCAGCCGGATGCAACTTATTTAGAGCCACCGTGTCGTATTGTCGACCGACGAGATCAGATTCTTCGTAATAAGGTTATTCCTTTGGTTCGTGTTCAGTGGAGTCATCACAATGAGTCTGAGTCCACTTGGGAACGAGAGAATGTAATACCCCTAATTTTAAAAAAGATATTCCTGGTATTTAATGGTATTTAATTTATTATTTAAGTGCATTTTATTTGATTATGTGTCATTATTTTTTTTTATTAGGTGCTTAATTGTTTTCTTTTGTGGTGATTTAATTTATTTAAATGATATTTATTTTTAGTTATTTGATTGGAATTTAATTATTTAATTGGCATTAATGGTTTAAGTGTAATTGGTTTAGTTATTTGATTGGAATTACTTGTTAGTGTTTTAATTATTTAATTGGCATTAATGGTTTAAGTGTAATTGGTTTAATTATTCTATGTGTGTCTTATTTTATGTGTGTCTTATTTGGTTTAATTGGGTTTACTAATTATTATTTTGTTCAATGAGATTATTTGTTAAGTATTTAATGGTGAATAGGGTAATTAGGTAAATACATCTAACTAGGGTTTTAATTACAGTATAAATTAGGGTTTTATATTATAGCCGTCGTATGTTTCTACGTTAATTGGATAGGCCGGTTAGGATTGTGAGTTGGACTTAAATGAACCTAGGGTTTAGGAAAACTCTATAAGTATAAGGTAGACGTCTGTGTAGGGTTTTTTTAAACAAAGCACAGGTTTTTTCAATTCTGCCCAGATTTCATCAAACATCCGATCCCGCTTCGTCCGTGGTCCGATCGAGCTAAAATTTGGAGGATAGGTTCATGACTCAGTGTCGCACAATCTGAACGGTGGAGATCAGATTTTGAGTTCGGGACTAGTGTTTCGTACCCGTGAACAGTAACCGGGTTTTGGAACTCGCCGGGATTTTTTAAGAAGACGACGTTGAAACTTTGAACAAAAGTTTCTGAGGCAAGATTCTATCCTTACTCTTTCCCTTAGGCTTCATCCTCTTTGCACTCTTAAATGATTCCCGGATTAATGAAGATTAAACCAAACTAAAATAATATCTGTTTTGCTATGAAACTGGTAGTTACAGTAGTATTGTATGCTTGTTCAACCTAGACTAAGCATGTTTGTGGATGCATTGTGGTTCTGTGGTTCACGTTTTTCCTTACCACTGCTTGTATAAATTATTGGAAGGATGGGTCTAGATGATAGCTATCTTAACTTCTGTAATAGCAACTGTTGGAACTTAAATACTAGGAGGATTTGAGTTTAACACTAGATCGGTTTTGTGGAACACTATAATTTAAGCATGTCTACATACATACTGTGAATATTATTTTGATGCTTACATTATCATAGTTAGTATCAACTGTGGAGGTTAGGATTTTGTGATACATACCCTACATATCTGTATGTCATTTGTAAGGTGTTAAATGGAAGTTTTAATTAATTCTATCTTTATATCAGACTAAAGAGAACAACTTAAATTGGGCATGTATATGTTGTTGTTGTGACCCTGTTTATCAATGCTTATTTTGTCACTGCTAACATTGAATGTTGGATGTTGGAATTTAGTTGATATATACTTAATTTATTGGTATTATTGACTACTGGAGGATTGGAAAGTAGGCACCGGTATGGGACGGTGGCATACTAAGGATGGGTTTGGTTTTTAAAACAATACCATTACCCACCTACTTGGAATAAGGATGGGATTAACTAAAAGTTAAGTCCCGTGGATTTGTATTGTCATGGCAACTACTTGTTGAGCGGCAATACCAGGGATTTTGGATGGATTTTATATATGTACTGTTATGGTGCCTCGGTATAAGGTTGAGCCTCAGGACCGACGGTTAGGGAGCGTATATGCATCAGGATGTGTAGTTGGTTACGATGGTTGGAGGTGTACCCTGTTTAGGTATAGGTACATATGCCCACTTCGTGTGCGTTTTAGCATGTTACCTCTATTCAAGTTGAGACCGGCATGTAGTCCAGTGAGAGTTCTTTAGTGTGACTATATATATATTTACGGACTATTAGCTATTGTTGAATTGTTTAGGATGTACATGCGTATCGGGCCTCTCTTTGGATTGTAGTAGTATAGAACTTGCGCGTGGGCCTGACCCACTTCTATTTTTCAGGTACACGACAGTTCCAGGCTTAGACGTGTTCGTGCTGAGCAGAGGTCTCTATTCACTCTTCCGACGATGTAGGGTTCTCTCTATAGTTTTATTTCTAGACATTAATTACAGTTGTTCTATCTTCCGTTTGGATGTTTAATAGGGGTCCACTAGAGATGGATTCCCAAGTTGTAAACTGATGGAGTTTTGGAGTTTGGGTTTGATGGATTTTAATAATTATAATATTTTGCGGATTCTATTTTTAGTTCCTTCCAGCTTTAATTTCATTTCTTAATTTATTTTGTATTTCGTGTCCATTATAAAATATTAATTGTTTGATATTCCGTCGGGTTTAGGCCTGGGCCTGATCAACTCGTGTCTCGGATCCGAGGGGTATCTCACTTATTCATAAAGTCACTACTCGACCTTTAGAGTTGATTCATATGGATTTAATGGGTCGCATAACACCTGATAGCATTGGAGGAAAAAGATATTTGCTTGTTATGGTTGATGATTTTTCTAGATTTACTTTTGTTGCATATTTAAGAGAAAAATCTGATACTTTTGTGAATTTCAGGTCTATTTGCTAACTTATCTAAAATGAGAAGGGATATCGAATTAATCGAATTAGGAGTGACAATGGAGGTGAATTCGAACCTAAGGAATTTATTGACTATTGTGATAAGAATGGCATTAAGCATGAATTTTCAGCACCTAAAACACCACAGCAGAATGGTGTAGTGGAAAGGAAAAATAGGACAATCACACGAATGACTCGTACTATACTTCAGGAGAATAAGATTGCAAGTCACTTTTGGGCTGAATCAGTACGTACTGCTTGTCATATCCTAAATAGAGTTTATCTTAGGCCTGGAACTAACAAGACTCCATATGAATTGTGGTATAATAGAAAGCCCACTGTTAAATATTTTAGAGTCTTTGGAAGTAAATGTTATATCCTTAGAGATAGGGAACACTTAGGAAAATTTGACTTTAGAAGTGATGAAGGTGTGTTTTTGGGTTATTCACAAACCAGTCGGGCTTATAGGGTTTTTAATCTTAGAACCAAAGTGGTCATAGAGTCTATAAATGTGGTTTTTGATGATACAAAACCTAAGATAACCTCATCTCAACTTGATGAAGAATAAACTAATTTTGAAATTGCAGGAGAAAGGAAAGAACCTACAATTCATGAGGAAGAAAGAGTTGAAGATTTAGGTGTAGAAGGTAAAGAGGTTGAAAAAAATGAGGATGAGGAATTAGAGGTCACCACTGATGAACCTATAGAAATTCCTGCACCATCTCTAGATATTCCCACATCTAGCAGTTCTAGAGTTAGATTGAGTCATCCAATTGACAATGTGATAGGTCTATGGGATAAGCATGGTACTAGGAGTACAGTCCGTGATGATGTAGGACACTCATGCATTGTAGATGATATTGTTCACTCATGTCACATAGCTCAATTTAAACCTAAGAATGTTGATGAAGCTCTTCAAAGTTCTGATTGGCTTATAGCTATGCAAGAAGAATTACTTCAATTTGTGAAGAATGATGTTTGGGAACTAGTGCCTCGACCTAGTGATATTAATATCATAGGGACCAAATGGTTCTTTAAAAATAAACTTGATGAACATGTCTTGTGATGAGGAATAAAGCTAGGTTAGTTGCACAAGGATACACTCAAGTTGAAGGAATTGATTTTGATGAAACTTTTGCACCTGTTGTTAGACTTGAGTCTATACGACTTCTTTTTACTCTTACATGTCACTTTAAATTCAAATTGCTTCAAATGGATGTTAAAAGTGCTTTTCTAAATGGAATTTTGCAAGAAGAAGTTTATATAGCACAACCAAAAGGTTTTATTGATCCACATAATCCTGATTTTGTTTTCATCTTAAAAAGGCTATTTATGGTTTAAAGCAAGCACCTAGAGCATGGTATGAGAAGTTAACTTCTTATCTATTGCACAAGGGCTTCAGAAGAGGAGGAGCGGAAAAACATTGTTTATTTTTAGGAAAGGAAAAGATTTTCTTGTTGCTCAAATATATGTGGATGATATTTTTTTTGGTGCTACATGTGATAACCTTGTTCATACTTTTTCTAAAGATATGAGTAAAACTTTTGAAATGAGCATGGTTGGTGAACTAACTTTCTTTCTAGGTCTCCAAGTGAAACAACTTGATGATTGAATTTTCATATTTCAATCAAAATATGTAAAGGAGCTAGTTAAGAAGTTTGGTATGAAAGATTCAAAGCATATTCAAACTCCTATGAGTGCTTTATCCAAATTGGATAGAGACTCTGATCCTAACAAGGTTAATCATTTCTTGTATAGGAGTATGATTGGTAGCTTGTTGTATTTGGCAGCAACTAGGCCAGATATTTTATTTAGTGTAGGTGTTTATGCTAGGTATCAAGCTGATCCTAGGGAACAACACATTCTTGCAGTCAAGCGCATTATTCGTTATGTCAATAGTACATTGAATTATGGATTGCGTTATTCTTCTGAGTCTAACTCTACGATTGTAGGCTATACTGATGCTGATTGGGCTAGTAACAAGGATGATAGAAAGAGTACTTCATGTGGTTGTTTCTATGTTGGTACTAATCTTGTTTCATGGTACAGCAAGAAGCAAAATTGCATATCTTTATCATCTTATGAGGTTGAATACATTGCTGCTGGAAATTGTTACACACAATTGTTTTGGATGAAACAGATGCTTCTGGATTATGGAGTTGATCAAGGTACTATTGCCATCTTTTGTGATAATACTAGTACAATTAATATTTCAAAGAATCCAGTTTTGCATTCTAGGACTAAGTACATTGACATTCGACATCACTTTTTTAAGGAACTTGTTGAACAAAATGTCGTGTCTTTGGAAAAAGTGCATACTGATCAGAATTTGGTTGATATTGTCACTAAACCATTAGATGCTCCTAAGTTTTCTCATTTTAGGAAATCTATTGGTGTCTATTGTCTTGACTAGATGCATTGCAAAGACATAGTCTAGAAAGGATCTTCATGCATATTTTGAGTGTTTAGATTATGTTTTTGGGAAGTTAAGCAAACCATATTAATTGAGTATGTTGAACATAAGGAGTTTCATGACACATAGAATATCTGTGGAAAGCATACAATGGCTATGAATTGAACAAATTGGTTTTGCTTACTTATTTCATATAGTAAATGAATCATTGATAGTACATTTACTTGAGATGTCATTGTTTTGGCCAAAGATAATGTTGATATGATTGATCATTATCTTGGAATTTAAACTTGCTTTATGTGTTTTAGACCAAAAGAGTGAAAAGAAAAAGAAATTTGAAAAAACAGCTTGGAATGAAAAAGTTTTTAAAAAAGAAAGAAAAATATTTGTTATTTTGAAAAAACAAGGTGAGATGGAAAAGTCTACATTTGGGAATTGTTCGAAAGTTACCTTGACTCGAAACAAATGGGAATAAGGGAAAGAGCTGGCTGCCCATAAGCGTGAAAGCTGCCAATGTGCAAAAAGAAAAATGGAGCACAAAGAGAGATAAAAAAAAAATGTCTTTTGCACATGTTGATTGTTTGATTTCTAAGAATATGTGATATCATTGATTTATTATCTGAAATCTAAACAATTGATAGATCATATGTTTTTGGAACTTGGTGGTGATTTTACTACACTTACTAAGTTTGTGGAACTTCATTGAATTGATCTTGGTTATTTCTGTTGATACATATAATCTTGTGGAGTCAATATTCTGATTGATTTTAATTTACAAGATTTATATGGTTGATTGCTTCTTCTTCTAGGATAATTCTTCATTGACCCTTATTAATTTGTGATAAAAAGGGCGAGAGCGTTTAGAGTCATATCATTCAGAGGGAGAGATACTTTTGCATTAAGGGGGAGAACCATTGTTATCATTTCATGTGTTTACATATTGCGTTGATATTCAGGCATTAAAATTTGTTATTTTATGCTTGTGTTTATTTTCTTGATTAAGCTTCACGGGTAGTTGTGTTTAAGTTAATGTGCAGATTACAGGTTGCTACATGTGTTGAAGTTTCATGAGGTTCAAGAAAATTTCTGCAGTTTATTTCCTTTAACAATCGTTGTAATTTACTTTCCTGCTTGGGTAAATTGCTGAATTGTTTTTAGGGTTTTGTCACGAAATTGCCAAAGGGGGAGATTGTGAGATATATATATATATTGAGAAGATTGTAAAAATATATATGTTCTGTAATTGGCAACTTTCGATATCAAAACAAGTCATAGTCGAGTTATAATTTTAAGTTACTATATCGGGATCAGCAGCGACTACAGATTTGGAAGGTTGTTCAAAGATGCTATAATTGTGATCATCATAGAAAAGGAAGAACACCTGGTTAGGAAGAAATCCAAAAAGGTTAGGATACATTCCATATTTGGTAATTTCAAGTCTGGTAGATTTGAACCTGTTCATGATTCTTGGAACAGGTTCAAGCCATTAGAATTTCGTCTAGAAATCATTCTGCCATTCTGGAACCTGTTCCTATTTCTTTGAACAGGTTCAAGTTTTCAACATTGGCCTCGAAATACATTCTGCCATTCTGGAACCTGTTCCCAATTCTTTGAACAGGTTCAAGAGTCCTGATAGCCTATGGAAAGTTTAGTTTCCTGTTTCAGATTTCTCTCCTAGTTGGTCTAGAATTGTACCAAATCCTATGCACGAATTTTATCTTATTTTCTGAGGGATTAGGACTTTCTAAACTCTATATAAACCTTGTCATATACATTGGTTTATTCATGGCTTTAGGGAAAATCAATTCTATATTTTGAGAAAGCCTTTTAGAGAGACAAAATTCAGAAAATCAAATTTGATTATTCTGAATTTATTTATGAGAGCATACACATATATTCATGAGTGATTTAGTGGTGTTGTTCTCTATCTCATTGGAATTGGAGTTATATTGAAGATTCAGATATTCCAAATAAATAGTAGGATTTAATTCTTCTATAATTGAGTTCAGATCTTGATGAAGAAAAGTAAACGCAATCACACTTTGAAAGGGTTGGAGCATTCGTGGAGTGTTGTTTGATCTACCTGCTACTCTTCTACAAATATCAAATGTCAATATGAGATCAAGTTGCTATTGGACGAGGAGTCGCAAAGCCAGAGGATTGTCAGCGGTTGGTGTGGTGTAGAACGATAGGGTGTGAGCCAGAGTCAAAGTTCAGTATACTTTATTTCAAGCATAGTGTATTAGTTTACTCTGGACTGAATAGTCCACGAGTTTTTTCCCATAACAATTGACATATCTTATCAACTGGGGTTTCCTCGCTAAAATCCTGGTGCAATCTCTCTTATCTTTACTTGCTTTACTTTTCAGTATTTATATTTATGATTGTGGATGTTTAAATTGATCATATAATTTAATTAATCATAAATTGAGCAAGTTGGCCTAATAATCAGATCTATGTCATTAAAGGAGTTAATCACAATTAAAATCAACTGTTTCCGCACCCCGCGTAACTCTTGTTTCACAGAGTGAACTCAACCGAGATGGGGCGGTTCGTGGCGTGATGGCAGCGGTGATCGAGCTAGGCAGTGTGGTCGGTCGGTGGAGACGATGGGGCTAATCGATGCCTCAATCGCCGATGAGCTGTTCTTGAATGGCCTAATCTGGCCAAGGCAACAATGGCAACCGACTCCTCTTCGTAATGATAGCGGCTTCCCCCAAATCAGCCTCTTCTCTCGCTAGCTCCTTCCTAAAATGTATACTTATATATTGTTTATATATATATTCCCATTAAGTATATTGTAGTATGATGCAAGCCTCTGCAATTTGAGTTTTGAGAGGGGAAAGAGAGAACATGGATGGTTAACTTTTGATCAAAACTATAAGGGTAAATCAGACTTTTTATTTTTTCAGTTAAGTTAGTCGCCGGAATGGACTGAAATGCAACAAATTTATAGTTTAGAGGGGTTTTTTGTAGTTTAGGGGGGTTAGTTGCAATTTGTCAATAGTTCAGAGTTTTTTTTTTTTGTATTTAACCCTAAATATTCTTTATGGCTTTAACATTGCATTAAATTAATCTACGGTCATTTTCACTCCATTCCTCCTTAGTTTTAAGAACAGGGTTATCTTCAACCATTTTGGTTGGGATATGATCGCCATTTTCAATGATTTGTTATCATCAAAAATATCTAAATTGTTCTTGAATGAAATCCTTAGTCAATAATATGCATGCATGAAACATGTTAGTATATGATCGCCATTTTCAATGGTTTGTTATCATGCCAACAATATGCATGCATGAAACATGTGGATGTGAAATGTACGTACACAGTAAAGATGATAATTTTGGACTCTATGCATTAAACATGTTGATTTGAAATGTACGTACACAATAAAGGTGATAATTTTGGACTATATGCATGAATAATGTTGATTTGAAATGCACACAGTAAAGATGATATTTTTGGACTATATATCAATTAATTTATTGGGTTTTAAAATTCGGTGGTTTGCATTTGTTATAAGTAAATAAATAACATCAAACGATGGGGATAATAAAATTTAGGGGTTAACTTACAAAAAAATAAAAAAAAAAGATTTAGGGATAAAATACCGCTTATGCAATGATATGAATCTTGAGTACAAACTACAGAGATCACGAGAACTTTTAAGGATGTTTTGACCAAGGCACTGATTTGCTATGCTGTCCTTGAAATGATCTTACCATTATCTCTATGATTACACAAAAAAGTGAACTTTCTTTGTTATAAAGCACAGAGGAAACATGTTTCAATTTCTATGAGAATTATTATAAGAAAAACGAAATGTATAACACAGTGTGAGTATGAGAAAGAACTGTGATACCCCCGGATTTCCGGATGCGGGTTGGCCAGGCCCACGCCCGACTATCCGAAGATATCAAAACAATCAGCAATAAACGAACATAGAATACAATTAAAGAAACAGGAATAAATAAAAATTTGCTGAAAAGAAACTAGAATGATAAACCAAATACTGAAACCTCAGAATGAAATTAAATTAATAAAGAATTATTCTGATACATCCAAATTCTCCATTTCTAATACAACTCGGGAATCCATCTAGTGGACCCCTAATAAAATCATCACTGATAAATGAACCACCGAAAAAGAATCCAATGCTAAACCATACAGGAACCGCCTACGTCGTCGAAAGAATGAGAAGTCGTCTCTGCTCAGCACGAACAAGATTTAAGACCTGGAACCGTCCGTTACCTGAAAAATAATAGTGGGTCAGGCCCACGAACAAGTTCTATCCTAACTACAATCCAAACAAAGACCCAATACGCAGATACATCCTAGATGTCTCAACCATATCTATATAGTCCGTAAATAGATATATACATATAACCACACTACAGGACTCTCACTAGACTATGCTGAGGGTCTCAACCTAAATAGAAGGCAACATGCAAAAACGCACCTGAGTGGGCATGACTACCTAAGCCTAACAGGGTATACCTCAACCAACATAGCTAGCTATGCATCCTACTGCATATACGCTCCCTAACCGTCGACTATGAGACTCAAGCTCAGATCGCGGTACCATAATTATATATATAAAGTCCGATCCTATCCAACCATAAGAAATCCCGCTAGTCGTTCAGCTTGTTCAGCCGCACAGACTAACATAAATTAAGTGTATATACAACCCATCCAAATACAATGTTGAGCCGGTCAACTATTCGTCGCCAAAACACAATATATAATTAGGATTTATAATATTTTAATTAAATCCCTATCCTTCCTTTTAATAGAAAATATAAACAACCATCCAATATGTCGTTCAACTATTTTAGTTGACAGGACATGAAACCATGTAGGATTTAATTCTTTTAGTTAATCCATTTCGTATGTATGAATGGGTTGGAATTAGCGTTTTGATCTAATCCGTCCCTCCGTATGTCACCGTCCCATACCGGTACATACCATGCATACGATCCGTAAATGATGCAACATTATAAGCAGTACATCAAACAAATCCATATAATCTAAATAGATAATAAATAGAATTTAAACAGTTCAACATCTATAATCCAAATACCATACCTGTAATTGCTAGAACCTGATTTACTAGTTCAGCAATTATCGTCCAAGACCATGTAAATTACAGAAAGTGCACAAGAATTCAGTAATTTAAATCCCATTAAATCCATACCTAATTAATTGCAGAAAGAGTTTCATATCTCATCAACACAATATTCAGACTAAAATCCATGTAATTGCAGACAAGGTTTAAAATTTCAGCAATTACAATCCTCTCCTTAATCCATGAAATTTGCAGAAAGGGTTTATTATTTTAGCAATTAAAATCTAGAATATGTATAAGCAAATTCTAATAAATAATTGACTCTATCATCCATCCAATATAAGATCTATAGTCCTCTTATATTTCATTAAATTGCTAACAGTAAACTAAGCAATCAGTTCCCTTTCATCCGCTAACAGAATGAAAAAAATAGTTTAATATTATACTGTTCGTTCCATTAACTTAGAGGTATAACTTATTTAATTAGAGGTCTTAATCATACCCATAACTAAATATTATACTGTAATACCCCTAATTTTCAAAAGGATAGTCTTGGTATTTTGTTTAATTGTTTTCTGTTCATTAATTGTTTTGAATTATGTTTTAATTGGCTTTTTAATTATTTGACTTGCTTGACTTATTTGTATTATTTGAATTAATTAATTGGTTTATTTGTTTTCTTTGATTTAATTAATTATTTGAATTATTTACATGAATTGTGATAATTGTGATTATTTAAGTTAATTGTTTTAATTATTTATTTGGCTTTAATTTTCTGTAAATTGTATGTTATTTCCTGTTTTACGTTAACTTGGAATTTTATTGTTTCTTTAATTGAATTAGTAATTAAATGTTTTAATTAATGACTAGGTATAAAAGTGTGGTTAGGGTTTTAGTTCTGTTTAGGTTTAATTTAATGAGCCGACAGGGTTTATAAACTAGGTTGTGTTTATGGGCCGCGTTTCAGACTTTGGATATAATTGGACTTAAGGTTTTGGTTGCCTATAAATATATAAGATAAGTCTGCTTAGGGTTTAACAAAAAAAAAAATAAAACCAAAACACGTCTGTGGAAATAGAGACGAGGAACAGAGGAAGTTGTAGTAGGAATTGCCGGAGATCGTAGAAGACAACGTAGAGATTTTTAACAAAAATCTCAAAAGGCAAGTTCTATCCTTACTCTCTCCCTTAGGCTTCGTGTTCTTTGCATTCCTAAACTATTCCAGGATTAATTGTATCTTAAAACGTTTCTCTGTTCGTGCTTAAGTTTGATATGTGTTGCATGGTTATTAAACTGTTAAAACTTAATAGTTGTGTGCATAATTCTTGATTTAAGTTCATGATTAATAATGGTATAAGGACTTAAACATGGACTGCGAACACACTAGGGTTAGGTTACAGGTTTTGGAAGTCAGAATAGTGAGGCGTAGAGGCTGCAGAGTCCATCGGATGAGGGAACGACGAAGCAGAGAGGGAGGGAGCCGGCTCTCCTTTGGAGGGAGCCGGCTCCCCTTAGTGTGGAGGCGGCTCCAAGAAACTGGAGCCGGCTCCAATGTTTAAAGGAGGCGGCTCCAATTTTTGGAGACGTCTCCTTGCTCAGTTTTTTAATTTTTCTTCGTTTCTAGTTGGTTTTTCATGCAGTGGATGATTCTGGAACTTTTCAGATGAGGTTAGAACTGAATATGTAATGTTTATAAGAGCCTCATGTCTGGGTTAAGGTTCCAGAAGGAGTGTTAATTAATCTGTCCACTTGGAATAGCATGGACAGTAAAGAACTTGAACAAATAATTATACTATGTTTGGGTTGATAGACTTGCAGTGGTTAGTTCTCTGTATTAGTTTTTCTGAGATGAACAATGGTTTCAGAACATGTTTCACCATATACCATGATTTTGTATTTGAATTATATATGGGTAGGATGCATTGAACTAAGTTTTAAATTTAGCATCAATTGGATTTTGTGAAACAACCAAAACTAAGAATGTATATATACATACTGTAATTCTATCTTGATGCTTGCACTATTACTGCTAGTATCAACTGTTGGAGGAAATGAACTTGTTGATGGTTATATTAAATGTTTGTGATATCAACTACTGGATGTGGAATACTATTAATATTTAAACTTAGTATTATATCGGATTTTGTGTAACAGTATGTCCTGACTATGGTTACTCTACTTATTGATGCTCACATCACTACTGTTGTTATCAATCATTGGATGTATGGAATTAGTTGACATTCGCTTCAGTTGCCGATATTATCAACTGCTGGATGGTTGGATAGTATACACCGGTATGGGACGGTGGTATACTAAGGACGGTTTGGTTTCAAAATACCAAAACCTACCTATTATGGATTAATGAATGGATTAACTAAAAGTTAAATCATATGGATTTGTAGTGTCATGGGAATAACTAGTTGAGCGGCACTACTATGGATTTTGAATGGATTTTAAATATATTACTACTATGGTACCTCGATATGAGCATGAGTCTCAGCATCGACGGTTAGGAAGCATATATGCATTGGGATGCATAGCTGGATACAATGGTCAGAGGTGTATCCTGTTTAGGTATAGGTACATATGCCCACTTCGTGTGCGTTTTAGCGTGTCACCTCTATTCAGGTTGAGACCGGCCTGTAGTCCAGTGAGAGTCTTTTAGTGTGACTATATATATATTTACGAACTATCAGCTATTGTTGAATTGTTTAGGATGTACATGCGTATCGGGCCTCTGTTTGGATTGTAGTAGTATAGAACTTGCGCGTGGGCCTGACCCACTTCTATTTTTTCAGGTACACGACAGTTCCAGGCTTAGACGTGTTCGTGCTGAGCAGAGGTCTCTATTCACTCTTCTGACGATGTAGGGCTCTCTCTATAGTTTTATTTCTGGACGTTTATTACAGTTGTTCTATCTTTCGTTTGGATGTTTAATAGGGGTCCACTAGAGATGGATTCCCAAGTTGTAAACTGATGGAGTTTTGGAGTTTGGGTTTGATGGATTTTAATAATTATAATATTTTGCGGATTCTATTTTTAGTTCCTTCCAGCTTTAATTTCATTTCTTAATTTATTTTGTATTCCATGTTCATTATAAAATATTAATTGTTTGATATTCCCTCGGGCTCGGGCCTGGGCCTGATCAACCCGTGTCTCGGATCCGAGTGGTATCACATATACCCCCCAGTAAGTCCCATAACTGTTCAGAAATACATAAAGCATCTAAACAGTACCCAAGAAAAACAAAAATCGTAAAAACCATAAAAATTGGAGAGAGCCTGCTCTCTGAAATTGAGAGCAGGCTCTAAAAGAGCCTGGAGCCGGCTCTTAATCCCCTTAGAGCTGGCTCTTTATAGATGGGAGCCGGCTCTTGGTTTTCCTAGAGCCGGCTATCTCCCCTCTGTGAGCCTCCGTTCCTCTGCAGCTTCGTTTCTGACCTCTGTTTCAACTCCAGCCTCTTCCTACCCCTCTGTTTTTTTCTTACAACTAATCTTAGCAGCCTAATATATATCCAGTAGCATCCTAATGGTTTGGTTCGACAGTTGGAATTTATTACAGTGCCTTAAAACCTCTACCGATTCCTTATGCGTTAACATACAACTTGACCTTCGATTTGCGGGCATAACTACAGATAATACTAGAACATATACAGATAATCAAAACTGATCTTAACCATCCTATATATATTCAAAAACATCCCAAACCCTTGTTTATAACAATACGAATTAAAGTAACCATTAAAACAGTACCAAATCTGTAAGCTTAAAATAGACGACAAACACAAGTCAATCAAGAATTGTTTTAGACAACCATACATATACTGATAATCGATTGGACATATAATTCACATGCCAGATTATATTAATATTCAATTAGAATACTAGAGACATCTAGGCATGCACAGAACACAGGCCAACCGGGAGAGAGGAAGAACAGAACTTGCCTTTGCGGGTTTTTGAATAAAACTCCGTCGCCGTCTTCCTAAGTTTTTCCGGCGATCATGATAGCCGTCAAACCTCCTACTGCTCAACCTTCCCTTCCCTTAATCCTCAGTTGAAACCCCTACCAAGAATGCCCTACTAATATCTCATAACTCACGTTCTGTTCCTTTCCCAATCCCTCTCTCTGTCTCTCTCTATTTTCTCTCTTTCAATTGTACGTGTATAGGGTTCTAAACCCTTGTGAAGACACATAACAGTATATATGTAGATATAGGCACTAAGAAACCCTAAGCCCAATCCTAATCCCCGATGGAAACCCTAATGACATTACAATTTAATTCATTTATAATTTAAACCTAATTAACTTTTTTAAATAAAATAACGCAGGATTTAATCAATTTTAAAACGAATTTAATTCAATTACAACAAAATAAAATACAATTAAATGAAATAAAATAATTAATCAAATATGGCAAATTCTAATACATAATTAACAATTAAATCAAATAGAAACAAAACAATTTAACACATACACAAATAGGCACAAAATCAATTAAGCAAATAGACACAAAATCAATATAAAATGCACAAAAATAAACTTTAAAGTTCAATTTTATCCTCTTGGAAAATAGGTGTATTACATTCTTCCCCCCTAACAAAAGGAATTCCGTCCTCGGAATTCACGAAACTCTGAATTATTTTCATTAAAATTCATTTTCGTTCTCGTGTGGACTCCGCTCTATCAGTACGAATAGATTGAGTCATAACTTGACAACTAAGTATAGTTATGTATACTTTAGCAAATATACCATGCCCCCTTTTTGTATATTGTGCTAAACCGTTGCAAATCAACCATATCTGTGGCAAATCACCCATGCCACCTTAAGTATATTTAGTTATACTTTACAAATCAACCATGCTGACAATTCAACCATGTCTTTGGCAATTCAATCATGCCATCATAAGTCTATTTAGTTAGATTTTGACAAATCAACCATGCCTTAATGGAACCATAGACGATTTTAAATTTAACAAAGAACTAAATCACCCATAATCCGAGTATGCATATCAAACGCATAACATTAATTTAAAACAACCATTCCAGAGACAAATGAAACATGCCTTACATCATCCGGTTCACAAGACCCGAGATAATAGCCTGTGTCATTATTATACAGGCGAAACTATAACTACGAACTCAACAATGAGTCGCAAGATATGAATATAAGATCGGTTGTTGAGAGCGTCCACCTCCCTATTCCTTTCCCCCTAATAGAACGTAATGCAAAGTGTAAATCACCAATTTGATGCATCTAAGTCGTCTTGTATTCCCTTCTATTCAGATGAACTGATGAGTGATACCCCTCGGATCCGAGACACGGGTTGATCAGGCCCAGGCCTAAACCCGAGGGAATATCAATCAATTAATATTTTATAATGAACATGGAATACAAAATAAATTACGAAATGAAATTAAAGCTGGAAGGAACTAAAAATAGAATCCGCAAAATATTATAATTATTAAAATCCATCAAACCCAAACTCTAAAACTCCATCAGTTTACAACTTGGGAATCCATCTCTAGTGGACCCCTATTAAACATCCAAACGGAAGATAGAACAACTGTAATAAACGTCCAGAAATAAAACTATAAAGAGAGCCCTACATCGTCGGAAAAGTGAATAGAGACCTCTACTCAGCACGAACACGTCTAAGCCTGGAACTGTCGTGTACCTGAAAAAATAGAAGTGGGTTAGGCCCACGCGCAAGTTCTATACTACTACAATCCAAACAGAGGCCTGATACGCATGTACATCCTAAACAATTCAACAATAGCTGATAGTCCGTAAATATATATATAGTCACACTAAAGGACTCTCACTGGACTACAGGCCGGTCTCAACCTGAATAGAGGTAACATGCTAAAACGCACACGAAGTGGGCATATGTACCTATACCTAAACCGGGTACACCTCTAACCATCGTAGCTAGCTACACATCCCGATGCATATACGCTCCCTAGCCATCGGTCCTGAGGCTCAAGCTCATACCGAGGCACCATAACAGTACATATATAAAATCCATCCAAGATCCCTAGTATTGCCGCTCAACAAGTAGTTGCCATGACAATACAAATCCACAGGACTTAACTTTTAGTTAATCCCATCCTTATTCCAAGTAGGTGGGTAATGGTATTGTTTTAAAAACCAAACCCATCCTTAGTATGCCACCGTCCCATACCGGTGCCTACTTTCCAATCCTCCAGTAGTCAATAATACCAATAAATCAAGTATATATCAACTAAATTCCAACATCCAACATTCAATGTTAGCAGTGATAAAATAAGTATTGATAAACAGGGTCACAACAACAACATATACATGCCCAATTTAAGTTGTTCCCTTTAGTCTGATATAAAGACAGAATTAATTAAAACTTCCATTTAACACTTTACAAATGACATACAGATATGTAGGGTATGTATCACAAAATCCTAACCTCCACAGTTGATACTAACTGTGATAATGTAAGCATCAAAACAATATTCACAGTATGTATGTAGACATGCTCAAATTATAGTGTTCCACAAAACCGATCTAGTGTTCAACTCAAATCCTCCTAGTATTTAAGTTCCAACAGTTGCTATTACAGAAGTTAAGATAGCTATCATCTAGACCCATCCTTCCAATAATTTATACTAGCAGTGGTAAGGAAAAACGTGAACCACAGAACCACAATTCATCCACAAACATGCTTAGTCTAGGTTGAACAAGCATACGACACTACTGTAACTACCAGTTTCATAGCAAAACAGATATCATTTTAGTTTGGTTTAATCTTCATTAATCCTAGAATCATTTAAGAGTGTAAAGAGTATGAAGCCTAAGGGAAAGAGTAAGGATAGAATCTTGCCTCAGAAACTTTTGTTCAAAGTTTCAACGTCGTCTTCTTAAAAAATCCCGGCGAGTTCCAAAATCTGGTTACTGTTTACGGGTACGAAACACTATTCCCGAACTCAAAATCTAATCTTCACCGTTCAGATTGTGCGACACTGAGTCATGAACCTATCCTCCAAATTTCAGCTCTATCGGACCACGGACGAAGCGGGATCGGATGTTTGATGAAATCTGGGCAGAATGGAAAAAAACCTGTGCGACCCAGTTACTGTTCACGAGTACGAATAACTGTTCCCGAGGTCAAACTCTAATCTCCACCGTTCAGATTGTGTATCACTGAGTCGTGAACCTCTCCTCCAAAATTCAGCTCGATCGGACCACGGACGAAGCGGGATCGGAGCTTTGATCAAACCTTGGCAGAATGTGAAAAACTGCATTTTTCCTTCTCCACTTCCACAAAACGTGTGATTTGTTTAAAAAAAACCCTACACAGACATCTACCTTATACTTATAGAGTTTTCCTAAACCCTGGGTTCAATTAAGTCCAACTCACAATCCTAACCGGCCCATCCAATTAACGTAGAAACCTACGACGGCTATAATATAAAACCCTAATTTATATTATAATTAAAACCCTAGTTAGATGTATTTACCTAATTACCCTATTCACCATTAAATACTTAACAAATAATCTAATTAAACAAAATAATAATTAGTAAACCCAATTAAACCAAATAAGACACACATAAAATAAGACACACATAGAATAATTAAACCAATTACACTTAAACCATTAATGCCAATTAAATAATTAAAACACTAACAAGTAATTCCTATCAAATAACTAAAAATAAATATCATTTAAATAAATTAAATCACCACAAAAGAAAATAATTAAGCATCTAATAAAAAAAAATAATGACACATAATCAAATAAAATGCACTTAAATAATAAATTAAATACCATTAAATACCAGAAATATCCTTTTTAAAATTAGGGGTATTACATGATGACCCACCAGTTCGAAATAAACCAAAATTTAGTTGATTTAATAAATAAACTAACCAACATCCCAACCAAGATCCTGACCCATTGTAAAAATTAGTAACCCCTCATCCAAAACTATGAAAAGGTTCTATAATTTCCTCCTGAACATAGAAAATGTCTACAAGGATCTAGGAATCTTGAATGGTCCATCTCGATCATATTAGAAATGATGTCAAAAATCACTACATCCCTCTGCTTGCCAATTCCCTAAACCTCGGCTTCACACTGTGAAACGTTTTGTTTTCACCAGGATAAATAAAGAACTAAGAGGTGTGAACCTCAGTCCTTACATCCTTCCTTCCCATTTGTCTATAGAAAGTACCAACTGGTCTGGTACCATTAGCTTTTGTTTACACCCATTGCTTATATTGGAGCATCCTCAAAAGCTAACCCTACAACTGCAGCTATGCATCACCAGTTAGTGATAAGCATACCGATAATAAAATCAACCGGTAATTCCATTCAACAAAAAGTCAATTCACTATGCCTTTCTACACACACTGTGCACTGCTTCCTTATATAGGTGTTCAGTCTCACCTTCCTATCCTTAACACACCTTACTTCTCTATTATGGGTAAGTGTCAAGTTAACTCCTTGTCTCGTTTCAATTGAATTTGAAACCTTTCGCATCCTCCATATAGTCATCAATGTCAGAACAACAGCTAATTGTTGCAAAAGATAACCCTAAAAAAAAAATTTCACTTTTTTATACAGTGTAGAAACTTTGGTTCATCCTCCAAGTGTAACACCAGCAACTCCTCCAAATGACACCCTCGTAAAATAATGTCTTGATTACGAATAGACTGCTAAAGCTTTTATCAGTCCATTATCCTCCCTTGGCGTCATGCTAAGAAGTACTTACCAGCACAAAATTCTCCATCCGAACCATAGTGGAATTACAGTGATCTTTACCTACCACAACCTCACGAATCCCCAAGATACTAACAACCACCATTATTATAGCGTTGTAAAAAACGAATCCCCACCTAGCATTGAGCATACCAAACTAATCCTTTTTTATTATTGGTCTCATTTTAATAGTTTAACTATCCCATCCTAACCAGCATACCATATTGATGTATACCCAGATCCATTAGATTGGCTAGAAGTTTGTATTTCTACCCAATCCTATAACCATACTGTCACAAATCCTAGCGTACATAGCGCTATTATCCATGTCATTAATATAATAGTTGGTTGATCACGTATTTGTGTCCCCAACCACTCCATACTCCCAATCCGGACAAATTAATAAAAATGAAACACGTAACAACAAAACGAAACACATAATATCAAAATGCAACACAGAATAACAAAATTGTGATACCCCTGGATTTTCGGATGCGGGTTGGCCAGGCCCACGCCCGATAACCTAAGGCTATCAAATCAATTAGCAATTTAACGAACACAGAATACAATATAGGAAACAGGTTTAAATAAAATTTTGCTGAAAAGAACTAAAATGAAAATCCTTTAATGGAAAAAACCCTCCGAATAAACTTTATATGCAAGAACTAGTTTGAATACACCAACTTCTCCTTTACTTCTAATACAGCTCGGGAATCCATCTTGTGGACCCCTACTAAAAATATTCCAATACTGAACATGAACAACTGCAAAGACAACCAACAATCATAATAAGAAGAAAAATACTCCTACGTCGTCGGTGGAGTGAATAACTGTATCTGCTCAGCACGATCAAACTCTAAGCCTGGAACTGACGAACATCTGTAAAAATAAGAGTGGGTCAGGCCCACATGCAAGTTCTATCCTAACTGCAATCCAGACAGTGACCCGATACGTAGATACACCCTAGATATCTCAGCAATAACTATCTAGTCCATACATATATAAATATCCATACTAAGGGACATTCACTGGACTATGTAAGGGGTCTCAACCTGAATAGAAGGCAACATGCAAAAATGCACCTAAAGGTGGGCATGAGTACCTAGACCTAACAGGGTACACCTCAACCTATTATATCCAGCTACGCATCCACTGCATATACGCACCCTAACCAACGAGTCTGAGACTCAAGCTCAACTCGTGGTACCAAAAACATATATATAAAGTCCGTCCAAATTCAGGGTATGCAGTTCAACTATTTATCAAACTGACATACAATAAACCAACTAGTTAGTCACTCAACTTATTCAGTTGATATGACTTAACTACCATCCGTTAATCCAGGAAGTCATCCAACTTGGTTACAGCTGATCTGACTTAGTCACAATTAGGATTCGATATCTTTCAATCCATTCCATTAATCCATTAGGTTAGGTTAATGCGTTTTGAGCTAAACCGTCCCTAGTATGTCACCGTCCCATACCGGTACATACAATCCTCCATATCCATGTAAATTACAACATATATAACAGTTCAATAATTTACAGACCCAAAAACCACCATCCAAATAATTGCAGAAAATTAATTAAAGTCTCAGCAATTTAAATCCAAGCATTTAACCATATAGTTGCAGGAGACGATTTAATAAATCAACAACTAACATCCAGAGCATGCATAGACCAAATTTAATATGTCAGGGACTCCATCGTGCATGTGAATAGGTTAAATAATCCTATTATTATCCAATAAATTGCTAAAACAATTTCAGAAGATTGTTTAATATTCCAGCAATTTAAATCCAAGCATTAACCATATAGATGCAGGAAACGATTTAATAATTCAGCAACTAGCCTCCTAAGCATGCATAGATCAAAATTAATAATTAAATAACCTTATCATGCACTTGAATGCATTCTAAAACAAGTTTTATAAACACATTATATTCCATTAAATTGCTGAAATTTAATTCAACAATTAATTTATCTTCCATTTGTTAACAACATAGGGAGTGTCTTAATTTTTACACTGTTTGTCCTGACAATTTAGAATTAAACCCTAATCAATTTAAGGTCCTAATAACACCCAAATTCAGCCTTCTAAACTCTCTGTGGAACCCCAGACCCAACAGATTTAAAACCCATGCTCCAATAGTAAGCACAGTACGTAGAAAATTAAAAAAAAATTAAAACAAATCATAAATTAAAAAAAGGGCGCCTGCTCCAAATTTTGGAGCAGGCTCTTTCTCAGCCTAGAGCCGGCTCTAGGACTCCTTAGAGCCGGCTCTACTTGTTGTGGGAGCCGGCTCCCACTTCTATGGAGCCGGCTTTCACCTCCTTTGAGAGCCTTCAGTCCCCGGTGCTTCGTTTCAGTCTGTTTGCTCTGTCTCTGGACCATCCCTACCACTCTGTTGATTTCTAAAACTCATCTTAAGAGTCTTATAACACCCTAGTAATTCCCATGATTCATTTACAGAAGTTGAAATCAAATTAAAACTAAATTTGTTACCGAAACAAAACATGCTTTAAGAACAAAACTAAAACTATTTTGCAATATCAACTCCATTCCAATCCCCTATGTTCCTCTTCACTACTGAACTTAGGAGTCTTATCTAATCCCAGTAGCATCCCAATCATTCGTTTACAATTGTTGAAAGAAAATACAGTAACTAAAATTCCAATAGAATTTACATGCTTTAAGAAAACAAAACTAAACAGACTTGCACGAATTGTAACAGATTTAATTTCAACAACGAACAGCCATCAATATAGCATATATTAACCATGTAAATTCTAGTTCCTGATTAATTAAATCCTAGAGACTATCTAGGTGCACAGAACATAAGCCAAAGGGAAGGAGGAAGAAAAGAACTTGCCTTTCGGTTTCGGTTTGAAACCTTTCAACGTCGTCTTCTTCCTAGACTTTCCGGCGATCGTGATTGCCGTCCAGGATTCCTCTGCTCCGGTTCTAACCCTCAAACAGCCCTCAAGCTTCCTCCTTAGTCCGGCTTACAATCTTTGGCTCAAACCCTACCTTCCTCTCCTTCAGTTTTTCCCTTAAACTCTCTGTTTCACTCTCTGTATTTTTACTATTCGTGAATAAGGTTTGTGCTTACAACCCTAAGCAGACCCTTATTATTTTATTTATAGGCTTAGGAAAAGATATTAACCCTAATTCTACTTTAATCGTAGAGACGGAAATCAACAATTCCTTACATCTCTAAGGCGGCTTAATTAAACAAGGCGGCTTTATTCAAAGTGACAGTAAAGAGACAAAACCCTAATAATTTAACCTATTTAATTAAATAAAATAAAAAACAATTAACCAATTAATTAAAACCACAATTAAATTACATAAAATAATTAACCAATAAAACAATTCAAATACAACCTAAATGACAATTAAATTAATTAAAGACTAAACAATTAAATCAAATAAAGAACGAACAAATAATTTAATTAATTAAACCTAAACACATAAAACACTTAAAATAAATAGTAAAATCTCAATTATATCCTTTTTAATTTTAGGGGTATTACAAAAATCAAACACATAGATACACACAATGCAACAAAACAACCAAAATATAATTCCCAATTAAAACGTCCTCCATTCCAGAGGAAAAAACCTCATTTGAACTCAAGTTCGCAAAAGTTCATACCATGGTTTCGTTGGTAATTATCCAACCTCGAAACTTTTCCATTAACCGTAGTTTAACTGCACAATCGTTTACTTAAACAAATATCCAAAAGCTTAACCCTCATACTCCTAATATGCGGAATGTAAATCGTCTATCGTGGCTTTACAAACCAACTTAGAATGTCACAACCTAATCCCCATACTCTCCAGAATGTGATATAAAATCACATCTTTGTTCTAGTAAGAACTCCATCCGATTCCTAAACTCCTAAAGGGTACTTTTCAATTGACTCTCTGAGAGACGACATGAAAATTCATCCATATATAGATTGGTTCACACCAACTCTACTAGTATCATGCACTGTATTGCTGGTGAATGAGAGCACCCTCGTGCGATCCTTCATCTTCAAGCTTCAATATCCCCTTTCTTGGAGACGCTGATATCTCCTCCCTTAGGATCCTCTTCAGAATCCTACTCTTCATTTGTCTCCTTTTTGAGATCATCCGAAGTTATGTTGGCCCCGACATGCGGTGACCTAACACCTACACCCTGATCCTTTCATGGCGTATATTTTCTAAGTAATGCCAACCTTGGAACTAAACTTTCGATCCCAAGTTCTGCTTCTGGCAAAGAACTCGACAACGTACTCCTTTACGCCTTTGGGTCTGTATCACTTTCGCCGTGAACCCTATCCTCATCCTAGTGTCAACCATTCTGTATCTACAGAATTCAATTGACATCAACTCCTCCTAATGAAACGTAAATAGAGTACAACGAATCCTAATATGGCTCTAAGTTTTTTAAGAGACGCAACGCGGAAGTCTTATAACGAAAACACTCCCAAGGACACTAGAACCTGGAGTGCTCTGATACCAACTGTGATACCCCCGGATTTTCCTGATGCGGGTTGGCCAGGCCCACGCCCGACTATCCGAGGATATCAAAATAATCAGCAATAAACGAATACAGAATACAATTAAAGAAATAGGAATAAATAAAAATTTGCTGAAAAGAAACTAGAATGATAAACCAAATACTGAAACCTCAGAATGAAATTAAATTAATAAAGAATTATTCTGATACATCCAAATTCTCCATTTCTAATACAACTCGGGAATCCATCTGGTGGACCCTAATAAAATCATCACTGAGAAATAAACCACCAAAAAAGAATCCAATGCTAAACCATACAGGAACCGCCTACGTCGTCGAAAGAATGAGAAGTCGTCTCTGCTCAGCACGAACAAGATCTAAGACCTGGAATCGTCCGTTACCTGAAAAACAATAGTGGGTCAGGCCCATGAACAAGTTCTATCCTAACTACAATCCAAACAAAGACCCGATACGCAGATACATCCTAGATGTCTCAACCATATCTATATAGTCTGTAAATAGATATATACATATAACCACACTACAGGACTCTCACTAGACTATGCTGAGGGTCTCAACCTGAATAGAAGGCAACATGCAAAAACGCACCTGAGTGGGCATGACTACCTAAGCCTAACAGGGTATACCTCAACCAACATAGCTAGCTATGCATCCTACTGCATATACGTTCCCTAACCGTCGACTATGAGACTCAAGCTCAGATCGTGGTACCATAATTATATATATAAAGTCCGATCCTATCCAACCATAAGAAATCCAGCTAGTCGTTCAGCTTGTTCAGCCGCACAGACTAACATAAATTAAGTGTATATACAACCCATCCAAATACAATGTTGAGCCGGTCAACTATTCGTCGCCAAAACACAACATATAATTAGGATTTAAAATATTTTAATTAAATCCCTATCCTTCCTTTTAACAGAAAATATAAACAACCATCCAATATGTCGTTCAACTATTTTAGTTGATAGGACATGAAACCATGTAGGATTTAACTCTTTTAGTTAATCCATTCCGTATGTATGAATGGGTTGGAATTAGCGTTTTGATCTAATCCGTCCCTCCGTATGTCACCGTCCCATACCGGTACATACCATGCATATGATCCGTAAATGATGTAACATTATAAGCAGTACATCAAACAAATCCATATAATCTAAATAGATAATAAATAGAATTTAAACAGTTTAACATCTATAATCCAAATACCATACCTGTAATTGCTAGAACCTGATTTACTGGTTCAGCAATTATCGTCCAAGACCATGTAAATTACAGAAAGTGCATAACAATTCAGTAATTTAAATCCCATTAAATCCATACCTAATTAATTGCAGAAAGAGTTTCATATCTCGTCAACACAATATCCAGACTAAAATCCATGTAATTGCAGACAAGGTTTAAAATTTCAGCAATTACAATCCTCTCCTTAATCCATGAAATTTGCAGAAAGGGTTTATTATTTCAGCAATTAAAATCTAGAATATGTATAAGCAAATTCTAATAAAAAATTGACTCTATCATCCATCCAATATAAGATTTATAGTCCTCTTATATTTCATTAAATTGCTAACAGTAAACTAAGCAATCAGTTCCCTTTCATCCGCTAACAGTATGAAAAAAATAGTTTAATATTATATTGTTCGTTCCATTAACTTAGAGGTATAACTTATTTATTTAGAGGTCTTAATCATACCCATAACTAAATATTATACCCCCCAGTAAGTCCCATAACTATTCAGAAATACATAAAGCATCCAAACAGTACCCAAGAAAAACAAAAATCGTAAAAAGCATAAAAATAGGAGAGAGCCTGCTCTCTGAAATTGAGAGCAGGCTCTAAAAGAGCCTGGAGCCGGCTCTTAATCCCTTTAGAGCCGGCTCTTTATAGATGTGAGCCGGCTCTTGGTTTTCCTAGAGCCGGTTATCTTCCCTCTTTGAGCCTCCGTTCCTCTGCAGCTTCGTTTCTGACCTCTGTTTCAACTCCAGCCTCTTCCTACCCCTCTGTTTTTTTCTTACAACTATTCTTAGCAGCCTAATATATATCCAGTAGCATCCCAATGGTTTGGTTTGACAGTTGGAATTTATTACAGTGCCTTAAAACCTATACCGATTCCTTATGCGTTAACATACAACTTGACCTTCGATTTGCAGGCATAACTACAGATAATACTAGAACATATACAGATAATCAAAACTGATCTTAACCATCCTATATATATTCAAAAACATCCCAAACCCTTGTTTATAACAATATGAATTAAAGTAACCATTAAAACAGTACCAAATCTTTAAGCTTAAAATAGACGACAAACACAAGTCAATCAAGAATTGTTTTAGACAACCATACACATACTGATAATCAGTTGGACATATAATTCACATGCCAGATTATATTAATATTCAATTAAAATACTAGAGACATCTAGGCATGCACAGAACACAGGCCAATCGGGAGAGAGGAAGAACAGAACTTGCCTTTGCGGGTTTTTGAATAAAACTTCGTCGCCGTCTTTCTAAGTTTTTCCGGTGATCATGACTGCCGTCAAATCTCCTACTGCTCAACCTTCCCTTCCCTTAATCCTCAGTTGAAACCCTTACCAAGAATGCTCTGCTAATATCTCATAACTCACGCTCTGTTCCTTTCCCAATCCCTCTCTCTGTCTCTCTCTATTTTCTCTCTTTCAACTGTACGTGTATAGGGTTCTAAACCCTTGTGAAGACACATAACAGTATATATGTAGATATAGGCACTAAGAAACCCTAAGCCCAATCCTAATCCCCGATGGAAACCCTAATGACATTACAATTTAATTCATTTATAATTTAAACCTAATTAACTCTTTTAAATAAAATAATGCAGGATTTAATCAATTTTAAAACGAATTTAATTCAATTACAACAAAATAAAATACAATCAAATGAAATAGAATAATTAATCAAATATGGCAAATTCTAATACACAATTAACAATTAAATCAAATAGAAACAAAACAATTTAACACATAAACAAATAGGCACAAAATCAATTAAGCAAATAGACACAAAATCAATTTAAAATGCACAAAAATAAACTTTAAAGTTCAATTTTATCCTCTTGGAAAATAGGTGTATTACAAGAACTATGCATGTTATAGATGCAATATTATATGTTCTGTACACGGAAACATCTCTTTACTTATCTTATATAAAAGCCAATAACATGCTCTACTTCAGTTAATTAAAGGGTTCTACAACATGACACATTTATGAAATTTTTGATTGATCACGTGATATTATTTTTTGATACATTGAAACGCGGTTTGAATTGTATATTTTAGTTATTAATTGTCTTGGTTTATTGATATATAAGATTGTGAAAACGCATGTATATATTTTGAAATTATAAAGTTGTGACTTAAAGTTAAGGAAAATGATAGTTACACCAAAGTAATACACCGATTTGTCTCACCGAATCTATGTGTCTGCTTAGATGGATATTCACGTCAGATGTCAAAATAGTAATTCTAAATTCTCTCTCTTCCGTTTTTCTTTCTCCTTACTCATCTTCTCTGCAAAGCAGTAAATCAGTTTTTCTCTCTCCTTCCTTTCTTATCTTTACCACTATAATCTCTTTTGCATCAGGCATCTCAATCATGAACGCCTACCTTACCATCTCGCTGACCACTAGCGGCAATCTAATCCATTAAATGAAAGATATAATATCCATAAATATATGGTATATGATGATTGATTGATGAAGATAATTATTTAAAATTTAATTTTAAAGAAAAATTGCAGGGACGCCAGATTTTCCTTTGGTTTCCAAAAAGACGCTGGGATTTTAAAATCTTAATTTTTTAAAAAGATTACATACAACACACGTACGAACTAAAAAAAAAAGTAATAAAAAAAAAGGAAAAAATGGTTTTTCTAATGAAAAAGAGGTTTAATTTGTGATATTTTTTGAGTTAAATTTGTAGGGTTATTAGCAGTAGTGGTTGCCGTGCTTTAATGACCGGTGGTTGTTCGTATTTTGGGAGAGACGACCAACGGTTTCAGTAATTATTTATCAAGAAATGCGTAAATTTTGATAAATAAATAAAGATAAACGTGAATCTTGATGACATGGCATTCATGTAGATTTGGCTAAGAAAATAGGTTAGACTCTTCGGTGGGAGTATCACTACTCTAAATTTAAAGTGTGAAAATTTGATTGCCATTCGCAATTGTATATATCCCTATTATTGTGGCAATTTTATAGTTCCGTGGGAGTTGCTTTTTAAAGGCTTGAATTAGAATTGCAAATGTGTTTGGAGTTTCATGCATGATATTTGAGTAGGAATATATGTATTTGACCATTTAATGTAGAAAAGTGTGAAGTATATATAGCTAGTTGCTTAATTTCGAAACCAAATTTAATTTTTTTTGTAAACTCACGCCTTTTTATGTTACTATTATCATGGATGTACAAGAATTTCTACATCCTCTGAAACATCTGGGACTGAAGAAAAGTTGAAGATAGAGATAAATTTATTTTGATTATTTTAGGAGAACAAAGCAAAGATATAAAAAGCCAATTATCTAGTAATAGGAAATTCCAAGATTGATAGTCACAGTTTAATTGCAATAGCCTTGAGAGGCGTGGCTTTCAGCAATGTAAGCCCGAACTTGTCATTCATGTCAATGTCTTCTGGTTTCACCCCTTCTTTAGGCTTCCAGTCAAAAGAGTGCAAAAGAGAGGCCAACATAAGGTGCACCATCCGAGAGGCCAATGGCATTCCAGGGCACACCCTTCGTCCTGCACCAAAGGGAATTAGCTCGAAATCTTGGCCCCTAAAGTCCGTTTTATGCTCTAAGAACCTTTCCAGCAAAAATGAACTTGGGTTCAACCATATGTTTGGATCGCGCCCCATAGCCCAAACATTAACAAAGACTTGCGCATTTTTGGGGACAGTGAAGCCACGTATTTCTACATCAGCTTCAGCCTTGTGAGGAACTAGAAGTGGGCCAACTGGGTGCAACCGGATGGTCTCTTTTACTACTGCTTGCAAGTAAGGGAGGGTTGGGATGTCTGATTCTTGAACTAGTCTATGTCCATCCCTGCCAATCACTTCTTCCAGCTCATTTCGAGCTTTTGCCATCGTTTCAGGCCTTTTCCTTAGCTCTACCATTGCCCATTCTACTGTGCCTTATGTTGTATCAGTCCCTGCAAGAAATAAGTCCTAACAAATAGAAGTGTTGGTTTCGATGATTAGCCACGATCCAGTCACGTGGAGGGGATTTTTTGCACTCCTTTTGTATCATTAGTGTAATATAATACATCGTAATACCATAATCTCATGAAATAATGATATAACGTAATTGTTACATAAACAATGTAAAGACACATAATAGGTTATTATCCTAATCAATTTCCGGGCACTATCTATTGTTTCTAACAATGTAACAAAAACTTAGAGAATTTATTTTTCATGGGTTCATAATCCCAACACACCAATCTAATTGACTTTCAAGAAGTTCAACAGTAGAGTGGTGAAGTAAAGACATAAAAATTAATTAATTGATACTCACCAGAAGCAAATGCTTCAAGTCATTGAAGCCAAACCCAGCAGCATCATTATCTTTGCTTTGATTGAGGAGCGTTCCTAATACATCATTGCCCAACCCAGAAGAAGTTCTTGATTGTAACCTTTGGTTGATAATTCCTTCAAATATCTCTAGCAACTTTCCAAAATAAAATTTCATCTGTCGCCGGAAATGTTGTGGGTCAATCAATTTAAGTAGAGGAAATGGTCTGCAATATTAGGCTTCCCAACAAGTTCCATCACAGTCCACACAATGTCTTTGAATTCTTGAGACGAGTTAGATTGATAATGAGCCAAATCAATAGAGAAGAAAGTGTTTGCTAGCAAATTAAGGGATGTGGTAAAGGCAGCTCGGCCAATATCCACAGACTGACCACTGGTGCAGCTTTCATGCATGTAGTCAGCTAGTTCTTGCGCCTTTTTTCGGCGAAGGTACCGTCTTGGCTACTATCTAGGACTTGTTACGAATTATGTTAGGAATTATGTCTCAAATTCCCATTATTATTAGTTTCTATTTTAGAGTATATTTTTATGGTAATTTCTTATAGAGACGTGAATTGGATTCTAAGAAATTATAATCCTTGTCCATAAAGGAATTGGGTATGTGACTCATAAATAGACACTTAGGCTATTGCTGAGAGTTATGAGTTGAGAGAAATGTAGCCTCATGAGGGAGTACGTTGATGGTAGGGGTGAGTTACGGGTTTGGTAGAGTGAACACTGATGGCGAGAGGGAGTCTCGTGGAGTACACGGAGAACTCGGTCAAGAGTTTGTATGCATTGTCCGGTGTTGAAACTCTCTACTATTGTAATATCTCTACATATATAGTGAATCTCTTCTCATCCGTGGATGTAACCTTGATTTTGGGTGAACCACGTATATATCTTATGTTGTGGTTTGAATTGTTGTTTTCTTTTGCTTACGCTGTATCCCAACAACTGGTATCAAAGCCAATGGTGAAGGAGATCCAGAAAACACAAGAAGTCTCAATATGTGCTACAACGGGCTTCAGTTGTAGGGGGAGTCAATCGGCTTGGTTACATGGCATGGAGCTTGAGTAGTCAAGGTGGAGCTTTGGGGTTTGACTGATTGAGCAACGTATAGTGGGGATAATCCAAGTTCTGCAATAAGATCGAGAAGATTGAAATTGCAGAGAATTGTCCAGATTCAATTGACATGAGAGGCGATGATTGACGTAATGAAATTTGAGCCAAGGTGGAGATTGTTAGGAATTATGTCTCAAATTCCCATTATTATTAGTTTCTATTTTATAGTGTATTTTTATGGTAATTTCTTATAGAGACGTGAATTGGACTCTAAGAAATTATAATCCTTTTCTACAAAGGAATTGGGTATGTGACTCATAAATAGACACTTAGGCTATTGCTGAGAGTTATGAGTTGTAATACCCCTAATTTTAAAAGGACGGTTCTGGAATTTAATTATTGTATTTAATTACGTTTTTATTAAGTTCATTGTTTTAATTGCCTGTTTATTTGTTTTTATCTGTTTAATTGCTCATTTTATTGTATTAATTGTTTTATGTGTTTAGTTGTGAATTTGTTGGTTTAATTGTTTCATTGGATTTAATTAATTATTTGAATTTTGTGACTTGTTTAAGTGTTGTAATTTATTTATTCTATTTAATTCTCTAATTGTTTATTGATTGGGTTTAATTATTTGATGAAATTGTTTTCTTTAAATAGAATTAATTATTAAATGATTTAATTAAGTAAATGAGTTTTTACGTTAGTAGGATTAATTAGGGTTTTGGTTTTAGAAGTCACGTATGTAACCGACATAATTAAGCATTAATTAGGTTTCATATGGGCCGACTAAGGATTTAGTTTAGGGTTTAAATTAAACTAGCGTTTTGTGTAAACCTATAAACCTATAAATATATCTGTATAAGGCGGTCAAGGGTTTAGAACCCTAACCACGTTATGGAGATAGAAGAAACAGAAAGGAGGAAAACCAAAGGGGCGCCGGGAAAACTTAGAAGAAAGACGTTGAGATTTCTGAACCGAGTCTCACAGGCAAGTTTTATAACTAGCTCTACCTCTTTGACCTGTGTTCTTTGCATCCCTAACACAATCTCAGGATGAAATAAGGATTAAAACAAATCTGGTTCGCATGCTTGCATTGTTTAATAAACATATGTTTATAATCTGTTAAATTGTTTATTTTACAGTGTTGTGGTTTTACTGTTTTGTTTTACTTAATTCATGATTTTAATGATGTCAATTGATGGATTAAGAACTTTAATAGTTCTAAAACATAATGGGAAATCTTAAAATTAATCTGGGACGCAGGGCTAGATACCTGAAAAAAGTATGTGTTCTTGTATGGATTTTAATCCACTTAGGAGCTGTTTTGTGTAACTCTTGTTCCAATTGAATTCAATTAATGAATGATGAATTTAAATTACTCTGGAATACCCTAGGACTTAGTTTTAAATCAACAAGAAACTTGGGTTGGAGGAACAAAGTTGCCGGAGTTGGAGAAGAAGTTGAACAGTATGTTTTCTTTTAGGTGCATGTTAATCGTTTTTAAATTATTTTGTTTAATTCTTGTTCCCACTGAATGTGATTATTAATCAAGGAAGTTAATTAACTTTTGAACACCCAAGGACTTAATTTTAATTAGCAAGAAATTTGGTTTGGAGGATCAACACAGCCGGACACCGCCGGAATTGGAAAAACGACGCACAGGGGAAGGAGCCTGCTCTATTTCAAGTAGAGCAGGCTCAATTAAAAAGTGGAGCAGGCTCTACTTTGTAGTAGAGCCGGCTCTACTTGGTGATGGAGGCGGCTCCACATTGGGTGGAGCCGGCTCCTTTGTGGGTTTCCATTTTTTTTTTTTGGTTTTCTGCGAGACTGCTAGCTACTGTGCTTGGGTTAATGGGTTTCCAGGGGCAACTGAGAGTTTAATTAGAGGTTCTCAGTGATGTTTAAATTCTACTAAAACTTCAGAAGGCATGGAAATACATATTATACCATAGAAGGTTAGTAGAAGGGATGTTATGAAACTGTTAAGAAAGTTTACATGGTTGCCTTGTGCGGATGATTCAAGTTGTTTAATTTCAATTTAGCAATTGAATTAGGAGTTTGATGTGTAAATCATATAACAGGGGTATGGGATTAAGCCTATTAACTAATATAAATTCAGTTAATACTTAATAAGGAACTAGTTGATGGTTACCAAAACAATTGTTTATATCAACTTGTGGGATGTTGTGGAGTAATTACAAGTAAGCATGTAGATACTGTTAATGTTATTATTATGCTTATTGTGAGTTACATGATGGTTATATTTATTCTCTGCATTTAAAATTCGTTAGAGAATCAGGTACTGGATGTATTGAACAAGCATGCTAGTTAAACATTCTTGTTATGCTTATGATTGGGTATGTTGATATTAATATGTTATGCTGTCATATATATATTATCAATTCTGGATGGATGTTTTTGTATGCACCGGTATGGGACGGTGACATACTAGGGGGATTAGCTTAAAAATGCTAAGTCCTACCTACTCTGGAATAAGGGATGGATTAACTACAAAAGTTAAGTCCTACCTGTCTTCTGTGTCAGATCAATAAATAATTGAGTGACACTTTGGTTTGGAATGGAATTTAAATATATTTTTATGATGTCACGATATGAGCTTGAGTCTCAGAGTCGTTGGTTAGGGAACGTATATGCATTGGGATGCATAGCTGGTTATGATGGTTGGATGTGTACCCTGCTAGGACTAGGTAGTCATGCCCACCTTTGGGTGCGCTTTCGCATGGTGCCTACTAGTCAGGTTGAGACGGGCCTGTAGTCCAGTGAGAGTCCTGTAGTGTGATTATATATATATATATATTTATCTACGGACTATTAGCTATTGTTGGATTGGTTAGGATGTACATGTGTATCGGGTCTCTGTTTGGGTAGTAGTAGTATAGAACTTGCATGTGGGCCTGACCCACTCATCATTTTTCGGTTATCAGACATTTCCAGTCTAGAGCTTGTTCGTGCTGAGCAGGGACGATCTTCCATTCTACCGACGACGTAGGACTTCTTTCCAAATATTAGATTTAGATTTTATTTTCGGTTTTTACTTTCATTCAGTTTGGGATTTTTATTAGGGGTCCACTAGAGATGGATTCCCGAGTTGTTAAACTGATGGAGTTTTGGATTATCAGATTCTAAGTATTTAATTATAAAGGATTTTACTTTTAGTTTCTTCCAGCTTAAACTTTATTTATTAAGTTCATTTTGTCATCTGTGTTCGTATTACATATAAATTATTTGATATCCCTCGGGTTTTAGGCCTGAGCCTGATCAACCCGTGTCTTGGATCCAAGGGTATCACATGAGTTGAGAGAGATGTAGCCTCATGAGGGAGTACGTTGATGGTAGGGGTGAGTTACGGGTTTGGTAGAGTGAACACTGATGGCGAGAGGGAGTCTCGTAGAATACACGGAGAACTCGGTCAAGAGTTTGTGTGCATTGTCCGGTGTTAAAATTTTCTACTATTGTAATATCTCTACATATATAGTGAATCTCTTCTCATCCGTGGATGTAATCCTGATTTTGGGTGAACCACGTATATATCTTGTGTTGTGGTTTGAATTGTTGTTTTCTTTTGCTTCCGCTATGTCCCAACAGGACTTGGGTTGAAAACAAATGCTCTTTGCATATCTTCCAGAGCTTTTGCCACTGGTCTGATGCCAGCAACCACGCCATGGAGACTTTGGAGTGGTCGAGCGCGTGGATGGCATTCGGGATTTTCCGGCTAGAGAAGGTGAGGTCATGTTTTTGCAGCACTTCTTTGGCAATTTTTGGGGACGATACAACTATGGTTGTTATGCTCCCTGGTTTGATAAACATAACAGGACCATAAGTTTTGGACAGGGTGGCTAGTGACTCATGGGGTTTATTGCCAAGAGCTAAGATGTTTCCGAGCACCGGAAAAGAGTAAGGTGCCGGTGGGAGTCTGGCTGTGCTGGACCTCTGGCAAATTGGGTTGGAGACAAGTATATGAATGCATATCGATATCGACACAAAAGACAGCACAAGAAGAAAAAATGTGATGTAGTTCATTGGTGTTTGTTAACGAGTTGAATACTGATGGAAATGATTTATTAGCAAATTAGCAAGGACAACAGAAGCAAAATTGTGGATGTAATTGACTTGGGCCGATCCACATGTGGTGAGACTCAGAGAGGGTGGATTCTAAATGCATTTACAGCGCACAATATTCAATTGTCTTGTCTGTTCATCATTTAAGCCTTACAAGGCGCAATATTCAATTGTCACCAGAGCATCCTATTATTCTTGAACTAAAGACAAATAACTCATTCAACAACGAAAACATTAGAATTAATACAAATAACTCATTCTGCCTATTATTTTTGTCAAAATTATTTTTGAAAAAAGTATTTAAACGTATTATATTTGTATAAATAAATAAAAACATTAGATAGATCTATAAAAAAAATGAAAATATCTTGGAATAATTTTTAAATTTTTTTTATTATTTAAAAATTAAAATAGAAAAGAAAACCTAAAATGAAAATCATTTTAAAGAAAATTTAAATTTTTTATTAAGAGAAATTTTTATTACTATAACATGGTCCAGTTAGGATTTTTAGGTTTTATGTCAATTTTTTTGTTTAAAAAAAAAAAAAGAAGTAAATTTTCCCTGAAATTAATTTACTATGTACCATTGTATTTTCTTTATGACAAAGTTATCACAAGGGATTTATTCTACATGGCAATTAGCTAGGTAATTAATTACATGATATGGCTGTTAAAAGTTTTGTAAACTTATTAATCCTTTCAAAACATAGAATAATATTAATGGAAACAGAATATGACAAATATTAAGCTATGTTTGGTACTCAATAAAAGATGAGAAATGATATGACTAGTTAATTAAGAAAAAAAAAGGATATTGTTAATCATTTATCATCTTTAATTAATTAAAAAAAAAAAAAAAAAAAAAGAAGAAGAAGAAGAAGAGGAAAGGAAAGTATTTTAAAGAAGGGCAAAGTGAGATTTAAGAATAAAATTATAGTTCGCAGTCGCGGTATAGGTTGTTATGTAATGGATTCAGGCGAATATCGGTATAAACCGGTTGATTCATGGGGGTGTTTAACTGTATCAGTCCTGTGACACTCCGAATTTTTCTGTATGTTTCGTTTTATTTTATTTGTGCACGGGGATACGTGCCACGGTATTCCGAGAGTTGTGTGGATGTTACTTTGGGCTTAAAACCCTTAGAAACTCATTTGAGTTCATTTTGGTCACTTTCGATTTTTGTGTTCTGGAGGTGTCGGGTGGGCCCCGCGACAGATTTTCGTGTTCAAGAAATTTCTTAACATCACTGTGTTCTTCGTTTGCATTGGGATTACCCATTTTGCACTGCGTTGTGTCATTCGCAAGTGTTCAGGACTTAAATGAGTTATTTTAAGCGTTTAAGTGGAAGGCGGAACCCGCGGTTTGACCATTATATATAAGGGTGGCTTAGCTTATTTTTTTGGCCATATTTTTCATTCTTTATCGTCTCAGCCACATGATCTCTCTCTCCCCTCTCTTTTTTCTTTTTCTTCTCTTTTTCATTTTTAACATACTTCGGGCATAGATTTCATTTAGCTCAGGTGAGATTTTGATGACGCTGTAGAAGGCAAGTTTGACGAGCGTGTCAAGAATTACGTGCCTATGGTTTCGGATTTTGATTTGGAGCGTTTTGGAGATTTTGGATGAAGGCGAAGTTTGGATTTTGGATGCGCCATAGAGAGATTATTTGATCTCCTTCACCTCCTCTTTCATCTTACGGAACCTATTTCGCAATAGAAGCATTTTGGTTTCGATGGGATTAGGATTTTCATCCTAATTTGAGATAGGGGTGTCTAGTTCATGGAGTCCTTAATTAGTTGTTTGTGAGTCCTTATATGTTGATTGCATATTTTGGCATGCTATGGATACCATGTTATAGTTATTTAATTAATTATGTGAAAATTTAAGTAAATGACATGCTTTATATGATGATTGATGTGTGATTCTGTGCCATCTATGTGGAAATGTGATAAGCTTGCCTTGTGTGATGAAAATGTGCCAATTATGCATGTTAAAATGATTATGTGGAAGTATACTTAAAATAAGGAAATCATAAATGTCATATTATGAAATTGGTAAAGCATGTGTGTGTTACATGATTTGGATATAGCCGTCTTGATTTTAAGCATGTTTAATATTGTTTGGCAAATTAATTTTGTGAAGTAATTTGTTGAGTTTTGTATTATGAAAGGATGTTTGTGTGTGAAGTAGGTTTGATGGTATTTAATGGCATGTTCATTCATGAGGCTAGCTAGGAGTCTAATCACTTTAAGTTGGAAGGTGAGTATCCATTGAGGTATTTTTAGCTCATTCATTGGGTAGAGATCAATGTGTGAGTGAAAAAGGTGATGTGAGAAGGATAGATTCAGGTTTTAAAGAAAGTTGCGATGGACGGAAGACAAGCGGTAGTTTTGTTTTTGAGATTTCGATAGTTAGCTAGGCCCCAAATGGTTGGATGAGCGGTGGTCTGACGCCAGGGATAGCTAGCCAGTGTTCCAAATGGTGGACAAGCGGTAGACTTGTGCCATTTGGAGTTAAAGGCCTCTAGTGTGGATTTGTGTTGTGAGATGGATTGGTTGGGAAAATGCATTGTGTGTTGGATGAGATCATAGGATTGGTTCGGGAGGAGTCATAGCATAAACATCGATTGCATTGATAGTTTTGTGACGAACTTGCATGTATGTGGAATGTGGTTAAGTTGGTACCTTTATATTGTTGTTAATGCATGCCATGTATAGTTGATTTGGTTATTTTTCCCGTAATTACATGATCCTCCTATCTTGTTACCCTTTGTTTTATGTGTTTACTCACGGGGCTTTAGGAGCCATGCCTTAGGCATACTCTACTAAGCGGTTATTTAAAACATTTTCAGGACTTGGAAGCGAAGTGAAGGATGATGTGTTCTTACGAGCTTAGACGTAGTCATAGGATTTATTTTGGTTATCTTATGTAGCCTTGACTATATCTTTGTATAATTTGGTATGAACTTGTACTATTATGAAATCGTTTCACAGGGAATGTAAAACCATTGTTTTATTGATGTATCTATTTAAGCATGTTATTATTTTGAGTATAAATGGACATGAACATTTCAAATGATTTTCATGAAAGAATGTTACAGTTGTCCAATGAATTTTTCGATTTAAAGAAGTATTTTTATCAAATAATTCACGTTTTCAAGCTTATGAGATTTTACTCACTTTATACAAGTTTTTAGACCGATTTAAAGTCATTTATAACGTTTTAATTGAGCCAAGAGGGATACCAAGTGTTATAAGGCACTTAAAAGGGACCAGGAGTTCACACCTAGGCAGAACCGATCGACGTGTGGGTTTTTTACGTGAACCGGTATCTCATTAATCGGGGACAATATGCATTTTTGGGTAAGAGAGCCAAACCGGTCGACGTGTTGTTCCACACGTCAATCAAATTACCAGAATCAGTCGACGTGTACATCCCACACGTTGACCGATTCATGCTTGTAAGGCCACACGTCGACCGATTCATGCTTGTAAGGCCAGCTTGTTTAAAGAATTGTCTTTGCTTCTTCCTTGATTCATTCATGACCCTATTGAGTGTTGTGGACCCCGGTATATTATTTTAATGACGCCTCAACAAAGGAAATGACTTTAATCCCCTTCCATGTCCTCGGGTTCGAAAAAAGATCCGGTTAATGATTTGGACCCGTTTTCGTCGTTACAGGTCCCTTGAAAAAGAGTTATTTACCAAGCGATACATAGAGTATCAAGCGCGAACCATGGATAAAATACCGCTTAATGCTAAAAATAAATAAATAAATAAAATATTGGTGAACTTTCTTTGTTGGAAAGCACAGAGGAAATGTGTTTGGAATTCTATAAAACTAAATATTTATAACCCAATGACTTATCAGAAAAAGAAAATATATATATGATAAGTCCCTTGTTTTGTTCTTTGTTGTTCTGTACCTTGGCCTTTGTACATTTATACTTCAATATATACAATACAGCTTAACTTCCGATAGATATATATATATATATATATATATATATATAATACAGTGTGAAAGAGAACCATGTTAAAATTTTATACTGAAACATCTGGGACTAAAGAAAAGTTGAATTATCAGAAAAAGAAAATATATAATACAGTGTGCAAGAGAACCATGTTAAAAATTTCTACATCCTGTCAAACGTCCGGGACTTAAGAAAAGTTGAAGATAAAAGATAAATTTATATCGGTTATTTTAGTAGAACAAATCAAAGATATAAAAGACCATTTAACAGCTGAAGTGCAACAAAGCATTTTCCTTACTCCACCATAACATAATCTATATAGTCTCGAGAAATTCCAGTACAGAAACGAGAAATGATATTAAGTCACAGTTTAATTGCAATATCACTGAGAGGCATAGCCTTCTGCAATGTAAGCCCAAACTTCCAGTCGAACGACTGCAAAAGAGAGGCCAACATGAAGTGCACCATCCATGGTTAGTGATTCATGGGGTTTATTGCCAAGTGCTAAGATGCTTCCAATCACTGGAAAAGCATAAGGTCCGGTGGGAGTCTGGCCGTGCCGGACCTCCAGGGAATTGGGTTGGAGACAAGGAGGACATGAATGCATGTCTTAAGTCACATGCATAAAGCGGGAGCGAGAATTAGAGCGAGAGCAAATTTGAAAGCGAAAGCGTAAAAACGATAAAATTAAGTTACAAATAGTGAGAATTTGAGCGAGAGTGCACTCAGAGTATAAAAACAATATCCATTAAGAAGATTGTGTGACTTAGTGCATTATACAGAAACTACTACATATATGGCGTTTCCAATTATTTTGATGTTACTTACCATTTATGTGACCAGAATTGTTGGGTGGCTTAAGCCGCGTCTCGTTCTTTTCATGCCACCTAGTTTGTAGTATTACAGGTCAAGTCTATGGTTTTTTTGGCCATATTCAATCACGTTGTGGACCATATGGACTCTTTGTGGCAGTTGGATTTTTTTGGCTCAAGGATACCTATTTTCGATATGGTTTTTTTGGCCAATATTCAATGACCTTTTTTGGCCATGTTCAATGACCTTTTTCAGACGGTCCAATATTTAAGAAGTTATGTTAGTTTAATTACTAGGAATTTCTCTCTTTTTTCTCATATATTTGGATGAAAAGAGAAATGACTTATAAAAGCTACCATATTTTGTTTTTTTAATGAAGAATGGATTTTTTTAGATTTACACATTGTCTCAAAATAAATGTTTCATTTGAAAATTTAAAATACTATTTTTTGTAATATGATCAATTTAACCTTCTTGCTTTAAACTTGTAAAAGTAAACAATTACATTCATGTGGAGTTGTGGACTCACTATGAATATTTTGATAATTCTTTCATTATCACTATAATAAAAAAAAAAAATTTAAAATAAAAAATACTAAAATTCATTCTCTTAAAAATTAAACTCACAAAAAATAATGTTTAATTTGGAACGAAAAGAGTAATACTGCCAATTATATTTTATTTACTACTATCATCATCCAGAGAAATGTACCAACTATTATCAAAGAAAAGGTATCAACTATTACCGTATGATTAGTTAGGGGTACTAACATAAGTAGTTAAGAAAACAAACATCGGTACTCTTTCAAATGCAGAGAGTTTAGACCACCTGGCAAAACCCATCTATAATGGTCCACTCAACACTTGATGGTGGAATCTACACATTTGATAGATTATAAGATTCATCTCGAAGAAGAGGGAGAGAATCGTATGTTTATCTTTTCAGTTATATTTATATTTTTTTAATAATAAATGACATAAAATTCTCTTAAACTATTTGATTGTTGCATAAAACTCTCTTGTATTATTATAACACGTCGGACTCTTGTCCTCTAATTCAAAAACTTAAACAGTTGAATGGTGCTAAATATTTATCAATTTATACTTATTTTACTTTTTATCTGAATTCGACGTGGAACACCTTTAACAACTATCCAATTGTTGCAATATTCCCCTTACACTAGGTTAAAGAGTTTAAATTTTTTTTTTTTTTTGAAGTTTTCTTTAAAATGAAATTCATTTTAGATTTTCTTTTCCTTTTAAATTTAAAATAAAATATTTGCACACCATTAAAGAGATGTTATAATGACAAAAACGCTACTTTATAGAAATTTAAGAAAAAGTTTTCTTTAAAATGATATTCATTTTAGTTTAATTTTTTTTTGTTTTTAATTTTTGAGAAATATAAATTTAAGAAATATGTGAAAATTACGCACCATTGATATGATGTTATAATAATAAAAATGCCCTTTAATATAATTTTTTAAAAATGATTTTGATTATAGTTTTTCTTTCTTTTTTAATATTTTAAAAATAGAAATTTAAACAAAATTTGAAAATTATTCTAAAGTATTTTTATTTTTTTTATATACGCATCTAATGAAATTTTTTTATACAAATATAATTCATTTAAATTTTTTTTTTTAAAAAAATAAAAAACTATTTATAAGAATAAGTTATTTGTATTAATTTTAATCTTATTGTTGAAAAATAATCATCAAAAATTACATAGTTCCTTATTAAAGTTTTAAAAAATATAATTTTTAAGAATAAAAAAAAACTATTTTTAAGAATAAGTTATTTGTATTAATTTTAATCTTATTGTTGAAAAATAATTATAAAAATTACATAGTTTCCTTATTAAAGTTTTAAAAAAATAATTTTTAAGAATGAGTTATTTGTATTAATTTTAATTTTATTGTTGAAAAATAATTATAAAAAATTACATAGTTTCCTTATTAAAGTCCATTGTAAATTCCAATTCTATACATTCTTAAGAAAAAAAATGCATAAATCCATTAACGTTACAGGAGACTGTTGTAACAATTGGATAGTCTATGGGAGTTGGTCAATTTTGTTACTAGGGGTATTGTTCAAAATTGGATAGTCCAAGAAAGTTTTATGCTCTAAAACTTGATTTTTAAAAACTTATTAATCTTTTGATTAAAAAAAAGTAGAATTTACCCGTAATTTACAATGAACAAATACATAAGAGAGAGAAAGCTGGAACTTAGCTCTAGAGAGAGCGCGTGTCAAATCTTTTGAATGCACTATTTCTCTGTAAAAGCCACAAACCTGAAGGCTAGTATTTTGTAATTTCCTGTGAATCTCAAAGTCAAGCTCATAACAATGGCATGAATGTCTACTTCACAAGTTTGTCTGTGCCCAATACGGTATGTAGAATCCTATGAAGCACGCACACCGACACATGACACGAGTACGATACGATACGAACACGATGATACGTTAAAAAAAACAGAACACGGACACGACTGGAATACGGTAATAAAATAATAATATAATTTTATTATATATAAAAAATTAATTTTTTTTTAAATTTTTTAATTCATAATTCATATAATTTAAGCTCACTATAAATTTTTTTTTTTTTTTTTATAAAAAATATAAGAATTTATAGTCTCAAATTTATTAAATTTCAAACAAATAGAGGTTATAACTTTAAATCTAAATAGAACTAGTTAAACCTTCTAACCAAACAAGTGGTGAGAAAAAGATGAGATTTATCTGCTCTCTCCTCCTCATCTACGTGTCTCTCTCTCCTCTGACCTTCATATCATCTTATCTCTAAGTCCTCTTTTCCTCTCACCAAACCAAATCAACAAAGCACGAATCACTACCCACTCTAGACAACGCCGTCTTTGGAGGCAGAGATCAAGTTGCGAGAGAAGGAAATCAACAGAGCAAAGCACGAATCACTACCCAGTCAAGACAACGCCATCTTTGGTGGCGGAGAGGGGCGATGACGGCGGATGAGTGCTGTAAGGTTGTTGGAGGTTGAGAAATCTCAAGTCTTTATGGTGTCGTCGGCGCCACAGGATAGAGCGACAGAGCCGAAGGCGTTAACCGATTGATGGAGAAAAGGTGGGAGGGGAAGGAGAAGAGTAGGGTTGGGATTGTTTGAGTTCCCGTGTCGTCCGGCGTGTCTTTCCCGTGTCCTCCGGCGTATCACTGCCGTGTCTTTCCGGTATCCCGTATTTATTTATTTATTAAAAAAATAGGATACGTTTTTCAGGTGTCGGACAAGTGTCCGAGCTCTAGACACGCGTGTCCGTGTCGGACACGTGTCCGATACCGGTACGCAGGCCCTAAATGCCGTGTCGGTGCTTCCCAGATAGAACCCCACTCTACTCATTTCTTCATTTGGTGAATCCTAATTAGGGCTTTTTGCTTCTTTCTCAAATTCCCCTTCTTCTCCCTTTCTTGCGAATTTTATACTGTAGCTTGTAACTTGATTTTTTATGTATATGCGTGTTGTTAATTTGAAATTTACATATTAAATTAAGGTGATATTTTTGGGAATTAACTTCTAAGTTTTAGTTAATTTGCATTTGTTGTTATAAGCATTTCTTCTCCTATATATATATATATATAAGAAAACTTGTACACTGAACATAAGATTACTTAAACCCCATTCTCCTTTCTTCGCTAAACTAGGAAAAAAACAAGAAATGGAACTGCAAAAGCGTGCTCTTATGAATTCCTAAAATGTGCGGGCGTGCATACATAACGAGAATTCTTGTAATAAAGGGGTGAAAACTTTTCGATTTCTTTGAGATTCCACCGCCAAAAGTAGATGAAGAAAAATGTCTATAAATTTTTTGACTCATGGTATGATATTATCATTTTGAAACATTGAAATGTGGGGGTTTTGGCTCAATTTGGATTTGGATGTTTTCTATATTTGTGGTGCTATATTGATCTATAAGATTGTGAAAGCTCCTGTATATATTTTGAAATATATAAAGTTTTGACTTATTAAACTGTAAAATTTGATTGCCATTTGCAGTTGTATATATCCCTCTATTATTGTGGTAAAATTATTTACGTGGGAGTTGCATTTTAGTGGCTTAAAATAGAAACTCTCTTTTGCAAATGTGTAGGGTGTTTCATACATTCATAATTGAGTAGGCATATAGCATTGACTATTTAAAGTAGAAAAAGTGTGAATTATAGTTAGTTGCTTTATTTTGGAAGAAAATTTCATTTTTATGTAACTCACACCCTTAATACAATTATTATCATATGGAAGTAACACAAATTCCTACATCTTCTGAAACATTCAGCATTGATGAAAAGTCCAAGATAAAGATATATTTATTTAGATTATTTTTGGAGAACAAATAAAAAACATAAAAGGCCATTTAGTTAACAGCTGAAGTGCAACGAACACTCGCCTTACTCCACCATAACATAACACGGATCTATAGTGTCTTGAAAAATTCCAAGGGTACAGATCGAAATGAGAAATGACAATCACAGCTTAATTGCAATAGCCTTGAGAGGCATGGCTTTCTGCAATGCAAGCCCGAACTTGTCATTCATGTCAATGTCCTCTGGTTTCATCCCTTCTTCAAGCTTCCAATGGAAAGAGTGCAAAAGAGAGGCCAACATGAGGTGCACCATCCTAGAGGCCAATGGCATTCCGGGGCACACCCTTCGCCCTGCACCAAAGGGAATGAACTCAAACTCTTGGCCTCTCAACTCCGTTTTGGGCTCTAAGAACCTTTCCGGCAAAAATGAACTTGGGTTTGACCATATGCTTGGATCGCGCCCCATAGCCCAAACATTAACAAGGATTTGTGCATTTTTGGGCACAGTGAAGCCACATATTTCTACATCAGCTTCGGCCTTGTGGGGAACTAGAAACGGGGCAGCTGGGTGCAACCGGAAGGTCTCTTTTACTACTGCTTGCAAGTAAGGGAGCCGTGGGATGTCTGATTCTTGAACTAGTCCGTCCCCGCCAATGACTTCTTCGAGCTCATTTCTAGCTTTTGCCATTGCTTCAGGCCTTTTCATTAGCTCTGCCATTGCCCATTCTAATACGGCTGATGTTGTATCGGTCCCTGCAATACATAAGTCCTGACAAATAGAAGTGTTAGAATTAATAAGCATGTGCTAATACTTGAGATGAAGAGAATGTTAGAATTAATTGTGACTTCCAGAGACTGGTCCGCTATGAGATTCACTTCATCCAATAGATCATAGTCTTGACTGTGACTCTATCCCATTTGATGAGACGTATTCCATTGTAGGTCACAACTCATTTTAGTGATGAGGAACAACAATAATAATAGTCCTCATTACATGACTCACCTAATCCTATAAATGAAGAACCAAAATGGTTACACTCGGCAGAACCTATTATTCCTTCTATAATGCAGTCATAAGGTACATCACGGAAGCAATAATTGGTTTATTTATGAAAAAAAAATAAAAAAATTGGTTCAGTGAAACAATTCGAAGCAGCCAATGCTGAAAAAGAACTCATTTCTTGACAAAATGGCCCTGAAATCATTATGATTGATATGTTCCCATATATATATTCATGGGATTTGGAAAAGTTATTCAAAAAGTTGATTAGTGGAAGCACTATGAAGGTTAAAAAATTCCTCACCAGAAGCAAATGCTTTATGTCATTGCAGCTCAACTCAGTATCGTTATCTTTGGTGAGATTGAGGAGGGTATCCAATACATCATTGCCCAACACAGAAGAAGCTCTTGATTGTAACCTCTGGTTGATAATTCCTTCAAACACCTCTAGCAACTTCTCAAAATAAAATTTCATCTGTCGCCGAACACTTTGTGGGTCGATCAATTTAAGTAGAGGGAAATAGTCTGCAATATTAGGCTTTCCAGCTAATTCCATCACAGCCCAGACAATGTCCTTGAATTCTTGAGACGAGTTAGATTGATATTGAGCCAAATCAGTAGAGAAGAAAGTGTTTGATAGCAGATTAAGGGATGTGGTAAAGGCAGCTCGGCCAATATCCACAGCCTGACCCCTAATGCAGCTTTCATGCACGTAGTTGAGTAGTTCTTGTACCTTTTTCCTGCGAAGGAATTGTCTAGCGTCTAGGATTTGGGTTGAAAACAGGTACTCTTTGCATATCTTTCGGAGTTTTCGCCACCGGGTTGATGCCGGTGACCACAATATGGAGACCGTTGAGTGGTCGAGCGTGTTGGCGGCGTCCGGGATTGCCCGGCTAGAGAAGGTCAGGTCATGTTTTTGCAGCACTTCTTTGGTAATTTTGGGGGATGATGCAACTACTGTTGTTATGCTCCCTAGCTTGAGACACATAATAGGACCATATCTTTTGGAAAGGGTGGCTATTGACTCATGGGGTTTTTTGCCAAGTGCTAAGATGTTTCCGATCACCGGAAAAGCATAAGGTCCCGGTGGGAGTCTGGCAGTGCCAGACCTCCGCCGAATTGATTTGGTGACAAGAAGGACATGAATGCATGTCAAGACAAAGGACAATACAAGCGAAAATGTGAAGTAGTCCATTTGTCTCTGCCATGAGTTTTAGCTGCCTATTTATATTTGGTTTGATCGTTGCAGTAATGCACAATAATTTATGCAATTATTTTCACGTCTAGGATTTTATGTGGACGAGAATTGTTCAATGTTCATCGCCGGAGACAATAAATGCCTTTCTTTTGAGGCCACTTTACACGTTTAGATGGTTGTCAATTGTGATGGGACGTAACAATCAGAAAATGACTTGTGCCCAAAACCCGACCCACTTTGTGTTTCAATTCATTCCAAATTCTGAATCTGGTCACCATGCTGAGAATTGGGTCAGAGGAAGGACTGAAATCAGATAGATGCCAGTTGCCATGGAAGCAATACTGGGATTGGACGGTAATAGGGGCTCAATTTGCTAAATTTTGGGGTGGCAATTTATATCTAAATCTATTAAATCGTCTAAATTTATTCATTAAAATTAAATTATTTAGATAATTAATTTAAATTAATGAGTAAATAATGGGTGAACGGTGGATACCAGTTCAAACAAAACCCTTTTTCTCCCCATATCTCTCACAGCCTCACTTTTTCTTTTTCTTTTCCTATGCAAAGAAAGCAATTTCATCTCTTTTTTCTTTTTCTTTTTTTCTTTTTTGGAAAGTAATTTCATTGGACTATATAATTACTTTTAAATTAGTCTCTCTTACAAATTTGGCACTGTTTTAACTTTCGAAAAAATAATAATAATAATAATAATTGGTGCAGTTTTTTATTATTATTATTAAATTTTGTCCCTTCCTAAAATATGAAATTATTGGAAATATTGCTCACATATCCTGGCATTGTTCAAAATCCTGTCATTGTAATTGAATTGAGAGTTAATTATATAGGAAGATGATGTGATACTTATTTATTATTATTATTATAATGTTATATAGAAAAGTTAAAATTGGTCTTTCCAAAATATTCTGTCTTTCCTTTTTCTTTTCTCTTTTTTTTTTTTGGGGGGGGGGGGGAGGGGGGGCGCCTATGGTACCACTATCTATCACAATGTTACCTCAACTCCTATGGTACCACTATCTATCACAATGTTACCTCAACTTCTATTTTATTATTATTATTTTTTTCACTGTAAACCTTAATTTCTATTTTATTAGGTAAAAAAATTTGAAATTAAAACCATGTTTGTAACCGTTAAAATTCCTTTATATGTATTATTAATTATATTAGCAGAGTAATAAGTTGTATCTCCTTTTCAAAAAAAAAAAAATTGTAACTCCTAGACCAAAAAATTAATATATTTTTATCTTGGGGTATTCAAAAATTAAAAATATTTAATAAAATTGGGTATGGGTTTGACTAAGTTCATTTAACACTCAATTCATTTATAATCTATTATAAATGGATTGATAATGAATTAATGATCTATTACAGTCTCTCCATTGATGACCGGTCTAAATTCGGCCCAAATCCGCCCAACTGTCATCCGCTGAATTGTGGTTGGTCATATTTATTCGTGCTTGTGACTCCACCACGTTCAGCATGTGAATAAACGTGCCCGATTGACAAGAATACAAATACAAGCCCATATGCCACGGTCCAACCCCCGCAACAGATTTATCACGTTTTTCAGACCATTGGCAAATATCGCGTGATCTGACCAATTGACATTTTCTAATCCAAAGTCATGTAAAGCCACAATGACAATGAGTGTAGCGCAAAAGTCACAGAATTTAAGTCACGTAGACTTAAAAACACAAGAAATATAAATCATGGTAATTACAATGATTTTTTTTTTTTTTTGGTAAGTAACTCAGGGTAATTACGTTCTCATAAAGTATGTTTGCATTTATGATAGAACAACTGTACATTTTTGGACAATCTATATGTAAAAATGTAACAAGCAAGTATCTATTAATGAAATGACTTGTCTCAGTCGTTATAAATTGAACACTGTACATTTTTGGAGGTTGTCTGCATAGTCGACAAGAGCTGCACATGTTAAGATTCCCATTAAAAAATTATTGTCTGTGGGTAATTTACAAGTCGCCCAAAGATACTAAATTATTACTCTTCTCTTTTGTCATCATTTATACACTTCATTACAACAACACTGGTACATGTATAGTTTGCCCAGAGATACAATGGTCATACAAGAAAATCAGCAGACTGCATTTGGGATCCAAATGAAAATTGTGATGCAGATTTCAGTCAAATTCAAATGTCTACTGCCTCTCTGGAAAAGAAAAGATCCAAAAAATTAAATTGTTAGCGCCATACACCCCAAAATTCCGAAAACATGATACAGCAATGCCCCTGCCAGATCTCTTTAGTCTCCTGCACAGAGAAACATGTCAAACATAAGCCCATGGAGTAATAGATGAGGAGTAAAATAGGTATTTTAATTAGCTGATATTTTGAAATGAATAGTATTAGAAAATATGTTTTGCTATTTGGACTATAACTTTTAACTCCAATGTCGGATTAAAGCAAAACTAGATGTTTCAAGAAGATTATTCTTACTCACTGCTGATGTGGTCCAATCACAAATATACAAATAGTTTATAATTACAAAATTAGAAAAGTAATAAATAAGAAAATCACATAAGATGATTGAATTTATTCCAAAAACAAGTTATTGTCTTTATCTATTGCTATTCTGATTTTGTAACTATAAATTATTTGTACATTTGTGATTTGATTACATGAGTGGCATCCTGTCATTTGAAATTATAAAGTTTTGACTTATTAGAACTGTAATATTTGATTGCTACTTGTAATTGTATATATCCCTATTATTGTGGTAAAATTTACACATTGTGTATATTTTACACAAAATGACCTTTTAACACAATGCTTAAGATGCTCTTATATATATATATTTTTTTTTTTTTTTTGGAAATTTAAGCAAATTTATTAATAAAGTGAAATAATTACAAGAGAGGGCTTTCTGGCCCAACCAAAAGAAGAGAACAAAAGCCAAAAAAATGGCCCAACAAGGGAGAGGCCTAGCATCAACTAATAACCACAATTAACGGCTTGTTTGGCTGTTAATTGAGGGTATTAGGGAACAATCCGGTAAGAAGCCCTAGAGAAGATGATGATCATCGGAGAGATAGTCAATCCAGCGGCCTTGGAGGAGGCAAGCATGGGAGAGATTCCAATCTGAGAGTATCTTCCTCGAAGCATCACAGTCTTGTAAGAAACCTAGCTTGAGAGTTGCAATAATAGTTGTTGAGATTCGAGCTAGCACCAATCTTTGAGATGAACTCTTACCCCTGAAAATTCTTTCATTTCTTTCCTTCCAGGTGTGATAAACCATGGATGAGAGGCATAATTTGCGATGAAGATTTGATTGGGAGTTCCTTTTCCATGCGTAGAGATCAATTGAATAAGATCCTCCCAGTTAGTGATTGCAGTGAAGAAATTACACCTGATTTTGATGAAACGCCAAATAGGAGACACAAAGCTACATGTGAGGAACAAATGCTGGTGTGATTCCGAGTGAGATTGACAAAGAGCACAAAGGTTGATGTGGTTGGACATTGATCTGCTATCAAGAATGGGTAACCTGGATTGCACAGCTAACCATAAGGTGAATTTCATCCTAGGGATTGTGGGGGAATTCCAAACTAGGTTATGCCAATGTACTATTTGCGAGTGCTCTGTGAGGAACAATGATGTGTGCTTGAAACTGAACTTCCCATTTGGAGATGCCAACCAAATTTTAATAACACTTCTTGAAGAACATGGCGAGGGCTGAAGTAATAACTCAGGAATGGCAGAAGAGAGGCTTGAAGGAAATTACCAAGATGAGTTTTGAATGAAAGTATCGACTGTGATTGTTTCATTGAAACCTGCATCTGTAAGGACTGATAGTGGAAAACGATTGCAGAGTGCTCCACCTGAAGACCAGTTATCAAACCAAAATGAGGTCTCAGATCCATTGCCAATCTTGTGTTTGAGAAGCTGTCTAGCAATGTGCCTGTGCTGCAAAATCTTCCTCTAGCTCCAAGAGCAAGGATGAGGGAGGTTGATTGTCCAAAAATTTCTTGACTTGATGAGATGAACCCTACACCAAGTGATCCAGATTATGTCATGGTTGTTTGAGTGAAGATCCCGGATATACCTTAGGATACCAGCTTTGTTTGAAAGTTCCAAGTTTGGAATGCCAAGACCTCCTTCCTCCTTAGGTAAACAAACTTTACTCCATGTAAGTTTTGCACCTGTGGATTTCATTTCAGGACCTGACCAAAAGAAAGACCTGAAAATTTTGTTGAGTTCATTGATCACAGCTTTGGGAAGAATGAAAATACTTGCCCAATAAACTTGTGTTAAGACCAATACAGATTTAATGAGTTGGAGCCTGCCTGCATAGGAGAGAAACCTTGAAGACCAGTGTGAGATCCTGTTTGTGATTTTTTAAATAAGTATGCTGCAATGAGCTGACTTTATGTGATACCCCTTGATTCTAGAGCCACGGGTGATCAAGTCCGAGCACAGATCCGAGGGATATCAGACAATTAATATGTAAACAAGTAGGAATAAAATTTGAATTAAGAATAAAATAACAAAACGCTGAAAGAATTCAAAAACACAAATCCTCAACTTAAAATAATAAATTAATAACATTTAAATCCTTCAAATCTGTACAACTCGGGAATCCATCTAGTGGACCCCTAATAATTCCAACTGGTAAAACATTTACAGAAATAAAATCCAAAACCAAAATAAGAAAGAAAATCCTATGTAGTCGGAAGAGTGAGTGACTGTATCTGCATCACCACGATCAAACCCTAAGCCTGGTACTCGCAAACACCTGAAAAATAAAGGTGGGTCAGGCCCACATGCAAGTTCCATCCTACTACCATCCGTACATAAACCCGATACGCAGATACATCCTAGATAGCTCGGCAATATCTACAATAGTCCATAGATATATAAATACACACTATAGGATGCTCACTAGCCTATAACATAGTTCAGCCTGGATAGAAGGTGACATATAAGACACGTTTTCCAGCGGTCAAGTACCTAGACCTACCAGGGAACATTAGCTATATCCAGCTACTCAACCTTTGTGATATACGCACCCTAACCGTGATCAGGAGACTCAAGCTCGTATCACGGTACCATAAATATATATATAAATTCCTTCCTAGTGCAGAAAGATAAAACAAATATCCATTATGTCGTTCAACTGTTTTAGTTGACAGGACATGCATCCATGTAGGATTTAACTGTTTTAGTTAATCCATTCCTTATGTATGAAGGGGTAGGACTTAGCTTTATGATCTAATCCATCCCTGATATGTCACCGTCCCATACCGATACATATAATGCATATGATTCATGTACAATGCAGAATCACTCAAACATCCAATCCATCCAAAACCAAACATAATAGAAATCAATTATAGACAAGATCCTATTATGCATCCAGTATATGACTATATTTATAATGAAAAATCCTTTTGAAATTGTTAAAACAATAAACAATTTAATCCATCCATCTCCATATAATTGACAGAACAAGAATTTATAACAGTTCAGCAATTACCATTCATAGCATGATATAATGATTATCAGAATTATAAACTGAGTAACATTATACTAGAAATTCCAACCAATCCTTCCATACTAGTTCACTTGAATTAATACAACAAGACTAGCAATTAAATCCTCCTAAATCCCTGACAGCATGCCAATTCGTGTATAGATTTCATGCTGCCCATAACCACAACCTAACCAACATTTCTGAGACTTAAGTATGTCTTAGATATCATTGATATCAAATCCTAAAAATCCCTTTTATATCAATTCATTTAATTTGCTAAAACAAATAGCAACTCAACCTCCTTCCTCTCGGACAGCATGCGCATTATATGATTAGGTTTCATGACGCCCCTTAGGATTAGCACCCTAGCATAAACCAACTATTTTAGGGTTTTATCAAGTTAATTTTAATATTTAAAACCCCATAACAATTTCCAAAAATTCCATTTAAGCCCCTTAACTCAGAAACTTACCCGAAAACACCCCGTAGGGGTTTTATTCAAGGGAGCCGGCTCCCCCACCATGGGAGCCGAGTCTAACACTCCCAGAGCCGGCTCTCCCCCATGGAGAGCCGGCTCTCTCTTCATGGGAGCCGGCTCTCCCCCTGAGAGCCCCCTCTGCTTCATCTCTGCTTCGTCCGGTGATCTTCTGTGCTTCCGGCGAAGTTCAACATCCCTGTCCAAAATATTTTTAACATACCTAGGGTTCAATTTAAGTTCTTATTGTCCTAGAACCTCCTCTCCTTCCAGTATGAATTAATCAACAAAAATCTAAACCAAAACCAAAAACAGTTTATGTTGCCTCTATTCGTCTTCCCTAATTCCAGTAAAGTTCTAACCTCTGTTCCAAAGTTTCCTTAAAGTTATTAAGGTTCAAGATAAGTCCCAACAGTCCTAGAACACCTCAATTTTAATTTTTAATTGATTTACATAAGTTTAAAACAAACACAGACCAGTTTAAGCAAGAAACCGTTTTCAGTTTAAATAAATATAACACAAGTTATAGTCCGGTGAAACATGCATCAACCATCCATTTTAAGAGTTGAATTAAACCCTGGAGTCTATAAAGAATGCACAGAACACAAGTTTATAGGAAAGAGGTAGACTGAAACTTGCCTTTAAGGTTTCGGCTTGAAACCTTTCACATCGTCTCTAAATTCTGGCGAATCCTAAGGTCGTTCCTTCCTCCTCTGTTCACTGTTCTTCATCCTCCGTTGCTTCTTGACTCAACCCATGAGCAACACCCTTAACCAAACTCTCTAGACCCTCTCTGTTTATTTCTCCAACCTCTCTCTGTTTTTCTCCTCTCAAGACACAAGTACGTGAATAGGGTTTTTCCCAACCCTAGCAACGTATAAGAATATATATAGGCTTCCCAATCTTAAGTCTGATTGTAACCGTACCTCTATAAGCTTTAATTAAACCCAATGCAAATCGGCTCCTCCAACCTCATTAATCAAAATCCTAAACCTAAACTATACGGCACACATAATAATTTAAAACAATCAAGTCCACCTAAGTACACAAAACTTAATACAAATAATCCATACTGTTAGTCACTAATTAACTCTAGAGGGGGGGTGAATAGAGTCAAGGGCCAATTTTTTCAAATTAAAAATATTAAATCTAACAGACTATTAATCACAGAGAAACAAAAATATTCAAGCAGTGTATGGCACAAGTATAAGAGAGATAGAGATGAGAGATTGCAAATAATGACTCGGCGATTTAGCGAGGTTCAGAAACTCCTACTCCTCGGCTCAAGGTCCCCTTTGAGACTTCCCAAAATCACTAGAGCTTCTCTTTAATAGTGGAGAGCAAACCTTCAGTTTAAGCAAGACCTTGCTTCTCTTCCTTGCTAAGAGAACACCCTTCTCCTAGACTTTCTTTTGGGTCACACCAACCCTTTTACAATAACTTGAAAAGAAATGAATTGTACAATAAATCTCTCAAAGATAGAAGTATACAGTTCTGCTCACGACTATAGTAAAGATGAATATATATCTGAAGCCCAGAATTACTACAGTAGAATGAAATGTAAGAGAGGAAATGAAAGCAGAGGGAATGAAAGCTCAGCGAATGCTTCTTTAATGCTTTTTAGGAATGGTAGAATGCTCTCTGTAATTGTCTATTTTTTTTATGCAAACCAACCTCTGTATATATAGATAAACAATGGTCGATATAGCTGTTGCAGGTGGTTGGACAACAATAAATGAAAAGTTTCCGTTGTAGATCAAAACCCTAGAAGGAGCCGGCTCTTTGCAAAAATGGAGGCGGCTTAATTAAAAAGGTGGAGCAGGCTCTTTTTCTGAAAAGGAGACTGCTCAATAAAAAATTGGAGCCTTCTCTAGATTTTTAGAGCCTTCTCTACTTTCGTAGAGCCTTCTCTACTTTTTGTAGAGCCTTCTCTACTTTCAGTATGAGGCTTAAAATGAATTCTAGTATTATGTAAGGCTCATATGAATGTGTTTAAAAACCTAATGAGCTAATTTTATATTCTTTGAGAGATGAGATGAGAATGATATGCATGAATTGTAATTTTGAGTTTCAAAATATATTCAACTAAACTTTGACATTGAACCTTAGTATCTCACCATCCTATCTACCATTTTCTTCATTTCTTGATCATGATCGTCTAGGCTTGATGAAAATTTGCTGAAAAGCTTGAATGATCTTTGAAGACCGAGTTCTTCTTTATTTTCTTGCACTTTGATGCTTCTTTGAAATCATTGTTTGAGTGTTTGGAATGCTTAAAATGGAACTTCTAGCTCATCATTAAGGATTGAATGATTGAACAATTATACTTCACTTAATGAAAATATTAGTACATAAACATCATTAATGGATTGTAATCATCAAAACATAAGATTGACCTTTAGATAAAATCTTTAGGCCAACAATCTCCCCCTTTTTGATGATGACAAAACATTGATGTGTTTATAGTCAACATGGAGCATATTTTGAAAATTATATCAAACTTGATTCAATAGCAATAATTTTAGCATATAAATTTCACAGACATTTTTAGAAGAGTCCCCCTATCAATATGCATCTATCAAGATACTTAAAAAACAAAACAATAGAATAGCACATTAGCATGATAACACATCTTTCTCCCCCTTTGTCATCTCAAAAAAAAAAAAAAAAAAAGGAGGTGAAATGAATAAATAAAGAAAAATAACTTGCCATTTCAGGAAATATCAGATAAGAATGAATTAAAGGGCAAAAGATAAGCAAAAATAGCATTTTATAGATAACAGAAAAAGACTGTGAACACAAGTACCATATGACAAATAAAGGCATAGTTTATAAAACACAGAAAAAGACTTCTCTAAAGAAAATAAAGCTAATAAGTGCACACAAAAGAGGGTTTGAAATGGAGAAAAACTGTTCTAAGGAGAAGAGGGTCCATATTGGTTTCAAAATTCTGTAAAATCCTCATTAAGATGAGCGACTGCCATGTGCATTTCGTCAAGTTGAGTTTGCTGTTTTTCAAGAGTGGCTTGGTTCTGACGAGTCCCTTTGAGAATTTCCAACAAGAGAGCACGATTGGTACGATTTTCAACTGGAACTTCCTCATTTTCATCATCGTTATCACTTTCATGGTCGTCTTCATCCCCATCATCAACATCCTCAATTTCTTCTCCTCTAGCTCGAGCCTCTTCCAACCTTCATTACCTAGGATAAAACCACACTCCATTGTAATCCCTTTTTAGCCCCATTGACGCAAGATTTGAGGCAGTGAGAATGTGTCTTGGCCCTGGTTTGACTGCTTCATGACTATCAAGCCGAAGCTTTTTAGCCATAAATATGTGAGAGAGAACCATGGGATAATATAGAGAGACCTTTTTCTTTCTTTTGCATGCAAGTAGGTGATGAAATATAATGTATGCAAGATCAAAGTGCTTGCCATTTAAGACACACCAGATAAGAAAGACATCCATGTGGGAAACTTTGGATCGATTGCCAGATTTGGGAAGAATAGAGTACATGATGATCTTGTGAATCAGCCGAGCTTCCATAGTTAATTGTTTGGTGTTAACTTCTCTGGTATTTGTTACATTTGAATCATAACTCATTTGCCGAATAGCCGCTAGTTTATCAAAACGTTGTCCTTTAAACCAGTTGAAATGAGAATAGAATTGAATTTCATCCACAGACGGAAGATGAAGGATTCGAGCAATGCTGTTTGTATCAAGGTGAAAATATATTCCAGCCACATAGCAGTTAAGTTTTTCTTCTCCAGGCATTTCTTCAAGATGAGTATAGAATAACTTTACTAATTTTGGATAGTAACCTTCATTCATTCCAATAAATGTTCCAAGGCCAATTGCATCAAACAATCTATAGGTGTTGAGATGAAGATCATGGCAAATTGTGTCAGACAACACCATTGCTGTGGCCACTTTTCTATGCCGAAAGAATTTGCCATATATGCTTTTGTATGTGGGGTTTTTATATAGCATGGTGGCAGAGATTTGAGGTGGAGGAGGATTTGGTTCACTAGGGCCTGATTCATCATTATGTTGAGTAAACCGTTTTTGTCCACAAGAGGGATTCTTTCTACGTGAGGATGAAGCCGTGGACATTTCTAGAAATTAAACTGAAATAACAGAGGAATTCTCTGAATAAAGATTCAATTTAAAAGGCAATGAAAAATTCAAATCACAAATAAGTTTAGACAGAAGATTAACATTAGAAATAATAAAACAAATTGAACCAAGGAAAAGGCCCTGGTTAAAGTTTCACATTTAGTTAGAATTTTTTAAAAAAATTATTTATCTAGATATAAAGAGCCAAACTGGAATCATAATGGAGGATTCAAATTTAAAATTAAATGCAGGGAACAATCCTAAAATGTGTGCTTGATAAACCCCAAAAAAAATATATAACATGCTCAGGGGATTGAGATAAAGATAAATTCATCTTAAGAGTAGGAGTTCGACAGAGTTATGAAATGTACTTCCCAAATGAACCATAGACATCACATGATGCAAATTTATCCAAAAATAAATTCAAAACAAAAAAAAAAAAAAAATAGTTTTGATTACAAAATTTATGCAATATCTCAATATTTGATCAACAATGGAGCAGTAGATTAAATAGAGCTAAACTGATAGTTTAAGTATAAAATTTGAATAGCAGAACATATAGTAAACAATTTTCTTAGGATGATTGACCCTTTTTTTAAAAAATAAATAACAATAGTGAATATGAGGGTTTCATGAAGGAAAGTTTAAAGGAAATGAACCAAAAAAAAATTGTACAGCTGAAATTATGAATTAAATGTGAGATCATCTGCAATAATGATTGAATTTGAGAGGAAGAGACTTACAGAACACAATGCCCAAAGAGAATGGAGAAGTGCCCGAGCCGAAGAGCTCTGTGGAATGAAGTGTTTATGCCCAATAGAGATACTGCCGAGGCTTACAATAACCTACAGTTCAATTGCTTGACAGTCTGAGACATTGCAATGTTGGGGATTAATGGAGTATTCTTATCAGTGGAGGCGTCCAATATAGAATAGAGAAAATCGCCCAAAGCATGATGGAGTCTCCATAAGCTTCTGGAGGAAATCTGTTATAACCTCAAAATGAGGAAGTGCCGAGACCAAGGCAATTGATGGAGGAGCCGGCTCATTGAGAATTTGGAGCCGGCTCGGTAAAAGGATTTGGAGCGGGCTCTTAGGAAATGTTGAGCCAGCTCTTGAATGATACTTGGAGCCGGCTCTTCAAAGATATGGAGACGGCTCAGAGAGAAAATATAGAAAAGAAAGAAAGGAAAAAAAAAAAAGAAAAAGAAAAAAAATAAAATAACAGCCGGCTCAAGGAAGAAATTGGAGACGCCTCTAAACAATTTTTAGAGACGGCTCAAATTTTTTTTAGAGCAGGCTCAATTGTCTGCAGAGGAGATCCCGAGAGTTAAAAAAAATTAGCACTAAAGGAGCCGGCTCTACCTTTTTCTAGAGACGACTCTTCCTATTCCAATTTGTATGCAGGTTGGGGAGCCGGCTCTTGTTTTTATAGAGCAGGCTCTTTTAAAAAAAAATTGAGATCCCGAGAGCAAGCAATGTGATATCATCTGTGGAGACTACTCTGCCTTGTGTAGAGACGGCTCTTTTTCTTCAAAGAGACGACTCTTTTTCTGAATGAAGATGGCTCTGCTGCTGCTTTGCTTTACTGCTGTATTTCTTCTCCTGAGCACATTCCAATTTCCCTTCTAAGCAAGCAAAACCTATCTTCTTGGAGTGGTTTTGTAAAAATGTCATCTAATTGTTTCTCCGTATTGTCAAACATAAATTCAATGTCGCCCTTAGAGACATGATCCCTAAAAAAGTGTTACCTAATTTCTATATGCTTTGTCCTAGAATGCTGAATTGGATTTTTTGAAATACAAATTGCACTTGTATTATCACACATTATAGGAACATGATCAAAATGAAATCCAAAGTCCTCAAGTTGTTGCTTAATGTAAAGCGTTTGAGCACAACAACTACCGGCTGCAATATACTCAGCTTCCGCCGTTGATAGAGTGACAGAGTTTTGTTTCTTACAGGACCAAGAAACCAGTGATTGTCCAATGAAGTGACAAGTCCCACTAGTGCTTTTTCTATCAACTTTGCATCCTCCAAAGTCAGCATCCGAGTAACCAACAAGTTCAAATGATGTATATCTAGGATACCAAAGACCTAAGAATGTAATATAACTTAAATAGCGAAAGATGCGTTTAACAGCACATAGATGAGATTCTTTAGGGCAAGATTGAAAACGAGCACATAAGCATACACTAAACATGATGTCCGGTCTACTAGCGGTTAAATATAAGAGACTACCAATCATGCCTCTATATTTTTTAATATCCACATTAACTCCCTTTTCATCCTTGTCAAGTTTCAAAGAAGAGCTCATTGGAGTAATGGCATGTTTAACTTCCTCCAAGCCAAATTTCTTTAGCAAATCCTTAACATACTTAGATTGGCAAACAAAAATACCATCAAGTGTTTGTTTGATTTGCAACCCTAAGAAGAAGGTTAGTTCACCCATCATGCTCATTTCAAATTCATTTTGCATACAAGAGGCAAACATTTCACATAAAACACTATTGGTTGATCCAAAGATAATATCATCAACGTAAATTTGAATGACCAACAAGTTGCAGTTAATGGTTTTAGTGAAAAGAGTATTCTCAATTTTACCTCGAATGAACCCATTAGCAAGTAAAAAACCACTTAGTCTTTCATACCAAGCTCTTGGAGCTTGTTTCAAACCATACAATGCTTTTGTCAATTTGAAAACATGGTTTGGACAATTGTAGCTTTCAAAACCAGGTGGTTGCTCAACATACACTTCTTCTTCAATGAAGCCATTTAAGAAAGCACTTTTTACATTCATTTGATATAACTTAAAGTTTTTATGAGATGCAAATGCAAGGAGCATCTTATAGCTTCAAGTCAAGCTACGGGGGCAAAAGTTTCCTCATAATCAATTCCTTCTTCTTAATTATAACCTTGAGCAACAAGCCTTGCCTTATTTCTCACAATTGTTCCCGATTCATCCTTTTTATTTCTAAACACCCACTTTGTGCCAATGACAGTTTTATCTTTAGGTTTTGGAACCAAATGCCAAACATCATTTCTTTCAAATTGATTAAGTTCTTCTTGCATGGCCAAGAGCTAAGATTCATCATTTTTGGCTTCAAGAATATTCTTTGGTTCAAGTTGGGAAACAAAAGCTACATAGTTGCAAACATTACTTATTTGAGATCTAGTGCTTCCTCCTTTAGATAGATCGCCAATAATTTGATTTATTGGATGGTTGGACACTTGCTTCCAAGCCTTAGGAAGAGTATCTTCATGAGAGTGACAATCTTTTGGAACATCTTTGGAGTGATCTTCAATAGACGAACCATTTAAATCAAGATTTTCAATGTTCTTTTCAATCTCAATCACATCTTCATTATCATCCAATGAGCACCTAAGAGGGGGTAATGGTGATTCATCAAATACGACGTGTATAGATTCCACAACCACTAGTGTTCTTTTGTTGAACACTCTAAATGTTTTGCTACGAGTTGAATAACCTAGAAAAATACCTTCATCTGATTTAGGATCAAATTTTCCTAGACTATCTTTGTCATTTAACACGAAGCATTTACACCCAAAAACTTTAAAGTATCCAATATTTGGCTTCCTTTTGTTCCAAAGTTCATAAGGAGTGTTATTAAGAAGTTTTCTAATGATTACTCTATTTATGACATAGCATGAGGTACTGACAGCTTCGGCCCATAGAGTTCTAGGAGATTTATGTTCATTTAACATAGTCCTAGCCATTTCTTGGAGAGACTTATTTTTCCTTTCAACTACTCCATTTTGTTGAGGAGTTCTAGGAGCAGAAAGATTATGATTGTATCCATTTTCATCACAAAATCTTTCTACATCTTGGTTATCGAACTCTCTTCCTCTATCACTTCTAATGGACTTAATCTTACACTCTTTCTCGTTCTCGACTCTCTTACAAAATTTAGCAAAGATTGCATGAGCCTCATTTTTGTGAGTAAGGAAAAATACCCAAGAGAATCTGGAGTAATCATCAACAATGACAAATGCATAGAGTTTTTCACCAAGACTAGCAGTTCTCTCTGGACCGAATAAGTCCATATGAATTAATTCAAGTGGCCTTGTAGTTGTTATGTCCTTTTTCCTTTTAAACGATGACTTAATTTGCTTACCTATTTGGCATGCGCTACAAGTTTTATCTTTAGAAAAATTAGTCTTTGGGAGGCCTTTGACTAATTCATTTCTAGATAGCTTTGAAATCAAATCCATACTAGCATGACCTAACCTTCTATGCTACAACCAACAATTTTCATTTGAGGATACAAAGTACTTGACATCTTGATCATGTAATTCACATAAAAGCAAAGTATACACATTACCATTTCTTAGAGCATGAAAAACTTCATTATTATCCTTTTTGACAATGCATTTATCCGATTTAAACAAAACATCATATCCTTTATCACATAGTTGGCTAATACTAAATAAGTTGTGTTTTAAGCCTTTAACAAGTAAAACATCATCAATAGTTAAGGAAGAGGAGATACCAATAGTTCCAATGCCAATGACCTTGCCTTTTGAGTTGTCGCCGAATGTAACATTTCCTCCTTTGTGAGGTTTGATAGAGCGAAATTTTGATTGATCTCCCGTCATATGTCTTGAGCATCCACTATCAAGGAACCATTTGTCCTTAGATGAATATGAAGACTTCACGCAAACCTACAAAATGAATTTGAGTAATCTTCTTTTCGTACCCACATTCTTTTGGGTCCATGAGAGTTAGGAAGAAGCACATAAGTTCCTTTAACAACCCAAACCTCTTTTGTCCTACATGGCCTAATAGGACAATGATTGATCTTATGTCCTATCTTTTTACAATAATTGCATGTTGGACTAAAGGAGAAATTTTTAACAAAGTAATTGTTCAAGGGCTTTTTCCTTTTTAATAAACATGAATCTTTGTTATGAGGATCAAATCCAAGCCCATCCTTAGCATAAGCATTTCGTTGCTTTCCAAGAATGATGCTTAAATTCTCTCTACCTTTTGTGAATTTGGCTAAGGTTTCAACTTGATCCTCAATAATGACTTTCAATGATTCATTTTCAGAAATTAACTCAATTGAGGCTGCTTCTTTAGCTAATTCTTTTTCCTTTTTCAAGGTTTCATTTTCAAGTTGAGATTTTTCAAGGTTTTGAGAGATGATAAGCTTTTCTCTTCTAAGACTAGCACACTTTTGAACCATTTTGCCTAATTCATCATGTAATTCTTTAAAAGCATCTAGCAAATAATTGTGTGCGTCAACTAATTCATCATATGAAGTTTCTAAATCAAATGAGTCATGATTAGAATTTACCTCATCTTCATCGGCCATGAGACAAAGATTGACCAATTCATTGAGTTCATCGTCACTTTCGGATCCATTTGAATCATCATCTTCCCATGTGGCTCGCATGGCTTTGCCTTCCTTTTTCCTTTATTTTTTATTTTTGTAGGCAAAGCAATCGGATTTGAAATGTCCTGGTTTTCCACAATGAAAACATGTAGGTGCTTCTCTTTTTCCTTGCTCACTTGATGCACCATTTCTTTTGAAGTTGTTACTCTTTTGGAATTTTTTCATTTGAAGAACTCTTCTCACGGTCTTGGTAATGAAGGCAACTTCTTCTTCTTCTTCATCATTAGGAGTTTTATCAATTGTGACTTCTTTTGCAGAGGCTTGAAGAGCTATATCCTTCTTTTGAGCTTCTTTGTCTTCATCTCTATCATTCATTTCTAACTCATAGGCCATTAATGAGCCAATAAGTTCATCTATGGGGAGTGTATTGAGATCCTTGGCCTCTTGGATGACGGTTTTCTTGGCTTCCCAGTTTTTAGGCAGAGACCTGAGAATTTTTCTCACATTGTCAGACGATGTATATGATCTTCCAAGAGCCTTCAAAGGATTTACAATGTTAGTAAAACGAGAATACATTTCACTAATAGTTTCTCTGTTGTTCATAGTGAAAAGTACATATTTATGGACAAGCATATTCATTTTGGATTCCTTTACATGACTGGTCCCTATATAGGTAACTTCAAGTTTATCCAAAATTTCTTTGGCTGTTTTGTAATCCGAAATTCTATTGAATTCGTCTTTGCTTAAAGCACAATAGAGATTGGTGATAGCCTTGACATTACATTGTATAAGCCTACGGTCATTTAGGGTCCATTCAATATCAGGTGTTGTAACAGTTTCACCATTTACAATTTTGGTTGGAACGTGGTCCCCTTTTTCTGTGGCTTTCCAGACATCTATATCAACACCTCTTAGAAATGCTCTCATTTTGATCTTCCAATAGTTGTAGTCATTTCCGTCAAACCAAGGAGGTCTATTGTTAGATTGCCCTTCTTAATGAAAAATTGTATTGGCCATGGTCATTCTCTAAGATGGTTAGATCTTTTTCTAGAGATTAGGCTCTGATACCAATTGTTAGTCACTAATTGACTCTAGAGGGGGGGTGAATAGAGTCAAGGGCCAATTTTTCCAAATTAAAAATATTAAATCTAACAGACTATTAATCACAGAGAAACTGAAATATTCAAGCAGTGTATGGCACAAGTATAAGAGAGATAGAGATGAGAGATTGCAAACAATGACTCGGCGATTTAGCGAGGTTCGGAAACTCCTACTCTTCAGCTCAAGGTCCCCCTTGAGACTTCCCAAAATCACTAGAGCTTCTCCTTAATTGTGGAGAGCAAACCTTCAGTTTAAGCAAGACCTTACTTCTCTTCCTTGCTAAGAGAACACCCTTCTCCTAGATTTTCTTTTGGGTCACACCAACCCTTTTACAATAACTTGAAAAGAAATGAATTGTACAATAAATCTCTCAAAGATAGAAGTACACAGTTCTGCTCACGACTATAGTAAAGATGAATATATATCTGAAGCCCAGAATTACTACAGTAGAATGAAATAAATGTAAGAGAGGAAATGAAAGCAGAAGGAATGAAAGCTCAACGAATGCTTCTTTAATGCTTTTTAGGAATGGTAGAATGCTCTCTGTAATTGTCTATTTTTTTGATGCAAACCAACCTCTGTATATATAGATAAACAATGGTCGATATAGCTGTTGCAGGTGGTTGGACAACAATAAATGAAAAGTTTCCATTGTAGATCAAAACCCTAGAAGGAGCCGGCTCTTTGCAAAAGTGGAGGCTGCTCAATTAAAAAGGTGGAGCAGGCTCTTTTTCTTAAAAGGAGACGGCTTAATAAAAAATTGGAGCCTTCTCTAGATTTTTAAAGCCTTCTCTACTTTCGTAAAGCCTTCTCTACTTTTTGTAGAGCCTTCTCTACTTTCAGTAGGAGGCTTAAAATGAATTCCAGTATGATGTAAGGCTCATATGAATATGTTTAAAAACCTAATGAGCTAATTTTATGTTCTTTGAGAGATGAGATGAGATGAGAATGATATGCATGAATTGTAATTTTCAGCTTCAAAATATATTCAACTAAACTTTGACATTGAACCTTAGTATCTCACCATCCTATTTACCCTTTTCTTCATTTCTTGATCATGATCGTCTAGGCTTGATGAAGATTTGCTGAAAAGCTTAAATGATCTTTGAAGACCGAGTTCTTCTTTATTTTCTTGCACTTTGATGCTTCTTTGAAATCATTGCTTGAGTGTTTGGAATGCTTGAAATGGAACTTCTAGCTCATCATTAAGGATTGAATGATTGAACAACTATACTTCACTCAATGAAAATATTAGTACATAAACATCATTAATGGATTGTAATCATCAAAACATAAGATTGACCTTTAGATAAAATCTTTAGGCCAACACATACAAGCTGTAAAATAAAACATGTCATTTAAATCACCAATTAATCAAATAATTAAACCAAATAACAATCTAACAATTTATTTAAAATAAATTCACTAAATACTAATTAAACAATTAATTTTAAAATAAATAAACAAATACAACTTAAATAAATACTCACTTAATCAATTAAGAAATCAAGCACACAATTCAGATAATTAAATAAAAATACAATAAAATCCTCAATCAAAATTCCCAAATTAGCTTTTTGAAAACTAGGGGTATTACATTCTTCCCCCCTAACAAAAGGAATTCCGTCCTCGGAATTCACAAAAATCTGAATTAATGTCTTTGCAAAATTCATTTCCGTTTTCGTGTGGCACAGCCCCTTTAGATGAGCACCACCCAAATTCCAACACATCCAACCATATACAAGATTCCTATGTTTAAGAAATAGCATAAATGTGCAACTCTTAGATTGTATCTAGTAACGATCCAATCTTACCCAATATTTAATGAAGGGTAACCATCCCTCGTCCTTCCAATTCCATAGAACCAACACATAAAAGTCCTATGTATTCAGCGCTTAACAAGTTGGTAACGTTAAACAATAGGCCACTGCCGAAACCAATAACCAAAACCCATGAAGAGTCAATGCGATACATAAAACTGACTTTCCTCCAAAACACATTGCTTTCGATACGGAAAACCGCTCAAACAACCCTTCCCTGATAGAAATCTCCCATGTATGAGTTTAATTAGCTACCAAATCCGACTGTCGCCTCCAAACCGTGAGCACTCATTACCAAAAGAGAGCATGGTTCTCCAATGTATCCTTACATAAAGTCAAGGTCTTATTAGATAACCTTGCTTCCATGTCGGACCAACCAGTAAGAGATCGACACAACCCGACTATCTAAAATCCCAAACATTGTCGCACGAACCTCCTTGTGCCAACAATAGCACAGATAATATCTAAAACTGTAAGTAACGCTTTCAATTACCCATGCCAACCTAGGATATATATCCTAAGCATATTTGCCATGATTAAATAGAATATCAAGATCCCATTTCCCGTCTAGAGATGCGAAGCATAGTTGTTGTTTCAACACCTTCAGAAAGCTCCTTTGACATAGCACCGGTTATCTTCCATATTGAATAACCACATGCTATAACTCCGTTATCAGCGCAATGTACAACTGATAAGAAATGCCACAGTAAACTCCACTAAAGTGTAGTCCACAAGCAAACTTGTTCTAACCACTACTCTTAAACCATATGGAATTAAAATTCCAACAAATGTCAGTAATTTCTACCAACCATCCCCTCCTGATTAGTCCTACTCCCATTTCGAACAAGAATTTATAACAGTTCAGCAATTACCATTCATAGCATGATATAATGATTATCAGAATTATAAACTGAGCAACATTATATTAGAAATTCCAACCAATCCTTCCATACTAGTTCACTTGAATTAATACAACAAGACTAGCAATTAAATCCTCTTAAATCCCTGACAGCATGCCAATTCGTGTATAGATTTCATGTTGCCCATAACCACAACCTAACCAACATTTCTGAGACTTAAGTATGTCTTAGATATCATTGATATCAAATCCTAAAAATCCCTTTTATATTAATTCATTTAATTTGCTAAAACAAATAGCAACTCAATCCTCCTTCCTCTCGGACAGCATGCGCATTATATGATTAGGTTTCATGACGCCCCTTAGGATTAGCACCCTAGCATAAACCAACTATTTTAGGGTTTTATCAAGTTAATTTTAAATATTTAAAACCCCACAACAATTTCCAAAAATTCCATTTAAGCTCCTTAACTCAGAAACTTACCCGAAAACACCCCGTAGGGGTTTTATTCAAGGGAGCCGGCTCCCCCACCATGGGAGCCGGCTCTAACACTCCCAGAGCTGGCTCTCCCCCATGGAGAGCCGGCTCTCTCTTCATGGGAGCCGGCTCCCACACTTAGGGAGCCGGCTCTCCCCCTGAGAGCCCCCTCTGCTTCGTCTTTGCTTCGTCCGGTGATCTTCTGTGCTTCCGGCGAAGTTCAACATCCCTGTCCAAAATATTTTTAACATACCTAGGGTTTAATTTAAGTTCTTATTAGAACCTCCTCTCCTTCCAGTATGAATTAATCAACAAAAATCTAAACCAAAACCAAAAACAGTTTATGTTGCCTCTGTTCATCTTCCCTGATTCCAGTAAAATTCTAACCTCTGTTCCAAAGTTTCCTTAAAGTTATTAAGGTTCAAGATAAGTCCCAACAGTCCTAGAACACCTCAATTTTAATTTTTAATTGATTTTCATAAGTTTAAAACAAACACAGACCAGTTTAAGCAAGAAACCGTTTTCAGTTTAAATAAATATAACACAAGTTATAGTCCGGTGAAACATGCATCAACCATCCATTTTAAAAGTTGAATTAAACCCTGGAGTCTATAAAGAATGCACAGAACACAAGTTTATAGGAAAGAGGTAAACTGAAACTTGCCTTTAAGGTTTCGGCTTGAAACCTTTCACATTGTCTCTAAATTCTGGCGAATCCTAAGATCGTTCCTTCCTCCTCTATTCACTGTTCTTCATCTTCCATTACTTCTTGACTCAACCCACGAGCAACACCCTTAACCAAACTCTCTAGACCCTCTCTGTCGATATGAGTGGAACACCTAAGTATTGAACTGGGAGGGATCCAATCCCAATTCCTAGCATAGCTATAATTGCAGCTTCAGTGTGTGGGTCAGTTCCTGAGAAGTAAACATTGCTCTTGGAAAGATTGATGTCAAGACCAGACATACAACAGAAGTGATATAGGGCAGACTTCAACACTGAAACTAAAGTGATGTCTCCATGACAAAACAAGAAGAGGTTATCAGCATAGGAGAGATGAGTGATCTTCAAAGCACCATATTTCCAATGGAATTTGAATGTGTGAGCTCTTCTTACATATTCATTAATGATGGATGACAGGGTATTCATGACAATAACAAATAGAAAGGGAGAGATGGGGTCACCTTGTCTCAATCCCCTCCTACCTTTGAAAAACCCTTGGAACTCTCCATTAAGGGCAATGGTGAAAGAGGGTGATGTGAAGCAAGCCTGTAATAGAGAAGTGAACTTAGATGGGAAGTTATGGAGGTTGAGACAGCTTAGGATAAAATCCCATTTGACTGAATCAAATGCTTTCTTAAGATCTATCTTGATAGCACACTTGGCAGTGGAAGACTCAATGTGGTACCCTCTTAGTAGTTCATGAGCTAGCAGGATGGGATCTGTAATCTTCCTCCCATTGATGAAAGTTGATTGAGTCATATCAATGATGAATGGTAGAGAGAGCTGCAACTTGGATGCCAGAATTTTTGAAATGCACTTATAGATGGAGTTACAGCAAGATATTGGTCTGTAGTCATGAATGAAAGATGGATTCTGGCATTTTGGAACCAATGCAATGTAAGTGTTATTTGCTTCAGACAACATCTTACCATTCCTGAAGAATTCAGCAACAGCCTTGGTGACAGTATTCCCCACAATTCCCCAAGCTTTTTGGAAGAATGCAGCATTGTAGCCATCAGGGCCAGGGGCCTTATCTTTGCTAAGCCTGAACATACATAGCTGAATTTTACTATGAGAAGGAATGCCATCCAGAATACTGTGAAGGTGGTCAAGAACCAATTTGTTGATGAAGGGCTGCAGATCAGGGATGCTATGAGTAGGAGGGGGGAGCAACAAAGCAAATTTTTGAAGTGGTTTACAACTTCAGCTTTGATGGCTTCACAATCAGTTAGAACCTGACCATTATCAGTGGTGAGAGACACAATTTTCTTTCTGTTATTCCTAGAAGAGAGGGATTTATGGAAGTAGGAAGTGTTGTTGTCACCCAGCTTGAGCCAAGTCATCTTTGATTTCTGTCTCAGCATGTCTTCTTGGTGTTTGGTCAGCCTAAGTGTAATACCCCTAATTTTAAAAGGCTATTCCTGGAATTTAATTTATGGCTTATTTGCATTTTATTTACTTATTTGCGTAATAGTTTTAAGGTTTATTTATTTAATTAGTCATGTTACTTAATTAATTGCTTAATGGTTTATTTGTTTAATCAGTCATGTTACTTAATATGTTTTTGGTAACTGTTTATATAATTTTATTTATTTATTTAATTGTGTTTTTATTTATTTTAGTTGTGAATTTGTTGATTAAGTGTGACTTTATTTGTTTTTATTTATTTAGTGGTGGTTTGTGAATTAATTAATTAGTTATTAAATTGTATTTTATTTTTCTATTTTTCGTTAATTGAATTAATTATTAAATGGTATTTTATTTTTCTATTTTTCGTTAATTGAACTTAGGGTTTTGTTTTATTTTTTCTTTAGCCGACTTAGTTTCCTATCTAGTATTAGGACTAGAATTAGGGTAACCTTAATCCTATAAATATATACATTAAGGTTTTACCTAGGGTTTTAGAACTTAAACACGTCGGTGGAGGCAGAGAGAGAGAACAGAGGAAGGCTTACAGTAGTCGGAGTTCGCCGGAGAATTTAGGAAGCAACGGTGCAAGGTTTCAAACTGAGACCTAAAGACAAGTTCTAAACCTATCTCTTTCCCTTAGGCTCGTGTTCTTTGCACGACTGATACAATTCCAGGATTTAATAAGAATTAAAAACTGAACTGGATTGCATGTTTTAAATGCTTAAAACTGGATGTGTGTTCAAGTTGTTTAATGTTTGTATTAAATTCTTTGTTGCGTTATTTCTGTTTTAAATCATATAAGTTGATGAGTAATGTTTTTAATTAGTTTTATACCATGTTAGGAACCACTGGAATTAATTTAGTTTGCAAGTTTGGTATGTTAAAACAATTGGGGTTCGGGAAAGCATAAACTGCTCGTATTAAACTCTTGATGCAAAATTCATGCTTTAGTTGATTTTAGTAACTGAACAATGAATTGAGTGGATTTTGGAATAAGTTGGAACCTGATTTAAACACTTAGGAACCCTAGGTATGAAGGTCAGTTCATTAGAAACTCACCGGAATTGAAAACGATGAAGAACAGAGAGAGAGACGACTCACTGTTTTAAAGAGCAGGCTCTTCCGGACGAAGAGCAAGCTCTACTTTTAAGTAGAGCCAGCTCTAGGGGTCTTGGAGCAGGCTTTTCTTCTAGTAGAGCCGGCTCCAAGATGGGAAGAGTAGGCTCTTCTTTTGGTGGAGCAAGCTCTTCCCTCAGGTGTGCGTTTTTTAATTTTTCTGCGACTGTGTGGGCTACAGAACTTGGATTTTGGGATTTTTAGTTTCTGTTGGAAGCTATACTGAGGTGTTTAGAGGTGGTCTAAGCTTGATTAAAATCCTTGAGAGAAGATTTATGCAAAATAAAACAACTTTGTTTTAGTGCGACAGTGGACAATGCTTAATTAATCAGTTTACTGTGTTTTTGTTATGAAATGATGCAGAATTGCTTAACACTTAGAATAGCAATTCTTAGCAATAAAATTCTCAATTAAACCTATCCCAATGTTATAAAATAAGCGTGTGGATTTAAATGGTTTAGTATGCTTATTTGGCCCTAAGTTGGTTTACAGTTTGGATGGGAGGAGCTGCAAGATGTTTAAGCTTTGGTATTAAAATTCTTAGTGATGATTTGCAGTTAGTCATGTTCCAGAATTACTAAAAATAAACCTGTAAACATTTATATTCTGTTATGGCTGATTAGAATTAATTGGTTTACATGTATAACCTGTAATATCAATTAGTGGACATTTCAGAGTAGTATGGATTAAGCTTGTTAATTGACAATTAGTTTATCATGCTTAATATGGAACAATTGATATTTGTACTTAATGTTTTATTGTCAATTGTGGAATGTATGGATTGGTTGATAGTTATATTTTTATTTATTCTATTAACTGCCGGATGGATTGGATTGTATGCATCGGTATGGGATGGTGACATACTAGGTTTGGATTGGCTCAAAATTGCTATATCCTACCTAAACGGAATAAGGGAATGGATTAAAAATAAATCCTACTTATATTTAGGCTAAGTCAAAGAAGCTGCACAAGCTGAATGACTAGCTGGATTACTGGTTATCTATGTTAAGTCTGTGCAGTTGAATAAGCTGAACGACTTACTAGATTTATTATGGATTGTTATGAACGGATTTTAAATATATTATTATGGTACCGAGACATGAGCTTGAGTCTCAGAGTCGACGGTTAGGGAGCGTATATGTAGTAGGATGCGTAGCTGGCTATGCTGGTTGTGGTGTACCCTGTTAGGCTTAGGTAGTCATGCCCACTCAGGTGCGTTTTGCATGTTGCCTTCTACTCAGGTTGAGACCCATATCATAGTCCAGCGAGAGTCCATAGTATGGATATATATATATATATATACACGACTTATATAGTTATTGTTGAGTTGGTTAGAGTGTATATGCGTATCGAGTCTCTGCTTGGATTGTAGTAGATTAGAACTTGTTCGTGGGCCTGACCCACTCCTATTTTCCAGGTGTACGTCAGTTCCAGGCTTGAGCTTGTTCGTGCTGGGCAGAGAAGATCTTCCATTCTACCGACGATGTAAGACTTCTTTCCAGATATTTGATTTGGATTTTATCTTCAGTTTACTTTCATTTCAGTTTGGTTTTTAGGGGTCCACTGGAGATGGATTCCCGAGTTGTTAACTTATGGAGGTTTTGGATTATTGAGATTTAAGTATATTTAATATTAAAGGTTTTTTATATTTAGTTTTCTTTCAGCTTAAACTTTATTTATCAAATTCATTTTGTCATCTGTGTTCGTATAAAATACTTTAATTGTTTGATATTCCCTCAGGTTTGGGCCTGGGCCTGATCAACCCGTGTCTCTGATCCGAGGGGTATCACACTAAGATACTCATTAGTTAAGACTTTTTCCAATTGTCTGAGGTCTTCATTTCTTGGATCTGTGTCAAGGTCAGTTTGACAGGCATCAAGCTCCAATTTGACTGCCTGCAGCTTCAAGTCCATTCTGTGAATTCCTTTTTGCAGTTGGTTTTGAGGGCTTGTTTCAGCAATTTGAGCTTCTGAACACATTGGAACATTGTTGTGCCTTTGATGTAGGTTTGCCAGACTTCCTGAATTGTGGGAAGGAATTGGGGATGACTGTTCCAGGCATTGAAGAACCTAAATAGGATGGCTCTTTTTGGGGTGTTGAAATCCATAGAGACCAAGATAGGAGAATGATCTGATATCCCTAGAGTCAAGAAGCGACATTCAGATAATGGGAAAGAGTTGATCCACTTTTGATTGATCAAGGCTCGATCCAATTTTTTAGCAATGCAGGCTGCTCCTAAGCTCATGTTACACCAAGAATACAAGATTCCATTAAATTTAAGGTCTTCAAGTTCAGCTCTTTGCAGGCATTCTTTGAAATTAGTCATAGCCGGGCACCATCTCATAGATCCACCATATTTCTCGCCAGCATTGGGGATGACATTGAAGTATCCCATTAAGAGCCATGGGGATTGAGCCAAGTTGGCTGCATGGAAGGTGATGTTTTCCCAAAGCTCTTGTCTTTCAGTTGCTGTGTTGGCTGCATAGATGAAGGAGGAGAAGAAGGATATGTTTTGCCCTATGATGGTTATGCTGCAGTAAATTGCTTGCCTATTGAGGTCTGTTACAGTGAGCTGTAATACATTGGGGTTCCATAGAACCCAAATTCTACCCAGAGGTGAAAAATTGTAGTTATGAACAATTTGCCATGAGGGAGCCAAGAATCTATGAATAGATTCAATGTTTGATTGAGAGACCTTAGTCTCTACAATACAAAGCAAGTCAAGTTTTTTGTCAGAGATAAGCTTTTTGACCTCTGACTGTTTAGAGGGCTGGTTCAGCCCTCTAATATTCCAAGTAAGGAAACTTAACATAGAGAAGGGTGGGAGAGGGGACCTTCAGGATGTCTGTGGCCTATAGCAGAGCCATTAGACATCAAATATGTGTTGCTGCAGGACTTCCTTCTTGCCTCTTTTTTCAATGTTCTAATTGTTAACTTCTCATTTGTGGATTTTGAAGAGGGTATTTCCATAATAGGTGGTTGCTGAAATCTGGCTTGTTTTTTGCACTGAGGGAAAGTAGATGGGGATGATGGGGTTGTTATGGAGGTGAGCTTATGATGAGTCTTGGGTGGAGGTGGAGTTATGTTTGAGAAGTTTAGCTTCTTGGAACATAAAGGGGAGTGGGGAGGTAAGAGTGAGGAAGGTGACCTGGTCGAGTTTGAGTAAGTGTTCTGTACCAAAGTACCTATGGAAGAGGTGGATGAGGATGGTGACTTAGAGGATTTTGGTGTGCATGCTTCTTAAGGTAAAGATGAAAAAAAAGAAATTGTGAAGGATAGTTAGTTGTTTAATTCTTTTAAAAAAAAATATTTTTATTTAAGTCACACCCTTAATATTACTATTATCATGTAAGTAACACAAATTTCTACATCCTCTCAAACATTTGGCATTGAAGAAAAGTTCAAGATAAAGATATATTTATTTTGGTTATATTAGGAGAACAAGTCAAATACATAAAAGGCCATTTAATTAACAGCTGAAGTGCAACAAGCACTTGCCTTATTCCACCATAACATAGCAATAGAGCAATGAGAAATGATATTGAGAGTCGGTCACAGTTTAATTGCAATAGCCTTGAGAGGTATGGCTTTCTGCAATGAAAGCCCAAACTTGTCATTTATGTCAATGTCCTCTGGTTTCACCCTTTCTTCAAGCTTCCAATGGAAAGAGTGCAAAAGAGAGGCCAACATAAGGTGCACCATCCGAGAAGCCAATGGCATTCCAGGGCACACCCTTCGTCCTGCACCAAAGGGAATTAGCTCGAAATCTTGGCCTCTAAAGTTCGTTTTATGCTTTAAGAACCTTTCCAGTAAAAACGAACTTGGGTTCGACCAAATGTTTGAATCGCGCCCCATAGCCCAAACATTAACAAGGACTTGTGTGTTTTTGGGCACGGTGAAGCGACATATTTCTACATCAGCTTCAGCCTTGTGAGGAAGTAGAAGTGGGGCAGCTGGGTGCAATCGGAAGGTCTCTTTTACTACTGCTTGCAAGTAAGGGAGGCTTGGGATGTCTGATTCTTGAACTAGTCTATGTCCATCCCTGCCAATCATTTTTTCCAGCTTATTTCGAGCTTTTGCCATTGCTTCAGGCCTTCTCATTAGCTCTGCCATTGCCCATTCTAATGTGGCTGATGTTGTATCTGTCCCTGCACTAAATAAGTCCTATCAAATAAAAGTCAATTTTGATGAACAAAATGTTTTTAAACTGGTCATTTCAGTGTCTAATAAGTATGTGCACATCCCTGTAACAATAGTAATGACAGTGACTCCTCACCTATTTTGTGGGATGTATGGGTGACGTCTCAAGGAGTACGAATATTTTCAATGACATATTCATAATGAATACGTGTTGGATAATGATATTTTTTGAATACTCACTCATATGTGTTCAATACTTCTTAAACATATTCATAATTTTGAAATATATTTTTAAATATCCGATACTATTTAATACTTTATACCACATTTTTAAAAAGTTTTAAATATTAAAATAGGGTAAAGTGCAATAAACCCCCTTAATCTTTACACTCTTTCCCAAATAACCCCCTGAACTTTCATTTTTACAATAAACCCCCTAAACTATTTTATTTTTTGCAAAAAACACACTATGTCACTGTTCGTCACTATTCAGATTGATTTTTCCGGTAAAACATGCACTATAATTTTAAAATGACAATATTGCCCTTATTAAAATTTTAGAATTAAATCAATTAAACCCCAATTTTGTTAACTAACCCTAACTCTCATTAGATTTCATCTCTACCAAATTGCATCTCTCTGATCTCATTCTTTGCAACCCTGTCAACAATCACAGACCTGACTTTTGCAAACCCAATCACAAATCAAAAGTCATACACAGAAAGCCATATGTTACAAAACCACTTATGCGATTCGGTTGCTGGAACCCAATCTTCTCTCTCTTGGTCATGAAATCCAACCATCGTCATCATGTATTTCTCTCTCTTGCTCCAATTGGCAATCTGGCAGAGTCGTTATTGGAAACCATTACAAATTAGAACAAAGCTAAAAATGGTTGTGGTAGGGCGAGATGGCGGCAGAGATGGTGGTGGTGGGGCGAGATGGCGAGAGAGATGGTGGTGGGAAGAGAACAGTATAAATCTTCTCCCCAAACAACTAAAGTACTCACAATTAAATATTCTTTTGGTCTGTTTCCATGCTTTAATTTTGATTCTTAAATATGTGTTTTTTTTTTTTTTTTTTTTTTGGTGTATTTGGTGGCCAAATTTAATGGCTGAAAACCAGCAAAACAAGCACCGGTGGTGATTGGTGGCCAGATTTTTGGGTGGTGTTTGGTGTTTTCTCACCGGATTTAATGGAGTTCGGGGGATAATATTCTCACCTCCAAATATGTATACACACATACACACACACACACCTATACACAATGTTGCCAGAGAGCCCAGTGGCGTAGCCAGAAATTTTCTTTAGTGGGGGCAATCTTTAATAGAAATAATATATATATATAATTTGAACAAAAATAATATATGTAAAAATTAAAACATTGATTCATTGTAAAAATAACGATTTTTTTCAGATTATTCATTTTTGTTTCAAAATTGAGTTCATTTAATTAAATATACTAAAAAAAATCATATTCAATGAATCAAGAATAAAACATGAAAAAGAAAATAACACAATTACCAATTCTAATATATCACATATGTAAAAAAAAAAAAAAAAAAAAAAAAAAAAAAAAAAAAAAAAATTAAAAAAAAAAAAAAAAAAAAAAAATCCATGATAACAGTTAATATGTGATTTCATTGATTTGGCCAGCAAATAAAAACAAATTCTAAGTGTTATTTAGAGAATAAGAATTAGTAACATGATTATACAAACTAAATTTTGAAAGAACAAACAAACCCTAAAATAATTTCGGTAGTAATAACTCATAAATTTTCTAATTAAAATAATAATATGAAATAATAATTGTAAATTTATATAATAAAAAAAATAAAAATAAAATCAGATTACCAGTCTACCGCACTACAGTACGACTCTTAATCATTCTATCTACTAGTAAATGGTTGCTCCGCTTTGCTTTGTTTTGATTGTAAAAAATGTTGAAAATTGAAGATATGATGGAAACAATCCATTTGTTTGTGGTAAAGTCAAAACTCAAAAGTGTGATAGAATATTAGGAAAGAATATAATATTTTGAGAAAGTAGAAAAAATATCATATTTTAGGGAAAGTAATAAATTGATAGAATGTTTACAATTATGTGATGATTATATTCCTTTGTTTTGTGCCTATGTGGATGAGAGTCAGGATTAAAGGAGTAGATTTCGCCCTTACAGTTGCTATGTTGCGATGGAATAAGCTAGGGCTAGTGTTTCAACAAATGAAAAGAAAAAAGAGAGGAGATGGTAGCCATGGCCGATGGAAGTGGTGATTTGAGATGTTTGGGGTAGGAGGCGGAGTGGTGACCAACGCTAAAATAAGGAGGTGCTTGGCCTAAAAACTAGGTGAAATTGTGATAAGGTGATTTAGTGGTAAAGAAAAGTCCAAAAATTATTAAAGGGTGACAACGAATGCTTGTTTTATATGTTTTGAAATGAATTCTTATATTATATTAATGATTATATTTGAATTCATAGTATTACTTAATTGAAGAAAAAAAAATGTATTTTTTGTATATAAAAATGTATTTATTGGTGTTATAACTAATTACTATCAAGTATGAGAGAATAGTGGACTTGTATATTAATTAGTGGTTGCTTTTATTGATGGAAGTTGATATTCACGCTCCAAAATTATATTAAGGCATTCACTTATATTTCTTATAAATTAAATGACAAAAATAACCCTAAATTGTTTTAATACAGTGTTTTCTTAATAATAAAACAGTGTTCTCTAGCTCTTTTTATATCTCCTCTCTGGTACGACTCTCTCAACTTAATATCTTCATCTATTCTCTCTCTTTTGTTTCTCTTTCATTCCTTTCTCTCCTCTCCCCCTACCATCTTTTCTCTTCTACTGGCATGCTGATTGCCCTCAACATATTAAAGACAAATTATTGTCAAAACTATCAACTTAAAATAAAAAGTGAGAGATTAATCCGAACAATACAAATACAATGTGAAAAAGAATCGTTGATGATGAAGATGCAGACAACAAGACAAATATGGCCTAATAAAAACTTCAAAGACTATAATTATAAACTTTGTAGTGTTTATATTATCTCTAAAAGTCGTTTTTTAAATTTGATAGTTTTTTTTTTTTTTTTTTTTTTTTTTTTTTTTTTTTTTTTTTTGGTGTGAGCTTGTGGCTAGTATAATTTTTCTCAATTTTGATAAGTTACTTTTCTCGATAGAAATGGACACTAATGTTCTGAATTTTTTTTTTTTTCTTTATCTAATTCTAAAAATTCACAGTAAAAATCTAAGTGATAGTGAATTGTCAGAATTATGCATATTATTCACCTTGAATACAAAATAATTAATATTTGATAAATAGGTATTTGTAAAGAGTCCTCTATTTGGCCTGACAAATAAAAACTTACTATTTTACCGAATCTATGTGGCTATTCATGTGTCAAATGTGTCAAATATAATGGGACTCATTTTAAAATATAAGGTAATTGAATATTTGAAAAGTTGAAATTTTTTTTTTCTAGGTTTATCTTAATCTAGTATCTTTGTTGGTGATTAAAATTTCAACCACCATGTATATGTATATTTGTTTTATATTTCAAATTGCATCTCATCTATTATTTTTGGAATCAATTTATGTACTTGAAAATTAGTGCTTTTGATTTGTGTTTTTTGCTTTTGCTAACGTATTATAGAGAAATAAAAATAAGAAGCATATTTGGTAATATTTGTTGTGCTTTTGAATAATACTAAAGCACTTCTAAAATTAAAAATCAAAATCGGAAGCATCAAAATGATATTTTTGTTTGCTTTCGCAGTGTAACAAAGCACTATTCATTGAAAAAGAAAAAAAATAGTAAAATAACATTTTTAACTAATCATTCAAATTTTCAAACTTGCAATGTTTTTTTTACCAACACGTGTTTTCATATTTTTACTTTTAAAAATATTGTAACAAATTTACGTTACCAAATAAATTTCTAAATAGTGTTAAACATATTGTAAAAGCAAAACCCACAAAGCAACTATAGTTGCCAAACGAGCCCGAACACTGCATACTTACGTGCCTTTTTAATTTCTGGCGGTCAAAGAATCGCGTGTTAGTGGTTCATTCTTTTTGAAGGCCCCAAAACAATGCCAGATATCCTTTCTCAAACCTATATATTGCATGCCCAATTTCATACCATACCCGTGAAATAGAAATAGTATCAATATCAAATATCAATTTCAGCTTCTGACAGTATGTTCTTTTAGTACATCTGAGTTAAATTGTATAAATGAGAGAAATTGTACAAAGATGGGCAAGAGCCAACAAATTAAACCACAACAGTGGCCAAACCTACACATGCACCAAAGACAGCCAAGTAGGGCAAAAAAGAAACCAAAAAAAAAAAAAAAGGCCATAAAATCATAAGCTATATAAGAAGATATCATAATCTCAACAACAGAACTAACTAGAAAGAGAAGGTAAAAAAAAAAAAGTCGGGGTTAATTGATTGCAAGAACATACCAGAAGCGTACAACCTAATATATATATATATATATATATATATATATAAAATAAAAAATCAGTGTAAAAAGGTTAGTTATGGTATTTTCAAACGTGCATGCATGAAACATGTTGATTTGAAATGTACACAGTAGAGGTGATAATTTTGGACTCTATGCATGAAACATGTTGATTTGAAATGCACACAGTCAATGTGATGTGTTTTTGGACCATATATTAATTAGGGTGAAGTACTGTCACATCTTGACAAAAAGAAACATAGGTGAAAGTTATTTATTTTTTTTTAACAAAGACTCCCCTGGTATGAAACTCCAATTAAACAAGGTCTTAAATTATTTAAAAAGATAAAATTACCTCTTAATATTAAAATTAAATTTATTATAAAATATTCGATATAATAAAAAGACACAATTACCCTTAGCATATTTCAGTCACAAATTGTGACTGCCAAGTGGCGCCTGGTTAGACCCACCCATCCCACCTACTCCAATAAACCCATTCCGTTTCCTGTAACCTTTTAGGGTGTATTTGTATAGACAAGGAGGAAAGAAAAGAAATGATAATATTAGTTAGAAGAGAAAAGAAAAAATAGTAAAAATTTTAATTTGTGTTTGGATAAATAGAAAAAAAAAAAGAAAAGAAATTATAATTATTATTGTTTGGATAAGATAGATGAGAGAAAAGAAAAGAAAAAATAGTGACCAAATTACTATTCTACTTTTTCATAACCACATTTCCAAAATCTGACATAGAATACTTGGAATATTTCTATGTGGTAGTTCAATACAATAGGTAAAAACAAAAGTAAAAAAAAAAAAAGAAAAAAATTAAAAATAATGGATGAAAACAAAATTATGACATAAATAGAATAACTCTTCTTTATATTGATTTGCGGTATTTTCCCTCCCTATTTCTTCCTATTCTCTCTTTTCTTCATATTGATTTGCACTATCTTCTTCTTCTGTTCTTTTTTTTTTTTTTTTTTTTTTGATCCCTGTCCCTCCAAATCAACCCTACCAAACACACCCTTACCATTAATTTATCTGACCAAACTTCCTTCTTCCCCACCTTTCTCGGCATTCACTGCCCCGCCGCCGCCGCCGCCGTCTTCCCCTCTCTCTCTCTCTATATATATACACGGCGTTCACTGCGCCGCCACCATCACCACCACCCATCTTCCCCTCTCTCCACACACACACACACATATATATACACACACACACAGACGCAGCTCACTCTGCCGCCGCCGCCACCACCACCACCACCACCCATCTTCCCCTACACCACCACCACCCATTTTCCCTCCACCACCACCACCGATCAAAATCTCACTGTGAGAGCTCCACGGGCCGAAAACAAGATTGCCTTCCCAACACGCGCCGCACGCGCCACCGTGGAGCTCTCTGCAACAAGGCCGGAAGCGACATAACCCTTTTTTAACCGTTGAAGTTGCGCAAAGAAATACTATTGCAGGGGAAGAAAAAAGCTTTATAAGGTCACCGTGTGTTTCAGGCAATATATAAGGTCCTTAAAAAAGCTTTAGGAAACTATTGCTTGTGTTTCCGGGAGTGTTAAGCTTTGTTAGAGAGAGAGAGTCTTGTTTCTGAGCGTTCTTCTGGGTCCTTTGATTTCATTGCAAGCTTTTGGATTCCTAGGGAGAGAGTCTTTATGGGTTCAGTGAATTTTCTAGGAAAAAGTGGAATCTTCTTTTGCTTTGAGATGACGTAGAAGGGTCCTTTCTGGTTTTGTGATTTTCTATGAGTATTGAGAATGATTTTTCATCAATGTTGATAATTTTGGTTTTTGCCCTCTAATTCAATGGAATTGTTCACAAGTTTCATGATGGGTTTGCGAGGAAGAGCAAAATTTTCAATTGATTCAGAGGTTTTATTGGGGTGGGATTGGGATTGAGATTGAGATTTAGTCGCAGAAGAAGAGGAAGGCTAAGGAGACGGCGGCGGTGGTGGATGAGGGTAGATTGGTCCAATATATTAAGTTGTAAATTTAAAAAGTGACTTTAACAGTCAAAGGTAATTTAGTGTCTTTGTTTTGTAAAAAAAAAATAAATAATTTTTATTTGTATTTTTTTAACCAAATCTCAAAAAGTATGATTATACTTTATCTTATTAAATAAATAACATCAAACAGTGGGGATAATAAAATTTAGGTGTTAACTTAAAAAAAGAAAAGAAAAAGATTTAGGGATAAAATACGGCTTATGCAATGATATGAATCTTGAGTACAGACTATAGAGATCACGATAACTTTTAAGGATGCTTTGACCAAGTGTACTTTCTTTGCTATAAAGCACAGAGGAAACATGTTTCAATTTATATAAAAATTATTATCAGAAAAACAAAATGTACAACACAGTGTGAGTGTGGTAAAGAACCAGCCATGTTACGGATGCAATATTATATGTTCTGTATACCGAAACAGAGATGGCAATGGGGCGGGGATCTCACTTCCTATTATCATTCTCGGTCAAATTTTTTACCTATCCCCGCCCCCATACCAGTTTAATTTTCAACCCCCTCCTCCATTCCCGCCCCGCCACATTAGCCCCCATTCCTGCCCCACATAACATTTTTTTAATTCTAATTCATCTTCAACAAAATCAACACAGCCCTAATATTTTTCAACCTAATAATTAAATAAAGTTTCAACACAATTATAACAATTTAAAACATAATTAGATATTTGATGCACAACGACTATGCTTTTTCTTTATGCTGCAAGGGTTTCACCTTCAAAAGTGAATATATTATATATATAGTTATGTAATTTAGTAATATTTTATAACATGTAAGGGCAATTTTATAAAAATGCACTATAAACGGGGCGGGGTTACTCTCCCCCCGCCCCTGACCCCGCCTCATCTCCCGCCGGGGTTTCAAATACAATTCCCATCCCCTTCCCATTTATATAAATGGATCCCCAAACCCGCCATAAATAGGGCGGGGTGGGGCGGGGACCCGCCGAGTATGGGGATTTTGCCATCCCTATACAAAAACATCTCTTTACTTTTCTAATATAAAAGCCAATAACATGCTCTACTTCAGTTAATTAAAGGGTTAATTCTACAACATGACACGGCTTTAAAATCTTTATGAAATTTTTGACTAATCACATGATATTATTTTTTGAAACATTGTAACGCGGTTTGAATTGTATAGTAGTATTTTAGATATTAATTGTGTTGGTTTATTGATATATAAGATGGTGAAAACACATGTACTTATATATTTTGAAATTATAAAGTTGTGACTTAAAGTTAAAAGTGTGAAAAATTGATTGTCTTTCGCAAGTGTATATATCCCTATTATTGTGGCAATTTTATAGTTGGGTGGGAGTTGCTTTTTAATGGCTTAAATTAGAATTGCAAATGTGTTGGGAGTTTCATGCATGACATTTGAGTAGGAATTAATATATGCATTTGACCATTTAATGTAGAAAAGTGTGAAGTATATATAGTTAGTTGCTTAATTTCGGAAGCAAATATAATTTTTATGCAAACTTAACCTTTTATGTTACTATTATCATGGAAGTAGAAGAATTTCTACATCATCTGGGACTGAAGAAAAGTTGAATTGCATAGAGCTAGATAAATTTATTTTGGTTGTTTTAGGAGAACAAAGCAAATATATAGAAAGCCAATTATCTAGTCATAGGAAATTCCTAGATTGACAGTCACAGTTTAATTGCAATAGCCTTGAGGGGCTTGGCTTTCTGCAATGTAAGCCCGAACTTGTCAGTCATGTCAATATCTTCTGGTTTCACCCCTTCTTCAGGCTTCCAGTCGAAAGACTGCAAAAGAGAGGCCAACATGAGGTGCAACATCCGAGAGGCCAAAGGCATTCCGGGGCACACCCTTCGTCCTCCACCAAAAGGAATTAGCTCGAAATCTTGGCCTTTAAAGTCCGTTTTATGCTCTAAGAACCTTTCCGGCAAAAATAAACTTGGGTTCGACCAGATGTTTGGATCGCGCCCCATAGCCCAAACGTTAATAAGGACTTGTGCATTTTTGGGGACAGTGAAGCCACATATTTCTACATCAGCTTCAGCCTTGTGAGGAACTAGAAGTGGGCCAACTGGGTGCAACCGGAAGGTCTCTTTTACCACTGCTTGCAAGTAAGGGAGGGTTGGGATGTCTGATTCTTGAACTAGTCTATGTCCATCCCTGCCAATCACTTCTTCCAGCTCATTTCGAGCTTTTGCCATCGCTTCAGGCTTTTTTATTAGCTCTGCCATTGCCCATTCTAATGTGGCTGTTGTTGTATCAGTCCCAGCAAGAAATAAGTCCTAACAAAGAGAGACAAATGTTAGTTTTCATGAACAATATGTTTTTACATCAATGGTTAGTTATTGGTCACTTTAGTGTCCAATAGGCTATGGGAAGAATTGCTCACCAGAAGCGTTTCTTCTGGTGAGCAATAATAAGAATATATATTAAATATTATATATTCTTATTATTACTTCATTCTTAAATTCTATAATTCTGATACAAAAAGGTTACATTTTCAAGTCTATAAAAGAGGCACTATCCTATACAGTGAGGTGGATGAACATGCGTTCGAGTATTCTATGAAAAATCTATTAATTAGTGAAAGCACTATGAAGGTTCAAAAATTGCTCACCAGAATCAAACGCTTTACTTCACTGACGCTCAACCCAGTATCCTTATCTTCGGTGAGATTGAGGAGGGTCTCTAAGACATCATTTCCCAACACAGAGGAAGCTACTCTTGATTGTAACCTTTGATTGATAATTTCTTCAAATATCTCTAGCAACTTTTCAAAATAAAACTTCAGCTGTCGCCGAACACGTTGTGGGTCGATCAATTTAAGTAGAGGGAAATAGTCTGCAATATTAGGCTTCCCTGAAAATTCCATCACAGACCACACAATGTCCTTGATTTCTTGAGGCGAGTTGGATTGATAATGAGCCAAATCAGCGGAGAAGAAAGTGTTTTGGACAAGGTGGTTAATGACTTATGTGGTTTGTTGCCAAGTGCTAAAATGTTTCCGATCACCGGAAAAGCGTAAGGGCCCGGTGGGAGCCTGGTCTTGCCGGACCTCCGGCGAATTGGGTTGGAGACAAGGACATGAATGCATGTCAACACAAAGGAAAGTAGAAAAAGAAATGTGATGTTGTCCATTAGTCTCTACTCTCTATTGCCAGGATTTAGGCTTTGAGATTTATGCCTATTTATCATTTTTGTGAGAGGTATCCTCAACTATTTTCACGTGTTGGGGTGGGGGGGTCCTCGACTATTTTCACGTGGGCCTAAACGTTGAAATGATTTTTTGGTTTTTGTTGGGGGGGGGGGGGGGGGGGGGGGGGGGGGGTATGGGGGGCTCAAGTACAATTCAGTTTTCCAGAAAAAAAAAAAGAATAAAAAAATTTATGTATTAATTTAATATTTTTATAATAATATTTAATTTCAAATTCTAATTGAGAATTTGAATATTATTGATGGTTGAGAATTTGTTTCATTATTTATATCTATTTGATTCGTAATACAAAATTAATTTTTTAACCCTGTTCCTATTTCGCCTCATTTCGTTTAATAAATAATTTTAGGTAAAAATGGGACGAGCTTTAACAAACGGGAGAGTGGGTTGGGAGGAGATTCCTCGCCCCAAACTTGTCTCGTTGATATCCCTAATCGTAACATTCAAATGCTAATTATCAATTAGAAAGAGAAAAAATTAAACTTATTCGACTAAAGTCCTTGGGCGTTGGGCGAATTGATGCAATGATATAAATGTTGATTGTTATTTATTGTGTAATGCTATTAAGACTCATTTATTCAAATCGGTGTATAGTTGAAGGAATTTTTTTCATCCCTTCCGTGCAGTGGTATCTTTCGACTATTCATATCAATTTGACAAATCAAGTTTAGAAATCATTTTTTGTTTTTATTTAGCAAATATAAAGATAGACACCTAAGATCAAGTACAATTATGGGTGGCTCAAGTACAATTCAGTTTCCGAGAAAAAAAAATTTAAAAACGTTTTATACGGGTGAAATCAAGTTTAGAAATCATTTTTTGTTTTTATTTAGCAAATATAAAGATAGACACCTAAGATCAGAAAGATTTGTACCAACAAAAAGTCCTTGGACAGTTAATTGGCCTAAACGTTGAAATGATCTTTTTGTTTTTTTGGGGGGGGGGGGGACTACAATTATGGGTGGCTCAAGTACAATTCATTATGTGTGGCTCAAGTACAATTCAGTTTTCGAGAAAAAAAAACGTATAAAATGTTTTTAAAAAAATTTATGTATTAATTAATATTTTTATAATAATATTTAATTTCAAATTCTAATTGAGAATTTGAATATTATTGATGGTTGAGAATTTGTTTCATTATTTATATCTATTTGATTTGTAATACAAAAGTAATTTTTTAACCCTGTTCCTGTTTCACCTCACTTCGTTTAATAAATAATTTTAGACAAAGATGGGGCGAGCTTTAACAAATGAGAGAGTGGGTTGGGAGGAGATTTCTCGCCCCAAACTTGTCTTGTTGATATCCCTAACTGTAACATTCAAATGCTAATTATCAATTAGAAAGGAAAAAAAATTAAACTTGTCCGACTAAAGTCCTTGCGCGAACTGATACAATGATATAAATGTTGATTGATTTTTATTATGTAATGCTATTAAGACTTGTTTATTCAAATCGGTGTATAGTTGAAGGAATTTTTTTCATCCTTTCCGTGCAGTGGTATCTTTCGACTATTCATGTCAATTTGACAAATCAAGTTTATAAATCATTTTTTGTTTTTATTTAGCAAATATAAAGATAGACACCTAAGATCAAGTACAATTATGGGTGGCTCAAGTACAATTCAGTTTCTGAGAAAAAAAAATTTAAAAACGTTTTATCCGTGTGAAATCAAGTTTAGAAATCATTTTTTGTTTTTATTTAGCAAATATAAAGATAGACACCTAAGATCAGAAAGATTTGTGCTAACAAAAAGTCCTTGAACCGTTAATTGGGGTGGACAAAAAACCAATCAGTTGTTTATCATTACTCGGGCTATGTCTCACAATTCGTAGTCGCAATTCAACAATTGTAGCACGATTCAGCCCCAAAGTCGACCCAAATATTGTTTGGGTTCAGTCCAAAGTCTGAACCCACTGAAAATAGGAAAAAGACTTTTAAAATGGCTAGAATATTTTTATAATAAAAAGACTTCTATTTTCCTTAATTGTCCCAATCTCTAGAAAAAACTTATCCTGTGACTGAGATTGGAGTGCTGGTGAGTGTTATTGCCAGCAAACTTATCTTGTGGCTGAAATTAGGGTGCTCGTCGCAATAGCACTACTCATGTTATTATTATTTAAAAAATTTTATGTATTATTTTAATATTTTTATACTAATATTTAATTTCAAGTTCCAATTAAAATTTTGAATATTATTCTTATCTGCATTAGGGAAAAATGAATTACTAGGGTGGGTGAGAATTTGTTTCATTATTTACATATGTTTGATTTGTAATATAATTACAAAAGTACTTTTCTAACCTTGTGCTTCGTTTAATAAACAATTTTAGGCAAAGATGGGGCGAGCTTTGATAAATGGGGAGTGTGGATTGGGAGGGTAGGGGTGGAGCCAGAAATTTAAGGTTTAGATGCCAGATTTGAACTATGTAACAAAAATTAAGAAAACATATAAATCAATTGTAATATAATTTATTTTTAAATACTGATCATAGTATATATATCTAGATAAAATGAAAAAAATACAACTTGGATGGAAAAAAAAAAAATTAATGCTAGAAGAAAATTATGGAGAAGAAATGTAAAGAAATAAGCATTGTTAGAAAATCAAAATTCATTTATCAATTGTTTTAATTTTTCAAAAATTTAATTTTTGGAAGAAGAAAATAAAGTAGATTCCACAATTCAATAACATAATGAATTTTAACCCAATTTTGAACCCAAAAAAAAATTCAACAAGATTATTATTGAGTTATTAAACAAGATACAAATAATTATAAAATTTGTTATTTAGAAAGTAATAACTAAAAATATATAGATGATATTATTATTGTTATTGAGAGTCTCACAATACTTTAGTTTATTTTCTTTCCAAATATTCATAAGACTGGCCAATAAAGATAGTTATATAATTTTAGATATTTTTCTTATAAATACCATTTTACAAAAATGTTTGACAAAAAATGCTTCATGCATTTTTACCAAACATGAGAGAACATTAATTATTTTATTCCTTTTTTTTTCTCTATCTTGAATTAATATTATAGTTATTGTAGTGTATATATAAATAAAATAATAATGTGTTGAGATAACCACTGTAATAATTATTTACCAAAAAAAAAAAAATAATAACTAATAATAATCAGCTTAAATTTTTATTATTTCAATATTTTTATAACAATATTTAATTTCAAGTTCCAATTGAAAATTTGAATATTATTCTTATCTACATAAGGAAAAAATGAATTACTAGGATGGGTGAGAATTTGTTTCATTATTTACATCTGTTTGATTTGTAATACAATTACAAAAGTACTTTTCTAACCTTATTTCTGTCTCACCCTGCTTCGTTTAATAAAAAAAATTAGGCAAAGATGGGGCGAGTTTAGATAAACGGGAGTGTGGATTGGGAGGGGATTTCTCGCCCTGAACTTGCCTCGTTGTTATCCCTAATCGTAACATTCAAGTGCTAAGTATCAATTAGAAATGGAAAAATCTAAACTTGCCGACAACCGACAAAAGCCATTGCACTTGAAATGATACAATGATATAAATGTTGATCGATTTTTATTGTGTAATGTTATTTAGACTCATTTATTCAAATGAAGTGTATAGTTGAAGGAATTTTTTTTTTACCCTGTTGATGTAGTGGTATCTTTAGAATATTCACGTCAATTTGACAAATCAAGTTTAGAAATCATTTTTTTGTTTTTATTTAACAAATATAAAGATAGACACCTAAGATGAGAGAGAGTTGTACTGACAACATGTCCTTGTTGAACTGGGTCGACAAAAAACCAATCGGCTGTTTATCATTACTCGGGCCATGTCTCACAATTCGTATTCGTAATTCAACAATTGTAGCACGATTCAGCCCCAAAGCCGACCCAAATTGTGTTTGGGTTCAGTTCAAAGTCTAAACCCACTTAAGATAGGAAAAAGACTTTTAAAATGGTACTTTTTCTTTTCAATTTCAGAGTGTTTTCCGGTGGGCCCAATATTCCGAATAAAAATATAGGGATTGGACTGTTACGGGTTGTACATTTAACACTAGTGCCAGACCGACTAAACGGGCTCGTTTGCTTGACTAGAATCCAAATCCAAGCCCATATAGTAGTTCCGTCCAACTCCTTGCATCGGAGATACAAGTAGTAGACCATTGACAAATATCCATCCCATTATCCAACCCACCTGACTAGACCATTGACAAAAGTCCATCCCATTATCCAACCCGCCTGACTTCTTGACCCTGTCAGATTTATACAATCACAACTAGTTCACACCCAATTGCTGCCCCGCGTTCAATTTCAAAAGCATGTCCACTAGTTACACATTTTCGGGTTGCAGCAGCAACACGTTGTTGCAGAAGAAATCGTAGCCGTGGATTCTACAGTAGTCAACAGCAGAAATGGTCACCTTGAATGTGATTTAAATTATTATCAATCAATATTAAAACTTCTAATATTTATTATTTTGTTTTACAAGTACCTTAATATTTTAATATCCATAAATCATTGTTATCTTAATTCTATTCAAAATTCTTTATCGCCAAATAGGGTCAAGATTTCCTCCGGTCAAACGCCTCAAACTAGAGAATTTAATTTTGTTTGATTTATTAAAGAGTCATGCATTCTAGCTTCACATAAATATATATAATGCATGTATATATAAAGATCATAGAAAGAGAAAGTTAGAGTAAGAGAGATTCTATTATAGTTAGTTTATATGAACAGGATCCCCTCCCTTCATAATGCAACACAAGTACACAAGATAAGCTAGACTTTAGACTACTGTATCATAAAATATGACACTCGTGTAATAACAATGTAATAATTATATAGCACATTTATATTAAAAATACAACACATATACAATTCAAAAAATATGAATACGAATATGAGTACAACATAAAACAGACGCGACAATACGAACACGACGATACGAAAAATGTCAAAAAAATAAGATACGAGTACAACATAGATATATCAAAAAATAGTAACATAATATATATATATATATATATATATATATATATATATATATAGATAGATAAATAAATTTTTTTTTTTGCCATTTTATCAATATAATTATTAATAAATCAATAATTTAAAATTTAGAGCTAGATGTTTGTTATTTTTGTTTTTTAAATTTTATATTAATTTTTAATTATCCCATAATATATTTTAAATTGAATTGAATTTTATATTATTATTTTTTAAAATAATTACAAAATCACCCCGTTGTCCCAACCGTATTCGATCAGAAAATAAAATATTCAATATTCAAGATACTTGTATCCGTATTCGACATGTGTTCAAGTCGTGTATTTAAAAATTGTCGAAACTAGTATCCAATAATGCCATGACACATTAAAAAATGTATCCGCCCTTCCTAGTATTATATAACTATGTTGGCCACACGACAAACACCGATAAATGGTGGATTATAATACACTTTTGGGCAACAATTCCACCTTTACTAAGTCTTAATTGAAACGGATTTTAGGTGTCCAAACTATATGTTTTCAGCATGTTGCTATCATTAGCAATACCATTGTGCATGGTCATTAATAGACAATAACATAAATCTTAAAAGGAACCCGAAAATTAAGCACAATCCATCAAAAACCTGGTTTTATATTTTAGCAGAGCAATATTGTGTTGGTCAAACTTGAAGTTTTGAAGCCTAACGCACAGTTGACATATAGACTCGTTCCACGTTAATGGATCTCTAATAATATATAAATGTTTGGCGTTCAAAGTCCCCTGTTTCTTGTCAGACTTCAAACAAAACGCGGCTCCACAGTCAACGCCCACAAATTTAATTTACTACAAATCAAACTTGCTTCTATATATGTATGTGTGTGTGTGTATATATATGCGACTGTGTGACCTATCCATTATTCTCATTACCATTCCAACTCTCTCTTCTCTTCACAAGCTCTCACACACATCTGCTAGCTCCTCATACACGAGACACGAGTGTACCAAACCACAAACCAAGACTTTTGATCAGTTTTGAGCCCTTTCATTTCACAAATGGGTATTCATAAAAATAAGTCTGGCATGAAAATATTCATTTTTACAATCTTTTTTGTATTGGGTTTTCAACAACTCTTGGCAATGAGGCCACTAGAGGGAGATCAATGGTTGAAGAAAGGTCATGTTCAAGTTCAGTCCCTCCGGAGAGGTCCTGTGCCACCCTCAGGTAGCAGTCCATGCACGTACATTCCCGGCGGAGGAGGCCGAGGACGGTGCACGTTGGCTACTAATGAAATCAACTTTGCCGGCCATGTTGCTCATGCACCGCCCGCCTTTCCTGACCTTATGGTCAACTTTGCGGCAACCTCTAAACTAAGCTAAGATAGTCACAAAAAAGATACAAGTAGTATTTCTTGATCTTTCCGGGAGTCTATATATATATATATATATAAGGGTTTTAATTAGTTCTGTATAAAAACTGAAATCAGCTCCAAATGGAGATTTATACTCTGATTTTAACTCTCTCTAGCTAGATCTCTCTCTTTCTTGGGAGGGCCATCTAAAAGTAAAAGATGGTTTTGTACAACCTATGCAAATGTTGTTATAACTTGTACTCTATTGAAATTAAATTTATTCTTTCAGTTCATCTGTGTTAATTAATATATATATGGGTTGTTGATATGTACTGTTCAATTAAAGTGATGTATGTGAATTAATTGTAACATTTCCTTGGCATTTTATTTACATTGGATGGTCATTTTGCTTTATTGGGATTAAAAAAAAAATTTGGTTAATGATCAAGTGTTGGAAGGTTGATATATATATGCATGTTGACATTAATATTGCATTATTGTACAGAGTAACTGTGTTCAGACTCGAAGGATAATGTACTTGACTATTCAAAATTTTACAATTGCATCAAAATTTGTTCCATACATACATAAATTTAAACAATAAATAAATAAATAACAAACAGTATATGTATTTTCTAAATAAGTAGTAAATAGAATCATTCTTTTGGAATTTAATTGCCTAGTGTTAATGATACCATAGGATCCATGTGGAATTTAGTTGTGAAGATATGAAGTTAAAATATGTAATGAATTTTTTTTTTCCCGGGTAAATATATGTAATGAATCTTAAAAATATTAAGCTAATGTACTTTAATTTGATAGTTTTGGTGGTCTTAAAAGAACAATATTTGTTACCCATCCCATTAAGATATAACCCTCTCGTATGTCAATTTCTTGTTAGTTTTGGTAGTCACTTGCCAAATGGGTCAACTTCTTTGGGACAGCTTAATTTCAAAGCTAATGATGGACAGAGAAAAGTCACAAGTTCTTTAATCTTCTTGGGAGTAATATAAAAATAAAAATTATATTTATATTGCGTTTTAAATGGATTTCTCTATGGTGTTTGTCGGTGTTTCAAAAATGTTTACGATCGGGTAGTTTCACTAGCAAATAAAAATATGTAAAAAATTATTAAAATTACAAAGATTTTGTTGACATAATATGTCAACACTTGTGTAGTTCTAACAATAGCATTTTTTATAATTATCTTGATCAATTTTCTGAGAACCTCCACATATATATGATGTTCCATTTCCAGCAATCTTTATATGAGATTGAACTGTGACAATTGTGTCTGCACACACAATTGAAAAGGTCGCCATGGTAACATTTGAAATATAACGTAGAAAATTTTAAATGTTCTTATTTAATTTAAAACTCTTTCTTCTATTTACTTTAACAAAAATGATGCTCTGTCGTGATTCTTTTCTTTTTCACGATACCCATTAAATTTTCTTTTTTCTTTTAATAACTTTACCTAATTTCATGTTATCATGAGTAGCTTAGATTTTTTTTATTATTGCAAAGGTACAATTGTACAAAGGCTAAGTCATCAATGACTGTAGAAAAAAGCTAAGTCAAATAAAAGTATGCAAATCTTGAAGTAAAATAAGAAAAAATGAAAAACATGTTTCAAATTTATTGACAAACAAGAGCCAAAACTCAAGAACGAAAACCACCAAGAAAGAAGAGCAACAATATGAAAGACATAAAGGCCTAACCATCATCAAGGTACCAACACCAAAGTTACAACTACAAGGTGCCTCCATGGAGAAAAATCACCCAAATCCGCACAAGATCATATCAAGTGAAAAATAACATATCAAGTCGAGAACAACCAAAACCGATATAGATCAGAGATCTAGCCGGAGAGAAAACAACACATCCACCCATACTAGCTGGAAACAAGCCAAACATAAACTGATCTAGTTGAACAAAAGCAAAAACAGCATGAAAAACATTCACAGAGTGAACTTCTTGACACACACTGAGTTTGTTAAAAATGTGGGAGGCAAAAATAACACCTCCCCACTCTTATGAAAGGGAGCGGGAGAAAAATAGACTGGAAGAAGGGATTTGTTGTGGTGAGAAAGGTTAGAGAAAGCCTTTTTTAATTGAGCAGTGTTGATGGAAAGACAAAGAAGGGAAAAATTGCACTAAAATTCTTTTATATATTCCAAAATTTTTGAAAGCGCCTCTAAACTATTATTTTTATCAAATAATCCTTTCAATTTTTCAAAAATCATTTGATAAACAGGTCTAACTGTTTAAAAGTGTTTGAAATTTATGAAAAGTTATTACTAACATAATTCCCAAAATTTGATCAATAGTGATGGAAAGAAAAAGTTGTTAGATTAGGATTTCACAAATTAACAGCAAAATATCACAAATTAACGGCCAAATTTAAAGAAAAATTATTCCAAAGTGTTTTAACGGATTTCACAAACTTTTCACACATTAACCCAAAATTTATAAAATACTAATAATATTTTTTCACAAATTTAAATGCATGAAGAGAACCTATTTTGAGATGGACATATATGGCCAAAATAAATAAATAAAAGGCAAAAGTATGAAAAAATTCTTGAACTATCACCAAAAATAAAAAATACCCCTGAACTATCTGGAATTACAAATCGAACCTTCATTTATACCAGCATTGCAAAATAGAGCCTTTCGGTTACCGGACCACATTTTTCGGCACCCAGAGGGTCAAAATTACCAAAATACCCTCAATTATTAATTTATATAAAAATGGTAAAATATCATAAATGTACAATACCCATAATACCCTTCAGGGACCATATTGCAACAACTAAACAATAGTTCAGGTTTTTTTTTTTTTTTTTTGCCTAATAATAATAAACAATATCAATAATAATAATATTGCTAATAACTAATAATATTAGTAGTAGTAATACTAATAATAATAAAAATAACAATAAAAGTAATAATAATAATAATAATAGTAAAATAACATAAATAAATTGCTTAGTTGCAAGATATGTGAATCATTTTTAACCCCTGCCAATTAACAATAAGAATAATAATAATAACAATAAGAATAATAGTACTAGTAGTGGTAGTAGTAATAATACTAAAAATTTAAAATAATAGCAAAAATAAATTGCTTGATTAGTTACCTAATAAATCCATATACCTTTAAATAATTTTTGCAAGCTCATAAATTATCAAAAAGTAAATAAAATAAAATAAATGAAGTGCTAGTTGAGTTGACCATGTAATAGTAATATTTGTATTTTATGGGAGTAAATAATAGTAATATCTGGAATGAATTACCCGTGCGCCAAAAACAAAAAGTATAGCAGGAACATTTAATTTCATTAATTATATATATGTACGTACGCGAGTAAATACCAAATTAACCGATGCAAAAAAAAAAGTGATCAATAGATAGATTACGAATTCACATGGAATCCACGCGTTACATTAGCTCATTAATATTCTATTTATTTACCATTGTTTTGGGCTTCATTTGTTTGGATGGAAAATATTTTTTTTATTTTCTGGTATTTGGTTGTCTAAAATTTAAGTAAAATATTTTTTGAGTAAAATAATTTACCAAAATTTAACTACAAAATAAATTGTGCTTTTGTTCTAAAAAATTTTTTAGGACCTTTGCCAAACACTAAAAAATAAAATTAAAAAGATATATTTTATCTCAAAAAGTTTTATATAAAAAGTATTTTTCAAGGAAGATATTTCAAAACAAATGAAAATTTGCCTAATATTTCACTTTAAAAATTATTTTCATATATACGTGTGTATGTACATATATGTTTACTATTATCATTTTTTCAATTTATTTATTTGTTTCTTTTTTGATAATTTATGAACTTGCAAAAATTATTTATAGGTATATGAATCTATTAAGCAATTTATTTTTGTTATTATTTTAAATTTTTATTTCTATTACTACTGCCACGACTAGTACTATTATTATTAGTTATTATTATTGTTATTGTTATTATTATTATTCTTATTGTTAATTCGCATGGGCTAAAAGGTGATTTACATATCTTGCAATTAAGTAATTTATTTTTGTTATTTTACTATTATTAATACTATTATTATGATTAATACTACTACTACTATTATTGTTATTATTAGTATTATTATTAGTATTACTACTACTAATATTAATAATAATAATATTATTATTATTATTGATATTATTTAATATTATTAGGCGAAATTGCAAAAAAATCTTCTGAACCATTAGTTAGTATTATGAATATTGCACATTTTTTATATTTTATAATTTTTATATAAAATATAAGTGGGAGTATTTTGGTAATTTTATCTTCTAGGCGCCGAAAAATGTGATCCCGTGACCGTAAGGTCCCTTTTGTAATGTTAGTAAGACGAGGGTTCGATTTACAACCCCCAAACGGTTATCTTCTTCTAAACATTTCAATCAAATAAGCCTTCGCACCAGTAACATCCCCGAAGGTTATCTTCTTCTAAACATTTCAATCAATTCACAAGCTTTTTAAGGGATAATTTCGTAGAAGACATTGAAACCCATAGCTTGTAACAGTTATAAGGTCTTGCTCTTGTAGAGCGAGGATTTTGCATTTGAAGGTTTCTCTCTATTCTGCTTATCTTCTTCGGTTCTTCTTCATCGGCATAATCAACATTCCAAATCGACTTTCGATTCCCTAATAAAGAGGTTACATTTATCTATTTGTGAAAAGAAGAAGAAAAATGTTTGTGAAACTTCAACAAATAGATACCAACTGCTTCCATGCATTGAGTTCCATGAAAACCACCACCAACATAGGAGTGACTCTGTCCCCACCGGACAAAGTTGAACCCATCAAGAAAAACAAAGCCCAGCAAGTTCTCGAGACTCCCAATGGAGGTGTCAAGAGATTCGGTAAAGTTTACAGACAACCCCATGACAGAATTCACAAATCTGATTCTGACCAACATGGTTTGGTCAAGATCCCATCTAGAGAACACGGAAGAAATATTTGGGGTAATGGTGGAATCGAAAAGAAGAGGGATTTTGTGGAAAAAATTGGACCAGGGAATCGGAATGGTGTGATGGGGAAGGTGCATACCAAGTGTTCGATGAAATGGGTAAGATACGGAGGGTGCGTTCCGGCTATATTGGAGGCATTGGAAACAGTTAGTGATTTGGATGAGGCTTTGAGGCCCTGGGAAGAGAGTCTTACTAACAAGGAGAGGAGTATAATCTTGAAGGAGCAATCGAGTTGGGAACGTGCTTTGCAGATTTTTGAGTGGTTTAAGAGAAAAGGTTGCTATGAATTGAATGTGATTCATTACAATATAATGCTAAGGATTCTAGGGAAAGCACGAAGATGGGGCTTAGTTGAGAGTTTGTGGGATGAGATGGGGAAAAGAAGTATTGTGCCAATAAATTCGACTTATGGTACACTAATTGATGTATATAGTAAAGGTGGGCTTAAGGAGGCTGCACTTCATTGGTTGGAATTGATGAACAAACAGGGGATGGAACCTGACGAGGTGACTATGGGGATTGTTGTTCAAACGTACAAGAAAGCAGGGGAATTTGAGAAGGCCGAGCAGTTTTTCAAGAAGTGGTCCTCTGGTATATCTTCAACTGGTGATGGCAGAACTATTACACCAACAACATCTGTCATTGTCAATGGTGATTCTCAACCACATGTTCATTTAAGCTCATACACATATAATACCCTGATTGATACATTTGGAAAGGCTGGTCAACTTAAAGAAGCATCTGAAACTTTTTCAAGGATGCTAAGGGATGGGATTGTGCCAAACACTGTGACTTTCAATACAATGATTCACATTTGTGGTAATTATGGCCAGCTAGAGGAAGTGGTTTCACTAATGCATAAAATGGAAGAGCTTCGCTGTGCACCTGATACAAGAACATATAATATTCTTATTTCCCTTCATGCTAAACATGATGATATTAAAATGGCAGCAAAATATTTGACTGAGATGAAGGAGGCTTCTCTTGAGCCAGACCTTGTGAGTTACCGCACCCTCTTGTATGCGTTCTCGATAAGGCATATGGTTTGTGAAGCAGAAGAGCTCGTTTCAGAGATGGATAGAAGGGGTCTTGAGATTGATGAATTCACCCAATCAGCTCTGACCAGAATGTATATAGAAGCTGGAATGCTTGAGAAGTCATGGTTATGGTTCAAGAGGTTTCATCTTGAAGGGAATATGAGTTCCGAGTGCTACTCTGCCAATATTGATGCATTTGGGGAGCGTGGGCATGTGTTGGAAGCTGAGAAAGTTTTCATCAGTTGCCAAGAAGGTAAAAAGCTGACTGTCGTTGAGTTCAATGTGATGGTCAAAGCTTATGGGATCAGCAAGAGATATGAAAAGGCATGTCAGTTATTTGATAATATGGAGAAACATGATGTAGTTCCAGACAAGTGTAGTTATAATTCTCTCATCCAATTGCTAGCTACTGCTGAGCTGCCACATTTAGCATTGCCCTATGTGAGGAAAATGCAGGAGGCAGGATTGGTTAGTGATTGCATCCCATATTGTGCCGTGATCTCAAGCTTTGTGAAGTTAGGTCAGTTGGACATGGCAGAGGGAGTGTTTACAGAGATGGTAAGATTTAATGTACAGCCTGATGTTGTTGTTTTCGGTGTACTGATAAATGCATTTGCTGATATTGGATGCGTTAAAGAAGCTTTAAGATATGTTGATGCAATGAGAGATGCAGGTATATCCATGAATGCTGTTATATATAACTCCTTGATCAAGCTTTACACTAAAGTTGGATACTTGAACGAAGCACAGGAAACATACAAAATGCTTCAGGCATTTGAGATGGGTCCTGACCTATATTCTTCAAACTGTATGATAGATCTCTACACTGAGAGATCTATGGTTAAAGAAGCAGAAAATATTTTTGAGAACCTGAAGAGAAAAGGGGATGCAAATGAGTTTTCATATGCGATGATGTTGTGCATGTACAAGAGAATAGGGATGTTTAAGGAAGCTGTTCATATTGCACAAAAGATGAAAGAACTGGGGCTTCTGACTGATTTGTTGAGTTATAATCATGTGCTTGGGTTGTATGCTTTATATGGGAGATTCAGGGAAGCCGTGGGAACTTTTAAAGAGATGATGAGTTCCACCATTCAACCTGATGATTCTACATTTAAATCACTTGGAGTTGTTTTAGTGAAATGTGGAGTTCCAAAGCAAGCTGTTGGCAAGCTAGAAGCAACAAGAAAGAAGGACACTAAGGCTGGGTTGCAGACATGGGTGTCAACTCTTGATTCTGTGGTTGGTGTGGATATCGACGATGTTGATGTTAGTAATGCTTAACTCCCTGTTCTGAGATAACCTTTTTGTGCTTAAACTCTCTGGGGTTAGGATGGAATGTACAGAGTTGGACCAAATAAGTTCAAATAGTGGCATGCCATACACTTCAGTGGATATGTTTCAAGAAACAGTTCGGTAGTAATTATGTAAAGGGAAATTCAAATAGTGACAACACTCAACTAGTTTGGTGTCTTAGACCCATGGACCCTATCACAATAGCTGTAGTCTCTTGTGAGACACCTGACTAGTTAGATGTCGTCAATTGGATCATTGCTCATTACTCTAATGTAAAAGTTAAGTTTTGGTTTACCATAGAAGGGCATTCGACGATAGCCACTTGTGGCTGTTAATATAAATTTTTGCATATTCCCTGATCACCTAAACATAAAAGACTGTGGGTCATTGTGGCCAGGGCTTGTGGCATAGTCTTCCTAAATGGAGGAATATCGTCGTTTCCTTTGTTATTGTTTAATGTAATGACAGTGGGTTATCTGAGTAAATCCAACATGGAAGAATATGCTTTTCTGTCAAAGTTTCTTGGGATTCGACAATATCCACACGTTGGCGAGGCATGGATGTTGTTGTCTCAATGGTACGGCTGTTGCTTGACAATCTTTCTTTGGAAAAATGCCATGTACAGTGGTGAGCTCAAATTTGTGGGAGTATAATTCTTGTTTGCAAATTACACAAAGATAGGTACTACATAATATGCAACAAATTACTTCTCCATTAATTCAATACCAGTCCGCCGAGATTTCTGTTGAACGTTAGCAATTTAGAATTTTGAAATTTCAAGTTTGCGATGTATTACCGATTCTTATTTTAGTCTGGATTAAAGATTATTAAAATAGCTTAAGGCCAAAAAAAACAAAGAAAAAAAAAAATTTTAATTGATAAGTTTCATTAACACCAGTAATTTGATAAAAAGGATTAAGATTCTGTTTGGAATGGCTTTTAGAAAGCCACTTTTGGCTTGTTAGAGTTTGGAAGTTAGGGCCTGTTTGGTTTGAAACTTTTTGTGTTTTTCAAAAAGTGAAAATTGTATAAAAACTATTCTGTTTAGTTCTATTTTTTAAAAATTCAATTATAAAAAAATTTATTTTTAGAGAACTATCTATTTTTGTTCTGTGAAAACTATTTTGTGTCATCTAAATTTTTAAAAATTATTTTTAAAATTCCAAACAAAACATGCCCATATTTTTTTATTTATTTAATTTTTTTTTTTCATGTTTGGATTACAATATCAAGAGGGCTTCAAGCTCTTGAAGAGCGTTTTGAGGAACACAGAAACTGTTGAGTTTAATAAAACTTTTCATAATTTCTCTATAATACCGTTTCATTACTCATTAGTTCCCGGTCGAAGCAAAAGACCTCTACCCTTGTACCTTTGCCTTGCAGAGACCTCGTTCAAGCTCCATCGCTCCACCGCCGGCGAGAAGGGCTGAGATTCAGGGATTCTCTCGCCTAACAGCAAATCTGTTCTTAAAGCAACCTGAGAGTTTGAGACCATACTCTGCTTTATGTGGAGTTAGAGAGAGGGAAGAAGAGTCAGTTTGTTCCAGACCAAGCTCGTCAATTTGTTCTGCAAATTTGGTAGTTTACACGAAGCTGATCGTGTCTTCTTTGTCGTTCTTCTGTCGAATGATGTATGATAGTGTTCAAACTGTTGTATACAATTTTACTTATTTGTTGAAAGTTTGTGGTGATAATTTGGACGATAGAAGGGGTAAGGAGATTCATTCTCAATTGATCGTTAATGGGTATGCATCGAATGTGTTCGCGATGAATGGTGTGTTAAACTTGTATGCTCAGTGTAGAATGGTTGATGAAGCAAATAAGATGTTCGATAGAATGCCCGAAAAGAATTTGGTATGTTGGAACACTATCATTGCTGGGTATACGCAAACGGGTTTGCGGAGAGAGCGTTGGAATTGGTTTTACGGATGCAAGAGGAAGGCCATTGTCCTGATTCGGTTACAATAGTCACCATTTAGCCTCTCTGATGATACTGGGTCCGTGAAGATTGGAACAATTGATTCACGGTTATGTTGTAAGAGTTGGGTTCGAATCACTTGTAAATGCATCAACGGCTTTGCTCAACATGCGTTCGAAGTGTGGGTCAGTGGGGAGTCGGGGACTGCTCGGGTAATATATAATAATGTTTTCTTGGAATTCCATGATTGATTAAGAGGAATGTTGGAAGAATGACTAAAACCTACTAATGCCACTGTTATGGCAGCTCTACATGCCTGACCTGATATGGGTGATTTTGTGTAAGAGAGTTGATGTTGCTGCTGGAATATTTGAGAGCTTAGCAAGATAAAACCATTGTTTCATGGAATGCAATTATATCAGGGTATGCACAAAATGGGAATGTAACTGAAGCTTAAAAAAAAATCTCTTGAGCTCTTGTAAAATCTTGAAAGTCAAACGAGACCTAAGTTGAATTTAGTGGATGTTTTGTAGCTGTGACATATTTGATAGGAGATCATTGTATAGTAGAAGGAGACAGCATGTTAACCCATTGGGTTTTTGACTGGACCACCCAGAAGGGGCCTGTCCATTTGGGGACATCCGAAGAAGTTGGAAAAAAAAGCCCATGTAGGCCTATTTGTGCTTGGCCTTCCTTCGCGCGCTCAACTCGGCTTCTCTTTCGATTCATCCCCCTACCTCCACTTCTCTCTCTCTCCATCTGATCATTTGATTCTCTCTCCTAACTCACTTCATTTCAATCACTGAAAATCTCATCACCACCTAACAAACCAAAACATGCATTTTTTCCGATCCAATCCAATCCAAAGGTAACAGTTACAATCTCTTCATTTTTCTTTTCTTTCTTTTTTTCATTGTTTCTTTCTGTGATCTTTCTCTGATCCGCTCCTTTTTTCACATCTGCATTTATCTCTCTCTCTTACTCTCTCTACATATATGTATGTATATATATATTCCATTCATAAATTGCATTCTTGATTGATCTGATGCAATGGTTAATTGTCCAATTTTAGAACATTGATCTATAAAGTGGTAATGAATTAAAAGAATATGTACATTGCTCTGAGTTTGATTTGAAAGGTATAATGGGAGATCTGGGAAACGAAATATCTTTTTGTTTTTAATTTTCTGTGGGCTTTCTTAGCAGCAACATGGAGAGTAAATGCTAAACTATTGTGTTAGCTCATTAATTCAGTTCTTTAGTCACGGGTCTGTGTTCTGCATACCCAAATTGCTTGTCTGATCATGTTTGAGCTAAAAACTACATTTGATTTCTGGATTGTTTAATTTCAATTTGGTTACGGATTTTCATTTTTCATATATTGTTCTATATGATTGTGTTTGAATTGCTTTCCCCAATCTTCAGTTTTCATGGTTTTAATCTTTGCAGGTAGATTAGCTTGTAATAGTTTGGATAAGGATTGACTAGATCAAGTTAATAGCAATAATATAATGGAAGAAGAAGAAAAGCAAGAACGTGGAAAAATTTCTGGGAAGGATTTTGATATTCACAAAGAATGCAGTGGTTTAGATGGAAGTGTAGGAGCATCTAATACACAGTATGTCGATATTAGCGGTGGTGGCACAGATATTATAGTAAGTGATAATATAGTTTTGCAAGGGGTTGATAATGTAACTATAGCTGTGGATGACAATCAGTTTGAGCAGGTATCTTTGAAGGATCAAGAGAAGAATGTTGTAGATTTTCAGGGTGGTAATATAGATGTAAATAAATGTTTTAGTTCAGATAATTTAACTTCAAAGTTTGATTCTTCCTCAGTTGCTGAGGTGCACCATGATCACCATAATTTAAGCCCTGGGTGTGAGAGAGAATCATTCTCTCCTGTTGGTTCGCCAGAAAAGCCTAGGCCAAAACCTATTATGCCAAATGTGTCCCCAGAACTCTTGCATTTAGTGGATTCTGCTATTATGGGGAAGCCTGAAAGCTTGGACAAACTGAAGAATATTGTAAGTGGTGCTGAGATTTTTGGAAATGGAGAGGAGGCCGAGAGTATTTCTTTCTTAGTAGTTGATTCACTTCTTGCCACAATGGGAGGTGTTGAATCTTTTGAAGAGGATGAGGATAACAATCCTCCTAGTGTGATGCTGAACTCCAGGGCCGCTATTGTAGCTGGTGAGCTTATTCCTTGGCTTCCTTGTTTGGGGGATGTTGAGGGTCTCATGTCTCCCAGAACTCGGATGGTCAGAGGATTGCTTGCTATATTGCGTGCTTGCACAAGAAATAGAGCCATGTGCTCTACAGCTGGTTTGGTGGGTGTTCTTTTGCGGTCAGCTGAGAAGATTTTTGTTAAGGATGTTAATTCAACAGAGCAATTGAGATGGGACGGAACACCTTTATGCTATTGCATCCAGTACTTAGCAGGCCATTCGCTTAATGTAATTGATCTCCGTAGCTGGTTTCAAGTCATCACAAAAACACTTACCAGTGTATGGGCAGCTCGTTTGATGCTTGCTTTGGAAAAGGCCATGGGTGGAAAGGAATCAAGGGGTCCAGCGTGTACATTTGAATTTGATGGGGAAAGCTCTGGTTTGCTTGGTCCAGGAGAGAGCCGTTGGCCGTTCACTAATGGATACTCTTTTGCAACTTGGATCTACATTGAATCTTTTGCAGACACTTTAAACAGTTCATCCACTGCTGCTGCAATAGCTGCTGCCACTGCAGCCCAATCAGGGAAATCATCAACCATGTCGGCTGCTTCTGCCACCAGCGTACTTTCTGGTGAAGGCACAGCACACATGCCACGGCTGTTCAGCTTCTTATCTGCTGATAATCAGGGGATGGAGGCATATTTTCATGCTCAATTTTTAGTGGTTGAAAGTGGAAGCGGCAAAGGGAAAAAGGCTTCCTTGCATTTTACTCATGCATTCAAGCCCCAATGTTGGTATTTTGTTGGTGTGGAGCATACTTCCAAGCAAGGGATACTTGGGAAAGCAGAGAGCGAGCTAAGGTTATACGTTGATGGGTCCTTGTATGAAAGTTGTCCTTTTGATTTCCCAAAAATTTCCAAGCCGCTTGCATTTTGTTGCATCGGGACTAGTCCTCCACCTACAGTGGCTGGTTTACAACGCCGTCATCGTAACTGCCCTTTGTTTGCTGAGATGGGACCCGTATATATCTTTAGGGAGCCGATTGGCCCGGAGAGGATGGCTTGTTTGGCTTCTAGAGGAGGGGATGTGCTGCCTTCTTTTGGTAATGGGGCGGGGTTACCATGGCTCGCAAAAAATGACCGTGTGCGAAGTATGGCAGAAGAAAGTGCACTTTTGGATGCCGAAATTGGAGAAAGCATTCACCTTCTCTATCATCCCATGTTGCTTACCGGGCGTTATTGTCCTGATGCTTCCCCTAGTGGTGCTGCAGGTTTTAGAATCATTTATTTATTATTATTATTATTATTTTTCACATTTTCTAGCAAAACTTAATATTCTAAATTTAATTTTATGCACTTCGAGTATGGTATATTATTTCTGAGAACATTGCTACTTAATTGTGATTATCTGGAGGTAGATTCTGATGAATATAGTTGAGATATCATTTTGACTGAAATTCTTGGTTTTAGTTATTTTTCTTTTTGGCTACAACTCCCAAAAGTAGATTGAGAAGCTAAATGAAAAAAGTACCATTTCTCTTTCTTTTTCTTGTGTTTGTTCTTTCTTTCTTTATTATTAATTTTTTTATTATCTATCTTCTTATTCTTCTCTTCCTGCTAAAATCCCTTTTTAATGATCAAAACTCCAAGCTATTTCAAACCAATTTTATGTTATTTTTTCTATTTTTTGTTTTTATATTTTTAATGAAAATACTCAGGTTGCCTGCTTCAAGTGAATAAAATTATGTTCTTGAAGATTTGTCAAATGGGTTTGAGTTGTTTTTCTATGATGATAATGATATAAATTTGAATTGAAGTCTTGAACTCCAGTTTCAACTCTTGCACGCACCTGGTAGATTTGTTACTATTTCTCTACTATGTGATCATGACATGAAGAACTTGATGAAGGGTTGCATATCCTTAATAGTATCTTTGTATGTTTCAGGCATGCTTCGAAGACCTGCTGAGGTTCTTGGGCAAGTTCATGTTGCTACAAGAATGCGACCCTTGGAGGCTCTGTGGGCCTTGGCCTATGGAGGCCCCATGTCTTTACTTCCACTGGTAGTGAGTAATGTGCATGAAAATAGCCTGGAACCACAACCAGGGAATCTTTCTTTGTCTTTGGCCACAACTTCTCTTGCTGGTCCGGTATTTAGAATTATTTCCATGGCCATTCAACACCATAGAAACATTGAAGAATTGTGCCGTACAAGAGGACCTGAGGTGTTGTCAAGAATCTTAACTTATCTTCTGCAAACTTTGTCTTTGCTTGATGTTGGAAGCCGTGACGGAGTAGGAGATGAGGAACTTGTTGCAGCAATTGTCTCTTTATGCCAATCTCAGAAAAATAACCATGCTCTCAAAGTGCAGCTTTTCAGTACACTGCTGCTGGATCTGAAAATTTGGAGCTTGTGCAACTATGGACTGCAAAAGAAGCTTTTATCATCACTTGCAGATATGGTTTTCACAGAGTCATCTGTAATGCGAGATGCTAATGCTATTCAGATGCTTCTTGATGGCTGCAGGAGATGCTACTGGACTATTCATGAAGATGATTCAGTGAAAACATTTTCTCTGAATGAGGCAACACGTCCTGTTGGTGAAACGAATGCTTTGGTTGATGAACTCTTAGTGGTTATTGAGCTCCTTGTTGTAGCAGCTTCTCCTTCATTGGCTGAGAACGATATCCGTTGTTTACTTGGGTTCATGGTGGACTGTCCACAACCAAATCAGGTAATATTACATTGTAGAACATATACATATTTTTTAACAGAATAAAATAAATTGGTTGCACCCATTTTATTTCATCTTCTGTAATTTAAAATTTATATTTAATTGCTTCTTAAATGTTCTTTCATTGGTCTAGTATGCATGTCATATAGTTGTATGTTTATTTATCTCATTTATGGTGCAAAACAAGTTACTGCTTAGTAATGAGAATGACTTTTATATAGTATGCAGAACTTGTATGAATATGTATTGTTTCATAGTGATGACAGTATGTTTTCTATTATTGCCTTAAATTATTATTTTTTTTAATAGGTTTTGACAATAATTGCAGAGTTACTATTGCTTGTTTAAAAAGAGTGTTACCTTTGGCTTGTTAACCTTCATTTTTTTTTTTCTCCCTTACAATTATGATAAGACTCATCAAAACTTACGATCTAATTTGTGAATGACAGTTAAAATATATTGGATTGACTTTGACACATAAATGTAATTTATGAAAAATAATAAAAAAATGATGTATAAAATGTATGTTATTTGAAACAGAGAACAGAAGAAGGATTAAGTATTGCATTGTCACGTGTCACGTGTGTGCATTAATAAGGAAGAGGAAAATGGAAAATAAATTTAATATTGCAAAAGAGGTTGTTTCTAATCATTAAATACTTTGAAAACAGAGCCCAAGGGGAGAATAATTGGTTTTGAAGCATGCCTGGCAAGGCAGAGGTCTTGGTTTCTGTTCCCCTCCCTTGAGACCAGCTTCACATGTTCTCCCTCCATTAAAACTGGTGCAGGGCATTGGACCTACCAGGTGTCTGAAGGGAAATAGTCCCACCAAAACTTGTGGGAACACCCATCTGGTCAAAAGAAAAAAACAAAAAAGAAAAAAGGGAGAAAAGAAAAAACCAAACTCTTTTTTTTTTTTCATAGTTGGTGTTGGAGTTGTATAAAAAGATGAGAGTGAAATACAGGAGCACAGAGGGCATACCCTCAGAGACAAACACAGCCTATCCAAATGGAGAAGGCCCATTTCCAATACGAATCAAAAACTGAAAAGAAGTCCTAAAGATTGAGATCATTAAGGCATAATTTGTGAATATCCATAATCTCCAAAGGCATCTGTCTAGCCAGAGCTTCTGGTGCTTGTTGCAGCCCACCATGAAGTCTAACATTCCTTTCTTGCCAAGTGCAGCAGGTAATAAGCTCTTCAGAATTCTAGGATGTTGAGTCACTCTGTTGAACCAAGACAGCAAACCAGCAGTGTCAACCACAGCATCAAATTGTACCAGATCCCATTGTAAAACCTCCCCAATCCAAGTCCAAAACAATTGAGCAAAGGGGCAGGTAATAAAAATATGGTCTCTAGTGTCTACAGCTTTACAGCAGAGAGAACACCTAGGGGCCAAAGTAATCCTTCGTTTCTGTAAATTAGTCATTGAAGGTAGTTTGTCATGAAGCATACACACAGCATTGACAGACCATCTTGGTCTAGCCTTCCCCCAACATAATTGATGCCGACTAACTTCCTCATTAGCAGCTCTGCAGCAATTCCAAGCCCTTTTGAAAGAGAACTTGCCTCCATCCCATTGTAACCTGTCCATACCTGTCTTAAGTGGCAGATTCTGAACAAAGCTCCTAAATGGTTCGAGTTCCTCAGCCTGTAAAATCCCAAAATTCCATCATCCATTCAGAATCAAACTGTCCAAAGTAGAATTTCTAGCAGCAGGAATATCCCTAACCACACTTTGGCCAAATTTCTGCCAAAAAAAAAAAAAAAAAAAAAAAAAAAAAAAACGAAACTTTGAACACAGAGTTGTGGCAACTATGCTGATAGTTGAATCTAATAAATTGGAGGATTATCTCCTCTTAACAAAACCACTTCTATGGAATGGAAAATTTTGATGAAGCCTGTAATATGCATAAAGTTATTAATTTTCAGAGTTTAACTCCCATTTCCGTCCATGTCTTCAGTGCCATGAGTTCATTGAGTCCAAATTTATACTAGGAAAACCTATTTTTTATTCTTTACAGCTCTAACCATCCGTTAGGGATTAACAATAAGACCATGAACAAATAGATGACCGAAAGCTCTAAATGTATTGCAATTGCAAGAATATTGTCCAACTGCAACTGCAAGATTAATGTTTTGTTTTGTTTTTGTAATTGCAAGAATCTTGTCCAACTGCAATACAAGCTACTTGACCTACTTGTTTTTGTTATCCCTAAAATTGAGCAGAAATTAGCTGTAGAAGTTCAAACACTATCCCCTTCTTTTCTTATCATAGAAGTGGAATTTGAAGAATGATTATGAATGTTGCTTAGCTTTTCTCCTTCTAAAAGTTTTTTTATTTTTTATTTTAAATAATGGGGTCATGACAGATACTGATTTGTTATAATCACAGACATGTATCTGTTATAACCATGAAATGTCGATTTACATCTCAACTTACTACATCTGAAGCCAAGTCTGTAGAGATCCCGCTTTAGTTGTTACACTTGGGTCGCTTCTCTTAATATTTTCCCCCAAATTCTAGTGAAAATTCATTTCTGAATTGGGCATAATATTTGGAGATATTCTCCCACATGTTACATGCACAGGTAATAATTTTCTTATAGCTGAATACTTCCTTTCCGCAAAACATATTTAACACAAATTACCATATTCTTTTTTTCACTGGATCACTTACCCGTTTTCTTATGAGCCTTGCTCATAACAGCTGTAGGTTTAGTTGTTAAATTTATACTCTCCAGTCCTCGGTAGACTGCATTCCTATTAACTAGCAAGTGATACTTACATTACCTATTGCACTTCACTCTATAAAACTTTCTGAACTTTATAAAGCACATCTAGACAAAAAAAATTTTAGCCTGATATTGTCACAAAACATCTGAAGATTTTGGGCAAAAAACACAAATAATAAGGAAAGATGAAGGTATCTATGTAAGCAGCAAAATAAAGAGTAACGATTAGAGTGGAGTTTAGCTAGCTCAACAGACACACAGACACACAAAGAGAGAGTATGGTGGTGTAAATCAATAGTCTTAACAGAGTCAGAGTCTCATGAAGAAACAGCAAACAAACTCAACATTGCAAATGAAAGTTGTAATAATATTGCCATCTTATGATCATTCAATTTCTCCTCTTGCTTTCATGTGTGAGATAGGTCTATTGTCTCTATCTATAGTTGATGACGAACGAAGAGGTGCTCATACCGCCATGGTGATCTGGACTGGTCATTAATGCATAGGATGCCTCCATGTGCACTGGATTGTTCTGTTAAAATGACATTTCGACTATAGGGTAGGTGATTTTGGTTATAGCCTTTTACCGGTGGCTATAATACCAAACTTCTTCTATAAACCTCACCACAGTTCAATGAGATGCCTCCATGTGACAGCAGGACTATTCTCATGTCGGTGACTTTGCGCAAGCGACGTAGTTGTCATCTGTGAGTCGTATGATTTCTCTGTCTGTCTGTCTGTTTGTCTGTCCTATCTGTCTCTCTCTCATGATTTGGTCAAAGTGTAATGTTCTTCTTGGAAAGATCACTTTGACATCCCTTAATCTTAGCAGCCAAGCTACTACCCTTTATTATCCAATGGGTATATGCCATATCCGCACACCTCAAACTGAGCTATGACAAATCTGTCACATACCTTTGAGCTGGGGCATATCCACATATTTTAAGGTGGACTGTGATGGATCAGCTGCTCTTGAGCAGTGTGTGCCTCCTCAAGTCCTGCTCCAAACTTGAGCCGTTTACAAAGTTAAGATGATGCATTTATGCAATCTTAGAAAAGTTCCACAAGCTGCAACTACTGACAATAAAGGAAAGCTCTCATGATGCAGAAGTTGGCTACATGGTTCAAGTATGAGAAGTATCCCTCCTATTAAATGTAACTGGAGAGGAGCCCCTTTGGAGATATTTCGTGGAGAACCAAAGGCCAAGGTGTGTCTACACCCAGACTTGCATGGAGAGAACATATTTCTTCAAAAGGATTTCAAGATACGTTATTTCTTAGAGGTGACGTTGATTGTCTTGACAACGTGATCAAGGATTGTACCTAATCATCCAGCTAAAAGCTTCCTCACATTAATCAACAACATAAATGATCCAAATAATAAATATAGGTGATTGAAAGAGTTCACTAGTGCATGTATAATTATGAGGTAGATGCCCTTAAAAAGAATCTGGTATTGGATGATATTATAATATTCTATCAAGTGTACACATGAAAGAGGGATTTGATTGTCATAATTGCACATGGTATATGATATATATATATGTGTGTGTGTGTGTGTGGTGTGTGTGTGTGTGTGTATGATTTGGGTGATATAAACCGTGTGAGAACTTGGACTTCATGGAAGCAACAAGAGGAACTGGTTTGTATGCATGATTAATCGCAACAAGAAGAAGAAACATATGAAACCTTGTAATGTGTATACCATATATTTTTCCTTATAACATTATCCTAATACTGAATTTTTAATCTAAAAATTATAAAAATATTTTTAAATTTTTACTTTGATTTATTTATTACTATATACAAGTATTTAGATAAATTAATTTAAAAGTTATTTCATAACGTGTAAACAGGTTTAAACAACACTGGAATGAGAACAGTTATTTCATTTTTGCACTATTTCATGTCTACAACCAAACAGTAGAACTGGGATGATCATTCCATTCTTGCACCATTCTCATTCCATAACTGTTTTATTCCATTATTGCACACACTAAAAATGGCCTTAATGTTTAACATGTTTAGATGGAATGCCATCAAGGAGAATATACAGAACATGTAAATATATAACACGGTTATTTGGTTCTTAATACCTGGCCAATTCATCTAAGTACACACACAAACACGCGCGTGCGCGCAGAAATAATACCGGTAATTTGCTCATCTTTTTAATAGTTTTATTTTGGCAGGAGTTTTAGATTTCTTTGGCTTTTCTCACTATGCACTTGCCCACCCTGCAATTAAGAGTGATCAGGCACAGTTATGCACAAGTTGTCAATATGGATTTGATGATCTCAATAATAATACTAATAGTTAATATTATGTTAATTTGAAGACTGATGTGAGCTAATGCCTGACTACTCTATTTTGAACCATACCTAAATTTGTCTTCTTCCAGGTTGCCAGACTGTTGCACCTGATTTACAGGTTGGTGGTACAGCCAAATACATCTAGGGCTCACACATTTGCGGAGGCATTTGTATCATGTGGTGGGATAGAAACACTTCTTGTCCTGCTGCAGCGGGAAGCAAAAGCTGGAGATCATGACAACCCAAACTGTTCAATCGAGAATGATGAAACTTTATCTATTCAGGGATCTGAACCAGACAATAGTAGTGGTGTTCTGGAAAGTAATCATTTTGATGATGTACGATCCCTCGAGGAAAAGAAATTGACTTCGCATGAAATGGATTTTGAACCAGAGTCTTTTAATAGCGGTAGCAGCTCTGTTGGTATTTCAGCAGGTGCAGATATTGGAAGGATGGTGTCTGCCTCTGAGCATCTTTTCATAAAAAATTTAGGTGGTATAAGGTTTTCTATAAGTGCTGACAATGCAAGGAATAATGTCTATAATGTTGACAAAGGCGATGGTATTGTTCTTCGGATTATTGGTCTATTAGGTGCTTTAGTTACATCTGGGCATTTGAAAATTGGTTCACAGGCTCCTCCAGACCCAACGAACAACCTTCTGGGTTTGCTAGAGGGAGGTGGTACCATGTTTGATGATAAAGTTTCTCTTCTACTCTTTGCTTTACAGAAGGCTTTCCAAGCAGCACCAAACAGGCTTATGACTAGAAATGTCTACATGGCTTTATTGGATGCCTCGGTATGATATATACTTTATCCAACCTATCTCTACCAGTCCATGCAATAATAAAATTTGCAGAATGTTTTTCTACTAGTTGATTCTATTTGTGGAATTTTCTTTTCCCCGGGTTTTCGTTCCATGGGGTTGAGGGCGATGGTTGGTTCCTTTTGAGGTAATAATGAGATAGTGCACCCTGGTATACACAATGCTATATTGTTATTTGTTTTATGATAAAGAAAATATGGCAAGCATGGACATTGCATTCACGTTACACCAATTCATCAGCTTTCTTATTAAAATTTTATATGATACTTCAATACATATTGTTTACTGAAAGTTCGGGTTATGAATAAACTATGAAGCTGAGGTACGTGACTTCTGTTCTTCCTCCTTTGCGATACTGGTTCACTTGATTCAAATTGAATCTTGCTAGAAATTGCAATTTGGTAATAATAGAAATAAAATTGTTCTTTTCTATATTAAGAACCATCACATAATGCAATTCAGATATCTTTGTGAGTTTTGCTGAAGGCCCCATTGATAAACTTTGTATGTCACTCAAATGATTCCTTCACCTACTAAATGGAGAATTTTTTTGTATGAACTCACCATTAAGCAGAAGATAGTCATTTCTTGTAAAGCAATCCTGGCATTCGTTACACCACCACCCCCCCCCCCCCCCCCCCTCTTTTATTATTATTTTTTTTTTTTTTTTGTGTAGTTACTAAGAGCTATATAGATGTATATGTTGATTACAAGAACCTGAGATGTTTCTTTCTCCTATCTGTTTCAGACAAATGCTTCTTCAACAGATGATGGGCTCAACATTTATGATTCTGGTCATCGCTTTGAACATTCACAGGTTTTGTTGGTTCTTCTGCGTTCACTTCCATATGCATCAAGGGCGTTCCAAAGGCGAGCATTACAGGTAATATCTTCTGACTATTCTTTCCTTATTATAGGTATATTCTATTTATTCTTTGTTACATTTGCATGTGTGCATTCTGAATGTTGCGGCGAATTTCAGATTGCTAAATGTCCCCAATATCATCTGCTGTGTTAGATTTTATATATCCCTCTCTTTCTCTCTCTAGACATATATATAGATAGATATAAATAAACCTTGCAGGAAATTATATATGAGATTGTGGAATGCATTCCTCTCATGAAGAATTAAAGATATTTTTTGTTTAACGGATATGCTTTATTAATGTCACATGACATTGTCCCATACTGGGTTATGCTGTTATTCATTTTACATTAATGTGATGCAAAGTGACATGGCATAATGTTGGGGAGGTGGAATAAGGATTTAAAATTGACGTTCTTCGATCACTCTTTGGGCAGAGAAGTTATTTATGTTGTCATCTATATAGGGATATGCTACTTTTTATGTTTTCATACGGCTTGCATTTGCACTTCAGATGTAGTAAATAGCATTACTTTGTTTATTATTTCAGATTACTGAGTTCCTTACTCTGGTCCTTTCTGAAATTGATTTTGGTATCTTATATTTTCCTTCTATTTGATTTCAGGATATTCTGTTTTTGGCTTGCAGTCATCCGGAAAATAGATGTAGTCTTACTGAAATGGAGGAATGGCCTGAGTGGATTTTGGAGGTTCTTATTTCTAATTATGAGGTAATTATTATAATGTTATTTACATTCAATCTGAAATATTTTAATTGTTCTTGTTCTCCTTTTACAATTTCAGTTAGAAAAATGACACTTCATTGGTTAGGGTAAGAAAGTTGCTTTCCTTTTTGGCAGTGACAGTGGTTTTCATTTGTAGAACTTTTTACTTGGTGCGATGGATGCTTCTCTTACATATTCTAATTGTATCACGTGGTCCTACAGATGGGTGCAATAAAAGATTCAAATTCTACAAGCTTGGAAGACATAGAAGACCTCATACACAATTTCCTAATAATCATGTTAGAGCATTCAATGCGCCAAAAGGATGGTTGGAAGGTTGATTCCTTTATCATTTTTTGTTGTTTATAAATTTATTTATTTATTATTATTATTATTATTTTTCTTTTCAATCATTTTATTGAACAAATATTTATGCATTTTCTGTTTTAAGGAAATCCTACTTATCAACTTTGACTGTTAGTCTACATATTCTTGTTGATCTTGATAATTTTTGAACAGCTGCATGTCATTGCTATTTATGTAATTCTTAAATCCCTTTTCATTTGATTTAGTTAATAGTTGGAGCAGATTTAGGTTTTCAAGTTTGCCATCACTTTTAGTCTTGCTCGAACTTGAGATGAATTCTTGAAAATTCTTTATGATTCTGTATTTAGAATACTTATGTAAAAGAATTGTTACAGTTTGCAATCTGACAAATTCAAAACCCACAAAAGAATTTCAACCAGTAGGCCGCTTCATTCCAATATATCTCTTTCCAAGCTGTCCAACTTTCTGAATTCTTCTTAAGCTTTTTCTTTAGAAATTATATATTTACTTTGGATTATCCTCCCCTAGTTTCTGTTGGTTTGCAAAAGAGAGGGTAAAAACCTAGCCAAAAACTCATTGAAGAACCTTGAGCTTTGTTAAAAATGGGGTATACCAAGTGATTTTTAAGGCAGGCAAAAGAATCTGCACAATTCTTTTCAGGATTAACTAATGCAAAATTTAGGGTTTTGTGTGTTTTAATGTAATCTGATTATTTTAACTAATCCTTTTTTTTTTTCAGTAGTTTATTTTATCTAAATTAATTCATTTCACTTAATGTTTTATTGTTTTTCTTTTTTCTAGGGTATTTCTAATATACGTATACATGATGTATATCAAATAGTTCCTCTATTTCTCCCTCTCTTCAAATTTATGTAGTTAGAATAACTCATCTTTGCCCTGAGGTATTTCCTCTCTTCATCTTTATTATGGGACATTTAGATCTGATTATTTCATCTAACCTGCTTCAGTTTAGTCTATGCTTTTTTTTATTTTTCTTCTTTTTTGGCCTTCATTTTACTATAAGCTGACCCAAGCCGTGGAGCAGATCTAACTTGTCTAGAACAGCTCAACTTGAGCTTGAAAATGCATTTAGGGGTTTGATTTAACTCTACCCGAGCTTGTGCACACTGGCAACCTGGCAAATCTGAGACTCCCAATACTTGGTTCAATTTGCGTCCTATTGTCTTTTTGGTTTTTCTATAATGAATACAATGTATTAAGCTACTGTCGAATCGCAAGCCTGAAGTAGTTGCATCGCCACTCCATGCCCCTATTTGGTTGTATATTTTTGCGTATTAATTCTGTTTCCAGACATAGGCCAAGTCTTGGGGCTACATATATTTCCAGTAATGAATTTCCATTATCGTTTATAATTGTTGGTACTAGATGCTATGAGTTTTTGAACACTTGGATAATTTGGTCACTTGAAAAGCTGGCATTTTGACTACATTGTTGGCTTGGCTCAGTAATCTTGCAACTTAACTTTGAAAAATGTTGTAATAATAAAAACATAAAATCCAAGAAGTATAATAGTAATGAAAAATCAGAAAGATTGACATTTTAGGAAAACATTCAATTTGTTTCTTAAAAAAGCTTGAGTTTTCTGAGTGAAATTGTTATATTGTCCTCATCAAGGGCAAGACAACCAAGTCAAGACTGAGGCAAACGGGCCCTGGTTGATCCCATTTAAAATTCCTGTTATTTGACTGATTTGGCTGATGTTTACAAGTTTACCAAGAACTGCCACATTTGTTTTGTTTGTGTGTGTGTGTTGGGGGGGGGGGGGGGGGGGGGGGTGCGGGGGTGGTTAGATTGGAGGATCCTAACTTCTGCGAGACATATCTCAAAACCTAGTGTAGGATCTCATAATGGTGACTTGGATTCTGGAAGGCATCTGTGCATCTCTATTTTGACAGGGCTTTTTCGAACTCATTAGGATTCCTCTTGTACATGTTGGGAATGATTAAATGCAAGAACATTTCTATTTTTGTGGTAGATCTCCGTAGCCTCTCTGTATTTGGCTTTGTGGTCACTTTATTGTTATTGCACTTGTTGTATAGCCGCCTTCATTTTGGTCATCCAAAATAAATGTGAACAATTGTAAAGGGCCTGTGTGTGTGTGAATTTTGTGTATGGAGAGGTTCCCATGTCTTCCTCATCTAGCATTTACAGTATGCTTGAATGCTAAAAAAACCCTTTGCTAACGTTAGTCCTTTCCTTTCCTTTCCATTCTCCTAACCCTTTACGATCACAGAAAATCCAACTCTGAATCAATGTGAATGATTGCAGGCTAATATTGTACTCCCATTTGTTTGAACTTGATATTTAATATTCATGCTGCTATTTATTTATTTATTAATTTTTTTGGGATAATATTTACTTTCTATGTGTTAGACAACTTCTATTGTAAAACTCATGCAATAATGGATCGAACTGATGAGAACAAAAAGAGAAGTAGAATTTGGCTATGTTGAAATATATAAATATTTCTTTATAATTGTGGAGCAAAATCGTCCCCCAATCACGATGATCTGGTCAATTTCCTTCCAACTATAAATATTTCCATATAACGGTGGAGCAAAATCCTCCACCAATCACGATGCCTCCTTTGACTATTGTACACCTTCCATATTTTCTTATCTTTACCATGTCTATATATAGGCTCTTTGTACTCAAGCCAAAAATACATCTGAATAATAGAAATGTAGGCCTTAGTGGCTCTTTGTCCATGGATGTAGGCCTTAGTGCCGAACCATGTAAATCTCTGTGTTTTCAATCTTCCGCTTATTCTTGATTTACATTTTATATTTGCACATTCAAATTTAACATGGTATCATAGCCTAATTTCTCTTCCTAGGTTCGGACCCCTATTTTGGGGTATTCCCTTAGCATCTGAAATGTTGCTAAGGGTTTCTCGGTGCTATTTGTGACTTGTTTTGGCTGCCGGATTGTTCAGCAGTAATGTTCTTCGCCTTTGCCATGTCTCTGGCAGTTTTTATCGACTTATTTTTCTACAGGCTATATACTATTTTTCTACTTGCTAGATAAAATTGTTACTTCAAAGGCACTGGGGGAGGGGGAACCAAGTCCAGATGATGTATATAAAAGCTAAATGATGCGTTAAAATTATAATGATATAACTGTAGCCCTGTTTTTGGTTTAGCTCTTGTAGATCATGGCATAGAATTTTCTTGCTTTCTTCATTTCTACTCTCTTTTGTAGGGTCATGTTAAGTTGACTAACCAACAAAAGATGTAATGTGAGATCTTTTAAGAGAACACGAGTTTGTTAATTTGTCATGTTTATTACTGTTTGGACTAGAACATACATCATTTTTGTTAAATTATGTTCATCTCATTTTGATGTTTTATTCAAATTCTAGTTTTACTGTTTTCATTTATATCGTCTTGTTATTACTTCCCTTTGACAGGATATTGAAGCTACAATTCATTGTGCAGAATGGCTTTGTATGGTGGGTGGATCTAGCACAGGAGACCAACGGATCAGGTACTTTTGTATATTGCTGAGACAATTCACGTATTCAGTTTAATAGTCATAAGTTCATGATTTTCATCGATGTAAGTTGAAATGAAGTTCTACACTGTCTTCTGTAACACTCTAAAAAATTTGATCCAACTTTAAGTGGTTTTGGGTATCATACTAATAGTTCAAATCAAGTTTCATATTGTCCACTTTCCTCATTATAAACCATTTAATTCCCTAATCTTGGTTTGAATTCCACATCCTCAATTCTTCTTCCCTGTATCTTGGAATTGGTTTCACAAGGAAATTTATTTCTTAAACTTGTGTAAATTCTTCTTAATACATTTCTGTAAAAGTTTCAGCTTAGCAATAGGACATCCGTATCGGTTGCCTTGATTACAGGGTAAACTGTTGTTATGTTTAATTGGCTATAGGTGTCAGTGGCATGCTTTATTTTGATAACATGTATGTGGTTGACAAACATTGATACCATGTGTGAACCATATCATAATAGATTATTACTTGTGGCGCATGCATCAATAAGAAATGTGGGTAAGACACATGAACTACAAATCCATAGGTTATTTCTCCTTTTGGGATTGTTATTGGCATTATGTTTTTGTTGCTATATTTGGTTTGTTAGGGTGGAGGTTTCTGTTACTAAGAAATTCTGCAGATCTTCTCATCATCATCATTAGAGACCAGAGGACTTGTTCATGGACATTCTATTGCCAAAGGCAGATACAAAAGATTATGGAAACCCCATGTCCACCAAGAAAACAGAAACCAAAAAGAGCACCACAGCCAGTAGGACACCCAAACATACAACAGAGATGAAAAGAAAAACCAGAAAAACAAACTTACAGAACTGAAGCCAAGTAATTGCACCATTCCTATACTATCTATTGGTGAGGATCCACACCCAGTCAGAAAAATCCTGACAAGGCAAGCAAAGAAGAGCCAATTGCAGCATCCACCCACATTTACTGTTATTACCAGAGTTCAATTGAAAGCTTTGGGTCCTCTGCAAATGTCCAAATAACTACAAACTGGCAAGTGAAGCATATCAATGACCTTCTGCTGAACTGAGAACCAGATATAGGCTAACTTATATCTCCAGAACAATTAAAACACCAGAATAACCACCTTATATGTTCCCAAGCACTGTAAACATGAGTTACACAAGTGTTCGAAAGGATAACATTCTCAAGCATAAGATCTGATCAGCTACTGTAAACATGAGTTACACAGTGGCATGGATGATAAGATCAAAATCACAATTGAAGCAGCCATAAAGATATTAAGATTTAAGGATACCCTCAGAAATCCCCCATTCATAACCATTTATTGTAGGAGAATTATCCACATTCTGCATGGAAGAAATTTTGAATCTAACCACTTCCACAATATCTCTTTGGAGGGAGTTAACATCCTTGAATTCATTTGAGTATAACCTGCTATTTCTTTCCTTCCATAGAACATAGATAGTAGTTGCAAAAGCTATTTGATTGAGGGTAGAGAGGAGAGATTTGCCTTTGAGTATCAAAACCATTTAGTTTATGATTTCTGACCACTGATAGTAGGGCCATTATATAACCCCTTTAGCAACAATAGATCTTCATATTCTGAAAGTAAAACGACAGTCAAAATACAAATGACCCCTATCTACATTTTCATATTTCTAACCAACAGGCCCATTTTCATATTTCTACATTGAGTAAGCAGTCTATCTTGAATGGCCAACCAAAGAAGAAAGCATGTTTAGATTCATGGTGAGGAAACCAAACAATATCATATCAAAGCACTCTGCAATGGTGAGTTCTGAATTTATCCCAAAATTAGCTAATTTTTAGAGGGCCATTTGAAAGCTGCCAAACTAAATCATCCTCTGCAGCTAATTGAATCTGAGATGAGATTCTTATAAAATCCTGGAATTCTCATATAATTATATTGGTCAATTCCATATTCCTTCTCTTATAACATCAGTTACTTTAGTAAAACATGATTAAATCGTGATTGACTAGTTTGTAATTCATACATAATGATCCATGCATGTTTTGGAGTGCATGAAAGGAAGTGCTTGTTTTAAATCCTATTAAATATATCCCTCCTGTTCAAGAAGCTGAAGTCAGGGGGTTTTTGTTTATTTGATGCTGCGATATGACGATTTTATGCTATTTGACAATCAATAGGTGTACAAATATTTTGTTTGGATTATTGTATCTGTAAATGAATTCTGCTAGAGCTTCCATGATAAATTTAGGTTGTGTCTTTATTTGATAAGTTTTCTGCAGGAATTGCTGCTGTTCTTGTATTAAATGATACCTGGTTATTGATCATTGATTATTTTAATTATCTAATATTCTTCATGTTCTGAAGACGCGAGAAATCATTGCCTATTTTTAAAAGAAAGCTGTTGGGTGCCTTGCTGGACTTTTCTGCCAGAGAACTGCAGGTTCAGGTAACCTTGTTTCTTCAAACCTACAATTTCTTTGTCTAAATATTTCTTTTTGGGAAAGATGAAGCAAATTAATGCAATACTCTGGAGTAGGGACACAACCCATTTAGACATCATATGTACAAAAGCTAAGTTATACAAACTCTCGAGTCTCATCTCTTTAAAGAAATCAATGAGGATCTCCATGTAAAGCAAAAATGAAGGGAAGTTGACAAGAAATACTTTCACTTCAAGATAAGCATTTCCACCCTTTCAAAAGAATGCCCATGGCTTACTCCAGACACCTTTACAAGGCGTAACAAGAACATCTGTCACACTGATGTGACTCTCATACTCACTTTACTGCCTTTCTAGCTCGTCAGAACATCAAAAGCTTGGCTTGGTGTGACTTAGTGAATACTGAAGAGGATAGGGGAAAGCTCACAACTTCTCTGTCACTGAGTAGTGTATCAGTAGGTTATTCTGTTAGAACACCAATCACTCTAAAAGCTTAAGCAAAATGGGCCCAACAATGGATATCAAGCTCCAACAGCATCCCTCATGTGCAACCTGTCTTGCTTGTGGTGACACAAACTAATCATACTATGACCGGAACAAGGCACAAACTTGCATATCAAATAGGAGAACAAATGCAGAGATGGAGAAGTAAACCCGCCTCCCAGAATTGAAACTTTGGTACCAATCTAGAGCACTAACTTGCTTTAAGAGCTTAACTATTACAGAATGGCTCCTATAATGTATATCAAGCTCCACAGATTCACTGTCCCTTCAGCGCTCCTACAAGTGCAGTACCAAGTAGGAAGAATTTCTGCCTCTCCTTACTGATTTATCAATTGTCAAAAATCTTCTCCAGACCACTATCCACCAGATGAAAGGAACTTGGCTTCCTTAAAGGATTCAAAGGGAAACTGCAATTTTTTATTTTTTTAACTCCCAGTAAAAGGTAACCTATCACAGGGAATCCTTCAAGACTAAACGGGTGGACAGCTTGTTGGAGAAGGCGTGTATTGCCTTTCATTCCCACTGCCAAACAAGAGGTCCCAAGCAACATTATCTTGTTTCAATCAGCTATTAAGGCCTCCTTATTTGCTGCAATTGTATAGATTTGGAAATATCTCCTTTTAACTAGACCATTCCTGCACAAGGATCATGCCAAAACTAAACTCTTTCATTGTTCCCCAAAATGTACATGACATACACTTAGAACACCTGATAACCCTTTCTAGTGGCTTTTCAGACTCTACTGCCCCTTAGGATTTACAGGCTTCATTTAAATGCCAATCTCCTCCACCCACTGTCAGCTCGCTTTTTGTGGAGATGGAAGTATATATACTTTGAGATAGAGAGAAAATAAAACGGCAGTTACTCAGTGCTGGCCTTGCCTATGTGGGATGCCGGGAGGGAAATACTTGAGATGGACCTTATATTTGGCATTATTTTTACACAAAGTGATTGCTGTCAGACTCAAACATCGGTTACCATTCCACCAAGCAATGACCACTGTAGTGCAAGAAAATTTTGAATTCGATTATTTCAACTTATAAGACAGTGGTCGCATTAGAAAGATGTATAAATGAAACCATTCATTTTCTCTACCACTTGCCTCCATAAGCTAGTACTTTCCTTCGCATACATCCAAAATGGTTTTTCCAAAGAGCTTGTTTGAACAATCTCAGTTTCTTGATGACTAGTCCCCCTTCTATTATCAAGCCACAGACTGTAATCCATTCCACCAATTACTATTTGATCTCATTCCCATTTGGCACCCACTCCTCTTCAAATATGAAGCACACAGCCATATAAAAACAAAGATACACGCAAACAAGAATACACACATGCATATCATAAGAAGTGAAGCTTCTCCAACAATTCTTCAACTAAACCTGGAATGGGGAAAATGGACATAACATGTGCTGGACTTGAGAGGACACTCTTAATGAAAGTAACTTGTCCCTTAAACAATTACTTTCCCTGGATATTAAAGCTGATCAACATATCATTAAATAAGGAACTGAGTACAATAGAAATGAAGTTAACAGTCCTTCATATTCAAGAAAAAAGTGGGGGGGTTGGGAAGAGGATCACCAGAAAACAGGAAAACAAGAAATGCGCTGAACATACTAGATCCATCAAATGATTAAACTAAACCCCATCTTCCCCCAAAACTTGGAGGGTACAAGAGACCCTGCAGGCAATGATGAGGACTTTATAACAGTTATCTTCATATTTTCAGAAATTTTTTGATCCTTTTATAAGTGCCTGCTTTTCTTTCTATGATATTTTCTGTCTTATATATCCATGAATTTGTTTTCCTGTCTAACTTTTTATGACCTTAATTTCAACTTCCTTCTATTTTGTTCTTTTTCCTTTTTACATATTTTTAAATGCATTATTTCACATGTTGGTTCTACTGTATGTTCTTCCAGATATATTAATTCATAATTTATTCTTTGTTTTGGAAATCATTTTTCTCAGTAATGATGGCCACTATCGACTATCCTTTGCTTATTGTTTTTCTTTTGAATAAAGTTGGAAAGCTTTTTGCTCAATAAATACAACAATAACGTCTACATCCAGCTTTTTTTTGTGCAGCAGACTCAAGTAATCGCTGCAGCAGCTGCTGGTGTTGCAGCTGAGGGGTTGTCACCAAAAGATGCTAAGGCAGAAGCTGAGAACGCTGCTCAGCTCTCTGTGGCTTTGGTGGAGAATTCAATTGTTATTCTAATGCTTGTTGAAGATCATTTAAGGTTACAAAGCAAACTTTATAGTGCTTCACGTTTGCCCATGGATAAGCACTCGAATGCAACTATGATTGGTGGGCAATCTTTGGAAGCTTCAGCTGGTTACAAGTCACCGTCTAGTGATTCCAGGGGACTCTCTCTTGATGTATGTATACAATTGTATCAGTGCATACTTGACAAATTTTATTTATCCACTCATAGATGAATTTAAAGATTAATTAACCAGTTCTCACTATTGTAGTTTTGAATCTGTCATATCTGTTTATGTCTGAATGCTTCTTTAAGTCCATAAGTATCTTCTGTCAACTTGTCAGCATAGAATTAGTATCTCTGAGCAACCACATCCTTCATTTTCTTTTTAGTTTCTTGTGATATTTTTTAGAGGCAACACCAAATTTATTTGGAAAAATTCTTGAGGAATGTTACCGTTTAATGAAGGAAAAATCAGGACTACTCCTTAAAAAATCATAATTGCTGCCATGAGATTTTGAAAACTTCTTTGGGTATACAATTTTTGGTACTAACAACTCATGGACACATTATATACACTTCGATTAAGAAAGTAAATAATTCCAACTTTTGGGGAATATTTGATTTTTCTCCTTCAAATTCTTTTTATCAAAGAAGGATACTTTGATAGCCATTCAATGGAGTTGCTTATTTCCGCACATTTTAAGCCTGGCAAATTTCTAGCAACATGCTTGTATATAACTTGAGAACTCTTCTAACGTGCATACTTCTGTTAGTCTTGTCTGATTATGTGGTAACTGTGGTTGGCAATTGTCATAAGGAGCACCTTCTGTTGGACAATATTTGAACTTTTTCATGCATAAGCCACCACATGGACCTTACTAGAGGAGATAGCTTGTTCTTAGTCAATGTAGTTAGATAGTTTTAGAAAAAATTGTATGAATACTAATTATTAGTTTGCAATAACCAAAGAAGAGTAAATTATGATTGGCTAATTGCAAGATTGAAGCTCGTCAATTATTTCTATGTTGTCCAAAAGCTAACCAAGTACATCTTCTTACTAAAGGTTGTGTTGTAGATTTTCTTTCTCATTATTACAGATAAGTAAATTCTTTTAAGTTATTGACTCCAAATATGTATATGTGGTTTCTTCAATATTTTTGTTTCTTCAATATCTATATATTGTAAAGCAAATCCTTTATGTGGTTTCTTCAATATTTTTGTTTCTTTGAAATAAATTGTTGCTAGTTGTCTGATTATTCCCATATTACCAATAACTAATGATAATAATGAATGGAATGTAAGTGAGGAGGATAGCAATGCAAAAAGTGATAAAAGTTAGTTACAAACTGTTTGGAGATATGATAGCCACGATTTATGGAATTACTTACCGTATTAGCAGAGATTTGATTTTCTGTAGAATATACTATAGAATATGCCATAGAATATGTTGTGATTTGATTTAATTTCCTTTTTTGTAATACGAGCATGTGCTCTTTTTATCTATAAATACTAGCTGTGAATGAGTGATAATCTCATTTAAGTTTTTACACATTTTTCTCGTTTTTCTTCTTTTTATATTTCTACTTGGTATCAGAGCCAGGGTGGTCCGATTGCAATGAGGGCATTGCGAGTTCGGCACCACCCATTCGGGAATGGTCTAAGCCTTTAAGGTGACATCGCCCATCCGGGAGTTATCAGGTGGGTAGGGTGTTTCGACATCAATGAGGACGTTGCAAGTTTGGCACCACCTATTCATAAATGGTACGAGGAGACATAGTTGTTTCTTTTAATGATCTGAGGATACATTGTTGATTCTTTCATGTACATTGTTTAAACATATGTATGAAGAGGAATGGTCTGAGGAGACATTGTTGATTCTTCCATCTACATATTTTAAACATGTGTATGAAGGGAAATGGTCTGAGGAGACATTGTTGGTTGTTTACGGCCTGAGGAGACATGGTTGGTTATTTATGGTCTAAGGAGACATTGTTAATTGTTTATGGACTGAGGAGACATTTTTTATTTGTTGATCGGCATTTCATCTGAGAGAAAATCATCGCTAGTCAGATTTGCACTCCATTTGTCACAAGCTCTTAGACATTTTTACAAAGGGCGTCAACAAGCAAGATTGTGTTTGAGAATGCATTGTCCAAGTTGGACGTTTTAGATATCCACACACCAACTTGAGGGGCCACCGCTTGTGCAGGCCCCCGTCATGGCCTTTGAGTTTAGGTCTTGCGACCGTACTCCCCAGGCGGAGTGTTTCACGTGTTAGCTGGGCCCCTGATCTTAGTCGACCAAGGGTGAAGTTAGGAGATATGATAGCTACGATTTATGGATTTATTTACCGTATTAGTAGAAATTTGATTTTCTATAGAATATGTTATAGAATATGCCATAGAATATTTTGTGATTTGATTTAGATTTGATTTAATTTCTTTTCTTGTAATACGAGCATGTGCTCTTTTTATGTATAAATACTAGCTGTGAATGAGTGATAATCTCATTCAAGCCTTTTCACAATTCTCTCATTTTTCTTCTTTTTATATTTCTGCTCAAACCTTTTCTTTTTGGTCATTTGGATAGATAGGATTGGTTACAGTATCTGTACTGTTAGGTTAATGGGATTTATGTTTGTACCTAAGTAGCATAGATATGGACATTATACGACACGGATACATTGACATGCTGAATCCTAAAAAAGTAGGACAAGGATGTTGTGGACACAGCTATATTAAAATATAAGTTTTTACTTATATACATCTATTGACTAAGACTATTATAGAACTTTAATTATTTTTTAGTTTCTACGCTAAGAGCTACTCCTGCATAATTTAGAAGATAAAGTTATGTGAATATGGCAATGATTATATGATATAAAGTTGATATTCCACTACATGTTAATATAATTGTGTTTTTTTCCTATATGAAAAAGTATAATTGTATGATTGACTTGTGACCATATGAAAAAATTATGTTTTTGAGACGTGTTCGTAGTATTTCCAAAATTATCGAAATGGCTACTCTAGTTGTGTTTGTATTATTTAAGATGTTTATTATTATTATTTTTTTCGTTAAGATTGTATTATATAAGGTTTGTGTTGTGTATTGTTTGGGATGTGTCAACCAAGTATCCGGGAAGTGTTTGGAATTGTCAAATAAGTGTTCAAAATAATTACATTTAATTTAAAAAATTATGGGCACGTCCAAGAATTGTCACATACGTGTCAGGAATGTTTGTGATGAATACAGCTCCTTCAGAGAAGTGTTTGTGCTTTCTAGTTTCATACAAAACTAGAATAAGTATGTTTTATTCTAGAATTTATTTATGTTTCAAAAGTTAGGTAAGTCAGTTGAATTACCTTTGTTCAAGGGTGAATTGGTAAATTAAAGATTCAACAAGGACACAAAGGTAAATTCATTCTCAAATTTTGCAGTCACATAAATTAGAATTCATAGGCAATCATTTATTCATTAAACATATTAGGGTTTTCGAATTACATGTTTTGATCCAAAAAAATACATTTTGGAATGCATGAAACTGTTTCAGAAGCTCAAGTTCTAATTGAATTGGGACAAGAGAGCTTGATTGATTGAAAGCAATGGAAACCCACTGGACTAGGTTCCATTGTTCGAACCCAAGTCTTGATCAATCGGAACCTGCAGGAGGCAATTACCAAATATGACTTAAACTCTCTTAAATCTAATCCTTCCATGCTTTAATATTCTAGATAAACACCCTAAGTTTTCAGAACACCTATGCAAGCATAAGAGAAGCACGAGCAGATATTGAGTATCAAAAAGTTTTGAGTGAATTCTAGCAAACCAATTGCTTGTATTTCTTTGTTTTTTATTCATTATCATACACTTGATGCTTGGTGAACTTTTAGTGTTGATTAATTGATTTTGAAGAGCTCTAAAAGATTTTAATACCAAAAGCAACTTCCACACGAACAGATTTGTTGACTAACGGCAGCAGATTTTGAGGAGAACATCTAGCATGAGTCTGGGTTAGAGGTAACTAGGGGATTCTTGGCTCTCCATCTATCTTGTTATGCCGCTATACCATTGGCTACGTAATCACCTGTAATTAGCTCAACGTTCTTTCTCAGGTTCTGATATATATTGATTTGTTAAGGTTGGGTTTGTTAAGGAAAGGTCTTAAATTCAATTTTATAGCTTAATATCTCATTGTTATCTTCTGTTCCCATTCAATTTGGTAGTTCTCTTTTCGGATCTAAACCTATTGTGATTTTCTTCAGGTACTTACTTCAATGGCTGATGCAGACGGCCAAATTTCTACAGCAGTGATGGAACAGCTTACTGCTGCTGCTGCAGCTGAACCTTACGAATCTGTTTCTTGTGCTTTCGTGTCTTACGGGAGCTGTGCAATAGATTTAGCAGAGGGTTGGAAATCCAGGAGCCGGTTGTGGTATGGAGTTGGGCTTGCGTCAGAAACAACAGCCTTTGCTGGTGGTGGCAGTGGATGGGAATCTTGGAAAGCTGCTTTGGAGAAAGATGCAAATGGAAACTGGATTGAACTTCCTTTAATAAAAAAATCAGTTGTCATGCTCCAAGCTCTATTATTAGATGAGTCTGGACTTGGTGGTGGTCTTGGTATCGGAGGAGGATCTGGTACCGGAATGGGAGGCATGACAGCACTTTATCAGTTGCTGGACAGTGACCAACCATTTTTGTGTATGCTCCGAATGGTTCTTGTTTCAATGAGGGAAAATGATGATGGTGAAGATAGTATGCTTATGAGGAATTTAAACAGTCAGGACGGATTGACAGAGGGATTACATCAGCAAATTGGCAACATTGCTGGCATAGATAACAGTACTCAGACATTAACAAGAAAACCACGAGCAGAGTTGCTGTGGAGGTACTAGCTATACTGACCAGACATTCAGTTAATGTTCATTTTGAAACTTATAAACATGACTGTCTCTGATATTAAAAACTACTGAAGACCAACTGAAATTTATAATGTGTTTGTGTAGAATAATCCTAAAAACTTGTTGCTTGAAAAACTCTCCTTCTAAAGGTGATTCCCCTTTTTAATGTTCATTTTGGAACTTATAGACACGGCTGTCTCTGATATTAAAAAGGTAGACTAACCACACATTCAGTTAAATGCAATTCCCCTTCTAAATATTCATTTTGAAACTTACACAACTGTCTCTGATTTTAAAAACTACTGAAGACCAATTGAAATTGATATTGTGTTTGTGTAGAATAATCCTAAAAACTAGTTGCTTGAAAAACTATACTTTTAGCACCTTGAAAGATCTGCAAATGGTGTACAGAGCCTAGTCTAGTATAAGTGAGAAGAAAACCTGAAGCATATACCATGGACTTAAACTAGTGATCATCTTTGCAATCATAACTTAAACCTTTTCCCAACTATCAAATTTACATAAATTCCGAAAAAAAAAACTATCAAATTTACATGTAAAACACTTCATTTCCTCCAATTTCTGATTTTTGGTCGAAACTTCATAATTAAATAGAAACACATTATTCTTTGTGTTGCAGAGAATAAACATTTGAAAAGTTTCATGGACCTCCTAATCATCAGACTATTGTAGAAATTGATGGTGTCTGTTGGTAAATCAATTTTTCATAGAAAATAAAAGCAACTATTTTCTTGAATCACGGAAGTAAACCTTCATTTTTGAAACTACATTGTTTTTAAATTTAATTGCATTCTATTTTAGATATTAATGTGGGAATTTTGTATAACTAAAATAAAAGGTTTGGAAGATATTTGGATGTCTGTAATCTTCGAGTCTATTAAGTGTCAGCTCTGGTTTCAACTCCACCAAAGTTTTCGCTCAAAGCAAAAGCAAAATCCAGGAAGTGTCCTTTGAAATCTTACATAACAAAAAACATAAATGCTTTCACATTTTCCGGAGAAGAGTGACTCTCTAGTACTGGTGTGGACACTAGCTCCAACGTCAGAGATGAATGTAGCCACTATTCACTAAGAAGGCAATGTTAGTTCCAATTTTCTAACTTCTATTCATTGCAGTTCTCCTCTTGTAACTAGTTTGATGCAGATGACAAGTCTTTATTTATTTATTTATTTTTTTTCCTAATTTCTGTTAAGTACTTTTTAAGTCTGTAGTCAAGCTTGTATGTCTCAGAACAACTTGCATAAAGTGAGCCTCTGACATAAGAGTTAATTTCTTGCTGGACAAGCTAATTAATTTTTACCTTATATCCGCAAAATTATTTTTGCTCTTTTCACGCCTCACTAAACACTTGTATATGCCAAATATCATTTTGGGAAAACATTTTTGTTAATAGAGCCTACATTGAATGACATTCTTTTTGTCCTCTTTTCGAAATTTTTAGTTATAGCGTTGTGATCTTAATTATCCTCATTGGACTTCCTTGCACGTCATTAATTCATCTCTCTTGCTTTTTAGCATTTATTTACTCAAAAAAGCAATAAGTTCCAAAAGGTTAACTTACTTTATTTGCCGTCTTGCCACTTATCATATCTTCATCGCAACACACCCTTTGTGTGTAAACATCGTTTAAATTGTTTTCTGAGTCCTGAAATACTCCTGTGCTGGCACTCTACTCGTGCCTACAATAGGGGCTGCCTAATTTGTATTCTCTTTTATTTTTTGCTTTATATAGATTTTCAATTTTAAAAAAAAAAACAAAAAGAGTTCTGAAATCATCTCAAATAAATGACATTTACATTGGAAACTACTTTCTGTAATGAGTTTCTTTCTTTTTTTTTTTTTTTTTTTCAATTGCATAATATTTATGTTTGTTTAATAATATTATCTTGTTATTTGTTATGCTCATATTTTGTTAATGGCCCCAATCTATCTAGGCACTTCTATTCTTTAGCTACAGGATATTGGTTCTCATCCAGTGCTAATATGTTGCACAATGGCTCTTCTTAAATTGCTGTGCATGGATTTGTACTTCTAGTGCTGGTGTGTCATTTTTTTGGCTATTGTGCCAGTATCATGCTTTCTTTAAATGCTGGGGTATAGCTAACTCAAAATTATTGCTGTTCAGTGTGCTCTCACCTGTTCTGAATATACCGATTTCCGAGTCCAAGAGACAGAGAGTGTTGGTTGCATCTTGCGTTCTCTATTCTGAGGTTAGTTTCCTACGGAGTTAGCTCTAATATATCAATGTTTACTTTATTTTACTTAACTGTTTACAATTTCATCATTTTTGCACTCCAAAATAATATTTTTAAGGTCAAAATGTTGCTTTCATTTTGCGTACTTAAAGCACTGTTGGGGCTATTGTCTATGTTATCTTATACATGCTCGATGCAGGTGTGGCATGCTATCTGTAAGGATAGAATCCCGCTACGTAAACAGTATCTAGAGGCAATTTTGCCTCCATTTGTTACTGTTTTGAGGAGATGGCGGCCGCTTTTGGCAGGAATTCATGAACTTGCTACTGCAGATGGTTTGAATCCTCTTGTTGTCGATGACCGTGCTCTGGCTGCAGATGTGCTACCTGTAGAGGTTATTGAACATCAACTCTCATATTTCTTTTATTCCTGGCATATAAAATTTTAGTGTTACCTTCCCTTCTTTTAAAAGTTTAGTCAATCAGGCTTCTATTATGGCTATTTTAATTTGTTTTTTGGCAGTATATTTTTCAAGCGGAATGAAACCTAACTTTGTTTGGGTCTTTCTTTCTAAAGTCTTTGTAATATTGTGTGAAAGAAGTTGTCTAAGGGCGTGCATCTGCTGTTGCATTCCACACATATGTATGTTAATAGCTTAGTATTGAGCTGTTTCACCCAGGCTGGACTTGTTAGATGTGAGGTTTCAAATCTCCATCTGACACATGCTGAAATGTTGCGCTTGAGAAAGCTTGGGGCAAGAGTTTCTGGAACTGTTGAATTTGCATTAGCTTCGCTACTCTGCATTGATTATAAAACTTTTTATGCCTGGTCAATAACTTTTTACATATGCAAGCTCTGTTTTGTCAGTAACTGGATTTTCTTTTTCTTTTTCTAATAAGAAACAATAAAATTTAGGTTTTTACTTTCTGGAATGTTTTCCTCCAATTGTTAGTGCATTTGTTCTTGTTTTCTTTCTAATTTTGAGTTTTTTTTTTCAAAAGTTTTATTTTAAATCGACCTTCTTGCAATATCATTATAACTGGAATACTCAATATAATTCCATTGCTATACATGTCTTCTATTACTGGTCATTTCTTGTTATATATATATATATATAAAGGTTTTTTTTAAATTTATTTCGCTGTAATGTCTGAGACGTCTAGTTCATAATATTCAGGCCGCTCTTGCCATGATCACACCCAACTGGGCAGCCGCTTTTGCATCACCTCCTGCTGCAATGGCATTGGCAATGATCGCTGCTGGTGCTGCTGGTGGGGAAACTACGACACGTGCAACACCTGCACAGCTTAGGCGTGACTCATCGTTGCTTGAAAGAAAAACAACTAGGCTTCAAACTTTTTCAAGCTTCCAAAAACCTCTGGATGCAGGTAGCAAATCACCAGCTGCTCCAAAGGACAAGGCTGCTGCAAAAGCTGCTGCCCTTGCTGCAGCACGCGATCTTGAACGCAATGCAAAGATTGGTTCTGGAAGAGGGCTTAGTGCTGTGGCAATGGCCACATCTGCCCAGCGGAGGAATAAAAGTGATATGGATCGTGTAAAAAGATGGAATGTTTCTGAAGCAATGGGGACGGCCTGGATGGAATGCTTTCAGTCAGTTGATACGAAATCAGTCTATAGGAAAGATTTTAATGCTCTATCCTATAAGTTTATTGCTGTGCTTGTTGGAAGTTTAGCTTTAGGTAGAAACATGCAACGATCAGAGGTATGATTTCTGCTTCTCGTCCTGGTGATTGTCCTTAGTTATTAAAGTAGCCTACAGGAGTTCAGAATTTTCTTTATAAATTTTTGCTTACAGGATCTTAGAATTTTCTTTATAAGTTTTCAGGTTGAGAGGCGAACACAAGTTGATATAATAGCTCGGCATCGTCTATGTACTGGCATACGTGCATGGCGCAAACTCATCCATTGTTTGATAGAGTTGAAATGTCTTTTTGGGCCATTCCAAGACCATTTGTGCAATCCTGAGCGTGTATGTTACTGATCTCATCCCCTGGCATGTTTTTGTTATTCAGAGCTCTTACTTTAGATTTAAGGATCATATTTTCTAAAAGATAAAACCTCGACTGTAGGTTTTTTGGAAGTTGGACATTTTGGAAAGTTCTTCAAGAATGAGGCCATGTTTGAGAAGGAACTACAGAGGGTCTGACCATTTAGGTGCTTCTTCAAATTATGAGGATCATATGGAGATGAAACATGATCAGGAGAATGTCACGAGTCCAACTAAAGCCTCTATTTTGGCAGCAGAAGCTATCTCAATTGAGGCTGTAAATGAGGATGATGAGCAAGAAGAGATTGATAATGTAGAGTGCAGGGCAGATGACATAGGAAAGCATGAGGAGATTCAGACAAGGTTGTCTGGAATGGATGAGCAACCCCTGCAGGCATCAGTGGAATCAACAGATTCTGAACTTATTAGTGATGAAAACTTGGTGCAGATTCCATCAGTCGTTGCCACTGGCTATGTTCCCGCTGAACTTGATGAAAGAATTGTTCTTGAGCTTCCATCTTCATTGGTCAGGCCATTAAAGGTTTTACAAGGAACATTTCAAGTAAGTTTTCTGCAAACCTAGACTATGGCTTCCACCATTATTCATCCATTGATCTATACTTTCATCTGTGTAAATGCATGTTCTTATATGCATCATCAAAATTCTGAACATTTCAAGTAAGTTTTCTGCAAACCTAGACTATGGCTTCCACTACCATTCATCCACTGATCTCTACTGTCGTCTTTGTAAATGTATTTTCTTATTGTTACAGTACTGATGTCTGTGGAATAGATGCATTTAGGAGGGATATGTTCTAAATCTTTGAGCTTGGCAAACAAATGATATCAAAGTTTACTTGCCAGTACTTAAAGAACTGTTGATACTGTTAGGCCCAGATAGATCTAGGGAGTAAATAGATCTTATCAAATTTTAACTAATAATAACCGATTTACAAATTGTATCAACTATAGTTTGAGCAATAATATGAACAGTTAAATATAGAGAGCAAAAATAAATAAATCATGCAACCACACAAGAACACAATATTTTACGTGGAGAAACCCTTAATTGAAAGCTAAAAAAACCACAGGACCTAATCTGGCAAATTAATCCACTATTGAAAGAGATCTACAACCTAGTTCACAGTTCAGTACGGTTGAACTCCTAGTTGATCTCTAAACATAGTAAACACCAAACCTTCAGTACAGTCGAAGATCTCCGGCTCGTCTACTGATCCGTGTATAACATTTGTTCTGCTAGTCTGCTTCTTTAGTGATTATTCTCTGCCACTAGTCGTCCAGATTATGTGTTGGTGTAGAAACATTTTGGTGTTAGTGCGTTCCACATGATAATAATCAACACTCAGAATAATAAATCACCATCTACTGCAATATGTAGACAATGCTACAAAAACATGCTCTCTAAAATACATAATCTCTCTAATAATATCTCAATCATGTGTCTAGAGATCTCTTGTATGTGTGTATGTGTTAATGAGAGCCTAAAGGTGTTTATATTATGTTTTAGAGTCCAAAGGAACAATTAGAAATTGTTTAGGAATGGCTTAGAAGTCTGGGTGTCGCACAGCTTGATCGATCAAGCTTTCGATCGACCTTTACTGGGCAACTCTTGGTCGATCGAGATTAAGCTCAATCGGTTGAGCTACACAGCAGAACCTGACTGCATATAGCCTGATTCTGGATGTTGCTTTAGCGGGTGAAACGGACTTGAAATTAGGCTTATAATATGTCACTAAATATATAAATCCCATAATGATATTCAAAGTATTTTGTTTCTGGTGAATTTTTGAAGACACAGATGTCAGTTTTCAGAACTTAAAATCTTCACCAAAAATATTTTTATGCATTGAAAACATCTTTTTCATGAATCAGAACATGTATTCATTGTGTCCTAAGATGGATCATGATAAGAATGCATGATTATGAATTCCTAAATGGTGAGTTAGTTATTCAAGAGGTGATTTTACCTTTTTGTTCTTTGATGTAGCTTCAAGTACCACCAGGAACTAACTAAACTAACTTTTGACAACTAGTCAAAAGTTAAAATAAAAATATAGACTCCGGCTTCTGTTACAAAATTTGCCAACACTAACTTTTAATCTTAAAAGATATTTCTTATAGTGATTTTGTGTTCAGAAGTTTGACTAAACTTATGGTTCCAGACTTCCAGTTATAACAAGTTTCTCTAAATGTAGTCACTAATTACCTTTTTCAGATAACAACCAGGAGAATCAATTTTATTGTTGATAATTCTGAGAGAACGGGGTATGGATTGGACTGCAATTCAGAAAGTAGAGTTCAGGAAAAAGATCAGAGCTTGTTGATGTCTTCCCTTCATCAAATTTTCAGCAGAAGGTGAGATGAGAAGTTTGTTTCTTTTTAAATTTATTCTACTACTAGTGCCATGACAGCATTCCTATAGTTTGAACATCTCTACTGAGATTTTCTGGTCAATATTTCATGTATCATCATCGTCGTCGTCGTCGTCGTTGTCATCATCGTCGTCGTCGTCGTTGTCATCATCGTCGTCGTCGTTGTCATCATCATCATCATCATCATCATCATCATTCTTGCCTTCATCCCATACAAGGCTAGGAAGCATGTATATGTGCCATAAACCTGAACAAGTGGATTTATTCCATTTATTATTTTCTTTGATTATAAATAACAAAAAGTATATGACAAAAATGGAGTTTCTGTACCCCTTTTTTCCCTATGTGTTTTAGTTGTTTTTTATTTCTGGTTTCCTTTGCCTTGGGAGAAACAAGTTCTTTTTTATTCATCATTTGAGAACTATCAGCTCTATATAACACAGAATGTTATGTTTTTCTCAAACCTCTTTTCATTTTACAAACCTTCACTTATGGCCAGGGTGAGCTGGGTAGCCCATTTGTTAGAGGCACTCCCCCGAGTCGAGTGGGAGCCCAGGTTTGACTCACCCCATCCTCACCCTCACCTCTCCTTGCCAGGTAAAAAAAAAACTTATGGTCTCCCTTGCCAAGAAACAATTCCTTTCTTAAAGGGCTCAACAATTTCAAATAAACTATCTGAGTCTGTGGAAATCTTCCATAGGCCTGTTAAAGATTTGAAATCTGGTGCTTCCTCTGAATTTCAATAAATAAATAAAAGACCTACTGGCTGTTAGATTGAGTAGTATCCATGCCACGCCGAAAGAGGAAGGTACAAAGTCTGAGTCTTGATTTGAACTTGTTTGTGTGGGTTCTATTTACCCAGAAAAATATATATATATATCCTTTTGGTAAGCCCCCATATGCTGTGACTTCCCTGTTCTACAATCAAAATGAAGTAATATTCTGTTACCTACACTTAATTACAATTACTCTCTTCCAAAGACTCATGGTATTCTCCCAATGTAATGCAATCAGCTCTGAAAGAAAAGAAATAAATCTGAAGAAGGGAAAACAGAGAGCAAGATTAAGCTAACGAATAGCTTAAACACCCGCAACTCAATCCCAAAGAAAGGGAGAGAAAAAAAGCTGCTACAGCAGACTAGATATATTGATAATACGTAAAAGGCTGCTGAATACAACTTGGAACAACCCTTTTATAAGTCCCAAGGGATTCCCTAGCAAAGATTTAATCCTAACCCTTCTTATAAATATAATCTAACGGCTACTATTCTGTCCAGCAGAATAAAAGATGTTAAAATTGACAAAACAGTCCTAAAGTGGTCACATGACTCACTTAATAGGCACATGACTCATTACATAGAAGCGAAATGACAAAATTATCCCAACTAAAGCTTAAGGAAAACATCAAACAGAAAATTAAGACAGATTTAGGACTTAACTAAATGACTTAAACCCAATAAACAATGCTGCCCCTATTAATGTGATCTCAGTCTAGTCTGCTTAGGATCTTCAACTGTTGAAGAAAATCCTATTCCATTTGCACTGCATCACAATGAGTATTATATTTTATCTTTTTTCACATGCACTGTTTCAAAATAGAATCTGTTGGTTTTGACTGTCTGAACCCTCTTTTTATTTATTTATTTATTTATTTATTTTATATATATATATATATATTTTTTATGACATTTTTCAAAATAACCCATATACATCTTTGTATTAATGAGGACCTAAAATTATTATTTTAAATATATATTTTTAAAATTGGAAACGTTACGAACATTCATTTTTTAACTTTTAAATGAACCTTGAAGGATTTAACCCCCTATACCCATATCACTGCTTGTTTGGGTTCAAATTTCAGATACCACTGGGGCACGAGGTCCAAGGTGTTCTTAATGTTTTAGTAACCCATAAAAATTAGATTCTTTCAATTATATGCTTTGAAGTTGTTTTTTTCCCCCCCTTTCTTGCTAAGTTATGCTTATATGTACATTAAGTTAGTTATGTTCCTAAATATGTACCATACGGGCCATACCCATTTGTTGGACACTTTTGTTCTCTTTCCATGTCTATATTTTTTTTTTTTTGATAAGTAAGAATTTATTAAAAGCGCTCAAAAGGGGAGCAAAACCCAAAGAAAACAAAAAGGGCCAAAAGGCGCCTTAGACCTTCAGAGAGGCCAAGAAAACAATGATTTCCTCCATAGATCTATAATCTCTCCCTGAAACCCAACAAAAAAGAGTAGAAATAACAGAGAACTTAAGCATAGAAATAGGCTTCTTTTTCCAATCAAAATATCTCCTATTTCTCTCAAGCCAAATACACCACCAGATACAAAGCGGCGTAGCCCTCCAAGCATCCTTAACACCAACCCCAACAGAGACGTATCATCGTATCTTGAAAGTGTCCCAAACATGTCCTGAATGTGTTCCTGTCATGTCTGTGCCGTGTTCAACAAGAAATTTTTTTTATTTAAAATCCAAGATTCTTCTAGCCATGTTGGACACGTGTCCCATGTGTGTCGGTGTCAACACGTGACCAGAACTGCCACGGCACCCCAGAGAAGTGTTTGTGCTTCCTAGACCTGCACCTGAAACACCTTCGTAAGTTACTCTAAGATTGCTTTTCTATGTTGACCTTAGAGGTAAAAATACTTCGATGAAAATTTCCCTAGACACCATATCTTTGTTCTTTATATAAGTTGACGAAAAGGTAAAAATATATTTATTATTCACTTCATCGTCAATCTCCAATCTTGATGCTAGTTATAAATGTCTTACAAGTGTATGTGATACTGACAACTCTTTGCTTTTCATGAATTTCATTGCAAAGATAGACGCATCTTTGGAAATTTTGAGATGGGTAAGAGGCAGTCGTAAGCCGGACCTGAAGTCCTGCCAAATAGATATGATTAGAAAATCTATGGAGGATTTGTGAACAGCAGAAAATAAGGGCAAGAAAAATCTCTATTCCCAGCACTACTACAATGCTGAGGAAGCTTTAGGGGTTCTATTTTCTACCTAGGTTGCACTGTGGTCTCAGCATCTCTCTCTCACCTATGCTACAATGAATGCATAGGGTATTCTTTTTTTTTTTTTTGCCGTAGTTGTCTGCCTTCTTTAAGTCAACTTCGCAAACATTCTGGATTATCACTTAAACTCAATTGTGTATGATATATTAGAAGTACAGTCTGCAGTACGCATCCTAGGAATGATGGTGTCCTTTTACTCTATTTGCCAATTTATGAGGGAAAATCTGCTGTTCACTGTTTGATTTTCTTCATAGCAATTTGTAACTTAAAATGCATGTATTGCCTTTAGTTAATGTACCTTCTCTTCATGCTATCTCTTCTATTTTAATAATTTTTTTAGGATTTTCTGTTATACATTTTTTTTTTTTTTTTGGTGTGATGTTTGTTGGTTTGTTTATTTTCCTGCTTTTCTTTTTGCAAGCTCACATGGATTTAATGTCCTAACTCTTAACAGATACCTCCTGAGAAGAAGTGCTCTGGAATTGTTTATGGTTGACCGGTCAAACTTCTTCTTTGATTTTGGGGTATTAGTCTTTGAAATATGCATTTTGCATTTCCCATTTAGAAACTATGTTGATACTTACTAGCTAATCATTTTTTATTTGGGTTTTTGTGGCTCCAGAGTACTGAGGGGAAAAGAAATGCATATCGAGCTATTGTTCAAGCACGTCCTCCACATTTGAACAATATTTACCTGGCCACTCAGGTTCTTAACCCTCCTGTGGCTTTCTATATTTTCTAGACAGACTTGGGTCTGTTAATAATTCTAGTGAATGCACACGCATCAGGCACACCTCCTCATGTGCACCTGGATCTTAAAAGCTAGCTAACAAATTACAGTGCCCCTTCTGCTTTACTGTTACACCTTAAAAACTGTGTAATCCTTTTTTGTTGTAGAGACCTGAGCAACTTCTAAAGAGATCTCAACTTATGGAGCGTTGGGCTAGGTGGGAGGTAAGAAACGAGACTGAACTTTGGACATATCTTCCATCTGATCTTAGTTTCTGTAGCTTCAATTGTGTCAAATTTGTGTTGTTAAAAAAATTAACCAGTACATCCCTTGCAGATCAGCAATTTTGAATATCTAATGCAGCTTAATACACTTGCTGGACGCGGTTATAACGACATCACTCAGGTGCACTATTCTTATTAATCGCTCATTTTTAACTTCTTGGGAGGTTTCCAGATGCTTCTGTAACTAAGGTCTTTTCTTGTATGCAGTATCCTGTTTTCCCATGGGTTCTCTCTGATTATAGTTCAAAAAGTTTGGATCTTGCCAACCCTTCTTCTTACCGAGATCTTTCAAAGGTGTCACAATTCACAAATTTCAAATATATTTCATCAAATTACTACATAAATGCAGTCTTTTAGCTAACATATGGCACATATATACTTGTAGCCCATTGGAGCATTAAATGCTGATCGGTTAAAGAAATTCCAAGAGAGATACTCCAGCTTTGATGATCTAGTCATCCCCAAGTTCCATTATGGTTCACATTATTCAAGTTCCAGAATAGTAAGTTTGCCTATTTTTTTTTTTTTTCCCAACAAGTTTTACTGTTTTAGTGATTATGGCCATAGTTATGCAAAGCTGCCATTGTTATAAGTAGTGGCTCTGCAACTGCCATATATTTTTTTCATGACGGTTATTAATATTTCTAATGTGTTTTACTTCTTGATGTTTTTTTTTATGACTTTGTATATGTAACTACTATAAGTTGCAAACTTGCAATAATGAATAAGCCACATGGCTCCATCTCTGTACCATATTCACATACTTGCCAATACTACTGGATGTTTGTATGGTATTATTTTAATGTATAAATTATTTTTTAATTAAAACACTTTCCAAATACTTCTCAGATTTTCTTAGACATATGTCTCATATGCCCCAGGAGTGGAGACATTACATTTCTAATATGAACAGAGTATTATTATGGAAAAATTATGTATTAAAGGTTATTGGGTCATGTCTTCAAGCATTGGGATAATGAGGATAAATTGATAATAATTTGGTTCTAGTTTCATTGCAACTCAACAACCTCAATAATCTCATACTAGCATTAAAATGTATGTTAGAATGTATAATTTTTATGATCAATTTAGAACATTTTGTTAATTGTTTGAACTTGATTTATTGAATAAATTTTATATATTTCCATCTTTAAGTGTATTGTGATTATTGAAGTAGTGAAAGTAAAAACTAATAAGCTTTTATTCTGATAGTGACTCATATTCAATGTAAAGTTCACTATCGATGCTAAATTATGTTCAAAAATGCGAAATCTATGATATTTGGTGACTAACATATGTGTATAGTTAAATTTTAGGAGTTGAGCAATAGAATATATATATATATATATATATGATAGCATAGCCCCAGTAGCAATGTTCATCTATGATATCCAAATTCTATAACAACAATCCTATATAATTTGTTGTGCTTTTCCTGCAGGTGTTGTATTATCTTATTAGAGTTGAGCCATTTACTACTCTTTCAATTCAACTACAAGGTGGTAAGTTTAACCGTGCAGACAGAATGTTTTCTGATATTGCTGCTACTTGGAATGGAGTTCTTGAGGACGCAAATGATGTAAAGGAATTGGTATGTAACATTTGACCATTGCAACTAAAGCTTCTTGTATCAGTTCAATTACCATGATAGCATGTCTCTTTGATCACTTCAATTGCTTGTCAGTGACTTTGTCCATCCCTATCTACGTCCGCTCATCTATTGTTGAAATTGGTGTATGAGATATATACAAACATGTCCTATATACCTATCCATATTTCTATTCTTGTATTCTTCTAGTCATTAAAGTATTTTTTTTCTTTTTCTTTTTCTTTTCCATATGTATCTTAGGTTCCTGAGCTCTTCTACCTCCCAGAGATCTTAACCAATGAGAACTCAATTGACCTTGGTACAACACAACTTGGAGAAAATCTTGGTGTGTCCTTTTAAGTACATTTTTCCAGTAGTACAAGTAGAGCTATATGCTCTTTTAAACTCTATTTGAAATGCGTCTTTTTAAATTCAATCACCATTTCAGATTCTGTCAGACTTCCTCCATGGGCAGAAAATCCAGTTGATTTCATTCGTAAGAACCGAATGGCACTTGAGAGTGAGCATGTTTCTGCGCATTTGCATGAATGGATTGATCTCATATTTGGGTAAGCTGTATAAAATATAAAAGGAATCTTTCCTCTCTTTTCCTTTTCATTTTTTTTTTTTTGGGTATTCACCAATTTCTCTGATGGGATTAAGGGTTGATGTAAGAGTAATTATCTTTTCAATACAAGTTTTCATATTTTCTTTTAAATCTGGTATTCATATGGATGATTTGGGAAATCCAGGTATAAACAACGAGGAAAAGATGCTATATCGGCAAACAATGTTTTCCTTAACATTACCTATGAGGGGACAGTGGATATTGATAAAGTTTCGGACCCAGTAAGTTGACTTTCCTTTGTTGTACTTTCTTTAGTTTTACTAGCTCTCACTTATTTTCTGAAATTTCATCTATAGGTACAACAGCGTGATACACAAGATCAGATTGCATACTTTGGACAAACCCCATCCCAACTGCTTACCGTTCCTCACTTGAGAAAGATGCCACTAGCAGATGTTCTTCACTTGCAGGTAGTTCTTGATTCATTGTGATTCAATGTTTTTATTAAGGTTTAATATGACAGTGCATATGCATCTGTCTGTGTTCAAATTCTTTTTGCTTGTATATGTTTTCATTTTTCTTTTTTGTCTGTTTTCCTTTTTAAATATGTCACTGTATTCCCTACAATTTATACAGAATCTGCCTAGAGTATATCAATATTTTGCAATTTATTAAATCTATTGGCTGACTTTAGAGATATATTGAGATTGGGTACTTACAGGTTCGCATCATGTCAACTTGTGAGCTTTGATTCAAGGAACCAAGTGTAAAAAAAGTAGGGTCATGTGTATAATGGACACTTTTTAGCTCACTGGTTGTAAGAAATTGATTTGTTCATGTCTCCCCTTCGAAGGAGTATTATAACAATGAAAAAGAAAAAGAGTATTCTGATCTACTACTGTAAAGTGCAATAGATCTCGTGCTTTCTGGCAAAACATGAAAAAATATGTTCTATACAATATGAGTTCAGTTAAATAGGCATGGATATGTAGATATCAAGTCCCTTCTCTCTCAAGCACTAGTTATATCCAAACTTTTAAGTTATGGGCTTGGTTGCAACCACTAACGTGATCACGGTCATTGGGTGTAACGGGGGTTGTTTAACCATATTCAGCCTTTGTGGTGGTGAAACTTTTTCCACATTAAAAAACTTTACCAAAATGAACTGATACGAGACCTTTTAACTTTGGAATCCAATAAAACCATGTTCTTAATAATTTTTAAGGAATTTTGTTGGGAATAAGAGTCCTGGAAAATTCCTACCCAAAACTTGAGTTGTAGTGTCAAGTGTTCGTCAGTCCATTACAAGCATTCAAGAAATTGATGCAGAATTTGCAGTACTCAATCACATATCTAGGCACATTTAAATGATATATAGAAGACCTAAGTTGATCTACACATGTTATGTTGTGGCGTGAATTTTGTTCCGGCTCAGGTCGCGTTGTGACCTAGTTTCGACCAGAAAAATGGATTTTGTGAGGAAAAAATTTTGTCTCGTTGTTATGTTGCTTGCGGTCTTGGACCCTGTTTAGAAATCTCCCTTATAGCCCAATATATAAGGGCGTTTGGGGATTGGAGTGGGATAACGAGAGAACACTTAAAATTGCAGAAAGAGAGAGAGAGAGAGAGTGAAAGTGAGAGAGAGAGAGAGAGTGTGAGAGTGAGAGAGAGAGCTAGGGTTTGGGGCTAAAACTTGTAACCTCCTGTTTTTTGCATAGTGAAATCTTTCGTCGGATCTTCATCGTGGATGTAGGCTTACTTAAGCTGAACCACGTAAATCTTTATGTTCTTTGTGTGTGGCGTGTTTACTTTTTTGTTGTGATTCTTGTTTTTTTCTTAATTTGAATATAATTTTCTAAACTCGTTTTTCAAAGTTAAGAATTTTTAAATTCAGAATTTCTGAAAAGAATTCAAAATGAAGTTTTATGGAAAAATGGAATGTGTCAATCAATAGGTTGATTGATCAAGGGCTCTCCAGAAAGTCTCGATTGATTGGCAAAGTTTTTCCAGAAAATCTGTTTAAAATCCGATCAAGGAGTTCTGCAAATGTGTCGATCAATCGAATCAATGGAAACTTATTTATGAAAACTCTCAAAAATCAGGCTTTTAATTGGTCAATGAATCATATAGCATGAGGCTCCTATATTGGCTTAGGCTATAAATTTTGGGTTATAGTCGATCCAATGTGAGAGAACTTAGTGTCTAAGCATTAGAGAGAGAGATCCTTTTTCCTTAATCTAGGGTTTTCAATAGATTGACAAATATATGTGATTGAGTGTAGTACAAGAAGGAGATCAACAGAATCAATTCCAAAAGAGCAATACAACAAATCATATAAAGAGCAAAAGGATTGAACAAGCCATGGAGAAGAAGATTGCTTGAGGTAACAGGGATTCTAGGGTGGGAATTTGATAAGCTGGTTGTACTATCTCTCTCTCTAGTGGTGTTCATATACACTAATCCCTCTTATAAAATACTTGATATTGGGACTTTGGCAACAGATTAATATGAGAGAATATACTTTAATTCTAGTGGAAATTGCCATTAGTGAGGCCCCAGAGCAGCAATAGTGTAAAACATCAATGGAAGCACAAAAGAATATATTTTCTATTGAATCAGGCTATTGCTTGTTATTGATACTTGCATCCTTAACTCAAGAACGCATGTACAACTATGTATAGTATGTTGGGGAGATTAACTCCCTCCAACCCACTCAACGGTCGGCTGTTGGCGAGAGTTAAATCCCTTCTTCTTCACACATAGCAGAAACATCATCACATCATATCATATCAACACAAGCATGTATGAAGATAACAATTATACACATCCACGCACAATACAATATTTTATATGGTTCACCCAACTCTAGGGCTACATCCATGGAGAGAGAGATTGCACTATTATGTATCAAGGAAGAGAATATATAACCACGGATGTCAAAACCCCACTCACTCTTTCACTCTTCTCTTTCAATTCTTTTCTGGGCTAAGAACACCAGGATCCCTTTCTTCTCAGGCTACATCCATATGAATTACATATACTTTCCCTTCTCCTCACAACACTCACCAACTCCTTACATCTTTTCTCTCTATACCTTTCTACCCAAACCCATCTCTATTTATAGAGTCTTCAAAACTCAATTCCTTGTTGGACAAGAATTCACAACTTGCCTACAAGGAGTTACCATATCAATCACAACTCTAAAATAGAAGCATCCCAAATAGAAAAGGAAACTATTTTTCACACATGAATTTGAGCCACAAACCAAACAATCTCCACCTTGGCTCGAATTCGGTCTTCACGCGCTCCTCCATTGCTCCACCTCGAATGAAGATTGCTCCACCTCAAACAAAACTCCATCCATCATCCCTATTAGTATTCAATTGCTCATGCATGTCAACCCACCAATCAATCAACTGATCTTCATCAATTGCTTTTCTAGCTCAAAGCAACAAACCTCTCTTCTTTACTCTTCATTGCTCTTTATCAGCTTCATTCCTCACACCGTACTTGCCACATCTTGAGAACTAACACCCACTCTCTGGCTTGTCCCCAAAACTTGTTGCTCATGGGTTTGTGTCTTCACACATCTTCATATCTTCGTGTCATCATCAAGTCATCAACTCTTATTGAATCTCCATAGCACCCACGATTAACCTTCTGCTCTAACAAACTTCGCTCCAATCTTCTACTCTGGTCTTCAGGACCAAACACAGGCTCTGACCGACCATCGGCTCTGATACCAGTTGTTCGGGAGATTAACTCCCTCCAACCCACTCAATGGTCGGCTATTGTTGAGACTTAAATCCCTCATTCATCACACATATCAGAAACATCATCATATCATATCAACACAAGCATTTATGAAAATAACAATCATATATATCCACGCACAACACAATATTTTACATGGTTCACCCAACTCTAAGGCTACATCCATGGAGAGAGAGATTTCACTATTATGTATCAAAGAAGAGAATATACAAGCACGGATCTCAAAACCCCACTCAGTCTTTTCTTCTTTCACTCTTCTCTTTATGTTCTTTTCTTGGCTAAGAACACCAAAACCCCTTTCTTCTCAGGCTACATCCACAGGAATCACATATACTTTCTCCTCTCCTCACAACACTCACTGGCTCCTTTTCTCTCTCTACCTCTCTACCCAACCCATCTCTATTTATTGAGTCTTCAAAACCCAATTACTTGTTGGACAAGAATTCACAACTTGCCTACAAGGAGTTACCATATCAATCACAACTCTAAAATAGAAACATCCCAAATTGAAAAGGAAAGTACTTTTCACACATGAATTTGAGCCACAAACCAAACATAGTATGTCTATCGAACTTAATTAGGGGCATTGCCTAGTTCCGTGGTTAAACACTTGAACATTAGTGTCATTGGTGTGAATCTGATCTCAAAGTAGCCTTTTTGTAAAATGCCAAAGATTAGTGCTGCATAGAGTTCTCCCTCCATAGATCCTGCTGTAGCGGGACCTGAACTGGGTAATATGCTTAATGGGTATTGAACATAATACGCACTCATGAAACAGACATGCCCATACAATTACTGTATCAGACAATTTTAGTTTGTTATGTTGGAGAAACTTTAGAAAATTTATCTTGTGACAATTTATTTTTGGAAATCTGCTTGATTTAAGGCTGGTGTCATACTTGTTGCATCAATCATATAAAAGTCAAAATTCATGCCAAGAATTTGTGTTGTGGGTAATAACAATAAAGCAATCACTTTTAATGAATTAGGACCATCATTAGAGCATTCATTATGAACTGGCTTTATGAAATTGCTAGCATGCAAACGATAACCTGAAGTTGCATTGCTAATATGGGAACTGGTCTATCAATTTTGGTTAATCAGGGATTTCCATTTTATAAAAGGCCATTACCTATTTTCTGTCCCATGTTTAAAGGGTCAGGGGGATAGGACAGATGGCCCTAACACAGCCTTAATTTTTGGTATTATTTTGTATGAATTGACTGCTCTGGACTTTGAACCCATAATTTCATAAGTGTTAGTTTTAGCATTTAAAATTGCTAGGGAATTTTGGTAATTGATATGATTCCAGTGCCCTTGTAGATGAAAGCAGTCATATTAGTAGAATCCTGTTGTTTGATGACCAGTAGAAGTCCCCTATCCCTGTATACATGTTGGTCTTAACATATGTACATTTTTTATAGTTATGCATTCATATCTAATGTAGAATGTATCATGTAAGGTTATAACCATAACTACAAGGGTGGTACAAGAATTAATTTTGTTAGATGCCCATGTAATTCTTAATTATTCTTTACATTGCTTGCATCATAGTAGTAGTGGTAGCAGCAGCAGTAGCAAACACAACCAAGACCAATTCTCATTGTCTAGAGTAATTGAGTTGGCCATTGGAATAGTAAAATTCTTCGACAGTGTTGTTGGGACCCTTTGTCTCTCAATTACTTTCCATTTGGTTTTCCTGTAATATTGACAATAGCTAACAAAATAATTGGATTTCTGTATGTCAGACCATCTTCCGAAACCCCAAAGAAGTCAAGCCATATGTTATTCCCTCTCCTGAACACTGCAATCTGCCTGCTGCTGCCATTCATGCATCTTCAGATTCTGTCGTAGTTGTTGATATAAATGCCCCAGCAGCACATGTTGTGGAGCACAAGTGGCAGCCAAACACACCTGATGGCCAGGGAACACCATTTGTTTTCCAACATGGAAAACCCAGTGCAAGCTCCGCCGGTGGAACAATCTTGCGAATGTTCAAAGGACAAAGTGCCTCTGGTTCAGGGGATTGGCATTTTTCCCAAGCTGTTGCATTTGCAACATCTGGAATCAAAAGCTCAGCTGTTGTTTCAATCACGCATGAGAAAGAGATTATTACTGGTAATCATTTTTCACATCCATTTTTTATTTATCTTAATTCTGTAAAGAAAATTTACTGAAATAAAAAGGAACAAATTTTTATTTATCTTTGTAAGTCTAGTAAAATTAAGTATGGTGAAGCGGAATAATCTTGTAAGAATTGTTGCAGAAATGCAAGTGGGGAAACTTGGAAAAAGAAAAAATAATGTAAAGGTAACTAATTTGTATCAGAAATAAAAACATTAATATTAGGTTTTTCTTCAAGTTTTCGTCCTCCAGCAACCCCTTGTAGGCAGCAAAATAATCATTGGAAAATGCACTTTTTTTTCTTCGTCTGATTACACCATTTTAATAGTGGTATCAGTTCCATTGCATTGTTTATTTTTTCTTAATTAAAAATTATTTGTATTGTATTTATGGTTGTAGCTAAATGGTGCAGTATTGTAATATTGTGGCGATTGAAATTGGATCACTCAACCACCAAGGGAAAGTAGTCCAAGTGGTATCTCCTTCTTATAAATGGAAGTTTGAGGATTCGAGTCCCCAATGGGACAAATGGGTGTGAGTTGATTTGAACTCCCAGTGTGTGTGAAGGGAATAGTCTCATATAGAGTTAACCATCCGTTCCATGTTCTAGATCTTTTAATAAACAAAATCCTATATGTTGTTACCGCATAATAGTTGCTTTTGAATTGTGTTGATAAACTTGTATCTTACTTCAAACTTATGGGTGTGTGATTAGGTGGGCATGTGGATAATAGTGTGAGATTGATATCATTGGAAGGAGCAAAAACCTTGGAAACAGCCCTAGGACATTGTGCTCCAGTTACTTGTGTGGCTCTATCAACTGATGGCAACTACCTTGTGACGGGATCCCGAGACACTACAGTCCTACTCTGGAGGATAAATCGGGCATTAACATCTCACTCCAGCAGCATACCAGAGCCTTCCACTGGATCAGGCACACCAACTTCAACCAGCAGTAATACTTTTGCAAAAATATCTACAGACAAAAGCAGGAGACGCCGTATTGAAGGTCCCATACATGTCCTCCGGGGCCATCTTGGGGAAATAATATGCTGCTTTGTCAGTTCAGATCTTGGAATTGTGGTCTCATGCTCCAACTCCTCAGATGTTTTGCTGCATTCAGTAGCAGGGGGTCGCTTGATAAGAAGGCTGATTGATGTGAAGGCCCATATGGTCTGCCTTTCATCTGATGGATTAATAATGGCTTGGGACAAATCACTCCATATTCTCAGCACATATACTCTTAACGGGACTCTGATTGCTAGGGCACAACTTCCTTTCTCCAGTAGTATTAGCTGCATGGAAGTTTCTGTTGATGGACAGAGCGCTTTGATTGGATTGAGCTCACAAAAGTCAGGGATTGAACATCTTGATACAGAATCAGGTGAAACAAGTGAAGACAACAGATTGATTATTCCGTCACCTTCAGTTTGCTTCCTTGATATGCATACTCTAAAGGTATGGAAAAGAAAAAAAAAAAAAAAAAAGAAAAGAAATTTATTTAAACCAGACATCAATGTAAATAGGTTTATCTTCATATTAGTTAGGAATGGATTATGGTGGTCACCCCACAAGATATGCTTGCTACATGTTAGAAGTGCAGTGGCTCCTATATTCTCTAGTCTGATAATGGAAACCACTCAATCTTTTACCCTACTCTGCAACCTGTATCAACTTGTTGATTTTAATTTGCTTGCAGGTATTCCATACATATAAACTGGCTGAAGGGCAAGATATCACAGCTATGACTCTAAACAAGGATAACACAAATCTTTTAGTTTCAACTGCTGACAAACAATTGATAATTTTCACTGATCCTGCTGTAAGTTGAACATATTTTCCTTTTCATGTTTGAGATTTTCATTTTAAAAGTTTATGGTTTGTTTGTCTGTGCCTGTTAGAATTCCAGAAACCAAATCCACTCCTGCCATGGCCAACCAAATGAACTCTACAATTGTCATTTACCTCTAAGGCCAAAGCCAAAGACCAACACGCTATAGCCATTGAAACGACCTGGTGATGATTGAGGTGCTGAAAGGATCCTTCCAATTGCTTCTGGTGTCGGTTTGTGAATTTTTCCCTCTGTAATGTCAGATTCCAGTGGAGCTTCAGTCAATGACTCAATAGGCGTACCCTCTGATCATGCTGTTGAGACTTGGCCGTATTTTCGCAGTCATCACTGGAATAAATGGTGATGCCGGCCAGGGTCTGAGAGGAATCATGACATGGAGAGGAGAGGGATAGTCGACTCATGGTCGTGGGAGAGCAGGTGATAAGTATATTTGGGAAATAATGCTCTGTCAGGTGTTATTTGAAATCCATAGATTTTGGGTTGTTTAATCCGCACAGCAGATTTATTGGGATTTCAAATCCTCCAATCTCATGGTCATCCAAACAATTGCCAGGGATTTTGGGCGAGAAAATCAAATTCCACTTGCCCCAAATCCGTAAAATCCAAAGAACCTAAATGTTCAATTGAAGCTCTTCATTATCACCAGGAGCTTGTCTTGGTAGTGTTTCATGTTTTCAGAATATTTGTTCCTGCACCCTGATTCATTATTCAAAAACAGCCAGCTGTTGTTTTTTCCATTCGTGAGAGTTTGATAGCCAGTGAAAACTTGTTCTTAAAAAGGCGATATAGATGGAAGGTGTTGGGTGGAATTTGTATTGGTGGTGAACTGGAGAATAGAGTGTTACTAGCAGCTTTTGTCTCATCGGATGGTTGTCTCTAGCAGTTGTGTACGGAGGTTGATTCAATGGTGTTCACACTTCCTTTTTTTATTGCATTTAGCATTAGCAACAGGAAAGACATGTTTTTAGAAGTGTATATCTGTCTGGCCATGATAAAGGCTTGCAGGCGGTTTCATCCAATCTGGCCAGGAGCAGTTTTATGTCTCATGTAGCACTCCACTTAAAGCATCTCACTGATGTGGAGTTATGCATAAAGTGATGCAATAGGGGTATATCCATCCCGATAGTCAGGAATACCATCTAATTGACAGGTCTTCCATATTTTTATCCATTTTACCGTGTCTAAATGCAAAAGTGGCGAGTAGAACCCCTCATTTTCTTGCATACCATTTAGTCTCAACCGTTCTTCCATAGCTTTTGTTCGTTTAACCATGTTGTAATGAAAAATTGATTTTAGTTCATCTCCAAAATCAAATACAGAAATGATCTAATTTGTAAAACAATGTACTAAAAAGGTTTCCAACCTTTGTAGCTGATTGCATTATGACTGGAATAGCCATTCTACCTTGAAATTATGTCCCAGGCCCCTTGTGACTAAAAACGTTTGGTATAAATTGTACCTAATTGTGATTCTTGTTCTTTTTGCTTGCAGTTAAGTATGAAGGTGGCAGATCAAATGCGAAGCAGCTAGGATGAGAAGGAGACGAGTTCAGCCCCCTCATAAAATGAATGTTTCTGAACCATTGAGATTTTTGTTTGTTGAAGATCACGGAAGTTTATACGCTGTAAATACAATTCAAATGGATACAAAAATAACACAGATTGATAGCCGTTTCAGAAGTCAAATCTGATTGCTTGACTTGCAATCTGCAGCCCTCTTCTTGGGTGTAAATATGTATCCTAAAGTGTAAGAACACTGTATATAACACGATTGTAAGTTTTTCGCTCTTGAGACTGGATACATAATGGTCTTTGTGCTGTTTGTTTTTGTCCAATTTTCTTGGTATCAAAGTATATGAAAATCCGAGTGCCGATTTTTTCATGACGTTACACTGCAGAATATTTGCTGAAAATAAAAAGACCTTCGTAACTTGGTACTCTCTCTCTCTCGGTCTTTTTTCTACCACCTCTAACAGAGGGAACATTCTTTCTACTGCACAAGCTCTAAATCCTGTAATAAGCCCACCCCTAGAAGAGGAGAGGAAGATAAAGGGATCCTGGGTTGGTCTCGAATGATTTGGGAAAATTTGACTAAAAATTAGTATGTAAAGTGTGATACGGTTTATTGTGGAATAGAATATACCACTAGGTCACATGTAAACAAAATATATCTCGTAACCTTAATTAGCTTCAAATATTTTACCTGAGAAATAATAATATAGATTAGTATGTCAAATATAGTCACATTGTCGTAATGTAGAGTGGATATATATTTGGCACTAGTGCAATAAAATCAAGGGGATGTGAATCATTTTCCTTTGTAATGTGGGGAAAATCTAAAAGAAAAATCTCCCTTCGTTAGCATTTAAACCGTCGCGTATAATTTCATAGACACAAACATTATTACTTCCCCTAATGAACGACACTGATTAATTAAAAAAAGATAATCAATAATTTATCAGTGATTCACTTCTTCTAAAGAATTTGAAAAAATCGAGGGTAATCAAATTTACCATAGACACGAAAGTTGCTTTTATATAAACCATAAAATCAGGTTACGAATTTGTTCCCATTCTTTCAATGTCTGTTGCATCCTCGAAACACTAAAGAAGAGCAAAAAATAGTTTTAAAAAAATAACAAATAATTTTTTTAAAAAATAAACTGAAATAAAGAGAGGAAGGTAGAAAAATCTGTAGAGAGAGACCAGGAAACCATCTTACTGGTATTTGCACAAACAAAGCAGCCAACTCGATGAGATTCCCTTTCTCTGCATAGTGGAAAATGACATCCTGGACCTACTTTGGTTTCATATGCCTTACAATCCACTTAATAGTCGTCTCCAATGGCTTTTCCAGCAAAACGTCAGTGAAACAAGATAGGTGACCTTTGGATCAGTATTCTTCTGCTTTATCTTGACATACTTAATTGTTCCAAATGATAGATTTTCTAACATGAATCCAAGTAATATGCTAGGGAAAGCATACCATTTTCTTAAAACAAAACATCATAATCAAATTGGAGATAGATTCTTTAGGGGTCCAGGCTGTACCAAAAATACAGCTTGTGTGTGCATAAAGTCAAATATATATATATATATATATATATATATAACAACATTGAGCGGAAGATAAATTCTGATTTCTACCTTAGTGATTCGAGAGCTACATTGAGTGGAAGCAAGCCATGGAACCTGTGCATGAGTTTGGACTCCATTTCCGAGTAAGAAGATAGTTAAATCGTAGGAAAATGATTGAGCAGCATGATGCAGAGGAGACGATCCATCTTCAAGAGGAACATCAAAATCAATAGTTGGAACAATTCCTTCTATCGATACACAAATCCAAACCAATAGCTGAGACAGACGACTACCAAAACTAGAGTTACTATCCTCTGAATTGGCATTGAATGATAGTCGATCAAATGTTAAAAGGAAAAAGCTATAATTCCTTGATTTTGCGTTCGTAATCTGCAGAACTCCATTCCTGCCATGTCTGCTGACGATATACAAACAAGTAAATGAGTCCAAACCATTCAGAGATAGTGCACAAAATCATATTGATCATATGAAGAAGAAAAACAACATATAAAGGAATTAGTTTGAATTCGCACCTCATCCTTGTTTGTTGACATCATTACAAAACCTCCTAGGCAGCAATACTGAAGTACATTTGTGCTGTGTGTAGCAACCAACCAGAAACCCACTCTCATCTGTTCTTCAATTGCACTTTCATTTCCCCAATTTGGAAGTTTATTCAGGATCCATGCAGGTTCTACCACACATGGGAAGAGCGAAACAACAGAATTTTTCGACAAAAAAACCCCTCCTCAGAGAACTGTTCTTGGCAAACTCTGCAACACCATCACCGCAATTCTCAAACTGGGTTTCCTAAAAAAACTGTTCAGCATCGGAGAATTTACTCTCTGAATGGAACCCCTCACCCTCACGCTGAAAACCACCTCCAAGACCGCCGGACTGAATCATCGATATGGGACTCTGTTCCTTCACAACGGCTAGGGCTAGCACCGGATTGTAAATAAATATCCTGGATTAACGGCTAACAATCAGCCCGTTATCTACGCTATTTAGTGGTCATTGGGCCGGGTTCTTCTTTGTTCAGCACATCTTTTGGGCCAAATTTTCAGCTTGCTGGGTTGTATTGGCCAAGGCCCACATGTAATTTCTCTTTATTTTATACAATTTGCTTATCATTCTAAAAAAAACAAAAAAATTTGGAGTAGAAAGAAGCCACACGCATTTTTAACTGGCAATTACATCCTTTTTTAATTTTTTAAAAAATAGTAATATTATTTTAGGGTTGGGACATGTTTTTTTTTTTTTATCTTATTTATGCAAGGAAAATAACTGGGAAACGATTTCTGGGCTGCCAAACAGACTCCAAATAGCGCGAAAATCAGAGTGACAGGATCGCCGTTGCTCTCTTTAGTCGAGAGAAAAATACTTTTGAGAGAGAGATGGGAGGGAAAGGTCAGAGGCGAAGAGAGAAGAACTACAGAGCAGCACACGGGGGGCATAGTCGTCTACCTCCGCCGCCTAATCCCTCCTCCGTTGACGCTCTGCCCTCCAAACTCCGCCAGATTATGGCTTTTAAGAATTTCCCCCAAACTGGTTCTCTCTCTATCTCGTTCCTTGCATTAGTAGCTCTTACTTTATCAATTTGTATGCAATTTTTTTATGCTGATAACTTTCTTTCCTTTTTAGAATATGTTGGGCAAACTAAAATGGGTTTTCTTAGTAATTTCTAGGGTTTCTTTCTCTAGTTTTAGTATCTGAATGAATGATTTTATATTGTTTTAGGATCTGCAAAGGCAGTGGTGGATACCGAGCGGAGGAATAGACGAGATGACGGTGGTGGCAGTTCTGTTAACAAGGTAAGCGTTATACATTTTTGAGTGTTAGGAAGTTTATGTATTTGGATTTTTTTTTTCTGGCATTGTAACTCAGGTTATACTGTTTGTTAGGCCTGAAGTGGTAATTTCTGATTGGATTATAGTGATCCTCTATTTTTTTTTTTCTTTTAATTTCATGTTTAATGTTTGCTTAAGTTTTCAACAAGAAAATCCTACTGTGAAAAATATATATATATATTTGTTTCCAACATGAAAAAGAAAAAAATGAAATGATTGCCCCTCCACCTAGCTAAAGTGTTGTATTGGTAATTACCGAGAAACGGAAAAGAAATAGAAAGAAACACTAGTTCCATTTGATCGAAGCTTGTGATAGCTCAGGTCTGTTGACGAAAATTTTAGTTTTATTTGCTTTTGTGAACCACAGATACTTCTATAAGGGTAACTTGCTTGTATCGTGTCTATGTTAGATACATCAAATACTTGTAAAATGGATACTTCTTGGACAGATCCGATACTTCTTAGGTACTTCGCGACACGAATTTAACAAGTCTTGAAGATTAAATATAACTTTTCAAGTATCTTAGTATAATTGTTAAGAAAAGTTAAGAATTTCTTCAAAAACAGTATTGAGATAAATATCATGACCAATTTAGTAAAGTTGAACTATGAAATATAATTATCAACTTGTTTGTCATAATGTTTTTATAAGGAAATGTTAATAACAAGGGTAAACTACAATGAACTCCCCTGAGATTTGGCCTAATTACAAATAAACCTGAGGTTTGCATTTTTTTGGAACGTGTCCCATGAGGTTTGCCCCAATTTTGCAAAGACCTCCCCTCCGTACCTTTTTGTCAGAAAAAATGGTTGAATTGAGCAAAATGCCCACTCATTTATCCCTAATATTAAATTATTAAGAATTGTTAAAATATCTTGTATGGGAAAAGACTATTTTGACCCATGTTAGATTCCGAAACCTGAATTCCCTTTCTGCCGAAAAAAAAAAATATTCCCTTTCTTTTGTCTTCTTCCTCTCTTCTCGCCACCCATAGCCATAGCCGCCACCACTACCACCACCACAATCATCTCTATCCTCTCTCTTCTTCCTTCGTTTCTCTTTTATCTCAACTATCTTCTTCACTCTCTCTCTTCTCTCCACCCACCACCATGATAAATGGTTATCTGAGTGAATGACTTTCTAAAATTGATGCAATTTTGAAGCGGTGAAAAGCAGGCAAAAGGGGGCAAAGAAAAAGAAAAAGAAGACAGCGGGTGTTCCATCCGCTAGAGCGTCAATTAGTATAGTAGCAAGGATCCCAACGAATTTTCAAGATACAAAACCCAACGAATTTAGGGAATTGAGGAGCAGAGTGTGATCCAACAAGAGGGCTGCAGAATGCTTGAGTGTAGTTGCCGCATGGGTTAGTGATGGTGGTGTTGGGTTTTTGTTTCTCCTTATGAGTCCACCTTCTACGAATGGCAGGGAGAAGAATCCGCTTCTTTGATCGCAGACGGTGTCCCTGTGCAGGCAACAAAACTATTCGTCCCTCTTTGAGAGGTGGCGCACCAGGCAACTGAGATGGATCAACCAAAGAGAGCGGGGCAAACCAGTTGTTTACCACAAGAGCAGAACAAGACGGCCCAGAAATAACTAGCTCGGAGCCTGGCCGAGTCGAAAATCCGCAGCCCAGCTCAGCAGAAGAAGCTTCCGTGCACACAGACACCTTAGATTGGGCCACCTTACCTTTATCCAGCCCACTCAAAACATGGTCATGCACTTCATTGAAAATAGGCCCAAAAATCGGAAAAGTGCCATGACTCCTCTCCACCATGGCCCCATTCGCTGGCCCAAAACCAAGCCCATCTCCTACCAAATCCATCGTAGCCTTCCTTGTCCATTGGAAATTATTCCAATTAGAGACAGCTGGAATCCACTTTGAACGACTCTCTCCCCTACGCCAACCACATGGATTATCACCTCTGCTCCCCCACCCACGCGCTGGATGCACGTGAACCACACCCTGATAGGATCGTCGTTCCCATCCCTGCAAAAAGGCCTGACGGCCAAACCCCAAACCTCCACCCCTCTGTAAATCCTGCCGACCAAAGTTCCGATCACCAACCGTCGAAGACACAGTACTCACCCTCCTTTGCTGAGTGAAGATCTTTCTGAAGCAAGCTGTGTTCCGTTCCCAAAGCTTATCCCTCCACTCCTTCCACCTCTAAAATTCCTCCATCCCTTTCTTACCCATGGATTCCCATCTCAACCACTCCTTCTCCTTAAGCAGGTGAGACCCATCTCCCCCTTTCAAACTGTCACTCGTCAGAACAAGCTGAGGATGTGTCTCCTCCCAAACAGCTACCTTGTAACAAAAACGATTATCATGAACAAAAATGAACGGCGGGCAAGCATGGCCGTCCGACACAGTGATGCGAACCTTCTCAGCATCAATAGAATCATCAGCATCAACACAAATGAAACCTCCACAGAAATCCAACCATCATGAATAGAGCGTGGTTCCACAAGTGAAGAGGAAGGCAGTGTTACCTTCTTCAGCCCTTTCTCTTTCAAAACCTCAGAGCATCCCACCCTAAAATTCCACGAATCCAAGTGAAGAGAAGCCTTTCCCCAGTCACGACATCCCTTCTTAAGCACTCTCTCTGCGTCCGCTTTAGAAGGAAAGCGAAAAAGAAGCAAAGAATCCGACAGGGGCGCCACAACAACCGCCGGCGAGATCTTCCAAACACGTGAAGCCCACGCTGCAATCTGAGCACAATCACCTACATCTTTATCTAAATTTCCCACCAAACATGATTTCAGATCATCTCTTCTCTTACCGACCGAGTCATCATCCAAGAAAATTGAAAACCCTCTGTATGTAGAAGCAGATCTTGCGAACCCACCCTGAAATAGTCGTGGAAGACGAGCCACCTCCAAGAAAGACCGCATAACAAGAGAGAAAAAAGAAAAGCCAAGGAAAGTAGCAGAGGATTTCACCGGAATAGATGATTCCGGTGACTTGTCGGAGCAGTAGGCTTAGGCCGCGTCTCTGTTACAGGGAGTTTTCTCTCTCATAGCCTCCATTTTTGTTTTCTTTAACACTCCATTTTTTAAAATTTATACTTATCTATATTAATATTTTATATATATATATATATATACATATATATATTAATGTGTCCTTGTCGTGTACCTATCCTTCTTTTTGAAAATTTGTGGTGTTGTGTCCGTATCCTTCTTTTTGAGAATTTGTGATTTATATTTTTTCTTCTGCAAGTTTCCTTCTTGGTTGATCTTTCTCTTCTGTGGTTTTGGGGATATTATGTCAGTCGATTTTGGGATGACTTGGATTTCTAAAAATGTGTTAGTTTCTCTTTTTTGCCAAAAGAAAAGGGAAAAAAAGGAAGGAAAGCCTTTCAAAAATTTCACTGAAGTAGCGGATGACCTGAGAGTTCTGCTATTTGCTTTTCCAGGTCATAGATTTTTTTATAGGAACTGAAATATCTCCAACTCTCCAAGTAAAGGCAACTTGATGCACAAGCTGATTGCTGGAAGGCCTTTGTTTTTCACTTCCGGCAGTTACATAACGAAGCCAGAAATTTTGATTGAGAAAAATGTTAATGCATTTGAGCCTTTAGATGGTGAAGTAAAAGACCAAGGCTCTGATACGTCAGTGACTCAGAGCACTCTTGTTAAAAGAAAATCATTCTAGGAGCGATCTAATCCTCAACATGTTCCAATTTTTTAATCTCTATAAACTCACCTCAATTCTATCATACTTTAGATTGTGGCTAACCATTCAACAAGCCAATACTATGAAGAGACCAGTAAGACTTGATTAGATTCAAATGAAGACATACAACTTTGGAGAGAGGCGAGATTTAATGATCATACTAAATATAAAGCTCACAAAATTTTGGTACTACGCATTTCAGTTTTATTTAATGGTAGGAACAATGCCTAAAGTGAACATTTCCCACCAAAAGATCAGTCTAATAATACTAAGTCTCTGGTTAATGGGGCAGTACTTCTTTGTGAGTCTCCACTATTTGAATATGGAACATCATTATCTCGCATTGGTATGAAATGGCTATACTCCCTCTATGAACTAGTGGGAAGATTATAGTGAAGAAGTTGAGACCTACAAAAGAAGTGAACCTGAAGTTTTAAGATAGACTGAGAAGGAGAACAATCTATATGATCCATTAATGATTTGCTAATTACTTAACAGGTTTTATTTTTTTTTATTTTTTATTTTTTTCTCTTGTATATTTCTCTGTAAACCTTAGTTTCGTATATTTATAGTTTTCCATTTACTGTCGATTATTTTGGAATTTGAGTTTCATTCATTTGTGTGATTAATTCACAGAAACATCATTCGGAGGATGAATTTGACTCTAAAACTACTAAATTAAAAGGGGAATGTAATGGTGGATGTTCAACACGACAGCGTGTGGGTCATGGTGATGAGATTGTGGAAAATAATAGCACACATGAAAAGAGAAAGAAAAAGAGAAAAAGAAAGCCAGTAAATGACCTGCGGTTTGAAACAGCAGAGGAATTAGGTGGTGGTGGTTCGAAAAGGCAGGAGCATAAGAAAAAGTAAGTGTTTGTTACAATTTTCTTTTTGTCTTTCTGTTTCTTGGCTTGATTCCTCTGATATCTTGACAACCATTAGATGGTACCTATTTGTTCCACTTCATTGGACTATGTCCTTTGGTAGTAACATTTGAGATTCCTATCCATCTGATAACCCTCAATTCCTTTCTCATCTCGAGTGTTGACAGAAGTAGAGCTGAGGGAGACAAACCAGATGGCTTGGCCTGGTTTCGCTTTTATCTTCAATTCTGACATTAGCTTGTGTAATAAGCCCCATTCTTCATTGAGTCGTGATTTTTCCAATTGTATTACTTTAGTATCAAGTTGATTATCAGGAAGAACAAAAGAACAGGTGTTAGAGGATAAAAGATGAGACTCATTAATCAATTTCCAAAATTTATATCACAATACTGCAGATGGAGAGATTAAAAATGTAACCCCTAATAATGCATAATAGCCATCAAAATTATGCACCACTTCGAATAATCTACTCATGTAAGTAAATTCTGTTTGATTTAAATTACATTAACAATTTTCTCTTAAATATATATATATATATATAGTCTTTCCATTATTTTGGAGTCGACTGAGGAAACAATTTCTGACTACTAATCAAAATGGAATGAATCCCCTAATTTAATTGAACATCTGAGTGCCCATCTGAGTGCCATAGCCAATCTTCCTCTGCATTGAGTTTAGTAAGGTTGCATTGCTTTCCTTTGTCTTCTCATGCTTAACCAATTTTTATGGATACGAACTGGGCTCTCTCTCTCTCTCTCTCTCTCTCTCTCTCACTCTCTCTCTCTCTCACAGAGGATGGTAAGGAGCAAAATGCAACATTCCAGGACTTATCCTCTTTAGTTGTGGTCTTTGTGGTGAACTGGTGATTTGATCTTGTGGCACAGAAATGAAAGAAACAAAAAAAGCTCAGTTCTGCTTCAGGTCTGAAAATTTTAATTTAGAATTTAAATTTGTGTAGGCGTTTGGAAGCAAGGAAAAGGAAACACAAAGGCAGCGAGGCAGAAGAGAATCTGGACTTCCCTGGTTGTGAAGAGATCAAATTTGGAGATGTAGTCAATGCTCCACCAAAGTTGGTCACAATTCCCAAGGTAAGATACTTAATTTAGAATGTTACCTCACAGATTAAAGCTCTTGAGTTCCGTTTACGAGCTTTTTTCTTGTCATGAAGGCATTGAAGACAACCCAAGATGCTTCACATGAGAGGCTCCGTTTACAGGCTGTTGAGGCCTACAGGAACAGGAAAGGATGGGCATCAAGGCCGGGGATACAACTCCCACGGCCCGTGATTACATTGCCATCATTATAGTCAGTGTAAAGCGTGCTTCATCAAATTGTCAACGTCCTTTCTTCGTGCATGTGGAGATGGCTTTGTCAGTAGGGCGTGATTATATTCGAGGGCTTTTGAGTGCCTCTGCAACCCGTAATCAATGGAACTTTTATTTATCTGTTTCATTTCCGAGTACCATGGATTCTCTCAACTCCGGTCGCCTGGAATACATACGGTTGGGATCATTGTATAAGCAGAAGCAATAAACCCTCTGTATTATTCATTTTGAAGTTTCATGATGATTACCAGATTCTCTCTTCTTCAATAACCTTCCACACCTCATCTTACGTTATTTATATATGCATGGTAAAGTACTTAAAAAAGACTAAAAAGAACTCCTGCGCCTTGTGCTTGTCCCATTGTTATATTCCTCCAAAGTTTTGTTAATTATAAAGATACATGTAAAAACACCATTGGGATTTTTTTTTTGCGTGGTAAAGTACTTAAAAAAAAGACTAAAAATAACTCCTGCACCTTGTGCTTGTCTCATTGTTATATTCCTCCAAAGTTTTGTTAATTATGAACGGATATGTTTTTAAATTTTTTTTTTATTTTCTTAATTGGTACTCACACACACGTCTCTTTTGAGATGAACCCCTGACATCTCTTTGGAAAGTAAGAAACTGATACTGCTAGACCACTGGCCTGTTAGTATTATTTACTTCTCTTTTCTAAACAATTTTAAACGAGACCAGTCCATGCATGCATTAAGGATGTTGATCTACAGTTTCTTCTCACCAAGTATGAAGAACAAGGCCATCAAAGCCTGGGCTTGAGTGGACGTCCTTCCATCTCCCAAAAGAAGAGATTGAGGGTTCAAGCCTAGTGGAGTATTTTTTTTTTTTGAAACTTGGAACTCCGTACCACGATAGCACCAGTTAAATCAAAAGTTATAATGGGAGTCTTGGAATTCTAAACCGAGACATACTAGAGCCGAACCCCATACCTTACCACCTTTACCAAGCCCGTGGGGGCTAGTGGAGAGAGAGAGAGACAATAAATTAGTTGGCTAAATTAGGTACTGATTGCTGCTTCTAACTACCACATTTAATATACGGCAGACAGATTGCTACTTCAAACTTCCACATTTAATATACAGCAGACAAATCGTACATTTATATGGGTGTGTGGCTTCTTAATCTATGGAAGGCACGAACATGGAGTCCCCCATCAATGTGAAGAGTGATCATTGTCCTGTAATTGACAGCTTTCTTGTCATCACTCAGTTTGAACACAAAACAGCCTAACAAGACTGCTGCGAATATCTTCATCTGCCTATAAGCAAATTCCTTGCCCAGACAAATTCGCGGTCCTGCCTGTTAATCAGCATAAGAATTTACTCAGTTTTTCCAACAAAGACTAATAACTTGAAAACTAACAAGGCTGAGCCACATTTGATGGTGAAATAGCTTAAAGGTAATATGTTGTAGATGATATATTAGTCAAATGAGGAAAAGATCTCTCCTAACCTGGAAGGCTGTAAATTTAAACGGGCTTTCTTGCCGGAAGATGCCACTCTCATCAAGCCATCTTTCTGGTTTAAATTCTTCTGCATTATCACCCCATATGAATCTCATTCTCCCCATTGCGTATGGTTGGTAAGCCACCATATCCCCTTTTCTCACACTAAACCCATCCGGTAGAGTATCATCCGAAAAGCATATCTTTGCATCCTGTAATCAGGGAATATGGGAACTCATAGATCACATTGAAATAATCTCGACATAACTTGGAACTTATGAACTTGGAGAACTTACTTCTTGTTCCTAAGGATATGATTCAAATATATTGGCTATAAGTAGGAAATGCATAGCCACAAATTATAGGTAAGAATTTCATTACCACTGGTACTGAAGGATAGAGTCTGAGAGTCTCAGTCAATGCTGCATGAAGATATTGCATCTTTTCGAGAGCTTCCTCACTTAAACTGGCTGCAAAATTGGCAACGTCTGTGATCTCTTTCATGTTGGTTGCTTCTTTTATTTCTTGTGCCAACCTTTCCTGTATTGCAGGATGCTTGCAAAGCATGTAAATGAACCACGAAAGAGCGGCAGCTGTTGTGTCTTTTCCAGCAATTATGAAGTTCAGTATTATATCTCGTAAGTACTCCGGATCTGTTTCACTCAACTGCAGAAACCTTGACAAAATGTCTTCTTTCTCGAGCTGAAAATGGCATATATAATATGATGAAATAAAATCAGGTCTTTGAATTTGATGAGGTAGAGAAGCTATGTAGTGTTCACTTACAGAAGAATCATCTTGTGACTTGTTCAATTTCTCAATCTTGCCACGAATCAGCTTATACACAAAATCGTCAACCAATTTCATATTCTTCTTTAGCTTTGCTTCCGATCCAATATTCAGAGCTTTCTTGATCTTCCATGAGATATCAACATATCGCAGAAGAGTCGTTGCACTTGAATCATCAAAAGCATTGCTAAATTTGGCGCCTTCTTCACTTGAACCACACATGCTGTCTAGTTCAACTCCAAATGCAACTTTGAATATCGAATCCAAGGTTGATTTCATAAACAGATCCTACATTGGTCATTTGTATTAGTTTTTTTCCCTGAGAAAATATCAAAAGTGAGTAAAACAAACTCACTTGAATATCCATTGTTTGGTTGGAACTTGCAGCTTCAGACACTATATTAGCTAGTTTTGCCACATTTTTTCTGAAGACTGTGCTGCTAAAGTCCCTTAGTACCCTTGTGGAGAATTCATAGCTCGAAACCTTTCTCTGCTGACGCCACTTGTCACCGTCAACTGTGAAAATCCCATCCCCTAATAGATCCCTTAAAATGGTGTAATTATACTCTCCCTGCACATAGTTTCAAAAAAAAAAAAATGAAATATTTGAAGTTCCAATGTTTTTATTGAAAGCCATGATTTAAAATAAAGGCATAATAGACAAGAAATTATTACATAGTCCCGACCAATCACAATATGACACGCGAGCAAAAATATGAATAAAACTGACTTGTTCGCTTGCGAATTGTGATTATTCGCTTGCGTGTCGAGTTGTGATTGGCCGGATCATGTAAAAAAATTCTCCATAATACACCCCCTTTCCCATGGTCTGTCTAATGGAAACTAGGGCTTAAACAGAGATGTAGCAATTTCACGGTCATATATAAGCTTCCAAGGTCTAGTTATGTCGATTTAATAAAACTGAAAATTTTCTATGAAACTCCCTGTAGAAAAGTAAATAAGTATAGTGCATCAAGACCAAAAACATTTTTCTCTAATTCTCCTAATTATGACTCAGATCCAGGTTCAATAAAAATTCACTATAATCCACATCTATGATTAGTTATAATAGGAGTGCTAATATTCCTCGTTTTTTTTCCGGCTAACAATTGCTTGCTTGTTATATTTGACCATTTAACTGTCAATTGAATTTTCATTTAAAAGCAACATCATATTTCAGTAACTTGATAAAAGCCATTAATTTTTGCCTACATCAAAGTGAATGTTTTGTCCCAGTTAGTCTATTTGCCTGATCTTTCATGAAAATACAGCATATATATATATAAAGTATAAACACACACATGCACACATATTATTGAATTCCCAATATTAGCATCTTCCAAGACATGCAGAGAGCAATCAATCAGAGAAAATTGAAATCAGGGCATACCTTGCCATAATTTTCAAAGTTTGTTTTGAGCATATACTCGACGTTTGCGGGGTCCGCCGTATAGATCTCATTCCTGAAAGGGCTGATCAGCCTGTAAGTCCTGTACTTTCCGGCAAGGTCAGTCATGTAGTGGTGTACCCTGTTGAAGTTAATTAGCTGGTTGAATATGGTGCCGCCAATTGGATGATACTTTTTCTTGCCCTGTTTTTGGTGTAATTTGTGGATGAGGATGAGAAACGCAAGGATAATAGATAGAGCAGTGGTTGCTATGGAGATGGGGTTGGAGAGAAAATCCATGGAGGCCATGTTTGGCAGTGAAGAGACTAGAGAGAAGGCAGTCAATAATAGTCAATCGCTATATATGCAACAGAGATTACTGTGGTGTGTGCAAAACAGATAAGCTATCCCTAGTTTAAAAATGACTAGTACCGAATTTAAAAATGGAAGTATCTGTAGTTTGCTTGTAAAGGTTGCGTAAAGGTCACGTGCATTGCTGATGGGTATGATATGATAAGGCTTTCCCACGTCAATGCGTTGGTTTTCTTCAGATTTGGTAACATATTTTATGTAATTGCAAGATACTCTTTGGATTATTTGTATTACTGTTCAGCCCCTCAACTATCCAAACCTTGCATCTTGACCCCCTTTAGTCACCAAACTTCACTTTCCGACTGTCAGAGGGTCAAAATTATTTATTTATTACCACTTGTTAATTTAATATAAAATTTGTAAAATATTATTAGTGTAAAATGTTGAGAATACACTCCAACAAGTTGACATCTTGCAATTAACTAATACTTTCAGAGAGGGTTGCACTTTTATCTAATAATAATATAACAACAACTCTTGTTCTAATAACAAATAGTTCGGGGCAATTGAGCTCTAAGAGGTCCCATGTGCACCAGATTTTCCACAACTATTTTCACTGTTGTTGGTCTCAATGACAGTACCAAACTTGACTCATTCATTGACAGTTCTTCTTGGTCATTCCCACGGACTCTCACTGCTTTAATCCCAGAATTACTGCACATTCAGCCACCACGTCCAGCTATCACTGACAAGAAGGTCTGGATTGCCTCTACTACTGGACATTACAGCTTCAAACACACTGCTGCCCGCTTAGCAGGGCAATTTACCAAGGTGCCATGGTATAACATGGTGTGGAAATCCCCAATTATACCCCATATGAAATTCAACTGGTGGTTGGCAGTTCAATCTAGACTGCCAACACTTGACAGCAAATACATGGCTAAACATCAAAATATATGTGCACTCTATTCCATCTCATCAAATCGTATGGCCACCTCTTCTTCAGCTGCTTCTTCATTTTACCAATTTGAAGGTATATCAAGGACAAATGCCACTTCTCAACTGCAATTACTAATTGAAGCAATCTAGTTATGCTCACCAGCTACCTGTGGAAGATCAATTCTCCCCAAAATTTGGTCCGAAAGATTTGTCTCTCTTCAGTGGTTTACCACACTTGGGAAGAACGCAATAGCAAAATATTCAGGAAAGAGAAATCTTCACAAAGAGTGGTGCTGGCCAAGATCACTTCCTCTATCACATCAATTCTCAGACTTGGGTTCCTAAAGGATTGCGCTCAAAGGCGGATCTAGCCTTTCTTAATGGGATGGACTAATTTTGGATTGGCTAATTTTGAACTGGGCTACTATAAATATATATATATTTCTTATTTTTTATTTTTTTATTTTTTATTTTTTGGGCTAGGCTTAAAGTAGTATGGTAAAAAAAAAAAAAAAAATTTTTGGGGTGGGCTGAAGCCCAGCTTCGCCTACCCCTGGATCTGCCTCTGATTGCGCTGCTTCGAGGAGAATCCTCGCTTAATGGAATCTTCCTCCTCCTTCTTGTAAACCTCCTCCCCGTCCTCCAGATTAATTCAACTATGACAACAACCAGACCTTGAATCGGGCACCGGAATGTGGATAAGACGATCTCAATTAACGGTTGAAATGACAATTATTTGATTGCTCATCTTTTGTTCCTTTGGCTGGGCTTGTCCCCTAGATTGCCTACTTGGGCCTATTTTACTTATGGTCTTGTCATGGGCTATGGCCCCAATCGTGTACATATTTAACTTTATACATATAAGTTGCTACATTTTCTGGAAAAAAAAAAAAAAAAACAAATAGTTCTGGAATTTTTTTGAACTTTTGTCTAATAACCAATAATTTGAACAGTTAGAAAGTGAAGTTTAGTGACTAAAGAGGGTCAAAATGATTTTTTTTAATAGTTGAGGAGCCAACGTGCAATAACAAATAGTCATATATGAGGTATGTTTACCGAGAGTAAGGTGTTGTTTGATAAAACTGAAAATTAAGCACTGAAAACTGTAAGTACTGAAATATGAAGTGTTGAATGTATTAATCTGAAACCTATTTGATATTGTCTTATTTTTATATTAAGTTTATTTATAAATGTAAAAACTGAAATCTGAATGTTGTATGTATTATATTTTTGCCCTCAATTATCTTCTACACGTACAAGATACTATATATATATATATAATATAATATAATATAAACACATATATAATTACGTATTTCACCAAAAAGTAATATATCAATTTGACAATGGACATTAATGCCCGATCACAAAATACCAAAATCAAAACATAAAACATGTAAAGATGTACCTATAAAATAATTCTATTCAGGAAATACTTATGTTACCTTGATGGAATCCGTATCAATTCAATTTTCACTTGACTATTTTAATTTAAGCGCTTAATCTATAATTAATATATTATTACGTTTGTTTGTATAATAGTCAATCAAAACTTATTTGTTCTCGTCTAACTTGAACATGCAAAATATTTTCATGTAAATCTACGCTGTTGAGAGGTAAATCAAGCACAAATATAAAATTTTGTAGATAAAATTGACAATAAAATGAAATAAAATAATATGAAGTGAATAAATTATGAAAATGAAATATTTATGAAAAGAGGTTAGAATTCATGCATCCAATTTATTTATAATAATTTTTCACCATATAGGGTTTATATTAGAGTAAACTAAACACGACTTGTGCTTTTAATATTTAAAATTATTTAAGGGTAAAATTGATATTAATAAAATATTTAAAACTTAAAATCACTCACCGTGTTCTGCGACAAGCGATAAGCCAACTCCATGACGCTAAAATTTTGACTTGTTTTAAGGCGTGCAGAATAATTTTAGAGATAGCCTAAATCGTAAACAAAAACACTGTGTTAAGCACTAAACAACGTTATCAAATAGGCCGAGTAGTTCATGTGGTTTTTTTTTTTTTTTTTTTTGGCATATTTGCCTAAATAAAATGTATTTTTCCCTATTAGCGTAAATTAGCGAGAAAAGAAAAGAAAAATAAATTTTTTAAGATTTTTAGTTAGTGTGAAAAGGAAAATTTTTAGGAAAGTAATATTCCCGTAACTGTTTGATTTTCCTCATAATGTTTCCTCTTTGCGTGAAAGTTATATCATTATATATTAATTTCCTCTTATACTCTTGTGTAAAATGTTTCTTTTTATTTCTTCATACTTACAAAAGGAGAGTTTTCTTACATAAATTAATATTCTTAAATTGATTACAACTCTTTTACTTTTGAAATTAAAATTCTTCGTTACACCTGCAAAACAAAGTAAACTAATTTAATAGCAAGTCTTAATATAAAATGAAAACTTCCGAAAAAAAAAAAAAATTTATATAAAAAGACATATACATATTTAGACATAAATATTTCTATATAAATCCAATTTATATATTATTTTATCACTACTATTATTATTATTATATTCATAAGGGTAATTTAATTGTATATATTATTTTACTAATATTATTATTATTTAATTGTATATATTATTATTATTTTATTATTAAATTCATAACGGTAATTTTGACATATAAAATTATTTTTCTTTCATTCTTTTGCTGTCCAAACTAATTAAACAACATTTTCTCACAAGTTTTTTTAAAAAAATTCTTATTAACCAAATACATAATAAAAAACTAATTTTTACTTCATTTTTTTTTTTTTTTCTAGCTAACCAAACGACCTAATAATTTTGGAATAGTTAGGACGAAGTATAGTGACCGTTGATTTTGGGTTTTATCGGAACGGTTAAACGATGAAAATTCTGGTGACTCGTCGAACATGGTAAGCAAAACTCTCTCTGCACACGCTTTCTCCCTCTAAATTGACTAATTCTTTATTCAATTTACTCTCAGAGATGAGTTTCTTCAAAGGGCTCATCGACTCTTTGGCCTCGCTTGTCTTGTCCAATTCGTCAGCTCCCCATGACTCCCAACAAAACCCTAACTCTTCCATTAATCAAACCATGGACGGCTTCGCTGGGACATCGGTTTCGAACGATAGGACTGCGTATAAGATCAAAGGGTACTTCGATTTGGCCAAAGAATTGATCGATAAGGCCGTTAGGGCCGAAGAGTGGGGTCTGTATGATGATGCGGTTGCCCATTATCAGAACGCTCAGCGCATACTGATTGAGGCCACTTCCACCACCGTACCTTCATACATCAGCTCTAGGTAAGAAAATTTCACCTGACTATCTTATTCTATATATCGTTGTTGTTGTTGTTGTTGTTTTTTTTTTCTCTCTCTCTCTCTCCCTCCCTCTTAGTTTCTATTTTATATAGCTATAATCATTTTTGTTCACAGTTACATCAGTTCTGACAGCATTTCGATTAAAGGCAAAAGATAAACCAAAAATTAAGAAGGGTTAACTTTTTAGTAGTTGTGTAGTAGATTCTTGTGATGATGTTTTAATAAATGGAACTGTTTCCTAAAGAAAATTGAAATGCTATTGCAACATGTGGTTGAAAACTTTGTTGCTTGACATATTGGTTTCATTTGGTTAAATGAATAGATTTGGCCTTCTCATGAGAGGGACCTCTTAGGAGCATTACTTTATTTCTTATATAATTAAATGCATTCATTTGAAACCCATCAATCCAAGTGGAACATTGGTTTTCTTTAAACTATGTTTAATCTTTCAAGCTGTTGTACTATCTTTTTTATCCAAATAGGTGGTGTATTAACATAGTTTTGTGCTCTATTTCCTTGGCAACTCAATGACTTTTTAAAATTTTTTTTTTCTTTTTCTTGTTAACAGTGAACAAGAGAAGGTGAAATCTTATTGGCAGAAGATATCAAAATGGCAGGGCCAAGTTTCAGAGAGACTTCAAGCTTTAAGTTGGCGAACAGGTTCAACTCTGATCCTTTTGCGACTTAACAATCATAATTATCTTTATCTATTTGGAAACTAGAGGAGACTGTTTATGTATCCTTTTGTTTCTTTTTATACTTCTTTTTTTCCCCTCCAGGTGGCGCAGCCAGAAATAAGGTATGCATTGGTTTGACCAAGTGTAAAGTGTGTATATTATTTTCTTTGTTGAAGCCAAAGACAAAAGTGTCACTGGCAACCTGGAGTAATCTGTTCCTGTTTATCGGACATTATAGATATTAGGCATGGACCTCATAAAATGATATTGAAATTGAAAATTGATTTGAAGAAATAGGAGACCAAGAAATTGTGGATCCTTTCCTTCTGTAGTGGAAAAGCATGGCATGATATAGTTTGCATATTCAATAGTCATTGAGAAGTTAGCTTTGTTTTACTGGTATTAAACAGCCCTGAAAAGTTAGATACTACTCAGGCTAACGGTTGGTATATTGTGCTTATTGAAGGAATCTGTAGCATATAACTTCCTACCTCTCTGTAGCATTCTGTTATGAGTTTTGTAGGAAGAGTTCACAGTATCTTGGTAAAAGTTGAATCAAGCTGTGCATTTGTTATTCTAGTGCCCAAAATGCAAGGAAGCGTGACAACATACTTCCCTGTGGAGTGAAAATCATATAACAAGTACTTGAGTAGTGATCAAGTTGCATCCAATAAACCTATCTTTCTTAATTCAGTTGTTTTTTCAAGAATATATACACACATATATATATATATATATATATATAAATTAACTTACATTCTCCTTTTGTGGGTTTTCTTAATGCTAATGATGTTCTGATTTTTGAACAAGTGTTTTTACTTTCTATTTTTTCCCTTTGGTTTTCTTTGATGTTTTTGTGGATTCTTGAGCATTATAATGTTGATTGATTATATTACTGCTTTCCTATATTATTTAAATATGTCCTCTGCAGAGTATCAAAGCCCATGGACAAGCTGCAGCAATTCCATCAACGGTGACAAGTGCTAGAAAAAATGCATTGCGGAAGTCTCCTGGTTCTTGTAGTTTTGGTTCGGTTGTGAGAAATCAGACTGATAAAGTTGTAAGCTCAAAACCCATACGACAATCTGGTACTGGCTATGATGCAAAATTGGTTGAAATGATAAACTCTGTGGTAGTGGATAGACGTCCTTCCGTTAAATGGGATGATATTGGTTAGAAACTAAAACATGCTTTGGTTTGCACATTATTTCATTTCCTTTCCCTTGTGATTTCTACTTCTAGTAAGGTACAAATTTCTCATCAAAGTTTCTTGCAGCTGGCCTTGAAAAGGCAAAACAAGCTTTGCTTGAAATGGTAATTCTACCAACTAAGAGAAGAGACCTGTTTACTGGCCTTCGTAGACCAGCTAGAGGTAATGTTGTGTGAGGCTTTTGCCTTCAAAGAACTATATTGTTGCAGCAGAAGAATTTGTTTCACGAGTGAGTCCTGGATTTAATTTTCAGGTTTGCTTCTTTTTGGTCCACCTGGTACTGGGAAGACCATGCTTGCCAAAGCAGTTGCTTCAGAGTCAGATGCAACGTTTTTTAATGTTTCTGCTTCTTCTCTAACATCAAAATGGGTGTGTCCCTGTCCTCGTGGTCTCCCATATCAAATTTGAGCTTTTAGAGAAGTTCTCATTTTCTTATTTCGCTTTTACTAACATAGGTGGGAGAGGGTGAAAAGCTTGTTCGGACTCTTTTCATGGTTGCTATATCCAGGCAGCCATCTGTAATATTTATTGATGAAGTAAGCTACTCTTTCTTGAACATAATTGCAATGGTCGTTTCTGACATAATGCTTTCTTCTTCTATCTTACATGTCAGATCTGCTATACATATGCTATTGCTCGCTTATAAAAGCAAACCACTAAATTACTGGTGCTCATATGTTGTTGACAGTCTGGAGAACTTACAGCCATTATGGGTGAATAATTCATTTGTTACTTTTGGAGTGCTCATGATTTAACTCAAAATTTTAATTTTTTATTTAACTCAGAAGAATCTAGAACCTCGTCATTCTCTATATCCATTTGTATTTTTCTATTCTCATCCAACCCAAAATTATCTGTTGTTTCTGTTTTATCTCCTGCCCCATTAATTGTCTACTGCCCCATGAATTTAGTTCTTTCTTGACTCTCCAACATAATATTCTAGTTGATCATGTTCTCATTTTGAAGTTCAGTAAATTTTATATATTTTTTATTTCAGTTATCCTTTTCCGATAGTTGACTCCCTTATTTTTTTTTGGCCCTTCACACACACACGCACACACAAAAAAAATAAATAAAAAAAAAAATTTACCAATAGCATTGCACAATTATGACTGAAAAGTTAGACTAATTAAGCAGTATATTGGGAAATTGATGATTGATAACCTTCTTTTTCTTGTTCTGGAAAGAAAATCCTAGTATTTCATGTGCATCCTTTTGTGTGTCAACATTTGTTGGTGTTAACAGATCGATAGTATCATGTCTACAAGGTTGGCTAATGAGAATGATGCAAGCAGAAGGTTAAAATCGGAGTTCCTAGTTCAGTTTGATGGGGTTACTTCAGATTCTGATGATTTAGTAATTGTAATTGGTAAGTTTAACATTTTAATTTGACAAAAGACGAACCTAATTACTTAGGATCAGTAATATGAGCTTCTTTTTTTCAATTTTGCTTTATGGCCTTACCATCTATTGAGTTAATTTATTTTCTCATAGCTTAGTTCCACACTCTTTTGGTATTTTCCTTGTCCTTTAGCTCCTATAACTTAGAACTTATCATTCCTTGTCATGCTGATAATGACCAGTCTATCCTAATCAATTGATATAAGTTAATATGGAGTCTTGGGCTGTTGAAAGTTTATTTTGTTTATGACGCCCGTTGTGAGTGGAGGACAGCTGCTCCACCACGTGCTGAGTCACGTGATCCTCAGGGTTTTTTGAATGTTGATTCTGTTGGGCCAGATGATGTTGGGCCTATCCAGCGAGGGGCTCGTGAGGTGGGCTCGAAAGTGACTGGGTGGGCTACGCATGAGTGGGGTGGGTCTGGGCCATCTTCTGGGCCGGGGCAGCCATCGAAGTCCGTTAAGCGGGATGGACGACTTAAGCCCTCTGGGGCACTTGTTTCTTATGGGCCCATTCAGATTAAGCCAAGATTGGCCAAGGATAGGGTGGTTAGATGGGGCCCAAACAATCGTCTTTCAATCTCATTTCAAGGTGGGCAGCCCAAACCATCTTCAGAAGTGGTTCACAGCCGAGATATTCACGAACCTCATCCAGACACGACACAGAGAAGATCGGCCTCGCGATCTTGGTCGAGGAAGGAGAAGATGAACTGGGCGAAGGTGAGCTTGAGCAGGAGGAAGGGGGCTGGGGCTTGTTCGAAGACTTTCCGGCATGGAACATGTTGTCAAAACCTGCTCTTGGGAAACAGGTTTGATCTTCTTCAGTCCGGGTTTTTGGGTGATGATGAGAATGGCGACTGTGATTCCATGAAAGAGGATGGCCTTTCTTCGAGCTTCTCGCAGCAACCCAGTAAGAAATGGACCAGAAATGACAAAGAGAAGTGGGTCGCCCGTAAGGTTCGCCATTCGCGTCCAGGTATGTCCTCTTCCCCTCATGTTCGGTACTCTCCATCTGTTTCTATCTCTACTTCTACTCCTCCTTGTGACATGTTGAGAAGTAAAGGGAGGAGGGGGAGCGGGGAGGTCCTTGATGGGAGGCAACAGAGGTTGTCGCCTGTTCTTGAGGTTGACTCGGTGGATGTGATGAGCTCTACGGTTGGCTCTCATATTGGGGTTTTTGGGCCATCAAAAAGGGATGGGACGGTTTGTTTGTCTGGTGACATGGATTACGACTAGTTTTGCGTCGGGATTGCTGAGACTTGTTCGTAGTTTTCTTCCTCTTCTCGGTTCATTTATTCATCAGGGGAGGAGATCGGTTGGCCGGCCAAGCCTCTTTTGGGTGGAACGGAAGGGCTGTGTTCATCTTTGAAAGGTGGCCCAGTGACTTGTTTGAAGGGTTTTGGTGACTGTTTGTGTGGGCAAAGATATCCGTATTTCCCTCAGCGATGAATCAGCCTCTCTTTTGGTGAAGGAGTTGCAGAAGCACAGATTCTCGCCTGATGATCAAATTGTTGATGGTAACCCAGACCCTTTCATCCTGGAAGGTGTGTTGGACTATGGTGAGGATTGGATGTCACATGTCGAGGAGGCAGTGGAGGCCAAGGGAGGTGAGGAAGATGGGAGCAGGATGGAACAGGGTAGTTCTCTTGATGGTGCGTAGGCAGGAAGGGGAGGATACTGGAAAGGAATGGGTCATGGCTAATATCGGGGCCACTAGTGAACTGTTGGGTGTCTCTTGCAAGGGCAATCGTGATTAGGCCTTAGCAATTCTTCAGGCCACGGCAGAAGGGAGAGAGGGGGAGATGATTCAATTTCCAGAAGAAGGAGCAGGAAGAAGAAGAACCTTACTCCGTGGAGAGGGGAAAGGGAGCTAAGGAACCTGTGTACAGATGTGAACTATGATAGGATGATTTTTTTTGGGGGGGGGGGGGTAGAGGGGTAGTGATAAGGGGGTAGGGAAGGGTAAAGGGGTGATGGGAGTGATTGTTTCCTCATGAAGTTACGACTTTTATCTTGGAATGTCCGTGGTCTTAATGATCCGGGCAAGCGAAAGGTGGTGAATATGGCTATGAGGAATGGGGGGTGCATTTGGTGCGTCTTCAAGAAACAAAGATTGATTCTACGACTGATCGTGTGGTGAAGAGTTTGTGGGGTAATCGGTTTGTTGAGTGGGAGGCGCTAGATTCTGTCGGGACATCTGGCGGTGTTCTCCTTATACGGGATAGGAGATGGATGGCTAAGGTGGATATGTGTCGGGGGAGATTTTCTCTGTCTTGTGCCTTTGTGATGGAGGAGGATGGTTTCATTTGGGCCTTTTCTGGGGTGTATGGGCCGGTTGATGATGGTGTGAGAGAGGGGTTGTAGGAGGAGTTGAGCGGGGTGAAGGGGAGGTGGTCTCTTCCTTGGTGTGTGGCAGGAGATTTTAATGTGGTTAGGTCCCCAGCGGAGAGATCTACAGGTGGTCTGTGGACTCAGGCTATGATGCACTTTTCTGATTTTATTGATGGCCATCAGCTTATTGATCTTCCTCTTGAGGGAGCTTCTTTTACTTGGTCCAGTGGAAGGGAAGCACCAACCTTTTCTCGCCTTGATAGATTTTTGATTTCCGGTGACTGGGAGGAGAAGTTTCCGGATGTTGTTCAAGCTGTGTTGGCTAGGGTGACGTCGAACTACATCCCCTTGGTTTTGGACTGTGGAGGTTTGAGATCTCGTAGCACTCCTTTCAGATTTGAGAATTTGTGGCTTCGAGCGGATAATTTCCAGCGGTCTGTGCACTCTTGGTGGGAAGAGAACCTGGTGGTGGATACGTCGAGTTTTATTCTTGCAGGAAAGTTTCGACTTCTGAAAAATAATCTCAAAAGGTGGAATAAGGAGGTGTTTGGGAGTTTGGAGTGGAGGAAGAATAGGGTATTGGCTGATATTGCTGAGATTGATAGATTGGAAGGGGAGGGTGTTCTTTCTGAGTCTCATCGTATTAGGAGAGCAGCTTGTAAGGCAGAATGTATGGAGTTTTGGAGGAAATCTCGTGGCGCCAGAAATCTCTGGCCTTGTGGCTCAAAGAGGGAGACCGGAATACTAAGTTTTTCTATAGAACTGCTAATGCTCATAGGAGGGGCAATCACATTGGGCGGATGTGTGTGGATGGTACGGTCTTGACTACGGAGGAGGAGGTGCGAAGCGATATTGTCTCTTTCTACCAAAGGCTTTATTCTGAGCCTCTTCGATAGAGGCCACGTCTTGATAGTCTTCACTTTGATTCTATTTCTGCTTTGGAAAGGGATGGGGTGGAGAGTCCATTTTCGGAGGAGGAGGTGTTGAAGGCTCTAAAGAGCTGTAATGGTGATAAGGCTCCAGGCCCAGATGGTTTTACTTTGATATTTTTGTTGGAGAGCTGGGAGGTGGTTAGGCATGAGGTTATGAGCACCTTTCATGAGTTTCATTCCATGGGGAGGTTTGAGAAATCGCTGAATGCATCCTTTATTGCCCTCATTCCTAAGAAGGGCGGTGCTTCTAATGTTAAGGATTTTAGACCAATCAGTCTAATTGGGCGCATTTATAAGCTCATTGCGAAAGTCCTTGCGGTTAGGTTAAGGGAGGTTCTGGATGAAGTTATTTTTGAGTCCCAGAATGCTTTCATTGGGGGTAGATAGATCCTGGACTCCGTTCTTATTGCCAGTGAATGTGTAGATTCTAGACTTTGCATTGGGGCTCCTGGTGTTCTTTGCAAGCTGGATATCGAGAAAGCCTATGATTATGTTTGCTGGAATTTCATGTTTTATTTGTTAGAGAGGATGGGTTTTGGTGAGAGATGGAGGAAATGGATTGTTACATATGTTTCCATTGTCAGATTTTCGGTGTTGGTGGATGGATCTCCTACGGGGTTTTTCGGCAGTTCTCGCGGCCCGAGGCTGGGGGACCATCTCTCCTCGTTCTTGTTTATTATTGTTATGGAGGCCCTTAGTAGGTTGATGAGAAGGGCTGTGGACTTGGGTTTCATTAGGGGCTTCAAGATTGGCCCTGAATCGGTTCAGCAGATGGAGATCTCTCACTTGCTTTTTGCAGATGACACTAATGTTTTCTGCTACGCAGAGGTGTCCCATTTGAGGTATCTGAGATGTGTTTTGGTTTGCTTTCAGGCCGTTTCTGGTTTGAAAGTCAACGTGTGTAAGAGTGTGTTTGTCCCTGTGGGGGAGGTTCAGGAGGTGGACACTTTGGCTGCTGTTTTCGGGTGTGGGACGCAACGCTTCCCTATCTCGTACTTGGGTTTGCCGCTGGGGGACTAAGGGACTCGGCCAAGAGGGTTGGGACCTAGTGATTGAGCGGGTTAAGAGAAGATTAGCTGGTTGGAAAAAGCAATATCTCTCCAAGGGTCTAGTGATATAATAGGTAAAGTTACGTTAGTGAAGAGTACTTTGTCAAGCCTTCCAACGTACTTTCTTTCGCTTTTTCGGATTCCAGCCTCTATTGTTGGAAGACTTGAAATGCTTCAACGAAACTTCCTTTGGAGGGGTCGTGGAGAGGAGTTTAAGTATCATCTTGTCAGATGGGAGCAGGTTTGCAGGCCTTTTCAATTGGGAGGGCTTGGGATTAGGAGATTGGCCCCTTTCAACAGTGCTCTCCTTGGCAAATGGCTTTGGAGGTTCGGCAGTGAAAGACATAGATTATGGAGAAGGGTCATTTCTTGTCGCTTTGGGGAAGAGAGAGGGGGGTGGTCAGCTAGGCCAGTCAGGTCTGCTAGTGGAGTGGGGGTGTGGAGGGTCATTGGGAAGGGGTGGGATGAATTTTCCAAACATATTAGATTCAAAGTTCGGGATGGAAGGAATGTCCGATTTTGGGAGGACTCATGGTGCGAGGATAGGCCATTGGTTCTTCTGTTTCCAAGGCTGTTCAGGATTGCTATTGACAAACATGCTATGGTTGTTGATTGCTATCGCCATGATAGCGGGAGGTTGTCTTGGGATGTGCGATTTCGGCGATCTTTTCAGGATTGGGAGTTGGATGATGTCACTGGTTTGTTGGCTCTCTTGTATAGACAGGAGGTGGAGGGCACCGGGGCGGATTCTCTGATTTGGGTGCCTTCTACAGAGGGGATATTCCAGGTCCGGTCCTTTTTTGTGCGTCTCTCTGGTTTTCATGGTACCACCTTCCCGTGGAAGATGGTGTGGCTGTCTAAGGCGCCTTTTAGGGTGACCTTTTTTGTGTGGACTGTAGCTTGGAGTAAGATTCTGACTTTGGACAATTTGAGGAAGAGAAGACATATCATTGGTAATCGATTCTGTCTTTGTAAGATTAATGGGGAGTCCGTGGATCACCTTCTGCTACATTGTCCTATGGCCCATGAATGTTGGAGTCTTTTTTTTTTGGTTTGTTTGGTATCCATTGGGTCATGCCTCGGACTTCTCGGGAATTGCTGGATATTTGGAGGGGCCAATGGGTGGGGGCTCAGGTTAGAGACTTCTGGAGGGTGACCCCTTTTTGCGTTTGGTGGAGCCTTTGGAAAGAGCGGAATAGAAGATCTTTTGATGGGAAGGAGTCCTCCATTGGGGCGCTGAAATTTTCTATTATTTGTACTCTTTTTTGTTGGGGTTGGGGGAGAGATTATTCTTCTCTTGAGGATATTGTGGAATTTTTGGGTTCTTTGAGTTCATAGGTTCTGTTTTTTGTGTACAGCTTGGGACGCGTTCCCCTTTTGAACATTTTCTAATACATTTTACTAAAAAAAAAAAAAAAAAAGTTTATTTTGTTCACTTGCTTTTCTTTCATCTTGTATGAAGTCTCTTGGAGCCTAATATGTTGGTCTTTTATTTATTTATTTTCTTTCATCTTTATCACATCTAGACCCATGAACATCATATCTATATCCTTTGTTATGTTAACTTGGACAAGAAAGTCATGCTTTGACATCTTACATTCAGACTCTGTTATACATTTGTGTTTTTGTGTTTGAATAAATAAACATGTTTTTTTCCTTATATATTTGTGCTTTACACCTTTGAGACTGCAACAGCAGATGAAAATGATTTCAATTATTAAAGTCAGAGTTGGGGACACAGTGAAGCCAAAATTGCAGAATCAAATAATTTTAGGTTCCTGCTTCTTGTTGCCTCCTGTGTAATTTGACCCAACCAATTTCTTTTGATATAGCTGTTGTTCATAACTACAAATATGGAGGGGGAGTCATAGGGGCAAAGCCATTAATAAATAAATGGATGTTAATGTATTAATTTGGTCACACATATGGTTATTCCTCCTTTTTGTTAATTTACCTGTCGACATGATAATGCAGGTGCAACTAATAAGCCACAAGAATTGGATGATGCGGTTCTTCGGAGATTGGTTAGTATGCCATGCAATGATCTTCTCCATTTTTTTTAGGAGCTTGAAGTATGAATTGCTTGTAGATAAATAGTTCTTGGAATGTAATCTTATGAATTTGTTACCATTCTTATGTTGCATTATGCTTAATATTTTGTGGAAAATATGTGATGGTAATAGGAGTGTATATTGTGACTGGCTCTACCCTTCATTTGGATGCAATATTAGGCAATTCCTGTACATTTAGTTCATTTCTCCGTTTACTGTATAATTTTTTTTACTATACCATGACCGATAAGCCAATAGATAGGTTTCCAATTGGCTCCATATATTGTGGTGGCATCTTGTTGATAATTCATAAGCAATGTGAACTGAGGCATTCATGCAGGAATTGGAGTTCTGGTATCATTTTTTCAATTCTCTCAGTGACTGCTAAGCCTAATGTTGCTATGTGGGTATATCTAGGTGACAAATCTTAAATAGTATGAACCTATGTATTCATGCCACAGCTGATGGAGCCTCTAGCATCTGTAAGGTCGCACAAATTGGTTTCAAGGTTAATAGAGAAAGGGCCAAGCATTTATTGGGCATGTTGGGGTTTAATGTTACTGTTTATGTGCTGTTCAGTTTTTATGATTGATGGAAATGCTTTACTGCACCAGAACTTCTGGCATGTTTAGATTCTCTGTATCAGATTGATCAGTTGGACATCAATTGCTGCTGCAATTTGCTAAGTGCCCAGCCACCTTGATCTAACAAAATTCTTAAGCACTGATGATCCCAATTTATGAAAATTAAAAAATAAAAAAGATGTGAAAAACGACTTGAATTGTATATTTGAAAATATTCTTGTGTATATTTTCGGTTGTATGTTTGAAATAAATTAAAGTAGATTCTATATGATTTGTTTTTCATTTATCCTTCGTGACATTGTTTAATTTGAAATCTGAATCAGGTAAAGAGAATATACATTCCTCTACCGGATACACATGTTAGGAGACTTTTTCTGAAACACAAACTCAAGGGCAGAGCTTTTTCCTTACCTGGTGAGAATATGTACAAATTTTCTGTGATTTGCATGGATGCATATCATTTTGATCTGAATGATCCTTATCATCAGATTTTAATTACATCATGAAGCGGATAACCTATAGTAGTTCCACGTATAGCCATAGAGCATATTCTTTCCTTTCTTTCTCCTAGAGTTCTCATAGTCCCAAATAATATTATGTCATGCATTTTTTTAGTAAAACAGAATTTCCCATTTACTTATTATACATGTGGGTGGTGTTTGGAGGAGCTCCCAAACATAAAAAGTCCTTAATTAAGAAGGGCTTTTGAAAAATAACTTCATTAAAGGAATTTCAAAGAGAAAAAAAATTGGTGGATTATTATTATTATTATTAAAAAAAAAAAAAAAAACCTAGAATTACTTTGACTATTGGAATAACTTTCAACTGACAATTTTCGGGAAAAATATATATATCAACCAACAGTATTATCATTTATCTTTGGTAACTATCAGAGATTTTCACAATGCGGCTCTGATGACTATCAGAGCCTCTCAAAAGCTCCCCAAATTCTACCTTGATTTTGTTGTTATTTTTATTTTTTATGTAAAATTTAGAGGGATTAAATTTGTCTCTTATTTCAGTTTGAATGATAGATGAATGAATGGTAGATGCTTGTGTTTGATAAATTTCTTCTTTTCTTTTCGATTCTATTATTTCTCTTCTTTTTATTATTTTGCATGTATTGGAAATGCCATTACTGATATTTGGTTTTTGACACCATGAAAATTTTTAGGATCTTCTGGACTAAATTTACTAAGACTTTTAATTATCTGTTGCAATAGTCTATCACTAATTTGATGCCTATTATATAGGCAAGTCTTGGTAGTCCATCCTTATGTATGCGATTTTACTTTACTTCTTCAAAAATGGAAACAGTAAGCTGTTTCTTTCTTTGACTTTTTTTTTTTTTCTTGAACAGAGAACATGTTTGTTAGACATTTGTTATAGTAATTGTAAGCCTGTATGTGATCAAAATCCTAGAATTTCTTGTGCAAGTTTTCCAGGAAGTATTAAAATCCTCACAGGCAATGATACTGTCCTTACTGGAAATCGAGACATTCTAACAGTTATTTCTTATTTTTGAAACAGGTGGAGATCTAGAAAGACTCGTTGAGAAGACAAATGGTAAGATAATTCCTTATAGCATTGGTTTGGAATAAAACGCTGCTCAGATGGCAATGTTTACATGAGACATTCAGTTGCTAATTATCATTGTTCAAAACCAAGTTGTATTGGGTGGGTGTTTAGTCTTTTTTGCTCCATCCACTAATGGGACTTGGGCAAACTTAGCCCTGATATAAACCACAGAAAATAGTTTTCTAACAGCTGGTGCATATCGATAACTTTACGGATATATTTTATTTTTTAAAAACTAGAAATTTATTGTATGGTTGAAATATAGGATATTCTGGAAGTGATCTACAAGCCTTATGTGAAGAAGCTGCAATGATGCCAATCAGGGAGCTTGGTGCAAACATTTTCACAGTCAACGCGAAACAGGTATTCCAATTAGCAATTAATTGTCCTATTAATGAATTAGTTACCAATCCTCTAGTTTTAGCTTCCTGGAAAGTAGTCCGTTTATATGGTAGATTGGGCAATAGATTGGCCAAAGTTTTCCAATTCATCTGTTATTTCGTATATCAGCTTCCCTTGATGCTTTATTTTTTTTCCTTTCCCTGGAGACAATATGCAATGGAAATTTCATTCCCTGTTGCTGTATTGGCAGTTCAGTTCCCAAGTATTTTCCCCTATATTAGTTTCTAGGAAAAATTCCTTCAGGAGCCACGAGTGGTCAATGAGGAAGTAGATTTGAGATTTGCAATTTCTCCCTTTGATCTTTGAAGCAAAGCCAAGGATAATTTATTTGGGAAAAGATTCTTTTGTGGTGTGGCACCACTTCCGAAATTTATTCAATATCCTCTTTTTCTTTCTTTCTTTTTTATTTTTTATTTTTCATTGCAGTTGAACAAAGTATATGTTTGTGTGAACTGAAACATCATTCTACTAAAAACCGAGGCATTTCATAAGGTGGTTAATTTTACCACCACATTTAGAGTTTGATTGACTTTGCATGTGCATAGCATGTGCCGTGCATCACTTTTCAGAAGAATAATAATAAATGGTAAAATGAGGTCATTTATTGAATCTTGAAATGCCTTTTTTGTACAAACTTGTATTTGGGAAAACAAATAATATCATGTCAATGTCATTAGAAGCATAATGGAACCTCTTTTTTTTTGTGTGTGTGTGTGTGTGTGTGGTGTGTGACCGCGCATCTTAACCTTCAACCCAACTAATTCCCAGACATGGGTTGGGCAACCTCCTTCGCCACCTTGTCTAACACACCCCAGAAAACTGAAGGAGGTGCCCTGACGAGGGGAGTCAAACTCAGGACCTGCTTCCTGCACTGTAGACACGTAGATTTCATGCAAAGACGGCATAGTTATGGCTGTACGTTTTTCGGTGATTGGAATTTGGGCGTGATGTGGGTTTTAGAATCGTTGCAGTTGTTCCTGCCAGTGGTTGGTGCTATTTTATCTGAATGTCGCATCAAATAGGATTTTCATTAGAATCTCTGTGTGTGTAGGATTTTCATCTATCTTGGTTTACTTGAGTAGTCTGTGGTTTCAGCTGGCTGGTTTCCTGTGGAACTCATGGTGGTTTAACATATGTTGTACCAGGTAAGGCCATTAAGATATGAAGATTTTCAGGAGGCAACGACTGTTATTAGACCCAGCCTGCAGAAAAGCAAGTGGGAGGAGCTTGAACAGTGGAACCAGGAGTTCGGCTCTAATTAATTCCCTTAAGGCTGTAAAATGTACAAAATATGACATGATTTAAAGCGAAACTTGTATGATTTGGCTGCCGAAAGCAAGAATGATAGAACACAACGCCAGTGGCAGAATGGTAAAGCGGCATGTATCTCTGATTCAACATATAAATGGCACACCTCAGACCCTGGTGTCTTCTCCGAAAGTATAAGTTTTCTTGCTCACGTACGATTATGATATTGAATATTATGTTTGTAACAAGTAGAAGCTCTAGGATGTGTTTGTATGGGTCAGTGTTGGTCTGGTGGGTTTTGTTACCTTTGTATAGACAGAAATTTGAAGAATTATAGCAGAAGAAGAAGATATTGATGATAGCCAATGTTTTTCTCGAGACTACAATCTCTCGTGCATAACTCGGACAAACCATGCTTGAATTTTTATTTATTTGTTTTTTTTTCTTCCCTAATTTGATACTAACACACCTTAAACCTGATACTTATGTGGCCTTTGGGATTAAATTTTCTTCTTCTCTCTTACCCTTCAATTTAAAACAAAATTCATTCAAAGGTTTCTTGCAGTTATTTTTGTGGGATTCCACGTCATGACCATTGTTAAATTCTCGTAAATCCATTTCTCCCAAAACCTTTGCTATGATTTAAAAAAAAGTACTCCGTAATAAATAGGCCTGAATATTATTATTCTAAAAAAAAAAAAAAGAAAAAAAAAATTTACACATTGATATTGAAAAAATATACCAATAGGAGAGTTTAATAATTTATGAGCTGTCAAATAGGAGAGGTTTTTTTTTTTTTTTTTTTCATTTACTTTTTTATAGCATTTGTTGCCTATTGTTATCTAGTTTAATTTAAATGGTCTCATTATTTTTTCGTAGCATTTATTTTCAGCATAATCTCCTCTTATTTGAAAACAAAAGTTAGAGTTTCGACCATAAACTACTCATAGTTTTCATATTGTCAAAATAATTCATTTTTAGGGAAAAAAACTGATTTAAGAAAGAAATTTGTTATGGCTTTTATAAATTAAAATATTTTTATGTAAAAGTGTAAATGGGTTGATTCGAATTTCACCAAATAGATGGATGGAGGTGAGTCAGGTGACACGACTAAACATGTTGGAATTTTGAGGGCGAGCCAGACCCATTCACAAGTTTGAAGGCGAATCAGAATATTGAACAACCGGCTGAGCCGGTGGCGCTACTGGTTGAGAAAGACCCAAAACTTCCCTCTAATTTTGATTTTCAAAAAAATCCCCAATCCAAATTCTTCCATCTATTTTCTCTTTCTTCCATTTCCATTTCCATCTCCAGTTTCAATTCCTGGCACCACCAAGCCAAATGACTTCCCAATTTCTTCCACCACAAAAACAACGAAAACCTAAAAAAGAATGGTCGTTACAGGACTTCGAGATCGGAAAACCCCTTGGCAAAGGCAAATTCGGCCGCGTCTATCTCGCCCGTGAAGTACAGGTATATATATGTATTTGTAGAGAGAGAAAAAGATTTCTCGATTCCTTTCTGATTTCGTGATATTTTTTTTATTACATATAAATGTTTAATTTTTTTGTTTTGTCTTTAGAGCAAGTACATAGTAGCATTGAAAGTGATTTTCAAAGAGCAGATAGAGAAGTACAGATTGCATCACCAGTTGAGGAGAGAGATGGAGATTCAGACCAGTCTTCACCACCCCAACGTTCTGCGACTCTACGGCTGGTTCCACGATGACCACCGAATTTTCTTGATCTTGGAGTATGCACACGGCGGTGAGCTTTATAGAGAGCTCAGAAAAACTGGTCATCTGAATGAGAAACAGGCCGCCACAGTAATTTTCTCTCTCTAACAATTTTTCCTCCATTTTTGTGGTCTCAATTTGCTTTTATTTTTTTGTATTTCGTTTTGTGAAATTTAGTATCTTTTGTGCTTTAATTTTAATTTTCTTATTTAGTTTTGAGTTATAATATTTTTTTTAAGTATTGGTGTTTCTATTTTGTGAAATGTAGTACATTGCAAGCCTTGCGCAAGCTTTGGCCTATTGTCATGAGAAGCATGTGATCCACAGAGATATCAAGCCAGAAAATTTGTTGCTTGATCATGAGGTATGCTTTGGAAATTCTATAATCTGATTGTTTTTCCAAAACCAGCATTTATAGAGTGCCTTATTTATTTATTTATTTATTTATTTATTATTTTTTTTTAGGGGTACACATTGAACTTGGTAAAATCCATATTCTTCTGGTGGGTTTTTGGCAAACAGTTTCAATTTTTTATTCTTTTTCTCACACAAATAATTCAGCCAACTTTTTTCTCTATTGGTGGCTTGGTCAAAATGTTTTTGCCTCAGGTAAGTTGGATCAACTTATGCACACCCTAACGTGAATTCATTTGAAACCAGAAATTGTTACATAGGTTAGGAGGAGACTGCTTTGCCTACACAAAATTGTCACATACTCAGTCAGTTGTGTTATGGTCATTAGGTACAGCGATGTCCCTTATTTTCTAAGAGATGTTTTATACAACAACGTTAAATCTGGTCCTTAATTCCCACAAGAACTTCTTTACAAGTTTACATGCATTCTAACATTTGATATATCTTCATTCAGTTAATGAAACTGATTCAACCAAGATTTTTTCTGTAACCCGTTTAGAATTGAATAATTGGGGGAGAAAAGGAATTGGCAATTTGCATGGGAAAATAGTATTTTTGACAATCTTTTCTCTCATCTATTCAGCTGTTTATTGACATTAGTAAGAGTAGACTAACATATATGCACTCATTCGAACTTACAAGTAATCTGTAGGGTCAAAGATACCATAAAATTAATGTCCATATTAAGTTGAATGCACATTGCAATTGTAGGGTCGACTGAAGATTGCAGATTTTGGTTGGTCTGTACAATCAAGTAGCAAGAGACACACCATGTGTGGAACTTTGGATTATCTAGCACCAGAAATGGTGGAGAACAAAGCTCACGACTATGCAGTTGATAATTGGACTTTGGGAATCCTCTGTTATGAGTTTTTGTATGGCGTCCCCCCATTTGAGGCTGAGAGTCAAATGGATACATTCAGAAGGTAAGGGACGGATAATGTTTTGCTTCCCTTAATGAATGATATTATCAACTGGAATGGAAGTAGGTAATGAAGTACAGTTGAATTATGTACAGGATTATGAAGGTTGACCTCAGTTTCCCAGCCACCCCTCATGTTTCTGCAGAGGCTAAAAATCTCATTAGTCGGGTATGTTTGTTCTTGACTAAATCCTCATTGAAGGAATGGTAGAAATGAAGGGATTAAATCGCCTTTCTAAAAAATGAAATCTGAAATTTATGCAGCTTCTAGTGAAGGACTCTTCAAAAAGGCTATCTATACAGAAGATCATGGAGCATCCCTGGATAATTAAATATGCTGATCCATCGGGTACCTGCTCTAATTAGCAATTTTAGTTTCTAGTTTTAACTTTTTCATAACTCTCTTAGGAATCGGCACAGTTCAATTCCCAGTCTAATGTTTAATAATTTGGCAAAACAAAATTTATCTTGTAGCCTCCTATCTCTTATCATATCTTGTACTCTTTAGTAGGATAAAGTGGCATTTACTTGATTCTGACCAAACCAAGAATTTTTCGTATTATGTTTTTTATATGCACCTGCAGGCTGCAACCTTGATTTTTACCCCCAAAATGTTCATGGTATGTCAAAAATTATAGATTTGGCTTTACAGAACCATAACCATAACCAAAAAGGAACTGTTAGTTTTTTTGTACTCCACAGAAATGAAAGGTTAATGGAATACTGGTTGTTAAATGCATAATATTTGATAGTTGTTGGTTCGAGTTGCATCATCAACTGATGTTGGATATGTTTTTCATGGATAACTGTTATAGTTGAGTATTCACTGTACTTTCTGTGACTAATAATACAATTTATACTAATTTGAAATTGGTTTAAACTAAATTTCTTTCAATTTCAAATCCAAAAAGCTGAGTGCTCTCGACTGCAACCATTGCTGGAACTTATTTGCGCAATTGTAAATATACTTCTATTTGTTATAACGAAATTTCTTCCACTAAGAACATAAAAGTTAACCCTTGGATTCTAGGCCAGAGAAGAAACCACATTCAAAATCTCTGCCTTCCAGTTTTATATCATACACAGAGAGACGTCATTCCTCAAATTTATAATATAAGAAATTCACTAGTTGCGTCAAAATGTTAGGTTAACATGGTAAGCGAGTATACTACCAAACACTGATAATTAGTTACATATACTTATCAAGAACACACATTATTTCACTTTGTTGACAATACGAAGTTATTGACGTGTTGTTCTCAACCTCAAGCCTGTATTCTAATACTTCCTCTGTCTCATATTAGATGTACTACACTCTAAATATTAGAATTTTTTTAAGAGAAAATACAATTAATGCATTTTCTTCTTTTAAAATTATCAAGTTATCCTAAATTTAAAAATATTAAAAAGACCCAAAGTAAAAGTTTTGCAGGAAACATAGTAAAATCTAGTTACTTCCTTTCTACATCCAAACACAACAGTCAGATGTAAAAAAAAAAAAAAAAAACTAGAATTCAATGTTGAGCTTTCCCAGTGAATTAGAGAAAGCTACGGCAGTAACACAAAATGAAGTAGTAGTATTACATGGTTTGAGTTTGAGAAAGAATATAATGAAGTGGCATTCTCTGATTGGCTATTGAAAATTTGGATCAAACAAAGCACTTCACCCCGTGTCCGGACATCACTCCCTTGTATATTTCCAGTGCTGTTCCCATCACTTTGTTTAGCAACCTAGCTCTCTTTGGTCCAGATGGGTGAGTTGCTAACAAATACTCTCCAGAATGACCAAGCCTCTCAATATTTTGGCGCAACTTGAGGGTCATACCCAGCTGAAGCCATTAACATTAATCCAATGTAATCTGCTTCCATTTCCCTCCTACCAAAATAAATAAATTACAAATAAAAAGGTAATCGTCCAAAATAGAAAAAGAGGAGAGAGGCATGAGAAGAGAGTGTGACACAGTAGTAATTAATCTAAGCATACAAATATAGATCCAAATTAATTTGTTCTGTTAATTGGAACAAGTACTAAATAATAGCATATGAAAACTATACATTACATTAGTGTTAAGGATAAATTACGCTAACACCTTCTTCAAGTTAGGTCAAATGCCGCATAAATGGACTTTTTGTTTTTAAATTACACTTAAGTTTTGAATAATTGATGTGCATTTCACTCACATGCCAACTTTAACTTTTTAATAGTGTCAGAGTACATTTTACATGCAAAATAACTATACTACCCTTTTTTGACTTCTTGTTGATTTACAAACTGGTGCTTTATGTATAAAATGACACAATTAGACCCATTTTAAGGGACTAAAATGCTCAAAACTTAAAACCCCCTCTCCTTCTCTCTTTAACCAATATATATATATATATATATATATATATATATATATACTAGGAAAAGGCACGTGCGATGAACGTGGTGAATATTTTGTAACTTATAAAATTTGTCTTCATATTGATTAATAAAAATTTATTTTATATTAATAAATAAATATTGAAATATTTTGAAATTGGTGATAGAGTTTAAGTTTCGTAAATTAATAAATTCTTTTATGTTTTTATATTAATACTGAAATATGTATATTTTATTTTTTGTTAAATAATAATTTTGTATTTTAATAGTGAAATATTTAAGTTTTGCAAAGTAACAAATTTTTTTAGGTAATTTGTAATTTGAATTTTATTAGATAATTTGAAATTTAGTATAATTTTTAATTTACAATAGAAATTCAATTATATTAATTTTTAATTAAATTTTAAAATAGAAATTCAATTATACTAATTATACATTAGATTGAAATTGATATAAAAATTTATTATATGGAGTTTGTGGTTTTTGGACGACCCTAGGTTATATTTTATTTTCTTTAAATATGTAATTTGTGGCACAATTTTATAGAAATTATTTTATTTTATTAAGATATATTTTTGTAAAATTAGATTTTCCTTTATTAAAAAACTCATAAAAAATAGATAAATACAAGGGTTATATACTTATATGTGATAGAGTTCTCTTTTTGTATTAATTAATAAATATTTTTTATATTAAAAAATAAATACTGAAATGTTCAAATTCTTTAACATTTATATTTTATTTATATGTATTATTATATTATTATATATTTTCTTTAAATATATCATTGTCTAATGTGATAGAGTTATAGAAATTGTTTTATTTTCTTTAAATATATCCTTAATTAATTAGATTTTATTTTATTAGAAAACTTATAATAAATAGATAAATACAGGTTATATGTGATAGAGTTTTAAAGAAAATAAAATACTTAATTTTTGGTAAAGTTTTGGTAATTTGTGTTACAGTTTTATAAAAACTATTTAAATATATCCTTATCTAATGTGATAGAGTTTCATTGCAAATAAAATAGGTAATTTGTGGTAAATTTTATATAAATTATTTATTTTTCTTTCAATATATATATCCTTGTCTAATTATATATTTTTTTTTATTAAAAAACTCATAATAAAAGATAATTTGTGGTAGAGTTTTAGAAAAATTATTTTATTTTTTATACCAATTATTAAATATTTTTTATATTAATAATTCTTGTCTAGTTATATTATATTTTATTTAAAAATTCATAATAAATACATAAATAGGTAATTTTTATTAGAATTTTATATAAACTCTTTAAAAAAAATATTTTATTTTCTTTAAATATATCGTTGTCTAATTAGATTTCTTTCATAAAAAAACTCACAATAAATAGATAAAAACAAGTTATATGTGATAGAGTTTTTAAAGAAAATAAAATAGATAATTTGTGTAGAGTTTTATAGAAATTATTATATTTTCTGGAAATCTATTTATAATAAATAAATAAATAGGTAATTTGTGTTACAGTTTAATAGAAATTCTTTAAAAAACACTTTTTATATCAATTAATAAATATTTTTTATATTAATAATTCTTGTCTAATTAGATTTGATTTTATTAAAAAACTCATAATAAATAGATAAATAAGTAATTTGTGTTAGAGTTTTATAGAAACTCTTTTCAAACTTCTTTTTATATTAATTAATAAATATTTTTTATCTTAATAATGATTGTCTAATTAGATTTTCTTTTATTAAAAAAACTCATAATAAATAGATAAATAGGTAATTTGTGATATAGTTTTATAAAAACTCTTTTAAAAACTCTTTTTAGATCAATTAATAAATAATTATTTATATTAATAATAGTTGTCTAATTAGATCTCCTTTTATTAAAAAACACTTAATAAATATATAAATAGAAAATTTGAGTAAAAAATCTTTAATGTTTTATAGATTTTTTTTTTTTTTTTTTTTTTTTTTTGTTTTAGTAAAAAATCTTTTCATATCATTTAATAAATATTTTTTTTTATATAAATAAATAAATACTGAAAGCTCTTGACAGAGCTTTTGTATTTTACCCTGAAATTCAACTCAATTAATAAATATTTTTTATATAAATAAATAAATACTGAAGCTCTTTGGAAGAGCTTCTGTATTTTACTCTGAAATTCTGGATTTCTAAAATTCTCAATTTCTGCTATTTATAGGTTTCTTGGATAAATAGGATGATGACATGTGTCCTTTTCTGATAATGACATAATCATAATTGGGCCGGGCTGGTTATATTGTGATAATTATCTATAAAAAATAACTAAAAATAAGAGTTTTATATAGAATGTAATTGATTTTATTAGGTAATTTTTAGAGTCTTATAGAAACTATAATTATCCATAAAAAATCACTAAAAATAAGAGTTTTATATAGAATGTGATTGATTTTATTAGGTAATTTTTAAAGTTTTATAGAAACTATTTTTACAAAAACTATTTTTATATCAATTAATAAATATTTTTTTATATAAATAAATAAATATTGAAATACTGAAACACTGAATAATAGTATAGATATATACACACAGGCACACGTGGCTGTTGACTTTTTTCCTTTTTTGTTTTTTTTTTTTTCTTTCTAACTGAGTCGTCTTCTCTCTCTCTCTCTCTTTCTTCGTCGCTGGTGAGAGGAAGTTTGAATCAGAGGAGTATGGAGATGATGAGGGGTAGGCAGGGACAGATCCACATTGAAGGCAGTGGGGGCAATTGCCCTTACTGATTTTTATTTTTTATTTTTTATAGTATCCTACCCGTATAATTTGTTTATTTTCAGTAATATACTCATGAAATATTATATTTGCCTCCCTAAAATTACTAAAAAAATGCAGTATTGCCCCTCCAAAATTCATTCCCCCCAAAATGCAAAAGGGGTGAGCGCTGACCAGAGAGTTGGTCGGCAACAATATGGAGGATGGCGACGAGACGACTCCGTCATCAAGCGAAGTGGGGAAGTCTGAAATGGCGAAGTGATAGATTACAGCAAACAGTTTGGGATTTCCGTCACCGGAAAAGAACGGCCTCTTCCTCCTAATAGAGAGAGAGCTCACCTTTAAGGGGTATTTTTGTATTTTTGCATTTATTATATTTTTTATTGCATTGCATTAAAAAGTGAGGCCATATATGACATTTCACATCATTTTTAATAAATTATTGCAAAAAGTTCATCTATGTGAAATTTAACCCAATTTGAGGGGGTATAAATATAATTTGCCCTAATATTAAGCATATTAATACATCACAATTAGGGAGAACCAAATGGTATACCTCCGTGATAGGTACATAAATACTCCTTTTGCTGTCATTGCGAGTATCGGCACTCGAGAAAACAGCCATAGAAGGACACAAGTCGCGCACAATCCTGATTCATGGTTTGCCACACCATGCCTAACCTGATTTAAAAACAAAACATGAACATGAGAAAGACGTACAATAATGGTAAATGATGGATTTCAACAACTAGAATTCCAATAATATATACCTCATGTCCTAGAACGGTTGCTATTTCTGCATCTGAATTGTGAATGTCAAGCAACCCTTTAGAAATAACAATCTTCCCGTTGGAGAGGTACGCAGCATTTTTATCAGAAGATTCCACCGCCACCACCTGCCAATTCAATCCTTCCAAATGCATAGTCCCAAATTTTATGATCGATTTCTTAGGCCTCGTTTGGCTCTCCTCCTGGTGTACCCTTGATACAAGTAAAGTGCCTTCCGATCCATACCCTGAAACACAGCAGTCACGTTTAAGCTCTAAACCAGTGTGCATTCCTTGAACTATGTTTCTCAATATGGATTGCGCACGAACACTGTGTGGGTGTGTTGCACCAAGTATTCTCCCTTTGTTTTCCTTCTCCATATTCTCCAAGCAATGCTGTGCCAACCATCTTTCCAATTCGTTGGAGATTGTGAACATACGGATTCGCTTTGAGTATGGAACTCTCTGTATACGAATACGACCAAGGCTCTTGCTCATGCACATGCTATGCAGATTGATGCGTCTGCTTACATGCAAGACTTGTCAAACAAGACGCCTCTGCCTGCCTCTACCAACTGTGTTACATATTGCCTGGCAAGTTGGGAACCAACAGAATTGGGCACACACAAGGATACATATAGTGGGATTGCTTCTCTACTGACTCACTCCCATTGATCTCCGCATCTCCCTAGAGCACCAACTGCCTCAGTCGTCGAAAATCACTTTCATTATAAAAAATTATGGTACAATGTGTTTGGTGAAAAAAAAAAAAAAAAACTAAACTGCTAGGTGGTAGAGTTTACGTCAAAGAAGCACGTTTAACTGAAGTTAGGAATCTATGTAATTTTAAAAATGGCGTTTAAGTGAAGTTAGGAATAGTAGCTTCTTTAAGTAAAGTTAAGAATAGTAGCTTTTAAAATTGCTTTACAGGTATAGGTTTATGTTTTTAGGTAACTAATTTTTTTTAGACAATTTAATCCCTTTATATTTTTTATAATTACAGTTTTGCCCAATATTTAATAGTAGGGAATTAGCACATGTTTAGTGTAAAGGTAATATAGTAAAATCAGTAATAAAAGTGTTTTATGACAATTTATTACCAAGCAAATTTAAAAGTGCTTCAAGTATAAAAAGTACTTTATACAATTTGTCACCAAACTCATAAGTGTGTTTTACTAACAACAATTTTATAACAACTCTACTATCAACTATCAAAAGTGCTTTTAACATTCTAACAACAATCCCAAAGAGGCTCGTAGTAGTTACTGAAAAGAGTTCTCTGCCTTCTCACTTCATTTTGCATCTATTTGATTTTTTGTATGTTGTTAAAAAGAGGAGTGTGTGTTGCTTCCATCCATCCAGCTTTTGTAAAAGAAAGTGATTCAATAATAAGATTTATTATGTTTGAGAGCACCGAATTAGGGCTTTGAATTTAAAATTGGTTTTTACTAAAAAAAATTCAATTTCAAATTCAAAGAGCTGAGTGCTCCCGAATGCAACAGATATGTATATCCACTGCTGGAACTGGACATCCTCATTGAGATGTAATAAATAAAGAGCGTTGGTTTAGGTATGTGACATTGCATATCGAAGTACTGGAATAATTTCCTGTGATGTGTGAAATGTAATGGAAAGATAGTTGCCATGCCATCGAAGTTGTCTTTTTAGTTGTGCTATTTCTTTCTCTGTTTCGTGTTTGCTGTAATATATGTCCTAATGCTTACCACGCTTTGGAAGACAGTAGAGCCCTAAATAGTCACATCTCGTCTTGAGTGTCCTCTAAGTTTGTATTATTATTATTTCTTCATTTTTCATTTTCAGTTGCATAGAAGGGAAAATGTGAGAAAGGATTGACAAAAAGTCCAGTCCGCGGCCATGTGAGAGCCAATTTGCTATTGTTTAACCCAGATTCTCCATCAGTAATTTCTTCAATGAGAAGGATTCTTGGGCTTCCTTTCTGCTGAAGAAGATGAAAATAATGGCAATGGTATCAAATGAATTAGCATAACTGATGAGAGATTGCGAGATAGAGAGAGAAAAAAAAAATTAAAAAAAAATAAAAAATCTGAAATCAGTGTTGTTTATTTTAAATTTGCCTGAGGGTATTTTTAGGTATTTCAATATTCAATTTGATAAAATGTACTTATTTGTACAATTTTGACTATACTTCTCTTTGTCAACGAAATTTCTTCCACTAAGAACTTGCAAAGTTAACCCTTGGATTCTAGGCCAGAGAAGAAACCACATTCAAAAATCTTTGCCTTCCAGTTTTATATCATACACAGAGAGACATCATTCCTCAAATTTATAATATAAGAATTTCATTAGTTGCTTCAAAATGATAGGATAACATGGTAAGCATGTATACTACAAAACACTCATAATTAGTTACATATACTTATCAAGAATAGACATTATTCCACTCTGTTGACAATACGAAGTTATTGACAATCTTAATATTTCTTCCGTCCCATATTAGATGTACTACACTGTGATGTTTCCAAATTTCAGCTTTTTTTTCATTTTTCTGGAATTTTGTCACCGCAGGGGCATTTACGTCTTTTCTTATTTTTCGTGCCGGACATTGTGAAGTGTACCGGCTGTGTCCTAGAGTTGTTTGGGATATTTCATTGAGTCTAAAACTCTTTGAAATGTAAAGATGATCATTTTTCAATTTTTCGGACCGGATAGTCCTGTGTGGGGCCCGTTGCTTGTACTGTTGCATCCGGGGATTTTGAATGAGTCCATTTGCATTTCATGCATTTTATTTGATGTGCCATATGTGCATTTTATATAGTTGTGTGCATATGTGTTGTTTGTAGTGTAAATTAAAAGCAAAAGAAAAAGAGAGAGGAAAAGAAATTTGGGTGGGACCCACCTCACCCCATTTAGGTGGTCTAGAGAGCACTTTGGGTCTCAATTCTCTCTATCTCTCCCGTCACTCTCTCTTCTCCTCTTAATCTTCACTTTTTCTTTTTTCTTTCCTTCATATTTCAATCTTAGATCTCTCTCTTAACTTTTGGAGATTTGGAGTGCCGTTTGCGGTAAATTAAGGAGCGCATCGAGGACTTCGAATTGATCGGAGCCAATCTCTTTTTGGCTATCATTTAGAAAATCTCTAATTCTAGGGTTTGAGAAGAATTTGGGGGTTTTGCACAATCTTAGGGTAGGGGACTCTAATTCATACTTTTCTTGTACCCTTGTGAGTTTCCCTACTTGAATTATTGTTCTTAAATTAACTTGATTGCTTTCTTAGATGATTTAATTGAGTGCATGAAACATGTGATTATGTGGAATTGTTGGTTTATTTGAGAAGCATGATAAATGTTAATTTTCTATGTCTAAAGTGTTACAAATTGCTAGCTATGATGCTTGGAAAGCATGCTTAATTGAATTGTTGAAAATCCCTTAGTAGCATAGCCAGTGTTATTAAAAGCGCGCCTGGGCGCACGCCTAGGCGCAAGGCGCCTATAGGCGCACCTCATGCGCCTCATGCTAGCCCAAGCGCAGTGACCTTCACTAGGCGCACGCCTGGGCTGCGCCTTGGATAGTTTAAGAGGTGCGCTTAGGCGCGCTTCATATATTCTATGCTCCTTCAAATATTTGTTTGATGTATTACGTGTATGTTTGCTTGTTTAGTTTATATTATTATATATATATATATAGTAAAGAAAAGGCTGCAGCAGAAATACAAAATGGAAATGTCTCCCAACAGTCAACAAAACAAATCAGTCAAAGAGCAAAGGCTGCAGCAGAAATAAAGATGTGTGGGAGTGGGAAAGAGAAAGAGAAGAGAGAGAGAAGAGAGAAAGAAAGAGAAGAGAAGAGCAGAGAAGAGGAGAGGGCTACTAGTCCGGCCGGCCAGGAATCACCTAATCAAATTAACAGGTCAGTTTTGTTTTTGTTTTTTTTTTTTTTTTTTTCCTTCTCCAGTTCTCCTCTTCTCTCTCTCTCTTCATTTGCTCTAATCTCTATATCTCAGCCTTTAATTTTTTTTTTTTTCTTCTTCTTTATTTCTCTGATTTTCTTCTTTCTTTTTCTGGGTCTATCAAATTAACAGGTCAGTTTTTTTTTTTTTTTTTTTTTCCTTCTCCAGTTCTCCTCTTCTCTCCTCCTCTTCTCTCTCTCTTTTCGTTTGCTCTAATCTCTATATCTCGGCCTTTAATTTTTTTTTAATTTTTTTTTTCTTCTTCTTCTCTATTTCTCTGATTTTCTTCTTTCTTTTTCTGGGTCTATCAAATTAACAAGTCAGTTTTTTTTTTTTTTTTTTTCCTTCTCCAGTTCTCCTCTTCACTTCTCCTCTTCTCTCCCTCTCTTCATTTGCTCTAATCTCTATATCTCGCCCCTTTTTTTTTTTTTTTTTATTTCTCTGATTTTCTTCTTTCTTTTTCTGGGTCTCTAGTAGACTGGTATTTTTTTTTTCAGGTCTTTTATTTTTTTTCTTCTATCTTTTTCTCTATCTCTGTATATTTTTTTTTCTCCGGCTCTGTTTGTGTTCTTCTGGGTCTTTTTTTTTCTTCCTCCTCTCTATAGATCTGGTTTTGTGTTTTTTTAGCTTTCTTTTTCTGGGTCTTTTTTTTTTTTTTTTTTTTTTTTTTTTCTTCTATCTTTTTCTCCATCTCTGTTTTTGTTCTTGTGGGTCTCTGTTTTTTTTTTTCATCTTTCTTTTTCTTCATCTACTCCTCTCCCGTGTCTTGCTATATATATATATATATATATATATTTTGGTTTTCTCTGGCCTGTATTTTTTTTCTCGTTGTATTTTTTTCCATCATTTTCAACTTCTTGGTGTATAGCTGTAAATCTGTACGCTCTTCAATCTTCATCATCATCAGTCTTCAGCAAACATAGTTTGCAGTGCTATATTACCCGCAGGAGAATCAGTACACCACCTCACCCTTTAATAAAGAAATACCGAACAGAATAAGACTTTTTAAAATTATTATTTTTTTGTTGTCTGTTGCATCTTAATTGCTGTAAAATTTCAGACTTTGGACGATGATGAGACTATGTTGTTTGGTGAAGAGGATGATATTTAGGTCCCTTAAGATTGTTTGGTAACTTTAGTTTTAGGAGTCCTTGCTAAAACTCAAAACTGAAACTGATATTTTGTTGCTTGGTTTATAAATTTGGTAGGCTACTAAGTATTGACTATGATACTTTATAGATTTGGTAGGCTACTAAGTATCTTTTGATGGATCTGTTTTGGAGTCAAATGATAGCTTTTGCTTAAGACATCAAGTATAAATTTATAATATATGGTTACTTGGTTTATGTTTTCCTTTTTTTGAATCTTTCTTATGAATAAATAGCTTTATTAGTTTAATTGTTCTATTTTTTTAGTTGCTTTATTGGTTTAATTGTGATATATTTAGACTAATTTAGTGTTTTTATTATTGGATGTTCATTGTTTAATTGTGTTATTTTTGTTAACAATTATTGTTTTAAAATTTTACTTGTGCGCCTCACATCACTCAGGCTCGCGCCTCGCCGTGCGCCTCGGGCCTAGGCTCCAAGGGACCTCTAGCGCCTCGGTGCGCCTTGGGCTTTTAATAACTATGAGCATAGCATTGAAGGCATGAGACACATAGATATACATCATTGGGTTCATAAGGATGGGAATGATTTTTCTTTGAAACAATGAAAAGGGGGATTTTCGGGAGAATTTTGATAAAAAGGTTTTATGAAAACTCGGTCGTCGCGGAGGTACCAAAGGGCTAGAGGGTTAATATAGCCTAGAGGGAATTAGGGAGATTGCTCTAGCGTGGTTGAGCTAGTTGGGCTCAAAATGACGCCGCTGGGGTACTAACGGTCAGGAACACTAGCCAATCCTTCTCTCGTGTCACTGCGGGGTCACCAAAGGGCGGGTTATATTAACCGTTTGAAAATGATGGTTTTGAACGATGAAAATGGGGAGTGACATTGGCACGCATTGCATCCCATTGCATCATATTGTGTACTTGAGATTGATTGATACGTGGTAATATCCCGACATTGTATGATCCCCATCTCCCATTACTCTATTCTTTGTTTGGATTTACGGGGCTACAAGGGGTGTACCTTAAGCGCTACCTACTGAGCTTTACGCTCACCCCATTATTTAATATTTTTCAGGAACCGAAAAAGAGGTAGCGAACGCCGACCTTCCACAAGCATGAAGATGACTAAGAGTTTAATTGTATTTTTGTGCATTTCCCATTTTTGTAAAGTCTCAAATTTTAGTAAAGTGTAATTAATTTTTGTCAACCATGGACATGTATTTAGACCTTAGCACTTGATTGTAAATGTTGTAAATTTGTGACTAGGTGTACACTTGTTGATGAATGGAAAGGGAATGTTGTATTACAACTCACTGATGATACCCTTTAGAATTGTATCATCATTTCTTGTTGCCGTGAATCCGGAAATTCAATGTTTAATAGGTCCATTGTGGGTTAGTATACCTTATGCATAATCAGTATGCAGATTCCAGAGAGTTGAGTTGCTTCCCAGGGCTTTTCTGCCTGTTGAACCTCCTCATCAGCCGATCGAAACCCCAGGTTCGGTCGACCGAACCCTCATCGTCAGCCAACTGGTGGCTCGCACAGTGAAAGTCCTGAGAACATTTAATTCTTCTTTTCGTTTCGGCCGACCGTGCCTCGTCAGTCGGCTGATGAAGGTCCATCAGCCGGCTGACTGTTTCTTTTTGATTTACAATGTTTAACCATCAGTGTAAGCTTGCGTTCTTGAGTACTATGAGCCTCGGAGTGAGTCGCATGATAGGTATGAACATAGGAAAGGATGTGTATGACATTATGACCTAGTTGACTTCGGGTTCGAGTAAGGATCCGGGTAACGGTCCGAATCCACGGATTCGGGTTGTTGCATACATTCTAGATATTATGATTTTTTTGAAGGAGAAATACAATTAATGCATTTTCCTCGTTTAAAATTATCAAGTTCTAAATTTTAAAAAATTAAAAGAACCCGAGTAAAAGTTTTGCAGGAAATGTAGTAAAATGTAGTTACTTCCCTTCTACATCCAAAAACGACAGTCAGATGTGAAATATACACCAAAAAAATAAATAAAAAAACTACTAGAGTGTAACACAAAATCTAGTCAATGTTGAGCTTTCCCTGTGAATTAGAGAAAGCAACGGCAGTAACACATTAATAGAATGAAGTGGCATTCTCTGATTGGCTATTGAAAATTTGGATCAAACAAAGCACTTCACCCCGTGTCCGGACATCACTCCCTTGTATATTTCCAGTGCTGTTCCCATCACTTTGTTTAGCAACCTAGCTCTCTTTGGTCCAGATGGGTGAGTTGATGACAAATACTCTCCAGAATGACCAAGCCTCTCCCAATGTTTTGGCGCAACTTGAGGGTCATACCCAGCTGAAGCCATTAACATTAATCCAATGTAATCTGCTTCAATTTCCCTCCTAACAAAATAAGTAAATTACAAATAAAAATATAATCATCCAAAAAAGAAAAAGAGGAGAGACGCAAGAGAAGAAAGTGTGACACAGTAGTATACAAATATAGATCCAAATTAATTTGTTCCGTTAATGGGAACAAGTACTAAATAATAGCATATGAAAGCTATACATAACATTAATGTTAAGGACAAATTACGCTAACACCCTCCTCAGTTAAGTTAAATGTCATATAGATGGATTTTTTGTTTTTAAATTAAACTTACGTTTTAAAGAATTGATCTGTATTTTACTCACATCTCAAATGTAACTTCTCAGTGGTGTCCGAATCAGAGGGGTATAGAGACGATGACCAAAGAGTTGGACGGCGGCGGCGAGACAACTCCGTCATCGAGCGAAGCGGGGAGGTCGGCGAAGTGACATATTGAGTTTGGCCTCTCTCCATTAAGGGGTATTTTTGTATTTCTGATATTTTTTTATTATATTGCATTAAAAAAGTAGGGCCATATATGACATTTCACATCATTTTTAATAAAATATTAAAAACAAAAAATCCATGTGAAATTTGACCTAATTTGAAAGGGGTGCCAATGTGATTTGACCTAATGTTAAGCATATCACAATTAGGGAATGAGAACCAAATGGTATACCTCCGTGATAGGTATAAAAATACTCCTTTTGCTATCATTGCGAGTAGCCCGCGAGATAACTGCCATACTATGCCACAAGCCGTGCATAATCCGGTTCTATGGCTTGCCACACCATGCCCAACCTGATTTAAAAACAAAACATGAACATGAGAAAGATGTACAATAATGGTAAATGAAGGATTTCAACAACTAATTAAACTAGAATTCGAATAATATATACCTCATGTCCTAGAACGGCTGCTATCTCTGCATCTGAATTGTGAATGTCAAGCAACCCTGTAGAAATAACAATATTTCCGTTGGAGAGGTACGCAGCATTTTTTTCAGAAGAATCCACCGCCACCACTTGCCAATTCAATCCTTCCAAATGCATAGTCCCAAATTTTATGATAGATGTCTTAGGCCTCGTTTGGCTCTCCTCCTTGTGTACCTTTGATACAAGTAAAGTGCCTTCCGATCCATACCCTGAAACACTGCAGTCATGTTTAAGCTCTAAACCAGTGTGCATTCCTTGAACTATGTTTCTCAATATGGACTGCGCACGAACACTGTGTGGGTGTGTTGCACCAAGTATTCTCCCTTTGTTTTCCTTCTCCATATTCTCCCAGCAAAGCTGTGCCACGCATCTTTCTAATTCGTCGCAGAGTGTGAACATACGGATTCGCTTCGAGTATGGAACTCTCTGTATACGAATACGACTAACATGCCTCAGCCTCATGATAATGCTCATGATATGCAGATTGATGCGTCTGTATACATGCAAGACTTGTTAAACAAGTGCCTCTACCAACTGTGTTTCATGTTGCTGAGCTCGTGGGAAGTTGGAAACCAACAGAATTGGGCACACACAAGGATACTTATTACATATAGGAGTTAGTGAAAAGAGTTCTCTGCCGTGTACAATTTGTAAAATGTGTTTGAATATTTACCTTATCCAAAAAAATTAAAGTAAAAGTATAAATCATCAGCTCATTTTACATGATTATACGAATACGACTAAGGCTCATGCTAATGCTATGCTCATGCTATGCAGATTGATGCGTCTGTATACATGCAAGACTTGTTAAACAAGACACCTATGCAGGGCAGAGCCAGAAATTAAATTCAGGGGGAAGGCACAGTGTAAAAAAAAAAAATAAAATAAACATGACAATAAATGTAGATTATTCAAATCAAGAGGAAGGAAGAAAAATTACTCAAAATAATATGTCAATAAGTAAAGATAAATGGTTAACAAAAATTTTAAATAAGAAAGAAAAATGAGAGAACTTTGAAAGGGAAAAAAATTGGACTTTGATTTAAAAAAGAAATTTTGACTTTTTTTTAAGGAAATTAAACGAATTTAAAGAGTAATAAAGAGAGAATACAAAATTTCATTTTAAAATTTTTATAAGAAAATTAAATGAAATTAAAGAGTAACAAAGAGAGAATACAAAATTTAAGAGATAATTTTGAAAAATAAAAATTTTTGGGGGGCATTATAGAAATTAACACGTATGGCAAGTTGGGAACCAACTAAATTGGGCAGACACAGGGGCGGACCAGTGTGTGCCCAGAGGGGGCACATGCCTCCTAGCCTAGCCCTACCCACTATAAAATATAGTAATTTTTATTTTAATTTGTACATTTATAACAAAATTTGTATATAATGCCCTCCTAAAATTTTAAATTTCTAAAATTGCCTTCAAAATTTTTCTTTCCTTTTTCTTTTGCTCTTAATATTCCTTTGATTTCCTTAAAAAAAAAAAAAAAAAATTTAAATTTTCCTTCTTTACTCAAACTGTATTTTTTTTTTTCCTTTCAAATTTCTCATTTTTCTTCCCTTTTTCTTCTTCTTCTTCTTATTAATTTTTTTTTGTTCCCTACTTTTTAACATTCTTCTTTTTGCACTTAAGAATGATGTATATAGAATATAGATTTTTTTTTTTTTTTTTTTTTTTTTTTTTTTTGTTCTTCTTATTTTAATTTTTTTAATTAAAATCCTGGCTCTGCCCAGAGCAGACACAAGGATACTTACATTTAGTAGTTACTGAAAAGAGTTCTCTGCAGTGGACAATTTGTAAAATATGTGTGTATTTACCTAATTCAAAAATAATTAAAGTAAAAATATAAATCAGCAGCTCATTTTGGATCAAAAGCCATATTGTTTAAATATAAGTTAGGCAAGCATAAAATAGAACAAAAGCTTTTTATTTCACACCATCTTTAGTTCTTTTTATATTTTTAACATCATAATTGCACTTCTTATAAAGTGAGGACTCTCCAATTCTTTTTAACTTTATTTCAAATCCATTCAAGTTTTATATCCCCCCCCCCCCCCTCCCTTTTTTTTTTTTTTTTTTTGAACTTTTCTTTGAATTCAAGTATATATTAACATTTTCTCACGATCTCTATCTTATATTAAAATTTGACAATAAAACTAAACTTAGAGATTTTTATTTTTTTCAACTCCAATATGTAGCTCAATTTTATGATGCTAGAACTTAATTGCTTGTGTTAATTGTGTATCTCAAAATTTTGTATGTGAGTGAAATTTAATTTAAAATTAATATTCAACAAAATAATTAAATATATATATTTTCAAATAGTAATTAAAATTAATTTTTTAAAATATCACACTAATATATTAACTAAGGTAAACAAATTACACGATTAAATAACGATGACAATTTACACAATCTTTACAATAATATAAAACATAATTAACAAAACTCTGAAATAATTAATTAACATAAAATTGACCCAAGCTGAAAGATATAAAAATAATAATTATTAATTAAAATTTTTAATTGGAATTTAATTATTGATATTTCTATTTTCAAACTCCTAAAACATTATCAAAATCAAGATTAATTTTATTTATTTATTACAATTCACTAATACTTATTTAGTAACGAATAATATTTAACAAGTCAATAAATATAATCATTGAATATTTTGTATGTATAATAATATCAACACGTATGTATTAGGTTTGGGAGCATTTGGACGGTTAGACCAACTGCTCTTACCTCAGGTTTTTGGAAGAAGCTTCTGAAAATAAGGGATATGGCAAGAGGCATTATAAGGTATAAGGTGGGAAATGGTGTGGTTAGACTTTTGGTTGCCTGATGGTTCCATTGTCAAACAACTTGGACTGAATGATATGAAAATTCTTCAACTGGACACCTTTGCCACAGTTGATAGACTAATTTCCACCAATCATTGGTTGATCCCTCCCACAATCCAGTTCTCACAGTTCTTCCAATCACAGAGTTTCACCAACCAATTAACTACTTTCTCTTCCCTCACCATCTGATGAGCCTAACAGCATTGAGTGGCTTCCATGTCCCTCAGATGGATACTCATTTTCCCTTACTATGTCTTACTTCAACCCACCATCACCTATATTTAGTTAGAAGCATCTCTTATGGTTTAAACTCCACATACCAAAGCACAGCTGCATCTCTTGGCTAGCTGTGAGGGGTAGACTCTACACATTTGACTCCAAACCAATGCTCAACCAACGCTATGTCAACAGATGTTACTTTTGTTTGGCAGAAAATGAATCCTTGGATCATTTGTTCTTGAAGTGCACATACAGTTCTCAGGTTTGGAATTTTATTAAGAACATTGCACGCTTCTATATCCTTCCTAATTGCTGATCGTACAATGGTGTTCAAATCACTGGAACTCTACTAAGTATTTGACTCACAAGCTCCTTTGGTCTACTGCAATCTACTTCCTATGGCAAGAAAGAAATTCAAGAGTCTTTAGGAATGCTTCAGCCCCTCCTCAAATAAGGAGGTTTATAAATTTTTTTAGCTCTTACTAATAGGTTATTAGTCCAATAATATAATATCTTCTTCTTTTTTTTTTTTTTTTTTTGAAATTTAATATAATATCTCCTTTCTCAAAGAAGAGACGATGGATTCGAATTCGAAGTGAACCATTTATGAAATGTGTGAGTACTTAATCCAAAAATAATAATAATAATTCCATCAAACTCATTTTAGATCAAAAGCCATATTGTTTAAAGATGAAATTAAGTAAGAAGGAAACATACCAAAAGATTTTAATTTCATGGAACAAAACCCATAATGTGGATTATTGAAACCTATACAGTTCATCAACACGATGCTGCCAGCTGGGTCCTATAGAACCACACACAAATTCTTTTTGGCAGTTAACTATAATTTTTTTTTTGGGAAGGTAGTTGACTAATTATACACACACACACACAACATACAAATACAAACACACTAACATAAATATTAGAGTTAATTACAAGTGGTTTGGCATATTCACAATCATTTATAAGTTAGTCTCTTTTTGAAGGGTTAAGTGCAAAAAATCCCCATCTACTATCGATGTAGTGCATATCAGTCACTGTGTAGTAAAAAACCCTTTTATACTATCAATTTGGTGCGATTGGATCCCTGGTGGTGTAAAATGACGATAATACCCTCACTTAGTTGAATAAATTAATGATTATAAATACAGGCCATGTAAAATGACTTTTTTGTTCAAATTTGTATAAAATGGGGTTTGTTTGGCAGGAGGATAATATAAACCTCAAATTGTATAAAATTAGAATAACCTAAACCTGAATATAATTAAATCTAAAACCAAACATGTCCTTTCATATTTTGAAATATAAATAAATTTGTAATATATATATATATATATATATATATATATATATATATATATGCACACACCATATATCATTAGGACAAATCTATGGGTTTTAGGGCAAATCATTTCAGCCTCCGCCTCCATGGCTGTGATTCAATTCAGTCAATTCCCGTTCTTGAAGAAAGCCATCCCAATTCTACTCTCACTCTCACTATTTTCCTTCTTGTTTTCTTACTACTCATTCATTTCCTTCTCCATTCCTTCAATCATGATGTTACTTCATTTTTCATTCAAACAGTTTCCTTTACCATTCACAGGAACTACATATTCCTCCTCTGCAATGGAATTCTTGTTTTTATGATCACCAGCTCTAGCCCGATCACTAACCCTTAACTGGGTAGTGATGTTGATGGCAAACACATCAAGAAGGACGACGAAGATCGGCGATCAATAGCGCTTGAATTTTCTGAACCAAAAGCATTAGTTAATGAAGTTGTTATTGTGGAAGATGAAGAAGATCATGGAAGTGAAAATGGAATTTCGGTTACGGCAAAGTGTGATGAAAATGGGGTCTTGACTACACAAGATGAAGATGAAGATGAAGCAAAGTTTCATGATATGGAAGAAGAGGGAGGAGGAATTAGGTTGTTGAGTGCAGAGGAACTGAATAAGAAATGTAAGGATTTTATAAGGAAGATGAAAGGAATCAAAATTGAGGCCCAACATCATCCGATCATGGTTTGATGTGTGTGAAAACAATAACTGACAATTGGATTTTTGTCTGTGTGTAAAGATTTTCTCTGCAAGCTCTTTCTAGCATCAGTTCAATTTAAGCTCAAATTGTGTTTGGATGAAAACTTTTAAGCTTGTAGCAACCATATTCAGCCAACTGTTCCTCAAAATTTTAACACATCTTCTTGGTTAGGTCGCCGGTAGGAACATAGAAAATTTTAGAGATCAACTCCGACGAGATTACAGAGCTTTGGCGACCATGGTTTAGTAATCAGTTCAGGCAATCATTGTGAATAGGTCCTTTCCGGTGTGTTTCAGTTCTATCTCCGGTGAACACCATTGAAAACCCAAAACGAGTGAAGAATTTCAGTGTACAGTCCGACGAGCTTCCCTTTGTATCAATCCGGTGATGAGTACAGAGCACAGTTCCGGCGAGCCTTGGGTTACCCAATTCAGGTGAGCTCCAAACGTACCGACGGCCATCCTTGGATCTGCGGCGATGAGGGCCTCTATGACGGCCATTCTCTTCGACGACCATCTCTCCGCGACGGCCATCCTCTTCTTTTTTGCGGCTAACTTTAGCTAAATACACACATAATAGGGATGCACCATTTTATACTTATATATATATGTGTGTGTGTGTGTGTGTGTGTGTGTGTGTATGTATATTTGACATGGTACAAGGTCAATATCATCCCGATTACCCAATAATTACACTTTTCAAAGTCTTCCTACTCTCCAGCAATCCATTTTCGATGGTTCAATCCAGCAGTCTGAGTTTCTGTCAACTACAGTATGGAACCAGTTACAACATGTAATACACCTAATTTTAAAAGGATAGTCTCGGTATTTATTTATTTATTTTTATTGTATTTTTTTAATTGTTTAATTGATTATTTGACTAACTGTTTATGTGTTTAATTGAATTAAGTGTTACTTGATTAATTGGCTACTTATTTATGTGTTATTTTTATTTTGTCTAGGTATTATTTGTATTATTTGTTTAATTAGATTGTGTGCTTAAATGATATATTTGATTAATTGTAATTAATTGTAAATTAAATGATTAAATGGAGAAGTGTGGGGGCATCGACTGGAAGCAGTTATAGCCATGAAGGAAATATCGATCTCCTGACTATCAATGATAGTATGTAAAAGAAGTCTGACATCCTCATCCATCCGGAGGTGCAGGTAAAAGAGATAAACTAACCAAGGGTAGACAACTGTATCTGCTGGAGTCTTGATGGCATCAATGCCCCGCCTCACTAACTCATCATAAAACCACTGGGTTTGGTCCAAAATAGAGAATAGGTCTTTGTTAAATCTGTACTCGGTCTTCTGTGCCTTACTAGCGTAAGACTCCAGTGGGACCTCTCTAACAATGGCAGGCTCGTCATCCATAGTGGCAGAAGAAGATGAAGAGGAAGACTCTGTAACTAGAGGTACAGGCTATGGCATTGGGGGAACTCTCTTCCTGGCAAGAGTCTTTCTTCTACGCTGCATCTGTAAAAACAAATTATAAATCAGTGCACAGGTAGAAAATATGGTAAGCAATTGATAAGAAAACATAAAGCATGCTCGAGACAGATAGAAAGTGCAAATAGACAAATAGGATCATGCTTGTGCAAGAAATGAATAGGAAAGCCTCAGAATTAGCATTTTACATGCCTTAGCTAAACAAAATAGATTATATTAGCAATAATAATATAGAGGGCAGAAAAGTCACAGATGAAACAGATGGAGCAGAAATATGATTAACAGAGAAAACATAGGATGTGCATAAATGATGCAACGTACATTCACAAACCTAAAGCTCAAAAAGATGTTGCAATGGTATGACAAGTAGACTCTAAGATGACATCGTATCAATTCCTAGCAAGAATGTCTATAAGTGCAACAATGAAGAGCAAAATAAAGCAACAGGATAACATGGAGCATATAGGCATGGCAAGTGTCAACCTAGGACTCAAGAAACAGGCATGTCATGTAATAAAGACTAAGTGAAATGTACGATTGCAAAACAAAGCAATCCGAGGCATGTTATGACAAGCAAGCTCAAGAAAGAATCCTGGACATGGTATGCAACTAGATGGCATATATCTGAATGATGCACAAATAAAACGACTCCAGACAAAGAAATATCCTATATAGAAATGCAACAAAAACAATATCTGACGATTACTCGTGGCTCGTGACCTCCTCTAATGCTTAAATGAAGTAAAGAATGGGTAAAATGAGAATACAAGAAACTTACCATCTATAAGTCAGAATCTGGACCGGAAAGAACCTCGATCATCAAGAATAGATCACTAGTGTATAAGATACCAAGAAAATGGCATGGAATCAAATAAATATCAATATCAAGTGAAACACAGTCCTAACTTGGTTCACATTTCAGTTCAAAATCTCAACTAAGGCCGAAGAACAGATATAACATTCAAATCATGCATTTGAAATTTCCAAAAAAAACCAAAAGACACCCCCAAACTTAGTCAGAAACCACTTTTGGCAGGTTTCAAAGTCAGCAAGCACAAGGAAATAAAAATCATGATAAAGAATGTCAACGAACATCAAACTGGTGCCCTAGGATGGCAAGAATCAAGAATGATATAACAAACAAGTTCAGTGGCACTTAGATCATGCAAATGAATGCAAAGGAATAAAATGAAGCAAGTTCCAATTCAATGAAGGGCACTTTGGTCAAGTTTGGAATTTCTCAACACTTTTGGGGCAAAATTAGATATTTTGAAAACTTTGGGGTCAAGTCATTCAATTGCATTATAGAAAAGCTTCATGACAAAAATTATGCAATGAATAATCAATGCAAAGAATCATGTAACTCAACTTCACATTTTCCTATAAAGTTCAAAAATTTCCCTTTATAAAACCATTTGCAATCCAACAAGTGTGATCTCAAAACATTTCAACAATTAGAGATCATTTTTCCAAAATACTGCATTCAATCCGACTGAAACTTTGCAAAGGAGTCCATTTGAAATATTTTATGCATTGAAGACAAGACTTAACATTTTTAATTTAAAAGCACAAAATCGAATCAAGTCATGCTTGCAAGCAATGTAGACAACTTAGAATAAAGACATGCATTTCATATTCAAGACAGATAAATGGGACAAGAAAGAACTATACTCACAACAATTCAATGTTTCAAATCCATTTCAAAGTCAACATCAATAGCTTAACTTGGAAAACATTTCAAAATTTGCTTTCTTTTCTTTCCAAAATCAACTTGTAAAATCCTTTCAAATTCTAATTTAAAATCTAAGGTTCAAATCTCCTACCGTGTTTTAAAAACTCAGTGTAGAAATTTTGCAAAATTTTGGCATGGTTTCCCCTTAAAAATGGACATCCCAGAAATTTTCAAACACAACGATCAACATGTATATATCAACACAATCAATAAATCAATCTCAATAAGAGACTCCGCCCACAATCAATCGACAAAACCAAAAAAATTTGCCCCTTCTCCTTCTATCAACTACAATCAACATTCATCTTTTCTCATCAACATTCAACATATCAAAGGTCAGGCCCAACTCAAGTTGTAATAATCCGGTCATTTTCCTTCCTTTCCTTTCTCTTAAATTTCACAGATAAATTTTTTTCTTTTAATTTTCTTTTCTGAACTCTATTTCTTGTCACTTAGTGTCATCTCGAGTGCTTGGAAATGGTTTCTGAGACTCTTTCATTTGGATTGACAACTTCCTTTAAGGACCGAGTCATTTCTACATTTTCACTTTTTGGACACTAATCACTTTTCGTCCTTTTCCCTATTTTGTCTTTTCCTCGTTTGTCACTTTTTGGCTCAACCTCACTTTTCATGCTCAGAGTTGGTTTTTGACTTTATGTATCTTCATTCTAAGTGGTTTCCATGAAATACGTATCTTTACTTTTGTAGAAAAGTACTCTAGTTGCTCCTGGTGTCCATAAGGGCATGGATGCATAGTTTTTCAGAATCTTTTTCTTTTCTTGGGGTGTTTTTCATAAATATCTTTTGAAGATATTTTATTTCAAGGGGGGCTAACTAATTGGGTCTCATGAACTACTTGGATAGGAGTTAGATGGGTATGGATAATTACCCATAGATAGTTCTATATGTATATATATAGATATATATGTATATACATATATATAAAAAGGAAAGTAATTTATTAATATTATAGTAACTTTAGTATTAATAAATACTCTGATGTATATATTTTATATATTTATATAATAAGGATACGTAACATGTTTTAAGTTACCTTTTTAATATTATGGTAAATTTAGTATAAATAAATAATCTGATGTATATATTTTATTTATTTGATGAGGATACAGATAAATTATATACGTAACATGTTTTAAGTTACTTTTTTAATATTATGGTAACTTTAGTATAAATAAATAATCTGATGTATATATTTTATTTATTTAATGAGGATACAGATAGATTATATACGTAACATGTTTTAAGTTACCTTTTAATATTATGGTAATTTTAGTATTAATAAATAATCTAATGTATATATTTTATTTAATTAATAAGGATATACATAGATTATATACGTAACATATTTTAAGTTACCTTTTTAATATTTTCATTTTTTATTTTTCTTTATTAAGTTGACTTGGATTGGAAAAAGGAATAGGGTTATTATTTAGCCTATAAATACACAACTATAGGTTGAAAAAGGAGTGAAAATATATCACGTAATATATTCTAGAGAGAGAGAGTTAGAGAGAGAAGGAGAAAGAGGAAGGAAGGAGGAGAAAACCCTTTAGAGAGAAGATCAAGGAAGAAGAAGTTTAACTTTCAATCTGAAAGTTTAAGGCAAGTTCTTCTTCTATCTCTTTCCCTTTGATTCGTGTTTCTATACATGCCTAGGAAATTTCAGGATTTATTAAACACATAAAATTAAATAATTATGCATGTTTAATTGGATTAGAATATAGATTTTATGAATTTGGTTCATATCTGTTCTTGTGTTATGAATTGATAAATGCATGATTTTGATTTGATTTCCGGTGGGAATTTTTACATATTTGAATTACGTATATTTCATATCTGTGGAATGATGGAACGTAGAAACTTGCTTAGGATTTCTGAACATTAAATAGGAACTAGGTTTGGGTTTAAATAAATTTAAATAGACTCAATCATAATTATGCTTGCTATTTGAATGTTTTAAACAAACGAATGAATTTAATCTTTTAATATGTTTTAACAATTGAGATTAAATGTGTAGGATGAATTGGATATGGAGAATGTTTATTCGACGGTATGATAAAATATCATCATATGTATAAGATTCAGTTTATGTAGGACATATGATATATGAAACTTAAATAAATAATAAGTCATTCCTATTTTGTGATAACTTGAAATCATAGTATCATAGTTATTTCTGGATTGTTTGATGTATTTCCTTAATCGTTACATCAATTGTTGAATTGTGTGGCATTCTAGGGACGAATTAACTTATCAGTTAAGTCCTACCTATTTTATATAAGGGAATGGATTAACTAAAATGTTAAGTCCTATTTATATTCAAGTCAGGTCAGCTGAACAAGTTAAATGACTTATGGAGGATTAATTTATTATATAAAGGAATGGATTAACTAAAATGTTAAGTCCTACTTATATTCAAGTCAGGTCAGCTGAACAAGTTGAATGACTTATGGAGGATAAATTTATACTGGATAGGATGGTTACTAGATTATATATATATAAGTATGGTGCCATGATATGAGCTTGAGTCTCAGAATCAGTGGTTAGGGTACGTATATCGCCAGGGATGTGTAGCTAGATATAGTGTAGTTGTGTACCCTGGTAGGTCTAGGTACTCATGTCCACTATATGTGCGTTTTGCATGTTGCCTACTATTCAGGTTGAGACAACCTTATAGTCTAGTGAGGTTCCTTTAGTGTGTATATATATATATACGGACTACTAGTTACTGTTGGATTGACTAAGATGTATACGTGTATTGGATCTCTACTTGGACTGTAGTAGAGTAGAACTTATTTGTGGGCCTGACCCACCATTATTTTTTAGGTGTTCGTCAGGAGTAGAGGTTGTTCGTGCTGAGTAGGGATCAGTCTACTTCATTCTTCCGATGCTACATAGGAGTTCCTTTATAATTCAGTTTCCTGATTTAGACAGTTATTGCTGTCATTTGTTTAGTTTGGATTTTCTAGGGGTTCACACAGTATGGATTCCTGAGTTGTATTTTGGAGGATCAGTTGTATCAGAAGAGTTTATTAATTAATGAAAATATATTCTGAGGTTTATTATTAGATTATCATTTTAGTTTCTTGTCAGCATTTTATTTATTCTTCTTTATTCTTTTGTACTCTGTATTCATTTATTATCAATTTGTTTTGATATCCTCGGGTATTCGAGCGTGGGCCTGGCCAACACGCATTTAGAAATCCGGAGGTATCACATAACATAATGCAGCAGCAGCTCACATCCATCTTCATTAATGCCAGTAGAATATCCAATCAAAATGCCTAACGAGATTTTTCTAAACAACACACTTTGCTTAAAGCTAATCCCACATGATGATTTTGCTGCAAAGGATGCAGAACTGTTGACAATTTCATTCCAATATTTGATGTAAATGTCTTGAAATTCCTGGAGCCAGTATTGGATAGTTCTACAATCAAATTCCTTTAAGAGTGGATTTTCCTCACTGATGTCATGAAATTTGGGTTTCTTGAGTTTTTTTCTTGTAGCCAGCTTTTACTTTGTAATAGAGAGAGAGCAAATTGAGATTAGGTGCTGGGGGCCTTTTATGCACAATGCTGAGAGACTTTTATACACAAATGGTGAGGGGCAAAATGAGAAACAAAAGGGTAAAATGGGGTTTTAAGTTTTACTTTTTGTAAAAAGTTGTCAGAGGGATCGGTTATGCACCTTTTTTGAATTTTGTGGACTTGCATGCATTTTTTCAAAAAGCAGGGACTTGTTTGGCACAAAGTCTATATATCAGGTGAGTTTTTCGCACTTAACCCCTTTTTGAATAATGACCACCCCCAAGTTTGATAAAGTTAACAAAAATACCCCTATCACAATTGACACGTAATGAATTGGCATTATTACCTTTTAACTTATAAATTAATTTATTTAAAATATAAAATTACCTTTTTAACCTTCCATTCAATCTCAAACCTAAATAAACATGTATGCATTTCTATATATATATATAGATAGATATTTCGTCCCGTCTGTTTTTTTGGGACAAAAATAGCCTCAATACAATCTCTCTATTTAAAAAAACAAATGGGTATTCAAGTAATTTCGTAAACAAATACCCGCTAGGTCAGGGATCCTGGGCCTGTCTTCTCTTCTCTATCATGCAATTTCTCTCTAAAATGCATTGCAGGGACCATGTCGCTACCGCCGCCGCCTCCGCCGGAGATCAGATATGGCCAATAAACCACCACATCTCCCCAACAAAACCCGCCACCACCATCCCGCCGCACAACCACCAACAGCGAACACATACCTAAGGATGAACAACCACCAACACCACCACAATATCTGTCGACGTCTTCATCGCCACCCCACTACACAACTACCATCGCCATCCCTACCAATAACCACCGCCGCCACCCCATAGCCGATAACCACCACCACCATCCCTACCCACAACCACCGTCGTCATCCCCATAGCCGAAAAGCACCGATACCATCCCCATAGCCGGCAATCTCCACGTTGGGGGTGCGTGAGGCCCATTCCGACAGTGCGTGATTCCGGCAATGGGTTGGGGCCAAAAAGGGGCGATTTGACTGCATAGTGCCATCCCTTCGACGATGACGATCTGAAACCTCCAGCGCCGACAATTAGCGCAATCTGAGACATTGATTGATCTCGATCTCCTAATCATACGCACCTTATTGCTTGTTTTCAACACCAACCAGACGATGATTTGCTCCGATTATTCTCATTAAAGTTGCTAAAGGGTAGTTTCGTCAATTAAAATAGTTGATATTTTAAATGAAAATTTAATATTTTTATTAGAGGGCAAATAAGACATTTTACTCTATTTTAGACTGTGTTTAGATCCATATCTGACCAGGGGTGTCATTATTAGAAAACAGACTAACTTACAAATGGTTGTCAATGGACTAAACCAAGAGTGTCATTATAATTAACTTTAAATATTAAATACATTGTTATCTGAAAAGAGATTTAAAAAATTATAATAATTCAAAAAAAAATCTTGTATTACGTATGTGAATATATATGTGTATATATATTTTATAAGGACTGGTCTCTCTGTCTCTCTTTATTTTTTTTTATTATATTTTTTGCTGGAGGACTGTTCTCTTGAAGAATAATGCTTTACACACCGGGAGACTATATTTAAAAAAAACAAAAAAAGATAGCTGATTTGTAAATTTACTTCACTTAGTGAAATTTCTTCCACCAAGAAAATGTAAGTTAAGGCTCCGTTTTTTTTTTTTTTTTGGGAAGATATTTTTTTTTAAGGTAAAATATTATTTTATTTTTACTTTTGTCGGTATTTGATAAAGGTCTATGTTAATATTGAGTTCGAGTCCATCCAACGAGGCATATAAAATAACTTGTCAAAAATTAATTGATAAATTATTTTTATTAAATTTAAAATTTTTTTTTTCAGACAATTAAATATCAAAAAATAAAAAAATAATTTTTAAAAAATATTTTACGTCTAAACAAACAATAGAACCTAGTGTAAATTTACTTCACCACGTACTATGCTGCTCAGGAAAAAAAAAAAACATGCATTCTCCCAATCGCTATCGAAAATTTGGATTAAACAAAGCACTTCACCCTGTTTCCAGACCTCACTCCCTTGTATATTTCCAGTGCTTCTCCCATCACTTTATTTTTGTTCAGCGACCTAGCTCTCGTCTCTCCGGATGGATGAGTTGATAACAAATTCTTTTCAGAATCATCAAGCATCTCATAAAATGTTGGTGCAACTTCAGGGTCATAACCAGCTGAAGCCATTAACATTAATCCAATGTAATCCGCTTCCAATTCATGCCTACCAAAAAAAATTAAAAATCAATTAAATAAGAAAAAAATTTATTAAAATTGAAGAAGAGGAAAGAAGAATGAACACTTTCGGCTAGGCTGATACCGTATGTAACCTCCCACTATAATTACACATTTAAGCATATTAACACATCTTAACTAGGGGATTGTATACCTCTGCAGTATTTACATATGTATTGTTTTTGCTATCATTGAGAGTATCCGCACATAATAAAATGGCCAATCTTAAAAAAAAAAAAAAAAAAAAAAAAAGAGAGAAAGATGTACTATTCACTAAAAGACGTCCAATGTGGAAGGATTGATTTCAACAACTATAGTTGGAATGAATGGCACCCATACATACCTCGTGCCCTAGAAGAATTGACTTGCTGTGGACTTGCCAAAAAAAAAAAAAAAATTTGCTTTATGTATAAAATAATTATACACCCTTTTGACTTCATGTTCACTTACAAAAAATTGCCTTATGTATAAAATGACACAATTACCTCTTGGACCATTTTAAAAGACCAAAATGCTCAAAACTTAAACCACCTCCTCCTCCTCCTCTCTGTGAGAGAGAGAGAGAGAGAGAGAGAGAGAGAGAGAGAGCTAGCCGCTCCACACGCGCACACGTGGCTGCTAACATGAGTCCTCTTTTTATCTCACTTTTTCTTCGCGGCTGGTGAGAAGAAGTTTGAATCAAAGGAGTATGGAGACGATGCGAGGTGGGTGCTGACCAGAGAGTTGGTCGGTGAAGACATGGAGGACGGCGACGAGACGACTCCGTCATCAAGCAAAACAAGAGAGGTCTGAAATGGCGAAGTGACAGATTGCAGCAAACAGTTTGGGATTTCAGTCACCGAAAAGTAATGGCCTCGCCCCATTAAGGGAAATTTTTATATTTTTGCATTTCTGATATTATATTGCATTAAAAAAGTAGGACCACATTTCACATCATTTTAAATAAAATATTAAAAACAAAAAGTCCATGTGGGATTTGAACTAATTTGAGGGCTGCCAATATAATTTGACCTAATGCATGTTAAGCATATCACAATTAGGGGATGAGAACCAAAACGGTATACCTCCGTGATATGTACATAAGCACTCCTTTTGCTATCATTGCGAGTATCGGCATGCGAGATATCAGGCATACTAGGCCACAAGCCGTGCAGTATCCTGATTCATGGCATGCCACACCATGCCCAACCTGATTTAAAAACAAAACATGAACATGAGAAAGATGTACAATAATGGTAAATGAAGGATTTCAACAACTAATTAAACTAGAATTCGAATAATATATACCTCATGTCCTAGAACGGCTGCTATCTCTGCATCTGAATTGTGGATGTCAAGCAACCCAGTAGAAATAACAATCTTCCCGTTGGAGAGGTACGCAGCATTTTTATCAGAAGAATCCACCGCCACCACTTGCCAATTCAATCCTTCCAAATGCATAGTCCCAAATTTTATGATAGATGTCTTAGGCCTCGTTTGGCTCTCCTCCTGGTGTAACCTTGATACAAGTAAAGTGCCTTCCGATCCATACCCTGAAACACTGCAGTCACGTTTAAGCTCTAAACCAGTGTGCATTCCTTGAACTATGTTTCTCAATATGGACTGCGCACGAACACTGTGTGGGTGTGTTGCACCAAGTATTCTGTCTTTGTTTTTCTTCCCCATATTCTCCCAGCAATGCTGTGCATACCATCTTTCCAATTCGTCGGAGATTGTGAACATACGGATTCGCTTCGAGTATGGAACTCTCTGTATACGAATACGACAAAAAAGGCTCAGGCTCGGGCTCGGGCTCATGCTATGCAGATTGATATATGCGTCTGTGTCACATGCAAGACTTGTTAAACAAGACACCTCTGTCTGGGAACCAACAGAATTGGGCACACACATGGATACTCACACACACATATATATAGTAGTTACTGAAAATAGTTCCCTGCCTAAGGCAAGCTTAAAATAGAACAAAAGCTTTTTATTTCACACCATCTTTAGTTCTTTTTATATTTTTAATATCATAATTGCACTTCTTATAAAGTGAGGACTCTCCTAATTCTTTTTTACTTTATTTCAATTCATTTAAGTTTTATGTCAAGTTCCATTCCCCCTCTCTCTTGAACTCTTTTGGAATTTCAACTCTTTTTCTTATATTATTTTTTTACTTTTCTTTGAATTCGAGTATATTAACATTTTCTCACAATCTCTGTCGTATACTAGTATTAAAATTTGACAGTAAAACTGCTTGAGATTTTTATTTTTTTCAACTCAAATATGTAGCTCAAATTTATGATACTATAACTTAATTGCCCGACTTAACTATGTAAGCTCAAAATTTTGTATATACTAGTAAAATTTAATTTAAAATTAATATTCAACAAAATAATTAAATATCTATTTTCTCAAATAGTTAATTAAAATTAATTTCTTAAAATAATCACACTAATATATTAATTAAGATAAACAAATTACATGATTAAATAACGATGACAATTTACACAATCTTTACAATAATAAATTAAAAAATTATTCTATAAAACATAATTAACAAAACTCTGAAATAATTAATTAACATAAAATTGACACAAAGAAAAAGATATAAAAATAATAATTATTAATTAAAATTTTTAATAGGAATTAAATTATTGATATGTGTATTTTCAAACTCCTAAAACAATATCAAAATAAAGATTTCCTTTTATTGCAAAACTCATAATAAAAAAGTAATTTGAGTTTTATGGAAATCTTCTAAACACATTTACCAAAAAAAAAAAACTCTTCTAAACACACTATATTAATTAAAATAATAATAACTCATAATAAATAGGTAATTCTTTTCAACAGAAATTCAATTATTGACAAGTGTATTTTCAAACTCCAAAAATAATTTCAAAATCAAGAATATATATTTATTTTTTTTACAATTCACTAATACTTATTTTAGTAATGAATAATATTCAACAAGTCAATGAATATAATTATTGACTATTTTATTTATCTATACTAAGAGTATATATTTCCTTTTATATATTTCCTTGTCTAATTAGAGATACTAAAGTATTTATTTTCTTTATATATTCCCTCCGAGCTATTTAGCCCGATAAATAAAAACCTACTATTTCACCGAGTCTATGTGGTTGTCTATGTGTCAAATATAATGGGTCCTATTTTTAACTATAAAGTAATTAACTATTTGAAAATTTGCCTATCTTTCTATTCTTTTACAAATAAAATTCAAAAATCCTATCAACTCCCTATGATTTCATCTTAATATTTTTCGTTGACAATTAAAGTTTGAATCACCATGAAACTTTAATATATATATCTATACTTATATTATTAAAAGTGTAAAGAATTTCAATATTTCAATATTTATTTATTAATATAAAAAAATATTTATTAATTTATATAAAAAGAGATTTTTAAAAAGTTTCTATAAAACTCTAACACAAATTACTATTTATGTATTTATTATGAGTTTTTTTAATAAAGGAATATCTAATTAGACAAGGATATATTTAATAATTTCTATAAAACTTTACAACAAATTACCAATTTCTATAAAACTCTACCACAAATTACCTATTTTATCTTCTATAAAACTGTATCACATATAACATATATTCATCTATTTATTATGAATTTTTTATAAAAGGATATCTAATTAGACAATGATATATTTAAAGATAATAAAATAATTTCTATAAAACTCTACCAAAAAAAATATTTATTAGTTGATGTAAAACGAATTTTTAAAAAAGTTTCTATAGAATTCTAACACAAATTATCTCTTATCTATTTATTAGACAAAAATATATTTAAAAAAAATAAAATAATTTCTATAAAATTCTACCACAAATTACTTATTTCTATAAAACTTTATCACAAATTACCTATTTTATTTTCTATAAAACAATATCATATATAACCAATATTTATCTATTTATTATGAATTTTTTAATAAAAAAATCTAATCAAACAAGGATATATTTAAAGAAAAAAAAAATAATTTTGCGCTTTAATTTGATTTTCTTATGTTTGGATTTTGAATTCTATTATCAAGTTTAAGTTTGGGTGTTTCTATTTTGTGAAATGTGTAGACTAACATTTCCAATTATTCAAACTGAGTAATCTTTAAGGTCAGTAATACCATAAAATTAGTGTCTAAATTAAGTTAATTTCACATTGCAATTGTAGGGTGGACTGAAGATTTCGGATTTTTGATGCTCTGTACAATCAAGAAGCAAGAGACACACATGGTGTGTGTGGAACTTTGGATTATCAAGCACCAGAAATGGTGGAGAACAAAAGATCATGGAGCATCCCTGGATAATTAAATATACTGATCCATCGGGTACCTGCTCTAATTAGCAATTTTAGTTTCTAGTATTCTGCATCCCTGGATAATTAAATATGCAATTTTCATTTTAGCCTATGTTCTGTGAATTCTTGGAAAAAGGTATCTTGCTAAGTTTTCTAGAGTGACTATAACTATAGAAGAGAACTGATATTAGGATCTATCAAGTAGTCAGAGTGAACCTACCAAACACAATAAACAAAACCAGAAGAAAATCTCGACATCACTTGCTTTTTACTAGCAGAGTTGGTTTATTTTCTCAAGTAAATCCTAGAAAGAGAACCAACTGCAATGAACTCTGTTGGCAAGTATATTCTAGTATCTCTAGCAGGTCTTGTATTCATGCATGACATTAAATAAATTTCTTAAATCTTTTATTTTATACTAAATTAACAAAAAGGAAAGGAACATGTTATAAAATAATTAAAAGAGTGTAATATTATTAACAATAATATATATATATATATATATATATATATATAACATAAAATGAAAGATTTTGGTAAAATGAAAGATTCTGTATCTAGTCATTATCAGTGTTACCATTAGTAACTCAATAACAAACAATGACTATGCTGCTCTAGCATGATATCATTCATGTTGCAGGAAAATATGCCTTCTCCATTTCGGTATTGAAAATTTGGATTAAACAAAGGACTTCACCTCGTGTCGAGACCTCACTCCCTTATATATTTCCATTGCTTCTCCCATCACTTCGTTTTGTTGCAGCGACCTAGCTCTCGTTTCTCCAGATGGGTGAGTTTCGAACAAATCCTCTTTATAATCACAAATCCTCTCATAAAAGTATGGTGCAACTTGAGGGTCATACCCAGCTGAAGCCATTAACATTAATCCAATGTAATCTGCTTCCAATTCCCCCCTACCAAACACACACACACACACATTAAATAAGAAAAAAATAAAAAAAAATGAAGAAAAGGAAAGAAGAGTGACAGAAAAGTGTGGAACTTGTAGGTGTTTACCCAAATTAGTGTTAACTTGCAAACAAAAATCATTTAAATATTTAGTTTATGTGTTGACTTGTGCCGTAAATCAATCTGTCATAGAGGAATCATAGTTAGGAAAATTAGTACTCTCAAGAAATTTTTTACTAGCAGTAAGCAGTTAGGACTTGGGAGTAGTTTTTGACAATTAATTTAAGTATCCAAGAATGCCTAAACATCATAGAAGCCTCCAATCTACTCACTGTCACTTTGACACCCAATAGTAACTAATTTTAAGCATACAAATATAGATCCATATTAATTTGTACGACACTAGTTTATAAAGCACATGGAAGATTGAAACTACTCCTAAAACTAGCGACCTGGTCTTAGTAATTCTATGACCATATTATGCAACTGGAAGCATCTTGTACAACTTTCCGTAGATTATAATTTAGTAAATAAATTGGGAATTTTTCACATTTATAATCTGTGCGCGAAATTATTGAATAAGTAAATTACATGCAACAAAAATTTGTTCACGAGCCATGTATGGAAATACTAGGAATATTAATTACATGATGGAATACAGTTTTGTTGCATTTTATCATAAAAGGGGAAATAATACAAGAAATTAACATGAAAGCATCCATTTGCATTTAACCGAACTTGTTTCCAGAAGATATTTCGGTTGCTTAACAATAGTTGTGTTAATTGGACCAAGTACAAAATAATTCATATGAATGTATACATAACATTAACGTTAAGCATATTAACACATCTCAATTAGGGGATCTGGTATACCTCCTCAATATGTACTTATATACTCGGTCTGCTATGATTGAGAGTTTCGGCACATAATAAAAAGGCCGTACAAGGGCATAAATCACCAAATATTCTGATACGTGCCATGCCACACCATGCCCAACCTGATAACAAAAACATGAACATGAGAAAGATGTATGTACAATGTGGAATGATTTCAACAACTATGAATTCGAATAATAAATCACACCCAAACATGATACATACATACCTCATGTGCTAGAAAAGTTGCTATATCTATATCTGAATTGCAATAGTCAAGTATCCCTGTATAAACAACAATCTTGCCGTTATTGTGGTACTCAGCATTTACCACATGAGATTCCACCAGCATCACTTCCCAATTCAATCCTTCCAAATGACTAGTCCCAAACTTTATGATACTTTCCTTTGGCCTCTTTCGGTATTCTCTTGATACAAGTAAAGCGTCTTCAGATCCATTACTTGAAACATAGCAGTGACGATTAAGCCCTAAACCGGTGTGCATTCCTTGAACTATGTCTCTCAATATGGACTGCACTCGAACACTTTGTGGGTGTGTTGAAGGAAGTATTATCTCTGGGTCTAAGATGTACGGATCCTCCCTCCATAGTCTTTCCAATATGATGTGGGACGGTGTGACCATTCGGATTCTTTTCGAGTATGGAACCCTCTCCAAACTGGCAAACAGTAAAACAAATATGGTTAAAAAATATATAATTCTTTGAAGGCATGATAGGCACCCCATTCCCAGCCATGGTATGCTGCTAGGTTTAGGTTTTTTTATTCTCTTTTTTTGTTTCTCCACCTTAGATTTCTTTTTTTTGTCTGGTCTGCGTGGAAAAATATTATCAAGAGCCTGAATATCTGGGTGGTAAAATCTTGTTTCAAAATCAGAAAATCTTGTTCCAAAATCAGATGGAAAAGGCCAATCTGGATCTGGGTGGTTAAATTTTGTTTCAAAATCAAATGGAGGAGGCCAATTTGTCTGTTCGGGTCCATAAAAGCATGTAACAGGTGATAATAACACATTAGACCTTCTACGAATATGATTGATAGCCTTTTGGACCAGACGCGGGTACACCGTTTTCTTGTGATTAAAACTTAAAGTTGAGCAAGGAATTATTGGCTTCTGAAGTCGACGGTCATGAGAATGAGAATGAGAAACAGAAAGAGTCTTGTGATTGAAACATAAAGTTGAGCCAAGATTTAACTGATTAAGAAGCATTGAATTCATGTAAAAGAAACTCTATACAATAATTCTTCAATAATGAAAAAAAAAGAACGAGTGTTCTTCAATGGATAAATCTTTTTCTTATTGTTGCAATAAATAAGAAACCCTCTACCAACTGTAACCTGTGTTGCTCATCACTCTCGGTACGGAAACCCACGGAATTGGGAGGTTTTTATATTTAATTTGGTTTTAAGCAATTAAATCCTTGTCAAAAAGGATTCGAATTTTACATTTTATAAATAGATAAAGATTATGAGTTGAGACTAACAAGTTGAGAGATTGTGGTTGATTGCTTTATAACTTTTTGTTTATTTGTCTATTATTGCTCTTTCTTAATTGACCTGTTTTTTTTTTTTTTTCTTTCTAACTCTAATAATGTTTTGTTTTATTTATTTATTTATTTATTTTCATGGTATGTGTGACCTTAACCTCTACGAGTATTAAAAAGGGAGATGACATACCAGTCCATGTTTTGAGAAAAATTTGTGTACCTAATTTTTATTTATTTTTAAATAAATAAACTAAAATAAGTAGGTTTATAAAATTTTCAGCTGTTACCAATAGGTTATTAGTCCAATAGTATAACTGTATAATATCTCTTAACCATTTATGAAATGTGTGAGTACTTAATCAGAAAAAATAATAATTCCATCAACTCCGTTTAGATCAAAAGCCATATTGTTTAAAGATGAAGGTAAGCAAGAAGGAAACAGAACAAAAGATTTTAATTTCATGGAACAAAACCCATATCGTGGATTATTGAAATTCATCAACATGATGCTACTGCCTGCTGGGTCCCCGCACACAATTTCTTTTTGGCAGTTAACTAATTTTTTTTGGGAAGGTAGTTGACTAAATTATACGCACACAAAACATACAAATACAAATACACACACTCTAACATAAATATTAAATACGTACGTTGTTATCTGAAAAGAGATTTTAAAAATTATAATAATAAAATAAAATCAAAAAAATCAGGGGATATAAAAAGTAATTTTTCTGATTTTTCTCTTCTTTTCTTTTGTTAAATCTATTTTTACTTTACAATTTCTCGAAAATTGAATTGAATTTTTTTTTTTTTTTTTAAAAAAAAAAAACACTGAAACAAGCAGCATGTTAGTATAATTCTTGTATTTGCTTGGTCTCTCTGTCTCTCTTAATTTTTTTGCTGGAGGACTGTTCTCTTGAAGAATAATGCTTTACACACTAGGAGAAAGCATTTGGAGTGAAGAAGTTAGCAGCAGTCAGTCATCCCCAGGCTAATGGTCAAGTCGAAATTACAAACAGGATAATATTTGCTTGCATTAAGAAAAAGCTAGAGAATGTAAAAGGAAAATGGTTAGATGAGCTTCCGAACGTCTTGTGGGCTTACAGAACAACCCCAAGACGGCCTACTGGAGAGAGCCCATTCGCTATGGCCTACGGCACCGAGGCGGTGATATCAGTCGAGCACTTGGTTCCAACTGTAAGGAGCTTGGCGTGGGATCAAGAGCAGAATGATAGAATGCTGAGGTTTAATCTCGATTTGCTGGAGGAAAAAAGGGATGCGGCTGCAGTAAGGCTTGCCTCTTATCAACAGACGCTTGTGAATAGCCGTAACAAGAAGGTGAGGCACAGAAACTTCGCTCTTGGTGACCTGGTTCTGAAAAGGAAGGTGGGAATTGTGATGTCTGTATATATTAGTGTGTATGGTGTAATTTAAATGAAAAAGAAAAAGAGAAAAGAAAAGTTAATGAGTGGGACCCACAAGCATTTAAATGGTCATGAGACCATCTTTGCTTTCATTTTTTTTTTTTTCTCTCATTCCCGTATGGTTATCTCTCTCGTCCAGAACTCCTTCTTTTTTTTTTTTTTCTTTTTTTGGTTCCAATCTTCAAGCTTTGATTCCATCTTCATTACTTGCCGGATTTAGGTGCCGTTTGAGGCAAAATGACGAGTGTGACGAGCTCTACGCGTTGATGCAAGCAATTTCCAGTTTTGAGCCTTCTTTGGAACTCGAAAATTTAAACCCATTTCTAGGGTTTTGCCTATTTTGAGGTAGGGGCATCTTAATCCACTCTAGTCTCGTTCTATTGTGAATTTTACCTCCATGTTGTATTAAATATGCTTAATTTAGAGTTAATTATATCTATGATGGTATTAATGATGTCTAGAGGGTTTTTCACGATCTTGAATATGGTTGGTTCATGTGCAAATTATATTTAGTTGTTGATTTCCTATGTTTACTATGTGCTAGCATGCTGAAATTGATGTATGAGAGTATGCTTATTTAAATTGCGCCAAATTTCCCAATTCATGATGTTGAGCTCATATATATATATACATGCACATGCTTAAATGTATTTTGTTGTATCTTAATGTGTTAATAATTACTTGGGAGATGTTGAACATGTTGAATGTTTAATTTTATAATGGAAAATTTTAAATGCCATGACATTGAATGTATGGAACATATATACATGCACATACCATTGGGTTTGCATGAAATGGGAGAAATTGTTCTTGAAATAAATATGGGGAATTTCAGGGAAGTGTTTTTGATAAAATGGTTTTATGCGAAACCCGGTCGCTGCGGGGTTATCAACGGGCCGGAGGTTAATATAGCCTAGAGGGGACTAGTCGCCCTAGCGTGGTTGAGCTAGCTGGGCCCCATAATGACGCCGCGGGGTTACCAAGGGTCAGGGACACTAGCCAATCCTCCTTTCGTGTCGCGGCGGGGTTACCAAAGGGCGGACTGTATTAACGTTTGAAAGTGATGATTTTGAGAATGAAAATGGGGAGTGTCATTGACATGCATTGCATGTCATTTCATTGCATTGCATTGTTTATACTTGGAATTGACTTGTATGTTGTATTTGATCCCCTACGTTGTATGATCCCTATCTCCCATTGGCCTATGCTTTGCTTGAATTCACAAGGACACAAGATTTGTGTCTTAAGTGTCACCTACTGAGCATATAGCTCACCCTACTATTTATACATTTTTTTCAGGTCTTGGAAAAGAACCGGTGAACGACAACCCACCTCAAGCTTGAGCGATACTAGAAGCTCACTTTTGTGTCTTTTGTATATCTCCCATTATTTTTGCAAAGCACTAAAAGTGTGAAGGTGTATATGTATATTTTGCAAAACTTTGTTATGTAATGTAATTAAGGTATTTGATGATAATTTAGATGTGAATTTGATAACATGTAAACCTTATTGGTGCATGGGGAGAGTAATACTAGTTTGAGGTATTATCGAGGTCATTTGATTGTGTATTATCATCTACTATTGCTGTGAATTCGGAATTTGAGCCGTGACAGGTTAAAAATGCAATTAAACAGGTTGTGATAGGCCTATTTTTAGGGGAGGTTATGCCGAATTTTTTTGTTTAAAAAGTATTAGTTTTGAGACGTTACAGGAATAGTCAAAAAGATGTTCTCCCCATGGGAAGGTCCATGCAGAATAGCAGAGGTCATAGGGAAGGGGGCGTACGTCCTAGAAATTATGGCAGGAAGGGTGGTCAATAAGTCATGGAATGCTACATCTCTGAAAAGGTACTACCAGTAGAAGTAGAATTTAATTTCAAGCAATACGCACGCTTTAAATTGCATACTTGCAAGTGTACGAAATTCCCAAGTTTTATAAAAAGTCTCTTCTTTGTCAAAAAATTAATTGACACTCTTCCCATTCAGCAAAGTTAGTGGCAGCTGACACTTAAAGCCAGATGCCAAATACTTACTCAAAAAATAAAAATAAAGCCAAGTGGCAAGAGGCGTTTAAGCCGAGCGCCAGGCATTCAGCAAAGTTAGTGTCAGCTGACACTTAAAGCCGAACGCTAAACACTTGCTCAAAAAATAAAAAAAAAGCCAAGTGGCAAGAGGCGTTCAAGCCAAGTGCCAGGCATTCAGCAAAGTTAGTGGCAGCTGGCACTTAAAGCCGAACGCCAAACACTTGCTCAAAAAATAAAAAATAAAGCCAAGTGGCAAGAGGCGTTCAAGCCGAACGCCAGGCATTCAGCAAAGTTAGTGGCAGCTGGCATTTAAAACCGAACGCCAAACACTTGCTCAAAAAATAAAAATAAAGCCAAGTGGCAAGAGGCGTTTAAGCCGAGCGCCAGGCATTCAGTAAAGTTAGTGGCAGCTGGCACTTTAAGCCGAACGCCAAATACTTGCTCAAAAACAAGTAAGATAAAGACAGAATGGTGACAAGGCCAAACGTTAAACACTTGTGAAAATACACTGCAAAGCTGAAAATAGAAAACTTGAAGAATGGAAGTCGTGCTGAGCAAAAACATTGTCATTCATTACCAAAAGGTCCCAAGGTATATAGCTCAATACATGAAGATTAAAAAAAAAAAAAAAAAAACTGCTACTGGATGTCAGTTCTGATGATCTTCTCCAGGCTGTAACTTGTCATTCTCCCCACCATCATCCTCTAGACCATTGAGGTCTTCTCCATTCTTAGCTACCCTATCATCCTTAGAAGGGGAGTCAAGATGAATCACTCCCTCAGCAGGCATAGGTCTGTCAGCAGCAACTGAGGAAGAGGGCACAATGGTATAAAAGGGAAGAATATTCAGGGGTTGAAAGGGTGGGACAATTCCTGAGGATGCAACCTCTATACACTCAATGAAAATATTCTCAGCCGAGTCACAGGGTGGGTTTTGATAATTATTTGGGGGGTGGATATCCAAATAAGCATCTAATTCATCTGGACCAGCACAAGAGCTTGATTCACCTTTAGGGGGAGAACGGTCAATAAAATCGTCTCTGTACCCTTCAGCATACCGGATGGCACTGGTTCTGGTGAAGCGAGCAAGGAGAGCTTTTATACCCCCTTCGACTTTGCCAATCATGTTCAGCAAGGAAGACCGTTCGTTTAAGAGCTTTTCCTGTGAGTTCGCCTGAGACAATCGTTCAGCAATGAATGAGCGCTGAAGGTCTCCCTTTTCAGCTTTGAGAGAGTCCCTTTCTGTCAGAGCAACACTCTTCTCAGTTTTCAAGACATCAACCTCATCCTGAAGAGAATCCCGTTCGGTCTTCAGGGTATCCCGTTCAGCTCTGAGGGAATCCCTCTCATTTGCCAGACCGTCCCTTTCTACCTTTAAGTCAGCAACCCCCTTCTCTAACTCGCTCAGCTTAGACTCCAGCTCAGCAACTTTGGCCTCAAGGAGATTCTTTGCTTCAACAGACCTTTTAAGGCCCACAGAGAGGGATTTAAGCTTTTTATTCAGAGTTTCAATGGTCTTTTGAAAAGTAAACATCCCGAATAAAGTCTGCATGAAGAAAAAGAAATTCAGGTCAGACTTGCTACTAAAGAGTCATAGCAGAAAAGAAACGCATTTCAATAATAACAAAAAAAAGACTCACCTCCATAGCAGCAGCTGGGAACCACTGGAACATCTCACCAAAGGATAGCTTATTCTGAATCTCAAGGTCCTTGGGGGTCCAGAAACCCTTGTAGAAAGCAAAGGAGGTGAGGGGGTCATCGTATATTGAGTCAGTGGGGCCAATGGTTGATCCATCTTCACGGCTGAGCAAAGTTCGCCATGGAAGAATGGATGGAATCGGACCAGAGGTTCTGGCCGATTCGCCTTTAGAAATGAAGAATCGGGCAGGGGGCAATGGTTCAGTAACCCTGAAGGAAACCGTCCTGATCCTCCGGGCTGGTGGGATATCACTCTGATCATGACCGCCTTCAGGCATTGGCCTTTTTCCTAAACTTTTTTTCTGACAGACCAGCATTAGCTGGCCCTCCATTGTCTTGAGAATTTTCAGTATCCTAAGTGCTCTCTGAGGAAGTATCAGACGAGATGTTGGAAGGCATAATGATGGGAGCAGCAGGACGGATCTCAGCAGTATGGCCCACAATAGGGTTCTCAGTATGAGTGAGCTCAGAAGGCGCATCAGCAGAACGGTTTGTGACTTGAATCACAGTTGGAACAATCACAACTTGCTCTAGGGCAGAGACAGCAAGGAAAGACGTTGTGGAAGCAGGTGTAGATGATGATGTGATAACAGGAGCGTTAGAAGGGGTGGGAGCAGGATGCCTCCTCCTGCTGAATGATGGGATCTGAATGTTCTCCATTGTAGACCCTAAAAGAGAGATGTCAGAGAGATTGTCAGATGTAAGCAAATCAGTAGCTGAAGGGACATTGTTCAGCACACTTTCTTGCAAGGTGTCTAGCCTCGCCCTGCAGACGCTGTAAACCAGTTCATCATGGGGAATTTGAAGGCATCTACAAAGAAAAGTGCAAAAACGGGGAAGACAACTTTCACAGTGGCATTCAGTAGGATGTGTTTTCAGCTTTTTGTAGCCAGATACAGAACATGCTCCAAAGGAAGAAGGGATAGAGAAGGATTGGCCGAGCGGAGTCTACTAATTCCCACCAACCACGATTAAATTTCGTCTCCAACCTTTTTCAAATGAGTTCTTATCAGTGCAGATCGACCGTTTGTCAATAAAGAAGAAGTGATAGTACAAATCATTTTGTGAAATCTTATTAATCCGATAGAAGAGGAGAAGGTCAATAATGTCAAGATTGAGACCCCTGTCACGATTCAAGAGCAGGAGGACTAAAATTACCCTAAGAAAGTTTGGGTTAACTTGTAGGGGGCAGAGCCCCAATTTGTTGAAAGCATAACAAAAGAATGGGTGTAGGGGGAACCTAATGACGTTCAAGTGAACGGCGGAGAATAAAACTTTCCCAGGAAGGAGACCCTCACCAGATCTCCCGTCTAAGTTTATTTGATAGACTCTAAGAGAAACGTCGCGAGGAATGTAATTCTTGGATCGAATGGCGTTCAGGTTAGGGGGAGCCATAGAGAAGGGGAAGAGTCCTAGGCAGTAAAGGCGTCTTTTTAAGGAGAGATTTTAAAAAAAAAACTAACCTTGAAAGTTTGTGATGAACGCAACAACGGCACAGTAGCTAAAAATCGAAAAGGAAAGACTCGCCGGAGAAATTGAAAAGGATCGTCGGAATATGCAGGAAGGCAGCAGAGAATAGAAGCGAGATAAAAGAAGAAGGGTGAAGGTTGAAAGACCGGAATTTATAAAGAGGAAAAGTAAAGGCGACATGGAACTCAAAAGGTCAAGGCAAAAAGTGGCACTGCAGATCTCGAAGCTTGGGTTTTTATGCCAGCCGTTCGATTCCTCGTGTCATTGCTCCGAGCCGTCAGACTAAGATCGTGTCTTTTCAATAATCTCACCCTCATTAATGAGGAGAGAGATTATTGGGGGCAGATGAGGACACTAAAATGACCCGAGCTTGGTATGATCCGTATTGCAAAGGACGGGTCGGGTATGGACAAACAGGATGGAGCAAGTTCGCGCGGGATGGGCCCAGGTTCATAAAGTCATTACAGAAGCCCATATTAAAATGAGAAAAGTTGAGTCCAGACAAAAAGGAGCAGATAAGACCCAGGCTAGAGGAGGTTGTAACCGTATATAAATAAGGGAAATCGAGAGGGAAAAGAGGTTAGAAAGCATTGGGAGTGAAGAAATTCTCTCTCTGTAATTAGGGGAAATTCTTTGTACAGTCACTTCCTTTTTCTTTCTTTTTTTTCAAAGCAAGGAAGCTCGATTTCATTGATAAACATTTAACCAACATTACAATCAAGAGCAGCCAAATTTAAAATATCAAAAGGAAAAATACAATTCCAAATGGTCCACTCCTTCCTAGACATAGCATATTGACTCAGCATATGGGCAACCTTTCAATCAGCCTAGTTCAAACAATACTGGGGATGCTGATTCAACAAAAACTCCATATCTTCCTTTATAACTGAGATCGAAGGACACAAAACAGATTGACAGTCGCCTTCAATGGTAATTGCCTCCAATTCCCAATCAATTGCCCACTTCACTGCTTGTCTCGCCACCAAAAAATCAAAAAACTAGATTTCAATGTTGAGTTCTCCCTGTCGATTAGAGAAAGCTAACAAAAATTAAGTAGAAAGCCGTCAAGATTAGCATTAGTGCACTTTAATAATATATGGTGAACTGAAAAGGAACTTTCACTGATTGCACAGCACACTAATAACGTTCAGCAGTTAATCCAAGTGGTGCAAAGGTTGCGCGTGAAAGGTTGAAGAAATTATAAGAGCATATTGTCACGGGCTTATTGTTTCAGCACCACTCTAGCTGCTCCCGTGCGGCACCAAGACGTTGCTTTCACTCTCGCAAGTACTTGGTCAGCCTAACTCCCGTGCACACCTTAGCCAACACACTCCCCTCGTGCGCTTACTAGTGTTGTAGTTGCCCTTGCCCTCTCCTCACTTGGCTTGCACACTCACACACACTAAGGCACTTAAGTTGGCAAGGAAAGAACACTTCTATTACTTCAAAGAATGCTTTGTACAAGGCTAACACTCAAGCTCTCTACAAGGCTCTCAAGACTCACTCTAGGACTTGTTGTTTGCAAAATGAAGTCCTACTCCTATTTATAGGCATCCCCATCCCTAATGGATGGCTAGGATGCATTCTAACCAACGGTGGAGATTGATTATCTAGAATCTTCTTCCACCTTCTACACATCTCCATACATATCTACAACATTCTAGAACCCTCCATACTACTCCACACAATTCTGGAGAATTCTAGAACCTTCCACACACTTTTAGAATATACTACACATATCTAGAATCTTCCACACAACTCTAGACTATCCCGGAAGACTCTAGAAACTCCACTTGCCATGCAGTTGCCATGCAGCGTCCTCCTTAGCGTCTGCGTGTCACCTGCGTGGTACAACCTCCATAGGCGGGGCATGACATTCTCCCCCACCCATTTCCGTAACGCCCTCGTCACGGTTTCTTCAACTGACCCAGCCTCTCGCAGGTCATCAGCACTTGCGCATATGTCCTTGGCCCAAACGTACGAGCGCCCTTCGGGAGATGTGAAGTCCTCACGAGCTCCATCGTGTTGACTGCCACCTCTGGACTCTCCTTCCTGACCACGAGCGGCACCATGCATGCGGCCTTGCCTTCCTCGCCTCCAAGTATCATCAACGCACCAAGGCATGGTAGTGGCGCGGCGTTGTTCCTGTCCATGAACTCCAGCCCCAGCACCATGTCATGGTCGTCCATCTCCGCAACTTGGAAGTCGGCCTTGCCCTTCCATCCTTGCAAGCATAGCTCCACCTCTTTGCACACTCTACTCACGCGTGCCTCCTCGGAGTTGACGACCTTGATCCATCCCTCCGTCTTGCGCATCTCCAAGCCAAGTCGTTGCGCCTCCTCTGGGGTAATGAAGTTGTGTGTGGCGCCCGTGTCCACCAACGCTTGCACGGCTTTGCCACCAACCTGCGCATCCACATAGCGCACCCCAGCTACTTTCTTCGCCTTACCCTTTTTCTTGGTGTCATGCGCCATGCTACTCAGCATCTGCATAGCCCCCATGCACCTGTCTTCGTCGCTGCCCGTATCATCCACCTTGCCCTTGCCCTTGCCCTTATCCTTCACAAGGGCGCTCATGGTCTTCTTGTTGGGGCAGTGTCGCAATATGTGCGGCCCTTCGCACAAGTAGCACTTCGGCTCCCACTTGCCCTTATCGCGGCGCTCCCATTTGCCACTAGCCTTGGACCTCTCTCCATGGTCCTTGCCCTTATCATGGCGTGGGCGTCTCTCCTCATCGCTGTGCTCATCATCACTAGACTTGGGCGAGCCCCGTTTCTTGAAGCGTCGGTCTCCCGCACCTTTGCCGTGGTCCCTCCTGGGAGACGTGGCCCTCTTGTCATCGCGCCTAAAGTCTTCGAGGCGCTCCGCTATAGCCATTGCGGATGCCAAGTCTCTAGGCTCCCTCCTCCTTAGCTCCGTGGCCACCCAAGACTGCAGCCCATCTATGAACAAGCACACGCGTTGCCGCTCCGGCATCTCTGGGATCTCCAGCATCAAATTGGAGTACTCCTTCACATACTCCCTTATGCTACCCTTCTGCTTCAAGCGCCTTAGGTTGATCATGGCCAGGTCCTCAACGCACTCAGGGTAGAACTGCCTCTTGAGCTGCCTCTTGAACTCCTCCCATGTGTCAACTGCTCTTGCGCCTCTACCAGTGAAGCGCTGCCTCCACCATAGAGCGGCGGTGTCTGTGAGGTACATAGTGCCTGTCTGCACCTTCTCCTCATTATCCTCGATCTCCATGCACTCGAAGTACCGGTCCATGTGCCAAAAGAAGTTGTCAATCTGGCGCGCATTCCTTGCCCCATCGTACTCCTTGGGCTCCGGCGCCTTCTTCTTCCTTGGCTTCACCACGACCTCGCGCGCCTGGGAGAACTCCTTCTTGCACTCGGCAATCTCCATGCGCAAGTCGTCTACCAAATCATGCAAGTCCCTTTCTTTCTCTTGCGCCTTGTTGGCGATGCCATCAATCAGCTCGTAGAGCTCCGCCATCCTTCTCTCGAGCCTATTAAACTTGGTCTCCGTGTAGACCAAGTGTGTGGCAAGCTTCTCCTCTAAGCTCTGCTCTAAGATGTGGACTTGGTGGTCTCCTCCGCTAGCCATGTCTACTCCAACAAAGCTCCCTTGACGAACCTGCTCTGATACCAACTGTCACGGGCTTATTGTTTCAGCACCACTCTAGCTGCTCCCGTGCGGCACCAAGACGTTGCTTTCACTCTCGCAAGTACTTGGTCAGCCTAACTCCCGTGCACACCTTAGCCAACACACTCCCCTCGTGCGCTTACTAGTGTTGTAGTTGCCCTTGCCCTCTCCTCACTTGGCTTGCACACTCACACACACTAAGGCACTTAAGTTGGCAAGGAAAGAACACTTCTATTACTTCAAAGAATGCTTTGTACAAGGCTAACACTCAAGCTCTCTACAAGGCTCTCAAGACTCACTCTAGGACTTGTTGTTTGCAAAATGAAGTCCTACTCCTATTTATAGGCATCCCCATCCCTAATGGATGGCTAGGATGCATTCTAACCAACGGTGGAGATTGATTATCTAGAATCTTCTTCCACCTTCTACACATCTCCATACATATCTACAACATTCTAGAACCCTCCATACTACTCCACACAATTCTGGAGAATTCTAGAACCTTCCACACACTTCTAGAATATACTACACATATCTAGAATCTTCCACACAACTCTAGACTACCCCGGAAGACTCTAGAAACTCCACTTGCCATGCAGTTGCCATGCAGCGTCCTCCTTAGCGTCTGCGTGTCACCTGCGTGGTACAACCTCCATAGGCGGGGCGTGACAATATGCTTTTGTTAAATGGTTCACAATCACATTATTTCATTTTACCAAATATTATGTGAATTCTTGACAAAACTAGTAATTTGCATGAATAATATGCAAAAGGACAATGTCGTAAATTATCCAGATCTTGTTTAGTTGTCCAGGGTGCTAGTATAACTATATATTACAGAACTGAAACAAGAATCTATTAAGTATTTAGAGTGAACCTACCAAACACAGTAAACAAAACCAGAACAAAATCCTCAACATCACATGCTTTATAATACTAGCAGAGTTGGTGCATTTTCTGAAGTAGATCCTAGAAAGAGAAGCAACTGCATTAATGAACTCTGTTATCAAATGTATTCTAGTATCCCTAGCCGCTCCTGTATTTTTCATGACACTTGGTAAATTTCTTATATATATATTTTTTTCTTTCCAAAATAACAAATAGAGAAGGAACATGTTATAAAATAATTAAAAGTGTAATATTATATTCAATTAAATATATATAAAAATGAAACATTTTATGTCAAGCTTATGTAACATCAAATAATCAATTAAATAAAGAGTGATGAAATTCTGGAGAAATGAACAATCACAATGCTACTCTTGCAGGAAATCATTCATGTAGCAGGAAAACATGCATTCTCCCAATCGCTTTCTTTTCTTTTCTTCATTCATTTTACACATGAGAATTTTTAATATTTTATTCATTTTACACATCAAATAATCAATTAAATCATTCATTTTCATTTTCTTTTCTTTTTGTTAATCCTGTTCTTACATAACAGTTTTTGGATAATTTTTAATATTTTTTATTAAAAAAGAAAAAACAGAAACACAGCAGGCCAATAAAAACCTTTTGTTATGCTCTTTTATATATTGTGAGGATTGGTCTCTTAAAGAATACTGTTTATATATTGTGAGGATTGGTCTCTTAAAGAATACTGTTTTACACATGAGAATTTATTGAAAAGAAAAAAAATAAATAAATAAAATAGGATAGATGATATGTAAATTTACTTATCTTCTTCGTAACGATAGACTATAGTTAATCAAAGTGTTAAGCAAGTTCACCACACAAAAATTGATAATTAGTTACATATTTATCAAGAACATAAATTACACTACTTTGTTGACAAATACTGAGCTACTCATTGGCTGTTCTTAACCTCAAGCCTGCATGTTTATCACATCCTAGTGGTATCACAGGACAAAATAATAGTGTTGGAGACCAAGGACTGATAATCAGAATTAGAAGCCAAATCCACAGAAAATTTTACGTTGATGATACAATTTCTTCAATTTTTCTATTTCTAGGAAATCATTCACGTAGCAGTAAAATATGCGTTCTCCCTTGCGCTATTGAAAAAATGGATTAAACAAAGCACTTGGCCCCATGTCCAGACCTCACCCTTGTCTATTGCCAGTGCTTGTCTCATCACTTCATTTTCGTTTACCAACCTAGCTGTCGTTTCTCCGAATCATTAAGCCTCTCATAAAATATTGGTGCAACTTTAGGGTAATACCCAGCTGAAGCCATTAAAATTCATCCAATAAAAAAATAATAATAATAATAATAATAAAAAGAAGAAGAAGAAGAAGAAGAAGAAGAAGAAGAAGAAGATAGATAGTTGTGTTAATTGGAGCAAGTACAAAATGATAGCCTATGAAACCATACATAACATCTCAATTATCTAGTAGGGATGAGAACCAAATGGTATGTATACCTCCGGCTTATGTACATAACTGCTAGTCTAATATAAATGGGAGTGCGCGCACACGAAGTAAAGGGCATGTTAGGGCACCAATCAAGACTGCCCTCGTCAACCTTTCTGATACATGCCTATGCCTTGGCACACCATGCCCAACCTGACAAGAAGAAAAAACAACAACAAATATGATAAAAGCTCTCCAATGTGGAATGATTTCAACAACTATCATTCGGCCTATACATACATATATACCTCATGTCCTAGAAGAGTTGCTATCCCATTATCTGTTACTAGATGGTCAAGAATCCGTGTATAAACAACAATCTTTCCGTCCAGGACGTACATAGAATTTGCCTCAAAAGATTCCGGCCACCACCATCACTTCCCAATTCAATCCCTCCAAATGACTAGTCCCTAATTTTATGATACAAGTAAAGTGGCTTCAGATCCATACACAGAAACACTGCAGTCATGTTTATGCACTAAACCAGTAGTGTGCTGCATTCCTTTAACTATGTCTCTGAGTATGGCCTGTACTTCAACACTTTGTGGGTGTGTTGGAGGAAGTATTCACCCTTGGTGTTTATTCTCCAAATACATATATCCATTGAAGACTTCCTATACATCTTTCCAATTTGTTGGAGCTAGGATATGACCATATGAATTCGATTCGAGTATGGAACTCTCTCAAATCTAGACAAAGTATGTTAAATACGATAAACACTATTAAAATTCGAAGACATTCCCGCCATGATATGCTAGATTTGTAAAATTGAAAACTTCTAGGTATCCAATCGTCAACAGCCTGAAGAGCGTATTGATCTGCATGGTAAAATCTTCTTTGACAAACAAATAAAAGACTCGAATTTGAATGTTTGAGTCCATAAAAGCATTTATCAGAAGATAATAGCACAGGGGATCGCCTATGATCGATGGCCTTCAGAACCAGACGAGGATACACCGTCTTCTTCTTGTAATTAAAACGTGAAGTTGAACACGAAGGAATTGCCTTTTGAACTCGACGCAGTCTTGTGAATATTGAAACATAAAGTTGAGCAAGGATTTAACTGAAGAAGCATTGAATTCGTGCAAAAGAAACCCTTAAACTTTAATAATATATCGAAACCTATACAATAATTCTTCAATAATGAAAAAAGAAGAACGATGTTTCTTTCTTCAATGGATTATCTTTTGTTATTGTTTATTAGAGTCTAAGCAGGGCCCACGGGAGGATCATTTACACACGCATATTGTATTTTTTGGTAATTAACTGATTATAAACACACAAACATGTATATACAAACACCACATAAGTATTAAATAAAAAAATTGGGAATAAAATTCTGTTTTTACACAACAGTTGGAAATAAATAAATAAATAAAATAAAATAAAGAAGAAGAAGAAGAAGCTGATCAATATAATTTTTTTTTTGTTTCCTATGTTTTGTGTGTATATTCAAGTGCATATGTATGTCGTGAGGATTGGCATCTTTGAAGAATAATATGCTTTGCACACATGAGAAAATTATTGAAAAAGAAAAAACAGGTTAGCTTATTTGTAATTTAATAACTTATAACGAAATTTCTTCCACTACGAAAATGAAAAGATGTATATGTGATCAGCCAAATGAGGGGTAACTCTTGGATTCTAGCCAAAGAAACCATATTCACAATCTCTGCCTTCCATTTTTATATTACACACTCAGAGAGACCACCATTCCTCAATGTTAAAAAGGAAATTCACTGACTTACCAAGATTCAAGCAGAACTTCAAAGTGTTAAATAACATGATGAGCAAGTACACCACAAAAAAATGTAAATTAGTTATATATTGATCAAAAACATACATCAACACCACTTCGTTGACAATACTGACCTACTCATTCCTAGTGGTATCACAGGACAAAATATAAGTGTTGGATACCAAGGACTGATAATCAGAATTAGAAGCCAAAGCTACAGAAAATTTGACATTGATGATGTACACTTTTTCAATGTCTCCCTTTTCCTTTTTTTTTTTCCTCTGTTGACAATGTACAAAAAACACTCCTGTAGGTTAAGAGACTCTGAACCTCACAAAGATGAGACCTAGGTAAAAGTTTTGCTGGAAGCGTAGCAGAATCCAGTCACTTCCTTTTTTACATCTAAAAACGACGGTGAGATGTGAAATACGAAAAAAAAAAAAAAAAAAAAAAAAAAAAATCTAGATTTCAATGTTGAGCTCTCCCTATGGATTAGAGAAATCTAACAAAAATGAAGTACTAATATCACTTGGTTTGAGTTTGACAGGGAGCAGAATGAAGTGGCACTCTCCCTTTTTCTATTGAAAATTTGGATTAAACAAAGCATTTGACCCGTTGTCCAGACCTCACTTCCTTGTATATATTCAATGCTTCTCCCATCACTTTGTCTTGCTTCAGCAACCTAGCTCTCCTTTCGCTAGATGGGTGAGATGATAACCAGTCTTCAGAATCGTCAAACCTCTCTCTATATTTTAGTGCAGCTTGAGGGTCATAACCAGCTGAAACCATTAACATTAATCCAATGTAATCTGCTTCCAATTCCTTCCTGCCAAAAAATACAATTAAAAACGAAAAAGATTAACAAAGAAGAAGAAGAGGAAAGAAGCATGAAATTACAGTGTAAAACTTGTAGGTGTTACCCTAATGAGTGTAAACTTGCAAACAAAAATCATTTAAATATTTAGGGCATAGTTAGGAAAACAAGGACTCTCAAGGAAGAAATTATATAATTACAATAAGCAGATAGGAATAACTATGACAATAAATTCAAGTATCCAAGAATGCCAAAACATCATACAAGACTACAAATACCTCCAATCTACTCACTAACACTGTGACACCCAATATTTTTATTATTTATTGATAAGCAAGCTGAATTTATATTAAAGAAACAGACCCAATACAAAGCTTCATGGGGCATACCCCATAATCAAAGAATGACCACATCCATCAATCAAGAATGAGAAAAGTAAAAGGTTTGAAAAACAAGAATCCCAAAGGCAACTCAGAAATATAGCAGCAAGAAGGAAAAGCTACAAAACAAAGCCTAAAGGATTAGTTAACAGAGTACAAAGGAAAATCAAAGCTCCAAGAGGGATGCAATCTGCTACAAAAGGATGAACAAGGAATCAACCCAAGCCAATTGAGAGACCAGATCAAGAGGCCATAAGAAAAGCTAAAACCAGACAGAACAACCCTCTGCTTTGAGGAGACTTGAGCCCAATAGATCAACCATAAAAAGCAGCCGCAAAAAACGTGAAGAGGCAAGAGAGAAGGCATCCAACTAAAAAGAGTTAAAAATTTCAGCAAGTTCTAGCTGAGTTGAATGTTCTTATTCAAATCAGAAGCAATAACTCTTCTAAAAGTAGCTAGCTTAAGCCTCACAGAGTCTTCAACCAGCTTCAGCAGAATTAGCAAGCTCTGCGACACCTCCCAATATTTCCTAATTTTAACCATACATGTATAGATCCAAACTAATTGTTTGAGATTAGTTTATAAAGTACATGGAAAATTGCACATTGAGATTGAAACTATTTCAAATATTGGCAACCTGGTCTTAGCAATTCTATAATTAAACCATACATCTGTGGAAGCATCATGTACAACTATCCATAGAATTATCTGATATGGCAGTAGTCACTTCTAATTTGACAATAACAACATCCCTCTCACATATTAAAATTGTTTATATCACATATATTTTTCTTATATGTATCGCTTTCTCCATTTTGTGTTTCATTCTTGCATCTTACGAGTTACAAAGTATAAAGAGAATGGAAGATCTGGAGGAAGAGGGTGGCGTGTGGAGCTTATGTAATTTTTTTTTTTTTTTTTTCCTAAATAGCTTATGTAATTTTAAATGTTTAGGGAATACCACATATTATAATTTACTAAATAAATTGGGAATTCTTCAGAAATTTATAATCCATGTGCAAAATTATTCAATTAGTAAGTTCTATGCAGCAAAAATTGGTCACGAACTCTTAGAAAAGGAACATATGTAGAATGTGTATAAAAAGCTTTAATAAAATATTTTTGCTGAAAATATAAAAAGCATCAGCAAGAACTATAAATATACACACAAAATATGGGAACATTAGGTACATGTTCAAAGTGGAATACTCTATTCATTTCATCATAAAAGGAGATATGATACACGAAATTAACATGAAAGTATCCATTTTTGCATTTACTGATCCTGTTTCCAGAAGATATTTCAGTTGCTTAATGATAGTTCTTTTAAGTGTACGAGTACAAAATAATAGCATATGAAACTGCACATAACATTAATGTTAAGCATATTAACACATCTGAATTAGGGGATCAGAGCCAAATGGCATACCTCCGTGAGAGGTACCTATATACTGGTTCTACTAGAAACGGGTGTATCAGCACACGATTATTAAAAGGCAATATTAGGGCAGTAATCCAGAGTGCCCTAATCACGAGTTCTGAGAAATGCCTTGCCACACCATGCCCAACCTGATAAAAATAAAATAAAAAATATATTTAAAAAAAAACCAAGAACATAATAAAGATGTACAATTCACTAAAGACATCCAACGTGGAAGGTTTTCAACAACTATAAATTCAGGGAAAAAAAAAAAAAAAAAAAACAACAACAACAACGACTATAAATTCCAATAAATCACACTCATACATACCTCATGTCCTAGAACATATGCTATCTCTGCATTGTTATCAAGAAATTCAAGCATCCCTGTATATATAATAATCTTCCCGTTCTGGAGATGCTTAGCATTTATCTTATTAGATTGCAATACCATCACTTCCCAATCCAATCCTTTCAAATGCCTAGTCCCAAATTTGATGATGGATTTCTATGGCCTCTTTTGGCACTCCTGGTCTACCCTTAATACAACTAAAGTGGCTTCAGATCCATACCCTGAAACATTGCAGTCACGGTCAAGCACTAAACCACTGTGCATACCTTGAACTATGTCTCTGAGTATGGACTTCACTCGAACACTTTGTGGGAGTGTTGGAGGTAGTATTCTCTCTTGGTATTTCTTCTCCTTCTTCTTCCAGTATTGCTGTCCCAACTACCTTTCCAATTTGTCCAAGGATGTGACCATATGGATTTGATTCAAGTATGGAACTCTCTCAAAACTGGTATTAGAGTATATTAAATACGATTAAGATTTCTACAAATCTGGACCTACGGGGTCGAAGCAATTGAAACCAAGATTTTGTCTTAGCTATGTTAACTTGAAGAGCTTCGGATGTGTAAACCCGAAATGGGCTTGGATTTGCATTGTAAAATCTTGTTCCACAACCAAGTAACAGACCCGGATTGATATGATTGAGTCCATGAATATATGAACATGCATTCATGGGACTGATAGACTTCTCAACCAGATACCTATGAGAGTGAGAGACAATGTTGTTCAAACAGAAAGTTGAGTAAGGATTTACCTGAACAAGCTTTGATTTGATGTAAGAGAAACCTATATCGTAATAACTCTTCAAAAATGAAAAGAGAGAGTGTGTGTGCAAGACAACTCTGCGAAAAACTGAGAAAAAGCGATGGCAAGGGCTACATGTTGCTGATGATCAAGGACAGCGCCAACTATGTCATAAGCAGGGCATTTTCTACTTTTAGCCCTATAATTTTTTGAAATTTTACAACTTGTCCCTCCTTAATTTCCCTCTTCAAACAAACCTCCTTTGTTTTTTTTCCTCTCTCTCTCTCTCTCTCTCTCAAAGTTATTTCATTTTCAATTCTACCATTTTTTTTTTTTTTCTCTCCCTCTAAAGATTTACTATTTTTCTTACACTCGTGAATAATGTTTGTCCAATAACCTTTTTCTCTCTCTCTTTAATTTTTTTTTTTCCTCTCCCTTGTTCTTTAAATTTATCACTGTAATTTTATAAATTTAATGGCCTATCTATGTATCTTGAATCTTAATTATTATATCATTACTACATTCTTATTTTTCAAGTTGTTCTCTTGCACCATTATTAGTAACATCTTAGTTGCTTCTTTTTATTATTATGTTTTTTTTGGTCGCGTTCAATATGGACCTAGAATAAATTATTGGTTTGAGGTCTTACAACTTACAAGTGTCCCATATCGGATCTGGATAAAAAAGTAAATGAATATATATAAAAGCACCTATATGTTAAAGTTGGTATCAAGCCAAATCCATTTGGATATATATGTGTGTTCATTGGTGAGATTAAAAAATATACTCTTTTTTTTTATAAAAAAAAAAGAAAAGAAAAGAAAAGAAAAAGTTCCTAATGAGACTGATTTCATGTAACAGAAAATCATGAAGTGGATTATTGAAACCTATACAACGTCCCTATATACAAGGTCAACAGGAGGAGGAAGGCTTTCCTGCCGGTAACCGTATATGATATGTGTCATCAACTAATTATATGTTCTTACATAAATAAAAGTATTTTATTTTAATGGATCTTGATAAACTTCTGTGTCTTCTCCTCATATTTTGGTGCAACTTGAGGATCATACCCAGCTGAAGCCGAGAAATTATTGCGTGAACCAATTCTACCATCTCAATTTGGTTGAGTTGGTGAACTACACCAATTAATTCTAGACACATGAAATAAAAAAATTATTTTTAAATTCAATTTACCACATCTGCAACGTCTCTTTCTTCACCCAACTCTTACTCTTTCTCTTGTTTCTCTCTCTAAAATGATGGCTTCTTCAGGCCATCTGTACCAGCCTCTTCGGATTTTGGCTTTCTAAAAACGCCACATCAGCTTTTTCAAGAGCCACATCAGCAATTCCAAAAGCCACGTCAGCAGCTTTCGCTCTCCAAAAACATGAACTCCATCAGGCTCTCCGAATTTTCGCTCTCCAAAAAAAATAATAATAATAAATTAAAATTATTTTTTTAAAAAAAACTTTTCCTAAACGGCTATATTCGTAATGGGTATATTTTTAACGGCTTTATTTTCTCAGCGGCAATCTTTTTTCAAATTATTAAAAAAAACTACTATTTATATTAGAACTTGAAACAATATATTATTCATTATGGATTAAAAAAAAAAATTAAACAAAACAATTAAAAATAACTTAAACAATGCAATATCCTAAATTGGAATAAGAAAATAAATAGACCAAGAATTACAAAATCCTATGGGAACTTTGGGGCGGACCATGAATTCAAAGATGCCAATATCTCATTTTGTCGTGCAATAATCCAAGCTTTTCCAGCTTCTGTTGGTGCTGAATTTGGATCTGTTAACATGAACTCCTTCTCTTCAAGTCTCTGTTTCTCTAGAAACTCCTTCTCTTTCTTCATTTTTCTTACCTCTCGTGTCATTTGGGCATTTTTCATTTTTTCCTGACGACTCTTAAAACAGGTAGTGATATTATTAAATTTCGAAACGAATGAAGTTCGCAATTCATTCGCTGAATTAATTTTTGTTCGACGCTGCTTCGCCGCTTTTCTTCCTGCTGGTCTTTGTAGTTGATATTCTTCCACACCGGATGAATCATTTTCCCCTATGGGTGGTGATTCTTCAGTTGAAGCTCCATCTGTCGTGGCTGCATGACTTGACAGAGTAGATGGTAATGAGTGCCCAATAGACTCATTAATGTCAAAGTCAAATCCACTCTCTTCTTCTGCTCTTTTTTCTTTTTTTATTTTCCTACTTGTTCAGCACAATGTGAATTCTATTTATTGTTATGCTTCAAGATTTCCCAACAACTTTCTAACTTAAATTCACCACCTGTTTGGCTATGAAACAAGTCTTTAGCTGCTATCATCTACACGAAAAAAATAACAAAAAATTAAAAGCCGGCTATTTAAAATATTTATGAGTTATATTTAAACAATAAATAACTCACCATATCATCACTGCTGAAGTCGCTGGGACGATTCATTTCTATGGTAGTTATGTAGCCGGAAAATTTGTTGATTTTTTGTTGAATCACAGACCAACGATTCATCAAACCTCCATCATTTCGCTCAGTTAGAACACCAATATGTTGTTTATATTGTTCCAGAATTCGCTCCCATAACTTCTTCTTACTTTGGTCTACCCCCGTAATCGCATCAGAGGTAATCGACATCGACGTCCAACATAAAGCCTCATCTTCAGCCTTGGTCCAATTATTATGTCGGATAGTCGGTTGTTTTGACGGGGGTTTTGAGTTACTTGATTGTGGAATACTAGTGCCACAATATTGATGAGAAGTTTGAGATGGTTGATAAGAAGGTTAGGATGGTTGATGAGAAGGAAATTGAGAATCTCTTCCATAAAAATTGATATTGTCTTCGGAAAATGGCAAAAACTTATCGTTTGATGGGTTGAATTGGCTGTTGTAATATGTAACAACCCTAAACTGATACCATTTAAAAAAAAAAATATTCTGCATGACCTTCCCTAAAAAGGGGCCTACAACCACCTGCTAAAAAACACAATGGCCCTTTTTGGCCTTTCAAGACATATCCGACCTGTCCCAACACATAATACAATTAATATATTCCAGCATCCCATTCATCAGTTCATTATACCTCAACATGGATTATCTCATGGTGGAACATTCACATACCATTTAATCCAAATTATCATAATTACAGTCCCAAAATATATGGTTAAGATCTAAAGTACATGTCTTACAACATTTAGACAACTTATAATAAAATCACAGCCCATGAATAGAACAATAATAGCAAGAGTCCACAAATCTCTATACTAAATATAACAAACTAAGGTTTTACAAAAATATGGGGCTTAGATACAAAAATAGCAAAATGATCTTTTAATCCAAATTAAGCCTATGGTGGTACGTCATCCGCCACTTCTTTCCCGTTTATTAAAAAATGTTAAATATAAGAGATGAGCATAAGCTCAGTAGGAACTGCCTAAGGCACACCTCTTGAGACCCCGTGAATCCACCCAATGAATAGGAATAAGGAAACTGGGATCATACAATGCCGGAAAAATATATATATATAAATAAATAACCACAATACCACATCATTAATCCGATACCACAAATGAATATGACATGCCATGCAATGTCACTCCCCATTTTCCAAAACCATTTCCATCATCATTTTCAAACCGTTAGTGAACCCGTCCCATGGCAACTCCATGGCGGCACGAGAGGAGGATTGGCCACTGTTCCTGACCCATGGCAACTCCATGGTATCATTTGGGGCATAGGTAACTCAACCACACTAGAGCGATTTCCCTAGTCCCCTCTAGGCCTTACTAACGCCGTGGTCCCTAGACAACTCCTAGGCGGCCAGGTTTTTCACAAAAATCATTTTCAAAATTCTTTCCCAAAATCCATTTCATTTCTTTCAAATCAATTTTTCCCATTCTATCCCGATGAATGCATATATATCTTATGCATTTCAATGACGACCAATAAAGAAATTTTTATTTCTTATAAGTCAAATATTTACAATATACATGCCTCATAGGAATATTCTAGAAATTTACATCATGCTTCAAAATCATTAAATTCAGTATTTTAAAGCACAATAGGCATGAAATTTAACATTAATTTTACATGGTTCTTTATCACATAACAACTAACATGTATATATACACATCTCATATACAACACATAACAATTATGAAAAAATAATACAAATTAGAACACAAATTAAACACAAATTATGAAAAAATAATTCACCAAAATCTAAGAGATTGTGAATTAAACACCGCTACCTCAAAGGAGGAGAAAACCCCCAATTTTCACCTCAAACCCTCAAAATGGGTCAAGATTTTCGGACTCCCTAGGTTGCACAAAACTGAAATTGCTAGTAAACACGCATAGAGCTCGTCGTGCTCTCCGTTTTGCAGCAAACGGCACTTAAAAATACTAAGTATTGAAGAAGGAATCAAGGATTGAAGCCTTGAAATGGAAAAAGGAAAAAAAAGAAAAACAGGAAGGAAGAGAGAAGCAAGCAGCGGGGAGAGAGAGTGAGATAGCAGAGAGCCAAAAGAAAAACGTGGTCTTATGACCACTTAATAAAATTGTGGGCCCCACAGCTCAAATAAAAAAAAAAATCTTCTTAACACACACACATATATATATTTGACACATTACATAATAAAATGGATGTCGAGGATCCATGGAATCAAAATGACTTTGAAAAAATAGCTAAGATTGAGAAAATAGAAGAAGAAATAAGTTGAATGGTAGATAATAGAGATATGATGAGTGATGGTAGGAGTTGGGGTATTTATAGAGATTTAAAAAATTTCAATTAATTTTTTTTTTTTTTAATAAAGTTAAAAAATTTTGAATTTTTAAAATTTTTTTTAAAATTATAGCCGTTAAGGCACTGTTTGGTAATGTAGAAACAGTGCCTTAACGGCCAAATACACTATTTGGCCTACACATTTAAAATTTAAAGCAAAAAAATTTAAATTTTTTTTTTTTAAAAAAAAAAAAAAACAAATTTTAAGGGAAAAAACAAAAAAACAAAAAAAAAAAAAGTTTTTAAATTTATTTTTGGCCCAATTTTTTTTTTTTTTTGGACAAACAATGCCTAAACAATATTTTTTTATTTAATGAATTTTATTTTTTATTTTTTCCAAAAAAAAGAGCTCTAAATAACCTACACTACAAGAAATTCGGGTTTTAGGGACAGCCCAAACTGTCCCTAAAAGCTCGAAATCCGTCCCTAAAGGTCAAATTGGTCCGTCACTAAAAGTAGCGTGACAAAAGAGCTTTAGGGACGGTCAAATTGGACCGTGACAAATACTTTTGACCTTTAGGCACAGTACTAACTGTCCCAAATAATACCGTCCCTAAAACTTATTAGGGACGGTATTGACTGTCCCTAATAACATATGAATTAAGGACAGTTTTGGAGACTGTCCCCAATACGTATAGTATTAGGGACGGATAGACCGTCCCTAATACATTATTTTTAATTATAATTATTGTATTAGGGACAGATAGACTGTCCCTAATGCATGATTTTTTTAATTATAATTATTATATTAGGGACGGGTAAACTGTCCCTAATACATAATTATTATTATTATTATTATTATTATTTTTTTTTTATGCTTGATTTGTAGGTTTAACCATTTTGAATACATGTAACACATAAATAAAATAGATCCACAATAACATTCAAAAAGATATTATTGGCCATAAAATAAAATAAATCTACAATACATAATACATATATTCAAGATCCATAAAATCTCCAGTTTTCTAAATAAAAACTAAAACTGCTCTGCAGTTTTCTAAACTAAAAATTACACCATCTGGAAGCACAAAATATTGTTCCATCCTCTTCAAGATCCATTATTCATTCTGTTGGTGGTTGTGGTGGTGCTTGCTGGTGCCACCTTGTTAGTGGCGGTTGCTGAAAATGAGAGTCTGCTGGAGGTGGTGGAGGCTATTGATGCCAGTTTGGTGTGGTTCGCTGCTGTTGGGAATCTGATGGAGACTATTGTTGGTGGAACCATGGTGGCGGCTGCTGCTGTTGCTGATCTAGGGATGTACATGTTGCATGGAATAGCATATATGCATCATTTTATCTTCTTTTACCTTCTACTCACCATGAAATTACCAAGCGCCTTGTGTGAATATGGTGTGTGTGAGTTTCTTGCAAAAATTAAAAACTAAATAAAAAACCATGAAACTCCTACATGCCCCTCTCTCTCTCTCTCTTACATTTCTCAATCTCCATTAAAATAGTTAAATCCAAAACTCTGTTTTAACATCTTTTATTTCCTTTAACATATTAAATGAGTAACTACTGTCCTTAAACATCTCAAGCCTACCACTACCTAACCTCAATACCACTGACCTCATACAATGGACTCCCATCACCTACAAAATCCTATTCCCTCAAACACACCCTGCAAACCATCACTCCGCCACAAACTGCTACCTACTGGCACAAACTAATGTGATTCCAGAATTTGATCCCTAAGCATGTGGATATATAGCATAATTTTTCAGTCACCTAACAATAGTTTTATTTTTTTTTACTTGTTCATATCAAACAACAAAAGTTTGATACATTTGATCTGTTAAATGAGTTTCTTTCAAGTTATATAAAAAAGATATTGCTTCAAATGCTGGGATTAAAGAATGTCAACGCCATGTTATTTGTTTTAAGACCAAAGTTGATGTGGAAATGGCTTTGTAAGAAAGTAGGAAACAATAAGGAAATGTTGGAAACTAATTATAGAGTTCTTATAAATTTGATCTGCTTAATTGCTCCAGTTTTTTATTTCTAGGATAACTAAAAAAACATTAAACAGCTCAAATTCTTTGGTTTGAAAGTTTTCTAAAGGAAATTTTTGAAAATTAAGTTATAAAAAAGGAAATTTCAGATATAATAGTATATTATAATTCTATGAGAATTATGTTTTAAGACTAAACCAAACATGTTTTTATAGAGCTTGTTTCATTCACTTATCTGTTCATCATATCAAATAACTGGAAAACAGAAAAAGAGTACACAATTACAAATATTCGTTTCGTTGACTTCTAAAAATATAGTGTTCAAAAAACTGAATTAATTAAAAAAAAAAATAGTCAATTTCCAGAAAATGGTCTAATTCGGTTTTCAGAATTCTTGAGAAGTGTCTTCTAAAAAACAGGACAGAACAAATCAATATCTTCAATTGTCACTATTATTATGCATATCAGAGGTACAAAATAATCTCTCTCATTCATTCATGACCAACTATATATATATCACGGCTATGTGCATGCAAGGAACTGTGGGATGCATTCACAAGGTACCCAAAGAAGCAACAACCCCTAGAGTTAATAAAAGAACAAGTCGAATAATATATAATTCAAAATTAAAAGTAGAAAAAAGCTATAAAAAAAAAAGACAAAGTAGTTCAGAATTATCAGTATATATATATAGACACACACACATATAAATATGAATATGACACATCAAATTTGATGCAAAAAGATGGTAATGAGTACCTGATATTTGGACAAACCAGTCTGCCAAGACAATGATTAGCGCCGAATATTATATATTCAAGCGCCCTAAATTGCATTAGTAAAGTCCGTTGTATGTTAATTTATGTAGATTATCTTCATTTCTATGTTTTTATGCATTTTCAGGTTCATTGGCCAAAATGGAACAAGAATAAGGCCTTGTGGAATCTTGAGCAACAAAAGGTGCCAATGCTGAATTCTGGCAGCAGAGGAACCTGGGCTTTGCTCGCCATTTTGACCTTCCAAACTCGAGAACTGGACTTCCCTCATAACATGAAAGATTTAGAGCTCTGAATCAGCTTTCCAAATCTTCAAACGGTTTGTCATTCGGAGCTCGGAGCAGAGAGTTATGGCCTTGTTACCAGAGGTGCGCAGAACTGCCTGGCAGCAATGAAATTCTGCCTTGATCTTCATTTTCGACCAACCAGACTTGAGATTTGGGTCTTCATCAAAACATTAAGTTTTTAAAGCTCTGAATCAGATCTCCAAATCTTTAAACGGTTCGTCATTCGGAGTTCGGAGCACAAAGTTATGGCTGTTTAACCAAAGTAGGTCTGGGCGGAGCAAGTGAAGCATGGGCATTTTTACACTAAATTCGAGCGCTCGAGGCCTTGCTTAGAGTGCTCGAATTTGGGGCAGAATTGCCTTCGGGAATTCTCATTTTGGCAGCCACTTGTGCATTGGTTTCCTCATTTTCTACTTACTTCTTTATGAGGTGGTTGGGGATGTTTTTTGGAGGAGAGAGAGAGCTTTGTTGAAGGAGATAAGGCAAGGAAGGCCACACATATCATTATCATATATTCTAGCAAGATAGAGGAGAGAGAAGAGAGCAAGGAGGAGGGTGTTCTTGAGTGCTACAGTAGGAGCACGAAAATGGAGTCTTGGATGGAGCTTCTTCCTTCTTCTAGCTTAGCAATGGGTAACTAACTCTTTCTCTAGGGAGGTGATGAAGTCCTTCCCTTGTAAGCATGTCCTAGGATAGTCTATTTTGGGGATTTGCCATGTATATTTTATGGTCTTTTCATAACCAAGAGCACCTCATTTGTTGTAATGAATGTTGATACATGTATGGATGATTTCTTTAAGTTGATTATCTTGTCTTAGATGATATCTTAGAGTAATCATATTGCTTGAGTTTTTCATGGTGAGAGTGGAAGCAAGGTTATGAAATGGTTTCATGGCATGTTGATAGGTGACTTTGATAGACCATTGCTTAGGAAATCCTTTGATGGTGTATGCTTAATCTCTAACTCCATGTGCTTTATCATTTTGTCAAGAACTTGATAGTCTCTCATTTAAGTAAATGTGTATAAGCTACACCTTAGTTAGGTAGTCTAAGCATGTTTATCTTTTGATGGATTATACTTGTTTGAGACCTAATGTACCTCTTGATTACTTATATGGCAACCATGTGTTGTTATGTAAGTCTTGACCATCATATGTTGTTTTTCCCCTAATTTAGGTCTAATCTAGCATATGTATAGGGATGGAGGCGGATTCACTTCCCTAGTCTCCTCTTCTTAATCTTTTCATCCTAAATTCCTTGCAAATTAGTGTTTTATGCACTTTGAATTCCTAATTTAAGTGACAACAAACAAAACCTCTATGAACACCCCTTCATCATCCTAAGAATGACTCTAAACACTTAGGTTGCCTTAGACTGGCGTAGTCCCAGTGGTTCGACTTACCCGACCAATAGCCCTATTTTACAATGATTCGTGCTATTGCGAAGGTTGATGTTAATTGACCAACCGATCAATTTTTGGCGCCGTTGCCGGGGACTGCAAACGGTTTAGCAACCAAAGTTTAGGGTTAAATTTAGTTTGATTGTGAATACTGTGTTTTGTGAATATTTCTTGTGTGGTTTAACCATTTTTGTGTTGTAAGTGAGATTCTAGGAACTCGAAGCTCGCCGTGGGAATGCTAGCAAATTGTAAGTGTAGAGGACCCCAGGTAAGTCTCGTGACTTCTAGTTTCAAATTGTGAATATCGTGCATGTGTTAAGCTTAGAAGTAGATAAATTGCAAGCCCTTGTCGAGGCTTTTTCAATTGTGTATTTTCAATTCCAAGCATCGGTCCTTGTCGTGGCCATTTATTTTCTGTCTTGATAATTGAGGAGAAAGGGAACATCGTATGTGGAGTTGATGATAAAGATTTGTTGCGATGATGTTGTTGTGAATTGTTGATGTTTGGCCGTAGGTCACTCTCTCTTCCTACACTTGACTCGCCTATTGATATAAATTCACTTGAAAGAACTCTTAGACGGAACCTTAGGGAACCCACTCTTACAAGGGACCTTGAAACTGAATTCAATATAATGGGGGATAACATAGGAAATCCGGGGAATGAAAGGGCTGAAATTCCTAATGTAGAACCAATGACTCTTAGAGATCATTTCATTCCTACCACCTATGCTTCTCCTTCTTGCATAGTAATGCCAAACATAGATGCAGCTCAATATGAGATCAAATCAAGCACCATCCAAATGCTTCCATCATTTCATGGCTTTGATAATGAAGATCCATATAAGCATCTTGATGAGTTCCTTGAAATCTGTTCGACTATCCGGTTGAGAGGTTTTTCGGACAATGCACTTCATCTCCATCTTTTCCCATTCTCCCTAAAGGATAGGGCAAAATATTGGTTGAACTCCCTTGCTCCCAATTCCATTACTTCTTGGGCTCAATTGCAACAAGAATTCCTTAAGAAGTATTATCCGGTGAGTAAAACCAACCAAATGAGGCGTTCCATTCTAAGCTTTTCTCAAATTGATGGAGAACAACTCCATGAGACTTGGGAAAGGCTACAAGATCTTCTTCGGAAATGTCCTCATCATTTGATCCCAAAATGGCAATTAGTGCAAGCTTTCTATGCCGGTTTGACCGACACCCATAGATTTATGGTTGACTCTTCTTGTGGTGGGATGTTCATGTCCAAGAATGCGGATGAGGCTTGGACCTTACTTGAGAATTTGAGTGAAAATTCACTTCAACACAATTCTCGTAGGGCTCCGACCTCAACCACTCCAAAGAACACCAATCCTTGTCAACAAAAATCAATAAGGGAGGAATCATCTCAAGTGGATGCCATAGCTCATAAATTCTACCAATTGATGGCACCACATCTTCCTCCTTCAGTGTCTCAAAATTCGGCAAGTTCGGTTTGTGCCTCATGTAATAGTCCATTTCATCTCTCGGAAGATTGCCCCACACCGGAGCAATTTCCCAATCCCAACCAAGAGCAAGCTAATGCCATGTTCTCACGGCCCGGGAACAATCCATATTCCAACACCTACAATCCGGGTTGGCGAGACCATCCGAATTTTTCGTGGAGGCAACAAGCCCCACAAAATTCCCAACTTCAAAATCAAGGGCCTCAAAATCAGCCCTCTTCTCAATATCAAGGTAGGCCTTTCCAAGCCTCTTCAAGCTACCAACCTCCATACAATCCAAATGTCTCCACTCAACCTCCTGTGAATCCAATTGATGAGATAGTGGCTGCAAACAAGCAAATGATGGAATCATTAAATGTGCAAATGATGGAATCATTAAACAAGCAAATCATAGATTCCAACAAGCATCTCTTGACATCCTTGCAACCTACTCTCCAAATGGTTCACTCCCATACTCAATCCATAGCTAGGCTCGAAAATCAAATGGGACAAATAGCTAACCAAGTGAACCAACTTCTTCAAAAAGACAAGGGTAAGCTTCCCGCTCAACCATTTGAAAATCCTAGAGGAATGCATGTGATTGATGAAACCCCTCCTCCGAGTGGGCCGACTCATGAACAAGTTCAAGCTATCACCACCCTTCGGAGTGGTAGAGTGGTCGACAACAAGGTTGATGGAGACACAAGTGAGAAAAACCCTCCATTGAAAAATCCAAATTCAAGCTCTTCAAGTCCAAATCCAAGTTCTTCTTGTCCAAATACCATTCACGGAAGTCCCACGCATGTCACCCCAAATGTGGAAACTACTTATGAGCCAAAAGTTCCGTTCCCTCAACGTCTTCAAGAGTCGACACATTTTGGGAATAAGAATTGCAAAATTCAAGACATGTGGGAGGTCTTTAGGCAAGTAAAGATCAATCTTCCTCTCTTGGATGCTATCAAGCAAATTCCTCCCTATGCAAAATTCCTTAAGGATTTGTGCACTCAAAAGCGCACTTCCAGAAGTCATTTACCAAAGAAAGTGAGGTTAACCGAAAATGTTAGTGCGATCATTCAGCACAGCACTCCTCCGAAGTATAAGGATCCGGGTGCCCCCACAATCTCTTGTGTCATTGGTGACAACAAAATCGAGAGGGCCCTCCTTGACTTAGGAGCTAGTGTGAATTTGATTCCATATTCGGTTTACCTACAACTTGGTTTGGGAGATCTAAAGCCAACTCCGATAGTGTTACAATTTGCTGATCGATCTATTAAGCAACCACGGGGAATTATTGAAGATGTGATCATAAAAGTGGACAAATTCTACTTCCCGGTAGACTTCGTGGTTCTTGATACGGAACCAGTCCATGATCCAAGAAAACACATTCCCATAATTCTCGGACGTCCTTTTCTAGCTATAGCTAATGCTTCCATTAACTGTAGATCCGGATTGATGGATATCTCTTTTGGGAATATGAATGTTAAGCTCAATATCTTCAATGCTGTGCAACTTCCTTCAGATGACAATGAGTGTTTTGAAATCACTATTGCTGATGAACACATTCAAAATCCAATCCCACCTCCTGCAACGGAGGATCCCCTACATGCTTGCTTGGTCCCTTTTGATTTTGAGGATTTTGGTGTGGACAAATCCATTCGGGAAGTCAACTCCTTGCTTGATATTCCATCACCATTTTCCTCTCCTTTATGGGAAGCACCAAATCCATCTCTATCGTGGGATTGTCCATCTCCTTCCATTTCTTCACCGGAGTTACCTCAACATTTTGAGGGTGAACCACCGGACAAAGGTAAGGAAAATGTTGACAAGTTGCTGAAAATTCTTCCAATCATTCCAGCCCAATCTAGAATCATTGTCCATGATACTCAACCTGTGAACAAACCATTTGAGTACAATGAGGTATATGACTTGGAGATTGCAAATATGAAAGGTCATGATCCTACCATTGTTAGTCAAAACAATGACATTCAACAAGCCTCCATAATCTCGAACAAGCAACACCTTTGCTTAAATCTGAAAATAAAAGAAGTGAGATTAAAAGCGATGCCCAAATCCTCTAAGGCCAACCTTGTTTCTCTTCGGAAGGATTAATATCCCTCACCATTCATTGATCCAAGTCTAAGACCATATGAAGGAGGCAAGTTGCATACGGAGCATTAAGGATCCATCTCTCCAATGGATCCTGATCCTGGTTCGTCTAGCTATCGACATTAAATTTAGCAAAGCAAGGGAAGAAATTCTTTCGATGTTCCAAGCTTCCCTACCTTCTCAAATTGCTCGTGCCTTGAAATTTTCTGGGAAATGGTTTAGAAAAGCCAAAAATTTGATTTTTCTGAAATGATTTTCAGTTGCGTTCCGCAATTTTAGACTGGCCTCTTAGACCTTCTCAGCTCTAATTTTCATTCCCGAAAATTTCCATCGCTTTCGAGCAAGTTCATAGGATCTTTGGCATGCAACTCATGTGCACAACCTCTCATTTTCAACGCATTATTGGATCATGGTTCCCCAAAATTTTCCATGCATTGGAGATGAAATGCAAAGTTTGAAAATTTTTCATCTAGGCATTAGAAATGTTGAGCAATTCGACAATTTTTCCAAAAATTTTCCATCCATGCAGTGGAATGGACTGAATTTGCAAATTTTAAAATTTTTTCCATGCTTTAGAGATAAAGTGCTAAGTTTCAAAAATTTTCCATCCATGCATTGGATTGGAATTCTCTTGCAAGGCTTCAAAAATTTTCCCTACATTAAAATTCATTGCATGCATTCTTTCATTGCATGCATTCATTGCATGCATTCTTTCATCTCCAAGCCACTGACTTTCCATGCATGGACTCCATTTTGAACAGCTTCCATTTCCATGTTGCTCACATTACACATTCCATTGGAATGAATTCATTTTCAAGCCTACTGATCCAATTTCGAGCAATCTACCGTCCCTGTCGAGTGCTCGCTAATGCCTCCAATCTTGCATGCACCACTGTCCTAATTTCGAGCATTCAAAATCCAAGTTCGAGTGTTCGCTGATGCCCTCCAATTTCAGCCCTTTATTTGCAGCCACTGCCTTATTTTCGAGCCCTCTCAAGTTCCTTTGGAGTGCTCGCAGCCACATCCCAGCAAACCCGAACTCTCTGGCTTCATTTCGAGCAATCTAAACTCCAATTTGGAGTGCTCGACCTTGCTTGAATTTTAAACCCCAAAGCTGCTGAGGCTACTGGTCCCAATTCGAGCACTCTACTTCCATGCTTAGAATGCTCGACCACTTCTCTCAACCAAGAAACCCCCTTCCCACAACCAATTTCGAAATCCCACCAGCAAACCCACTCTCAATACAACCCACAACCTTGCAACCCATAAGCCCATAAACCCATGCACATCCATACAACCACAACCTCATGCATCTCTCACATCTCGGCATCCATCCTAAACCAACCAACACCATCACCACCCAACCATGCCAACCCCTCGGCATCTCTCTCCACACATCAACCAACAACACAAACCGAGCCTCACAACAACCAATCTTCCCTCTCCTCCACAAACCCACCATCACCTTCATTCACCCCATGCCCACCATGCTTTCACCACCCAAACCATGCACACCACTACACAACACTCCACCCTCATCACAACCACCCCCTCAACACCATGCACACACCAACCAAACCGACCACCACCCCAAACTTCACCCCTCTCTCATTCACCAACCAACCCTCACACAAGCCTTCTTTCTCTCGGCATCTACACACACCAACACCATGCAACCCCCATGCATGCCCCTCTCGGCGTCCTTTTTTTTTCCCAACCATCCAACCAACCTCACCAAACTTCCTCACCTCACCCCACCATACATGCCACCATCTCTCTATCGGCACCTTCACTCCCTAACCACCCACCACCCTTCGCACTCAATCAACCCCATCCTCAATTCCTCCACAACACCCTCATGCATGCCATTCAAAAAAAAATGGCACACTTTTGGCATTCTTTTGCTATCCATTTTACACTTGTGGCTAATGTCTGCATTTGTGTTTTGTTTGGATTTTTATCTTGCACTAGAATTCAGGTTAGTGTTTTTAATTCTGTTTTGATTTTCCTTAAGAGCCTATGCTTTTACATTTGTATATTAGTTGTGTTTTGCTAGGTCTTCATGTCCAAGTTTGGGGGAAGCACTTGCACATTCACATAGATGGAAACCTTTGCCTTCCTCACTCCGCTTGGTATTATTGTTCTTTAACCCTCTCTGTTCTTATTTTCATTTACTTGTCTTCTCACATTGAGGACAATGTGACATTCAAGTTTGGGGGTGCATTTATGCATTTTTGGTTTTGCATTTTTGCTAAGCAATGATATTGTAATTTGAAACCTGTTGGAGATGAAGCATATGTTTAATACCTTGTGTATAGAAGCAATTGTGACATTTTTGAAAATAAAGAAAAATTTGAGTTGAAATGATCATGTAGATTCAAATTAGTCTGTATAAATGTCTCAATTAGATTCTCGCCGGATTTGACACTCTTTTAAGCTTCACAATGCACAGATGCACATTGGAAACTTAACTGTGAGGCATGCAACTTGATTGACCTTGATCTTGGCCTAGTTAATCTGATTTGATGAACCTAATGGATGAATACTTTTGGCATGAATCTAACAAAAAAAAAAAACTGAGAAGGAAAGAAAATAATGACCAATTGACGTTCGTAGCCTTTCCAACTCGAGCTATTAAGCCCTAGGAGTGTCTCTACACTTAGCACCCTAAAGCCGTCTGGTTTGGGAGTTGTTGGCCTAACGCTTGCTACAAGGGTTGGTTAGAAAGCTTAAGGGACTTAAACATTGCACGGTCATTCAAAAAATAAACTGGTAATAAACATGGTTTGCTAGAGTTCGTAGCCTTTCCAACTTGAGCTATTAAGCCCTTTGGAGTGTCTCTACACTTAACACCCTAAAGCCATCTGGTTTGGGAGTTGTTGGCCTAACGCTTGCTACATAAGTTGGTTAGAAAGCTTAAGGGACTTCAGCATTGCACAACCATTCTATGTTTCGCTTATGAGTTACAATAAATTGTCAACAAGCAACAAAAGTTGTCTTGTAAATAAAATCATGCCTTAGGGACCTCATTTAAAGGGGAATTTAATGATTTGAAAACTTGTGCTTTGGAATTGGAAAAGAAAGTAAAAGCCGCATGTTGAGAATCCAATTCACTTTCACTGAAGCTAGAGTTGATTTCCATTCAAGAGATGATAATTGAGTTATTTATATAGACTTTGATGTTGATGCATGTATGTGGAAATGTATTTAGCCAATTTTTGTATCAATGCTTCATATATGCAAGGTAGTCTTCCCAATGACCCCATCTCCAGCTCTTTTTCTATTTCAAGTTATTTTTGAGCAATGTATATATCTTATTTTACCATGGATGATATTTTTGCAGTAGCAAGCCCATGGTTGTCTTTTCATTAAATTTTTCATTGTAGTTTTGCTAAGGAACTAGCAAAATGTAAGTTTGGGGGTGTGATTAGCGCCGAATATTATATATTCAAGCGCCCTAAATTGCATTAGTAAAGTCCGTTGTATGTTAATTTATGTAGATTATCTTCATTTCTATGTTTTTATGCATTTTCAGGTTCATTGGCCAAAATGGAACAAGAATAAGGCCTTATGGAATCTTGAGCAACAAAAGGTGCCAATGCTGAATTCTGGCAGCAGAGGAACCTGGGCTTTGCTCGCCATTTTGACCTTCCAAACTCGAGAACTGGACTTCACTCATAACATGAAAGATTTAGAGCTCTGAATCAGCTTTCCAAATCTTCAAACGGTTTGTCATTCGGAGCTCGGAGCAGAGAGTTATGGCCTTATTACCAGAGGTGCGCAGAACTGCCTGGCAGCAATGAAATTCTGCCTTGATCTTCATTTTCGACCAATCATCCTTGAGAATTGGATCTCCACCAAAACATGAAGTTTTTAGAGCTCTGAATTAGCTTTCCAAATATTCAAACGGTTCATCATTTGGAGTTTAGAGCACAAAGTTATGGCCATTTTACCAAAGTAGGTCCGGGATGAGCAAACCAAGCATAGGGCATTCTGGCCAATTTTCGAGTGCTCGAGGCCTAATTTCGAGTGCTCGAAATTAGGGCAGATTGCTTCACGAGATCAGCAGTGGAGTTAGAACTTTGCTCGCCATTTTGACCCAGAAAGCTCGAGAACTGGACTTCCATCATAACATGAAAGATTTAGAGCTCTGAATTAGCTTTCTAAATCTTCAAACGGTTCATCATTCGGAGCTCGGAGCAGAAAGTTATCGCCTTGTTACCAGAGGTGCGCAGAACTGCCTGGCAGCACTGAAGTACTGCCTTTCTCCCCATTTTCGACCAACCAGACTTGAGATTTGGGTCTTCATCAAAACATGAAGTTTTTAAAGCTCTGAATCAGCTCTCCAAATCTTTAAACGGTTTGTCATTCGGAGTTCGGAGCACAAAGTTATGGCTGTTTAACCAAAGTAGGTCTGGGCGGAGCAAGTGAAGCATGGGCATTTTTACACTAAATTCGAGCGCTCGAGGCCTTGCTTAGAGTGCTCGAATTTGGGGCAGAATTGCCTTCGGGAATTCTCATTTTGGCAGCCACTTGTGCATTGGTTTCCTCATTTTCTACTTACTTCTTTATGAGGTGGTTGGGGATGTTTTTTGGAGGAGAGAGAGAGCTTTGTTGAAGGAGATAAGGCAAGGAAGGCCACACATATCATTATCATATATTCTAGCAAGATAGAGGAGAGAGAAGAGAGCAAGGAGGAGGGTGTTCTTGAGTGCTACAGTAGGAGCACGAAAATGGAGTCTTGGATGGAGCTTCTTCCTTCTTCTAGCTTAGCAATGGGTAACTAACTCTTTCTCTAGGGAGGTGATGAAGTCCCTCCCTTGTAAGCATGTCCTAGGATAGTCTATTTTGGGGATTTGCCATGTATATTTTATGGTCTTTTCATAACCAAGAGCACCTCATTTGTTGTAATGAATGTTGATACATGTATGGATGATTTCTTTAAGTTGATTATCTTGTCTTAGATGATGTCTTAGAGTAATCATATTGCTTGAGTTTTTCATGGTGAGAGTGGAAGCAAGGTTATGAAATGGTTTCATGGCATGTTGATAGGTGACTTTGATAGACCATTGCTTAGGAAATCCTTTGATGGTGTATGCTTAATCTCTAACTCCATGTGCTTTATCATTTTGTCAAGAACTTGATAGTCTCTCATTTAAGTAAATGTGTATAAGCTACACCTTAGTTAGGTAGTCTAAGCATGTTTATCTTTTGATGGATTATACTTGTTTGAGACCTAATGTACCTCTTGATTACTTATATGGCAACCATGTGTTGTTATGTAAGTCTTGACCATCATATGTTGTTTTTCCCCCAATTTAGGTCTAATCTAGCATATGTATAGGGATGGAGGCGGATTCACTTCCCTAGTCTCCTCTTCTTAATCTTTTCATCCTAAATTCCTTGCAAATTAGTGTTTTATGCACTTTGAATTCCTAATTTAAGTGACAACAAACAAAACCTCTATGAACACCCCTTCATCATCCTAAGAATGACTCTAAACACTTAGGTTGCCTTAGACTGGCGTAGTCCCAGTGGTTCGACTTACCCGACCAATAGCCCTATTTTACAATGATTCGTGCTATTGCGAAGGTTGATGTTAATTGACCAAATCTCAAGTCTGGTTGGTCGAAAATGGGGAGAAAGGCAGTACTTCAGTGCTGCCAGGCAGTTCTGCGCACCTCTGGTAACAAGGCCATAACTCTCTGCTCCGAGCTCCGAATGATGAACTGCTTGAAGATTTGGAAAGCTGATTCAGAGCTCTAAATCTTTCATGTTATGAGAGAAGTCCAGTTCTCGAGTTTGGAAGGTCAAAATGGCGAGCAAAGCCCAGGTTCCTCTGCTGCCAGAATTCAGCATTGGCACCTTTTGTTGCTCAAGATTCCACAAGGCCTTATTCTTGTTCCATTTTGGCCAATGAACCTGAAAATGCATAAAAACATAGAAATGAAGATAATCTACATAAATTAACATACAACGGACTTTACTAATGCAATTTAGGGCGCTTGAATATATAATATTCGGCGCTAATCAGACAACAAATGCTTGTCAACTTCACTTTGATAACTGAGTCACCAAAAACACAGTATGACATAAGATCCTTTTCATTCAAAATTTATCAAGACAAATAGCATTAAACATTTCTTTTAGGACTCCTTACTATGTATTAATATTATTCTTTAATTGAATTGATCACTACTATATACACACATATAAAGTATTAATAGTACGCTCTCATCATGAGTTTGTATACTCCACTCTGGATTCAATGATTGAGAGTATGAACTCATGTAAGAGTTCCTGCGATTGTGGGTCGTTACAAGAGGGGTAGATTAAGGACCCAACAGTTGGGAAGCTAATTGTAAGCATTCTAAACATTGTTCACATCATATACATAAATATAAATACACAAAACACAGACTTGTTTTGCAAACCTTATACATGTATATAGATTGTTAAGACTTTAAATAAGGTTTTATATTTGATTCTTTTTTGCATCAAATTAAATATAATAAATAGAGTAAAATTCATTAATCATGTACACCAATTTATATAGCATCAAACACTTATATATAGCAAGGCCACAGACCCGTACAAACCCAACAAGGGAGAACAATATATACAAACAAGAAGTAGGGAATGCTCCTGTAACCGACCCATGCACAATTCATTGAAGAATCACACCATTATAAAGATATCTAGGAATTATCTCAAAATCATCATTAATATATACAACCACTAATTTTTACCTCCAAAAACCTAATATAATAGCCTACTTGATGTTTACTTGGACTGGACAAAGCCTAACTGATATATGCAACACTAAGTGTTAAATGAGTACCAAAAGAGAACGGAAAAAAGGAAGAAAGGCCATCAAAATTAATGTATGAAAAAGCTGAAATCCCGAACTTGACAAATTCAAAAGCAATGAAGAGAATGAGTTCACTATAAACCAATTTTGTCACAACCATAAACTACTGAACATGCATGAAAGAATCCAAATTGGAAATATAGAATCAATGACTATTATTTTTATTTTTGTTTATTCTTGGCAACTGACTGATCTCCATCAAATCTCCATCAAATAATCAGTAGGTAGACTGAAACCATATGCAAAAAAATCAGATCAAATTGCCAATCAACTCATTCAAGCACGGAATGAAAACTTCAACAAAATCGAAATCTATAAGAAAAAAATATTTATACAACATATCATTAAACTCATATAATCATAACATTTATATATGTATTTTCTTCTACAGGACTGAAGATGAGAGATTTTTCAAAAGCAAATCAAAAGCCTAAATTGCAAAACTCAATTATTTACAAAGTATCAGAATTGAGAAGAACAATCAATAAATTGTGAAGTGATTAAGAGATATAATTCAAGATTTGAAACTTACAGAGATTGCTTCAATCTATTGTTGATGGAGAAAATAACAGCATCTGTGATGGCTGTGATCCTTCTTCGCTTCTTTGTATCTTAGGGAGTCTGAACAAGGGTAATCTAGTTTGAGCCCCAATCCCATCCTTTCGCCTCAGGAGATAGCATTTAAACACGGATCAGCAAGGTAAGCTAAGTGGATGATGTTGATGGTTCAAGGAGGTGTTGATGGGTTTGGCTGACTACCTGGGCCTGTTGTAGAAAGTGCTTTCTACAAGGGTTATGCATGACCCTTTTAGAAAAAGTGTTGTTAAAAGCCCATTTTGTTGCAGTGTAGTCCCATTGTGAAAAACTGCAGGTCCTCGTCAAATCAGATCAAACAACAAATCCTTTTCCATTTCCTATTGATAAACAAAAGATCCGTTTTAGAATTAAAAATTTACATGTAGGATGATTAGCCAGGTCTGTTTACATGATTTAATTAGATTTTGGTAATTGTAAATATACATTTTTATTGCCCTAATTTTCTTTAGATAGGACGGAAGAGAGGGAGAAGGAAAAAACCATGAAGAGTGGAGGTTCTATATCTGATCTGAAGGAAAATCAAATTATCTGATCATAATTTGCCCTAATATTAAGCATATTAATACATCACAATTAGGGAGAACCAAATGGTATACCTATCCGTGATAGGTACATAAATACTCCTTTTGCTGTCATTACGAGTATCGGCACTCGAGAAAACAGCCATAGAAGGACACAAGTCGCGCACAATCCTGATTCATGGTTTGCCACACCATGCCCAACCTGATTTAAAAACAAAACATGAACATGAGAAAGACGTACAATAATGGTAAATGATGGATTTCAACAACTAGAATTCCAATAATATATACCTCATGTCCTAGAACGGTTGCTATTTCTGCATCTGAATTGTGAATGTCAAGCAACCCTTTAGAAATAACAATCTTCCCGTTGGAGAGGTACGCAGCATTTTTATCAGAAGATTCCACCGCCACCACCTGCCAATTCAATCCTTCCAAATGCATAGTCCCAAATTTTATGATCGATTTCTTAGGCCTCGTTTGGCTCTCCTCCTGGTGTACCCTTGATACAAGTAAAGTGTCTTTCGATCCATACCCTGAAACACAGCAGTCACGTTTAAGCTCTAAACCAGTGTGCATTCCTTGAACTATGTTTCTCAATATGGATTGCGCACGAACACTGTGTGGGTGTGTTGCACCAAGTATTCTCCCTTTGTTTTCCTTCTCCATATTCTCCAAGCAATGCTGTGCCAACCATCTTTCCAATTCGTTGGAGATTGTGAACATACGGATTCGCTTTGAGTATGGAACTCTCTGTATACGAATACGACCAAGGCTCTTGCTCATGCACATGCTATGCAGATTGATGCGTCTGCTTACATGCAAGACTTGTCAAACAAGACGCCTCTGCCTGCCTCTACCAACTGTGTTACATATTGCCTGGCAAGTTGGGAACCAACAGAATTGGGCACACACAAGGATACATATAGTGGGATTGCTTCTCTACTGACCCACTCCCATTGATCTCCGCATCTCCCTAGAGCTCCAACTGCCTCAGTCGTCGAAAATCACTTTCATTATAAAAAATTATGGTACAATGTGTTTGGTGAAAAAAAAAAAAAAAAACTAAACTGCTAGGTGGTAGAGTTTACGTCAAAGAAGCACGTTTAACTGAAGTTAGGAATCTATGTAACTTTTAAAATGGCGTTTAAGTGAAGTTAGGAATAGTAGCTTCTTTAAGTAAAGTTAAGAATGGTAGCTTTTAAAATTGCTTTACAAGTATAGGTTTTTGTTTTTAGGTAACTAATTTTTTTTAGACAATTTAATCCCTTTATATTTTTTATAATTACAGTTTTGCCCAATATTTAATATTAGGGAATTAGCACATGTTTAATGTAAAGGTAATATAGTAAAATCAGTAATAAAAGTGTTTTATGACAATTTATTACCAAGCAAATTTAAAAGTGCTTCAAGTATAAAAAGTACTTTATACAATTTGTCACCAAACTCATAAGTGTGTTTAACTAACAACAATTTTATAACAACTCTACTATCAACTATCAAAAGTGCTTTTAACATTCTAACAACAATCCCAAAGAGGCTCGTAGTAGTTACTGAAAAGAGTTCTCTGCCTTCTCACTTCATTTTGCATCTATTTGATTTTTTGTATGTTGTTAAAAAGAGGAGTGTGTGTTGCTTCCATCCATCCAGCTTTTGTAAAAGAAAGTGATTCAATAATAAGATTTATTATGTTTGAGAGCACCGAATTAGGGCTTTGAATTTAAAATTGGTTTTTACTAAAAAAAATTCAATTTCAAATTCAAAGAGCTGAGTGCTCCCGAATGCAACAGATATGTATATCCACTGCTGGAACTGGACATCCTCATTGAGATGTAATAAATAAAGAGCGTTGGTTTAGGTATGTGACATTGCATATCGAAGTACTGGAATAATTTCCTGTGATGTGTGAAATGTAATGGAAAGATAGTTGCCATGCCATCGAAGTTGTCTTTTTAGTTGTGCTATTTCTTTCTCTGTTTCGTGTTTGCTGTAATATATGTCCTAATGCTTACCACGCTTTGGAAGACAGTAGAGCCCTAAATAGTCACATCTCGTCTTGAGTGTCCTCTACGTTTGTATTATTATTATTTCTTCATTTTTCATTTTCAGTTGCATAGAAGGGAAAATGTGAGAAAGGATTGACAAAAAGTCCAGTCCGCGGCCATGTGAGAGCCAATTTGCTATTGTTTAACCCAGATTCTCCATCAGTAATTTCTTCAATGAGAAGGATTCTTGGGCTTCCTTTCTGCTGAAGAAGATGAAAATAATGGCAATGGTATCAAATGAATTAGCATAACTGATGAGAGATTGCGAGATAGAGAGAGAAAAAAAAAATTAAAAAAAAATAAAAAATCTGAAATCAGTGTTGTTTATTTTAAATTTGCCTGAGGGTATTTTTAGGTATTTCAATATTCAATTTGATAAAATGTACTTATTTGTACAATTTTGACTATACTTCTCTTTGTCAACGAAATTTCTTCCACTAAGAACTTGCAAAGTTAACCCTTGGATTCTAGGCCAGAGAAGAAACCACATTCAAAAATCTTTGCCTTCCAGTTTTATATCATACACAGAGAGACATCATTCCTCAAATTTATAATATAAGAAATTCATTAGTTGCTTCAAAATGATAGGATAACATGGTAAGCATGTATACTACAAAACACTCATAATTAGTTACATATACTTATCAAGAATAGACATTATTCCACTCTGTTGACAATACGAAGTTATTGACAATCTTAATATTTCTTCCGTCCCATATTAGATGTACTACACTGTGATGTTTCCAATTTTCAGCTTTTTTTCATTTTTCTGGAATTTTGTCACCGCAGGGGCATTTACGTCTTTTCTTATTTTTCGTGCCGGACATTGTGAAGTGTACCGGCTGTGTCCTAGAGTTGTTTGGGATATTTCATTGAGTCTAAAACTCTTTGAAATGTAAAGATCATTTTTCAATTTTTCGGACCGGACAGTTCTGTGTGTGGCCCGTTGCTTGTACTGTTGCATCCGGGGATTTTGAATGAGTCCATTTGCATTTCATGCATTTTATTTGATGTGCCATATGTGCATTTTATATAGTTGTGTGCGTATGTGTTGTTTGTAGTGTAAATTAAAAGCAAAAGAAAAAGAGAAAGGAAAAGAAATTTGGGTGGGACCCACCTCACCCCATTTAGGTGGTCTAGAGAGCACTTTGGGTCTCAATTCTCTCTATCTCTCCCGTCACTCTCTCTTCTCCTCTTAATCTTCACTTTTTCTTTTTCCTTTCCTTCATATTTCAATCTTAGAACTCTCACTTAACTTTTGGAGATTTGGAGTGCCGTTTGCGGTAAATTAAGGAGCGCATCGAGGACTTCGAATTGATCGGAGCCAATCTCTTTTTGGCTATCATTTAGAAAATCTCTAATTCTAGGGTTTGAGAAGAATTTGGGGGTTTTGCACAATCTTAGGGTAGGGGACTCTAATTCATACTTTTCTTGTACCCTTGTGAGTTTCCCTACTTGAATTATTGTCCTTAAATTAACTTGATTGCTTTCTTAGATGATTTAATTGAGTGCATGAAACATGTGATTATGTGGAATTGTTGGTTTATTTGAGAAGCATGATAAATGTTAATTTTCTATGTCTAAAGTGTTACAAATTGCTAGCTATGATGTTTGGAAAGCATGCTTAATTGAATTGTTGAAAATCCCTTAGTAGCATAGCCAGTGTTATTAAAAGCGTGCCTGGGCGCACGCCTAGGAGCACCTCATGCGCCTCATGCTAGCCCAAGCGCAGCGACCTTCACTAGGCGCACGCCTGGGCTGCGCCTTGGATAGTTTAAGAGGTGCGCTTAGGCGCGCTTCATATATTCTATGCTCCTTCAAATATTTGTTTGATGTATTACGTGTATGTTTGCTTGTTTAGTTTATATTATTATATATATATATATATAGTAAAGAAAAGGCTGCAGTAGAAATATAAAATGGAAATGTCTCCCAACAGTCAACAAAACAAATTAGTCAAAGAGCAAAGGCTGCAGCAGAAATAAAGACGTGTGGGAGTGGGAAAGAGAAAGAGAAGAGAGAGAGAAGAGAGAAAGAAAGAGAAGAGAAGAGCAGAGAAGAGGAGAGGGCTATTAGTCCGGCCGGCCAGGAATCACCTAATCAAATTAACAGGTCAGTTTTGTTTTTTTTTTTTTTTTTTTCCTTCTCCAGTTCTCCTCTTCTCTTCTCCTCTTCTCTCTCTCTCTTCATTTGCTCTAATCTCTATATCTCAGCCTTTAATTTTTTTTTTTCTTCTTCTTCTCTATTTCTCTGATTTTCTTCTTTCTTTTTCTGGGTCTATCAAATTAACAGGTCAGTTTTTTTTTTTTTTTCCTTCTCCAGTTCTCCTCTTCTCTCTCTCTCTTCATTTGCTCTAATCTCTATATCTCGGCCTTTAATTTTTTTTTAATTTTTTTGTTCTTCTTCTTCTCTATTTCTTTGATTTTCTTCTTTCTTTTTCTGGGTCTATCAAATTAACAAGTCAGTTTTTTTTTTTTTTTTTTCCTTCTCCAGTTCTCCTCTTCACTTCTCCTCTTCTCTCTCTCTCTTCATTTGCTCTAATCTCTATATCTCGCCCCTTTTTTTTTTTTTTTTTTTTTTTTTTCTTCTCTATTTCTCTGATTTTCTTCTTTCTTTTTCTGGGTCTCTAGTAGACTGGTATTTTTTTTTTCAGGTCTTTTATTTTTTTTCTTCTATCTTTTTCTCTATCTCTGTATATTTTTTTTTTCTTCTTTTTTTTTTCTCCGGCTCTGTTTCTGTTCTTCTGGGTCTTTTTTTTTTTTCTTCCTCCTCTCTATATATCTGGTTTTGTGTTTTTTTAGCTTTCTTTTTCTGGGTCTTTTTTTTTTTTTTTTTTCTTCTATCTTTTTCTCCATCTCTGTTTTTGTTCTTGTGGGTCTCTGTTTTTTTTTTTTCTTCTTTCTTTTTCTTCATCTACTCCTCTCCCGTGTCTTGCTATATATATATATATATATAATTATTTTTTTTGTTCTCTCTGGCCTGTATTTTTTTTCTCGTTGTATTTTTTTCCATCATTTTCAACTTCTTGGTGTATAGCTGTAAATTTGTACGCTCTTCAATCTTCATCATCATCAGTCTTCAGCAAACATAGTTTGCAGTGCTATATTACCCGCAGGAGAATCAGTACACCACCTCACCCTTTAATAAAGAAATACCGAACAGAATAAGACTTTTTAAAATTATTATTTTTTTGTTGTCTGTTGCATCTTAATTGCTGTAAAATTTCAGACTTTGGACGATGATGAGACTATGTTGTTTGGTGAAGAGGATGATATTTAGGTCCCTTAAGATTGTTTGGTAACTTTGGTTTTAGGAGTCCTTGCTAAAACACAAAACTGAAACTGATATTTTGTTGCTTGGTTTATAAATTTGGTAGGCTACTAAGTATTGACTATGATACTTTATAGATTTGGTAGGCTACTAAGTATCTTTTGATGGATCTGTTTTGGAGTCAAATGATAGCTTTTGCTTAAGACATCAAGTATAAATTTATAATATATGGTTAATTGGTTTATGTTTTGCTTTTTTTGAATCTTTCTTATGAATAAATAGTTTTATTAGTTTAATTGTTCTATTTTTCTAGTTGCTTTATTGGTTTAATTGTGATATATTTAGACTAATTTAGTGTTTTTATTATTGGATGTTCATTGTTTAATTGTGTTATTTTTGTTAACAATTATTGTTTTAAAATTTTACTTGTGCGCCTCACATCACTCAGACTCGCGCCTCGCCGTGCGCTTCGCGCCTAGGCTCCAAGGGACCTCTAGCGCCTCGGTGCGCCTTGGGCTTTTAATAACTATGAGCATAGCATTGAAGGCATGAGACACATAGATATACATCATTGGGTTCATAAGGATGGGAATGATTTTTCTTTGAAACAATGAAAAGGGGGATTTTCGGATGAAATTTGATAAAAAGGTTTTATGAAAACCCGGTCGCCGCGGGGGTACCAAAGGGCTAGAGGGTTAATATAGCCTAGAGGGAATTAGGGAGATTGCCCTAGCGTGGTTGAGCTAGTTGGGCTCAAAATGATGCCGCTGGGGTACTAACGGTCAGGGACACTAGCCAATCCTTCTCTCATGTCACTGCGGGGTCACCAAAGGGCGGGTTATATTAACCGTTTGAAAATGATGGTTTTGAACGATGAAAATGGGGAGTGACATTGGCACGCATTGCATCCCATTGCATCATATTGTGTACTTGAGATTGATTGATACGTGGTAATATCCCGACATCGTATGATCCCCATCTCCCATTACTCTATCCTTTGTTTGGATTTACGGGGCTACAAGGGGTGTACCTTAAGCGCTACCTACTGAGCTTTACGCTCACCCCATTATTTAATATTTTTCAGGAACCGAAAAAGAGGTAGCGAACGTCGACCTTCCACAAGCATGAAGATGACTAAGAGTTTAATTGTATTTTTGTGCATTTCCCATTTTTGTAAAGTCTCAAATTTTAGTAAAGTGTAATTAATTTTTGTCAACCATGGACATGTATTTAGACCTTAGCACTTGATTGTAAATGTTGTAAATTTGGGACTAGGTGTACACTTGTTGATGAATGGAAAGGGAATGTTGTATTACAACTCACTGATGATACCCTTTAGAATTGTATCATCATTTATTGTTGCCGTGAATCCGGAAATTCAATGTTTAATAGGTCCATTGTGGGTTAGTATACCTTATGCATAATCAGTATGCAGATTCCAGAGAGTTGAGTTGCTTCCCAGGGCTTTTCTACCTGTTGAACCTCTTCATCAGCCGATCGAAACCCCAGGTTCGGTCGACCGAACCCTCATCGTCAGCCAACCGGTGGCTCGCACAGTGAAAGTCCTGAGAACATTTAATTCTTCTTTTCGTTTCGGCCGACCGTGCCTCGTCAGTCGGCTGATGAAGGTCCATCAGCCGGTTGACTGTTTCTTTTTGATTTGCAATGTTTAACCATCAGTGTAAGCTTGCGTTCTTGAGTACTATGAGCCTCGGAGTGAGTCGCATGATAGGTATGAACATAGGAAAGGATGTGTATGACATTATGACCTAGTTGACTTCGGGTTCGAGTAAGGATCTGGGTAACGGTCCGAATCCACGGATTCGGGTTGTTGCATACATTCTAGATATTGTGATTTTTTTGAAGGAGAAATACAATTAATGCATTTTCCTCGTTTAAAATTATCAAGTTCTAAATTTTAAAAAATTAAAAGAACCCGAGTAAAAGTTTTGCAGGAAATGTAGTAAAATGTAGTTACTTCCCTTCTACATCCAAAAACGACAGTCAGATGTGAAATATACACCAAAAAAATAAATAAAAAAACTACTAGAGTGTAACACAAAATCTAGTCAATGTTGAGCTTTCCCTGTGAATTAGAGAAAGCAACGGCAGTAACACATTAATAGAATGAAGTGGCATTCTCTGATTGGCTATTGAAAATTTGGATCAAACAAAGCACTTCACCCCGTGTCCGGACATCACTCCCTTGTATATTTCCAGTGCTGTTCCCATCACTTTGTTTACCAACCTAGCTCTCTTTGGTCCAGATGGGTGAGTTGATGACAAATACTCTCCAGAATGACCAAGCCTCTCCCAATGTTTTGGCGCAACTTGAGGGTCATACCCAGCTGAAGCCATTAACATTAATCCAATGTAATCTGCTTCAATTTCCCTCCTAACAAAATAAGTAAATTACAAATAAAAATATAATCATCCAAAAAAGAAAAAGAGGAGAGACGCAAGAGAAGAAAGTGTGACACAGTAGTATACAAATATAGATCCAAATTAATTTGTTCCGTTAATGGGAACAAGTACTAAATAATAGCATATGAAAGCTATACATAACATTAATGTTAAGGACAAATTACGCTGACACCCTCCTCAGTTAAGTTAAATGTCATGTAGATGGATTTTTTGTTTTTAAATTAAACTTACATTTTAAAGAATTGATCTGTATTTGACTCACATCAGAGGGGTATAGAGACGATGACCAAAGAGTTGGACGGCGGCGGCGAGACAACTCCGTCATCGAGCGAAGCGGGGAGGTCGGCGAAGTGACATATTGAGTTTGGCCTCTCTCCATTAAGGGGTATTTTTGTATTTCTGATATTTTTTATTATATTGCATTAAAAAAGTAGGGCCATATATGACATTTCACATCATTTTTAATAAAATATTAAAAACAAAAAATCCATGTGAAATTTGACCTAATTTGAAAGGGGTGCCAATGTGATTTGACCTAATGTTAAGCATATCACAATTAGGGAATGAGAACCAAATGGTATACCTCCGTGATAGGTACAAAAATACTCCTTTTGCTATCATTGCGAGTAGCCCGCGAGATAACTGCCATACTATTCCACAAGCCGTGCATAATCCGGTTCTATGGCTTGCCACACCATGCCCAACCTGATTTAAAAACAAAACATGAACATGAGAAAGATGTACAATAATGGTAAATGAAGGATTTCAACAACTAATTAAACTAGAATTCGAATAATATATACCTCATGTCCTAGAACGGCTGCTATCTCTGCATCTGAATTGTGAATGTCAAGCAACCCTGTAGAAATAACAATCTTTCCGTTGGAGAGGTACGCAGCATTTTTTTCAGAAGAATCCACCGCCACCACTTGCCAATTCAATCCTTCCAAATGCATAGTCCCAAATTTTATGATAGATGTCTTAGGCCTCGTTTGGCTCTCCTCCTTGTGTACCTTTGATACAAGTAAAGTGCCTTCCGATCCATACCCTGAAACACTGCAGTCATGTTTAAGCTCTAAACCAGTGTGCATTCCTTGAACTATGTTTCTCAATATGGACTGCGCACGAACACTGTGTGGGTGTGTTGCACCAAGTATTCTCCCTTTGTTTTCCTTCTCCATATTCTCCCAGCAAAGCTGTGCCACGCATCTTTCTAATTCGTCGCAGAGTGTGAACATACGGATTCGCTTCGAGTATGGAACTCTCTGTATACGAATACGACTAACATGCCTCAGCCTCATGATCATGCTCATGATATGCAGATTGATGCGTCTGTATACATGCAAGACTTGTTAAACAAGTGCCTCTACCAACTGTGTTTCATGTTGCTGAGCTCGTGGGAAGTTGGAAACCAACAGAATTGGGCACACACAAGGATACTTATTACATATAGGAGTTAGTGAAAAGAGTTCTCTGCCGTGTACAATTTGTGAAATGTGTTTGAATATTTACCTTATCCAAAAAAATTAAAGTAAAAATATAAATCATCAGCTCATTTTACATGATTATACGAATACGAATAAGGCTCATGCTAATGCTATGCTCATGCTATGCAGATTGATGCGTCTGTATACATGCAAGACTTGTTAAACAAGACACCTATGCAGGGCAGAGCCAGAAATTAAATTCAGGGGGAAGGCACAGTGTAAAAAAAAATAAATAAATAAACATGACAATAAATGTAGATTATTCAAATCAAGAGGAAGGAAGAAAAATTACTCAAAATAATATGTCAATAAGTAAAGATAAATGGTTAACAAAAATTTTAAATAAGAAAGAAAAATGAGAGAACTTTGAAAGGGAAAAAAATTGGACTTTGATTTAAAAAAGAAATTTTGACTTTTTTTTAAGGAAATTAAACGAATTTAAAGAGTAATAAAGAGAGAATACAAAATTTCATTTTAAAATTTTTATAAGAAAATTAAATGAAATTAAAGAGTAACAAAGAGAGAATACAAAATTTAAGAGATAATTTTGAAAAATAAAAATTTTTGGGGGGCATTATAGAAATTAACACGTATGGCAAGTTGGGAACCAACTAAATTGGGCAGACACAGGGGTGGACCAGTGTGTGCCCAGAGGGGGCACATGCCTCCTAGCCTGGCCCTACCCACTATAAAATATAGTAATTTTTATTTTAATTTGTACATTTATAACAAAATTTGTATATAATGCCCTCCTAAAATTTTAAATTTCTAAAATTGCCTTCTAAATTTTTCTTTCCTTTTTCTTTTGCTCTTAATATTCCTTTGATTTCTTTAAAAAAAAAAAAAAAAAAGTTAAATTTTCCTTCTTTACTCAAACTGTATTTTTTTTTCCTTTCAAATTTCTCATTTTTCTTCCCTTTTTCTTCTTCTTTTTCTTATTAATTTTTTTTTGCTCCCTACTTTTTAACATTCTTCTTTTTGCACTTAAGAATGATGTATATAGAATATAGATTTTTTTTTTTTTTTTTTTTTTTTTTTTTTTTTTTTTTTTTTTTTTTTTTTTGTTCTTCTTATTTTATTTTTTTTAATTAAAATCCTGGCTCTGCCCAGAGTAGACACAAGGATACTTACATTTAGTAGTTACTGAAAAGAGTTCTCTGCAGTGGACAATTTGTAAAATATGTGTGTGAATATTTACCTAATTCAAAAATAATTAAAGTAAAAATATAAATCAGCAGCTCATTTTGGATCAAAAGCCATATTGTTTAAATATAAGTTAGGCAAGCATAAAATAGAACAAAAGCTTTTTATTTCACACCATCTTTAGTTCTTTTTATATTTTTAACATCATAATTGCACTTCTTATAAAGTGAGGACTCTCCAATTCTTTTTAACTTTATTTCAAATCCATTCAAGTTTTATATCCTCCCCCCCCCCCCCCCCCTCCCTTTTTTTTTTTTTTTTTTTTTTTTTTTTTTTTGAACTTTTCTTTGAATTCAAGTATATATTAACATTTTCTCACGATCTCTATCTTATATTAAAATTTGACAATAAAACTAAACTTAGAGATTTTTATTTTTTTCAACTCCAATATGTAGCTCAATTTTATGATGCTAGAACTTAATTGCTTGTGTTAATTATGTATCTCAAAATTTTGTGTGTGAGTGAAATTTAATTTAAAATTAATATTCAACAAAATAATTAAATATATATATTTTCAAATAGTAATTAAAATTAATTTTTTAAAATATCACACTAATATATTAACTAAGGTAAACAAATTACACGATTAAATAACGATGACAATTTACACAATCTTTACAATAATATAAAACATAATTAACAAAACTCTGAAATAATTAATTAACATAAAATTGACCCAAGCTGAAAGATATAAAAATAATAATTATTAATTAAAATTTTTAATTGGAATTTAATTATTGATATGTCTATTTTCAAACTCCCAAAACATTATCAAAATCAAGATTAATTTTATTTATTTATTACAATTCACTAATACTTATTTAGTAACGAATAATATTTAACAAGTCAATAAATATAATCATTGAATATTTTGTATGTATAATAATATCAACACGTATGTATTAGGTTTGGGAGCATTTGGACGGTTAGACCAACTGCTCTTACCTCAGGTTTTTGGAAGAAGCTTCTGAAAATAAGGGATATGGCAAGAGGCATTATAAGGTATAAGGTGGGAAATGGTGTGGTTAGACTTTTGGTTGCCTGATGGTCCCATTGTCAAACAACTTGGACTGAATGATATGAAAATTCTTCAACTGGACACCTTTGCCACAGTTGATATACTAATTTCCACCAATCATTGGTTGATCCCTCCCACAATCCAGTTCTCACAGTTCTTCCAATCACAGAGTTTCACCAACCAATTAACTACTTTCTCTTCCCTCACCATCTGATGAGCCTAACAGCATTGAGTGGCTTCCATGTCCCTCAGATGGATACTCATTTTCCCTTACTATGTCTTACTTCAACCCACCATCACCTATATTTAGTTAGAAGCATCTCTTATGGTTTAAACTCCACATACCAAAGCACAGCTGCATCTCTTGGCTAGCTGTGAGGGGTAGACTCTACACATTTGACTCCAAACCAATGCTCAACCAACGCTATGTCAACAGATGTTACTTTTGTTTGGCAGAAAATGAATCCTTGGATCATTTGTTCTTGAAGTGCACATACAGTTCTCAGGTTTGGAATTTTATTAAGAACATTGCACGCTTCTATATCCTTCCTAATTGCTGATCGTACAATGGTGTTCAAATCACTGGAACTCTACTAAGTATTTGACTCACAAGCTCCTTTGGTCTACTGCAATCTACTTCCTATGGCAAGAAAGAAATTCAAGAGTCTTTAGGAATGCTTCAGCCCCTCCTCAAATAAGTAGGTTTATAAATTTTTTTAGCTCTTACTAATAGGTTATTAGTCCAATAATATAATATCTTCTTTTTTTTTTTTTTTTTTTTTTGAAATTTAATATAATATCTCCTTTCTCAAAGAAGAGACGATGGATTCGAATTCGAAGTGAACCATTTATGAAATGTGTGAGTACTTAATCCAAAAATAATAATAATAATTCCATCAAACTCATTTTAGATCAAAAGCCATATTGTTTAAAGATGAAATTAAGTAAGAAGGAAACATACCAAAAGATTTTAATTTCATGGAACAAAACCCATAATGTGGATTATTGAAACCTATACAGTTCATCAACACGATGCTGCCAGCTGGGTCCTATAGAACCACACACAAATTCTTTTTGGCAGTTAACTATAATTTTTTTTTGGGAAGGTAGTTGACTAATTATACACATACACACACAACATACAAATACAAACACACTAACATAAATATTAGAGTTAATTACAAGTGGTTTGGCTTATTCACAATCATTTATAAGTTAGTCTCTTTTTGAAGGGTTAAGTGCAAAAAATTCCCATCTACTATCGATATAGTGCATATCAGTCACTGTGTAGTAAAAAACCCTTTTATACTATTAATTTGGTGCGATTGGATCCCTGGTGGTGTAAAATGACGATAATACCCTCACTTAGTTGAATAAATTAATGATTATAAATACAGGCCATGTAAAATGACTTTTTTGTTCAAATTTGTATAAAATGGGGTTTGTTTGGCAGGAGGATAATATAAACCTCAAATTGTATAAAATTAGAATAACCTAAACCTGAATATAATTAAATCTAAAACCAAACATGTCCTTTCATATTTTGAAATATAAATAAATTTGTAATATATATATATATATATATATATATATATATATATATGCACACACCATATATCATTAGGACAAATCTATGGGTTTTAGGGCAAATCATTTCAGCCTCCGCCTCCATGGCTGTGATTCAATTCAGTCAATTCCCGTTCTTGAAGAAAGCCATCCCAATTCTACTCTCACTCTCACTATTTTCCTTCTTGTTTTCTTACTACTCATTCATTTCCTTCTCCATTCCTTCAATCATGATGTTACTTCATTTTTCATCCAAACAGTTTCCTTTACCATTCACAGGAACTACATATTCCTCCTCTGCAATGGAATTCTTGTTTTTATGATCACCAGCTCTAGCCCGATCACTAACCCTTAACTGGGTAGTGATGTTGATGGCAAACACATCAAGAAGGACGACGAAGATCGGCGATCAATAGCGCTTGAATTTTCTGAACCAAAAGCATTAGTTTATGTATCTTCATTCTAAGTGGTTTCCATGAAATACGTATCTTTACTTTTGTAGAAAAGTACTCTAGTTGCTCCTGGTGTCCATAAGGGCATGGATGCATAGTTTTTCAGAATCTTTTTCTTTTCTTGGGGTGTTTTTCATAAATATCTTTTGAAGATATTTTATTTCAAGGGAGGCTAACTAATTGGGTCTCATGAACTACTTGGATAGGAGTTAGATGGGTATGGATAATTACCCATAGATAGTTCTATATGTATATATATAAATATATATGTATATACATATATATAAAAAGGAAAGTAATTTATTAATATTATAGTAACTTTAGTATTAATAAATACTCTGATGTATATATTTTATATATTTATATAATAAGGATACGTAACATGTTTTAAGTTACCTTTTTAATATTATGGTAAATTTAGTATAAATAAATAATCTGATGTATATATTTTATTTATTTGATGAGGATACAGATAAATTATATACGTAACATGTTTTAAGTTACTTTTTTAATATTATGGTAACTTTAGTATAAATAAATAATCTGATGTATATATTTTATTTATTTAATGAGGATACAGATAGATTATATACGTAACATGTTTTAAGTTACCTTTTAATATTATGGTAACTTTAGTATTAATAAATAATCTAATGTATATATTTTATTTAATTAATAAGGATATACATAGATTATATACTTAACATATTTTAAGTTACCTTTTTAATATTTTCATTTTTTATTTTTCTTTATTAAGTTGACTTGGATTGGAAAAAGGAATAGGGTTATTATTTAGCCTATAAATACACAACTATAGGTTGAAAAAGGAGTGAAAATATATCACGTAATATATTCTAGAGAGAGAGAGTTAGAGAGAGAAGGAGAAAGAGGAAGGAAGGAGGAGAAAACCCTTTAGAGAGAAGATCAAGGAAGAAGAAGTTTAACTTTCAATCTGAAAGTTTAAGGCAAGTTCTTCTTCTATCTCTTTCCCTTTGATTCGTGTTTCTATACATGCCTAGGAAATTTCAGGATTTATTAAACACATAAAATTAAATAATTATGCATGTTTAATTGGATTAGAATATAGATTTTATGAATTTGGTTCATATCTGTTCTTGTGTTATGAATTGATAAATGCATGATTTTGATTTGATTTCCGGTGGGAATTTTTACATATTTGAATTATGTATATTTCATATCTGTGGAATGATGGAACGTAGAAACATGCTTAGGATTTCTGAACATTAAATAGGAACTAGGTTTGGGTTTAAATAAATTTAAATAGACTCAATCATAATTATGCTTGCTATTTGAATGTTTTAAATAAACGAATGAATTTAATCTTTTAATATGTTTTAACAATTGAGATTAAATGTGTAGGATGAATTGGATATGGAGAATGTTTATTCGACGGTATGATAAAATATCATCATATGTATAAGATTCAGTTTATGTAGGACATATGATATATGAAACTTAAATAAATAATAAGTCATTCCTATTTTGTGATAACTTGAAATCATAGTATCATAGTTATTTCTGGATTGTTTGATGTATTTCCTTAATCGTTACATCAATTGTTGAATTGTGTGGCATTCTAGGGACGGATTAACTTATCAGTTAAGTCCTACCTATTTTATATAAGGGAATGGATTAACTAAAATGTTAAGTCCTATTTATATTCAAGTCAGGTCAGCTGAACAAGTTAAATGACTTATGGAGGATTAATTTATTATATAAGGGAATGGATTAACTAAAATGTTAAGTCCTACTTATATTCAAGTCAGGTCAGCTGAACAAGTTGAATGACTTATGGAGGATAAATTTATACTGGATAGGATGGTTACTAGATTATATATATATAAGTATGGTGCCATGATATGAGCTTGAGTCTCAGAATCAGTGGTTAGGGTACGTATATCGCCAGGGATGTGTAGCTAGATATAGTGTAGTTGTGTACCTTGGTAGGTCTAGGTACTCATGTCCACTATATGTGCGTTTTGCATGTTGCCTACTATTCAGGTTGAGACAACCCTATAGTCTAGTGAGGTTCCTTTAGTGTGTATATATATATATACGGACTACTAGTTACTGTTGGATTGACTAGGATGTATACATGTATCGGATCTCTACTTGGACTGTAGTAGAGTAGAACTTATTTGTGGGCCTGACCCACCATTATTTTTCAGGTGTTCGTCAGGAGTAGAGGTTGTTCGTGCTGAGTTGGGATCAGTCTACTTCATTCTTCCGATGCTACATAGGAGTTCCTTTATAATTCAGTTTCCTGATTTAGACAGTTATTGCTGTCATTTGTTTAGTTTGGATTTTCTAGGGGTCCACACAGTATGGATTCCTGAGTTGTATTTTGGAGGATCAGTTGTATCAGAAGAGTTTATTAATTAATGGAAATATATTCTGAGGTTTATTATTAGATTATCATTTTAGTTTCTTGTCAGCATTTTATTTATTCCTCTTTATTCTTTTGTACTCTGTATTCATTTATTATCAATTTGTTTTGATATCCTCGGGTATTCGGGCGTGGGCCTGGCCAACACGCATTTAGAAATCCGGAGGTATCACATAACATAATGCAGCAGCAGCTCACATCCATCTTCATTAATGCCAGTAGAATATCCAATCAAAATGCCTAACGAGATTTTTCTAAACAACACACTTTGCTTAAAGCTAATCCCACATGATGATTTTGCTGCAAAGGATGCAGAACTGTTGACAATTTCATTCCAATATTTGATGTAAATGTCTTGAAATTCTTGGAGCCAGTATTGGATAGTTCTACAATCAAATTCCTTTAAGAGTGGATTTTCCTCACTGATGTCATGAAATTTGGGTTTCTTGAGTTTTTTTCTTGTAGCCAGCTTTTACTTTGTAATAGAGAGAGAGCAAATTGAGATTAGATGCTGGGGGCCTTTTATGCACAATGCTGAGAGACTTTTATACACAAATGGTGAGGGGCAAAATGGGAAACAAAAGGGTAAAATGGGGTTTTAAGTTTTACTTTTTGTAAAAAGTTGTCAGAGGGATCGGTTATGCACCTTTTTTGAATTTTGTGGACTTGCATGCATTTTTTCAAAAAGTAGGGACTTGTTCGGCACAAAGTCTATATATCAGGTGAGTTTTTTGCACTTAACCCCTTTTTGAATAATGACCACCCCCAAGTTTGATAAAGTTAACAAAAATACCCCTATCACAATTGACACGTAATGAATTGACATTATTACCTTTTAACTTATAAATTAATTTATTTAAAATATAAAATTACCTTTTTAACCTTCCATTCAATCTCAAACCTAAATAAACATGTATGCATTTCTATATATATATAGATAGATATTTCGTCCCGTCTGTTTTTTTGGGACAAAAATAGCCTCAATACAATCTCTCTATTTAAAAAAACAAATGGGTATTCAAGTAATTTCGTAAACAAATACCCGCTAGGTCAGGGATCCTGGGCCTGTCTTCTCTTCTCTATCATGCAATTTCTCTCTAAAATGCATTGCAGGGACCATGTCGCTACCGCCGCCGCCGCCGGAGATCAGATATGGCCAATAAACCACCACATCTCCCCAACAAAACCCGCCACCACCATCCCGCCGCACAACCACCAACAGCGAACACATACCTAAGGATGAACAACCACCAACACCACCACAATATCTGTCGACGTCTTCATCGCCACCCCACTACACAACTACCATCGCCATCCCTACCAATAACCACCGCCGCCACCCCATAGCCGATAACCACCACCACCATCCCTACCCACAACCACCGTCGTCATCCCCATAGCCGAAAAGCACCGATACCATCCCCATAGCCGGCAATCTCCACGTTGGGGGTGCGTGAGGCCCATTCCGACAGTGCGTGATTCCGGCAATGGGTTGGGGCCAAAAAGGGGCGATTTGACTGCATAGTGCCATCCCTTCGACGATGACGATCTGAAACCTCCAGCGCCGACAATTAGCGCAATCTGAGACATTGATTGATCTCGATCTCCTAATCATACGCACCTTATTGCTTGTTTTCAACACCAACCAGACGATGATTTGCTCCGATTACTCTCATTAAAGTTGTTAAAGGGTAGTTTCGTCAATTAAAATAGTTGATATTTTAAATAAAAATTTAATATTTTTATTAGAGGGCAAATAAGACATTTTACTCTATTTTAGACTATGTTTAGATCCATATCTGACCAGGGATGTCATTATTAGAAAACAGACTAACTTACAAATGGTTGTCAATGGACTAAACCAAGAGTGTCATTATAATTAACTTTAAATATTAAATACATTGTTATCTGAAAAGAGATTTAAAAAATTATAATAATTCAAAAAAAAAATCTTGTATTATGTATGTGAATATATATGTGTATATATATTTTATAAGGACTAGTCTCTCTGTCTCTCTTTATTTTTTTTTATTATATTTTTTGCTGGAGGACTGTTCTCTTGAAGAATAATGCTTTACACACCGGGAGACTATATTTAAAAAAAAACAAAAAAAGATAGCTGATTTGTAAATTTACTTCACTTAGTGAAATTTCTTCCACCAAGAAAATATAAGCTAAGGCTCCGTTTTTTTTTTTGGGAAGATATTTTTTTTTAAGGTAAAATATTATTTTATTTTTATTTTTGTCGGTATTTGATAAAGGTCTATGTTAATATTGAGTTCGAGTCCATCCAACGAGACATATAAAATAACTTGTCAAAAATTAATTGATAAATTATTTTTATTAAATTTAAAATTTTTTTTTCAGACAATTAAATATCAAAAAATTAAAAAAAAAATTTTAAAAAATATTTTACGTCTAAACAAACAATAGAACCTAGTGTAAATTTACTTCACCGCGTACTATGCTGCTCAGGAAAAAAAAAACATGCATTCTCCCAATCGCTATCGAAAATTTGGATTAAACAAAGCACTTCACCCTGTTTCCAGACCTCACTCCCTTGTATATTTCCAGTGCTTCTCCCATCACTTTATTTTTGTTCAGCGACCTAGCTCTCGTCTCTCCGGATGGATGAGTTGATAACAAATTCTTTTCAGAATCATCAAGCATCTCATAAAATGTTGGTGCAACTTCAGGGTCATAACCAGCTGAAGCCATTAACATTAATCCAATGTAATCCGCTTCCAATTCATGCCTACCAAAAAAAATTAAAAATCAATTAAATAAGAAAAAATTTTATTAAAATTGGAGAAGAGGAAAGAAGAATGAACACTTTCGGCTAGGCTGATACCGTATGTAACCTCCCACTATAATTACACATTTAAGCATATTAACACATCTTAACTAGGGGATTGTATACCTCTGCAGTATTTACATATGTATTCGTTTTGCTATCATTGAGAGTATCGGCACATAATAAAATGGCCAATCTTAAAAAAAAAAAAAAAAAAAAAAAAAAAAAAAAAAAAGAGAAAGATGTACTATTCACTAAAAGACGTCCAATGTGGAAGGATTGATTTCCCTTTTGACTTCATGTTCACTTACAAAAAATTGCCTTATGTATAAAATGACACAATTACCTCTTGGACCATTTTAAAAGACCAAAATGCTCAAAACTTAAACCACCTCCTCTTCCTCCTCTCTCAGAGAGAGAGAGAGAGAGAGAGAGAGAGAGAGAGAGAGCTAGCCAATCCACACGCGCACACGTGGCTGCTAACATGAGTCCTCTTTTTATCTCACTTTTTCTTCGCGGCTGGTGAGAAGAAGTTTGAATCAAAGGAGTATGGAGACGATGCGAGGTGGGTGCTGACCAGAGAGTTGGTCGGTGAAGACATGGAGGACGGCGACGAGACGACTCCGTCATCAAGCAAAACAAGAGAGGTCTGAAATGGCGAAGTGACAGATTGCAGCAAACAGTTTGGGATTTCAGTCACCGAAAAGTAATGGCCTCGCCCCATTAAGGGAAATTTTTATATTTTTGCATTTCTGATATTATATTGCATTAAAAAAGTAGGACCACATTTCACATCATTTTAAATAAAATATTAAAAACAAAAAGTCCATGTGGGATTTGAACTAATTTGAGGGCTGCCAATATAATTTGACCTAATGCATGTTAAGCATATCACAATTAGGGGATGAGAACCAAAACGGTATACCTCCGTGATATGTACATAAGCACTCCTTTTGCTATCATTGCGAGTATCGGCATGCGAGATATCAGGCATACTAGGCCACAAGCCGTGCAGTATCCTGATTCATGGCATGCCACACCATGCCCAACCTGATTTAAAAACAAAACATGAACATGAGAAAGATGTACAATAATGGTAAATGAAGGATTTCAACAACTAATTAAACTAGAATTCGAATAATATATACCTCATGTCCTAGAACGGCTGCTATCTCTGCATCTGAATTGTGGATGTCAAGCAACCCAGTAGAAATAACAATCTTCCCGTTGGAGAGGTACGCAGCATTTTTATCAGAAGAATCCACCGCCACCACTTGCCAATTCAATCCTTCCAAATGCATAGTCCCAAATTTTATGATAGATGTCTTAGGCCTCGTTTGGCTCTCCTCCTGGTGTAACCTTGATACAAGTAAAGTGCCTTCCGATCCATACCCTGAAACACTGCAGTCACGTTTAAGCTCTAAACCAGTGTGCATTCCTTGAACTATGTTTCTCAATATGGACTGCGCACGAACACTGTGTGGGTGTGTTGCACCAAGTATTCTGTCTTTGTTTTTCTTCCCCATATTCTCCCAGCAATGCTGTGCATACCATCTTTCCAATTCGTCGGAGATTGTGAACATACGGATTCGCTTCGAGTATGGAACTCTCTGTATACGAATACGACAAAAAAGGCTCAGGCTCGGGCTCGGGCTCATGCTATGCAGATTGATATATGCGTCTGTGTCACATGCAAGACTTGTTAAACAAGACACCTCTGTCTGGGAACCAACAGAATTGGGCACACACATGGATACTCACACACACATATATATATAGTAGTTACTGAAAATAGTTCCCTGCCTAAGGCAAGCTTAAAATAGAACAAAAGCTTTTTATTTCACACCATCTTTAGTTCTTTTTATATTTTTAATATCATAATTGCACTTCTTATAAAGTGAGGACTCTCCTAATTCTTTTTTACTTTATTTCAATTCATTTAAGTTTTATGTCAAGTTCCATTCCCCCTCTCTCTTGAACTCTTTTGGAATTTCAACTCTTTTTCTTATATTATTTTTTTACTTTTCTTTGAATTCGAGTATATTAACATTTTCTCACAATCTCTGTCGTATACTAGTATTAAAATTTGACAGTAAAACTGCTTAAGAATTTTATTTTTTTCAACTCAAATATGTAGCTCAAATTTATGATACTATAACTTAATTGCCCGACTTAACTATGTAAGCTCAAAATTTTGTATATACTAGTAAAATTTAATTTAAAATTAATATTCAACAAAATAATTAAATATCTATTTTCTCAAATAGTTAATTAAAATTAATTTCTTAAAATAATCACACTAATATATTAATTAAGATAAACAAATTACATGATTAAATAACGATGACAATTTACACAATCTTTACAATAATAAATTAAAAAATTATTCTATAAAACATAATTAACAAAACTCTGAAATAATTAATTAACATAAAATTGACACAAAGAAAAAGATATAAAAATAATAATTATTAATTAAAATTTTTAATAGGAATTAAATTATTGATATGTGTATTTTCAAACTCCTAAAACAATATCAAAATAAAGATTTCCTTTTATTGCAAAACTCATAATAAAAAAGTAATTTGAGTTTTATGGAAATCTTCTAAACACATTTACCAAAAAAAAAAAACTCTTTTAAACACACTATATTAATTAAAATAATAATAACTCATAATAAATAGGTAATTCTTTTCAACAGAAATTCAATTATTGACAAGTGTATTTTCAAACTCCAAAAATAATTTCAAAATCAAGAATATATATATATTTTTTTTTACAATTCACTAATACTTATTTTAGTAATGAATAATATTCAACAAGTCAATGAATATAATTATTGACTATTTTATTTATCTATACTAAGAGTATATATTTCCTTTTATATATTTCCTTGTCTAATTAGAGATACTAAAGTATTTATTTTCTTTATATATTCCCTCCGAGCTATTTAGCCCGATAAATAAAAACCTACTATTTCACCGAGTCTATGTGGTTGTCTATGTGTCAAATATAATGGGTCCTATTTTTAACTATAAAGTAATTAACTATTTGAAAATTTGCCTATCTTTCTATTCTTTTACAAATAAAATTCAAAAATCCTATCAACTCCCTATGATTTCATCTTAATATTTTTCGTTGACAATTAAAGTTTGAATCACCATGAAACTTTAATATATATATATCTATACTTATATTATTAAAAGTGTAAAGAATTTCAATATTTCAATATTTATTTATTAATATAAAAAAATATTTATTAATTTATATAAAAAGAGATTTTTAAAAAGTTTCTATAAAACTCTAACACAAATTACTATTTATGTATTTATTATGAGTTTTTTTAATAAAGGAATATCTAATTAGACATGGATATATTTAATAATTTCTATAAAACTTTACAACAAATTACCAATTTCTATAAAACTCTACCACAAATTACTTATTTTATCTTCTATAAAACTGTATCACATATAACATATATTCATCTATTTATTATGAATTTTTTATAAAAGGATATCTAATTAGACAATGATATATTTAAAGATAATAAAATAATTTCTATAAAACTCTACCAAAAAAAATATTTATTAGTTGATGTAAAACGAATTTTTAAAAAAGTTTCTATAGAATTCTAACACAAATTATCTCTTATCTATTTATTAGACAAAAATATATTTAAAAAAAATAAAATAATTTCTATAAAATTCTACCACAAATTACTTATTTCTATAAAACTTTATCACAAATTACCTATTTTATTTTCTATAAAACAATATCATATATAACCAATATTTATCTATTTATTATGAATTTTTTAATAAAAAAATCTAATCAAACAAGGATATATTTAAAGAAAAAAAAAATAATTTTGCGCTTTAATTTGATTTTCTTATGTTTGGATTTTGAATTCTATTATCAAGTTTAAGTTTGGGTGTTTCTATTTTGTGAAATGTGTAGACTAACATTTCCAATTATTCAAACTCAGTAATCTTTAAGGTCAGTAATACCATAAAATTAGTGTCTAAATTAAGCTAATTTCACATTGCAATTGTAGGGTGGACTGAAGATTTCGGATTTTTGATGCTCTGTACAATCAAGAAGCAAGAGACACACATGGTGTGTGTGGAACTTTGGATTATCAAGCACCAGAAATGGTGGAGAACAAAAGATCATGGAGCATCCCTGGATAATTAAATATGCTGATCCATCGGGTACCTGCTCTAATTAGCAATTTTAGTTTCTAGTATTCTGCATCCCTGGATAATTAAATATGCAATTTTCATTTTAGCCTATGTTCTGTGAATTCTTGGAAAAAGGTAGTAATTTGTATGAATAATATGCAAAAGGACACTGTGGTAAATTATTCGTATCTTGCTAAGTTTTCTAGAGTGACTATAACTATAGAAGAGAACTGATATTAGGATCTATCAAGTAGTCAGAGTGAACCTACCAAACACAATAAACAAAACCAGAAGAAAATCTCGACATCACTTGCTTTTTACTAGCAGAGTTGGTTTATTTTCTCAAGTAAATCCTAGAAAGAGAACCAACTGCAATGAACTCTGTTGGCAAGTATATTCTAGTATCTCTAGCAGGTCTTGTATTCATGCATGACATTAAATAAATTTCTTAAATCTTTTATTTTATACTAAATTAACAAAAAGGAAAGGAACATGTTATAAAATAATTAAAAGAGTGTAATATTATTAACAATAATATATATATATAACATAAAATGAAAGATTTTGGTAAAATGAAAGATTCTGTTTCTAGTCATTATCAGTGTTACCATTAGTAACTCAATAACAAACAATGACTATGCTGCTCTAGCCTGATATCATTCATGTTGCAGGAAAATATGCCTTCTCCCTTTCGATATTGAAAATTTGGATTAAACAAAGGACTTCACCTCGTGTCGAGACCTCACTCCCTTATATATTTCCATTGCTTCTCCCATCACTTCGTTTTGTTGCAGCGACCTAGCTCTCGTTTCTCCAGATGGGTGAGTTTCGAACAAATCCTCTTTATAATCACAAATCCTCTCATAAAAGGATGGTGCAACTTGAGGGTCATACCCAGCTGAAGCCATTAACATTAATCCAATGTAATCTGCTTCCAATTCCCCCCTACCAAATACACACACACGCTAAATAAGAAAAAAATAAAAAAAAAATGAAGAAAAGGAAAGAAGAGTGACAGAAAAGTGTGGAACTTGTAGGTGTTTACCCAAATTAGTGTTAACTTGCAAACAAAAATCATTTAAATATTTAGTTTATGTGTTGACTTGTGCCGTAAATCAATCTGTCATAGAGGAATCATAGTTAGGAAAATTAGTACTCTCAAGAATTTTTTACTTGCAGTAAGCAGTTAGGACTTGGGAGTAGTTTTTGACAATTAATTTAAGTATCCAAGAATGCCTAAACATCATAGAAGCCTCCAATCTACTCACTGTCACTTTGACACCCAATAGTAACTAATTTTAAGCATACAAATATAGATCCATATTAATTTGTACGACACTAGTTTATAAAGCACATGGAAGATTGAAACTACTCCTAAAACTAGCGACCTGGTCTTAGTAATTCTATATTACTAAGACCATATTATGCAACTGGAAGCATCATGTACAACTTTCCGTAGATTATAATTTAGTAAATAAATTGGGAATTTTTCACATTTATAATATGTGCGCGAAATTATTGAATAAGTAAATTACATGCAACAAAAATTTGTTCACGAGCCATGTATGGAAATACTAGGAATATTAATTACATGATGGAATACAGTTTTGGTGCATTTTATCATAAAAGGGGAAATAATACAAGAAATTAACATGAAAGCATCCATTTGCATTTAACCGAACTTGTTTCCAGAAGATATTTCAGTTGCTTAACAATAGTTGTGTTAATTGGACCAAGTACAAAATAATTCATATGAATGTATACATAACATTAACGTTAAGCATATTAACACATCTCAATTAGGGGATCTGGTATACCTCCTCAATATGTACTTATATACTCGGTCTGCTATGATTGAGAGTTTCGGCACATAATAAAAAGGCCGTACAAGGGCATAAATCACCAAATATTCTGATACGTGCCATGCCACACCATGCCCAACCTGATAACAAAAACATGAACATGAGAAAGATGTATGTACAATGTGGAATGATTTCAACAACTATGAATTCGAATAATAAATCACACCCAAACATGATACATACATACCTCATGTGCTAGAAAAGTTGCTATATCTATATCTGAATTGCAATAGTCAAGTATCCCTGTATAAACAACAATCTTGCCGTTATTGTGGTACTCAGCATTTACCACATGAGATTCCACCAGCATCACTTCCCAATTCAATCCTTCCAAATGACTAGTCCCAAACTTTATGATACTTTCCTTTGGCCTCTTTCGGTATTCTCTTGATACAAGTAAAGCGTCTTCAGATCCATTACTTGAAACATAGCAGTGACGATTAAGCCCTAAACCGGTGTGCATTCCTTGAACTATGTCTCTCAATATGGACTGCACTCGAACACTTTGTGGGTGTGTTGAAGGAAGTATTATCTCTGGGTCTAAGATGTACGGATCCTCCCTCCATAGTCTTTCCAATATGATGTGGGACGGTGTGACCATTCGGATTCTTTTCGAGTATGGAACCCTCTCCAAACTGGCAAACAGTAAAACAAATATGGTTAAAAAATATATAATTCTTTGAAGGCATGATAGGCACCCCATTCCCAGCCATGGTATGCTGCTAGGTTTAGGTTTTTTATTCTCTTTTTTTGTTTCTCCACCTTAGATTTCTTTTTTTTGTCTGGTCTGCGTGGAAAAATATTATCAAGAGCCTGAAGATCTGGGTGGTAAAATCTTGTTTCAAAATCAGAAAATCTTGTTCCAAAATCAGATGGAAAAGGCCAATCTGGATCTGGGTGGTTAAATTTTGTTTCAAAATCAAATGGAGGAGGCCAATTTGTCTGTTCGGGTCCATAAAAGCATGTAACAGGTGATAATAACACGTTAGACCTTCTACGAATATGATTCATAGCCTTTTGGACCAGACGCGGATACACCGTTTTCTTGTGATTAAAACTTAAAGTTGAGCAAGGAATTATTGGCTTCTGAAGTCGACGGTCATGAGAATGAGAATGAGAAACAGAAAGAGTCTTGTGATTGAAACATAAAGTTGAGCCAAGATTTAACTGATTAAGAAGCATTGAATTCATGTAAAAGAAACTCTATACAATAATTCTTCAATAATGAAAAAGAAAGAACGAGTGTTCTTCAATGGATAAATCTTTTTCTTATTGTTGCAATAAATAAGAAACCCTCTACCAACTGTAACCTGTGTTGCTCATCACTCTCGGTACGGAAACCCACGGAATTGGGAGGTTTTTATATTTAATTTGGTTTTAAGCAATTAAATCCTTGTCAAAAAGGATTTGAATTTTACATTTTATAAATAGATAAAGATTATGAGTTGAGACTAACAAGTTGAGAGATTGTGGTTGATTGCTTTATAACTTTTTGTTTATTTGTTTATTATTGCTCTTTCTTAATTGACCTGTTTTTTAACCCTTAATTCTGTTTTTAGATTATTTTTTTTCTTCTTTTTTAACCCTAATAATATTTTGTTTTATTTATTTATTTATTTTTTTCATGGTATGTGTGACCTTAACCTCTACGAGTATTAAAAAGGGAGATGACATACCAGTCCGTGTTTTGAGAAAAATTTGTGTACCTAATTTTTATTTATTTTTAAATAAATAAACTAAAATAAGTAGGTTTATAAAATTTTCAGCTGTTACCAATAGGTTATTAGTCCAATAGTATAACTGTATAATATCTCCTAACCATTTATGAAATGTGTGAGTACTTAATCAGAAAAAATAATAATTCCATCAACTCATTTTAGATCAAAAGCCAGAAGGAAGGTAAGCAAGAAGGAAACAGAACAAAAGATTTTAATTTCATGGAACAAAACCCATAACGTGGATTATTGAAATTCATCAACATGATGCTGCTGCCTGCTGGGTCCCCGCACACAATTTCTTTTTGGCAGTTAACTAAATTTTTTTGGGAAGGTAGTTGACTAAATTATACGCACACAAAACATACAAATACAAATACAGACACTAGCATAAATATTAAATACGTTGTTATCTGAAAAGAGATTTAAAAAATTATAATAATAAAATAAAATTAAAAAAATCAGGGGATATAAAAAGTAATTTTTCTGATTTTTCTCTTCTTTTCTTTTGTTAAATCTATTTTTACTTTACAATTTCTCGAAAATTGAATTGAATTTTTTTTTTTTCAAAAAAAAAAAAACTGAAACAAGCAGCATGTTAGTATAATTCTTGTATGTGCTTGGTCTCTCTGTCTCTCTTAATTGTTTTGCTGGAGGACTGTTCTCTTGAAGAATAATGCTTTACACACCGGGAGAATATATTTAAAAAACAAAAAAAGATAGCAAAGATGAGACCAGTCACTTCCTTTTTTTTTTTTTTTCAAAGCAAGGAAGCTCGATTTCATTGATAAACATTCAACCAACATTACAATCAAGAGCAGCCAAATTTAAAATATCAAAAGGAAAAATACAATTCCAAATGGTCCACTCCTTCCTAGACATAGCATATTGACTCGGCATATGGGCAACCTTTCAATCAGCCTAGTTCAAAGAATACTGGGGATGCTGATTCAACAATAACTCCATATCTTCCTTTATAACTGAGATCGAAGGACACAAAACAGATTGACAGTAGCCTTCAATGGTAATTGCCTCCAATTCCCAATCAATTGCCCACTTCACTGCTTGTCTCGCCACCAAAAAATCAAAAAACTAGATTTCAATGTTGAGTTCTCCCTGTCGATTAGAGAAAGCTAACAAAAATTAAGTAGAAAGCCGTCAAGATTAGCATTAGTGCACTTTAATAATATATGGTGAACTGAAAAGGAACTTTCACTGATTGCACAGCACACTAATAACGTTCAGCAGTTAATCCAAGTGGTGCAAAGGTTGCGCGTGAAAGGTTGAAGAAATTATAAAAGCATATGCTTTTGTTAAATGGTTCACAATCACATTATTTCATTTTACCAAATATTATGTGAATTCTTGACAAAACTAGTAATTTGCATGAATAATATGCAAAAGGACAATGTCGTAAATTATCCAGATCTTGTTTAGTTGTCCAGGGTGCTAGTATAACTATATATTACAGAACTGAAACAAGAATCTATTAAGTATTTAGAGTGAACCTACCAAACACAGTAAACAAAACCAGAACAAAATCCTCAACATCACATGCTTTATAATACTAGCAGAGTTGGTGCATTTTCTGAAGTAGATCCTAGAAAGAGAAGCAACTGCATTAATGAACTCTGTTATCAAATGTATTCTAGTATCCCTAGCCGCTCCTGTATTTTTCATGACACTTGGTAAATTTCTTATATATATATTTTTTTCTTTCCAAAATAACAAAAAGAGAAGGAACATGTTATAAAATAATTAAAAGTGTAATATTATATTCAATTAAATATATATAAAAATGAAACATTTTATGTCAAGCTTATGTAACATCAAATAATCAATTAAATAAAGAGTGATGAAATTCTGGAGAAATGAACAATCACAATGCTACTCTTGCAGGAAATCATTCATGTAGCAGGAAAACATGCATTCTCCCAATCGCTTTCTTTTCTTTTCTTCATTCATTTTACACATGAGAATTTTTAATATTTTATTCATTTTACACATCAAATAATCAATTAAATCATTCATTTTCATTTTCTTTTCTTTTTGTTAATCCTGTTCTTACATAACAGTTTTTGGATAATTTTTAATATTTTTTATTAAAAAAGAAAAAACAGAAACACAGCAGGCCAATAAAAACCTTTTGTTATGCTCTTTTATATATTGTGAGGATTGGTCTCTTAAAGAATACTGTTTATATATTGTGAGGATTGGTCTCTTAAAGAATACTGTTTTACACATGAGAATTTATTGAAAAGAAAAAAAATAAATAAATAAAATAGGATAGATGATATGTAAATTTACTTATCTTCTTCGTAACGATAGACTATAGTTAATCAAAGTGTTAAGCAAGTTCACCACACAAAAATTGATAATTAGTTACATATTTATCAAGAACATAAATTACACTACTTTGTTGACAAATACTGAGCTACTCATTGGCTGTTCTTAACCTCAAGCCTGCATGTTTATCACATCCTAGTGGTATCACAGGACAAAATAATAGTGTTGGAGACCAAGGACTGATAATCAGAATTAGAAGCCAAATCCACAGAAAATTTTACGTTGATGATACAATTTCTTCAATTTTTCTATTTCTAGGAAATCATTCACGTAGCAGTAAAATATGCGTTCTCCCTTGCGCTATTGAAAAAATGGATTAAACAAAGCACTTGGCCCCATGTCCAGACCTCACCCTTGTCTATTGCCAGTGCTTGTCTCATCACTTCATTTTCGTTTACCAACCTAGCTGTCGTTTCTCCGAATCATTAAGCCTCTCATAAAATATTGGTGCAACTTTAGGGTAATACCCAGCTGAAGCCATTAAAATTCATCCAATAAAAAAATAATAATAATAATAATAATAAAAAGAAGAAGAAGAAGAAGAAGAAGAAGAAGAAGAAGAAGATAGATAGTTGTGTTAATTGGAGCAAGTACAAAATGATAGCCTATGAAACCATACATAACATCTCAATTATCTAGTAGGGATGAGAACCAAATGGTATGTATACCTCCGGCTTATGTACATAACTGCTAGTCTAATATAAATGGGAGTGCGCGCACACGAAGTAAAGGGCATGTTAGGGCACCAATCAAGACTGCCCTCGTCAACCTTTCTGATACATGCCTATGCCTTGGCACACCATGCCCAACCTGACAAGAAGAAAAAACAACAACAAATATGATAAAAGCTCTCCAATGTGGAATGATTTCAACAACTATCATTCGGCCTATACATACATATATACCTCATGTCCTAGAAGAGTTGCTATCCCATTATCTGTTACTAGATGGTCAAGAATCCGTGTATAAACAACAATCTTTCCGTCCAGGACGTACATAGAATTTGCCTCAAAAGATTCCGGCCACCACCATCACTTCCCAATTCAATCCCTCCAAATGACTAGTCCCTAATTTTATGATACAAGTAAAGTGGCTTCAGATCCATACACAGAAACACTGCAGTCATGTTTATGCACTAAACCAGTAGTGTGCTGCATTCCTTTAACTATGTCTCTGAGTATGGCCTGTACTTCAACACTTTGTGGGTGTGTTGGAGGAAGTATTCACCCTTGGTGTTTATTCTCCAAATACATATATCCATTGAAGACTTCCTATACATCTTTCCAATTTGTTGGAGCTAGGATATGACCATATGAATTCGATTCGAGTATGGAACTCTCTCAAATCTAGACAAAGTATGTTAAATACGATAAACACTATTAAAATTCGAAGACATTCCCGCCATGATATGCTAGATTTGTAAAATTGAAAACTTCTAGGTATCCAATCGTCAACAGCCTGAAGAGCGTATTGATCTGCATGGTAAAATCTTCTTTGACAAACAAATAAAAGACTCGAATTTGAATGTTTGAGTCCATAAAAGCATTTATCAGAAGATAATAGCACAGGGGATCGCCTATGATCGATGGCCTTCAGAACCAGACGAGGATACACCGTCTTCTTCTTGTAATTAAAACGTGAAGTTGAACACGAAGGAATTGCCTTTTGAACTCGACGCAGTCTTGTGAATATTGAAACATAAAGTTGAGCAAGGATTTAACTGAAGAAGCATTGAATTCGTGCAAAAGAAACCCTTAAACTTTAATAATATATCGAAACCTATACAATAATTCTTCAATAATGAAAAAAGAAGAACGATGTTTCTTTCTTCAATGGATTATCTTTTGTTATTGTTTATTAGAGTCTAAGCAGGGCCCACGGGAGGATCATTTACACACGCATATTGTATTTTTTGGTAATTAACTGATTATAAACACACAAACATGTATATACAAACACCACATAAGTATTAAATAAAAAAATTGGGAATAAAATTCTGTTTTTACACAACAGTTGGAAATAAATAAATAAATAAAATAAAATAAAGAAGAAGAAGAAGAAGCTGATCAATATAATTTTTTTTTTTGTTTCCTATGTTTTGTGTGTATATTCAAGTGCATATGTATGTCGTGAGGATTGGCATCTTTGAAGAATAATATGCTTTGCACACATGAGAAAATTATTGAAAAAGAAAAAACAGGTTAGCTTATTTGTAATTTAATAACTTATAACGAAATTTCTTCCACTACGAAAATGAAAAGATGTATATGTGATCAGCCAAATGAGGGGTAACTCTTGGATTCTAGCCAAAGAAACTATATTCACAATCTCTGCCTTCCATTTTTATATTACACACTCAGAGAGACCACCATTCCTCAATGTTAAAAAGGAAATTCACTGACTTACCAAGATTCAAGCAGGAGAACTTCAAAGTGTTAAATAACATGATGAGCAAGTACACCACAAAAAAATGTAAATTAGTTATATATTGATCAAAAACATACATCAACACCACTTCGTTGACAATACTGACCTACTCATTCCTAGTGGTATCACAGGACAAAATATAAGTGTTGGATACCAAGGACTGATAATCAGAATTAGAAGCCAAAGCTACAGAAAATTTGACATTGATGATGTACACTTTTTCAATGTCTCCCTTTTCCTTTTTTTTTTTCCTCTGTTGACAATGTACAAAAAACACTCCTGTAGGTTAAGAGACTCTGAACCTCACAAAGATGAGACCTAGGTAAAAGTTTTGCTGGAAGCGTAGCAGAATCCAGTCACTTCCTTTTTTACATCTAAAAACGACGGTGAGATGTGAAATACGAAAAAAAAAAAAAAAAAAAAAAAAAAAAAAAAATCTAGATTTCAATGTTGAGCTCTCCCTATGGATTAGAGAAATCTAACAAAAATGAAGTACTAATATCACTTGGTTTGAGTTTGACAGGGAGCAGAATGAAGTGGCACTCTCCCTTTTTCTATTGAAAATTTGGATTAAACAAAGCATTTGACCCGTTGTCCAGACCTCACTTCCTTGTATATATTCAATGCTTCTCCCATCACTTTGTCTTGCTTCAGCAACCTAGCTCTCCTTTCGCTAGATGGGTGAGATGATAACCAGTCTTCAGAATCGTCAAACCTCTCTCTATATTTTAGTGCAGCTTGAGGGTCATAACCAGCTGAAACCATTAACATTAATCCAATGTAATCTGCTTCCAATTCCTTCCTGCCAAAAAATACAATTAAAAACGAAAAAGATTAACAAAGAAGAAGAAGAGGAAAGAAGCATGAAAGAATAGTGTAAAACTTGTAGGTGTTACCCTAATGAGTGTAAACTTGCAAACAAAAATCATTTAAATATTTAGGGCATAGTTAGGAAAACAAGGACTCTCAAGGAAGAAATTATATAATTACAATAAGCAGATAGGAATAACTATGACAATAAATTCAAGTATCCAAGAATGCCAAAACATCATACAAGACTACAAATACCTCCAATCTACTCACTAACACTGTGACACCCAATATTTTTATTATTTATTGATAAGCAAGCTGAATTTATATTAAAGAAACAGACCCAATACAAAGCTTCATGGGGCATACCCCATAATCAAAGAATGACCACATCCATCAATCAAGAATGAGAAAAGTAAAAGGTTTGAAAAACAAGAATCCCAAAGGCAACTCAGAAATATAGCAGCAAGAAGGAAAAGCTACAAAACAAAGCCTAAAGGATTAGTTAACAGAGTACAAAGGAAAATCAAAGCTCCAAGAGGGATGCAATCTGCTACAAAAGGATGAACAAGGAATCAACCCAAGCCAATTGAGAGACCAGATCAAGAGGCCATAAGAAAAGCTAAAACCAGACAGAACAACCCTCTGCTTCGAGGAGACTTGAGCCCAATAGATCAACCATAAAAAGCAGCCGCAAAAAACGTGAAGAGGCAAGAGAGAAGGCATCCAACTAAAAAGAGTTAAAAATTTCAGCAAGTTCTAGCTGAGTTGAATGTTCTTATTCAAATCAGAAGCAATAACTCTTCTAAAAGTAGCTAGCTTAAGCCTCACAGAGTCTTCAACCAGCTTCAGCAGAATTAGCAAGCTCTGCGACACCTCCCAATATTTCCTAATTTTAACCATACATGTATAGATCCAAACTAATTGTTTGAGATTACTTTATAAAGTACATGGAAAATTGCACATTGAGATTGAAACTATTTCAAATATTGGCAACCTGGTCTTAGCAATTCTATAATTAAACCATACATCTGTGGAAGCATCATGTACAACTATCCATAGAATTATCTGATATGGCAGTAGTCACTTCTAATTTGACAATAACAACATCCCTCTCACATATTAAAATTGTTTATATCACATATATTTTTCTTACATGTATCGCTTTCTCCATTTTGTGTTTCATTCTTGCATCTTACGAGTTACAAAGTATAAAGAGAATGGAAGATCTGGAGGAAGAGGGTGGCGTGTGGAGCTTATGTAATTTTTTTTTTTTCTTTTTCCTAAATAGCTTATGTAATTTTAAATGTTTAGGGAATACCACATATTATAATTTACTAAATAAATTGGGAATTCTTCAGAAATTTATAATCCATGTGCAAAATTATTCAATTAGTAAGTTCTATGCAGCAAAAATTGGTCACGAACTCTTAGAAAAGGAACATATGTAGAATGTGTATAAAAAGCTTTAATGAAATATTTTTGCTGAAAATATAAAAAGCATCAGCAAGAACTATAAATATACACACAAAATATGGGAACATTAGGTACATGTTCAAAGTGGAATACTCTATTCATTTCATCATAAAAGGAGATATGATACACGAAATTAACATGAAAGTATCCATTTTTGCATTTACTGATCCTGTTTCCAGAAGATATTTCAGTTGCTTAATGATAGTTCTTTTAAGTGTACGAGTACAAAATAATAGCATATGAAACTGCACATAACATTAATGTTAAGCATATTAACACATCTGAATTAGGGGATCAGAGCCAAATGGCATACCTCCGTGAGAGGTACCTATATACTGGTTCTACTAGAAACGGGTGTATCAGCACACGATTATTAAAAGGCAATATTAGGGCAGTAATCCAGAGTGCCCTAATCACGAGTTCTGAGAAATGCCTTGCCACACCATGCCCAACCTGATAAAAATAAAATAAAAAATATATTTAAAAAAAAACCAAGAACATAAGAAAGATGTACAATTCACTAAAGACATCCAACGTGGAAGGTTTTCAACAACTATAAATTCAGGGAAAAAAAAAAAAAACAACAACAACAACAACAACGACTATAAATTCCAATAAATCACACTCATACATACCTCATGTCCTAGAACATATGCTATCTCTGCATTGTTATCAAGAAATTCAAGCATCCCTGTATATATAATAATCTTCCCGTTCTGGAGATGCTTAGCATTTATCTTATTAGATTGCACCACCATCACTTCCCAATCCAATCCTTTCAAATGCCTAGTCCCAAATTTGATGATGGATTTCTATGGCCTCTTTTGGCACTCCTGGTCTACCCTTAATACAACTAAAGTGGCTTCAGATCCATACACTGAAACATTGCAGTCACGGTCAAGCACTAAACCACTGTGCATACCTTGAACTATGTCTCTGAGTATGGACTTCACTAGAACACTTTGTGGGAGTGTTGGAGGTAGTATTCTCTCTTGGTATTTCTTCTCCTTCTTCTTCCAGTATTGCTGTCCCAACTACCTTTCCAATTTGTCCAAGGATGTGACCATATGGATTTGATTCAAGTATGGAACTCTCTCAAAACTGGTATTAGAGTATGTTAAATACGATTAAGATTTCTACAAATCTGGACCTACGGGGTCGAAGCAATTGAAACCAAGATTTTGTCTTAGCTATGTTAACTTGAAGAGCTTCGGATGTGTAAACCCGAAGTGGGCTTGGATTTGCATTGTAAAATCTTGTTCCACAACCAAGTAACAGACCCGGATTGATATGATTGAGTCCATGAATATATGAACATGCATTCATGGGACTGATAGACTTCTCAACCAGATACCTATGAGAGTGAGAGACAATGTTGTTCAAACAGAAAGTTGAGTAAGGATTTACCTGAACAAGCTTTGATTTGATGTAAGAGAAACCTATATCGTAATAACTCTTCAAAAATGAAAAGAGAGAGTGTGTGTGCAAGACAACTCTGCGAAAAACTGAGAAAAAGCGATGGCAAGGGCTACATGTTGCTGATGATCAAGGACAGCGCCAGCTATGTCATAAGGAGGGCATTTTCTACTTTTAGCCCTATAATTTTTTGAAATTTTACAACTTGTCCCTCCTTAATTTCCCTCTTCAAACAAACCTCCTTTGTTTTTTTTCCTCTCTCTCTCTCTCTCTCTCTCTCAAAGTTATTTCATTTTCAATTCTACCATTTTTTTTTTTTTCTCTCCCTCTAAAGATTTACTATTTTTCTTACACTCGTGAATAATGTTTGTCCAATAACCTTTTTCTCTCTCTCTTTAATTTTTTTTTTCCTCTCCCTTGTTCTTTAAATTTATCACTGTAATTTTATAAATTTAATGGCCTATCTATGTACATTGAATCTTAATTATTATATCATTACTACATTCTTATTTTTCAAGTTGTTCTCTTGCACCATTATTAGTAACATCTTAGTTGCTTCTTTTTATTATTATGTTTTTTTTGGTCGCGTTCAATATGGACCTAGAATAAATTATTGGTTTGAGGTCTTACAACTTACAAGTGTCCCATATCGGATCTGGATAAAAAAGTAAATGAATATATATAAAAGCACCTATATGTTAAAGTTGGTATCAAGCCAAATCCATTCGGATATATATGTGTGTTTATTGGCGAGATTAAAAAATATACTCTTTTTTTTATAAAAAAAAAAAAAGAAAAGAAAAGAAAAAGTTCCTAATGAGACTGATTTCATGTAACAGAAAATCATGAAGTGGATTATTGAAACCTATACAACGTCCCTATATACAAGGTCAACAGGAGGAGGAAGGCTTTCCTGCCGGTAACCGTATATGATATGTGTCATCAACTAATTATATGTTCTTACATAAATAAAAGTATTTTATTTTAATGGATCTTGATAAACTTCTGTGTCTTCTCCTCATATTTTGGTGCAACTTGAGGATCATACCCAGCTGAAGCCGAGAAATTATTGCGTGAACCAATTCTACCATCTCAATTTGGTTGAGTTGGTGAACTACACCAATTAATTCTAGACACATGAAATAAAAAAATTATTTTTAAATTCAATTTACCACATCTGCAACGTCTCTTTCTTCACCCAACTCTTACTCTTTCTCCTGTTTCTCTCTCTAAAACGATGGCTTCTTCAGGCCATCTGCACCAGCCTCTTCGGATTTTGGCTTTCTAAAAACGCCACATCAGCTTTTCCAAGAGCCACATCAGCAATTCCAAAAGTCACGTCAGCAGCTTTCGCTCTCCAAAAACATGAACTCCATCAGGCTCTCCGAATTTTCGCTCTCCAAAAAAAATAATAATAATAAATTAAAATTATTTTTTAAAAAAAAACTTTTCCTAAACGGCTATATTCGTAATGGGTATATTTTTAACGGCTTTATTTTCTCAGCGGCAATCTTTTTTCAAATTATTAAAAAAACTACTATTTATATTAGAACTTGAAACAATATATTATTCATTATGGATTAAAAAAAAAAAATTAAACAAAACAATTAAAAATAACTTAAACAATGCAATATCCTAAATTGGAATAAGAAAATAAATAGACCAAGGATTACAAAATCCTATGGGAACTTTGGGGCGGACCATGAATTCAAAGATGCCAATATCTCATTTTGTCGTGCAATAATCCAAGCTTTTCCAGCTTCTGTTGGTGCTGAATTTGGATCTGTTAACATGAACTCCTTCTCTTCAAGTCTCTGTTTCTCTAGAAACTCCTTCTCTTTCTTCATTTTTCTTACCTCTCGTGTCATTTGGGCATTTTTCATTTTTTCCTGACGACTCTTAAAACAGGTAGTGATATTATTAAATTTCGAAACGAATGAAGTTTGCAATTCATTCGCTGAATTAATTTTTGTTCGACGCTGCTTCGCCGCTTTTCTTCCTGCTGGTCTTTGTAGTTGATATTCTTCCACACCGGATGAATCATTTTCCCCTATGGGTGGTGATTCTTCAGTTGAAGCTCCATCTGTCGTGGCTTCATGACTTGACAGAGTAGATGGTAATGAGTGCCCAATAGACTCATTAATGTCAAAGTCAAATCCACTCTCTTCTTCTGCTCTTTTTTCTTTTTTCTTTTTCCTACTTGTTCAGCACAATGTGAATTCTATTTATTGTTATGCTTCAAGATCTCCCAACAACTTTCTAACTTAAATTCACCACCTGTTTGGTTATGAAACAAGTCTTTAGCTGCTATCATCTACATGAAAAAAATAACAAAAAATTAAAAGCCGGCTATTTAAAATATTTATAAGTTATATTTAAACAATAAATAACTCACCATATCATCACTGCTGAAGTCGCTGGGACGATTCATTTCTATGGTAGTTATTGTAATACCCCGATAATTTTAAAAGATTTATTAATTAGGATTAATTATTTTATTTTATTTTTCAATGATTTATTTTATTTTATTGAGTGCTAGATTAATTATCTTATTTTAATTAAGTTATATTTCGTGATTATGTATGATGATTGATTGTTTGTGTGGTTGATTATTGATTGAATTATTGGTGTGTTGATTTTATTGGTATTATATGACTTAGTTGTAAATTCTTGTTTGTTTATGTGCTTCATGTAATTAGTTATTTTAATTTCTGTATTTAATTAATTATCTTATTTATTTAAATTAATTGGATTGGGCTTAAGGAAAGTTGGACCAAAAGATGTGGTCTTGGGCTTGTATGAAACCTTATTGGGTTAATTAATGAAGGTCCGTGATTATTTAATTATTTAAATGATCACTTTTGTATCAATTATATATATATATATATATATAATTATATATATATATAATTAATTAATAATTATTATGGAAAGATATATATATAGATATATATTTATTGATATTTATAAGTATATATGATTTAATTAACTAATGAGTTAATTATGGAAGGAATATATATTTATATATATATGTTTATAGATATAAATTATTTAAAGATTATTATTTTAATTCATAATACTAGTTGGAATAGGATTTGGAATTTAAGGTGTATAAAAATACACATAAGGCTTTAGGGTTAAAGGTTTTACACGTTAGAAAAATAAAACAGACAGAGAGAGAGGAAGAAGAAGGGCTGACAAGGAGGAGGTCGGATCTGAAAAGGAGGACGTCGGAATTGGAAGAGATAATTAAAGCTTAAAGCGTCGGTTTCGTTTCGAAACCTTCAGGCGAGTTTTCTCTAACTTTCCTCTTAGAACTCATAAGGATTTCACCTTGAGTATCAAGACTTTAATTAAATTTATTTGTTTAAAAATTATGGTTAGATCGGAATAATAAAAAATAAAAACTATTATATTTGATTTTTAGATTATTGGATTTTAATTGATATATATAGGTGTTATGTATATTTTAAAATCAATCTATAGGTGGATTTGTGACCCAAGAGAGTTAATTATGGTTTCTTTATTTTCTAGAATTGTTCTGTAATTTTCTGGAATTTTTCTGATATTTTTAGGAATTTATTAGGATTTATTTTCCTATTATTTGTTAGGAAAATAATTATATATATATATATATATATATATATATATATATATATATATATATATATATATATATATATACTAGGTAACTGGCGCATGTGGAGCGGCGGCACAATAAAGAATTGATCCAGTGCAGCGCGGTGTAGGATAATAGGGTGTATACGCCAATTAGGGCCATTTGATTAATTAAACTTATGTGAATTGATATGGTGCATCGCGGCGCATAAAAGTTTGGTGCGCATTTGTATCTGGACCATAGAAGTGGTCTGGTCAACTATGGGATTATTTGGTGTATTGCAGACCATGAGAAGATGGTGCACTCGCTGATCTGGACCTTAGATCTATTATAGTTAATAGAAAATAATCTAGTGTGAGCGTGTTCATTTGCGCACTCATTTATGACCATTGGATGCGGCATAAAGGAAGTGATGGATTCAGTGTGGTGAGCTCACGGTAGCTGAAAGAGCTTAGCCAATACCAGCACACAAGGAGGCTTGAATCCAGCGCGTGCAAGTGCATAGTAAGCACGTGGGCGCGCGCGGGAAACTATGTTGGCCTTATTCGACACTAGAAATTAAAAAGGTCATAACTTAGTCATTTTAAATCGAAATTGGGTCATTCTTGAGCTCAAATTCAAGGATTTTTCGTCTTCTTTCCAATGGTACCAATTTCATTATCAGATTCCCATCCTACTAGGAGATATTTATGTTTTAGTGAGAAAGTGTCGGAAAACTATTTAAACCAATATGGAGTATTTAAAGGAAACTATTTCTGACATATTTAGTTGCACTAATTTGTGTAAATATAATAAATTAATAATTTGTTATGGAAGGAAGTGTATATATATATATATATATATATATATATATATAATTATTTATATATGTGTATATATAGTTTAATTTGTCTATGAGTTGTATATATATATATATATATATATATATATATATATATGTGTATGTATGTATATTGATTTTAAATAATCAAGGATTATTAAAAAAGGTGTTAAACACATATATACATTAAATAACATATGTGTAGGTATATATATATATAAATCATTTAAGATGATTAATATTATCATTCTTATTTGGCATATCTTAATAGGCTGGTTGTTAAATTAATGATATGCGTATAATATGCATGTGATGGCTATGTATGATTTAGCGTATTGTTAATTTTAAAGTTAATTCATGGTTAAAGTGTGGGCATGGATGAATTGTCAAATGATTAAATATATTACCTAAATATTTGTATGAATAGAATACATATATGGAAAGTATGGATGAATTGCTAATTAAATGTATGAATAAATATACCTGTGGAGGCATGGTTGAATTGCCAATGTATAAATATACATACACGGAAGCATGGTTGAATTGCCAATGTATAAATAAATATACTTATGGAGGCATGGTTGAATTGTCAATGTATAAATAAATATACTTATGGAGGCATGGTTGAATTGCCAATAGATAAATAAAAATATTTACAATGGCATGGTTGATTTGCCAAAGCATAATTACGTTGTTATGTGTTAGATGATTAAAATATCATCTATGGTTGTTGTATGTATGGATTGGATTAGGGTTAGATATTCTTAAATGAGAATAGTTTAGTACTTACTGGTTAGTGTATTATTTTACATTAATAAAATAATATTGGGGAAGACGTGGATGATTTGTCAAAACTTGGATTTTGGATATGTGATTTAAACAATTAAAATCATTATCGGGTTGGGATTAAATAGAGTATTTCTTTTATTATAATTTGTTGTTTAAATGATTAGACAACTGACTAGGATGGGATTAAGGTCAAAGGAGTTTTTATAAAATGAAATGGTAGATTGGTCTAGGTATGAATATTATTTTAATAATTATTTAATAGGTATGGAAATTTAATAAACCTATTAATGGATGTGATTAGTATAGTATATATAATTATATATAGACATGTATATCGTGCTTTATTAAAGTTAAAACTTTATTGGGTTTGGTTTTGCTCAGAGATGATCTGCTTATTGGTTTTCAGAGGCCTGGTAGAGTGAACTTGCTCGTAGGGTTTAACCCACGATTTATTTTTCAGGTTATTAGAGATTCCAGTCTCGAGGTTGAGGATCCGCAGCTGGGAGACTGTCATTCGTCTATTCATCTTGTGTACTTTTAAATAGTATTGGATTATTGGATAATGTTTTAAGGGGTCCTTGAGTTATGGGATTTCCGAATTGTAATTGTTGGAGAATCATTAAGTAATATTTATTTATTAGTTTTCTTCAGCGGTTTATTTATTCTTTATTATTCATCTTTGTATTCTGTGCTTGTTAAATACTTTAATTGGTTTGATATCCCCTGATTTTGTGCGCGGACTTGATCAACCCGTGTTCCGAAATTAGGGGGTATTACAGTTATGTAGCCGGAAAATTTGCTGATTTTTTGTTGAATCACAGACCAACGATTCATCAAACCTCCATCATTTCGCTCAGTTAGAACACCAATATGTTGTTTATATTGTTCCAGAATTCGCTCCCATAACTTCTTCTTACTTTGGTCTACCCCCGTAATCGCATCAGAGGTAATCGACATCGACGTCCAACATAAAGCCTCATCTTCAGCCTTGGTCCAATTATTATGTCGGATAGTCGGTTGTTTTGACGGGGGTTTTGAGTTACTTGATTGTGGAATACTAGTGCCACAATATTGATGAGAAGTTTGAGATGGTTGATGAGAAGGAAATTGAGAATCTCTTCCATAAAAATTGATATTGTCTTCGGAAAATGGCAAAAACTTATCGTTTGATGGGTTGAATTGGCTGTTGTAATATGTAACAACCCTAAACTGATACCATTTAAAAAAAAAAATATTCTGCATGACCTCCCCTAAAAAGGGGCCTACAACCACCTGCTAAAAAACACAATGGCCCTTCTTGGCCTTTCAAGACATATCCGACCTGTCCCAACACATAATACAATTAATATATTCCAGCATCCCATTCATCAGTTCATTATACCTCAACATGGATTATCTCATGGTGGAACATTCACATACTATTTAATCCAAATTATCATAATTACAGTCCCAAAATATATGGTTAAGATCTAAAGTACATGTCTTACAACATTTAGACAACTTATAATAAAATTACAGCCCATGAATAGAACAATAATAGCAAGAGTCCACAAATCTCTATACTAAATATAACAAACTAAGGTTTTACAAAAATATGGGGCTTAGATACAAAAATAGCAAAATGATCTTTTAATCCAAATTAAGCCTATGGTGGTACGTCATCCGCCACTTCTTTCCCGTTTCTTGAAAAATGTTAAATATAAGAGATGAGCATAAGCTCAGTAGGAACTGCCTAAGGCACACCTCTTGAGACCCCGTGAATCCACCCAATGAATAGGAATAAGGAAACTGGGATCATACAATGCCGGAAAAAAAAAATATATAAATAAATAACCACAATACCACATCATTAATCCGATACCACAAATGAATATGACATGCCATGCAATGTCACTCCCCATTTTCCAAAACCATTTCCATCATCATTTTCAAATCGTTAGTGAACCCGTCCCATGGCAACTCCATGGCGGCACGAGAGGAGGATTGGCCACTGTTCCTGACCCATGGCAACTCCATGGTATCATTTGGGGCATAGGTAACTCAACCACACTAGAGCGATTTCCTTAGTCCCCTCTAGGCCTCACTAACGCCGTGGTCCTTAGACAACTCCTAGGCGGCCGGGTTTTTCACAAAAATCATTTTCAAAATTCTTTCCCAAAATCCATTTCATTTCTTTCAAATCAATTTTTCCCATTCTATCCCAATGAATGCATATATGTCTTATGCATTTCAATGACGTACCAATAAAGAAATTTTTATTTCTTATAAGTCAAATATTTACAATATACATGCCTCATAGGAATATTCTAGAAATTTACATCATGCTTCAAAATCATTAAATTCAGTATTTTAAAGCACAATAGGCATGAAATTTAACATTAATTTTACATAGTTCTTTATCACATAACAACTAACATGTATATATACACATCTCATATACAACACATAACAATTATGAAAAAATAATACAAATTAGAACACAAATTATGAAAAAATAATTCACCAAAATCTAAGAGATTGTGAATTAAACACCGCTACATCAAAGGAGGAGAAAACCCCTAATTTTCACCTCAAACCCTCAAAATGGGTCAAGATTTTCGGACTCCCTAGGTTGCACAAAACTGAAATTGCTAGTAAACACGCATAGAGCTCGCCGTGTTCTCCGTTTTGCAGCAAACGGCACTTAAAAATACTAAGTATTGAAGAAGGAATCAAGGATTGAAGCCTTGAAATGGAAAAAGGAAAAAAAAGAAAAACAGGAAGGAAGAGAGAAGCAAGCAGCGGGGAGAGAGAGTGAGATAGCAGAGAGCCAAAAGAAAAACGTGGTCTCATGACCACTTAATAAAATTGTGGGCCCCACAGCTCAAATAAAAAAAAAAAAATCTTCTTAACACACACACATATATATATTTGACACATTACATAATAAAATGGATGTGAGGATCCATGGAATCAAAATGACTTTGAAAAAATAGCTAAGATTGAGAAAATAGAAGAAGAAATAAGTTGAATGGTAGATAATAGAGATATGATGAGTGATGGTAGGAGTTGGGGTATTTATAGAGATTTTAAAAATTTTAATTAATTAATTTTTTTTTTTTTAATAAAGTTAAAAAATTTTGAATTTTTAAATTTTTTTTTAAAATTATAGCCGTTAAGGCACTGTTTGGTAATGTAGAAACAGTGCCTTAACGGCCAAATACACTATTTGGCCTACACATTAAAAATTTAAAGCAAAAAAATTTAAATTTTTTTTTAAAAAAAAAAAAAAACAAATTTTAAGGGAAAAAACAAAAAAACAAAAAAAAAAAAAAAAGTTTTTTAATTTATTTTTGGCCCAATTTTTTTTTTTTTTTTGGACAAACAATGCCTAAACAATATTTTTTTATTTAATGAATTTTATTTTTTATTTTTTCCAAAAAAAAGAGCTCTAAATAACCTATTTTTAGGTTTTTTTTAAAAAAAAAAAAATTCCTGCCAAACAGTGCCTTAAGGCATTATTTGGCTACTGTACAAAGCCATTGCAATTGAATTTAAAATTGCCTAATGCAAAACGGCGTCGTTTTGCATTAGGGAAAAAAAAAAAATCCAGTGCGAAGCCGGCCCGCGATCGCTAATGGGCCCATCAAGTATAGCTAGGCCGCTGCAAGGCCTTTAGTGCTTTGGCTCGCCTAAAATGAGCTATCGAGAGCCCGCTGCAGATGGCCTCAAAGATGATACTTCATAATTTCGCATCACAATTTGCCACATCAGAACCATGACCATACGATCGCCGCTTAGGTGTTAATCGTCGGACCAAACAAATTGTTAATCGCCGGACCTTTCCCAAATCCATCAGATTCGGGACCCAAAAGCCCCTCTCTCTCTCTCTCTAAACACACACAAACTCTCTCTCTCTACAATGGTAGAAACCGGTGCCCTCCACTCTTTCTTCTTCTCTCACTTCTACTTCTTCGCCCTCAGTCGCACTCTTCCTTCATCCATTTCAGAGCAAAAGCTTCCAATTCCGGCAATTTCCTCGGCGACAATCCGTTTGGATTATATCCCTGGGATTCTTCCGACGAAGACGGTGAATTTCTTTCTTGATGTTTCTTGGTGGACTGAGTTAAGAGACAGCGGCTGAAGCTTCCGAACTGGAACAACGGGCGATGGAAACTGAAAGATATGGGTTTTGAATGTTTCTTGGTGGACTGAGTTAAGAGACAGCGGCTGAAACTTCCGAACTGGAACAGCGGGCGATGGAAACTGAAAGATATGGGTTTTGAACTTCTGATTCTTTTGTAGTTGTAGAGACGCGGGGGGGGGGGGTGGTGGGCAAGTTCAGAGTTGAGAACAAGAATAGAGATAAATGGAGCGGATTGGGAAGGCTGAAAGAGGTGAGAGATGTTGCAAAGCTGATATGGCTGCTGATGTGGCAAATTGAATATAAAAATAATTTTTTATTACATGTGTCTAAAATTAATTGGTGTAATCCACCAACTCAGCAAAGTGAGGTGTATGACATCTCAATTAGGGCAGGGGCGAACCCAGTGTGTGCCCAGAGGGGGCACATGCCCCCTGACCTGGCTCACCTACTATAAAACATAGTAGTTTTTATTTTAATTTGTACATTTATAAGAAAATTTCTATATAATATACCCCTAAAATTTTAAATTTCTAAAATTGTCTTCTAAAATTTTCTTTCCTTTTTCTTTTGCTCTTAATATTCCTTTCATTTCCTTAAAAAAAAAAAAAAAAAAAAAAAAAAAAAAAAAAAAAAAAAAAAAAAGTTAAATTTTCCTTCTTTACTAATTTTTTTTTTCCTTTCAAATTTCTCATTTTTCTTTCCTTTTTCTTCTTCTAGCTTATTAATTTTTTTGGCCCTCTATTTCTTAACATTCTTCTTTTTGCACTTAAGAATGATGCATATAGTATGTAATTTTTTATTTTTATTTTTTTTGTTCTCCCTGAATTAGGGGATCAGATTCAGAACCAAGTGGTAGATATATACAGGTTTTGCTATAATTGGGAGTATGCGCACAAGAAAAGAAGGAAAAGGCCATATTAGGAAGGAAATCCAGAGTGCCCCCATCAACTCTTCTGATACATGCCTTTTAATACCATGCCCAACCTGATAAATATTAATTAAACAACTTCTTAAGAAAGACGTACAATTCACTAAAGACAGTCCAATGTGGAAGCAAGGATTTGAGCAACTATAATTCCAATAAATCACACCCATACATACATACCTCGATCATGTCCAAAAACATATGCTACAAATGATGTCTATTAAATACTTCAAGCATTGTCAGATAATAGACAACTAAATAGAGCTTAAAATCCCCGGTGACAAAACTCCATTCTGCTGAACTTTCATCAAAGATATCTTTATCTGAGGAAGTTGATCGAGGCTGCTCAACAAGGAATATGTGCTTCATGTAAATACAGTATACATTGAACTAGAAGTTGCTGACAGTGAAGATGAGCCAATGGTACGTGGAACCTGCTTGCCTTAGCCGGTTTTGATGATAGCTGCACAAGCTCATGCCAAAGGAATCCTTCAATTCCTCTTCTTCTTCAAACAAACCCTTATTTTTTTCCCTTCATTTTGGTTTTCTTTTATTTATTTATTTATTTATTTATTTTAACTCATAAATAATGTATGTGCATGCAAATGCGTTTTCGTATTTTATGTTTTGAAAATTTGACTTTATTTCTAATTTGCTTTCATGATAAGCAAGTACACCACAAACATAAACATTGTTAATTAGTTACATATTTATGGAAAACATACATTACACCACTTTGTTGACGATACTAAGCTACTCACTCACTGATTGTTCTTAACCTCAAGCCTGTGCGATTTTCACACTTATTTGCTGAGACAGAATTCTAGTGGTGTCACGGGACAAAATATAATTATTGGAGACCAAAGACTGATAATCAGAATTAGAAGCCAAAACCGCAGAAAAGTTGACATTGATGATGTACAATTTTTACAATGTCTCCCTTTCTTCTTTCTTTCCCGGTTGACAATGTACAAAAATACTCCTATAGAATAAGAGACTCTAGAACTCAGAGAGATGAGAAATGTCATAGAATCCAGTCAATTTCTTTTTTACAACCAAAAAGAATGGTAAGATGTGAGATATATAAATAAATAAATAAAAAACAAAAAAACCAAAAAGGTAGTGGTACAACTGATCTAAATTTCAATGTTGAGTCCTACCTATGAAGTAGTAATATCACTTGAATTAGTAATTTGCATGAATAATATGCAAAAACGACAATGTGACAAATTTTAGTTGTCCAGAGCAAATACAACTATAGAACATAACTAATACAAGAATCTATTAATCGAGTATTCAGAGTGAAACCTACCAAACACTGTAACACAGTAAATAAAACCAGAAGAAAATCACAACATCAACACATGCTTTAGACCAGCAGAGTTGGTGCATTTTCAAAAGTAAATCCTAGACCTCACTTCCTTGTATATTGCGAGTGCTTCTCCCATCACATTGTTTTCCTTGAGCAACCTAGCTCTCCTTCCTCCAGATGGGTGAGTTGATAACCAATCCTCTTCAGAATGACCAAACACCTTATAAAATATTGGTGCAACTTGAGGGTGATACCCCGCTGAAGCCATTAACATTAATCCAATATAATCAGCTTCCGATTCATCCCTGCCAAAAAAACAAAAACCCTAATTAGTGAAACACAGCATCTCAATTAGGGATCAGAACCCAATGGTATATATGAATACCTCCGCGAGAAGTACATATCTGATGGTTTTACTAGCAATGGGAGTATCAGCAGACGACGAAGAACCCATATTAGGGCACAAGTCCAGAGTAGCCTCATCAAGTGTTCTGAATTATGCCTTGCCACAGCATGTCCGACCTAACATTAAAACCAACAACATCTCAACCATCTGTTACTAAAAGGTATGATTTCAACAACTAGAATTCCAATAAAATTTACCTACCTCGTGTCCGACAACAGTTGCTATCGCATCATCTGTTACTAAATGGTCAAGCATCCCTGTATAAATAACAATCTTCCCGTTACTGAAGTATTCAGCGTTTATCTTAGCAGAATTAACCACCATCACTTCCCAATTCAATCCTTCCAAATGCCCAGTCCCTAATTTTATGATAGATTTCTTAGGCCTCGTTTGGCTCTCCTCCTGGTGTACCCTTCTTGATACAACTAAAGTGTCTTCAGATCCATGCCTTGAAACATTGCAGTCCTGTTTAAGCCCTAAACCAGTGTGCATTCCTTGAACTATGTCTCTCAATATGGACTGAACTCTAACACTTTGTGGGTGCGTAGCAGGAAGTATTCTCGTTTGGTATTCCTCCTCCGTCTTCTTCCAGATATACTGTGCTTTAAATCTTTCCAATTTGTCGTTGGCTGTGACTATATTGATTCGATTCGAGTATGGAACTGTCTCCAAACGGGTAAAGAGTATGTTAAATAAGATAAAGATTTCTATAAATTTGTACTTACGGTTTCGAAGCCATTGCCACCATGGTTTTTTCTTCCATAAGCAAACTTGAAGAGCTCTAGGTGCGTAAACCGGAAGTGGGTTTGGATTTGCATTGTAAAATCTTGTCCCACAACCAAGTAAAAGAGTTGGATTGATAGGTTTGAATCCATACATGTATGAACTTGCATTCATGGGACTGCAAGTAGCCTTCTCAACTAGATTCTGAGAGAGATCAGACACAATGTTGTTCAAACATAGAGTTGAGTAAGGATTTACCTGAACAAGCTTTGATTTCATGTAAGAGAAACCCATGCATCTCGTAATAATTCTTCAACAATGAAAAACAAGAGGAAAAATATTCTTCAATGGAGACCTTAATTTTGTCAAATAAGAATGTTAAAACGTGCTTGTTAAACAAGACAACTCCGCTCTATGCAGGGTCGACTTGACCATTAGGCGACTTAGGCTGTGACATTTTTATTTCCTTTATCAGTTAAGCGTAAAATTATTATTTTAACTTCTAAATATTTTTATTTTCTTACATTATTAGATAGTCGAGCCAATAAGAGGACTCCTAAAATTATTATTTTCTTACTTTATTAGACTTCTTAAAAATTTTATTTCTTTATATTATTAAGCCCTTAAAATTATTATTTTTTCTTTCTAAGTTCCTAACAATTTTCTTTCCTTATATTATTAATTCCAACTAATTAAAATTATTACTTCTTAATTTTATTATATTATTATACTCCTCGTAGCTAAAGAATTTGATTAATTCTAAAATTTTCATTTCACTTTCTATCAAAATGCACAATTCTATCCTAATCTAATTTTTTTTCCTCCTCCCCTTCTTCCACGTTTCTATTGAATATATATTTAACTAATAGTTAAGCTAAAACAATTAACTAATAATTTTGAAAATTAATTTTTAAATAATTTAAAAATAATACAATAGTATAAAAAAATATTATTCACTTAGATTTGTATTCTCTACTGTCAAACAGTTTTATTTAAATAATATTATTAATATATTAAGAAGTCACTTTTATAATTTGCACTTAAGGCCTCAAATTATATTGAGTGGCCCTGACTCTGTACAGAGAAACTATCAACATTTAACACCTAAAGAAAAAATAAAAAATGTATAAAACTTATATGACACATTTAATTAGGTGTCAAAAGGTGATTGGCTATGACCAATGGTAAGGATCATGTAATAATTTCACTATATTTTTTTATAGACCAAGACAGCGCCAGCCAAGGCATTTTCTACTTTTTAACCCTGTAATATTTCGAAATTTTAGTCCTTGTACCTTTTAAAATTTTCCTTCTTCAAATGAATTCTTCTTTTCTTGGATTCAAAGTTCTCATTATTATTTCCTTTTTATTTTCTTCCTTTTCTTGGTTCTTATTCTCTTGTTAAAATTTCTTTGTTTTTTACACTCATGTCGTGCAAATTTTTTCTTTTTTTTTTTTCCTTTCCTTGTCTTTCAATTTATTACTATAATTTTACAAATTTAATGGTCCTGTATGCAAGTGCCATAAATTTGTAAACAAGTGGTAGGTTCATAAATTTCTCATCACCTCATTTTGGATCAAAAGCCATAGACCAATACCTGCATGTTAACCTAACCGCTAATTGAAAGACAACTACTAATTGGTAGTTCATAACTGCGAGTAGTTAGTAGATAGTATTATTGGGCCTCACTACTGAAAGGTCAAATTGGGCTTCCTCCATCCTATTTACAATGCCATGTGACTTCGGCTTGGGATAGTCATTTTGTTTTTTGCCTTTGGGCTTGTCGGGTCCTTTTGTTCATGGGCCTTCTAACACACTGTGCATGCCCACACTTATGTGTACAAAATGCTTCAATTTTCCAATAAGAAGAAGGGGGGAAAAAATAGGATTTTTCTTTTTCTTTTTTCTTTTTCTTTTTCTTTTTCAAATAACAGTTTTTGTTTTGCACTGTTTGGCGTGTGTATGTATATAAGTACATGTATATATTTTGTGTGGACTGGTCTATTGAAGAATAATGTTCACACATGAGAGTTTATTGAAAAAGAAAAAGGGTTAGCTGATGTGTAAATTTTCTTCTCACCGTTCAATAGCGAATTTCTTCGCTAAGAAATGAGAAAGTGCAACTCTTGGATTCTAGGAATAGAACAAATCATATTCAAAATCTCTGCCTTTCATTTTTATATATTACACAGAGAGACAGAGACGGAGCCTTTTTATGCAGTGTTCTTCCTAAATTTTGTAATTTCTAAAATTATTTCTTTATTTTTTCTTTTACTCTTCAAATTTCTTAAATTTTCTTAAAAAAAAGTTAAATTTTCCTTTCTCAATTGAAACATTGTGACACCTCACGTGATGGGTTGGGTTGTGTACTGATTCAGGATGATAGAGTAGTGGCTTATGGGTCTCGACAGTTGAAGACTTACGAGTTTAACCACACTACTCATGACTTAGAGTTAGCGGCAGTTGTATTTGCTTTGAAGTGTTGGAGACACTATTTGTATGGTGAGAGATTTGAGGTGTTCTCGGACCACAAGAGTCTCAAGTACCTTTTCTCCCAAAAGGACTTGAACAACAGACAGAGGCGATGGGTTGAATTCTTAGAAGACTATAACTTTGATTTGCAGTATCATCCTGGCAAAGCAAATGTGGTAGCTGTGATACCCTCGAATTTCCGAATGCGGGTTGGCCAGGCCCACGCCCGAATACCCAAGGATATCAAAACAAATTGATGATAAACGAACACAGAGTACAAAAGAATAAAGAAGAATAAATAAAATGCTGACAAGAAACTAAAATGATAATCTAATAATAAACCTCAGAATATATTTCTATTAGTTAATAAATTCTTCTGATACAACTGATCCTCCAAAATACAACTTGGGAATCCATACTGTGTGGACCCCTAGAAAATCCAAACTAAACAAATGACAGCAATAACTGTCTAAATCAGGAAACTGAATCATAAAGGAACTCCTATGTAGCATCGGAAGAATGAAGTAGATTGATCCTCGCTCAGCACGAATAACCTCTACTCCTGACGAACACCTGAAAAATAATGGTGGGTCAGGCCCACAAACAAGTTCTACTCTACTACAGTCCAAGCAAAGATCCGATACACGTATACATCCTAGTCAATCCAACAGTAACTAGTAGTCCGTATATATATATATATATATATATATATATATATATATATATACACACACACACACTAAAGGAACCTCACTAGACTATAGGGTTGTCTCAACCTGAATAGTAGGCAACACGCAAAACGCACATATAGTGGGCATGAGTACATAGACCTACCAGGGTACACAACTACACTATATCTAGCTACACATCCCTGGCGATATACGCGCCCTAACCATTAATCCTGAGACTCAAGCTTATATCATAGCACCATACTTATATATATATAATCTAGTAACCATTCTATCCAGTATAAATTAATCCTCCATAAGTCATTCAACTTGTTCAGCTGACCTGACTTGAATATAAGTAGGACTTAACATTTTAGTTAATCTATTCCCTTATATAATAAATTAATCCTCCATAAATCATTCAACTTGTTCAGTTGACCTGACTTAAATATAAGTAGGACTTAACATTTTAGTTAATCCATTCCCTTATATAAAATAGGTAGGACTTAACTGATAAGTTAATCCATCCCTAGAATGTCACCGTCCCATACCGGTGCATTAAACCACACAATCCAACAATTGATGTAACAATTAAGGAAATACATCAAACATTCCATAAATAACTATGATAAATATGATATCAAGTTATCACATAATAGGAATGACTTATTATTTCTTTAAACTTCCTATATCATATGTCCTACACAAACTAAATCTTATACATGACGATATTTTATTATAGCGTTAAATAAGGATTCTCCATATCCAATTCATCTTACACATTTAATCTCAATTGCTAAAATATTTTAAAAGATTAAATCCATTTGTTTGTTTAAAACATTCAAATAGTAAGCATCATTATGATTGAGTCTATTTAAATTTATTAAAACCCAAACCTAGTCCCTATTTAATGTTCAGGAATCTTAGGCATGTTTCTACGTTCCATCATTCCACAGATATGAAAAATACATAATTTAAACATGTAAAAATTCACATAAGAAATCAAATCAAAATCAAGCATTTTATCAATTCATAACACAAGAACAGATATGAACCAATTTCATAAAACATATGTTCTAACCCAATTAAACATGCATAATTATTTAATTTTATGTGTTTAATAAATTCTGGAATTTCCTAGGCATGTACAGAAACACGAATCAAAGGGAAAGAGATAGAAGAAGAACTTGCCTTAAACTTTCGAATCGAAAGTTTAACTTCTTCTTCCTTGATCTTCTCTCTACAGGGTTTTCTCATCCTTCCTTCCTTTTTCTCCTTCTCTCTCTCTAAATCTTTCTCTATAGAATATATTACGTGATATATTTTCACTCATTTTTCAACCTATAGTTGTGTATTTATAGGCTAAATAATAACCCTATTCCTTTTCCCAATCCAAGTCAACTTAATAAAGAAAAATAAAAAATGAAAATATTAAAAAGGTAACTTAAAATATGTTACGTATATAATCTATGTATATCCTTATTAATTAAATAAAATATATACACTAGATTATTTATTAATACTAAAGTTACCATAATATTAAAAGGTAACTTAAAACATGTTATGTATATAATCTATCTATATCCTCATTAAATAAATAAAATATATACATCAGATTATTTATTTGTACTAAAGTTACCATAATATTAAAAAGTAACTTAAAACATGTTACGTATATAATCTATCTGTATCTTCATTAAATAAATAAAATATATACATCAGATTATTTATTTATACTAAAGTTACCATAATATTAAAAAGGTAACTTAAAACATGTTACATATAAAATATATGTATATCCTTATTATATAAATATATAAAATATATACATCAGATTATTTATTAATACTAAAGTTAGTATAATATTAATAAATTACCTTCCTTTTTATATATATGTATATACATATATATCTATATATATACATATACAACTATCCATGGGTAATTATCCATACCCATCCAACCTCCTATCCAAGTAGTCCATGGGACCCAATTAGTTAGCCCATTACCACTAACCATAACCATAAAATAAAATAAAATAAAATATTTAATCATTTAATTTACAATTAATTACAATTAATCAAATACATCATTTAAGCACCCAATCTAATTAAACAAATAATACAAATAACACCAAGACAAAATACAAATAACACATACATAAGTAGCCAATTAATCAAGTAACACTTAATTCAATTAAACACATAAACAATTAGTCAAACAATCAATTAAACAATTAAAAAAATACAATAAAAATAAATAAATAAATACCGAGACTATCCTTTTAAAATTAGGGGTATTACAGTAGCTGATGCTTTAAGTCGGAAATCTTGTGGGACTTTGGCTAGTTTAGCCATTCGGAAATGGAAAATGCTGAAAAATTTGGCTGAAATGGGATTGTATTGTTTTGATGATGATGATGATGGCAGTGAGTCAGCATTCTTGTTTAGTCTCGTGGCTCAACCCACTCTTGTTAGATGGGTGATTGAGTCACAGAGACAGGATTCAGATTTGGATGCCATTTACACTTTGATCTCCAGTGGCGAGATCGTGAAGGATTGGACCTTACATGCAGATAGAGGTCTACGGCTTAGGGGTTTGTTGGTTGTTCCTACAGTTTGTCGTGAGGACGTCTTGCGGGAATTTCATACTTCCCGCTTTGCAGTTCATCCGGGTGGTACCAAAATGTATCACAATCTAAGACGTCAGTATTGGTGGAATGGAATGAAGAAGGATGTTGCACAATTTGTGGCTAAGTGCCTTACCTGTCAGCAGGTGAAGGCCGAGCACCAGAGACCAGCTGGTTTATTGCAACCATTGCCGGTAGCGCAGTGGAAATGAGAGGAGATTGCCATGGATTTTGTGACAGGTCTTCCTAGGTCACGGAGGGGAAATGAAGCCGTATAGGTCATTATTGATAGGTTGACCAAGACTGCTCACTTTTTGCCTATTAAGGCAACAAATGATGCAGAGGCACTTGGTGTACTTTATGTGAAGGAGATTGTGAGATTGCACGGAGTTCAAGTGACTATTGTGTCGGATAGAGATGCCAAGTTCACCTCGAAGTTTTGAGAAGGACTTCAAGCAGCGTTTGGCTCAGCATTGCACCTTAGCACAGCATTCTATCCACAGACGGACGGCCAGTCGGAGCGTACTATCCAGATCTTGGAGGATATGCTTTGGGCCTGTGTACTTGACTTGGGTGGTAGTTGGGAGGATCACCTTCCACTTATTGAGTTTGCCTACAACAACAGTTATCAGGCAAGTATTCAGATGGCTCCATTTGAGGCGTTGTATGGTAGACCTTGTAGGTCTCCTGTCTGTTGGACTGAGGTGGGCGAGACAGTCGCCTTAGGACCCGACATTGTACTCGAGACTACCGAGAAAATTAAGTTGATTAGACAGAGGCTGCTCACAACTCAGAGCCGACAGAAGAGCTATGCAGATAGGCGGAGGCGACCGTTATCCTTTGAGGTGGGAGATCACGTTTTTCTTCGGGTTTCTCCACGGAAAGGGTTGATGAGGTTCGGAAAGAGTGGCAAGTTGTCGCCACGATTCATTGGGCCTTTTGAGATCTTGGACCGTGTAGGAGAGGTTGCCTACAGACTTGCTTTGCCACCGCAGATGGACAAAGTTCATAATGTCTTTCATGTATCAATGCTACGGAAGAACGAGCCTGATCCGTCTCACATTTTGAGTTGGGTTGATGTAGACATTAATGAGGATGTTTCTTACGAGGAGGGACCAGTTCAGATCCTTGACACACAGCAGAAGGTGTTGAGGAAAAAGACGATACCATTGGTAAAGGTTCTTTGGAGGCATCATGGAGTTGAGGAGGCTACTTGGGAACTTGAACAGGAGGTTCGCTCCAAGTATCCAGAGTTGTTTTCTTCCTCAGGTATGACTTGATTTCGAGGACGAAATATTTTAAAGTTAGGGAGAATTTAATAGTTATGCTTATATATATGTATATGTATATATATTAAAGTTAAGATTTTTTTCAAAAGTAGGTGGGCCCCACCAATAACTTAAAAACATGACTAAAGGCCATAAGGCCATTATGCAGACATATATTTCTCTCTCTCTCTCTCTCTCTACTTCCGGCCTTCTCTCGGCATCTCTTTTCTTTTTCTCTTTTTGTAATTTTAAGCTTTGATCTCATCTTCACCAATTGGATTTTGGTAGAACATTGTGAAGCAAAGTTGTTGAGCTCGTCGAGCCGTTAATTTGATAGGAGCCAATCATCATTTGGTGCACTCTAGGGAGTTCAAAATTCTAGGGTTCTTGGGCTCAAATTGGGGGTTTTCATCAATTTGAGGTAGGGGTGTTCTAATCTACAACTTCTTAGCTCTTTTTGTGAATTTTGCCCCTTAAATTTGATCCTAAGCATGCTAATTTTGATTATCTAGTTTGTGGTTGAAGCATGTTTAATTAAAATGTTAAATGTGTTCTATGTATTATTTGAATTCATATATATGACTAGATTTATTACGGTGATTGAGCATGTTTGGTGTTGACATGTTGTATGTCCTAAGATTATGTATTTATTTATTGCTTTGAAAGAAAATAATGCTATGGTCAATAAATAAATAAATAAATAGAAGAAATGAATGCTTATAAATTTCTATTAAATTGTGATAATGATGTAAATGGAATGTATGAAAGCCTATAGTTGAATTGATAAATTGAAGCATGCGCATTCATGCATTCATTGGGAAAGAAAAAAGGAAAAAAAAAAATGTTTTTTTTTTAACAAACGAAATTATTTTGGGGAAAATATTTTTTTAAAGGAGTTTGCAAAAACCGGAAGCCTAGGAGGCGCCTAGTGGTCCGTGGTGTTAGTGTAGTCTAGAAGGGATCATGGTTGAGCTAACTAGGCCGGATACGACGCCTTGGAGGTGCCTTGTGGTCGTGGATAGTTAGTCAACCCTCCATTCGTGACGCCTTGGAGGTGCCTTGGGTCGGATTACACTAACGGTTTTAGAAGTTGAAACGGAAATGTTTCGGAAAATGGGGAGTAACATTTGCATATTGCACTTCATGACATTGTGGTAAACTTGTGATTGGATGGTATTTGTTATATACTTGTTATTGTATTTGAGTGTATGTGTTTCCTTATAGTATGATCCTTTTCACTTTTTTATCTATTCATTGTATGGATTCACGGGGATATAAGAAGTGTGTCTTAGACACTTCCTACTGAGCTTATGCTCACCCCATTATTTCTAACATTTTTCAGGACATGGAAAAGAAGTGGCGGACGACGATCCACCACAATTTTAGACGAGCATGGAAACCTATTTTATTTTATTTTTGCTATCTTTTGTATTAAAGCTCTCTAATATTTTGTAAATGTAATATTAACTAACTCGTAAAACTTTAGTTTAATTAGTATAATGTTGTAAGCCATGAACTTTTAAATTCTAACTACGCTTTTTGGACTGTAACTTAATGTAACCAAAGTATGTTCCTTGTTGGATGAGATGGAGGAATGGGATTTTGTATGTATGTAGTCACTTTGGAGATGTGATATAATATATGTATATTGCGTTGGGACAGGATATGTTAGATTTAAGGCCCAGTGAGGCCATTGTATTTATTTATTTTTTTTTTTGTATTTCAATAGGTTGTTTAGAAACATTTTCTGCGGAGGTCATGCCGAAATTTTTATAGATTTTTATTATTATTTTGGTATCCATTTGGGTCGTTACATTAACCCCGTCTTATTTAACATTGCTTTACCAACGAGCCAGTGCTCTAGCGATATCAACCTCTTACTTCCCAAAGAGAAGTCGATCAAAGGTTCAAGTCTAAGAAGAGACAAGTGTGTGTGAGTACCAACTAGGAAAAAAATAAAAAATAATAAAAATAATAATAATAAATAGAATAAAATAAATTGCTTTATAATTATTTGAGAGATTAATCTTTTTTAATTATTTTGTTAATGGACCACACGTGATGTCATCAATGACATCGCCAACCCTCAATTGGCCTATAAAAGAACATGCCTAAGGCCAAGAAAGAGGGAGAAAAGGAGTGAGGAAAATACCTTCTAGACATTGAGATCTCTAAGTCTCTCTCTCATGTAGGTTTTCTTCACAACCCTTAAACCTTGATCAATGGTATTTTTGTACATTGCCATCCTAATTCTATCACTTTCTCAATCTATCTCAGATTCCATCATGTTACAAAATATATGTCACCGGTTTGTTACTTTATTATGATTTGGAACCCATCATGAACCGACACCTAGATACCAAACACAGTACATAAAATCAGAACAAAATCTAAACTTCACATGCTTTATTCAGAGCTAGCTGGTGCATTTCAAGAAGTAAAAGTCCTGGAAATAACAAATTGAGTAGCAATCACTATATGTATATGCCGCTCTTGCAGGAAATCAATCACGTAGAACGGAATTCATGCATTCTCCCCTTTTTCTGCTAATGAAAATTTGGATTAAACAAAGCAGTTCACCTCACTGCTTTGTGCCGACACCTCACTGCTTGGTTGTATATTGCCCGCGCATTTTCCATCATCACTTTGTTTTCCTTAAGCGTCCTAGCTCTCCTTTCTCCAGATGGGTGAGTTGATAACCAATCCTCTTCGTCTTCGGAACCACCGAGCTGCTTATAAAATTGTGGTGCAACTTTAGGGTCATATCCAGCTAAAGCCATTAACATTAATCCAATGTAATCTGCTTCCATTTCCTTCCTACCAAAAATAAAAAATACAATTCAGAAAGAAGAAATGGAAACAAAGTGTGAAACTTGTACTTGTTTACCCCAATTGGAGGAAGTACAAAATATATAATAGCATATGAAACTATACATAACATTAATGTTAAGCATATATATTAACACATCTCACTTGGGGAATCAGAACCAAATTAATGGTATGTATATATACCTCCGTGATATGTACATAAATACTGGTTTTATTATCGCTAAGATATTGTGCACATGCATCAAATTACGTAAAAGGGCAAGAGTCCAGAGTATCATCGTCAACCCTTCTGAAATATGCCTTGCCACACCATGCCCAACCTGCGGATAAAATTAGAAAAACATCAACATAGAGAAAGATGTACAATGCAGTAGTACTATAGATTAATTTCAACAACAACAACAATTCGAATACGTACATACCTCGTGTCCTAGAAGAGTTGCTATCTCTGCATCTGAATTGAAACGGTTAAGCATCCCTGTATAAATAAGAATCTTCCCATCGGCGAAGTAGCTAGCATTTTCATTGTAAGATTCTTCCACCACCATCACTTCCCAATTCAATCCTTCCAAATGCCTAGTCCCCAATCTTATGATACATTTTTTCGGCCTCTTTTGGTTCTCCCGGTTTACACTTGATACAAGTAAAGTGCCTACAGATCCATGCCTTTCACTTTCAGGAACATACACAGAAACATTGCAGTCACGTTTAAGCCCTAAACCATTGTGCATTCCTTGAACTATCTCTCTCAATATTGACTGCACACGAACACTTTGTGGATGTGTTGCAGCAAGTATTTCCGCTTTGTGTTCCTCCGCCGTTTTCTTCCATACATACCGTCCTAAAAATCTTTCCAATTTGTTGGTGGATATGACCATATGGATTCGCCTCGAGTATGGAACTCTCTCCACACTCACAAACAGTATATTAAATATGATAAAGATTTCTATAAAACTATATTTCCGGGTTCGAAGCCATTGCCACCATGCTACTTTTGATATGTAAAGTTGAAGAGGTTTTGGGGTATAAACCTGAAGAGGGTATGGATTTGAATGGTAAAATCTTCTTCCACAACTAAGTAAAAGATGCGAATTGATATGTTTGAGACCATAAAAGCAGGCAAGAGATGACAACACATGAAATCTATTTATTACATATGAGCTTGCAGTCAAGGGACTGCGATGACAGAGCTTTTATATGGTGATAGACTTCTGAACCAGATACGGATGAGAGAGAAACAATCTTGTTCAAACATAAAGTACGTTGAGATAGGATGTACTTGAACAAGCCTTGATTTCAGGTAAGAGAAACCCATAACGTCGTTGATAAACCTATACAGTAATTATTCACCAATGAAAGAACAAAGTTATCTATTTAATGGATGCATTCCTTGTTTGTTAGGAGAAGACTTGCTAAAAAAGGAGTTTTAAACTCTATGAATACCAACAAAAGAAAACAAATTTTCCAAAAATGATCTCTTTCGAAAAAAAACTTGTTCACCAAGTTAAAGCGTCTCAAACAATATATTTCTCAATAAAATACACAACAATTTTATACATTAGGACGTGACAATACATCTTAACAGATTGTTAAAAATAATAATAATAAATTACACATCGTGGCTATGTATAAAAGAATTATAAAAAAAAAAAGGGGGAAATTGAAAAATACAAAGAAATCTCTGCCATCCTTTTTTATATTACACGCATAGAGAAACCATTCCTCAAATTGAGAATTAAATAAATTCACTGGCTTACAAAGACACAAACCGGAGAACTTCAAAGTGTTGGGATAACATGGTAAGCAAATACACCACAAAACATTAATAATTAGTTATGTATCAGTAACATAAAATATACGTGTTGGAGACCAAGTCAGAATTAGAAGCCAAAACTAGAGAAAATTGGACATTGATGATGGATAAATATTAATAATTAGTTATGTATCAGTAACATACAATACAAGTGTTGGAGACCAAGTCAGAATTAGAAGCCAAAACTACAGAAAATTTGACATTGATAATGGATAAATATTAATAATTAGTTATGTATCAGTAACACACAATATAAGTGTTGGAGACCAAGTCAGAATTAGAAGCCAAAACTACAGAAAATTTGACATTGATGATGTACTATTTATCCATCGTCTCTCCCTTCTCCCTTTTTTACCTACTGTTTACAGTATACAAAAACACTCCTATAGAATAAAAGACTCTGAACCTCAGAGTGATAAGACCTGGGTAAAAGTTTTGCAGTAACCAGTACTACCTTTTTTACAACAAAATAAAATAATAATAATAATAAAAATAAAAATAAAGGTAGCAGTACAACTGAGCTAGATTTCAATTTTGAGATATCCCTATGGATTAGATAAAGTTCTGACAGTAACACAAAATTGAAGTAATAATATCACTTGGTTTGAGTTTGACAAAGAGCGGACTCAATCGGCATTCAGCCATTTGCTATTGAAAATTTGGATTAAACAAAGCACTTGACCCCACTTGCTTGTATATTTTAAGTGCTTCTCCCATCACTTTGTTTTCCTCGAGCAACCTAGCTCTCCTTTCTCCAGATGGGTGAGATGATAACCAAACTTCTTCGGTGAAGCCCCGTGTCTTCTCCTCGTGTAGTGGTGCAACTTGAGGGTCATAACCAGCTGAAGCCATTAACATCAATCCAATGTAATCTGCTTCCAATTCCATCGTACCAAAAAAATATAAACACAAATAAATGATTAAAAAAATAAAAAAAATAAAAAAAATAAATTAAAAAGAAAAATAGGAGGAAAGAAGCATGACAGAAAAATGTGAAACTTGTAAGAGTTTACCCTAACTAGTGTAAACTTGCAAATAAAAAATCATTTTATATAATTAAGGCATGTGCTATCCTGTGCTATATAAATCAATTTGACATTGAGACAGCATTGTTAGGAAAACAAGGACTCTCGAGGAAGAAATTACTGTATATACTTATAATAAGCAGCTAAGGGGTAACTAAGACAATAAATTCAAGCATCCAAGAATGCCAAAACGTCATACAAGACTACAAATACCTCTAATTTACTCACTAACGCTCAGACACCCAAATTTTTATTTATTTATTATATATATTTTTTTATAAGCAAACTGATTTAATATTAAAGAAAACAAAACACTACAAAGTTACATGGGCCATACCACACAATAAAAAATGACCACATCCACCAATCAAGAATGAGAAAAGCTAAATGTCCGAAAATAAGAAGCCCAAAGGCAACTCAGAAACATAGCCAGCAAGAAGGAAAAGATACAAAACAAAGCCTAAAGGATGAGTTAACAGAGTACAAAGGAAAATTAAAGCTCCAAGAAAAATGCAATCTGCTACAGAAGGATGAACAAGGAATCAACTCAAGCCAATCAAGACACCAAATCTAGAGGCCATAAGAAAAGCTAAAACCAGACTGAACAGCCCTCTGCTTCAAGGAGAACTTGAGCTCAATAGTGTAACGACCCTAAACTGATACCATTTAAAAAAAAATTCGGCATGACCTCCCCTAAAAAAATGGGCCTACCACAACCTGTTTAAATGCATTTTTAACATGTCCCAATACAATAAACATATAATACATTCCAACATCCCTTTCATCCATTCACCATGCCTTAACTTAGTTCATTCCATAGTGATACAACCACATACTATATCATTCGAATAACATTGTTACAGTCCCAAAATACAAGATTAATATCAAATGTCCATATTTTACAACATTTAGACAGCTCATACAAAAGTTACAGCCCATAGGTATAATTATAATAACAAGATTTCACAAACCTCTATACCAAATATAACAAACTAAAATTTTCCAAAAATATGGGACTTAATACAAAAATAGCAAAAAGAAGTCTTCTAATCCAAATTAGGCCTGTGGTGGAAAGTCATCCGCCACTTCTTTCCCGTTTCCTAAAAAAAATTTAGAATATGATGGGGTGAGCTATACGCTCAGTAGGTGACACTTAAGACACTTTTCTTGTGTCCCTCTGAATCCATACAAAGAATAGGCCAATAGAAAATGGGGATCATACAATGTTGGGAAATAATACAACATTCCAACCAAACTCAAGTATAACCCACACGATGCCATGAAATGCAAATGCATGCCAATGTCACTCCCCATTTTCTGTTCTCAAACAGCACTTTCAAACTGTTAATATAACCCGCCCTTTGGTGACCCCGCAGCGACACGAGAGGAGGATTGGCTAGTGTCCCTGACCCTTGGTACCCCCGCAGCGTCATTATGGGGCCCAGCTAGCTCAACCACACTAGGGCGACTCCCTAATCCCCTCTAGGCTATATTAACACTCCGGCCCCAACTTATCCGCATAACTCTTCTGTCGGCTCTGAGCTGTAAGTAACCTCTGTCTTATTAACTTAATCTTCTCAGTAGTCTTGAGTACAATGTCGGGTCCTAAGACGGCTGTCTTGTCTAGCTCAATCCAACAAACAGGAGACCTACAAGGTCTACCATACAACGCCTCAAATGGAGCCATCTGAATGCTCGCCAGATAACTGTTGTTGTAGGCAAACTCAATAAGTGGAAGGTGATCTTCCCAACTACCACCCAAATCAAGCACACATGCCTGAAGCATATTCTCCAAAATCTGGATAGGACGCTCCGACTAACCGTCAGTCTGTGGATGGAATGTCGTACTCAGATGCAACGCTGAGCCAAACGCTGCTTAAAGTCCTCCCCAGAACTTCGAAGTGAACTTGGCATCCCTATCTGAAACAATGGTTACTGGAACTCTATGCAACCTTACAATCTCATTCACATAAAGAACACCAAGCTTCTCTGCATCATCTGTTGCCTTAATAGGCAAAAAGTGAGCCGTCTTGGTCAATCTGTCAATGATAACCCATAAGGCCTCATTGCCCCTCCGTGACCTTGGAAGACCTGTCACAAAATCCAAAGTGATATGTTCTCATTTCCACTGCACTACAGGCAATGGTTGCAATAAACCAGCTGGTCTCTGATGCTCGGCCTTCACCTACTGACAGGTAAGGCATCTAGCCACAAACTGTGCAATATCTTTCTTCATCCCGTTCCACCAATACTGACATCTCAAATCGTAATACATCTTGGTACCACCTGGATGAACTGTAAAGCAGGAAGTGTGAAACTCCCGTAAGACGTCCTCACGACAACCTGTGGAAACTACCAACAAACCCTTGAACCGTAGACCCCCATCTGCATGCAAGGCCCAATCTTTCACTGTCTCACCACTAGAGATCGAAGCGTGAATGACATCTAAATTCGGGTCCTGTATCTGTGACTCAATCACTCGTACAACAAGAGTAAGCTGAGCCACAAGACTAAACAAGAATGCCGGCTCGCTGTCAACATCGTCATCAAAATAATACAATCCCATCTCTGCCAAATCCTTAAGCATCTTTCACTTTCGACTAGCCAAACAGGCCAGAGTCCCACGAAATTTCTGGCTTAAGGCATCTGCTACCACATTTGCCTTGCCTGGAAGATACTGCAAGTTAAAATTGTAATCTTCCAAGAATTCAACCCATCTTCTGTGTCTATTGTTCAAGTCATTTTGGGAGAAAAGGTACTTGAGACTTTTATAATTCGAGTACACCTCGAATCTCTCACCATACAAGTAATATCTCCAACACTTCAAGGCAAATACCACTGCCGCTAACTCCAAATCATGAGTATGGTAGTTAAGCTCGTGAGTCTTCAACTGTCGAGACCCATAAGCTACTACTCTACTATCCTGCATCAACACATATCTCAAACCATTACGTGAAGCGTCACAATAAATCACATAACCCAAGCCACGCTCAGGTATCACCAACACTGGAGCTGTAATCAACCTTGTCTTCAACTCCTGAAAAGATAACTCACAGGCTTCATTCCACGTAAACTTGATCCCTTTCGGGGTCAAACGGGTCATTGGAGCTGTCAAACAGGAGAAATCCTTCACAAATCTCCGATAATAACCCGCTAGGCCAAAGAAACTCCGAATCTCAAAAATATTCTTGGGTTGCTCCTAATTCAAAACTGCTTCAACCTTTGATGGATCCACTGACACTCCACCTTCTGAAACAACATGCCCCAAAAATTTCACCTCCTGTAGCCAAAACTCACATTTCTCGTATTTGGCATACAATCGGTGCTCCCGAAAAATCTGTAAAACAATACTCAAATGGACCTCATGCTCCTCCTAAGATCATGAATACATGAGAATGTCATCCACGAAAACTACCACAAACTGGTCCAAGTAATCGTGAAAGATGCGGTTTATCAAGTCCATGAATGCCGCTGGTGCATTAGTCAAGCCAAAAAGCATAACAAGGAACTCATAGTGTCCATACCGTGTACGAAATGCTGTCTTTAGGATATCCTCATCCCTGACCCGTAACTGATGAACTCAAGTCAATCTTCGAAAAATAACTGGCTCCTCTCAACTGATTAAACAAATCATCTATCCTTGGCAAGGGATACTTGTTCTTGACGGTGGCATGATTCAACTTCCGATAATCGATGCACAACCTCAAAGAACCATATTTCTTCTTAGCAAACAAGACCGCTGTGCCCCATGGTGACACACTCGGTCGGATGAAACATTTCATCCTCAAATCATCAAGCTGCCTTTTTAATTCTTCTAATTCAACTGGTGTCATACGATACGGTGCCATAGAAATTGGCGCAGTACTGGGTATCAAATCAATAGTAAACTCCACCTCTCGGTATGGAGGCAACTCTGTCAAATCCTTCGGAAACACATCCAGAAAATCGCGAACAACTATAGGGTAACCCTTTTTCACAACATCATCTTCTTTGGTTAGAAGACTAGCCAAGAAATAATCACCATGACTCCGTCCACGAACTCCATAAAATGATGAAATGTGGGAATCACTCTGATCTCCCATGAAAAAAACAGTCTCCCTCAAAAGTGCAAACTGTGACTCTACCTCTAAAACAGTCGATCGTGGCACGAAAGGAAGCTAACCAATCCATCCCGAGAATGACATCAAAGCTAGTCAACTCCAGGAGGATAAGGTCAAACACAAAAGTCCGTCTAGCTATCACAATGGAACAATCCCTCACAACTGGGCTTAAAGACACTGAAACCCCAACTGGCGTATCAACATACAATACCCGATCCATGAAACTGACCTCTAACCCTGATGCAAGTGCAAATGATGATGATATAAAGGAATGAGATGCACCAAAGTCAAACAAAACACGGGCCCAATAACCAAACACTGGAAATATACCTCGAAGAATTGAAGATCCAGGAGATGCATCAGTCGGTGCAAGTGCAAAGACACATCCCTGCGGTGCATATGCCTGTGAACTACTAATCTGAACACCAGACTGTTGTGCCGACACAGTAGGAGTATCCCTCCTTGCTGGTCTTGAACCCTGAGAAGACACGGTAGGCTATGGTGGTGGCGGTGGTCTGAAACTTAACTGAACTGTAGCCGATTGTGACGGCCTCTGATGTGACCCTCTGCCACTACCAGTGCCTACTCCTCGAGTAGGACAATCTCGGATCAGATGGCCCTGTTGGCCACACCCATAACAAGCTCTCGGTGGCGCACAAACTGTGGTCGAGTTCATAGGACATCTGGACTTGTAATGTCTAGGCTGCTGGCACTGAAAACAAACGACTCCGCTCCTATCTGACCCAGCTGGCAAAGGAGTGGTAGGAGCGGATCGTGCAGACTGCTGCCCCTGAAACTGAGATGGACCACCCGTGTTCCTTTTCCAAGAAGATCCTTCTGAAGATGGCCCTGCACCCCTCTTTTGCTTCCACTGCTCTCTTCTTGCATCCTTATCTTTAATGTCAGCCTCCAGTATTAAAGCCCTTTCCACTACTTCAGAATAAACCTTAATGAACTGTGCTGTGATCAACGGTCTCATTCGATCATTAAGACCGAAAACAAACTTCAGAGTCTTGTCAACTTCATCTCTCACCATTTCTAGAGCAAAGCGAGAAAGTGAAGTAAACTTGTTCTCATATTCTGCCACCAACATATTGCCTTGGATAAGGTTATGAAACTGGTCCTTTAGCTCCCATCTTTTAGAAATCGAAAAATACTTTTCATAAAACAATTCCTTGAACTTATCCCAACTCATCTCCTCCACCTTGTACCGGCTCGTAACCGACTTCCACCATAGTTTGGCATCCTTAGCAAATTTATAAGTAGTTAGGAAGATCTTCAAATGATCCTCCATCACATCTAGTGAAATTAGTTGAGTCTCAACTTGATCCAGGCAGTCATCTGCTACAATTGGATCCGCATCGCCTTCAAACATAACTGGCATCAACTGGGAAAACCCCTTAATGATCTTGAGACGCTTCTAAGCTGGCTTCTCCTTAACTTGAACTGTAGGTTGTGGTGCCAACTGCGACTGAGCAGCAATCGTTGCCCTCATGGCATTTTGCAACAAACGATTCAACTCCAGTGCCACAGAACCTTCACCCACTTCTACGGGTGCTTCAACATTATCCCTCGTTGTGGGAACAACTCTCAAGGGAATCAAGTCCCTAAGAAGTGTGTCTTCATCATTTAGCTCCTCCGGATTGGAGCTGGAGCTCTCGCCAAAATCACCCATAGTCGGTCTAGGGCCAACTTCCCTGGTTTCCTCACGCCGTGACATCGTTCTATAAAACAAAGGAAACAATTCGATAACGATAACACTAAGGTCCAACCGTGAACAACCCAATGCAAAAAGATATTGTACAAACATTTAGCATGTAATACTATGTAATGAACACATTAATATAAGCATATAAGCACATAAGTACGTAAGCAAGTAAGCAGTTAAGCATGTTTTTTCATATAGCAAAACACTTCTGCAAATAAAGAAATAACAATGCAAATGACTTCCCAGACAACCCTAGGTAAGCCTCTATCCGTTGTCCTAATGGTATTCGAACCATCCGCTCTGATACCAAATTTGTAACGACCCTAAACTGATACCATTTTTAAAAAAAATTTACATGACCTCCTCTAAAAAAATGGGCCTACCACAACCTGTTTAAATGCATTTTTAACCTGTCCTAGCACAATAAACATATAATACATTTCAACATCCCTTTCATCCATTCACCATGCCTTAACTTAGTTCATTCCATAGTGGTACAACCACATACTATATCATCCGAATAACATTGTTACAGTCCCAAAATACAAGATTAATATCAAATATCCATATTTTACAACATTTAGACAGCTCATACAAAAGTTACAGCCCATAGGTATAATTATAATAACAAGAGTTCACAAACCTCTATACCAAATATAACAAACTAAAATTTTCCAAAAATATGGGACTTAATACAAAAATAGCAAAAAGAAATCTTATAATCCAAATTAGGCCTGTGGTAGAAAGTCATCCGCCACTTCTTTCTCGTTTCCTAAAAAAAATTTAGAATATGATGGGGTGAGCTATACGCTCAGTAGGTGACACTTAAGACATTTTTCTTGTGTCCATGTGAATCCATACAAAGAATAAGCCAATAGGAAATGGGGATCATACAATATCAGGAAATAATACAACATTCCAACCAAACTCAAGTATAACCCACACGATGCCATGAAATGCAAATGCATGCCAATGTCACTCCCCATTTTCTGTTCTTAAACATCACTTTCAAACTGTTAATATAACCCGCCCTTTAGTGACCCCCGCAGCTACACGAGAGGAGGATTGGCTAGTGTCCTTGACCCTTGGTACCCCCGCGGCGTCATTATGCGGCCCAGCTAGCTCAACCACGCTAGGGCGACTCCCTAGTCCCCTCTAGGCTATATTAACACTCCGGCCCTTTGGTATCCCCGCGGCGACCGGATTTTTCAAAACCGTTTCATCAAATCATTTTTCCCAAAATCTCATTTTTCATTTCCAACTCTTTCTTCCCGTTTCATGCCCAATGTAAGTGCATGAGTGCATCAATACCATGAATTTAATCATCATTTCACATTCAACTCTATTTAAGTAAGCAAGACATAATTTCGCAAGAATTTTTCAAGGGATTTTAACATGCACTTGTACAACAATGCATCTAGCACAACGAATATATATAAATCATCACATAAGTAAGAATTTTCACATAAAACATTTAAAACAAGTTCTCACATAACCACATACACATGCTATAATTTCTTTAAACTACAAATAGCATAAGTAAGCATGTCTAGCATCAAATTAGAAGATGTAATTCACATAGGAGCAAGAAACTTGTGAATTAAGAGCCCCTACCTCAAATTTGCACAAAACCCTTAAAATGGGTCTTGAATTTCGAACTCCAAGGAGGGCACCAAATCTGGAATTGTTCATATGGATGCGTAGAGCTTGTAGTGGGCTTCGTTTTGCCTCATACGGCACCTTAATCTGCCAAGAATTGAGAAAGTTACCAAGCTTCAAAGATTGGTTTACAAGAAGAAAAGAAAAATAAAAGAAAACTAGAGAGAGAGAGAAGCTACGGGAGAGAGGAAGAAAAAAAATGAGAAAGCAAAATGGTCTCTAGACCATTAAAGGTGAGTGGGTGGTGGGTCCCACCACCACCCTTTGACTTTTCTTTTTTATTTAAATTATACCACACACGCACAAATATATACACCTATGCACACACACACATATATATATATAGACACAGACATTACAAATAGATCAACCATAAAAAATAAAAATAAAAACCCAAAAAACTTGAAGAGGCAGGAGAAAAGGCATCCAACTAAGCAGAGTCGGAAATTTCAGCAGGTAAATTCCAGCTAAGTTTAATGTTCTTATTCAAATCAAAAGAAATAACCCTTCTAAAACTAGCTAGCTTAATCCTCACAGAGTCTTCAATCAGCCTAGTAATAGCAGAAGGTCTTTGGCAGAATTAGCAAGCTCTGTGACGCCCAATATTACCTAATTTCAAGAATACATATACAGATCCAAATTAATTTGTTTGAGACTAGTTTATAAAGAATATGGAAAATTGCACCTTAAGAATGAAACTATTCCAAAAATTGGCAAATTGGTAAACGGTTCTCAGTAATTCTATAATTATACTATACAACTGCGGAAGAATCATGGATAACTGTTGGTAGAATTATCTGATCTGGCAGTAGTCACTGCTACTTTGACAAAAACAACCTACATCCCTCTAACATATTAAACTTTTTTATATCACATATTTTTCTTACAGCTATTGCTTTCTCCATTTTGTCTTTCATTCTTGAATCTTACAAGTTACAAAGCATAAAACAAATGGAAAATCAGTAGGAAGAGGGTGGGGGTTGGGCTTATGTCCTTTTTCTTGAATGGTCAGGGAATATCACATATTATAATTTAGTAAATAAATTGGGAATTCTCTGTACATTTAATAATCTGTGCATATTTATTGAATTAGTAAGTTATACGCAAAGTTTGGTCACGAACTCTCAGCAAAAGAGCATAGGTAGAATGTGTATGATTAAACACAGTGAAAAGCTTAATATTTATCTACTTACAAAAAAAAAAAAAAAGTAATAATAAACATCAGGTTATATGGCATATGTCAAGACGTTAGGAATATTACATGATCAAAGTGGAATACACCTTTGTACCATTCATTTATCATAAAAGGCGAAATGATACAAGAAATTAACATGAAAGCATCCATTTGAATTTACTGACCCTATTTCCAAAAGATATTTCAGTTGTTTCGTGATAGTTCTATTAATTGAACCAAGTACGAAACAATAGCATATGAAACTATACATAACATTAATGTAATGCATTTTCATTTTCTAAACCATAATGTAAAGCAAATTAACACATCTCAATTAGTAGATCAGAACCAGATTGCATACCTCCGCCATATGTACCTATATAATAGTCGTATTAAAAATGGGAGTATCAGCAGATGACGGAGATACCATAATAGGGCACCAACCCTGTTGAAAATAAACTTGATTTCAGTATTTAGTATTTTCAAGTATTTGGTATACATGATGCATGTGTGCATTTCATGTTAGTAGGGTAGTAAATAACCTTGATGGTGAAGGTTATGTAAAATCAATAGGTGTAGGAATTAAACCTCCTAAATACTATATTAGTTGGAGTAGTGGGAGTTAAGCTTAAAGGTTATGTTAGTGTGAATAGTTAAGCACTTAAATGTAATTGTTACACCTATGTTCATATGGCTTATATATTCATGTACTTTAGTCAAATAATAGAAGGAGTGGAATAAAAATAATTTTTCAAGTATTCCTCCATACTATTCTCTTCCAAATATTATAGTGTTGTGTGCGTATCTAGGCCACTATTTCCAACAAAGTGGTATCAGAGTAAAGTCAGAAAGTGGTATCAAAGCAAAAGCCAACAAAGTGGTATCAGAGCCAAGTTCCATATCATAGCTAGGTTTGGTTTCATGTTCAGAGCCTAAATGATCCTGAAGGCCTGACGAATTTAATCCTAGAAGGTTCAACATTTTGAGAAGAACATGTTTCTCCTTAATGATGATGAAGAGGAGAAAATGTATTTTCTTAGTGAGAAGATGATGTTCTCTAATTACAAGAGAATGAGAATCATCATGACTTCATACCTCAAAACATGTGATTTGTGGGATGTTGTTGGAGAAGAGCCAAAGAATGGCATGTCCAACACGATTCGTGTGAAAAAAGAAGAGAAGGCATTGGTAGTGTTGCAAAAGGCAATACATGAAGAAATTTGGGAGTATTTTGGAGAGTCCAAAACTCCAAATTGTGTTTGGAAGATGCTCGAAACCATTGTTTCCAATCATAGAAGTGAATCACTACCCATGGAGTATTAGGTACAATGCTTTGAGGATGATGAGTTTACAAAGGCTGATTATGAAAGTCTTGAGGATAAAGGTGTGGAAAAAGAGGCGTACAATACAAATCAAGTTGAAGAATTTGAATAACAACGTGAAATGGTGAATGAGGAAGAGGTAAAGAAATGTGTTAAAGAAGGGATTAAAAAAGTGGAGGAGAATGAAGTTAAAAGATAAGACAAAGAAGAAGAAAGTGTTAAAGAAGATGCACAAGTTGATGAATTTAATGCATTAATATCTTCAGGTATGGTTTCAAATTCCAATTTCAAAGAAGTTAGATATAACTTATTTGATAACATTTTGATTTCTTCATATTCATCCCAATTGAAAAAAGAAATCAAATATTATGATAATTGTGTTCATGTTGTTGAGAATGATGAACTTTTCTTGGAGAAAGTTGTTTCAATGAAGTATGAGATTGAAGCTCAAGATGATAATAATTTCTCGAATTATTTTTTGAAAAATGGTTTGGAGAATTTTGTAAATGATATAGGTTGGGTGAATATGGAGTTATTTTTTTACTCTAAAGAAAAATCATATGTGAAGTTGAAGAGGCATGAAAAATTCAAGAAGAGGAAATATAGATGGTGCGTTTGTATAAAGAGGATGATATATGATTATTTGAAAACATCAAACAAGCATTTGAAGATTTTTCACAAGCCATATACATTAATGGAAATGGCAAAGAAGATTGTTGCGGTTGAAGGGGGTGGAAGTCAAGACAAAGTAACAAACTTTTGATCGAGCCCCCAAGATCAATAAGATGCTCACTTTCAGGTTATAAAATCAAGTTTAAAGAGGGGTATTGAAAATAAACTTAATTTTAGTATTTAGTATTTTCAAGTATTTGGTATACATGATGCATGTGTGCATTTCATGTTAGTGGGGTAGTAAATAGCCTTGATGGTGAAGTTTATGTAAAATCAAAAGGTGTGGGAATTAAACCTCCTAAATACTATGTTAGTGGGAGTAGTGGGAGTTAAGCCTAAAGGTTATGTTAGTGTGAGTAATTGAGCACTTAAATGTAATTGTTACACCTATGTTCATGTGGCCTATATATTCATGTACTTTTGTCAAATAATAGAAGGAGTGGAATAAAAATAATTTTCCAAGTATTCCTCCATATTATTTTCTTCCAAATATTATAGTGTTGTGTGTGTATCTAGGCCACTATTTCCAATAAAGTGGTATCAGAGTAAAAGCCAACAAACCCAGGGTGCAGTCATCAAGTGTTCTACCTTGTGCCTAACCACACCATGCCCAACCTGATTATAAAAAATAAAAATAAATAAATAAATAAAAAAGAAGAAGAAGGATGTACAAGTCACTAAAGACGTCCGTGTAGATGGATTTCAACAACTATTATTGGACTAAATCACACCCATACAGACATACCTCATGTCCTAGAACATATGATATCTCTGTATCTAAATTGCAAAAGTCAAGCATCCCCATATAAATAACAATCTTCCAGTTCTGGAGATGCCTAGCATTTATCTTACCAGATTCCACCACTATCACTTCCCAATTCAATCCTTCCAAATGTCTAGTCCCAAATTTAATGATATAATGATTTGGATTCTTTTGGCTCTCCTGGTGTGATGGGCAGTGTGGAGCCTGATAGATACTGTGCACTAAGACCCAACTTATGTGGAGGGTATTTTGGTTATTTCCGCACTTGTTATGTTACCCTAGTGCGAGGGTATTTATTCATTCTAAACTCTCTGTATCTGTAGCCGTTTTTATCATCATAGTGAAATCCCTGTAACCCTTGGACGTAGCCCTGATTTTTGGGTGAACCAAGTAAAATCTATATGTGTTCTTCTTGTGTGTGTGTTTGATCTATTTCTTGTATTTTTCTGTTTAAATTCGCAACAACTGGTATTAGAGCCATTAGGTTTTAGTGGGAGCGATGGGTACAGAAGAAGGAAAGATCGAGATCGACAAGTTCAATGGTGCAGATTTTGGGTTCTAGAAGATGCAGATTAAGGATTATCTGTATCAGAAGAAGCTGTAACAGCCTCTTTCTGGAGAGAAACCAGAAGAGATGAAGAATGATGATTGGGCTCTTCTTGATCGGCAGGCACTAGGGGTCATTCGATTGACACTGTCGCGCAACGTTGCCTTCAACATAGCAAAGGAGACGACAACATCAGGTTTGATGACTGCCCTATCAAATATGTATGAGAAACCCACTGCGTCTAACAAAGTATATTTGATACAGTGATTATTCAACCTAAGAATGTCAGAAGGCGCTTCAGTGACTGACCATCTGAACGAGTTTAACATTGTTACAACTCAGTTAAGCTCTGTAAAGATTGAGTTTGATGATGAGATTAAGGCACTACTTCTCTTATCCTCTTTACCAGAAAGCTGGAACGGTACAGTTACAGCAGTGAGTAGTTCTTCAAGAAAAAGAAAATTGAAGTTTAATGATGTTCGAGACTTAATCCTCAGCGAAGATATTCACAGAAGGGAAGCAGAGGAATCATCTGGATCTATTTTCAATACCGAGTGTAGAGGAAGAACTTCTGAAAGATCATACTTGAATCACAGTAAATCTAAATCCAAACGCAAAAGCAAGTCGAAAATTAGAACCTGCTGGAACTATGGAAAGAAGGGACATTTAAGGTTTGAGTGTCGATCACCAAAGAAGAAGAGCGAATGAAAACAGGAATCTGTAAACGCCTATAATACCTCTACTTTTCAAAAGGATAAAATGGGAATCTAATTTTGATTTTTATTGCATTTTTATTTAACTAAGTGACTTATGTGCTTATTTGACTTATTTGACTAATTGTGTTCATTGTATTTGTTTAAATTAATTGATTGATTAATTGTAATTAGAAATTATTTATTTGCTTTATTTAATCGGTTAATTTTATATTGTTATCTATTTATTTTATTTGTCTGTGTCACTTTAATGATTTAATTGAGATTTAATTTAGTTAATTAAAATTAGGTTAATTGACGTGTGTTTTAGAATGACTAAATTGGTATATTTTCTATGGTAGTGTATATAGTGTAGCTTTTGGGATTTGGAGATTAGCTAGCCGACATATAATGAGCCGTGCGATTAGGCTTAGGGTTTTTCATGAGTCTATATATATAGAACATTATGTCTTCAAGGTTTTTTTTGGTGAGACACTTTATTCACGTATTAGAAAACAGAGAAACAGAGAGGTGAGGGAAAAACATGATTGGAACTGGGAAAGGGCTTTGGCTATGGATTTAAGCTCATGTCAAGGAGGAAGGAAGAGGTTGATGGAAAGATAGAACTGGAGCAGTGATTAGAGGAAGGAACAGTCTTGGAGAAATTCTGAAACTTAGAGACGGCAATGAAGGTTTAAAACCGAAATCGTGAGGAAAGTTTCATTCTATTCCTTTCCTGTAAACTTGTGTTATGTGCATTCTTTATAGTCTCCAGGGATTAATTCAATTGTTAAAACATGGTGGATGATGCATATTATACCAGACTGTAGTTTATTTTCGTTTAAAAGAATTGAAATTGGTATCTTGCATACTATGTTGATTATGAATTTAAACTTTTGTAAATTTATTCATAGTGGAATGTTAAGAGTTTCTAGGACTATAAGAACTTAAATGAAACCCTAGGGATGTAAAAAAAATTGGGACGGTGACAGGAAGCTTCGCCGGAAACACAGACATCAACCGCACGAGCAGAGGTGAAGTAGAGGAGTAGAGAAGGCACTTACAAGGGGGAAAGCCGGCTCTCCCAAGGAGAGAGCCGGCTCTAGGCAAGGAGAGCCAGCTCTCCCAAGGGGAGCTGGCTCTAGGTAGTTTAGAGCCTTCTCCAGTTTTTTTTAGAGAAGGCTCTGTGGTTTTGTAGATTACAGTAGTTTAATTACGCCTTGTTTGGTTCAAACTGGGTTATTTTCCACTGTGGTTGGGTTATTGTGATGGGTTTAAATATTAATTCATGGAGTATTAAAGCCCTAGGATGCATTAATTTATTTTTATGCTAATGTTTTAAACCGTAGGGAAATCTAAAGTAAGTCGCAGGCTGTTTACGGACTTAACGGACCGGAAGGATTTAATTGTGCAAACTGTGTCTAGAAATTAAAAAGGGTTGGAACATGGATTCTAAATAATATTACCATGCTATATTAGAGCCACACATAATAAATTAAGGTCTTAGTACCCATGGATTTAACCCTAGGAAAGTATACAACGATACAGGCAGTTAACGGATGAAAGGAGTTTAATTGCCTAATTTAATTTTAGCAATTTAACGGGATATGTATATATTTATAAATCTTATTTTTGGTTGCATGCTAGGATCATTTAATTAACAAGTTTGATCTATGCGTACCTAGGATGTTAATCGTTGAAAGACTAAATTCTTTTCTACAATACATGGATGTGAGCTTGGGTTATAATTGCTGTAATATTAAGCACCACCCTGAAATTATTGGATTTTGGTTTGGACTTAAATTGTTGAACTATTACTTAAGTTCTGCCAATCTAATTGGATGTTGGCCTGGAATTAATTGCATAATTAGTTATATATATTTTTTGTCAATTATCTGGATGGATGCTGAACTTAAACTTGATGAACTATTAAATTTTGTCTCGTTAAGTTACGTGAACGGATTCTGGATTTGTAGTTGATGAACTGTTTAAATTTTGCATTTATCAACTACTTGGATATGTGGACATATTTGATGAACTGCTTAAAATGTTGCATCATTTATGGACGGATTAGATCAAAACATTAATCCCTACCCATTTATACATACGGAATGGATTAACTAAAACAGTTAAATCCTACATGGATGCATGTCTTATCAACTAAAACAGTTGAACGATATAATGGATAATTTATTTATTTTTCTGCACTAGAAAGGAATTTATATATATACTTATGGTACCATGGTACGAGCTTGAGTCTCCTAATCACGGTTAGGGTGCGTATATCGCGTGGATGGATAACTGGACCTAATGATGTTCCCTGGTAGGTCTAGGTGTGCATGACTACGCTATGGCGTTTTGCGTGTTACCTTCTACTCAGGTGTGATGACTATGGGTTAGTGAATATCCTATAGTGTGTATCTATATCTATATGGACTATTTTAGATATTGCCGAGTTATCTAGGATGTATCTGCGCATCGGGTTTATGTACGGATTGTAGTAGGATGGAACTTGCATGTGGGCCTGACCCACTCTTTTTTTTCAGGTATTGTTCACCACTACCAGGCTTAGAGCTTGATCGTGTTGATGCAGATACAGACACTCATTCTTCCAACTACATAGGATTTTTTTTCCTTTTTAGTTTTAGATTTAAATTCTGTATTTTAGTTATCGTTTGGGATTATTAGGGGTCCACTAGATAGATTCCCGAGTTGTATGGATTAGAAGGATTTAAATGATATTAATTTACTATTTAAAGTTTAAGGATTTTTATTTTAGATTTCTTTTAGCGTATCATTATTTTATTCTTAATTCAGTTTTTATTCCTGCTTGTTTACATATTAATTATTTGGTATCCCTCGGATCTGTGCTCGGACTTGATCACCCGTGACTCTAGAATCGAGGGGTATCACAACGCCGTCAGAGAAGAGATTGCTAATGCTCTGATTTTGAGTGTAGATAGTTCGGTTGGGTCTTGAGTTCTAGACTCAGGTGCATCCTTTCACTCTACCTCGCATCGTGAAATCATGGAACCTATGTTAGTGGAGATTTCGGAAAGGTTTATCTAGCTGATGATGAGCCTTTAAATATTGTGGGTAAATCTGATATTCGGATCAGACAACCTAATGGGGCTGTATGGAATATTTAGAATGTGAGGCATGTTCCTAACTTGAAGAGAAATTTGATCTCTGTGGGACAACTTGATGATGATGGGCACGCAGTTAATTTTGTGGGTGGCTTGTGGAAAATCACCAAGGGATCCTTGGTCGTGGCTCGTGGAAGCCAGACAGGTACTCTATACATTACAACAAACACTAAGAACACCATTGTTGTTACTGATACTGGCGTAGATTCAAACCTGTGGCATTGTAGACTAGGTCATATGAGTGAGAAGGGGATGAAGATACTTCTGTCGAAAGAAAAACTGTTGGGTATTAAATCAGTTGAAGTTAGTTTGTGTAAGGACTGTATCTTCGGGAAACAGAAGAGGGCCAGTTTTTCAAAGGTTGGCAGGACACCTAAGATAAAGAAATTAGAGTTGGTTCATACAGACGTGTGGGGGCCTTCTCCAGTTTCATCTCTTGGTGGCTCATTGCATTATGTTACATTTATCGATGATTCTACGAGAAAGGTATGGATTTGTTTTTAAAAAATAAATCTGAAGTATATGATACTTTCAAGAAGTGGTAGGCCATGATGGAGAATGAGACAGGCTTGAAGGTGAAGTGTTTGAGGTCTGATAATGGTGGTGAGTATGAAGACAGAGGCTTCAAAGAGTTCTGTGTTGTTAATGGGATCAAAATGGAGAAAACTGTTCCTAAAACCCTGTAACAGAATAGGGTTGCAGAACGCATGAATAGAACATTGAATGAGCGTACTCTCAGAGTATGAGAATACATGTTGGATTGCCTAATATGTTTTGGGCTAATGCAGTTAACACTGCAGCATACTTGATCAATCGGGGACCTTCTGTTCCTTTAGATGGAGGCTTACCAGAGGAGGCTTGGAGCAAAAAGAGGTAAATCTTTCACATCTGAAAGTGTTTGGCTGTGTTTCATATGTACATATAAGTTTTGATGCTTGAAGCAAGCTTGATCCAAAGTCAAAAAAATGTACTTTTATTGGGTATGGTCTGATGAGTTTGGTTATCGGTTTTGGGATGATCAAGACCGGAAGATAATTAGAAGTAAGGATGTCGTGTTCAATGAGAAAGTAATGTATAAGGATAGGTTAGCATCAGATTCTACTAATGCAGGTGCTCAAGCTGAAAATGATGAGTTTGTTGAGTTGGAGGAAATCTCCGAGGAAGATATGCAGGGGAGAGTTCAGAATACTCCAGAAAATATAGTTCCACGGGTGGAACAAGGCACACCTATTACTGCATTGAAACAATCCTCCAAAGTCTCCAAACCTACGCAGCGTTTCTCATCTTCTTTACACTATTTGTTGTTGTCTGATGGTGATGAACCAGAGAGTTATGATGAAGCAGTGAAGATTGGTGATTCAACCAAGTGGGAGTCAGCTATGCAAGATGAGATGGACTTACTCATGTCAAATCAGATATGGGAGCTAACTGAACTATCAAAGGAAAAAAAGGATTTACATAACAAGTGGGTTTACAGAATCAAGGAAGAACATGATGGCAACAAGCGTTACAAATTCAGATTGGTTGTGAAGGGATTTCAACAAAAGCATGGTATTGATTACACTGAGATTTTCTCTTCTGTTGTGAAGTTGACTACAATTAGATTGGTGCTTAGAATTGTGGCTGCAAAAAATTTGCATTTAGAATAGTTAGATGTCAAGACTGTCTTTCTCCATGGTGAATTGGAGGAAGATATCTATATGAGACAACATTAGGGATTCACAGTGCCAGAAAAGAAGGGTTTGGTATGCAAGCTGAAAAAGAGCTTGTATAGCTTGAAGCAGGCCCCTAGACAGTGGTACAAGAAGTTTAATGGATTCATGTGCAGTAATGGTCTCACGAGATGCTATGCAGATCATTATTGTTATGTTAAGAGGTTTGAAAACAGTTACATTATCTTACTATTGTATGTTGATGATATATTGGTTGCTAGGTCAAGTCTCGAGGAGATTAAAACTCTGAAAAAACAATTGTCTGTGCATTTTGCGATGAAAGATTTGGGTAAAGCTAAACAGATTCTTGGTATGAGGATTTGCAAAAACAGAGTGGGTGATACTCTGAAGCTGTCACAAACAGAGTATGTTAAAAAAGTTCTCAGCAGATACAGCATGCAAGATGCAAAACCAGTGAACACCCCATTAACTAGTCACTTCAGACTAACTAAGGAACAGTCGCCCAAGACAGAAGAGGAACGAGTATACATGAAAAGAGTTCCATATGCCTTAGCTATTGGCAGCATAATGTATGTCATGGTTTGTACCAGACCAGACATAGCACATGCAGTGGGAGTTGTGAGCAAGTACATGAGTAATCCAGGCAAGCATCATTGGGAGGCGGTAAAATGGATCCTAAGATACTTGAAGAGTACCACAGAAACATCACAATGTTTTATTGGGAAAAGGGTTGCATTGCATGGTTATGTTGATTTAGACTTGGCTGGTGATATAGATAATAGGAAGAGTACTACGGGGTATGTGTATATTTTGGGTGGTACAGCAGTGAGTTGGATCTCTCAGTTGCAGAAAATTGTGGCTCTATCGACTACAGAAACTGAATATGTTGCAATTACAGAAGCTAGGAAGGAGATGATTTGGTTGCAGGGTTTTTTTGGAACAATTGGGTAAGAAGCAAGAGAATAGTATTTTGTACAGTAATAGTCAGAGTGCTATTCATCTTGCTAAAAATCCGGCATTCCATTCCAGAACAAAGCATATACATTTGAGGTACCATTTCATACGCATAAACTTAGAAGATAAAGTTTTATCACTTGAGAAAATCCATGGGATTAAAAATCCAGCAGATATGTTAACCAAGGCAGTGACAATTGAGAAACTGAAGCTTTGTTTAGCTTCAGTTGGTGGTCAAGCTTGAGGACAAAAGAATGAGTAGCTATGGTGTTTTGCTATGTATGAAGGCATGTGGGAATTGACAGTTTGATGTTTATCAGTCTCCAAGTGGGAGATTGATAGGTAGTGTGGAGCCTGATAGATACTGCACTTGCGATACCCCCAGATTTTTGAATGCGGGTTGGCCAGGCCCACGCCCGAATACCCGAGGATATCAAAACAAATTGATAATAAACGAACACAGAGTACAAAAGCATAAAGAAGAATAAATAAAATGCTGACAAGAAACTAAAATGATAATCTAATAATAAACCTCAGAATATATTTCCATTAATTAATAAGCTCTTCTGATACAACTCCAAAATACAACTTGGGAATCCATACTCCAAAATACAACTTGGGAATCCATACTGTGTGGACCCCTAAAAAATCCAAACTAAACAAATGACAGTAATAACTGTCTAAATCAGGAAACTGAATCATAAAGGAACTCCTATGTAGCATCGAAAGAATGAAGTAGACTGATCCCTGCTCAGCACGAACAACCTCTACTCCTGACGAACACCTGAAAAATAATGGTGGGTCGGGCCCACAAACAAGTTCTACTCTACTACAGTCCAAGCAGAGATCCGATACACGTATACATCCTAGTCAATCCAACAGTAATTAGTAGTCCGTATATATATATACACACTAAAGAAACCTCACTAGACTATAGGGTTGTCTCAACCTGAATAGTAGGCAACATGCAAAACGCACATATAGTGGGCATGAGTACCTAGACCTACCAGGGTACAAAACTACACTATATCTAGTTACACATCCATGGCAATATACGCGCCCTAACCACTGATCCTGAGACTCAAGCTCATATCATGGCACCATACTTATATATATATATATAATTTAGTAACCATCCTATCCAATATAAATTAATCCTCCATAAGTTATTCAACTTGTTCAGCTGACCTGACTTGAATATAAGTAGGACTTAACATTTTAGTTAATCAATTCCCTTATATAATAAATTAATCCTCCATAAGTCATTCAACTTGTTCAGTTGACCTGACTTGAATATAAGTAGGACTTAACATTTTAGTTAATCCATTCCCTTATATAAAATAGGTAGGACTTAACTGATAAGTTAATTCATCCCTATAATGCCACCGTCCCATACCGGTGCATTAAACCACACAATCCAACAATTAATGTAATGTAACGATTAAAGAAATACATCAAACAATCTTGAAATAACTATGATAATATGATATCAAGTTATTACAAAATAGGAACGACTTATTATTTATTTAAGCTTCCTATATCATATGTCCTACACAAACTGAATCTTATACATGAAGAAATTTATTATATCGTCAAATAAGTATTCTCCATATCCAATTCATCCTACACATTTAATCTCAATTGCTAAAACATATTAAAAGATTAAATTCATTCGTTTGTTTAAAACATTCAAATAGCAAGCATCATTATGATTTAATCTATTTAAATTTATTTAAACCCAAACATAGTTCCAATTTAATGTTCAGGAATCCTAGGCATGTTTCTACATTCCATCATTCCATAGATATGAAAAATACATAATGTAAACATATAAAAATTCACACCAGAAATCAAATCAAAATCATGTATTTATTAATTCATAACACAAGAACAGATATGAACCAATTTCATAAAACTTATGTTCTAATCCAATTAAACATACATAATTATTTAATTTTATGTGTTTAATATATCCTGGAATTTCCTAGGCATGCATAGAAACACGAATCAAAGGGAAAGAGATAGAAAAGAACTTGCCTTAAACTTTCGGATCGAAAGTTAAACTTCTTCTTCTTTTATCTTCTCTCTATAAGGTTTTTCTCCTCATTCCTTCTTTTTCCTTCTTCCCTCTCTAACACTATCTCTCTAGAATATATTACGTGAATATTTCTAACCCCTTTTTTACAACCTATAGCTATATATTTATAGGCTAAATAAAATAACCCTAAACTTTTTCCCAATCCAAGTCAACTAAAATAAAAATATATATATTAAAAAGGTAAGCAAAATATGTTACGTATATAATTTATGTATATCTTTATTAAATAAATAAATTATACACATTCTATTATTTATTAATGGATTATCCAATAATATTTAAGTTACCATAATATTATAAAGTAACTTAAAATATAACACGTATCAAATCTATGTATATTTTTATTATTTAAATAAACATATACATCAGATTAAATATTACTACCTAAGTTACCATAAAAGTAATTAATAAATTACTTTCCCTTATATATATATATATTAAAAAAGGTAAGTAAAATATGTTACGTATATAATTTATGTATATGTTTATTAAATAAATAAATTATACACATTCCATTATTTATTAATGGATTATCCAATAATACTTAAGTTACCATAATATTATAAAGTAACTTAAAACATAACACGTATCAAATCTATGTATATTTTTATTATTTAAATATCAAACATATACATCAGATTAAATATTACTACCCAAGTTACCATAAAAGTAATTAATAAATTACTTTCCTTTTTATATATGTATATAATATATATCTATATATATACATACACTATCCATGGGTAATAATCCATACATATCCAACCTCCTATCCAAGTAATCCATGGGACCCAATTGGTTGGCCCATTACTACTAATCATAACCATAAAAGAAAAATAAAATAAAATAATAAAAGAAAAGAAAATATTTAATTTACAATTAATCAAAATACCATTTAAGTACATAATCTAATTAAACAATTAACACATAGACAAATACAAATAATACATAGACACATAGTTAAATAATCATGTAATACCTAATTCAATTAAATACATAAGCAATTAGTCAAATAATTAATTAAATAATTAAAAATACAATTAAAACAAATAAATAAATACCGAGACTATCCTTTTAGAATTAGGGGTATTACATTCTTCCCCCCTAACAAAAGGAATTCCGTTCTCGGAATTCGCCCTTATTTTCTTCCATTATGCTTGGAAACTGTGAGCAAAAAGTATCATCCTATTCCCAAGTAAACTTAACCTCATTATAAGGGCTCCACTTAACTCCAATATACCAAGTGGTATACAGGGTTCCTATATTTTAAGAAACACAATAATCATACGATGCGTAGGTTGTATCAAATAACAACGTAATCCTCCTATGTCGACAAGGGAATGATCTACAGACCTCCAAGTGCCATAGAATATACGCACAAACTCCTATGCACCCAGCGCTAATAATTTGGTAATGTTAATTCAAAGGTGATTGCCTCAATTACGTAACACAATCCTCTAAAAATCAATGAAATAAGTAAAATTGACCTTTCTCCAAAAATCGCCTTTCTTCCTACATGGAAAACAGAACGAGCAAACTACTTCCTGATAGAAAAACTCTAGTATACGAGTTCAACTATTTACAACATCCCACTGTCGCCTCCCAACCGAGCGCAGTTCAATACAAAGGGAAGTATCTCTTTCCGACATATTTTTAAATGAAGTCAAGGTCTGATTGTAGAACCCTTACTTCCATTTCCAACCAACAAATGAGAGGTATGCATTGTAAAAGATACAAAACCTCCAAAGTTGTCACACTAACCTCCTTATGCCAATAATATCACAGACAAAATTCCAACAAGTGAAATAAACACTTCCAACTGTCCATGAAAGTCTACGATATACGCCTCAAACATATCCTTTATGGTCTAATTTAATCTCTCGATTAATTTCTCCGTCTATAGATATGAAGTAGAGCTGCTGCTCCAAAATCTTCATAAAGCTCCTTCGAAATAGCACTTTGCATCCACTAATATGGACATCCACATGTTATAATACCACTATCACTGAACTATAGAACTACTATGAAGTTCTAAAATAAGCATCACTCAAATTTATGTCCTTAAGCGATCTTTCTCACTCCACCACTTGGATTCCATATGGAAAATTGAAATTCTAAATCAATGTCGATCCTTCCACCGACCATCACTCCTATTTAATTCAATTTCCATATTTGTTATAGGAAGTGGCTAAAGATTCCTACGATATCTGATGATCAACTTTCCACCTTTGTAGTAGGTTTTACACTTAGGGCAATTATATATGCATCCTTATTCGTATCTGTTCACCAAAATTAACATTTGATGTCATGATGTACCTTCTAACCGTCTGAGCACACTGAGAAAAATTATAAACTTTTCAACTCAGTCGCCCGATCGTCATATCACTATTTACAAAAACTACTAAATCCTCCTCGAGTACCTTAAACTCCATCTGAGTAAGGTAATACCGTCTCTAAGGTCAGCTCCAATATTCAAAGTTGACATTCTCAACTATCGTAGTAATAACAAGTGTTATTATTACACTTGCTATAAATGCATCTGATAACTCAACAACTAACCGAAAGATTTAAATATTCTATTGTTTGTTGAGAGCATCCATTTACATCATTGCGTCCACCAGACGGAACTTGATATAAAGTGTGAATCACCACTGTAATCTATCTAAACCGTCTCGTGATCCATTCTATTCGTATGAACTGAAGTCCTACCAGTTTGAAATAGATAAGAATCAAGCTGACCTAATGTATCAGTCAACCAATATCCGATCCAGAATCCTGACCCTTGTGTAAAATCAGAAATCCCGCAACTAAATTCGTAAAATGCTTTCTCATTTCCACTTTAGTATAGGAAATGGCTGCAAAGAATCTAGTGATCTTTGATGGTCCATCTTTACAATCTAATAAATATTAGACGTGGAGATAAATCACTATATCCCTTCTCCTGCCTATCATGAAGCATCATGTTTCCACCAGGATGAAGAATTAAAAGTTGTGAAACTCAATCCGTGCATCCTCCATCCAATTTGTCTATAGAAAGTACCGTTAGTCTGGTACCACCAGCTTTCGTCAGTACCCAACGTTTAAATTGGAGCATCTTCAAAAGCGAATTCTGTAACTAAATCTATCCACCACTGATCTGTGATAAACTTGCCGATATTGAAAATCAATCGGTAATTCCATTTATCAATAGTCAACTATGACTTTAACTCAACAAAAGTCAACAAATTACGACATTTTCATACATACCATGCATCTCATCTTTATATAGGTGTTTGGTCTCACCATCTTATCTTTGACACACACTGCTTCTTTAAGACAAGTTAATGACAATCCGACTTCTTTGTCTAACTTCAAAAGAATATGAAATCTTTCCATCCTCTACATAAGTTATCAATTTCCTAGCAACAGCTAATTGTTGCAAATTGTGACTAAAAATAATTCCATATTATTTATGGAAATGAAGAGACTTAGTTTCCTCCTCCATATGCAACACCAGCAAATTCCTCCTAATGACACACCCTTCTGAATAAATTCTTGATTAAGAATTTACTGATGAATATTTATTCAGTCTCCTATCCTCACTCGGTGTCATTCTAAGAAGTACTTAATCCACCTTCCAACTTGATAACAACTTCTGAAATTTTCAAGAAGATGTTCAGCAAATCCAGCACCTCTGATGAATCATCATGGCGTTACAATAATCTTTATTTACTACTACCTCATGCATACCGAAACATTAACAACCACCAGCATCATGGCGTTGTAATATGATACGAATCCATACCTAACGTAAAGTATATCAAACTAATCGTTCTAGATTGTTTGACTCGTAGTGATGGTTTAGTTATCCCATCCCAAAACACAACATAATGACACATGTCCAGGTCCAATAAATTGGCTAGATTTATGTATATCTACCAAATCCTACGACCGTACACTCACAAATCTAGCGTAAATAGCGTTATTACTCCATGTTATTAAAACAATAGTTAGCTGATCACATACTTGTGTCCCCAACTAAACCACATACCATTAACCAGAATAATCAACGAAAATAAAACATGTATGACAAACACACTAGCACAAAATATACTCCTACTTAGGACATCATTCTTTCTAGAAAAGAAAGTCTCATTTGAAATCAACCTTACCAGATTATTTCACAATTTCCTTTTTATAATTTTGTAGGTAATCATCCAACCTCGAAAGATATCCTTTAAACATAGCTTAAAAGCAACATATGTTTGTCTAGGTAAATACTAAGGGTTTAACCCTCATCCTCCCTATACGCAGAATGTAAACTATCTAACTTGGCTTTATAAAGCGAATTAGAACGTCACAACATACGTTTAATCATACGTTTCGTTCTGATAAGAACTCCATCAAATCCCCAATCTTCTGAAGAGTACTTCTTATATATCTCTTTTAGAGATGATAAAATAGTTTAATTATATATAGATTGATCAATACCAATTCTACAAATAACATTCGCTATACAACCAGCAAATAAGATCACCCTCGCGCGATCATCCATCTTCCATATGTAGTACCCTTTTTTTTGGATACGCTGAAATCTCCTCCATTAGGATCCTCTTTGGACTCCTAATCCCCGCTTGTCTCCATTTTGAGATCAACTAAAGTCGTGTTGGCCCTGATATGCGGTGACCTATCATGCACATCTAAATCCTTCCTTGGCTTATACTTCAAAGTAACTCCAAACGAACCTAAACATTCGATCCCTAATTCTACCTTTGGGCAATGAAATCAATAATGTACTCCTTTGGGTCTTCATCGCTTTCACCTTGAACCCATCCTTTAACTAGTGCTAACCATTCTATGACTGCAGAATATAATTAACATCAGCTCCTCCAAACAAACTGTAAATAGAGTACAACAAATCCTAATACGGGCTCTAAGTTTTAAAAGACGCAACGCGGAAGTCACGTAAAGAAAGACACTCCTAAAGACACTTGAACCTGGAGTGCTCTGATACCAACTGCGATACCCCCAGATTTTCGAATGCGGGTTGGCCAGGCCCACACCCGAATACCTGAGGATATCAAAACAAATTGATAATAAACGAACACAGAGTACAAAAGTATAAAGAAGAATAAATAAAATGCTGACAAGAAACTAAAATGATAATCTAATAATAAACCTCAGAATATATTTCCATTAATTAATAAACTCTTCTGATACAACTCCAAAATACAACTTGGGAATCCATACTCCAAAATACAACTTGGGAATCCATACTGTGTGGACCCCTAGAAAATCCAAACTAAACAAATGACAGCAATAACTGTCTAAATCAGGAAACTGAATCATAAAGGAACTCCTATGTAGCATCGAAAGAATGAAGTAGACTGATCCCTGCTCAGCACGAACAACCTCTACTCCTGACGAACACCTGAAAAATAATGGTTGGTCGGGCCCACAAACAAGTTCTACTCTATAACAGTCCAAACAGAGATCCGATACACGTATACATCCTAGTCAATCCAACAGTAACTAGTAGTCCATATATATATATATATACACACTAAAGAAACCTCACTAGACTATAGGGTTGCCTCAACCTGAATAGTAGGCAACATGCAAAACGCACATATAGTGGGCATGAGTACCTAGACCTACCAGGGTACACAATTACATTATATCTAGCTACACATCCCTGGCGATATACGCGCCCTAACCACTGATCCTGAAACTCAAGCTCATATCATGGCACCATACTTATATATATATATATAATTTAGTAACCATCCTATCCAATATAAATTAATCCTCCATAAGTCATTCAACTTGTTCAGCTGACCTGACTTGAATATAAGTAGGACTTAACATTTTAGTTAATCCATTCCCTTATATAATAAATTAATCCTCCATAAGTCATTCAACTTGTTCAGCTGACCTGACTTGAATATAAGTAGGACTTAACATTTTAGTTAATCCATTCCCTTATATAAAATAGGTAGGACTTAACTGATAAGTTAATTCATCCCTAGAATGCCACCGTCCCATACCGGTGCATTAAACCATACAATCCAACAATTGATGTAATGTAACGATTAAAGAAATACATCAAACAATCTTGAAATAACTATGATAATATGATATCAAGTTATTACAAAATAGGAACGACTTATTATTTATTTAAGCTTCCTATATCATATGTCCTACACAAACTGAATCTTATACATGATGATATTTTATTATACCGTCAAATAAGTATTCTCCATATCCAATTCATCCTACACATTTAATCTCAATTGCTAAAACCTATTAAAAGATTAAATTCATTCGTTTGTTTAAAACATTCAAATAGCAAGCATCATTATGATTTAATCTATTTAAATTTATTTAAACCCAAACATAGTTCCTATTTAATGTTCAGGAATCCTAGGCATGTTTCTACATTCCATCATTCCATAGATATGAATAATACATAATGTAAACATATAAAAATTCACACCAGAAATCAAATCAAAATCTTACATTTATTAATTCATAACACAAGAACAGGTATGAACCAATTTCATAAAACTTATGTTCTAATCCAATTAAACATGCATAATTACTTAATTTTATGTGTTTAATAAATCCTGGAATTTCCTAGGCATGCATAGAAACACGAATCAAAGGGAAAGAGATAGAAGAAGAACTTGCCTTAAACTTTCGGATCGAAAGTTAAACTTCTTCTTCTTTGATCTTCTCTCTACAAGATTTTTCTCCTCATTCCTTCTTTTTCCTTCTTCCCTCTCTAACACTATCTCTCTAGAATATATCACGTGAATATTTCTAACCCCTTTTTACAACCTATAGCTATATATTTATAGGCTAAATAAAATAACCCTAACCTTTTTCCCAATCCAAGTCAACTAAAATAAAAAAAATATATTAAAAAGGTAAGCAAAATATGTTACGTATATAATTTATGTATATCTTTATTAAATAAATAAATTATACACATTCCATTATTTATTAATGGATTATCCAATAATATTTAAGTTACCATAATATTATAAAGTAACTTAAAACGTAACACGTATCAAATCTATATATATTTTTATTATTTAAATAAACATATACATCAAATTAAATATTACTACCCAAGTTACCATAAAAGTAATTAATAAATTACTTTCCCTTATATATATATATATATATATATATATATATATATATATATATATATATATATATATATATATATTAAAAAAGGTAAGTAAAATATGTTACGTATATAATTTATGTATATGTTTATTAAATAAATAAATTATACACATTCCATTATTTATTAATGGATTATCCAATAATACTTAAGTAACCATAATATTATAAAGTAATTTAAAACATAACACGTATCAAATCTACGTATATTTTTATTATTTAAATATAAAACATATACATCAGATTAAATATTACTATCCAAGTTACCATAAAAGTAATTAATAAATTACTTTCCTTTTTATATATGTATAAAATATATATCTATATAAATACATACATTATCCATGGGTAATAATCCATACACATCCAACCTCCTATCCAAGTAATCCATGGGACCCAATTGGTTGGCCCATTACTACTAACCATAACCATAAAAGAAAAATAAAATAAAATAATAAAAGAAAAGAAAACATTTAATTTACAATTAATCAAAATACCATTTAAGCACATAATCTAATTAAACAATTAACACATAGGCAAATACAAATAATACATAGACACATAATTAAATAATCAAGTAATACCTAATTCAATTAAACACATAAGCAATTAGTCAAATAATTAATTAAATAATTAAAAATACAATTAAAACAAATAAATAAATACCGAGACTATTCTTTTAAAATTAGGGGTATTACAGTACTCCAAGACCCGACTTATGTGAAGGGTATTTTGGTTATTTCCGCACTTGTTATGTTGCCCTAGTGCGAGAATATTTATTCATTCTAAACTCTCTGAATCTGTGGCTATTTTTATCATCATAGTGAAAATCCCTGCAACCCTTGGACGTAACCCTGATTTTTTAGTGAACCAAGTAAAATCTGTGTGTATTTTTGTTGTGTGTGTGTTTGATCTATTTCCTGTATTTTTCTGTTTAAATTTGCAACATGGTGTACCCTTGATACAAGTAGAGTTCCTTCAGATCCATACCTTTCACTTTTAGGAACATACACCGAAACATTGCACTCACGTTTAAGCACTAAACCATTTTGCATTCCTTAAATTATGTCTCTCAGTATGGCCTGCACTCGAACACTTTGTGAGTGTGTTAGAGGAAGTATTCTCCCTTCATATTCCTCCTCCATATTCTTCCATCCAAGCATTCCTCTAAATCTTTCCAATTTTTCGAAGGATGTGACCATATGGATTCGATTCGAGTATGGAACTCTCTCAAAACTAGAGAAGAATACAATAACACTAACAATGAGACACATATTTATAAATCTGTATTTGCGGGTTCGAACCCATTGCCACCATGATGTTCTAGCTATATATGTAAACTTGAACAGGTTAAAATATTCTTTCACAACCCACATTTAGTAGAGGCGAATGCGAATGTTTGAGTCCTATATATGAACTTGCATTCAAGGGATAGATAGCATTCTCATTCTCAAGCAGATACTGATGAGAGTGAGGTGAGACTGAGACACAATCTTATTCAAACTATTGACACCCACTTTGGTAATTGGGTTTGGGCTTCAATTGGACTCGATGATCAATGATATAGTAATATGGGCCAAGAACATAAAACCTGGTCAGTGATGATGTGCTAGGAGTTTGGGCCGAGAAGGATATCTGGGTTATGGAAGGTGATTGGATTGAAGGTGGTTTGGAATAGCATTTTAGTTGGAATAAAATCCATTAGTGCTATACATGAACAGTGACGTGGCAGTTCTCATACAAAATAACGTTATATGCAAAGATGCTACATGGATAGAATGTTTTTGAACTTTATGTTAGATAGGATTTATGTGTTTACTTGATTTTTGAATTAGTATTTAGTTAGGATTAGTTTAATTTGAATAATTATGTGGTTGTATTAGAATATAACTAGAATGCTTGTATTTAGGAATTTGTTTTACCATTTATTCTATAAATAAACAAAGAGGCACGCTGTACTAAAGGTCCAACACCCTCAGAATCATTATTATTATTTGTTTGTTTCTTCAAGCCTTTCTAAGAATAGCATCCTTGCTATTTCTTCTTCATCTCTATCTCTCTTTCTCTCTCTCTCTCTCTCTCTTCTTCTCTCCTCATTCTTTCCTTTTCTTTTCTTGCTATATCCATTATCTCCCCCTTTCTATTCTCTCGTTACGTTACTATAATTTGTTTACAGAAAGTCCTTTTAACTAAGGCAATATTGAACTCATTTAGGAGTTTATTTATTTTCTATCTCCTATAATCGCCTGAAGTCAACATTCCTAAGAGACTATAAGTTGACAATTCACAATTGAACCATATATTTGGTTTCGGCATGCTCGCAACTCATCAATTTAAGATCGGCTCTAGCCAGCCAATTTTAGGGTTAACATTTTTGGCACGCCCGGTGTAATACCCCTAATTTTAAAAGGACAGCCCTGGAATTTAATTTAATTATTTATTGTATTTTTATTAAATTAATTGATTATTTGCTAGTTTTAATTAATTAATTATTTGCTTATTTTATTTATTTTATTTTTAATTCAATTAATTGTGTTTTTCTTTCATTAATGGTTTTGAATTGTGTTTTCTTTAATTAATTGCTTAAATTGTATTTTGGTTTGTTTCATTAATTTAAATGTATTTCTCAAGTTTAATTAATTACATGCTTATGTAAATTCACTGTTTTGGTAATTAGGGTTTCATGTTTTACATCGTGTCTAGGATTGGAGCCAACATATAATTGGTTTAGGATTTATTTTAGGGTTCGATTTAGGATTTAAATTAGGATTTCAATTAAAACCTATAAATACATAAGTATAGGTCTGCCAAGGGTTTTGTTAACCCTATTCACGTACATAGAATACAAAGAGAACCTTAAGAGATTAAATGAGGGATTCAAGGAGGAGTTCTGGATTTAACTAAGAACGGCAGAGGTTGATAGCAACAATTGACGTTGCCGGAGTTACTAGAGATGACAGTTTTAGATTTCCAATCATAAATCAGAGGCAAGTCTTTGTTCTTCTATTTCCCTTTAATTCGTGTTCTGTGCATGCCTAGTTAAACTCCAGGAATTTAGTAAAGGCTAAAACGGATTTAAATAAATGTAATATCATGTTTTCTATTCATATATGAATTAATTTGATCTCGTTGAATTGACTGGTGCATGAACCTGTGGTTTCTGTAAATTGTTCCTCTTGTTGTTTACATTAAGTTTTGATTAAGTTGAGATCATGAACAAGTATTGATGACTTGTAATTAATTTGGGACTAAAATTTAACCCTAGAACAAGTATTAAAAATAGAGTTTGAGTTCCCTGAATTAATCTGTTTTGAAATTGTTTAAAAATTTCTAACTGGACCTTCTGTTGTCGTTGTTTTAAACAATGTGTTCAATTCATGTCGTGGTTGTATACCAATGATTTAGGGATAATTTGGAACATTAATTTAACCTTAGAATAAGTATTAAAGGATTTACAGAGGCCTGAGTATCACCAGATGCGAGGAAAACGAAGTAGAAAACAGCATAATGCACCGGAAAGGAGGAGAGCAGGCTCTCAAAATGAGAGAGCCAGCTCTCTCATGCAAAGAGCCGGCTCCATGCTGCAAAGAGCAGGCTCCCTAAGTTAGGGAGCCAGCTCCAACATTAAAAGAGCAGGCTCTAAATTTGTATGGAGCCTGCTCTCACCCAAATGCACACAGGTTGGTATTTTGGCATTGTTTGGACTGTTTAGATGATTAACGCTTCATATAAACTATTTATTTGATATGTTGGGACTATAATAGGCTTAATATATTATGGGAAATATTAATCCATGATTGAGCATAGGAATGGAGCAAAATAAATCTAAGGAAAAACGGTAGATTGCAAACTAAATTTCTATTGTTGTTGGTTTCAAATATTGTGTTCAATACATGATATGGTTGGATGTTAGAGGTTTAAGATGTATCTAGGATTAAGATTAAACCTAGAACAAGGATTCAAAACATCATAGAGGGTCTGGGGAAAACACCGGAGTTAAAAAAGATGAAGCTGGAACGGACAACGGCATGCAAGAGAGCAAGAGCAGGCTCCAAAAATGGAAAGAGCCAGCTCTAATATTTTTAGAGCAAGCTCTTGGCTGTTTAGAGTAGGCTCTTAGATTCATAGAGCCAGCTCAATCCATAAAAGAGCAGGCTCAAATTTTTTAGAGCCTTCTCTTTCCCAGAAATTGCATACTGTATGATTTTTATGCGTTAATTGGACTGTACAATGCATTAGGACTTCATCTAACTCTTTTTAAATGTTGTATGGGCTGTTATAGACCTATAATAACATGGGAAAATAATAACTCAAAAATGGATTAAAGGATGGACTGTATAAGTTAAGAAAACTTAGGGGTTGCACATTGTTGAACAAGTTTTATTGGTACTGAAACTTAACAAGGACTGTGTATATAATTTAATTATAAAAATAAATCATATTTCCATAGTATTATAAGTATAGTGAATTAACTAAAACTTCCCTATGCTTACCTTGGGTTTAATTGATACTCAAATTTCTATTAACTGTATCAATTCGTGAACTTTATTGGAGGATTTGCTAGGTTTATATACCTGAGCTTGGCAAGGTTGTTGTGTATGATTTAAATATATATATAAATCATAATTCCATAGTATTTAAAGTATAGGGAATTAACTGAATTTTCCTATGCTTAACTTGGGTGTAATTGATACTTAAAATTCTATTAACGGTATCAATTCCTGGACTGTGTTGGTGAATGTGATTGCTTAAATTTATTGTAGCAGTTTACATTATTGGATTTAGATTTTGGGCTCTATAATGAATGCCTAATATTTATGTACATGCATTAAATTTATTTTATGCATATTCTGGAGTGTGGTTGATGACTTTTTTTAATATTGTTTTGTCAACTATGTTCACTGGAAGATTGTATGTACCGGTATGGGACGGTAACATACTAGGTATGGACTAGTTCAAATACTAAGTTCTACCTAATTTGGATTAAGGTATGGATTAATCATAAAAGTTAAGTCCATCACCTACATGTGTCATATCAATTGTAAATTGAAAGACTTACTACGGTTTCAGGATAGAGTGTTTACATATATCAGACCACTACATAGATGGCTGATATTTTGTATTAGGAGTACGGACTTTATATATTTATTTTATGTGCCATGGTATGAGCCTGAGTCTCAGGACCATGGTTAGGGTGCGTATATCGCCTAGGATGGATAACTGGACATATGTGTTGTTCCCTAGTAGGTCTAGGTACTCATGCCCACCTTAGGGTGCGTATTTGCATGTTGCCTTCTATTCAGGCTGAGACAGACCTACTGGACTAGCGAGCGTCCTATAGTGTGTATTTTATACATATATGGACTACTCTAGATATTGTTGAGTCTTCCTAGGATGTATCTACGTATCGGATTACTGTTTGGATTGTAGTAAATCAGGACTTGCATGTGGGTCAGGCCCACTCCTTTATTTTTCAGGTGTTCGTCAATTCCAGGGTTCGAGCTTGGACATGTAGAGCAGATACAGATATTCATTCCTCCGACTACGTAGGAATCTTCTCTATATTAGCTTTAGACTTTATTTCAGTCATTTTAGTTTTGGATTGAGAATATTAATAAGGGGTCCACTGGATGGATTCCCGAGTTGTAAACTTATGGAGTTTTGGATTATCAGATTTGAATAATTTTATTTCAAGGTTTATTAATTTAGTTTCTTCTAGCTATTTAATTTTATTTCTTATTTCACTTTGTATTCTGTGTTCGATTTAAAATACTTTAATTGTTTGATATCCCTCGGGTTTGCGCTCGGTCCTGATCAACCCGCGTCTCGGATCCGAGGGGTATCACACCCGGTGGGACCTCATCTTATAGTAAAGATGCCTCCAAAGCTAAAAGGTTCAAAAGGTGTGAATACAGGAGATAATACTGACGAAGAAAATCCACAGATTGGCGTAGGCGATGATGCCGACTCTTCTATTCCATCCGACGTTCCTTTGGGTCGGGTACTGGAATCGATTATACAAAAATTCGATGCCCAGCAAACACAGATCAATGAGGTGAGATCTCAAATGGGAGAATCAAATCAGCTTTTGGTTTCTCAAATTCATGAGATGAGATTGATGACAGGGGAGTTAAACCAAATGATGTACGCCCAGTTGGAGAAGATGAATCAAAAACTTGAAACCAATATATCGGCTAATCAAAGCCGACATGATCAAACCGAAGCATCTCATGTCAATGAGTCCATATTTCAACGTATGACGGTGCCATTGGTACATATATCCCAAGGACCACGAACAAGCACCGTACTGCCAAGTGTAGGACTTGGTGTTACGATCAGCAACGTGCCGAATCATAAACTTGGCATGCCAATGGGAAATCCACCAATCTTATCAAATCCGTTGGTGATGAATCCTGTGCCGGTGTTCCAGCCATTAATGAATGATCAGCCTGTGCAGCGTTCCAATGAGCAACCGATTCCACCAGTGAGAAATCAGCAAGAAGGTGTCGGCCATCTAAACCAAGGTAGGGTCAATCATTTGATACCTCCAGCGGCTACTGGGGGGCAAGTGAATGCCGATCCATAAAGGGAGTGGGTTAATCCATTCATTCAGCGGCACCCAAATGATCCTCCAGGAAGAATACAGGGAATGATAGGGCTCAGATTTTTGCTTTAATACAGGCCGAAGTAGCACAAGGTCGCAGACGTGCTCGGCCGGTATACAGAAAGCCCTATCCTGATCACGTTGATGCCCATGAGTTGCCTAGAAATTATCGGTATCCCAATTTTTCTATGTACAGTGGTAAAGAAAATTTCTCTACAGTATAACATATTGCAAGGTTCACTGCACAATGTGGAGAAGCTGGTCCTAGCCCTTGGTTAAGGATGAGGTTATTTTCTAGCTCTCTTGCGGGGGCAGCTTTTGAATGGTACAGCAACTTACCGGCTAATTCTATTCAGACTTGGGATGAGATGGAATAAGCGTTCCATACCTAATTCTACCGAACAGAGACAGAAGCTACACTGGCAGACATACCTCGATTATCTCAGTTGCCGAGTGAATCGGTTGAGACTTTTGTTACCAGGTTCAGAAAGGTTAAACTCAAATGCCGAGTAAGTTTGCCAGAACCATAATACATCAAGTTGGCATTAAATGGTTTAGACATTGAACATCGCAAGAGGTTTGATGGGGTTGAGTTTCAAGATCTCTTTGATTTGGCAGACAGGGCTTCTCGGTATGAGGAAATACTAAAAGAAGAGAAAGAAAAAATTCTTCTAAGGGTACTTAGTACAAGGACCCTAATTATGAAGTATTCTTGGCAGAAGTTGGAGATGAATTAGAAGTTGACGTCGCAGAGGTTAATATCAAAAAGCCATACGTTTATGAGGCGTTGGTTAAACCTAAACCGACCACGAGGGGCAATTCATCAACGTCAGCATCAGCAGCAAGGAAAAGTCCTGCCGATACCGGGAAAAGTTATTCTTTCGACTTGTCAAAACAGATCAAATTTTTGATCACTTGATGGCCGATAAAATGATATCTTTGCCTAAAGGGCATAGGATTCCATCTGCAAGTGACTTGAATGGAAAAGAGTATTGTAAGTATCATAACTCTTAGAACCATGCTACTAATGATTGTACTATTCTACGAGGTGTATTGCAGAAAGTTATTGACGAAGGCACTTTAAAGTTCCCGAAGAAAACTCCAGAGACCATGAAGGTGGATACTAATCCGTTTCCAACAATCACATCTACAAATGTAATAAGCTTAGCCAAGCGAGAAAATCGGCAAGAGGCAGAGAAGTTATCTGGTGAGTTCCTTTCATCAACTGTGACACCTGAAAAGATGGCAGAATTGTAGAAGCAATTAAGGGAGGCTCAATTAGCCTTGATTGATAATGGTTGTTGCCCAAATTGCAAAGGAAAGCAACAACCAAAGAAAAATGTGCCAATAGAGGTTCAACCAAAGAAGAAAGGAATTCTTGAGAGGCTTATTTTCCCGTTGAAGCTTGGAGAGGAGCTTCGGCAAGGTGATTCCAGCAACAGCCATTTGAAAGCAGGAAGGCCAACTCGGCAAGGTGATATATCTAGCCGATTTCATTCCCAAAATCAGCATCCCAGTTTTAAGAGGTAGGCACTGGTTCAATCAGAGATTTGGGTACAGAAAGAAGCTAATTCATATAGAGTACGAACTGTGAAACCAAGGACAGACTCGATTGAAGATAGATGGACTCGAGTTAATCATCCAAAGTTCCCTAAAGCTCAACAATCACAGAATGGGGGCCTAACTCGATCTCAGAAGCGTAAAGAACAAAGGAGAAAGGCTGAGGAAAAAAGAAAAGCTGAAGGAGGAAGTAAAGTAGTGCAAGCCGAGGTTATCGGCATTCCAGATAAAGATAACCCGGATGAAGAGCATCAGCCGACGTAGCCTAGACGTAACAATGAATTCAGAATTCAGTTTGGCAGTTTCCTAGACGAGATGTCATGTAACATGGCATTTGTATTACCAGCAATGTTCCAGGCTCTATTGGCATCAAATGCAAATACTGAGAAGAATGAGAAGGAAACTCAGCCGATTCAGAATTTATCAATTCTTTCCTCAGAATCGGCAGAGAATGTGGTTTTTGAAAAACCTCTATTAGCAATGACTCAACAGCTCAGGCCTTTATATGTTAAGGTGTGGGTAGAAGGTCAACCTATTAATCGAGTCGTGGTAGACAATGGCTCGGTTTTGAATGTTATTCCAGCAAACACATTGAAGAAACTCGGCAAGAGTATGGAAGATGTTATTCCTACTGATGTAGCAATTTGTGGTTTCAACGGAGGTTCTACCAGCACTAAAGGGATCCTTCCTTTAGAAGTAGAGGTTGGGGGTAGGACGTCTTATGCAGCATTTTTTATTATTGAATCCACGGCTTCCTATAATTTGTTATTAGGCTGTGATTGGATTCATCCCAATATGTGCATCCCATCATCATTACATCAGATGCTGATTTTTTGGGATGGAGATAAAGTGAAAATAGTAAATGCCGATGATAAGCCATTTGTGGCAAAAGTGTATTTGGCATATGCTGTTTTATATGACGAAAAATGTGTTGGAAAACCAACCTCGGCAACCATGAGAAGAAGTCTTGCCGATCGTGAAATAGGTGAATTGCAGCAGGAGAATTCTAGGTCGAAGGTAGAATTCCCTCGGCTTGCTATAATTGAAGAAGTTATTGATGAAAACGAAACTTGAAAGGGAAGCTGCTCGGCAGCGGGACTTTAGGGCCGCTTGCATCAGGCTTCAAGCGTACATAGCCGAAAAACGGCTAGAGAAAGAAGCAATAATAGAGTCAGGACCATCGGTCAATCTTACTGAGATCGATCGGTTCAGTAATGAAAAGTTGGATGCAATTCAGTTGGAAGACTTGGAGTTAGCACCAGCAAAGCTCGATGATCTTAAAGCAGACACTTAGGATCCTTTAAAGGAGGTGAATTTAGGCACTGACACAGAGCCTAGACCTACTTATATTAGTGTACTGTTAGAACCAGAATTACAAGCCGATAACTTCGGCATGTTGAAACAATACAGTGACTGTTTTGCTTGAAACTATAAAGAAATGCCGGGTTTATCCAGAGATTTGGTGGAACATCGGTTGCCCATTAAAGATGGCTACAAGCCATATAAACAGCCACCTCGTCGAATGTCTTAAGAAGTAGTAGACAAAGTTAAGATAGAAATCGAACGATTGTTGGACGCTGGCTTCATTCGAACTACAAGGTATGTTGAATGGTTATCAAATGTTGTCCATGTTATCAAGAAAAATGGAAAATTACGTATATGTGCTGATTTCTGAAACATAAATTTGGCAACTCCAAAAGATGAATATCCAATGCTGATAGCCGATCAGCTGATTGATGCGGCTGCAAAGCACCAAATTATGTCTTTTATGGATGGACACTTAGGCTATAATCAGATTTATATAGCCGAGGAGGACATCCCAAAGACAGCTTTTAGGTGTCCCGGATCGATCGGAACTTTTGAATGGGTGGTGATGCCTTTTGGGTTGAAGAATGCTGGGGCCACATATCAACGAGCCATGAATTCTATTTTTCATGGTATGCTCGGCAAGTTTATGGAGTTGTACATTAATGATGTGGTGGTGAAATCAGCAACAAGAAAAGAGCATCTAATCCACCTCAAAACATCTTTTGAGAAGATGAGGGCTCATAATGTAACGACCCACTCCACCACATGGTATGATATTGTCCGCTTTGGGCCTGAGCCCGCACGGTTTTGCTCTTGGGCTTCACCCCAAAAGGCCTCATACCAATTGGAGATGACACACTTACAAATAAGCACTTCACCTTTCCTCTACCCAGGCGATGTGGGACTGTGCACCGTACCCGTAGCTCGCCAGTGTGGTAGCCTGACAGTGTCTCTCGCACCCGCCCACGGCACACCCGCCCACAAGGTCATCACAATCCACCCCCCTTGGAGGCCCGACGTCCCCGTCGGCACACTTCCGGCTGGGTCAGGCTCTGATACCATTTGTAACGACCCACTCCACCACGTGGTATGATATTGTCCGCTTTGGGCCTGAGTCCGCACGGTTTTGCTCTTGGGCTTCACCCCAAAAGGCCTCATACCAATTAGAGGTGACACACTTACATATAAGCACTTCACCTTTCCTCTACCCAGGCGATGTGGGACTGTGCACCGCACCCGTAGCTCGCCAGTGTGGTAGCCTGACAGTGTCTCTCGCACCAGCCCACGGCACACCCGCCCACAAGGTCATCACACATAAGGTAAAAATGAATCCAATAAAGTGTGCCTTTAGAGTATCGGCAGGAAACTTTTTGGGTTTCTTGGTTCATCAAAGGGGTATAAAGATAGATAGGAATAAAGCTAAGGTGATTATTGATGCTAGTGCACCGAGAAACAAGAAACAGTTGCAGAGGTTACTTGGACAAGTGAATTATCTTAGGAGATTTATTGCTAATACAGTTAGGAAGTTACATGTGTTTTCCCCGCTACTTAAGTTGAAGCCGATGGAAGAATTCAGATGGGATGATATTCATCAAATGGCATTTGACCAGATTAAGCAATACTTATCGAGTCCTCATGTCATGATGCCACCAAGAAAGAAATGGCCGATGAAATTATACTTATCGGCTGCTGAAGAATCCATTGGAGCTATGTTAGCACAAAAGAATGAAGCAGGAAGTGAACAAGCAGTATATTACCTTAGTTGAGTTTTAACTCCAGTCGAGTGTAGATATACACCGATTGAGAAATTATGTTTGGCCTTGTACTTTGTAGTAATGAAATTAAAAGTCTATATGTTGCCTGTTTTGGTTTATATTATTTGCCAAACCGATCTTATAAAGTATATGCTATCAAGGCCATTAATCACAGGCCGGATTGGCAAGTGGGCTTTGGCACTAATGGAATTCAACTTTGCATATGTTCCACAAAAGGCAATTAAGGGAAGAGCATTGGCAGATTTTCTTGCTGATCATCCCTCGCCTGAAATTGAGTCACAAGTATTTAATGAGCTTGACTCAACATCTATATTCATGACTCCATGGACTTTAATGTTCGATGGGTCAAGTACCAATGAAGGCTCGGGTGCTGGTATAGTGATAATATCCCCAACAGGGAATCAAATCTCGTTTTCTTTTTTTTTGGATTTCACGTGTTCAAATAATCAAGCCGAGTATGAAGCATTAATTATCGGCTTGGAAATTCTGTTGGAAATGGCAGTCAAAGATGTCCACATTGTGGGAGATTCAAGTTTAGTGATTAATCAAATCTCAGAAGACTTTAGATGTTTAAATTGGCAATTAAGACATTCCATTCATTGGCAACCCAATTGGTTAACCAATTTCACAACGTGACTTTGGAATATAGACCAAAGGCCATAAATAAACTAGCTAATGATTTAGCACAGACAGCTTCAGGAGTAAGGGTGCCGAGTGGAATGAAGGAAAGAGTAATAAAGATTACACGTCGATCTCTTCCATCAGCTGAAACAAGAAATCAAATTATGGAAGAAGTCTTTGCCACTGATCTTGCCGAATTGGATGATGATGATTGGCGAATTCCTTACATCTTGTTCTTGCAACATCCAACTCTTGAAGCCGATCGAAGAATTAGAAAGAGTGCAGTCGATTGTGTGCTTCTGGATGGAGATCTTTATAGAAGATCGGCTGATGATGGTTTGTTATTTCAGTGCATTAGCAAGTTTGAAGGTTTGAAGATCATGGCTGAGGTACATGAAGGGATATGTGGAGCTCACCAAGCTGGTATAAAAATGAGGTGCTTGATACGCCGATATGGATATTATTGGCCAGGAATGAGAAAATATTGTATGATTTATGCAAAAGGCTGTATAGACTATCAAAAACATGGTCCAATGCAGTGGGTCCTAGCAATAGAAATGCAATTACTAGTTAAACCATGGCCTTTCGGAGGTTGGGTTATGAATCTAATCGGCAAGATTAATCCTCTTTCATCAAAGGGTCATCATTGGATTATTCTCGCTACTGATTATTTTACTAAACGGGTAGAAGCCGAGGAATATGTATCGGTGACTCATAATACTGTTATACAGTTTTTGGAGCGACATATCTTTCATCGATTTGGATTACCGAAAACAATTGTTGCCGATAATGGGTCTGTTTTCCGAGCGAATGAAGTGTTACAGCTCGGCATTGATATGCAAGTAAAAATGGTTACCTCAACACCCTATTATGCTCAAGGGAATGGCTAGGCAGAAGCATCAAATAAAGTTGTGATTGAAATTATTGAAAAGATGATAAAAAAAACAAGCCGATGCGTTAGCATGAAGCCCTTTCAGAAGCCTTATGGGCCTATAGAAACTCAAAAAGGACAAGTACCAGGACAATTCCATATCGGCTAACGTTTGGTCATGATGCAGTGTTGCTGATGGAGTTAAACGTAAAATGGGCAAGGGTTGCCTTGCAACATAATCTCATTACTGCCGATTATAACGAAGCTAAGCTTGCCGAGTTGGAAGACTTAGATGAAGTCTAGAAACTTGTTTTGGATCACCTTATGATGCATAAAGCAAAAGTCATGAGGGCTTACATGAAGTTCAAGTCATTTGCAGAGGGCGATATGGTTTGGCAGACAGTTCTTCCACCTGGAAAGATGGATAGGGTCTATGGCAAGTGGTCACCTACTTGGAAGGGTCCGTACTTAATTCACCAAGTATTGCATGGAGGAGCTTATAAGTTAAAAAATCTAGATGGTGAAGTGCATGAAAGGCCAATAAATGGAAGGTACCTTAAAAAATATAAGCCAACTATTTTTGAGCTTATGGAAGAAAAGAAGTTTCCAGTTAAGTCAAAATAGTTTGGATTGTATTTTTGTCTTTTTGTTTGAATGAATAGTGACTAAGTATGGTTATGTAGTAAATAGAAGCTTAGTATATTTTAAAAGCAAAAATATCATAATGAGACCATTCAACACATCACAAAATGCAAATTGTTCAAAACATATTACAGACCCATGAATGTTCAAATTCTGGTGAAATTATAGTGAAATTCTTCAAATTTGGCTTTAAAGTCTGCCCACAAAGCTCGAGATTGATTAAGGGATGTTTCTGCCACCTTCTTGTTTTGTTCCAACTTCAGCATCTGTGCTTGCAAAGATTTGAATTTGAGAGCTGCGGTCTCCGCTTGAACCTTTAGATTAGCCACCTTACTACCAAGCTTTGTCTTGTCCAACTGAAGTTGAGCAAGTTCGGCTTGAAGCTTTTTCTCCTTAGCAGCCAGCTCGGCAGCCTCTTTCTTTAAGGATAGATGCAGTTCTTTTCTTTTCTTTAAAGTTTGAGAAAGTTTTTCTTTCTCATGATACTGGGAAGAGTAATGATCAATAGTATGGATTGATTCAGCATAAGCAGTTGTCAAAGAAGGCACTCGAAGCTGGAAATTTTTGAAGAAGGTTTGATCATTCAGGGAGAATCCAGGATAACTACCGAGGAAAGAAAGTGTCTCGGCCAGTTCATTTTTGAATAAAGGAGTAAGAGACAAATCCTGTTGTACTATTTGGGACAATATCTGGATGGCTTTTATTACTTCTGGGGCTATGTCAGATGATGGTTCAGTTGGAATTTCAGGAGGATTAAGATCAGGTGAGTCAAAGACAGAATCAAATAAAGAGTCAAGGGTGTCAAAGGGAGAGCTTGGGTTGGTACTGACAGGATTGGTTGGATTAGCTGAGCCATGTTGTACCTGAAACATGCCATAGCCATAATAAGTTTACAAGAACAGGACATAAAAGAAATGTATATATATAGAAATATGTCGTTACTCACTTCATCAGGATCTCCAATTTGTTCACCAATTGAAGTTGTAGCCAGGTTTAGGGAAGATACTGGAGACCTTGATTTTTGTCATACTGACACTTCAATTTTGTCTTCATCTTCGACATGATCAGTAGAGATTTCCTGAATTGATTTTTGATCTGAGGAGACTTGAGTTTTCTACAAATAATGCCGATTTAATTATATTCAAGGAGTAATATATATATAAAAGATCAAGCAGAAAGAAATTACATTAGGAGATTCGGTAGCAGACTTCTTCTTCTTGGAGATGACTTCATCATCATCAATCAAATCAAAATGTCTCTTGGCTCTTGATTTTTTGGGTTTCTTTCCTATGGTCTTCTTTCTTGTAGCTTTCTGGAGAAGAAGTTTAAGTAAGGGAATGGTATGTATCAAAAATGATATATATGATTCGGTTAGGAGTATTACCTGAGTAGCCGAGGATGGGGGAATACTTTGCAAAGGAACATAGAAATCAATGTAAGTTTCTTCAGATTTGGTACCAGATTTCTCTGGTGCATTGGAATATGTGCCTGGAATTACATTATCCATTGATAAGTATCATATAAACCAAATAGAAGTATTAATGGAAAGAAGATGATAGAAAACTTACTTTGCCAAGAGCGTGATCTGGTCCTATCTGCACGAGCTGCTGGAGGAGGACGAGTTGGTGCAATATTTGTTATATTCTCCGGCTCAAGAGCGGTAGTAAGATCAACGAGTTCGAGGGAATCAACACCTTGAAAATTGAGGGATATGAATTTGTAGGAGCCAAGGAAGGTGGACACAAGTTGACTAGAATCTACAGTCCTGGTAAAATTAATAGATGACACCCACCAGGTTTCGAAGCTTGGATCTGTATGCGGTTCTTATAGAAAGGATTTGTACTGATATTCTTGAAAACGTTGGGTAAACCGATTGGTAACATCTTGAATCTATTCACTGTTTGAAAGCTTAACCCACTTGTGATAGTTCTTGTTGTAAGAAAAATGGGGAGGCACTGGGATCATTTGCGTCAATCCAAATTGCCGAGCTAATTGCGTTGGGTTGTAAAACTCAACCACAGTTCGGCTCTTGGGCAAATTGGGAGCAACGGTATTGCAAGGTATGTCTCTTGCGATCAAGAAGTGGCCCCATGAAGTGATATAACGGTCAATCTGTTCAGGAGAAGACTCGGCAGTACGGGGAAACAACCAAGATGGAGCTAGTTGACATTTGGAAAAGGGAAGGAATTGGGATTGGGTTCTGATTTTGCACTGATGATAGAATAATTGAAAACAGTCATTAAAGGAATGGTCTTTGGGTTTGACTCTAGCATACTCGAATGACAGCAAAGGATCGTTTGGAGCAAGCCAAATAGGAAGAGCAAGTTCAGGAAAATATGCATGCAACCAGAATTGGTAAAGCCAAAATGGTCCTTCAGACCTTGAAAAGTTGGACGTAATGAGGTCAGACAAGCCTCTGTATAAAGAGGCTAAGAGAAACGGAGCTAATGCCATAGGTTTTCCTTTCAATAGGGCAATGGCCAGTTGAGTAAGGTCCTTGGTGATCTGAATGGCAGGGGCACACAACAAATATCTGCACAACCACAATAGTAAAAACCCTATATGCTCTTGTTCATCTACATTGGTCCCTTCTTCCCCTAACATTTCTTTTAAGAAAGGACCATGTGATTGCACAAAGGGTTTAGCCCTTTTTTGTTCTGGAAAATAAAAAGAGATCTCTTCATCTTGAAGGAGATAATTGATTTCGTCTCCCCCAGGCTTTAATCCTGTTAAAAAACAGACATCCCTCAAGGTAGGAGCCATCATACCACAGTGCAAGTGTAGAGAATTGGTTGTGGGGGACCAAAAGTGTAAAGAAGCAAAAAACAAGGCTCGGTTAAAAATAAAAGGGATCTTACTGAGTTGAATGAGGTCGTAAATTCCCATCATTTTCCATTGCTCTCCTTTTGCTGCTGATACACGATCCACCCAATCGTTCCATTGGAGCATTAGTGGATGCCAATTTCTGACAGAGAGGGTGGGTCTATCCCCTTCCGCTGTCAGATAAAGAGGTTTTGAGAAAGGAAGTTGTTGCTCAGCCTGGGGATAAATTGAGGATAATGAAGGAAGGAATCGATTAAGAAACGCTGGGCCAAGTCCCTTAGCGTTCTCTGTGATATCGATCAAGATAGTAGTATTCAAGTCGGCCGGAACTAGGGTTTTGATTACCGATTTCGTCATTTGGGTGTGCGATGTTGCTTCGGGAGAAGGATTCTCTAAAGTCAAATCACTTTGCTTCTATGATTTTGAAGCCATAGTTGCAAGAAGAATTTGATTGCAGCAAGAGTTTAGGAAGAGAAGAAGGGTTTGCAGAGAGTTTTGTTCAAATGAGAGAAGAGACGTGTTTTTTGTGGAAAAAGAGAGGATTATCACAATGTCATTAATGATAAGATGGATTAGTGTGATCGGCATTTTTGGGAAATCTACTCCTGATATAACTCAAGAGATTATATGATATGTATGCTAAGTCCCAATGCAATGGGTGTATTCAAATTTTGGAAGCCGAAGGATTAAAACGGCTACCAAAATTAGGGGGCATTGTTGACACCCATTTTGGTAATTGGGTTTAGGTTTTAATTGGACTTGATGATCAATGATATAGTAATATGGGCCAAGAACATAAAGCCTGGTCTGTGATGATGTGCTAAGAGTTTGGGCCGAGAAGGATATCTGGGTTATGGAAGGTGATTGGATTGAAGGTGGTTTGAAATAGCATCTTAGTTAGAATAAAATCCATTAGTGATATGCATGAACAGTGACATGGCAGTTCTCATACAAAATAACACTATATGCAAGGATATTACAGGGATATAATGTTTTTGAACTTTATGTTAGATAGGATTTATGTGTTTACTTAATTTTTGAATTAGTATTTAGTTAGGATTAGTTTAATTTGAATAATTATGTGGTTGTATTAGAATATAACTAGGATGCTTGTATTTAGGAATTTGTTTTACCATTTATTCTATAAATAAACAGAGAGCATCCTTGCTATTTCTTCTTCATCTCTATCTCTCTATCTCAATCTCTCTCTCTCTCTCTCTTTTTCTCTCCTCATTCTTTCCTTTTCTTTTCTTGCTATATCCATTATCTCCTCCTTTCTATTCTCTCGTTACGTTACTATAATTTGTTTACAGAAAGTCCTTATAACTAAGGCAATATTGAACTCATTTAGGAGTTTATTTGTTCTCTATCTCCTGTAATCGCCTGAAGTCAACATTCCCTAAGAGACTATAAGTTGACAATTCACAATTGAACCATATATTTGGTTCTGGCACGCCCGCAACTCATCAATTTAAGATTGGCTCTAGCCAACCGATTTTAGGATCAACACAAACATAAAGTTGAGTAAGGATGTGCCTGAACAAACCTTGATTTTAGGTAAGAGAACCCCATAAGATTTATATTGGAAACCTATTCAACAATGAAAAAACAGAGAATAATAAGAGCATAAAAGTGGAAGTAATAATAAACAGAGAGATGGTATAGAAGATTGATATCAATAAAGCTATCTGATTGATGTGAGTATGTTAATCAAGACACATCTGCTTCTACAACAGCCAAATCCAGGAAGAGGGCAAAAGAGAATGAAAGAAGTTTTTTTTTTTTTTTTTTTTTAAATCAGATTTTTGAAACTCAAATTCAATGTGGAGAGAGAGAGACAGACGATGTAGTACTGTAAGAAAAAGCTAATTTTGCAGAGAAAAAAATAAAAAGTTGATGTTGGGTGAGTTTGGCTCCTACTGCCACTGCCGAAGTGTAATCTTCCCTGACATGGTTTTTTATGACTGGTTCGAATCATACATGTGGTGGCCTTGGACCACCTAATAATTTCTCATGAACAAAAAAAACTCTGGAAGCCGCCACGTCATTAATAACTAGGCCCTTTATGGAATTTCAAGACCCGAACCTCTCCGGACCTTTTCTATATCTCGTGCATCATCTCTCTCCGTATCTGAACCATAACCCGACCGATTTTGCCGTCACCAAGCCGAGACAGGCCTCTCTGCCGCCGCCGAGCGCGAGAACTTCGACTATGAGGTTGTCACCGTTGTCTGTGGGATTCATTCACCGGAATACCACCAAGTCACCGTCTCCTATGGGGTTTTGGTGGCGGTGGTTTTGGGGGTGGGAATGGTGGTGGTGGCCCCACAAGTTGTGGTGGTGGTGGTGGCGGTGGCGCCACAAGTTATGGCTGTGGTTCATTCGCCAGAATAATGTTAGGAAACCAATTAGCGGACGATCGTGGTGGTTGTACATGGGCCTGACATTATAAATTGACTAAAATAACCCTTAATGGGGGGAACAAGCTTATTAACTAAAAATTAAAAATAACATCACATCTGTGTTTCGTGGGTATATGTTCATATATGTTTTGTGTGGTCTGGTCTATTGAAAAGAATAGTAATAGTTTACATGAAAATTTATTGAAAAAGGAAAAAAGATTAGCTGATATTTAAATTTACTTCAAAATAAAATGAAAAGATATATGTGATCAGTCTAATGGGGTAACTCTTAGATTCTAGACACAGACGAAATCATATGATAAAAAATAGAGACACACCATTCTTCAAACTGGCAAAAAATAAATAAAAATAAAAAAGTATGACTGTGATGATGGACAAATTTCTCAATGTCTCCCCTAGTATTATATAAGGAGAATACAAATCTATTTTTTTCTAGTATTTTCCTCAAAATGTTCATTTCCCCAACAAAACTTCAGGATTTCTTCCTTTCAGTGCCAAATTAATATTCAGTGAACTCTGAACATGGAATAAATTAAAGATCCACTTCTGAAAATATCAAACAAGATTAGCATTAGTGCACTTCAATATTTGGGAACTTAAAAAGAGTTTTCACTAATTACACAGGAGACTAATCAAGTTTAGCAGTTGATCCAAGTGGTGCAAAGGTTTTTTTGTGAAAATTAAGCATACATATAATAGATCCAAATTAATTTCTACAACATAGGTGTGATGTGAATGCATCACCAGCATTATCCCCCAACTCACTGATACAAACCTCCGACTGGTCCCCAACCCACGCAGACCTGACAAGATACAATGGCTTCCATTTTCATCAGGTGAGAGCATTTGCCCTGCTGCTTTTTTTTCGTTTTTTTTTTTATGCAACATTTGCAAAATACCATATAGTTCGACTTTAATGCCATTATATTTATAATGTACAGTAGTTGCAAATGATTTTTTTTATGTCACGTTTTGCAATCTAGTTGGATGCTTTGATGATATATGAATATTGTTCAAGTCACGTGTGATGTGAATGCATTGAATTGTCGGCTGTTAGATTAGCTAGCCAGTTATATCGTCAAATGACCATGATTTAATCCCACATAAAGTTGACTAAATGTGAGTTACATATAGACGCGGGTGTAATAGTCAATCTATCATGACCCCACCACCTCTCGCCAGATTGGTGAGTTGACAAAGTAGATGAAGAATTGCACCTTAAGATTGAAACGGTTCCAAAAATTGGCAACCCCAGCTATTCTTAGTTATTCTATTATCATATTATAGTAGTATGAAAGCATCATGTATAAACTGTCCGTAAAATTTATTTGATGTGGCAGTAGCCACTTCTACTTTGACAATTACAACACCCTAGTTATATATTATTAAACTTGTTTATATCACATAAATTTTTCTTAAATGTAATGCTCTCTCCATTTTGTCTTTCATTCTTGCATCTTACAAGTTGCAAAGTATAAAGGGAAAGCAAGATCAGTAGGAAGAGGGTGGGGGGGTTGAGCTTATGTCTTTTTCTTAAATGGTTAGGGAATATCACAGATTATTATTTAGTAAATAAATCCGGAATTATAATCTGTGTGTGTATTCTTGAATTAGCAAGTCATATGCAGCAAAATTTGGTCATGGCAAAGGAACATATGTAGAATGTGTGTGATTAAACACAGTGACAAGCTTTAAAAATAATTATAATATATATATATATATACTGGCCAAAAAAATGCATCAACAAGGACTATAAATATATGACATGTACGGAAAGGTAAGGAATATTAAATGATGATCACTTGGAATACACTTATGTTCTATTCATTTTATCAGAAAAGGAGATACACGAAATTAATACTATGAAAGCATTTGCATTTACTGTCCTGTTCCCAAAAGATTTGCTTAACGATAGGTGTACTAATTGAACCACGTAAAGTACAAAATGATAGCAGATGAAACTATACATAGTACATATATATTAACGCACCATGCCCAACCTGATTAAAAACACTAGAACATAAGAATGATGTACAATTAATTCGATCACTAAAAACGTGCTATGTGAAGGATTTCAACAACTACAATCGAATAGATCGCACCCATACATCTGAATCCAAATTTATGTTACAACATTCCCACCGTAACTTCCCAATTCAATCCTTCCATATATCCTGGATTTCTCTGTATTATAAATTTCCCTTTCAAATCCCATCAAATTCCATTCCCTTTTGTCGTTTTTGGAACAAATAACAACATTAAAATGGATATGCTAGTTAAACAATACAGCTCTGCCTCTAGCTAAATTTAACCTAAGAATGTTGGGCATTTATGTAATTTCGATGACTTAACCACAATTGGGCATTTATGTAATGTTTCCTCCGCGCTCTATCCTAAATCCGAACCATAAGCAGGCCGCCAACCCAAGTTGCCGTGGGAAAGCAGTGGTGGTGGTGATGCGTCGCCGCCAATTTTGCTGCTGCTGATTTCTGTTGTAGAGATTGTGGTGGTGCCACCACCGGTTGTGGTATCGTGCGTGGTGTGGCCGTGAAGCCTGTGATAGTGAAAAGAAACACATTGGCCTGACTCACACATTGGTGGATGGACTAAAATAACCCTTTGTATCAAGGTCGGACATTATAAATTGACTAAAATACCCCCAATATAAGAGGATTATAACTAATGCATTAAGGCCATATTTATCTCTAAAAAAATTGGGACAAGCTTGCTTCGCCTCTCCCACACAAACGACAATAAAAGAAATTCACTGGCTTATCAAAACTCGATCGATCAGGATTCAGGAGAATTTCACAGCGTTGGGACAACATGATAAGCTAGTACACCGCAAAATATTGATAACTTGTTACACATTTATCAGAAACATTACACCACTTTGTCGACAAGCACAACTATATTAGCTTCATGTTGTTGGCATTGACAATCATTCTGAGTCCTGGTTTATATAAAGAAAATTGAACACAGAAAAACACTTCATTCTGGAATCACCAAAAACTAGTATCCAAATACTTACAAGAAAAACAAATTAGTTCATATAATGGTGCCCTATCAACCATGTATTTCACGATCAGGCCAACACCATGTGGATTCCAGTTTCCCCCTTATATAACCAGGTCCTCAATGGCTCAAACTTTCCTCTATCTGACCAGTACTTCATAGCGAAAACAATCTCAAGATCACATTGGCCACAGAGAGGGAGAGAGAGAGAGAGAGAGCCAATCAGTGAGAGACGCTGATAAATTCGTCCGAGATGGTGGTGGCATCACTACTACTGCTAGTAGTACTTTTTTCAATTTTTATTGTTGGTTGAGGACTCTCTGGGATTGAGATGGAGAGGTTGGTGTTCAAGTTCATATGATTATCTGCTTTTTTGGGTATACCAAGAGGACAGGGTGGTTGCGCACTGCCAGTGATAGGAGCAGCAGCTACAGACACTTGGTGATGATCTACAACAAGCTTTTTTGTACCTCTATTTACGTGCCTCCCACAATACTTATGATCAGGAACAACATCCCTGTTACACCGCCATTTCTTACCATCCGTTCTTCTGCATCTCTGTGGTTCAGGTTCTTCGGCCTTTCTATGATTGAAACATGGGTTGCTGCAACCTGCAACTGAAACAGCAGGGAAAAGCAAAAAAAACCCACAGTTCACCTTTCTTAAGATAATCAACAAAACGAAGTAAAATCAATCAAACAAAATGTACCAACAAGCACCAACTCCTATTCAAAAGACCCTCATTTCTAAAAGGTTAAGGAAACGAAAAAGAAGTAAATTTGACTAGTACAACACTTCCAAGACCAAATAGTCAAAAGATTCTACCATATTTCCTCCTCCTCCAATAAATTAAAGGAATGGAACTGGAATATGGATGGAAATTGACAAATCTCAAAAGAAGCATATTATCACTCATTGTATCAAATAAATTTATAATATTGGAATGGGTAAAACCAATGTCATTGATATATTTCCTCTTCTTCATCAACCCTATATAACAAAGCAACAGGAAATTTAGTAGTCTACTGACACTACTTAGAACGCAATACTGGATGAAATAATGCGCTGCGCAATTGGTTAAACAAAAAAATTTGGACCAGTGGTCCCCGACCAAAGAAATACATAACAAATCGACCGAAGCACAATGTTGCACACATGCATGTAGTGTCACAACATTCATGAGGATATATTAGAAGTGCGCAAAGTTGGAAGCAAAGATTTTCTTCTGTAAGTTGGAAGCAAGCTTTACCATGCATACTGCTGCGCACATATGTTACAAAGCCTAATGTCGTACACATGCACAAGTGTCAGAAAATGTATGAGAATATATTAGAAGTGCACAAAGTTGGGAAAAGGTTTGCCAGATATTGGTGATAAAAAAGAAAAAATGACATTGGTCACCAAGTCATACTGGTTGGTATTAGTAAAGAATCAAATCAAGTCTTCAAAAAACATATAGATGTGAGAGACGAAGAAAAAGAAATCAAGAAGTCCCCATTAATAGCAATATTCAAAGCCACTAACCAACAGCAACGAACACATATAATAAGTAGTGTGAAATACCCTGACTATGGGGGAACATCATTTGACACACACACAAAATATAGACAGTATTTAGGGTTTTGAGAAAATATATAAAATTTTCCCACACATACTCAAAGTTTAAGATGACAGAATGGCATCCATGCCAACCCAAAGTTGTTCTTGATCACTGTTAAATGGTGGTGGTATTGAGTTTCAACTTCAACCCAGTCCACTTACAGAACAAGTCGACTAAACCTTGATTTAAATACACTATTCTCAATCATCAAGGCGACTTGATTAAGCCCCCACACTACGAGCTATCCCCTCAATCAAAACTCAACCAATATAGGGGGCTAAATTGGTCGCCTAAAAGCAAAGAAACCAAACTAAACTCTTGCATTTCCCAATATTTTCCTATTTTCTTATGCTATGAAAGATACAGTCTGATCTTTTTATCTTCTGCAAATATAAATATGTCAGTATCTGTGTAGCAATAAGTATAATATGCCTCTAAACAAACAATTAAACCTGATAATTTCAATTAGTTATAAAATGCCAATACGGAGAAGCTTTTTAGTTAAAAGAGATCAAACCTAAACCTGTTACATCTTGCATAGACCCTAAACAAACTGTAACGATAACCAAACATCATCATCAAACAGAGATCAGCAAATATAAACAATCACAAATTTTAAAAGCTTCTGGCCTGCAGCAAATCATCAATCACAAAAACCTTCCCAATGGTAACTATGTGACCAACAACAAACTCAATTTAATTTTCCATATTACGCCACAACATAAGAACGACTATTCTTACAAAAGCAATGGTTTTAGAGAGACAACTCCACTGAAGATCCAGACACAGGTAAGTATGCTTTAGTGAATTCACAATATTGGACATTCATGTTCAACATAACTGATCTCTTGAGTATGTTTTCGCAACATAGTAAGTAATTAGTATAACAAGGGATGGAAAGACAAGTGCCCAGCCAAGATCCTATTAAAATTTAAACCTCTGTACTAAAAGTTTGTAACAAGTCAAGACAAATCCAGTTTACTCAAACAGGCCGTAAACCATAGGCAGAAACCCTGACAGTTTTGAGAGGTCAGATCAAAAATATCAGTAGACCTGCTGGTAACATACCTTCATGGCTCGTAGTTTGGTCTCAGCCCCAAAAAAGAACTGTTATATCTAAGGTCCAATTGCTACTTGAACTCCAAACAGGGGGTTTAGCACCCCAATTTAGATGTAAATTGACTAAAAAAACACATAGTTATAAATTTAGTGGACTGCTGGGGTCCCCACTTCCCAATGACAATTTCTTACAAAATTGTAATTGTGGTTGAGCAGTTGGGAAGAGATTTTTGTCTTTTTTGAGGAAATAGTTGTTAAAAGTTAGGTGCACCATATCCCTTTCGTCCTATCTTTAGTTGGCTTTTATGCATTTTATCTGCAATCCATTTTGTCATTACTCCTGAAACACACGTCATTGCTCATAGGATCAGTTTGACTAATAGGACAAGCAAATCAGCATTTGTCCCAAACTCCAAATTCAGGATAACACAGGCAAAACAATAAAAATAAATGAACCAGTACCTAAAAATGTTGGAAAATGAACTTCAACAGTGAACTATTAGAACATAATTGGCACAGATTTCAGTTTATATAATTTTATATGAGAAATCATCACTCTTACTAAATGAAAGAAAATAAAAGAAACCAGAATAAAGGACTAAATTAGTAAAATAGTAGAGCTCATTACTTTAATCCAACAAACCAAAGACACAAAGAACAGTCCTAAAAGCAACTCAAAACTTCAACTACTGTTCTGATCAAACATAATGATAGAAGATAGAACATGAATTCAAATCAGATAAAAGGGGTTTCAGTCATATTCGTACCACCTTGAAGAACACTCCTTGGGGAGAAGCCAAATCCAATAGACTTGCTGCCGTAAATGCCACCATTGCTTCCGAAGTTGCTACTTCTGTGGATGTTGTTGTCATTGATGTGGTCACAGAAGCCACCCTTAATACTAATGCAGTCATTACTATTCCCATTGTTGTTGCTGCCAAAAGTAGCATTGATGGTAGTTGTGGTGGTGGTGATGGGCTCTTTTTTCACACCAACATTGCTTTTGCTTCCATTGCTAACAGTGCAGGTGGTGATAGCGGTGGGTGGGGGAGTTGAACCTTTATTAACATCAAAAGTGTAGTTGTTTCTGCTGAAGCTACTGATAGAGCTAGTGGTGGCAATAACAGTGGTCGGCGCGCTGCGGCTGATATCAGAAGAGGGGGTCTTTAATTGAAGGTTTAAAGGGACTGTGGTGGAGTGTTTGGCATTTGTTTTATAAGTGCTACTAGAACCGAGAGTTGAGACGGTTGTACTAAAATTGATGGCTGTGCTTGCATCTGATTCTGAAGCAATCTCAGAAGCTTCCACAAGCTTTCTTGAACGATTACGACCTCTGTGCATATGCCGCTCGCAGTATTTCTGATCCGGAACCACATCCTTACTGCACCTCCATTTCTTTCCATCAGTTCTTCTACACCTTCCAGGTTCAGGATCCATCACGCTCCTGTAATCCAATCCCTGATAACTGAATCCTATGACTGGAACCAATCACAGAAACAGAAACCAGATCAAAATTTCTCACTGAAACCCAATAAACAAAGCAAATTCAATCCAACTTCTATAAATTTAGTTCAAATTTCAAGTCTGAGAAACACAAAACCCATTCTCGAAAAACCTAAAGTCAAATCAGTGAAAGCAATTAGAAAAACAAAAACCCATCTCCAATTCACTTAAGAATTATTATAAATGCACTTCAATGAGAAAAACCCATATGGGCCATATCCAAATTCCCTATCAGAACCAGAGATATTATGTTAATTTCTTCTGGGTATAACCGTATAATACACCCATATCATATTTCAGGTCCAATAAGCATAAACTTAGATCAGAAAACAACACTGGGGTCAGAATTTACCAAATAAATTCACAGAAACATAAAGAAATCTTCACATCTCAAATTCAAGTATGACAAAAAGAAAGCCGTCTGTACTCGAACAACCCCCAACCCCAACCCTAACCCAACGAAACACTGAACAAAAAACAAAAATAAGGAAAAAATAAAATCAAATAAATCCCTGAGAACAATTGTGCTAAAAGAAGCTATTCCGAATTTCAAATATAATACATAGAAATCCATCTCTAACACTGGAATCACAGTTGAAATTTCTCAAGCAAACAAAATCTTAAACTCTAAGCCTGATATACCTTAACCCACCTCAAGAAGCAAAACTCAGATCAAAATTTCCAACATAAATCAACAGTACCAAAACAAACAAACAAACAAAACAGTCTAATCAACATAACCCATCTCAAACTTTAAATATAAAACCCCAACACAAGAGAAACCCAATTTTATAAAGAAACCAATTTAAAATGAAAATAAAATTCACTTACAGCTTGGAAACTGGTTATAGATTCCACCATTAGCAGAGCCAAAATGGGCTTCAACACTCTTCCGGATGGGAAGCAGAAGGTGGAAAGGTACAGGAAGACCAGCTACTATGTACTTGAATATGAGGGCTTGTAGGTTGAGCTCATGCAATTGAACAGGCGTGAACCCAGATTGGATCAAATGGCTCGGTCCTCCAGAGCATACACCAATCCCTAGACCAAACTTGATCGACGGTGATCCTTCTCTCACTAGACCCTCCCCTTTACTACTCATCACCGGCCATGCCTTGTCCCAGTGATTCCTGCCTCCAACACCACCTTTTCCTTCATCACATAAATATTCATAATTAATCGTACGTTTATACACAAACAATATATATATTATATATATAGTGAGAGAAGGGTAGAGAGAGTGAACCAGAGTTAGCAGGAAGGATGCTACGAAGTGTTTGGTGCTCCATTTTTGCATTTGCTGCGAGTGGGGAAGTTTGAAAAGAGAGGACAGAGAGTCCGAACTGCAGAGACCGCAACAACAGTAGAGTATTCAGTGATAAAAGATCCGCGTGTCTCTGCGTTTCTCAGTGAGACTGTGTGTGAGAGAGAGTACTAAATAAGGGTTGTTTTTACTTTAGAGGCGATGTATACAAAACCAAAACTGCCTATATTTAACATCACGCCACATAACGACTCACTGGCATGCAGCTAACCCATTCACCATTTTAGAGAGAGAAAGTTGGAGAGAGAGAGGGCGGGGAAAAGAAAGAGCGAGAAAGAGATGAGAGATTAAAAGTAGTGTCAGACTTGATTCTGACAGTATTCAGTTCAGCCTTATACAGACTGCAGGTAAATTTCAAAAGATATTCCAATTAATGTGTTGCACAGAGACCCTTTGAAATATAGAATTTACATATTGCTTTTGTATTATTTTATTTAAGAAACTAGAGATACTAAAAAATCTGCTTAGAACCCCATCTGCAAGAGCAAAAATAAATGTGTAAATTTATTATCTAGATAACAAAAAATAATAATAATAAATCGTTAAAAATAAAACTTGTATTGCAATTTCTTTAAATTACTCTCTTAATTCAATGAATTCTAAAAATTCTAAAACGGAAATAAATAACATAAATTTAATTCAATTGTAATCGAAGTAACTTGACATGACTCAAACATGTTACAAAAATAAGTAAATTTGAGTTTAGTTTAATCATACTTTTATAAATTTTAACTGAATTCTAAAACGTAAATAAATAAACATATATTTAGTCCAATGATAATGCGAAGTGGCAATACCTGAAGTGATTCAAACATGATTCCAAATAAATAAATTTGAGTTTAGTTTAATCATCCACTCAGAAATTTTACTTAATTTCTAAAACCTAAATAAATATAGATTTAGTCCAATAGTAATGGGAGATGGCAAAACCTGATATATGTGTTAACATGACTCAGGCATGATACAGAATAAGTAGGTTTAAGTTTAGTTTAATTATACATTCATAAATTTTACCTAAAACTAAAATAAATATAAATTTAAAGTGACAATACGTGACATGACATACATATTAACATGACTTAAACATGATACAAATTAAATAAGTTGATTTAAGTTTAGTTTAATCGTTTTTTAATTGTATTATCAACATAAATTAATAGGTTAATTAAATATATCATGATCATGTTTGAATTGTCAAATCTTATTTAATTAAACATCTTGACACATTCATGTTATAAAACTAGTCAATTAATTGAATGTGCCAAATAAACTTATTGTGTTTGTGATAAAAAATTATCTTAATATTTTGAAATTTAATTAAGAACTAACACGACATTATATATAAATTAAGGTAAGCCTTGTCGTGTTACATAATATGATAATCATGTCTGTCAAGACATAAACATCAATTATCACTCCAAGGATAAGGTTACAAATTTCTCTTGCTTACAATTTTTTGTGCCCTATATTAATTTTAATGATTTACTCCTTCAGTGTAAAACACAGGTATCAACCTTTTTACTTTTATTCGTTCCAAAGTAAGTGTCTTATTTAAAAGTTAATGTGCTATTTTTTTTGTAATATTATCAATTTAATCTTCTTACATTGTCGCACTGAATTCCTAAAATTACATGTTAATTAATTAAATGTCTTGAGACATTTAAAATATAAATTTATAAGACAAAAATGTTCTTTTAACACTTTTTTTCCCTCCCATCTGTCTATATATATATATAAACACCTACTTTCTTTCTTTCTTTCTTTCTTTCTTTTCTCCTCTCACAACATAAATTTATAGGACAAAAGTACATTTTTAACACTTTTCTCTCCCCTCGATTTATATATATATAAACATCTACTCTCTTTTTTTCTCCTGTCACAAGTATCTATATATACAAACATGTCCTCCCATCATTTAATCTTTGCTATTATTATTAAAAAAAATTAAAGACAAGCAGGGTTAGGGATGACAACAGGGGTAGGTGTACCCTCTCCCACTCCGTAACCGTCTAAAAACCCGGCTCTCGTCCCTGCCCAAAATAGCAAAAACAGAGGGACTTTTCATCTCATTCCCACAACCGTTTAACATTTTTATCCCGCGGGTACCCGTTCCGCCCCGCCTCATTTAGGACCATAATTTATTTATTGTTGAAATAGATTTTTTTTTTTTTTTTTTTTTCTTTTCCCCTCTCATCTTCAGTTCTTTACCATTGCAACTTTCTTCTAATCAAATTCGTTTGTTACTTTAATATTGTTATATCTATATTGGGAAATATATATACTCATGAAATAAGAATACTTAAGTAATTTGTCTATCTAAATGGGCATAGGGTAACCTCCCCCCGCCCTTGCACCATACCCGCATGAGTTTTTATTACATCAAACCATCTCAGCCCAAATAAGCTAAATAATTTCCCAAAATCGTTAGAAACGGGGCGAGGTGGGGCAGGTAACCGCGGGGCCGGGTCAAATTGCCATCCCTAAGCAAGGTTAAAAATTAAATTAATAGATGAAGATGAAACCTTACCAACACACTAAGCTATCGAGGCATCTACAAACATTTTATATCTCTATTATGAATTCATATATATATATATATATATATATATATATATATATATATATGCACTCCGACTGAAGGGAGAGAAAAATGTTACAAGGGCACTTTTGTCCTAGAAATTTATATTTTAAACCCTTTTTTTGTGATTTTTAATTATCTTTCTATATATATATATATATTTATCATCTAATATTTGCTAATCAAACCGTCTTATCTCTCTATTATGAATTCATACACACTATATAAAATTATATATACACTATATATATAGAAAGGTAATTAAAAGAAGAATCCATCCCCAACAGACAATTTTTTTTAAAAGAAAAAAAGAAAATAATCATAATTCATTATGGTAATGTTATTGATATATATATACACATTAGTGTTTATATATATATATAAATCAATTTATGAAAGAATAAATAATTAAAAGGGCACTTTTGTCCTATAATTTATATTTTAATTGTCCCATAATAGCAGAAGACGTTAAATTAATTAGTCTGTAATTTTAAGATAACCAATTATGCGACTGTACAAAGACAATCGTTTGGACAACTCTAATTACAACTTTTCAAAAAATAAACTATCACATCACTTGGCACTTATGAATAAATTTGATCATTCATTCACAATTAATATAATAAAAAAATAATAAAAATCGTTCTCTTAAAAGTTTCAATACAAAAAAATAAAAAAATAAATGGTGATTACGTGCAAATTTGTTTTGGTTGGTCTTTTGCAATTAATTCACATTTATGTATACACAAATTGCATGCAATAATTATAAGTCCCAATCCATTGCACGACGCGTGAACAACATTACACAGGTCAATGAAATTATAAATAAATGCCCTACAACTGGATTAAGATGCTGAGTCAGCGTGAAATTGAAATACACTCAACACGCGCCTTTGTCAGAGTTTCTGTGGGCCCACACTGTGTATCGGCAAGTAGTCTCACTCAAATGCTGCTTGCCAGGGACCAGTGGGGTTTTTGCAGTGTAGTTTTGTGAGGGCTGTCCTTTTTCCTTGGGCTGGGCTTTATAGATGGTCCAAGCCCTACTCCTTGCCAAATCCAATTCACATCAAATTAGTAGGCTTGTCCAACTCACATTTCTACGACATGGTCAACCACAGGCTTGACCCAATAATGTGGGTGTAATTTTTGTTTTTGTTTTTTTGTCAATGTGCTCATTGTCTCTTTTTTGTTACCCCATAATTTCTCTCTTTTTGCTTTTGTGACAGGCGTAAACATCACATTTTGTTTATGCCGTTAAAGCATAAAAGACCTCATAAGTTTTATGCTGCAAAACCAAAGAAGAAAGAACCTTTTTTTTTCCTAATAGAAAAAAAGGGGAAGAAGAACCTTGTGATTAAATTTTTTTGAGTGACAATTTTTATTCAGTAAATAATGATACACAAAATACAATGTATACTCCAAACATAGTTATTAAGTTAATTAGAATTACTAGTTTCCATGTATAAGGTGTCCTTGGGCCAAACTCAAATTCCAAACGCAAGCTATATAACATGTAATTGGTTTCACTTTATTTTTAATATGAGACACCCACTTATCATATTTTACATATCTTTAAAAATATCTTACTTTGGAGCTAATTTATCTTTCACACAAAAATAAATTTGAAAAAGTAAATATACCACGTTCATTTCCTTATGGAGAGGAACGCGTTCAACTATAAATTTATAAGAAATTCTTAGTGGGACCTATTCAAAATTTTGCCCAAAGCTTATGTTTTCCATGCTATGTTTCCAACAATTAAAAAAAAAAAAAGAGTCTGCCGGATTTGCATGGTATGAAAAAAAATAAAAAAACAAACATGGTGCTTTCTCTTTCTCCCCACAAAAAGGAAACTAAAAACTTTCCAAAATTGGATATATACAACACTTTTTCTCAAGGTCACCTTTTGTAAAATTACTCTCGACCTCTCATTTTTCTCTGCAAGACAAATATATTTTGTAGAACTTTAACATGATGAATAAATTATAGATTAAAAATTCTTTAAAAATTTTAAAACAATAAATATTTAGTTTGTACAGAGTATAGATAATACTATATTTGTATAGTTTTATAAATTTTTACTTTATAAATTTAAATTTATAGAACTTGGAACAGGAATAAGTAATTTCTGACCCGGCCCATCAATTGCACAAAACAATTTATGTAATTCAATTCCTTTTCACTCGAGCAATATGTAGGATAAAAAATATTGCAAATTTTATTAATTGGGTTGTTTCAATTCTTGAAAGTCTGAAATTTTCATACATTTAACACTAAAAATTGTGACCAAGTTATACTTCTTATCTTTCAAACTAAAAAGTGGAACATTTAAGTCTCTACAAGATAATATTGATGTATGAATTTTTTTGCTAACATAAAAAAACAAGGAAAATAAGATCTACCTCATATATCTTATGCGCTTAAATACATCTAAAATGTAATATAATAACGTAAAATTTCCAATTTTGAGATCTAAAACTAGTAATTCACCATGTATTTACAATTACTTTTTTTTTGGGTTAGCGATCAATTCACAGAGAGTAGTTCTTTAGGCATGGTTTCTCTCCAGCTTATATCTTGTAAGAAAGTACCATAAAATTAATTATTATACCATATGTGATTTATAGTTAATATAAGTTAGTCTAAAGACTGAGTTTGACTATGTTAAGACTCGTACACGTAATTCAATTGCGGTCCCATGTCCCATATTAAGAACCGTTATGGATTAAGAACCGTTATGGATTAAGAACCGTTACGACCTGATTATTACAAGTAAGAAGGTGGTGGGGACATATCTGTCATTTCAGGAAAAAAGTTTCTATTATATAATGCCAACAATTTTAGATATCCAGCTGTGTGACCAAAAGATGAACAACACTCTTCTGTCTCACACATGGCATCCAATATGTTAACTATAGTTAAACCACACTCCCTTATCCCTGGTTAAAACTCCTTAACCCTAGTTAACTTCAAACCTCAACCTCCCTTCTCACAATTAATACCCTTCTCTCTCTCCCCTACTCTTACCTCTCTCTCTCTCTCTCTCTCTTCCAGTGCTGTCCTGTGCTAACATTCGCCATGGGTGCACTACACGTCCTTCTTCTCACCCTCTCACTCATTGCCATTTCCAGTACCAGAGCTCACAACATCACAGATATGCTCTTACCTTTCCCAGAATACAGCCTCTTCAACAGCTACCTCACCCAAACAAAGCTCGCTGACGAGATCAACAGTCGCGACACAATCACCGTCCTCGTTATCAACAACGGAGCCATGTCCGCCCTCGCAGCCAAACACCCCCTCTCCGTCATCAAGAACGAGCTCGCCCTCCACATCCTCTTGGACTACTTCGACAACCAAAAGCTCCACCAGATCCCTAAAGGCACAACTCTCTCCACTACATTGTACCAGACCACCGGAAATGCCCCTGGAAACCTAGGGTTTGTCAACATCACCGACCTCAAAGGTGGCAAGGTCGGCTTCGGCTCCGCTGTTCCCGGCTCGCCTATCGACTCCAGCTACACCAAGTCCGTCAAACAAGTGCCGTACAATATCTCGGTCATGGAAATCAGCCAGCCGATCATTGCGCAGGCGATTCTGACTGCTCCGGCGCCGTCGGCTTCCGATGCGAATATCACCGGTTTGCTGGAGAAGGCTGGGTGTAAGACGTTTGCGTCGTTGATTTTGTCGACCGGTGTGCTCAAAGTGTATCAGACGGCGGCTGAAAAAGGTTTGACTCTGTTTGCGCCGTCGGATAAGGCGTTTAAGGCTGCGGGAATGCCAGATCTGAGCAAGCTCACGAATGCTGAGGTGGTCTCGCTCCTACAGTATCACGCCTTGGCGAGTTACACGCCGATTGGGTCGTTGAAGACGACAAAAACTCCGATCAGTACGTTGGCGACTAACGGCGCCGGGAAGTTCGATTTGACCGTCGCGACTGCCGGGGACGAGGTCACTCTCCACTCGGGAGTTGACTCGTCGCGTATCGCCGGGACCGTCATTGACTCGACGCCGCTCTGCATTTTCACTGTCGACAGTGTTCTTCTTCCGACCGAGTTGTTCGGTACAGCTCCGTCTCCGGCACCGGCGATGGAGCCTGTGGCTTCGCCTGCCCCGGCCGTTAGTCCGGCCCCTGAATCTGCGGAGGTTCCGACACCCGCATTGTCGCCTCCGGCACCGCCGATGTCCACTCCGGAAGGAGCTCCCTCGGAAGGTCCAGCGGCTGAGTCGGAGAACAGCACGACAGATAATGCCGCCGGCGACGTGAAATCCCCGGCATTGTTGAAATCCCTAATCATACCGTCTGTGTCGGTAATTATCTCAATTTTCTTGTCTTAAGTCGTAGTTCCACCAGGTTTGTTAATTAATTTTTTGTTCTTAATTTCTACATTTTATTTTTGGAGTGTTTGTGTTGCTATCAGTTACCAAGAGAGGTTTTAGTTTATTTTTTTATATTTTGATTAATTGGAATTTGGAGGGTTCAATTAAACAGCTGCGCATTTTAGCAGTAGTGGTGGTCTGTGGTACCAAGAACACTCTGGTGGTGGTGGATTATGCTCTGTTTTTCAATTCTCTATTAGTGTTTTTTTTTTTTTTCTTTTCAATCTGTGATTTGTTTTGTGTTGGTGATGGTGGCGGAATCAGAGCGCATGGGATAATGGGATGGGGGGGTTTGTTTTCTAGGATGTGTGCGAGTGAGAGAGAGAGAGCGAGGAGATAAGGTTTGGGCCCACCTTTTAATGGTGGTTTTGCCTCTTGCCTCTTGGTTTTATACACAGATCTTTCCAGAATTTGGATATGTTTTCTGGTTGGCGAATGGTTTTGGTGAGACCATGAGAGCAACCCCTCTCTCTCTCTCTCTCTCTATAGTAGTATATAATATTATTATGATCATCACACACACACACGAGATGGTTCAGAAAGTGGTAGTCTAGCTGGTTTTTTTAGAGTAGTCTTATTTTGATGAGCAAAGGAATAGAATAAAGGTTGTCAATGGACAGCAATTTATACACCACATTCATCTTTCGGGGTAAGTGATATAAAGGAGGATTTGCTTGATATGGTTTTGGAACATTTATTATTATGTGCTTGTTCATTGACAATTTTAGATTCAGCTAATTATAGTGGGATTAATTTGGAATGGACCCTTTTCAAAATAGAATTAAATTAACATTGTAGGGTAACATGGAACTTTATATATTATATATATACACACACATTAATAATAGGTATTATATATATATATATTTTTTCCTAGTTGATATTCAATAACGTCTCAGGAGGCTTCAACCCTTAAGCTTCATATGACTAGGCCGCCCGTTGGTACATGTACTGTATAATGTACTCCTATGTAGTAACTATGTATTGCTTAATGCACACATTACAATAAAGTTTATACACCAATTATTGCGGTTAAGGGAAATTGAATCTTCACATCAACTTAGGTTTAGAAGCACAACCTCTTTTTACCCTTTTGTTGAGAAGTTATTTGTATGAATATTTCTCAATAACTTCTAATTCCTGAATTTTTCCTTTTCCTTTTTTAAATACTAGGTGTTCCGCATTCAACCCAAAAATTTTGAGTGTTCAAAATAATTTTGATATCGTAAAATTTTTTTATGTTTCTGCACTTGTGATGGGAGACAGGATATATGCATGTGGGTGGTGGTGTTAAATACCACTTGAGGAAGGGACTCTCAAAGTATGGAAATATTAAGAGTCGTCCAAACAGTTAATTCAGTTGGGAACATGAAATTGTAGTTGCAGGAATGGAAAGACATGTATGGAAAAACACATGGAACACCGTATATATACACACACAAGCTATTCCAGAGGGTGATTCTTATTAAAATTTTCTAATAATTGTCCGACGCATGTGAAATGGGATTATATGTGCCTCCTTGTGAATTATAGGGCGATTTAAGTGGCTCCAAAAATCTCAATAGTCAACAAAAAAAAATCCTTCTCTCTATTCATTTGGAAGCCACCAACAATATTTCCCATGAATTGTATGATACACGAATGATAAAATTGATACAAAGTGTTTATCCCGTATGTGCCTTTAATTGACGATATTAGGCCATTCGCAGTGGGTTAGCTAAAGCCCTTCTTTAGTGATTTGAGAGCCCAAGCAGTGGGCTAGCTTAATTGGGCGGGGTTCACTTCGGCTCATGGCCCGTCTAGCAGTATTTCGCGGGCTCGTGATTTGAGAGCCCAAGCAGTGGGCTAGCTTAATTGGGCGGGGTTCACTTTGGCTCATGGGCTGTCTAGCAGTATTTCGCAAGCCAGCCCGCGATCGCCTTTTATTTTTCAAACGGTTAAGGCACTGTAGAATTTTTTTTTTATTTTTTAAAAAAAAAACCCAAAAATAGGTTACTTTTAAATAAAAAAAAATTATTAAATAAAAAAAATATATTGTTTAGGCACTGTTTGTCCAAAAAACAAAATTATTTGGGCCAAAAATAAATTAAAAACCTTTTATTTTTTGTTTTTTTTTTCCCTTAAAATTTGTTTTTTTTTAAAAAAAAAAAATTTCTTTAAATTTTAAATGTGTACCACAAATAATGTATTTGGTCGTTAAGGCATTGTTTGGCTGATACAAACAGTGTCTTAATGGCTATAATTTTTTTTTTAAAAAAAAAAGGTTTAAAATTTCAAAAAATTCTAACTTTATTCAAAAAAAATTAATTAAAAATTTTAAAATCACTTTTCTTCTTTAAATACTGCAACTCCTACATTAATCCTTGGTCTATTTATTTTCTTATTCTAATTTAAGATATTGTATTGTTTAAGATTTTTTTAATTGTTTTTTTTTTTTTTAATCCATAATGGATAATGTATTGTTTCAAGTTATAATATCAATCCTAGTTTTTTTAATAATTTGCAAAAATATTTTTTTATTGAAAAATATTGCCGTTAAGAAAATATAGTCGTTACAAATATAACTATTAGGAATATTGCGATTAAAAAAATAGCCGTTAGGAAATTTTTTAAAAAAATAATAATTTTATGTATATATTTTTTTAGAGAGCGAAAATTCGGAGAGTCTGATGAAGTGCATGTTTCTAGAGAGCGAAAACTGTTAACATGACTCTTGGAATTGCTGATATGGCTCTTGGAAAAAGCTGAAGTAACATTTTTTTAGAGCCAAAATCCGAAGAGGCTGATGCTGATGACCTTAAGTGGGGTATATTGAATGTAGACTTAATTTTTGGCACTTTTTTTTTAATTTAATTTAATTATTATTATAAAGTGGCCCCTCTTAGGATTCAAACCTGTGTTAGAGCATCTCCAATGAGGCTGCCAGTTCAAAATATAGCAGGTGGGTTAAAATTGAGTTTTCCAATGGGCTGCTATATGGCCTGCCAAAATTTGTCTTTCCCATTTTTGATGCCAAATCTAACAAAACAAATAGCAATAACTATTTGACTTATTTTGTTGCTCTGTCTTCCCTCTCTCTCTCTCGCTCTCATCCATTTGTAACGACCGTCTCTCTCTCTATCATCCATCTGCAACGGCCGGCCATTATGGACGGCGACCGGCGCTTAAAGGCGACAAACACCACCTCCTGCTTCTGTTGTTTGATTTTTGTATTTTCTCTTCCCCTACAAACTTGGATTAGCAGTTGCAGAAAGGGAGGGGGGGCAAGCTTGAGGTTGAGAGACAGCGGCTAAAGCTTGCGAACGGCGAACCCGAACTGGAATAGCGGGTGATGGAAACTGAAAGATATGGATTTTGATTTTTTGAACAAGCTGAAGTGATACGCCGATATGGGTTTTGATATAGGTAATAGGTTTTGAACTTTTGATTCTTGCAGACAGATAGAAAAACTGAAATATATGGGTTTTAAACTTCTGATTCTTGTAAATTTTGTAGTTTGCAGTTGCAGAGAGAGAGAGAGAGAGAGAGGGCAAGTTCTCATAGTTGAGAACGAGAATAGAGATGGAGGTGAGAGGCTGAAATGATTTGCCCTATATATATATATATAATCAAATATATATAATATACATATATATATAATATATATAAATTTTCGAAAAAAAAAATTTATATACAAAAATTAATTCACAAATAGTGGTAAAAAAATTATAAAAAATTTGTTTTTTTTTTAGTCATTTTTTGACCAGATATTTTAGATTTTTGCTTCTTTTCAATTAGGTTTAATTTTAGTTTCCTTCTAATGTCTACAACTTCACTTAGAATGTGCCTAATATTAATATTACTGGTGCAAATATGAATGGTGGGAATGATAGTTGAAAAAGAATGGTGGTTGTGTCAAAAAATAACATTTTGTATGAAATGCACCATTAAAGCAGAATTGCTAAAATGTAACATTTTGACATGGTAGCACTTGTCAAAATATAGATTTGATATGCGAAAATAGCTTTTAGCATTGGAGATGGCCTTATGCATAGTATCAATTTTTTTCCCTAGCCATCCAAATGTTCCAAAAAGAAAAGTTCATATTGTCTTCTGATTGGCTCGAGAATCAAGATTAATCGATAGGAATATTACATTTAAAGCTGATAAATTCATATTTCACACACGGAAATGTCTTCGTAAGTAGTAATAATAGGGATTGCAGGAGATATTTTACATGGCATTTTCTATTTGGAAGTTTACATTTTGTGCATACATGTTAACAATAGCATTTTCAAGTTTTGCTTGTATTTTCAGTTTTCCAGTAATCCAAATATGTTGAGTTTGGGAGCAATTCGCATCTTTGAATTTAAAATTAGAAAAAATTTAATAATAGTTTTTATTTTATAAAATACATACAATTACTGATTTACGATGTAAGAAATATACCATTAATGTTGCATCTTTAACACGGAGGGAAATTAACAGTACTAAAAATGAATATCTGAATTGCCATTAATCTTTAACTAAAGCAATACCATCAACGAAAGATTGAACCTTTATGATGTGTAAGGGACTTTCTGGATTCGATCAACCATTTGATATGCAAGAATGGAATAGAATGAAATGTTCATTTCAACCATTTTTTTATTTGGTATACAATTTAAAGTGAAAATGACTATTCCATTGGAATAAAAATTCATTTCACAACTAAGCCTATGAAATGGTCATTTCATTCCCAAGTAAATTTCTTTTAAAAATCAACTTTCTAAAAAAATCTCATATTCCAAATCCAAAAACCACCACTGCCTTCCACCACAACCACCACCACCACCGACTTCCACTATAATCACTGCCGCCACCAAATTTCACCACTTCTCACAACTTTCCACCACCGCCTTCTTTTGCCACAATTACCACCGCGACTGCCTTTCACTATCGCCACAGCCTTTCACCACAGCCACCACCGCCACAGCCTTTCTCACCGCCACCATCTTCCGCCGCCACCATCTTCCACCGCCGCTGCCTTCCACAACCACCACTGCCACCGCCTTTCACTACTACCACCGCCACCGCCTTCTACCACCACCACCACTGCCACCGCCTTCTACCACCACCACCACCACTGCCATCGCCTTCTACAACCACCACCTTCCACCACCACCATCGTTTTCTACAACCACCACTGCCATCACCTTCTACAACCACCACCATTACTTTTCACCACCACTGCCGCCATCGTCTTCCACCACCACCACCGCCATCGCTTTCCGCCAACGTTTCCACCTTTCACCACCGTCACCATTGCCACCGCTTTTCATCACCACCATCGTTACCGCCTTTTACTATTGTTGTCACAGCCTTCCACCACCACCTCTAATGCCTTCCACCATCTCCACTGCCTTCCACCACAACAATCAACTCCATTAGATTCCACCACCGCCACTACACCGCTATCTCTTTCCATCACCACCACCACGCTACTGCCACTGCCTTCCACCAACACTATTGCCTCAATCGCCGCCTTCCCACCCTACCACCTACACCACTACCGTTTTTCACCTACACCACTACCGTTTTTCACCTCCACCACCATCATCATCACCATCCACCACCGCCACTGCCTTCATTTATTTTTAAAAATTTATAGAAGAATGTCATTTTATTAATTTAATTTATTTGTTACTAAGAGTGATATTTTGGAGAACTCAATTTGAAATTTATTACATTCTAAATTTTAAATTACTCCAACCAAACATTAGAATTGTTATTATCATTTCATTGCTACACATTTCATATTTACAACCAAACAATTCCATTCTCATTCTCACTTGCATTTCATTCCATTTCTGCACACCAAACACAACATTAAGTCTCTCATCATACCATGGTCTAATTGTGTTCTACTACTCTTACCATATAAAGTTATAAAATTTGAATATATATATTTAAAAAGATGTAACTAAGTTTTGAAGAAATTAGATGTTCAAAGAATAATCTATAAGAATAAAAATTCAAGATTTAAGTATAAAGAATTAGAAAAAGAAAAAGGTTTTTCTGTTTTTTTTCCTCCAAGCAGTAAACCTTAAGCAGAAGAGGAAATATCCTCATTAAGTACAGAAAGAAGCCATGACAGCCAAACTTGCCAATGCAAGTCTCCCTCCCCTTGATGAAGCGCCCACTTACCACTTTATGAGCAACTTTGTTACAAAATCTAGGACACCATAATAGCTCAAACCCCAGATTTTTAAGCAACAGAGACCCAATATCCTGAGTAATAGCTATACAAAGAGAGTTGGATGGCTGCAAAAGAAAGAGGTTGATAACGATTACAATTATATAAATATGTATAGATTCAGGTGGGCCGATCCTATCAGCCCAACTCGCTGAAAGTTTGGGTTGGGTTTGAATTAGTCACCTAGACTTCAATGTAAAGAATGACTCTGTGAAAGTTTGGGCTGGGTTAAAATTAGCCCGTCCAAGTTGCAATCGCTGGATCATCAAAGACACAGAAATCTGTGTCCTCCTCAATCCTCTATAATAATATATATATATATATAGTTAAATCAAACACACACAAAGATGATCATATGCAAGTTTCAAACACCCAATCCCAGTTTAAATGTAATAGTAGTTGCATCCAAAATAAAATCAAGCTAGATGCAACACTAGATGGGTATAGAGTATAAACTTTTTCTGGACACATTTGTGTGATTTATGTTCATGATCTGAAAATATATATTCATGATTTAACCTATCACCAGACCCCAATTTTGCTGACTTATAAAATTAAAAAATTTCTTCATTTTATTATTTATACTAATACTAATGTTATTGAGTCAAATGTATTCATGAATTGTTTTTTCATTTGACAATGAAAATATAAAACAAGAATGTCCAAACATATGTTCACTATATTTGGTAAGTTAGTCCTCCAAGTTAATGATGTACGTTAGAAAAATATTGTGATATTAGGCTTATATTTCAATATTTTCCCAACATGTATCATACCTGCTTTTGCTTTTTTTTTTTTTAGTAGTTGCAATCTTATCTTTTATATGTGTGTGTGTATCTCTCTCTCTCTCTCTCTCTCTCTATATATATATATATATATCGATCTAGTGTGCCTTGATAAATTTCATGACCTAAGAATCTTATTTTTGTATGACAAAATTTAAAAATTGGTTTGGAAAGAACTAAACCAGTCTTTTGAATGATCTGGTAAAAAGGTTTTAGTCTTTTAGATGCTTGAAATGTTGATCTATAGGTGATGAAAATATTAAAACATCATCAATATAAACTGTTGAAAAATTTGTATTGGAATTGAAAATTTCATTAAGCCCTTTATGCAATGAAAAATGCAGAAATAGAAAAATGAATGCCAAGGGTGGTAATAAATTACAAACCTCTTAATACAACTCTACGATAGATTAGATATCCTTTTCCGAATAAAATTAAAAAAAAATACTATATTAGCAAGGTTAATCAATGCAAAAGTACTATATATATATATATATATATATATATATATATATATATATATATATATATAATTTGCTCTTAATTAATGTTCCATGAGGTTGCGCGCCTACTTCATAAATTTTCCTTTCCATCAAGCTTATACAAAAGCCATGCAAATATTCGTATATGTTATGATGGTAGGATTCAGAAGTGTGATGATGATCATGCATGAGGGCGTGTACTAATCTTACAGGCAATCGATTGCCCTATATAATAAATATCATTGAGTAGCAGAAAACCCTAGATTTCTATTTTGAATTGCAGGTGATGGTGAAATGGACCGCATAGTTGACGGTGAGACGACCATGATTGATGACTTACTTTACCATGCCAATGCATGTGAAACTAATGCGTACCTCATCGATCATGTCATTAAACGAAAAATAATAATAATATCAAATATTCAAAATATCTTAAAAGTAAAATTATATTAGTAAGTCAAACCACAAATGTGACAGTTTAATTTAGAAAAAAAAAAAAAATTCAATTGACATCTGACAATTGAAATCTTTTACTAATCTTTTCCTTCCACTCCTTGGCATAATACACTTCTTATTTAAATGAATTGTTTGTATGGTTGACGTGTGAATACATCCTTCAAAGCTACAACTAAATTAGCAGATATTTAGGCACAATCCCAATTAAAATGTTTCATAATTTTTATACTCTCTCTATATATTTTCTTGTCCGACATTAAATAGCCTTTATACATACAGTAATATATGTTTGTATTACCCACTAAAATTATTTGGTAGGGTACAGTGTTATAAACACTGAAATATCCTAAGAATGTGTTTGGCAACATGAAATTAAAGTTTTGGAATTGAAATTGGTAAAATTAGAGAAAATTTTGGTTTAGTTTTCTTAGTTGTTTTTTATCAATTTCACCGATTTCAATTCCAAAGTTCCAATTTCATGCCTACCAAACATAACCTAATGACTTTTTATTTATTTATTTATAAAGGACTTGCAATTTCAGATGACTTTTTTGTTTTTTTTAAAAAGGACTTGCAATTTCAGATGATTTTTTTGTTTTTTATTTTATTTTTTAAAAGGACTTAGCAATTTCAGCACAAAACCATGATGTTAATACAGTTGGTAAATTGAAATAGTCAAATATGTGGGAGAGCACAAACAGAAATCCATCAACACAAAATTCAACAGGTATACATGTCCATACATAGGGCAATTAAAACATTTTTGAATATAGGGGGTATTTCATTTCTTTATTGACTACCCCTCATCTCTACTCTGGTTGCATTGTGAATATACAAGCAGTAAGTGAAGATTAATGGTCTCAGTCCTTATCAATTGGCTCCGCACAAAGTCCATAAGGGTATGATGAGGAAGTGAAGTCCCCCAACCCATGTATGCATTCATTCATATGCATACATGGGTTGGGGGACTTCACTTCCTCATCATACCCTTATGGACTTTGTGCGGAGCCAATTGATAAGGACTGAGACCATACATGGGTTGGGGGACTTCACTTCCTCATCATACCCTTATGGTTATATATATGTGATTGTGTATGCACTGAAGTCCCCCAACCCATGTATGCTTTCAAATATACATATCTATTATATATATATAAATATATATATATATAATATGTATGTGATTGTGTATGCACTGTGTACACACTTCCACGACTATATATATATATGTAATATTTTCTTTTTTTATATAAAATATATTCTTTTATTTTTATTTTTTGATGTTTAGTAAAAATCTAGATCAAGGTTAAAATCAAGTCCATCAGATGGAGCGTGTAAAATAAACTCTTAAAAATTGACGAATAAGTTCTTTTTTTAGGTTTAAAATTTTTTTTTTCGTAAATATTTTACGACAATCAAACACCAGAAAATACATAAAAATATATATATTTTACATCGGAGCCGAAATGAAGCCATTTTTTCCACACAAGTGTCATCTAATTGTATAAATAATAGTGGCATTTTTTAAAGAAATGATTGGGACAAGCATTTTCTCTACCATTTTCTACAGTACGCCCAGTGGCATTTCAATTACATAAAAAGCCCTGGTGCTAGATTCAATATAATACCATAGTCCCTGATGAGCATTGGATCCAAGACAACTGGCCAATTTAGAGACCATGTGAAGTGGCACAGATGAAGGTGGACAGATATATAAATATCACCATCTTACCTTCTTCATCACCATCATCATCCCATTTGTAGGATGTGTGTGTGTGTGTAATGATGATGATGATGGAGAAGAAGATGAAGCCAAAATAAGGGTTCAATTTCCAAATCAATGAGCAAAGCTTTGGTACTCAATTACATGTAGAACAGGGCGAAAGAAGGAACAGCTCGCATTAAATACACTTGTGTGGTGGCACCTGATTTGCACATGCAAACCGTGTGAAATTTTCTCTTGTTTTTTTTTAAGAAAATAAAAGGTTATGGGAAGTAATTTATAGTTTTGCTTAACTGAGTATGAAACATTAAATAAAGTCCATCCATGTTTGATATTGTGATGATCAGATTAGTTGCTCATTTGTCTCAATATAGATGCATGTTTAGGAGAAATTAGTAAAGATAATATCCCAGACATTTGGTCCTTTCTGTACCATAGTTACCAGTTTGGGAAGCATGTAGGGTTCTCAGTAAACCATACTTCCAAACATCACTGCAAATGAGAATCTACAGCAATCAAAGCAAGAGAACAAAAACATGAGACTCCTAACACAAAAATGAATTTGAGTAACATCAACTGGTATATATGAATTAAACCAAACTAGGAGATTGAAACATGAAACTATAAAAGAATACGATACAATGCATCCAAGGAATAGAAATTCGTTCTATTAGCATTCTAGCTTATGAGTTTTAGGTTTAAGAATCATTCTTCTTACCTTACCTTAGACCTGATGAGCCAACCCCCTGGGGTTATTAGCCTAGTTCAAAGATTACATCAAGTTGTTCTCTACATGATGATACCATTTATTTGATTACTACACGTGACAATAGTTCCATTTTAGCATAACAATGGTAACATTTAAGACCACAGACTGTCAAGAAAACAAAAGGAGAAGGTTCTAAGATTCAAAAAGCAACATCATAAAGTTGTGGGGCGCTTGGTCCTTTTCTGTGTGCCCACCCAAGAGTCTTAGACATAAATTTTGTAATAAAAAAAAGGCCAAAAAAGGACCTGAAAAAACTCTCCTCCTTCACCACCTTCTTTAGATGGGGTTGCTCCTTGCTGGCCAATGTAACAAGTCTTCATGCCATTATTGCTATCAAAAGCCTCTCTCTCTCTCTCTCTCTCTCTCTCTTGCAAACACAATACCCTGCTGTATATATAATTCATCCTTTTCTCACTTTCTACTCATTCAGCTCTTACCCATAACCTAAAAACTCTATTTCTCTTTCTATTATCCATCTCTCTCTCTCTATCTCCCCCCAACTGAGTTCTAGTTGAAAAAAATGTGTGTGAATACATCAGAATTGAATCCATATCATCTGCTAGATTTCACTGTCCACCAGCAACATCAATGGAAGAGACCTAAAGTTCGAATTCACCGGCTGAATAGGTCTATTGTCTGCAACCTCTCTCTCTCTCTCTCTCTCTCTCTTTCTCATAATATATAGTTTATAATGTAACAGGAGGAGGTGGTCGCCAAAAGAAGCAAAAGTAAAGGCAAGGGCGTGGAAAAGAGAGATGCAAATGAAGAACTTGAAGCTGTACATAAAGAACAAAAGCATTGTTGAGGAGAATGAGAAGCTGAGAAAGAAAGCTCTTTTTCTTCACCAAGAGAACAGAGCCTTGATATCCCAACTCCAAAAGGTCTCTGGCTCCTACAACCACTTGCCTCACAACAACAAGCACTAACATCAGTGCATATTAGTATAATCTAGAACAAGAAGAAGAAGATATGAATATATAAGGATTATGTTCTTTATCTTCTTGATAACAAAGTCTTGGTTTTTTTTAACCTTTTGTTTTAAATAAGTATGTCTTAATAATATGGTAGAGAACAAATAAAGAGAAATGAGTTTTATGCTCATTTTGATTAGAAGTTGAGTGAGAGATAGTATTTGGTGGGGTTAAATATACCAGAATCATGTATTTGCTCCTGATTTTTATGCTTAGTTGAGCTGAAGCTGCTGAAGTGCTTGGTTGGAAAATGCCTTGAGCATGATGAGTGTGAATCCGAAAACTACGATGTACGGAGAAAAAATAGGACTGGTGGAACAGAATTGATTAGAAAAAAAAAAAAAAAAAAATTGCTTGTACATAAATTTAGAGAAATTTATTATCATTCCCCATGGTATGACACAGTCAAAATTGAACAATTCAATCATATTTCGTGAAGCACTCGATCTAATTAGAAACAAAAGGAAGCTTTTAAGATCCTGCCTATTCTTTTATGAAACTTGAAAATGTTAGTGCTGTTTTTAAAAAGTTATTAAACTATAAAGGAGAACTCTAGGCCTGTCTTTTTTCTTTTTCTTTTTTTTTTCTCTCTCAATTCTCCAGAAAACAATTTTCAACAACTTACAAAGCAGAAAACAGTTTTAAGAGAAATTTACAAGTGTTATATTAACTAAGTTTTGAAATAACTTTTAAATAAACTCATTTTACCTTCAGAATTTCATCAGTGAACCAAATGGCCCTACCTATCCAGGCCCCAAGTCATATATAGCTGTAACAGGCACAGTTGAGTGAAGGGTCTGTTCTTTGGGAGTCCTACATAAAACACAATCTAAAACTGAGGAAGTTAATCCAGAAAGACAATTATAAGTAATTATAATAACTTGCACAAGACCAAAAAACAGCTATGCTGAAAGGAACCCACTAGAAATGCTACAAAACTCATTGTAAACACTACTGCCAGCTCAAATAGGCAATTATATGTATGTGCCGATTCCACATGCACAAGGGATTTACAAGACTGAAATTTTTTAATGAGGACAATTCAGTGTGTGAAATCACTTTATCATACTTATCAATCTATATTCTTGTTTAATTACCTTGAGACTTGCCTGAAAACCTACAGGTATTCTTTCTTGTATACCACATGCATCAAGCACAGAATCTCCAACTCATAGAAACTTCCTTTTACACATTATTTTCCACTTCACTAAGCTCTCCTTTGCATACCCTTTTCATAATTCTACATTTTTATTATTGTACTCGTTTTTATATTATATACAATAATATTCACGCATCAACATTAAAGACCAAAGCTACATTATTTTCTCGTTCATAAAGGCAACGGTCACTGCCCACCAAAACTTACATTTCAGAACCAAGGAGAAGGATTTAACACTAATTGTCCAACTGCTTTATTAGAAGAACACAAGCCGAGTCGGCTTGTATATCATTTTTCTTACAAGAGTAGTTATAAACTTTAACCACAATAACCATAAAAAATAAAAATAAAAATAAAAACATTACAATGAAGATCATATTTTACACACACACACACACAAAAAATAAAAATAAATAAATAAATAAAAATTACGACTATAAAAAAATAAAGAAAGCTGTGGAAAGAAAATTTATGATCACATGTTGTACAACAGCATGCAGAAATGATAAATTCATGGACTTCATACATGATACAATCAAAAACCTTTCAATTATTCGGCTAGGGAGCGACTATGATTGGAGCTTCAACCTGCATTTTCAGACAATTGAACTCCAAAGCTAGAATTGGCTTCGATAACATCACAGATATGCTGAGATTTCTTTCTTTTTCTCCGACCTCTCTGGTTGTAGGATCCATGAAATCAGAATTTTGCCATTCAGAAGACTGTTCTGCGTCATTTTTTGGTATTAGAGACGGCCCCAACACCTTTGCTGGATGCACTGGTCTCATCCTAAAGGAGAAATTAAGCACAAGATTAACAATTTGATGGCCGGCATTTGATGTCAAAACATTGAAGATGCTGAAACTTATTGTAGCAAGAACTAAGCTTAAAGTTCGATTTAGCTGGAAAAGGGAGCTCATTTAAGACTGAATATCCTTGATCTTCGTTTCAAGATTCAGTCGGTTTAACCATTCTATTTTTTCTCCTACCTCACCCCTCTAGGATGTATCAACAAAAAGGAAAAAAAAAAAAAAGAAAGAGAGAGAGAGAGAAATGCCATTTTATAACATAAATGTTTCCTATGTAACCGAATCATCCCAGAACACAAAAAATATAGATCATGGACAAGTACCTCGCTATAAATGCTCTATTAATTAGTAATGGATTTATTCCATTTTCGGCAGTGTTCATTTTTGCATGTAGTTTATTTCAAATAATCATAAATTAAGCACTGGCCAACTATGGTTGGAGTGGTTCCAAGTTCAACCTGTAAATCCCTTTCAGAAACAGCTAAGATATTGTATCAACATAGCATTGTGACACCTGTTAGTTCTCAGGGCACAAGCATCAATCACTGGGCTTTGCTTTTAACCCCAGGTGTACCTTAGCATTTCCTTTGGGGAGATCTAGCAGTTAATGTTTACAAAGTGTTAACAACCCATCTACTCTAACAGCTTATGTTGTTAGCGAGGGTGTAACTTTAATATTTATATCCTTCAACTCGCCTCACGTGTTGCCTTCTTTTGGTCCAACACATGTTTCAGTTTTTAATTATCAGGGTGATGGTGAGGTTTGAACTCTAGACCTTTGGCTCTGATACCAAGATAACAACCCATCTACTTTAAAAGCTTAAGTTGGTAGAGAGGGTGTAACTTTAATATTTATATCCTTCAACACAAAGATTGAGAACCATAAAGCAAAAATTTAGAGGAAGAAACCTGCATTCAATCTGGCAAGAGTACTTAAGAAGGTTTGAATTATACTCTGTTCGGCCGCTGAAGTTTCACAGAAGAAGAACAATTAGTCTTCTGGTACAACACATTCAGGGGGCAAAAAAAAAAATCTAAGTAGGATATGAGTATATGCAAATAATTGCATAGATTACCTAAAGCTTGGAAGTGACATCTTGATGACTGGCCCCAGGAACTTGTTGGGATTTTGCTCAGGCACTGCCATCACCAAGCACGAAGCAGAAAAATTATCACAAAAACCTTTTGAATGCATAAATAAGAAGTTATAATTCTTCTCTACTTTAGGCATCAAAATTATTCAACAGAAAGTATGACTATAGAGCTGAACTGAACTGAGTAATCGTGTTAGAGGGTTGGCTATTGTAATTGTAAAGTTTATGTTCTTAAGTGTGGTGACTTATCCATCATAAATGGAGGAACGTCAAAAAAAAAAAAAAAAAAAATTATGGAGTTATATACCAAAAGAAGATGTAGATCTAACTCAAATCTGCTGTGAAAAAGCATTTACCAGATCTTACTGTCTTAGATAGCATCTTTTAGGGCCTGTTTGCTAATGCTTACACTTTCTTATTTTTACTTTCTGTAAAAGTAAAATCATACTTTTCATTCCTTAAGTCGAAATAGAAAGTAAAATGATGTTTAATAAGAAGATTTTATTTTTAATATTTTAAAAGCAAAAAACAGAAAGTAAGTTTAATAATTTTGATTTTAATTTTATTTTCCCTGCTCTCTCTCTCTCTCTCTCTCTTTTTTCTTTTCTTTTTTTTTATCTGGGTTTGATTATGATGAGTGCAGATTTTAGCATAATGATAAATTAGAACATCAGAAAAATGGTTGTGAACCAACCAATTGGCAGATTCATTACTCTGGTTGATTCAGTGGGACTAGAGACCATGAAACTACCACCTCTGCATCAACTTTCACACCCATTTCGTCAAAGAGTTCCTCAAATCAAGATTCATTTACGGTCTCTTACCTCATAAATTCATGCGGGTTGTCTCCAGAAACTAGTATTTCTGCTTCTGAGAAAATACACTTTGAAACCCCAGAAAAACCGGACTCAGTCATTAGGCTACTCAGAAACCATGGATTCTCAAATACCCAGATGGCCCTTCTTGTGAGGAAACATCCACTGCTGCTTTTAGCCGATCCTGATAAAACCCTTTTGCCTAAACTTGAGTTTTTTCAGTCTATTGGGGTTTCAAGATCTGACCTCGCAAAACTTATTTGTGCAACCCCAAACCTCTTGGCAATAAGCTTAGAGAATCAGATTGTACCCAAGTATAATTTCCTCAAGAGTGTGCTTCAATTCAGACTAAATCCAAGGAAATATGTGAACAAAGGGAAGATAAAGAGAAATTGCTACTGGAGAGGAAAAACAAACAAAAGGAAAAAAAGAAAGGCCGCCTTAGCTTCTGAGATTGGCGCTTGCTCTTGTCCTGATTCGGATTGTTTTTAGCTTTTTTTCTTTGATTACCAATTCTTCTTGGGCTGTGACAGTGGTTGAACAACAGTGAGCTTCACGAATTCAATGGGAAAGGACGTGAAAACACAGCTTGTCGCCGATGATGGAGAGTCGACTTCGCCTTCTCCGATTCGTCTTTATGTGACTGGTTCAAGTTGATTTGGGTATATTATTGATGGGTATGAGAGAGGAGAGAGATGGTTGTGGCAGTGGCTATGGTGGGGAGGAGGTGGGTGGAGGTGATGGTGGCGGCGGTAGGCCGGTGGCCATGGTCGGGGGAGGCAATGTGGAGCGATTGGTGATAATAATTTTTGAGTTTTTTTTTTGATAAATAATGCTACAGTAGATGAAGTACTTCTTGTAAACAATGTAAGAAGTAGAGAAAGTAACAAATCCTCACTTTCTCTTTCCTTCATTAAATCTGAAAGTACTTTCTAAAAGGTAAAAAGTTAAATTATATTACTAAACATAATTTTCACTTTTACTTCACAATTTTAGGAATTGACAGTAAAATCAAAAAGTAAAAACGTTACTAAACAGGCCCTTAGTTAGTGCGTGAATGCATACACATGAAAACCAACTCATAGAAGGAAATAGTCCATCACAAGATTAGATAACAATATGAATGTAATATGTTAAACCAACTCACCAGCAATACCAAGGTTGATGGCACAGATATCTGTTGCAACAGGACCCTTGATTTCAGAAACTTGAACATTTTTACAATTCTTTGGACTAGAAACAGTAGAACCCAGACCAATCATGTTCAGGAGACCATTGATTTTACTATTTGATTGCCTTGGTATTTCTGTAATTCTCTGCCACAGAAAGAACCAAGTTACATAAAACATTTGAATTCTTGTTTTAAGATAGTGAACAAATTTGGCTGCTAATATGGATGACAGTGGCTTGTTCACAATTCTTTTATAGCAGAAAAAAGCATCTCTAACACACCTTAGGTAGCCCTATAATGGCACACCTGGATCCATGTGCCTAATTTGTGGAGATAGGATGAGCCTAGCCGATGTGATAGAAAAGAACCCTTGTTTGAGAAAAGATGACCATTTCAAAGAATCATGTATATCAAGCAATTAGGAAAACCACATGTTTGAACATTGATATATAATTCTAATTAAGAAAATCAGATGTTTAGATTTCAAAATATCATCACAACAACAACGTATTACTTAGCTTAAAACCTACCTTTGAAAACTTGGCCACTTGACTTGGAAGTCCTACGTCCTGCAAGTATGAATTCAAGCAAGATAATGTTGATAATGTAGAAATACTATGTTCTTATCAAATAACATCAAGCAAACACATTCCCAATTTGCAGTCAGCAATCCAAAAAATTTCCCTCTGATCACTTTTTCCTTTTAGAAAATGCCAGAAAATATGGGTAAAATTTTGCAAGTGTCAAAAAGTAAGGAGAAATCATCATTCACATTCTTCATCAAGTTTCTATTAGAGTGAAATATAGAAAATCAGAATTCACATTTAATGTTTTTTAGCTTTCCACCTTTCGCCCGTGGAAGCATGCCTCATCACTGTTTACAAGCACCCTAGCAGCCCATCTGTTGACAAAAATAACTGAGAATAATCATTGTAGAAAAGAAATACCTTTAAGTAATAGTTCCATGCCGTGCCGATTTGTTTTCTGACTCAAATGAATCGAACCAGCCTTGCAAGGCTGGGGCAAGCATGCATTAGGTTAAATGCTCTACTTGGTTCCTGTTTCTGATTATAAAAGATAGTACGCTCATATTGGGTTGTATAATGCTTTGTGTCTTATTAGTTATATTTTTACTTCTTAATTTAATCAAATAAGTTAACAAACAAAACCATATATCCTAGTTACAGAGTTGACTGATCAAACATGAGTTTCTAATAGTTGAATGAACTAATCTGGACTCTTGCAGTTGCCTCGATAGCTCACTGGATTAATGCCTCCCGTGGACCTTGGAGTGCCAGGTTTCGACTCTCTACATCTACTAATCTAACATCTAACACTTCTTGCCTTGAAAATAATAAATAAATAAATAAATAATCTTGACTCTTGAATGGTGGATCTCCACTTGATTTGCAGAACCAAATGCATTTTGGCATGTAGGCATCAAAATGATATGCCAATGAGCCCATACATACAGTCCCGACTTGTAAAATGTTGTAAAAGGTATGCCTGACTTATAAAGTTTTCAAACAGGCTACCTTTACTAGCACAGAAATCAATCGTACCTATCTCTTTAAGACAATCTTTTGCTATTCCATTAACATGAACCAGAAGAGAGTGGTGGAAACTTACCCACAAGATGTAGGTGGGTTCCATACAATTCCTGCCATCACCACAAGCTAAACAAATAAAATAAAATAACCGAGTTACTACACTGGCTGACAATTAAATAAGCTTAAAGCACTATGTTTTTCATTATCTGGTTCCCTGACAAAACAAATATATATATATATATATATATATATATACAAGAAGGCTCTCATGCAGTCCAAAAGAACGGATTTTTCAGCGGACCAATAGTCAAATGGTCAATTACACGTTATTACTTTATCAGACCTAACCATAGTTAATATTTATTACCTTAATAGTCAATTTACCATAGTTACCTTAATAGTCAATTTATCATAGTTTTCACGCATTACAATTTCTTTTAAATTTTATGCACAAATACAATTAAATATCCAATCTCATCATCCCAATTTTGGAAATATTTTATGGTATCAGAAAATCCACGTTCAAAATTTTAAAATATCTCAAAAACTATTTCTATTACTCAACTTCTTTTTTACTTTTTTCAGTCGTTGAAAATAATCATGCAGAAACATTTTGGCAAAGCCATGTCAAGTGCACATAACACACACACACCCCATTTACCACTTCACAGTTTCTCCAATTTAGATCGTTATTAACAAGAACTTTAATACCACATGTCTAGCAATTCATGGTATTACTTGCACAGGTATATCAAACTAAACCTTATTTATCAATTTGCAATGTAAATTGGAAACCCCTTCTCATGCCATTAATCTATCATATGCTTCCAATATAACAATTGGTTCCTGTACTCTAGATATATGTGGGACAATTCTTAAATTAGTTTCCGAATGATGCTCAATTTCTAATCGAAAATAACTAAGATCGCATTGCTGGGTTAAAAGAACAAATTGAGAACGCAGTGTGGAATAATTACTGAATAAGCTTTTTTCATGGGTTCAAAGGATACCAATTTTTTAGGGTTCGTGAATAAGCTTTTTTAATTTTTTTGCTCTTTTAATTTTTTTTCTTTTCAATTTAGGGGGATTTTTTCATAAGCAATGATTACAAATTTATAAACAAATTGACTGTTAGAGATTGTAAGGAAAATGGAAGAGATTAAGGGGAGAAATATTAAATAAAGGTATTGACTAAATATAGTAAATTGACTATTAAGGTAGCAAATATTAACTATGGTTAGGTCTGATAAAGTATCATGTGTAATTGACTATTTGACTATTGATCCACTAAAAATTCCGTTCTTTTGGACCGCATAAGAGCCTGCCTGTATATATATATATTTCAAAATATTGATAAATTAATACACTTGCAAATTCAGATGTTTCAACTTAATCAAATTTCTAACAATAGCAGCGCCTCATTTAGTGAACTCCTGGGAGCTAAGAAAGCACAACTCAATCCAAAGAAATCAATTTGAAATTAGGATATACAACCTCTTCAAAGCTTCCAGCAGGACTGTCATCATAACTGGCAAGAAAGAAGCCGCCAAGAGTATATCTGCCAAGTAAAAACTCACGTTAGTTAATGAGAAAATAAATTCTTTGAACTCTATAATCACCTGTAAACCCTTTGGCCATTATTATAATAACAGTAATAGAAACAGCAGTTATAACATGAATACCCAAAAGCTTCAACTAATCTGAACTCTTTCGGAATGAAAGCTCGAGCAGTTTCCGATTTCACAAGATGTAGCTGGTACAGGGCACTGAAAACAGAAAACAGATAGTTTTATAGAACTGAGGAAAAGAAACAGTTAACTAAAAGAATGAGAATCAAAAGCAATTAATCCAAGAATGAAAGAGCACTTGCCTTCCTTTAAATACCCATGGAGGTTTCTCATATCCTGAACAAGATTTTGTCTCCTTAACTTCCGTGGTTGTTTCCTTAACTTCCATGGATTTCAGTTAACACTAGAGAATTTAGATTCTCAAATGGCAAGGAACTGCAAAATAATGGAGAGTCCAAACTGAAAAGGTTTGAGCTCCATCAGTGCAATGCCTATATAATTAAAACAAACAAACAAACAATAAACAGAACAAAATCCATGCTTTTGTAGAAAGAAGAAGTTTATATAACACCAACATAACGTCGTCGTTGGACTAAAATCCCCATAATGTCATTGTTATCAATCACAAAAAGCTCAACAATAAAACCAATAGTCCAGACAAACAGAAATTGTACAATAATTCTAACATGCATCACAAGGAAGTGATGATAGGAAGAGTGGAGCTTGATAATACTATACACCTTAGCCCAACTTTGCGAATCAAACTTTTGGGGGATATTGTATTTTCACACCTGTAATGTAGCCATAATTGTATAGGAGTATAGTGGGGGGCGGTGGTTCATTCTAAACTTCGTAATTTTCGTTGCTCTTCATCATAGTGAAAGCCCTGCAACTCTATGAATGTAGCAAGGTTTTGGGTGAATCACATAAATATATATGTTCTTGTTTCTTTTTTTTCTTTTCTTTTTTCTTCTCTGTTAATTTTTGCAACAAGTGACTCAATGCCTTCATAGCACATAAATGGCAATTTCAAGCTGTAGTATCTACTACATATATGAAGGAACCATTGATAGGGTGTTCTCAGTCACTAGTTAAAATGCTTAGGGCCACTATTATCTACCCCCAGTACAAGAGTTTCAAATGAATTTAAAATTTGTGAGGAAAAAGAACAAATGGCCTGGGTTCAGCAAATTGAAACCCCTTCCCTTCATATTTACAATAAGGATATGACATCTAAGTTGACATTTCAAAGGCTCCGAGGGCTTAGCAAGAAAACCAAATGATTATTTCCATAATTATCAGATATTGGAAACACTATATACACCAAAGAAGTAAAAGAAAAAACAAAATTAATAAAACCCACTTGGGACAATATTGTATAATTCCCACTTCAGAGACAAGATTGGTTCTTTACTTGAATAGTTACTACAAAGACACAGTATGAGAGAGAGAGAAGAATAATGGTATTGAGATTTAAAGATGGAAGAAAAATAACTTACATAGATTGAAGCTACTGGCTGTAATTCCAGAAACTGTAGATGGGAAACCCAGAAAGCGTTGGTTAGTTACTTGTGAGGGTGTGAGTGAGTGGATCGAATATTGTTGAAGAGAATGAGAGAAGCTGAGAAACATACCTTTTTTTTCCCTTCTCCAAGAGAACAGAGAAGATCAGTCTATGCATATTTTATTATTCAGAACAAGAACAAGAAGATATGAAGATGTAAGAATATTTCTGATCTTTATCTTCTTTTTTCTTTTCTTTTCTTTCTTTATTTATTTTTTATTTATTTTTTTATTTTAGGTCTGTTCTTTATCTTCCTGATAAAAGAGTCCTCTGGTCATTTTATTATTATTTTTCTTTCTATTTTTCACTTGAACAAATAAGGATAAATAGATTTTATGCTTGGTGAGGGTACTGGATGTACTAGAATTAGATGACTACTAGAATCATTTACTCCATATGCTTTTATTCATATGCTTCGCTTAAAAGTGGTTGATTGGGAAATGAAAATTACGGGGAAATGGAAAAGGACTTGGAACAGAATTGATTGATTGAAACAAAAAAAAAGTTAGAATATGTTTCCTTTGAATCTTACTCTTGAGTGACATAGATTTGGGATTAGAAAAATATTCCTTCCATTCTACGTAGTAAATTTAAAACACGTGCTCAGTAATCTTAAGGGCACAGTAATTTTGTTGACATCTAATTGATTCGATAGTATTTTAAGTAGGTGACAAATCTAATTGATTCAATAATAAGAGGAATCATCATTTTTACACAAAAATAAATAAATAAATAATTAAATTAAATTAATTAAATAAATAAATAAAGGACAAGACCACCACGAAGAAGTACATTGAAAATAAAACACTAGAATGCTAGAAGCCATTTGTGCGACTTGCAAGAGAGAAAAAATTTCTCTGATCCTATTTTAGTTGATCTTAGTAGCAAACAGTAGCTCTAACATTGCTGCAATACTCAACCACAAAAGCCTGTATACATCAACTTGCAGGTAGATTAATTTATGGGAAGCTACATAGCCATAAATTTCAAATGTCCAAAAAACAACACAGTATATTATACAGAGGTTTTTGCCTCCAAAGTTTCAGTAATAAACAAAATTCATTATTAAGGAAAAGGGTAAAACCCAAACTGGCAATAAAAAACAAAGCTCTCTGGCATGAACTAGAACTACCACCTTAATATCGACCCACCAAAATGAACTCATCGTCATCCATGACCTTAACATCTTTTTCTCCTACAAAATTCTCCCGCCCAATTTGCTTCACTAAATTAACAAATTCTACTCTCTTTGCCCGAGGGAGTGGTACATAAGGTAGCCGGAAAACAGGCCTCACAACCCCGAGCTGTGCTAAAGCTGTGTTTACGGCAATGGGATTTGGCTCGTCAAAAAGCCACTCAACCAAAGGCACGAGCTTTGTGTTCAGAGAGGGGTTCTTCCCCCCAAACATGAGTTTTCGCATTAAACCTGGTACCAAATTGCTCGTCACTGATATCACTCCAGTGGCACCATGTCCCCACCTTGCATCGTGACACTGATCATCGTTCCCACTCCACACCACAATCCCACTGTTTGTGTACTGTTCGACCCGGTCATTTCCAACGCACTCCTTTACACCGGCCAAATTAGGGCTCTGTGCTATGGTGTGAATCACACGTGGAGGAATATCTTGACCGGTTCGTGTGGGCACATTATAGATTATAGTAGGGCCCATTGGAAGTACACTTTCAAAGTGAAAAACAAGGCCCTCCAAAGAGGTTTTGCCATAGTAAGGATTGATGTGAAGGGCAGCATGCATTCCAACAGCAAAGCCTTGTTCAGTGGCATGAATTGCTTCCCTTGTTGAGTTACTTCCGGTGTTCCCAATTACCTTGATTGATCCACCAAAACAGTTAACCGTGTGACCAATAAGCATTATGTGTTCATCCCAGCTCATCAATTGGCCTTCACCAGTTGTTCCGCCTACAATCACACCTTCAGCCCCATCATCAATCTGCATGTTCACCAAGGCATCATATGCTTCAAGGTCAAATCTGCCATCTGGTAGATATGGTGTTTTAATGGCAGTAATCAATCTAAGACATTTTATATCCTCTGCCGATGTCCTGCATCCAAAACACACTAATCTATTTCACCAACACTTGTAAAGAGAAAAATTATATCAAAGCACTTCTTTTTCTTTTCTTTTCTTTTTTATACTTGCACCAACTCTTCTCAAATGGAAATTAAACAAATTCAAATAAATCTCATCCTCTTTCTAATAAAGAAGTCAGATTTGAGACACTTCTGTGTATGCATAGACACAAAATGCATGAAAGCATGCATGCATAGACGCAAATTGTTTCTTACCAACCACTGTTATTGTAAAGTCTCAAAGCACGGTCATCAAAACTAATTCAAATAAATCTCATCCTCTTTCTAATAAAGAAGTCAGATTTGAGACACTTCTGTGCATGCATAGACACAAAATGCATGAATGCATGCATGCATAGACGCGAATTGTTTCTTACCAACCACTGTTATTGTAAAGTCTCAAAGCACGGTCATCAAAACTTGATCGGAATACACTGCTCAAACAACTGAATGACAAATTCAACAGCATTTAAAATAATTTTTTATGTAACAAAGCATCAGAAAAATGTTACTGCTTTTACATAAAGCATGAAAAAGGAGTAGTTTGATTATTTATGTTTCAAGTAGGTTGCTCTTAGGAGACATTTCAATGTCCTATATTTCAATGTAATGATTCCCCATGATATGCAGTCATAAGTACTGTATCTGACATGGAAATCATTGGACATGGAATTTCCATGACATTTATTCACCAGGCATGACTATTTTTTCGCCTGAAATTTTCATGTGGATATAGAAGAAGCACATAAAGTGGTCTTTGCGAATCCACTTTATGTGCTTCTTCTATATCCTTAAATAACTATTTGAACAGGAAAAAAACAGTATATTTGGACTTTTCTAGAGGTCCTTAAATAAAACAAACTTAAAGATGTCTTAATTGTTCAAATAGGTCACAGACACAGGTGGACACAAGCGTCATTACCACAAATGAATCACAAACACATGGTTGTGAGGCAGAATTTTTTTTAAACTATCTTAATGCAGCTTTTGATAGCATATGAGCACACAAATCAATCCCCTATAATTGTGCATATAACAAAAGGTTGTAAGCAACCACGTAATTTTATAAAAATGATTCTCCATACAAAGTGAATCGACATGGCCTTGAAATATGAAAATAAATTAGATACTTCTTGTTACACGCACCTATATTATGAACTGTATTGTGTTTGCAACTTTCTTCAGGTTCCTTGGAGAAACTTTATTATTTCTTTTATTAACAGTACAAAATTTTCAAATTAAACGCAGTCAGTATCCAGCTTCATTATCGATCTTAGAAAGCACGCCGTTAGTGACTCCAAAAGGCCACACACTCCTTTACTGACTCGTTAAATATTCTCAGAAAACAACAGTATGAAAACTCATTTGGTTGACATATTATAGAAAACTGTTTTATGAAAACTGAGTTAAGAAAAGGTTTGTTCTAATAGAGTTCTCTGAAGATTGCTTTCTGTTTCAAAGTTTCTTGAAAACTATTATCAGAGAATTGAACCAAACAGACCCTTAATCTCTCTCACCAAAGTAATATTTCAAAAATTGGAAGTCCTAAAACAAACATGAACAAGTATACCACAAAGGATTACCTGTTTTTAACTTCAAAACTACGCATTGGGAGGTGAAAGTTAGGAATTATGGCCGCTTGAGGGCACCTCAATTTTGCATTCCTCCTGCTTGTTAGCAATAGAAAGGGATATTAGTATAGCAAACAATAGCCAGCATATAGGTAGTTTTGACTTTTGAAGAGGTCTGAAATTCATTCAGAACATCCAAAATAATGCACAACAAATAAACGACTTGCAATCCAGAAAATAATAAGAAAAACAAGAACAGAGAAGGAAAAAAGGAAAAATAGTTTGCATCTGCTCAAGTGATCATATTTTAACTGAGATGAATTTGAATAGCTGTCCAGAACTGAGGACTAAAACTAGATTGTAAAATCCAGATTCTCATTCTATTTTAAGCATCATCAATACATCAAGACACAAATCATTGAAAATGGTGGAGATACAAATAATGTCAACGTACAATATACTACGTATTATCAAGCAACAAAACTGAACAGTTTGGTTAACAAGCAACAATGCTTTTGATTATTAAGCAATAAGATATCATGTCAAGACTATATTGTTTCGCAGCTGCAACATACAACTTTTGTCAGCGTGAGATTAAAAGGCAGATGTTACAAAATAATTGTGCCACATAGAATAATCAAGAGAAGCAAACACTGGGTAATGTCCCTCTGGTCCTCTGCATATCATTCACACAAAGAAAAGTTGAAACTTAACGAGATCACATAACATTGTCTGCATGTTCTGACATCCAATATTGTTATTGAAAAACAAAATCTTTTCAAAAAACACCCAACTTTCCTACAATTGTCATGTGACAGCATACACACATTGAGAAAATCAGCATTAAATATTCAATATCTTTTACTGAACCAACACACAAAATTCAAATGTGAAAATAATTCGCTAATTTTTTTGGTAACTACTAAAAAAAGTTTTTAGTAGCACGGACATAAAAAAAACTATACTAATCTGAGTACTTCTGCATCCAATACTCTAATGAAGGAATTAGAGCTGCAAAACAAACCAAACTACCGGAGCTCGACTTCTTAGTGGCTTGATTAGAAGCTTGTTTGAGATCCACTTGTGGAACAAATAAGCCAAGCTTGATAAAAACAAGTTATTTGAGCTCTGTTCTTGATCAACTGGACTAGAGTTGTGCTCAACCCCAGAAGGGATGCCTCTTAAAAACTTTATTTGTAATATTGTTCAGATTAGAGGCCCAAAGGGCTAGCTAACATGTAAAAATAGGCAGGATACGTAACAAGTGACAACAGTATCAGTATGCTACAAAAACAACAGAAATTCAGACAGTGAAGAATGCAGTTTTGCCTAATCACTAACAGGGAGTTTCGAACAATGACATGACAAAAATCTTGAACCAAAAGACTTGAAATGGGCACAGGGCAGAGAATGAGCGAGAGTATTAATCATGATATTCTTCAAATAGATCAAAATCAAAGCAGTCCTTGTAACACCAATCAAGTGACCAGCTCAACCGGGAGATGAAATAAAAGAGGGAAAGATATAATGGGAAAAATTATATAAGTCCCTTGTTCCTGTTAGCCACCTCCCCAGTAAGATGAATCTTATTTTGGTGAACTGAAGTTGGTCATAAGTGTAATAAGTCTCCCAGTTATTTAACGTTATAGTATGTGATAGTATGTAGGTATGCTGAGGTGCATAGCAACCTAGTCGAAACAAAATATAATTTTTGGATGACATCAATATTCTTCAAATGTTGGGACTTAATATACATTTTGGATTTAACAAAAAGAATTATGTATTCACATTTCAAATAAATTCCAGCCTAAAACAACTTCAATAAGGAGGAGGAAAGAAAATAAAACACAAATATTGACCACCTCTTCATGCAGAAACCTTCCCACTTCTCAATTTCTCATACACCAACCAATAAAATCCAACTTTCTAATCAACCCTTGCATTAACTTCCACAAAAATCAAACTTCACATCAGAAATTTCAGATTCTAAGTAAAACACATTTAACAATTAGAAAAGATGACCATTCTTGCAGTTTTTGTCTATCCACATTATATCTTCAATTACATGATTCATTATTGTCTTTATTAGTTCAAATAGGGTATATAAGGCGTGAAGATCATGATCTACTAAAGACGAAGATGGCGCAGCTGACTTAGCTCTGAGATGATAAATATAAGGACCAAATCAGGAGTTCTAAAAAATAACTACCAAGTTAGACTCAGAGTCTGATAAATCAAAAACCTTTTTGCTCTGAATCAGAAAAGCATGATGAGGCATGTGCTTAAAAATTCGCCCTTTGATAGAAAAGGAACATTTAAATGCATAAATGAGCCAATGCAATGAAATAACATTAAACGAAGGTAGTGTTTGTTTCCACTTTCCTCACCTTCTCTCAGCAACCAAACAGAGCAATTGAAAACAAAAACAATAAGTCAAAACTAAGATCAACGTCAGATTATATTAACTAATCAGTTAATCGAATATTATATTTGCATATATATATAATGGGACTAACCGCGTGCAATTATCGGTAGGGTTGGGACGCGGAAACTGGATGGCTGAGTCCCTCAAACACGCACTATAGCTCTTGAACGCCGACATTTGTTGAGACACAAGCGACATATTTATATCCAACACGCAGTGAAACTGATCCGAAACAAAGAATTGAGATAACGATATTATAGTTTCAAAAGTTTGAGGCTTTCAGAGAAAAGTACGGAGATAAACGTTGTTTCAGCAAATTGTGATAGTATTAATCGTTGGAATAGTGAGAGTCGTCGTGAAGGTCGTGGTCAGGTGGCGGAAGTGATCGACATAACGGGAGGCGTAGGCAGCGATGTAGCTCATGGTGTCAGATTCCGGCGAGGATGAGCAGGTGGTGGTGGTGGTGGTGCAAAAGGTAGAGGGATAGGGACGATAAAAAAGAGTAGGCGGTCCTTTAGGGTTTTGTGGCGATGATATGGTGACTTGAAGTTGTATACTTCCCCTATGCTGATTGTTTCATCTCGTGACAAGTGTTGTTTAAATTATAATTCCGAAGCCAAAAAAGAATTTAAAATGGGATTGAATTTTATGGGATTTAAAATTCTAAACTATATATCTTCCTCAAGTCTATGAAAAATGGTGGACTAGTTTTAGGTTTGTAATTTTATCAAATTGACCTTCTTTTCAGCTAAGCATGGGATTGAAATTCAAATTAATAAAAATAAAACAAATACACAAACATAATTTTATTTCAAATTGAATTCCATTCTTTTTCCTTTTTTAATTCCTAAAAGAATTTGGCTCTAAAGAAAGTGTCAGTCAACCGTTGCCGATTACTAGTTGAGTAACATCATACAACTATGTCGTGGGATCCATTGTGAGTGGTCTCACCAGATGACCTTTGAACTTTCCGCGAAAGTTTATTAATTGGACCTATACGTGTATTTCTACCGCCCGCATTTTTCTATTTCAACGGTGAGCTGTGCGGCAGCTTCGGCGCAAGAGCGCTCGATCATTAAGCACTCTTTTTAGGGGCGCGAATCTTCTTAAGTAAATTCACATGCGATCTCCTGTCGCGAGCTCTTAAGTGGTCTGGTTATGTCTTTCTTTATTTAACAGCTTTTGAGATCATATTTTGAAATTATACTATTATTTATAAATAACATTTTATTATTATTAATAAATAATATCATATGAGTCTAAAAAGTAACATCACTATTTGTATGAGGGTAAATTACTACTTAAAAAGTAAAAATTGTTGACAGCCAAATACTTCGTAATCCCTTTCAAAAAAATTTTTAAATTAACGTATGACTATTTTTTTAGATATTCTATTTTTATGAAAAAATTTAATTTAAAAAATATATAAATAATATGTTAAATTAAGTTAAATTTATGTGTGACTATTAATTTTTTAACATTATGTGGATATCATTTTTTTGTGTTGCAATTAATATTAAATTTTGCCAAATTTTTTCTTTTGATGGTAAAAGTGGAGATTGTAGCAATTAATATTAAACATTGCCAAATTTTTTTCAAAGATTTGTTAAATAATTTATACCTACGTGTATGTTTTTAATATTTGGAAGAAATTTAAAATAAATAAAAAATAAAAAAGATGTGACTCTTTTCATTATTTTTGAAAACATCAAGTGTTTTGTTTGTTGTCTAAAGTTAATCCAAGTGCCTTAATTTTGGTTTAAATTCTTTAAATTAACATGTTAAAGTATTTTTTAAATAGTTTAATTTCAAATAATAACATAAATGATATGTCGAATTGAGTTACGTTTATATGTGATATTACTTAGTCTATACTATGTGTATACTTTATTTTGAGGGTGAAGATGATTTTCACTTTTTTTTAATTGTTGCATCCAAACGTTGTCTCAGTGTCTGTTAAATGAAGAAAGACGTGGCCAAATATAGGCTACTTAAAACTTACTACAGGGGACCGTATGGAAATCTCACTTCAGAGGATTCGCGCCCCTTTTTTTTAGATGCGACTGTTTTTAGGCAAACCTCCGATGTCTTTGCACCCCTACCTCCTTTATCATTGAGCCGTTATTTAAAAAGCCTTAGCTGGTAATTGGAACTGAACTTATCCACTTCGAGGTATAAATGAGTGGGTTTTCAACACTACCCATACTTTTAAGTGAGAAGGCATGTGCCCGATGCGTTACAATTATCATCAAAGTCAAACTCAATCATTCATCTAGTGTCACGCCAAGCACCTAGTGTTCAAATCTATCACTTCAGGTAGACTGAATAGCCCGATCGCAACAAAGCGTTGCAAATTCAGCTGAAAGAGAATATTAAAAATGTCCCAAGTTATATCGAGACACATCAAATTTAAACTCTTTTTAACACGAGAGGAAGTGTTTAAATTTCCGTTCGAATAATGATACGGGTTGGACTTGAGCGAACTAAAGGGTTAGTCGACATTAAATCCAAATTTCTGTCACTTTAAGCTGAAGTTCTAATAAATATATACATTTAACGTCAAATAAAATCACCTATGTTGCTTGATAAGTAGTTTTTTTGTTTAATTTTAGATTTTGAGTGATTAAGACTTGTGGGACTTTATAATATTCATTCTTACTAGAATTTGAGAAGGAAAAAAAAAAAAAAAAAAAACACTCAATATCTTATATTTTTATTATTATATTTATTTAACTAAAATTAATTATTTTAAAATTTTAAAGCAACCACGTCAAAATTAGGTTAATATATATGATACTATAAAACATCTAATTTTTAATTTATTTTAAATAAACAATGCACAGGAAAAATATAAAGATTGTAGACTTTTCTTATAAATATTATAAAATTTTCTTATATTTTTGGGTTCTTTATTGTTAGAAATAAAGGAATTGGAAAATATTATATTGTAATATATTGAATTGAATACACGAAAATGAAGTTCCAATATAGGAGAAGATTTGGGGGTGGGTGAGTGATGATGAAGTTATTTATACATGGTAACTACATACGTGGAGGTATATATGGTAACTGGGTAGGTGGAGGTGTAGATGTGTAAACCCTAATTTGTAGGTAAGGAATATTAAAGTACTTATATAATTTAACAGTCCCTCAAACTCACGGTGAGTATGAAACCAGCTTAAGTTTGGAAACGAGATCATTGGAGATGAGATCATAAAAGTGGTGGTGGAGCGTGAAGACCACTTGAGGCGCTGTGGCATATGGGTGATGAATTTGTGAAGATTCACCACATTGATGGTGCTTTAGGAAGTGCATGATGACCATTGATGGCGTGGCGACACAGTGATGGAGTTATGAAGATTCAACACGCTGAGGCGCGTGTGAGCACGTGATGACCACTAATGGCATAGTGACGGAGCTAATCCGACATGTTGAGGTGCAGGTTTATTGCTGTTGCGTGTGAAAATGCATGGAGGATTGGGATTACCACTTGAGGTGCATGGTGCGCGATAACGGAGCTAATCCGATACGTTAAGCATCTCTGAATAAGATATCTTGTTGGGTTTCCCTAAGGAAGACCTAAACAACGAGGCTTCCCTACATAAGGCATCCCTAGGTAGGTTTCTCTAAACAAGGTATGTCGTTGGGTTTCTCGGAGGAATACTAAGGCAACGAGGCTTCTCTAAACGTGGCATATGAAAATCTTGGAGTGCAGAAGCGTGAGTTTGTTGGTTGACCGCCGCCAGGTGGGATGGTGCCATCCCGGCGATGACTACGATAAACTGTTTACCGCTCTGATATATGTTAGAAATAAATAAATTGGAAAATATTATATTGCATTATATTGAATTGAATACATGAAGATGAAGGTCCAATATAGGAGAATATTTGGGGTAAGTGAGTGATGATCAAGTCATCTATACATGGTAACTAGGTTAGTAGAGGTATATATAATGCATCATAACTGGGTAGGTGTAGGAGTAAATGTGTAAACCCTAATTTGTAGGTAAGAAATATTAAAATACTTATATAATATAACATTTACGTTACTTGTGTTAGGGAAAAGTTTGCCTTAAATCTCTCACCCAAAATAATTTGGGTCTCTAAAGTTTAAATATAGTTCCAGTCCCAGTTCCATAGTCCCATGAAATATATTGCCTATGACCCTAAAATTTTGGATGAAACTTGAGTTGCTCAGTTTAGGCACACTAAGGTGCTATTTTATAAAATTGAAAATTAAGCACGGAAAATTTCAAGTACTAAATTTTGAGCGTTGAAATTTGAAATACTGAATAAATTTTAAGTGCTGAAATTTGAAATGTTGAGTGTATTAATCTGAAAACTTGTTTGATACTCTATTAATTTTAAGTGTTGAATTCATTAAAATTGTTTGTTAAATGAAAAAGTTGAAAATATCAACGGGCTAGTGACCTAGCGGTATCAACCTCTTACCTCCCAAATGCAAGTCTCAAAAGAGACAAGTATATGTGAGTACCAACTAAAAAAAAAACAAAAAACTACTGAAATTTAAATGTTGTATATATTACATTTTTGTCTTGAACACCTTCTACACATAATATATAAAATAGTGAATTTTACCAAAGAAATATATCAATTTAACAATAGATATTAATGTCAAAACGGATCATTATAATTCCAAAATCAAAATACAAAATAAATAATTTATGAAAATAAAATATATATGAAATTAGGATTAATGCACAAATCATTCTATTTTTATTTATATAATAGTTTTGCAATATAACAATGATGAGAGGGGTTGCATTGCATGACTGTTGATTATAAACTTGATTGAACCACGTAATATATATATATATATTATAATTTATTGAATACTATTTATATTCACATTATTTGAGAAGAAAGTACCATGAAACTTTTGAAAAATTGATGTTAATGGATGTATAAATTAAATACCCGTGGATAAGGGAAGATTGTTAAATTAACGCGCTATCTCATAAGATTGAGATAGGCTCTACAAATTGCGATAAGGATTACAGATTACGAGAAGGATTAAACCTACAGATTATGATAAAGATGAAGACAACGGTAACTCTACGTGACATCTTAACCTAAGCCCTATAAATAAAGGGGGTTAATCGACGTTTGGAGGTACGCAATAAATCCTAACTCAATTTCTTAATTTCTCCAGAGAGATTACTTCACACACTGACTTGTTTAATGGAGCCTACTCCACCGATAACACACCGGTTTTTGTAGGATCACCCCTTTTCTTCTCTTTGTTCAGGAAGTCAGATCAAATTCGGATTGCGCAGAATCCATCATCAACAGTTGGCGCCGTATGTAGGAACATATTTTTATTCTCTAAACAAAGCATGGTTCGATTGCGATCTGGTCTGGCTGCTGGCGAGGACGAAACGTTGCAGGTTTCTGATGAAAGGGACTCGATAGGGCAACACCCCGTCGTCCCAAATGATCAGGAATGCGTCGCAGTGTTGGAACAACAGGTTCAAACCTTAGTCCAACAAAACGCGATGATTCTGCAACACTTAGCTGCCCCCAATGTGATACCCCTCGGATCCGAGACACGGGTTAATCAGGCTCAGGCCCAAACCCGAGGGAAATATCAAACAATTAATACTTTAATGAACACAGAATACAAATTGAAATAAGAAATAAAAAATAATAAGCTTGAAGAAACTAAAAATAAAATCCTTTATAATTAAATACTTAAAATCCCATAATCCAAAACTCCATAAGTTTAACAATTCGGGAATCCATCTCTAGTGGACCCCTAACAAACCCAAACTGAATGAAAGTAAAACTGAAGATAAAATCAAAATCTAGTATCTGGAAAGAAATCCTACGTCGTCAGTAGAATAGAAGATCGTCTCTGCTCAGCACGAACAAACTCTAGACTGGAAATGTACGATACCTGAAAAATGATGAGTGGGTCAGGCCCACATGCAAGTTCTATACTACTACTACCCAAGCAGAGACCCGATACGCATGTACATTCTACCCAATCCAACAATAGCTAATAGTCCGTAGATAACTATATATACATATAATCACACTACAGGACTCTCACTGGACTGCAGGCCCGTCTCAACCTGACTAGTAGGCACCATGCGAAAACGCATCCAAAGGTGGGCATGACTACCTAGTCCTAGCAGGGTACACATCAAACCATCATAACCAGCTATGCATACCAATGCATATACGTTCCCTAACCAACGACTCTGAGACTCAGGCTCATATCGTGGCATCATAAAAATATATTTAAATTCCATTCCAAACCAAAGTGCCACTCAATTATTTATTGATCCGACACAAAATATAGGTAGGACTTAACCTTTGTAGTTAATCCGTCCCTTAATCCAGAGTAGGTAGGACTTAGCATTTTTGAGCTAATCCCTCTAGTATGACACCGTCCCATACCGGTGCATACAAACCATCCATCAAGTATTGATAATATATATATGATAACATAACATATCAATATCAACATATCCAATCATAAATATATCAAGAATGTTTAATTAGCATGCTTGTTCAATACAACCAGTACCTGATTCTCTGACAAATTTTTAAATACAGAGAAGAAATATAACCATCCTGTAACTCACAATAAGCATAATAATAATAATAATAGTATATACATGCTTACTTGTAATTACTCCACAACATCCCTCAAGTTGACATAAACAAATTCTTGGTAACATCAACTAGTTTCATATTGAGTATTAACTGAATTTATATTAGTTAATAGACTTAATCCCATACCACTAATATATGATTTACATATCAAACTCCTAATTCAATTGCTAATTTAAAATTTATCAACTTGAATCGTCTACAAAATTTCAACCATGTAAACTTCCTTAAAAGTGTCTTACTGTCACTTATAAATATATAATCATTCTGTAATCTAATAAACTTAAATTAAATTACAGAAACATGATTTAATAGTATTACCATTCCCAGATAAATTGCAACTCATAGGGTTATGCACTTAAAATCCTCTGCCTCCAAAAACAGTCCACAAGTTCACCTGAAACTATAACGGTTTAAATCTACCGATTTCTTTGTAATTTATTATGTATCATCACACCCTCAGGATTTCTAATAGGACTTAGATGCTACTGAAACATCCCTGCATAGCCCCTAATAGCATCTGAAAACACCAAATTCTGAAACCCGTAGCCAAAACCATTACTAAAAAGGCGAAAATTGAAACCTGTTGAAGGAGCCGGCTCCACACAAAGTGGAGCCGCCTCTATTCTATGATAGAGTCGGCTCCATCATGATGGAGCCGCCTCTAACTTCCTAAAGAGCCGGTTCCATTAAAAGATTGAGCCTGCTCAATCTTTTAATGGAGCCTGCTCTATTCCTCCTTCCCCTGTGCGTCTTCTTCTCCAGTTCCGGCGGTGTCCGGCATCTGTATTCCTCCAACTAAGTTCATTACTGATTAAAACTAAGTCTTAGGAAGTTTCAAAGTTAATTAAATTCATAACTTATTAACCAAATCATATGGAACAAGAATTACACAAAACAGCTTCTAAGTGGATTAAAATCCATACAAGAACACATACTGTTTAAGGTATCTAGCCCTGCGACCCAGATTAATTTTAAGATTTCCCACTATGTTTTAGAACTATTAAAATTCTTAATCCATCAATTGACATCATTAAAATCATGAATTAAGTAAAACAAAACAGTAAAATAAACAACACTGTAAAACGAACAATTTAACAGTTTAATAAACATATGTTTATTAAACAATGCAAGCATGCTAACTAAATTTATTTTAATCCTTATTTCATCCTGAGATTGTGTTAGGGATGCAAAGAACACAGGTCAAAGAGGTAGAGCTAGTTATAAAACTTGCTTGTGAGACTCGGTTCAGAAATCTCAGCGTCTTTCTTCTAAGTTTTCCCGGCGCCCCTTTGGTTTTCGTTCGCTCTGTTTCTTCTGTCTCCACAACGTGGTTAGGGTTCTAAACCCTTGACAGCCTTATACAGATATATTTATAGGTTTATAAGTTTACACAAAACCCTAGTTTAATACAAACCCTACACTAAATCCTTAGTCGGCCCATATGAAACCTAATTAATGCTTAATTATGACGGCTACATACGAAACGTCTAAAACCAAAACCCTTAATTAATCCTACTAACATAAAACTCTATTTAGAGAAAATCCATTTGTACTAAATTAAATCATTTAACAATTAATTTAATTTCAAGAAAAATAATTAATTCTATTTAAAAAAAAACAATTACATCCAATAATTAAAACCCAAATAAATAAACAACTAAATAAAACAATCAAACAAAACAAGTCATTTAAATAATTCACAATTAAATCAACAAATTCACAACTAAATCAATAAAACACAATTTAAATCAACAAATTCACAACTAAATCAATAAAACACAGTTTAAATAATTAAATAAATTACAGAATTATCCTTGTTAAATAGGGGTATTACACTCAACGAGGAGAGAAACAGTGAAGTACCCAACAATGACTCTCGTAGAGTTAACAACGATGTTGAGCTTAGTCAAATAGGAGGTCAACAGAGGAGCCATCACCATCGATCCCCTGAACGGAATACCACCAGGCTCCGTGGAAATACTTCTAGTTATATTGGTGATAAGACTGAGGACGACACTCATTTCGATCTAGAGATGAAGGATCTGAAAGCTAAAGTTAACGATGTCATGCAAGCGATGAAAAGGAAGGGCCAGACTGCAGTGAACGATATGGTACAGAAGACCAACCTAACTTTTAGCTCAGCTGTTATGAATTGTCCTCTACTTAGCAAATTCAAGATGCCAACTCTTGAGAGTTTCGATGGGACGCGGGAACCTCTCGACCATTTGGAGACCTACAAAGCTCTTATGTATTTACAAGCCGTACTGAACGAGATTAGGTACAAGGTTTTCACTACCAGATTAAAGGGTTAGGCTCGTCTCTGGTTCAATAAATTAAAATCAAGCTCCATTGAAAACTTTGAAGAGTTGAGTAAACAATTCATCAGACACCTCATCGTTGGGCAGAGGTATAGGAGACCGGCAACACATTTATGAATGTGAAACAGTAGAAGGGAGAGCCTTTTCGTAATTACATAAGTCGTTTTAACACTGAGATGCTGCAGGTAGAAGAGGTGGACGACAAGGTTGCCCTCACAACCTTTATGGAAGGACTACAGACCTCTAAGTTCCTATTTTCTTTGTCAAATGAAGCCCCTACGAGCATGATAGAGTTAATGGTTAGAGCGCGGAAGCACATAAACGCTGAGGATGCTATGAATGCATGAAAAAACAAAGATGGTGAAGATAAAAGGTCGGATAAAAAAAGGCCAGCACCTAGTACTAGGAAGGAAAGGGAATCAAAGTACAAGAAATTCTCAAACAGCCAGGCTGACAGATCGTCTCGCCATCCAGTGAGCCCAGGCAGGTATAATAACTACACCCCCCTAAATACATCTGTAAAGCAGGTCTTTCTACAGATTCAAGATGACGCATCATTGAAATGGCCGCCAAAACTAAAAGCTGATCCAACAGAAAGGTCTCGAGATAAATACTGTAGGTTCCACCGGGACCATGGACATAACACAGAAGATTGTTTCAACTTAAAAAACCAGATCGAGAACCTTGTTCATAAGGGTCATTTACGCAAATTTACGACTGGGAATGGAAAATGAGGTTCGAACCCAGCCCGAGAGGGCCGAGATGATCGCCCTCCTCAACACTAACCAATGGGTGAGATCAGAGTTATATCAGGTGGCTTCATTGGTGGTGGGGAGACGAGTTCGGCTCGGAGGGCTCATGCCAGGAGAATTCGAAGTTTTTCAAAGGTGAATGAAGTTGGAGTGACAAGTCCTCCAACAAAATTACCAGGAGTTGAGGAGCCGGTCATAACCTTTTATGAAGAAAATAACAAGGGAATTCACTAGCCCTGTGATGACCCTCTGGTAGTTTCTATGGTCGTTGCTAATTTCACTGTTCGACGAATACTGATAGACAATGGTAGCTCGGCTGACATACTATTTCTTGGGGTGTACGACAAATTAAAAATCGCCCAAGAGAAGCTCCGACCCATGAAGTCACCACTGGTGGGATTTTCAGGCGACAAAGTATATCCATTGGGGGCAGTTACCCTTCCAGTCACTACATGAGCCAATCCAAAGCAGGTCACTATATTGGTGGACTTTGTAGTAGTGGACTGCCCATCATCATATAACATTATCGTGGGGAGGACAACATTGAATGCCATGAAAGCAATCACTTCCACTTACCATCTCCTGATGCGTTTCCCAACTGAATATGGTATCAGAGAGCTAAGAGGGGACCAAACAATGGCTCGAGAATGTTATGTCGCCTTTATCAGAAAAATAAAATCGCAAGAGCACTTACGATTGAAGGGCTGGAAGGGAGAGATAGGCCAAACTTTCATAGAGCGGAACCTACAGATGAGCTAGAAGAAGTCATCCTTGGTGATAGTGAGCCCGAGAAGAAAATGAGTATAGGGTCTTTACTCCCCCCAGGTATCATAGATGAACTTACTCAATTCCTCAGGAAGAATCGAGACGTATTTGCATCGGCGCATGAAGACATGCCAGGTATAGACCCCACTATCATAGAGCACCGCTTAACTGTAAATCTTAACTTCAAACCTGTCAGACAAAAGATAAGGACTTTCGCTCTAGAGAGGAATCAGGCTATATCAGAAGATGTGGAAAAGTTCTTAAAAACTGACTTTATTCAAGAGGTGTACTACCCCAACTGGCTGGCAAATGTGGTCCTAGTGAAGAAGGCAAATGGAAAGTAGAGGCTATGATACTCCTAGATTTCCGGATGCGGGTTGGCCAGGCCCACGCCCGATTACCCGAGGATATCAAACCAATTAGCTAAACGAACACAGAATACAATTAAGATAAACAGGAATAAATAAAATTGCTGAAAAGAAACTAAAATGATAATCCAGAAACTAAAACCTCATAATAAAATTCCATTAATAAATAAACTCTTCTGATACAACTGATCCTCCATGAATACAATTCGGGAATCCATCTAGTGGACCCCTATTCAAAACCCAACTGAAGTTAAACTAAACTAAACAAGGAAATTCCAAAACTAAATATAAATAGCAGTCCTATGCAGTCGGAAGAGTGAGTGACCGTCTCAGCTCAGCGCGAATAAGTTCTAAAACTGGAACCGTCCGATACCTGAAAAATAATAATGGGTCAGGCCCACGAACAAGTTTTATTCTAACTACAATCTAAACAAAGACCCGATACGCAGATACATCATAGATATCTCAACCATAGCTATATAGTCCGTAAAAAAAAAAACATATATATATATATATATATATATATATATATATTTATTTATCCACACTACAGGACTCTCACTGGACTACAATAGGGTTTCAACCTGAATAGAAGGCAACATACAAAAACGCACCCAAAGGTGAGCATGAGTACCTAGACCTAATAGGGTATACCTCAACCATCATAACCAGTTACGCATCCTAACGCATATACGTTCCCTAACCAACGATCCTGAGACTCAAGGTCATATCGCAGTATCATAAATTATATATATATAAATTCCTATCCAAATCAATGTAGTGCCGCTCAACTGTTCGTTACCAAGACACGACATAAAATTAAGATTTAAACGTATTAATTAAACCCATTTCCTTCATAATACAGAAATATAAATAAACATCCAATATGTCGTTGAACAGTTTTAGTTGACAGGACATGCAACCATGTAGGATTTAACTATTTTAGTTAATCCATTCCGTATGTATGAATAGGTAGGAATTAGTGTTTTGATCTAATCCGTCCCCAATATGCCACCGTCCCATACCGGTGCATATAATGCACATGATCCGTAAATGATGCAACACTTTAGATAGTACATCAAATTAAATCCACATAATCCATATAGTTGATAAAAACAGAATTTAAATAGTTCATCAACTAAAATCTAAAATAACATCCCTGTAATTGCTAGACCATTATTTAATAGTTCAGCAATTAGAATCCAAAGCATTTAATCCATGTAATTGCAGACAGAGTTTTAATATTTCAGCAATTAAAATCCAAAGTAAGCATAAAACAAGTTTGATAATTAAATGACCCCATTATGCATTCAAAACAAGTTTTATAAATCAAACTACAGTCCGTTAAATTACTAGACACAGTTTAATCAATTAAATCCCCTCTATCCGTTATATTCGTTAACAGCATGCAACTTGTTTTACGCTTTCATACTGTTTATTCCAATTGTATAAAAAAATCAATTCTGCAGTTTGGGTTCTAATACAAAATAATAAAATATTTAGAGTCCATGCTACAGCCCATTAGATTATTAAAACAAAATTTAACAATCTAATCCTTCCTATCTGTTAACCGTATGCAAAATTGTTTAATCTTTGATACTGTTCAAATTATTAGCATACAACTAAAGATTATGCATCAAAGGGTTTTAATACACTTTGAATTAATATATAGAACCCTCATTAATATTCCAACACAGTTCCAGAAACCCACCTCGTCCAAACAGTGCCCTAAATAACTGAATATGCGTTTCTGGGCGAGAGCAGGCTCTCACAAATTGAGAGTCTGTTCCATTAACATGGGAGCCTTCTCCATACACTTGGGAGCCTTCTCCATTCATTTGGGAGCCTTCTCCATTCACTTGGGAGCCTTCTCCATATACTTGGGAGCATTCTTCATACACTTGGGAGCCTTCTCCATACACTTGGGAGCCTTCTCCATACACTTGGGAGCCTTATTCTTCAAAACTGCTCATCTTCTTCGCCTCTGTATTGCTTTATTTAACTATCTAGGGTTCAATGTATGTCCCAGAATTAATTATATGCGGGTGTCATACATCATCGACATGAATAAAAACCAGTTTAAAAATTAACTAAATCATGATTAAAACAAGAACATGTATAAACCATTAAACCTTTTAATTCAATACATTTAAATTCACTACAACCATACTTATAAGATCAATTTTAACGTTAATTAAAATCCTGGGACTACCTAGGCATGCACAGACACAAGCCCACGGGAGAGAGAAAGAAAAGAACTTGCCTGTGTGGTTTTGAATGAAAACCCCGTCGCCGTCTTCCTAAGCTTTTCGACGACGTCTGTTCATTGTTAACCTCCTACTGCTCAACCTTCCCTCCTCCTAGGTCCGTCCTTTAATCCATAGCCGAAACCCTCATTGTAATCTCTCTGTTTTCCTCACAACTCTCTGTTATGACTTTCTGCCTCCACTGTGCCGTGAATAGGGTTCTAAAACCCTAGGCAGACATACTATAAATATTTATAGGCAAATATAATTTGTAACATGAATCTATTTACCTAAGGAAACCAAAGGAAAAATTATATACCAACTATATGTATGCAAGTTGGCAACCTAGAATCCCGTGATATTATAAGTATAAATAAAACTCTAGAATTATTTTATAGCTTAAATGATGACTTAAATTACAAATTCAATTATTAATAATTAATAATAACTAAATTAATCCACATATACACATATACCTATATATACATGTATATACATCCATGGGTAAAACTATACACATTTACACGATCCAAAAAGTCCATTGATCCTATCCAAGTTCAAACTCCGTTTAAAACTAAAAAGAATACATTTAATTACCACATAAGCATATACTTCAATTAAAATAAATAAATCAATTAAATAATTAATCACTAGCCAAGTAAACAAATACAGAATTTAAAACATATACATGAAACCACATAAGTACACACTTTAAAATTAAACAAAATTAGACAATTAATTCATTTAAACAATTAACACGAAACCACATAACCACATAGCCACGAAAACAACTAAAACTGACAAGAAAATAAATTTAAATTCCCATTTATACCCTTTTGAACACTAGGGGTATTACAGAGGCTATGTGTGGATTTCACCGACCTTAACAAAGCTTTCCCAAATGACAGCTTTCCTCTCCCAATAATCGATATGGTCGTTGAGGGAACGGCTGGACATGAACTACTAAGTTTCATGGATGCATATTCTGGATACAACCAGATATCTATGTACACCTCAGATAGAGAAAAAACGGCCTTTATCACTGATAGAGGTTTGTACTGTTACAAAGTAATGCCTTTTGGGCTCAAGAACGCTGGTGCAACATACTAGAGGCTAGTGAATGTAATGTTTAAGCACCAAATTGGTAGAAATATGGAGGTATATGTTGATGACATGTTAGTGAAAAGCTTAAAAGCTGAAAACCATTTGACCGACCTGCAGGAGACCTTCAAAGTACTTAGGAGGCATAAGATGAAACTCAACCCCAGCAAGTGTGCCTTTGGGGTTTCCTCGGGAAAGTTCTTAGGATATATGGTAAGAAGAAGAGGAATTTAGGTCAATCCAGAGAAGATCCGAGCAGTCATTGACATGAGATCGCCAAGATCAACCAATGATCTACAATGACTAACAGGGAAGATTGCTGCCTTGAGTAGGCTAATCTCTCGGTCAACTGACAGGTGTCTACCTTTCTTTCGTGTACTAAGGAAGACTTTTGAATGAACCCCAGAGTGTGAGCAGGCATTCAAAGAACTAAAGTAATTCCTTAGTTTTCCCCCACTACTATCTCGAACCATACCGGGAAAGGAACTATACATATACCTTGCGGTCTCCACAACAATTCTTAGTTCAACTCTGATACGAGAAGAATAAGGGGTCAAAACGCCAGTGTACTTCATGAGCGGAGCACTTAGGGGTGCGAAGGAAAGATATCCAAAGATGGAACAGTTGGCCTTTGCTTTAATTGTGTCCGCCAGGAAACTGAAACCATACTTTCAAGCGCATACGATAATGGTGCTAACAAATCAACCCCTTCGACAAGTCCTACACAAGCCAGAAAGCTCTGGTCGACTGATGAAGTGGTCAGTAGAGTTAGGAGAGTTCGACATTCAGTACAAGCCAAGAACAGCAGTAAAGGCTTAGGTGTTAGTTGATTTCTTAGCTGAGTTTACCCCTCCAGAAGTGGAGAAACAACCCCCAATTTTTTACAGAACCAGGTTCAAGTGAGCAGATGGGCCCAGAAGTAGTCTGGAACTTGTTTGTGGGTGGGTCATCTAATGTTCAGGCTAGCGGAGCCGGGTTTGTTCTTGTCTCTCCAGAGGGAGAAAGTATACAATACGCACTTCGGTTTGGTTTCAAAGCAACCAACAACGAGGCAGAGTACAAAGCCTTGATAGTAGGATTAACTATGGCAAATTCCCTAAGGGTTGAACAATTAAAGGTGTACACCGACTCCCAGCTGGTCGCTAGACAAGTTCGAGCGAAATATGAGTCACGGGATGAGAAGATGAAGAGTTACCTACAGAAGGTGGAGGAATTAAAGAATCACTTCCAAAGATTCTCAATTCATCAAATACCACGAGAAGAGAATGGGAAAAGAGACGCCTTAGCCCGGCTAGCTATTGCATTAGAACCTGAGATCAATAAGACTATACCACTGGAATATTTGGACGAACCATCTATATCTCAGGAGAGACAAACTGAAGTGCAATAAGCGATATTGAGAATGAAATGGGCAGATCCTATCATCAGATATATCAAGGATGGGGTGCTACCAACAGACTGAGCAGAAGCTCGAAAGGTCAAGATGCAGGCAGCTAGGTATACGCTTATCAAATGGGTGTTCTACAAGAGAAACTTCTTCATGCCGTATTTACAATGCATTTCTAGCGAGGAAGCTGACTACAATTTGAGGGAGATCCACCTAGGAGTTTGTGGAAACCATACTGGGGGTAGGTCACTTGCGAACAAGGCCATCTGACAAGGATACTATTGGCCCACCATGCAGAAAAATACACTTGACTTCGTTAAAAAGCGTAACAAGTGTCAACAATTTGCCAACATCCTGAGACAACCGTCAGAGAAAATGACTCCCATGTCAGGACCATAGCTATTTGCTCAATGGGGAATGGACTTGATTGGCCCTCTCATCAAGGGCAAAGGGCAAACTAAGTATGCCATTGTTATGGTTGATTACTTCACTAAATGGGTAGAAGCTAAGCCTCTGGCCAAGATCATAGAAAACAATATAAGGAATTTCGTGTGAAAATCAATAGTTTGCAGATTTGGGATTCCTAGAGTGATTGTCACAGACAATGAAAAACAGTTCGACAACTCTGACTTCAAAAATTTTTGTTCCGAGCTCGGGATTCAAATTCATTTCTCATCGCCAGGACATCACCAGGCAAATGGACAGGCCGAAGTCACTAATAGAACAATCCTTTAAATGATCAAGACTCGACTTGACGCTGCAAAGGGACTGTGGCCTGAGTAGCTGCCGAGTGTACTATGGGCTTACCGTACTACTGCAAGAACTCCCACAGGGGAAACCCCTTTTCTTTTAGTGTTTTGAAGTGAGGCAATAGTACCTGTAGAGATTAGCCTAACAAGCTTTACGACGGAGCACTAGGAGCCCAAGCAGAACGAAAGGGAGTTGGAAGCAAGCTTGGACCTTATTGAAGAAATGAGAGACCAAGCCCAGATTATGATGGTTGCCTATCAACAGAAGGTTTCCAAGTATTACAATACTTGGGTCAAGCCTAGGAGGTTCTCAGTAGGAGATTTAGTACTCCGAAAAGTTACTCAAGCAACTAAGGATTCAACCATAGGGAAACTGGGTCCCAAATGGGAAGGGCCTTACAAAGTTACGAGATGTCAGTGACCAGGAACATACTGGTTGGAGGACTTAGAGGGAAAGCTACTGCCTCACCCATGGAATGTTGAGCATCTAAAGAAATATTATCAGTAAACCATTTCAGTTTAATCTCAATTTATTATTTGTTTTTGCTAATACTTCTGTTTCAATAATTATTTCATTCTCTACGAATGAATGTCTTCAATAGCCTTGTTATCAACTTTAGTTTTAATAAAGTATTCCTTACTTGGATCAGTTGTTTCAAATAATTCATTATCATTTTTATATGTTAAGATATTCATGTTAAATGGGTGAGCTGGGTGAAGCTCGTAGTAATCTACTTCCCTTGTTATAGGGTGAGCTGGGCGAAGCTCGTAGTAATCTACTTCCCTTGTTAAAGGGTGAGCTGGGCGAAACTCATTGTAATCTACTTCCCTTGTTAAAGGGTGAACTGGGTGAAACTCATAGTAATTTACTTTCTTTGTTAAAGGGTGAGTTGGGTGAAGCTCATAGTAATCTACTTCCTTTGTTAAAAGATGAATTGGGTGAAGCTCATAGTAATCTACTTCCCCTGTTAAAGGGTGAGCTGAGTGAAGCTCGTATTCATCTACTTACCTTATTACATAGACGAGCTGAGTAAAATTTGTCTTAATCTACTTTCCTTATTAAAGGGACAAGCCGACTAAAGATGTCAATAGAATAACATAATGCGACAATCGCAATGGCAAAACATAACTGTCCATCCTACTCATCAACCCTACAAATATAAATGGAAACTGATTGCAAAGAAAGAGATGACTTGAGCCTTCTTTGAATTGAGCTAGAAGCCTCTTATTAAGTTTTCGGGATATAGTTATAGAGGACTTGCCAACAGGCTGAGGACCAATCCCATGGGTAAACAAAATTTGAGGTGTCATAAGTGAAGATCAGTCCCTCATTGAGTGGTTAAAGGCTTCCTTTATTCGCTGGAGATCATTATATGAAATAACAATCTCTTTAAAGGCTGAGAGGACGACAACTCTGTTAATAACTCAAACCAAAATTTTTTGAGTTTTAAAACAAAAGAGGGTATCATTATGGGTAACTCACCAGTGGAATTCTAACTACACCACGCACGAGGAATAGAAGTCCCTATTCGCAGGAAAGCACTTTCATCGGGAAAGAATTCCTAATCATCACCAGAAACGAAAAAGAAATGGCTTTTCCATGGTTTGTGCTTAAGGGGATTTCCAGAGATAAGAATTCTATCCCGTGGGGAGAAGTACAACCAGTCACCTCTTTTGGGAATGTAGCAATAAAGAAACTCCTGGATAGTAAGCGAGGGATTACAATAAGCTCGCCACAGAACTAAACAACCCATCATTGTTCTTTAGGCATTCAGGGAAAGTTGAATCGGAGCAAGATTAAGGTGACGCAACAGTTCCCTAATAAAAAGAGGGATTGGAAAACACAATCCGGCAATAAAAGCAGACTCATAGAAACAAATCTTAATTGGGTAAAAGGAGGACGCTCTATCCTCAAGTGAAGGAAGTCTGAGAGTAACACTGTCTGTGTGATACCCCCGGATTTTCGGATGCAGGTTGGCCAGGCCCACGCCCGATAACCCAAGGATATCAAATCAATTAGCAATTTAACGAACACAGAATACAATATAGGAAACAGGAATAAATAAAATTATGCTAAAAAGAACTAAAATGAAAATCCTTTAATGGAAAAAACCTCCGAATAAACTTTATATGCAAGAACTAGTTTGAATACACCAACTTCTCCTTTACTTCTAATACAACTCGGGAATCCATCTCGTGGACCCCTACTAAAAATATTCCAATACTGAACATGAATAACTGCAAAGAAAACCAATGATCATAATGAGAAGAAAATACTCTTACGTCGTCGGTGGAGTGAATAACTATATCTACTCAGCACGATCAAGCTCTAAGCCTGGAACTGACGAACACCTGTAAAAATAAGAGTGGGTCAGGCCCACATGTAAGTTCTATCCTAACTGCAATCCAAACAGTGACCCGATACGCAGATACACCATAGATATCTCAGCAATAGCTATCTAGTCCATACATATATAAATATCCACACTAAGGGACATTCACTGGACTATGTAGGGGGTCTCAACCTGAATAGAAGGCAACATGCAAAAACGCACCCAAAGGTGGGCATAAGTACCTAGACCTAACAGGGTACACCTCAACCTACTATAACCAGCTATACATCCACTGCATATACGCACCTTAACCAACGAGTCTGAGAATCAAGCTCATCTCGCGGTACCATAATCATATGTTTAAAATCCGTCCAAACCAGAGTATGTCATTCAATTTCTTTGTTGATCTGACATAAGACGTATAATCAGTTAACCACTCAACTTATTCAGTTAATATGAGTTAACTCCAAACAACAGTAAATCCAAATGGTCACTCAACTTACTCAGTTGATCTGACTTAAACAAAATTAGGATTCAATATTTTACAATCATTTCCTTTAATCCAATAGGTTAGGTTTATGCGTTTTGAGCTAAACCATCCCTAGTATGACACCGTCCCATACCGGTGTATATAATCCTCCATATCCATGTAATTGACAGAATATATATTAATCCAGCAATTAAAATCCAAAACCATGTAAAAATTACAGACTATGATAAATAGTACAGCAATTTAATATCCAAAACCAAAAGCCAGGTAATTGCAGAATAGTTCATATAATACTTCAGCAATTTCAATTCAAAACCATCATCCAGTTAATTGTAGAATAATATATACGATTTCACAATTAACATCTAAAACCATGTAAATTACAACATATAAATTAAAGTTTAGCAATTCACAGTCCAAACTAATATTCAAATAATTGCAGAACTGTGTTTAACATTCAGCAATTCAAATCCAAGCTTATAACCATATAGTTGCAGGAACTGATTTAATAATTCAACAAATAGCATCCCGAGCATGCATAGATCAGAACTAATAATTAAATGACCTTCTCATGCATTTTAAACAAGTTTTATAATCATGCTAAATCCGATCAAATTGCTAAAATTTAATTAAGCAATTAGTCCGTCTTCCATCCGTTAACAGCATAGAAAGTTCATTAATTTTATATTGTTTGTCCCATTGATTTAGAAATCAACTTTAATCAGTTCAAGGTTTTAATCACACCCAAAATTAAATATTTAACCCCTCTGTGAAGTCCCATTAAATTTCTGAAATTTAAACAAGCCACTCAGTTCCTTTCTTCTGTTAATAACATGTACAGTTGCATGTTTTTACACTGCTTCATCCTTTAACATAGAAACTTAAACCATGCAATAATAAGTTTAATAACACTTAGAATTAACCATTTAGACCCTCTGTAAAACCTCAGAGTCAACAGAACAGTTCCCATGCTCCAACAGTAAATAAACTGTTCGTAAAAAAAAAAAAAATTCAGAGAACACTATTGAAAAGAGCCTTCTCAAAAAACTGGAGAAGGCTCTAAACCACCTAGAGCCTTCTCTAAAAAACTAGAGAAGGCTCTAAATCACTTAGAGCAGGTTCCACATTTTAGAGCCTTCTCTTTCTCCCTTTGAGCCTTCTCCTTTGATTCCTGTTCCACCTGCATAATTGCATCTTTTATGCACTGAAGCTTATAGCAATACCTAGATTGCATGTTAATCATCTTAGTCTACTTCCCACACAGTTCCAGACTCAAGAATCGTCCACACAGTACACCCAAAAACCCACAATCGAGCCAAACAATGCACAAAACTACTTCTGTAAATAAGTAAGATCACAGAGCCTTCTCTAAAATAGTGGAGAAGGCTCAATCTGCCTAGAGCCGGCTCTCCCACAAGGGGGAGCTGGCTCTCCTTGCCTAGAGGCGGCTCTCTCTATGGGAGAGCCGGCTCTCTCCCTTTTGAGAGCCTCGACTTTGTTCCCTCTTCGTTTCCGACCATCTGCCTCGTCTCCGGCCCTTTCCTACCCCTCTGTTCTTCCTTAAAACTTGTCCTCACTGTCTAATATATATACAATGTTAATCCCCAGTCCTTAATTTACCACAGTACAAGTTAATATAGTGATATAAAACAACGACCAATTTAATACTTTGAAACAAACAACGAAGAACAGAGTTGCAAGAATTGTTTTCAGACAATATGCACATATACAGATGATCTAATTAACATATTCCAAGCATGTAAGATTCAATTAAAATTCAAATACAATCCTAGAGATCATCAAAGGATGCACAGAACACAGGCAAAGGGAGAGAGACAGAATAGAACTTGCCTTTCGGTTTCAGTTTGAAACCTTTCAACATCGTCTTCTTTCTAGGTTTTCCGGCGACCTTAGTTGCCGTTGAATCTCCTCTACTGCTCTTAGTTTAACCCCACCAGCAACTCAGTCCTTTCTCCTTGGTCCAACCTTTAATCCATAACGGAAATCCTAACGAAACTCTCTCTCTCTCTCTTCCTCACAATACCCTCTCTGTTTCTCTATGTTTCTATATACGAATAGGGTTTTAAAAACCCCTTGCAAAATTATCACAGTATATTCATAGGCATATATAAAACCTACGTCTACTTATATTTAGAGATGGAATCCCAACTAAACCCTAGTCGGCCAATTTTGTTATACGATTTAAAACCCTAGAATTTATAATACACCTTAAATGACGGTAATATTATAATTCAATTAATAATAATTACTAATTATTAACCTAATCCACACACACATATATATATACCCATATATACATGTATATACTTCCATGGGTAAATACTGTACCCATTTACACTATCCAAAAGTCCGTGAATCCTAACCAAGCCCAACCTTGTTTTAAAAATAAACAAATAAAACAATGCATTTAATTAAACATTTCAAAGGCTTCTTAAGTATATAATTCAATTAGAACAAAGAATTCAATTAACCAATTAAACATTCCAACATAACAACTAATCATTTAAATCAAATAAAAAAAATAATTAAACACAAAATCAAATAAACACACAAAAAAATGCCCTAAAAATAATTTAAATTCCAATTTTATCCTTTTGAAAAACTAGGGGTATTACAGTCTGGAATTGAATAAGTTTGCCTGATCTGATCTAGATCATATGGGGTAAGGGAGCCTGCTATATCCTGTACCAGATGTGTCTCTGACGGAGCCGAATCAGGTTAGCGGTGTTCCTTGTCTGATATAGTGTTGGATTCTGGGTGAAACATGCTAAGAGTAACACATTGCTGTATGCAAGAGCTTAGCTTCAGAGTGACCTATAAAATTTTCTAACATTGGTCTTGGTATATTGAGTTTGAGGAAGAAGCAACAGCTAATTAAATAGAAGAAGGAATAAAACAAGGGCATTGAACTTACCACATTACTATGACTGGTACTACTTGGCTTTCTGAAAAATGGAAGTAATTTGAATAAATTATACTCAAACCATCTCGATTTATAGAAGAAGAATGTAAACAGATAAGAAAGATATTTATGGTGGAATTCTAATAGAAATCTGCTTCGTGAGGGACAATTAACTCATAGCGGGTTATTTTGCATAGGAGTTTACTTTTACAAGGTAGAATAGGATTATGAGTCAATCCTCGAATAGGACAACCACACTGGCAGCCCCACATGAGTTACTTATGTGCCGAGAGGTAGATTGCCAGCATGGCAGCTTGCCACATATACGAGTTGCTAGCTCGACCCCCGACTGTATTCACGAAGTGGCAATACGAGTTAGGCTAATGGACAAGGCTCTACTACAATTCTAACTATCTATTATTATGTAATATTTGGGAATTAACGTTCCGGTGGTTTGACAAGCAATCCTCCGAAACAGGGGGCAACTGATGGATGTATAAATTAAATACCCGTGGATAAGGGAAGGTTGTTAAATTAGCGCGCTATCTAATAAGATTGAGATAGGCTCTACAGATTGCAATAAGGATTACAGATTACGATAAGGATTAAACTTACAGATTACGATAAAGATTAAGCCTACAGATTATGATAAGGATGAAGACAGCGGTAACTCTACGTGACATCCTGATCAACAGATATAAACTAACAAAACCATTGGAAACATAAGGAGGGAATAGAAATGCAAAAGGGAAATAGAAACCAAACAATTCGTTTAATTTCAAGGGTACAATGTTGGAGAATCTAAAATATAATATTTGAAGGTAAATTTGTCATTAACAAAATATTTTGAAACCTAAAATAAGTTTACCATCTTCTGCTATAAGCATGTAAGGTGTCGAAGGTGCGTTATTTTAAGTGATAGCCTAAATGGTTATCAAACACGCTAATTTATATTTTAAGAGGTGCGTTATTTTAAGTGATAACCTAAATGGTTATCAAACACGCTAATTTTGAAAAATGACTTACGTATGTATTTAGTGTTAATAACATTGTCAAACAGACCTCAAGTCCCATCCGAGCAATGGTAGGACCATAGGTGTGTGAGAAAGTTATACTACTTGAATGACTTGAGTTGCTCGGGTAAAGCCCATCTGTCCAGCCCTACTTACATGATATGAAAGAAAAATGAGAAAAAGATAAATTGTTGTGGATCGATCCCATCAAAAGTTCATAACAATATCCAGCTGAGTTATTTTATTTCAGTTTTGAATCTTTTGATGTTCCCCTTAATTTTTGGTTTTGATAACATTTAAAAAAAAAAAAAAAATGTAGAAATTCATTAATGACCAGAACTACTTTAAGAATTATCATCTTTCCTAGTGTGTTCATAAATACTGTAATAAATTATAGTATAAACAGAAGTAATGCAGAATCAATTGAGCAGTTGAGCCCAGTAAGGCCCACTCCCATCGAAGTCCAGGTCCACGTTCGAACACCGCACTTTTTTATCGCACTCTAGATCGTGATTCGTTGGGGGTAAATATGTCATTTCATATCGCCGCAGTAGTTCCATACGACCGGTCGGCGCAATTAAAGTCACCCACGAGGTCGGTCCTCCCTCTTTCTGAACCAAATGTAAAAAGAGCCAAACTGGTCACCCCCAATTATATAAATTCAGCCAGACCCACAATCTCTCCCTCTTTCTCTCTCTACTTTTTGTTTGAACTCGAAACATCTATTTCGCAGACACACCACTCACCATATCACAGCTCTTTCTCTCTCTACTTTGTTTGAACTTTAACCGGCAAACCACAATTCTTGTGACAGTCTCTCTCTCTCTATATCTGGAGATTCATCATTTCAATGGCGGGGAGTGTTTGAAGTTGGAGAGAGAAAGTGATTGATGGCTTCGGGGGGCGGTTATAGGAATGGCATTCAGAAAGGAACAGTGAAGCTGGATCGGCATCTCCCTGCTAATGGCAATAACCTCAGAACATCTTCTTCTTTCAAATCGAAGCTCTCTTCCTCGTCTAATGTCCGCCGGAGCAGCCCTTCCGCTCTTGGCGGAGCCGCCAAGGACGGCGATGCAGGTCAGTTCCGTAAAACTCTCTTTGAACTTGATCTCTGGTTCTTCTTGTTGTTGATTTTACATTGCGATCTAGATTCCTGTTGATTTTTTTGCAATGTAATCTGTAAAATCGTGGTTTAGCTATTGATCAAGTTTGATTTCACATTTCCGATATATGAATTTTTTCGGCAACATTTTGAGAGTTACTGTTGTAGTTCATTTTCAGTTTTATTCAACAATGAATCTACAATGCAATGCCATCTTGCATGAAGTATTAATGAATTGGTTAAGAAGATGTATAAGAGGCACTTGAATACTGAGCCTATGTTTCAAACTAGTGAATCATACTTGATACGGAATTCTTAAAAAATCAAGGATGATAATTCATTCAAGATTCATTTTAGTTAGGGAAGGTTTATGTGTGAACAAGGATAACTTTATTCGTTGGCCTCCGTTTTACTAGTTCAAACGCCACTTCGTAAAAATAATTAAGATACTATTTATGTGCTAAGAAGAAAAACGGCCATTTATGTGGTTAGGTTTGTGTACTTCATTAGTTTCATAATAATCATATTGCTCTTGCAACAGGCTTTTTAGCAATTAAGTTGTTTGAGTTCTTACGAATTGTTTCTTGTAAACTTAATTTTTACCACTAAACTAGCATCATTGAAGAGGAGTTTTAAGGTGAAATTTTCAGTACATCCAAGATAAATGGAGATGGATGAGCCAAAATACCAGGGAAATATAGGAGTTGTTCTGAATAGGTGATGGAATAAGATAGAACTTATTGAGGCTGAAATAGGCATATAGGGAAACTTTTAATCCTCATTCTTTAAAAGAAGAATTGGTTTTTGATGGAGAATGATGACAGAATGAGTATGTCCTAACACCAATTTATTTTTTTCTTTTTTAGGAAATTATCTATTATGATTGTTGTTGTTATCAGTATTTTAAATACAGCTCTGGGTGGCCACTCATTCAAGTATTTAATAATATTATGCTTTGGTGGTTACAAAGTAAGCCCCAAACTTGGAAAAAGGAATTACTCGCTTTTATTTGTCAGGTGGCAATCCAATGTTTTTCCAGCCTCCAAGCTGTATTTTAGGCTTTAGAAAATGTTCTGGGATCTGAACTTCTAATGATTTATTTCTATCATCATTTAAATTATGTTTTTATCGCACAAGGTCATCTAATTTCTGCTACTTTTCTTTTTTCCCTCTCAGCAATGAATGATAAATTGTTGGTTCTGTACAGTTTCTGGAAGAGTTAGAGTGGCTGTAAGATTGCGACCTCGAAATGCTGAGGAGTTGGTGACAGATGCAGATTTTGCTGATTGTGTGGAATTGCAGCCAGAGGTGCTCCATAAAATTCCTCCTACAATAAAAAACTCCAAATGCCAATTTCAAAAGTCAGCTATATATATTTAATTACTCAAAAGTTAGCTTTTTTTTTTTTTGTGTGTGTGTGTTTTGGTTAGAGATACTACTTGAGTTTTGTCACTTACAGTAGGTAGTTTGTTATGGTGCCATAATTCATTTTGATTTTTGCTCCATCTCAGCTTAAAAGGTTGAAACTCCGAAAGAACAATTGGGATTCAGACACCTACGAGTTCGATGAGGTGCTCACTGAATTTGCATCACAGAAGCGTGTCTATGAAGTTGTTGCAAAGCCAGTTGTGGAGGTCTGTTCCATTGATTTTTATTTATGAAGCCAATGTTTTATTTATTATTAATTTTCTGAATTTGGTGGAGGGGTTTAGCATTGAGCCTTCAAAATTATTTTTGCACGTCATTTTCTTTATGTGATTCCTTGGTAGCCTTGAAGGTAGGAGGGGAGATGCAAGGTCAGGAGCTTACAGATTTCGGGGGAGAAAAGTCAGAGGTAGGGGGTTCTTCTAAAGATAGGTTTTCTGAGTTGGCATCAATAGTGGACTCAATCAATGGCAGAACTTGCTTATAAAGGTTTCCTAGACATAAAAGGGATGTTGCTTGAAAGAGGACTGGTTTCCCCAGAGAAGGGGAAGGATTTAAGGGAGGACAAGGAGAGCTGTAGTTGGGTTTAATGGCGAATTGCATGCCTCCTGTACTTGTCAAAATATCTTGACAACACTTTAGAGGAGCTCTTTCAAGGTGCAAGGAGGACGGCTTTAGCTCGGGAGATGAATAGTAATGGGGGCTTCAGCAAATCTTTTGGAGTTCTTAGTGAGGGGTTTGAGAATGAACTATGAGGTTATTTTTGGAAAGATTGTGGGAATAAAGAAGAGTGAAGGGCTGAAGAACAGTGAATTGAAGAAACTGTATAGTTTAATTAATTATGAAGGAATAGGAGGAAAAAGGATAGGGAGCTCTTCCTGTCATTTTGGGAAAACGTCTTTGAGGGTTGATTTTGTACGTTTTCTTGTAGCCTTGATGCTTCAGGTTCTGAGGTGGAGTTTTTGAGGTATCTGCAGCATTGAGCTTTTCTGGTCCCTTTCCTTTTAGCTTTTTTCTATTTCTAGTTTTTAGCAATTGCTTTATGATTATTGGTTTAGCCATTAGGATAATTGTTTTATTTTTTATTTTATTTTTCTGTTGTTTTCCTTTTTTGTCCCTTATGTACGATCCTCCCGGCACCTCCTTTTGATTTGTTTATATGTTTCAACAAATAGTTTAACAAATGCTAAAGCTGAAATTAGTCAAAAACTTTAAAGTAGTGAATCTGTCTAACAGAAAGCAAGTGCCCCTCATTTGGTTGCCGTATATGGATGTTTGCACGCAGGGAGACAAGCTGGCTTGATGTTGTTGGAATTGCATGGCTACAAGATAAATAGGCAACTTATATTAGAACTAATTTTTATTTTTATTTTTATTTTCTTTTGAGTTTGCTGCACAAACTTTGCATTAAATATTAGAAGTTGTGTGGCATTCACAGAGGATGATATTTACATAATTGGATTAGTTATGATGGATTTATAATCACACCAAAAGAGAAACATCCAAGGGAATTGTGATTATAGTTTCTTTCATGGATTTAATATCCTGAAATTAGTATAAAGGGCCTTTTTACGTCAAATAACAAAACCAAATTTGAAAAGTTGAAGTGATTGCATTTGTGAATAGAGCTTAACAATAAGCTATGGCTTCTATCTTTAAGGGACCTGAAGTTGTGAAAATTATGATCATTTTAGGTTTTGAAAAAAGGTCTTGTCTTATTTATGTGGATTTGAAATCATATTCTTAGTTTTTGTTTGAAATCAGTTGAATTTGGAGAACTAGTGATTTTTTCGGTCACAGTTGAAGTTTATTGATTTTTAAGTCGTTCCTGGAAACTGTGACGTTGTTTAATATGATCTTGTTACACTTTTGCTTGGTGATGGAAAAAATTGATGTGCAGGTGCTATTTTTGTAACACAAATTTATTTGTATCTTCACACTTCAAAGTTTTTCTTGCTTCACCACTGTTATATTACTATGTAAGTTAGAAACTCTTTAGAAACTTCTTCTAATCTTCTTGCATTCATTCACATTCAATTCTCTGTGACAGTATGACTTCAACTTCAGCTCATATGTTCATCTTATGTTGTGTTTTGGGAACAATCATTGATGTGTATTTTGTTTCTGCAGAGTGTCTTGGATGGTTACAATGGGACAGTGATGGCTTATGGTCAGACCGGTACGGGAAAGACTTTTACTCTTGGACGGCTAGGCGATGAAGACACTTCTGCTCGTGGTATCATGGTTCGTTCAATGGAGGATATTCTAGCAGATCTCTCTCCAGAGACTGATACTATCTCTGTCTCCTATTTGCAGGTTGTTATTTCTTTGCCACTTAATTGCATTATTATACTAATTATAATAAATTTTATTCATCAAAATTTAAGCTTTTAGAATCCATCTTATTCAAGTTCATCTTGTTGAAACTCTCTATATAATGGAGGTACATCCTCTCAATTTGTCTAATATTCCTGTTCTCAAACAATATGCTCAGCTCTACATGGAGACAATCCAGGATCTCTTGAATCCTGCAAATGATAATATTCCCATTGTTGAAGATCCCAAAACTGGTGATGTATCTTTGCCAGGAGCAACCCATGTAGAAGTCCGGGATCAACACAGTTTTGTTGAGCTACTACGACTAGGGGAAGCTCATCGATTTGCTGCTAACACAAAGCTAAACACTGAATCTTCGCGTAGTCATGCCATTCTAATGGTGAATGAATTACCTATATATTTTATTATTTTTCACATGCCTATGCTTTGAGGTTTCATATTATTTTTTTGTTAATTGTTTAGTTATATATTACTTAGATGGGATAGATTGATTTGACTTGACTCAGGTACAAATTAAGAGGTCTGTCTTGGGTAGAGAAACTTCTTTCCAAAGTGAGAATGGTAATTTCTCTCACTCGGTCAATACTGCTAAACCACCTGTTATTCGGAAAGGCAAGCTTGTTGTTGTAGATCTTGCTGGTTCTGAGCGTATTCACAAGTCAGGTGCGCACCACATCTTTTGGAATCTTGCTAGTCATAATCTACTAATATGTGTATTACTTTCTTAATATAGTATTATTTTATTTTATTTTTATTTTTATTTTGCTGTTGATTTTCTAGAAAAGGCATGTTGTGGGTATATGCACCTGCACCTGCATGTGGTTTACATGAGGAACATATTTTAGTATTTAGTTTTGGAAGTGAATGTTTGTCACTCATTCCTAAAATGATCATAATGTCTCATAACTCATTTATTTTGTGCCAATATGAGATGAATTTCTTTGATAAATTTTCACGAAGTGGAGAAAAAACCATAAAATAAAGCATAAATTTTATCTACCAACAATACAAAGAAAGCATAAATTTTGTTTAAATGTTTAATTATTGTGATGAACTTTTGAGTAGGTGATATCAGAGGAAGAGAAGGGGCCCTACAAGGGGATGGGGTGAGGATTTGGAATTTTGAAGCCGTTGAAGACCTATTAGTGTAACCCTATATGTGGGCAATTGACGAACTTGAGTTGGACATGTTAATCATCGACTTTTGATGTATAGAAGAAGAACAGGCTCTTTTGATAGTATAGGAATGTTTCCTACTTCTCACATGGAGAGACAGAAACAAAACCATTTTTTTTCCCCACCACATCGCTTTTAATTTAAATTCTAACAAATATCTTTATACACCAACAAAATCAGATGCTGCATTATTACATAACATATAACTCATTTAAAAAGGTAGGACAGGGACGTGTCTATGTAACCGTACTATTTTATTGGACACATTTTAAGTCATGTGACCCATGTCCACATCCTTTGAGATTTGAGGTTCAGGAAGGTCCGACACCTAGACACACACTTACACCTAATTCAGGTATTTGAGTCCATTTAACATAAGTTATAACCTAAAAAGTAAGGCTATTTATAAAAGAGGGTCTTCTGTGTTTTATTTCGAAGTGTTCTAGAGGATTCTCTTTCTCCCATCCAATAAATTCCAATCTAGACTTCTAACCACTCTAGTGCAGAAGTTTCTTCTAACCTTTGCTGAAAGGTTTTTACTAATTTCGATTATTTCATTATTGGAGTCCTGCTTTGTCAGTTTTACACTCGTTTTGGAGGGAATGTGCCAACTGGAAAGCTATAATATACAGGTCTTCCCTTGCTCTTAGGGATGGGATCATAAAACACTTGTCCACCTGAACCTTTGTCAATCCTTATTAAAAAATGTTTGGACACTTATTAGATATTTCAACTTTATTTGCCCTTAAATGTATAGAAGTGCATTTATTTCAGAAACTCATATTCATCAAATTTTCCACATGAACACTCATATTCAAACATTAAAAAAACATTTTTTTTTTGAAAAAAACATTCGGGATTATCTATTTATATATTTATGATCGTCATGCTGTGTCTAGATTTTTGCAAGTTACCGTGTCAAACATCTGGTCTATGTTAGAACTTGAGAAAGTGTATGTCTGTGTAGTGTATATGCTAGATGTTTACATTTACTTTCTTAATTTTATATAAAATTTTGTTATACAATCACCTAGGTAGCAATTATAGGACAAGGGAAACAGTACCATGATTTCAAATCTGACAAGACATGAGCAGTATATGTAATTGGTAACTCTATTTTTTTTTTTGGGTACTAAATATATCTGCATTCTGCTAATTGATGAACCAAAGAATAGTTTTCTTTACTGTACAATCAAAAGAAAGTTGTGGCTGTGATTGCGAATCCTAAAAATGTTTCAGCTGAAATATTCAATCATCTTAATTTTTCAGTTAGTGGTGCAAAAGGCATTATGTGGTTTTTGATTACTATGTATTATCATAGTTTTTCTCCTTGTGTTTTAAAATTTAAATCCATCAGCAATATGAAAAGTTTATTTCTTCCTTTTCTGCAGGAAGTGAGGGACATATGTTAGAGGAAGCCAAGTCTATCAATCTCTCATTAAGTGCCTTAGGGAAGTGCATAAATGCTCTGGCAGAAAATAGTGCTCATGTGCCCGTTCGAGATTCCAAGCTCACGAGGTTGCTTAAGGATTCATTTGGAGGTGAGTATTTTTAAGTCCTGTCCCATATGGGTGTCTAGTTTTTCATTTTAATTTGTCTAAAACACGTGTCCGCTATCTAAAAGTCAAAAGAAAATTTTTCCATTCCCTGAATAACTGGTGGTATGTGTGTGTATTACCTATCAAAGAAAATATGTAATTGTCAAAAATAAAATTGACTGCTTTTTGACAATTTTTTTGAAAAAAAGTGCTTAACAAAAGTGCAAAACAAAATTCGACTATCCCTCAATGCAAAATAAATTACTTTTGCAGAAAATTTCCATTCTTCACTTACGACAGGGGAACTTCTGAAGGGGAATACCATAAAGTGATGTGTGAATGCTTTAGTTGTCTTTTCTTAAAACTTGAGCTTTTTCATAGGAAGTCACTCATTTTCGGATGGATTAAATAGTTAATTTATGCTTAGGCTTTGACTTGATGAAAGCAATTAATGAGTGACAGTATGTATAATCGATATATAGATTTAATAATTTGGCTTACCTTCTTCTATAAATAGCTTAATATACTCTATGTTCTCTTACATGGATGCCAGTCTTTTTATTTTTTATTTTTCCAAATAAATTTTCTTTGGCATATTTTTGACACTGGAGATGGATGGTGTCATTATTGTTTGACATTTTTATTTATTTTTGGCTGTACTTGTTATTGTTTTGCAGGTACAGCGAGAACTTCATTAATTGTGACTATTGGCCCATCTCCACGACATCGAGCAGAGACTGCAAGTACCATATTGTTTGGTCAACGGGTGAGTTATCAGCTTTAGGACGTCTTAGATTCAAAGCAAAAAGTATTGACTCTGTATGCAACACACGCATCCTGTACATTTCTCCCTATAAGGCCCTGTACTTTTTCAGACACAGTAGTATCTGTACATACTTTCAGATAGTCCTCAATGCAGCTTAAGTCTATTTCACACTATTTTATGCAATCTCTATTGTTATTACATTTTTTATTTGTATATACTCAGAATGGTTCAGATATATCCATAGGAAACTATATTGATTATCATTTCCTATCTTTCACAGGCAATGAAGGTGGAAAATATGTTGAAAATTAAGGAGGAATTTGATTACAAGAGTTTGTCTAGAAGGCTTGAGATACAGCTTGACAAACTCATTGCGGAAAATGAAAGGCAGCAGAAAGCTTTTGAGGATGAAGTTGAAAGAATAGCTTTAGAAGCACAGAATCGTATCTTTGAGGCTGAAAGAAACTATGCAAATGCATTGGAGGTCAGTTCAAGTGGTTATTTCTTGCCTTTATGGCAATAAACAAATGTACTTTTTCCACATTAATTTTTAAATGCTATGATTTTTCATCACCAACTCGTTATAGTAGTTGATCTTCATACATAGTTGGACCTGAGGATGTTCTTGTGGTGATCACACTCTTCTATATTTTCATTTGCTCTATTATTTTATCCAAGAATTATCATGCTTGGTTTAGTGTTTCTTGTCAACTTCTTTTGCTTATTTCACTTTTAAATTTCATTTTTCTTTGTAGAGGGAAAGAATGCAATGTCAGATGGATTACATGGAATCAATTAAGAAGCTTGAGGAAAAGTGGGTATGCAGCAATCAACAAAAGCATGGCAATAATGGCTTCATTGATGGGAAATGTAATGGAGAGGTACCCAATTGTGGAACTCTATCTTCTCTTACGTGCCGAGTGTCTTAAAATGATCAGCGCGTTTCAAATTGACAACACTATGTTGACATGTCTTAGCCTCTGTTGTGAAACATGTCTACACATAATATTAATTCTAATTTGAGCAAAGGAATCTGTATATGATGTAGTCCTATTTGGCGCCCCACATTTTCATTGTCATGTGATTTATGATGATGCTTCATGATAGGCATTATACTCTGTAATGTACTTTTATTTTTTTCGAGTACTGATAACTTTTATCTGCATCTATAGATATATTCAGAGAAACACTAATAAATGCATGAATATGCATGTCCAAGAATGCACATAAGAATTTTAAAGCATCGACTTCTGTCTAGATTTTTCTGGAGTTTGCAATCTGGAGTTTGCTCTTCCTAGATGTATGCCCAAGAATGTCTTTTAAATTTGTCTGATAAGGGTTTGAAGAGCTTTTGTCATTCAAGTAAAAGGAAAGTCGACACCCATACTAGAAACTTGAACCTTCTTTTTTCTTTTTCCTTTTTTTTCACCAGTAAGTACTTGAACACTGTTTTCCGAATTAGGACAGCTGAAATTAGATTCTTAGTATAAATAGGAAATTCGATAAACATTACTCATAAATCTGGAAATTAAGTGAGCTGTTGAAAGGGCTGCTCAACATTAAGAAATAATGAACAAATTACTGCCAGGGCTACCAAAGGTAAACAAATGCAACATAATAAGACATTGTTCCGTCTCTGCAGGTTTTCTAACTAATTCTGCAGGTTTTCTAGTTTTCATTCTTCATCTTGCCATATGAATTGATTGCAAGTTATGATAGAAGAGCATCTGAGTCAACCTTGTCTCGTAATAATTACGAGCAAATTGCACAACTTTTGAAACAAATAACTAAATTAGATGGCCCATTGCACGACAATGAATACTATGTAGTCATGATGGCCTGATGGGGTTATGCTGAATGTTTTGGCATCAATAGTTCTTCTAGTTGCTATATTACACTCATCATATTTGATTTCTAAAATTACCCATAAGAACATTAAATCCACCCAAACTATTACTTGTTTGTTTGTTTGTTTCTTTGTTCTAAAATGATCACGGCCTTTTCTTTTAATGCAGGGGCTTGTGGCCTCTACTAGTGAGGAAGTTTCTGAGATCAAAAAGTTGCTTCAGAATGAAATGCATATGAGAAAGGCGGCTGAAGAGGAGATGAATAGTCTTAAGAATCAACTAGTTCAATTTACAAAGTCGGAGGTATGGTTTCACTTGAGGTACAGAATATGTATCAGCATTATGCGTTTTCTTTAAAATTTTGAAGTATAGGATTTGTGATATATAACAGATTATCATGATACATAGGCAGGTGGAAATGGAGATATTTCAAAGCTTGGTAGAATGCTCGAAGATGAGATTCATCAAAAAAAGAAACTTGAAGAGGAAATAATGATATTACGAAATCAGCTATTGCAATTGACTTTTGAAGCTGATCAGGTACTGTCTTTTGTAGAAGCAAAACTTTCTCATTATTCTTAGGTAAAAATTGTCTATATTATTTATATATTTGATGTCGTGGAGTACTCAGCTTCTAGTCGTCTGGATTTCTAATTGTTGGCAAATCATAGTAGTAGTTGTATTATAGCTGGCAGCTTTCACAACAGTCTTGTTCATGGGAAAATCAATGTACCACATGATGATTACCAGTAAGTCATATGGGTTAACTTAAAGTGTAACTGGGTAGAAACTTTAGGAAAATAGAGGAAAGAGCTCCTTATGACTTCCCAGATTTTGTTTCCTTATTTATAAACCTCATCAACCAAAGAAGCATGGGCACTTCTACAATAGTGACTTATATGGATACATGATGGACATAGACACTTTGGGGACACACTTATATACTTATTTCACATCACGTGGATGTCTCCATAATCCAAAAACGAAGTTTCATTTCTATAGCCCACACATATGAGATACTGCCCGATACATGACTTGCACAATACAAACATGTTGATAAATGTTTGACACTCTTGAAACAAGATACCTTTTAGTTTATATAATATAATTTTCAAGTTTCTTACTCCCTATTACTCGATCCATAGTATTAAATTGAGAAATTTATTAAAATTATGTATATATTTTACAAAAAATTTCATTTCTTGCCAAGTCCTTAGACTTTAGTCCTCATGTGTATCTGTCTCCACTTTTTAAAGATTTCCCATGTTGTGTAGCTGTGTTATCCGTGTTTATGCCATTTAGTTGTAAACGGACTGGGGGGAGGACATCCATCTCCACGTTTCTTTAGCACAAGTTAAAATCTTAGTTACTATTTATCAGTCAATGGACATGAATTGAAGCATTTGCATCCATGCTTAGTCCCCCAGACACATGCACACACATGAATGTGTATTTTAAACCCTGACTTCTGTTTTATGTTCATAGACTAGAAGGTATCTTGACAGAGGAGGGGCTGGGAATGTCTCTGCTGCTTTAGATTCTCTTTCTCAAGCTAGACATTTACAGATCAAAGATGTCGGTAATGGTCAGAGAACATCAATTGCCAATCTCCACGAACAAGGTACCTTTGAAGCTTGCACTACACTGGCTCATTTGAACCCCTGTTTGAACTGTATGTTCTTATAGCTTTTTTTGCATCTATTCTATTTACAGTTGGATTGCAAAAGATATTGTCATTGCTAGAGTCAGAAGATGCTAATGTAAGGATTCATGCTGTAAAAGTGGTGGCGAACCTCGCAGCTGAAGGTGCTGAATTTATTTCTTCTTTCTTGAGACGTTGTTATCAGATATCTTCTATGCCGTTTGTCTGCTTCATGGTGCACGGAAAACAAACTGCAGATCATCTTGATATGCTTTTGATTATGTTATTTTAGGAATTATTTTTGAGAGAATCACTTGACCTACAACTTATTATCATTTTTGTTGCTGAAGTACTCCACTTAAGCACTTAAGGTGTCCAAAGATAATGATACCATAGGGTAGCAGCTCTTTTTTTTTTTTTTTTTTTCCTTTCTTCTTCTTCTTCTTCTAGTGATAGAATTTTACCAGGATAGACATAATTTCAAGTAAGAAGTTCTTTTGAGACAAAGAAGGTTCTGTTTCCTTTTTTATCACTATAACGGTTGCTTTATCAAGCAAAGGCTCCATCCTTTAATGGGGTGGTCAAAACAATATTTTTCATCTTTTATCGAAATCAGAGTTGTGCTTATATGATTTAGAATTTATTTAAGTTAGTACAATACGTCTATATTAAAATTATATATTTTAATGAATTTAATGCATTTAACATCTACTGTGCAGAAGCAAATCAGGAGAGGATTGTTGAAGCTGGGGGTCTCACTTCCTTGCTGATGCTTCTTAGAAGCTTTGAGGATGAAACCATTCGCAGAGTAGCAGCTGGTGCAATTGCCAATCTTGCAATGAATGGTAAGTGTTTATACTCTTCTTCTTTTTATTTTTTTCATTCTTGTAGAGCACAGGTTCTATAAAGATCTGGTGCTTCCAATATATCATTTTTTCATGATAACTGCTTTCTTGGTCCATGCAGAAGCCAATCAGGAACTTATAATGGTTGAAGGAGGAATTGGTCTGTTGGCGGTGACAGCAGCCGATGCTGATGATCCTCAGACTTTACGGATGGTTGCTGGAGCTATTGCTAACCTTTGTGGCAATGGTATACTGCATGATGCCTTTTAGCATCATCTCTTTTTGTAAATGTACTTTATTTTATTTTTAATCTTTTTGTGATTATGTTATTAGCTTATGAGAAGGTTCCCCTTACTGAATTAAAGAGATGCACAGGTTCTTGTACAGAACAAAATGGGAAAAAGTTGCTAACTGAACACCTTGATAACAATTCTCAATTATTAACAAGTTTTCATAAAAGAAATTGCTCATTTGGTTACTTTTCACAGAATCTCCGTACTGGTTAAGATCTACGTTTACACTCTGATTATATTTTCCGTGTGCAATATGATAGATTCGCCTTTTTAAAACTGATCTTACTGGTACATCCACCCATCTGTAAGCTTATTTATGATTTATATCACATGAGACTCATAAATTCTAGCTGACCAAAAATAATTTAGCTGTAGTATTGTAAACGAGATTTTATTGAATGCTTAATTTTATTAAGATGAGGATCAATGCATAAAAGCACAAGACAATTTGTTGGGATATGTTCGGATGGCCCATTTGATATCTTTGGCCCAGTTTATCCAGCTTTAGTGGAACACCAATCGTAGGACTTGAGCCAAGTTGAGTTTTAGTCTTTGTAGTACTCAATTTGAAGTTGTTTCAATCTAAATCCTGATTTATTCTCGCATTTGTATTATTTACAGATAAGCTACAGACGAGGCTTAGGTCTGAAGGTGGTATTAAGGCATTGCTAGGAATGGTGAGATGTAGGCATCCAGATGTTCTTTCCCAAGTTGCACGAGGAATTGCAAATTTTGCAAAATGTGAGTCCCGATCAGCTTCACAAGGTAAGTGCCTTAGATAGAGTCTCATAGAATGCTTGTCAATATTGTTGTATTGATTCAACTCTTGAAATAACAATTATGTATTATATGTCTTAACACATCATATCATCTGGCAAAATGAATTATGCAGTTATTAAGCCTAGCATAATAGTAGAAAAAGGAAAATTAAGTTAGAAGTTCTCCTTGCACATTGGTGTAATGAAATACTTGTGTGCTGCAGGAAACAAAACAGGAAGATCTCTCTTGATAGAAGATGGTGCACTTCCGTGGATCGTACAAAATGCTAACAATGAGGCATCACTAATTAGGCGCCACATTGAGCTAGCACTCTGCCACTTGGCACAGCATGGTAAATGGGCGTATTTATGCATATTAAGAAGCCTAATTCTCCCAAACACATTAGATTTAGAAATCTTCTGTTTTTTTTTTTTTTTTTGTTTTTTTTATTTTATTTTATTTCTTTATGTTTATGATTTTCAGAAGTGAATGCAAAAGACATGATTAGTGGAGGAGCCCTTTGGGAACTAGTTCGTATCTCACGTGACTGTTCTCGAGACGACATAAGGACTCTTGCACAACGTACTCTTACTTCAAGTTCGACCTTCCAAGCAGAAATGCGGCGGTTAAGAATAGAACTATAACTACTGCTGCAATGGGACGGTCACCTGCAGGCCAAGGTAATGAGAGGGTACTCTACATGGCCCTTGGACAAGGTCAGTTCTTTGATATATCTTATAGTTCTGAAAAATACAGTTCTAATTTAAATAGACGGGGCTTGGCCTTTGTCCTCGTTTTCTAGCTAAGCATCAGTCGACCACTTGTATTTTCATTTTCATGGCGACCCATTCCGGTAGAGCTGCTTCAGTATTGTAGTTTTTGTATAAATTGATTTGTTCAATCAATGAAATGGTCATATTCCTCTTTTGTGGAATAAACTACGACTCCGAGAATGATTCGATCTATATATATATATTCATAAAAACATGTCCTAGTATTGAGCTGTTTTTCTCAAGGGGGTGAATTGACAAGCCATTGATTTGAAGGAAAAAAATGCCACGTGTCAATATTAATTAAATAAATTCATCTTTCGAAGATTTAATTGATGTATGATTGAATGGGAAGGCATGGCTTAATTAATTGTCAGTTGGCTTGAATTGATGGTGGCAACGACTTTCAGATGACATTTGATTCATCAAAACAATGAAAACAAATGATGAAGCCATATTTGTTTTCATGTATATCTTCCGACTTGTTCCATTGGCACTTTGTCTCCGTCCAAGAGTTTTAGGACCCTAACAACTTTTGTTTTGGTTTTTTGATTTCCAAACATAGTACCAATACATCGGACAAAAGATAGGGGACCCATGCCCTTACCAGTGTTTCACGAGAGAGAGAGAGAGAGACTTATGTATGTTTATGGTCCTACGGATGCATGTAATATAGATACTTGTTGTGTAAGAAGTTTCATGCCAAAGAATGGAAATGCAAGAGAAGGAAACAAGTGTAAACTAGTGACGTGGGGTTTACGGGAAAAAGGATACTGACGTGGAGTTTACGGGAAAAAGGATACTGACGTGGAGTTTACGGAAAAAAGGATACACATGTGGAGGTAAAGTTGTATACATCTAACCCTAACTCCCCCGCAATTGTTATTTATATGCATATTCATGCATCAATAAGAACTTTGGAGACCTTAGATCTGTGATTAGCTCGAAATCAGCGCATATATACACACGCATGAGAGATGCTGAGAAAACTCCCGCAATTGTTATTTATATACACATTCATGCATCAATAAGAACTTTGGAGACCTTAGATCTGTGATTAGCTCGAAATCAGCGCATGTATATACACACACATGAGAGATGCTGAGAATGATTGAACCTATATAGATATAATTGAAACTTAATTCCGCTAATTGTCATTTAGATGCTGATGGTGATTTATACAAACTATAGTTACATTAAACACTTCTCACCAAATATATTTTTAGCTTCATAACCAAGGACTCGAGAACTTCAACTCGCTAAACCTGTCATCATTGATCTAAATTCTTCAAAATCCACAAACCCATCGCCATTTTTATCAACCCCACCTATCATCTTGCGACACTCTCCAAGGTCACAATTATCACATCCAAGGCGAATCAGAACTTGCTGCAACTCTTCAGCTGATATGAATCCATTCTTGTCCGAATCAAAAATGAGAAAAGCATCCATGAGATGATGATCACCACCAGGCCCAGACCCTTCTTCGCTACCCTTGTTCAAGACAACATTCATGAATTCATCAATGTCCACGAACCCATCTCCGTTACAATCCATCTCTCTCACCATTCCTTCCGCTTCCTTGGTGGCGGTGGACCTCTCATGGCCGAGGCTCAAGAGCACTTCACTGAGCTCTAAGGGAGACAACTTTCCATCCCCATTTGCATCGATGAATTTGAACACTTGTTTCAACTGGTTAGAGACCTCCATGGCTGCAAAAGACGATGATAACCAATTCAAATCAGAAAACATGCTCTTGGGTTTTCTTTTTTCGCACCTCTCATCTCCTTTCAAGACATTGAATTGTTGTTGAAGAAACTTCCTAGTGAACTTATGCATTGACCTAAAGCAAGTTTTACAAGAATCAAGCATGGTTTGATGAGAGAGAGAGAGGCACAGGAAGAAGTGGCAATGGAGATGATAGCTATAATGAAGAGATGGATATATGATTAGGTCAATTTCTTCGTCAAATGAAAAAGTAGTAGTCTTTTGTGATAATTTCAAGGGCTGTGATTTGAAACAAACTTTGTCATCTTTTAATAATTCCACGGCTACAAGGGCCTACAGAGACCGAGCACTCTCTTGGATTCTTTTCAACCCTTCTATATCCAGAATTCCTCATTTTACAGTACTTTGTTAAATATAATAATACATATGTGCGTGTATGTGAGTGTGAGTGTGTGTGTGCATATATTAATATATATATAGAGAGAGTGGTACTCGGTTTAGACAGTCATCCAAGGTGGTGAGGTATTGTGTTGCTGTTGTTCTTTTTGTGTTGTTTGTTTTCTTTGGGTTGCTGTTGTAAAAATAAAAAATAAAATAAAATAAAATCCAAGGTGGTGCTGATCAAGTCTTGTAAATTGGATGCCGGAAGAGTTAAATTAGAACTGCCGGCATTTCATTTTCAACTCCAATTTTATTTTTTATTTTTCCTTTTTTCTAAATATATATATATATATATATATATATATGCATGTTGTCAATAGCGGACCCAGAAATATAATCTGGGGCCTAATATATTCTGGGGTGGTATGAATTCCAATTCAAATAAACTCCTTGGATAAATTTTATGAAACTGGGGTGCTGATCCAAACAGTTTATTCATGAATTCTAAAATTTATCCAAACAGTTTATTTGAAATTTATCCAAACAATTTATCCCAAAAAATAGTAATACCAGTGTTTTTTTTTTTTTTTTTTTTTTTTTTTTTTGGGACTGGGTTAAAATTAACTATAATAATTTTTTTGGGGGCGCCCAAGCCCCCGCCCTTGCTGATGTTGTGGTCTCCGCAAGTGAAGGAGTCATTGTTTGACTGAGTTATATATATATATATATATTCGTAGATTTGGTGTTCTTTCACTTATAATTATTTTTTTTAACAATGGAGAAGCACTGGGAAAAACCTATATCTCCCCTACTTACAAATAATACTATTTAACTGCAATGATGGGAAATTTGTTCCTTTAGGTCTAAAGCAAAGAAAATTTTGATCTGTAGATGCAGCAAGAGCATATGTGATGATCTAAGTGAGATCTCTTTCAATAACAATAAACATAAATTTACACACTGGTTATGTGAAATTGGATTGAAATTGTACTGGGATTGCAATTTCATAATATTACAATTTTACCAATCCAATTTCAAATAAACTGTTTGGATAAATTTTAGAATTAAAATGTAATTGAATTCCAATTCCAATTTTATTGTTTGGATAACAACATTGATTTGAAATTGAATTAAACAAAATAATTAAAATTAAATTTTGATGATCACCTTCATCCAATTTTATCAACTATATTAGAATTTTTATTCAGCAAATAAGATTGAATAGTCACACTCTAAAATATGCATTTAAAATTATCACAGCATGTAGTTATAAATATATATTTTTTGTATATTGCCTCCAAAATTTTAATAACTTTTTTTTTCATTTTTTTTCTTTTTTTGTACAAATTAAGTAATTAAGTAAATTGGTGTATGAATGATTGAAGCAGAATGAAAAAAATGTTGCCCTATATGTTTTCAAATTAACATCATCTATTATTCAGCGTGAAAAAAAAATTCAAATGTTCCGGAAAACATTTTCTATTATTCAGTGAGAAAAAAAATAAAATAAAAAATCAGCGTCTAACAGACAAAAAAAAAAAAAAAAAAGAAATAGATAGGCTGCCAGGACCACATGACCCACATTACCTTTTCTATTATTCAGTGAGAAAAAAATAAAAATAAAACAAAGCTCCAAAAAAAATAAAAAATCAGCGTTTAAACAAAATTAAAAACGGCTGCCTGGACCACATTACCCATATTACCTTTCTTCTTGTACATACATACGTCCCACTCAGAACACTTACGCCATTACCCTTCTTTTATTTATTTTTTTCGTACATGCGAAAACGAGATGGACCTAATTCTTTCTTCAAACTTATCTATAAGTTTATCTCTTTTCTCATATTTTTTAATGTAAAATAATCATGTACATATATATATACACAAATATATAAACACCGGTGGCAACGTAACAATTCCCAAACTCACATGCCGCATATTACCACAAAGTTAACGGCTATTTAATAGTGTATTAGGGAATAAAGACAGGATACAAAAATGCCATTTTATCATAAATAAAATAAAAGGATAAAACGGGTGGGTCAAAAATCACTTCAACCGAGATAGGCAAATATAACCAACAAAACATAAACAATGATAAAAAAATGGAGCACTTTATCAAACCCTAGAACAGCAACGAACAGTGAGTGATGTCCAAGTTTATACATATAATAATCCATTTACCAAGTATAAATGTTTTTCTAGAAGACAGTAATACATAAATCATATTCACCCAATAAAGTAGCCATTAATAAGAGTGGGACATGATATAAAGCTTATCCCTTCATCAATCATTAAACTATTGGGACCGTCTTATCATCAACACTAATTACGTGAAAAAACATCATCCTTGTTTGGAGACCATAGTCCAAGACATGGAAATTGAATTTTGACATTCTGATAGCCCACCACCTGCAAAAGTGTACTGCACAACCCACAGAGAGTTCAAAAAAAAAAAAAAAAAAAAAAAAAAAAACTGATTTTAATGCTTAAATGATCTGTTCTCTGTACATAAAGTTATTGTTTTGAAACTCACTCACGAAAACAAACACCAAATTGACATACAACATCAAAATTCCTACCACCATCTATGGATTTTTCTAAAAAAATTAAAAGAAAAACAAGGCTAACTTGTTATACATTATCAGACTATATTATTCTATAAAAGTGAAGAAGAAAATGGAAAATGCAAAACCTGGATAAAAATATCGTACATCTAAAACTGTGAGGTCAGCGATTGCCAAGATCAACACGATCGAAGTAAAATGGGACCAACGGATGAGCTGAGCATCTCACTGAGTGCCACCTGAACCTCACTTGACCCGTGCTCACAACTTACCAAGCTCGATAGTAGGGGGAAGAAGCGAGCCAAGTTCCTTTTGAGTGACAGACCTTCTAAAGCACATAAAGCCTCGAGAGTTGTCACAATAAGAGGTGCACGTGCAGCCAACTCTCTTCGTTTCCCAGAACCTAAAGGAATTAGCCAATGGGCCTGCCCACCAAGAGATGACTCGGAAGTGTGTCCGTGTCCGGCGCATGAAATTTCAATATAGAATTGTAGCACCTCCTGACAAAGGTCAACAAGGTAAGACTCCACTTTGGTCTCTTCATAACTTGGAGGCCTATCCAGTGTGAGATTCTGTAAAAATGTGAGGCAAATTTGATAAGACTCGTTCTCAAGGCGTAACAATGGAGGGTCCTGCATTTGAGTCATGGTGCCAAGCTCTTGTAGCTTTACGCGAAGAGTAGAATTACTATTTATCTCATGAGCATGAAATGCCACAGCATGAACAGCATCAAAGAGGACTAAGGTGTTTTTCACTGAAAGTTGAGCTCTGTACATGTTGTAGATATCCATCACCGCCTGCCAAATTTAATAAGAAAAAGCTCATTTCCAATCTTTTGAAAAGCTGAAGTGGTAGCATAAATCACACTGGAGTATGCATTAAAACTAAGATTTAATGTCGTAAATTTTCTCTAATTTTCCTGACAAGATGTTTGCTTCTAATAACTTTTATTTTTTCCATTACTCCTTTTTTATAGGTTCTGTGTTTCACATGCACACATTTTAGAGGCAAAGAACACAATACAAATATGTTTCAGCAAGATGATTATCCTTTAATAATTAAAAGTGTATCCCACTCTCCATTAAGAAGTTATTTGGACAATAATACACCCTACATTTACATACTAAGAACGATTATTATAAGCAATATTGCATTATTCTAAAGCCAATGTAAAACATGATCTGAAAGCTAGGTTAAAAAAAAAAAAGACAAGAAAAGCCTCAACTTTTTCCATATACTAAGTTCCTGAAAAATGTTCACAGATAAACTGAACCAGACAGGTATTTTTTCTGCCCATTTGTGTCCTATTTTTGGTTGAATACGCGGATGAAGATTGTTTTTGAAGTTCAAGAGTGACTCAATCATCACTTGGGAAAACGTAAATTGAGTAGATTTTGAAAAATAGTTTCAAAAGTTGTTAAAATGTTTTTGAAATGGTGGGACGGAAAAAAGTTAATCAAGTTTTGAGTGCTTTCTACTGAAACAGCATGTTTAACACCAGTATACAAAATTGAACATTGGTATTCAACTTTAAAAGGGAGTTGAGCATCAGTAGTCATATATAAACACTAACATGCAGGCAGAAAATGAAGTTGAGCATAGTAATCTACGACAGCATATCAAAAGAAATAAGAATTCTAGTTTCCGAAGTCTGTCACAATTGGTTTCTAACTTATCTCAAACTTCTATCATCTTTCCTGATTAGAATTAAGGTGTGACACTCTTATATAAACATCTCACATAATAAACATCTATGTATTGTTAAGAAATTCATGCACCCACTTTGCCCCTATAGGGAATTGAACCCTCGACCTTCTACTTTAAAAGGTGAGGAAGTGCCACTAGGCTAGAGGCGTTGGTGTTACTGTCCCATGACTTCTCCCATTTGTTTTTTAACGTCAAAATGATCTCTATACTTGTTTATTTAAATTTGATTATGTGTTTGATTTGCTTTAGAATTGGAACTCCACCTCACCACACCCCCCCCACCCCCGCGCCGATGTTTGTTTCACAAAAGAGAATCAAGTTGGTCATTCTGCTGCAGAACTCTCAAAATCCATGACTTCAAAAGCCTCAAAATGAAGAGGTGTCCTCACACCCCCATAGCTATCTGAGAACACTGCAGCTCCAATACACCATGGTTGTGCCCATCCGCCCGACACCAACTAATCCTCCCGTAACGCCTTCCCACTAGATCCTGCACTAAAACATGCTCCAAAATCCGACTGCAAACCATCCTCAACATTATAGGACAGGGAAGAGACCGAGGGAAACACTATTGTGATATCAATCCTACAAACCACTTGTTTTTCCCACATCAGAAGGATACTTCCCCCTCCAGTCAAATCTATTTAAGTGATCAACTGCTTCCGCAGAAGATCCTTTCTCAAGAAGAATAGTTAATCTGTAGTTACTTTCAAGCCTCTCAATATGATAAGAGTTCTCTTACTAAACTTGACATTATAGACTTACTTCCATAAATGAATGGCTTTATTATACATACACAGTGACTTTGTGAGTGGAAATCTAAAAGCATATAATTTAATAATGCCGACACAAACCATGTCAACCTTATCATTGAACAAATTCCTATATATGGTTGCACATCAAGATACTTCAGAATATCTAAAACCAAAGATATAAAAGTGTCTACCTGAATCAATAAAAGTTGAACAGCAGCTCGGCACTTAGCATCAGAAATAGCAGCATAGAGATTGTGTCCCCTTAAACTCTCTGAATCATCATCGTCCATCCCAGATGCAGAAACCTCTCCATCATTCTCGCTAGTTAAAGTCTCCTCATGGCTTCTAACCATATTATCTCCATTTAAAATATAGGAGAAATCAGGAAGTGTCGTGTTAGCTGCTTCTTTGAGGGATATAACTACTTCCAGCCACTTACTATCAGAAAAAAATTCTCCAGCATTGCTCATCATTCGGACAAATGCAGCAATACCAATACCAGCGAGGCTTTGGTGAGGACGCTTGATAAAACTTACCAATAGCATCAAGACTTTCCCCAACAGAGGATTTACAGTACTGTAAAACTTAACAAAAAGATCTACAACTAGTTGGAGGGCTAATGTGCATGTTTCATAGAGCCATGAGTCTTGATCAAGTTCACCCATATCACTACCAGTTCCCTGCCCAGGCGACTCTCCACCCGAAGGATCAATAGCATGCCGGACATAGTCAAATAATGGAAATAGGACAGATTCAAAGACTCTCTCCCACAAAGGTAGAGAGAAAAGATGGCCATGGTTGCGTAAAGTATCAAAGAGCACTTGCAGGGCACTCTTTCTGATTTCAGGCCTTGGGTCAAAGCTAAGTTCAGATAGTCCTGGACAAGGAAAAGACAAGGCATTATAAAATAACATAAAAAGTATATCCGAGTTTAAAAAAGAAGCCATACATAACATTCCGAAAATATAAACAAGCTTGAATTCTTCTTACCAGCCAACAACGGAAACCAAAAATAGAGATGATCTTCCTTCTCTGCCAACTCCAGGTTGTCATGCTTTTTATCTTTTGCTTCTTGAGGTGAAGACGTAGAGATCTTTCCAGAAGCTTCTTTGTCCTTATTCCTTGAGGAGAAGCCTAAATCACCTTCAGCAAGCTTCACAGCACAGAATCGAAGGAAAGCAATTGCATTGAGACTAGTGTCTTTGTTGAATCTAGTATTAGTGAATGCGATCAGACAATTCACGAAATCAGTGAAGGTGGTGGTTTCAGTCTCTGTAATATATGGGAAATAATCTCGAACAATTTTTTCAATTATTTCAAAGGCCAAGAGTACAATGTTTTTGTGGTCATCATAAGCTGCAGTTGTGAAGACCTGGAAAATGTTTGCAGACAAAAACATCAACAATGTGCTTAGCATGAAGATCAACTGAATTTAATTGATAAATGATATGATACACTAAAACCATGAACATGGTTTCAATCCATCATATTGACATGAGAAGGAAAAAAAAAAAAAAAAAAATATAGAGATTAGACAGATTTTAGTACCATGAACATGCTCTTCCATCCTGACTTGACATTATTAACACGAGATAAGACCATTTGAGCGACACATCTGACGATTAGTTCTCTGATCTCAACGGCATTACTCTTACGCATAACAATTACAAAAGGCTTCATAAACTCATTCTGGAAATTATAATTAGCCAATTCTTCCCTCTCTAAGAATTTCATTGATAATTGGCGCAAAGAATCCATTGCGAAAATTGCAATTGAAAGGTTTTCAGAACATCCAATTGTCACAAAAAAGTCAGAGAGTACATGCCATATGCTTGACCACACAAGCCTGATACGGTTCATGTTATAGTGCCTGTTCAAAAGAGAGAAATCAAATATAAATTTTTGCAATTGTTTGAAAGCAGCATCTGCATACCAACAACAACATGAAATAATCGGTAAGGAATGCTCAAAGGAGTAACAAGATAAAGTAAGGATGATTTGTACGCAATCTCAACTATCTTCATGAGGCTGAAAACCCGTGGATCAGATGTAGACCGCAGCTCTTCCATAGAGACCTTGCAGAGAGCCTTGACAAAGTCGATTATTGCCTCACTGTTTAATTTTTGACTCCATGTGAATATGCGACTCATTTCTGAGCTTCCAACTTGTTCCAACATATTCAAGTTAGAGACTAAGTTGTTCATCTGTTCAGATGTAAGTACCCCAGAAGCATTGACACCAATACCAGCACTATCATATGAACCCCTTCTCACAGCAGCAGCTGCATACTGAATCTTCCCTTGTCCCTTCTTTTTCAGAACAGGAAGGACATTTGACTTGGTTTGTTTCGATTTTTCTAAATCATTCTGAGGAGATGCAAAGAAAGTAGCATCTGGAGGAGCGCCCTCTCCCAGGAGATGCAAATGCTCAAACCGAGATACACATGTCAAAATATGCTCCCAAGCTTCCTGTAAGTAATTTCCATCTTCATCTGCAATTGTAACTATTGCCTGTTGAATAAAGAATGCCAGGTCATAATGCCAGATCCACAAGCAAATGGTCAATTGCTTAGATTGAAGACTTTATAGAAATTATACATTGTAGTCCATTTAAATACCAAAGGTAGTATTTACGTTGTTAATACCGATTACACAGTTTATAGTGACCTATAGATGCACCCGTGAGGAGAGGAAGATTGATTTGCATAGAAGGAAGAGACAAAGAAGCCAACCTAAATTAACATGGAATGACATGATAAGAAATGATTATAAAAAATTACATCTAATAGGAGATATGGCCTATGATAGAAAAGAGTGGAAAAGAGAATCCAGGCTGCTGACCCCATTTGTATGGGATAAAGGCAAGGATGATGATGATACACAGTCTATAGTGAGCAGACCATATGGAAGTGATCCTTTCTTGGTTCTTAATGTCTGGGCACATTATTCCACTTACCATATTTTTTTTTTGATAAGTAAGAATTTATTAAAAACGCTCAAAAAGGGGAGCGGAAACCAAAGATACAAAACATAAGGCTAAAGGGCACCTTAGACCTTAAGAGAGGCCAAAAAAACAATAATTTCCTCCGTAAATCTATAATCTCTCCCTGAAACCCAGGAAAAAAAGAGTACAAATAACAGAAAACTTAAGCATAGAAACAGGCATTATTCCACTTACCATATTAATTATTCGCACATTAAATTACCCCTGTACATTCCACAAGCACACAAACTACGAAAATATTGTCCTGTATTTGTGATTACCAAAAAAAAATTCATAATCAAGCTATTGATTCAAGTAACATCATTGATTATAGAGCAAGCATGGTCTATTATCTAATGTCTTTTACCTGTTACTTTTCTGCATTGGTTTTAAAGTTATGTAGATATAGAATTAGGCTCCGTTTGTTTCGATGTAAAATATTTTCTTCAAAAAATATTTTCCTTTTTCAGGTAAAATATTTTCTTTATTTTTACTTTTTTGGTGTTTGGTAAAGGTCTATGCGTCAGCCATGTTAAACTGTAAATAATCCAAACCTGATAAAGGTTAATCCACACCCTCTACTTTCAAGTTGGATTCAAGTTGTGTCAAGAATTGCCAACACTTATTATAAGTTACTTGGTTTTAGTGTATGTAATGTCTAAATGGGTTGCAACCTTTCTAACATTTTCAATGAGATGCTTATTTATTAATAAATAAATTTATTTGCTCTAAACCCATTGCTATGCCTTGTCAAAGGATTTTGCTAACTACAGAAAAGAGGACCTTCTGCAAGTTCTTTGCCAACCAAAGTTTTAAGATGAATCATTAAATGATCATTGATTCTAACAGCCAACACAACAACTGTCCATTTACTTCAGCAAAGAGTAGAACACGGGGAAACAAACCATTTTCTTTGCTCTCTTTGTGGTAACTTTGCGTTAGCTTTGAAATCATTATGAATCATTGAGAGCGATCATAAATTGGAAAAGCCGCTCATTTTCTTTTGGTAATAGTATTGATTCAAGAATTTAATATTTCTTAAAAATTGATAACTTTTTTAATAAATTAAAACACTTAAATTTAGTATCTAGCTAGTTTAGGATTGCTTTTTGATAACCTGAAGAAACAAGCAACGTTTTTATGCTGTGGTCCAAGCAAACATATGTTTATTAAACGTAAGCTTACTGCATCCTTTTTTAGGCTATCAAACTGAGACTTTAGCTCTTTTAGAAGACCATCAAGAAAGCCATTCTATGAAGTTGAAAAGTATGCATGTCAGAGGGATTATGGACTGAAGGCAGTAAATTAGGTCCATGGCTTCATGGTCATACGAGGTAACTTTTGTCTTTCTCTAGAGTGATAGTTTAGAGAATCCTTCACCAAATGCAGAGGCTGACTTCTTGGTCAATAAAAGCCCAGAACTATTGAACGTTTTAATAGACAACATCAACTAAAAAGTTTGTCTAGGGGTTTTCTTAATGTTTCTTGCTTCCTTGTTCCATCAAGGATGCCCCATGCTTATCGTGCATACTTTTGCTCTCCACAATATAATTGTTTTCTTAATATATTACAGAGATCAACTAAAAAAAAAAAGCAGGCACTAATGGAGCATTTTTCTTCTGAACATTAAATAAATATGAAAAAAAAAATATATATTAGTAACCTACTACCATCAAATGCAAGAGATCTTATCCCCAAAAAAATAATCAACATAAAACATAATTTGTTCATTAACACCACAGAAGCACCAGTAATATCTCTCTCACTAACCAAAACATTTAAGCTCCTTGTTGCCAAGATTACAGATGAGGAGGAAATAAAAAACGAACCTTGATGGCATCTACATTTTTCTGTTTGATATCGGCAGGTGAGTGGAGGGAAGTGAACTTTGCTAGTGAAGTCACAAAAGCATCTCTATGAGTCTTCATAGACATTACTGCAGTAACATGAATAGCATAACGGAAGCCTTCAAGGCACTGGGCTATTACTACTTCATCATCACTTTGATCAAGAGGAACACTGAAGGCAGCCAACATAGGAGCCCAGCATACTTCAATCATGAATCTAAGGATCATGACATCTGTTGCTGCATAATAAACTGACCTAGAAATTGCCAAAGCAAGTAGACATCAACAATAAGATCTAAATGATTATCAGTTTTAGATGATGAAATACCAAATCAACAATGAATGAGAAAGAAGAGGGAAAAGAAAGAAAAACTCAACACCCACCCTCCTACTCGGTTCAGCTATATGAACCCTATTTCACAATCCATCCCTATTTAGAGTGATATCTTCCACTAAATCTTTGGCAATCATATCTACTTTTACAGCCTCATCTCATTGTCTTTTTGGCCTTTCTCTTATGGTCTTACCCTAAAGTGTCCTCAACTTGAACCAAATCCCTCTTGTTTTCAAGAAAGAACCATAGGGAAAAAAATTGATATGATTATCCAAAATCATGAAATAACTATCCTTTTGTAATGCATAAGAAATTGAAATGATAATAGTAGTAAGAATTGATATGGCTCAGCTGAAGACAAAGGAGAGATTAAATAACTAGAGGTTAAGTGATATGGCTCTGGTGAAGACATAGGGGAGAGAAAATAACAAGAGGTTAATGACTTGGCATAAAACAGCTATTATTATTATTAATTTTGATGAGTTGACTTAGCATAAAACATTATATGGCTCCAAATTTTGATGGAGTATAAGATTCGTAACCTTGAGTATTTGGGATAAGCTTAGTTCAATTATATGCCTTGCAAAGCATACAAGTTTTTAACGGCAACCAACGGCAGGTATCACAATCATTCATTTAGAACAAGGAAACAAATATGATCTTACTCAGTTTTGCGAGCTTTTTCTTTAAATTGTTCTTGCATGTGTCTGATGAGATCATCGCTGCTTTCCATATGCTTTTCTTCCCATCGTTTACGGACCACAATGTTTAATATACTGTCCAAGCCTAAAATTTTGTTTGAGTTTACAGACTGCTTCTGTTGAAGATCCAAATCACCTCCTTTCATTTTAATCTCATTTCTTGATATTCGTTCAAACAATGATCTCAAATACTCCTCAGGTAAATCTTTTCCATCATCTATACCACGATTATTTCTTATAAAATCATCAGCCGACATCTGCATAATTTGACGACAAAAGCAGAATAAACATAACTTCATCAAAATTCTCTGTTAAACAATTTAAATCCATTATGAACATACCTTGTTCTTAACCATAGGATTATGAGCATCAGTGTTGAGTAATATAACGGAGTAAGCAAGGACGTAGGCAGTGTCTGCACTAGTGAATGCCTTGGGATTACATTTGCAGTAACGTTCAGCAAACTTTTCCATGACACGGTCAATCTTTTGCGCCTCACCAGGCAACCTAAAACCCTGTAGAAAGGCTCTGATTGCCTCATCAAACTCCATACTGCGAAAGTCGAAGGAATCCACATATGCATGCATCACTTTCAGTGGCAACTCCTCCCTTTCCCCTAAATAGTCACCAATCAGAGTCTTGTTCAAACCAGATGCATTTTTGAGGAAAGCAGCAATCTCTTCCGGTGAGCTCCCCACCTTATTTGCATTTATCAAGAATTCAATACCTTTTTTGGGTTTCCGGTTAAAAAGAGATATACCTTCCTGCCATGAATTTTACATTAGATCCAAGTGGAAATTGCCAGATGAAATATATTGAAAAGAGAACTGCTTCCATTGAAGCATGTTATGGTTATTTACCTGAAGTTCAAGCTTGTAGGCCCGGCGCTGCTCAATTGCCAAAACACCAGAAACTTCACTGGAGGCTTCAGAATGAGAGTCTGATCCTTCAACAGGCTCATCCCCATTCCCGTTAGCCATTGGAAGATTTCCAGGTTCAGGGTTTTCAGCTGCTTCAGATTTCTTGGTAGAATGAGGATCTGGAATGCGCAACTGTTTGTTCATCCAGTCCCCCATTGATTTCAAAACAGCCACTAAACACTTCATGGCTTCAAGTTTCATGGTTGCATCCTGCTGTGGCAGCAATGAAGTGATAGCACCAGGAGGTACACCTTGAGCAGTTTTAAGAAGTCCATTGACCATTCTGGTAAGGATATAGATGAAAGGATAGGAGCACACACTTATCAATTGTCCAAAACAAACTCAGTCTAAGATGCTCTATCTTTTAAACAAAGAAAACGTGTCAATGTTCAATGACCTGTTCTACGAAATTGGAAAATTCTTCTATTGTCAATGTTTTCGCATAATTGAATCAAAAACAGAATTTAAACATGAAGCATTGAACAAATACCTCTCAAATATGTTTGATGAATTGACATCACAATCATAGTTAATAAATATATCTACCAATATCTGTGAATCAACGCAGAGTTTCTCAAGAAAACGAAGCACTATCAACTTCTGCTGAAAATTAGGTTGAGCAACATTTTCCAAAACCCTGAGAACAATCATAGGAAAAAATACACCAATCTCTGCCTTCAATCCAGCTCTAAATCTTGACACCAGGCTAATAAAAATGGAGCAAGAAAGCTGGAAAACAATCATAAGGGTCGATGCACTGTTCTTCAACAATGAGAGACACAAATACTGCTTAATGGCACCTAAAAATCTGTTTCAACACCGCAAAAATATATATACATCAGGAGACCATGAGTGAAAAATCTTGATACTTAATTACTAGAAATTTAAGTAGTAGCACATAAGCTTCATTACAGATTATATGTGGGAAGCAAGAATATTGCAAATAAAAGAATGAAATACTTTGAAGTAAGAACTTAACCAAAAGAGAGTATGCAACACACTGCAGGCAAGCGAAATGGTGAGAGCTGTTTGCTCATAAACCAAGAAGAAAATAACTAGTCAGAGTATGCATGACTGCTGAACCACACATGTTTCTTCGGAGACTTGAACCCCTGACCTCCCTTTAGGAAGTAAAAGGCCGATACCGCTAAGCCACTGACCCATTGGTATGTTTAAGCTCCCATAAGGGGGGAAAATGAAAAAGGCATTGCCTCAGGTCATGTTAGACAATATCAAGTTCAGTTATTCAACTAGGGCATTCTTTAGTAGAAAATCTACTGCAGGTAAACTTTCACGGAGCAGATGCATCAAATGAACAGGACTCATCGCAATCCGAGCTAAGGGTTTCAAATATAGAATATAGTGGCTTGCGCTGAAAGAAATGTCCATAAAAGTCCAATGATCAATTGATTACCAACAACAAAATCATTATCATCATCCTTGCCTTAATCCATATGAATAAGGTTGGCCCCATGAATTTTCTTTTTCCATTCTATTCTATTACAAAAAAATCTCACTAATATCCAACTCTTCACCATATTTGGCTCCATATATTCAGTTTTAGTTCTACAAAATAGTGAAACGAAATATAACTTAAGACATCATTTAGTTTAATAACCCAACTCACTGAAGAAGATAAGGGAACTAATGTGCACCTGAGTAATGAACTGAACACAATGCAGTAATATGAAGCACAATAACAGAGAAACATGAGTACCTTTCACTAGTCCTAAATATAGCCCCTGCATTTTCCAACAAAATCTTGAGCAACTCCAAGGCCACAATCTTCCCCCGCATCAACTGTGGGTCCGCCAATGCCTCCTTCGGTGGTGTCTTCATCGAGAGCTTACAAAGAGCTCGAAACACCAAAAACGCATCCCTGCGCAACTTGTTCCCAATCTGAACTTCCAAATCATCATCCCTCTCCAGCTCACCGTCTGCCAATTCGCCTTTTCGATCCTCCAATGCCGTCTTATACATACTAATCTCCCAATACTTCGCATCCAACATATCCTTATCTGTAGAATCCAACAAATCTGCCGGATTCGTCGACTCCACCGTCGGAGTGGTCTCAAACGCCCCATCATGCACTCCCGCCGAGGTTGAACCCTTCGGCGTTCCCGGATTCAACACCCCATCAATGTCCTGCATAATCCTCGTAATAAACCCCTGAACGAACATCGTCCCGTCGGCGTCCGCCTTCTCCGCCGGCTCCATCAGCTCCGCCACCACAATCGGCTGCACCGGCACAGTGGACGAGTCCGCCTCCATCCTCCTAAACACAATCACCAGCATCTGAATCAGCGACGCCTTGGCCGTCGTCTGATTCACCGCGTTCTTGCTCTCCAGATACACATCATAACAAGTCCTCACGATCTGCAACAAACAATCGCCGTGTATCCGCAGCGACACCGACGTCACCGCCGATAACAGCGTCCTGAGAACCAACAATTCAACCCCCTCGTCGCCCAAATCTTTACACTTACACACCGATTCGATCAGTTTCGCCAGCAGCTTCGCCTCGGGGCCACCGGTGGGGTCCGATTCGCCGTGGAGGAGGCCATGAGCGATCAATTTCTGAACACAATCAAGACCAGGTTCGGCGATCTTGAGATTTCCGGAACCACAGGCGTTGATGATGGGACTGAGAATGAGCTCTGATTCGGCGAGGGAGAATTCGGTGGCACCGCCGTCGTGGAGGACGCCGGGGAGGGATGAGGTGTCGGGCTCTGATTGGTCCGGTGAAGTGGGAGTGAGAGGTGGCTTTTCTGGGGAAGTGATTCGCTCGATAACGGCTTTGCACTGGTGAACAAGCTTGGAGTGTTTGCGCCACGAACCGTTCTTGATTATCTTTTCTAGGGTTGGGATTAGGATCTGATTGAGACGGGAATGGGCTTCCGGAGAAGCCATTCCCGGTGGGAGTTGAAAATTGGGTTCAGATCTGGAAATGGATTGGTTTTCGGTGAAGTCAGATGTTGATTAGAGAGTGAGAGAGTAGAAAGAGAGAAGCTCCAGATCGCGTTTTGCGTTGGATTTGCTCTTGTTTGGAAGTCCAAAGTTTAGACATACAAAATTTGCAGAGTATTATTTATTCATATTAAAATCTTTGAATTGCAGAGCACAGCAAATAGAATAAGGATGTACCAGTAATATACACAATTGCACACACATGTAAATGTAGCTTTGTTCATATTAAAATCTTCTTTGTTGTAACGCAACCTTCAGTACATTAGCTGATGGTAGGGATTGATTTGACTTAATTGACCTTCAAGTTTTCAATTTCCTTGTGTTAAGAAAATGAAAAAATTTGTTGTTTAAACTAACTATTCAAGTTAGGTTTTTGATATTTAAGATGCAATTGACTGGAGCTGAGTTTTCATGTGTCTTAAATTTAAAATAATTAAATATAAGTGGTTCGAAATCAATTTGAAAAGCTCGTCCAGTTTGCTAATTAAATTTGAACTCAAGCTTGGAGTAAACCAAAAAAAAATGGTGATTATTGTAGCTGTTTGCATTCTAGAGTCTAAACAAAGATTAATACAAAGTATTTGTTTACTAGTGGTGTTATTAAAGAGACCAAGAGTTGAGTAGAATTATTTGACATATATTATTGATTAGTCATTCATGTAAAATACAAAAAAATATAAAGCACCTCACTACTTTATATTTTGCATACATTACTAATTAAGATAAGGAATTATTTACAATTTTTTTTTTACTTTAAAAGCATTTTTCTTTCATTTTATTAAAAAATAGTAGTAATTTAAGAACCGACCAATATTATTGATTGGTCTTTATATTTTGCATACATTCTAATTAAAAATTCTTTACAATTTTTTTACTTTAAAAAGCATTTTTCTTTATTTTATTAAAAAATAGTAGCAATTTAAGAACCGAAATCAATTGTAACCAAATTCAATGTGGAAGCCCACCACCAAGGGGTAGAGCCAGCAATTAAATTTAGGAGGGTACATTGTAAAAAAATAATAATAATTAATAAACATGATAATAAATATAAATTCTTAAAATCAAGTCGCAAAGGAGAAAAACTGCTCAAGATAATATATCAATTAATGAGTCGTTTAAGATATATAAATAATTAACAAAAATTTTAAAAATGAAATAAAAATGAGAGAAAAAAAAAAATAGACTTTGATTAAAAAAAGGAAATTTTGACTTTTTTCTTAAGGAAATTAAACGAATTTAAAGAGTAACAAAAAGAATAAATATAAAATTTAAGAGATAATTTTAAAAAATAATAATTTTAGGGGGGCATTATATGAATTTTTTCATATATACCTATAAAAATACATAAATTTAGTATATGCACGTTCCGTTGCAGACACTTGTTCCGCTCCTGCCACCACCCCACTAACTAGGGGTAACAATTCATATTTGTGGATCATAATCGTGTCATGTCGATGTAAATGTGTTCTACTAAATAGGTAAACTCAAACTCTATCCATTTAATAATCGTATCAGGAACCCTCAACACTAACCTAACATGTTTATTAAATGGGTTAACTTGACCTGTTTCTCAAAACAAGAAGTTTAATATCCAATCAACTAATAAATACTAGAAAAAATTTGTCACAATTAACCCAAATATTCAAAATAAGAAGAAAAATCATAAAGCATAGTAAAGTTAATGTTGAAATGACTTAACTGTCCATAATAATTGGGTTTAAATAGGTAATATAATACATAGATCATATTCATGATTATGATATGTTAAATTAAACGGGTATAAACGAGTTACATGGGTTGAACCTCTTGACCCTAACCCAACACGATTAAGTAAACGGGTTAATCGTATCAACCCGTTTATAACCCAAACCCATTTAAGATCAATCTAAACCCGTTTATCCCGTGTCATGATGGTAAATTGTGTCGTAATTTGTCATCCTTACCATTAACATAAATTGATTTGATGACTGTCAAATTTGGTCCTTAAATCACTCTAATTCTAAAATCATATTTGCATCTCGTCAAGCCAGGCCCCCGACTATAACCCAACTCTTTTATGCAGGCTCAAATTTCGGCACTAGCCCAACCCATGCAATTTTTAAACTTGGGTCTACACATACCTACCTATGTCTGATGGTGGTGGTATATTTTATTTGTTTAGTGGGGGGTCCATACGTTTCACCAGGTTTTATCTTCTCTACTCCTCTGTCCACATAGTTCTCTGCTGCTGCTACTCCCTCTAAAATTTACAATTACAACCCTCATCTCTCTCCCCTCTCTCTCACAGACACCCCCAGAATTCGAACCGTTTAAATCTCAAGATAATAGGATTTCACCGCTTAAAGCTCAGGATAGTAAGATTTCTTCTGTACTCATCTAGAATTCCTTTGTATTTTGGTGTTGTAAAATTATTTGCATTGTTATTTTTGGTAACTGTAGCTTTCTTGTTATTGTTTCTTATATTCACAACTTGGCAAATTATTCCAATTCCTCCCTAAACCCAATAAGCACTTGCATTCCTTCTTCAAAAGTCCTTTATGCGAGAAGTGCGACACAAGTATATATTTACTTGTTGGGTTTTACTCAATTTCTGCATTTGTTTCTGCAATTAAAGTCCACTAACTCTTTATTTCTTCACAAATTTCCAATGCCCTTTATCTGTGTCGTTCCAATTATCTTATTGGTTCTATTTTATTTGTAAGGGATTGTCTCATTTATGTTGCGAGAACAATTTTTGGAGATAGTTTTTCTTAAATAATTTTAGTTATAAAGAAATTAATCAACATTTTTTTGTTCTTTGCCAGGGAAAAAAAATTCCATCAAACATAAACTGCCTTAATTATAGGTACAATGGTCTTTGTTTGATGCATTTTTGCTCTGTTTCATGGGTTTATTAACTTGTAATGTGCTATATATTTCAAACCCAAATTTTGCATTAAGCTGTGAAATTTCAAGAACCCGTCACTGCCATTTATGGGGAAAATCTTTGTTGCAAAATTCTACAACCTCTGGGTTTCCTAAATCCCGTTTTCGACCGGTGGTAGTTATTACCAATGTACAGGAGATAGAAAAAATTGAAAACAAAGAAGAAGAGAAACCAAGGTTTAAGTGGGTTAACATTGGTCCTGACATATCAGAAGCCCAGAAAGTGGCCATATCTCAACTCCCACCAAAGATGATCAAACGATGCAAGGCCCTCATGAAACAGATTATTTGTTTCTCTCCGGAAAAAACCAGTCTGTCCCATTTGTTGGCTGTGTGGGTGAAGATCATGAAGCCCACGAGAGCTGACTGGCTTTCGGTTCTCAAAGAATTGAGCAATTTGAATCATCCGTTGCTCTTTGAGGTATTAATTTTGTTAGTTGCAATTGCAATTTCCTAGTCGATTCCTTTTTCTGGATGTTGATAATTAGAAACTATGTTTCTGTTATAGGTAAATGACACACCCACTTTACTTTGTCCCAATTGGGACTTGAAACCTCATCCATTTCATTGGAAGGTGGAGCAGATAATGCTCAAGCTAAACCTCAATAGTGATAGTTGGAAGATATTATATTATTTCAAACAAGATATTTTATGAATTTCTTGCTAAGCTGGAAAGCTGGTCCAGTTGTAAAATGATTGATTTTCTGTGTTCATGCTATAGATCTAAATCAATATGCTTTGAATTTTATGCCTCTACATTGTATGCTAAATTGTGTGACTTAAATTTTAAAACTTCAAGCTTCAGAACCTTAGTTATGCAATTTGTAAGAAGAATTTTGCTTCCAGTCTTTGTGATTTGAGGGTTCTAGCTGCAACACAGCAAATTTCCCAATATATACCATAAAACATTGCACCTCATATGTTGGGGTGCTATTAATCTGCAATTGGCACATCTGAAACCTTCATAATCATCTGAAATTCCAAAAGAATGTACTTGTTTCTACTAAAAAAAATTGTTGAGGAATTCTTTGTATTACAATGTTTAGCTTCTACATTACAATGTTTCTAGCTCCTGAAATATTTATGGTTTGTGACAGTGCATCATTATTCTGCTAATATAGTCCTTCTCAACAACATATGAACCTAAACATTGAGATCTTCATATTCTCCATCCTTATTTTCATATGTGGAAGCACATATACAGTAACACCTGTAAGCGTCTTCATATTAAGATTCAAGAGTTCAATGTTAGAAACTCTATATATGACCTTTCAGAAGGATAAGCTGCCACAGAGAGAATGCATATGAATGTGCATTGCATGTTTCACCGTGCCCTAGTTGAAATGAGGTGAACCATCATCTTTTCACTTTGACTTGATGTCTCTTTGTCTATACTACTACTTTTCCCGAGTATACGTCTTTCTCTCCTGATAAATGAACAAAAATGCTCCATTTCGGTGTCAAGGGAAATTGTGGTAATCTGGAATAACGAATTCCTCTAATTTCCATGTGTAAGTGATTAAAATGTAAATCCAATGAGCAGTTAGCTTTCATCTTCATTTGTAGTATGCCTTAAATATTTCTCCTAAGCAAACAGCAAACCCAACCCCCCCCCCCTTCTCCCTTCTGTTCCCATCCTTACGAGCACTTCATTGGGTACTTATCAAAAAAAAAAACGAGCACTTCATTGGGTACATAGATACAATTTGTCAAGTATCGAATTTAATGCCCTGATCATCAGCTTTTTTAATTTTTCCTTCAACTGGGAATGAATTATTACTGTTATATTATTTCAGCTATTATAGATGGAAATTTGGGCTTGTCAACTATTCTTTTCAAGTTCATCTGAGCATTTGTGTTTTTCTTTTATTCGAACTTCTATTTTGCTTTTAAATTCTGTCAAAGTCACGTTAATTTTCAAGATCTTATGCCACTTTACCATCTGGTGTTTGGTTGTGGCGTCAAAAACAGTTTTTAACTGCTTTTCTTTTGGTGCCAACTTTTCATTTGACGTTTTCCCCCACCCAACCAAATAAATGGTGTTAAGTTGCGTCGTAGGAAATAACACTTAACGGTCCAAAGTTACTTACCCAAAAAGAACACTTAATGGTCCAAAGTTAGGAGAGACATAATTTACCAAATGGTGTAAATATTTGTCCTCGATAAAATGAGAAACTTCCAGGAAGATAGCATATTACTATTGAACTGGTTTCCTAGAGCCCGTATCTTTTTGTACAAGAGCATTATAGAGTGTTGTCCCATCAATTACAGTGTTTGGAGGAATGGACTTGGTGTAGGCCTAATCATCATCTTTACTCCCCTAAACTGGCTGTCCCTAGATTTAACTTTGTGATTTCATAGTTGAGAGGCCAAGCTTTTATAATTATATTAAGCAATGACTCTTGCAACAGATTTCTTTAGAAGCCTTTCTTTAGGGTACATATTTCAATTAAGCTCTGCAAACAAAGGGGGGCATTGCCGCATTAGTCATCCCCGATGTTTCAAAATCTAATTGAATGTCAACATTATGAATCTGGATTCTTTTTGTAGCTTATTTATTTTAACATCATTATGTGCATGCAGATGGAGTGTCTCAAATTGTTAGCCTCAGCTTCATGTCTGAATTATATTGCCCACTTAATTTATTTTAGGTGGCAGAACTTGCACTCCTGGAAGACTCATTTGAAGCTAATGTTCGTGACTATACCAAGATAATTCATGGTTACGGGAAGCAAAATCGATTGCAAGATGCTGAAAGTATCTTCTTGGCCATGAAGAAAAGAGGCTTCGTATTTGATCAGGTGACCCTAACTGCTCTAATTCACATGTACAGTAAGGCTGGGAATCTTAAGCTTGCTGAAGAAACATTTGAAGAGATGAAGCTGCTTGGCCCAACATTGGATAAAAGATCATATGGCTCAATGATCATGGCGTACATTAGAGCTGAAATGCCAGACAAAGGAGAGAGTTTACTTAGAGAAATGGAAGCCCAAGAAATATATGCTGGAAGAGAAGTTTACAAAGCATTGCTGAGAGCATACTCCATGATTGGTGATAGTGAAGGAGCTCAAAGGGTATTCGATTCAATTCAATTTGCAGGCATCATTCCTGACGTCAAGCTGTGTGGACTGCTCATAAATGCCTATGTAGTGGCAGGTCAAAGTCACAACGGTTATATTGCATTCGAAAATATGATGAGGGCCGGTCTTGAACCTAATGATAAATGTGTTTCTCTAATTATGGCTGCTTATGAAAAGGAGGATAAGCTGAACAAGGCACTGGACTTCTTGATATATTTGGAGAAAAATGGAATTATGCCTGGGAAAGAAGCGTCAGAAATACTGGCTAGGTGGTTTCGAAGGTTGGGGGTGGTAAAAGAAGTTGAGCTTGTGATAAGAGAATATGCTTCCAAGGTAGCTCCTGCTTTTTAGTTCACCAGCAACCTCTGTTACATTTTCATGTCTGCCTTGTAAACGGCCCGAGTCTCCTCTTCTGAATTATACTCCGATCAGTTGCCAAGAAGATGTAAGAATATCGTCAGATCTTAACTTTTGGGTCTTTCCACCTGGAACTCTTGGCTGTAAAGGCCCCTTGAATGTTTCAACCGTTTTTTTTTCGGTTGGATTGATGAGGGAATAAAACCAATACACTGACAGTTGCGCTTCTGATTGGGTATGTTTTTCGATTCACATCTCTTGTGGAACTCATTTTTGACACCAGACCAAGGGAAGAGTGTCAACTGTCGTTTTTGTGTTCTCTCAAACTCCGGCAAGTGAGGCTCAATCTGCAGCTAAAGTAGCAGAGGTGTACTAAATTATCAATATTACCTGAAAATGGAAGTCAGTCCTGAGTATGTGGTGTATTAATGAACCTGGAACCTGTGCTTTTAATTCTAACCCACTTTCTAATTAATCTGAAGTCTGAACCATTGATACTATATGCATTCTCTATTCACTTTTTGTTAGTTGTGTTACTTGTGCATGGAGATGCGCACGCACATGATGATACATAGGAGGGAAAATCACATCTAGTGGACCCTTTTTACAGTCACATCACGTGAGGTCAAAATTTTCAAATGTTTGAATAGGTGAATTCTTCAAAATTGTTTAGGTGGACTTAACAAACACGGTGTATTATTTTGAATTACCTATAATACTCCGTATGTCGTTTTTACAATCACACTGTATATATATGCGCAGTTTTCTCTACCATGTTTCAAATGACTGAACTATTTTGAACTTTTTCAAAAAAAAAGAAAAGAAAAACTGATTTCTCAGAAGAACTGAAAATTCAGATAAGGAGATCCATCTACTGTTAAAAGAAACTAACAAACTTAATGTTCAAACTTTCTTCCAAATTTAAACAGAACACAGCATAATGAAACACACATACATAAACCACTACTTGATTCTAATCCTACAACAAGCACAACAAGCCTTACTACTTGCATTACCACACACTAAAATTAAGTAAAACAGAACTTTTAAACCAGGCTCCAACCATCATGGATCTCCGGACAAGTACCTAGTACATTGGGTCAGTTTCTTCATCTCCTAGAAGCTCTCTCGCAATTGCTTCTAAAACCGAGGAAGTTGGTGGCCTAATTGGATCATCTTCTGGTGGAATTGTCCCAGAACTTTGCCCAATTGGTTCGAAAAAGGACGAGGGGTCATAGGAAGTGAACATCGAGGACCCTAATGGTATGTCCTCTGATAGGGAAGGCGGCGTTTGAGGTGGCGGTGGTGGAAGAGGGGGTGACCCTAATGGTATGCCCTCCGATAGGGAAAGCGGTGTTTGAGGTGGTGGTGGAGGCTGCATATATGAAAGTTCCAGCCGGGCTTGTAAGTTTAAAATTTCCATTTTCAAATTCGACACCTGCATGTAATGTCAATACACAAATAATAAGAAAATCATATTTTTGGGTATAAAAATAGTATTAACATTGTCTTTGGAAGCACTGAATTGATGGTAAATAAAAAATAAAAAAATTAAGCAACGATTCAATACTCAAGCATAATACAAAAGGGCAAGTATATTAGATATGCATCCACACACAATCTTCAAAGACAATTTGGAGACGACCTTCCATCCATGCAATTAATGTTAATTTATACTGTAGTTAGAAAAAGCACCAACCTCCGCTTCTGATCTGTCCTGTAATCAACTTAATTGTGTGTGCGCGCACCGTGCACGTATTGCGTAAGGCTATGTATAACTTTATCACAACCTCTTGTCTGGTTGTGTAGAAAAATTAATAAAATGTTCTCAACAGTGTCTGGTTGTATAGAATACATTTAAATTATTTAAAATTGATGACTTGTGCAACAACCATTCCTTGTTAATCTCGAGCACTCATATTTAGCTTTTAAGTATTTGTAGTTATGTAGATAATTATTAAGAAAAAACTTACTTATAGTGATTCCAAAGAAATTCGACCTCTCAACCTTCAAATTTGTGTGAAATGAAACTCACAGTGTTTTTTTTAAAAAAAGGTATCCTGTTGTCAATCCAAAAACTTTAGGTATGCTATACAAATTAAATTGAAAGTTTAAATTGATTAAACATTTTGATTAATAGATGATAAGGTACTAACCCGTATCTTCCTGTCGGATTTAGGGATTTTTTAATGGCTAAGAATTAAAAATTCCTGTCTATGACACCTCAAAAATAGTAATTTTATAAATAAACATAACTTATATGCCTCCAAAACTCATAAAAATGATATACCAAAACAAAATATATTTAAAAATTAATTTTGTAAACAATATAAATAATTTCTTAAAAAAAATGATTCTGTAACAATTCTTAAATTTACCACTTATCTTTTCACTCGTGACTTATCATTTCAGTAAAAGATCTAACTGTTTCCCTCGGTGCAGCACATCTTAGTCCGCTAATATATTCATATATAATAATAATAACTAATACGGAGAAATAAAAATGATATTATATATAAAGAGAGGAGAGAACTCATTAATCGTTCAAGTTCACTCAAATGTGACCTTAAAAGGACCAGTTGATTCAAACAAACAAGACCTAGCTAGTGGATCTAGATCCGATCCGATATATGCACCCTTATATACCAATTTGGGTACTAATTAAATTGCATGGTTTAATCCATGTTCTATGTGCATGCATGTGGTACTAATATTGTTCACGCGTGTGTTTTTTTATTAGTATTCTTATAAATTTGTCACTCATATATATGTAGTCTCTCAAATCCAAGAGTCAAATTATAAGAGCACAAGAGCTCAGTAGTAGCATTATATATAAATATATATGTGTGTGAATGTGTAGTGGGGTGTATATAAATGTGTGTGTAATATTGTACCTCTCTTTGGAGAGAGAGCATTTTAGCTACAGCGCCATAGACAGGCTCCTGAAGCCTAGCCTCTGCCTCATAACACATGGTGACCACCACGATAAGCCGCCGTTGGACCGGTATTTTCTCAAGAAGCTTGGCAAAGTTGCTAGTTCCGAAAACCTTGTGCACCGCCCTGAAATGGGACACACCTACTTCCGCCGAGTCGAAGTAGGGCGCGAATAAACATTCTGGCGAGCACTTCTTCCTCAGGTACTTGCAGCCACCGCACGGTCCTGTACCACTGCCACCGCCATTGGCGCCGCTACTCATACCACTGTTTGCATTCATCATTTTCAGGGCTAGGGAGGGGTCTTGAAGGAGAGAGTCTAGAGAGAGTGAAGGGTGGGTATCGTTTGTTGAGTTTGGTTTGTTTGGTTTGGAGGACGATTTAAAGACGACATAGAAGAGTTTAGAAGCACGAGATGACGCAAACTTCATATACAGGTTGCGCGAAGCCATCCATGCGGGAAGACACCTGCTTCCTATTTAACTTCCTCTCAGCTCGTGCATGTGCGTTTTGGAAGCACTTCTTTTCTTCTCTTCGTCTTTATTTCTCTCTCTAGAGATTCAATTCATTCATTTTTTTTATTATTATATTTTTTTGGAAGCACTGCTTTTCCATCTTAATTTATGGACATGGCAACAGGAAAACGGTTCCGCGCTTCAAAGGCATAAAATTAATATATTGCCCACAAATTACTATATATTTAACGTGAAATGTTTATTTGACACCAGGATGTTAGAAATTATAGTAATAATTCATGATTTAAGAGTCCGATATATTTAACTAAATTTATGTGATTAATGAATGATGTCATGTTGATATCATTTTTTACTCACATAAAATAATTGGATATGTCGAGCAATGAAGAGTGGATCCTTCAGAGCCCCCTACCATACCCCTAACGGTGGGTAGAGATGGTTTATAAAAGAAATTAAAATATTTAGTGCACTCGGTGCATCATGCACGGGCTAATCGGAGTCATTCGTGATGTGTTCGTGCCCGCACGTGTTATGCATGTACAACTCATATTAGCTCAATGCATGGTGCACCGTAGCGAATATCTATTCTCCCTAACCCCCACTAACTTTTAACTCTCTATCCATTGCCCAATCAAAATATATATCTATATATATATATATAATAATTATTATTATAAAATAAAATTAATTAATTAAATTTTTTTTAAAAATGATAGAAGGATAGGATAGGTAACTAAAGAAAATCATAGGGGTAAAAATGAGAGATGGATGGGAAAGTAAAGAAAATCATAAGCCAAAAAAGTTATATTGGTACCTCACCCTAACAAGATAGGCCGGGCCACATGCTGTTGCCTTTTACTTTTTATTTATTTACTTATATTATTTTATTATAATATTGACAAAAAAATATAGTCATGTTATTGAACTACACAATTTTTGGTTTTCAAAAATAATAAAAATATATGTGTTTCCACTCACATGTTAAATAAATAAATAACAATATTGTAAAGGGACACTATCGTTGGAGAGAAATTATTTTGAAAGTTTTCCTGACAGTATTTTTTAAAATATAAATGGAGATGAAATGAGAAACAATAAGGTTGGTTTGGTTAGATGAAAATTGCATGAAAATAAAAGAAATAATTTTTTTTTATTTTATTTAACATTGTGAGAGTGTTGATGGTAGGAATAGAAAAAATTAGTTAGAAAGAAACTTTTCACAATCACTTAACTTTTTCATAAATTTTTTTTTAAAAAAAATATCATAGAAAATTTTAATATTTTTAAAATTTTTAAGTCTACGATGTCTTCTTTTTTGTTGAAAGTTTCATGCATTTCAAACTATAGAATAATTTTTAACTAAACAGAAAGAGATCATGCTAATTAAATATATATTAAAATCTTTTTTCATTCACTGTACTTTCTTTTACTTTCTAATTAGTATGATTTAGTTAAATAGATTTTTATTTTTATTATATTATTTATTATTATTATTTTTTGAGGGCAAGTGACGGATTCTAATAATTTGCATCAGTTCAATTCGTGTCCAATGCAAGCAGCCCGAAGACGTGTCAAATAACAAAGGAATGTAATATATTTTTCACTTATAAGTGATAACATAATATCATATTCAGTAATTATTAACCATTTTTTATGAATAAAAAATAATTACTCAATATTGAAGGAGATACTACATTATCGACCTCGCGCGTTAATTTGCTTGAAAATAAAAGTAGTCTTTTTGATCCCACGATTGGTCGACACGTATATTGACAACTTTATGGTTACCAGTTACTTATGTCATAAAATTTCTATTGCACCAAAACAAAATTTTAGTGTACATTTGATTATTTCGTGTTTAAACGGCATTTATTTAACAATTGTGACATTAGTTAAGTTCAGATGATGGAAAAAATAAGAAATGTTTTCTTTTCGGGGCCATTGATTTTATTTTCCTTTCGGGGCCATTGATTTTTATGCCTGTCAAACTTTATATATATATATATATATATATATATATATAAAATCAATGGCCCCGAAAAGAAAACATTTCTTATTTTTTTCATCATCCGAATTTAACTAATGATATGTATATATAAAGTTTGACAGGCATAAAAATCAATGGCCCCGAAAAGAAACATTTTTTTTATTTTTTTCATCATCTGAATTTAACTAATGTATATATATATATATATATATATATATATATATATATATATATTTCATTTTAGGACAACTTTTTGTGTAACTCATGCCAAAGATATTTTTCAAATTTATCCCCATAATTTAATCATGGGTTCTTTTAAATTTTTTCATGCATGCCCTTGTTTTCCCTTTAACCGTTTTTTTTTTTTCTTAAAAAAAAAAAAAAAATGTGTTTGTTGTACTTTGCAGTGAATTTACAAGATTAATTCCACTTTTTTTTTTTGGTAATTAGCCGACAAATAGCATTATCAATTGTACAGAAGTTCAATATTTTTAAACAATAAATTATAAATGTTGATAGCGCATTCAAAATTCAGAATCTCAGGAGTGATTGTTTTTAGATGATAAATAACAAATTTTACTAGTGAAAAGGTCTTTTTTTTTTTTTTTTTTGGAAGGGTCTAGTGAAAAGGTCTTGTTTGTTCTTTTTCAGCGATTTTTTAGGTTGTTGTTCTTCTCCGAACCTTTTAAATTTAGTTTGGAATAATACTAAATATTTAGTTATTAAATATATGATTACTATTTCAAAGCATTTGCATATGGAATGCATTTAAACCATTATGATTATAGAAAAATTAAGGTATCATCTTGCTTAAATTGGCTAAAAATACTTAATTAGCCTGTGAAAGTTCTTAATATTATATATGACTTTTCTTTTTTCTCCTGACAAATAACTCTCATAATTTTTACCTCACTTTGAAAGGAAAGGAAATACAAGGACAACTTTCTCACAAGTTTTTGTGGTATACTTTATAAACTAATTACAGAATTCCATCTAATTATGTTTTTCATTGTACAAAATTATTTTATTTTTTTTATCAAATAATGCTATATTAAGAGTGCACTCTTGTGATCAAAGGGCATGTAGCTTAATGGTATAACCTCTTTATCTTCACAGGAGAGAAGGGCAAGGGCTCGAGTCCGGGTGTGGGCAAAAAGTGTTTGTGAGTAACCCGTGTGTGTTTCTTACCCAAAAAACATAAGAAAGAAAAGGTTTGTGTCAAGAGGAATGACATATTATAACCATTTGATTGAAGGTTATTTTTGTTAGTGTAATGGAGGGGTTTTTTTGTTTTGTTTTTTTTTTTAAAAGGCTTTTCATCTATGGACTTGATTCATGTGTAAAGACAAGTTTCATACAAGAAAAAGATAATGTTCAACATATGTAGAATTAAAATACTCATGTCAAAAGCTTGAGTAAGTATTAAATCTCTCGTCTAAATTGAATTTTCTCACTTATTAAAAATCCCTTGAGCTACATTTTTCCTCCTTAGACCTCATCCTTGAAAATGATGGTTTTGTCTTTAAGTATCACCCATATGCCTCCGTGAATGATCTTAGTGGCTAGGCTTGTGGAATCACCTTAGATACGAGAATACTAAAATATATATTCTTCACACACAAATGGTACTAAAAAACTAACTAGCTTCGTGTATATATATAGTCACGGCTGAAAATAATAATTCTCAATCTTTACAATAAAAGGTGATATCTCTAATCTCATGGTCTTCCAAAATCAAGTTGAGTTATAAGTGAAAATCCTTTAGGCTTAATTTTTTTTTTTTGCTCCAATGAATTAACAATTGACTCGGTCCAACTACCATGGACCCAATTCAATTAATTCATAAATTAATTTCTACTCCTATAAGAAATTAATTGACCTCCAATCAAATAGTAAACAATCACTAAGTCAATGTTGGTGCTTTGAACCCTCTATGCATAATTAGTTATCGGATAATTAAAACCATCAATCCGACCGCATAATTAATATATTTATTTTAGTTCCATGATTATTTTCTGTCTTGATTACAATTGACATTTGTTTGACAAAAATAATAATCTAGTGTGTGTGTTTGTGTGTGTGTGTGTGTATTTGAGAAAAACACATAAAGCCTTCGAATTTACTTTGTGATCAACCATAATCAATACAAAATAAATATAAGTAGTACCGATATAAATATTAAGAATATAACTATTTAACTATTAGTTACATAATTACCTAAAATGCCAGTCAAATGATCTTGAAAGTTCTGTCGAACAAATCAAAGTAAATATTAATCAATAAAATAGTTTATATTTTTCTCATGCTTGAGAGTCAAACGCCATGACGTCATATGGAGCAATTGAATATGATGGCTCTTGCAATATATCTTAACATATCATGGATCAGGTTCAAGTCTTAGTTAATTAAGAGTCCATCCTTAATTACCAACTACGAACTATTTATAATTACTATTTATAATCTTTTATTGATCGCCATCACATACATATAAATATCTCTTGAAATCAAGTGGACACATTCAATTTCATAATGAATTGAAACATAATATATTTGCATTCATCAATTGTATAAAACATAAATATCATTTTAGATTATTAATGAATATAATATATTTCTAATCCAATTAAGAATTTGTTAAGTCAGGGCAAATAAATCCCAACAATTTTAAATGATTCATTTAACTTTTCACATATCTCAAAAAACCCTTCTTAATCCAATTACTAAATGTGGGGAGCTCATGTTTCTTGTCATGAGTGTGCTCTCTTGATAGCGTTACACTTTTCAACCTTTCTATTAAGTCTTTCAAGATCAAACCAGATTACCACATCAAAGATATGGTTACTATTTTGAGTTAAATTGACTTAATTTGATTCGCCGGATTATTCGATCAAATATTAATTATTTGTATCTAACAACTCCCTACTAGTCATTATGCTTCATTAGAAAATTATAATTTTATTATTTTTTAGTCTATTATAAAACAAAACTATTAAGCCTTGTCATTGAAAATATTACTTCAACCAATAATTTAAAATGTCATCCCACCACAGTGCCACAAACGAGTTGTATTTAACTATAATATTAATTTCATCCCAAAATTGATAAATAAAGTTCAAACAAACAAACATTTCAAATAAGGAAAATATGTAATTAAAGAAATCCAAAGGGGTGGTTTTGCCATTTAAAAAGGTTTAAAAAAAAATAAAAATTAAAGAAAATGAGTTCAACGCCGTTGTTTGGCGACATGTAGAGTCTATATCCAATGAAATTCAGCGACCTATGCTTCAAACTATTACAAATTATTATAGATGGAGTTGCGATACTCTCTTCGAAAGAAGATAGTACGAATGAGGATCCGAACATGACAGATGGAAAACCATGTTCAGTGAACTTGTATCTTATTCGTGCTAAGGGGTCTTGTGCGAGTCTAGTGGATAAAAATATGTGAATATGAATCAGAATTCTCTTCTGTGCGGAGGGTGTCCTGTCCACCGAAACGATGTTGTTTTGGTGTACAAGTATGTGGGCCTCATAATGAAGCTCCACGTTGCCTACATTCGGCCATGAGTTGTGCATCAAAACAATAACATTTCAGTGCATAAGATCCTTTGCGCAATGGGGATCCAGGTATACCAAACATGGCCTCCCATCTGCCATGTTCGACTCTCCATTCGTATTTTCTTCTTTCAAAGAGAGTATTACAACTCAATCTGTAATAGTTTGTAATGGTTACTTTCCGAAAAAAATGAAAGAAAAAATTAAAATTAAAATTAAAAACTGTTATAATATGTGGGTAGGCTCCACTTCATAATTGTAAATTAGAGGCATATAGATACTAAGGTGGTAAAAGATGATTGCTGAGGTGGAAGAATGAAATTGGCCCAATGATGTGTTTTGAAGCAATTGGAGCAGTGATGTATATGCTATGTATTAGGCGGTGGGCGCCGAAATCAAGAAGCAATTCTAAGCGGTGCAATTCTTCTATATATATATATATATGGTAGTATGCTGTAGAGATATATTATTTCCAAGTAATAAAACTTCCTTTTGGGTAGTTCTCTATATATGTTATATTACACTTCTTTCTTTGATAGGTCTCTTGTGATACTCCCGAATTTCCGAATGCGGGTTGGCCAGGCCCACGCCCGAATACCCGAGGATATCAAAACAAATTAATAATAAACGAACACAGAGTACAAAAGAATAAAAAAGAATAAATAAAATGCTGACAAGAAATTAAAATGATAATCTAATAATAAACCTCATAATATATTTCCATTAATTAATAAACTCTTCTGATACAACTGATCATCCAAAATACAACTCGGGAATCCATACTGTGTGGACCCCTAGAAAATCCAAACTAAACAAATGACAGTAATCTAAAACAGGAAACTGAATCATAAAGGAACTCCTATGTAGCATCGGCAGAATGAAATAGACCGATCCCCGCTCAGCACGAACGACCTCTACTCGTGATGAACATCTGAAAAATAATGGTGGGTCAGGCCCACAAACAAGTTTTACTCTACTACAGTCCAAGTAGAAACCCGATACACGTATACATCCTAGTCAATCCAACAGTAACTAGTAGTCCGTATATATATATATACACACTAAAGGAACCTCACTAGACTATAGGGTTGTCTCAACCTGAATAGTAGGTAACATGCAAAACGCACATATAGTGGGCATGAGTACCTAGACCTACCAGGGTACACAACTACACTATATCTAGCTACACATCCCTGTCGATATACGCGCCCTAACCATTGATCCTGAGACTCAAGCTCATATCATAGCACCATACTTATATATATAAAATCTAGTAACCATCCTATCCAGTATAAATTAATCCTCCATAAGTCATTCAACTTATTCAGCTGACCTGACTTGAATATAAGTAGGACTTAACATTTTAGTTAATCCATTCCCTTATATAATAAATTAATCGTCCATAAGTCATTCAACTTGTTCAGCTGACCTGACTTAAACATAAGCAGGACTTAACATTTTAGTTAATCCATTCCCTTATAAAATAGGTAGGACTTAACTGATAAGTTAATCCATCCCTAGAATGTCACCGTCCCATACCGGTGCATTAAACCACACAATCCAACAATTGATGTAACAATTAAGGAAATACAGCAAACATTCCATAAATAACTATGATAAATATGATATCAAGTTATCACATAATAGGAATGACTTATTATTTCTTTAAACTTCCTATATCATATGTCCTACACAAACTGAATCTTATACATGATGATATTTTATTATACCGTTAAATAAGGATTATCTATATCCAATTAATCCTACACATTTAATCTCAATTGCTAAAATATTTTAAAAGATTAAATCCATTTGTTTGTTTAAAACATTCAAATAGTAAGCATCATTATGATTGAGTCTATTTAAATTTATTAAAACCCAAACCTAGTCCCTATTTAATGTTCAGGAATCCTAGGCATGTTTTTACGTTCCATCATTCCACAGATATGAAAAATACATAATTTAAATATGTAAAAATTCACATAAGAAATCAAATCAAAATCATGCATTTTATCAATTCATAACACAAGAACAGATATGAACCAATTTCATAAAACATATGTTCTAACCCAATTAAACATGCATAATTATTTAATTTTATGTGTTTAATAAATCCTGAAATTTCCTAGGCATGTACAGAAACACGAATCAAATGGAAAGAGATAGAAGAAGAACTTGCCTTAAACTTTCGGATTGAAAATTAAACTTCTTCTTCCTTGATCTTCTCTCTAAAGGGTTTTCTCCTCATTCCTTCATCTTTCTCCTTCTCTCTCTAACTCTCTCTCTCTTTAGAATATATTACGTGATATATTTTCACTCATTTTTCAACCTATAGTTATATATTTATAGGCTAAATAATAACCCTATTCCTTTTCCCAATCCAAGTCAACTTAATAAAGAAAAATAAAAAAATGAAAATATTAAAAAGGTAACTTAAAATATGTTAAGTATATAATCTATATATATCCTTATTAATTAAATAAAATATATACATTAGATTATTTATTAATACTAAAGTTACCATAATATTAAAAGATAACTTAAAACATGTTACGTATATAATCTATCTATATCCTCATTAAATAAATAAAATAAAGTTACCACAATATTAAAAAGTAACTTAAAACATGTTACGTATATAATCTATCTGTATCATCATTAAATAAATAAAATATATACATCAGATTATTTATTTATACTAAAGTTACCATAATATTAAAAAGGTAACTTAAAACATCTTACGTATAAAATATATATATATATCCTTATTATATAAATATATAAAATATATACATCAGATTATTTATTAATACTAAAGTTAATATGATATTAATAAATTACTTTCCTTTTTATATATATGTATATACATATATATCTATATATATACATATACAACTATCCATGGGTAATTATCCATACCCATCCAACCTCCTATCCAAGTAGTCCATGGGACCCAATTAGTTAGCCCATTACCACTAACCATAACCATAAAATAAAATAAAATAAAACATTTAATCATTTAATTTATAATTAATTACAATTAATCAAATATATCATTTAAGCGCACAATCTAATTAAACAAATAATACAAATAACACCTAGACAAAATACAAATAACACATAGATAAGTAGCCAATTAATCAAGTAACACTTAATTCAATTAAACACATAAACAATTAGTCAAATAATCAATTAAACAATGAAAAAAAATACAATAAAAATAAATAAATAAATACTGAGACTATCCTTTTAAAATTAGGAGTATTACATTCTTCCCCCCTAACAAAAGGAATTCCGTCCTCGGAATTCGCCCTTACTTCCTTCCATTATTCTTCCATTATGCTTGAAAACTGTGAGCGAAAAACATCCTCCTATTCCCAAGTAGACGCAAGCTCACTATAAGGGCTCCACTTAACTCCAATATACCAAGTGGTATATAGAGTTCCTATATTTTAAGAAACACAATAATCATACAATGCGTAGGTTGTATCAAATAACAACGTAATCCTCCTATATCGACAAGGGAATGATCTACATACCTCCAAGTGCCATAGAATATATGCACAAACTCCTATGCACCCAGCGCTAATAATTTGGTAAAGCTAATTCAGAGGCGACTGCCTAATTGCGAAACACAATCTTCTAAAAGTCAATGTAATAAGTAAAATTGACCTTTCTCCAAAAATCGTCTTTCTTCCTACATAGAAAACAGAACGAGCAAACTACTCCATGATAGAAAAACTCTAGTATACGAGTTCAACTATTTACAACATCCTACTGTTGCCTCCCAACCGCGCGCAGTTCAATATAAAGGGAAGTATCTATTTCCGACATATTTTTAAATGAAATCGAGGTCTGATTGTACAACCTTTACTTCCATTTCCAACCAACAAATGAGAGGTATGCATTGTGAAAGATACAAAACCTCCAAAGTTGTCACACTAACCTCCTTGTGCCAACAATATCACAGACAAAATTCAGACAAGTGAAGTAAACACTTCCAACAGTCCATGAAAATCTAGGATATACGCCTCAAACATATCCTTTATGGTCTAATTTAATCTCTCGATTAATTCCTCCGTCTATATATATGAAGTAGCGCTGCTGCTCCAAAATCTTCATAAAGCTCCTTCAAAATAGCACTTTGCATCCACTAATATGGACATCAACATGCTATAACACCACTATCACTGAACTATATAACTACTATGAAGTTCTAAAATAAGCATCACTCAAATTTATGTCCTCAAGCGATCTTTCTCAATCCACCACTCAGATTCCATATGAAAAATTGAAATTCCAAATCAATGTCGATCCTTCCCATCGACCGTCACTCCTATTTAATTCAACTTCCATATTTGTTATAGGAAGTGGCTAAAGATTCCTACGATATCCGATGATCAACTTTCCACCTTTGTAGCAGGTTTTACACTTAGGGCAATTGTATATGCATCCTTATCTGTATCTGTTCACAAAAATTGACATTTGATGTCATGATGTACCTTCTAACCGTTTGATCACACCAAGAAAAATTATAAATTTTCTAGCTCAGTCGCCCGACCGTCATATCATTATTTACAAAAACTACGAAATCCTTCTCGAGTACCTTAAACTCCATCTGAGTAAGGTAACACCGTCTCCAAGATCAGCTCCAATATTCAAAGTTGACCTTCTCAACTACCGTAGTAATAACAAGTGTTATTATTACACCTGCTATAAATGCATCTAATAACTCAACAACTAATCGAAAGATTTAAATATTCTATCATTTGTTGAGAGCATCCATTTACATCATTGCTTCCACCAGACGGAACTTGATATAAAGTGTGAATCACCACTGTAATCCATCTAAACCGTCTCGTGATCCATTTTATTCGTATGAACTAAAGTCCTACCAGTTCGAAATAGACAAGAATCAAGTTGACCTAATGTATCGGTCAACCAATATCCCATCCAGAATCCTGACCCTTGTGTAAAATCAGAAATCCCGCAACTAAATCTGTAAAATGCTCTCTCATTTCCACTTTAGTATAGGAAATGGCTGCAAAGGATCTAGTGATCTTTGATGGTCCATCTCTATTATCTAATAAATATTAGAAGAACTAAAAGTTGTGAAACTCAGTCCGTGCATCCTCCATCCAATTTTTCTATAGAAAGTACCGTTAGTCCAGTACCACCAGCTTTTGTTTGTACCCAACGTTTAAATTGGAGCGTCTTCAAAAGCAAATTCTGTAACTAAATCTATCCACCACTAATCCGTGATAAATTTGCCGATATTGAAAATCAATCAGTAATTCTATTTATCAATAGTCAACTATGACTTTAATTCAACAAAAGTCAACAAACTACAACCTTTCCATGTATACCATGCACCTCATCTTTATAAAGGTGTTTGGTCTCACCATCTTGTCTCTGACACACCATGCTTCTTTAAAACAAGTTAATGACAATCCGACTTCTTTGTCTAACTTCAAAATAATATGAAATCCTTCCATCCTCTACATAAGTTATCGATTTCCTAGCAACAGCTAATTGTTGCAAATTGTGACCTAAAAAAAAAAATTCCATATTATTTATGCAAGTGAATAAGACTTAGTTTCATCCTCTATATGAAACACCGGCAACTCCTCTTAATGACACGCCCCCACGAATAAAATTCTTGATTAAGAATAGACTGATGAATATTTATTCAGTCTACTATCCTCAATCGGTGTCATTCTAATAAGTACCTAAACCCGTACTAAATCCTCCTTTCGACTTAGCAACAACTTTCGGAATTTTTCAAGAAGATGTTCAGCAAATCTGGCACCTCAGATAAATCATCGTGGTGTTACAGTGATCTTTATTTACCACCATCTCACGCATTCCAAAATATTAACAACCACCATTATCATGGCGTTGTAATATGACACAAATCCATACCTAGAGTAAAGTAAATCAAACTAATCATACTAGATTATTTGACTCACAGTGATGGTTTAACTATCCCATCTCAAACAATATACTAGAATGACGCATGTCCAGGTCTAATAGATTGGCTAGAATTATGTGTATCTACCATATCCTACGACCGCATGCTCACAAATCTAGCGTAAATAGCGCTATTACTCCATATTATTAAAAACAATAGTTGGCTGATCACATATTTGTGTCCCCAATTAAACCATATACCATTAACCGAAATAATCAACGAAAATAAAACACGTATGACAAACACACTAGCACAAAATATACTCCTACTTAGGACATCGTTCTTTCTAGAAAAGAAATTCTCATTTGAAATCAACACTACCGAATTGTTTCACAATTTCCTTTTATAGTTTCATAGGTAATCATCCAACCGCGAAACATATCTTTTAAACAGAGCTTACAAGCAACATATGTTTGCCTAAGCAAATACTAAGGGCTTAACCCTCATCCTCCCTACACGCTGAATGTAAACTATTTAACTTGGCTTTATAAAGCGAATTAGAACGTCACAACATAATACCAATACCTTCCTGAATGTGATACAAAATCATACGTTTCGTTCTGATAAGAACTCCATGAAATCCCCGATCTTCTGAAGAGTACTTCTTATATATCTCTTTTAGAGATGATAAGACAGTTTAATTATAGTAGATTAATCAATACCAATTCTACAACTAACATTAGCTATATAACCAGCAAATAAGATCACCCTCGCGCGATCATCCATTTTCCAGATGTAGTACTCTCTCTCTTGGATACGCTAAAATCTCCTCTATTAGGATCCTCTTTGGACTCTTAATCCCCGCTTGTCTCCTTTTTGAGATCAACTGAAGCCGTGTCGGCCCCGATATGTGGTGACCTATCATGCATATCTAAATCTTTCCTTGGCTTATACTTTAAAGTAGCTCCAAACGAACTTAAACCTTCGATCCCTAATTCTGCCTTCGGGCAATGAAATCAATAACGTACTCCTTTACTCCTTTGGATCTTTATCGCTGTCGCCTTGGACCTCATCCTTTTCCTAGTGCCAACCATTCTGTAACTACATAATACAATTGACATCAGTTCCTCTTAACGAATCGTAAATAGAGTACAATGAATCCTAATACGGGCTCTAAGTTTTAAGAAACGCAACGCGGATTTCACATAATGAAAGACACTCTTAAGGACACTTAAACCTGGAGTGCTCTGATACCAACTGTGATACCCCCGAATTTCCGAATGCGAGTTGGCCAGGCCCACGCCCGAATACCCGAGGATATCAAAACAAATTGATAATAAACGAACACAGAGTACAAAAGAATAAAGAAGAATAAATAAAATGCTGACAAGAAACTAAAATGATAATCTAATAATAAACCTCATAATATATTTCCATTAATTAATAAACTCTTCTGATACACCTGATCCTCCAAAATACAACTCGGGAATCCATACTGTGTGGACCCCTAGAAAATCCAAACTAAACAAATGACAGTAATCTAAAACAGGAAACTGAATCATAAAGGAACTCCTATGTAGCATCGGAAGAATGAAATAGACTGATCCCCGCTCAGTACGAACGACCTCTACTCGTGACGAACACCTGAAAAATAATGGTGGGTCAGGCCCACAAACAAGTTCTACTCTACTACAGTCCAAGTAGAAATCCGATACACGTATACATCCTAGTCAATTAAACAGTAACTAGTAGTCCGTATATATATATATACACACTAAAGGAACCTCACTAGACTATAGGGTTGTCTCAACCTGAATAGTAGGTAACATGCAAAACGCACATATAGTGGGCATGAGTACCTAGACCTACCAGAGTACACAACTACACTATATCTAGCTACACGTCCCTGGCGCGTATAACCATTGATCCTGAGACTCAAGCTCATATCATGGCACCATACTTATATATATATAATCTAGTAACCATCCTATCCAGTATAAATTAATCCTCCATAAGTCATTCAACTTGTTCAGCTGACCTGACTTGAATATAAGTAGGACTTAACATTTTAGTTAATCCATTCCCTTATATAATAAATTAATCCTCCATAAGTCATTCAACTTGTTCAGCTGACCTGACTTAAACATAAGTAGGACTTAACATTTTAGTTAATCCATTCCCTTGTAAAATAGGTAGGACTTAACTGATAAGTTAATTTATCCCTAGAATGCCACCGTCCCATACCGGTGCATTAAACTACACAATCCAACAATTGATGTAACAATTAAGGAAATACAGCAAACATTCCATAAATAACTATGATAAATATGATATCAAGTTATCACATAATAGGAATGACTTATTATTTCTTTAAACTTCCTATATCATATGTCCTACACAAACTGAATCTTATACATGATGATATTTTATTATACCGTTAAATAAGGATTATCTATATCCAATTCATCCTACACATTTAATCTCAATTGCTAAAATATTTTAAAAGATTAAATCCATTCGTTTGTTTAAAACATTCAAATAGCAAGCATCATTATGATTGAGTCTATTTAAATTTATTAAAACCTAAACCTAGTCCCTATTTAATATTCAGGAATCCTAGGCATGTTTCTACGTTCCATCATTCCACAAATATGAAAAATATATAATTTAAACATGTAAAAATTCACATAAGAAATCAAATCAAAATCATGCATTTTATCAATCGTAACACAAGAACAGATATGAACCAATTTCATAAAACATACGTTCTAACCCAATTAAACATGCATAATTATTTAATTTTATGTGTTTAATAAATCCTGAAATTTCCTAGGCATGTACAGAAACACGAATCAAAGGGAAAGAGATAGAAGAAGAACTTGCCTTAAACTTTCGGATTGAAAATTAAACTTCTTCTTCCTTGATCTTTTCTCTAAAGGGTTTTCTCCTCATTCCTTCATCTTTCTCCTTCTCTCTCTAACTCTCTCTCTCTTTAGAATATATTACGTGATATATTTTCACTCATTTTTTAACCTATAGTTATGTATTTATAAGCTAAATAATAACCCTATTCCTTTTCCCAATCCAAGTCAACTTAATAAAGAAAAATAAAAAAAAATGAAAATATTAAAAAGGTAACTTAAAATATGTTAAGTATATAATCTATATATATCCTTATTAATTAAATAAAATATATACATTAGATTATTTATTAATACTAAAGTTACCATAATATTAAAAGGTAACTTAAAACATGTTACGTATATAATCTATCTATATTCTCATTAAATAAATAAAATATATACATCAGATTATTTATTTATACTAAAGTTACCACAATACTAAAAAGTAACTTAAAACATGTTACGTATATAATCTATCTGTATCCTCATTAAATAAATAAAATATATACATCAGATTATTTATTTATACTAAAGTTACCATAATATTAAAAATGTAACTTAAAACATGTTACGTATAAAATATATGTATATCTTTATTATATAAATATATAAAATATATACATCAGATTATTTATTAATACTAAAGTTACTATAATTTTAATAAATTACTTTCCTTTTTATATATATGTATATACATATATATCTATATATACAACTATTCATGGGTAATTATCCATACCCATCCAACCTCCTATCCAAGTAGTCCATGGGACCCAATTAGTTAGCCCATTACCACTAACCATAACCATAAAATAAAATAAAATGAAACATTTAATCATTTAATTTATAATTAATTACAATTAATCAAATACATCATTTAAGCGCACAATCTAATTAAACAAATAATACAAATAACACCTAAACAAAATACAAATAACACATAGATAAGTAGCCAATTAATCAAGTAACACTTAATTCAATTAAACACATAAACAATTAGTTAAATAATCAATTAAATAATTAAAAAAATACAATAAAAATAAATAAATAAATACCGAGACTATCCTTTTAAAATTAGGGGTATTACATCTCTTAATATATTTATTTATATATTTCTTTATTTATATATATTCATAACACGTTATCAGCACAACGCTTTAACCAAGTGAGAAGAAAACTTTATTTTTCTTTCTTACACCAAAGAGTAAGAAAATAAATTATATTTCAGAGTGAGAAGAAAATTATATTTTTCTTTTTCACACCAAATGGTAAGAAAATAAATTATATTTCAGTAATTTAAATATTTTAATTATTATTATTATTATTGCTATATACATGAACATAGAAATGCAATATTGTTTTGTCTATTTCTCTTTCAGCATTCTCTTTAATAATATACCATTTTTTCATGTTATAATCATTTTAAGATTGGAACATATATTATTTTTCTAACTATGTTATTTTATCATTTACAGTATCCCCAGTATGTTGAATCTGATAAAGCTTGAATTTGTTGCCTTTGATATTTCGGGCAAGAATTATTTATCGTGGATCCTTGATGCTGAGATCCACTTGGATGCAATGAATCTCGAAAATACAATTACAGAAGGAAATGAAGCATCTTTGTAAGATCGGACAAAATCAATGATTTTCCTTCGGCGTTATATTCATGAGGAATTGAAAAGTGAGTACCTCACGGTTAAAGACCCACTCACACTCTGGAAAAATTTGAAGGAATGGTGTGAGTATTAAAGGATCATAATCCTTCCAAAGGCTAGATATGACTGGATACACCCGCGTCTGTAAGATTTCAAAAGTGTGAGCGAAAATATTACTGATGAGGATATGCCGGAAAAAACTTACTCCACATTCCATGCCTCGAACGTGTTCCTCCAGTAACAATATTGAGAGCGTCAGTTCACTAAGTATTCAGAGTTGATTTCATTCTTATTGCTGGCCGAACAAAATAATGAACTTTTATTAAAAAACCACTAGTCTGGTCCGACCAGATCGGATCCATTACCTGAGATAAATACATCCTCATTTCACGGTCGTGGACATGGTCGTGGACGTAGTCGTGGTCGCAATAGAAATAATTACCATAGCTGTGGTGGTTATCATTCCTCAATGTCTCCTAGAAGGAGTTACTCATCGTACCACTGGGAGGGAAATACAAGTGATAACAAGTAAGAAAAAATAAAAGGTTTACAAGATAAACATTCTAAGAAGTATAAAGATACTTGTTATAGGTGTGGCATGAATGAACACTGGTCACAAGTCTATCGAACACCCAAGCATTTAGTCGATCTTTACCATGTCTCAATAAAAGGAAAAGGGAAAGAAATTGAAACAAATGTTGCAGAAATATGTGAGCCATTGGATATTGCTCATTTTGACGTTTCAGATTTCTTTGAAGATCTAAGTGGCAAAATTGATCATTTGATTGGTGATAGAGATGTCCACATGTAATACCCCTAGTTTTCAAAATGATAAAATTGGAATTTAAATTATTTTTAGGGCATTTTTGTGTGTTTATTTGATTTTGTGTTTAATTATTATTTTTATTTGATTTAAATGATTAGTTGTTGTGTTGGAATGTTTAATTAGTTAATTGAATTCTTTGTTCTAATTGAATTATATACTTAAGAGGCTTTTGAAATGTTTAATTAAATGCATTGTTTTATTTATTTATTTTTAAAACAAGGTTGGGCTTAGTTAGGATTCACGGACTTTTGGATAGTGTAAATGGGTACAGTATTTACCCATGGAAGTATATACATGTATAGATGGGTATATATGTATATGTGAATTAGGTTAATAATTAGTAATTATTATTAATTAAATTATAATATTACCGTCACTTAAGGTGTATTATAAATTCTAGGGTTTTAAATCGTATAACAAAATTGGCCGACTAGGGTTTAGTTGGGATTCCATCTTTAAATATAAGTAGACGTAGGTTTTATATATGCCTATAAATATACTGTGATAATTTTGCAAGGGGTTTTTTAAAACCCTATTCGTATATAGAGACATGGAGAAACAAAGAGAGTATTGTGTGGAAGTGAGAGAGAGAGAGTTTCGTTAGGATTTCCGTTATGGATTATGTGATACCCCTCGGATCCGAGACACGGGTTGATCAGGCCCAGGCCCAAACCCGAGGGAATATCAAACAATTAAAGTATTTTAAAACGAACACAGATGACAAAAAGAACAATAAAGATAGAATAAAACTGAAAGAAAACATTAATTATAAAATCCTCCATGGACAACTGAAAAAATGAAACTCCAATCCTCCAAAACTTCAAGGTTACAACTTGGGAATCCACTGATGGACCCCTAACCAAAAGTTCAACTGAAACTGAAAACTGAAAATAGATAATGCTAGAAACATCAAGAGAAGTCCTACGTATTCAGATGAAAGTGAGACTGTCCTCGACAAGCACGATCAAGCTCTAAGGCTGGAACCGTCCTGTACCTGAAAAGAATAATAAAGGAGTGGGTCAGACCCACGAGCAAGTTCTAATCTAACTGCAATCCATACAGTGACCCGATACGCAGATATACCGTAGACACCTCACAATATCTATCTAGTCCATACGTATAAATATATCCACACTAAGGGACATTCACTAGTCTATAATAGGGGTCTCAACCTGAATAGAAGGAAACATGCGAATACGCACCCAAAGGTGGGCATGAGTACCTAGACCTAACAGGGTACACCTCAACCTATTATAACCAGCTACGCATCCACTGCATATACGCACCCTAACCAACGAGTCTGAGACTCAAGCTCAACTCGTGGTACCATAACCATATATATAAAGTCCGTCCAAATCCAGGGTATGCAGTTCAACTATTTATTAAACTGTCATACAATAAACAACTAGTTAGTCATTCAACTTATTCAGTTGATATGACTTAACTACCATCCGTTAATCCAGGAAGTCATCCAACTTGTTTACAGCTGATCTGACTTAGTCACAATTAGGATTCGATATCTTTCAATCCATTCCATTAATCCATTAGGTTAGGTTTATGCGTTTTGAGCTAAACCGTCCCTAGTATGTCACCGTCCCATACCGGTACATACCATCCTCCATATCCATGTAAATTACAACATATATAACAGTTCAATAATTTATAGACCAAAAACTACCATCCAAACAATTGCAAAAAACTATTTAAAACTTCAGCAATTTAAATCCAAGCATTTAACCATATAGTTGCAGGAGACGATTTAACAAATCAACAACTAACATCCAGAGCATGCATAGACCAAATTTAATATGTCAGGGACTCCATCATGCATGTGAATAGGTTAAATAATCCTATTATTAACCAATAAATTGCTGAAACAATTCAGAAGATTGTTTAAATATTTCAGCAGTTTAAATCCAAGCATTAACCATATAGTTGCAGTAAACAAATTAATAATTCAGCAACTAGCCTCCTAAGTATGCATAGATCAAAATTAATAATTAAATGACCTTATCATGCACTTGAATGCATTCTAAAACAAGTTTGATAAACACATTATGTTCCATCAAATTGCTGAATTTTAATTCAATAATTAATTCAACTTCCATTTGTTAAGTGCCTTAATTTTTACACTGTTTGTCCCGACAACTTAAAATTAAACTTTACTTAATTTAGGGTCTTAATAACACTCCTTGATCCCTCTGTAAAGTTCCAAATTCATTCCAACAATCTCCATGCTCCAACAGTGAACATAGTATGTAGAAAATTAAAAAAATCGTAAAATAAACCAAAAATACCAAGGGAGCCTGCTCCAGAATTTGGAGCAGGCTCTTTTCCAACCTAGAGCCGGCTCTAGGACTTCCTAGAGCCGGCTCCACTTTGTTGTGGGAGCCGGCTCCCACTTCCATGGAGCCGGCTCTCACCTCCTGTGTGAGCCTTCATCCCCGGTGCGTGTTTCAGCTCTTGTGCTCCTTCTCCGGCTTATTCCTAACCCTCTATTAGTTTTTAAAACCAAACTTTGGACTCGTAATTTAGTCTAGAAGCATTCCCCAAGATTGTTTACAATAGTTTTGAAAGCAATTACAGAGTTTAATCAGGCCATTTAAACTAGCGTTGTTGAAGAACGGCACTGAAACTAAATTGCAAGATCAGTTTTATCCCAACCCCTCTGTTCTTTCTCCAATTTAAATTTGAAGTCTTAACTTACGTCTAGTATCCAGTCAGACCTTGGTTGATTTCAGTAAGATTCAAAATAAAAATTAAATCAGTGAGACGTTACGCCAAAACAGAGTCAAGAAAACATATGTGCTATAATTGTTTTGTAAATAAATTTCACAGACAAAACGATCAAGTAAAACATATATAAAACATGCATGGTTCAGTTTAAGGCCAATTAATCTCCTAGAGATGTCCAGGTGCACAGAACACAAATCAAAGGGAAGGAGGAAGATAAGAACTTGCCTGTGATTTCAATTATGAAATCCCTGTGTCGTCTCTAAGTTTTCCTGCAATTCTGAATGCCGCCAAGCTTCCTATAACTCTGTCTCTAATCCTTACTCAACCTCCTTGGTCCTCTCTGTACCAATCCCCTTAAGCCTCACTCTGTTTTCCCACAACTGCTCTTTGTTTCTCTCTCTCTGTATCTCACGGTCTCTGTTGTTTTTACAGAAATTCCGGTTAATTATTCTCAAACCCTAAACCACCGTGACACACATACATATAGGCTTAGTGATTAAACCCTAATCCATGTAACCTTAAGCCAGAGCCCATCTCGGCCCATAAACCGACCTAAGATGAATACCTACGTCGGCCACCTATGTAATTGCAACCCTAAATTTAACTGTAACTTAAAACAGAATTAAATGAAAAACAAAAATAATTAAATAATTAAATCCACTTAACTAATTAATTCCAATTAAATAACCCAATTAAATAACTAAAAACACTTAAACAATAAACGCTAATTAAAGAGTAAAAAATAACTTAATCAATTTAAAACACATGACACATAGGTAACCAATTACAGTAACCAATTACATCAAAACAATAAATAAAAATAATTAATCCAAAAATACAATAAAAATAATAAATAAATGCCGAGACTATCCTTTTAAAATTAGGGGTATTACAGATTAAAAGTTGGACCAAGGAGAAAGGACTGAGTTGCTCGTGGGGTTAAACCAAGAGCGGTAGAGGAGATTCAACGGCAACTAAGGTCGTCGGAAAACCTAGAAAGAAGACGATGTTGAAAGGTTTCAAACCGAAACCGAAAGACAAGTTCTATTCTGTCTCTCTCCCTTTACCTGTGTTCTATGCATCCTTTGATGATCTCTAGGATTGTATTTGAATTTTAATTGAATCTTACATGCTTGGAATATGTTAATTAGATCATCTGTATATGTGCATATTGTCTTAAAACAATTCTTGCAACTCTGTTCTTCGTTCCTTGTTTCAAAGTATTAAATTGGTCGTTGTTTTATATCACTATATTAACTTGTACTGTGGTAAATTAAGGACTGGGGATTAACATTGTATATATATTAGACAGTGAGGACAAGTTTTAAGGAAGAACAAAGGGGTAGGAAAGGGCCGGAGACGAGGCAGATGGTCGGAAACTAAGAGGGAACAAAGTCGAGGCTCTCAAAAGGGAGAAAGCCGGCTCTCCCATGGAGAGAGCCGGCTCTAGGCAAGGAGAGCCGGCTCCCCCTTGTAGGAGAGCCGGCTCTAGGCAGATTGAGCCTTCTCCACTATTTTGGAGAAGGCTCTGTGATTCTATTTGTTTACAGAAGCAATTTTGTGCGTTGTTTGGTTCGATTGTGGGTTTTTGGGTGCACTGTGTGGACGATTCTTGAGTATGGAACTGTGTGGGAAGTAGACTAAGATGATTAACATGCAATCTAGGTATTGTTATAAGCTTTCAGTGCATAAGAGATGCAATTATGCAGGTGGAATAGGAAGTAAAGGAGAAGGCTCAAAGGGAGAAAGAGAAGGCTCTAAAATGTGGAGCCTGCTCTAGGTGATTTAGAGCCTTCTCTAGTTTTTTAAAGAAGGCTCTAGGTGGTTTAGAGCCTTCTCCAGTTTTTTGGAGAAGGCTCTTTTCAATAGTGTTCTCCGAATTTTTTTTTTTACGAACAATTTATTTACTGTTGGAGCATGGGAACTATTCTGTTGACTCTGGGATTTTACAGAGGGTCTAAATGGTTAATTCTAAGTGTGATTAAACTTATTATTGCATGGTTTAAGTTTCTATGATAAAGGATGAAGCAGTGTAAAAATCTACAACTGTGCATGCTATTAACAGAAGAAAGGAACTGAGTGGCTTGTTTAAATTTCAGAAATTTAATGGGACTTCACAGAGGGGTTAAATATTTAATTTTGGGTGTGATTAAAACCTTTAACTGATTAAAGTTGATTTCTAAATCAATGGGACAAACAATATAAAATTAATGAACTTTCTATGCTGTTAACGGATGGAAGACGGATTAATTGCTTAATTAAATTTTAGCAATTTGATCGGATTTAGCATGATCATAAAACTTGTTTAAAATGCATGAGAAGGTCATTTAATTATTAGTTCTGATCTATGCATGCTCGGGATGCTATTTGTTGAATTATTAAATCGGTTCCTGCAACTATATGGTTATAAGCTTGGATTTGAATTGCTGAATATTAAACACAGTTCTGCAATTATTTGAATATTGGTTTGGATTGTGAATTGCTAAACTTTAATTTATATGTTGTAATTTACATGGTTTTGGATGTTAATTGTGAAATGGTATATATTATTCTACAATTAACTGGATGATGGTTTTGAATTGAAATTGCTGAAGTATTATATGAACTATTCTGCAATTACCTGGCTTTTGGTTTTGGATATTAAATTGTTGTACTATTTATCATAGTCTGTAATTTTTACATGGTTTTGGATTTTATTTGTTGGATTAATATATATTCTGTCAATTACATGGATATGGAGGATTGTATGCACCGGTATGGGACAGTATCATACTAGGGATGGTTTAGCTCAAAACGCATAAACCTAACCTATTGGATTAAAGGAAAGGATTGTAAAATATTGAATCCTAATTTTGTTTAAGTCAGATCAACTGAGTAAGTTGAGTGACCATTTGGATTTACTGTTGTTTGGAGTTAACTCATATCAACTGAATAAGTTGAGTGGTGAACTGATTATACGTCTTATGTCAAATCAACAAAGAAATTGAATGACATACTCTGGTTTGGACGGATTTTAAATATATAATTATGGTACCGCGAGATGAGCTTGAGTCTCAGACTCGTTGGTTAGGGTGCGTATATGCCCACCTTTGGGTGTACCCTGTTAGGTCTAGGTACTCATGCCCACCTTTGGGTGCGTTTTTGCATGTTGCCTTCTATTCAGGTTGAGACCCCCTACATAGTCCAGTGAATGTCACTTAGTGTAGATATTTATATATGTATGGACTAGATAGCTATTGCTGAGATATCTAGGGTGTATCTGCATATCGGGTCACTGTTTGGATTGCAGTTAGGATAGAACTTGCATGTGGGCCTGACCCACTCTTATTTTTACAGGTGTTCGTCAGTTTCAGGCTTAGAGCTTAATCGTGCTGAGCAGATACAGTTATTCACTCCACCGACGACGTAGGAGTATTTTTCTTCTCATTATGATTATTGGTTTTCTTTGCAGTTGTTCATGTTCAGTATTGAAATATTTTTAGTAGGGGTCCACGAGATGGATTCCCGAGTTGTATTAGAAGTAAAGGAGAAGTTGGTGTATTCAAACTAGTTCTTGCATATAAAGTTTATTCGGAGGTTTTTTCCATTAAAGGATTTTCATTTTAGTTCTTTCAGCAAAATTTTATTCATTCCTGTTTCCTATATTGTATTCTGTGTTCGTTAAATTGCTAATTAATTTGATATCCTCGGGTTATCGGGCGCGGGCCTGGCCAACCCGCATCCGGAAATCCGGGGGTATCACACCACATCAATTAATGATCATTATTTTTTTTTTCCGCTAGTGTGTTATTTTTCTTTTGTTGTATTGTCGCTGGTGTGTTAGTTTTCTTTTGTTATATTGTCGCTAGTGTGTTAGTGTAATACCCCTAATTTTTAAAAGGATAGTCTCGGTAGTTTCTTTATGGCTATATTGTAGTTTTTGCATTTTATGTGGTTATTTGGCTATTTGCTTAATTGGTTTATTTGTGATTAATTAATTAAGTTAAGTGTATTATTTGTTTTATTTAATTGGGTTAATTGTCTTATTTTTTTTCAATGGTTTAAATTTAATTATTTTGTTTTATTAATGTGTGCTTACGTGGATTAGTTTAATTGTTGGTAGTTAAATAAGTGAATTATATTTTTAGACATTATTTAATGTGTATTATAATTCTAGGGTTTTAATACGTTTCACTGGTTAGCCGACTTGTGTTTTATTTTATTTTCAATCCCTAAGTATAACTGGAATTAGGTTTTTAAGTTGAAGCCTATATAAAGACTAGTATACGTCTGTCTAGGGTTGAAAACCCTGTTCACGTATATAGAGAAACGTTCACGTGTATAGAGAGAGACAGAGAGAAATAGAGTAAAATTGGTTAGGGTTTCGGCCATAGTTTAAGGTCGGACCTGGGTGAGAAGGAATGAGCATTGTTCGTGGTTGGAACCAGGGGCAACAAAGGAGTCGGGAACAGTAGGAATCGCCGGAAACTTTAGGAAGACAGCGCTGAGGTTTTGAACCGAAACCTCAAAGGCAAGTTCTAATCCTAACTCTATTCCTTAGGCTCGTGTTCTTACCATATCTAATTCAACTCCAGGTATAAATAAGAATTAAACTTAAACTGGGATGCATGTTTGAGATGTTTAAACTGGACGCGGTTGTGAGTTGTGTATAGTTGGTTTTAATTTCTTTTGTGCATAACTTCTATTTAAATTCATGTCAATTGATGTACTAAGATTTAATTAGTCTAGAACCTGTTGGAAAACACAAGGAGTAGTCTGTATGATAGTGTCTGAATTGTTCAAACAATAAACGCTTACAAACTTAAATTGGTTGTTTTGAATCCTTAATGTAATTCGGGTTTAAATAATTGTTGAACATTAGACAAAGAGGTTAAGGGTTTCTGGAACACCTTGGAGTCTGGTTCAGACACCTAGGAACCTGGACGATGGAAGATAGAAGTGATGTAAATCGCCGGAGGTCAAATCGGTGAAGGAAGAAGAGAGAACTGGGCAAACTGGAGGTGGAGCCGGCTCCCCACAAGGGTGGAGCCGGCTCTAAGAGAGGTGAAGGTGGCTCCACATGGGGTGGAGCCGGCTCAACACATGGTGGAGGCGGCTCCCCATGTGGGGGAGGCGGCTCCACCCTCTTTTTGATGAGTTTTGACGAATTGTTGCTTCTGGGTTTGATTTTTGGCCTTTCTGGAGTAATCAGGGGCTGTACATGGGAACCTAAATGAGTTTTAAGGTTGTATTAAAGCTCTAGAGGGTGTGGGAATGGTTAATAAACCACTTAGGGTTATAGGTTGAACAATAAACAATTCTGAACAAAGTTGTAAACTGTTAGGGAGTGCAAGTGGTTTAAGTTGCCTAATTTGTTATAGAAATTTTCTGTAAATGATTATCAAATTTTAATCATGTATTATTGGTATAAAATAAGCATTGTTAAAATCTATGTATTTTTACTATGCTTGTTCAGGAGTAATTGGTGTTTAAATTTCAGCATTTATCGCATCAATTGCTGGACTGGTGATATGAGCATGATAATTTGCCATTGTTTATTATGCTTACTATGGAATTAATTGAGGTAGACATTTATTCATGTTCTCTCAATTATATGGATTCTGGGGTAAATTGATAATTACATATACTGTTGTAATGCCAATTGCTGGATTATGGTTGCGTAGTTTAAAATCAGCATATTAAATTACATAACTTTTGTATGCTCTTTACGGAACAATTGAATGTTTAAATTTAATATTTTTATTTTCAATTGTTGGATTTATGGATCAGTTGATATTTACATGCATGGTCTGTATTATCAACTACTGGATGGATGGAATGTATGCACCGGTATGGGACGGTGGCATACAAGGGGGATTAGCTTAAAAACCGCTAAGTCCTACCTACTTTGGGATTAAGGAAATGGATTGACTAAAAGTTAAATCCTATAGATTTGTAGTGTCAAGGCAACATATAGTTGAGCCGCACTACTATGGATTCTGGATGGATTTTAAATATATTGTTATGGTACCTCGATATGAGCTTGAGTCTCAGGATCGACGGTTAGGAAGCGTATATGCATTGGGATGCATAGCTGGCTATGATGGTTGGAGGTGTACCCTGTTAGGCTTAGGTACACATGCCCACTTTGTGTGCGTTTTGCATGTTGCCTCTATTCAGGTTGAGACCGGCCTGTAGTCCAGTGAGAGTCCTTTAGTGTGAATATATATATATTTACGGACTATTTAGCTATTGTTGAGTTGGTTAGTATGTATATGCGTATCGAGTCTCTACTTGGATTGTAGTAGGATAGAACTTATTCGTGGGCCTGACCCACTTCTATTTTTCAGGTGTTCAACAGTTTCAGTCGTAGACTTGTTCGTGCTGGGCAGAGACTATCACTCACTCTTCCGACTACATATGATTTCTTTTCTTATTTTAGTTTTGGATACTTATTTTGTAAATTTATTTATCAGTTGGAATTATTAAGGATCTACTGGATGGATTCCCGAGTTGTACAGATTTGAATGATTTAAATAATATTAATTTATTATTTAAAGTTTGAGAATTTTTACTTTAGATTTCTTTTAGCGCATTATTATTTTATTTTTAATTCAGTTTTATTCCTGCTTGTTTACATATTGACAGCTGGTATCCCTCGGATCTGTGCTCGGACTTGATCACCCGTGGCTCTAGAATCGAGGGGTATCACAGTTAGTTTTCTTCTATTATATTGTCACTGATGTATTTCTTTTATTATATAATAACTAGTGTGTTATTTTCATTATATTTTCATCTATATTTCTTTTAAATTAGTATAATTATTGCATATTTAAAGAGGCATGAATTTGACTAATGCAATGACTGAGCCCATAAAATAAATAAAAAAGATATATTTATTGCACAATGCATTTGGTTTGGATTTTCTTTATATAAGATATCTTGTATCTTTAAAAGATGATATCCTTAAGAAAATCTTTGTAATTTTCCCAGGGGGGAGAAATGTCGTAACTAGAAGACTAGATAAAATATTTTGAATTTTCAATGGCATCAAGAAAGTAATTGTATGTCAGTTGAAAGTTTCCAATTAGGATTGATATCCATATAAGACAATCCATCAATATTGCAACAAATACATCTAAAATACGCCTGAAGCGTGGTAAACCTGTTGGTGCAAAAGATACTATTCCCGAAGAGTAAGGCATAAGAAAAGTTGCATTAAGGAGTCTGCGTTCCTAGAGAGGCCACTCTAAAGAGAGCAACAAAATGAAAAGGTACATAAAGAAATTGGCATTCTTAAAGGATGCCACTCTTATAAATAGAACAACAAAATGATTGATCAATCTAGATTTTCTAAACAAATAACTCCTAGGGCAAAGGCCCTTAATGAGCCCTATGTACCTAAAAATGATGAACTAATTGCTCTTAATGAGACACGTGCCCTTGAAGAGGCATATGTACCTAACAATGATGAGATCTCAATAAATTATAGTGAAAAGAAAAATATTGCCGACAATATATATTTTTAATTGTAAGTTGCTCTTGATATTATGACAATGATAAAGGATCTTGAATGTCAAAAATATCTATGTAAAATAATTGGCCAAAATGAAAACAAATAATACAGGCATAATTTTTGGACCTATAGTCTAGACACTTAAAGGTAATAAGCCTGTAAATAAATATTTGTACTATAATGAAATGAGGGAAATTAAATTACAAAGCACGACTGGTAGTACAAAGTTTTTCCCAAATACCTGGTATTGACATAAGGAGACATACTCTCCTATAATGGATTTAATCACATTTTTACTTTGACAAATTCAATTAGTTGAATATGCAGGTGTAGATTATCTTTCTGAATCCATATAAAGTTTGATCACAAACAAGATACTGATTAACTTATAACAACATTACTATATCAAGGCGATCTATAGAGCAAACAATAAATTACAAACTTCTTCAAATCACTTCAAGATGCTCGCAATTCATGAAGCAAGCCGGGAGTGCATGTAGTTGAGCTCTATGGTACGAAATTCGAGAAAATGATGCACGATATTAAAACTCAAAGATTTTTCATGCTAAAGTAATGCAACAAATATGCATATAAGGGGGAGCAATGATTAGAAAGGTATTAATATACTGGGGAGCAATGATTAGAAAGGTATTGATATACTGTACTTTTTTTCCTTCGCTCAGATTTTGTCCCACTGAGTTTTTCTGGCAAGGTTTTAATGAGGCAGTTCTTACCCAATGCAATACTATTTTCAGACACACAAGAATATTGTACTCTTTTTCCTTCGCTTAGGTTTTGCTCCAATGAATTTTCTTGACAAAGTTTTAATGAGGCATGTTCATAACGTAACATTGTAGACCCTAGGGGGAGTGTTATAATATGTGGGTAAGCTCCACTTCATAATTGTAAATCGAAGGCATATAGATACTAATGCGGTAAAAGATGATTGTTGAGGTGGAAGAATGGAATTGACCCAATGAAGTGTTTTGAAACAATTGAAACAGTGATGTATATGCCATGTATTAGGTGGTGGGCGCCGAAATCAAGAAGTAATTCTAGACGGTACAATTCTTGTGTGTGTGTGTGGGGGGGGGGTATATTCTTTTACAGTAATAAATCTTCCTTTTAGGTAGGTCTCTGTATATGTTATATTATATTTCTTTCTAAAATTGGTCTCTCAATATATTTATTTATATATATTCACAACAAAAACAGTGTATAATAGTGCATCATCTTGTTGTTCATTTATTGTCCAATGCATGTTATGAGACGAAGTGACAATAGAAAAATTATTACGTATATGGAATGTTTAATATATTGATAACGTAATATAATTATATTATATACACTAAGCATGAAAGCTCGTAAAACTATACTATCATGTTATGAACATAAAAGTATGAAAAAGCTAGTTTCAATGAGAACTGATAAATTGAATTGAAAGTAAACACAAATATCAATGCAAATTTTGCATAGAATTATATTATGAGTGACGTGATCTACAAAATGATTTGAAATTTTTGTAATAAAATATAGGGTTAAGATTAAAACGTTTGAGAGATATTGGGTAATTTTTTATTTCAATTATACCCCAGTAGGTTAAAAAAAAAAGTTAATTATGCCCTCGTTGGTCTATTTTAATGGATATTTTAGTCTTTCACTGTGAATTTAATTTTTAGCATTGTTCATGGAACTATTTTTCTATTACCTTTGTACTCTTTTTGGTTCTCAATTTTGTCAAAATGTTGCAACTTAGTTATCATTTCCCCCACTTGATTTGATTACATTTTGTATTTACATTATCTTAACATTGTTAATATAAAACAAAGTTGAAAAAAAAAAAAAATTGTAAAACAAAGCAAAATCAAGATTGTGGTTGGTTAAGTAAGACGAATTGGTTAAATTTTTTTGTATTATTATAAACTGAGAAGATTTATTTTCTTTTTTTAATTTTTAATTTTTAATTTTATCAACAATTGATAAGAGTCTGAAAGTGTCAAAAGTAAAATATTAAATATATATTTTAAATTTTATCACATTGTTTCGTGTACTTAATTTTCAATTTAATACTATTAAATACTTATACGAAACAGACACACACACACACACATATATTAATTATTGAGTGAATGGTGCCTTCTCAAGTGGGATTTTGATAAGTTAATTTGATTCTAATGGGAGATTAAAAGTGGGGGCCTGAACGTGTTTTAATATAATTATTGTTATTTGGGTTGGCCTTGGTTGAAAATAGACTATTCTTATTTTGGTTTTTTGTGCAGGGGCAATTTGTACAGGCTTCTACATGGACAGACTTAGGAATTAGAGTGATTTTCAAAGGTATATAATTGAAAATAATAAAAATTACTACTTAATGCTAAAAAAAAAAATCTGCCCTGCTTCTCTTTTGTTGTAGTTCATTTTTACTTGTTTCATGAGCAACTTTTGGGAAGTGGAAGGTTCCACTCCTGAGAAGATATTCAGTGATGATTTTTATTGGTTGGGCTTATCAAGTGATTGGTATGTTCAATGCACCTAATATCTACTCCTTATTTTTTATATTTGGTATTTATTGACTAATTAAAAGTAGTATGTGTCTTGGAATTGTGCTCAATTCTTCAACTTTAAAATCATTTTCCTTTGAGATATAATTATTTATTTATACATGATTATTTTATTTTTTTAAACAAATTTTATTTATCTTTAAAAGATAATTAGTAAGTCGAACTTAATTTGATACTAATGAGGAAAATGACTAGAAGAGATAGAGTTACAAATGAAAGTATTAGAGGAAAATTGAATGTAACACTCAAAAAATTAAAAAGAGTACAATTACATGGTTTGGAAATATATAATTATATATCAGAGTCTAGTAACACTAACACTACGGTCAAATGATAGAAGCCAAAAGACCAAAAACGCCCAAAAATAACTTAAGATGACCTGTCTATCGACATAGATTGTATAAGATAAGAGAAGACGGTCAAAAATGCTTTGAATGAATTTATTAAAAATAATTTTAAAAAAAGTTAAATGTAATAGATGAATTAGCATGTAACAAGCTAATAAAAAAACTTAAGAATTTCTCACATGAAATTTAGACAATTAATATGACGGGAGTAATTCTAATTTAATCTTTGGCAGAAGAGCAAAATACCCCCCTCAACTATACTCATGTTGCATTTTGCTCCTCTGAATTATTTTTGATGCAATTTGTCCCCTTCAACTATCAAAAAGAAACAAAACGCCCCTTAAAGACTATCAGATTGGCCCCTTCAACTATCAAAAAACGAGCAAAATGCCCCTTAAATGCTATCAGAGGATTCACGACCAATAGAAGTGCAAAATTACCATATTACCCCCGACTATTAATTTATTACAGTATTGAATATATTAAATATCAGATGGGTGAAATACCTAAAATAGCCTCAATGAGAAACTCCAACCAAACGAGACCCAATAGAGCGGGGAGAGGCACAACCCAAGTCAGTCAAAGCCAAAAGCCCCAACGGCATGATGCGTGAACTGTCGGCAAGAATGTGCTCGGAATGTCGTCAGGCCTCGGAATTGATTGAATGGAGGTGGTGTTGGGTTTTATTAGGGCTTTGCAATCGGTATCGCATGGTGGTGGTGTTGGATTTCGATTACAATCAATGATGATCGTGATGGAGATCGATTAGGATTCTGTAAGCGTGCGTTTGCAAGTTAGGTTTAATATGCCGCTGTGGGGTTTTGATTTGGGGGTCGTAGTGATGGCAGAGAGCAATTCGTCGACAGTGTCGGTCAGTTATGGCGGCGACAGTGCATCTGAGTCCTTTGATAACTTCTTCGAAATTCTTCCATGCTTAAGGTGCTTGGTTTCCAATTGAAATAGAGATTTGATCGTGCTTGGTCTCCAACTGAAATAGAAAGGGGGAACACCACTACTTCCACCAAAAAAAATATATACGCTACAAATATACTACACCACTACTGAGATTACAAATATAGACAGGATTCATGTTTAAAAGTAGTCATGATAAATAGGGACTAATGATATGGTTTTCATTTTGACGTTAAACACATGCGCATACACGCACGCACAAGGATGGCAAGGAGTTGCTTTCGTTTGACTCAGTAATTGACACAACAAAGTCTGCTTTGTGCCTGATACCTTTCGTCCATCTGCGATGGCAACAACTATGAATTTGTTCCCAGTGATGGAGAAATCGGGTTGTTTGACCCAAAATTCAGCCTCATTTGGGAAGATGAAGAAAAAATATCTTAAAAGGGCATTATTGAAATTTTATACCTAGCTATTTTATATTTTTTATAATAAATTAATAAGTAAGGGTAAATTAGTAATTATGTATCTCTGTTGGTCGGAAATTAGCCTCCGGTGACCTTTAAGGGGACATTTTACAACAATGGTATAATTCAAGGAGGCAACTAGTTTCTAAAAATAATTCAAGGGGGAATTATGCAACAATAATATAATTTAGAGGTGTTTTTTGTTCTTTTACCTTAACTTTTTCAACTTAAAAAAACTCTAACACTAATTTAATCTTAAACTACCCGATCTGATCAGCTTGAATAACATGAATAATGTGGGTTGGGCTTGTGTTTTTTCTTTTCAATCTTTCTTTCTTTTTATTTTTGATACGAAATATTCTACTAGATAAGAATTTCAAGTCACATGGAGACTCAAAGGGTATAGATAAGGAATAACTCAAATTCAAAAAAGAAATGAGATAAGGGTAAGGGATTTATCCTCCCCAAAATCTCTATGGAATCATAAAAAATCTTTGGTTACCATATATAACGATAGTTACCATCTCCTATAAGAAAGAAACGATATCATTTTGGATCGGGGAGAATCTCGCTTCAAAAACTACTACCATTAATGCTTCTATAAAAGAAGTGATCAGTCAACCTAAAAGGAGACGCCATCAATTTCATATGTAATCCTTATTGGAGATTGAATAGTCAAGTACTAACTTGACCGTCGGAGTGCTCCCAGCTGGCGCCACGCCGGTCATCACTTCTCTTTTGTCTTGCAGGAGTCGTACAGATTCTTGCATCAACAATTTTTATTTTTTTTGTACTTTTATAAATCAAGGGGTTTGGGTTTATGTTGTAATAATAAAGGACAATAAAAGTGCATATAATGATTATCTTAAAAGTTTTAATTTTTTTTACTCAACGATTATTTTAATTGGATACATTCATCTTTTTTACTTTTACATAAGTCATAATTCTTTTTAATAGGTGTCGTTCTTACGCTCCGAACGTGTTCTCACTCTCACGCTTCGCGCGCTCTCATTCAGATTTTCACTACTTATGACTTAATTCTGCCGCTCTCACGCTCTTCTCCCGCTTTCATTTCTTAATAAGTGTCGCTCTTGCACTCCAAATGCGCACTCCCACTCTGTGCGCGTTCGTTAAAATTCTTATTACTTATTACTTACTACTTTATGTGATTTAGGTTCTTAGTATTAGTATTTATCAACAGTGAATTTTCTTGAATTTTCTGGAATTATTGTCTTGTGTACTAATAAAAAATAAGAGTTAATTATATCGAGGAAACTTAAGTACGGTATATGACAAAGAAAGAGTTAATTATATTGGGCAAAAGTGCAAAAAAACCCCCTGAACTATTACAAATCGGCATTTTACCCCCCTGTACTACAAAAATGAACAAGTCAGTACACAACTATCACAAATCGTGCAAATTAACCCTTAAAACTCAATTCCGGCCACTTTCCGGCCCACAAGGTCAGCATGTGACTGTCATTTTCTTTTAATTCCGTAATTGCCCTGAAATATTACAGTTGTAGCCCTTTGACATATATGTATATATGTGAATATATATGTGTGTGTGTGTAGGGGGCTGTTGTTGTTACTCAGGGCAACCTCACCGCTGATGTGCCTGTGCCGCTTCAACACCGCCATTAAAGCATTGGAAATTGGGGGTTCCACGGCAAAGGTGGTGGTTTGGGCGGTGGGGAGTTGGTCGAGGGCCATGCTGAAGTAGAGCTCCAGAGCCCAGCACTGAAGAGGGTGAGAAGAATTAGGATGGGATCGAATACAAGCTTGTCGGAGGAAGCCAAATGGAGATGCCAGAAGAGTTGCCGCTACGTGAAGCGATGTCGTTTGGCCAGGGTTACGATGGCCGGCTTCGGCGATCGAGTGGTTCAGTATACTCGCTGCCTTCGGCGTTTGGGTTTGCTGGGTCATACTTGATCCCGCTCTCATTTTACTGTAGAGAAACAAACAATCTGAAAAGCCTTTTTTCAGCTCACAATTGAAGTTCTTTTGAATCTTTGATAAACCCCAGAATTAGAATTGAATCCAAGTTAACTTTCTTCGGATCTTTGAGCTCTGGTGACAGGAAAATCCAAAGCAACCAAGAAATGGCACGACTATCTTCAAATTGGGTTTTCAGATACCCACTATAAAAAATAAACTTTAAAATTCTCTTCCGACATTAATCAATTCTCAGCAGCCTCAAAAGTGTGGGATCTACTCTCTCTCTCTTAGAGATCGATAAAAGCTAAGACACAGTTATTTTCTTGTTCAACCACCAATAGTATGTATCCCAGAACCAGATGAGGAAATAGTAAGAAATGTAACAGAAAATATAAAAACAAAACCAACTTTTTCAGATATATATTACAAATTACATACAAATAAAGCCAAGTGTGACAAACCAGTTTAAAATTAAGATTACGGCAAATGCTCCTTTTATTCTAGAGAAAGAAACAATGAGAAACTAGTTTAAAATCACGATTATGGCAAATGCTCCTTTTATTCTAGAGAGAGAAACAAAGAGAGAAAGAGACGATTATGGCAAATGCTACTTTTTGTGCCATCTTTTTTATTATAATTTTTGTTTAATATTCTCGTCTCGATGCAATAGGTATAATGGAGAGAGAAGCAAATTCAAGAGCCTCATTTCCCTTTCTAACTTTCTCTCTTATGATTTATTCTCATCTCAATACAAGAGGTATAATGGATAGAGAAGCAGATTCATGAGCTTCATTTCTCTCTCTAACTTTTTCTCTCTTATTATTTATTTTTATATATATTTTTTCTTAACTACAATGGGTAGTTTTGTAAATCTACATTGAGGTCAGCTGGAAAGTAGCCGGAATTGAGTTTTAGGAGTTAATTTGCACGATTTGTGATAGTTGTGCATTGACTTGTTTATTTTTGTAATCTAAGGAAGTAAAATGTCGATTTGTGACCGTCCAGTTAAATTTTTTGCACTTTTACCATTATATTGAGGAAACTTCTTATTAGTACGTAATGAAGAAATTTTTTGACCTATTTGTTCCCTACACTTCCAAAAGTCCTAATATAAAAACATACAGTATCATTAACAAATAAAAAAACAAAAAGAGTTAAAAAGTAGAGAGAGAAAAGAAAAATAAAAACCTTTTGAAATTTGAGTCCCAATTTCAGAGACAAAGCTCACGGAGAGCCAGAGAGGACAGGAATTTTAGAGAGAGAGAAACACTGAAGCTCGAATAATTCTCCCTCCTAAACTTCAGCTCTGAATCTGATATGAATCCAAGCAAAACTGAAGAGGAAGATCTATTCAACCATCATCATCATCTAGACCCACTCCACCACCAGATCATGGACCATGAAAATGGATCACACCCATCGATTCTAGGTCACCACCAAGAACCCTTCTCTCTCCCTCCGATCTCCGAAATCGTGTTGTTCCAAGACGACGACGGCGACGACGACTCAGTGAGCCATACCTCCTCCGACGCCGACGACACCACCACCGGCCACAATATCGCCTCAGAAATCGGGGGCGTTGTTTCGCCGGAAAACCCTAGATTTCACCCACCGGCGTACATGGACCCAGGGCCCCACATATCGACCCAGTTCTACACATTCAATAGCCCGTCTCATGCTCTGATGATCCGCTGCATTATCGAGGGCCACCTCGCCACGCCGGAGGAAATCCGAGATGTGACGCCGCGATCGATGCTAGCGAGCTGGCGTTTGGTGTGGAAGGACCGGAACGAGGACACGGCGTACCTGACGGCGTGGAAGCGGATACAGGACAAGCTCAATGTGTACGTCGACGCACAAGGTAACGAATTCTTGTGCTTCAAGAACAATTCGAATCAATTCGTTTCGCACTTTGATCAGTGGCAGGACATAGTCATAAGTTTCCACGGTGGCGGTGAATTGAAACACTTGGGGCTGAAAGACACCATAGATAAAATTAAGCAGGTTTGGACTGTAGGTGCTAAATTTTATGGGATTCCCGAATCTTTCATCAGGGTTTGTGTCAACGAATGCCCTGTGTGCTCATCTGGGTCAGGACACCGGATGAAAAGGCGGCGATTTGAGTATACAGAGTCGTTTGATGTGCCGGCCAAGGAGGTGCCCCATAGGTTACAACAATTGGCTGCAAAATATAAGGTGGTGTTGTGTATAAGGCAGAAGTATATTAGGTATAAGCCATTTATGGCGGAGGTTAAGGATTATGCCTGTCATAGAGCAGGGGAGCCTGCCTCATCTAAAAAATCAAGGGTTTTGAAGAGGGAACCGCATGCGTCGAAGCGGTGTGGATGTGGGTTTCGGATTAGAGCAATTGTGCCGATTGCAAATTACAATGAGAAGGATAAGACTTTTGTATTTCAAGAAGAGGGGATGGCAGTGTTTAAGTTGTATGCTGTGCATTCAGGGCATGAACCAGGGCCTTTGGATGGGAATGCTCGGATTATGCATCGGGTAGTTGGGAATAGAGGTGGGTTGATGGATCAAGAAACTGTGTATGGGATGAATAAGGAAGCAGAGAATGAGAGTTTTGGGTTAATGGGGAAGGACAAAGGGGATATGCAGAATTCCGTTTCGCAGCAAGTGCAGGAAGTGAGAAATGAAGTGGGGTTGCTTGAAGGGAGAATTGCAAAAATCCCGCATGAGCTATTGGGTTCGGTGTCTCGCGAATTGTTAGATATTGTGAATAAACTTAGAACTATAGGAGAATATGGTTCAAAGCCAGTTGGGTTGTTTTCTGACACGTGTCATTCCGATGATGTGCTGGTAGGAGAGGGTGATATGTCAGATTTGAGTGATCATCACCATGAAAGGATTTATGATGACAGTAAAGATGCAGAACTGATAGAAGACGGTGAAGACAGTTTTGGGCGAAGTCTCGGGGATGTCACATCTTGGGTTCAGACGAGGGCAGAGTGTAGGAGAGAGAAGGATGTGCTAGGTGAGACTTTTAAACCCAATAAGGGGTTGAAATGCCGTGAGTTTGAAGAGAATAGCATTCTTGATTGTGGGGATTCTAAACTAACCAAGCCCATGAGGCATGACGATACTATAGTGACAGATGTAGGTCTTGTTGGTATACAGGTAGACAGCTTCTACGCGGACAATCCTAAATGGTATGATTCTCCATGTGGGTTGGACACCAGCACAGAGTGTGGTGATAGTAGATTCAGGAATGGTGAGATTTTGTAGGGTAAGGTTAAGCCTCTCTTACATAATTATGACTTTATTAGGTGACATTCGTCCATCTATCACAGTTCAAAGTGAGTTATATATTTGTGTACACTAAACATTTGAGCCTCTCACATCCTTTTGGATGTCTTTATTGCGTGTCTCTCTGTAAAGTGTAGCTGTTGGTCTTCTCTGCACATACCTTCTCTGATTACTACTATTTGTTAACCATGTTATGAGCCTTCAAAATTTAAAGCTGGTTCTTCAGATATGCATATTGGTGGCAATTCCTTTCTTAATGTTCATTGAATGGAGTTCTTTTATTTATTATACATCATCTAATGGTGGTTGAGTTCTCCACCCCTCTTACTGTATTGTGGGATGCATTAAACTACTGTGATGTTTTACTGAGTGATGTTTTACTGACTTATAATTTTACTTTCTCTTATAAAGTATAAACGCATCTTTTTTCCTGTGTAATGAAGGTGTCTGCGTGCCAAAAATTGTAAGCGTTTGTTGTTTGGATTGTGCTAGTAGTTGTTTATTGTTTGGATTGTGCTAGTAGTTGTGGAGGTTGTCATTCCTGCTGCCTAAAATCAAGAAGTTGGAAGATAGGTGATCTGTCATTTTTAACCTTCTCTGATAACCAAATCCTACTTTTCTCTGTATCAGTTTAGTAATCTATCTACAACACCCACAACCGCCAACAACGTTAGGTATGGTGATACTGTCATCTTAAATGGATATTCCTAGCTATCGTATGGGTTATTTGATTGTCTTATTACAATATAGCAACTCTTTAATAATGTTTAGATTGATGTCAGTATAACTATCTTTCTAAACACAACAAAAGATTGTCTGCAATTTGTTACCCATTTAAATCATTAAGGATAGGCCCTAGTCATTACCTTCATGCATCAATATAACTGGTTCTATATCTCGTACTAATTAATTTTAATTACTTACTCCATTTCTCTTTTTTTTTTTGTTCTTCATTATCTTCTCCTTCAATTCTTCTAAGTGATTTGTGCATATGAGTTATATATACACATTATTTCACATGAATTTATAGACAAAAACCACTTTATGATGGAACCCACATAGAAAATCTATTGGAGCCTTCTTTCTCCCCTCTGGGACCTTAGGCAACCTCCTTAATCACCTTAAGGTCGAGCAGGCCCTGTCAGCAATGCTAAAATAGAATTTGATTGCATCAGTGGACAAAGGTCAATAAAAGATGAATAAATCAGTAAAGGGTAGTAGTAGTAGTATCCGGCACCCATATTGTTGTCGTGCATGTCCAATCTTCTCATTGTCCATAACCATAATGCCAGTCTTCTCCTCTTACAGTTTTCATGTGGACTGTCAAAAATCAACCTCTAACGGCACCTTAAAAAAAATTGTTATATCATAAAGCATTAATGCGTGCAATGTTTAAGCCAACTTTCAAAAGTGGAAAGATGGTTCTAGAACCTCAACTAGGCCACAATTTGGAGAGTTAATGCTTCAGACCATAAAACCTGAGAAAACTGCTTTGTCTTCGTGTCCCCACAAGTATAGTAACTCTGAAGCAGTACAATTCGTGAAACCCCCCCCCCCCCCCCCCCCCCATCAAATTGGTGGTTTTGCATAAGTCTTCTGATAATTATTTCAAACTTTATTTCTTTTAAGTAATTTGAAAAGTTTATTTCATTATATCGTTACTTGGGAATGACTTGCATCGCACCCTTGGTACCAAGCGCCTCTGCTGAGCATGTCTCTCATCTGGTAAGCAGTGGAGGATCCACCACCACCATACATACAAGGAATTGACAATAATCACGAGCATCGGTTGGTTTGGATTAATATCTCAATTCTTTGACATTTTTTCTTCACAATTAATTTTCCTCCTCCCCAAAAGCCTTGGTAAAAATCAACTGTTAACAATTGTACAATAGTTGGAACAGTCCACCATATGGATATCAAAAGTTGATACTGTTTATTTCTGGATGGTTACAACATGCGTCCAATACATAATCTGCTTGTAAAGCGTCATGGATGTTCATCTGCTGTGTTTCTGTGTTTGCTTTGGTTTTTTTGGTAAGTTCTGTGTTTGCTTTGTTGCTTTCAGTTGTTTGATCCGAAGTTTTGTGAGGTAAGAGAAGCACGCCAATGGCCTTCAGCAAAACAGCACTCTTTGGTTGATTATTGTGTACTTCCTAGAATTTTTTTTATATATTCTTATTTGGTGGAACCTTGTTTATATATCTTTGTTCTTGTTTGGTGGATATATTTTTTTTTTTTGTCTGCTCTTGTTTGTTTGATTTATCTTTGTTCTTATACTTTCTTCTATGATTTTTTTGCAAATCCTAGTTTGTTCCTATACTGGAAAAAGTTGAGTGATTCACATTGTATACTCAGATTCAATTTTGGTGCTGACTTTTGATTGTTCCATAGTTGATATGAGGTGCTCTACGAGAACTTCTGTAAACTCTACAGCTTGCTGTATGCCACCTATTGCTGATATACTAAAAAAACTGTGGTGTTATTCTGTCCTTTGTGCATGATTTACACTGAAAAAGGATATTTACATTTAATGAAACTCATGAATAATGATAAATCAATTTGTTATAACCCTTTAGAGGTTGATGTTGGTTTGTGAAAACTGGAAGTACTATGGTAAGCTTAGGGTCACAGGCCACAAATTGGTAACTTGTTGCTTCTATAGTTCATGATAGCCGTGAATCAGCTGGTGTTGGAAATAGGTCACTTGGTTTTGTATGGATGATGCGTAGAAGCTGAAGATGGAAAGGTCAGTTTAACAGGATTTAGAGATGGGTGCTAGCTCTATCTGTATATGCATACTTGTATATTCACGTGTTGGTATTTTTATTCGTTCTATGTAATATTCAAGAAAAGGAGGCTCAAAAAACTGAGTTTGGGCTTTATTGAGGAATACAAATTAGTAGGAAAAAACAGAAAGACAGGCAGCATTATTCTGCACTTGACTTTAGTCCTGGAGTAAATTATAGAAGTCGTTCTGTTTGACTTTGAATAAAGGATTTTTTCAGAGTGAAATAAAGGCTGTTGACAAATGAACCCTCCTGTCGATTTGCTCCAAATATATGATTTCAACAATTTTTCATATATGGAAACCCTGATCTCTTCTTCCTACGAAGTTTTTTATTTTTATTATTCTCTTGTTATCTGGTTTATTCGTCCCAACAGAGATTGGAGGATCTGGATTCAGTAGAGGCTGGTGGCATGAACATTGCTTTTGCAAGTCCTGATTGATTGTGTGATGGGGGGATGCTCAGGGGACTACTTATAGCTGCCAGTCCTGTTGAGGTAAGTTTCTTTCTTCCTGTTATTTTTTTATAGAAGTGGAAATAATGGCCTATTTTCCTTGTTTCCTTTGCTTTTCATTTTCTTTCTGTTCCTTTTTTTCCCCCTTCCCTGGGATGGTCGGTGGGTGGTTGGGAGGAGGGGGGAGTGTAAGGTTGGCTATGTTTATTCCAATAAACAAACATGGGGCTTTGGGCATATGTCCCAACAAAACAAGGTTTTGGGATTTCCGCCAAAATTATCTTTTCCTGACCTAATGATTTTGCAGTTTTCCAAAGAATTCCTGTGTTTCATTTTATACAGATTCCCTACTTTGAGATGCGACCATGTCTATCACTTCGTTGACCATTTTCTTCTAATTTCAGGTGGTGGTGTGGAGTTTTATGTGAAGTAGCCATCATGAGCCGAAACCAAAAGAGCAGGAATCTGAGGATAAAGTGGCTAGTTTCTCCAGGTTAATGCTATCCTTCCTAATTCTAACATTGGGAAAAAGGGCTTTGATACAATGGAATGGTAAAATGGGTAGAGCAAAAGCCGAACTTTGCATCTACCATCCAGACCAACCACAGTGCTTCCATGCAAACAATGCAAGACTCAGAAATACAGCCATAGATATCAACACATCTTGCAGGGTGAGTAATCCGATATACCTCTTCAAGATCTATGTTGGGAACTCTATCTTGATGTTGTGGTCTTGATTATGACACACTGTTATTAGTGAGTGGAGAGGTTGAACTACACAGCTTGTCATCTATTAGTAGGTTTTATGTCTTTCTTTTCTCTATTAGGCAGGAGATCTGAATAGTTGGTTGATTATACAAGCCTCCTGCTGCTAGGTGCAAGATCTGAATTGTTAAGATACTTTGCGTTTGATACTTTTTATCAGGTGGAAATTATGCTATGATTCTTCTTGATTTTGAAAAGCTCAGAATTGTCGTTATTTGGAAGCATATGATTATATGGCATACAATTTGATATGTTATGCACGCTTATCCTTGCGTGTTATGATGCTAATCAGAGTACCTCCTGAATAGGGTGCTACCATAGGTTTTAACGAGCATGTACCGGGATATGGCTATGAATTTTAGAGTTCCTACTAAAACATTTTGTTGGATGAGATTGGAGGAATTCTTTATATTTTTTCTTGATAGGTGATAGAAGTGTGAACCCTAACCTTTGCTTCATGGTTACAACTAGTTTTCTTTCCTTCTTTATTTTTTAACGAAAACAAATTTCCAGTTGCAGATTTAATTCAAGGGCATATAGTTGACATCAATGCTGGGAGATATATCTGAAGAGAGGTCAAGGTAAAGAAATCCTGTGGCTGCGGTACCATCTCCATGGGTGAGTAGGGACGACCAGCCAGCCTGTGGGCAAGGCCTGGACTGTCTGAACATCATTTTCCAATTGTAGATTTAAGTGAAGGGCACGTATATAATGCTGCTCTTAGTAACATCTCTTATCAGACTTGCAAAATTACCTTCATCAACTCATGGAAATCAACATGTATTCATCATATACTTCTTGTTCACAGTGACCCACGGTTCACCATCCCACTGTTTAATTTGTTGGAAAGAGTAAAGTGTTTTTTTTTAAAAAAAAAAATTTGGAGAGAGAACATTTGTCCATTCATGTAGGATATACCTGTTACCCACATAATTGGATGGGTTGCAAATGCCTGGAGATTAAATGAAAGATGTCTATTTACCCTCTTAAATGGAGGAAAGCCAGATCTTTAAAGAAAATCTGATTTCAATCAAACCACAAACCTCATTCAAATTGTTATGTTTTAAGTTATTTCGGATCAGTTTTTTAGACAATGCCAATTTGGGAGTGACCGAGTGGGCATGGTAATTACTTTGGGCTCCCTTGAGTTTAATTGACGGGTAATTTTAATTGCTCCAAGATTTGTTGCGGGTGTTCAATGAACCTCTAGTGTTTTCTGTAAATATATTGACCATAATTCATAAAATGATAATTTTGCACTTCTCTTTTGTAAAATACAATATAATATATTACTATTATGATATAAGAACATTATTAACTTTTCACACTCAAAGTCAGTCTACTTGTGCAATTAGTCCGAACTTTAAGGAAAATTAATATAATTTGCCCTAAAATATTAGACTAATGCACTTGTAACTTTCCAAAAGCAAAAGAAAGCTAATAATTATTACATTCATGTTTATTGGTCATTTTTCTTTTATATCGATTATTAGGTTTGAACTTTTCATTTCAAAAAGAATATTCCACGACACAATTATAAAATTACTTTTTTCATAGATTGTCTAACTAACTACATTGAATAAAAAGAATATGTATTTCTCAACATGTCATGGTTTTAATGTTACATATATTTTCTAATCTATTCACCTTTTACTTATCCTGCCGCCAATCCATTGAATAACTGGCTTCTTTCAGTGGTCCATGAACTGCCTAGCTAGGCTTCATGACATTGTTCCCACACACAGATATATATATACTAGGTAAAGGCACGTACGATGCACGTGTTGAATATTTTTGTAGATAATGTGATAGAAATTTATAGAAAATAAAACAGTCAATTTGTGGTAGATTTTATAAAAATTATTTTATTTTTTTTAATTTTATTTTCTTTTATTAAAAAACTCATAATAAATAGATAAATAGATAATATGTGTTAGAATTTTATAGATACTCTTTTAAAAACTCTTTTTATGTCAATTAATAAATATTTTTTTTATATTAATAATTCTTGTCTAATTAGATTTCAATAAATAAATAAATAGGTAATTTGTGTTAAAATTTTATAGCAACTCTTTAAAACCCTCTTTTTATATCAATTAATAAATAATTTTTTATATTAACAATAGTTGCCTAATTAGATTTCCTTTTATTAAAAAAACTCAAAATAAATAGATAAATATGTAATTTGTGGTAGAGTTTTTCCTAATTAGATTTTCTTTTATTAAAAAACATATAATAAATAAATAAATAGGTAATTTGTGTTAGAATTTAATAGAAACTCTTTTAAAAACTGTTTTTATATCAATTAATAAATATTTTAATATTAATAATTCTTGTCTAATTAGATTTCTTTTTATTAAAAAACTCATAATAAATAGGTAAATATGTAATTTGTGTTAGAGTTTTATAGAAACACTTTTAAAACATCTTTTTAGATCAATTAATAAATAATTTTTTATATTAATAATATTTGTCTAATTAGATTTCCTTTTATTAAAAACTCTTAATAAATATATAAATAGGTAATTTGTGTTAGAATTTTATAGAAACTCTTTAAATATTATATCTTTGTCTAGTGTGATCGAGTTTTATTGAAAATAAACATGTAATTTGTGATAGAGTTATATAAAATTATTTTATTTTATTTAAATATATCATTTTCTAATTATATTTAATTTTATTAAGAAACTCATAATAAAAGTTAATTTGTGGTAGAGTTTTAGAAAAATTATTTTATTTTATATATAAATTAATAAATATTTTTTATATTAATAATTATTGTCTAATTAGATTTTCTATTATTAAAAAATTCATAATAATAAATAGATAAATAGGTTAATTTAAATTTTATTAGATAGATTTTAGAATTTGATAGAGTTTTTTATTATTATTATTTTTTTATTTTATAAAAACACTTTTCATATCAATTAATAAATATTTTTTATATAAATAAATATTTAAATACTAAAACTCTTTGCACATTTAATAATAGTATTGATAAAAACTCTTTTTATATCAATTAATAAATATTTTTTTTATATAAATAAATAAATACTGAAACACTTTAGATTTTATTTTATTATTATGAATTTTTTAATCATAAACACTTTGGCAGAGCTTTCGTATTTTACTCTGAAAATTAGATTTTTTCTTTTATTAAAAAATTCATAATAATAAATAGATGAATAGTTTAATTTTACTTTTATTAGGTAGATTTTAGAGTTTTACAGAGTTGTTGTTTTTTTTTGTTGAAAACTCTTTACATATCATTTAATAAATATTTTTTATATAAATAAATAAATACTAAAATACTGAAACTCCTTGCACGTTTAATAAAATTTGTTTATATAAATAAATAAATAAATATTGAAACTATTTAGCAAAACTTCTACATTCTGTATTCTATATATAAATAAATAAATACTGAAACTCTTTGGCGGAGCTTCTGTAATTCATGGTCTATGCCCTTCTGAATTTCTCTCTTTATATTAATTAATAAATATTTTATAATAAATAAATAAATATGTAATTTGTGTTAGAGTTTAATATAAATTTTTTAAAAACTCATTTTATATCAATTAATAAATATTTTTTATTTTAATAATTCTAGTCTAATTAGATTTCTTTTTTATTAAAAAACTAATAATAAATAGATAAATAGGTAATTTGTGTTAGAGTTTTATAAACAGTCTTTGAAAACCTCTTTTTATATTAATTAATAAATAATTTTCTATATTCATAATATTTGTCTAATTAGATTTCATTTTATGAAAAACTCATAATAAAAGCTAATTTAAAAAATTTGATAATAATAAATAGATAAATAGCTTAATTTAAATTTTATTATGTAGATTTTAGTGTTTTATAGAGGCCTTTTTTTTTTTTTTTTTTTTTGTAAAACACTTTTCATATCATTTAATAAATATTTTTTTATATAAATAAATAAATACTAAAACTCTTTACACATCTAATAATAATATAGATAAAAACTCTTTTTATATCAATTAATAAATAAATGCTGAAACTCTTTGACAGAGTTTCGGTATTTAATCTGGAATTCAACTATTTTTTATATCAATTAATAAATATTTTTATATATAAATAAATAAGGGATAATTACACTGACCTCCCCTGAGGTTTCATCAACCTACACTGATCTTCCCTCTTGTTTTTCAAATTACAATGACCTCCCTTATCAGAACCCTGGGATGGATGACGGTAACAATTCTATCAAATTGCTTTTATACCCTTATTATATCTATATTGTATTTTATTACGAATACAATAAATTTTGAAAAGACAAAAAGGCCCAAAGTGTTTCTTTACTCTCTTTCCTTTCTCTAACCTTTTGCAGACCATTTTTGGGACAAGAAGAGAGACCCATTTCAATTTGAGAGAGGATGGCGGTGGTGAAGCTACAGGTTATGGTGGTGCCTAGGTGCAGTACTTGCCTTCGTTGTTGCTTCGCCGGAGTTTGCCTTTGCTGTTGCTTAGCTTGTAGTTCTTAAAATATTTCCCTTTTTTTATTTCTTTAACTTTTTAATTAATTTATTCAATTTAATGTCTTAACCTTTTGAATACAACGTCCATTTTCTTTGATTTTTCTATTCTTCCGACACCAAATTTCTTTCTTTCCTTTTCACATTTGCATCATCAATTGCATTTTCTGAAATATATTAGAGATAGAAATATGTAGATAGAGAGAGATAATGAGCAAGGATGGCTGAAAAGAACATCTTCTCGACAGGCAGGTGGTGCACTGAACTTACCGGCGATGGCGTGGTGGTGTTAGTGACCCGATTCCGGCTACGGTGGCTGTGAACAACTTTGGGTCAGATTTTTCTTGTCTAATTAGATTTTCTTATATTAAAAAGGTTAATTTAAATTTTATTATGTAGATTTTAGTGTTTTATAGAGTTTTTTTTTTTTTAAAAAACTCTTTTCATATCATTTAATAAATATTTTTTTATATAACTAAATAAATACTGAAACTCTTTACACTTTTTTTATATCATTTATTTTTTATATAAATAAATAAATACTGAAACTCTTTACGCATTTAATAATAGTAAAAACTCTTTTTATATCAATTAATAAATATTTTTTTTTTATAAATAAATAAATACTGAAATATTGAAACTCTTTGATAGAGTTTCTGTATTTTACTCTGGAATTCAACTCTTTTTATATCAATTACAATTTTTTTTTTATATAAATAAATAAATACTGAAACTCTTTGGGAGAGTTTCAGTATTTTACCCTGAAATTCTGAATTTCTAGAATTTTCGATTTCTGTACCCCTTCTCCTTCCTCCATGTCTCTATTTATAGGCTTCTTGGATGAATTAGATGATGACATGTGTCATTTTTTGATAATGACATAATCATAACTGGCAAGGGCGGTTATATTGTGATATAAAAAATAACTAAAAATAAGAGTTTTATATAAAATGTGATTGATTTTATTAGGTAATTTTTAGAATTTTATAAAAACTATAATTATCCATAAAAAATAACTAAAAATAAGAGTTTTCATATAATGTGATTGATTTTATTAGGTAATTTTTATAGTTTTATAGAAACTATTTTTACAAAAATTAATTTTATATCAATTAATAAATATTTTTTTTATATAAATAAATAAATACTGAAATACTGAAACACTTTACACATTTAATAATAGTATAGATATAATACTTCAAGATCTTGCATTTGAGTCTTTAAATGCAATGGACACAAAGAAAAGCTTAGGAATTTCCGGGTAGCCTACATTTGAACTTTACCTGCTATGGACACAAAGAAAAGCTTAGGAATTTCCGGGTAGCCTACATGTGAACTTTACCGTGTTCACGCAATGCATGTAATCAATTGTTTATACAATGACATATATAAACCAATGTTCACGCAATACATGTAATTGTCTATACAATGACATGTAAAGTGTTAAGTAATTTAGTTGCACTAAGTTTATATCTAATATATTCTGACCCTGTTTACTTCCACAGGTAGACTTTCTGTAACTTGCTGAGAAACCCCCTTGTTTCTTTAATAATAAACCTCTTCAAGTACAACGCTATAATATAGTATATAGACACCAACCTCCCAAAGTAGATATTCCTTCACTGCATTGGAGAAAAAACATATCAGTCTTTGAAGAGGGCATGAAGATAGTTGTGGTATCTACACTCGTGTTCCTTCTTTTGCGTCTAAAGCTATGTAGAAACGCCTTTTTCTCATCTTTATCACTCTCACTTTCTCAACTTGATCATGGCTTTCTTGTTTCTAAGCTTGTCAACGCGATGAAATCTAGCAGCTTGGTGATGTTTTTCGTGTTTAATGTTGTTGCTATGGCGATCTTCTTGTGGAGTTTTAAGCCATCCAGAGATTTTACTTCGTGTTTTAGTCTCCCACCTTTAGTATATGAAGAAGAAAATGAGAGAGAGGAGGCAAAAGATGAAGATTGTGATGATAACGAGGAAGATTTTGTTCCTCGTTTAGTATATGTAGAATATAAGAACAATGATAGTTTTGCTTCGTGTTCTAGTCTTGCACCTGTAGTATGTGAAATAGAATATGGAGAGATGGGAAAAGGTCACGATAATAAAGATGATTTTGCTTTGTGTTTAAGTCTTCCACCCTTGGTAGTGTGTGAAGTAGATTATGAAGGGGAGAAAGCAAAAGCTGAAGATTATGATGTTAATATTAATAATGATGATGATTTTGTCCCGCGTTTAGTGTGTATAGAATATAAAGAAGAAGGGGTGAAAGATGAATATTGGTTGCTTGCTAACAATGGTAGTGACAACAATGCAACTAGTGAAGACGAGGAAGGCGACGATTTGGAGAAGAGAACTGAGGAATTCATAGACAAGACATACAAGAATTGGAGGGAGGAGTTGCTCAACGACAAATTGCTTTGCCTACCAGCAGCTTAAGTGACATATAAATATATATGTGTGTGTGTATATATGTATGCATGTATGTATGTATGTGTTTGTGTTTTGCAGGTCCCTGTACAATTGTAAAGCCAAGCAACTTAGGCTGAGTCAGAAGATGTATCAGTAGATAAGATTTGTAAATTATGAGTGAATTATAAACTTTGCAGTTTTATATATTGATTTGAATCGATCTGCGATTGGATATATCCATTATCAGTTCTCTTTGTGTTCTCTTTTGTAATTAATAAACATAAACCATAATATGATATCAAACATTTGAGATTATAAGGGAAAAATGTTCATTGAAAAAAATAAATAAAATAAAAAGAAACAAAATGGATCACTTTCATCAAGTTATCTTAATTTTGTTCTACTTCTACACAGTTTCATTAGATACGAACTCTTGGATTAAGGAAACAAACTCACAGTAATGTCCTCCTCTAGTCTCTCTCTCTCAATTAACTTTTTGAGTTTGATTTTTAACAGTAAAAAGAAAAAATAAGATATATTGTATTAATTATTATTATTTTTTTTGAAAAGCTGTATTAATTATTATTGTTTACTCCATGAACACAAATGTGAGGATATTTGAGATATTAATATATAGTTTTCAAATGATTTGGTTGATTAAAATTCAAATTCAGCTCTGTATCAACGTTAAGCGTTGAAATCGTTTTGAATTTGTCCATACAAAATGTTTTTTTTTTAAAAACTCTTTAGAATGAAAATTTATGAAAGGTGTAGAAGTATTTAAGGCTTAAATATGTGGTTTCTTTATTTTTATTATTATTTTTTTCCCAATACATGCATGTATCCTACAGATTATAATTTATATACAGTATTTGTAGAAAAATATATAACATAGTTCCTAGAAGTATAATTCATTAATCTCACTTCTAAGTCCACTCAATCAAAGCTCATAGGCCTTTAGCTGTCGGGGACAGTTTGAATAATAAAGGGAAAGTTGTATTTAGTTAATGTAGTTAAATTGTGAAATGATATATAAAGGACATGTCACCATCAAAGAAATTGTTAGGAAACAGACCAACCAGTAATATATTGTTGCTAAGTTTCCATGGCCATTGCTAGTGCCAACGTCAACGACGCCAACTAGTAATGGCCTTAGTCAATTAGGTTAGGTTGGATATAAATAATAAATATCACACACATACACACACACATATATATATACAAAGTATGTATTTGTTAAATTCATTCAGTATCAGCATGACGTACACAATATTGCATCATAGACTCAATCAGCACGCATCATTGATATTTGATTGATTAAAATGTTTAAAATGACTTTTTATACGTTTGTGTAGAAAGAAATTTTGGTGGGGACTTTGGTTCCTCACCTCGGACATTGTATAGCATTGTATATCACTTTGTTTTATTGCAGAGATAATTGAAGAAAATTTAGTTTAAATTCTATATTAATTTTTTTCAGTTTTAAATTTAAGACGGTGATTCAGTGTTTTCAAACGTATCATTAATAAATTTATACTTAATTAATTTTATTTTTTTATGTTAGCAAGGACATATGGGATACAAGTTACAAGGAAATGGGTTTTTTTCCTACCTATGAATAAAATTATTAATTTGTTGACATCAGATTGATTTCAAAATGAAATAGATTAAAATATATAAATAATATTTCAATGACTTTTAAAGTCATTTTATTGAATTTTTCCCGCACGTGTCACGTCCTATTCTCAAATAAATACAAATATCGTGCACTGCCATCTTATTGAATTTTTCCAGCACTTGCGAGAATAGGACGTGACATGTACTGGAAAAATTCAATAAGATGACTTTAAAAGTCATTGAAATGTTATTTATATATTTGTATTCACGTTATGTGCATCTAAACAAATACATGTAGATACATATAACGTGAATACAAATATATAAATAACATTTCAATGACTTTTAAAACTATCTTATTAAATTTTTCCAGTATATGTCAATAGTGCGCAATATTTGTATTCATTTGAAAATAGTGCGCAATATTTGTATTCATGATATTAGAATGTGCTAGGAAAATTTAATAAAATGACTTTAAAAGTCATTGAAATGTTATTAATATATTTATATTCACATTATGTGCATCTTCACATATTTGTTCCATGAATGGTCAGATATGCATAATGTTTTCTTTGAAAGCAAACTAAAAGGCTATCTCAAGATTATGGTTTACTTCTGTTCGTCATTAAATATTTTTTTCCACTCTCTTAAGAGTAAAGACAACAAATAAACAAGAAATTGACCAAGACTTGAGACTTCTACCCGATAAAATCTTCGTAAAATTCTTACACCCAACAAGTTTTCATACAAACTTCTAGATTGATGTTTTTTTTTTTTTTCAAATAATTCAAATCTTGGTAAATTGATTAATTGTTAAGCACAAATTCTAATTTCAAACTCACTTAAAGATTCATACAGGTTATATTGAGTTTAATTTATCACTAAACACACCATTTGAACCAAGTAGAGCAACTCAAAAAATGTTTTTCAACACGTTCAAACTGGCAATTTCCCGCCCTTTTCAAACCAGATGGGAAAATGAACTTTCTTGATATATAAAAAAAAAAACATAATTTATACCAACTTTATGAAAGTAACTATTCCATTTAAAAAATAATGTGAAAACATATAAAAAACTAAGAAAAGGTAGGAAGATGGCAAACCAGTTTCCTGGCAATTATATGTTTCTGTACAAATAAATTGAGCATAGAACACACACTATATGAAAGTTAGCAAGAGCCCCTTCGTCGTTTGGATTAATTTGTTTATTCCAATCCAAATTATCTTCCCTCTGAAATAAACCATAACTTGGGCCCTTCAAGACTTCCAGTTCAAATACAAATAAATCACAGGATTGAAGACTGAGGAGAAATTATGTAAAATAACCCGGCTTTTCCATCACTAAAGAATACGCCTTATATTACAACAATGCAGGGAAATCATCAGTTCAGATCACAATCTGGCTTGATCCACAGCAGCCCCAATTCATTCTCCTGGAATTTGTAATCATCTCAAATTCTCATTCAAAACTACCTAGCATAAAACAAAAACACTAATTAGCATTCTCAGGGGCTAATCTGATATTATAAAGGCAAATATACATTTTCTCCGGCACGACTAGAATTATTAAAAAACAGTCAGTATTCTCCTTCTTATTGTTTTGTTCACTTTACATGGCCACGAATTTGGTGCTCTGCAAGAAGTCTGCTCATGATATGGTTGTTCTCACCAAGAAGCCTAATATAGTGGTCAGTTCAAAATATCCCAAATATTGGGCCCACCACCAAAAAAATAAAAGAAAAAATACTTGATCAACATTTGATTTGCACAACTTTGACATCCATGAATTTTGCAACCATCTGAGAGTCCAAAGTGGCTGGCGGGTGGTTTGATTCTTCGTTACCCCTAAAAAAAAAAAAAGAAAAAAAATTTGGGATCCATGAAAAGATGCGCACGAATTGGAAGAGTTAGCTTATGCCCAAGTCTAATGGACAAGTTGCTCCCAAAAACTTTCCATGGGGCCCAAGTTGAAATGACGCACAGACTACACTATCTATGCCCAACACAAGATTGTTTCCTCTTCATCTTTCTTGAAATTTGTTTTTAAAAATAAAAACATATAGCAAACACCAGCAAAACCAATATGTTCAACTGATCGAAGACATTCATCACTGTCTTCATCAATTCAACAGGTACGGAAAAGAGCACATTCACAAGGTTCATTAAAAAAAGGCAAACCAGTTTATTATGGAATAAGAAAAGATACATCGAGACAAAGGCTCATTCCACTATTCATGACAATGTTTTCATCCATTTAAAATGTAGCCAAAGCCATAGGAAGTAAATCAAAGCCATAGGAAGTAAATCACATCATTTTTAGAACTTCGACATAGGTCAACATTTTAATTCTGTACAAAATTTCCTTAATTGCTCCTTCACTGTTCTACAGCAACCAGCTGCAGCAGGAGTACTATGCTACAAACTCTTTCCATTTTTCTTTGGTGCCAACTCCATATTAAAGGATGCAAAAGTGATTTCACATGCCAAGGGAAGCAGAACGGAAACATTTTCCCATGTGGAGTACAAAGAGCTCCATTTCAAATAACATTCTTAAGATATCTGATACTTACCGTGGGAATGGTCAATAGGAGCACCAATGCCTGATTAATCATCCACGATGCTCCAGATCATCCTAGAACAAATGCACAACAAATTCCATCAAATTTACCTTGGAGTTTAACAAAACACATTACAGCTGTTTATGAGTACATACCAGAATATGGAAAGGCACAGGAGGACAACAAGATATGCAAGCTTAAAAATCCGTAGCTTCTTTTCCCAAGGTAGCTGGTTGAAGATCTCGGTTACATCTACCAAATGTCGTTTCTGATTGTACCTGATCATGGAGTTAGCATGAATAGTCCCCTCAAATCATATGAGATGAAGATCCAGAAACATGGTCTTCAAGGTGGCTCTTGGATGTCCAATTTTCAACTCATTAAAAAAGAAACATTTTACTTTTAAATTTGAAATGTGTTAAATCATTCCAGTGACTTAAATGAGAGGTTGAACGAAGGGAGAATAAACAAATCATGGAAGTCCATGGGATAGCTTTCTCACTCTAGAATTCTAAACAAATAAGCTCTCCACTTCCAAAACAATATTCTACTAGTTCTGTGGCTTCTACCTCCCATCTAAATATCTAATGACACTAAATTTATGAGTGTCACACCAGCACCATTGGGAAACACTCGAGCATTAAAATCCCAAACTTTTCTGCGATGTCATACAAGTATCAATGAGGGAGAATCTGTGAGCCGAAGGCTCTGCATGGGAATAACTGTGCTAGAAAAGTGCAAGATGTGAGTTGCTCTTCTGATTGACATTAATTTTTTTTTTCAAATTTTAGTCATTTATCACATAATCAATCAACCCAACACTAAAAAACAGTAAAGTAAAAGTAAGAGTATATGGGAGACACCAGGATTTTTTATGCGGAAAACCTCAACGAGGAAAAACAACTGAGACACACACTTGTGCGCTTGTCATTAATTTTAAGTTTATGATTCTCAACATTATCTAAGAGGTCCTGGTATAAGGAATCTCACAAGCAAAAGATCTTAGAGTAAAGGGTGAGAAAGAAACTCACAGTCTGAAATTGTAGTACGAGTAAGGGAGACAAAATAAGAACATAACCCAATGTCCTGTTACAAGATGGAGGAAGCATAGGGTTCCTTGAACAACAAATTCTGGCAAAACACTCTTGTTTATCCGAGATGCCGAATCATATGGGTTGATATAATCAAACTCAAGATCCGCCAAGCACATGAGCTGCAATAAACATTTTACAAACATGAAAATAATTAATACAAAAGGAAGTTAGCATGTCAGTTCCATCTGGACTCATCACATAATGGGTTAGTCACTTGGCCTTGGTGCCGCATGAAGCATTAGGTCTAAGGTTCAACTCCTCTTTGGTGCAAACAATTCCTTTGAGGAGGGGTGTGTGAGTATCAACTAGGGGGAAAGAAGGAAAAAAAAAAAAAAGGTTCTTTAGTTCAGCTATATATGTTTCATTCAGACCAATCCAGTTACTTAAGTAAACCTGTCACGACCTGCGCACCCTGTGCAGATATTCCTCAAAAAGCATCTACACAGTTAGGAGATGTCCACATACAAGTGTTATCAAACCTCTCCCCTTAGGCGATGTGGGACGTAACAATCATCACCTCTTGGGACCCAGTATCCTCACTGGCCAGCCCCGCATGGGCTTGTGCACGCTTCACCATTTCCGGCTAGGGGTTGGCTTCGATACCATTTGTCACGAGTCACCACCTACCCACACCGTGTAGATATTGTCCATTTTGCACAATCTCCTTTCGGTGCTCACGATTTTTCTCAAAACGCGTCTACACGGATAGGAGATGAGGTGATGTGGTACGTCACAACACAAGAAGCAAAATAACTACGAGCTGAAAATATACTAATCTAAATAGTGAAGTTCAGTTGTTTAACTGATGGTGCAATGAACGATAAGAGAAATGTCCTAAGAAGAAAGGAAGAGATGAAGAGTAACCAGCTTGAACGATAAGTGAAATGTCCTGAAATGTCGTAAGTTTCCTTATCCAAGCAATTCTAAAAGCTAAAAGCCCTTCAAGCACATTCCAGTTAAGAGGTTCAATGGAAATGTTTCAGATGGATCATTCAAATTAATCATCTAAGCAGTTAGGGTTCTCATAAGAATGCACTGTTTTAACTAATTTCATTTAAAAAAAAAATTAAAAAAAAAAGATTGAAGAGGAAAGGAAAAACAGATCCATTGAGGAGTCTTTTATGGATTTCATTCCCATTATGGACATGCCTTGATATCACAAAAGAATAAATCTAATTCTTCACCCTTTTCAGTAGGCAATCTGATTCTTCCTTCAGATTTCTTTTTATGCTATGTTGCTCCCTCCTAGCACCTTCTACACAATTGACTTTTGTTTTTACCTCACAAGGATTAATACCTAATCGGCAAAGAAAAGGTGTGAATCCCAGTTCAATTCACCTTGGAGACAAAAAAGAAGCATAGACAAACAAAAGCTTGAAGCATACATTAAGGAATTCAAGGGGCAAGGATTCATACGAGGGCAATAACACGAGATCAATAACACCACCAATGTCAAAATTTGGCAAACTTAGTTTTGAAGAAAAATAGATTCTCCACCCTTATAGGGAATTAAGAAGCAGAATATAATTTTTGTGCTTAATTTGATGGCCACTTGATGACAACAGAATTAAAGAATTAATAAAGAATGAGACAATGCACAAGCCAGCCGAGCTGCAGCGCCTCAATAATGCCGAAGATACTTGACCAACGTTTTAATCCAGGATCATGGGATTATTCCAAACCTTTTCCTCAGAAGAGGCACGACACTAGGAAACTTATAGGGCAGGGATAAATGACTAAACATTGAATCCAACCTCCTGCCTTGGACTGCTCCATTCATCACCTACCAGGGACACCTTGACTCCACCCAATCACTAATAGGTTAGTGCTTTACACTACTCAATTTATGGATGCTTTGGGTTTAAAAGGTTTAAGAAAAGGTTATAGCGTTTTGGATGGAAAGAGGAAGAAATTGGCTTGGTTCAGGTGGCAAGAATTTAGAAAAAAACATTGTAGAACTCTAAATAGCTAGTACTTTAACGCTCTTGGTGTTAAGTTAAAAGCCAGAAGATAAGGAAAAGGCTAGGGTGGATTGAGACTTTCTAGGGTAGAGTTTTGGGAAGAAATTTGTATTCTAATGATGCATTCAAAGCAATTAAAGACCAGAATGCAAATAAAATCATACCATAATAATCTAAAAATTGACAATGATTCATGCGTAAGTTGTGTAACCAAATTATTTTTTCTTAGTAGGTGCTATTCATCATAACCACTGAGTGTTTCATTGCATTAGTATATATGAACTTAAAATATTAAGAAAACATATGTTTCAATGTTTCATGTGTAGATAATTTATTTTTTAAGGTTCCACTTTAGGGAAGTTGGCCACAGTGCATCCAAGAATGTGTCCAATTTATTTTTTATTTTTTATTTTAAAAACAACCAGATATTCTTAAGATTCTACTCAGCACTACCAACTATCAACTTCTCAAGGCATATTTCGACATCACACACAGACACACACATATGCATATGTGTACAGACAAATAAATTAAAAATAATCCCAAATTTACGCACTGATAAATTTATCTGTACTGAAATTAAAATTATAATAAGAATTCTTACCTGGTAGAGAAGAATGCCAAGAATCGCTATGAGAAGGAAGAAGGACAGTAGCCATGCGAACAGATCAGCCATGGCCGCCCGGATCTCTCTCTCCTCTCTCCCTCTCTCTCTCTCTACCCGTCTTCGTGCTTGTCTCCCGTTGAAATTGACAACTTGTGATACGTATGCTAGAGCGAATATATAAAATAATAATACGACGTCGTTTTGTTGTATTTATCAATTTTTTGCCTTGGCAATATAATATTATTACGACGTCGTTTTCTTGTATTTATCAAATTTTTTTTCCTTGTCAAATGCGGAGTATATCTTTCCTCGACAGACTTGAGAGAAAAGCTAAAGTTTTTGTTTTTATTTTTATTTAATTATTATTATTATTATATATGTAACACAAGAGAGGAAAGTAACGAAAGTTAAATCACAGCTCAAGAAAACGGAGAGTTCGGTCTGTGTTTTGCCCTAGTATTCATTATCTTTCTCTTGTTCACTGTTTTTCCGATCTAATCAACATGACCAAACAGCAAGCTAGAGCTAATTGGTCTCCTTACGATAATAATGGAGGGTGAGCTCTCTCACTACATATATGTATATATGTGTTGTTTCTCTCTCCTATTGAGGATTCATTTATGTGGGCTCTTGTGCAGTTCTTGCGTTGCAATTGCAGGTGCTGATTATTGTGTGATCGCTGCCGACACTCGGATGTCAACTGGATACAACATTCTCACACGCGATTACTCCAAAATCTGTAAATTGTACGGTCCATTAACTTTTTGCTTATTTTCATTTAGACTTTTTCTTTTTGTAATCTAGTATGTGTTAAATTGAGTTATATGTCACTACAAGTTGCTGTTTTGGTAAAATCATACTGATTTGATAGACATTGAGAGTTTTAGAAATATCGTGTTTGAGGCACTTGATTCTGTGATCTTGATTGATTCTTAACTGGATGGGAATTATGTTATAAAATTGTTAAATTAGAATATTTCTTTTATACTAAATGTTAATTTAATTAAAATATTTAACTTGTCAAAGAAAAGCTACTGAATTGAAAGATTCAAGTGACATTCGTCTAAACAATTTAAGAACTAATATACTTGATGCTGCCAATAGATGTTTCTGAGTACAGGAATTCATACGGAAGCTGATTTAGTATATAATGAGAACTTTAAAAAAAAAAAAAGGAAAAAGGAAAAGCTATAAAATAACTGGTTATGGTCTATGTGTTAATACAAAGTTATCTATTCTGGGTCACACACCCCCTCAGTTTTTGGAACTGATTCCTTGGACATAATTGAAAATTTGAAACTAAGTCCTGGCAAGTGATCTAGTTGGTAAAGCCTCTAGGGAATTGTACTCAAGACCTGTATGAATCCCGGTCTTCATGATGGTTGTGGGTCTATAACTTGGGAGGGCTACTCGATCTTGTATAGCCCAAAATCACCCTTGGACAAAAATTAAGAAGAAATGTTTTTGTCCCATTGATTATCACCCTGCAGAATAACGCTAGAGACAAATATCAATCCTCTACCTCGTCAACTTACTATGGTGTTCTCTAGCTGTAGCTAGAAGTAGTTTGTATTGCACTGTAACTAATAGTTGTTGGGCGTAGTTATGACCAACAGAAAAAATAAATAACAAGTGGCCCTCTCCTTCATGCATGAATAACACATGGATCTCATTTAGGACAGTAAATAAAAGTTTACGGTGTAATATCTTTTGGTTGATCAATGATCTAGATATTGTCTCTATTGAGTTTAGTCAGTTCAAAGATCATGTAATCAGGGGAGTTTCTCTTGTCTGATAAAAGAAATCTTTTTTACAATTATATTTTTATTACATTCTTCAATGCTTTTCCTCTTGGAAGGTTCCTTTCTCTAAACTATACATGTATGAAAATGGAGGGAGTTAATCCGATGAACAAATATTTTCTATCTTGTGCAGCCTGGTATTTATATTTTCTTTTTGTGGACATGCAGAGCAGACAAATGTGTGATGGCCTCTTCCGGATTTCAGGCTGATGTCAGAGCCTTGCAAAAGGTCCTGGCAGCTAGGCATTTGGTGAGGGTTTCAATATCATAACTGAACTGATTTTATTTTTGCTTTACGAACACATAAAACATGAATGTGAACTATGTTAAATCCTTTGACGTGCAATATATGTCTTGTCTTTCATTCTATCAACTCCTTCAATGTTATTTTTGTTGTTGATTTATATAATTTTGTTGTTGATTTATATATATATATATATATTGATAAGTAAAGTTTCATTAAAAGGCGCTAAAAGAAAGGGGAGCGCACCCCAATTACAACTACACAAAGAACCAACTGTGCCCTCAAAGAATCCACAAAAGACAAAAGATCCTCCATTGATTTACAGTTCCAACCATGAATCCAAAAAAAATAGAGAAATAAGTACATAGAACTTAACCGCCCCTATAGAACTCCCCTTTCCATCAAAGGATCTCCTATTCTGCTCCCTTCATAGGCTCCGTCACAGATAACGGGGAGTAACCCTCCAAGCATCTCTGAATTATCATTTCTTTTTAGCTTTTGAATGTATAGATCAGCAAGCACCCACCAAGTTGGAATTCCTTCAACCCTGCTCTAGCCTATGTATTTTCTCTTTTTAGTCTCTGTATCATGTAAACTCTATGCTTTCTAACACTTCGTCTGATGAAAGAATAGGATGTCCCTTTGTCTCTTGGGGGAAAAAGATTTACCACGAGCTGTGCCGTTCATTTGGACATGTAAAGTTAGCCATTTGTTACCAACAGAAGAAATTTCAATGAGTTCTAATAAATCTCTGAAGTATTTGAATCACTTAGCTTGAAAGCTGTGGAAAGATGGACCCTTTATGAGACTATTTTGTGAATGTAAGCTAAGGATCATTTTACAGTTAGTCATGGTAGACCCTTTATGGGACTTGTTTTTGTGAATGGAAACATAGGAAATCAATGGGAATGTTTTATGTGCAGATTGATGATTAACTATAAACTTTCAAAAGTCTTCTTTTGTGCTGGAGTTTGTATGTTAAGGTTTTCTTTTAAATATCTATTGTAACTAACAAGAGATCATATTCTTTAGATGAATAAAGTACGTGGCAGAATGTGTCTATGACACCAAATATAAAAAAAGGTGACCAAAGGGCTTCATTATACGTTATAGGACCCCTTTATTTAGGCATACACATTCCGCCGGCACACTTTTTTTTTTTCCTTTCTAAAGAGAAGTATGCCTTTATTTTAAATTATTATTTTTTTCAAAAAATAATAAATTCAAGTAGATCTTTTACCTTTCTTTATTTACAAATGATAATTTAATAGTCTAATGATATATAATGTCTCATATCACATAATACTCTAGACCATGCAACAGTTGATATTGTTAAATTATACTGTATATTTGGCATTCCAAGTTCATGATTTCACTGGTTGGCTACTTGAAGAGTCTTCTTTTGTTCTGGAGTTTGCATGTTAAGTTTTCTTTTAAATATATATTGTAACTAACAAGAATTCATATTCTTGAGATCAGTGACTGAATAAGTACGTGGCAGAATGTGTCTATGCCACCAAATAGAAAAAAAGGTGACCAAAGGGCTTCATTCTACACTATAGGACCCCTTTATTTAGGCATACACATTCGTCGGGCACACATTTTTTTTTCTTTCTAAAGAGAAGTATGCCTTTATTTTATTTTATTTATTTATTTTAAATAAAAAAAATTCAAGTAGATCTTTACCTTTCTTTATTTACAAATGATTGTTGATAGATGATGTTTCATATCACAAAATAGTCTAGACTATGCCACAGTTGATATTGTTCAATTATATTGGATATTTGGCATTCCAACTTCATGATTTCACTGGTTGGCTACTTGAATTAAATGTGTAACCTGTGTTCAGTGCTGATCATTAATATTTACAGTAATGTAGTTAATGTTAAAATCAATATGAATTATAGCCTTTTAATTGTTACAAATTTCTATTATTATTTGATTTAGTTGATGCATATACAAATTGAAATGATGTATGTATGTTCTTTTAATTAGAGCCGCAACTTGGTTGGGTTCAATCCAACCTAACCTTAACCCTATTTTTTTTTTTTTTGTTGGGCTTTGGCAACTCTATTCCTTTATTCATCTAGGGCTTGGGTTAAAATCTTCAAACCTGGACCTGACTATAGTAATTGTTATTTTGTAAATGAATTATCATGACTGTCCAGTTTGATCAACGGTATACCCTTAATCATCCACTTTATTCCAAATAAAATGGGAAATGAAATTATAGGAGAGCCATTGATGTATTTCTTGAGTAAATTGAGCAATAAAGCCCTAGCCGCTGTCATACACCTTCTTCCCAGTGGTTAACTAAAAGTCTGTTGCCATTGTTATTCTTTTCCAAGTGATTCACTAAAAACCCAGTAAATTTTTTGGTTCATAAAACCCTGGCCACCATAGTTTTGAAGCCTTACCAACAAAAGCGGAACTTCAGTGAAAAACCCTCACCACTGCTATTAAATCTTGCCATCTCGCTACCACACCTTGTTACCTCTTAGACCTACTGTATTTGCCTCCCTAGTAGCAGGATTCAGACAGTTGAAGGTAACGAAAAACACAATGGATTTCAACTCCTATGTCATGCTCAGCTAGAAAAATCTTATCTGCCACCAACTTGACCCAGTTTATGCCTAATTCACATAAAGCGGGAGGGGGATCGGGAGCGGGAGAGTGTCAAATCTAAAATTATTTGAGAGCGGGAGTGCTCTTAGAGCGTCTGCATATTGACTTATATGGCCTTATTCCACTTAATGCATTATCATTTTAATTTATTAAATATTATTTTTTGTTTAATTTTTTTAATATAAGATATTAAAAGTAATGAGGTATTTATAAATTATTGTTTTCATTAATTACATTTATGAAAAAGTTGATATATTTTTTAGTGGTACCAATAATATCATAAACACATAGCACTTGCTACTGGTTTTTGGTCATTATTTGCGCTCACAACACCCACATACAGTGGATTGCAGCCAATACCCGGATTCAACAATTGAATTCACGAACTCTAAAAGTGAGTTTGCGAATTTTGTGCGAATCTGCTTCCAGCTGCCAATTTGCGTGCTGAGCTTGGGAACGTGACCCTCTTAGGCGAATTATGTGACTTAGGGTTATGCTCCTTGAGCTTACATTGGTATTCCTATACCTCGGTTGAGCTTGCATTGACCCCTCAACGTGCTCAAGTTGCAGACGTACTATCCCTTTTTAGTTGATATGTTAAAAAATCTTCTTCTTTTAATCCAATTACATTTAATATGCATTTATATACACATGTATCTTACTTTACTATGGCTCAAGCCTTAAATTTTACACCTTGATATGCCATATTCAAAATTAATTTATTATAGTGGACTTAAGCTATTGTGTAATACAAAAATGATTTACAATTCAATGGCCTTGAATATTTGAACATTGCATCTTCCCTTTTTTTGGGGGTTTCATGGACGGTTCATCCTGTCATCATTATATAGGTCATACCAAGTTACATCATGTTTCTGCCTCTGAATGCTACTTCCAAAATATCAAACTCGGTCTATTGAAACTGGGAAGAGTTTGTTCTTTGAATCATGTAAAGACTCCTACATCAATGACACATAATCGATGATGAATCACATCCATGACTTCTGACCAGTGAACTACTTTTTGCTGCTTGAGGATTAAGGTAATGAAAATATTTTCTGGAAGTGACAACATATCATTTCTTCTTCTTGAAACACAGATCTATCAGCATCAACACAACAAGCAGATGAGCTGCCCTGCCATGGGTCAACTGCTCTCAAACACCCTTTACTACAAACGCTTTTTCCCTTATTATTCTTTCAATGTTCTAGGTGGCCTGGATAATGAAGGTAAATATTATAAGCTTTTGGTGCAGTCTTAACGATCTGGTTTATATTAAGTTATTAACATCACATATTTCTTCCAAATACTCAAGGAAAGGGTTGTGTCTTCACATATGATGCTGTTGGATCTTATGAGAGGGTTGGATACAGTTCCCAAGGTTCTGGTTCCACTCTAATCATGCCTTTTCTGGACAACCAGCTGAAGTCTCCGAGTCCCCTCTTATTGCCTGCCCAGGTCTGGTTTTGTCTTCAAATAGTTGGTGGTGAATCTGCTTCCAGAATTTATCTTTGTGTCTCTAATTTAAAATCCAATAACTTTTTTAGGATGCTGTTACCCCACTTTCTGAATCAGAAGCAATTGATTTGGTGAAGACCTGTTTTGCATCTGCAACAGAGAGGGATATATATACTGTAAGTTTTCACACCTCTTCACATTTCTTCCTTTTTTTATATAAATCTAGAACTTGAAGTTTATGCCACAATAGAAATTTCAAAGATCTGCATCAGATAATGTAGTAGTCAGCATGCATGTTGACATTTAATTAAAATGTCTTTTTAGGTTGACTAGTTCTTAGCAGGAGATGTATGGATTGTTCTTGAATGACAAGAAGTTCATTAAAATGTCTTTTTAGGTCTACTAGTTCTTACCAGGAGATGTATGGATTGTTCTTGAATGACAAGAAGAAAGCTTTATTCCACACACACACACACACACACACACAACAATATTTCTACTCCACATATTTTAAATTGTGAACTCTTTGAAAGTGTTGCTTTCTTTTATTCTCTTTCCCCACTCATCTCCCTAAGCCCCACACACTCTCACTTGATGATTTCCTTGGTTGAATCCATAGGACAGTAAGTAACTTCATGTATCTGTGTCGAGTAACTTGATGCTGTGCTTCATAATAATAGTTCATTTTCTTGTGAGTTTAGAGTTTTCATGCTATTGCTTTTCCTGGATCCACGTGGTGATTTCGTAATCAACAATAAATAGTCTCTTGATGAGCAAATTAAAAATTTTAAAACCTCTAAATCTTGATTTTCTTAAAGGAAATTCTTAGTAAAGGCAGGAAAGATCTAGTTTTCACGGTGGGGATACCTATGTATTTTATTTTTGAAAATTAAGTGTTCTTCACTTCATTTTAGTCCTCAAAACGTATAGTGATGTATGCAATTCATGATTTAATTAATTTAAATTATTAAGAAAAAAACTTACTAAAAGTACTGTTACATGATCTCTCCCATCTCTCTTCAGGTACCCATGTTGACACGACACGACATGGGTATGGGTATAGGATATGTGTTCCAGATACGAACCCAAGTTGGACTCCCGGTCCTTTACATGGCATGATAGAAAAAAAAAAACTCAAATATAATGGCAAAGATGAATTTCCTATTTATGAGTCTTTTACCACATCCCATTTGATTCAAGTAATGCTCGAGTATATTTTATAAAACAACAATATTAAATATTGCACTATAATAGAACGTATAATGTATTTAAATGCATATTACGTGCCGATGTACCTGCATCCAATTTTTGGGTAAAGGAAAGCACAAAACCAAGATGCAATGCTGCAGGTTTCTATTTTTACTTGGATTGCATCCTGAGGAGCTAATTTCATTTAGAAGCAAATTTGAAATTTGTTCATTATTTTCCTGAGAAAATTAAGGGAAATGTCTAGTGAATTACATGGGTGTGGTTGGTAACTTGATATGCTATGCTTCCTTGCTATCAACTCAATGCTAGTAAGTCTGTTTACATTGAGCTGCTATTTCTTTATACTGTGTAATTCTGGAAACCAATGGCACATACGATATGATATTGGTTTCATAATGTATATTTTACAGGGGGACAAGTTGGAAATAGTCATCTTAAATGCCGATGGCATTCGTCGTGAGTACATGGAACTAAGGAAAGATTGATTCTCTTCATCCCTTATGTGGTCCCTGCTGCTTTCGTTGAAATGGCTTTTCGGAACATTCACAATACATATGGATGGTAATTGCTGCTGAGATGATCATTCTGTGTTTTCACGACTCCTTTACGAATCCAGTTTGAAATTACTTAGTGGAAATGTTGCAATTATGAATCCTTTACCGGACATGATTTTATGTATTCAGAATTGTGTTTGATTCTTAATCCGAATTCTTTATTGAGGCTATTTTTGGTATTATAAATTCTTGGATCTGGAAATATTTCCATGAGACTCCTGCTATTATTCCCTTCTGGGTTTAGAGTGTGAAATTTGATAGGCTGCTGAAAACAAATTGATGATTCCCATGAATGCCGACACTAAATTTGCTGCACATGACAAAATCTGGTCACTTTATCGAATGATGGATTATGAAACTTCTTCTTTTTTGGATAAGTAAATTACTTCTACGTTAAACGTGGTCATAATATAATTCTTTTGGGACCCGTCATATTGTAGACTCTCTGATAAAAGTTTCCCAAGTGACATCGGTTTCTCTATTTTGGAGCCTTGCATCCGTTGCCGCCGTTCATTTTTCAATCTAGCTCAGTTGGTATAATCTCTCATCTCTCAAAGGAATTGGAGCCTTTCATCTATTGCTCAATCGAACTCAGTCGGTTTAACCTCTTGTACCTTACGGTGGGTCTGTTGCTCAATCGAACTCAACTGGTCTCTCTCAAAAGAAGCCGAGGAGTTCGATATCATAGCTAATAGCGGGCATTTGTGCGCTATTCTATGTGTGAATATTTACCCAAAAAAAACATATATGGGACGTGAGAAGCTCACTCTAGTCTATTTTTGAAGGACACTGATAGTGATTGGGCAGGGAGCAAGTGCACAACTCAATGGTGATTATGGTGTGCCTTTTTGCATTGAAATTTATAATATAAAATTTAGCCACCATGGGTTTGATAATTCAGCAGTCATTACAATCATACATATATATATAGGTACACACACACACACTAGTAAAACAGTGCTTGCGCACGTGTTTAAAATTTAATTTTAAATTAATATTCAATAAAGTAATTAAAAAATTAATTTTTTAAAGAGTAATTAAAATTATTTTTTAAAAATAATTGCACTAATATATTAATTACGATTAACAAATTAAAAGATTTTTTATTAAAAAATTGATAATAGATGGGTAATAGATAGGTAATTCCTAAAACAATATCAAAATCAAGACTAGTTTATTTATTTATTATAATTTACTAATACTTATTTTAGTAATGAATAATATTCAACAAGTCAATGAATATAAATTATATAATGATTGAGTATTTTCTTTATTTATACTAAGATGTATTTATTTCTTTTTATATATTTTATTCTGTAATTAGAGGGAATAAATTATTTATCTTTTTTTATATATTTTCTTGTCTAAATAGATTTCTTTTATTAAAAATTCATAATAAATAGGTAAAACTAGGTTGTAATGAAGACAATTTACAAAATCTTAACAATAATAAAATAGGAAATTATTCTATAAAACATAATTAGCAAAATTCTAAAATGATTAATGAACATGAAATTGACACAAGGTAAAAGAGATAAAAATAATAATTATTAATTAAAATTTCCAATAAGAATTCAATTATTGATAGGTGTATTTTCAAAACAATATCAAAATTAAGACTATTTTTTTTTTACACTTTTAATAATATGATATATAATTATATAGTATATATATATAGATAGATAGATAGATAGATATTGGTAACTTATGTGTTAATAATGGTGAGGAGTTGTATAATTTTATTATTTATTTACTTAATGATAAACTTATGTTTGTATTGTTTGAATTTTATTTGGCAACTTATGTTTTAACAATGGTGAGGAGTTGTATAATTTTTATTATTTATTTATTTATAATGGTAACTTATGTTTTAATAATAGTGAGGAGTTGTATAACTTTATTATTTATTTATTTAATAATTAATTTATGTTTGTATTTTAATTGGTAATATATATATATATATATATATATATATATATGACATGATAAGATTCCTGAGAGATTTCTTCACACCATATGAATGGTAATGATTTTAGGTCCAGTTGGAAAGTCGATCTGCTGGAAGTAAAAGGGAAATGTAACCGTCGCCTGCTGCCTGCCACTCAATTGGACAGTAATGGAGGGAAGGCTCCGTATACTCTCAAATGGATTTCTTGTCTGGTGGAAACAAAACATTTTCATCATACACAAACTGTGATCTTAATAGGAGAAGAAATCAGTTCATCGAAAATATGCCCCATTGGTTACAAGTTTGTTACTTGTACATCAAATTTAATCATATTTTAGTTGTTTTGGCGCATGTGATGTTGTAGCGTAGAAAACACATCTTTACAGTGCATATCACACTCTTCACGTGTAAAAAAAACCCACTTCAAGTTTCAATTTGGTGCAATTAGGTCCTACTAACACATTTAGAATCTAAATTGACCAAATTACCCTTACTGAACCATTTTATAAAATATATAAAAATAAATTTTTTTTTGTAAAAAGACCAAAAAGGACATACTTTAGTGACGTTGTTTTGCACACCCCATAGACATGGCCAGCAGTGACAGTGAGCTCCCGGTGAATGGACTGTGTTCCGGCAGTAGAGAAACGTATCTTTGTTCATACCGAGGTCGGCAACGATGATGAAGTAAGGTGGAGTAGGATGGTTCGACGGCAGACTTATGGATGTGCTCGGAGAGGATGGCAGCGCATCGGACCAGACGAACGTGAGTGATATTGAGGGCGACGTGTGAATGTGACACGCCCCTGCTGTTGGTACGAGTAGATCTGATGCGCCTTTGTTGTTGGTGCATGTAGATCGTGACGTCCATTGCTGTAACTCCGGCGGCAGCTGGTGTGACTGCAAGCTTGTGATGATGTTCTTGAACAATGAACAAAAAAGATGGACCAACCGATTAGCGGTGGGTTTGCTAGGGAAGGCGAGTTATAGTTGGTCTTCTCTGGTTCGGGTGGCCAATGGCAAAGAGATGATTGCGTTTGTGAGAAGCTGACGATGCGTGGCTGCTAGTGCGAAAGTGGTGGCCCGTTTGTGATGCAGACGTGACGGCCGACTGTTAGTTGGTGTCACCGGCGGTGAGGAAAACCTCGACGATGATTGTGGATCTGAGGTTGGCAGCACTATCTGAACAGCGATAGTGAGCTCTGAAGAAACCACCGGCGAGCACGGGACGACAGAGGATGATTGCAGTGAAGAGGATGATTGCATATAAACCCCTGGGCATTTTCGGAAGAATAAAAGGACAAAATGGGTATTACAACACAATTTATGTCATATTTGTGACAGATGGGTAATTTTACACAATGTCAAAAGATTAGGGGTGTTTATTGCACATTTTTTTCAAATAGGAGGTAAAAATATTACGAAAAGCATACTCCATGAGTGTTTTATGCACTTACCCTATATATTGACTTGTGGAATTAAACCCCAAAGGCCAAGACTAATTTGAGAATTGAGATGCCACAATGACAAAAAGACAATCCACTTCGTCATTTTAAACTCTTGATTTTAGTTATCACTTATCAAAATATTAGACAATATTGATTTTACTCAAATTATTGAAGATTTATTGTTTAAGATAGATAAATTGAATTGATAAATAAAAAACAAACATGGGAGATAATTTGTAACTGATAATAGAAAATTAGTGTAATTTTCCAAATAAGCAGCGTGTTAAAAAATGTAATTTATTTTTGAAAAATGATAAATACACTTTATTTTTTTTTTTATCCTAACAAATTAGAGGGAGAGAGACTCGAATACGGGGACACATTAGCTCGGGAATTTAGACCCTCTATTAATTAGGCCACTAAATGATGCCCACTTTTTTTGGCTACTATAATTGATTTTCATAAACTGAATTGAGAATAATAATATCATTTTCAAATTAAAATTAAGTACATTTGTTAAAAAATTTCCTTTACCCTTTAATGTAACATACCTATAAATATACACATATACATCTGTATGCCTATGTATGACCCTTAATTTAACCATGGCTTCCTTTCTATACGCTTCACCGTCAGTATTATTTTAAGAACACAAAATCAAAATAACACCAATTTTTAAAAAATTATTACATGATTCTGAGGTCATTAGTCTTTATGTCGAAGACAATCATTAACTGATACATAATCAAATTTGTCAATTTTATATCAACTTTATTCCATTTTTATTCATTTGTCATTTAGAAATTGGTTGGGACCATACAATAGTTTCCCTTAATTTTCTCCATCTTCTTACTCTCTGCAATCACAATAGCCCGCCCTCGCAAAATCTGTGTTCTTTTAGCTTCTTCGTCTTTTTTCTCTCTCTATATGCATATATATATATATATATAACTAGGTATATGTAGATAATTTTCTTTTGATATTTTCATCACGTATGATCTTACAATGTTGCCGTATCAAAGCATTGAAGAAGCCGAAACATCTCTCGGAAGAAATCTAAGTTATGCAGAGACAGTATGGTTCAAATACTCTGCAAACAAGTCAGATTATTTTCTCTACTGTCACAACACTCTCTTCTTGTTTTTCTTCTACACTATACTTCCTCTTCCCTACATGTTCGCCGAGCTAATTCGGTCCAAGAACATTGATAAATTCAAGGTTCAGCCCAAAGTCAAGAACTCCTTCTCTGACATGTTTAGATGCTATAAAGCTGTCATGCTCACATTTGTTCTTGCAGTCGGTCCTCTCCAACTGTTTTCTTACCCTGTCATTGAGGTATAAAAAAAACCCTTAAGCTCTCCCTCTAATACATAGTTTATATTGTGTTTGTGTGTGTCTATATATATATATATATATATATATATATATATAGTATGTGCATATGAGTTGCCCTTTCGATTGCAATGTTTGTAGAATTGGAACATGTGAAGTAAAACAGGGCTTTATGATTACACGTTTGATATATTGTTACAACAAACATCACGAAACAAGAACACAATTAAGAAAAAAGCATCACACAAAAGAAAAAGATTTGCGTGATTCAGTATAAAATTTAAAGTTAATGGTGAAGATCTCAGGAAAGATTTTAATATATCAAAATCAAGGAATTACGAGTTTCAGTCCACAAACCCCTGGAAACAAATTAGGCCACAAATTAACACACACATCTTTTTTATTTTTTATGTTTTGGAAAAGGCAACCAAATTGGTGTTTCGATTGTTGTAGTTGATTGGGATTCGAACAGGTTTACCATTGCCATCCGGGAAGGAGATGTTTTGGCAATTGTTGGTGTATGCTGTTGTTGAGGACTATGCAAATTATTGGCTGCATAGGTTGCTACATTGTCAATGGGGTTTCGAGAATATACACAGAGCCCACCATGAATACACTGCGCCAATTGGATTTGCAGCACCTTATGCCCATTGGTCAGAGGTCTTAATACTTGGTTTTGCATCATTTCTTGGTCCATTGATGGTCCCCGGCCACATGATTACATTCTGGCTTTGGATGGTTCTCCGGCAGCTCGAGGCGATCGAGACTCACAGTGGGTATGCATAATATTCCTACACCTTTTTCGTCTAAACCATATCTTGTTAATTTTTCTTTGTTAAACTGCATAGTTTGATATGAATAGTTGCAGAAAGATTATATATGTTTTATGCATAATATCACAGGGAATTAATTGGATTAGCAATGATTCATGACATTTGGTTCTCAATGATATTTTTCTGTACTCAACAAAGATTGAGATACGCATCCTTTATAAAGGGGTATTGGAAGGCAAGGTTAATTAGATATTCATGAATGCAGGTTGTTATTTTAACAACAATACATTGCTTGCTACTGATCATCGCCCAAAATGTTATATTTTAATAGGTCAAGTGTCAAAAAAAAAAAAAAAAAAAAAAAAAAAAAACTATTGCATTTTTCTAATTGAGCAAATAAGAAAATTTTCTCTGAATACTAAAATGCCTTAAAAAAAAAAAAAAAAAAAAGAAATACCCCTCCAGAAAAAGGGTATTTTGGGATTTTTATAAAAAAAATTGGTCAAAATTGACAGTCTACATATATTAGAGGACACATTTTTCAAATGTTGAGAGGTTTCTTGCACCTTACCCTATTATATACAGTAATTCACTATTTTTTTTCTCTTTTCTCTGAGGTTAAGTCCATTGTGGCTGCTGTATCCTGCCCTTAACATTAAAATCAGATTTTGAATATTCTCTTCACTATCAAACTGCTCTTGTAATAGCTCTCCTTATTGCGATATTATATCTAATAATTCTAATTTGTTCTACCTAGAATTCTTCAGTTACCTAGTGGAATTAAGATGAATGAAATTGGTGTTTGCTATTATGCAGATATGACTTCCCTTGGAGTCCCACAAAATTTATTCCATTCTATGGAGGAGCAGAATACCATGACTATCACCATTACGTTGGGGGACGAAGTCAGAGTAACTTCGCCTCAATATTCACTTATTGTGATTACATTTATGGAACCGACAAGGTTAGTCACTTAGTCCACAATTAACATCATCTACTCATCTTCTTGAAAAATGCATATGTTCTATATGTCACGTCTTAATGTGTCATTTATGTACTTAAACAGGGATACCGGTACCTGAAGAAATATGACAAGGTACTCCCGAAAACTTCATTGTTGCTTATTTTGTGCATGGTTGGATTGAATTAAAAAAGAAGAAGAGAAGTGATAGGTCTTCTGACCTCAATTACTGACTCTTTCTCCGTATACAACGTAGTTGGGAATGAGTTGAACAAAAAAAAAATGTTTAAGGGATTTTTCTTAAGAATTACAACGTGATTCAATCACGTTGTATTCAGAGGAGGAGACGGCAATTGAGGTCGGAAGATCTATCATTTCTCAAAAAAAAAAAAAAAAAAAAAAAAAAAAAAAAAAAAAATAGTTAAGGAAGTTGATTCATTATCCTAATTAATGCGGCATGAAACTTTAACCTTTCTTTTAAGGAAATGTCTATGGATTAAGCTAAGTGATTCATATAATTTGTATGAAAATTTGTGTTTCGTTCCTCCTAAGTTCTAACCATTCCATTCGAACTTGTTTAGTTGAGGGAGAATATGAGAAGCAATCGCGAACAAGATGGAGAGTCCTACGACATTTCTACCAAAGATTTGAAATCCGAGTAGGCGCAAAACTTAAAAACCTTGTCTCTTTTTTCTCAAGTCAAGATGATCCAAAATCCAAGTTTGGTGAAAAAGATTCCATGCTATATTTCTCAAGCAACAGCTTTGATATGTGAATCTCTCCCATGAAAGAAAAAATCTTGGGCACTTTTGTATTAAATGTTGATGTCATTACAAATATGTTGTCTTCTTTCTTAAGAAGTTCCAATTAATAGTACATTTAATTTGTGAACTTTATTAGTTCATATGATTGTGATGTATCGTAATCTAGGTTGAAGAATTTCGGTTGGAATTATTTGTTGGCTAAAATTCCAAGTACCTTGTTTATATGTCTTGGTCTGGATGCGGTATGTATCTGAAAATTTTAGTATGGACTAATATTTGTTCATTATTTTTCTTGTGACTGTCACTTTATTTGCCAAACTTAATTATTATTATTATTTAATCAAATTCGCAGGTAGTATTATATTGATCATTTCCTTCACTTGCCAATAAACAATCAAACCAAATAAAATTTATCAAAAAAATAAAAGAAAAAAGAATCAAGAAAGCTTGGTTTTTTTCTTTTTTTTTTTAAAGGTAAAGCAAAAGGTTGGAAGCTTTCACGAATCGTGATCCTCTAGTGTAATTTTTGTCATATACTTAAAGCAACAATTTTAAATTAATAAAACAATAATTATGTAAATATATTACTTAATATAAATGTGTTACATAATTGTTACCTCATTCATTATGTGATGTAGGTGTGATATAACTGAATTGCACCAAGGACAACATGTATGGGTATACAAAATCCCTATAAACAAAGGGATTAGGGTTATTCGGTGACACAATCATATCTCTCATCTGATTTTGTCAATTCCTAACTACAAGTAAAGAAAAGTGCGATTAAATTCAAATGAATAGATATGTCATTGTGGTGTAATTTTTCAAATGAGTGGTGTGTTAAAAAATGTAATTTCTTTTTGAAAAATGATAAATACACCTTGTTTATGTAGACGTCGAAAATTTGTGATGGTTTAATCACCGTCGGATTGGTCAAGAAGTCAAATATTTATTGATTAATTAAATTCCACAAACACGGGTCCATCAATGGACACGTGTCAAAATCTTAAAGGTTCAAACATTTAAAGAAAAATGCGATTAAATTCAAATTAATACAAATTTGAATTTGAATTGATTTACATATAAAATGAAACAAATCCCTTATTTATGGAAAACTCACACAATATTGGGGAGTTTCCAAATTAAACGACCCACTCATGGGAGCATATGGATTGGTTCGGATCAATATGGAATTATTACTGCACGCTCATTCTATTTTTTCTCCTTGGTTTATCATAGTAGGTACAACGCAAATAATCTACGCAGCTTCAACATCCCTTAGCCAACATAATTTTTAAAAAAAGAATAGCCTATTCTTCTGTATCTCATATGGGTTTCATAATTATAGGAATAGGCTCTATAACCGATATGGGACTCAATGGAGCCATTTTACAAATAATCTCATGAATTTATTGGTGCCGCGTTTTTTTTCTTGGCAGGAATGAGTTATGATAGAATACGTATTGCTTATTTCGACGACATGGGCGGAATAACTATCCTAATGCCAAAAATATTCACAATGTTCAGTAGCTTTTCGATGGCTTCTCTTGCATTACCAGGCATGAGTGGTTTTGTTGCAGAATTGATAGTATTGTTTGGAATAATTACCAGCCAAAAGGATCTTTTAATGACAAAAATACTACGTAAAAGATATTTTTCGTTTTCCATCACTTTGGCATGTATAAAAAAAAAATATTGTGACATTAGAATTAGGTTGATTTTTATTTTGTTTATGCAAAAAAGATTCAATTGCTACAATGATGTGATTGATATATCATATCTTGACTGGTTCTTTAGATCTAGATAATGTGAAGTGATGAGTTGGTTATTAGTTCTATAGTTATTAGTTCATACTATGGGCTGTCTTTTTTTAATAATAACTGCTTACTTATGTCATGATATGAGATAAAAGTTAGGAATCGACTTATGTAATAGAGTTGATCCACTAAGGTATTGAGCAGCGGTCTAGGATCAGATCCCAAAGATAATAAGTGTTTTCTTTTGGGATAATTTCACTGACACCCCCAGTAGTTTGGCCAAATATCAGTCTAAAATATCTTTCGAAAATAACTATCACTCACATTACAAACGTTTGCTCCGTTTTTCACTCACACCCCAAAAGTTAATTGACAGGTGTGTCAGACCACTTTTTACATGTAAAAAGACATTCTTACCCTTTGACTTTGGTTTGACCCACTTAATGACATGTTTATCCTCATTTGACTTTAATTTGACTAATTAAATTATTTTTTTAAGTATTCAAATGACATTTTTACCCCCCTACACACACACAGATATATATTACACACAAGCACAACACCACCAACACCAGCAACCACCACCAACACCAGCGAGGATTCCAATTTTTCTCAACACCACCACCAACATCTGCGACCACCACCAACACCGGCGAGGATTCCAATTTTCCTCATATATATATAAGAGGATTCCAATTTGCAGAATTCCAATTTTCCTCATCCCCTTGTCCGTCTAATAATCAGATGAGGATGACAGATCCAGGCGACACTGATATATATATATACACACACAAGCACAACACCACCACAACACCGGCGAGGATCTCGGCGCAGGAGACGGCGGCGCATCAGGTAAAGGAAACGATGGTGGGGCAGGTGCGCCATCATGGTGACGAGCTCTCGGGCAGCGATGGCGATGTGTCGGCACAGGAGATGACGGTAGGGCAGGCGAGATCGAGGGCAGTCTTGGCGCAGACGAAGACATCGAAGGCGTCGCCGGGGAGGGAGAGGTTGATGTCGGACCGGCGAGTCACCAAAGCCTTTCTGAAATTGGAGGCTTTTTAGAGAGAGAAAGGGGAAATTCTGAAATTCGTCGTCGCCCATCACTGTCGGGATGTCGAATTACAACCTCAACGGCCATCACCCATCACCTGCCTTGCGCCGTCCATCATCTGAAATTCGTCGTCGCCATCATCGTCTGAGTTAGACTCGGTGGTGGCAAAGGTCCGAGTTAGCACCTCCACTGGCGACACACCACTATCACCATACCGCCACCTCCACCAACGTGGTCTTCAATTTTCGGTTGAGTGTGTGTGTGTGTGTGTGTATGACTCCCCAGAAAAGAGTCATTTTAATTGTATAATTTAAATAGGGGTATAATAGTAATTAGGTTATCTGATACTTTGGAATAAATATGATTAAAAAATTAGGGGCAAACATGTTTTTTCCCATGTTTTTAACGGAGGCTGTAACAGAAAAACGAAAATGGACCTAAGTGATAGTTATTTTCGAAAGATGTTTTAGACTGATATTTGGCCAAACTATTGGGGGTGTCAGTGAAATTATCCTTTTTCTTTTTTATGAAGGAAAGTCTTTTTCAAAGATTTTATATGAAACCGAGATAGTTACCTTTTATAAAATTCTAACGATAGGGGGAAATGCCTATGCTTTATTCTTATGAAGGTGGGATTTTCTTTCGTTTCTCGACGGTGAAGTAAGACCAAGTTCATAAGCTTATTATCCTAGGTCGGAACAAGTTGATACGATCCCCTTTTTTACGTCCCCATGTCCCCCGTGTGGCGACATGGGATGAAAAAAGGAAAGATAGGGATGGGGTTTCTCTGGCTTTTGGCATAGCGGGCCTCCAATGGGAGGCTCGCACTACGGGCTATTAGCTCAATGGTAGATTGCGCCCCTGATAATTGCGTCGTTGTGCTTGGGCTGTGAGGGCTCTCAGCCATATGGATAATTCAATGTGCCTGACCCTGAGATGTTGTAACGACCCACTCCACTACATGGTATGATATTATCCGCTTTGGGCCTAAGCCCACACGGTTTTACTTTTGGGCTTCACCCCAAAAGGCCTCATGCCAATTGGAGGTGACACACTTACATATAAGCACTTCACCTTTCCTCTACCTAGGCGACGTGGGACTGTGCACCCATAACTCGCCAGTGTAGTAGCCTGGCAGCGTCTCTCGCACCCACCCACGGCACACCCAACCACAAGGTCATCACAATCCACCCCCCTTGGAGGCCCGAAATCCTTGTCGGCACACTTTCGGATGGGTCAGGCTCTGATACCATACATAAATTATACACGTAACATATTTTACTTACCTTTTTAATATATATAAAAGGGAAAGTAATTTATTAATTACTTTTATGGTAACTTGGGTAGTAATATTCAATCTGATGTATATGTTTTATATTTAAATAATAAAAATATACATAGATTTGATACGTGTTATGTTTTAAGTTACTTTATAATATTATGGTAACTTAAGTATTATTAGATAATCCATTAATAAATAATGGGATGCGTATAATTTATTTATTTAATAAAGATATACATAAATTATATACGTAACATATTTTACTTACCTTTTTAATATTTTAATATTTAATTTTTTAAGTTGACTTGGATTGGGAAAAGGGTTAGGGTTATTTTATTTAGCCTATAAATATATAACTATAGGTTGTAAAAGGAGGTGAGAAATATTCACGTGATATATTCTAGAGAGAGAGAGAGTTAGAGAGGGAAGGAGGAAAAGGAAGGAAGGAGGAGAAAAACCATATAGAGAGAAGATCAAGGAAGAAGAAGTTTAACTTTCGATCCGAAAGTTTAAGGCAAGTTCTTCTTCTATCTCTTTCTCTTTGATTCGTGTTTCTGTACATGCCTAGGAAATTTCAGGATTTATTAAACACATAAAATTAAATAATTATGCATGTTTAATTGGATTAGAATATAGGTTTTATGAAATTGGTCAATATCTGTTCTTGTGTCATGAATTGATAAATGCATGATTTTGATTTGATTTTCGGTGTGAATTTTTATATGTTTAAATTATGTATTTTTCATATCTGTGGAATGATGGAACGTAGAAACATGCCTAGGATTCCTGAACATTAAATAGGAACTAGGTTTGGGTTTAAATAAATTTAAATAGACTCAATCATAATGATGCTTGCTATTTGAATGTTTTAAACAAATGAATGGATTTAATCTTTTAAAATGTTTTAGCAATTGAGATTAAATGTGTAGGATGAATTAGATATGGAGAATGTTTATTTGATGGTATAATAAAATATCATCATGTATAAGATTCAGTTTGTGTAGGACATATGATATAGGAAGCTTAAATAAATAATAAGTCATTCCTATTTTGTGATAACTCGATATCATATTATCATAGTTATTTCTGGATTGTTTGATGTATTTTCTTAATTGTTACATCAATTGTTGGATTGTGTGGTTTAATGCACCGGTATGAAACGGTGGCATTCTAGGGATGGATTAACTTATCAGTTAAGTCCTATCTATTTTATATAAGGGAATGGATTAACTAAAATGTTAAGTCCTATTTATATTCAAGTCAGGTCAGCTGAACAAGTTGAATGACTTATTGAGGATTAATTTATTATATAAGGGAATTGATTAACTAAAATGTTAAGTCCTACTTATATTTAAGTCAGGTCAGCTGAACAAGTTGAATGACTTGTGGAGGATTAATTTATACTGGATATGATGGTTACTAAATTATATATATATATATAAGTATGGTGCCATGATATGAGCTTGAGTTTCAGGATCAGTGGTTAGGGCGCGTATATTGCCAGGGATGTGTAGCTAGATATAGTGTAGTTGTGTACCCTGGTAGGTCTAGGTACTCATGCCCACTATATGTGCGTTTTGCATGTTGCCTGCTATTCAGGTTGAGACAACCCTATAGTCTATAAGGTTCCTTTAGTGTGTGTATATATATATATACGGATTACTAGTTACTGTTTGAATTGACTAGGATGTATACGTGTATCGAATCTCTGTTTGGACTGTAGTAGAGTAGAACTTGTTTGTGGGCCTGACCCACCATTATTTTTCAGGTGTTTGTCAGGAGTAGAGGTTGTTCGTACTGAGCGGGGATCAGTCTATTTTATTCTTCCGATGCTACATAAGAGTTCCTTTATGATTCAGTTTCCTAATTTAGCCAGTTATTGCTGTCATTTGTTTAGTTTGGATTTTCTAAGGGTCCACACAGTATGGATTCCCGAGCTGTATTTTAGAGGATCAGTTGTATCAGAAGAGTTTATTAATTAGTGAAAATATATTCTGAGATTTATTATTAGATTATCATTTTAGTTTCTTGTCAGCATTTTATTTATTCTTCTTTATTCTTTTGTACTCTGTGTTCGTTTATTGCCGATTTGTTTTTGATATCCTCGGGTATTCGGGCGTGGGCCTGGCCAACCCGCATTCGGGAATCTGGGGGTATCACAGATGTGGATCATCCAAGGCACATTAGCGTGGCGTACTCCTCCTATTCGAACCGGGGTTTGAAACCAATCGATCAGGCAAGCTCAAACGTAATAACGAGCTAGCGTGTCGCTTCACTTCAATCATTCCGTTCTGTCGCCCTCAGGTCCTTCGCTTCGAGCTTTCCTTGTAGGGTTTTCTTTTCTCTTCCCGCCCCACCTCGAGAAGGGGACGGTCAAAGGTCCCCTGCCACTACCACAGATGTTGATCTTGATTTGGAGTTTGCACGATGACTTGTTCCCGTTCCTAGCCTATGAATACAAGGCCACCCTACACATTTTAGGAGACATTGAGAAAGAGACAAACAAAACATTGAAGTTTTCCGAAGAAGAAGAATAATAAGCGTGCCACACATACACCGTTCTTCATCAAAGACTATCAAATCCACCGTTCGAGATCAAGCCTCACCAACCTTCGTTCAAAAATCCATTTGAGTTTTCTTCAATTTCGAAGAACTCAAATACAGTCCAACCACCGGCCCAAGATTGAGCTTCCGAAGCCCTTGCCCCGACGTTCCAAGGAGATTCAATCAGAGGGAGATTCTATACTACAATAGAATTGTCAAACAGAGAATTGTACTCATTTATTTTATGATATTATTTAATAAAATTTATTGTTTATCACATTTATTTTCGTTCCTGAATTTCCAGAATCAAAATTTATGTACAGTTTCAAATGAGTGGTGTGTTAAAAAAATGTAATTTATTTTTGAAAAATGATAAATACACTTTGTTTTTTTTCTTGGCAAATTAGAGGGAGAAAGACTTGAACACGGACACACATCTGCTCGGGGTGTTAGAGGCTTTATTAATTAGGCCACTAAGTAATGTCCATTTTTCATTATATAAATTCTCTTATTTTCTTAAAGTAAATGACATAAATGGCTATTATAATTGATTTTCTTAAACTGAATTAAGAATAATAATATCATTTTCATATTAAAATTAAGTACAGTAGTTAAAAAGTTTCCTTTACCTTTTACTGTAACAGACCTATAAATATACGCATATACACCTGTGGTCCTGTTCACCTATATATGACAATTTAACCATGGCTCCCTTTCTATAGGCTTCACGTCAGTATTATTTAAGAACACAAAATCAAAATGACACTAATTTTTTGAGAAATTATTACAAATGGGGGATTGTTGGAGTTATGTTTCAAATTAATTTTTAATAACTCTATATTTATGAAGACAAAGTATTGATATTACAAACTTTAAACTTTAAGTTCTTCACTTGATGTATTTAATCTACTATATTAATATGTTATTTATGAGTTAAATTTAAAGTTACATTTAATACTTTATTAATGACTTCTAAATAAATTAGTATAAATAGTATGGCATATGAAGCCTATGATATACACACTTTCTAAACTAGTTACAGTTAATCAAAAGGGATTTGAAAAGGTGCTTTCAAACTATTGACTTTGAGTGTGTGAGTTTCGTACTTTCAGTTGATCGGATAGAGATAAATACACATGTTCATGAAGAAGAAGTGCAACCTTCATGAACGCACAAATTTGATATCTGGGCTTAGTTGAATTCCAGAGATAGTGCTACAATTTGTCTTCCGTTTCATGTGGGAGAGGCTTTAACTATCTTCAAGAAGTAATTACGCGCCTCTAAGCCTCGATACTCACCGTGTTAATATATTGGTTCTAACACAAATTGCAATGAAAAAATCTCAAATACAACTTCCATCCCTTCTTTATTCTTTTACGCACTCGAGTAAAACCTATTAATATTTTTCTACCAACGAAGAATACATTTTCATAATAGATTTTCCATACTCTTTTTTCAAGGTGAACCAATTTGGTAAACATGATCGAACACTTCCGATGAACCAAAATTTAAACATTTATTTTTGCTTTCGTTGCACTCCTTTTTACTGTTTCACGCTCCATGAACTCTTCCCAAATTTTGTCATAAAAGTGAAATTGACGTTCTTTCAACTCCTTACACGCCAAAGTAGGAGTGTCATCATTAAATGAATCCATCAAAGGTAGGACTTCATGTTCTTCTCTTTTTTCCTCCATTGTTGTTGTGGTCATCACATTTTCATCATTTTCTTCCGTAAACTTTGGCAAAGCGAGAAAATTATTACCCTCCTTTTGTGAAGTTTTGGGGGTTCTTTCCTCTTTACTTGGTAAGAGAACAACTTCCACTTTACCCATTTTAAAAGTGTAAGTGTTCTTGCATCATAGATGGCACTGCCACGGTCTTCCTAGAAGTATGTGACACACATCCATAGGAACAACATCACACCATACTTGATCATTATAATTTTTGCCCATAGAAAATGATATAAGACACCTTTTAAAGACTTTTACTTCATTTCCTTTCTTGAACCATGCAATTCGATAAGGCTTTGGATGAGGCTCGGTTTGGAGTTTGAGCTTGTTCACTATTTCTTGTGAGACGATGTTTTCACAACTCCCACAATCAATAACAATTGTGCACACTTTGATTTGAGATTTGAAACGAGTTTTGAAGATATTAAACCGAAGCCAATCTTCATTGGATTCAAATCTAGGAGTGGTAAGTGCTCTTTGGATCACCAAGCTTTCACCTTTTTTAGATTCAATTTCTTCACGTTCCAATTCACATTCCTCGTCATATATGGGCTGATTTGAATCATCATTGTTTTTATTATCAAATGCTACACGCGTATCAAACTACCTTTTTGGACACTTATTGGAATGATACCCAACTTGGCCACATTTGAAACAAGAAATTGGATTGTTGCGACTAAATTGAGCTCCTCTATGTTTAGTAGGGACTGATTTTGCAGAATTTTTAGTCACATTTTCAAACTTGAAATTAGTTTCTTCACTATGAGAAGATTCACCTTTTGAAGGAGGATAAAAACTATAAACATCCACAAACTTTTTAGCACCACCACAAGCAAGTTTAGCCTCAACTTTCAAGGCTAATTGGTAAGCATCATTGACCCTCCATACTCGATAGATTTCTACTTCATTGTGAATTGGAATTTTCAACCCACCAATATATCTTGAAACAAGTTGTTCTTTAGTTTCTTGAATGTCATTCCGGGCCATGAGTTTGTAAAATTCTTCAGTGTAATCTAACACACTCTTTGAATCTTGGCGAAAGTTGTTAAATTGAGAAAAACAACTTTGCGCAATATCCAAAGGTAGAAATTTCTCTTGAAGCCTAGACTTCATTTTCTCCCAAGAAGTAATTTTAGGCTTTCCCTTGCGAAGCCTCATCTCTTGAACTTTGTCCCACTATGCCGAAGCATAACCTTGAAGCCTTGTTGCCACAAGCTCACTTTTTGATTCTCGGTTGTTTCTTTGTAATCAAAGAATTTCTCAATGGCACTAAGCCAATTAAGAAACTCTTCGGGCTGAAGACGTCCATAGAACTCCGGTAAATCAATCTTCACATATTCAGAATCACGATAGAACCTTCCCAACCATGGCCCCGCACAATTGGGAAAAAGGTTTTTATCATACTCGTCATAAGAAGACCCACGACTTGATCTACCATGCTCACGATGAGCTTCTTGGCGTTCCAGTCGCAAGGTAAGTTGCTCAACTTGTCTTCGAAGTGCTTGAAGTTCATCATCTCTTTCATCCTTCAAATCTCCCATCATACGGTTGCCATTTCTTCTTCTACCTCTTCTAGCCGCCATGAAGCAAGAACAATAAAAGTCAGCCCGAGAGTGTAACGTAAGCTCTGATACCAAATGATGGGTTGGATGAGAAGGAAGAAGAAGAATTATAAAACAAGAAGTCACAACCAAGAGAATGAGTGGATGAACAAGAGTAAATGCTATATAATATCATTATCAGAACATAATATTCAAAGTCTGCTTTCTTCTTTACATCAACACTTATAAATACAAGTCTTCATCTTCAACATTAAATTAAAGAGGCTTCAACTTCCAACTTTCAACACAAAACTCAAGGTTGACTAATAAATTAAGCACAACTTAGTAAACACAAAATACTAAGAAATATAAACATAAGTAGTTGGGAAATAAATCTTCTATTCCAAGCCACTTCCAAGATAACCGTTGGTCTTCTCGTTGAACCACCGCCACCCCAGCCTCCATAATTTGTTGACATGGCTGCCATGTTTGCACTACATCACATCCAAGAAGGAGATGTTTTAGCAATTGTTGGTGTATGCTGTTGTCGAGGACTATGCAAATTATTGGCTGCATAGGTTGCTACATTGTCAATGGGGTTTCGAGAATATACACAGAGTCCACCACGAATACACTGCGCCAATTGGATTTGCAGCACCCTATGCCCATTGGGCAGAGGTCTTAATATTTGGTTTTGCATCTTTTCTTAGTTCATTGATGGTCCCCAGCCATATGATTACATTATGGCTTTGGATGGTTCTTCGGCAGCTAGAGGCAATCAAGACTCATAGTGGGTATGCATAATATTCCTACACTTTTTCGTCTAAACCATTTCTTGTTAATTTTTCTTTGTTAAATTTCATAGTTTGATGTGAATTGTTGCAGAAAGATTATATATGTTTTATGCATAATGTCACAGGGAATTAATTGGATTAGCAATGATTCATGACATTTGGTTTTCAATGATATTTTTCCGCATTTAATAAAGATTTAGATATGCACTCTTTATAGAGGGGTATTGGAAGATGAGGTTAATTAGATATTCATAAATGCAGGCTTGTTAGTTTAACTCTGTTATATATACAAATTGTGCAAAAACTCCCTTGATGTTAAAAAAAAAAAAAAAAAAAAAAAAAAAAAAACCCTATTGCATTGTTCTAATTGAGCAAATAAGGAAATTTTCTCAATTTGATTACTAAAATACTTAAAATGCCATTAAGACCAAAAAAAACTTTTGGGAAAGAGGATATTTTGGGATTTTTATTAAAAAAATTGGTCAAAATTGATAGTGGAGGTCACATTTTTCAAATGTTAAAGGTTATGACTGTTGGGATTTATATGCCCTGGCATAGCGAATTCCTAATTGGATTAAAGTGACATATGTTCCTAAGATTCTGAAATATATATGTTTTATACAATTGATGAATTCAATGCATTATGTTTCGATTCATTATAGAATTGATAGTGTCCACTTGATTACACGAGATATATATATATATATATATATGTATGTGATGGCGATCAATACATGAATATAAATAGTAATCATAAATAGTTCATAGTTGGTAATTATGGATGGACTCATTATTAACTAAGACTTGAACTGGATTCACGTTAGATTGAGATATATTGCGAGAGCCGTCGTATGCAATTGCTCCCTATCACCGTCATGACATTTGACTCTTAAGTATGAGAGAAGTATAAACTCTTTTATTAATTAGTAATTACTTTGATTTGTTCGGCGGAATTTTCGGAATCCTAAGACCGGCACTTTGGGTAATTATGTAATTAATAGTTAGAGGGTTATATTTTTAATATTTGCATCATTACTACTTGTATTTATTTTGTATTGATTATGGTTGATCATAAAGTAAATTCGAAGGCTTCGTGTGTTTTTAAACAAAATGATTTATTATATATTTATTTATTTAAATTATTATTTTTGTCAAACAAATGTTTTATTGTGATCGAAGCGGAAATAATCAAAGGTACCAATTATTTAAATAGTTGGATTGATGCCTTTATTTATCCGATAACTAATTATGCATATAGGGGTCAAAGTGCAACATTAACTTAGAGGTTATTTATTATTTAATTGGAGTTCAATTAATTTATTTTAGTGGAGTAGAAATTAATTTATAAATTAATTGAATTGGGTGAATCGGGCCAATTATTAATTCATTATAGCTAAGAAAATAATAAGCGCAAAAGATTTTCACTCATAGCCCAACTTGATATTGGAATCCCATTAGATTTGAGATATCTGAATTAGAGATTGAGAAGGATTTATTGTTTCCTTTTCTTATCTTTATGTTGCCTATATATACATGGTCCATGTATATTTTATGGTAACTTTTGGAAGAAAAAGGAATATATTTTCTCTCTCTAGAATTTTAGGGCTAGTGTTCTCATCTAATGGAGGCTCCCACAAGCCTAGTTTTCTAAGGTTATTCATGGAGGCTTATGGGTGATTCTAAAAGAGACCATTACCAAGAAAATGGAGATTCAATGAGAAAGTATCTAGCAAAGAGATTTACAATAAGTGAGAATATTCACTTTAGAGGAGAGATCTAAGGCTTACTCAAGCCTTGATGTAAGTTTTCTATCCCTAAATTGAATGGATCATCATATTTCTCATGCATAAAACTTGTCTCTACACATGAATTAAGATCTTTATTTGAAAAACCCCCATAAAGTTTTAAAAACTTCCGTTTCCCCAACAATAACAAGGGGGTTTCTTGCACTTTGCCCTATTATATAGTGAAATTCACTATTTTCTTTTTCTTTGAGGTTAAGTCTTTGTGACTATTTTTTTATTTTTCCTAGGTGATACTCACACACTCATGTCTCCACCGAGGTTCAAACCCCTTACCTCCCTTTGAAAAGTAAATGCCTGATATCGCTAGGCCACCGGCCTGTTAAAATCAGCTTTTGAATATTTTCTTCACTATCAAACTGCTCTTGTAATGGCTCTCCTTATTGCGATATTATATCTAATAATTCTAATTTGTTCTACCTAGAATTCTTCAGTTACTTACTGGAATGAAGTTGAATGAAATTGGTGTTTGCTATTATGCAGATATGACTTCCCTTGGACTCCCACAAAATTTATTCCATTTTATGGAGGAGCAGAATACCATGACTATCACCATTACGTTGGCGGACGAAGTCAGAGTAACTTCACCTCAATATTCACTTATTGTGATTACATTTATGGAACCAACAAGGTCAGTCCACAATTAACATCATCTACTCATCTTCTTCTAGAAAATTACACATGTTTTATATGTCATGTCTTAATGTGCCGTTTATGTACTTAAACAGGGATACCGGTATCTGAAGAAATATGACAAGGTACTCCTGAAAACTTTACTGTTGCTTATTTTGTGCATGGTCGGATTGAATTCTAATTAACGTGGCACGAAACGTTTAAGAAATGTCTGTTGATTAAAAATGGCACTGCTACATCAGTCAGAAATGTCTGATGAATATTAAGCAAGTTATATATATATATATATATATATATATATATATATTAAGCAAGTGATTCATATAATTTGTATGTAAATTTGTGTTTTGTTCCTTATAACCATTCCTTTTGAACTTGTTTAGTTGTGGGAGGATATGAGAAGCAACGGCGAACAAGATGGAGAGTCCTATGACATTTCTACCAAAGATTTGAAATCTGAGTAGGCGCAAAACTTAAAAACCCTGTCTCTTTTTTCTCTGGTCAAGATGATCCCAAATCCAAGTTTGGTGAAAAAGATTTCAAGCTATATTTCTCCAGCAACGGCTTTGATATGTGAATCTCTCCCAGGAAAGAAAAAATCTTGGGGACTTTTGTATTAAATGTTGACGTCATTACAAGTATGTTGTCTTCTTAATAAGTTCCAAATAGTACATTTAATTTGTGAACTTTATTATTCGTACATATGATTGTGATGTATCGTAATCTAGGTTGAAGAGTTTCTGTTGGAATTATTTGTTGGCTAAAATTCCAAGTACCTTGTACATGTCTTGGTCTGGAATATGGACTTCACTTTGTATCTGAAAATCTATGAAATACGGACAAGGGTACGACACGACACGGATAGGGCGATACGATAAATTTCAAAAAAATAAGATACAGACACGGCGGGAATATACCTATAAAATAATATATATATAATCCACAATACCACAAATCTAACCTTTCCAAAAAATAATGCAATAAAAGAAATACTTCAATTAATTAAGAACAAAGCAAAGTTATCAACAACTTTACAGTTTACATTTTACACACATCCACAAATATAATTGTTCTGATTTTTCTTTATTTTTCTTACTACGGTCTAAAAGTTTATTTAATTTCAGTACTGACATAAATGAATCAAATTAAAAAATAAACATAATGGAATCATAAAATTTAATAAAATTAGAAATTTAGAATCTCAGACAAAAGAGTCAAAAGAGTTAAACTTCTAAAATTACATCAGGTACCCTATTTTTCTTTTAAAAAATTACAAAATATACTCCGCCGTGTCCGGTACGTGTAACCCCACGTGTCCAATAAAAAATAATTTTTGGACACTTCACAGAAGTGTCGGACACGTGTCCGACACTGGTGCGGGACTCCTGGGAGGAGTGTCCGTGCTTCATAACTGAAAATTTTAGTATGGACTAGTATTTGTCCATTATTTTTCTTGTGGCTGTCACTTTTATATGCCAAACTTAATTATTATTAGTATTATTTAATCAAATTCGCAGGTAGTGTATTATATGTTGAATCTGTTTATTGTCCTATTCTCTAGGAAATGGTTAATAAGTTCTTCAAGAATTTTCTTCAACCATATAGGTTGACAGGCACATGAAATGGCAGCAACAAATTCAGCTTCAGTAGTTGATAAAGTGACGATTGGCTGCTTCTTTGATGACCATGAAACAGCCCCTGAACGGCTGAACCTAATATAAAGACATACCTTGGTCTTCTTCTAGCATGTTGTGGACGTTGTTCATCATCAGTTGCAGCTGTAGGCGAGCTTTGTGTGTCTTCGAGAACATTTGGTGTGGCTGCTGGTTCTTATTTGACTACACTTATTAAACATTATATTGATCATTTCCTTTTCCTTTTTTTTTCCTGAATGATCATCAATCTCCCAAGAAACATTATATTGATCATTTCCTTCACATGCCAATAAACAATCAAACCAAATAAAATTTATCAAAAAAAATAAAATAAAAAAGAATCAAGATTGATGATTCAGAAAGCGCCGTTTTTTTTTTTTTTGGAAAGGTGAGTGAAGGGTTGGAAGCAGGGTATCATAAATAGAGATAGACTATATAACCCAAACATGACAACAAGCCCGTCTAGCTCAGTTGGTAGAGCGCAAGGCTCTTAACCTTGTGGTCGTGGGTTCGAGCCCCACGGTGGGCGGTGTTTTTTTATTTTTTATTTTTATTATTACGTTCTCTGTTTAATCCCATCCCACGTTCTCAAAATATTTCCATCTCCAATTTACTCCGTATTTATTTTTTATTATATTTATTTGCAAAAAGATGAAAAAATTCAATAAAAATTATTTGTCTCATAACATGCATAGTATTACAGGTTATTTGGAATTTAAATCTCTATAGTTTATTCATTTAAAAAAAATAAAATGGAAAAAGCTAAAATATGAGGTCTGTTATTATGTAACTATTTATGAAGACACATTTTAGTTGATCTCTTTTTCTCTGACGGATGGTCAGAACATCACCTGAGTTCGAATCCTACTAAGGTCCACTAGAGATTAGAAATAACAAGATCTTTCTTTTGTCTCTTCCAAGCGATCGGAAAATAAAAAAATGATTAATATATTCAATATAATTACAACCGTTTCAATTCATCCTATTTCATCGGAACTGGGATGTGATATGGTTATCATGCATCAATATAGACACACATGCCTGCCTGAATATTTGATACAGAATCATTCAAGAATTTTTAACCATTGAAATATTTTTGAGTAGATTACAATATATGGCCTCAACCGATATTGTCTTCCCTTTCATTTTAATCTGATTTATATATATTTTTAATTCTTTCTACAACTTGACAACTCTATTATGAACTAATTCATCTGCATTTTTATTTTTTTTGGGTAGTTCAAATTTGTAAGTATCATGAAACATACTCGATCCAAAATCACATGAAAATCTGAGCTACTTATCATATATTTAATTTGTTTAAGATTCATATAATGACATCAACTCAAATTTGCAATAGGCACCCCAAATAAAAATCAATCTGCCTTTCTTCCTTAATGGTCACACGTTTCATCGTAACAATCCAACATATTGGATTACATAATTTTGTATTATCACACGCACAAAAATTAAAATGATGTGCCAGAAAATGTCAAAATATTTGAGAATTCTTCAACATTCTAACAATTGGAAGTAATACCAGAAACATTGTAAATATATAATTGGCACAACAATCACATGAAACTATGAAAGTAGGGAAAATAAAATAGTCGATTTCATAATTATGTATGCGAAAGTTGTTAGCAAAGCAGAATTATTAAAACTAGAAGCATTCAAGGACCTAAATCAACCAAGAGAGAGAGAGAGAGAGAGAGAGGCTCAAGCTCTTGGTGAGATTAAGCTATGTAAGTTAAAGGACCAAAAATGTTCTGTATTTTGACTTCTATCCAGACGGTATGCGCCTCTTACAGATGAAGTGGTTGAAAGGTTGAACCTGTGATGATGTTAAAGGCTGAAATTTTCTGGAAGCATATCAAAGACATTTCAATGACACTATCAGTACACTAGCTTCCTGCAAACAGTTGAGCAACATGCTTATGGGTTTTCCCTTGTGATGGTCACAGTGGTGGTGCCACCCACAACTTCACTTTCTTGTCAACACTTGATGTGGCCAAAATCAAAGCTTGTTTTTCTCCTGCCAAAATACATAATAACGTCATAAATGTCTGTAACCCAAAAAGAAAGGGGCGAAAAAAAATTAAAAAAAAAAGAATGCAATTCAGGTGAGAGGTGTTTCTCGGACTTGCTCCTAAAAATTTGAAGAAATCAACTGACTCTGTACATCAATGATCAATTTATGCTAGTTCATAGTACAGTAAGTCATGACGTGCAGGAGCATTTCGGACACCATGTGAAGGGATTCAGTTTAAAAAAAAAAAAAAAAAAAGATCCTGCCAGAATGATGCTGGACTGCACTCAATGGGTCTAAAGGGCTTAGGAAAGTCAATTTATTAGTAGCTAAAGGTTGGTAAAAGTATAAAAGTATTAGGGTTTTCAAAGGTGCAACAAGAGCTGGGATTTTGTGTTGTATTAAATAATAGGAAACCAAGTTTTGGAGCTGTTCTGGAACTGCAAATATTACAACTGAAAGTACTTGTTCGCTGGGTGGTGTTTATTTTGTGGTCGAGGGTTGATTGCTTCAGCAAGGGAAGGACAACTGACCGGGCTATCACTTTGTGCTGTTTAGTACACAAAAGATAGCAATATTGTGGTTCATTTCTCTCCTAGAAATCAGGTGAAAAGTTGAGAAGAAACTAGATGGCATGAGGCTTGTGGACCTGACCTGGCCGATTTCAGGGAACTTCTCAACAGCCTCCAAGGCTCAAAACACCAGGAGTACAAATATTATGCATAGATAATTACTAACTTCTAGAAAGGGAGAACTACTTACCAATTGGAATTTTCTTAGGTGCCCATGCCATATCTGTAATGTCACCTGCATAATAGACTTGAGGTTAACACAGAATTTTCCAAAATTTATATTTCAAGTAAAGATAATTATATGCAAACAAACCAAGCTCCCCAAACTATGTATATATATATCTATATATATGTATATTAAAGGAAAGGAGCAACGAACATCAAGGTTTATTAGTCCAAAGTACTCCTATTGTTGATAAGAGGAAACAAATTTTGGGTTGGGAAACAAAAATAAAAAATAAAAAAATCTGCAGTGATGCCAAGATTACAAGAGCTGTGAATTTTCAAAGTAACCAATTTGGAAGTGGTAAGGACAGTATCTAACAAACATCCTAAGAACAAGCAAAATGCTTGGCCATTGTTTTTATCAGACCAGGTTACTGTTCACAGGACAAATCCACATGCAAGAGAACATCAGATATTATGCATAATCAAGAATAGATTTAATAATTTTTCTGCAAATTGGAATTGCCAAAAACTTCAGGACATTCTGTCTCATAGTAATTAATCAATTGGATCATTGAATTTCATCAAGAACCATTATTTTTACTACCAAAATTCTAACCTGCCATTTAAAACAGAATGGCTAGTGAAGCTTTATCAGCAATATTTGAAATTTATAAAAATTAATGATTTAATGCTCAAGTCCAAAATGACATGACATAATCCGATACCCAAGAAGTGAAAATTCTCGAAGACTCAAAGATGGACCAATCAGAATGGTGGATGATGTTCTTAGCATAGTTACATAAATATTTTACTGAGATGGATGACAATATTACTAGCAGGATTAGACTGCTATAGACAAAACGCAGACAGCCTTATGGTATCCTATGTGATGAAAAAAATACCAATAAGTTAAAAGGGAAACTTTATATAACGGTTATAGGCCAGCTCTCTTGCAAGAGGCAGAAAGCTAGGCTAACAACATATTCAAGTAGCTGAAATGAGAATGTTGGTAGGGGTGACTAGAAGAGATAGGATTACTAGTCACAGTGTGAGAGACAGATTAGGAGCAGCATCTATTAGCGGGAAAAAAAGAAAAGAAAAGAAAAAGTAAGCTTAGGTGGTTTGGAAAGAAAGAATGTAGGACTGCACATGCACCAGTAAAAAAGGAAAGTCGTGCGCATATAAAGTAAACGCAGTGAGGCCAGTGAAAACTTACTTGGGATAAAAAGAATGACATTTAAATATTAAATATTAGAAGAGACATGGGATTTAATATAATAGAATGAAAAAAGAGAATTCATGTGGCTAACCCCATTTGTTCGAGATTAATGCTTTGTTCAGTAGGAAGGAAGGAAGAGGGGTGGAGGGAGGATAGGAAGGAAGGAAAAATCTTCCTTCGTTCAGTAGGGAGGAGCCAAGGAGAGAAAGGATAATAGGATGAATGAATCATCCTTCCTCTTCACAAATTTTCATCCCTCCAAATATGGAGGGAAGAGAGGAGGGAAGACAAGTGGGGCTATTATAAAAGCTTTAAATTACAATACTATACATAGTGATGGGTATAATGGTAAAAAGAATTTAAAACTCTCTCTTCCCTTCTCTCCTAACGAACACAGTAAATTATCAACTGCTTCTCTTCTCTTGCATCCAACCGAACAAAAAGAGGACATGACACGATCCCTAGAGAAGGGATGCCTCATCATCCCTTCTTCTCTCCCTTGCATCCAATTTTTTTCCTTCCTACCGAACGAAGCATAGGGAAGGATGATTATGATGATGATGATGAGTTACATAAATATTTTAAGGAAAAAAAGGTAAACTGTTCCCACAAGGATATACCTACTGCCTACAAATTTATCATTTCCAATTCAATAACTTGAAAGTAAGAAAAGTTCATGTGGAGAATTGCAAATCATTCCTTCTTTTGAGGTCATTAACAGTTTTTGTAGACTTATGTGCAGAAGCATAAACAAAGAGAGCAAGACAGGAAGCTTTACATGTTCATGATTAATTTTACATCATTTTACACAGCATGAAAATGCTGATTGGAATAAAATAAAGTAAAATTGGGCATACCGTCATGTGCTTTCTCAGCTGTGTCCAAAACCTGCCCAGTTTCAGCACTTAACCACTGTAATGTTGAACCATGAGTGGCTGCCAATATCCTTCCATCAGGTGAAAGACTGAGACGATCATATTGCAAAGTAATGCCACTTGAATCATGAAGTGGAATAGGGAACACCTTTAAAGTTTTGGGGTCCTCATCAAGATGGTATCGAACTTCAAAGAACAAATAAAGAGGGTCAACATAAATGAAATTAAGCAATTACTATTACAATAAAAAGAGGAAAATAAACAATTGAGACTCTTAGTGACAAGGACTGTGCAGATGAACAACTTTAGGCAGATTTAAAGATCCTTTTTACAACAAAATTACCAATATCCAAGAAAATCTTGTTTTCTATAACTATTATAAGTTATAACCTTTGCATTTTTGTTGATTAGCTATGTTTGCCTACGAAACAAATTACTAAATGGCCAAATTTGAGTGATCTGCAACTACCAAATAAAAAGGAATAGACAAAGATATAAATAAAGCATTTGGAACTGCTAATGAGGTTTTTAAGAGTTGTAGTCAATCAGAAAGGATTCATGATGGAATAGAACTCCACGCCCTGGTTTTATGTGAGGCAGTTCAAACAAATTTGCATATCTCGTTCTTACATGTGGCAGTTCAAACAAATTTTCATATATTGAGTAGAAGCAAGCACAATGCATGTTAAACAATTGAAGGCAACTACAAAGGAGTGATGATGCAAGCATGTGCCAACTTAGAAAACACATGTCAGCAGCGTATGCAGATGCAATTTGAGAGGAGTGAAAATTCAGGGAAAACTGAAATCTTCCTCAAACGTCCGTGAGAATAGTCTGGAAAATCGTTCTTCTTCATCTTGGAAATGGTTCAAAGGATGTTTTCCAAAATATAGTGGCAAGTTTCTTGACCTCATGGCGTCTGAACAGCTAACAAAAGACTATAGTAAAAGGGTATTTGGGCAAAGATGATGATGACAGTGGTATTAACATGTCAAAGTTTTTACCTTGTAGTTAGTCCTACTTTGGTTACCAAAAATGCAACCATCAAACTGCTATAGAAGAAGTAATCAAATATTCTTGTTTCACCCAAGTCAAAGAGAGTGGTGGTGGTAAATGATGCTTGTGTGTTTTGGAGTTTTTTTTAGCATGGTAAACCACCACTATAAGAGTGAGCCAGGACAAAAATTCACAGCTTCATAGGAAGAAGCATGAAGAAAGGTAAAATCCATCACAAACAGAATACCATCTATGAGGATGATGAACAATTGTATTAAGAAGATAAAAAGTTGGAGCTTTGTAACCACAAATGAACTGATAGTTGACCAAATTATGAATTTGACTTGCAGAGCTGCAGTTGATGATGATCCTCGAGGCATTAATCATAGAATCAAGGAAAGAACTGGCTTTCAAAGGTTCCTATCAGTTCAAAACCCTGAAGGTCCCACAGAGTCCAAGGATGCGGCGGCACCCAGAGCAAGTCTTTTGTATGCGAACAAATGTTTTCTACAGTTCCCACCAATTCAAACTCATCAAACACCAATAAGATATTCTGGGGCAATGTCAGGACCACTATATGTCATCAAGTCTCATTTTTTCCATCAATACATTTCAATCATAACCTCTCCCATCATAAATCTCCTCATAGCCACTAAATCAAGGTTGTTAAGCAGGAAAAGGAAATAACTTCTTTAGAGGATGTATTGGTTACAGAATAGCTTTTTATATTTGGTCAGACGCTAATTCAAGAAATTCCTTCGAACCAAATCAATATAAAAAATGTAAGTCTACACCTAGAATAGCTATTGGCCATCAAACTTCTAACCAAATTCCAATTCGTCCAACCAATTCCCTTAATGTATTGAGATTAGAGATAAAGGGGTAACCTTTCATTCTGCAAATGAGATTCAAGAAGAGGTTTCAGTTCGCAGGAGGATGTCGAATCCGAAGCAAGGTCGAGGAAGATATAAGTGCATCTTTGCAAACATGACATCTTAAAAGTCCCATGTGCAAGGAGATGGAAGATTGTTTACATGTTTTCTTACACAAAAGGCTTAATTGGGTTCACTTAAGGGTGGATTAAGAGTGCTGTTTACCAGGAAATTCAAAGATTTCTCTGGAAAATGCTACAAAACAGACAAAATCAAATGCATTTCAGAGTCATGCATCCAATTTCGAATTCTAGTAGAAGTCTGTCCTGGACCCAGCTGACTTTTTTTTTCCTTTCTAAAAGGAGGAAATACAATAAGTATTTTTTAAGTGTGTGGGCATATTAGCTTTAAATAGACAGTATTTCTCTCAGTTGTTTCCATCTGATTGACAGACTCCCTGAAAACCAAACACCTTACAACAAAATAAATCAAAATACCGCTAAATTTGAGCTTCAATAGTATAGCTGACATCATGAGAGTTTAGCAAAAGTACATAACAAAAATTCAATATGATACATACCATTGATGTTCCATATTCTTATTGAACCATCCTTGGATGCTGTAATTATTTGTTCCGAACTAGGAGCAAAGCACAACCAAGTCACAGCACTCTGCAAATCAAAATAATTAGGCCAGAAAGTTATTTAAAGGATAACAGTCAATAACAAAGTAACTTTATAATAAGAACTAAAAAAAAAAAAATCAATTGAAATAGTAACATGCAAATTCTTTTAAAATATACCAAAATTTTAAATCCATAACTAGTGGATTCTAAGGAAAAATACATTAAAATACAACTGCAGAGTTTCAGAAATCTCGTGCAGCAACACTCTCTCTCACATGTTTCAATCTTACGTTTATGTTTGTTGATTGTAATTAACATTCTAAACCAGGGTTTGCCTCTTACTGACTACTGAGCTAGTAACCAACAATATGACCCAGATCTGATCCAAACTATAGTGGAGACATTTAAATGCAATAGCAACCCAACAAGGTGGATTTAGGGAAAAGGTGGAAATTTACAATCCTCAATGAAAATGGGAGAGGCCATGAACATAATTAAACTTAGATTCAAAGGAAACGGTCAAAAAAATTTCATAACAGTTAAAAATATAGTTTTATTTTTCTTATATATTGAGCAGATGTAGATGAATGTATATAAATGAGCGGGATTCTGAGAGTTAACATTTCAATTTGATTATCATTAGTTAATTGAGTGCAATTCCATTTTCTAACTTCTGCTGTCTGATACATTTTCAAACTTCTGCTGTCTGATACAGTGTCTAGGTTCCTCACAAACATGCATCTTTTTTTATATGAAACGCGATGTAGCTAATGACGTAGGTAACAAGGGAGTGTGAAAATAACACATTTAAAGTTTAAAAGTCATTCTAGTAGTTATAGAACTTATGAGATATTGCCACACACCCTATGTCATAAACCATCTTTAGTTTTAATAAGTTACTTCATAACTTACATATGCTGGAAGTATCATTCAATCTTCATTTACACATTGAAGAAGCATGTAAAAAATGAAAAACAAACCTTATGTCCCTTGAGCTGCATAACTTTAGAAACCTCCTTGACTGAAGCATCTTTTGAGTATACAATCTCCCACACCTGTTGGATTAGACACAAAGCAAAATGGCAATCTGTTAGTTGAAAAGGCTAACAAATTACCTAAATGTTCATCAAAATTTATTTTCCCTTTTCATATAGGAAATAAATATCTCACTACAAACATCTTAATTTTAAAGAAGCTAAGATTCTTTAATTCCCCAGCTTCAAGTATTTGGACCCTGCTTGCCATTTGCACATTATTTTCCCTTCCAAGTTTTGAACTCCCAGATTATATAAAATAATGTGCATCAAAGTTACATGGCAGCACTAATGATTCTGCATTCGATATGCTATTGCCGTGGAAAACTTCTCTAACATCCTCACGAATTGGCCATTTAACTCATGAATTAGGAAATCACCTTCACATCAGCGGTAAAAGCTGCAGCAGCAATAAAACGCCCATTTGGAGATATGGTGGCCATGTTGTTTTTGAGCTGATTACTGTCAACATTTCCCAAGACTTTCCCAGTTTTCCCATGCCAAACTATGATATCAGTCCCTGAAAAATAAAAGGTAATCAGAAGAAATTTTCATGATATAATAAATATTCATTAGGATTTAGGTAGGCCCGCTTATTCAATCTTTAAATCACAACAATTTAATATTTAAACCCAGGATTATAAAAACGAGAACAGAAAAGTTGGTTAATTAAGGGGAGAGAATATCATGCAATGCAAAAGAGAATTCAGTATCAAGTACCAATTTCTCTAATAAAGAAAAAGAAAAAGGTAGCAACTTAATATACAAATTTGATCAATGACATGCTTGACCATGATAACTAGCCTAGCAACAATTGGAATTATTGAGGAAAATAGATAACAAAAGAAAAAACCATCCTAGCAACAATTAGAAGTCGTAGGGAGGTAAATCCACTGGATAAATTAGGAAATACCTTCCGAGCATGAGGCAATAACTGTACTCCCATCAGCACTGCCGTAAGTTGCCTTAGTTCCAACTAGGGTGATAATAGCCTTTTTATCATGGACTTTATGATGTTCCCATTTGATTTCTGGGAGAGGAAGCTTGGGTTGCTTCTTAGTTTCGTCAGCAGATTTGGGGTTTCCTTCTCCATACATATATAAAGAAGAACCATAAAGAGTTTGGGTAGCCACAACTAGAGAGTCATCAGAAAATGCAATTGCTGTCGGATGACATCCAGCAGGTAAATTAATTCTCAGAAACCTACATAAATTTGTGGAAAAAAATATAATTGAGAGGAAATGAGGAAATAGATGTGCATCATTGATAAATGAGGTGTTAAATGGCAAGATCAAGGGTGCTTGAGATTCATACTTAAAGCTTTTACTCGAAGCATCATCCAACTTAAATACTCTGACCACTCCATCACTACAAGCTGTATGCACAGAGAAAATGTCAAGACTAAGCAGAACACAAACAGAACATCTTCCTGCATTCTGATGCAAATGAACGTGCAAGTGAAAATGATTTGAATTGCTCTAATGAACCTCAAAAAAGTGCACAGGTCGAACATACAAATGTGTAATATGGTGTATATCAAGCCAGGCAAACATTAACATTACCAGTTGCCAAATTACGTCCGTCAGAGGAAAAAGAGAGCCCTGTGACAGAATCACCATGACCTTTCAAAGTATTCACATCCAATGGATGATGTCTCTTGATTGCATCCTACATTTCAAAATCAAAATCATTAAGAGATACACTGAAATCATCTCAACACATCTTGTCTGATCATACATTTCACAAAAAAGACTATCCACTGTCGGAGATAACCACTGACAGAAGCATTTGAGAGACTTATTCTAATCATACATTCCACATTTAAAAAAATCAGAACACACAACCCTTTTTTTTTTTTTTTTTTTTTTGTTTTAATCGAACATTTCACAATAGAAACAATCAGGGGAAGAGAGCAGACATGGAACAATAATAATAAAAAAATAATAAAAAAAAGGCCCTTGATCAGATCATACACGTAAGTAATGAGAGAGACAATCTTGTCCGTCAATTGTTCTAATAATAATGAATTTCAAAAAGAGAGGAAATGAGGTGACATGAACAGCTTGTTCAGGTCATACACTTCGCAATTTCATAGACTTTTTCAATAATGCAATTTAGGAGAGTGAGATATAGAGAGAAAAATCAGCTAAATTTGCCCTAACGCAGAGAAAAAAGAAAATCAGCTGAATCAATTGTTCTAATCATGCATCTCACAATCATTTAGGCATACATGTATACATATATATATGTGTGTGAAATGTGTATAAGCAAGACATAGAAAGAGAAATGGGGGCGAACCTTATCTGCGGCATGAGAGTGAGGCTTGGAGTGAGATTTCTTGGAGGTGGGTTTGGGAGGCTTATGATTGGGTTGAAGAGCCTCTGGTGGTGCGATTGATTCAACTTCTGATTTTCTATTGCGGAAGTAGTTCCCGAACAGAATAATTGCGATCACTGCTCCGAGAAGAACCGAGAGCACCGCAGCTGAAAGAATTGGATCCATTTTTTCAAGATTTGGATGAGGTTTAAGTCGATGATGATGAACTCCTCTGGATTTTGAAACCCTTCGATTTTAAGTGTATATATATATAACGCTATCTTTTCTTTTCTTTGTCCTTCTTATTTTTAGAATAAACTGCCTGTTAATATCAATTTATTATTATTATTATTATTATTATTTATTTTTATTATTTTTTTGTGTCAAGTTGTAGTCAAAGTGTCGAGCGAGTTATTTCAAAATTTGAAAGTCAATTCGTTATTTTTTTTATCCCAAAGTTTCAATATATTTTTGTGAAGTGTGATCTATTTTTCATTGTAAAAAAAAAAAATGGCAAAAAATACAGTATTATTTTTCATTTAAAAGTGTAAAAGTTATAAAAAGTGTTGGGAAATGATCATTATTTGTTTTTTTTTTTTTTTTTTTAATACACTTTATTGTGATGTGTTTGAAAAAGTAGGAGCAAAAGAAAAGGGAAGATATTTATTGTGTTTGTATAAATAATGAGCAACTACAATTTTTTAATTTTTATTTTTGAAAAAATATATGTAATGGACAGTAAGAAAAAGGAAAGAAAATGAATGTTTCAATGTGAGTTGATTCAATGGATTATCAATAAGAGAGGCTTCATTGAGTGTAGAGAGATTATATAGTATCTTAGAAGAGAGTCGAAAATAGAGTAAATTATATTTTGGTGACTAAAATTAAATATAATTGTTTGATCTTAGAGTCAAGAAAAGGTGAATAATAATAAATGTTGAAACTTAATTGATATTAAATGACCATTTGAGGATAATTTGGTCAAAAACACTTAAAGTTTTGATAGACATTTTAAAAATAAATTTTAGATACTAAAATTGCCATCTAATATAAATAATAAGTCATTGAATTTATCCTCCTACTCTCTTTCTCTCTAATCCAACATTTTCTTTTTTTCTTTTTACTCTCTAATTTACTAATTTAAAAAAATTAACGTTTCTTTATCAACATTATCTATTTTCCACCATTTATCTATTTTTCAAGGCTCTCCACCATGAACGCTCATAACATTTATAGTGGCAAATCATATTTTTGAGTTTTGAAACACCCATTAACTGTTGGCAAAATTATGAACGCTCAATTTACATGAAAGCTCAATTGTCATTATTTCTTAAACTATAACTAAGTAATATTTAAAAAATTCTAAAAATTACAATCTTATATCTTAAGGAAAATCTCTCAGACAAATCAACTTATAAAGTATAATAATTATACTTTGAAAATAATGAATAAGAAGAAAATTTACAATTTTCTCGTCCTGTCTCTTAGAACCTTGAAGAAACAGATAAAAAACATCCGTCCTCAGTTCTCTACTTCTCTCTCATCTTGGTCTTTTCTTCAGAGACTCACCTTAATAATCTATCGTCTTTTTGTTAATCAATTTAAGTAAGTGTTTATTTAGGTTAATGTTGTTGGGAAACGTGCAAGTTTTAAAAAAATTTCGAAGGATTTTGATTCATAAATCTTGATTCATCACAGAGAGACAAGTTTTATGCAAAAATAAAAATATGATATATCATTCAATTAATGGATTAAATACTTACATCAAAGGTTTGAGTAAACCTTTAAATATTTCCTCTAAAGTGAATGTTCTCACTTATTGTAGATCCCTTAGCAAAATGCCTTCTCCTTGGATCTCCATCTTCTTGGTAATTGTTTTACCTTTAGGAATCACTCATAAGCCTCCATGAATGACCTTAAAAAACTAAGCTTATGGGAGCCTCCATTAGATGAGAACATAAACCCTAATTTTCTAGAGAGAGAAAATAAATTCATTTTTCCTTCTTCTAAAAATCACCCCTAAAATATACCTAGATCACGTATATTTATAGGCAACATAACGATAAAGAAAAGGAAACAACAAATCATTCTCAATCTCTAATTCATATGTCTCAAATCTAATATGATTCCAATATCAAGTTGGGCTATGAGTGAAAATCCATTGGGCCTATTATTTTATTGGCTACAATGAATTAATAATTGGGCCGGTCCATGGACCCAATTCAATTAATTCATAAATTAATTCTACTCCACTAAAAGAAATTAATTGAACTCTAATTAAATAATAAATAACCTCTAAGTCAATGTTGCACTTTGACCCCTCTATGCATAATTAGTTATCGGATAAATAAAGCCATCAATTCGACTACTTAATTAATATATTTATTTTGGTACCATTGACTATTTCTGGCTCGATCACAATAAAACATTTGTTTGACAACAATAATAATTTAAATAAATAAATATATAATAAATCATTTTGTCTAAAAACACACGAAGGCCTTCGAATTTACTTTGTGATCAACCATAATCAATACAAAATAAATACAAGTAGCAATGGTGCAAATATTGAAAATATAACCCTCTAACTATTAATTACATAACTACCGAAAGTGTCGGTCTAAGGATCCCGAAGAATCCGCCGAACAAATCAAAGTAATTATTAATTAATAAAAGAGTCTATAATTTTCTCATGCTTAAGAGTCAAATGCCATGACGGTGATAGGGAGCAATTGCATACGATGACTCTCGCAATATATCTCAACCTAACGCGGATCCAGTTCAAATCTTAATTAATTATGAGTCAATCCATAATTACCGACTATGAACTACTTATGATTACTATTTATATATCATGCATTGATTGCCATCACATACATATATATAAATATCTCTTGTAATCAAATGGACACTATCAATTCTATAATGAATCGAAATATAATACATTGAATTCACCAATTGTATAAAACATAAATATTTCAGAAACGTCAGGAACATATGTCACTTTTATCCAAACAGGAATTTGTTATGCTAGGGCATATAAATCCCAACAAATGTAGAGGGTAAATTTGTCCACTTACATAATAATATATTATAAGAAGGCTATTTAGGTAATAAACCATCAAATGGTCACTTAAATCAATCAAGTTTCAACATTGGTCACTATTCACCTTTTTTTGACTTTAAGGTCATTATAGAGCAATTATGTTTAATTTTGGTCACTAAAATATAATTTTCCCTATAAAATAAGTTATGGAGTTCTTGAGAATTTTGAGGGAAAAATAAGAAGAAGAGAAAAAAAAAAAAAAAAAAAAAAAGAAGTAGTGCTATTTAGGCCAAAGTGTAAATCAATTAATAGTGTTACTTTAACACTTCGCTTTTAAAATTATTTTTAAAGAAAAGAATTATATATTAAGGAAAAAAGAAAAAAAAAAAAAAACAGAGAATAAGAAGAGTGGGCATAGTTTAAAGACGAATAATTTAGGCCAAAGTTTAAGGAAGAATTTGCTTCGTTTATAACGATTTTTTAGAACCGTTTAACTTAATTGGGCGGGGATGGTTTTTATTAGTAAAAACCCTGCCCCGGCCTGTTTATATTTCCTTTTATTAATTTATCCTTATATATATGTGTGTGTGTGTGGACATTTAAGTTAAAAGAACCCTAAATCCTAATCTAAATGATCCTAAATCCTAATCTGAACGATCCTAAATCCTAATTTCACCGTATCTTCCTTCATTGGTTTGGTTTTGCTAGATTTGAGTGCAGAAATTAAAGAAACAAATGGTGAGAGTTTGGAAGTAAACGGGGTGGGAAGGGTGCCCGCAGGGCGTAGGGGTGAAAAATCTTAAACGTGGTAGGAACGGGGTAAAAGAGTACCACGTTTAGTCGGTTTTGAGTAGACCTGTCAATGGATCGGATTCAGATCGGATCGATCAAATCCATATCCAATTTGTTAAGCAAACGGATTATCGGATTCGGATCACTAACGGGTTCTCGGACTGAGTGTCCCAATCCATATCCTATTTAGTTCGGACTCGGATCGGATCGGATCGGATTCGAAATCGGATTAAAATAATATTTACTAACATATATAATTATAAAGAGTATGATTTTATTAGTATGTATACTAAGAGATTTATTCGCATATGGATGAGAACACCACAATATTTATATATAACATTATTATTATTATTATTATTATTATTATTATTATTATTATTTTGAATTTTTGGGTTACCTCTAATACAATTCTAATAGGAGTATTGATATATATATATATATTTAAAATTATTGATAAATAATTATATATATAATTATTTATATATACAATTTCAATCGGATCGGATCAGATCAGCATAATCCATATCCGATTTGTTAAGTTAACGGATTATCGGATTCGGATCGTAACCAGGTTATCGGATTTTTTGTTTAATCCATATCCGACTAATCGGATCGGATTCGGATCGGATCCGGATCAGAATCAGGATCCGTTCCATTGACAGGTCTAGTTTTGAGTAAGGGTAGGGTGGGGTAACTTAAACAGAGATAGGAGCAAGAGAGGGGGAGGGCACACCCGCCCAAAATGGCCTCGTTGCCATCCTACTCCTACTGAAGTTAATGTAATAAAATTCACTTCAACACTTCCCCTTGCAAATTTTAAAACTAGTTTTCTAAGATATTTTAAAAATTGTTTCTATTTTTATATATATATATATTTTCTGTATTTGAGAGTGAGAAATAGTTACTGAAAACAATAATCACATAATTCGCATTAGTTAAATTCTTTAAAATTTGCATTTTGATAATTTTAGCTCAAACTCAATACCATTCTTTATTCATTTTTCTACCGTTTTCATTTTGTGTGCAACTCTAAAGATTTTCCATTCTCTATGAAAAGAGGAGCCTCCACGTGTCTTCCATTTTTCCACATGTAAATGCATCTTGGAGTTAATAAGCACAAGGCATAACAAAAATTATTCGCAACTCTAGCTTGTATTAGCTGACCCTTTTAGCCTCAGATGTAGGAAAACAGAGGAAAAACAAATGGAATCCTTTCAATAATGCATGAAGTAGAATCCATTCCTATTAGCGAATGGGATTCTTTCAATAATGCATGAAGTAGAATCAATTCCAGCAAAATTAAATATTAGATGCTACTACATTAAAGTTTATATATACTGGAGAGTAAGAAAAGGAAAGAAAATGAATGTTTCAGTGTGAGTTGATTCAATGGATTATCAATCAGAGACGCTTCATTGAATAGAGAGAGATTATAGTGTTTTAGAAGAGAGTGAAAAATAAGCAATACAGTTCTTGAGAATTTTGTAATGCTATTTAGACCAATCAATGTGTTACTCTCAAGGGACGGCAATTTGTCCCACGGGGGCGTGTACCCGTCCCTCACTCTGTTTATAATGATTTTAGAAAACTGTTTAACTTAATTGGACGGGAATGATTTTTATTAGTACAAACCCATACGGGGGCGGAGCAGGTTCCCCCGCCCCGTTTATATTTCCTCTTATTAATTTATCCTTATATATATATATATATATACAGATAAGTATTATAGATATGTGTGTGCGTACATTTAAGTTAAAAGAACCCTAAATCCTAAACTCAACGATCCTAAATCCTAATTTCACACACACATCTTCTAAAATTTCCTTTAACTCTCTACAAATATTTATTTTTTAAGAAACACGCACCCTACTCACATACACTTTGTCTTTGGGGACTCGAACCCTCACAATCCATTCTGTAAAGTAGAGGAGATAGTAGACCCTTGGTTGTATGTATGAATTATGAAGTTCATGTATTTTTCTTTTAAAAAAAAGCATGTATTTCCCTGCCACCAAATATTGTAAATTTGAACACAGAACAAATTATATCACTCAGATTCAGGATTTAAACCATTCATACAACTTTCATTATTATGCAAATGCACACTCTTTGTACAAAATGTTTAATAGACATTTTTTTTTTTTTTCGACTCCATCCTTAAGAAAATTATTTGTACCAAAGCACATGTATTCCTCTGTGACATACTCTTTCATGTCTTTAGGTTGCAAGAAAGTCTTCAAAAATGCATGCATGCATGTTGTAATAGGCGGCCAATTTGTAAGAACGTTCTGCCACGAAGAGAGATGGAGATTTGCATGATGTGTTGCACGTTATGAGTCGAGGGAAGTTCTAGAGCTTTCTAAATTGATGTGGAAATTGTGAAGTATTGTAAAAATGGTTGAAAATTTTAAAAATATTGAAGAGATTATAAATATTTGTAGAAAGTTAGAAGAAAATTTAGAAGATTAAGGAGTTTTGTAAGTTGTAAATATCTTGTTGAGTTTTACACTAGAGGATGCCTATAAATAAGATGAGGCCAACAAACTTCAAATTGAGAGGGCCTAGGCTCGTGAAGTGATCGACAACCATGGTAACTACACATATTCAAGCATCTGTATAAGTTGCCATGCCCACAAGCCCACCAAATGAGCATTCTTAATGCAAATATTAATGTATAAAATCACACAAAACCAATATACTATTGAAATTTTAGTTTGTGCTTTGTATTCTTTTGAGTCTAATAGACTATGAAAACTAAGGCGTTACTTGGTTTGCCAACTCTGAAAATGTTTTTAAGAATAATTTTCATAGAAACAAAAAAGAATACAATTTTCAGTACTTGGTAGAAAAAACTACAAAAATAATTTTCAGAAAACAAAAACTCATAAAACTAATTACTTGTATATACTGAAAATAGTTTCATGAAAACTAAAGAGTATTGCATATCACTCATTTATTTATTTTTTAAATTTTATTATAAGTATTAGATGTGTATTAGTCTTAAATATTCTTAAATTAACACAAATTGTATAAATACAATATTGAAGTTTTTTTTAAAAGGGAGGAGAATAATTTTATTGAAGTTCTTCTAAATTCGAAGTATACAGAACATGGGAGTTGAAAAAATTAACATAATATCTCACAATTTAGATGTTTTCAGTGCATCACCAAATAAAGATGAATAAAAACTTTAGAAACAATTTATTGAGGATTGCACTAGAAAAAAATATTTAACATATTAACTAGGAAAATACACAAAATATTGAGTATATTGACATTCTTACAAATTTACACTCTACACGACATTCATTTTACAAAATTCTTTTCATTATTTCAGTTACCAAATTAATTACTTACAAAAAATAATAAATATTGCCCAGCTTCCAATAGACCATTATTAGCAAGAGAGGATTGCATTAGGAAAATATTATAAATATTTTACTAAATACGAAAACTTTAATTCTTTTTTGTGACTAGTGGATTTTTATTTTTTTAACCTAATTTTTTTTCTCCGTGTTTTCACACAAACGATAACAATTATGAGAAACACTGAGAACACCTTTTAGTGGTTTCTCAGAAAACTGAAAACAACTGTACAAAAAACTCTAGCTCTGCTTGGTTCAGTAGTTTTCTGAAAACTATTTTCTGGAAACTCAGTTATAAAAATGCTTGTTTTCGTCTTTTATTATTCTCTGAAAACTGTTATCTATTTTCTAAGTTTCCGAGAACTGTTTTCAGAGTTACAAATCAAGCTGCACTTTTGTAACTCCAATTTTTCAAAAACCATTTTTTAAGAACTGCTTTTCTAGAACACATCCAAGTAGAACTAATAACCAGTTTTTGGATTTTTTTAACTATCGCAACATAAAACTATTTTGAGAGTTCTAATCCAAGCAAGGCCTAATATAGTATTTAAACTTTAGTTTGTGTTTTGTTTTGGAGTCTAATAGACGATGAAAACTTTAGAAACACTAATTGTGGTCAATTTTGTAACTTCAAGCTAATTTAATATATAAAATATTTATTTATTAGGGAGTTGATATTCGCAATCCACTTCTCTACACTATATTCTTAAAGGAAATGACATTTCTATAATTAATTTTATAAATAAATAATTTTTTTTTTAGAATACCACAATTACCCTTTCAATTATGGAAAGATATTTTCCTCCCCCTCTCTCCCCAATTAACTTTTCTATCTTTTTCATTCAATTTAGGCATTATAAAATTATATAGCCTACGGACTGGACCAATTATTCAAGCTCGAAGTTTCTCTCACCTAGGGCTTACAAAAGTATCTTAGAGTAGAAAACCTCCTAACCTGAAGCACCCTCCCAAATCCCTCACAGGCAAGCTTCACCATCTGTGTCAAACCCTATTCTTAATCCTCTAAAACCACCATTCAACCCACCATATCACCATCACCAAGATAACTCTCTCCACCCACACTATTCTCCACAAAAAACTATAGTGCAGAAAACCATCACATACAATGTGCTCTATACTGAAGTTTACTCTTCCTGTAACGACCTCACCTTGGCCAGACACAATATTGTCCGCTTTTGGCTCACCCAGACCAGAGACTTCCGAGGGGGTCACCCATCCTGGTACTACTCCAAATTAAGCACGCTTAACTATAGAGTCTGATGGGTTCACGGCCATCACGACTTTAAAACGCGTTGTGTCATAGAAAGGTGTTGAATCTACATATAACACTTGCCCCATCCACACCCAGACGATGTGAGATTGTACACCTGTAGCTCGCCCAGTGTGGTAGCCTACTGGTGCCCCCTGCACACGCTCACACACACCCGCCCACAAGGTCGCCACAATCACCCCCCCTTTGGGGCCCAACGTCCTCGTTGGCCACACTTCCGGCTGGGTCAGGCTCTGATACCATTTGTAACGACCCTCACCCTGGCCAGACACAATATTGTCCGCTTTTGGCTCACCCAGACCAGAGACTTCCCAGGGGGTCACCCATCCTGGTACTACTCCAAGTTAAGCACGCTTAACTACAGAGTTCTGATGGGTTCACGGCCATCACGGCTTTAAAACGCATTGTGTCATAGAAGGGTGTTGAATCTACATATAGCATTTGCCCCATCCACACCCAGACGATGTGGGATTGTGCACCTGTAGCTCACCCAGTGTGGTAGCCTACTGGTGCCCCCTGCACACGCTCACACACACCCGCCCACAAGGTCGCCACACTTCCATCCCACCTTCTCATAATGGGAAAACCCATTCTCATTTCACTACACCCACCACAAAACCAATCAGGATTCTATCCTCCACCTCCAACTTCCTACCCAAAAACCTTCAATCACAACAGGAAAAAATCGCTTCAACAACAAAGCATGCTATATTCCTAAACTACATCCCACTACAACACAATCTCCCTCATACCAAGATACCTTTAAACCAGCAAAAAACTAAAATCACAAACAAATCTCCCATCATTTCAAGAAAGGCAAAACCATCCTCACACAACTCAAAGCACACTAATCCAGCATCAACCCATTCCTACCTTCCAAGGAACTTTAACCCTCTTTTATATAACTCCCCAGGTCATCAAATTGAAAGGTTGCAGGAATAACTTGAATGGTCTAAAGAGAACTTAGGGAGATCGATGGACATGCACTACAAAAAGAATAAGATCATCTCAGAACTCAAAGCTGAAGTTGCCAAGCTTCTATCAGAGAAAGGTCAACTACATCAACCATCTACATCTCCAGAGGCTGATTAACCAATACCCCCCATCACTACTACCACTAGGTCTGTCACACCAACTCCTTAAGCTCATCCACAGCCACCAAATCCCACCATCACCACCACCAGGTCTACCACAGCAGCAGAGGCTCATCCACCATTGGAAGTCTCAGGTTCGAATTTAAATTTGAATTTCAAATCTTTAAGAATAGTCAATTCACCCCTACAGGCACTTATACTGACTATTTCCCAAAATGGAAAAAACAAAACCAACTTTCCACATGGTCCCAGCTCACCACTTATTATTCACCATGAAATTGTTGACCAACCAGATAAAGTCCCATCACATGTATTGCCATCAGGTTCTGCAGATGCTTTACCAGCTATGTCCAATCCCAATCAACACACAACTCCACACCCACCATTACAGCCTAACCACCAGCAGCAGACAAAGACTTGGTCCAATGTAGTCCAACAAGGAACAAATAAAATGAAATTTGAATACATTGCTCTACTCACTGATTGCTCAAATATCATTCACTTACCAAAAGAGGTCGTAGATGAAGGTCAGGATTTTTGGTCCTCCTACCATTTGGTAGGATTCTCCACACACAAAAAACTCCCTTTCAAGATTGTTCAGAGTGCTGCAACAAAACTATGGATGCCATTTGGGTTAACTGACACCATTCTTGGGGAGAATGACAAATACTTCTTCAGGTTTAAAACCACCATAGAGGTAGATAATGTTTTATCACATGGTCCATGGTCACTAGCTGGGCATCCATTTTCTACAATGAGATGGAACAAATATAATTATTCCCAACCAGTTCACTTGGGATGTCTACCTATTTGGACCAAGATTTTCAACATACCTCCTAACTACTGGACTGCTAAAGGGCTAAGCCATATTGCAAGTATGATATGTGAACCTCTCTGTATGCTGATGAAGCCACTGAATCAAGGACAAAGCTAAAGTATGCTAGAATCTGCATCAACCTCGACCTCAACAAACCACTAAAACAAGATATTCAACTCAGATTGGATGATATGTCCTTGGTGGTATTAAGAGTTGAGTACCAATGGTTACCAAAATATTGTGGCAAATGCAAAGCTCTCAACCACATAAAAGCCAACTGTCCTCTCAGATACATCAATCCAGCTCATGGGAAAGGTATTGCAGTCAATCCATCTATTAGCCACACTCCTCTCAAGGATCACAGTCCTACAATCCAACCAACCACTGAATGGGTAACAGTTAGAAAAAAGAAACACAAAGGCACCACCATTGCCACAAAACCTCCCACACCACCCACTGCCAAGCCAAATACTTCTAACCAATTCTCTCCACTTAACCATCAAATCCAAGACATAGACATCACAAATCCCACAAACAACCTTACTTTACCATCACAACAAACTCCATACTCAAATAACATAAGGGTCAGTAACTCCATCACTGAATCAAACTCTTATACCACATCCCTCTCAACCCCTCATTCCCCCTATGTAGCAGGAAGCTTAACTTCTCCTCACTAAAAACAATACTATCCACCTCTCATAAGCAAACCATTTCCTCTATGCCACCACCTCACTATCCAACCTACTCCCCTCACCATACCACTGGTACCCCAGCTACATTCCCCCAGCAAAAGAAGCATAGGAAAACAAAACTTATCATGGAATTTCAAGGGGGTCACAACATTGTTAGTCCAAAAGATTCCCCACTATCTCATGTCAACAAGACCATTCCTACCTCCATCCAAACACTATCTTCACTGACTGATCCTGGCAGTAGCAACCAAAGGATAATGACAATCAGAAGCTTGAAGAAACATGCAAGGTTGAAGGAGGCCACAATCACAGGGTTGATGCCAAAGGGTTACTCAACTAGCCCAAAGCATCTTCGAAATCACTTCTCTTCACCCTTTCCATGATTTCCCTCCTCACATGGAATATTTGAGGGTTGAATCAACCCTCTAAACAATCAGAGATTAAGAAAATAATCTCTGATAAAAAACTTGCTCTAGTTTCCATTGTGGAGATTAAGGTAGCCCAACAGAATGTGGCAGCTATACACAGGTACATAGCTCCTACTTGGTCTATTACAGGCAACTACTCTTTCTATGAGTTAGGAAGAATTTGGATTATCTAGAATCCAGATATCATCAATCTCACTGTTTTTGATTGTAATAGAAAGGCAATCCACTGCTCTATCTCAATCATTGGTCAAAATGTGTCTTTTTTCACTTCATTCATATATGCTGCTAATTGTGTGGTTGAAAGACAGACTCTGTGGGATGATATCACCCACCATGCAAAAATCTTTGCACAAGCCCTTTGGTTGTTAATGGGTGACTTCAATGCCATCCCTAATATAGGAGAGAAACATGGTGGTTGCAGAAAATGGAGCAAAGCTATGACAGATTTTAAGGATTGTCTTCAAAATGCTGAGCTTGAAAACCTTAAATTCTGTGGTATACTTTATTCCTGGTCCAATAAAAGCATGAGGGATGCTTGCATTGCAAAGAAGCTTGATAAGGCTCTTGTAAACCAGAAGTGGACATTAACATTCCCAGTCTCAAAGTGCAACTTCCTTACACCAGGCATCTCTGACCATAGTCCAATATTGGTAGTCCAATATTGGTTACAATTAAGCTCAATTTTCCAAAAAAACAAGTTCCATTCAGATTCTTCAATGCTTGGTCTTCTCATAGCAATTTCTCCTCCTCAGTTCAAGGTATTTGGAGCACCTATATTAAAGGTACATCAATGTTTCAAGTTGTTCAAAAACTTAAACTGCTAAAACCTGTCCTTAGGAGCACTGGTGGCAAAGAAGCTTCAGAAATTGATTCCAAATTATATGTTGTCTAACTTGAACTTCAAGCTTGCCAAATGGATCTTGATTCAGCCCCTGGTGACACCACCCTCAGAGACTTGGAAAGGGCTCTTATAATAGATTTCTTGAGACCGGGTAAAATCCAATAAGATATCCTAAGGCAAAAGTCTAGAATAACTTGGTTAAAATTGGGGGATTGCAACTCATCTTTCTCCCACAGGTTACTCACTTCAAGGAATAACAGGAAGAAGATTAGTTCCCTCTCCTTAGATGATGGACAAACAATCCATGACATGGAGGACATCAAACTACAAGTTATCAATCATTTCCAGTACTTGCTAGGACAGCCACCACCCACAACATACCACATCTCTGACCTAGCCCCTTTCATAACCAAACAAGTTTCCATTGACCTACATCACTACCTTGAAGAAATACCATCATCCTTGGAAATTCAAACTTGTATGCTGGGACTTAACAAGGACAGAGCCCCAGGTCCAGATGGCTATAATGCATTATTTTTTCAAAAAGCTTGGAGTATAATTGGTAGGTCTGTTACAAAGACAATCTCAGAGTTTTTTAGGAGTGGCAAGCTACTAGCAGAGGCAAATAGTACCTACATTGCCTTGGTCCCTAAATGCCAAAACTCAACCACACTTTATAATTACAGACCTATTTCTTATGTGAACACTCTTTATAAATGTATTTCTAAGTTGCTTGCAACAAGGTTACAGTCAACACTACCCTCCCTTATTGACCAATCTCAATCAGTATTTGTTCATGGTAAGAGGATCTCAGATCCCATTCTCCTAGCACATGAGTTGCTCAGAGGTTATCATAAGCATGATAGACCTGCAAGATGTGCAATAAAAGTGGATCTCAAGAAGGCTTTTGATTCAGTAAAGTGGGATTTCATTATTCACTGCCTAAGTTTACACAACTTCCCACCAAAGTTCATTTCTCTCATCAAGGCTTGCATCTCTTATCCCTCCTTCACAATTGCTCTTAATGGTGAATTTCAAGGCTTTTTAAAAGGGCTTAGTGTCTTAGACAAGGGGATCCAATCTCCCCTTTCCTTTTTGTAATTGTCATGAATGCTTTCTCCTTAATAGTCAGCAACTATGTGAGAATGGTGTCCTCTTTTAAATACCACTGGACGTGTAAACAACAAAAAATAACCCACTTGTCCTATGCAGATGACTTGCTACTTTTCTGTCATGGAGATATATGTTCAGTTTTAGTCCTCAAGTCTGCACTTGACCTCTTTTGCTCTATGTCTGGCCTTGACATATCAAAGAGTGAAGTCTATCTCTTTGGAATCAATGATCATACGCAGCATGATATCACCTCACTACTGGGAATTGAAGTAGGGACACTTCCAGTGAGATACTTAGGTGTACTATTGATCTCCACTAACTTAAAAGCTCAATATTGTAGATTATTGGTAAGCAAGATCACTCACAGAATCAGTAATTGGACCTCAAGTTCTCTTTCCTATGCAGGTAGACTCCAATTGATTAAATCTGTTTTGGTCTCCATACAAAACTATTGGTGCAATATTTTCATATTACCAAAGGCTGTCATCGATGAACTTAACAAGATTTTTAGGAGATTTCTCTGGTCTAGTCCAGAAATGAAGTCTTCTAGCTCTAAAGTGGCTTGGAATAGGGTATGCAGCCCTCAAAATGCTGGTGGGGTTAGGGATCCCCAACTTGGAAATTACAAACAAGGCAAGGATAGCTAGATTCATTTGGGAACTCTTAACAGATGAGTCAAACAGGCTTTGGATAATGTGGTGCCACTCTCAACTCTTTAAGTCAAGGAACCTATGGACACTAAACTACCCTCAACCTTGCTCCTGGAGTTGGAGGAAAATCCTTTAACTAAGTACTCTACAAGACTGCTCATCAAGCGCTCCATAGGCAATGGTGCCTCAACATCATTTTGGTGGGACAACTGGGCTCCTGGTGGTCCATTGTGAACAAGATTTCCAATTAATCTACTTACTGAGGGTGGATTCAATGAGGCTACAACAGTGGACTATTTCATAACCAACAATGATCGGAACTTTCCCCCTATTTTAACCAACTCGATTCCTGAATTGTTAACCCTTCTTGCTCATTGTGTACACAGATCAAACACTAAGAGATGGACAGCTTCACCAACAGGGCTTTACTCCTTTAAGCACACCCTTGCACACCTAGCAGGTGAATTCCCCACTGTCCCATGGCATAATCTTGTTTGGCAATCTCCCACCATACTAAGAATGAAATTCAATCATTGGCTGGCTGTTCAATCTAAATTGCCTACTCTTGACAGCAAATCAATGGCTAAACACCATAACATTTGCTCTCTTTGCAATATGTCACTTGAATCCCATAGTCACCTATTCTTCAACTGTTCTTTCACATCCCCTCTTTGGCGTTTCATCAAATACAAGAGCAACATTCACACAGCAATTAACAATTGAGACAATTTAGTTATATGGATCAGTGATTATTATAAAGTGAATACTCCTATTAATCTACATAGGAAATTATGTTTTTCTGCTCTAGTGTTCCATACCTGAGAAAAGAGGAATGCAAGAATCTTCAAAGGTCAAAAGGCATTACAGAGGGTGGTTTGTGCAAAGATCTCATCTATTATTGCTGCAATTTTGAAATTGGGTTATCTGAGGGACTGCTCTTCCTCTAGATCGATTCTTCAAGGTTAGAATATCTCACCGTCCCACTGCAGACCTCCTCCTCCGCCGCCGGACTAGTTCTCAGCGATTTAGCCGCTTCTGTGCTACTACTGGAATGTATGTAGTGACTCCATTACACTGTTCTCACAGTGTAATGGCAGTTACAGTATCTTTGTATCTGCCCTAATATTGGGCTTGTTTGCTAGACATGTACCAGCCTTTTCTATTGTGGCCCAAAAGCCCATCTCATGTACATTATTTATATTCATATATGAAAATTGCTTTAATTTTTGAAAAAAAAAAAAAAAAACATAGCTGCGGACTAAATATCAATTTCAGAAAGGAAAAAAGAAAACAGAATTATAATAGGAATGTTAATTGGGGAAATAGATGTTACACTTATTGTCATTGAATTAGAGTGGTGTGTCAACATCTCTTCTTTTTTCATTTTCCTCTCTTATTAGTCTTCTCCACACGTGCACACTCTCTTACTATCTTTTTTGTTCAATAATTTTTTACCATTTTGTCACTAAGTTTAGCACTAACCCATCATTCTAATAAATTGAGTTGCCTAAATTCTTTTCTCATGGCATTAAGGAGGTTGCTCAGAGTGCTTTAAGTAAGTACTCATCAAGCCTTACTTCACCCGGCCATTACTAAAATAAAGAGGAAGCAGCTTAAGTTGAGGACGAGGTTGAAAGGCTTTAGATGTCCATCTTCAAAGAAAGCTTGGAGACTCTGTTCTTACATTTGGTTGCTAAAAACTGGGCCACTAAAGTTCAAGAATGTCCTTTGGAGATACCATTTTTTTTTTTTTTTTTTTTTCAATTTCTACTTTATATTCTCCTCTTTCCACATTAGCCTTCTTATTTAAAGTGTAAGTAATATGCTAGAGATTGAAAAAAAAAAAAAAAAAAAATGGAAGTGAGGAAATATTTGAAAACAAAACCCTAATCGTAACATGGATGTGCATTTGAGAGCAAAAAAAAAAAAAAAAATTGCTTTAGATCATATCCAAGGAAATCATATCATCTCCTTCAAAAATTTAATTAAAAATAATAAAGGAGGGAAAGGGAGCTTGTGTTGTCTGCAAATTAGGTAAATTGGGTAGAGAGTGGCAAGAGAGAGGCTTGTAATGGATTACTGTTGGTTTTAGGCTCCTTAAAAAAATAAAAAAAGTAGTCAATTAAGCATAATTTTCTTATAAATAAAAAATAAAAAAATTAAAGTAAGTAAAGAAGGTAAAAAAGAAAAGTTTATAGTGCAAAGGACAGTTACGATATAACGAAATAAGAGATGATGCATTTATTAGTTTAAGAATTTTTTTGTCATTTACTTTAAAAAAGAAAAGAAAAAGAAAAATATAGTATAAGTGTAGAAAAGTAAAATGCCAATATTGTCTCCTATTTTTTAACAATTTTTTTTTTTTTTTTTTTAACATGCACGTACCAGGATATGATTTGAATTTTGAAGTGGGTGAGTAAAATCTGATATCATTAATAATTATGATAAAATCAACTCTTAATCACCTAAAATTAGTTTGTCGCATTTCTTGTCATTACTCGTAGCATAATTATCATGGTCTAATTAACCATTGTGGGCACGAGTAGTGCCCAAATTATTTTAGGACTCCTCCGAATGCAATACAACTTGAGTGCATATATAATTAAGTTAACCATTACTTTTATGATTTATCATTTCCTAGTATGATAGCGCACTCTAGAGGGAAGGTGCCCAAATTGTTTTATGAATCCTAATACAGCACAACCGAGGGCATAGCACAGAGAGTTTGCTTTTCCCTTGTGCACGCACTCAATACAAATTGTCCTGTTAGCATTTCTAAATAGAAAACATATGAGGGCAAAGCAGAGAGACAATTAAAAAACAAAAACAAAAGTTTACAACATTATTAAGAAACCATACTAAGCATAAATTAGAGAAGACCCTTTTCTTTGCAGCATTGAATTGCCTCATCGTATATTTCATTGAGGCCGTTCTTGCACGTGAATCCAGAATCTAATAGCTTCTTTGATGAAAGGTTATAATATTTAAACCCTTCAGAGGAACTGCAGACATAAATGGTGGTCACTTGTATTGTATATACATGTGTGTGTGTGTGTGTGTGTGTATATATATATATATATATATGCTTGACATAGAAGAGAAAATTAATAAAAGACTGGATAAATAAACAATTAGAACTCACTCAATTTTTGGTATTTGATATTCAGGATATCTTGCTGATAAAAATTCAGACATCTCACGAACTGTTATTTCTACTGCTGAGCAAATGTACCTTCCTTTTGCCTCAGGATATTCAAGAAGGAAGATGTGTGCACTTGCAGCATCATCTACGTGCACCATAGGTGCAACAGTAAGATTTTTGTACTGATCTTTGTCACCTGCATAGATTAGAAAATTTTGTACAACAAAAATAATAATAATATAAAAATAATACATGAGTTCACTTTTTTTATAACAAAATTCAGATTTGATGGACTCCATAACTTTTGATCAATTCAACAATTTTAAATAGTTCTAACAAATTAAGAATGCAACCAAAGACAGACATATAAGAAACAACACATACCAAAAATCATAGCCAACGATGTATACACCGAACCCGGGCAACGGGGACAAATGAAGGGGCCAGTGATCATAGAAGGAATTAGTGAAACAAAATCCAACCCATTTTTTTCTGCAAACTCAAGACAAGTGTTTTCAATTAAGGTCTTAGTTATGATGTAGGATGCTCCAAAAGGCTTCAGAGCTTTAACAAAATCTACATCAGTCCACGCACTCTCATCAATTGAATCTAAACCTTTATCGTTAAATAAAACAGTGAATGCACTAGAAGTGTACACTACTCGTTTCACTGTCTTTGCATTGAGGCAAGCCTTTAAAATGCCTAGTGCCCCATTGACTCTTCTTTTGGTATCCATTTCTTCGGGTTCTTTGTCATCAAAAGCACCGGGATGAGCGACAAGAAAGACTCCCGTGCATCCTTCAACGGCTGCATCGAAACTGTCTGGCTGCTCAAGATCAGCAACAAAAATTTGGAGCCTCTCGGATGCGCCTGGAAGGTTTCTGAGGAAGCTAATGTCTCTGTTGATGTCTGTTCATATGCTAAAAATGTTACATTTTTCTGACTTGACAAACAATTGCTGTGGATGCAAGTAAAACACTACAACACAATGTTTGAATTAACTTTGTTTTTGTCGAAAGAGAACTTGAACACTTCACTACTTTCCTTTAAGTACCTAATTTTAGGTTGCTGATAATAGCATAGACATTTGACGACCATATGAATAATTTTATTACCCAAAATTGTTAAAATGGCAAATGTAAACATTGCTAATCTTGATTGGTTCTACAAAAAGAAAAAAGAAAAAAGAGAGAGAGACAGAGAGAATTGGGGGAAACACAATCAGCTCAGCCCAAGGGAAATTCTGAATCTATTCAATATGTATATTACATATATATATATATATATATATATATATATATATATATATATATATCCCCTCAATTCATGTCACTTCACTATTAACCAAGTCTGCAAAATCGATTTAATAATAGCACAACTCTTCACCACTAAACAATACTATTGGTTTATTGAAATTAAATATGTGGACTAAAAAATCATAATCTGAAAAATGATATATAAATGTTAAGTCTTGGAAAAAAATGGTATCCATAAACTTTTGAAGAGATGCAATATATACCTCTAATGGTAGTATGAACAGAGTAGCCATTTTGGAGAAGCTTCATGATCAGCCACGAAGCTAAGAACCCAGTTCCACCAGTCACACACACAACTCCCTTATCATTCCCTGCCATCTCCCTCCTCTCTCTAGATAGTTAACAAACACGAAGGAGAGGTCTCTCCGTGAAAACGTTGAATCTTTAAAAAAGATCGATGCATTATATATATATATATATATATATATATATATATATATATATATATACCCAAGAACACAAAACGACAAGATAAAGAAGTTGAGGAGGAGACTATAGCCACGCAGTGAACAAAGAGTGAACTGTACAAGTACTAATACCCTCTGATTTTGTCAAAATAACTATTTAACCTAATGAGAAATCTGATTGTGTACAAATATTGAGGTACTAAATCAACCAATTGAAAAAGAAATGGTATTATTTACTTAAATTTTCGTTCAAAAATTTATTAACATTAAATTATACGAGTGAGTCAAAATTTTATATATATATATTTTTTTGTCTAAATTACATTATCAACTTTGACTGATTTCGTGTGATTTAGTGTTAATGAATTTTTGACTAAAATTTTGACTTTATAATTCTCGTTTAGATTTGTAATTCTAGCTCAGCTTCATGATATTTTATAAGAGAGACCTCGTAGTACCATTAAAAAAAAAATGCAAATGTTCTACTTGTCTTAGATCCCTTATATTAATAGTTCATTTGGAAGGATGTAAGAAAAAATAGGTCCCACTCCAATTCATGGAAAGGCCAGTCCTGTGTGTCTTTCCTTCTCATAATACATCCAATTAATTATCTTTGTTTCTCCTTATAATGTACTCTTGCAAAATCTGATTGGAACATTTCAAAATTGTATTCATAATCTTTCAAGCCATTATTAAGTCTACACATCAGCAATCAGTTAACACAAAGCAAATTAAATTTATGTATTGAGTCAACAAATACATAAACACTCGATTACAGATTACTTAAAAAAAACACACACACACACACTCAATAAGAGCTTAACCATTCATACAACTTGTTTAGTCCAAGTAGAAAACAATTGGGTTTAGAACATTAAACCATGTAGATAGACTAGAGAAAACCCTTTTCTTTGCAGCATTGAATGGCTTCATCATACATTCCATCAAGGCCATATTTAAATTTGAAGCCAGCATCCAAGAGCTTCTTTGATGAGAGACCAGAGTATTTAATACCCCCTTCAAATTCCTTTAAGCTACTGCAGATATATATGTATATATATATATATATATATATCAGTGATCATTCTCTCTCTCTATGTGTGTGTATAAATGTATATATGTATATATAGAAGAAAAAAATGAAAAGAGTGGAGATAAATAATTAGAACTCACTCAGCATTTGGTATTTGATATTGTGGGTATCTGGCTGACAAATATTCAGACATCTGATAATTTGTTACCTCTAGTGCTGAACAAATGTACCTTCCTTTTGGATCAGGATATTCAAGAAGGAAGATGTGTGCACTTGCCACATCATCTACGTGCACCAAAGGTGCATTAGCAATAAACCTATATTGATCCTTGTCACCTACATACATGTATAGATCGATGATATATCAGAAACATTAATTGTACCACTAGAGTAGCAACAAAATTATATTGATTCTTGTCACTTCATGTATAGATCAGAAAACAGTGATTGCACAAGAAACACAGTCACATACCGAAAATCATAGACAATGATGTGTAGACTGAGCCGGGGCAACGTGGACAAATGAAGGGGCCAACAATAAATGAAGGAATTACTGTCACAAGATCCAATCCATGTTCTTCTGCAAACTTCAGAGCTGCCCTTTCTGTCAGTTGTTTGGAAATCATGTATGAAGCTGCATAAAGCTTATGTTCTCTGATAAAATCCATGTCACTCCATGTACTCTCATCCATTTCTTCTAAACCCTTGTCATTGAACACAACAGTTGATGCACTAGAAGTGTACACCACTCTTTTCACTGTCTTGGAATCGAGGCAAGCTTGTAAAATGCTTAGAGTCCCATTGATTGCTCTTCTGGTCTTGACTTCTTCAGGTTCTTTGTCCTCCAAATCGATGGGATGAGCCACGTGAAACACTCCAATGCATCCTTCAATGGCTGCATCAAAACTGCCGGGCTGCTCCAGATCAGCATTGAAAATCTGGAGCTTTTCGGGCGCGCCTGGTAGGTTTGTGAGGAAGCTGACATCTTTCTTCTTGTCTAGTGATCATAGGCCTTAAATGTTACAATTTTGTGACTTTGCACTTGACAAATGAGTACTGTGAAAGTGTGAATACAATTATGCAACTACAACACAAAGTTGAATTTTTCTTTGTTTTTGTGTTAAGAGGAAAGTGGAATTTAATTTAGTTGACTAAAAATTCTAAGGTTTGGTGATTTCTTTGAGAGGGGACTACCATGGTTTCGGACATTAATGGCATATAAGGTTGCTAAATTCGGGAACAACCCATGTTGCAGTTTTTACTCTTCTTTACCAATCAATCCATTTATATGCCTCTCTCACTACACACGCACACTAATATATACATATATCTGTGTGCGGGAGAAAGAGAATTGAGTCAAAATCAACAAATACTTTTTTTTTTCTTTCTTCCTAGTTGTTACACACACGTGCCTCCACCAAAATTCGAACCATTTCTCTTTTGAAAAGTAGGGATCTGATACCGTTAGACCACTGGCCTATTGATAATCAACAAATACTTCAACTTAAGAAAATTCAGTGGATCCAATATGTTAGAATAAAAGCTCAACTTATAATATGATCTATTTTAAAATAAGGAAGCCATCTTTTCTTTATGGCACTTTACAGAAAACCATTCTTAACAATATCAACCCTTTACCACTAAACTACACTTCAGATTTTTTTATTGATTATTATATGCTTAAAAGATCACAAAGATAAATAATAATAAAAAAAATGATATAAATGTTTGTCTTTAAGGTGTTCCCTTGGTCCGAACTCCCAAATCAAATTAGATAAAGATTAGCATCAAATTGTTATTGTTATTCATGAGAAGCAGCAATTAATATATACCTACCTGGGTCAGATCTAATGGTGGTCCGAACAGAGTAACCATGTTGAAGAAGCTTCTTGATCAGCCATGAAGCTAAGAACCCTGTTCCACCTGTTACACACACAATTCCCTTATCATCATCATCAACTCCTGCCATCTCTCTCTCTCTATCTCTCTCTCTAAGCATACAAAGTGGAGAATGTATTGCACAAAAAGTTCCTTTAGTGGACTAATTGATTACCCTTACCCCCTTAAGTCACTTTGTTTATCTCATTAGTGGAAAGATACAAGTTGTCACCCTCTCAATTTTGGTGGGTGTATGCTTTATCTACCAACTCTTTCACCTTCCACGACCTTGAGCTAATTTTGGACTAATCAGAAAGCAAAGTCACACTTGAACTTGCATACTACAATTAAAAGTGCATAGAATATTAATTCTTGTAATCACCTAATATTTTGGTTTCTAATGTAAGATTTATTATTATTATTATTTTTAATCTCGACACCAAATTTTACAGTTGAATAGCCTAACCATTACAATAGTTACATTAAACCTATTGGTCTGGTGGTGGATGATTGTTACTTGGGATAAGTCCACAAAATAACCATTCCATACCCCATTCTTTAGACATCACCAAACACATTTTAGTACTCAAACATTGCTTTATAGAAGTGCAGATGAAGGCTTGGTTAATATTTTTCAATTTTTAGTTTCATTCACTTCTTAATTGATTTATATAAATTTAAATGTTAATCACTTTAATTTTTTTTATTTACATGTTACTGTAGAATTTAAATGTTACTGGGTGGATGTTTTGATCACAATAGATGGGGGGATTTGGGTCTCATGATGCTCAGTTCATGGCCCTTGATGGCATGATAAAAATATGAATTAGATTATGCTTTTAATCCTTGTGCAAACTCTTATGCCTGCTCAATTTTCTCAAAATTCAAAGCAACACAATGGGACAAAGACCGCGAATATTTACTTTCTCACATATCAAAATAGAAAGCCGTGGGTTAAAGTATGGTATGAACAAGTATTTTCTTCACTCACACACAAATTTTTTGAACTTCATTTATTTTTTGTGGAAAAACTGAGTTGTTTTGATTTAAATACATAATTTCAAATCTGACCAAGATAATCCATCAATCTAATTCTCAAAGATAGAAAACAGCTGAGGACGTAACAGAGACACAATTAGGCAGAAAACAGTACTTGGTTTACAACATTATAATCAATTAAATCAGATAAATTAGAGAAACCCCTTTTCTTTGCAGCATTGAATGGCTTCATCATACATTTCATCAAGCCCATATTTATATTTGAAGCCAGCATCCAAGAGCTTCTTTGATGAGAGACCACTGTGTTTAAAATACCCTTCAAATTCCTTTAAGCAACTGCAGAAATAAAAAGTGTTTGATCATTATCGCTATATCTATGTGTGTGTAAAAGAATAAATAAAAAAGAAAAAAAGTGGAGATAAAGAATTAGAACTCACTCGGCCTTCGGTATTTGATATTCTGGATATCTGACTGACAAATATTCCGACATCTGATAAATTGTTAATTCTTTTGCTGAACAAATGTACCTTCCTTTCGCATTAGGATTTTCAAAAAGGAAGATATGTGCACTTGCCACATCATCGACGTGCACCAAAGGTATATTACCAAGAAACTTATATTGATCCTTGTCACCTACATGCATGGCATAAATTAGGAAAATTAATTGTACAAGAAAAAAATATCAGTGTGTGACAAACTTTATTGAGACAGAACCGAAAATCATAGCCAATGATGTGTAGACAGAACCGGGGCAATGTGGGCAAATGAAGGGGCCACCAATAAAAGAAGGAATTACAGTCACGAGATCCAATCCATGTTCTTCTGCAAACTTTAGAGCTGCTCTTTCTGTTAATGTCTTGGAAATCATGTATGAAGCTCCAAAAGGCTCAAGTTCTCTGATAAAATCTATGTCACTCCATTTACTCTCATCCATTTCTTCTAAACCACCCTTGTCATTGAGCACCACAGTCGATGCACTAGAAGTGTACACCACTCTTTTCACTGTCTTGGAATCAAGGCAGGCTTTTAAAATGCTTAGAGTCCCATTGATTGCTCTTCTGGTCTTGACTTGTTCAGGTTCTTTGTCTTCGAAATCAATGGGATGAGCCACATGAAACACTCCAATGCATCCTTCAATGGCTGCATCAAAACTGCCTGGCTGCTCAAGATCAGCATTGAAAATCTGGAGCTTTTCGGATGCGCCTGGTAGGTTTGTGAGGAAGCTGACATCTTTCTTCTTTTCTGGTGATCATATATGTGCTATAAATGTTACATTTTTGTGACTTTACACTTGACAAGTGACTACTGTGAATATAATAATGCAACTACAACACACAGTTGGATTTTGTTTCTACGTAAAATATTTTTTTATTTTTTCTTTTTCAGTATTTTGCAAAGGTACAAGATTAAAGTCGAGTTTATCGGGTAAGGTATGTAAAATAACTTATCTAAAATTTTTGGATAAGTTATTTTTGTTAAATTTTAATATATTTAGTAAATATTTTACGGCAACCAAATACCAAAAAATAAAAAATATATTATGAAAAATATTTTACATCCAAACAAAAAGAATGGGAGTGAAAAATGGTTTGGGACATTAAAAATTCCAAGGTTGCTAAATTCAGGAACAACCAGGTTGCACTTTCATCCCTTCTTCACCAATCAATCCACTTATCAGTCTCTCTTTCACTATACACACATAACTCTGTGTGTGTGAGAGAGAGAATCTAGTTAAAATCAACAAATACTTCAACTAAAAGAAAATTTTGGCGAACCCAATATGTAAGAATAAAATTGTTGGGAATAAAAATAATAATAAAGAGAGCTCTCACAAAACCCTAACATATTCGGATGCCCCTCTGCTTATCAACAACCCTAACACAAAAGAATAAGGGGCTAAATTACAAAGGCATCCAAGGGTATAAATTGGAGTCCGCGAAATGGCAACATAAACTGGTCATGTAATTCAAGCTCTACAACCTCAACCACAAATAAATTTTACCTTAATATAAGGAACTAATCTTAAAGATCCCAAATATGAATAAAAACTGATGTACATGATATATGAACATTAACATCAATTTGTTAATCATGAGAAGCAATCAATACCTGGGACAGACCTAGTGGTGGTCCGTACAGAGTAACCATGTTGAAGAAGCTTCATTATAAGCCATGAAGCCAAGTAGCCTGTTCCACCTGTTACACACACAATTCCCTTATCGTCATTTCTTGCCATCTCTCTCTCTGGGTTTAATTATGCTAACAAAATGGAGATTGCGTATTGCACAAAAAAAAAAAAAAAAAACTTTAATTGATTTGTACACCCTTAAGTCAACTCTGTCCGTCTTTGGAGGAAAACAAAGAACTTGTCACCCTTTTTAATTTGGGTAATTTACACAGATATTTTTTTTTTTTTTTATGATTTGTTATAATTACAGACTGTATCCTTTCATTTTTGAAAATTACGCCAATTTTTCATATTTTTTAAAATATCCTGCACAGAGACGGACCGTTAAATACGTTAACGGATCTGTCAAAATTACTAAAATTCCTTCTCCTTGGCATCTGAAATTACTAAATTACCCATCAACTTTTAATTAAAAAAAATGTTCTATCTCTTTCCACCACCATCTCCTCCGACCGCCGGCAACTTCTTCCATCGCCATCTCCTCCCACCGCCGGTGACTTCTTCTGCCACTTCCGCCACCTCCTTCCACCACCGTCGCCGCCGCCACCAACACAGAGACAATCTTGGCTAACCAAGCCCAAAGGAAAAGCTTCTTTGTTGCCGCCGTTTCAACTCACTATCAGACCTTGTTCCCCGCCGTACAGCATCGCTATCCTGAGCACATCCACATATATATCTTCAAGAGAGGTGAATCAAGATGGAAGCTTTCTGTTTTTGGTCCATGAACATCACAGCTCTACATCCGGTCGGTTTGGTCGTGTTGTTTTCCGATTTGGCTCTTTGTTTGGTCTGAACAGGAACTGAAACACGCCGGACCGGTACTCGCTACTAGGTCAGACCAAGCTTACCGAAAGAGGTTGGACAAAGCTCGTCGTTTGTTCACCAGAGTCGCATGCATGTCTTGCAACTCACTGGATGGTCACCAAAATGGGTCTCATTGTTATGGGTTTTGCTGAAATTGCAGCTTGCCAGATTTCTGTCACCGGAACTGTTGTTCGTCTTAACTAAGACATGCTAGGGTTGTTCAGTCTTTGATTGCAGCTCGCCGGACTTGTTGCTGCAGGATGAAGATCACCGAAAAAGCTGGATACTTCTGAACTAGAGGTGCGCTGGTTCAATCACCGTCACCGGAGCTAGAAATTGTAGTTTTGAAGCTCGCGGTTGTGTCCCCGTCACCGAAATGGGTATGTCTTTAGTCATCGCCGGAGTTTGCACCGATAGAAATACACCGAAGATGAAGCTTTCTCTATATTTGCACAGACGGGAGATCACCGGAATCATGGTTCATCCACTTGATGCTCTTCCACTTGATTTCTCAACTCTCCATCGTGGCCGGAATATTAAGAAACCAAGAACCCAGAGCGCGACCACAGCAGAAAGAACACCGCCAACAAGGGCTGCAACTGGTCTTCGATTGTCCTTCTTCGTTGGCTCAGGCTGTGGAGTAAACGGTGAAGCCGGTGTTGGAACTGGGTCAGGGTTGAGTCCGGCGAGTCTGTGATTCCGGATTAGGATGCAGAGCTATGGACAGATTCTGTTTCTTTTGATCTCTTCCTTGACTCCCCCTAATCACTTCATAATCTTTAAAAACCAAATCAAATCATATTGTGAAAGGGACAAATCAAATCATATTGTGAAAGGGACAGATCATTATATATATATATATATATACATTGGTAGGGACAAGGGTATTTTTGACATTTCATGAAAATAGTAGCTGATGTCATCATTTTCCGTCGTTGACTCTAACAGAAGGGAGGTTCGTGTAGGATATTTTAAAAAGTAGGGGAGGTCCGCGTAATTTTCGGAACAAAAAAGATGCTGCCTGCAATTATGGCAAACCATATGGGAGGTCTGTGTAAATTACCCTTTTAACTTTGGTGGGTGTATTCGAATATAAATCCAAAATTTTTATAAATATATGGACTTATAAGTTATAACCACCCAACTCTGTTTGTCTTTAGAAGACAATACTTAAGTTTTAGTATCACCAACTGCAATTCAAGCGGGTTAGGCAAATTTGAGGTATAACTTGAGCCCAATTCATTATATGAAATGTTAAATTCAAGCTTAACTCTAACTCCTAATTCTATTTACAATTCTAATTATTCAATCCGAACCCAACCTATCCTTCTACTTTTAAATTCGAACTTGCAATTCGGGCTTAGATTCCAAGTTAAAAATTTGGATTAATTCATATTATTCGTGTGGTTAATCTTTATACGAAAAATTTAATATGATCTTGAATTAGTTTTAAAATTAAATTATTCTTAAAGAAAAAAAAAATTAAAGATTTTTTTTTTTTTGTAAATTTTTAATAAATTAAAAACAAATTCGTAGAAAATTAATTCTCCTAAATGTTAGCATACAATAAGTCAATATTTAACAAAAGAAGTTGAAAAGGAAAAAAAAAAAAATATATATATATATATATATATATAATGTTTAAATATTATATATAATGTATTTAAATTAAAAATATATAAAAATAATATTAGAATTTGGGTTAGGGTTCCGGTTGGCTCGGGTTATTAGCACTTCAATCCAAACCCAACCTTAATTAAATTCGGATTGAGATTTTTCAATTAAGACCCAACCATAATTATAAAAATTATTGTCCAAGGCTTGCGAAAAATCGAACTGGCTCGCGTTGGGTTCATGTTGCCCAACCCAAGTTTCACCCCTAATTACCAGATATCACAATACTCTAATTAAAAAAAAGAAAATATTTTACAAAAATAGCCTAATCAAAAAAGAAAAAAACTAACAAATTTTGATAAAATTATATCACTTGAAGTTCAAACCCACTTGAATATATCAACTACTTAGTGGTTATTTAAAGTAATTTAATTAAAATGTTAAATTATTTTTTTTCAAATTCAATAAGATTATATTACGTCAAACCTACATGAAATGTATTAACTATTTAGTGATATTCATGCTAGGTTTAAAATTAAAAGAAATTTAATTATAATGTTAAATTAAATTTTCTCAAATTCAAAAGTCTCATAGACCCAAAAAATAAAAAAATAAATAAATAAACATATCCATCTGTCATCAATAAGCCGTTTAAAAACTAACGGTTGCTTAGACATGTGACGCTCACGTGACAATGATAAAATGAAAATGACATAACGCCCTTCTGCAAAGACACCAATGCCCTCCTTTATCTATTCGTTCTATGTGTCTGTTTTCTCTGTCCTCCTCTCCCTCTCAAATCCAACATCCTATGTATCAATATTTATTCTCCGTTGCTGCTTTTCGGGTTGAAGGAGGTGAAGTGGAAAGAGATAGGGCTTGGTTACATATACTGCGACTGGTTATTGTTGCATCAGTGTTTTTTCTCTCCCTCCGTGCTTTGCGGTTTCTGTATTTTCCAACGTTTAAGGCATTGTTGTCTAATCTATGTCGGTCAATTTGCTACATGTGAGGAGCCCATTTGCAAACCCTAGGTGGAGTTTCACCTTGTTCTCTAATTTCGATTAGTCATTTCTCTAACTGTGGTTTTAGTCTTGTTAATTAAAATATTTTAATGAAATTCATGTTGAATTCGAATCACGTTTTTGAATATGTAGATAATATGTTTGATGAAATAACCCAATGACAAAATGTTGTGTAAGGCTTTTTTAGATACTTCCAATTGGAGTTTGATAATTACAGGAGTTGCAAATCTTTGTTTCATTCTTTCCAAGTCATTGATATTTAATTGGTTGTTGTTTGGTTCTGATTTTTTTTTCATAATTGCATGAGTTTTAAACCTTTATTACAGGTCACTGGAGTTTGCACGCTAGAAGAGAAGTTGAGTGAGTGTTGGATTGTGTCTGAACTCTGAACTTTGGTTGAGGGGAGTTTAGTTGTAAGAAGCCAAAACGACGCGGTTTTGCGGTAAGTTCTCTTTTGTCATTTCAAATTTTGCTCTTTTTTAGGAGTATATATTTTTTCTTCTTTTTATGAAGGGTAAAATAATAAATTCATGCCATGGCACTATTACCAATTGCAACTATTAAATATAGCTTAGGGGTTATTTAAAGATCTAGGAGGTTAACTGCAACTGGATTTTAGTTGAAGGGGTTTTATTCATAATATTTCCCAGCCACGAAATCTTGCTAACTCATAACATTCAACTCCACAGCGCTAGAGATCAGTTATAGCAAAATCTCTGTATTAAGTCAACAAACACATTTACACTAAATAAAAGTTTAACCATTCATGCAACTTGTTTTGACCAAATCCGTACCCTTAATTAATACAAACGATCTAGTAAACTTAATACAGTATCTTTTAGAACACTATATAATCAATTAAACCATGCATGCAGAGAAATTAGAGAAAACCCTTTTCTTTGCAACATTGAATGGCTTCATCGTACATTTCATCAAGCCCATATTTATATTTGAAGGCTGAATCCATGAGCTTCTTTGATGAGAGGCAAGGGTATTTAAAAAACCCTTCAAATTCCTTTAAGCAGCTGCAGAAATAAATATGTATAGGTGATCATTCTCTCTATATGTATATGCATGTGTATATGTATATATTGAAGAAAAAAGGAAAAGGAAAAGAGTGGAGATTAACAATTAGAACTCACTCAGCATTTGGTATCTGATATTGTGGGTATCTGGAAGACAAATATTCAGACATCTGATAAATTGTTAACTCTGCTGCTGAACAAAGGTACCTTCCTTTTGCATCAGGATATTCAAGAAGGAAGATGTGTGCACTTGCCACATCATCTACGTGCACAAAAGGTGTACGAGCAAGAAGTTTATAGTGATCCTTGTCACCTACATGTATAGATTAGAAACATTAATAAATTGTAAAAGAAAAATTTTGGATGCGTGACTTTAAGTTTGATTGACTATGATCACAATAAGATGCCTGCGTAAACTTGTTTTGATACTTTGAATCAACTAGGTGGATACTCCTAAAATAGTTCTATCAAAAACACCAACAATAGGTTGGTTTTACTACTATATATATGGATATATTCATGTATCCGACTCATGAATTCAAATCACACATCTGAATCCTTCTCATGTGATGATAGAAGAAGTAAAAGCTGAATTAATTGTAAAGAAGGGTTTCCAACTTTTGAGATAGATAGAAATCGCCATTTCTTGTCATATCCAATTTGATATAAATTGTCACAAAAGAACAATAATATCATACTCATATCATACTCGCACTTTTCCTTTTATCTTAAGATTTCGGATTTAGAACATTTCAACACCTAGACAAACACACCCGATATGCAAATCTATTTAACATACTTTATTGAGAAGCAACAGAGTCACATACCGAAAATCATAGACAATGATGTGTAGACTGAGCTAGGGCAACGGGGACAAATGAAAGGGCCAACAGTATAAGAAGGAATTACTGTCACAAGATCCAATCCATGTTCTTCTGCAAACTTTAGAGCTGCCCTCTCTGTTAATGTCTTGGAAATCATGTATGAAGCTCCAAAAGTCTTGAGTTCTCTGATAAAATCTGTGTCACTCCATGTACTCTCATCCATTTCTTCTAAACCCTTGTCATTGAACACAACAGTTGATGCACTAGAAGTGTACACAACCCTTTTCACTGTCTTGGAGTCAAGGCAAGCTTTTAAAATTCCTAGAGTCCCATTGATTGCTCTTCTAGTCTTGACTTGTTCTGGTTCTTTGTCTTCGAAATCAATGGGATGAGCCACATGAAACACTCCAATGCATCCTTCAACGGCTGCATCAAAACTGCTGGGCTGCTCAAGATCAGCATTGAAAATCTGGAGCTTTTCGGATGCGCCTGGTAGGTTTGTGAGGAAGTTGACATCTTTCTTCTTGTCTGGTGATCATATATATGCTATAAATGTTATAATTTTGTGACTTTGCACTTGACAAATGACTACTGTGAATATAATAATGCAACTACAACACAAAGTTGGATTTAACTTTTTCTTTGTGGTCTCTCCAAGGGCATAGCCACGTTGGTAGGGATTCGGGAGTTAAGTTTTTGAGGACTCGCTTTCGAACCGCACTCCTGACTTGAATAGTACGTGTGTTGTAAGTCCGATATACATTATAAGAGAGAAAAAAAAAAAAAAAAAAAAAAACAAAACAAAACAAAAAACTGTGGGAGAGAAAAGTGAAATTTAACGTATATTTAAAAATTCTAAGGTTTGACCATTTCTTTGGGACTAGAATGGCTAGGGACATTAATTGCATATTACCTTTGTCAGTACCAATCAGACAAGGTTGATAAATTCATGAACAACCCACGTTGCACTTTCAACTCCTCTTCACCAATAAATCCACTTATCAGTCTCTCTTTCACCACACACTGTGTGTGAGAGAAAGAGAATCTAGTTAAAATCAACAAATACTTCAACTAAAAGCAATTTTTGGTGAATCCAATGTGTAAGAATAAAATTGTTGTGAATAAAAAAGCAATCAAAGGGAAAACAATTACATAAGAAACACAATATTTATTTAGTTTGGCAAAAACATTTGCCCACGTCCACAGAGCACACTAGAAATTTTACCATCAGCAATGGGTATTTACAGCACAGAGCTCTCACAAAACCCTAAAATATTCGGCTACCTCTCAACTTATCAACAACCCTTACACAAAAGAATAAGGGGCTTAAATAAAAAGGCATCCAAGGGTATAAATTGGAGTCCGCAAAATGGCAACATAAACTGGGCATGTAATTCAGGCTCCACACCCTCAACAAAAAGCTCAACTACTAATAAATTCTACCTTAATATAAGGAACTAATCTTAAAGATCACAAATATGAATAAAAACTGATATACATGATATTATGAACATTAACATCAATCGTTAATCAGGAGAAGCAATCAATACCTGGGTCAGACCTAATGGTGGTCCGAACAGAGTAACCATGTTGAAGAAGCTTCATTATAAGCCATGAAGCCAAGTAGCCAGTTCCACCTGTTACACACACAATTCCCTTATCATCATTTCCTGCCATCTCTCTCTCTCTTGGTTTAATTATGCTAACAAAATGGAGATTGTGTAGTGCACAAAAAAATTATTTAAATGATTTGTACACCCTTAAGTCAATTCTGTTTGTCTTTATCGGAAAACAAAGAACTTGTCACCCTCTTAATTTTCGTGGGTGTATCTATTCGAATCTATATAAATCCAAAAATATTATAAATATATGGACTTGTAATAATCACCCAACTCTGTTTGTCTTTACAGGTCAATACCCACGTTTTAGTATCATTTGGGATTGCAACTTGAGTGGATTACACGGTTTGAGGTATAACTTGAGTTCAACTCATTATATGAAATGTTAAATACAAGTTCAATCCTAATTTTAACCCTATCTTTAATTTTAACTATTCAATTTGAGTCTAACCCATCCTTCTATTTTTAAATTCGAGCTTGTAACACGGGCTTAGATTTCAAGTTAAAACTTTGAGTTAATTCAGGTTATTCATATGGTTAATCTTCATACGGAAAATTTGATAAAATCTTGAATTTGTTTTAAATTAAATTATTCTTAAACAAAAAAAGGTTTAAAGACTTTTTGTAAATTTTTAATAAATTACAAATAAATTCTTAGAAAATTAATTCTCTCAAATGTTAGCATACAATAAGTCAAGATTTAACAAAGGAAGTTGACAATATATATATATATATATATATATATATATATATATATATATATAGTTTAAATATTATATATAATGTATTTAAAATTAAAAATATTTGAAAATAATATTAGAATTCGGGTTCGGATTAACTTGGACTATTAGCACTTTAACCCAAGCCTAACCTTAATTAAATTCGAGTTGAGATTTTTCAATTCAGACCCAATCATAATTGTAGAACTTATTATCTAAGCACGCGAAAAATCAAACTGGCTCGAGTTGGGTTCAGGTTACCCAACCCAAGTTGCACCCCTAATCACCGGATATCACAATATTCTAATTAATTAAAAGAAAATATTTTTCAAAAATAACCTAATCAAAAAAGAAAAAACTAACAAATTTTAATAAAAGAGTAATGATAACCGATCAAATTGGTCTACTCCTAGTCTGAATCCTATGTATAATTGTCACATAATTACCTAAATCGTTAATATTTCTTTGTACGCTAAAGATACTAAAAAAAAATAAAAATAGAAAGAAGCTGAAGAGGTTTTGATGATCCCTCTTTGATTTCAGTCTTTCTCTCTGTGACTCACGGTTTTCTTTTCTACTTTACAAAATTGAAGGGAAAACAAAGGATTGAAAAGTCTCTACTGGTTCATAAAATCAAAGGGGAAAATATATATAAACGTATATATTTGCTTGAAGAGAAAAAAATAAATCCTAATAAGATTAAAAGTATGTATTCATGTTTTTTTTTTTTCAATATATATTTTGACTTCGGTATATTGTATCAATTATATATATATATATATATATATATATATATATATATATATACTTCAAAAGTTCATTACAAAGTGGATCATATATTATCAGAGGATATAATTGTTGGCATCCCCAATTATACATAGTATTTACCAATATATAAGGAAAAGTTGAAGACAATGAAAACATTAACTTTTGAACAGAAATTATATTGATCCATTTATCAGTGTTTCAAGGTTCACCAAAAAAAGAGATTTGAAAGCAAAAAAATTACCAAACATCAACAATTCAATCATAAAAGTTCAACTATTTGCCGTCATAAAACAACATAAATACTCTGATAACCCGATTTTTTTTATATTTTAATTTATTATTATTATTATTTTTTTTTTAGTTTGTGTTATGGAGGTGTAGTTGTTGTCATTTATATATATATATTATATTATATATATATATATATATATATATATATATATATAGATACACACACACACACACACATATATATATATGTATCATTTGATGGAATAAAAAGGTGGGAGCAAGGCACAGTGAGCCGAAGTGATGAGAAATGAAATAAAAATAGGGGTAAAGTGCACAAAACCCCCCTGATCTATACTTTCTCTCCCTAAAAACCCCCCCTGAACTTTTATTTTTACAATTAATCCCCTAAGCTATCTAAATTTTTGCAGAAATCATCCACCGGCAAGGTTCCGTCTTTTTCCTTCGGCTAAATAGGCGCGTGATGATCAGATGCCAAGGTTGTAATTTTAAAATGACAAAACGACCCTTCTTGTATAAACCCAAAATTCCCGATATTTTCCAAAAAATTCAAAATTAAAACCAAATGGTCATCTCTCTCCGGAACTTGACAATCAAAAACCCTAATTTTTTTTTATTCTTCCCAACTAGCCACCTCCTCTATCCATGGACATCTCCAACTCTATCTCTCTCTACAATCCACCTCCAACTCCAACAAGAAATTGAAGAAGATGAGAATTTTTTTTTTTTTTTTTTTAAAGTTACAACAAGCAACAACAAACTCTCTCTCTCTCTGTTGTCCAAACCCCCTTGAACCGAACTTTCCAAAAAAATCAAAGAGTCATACGCATAACCCCAAAGAATAAACTATCTCTGTTTTGCTGCTTAATCGACCAAAAACATCATTTTGTGGGTGATGTTGACGGATGATGATAGTCGATAACCCAATCAAAGGAACCCAAATTCTAGCTTAAAGACCCAATCACAAAAGCTGCAAATTCAATCTCAAAAACCCCAAAAATATATTGTTGCCGATCCCCAATTCTACAGAAGGCAAGTCGTTGTGGATCCTAAAGTAAAGGCTTGGTGGCTCGAAATAAAGACGATTTAAAAGCCAACAGCGGCTGAGAGATTGAATGACCATCGGATGTATGAACTGGGGCTCATTTGACTAGTTTCGTGGTGTGTTGCACCAGGCCTTTCCTTTAGGTAAACTGAGCGAGTGGATCTAAATCGAAAGATGTGATCATAGGTTGATTGCTTAACCTTAAACCAAGAAAGAAAGTGAGGTCATATGAGCGCCTGCTCGCCTCTGACTCTTTCTTCTTCTTTGCCGTAGTGAAGCGGTGACCAAAACTAGATAGATGCTTCGATCTCGAAGAGAAAGCGGCTACGTGACGTGAATCGGCCAACTGTGCAGTGAGAATCTTGATTAGCACCAAATGGGTCACCATAGCTTCTGACAACGAACCCAAACACCAAACCAACCCAATCGTAACTCCCCAAATAATTTGTGTTATTCTTGCAATTAATTCCCCTCCAAACACCAACCTTTACAACCAAAACATAAGAATCTTTGTAGAGGAAAGAGAGCGGTGGCGGTGGCGGTGGCGGTGGCAACCATCGACGGACGATAGAAGGGTCGTCTTCCTCATCACTGCTTCACCGCTGGTGCTACGACTGTTAGTGGAGGAACGCAAGGTGTGATACCCCCTAATTTCGGAACACGGGTTGATCAAGTCCGCGCATAAAATCAGGGGATATCAAAGCAATTACAGTATTTAAACAAGCACAGATTACAAAATGAAACAAAGAATAAAATAAAACGCTGAAGAAACTAATAAATAATAAGTCCCTTAATAACTTCCAAACGGTTACAACTCGGGAATCCTGTAACTCAAGTACCCCTTAACCAAAAAAAATCCATAATCCAGAAGTTCATTATTAAATACTAGTAACAAACGAAGAAATACTAATATCCTACTTTTAAATAAAGCGAAAGAGTGGATAAGTCCTCCAACTGCGCATCCTCAACCTTGAGACTTGAACTTCTAATAATCTTGAAAAAATAAATCGTGGGTTAAACCCTACGAGCAAGCTCTCTCTACTAAGCCTCTGAAAACCAATAAACAAATCATCTATACCAAACATCAACCCTACTAAAGTTTTAACTTTATTACACAATGCTACAAATATATATAAATACTTATATATGTAGTACTTAAATTGCCAAAACCATTAACCAATGGTTAATTACTAATCATACCTAAACTAATCCGACAATATATATTTCTTTTAAAAGAAACTCATCAATTCCTTAATTTTATCAAAGACAATAATTTAATCATCTAAGCAATAAATTACAATTAACCGAATAATGAATTAAATCCAAAACCCAATAGTGATTTTTAGTTATTTAAAACACACCACTAATATCCAGGCCTTGACAAATCCTCCATGTCACCCCACATTATTCTATTTATGTATATAAAATAACGCACTAACTGGTAAGTATTGGATTATTTTAGTCTTAATCCAACATATACATACAATATTCATAGATGAAATTTTAATCATCTAACACGTAATAATTTAATTCTGCAATGGTAACTCAACCATGCCATTGTAAGTATATCTATTTATGTATTAGCAATTCAACTATGCTTCCTTAAGTATATTTATTTATACTTTTAAATAGCAATTCATCCATACTTCCTCTACATGAAATTATTCATAAATAATAAGGCCATATATATTTAAGCCGTTGGCAACTCACCCATGCCTACAATTCAACCATGTACCATATCGTAAAACTAATTTAACCATATACCAAACCATACCTAGGCATTCCATGCATATAATAAGCATACCATTTAAGAATAATAAATATATATAAATATACATATCTATATACAAGTACTTATATATATACGTCCTTCCTTACTAACCAAATATATATATATAGACAGTTATATACACTTCCTTCCACCCCCAACTACTAATTAAAATTATATATGCACATGAAATACCCAAGCGATACTCTATGGCTCCCAAAACACTACGAACGCATCCGCTGATGGTTGTTTTCAACCCTAACCGTTTAAAACCAATTCTGGGAATTCACTAGAATCCCCGGGAACTTTCCAGGACCCCAAACACTGTCCCACGCGCCCCCACGCGCCACCACACAGTCCTAGACTTGCTGCACGCGCCTCCACGCGCCACCAGTCACTGGCTGCTGTCCTCACACGCCTACACGCACTGCACACGCGTAGGATTTAGCCCTCCGCGCGTGCTGGCCTCTCTTCATTGGTTGGCCTTCCTTGTTATGGTGAGCTCGCCCACACTGGATCTTCATCCACCCTTTATATTGCATCTAGTGGCCAAAACATGCAAGCACACCATCTCTTCATGGACCACGCCGCATCAGATCTTTCCGCTGTTGACTGGACCTTACCGATGGTCCAGATCTGTTATACACCTAAGTTCTATACGCCGTATCACACCACAAAAGCTTCTTATCATCAGGACCATTTAACGGTCCTGATTTAAGCGCACCAAAGCGCTGTACACCTTGCCGTACTGAATTCCAGCCCCTTTATTTGGGTGCGCCGATCTCAAGTCTCCAGTATAATATATATATATATATATATATATATATATATATATATATATATATATATTCAATTAGGCTCAAAATAATTAAATTAAGCTTGTGGGATTTTTCTAGAATTTTCTGGGATTTTATGGGAATTTTCTGGAATTATTTTATGAGTTTAGAAGTTATTTTATATATTCTGTATATACAGAATATATAAAATAACTTCTAAACTCATAAAATAATTCCAGAAAATTCCCATAAAATCCCAGAAAATTCTAGAAAAATCCCACAAGCTTAATTTAATTATTTTGAGCCTAATTGAACATATATAGTTAAATTAAGATCTATTTAATTCAATTCATCACGGTACACCAGGTTAAAGCAATCTATAAAAATTTCTGCAGCTAAAGTTTAATTAATCTAATCTTACATACAAGATTTTACATTATCAGACATTACATACATACATACATTATATATATACAGAATATATAAAATAACTTCTAAACTCATAAAATAATTCCAGAAAATTCCCATAAAATCCCAGAAAATTCTAGAAAAATCCCACAAGCTTAATTTAATTATTTTGAGCCTAATTGAACATATATAATTAAATTAAGATCTATTTAATTCAATTCATCACGGTACACCAGGTTAAAGCAATCTATAAAAATTTCTGCAGCTAAAGTTTAATTAATCTAATCTTACATACAAGATTTTACATTATCAGACATTACATACATACATACATTCACATGTTTAAACTTATAATTTTGTAAAGATTAAACATACTACTAATAAATTAATTTAATTGAAAATAAATAAATAAATACATAAACTATAATTTCGATAATCAGGTGATAGGTTTATGAGCCCTAAGAGGAGAAGAACTTGCCTTTCTTTTCCAAATCCGGTCTCCTCTTTCTTTGATCCGGTTTCTTCTTCGTTAGCCCTTCTTCTTCTCTCTCTAACTCTCTTATTTTCTAACGTAGAAAAAAACTCCTAACCCTAAAGTCTTATGTGTCTATTTAAACACATAAAAAAAAAAACCTAAATCCTTTTCCCATTATGATTACCATAAAAATAAATAATATTTATCTTTTAACTAATATATGTACATACATATATTTTAATATAAATATATATATTACCTTCCCCATATAACCATTAGTTAAATAAATTATATATACCTATATATATCAATATATATTTATGTTGACATATATACCCCTCCACATGATTAAATATACCTATATATATTAATATATATTTTTATACACATGTAATTATATAGGTATAATTATGCAAAGATAATTATTAAATATCCTCATAACCATGGGCCTTTAACAATTAACCCAACAAGGCTTCCTTCAAGCCCAATACCACATCCTTTGGCCCAACCTCCCTTAAACCCAATCCAAATATTTTAAATACATAAACTAACTAAATAAATAATACACGCAAGCGTAATTACACCTAAACCCAATAAACAATTCACTCATTAGCATTTCGCAAATCAAACACTACAATTTTAACAAATAAAATTATAAAACATAATTTAATTAAAACAAGGCAATGTATCTACACCCTTAATTAAATAAAACAAATCACAATTTATCTACGCACTTAATTAAACAAAACGAATCATAAATAAAAATAAATCAAAATAATAATAATAATAATAATAATAATAATATAAAATAATAATAATTAATTTTAATTAATTAATCCTTTAAAAATATTGGGGTATTACACAAGGTACACTAGGTTTCCTGGTCATCTCCTTCTCCTCCTCTGTATTTCTTCTCACACAAACACAAACCAGGTCACGTCACCGCCGGGATGGTCGAGTGATGAACAAAACCAAGTCAGATAACTTCTTGTTTTTAGTACTAGGTAGGACAGGTGTTCCTTACTAAAATGATGTGTGGGTAGATAAGGTGATGTGTTGGACACATAAGTAGCAGCAGTGGATAAAACATTAAAACGAGCAGTTCCATTAAAGGGTAATTCTGTAATCTTTATTTTCAAGTGACTGAGAATAACCAATTGTCCTTAAATGCAACTTTTTAATAGTTTAGGGGGGCATTTGTTAATTCATGGGGGTTTTGTGCAATTGCTTTATAGTTTAGGGAGGTTTATTGCACTTTACCCGATAAATAAGGAAAAGTTATTTTTGGCGGGTCCCATCGGTCATAGGTTTTGATTTTTACCACATGTTTATATATATATATATATATATATATATATATAATGCATGATGGTGAAGGAAATGAGCAGGTTTAGCCGAAAGTGGAAAAGGAAATGGAAATTGTGATGATGGTGGTGTGTACTTGCGGGGCTCACGAAGAGACTTTTTTTTTTTTGCCAAAAGTCTTTGAGTTCACGTGGGTTTGGTCTGACGTATACGAAATTGATTTTGTATAAAATAGGGCATTTTTTTTTTTCGATCCTTGGTGTATTTGGATATATTTGGATTTGAAAGAATTGAGAATTTTATTAGAATTTTCGAGGCATGACAAAATAGTATCAGAGCTATATCCAGCCGGAAGTGTGAGTATAGTGATGATGTAGACGGGTGTGAGTGGGCGAGTGTGTAGTTCTGGCTAGCTACCACTTTGTAGCCGGGTTAGTGTGGGCGGATAGCGTTCACTGGCAACTACTGGGATGGTTGATTAATGTGATTGGACAGGTAGCCCGTGTTTGTTATTATTTTTTTGAGTGGGCGGGTGACACATCGACTAACTACCACAACGGTTACGGAGTGTGTGAGCGGGTGACTAACACTAGTAGCTACCACAATATCCTACATATCACGGTATCTTACATCGCCTGGGATAGGGATTTATTGATTTTGTTTTGTGGTTATTGGTGTTTTAGGGTATACGAAGACTGTTGGATCTGAATTTCGGGAATGAAATTCTTTTTAAGTAGATTGTGATAACCTGATTTTTTTAAAATTTTAATTTATTATTATGATTATTATCTTAGTTTGTGTTAGGGGAGGTATAGTTGTTGCCATATATATATATATATCATTTGATAGAATGAAAAGGTGGCAGCAAAGCACAGTGAGCCGAAGTGATAAGAAATGAAAGAAATAAGGAAAAGTTGTTTTTGGCGGGAACCATCTATCATGGGTTTTGATTTTTGTCACATGTTTATATATATATATATATATATATATATATATATATATATATTTATTTATTTATTTAATGCATGATGGTGAAGGAAGGGAGTAGGTTCAACCGAAAGTGGGAAAGGAAATGGAAATTGTGATGATGGTGGTGTGTACTTGCGGGGCCCATAAAGAGACTTTTTTTTTTTGCCAACAGTCTTTGAGTTCACGTGGCTTTGGTCTGATGTATACGAAATTGATTTTGTATAAAAGAGGGTATTTTTTTTTTTTTTTTCGATCCTGGGTGTATTTTGATGTATTTAGATTTGAATGAATTGAGGATTTTATTAGAATTTTCGGGACGTAACAGATAGTGTATCTAAACCTAAGCCTTAATAGAATTTTCATCTTTTATTTGTATATTAGATTTCCAATTTAACTTAAAAAGTAATTCTTTGTTGCAGAGAAGAAGATGACTCCAGCCTTAATGGAATTTTCATCTTCTCAATCCTTTGTTTTCCCTTCAATTTTGCAAAGTGGAAAAGAGAACGTGAGTTAGAGAGAGAAATAATGAAAACGAAATTACCACTGTCGAAAAATCAAAGAGGGATCGTCAAAACCTCTTCAGCTTCTTTCTATTTTTATTTTTTTATTTATTTTTAGTATCTTTAACGTGCAAAGAAATATTAATAATTCAGGAAATTATGTGGCAATTACACCTAAAATTCAGATCAGGAGTAAGCCAATTTTATGGGACAAGTATCATTACTTTTAATAAAATTATATCACTTCAAGTTCAAATCCACTTGAATATATCAACTACTCATTTATTATATGTTTGAAATTAAAAAAAAATTTAATTTCAATATTAAATTAATTTTTTTCAAATTCAATAAGATTATATCACTTCAAATCTACGTGAATGTGCTGCGCTATGTTTAAAATAAAAAGGAATTTAATTATAATGTTAAATTAAAATTTCTCAAATTAAAATTTTAAAAACACTCATTCAATGGAGAGCGAAAAATAAAAAATACCTATCCATCAATAACGTTTGCTTAGTCATGTGACGCTCATGTGACAATGATATAAATGAAAATGACAGAACGCCCTTCTGCAAAGACACAAATGCCCTCCTTTGTCCATTCGTTCTATCCGTGTCTGTTTTCTCTGTCCTCTCTCTCTCTCTCTCTCGAATCTAACATCTATTTTCTCTATGATCTCTCCTTTGCCTCTTCACTCATTTCGTTGCTGTTATGTATCAATATTTATTCTCCGTTGCTGCATTTCGGGTTGAAGGAGATGGAGTGGAAAGAGCTAGGGCTTGGTTACATATACTGCTGACTGGTTATTATTGCATCAGTGTTTTTTCTCTCCCTCTGTGCTTTGCGGTTTCTGTATTTTCCAACGTTTAAGGCATTGTTGTCTAATCTATGTCAGTCAATTTGGTACATGTGAGGAGCCCATTTGCAAACCCTAGGTGGAGTTTCACCTTGTTCTCCAATTTCTATTAGTCATTTCTCTAATTGTGGTTTCAGTCTTGTTAATTAAACTATTTTAATGAAATTCATGTCGAATTTGAATCACATTTTTTATTATGTGCATAATATGTTTGATGAAATAATCCAATGACCAAAATGTTGTGTAAGGCTTTTTTAGATACCACCAATTGGAGTTTGATAATTACAGGAGTTGCAAATCTTTGTTACATTCTTTCCACGTCATTGATATTTAATTGGTTGTTGCTTGGTTCTGAATTTTTTTCATAATTACATGAGTTTTAAACTTTTATTACAGATCACTGGAGTTTGCACGCTAGAAGAGAAGTTGAGTGTGTGTTGGATTGTGTCTGAACTCTGAACTTTGTGTGAGGGGAGTTTAGTTGTAAGAAGCCAAAACGTTTAGCGGTAAGTCCTCTTTTGTCATTTAAAAATTTCCTCTTTTCGATATTTTTTGGACGAATTGCCAAAAAACCCCTTTAGTCTTTACTATATCCCAATTGCGAAAAACCCAAGCAAACCTTCTCAGTCCTTTAAACACGAGAAACCCAATTATTAAAAATTTATTTTTCAACACTGTTTGGACAACATGATATAATACATGTAAATAATAGTTGAGGCCCCCAAGAATACTCAGCTATATTCACTTAATCTACAACTTATTTTTATTTATTTACTTTTATTATTGGTTTTTTTTTTTTTGGTCATGATTTCATCCATGTAATTGAACAAATCATTTGCATGTAAAAAGTGTTAGGTTTCCTTTGATTTCTTACCATCTTAAAATAAATAAATAAATAAATAAATCTTAATAATAAGAATGAGTAAACATTCCACAAATTACCCCATATACTTCATCCTGATGGTATGTAATTTTCAGTAGTAGGTGGTAGAATCAAAACAATATATGATAGGATGATAAGTGCATTTATCTCAAATTAAATGACTTAAATGTCCTTTATAATTAGATTCTTGTGAATTGAATAGAGGGGAACGATGTCCTTTCACATTAAAATCGTCTCAAAAAGTTAATTTAGGGTATTTCGTGGTCTCGAAGTAATTAAAAAATTCAGATTTGAAAAAGAAAGTAAGTTGCTTTTTAATTTCCAATTTTAGTCCACTTACCTTGCAGTAGCATAATTCAATTAAGGAAAAGAAAGAAATTGGACTAAGGATACATGGCAAATTATTAATTATTTTTGTTATAATGGCTGCCATTTTTTTCTTTTTTGGGAATTTTTCTTTGTTGCTCCACATACCTTGCTTGACGGAGAGAGAGAAAAGAGAGAAAAATAAATAAATAAATTGTCTGAAGAATAATATTAAGGGTAATTTCGTCCGAATTTTTTTCCCAAACTATCATTTAAACGGATATAAGTTACAAACACCCCTTTGGGAAAGTTGAGTAGAGTTTTTTGCCAAAAATATTCATAAGGGGGATTTTTTGTAATTCGCCCTTTTTTTTTTTTTCTTCTTTTTCTGAAGAGTAAAATAATAAATTCATGCCATAGCACTGCTACCAATTGCAACTATTAAATGCGGAGTATAGTTTGGGGGTTATTTAAAGCTCTAGGAGGGTTAACTGCAACTAGATCTTTTTTTCTTGTTTTTTACATGTATCGGCTCCACAACATACTCATCATTCAAGTTAGAAGTGCGGTTCGAAAATGAGATCTCAAGGACTTACTTCCCAGATCCCTACCAACACCAATATGCCCTGAGTGCTCAACTAGATCTTAGTTGAAGGGGTTGTTTTCAATTAGTCCATATTTTTCTTCCCTTAGTTATAACAGTTAAGAGGATTTTTTAATTTATTTTTGCAATTAGTCCTTGTAGCAGTTGGAGAGGAAAATTATTGGAGATGATCCATTTCCTTTCGAATTCTATTTTAAACCTACGTTAGCAGGAAGTCTGGATGTTGTCAACCCTACAAAGTTGAGCCTTTCTCCTCTCTAATTTTTCTCTCATTCTTCTATCTTTCATGCCATTCTTCTCTTTGTCGTCTTAGGAATCTTTTGCAAAATCTGATGGCCACATTTCTATTCATAATATTTCCCAGCCACGAAATCTTTGCTAACTCATAATATTCGACTCTACCAGCGTTAGAGATCAGTTATAGCAAATTAAATCTCTGTATTAAGTCAACAAACACATTTACACTAAATAGAAGTTTAACCATTCATACTAGTTTTGACCAAATCCCCTTAATTAATACAAACGATCTAGTAGACTTAATACAATATCTTTTAGAACATTATAATCAATTAAACCATGCATGCAGATAAATTAGAGAAAACCCTTTTCTTTGCAACATTGAATGGCTTCATCATACATTTCATCAAGCCCATATTTATATTTGAAGCCAGAATCCATGAGCTTCTTTGATGAGAGGCCAGGGTGTTTAAAAAACCCTTCAAATTCCTTTAAGCAACTGCAGAAATAAATATATATAGGTGATCATTCTCTCTCTATATATATGCATGTGTATATGCATATATTGAAGAAAAGAGGAAGAGGAAAAGAGTGGAGATAAACAATTAGAACTCACTCAGCATTTGGTATTTGATATTCTGGGTATCTGGATGACAAATATTCAGACATTTGATAAATTGTTAACTCTACTGCTGAACAAAGGTACCTTCCTTTTGCATCAGGATATTCAAGAAGGAAGATGTGTGCACTTGCCACATCATCTACGTGCACAAAAGGTGCACGAGCAAGAAGTTTATAGCAATCCTTGTCACCTACATTTATAGATCAGAAACATTAATAAATTGCACAAGAAAAAAATTGGATGCGTGACTTTAAGTTTGATTGACTATGATCACAATAAGATGTCTGCGTAAACTTGTTTTGATACTTTGAATCAACTAAGTGGATACTCCTAAAATAGTTCAAACAAAAACACCAACAATAGGTTGGTTTTTTTACTATATATATGGACATATTCATGTATCCAACTCATGAATTCAAATCACACATCTGAATCCTTCTGAGTGATGGTAGAAGAAGCAAAAGCTGAATTAATTGTAAAGAAGAGTTTCCAACTTTTGAGATAGATAGAAATCGCCATTTCTTGTCATATCCAATTTGATATAAATTATCACATAAGAACAATAATATCATACTCACACTTAAAATGTGTTCAAGTATCAATACTCAACTTTTGAACACTTTTCCTTTTATCTTAAGATTTCGGATTTAGAACATTGCAACACCTAGACAAACAGACCCGATATGCAAATCTATTTAACATACTTTATTGAGAAGCAACAGAGTCACATACCGAAAATCATAGACAATGATGTGTAGACTGAGCCAGGGCAACGGGGACAAATGAAAGGGCCAACGATAATAGAAGGAATTACTGTCACAAGATCCAATCCATGTTCTTCTGCAAACTTTAGAGCTGCCCTCTCTGTTAATGTCTTGGAAATCATGTATGAAGCTCCAAAAGTCTTAAGTTCTCTGATAAAATCTGTGTCACTCCATGTACTCTCATCCATTTCTTCTAAACCCTTGTCATTGAACACAACAGTTGATGCACTAGAAGTGTACACAACCCTTTTCACTGTCTTGGAGTCAAGGCAAGCTTTTAAAATTCCTAGAGTCCCATTGATTGCTCTTCTGGTCTTGACTTGTTCAGGTTCTTTGTCTTCGAAATCAATGGGATGAGCCACATGAAACACTCCAATGCATCCTTCAATGGCTGCATCAAAACTGCTGGGCTGCTCAAGATCAGCATTGAAAATTTGGAGCTTTTCGGATGCCCCTTGTAGGTTTGTGAGGAAGCTGACATCTTTCTTCTTGTCTAGTGATCATAGGCCATAAATGTTACAAATTTGTGACTTTACACTTTACAAATGTTTACTGTGGATACAAATATGTAACTACAGCGCAAAGTTGGATTTATCTTTGTTTTTGTGGTAGAGAAAAGTGGAATTTAATTTACTTGACTTAAAATTCTAAGGTTTGGTCATTTCTTTGAGAGGGGACTAAATTCATCAACAACCCATATTGCACTTTCTACTCTTCTTTACCAATTAATCCATATCTTTCTCTCGCTATATATGCACACTACACACACTAATGTGTGTGGGAGAAAGAGAATTCACCCAAAGTCAAAATCAACAAATACTTCAACTTAAGAAAAATTCTGTGGATCCAATGTGTAAGAATTAAAGATCAACTAATATGTTCTATTTTAAAATAAGGAACCCATCATTACTTTATGCCACTTCACAGAAAACCATTCTTAACAACATCAACTCTTTAACACTAAACAAAACAACAGCATTTTTTATTGATTATTTTATGTTTAAAAGATCACAAAGACAAATAAAAAATTATATAAATATTTTTCTTTAACCTGTTGCCTTGGTCCCAACTCCCAAATCAAATTAGATAAAGATTAGCATCAAATTTTTATTGTTATTCATGAGAAGCAATTTAATATATATATATATATATATACCTACCTGAGTCAGATCTAATGGTGGTCCGAACAGAGTAACCATGTTGAAGGAGCTTCTTGATCAGCCATGAAGCCAAGTATCCTGTTCCACCTGTTACACACACAATTCCCTTATCATCATCTCCGGCCATCTCTCTCTCTCTCTGTCTCAGCTTACAAAATGGTGATTGTATTGCAAAACAAGTTCCTTTAGTTGACTTGTTGAGTGCCTTTATCCCCTTAAGTCACTCTGTTTCTCTCTTTGGTGGACAAGTGTTTGGAAAGATGGAACTTGTCACTTTCAATTTTGGGGGTGTACGCTTTATCTAACATATCACCTTCCATTAACCTGAAGCTAATTTTGGAGTAATCAGAAAGCAATATCACACGTGAACTTGTAATACACACACACACACTACTTTTAAAAATGAATAGAATATTTATTTTTTAGAATTTTTTTAATCAAGTAAAATATTATTTTTTTAATATAAGAAGTTGAATAACCTAACAGTTACAATAGTTACACTCTTGTAAGTATAACTCTTGAGATTGCCTGATGGTTAGGCTGTTATGGTTGGTATACCAAGTTTGAGGTTCCTTTGATTTTTGTAGGGATGTTGGCTAGAAACTACTAGAAACATTAAATCAATTTTTTTTTTTTTTCTTTTTTTTTTTCCCCCCCTTGAGATCTATTGAGATGTAAAATCTTGACCTGAATGATTTATGTTTGAAGTTTAAGGTGATTCTATGCTTGATTTTATTGAGTAGTGATCTATTATTTATTTATTTATTTATTTCTATTATTTTGTTATCATCCATGTTAGTTACATATTCTTCAATAATAGTTGAAGAACTCATGTGGGATACACTATACTCGGACATAGTATGATATATGTGTCCAACACTTTTTGATTGTACACACACCTAAAAATCATGTTCAATAATTCAATTTTATTATATAATTATTTCTAAACGATTTTATTATAATGATTCACAGCATCAGATTTCTATCCATTCTTCTCTCTCCGACTCTCTGTGTTTCGTCCTCTTATGTGCATTTTTTGCAAAATCTGATAGGCACATTTCTATTCATAATACTTCCCTGCCACAAAATCCTGCTAAGTTCCCAAGAAATCTTGGTAAGTCATAATATATAAGTATACAGCATTAGAAATCAGTTAACAAAAAGCAAATTAAATCTCTGTATCGAGTCAACAAACACATTTTAACACACTCAATTGAAGTTTAACCATTCATACAACTTGTTTTGTCCAAATTGGCATTCTTAATTAATACAAACGGTCTAGTAGACTTTTTCAAATAGAAAACAGCTGAGGACACAACAGAGAGACAATTAAACAGAAAACAGTACTTGGCTTACAACATTATAATCGATTAAACCATGCATGCAGATAAATTAGAGAAAACCCTTTTGTTTGCAGCATTGAATCGCTTCATCATACATTTCGTCAAGGCCATATTTATATTTGAAGCCAGCATCCAAGAGCTTCTTTGATGAGAGCCCAGAGTGTTTAGGAAACCCTTCAAATTCCTTTAAGCTACTGCAGAAATTAATGTGTGTATATATATATGTGTGTGTGTGTGTGAGATCATTCTCTCTCTATCTATGTGAGTTAGTATATGCATATATAGAAGAATAAAGAAAAAAGGATAAGAGTGGAGATAGAATTAGAACTCACTCAGCCTTTGGTATTTGATATTCTGGGTATTTGGCTGACAAATATTCAGACATGTCATAAATTGTTAATTCTGCTGCTGAGCATATGTACCTTCCTTTTGCTTCAGGATTTTGAAGAAGGAAGATGTGTGCACATGCCACATCATCAACGTGCACCAATGGTGTACTAGCAAGAAGTTCATATAGATCCTTGTAACCTACATATATAGATCAGAAACATTAATTGCACAACAAAAATTCAAGTTTGATTGACTGTCACAAAAGGATGTATGGGCAAACTCGTTAAGATTTCGGATTTAAAACATTTCAACACCTAGACACAGTGACACACACTCACAACCGATACACAAATCTATTTAACGTACTTTATTGAGAAGCAACAGAATCACATAGACACGTACCAAAAATCATAGCCAATGACATGGAGATTGAATTGGGGCAACAAGGACAAATGAAGGGGCCAACAATAAAAGAAGGAATTACTGTCACAAGATCCAATCCATGTTCTTCTGTAAACTTTAGAGCTGCCTGTTCTGTTAATGTCTTGGAAATCATGTATGAAGCTGCATAAGGCTTAAGTTCTCTGATAAAGTCCGTGTCACTCCATGTACCCTCATTCATTTCTTTTAAACCTTTGTCATTGAACACCACAGTTGATGTACTGGAAGTGTACACCAGTAACACCACTCTTTTCACTGTCTTGGAATCAAGGCAAGCCTTTAAAGTGCCTAGAGTCCCATTGATTGATCTTCTGGTCGTCTCTTGTTGAGGTTGTTTGCCTTCGAAATCAATGGGATGAGCCACATGAAACACTCCGATGCATCCTTCAATGGCTGCATGAAAGCTATCTGGCTGTTCAAGGTCAGCATGGAAGATTTGGAGCTTTTCCGATGCGCCTGGTAGGCTGGTAAGGAAGCTGACATCTCTCTTGTTATCTAGTTGATATGCCATAAAATGTTACATTTTTTTCGCTTTGCACTTGACAGATGATTAGTGTGAATAAAAGTATGTAACTACAACACAAAGTTGGATTTGACATTGTTTTTGTGGGAGAAAAAAGTGGAACTGAAGACTAGAAAATTCTAGGCTTGTTTGGTTTAGTTATTTGAAAATTCTAAGGTTTGTCCATTTCTTTGAGAGGGAATGACAATGGTTTTGAACATTAATTTAGGGATATAATTTTGTGTGTTTTGTATAAAGTTTTTGCAGGAAAAGAAAGGAAATGGAAAATTTTGGAGGGATACATTTAAGCTTAATGAGTTGCTTATGTTATTCTTCCAAAACTGTAAGGAAATGCTAGCATTTTTTATTAAACTTTGTTGATGACAAATTTGCCCTTATTTTTTTTAAAAAAAAATTATGAAAATAAGTTATGGTGGTAAATTCATTAAAATAGTTTCATTTCATTTCTTTCTCCAAACATGATTATTATCCTTCCTTTTTTTTTATTAGAATAAGTGGTTCACACTATCTCTCTTCACATAGCCTAATGTATGCATATTTCTGTGTGTATAAGAGAAAGAGATGCCAGTCAAAAATAACAAATACTTCAACTTCAGAAAATTCGGTGAATCCAATATGTAAGAATAACTTATATGTTCTATCTTAATGTAAGGAACCCATCTTTTCTTTATCGCACTTCACAGAAAACCATTCTTAACAACATCAACTCGGAACCCATCTTTTCTTTATCCCACTTCACAGAAAACCATTTTTAACAACATCAACTCTTTACCGTTTACATTAACTACATAATTCTTATTTGCCGGGGAAAAAAAAGAAAAAAAAATAGAAGAAGAAGATAAACCTCATATTTCTTTATTGAAATTATTTGCTTAAATTTTTTGACCACAAATATGAATAAAAACTGATTTACAAGTTTGTCTGTAACATCAATTGGTATTCATGAGAAGCAATGCATACCTGGGTGAGATCTGATGGTGGTCTGAACAGAGTAACCATGTTGAAGAAGCTTCATGATTAGCCATGAAGCCAAGTAGCCTGTTCCACCTGTCACACACACAATTCCCTAGTCATAATTTCCTGCCATCTCTTTCTCCCTAAAGATTTAATTATGCTAATAAAATGCAGATTGTATAGTACAATAAGTTCCTTTAATGATTTATACACTACCTTCATCCCGCCAAGTCAACCGTTTAATTATGCTAACAACGTGTTTGGAAAGACACTCCTTGTCACCCTTTTAATATTGGTGGTGGTATGTGAATCTATACATAATAGATCCACTTAACACACTCAATAGAAGTTTAACCATTCATACAACATGTTTTGTCCAAATTGGCATTCTTAATTAATACAAACTGTCTAGTAGACTTTTTCGAATAGAAAACATCTGAGGACACAACAGAGAGACAATTAAACAGAAAACATTACTTGGTTTACAACATTATAATCAATTAAACCATACATGCAGATAAATTAGAGAAAACCCTTTTCTTTGCAGCATTGAATGGCTTCATCAAACATTTCATCAAGTCCATATTTATATTTGAAGCCAGCATCCAAGAGCTTCTTTGATGAGAGCCCAGAGTGTTTATGAAACCCTTCAAATTCCTTTAAGCAACTGCAGAAACAAAAATCGGCGATCACTCTCTCTCTGTGTGTATATGTGTGTATGTATATGCACATATAGAATAAAGAAGAAAAACAAAAAGAACAGAGATAAAGAATTAGAACTCACTCAGCCTTTGGTATTTGATATTCTGGGTATCTGGTTGAAAAATATTCAGACATTTGATAAATTGTTAATTCTGCTGCTGAACAAATGTACCTTCCTTTTGCATCAGGATTTTGAAGAAGGAAGATGTGTGCACTTGCCACATCATCTACATGCACAAAAGGTGTACTAGCAAGAAGTTTATATCGATCCTTGTCACCTACATGTATAGTATATATCAGAAACATGAATTGTGTAAGAAAAAAATTTGATTCGTGACTCTTAAGTGTGATTGACTATCACATCAATGCTCAACTTTTGAACACTTTTTCTTTATCTTACAATTTTGGATTTAGAACATTTCAACACCTAGACACACACACACAACTGATATACAAATCACTGAGAAGCAAAGAGTCACATACTGAAAATCATAGCCAGTGATGCGTAGATTGAGTCTGGGCAATGGGGATTAATGAAGGGGCCAACAATAAAAGAAGGGAGTACTGTCACAAGATCCAATCCATGTTCTTCTGCAAACTCTAGAGCTGCCTTTTCTGTTAATGTCTTGGAAATCATGTATGGAGCTCCAGAAGGATTAAGTTCTCTCATAAAATCTACGTCAGTCCATGTACTCTCATCCATTTCTTCTAAACCCTTGCCATTGAACACAACAGTTGATGTACTGGAAGTGTACACCACTCTTTTCACTGTCTTGGAATCGAGGCAAGCCTTTAGAATGCTTAGAGTCCCATTGATTGCTCTTCTGGTCGTCACTTGTTCAGGTTCTTTGCCTTCGAAGTCAATGGGATGAGCCACAAGAAACACTCCAATGCATCCTTCAATGGCTGCATCAAAACTGCCGGGCTGATCAAGATCAGCATTGAAAATCTGGAGCTTTTCGGATGCCTCTGGTAGGTTTGTGAGGAAGCTGACATCTTTCTTCTTGTCTAGTGATTGATCATATGCCATAAAATGTAACAATTTTGTGACTTTGCACTTGACAGATGATTAGTGTGAATGAAAGTATATGACTACTACATAAAGTTGGATTTAACTTTGTTTTTGTGGGAGAGAAGTGGAATTGAGGACTAGAAATATTCTAGGCTTGTTTGGTTTAGTTTTTTTGAAAATTCTAAGGTATGGTCATTTATTTGAGGAGAGGGGACTACAATGGTTTCGGACATTAACAACTGATACATAACTCTGACTCTGTCACCAATGAAACAAGATTGAAAATTCAAGAACACCCCACCCCACCTTGCACTTTCAACTCAACACACACACACACACACACACTAATATATGCATATTTCTGCGTGCGTGTGACAAATAGAATTGAGTCAAAATAAAAATAATAATAATAAACACTTCAACTTAGAAAAACGAGGTGAACCCAATATTCTCAACTAATATGTTGTATCTTAATATAAGAATTCCATCTTTTCATTATCCCATTTCACATAAAACTATTCATAACAACATCAACTCTTTACCACTAAACTAAAATACAGTTTTTTTTTTGTAATATTGATATTATTATATGCTTATAAGATCACAAATACGAATAAAAACTGATATAAATGTTTGTCTTTGACCTGTTGCCTTGGTCCGAGAGTCCCAAGTTGAATTAGGGAACGATTACCATCAATTGCTTATTCATGAGTGAGAAGCAATTAATTAAATACCTGGGTGAGATCTAATGGTGGTCCGAACAGAGTAACCATGTTGAAGAAGCTTCTTGATCAGCCATGACGCTAAGTACCCTGTTCCACCTGTAACACACACAATTCCCTTATCATCATTTCCTGCCATCTCTCTTCCCCCTCTCTCTCTCTCTGTATGTGTGTTTGTATATATATATATATATATATATATATATATCTCTTATCTAAGTTTTATGCTAACAAAACAAAACGGAATTTGGATTGCACAAAAAGTAACTTTAGTATCTTTAATGATTCAAACAGTAATTTAATTTAGGATAAATTATATTGAATTTCCTTAAGATTTGGACAAATTACACACGAATAGTACGGTTTGACATTCATTATTTTGACCTCCCCTAAGATTTGGTGCATATGCTCAACAACACCGTGTAGTTAATGAAAATTCGAAAAATGATTAAGTTGTCATTTTTTTGCATTAAAAGATCTAAATAACTTTATATTTTCATATAAAATGACAAAAATATCATAAAATGCCATTGAAATGCAAAATATTAATTTTTATATTATTAAATTTTACAAAAACATTTTTTTTGTTAATGACAGTTGATTAGGTTTCTTTTTATATAGGGTTAGATTAGGTTTCTTCTTTCAAAAAAAATAATAATAAGGTCGGGAAAAAAAATAAAAAGGTAATAAAGGTTTTTGGATTGAATTTTTTTTTAAATATTAAATTATTATTAAACAGGATAAGAATATAAAAGGCATTTCACACTTTTAAGAAAGGTCAAAGTAATAATGACCGAATACTCTATCCACGGCTTAATTTATTCAAACTTTTAGGAGATAAGTATAATTTTTCCTTTAATTTAATAAGTCAAGTCTGGCAACTCTTTTTGTCTTTAGAGGACAAGTGTTTGGAAAGATATTGGTTGTTAGTCTTTTTATTTGGGGTGGGGGGTAATAAGATGAGCTAGCTACTGTGTTGCATTGTCTTCGAGTTCACATCAGCGAGAAATCTTCATGAGCGGATAGATAGAAATCATCACTATAATCGTACTACCTTCCTCAATACGTTTTAAAGCCATCACAATTTTACAATCTCCCCCTATCGAACCATTTTGATACCTCCGTAGATAACCCCATCGAGACCTTCTCAAAGAGAGAGCTTCAGCCACCTGTCTATACAAAAAGACTATAATGCCCTTTTGTTCATAGAATGAAATATGATATTTACAAATTCAGGCAATGTAATATTAGGGTGTATACTTTGGTTGCTACAGAACAGCGGGGCTGGAAGTTGTGGATCGGGCCTAGCTTGGCATAGCGGGCTGGACCGACAGCCCCAAACCCAGGCCTTAGCTCGCCCATCTAGCTAGCCGCCTAACAAACTCCGCATCATCATGGTCTGATGGACCGGGCCATCATGGTCGTTTGTTGACCCGAGGTAATGTGCGTACACTTTTATCCTTTTATAGAGAGACATATATTTATATCTATTTACACCCATACAGCTTTTGTATATAAAAGTTGTAAACAGTCACCTACTAGATTTTTAACATAGCATTTTCATATATGGGACCCTAGGAATTCGAAACTTGCGTTGCATGACAATGGATTTTAATTAGAACTTTACCGTCTCAATCATCTAACCCACTTCATCTCTCTCTGTCTTCATATATATATATATATATATATATATATTCTCTCTCTACAGCATCTGGTCTTCCTTTTATTCTCCCTCCAAACAGTTTCCACACTCGTATCTGGAATCCATGAATTCCATAAACCCTATAAAATGAAACAAATTCTTAGATTTGTAGACTCAAAAATTTGAATAAAAAAAAAACACCGCTTTCTATATTTGCTTTGAATATGTACAGATCTGGAGCTACAATGGCGTGGAATGTGTTCAGATTTTGTACGGCCCTGCGAGGGCTGGGCTCGATCATGATCGTATTGGTCCTCGGTATCGTCGGAGTCACCTATTACGCCTTCGTTATCACCAATTACGCTCCGGCTTTGTACCTTGGTGGTCTCGATTCCCTCATTGCACTCGTTCTTTTGATCTTGTTTCATTTCCTGGTTAGTTTATTCAATTTTCGAATAGTTTTAGGGTTTTTTTGGTTTTGATCGGTTTTGGGATTGTTATAGCTTTCTATTTTTTGCAAATTTTGACGTACAATTGTATTTATTTGTTTGAGATTGTTTTAAGGGTATGGTTGACAATTTGGAAGCTTGCTTATTAAAAGTCATGAAAATTGAAAATTTCCTGTCTTTTTCCTTAAACTCCGAAGGCGCAATTACGATTCCATTTCAGTCTTTAGCTGAAAAGAGTTAAAATGGAAAATAAGGATGTTTTGGGTTTTTCTTGTTTCTGGCAGGATTTTTTTTTTTCTTCCTAGTTTTAGTTGTTGAGTCTAGTTTCAATATTTATAGACAATTTATTAGTTACAATCAACATTCAGGGCTAATTGAAATCCATATAAATATTACTTTTTTATATTACTTGCATTCTTTTTTCAATTAATTGATATTCAGACTACTAAAAAAAAGTTATGGAATGGTGAATTTTAGTTAAAAATATCATAGAAGTGTCAGTTGATACATTATACAAAAACTGAAACTATAAGGTGAGTAACTGAATGTTTATGCAGTTGGTGATGTTACTATGGAGTTATTTTTCTGTTGTTTTTACGGATCCGGGTAGTGTACCACCAAATTGGAGGCCTGTTTTGGATGAGGAGAGAGGGGACACCGATCCATTGAATGCGTCACAATTTGATGATATGCCAGCCAACCCAGCTAACCCAAGGGTACGGTATTGTCGGAAGTGCAACCAGCTGAAACCACATCGGTGTCATCATTGTTCTGTTTGTGAGTTCATACACATTCTTTTCAAGATCTTTTTTTCCTTTCCCTTTTTTTTTTTCAGGGGAAATAAATTGCATTTATTTATCTGTTTCAGGTGGGAGGTGTGTGCTGAAAATGGACCATCATTGTGTGTGGGTTGTCAATTGTGTCGGGGCATTGAACTACAAATATTTCCTTCTTTTCCTGGTATGCTTTCCTCATTACCTAATCATGAACACTCTTAATCAGTTGAATTCGTGCCTTTGAGCATTGAATTGCTTTTCATGCATGTGAACTTTTCTTTTCATATAGATATATGAATTAATTTTTGTAAATTTGGTTACTTTCTGCTTCCTGAATATCTTATACTCAGATTCTTGGTATCTGTCATTGAGCAGTCTGTTTTGTCGACTGACGTTTCATCCATTACCAAGAGTCACTATTGTGTGGTGTTATCCTACATGAAAGTCTGTCTCACTTTCTACTTTAAGTTCTATAATTCCCTGGCTTCTATACACAAGCAAGCACAGGTGGATGTTGATTTCATTTTTGTGTATTCAGTTTATTTGTTTCTGGTGGTTGCTAGACTATGGTTGCATAATATATGATTATGTTTGCAGCGGGTCCAATTCTGTTGGTAGGACTACTGGTCATGTTTTGTCCAATTCTGTTGGTAGGACAACTGGTCATGTTTTGTGGATATCCTACTGACATATCAACTTGCATAGCTGATCACATTCTTTTGTTGATGCAGTTCTACACATTTCTAGAGACAAGTCTTGTGGCTTTATCATTATTGCCACATTTTATAACATTCTTTACTGATGGAGAGATACCTGACACACCAGGATTTCTTGCAACCACTTTTATTGCATTTGGTAAATTCTAATGACCTTATTTGTTTGACTTTGGCCCCCTTCTTGTTTGTCTCTATATCTTTATATAATTATTGTTGTTGTATCTGCAGTCTTGAATCTAGCATTTGCTTTAAGCGTTTTGGGATTTCTGATTATGCACATATCATTGGTGTGTGGCAATACCACTACCATTGAGGTAATGTCTGCTTCTTCTGTCTACATGCTAATTTGAATATAAGTTTAATGCATATTAAAAAAAAAAATGGGTTAATATTATTTTTAAGTAGTTAATAGGTGTAAGTATGGGAAATACATATTTTTGAAAATAAGTATGGGAATATATGTGTACATATATTGTTAGTTTTGGCTACGTGATATCAATAATATATAGCTTTTCCTAACATGAGGGCATGTCCTATTCCCGCACCCTATAATCTATGCATGAGTGTCTCTATGCATTTGTCCAGTATGTGCGGGTATACATTTCCGCATTAATACCAATGAGTACTTGTTCTAACTATCATCAATAATGATTAAATAAGGTCATTGGTACCCAAGACAATATAATAGCATGTGGTTGCCCACAGCGCTTATATATGCATAAGCTTGGTTCATACTTCATATGCATGCATCATTAGCACACGGACATGACCATTTGCAAAGCATGAGGGCATGGGCACATGAGAGTATTTGGCCATCTCTTGTGGGACTTGTCCGCAGCTATGTCTAAATATATTATCCTAAATTATTGAATAGCTAAGTACTTCCGCGGAGGAATGGAAAGGTGTCAGTAATGTAGGGTAATATATTTCCGGTATAGTTCGGGTTGTGAAAAGCCAAGAAATGTAAATGAAAGGTCTTTTGCGGTATCGTGGCGTGGAAAACACTTGTATTTAACTTTGCCAAAACAAATATGTAATTCGTTTTGACAATGTTATCACAAGGAGTAAACTAACATTATGGTCTCACCCGAGCAATCGGCAATCGCAACAAAACCCGCGTGCAAAGACTAAGAATAGTTCTCAATGATGATATTCAAGGATGTGAACCGCAGCACATTCTGAATAAATATCATAAGGGACTATTTTAAGGTTCAAGCGTAGTGTGGGAGGGGTGGTGTCATTGTCGCGCAATGATGGCATTCCAAGTGATTGTGGTAAGTGTCATGAGTACACTTTGTCATAGCCTGGCAAGGAAAAAGGGGTAAAATGTGGCATGGAAAGATTGAATGAGAGGCTCATCGGAGTGGGATGGAGGTGGAAACGGGTAATTCCCGTAACACAATACCCATGGGATTGGGACATCTGCGCTCTGACACAGAAAATGATATTGGTATGATACGCGAACCTCTCTCGTGACTAGCACGTGCCCCACCTCTATAAATAGAGCTGCCCTGACGCGAGTGATCATCGAGGCCCAGTCAAATCTCTTATCTTTTGGCTCTCATTCTCTTATCTGTCTCTTTTCTCTCTGTTTTTTTTTTTTTCCTGATCAGCTGTGAGAGTAAATCAATCTTTTGGCTTCGAACCAAGTCATTTTCCATTGAAATCCCTTACAATAAGCATTGATGATATTTGATTTGCTTCTGTTGTTGCTATATACGGAGACTGTTTGTGTTGCTTCTGGGATGAGCCAAGAGTTCATTTTTCCCTTTGAACCTTTTTGATGCAAGAACTCATTTTTTCTCTAGTCAAATGGGCTTTCGGTTTTGTTTTCTATTGGAAAATGCCTGGACTGCTTTTTTGATACTTTTATAGTTGCATTCCATTAAAGTAGCAGCCTCCTGATTTACCCACCCGAGAAGTACGAAAAAAAGAAGAAGATGATTGTGTATGGTACTTTCTTAAAAAATGTTTACCATTTTCCTACTTCTAATTTTATAATTCCACAAAGCTTTTCATTTCAAAATGTAAAAAATAATATTCGTACAGAGTATTTAATTTTGGAGGAATGTGTAGCATTTGTGGACTGAATTGTTAATTTATTTCTTCTTGGGTTTAGGCATATGAGAAGAAGACGTCTCCAAAATGGCGCTACGACCTTGGTCGAAAGAGGAACTTTGAACAGGTTTGGTCATTTCTATTGCCATTCCTTCTTGTGATGAATTTTGTTAAAAGAAAAAATAGAAAAATTAGTCACACGCACTATTTCAGCAATCAATAGTTACAAAGGATCTGAAGAACAGATATATTTTATGTTAATATATCCTAAGAAGCATGGACATGAATTTTGGATATGGACACAACACGACAAATCTTAGCAATGAGGACACAATGGGAGACAACAATGAAATATGTATTCTTATATACATAAAATTATATTATATAACTCCATGACTAGTAATTCTAATATTGTTTGACTAGCTAAAATTTATAAGTCATAAATTATATGATCATAATTACCTTATCATATAGATCTAGTCAAAATAAGGACATGACACACACATATGATCATAATTACTCTTACCACGTGTGTGTGTGTGTGATCTATGTATGTGTATGGATCTAGAAATGTATACAACAACAACAACAACAAACCTTTTCCCAATTACTTGGGTCAGCTACGTGAATCCCATGTTTCAATTCCGCTGGATCTAGAAGTGCATGTACACACACAAATTACACAATTTGATGTCCTTTGGAACCTCCTTGCTCGTGCCTACTTCTCTAGTAAAAGCTTCTTATATATATAGTTTTCTTATGTGATCAAACTTCTTATGTATTTCATATAAACTCTTTTTAGAACTATTAATCCTTTTCTTCCATGCTAAGAGAAATTTGGTCTTAAAATTGGTCCAATGTTGAAGAGTGTCTAAGAAGTGTTGCTCCATGTGTCTGCAATTAAGAAATTTATCTTTAAATTATAGATACATCCATATTGTGTGGACATGTGTTTAGAAGCATCCATGAAGTATCCATGTCACTCTTTTTAAAAAGGATATATGCTTCTTAATACATATCTCTTCGATTTGTATCAGAGACATCCTGAGGGGATGAGGTTTCAGACAATATTGTGACCTGATAAAAGACTCTTTGCTTTCGTGATTATAAAATTTACCCATTCAATGTGTATATTACCTAGTAGCAAAAGACTATTAAATTCCAAAAACATGTAAACAGATCGGATTCGGACCATACCAGGCTTGATCCAAATCCGATAAGGTCATATTATGGTCTGATCCGATAACCCGACCAGTTATTTAAGAATGAATCCATGTATGATTTGTGACTAATCGGATAACTATTCCGATAACCTAATTTGTTTATGGTGCAATTTCTTTGTTAAAAAATTTAAATTTGAAAAAAGATCGCCAAACAATGATTAAAAAAAGAGAGAATGATTGGAGAACATAAATAAAAAATGAAAGAAAGGAGAAGAAAATTTGGTATTTTGCACTTTGTTAAAGGAAAAAATAGAGTAAGAAAGAATAGAGACGGTAGGAGAAGAAAAAAAAATGCTAATAACATTTTCATAATATGTAAATTGTATATATTATAGTATTAGATAATATATTACATTATTGGATTGGATTATTATCGGATCCAATAAATTATAATCCTTATCCAGTTTGTTTAGCTAACAGATTATCGGATTCGGATCGTTAACAAAATGTTCAATCTATATCCAAGTTATCGAATAGGATTCGGATTAAAATATGATCCATTGACAGGTCTACTAAGTTCTCCTTGGACTATTGATGTATCTGCAATTTTTCATATGAATGTTTATATTCTATGATTTGGTTTTGTTAAAAAAAAAAAATTATTTTGTTTGTTGGGGGTGGGGTGTTGGTTTTGTAAGTTCAGAAGTTAGTTATTGGTTGATGCTTGTAAACTCTGAACCTCCCTAAAAAATTAAAAAGAAAAAATCTGATATTTTGAATAACGAAGATTATATATTGAAGAAGGGCATAAATATTATGTCTAAAATTTCAATCATGTCGAATTTCTGATATTTTCTTGATACTCCTAACATCTGATTTTGAAGGTCCATTTTAGAAATATCCAACTTTTCTGTAAGAGTATGTGATGTATTTGCAATCAACTGTAGATTGTCAATATCTAGAGCTACTACTGATTTCAAATAATTTATGCATTCACATTCAATTAGGAAAAAGTTAATATAGGAAAATCGTAAAATTCTTTGTTTTGACTTTCAATGTGGACAACTGTCACGGACATCCGTAAAGGGAAAAGTAGAGCAACAAATTTGAAGGGAGGAATAATCATAGGAGATTACTTGTGCTATCTTGGATTAATTATTCATAAGGCAAGACGGAGGAGGATGCTAATTATAGAATTATAGCAAAATTAATAAATTGGAGAAGTGCTTTTAGAATATTGTGTGATTGTAACAGATGAGTATAATAGGAGAAAATAGAGAATTCTTAACAAGTTAGAGATTGCACTGATTGAGATAAGATGATGGGTAATGGTCTTCTGAAATGTAGATAAACTGGAAATAAATATGGAGGTGCAGTTTATTTCAAGGTCCCAAAAGGATTAAAAGGAGATTAAACTAATATGGGTTGAGGCTATACTAAAGGACATAGATGCCTTGGATTCAAAAGGATAAAATTTTACTTGTAGACTGAAGAACAAAGATTTATGTATCTGGGAATGGGATTGGAATGGGGCTACCTTGGTTGGTCAAGAGTAGATTTCCCCACAATGAGTCCCAGTCTTGAATTAGGGCACGTTGGGAGATGATGAAATTTTACTCATGGTGGGACCAGATAGCATTGGGTATAACTAAGTATATTAGTTTCAAATATTGTCATGGTGTGGCACTTTTCTGTGGTGAATGCGTGCTTACCAGAAATCTTTGCACCTTTCCAAGAGCCACTCGGCATTTTGAATGGGGGGAATGTGGATAACGTTGTCAGCAATGTGGCGTAATGTGATGGTGGGGTGGCTTTGTACATTTTCCTTAGAGAGCTCCCCTTTACTCACAGCCAATGTGGGAATTGGTTATATTTTCATTTTTAAATTTAAAAACTTATGACTAATTTGGATTAGACAAGAATGATCAATATGTCCCACATTATGATTTCATAGAAAGTTAACTCAGAAATGTTGGTGCCACAACTTGAATGAACTGCTTGATTATGACGTTGCAGGGTAGGTTCATACTATCATTCCATCCTGCTTAGAACTTATGTGCGGATTTGCACTTCGTTCCCATCAGCCCCGATCCTGACACAGAAATTTCCATATCCATCACTACACAGGCTAGATTACTTGTGTCGGGCCTTATTGTCATCCCTAGATTTGCGCACATTCAGTAGCTAATATTGATGCTTTTATGTGGAGGTGGGTTGAGAATCATGCAAACTTTGTGTTAATTGTGTGGCTCTTTGACATGGGCAGCTGTGCGTTAAATGCTATATTATGAGCTGTACATGCCATGTGGTTAACTATCAACTGTCACTTGTCTTAAAGCTGTGCTATAGTAGCTATCAAATTTAAATCAGCATTGAGTTTTTGAACAATGCTCAAAATTTTCTGAAATGATTATGTATGGCAGATCCATTACCACTGTCTATGGCAGTTTTGGCAGATAGTTGTTACTCGTCAGTATCGTGTCAGTTATGCCAAAGCAGTTTAGAAATGACCAGTCTCATCTAATCTTGTTAGTTGATATTTGAGGAAAGAATCATAGTGGTAATTATGTTATCGGGTAAAGTACAAAAAAAAATCCCTGCTATATACAAAATGTGCAAGAAACATCCTATTTTGAAAATTTATAGCAAATTGACCCCCGGTCAACTAGTTTGACCAAAAAAATTTATAAAAATCTCAAAATACCCTTAAGGGCATTTTAGGTATTTCAATCTTCAAATTTTTTTTATAAAAAATCCAAGAATTCCAAAATACCCTAATACCCCCATTTTTTTAAATAAAAATTCCAAAAATTTGAAATTAAGTTTTTTTTTTTTTTTTTTTTTTGCATTTTACCCTATGTTATTCGAGTTCAATCAAAATGCAAAAAATTCAGCCTTTTGAAGTTTTGAATCGATCCATTTATTGCATTCTTATGGTGTGTGAGTAATTCATAATTATGCTTGTTCTTGTATATGTGGAATCTCATTACTCTTAACCAAGGTTTTGGTGCATCATGTGGGATCAGGTATTTGGGATGGACAAGGGACACTGGTTTATCCCTGCCTACACGGAAGAAGATTTACGACGGATGCCAGCCCTTCAAGGTCTTGAATATCCATCAAAACCTGACTTGGATGCCCAAGAGTTTTAAGGATCATTTATCTCACATCAAAGAACTTGGGTCACTTCTAACAGCAGCTGTAGAGCCCCCTCGGCGAAAATGTTTATTTACCCTTTTAATTTATGTACAGGTTGTGATTTATCTGGGGTCGGATCCAACAATTCCCGGCAGCATATTGCAGAATAACATTGTGGAGGATAGAAAGATCAATGTATGTATAAAAAGAGCTATGAGCCCCAGAAAGATGAGGATGGCTTGAGGGGCTGATGTGTATTTCCTGTTTAAATTATGTACCTTGGAAAGTCTGAGAAATGTAAGATGAGGATTCACATACGTTTGATGCCGTAGCATGCTGATGTTTTCTCAAGTTTTATGTACTTTTTGGTAGGAATGTATAACTAATGTTGGCTCGATAACACGTCGAAATGGTAAATGTTTGTTGAAAATCAATTGTCAAATTTTTTAAAGTCACTCTTTGTCAAAATGATATTTAGTGTTACGTTTTTTTATTTTCCTTCTTTAGCGATCTAACAAAAACACAAATCAGTTAATATTATTATCCTTTGCGATTATTATTTTCTTATTTTGGTTAAGAGGAACATTCTTTGGATTATAAAACTAGAATTTGATCTACAACGGAAACTTGTAAAACTAAAAATGATCACTTCTACGTAGTCGTGAGACCCTTTTATCTCTTCTACTCAGATTCAACCTCACGTGTAATTTTAACAAAAAAAAAAAAAAAAAAATAGAAAAAAAAGAAAAAGAAAAAGAAACAAACCTCACTTTGTAATTGAATAATAAATACAGTAATTGGTAGCCATTTACCATAATCTTATTTTATCAGAAGAGGAGCATTAACTTTTTTTTTTTCTTTTTTTTCCTGACAAATTAGTGGAGGGGCAATCGAACTAGTTGTAACAGGTCATATTCTTCGTAATCCGACCAAAAAACTTAAGGTATTAAGTGAGACTAAAACCCAACTCATATATACCCATTTAATTCCTTATCCGAATTCGATATGGGACAATTATCCCATGTCACACTAATAGTAACAGGTGGAACACTTGTCCATTTACTCAAAGTTTAAACTATTTTGTAGTGCTGTATACCCATCCATTTATATTCATTCATTTTCTCATCCAGATCCAATGTACCTGAACTCGCGACACCCTTGTTACGGCTCACTTGGCGTGACACCGGATTAAGGATTGCGTCTGGCTTTGATACTAATTGTAACAGGTGGGCGTTTACCCATTTACCTAAAAACTTAAACTATTGTATAGTATTGCACACCCACCTATTTATACCCATACATTTTCCTATACGGATCTGAAGTGAGACAAACTCTCCCATGTAACACTAGTACTTGTCCTACATCAAATCCGGAAAGTGAAAGGAGTATAAATATGTAGGTGTGTAGCATCACCCAACATTTTAAGTTTTTGAATAAACGGGCAAACATTCATCCCTTACGGTTGATATTAGAGTCAGATTCAATTGTTGATCCAATGCCACGTCAAGCGTCTGACCCAGAAGGTGTCCGAGTAAGCCGCTCGAGTAGACAAGGTGGCCCTTCCACAATGAGGGTATTGCAAATTCGAATGGAAAAAAATATTACTGTAGTTGTTTTATATCAAATTCGGATATATATATATATATATATATATATATATATATTATGCAATACTACCGTACAGCTGTTTCAAAAGTCCACCAAATAATGCCCAAGAGAACAACGTAAACCCCTTGCACAATTTCCGGGTTTTTTCTAATCAATTTCTGATCTTGTTTTGTACCGTATGTTTGAGGGAAAAAAAAGTAAAATAAACGTATTGAAAGAAGTCCCAAGATGGGCCTAGAACCATCAAAGTATTTCTTTACATTTTATATATATAAATAAATAAATAAATTTATAAAAGGAACATTCTAGCAAAAAGTGACAGTAATGTCTCATTTTATACATTCCATCTCTCTCCGTATACATATATATATATATATATATATATATATATATATATATATATATAATTCACTAATTGTAAGGTACCGCTCAGTTCCGATTCTGGCACCTTCTCTGTTTTTCTCTCGCTTCTCAACCTCTATCCTCTCAGAATCGTAATCGATTTGTTCTAAGAAAGGTAAACCCTTTCTCTCTCTTCCATGAATTTTGGGTTCAAAATACTAAGTTTGTCGCCTATTTGTGTTATCCTCTACTATTATATTTGGTTCCGGTCGTATAGTTACCTTAGATCCTCTTATCCAATTATACATTTTTTACTTGCTTGCTTGGATAATTGCATTTCTTCAAAGGATTGTAATCTTCAACACTTAGATATCTCAACCTGATGATTGTTTGATTGCTATAGAATCTCTCTTATGCTTAATGGAGTATTTAGTATTTGCTAAGAGAATGTCTGAAAAGGAAAGAAAATTTAATATATATCTATATTTATATTAGATTGTTTTGATTTTTTTTTTTACGAAGGAAAAATCTTCACCAAAGTAATTGTTTTTTTAGCTGTGCAATACCAGAATAATATAGAACAGATGATCTTTTTTTTTTTTTTTTTTCTCTCTCTCTCTCTCTCTCTCTCTCTCATTTCTTTCAACTCATGTTCCTTTGTAACCAAATGGTTAGTTTAATATTTATTAAGGTTTTCATATGATGTCGGTTGATTAAGGTGATTAGGTAGGCTTGCTTCTTTCTGATTCTCTTTGTTCATCATTTTCTTTTTCTTAGCCGCGGATCTTATACAAATTAAACAGAAGATCAAATGCTATTTTTTGTCTTTTTCCTTGAATATTCATTTTTCTTGGTAACCAAATGAATGAGTGAATGGTTTAATTTTCATTAAGATTGTCATATTTTGTTGGGTTTTTAGGCTGATTTTGGCAGCTTTGCTTTTGTTTGTTGTGGCAAGTCTTATTTATTCTTTTGTTTTGTTCAGTTTACCTTTCCTAATCCATATATGTATAAACTTGAACATATGCAGACACGAATGCATTCATATTATTTAACTGTTGTTTTCAGAGGCATCCATCTCTACTCATTGCTTTCTGCACATTAGGGTTCTTACAAACTTACACATTTCTTCATACGTTTTCTTATGTTGGCTCTTTAATGTTCGAATGATTAGGTATCATGCAGAGGGATAGAGAAGGGAGTTTTGGATCCCATGGGAGCATGATGTCTAGCATTTTTGGAGGAAGAGATCCATTTGATGACCCATTCTTTGCTCGCCCATTTGGTAGCTTGTTTGATTCAAGTGGTCCATTTGGTGCCAACCCACAGATTAGTAGATCAAATGGCCCACTTATTGAGGAATTAGATGCTGATGATGATAATAAAGGAGGAGAGGAAGAAGGTGATGATATAGGGGTTGGGGATAAGAAAGATAAAGCTCGACAGAATACCAGGTCAAACAAAGATCCACTTGTTGAGCACCCGGATGACCAAGTTGATGGTAAGATGTGCTTTTTTGTAGTATGTTATATACATGAGGAGTTTCATGTAAACTTCATATGTGTACTTGCTTATAAGTCAAAAAAAATTGTTGTGGTTTTCCTGGCAGAGAGGAAGAGCGAGATTATTTCTTCTAGGTCTGGCTATAACAAGGTGGAAGGGACGCAGTCGCAGACTAGGAGTGTCAGCTTCCGGAGAGTCACATATGGTGGTATAAATGGGACTTATTACACTGCTACAAACACCAGGAGGACAGGCAGTGATGGGGTAAATAACCTTTTTTTTATATAGTTTCTTGTTCTTTGGTGTAGTGGATTTCTTGCTGGCTTCTTTTAATTTTAGCCTTGAGTTTGTTTTAAAATCAGGTGGTGTTGGAAGAGAACAAACAAGCGGATAGAACAACTGGTCAAGCAACACATAGGATCTCTAGAGGAATACACGACAAGGTAATTTGTTCAGTTTGTGTCCTTTTGCTGTACACCAGGAAAATCAAACAAATACTTGTTACTTTAAGTAATGTATTGAGTCCGAGTCCAAGCTCATGAAATTGGCTTCTATTACGAAGATCTCTTAGTAATGAATTGAAGGTAAGAGAAAGGAAGAATTAGAAAATCATAACCAAGACACTATTGTACACGTTTAAATGGAAAATGATGTGGTCTTTGAGGAATATTGGGTTACAAAATAACATAATAAAGCAACTTACGTGTAGTCCCCCCTCCCCCTCCCCCTCCCCGCCCTGGCCCCGGCCCGGGGGTTCTTTTCTATTTTCACACTGTGGTGTACTCGGGAATCTATTTGGTCACCAATTGAATGGTGGTCCTTTACGGTAAATGATGCCGCCTTTGTGTTAGATCTTTCCATGGGTTTGTAGACCAAGTCCTCTCTGTTTCTCTAGGTAAATGGTGGGCCCTTAACTAAAGCACACTAGAGCCAAATACTTATTTAGGATTGCATTAGTTATAACCTGTTTAGAGAAATTTGAGAACAATACTTAACAACTATTAAATTTTCTTCTGAAACTAACAACTATAGACACAGTTTGTACTAAATCTATGTACTAAGCAAATATGATGCCATTTGGCATCTTTGTAGAGTACAGCTTTATAGTGTATATAAGCAAATATAAGTATTAGAGAGAGGAACCGTACAAGATGTGCAATGGGACAGCTAGGTGGAACTTGAATAGCAACAAAGTTTGTTGCACTAGTTATAACCCGTTTAGAGAAATTTCAGAGCAATACTTAACAACTATTAAATTTTCTTCTGAACCTAACAACTATAGACACAGTTTGTACTAAAAGCTATGTACTAAATAAATATGGTGCCATTTGGCATCTTTATAGAGTACAGCTTTATAGTGTATATAAGCAAATATAAGTATTAGAGAGAAAGGAACTGTGCAAGATGTACAATGGGACTGCAGGTGGAACTTGAATAGCACCAAGGTTTGTCCCAAATCTAATTCTCCTCTCCCTGAGGGCCCAGGTGATTGCAACTTGCAAGGGAACTTCCAACTAGGATGGCACTTGTATCCCAATCCTTTCAAGCCAGGAACTCAGGGTTGTTGAAGCCCTTGAGGGGAAGGTGGAATTCTCTAGGAACCTTGCTGAGTAGCAGTGGATCCATAAAGGCTTACATGTTTATTATCAACCTTGCTTGCCAGGCACAGTTTTTGAGTCCAGGAATTTTTTTTTTTTCCCCAATGAATGACGATAAAATTGCGTCATGATGTCCTCTATTGCATTCCATACCCCTTAGAATGGATGGGTTATCCAATGCTTGATAGTATGTTTAACCTTTCTTCTTAGGCATTTCTTGGGTTTACCTTAGGTTTACCCATTTTATGGAGTCTTTTATAATATACATTATATACTTTAGGAGTGAAGTAGCTCTGATATATTATGATCTGCATCAGTTGGTGTTTCTAATTTTTTTGGTGAAAGAACTGTGAAAGCAGCATGAAAATTTCCAATGACATGATAAGCTTGTGGCTGTAGTTGATGGTTTGTTTTTAGTCCTTCATTCCTATTTATGATTCTTTTGGGCCTTTCGTAATGTAAGTTGTTGAATAGTCCATCAAATGTTTTTGTCATAAAAAAGGTGGCCAATATACCATTTCAATAGCAATGAAACAACTACCCAAATAAATCAGGATCCAGATTCTGTCCTTATTTAACTGTGGCTATTTGTTCTCATTGTTAAATATTGGAGTGTCACAGTAGTAATTTTTGTCAACAAAATTTCTCTTCAGAGCAGTGTTCTAGTATGAGTCTTCAGATAATTGTGTCACCGTACGAGTCAAGTCTCACTTGCATCTGCAGTACTTCCGTCGTACCTTAAACATTCTCCAGAATAAAATTATTTTTGTATTTTCTTTTAGTACAGTTGCCATATAATACTATATTGATCAAAAGTAAACTATATTTCACAGTTCCTGAAATTGATGTGATCTTAACTATCAGTACCATGTTATGTCATTCAATGGTCTTGTGTTTAGTTATATTTTTGCTAATTCATCTGCAAGATGATTAAATTTTATATTGTCATATGTTGGATGCCTTTCCCCTCACTGGCTTAGAACATGAAAAGTATGGAAAAAGCTAAAAGTGAAGATAAAGTATATCTGCATTTGTAGAATGATAGGGGCATAGTCTGTGTGAAAACTGAGATAGATTTGTTTTTATATAGGGCCATTCAGTTACAAGGAAGCTTAACTCAGATGGTAAGGTGGACACAACTCAGACTTTGCACAACTTGAATGAAGGTTTGTTCCTGTTGTCAGTGGTGACAATTTAGATGAAGTATATTTTAATTAGGTGTCACTGATGTTGTACCATTTTCTCAGGTGATCTTGATGGATTTGAACAAGCTTGGAAAGTTAATGCTGAAAAGCATTTGCCTGGAAGGAATGATGGGTTCAATGTCCGTGAAAGTGGAGGTAAGCATGGGTTGGTGTGTTTCCCCCTCCTTCACTCTAATTTTTTTATTGTAATCTAGGCAGGATTATCTGAATGTCTATATTCTTTGTGAATCCAATAGTTATTGTGCTGTATATTTGAGTTTCTTTTATTCTACTAATTGATACAGTATCTCCCTATCTCAGTTTCTGAATCCAATAATTATCGTCTTTGTAGGCCATTACCAGCTTTATCTACGATAATAGAATATTATATGTGTTTATCCGTGATAAGTACGGAGTATCATGGACAACTATAGTTGCCTTTTTCCTTCCACTTACATGGCATCCCCAAACAAGATTATTTTTTGTCCCCTTAATTCTTTTTGGCTGTTGGAAGGAAAACCCGACAATCCAAATGTGGCTAGCAAGCCAAAGCTGCCTATCCACCCACTTCCTTAGACATGCAATACTGGTCATTTTTGAGTAATTGATTTAAGTTAGATTAACCTCCACTTGTGTCTGAGCAATTCAATTTATGATAACTAAGGGAAATTTTGACGCATCCTGATCCTTTAACCATTAGATAAGCACTCTGATTGCTGTGTATCATTTGTACTCGTTACAAAAATTTTCTTACTGGGAGAATGTTTCATATTAGACGTGTTCTTCTCCCTCTCCTTTGTTATGTGCCATGTTTCTTAAGTGTTGGTTTTCAATAGTGCTAGCTGGGATTCTACTTACCATATTTTTAGTTGGTTTTACATTCTGCATGCAATGTTTATGCAGGGGCTAGCAGCAGCGGACAAGCAGCTCGAGGTGGTTGGGCTCTGCCATTCACAGAGTTCTCCGAAAGATCCGGACGAGTGAGACCTGGTAATTCTTCTGGGGTGAGGTCCAAAAAAGTCGTCACAATTAATATAGAATAAATTAGCATAAAATTCAAGGATTGGAGTACACAGCATAGTTCCAGAAGTAGCAGTTGTTATAGCTATACTAATAGGGTTGAATCTTGTGTACGTATCCTATTTCCCGGAGGATATCTCCCGAATAGCTTGCTTAACATTGTCATCCTATGTGTTCTGTAATTTCGTAATCGGATTATCAGAATACAGAAACATGATAGTGTCTGTAGCCTTCGAAAATGAATAAAAACTCTTGCTTGTGGTTCAAGCAGATAATATATTACCTCAGTTTGGCTGTTGGAGAATTTTTCCACAACACAGTTAGTTAATAAAAAATGATTATTATGTTGAATATAACAATGTTATTGTTTAATCTTATAATTGTGAGTCAAATTAATATAGCCCCACGAAACAGAAAATTAATGTTGGGGCGGTTACCATTGTCAATGCATCATATAATAATCATTATATATGCACACCAGATAACGTGATCGGACTTAGATCTCTGTGTTGGCTGTTGAGCAAATAATTAAGTATTCATGTACCTAATCTCAAGTATTTTCTAGTGACTACAAGGTGTTTGTCAAACGCAGATTCTCAAGTGTCAAATTATGACAGCTTATATAAACGATGTTATACAGTAATTCTTTGACCGGTTAGCCAAGAGTTATATATACAACCTTGATTTTTTCCTGGGGGATCGAACACTCAACCTCCTTTTTTGAAAAGGGAAAAGAGCTTATACTACTAAATATTTTGTGTATGTGAACATTGCAATAAAGGTTTTTCTTTTAACATAATATTTTTAAAGTTAATTTGAGGTTCTTAGGTTTAATTAATAACCACCAATAAAGGGTTTTAAATTTTTTTTTTTTTAAACCCCATGATGCAAATTTCAATATATTGACTCGTCTTTATGTATCACCAAAGAAATTATGTGACATCCACTGCAGGCCACCACCATGTCCTTCATCTACAGTAAAAACTGTGGATTTAGTTGAGAGTAATAATATTTATGCTTACTTGTTTGGTCGAAGAAGTAACTGAGATTCTTATGTAGTATTGTCAGCTATACAAATAAGTCAAGGAAATAGACTAAAGAATCATTTTCTTTTGGATGGTAGAGTGCGGTCAATTTATTGTAGGATCCAAACCTGTTGGCTTCTGCCCGTATGAACACAGACATCGCGTTGCTTGTCACCCAAAAAATGCTGCAAAAGCTTCAGCTTAATAATATATATTATTAAGGTATGCTTAATAATATATCACAGCTAATAAAGTATAATTATTTTGGGAATGGTGATATATTTGTGCCATATTAAAATTTAAGCATAGTATTTGCTCAAGTCTTAGCTAGCATAACTTCAGCTTTTACCTTTTTTTAGTACCAAGTGAGTACACTATATTGTACTGTTGCCCACCTAATTATTTTAAAAGTATATTGTTATAATACGATTCTTGTGAATATATATTTGAACCCTTGTTCCACGTTTGCCAATTGCCATGCAAGAATCTTTTTCAATAACAACCTTCCTCAGTACCTTGCATCTACTGAATGGTAAGAGATCGATGCTTCTATATGTATACCACTAATTAGTAGATGCAAGGTACTGAGGAAGGTAGGTACATATATACCTTCCTCAGTTCTCTACAACTAATAATTATAGGTATGAGCCCCATGCTTTCATATATGTATATATATATATATATATACACACACACGCGCATATATGTGTACATACATATATGTGTGTGTGTATATATATAAGGGGGCTAATTTTGAACAAAAAAAAAGCCTCCCTCATGACCAACACAGAAGAACAGGAGAAAAATGGCTTCTTGGTCTGCTGAGAATGCTACCAAAGCTTACCTCCAAACCCTTAAAATGGTATGAAAAATCCATCAATTTTGTTTTTACAAAACCTTCTAGGACTCACAACTAAAAAATAAGGTGTTCTTGTCTTTTGGCGTAAAAACAAGAGCTTCAGCAACTGTTTACTTGTTTCATACTATAGAGTTTAACCGACATCTTATGGCATGGTGTGATTGCATTTTCAAAAGCATAATTGTTTTTTTTTTTTTTTTTTTTTAAACTATCATTATATTTCACTCTCGTATGATCTCTGTTTGATAATTGATGTTAATAGGGAAAGGGAGAAAACGAGCCTGATGCAGCAGAGTTCATTTCCGCGCTCGCTGCAGGCAACAATAAGAAACTCATGGTCACGGCATGTGCAGGAACTGCTGGTTCCATCATACTAGCTTTAGTTGCCGCGGCACATCAAACTGGTGGCCGTGTAGTGTGCATCTTACCGGGGCCTAATGAGCTGCAAGCATCACAAAGTGCCTTGGGACACCATGCACGTTGTATCGAGTTTGTTGTAGGGGATGCTGAGACACTACTGTCGAAGGACTACAAGAGTGGTGATTTCATACTCGTCGATTGCAATATCAACAATCTCAAAGGAGTTTTGGTGGTGGCGCAAAGGGCTGTAAGTCATGGCGGTGCCCTAGTTGTAGGGTACAATGCCCGTCACGAGGGGTCGTGGTTGAGTGAATTGAAGGCACAATTTTTACCCATTGGAGAGGGGCTAATGGTGGCTAAAACAGCTGCAGGGAGGAGAATTGGTGGTGGTGGTGAGAAGAAGAGCCATTGGGTAGTTGAAATAGATAAGCATACAGGTGAGGAGCATTTTTTTAGGATCACATCACCTTAGGGGAAAGAGACTGTTGAAGCTTAGCGCTATTTATTTGGTCAGATTGAGACGGACACTACAAAATTTAGTGGTACCAACTTCAAACAGTTATTGTACATAACAAACATGTAAAATACGAATGGCTCTTTAATTAATTATCTTGAGAGGTTAGATGATGAGTATATTTTATTTGAATTTGTTATGCTTCGACTTTAATTTCCATGAAAATTAATTTCAGTGATGGTAAGATGTCTATTTGGTGGTTAGTTATATAGAAAAATGAATAATTATAAAAATGAAAGCTTTCCGCCATGAACTCTGAGAACTCCCAAGTTAAAATACATGGATAAGGGGTAAGATGGTAATATCCACACAAAATCTAATTAAGTTGAACAATGTGACAAGAATCTTTAATACGCAATTAATTTAGAATTTGAAACGACAAAAAAAAAAAAAAAAAAAAAAAAAAAGAGTAAGTACAGCAATTAAGGTTTGTCAAAAAGACATAGAAATGAAACTTAACTGTTTTTTTTTTTTGGACAAAAACACTCTTGAAGGTTCAAAAGTGGATAAAGACACCCTTAACATGAAAAATTGACCAAATTACCCTTTAATCATTTAGTGACCTATTTAACTCTACAATATAAAAAATTGAACCAATCTGCCCTTATGAACAATTTATGCATAAAAAAAGATAAATAAATAAATAAATAAAATTGGCAGTCTCTCTCTCTCAATAGACCAGAAGGCTCTTCCGAGAACACTCAGACCTATACTCCGAACTGGGTTGCTCAAACTTAGGCCTTCGGCCATGCCTAGAACCATATCCTGGTCCCTCCGGTTCCGGCCTTCGGCCATACCCACCCCTAAATTCTGAATCTGTTCATGCCGCCGTTCAGATAGTAGACGCGATGGCATAACTCCGGCTCAGCTCCAGTTCTGCCTATATTGGACGCGATAGCTCCAGGACCATCCATAACTTCAGCGCCTGCCCTTGGACCGGGAGGACCTTACAACACTTCACCACCGATCTGCTTGTCTTCTTCATCGACGGCGTCTCCAATACACCACCGAGGCACCGATTTGCTTGTCTTCGATCCGCTGCAAAATCCACAGTCTAATTGTTTCGCATAATAGTTTCCAGCGGAGGATGAGATCTTCGTCTTTTTTGAGTTTCCGGCGGTGAAGAGAGAGTTGAGGAAACTAACTGTGGAGGGAAAAATCTCCCTCCAATAAGAGCAATCCACGCCATCATAAATATAACTTTATCTTCAATAAAGGTCAAAGCCCATTTCGTCAGAAGCCCAAGTTGAGTTGGTCATTAGCCCAAAACTACCGCTATCTAACTACGGGCTTTACTAAAGCTCGAATCAAGATGCCAGCAGTCATGTGTACCAAGTTAGATGCGGCCCAAATCCATTTAAAGAAGGAACCGGTCCTGCAAGGAAAAGGATTCATCAAAGGAAGTAAGTTCTGTGTAAGGAAAATCCGGAAAGGGAAGAATTATAAAGAGGAAAGAATTCTATTTGTAAAGAAATTGATATATGGAAAGAATTAGAGTACAAGTAACGCGAGTCCTACCATAATTCTTCTAACTTTTGTATATAAATAGAGGCTCAGACCTCCAATAAAGGGATTCAAGCAATTCTACGCTTCTCTAGATACTGTTCTTATTGATTCTTACTGTTCTTGAGTGTGTTGTATTATTTTTTTCAATTGTTGTTGGTTGAGTAGAATTTTACACTTACACTTTGGCGCCGTCTGTGGGAATCGTGTGCAAATATATTCCCATTCTTGTTTTTGTTTCATAAGTGAATCCTGCGGCTAACCGTCCAGAATGTCGAACGGAGGATCTTCAGCAGATCAATAGACGGAGTTGATGCAAAAGATGCGTGAAGAGTTTCTGCACCAATTTGACGTACTTCGTCAGGCAAACGAAGCAAGCGTGGCTTAGATCGTCTTGCTTCAACAGCAGAATAACGTTCTACAAACGACGCTGGCTCAATTAGCACCGCCGCCACCAGTGGGTGACACAGCAGCACCCCCTAGTCAAAATATTCCTCCGATTACTGGACTTCCGCCTGATGGGGTTCCACCTAATAGGGCACGACCCAATGAGGTTCAGCCGAATAAGGTTCAGTAGCAACAGAAGGCAAGATCCGAGGCTGTGGCTTCAGATAACGTCCCTTGTCACACGCAGGATGAGCAGGTCGAATCCAGCCATAAGCTTAAGGTGTGGTCCAATGGAATTCCAGATGGTGCAGGTGTTCAGGATGCCTTTGACGAGAAGAGACTCCTGAAGATTCAAACACCTACCGAGATGGCTAGAGAACACAAAAATTCTTTGATCAAAACTCCTTTCACTGACGATGTGTATCTGGTAGAGAGGCCCAAGAAATTCACCATGCCTTCTTTCACCCAGTTTGATGGAATAGGGGATCATTTTCGGCACCTAGATCATTATGCTAAAAAGATGGCTTTGGATGATCGTAATGACCCTTGGATGTGCAGAGTTTTTCCTACCAGTTTGACAGGAGTAGCACTAGAGTGGTTCAGGAATAGACCGCATAAATCCATCCCGGATTACGTAACTCTATGCACCATGTTCCTGGCACAGTATTGCGGAAATAAAAAGCAAAAGAAAAGCATTGCCAGCCTCTTCACCGTAAGGCAGAAAAGGGGGGAAACATTGCAGGATTTCTTATCAAGATTCAACATGGAGGCATCAGAAATAGCGGATTGTCATCCCGCAACTGCTATAGAGACATTTAAGCTAGCAATGATTCAGGGGACGAAGTTCCACACTTCCCTAGTCAAGTATTCTCCTCCTGACATGCAGACTCTAAATGCCAGAGCCCAGATCTACATTTGGCTTGAGGAAAATATAGCCCACCAAGCGCAGCACGCTACCCTCGTAACAGTGGAAAACAAGCCTCGAGAAAGAATCCCAACTCCAAAGATTCAAAAAAACCAACGTTCCTCAACGCCAGTCACCCAGGCACTTGAAAAAAGGCAAAGGGTAGAGGAAGGATTTATACCTTTCCGAACTATCTTGGCTCGGCTCTTCCAAGAAAATAAGACGAAGTTCACAACTCCACAGCCAATAAAGCAACCCCCTGAGCAAAGGGACAAAAGCAAGCATTGCGCTCATCATCGAGATTATGGGCATTCAACCAACGATTGCTGATCCCTCAGGCGACAGGTGGAGAATATGATCGCTAGAGGTGAGTTGACGGATTACCTCTTGACAAAGGAGCATGCAAAGCCCCGCGAGGTCTATCCCCGCAAGGTAGAAGGTACGCAAGTAAAAGTCATCCATGCAATACATGGCAGGTCTGAAGATGATCAAGAGTCCGAGGAGGTGTACAGGTCCAGATTGAGGGCGACCCACAAGCTCAGGAAGATATCCTCGGTCAATGCTATCAATTCTGGTAGCATTAGTATTGGATTCGGAGATGGCGACCTATCCAGAGTGCAACTCCCCCATGAAGATCCATTGGTCATCAGTCTTTTAGTGGCCAATTGTATGATCATGAGAGTTTTGGTAGATCCAGGAAGTAGCACTAACATAATCACAAAAACGGTCTTTGATCAGTTAGAGATCACGTCATCATCTATTCGACCTACCTCCAGCCCGTTGATAGGATTCGATGGCACAAGAGTAGATCCCCTTGGAGTAATAGACTTGTCCATAACCACGGCGAAGAGGACTCTGAAGGAGAACTTTGTTTTAACAGAGATCCATCCTTCTTACAATCTCATCATGGGAAGAGGTTGGATACATCGGATGAGAGAAGTTCCGTTCACCCTCCACCAGGTGATGCGGTGCTTATCTCTGGACTGGAAAGAAGTAATTAATCTGTGGGGCGATCAAGTCGCAGCGAAGGAATGCTGTATGCTGACACAGGTTGAGGCGAAGAGGATGTCGACTCAACAGCAACCAGGTGAGGCTTCCAAAACTGGACCCAAATAGCAATTATAGAGCCCACTGCCCAAGTATCTTAAGGGAAAGGAGGAAGAGGAAATTGCGAAGCCCACCGAGGAGACCCTCGAAGCCGTGGAAGTTATCTTCGGCGACCCTCAGAAGGTTACTTATCTAGGCTCTTCTTCCACGTCCGAAGAAAATGAGGCATTAATTGATGTTATCCGGAGCAATACAGATGCCTTTGCATAGGATCACTCGGACATGGTAGGGATCGATCCCACAGTTTCCTGCCATAGTCTGAAGGTGGATCCGGAGTTCAAACCGGTCAAGCGAAAACACCAAAGGTTTACCTCTGAACGCAATCGCATTATAGCTGAAGAAGTAAACAAATTATTGTAAGCAGGTTTCATTCGAGAAGTACAATATCCGTAGTGGTTGTCGAACGTGGTAGTCGTGCAAAAGAAGAATGGAAAGTGGAGGGTTTGTGTAGATTAAACCAACCTCAACAAAGCCTACCCTAAAGATAGCTACCCTCTGCCCAAGATAGACCAGATGGTTAATGCTACCACCGGCTACGAGAGGTTGACATTCCTAGATGCATACTTGGGATACAATCAGATTCCTATGGACCCCGAAGATGAAGCAAAAACGACTTTTATTACAGAAAATGGGACTTATTGTTACAGGGTCATGCCCTTCGGACTGAAGAATGCTGGAGCTACTTATCAACGTCTTGTCAATAAGATATTCAATAATCTGCTGGGAAAGACAGTTGAAGCATATACAGATGACATGGTGGTTAAAAGTGTGAAGAAAGAAGATCATCCGAAGCATCTACAGGAAGTTTTCAATACTTTGAAAAAGTACAACATGAAGTTGAATCCATCTAAGTGCTCCTTCGCGGTATCATCAGGTCAATTCCTCGGCCACATAGTGAATAAAAGAGGGATAGAGGTAAGTCCAGCTCAGGCTAAAGCCTTCATCCAAAATCAGGAACCAAAAAATCGCAAGGAGGTGCAGGTATTTACTGGTTTGATCGCAGCACTCAGCCGGTTTATATCCCGATTGTCAGATAAGTGCAAACCATTCTTCGATGCTATACGATCCAAGAATAAAGATATATGGGGACCTCAGCAGTAGGAGGCCCTCAGTCGGTTGAAAGGTTACATGGCTGAACCACCCATTCTATCCGCTCCAAAACCCGGGGAGAATCTTATTATGTACTTGGCGATTTCTAATACATCGACAAGTGCAGCATTGATTAGAAACGAAGGAAAAAGACAATATCCAATCTTCTAAACAAGTAAAACCATGACAGATGCAGAGACGTGATATAGTAAAGCAGAAAAAGTTATCTTAGCTTTGATTTACGCCAAGAGGAAGCTTCGACATTATTTTGAATCTCATAGCATTGTGGTACTCACCAACTATCCTATACGGGGTATACTCTCTAAGCCTGATTTATCTGGGAGAATTACCAAGTGGGCTATCGAGCTTAGTTCCTTTGACATAACCTATGAGCTAAAGGTGTCGCATAAAGGACAAGCCATAGCGGATTTCCTTCTCGAGTATGAAGATACTCTTGAAGAGCCGGCACACCCAGAACCACAGTGGGAACTTTGAGTCAATGGTTCCTCGAATCAAGCAAGTGCAGGAGTAGGCGTTGTAATGTCAACTCCTGAAGGCACCAAGCTGCAGCAATCTATCTATTTGAAGTTCCCAGCTACGAACAATGAGGCCGAGTACGAGGCATTACTTGCTGGTCTTCGGTTGGCAAGCAGTCTCCAGGTATGTTGCTTAAAGGTTTTTAGTGACTCACAGCTTGTTATAAATCAAGTGACAGGTCAGTACCATCCCAAAGAGGAAAGAATGAAAGCATATAAAGAAGCTGTAGAGAACGTTGCACGGGGATTCGATCAGATCGAATTCTATCAGGTACCTCGTGTTGAGAATGCCGAAGCAGATCAATTGGCCACATCAGCGTCATCTTCAAATAAGGATTTGATTCGGATTGTACCGATTGACGTTCTAGACGAGCCCAGCATTAATCTTCCTCAGGAAGTAATGGTAGTTCCAGTTATTCCTCGAGAACCATGCTGGATTGATCCATTGGAAGCTTACCTCAAGCATGGGGTTCTTCCAGGCCAGAAGTCCGAAGCACGGAAGCTCCGTATCACCGCAGCTAAATATGCCATCATTAACAATCAGTTATACCGAAAGTCATTTTCAGGTCCTTACCTGAAATGTTTAAACCCTACTAAGGCTCTTGTGGTGTTGAGACAAATCCATGACGGAGATTGTGGTAACCATTCTGGGGGCAGGTCCCTCGCGCATAAAGTCCTGACTCGAGGTTACTTCTGGCCGTACTTGTCCCGGAATGCAGAAGAGTATACACGAAGGTGTGACAAATGTCAATGTCACGGTCCTATAAAGCATCAGCCTGCCGAAGATTTGCACGCAATGGCAAGTCCATGGCCATTCGCACAATGGGGGATTGATATGGTGGGCCCGTTACCCAAGACTGTGGAACAAAAGAAGTACGTGATACTGGCTACAGATTATTTCACTAAATGGGTAGAAGCCGAGGCCTACTCAAGTATGACCCATGAGCAGGTAAAAAGTTTCCTTTGGAACAACATCATTTGCCGGTTTGGGGTCCCAAAAGTCATTATGATGGACAATGGTAAGAACCTCGATAATAGAAGTACAAGAAAATTCTTTGCTGAGCATGGAATTGTACAAAAGTTAGCTGCGGTTAGTCATCCACAAGGGAATGGACAGGCTGAAATAACTAATAGGACAATTTTCAGTTGTTTAAAGAAGAAATTGGAGAAACTCAAAACGAAATGGTACGAGAATCTCCGTCAGGTGCTTTGGGCGTACCGAACCACACCACGGCGGCCTACGGGAGAAAGTCCCTTTGCCATGGCTTATGGATCTGAAGCTGTGATCCCAACCGAAGCGGCAGTCCCGACCCTTCGGACATTCTTATTGCTTGAAGGAAACAATAGTCAGCAGCTCGAACATAGTCTCGATATCCTGGACGAAAAAAGGGATGCTGTAGCAATTAGGCTTGCTTCATATCAGCAACAGCTGCGTAACAGTTATAACAAACGCGTCAGATTCAGGAGCTTTGTGGTAGGCGATTGGGTTTTGAAGCAAGAAACAGCTCATGTAATGTGATACCCCTCGGATCCGAGACACGGGTTGATCAAGTCCGACCCGAGTCCGAGGGATATCAAACAATTAATATGTTAAAATGAACATGAAATACAAAGTGATTAAAGAAATAATATAATGAGCGGAAAGAAACTAAAATAAATCCTCAAATATAACTATTTAAATCTTGACAATCCAAACTCCATAAGTTTACAACTCGGGAATCCATCTCTAGTGAACCCCTAATAAAACCCCAAACTGCATGGAAGTAAAACTGAAGATAAAATCCAAATCTAATATCTGGAAAGAAGTCCTACGTTGTCGGTAGAATAGAAGTCTGTATCTGCTCTGCACGAACAAACTCTAACCCTGGAACTGACGAGTACCTGAAAAATATAAGGGTGGGTCAGGCCCACATGCAAGTCCTGATCTACTACAATCCAAACAGGAATCCGATACGCAGATACATACTAGAAAGACTCAACAATATCTAGAGTAGTCCATATATGTATAAGTACACACTATAGGACGCTCACTAGTCCAAAAAGGTTTGTCTCAGCCTGAATAGAGATACCATGCAAATCGCACATACTGTGGTCATGTGTATCTAAACCTACCAGGGAACAACACCTCTGTCCAGCTATCCATCCTAGGCAATATACGCACCCTAACCATGGTCCTGAGACTCAAGCTCATACCATGGCCCATATAATAAATATATAAAGTCCGTACTCCTAATACAAAATATCATCCATCTGTATAGTGGTCTGATATATGTATAACAAATCCATCCTGAAACCATGGTAGGTCATTCAATTTATTTGATTGACATGACATAAGTAGGTGATGGACTTAACCTTTATGATTAATCCATACCTTAATTCAATTTGGGTAGGACTTAGTGTTTTGAGCTAATCCATTCCCAATATGACACCGTCCCATACCGGTTCATATACATCTATTTAAGTAGGACTTAACCTTTGTATGGTTAATCCAACTCCTTCCAAATTAGGTAGGACTTAGTGTTTGTACTAATCCATATCTAGTATGCCATCGTCCCATACCGGTGCATACAATCCTCCAGTTCCATAGTTAATAACACAGCATAAACATGTATCAACTAATTTCCAAAAGAAACATAAATATAGTTTAACATATTTACAACCAATTTATGCATCCAATATGCTTTATATATATATGAAAAGACTGTACATGTAGTTCCTCCAGTTAATATAGTTGACGGAACAGTAATAAATACCAATCCACCATACTTCAAGATTTGCATATAAACAATTTAACATGTGTACAACACATTAATCATCTTACATAAGGTTTAGAAATCCCTTTCCAGTCCCATTTTATTAAGTAAGACTGAAACCTACCACTCCTCCTGCACAACCATACCTGATGCAATAGTTGATAAATTTAAAATATCCATTAATTCCATTTAAGCATACTTAATCTTCTAGATAGATAAACATATGCTTATAACATAGTTGAACATGCTTGACAAATTTAAACATGCAAAAGAACCCAAAACTTTGCTCAAAGCAGTAAACAGTTTACAAAGATTTCAAAGACAACTTCACATATGCAGTTTCTTCGTTTAACCTTAGGTTGCTTCAAGGTTCAACACAATACCATTAACAATACTTCCAACCATTTTTACATCTCTGGAACTATTATACAACCCAATTTTACCCACTGAAACAACCCAGTCATCTTCCCATAGGTCCAGAAACAACCCAAAATCACGCAGAAGCAAGAAAAGAAGCTGGAGCCGCCTCCAGAATATTGGAACCGCCTCCCTTCTTGGTGGAGCCGGCTCCTCCCTTATTGGAGCCGGCTCTACCCTTGTGGAGCCGGCTCCAATCCCTTGTGGAGCCGGCTCTCACCCCCTAGAGCCGGCTCCCTCCTTTGGTGAGCCGGCTCTCCTCCTTTGAGAGCCGTAATTCCTTCTCTGGTTGTCTTCCTCGCCTCCAGCTAAGTTCAAAACCTATTAAGTATTTTAAAACCTTGTTCCAGTGTTTATACACTATCCTAGATTATATGAAAAAAAACCCCAACATGCATCAATAATCCCAATTAACCAAGCTTGAACCCAAGACACAGCATGCATCAGTTCACAGTTCTTTAAAAATTTGCACAGTTTGATTCACGAGATTTATTTCCGTTTGAACATGCATACAAGATAAATTTAATCATTAATCTGTTTTTAATCTTGGTTTAATCCTTAGAGTCTTTCTAAGCCTGTACAGAACACAGATTAAAGGGATAGAGTGGAAACAGAACTTGCCTTCAGTTTTAGACTATGGAACTGCAAACCTCTGTCAACTCCGGCAACGATGGTTGTCGTAACTCCCTCTGCTGCTCCTAATTCAATCCCCAACCTTCTCCTTGAATTCTTCCTTCAATCCCCAAAGGTTCTCTCTGAAACTCCCTACAACTCTCTGTTTTTCCCCCTCTGAAAACCTGATACGTGAATGCAGGTTGTGTGATGTTTGTTTGCTAAACCCTAAACCCACATGAAGAAATATATTTATAGGCTTAATTCTCCAACCCTAATCCGTATATAGCTAGAGCCCTAATGCAAACCCTTAGTCGGCCCATGCAATTGTCCAAGTTACAATACACGGCGACTTAATACAACCCAGGTCGGCTACAGTAACTCCAACCCTAACTGACATATACGTAAATCAACTTAATTATATAATTTATCGTTTAAATAACTTCCACAGAAATATAATCCTAATCTAAAATAAATTAACATTTAACTTAACCCAATTCAAAATAATCCAATAACAAAAACAATAATATTAATAAAAGAAAACAATTAATTCAAATAAAAGGACAAACAAGCAGATAATCAATTATCAAACAAATAATCCAATAAAATGACACATAATAAAATAAAATGCAATTAAATACAATAATTAAATTCCAGAACTGTCCTTTTAAAATTAGGGGTATTACATGTAAAGAAACTGGAACCTAATTGGACCGAACCCTTCAGGGTTACCGAAGTAGTGGGGAGAGGAGCATATCGTTTGGCCGAAACTGACGGACGTCCCATTGTGCGTCCTTGGAACGCAATACACCTTAAAAGGTATTTCCATTAGATAAGTTTGTCAATTTTGCTACAAATTCTTCACAAATAAGGCTGAGTATGTCCACAGTCAGCCAAACTTTTCTTTATTTTGCTTCTATCATATTCAGTACAATTCTACTCTATTTATTTTTTTTCATAAAAATGGGGGCCATATTACTCTATGATTTTGCAACTTTTATGCATGCGTCGCATTATGCAATTTTTATGCAGAGATATTTTCATACTACTCTATGATTATGCAATTTTTATGCATGTCAAGTCGCACTATGCAATTTTTATGCAAAACAATGTTAGAAGCAAGCTGTTAAAAAAGCATTCGTCAAAAAAAAAAAAAAAAAAAAAAAAAAAAAAAAAAAAAAAAAAAAAATTGCCTATGTTTAAAACTTTCTATCCCACATCGACAAAAAAGTATGTGTTACATTCTGTTATATATGAGAATATTCAAATAGTTAATTGCGGTGTAAGGAGGGCCCACTGGTATTTAAGGCTGTCAAGCTCAATACCAGAGGCATTCCTTACACCGACCTTTTTGACAAAATTTAGTCTATGTCCCACATCGGATAGAAATAGAAAAGAAATGCGATTAATATATGCGTAGTCCACTACATTTGGTTACCAAGAAGGGAGTATCAATGGAGGAGGAAAGTCTCCAAAGTCAACAAATAGGAAACTTCACAGCCACTGTTACTCGCTTTCTTAGCCTCTTATCATTTTGAATCATCGGCCTCATGATAAGTTGTTTGAGAAAAAATATCCCCTCAGGCTCAACACCGGGGAGTAATTCACTCGCCTCGGACCCTAAGTGTCCGACTCGGCAAAAATTTCGCCTTGTACCCTAAGTGTCCGGCTCGGCAAAAATCTCGCCTCGGACCCTAAGTGTCCGGCTCGGCAAAAATCTCGCCTTGAACCCTAAGCGTCCGGCTCGGCAAAAATCTCGCCTCGGACCCTAAGCGTCCGGCTCAGCAAAACCTCCCCTCAGGCTCAGCGCCGGGGAGTAATTTATTCGCCTCGGACCCTAAGTGTCCGGCTCGACAAACAAACCTCCCCTCAGGCTCAGCGCCGGGGCAAACAAACCTCCCCTCAGGCTTAGCGCCGGGGAGTAATTTATTCACCTCGGACACTAAGTGTGTTTGGAATAGAACAGATAAGGAACTCTCAGGCAGGGTACTTTCCTTAAAAGTAATCTCATTTAACGAAGTATGTGCAATATTAAAAGCATACTCAATTGAAGCAAAATAAAAATGGCACAGCATAAGAAACATGGATATATCATTCATTCCCAATGTTGTTCCATTACTAAAAAAATATATAAAAAAATAAAAAAATAATAATAATAAAAATAAAAATAAAAATTTACTCAATCCTACTTCCTCTTCGGATCAAACGGGGTAGATTCAAAAGCATCTACCACAGCTGGACTTGCAGGTGGAAGATTTGATGGGCTAGTTGCAAGAGTAGAGACACTTGGAGCTGAAGGGACCTCAAGATGAGCTTTCACCATCTCGGCAAAAAGAATTTCAGTTTCCTGAGCTTTTGGACCTTCATCATAAGGGAAAGACACTCCCATATGGGCATCAAAAGCCTCGGGATCTGGTGTCTTTTCCCCAGAACCCTGATTGGAGCCGGACCTGAAAGCCTTGGCACTAGATAAGCGCACCAAACTGGTGTAACGACCTTGCATCTGCCTCCCTGCAATGATACAGGTGCTAAGGGCATCATTCAAACGCTGGACTTCAGCCTCCAGCGACTCAACTTTGGCATCAGAAGCAGCCAAACGCTTCTTGTAAACATCCCGAGCCTCGTATGCAATTTGTGCATTGGCAATGGCATGGGATGCCTTCTTCTCAAAATTACTGAGGTCTTTCTCCAGCTTCTTAAGGGAAAGAGACTGAGCCTCAGCAGTAGCACAGAGGGCCATAGTATGATACAAGCCCTGCATTATAAGATGATAACAATGTAAGAAAGTGTGTAAGGCAATTATGACAATGGAAATGAAGGACGGAGCAAACCTCTATGGCTCGAACAGGGGCAGATGGGAGTAGCTGTTCCAACCCCATTCTGCCGATAATTTCCTCATCCTTGGGGAGCCACATTCCCCGAGCAAAGGCCAGTGCTGCAGATGGGTCAGTGATCATAGAATCACTAACATGGAGGATGGACTTGTGATACCCCCTGATTTCAGAACACAGGTTGATCAAGTCCGCGCACAAAATCAAGGGATATCAAAACAATTTAAGTATTTAACAAGCACAGAATACAAAGATGAATAATAAAGAATAAATAAACCGCTGAAGAAAACTAATAAATAAATATTACTTAATGATTCTCCAACAATTACAATTCGGAAATCCCATAACTCAAGGACCCCTTAAAACATTATCCAATAATCCAATACTATTTAAAAGTACACAAGATGAATAAACGAATGACAGTCTCCCAGCTGCGAATCTTCAACCTCGAGACTGGAACCTCTAATAACCTGAAAAATAAATCGTGGGTTAAACCCTACGAGCAAGTTCACTCTACCAAGCCTCTGAAAACCAATAAGCAGATCATCTCTGATCAAAACCAAACCTAATAAAGTTTTAACTTTAATAAAGCACGATATACATGTCTATATATAATTATATATACTATACTAATCACATCCATTAATAGGTTTATTAAATTTCCATACCTATTAAATAATTATTAAAATAATATTCATACCTAGACCAATCTACCATTTCATTTTATAAAAACTCCTTTGACCGTAATCTCATCCTAGTCAGTTGTTTAATCATTTAAACAACAAATTATAATAAAAGCAATACTCTATTTAATCCCAACCCGATAATGATTTTAATTGTTTAAATCACATATCCAAAATCCAAGTTTTGACAAATCATCCACGTCTTCCCCAATATTATTTTATTAATATAAAATAATACACTAACCAGTAAGTACTAAACTATTCTCATTTAAGAATATCTAACCCTAATCCAATCCATACATACAACAACCATAGATGATATTTTAATCATCTAACACATAACAACGTAATTATGCTTTGGCAAATCAACCATGCCATTGTAAATATTTTTATTTATATATTGGCAATTCAATCATGCCTCCATAAGTATATTTATTTATACATTGGCAATTCAACCATGCCTCCGTGTATGTATATTTATACATTGGCAATTCAACCATGCCACCACAGGTATATTTATTCATACATTTAATTAGCAATTCATCCATGCTTTCCATATATGTATTCTATTCATACAAATATTTAGGTAATATATTTAATCATTTGACAATTCATCCATGCCCACACTTTAACCATGAATTTACTTTAAAATTAACAATACGCTAAATCATACATAGCCATCACATGCATATTATACGCATATCATTAATTTAACAACCAGCCTATTAAGATATACCAAATAAGAATGATAATATTAATCATCTTAAATGATTTATATATATATATACATACACATATGTTATTTAATGTATATATGTGTTTAACACCTTCTTTAATAATCCTTAATTATTTAAAATCAATATACATATATATATATATATATATATATATATATATATTCATCCTTCCATACAACTCATAGACAAATTAAACTATATATACACATATATAAATAATTTTATATATATATATATATATATATATATATATATATATATATATACACTTCCTTCCATAACAAATTATTAATTTATTATATTTACACAAATTAATGCAACTAAATATGTCAGAAATAGTTTCCTTTAAATACTCCATATTGGTTTAAATAGTTTTCCGACACTTTCTCACTAAAACATAAATATCTCCTAGTAGGATGGGAATCTGATAATGAAATTGGTACCATTGGAAAGAAGACGAAAAATCCTTGAATTTGAGCTCAAGAATGACCCAATTTCGATTTAAAATGACTAAGTTATGACCGTTTTAATTTCTAGTGTCGAATTAGGCCAACATAGTTTCCCACGCGCGCCCACGTGCTTACTATGCACTTGCACGCGCTGGATTCAAGCCTCCTTGTGTGCTGGTATTGGCTAAGCTCTTTCAGCTACCGTGAGCTCACCACACTGAATCCATCACTTCCTTTATGCCGCATCCAATGGTCATAAATGAGTGCGCAAATGAACACGCTCACACTAGATTATTTTCTATTAACTATAATAGATCTAAGGTCCAGATCAGCGAGTGCACCATCTTCTCATGGTCTGCAATACACCAAATAATCCCATAGTTGACCAGACCACTTCTATGGTCCAGATACACATGCGCACCAAAGTTTTATGCGCCGCGATACACCATATCAATTCACATAAGTTTAATTAATCAAATGGCCCTAATTGGCGTATACACCCTATTATCCTACACCGCGCCGCACTGGATCAATTCTTTATTGTGCCGCCGCTCCACATGCGCCAGTTACCTAGTATATATATATATATATATATATATATATATATATATATATATATATATATATATATATAATTATTTTCCTAACAAATAATAGGAAAATAAATCCTAATAAATTCCTAAAAATATCAGAAAAATTCCAGAAAATTACAGAACAATTCTAGAAAATAAAGAAACCATAATTAACTCTCTTGGGTCACAAATCCACCTATAGATTGATTTTAAAATATACATAACACCTATATATATCAATTAAAATCCAATAATCTAAAAATCAAATATAATAGTTTATACTTTTTAATTATTCCGATCTAACCATAATTTTTAAACAAATAAATTTAATTAAAGCCTTGATACTCAAGGTGAAATCCTTATGAATTCTAAGAGGAAAGTTAGAGAAAACTCGCCTGAAGGTTTCGAAACGAAACCGACGCTTTAAGCTTTAATTATCTCTTCCAATTCCGACGTCCTCCTTTTCAGATCCGACCTCCTCCTTGTCAGCCCTTCTTCTTCCTCTCTCTCTGTCTGTTTTATTTTTCTAACGTGTAAAACCTTTAACCCTAAAGCCTTATGTGTATTTTTATACACCTTAAATTCCAAATCATATTCCAACTAGTATTATGAATTAAAATAATAATCTTTAAATAATTTATATCTATAAACATATATATATATATATAAATATATATTCCTTCCATAATTAACTCATTAGTTAATTAAATCATATATACTTATAAATATCAATAAATATATATCTATATATATATCTTTCCATAACAATTATTAATTAATTATATTTATATATAATATATATATATATATATATATATATATATATATATATATATATATATTGATACAAAAGTGATCATTTAAATAATTAAATAACCACGGACCTTCATTAATTAACCCAATAAGGTTTCATACAAGCCCAAGACCACATCTTTTGGTCCAACTTTCCTTAAGCCCAATCCAATTAATTTAAATAAATAAGATAATTAATTAAATACAGAAATTAAAATAACTAATTACATGAAGCACATAAACAAACAAGAATTTACAACTAAGTCATATAATACCAATAAAATCAACACACCAATAATTCAATCAATAATCAACCACACAAACAATCAATCATCATACATAATCACGAAATATAACTTAATTAAAATAAGATAATTAATCTAGCACTCAATAAAATAAAATAAATCATTGAAAAATAAAATAAAATAATTAATCCTAATTAATAAATCTTTTAAAATTATCGGGGTATTACAGGACTTGTCAGCCCTTGAGAAGGAAGGAGTCCAAGGTGCTCCAGCCTCGGCAAGGCCGTAAACGTTGACCTCATCCTTAGGGTTAACCTCCTCAGTTTTCTTCCATTTGCTTTTTGGGTTGGAAGCACCCTTGGATTTCACGATTGAAGAGGAGTTCAGCCTTGCCCTTTTGTTCAAAGGGACTTCGTCAATCTCCTTTTCCTGCTCATTTGTGCGCAGTATAGTCAACGGAGCATTCTCTACAGCTTTCCTCTTCAAGGCTTCAGCCCTCTGTTTTTCTTCCTCAGTCATGGGGAAGCTGTCAAAAGATGGAAGTGAGAAGTCTATGAGATCAGCGGCTACAGCTCTGGAAGCAACTGCTTTAAGACTCGCAGAAGTGAGTAAGCTCTCGATCGAGGGAGGGTTGCTCCAGACCCGTTTTTCCAGGAAGGAAAGCCTCTTCTTAGCAGCCGAAGAAGGAAATATTGCTGAAAAAACACCAAGAAACTCTTAAATATATCGAAATAGTAAGACTCGACATGGGAAACAGCCCGAGCACTTTTCATGAAGAAAAAGAGGATGTTCTATACCTAATTTTCCAAACTTGCGAGGGATTGGGAGTTTGCTCGATTGGGGCACGGCCCATTTCCCTTTAACAACTATCATCCTCTCTTTCCACTTCTTCTCAGAAGTATGAAGGTCTGTGCATATCCTTTGGTGCAAGGGGGAAGTGAAAAAGAAACGACAAGGTTTGGTTCCATGCTTAGAAATAGAATAAGTAATCAGCAAATCAGCCAGAGTCAGGTCAAGACTCTCCTGCCACCGGCGAATGAGGAGTGCTGAGATTACTCGAAGGAAGTTAGGGTTTACTTGCAGGGGTCCATACCCCAATTTGTTGAAGACTAAATGATAAAAGGGATGAAGGGGGAACCTAAGAGCGTTGAGATGCCCAACAAAGAGGAGCAACTCGTCTTCTCCGACGCCCTCGCCGGCACAAAAATCGGCACCTTTGGGGTACTCTGCAATTTCTATCCCCTCGGGAATCTCAAATTCTTCCATTACGGATTCAATGGAGAACGAGATGCGATGAATAGATAGAATTGCACTCCTCTCTTCCTTAGTGAGGATATTGTCTTACCCAGAAGTGGATGTTTCAGCCTGGATTGGAGAAGCACTTGGCTTATTAGCCGAGTCACTTATGGGTTTAGGAAAGTTCGAAACCTTAGGTGGGGGAACCCTAATGAGATTAGGGGAAGACGAGGGAGTGGACTCAGAATCTATGATATCTATACGTTCAGGAGTAGTCGAAGTACTCATAATGCAAGATCGAAGAGAAAAAGATGGAGAACTAACCTGATAAGACGACGGAACGAAGAATGCAAGAAACGTAGTGAGAGCAAAAGTAACCCTTATAGAATCTCTTAAGGCAGAATGACAATGGGCAATCTTCGAAACGTCTTTTGGTAAAAAAGACAACCGTGCAACTTCAATTCCCTTTTTAATAGGAGCCGCAATCCAATTAAAGAAGGAATTGGGGGCAAAGTGTGGAGGGAAAAATCTGCCTCCAATAAGAGCAATCCACGTCATCATAAATATAACTTTATCTTCAATAAAGGTCAAAGCCCATTTCTTCAGAAGCCCAAGTTGAGTTGGTCATTAGCCCAAAACTACCGCTATCTAACTACGGGCTTTACTAAAGCTCGAATCAAGACGCCAGCAGTCATGTGTACCAAGTTAGATGCGGCCCAAATCCATTTAAAAAAGGAACCGGTCCTGCAAGGAAAATGATTCATTAAAGGAAGTAAGTTCTGTGTAAGGAAAATCCGGAAAGGGAAGAATTATAAAGAGGAAAGAATTTTATTTGTAAAGAAATTGATATATGGAAAGAATTAGAGGGCAAGTAACGCGAATCCTACTATAATTCTTCTAACTTTTGTATATAAATAGAGGTCCAGACCTCCAATAAAGGGATTCAAGCAATTCTATGCTTCTCTAGATACTGTTCTTATTGATTCTTACTGTTCTTGAGTGTGTTGTATTATTTTTCTCAATTGTTCTTGGCTGAGTAGAATTTTGCACTTACACTAACAATCCCGCCCGGCGAGATCAATTGCTTCGGCTTTTTCAAATCGCTGGTTCTCGACTTCGTCTTCTTCGCTAAATTACCACCTTTTTTGTTTTGTTCTTGATGATAATTATCAAAAGCTTTAATACATATATATTTATACATATATATAATGAAAAAGGACTTTACAAAAAGAAAGGAGGAGGAGAGAGAGAGGTGTCAGAGAGATAAGACTTGTGCGGAAATTTGGGTTTTTTCTGGGATAATTGTGTCCTTTTAATATGTTTGATGTTCTATAATAAATCTGATTTTAATATTAAGGATAATTTCATCTTTTCAGATGATTTAAGGCCTTGTTTGATTGGAGTTTTGTACGAGGGGGTGTCTTTGTTCAAAAAACAGATAAGTTTCATCCATGTGTCTTTTAGCAAATCTTAGGTGTGTCTTTGTTTCTATTGCATTCTATCTCATCGTATCACATTCTGTTTTGTGATATTTGAGAATCGCGGATGTATACTTTACCCAAAATATATATATATATATATATATATATATATATATATAATGATAATTAAAAATAATAATAATAATACAAAAATAATTAAAAAAATAATTAATTCAGTTCAGAGTCAGAATAGCCACTTCCTCAATTCTGGAAACATTTGGAAATTGTGATTTAAATCCACGTGTCACATTGATTCCTTTTCTTAACCGTGAAAAAATGAATTTCCTATGCTCATTTTCAGTTTCAGAAGTTGAACTCTTGGAGTGTAAACCTCAAAATCATTCAAGTTAATGCTTTTCTGTGCAAATTCGAACCAACCATGGAACTCCACACACCCCACACTTGTTCTCCTCCCAAAATGCAGGACTCCAATGGACGTGAGCCAAATTCACGCGCGAATTATAACGACTGGTTTCATCAAAAACACTTCTTTAACCACCAAGCTCATACTCAGCTTCTGCTCTTCACCGTGTCGACCCCTCGTTCGATTTGCTCGATTCCTTTTCTTGTCGGAACACGCTCGCCGAAATCGAAAAACCCAAGTAGGCCCTTTCCTTTGGAATGCGATTATCAAGACTTTCTCTCATGGGGATGACCCAAAACAAGCTGTTGTAATCTTTTCTTTGATGCTTGAAAATGGGGTTCGTGTTGATGAGTTCTCGTTTTCTTTGGCTTTGAAAGCATGTTCTAGAATGGGTTTGATCAAGGAAGGAATGCAGATTCATGGGCTGATGAGGAAGCTCGAGGTTGAGGTTGGTGTGTATTTGCAAAATTGTTTGCTTTGTTTTTATTTGCGATGTGGCCATCTTGAATGTGCTCGTCAACTGTTTGATAGAATGCCGGAGAGGGATTCAGTTTCGTTCAACTCGATGATAGATGGGTATATGAAGTGTGGGATGGTAAATTTTGCACGTGAGTTGTTTGATTGTATGCCGGAAGAGATGAAGAATTTGATTTCTTGGAATTCGATGATTAATGGGTATGCGCAATCGGAAGATCATTTTGCAGTTGCTTGGGAGATATTTATGCGAATGCCTGAAAGAGACTTGGTTTCTTGGAATTTGATGATTGATGGCTGTGTAAAGTGTGGGAAGATGGAGGTTGCTCATGCTTTGTTCAACCAGATGCCAGAAAGGGATGTGGTCAGTTGGGCCATTGTGATTGATGGTTATGCAAAATTGGGCAGTGTTGACATTGCTACGGTTTTGTTTAATGAGATGCCTGAAAAGGATGTAATTTCTTGCAACACAATGATGGCTGGATACGTTGAAAACGGGCATTTCATGGAAGCATTGAAAATCTTCCAGGATATGTTAAGCCAAAGCAAGCTGTATCCTGATACTACCACTTTGTTGATTGCTCTCTCTGCAATTGCCCAATTAGGAAACTTTGATGAAGGGGTCACATTACACCGCTTTATAGAGGAAAATGGGTTTATTTTGAGTGGAAAACTGGGCGTTGCCCTCATAGACATGTATTCAAAGTGTGGCAGCATAGAAAATGCTCTGTTGGTATTTGAGAATATAGAGGAGAAAAGTGTTGGTCATTGGAATGCTATGATTGGGGGGTTGGGCATTCATGGCTTGGGCGAATTGGCATTTGAATTGTTCATCGAGATGGAGAGGCTTTCTCTAAAACCAGATGATATCACATTTATTGGCGTCTTAAATGCTTGTGGCCATGCCGGCTTGGTGAAGGAAGGCCTGATGTGTTTCGATCGTATGAGAAGTGTTCACAAGGTGGAGCCCAAAATCCAACATTATGGATGCGTGGTTGACATTCTTGGTCGGGCAGGACATATTAAAACAGCCAGGAATTTTATAAAGGAAATGCCCATTGAGCCAAATGATGCCATTTGGAGGAGTTTGCTTAGTGCTTGTAATAATTATGAAAATTTTGATATTGGAGAGCCGGTAGCTAAGCATCTAATTGGGCTGGATTCTGGTAGTTCAAGTTCCTATGTGCTTCTGTCTAACATGTATGCTGGTTTCCATATGTGGGAGGACGTAAGGAGGGTTAGGACAATGATGAAAGAAAGGAATCTAACGAAAAGTCCAGGTTGCAGTTGGATTGAACTTGAGGGAATTGTTCATGAATTTTTTGTGGGGGATGAAACCAATCCTCAAGTAAGAGAGATTTATTCAACGCTAGACAGAAGGCGTGCACTCAATTCAGATGTCACGTCTTGTTGACCCTGAGGTTGAGTTGAGACATTCTGAATTTGAAGCTGGCAAGCGACTGTTAATCGACAAGTAAATGATTAGATGTGGCCTTCGACAAAAGCGCACCCATGATCTTTTAACGTTGCAAGCTGCCATTTATATTGATATACAATGATATAACTGTGGCGTTAAGATTTATCTTAGCTGTCTTCTCTTTAGTGATATGACTAATGATTTCCATGCTTATCACCCTGTACACTATGTGAACTTTGTACCACAACTTGTAAATTTAGCATGGAAGCAAATTTAGTAAGCAATTCAATATGATTTCATTGAACAGTCACTATTTCATCTATTACAATTCTTCCTAAATTTATTGAAGTAAAACAGTTAGTGTGCATTTGGAAACAGAATTACTTCAATATAACATGTCATATTATGTGCATAAAAACTTTAAGAGACAACTTTAAAAAACTTTGGAGACAGAAAAAAGTAGAGGGATAAACTTGTAAGAACGGGAAATAAAGAGGTTGAAGGAAGGAGAGGAGTTTTAGCTTGCTACTCTCTCTTCTGTGATCAGAACCCAGATACCACTTAAAATCAAAAGCCTTTAGAACTTATTTGTTTTGTAGGTAGATTTACACACATGTGCCACCACAACTGTGACTTGAACCCTCAACCTCTCATTCGAGGATGCGGAGGATATGCCATTCAAGCCCAGACTCGGGCATTGAAGCGGTAATAATTGTTTTTACAGGAAAGTGAAAATGGTGCGAACTTGCAACTTGAAAGGAAATTAAAAATGAAATCATGGTACAACAGCTAAACAGGGATTATTAATCATTGTTGGACCCATTAACTAGTGTACTATCATGTAAAAGGCTATGACTCACTTTCAATACAGGAGTTATTGTCAAACTATATACAGGAGAGAAAAAGATGCATACAAGTTAAGTAGGCACGTAGTTGTATCCCACAATGTAAAAGCAAGGTAGGACTATCACCAGCTATGTTGCAATATCACTCTGAAAGTAGTCAAGAAAATGGAATGAAACAAAAACAAGTGCCAGGAGTACTGGACTGAAAGACGAAAAGGACAAGAAATGTTCACAAGCACCAAAGAGCAAGGTCATGATTCATGAAGCTTTGGTTTCTTCATGTGTGAGTCCTGTTTGCTTCCATGAAAAGTATGGCAAGTCCATTTCTATTGTCTGCATGCATTTTTATAAGGAAAGATTCCCTATCCAGACACTAAGAGTCGATTGCATACAGCTTTACACTATTGATTTTATAGGGCCTATGTCTCAAGGCACCTTTTTTCTATATAAACTGTTTGGCCACTATTGATTTTTGAATAGTATACTTTTTTATCATCACATGTTGGGGTTGAAACATTAGGGTTGTGGACTTGTTTCCTAGAACTAATTTCTCAATTCTCTCTCTACCAATTCTTGAACTCCTAACCTAAGGGTTGACCACACAAGCAAACTCCTAAGCCATTCCTGGAACCAATTTCTGTATCACCAATCTACCTTTGTATTCATTAATAGGATTTTCAAATGCAATGAAATAGATGCAATTAGCCAATTAAGATGGAAAGAGGAAAAATAAAATAAAAAATATATCCAATTCTCAGAAGATGTGCAAATAAACCCTTGTAGCTAAAAAGTGAATATATATGAAAGCTCAAGACACCTTACCTGCACTAGTAGGATGTTAATCACTCTAAAACTTTAAGGTACTAGATAGTGTTTACCTAAAGTATTTTATATTCCCAAAAAGTGACATTGCATTTTTATTTCTTTTCTAGCCATGTTCTCAACAAGAATAGAGTCTAGAGAGAGGAATTTTTTTAACTTTGGATCTACTACAAATAGAAATTACAAACTACAACTTCGTCCAGTGAGTTGGAGTTAAAACTATCTTGCTACATTGCCATATTTCGCTAATACAAATAATCAAAGGCAAAGTTTCCCCCAAGGGGGCATTAACATTAAGAACTTCAGTCCTTGAGAAAGGACAAGGCATATAACGACGTTAGTAACCTAGAGAAAGCTTTAACATCAGTAGGAAGTTAGTAACGGCAGCTTATCATTAGAAAATTTGAGGCAAGAACTCCTCCGAATAGAAATCAAGAATTGCTACGTAAATCACTTAGTTCTTGCATCAGCATTTCAATGGCCGGCCTCTGGTTAGGAGATTCATGAGTGCAAAGTAGAGCAATTTTCCCCAGCTTGGCTGCCTCGGATTCTGAAAAGTTTGCCTCAAGTTTTGGATCAATAAAATCTTCAAATCTGCCTGACTCGGCTCCTTGGCGAGTCAACGGTGAGATTCTGCGTTTTCCACAGAGGATTTGAAATATGATCATACCGAATGCAAATATATCGCTCTTTTCAGTGAACCGGCCAGTGGTGGTGTACTCAGGTGCCAGGTATCCCATTGCGGCACTAGTTTTTACCGTGGAGAAGACAATGTCATTCACAAGAAGTTTTTGAAGTCCTGAATCGGAGAGCAATGGGTTGTACCGTTGGTCAATGAGCACTTTCTCTGCTGATATATTTTGGTGAACTAGAGCAGGTTTGTTTCCTTTGTTTCCATGCAGATACTCAATACCTGGTTAGAAAGCAACATCAAGTTTCAGTATGCACAAAATAATTATGAAAGGATTGAGGTTATTCCTGCTCAAAGTTAAAGAACAAATTATTATTATTATTATTATTTTTCCTGAATGCTCCACAAAATTCTACCATCCCTTCAAATTCAAGTACTCGGGAACACATAAAACATTATTAGTTTGCAATTACAAAGATTTAACAGGTTTGTTACTAGCCCATATCAACCCAACAATGGAAAAGAAGAAAAAAAATTACATCAAAAAGACTAATGAGCTAAAAGAATTAGAAATACTAACCTTTGGCAATGCCTTTGATTATAGAAGTTCTCGTAGACCACTCAAGACCTTTCCCTTTGCCATCTTTAACATCAAGATATTGCAACAAGTTTCCATTTGGGACAAAATCATAGATGAGAAAACACTCTCCCCTGCCTTTTGAACAACAAAAGCCTCTCAACCTAACAAGATTTTCATGTTTCAATGAGATCAACACCTTCAATCCCTTCAAGAAGTCGGCCTCATCAGACTTACAGCTAGTCTTGGCAATGCATTTAACAGCAACAACAGACCCGTCCCTCAATATCCCTTTGTAGATAGCTGAGAAACTACTCTTGCCCAACAAGTTCACTTCCGAGAAGTATTGAGTTGCAGACTCTACATCTTCCACATTGAACATAAAGCTCTCGAAAACTTCCTGAGAAAACCCATCTCCGCTCCGACCTTTAGCCATCGGATCCCAACCATTGGAATACTCCAGATTGATGAGGGGAGAGGCACTCTTTTTGTAAACCTCCTTGAGTTGGTCAGTACTCAGTCGACCATTAGAAGTATCAAAAGCACTCCCAATTTTCTGCTTCCGGCGACGGTACCATGAAAATGTGAGAAGTCCAGTTACTGTCAACGCAACAATTACCCCAACTGCTACACAAATTAAAGCAATTTGTGGGGGTTTTGACCGATTTGAACAGTTTGTTTGGGTGCAATTTGGTTGGAAATTTGCCGACTCTGGAATATTTTTTGTAGTCCGACCATTCAAGCCAGGCCCAAATGGTTCTGGTTTGTCTGGGTTTGTATTATCATCATCAGTGCAAACTTCCAAGGAAGAAAAATCAACTCCACATAAACCCTTGTTGTTTGCATATTGGAATCTTTCATTCAATCTCTTCAGAGCTTCATTTTTTGTCAATAACAAAACCAAAATCAGACCGAGTTTTACACCATAATAATAAATTGATTAAAATATGTCAAATTGGAAGACATAAAAATGCATGTGAAAGTGGAAAAATCATATTACCTGGAGGGACATTGCCGGAAAGTGTATTGTTTCTGATGTCTAGAATTTCTAGCATCGGTGGGTCAGCTAACTTTACTGGAATCGAACCAAAAAGACGATTAAAGCTCAAATCCAACCTTTTTAACATCTCCAAATCCCCCAAACTTGCAGGAATTGCACCAGTTAATTGATTATATTGCAAAGCAAGAACACCAAGTTTTTTCAAAGACCCCAGCTGTGTAGGTATGCTTCCAGTAAACTTGTTGTAACATAGCTGTAGAACTGCAAGCAAAGGAACTCAGACTTGAGGTTTCATCATTCAGTTCTACTTATAACCTCAAAATAAGAAAATGTAGTTTAAGCTAAATCAACTAAGTTGATGAAACCCAAAGATCTGTGAACAAAACTGAAACTTTCTAAATTCCATTGAGCTCTACATTTAACCAGGGACACTACTAAAGTTGCAGAAGCAAAGAAACCCAATCTACCCAGTTGAAGAAAAGGTCTTTGATCGAGCTCGATCTCTGAGTGTGTTGAGATTCTAAAACTCTTGCCTCATTTTCCAAATTGAAGTACAAGCCCTACATCCTCTGATACACTTGCAGGGAATTAAATTGGCAGCCAATATGATTTGGCTTCAATTCCCTGCAAGTGTATAAGAGGATGTACAAGCCTTTCAAATCCAGAACAACCCAAAACCTGCAAGTAGCTCCCAAAATCTTCCCTTCGTCATTTAGCTATCTGAGTAACCCTGAAGGTACCCATTTACAAAATGAACAGAAACCTAGATGCATATTTATGTGTCTATTTATATATGTGTGTGTGTGTGTGTGTGTGTGTGTGTGTGTGTGTGTGTATTCAAGATAGAAACATAGAATAGATTCAACAAGCAAAGATTACAACTTTCCTACAAAAAAGCCCCAAAAACTGACCTTGAAGATTAGACATATTTGCAATCTCAGGAGGAACCTCCCCAGACAGATTATTCACATTAAGATACAAATCAGACAGTTCACGCAGATTCGCTATCTCTTTAGGTACCACTCCGTAGAGCAGATTGAAATGCAGGTACAACCCCGACAAGCTCTCTAGCCGACCGATTTCCTGCGGTATTTTCCCGGAGAGACCCTTGCCCTGAAGTGAAATGTTGACCACGTGGCCGAGCTCGTTGCAGGCAACGCCTTCGAACGAGCCGTCGCATGGGTCGACGGAGGCGTTGGGTGACCAAGAGGAGAGGTAGAGGTTGTGTGGGTCGAGAGAGGCTTTGATGGTCATGAGGAGTGAGTGCTCTGAGGCTGTGGGTTCAGAGAGAGCTGGTGATGGGTGTGTGAGTACGAAGAAGAAGAGAGAGAGCAGGTAGAGAGAGAAAATACCCATGTTTGGTTTGAGGGAAAATGTTGGGGGAATTTTCCTGGTTCTATCTTCCGGGTTGTGCTGAAAGTTCATCCGTCTCTTGTTCAAATAGAGAGAGAGTGGGGTGTGTGTGTGTGTGTGTGTGTGTGTGTGTGTTGGGGCTCTGCAACAACGTGTGTGTGAACGCGCAGAGTGAAGGGTAACTTGGGGGAGTGAGAACATGTAGTTTCGAGAAACTCCAGAATTCGAATCTCAGCAACTGGTAGTGCCGGTAACCGGTGACACGTCAAAAGGATGTACCTCTAGTACATTTCCTTATTCAGTATTCTGAATGTGACACACAAATTCTTCTGAGAAAGACATGACTACTCCGTAGTAAATAAGATTAACCAGTTAATCTCTATTATCTTATCATAAATCACACTAATATCACAATTTTTTTATAATACAAAAAAAAAATTTAGTTGGGTAATTAATTTCAGATGTGATGGTTCACTTTCATTTCCAAAATAATGAAGCAATTTTCATTTTTGATGATGTAAGGGGCTTTGGAAAAACTTGCCCCACAATAATGGGATTTCAAAAGTTTACACAGCTACATAATTCTTATGTTTTGACAATCCAAATAAAAATAAATAAATAAAACCCGTTTATATAATCCTCTGCATTTTAAAGCATATTGAGAAATTTAAATAATGAAAATGTATTTATGTTTGAATTTTTTTTATTCTTTTGTTTTATTCTTTGGGAAAATGAATTACAAATATTTTTGCATGACAATGTAAATTTTAGAATTACTGAACTACAATTGACAATGTAATGAAATTGTCATAATTAAAAGGGCAAATTACACAAATCACCCACAAGGTTTCTATATTGTGCATATAGATAAAAGTTATAGCAATATTACAGAAAAGTCCATGTTTGCCGTTTGACCACAAATAATCAATAAAAATTTACACTTTCGACCTTAAAATTAAAGTATTTATTTTTAATATACACTTTTGACCTTAAAATCAAAGTATTTATTTTTTATAAAATAAAAAACAAAAGATATTATATAGTAAGAAGTTTCATTTTTGTCCCTGGGTACACCCCATCCCTTCCCTACCACATCACTATTTTCTCTCTCTAAACATGCACCGAAAAATCATCCATCAGCGCCGAACCCCCTCTTGCTCACCCGCCGGAATCCTATTTGGTCCGAGGATCAGACCTTACTCGCCGTCCCTTAATGCTGCCAGAATCGCGACTGCGAACCGCCATCACCAACGCTTCAACCATGTTGTGCCTCGCCATTCCGTGTACTTACCGATTCGAAGTACATCTCCCTCGAACAGTCCCAAACTCCCAACGGCATCCACCATCATCGTTGTGCACTGCCACCTCTTCCATCGTCGCAGTGCCGTCTGAGCCCTTTCTGGCCAATTCAATCTCGCCGGAGGTGTCCGTGAATGACTCGTGGCGGTGCTCGGAAAGATCGATGGCAGAGGGCTTGGATGGTGAAGAGATAAGGACGGCAAGGACGACAGATAACTTTGTGACCATAGCCTTATAGTTAAGGTCCATTGTGAGGACTTCACAGAAGTAGCATTTGTAATTCGTTTTTCGCTCTAATCCTGAATGTTATACCGGAAGGGTCTGTGCAGAAAGAGAGATTGGAGAGAGAGAAGATGGAGTCGAACTCGGCTTTGATGGGCTCGGCCGATGTCGGCTGTAATGGAAGCGGCGGCAAGCTCGGATGGGAAGAGCTTAGCTGTGGCGGATGTCAGCTGTGATGGAGGAGGCGGCGAGCTCGGACAGTGGAGAGTTATGTGGTGATGGCGGTGACGGACTGACGAGCATGGAACAGAGGACTCAGGCCACTCGACTATGATGAGGTCGGAATAATTTGTGGCTCTGTGGTTGGATTTGGGTCTGTGATTGGTTTTGTGGCTCTGTGGTTGGATTTGGGTCTGTAATTGGTTTTATGACTTTGTGGTTGGATTTGGGTCTGTAATTGGTTTTGTTGCAGATAATTTTATAGTTTTTGTAATTTGGTCTGTGTTGGCTCAGGCTACTCGACTATGATGAGGTCGGAATGATTTGAGGCTTCGTGGTTGGATTTAGGTCTGTGATTGTTTTTGTGGCTCTGTGGTTGAATTTGGGTCTGTAATTGGTTTTGTTGCAAATAATTTTATGGTTTTTGTAATTTGGTTTGTGTTGGCTGTGATAAAGTCTTGGGGGCAAAATCATAACTTTAACAATGCACAAAAAAAAAATAATAATAAATAGATTTTTTCATTAAACAAATAGTTTAACTTTAAGGACAAAAATGTAAATTCATATCAATCTACTAACCACAAACAATTAATTTAGGTCTTTCTGTTATATTGTGGCCATTTTCTATTTACATGTACAAGTTGAAAACCTGAGGGGTCCTTTGTGTAATTTGCCCTAATTAAAATGTATACGGGTTTGAAGTTTTTTTATTTTTTTATTTTTATTTTTTGAAAAATGAATTACTAATGTTTTAGCATGAGAAATGTAATTATATTGTGAAAAGTAATTTTAGAATTACTGAACTAGGATTGAGTCATGCTCATGTAGGACAGAATTTTGAACAATTCAACAATTAGTTCGGCAAATTCATTTTCGATAAATCAATAGTATTTTTTTTTTTTTTTTTTTTTTGTGGAAATGACGCATTGAGAAAAACTCACTAACTTTAGCTCATAGGTCATGTTGGTTTTTGGCTGAAAACTTTTATTTAGGGCCCCAAAATCGCGTTTTATTGTGTTATAAGAGGTCTACAGATTATTTCGGAATTTTAGATCTAGTATTTTTTATTTATTAGGTTTTTTATTCTATTTTTTCTGAGTTTTTAAAGAAACTTTAATTTTAGGCTTATTTTCCTTTTGCTATTAGATTTCTTTATGTTTTAGTTTTCTTATAGAGTTAAGTTTTCTATTATATAAATACATGTACTGTATAATTAATTTTTATTTATTCAATTATCAAATAATATATCATATTTCAAATTTATCATTTTCAGTTACATTATATGCACGGATGTGAAAAAAATAAATAAATAAAATAAAATAAATCAGTATTATTATGGTGCATGCTATAAAAGTAGAAACAGTACTCAACATCCAAATATTCTTGTCTTGAGGAGAATCAAGCATTAATTTCAAAATGGTAGCTCAATATATATAAATGAACATGACAATAACTAAACTATAGTCAGTGGTTGGATGATACCATCATTATTTGAAAATTTTGGAATAAAACAAAGTTAGGAGATAGTCCTTCTCATCGGATGGAACATGACGATCTTTCTTGAAACGAGATGATTTTCCTTTCCATACCAAACTTTTTAATGAAAAAGCATGAGAGAAAAGGTAAGACTGGCCCATGGTTAGGACTTAGACGAAACTGCATTCACAAGTGTCTCAATCAACTGAAAAATTTAATCTATCGTGTATGAAAACTGAAAAAGTTCAGCTCGTGTGTGATAGTATGTTGAATATTGCTCTTGGACCATGTTACCATTGGAGTGAGGATTTGGTCCAGTATGTTGGGGAACAATTAATTCGCCGTTGTTGAGAGTTACATTATTCATTTGTCACATACAATCATCACAAGGGATAGCAGTTCGTTGATTTTGAAAAACTATTTAGCTTATTTGAATTGGAATAATTTTTACTAATAAAAATTTACGTGGACTCAGAGCGGGGGCAAGGAAGGTTGCCCCGTCCTGTTTAAGTAAACAAATTATTATATTATTCTTATTTTATTAATATATATATATATATATATATATATATATAATATTAAATATTGCTATATATATATATATATAGCAATATTGAATTTTATATTAAAGTACTGATGGCCCTTTTTTTTTATGAATTTTTAATAGTTATATAATTGCATTTGAGGGGCTTAAAAAGGAGGAAAAATTTTTGGACTAACCGGGCAGGGCGAGTGCCCATGGGATAAAAAAGTAAAACAGGGACGGGATGAGGTTTTCTAAACAGGGCAGGGAAGGGTACACTCGCCTAAAACTACTTCTATTGCCATTCCTAATCACATCACATCAACAGAAGCATATATAGAGATAACAATAATATACATCCACACATAACACAATATTTTATATGGTTCACCCAATTCTATGGTTACAACCATGAAGAGAGAGATTTCACTATTATAAATCAAGAAAGAGAATATACAATCACATGTCAAAACCCTACTTACTCATTCATCATCTTTTTTAAGGCTACATGTATACACTCGAAAATTACATATTTTTTCCTCGCTCCACACAACAGTCACCCTTAAACCCCTTACATCTTTTCTCCCTTTTCTCTCTCATAAATCTCTCACACCCATCTATATTTATAGAATCTTTAAAGCCCAATTCCTTATTGAACAAGTATTTAACTTGTCTTCAATTCTAAAATAGCAGGTACAACTTCTTTTCAAAAATTTTAGTCTTTTCCCCAATCTTCTATCTTTCAAAACTGATTAGGGAACTAATTCTCACACATATCAGGCAAACGCAACTGGTCCCATTTCTTCAAACAACCATTATGCCCAAGTGTAATCAGTTGCGTTTTTTCATAATAAAATTCTCTGCCGTGAATTTTGAACCACAACTCTAACAATATCCACTTTGACTCAAAAATATATCTTCATGTGCTATTTCATAGCTCCACCTTGAACAATGATCTCTTTATAGCTTCACCTCAAACTCTTCATAACTCCACTTCAATTAAAAAAAATTTCACATCAAATAAAATATTATGATAAAATTGAGAAACACTGTAATACTATATATAAAGCGCGAAGATTATTTCAGGTAGGATGTGGTCTTCACATACCGTGATGTCCATTATCCCTTTGGAATGTGCCTTGCACATAAGAGGATCTGAGATATTGTGTCATCAAAAATGAGTATTTTACAAGGATAAAAGTTTGGACAAATAATGTAATAATTTTGAAAGTAATAACAGTGTAAATTACATGTTAGTTTTCAAAACGAACGATAAATTTTCTTACTAAAAGTAAAATTGTGTACATCTTACTCCCAATCCCTTAACAACGCAAACTTGTACCCGGCTGACCATTTATTACTTGAAGGTACAGAGTGGCCTTTATGTCTGAGACTCTTTAGTGTAACTCACTGGCAGTGAGTAATGGGAGACACCTTCATTTAAGATAGTGGGTGGTCGGTCAGGTCAGTTTGCAATTCAAATTTGAAGTTATAAATGGGAAAAGTATTCACACACTGTATTGAAGGATGGTACGGACAGAGATGTGATTGCATGAAATCATAAATGGTACGTAGTAGTATTTAAGTTAGCTAATAATGTATAGGGGCTTGATCTCCTGGACTCAAACTCATGATAATAAACCAGGTTATAAGTTACAGTATAACACTGAATTCTTATAAATCTATTATTTAGAATTCTTGTGAGGCAGAGTATGTGGGATTATTATTACTCTTGATAAATAAATAAAAATTAATAAGGCCATTTTTTGTTGGGACTGGTTTAGCATTAGATTTCAATTGGTAAACTCTAGAGTCTAAAGATAGAGAGAGATTTTTAACTTATTTTCATCTTGTTATTTTCAATCCATTCACTCTTCTTCTTTTTTTCTTTTTTTTTTTAACTTAAATTCCTAAATCTGTATAACGTTCACAATAAAGTTTACTTACAAGTTAATAAATTATCATATGTAATTGGAGTTGCACTTCTGAAATAATTGAATTTCTGTTTGTTTCAATTGTTCAAATCCTAAGGCAACCAGTTTTTTCATATGAAATTCCAAAAGCTAGTCATTAAATATGAGTACAGTAAATAGGCATCAACTTTACGACATAAATTTGACTTTTAGTCCATTATTAACTTTGAATTATATGCAACTTACATGTAAAACAAAATATGAACACATTTGGATCTCAAGTTTGTTCGTGAATCCCAAATGTGAATGAACTTTGAAGTTAACCACACAATCTGTGCGCGCGCATGTCTATATAATATATATACTATATTATACACACAAACAGACACAATTGGATCTAAAGTTTGTATGTAAAATTTAAATTTTTTTATCTGAAACTTCTCGATAAAATCTAAAAATGAATTAATTTTGTAGTTAATTTCAAATTCAGTGTGTGTGTGCATGTGTATTTTTTTCGATTAAGTAAATACTCACACACATTAATAATTTTTGTTATAGTTTTCAAAAACTCTCCCTTTAAAAAAAAAAGAAATTTGTACCATAGGACTAATTACCATACATGTTTGGCTATATTTCAAATGACTTCATTCAAACTTTAAAATAGAAGAAATAATAATAATAATACTTAAATGGGTACGTAGTTAGGTACTTCAATCACCAACCACAAGAAAACAACTTGTGATTGTCAATAATGATTGAACTATTGAATAAAATGGGTGGAAATCATATTTTGTTATACTTAGGGTTTATGATTACTCATCTTTGTCATCTCTCAATAACCATGCACGCTGATAATGACAGGAGTATCTATTTAGTCTTTTGTTTGAAGGAACTGATCAGCTACAGTCTCACATCCTTGCTGGCCTGCTCATAAAAAGCTAGGGTTTCTCTCTCCACCCTTTTCACTCCTCTTTATATATCCTCCCTTTCACCTACAGTACTATCATGTGACATTACTATATATTATATATATGTGTGTGTGTATATATAAAAATATTATAAAATGTGAGGGGTTTGATAATTTGATTCTCTACCAAAAAGAAGCCATTTGAGTGAGACAGAGTGTTTTTTAGGATGTACTTACCTAATTAGAGTAAGTGTTTGTTTAGTATATGTTTGTTGGGGACTTTACACCCACCTAGATAATAGGTAATAATATTTGGTAAGACCGATGATGCATACATACACATTTAAACCTTATTTTTTCATGAGCCAACGACCTTCCTCTAGGCACCACTGCCTACCACATCTAGGAAAAGATGCTCCAACAATAGCCTCCAACATGTGAGATACACTTTTCACACTAGAAATGGAACTAAAAGATATATTTCCATATTGCAGAATATATCGGTGATTTTTTTTTTGGCTTGGTGATTTGGGAAAGAAATTTTCGATAAGACCATAGTTGTTCCATACAAAATTAAGACCTGTATGATTTAGCTCTGTATTGAAATTAATATAGATATTTTTTTTTTATATTGATGCAAATAATATGATTTAGCTCTGTATTGAAATTAAAATTGGTAATGAAAGAAATTTTGATATTTAAGCATTAGGGGAAAATAAAAGGAATAAAGTTCGTGACAAAAATGAATGTAAGAAGTATGAACAAACTGCTTTTTTTTTTTTATCTACTTTTTCAATGATCTATTTTGAATGTTAATTTATTTGGATAAGGTTAAAAGGAATATAGAGAAAATGAACATAAGAACAGGTGATTCTTTATAAACCTTTTTTTCTCTTATGGAGGTTCTTAACTTATCATACTAATGTGCATTATGTGTAATTAACAGCCAAGACGATGAGTTTGACAAGATTTGATACTTATGGATTAGTTCAAAGACCCATATAAACCCATTATGATTAAAACACATCCATTTGATATATTCTAAGATGCTTCAATATTTCAGCAAGAATGTAGAAAGCCAAAAATATATACATATAAACCGTGAGTGAAATCCATTTTATCTATGGAAATAATCTGTGTATAGTGTTTGCAATTAACAGTTTCGTTCACCATGCGATTTATCTTCAATTTTAAATTCAGATTTTTTTTTTTTTTTTTTTTCCTGCCTATCAAATTAACATTCTCTTTTTATAAGTTTTTGGACTTAGCAAAAGAAACAAAATTCATAGTTGGACCTTTTCGTTTTGCAGCAGACGATAAACCATAGGAAAAATGGCCCATTTCACTTTGGGCTAATGAGCTTAAAATTTGGGCCTGTTTCAGATACAATGGGCCTGTTATACCTAGGATACGACCTCTCTCTCATAAAACTCTCTAGTCTTTTAACTCAAACACATTCAAGAGAAACACAAAATTTACGACTCGCTAATTTTATCAACAGTTAATGCTCTACTTTTGTTTTCACATCTTTAATAATTTGTTTTTTCTGCTCTAGGATTTTGCTCCAAGGGACAATATAGGAATTTGATTGTCTTTAATAGTGAGATTATTGTTGCTCTTGATAATAAATAAGGCCATTTTTTTTATGACTAGTTTAGTATTTGATTTCAATTGGTAAACTCTAAAGCTAGAGATATATTTTTAACTACTTATTAATTTCAATCCATCCATCCTCGTAAAATCTAAATCTTGGAGTTGCACTTCTGAAATAATTGAATTTTGTTTGTTTCAATTGTTCAAATCATTTATAAAAGCTAGTCATTACATAGTGCTACACTAAATAGCCTTCAACTTTATTGAGATAATTTCGACTTTCTTTAATATTGAGTTATATGTAACTCGCATGTAAAAGAACACACTTGGATCTGAAGTTTGTTGATAAAACCCAATTTTTTTTATTGTTTGTTGGCAAATTCCAAATATGAATGAACTGTGTGGGTGTGTTTTTTTTCATTTTCCTTTTTGCGAAGAAGTTATAGTTACTGGACTAATGACCAATATGACTTTCTTCAAATTCAAAAATTGAAATAAAAAATAAAAGAACAAAACATTTAAATGGGTAGTTGGGTACTTCTATCACTACCACAGAAAAACAACTTATGATTCGCCAATAATGATCCAACCATTGACTCTGTTAGATTATATTGTCTATTGTGTATATTAGGGTTAGGATCTATTTAATCCTAACCATAATATATAGCTAAACCTAACCTTAATATATAATAGACAATATAATCTAGTATTTAACCCTAACCCTAATATACAATAAACAATATAATTTAGGGTGAATTACATTAAATCCTCTTTTTCTATCTGTGTTTTTCATTAAACCCCCTTTTTCTATTTTTTTTTCTCCAAAAAACCCCCTCAACTATTCAAAAGGGGTGATTTAACTAACAGAAGTTAGTTGAAAGAGAACTGAAATATAAATTGACTTAAATACACATTAAGCTTATTTGAAAATCTACTTTGCTTTCAATTTTTTTATTTATTAAATAACCTAAACGACATCATTCACAGAAATTAACACTTCTATTGTTTTTTTTTTTTTTTTTAACATTTTACTACACTGACAAGTTCACATTAGTCACATGGAAGGAATTTTTTTATTTTTTTATAGAAAAAAATGATATTGAATATAAAAAATAAAAAGAATAAGAATAAGAAAACATGTAGGCATAAATATTAATACAAAAAAAAAAAAAAAATTAGGCATTATTTCTCGTAGTGTGACTAGTGTCCCTTTAATAAATCTATATAAAATGAAAATCAATAAAAACCAAATAAATGAATGCACAATATAATTCTCAAATATATATATATATAGAAGATAAATTTCAAGAAAAAAACTTAAAATTATATTGGTCTGAAGGCTGGATGGAAACAAAAATATAGTATAAATAATATTTAATAGTACATATTATATATATACCATTATATTATGATACAAATTATATATAATATTATAATAATGGAAGAGTACATATTATTGCAATGGTAAAAGATATACGGCTAAGAGTGATAATGGAGTAGATATATATATGAGGGTATATTAAAATAGGTACAAGGACATTTTTGTCTAAAAAAATATATGAGAAACTAAATGTTCAAATAACTCCCTTTCGGCTAACTTTCATTAGTTAAATCACCCTTCTCGAATAGTTGAGAAAGATTTATTGACAAAAAAAAAAGAAAATGAAGGTTTAGTAAAAAATATAAATAGAAAAAGGGAATTTATACATTAGACAACATAATCTAACACAGTGAAAGAACTACATTCCCCCGCGCACATTTTGGAAATCCATCCTTTCTTGAAGGTGAAACATCACGTCTTGTCTTTTGAATTTGACTTTATATTATGTTTGGAAGCTCCAAAAGCATCCATTCAGTGTTCCAATGCATTGATTCAGTATTCCAATGCATTACTTAATACGGAGTATATAATTTTCCCAATTCTCTTTAACAATGGTAATCCCAGAGGAGTTTATATATACACAAATTGGACCAAATTTGTATATCCTCTTAATCCCACTTTAGTTGGGGAATCCCAACCTCAGCCACAAAAAGTGTACGCGACCTTGGTAGTGATGTTAGGGATCATTCCAATCTAGTGACCTCTGGGTACATAAGATTGTAAAGTAAATCCAAATATGTAATCATTTGCTAACCATTCCCAAATCCATTGTTGATAATCAATTATGTACAACTACAAAAATACAACCATCTCAATAACAAAAAAAAAAAAAAAAAGTATCCATTTCAATTCCAAAATTACATAGCTTTCAATCTCGATATTGAACAACCACCAAACTGTTTAGAGACTTCGTTTTTTTTTTTTTCCCCATAATTAAACTGTTTAGAGACTTTCACATAGCTATCAAACTCAGCCTCAAGATCACTACTTTAGGGCTAAATAAAATTGAGCTCGGCCAGCTTGTTCGACCAACTCGAGCTTGGATTTTCATATGGTTCCTATTATTCTTGAGGAAGCTTGCAAGTCAAGTACCTGAAATTATTGAATTGAGGAATTTAGTTAAAAAAAAAAAAAAATACACATGGGAAAAGAGAGGAACAAAAGAAGAAAAAAATATAGAAATTCTTTTTAAAATGTCATAAATTAATGAAACAAAAATTGATAAAAAATTTCCTCAGTCACTTCATATTTTGTTCTCCTTATTTCTTACAGTAACAAACGAGAATGATTTCCTTATTATTGTCTTTGTGTTTTTCTCTATATAATATGCAAAACAATTATTTACCCAATAAAAAGAATAACTAGAAGAGAGAGAGAAGCAAACAAACCTAATCAATGCATTAAAAAGTGATCATGTATAATTTATTTAAGATCCACGTCATCTAATCATTTTTTGTTGTTCATCTTCCAATTTGCATTTTTTATTTTAACCTTGGAAAGAAACTCATGTGTTTGGCCCTAAATGGGACTTAAACCCTCGACCTCCCACTTTAGGACTTTAGGAGGTAGAGCCTTTGGTAATTGGCATTGTTAATTGGCCTACTTTCTTCATTTTGAAAATAATGCGTAGACCATATAATCTAGAATCACTAATAACCTAAACCATAGATATTATTGTTCACAATTATGGATGGTAACGGGTCAGGAGACCCGCCCCCGTTTAGCAACCCTCATCCCCACCTCCCACACCCAAAACAGTTTATTAAATGAAGCAGGGCCGGGTTAGGAGATCCTTTTGTAATTGTAATAGTAGTAATGCAAAAGGATATCTAGTCATTGGAATAGGACACAACCTAAGATTTGCCTCATATTATTTAAGTGTGTAAATATCAAATTTCTGTCTATGTATTCACATGTTATACTATACACACACACAAACACACTAATTTATCTGAATGAAACAGTATCATTTGAACAATAGAACATAAAGGTAGTAGCCCTTCTGTTTGCACACATAAACTTGCACTCTTACAAATTCAAACTTGTCCAGATTACCATGAAGTTGCTGGTTTTGAACCCCTGCTTTTCTGGCTTTATAATATCCCTCCAAGCAATAAAATTTCCCTCACATGGTTACACTACTTCAGGAGATTGAGATAAGGATTCAAAATGTTTCTTAAATAAATTTTGCATTCTACCTTAATCAAAAAGTGGAAAGGCTTCAATACAACACTTATCTTGAAGAATCGTAGAAAACCATTATCACTTGAACCAGATGACTCCTCACTATCCTATCAAGGGAAGTGGAGAAAGCAACAACCATAGAGAATAATCACACAAGAACATATCGCATTTCATCGATTCAACTTCATAAAACAAGCTTGAAAAGTTTAAAACTCAAAAGGAATCCCAGGCGTCAATATCTTGCTAATGGTTGTAAGTTCATAATATGTGACCGGTACAAAACTATGAGCATCATAGTAACATCAGAAGTGGTATTTTTCTCTAGCACATGAAGCAACAATCAGGTCATAATTACTTGGAAAAAAAACAATCAGGTCATAATTTTCCAAATTAGAAAAATGAGCATGAAGGACAAAGTTTAAGAAATTATAAATAATTTTTCGCAAATCTCTACAATCACCATCCACCCAATACACGACATGTCCCTAATTATCACTAATTTGGTATTACTGATACAACTTGTCCATGTCCACACACTCCTACAAATCCCATCTCTAGTACTACACAAGTATGGACAACTATCAACTAGATATCCAACAACTACATCACCACAGAGCAGATGAAACTTTGCTCGTAAGCAACAAAATTAACAGTTAATCTAACAGAACTGCCAAAAACAAACGAAAAAGAGATGGTACAAAAAGCTTGAAGTTAAGAAATCACCGTCCTTTACCAAACAGAAATAACAGAACTTCTCACATAAAATCAATTCATTGCAGAATATTAAGACAAGAATGAAGTCAGAATCATACCTTAGAAAGGCAAGAATGATCATTTATACCCGCAAAAATCTCATTTGAGAGTGTCACACACATCTTAGGCCTCTCTTGACTGCTAATACAAACTTGTTTGGAGAAAATTTCTGCACACATTGGCCTTCTCCTTTAAATCTTTCCTTCATTTGACTTCCCACAGTTCTAGGAAACCCTGAACAGAAGTTGGGTTTCCCATTCCACAATACATGCAATGGTCGGATAGAAGAAGATAAAGCTAAGGGCCCATTCGAGAAGCGTGCAAGAAGTAACCTCCAATTGTCATTTGGCAGACCACATGTTGGCTAGAAATAGAGGAAAGTAGTTACTCTGGTTGAACATGACAAGAATTTTAAAAAAAAAAAAAAAAAAGGGAAGAGGTGACAACTAATTGCTTAGTCACCACTGAAGGTGTGTGTTGCTATTGTTCTTTTTTTAGAAAAAAAAAAGAGAAAAAAAGCCAAAGTATGTATTTCCATATAATATGGTGATATTAGTCTAGAAAAAACCACAAGAATCGTCAACATATATATTGCAAGGAGACAACTGTAACAATACTCCAAAGGATAAATCAAGAAAAGGACAACATATAGGGGAACTAAAAGAAACAAACACAGATGATTTATTTAAATTCTTACATTTGGTCGTGAAAACATTGCACGGACATCGCTCTGATTAGATCCACATTGTACAGGCTCTTCTGTGGAAGGAAACATTATAACCAAGACAATATTAATTTGGTATTTTCTATTCTAATTTTCTTTTCTTCTTTTTTTTCTAGAAAAACAATGAAATTGAGGTAAGATTAACAGTATTTATCTTCTTCTTCTTCTTTTTTTCTTTTTTTGCCGTGTAACATTAAGAGTTTGAAGAAGAAAAAATCAACTAATGACCTGATTGTCCTTTTTCTTCCTTAGAGGTGTCACTCGAGTGTTCCAAGACCAGCTTGGCCGGGCAACTGTTGCAATCAAAGTAGCATCATTAGTATGCTTAAGTTTTGAGGGTTTACCTTTTGTCTTCATTTTTTTTTTTCTTTTTTCTTTGAAGTGATCAGCAGGTCAGAAAAACAAAAACAAAAATAAATAGAATGCAAAAGTAAAAAACCAGTCAACTATCTTGCTCAAATTATAGAATCGGGGGGTTCAAATTGAGCCCAATTTTTTAAGCAGCCCACTAACTTCCAGGACAATCTGTTCTTTTGGCGCCTGCAAGGAAACAAACATCCACTATAATAAAGTTCTAACTTCTATCAAATGAATGCACAAAAATCATAGAAGAGAAGAAATTATCATATTACTAGTAACTTCTTTTGCTGCAAAACGAATGTGCAATGAAAATTAAAGGACCAGAAAGGAAGAAAAAAACATGGTCCCATCTACTCGTAAATCTGCAAGGGATCAAAGCACTGTATAGGATTATATGCATCACCAAACATATCGTAGATCTTCCCCCACATGAACCAACACAAAAGTATGAGAAACAATCACCATGACAACTTACATTAGTTCGCTCTGACTGAAGATATGTCTCTATAGCATCACCAGCCGTCTCAAAAATTTCAAGTAACTGTATTATGGATATCATTGCCGCCTTAAATTTCTTACATATTTGAAACAACATTTTTTCTTCATTTCTGCCCATTAATTTGTACTCATAACAAATAAGTATCGCGAGTTCATGTTTGACGCATTCACGTAATGTCATGTGTCCGGTTGAAGTGAAAAGATGAATGCCCTGAAATGTAATTTGATCCATAACCTTTTCCCGAGCTACCATTAGTAAAACAGTCAGCTCAATGAGTTTGCCGTCTTTGGCATAACACCGAACTACATCCTTGATCTTTTTTGTATTCAACGCAAGCAACCTACTAGTCTCCAATGCTTCTTTCTGGCAAACGTGCAAGTAAACCATACAGGAATGAGTAATCTTTGAAGTACTGATTTATGATTCAACTCACACATTTAAAAAATAAAATAATGCACACAATACGACCCACATATGATATTTTCGTCAAAGATGAACCATTTTAGGAAGGCAAAGTATGATGATCAGCTTGAAGATGGAATTCACAGGAGTCCATTCAGTGAAAGAGCTACATAGGGATTGAAAAGAAAAGATGAGAAGTGAAACATAATGAAACAATGAAAGAATATATATTGGGCTTGCTTGGTTTGTCACTCAAAAAACAATTCTCAAAATTTTCGAAAATTAAAAACTATTTTTAGAGAACTATAAAAGAGAACAAGCCTTTATTTTTAACTGAGTTCTCAAAAATAAAAATAAAAATCAGAAACCACAACCAAGCAGATTTTTGTACAATTTTCTATTTTCAATTCTCATAAAACATAAAACTATTTGCAGAACACTAAACCAATCAGACGATTTTATCAATTCACTACACAAAAGAACCAAGAAAATACAATACAATGTACAATAATTAAGTCATACCTAACTCTTTCAAGTGCTATATGAAGAGGGAGCAGCCCATTGTGCTCCGAGTCGCCAGCATTACATCGGACATCAGCCAGAGCTCCGTGGTGAAGGAATAACTCAATCAAGGCGGGAGATAATGTAGAAGCTGCTACATGCAGCGGGAAAGCTCCACCGTTGATAGGAATGTTAAGATCCACTTCCAGGCCCATCTTTCCCGCCTTCACCAATTCAGTGGCACATAGTATTGCACGGTGATGGCATATCCATGCCAAAAGCTTGTAAGGAGATGATTCAAATTTACCAAACTTAAGTATAACCGAGTCACCTGAATTTATCACCACAGACTCATTCAAAAAGCTAAAGAATTCGTCCCTATCATCTCTGGCAATAATTTTTTTGATATGATCTTCATCTTTGGAGATACGAGAAGAATTCCAATCCTATCATTGTTAGAACAATATCACCATCAAGAAACAGCACAAAATGACAGGAACAAACATTTTCAAAAATAAAAGTAATCAATTAACGAAAACACAACCAATTAGAAAAGAGGATAAAAACATGAGCATGGAAATATATATATATATATATATATATATATATATAGGTTACAACAAGATACCTATGAAATAAAATTCATTACACATACACAGTTTTGAATAACTCGTAAAACAAAAAACCTCTTCCATAGTTCTATGAAAAGGGGCTTTTTTAAAAACGATTTTGGGTAATCAAACAGACTTTTTGTTTATTTGTTTTTTTTTTTTTTTAATTCTTTAAAGACAAAAAAATTATTTTCAGAGTGAAAAACCAAGCAAATCCTAAATTTTGTCTCTGTCATTTTCTCTATATTGTTATTTAAACAACTTTATTACCTTTAGAAAAAGAATAATAATAATAATAATAATAATAATAACAATAACAACAACTAGAATAAGTGAAGTTTAAATGCAAACCTCAACTTTCTTGAACAAACTTCCTACGGCACTGAGAGCAGACGCCATTTTTATCCGAAATCAGCAAGAATAAAAAAGCGCGAATATTTATATAATTGACCACTGTGGAAAAGAGTCGCACGCATAAATGAGAGAGAGAGAGAGGACTGTGTACGTGAGTTGCAGGGCGATTAAGGGCATTGTAGCCGCCAGCGTGATGCGTCACTGGGCTTGCAGTTTTTGTGGCCTATATGACAGTTGGGCTTGTAAACGGGCTTGGGCTGCTTTCATTTAAAAGGAATGTAATGGATCGATTGTTTTAGGCTTTATATTTAGGATTAATTACAATGACACCTCCTGAGATTTATCATAATGACAGTCATATACAAGTTGGGTTTTTTTTGAACAATGACATCCACTGTTAGAAATTGAATCCAAACAAGCCCTTAAAAGATGTGAAAAATTAAGATTGCCTTTCAATATTTTATTAATTTAAATTAAAAAATAATCAAAACTCACAAATGACGTTTTTGCCCTTGGTTTGTCATCAGTATACGTCACTACTCCCTCTAACCTCTCACCTTCTCCATCAGAAACCCTAAATCCTAACCTAACAAACCCACCACCACAGCAGAAAAAACAGAGCAATGATCTCTCAAATCCTAACCTTAACAAACCCACCACCACCACAAAAAAAATAGAGAAACGAAGAACATGGCCTCTTAAATCTTAACCCTAACAAACCCACCACTACCACAACAGAAACAAACAGAGCAACAAATAACCAAAATCTCTCAAACCCTAACAAACCCAACCCACGCTCCCTTCCGTCATCGTTGAACCCTCGGATCCTGCCGCCGCCACCACCAAAAAATTCGTCATCGTTGAACCTTCGGATCCCCCCGCCGCCGCCGCCAAAAAATCCGTCGTTGTTGAACCCTCGGATCCCGCCACCGCCAAAAAATCTGCGTCGTTTAACACTTCCTCTCCCTGATACTTGACCAGAAACTGGTGCAGCTGATACACCAACATGTGGGACCCCTTATCGGTGTACTTCATGAACGCCGCTTTCACGTCCGGGGTGGCTCCACCTCGGTTATCTAAAATTTCCGGTTGAACCCAAACACCTTGAACCCCTCCATTTTCACCAATTCTTAAACTATTTCACCAATTATATATATATATATATATATATATATATATATATATATATATATATATATATATACACAGGGGTTCAACTAACTGTGTATACAAGGGTTTAACTAACTAGGATTCAAGGAAATGGGTGGGTTGATTGCTGAAATCATTGTGAAAATAGTTTGATTTAGGGTTTGAATTTAGACGCATCAAATTGGGCGTCGGCCACCGTCAAAGTCTAGGACCTTATATATATATATTGAAGATTTGGTGTTTGAAATTGATGGTATGTGTGTGTATATATGTATAAATATATGTGAGTGTATGTTGAAAATTTGGGTTTTGAATAGTGAAGTGGTGGTGATGGTGAGTGCGACATTCACTGCAACAGATATTGATTAGATGATAGAGGTGGTGTGGTAATGGATTGTATTGAAATTTTTGAGTTTGGTTTTTATTTTTTTATACAAGGTTAGAAGGGTAATTTTATTATTTAAATTGATAATTCAAAAGGGCAACAATGTAAATTCCTTAAGTGGCAGAGGTGGCAGGTGATAGTTGGAAGGCCTTTGTTAACTTTATTAGACTTTAGGGGGTGTCATTGTTCAAAAAAAGCCCAATTTATATATAACTGTCATTAAAACAAACCTCAAGGGTGTCATTGTAATTAACCCTTATATTTAAAGCGCAAACTTATTTACATCAATTAGTATAAAATATCAGTTCAAAATGAGTAGATTATCTAGCTTTGTTTAGTACCGAATTTGTGAATTAAAAAGCACTACTATAGGTTGATTGAGCTCGGTTAGTTTAATACTAAAGTTTGAAAATTATGTTCTATCATCTCGGTTATTAAATAAATAAACACGAACCAACTTTTTATCAAATCTAACTTGTATTGTTAACGAACACTTATTTACAATCCTGACTTTGGCGCATAGCTTGGCTTATGCTTTTAAGCAACATAAGAAAATAGCAAAATTTATATTTTGTTATTTGAAAACTATATTTTAAAAGAATTTTTAATTTTTATTTATTTAATAGAACATGACATTTATTTATTAAGCTCCTGCAGTAACTATTTTACTATCAGGTATTACACACCATATTAAATAACCATTCAACAATATGAACTTACGAACCCTCATGGGCATAGCGGCTTTGGCAATTGTAATAAGGGTCATTTGTTCCACATTGAATCTGAATGGGAAAGTGATTGGGTATAAATGGGTGGGTATTACCCAATAATTTGAGCTTTTGGGTAAATGGGCAAGTATCCACCCATTATAGTTGGTATCAGAGTCAGACCCAGTCCTTAATTCGATGCCAAACCAAGTGCCCCACCCAGACACCTCCTTAATTCGATACCAAGCCAAGCGCCCCGCCCAAAAGGCGTTCGGATAACGAGGGCGTTGCGAGTTTGGGTGGGAGAAAATGTAATAAGGATTATTTGTCCTACATCGGATTCAGATGGAAATAGTTTGAACTTTTGAGTAAATGAGCAAATGTCTACCTGTTATAATAGGGATTTATGATGTATCTCCTTGAGGTCTCTTTCGAACAGCACTCCTAGCTTAAATAGTGTGTTTATTAAAAAGTCAATACACGGTGCACCATGTGTAAAAACAATATAATTTTGTCAAACCTAGGGACAAACTTAATTTAATTTGGCATGCAAAGTAGTAAATTAAAAGAAGAAGAAAAAAAATTTATTACACAACTTTTTTTCTAATTTAACTTTTCAGCCTTCAAAAACTCTAAATATTTGGTGCATTCACCATAGCATTAATTGTATATATTTTTTTTGCATTTTCTATATAATATGTTCCATTGCCATCAGTATCCTCGTTGTAATATTGGAGCATTATTAAAAACAAAACTTGCATATTCATAATGTATGATGTATATCATATACATGAAAATGATGAAATTAATAAAAAACTCATCCAGTAATTTAAATAAGTAGGTGATATTCGCACTCCACTTTTTTATAATTGATACTCAACTATTTTTTTTCTTCTTTAAAATACACGGACAAAACAACATTACTAATTTTGAATGTTATATGTATAATTTGAGATTAAGTTTAGGGTAAAGTGCAAAAACTCCCTCTCAACTATGTATAAATTTGCAAATAATCCCCCTTAACTATGTTTTATACATAAAATCCCCCTAAACTATCACATTTAGTTGCAAAATGCCCAATTGTCTTACCTTTTTCATTAGTACTATTTCTTATTGAATTACACTTGATATATTTTTCTTGTTGAAATAAATTATGAAAAAATTCATACTAATGTGATGAAATATTCTCTATTAAATTTGCATAAGTTTGCCTTTAATTTTTTTAATTAATTATTTAAATAAAAATCTTAAATAGAAAATTTTGAAACAATTTAAGTAATCTTTTAATTTTTATGAATATATTTCATTAAAAAGAAGATATTTTCTATTTACATTATTAATTTTTCATGAATATTGTTTGGAAAATAAGATATATTTTTATACTAATTTTTTTTTAAAGTGAGTATAATAAGTTTTATTATAATAAGTTAATCATTTTAGAAAATGATAGCTACAAATCTATTTTTTTTTTTCATTTTTATAATCAATTGATACTAATTATAAAATTAAGGTAAATGATATAATTAATATTTAAATAAGAAAAAATATTTAAAAAAATAATTTAATAATAAAGGGTAAAATAGTCTTTTGTGATGAATTTATTCTTAATTACAACAAATTAATAATTTAGAGGGGCAATCTTTAGTTTAAAGGACTAGTTGCAAAAAGCCAATAATTGACACCTTAGAGCATGCTAAAAGCTATTTTCGGATACCAAATATATATTTTGACAGGTGCTATAGTGTCAAAATGCCACATTTTAATAATTATGCTCTAATGGTGCATTTTATGCAAAATACTATTTTTTGACACAACTACCATTCTTTTTCAATTATCATTCCCACCATTCACGTTTGCATTAGTAATATTAATATTAGGCACATTCCAAGTCAAATTATAGACATTAGAAGGAAACTAAAATTAAGCTTAATTAAAAAGAAGCAAAAATCTAAAATATATAGTCAAAAAAAAAAAAAAAAACAAATTTTTTATAATTTTTTACCACTATTTGTGAATTAATTTTTTTATATAATTTTTTTTCTTTTTTGGAAATTTATATATTATATATATGTGTGTATATTATATATATTTGATTGTATTATTATTAAAAATATATATATTTTTATAGCAAATCATTTCAGCCTCCCCAATCGCCCCATCTCTATTCTCGTTCTCAACTCTGAGAACTTGCCCTCTCCCTCTCTCTCTCTCTCCAACTGCAAACTACAAAATCTACAAGAATCAGAAGTTCAAAATCCATATATTTCAGTTTATCTATCTGTGTGCAAAAATCCAAAATTCAAAACCTATTACCTATATCAAAATCCATATCGGCGTATCATTTTAGATTGTTTAAAAAATCAAAACCCATATCTTTCAGTTTCCATCGCCCGCTGTTCCAGTTCGAGTTCGCCGTTCGCAAGCTTCAGCCGCTGTCTTTCAACTCTCAAGCTTGCCTCCCTCTCTCTGTGTGCAACTGCTAATCAAAGTCTGTAGGGGAAGAGAAAATACAAAATTTGATAACAAAAGCAAGAGGCGGTGTTCGTCGCCTTTAAGTGCCGGTCGCCGTCGATAATGACCGGTCGTTGCAGATGAATGAGAGATAGAGACGATCGTTGCAGATGGATGAGAGAGAGACGGTTGTTGCAAATGGATAAGAGCAAGATAGAGATGGCAGGGCAACAAAATATAGAAATAGCTATTACTATTTATTTTGTTAAATTTGACACAAAAAAATAGCAAATGTAAATTTTGATAGCCTAACAGCCCATTGAAAAGCTTAATTTTAATTCACTTGTTATATTTTGAATTGCTAGCCAGCCCCATTGAAGATGCTCTAAGTTTATGGCACTTTCAAGCAATGTAAAACCTCTGGTTGGTCAGCTTTAAAGTGGTGTGATTCTCAGTTGTGCAACTTTTGTCGTGACTTATTAGGAGCATTTTAGACCCGATTAGGAGCTTTGATCCTAACATCTAAAATAATTTTTGAACAAAAAAATAAAAAATCTTAAAGAACCTCATGTGTGTGTGTATATATTTTAATATTATAAATTTTGTGGTATTAATAAATCAGATTTTTATCCAAATTTGAGCAAATAATTAAGATATTGATCCGACAATTTCATAATTCATTATTAATTCAAATATGATAATTAGTTAGATAAATAAATCAGATATGAATTATGATACATAATTCGATTCAAAATATGTTATAAATATATTACCTAATGTTATAATATCTAATATTAATACATTATTAAAATATTCTTTATCGTTATTTTTTTCTTCTCCTCCTATAGTTTTATTTTGTCTTTCTTTATTATGGAGTATTATTTTTTCATTTATAAAAAGTCAAATAATTAGTTTTCAACTATTTTTTGTTCATATTTTATTTTTCTTCATACACTTCAGTTTAAGTAATCAGCTTAATAATCATTTTTCTTTTCTTAATCAATTAGAAAGAAAAAGTAGACCAAGTTTTCGAATTGAATATATGATTAATAACAAATTGGATATAGATTCAATTCAAAAATATTGTCAAATTGAATATTTGATTTAAATCAAATCAAACATGATCTGTTTATACGTAATCAAATTAGACATGATCCGATTCGTTTAGACGAATTTAGATTGTTGACCTTCACTCTTTTTGCTCTATCATTTTTATTTATTTATTTTATATATGGAATTCACTCAATTCTCCGAAATATATATATATATACATACATATATAATGAATATATAAAAAAATTAATTTTTTCCACCTTTATTGTACTTTTACTACTATATAAAATGAAAATAATGACGAATTGTCTTGTACTTATCCAACTCAAACGTCCATATGCTAAAATGAAGGATATGATGGTCAATAATCTATCCGATTGGGTAAAAGTACCAAATAATTCCTCCAGTAAGGGCTAAAATACAAAATAAAATAAGAACAAAATTCCCAAATTAAATCAAGAGATATAAAACCCTAATATCCTCCTCCATTGGGCTTCTAGGGTTTCTGCTGGGATATAGGCGAAACAGGGCGGCAGCGAAACCATCCACAACGACGTCATCATGGGTCGGATGCATAGTCGAGGGTATGTTCTTTGACTAATGATTTATTGATTCCGTGCATGTACACACTCACATACATACACACATGCGGGTGTTTGATCCATCGTCAATCTTCTAAATTTATGTAAATTTTGTATGCGTTTTTTGGGTTACAGTAAGGGCATATCAGCTTCAGCTCTGCCATACAAGAGGACTCCGCCAAGTTGGCTGAAGATTTCATCTCAGGATGTATTACTCTCACTTTTTATTTATTTATTGAATAATACTCTTACGTACACTGTGTTTGTTTGGTGTTAATGCTATCTTTAGTTGATGAAAAACTTAATAATGGAATTTGATTTTAGTTATTTTCTATGCGGTGGTTTCTTAATTTTGGTAAAAGAGAAAAGATCTACAGTACGATCCATGTTGATTATGGATTCAGGAAAACAAAGGGATGTTTGGATTTCCAATAATTGTCCCATTGTGCATTATATAAAGTTTTGTGTACACATTTTTTGCCGTAAATGGTTCTATTTTTTAAAATGGGAACCATTGTTGATGCTGATGGGAAAGCTTTGGAATGGTGGCTTTGCATAAAATTTATGAAATGTACCCATGTAGCTGTGAATTTTTTTACAAGTTTCGTGCTGAGTAATGGAGATTTGCCTTCAGATGCTATATAAAATTTGATTGAAAGTTTATGGGACAAAGAACGAGTTCATAATCAACTTTGTTTACTATGTTTAGTTATTTGGCTGACCAACTTGAAATTTCTGTTCTCTTTAGAATGGAACTACGTAAATGCTTGGCTTTTGCTCAGCTTTATGCAATTTAATGCTTCCTCAGTGATTTTCTTTTTCAAGTGGAATTCTATTTGTGTTCGTTATGTTTAATTGTACATGTAGTATTGTTATGCATATTGATTGAGCCATACAATCTGAAGCTGTTCCTTTTGTTTGATTACCATTCTATGGGAGGTCCATGTAAAAAAAATGTGCATTATATAAAAGTATTTGTCAATGAGTCTGAGTTAAAGTTTTATGTTTTCCTATACAAGTATGTATATCTAGATGTGTGTATACTCAATAGCATCATTGTTACTTTGAATTAACTAGTGTTTTGACATTTAATAGCATATCAAGAGGTAAAATTTCAAACCATTCAGCTCAGGACAATGACTCACAGTGGAATTCACATCATGTAAAGGCCAAATGGGCCTAGAAAACATCTTTTTTAATATACAAGTCATTGAATCAAGCCATTTAATGAACACAACCCAAATTTTCTGAGAAACAGTAGGAATTTTACTTCTCAATCCATCCATTTTCCATTCCATCTCTATTTTCTTCTTCTCACCTCTTCCAATCTCCCTCTTCATCTCTCACTTCCTTATTCACCATTTTCCTGAAATACCCTCCTCAACACTTCAAATCACATTTTCCTTGAAATGCATGGAACGCCATCTCAATTCATATCATTCTTGATAATATATAAAATATCACCCATAACAAGTCAATCATTCCCTTACTGGAAAAAAACAAGTCAATAATTCTTGATGTCACCATGGTGGTGTTCAAGCGATGGTATTGATTTGTTGTAACCTATTTACAACTTCTTCCATGGAGGCCGTCCATACGGGTCAAGAATTAGTGCTGCAGATTGTGCTGGGACTGGTGGATGGTACTGATTATGCAAATTGGGGTCCATCATTTCCCTAGCCCTTTCTCAAATTGCGTGGGAAAGGCTTGGTCCAGTCCACCAAATTTTGCTCCCCAATATGCCGACTATCATTGAGCACTCTCTTGCCCGTCAATATTTCAAGCAACACGACTCCGAACCGTAGACAATCGCTTCTGTTATATAAGTGACCTAACCAATTCAAGGGCGTAATTAAGTATTGCCATATTCAATTTAACTTAACCATGTACCATTTATTAAAATAGCATCAAAATCTTTTCTAGTGCCCACGGGATGATTCTGTGCACTTTAAATCGAGAACATGCCACACTACATTAAAGGTGCAACGACGATGTAAGCATTCATGCAATATATTACTTTAAAGATCCAAAATGACAACAATGAATTCCAAAATGACAACAATGAATTACAACAACATTACATCATTGTTGCACCATCGACTTAACTTAATAATAATGGTTTCTCTGATATAATTGCATTGTAAAATGCAAATAAACCATGTATTCAAGACTGACCATAACAAAGAGATAGAGATCGAGAGAGGACAGATTGTGCAACTATTACCCTTGGCCATGTACTCGGGAGCAGCATAGCTGTTAGTGCCGTAAACCTCTGTTGTCAAATGTGAGGCGCTGTTTAGTAATTATTTAGCAAAATTACCCCATCAAGCAAAATGTTAGCCTCCTTGAAGTCCCGGTATATCACACAATTCTCAGTTGTGTGCAAAAAATGAAGTCCCCGCGCTGCTCCTATGGCTATTTTAAGCCTTCTTTTCCATGATAGAGGCTCTCTACCCTGTGCATGGCTATGTCACTTGATTCCCCAACTATTATTGTTTGAGACGATAACTTCATGAGTTTAATACTATTTATTTTGTGTGTTTTATTGTGATTTTCTGGTTTTATCCTTGGTTAATGATTTTCTTTTGTCTTTCAGGTTGACGAAAACATCTGCAAGTTTGCCAAGAAGGGTATGACGCCTTCTCAAATTGGTGTTATTCTTCGTGATTCTCATGGGATTGCTCAGGTGAAGAGTGTCACTGGAAGCAAGATTCTGCGGATACTCAAGGCCCATGGTAAACTATATATCATATGCTGTTGTTGTTAGTCCTCTATTGGTGTATTAAATAGATATAGTGAATTAGTTATTGGGTTTCTCATAACTGGACAGGGCTTGCTCCTGAAATACCTGAGGACCTATACCATCTCATTAAGAAAGCAGTTGCAATCCGGAAGCATCTGGAGAGAAACAGGAAGGACAAGGATTCAAAGTTTAGGTTGATCCTTGTGGAGAGCAGGATCCACAGACTTGCACGCTACTACAAGAAGACAAAGAAGCTTCCACCTGTCTGGAAATAGTAAGTTCTCAGACATTTTTGTTTGTTTTGTTCCAACTTTGAAATACTTTAAGATCTTAAAACACTAAATTTATCGATGGTGTGAATGATGAATGCAACTAACGGTCTGTCTATAACAGTTGCATAAATAAACTTCCAACTTAAGATTTACAGTACTGGTTGATACATAATGTATTTTGAAATATGTAATCATAATGTTGTTGATGTTTCTGATTAGAGAGTCTGTTTTGGTATGTCATATAAATTTAATCTTTTACTTGGACACTCGGGTTCATTTTTTATGCATCAATTAAGTTTGAAGAAAATCTGAACTAACAAATTCATTTTGCATGCACCTACTAGATTTGAAAGGAATATGAACTCACACATTTCCCATGGCTTGGCTCTATAAGAGACAAATTTGGTCATGTTTAAGAAATGGTAAATTTGTTGGGATTTGGTCCTCACTCTAAGCATGCTAGTGTTGTCTTTCCCTGTTGGGTTGGCATGCCTATCTGCCCTTAAATTTGGCGGTATTTTTATTAAGAGGATTGGTCGTCCTGCAAGGTAACTGCCATAATTGTCTCCGACTAATATAGGCATTTGATATGAATTCGAGTTGCCACTCAACATTTATAATTTTAAGCACTTAAATTGCATGTTACTGCAGTTGTTTGGGATTTGTATGTCCATGCAACATGAATTCATACTGTTTATCAAATATGATGTGTATAGATGTGCCACTTAGAAATTATGGTGTTTTGGGAATGTGATTCCATCTCCCTGTCATTAAGTTTTGGTGGGTTATCTTTCTGTTGGCTGATGGTTACATTGAGCTTAGGTTTTCTGGTATCCCTTCATTGGTGATTCAACTAGAGTTTTGTCTCTCTAACAAGGAATAGGTTCATCATATGATTAGACGACTAGTTATGCCTATCATTGAACCATGGTTTGGAGAAGTTGCTATTGACATGTACATGCCCTTGCTCCTGAGTACACTAGCCTTGTTTTGCCCCATTATGCCATTGAACCATGGTTTGGAGAAGTTGCTATTGATATGTGCATCCCCTTGCTCCTGAGTGTGCTAACCTTATTATGTCCCATGCTTGCACCTGCAACTAATTATTACTTCAGTGCACATGGAATAACATCATGTATACATTGGCAGAAAGATATATTTTTTTTCCATGTATAATGTGTGGCCTTCCCATTTAATTATCATAAGGATGGCTGCTTTGAGACAGTTTCCATGGTCTAAGCAGACGCAATAAAATGATGTTTGATGAGGTCTCTTATTATTGAGTCTGGTACATGTATCCTATGCTCCATTTTTCGAAAACACAGCTGTCAAATTTTGGTTTTGTGTACCATGCTCACTTTAATTTATTGCATTAGTTGAAATGTGGTATATAAGATTTGAAGGGAGATCATAAATTTTGAGTATTTTTTGATGCCTTCCTGTTATGATTCTGCAACTTGAAAGCAGCACATTATGTTGTCATTGCATTATTTCAAATTCCCAATGTTGCTCTATTTATTTGCATGCTCAGTATAAATTGCTTCTTATAATGTGTGGGTTTGTGTCATACCATGCTCGTGTCTTGCTCCTAGATTCAAACAGAATTTGGCATCTTAGTGCTGCTTGCGCCTTTAATAACTATGTTACTGTCTGATCCAATATTCAGATTAGCTATCCAAATTTAGTGAAGATCTGATGACCAAAGGGCATCAAGCCCAATGTTATAACCTTCCCATGTGTGAGTGGGTTTCTTGTCCATGTAAAAAGAAAAAGTGAATAGTGATATCAACTGCTGATACTACTAACTTCGCGTATATTGATGCCTTAAGAGTTATTTGTGTTGCTACATTTAAGAATCTGTTGCAACATATCACTGGATATTACTTTCTTTTCTATAGGTAGTCTTACTAGACAGACAGAGAGATGTGGAAGGGATTTGTGATGTATGGTATATGTGCATAGTGCACACCTACATCCACTAGTATTTTTGTATACCATAGCTTTGTAGCTGGATAGAGCATTTTTCATAGCTTTGTAGTTGGTAAGAGAATGTTGAAATTATGACCTGAATAAAAAATACCTATTGAGCAGTTGTAAAATTGCAAGTACAAAGCTTTCTCCATGGCGCCAACTTCTTTGGGTGCTGATTGTTCCCGCTCGGTTTGTTAAACAAAGACCATTAATTATTTATGTTAAAAAGGAAATTTTATTGTTTGTGTGTGCCTCCAATACTAACTTTATTATTTCTGCTTGCAGTGAATCTACCACAGCCAGCACTCTTGTGGCGTAAGAAAGAATCTACCTTTGGCAACTGAAGTCTTTTTTGTACTCCGAATATTTCTTGGTGAAGAGAATGACAGTTATCCACATCGTTGTTGCACTTTTGCTTTATTTTTAATTAAGTAGGATCTTTTGAAGACCAGAGTTGTTCTTGAAAGAAGACAATGAATGTTTGATGTTTGAAGAGAATGACAGTTATCCACATCGTTGTTGCACTTGTGCTTTATTTTTAATTAAGTAGGATCTTTTGAAGACCAGAGTTATGTTCTTGAAAGAAAACAATGAATGTTTGATGTTTTGAATTTTTTTTTTATTTTTATTTTTTTGTTGTGCAATGCATTTTGACATTCATGACAATAATTTTTCATTTCAGTTGCCTCAGGTTTGATCAAAAGGTACATTTTTTACTCTTTTCAAGTGTTCAAACACATTATTCGCGGGGAGGAATTTCAGCATGAGATTTTAGTCTATAATCACAAGGACAACTATTTCAGAAACCCTCGTTTGGGGGATTTTTTAATGGGTACTCTTTTCGGTACCTATCGTTAGAATTTTCTGAAAGGTTTTCTCAATATTGCTATTCACAGAAAAAGGAGCAGGATATCAATGACTTTGGTCGAGTGGGATGGTTGATTTTGAGACCACTTTAATCCATAGAGTTGGATGTTCTAAAAATGGAAGTGGAATTAATGGAGCGTGTGATATTATTATATATATTGGGAGATATGATTTTTATTATATATATTGGGAGATATGATTTAACTGTTTTGGAATTTGCGTTTGCAATTGGATTATATGATTAATGTGGATTGTGGTGGTTGTTTCGAATTACTTGCTTGCATGAAATTGGTTTCTTTTTGGTTCGTACATTACATGAGCAACTAAATTTTACTTGGGACTGAATTAAATGCGTTAATTTTTACTTTAGTTGATGATATATATATATATATATATATATTCCCCTTGAAGTCATTATATATATATATTTTGGGTGACAATTTATTTTTACCATTCTTCTTTCAGAATTTCTTTACAGCAGTATTATTTTCTTACGAGTGTTCGTGATTTCTTTTCTTGTGTTAGATAATTTGAGATTTCATTTCCTTAAGGTTCTTTCAATGTTTTTCTTACCTAAATTATTTATTTCTGTCATTTTTTTTTCAAAAAAAAATGGCCCTCAAGTTTCTTTAATTTTTTAAATCAAAAGGGACATCAAATTTAATTTTTGAAGAACGATAACTTTATGCAAGCACCTTTAGTCATGTTTGCTTATTTTAATTTATAACATATTATACACACCGATTGTTATTTATTTTTACAAGCAATGATAATGAATAATAAATAATAATAATAATCACAAATACATGTTTGTTCATGGAAGTTGTTAAATTACCCAATTTTCTGTAGATGTGTGGATAAGTTAGTGGGTCAGTACTTCCGATAAATTTTGGAATACCACATTTACTAATATAATTTTTAACCCTTCTTACCTTATAAAAAAAAAAAAAAACTATCCAATTTACTCATAAATTTTGAAATATCACATTTATTAATCTAATTTCTAACCCTTCTTACCTTATAAAAAAAAAAAAAAAACTATCCAATTTACTCATAAAAGTTGTTAAACTATCCAATTTTTGCCTATGGTGGACATAGTTTCGGTTTGTTCATTTAAGTTTTGAGATAAATTAGGGTAACCGAGTACTCAATTATTTTAGAAGTATTGAAATTGAATTAAATCCAATCAAATTGTAAATAATTGGTTCGGTGGTCCCTTTTTTATTATGACTGAAAACGGTATGTATGATAAATTTTACTCTGTATTATCTTTTTAGATCTCAAAGTAGAATCGAACTATTTTATTGTAAAATCGAAATAATTAGAGGGTTCAATTGAATCTGATTCAGTTTTTTAATCGAAATAATTTGACGGTTCAATTGAATCTGGTTCAGTTTGTTAGACCTCAAGATTTTTATTTATTTTATTTATTAATTTTTTTCACACCTATACTTGCAAACGTGAAAATACGAATGTGGAATTTACACATCACGCCCTTTTGCACCGACGGAAATCATTTGGATCAAACTTCAAACATAACCCGGTTTCTATTATGACTGAAAGAGGGCCAAACTCACGATCCAAATTCTCAATCTGGAATCGGCAGCAGCAGCAGCAGAATAACCCCAACACCAAATCGTCCACCGCCACCGGCGATTACTCTCCACCGGCGTCGGCGATAGCATCCGTGGGCGACTCTCCAGGTATGTTTCGTTTCTCTCTCCTCCTTCAACCAGTCATCTCTCAATTCATATTTCACCACCACCACCACCACCACCACCACCATCGCCTTAGCAACAGCCATCACAACACCACCACTGTGCACCTTACTCGCGGCTCTCACCGCCACATGCCACTGTTCACAGAATACCTCACCAGCACCACTATCTATATACACACAGTATACTACTATACTCGCTCAAAAAAACATTTAAGAGTTGGTGCATTGGTGGTGGATACCATCTATATGTTGTTGTTAGTGAACTTATGACTTGTATGCCATGAACATGATGGAAGTTTACTTTAACCTATTTGTCTATTTTTGTTATAAGTTGCTTGGGGGCTTGGTTGCTTAAATGATGATGATGATGATGAATTGAATTACTTGTCTAATGTAGTCATCTTGTTTTATTATATTTATGGATTGTAGATAACAAGAGCAAAAATTACTTTGTTTAATATATATATATATATATATATTTATGTATGTATGTTTTATTTGAATCATCATTTTCTCACCGTATCTGTCTTGTTTTTTGAGATTTCGTGTCACTATGTCTGTTTCGTGTCATACATATGTCTGCACCCAGGTTTCATAGCCCCTCTAGCCACATTAACTTGCATGAAAAAAGAAAAATAATTAAAAAAAGAGGTTAGTCCATCGCGCGAGGCTTCTGCCTTTGTGGGGTTTGGCGAGGGCCGGATGTCCACAGCTTTGCACTTGGAGAGCTTATTTCCTTGTTTGGAACCTGTGACCTCCAAGATGGAGCAACCTTACCCTTTTTTTAATAAGTAAAAATAATTTAATTAAATAGTTATTTACTTATTAACTGATGGAGCAACCTTGCCGTTGCGCCTAGATGCATCAAAATTCAATTTCAATTTTTCTTGCAATAGAGGAGACCACTTAATAATCGGTTGTTGAGACACAGAAGGTTGACAAGGGGTATTCTGAAGCATCTTGCCCCAATACCTCAGAAAATTCATTAAAATCTGCCACAGCCATTTCCACATTCATGGAGATCCCATCTCTTAGCTTGAAGCCTTGAACACACCACTCAGTTCTTGATTTCCATAATTGCCACATAACAGAAGTGTTCGAACTAATTAGGTCTTCCCCTCTATCAGAATCACCCCTTGGTTTTTTGGTCATTTTTTTTCTTCTTATTTTGTATATAAATAAGTAAGATAAGGGAAAATATGTCATTTGGTTATCCCTGTAAAGGTTACTTAACACACAGTCATGATTTGCTAACATATATAGTTTAGGCTATAATTTGCATTTCTAGTGGGGTAGTTGCAAAACCCTGATAGTTCAGGGGATTTTTGCAATTTGTCCTATACGCACACGCAAAAGGATAGATTCAGTTTGGGAATTCAGGAGTAACTTTAGATTCGACTAAGAGCAAGTGGTGTGGGCATACAAGTTTATCTATCTACTTTTTAAAAAGTAGAGTGTCATATAAGCTAAAAAGTGATGATGTGGTACTCTATTTTTTTTTTATCCATATGTTTCATGGTGTGGAACCCAATTATCTCATTCTCTATTTATTATTTTATTAATTTAATTTAAAAATAAAATATAAAATTTGATACAAGACAGCAGCCGCAGCCAATTAAACAAAGAAAAAAAATTATAGCGTATTCTCCAAAGCCCACTTCATCTGTAGACAACCCAATAGATAGTCATTATAGGGCCCACAAAAAAAACACTCCACTTGTTTCTGCATATCGCCCCTCTCTCTACATTGACACACCATCTCTCTAAAACTACTTGCGCTCCCCATGCTCTAAATATAGAAGTTTCTGTCCATTGTAGTTGGTACTTATACTTTGTAGTCACGTTTTTATTTATTTATTTATTTATTATATTTGACCCAACAATTCTTTTAGAGTGATGGTAAAGTACTGGAATCACGTGGAGTACTTCGGAATTATTAGTTTATGTCTAGTTCATGGAAGGATATTATTTATATGAATTATAAGGTTGCAGTTCATATCATGGATCTTGAGGGAGGCAAGCAAAACAAGCTTTTGAATAGTTTGAGACCTATTAAAGCAATTGATGGTTGAACGCCGCAATTATTAGTTTTCTTGTTCTTAATTAACATGGATAAGAATCACTGTTGGGTACTTTTGACTTCGTAAATGTTCTGTGGTTCACCCATGTGCTCAGTAAGTAGGGGCTGATAGAAAATAGGTCATTGAGAAATTGCATGGGAGAAATAGTGGAGTGGAGGTGATTGAATGCTTGTTTATAGAATGCGTTCAGGGTTGCTTAGAAATTTAGGGGTGCAAATGAACCGAACCGTTCATGAACAGTTCGGGCTCGACTCGTTAAAAATTTGATTCAGGCTCGTTCATTTAGTAAACAAGCCGAATTCGAGCTCAATTTTTAGGCTCGTTTAGTAAACGAGCCGAGCTTGAACAATGTTAAGCTCGGCTCGTGAGCTTCGTGAACAGGCTCGTTTACATAAATATATATTATAATATAAATTATTATATTTTAAAACTAGGCCATATATATAATTCTAGGCCCAAATTCATAAAAGTATATTTTCATTAGCCCATTTAGTATTTGGGCACTTAGAAGGCCATCTAACTAAGTATCCCACTAACTAATCATAGATTCATCCCAGTCATTTGATTGTAACTTATCATTCGGGTTAAGAAACCCTAAAAGTAGCCGCAAGATGTTGCAGCGGCTTCTCCAATCCAATTGGGGGCAATGAAAATCCAGTCAATGCAACATCCTTCTGCTCCTCAGGCGGTTGTCTTCTACTCCTCAGGCGACATCAGGCTCTCTCATTTAATATTATTCATAAATCTGATAAATTAAATATTGATTAACTTGAAGCTAGTGAAGGAGATTTTGAAGAGTGGAGAAGATGAGTGTTTAACATGTGAATTGATTGACATTTTTCTGTTTCAAAATGGTTCTCCTCGATCCATTTGACAGGTAAGTATATATATATATATACACACACACACAAACACACATCTCAACATATGAGCCCGAGCCGAGCTTTGCTCGGGCTTGTCAAAAATTTACCGAGCAGAGCTCGAGCCTTGCTAGGCTCAGCTCGGCCGAGCTCGAGCAGCACTCTGATTTAGGTGAGCCAAGCCCAAGCAGCCTAAAGCTCGGCTCGGCTCGGCTCGGCTCATTTGCATCCCTTAGTTAGAATGGTTATCATTTGTTAAGGAGGTGAAATTGAGGTGGCTTGGTACCCAGGTTAGTGGTTTATAAGACTGCTAGAGCTCTTAACAGATATGTCAATGTTCTTCATACATTACTTGCTTCCCGAGGATACGTGCAGCTTAGACTCCCACGCTCACTTGATATGCATTAATCTGTATTCACATTAGTATTCTGTGATTTTGCTGAAATCATCAAACAAATGAATAACACAATCAAAACAATTATCAATATAATTTTCTAGTTTTGCCTACCTTGTATGAGTGGATATTACACATGATGAGATGGAACCTATAAATATCTGTTGAAACTTGGGTAAATAGGAAATAGGGCTTCATTTAGATCTAAAAGAGAGTGAGGAAAGGGATATGTTGCAATGACGTCCCTTGACATTTTCATACTTTGAGCTCTTGTGCGTGGAAATTATATTGGAACATGATCAATTGCATGCTTTAAAATTTTTGAGGGCAACCCATGCCTGTGACATTTATGTGTTTTTATTAATATATGTATGATGTGTTATTTTTCCCGATATTTGCAGCCAATTCACAGCATAAAATTTATTGGTACTACTGTGTAATAGCCTATCTATACTGTGTTGCTATTCGCTTTGTCTAAATTATTGATTTCAATTTAGCAGATTCTAATAAGAATTCTTCGGAATGAGAGTATGCAGTGGATGGCGTCGATTCCTTTTATGTCTCCCTCTCATTTTCTTCCTTCCTCATATCTTCTCTGGTGATTGTTCCCTCCCTTGCTATAGTTACTCTTATCATAAATAAAAAAAATTAGTTTTTTCTTTCTTTCTTTTTTTTTTCTTTTTCTTTCGGTCTCTGATTGAAACCTAAGAGAGAGATTTTCTGCATTTTCAGTGTTAGAGTTGCACAAAAACTCAACTGTAAATGACCTGCACAAAAGTCATAATAAGAAATTTGATCACCTGGTTCTTGGACCTGCTGCTGGTGAAGGTTTGCATGACCGTCTGCAATGCCAAGGTTTTTGCCATCTCCTTCAGTCTAAATTACTATAATTTGGACATATCACTTCTAATCCTTTTATATCCAGCATCTACTTAGATAACTGTGGCTGTGAGATCATGCACGTGCACTTCAGTAATATAATTTTTCAAGTTTATGTATGCATTCTATTCAAATGCTGTCTATATTGTCTACATAGAAGGAAATCAACGCATATGTAGTAACTTTGATGGAAAATGAATTAAAAAATTTCTAGTGGGTAGGCATCCTTATTGTGGAATTGGCATTGACCTCCCTTTTGTCGAGTTTTCGGGTAAAGGGTGATTTTACGATTTTACCCCAATAATCAAATAACCAATTTAATTGAAAGATGAACCCATTCACATTAAGTGAAAAAAAATAGAGATAAAAAGAGAATCATCGTCGTGTCACTACCACTCAACGTATCCGTATTAAGTGAATAAAAAAGAGAGGGAAAAAAGGAGACGATCGACATGCCACAACCCCTCAACCTGACCACAACTACCATCACCACTCTGTGGGATGTGCGTTTTAGGCGCTCTTTCTAGGATTGGGAGATGACAGAAGTGTGCGCTCTTTTGGACTTGTTGTATAGACAGAAGGATGTTGGCAGAGGTTGTGATGATATTTTGTGGGTCCCTTCCTCTCATGGTCGATATGGAGTACGATCCATGTTCATGTGTTTGTCCAACTTTAATGGCCAAGAATTCCCTTGGAAGTCTTTTTCTCAAATTATCCAAAAGAGGTAACACCATTGTGAACTGTTGTTGTTTATGCAAAACAGATAGAGAGTCCGTGGACCACATTCTTATGCATTGTTCTATCGCGTATGATTGTTGGAATTTTATTTTCAGCATTTTTGGTGTTCAGTGGGTGATGCCTGAACACTCTTTTCAATTAATCAACGCATGGAGAAGATGCCCAGTTAAAGGTCTTGCGCGTGCTTTTTGGAGGATCGTCCCACATTGTGTTTGGTGGTGCACCTGGAGAGAGAGAAATAACAGAAATTTTGAAGGAAAAGAATCAACTATAGCTAATTTAAAGTCTCATATTCTCCATTCTCTTTTCTGTTATGTTAGAGGAAGTGCTTGCTCCTCGATTGCTGATTTTTTTGACCTTTTGGATTCTATTGGTCCTTAGGGTTTTTGTTCTTCTGTATTAGGGACGCGTTCCCCTTTTGAACGCTTTTCTAATATATTTTACTTGTCAAAAAAAAAAAAAAAAAAAACTAAAGCAAAACCCCAATAGAAGGCTTCACCACTACTTTCATCAATTGACCCTGTTAAATCATCTGGCTGCTATCAGTTCCATTCCCATAACCGCCACGACCACAATTCACGTCCTTTTTTTTCTTCTCTCTTATAATCTTCTCCCATCATCACCAATGTCTGAAGACTACTCAACTCACCAATGTTTATTTACCAGTAGACTATCATAATAACCCCCCCCCCCCCATCTCCTACTAAACCTAACTACCATCGCCATACCTCAAATTTACACAAACCACAATCAATATATAATCTTCAATCTGAACCCTTGGCTCCATCTATTTTCACCATCTATTAAAGTGTATCGTCCAAGAATTATGGCAAGCAGTTTCAATTAACTAAGTATAGTGGTGGAACAAAGATGACAATGATGATAGTGGTAGTGGTGCTTGGACGTGAAAATGAGATTATTGGTTGATGTGATGGCGTAAAGCACTGAAGAGAGAGAGTTAGTTAACTAAGTCTTACTGCCCCTTATATGATGTGGCTAGATCATATTGGTGCTTAATCTTGTTTTTCTTTTGGCTAGTATTGAGAGTATTATAGACATTTGTTCTATAGTTGACTTGAATAAAAGTGAAATGGGTATTTTTTTATAAATAGTAAAAAAAAAATTAGATGCTATTATCAGCAAAATCCATTTGATTCACTGATGGTTGAATGACTGAAGGGGGAATATGTTATAAAAAATTAAAAAATTGGAGAGGACAGTGTCATTCCCTGCACATCCCTCTGGTAAAGGAGATCCACCTGTAATTAAGATGAAGTCAGATCACTTACATTCTCCAATTGAATAATGCGTTTATGCTCATGCATGGTGATGAACATTGCTTAGTGCCTGTAAGCCTTAACGGTCCCCAGTCCCCCACCAATCACATGCACAAACAAGCACCTGCGCACAAGCACCTGCGCACATGCACCCAAAAAGAAAAGGATTATATATATATATATATAGATATATATTTATTTATTTATGCTCCCATTGAAACGTTAATAACCCCTCCTCCCGGGGCGGGGCAGTGCAGGCACAAGGTTCCTGGATAATTTTTAAGAGCCCCATAAAGAGGATTTTATATACTCTTGAATCCAAATCTCCTGTTTTGCTATCACATGATTAATTCACATATATGGTCTCTTGCGTGAAATAGATAAATCATGCTCGATAATTTCCGCAAGCACAAATTCCGCTGCGTCAGAAGAAGGACAGCTATACTGATTCGGTAGACTCTAAAGACGCCCTCGGGCGCAACCCAACTCTTCTTTTTTACCTTTTTTTTGAATCGAAATATTACATGCTTTGCAGGCACCAAAGCTCTTAACAAGACCCACCTTTCAACCTCCTCCGGCAATTTTAGTTTTGGAGAGAGTGTAGCCTTTGTCACCTTTTATGCCGCTTATGACTCCTCTGTTGATAGGCTGGTCAATGGTAGGTTAAAAGACTTGGTTACTGTTGGGAACATTTCATACAGTAAGGTGGAAAGATCAATGGCCATTTTGAATGTCTTTGTAAACTTCGTCCAGGTATTTTTTTATTTTTTTATTCTTATTTTTTGGTAATGAAGAATCTACCAACCTGCTAGCCACTTAGGACTTTTGGATGGCTTGCGAACTCCGGATGTTCGCATTCAACTTAGATTCCATATCAAATTTTATAAAAGATATCAGGTATAGCTTATATGCTTATATATACACTGGTTTGTTACAATGACATACACTTTAAAAGTTTACCAATCAATATTAGACTTTCTGCATTACTTTTTATACTAAGTTCTTGTAAATTATTCATGAATGTGTGTAGAATTGACAATGAATTGGTTTTGGTGGGTGGCTAGATGAATGATTGCCCAACTTGCAAAAGATGTAAATATATGGAAGGTGTGTAGAAAATTTGAAAAGACTGATGATCATCAGAAATACTTGAACAGACTTCAAATTGAGATTTGGGTTTCGGAAACCTACTCTGCATATGCTTCGAGTTTGGTCAGCATTTGTCAGTGCTATTAAGACCGAGTGTGTGGTTGAGTCAGCCACCGAATGCAGACTGATCATCCATACAAGTAATGCTGTCTTAGTTCTGCTGTCACCATGTAGTTTTTTGAGTCATGGTTGACATATAATGTTATAAATAGCGGGTTTATGATATTTAGCATGGGCTACAATTTCTTTTAGATGAGGCTTGTACTCCCTTTAATCATTTGTTGCCCATACTCTGCATAGAATTTCTGGTAGATAATCCATACAATCACTGTAATACAATTTGGTATTATATGCATTACGTTTGTTAACATTTGTTTAATGGGGGCCATGGAGCTATTTTAGTTGCAATCCTATGTGATTCGAGGGGCTCAAATGTTTACACTGAAAGTACAATATTTGCAGATGACAATGCCCCAGAGCAACATTATCATTCTTACCGATCCGGCATCTAAGCTTCCCCTACACAGAAATAGGGTCTCTATATATCCGATTCAAGGTGAATATTCGCGAGACAAGTTGATGCTTCAAAGAATCAGGTCCTACATTGTAAGAGAACACTGCATTGATTAATAAAGAAAATATATATGTTGGTAAATTGCTATTTTACTTTAGCTACAGTCCATTCTTGGTGTTTCTTTCATATCCCATAGTTACCAATCTTTGTCACATGTGCCTCTCTGATTGACGTATTTAACACGGGCACTCTTTAAATCACTTTCCTACTCAGATGGCTTCAATTCCTATATTTCTTCAAAGAATCCAGTTGCCACTTGCCAGTGATAATCTACATTTGAGTTTCATGCGTTTAATAATGCGAGGCTTGCTTGATATAAAAAAGCAATGCTAATGAGCATTACTTTATACAAGTGTTTTCCAGACGTGTACTTATTTTTGTGTGTGCAATTGATTTTCTGTCTATGTAGACCTTTCTAGAAGCAAGGCTTGAAGAGCATTCTCAGTCGCAGGGGCATATTAACCATTACATCTTCACCGACTCAGATGTATCAGTAGTTGACGACCTGGGACAAATATTCTATAACTACCCAAATATTCATTTGGCTCTCACCTTCAGGAACAACAAAGAACAACCTCTTAATTCAGGATTTATAGCAGTGAGGGGCACACCTGATGGAATGCTAAGGTGCATAAATTGTGTTTCTTCTCAGTGCTCTGGTTGCCTGCAAGGAAATGTTTAACAAGAACAGAATCATATGTTTTTGGTTACTCAAGTAATACTAAGCTTAGAAGTCGACTTAACGACCTTGTACAATTTACTGGGTGGCTGCACAAATTTTCTTTCTGGTGTTATGCTTTATAGAGGTGTGGGGAGAAAGCAAACTGAGGCAACTTTCACCAGCCTTCTAAGAAAAGGCAGAGAGGGAGAAAATGTTTTCACCTCCACGGTTGTCATTTCTACTGCCTCTCACCCTATTGCCACCAGTTTCACACCTTTGCACCCACCTTCTTCCATATATTTCGTCCGCCATCTTAGTCCTTACATATAATGACTCAATTGATATCTTTACTTCTCATGGGAAACAGAAACAGTGGAGTGGAATCAGATCACTGGCACTGTGATAGTTGGAAACTTGCTCCCCAACTTGAATGAACTTAAAATTGTTTAAATATTGTGTAAAGTTTGTGTTGTTTCCTTTGGAATCATCAGTACTTGCACATACTGATGTCTTTTCTGAGTTAATAATGATTTGAATCTGGCTACAGGGCAAAGGTTTTCTTACAAGAAGTGCTGAAAGTTTACGGTTCCAAATATATGAAAGCTTCCCGAATGCTTGGAGATCAATTAGCTCTTGCCTGGGTTGTAAGATCTCACCCTCACTTTGATGCAAAAAGGTTTGCTCGACCACAAGCCTTTGTAGAAGATATTAGTGGCGCTTCAGTGCTCTTTCTACCATGTGCTATTTACAATTGGACACCACCAGAAGGCGCAGGCCAATTTCACGGTATGCCCTTGGATGTTAAGGTACATTCTAATAACTAGATTTCTACTTCTTAAGACACACCTGATAAAAGGAATCTAATTTTGCTCTTGAATTTTATTTGGTTAGCCTTTTTTATATTTTAGAAGTTTGTCACGGATGATTGACTCCCCAATTCTGGCCTCATTCCTGGATACAGGTTGTTCATTTCAAGGGATCGAGGAAGCGCCTTATGCTTGAGTCTTGGAACTTCTTGGATTCCTCCTCTAACATTTCGGATATGCTATGCCTTATCTTAAAGAGTGGAAGGACAAAGTATGATTTTTAAGTTCCGAAGTATATGGTTTATGGCTCAATATAAGCATCATTTTCTGCAAATTCAGTGAAGGGATGACCCACTTCATTTGGAGGAGGTTTTTGTGGCAGTTCTCTCTTCATAATAGTATCTTATGGGTCTCAGTTTGATTCATTTAGTACCCCCAAAACAAGTGTTTGATTGATTTATTTTCTTTGATGAGAACTGTCTTCCTCTACAGATTTATTTATTGTTTTGATAAATTTTTATTGTCTAAACTTGAACGTCACGAGCTGGACTAATTTTGGTTCAAGTGCTTTTCCGGCCGAGGCCGGCTCCATTCAATCGGAGGCCGAAGGCAATTTCTTAAACAAGCCTTCAACACCACTACCTTCATTATCACTTTTGTTCCCATTTTTTTCTTCTTCTTTTATATTAGGTAATTTCACATTAGTTTTCTTTTTTCCCAAAAAGATACTACTCAAAATTACATACATATCACGTTGCAGACTGATAGTATACACACACATTTTCATCACTCCTTTCACATAATATCTCTTGCTCCGGTTGACACCATTTAAACATAAAAAATAATTATAAATCATTTGTATCATATATTACACTAGTATCAATTTTTTTTTTTTACATTTTTAAGGATAATGAAAAGTATTTGAAATTATTTCAATAATCAGTATGATCTAAGTCACATAAAGGTGGAGCGGAAGCGCGAGCGAATTTGAGAGTAGGAGCGTGAGAGTGGCATAATTAAGTCATAAACAGCGAGAATTTGAGCGAAAGCGCGCGCAGAGCGTGAGAGCGACACTTGTTGAGAAGGATCGTGTGAGGGAATTTATTTATTATTTATTATTTATTTTTCTAACCTTTTATTGGACAAAAGTTGTACAAGAAAAACAACTATATGTGTGTGTATATATATTTTATAATATTGGTAATTGCAACTTCATGTTTTTGTTGATTATAAATTTATAATAGTAATTTTATTTCATGTCTAGTAACAAAGTTAAATTCGGGAATTTATATATTTCAAATCAAATAAATTAAATAAATTCATAACTTTAGTCATCAAGTAAGAAAATTTTACATGAATAATAAATATGTCTGGGAGAAGTAGCAGAAGCCATACATGAAGAGAGAAAAAAATAAGAATGACAATGTTAAGAATTGACAGACTATTCTAGAAATTTTTTTAACTTGACATAGACTACTAAAATATAGATTTATATTTTTAGACATGTAAAAAATATTGTACAAATTTCTGAAGAAAACACAAAAAAAATTGGTTTTTTTGAAGAATAATCCAGAGAAATTTGAGAGGTACGAGTGTACTGTAAATAACATTATGAACTCCCAAAGAGCTCACACTTTTCATGTTCAATTGGAAAATGAAAACGTAATTGTTTGGCCTGTAAAAAAACGGCGTCGATTCTGATGGAACCGGATGGGCATGCCAGGAACTACAGTAGTTCCGAAGAGAGATCCAAACAATATTCTAGAAAGAAGACTGCGAGACCAGGTGATTGTGATGAGGTCTGGAATGAACACCTCAGTTCTTTTTGCCTTTGATAAAGGACTTCGGGATGGTTAACTGGTTAGGAAGAACTACGTTACTTGTGAAAGTAAATAAATTATCTAATGAAAAGTAAAGTGCATGACTATGATCAATCATATTAAAAGTGCATTGCAATGTAAAATAAAATTGTATTGAAATGCAGTGTTTGGCGTTGAACAGACTTTCTAAGTTACAATATCGTGTCCTATTTATAGAATTTAGTAATGGTAGCTTGCATGTAACCGTTTGTTTCCTAAGCTGACATGTGTCCCATGACTTTGTATGTAACCGCTTACTTCCTTGACTGCCATATGTCCCAAGATTTTCCATTGGAATGTCGTAGTACCTTTCTGTTGGAATCGACCAACTTCCTAGGCTGCTATGTGTCCCATGACCATGTAACCACTTACTTCCTAGGATGTGTCCCATGACTTTGCATGTAACCACTTGTAACCACTCACTTCCTAGGCTGCCATGTGTCCCATGACTTTGCATGTAACTGCTTGCTTCCTTGACTGCCATGTTTCCCAAGACTTTCCACTGGAATGTCGTAGTACCTTTCCATTGGAATCGACCAACTTCTTAGGCTGCCATGTGTTCCATGACTTTGCATGTAACCGCTCACTTCCTAGGCTGCCATGTGTCCCATGACTTTGCATATAACCACTCACTTCCTAGGCTGCCATGTGTTCTATAACTTTGCATGTAACCACTTGTAATCGCTTGCTTCTTTGGCTGTCATGTGTTTCAAGACTTTCCACTGGAATGTCGTAGTACCTTTCCATTGGAATTGACTAGAACAATCTTCTTCTGGAAAGTGGAAACTAAGGGTGTAAACATTGCCCCCCAAATTTGATGTGTCTGATATTCTTTGAAGAATTGTAAGGCATATCAAATTATAGATGTGAGTGAGAATTTGCCATGTGATATTTCTATTGTTAAGAAATTGAACAAGTAAAACTTATCAGCCAGAATGTACCATTGGGCCAAAAACTTTTAAGCAGCTTACTTATTTAAGGAAGACGAAGATTTGAAGCCTTACGTCCATTTTCGTTGCCTCCCGGTGTCTGGAGGTTTACGAGGAGGTCGAATTTGTACATCTTCTGACCAAATACATAGTTGATTGGCCATGTTTTGCCCCCCAAAAATCACAAGATGTGAATTTGGGACAAATAAAATAGTACCATTTTTTTTTTCCAAAATTGGAAGAAAAATATTATGACCGTTATATTCTTCATGTGGAAGAATATACAACGATTGAGAAGCTTGTGCTGTTTCCGAAGGAAAATCTGACTGTGGAAAATGTTCTTCCAATGGAAGAAATGATAACGGCTTCCTATGGAAAGGTTTGTTAACCTTCCTCATAGCCAAGCCACAGTCTTGCGAGGAGAAGTTAGTAAGTTGGCTTGTATTTTCTGGCTAACCTTTGGGTAGGTTGGCTATTAGATGCCCCCTAAACACCACTGGAATTGGGTTTGGGTCTGCCCAAGGAATATTCCTCCGGTGGATTGGATTTACTCTATGATCGGTAAGTTTCCTTGGAGGGTGTTCAATTTCGAATGCCATTGGAAAGGCCAATAGTGGCCTTGGTGGTGTGCTTGTAGGCTGCTGAATGTTCAAAAGTGGAACATTCTGTTGGACCTGAAATTGAACTTTCTGGATTGCTGTTGGTGGAGGGTTATGCACCTCAACTGGAACCTGCACCTGCGATGGAAGTGGTTGAGCTACTGCTGGTGGAATTGACTTCACTGTTGCTGAAGGATTCTGCACCTTAGGTGGAACCTGCATATGCGATGGAAGTGGTGGTGGAATCGACTTCATTACTGGTGGAATCGATACCATAGGTTGGGGTAATGAATTTATAGTTTCTGGCCAACCTTTGGGTAAGTTGGCCATTGGATGCCCCCCAAACACCACTGGAATTGGGTTTGGGTCTGGGTTATTCTTCCAGCTATCTCTATTACCTCCTTCTTCACGAAGTTCCTTGGTACGTTCTGCCCTTCAACTGCCACAGGAAAAACTTGAGATGGTCTTTGAGGAATGGTAAGAGGTGGCTGAACATTCTGCTGGCCAAAATTAGGTGGAAAATACGACTAATTTCCTAATTGACCTGCCTGAGCTGTACCCTAAGAAGACCCAAATTGTTAGAAAAAACCTCATGACAAACCTGTTGAGGCATAGTCACAGGAGCTGAATTCTGCACTTGCTGGGTCACTGGAATGGAAATCGATTGTACAGGTGGCACCTGCACTGTGCCTGTGGTATTGTACTCACAGGTTGATGAGACGGACTTCCCTCAACAAAAGTACTTGGCCTGTTCACTGGAACGACCGATTGCTGAGAATCTTCTGAATTGCTTGGCCTATTAGCCATGCTTTGAGAAATGCCGGCCATGCTTTGAGTAACACCGGCCATGTTTTTAGAAAGAATGGCTATGTTTTGAGAAAGAGTTGCAGAAGACCGTTCAAACATAGTTTCCAGTCTGCTGGTCATTTTTTCTTGTGGTCGAATGGCCTCATCGTGATTACAGCTCATCAAACGTGACATATCCATGATTGGTCCGTTCCTCATTGCTTTGACAATCTTTGCAATCATATTTTCTCCTTCTTCAAGAACGGCACGTGAATTTTTACCAAGAAGTCCAATAGCCTGTTCCTCTTCACTTTCGGCAGGATCTTGAATAGATTTGTCGTGTTTTTTTCCTCCCGCCATAGAAACACTCCATTTAAAATGTTCCGCTGGGCGTGCCACTATGTTTGGCCTGTAAAAAAGCGGCATTGGTTTCGATGGAACTGGATGGGCGTGCCAGGAACTGCAGTAGTTCCGAAGAGAAATCCAAATAATATTCTAGAAGGAAGACTGCAAGACTAGGCGATTGTGATGAGGTTTGGAATGAACACTTCAGGGTTCTTTTGCCTTTGATAAAGGACTTCGGGATGGTTAACTGGCTAGGAAGAACTTTGTTACTTATGAAAGTAAAAGAATTATCTAATGAAAAGTAAAGTGTAGGGCTAAGACTAATCATATTGAAAGTGCATTGCAATGAAAAGTAAAATTGTATTGAAATGCTATGTTTGGCGTTGAGCAGACTTTCTAAGTTACAATATCATGCCATATTTACAGAATTTAGTAATGGTAGCTTGCATGTAACTGTTTGCTTCCTAAGCTGATACGTGTCCCATGACTTTGCATGTAATCGCTTGCTTCCTTGACTAATATGTGTCCCAAGACTTTCCACTGGAATGTCATAGTACCTTTCCATTGGAATCGACCAACTTCCTAGGCTGCCATGTGTCCCATGACTTTGCATGTAACCACTTGTAACTGCTCACTTCCTAGAATGTGTCCCATGACTTTGCATGTAACCACTTGTAACCGCTTGCTTCTTTGGCTGCCATGTGTCCCATGACTTTGCATGTAACCGCTTATAACCTCTCACTTCCTAGGCTGCTATGTATCCCATGACTTTGCATGTAACTACCATGTGTCACATGACTTTGCATGTAATCACTTTTAACCACTTACTTCCTAGGCTGTCATGTGTCCCATGACTTTATATGTAACCACTTGTAATTGCTTGTTTCCTTGGCTGCCATGTGTCCCAAGACTTTCCACTGGAATGTCGTAGTACCTTTTCATTGGAATTGACCAGAGCAATCTTCTTCTGGAAAGTCGAAAATAAGGGTGGAAACAGTAACTAAAATTGGTTCTAGTTTAGTTTTGCTTCGAGACAGAAGAGAGAAGATTCTCGAATGACAAATTGATCCAAATTGGTCATAATTTTTTTTCATTAGACAGTGTGGAAATGATAAGATGAATTCAACAGAATTGTGAGAGTAGTATGAGGAAAAAATCTGATGGAGTAACACTAACTATTGACATGCACATTTAACTTCCTAAACTATTTTGTTTGTTGCCAAAAAAAAAAATCCCAAAATGTTAGTTGATCGTCAACTTCAATACAAAATGTTAAAAACACAAAACTAAGCCTAATGACTTATATATACCATACCATTTAAAATCTAAAACTCCATGCAAACCCTATCTATCTTTTTCATATCACAACTTTCTCTCCCTCTTCTTGCGTGTCTTTGTATTTATGTACAACACATGCATGCCATCCGAGTCCCAAAATACATGTATGAGGTGGGAATCAAGATCAATCATAAAGAACCTGGGGTGAATCCAAGTGCAGGCAAGCCAAAAAGGCGCAGAAACCGTGATAGATTTCTATCTCTTGCACAGTGAACCAAGACGGAAGAAGGTGGAGGTTTGAAGCCATGAAAGAACCCTTTCGAGCAAGTCTTGGTAAAGCTCATCCAAAGCTTGAAACTCCATTTTCGTCTTTTGGGTATTTCCTTTTTCTTGACTTCCCATTGAAATTGAACCCAAAGAGGCATACCTCTCCAACAAAACCCAAATACCCCCTCAAGATGTTCCAAGGAAAAATAAAACAGAGAAATTATTTCTTTCTTTATTACTACGTAGTATTTTTTTGGAACCAAAATGACATAAAATTGAGTATTTAAAAGAAAAAGAGATTGATTTTGTGACAAAAGACGTGTCTTTGGTGAATTGAGTTTTGATTATATGGATACATTAATTGAGTTTGTGGGGGAAAATTAATTGGGGTTTTGAGGGATTTTAACTTTCTTTCATGGGCAGGGCAGAAAAAGGAGTGGGAGTGAGACTCAAATTTTCTCAGCTGGGAACGATAGATATTATTAGGAGCTAGTGTCGGTTTGGCTCGAGATGTAATCAAATTACAGTGATAAGTTCTAATATGCTACCTGTCACGTACTTAACCCATTAATTATATGTTTAGAACAGACATTTTTCTTAAAAATTAAATTAAACTCGAGGAAAATAAATTTATCAGGATGAAGTTTCTGAGCCTTTGTGTTCTTAAAAGAAAAGAAAATTAAACAAACTACTAGAATATCGAAAAAATAAATAAACAAACAATTAGAAGAATATCATAAAAAGGGAAGAAGAGAGTTTGGAAAAAGAAAGGGTTTCAAACAAATGAGACAATTAAGAAATGAGAATCAGCAAACATAGCTTCTGTATACAAAGAATGAATGATTCTAGCCCCAAACCATAACTAAAGATGCAACAAACTGATAAAAATATTAATAAATGGCAATTTATTCGGGGGCATCATAAAGATTGCTGCAACTCTTCTCCTTATCACACAACAAATAGATAATTGCAAGAGCAGCATTCTCTCTGAGTCCACCAATCTTACTGCAACTTCAAACAATCTTGCTTAAGCTAATAACTCAATAGAACAAGATAACCTTGCCTTAAAACTCGTAAATCACAAACTAGAAGAAATAGTCTATGAAACCAAATTCTGATTCTGATTTATAAACAAAAATGATCTAGTTTATGTACAGTCTCCTACTACACACAAGGGACCTAATTTTAGGACTGAAATGGTAAAGGATGAGAAATACCAGAAGACCCAGAAATATCACTTGGAACCAGAATCAATAGCTCACCATCTTTGTCTTCAAATAATCTCAAAGCATCATCTGTTCCCCTGGAGTCCTGGACTATGTACTTATTAAAAATACCCAGAGAAATCAATATAAGTCTCAGTTCTACTTTTGTCTCAAACGAGGCTTCCATCATATAACTACTACATTCTATATATCTTCGCACTCTTCAATGACACAACGAGGAACAGATAGCAATAGTCCTAACCACCCAGAATAGACAATATAACGAGTATTACATTCCTTTCAGATCTAAAACCACCTCCCTATCAACCATATGCATCTTATAGAATATATAATATAATTCGACATTATGCCATTTTTGGATTTCACAAGTTTAAAAAAGTACGGAAGAGTGGTGCTTAAAAAAACACAAAGATAAGTAAGAGAAACTCATTTCAGTGGGTTCCATGTTGCAAGTATCAGCTTAGTTTCTATGACCTGTAAGATCATCTTTGTCACAAGTGTCGAACTAGAACCGCATTCAAATTGTTCGAAGCAGTTGCAACTTGTCCTGAATGATGAAGACTCAAATGACAATTGTACTGTAACAAATTAAAACTAAAAATATCTAGGTTCTAAAGAAAATTTTCCAACACAAATACAAGCAAAAATGAAAAAAGGAATAAGCTTTTCAGTTTTCAATTACCAAATCAAACAAATTATTATTTTTTGATAAGTACCAAATCAAACAAATTATAATTTAATAAAAAGTGCTTCAAGACTGAACACCATAAACTTTTCAATCACCAAATCAGAATTCTGTTTTATTATTTTAACCAAAGTCCATTAGATGTCTTGAAAGCCATAAACTAGGTGAAAGTAATAACAGTTGTAAACATGCATAGCACACTGCATCAGCCATCCCACTTGATAGCAAATCCTCCCAACTCAATTTTTCCAGTCGATGTGATAAGAACTTAGCCCTACCATTTTGGGTCATCTGGATTTGAACTTAGCCCTACCATTTTGTGTCAACTACACAAATCCAGTATGTTTTTTCACATCAAAGTAAATACAATTTATAACATTTAAAACACCAAGTAATCTTTTTTTGCATCATTCCCAAAACCATAGACACAATGACCTAATCAATGGAGTTGACAATATAATCCCCAGAAGGAGTTTTTCTGCTGATATATTTTTTAAAAGAATAAGGATTTAGAATACTTGAGATTCAGCCTATTAAAGTTGTTAAGGGATTGAAAGAAAAATATACTTTAAACCAAGCTCTGATCGACAATTGCATCAGTCAAGAGTGCTGCAAGCTTGTAAAAACATAAAATAGGATAACCTGAAGTAAACATACCTCTATGTTCAATGACTGCCAATCACAAGGTTGATTGAACCTCTAAATTACAACAGCTCCAATGATTTATTAGTAAAAAAAATTACTCCCTGGACAAAAATAAACATAAGAAATTTACAGGACAATATGTCTTCAGAACTAAAACATCATATTTATGAACAATAATATTGCAAGTTGATAGGATGTCATACAGGAATAATGAGTGATAAATCCAACTACCAAACCAACAGGCCTGTGGCCTAGCGGTACAAGGCTCCTACTTCCCAAAGGGAGGTCAGGAGTTCTAACCTCAGTGGAGGCAGTGTGTGTGAGTCCCAACTAGGGAAAAAAAAAAAATCCAACTGCCAAAATTTTGAAGTGTAGATATAGATGATGCTTTGTTAAGTGGAGAATAATAATTATACATTTTGAAAAATAAATATAAGAACATGCACATCATGTGATTTTGCACTTGATTGAGGTAGGATGAAACAATTGCAGGGCCAGTGGGACAGGTGAATTGGCACATTGATAGAGCCACCATTTAAAACACAAAATTCATATAAAAGCGCATCTACGTAGCAAATTAACAATATCAATACACCCCATATGTTATAGTAGTTTAGTAGGAGTGTGCAATACACAGAGTCAAATGAAATTCAATGAAATGTATAAAGAGAACAGAAAAGCCAAACTAATGATTCTCATATATTATTGAAATTCCATAGAGATTATACAAGTTCACCAATCTCAAGACGCTCTATCAGTCATGAATTCTACAATAATAAATCTACAACAATTACTTTCCCAAGAATTAAAATGGATGGTTCTGGATAGCTAGGAATCCAGCAAACAGTGTCCAGCAACCCAAAAATCTTCTTCGTCGTGGGATGCAAATTCCCTACTCATGTGGCATCATTAAGATACGTGAAAATGAGATAATTAGGCAAAGAACATAGATAGATTAAAAACAATCACAAGAATTGAAATGAACAACAATGTGAATGACCCTACCACACAATTGAAAGAATGTATCACTGCACACTCCTCTTTCCAGAACCATTGTAACTCAGGTACCATCGAACAAACTTCTTCAAACCCGTCTGCAGATCAGTTGTGGGCTTATACCCAAGCTCCCTCTGAGCCAAGCTTATATTTGCATGTGTAAATTGCACATCCCCATTCCGCGGCAACTTCATAATTTTTCTTTTCGCCTTCACTTTCAAAAGCCTCTCCAAAATGCTCACAAGGTCCGAAACTGGCACCGGGGAAGTATTCCCCAAATTGAACACCCTCAATTGAGCTGGCCCCTTCTTCTTCCCACCACTGCCAGTACTCTTCTCCGCAGTATCCAATGCAGCCAAGCAACCCCTTACAATATCATCAATGTACGTAAAATCCCGCGCGACCGTTCCATGGTTAGGCGCTTGAAAGATTGGTATAGACTTTCTATTCAATATATCCCTGGTAAAGAAGAAATAAGCCATATCTGGTCTTCCCCACGGACCATAAACCGTAAAGAACCGCAAACCAGTAAGCGAAAGTCCATATATATGATTATAAGTATGAGCAATCTCTTCACCAGCCTTCTTAGTGGCTGCATAGAGACTTGCAGGCTGGTCTGTTCGATCTTTTTCAGAAAATGGCACCTTTGAATTGAGTCCATACACAGAACTCGACGATGCCCACACAATTGCAGGCTGTGGATTCGCAGACTTACACACTTCAAGAACATTAACAAACCCAGCAATGTTACTATGCACATAAGCACTAGGATTTTCCATAGCGTACCTCACACCAGCCTGAGCTGCCAAATGCATTACATGGGTAAATGCCACAATGTCGAAAAGCCTCCGAAGCAGGGTCGCGTTGTTGATATCGCCGTCGACGATGAACACTCCGGTGCGCTCTAGGAGCCTCTGGCGGTCCCGTTTCAGCGACGGATCGTAGTAGTCGTTGAAATTGTCGAGCCCGAGAACTCCATCGCCGCGGCGTTTGAGGGCCATGGAGACATGGGTTCCGACGAAGCCGGCGGCTCCGGTGACGAGGACGGAGAACCCATTACGAGATCGGACTCGGGCAGATGACCGGACCCGTTTCTCCCATGACGGGCCGCCCCAAGATTCGGTTCGGAGCGATCGGCGAGAGAGATCGGAGGACGATGGAGAGGCTGGGGAGGGAGATTTTAAAAAGAAGAACAAAATCAAGAACAAGAAGGCCAAAGACCAGAATGTGATCTTGGTGAGAGAAGAGTGCCACCTGAGCCTGTGAAGGTATGGAGATTTCTCCATCTTGAACTTCCCTGGCGTCGATGGGATGTTGTCCATGAGGGACATTTGCTTCATTTTCTCGGGGAAATCAAAACCCTAGATTTTTTCCCTTCTGTTTATCTAGGGTTAGGGTTTGGGAGATTTCTATTTCACACAATAGATTTTTAGTTCTGCTGTTGAAGATGAGAAAGAGAGAGAGAGAGATGAAAAGGGTGTGTTGTGCTGGTGGTGATGGTGGTGTCTCAGCTTTTCTCTTTATTTATGGGAATCTTATGGTTTCTTGGAGGAATTGATTGTTTTTTGTCATATTTGAGGCTTTACATAGAAAAAAGATGGAGACTTGCTGTTTGATTAGGCAAATGGGGGTGATTAGAGAGAGACTAATGAAGATGGAAATAAGCGGGGTTTTGACTTTTTTAAGGATTAAAAATGGATTAGTGAAGAAGACCAAGTAAAGAATAGTCAAGAGAAGTGTAATTAAGTGAGTTTGATTAAGGGTATAAACAAGGGTTTATTCCAAGAAAAATCAGATCTTGTGTCAGTTGAATGAAAAGAGAGAAAATAGTAAAAAAGTGTATTTATCCCATTGGGTTTTACAGTTTTACTTCATCAAATCAAAACTAACTGTGGGTAAAAAAAAAAACACTATATTTAGGGGGAGGAGTGAACAGTGTGAGGTGTTGAGTCTACCTAATTATGGGGAGTTGCTAAATGTCACACCATTGAAGTCATTCTCCATTGGCTTGAAACCCATGATGAGTGTCACATATTCCGCAGAAGGTATGGCTTGATGATGCATTATTAAATTTATTTATTAGAAGAAGTGTCTACCAAGAATTTTACACAATAATTTATGATAAAGTCTCTCATTTTCAAGTGTTCCAATAAAGAGTGTTTAATAAGAATTTTTAATTAATAATAAAATATTAATAATAAAATTTCAATTATTTTAAAGTGTTTTATGGAACGAATTGTTTTATCACTCTATTTTTTAAAACCCCACTGAGACATTTTTTTTCAATTTTTATTTTTTTAGGAGGAAAGATGGCTCATGTCACACGTGAATAATAATCACTTTCCAACTTAGCTGACATAATTTGAGAGATAATCACAATTTAGTATTTTCTTTTTTAGGTATGTCAACATTTTTTTGGATCTGGTTTAAAACAAAGGACAAGATATGCCTACTCATTGGTGAGTTGGTCATCTCTAATCACCTATGGTTTAATCATAAAATGTCCAAATAGTTCCTAATTATAAAATTAGGAAAGTGATAAATAAGGATAATTAATTTTTTTTAGATTAAAGTCTGATTTTCTTATTTATTACTTTCTTAATTTTATAATTATAAATTATTTATATATTTGTGATTGGACCACATTAGTGGTGAGTAATGGGTAAGTAAATCTTGTCCTAAAATAAATTAGAGTAAACTGATTCTAATTGTTTTTGGAAACGGAATCGAACTATTGGAAGCAATACATCCGAGCCAAAGTGTTTTGATTCTATTCGATTTGGTTATATGATTTTGGATTTTTCTATATATATATATATACTTACAAATAAAATGAAAAACCAAAATTTTAAATGTATATATATGATGATTCTATATTTTGAAATGTATGGTAAGTAAGGAAAGAAAAAAAATGTGTGCTAAGTGTATTCTCTACCAATCAAAATTGAACAAATATATTATGCAATAATATATATATATATATATATATATATATATATATATATATATATATATTTTGCATTCTACACATCTCGAATTAAAAATTTAGATTTTATCTTGAATTTAATGTGGTGATAACTAAAAAAACATTAATATTCTCTATTTTAATGAATATTACACTTTATTATTTTATACATTTGTGTGTTCCTGTGTTAACAAACTAAACAAATTGTTGATTGAAGGAAAAGGATAGAACAAACAATTATACTAGGTTTCCCTCTCTTTCTCTATTTTACTTTTGGGAAATGATTCTTATACCGAATAGTTAAAGTGAATTGTTAGATATACTCTTTTAATTGTTCAATTATACAACAAATAAGAAATGGAGCCCTCCACTTAGTTGTATTTGGTATAAATAACTAATTAAAAATTATTTAGTTAGGCAATTCACTGCAAGTGTTCAAGTGTTCGGTAATGTCAGTATTACTACTCTTTACTTTTTTTCTAGTAATATTTTTTTTTATTATATAGACAGTAATACAAGTATATATATATATATAATCTCTTGCTCACCAACGAACAACATAATTTATCCACACTTTATATGCAAACTGTTAGATTAAATCTAGGTCACATATCTATTGTATGATGACATTATTAACACTGTGATATATAGTGGTCCTTAAGAAGCTGATTAAGGATTTATAAAACTGATGGGTTTAGACTGTAAATATTATTGGTTCAAAGAGTAGTGATGTTAAGACAATTGATGTAATTGTTCAACCTCCTGAGTTGAATGAGATTTGATCCTACGGTCAAAATCGTTCCTTTATCATGATCGGAATACTTTGACAAGTCAAAATCAATTCCACAATGAAGGCAGTTTATTTATTTTTATTATGTATCTTATGTTTTAATTTATGTTAAATAAAAACGTCTTACAACCGCAAAGCAAAATCACAAAGCTTTGCTTTGCTTCAGCAGAAAGCTAATCCATATAAGAAATTTTTATGTTCGTATAGAGATTAATTTTTTTTTTATTTTGAACCAATAATTTATAAATTATTATATGTTGACTTTCTCATTACATCATCGTTCACGAATAATCTTATATTTCTAATACATCCTATTAAACCGACCAATTAAACAATTAGGTCTTTATACATTTTAAAATTTATTAAATTTAGCTTAAAGAATATAATTATTTCATTATCAAAAATTCAACTTAAAAGACCATCATGAAATTTGTAATTTCCTTGTCCGTGAGTGAGTTAGGAAAAGAAAGAAGAAATAAAAATATGCACATGACAAGCACATGGAGCATGTGACAGTCCGGTATAGAGAGACAGACAGTTCTTTCTTTACACCCAAGCATCATCATGTTCCATGCCTTCTACTTAATAATGTAAGTTGTATGCTCAACAATTAATCTTTTTTATTTAAATTACACTTTCTTGGAAATTGCTGGTCAAAACTATATATATATATATATATATTTTAAAATAAACTATCCACCATGGAATACTTTACAGCCTCAAGTTTCATGGACAGATCTACCGAATTTTTCTGCAACTTTTAAACCAAATTGAGAAAATAATCCTAATTTGGACTGAGATCACCAACAAAAATTTAAAAAAGAAAAAAAAGAAATATTTCTTAGTACCATCTTAATGTACTTCATTCAATATCAAGTGATGTACTGCATTCAACAATTCACATCACTAATATGTAATGAGAATGAGAACCGTCAAATGTAATACAATGCTTGTGTTGTATTGCAGAGGATTCCGACTCTTAATACCAATATCAAATAATGAAACTTTTTGGGTCAAATGGCTTCAATTACATGCCAGCTACTAAAGTCCAAAATCATCTTACCCAATGTTTTCATATGCCTCCTTGATCTATTTGAACCTATTTCTTTAGGATGTATATAGCGGGAAGGTTGAATTTTTTTTTTTTTTGGGTTTTTTTTTTTTTAAATGTAGTTGATAAATTCAAGTGCGAGACTCATCCCACTACATCAAAGGGATAAATACTCATTCGACTATTCACATCGAGTTGAAAAATTGTTTAAGAATAATTTTCATTAGAAAGTATTCAAAGAGAATACTAAGTCCGTCACAACTACTAGTTAGAACTATTTTGGCATGGAAAAATGATATCCAAGCCAAAATGAAACAATTAAGGCCATTGATGGCCTAAAGTGGAGTCTAAAATGGAGTCCCCCTATGCTGTCAATGATTTTAATTGTTTCACTTTGATAAATAAACCTAACAAGTGATGCTTAATATCATTACTCCTTTGGCATACATTTCAGACACAACTCACAAGATTAAATTTGGAAAATTGGAGCTGCAATGGGCTATAAGGCTGTTGTGAAAAAAAATCTGATGGACCAGTGTCCAGTCCAAACCTCTAGTAAGCCCAGACCAAGGCATGACCTAAGGTTCCTTTAATGGGTCCAATAAATAATGGAGTACATATACTCATAAATAAGGCTGGCTATATATTTTTGCGTTTTCATTGGATTGAAAGCCCATCACCTACAAGTTCCAATTCTCCATTTTAAACTCTTCAGGGTCAAATTGGATCAAGATTTTCAATGCATTCTGAGTAAAGAAGCCTTTTGACATTCAAATCCAAATCTGAAAAGGGCTAGGTTGGTATAGCATTTATATACAAGTAAAAACGTTGTTTTTTCTTAAAATCAAATAGTACAAATACCAAAAAAAAAAAAAAAAAAAAAAAAAAAAGAAGCGTATAAAGGAAATTGTTGTTCTCAAGAGATTGACATTGGCATCCATTTGTAAATTGACTCTAAATATAAGCCTATTTTAAAATTCAGCTGAGCAAAAAGAATTCAATTGTTCAAACAAGTTCATGTCATGATTCATGCATCAATGGGTGTAGCTTCATGCCATGATATAATAATGGTAGTCCAACGGCCAACCGTGGTGCACGCAGAAGAATTATACTAAATTTTTAGCAATCACAAAGTCAGAAAACAACAATCTTTGTTTTTTTTTTTGTTTCCTTTTCATTTACGTTTTTGATAAATAAGATATTTACAAGACAAAAGGCAGATTGTATACATAATATATCAATCTGATGCACATATCAAATTATCATGTTCATTGTTCAAACAACCTATTGAATGCGTGTGTGAATTTAACTAAGTAGCTAGATTAGCTAGATTAACGGACAGTGATCTAATGATACATGTGTCAAACGACTCAAACCCAAGAAAGGAAGAAGTAAAAGGCTCACATAATTAGTCCATATAATAATATAAAACAAATATATTGTCATATAATAATATAAAACAAATATACTGTCAATTACGTGGCAGTTGACAACAGTGTAGTATGGACCTTCCACCACCAGAATAGGGCAGAAAGGTAAAGAATATGCTAAATTCCCAAACATTGTTCTTGGGTAAACATGGGTCCCACTCCCCTTGTCCATACCAAACTTAAAACTTTCAATTCAACAACAAAAAACTATCCAATATAATTGAAGGAAAGCTTAAAACCAAACCTTCTGACCTCACTACCAACAACAATATGTGGAGAGTAGGAAGTCAGTAGAAGACAATGTGGATAGGCAGGCGGGCTCTCAACAACCACACAGTCATCAAGTGTGTCAATATCCCTCATTTACTTAATTTCTGATAGGCCCCACATCACATATAATCTTGCCCTTATGAGGACCCCATACATAACCCATTGCATGGGTCACGATATCAGATTGCCCTGCCCTTCTTGAATGGCTTGAATTCACCACTCAACCCAATCCAATTCACTGAAAATTTAGACCATCTATTCAGAATAATCAAATGCAACTTAATTGTATTGGGATTTTATTATTATTTTTATTATTTTTCCCTTGACGTACCTGACAAGAAACATATTTATACACTCACTTTATAAGTCGCTACAAAGATACACTATGTTAAAGACGTATTGTTTTGCTAAATTAATCTACCCAATGCCCTGCATCAATCCATGGTACCAACAACTCACACCAATAGTTGAAACAATCATTAGAGTTATAAATGAGATCATCCATTTTTCTTCTGAAATAATTTAAAGCTGAACAATATAACGTAGGAAAATATAAATCTCATTTAACAATGAACCCCATAACATTACAAAATTCAGCACTGGTCCAAGAGTTGGTAGTTGGTACAAATTTATGAACATCATAAACCATCATTTCTCTATTGATCTTGATTCAGGTTGCAGACTCAGCTGCTCCACTGAAGAAGACAGAAGGGACAAAAAGAAAACTTCATCTTTTATTATGAAATGTGAGAGGCCAAGAACTGCAGTGTCACTTGAGAATGGACTCTTCACTAACTTTCCTAATTCAAACTTGTGTAAACAATTTCAGTTGTCTACCGGCATCCAAGAACCTCAAATGACAAAGCCTAGCAAATTGATTTAGCCGCTGCTACAACAGCCTCTGCTGTAATGCCATACTCCTTGTAAATTGTCCCCGCTGGTGCACTTGCACCAAATTTGTCAATCCCGATTGCCTTCCCTTTGTTGCCAACAATCTTTGCCCACCCAAATGTTGACCCAGCTTCAATGCTAACCCTGGCCGATACAGCTGCTGGTAGAACACTTTCCTTGTAAGCATCTGATTGATCATCAAATAGCTCCCAAGAAACAAAGGAGACAACTCTTACGGCCTTTCCTTCCTTTCTGAGTTCATCAGCAGCTTTGGCGGCAATTTCCAATTCAGAACCTGTTCCAATCAAAATGACATCCGGCTTATTACCCGAAGAATTGTCTGATAAAATATATCCACCCTTCTCTACTCCTTCAATGGAACTTCCAGGAAGATTGGGAAGTTTTTGACGAGAAAGGGCAAGAACAGATGGTCTCTTCCTGTTGAGGACAGCAACCCTGTATGCACCAGCTGTTTCATTGCCGTCAGCTGGACGGAGCATCAAAATATTGGGCATTGCTCGGAAGCTTGCCAAATGCTCAATAGGCTGATGGGTTGGGCCATCTTCTCCAAGTCCAATTGAGTCGTGGGTCATGACATAGATAACTCCAGCTTCACATAAAGCGGAAATCCTCATAGCCGCTCTCATGTAGTCAGTGAAAACGAAGAAAGTTGCACAGTAGGGAATGAGGCCAGGGCTGTGGAGGGCAATCCCGTTGCAGATGGCTCCCATGCCATGCTCACGAACACCGAACCTGACGTTACGTTCTTCTGGCGTGTTCTTTTGGAAGTCCCCAAACATTTTCAGCAGGGTCATGTTGGAGGAAGCAAGATCAGCACTGCCACCAAGAAGGCCAGGAAGAACCTTTGCGAGGGCATTAAGGCATTGTTGAGAGAGATTTCTGGTGGCATCAGCAGGGCTCTCTGGAGTGTATGTCTGAGAAAATGCAAGTAAATGATCTTAAAAATGATAGGTAGTTTTTATATAATGCTAAATCAATTTTTGATCACACAACTTAAAGTCAGGAGCTTATGAGGAATTTCAAAGTCAGGCCAGTGAATCTGAATTTGTTAAAAATTGCCTACCTACAACTTATAAAATAATAAGTTAATGCAGGGGATGAAAAATTTGCTCAAAAATGTTTTCAGCGAAAATTTTGGTACCACTTCAACCTAATAGAAAAATGTTGGCTAAGAAAGCTTTTGTGTTCATGTTCAGTTAGCCAAAATATAAAATTGTTGTTGAACAGATTAGCAAGGACAAAATGAAGACCAAACAATAAAATCAAAGCAATACTCACTGGAAGAGCTTTCTCCCAACCAGCAGGTAGTTCACCACTGATAATTGACTTCAACTCTGCAGCTTCCTCCTTATACTTCTTCTCGTATTCAGCAAACTTAGCATTCCATTCAGCTTCAAGAACAGCACCCTCAGGGACATGGCGGCTCCAATGCCTACAGGGAGAAAAACCAAATGTATTCATCAGATAATGATCTAAAGATTCAAGTTAATCATAGAAAAGCATAATAAAAGTTTCCATACTTCTTCACATCCTCCGGCACGTGAAAAGGCCCATGAGGCCATCCAAGATTCTTCCTAGTGGCATCGACTTCCTTAGCACCTAATGCACTCCCGTGCACACTGTACGAGTTTGCCTTGTTAGGAGACCCATAACCAATGGTTGTAGTAACCTGTGAAGATGAACAACTCGTCAAAAACAAAGCCCTACTTCTATGAATACCAAGACCCAAAAAATAAAATAATAATAATAGAAGAAAAATAAGGATCTCTTTCTTGAAGCAAATTCAATGAAGAAATACCTTTACCGCACCACAATAATGATTATTAATAGCCTCATTTAGAAATCATTTGTTACATACGAATAAAAAAATGGTGAAGATTCAATAATTAAGCCAGCCAACTTTAATAGACCATTTTAGTTTTTCTCAAGAAGCATATTATGTCTCTTTCCAAAACCTTTCAACTGAAAAATTGCCAGAACTTATCAATAGAACCGTGAAACTTGCATGAAAATTAAACGCACATATGTAAAACCGTCATTCCTCCTTGACCTCACTTTCCTAATCTACTGAAATCCATAAAGTTAGCATCTGACCTTGATCAAAGTAGGTTTGTCTTTGACAGCCTTTGCTTCCTTGATTGCAGCACGAATTTCATCATAGCCTGTGTTACCATTCTTCACCCAGATAACATGCCACCCAAGACCTTCAAAACGGGTGTCAACACTCTCAGTGAATGCAATCTCTGTGTCACCATCAATAGAGATGTGGTTGTCATCATAAAAGGCAATCAATTTTCCAAGTCCCCAATGCCCTGCAAGGGAAGAAGCTTCATTTGCAATCCCCTCCATTTGACAACCATCACCGAGTATCACATATCTATATTACAGAATGCAAATGCCAACAAGTCAAAATAAGATGAAGCCCTACATAAATTTAATATCTAAGTAGAGAACAAGCTAAACACAAATATCGAAGAAGTAATTTTACGTGTAGTGGTCAACAATTTCACTGTCGGGTTTGTTGAAACGAGCAGCCAAATGCTTCTCCGCAAGGGCCAGGCCAACAGCATTGGCAACACCCTGACCAAGAGGGCCTGCATAAGATTGAAGCAAAGATAAATATGACGTACATAATTTCTATTGAACTTATACAAGCAGAAGAACGTAACTCTGAAGAGTGCCCTCTTACCAGTGGTCACTTCAATACCAGGGGTCTCAAAGTTCTCAGGGTGACCTGGGGTTCTGCTTCCCCACTGACGGAAACCCTTCAAGTCTTCTTCCTAGTAGATTGATCCAATACACAAAAAAATTAGGACTGTAAAAATTTGTACTCTATTTTCCACATAAAGTTAAGTTCAAAGTAACCAAAATAACTACAAAAGTAAAAGAGAACAGCATATTTTTTACCCCCAAAAGAAATTGCTTTATTTGATCCACTAAATTATGTGAGAGAGAATCCCAGTTAATTTATCAAATTCAATAACCCAAATTAAAAGGCTAAATTCTGAAACACTACCACATTAACATATAGGTCATATCTGTTACATGAAAGAAATATGTAGGAAAAAGTTACAAAAATAAATAAGATTCAGCAAACAATATACTGAATTCCAACAAGTTTTGACAAAAACAGAAACAGCATGTAATCCATACAAACAAAATTGAAAACAAGTCTATATTGACCATTATAATTTTGTCCAAAGTCCAAATATAGCTTTTCTCAAACCTTTTGCTTTTCTATCTAGGCAAACAGACAAATTTTTAAGAAAATGTAACTTTTCTCTAGCAAACAAAAAACAGATCCACTTACTTTAAAAATAACCCAGATCCTAAATTGATTCACACACAAAAATTTTGAAATACTAATACAGATTTAAAGCAATTGATACATATGTGAGTGTGTGTGTATACAAATAGATACATGCACGTTAGTGTGTTTAATCTGATGAAAACAGAGTATTTAAAGAGACGAACCAGGACGCTGTCGTATCCAGCAAGGTGAAGCAGAGCATACTGAAGCATGCAACCGTGTCCAGCTGAGAGAACGAAGCGGTCACGATTGAACCAGTAAGGGTTCTTTGGGTTGTACCTCATGATTTCATCGTACAGTATGTGACCCATCGGAGCACACCCCATGGGCAGACCCGGGTGACCCGAATTCGCCTTCTCCACGGCATCGATTGCGAGAAATCGGATCGTGTTGACGGATTTCTCGACAAGAGACGTCTCCGTCTTGTCGAGTGTTTCCACGGTGGCGGAGGCGCGGACTGGATTGCGAGAGTTCATCCGCCGGCGAGAGTTGGTGGCGGAGCGAGAAGACAATGAGGATGTCGAAGACGAGGATTTGAGGCCGGAGAAGGTGGGGAGAGAGAAAGTAGAGAGAGAAAGACGGTCGGAGTTGGGGTTTGAGCCATGTTCAGGTGTGGTGCGGGAAATGATGGAGCCGGATACAGTCAGCGATGAAGCAGCAGCCATAGAGAGAGATGTTTTTTAGAGAGAGAAAGAGAGAGGGTGTGTAAAATAGCTTCGACCTCTCCGACGACCCTCTTTTGATTTGTAAGGTGGAGAAAGAGATGGGTCCGTTTATTTTGAGAGAGAGAGTGTATATACAACGCTTGATTGATCTTCTGGTGAGATGGGTGGGGAGATATGACCGTTAGATTTGAGGAAGACAGATCGGGACCGTTGACTGAGGGTAGGAAATGAATGCTTTTGATTTTTTTAGGAATTATATAAATACAACTCCGTATTTGTTTTATTTACTTTCATTTCATTGGATTATCCGCTGACAATTTTATATGTATTATATATATGTATATGTAGGATCCGCCGCCTAGTGGACTGTGGACTCGGTGAAGTTGGATGTGGCATAATTTTTTTTTATTTAATTTTTTTTTTAAACACCAGATGTGGCATAATCAGCATCTGACTTATGTTAATTTTTATCAGGGAGACACTTAACTATATATATATACCCTTAACATAATATAACTTGATATTTGAAGTGAACTGGAAAAACATTTAACTATTATTTTTATATTTTTCTCTAAAACATTTAAATGTGTTTGATATAATAAGATTTGCAACTTCAATGTCAAGAAAGGTTTTCGTGTACAGATATATACCATATAATTGGTGTTATTAATTAATTATACCATATAATTGGTGTTATCAATTAATTATATTTTATTATATAAAAAATTTAATTATTTAACAATTGTTATCGCATTACAGATTAATATTTAATTAGTTAATGATTTCGTGTCATAATACATAATAAGAGTATGAAAGTGCCAAAAATATTGCACCGAGCAAACTTTTCTTGCTTGTTGATAAATGTTCTCATTTAGGCTAGCAGCCTAATTGGTAAAGGTAGAAACGTGGGTATCTAAATATAGCCATAAATGATCTCCTCATTTAGGCTGGCAGTCTAATTGGTAAATGTAGATACGTGGGTATCTAAATAGAGGCATATAAGTTAGTCATGTTTGCCTGTATGAAATTGCAGTTTTAAAATTAGAATAGGTGGAATTGAAAAAAAAAAATTGTTTAATTTTTTGAATTACTTTTTTTCTAATTTTACCAATTTCAATTCCAAATTTCTAATTATGTCCTACTGACCCTAACGGTTCTAATGTTTCACTAATTAAAAGTAGCATTATTTGATGAGTTGTTTGGTCAATAAATTGTAGGGTCCATTTTATAAGATGCCACTATTTATTTCTAATTTATTTATTTCAAACCTATGATCTCATATTAAATTAGAAATAATTAAAGATTTGATCAATGGACTAGTAGTCTAACAATATCATGTTCTTACTTTTTAAATGAAGGTCAAGAGTTCATGCCTCAACGAAGGATAAGCAATCCAAAGTTTTTAGTTGGTTCGGAAAATTTAGATTCAACAGGTAAGAAATCCAGCGAACTTCTGGGTTGGGAAATGACTCATTAAATATAATTACTTCTTCCCTTAATCAAAGTAAATGTAGTGGGATGTGTCGGATTTTCAGGCATGTGTTCTGAACCTTTCCTTCCTACAACCCGCGCAGCTGTAACATACATAGGGTATGGTGCATGTTTTTTAAGTATAGTCTAGAGATGGGAAACACACAGACTCATCTGATGCAGACTTGGGGGCTGTTCAAAAGTGCATTTTGACATCTGCAGCAATTACTAGAGTTCAAAACAATGCCAGATTCATTTTTCACGATCCAATTTTCCAATGCACATAGACCACTGTCTTCACCTAAACAATGAAAATGGGTGGTTGTTGCTGTCGTTTGGCGGAAAAGAAAAAAGAGTTTGTTGAGATGAGGGTCGGTCAAGGAAAAGGAGTAGCTTCAGTCTTTGTGTTGAAGATTTGGTTCAATAGACTTCGACAGAAGTTTAGTTCAATTTTTGACCCCCAAAAAAAATAAAAAAACCATTTACACCTAACGTCCAAATACAACCTTCTTGTACATCTCTCTTCCCCCCTAACACACACAATTGAAGAAAATCCTAAATCATTGCCATTGAGTAGGAGATCTGTCCCAAATCATTACATATATATTTATATGCATGTATATAACCCAATGCTATACCAGTAGTACTTACTTAATCATGGTCTCAAACTCTGCTTCAGAATACCATACATAAAAGCGTTTAATGAGAAAGATCCACTTAAAAAGACAGGTAGCACACTGGGACCCACTAAAAACTACTAAACTCTTTTGCATGGTAAATTCTTTTGTAACCCAAACAGCCATAAAGCAAACCCATAATCTGTAATTGCAAATGGTTGTTCACAAAAGGTGGTACAAGAAAGTGAAAAAGAAAACATGGAATATGAAGCAAGGATCACGAGCTTATAAATTATTGGAGACGTGACAAGTTGGTTTTGTCTCGTAACAGCTAAAGATCATTATGAATACTTTATGTTGTAAATATGAATCTAATATGTCAATAAACATGTAACAATCCACCGCAGTACTTAATTTCATTTTCACGTAAACAGTTGGTTCAATCAAATGTTTAAATAACAACATAGTCCCAGAAATACACAGATGCTTATTCAAACTTTGCAACTGTTTGCCCCTAACTCCCAACTTGAAAATGAAAACGAAGCAATAAAAAATTTGCTATTTTTTCCTTGAAAAATTAAAAAAAAAACTGACCTAAATTACTTGGTTACATTTTCAAAATAAGTTTTTTTCTTTTTTTTTTTTTTTTTTGTTTTCGGCATATTCAAAATAAGTTAAAGATGTGAGGATATAATAAAATCCAACAATATGGCACATCTTATTCCAGCGACTCCAACCATCACCATCCCCTCCAAGGGTACAAATCCAATCAATGGTGGGAGTTATATCAAAATGGTACAGATTTTAATTCAACATAAGTAAACAAAAGCAAATCTTACAAAGAGTTCTATCCATTTTAAAGAATACCTTTGCCAGCAAGTAAATCTTCAAGACTGGCTGCGATTTCACGACCGAGTATGGAACCTTCCCTTGATGCCACTGCATTATCCTAAAATGACAATGTTATCGCTAATCTCTTTTTATTCTCCAATCTGAACTTTTTTCAGGGTGAAAATGGCAAGACTTACCACAACTGGAGATCATTTAATTCAAAGAAATGGTATTGCTTGCAAATGAAATAACCATATAAACAATTGCGAAGCCAGTTAAGACTGTTGCTGTAGAGATGCCTGAATGACAGATGTAAGAGATGGATGAACTCGGGCCGTTCTCAAAGAGCGAGCTTCACTTCTTCCTCTGGCATATTCCTCCCCCAGTGGCCACCTTGGTCGTAGATCAACCTAATACATGAACCGAACATGTAAAGCTCAAGTTTATGAGAAATAAAAAAAAAAAATATGAAGTACAATTGAAAAAAAAATCCTAACGAACTCAATTCAGACTAAGCTTGCACTGGTCACCTTTATGGACTATGTATAATTGATTTTATTTTATTTAGTAAAAAAAGCTATTTTTTAAAAATATTAAAAGTTGATTTTCAAGGCATATGCAGTCTCTTCTGTAACTATTTAGGTTGCTTGGCCAAACAGTCCCCAATCGAATGGATGATGCTTGCAATTGACAGTGCTATAGTCTGAATGGCCGGAAACTTATTTTTATTGTTATAAATTATACTAGACATAAATCTTTTGTAAAGCATAAAGAACTCACCCAATTTATGGCTCAATAATCTTTTTGAGCTTGATGTAGTAAATTAATAATTTAAAGAAACTGGGTGGGAAAGAAAATAGTTAGACAACTTCATATGTAAGGGTTCATCAACACAACCATTGACTACGTCGCATCTAGGAATAATGATAATGATGATGATGCAAACTGAAATTATAGTACTATTCTGAAAATGCTCAGACCAATGACTGAAAAAGTTTTATTTTCCTTTTTCCACAAGCAAGTTGGCAGTAAGAAGATCATGTTACACGATTCTACTTTATAATAACACATCCAGCAAACCAAATGAAATGCTAGTGACATAAATCAAAAACAGTAACAAGGAATCAAAGTATGCAAACAAACCTTAGTATCTTCAGGTTCATTGGCAGGTGGTGGAGGATCAAATCTTCCCACACGGAATTGCTCAATACCAGTCCAAGCAACCATTACCCCTACTCAGATGAGGAAAAGACATCAGTCTTCCATATGAGATCATGATGAGCTAACCTTTCAATAAGCAACATTATATATATATATTTACATCTAGTCAACTTTCTGAAGCATCAAATGCTGCTGACCTGTTGGTCCAGAAGAAATTACATTATAAGTTATTCAGATTAATTATCCTGTAAGTTTGCTGATAGGAGGCAAAAAAAACAAAGATATGGAATCTAAGTACTACAATTACAATGGAACGTCAAGTATGTCTATATCCCCTGTTCATGTTTAACAAAACACCATCTGTTTTGTATCAAACTATACAACATGAACTTCTGACGGATACTGCTGCTTTTAGGTGATGAAGGAGAGTGCATAAGAGCACATTATAGAAGTTATATGCAAAATTATATATGAATGCTGCTGTTCAGCATCTAATTATTATCATTTTTTAAAATAAAATAAAAAAATTTGTACCAATGAAGGAAATTTTCTGTTTAACACTTATAATAGCTCAAGACACATTATAATCATCTCCATCTAAAGTTGTTCCAAACATCATAGATTTCATGTCTGACAAGCACTCTCACATAACTTACTCAGACTCTCTTTTATCCACTGTGTCAAATACAATCAATGTGAGCCAACACACAAGGAATGACTCACCGTTGTCAGTACAGAGGCTGGGAGGAGGACATACAAGTTGCAGGCCGTTCTTTGTTACAACCTGATTAAGCCGAGACCTGACATACTGATTTGATGCAACACCTCCAGAGATTACCTGCAGTAGTCATGACAAGATTGGCATCACTGATTGAAACATGATAAGAAAATAAACAAACATATGTTGCACCCAGTTGGAATGGTTTAAAGTAAACAAAAAAATTGATAAATTGCACTTCACATCACCAAATATTTAATGGAAGGGTCAATATCCAATGCCCACTCAATTGCTCGTTCACACCTTTCCTCTAGATGTAATACTGCAACACGCTGCATGATGCATTAATTATAGGGGCAAAAGAAATAAAGAAGAGTCCAAAGATAACATATACACTATGGACTCATTTCAGTTTAACTATGTGACAGACAGACGCTACTTAAATGATGTATATAGATAATTATTACCTGGAAAGAGGCGGCAATATCTGCACGTGAATTTCTTTCTTGGGTGCTCGCTGAAGAAATGGGAATTTTGGCATTTCTGCACATAGCTTATACATGTATCAATAGATGGAAAGATGAGAGAAACTATTGAAACATCTGAATAACTCATTGGCCAGTGGTTCACTATCACATTATATTCATAACTCATGTAGTAGGCACCAACAATATTTATCACTGATACACCTCCAATGATGTATTTTCCACACCACCTGGTGACATTTTAGTGGCTAAAAAACCAGGTTGAACAGACTAAATTGATCAAAGCTAATAGAACCAGGCCATTCCAAAGTAAAATTGGTTTAATTTGTGATTTTCACCTTGAAGAATTCATGACCCAAAACCCCATTACAGATAGTATTTCATGAAGTAAAAAAAAATATATGATTCAATTGCATTCCTAATTTTTTTTTCTTTTTAGAATAATATATAAAAAGCATCATCAAACACCGGAAGAGCTTTCTTCAATACCCTCTTCCAACTTTTAGAGACCAAAGCATCTCCCTTCCAACTTTTAGAGACCAAAGCATCTCCAACACCAATTAAACCCGCCGCGGCCCCCCCCCCCCCACCCCAAAAAAAAAAGTTCTCACAAATGTAGAAAGATTTTTTTTTCTAAAGTAGGTAAGCTTAGATATTATCAATGATAAGCTCAACAAATCTGCCAGCAACAGCCTCTCACAACTTTAGGGAAAGGCATACTAACCATCTAAAATGAACTCTCACAGTAAACAAAGGAAAGATAATCCAATTACCATCATACTCCAAGCACGAAACCATACCACAGGCCGCCAAAGAAAACCTCAAAGGCACACATGGGTCACCTCAACTCAATAAGTTGCTAAAATAGCAAAGACATTGGCCACCTTATTCAGAAGTTTGTTAGTAAAGGATATCTAACAATACTTGGAACACTAAAAAATTCCCTAACAAGGAAGAAGGTAATTATAACAATAAAGTCTTGTCATTTTTATCTTTAGAGCCAACAGATTCAGTAAACTTGTGATATAAAGCATGTGCTAGGAATTAGTTGTTAGGGCTCTATTGAAGCATTATTTCTTTACTTAATAGAAGAAAAACAAACAATAATGGGCTATGGGCACTAATTTGTATCTTAAAGTTTTCTAACTTGGCATGCAGAAATGAAAAGCACCAAAGCAAGCATTTATTTTTAGGAAAATTAATACCAGAAAAAGCTATAGATCTTTTGAGATAATTTACATACATATTTTTGGATTCAATTGCCAATCTCACTTGAGTCTTCAGACCAGCATATGAGAAGTTGCAATCTTTATGTTGTTTCATTGGCACCTAAGAAAAAAAGTCTCAAACTTTTAAGACAATGCGATAACCAGAGTCGTATAACATAACCTTCTGACACTGAAAAACTAGAAAATAATTTACAGAGAAATTGACTGATCCTGCATCACCCTCTTGGGCAAGCTCCTCTATAGCCGGGCCCCCACTCCTCCTCAGATCAAGACCAAGCCATTTTGCTGTCTTATCATATGCCTCACCAATTGCATCATCTATTGTAGTCCCGAGTTGTATATATTGACCAAGATCACGTGCAAGAATTAAAAGATTGTGTCCTCCTGAGAAACAAATAAATAAAGACAATAAATGTCATAAGCCTCATGACCAGAGGTATTCAAAAGATGAAATATCGTTTCTCTCTAAAGATACTAAAACATGGAGAAATGGACCAAACTCTGAAGTTCTCCTCTAGTACTGAAACTGAAAGGTCCAATAATTTAAGAACAAATCAATCCGTAGGAAAAGAAAGAACCTAGAGAATCCCAAAAGTTTGTAAAACATGCCTAAACTCATCCTATACGGCAACATATGAAAAGATGGTCCACCGACTCATGGAGAATTAGTCTTTATTGGGGGTACCAAGACCTAGACAAGGCAGCCACTGCTGGACACTAAAATTGTAGGCCTTTGATTATGGTAGGCTTCATCACATCAGCATAACTTTGCGGGTCTATTTGGCATAAAATCCATGAAAATATGACATTATGATATAGTAGTAATTAAATATTATTAGGAGATCTTCCCAATACTACTGAGGCATTTCTAGTTTTATAGAATGTTTAATGATTTCAGGAATAGAATTTGGGACATTGTTTCTATTTTGTATAGGATTGCCTGGTGTAGTAGTAAAAACTCAAGCTATCAAGTGTGAGAGCACGAGTTTGAATCCTGAGAGCAACCCCTTTATGCAATTAATGCCAAAGGTCAAGTCTGTATCTAATTTACCCCTCCCGACACCCTTGATTAATGAAATACTGGGTAATTTTTTACCCTTTGTTTCTATTTGGGGTATAATTATAAAATGTGTCTTTGTGTTTTTATGGTTTTGTAAGACTTATAAATAGGCTTGTTAGAGGAAAAATTGGTACAAATATTGAATATCTGAACAGCCTTTAGCTCTCGTTTCTCTCTCTCTCTCTCCCCCCCTCTGATTTACAGTTGTAGAGCTTGGGAACTTTGGCACATTGATCTCTGATTGTTTTTGACAACTCAAGTTATATGAGGCGCCTTTGTGAATGGGCTGTAAAATGCCAAATCCCCCTTAATTCATTGATTTTCCCAGCCAGCATTTGAAACTTCTAGTGGTGCTCTAGAGGAATGGACCTATTTTTATATCTTTTGAACTAGACAAATTATGACTTTACATGGTTACTAAAAAGTGAACTTCTAAGCAACATGAAAGTTAAATCATCCAAACATTAATTGACAGTCTGACACACATAAATGTAGGCAAAAGTATTACAATCCCTCAGAAGCCTCCACTCTCCATTTACACTTCTTTTTGACCAATGATGTGTCAGTTGCTTGTGCACAGTCATAAGATTGTTTTGAGAATCTTTCTTTCTTCTTTCTTTTTCCCCTTCTGATTAGGTGATTGTTTTAAAGATCAGAAAAACAATTTTTACCTATCAAATATCAATATATATATATAGTTAAAGTAATTTTTATATCTATTTCCCTCTTATCTAAATATGCAAACACCATCTCAACTTATAAACTAGAAGATGAAGTAAAACAAACCTAAATGATTGCAGAAGTAAAAATTCATACCTGAAATGAGCAAGGCCATGAAAGGAAACTGCAAATCTCTCTCAATTAATCTAGACAAAATGGAATTCACTTTCAGGTTGTAGTAGATGCGATACTTGAGTGCATATAAAAGCATAGCCATCCAATTTTTTTGGGTCAAGGATAGCAACTAAATACAGTTTAGCTAATATCTGATGTTTGCCCTATTTGGATTCTTCCATATTTTTAGTGTAGCACAGCAATGCAACCTCTTAACTTGTATTTAACTCCATGATTTAGAATATGACTTCGTCTTCACTTTTCATGATCATTAAGCAAGATAAAAAATTAGTAAATCTCAAGTACATACCTGGCTACTAAAGCATGAGCTTCCATGTGATGGACACCAATAATAGGGAGATTGAAACTACCAGCAATTTTCCTAGCTTTCTGCACACCAACTATGTTGCAATTGCACAAAGAAGGTATAAGACCTCTTTTTAAAATATTATTTCAACCCAAAATACTAAATTGAGTCACATGACCGAGTTTTTACTGTACTCAACAACTCTGAGCAACAATTCTCGATATAGTGTAAGATAATAGCAGAACTGATATAATTAATGAAGTAATCATTAAATTTGTCCTCAATCAGATAGCCCATAAAATACCTCCTCCAAACTACTAGGGTTCAGCTCAACAGTGCAAAATACAGAATAATAATAATAATAATAATTATAGTTTTAACAATTCCAATACCACGTAGACAAAGGCTTAACCCAGGACCAATAGTGACGGCAACTGCAGAAAGATCCTTCTCGATTAAATTAGCTTTATCAAGTGCTTCCTGTACAACCTAAAACAATGGCAAGCAGATATTAGCAAACTAGTACGGAGGCATGACAGAGATTAAAGTTTTACAGATTTTGATGCAAGGTGATTCACATGGCACAAAGACAAGCAAGTGTATAATAAAGACGGTTTATGCACTGTAGATGTACCTGGTCAATCACTTGTGAGTGTGCTTCTTCTGCCATTTTAGGAGCAACTCCACCATATTGGGCAAGCAAATGTGCCTTGATGTAGAGAAAATTTAATATTAATAGCTACATGCATATATTATAAGCAAAAATTGTCAGTTTTATTTATTTTTTCAGGTTGCTAAGAATTAGCACAACACCCCAACATATTGGTTCTCTAAATTTTCCACTCTCGCTCTTCTGGTAAGCCTTAATAGGCCATTTTTTGTAGTTCTAGCTCATGAACCTTGAAAGTTTAAGTGCAATCAGAAACTCAACAAAAGAAGCTCACTTCTACATTCTAGGGTTTTTTTTATAATTATAGTTGGGTACCCCTAACTAGAGAATGCATATCTTCATTTTCGGTGGTGACTTTCTTTTTCCTTTTGGAGAAATTGGATAGGTGAAACCAACCTGTTTTACACTTGCCCAACCTTTCCTTGCTGCAACCAACTTCATATGTGCCACCCTCTTTGCAACACCTTCCAGTTGAACCAATTCACTCGTCCAATCATTTGCCATTGATGCATATGACTGAACAATCTCACCAGCTCCTCTCATTTTGTTCTCAAATAATGCAACCTCTCATTTCTTATAAGCGGGTTCATTTCTAATTCTTTTCTCAAAACTTATCACTCATCCATCTCTACGTCCTCATTCCAGTTAAGCTAATATTGATTGAACTTTTATATTATTGACTGCAGAATTTCTAGCACAGAGTAAAAATTATCTTCTAACCATTTACTCGGAATTATATGCAAAAGCCATCAACCAATGTAGGTCCCCTCTATGTAGGTTGTTGGGAGGAATGAATTGCATACATACGTAATGTTTTAACCTTATCATGCACATATTGGCTACTCTTAATCTCAAACCACATTACACTTGAAAGATCTCAAGTTTACCACCACACACATCTTTAATAAGTATTAGTTGAACCAGAATCTACTAGATGAAACCAACAAAAAAAAAAAAAAAAAAAAAAACATGTACCAAAAGCACTTCCCCTCCCAGTTATAGTTCTTGGCTATGTCCCATTCACTTCTACAATAACACACTCCCAGTAACAAATCGGCACCATGTGGAATCTCGTGGTCCTCAATCAGTCAATCTTCACTATTAACTCCATTTTATTCCTGATTATATATAGCTAAGTAACCATAACAATTGATGTTAAAATATATCTTCATAGTTCCAAGTCCTAACTTGGACTTATCTCTAGTCAACTCTTAGCAACAAACACAATGAGACTAGCAAACAACATACACCGTTGGAATTATTACAGGACATCCCCCATTAGAACGCCCATCAAAATGCAAAACTGCCACCGCAAAGGTAATCACCTCTCTTTTTTAACAGAACTCATAACAAGTACTGCCCCATCATGCCTGTCATCAATTAAGTCAACGCATACATTGATTCTGCTTTATTTTCTTAAACCAACCACTATTGTCTCCCCATCAACTCTTAATGATTAATAATGATCATATTGACTTGTCATTTTTTCTTTGCAAGATTTTATCCCATTTAAACATCTTGGACTTCAAACGAGTGTAAATACCCATGGGGGAAAAATATTAGGTAAATTCATGCAGCTGTGAGAGGAAATTAATAGTTGACCATTGTTGCTACAAATGTTAGAAGCATACAATTTAAACGGCACCAATTCAAATGTTGCAGGATTTCTAAAAAATGTAAAAAAGATACCAGTAAAAGAATAACTAAAAATCACCAGGCCATTGGAGAGAAGAACCATTTAGACCCCACATGGGGCAATAAAAGAGGCATGAAAAAAATATAAACAGAGTAGGAAAAAATCAAATGCATACTTGAATACCCCCTCCAAAAAAAATAGTGAACAAATTATGAAAAATAAAAAAATTATGAATAAAAATAATAATAATAATCTACATGATTACTGAACAAATTAGTGCAAAGGGTTGTCGCAGATGCACGTTGTTTCCAACACAAAGTAGAGTAATAAACACCAAACTGAAAACCAAAAAACCTAATAAATATATACATGTGTTATACAGAAAAATACACACACTACCTGAGAAGACACAACTTGGCTAAGAATTTCACCATTGCTCCGAACCTAAGATCAGACAAGTACATACAATCAAACTCCAAAAGGCCACATCTAATATCTTCAAATTGAAAAAAGCACAGTCTGATACAAAATATAAATGAAATACACATATATGTAAAACTTACAACTGCGGCAGCAGTATCGTCGCAGCTTGTCTCGATGCCTAGGACAACCAAATCATCATCGTCCATAATTGCTGAATTTCCGCTACAGGGTTTGGGGGAATTGAAATTTGAAGTAGAGAGATGAGCTGACAAACAATTGAATGAAGAGTTGAGAGGAGACCAAATGGGTCTTCGATGCAGTGGTAATATTCTAAGCCCTCTTAGCGTGTGCTGAAGCGAGGGTCTGGGAAGAAGATTTAGGCGGGAAATAGTTGAAGAAAGGGTCGGCACCAACGACGCCATTTTCACTTATGTGTGTGTGAGAGGGAATTTACAGAGAGTTGCGCTTGTGCCACACCTCCAAACGATTCGGATTCGGAATCCATCAGAATTTTATCCAAATTGATTATATATAAATAAATATTTGTATACCATCGCATCAACAAAATTTGTTAATCCGATCCCAATTTGCGAAAGAGATATATATATATATAAAAAATATATATTAATTCTCATAAGTATTATATTTAATAAGTTGATTTTTTTTTGTATGAAATTATGAATATATTCGCATAATATTGTTTATTTATTGGAATATTAGTATGTGTATAAAACTGTTACATTATATATTTTTTATGATTAAAAACTAGTGATTTTAAGGAGGATAAATTTGTCACCTAGCTAGCCAGAGGATGAGCCTTGGACTCTTGGACGACAACATCATATTAGAAATGGAAAAGAGTCTAGGTTTTTTTTTTTTTTTTTTTTTTTGGGTGCCTATTGTGAATTCGGTCAGCTCTATCTTAGAATTTTAAAATTACAAAGACTTGTAATTTCTTATTTGTTTTCAAAGTAAAAAATTATCGTCAAGAAGTTTTGGTACCACTCCTGCGAATTTTTTTAATAATTGTTTTATACATGTTGAACAAGGAAATTACATATATTCGGTGATGAATTATGAAGTGCTTTAAGAGTTTCGATATCATCTTTGTCAACAAAAAAAAAGACTTTATTACATAATGATTTTTTAAAAAACAATTGGTCTTTTGCAAATTTACCAACAGAGATATAATCCCAACAGACATTTAATCTAAATAGGTTATTTTAATCCCTTTTTTTTTCGTCCATTTCCCAACAAAAATCTTGTAATATTTTTTACAATATTTTAATTAATTTTCAAAGATAAATTGTATTGCTTATATTTTATATAAGGGATACCTTACTGAAACTTGAACAAATTACATGTGAATAAATTATTACTTTAACTTTCTCTAAATTCAAATCTCGAAGGTGGCTTAAGCATGAAAAGTCTTTAAAATATAATAATATATTATTATATGCATTTTCTACAAATGAATGACAAAAGTACTCATGCATCAAATCTCATATAATAAATGCTCAAGGTATGCAATTTGCCCAAACCTATGGAGGTGAGTGTAATTTAGCCTTTATATAAATTAATTTCCAACTTAACCTTTATATAAATTAATTTCTCCACTAAATACGTTTTGTTTCTTTTATCGCCCGGTAAATGAAATTTTTTATTAGAAGAAAGAAGGAGTTACACAAAAGGGCAACAAAAGGCCCAATGCAAGCCCAAGAAGGCAAACAACAGAGAAACGGGTAAAAGCCCAACAGACAAACCAAGATGCATGAGAACCACCCAGAGGGCAACTACTAACAAATTCCAACCGACAACTGAACAACAAAGCTGCACCTGTATTAAAGATGAGGATTAGGTTTGAGAGAAGCAATGCTCGACTGTCATAAACAGAGAGGAGTCTATTCCGAATATATATATATATGTGTGTGTGTGTGTGTGTGTGTGTGTGTGTGTGTAGAGAGAGAGAAAGAGAGAGTTAATGCGTTATGAAGTACATTAGAGGCGGAGGAAAAAACCCAAGGCAGAAAAGATTCTGGAATTCCTCTCTCTCTACATATATCAAGGTATTATAAATTAACACATGCAGCTTGCTAGCAAGGCTCAATTTACATATATGAGAGATCAAATTAATTCTCACAATTTGTCTGTTTTATTGTAATGTTTTAAGCATTAAGTCTGTTTTGTTGTAATGTTTTTATTTGCCAGACACGATGGACTATATTCTCTACAAAACATTATGTTAGTGAAGATAGAATTTGCATTTAATTAGTCATAAAATACCTAAAGTGGGAAGATGTGGAAATTAGAATTGAAGCCGAGACAGATGAACAAAATACCATGTCGAGATCAGAGAGTGATGGGAAGGAAATTAAAGGGAATGCTAATATAATCTTCTTTTTTTCACTACCATTTGGATCATTTTCTATTCCTTTACCTATTTCTTTCTTCGTTCAAAATGGAAAGTTGATAATGGTGACATATATATGCATTGCATATTATAGTTATATATATTCAACTCGATATATATATAAACAAGGTTAGCCTCCCATGCAGAGTCATCTTGATATATGTATGTACAAAAATTATATTATCTCTTGCACACCAGTCACTAAGAAATTTATCCACACCAAATATAATAAAAGTTGGATATGAATATTGCTAGTAGTATATTTTTTTTAGTAGTTATCGTTTTTACAATTAAATCATATATATCCAAGAGTCACCATGCTTGGTGTAGAGAAATTAAGTTTCTTACTTAACAGTGTGAAAGAGATATATCATTGCTGCATGAATATATATGTGTGCGTATATGTGTATAAATAAATGAACATAGGAGTATATATTAGTGCACACCCACACAAACATCAATTTATGTAGATCTAGATATTAGTTTTGTAAGTTGACTGTGGACATTGAATGGTTTTTTCGAGAAACAATGAAATTAAGGTAAATCCTAGAAAAGAAAGAAAGACACACGTATAGATAAACAAGAAACTTGATGATTAATTAAATAGGGAATATGAGTACTGGTCGTCAACACTTGACTTTGGGAAAGAAAAGAAAGAAATTAAAAAAAACTCCTTTTTTCGGAAATTAAAGAGTATTGATCAATTTGATCCTCAACAGCTAGCTACCATGGATGCACATATGTAACCGGGCATAATTAGATTGAGAAATGATATATAAGAAAATTAAGGTTGAAGATATAACATGCATGCTTAAGAGCTATGAACAACAAATTAAGATCTTCATTTCGAGTGGGTTCAGAGAAATTAGATGTTGAACTTCACAAATTAACATTCTAGTCTTCAAAATCCTCTCCCACTAGCTACCATAAGATCACAGAAGCCAAACAACCCCAAACAGCGCGCATGTTAACATTGTTCTAGCTTGAAAGATAGGAGCTAATAACTAGAGTCCTAATTTGATGATGATCATAAAGAGATTAAGAAAAGTTAACAAAGAAACCCTAATCATGTGATCCTTCACTTCACGAGTACTTCTTAATTAGCTAGTAAGGGGACACACCCAAATTGGCAGGAACAAGAAATCCATCTTTCATCGTAACATCATCTCCTTCCTACACAATACCCAAAACACTGTTTCAAATATTCTGAATGCATATACTTTTTGTGCAGTGTTATAATGTGAACAGTATGATATATAAAGTATGCCTGTAACAGAATGGTTGCTTAGGGTTTAGACTTTAGAGATTACCTGCTGGCGCACATTAGCTTTCTTCACGGGTTGTTCAGGCATAAGTCCGAAGTGAATGTGGGGGAAGTGGGCCCACTAAAAGCAAGAAAACAATACATCCTCAAGTCCAAAATCCATATCAATGTACTACTACTATACATACATAGTGATACATTATATATGTGTGTGTGTGTGTGTGTGTGTGCAGGTGTATATATAACTGTATATATACTATATGTGTGTGTATAAGGAAAGCAAAAGAAAGCCTAAGATACTTGAGATTGAATTATTCCTTGGATCTTACGTTCTTTGCAGCCTTACTGAAGGCCTCCCTGTGACTTATATCAGGATTTCCAGCTTTGATACGTTGGATCTCGTCTCTGCAGGTTCATACACATTCAATATATATATATATATATATATAGTTCAAATAAATGCTCTATATATATGTATGCATGTATTCATTCATTTTCCATTCCATTGAGATTTTTTAAAAAAATATTATTGATAAAATGAACTAAATTCATTTTAAAATAAATAAAATTAATAGTAGTGAAGCTAATGTATATACTCCCTAAGGTCCCAAAATAGTTTCCTCTTCTAGGATGTTCCAAGATAAATGTGTTGGTGTGAAAAATTAATAGAACATTTTTCATTAAAAAGAACTTTTCTAAATTAATTATGCTTAAATTTTGAAATTTTTTTCAAACTAAAAGTGTGTGATTTTTAAAGAATAAAGGAAAAAAAAAAAATTAAAGTTTTGAAAATTTAAAAATGGACAATGTTAAATATATGTGCTCTAAAATGATTTTAAATCTCTTCGTGAAATGTTTAATTTTTCATCTTCCTTTATCCTTATCCCATAAGTACTATAACGTCTGAATCAATTGAGAACCTTTTCTTCTCCGTATTATTTATTTTGGAAGAGAGCTGATTCGGAGTACGAACTTTGAACAGTAAATTTGAGATGGAATGTGGGTCCCACCACGTTCAATTGATCACATAAAACAATTTTTCATTTTGGAATTGAGAGGTGTGTGTATAACCAACATATAAGTACTTACTTATTTTTATTTTAATTTTTTTAATTGAAAGGTAAAGGATATAAAAAAAAAGTACTTACTTGATGAACCGGTTGTAGGCAGATGGGACTCTCTGTCTCTTCTCCGGAGCTGGACATGGACAGACATACAGAGACAAACAGACACACATTAAAAACACTTTGCTGACTTTCTGTGAAGCTCTGCTTTCAATTATCTCACCATCATTACTTCATCATATATATATATATATATATATATATATATATATATATATATATCTCAAACTCTTTGTATCTACCAATGGATTCTACACTATCTAAATTTCCGGGTAAGAGACTGCATGCATTTCCACACCACAAATATGTACATAATAGGAACTTAAAGGGGGTGTTTTTTAGGGTTCAGATTTGCTGTCTATTTGATCAAAAATGGGAAATCAAAGTTGCTAAAAATTAAGAACTACTGTAGGGTCACAAAGGGGTTGTTGGAAGGTGTATAGTAAGAAGTCCCACAGTGAATAGGGTAAAGATAATGATTCATAAATTGGAAGATGTTGAATAACAATGCAAATGAGCTATAGTTTGAAGTTTTAAAGTTGGCCTTTTTGGTGGTACATGTTATATATGGAATAACATAGAGAAGAAAGGAAAACATGAGATAAATGTAAAAATGACCATTCCGTCTTGAAACAAACCAATAAAGTTTACACACTGTTTGGAACTAGACTTAGGATGTACAAGTTTTTAAGTTCTTTATAGGACTACCTTTTCCTAATTGGCTAAGAGACTACTGTATATTAGAAAGACTAAAGTTTAAAGTGTTGAGGAAAAGAATTTCAATTATTCAAAAGAGAAAAGCAATTGACTTCATAGCTGCTTGTATTAGCAAGAAAGTATGCTAGGCATCAGAGAGAGAGAGAGAAATGCGCGAAAGGGTTAATGTGAAGACTCTCACGTCGGTTAGTGACTAGGGGTTTAGGGATCTCATGATGATCAACTCCTCGAATCGGCATGATTGATTCATTCGGATTGGCCTGATTCATTGACATATTTGATGGCAAGCTTCGGATGTCCTCCTAATGTAAACACATCAAATATATAGTCAAAAAATTAACGCCAAGATATAATACGGTTACCCAAAAAGATAAAACAGCTAAATTCACAAAATTAATTTGGGAATGAGGAAATCTTTGGGCTGTAACGCCAAGCATTGGCTTGTGTGATATCTCCTCCACCATTCAAATAATTATTTGGAGAAAGAAAGTCATCGAGTGAATGTGTGTGTGTGTGTTATCTACATAGAAAGTTAAGGGTTGTCATAATTATACATACATATATATGTATGTATAAATACTAAACCCTAATTTGGAATACGATAGTAGTGATTATATACCAGGAGATTTTGAGGAGCAAAGAAAGAATGTCCAAGATGAAGCTGATTAGCTGCAGGAAGAAGCAGGCCACTCATGTTGACAGACAAAAGGTTTGTGCAGTGACCGCATCGAACCGTAACAGTCTTGAACAAACTGCTGCAAGGAACACTGACCTACATACAAGAAATTAAACAAATTAAGAAGCCCATAAAATATATATTAATGAAGAAAAGTAGGGTTAGGGCTTTGTGTGTGAGAGAGAGAAGAGAGACGGAGTACTCATGAGAAAATTGTTAGGGGAAGGGTAAACTAAAATGATGATAAGGTTATAGCATTATTATTAGGGAAGAGAGGGAGGGGGAGAATGTATATATGTATATATATACCGCGAGGACAGTGTCACAAAAGTTGCAATGGACATAACAAAGCTGGTCGGAGGGAGAGAGATGCTGGTGGTGGTGGTCCGATGAAAAGGCAGATGATGAGGAGGACATCTTTTTTCTTTGATGATTCCCTGATTTGATTGATGATTGATTGACTGATCGATGTATATATGTTTGGATTGATGAGAGACAGATTAACCACCTTGGATCTGATATCTCCTTGAATGTTGAGTTATGATCAAGACAAGGAAAGGAGAGAGAGAGAGAGAGAGAGAGAGAGAGAGAGAGGCACCCTATATCATCAGTGTATTTAGCCGAGTGTTTTATTTGCTAGCTCTGTTTACTATAGATCATTCATGTACAGGTTGTAATTGATGTATCATACATACAGAGAGAGAGAGAGAGAGAGAGAGAGAGAGAGTTGTAGAGAGAGAAAGAGAATTGTATGGTTAGCATTCCCGATGGATGAGAGAGACAGAGAGAGAGAGAAAGGGCAGAGGCGGCAGAGGTGGGGGAAAGGAGTGAGAAAGGGACGTGTGCATGGGGTGATTAGCCTTTACCTCATTCAGCTGTTGTTTTCATAGTTAAAGAGGGGTTGTGTAAAGCCTTTTTCTCGCTTCCCAACATATATTTCTTAACACTACCCAACTCAAACACAGCTTATTAAAGCCTTAAAGAACGGGCACTCCCTTCACTTAGCTTTTAGGTAATTACAATAACAACAACGCAGGATGTCTAGAAAAGTCAAATTCATTTCTGTCTAGTCTCTCCCAAGGGCATAATTGGAAGCACAACAAATGTTAAGGGTGCAACCACTAATGGTGATCTTTATTATTATTTTTTTTTCGGAAGGTAAATGGTGATCTTTATTTGTCACCATCACGTTGGTAGCCACAAACCAATTTGTTTCTAGGAATGTACTTCTCTAACATTAACACTTATTAGCTGTGTTTCTTTACCAAAATAAACTACAGCACACACAGCTAATAAGTGTTAATGTTAGAGAAGTACATTCCTAGAAACAAATTGGTTTGTGGCTACCAACATGATGGTGACAAATAAAGATCACCATTTACCTTCCGAAAAAAAAAATAATAATAAAGATCACCATTAGTGGTTATATATATTTCTTTACCAAAATAAACTACAGCACAACACAGCTAATAAGTTTTAATATATATATATATATATATAAAGGTCAAAAATAAGTGAAAAAAATTTGTTTAAACACTCTAGCATGTCTCAACAAGTGGTTTTCTTTTAGTCCAATATTTGCTTCAATTTATTTGAGGTTTAGAGGGTTTATCAAGGCAACAGAATATTTAAATCTTCTGGCATGCATCCTAACTTGTGGCCTACTTAGGATCTTTAATTAACTGCTTTAATTCCATGTTAACTAATAATTACCTGTTATTCTAAAAGTTTAAACTATTAGAAATGGTATAAACTTGATTGGGGATGACAATTTTCTCTGATACAACGGGTTTTCGCGCTTGGCATGCATCCTAACTTGTGGCCTACTTAGGATCTTTAATTAACTGCTTTAATTCCATGTTAACTAATAATTACCATTTATTCTAAAAGTTTAAACTATTAGAAATAGTATAAACTTGATTGGGGATGACAATTTCCTCCGATACAGCGGGTTTTCGCGCTTGGCATGCATCCTAACTTGTGGCCTACTTAGGATCTTTAATTAACTGCTTTAATTCCATGTGAACTAATAATTACCATTTATTCTAAAAGTTTAAACTATTAGAAATGGTATAAAGTTGATTGGGGATGACAATTTCCTCCGATACAGCGGGTTTTCGCGCCGCTCTGCTCCTAATGGGATAGATTTCGGAACTCCTTAAATGAATTTGGGAAGGATATAGTGATGAACCCACCCCCTCTTGCCCCGATTATATATATATATATATATATATATATATATATATATATATATATAATATTTTTAAGACTTTGTTACTTTATTGGAAGTGTCAATTAATATATGATTATTCATTACTTAGTAATTTTAAAGATTGGTAAGTTTATTTAGCAGTCAAATTGAGCACATTGAGTTTTTTTTTTTTTTTTTTTTAATATATAATAAAAGTGACATAACCCGCCCCGCCTCACAATAAACGGAGTACGCGTGGCGAAGTTGGTAAATAAGGGTGGAGATGGTGTACCAAATAAAAACCTTCAAACTTTCCAAGATCATTGTGAGACTCTTTTGCCAGAATTATAAATAAATAAATGTAGGCTCCAAAAAAAAAAAAAAAAAAAAAAAAAAAAGGTAGGAGGAGGAGAAACATATTAACCTAAACAGACCTAGGTGGAGAACGAAATCAGATTATAAATTAAGCTATACTTATAAATATAAATATAAACGACTTAAATTTTCTATTACTCAATTCCATTCCTCCTTAGGAAAAAAAAAAAAAAAGAATTCCATTCCTCCTTATAATATATTTCATTTGAGTACTAATACATATATATATATTTATCTTGCAGATCGTGTGCCCTCCAAGAAACAAAGAGCTTCCTTTTATTTTTATTTGTTATTCATCAATTGCGTGTTTTAGATTGTAAAATTTATCATTTTTATTTGGAGCCATTTTTGTATGACAAGATTTTATTTGTATTGTTGAATCGTCTGTCAACATTTTGGGATGATTAGTTTGATAAGTAGGAGCACTAACAAGAGGCAACCAGATTGTTACTCTGCTATAAATTTTGATGTTCATTATACATATTTTTAACATATTTATATCTCTTTTTTCTCCGGTCAAATCTAATGGGTTAAAAATCACTGTATTAAAAATATATTTTATTAAAAAATATATTAGTACGATTACAGCGGAGGATTCAAACACAACCCCCCCCCCCCCCCTCCCCCTCCCATAAAAAGATGCTCCATCCATATACTGTCAGTGATCGAGAACAAAAGGCAAGAATTATGATACGAGTATATATGTAAAGTTTGTCCTCACATATATATATATATATATATATATAATTCTAAATCTTTTCGAGTAATAATTTAGTTAGGTCTTAACCTCCTCCACGTACACGACATATCCATCCCTACAGGGATGTTACAAAAGTAACCCTAACTTTGCTGAAAAAGATGGGCCTGTCTTTTCCCCAACACAATTGAAAAAACTATCACATCCCAACCTCATTCATGCATGTTTGTGCCCCCAAGCTTTTCTCTTCCCAAAATTGCCCTTAAAAGGTAATATCTTCTCAACAACTAAATCCTCCTAAATTGCATCCGCCCCAACCGATAAGAAAAATTAGTGACATGAAAATGCTGTGACGTTTGGTTTTATATTTTAATATTTTTTTTATTAGTTGGAACAAATACATTGTAATGCATGAAAAGATTTTGATCTATCTTTACACACAGATAAGTTTTCAGTTGGCAGACCTATTTAGTGTTTTAGTCCCAGAATATATTAATTATAAACTTGTTTAATTTTTTAACAATGGTTTGGTCCATCATTAGCAGGTTATTGATGCAATTTAAGCTCTTAAAAAGGACCTAAAACCCTCGGTACTATAATTGGAGACCAAACTGAAAATGACCTAAATATATATTTCTAGATTATTATAGACCGTACTGAATATATATATTCCTCTAACCATTTGCTGTAGAAACTTTTTCATTTTTTTTGGGTGGGGGTGGGGGTAGAGTAAATTTACCAAAATGGGTATCAGTTTATTTTGATCATTTTATCAAGAAGTTCCATGGGATCCTATCTATTCATTGTAAATTTATTTTGGGTATTTTGTGACTAGCCTTCAGTAATGACATAATTCCATTGAAAAACATAGCCAATGCACCATGCTGACATGAAATTGTCACACCAAAAAGGTTGATAAGTTTAAAATTCGTGAAAACATGAAAATTGACTTCCTTTCTAATTAACGGTAAAGTGTAAAAAACTTTTACTCTGTATATAGAATGTGCAGTGCAAATATTTCTTGCTGTTCAAAAAAATTTCTACATTTTTCAAATTGGGCAAATAAATACATTTTCTCAATTTGAAGGCCGAATTACTTAAAATGCCCTTTAAGAAAAAATAAAAATAAAATTTTTTTGTGGATTTTATAAAAAAAAATTTGGTCAAAATTAACTGTCAACAAATATTAAGAGACAATTTGTACCTATTTTCAAATGTCAAAAATTATTTTACACATTTTTTTATATAGCTTGAGTTTTTTTTTTTTTTTTTTTACACTTAACCCTATTTAATCAATAAAAATGATTAGCGACGTGAGATACACAAATTCAACACGCATCCAATTGAATTCTCACCCTTTCCACATGGAAGAGGCAAAAATATATAAGTCTCTAACATTAATCTCATTCAAAATCGGACCAATTAAGTAAGTTGTTCATCATCACTCTCTAGCTTATTAAATGCCAAACAATTAAGTAGTCCTCTGGAGGGCTCACATCAACTCTGCATAGTTGACATTATTACATTACATTGGTTGCAAATTAACCACTTCCCTTTTGCTGAGACGAGAATTTTCACTCCAGTCCTCAGAATAATTGGATCAACTAATTTCAGACACAATATTGTTCACTTTCGATTCTCTTGGACCAAAGAGTTTTTAAGGGTCACTAATTCTAATACTACTCCAGATAGGTTCACGTTAATTACAAGTTTAAAATGCGTTGTGTCATAAAAGGGTATAGAACCTAAATATAACACTTCACATTTTCCAAACAATGTGGGATCATGACACCCTAAAACCTGTCAATGCTCGCCCATATCACACCCGCCCACAGAAATCGTCACATTTAGTCTTTTCTATCATTTTATTTATTTATTTATTTATTTTACCTTTGACCAAAAATACACTTACACACTTATATATCATATGAAAATTTGAAGCATCCACCTTCTAGTTTTACTATAATAGTTTCATTTAAAATAATAATGCGGTAACAATTTAATCTTATAAAAAGATTCTTTAGACATCAATCTCTGACGTTTCAAAATTTTTTGTATTTTTTGTTTTTGTTTTGTTTGAATGGCAAAGTAAATACACACATTTCAAACTCTTCCCATTCTCAAAGAAGAGAAGGAGATTATGAGCCTATTTAGTTTGTAACGGTGAGAAGAGTTTTCTATTTTCAAAATATTAAAAATAAAAAGCTATACAAAAAATTCTCCTTGATCCAATTTTTTGAAAAAGATCTGTTTTCAAAGAGCTGTATTTTATTGTTATCTGAAAACTATTTTCTATATTCTGAATTTTTAAAAATTATTTTCAAAATTACAAACCAAACATGTCCTATATATGATTAGACTAGAGATTCTTGTGTTATTATTTTTACATTTGATTATATCACCATGGTTAAAATATAAAGTTTTTAGGATAGATTAGGAGACAAAACATTAAATTAAGGAGACAAAACAAATTGGGAAGAACATGGCCTGTGACAATGAACTTTACATTTCGGTACATGACATGGATCCATCAAAGGGTCAGATGGTACGGTGCAGACTACACGTAGTAATTGAATGAGTCCTCCTCCTGCTAAATAACTCTCCAGTCCTATTGCCTGCCTCACTGCTGCATCTACAATTTACCCTCTCTTTTCCCATTATATATATATATATATATATATATATATATATATATATATATATATATTTCATTTTCATAAAGAATTACTGTAATTCATATCTTATTTCCAAGCTGTTGTTACGTACAAATCTTATATAATCACTTATTGGTTTAGTAAGGTCATGTAAGCATTAAAAGGCCTTGATCTAGACAAGAAAGACGTTTAATCTAAATTAAATGTTGTGACCGAATGATTGCAAATATTTAGAGTTTATGTTAGGATCCCAAATTCAAATTACACGTTATAACGGGTTAAAACTTGTTTATATAACACACATAACGGGTTAAAACTTATTGGTTTAGTAAGGTCATGTAAGCATTGGAAATTGGAGTATTTGTATTCTGAAATCAATCTGACAATATTCTGAAATCACCCTAACAATAGAATTACAAAATATTGAAATCAATCTATTTCTTCACTTAGTTTTGAAAGAAACTTACAACTAAAGGTGGCTCTAAATTGTTCTTCGTTTTCCCATTTTTTGAAAAGTAATCCAAACAAAGGTGCTCGTGGTGGGTGATATATATTTCCCCACTAATTACAAATACTCCAATTTCCAATGGTATCCTTTCTGCTCAAATAATTGAATATTCTTTGTAGAAACTAAGTCACGTAAAGCGGGAGTAAATTTGAGAGCAGGAGCGTGAGAGTGGCAAAATTATGTCATAAATAGTGAGAATTTGAGTAAGAACGCGAGCGAAGCGTGAGAGCGGGAGCGCATTCGATACATAAGATCAACATCTATTGAGAATGATTATCGGACTTAGTGTAAGAATTTGGAATATCTCCCGTCTTGATTTTATTGGTTTTTGTCCATTTCTGTCACCAAGCTAGTGTTAATTATGTCTAGGTCCAAACAGACGGTGAATGATCGAAATGGATATATTAAAATGGAGACAGTATCTTAAAATCTAAATACATTGTTTTTAAGAGGCGTATACAATTCGGTCCGGTTTAGTGCAATTTCAAATTAAATTGGAGTCAAATCGATTCTAATAATTTTTAAAAAAATTGAAATCAGAATCAAAATCGTTGAGGTTTAGAACCGAACCATAAAAAACCGGTTTAGTTCGGTTCCTCACCACTCCTCCTCTTCTTCTTCTTTTTTTTAATTAACCTTTGGAAAAAAAAAAAAAAAAAAACCTCATCACATCAATTTGGTTTATTGAAATAAATACAAATTTATACAACAAATGAACAATAATAAAACCTCTCAACCAAAAAATAAAATATATCGTACTCTAAAAGCAAATGAGCTACTGTTATATTATTATTATTATTATTATATATATATTGTGAAACAAATATGAAATTTAGAAATAAAAAACTTTTTGAGGGTAACCTTATTTTTGTGTGTAGTCTAAAAAAAATATTGTTGTGTTCATGTATAATTTTTTGTCTTTGTGACATTCTGTATATTATATTATTGTTTATTAGTATTATCATTTACGGTTCGGTTTAGTTCCAATAAATTTGAAATCGGAATTGGAATGAGAACTTAATCATAAAAGAACAATGCGACTGATTCAATGCGGTTCCTGCCAGTTCCATGATTCCAAGTTTTTTGTCATAAAAAATAAAATTAAAAAATAAAATTAAAAAATCTATTTGATAGTATTTCTATCATTTTTTTCATCATTTCTAATTTGATCAATTTTCTCTTCTTTTCCTCCCCGTTTTTGGAACACACAACCAATTTTTCTTATTTTAATTTTGTACATATTGTATATATTTTCATGTAATTTACATCTTTGTCACCCCAAATTTTTTAAAACCTTGGGCCTCCAATCTAAAATATACTAAAAACCCCCTTCAATTCAAGCTTTTAATCATTTAAACCCAACAAGTCATGACCCGAATCCCATAATTATATCTAAATAAAGAAAATTAAGGCTTTTTCGGTGAAACTATAGAGGATAATTTTCTTATGTTCGTGTGATATATATATATATATATTTTCATAATAGTTACATTCAATTATCTCATACAAACATATCAAAAACCCATGATCACAAGAATAAGAGACCATATATTAAAATTTTATGCAGGTGTAAATATATGATACCGTTACATATATTATAAGGTAAATTACATTAACCTCCCTTGAGGTTTGGACAAATTTCATAGGTATATTTAACTTTGATCTTCTCTAAAAATGTTAAATATTTTTTATACCCTTATCTAATTTAATGGTAGTTTTTTTTTTTAAAAAAAAAAAAAAAAACTTTATAACCATTTTTTTCCCATCTTGTAAACACTAACATATATATATATTACGAGGCAAGAATTGTTAGAAGTTAGATTAGTAGATGCAGAGAGTCGAAGCCCGACACTCTAAAATTCACCGAAGACCCTAATCCACTAGGCTATCGAGGCATCTGCAAACACTAGTATATTACTCTTATCTAATTTTTTTTTTTTTTTTTTATTTGACATTTTTTCTGGATTAGTACTTATATGTTGACATGAAATAACAAAAATACCATGACCTTAATATCCTGACAAAAATATTATTATTTTTTGGTTATTGACATTTATTAGGTTTTTTTTTTTTTTTTTTTGGTTATTGACATTTGATTAGGTTTTTGTCAGGATATTAAGGTCATGGTATTTTTGTTATTTCATGTCAACATAAAAAATAAAAAATAATAATAAAAAATAATAAAAAAACCTAATCAAATGTCAATAACCAAAAAATAATAATATTTTTGTCATATTAAGGTCATGGTATTTTTGTTATTTCATGTCAACATAAAAAAATAAAAAATAAAAAATAAAAAATAAAAAACCTAATCAAATGTCAATAACCAAAAAATAATAATATTTTTGTCAGGATATTAAGGTCATGGTATTTTTGTTATTTCATGTCAACATATAAGTACTAATCCAGAAAAAATGTCAAAATATAAGGATATTAAAGTCTTTTAACACAAGAAAATAGTAACTTAGTCATTTTAAAATTTTCATTAATGGCAAAATCTCAGGAGAGGTCAGAATAATAAAGACTAAATGTTCTACCAGTGTGTAAACATCATGGGAGATCAGTGTAAGTTACCCTTTATATATATATATCCATGTTTATATTTCTTCTGGTTATGATATGCAGTTGTCAGATAAAGTATAAGTAGCTGCATACACCAAAGCCAATACACTTACATTCACGCTTAATGTATACAGCTTTCCTCTCTTATAAAAAGCGCTATGAGGAAGGAGGTTTTGTTGCCTTAAATATTTTGGGTCACTCTCTCTATTAAATTAATATGTAAATATAAATATGGTAAAAATCATAAAAGGACACATTTACTGAGTTGCAGAAGCTGATTCTTTTTTGGCATCCGAGTCTCAATACTGCTCTTTAGACACAAAGTACATAATATACAAGTTGAGAGGTATCTAAAGCTATAGATACCTCAATGCCTCCTCACCAGTGTTTGACTACAGTACACACGCTACACAGACTTCCCATGCCAGGAAAGTGGTAAATAGAATCAGCAATAGCCAGCAGGTACTACTTTTTTGCCATCATACTTTGATGTTTGTTTGTAATCAATCTTAGAAACCCTAATTGGAGAGGGGGGTCCTAAAAATTGGGCTAGGCTTGGTTATGGATAAGCAAGTGTCGGCTTGTAGTACCATGTCCTATATCTATTATCTAGCCATATATTAATTCTCTTTCTATCCAAGATCCTACCTCTCTCATATATTAGCCAAGAAGGCATGCGTGACCCACCCTATACTTAGAGTCTTAGAGCCCTTGTGGGGGAGTGGCCATTGCAAGCATGTATGTTCACACTAGGTGTCCCCTACACACAGCACACAAGTCCATATCAGCAATATGAATCTTCCCTGTAAGTGTTAAGCTACATAATTGGACAGCACAAAAATCACTGGAACACAGTTGTCCATCAATACACACACACACACACACACACACACACACACATATCCAAACATTATGTCCTTTTCTTTTTTTTGAATAATTACTCTACTCTACACACTACACAGTAATACCAAATGTTGTGCAATCTCCTGTCTTCTTCTCCAAATAGCATTCCAAATAAGCAGGACCAAATTTCAATACTATAACATCCCATATGGAAGGAACGCATGTTTTGAGAAGGTTTAGTTGAGTGGTCAAGAGGCCAAATACCTCCTATCCAAACAACAACTCCACAGGGTCCCATCCACTTCATCCATCATTCTAATTCTGTAGATTTTTCAATTCTCTTTACTTCCAAAATGCTCATCACAACACAATTATCATCAACAGGTGTCCCAAATTATCAATATTCACTTGTTCATGTTTTCACGTAAATTTTACTAAGCTACCGTGTACATTCATAGGACTCGCTACTCACTAGATAGCAAAACAGTTGCAAAAGCTTGTATGCATGGAATCATATTGTTGACTTCTAAGATTGTAGAGACAATAGATCAAGGAAAACTATCTATTTCAAGGTAGATTATTGGCCTATAGAATATCTACTGGGGCTAGGTTTAAGTTGGCACACGGCAAAGTTCTCTGGACCACAAAGGAATGGGACATGGATGGATCCACACAAATGAAATGTTAGCAAGATAAGCACTCGCATGTATGGTGTACCATCCAGACAATTTAACAAACAATCAAGCAGACACGTGCATTACTTTTCTTCTTTTTCTATTTCTTCCTTTAATTTGTCTATGCAATGCCAATAACAATATTTGGCAAAAGTTTGAAAGAGAGAAACTACTTTAAATACACAATGGGAAGTTTGTAAGGTAACGGCACCACAAAAAGGTACCACAATCTTTAAACAGTGAACTTGATTTGTTCTAACAAGTAACATATGCAAAATTCCTGAAAATAAGACCCACCATCTTTCTGACTTGTCTTTTCTATAAATCAAGGACAAAGTTATTTCGAAAGCCAATAAATAATAAGAAATAATGTACAAGCTGCAATGACGGCAGACAGAATGAGAGTATCTCTTGATCGCTTTCTCCTAATTGAACCTGTAACCACAGCAAAAAGATTAATGAAAACTAATTTTAAAGAAGGGGAACTCAGTCAAATAATGGCTTCAAGAAATTACCAAGTAAACCACGTATAATAGGAAATTTATCGCTTAGTAGCTTCACTTTCCCTTGAACATCACCAAAAAAAGCCCTCTGTGAACCCAAGGCTGCCCTTGTAGATTGAGCTTGACTAATCACATCATCCATCTGCATAGAAGTAAACTCAACACCGTGTTTAAATAACAAAAAGAAAAAACTTCTCACAGAGATTAGCAGCGAATCAAGTAAAGTGCAATTGTTGCTTTCAAGAATGATGCGAAAAGGTCCCTCCTCTCCCTCTAGATCAATTCACTAAATTTGTCAACTTTATCAATCAATTACGTCTGAATTTTTCTTTCCTCCTTTTTCTTTTTTCTTTCTCTCTTTTGTAGATGAATCAAAATTTTCCAAACTTTGTTTCACAAATCAGTTAACAGCTTTTCAAAATGATTATTTATAAATAACACAACATACACTAATTTTTTTCATTTTTCCAAACCACTCTATTAACCAGGCCAAACCTTTTACAAGAATGATCTGATTAGAGCAAACATAACTTAACCTAGTAAACTGGTTTGTGCAGGTTAGACTAGTAAATAATAATATCAACACCAGCTTGATTCTTACTTCTTTCCTTAAAAAGGCATGACAATCTGAGGCAAGATCAAATTACATTTAGTGTAGAAATTTCTATTCAAACACCCATAAATTATTTTCTGGACAATTCATCTTTTGTCAACCTCAACATTGGATTAAATGTCAATACTATTCTGTGGTTCATTCAAAAACACAAGTTGATCAAATATGCAGAACTATTATTACATTGACATCACATTATAATTATAGTTCTATTTTAACACTTTATTGATAGAAAAATAGGCTTTTGAATCAGATACCTACCATATCCGATCAACTTGGTATTTGGTGTGCATGATCACAATAAAAATATTGAATCTAATGGTTAGTTTGACAATATTTGAGTCCTACAGATATCTATTATTACACAAGGTGACTTCCTATTATGCCTCTTTAAATTAGTCTAGTTATCTCGCTGCATGTAATGATTGGGATGGGATCAGGTAAAATTGGTAACAGTCTAAGCCCGCCAAAGTAGAACCCCTCATTAAACTCTTAACACATATAAGCTATGTCACATTGACTGAGCTATTACTTTTAGGTATTGGGTATGTGAAATATCAGTAAACTTCAAATTAGTTGTAATATTATATTTAAACACATTATTTCTAAAAAATTAAACAAATTTATTCAATTTAAAAGTACACCTAGAGAAGGAAAGGTGTCCGTTTATCTTTTTGTTTGGTTGGGTGAAAGGAGTAAAAAGAGGTGACACCTCTCTATTATTTGGTAATCTGGAAGGAAAGAAGAAATGATGAGGAGTAATAATGTCGCATTATAATATATAAATACTTATCCTTCTCTTCCCTCCTCTCTTCCGTCCAATTCTGGAGGGATGAAAAATGGTGGGGAAGATGGCTCATACATCTATTCCTTCCCTCAAAATCTCCCTTGCACCAAACAATGTAGACTTGTTCCATCCATCCTCTCTTTCCTCCCTCCCCTTCCTTCACTCCTACCAAATGCAGCATTAATAATGTTATGAGATTATGCAAGCATATACTAGTCTTAAACATTTTTACCATGTGGACTATCTGTTTACATCAATTGCCTCCAGGTGGTGTTATGTTGTTTGTGTGATCAGCTTTATGTGATTAGTCACAAATATTGAAACCATGTTTTTCAACAGTACAATGATAACATTATGGAAGTTCAACAAAAAAAGCAACTTAACAAATATATAATGGAAATATATCAAAGAGCAGTGAACTGAGTGAAGTATTACATGAGCAATGCTTCCATGTATGGCAAAAAAAGCATCTTAACAAATATATAATGGAAATAGATCTAAGAGCAGTGAACTGAGTGAAGTATTACATGAGCAATGCTTCCATGTATGGCAGCTCTCTCCCGTAGTAACTGCATTCTTGGAGACATACTACCAGATGCCTGCATAAAGGCGGATCTTAGCTTTAAGAAACAACAGTGGTGGTAATAATAAAAGTTTAATAAAATCTCGCTCACCTTGTACTCACTGATATCATCTCTTACAGAACTGAGAAGCTCAGCATGTTCTCTCATTGAGTTTATATTCCCCTTGGTTCGTCTAAATTCCTAAAAGAAAAACATGATATTTGGTCAGTGGCCAAAAGGAAAAATCCAACTACTTAGTTAAGGAAATACAAATGCCTATACAGCAGTAAAAGGTTAGTGTGCAGGCAGCATAGTTGAGGGTTTCTAGCTCCTCCAAGAAATTGTACTGAGATAGAACTACAAGAAACACTCTTAAAAACTACCAGACTAACATCAGCATATTGTGAGATCGAACTTCCAAATATCAAATAAATATACACAAAATAGTCTTAGCAATAAGATGTAATTCAGGATCCTAGGTTGGGCTAGGACTTTAGAGTGAAATGCTGCTGGGAAAATACCAAACTAACCTTATGAAGCAGAAAATAATGTATTTCCAGGGCCTATGCTGGTTCTAGAGAAGCAAAAGCCAAACATTTCTTGTACTTTCTTCATGACAAAAAATAGGCAACTGTGAAATTTCTATGAGCATTTCTTGAGTGCCCAAAATATATCCAATTCCCATCATTAAGCTCACTATATAAATCTACGCGTATTATATACTTCCCAAGCCCATGAAAGAGCATGCTCATTTGGGAAGGGCTAAATTTAATAAATGAGGAATTACCAACCCATCAGATCTGCAGAGCATTTATAAAAACAAAACAGACGTTTATGCTCTCCAAAACAAAACAAAAACAAAAAAACATGAGATTGTACGCTGCCATGTTCAAAATAATATTTTTTATAACTCAGCGAGCACAAATTTCTTCTGTGGATAAGAAGTAATTTATAAAATTATTTGCTGTAACAAAGCAAATGAAAACAATTATTAGTTTTGCGCATTACAAGAAATGCAAGTATATTGATCATACAAATCTTTACTTTTTATGAGGGCACGGCCACATGGGACCAGAAAAACAACTAACACTGATCTAAAATACTCATATGGACACCAAACTTCACAAAATAAATTTAGACCCTTCTAGGCCCAAGCCATGAGCAAAAAGTAAGGAACAGGAGCAAAAGGGGCAAGAAAACAAATGACCGAGCTGCACAGAAACTGCTCATTCAGGAATATTTTGCAAGATAGAAACCTGAGTTGGACATAAGACCAGATTGCAGGGCCAAATATATTTCCAGCTGAGCTAGGGATTACTCTTTTTCAGTTCAAGGTCTATATAGGAAAAAATAGGTCAACTAGGAAACCTGCCCCACAGCTAAGTGAGACGGATTCTGGACTTACATTTTCCCCCACAGCCAAGTGAGAAAGGTTTTGGATTTGCATAATGCCATAATCAGAGTTGGTCTACAAGGGGGTGTAACTTTAGAACTATTCTCAGCTTCAGTTAATTCAGGTATTACCGTATTACAAGTTTAAACAAGTTTTAGCAATTTGTTTCCATTATGGTGCTCTAGTATAAATGCAGAACTACTGAAGAGTCAAGTCCCAAGTTGTAAAAACTAAAAACCAATCCAACACCATAGAAGACAAATATGGTTCTTTCAAACTACAACTAGTAGGATTATAGCATTAGCAATATTTAGCATTTTTAGTCTTCTATTTAAAAGGAGATAACTATATTTATGGTGCACTTTCTAATTTAGTATTCCAAAATGATATTGTTCAGTTAGCAGATACAGCACATGATGATTTCCTTTTATTATTTCAAAAATCAACAAGGAAAACATGTAGAAAATTTTCCATTGCATCTTTATGTATCATATCAAAGAATTTTGAAGAGACACGTGTTTCCAGAAGAGTTGTATGAGGCACAGTCATTGCCCAATTAATAGCATCAAGGAAATAAATAGAAGCTTTACACACCAGTTCACTAGTTCTAATTCACTACTACGGTACACCAGTGGCTTCAGCAAAGCCTGCTCATTAATGTAAATTGTGACTGCATTGTGTAATAATTTGATATTAGCAATTAATAACTATTGATGCAAAGTAAAAAAAAAAAAGTTCAAAGGTAAGAGCTGCACTGGAAATTATGAGCATTAGATCATCGAACATGCAACGTGTAAATAAGTTTAAGAAGTTCCTTAGTAGATTATGAAGTGAAAAAAATTTTCTGAACTGGCAAATGTTCAGGATAACGAGATATCACCAAAATAGGAATTGCACAACAATGGAATTGAACCTGGGTAAACTCGTGAAGTATGTCCCTGTGCCTTGCAAGCTTTTGGGTAACTGAAGTAGTAGGTGCAGCAGATGCAGCACATCGACTCATAGCATCATTGGTATCCAGTAATTTCTCAAGCAAAGATTGAATTTCCATTTCCATGGACTTCCATGACCTGCCGGATCCAACAGTTGGTGACCCGCTATCGACATAACCTGAACCCATATATATAATCAGAAGAAAGGCAGAAAGCCTTGCCAAATGTGGAAGATGTGAACCAGTAATAACCCATAAGCTACATCGTTGTGTTGCTGCATTTTGCTCCACTTGACTTATAAATTTAGCAGCAGTTAATTAAAAGCTACCCAAAATTATGATAATAATATCCTTATCAGTTGATTGCAAAATCAACAAAAAACACATCAAAATGTTTTAGTTACAGCTAGTAAACAGGAAAAACAATTCTGCATCTGCAAACAACATAAACTCATAGTTATAACTAAGGATCAAATTTACGCCAATGTCTATCATGTGGTCTGGATTAACCATGGTATAAGTGGTCAAGATGAGAGAAAAAAAAATGTTTTCAAGGCTAAATAGTAATTCATTACATCTAAAATTTTAGATATGTATCATTTCATGATTACTGTGTCAATATGTATTATTTAAAAATCCTAAATCAAATTGCCAATGTGTTCATTTTTCTAGGATTTTTGCTTTTTCTTATTTTAAAAGATTTGGAGAATGTTATTGTAAATAGATCACTATTTAGTTTCCGCTAAATGATGTTTTATTTTTCTCAGCTGACATGTGGATTCAAGGTTTAGGTTTTGGTTCGAGCATTTTAGGTCCTTCCTCTACTTTCTTTTGCTTCGCAACATCACAAGGGCACCTGCCCCATGGTCCTTGCACACACTATTTCTAAGTAAAAAGAGGAATCTGGTTGGTAAAAATCTAAAATTTGTCGAAATGGATCCAGATAATGATTAGGTTGTTTGTATTGGATAGGCAAATCTTCTTGGTTTCACACTTAAAGAACAACTTCAGAATTAAGGAAGAGGTGATCAGTGTATTCCCCTGCCTTCTTCCACATAAAACACATGTTAATAGAAAGAACCTTGAAATTTATTACTTATGCAAGTAAATATCCAAGTGGAAGCAAATAGGCATTAGGTCAAGAGCACTTGGAGGATGCCTTATGAATACGATAGTTTGGGACATGTCAAAGCAGATGGTAGTGCAAACTTATCATCTAAGAAAACATTTATTGTGGAACTTATCAAATATATATATATATATATATATATATATATATTGTGGAATAAGAAATGGATTCATAACTACATTCAAAATTTTCTAGTGGCATCTTTCAAATGGTTGGATAATGCATTCAGAGTTTACATGAAGGCTCCTTTAGATTGGAAAGGAACCTCGATGAGGGCTTTATGGTACCTCGTTTCAACCCTTTCAAACAGAAAATTGAAGAACAAAAAAATTAAGGCGTGCTTGGAATAACGTGATTTGACAGAATTTGGATTTTGCAATAGAATTCCGATTGTTGGAATGGATTGAGTAGACAATGGGATAAGATTTAAAGGGTTTCAAATATTAAAATGTAGTATTTTTAAATCTCATGAAAATGGTCAGGTTTCTGGCGTTTGGAATTAAGTAAACCAATTTGCAGTTTATCCAACTTTATCCCCATTTTAGCATCTTAAATTCTAGCTCATTTCAAATCCTTTGAAATTCCTTCAACTTTTTGACGTCCAATTCCCAAAAGGTTTTGGTTACAAAGTAAAAAGAATTTCCAATTTCTCCTCTTTTGCATCTAAGTCAAAATGAAAGGTCATTACTTCCCCATGTGTTTTCTTTATAGTCAAAGCTTCCAAGTAGATTACTAACTACGAATGCTTTTACGAAGTTTCATAACCCAAAAGAGACCTTCAAAAGTGAAGAATAAAGTAAAGTAATTTTTTCCTTATAAGCAATGCAATTATAGAAACGTCATGCGCATGTGTGTGTGTATAAGGAATATATATATATTGGGAATTCGGGGTCAGCAGTTCAATTCAGTAAGATCTAGACAAATCACAACAATGTCAATTACCAGGGACAATTTCTAACTCTTGGCTTAGTTGTTGTAAATATAACAGAATAAGATCTAAGATTCAGAAGTAAACATACAAATAACATATATAGAGAGAGAAAAAAAACCTCCTTGAGTCAATCTGGCGCCCAGTTTAGCATAGGAAGAGAGCTTGACGTCGAGATCGCCCTCGATCTTGCGAGCCTCCTTCCTGAGTTCCTCCCAACCCGACTCCTGTAACAACTCCGCCATTCCCACCCGGATCTCGATGGATCCGAACCTTTAACTCCTCCTTTATCCTCTTCGTACTCAAGTGTTCTTTGCTCTATTATTTCTACTTCTCTTCTCTACATCTACATGAAGAGACGGTTATTTTTTCTGTTATTACAGTTGGAACCAAATGCCCATTCAATCGCACTGCTCTGCACACCTGCTTAGCTTCTTTCCTCTGTTTTCGATCGGCTTTACATACGCGGAGAGACATTTGAGATTTGGGATCCTCTGGGTTAAATTACCATTTGTAACCCTTGTTTTGTTTTTTCAATATAGAATTATTTATTTATTGCAAATTATTCAGGCATACACTTTTTTTTTTATTTAAAAATCCGTACATTATTCTCTCAAAGCAGCCACGTCTAATTATTATTTATTTTTTTCCTCTAATTATTATTATTATATATTTTTTTTTATCTACATATCTAAATTTAACAATTGAAAAATAAATCATGTTATCACTAGTTAACTTACTAAATGTGTTATAGTTTTATGTACAATTTTCTTCTAAAAAAAAATATGATTCAAAAGGAAAATAATTTTCAAAATGTAACTTTTAAATGTATTAAAATGTATTAAAGTAGATATTTAGTATAGGAAAATTCACTTATCATCTAAGTTTGAAAAAAATTAGGTTTTCTTTGATTTTCAATTCAATTAAGCATACATTTAAAAAAAAAAAAAAATCAATTAAAAATTATTATTATAGTAGAAATTGATTTGCTTTCAATTTAATGTTTTGTGAGATGGATTTTTTTTCATTGTTATAAAGTTTGCTTCAAACTCAAATACTTTTATCCCTAATCACATAAAAAGTAAAATCTAACTAATAATAGGTCAGATGTTATAGAGAATGAAAATCATGTTATCAAAAATATTAGAATTAAGAATTCTTTGATACATGGACTCTTTTGTAATTAAATTAAAAAATAAAAAGAAAGAAAGAAAAGAAAGTGGAGCGACAATTATATATATATATATATTTATATATATATTGAAAGATAAAAGGTAATTGAATAAATAGAAAATATGTACAGACATAAAGTTAGCCTGAGGAGGCTAGGACATACGAATTACAAAAAAGAACCCAACCCAAATAGAAGAACAAAACCCAGCCCATAAGAGGCCCAACATGACAGTTAGTCCCAAAGCAAGCAAACATGACAGTTAATCCCACCACAATCCGGTAAAACAGCCATTGGGTAGCAGCAAGGTGGAGCTGAGATGATCTTCTACACCAATCATCCATATTTTCTAAACAAGGGAGAAGATATGTAAATAAGATTCCTTAGAAATATACTTTATTAAAAAGATAAATATACATACTTTCCTAAATTACTATTTTTAGTAGAAACATTTTTCTTCCGATAATGAGGCCCGATATAAAATACGACCTATTCGAACCTCAAAAATGCCTAAAATAGACTTTAAAATGAAAATTTGAAACTCAAAATTATAGAATGGTTTCAAAAGTCCGTAATTGTTCAAAGGAACTAAGATTTATGGGGTAATTGCCCTTTTATAGTGAGAATTGTGGTTCTTACTCAGAGAATCCTTGGGATTAGTTTTGATCGATCCAAATGGATTTCGATCAATTGAGATGAGCTTTGACAGATCGAAATAGAAGATGAAAAGCCATAAATTCACACAATCAATCGAACTGGGTTTCGATCGATCAAAACTTCATTGAAAATGCAACAAATAATGGAAAGAGTAAACTAAATAGGTGTAGCAAATAGGATCCGGCAACGAAAGTTTAGCATTCAAGAACTTTGTAAATAAGGGAGTTCGCTGAAATTCTTTTCTTCTTGAAGATTCTGCGATTTCTTTCTACCCATATGTTGTAGACAAGTGATGTAAATGTCAGTTATGAGATATGAAATCCAGTATTTAATTTATAGTTCTATCAGATTTAATTGTTGTAGTTTTATATTATGCTCTGGTATTTAAAGTTAAAACTATTATAATGATTTTTTTTTCCCCTCTTTGCAGAGTAATTTAATATCATTGTTAGTATTACGACATCATTGTTGTAGGTAAATTGAATATTGTTATTCTTAATCGTAATGATTGAGCGGTGTCTCGAATATTGTTGTTCGGAAACGCAATACACTGATAGAGCGCAAACTCGAATATTGTTATTCTGAAGCGGTTGTATGTCGATGAGAGCTAGTTTGGGTTTGTTAATACTCCTTTCAATGTTTTTGTAATGAAGCAGGCAACGCTTTTATTTCGGTACATGATAAAATACCATAAAGCAGAATACTACTAGTTTGTAACGTATAATGTATAATAAGGTTGGAGTTGGGATAATATGACTGGAGTATGCGTCCAACAGAGAATTTTGGAAACATAAACACCACACAAGAAGTAGAAAGTTAAGTAGAATAATATATACTAAACTCTTTAAAAGTCGGGGTAATATTTTATAAAAAAAAATTTAAATTTTTAATTGAAAAGTGATTCAAACTATGCCACTCATGAAAATTGCATTTTGTAAAAACATGAGCATGTCTCAGATTGGTCTTTAATTTTTTTCAACCAGATCTCTAACTTAGTTCAGAAAAACATGCGACTACCTCTCGAACTAAACTTATAGTATTAATGAACGGTTTGGGTAAGATTCTAAACAATATAAAGGGTAGCCCTAGCTGAGAGACGTAATTCACTTTTAAAAAATAGAAAAACACTTCTTTTTCTTTTCTTTTTTTTTCTTTTCGTTTTTTTTTTTTTTTTTTTGAATGAATAGGTCTTATTCCCTTATGTGATAATTACATTTCTCATCCATTAAATGTCTGGGATCCATTATGAAAGACACTGGTTTGATTTAGGTTCTCAAATTAACTACTTCATGGAGATTCTTTGCAATGCCTTCTTGAAGATATTACATTACAGAAGTCACGCAATGTGTAAATGATGAGTGATGGTTGTCAATAATATTAATGAGAGGATGAAAGGTTGAAAAATATTGCTTTCTAGAATGAATAAAATTTATTTTATCAAGAAATATTTAAGTGATTAGGGATTATATGATCTGACTAATCACAAGCTATCACGTAATTAAATATATAACTTTATTTAATATATTAATTACTTGTGATTAAATGAAAATAGATGATCTCTAACCATCTAATAATTTTTTATATATATCTTATCGTGTTACAAACACACGTACACACATAGATATTATAAACTTTAATTGAAAACCCATACACCAATACGGACTCTTTAGTGATAGACCGATAGTTCAACACTCTTTTACTAATTTCAGATTCGTAAAGGAACTCATGTCTCTTTATGGTTGAACGAAAATTAAAGTGTTGTCGTTGGCCTAATCACACGCAGCACACTATCATTCTAGCCCAATAAAAATAAATAAAAATGCAATAGAAGATATGATTTCGGCTTCAATTAATTAAATCTTTATCACCTAAGTAAAAATATTAAGTGATGATACTTGCACCGAATCAAATGATCTATTTCCCTGACCGAATCTATGTGGCAGAATACATGGACTCTATTAATTAATGTATATTTAAAAGATATTTGGGAATGCACAAGTTTTTAGACAAAATTACCCTTAGATTTTCAGCATATTTCTCATCATTTCCTATTCCCAAAACCTCCATAGAAGAAGCACCCCAGCGGACGACTTTATCAACCAAATCAAGCCCTAAACTCAAGCTGGTAGTGGGGACTTTTAGCATATGGGGCGGTGGCGGTGGCTTCTTGTTTCACTGGGGTGCCATAGACTACGCCGGTGGTTATGTAATTAATCTTTTTTCAGAGAATAGTTTGTTTTAAGCAGCATGCTCGTCCATAACTATATACTTTATATGAAAAATTATTGATTTTTAAATAAAGTCACTTAAAATAATTGAATTGAATATGTATATATATAAGGAGGTTGGTTCCAGATCGACGAAAAGGAACAATGTGTTACTCATGGCAGGTTTCAAAGGTGGAGATCCATACAATTCATACAGTGCCAATATCGACCCCTCCATTGTTGTCCTCACATATGCTTAAACACCAAGAAGTTGTCAGTATATTCGGTAGGATGATAGTCGTTTATATATGTATATATGGGTACTATAAAATAGAAAGATAAAAGAGGTGAAAGAAGAATAATTTTGCCCAACAGTGTCCCCATATTTTGAAAGGGTACTTTTGTCTAAAAATATTTGTGCCTTTAATGCCTTATTAACTTAATAGAAACACTAACACAAATGGTAAATTTTATCGACTAGTGCCACATAGATTCTATCAAAGTAATCGGTCAAATTCATTCGTGTAAAATTCATTTTTCAAAAATATTTTACTTTAGTAAGTGTATTAATATTTAATTAGTTAGTAATATCATATCATTAATATAATCGAGGCAATAAAATATTTATGATAAAGTGCAAAGTACTCCTTGTCATTCAAAAAGCCTCCTTAAAGATTGAAATATCTAAAATTTATTTAAGAATAAAAAATTAAAAAAAAAACTTATTACAGGATGAGGGAGAAATTATTAAGAATATTTTAGAATTTTTATTTTTAAAAAAATTTATGAATAATTTTCATTAACAGTATTAATGAATAATTTGTAAATATTTTCAGATGCTAGAGACTTATATGTACATAATAAATAATATGGATATTTTTTAAAAAATATTTTTATGATTTTATATATATATATATATATATATATATATATATATATATATATATATATGTATTAATTTTACTATTTATCCTATATTGCCAAAAAAAATTAATAACAATAATAAAATTATATATATATATATATATATATATATGTATTAATTTTACTATTTATCCTATATTGCCAAAAAAAAATTAATAATAATAATAGAATAAAATTATAGCAACTATTAGCATACCTTACACAATTCAAAAGAAATTGTACGATCAGTGCAACATAGATCCATATACCTGTACGTCTTCACTTTCAAGTACGACTCACGTGTTTGACAGTGGGTGAGACTTCATCTTCATTCAAAACAATATATCTATATATATATATTTATATATTTATATTTATATATATAGACACACACACACTCGCTCGACTTTGAAAAAGATCGAACACGATAAAAACTTATTCCATTCATTATCGTTTTAAATAATGTGATGTATATGGGAATTCAAATAATTTGACGGGTTCAAGAAGGAGGCTTCTAAACCAAGAAGGTTAGGTAGACAAATATATTATAAATTAGGGCAAAATATAGAAAATCCTCTTCAATTTGTAACTTTTTTCAATAAACCCTCCTTGTCTAATTTTTTATCAAAGATTCTCTCTCGATTTGTAACCCTTTCCAATAAATTCCCCTTATATAATTTTTTACCAAAGAATCCCCTCAACCATTTAAGGAGGTAAAATAGTTGATTTTTGGACCAAAATGTCCTTTTATTTAAATCTTAATTATCTCGAATTTCAAACATTTATATCTCACAAACCGTACATCCAAATATTGTAAATAGTATATTCACGGAAAGCTTGTAAAACAAGAATTCCAGAAATATAAGATTTGTTCAACAAAACTACATACCCAGAGAGAAATAGATAATCTAAAAATCTACTGCAAGAATCTTATTTTATTTTATTTTTTTATAAAATACTCAGATTATTTGCAAGAAAATTTTAAGAATTATTCATTTTCTTATGAAGCATAATGTATAAAAAAATTAGCCCTAATAGAGACCGAATATTCATTTTTAAAGTGTGAGCCTATAAAAGAATAAAAATACTTTGACGCAAAATATAATATCTCATGAAATCAATCTCTGTTGGAGCTAAATTTTTTTATATATTTGGCTTCATATGTAAGTGAATAATTCTGAAAATTTTCTTACAAATATCTTGAGTATTTTATTTTTTAAAACAAAATAAGATTATTAGAGTAGATTTTTAGATTGCCTATTTCTCTCTGGTTATGAAGGTTTGTTTTACAAATCTTATATTTCTAGAGTCTTTATTTTATAAGCTTTCCGTGCATATATCATTTACAATTTTTAAATTTACGATTTGTGATATATGAATTTTTGAAATTCGGAAAAATTAAGATTTAAATTAAAGGGTATTTTAGTCCAAATATCAACTATTTTACCCCCTTCAGATAGTTGAGAGGGGTTCTTTGGTAAAAAAATTAGATAAGGGGGATTTATTGGAAAAATACTACAAGTTGAGGGGGGTTCTTTGATAAAAAAAAAATAGAAAAAGGGGGTTTACTGAAAAATGTTACAAGTCGAGGGGGGGTTTTCTGTACTTTGCCCTATAAATTATGAAAAATTGCAATCTTTTACAATTATTTATGTTTATCGTCTTTAGAAATTAAAAGAGAAACAAAGAACTCTGTATATTGTATTAATGTGTATATAAAATGGGTCTATATAGCAAAGATTATGCATGATGAATAGATACACCATATATATATATATATATATATGGTATATATATGATAACTAAATATATTCTAATCTTATAGAATTACCTATGTATAAAATTACATATATGTGATATATTCTATAATATAATAATAATATATCTTATATATGATTAGAATATATTTTATAATATAATAATAATAAATTTTACAATATAGTCCTGAACTTGTACCCAACCCAATAAATAGATTCTATAATAAATTAATTTATCATTTATATATTATTTTCAAATCACATTAACTAGCTATGCCAAATCCTAAGTTCTAAAATTTCACACACACCAAGTCAAGACTCAAGAGCCAAGTGGAGGAATCCATGGCATTCTTGTAAGCAAGTTAGTAGTCTGTCAATAATTAATTAAATATATTATTTATACATGTATATGAGAGAGGTTGTACCCTTAGAATGAATAGTCACATATAAAGAGTTGTGTCGGTTGATGGAACCAACACATCTCTTCACCTATGAATGAAGCGGTCCCAACCCACACTATATATATATGCGTAAAAGGCCTTGGAATCCATTATCCAGTTTTGCAGACATAGGAGAGGGTTGAAGATCGTTTCCGCTGTAATCTCTTCAAATTGAGTTACTATATCTGGTATGTCTTCTTCTTGTTAAGTTTATGCATTTGATCCATGAATTCTATTTATAATGAAATTTCTTACATGTGGTATTAGAGCCAACATGGACTCTAATGCATAAATTTAATTTATTTATTAACAATATATTGTTAATAGTATAGTATGAAATTTATATGCAATACATGTTTGAGATGGAAAATGACACAGATATATATGTATATATATACTCTGTTTTTCATATATACGCATATTTACACACTATGTATGCGTGAAAGTATCAAATATCTTAGTACAATTATATTATATTACAAACATGTCTGCCCAAGATCTTCAAAATTTATGTGCATACAAAAATATTGATATTCATATATATTAATATATGTACGTTATTATTTTGGGACAAATATTTGTACAATAAGATAATGTATATGCATGTACTGAATATGAAATACATGAATAGTTTTTATACAATTGTTATCATAGTTGTTTTAACGTGGATGTGTTTGATAACAACGTGAATGTGTTTGACAATAAAGTAAATGTCATTTTGGGACAACATTTTTTATTTTGGGGTGTTGATGACAACAAAATGAATATTTTCCTACACACGCAGTTATTTATTATAACTGAATTCTCTCTAATTTGTTTAGAATGAATAACTCAGAGATTCCTATTTAGAAAACTAAATAAATTTACTGTAATGTTATATTACTGTAATGTTACTGTAATATTAGACAGTAACATGAATGTGACGTAAATGTAATTTCTTCTTTGGTATCCATACATATCACGTTAGACATATCTGCACAAATCTTTAAGGGATGGTTGTAAGTGAAACAGTACCATGGCAAATTGTTTAGGTTACAAATATTCTCAAAAGTCATAATTTATGGAGTTCAAATTAACAGTCATGTCGTTTTGGATTTGAACCAACAGACATGTCTTTTTAGGTTTAAACCAAACCGACATATATATATATATATATATATATATATATATATATATATATATATATATATATATTTGGATTTGAACCAACAGACATGTCTCTGTACCTAGAGAGTCATGCATGTTGCATGCACCGATACATAGGCTTTGTGTCTATGCACCAAGAGTTATATGCATGGTATTTTAAAGGTGTTTTGCTATAAACTCAATTAGAGTGTGGGTGATTGTTCTAAAAAATAATTACATGACTGAAATAAGATTCATAATTCAATTTTAGTCCCAATATTCTTTTTATAGCATGTATAAATTGTATAAAGCTTGAGATCTAATTTTGTGCCTTAGTAATCTTTTATAAATATTAATTAGTTATGTCATCTATCACTATTTAAATATTTTATATCTTTAATGATATACATGGCATAATTAATGATTACATATTTGGTCTCATAGTATATATGAATTGTGAAATTATACATGTTATTGAAATTATATACATAATTATGCATGTGCCTTATGTTCATATTATTGCATAATATGTATATGTATATGTTTGATTCATTCAGGAAAATTGAATCATATTTTGCAATTTTAAGCACAAGTGTCATTAAGTTTGATCGGGTGTTTAGTCACTAAAGTGGCACACTCGTGAAAATTTTAATGATATTTGTAATTAATGGCAAAATTTTTATTTTATTAAAGTTAAAGGATTGTGTCGGCGCTTAGTAAAGACGAGCAATGATCAAGCCCAAACGTGGGTTATTGAATTTGTCCAACTAAAAGGATTGAAATAATTAGTGTAGAAGACACAACTGATGACTCACTACGCCCAAAGAAGCATAAGTTGTTATTGTATTTTCTATGATTAATTAACTTCAAAGGTGAAAGTTAATTCACCAGTGGGAGACTAATACATGATAATTTTGGCCCAAATGAAAGATTATTATATGTTATGTTGATCCCATTCAAAGTTAATTATTTTGAGGCATTATTTAATTAACTCTAGAAAGTTTAGTTGACCTTCCCATCAATTAAACTATAAATGTATGGCCTTAGTTATTCTCAAAGTCAGTAGGAGTAAAATTCATCTTTAGTGTGAATGTGGATGACAGTGACATTATTGTACATGATATTAAACAATTTAACTTCTCAAGCATTTGAGATGAAGGTCTTGGTGAAGCCTTTTATTGGCATTAAGTTTCACCGAAATGAATCTTATGAAATTCTTGGATTATTAGAAAGAACCTACTTAATTAAAGTTCTGAAAGTATTTGACATATAACACTGTAGAGGTAGAATTGCACCCATTGTAAAAGTTAAGAGATTTGGTAATCCAATTACGAAGAAAATATTTATAGTAGTATTAGGCAAAATGCATTTTTTACGCCTTTGGGAACCTAATGTATGCTCAGGTTTTGTGTGATACCCCTCGGATCCGAGACACGGATTGATCAGGCCCAGGCCCAAACCTGAGGGAATATCAAACAATTAAAGTATTTTAAAACGAACACAGATGACAAAAAGAAACAATAAAGATAGAATAAAGCTGAAAGAAATAATAATAATAAAACCCTTCATGTATAACTGAAAATTGAAACTCCAATCCTCCAAAACTTCAAGGTTACAACTTGGGAATCCACTGATGGACCCCTAACCAAAAGTTCAACTGAAACTGAAAACTGAAAATAGATAATGCTAGAAACATCGAGAGAAGTCCTACGTAATCAGATGAAGGTGAGACTGTCCTCGACAAGCACGATCAAGCTCTAAGGCTGGAACCGTCCTGTACCTGAAAAGAATAATGAAGGAGTGGGTCAGACCCACGAGCAAGTTCTAATCTAACTGCAATTCATACAGCGATCCGATACGCAGATACACCGTAGACACCTCACAATATCTATCTAGTCCATACGTATAAATATATCCACACTAAGGGACATTCACTAGTCTATAATAGGGGTCTCAACCTAAATAGAAGGTAACATGCGAATACGCACCCAAAGGTGGGCATGAGTACCTAGACCAAACAGGGTACACCTTAACCTATTATAACCAGCTACGCATCCACTACATATACGCACCCTAACCAATGAGTCTGAGACTCAAGCTCAACTCGTGGTACCATAAACATATATATAAAGTCCGTCCAAATCCAGGGTATGTAATTCAACTATTTATTAAACTGACATACAATAAACCAACTAGTTAGTCACTCAACTTATTCAGTTGATATGACTTAACTACTATCCGTTAATCCAGGAAGTCATCCAACTTGGTTACAGCTGATCTGACTTAGTCACAATTAGGATTCGATATCTTTCAATCCATTCCATTAATCCATTAGGTTAGGTTTATGCGTTTTGAGCTAAACCGTCCCTAGTATGTCACCGTCCCATACCGGTACATACAATCCTCCATATCCATGTAAATTACAACATATATAACAGTTCAATAATTTACAGACCAAAAACCACCATCCAAATAATTGCAGAAAAATATTTAAAGTTTCAGCAATTTAAATCCAAGCATTTAACCATATAGTTGCAGGAGACGATTTAATAAATCAACAACTAACATCCAGAGCATGCATAGACCAAATTTAATATGTCAGGGACTCCATCATGCATGTGAATAGGTTAAATAATCCTATTATTATCCAATAAATTGCTAAAACAATTTCAGAAGATTGTTTAATGTTTCAGCAATTTAAATCCAAGCATTAACCATATAGTTGCAGGAAACGATTTAATAATTCAGCAACTAGCCTCCTAAGCATGCATAGATCAAAATTAATAATTAAATGACCTTATCATGCATTTGAATGCATTCTAAAATAAGTTTTATAAACATATTATATTCCATCAAATTGCTGAAATTTAATTCAACAATTAATTTATCTTCCATTTGTTAACAACATAGGAAGTGCCTTAATTTTTACACTGTTTGTCCCGACAATTTAGAATTAAACCTTAATTAATTTAAGGTCCTAATAACACCCAAATTCAGCCTTCTAATCTCTCTGTGGAACCCCAGAACCAACAGATTAAATCCCATGCTCCAATAGTAAAACACAGTACGTAGAAAACTAAAAAAAAATTAAAACAAAACATAAAATGAAAAGGGAGCCTGCTCCAAATTTTGGGAGAAGGCTCTTTCAGCCTAGAGCCTGCTCTACTTGTTGTGGGAGCCAACTCCCACTTCTATGGAGCCGGCTCTCACCTCCTTTGAAAGCCTTCAGTCCCCGGTGCTTCGTTTCAGCTTTTGTGCTCTTTCTCCGGCTTATTCCTATCACTCTGTTAGTTTTTAAAACTAATCTTAGGTGTCATATTAATACCTAGTAGCATCCCAATGGCTTGATAACAACAATTAAAATCAATTACAGAGATTAAATTTGCTACCGAACTAACTCGCGTTAGGAACAAAACTGAAACTCTAATTCTATTCCAACCTCTCTGTTCCTCTTCACAAACTGATTTTAGGAGTCTTATATCATCCCATTAACATCCCCAGGGTTTGTTTACAGAAGATAAAGCAAGAATCGTAACTAAAATCTCAACAGATTTTCATATGCTTTAATGAATAGAACTGGGAGCAACAATACACGAACTGTAAACATATTTGAATTCAATGCAAACAGATCATCAACAAGCATACATTAAACACATAAGTTTCAATTACTAACTAGTTAATCCCTAGAGACTATCTAGGTGCACAGAACACGAGCCAAAGGAAAAGAGGAAGATAAGAACTTGCCTGCAGTTTTGGACTCAAAACTTTGTCGCCGTCGTCCTAACTTCCGGCAACCACTGCAACACTGTCTAGCCTCCTATTACTTCTGTTCTTCCCTTTTCCTAAGCCAAATCTTGAAGCCTCGGTTGGAAACCTCACAAATTTGCTCTGTTCTCTCAAAGCCTCACTCTGTAACTCTCTGTCTCTATGTTACGTGAGTAGGGGTTTTCCAACCCTTAATACAGATACAACTATGTATAAATAGGCGTAAAAGTCCTAAACCCTAAGCTTTGTTTAATTCAGCCAGAGCCCTGAAACTCTAATCAGTCGGCCCATATAGCAATCTAGGTTATAAGATACTCGGCTACATACGCGTAACCTCTTAGGAAACCTTACTGTTTAAAATTAGACCAGTTAGTAATTTATTTTAATACAGTAACTGATACTAATTTAAACTATAATTTAATCTAATTAAAATATTTATATAAACCAATTTACACATTAGAATGACCAACTAATCCAATTACAGAAAATACACATATAACTAAATACACAACCCAATTAAAGAAAAGAAGAAACAATTAACGAAAAAAAAATTCATAATTAAACAATTAAAACACTTAAACAATAAATGCCAACTAAATACATGTCACATAAAATTAATAAATAAAAATAATTAAACCAAATAATCACGCAAAAATACAATAAAAATAATAATTAAATGCCGAGACTATCCTTTTAAAATTAGGGGTATTACATTTTGCATATGGTTAATTATAATATAGCATTTGCTAGTTAAACAGATATCACAGTGATCCTAGTTTGGATCTATAGTACGCGGTAAAGAAATTTATAAGGTATCTGCAAATAATTAAGAACCATATCTTTTTAGGAGTGGTGAAAATTGACTTTGCTGGTTGTCAGGACAGTATACAAATCCACTTCAAGTATTGTTTTACTATTATGATAAATTATAGAAGTGTAGTTTATTTGCATGTTATAAGGCCACATTTCATGCTTTATAAAATATCAGTTTTGGACTTTAGGTCAATACTGCTACAATCTTATATTAAAGAAACAACAACAGTTCAAGTTGGTCTAAAATATGACCGTTAATACCTTGTTGTGAAATAGAGGATACAGAACCAGCTAGTGTCTGATTGAGCACATTGATACCCAACAAAAGATTATTGATCCCATAACTAAAGGTTTGCCGCTAATGTTGTGTAGTAAGTATGCAAATTTCTTTTTGACAACATTAATTTACTTAGTTAGTGGGAGGTTGTATTTGGCTCAGGTAAAGACAATTTTATTTTGTGATCACAGTTATTATCCTCATTTACTAGATTTTTCATATTAGTGCACGTGTGTATGGAAAATTTTGTGACTTAAGTGTCCTGTTTTGAGACACGGTGTGTCCTTATTGAGACACGGTAGGACCGATGCATGACATAAATATTGTATTGAATAGATGCACATGCAAAATATATATGACATTGGAATTGAGTTTGTTAGTATCAATGACCATTGATGTCTTATATCATTGATGATATAATGACACCCTTGATCCCATATTAGTAAACTCGAAGGTACTCCAAATGGTAGAGGTGTTTCTTATAAATATATGAATTAATTTTTGTCGTACACTTAATGATCATTATGATCTTTAAGTAATCGGAATTAATTATTGTTAGACTAAGTGGAAGAATGTAAGCAAATTAGTAGTCTGTCAATAATTAATTAAATATATTATTTATATATGCATATAAGAGAGGTTGCACCCTTAGAATGAATAGTTACATATAAAAAGTTGTGTCGGTTGATGGAACCAACACATCTCTTCACCTATGAATGAAGCAGTCCCAACCCTCACTATATATATGCGTAAAAGGCCTTGGAATCCATTATCCAGTTTTGCAGACATAGGAGAAGGTTGACGATCGTTTCCGCTGTAATCTCTTCAAATTGAGTTACTATATCTGGTATGTCTTTTTCTTGTCAAGTTTATGCATTTGATCCATGAATTCTATTTATAATGAAATTTCTTACAATTCTTGTCAGGTTTTTGGAGTTTGTCACATTTTAATAACAGGCTTATTAATAAACATTATCAAAAAATTAAAAATTTTAAGTCTATAACCATATACAGTTGACATAAAAATTATAAAACCATTCATATAGTTTTTTAAAATGGAAACTTTTGGTGATTCAAACTTGTAGGGCTGAAAAAACTCAATATTTTATATTCTTTATTATTTTATTTTTTAAAATAAAATGATTTTTATACTTTAAATTATTAAAGCAAGAGTTTTAACGTTAGGAAAATACATATAATATTATAAATCATATAATTTTAAATTTATTTTACATAAACAACACATAGCCTTAAAATATAAAAAATATAAACTTTTCCTTGTGTTTTGGGTTCTTTGAATTACTAGTTATAGTAAAACATTTATCAAAATCCTAAAAAAAAATTGGACTCTAAAGTTGAAACTCACTCCGAGTACCATGGCCTCAAGTATCTTTTTTTGTGCTCATAAAATTTTTTTGGTTGGACTTGGGTTGATCCAGTTAGGCCCACCCAAGTCCCACTTATGTGGCTTTAAATTATGTGGCTTTAAATTTTGTTTATATTCTGTGTTACAAACTTTTAAACTTGTTGTTTGATAACTCAATTAAATGCTTATAACGTGCCACAAAAACGATAAGCACCACTTTATTACAATAGGTAAATTTTTTATGTGATTAAGCGTTATTTGAATATAACAAAAAATAATAAGTACCACTTATTATGAGGGTAAAATTTTAAGTGACAAAAATATTACTTGTTACTTAACTTTGTTTGGATACATAAGAAAGAAAAGAAAAGAAAGGACTTATGAAAGAAAAGAAAAGAAATGATAGCAATAATCTCTATTTATGTTTGGATGGATAGAAGAGAAAATAAATGAAATGATAATATTCTTGTTTAGATATGATAGATGAGAGAAAAGAACAGAAATAATAACAACCAAATTACTATCATATCCTTTTAAATGTGAAATAATAAATTTCTCTTTTTAATTGTTGATGGCGCTTTTGGAATTATGAAAATACTACTTAAACACTAGCTATTCTTTCTCTCCCTATCTTCTTATTTTTGGAGATAGGAAACGAGCGCTTTTGGGATTATGAAAATGCTGCTTAAACACTAGCTATTATTTCTCTCCCTATCTTCTTATTTTTGGAGAGATCTCCCTATCTCTCCTTATCATTTCTTTTCTCTTATTTTAAACCATCCAAACACACTTAAGCTTTATCATTTCTTTTCTTTTCTTTCCCTATCCCTCCAAATCATCCCATCCAAATGCACATTTAATGCTGAAAATTTTAAAAAGGAAGTTGATATTGTCGCTCCACTATTCTCTGCACTTCACTCTCTCTTTTGTTTAAAAAAAATTACGAAAGAGTTCCTAAATTATAAAATACTTGGTTCTTACATCTTTAATACCATAATTGCCCTTCTTTAAAAAGTCTTTCATTTCAATTTATTCATCTTCTTTCATTTGTTTAGTTTTCATGCATCATTTTAGTTTAGATTGTAGTATTATTCTTTTCTCTTTTTTTTCTCTTTTTTTTTTCTTTTTTTTTTTTTATGCCAAGAAAAGAGAATTATAAACCAAACATTATATACCCACAATATCAAACCAATCTTTGTCAAAAAAAACCTCTTACTTCCTTAGGGCTAAAGTTCATAACTCATGAGCAACACAATCAATGCTCTACCGATGAAGAGGAATTTTTAAAATTTTGAATTTTTTTTTAGTCCTAACTTTCATAAATTTATATAATAAACTAATATTATATATATATATATATATATATTACTATGTTGTTTATAGGGGTGGCAAATTACGACACCACGCGCCAACACGACTCGAACACAATACGAGATAAACGGGTTTTGGTTGATCTTAAATGGGTTTGGGTCATAAACAGGTTGACACGATTAACTCATTTACTTAACCGTGTCGGTTAGAGTTGAGGGATTCAACCCGTGTAACCCGTTTATAACCCTTTTAACTCAACATGTTATAATCGTAAATACGACATATATAATATGTTATATATTTAAATCCAATTATTATAAATAGCTGAATCATTTTAACATAAACCTTATTTACTATGCCTTATGATTTTTCTTCTTATTTTGAATATTTGGGTTAATTGTGACATAATTTTTCTATTATTTATTATTTGATTAAATATTAAATGTCTCGTTTTGATAAACAAGTCATTAAATGACGTTTACCCATTGGGTTAGTATTAAGGGTTCTTGACACGATTATTAAATAGGTTGAATGAATTGGGTTTACCTGTTTAGTATAATACCCTTATATCGACAAGATAAGATTATGACTCACGAACACAAATTGTCACCCTTAATTGTAGGACTGCAAGTTGGGTTGGCCTAACCCAGCCCAGTCCCAACCCAACTCAACCCAACCTTAACCCGAAATCGGGTTGGGTTGGGCACCTCGAATTCTATCTAAAATGGGCTATGTTCATAACCCAGCCTGAATATTTTGGGCAGATCGGGCGGGTTTCACTGGTCAATATTTTATTTATTTATTTTTTTTTTTTTACAAATATGCAAATTACATTTTCCTTTTCTATGTTTGTAAACATAAAAAATTTTAAGAAAATTTTATTTTTTAATTCATTAATACATGCCATTTTTCTTTTAATAAATACCTAAAAGTGCAAATTGTCTATTACAATTGAAATAGTGTGTTGGGTGTTAACTTATATTGTCTCAGCCTAATATTCTAGTGACACATCAGTTTTGCGCGGGAGGAATTTTAACTCCTAAAGGCCAATTTTTTATGGCAACATGAAACTGTAGATGAATTTGAGATTACTGTTAACTGTGGAAATAATGTTTATATGTACTCTTTCCAAATCCTTATTTATCATTGAATCAAAACATTAATCCTGTACAAACACCAAAATATAAACTGATAAAATTATTATTATTTCTATTACTGATAAAATTATTATTATTGTTATTATTATTTATTTTTTTTATTTTTTTTGTCTCCCTCCTCTCTCCTCTCTCTTTCTCTCTCTCTCTCTCTTGAGGATACCGAACTGCAGATGAAGAGTTGTATGCCCTTGGTTCGTAGTGATCTATTAGACGGCGAACCGCTCCTACAATAGTCCTGTTGTTCTCCTCAGGACCTCATCATCCGCCATCTTTTCCTTTTCAGGGCCTCAAATATTTTTCTTCAAGTGTCTGAAATACTCACCTGAAATAGTCAACAGAATCAAAATAAAATTAAAAATAAAATAAAATCCTAGACTAAGATCCTAATTGAAATTAATTGTAGAATTTAATATAATCTGTCAAGAACTAAAACAAGTCCCCGGCAATGGCGCCAAAAACTTGTTGTGAAATTTATATGTACCACTCGCAAGTGCACGAATCTTTGCAGATAGGGTTAACTTGTAAGGGTGTCGTACCCAAGGGATTTGTGTAAAATAAGTTTGTCAACAAATTTCTTAAATTCTAAATTAACTTGCAACTAGGATAATTGAATTGTGATGATTAATTCTAAATTAACTAAGTCGAAAAGTAAAATAAACTAAAGAACAATGATTGAATAAGATGTAAAAAATAGAGAGAAAGAGGACTAGGGGTATGATTTCACCATTAACGTCACACCACTAGTCAATTGCATCAATTTACTGGAGATATATCATATAACATGTACAGGGAATTAATCATGACTATAAGCACATATTAATTCAGTTAGAAAATAATATAATTTAAAGCTAAGCATGGACTATCTTCGATTGGTATAAACCATCTACCTATTTACTTTACTCTAGGGCGTAGCATGGTCTATCTTTTCTAGGCATAGTCCATCAAATCTCTAACATTATATTCAGAGAAATATCATTGTGTAATCATCTCATTCACAACTACAAGAAGTGAATGAGTTGTGTTCAATCACAAGATTAAAATATCTAAGACAAGATAGAAAAATATTTGTAATTGAATTAAAACTCTAAAACCGATTCTTATTGAAAAGTCAATTAAAAATCTTATAGATTACACAATCATGCAAGATAAAAATTGTTTCTCCAATAATTAAATACAATCAAACCAGTGTGCTAAGCTATGGCTACATCACAACCCTAGCAAGGCGTTTAGCGAAGCATGACTATAGTGGAATTCTTTATGGTTGAGGAAGACATCTTCACCGCTATGGATCGATCTCTTCTTTCCTCTGAATGCTCCTTTCGGATCTCAACCTCAAGCTCCTCTGTATGATCTTCAATGTTGTAGAATACCCCTTTTAAATAATAAAATCTTAGCCTTAAAGTTCTCTTTTTTCATATAAAAGACATACATAGAAATTCTGTCAAATAAGGACTCCAAAATTTATACAAACTTCTAGGCCAATTTTGACAAGGTAAACAGTTGTTTTAGGGAATCCTCGTGAATACAAAATTGTAGCTCGTTGAATTTCTTTTCAACCAACGCGAGAATTTAGCCGTTTTGACACTCGAGGAGAGAGATACAGCCAAATTACCAAAATGGGTTCAAGTTACCAACTTTGGCGAAAGTTTCCTTTTTGGAGAAGATTTTTCCTTTTCTTCTTCTTTCCATTTTCATCAACTTGTGGCTTCTTTTAGACTATTTTCTAAGTATAATAAGACTTGAATCTTCAATATTGCTCGATCCCACGGAATGTCATCTTTTAAAGTTCAGAATCATTGGTCTTAACTGATTTTACAATTAAAGCCCTGAAATAAATAAAAACAATAAAACAATGTAAAATCACAAATAAACTACTATTAAGATAATAAAAAATGCAAGTACAGGAGCTAAAATGTATAACATTCAGCGCCTAACAAGAGGTATAAGTTAATTTTTAGTTTTATCAAACATCACATTTAATCAAATATTTATTTTGGACAATAACTAGTAAAATATAAAAATGTCTCTTAATTGTTGTAGTTTTATATTATGCTCTAGTATTTAAAGTTTAAACTATTACAATGAATTTTATTTTATTTTCCTAGAATTCCGACATTATTGTTGCAAGTAAACTTTTACAATAGGCGTATAAAGTAGGCGGATAGAACGGTGTCTGTTGTTCTGAAATAGTTGATACAGTGGTGCCCTCGAATATTATTGTTTTGAAATGGTTGTATTTCGATGAGAGCTGTTTTGGGTTTGTTAATACTCTTTTAAATGTTTTTTGTAATGAAGAAGCAGCAAATAACAGTGTCTCAGTAATTAATAAAATACTACCAAAAGTGTTAGTATCTTGCATCGTGTGATACCCCTCGGATCCGAGACACGGGTTAATCAGGCCCAGGCCCAAACCCGAGGGAATATCAAACAATTAATATTTTATAATGAACACGGAATACAAAATAAATTAAGAAATGAAATTAAAGCTGGAAGGAACTAAAAATAGAATCCGCAAAATATTATAATTATTAAAATCCGTCAAACCCAAACTCCAAAACTCCATCAGTTTACAACTTGGGAATCTATCTCTAGTGGACCCCTATTAAACATCCAAACGGAAGATAGAATAACTGTAATAAACGTCCAGAAATAAAACTATAGAGAGAGCCCTACATCGTCGGAAGAGTGAATAGAGACCTCTGCTCAGAACGAACACGTCTAAGCCTGGAACTGTCGTGTACCTGAAAAATAGAAGTGGGTCAGGCCCACGCGCAAGTTCTATACTACTACAATCCAAATAGAGGCCCGATACGCATGTACATCCTAAACAATTCAACAATAGCTAATAGTCCGTAAATATATATATATATAGTCACACTAAAGGACTCTCACTGAACTACAGGCCGGTCTCAACCTGAATAGAGGTAACATGCTAAAACGCACACGAAGTGGGCATATGTACCTATACCTAAACAGGGTTCACCTCCAACCATCGTAGCCAGCTACACATCCCGATGCATATACGCTCCCTAGCCATCGGTCCTGAGGCTCAAGCTCATACCGAGGCACCATAACTGTACATATATAAAATCTATCCAAAATCCCTGGTATTGCCGCTCAACAAGTAGTTGCCATGACAATACAAATCCACGGGACTTAACTTTTAGTTAATCCCATCCTTATTCCAAGTAGGTGGGTAATGGTATTGTTTTAAAAACCAAACCCATCCTTAGTATGCCACCGTCCCATACCGGTGCCTACTTTCCAATCCTCCAGTAGTCAATAATACCAATAAATCAAGTATATATCAACTAAATTCCAACATCCAACATTCAATGTTAGCAGTGATAAAATAAGCATTGATAAACAGGGTCACCACAACAACATATACATGCCCAATTTAAGTTGTTCCCTTTAGTCTGATATAAAGACCGAATTAATTAAAACTTCCATTTAACACCTTACAAATGACATACAGATATGTAGGGTATGTATCACAAAATCCTAACCTCCACAGTTGATACTAACTGTGATAATGTAAGCATCAAAACAATATTCACAGTATGTATGTAGACATTCTCAAATTATAGTGTTCCACAAAACCGATCTAGTGTTAAACTCAAATCCTCCTAGTATTTAAGTTCCAACAGTTGCTATTATAGAAGTTAAGATAGCTATCATCTAGACCCATCCTTCCAATAATTTATACTAGCAGTGGTAAGGAAAAACGTGAACCACAGAACCACAATGCATCCACAAACATGCTTAATCTAGGTTGAACAAGTATACAACACTACTGTAACTACCAGTTTCATAGCAAAACAGTTATCATTTTAGTTTGGTTTAATCTTCATTAATCCTGAAATCATTTAAGAGTGCAAAGAGTATGAAGCCTAAGGGAAAGAGTAGGGATAGAATCTTGCCTCAGAAACTTTTGTTCAAAGTTTCAACGTCGTCTTCTTAAAAAAATCCCGGCGAGTTCCAAAACTTGGTTACTGTTCACAGGTACGAATCACTGTTCCCGAGGTCAAACTCTAATCTCCACCGTTCAGATTGTGCGTCACTGAGTCTTGAACCTCTCCTCCAAAATTCAGCTCGATCGGACCACGGACGAAGCGGGATCGGAGCTTTGATCAAACCTTGGCAGAATGTGAAAACTGCGTTTTTCCTTCTCCACTTCCACAAAACGTGTGCTTTGTTTAAAAAAAACCCTACGCAGACGTCTACCTTATACTTATAGAGTTTTCCTAAACCCTAGGTTCATTTAAGTCCAACTCACAATCCTAACTGGCCCATCCAATTAACGTAGAAACCTACGACGGCTATAATATAAAACCCTAATTTATGCTGTAATTAAAACCCTAGTTAGATGTATTTACCTAATTACCATATTCACCATTAAATACTTAACAAATAATCTAATTGAACAAAATAATAATTAGTAAACTCAATTAAACCAAATAAGACACACATAAAATAAGACACACATAGAATAATTAAACCAATTACACTTAAACCATTAATGCCAATTAAATAATTAAAAATAAATATCATTTAAATAAATTAAATCACCACAAAAGAAAATAATTAAGCACCTAATAAAAAAAATAATGACACATAATCAAATAAAATGCACTTAAATAATAAAACGTGTTAGTGGGGAAGAATGTAATACCCCTAATTTTAAAAAGGATATTCGAGATCGCATGCGTACTGCCCAAAGTAGGCAGAAGAGCTATGCTGATCGTCGTACTCGGGCTTTGGAGTTTCAGGTTGGGGATCAGGTTCTACTCAAAGTGTCTCCTATGAAGGGTGTTATGCGCTTTGGGAAGAAAGGGAAGTTGTCACCGCGATTTGTTGGTCCATTCATGATTACGGATCGCATTGGAGCTGTTGCTTATCGGTTGGCACTTCCGGATACTTTGGATCGCGTCCACAACATGTTTCATGTTTTCATGTTGCGGAAATTTCTTCGAGATGAGGATCGGTATCAGCATATTGATGTTGGGGAGATTGCGTTGCAGCCGGATACAACTTATTTAGAGCCACCGTGTTGTATTGTCGACCGACGAGATCAGATTCTTCGTAATAAGGTTATTCCTTTGGTTCGTGTTCAGTGGAGTCATCACAATGAGTCTGAGTCCACTTGGGAACGAGAGGATGTCATTCGCTCACGATTTCCTGAAATATTAGAAGAAGGTAAGAGTGAATTCCGAGGACGGAATTCGTTTTGTTAGGGGGGAAGAATGTAATACCCCTAATTTTAAAAAGGATATTCCTGGTATTTAATGGTATTTAATTTATTATTTAAGTGCATTTTATTTGATTATGTGTCATTATTTTTTTATTAGGTGCTTAATTATTTTCTTTTGTGGTGATTTAATTTATTTAAATGATATTTGTTTTTAGTTATTTGATTGAAATCACTTATTAGTGTTTTAATTATTTAATTGGCATTAATGGTTTAAGTGTAATTGGTTTAGTTATTTGATTGGAATTACTTGTTAGTGTTTTAATTATTTAATTGGCATTAATGGTTTAAGTGTAATTGGTTTAATTATTCTATGTGTGTCTTATTTTATGTGTGTCTTATTTGGTTTAATTGGGTTTACTAATTATTATTTTGTTCAATTAGATTATTTGTTAAGTATTTAATGGTGAATAGGGTAATTAGGTAAATACATCTAACTAGGGTTTTAATTACAGTATAAATTAGGGTTTTATATTATAGCCGTCGTAGGTTTTTACGTTAATTGGATGGGCCGGTTAGGATTGTGAGTTGGACTTAAATGAACCTAGGGTTTAGGAAAACTCTATAAGTATAAGGTAGACGTCTGTGTAGGGTTTTTTTTTTAAACAAAGCACACGTTTTGTAGAAGTGGAGAAGGAAAAACGCAGTTTTTCACATTCTGCCAAGGTTTGATCAAATCTCCGATCCCGCTTCGTCCGTGGTCCGATCGAGCTGAATTTTGGAGGAGAGGTTCACGACTCAGTGACACACAATCTGAATGGTGGAGATCAGAGTTTGACCTCGGGAACAGTGATTCGTACTCGGGAACAGTAACTAAGGTGTAACTCCGTACCTAAAGCATGCTGAAAACTCTTCCAAAATCTAGATACAAAGCTCGAATCCCTGTCCGATATAATAGACAATGGAATGCCATGTAGCTTCACAATCTCTGAAATGTAAAGCCTCGCCAACTGCTCCGAAGTGTAGTCAGTGCAAATAGGCAAGAAATGAGCTGACTTGGTCAACCTATCCACAATGACCCATATGGAATTATGCCTCTTGAAAGAATTTGGCAACCCTTCCACAAAATCCATAGATATGCTCTCCCATTTCCACTCCGAAATTGGTAGTGGCTGTAGAGCTCCTGGCGGCCTCTGATGATCAATCTTAACCATCTGACAAGTACTACATTGAGAAACAAAAAGAGCAATGTCCCTCTTCATACCTGCCCACCAAAACTGCCGCTTCATATTTTGATACATCTTATCGCCTCCTGGATGAACAGAGAACTCAGAGTGATGAGTCTCAGTCATCATATCCTTCCTCAAATTATCAGTAGAAGGTACCACTAACCGTCCCTTATACCTTAAACCTCCATCAGCCCCAACATAGTTGAATGAAACCTCTCCGGAAGCTATCTCTGCGACCTTGTCGACACACTGCTGATCGGTGAGTTGTGCTTGTAAAACCTTGCGAATGATGGAAGGTGTAACCACCATGCAAGCCATAAAAGCATCCAATAACTCATCCACACTCTTTAAAGCATTCCACTCAGTAGTGAATAGAGCAGAAAGACTACCAACAGGTCGGCGACTGAGTGCATCCGCCACTACATTCGCTTTATGGTACTGTATAGAAAAATGATAATCTTTTACAAACTCCAACCACCTGCGCTGTCTCATATTTAGCTTCCGCTAAGTGAACAAGTACTGCAGACTCTTGTGATCACTGAATAATCTGAAGGACTCACCCAACAGATAATGCCTCCAAATACGCAAGGCAAAGACCACTGCTGCCAACTCCAAATCATGTGTTGGATAATTAAGCTCATGAAGCTTAAGTTTCCGAGATCCATAAGAAATCGGTCGCTCCTCCTGCATCAATACACATCTAAGACCCTGCAACGAAGCATCCGTGTAAACAAATTACTCTATCCCGCTCTGCGGAGTAGCCAGAACCGGTGCAGAAGTCAGCTTCCTTTTCAGCTCATCAAAAGCTCACTGACAGTATTCATCCCACACGAACTGTACACCCTTCTTGGTCAGATGAGCGAGTGGTCCTGCTATCTTGGAGAACCCCTGGATGAATCTCCTGTAATATCCTGCCAGACCGAGAAATCTCCAAATCTCAGTAGGTGATGTAGGCTGTCCCCACTCAACCACCGCTGAAACCTTGGCAGGATCCACTGTTATCCCCTTTTCTGACACCACGTGACCCAGAAATTTCACCTCCCGCTGCCAAAATTCACACTTCTCGAACTTGGCATGTAACTGGGGCTCACAAAGCGTCTGCAAGATTATGCGAAGATGTCTAGCATGATCGTCCTCCGACCGAGAATAAATCAAGATGTCATCAATAAAGATAATAACAAACTGATCCAAAAAAGCTCGGAAGACTCTATTCATTAAGTCCATGAATACTGCAGGTGCATTAGTCGCCCCAAACAGCATAACTCGAAACTCATAAGAACCATATCGCGTGAGAAATGCTGTCTTATGAACATCCTGCTCCCTGACCCTCAGCTGATGATACCCCGAACGCAGATCAATCTTGGAGAAATATGTGACTCCCCTTAACTGATCAAAAAAGTCATCAATCCTGGGCAAATGATACTTGTTACGAATCGTAACCTTGTCCAACTCCCTGTAATCTATACACAGACGAAGCGAACCATCCTTCTTCTTTACAAACTAAACCGGTGCTCCCCAAGGTGATGTACTCCTACGAATAAAACACTGGCTGAGTAACTGCTAAATTTGATCCCTCAGCTCTCTCATCTCTACTGGTGCCATCCTATAGGGTGCTCTAGCAATAGGCGCAGTGCCTGGAGCTAAGTCTATCACAAAATCGATCTCGCGACTAGATGGCAACCCTGGAATCTCCTGAAATACATCCGGCAAATCCTGTACAATCGGTATGTTATCCAATGACACAGTAATCCCCTCCTCATTTTCCTCCTCCACATGGAACAAATAGGTGCGACCGCCCCCTTTAGAACGTGGCATAGCTACTACATACATATCCTGACTAGGTATGGTAAAAATAATAGATCTATCAAAACAAACAACTTGGGCGTGGTAGTGAGACAACCAATCCATCCCAAGTATCACATCATAAGTGTGCATGTCCAGGACCAATAGATTAGCTAGAAACCTGAGTCTGCCAATATCTAGTGTCACAGGCCCATCACTCTCATGTATAATAGCTATATCACCCAATGGTGTAGAAATACCCTGAGGTCTAGTGCATACCCTCGTCCTCATCCCAGACAAAGCAACAAAAGTCCTAGCTACAAATGAGTGTGTAGCACCCGTATCAAATAAAACACGTCCATGCAAACTATGAATAAGAAACTTACCCTCAATAGTCTGAGGTGCCTGAACATCCTGTGGCATAGGGTTATACACCCTGCCATAGTACAACTGCTGTGGTGTCTGTCCCTCAGTCTGCGGCGGTGCCGGTAAAGCCAGATGTGTCCGTCCCTGAATCCGTGGAACCTGTGGAGCTGGTAGAGGCACTGACGCCCTCTGTCCCTGCTACACATACTGTCTCTGTCCCTGTCCTTGTCCTGCTTTAGGACACTGCCTGGTGGTATGACCATACTCTCCACAAGTATAACAACTACCCTGGAAAGTACCAAATGGCCTCCTCTGTCGGTTAGCCTGTGGCTGACCCTGTCCTGCCTGTGGTCCCCCATTCTGTTGCCTCTGAATAGGTGCCCCATTCCGGTGAGCATCTGAACCACCTTTGTGCTTCTTCCAAGGCTGTTGTCCTTGGAACTTGCCTTTGTCATTCTGCCGGTGACCATTGCCATTCCCCTTTTCAGCTGACTGATTAGTAGAGTCTTTATCTCCCCGCTTCTCACCACGAGCCTGTCTGATGTCCACAGTCAACTGATACTGTTGTAGAGCGGCGTCTACCACCTGAGCATAGGTAGTATAGGCTGGACTACCTGTAATAGCTTTCTTGATAGACCACATCAGTCCCTTGACAAAACTGTTGCGCTTCTTCTCCTCTGTATCCACCTCCTCCGGTGCAAAGAGAGACAAGCGTGTGAACTGCTGCTCATACTCCGCCACTATCATGTTTCCCTCCTCCAGACATAGAAACTCGGTCTTCATAGCTGCCCTGATTGCATAGGGAAAATATTTCTCATCAAAGCGAGCACTGAACTCATCATAAGACAATGTCATCCTCTCCTCTGAGGTGGTAACTGACTCCCACCACTGTAGTGCATCCCCAACTAGCTTGAAAGTAGCAAGCATCTGCTTCTGAACCTCCATGCACTGAACCAAACGAAGATGATGCTCAATGTCCTGTTTCCACTGGTGAGCTGCTCTCGCATCGGTTGAGCCTGAGAACACAGGTGGACTGAGATACCCCTCGGATCCGAGACACGGGTTGATCAGGCCCAGGCCCAAACCCGAGGGAATATCAAACAATTAATATTTTATAATGAACACGGAATACAAAATAAATTAAGAAATGAAATTAAAGCTGGAAGGAACTAAAAATAGAATCCGCAAAATATTATAATTATTAAAATCTATCAAACCCAAACTCCAAAACTCCATCAGTTTACAACTTGGGAATCTATCTCTAGTGGACCCATATTAAACATCCAAACGGAAGATAGAACAAATGTAATAAACGTCCAGAAATAAAACTATAGAGAGAGTCCTACATCGTCGGAAGAGTGAATAGAGACCTCTGCTCAGCACGAACACGTCTAAGCCTGGAACTGTCGTGTACCAGAAAAATGGAAGTGGGTCAGGCCCACGCGCAAGTTCTATACTACTATAATCCAAATAGAGGCCCGATACGCATGTACATCCTAAACAATTCAACAATAGCTAATAGTCCGTAAATATATATATAGTCACACTAAAGGACTCTCACTGGACTACAGGCCGGTCTCAACCTGAATAGAGGTAACATGCTAAAACGCACACGAAGTGGGCATATGTACCTATACCTGAACAGGGTACACCTCCAACCATCGTAGCCAGCTACACATCCCGATACATATACGCTCCCTAGCCATCGGTCCTGAGGCTCAAGCTCATACCGAGGCACCATAACAGTACATATATAAAATCCATCCAAAATCCCTGGTATTGCCGCTCAACAAGTAGTTGTCATGACAATACAAATCCACGGGACTTAACTTTTAGTTAATCCCATCCTTATTCCAAGTAGGTGGGTAATGGTATTGTTTTAAAAACCAAACCCATCCTTAGTATGCCACCGTCCCATACCGGTGCCTACTTTCCAATACTCCAGTAATCAATAATACCAATAAATCAAGTATATATCAACTAAATTCCAACATCCAACATTCAATGTTAGCAGTGATAAAATAAGCATTGATAAACAGGGTCACAACAACAACATATACATGCCCAATTTAAGTTGTTCTCTTTAGTCTGATATAAAGACAGAATTAATTAAAACTTCCATTTAACACCTTACAAATGACATACAATATGTAGGGTATGTATCACAAAATCCTAACCTCCACAGTTGATACTAACTGTGATAATGTAAGCATCAAAACAATATTCACAGTATGTATGTAGACATGCTCAAATTATAGTGTTCCACAAAACCGATCTAGTGTTAAACTCAAATCCTCCTAGTATTTAAGTTCCAACAGTTGCTATTATAGAAGTTAAGATAGCTATCATCTAGACCCATCCTTCCAATAATTTATACTAGCAGTGGTAAGGAAAAACGTGAACCACAGAACCACAATGCATCCACAAACATGCATAGTCTAGGTTGAACAAGCATACAACACTACTGTAACTACCAGTTTCATAGCAAAACAGATATCATTTTAGTTTGGTTAATCTTCATTAATCCTGGAATCATTTAAGAGTGCAAATAGTATGAAGCCTAAGGGAAAGAGTAAGGATAGAATCTTGCCTCAGAAACTTTTGTTCAAAGTTTCAACGTCGTATTCTTAAAAAATCCCGGCGAGTTCCAAAACCCGGTTACTGTTCACGGGTATGAAACACTATTCCCGAACTCAAAATCTGATCTCCACCGTTCAGATTGTGCGACATTGAGTCATGAACCTATCCTCCAAATTTTAGCTCGATCGAACCACGGACGAAGCGAGATCGGATGTTTGATGAAATCTGGGCAGAATGGAAAAAAACCTGTGCGACCCCGTTACTGTTCACGAGTATGAATTACTGTTCCCGAGGTCAAACTCTGATCTCCACCGTTCAGATTGTTCTCACTAAGTCGTGAACCTCTTCTCCAAAATTCAGCTCGATCGGACCAAGGACGAAACGGGATCGGAGCTTTGATCAAACCTTGGCAGAATGTGAAAAACTGCGTTTTTCCTTCTCCTCTTCCAAAAAACGTGTGCTTTGTTTAAAAAAACCCTACACAGACGTCTACTTTATACTTATAGAGTTTTCCTAAACCCTAGGTTCATTTAAGTCCAACTCACAATCCTAACCGGCCCATCCAATTAACGTAGAAACCTACGACGGCTATAATATAAAACCCTAATTTATACTGTAATTAAAACCCTAGTTAGATGTACTTACCTAATTACCATATTCACCATTAAATACTTAACAAATAATCTAATTGAACAAAATAATAATTAGTTAACCCAATTAAACCAAATAAGACACATATAAAATAAGACACACATAGAATAATTATACCAATTACACTTAAACCATTAATGCCAATTAAATAATTAAAACACTAACAAGTAATTTCAATCAAATAACTAAACCAATTACACTTAAACCATTAATGCCACTTAAATAATTAAAACACTAACAAGTAATTTCCAATCAAATAACTAAAAATAAATATCATTTAAAAAAATTAAATCACCACAAAAGAAATAAATTAAATCACCACAAAAGAAAACAATTAAGCACCTAATAAAAAAAAAATAATGACACATAATCAAATAAAATGCACTTAAATAATAAATTAAATACCATTAAATACTAAGAATATCCTTTTTAAAATTAGGGGTATTACATTCTTCCCCCCTAACAAAAGGAATTCCGTCCTCAGAATTCACTCTTACCTTCTTCCAATATTTCAGGAAACCGTGAGCGAATGACATCCTCTCGTTCCCAAGTGGACTCAGACTCATTGTGATGACTCCACTGAACACGAACCAAAGGAATAACCTTATTACGAAGAATCTGATCTCGTCGGTCGACAATACGACACGGTGGCTCTAAATAAGTTGCATCCGGCTGCAACGCAATCTCCCCAACATCGATATGCTGATACCGATCCTCATCTCAAAGAAATTTTCGCAACATGGAAACATGAAACACGTTGTGGACGCGATCCAAAGTATCCGGAAGTGCCAACCGATAAGCAACAGCTCCAATGCGATCCGTAATCATAAATGGACCAACAAATCGTGGTGACAACTTCCCTTTCTTCCCAAAGCGCATAACACCCTTCATAGGAGACACTTTAAGTAGAACCTGATCCCCAACCTGAAACTCCAAAGCCCGAGTACGACGATCAGCATAGCTCTTCTGCCTACTTTGGGCAGTACGCATGCGATCTCGAATAAGAACAATCTTTTCAGAGGTATCCTTGATAAACTTAGGACCTAAGAATCGATTCTCTCCAACCTCCATCCAACAAACAAGTGACCGACACGGTCGACCGTACTCACCCTCTCAGTCTGTCCGTCAGTCTGAGGAATATAAGCAGTACTAAGGTGTAACTCCGTACCTAAAGCCTGTTGAAAACTCTTCCAAAATCCAGATACAAAGCTAGAATCCCTGTCCGATATAATAGACAATGGAATGCCATGTAGCTTCACAATCTCTAAAATGTAAAGCCTCGCCAACTACTCCGAAGTGTAGTCAGTACAAATAGGCAAGAAATGAGCTGACTTGGTCAACCTATCCACAATGACCCATATGGAATTATGCCCCTTGAAAGAATTTGGCAACCCTTCCACAAAATCCATAGATATGCTCTCCCATTTCCACTCCGAAATTGGTAGTGGCTGTAGAGCTCCTGGCGGCCTCTGATGATCAATCTTAACCATCTGACAAGTACTACATTGAGAAATAAAAAGAGCAATGTCCCTCTTCATACCTGCCCACCAAAACTGCCGCTTCATATCTTGATACATCTTATCGCCTTCTGGATGAACAGAGAACTCAGAGTGATGAGTCTCTGTCATCACATCCTTCCTCAAATTATCAGCAGAAGGTACCACTAACCGTCCCTTGTACCTTAAACCTCCATCAGCCCCAACATAGTAGAATGGAACCTCTCCGAAAGCTATCTCTGCGACCTTGTCGACACACTGCTGATCGGTGAGTTGTGCTTGTAAAACCTTGCGAATGATGGAAGGTGTAACCACCATGCAAGCCATAAAAGCATCTGATAACTTATCCACACTCTTTAAAGCATTCCACTCAGTAGTGAATAGAGCAGAAAGACTACCAACAGGTCGGCGACTGAGTGCATCCGCCACTACATTCGCTTTCCCTGGATGGTACTGTATAGAAAAATGATAGTCTTTTACAAACTCCAACCACCTGTGCTGTCTCATATTTAGCTCCCGCTGAGTGAACAAGTACTGTAGACTCTTGTGATCACTGAATAATCTGAAGGACTCACCCAACAGATAATGCCTCCAAATACGCAAGGCAAAGACTACTGCTGCCAACTCCAAATCATGTGTTGGATAATTAAGCTCATGAGGCTTAAGTTTCCGAGATTCATAAGAAATCGGTCGCTCATCCTACATTAATACACATCCAAGACCCTGCAACGAAGCATCTGTGTAAACAAGATACTCTATCCGACTCTGCGGAGTAGCCAGAACCGGTGCAGAAGCCAGCTTCCTTTTCAGCTCATCAAAAGCTCGCTGACAGTGTTCATCCTACACGAACTATACACCCTTCTTGGTCAGATGAGTGAGTGGTCCTGCTATCTTGGAGAACCCCTGGATGAATCTCCTGTAATATCCTGCCAGACCGAGAAAACTCTGAATCTCAGTAGGTGATGTAGGCTGTCCCCACTCAACCACCGCTAAAACCTTGGCCGGATCCACTGCTATCCCCTTTTCTGACACCACGTGACCCAGAAATTTCACCTCCCGCTGCCAAAATTCACACTTCTCGAACTTGGCATATAACTTGTGCTCACGAAGCGTCTGCAAGATTATGCGAAGATGTCTAGCATGATCATCCTCCGACCGAGAATAGATCAAGATGTCATCAATAAAGACAATAACAAACTGATCCAAATAAGCCCGGAAGACTCTATTCATTAAGTCCATGAATACTGCAGGTGCATTAGTCGTCCCAAATGGCATAACTCGAAACTCATAAGAACCATATCGCGTGAGAAATGCTCCCTTAGGTACATCCTGCTCCCTGACCCTCAGCTGATGATACCCAGAACACAGATCAATCTTGGAGAAATATGTGGCTCCCCTTAACTGATCAAATAAGTCATCAATCCTGGGCAAAGGATACTTGTTACGAATCGTAACCTTGTTCAACTCCCTGTAATCTATACACAGACGAAGCGAACCATCCTTCTTCTTTACAAACAGAACCGGTGCTCCCCAAGGTGATGTACTCCTACGAATAAAACCCTGGCTGAGTAACTGCTGAATCTGATCCCTCAGCTCTCTCATCTCTACCGGTGCTATCCTATAGGGTGCCCTAGCAATAGGCGCAGTGCCTGGAGCTAAGTCTATCACAAAATGGATCTCGCGACTAGGTGGCAACCCTGGAATCTCCTGAAATACATCCGGGAAATCCTGTAAAATCGGTATGTTATCCAATCACACAGTAATCCCCTCCTCATTTTATTCCTCCACATGGAACAAATAGGTGCTACCGCCCCCTTTAGAATATGGCATAGCTACTACATACATATCCTGACCAGGTATGGTAAAAATAATAGATCTATCAAAACAAACAACTTGGGCATGGTAGTGAGACAACCAATCTATCCTAAGTATCACATCATAAGTGTGCATGTCCAGGACCAATAGATTGGCTAGAAATCTGAGTCTGCCAATATCTAGTGTCACAGGCCCATCACTCTCATGTATAATAGCTGTATCACCCAATGGTGTAGAAATACCCTGAGGTCTAGTGCATACCCTCATCCTCATCCCAGACAAAGCAACAAAAGTTCTAGCTACAAATGAGTGTGTAGCACCCGTATCAAATAAAACACGTCCATGCAAACTATGAATAAGAAACTTACCCTCAATAGTCTAAGGTGCCTGAACATCCTGTGGCATGGGGTTATACACCCTGCCAAAGTGCAACTGCTGTGGTGCCTGTCCCTGAGTCTGCGGCGGTGCCGGTAAAGCCAGATGTGTCCGTCCCTGAATCCGTGGAACCTGTGGAGCTGGTAGAGGCACTAGCGCCCTCTGTCCCTGCTGCACATACTGTTTCTGTCCCTGTCCTTATCCTGCTTTAGGACACTGCCTGGTGGTATGACCATACTCTCCACAAGTGTAACAACTACCCTGGAAAGTACCAAATGGCCTCCTCTGTCAGTTAGCCTGTGGCTGACCCTGTCCTGCCTGTGGTCCCCCATTCTGTTGCCTCTGAATAGGTGCCCCATTTCGGTGAGTATCTGAACCACCTTTGTGCTTCTTCCAAGGCTGTTGTCCTTGGAACTTGCCTTTGTCATTCTGCCGGTGACCATTGCCATTCCCCTTTTCAGCTGACTGATTAGTAGAGTCTTTATCTCCCCGCTTCTCACCACGAGCCTGTCTGATGTCCACAGTCAACTGATACTGTTGTAGAGCAGCGTCTACCACCTGAGCATAGGTAGTATAGGCTGGACTACCTGTAATAGCTCTCTTGATAGACCACATCAGTCCCTTGACAAAACTGTTGCGCTTCTTCTCCTCTGTATCCACCTCCTCCGGTGCAAAGAGAGACAAGCGTGTGAACTGCTGCTCATACTCCGCCACTGTCATGTTTCCCTGCTGCAGACTTAGAAACTCGGTCTTCATAGCTGCCCTGACTGCATAGGGAAAATATTTCTCATCAAAGCGAGCACTGAACTCATCATAAGACAATGTCATCCTCTCCTCTGAAGTGGTAACTGACTCCCACCACTGTAGTGCATCCCCAACTAGCTTGAAAGTAGCAAGCATCTGCTTCTGAACCTCCGTGCACTGAACTAAACGAAGATGACGCTCAATGTCCTGTTTCCACTGGTGAGCTGCTCTCGCATCGGTTGAGCCTGAGAACACAGGTGGACTCCCCTTTATGAAAGAGCTCCTAGCCTTTCCCCAAGAATCCGTCTGAACCACTGGTTCTGGTACAGGTGCTGGCTGTACCTGAGGCTGATTCCGAAGTGCAGTTGTTACCCAGCCTCTATAACCCGAGCAACGAGGTCATTGAGGTGAGGAGGAATCTCTGGATCTCTGACCTGGTCCAGAGTCTGTTGAACATTCTCCTGTTCCTCCTGAAACTGATCCATGTCATCTTGAAACCCAAGCTTTTGCTGCTCTTCCTCCATTTGCTGACGCCGTAGGAGATATTGTTGCCCACGTGCCGTTCTCCTTTCCTTCCTAGTTCCTTGCATGTTCTATCCATTTCTAGCGTTAACCATCTGTTAACACGAAAAGACAGACGTCAGTACCCTTTCTATACGAACCATAAGGAATACAATGAATCCTAACTTAAGCTCTATTGAAGAGAAAACGCTACGCGGAAGACTTAATACGAAAACATCCTAGAGACACTTGAACCTGGAGTGCTCTGATACCAACTGTGATACCCCTCGGATCCGAGACACGGGTTGATCAGGGCCAGGCCCAAACCCGAGGGAATATCAAACAATTAATATTTTATAATGAACACGGAATACAAAATAAATTAAGAAATGAAATTAAAGCTGGAAGGAACTAAAAATAGAATCCGCAAAATATTATAATTATTAAAATCCATCAAACCCAAACTCCAAAACTCTATCAGTTTACAACTTGGGAATGCATCTCTAGTGGACCCCTATTAAACATCCAAACGGAAGATAGAACAACTGTAATAAACGTCCAGAAATAAAACTATAGAGAGGGCCCTACATCGTCGGAAGAGTGAATAGAGACCTCTGCTCAGCACAAACACATCTAAGCCTGGAGCTGTCGTGTACCTGAAAAATAGAAGTGGGTCAGGCCCACGCGCAAGTTATATACTACTACAATCCAAATAGAGGCCCGATACGTATGTACATCCTAAACAATTCAACAATAGCTAATAGTCCGTAAATATATATATATATAGTCACACTAAAGGACTCTCACTGAACTACAGGCCGGTCTCAACCTGAATAGAGGTAACATACTAAAACGCACACGAAGTGGGCATATGTACCTATACCTGAACAGGGTACACCTCCAACCATCGTAGCCAGCTACACATCCCGATTCATATACGCTCCTTAGCCATCGGTCCTGAGGCTCAAGCTCATACCGAGGAACCATAACTGTACATATATAAAATCCATCCAAAATCCCTGGTATTGCCGCTCAACAAGTAGTTGCCATGACAATACAAATCCACGGGACTTAACTTTTAGTTAATCCCATCCTTATTCCAGGTAGGTGGGTAATGGTATTGTTTTAAAAACCAAACCCATCCTTAGTATGCCACCGTCCCATACCGGTGCCTACTTTCCAATCCTCTAGTAGTCAATAATACCAATAAATCAAGTATATATCAACTAAATTCCAACATCCAACATTCAATGTTAGCAGTGATAAAATAAGCATTAATAAACAGGGTCACCACAACAACATATACATGCCCAATTTAAGTTGTTCCCTTTAGTCTGATATAAAGACAGAATTAATTAAAACTTCCATTTAACACCTTACAAATGACATACAGATATGTAGAGTATGTATCACAAAATCCTAACCTCCACAGTTGATACTAACTGTGATAATGTAAGCATCAAAATAATATTCACAGTATGTATGTAGACATGCTCAAATTATAGTGTTCCACAAAACCGATCTAGTGTTAAACTCAAATCCTCCTAGTATTTAAGTTCCAACAGTTGCTATTACAGAAGTTAAGATAGCTATCATCTAGACCCATCCTTCCAATAATTTATACTAGCAGTGGTAAGGAAAAACGTGAACCACAGAACCACAATGCATCCACAAACATGCATAGTCTAGGTTGAACAAGCATACAATACTACTGTAACTACCAGTTTCATAGCAAAACAGTTATCATTTTAGTTTGGTTTAATCTTCATTAATCCTAAAATCATTTAAGAGTGCAAAGAGTATGAAGCCTAAGGGAAAGAGTAAGGATAGAATCTTGCCTTAGAAACTTTTGTTCAAAGTTTCAACGTCGTCTTCTTAAAAAAATCCCGGCGAGTTCCAAAACCCGGTTACTGTTCACGGGTACGAATCACTGTTCTCGAGGTCAAACTCTGATTTCCACCGTTCAGATTGTGCGTCACTGAGTCGTGAACCTCTCCTCCAAAATTCAGCTCGATCGGACCACGGACGAAGCGGGATCGGAGCTTTGATCAAACCTTGGCAGAATGTGAAAAACTGCGTTTTTCCTTCTCCACTTCCACAAAACGTGTGATTTGTTTAAAAAAAATCCTACGCAGACGTCTACCTTATACTTATAGAGTTTTCCTAAACCCTAGGTTCATTTAAGTCCAACTCACAATCCTAACCGGCCCATCCAATTAACGTAGAAACCTACGACGGCTATAATATAAAACCCTAATTTATACTGTAATTAAAACCCTAGTTAGATGTATTTACCTAATTACCCTATTCACCATTAAATACTTAACAAATAATCTAATTAAACAAAATAATAATTAGTAAACCCAATTAAACCAAATAAGACACACATAAAATAAGACACACATAGAATAATTAAACCAATTACACTTAAACCATTAATGCCAATTAAATAATTAAAACATTAACAAGTAATTCCAATCAAATAACTAAACCAATTACACTTAAACCATTAATGCCAATTAAATAATTAAAAATAAATATCATTTAAATAAATTAAATCACCACAAAAGAAAACAATTAAGCACCTAATAAAAAAAAAATAATGACACATAATCAAATAAAATGCACTTAAATAATAAATTAAATACTAAATACCAGGAATATCCTTTTTAAAATTAGGGGTATTACACATCGTTACTTGATGATTGTGAATAGCATTAATTAAAACAAAAGTACGCCATACACCATAAACACGTATTACTCCAGCACCCACCCTACTTCCACCGAGATTCGAACCCCCCGACATTCCCTTTGGGGATATAGTTGGGCTAATTAGTCCTTTGGTCATTCCACTCCAGTTTTGTAATTTTTTTTTTTTTTCCTAGTTGGGATTCACACACACTACCTCCAGTGAGGTTCGAACTCCTGACCTCCTTTTGAAAAGTAAGAGTCTTGTACCGCTAGGCCACAGGCATGTTGGTTCCAATTTTGTAATGTAGCTTTATCATAACCTAATTTAAAAATTATGTATAATATGACTGGAGTTTTGTGCAAAGGTTGGAGTTGGGATAATATGACTGAAATATGTGGCAAGAGCATTTGGAAACATAAACAACACACAAGAAGATTGTAGAAGTCAGTAGAATAACTCTTTAAAATAATATTTTATAACAACTTTAAATTTTTAATTGAAAAGTGATTCAAACTATACAACTCATGCTCCAATTAGAAGAAAAAAAAAAAATAATAATAATAAAACAAACAAACTATACAACTCATGAAAAGTGCAGTTTGTACAAACATGAGCATGTCTCAGGTTGCTCTTTAAATTTTTTCAACCAGGCCTCTATTCAGAAAAACATGCCACTACTTACCTCTACCTTTTGTAGCACAGATGTAACAAGCAAAAAAACACCATGAAACCTCTCTACACGCCCAAAACCTCAAACCAGTTGAAACCTCTATCAATTAGAAACCCCATTGCAAATCACCTCAAACCTCTATTCTTCCAACAGAATCAGTAGCTCCCTTTGCCAACCAAACCTCAAAATTCAACAACCAAACAAACCCCACATCTAAAACAATTCAACACCCATAAACAGCAACCCCTCCCCAAGCAAAAATCAACTCCACCAAAATGTCCACTAAAGAAGTAACAAAACTCACCATTACTCATACACATCTACCACCCTCCAATCCCCTCATCAATCTCTAGCGAACCTCATGTTCATTTCCCCTCTCTACTGTTAACCCAGTAAGAATTACTACACACAACCCTCTTATCAACAAATCCCCAGCTCCACACTCATATTCTCAACAGCAGACCACAGTCACTTCCCTAGAAAATCAGCACCTACCAAGGAACTTTAATCCCTTATTATACACTTCCCCCGCTCACCAAATTGATAGACTCCAAGAGCAACTTGAGTGGAAGGATGAAAACCTTGGAAGAGCTCTAGAAATACACAATAGGCTCAAAAAGATCATCTTTGAACTAAGGTCTGAACTTGTCGAGTCCAAGCTACAAAAGCAAGAGCAAGCTCTACCAGCAACCACCACACCCGGCAGAGACATTAGCAAAAGGGGACCAGGTTTGAATTCTAATTCAAATTCAAATTTGAATTTGAATTGTACTTCAAATGCTATTACCTCAACCCCTCTGCACACCTCACAAACAAACAACCTACACATTGCTAAAAATGGAAACTCCACAGCCCACTTTCCACTTACTCAAATTCCACAGTTACAACCCCTTCTCTTTACAGACTTCCAACCAAACTCACCCATCACACCACCTGCCAACCCATTACCCCTTTCAGCATTAGCACATCACATCTATGGCAACCCCATCAAATGGACCTCACCACCACCACAAATTATCCAGCAGATAAATGACATACCTTCTACCTCACTTCTACAACTACCACCAATTATACAACATACAAGTGACAAAAATACATCCATACCTCCACCAGATAATGTCAATGCACCAAATCCTCTTACTGTCCAACATCAAAAAACATGGACTAATGTGGTCAAATAACACAATGATAAAATGACATTTGAATTCTTCCCTCTTTCTCCAAACACTCCAAACCTCATTTGTCCCCTAAAAGAGGTAGCAGAGGAAGGAATCAAATTTTGGTCAACATCTCACCTTGTTGGGGTATCAATCCACAAAAGAATCCCCTTCAAGGTAATTCAAACTGCTGCAGCAAAGCTCTAGGGATCTTACGGACTCATATATGCTATTCTTGGAGAAGGGAATACATATTATTTCAGATTCAAATCCACAACTCAAACTGACAATGTCCTCTCATTGGGCCCCTGGTTTATTGCTCGTCATCCATTCTCCTTGTTGAGATGGAACCAATAAAAACAACCTGCTTCAAAAAACCCAACCTGCATCCCCACATAGGTAATGTTCTACAATGTACCTATGGATTACTGGACTACTAAAGGCCTTAGTTACATTACCAACTCTGTGGGGGAGCCTCTATATGCAGATCTTGCTACTGAAGGAGGACCAAACTCAAGTTTGTAAAGGTCTGTGTTAACCTAGACCTCACTAAACCTTTCAAATCTGAGGTTAAGCTGAAAATGGAATATGGCAGCATAGAATAAATTCGAATTGAATACCATTTGCTCCCAAAATTTTGTACCAAATGTAATCAGCTCAATTACACTGAAGCTCACTGCCCTCTCCAATATGTTAAACTCCCACAACAAAAAAATAAAGGCATTGCTAATCCCATTGACAACAACAGCACTCCTCAGAATGACAGATGTAACCAGCTCAATCACACTAATGCTTACTGCCCTCTTTAGAAGGACAACAGCCCAACAAATTATCCTCAAAGCACAGAATGGGTCTCAATCAGGAAGAAGAAGAGATATCCACCAGTTACACAACATAGAGAACCAGCAAAATCACATGTCAACAAACCCTCCAACCAATTTTTTATACTATCCAACTTACCTCATGAAAATAACCCAACAATCACCACCACCATCACTAACTCAACTTCTTCCTCACAACAAAATAGCCCCACCATTCCCCATTCAATGGTACCTAACACCTTTGGATACTCTTTGTCACAACAAAATAACCTTACCTCTGTAGGCTCTCCTGACATACATACTCCAATCCATACACCCCTATACTCTAAGAAATTAAATTTCTTAAGCACAAATAACTCTGCTACCCATCAATCAACCCCAAACCCCAAAGTTAAAAATCATTGCCAAAACATCATCTCCCCAACCACATTCCCACTAGCCAGTAAACTCACATTAAGCATGCCAAACACTTGAATGTCATCTCCTCACTCAATGAAGCTGGATGCTCCAAACAACCTATAAATCCCAAGCAAAGCATGATTGCAATCAGAAACATAAAGAAAGTGGCTAGAAGGAAGTCTTGTAGCAATTCAGAATTGATGTCCAATGGTTAACCTCTTGACCACAGGCATCTTGGAAGTTCCTCTATCCTTCACCTTCAATGTTTTATTTCCTTACTTGGAACATTAGAGGGTTAAATTAACTCTCTAAACAGTCAGAGATTGAGAAGCTAATCTCTGACTAGAAGCTTGATCTTGTTTCAATTGTAGAAACAAAGGTGTCTCCTCAAAATATTGATTCAATTCATACATTTTTGGCCCCCAATTGGTCAATTATTCACAATTACAACTTCTCCCAATTGGGCAGAGTCTGGGTTATGTGGAATCCCAATATAATTAATCTTATTGTCCTTCATTCAGATAGACAGGCTATCCACTGTAATATCTCAGTTATAGGGCTCAATATTTCCTTCTACACATCATTTGTTTATGTTGCTATCAATGTTAATGAGAGGCAGTCACTTTGGGAGAGTATTGTTCACCATGTAGGTATTTTTTCCCACTCTCTTTGGCTCTTGATGGGAGATTTCAATACAGTCCCTCATGTTAAGAAAGACATGGTTGCTCAATGAGGTGGTGTCCTGCAATGACTGACTTCAAAGAGTGTCCTCAGCAAGTAGAATTGGAAGACCTGAAATACAATGGGATTCTTTTCTCCTGGTGTAACAGAAGCTTGGGTCCAGCATGTACTGCCAAAAAGTTAGACAAAGCCTTGGTTAATCAAATGTGGAATTCATCTTTCCCAATCTCTGAGTGCAGTTTTTTAACACCAGGGATCTCTGATCACAGTCCCATCCTTGTAACCATGGATTTTAACATCCCAAAAAAATGCATCCCTTTCAGGTTCTTCAATGCTTGGTCCTCTCACCTTAACTTCATCCCCTCTATCCATGAAGTATGGTGTACCTATATCCAAGGAACCTCTATGTATTAAGTGGTTCAAAAACTCAAGCTGCTGAAAAAAGTCCTTAAATCCAACTGCAAAAAAGTATTCTATGATGTTGACTCCAAGCTACAAGCAGTGAAGATGGAACTTGATTCTTGCCAATATGATTTGGACAGCTCTCCAACAGATTCAAACCTAAGGATGATGGAGAAATCTCTTACTACAGAATACCTCGGGTTAACAAACTTACAAGAAAACATGTTGAGGCAGAAGTCAAGAATGACTTGGTTAAAGCTTGGTGACTGCAATTCCTCATTCTTCCACAAATCAATATCATCCAAAAACAACAAAAGAAATATTGTCTCACTCACCACAGATTCTGGACAAGTGTTAACAGATTTGGATGCCATTAAAGCTGAGATAGTGACATACTTCCAAAGCCTCCTTGGTTCCTCTCCTTCAGCTGCACACACCATCTCAGGATTACAACAATTTTTCAGCAAACAAATTCCAGATCACCTTCATAGTCTTTTGGATGAGATTTCCTCTCAACTGGACATCAAAACCTGTATGCTCAGGCTCAGCAGAGACAAAGCTCCAGGTTTAGATGGATATAATGCTTTCTTCTTTCAAAAATCATAGGAAATTGTAAGAAGATCAGTGACAAAGGCTATCATAGATTTTTTCAGAAATAGGAAGCTGCTTTCAGAGGCAAACAACACCTACATTGCCTTGGTCCCTAAGTGTCAAAATCCATCATCCATACATGATTACAGACCAATCTCATGCTATAACATAATCTACAAGTGTATTTTAAAGCTCCTAGAATCCAAGTTGCAATATACTTTGCCTCACATCACGGATTTGTCACAATCTGCATTCATACAAGGGAGAAAAATCACAGATCTTATCTTACTTGCTCATGAATTACTGAGGGGTTATCACAGGGACTCCTCCCCCCCCCCCCCCAAAATGTGCTATGAAGATTGACCTGGCCAGAGCCTTTGATTCAGTGAAATGGGATTTTATCCTATCTTCCCTCCAATTCCTCAATTTCCCTCATAAGTTTATCTCACTTGTACAAGCTTGTATCACCTCACCTTCATTTACCATTGCAATAAATGGTGAGTTTCAAGGCTATTTTAAGGGCAAGAGGGGATTAAGGCAAAGGGATCCATTATCTCCTTTCCTATTTGTCATAGTTATGGATGTATTGTCTTCAATCATCAATGATTATGTGAGTAGAGCTTCAGCCTTCAAGTACCACTGGAGATGTAAAGCACTAAAGATCACTCATCTCTCATATGCAGGTGATCTCCTCCTTCTCTACAGTGGTGACATTACATCAGTCTCAGTGCTCAAGTGTGCACTTGATCATTTCTGCTCAATGTCTGGTCTCATAATTAATCTCTCCAAGAGTAGTGTTTTCTTCTCTGGAATTGACTCCCATACAGAGTCTTTAATCATTAATTTACTTGGCATTAGGGTTGCTTCACTACCTGTGAAATACCTTGGGGTTCCATTAATATCAACTAACCTCAAATCTTCCACTACAGCCTCCTAGTTGACAAGATTACTCACAGAATCTCACACTGGACTTCAAAATCCCTCTCATATGCAGGTAGACTCCAACTTATCAAGGTTGTTCTAGTCTCAACTCAGATCTATTGGTCAACTATTTTCATACTTCCAAAGGCAGTTATCAATGTGATCAACCAAATTCTCAAAGCTTTCCTTTGGTCTGGGCCTAAATTGAAGACAACTTGTTCCAAGATTGCTTGGAGGAAAGTTTGCAGAGCCAAAATAGAAGGAGGGCTTGGAATTCCTAACTTGGAACTCTCTAACAAAGCTGGTATCCTTACACTCATTTGGACCTTCACTCTAATGATAATGGAAGGCTTTGGATTAACTGGTGTAAGACTCATTTAATTAAGTTTAGGAACTTTTGGACTCTAAGCATCCCACACTCATGCTCTTGGAGCTGGAGGAAGATACTGCAGCTTAGACATCCTGCGAGGCAGCTTATCAGCCATAAAATTGACAATGGCTTAGATACCTACTTTTGGTGGGATAACTGGGCTCCGAGTGGTCCAATTTGCATAATATTTCATATCAATCTACTCATAAATACTGGATTCAACAAAGATATCAGAGTAAGTCATTTTATTTTAGGCTCAACATGGTCCTTCCCCAACCAAATCCTAGTTGCATTGCCTAAATTGGCCTTTCTACCACCTCCACTGCATTCTACATATGACAAAATGCTTTGGACAGCCTCCCCAAATGGCAACTACAGCTTAAAGCACACAACATTCTATCTCTCGGAGCATTCCCCCCAGTGATTTGGCACAATCTGGTATGGCATTCTCCCACCATTCTTAGGATGAAATTCAATCTTTGGCTTGCTGTTCAATGCAGGCTGCCTACCTTGGATTGCAAAGCCATGGCTCAACACCAAAACATATGTCCTCATTGTCACACTTCCACTGAATCACATAACCATTTGTTCTTTAACTGCTGCTTCATCTCACCAATTTAGAGATTTATCAAAGGAAAATGCAATTTCAACTCCTCACTTACAGATTGGGAAGATCTAATTCAATGGGTAAGCATTCACCGGAAGAGAAACACTGCTACTAACTTAGTTCGGAAGTTGTGCCTCTCCTCAATGGTCTACCACACGTAGGAAGAACGGAATGAAAAGGTCTTCAGATGGAAGAACTCATCTCAAAGAATAGTCCTGGCAAAAATCAACTACTCCATTACTTCAATTCTGAAATTGGGATTCCTCCAAGATTGCCCCGTCTCCAGAAGCATTCTTATCAATTGGAATCTATTGCCTTCTTGTTATCGGCCTCCGTCGAGGCCACCATACTGACTCTTCGCCGGCCATGGCTTCTGTGGTATCCTAGGGCTTCTACTGGATTGTCTGCTAATCCTCTATTAATGACTTTGAAGGCCATTAATTGCGATTATTAGCTTGTGTTTGGGTTCTGGGCTGTCTCTTCTTTTGGGCCCGAATTTGGGCTTCTTTTTTTGTCCCTATATGGGCTGTTTCTTGCCCAAAGGCCCACACTGTACTCATACTTTTCATTTATTTCAGTTGCTTAAATTCCCAAAAAATAAATAAATAAAAAATAAATAAATAATAAAAATAAAAATTTGCCACTACCCACTAGAACTAAACTTATTAGTGAACGGTTTGGGTAAGATTCTAAACAATATGAAGGGTAGCCCTAGCTGAAAGATGTATTCAACTAAATAAAAATATAAAAACACTACTTTTTTTTTTTTTTTTTTTAACTCAATGAAAAGGTCTTATTCCCTTATGTGATAATTATATTTCTCATCTATTAATGATATCAATCCATTAAATTCAACTCTTGAAATTTTTCAGTATTTAATTTTAAATTTTATAAAACATCACCTTTAATCAAATATTTATTTTGGACAATAACCACTAAAATATAAAAAGGAATACCCATTCCAATGCTTTGGGTTTGTTAACACTCATTTCAAATGCTTTGGGTTTGATAATACTCACTTGGTAACGAAGTAGGCGGTGTCTCGGTACTTGATAAAATACTACCATAAATGCTGATATCTCGTTACTTGGTGTAAGTGAGTATCGCGATATCTATCATTATAACAAAAACAGTTATATGTGGATTAGAGATGCGTTGGGTTTTGTAATACTCCTTTCAATGTTGTAATGTAGTAGTCCTGATATCTCGTTACTTGACGTAGGTGAGTACCAGTGCAGTGATCAAATACTACGTGTTGGTGTGTGGTTGTGATCTTGTTTGATATTGCTAGACTGAAACAGTATCTGTGTCATTTTGTAATGCAGCTATATCAGTCCAATTTTGTAATGTAGCATTATCATAAACCTAATTCAAAGATTATATATAATATGACTGCAGTTTGTGTACATGTAATATATAATTACGTTGAAGTTGGGATAATATGACTGGAGTATCTATCTGGGCAAGAGCTTATTTATAGGCATTTGGAAAATAAACAACACGAGATTGTAGAAGTTAGTAGAATAATATATATATATATATATATATATATATATATATATATAAACTCTTTAGAATAATAATTTTTAAAAACTTTTAAACTTTTTATTGAAAAATGATTCAAACTATACAACTCATGGGAAGTGCAGTTTGTACAAACATGAGCATGTCTCAGGTTAATCTTTAATTTTTTTAAACCAGGTCTCTTAAACTTAGTTCAGAAAAACATGCCAATACGGTTTGGGTAAGTTCTAAACAATATGAAGGGTAGCCCTAGCTGAAAGGTATAATCAAGTTATTGTATATTAATACTATGATGCTATTCAAATCAACATACAGTTCACATAAGTTTTTTTCCCTAATAAGTAAAGTCCTATTACTTGAAATCGATCTTATTCTAGTTTAAGTGGTACTTTTTAAAGGGATATTTAAATTGTGTTATTAAATAATCACTTAATTCATTCAAAATTAAGTTATAAATTAAATTGTCAAACAATATCTGAATGAAATATTTTTAAATATATATATATATATATATATATATATATATAACATAATAATATAAATCATATTATTAACATTCTTTATAGTTTTTCTTCCCTAACTTTCTATATTATTTATGCTGGGTAAATCACTTTGATTGATGCCAAATGGAGGGGGGACTTATTGGGTGAGCCGAGAAGTTAGCCACATCAAACTATGGTTCTAACACTCGGCCCATGATAAGCCAAATTCCGAGAAATTCATCACATCTCAACAAATGACATACTATGATAAATATATATATATAGAGAGTAATATTGAGTGAGAGCTTTAGAGAGATAAAGTATAAGAGAGAGAAAGTAAAATAACTTTTATTATGCTTGTTCAAGTTACATCCAGCGAAGTAATAGATGCATGGCTTTTATAGGAAAAAAGTGAGGCTTCCATGATAAGCCACAAAGATGAAAACTTACATAATAAGCCATAGAATTTGAGCTTCCTTTTCACGCCAAACATTGTGTCATCATTGACTTACTTTCTTGTGGACCCCACATATTGATATATATAACACTCCCCCTTGGGGTCCATAATATTACACTAAGAATATGCCTCGTTAAAACCTTGCTAAGGAAAACCCAGTGGGACAAAACCCTAGCGAAAGAAAAAGAGTACAGTATTCTTATGTATTTGAACATGGTATTGCATAAATTTAAAACTGCCTCATTAAAACCTTGCCAGGAAAACCCAGTGGGACAAAACCTGGATGAAGGAAAAAGAGTACAGCATGCCAATACCTCTTTGATGAATTGCTCCCCCTCATTAGATCAACCCTGAAGATCCTTTAGTTGATGGATTCCAATATTGTGCACCAGCTTCTTGAATGTTGTAGTTGGAAGCGTTTTAGTGAATAAATCTGCTAGATTTTCACATGAACGTATCTTCTGAATATCAATATCACCCTTTTTTCTGCAGTTCATGTGCATAAAAGAATTTTGGTGAGATGTGCTTGGTCCTGTCACTTTTAATATACCCTTCTTTCATCTGTGCAATGCATGCCGCATTATCTTCATATAATATTGTTGGACTTTCTTTTATTGATGAGAGACCACATGTTGTTCGAATATGCTGGATCATTGATCTCAACCAAATGCATTCCCTGCTTGCCTTATGAATTGCGAGTATCTCAGAATGATTTGAAGAAGTGGCAATCATTGTCTGTTTCATCGATTGCCATGATATAGCTGTGCCGCCACAGGTAAACACATACCCTGTTTGTGAATAAGCTTTATGTGGGTCAGAAAGATAGCCGGCATCTGCATATCCAACTAATGGAGACTTTGGTGCCTTCGAATAAAATAAGCCCATATTAGTTGTGCCACGAAGATATCACAATATGTGTTTGATTCCATTCTAGTGTCTGCGAGTTGGTGCAGAACTGTACCGTGCTAATAAATTGACTGGAAAAATTATATCAGGTCTTGTGTAATTTGCAAGATACAAAAGAGCACCAATCGCACTGAGATAGGGCACTTCAGGGCCAAGGAGTTCTTCATCATCTTCATGAGGACGAAAATGATCTTTCTTGATGTCCAGTGATCGGACAACCATTGGGGAGCTCAATGGATATGCTTTATCCATATGAAAACGTTTCAGAATCTTTTCTGTATATGTTGATTGATGGATGAGAATACTGTTCGAAAGATGTTCAACCTGTAGCCCAAGGCAGAATTTTGTCTTTCCGAGATCTTTCATTTCAAATTCTTTCTTTAAATATATGGCTGTCTTTTCGATCTCGTCCAATGTTCCCACAAGGTTCAGATCATCAACATATACTGCAACAATAACAAAACTAGATTCTGATTTGTTAATAAATATGCATGGACAAATATGACTATTTACGTACCCATCTTTGAGTAAGTAATCGCTAAGGCGATTATACCACATTCGTCCAGATTGCTTCAATCCATATAAGGATCGTTGTAATTTTATTGAGTGTATATTACGTGGTTTTGTTTCAGGCATTGTAAATCCTTTTGGGATTTTCATATAAATATCACTATCTAGTGATCCATATAAATATGCTGTAACCACGTCCATTAAATGCATATGCAATCTTTCTGTGACTGCTAAATGTATTATGAATCTAAAAGTAGTTGTATCAATCACAGGGGAATATGTTTCCTCATAATCAATACCAGGTCTTTGTGAGAAACCTTGAGCTACAAGTCGGGCTTTATATCTCACGATTTCATTTTTCTCATTATACTTTCGTACAAACACCCATTTGTACCCAACAGGATTAACACCCTCAGGTGTCTGGACTACTGGTCCAAATACTTCACGTTTAGTTAATGAATTTAGCTCTGCTTGTATCGCTTCTTTCCATTTTGGCCAATCATTTCTTCGTCGACATTCGTCGACGTTTTGAGGTTCCGGATCCTCATTTTCAATATCAAGAGCAACAAGATCTGAGAATATGTTGTCGACAATAATTTCATTTCTATTCCATCTCGTTTCATAATTTAATGAGATCTCATCATTTTCAGGTACCTTTGCCTCATCAAGAGCATGTGCCTCATCAAGGGCCACATCATCATCTGTTGCTTTTGGCTCATCAATATTTATTATTTCATCATTTTTAGGTACCTAAGACTCATCAAGAGCATCTGCCTTATCAAAGGCTATTATCTCAGATTGATCAATAATATCTGTTACTCTTTTGTGGCCTCTTCAGGAGTGCCAACTTTTCTTTGTGATTTCCTCTTACGAGAAACAATATCTTTTGCACCAACTGGTCTACCATGCTTCAGGCGTGTTTTAGATGCATTTGCTGCATTACTGACAGAAGGTCCCTCAGGGACAACAATTCGTGCTGGCACATTTGCAGCTGGTATATGTGATTTTATCACTTTTTTTGTATCAGTAAATGCATCAGGTAATTGATTTGCAACATTTTGCAAGTGAATGATCCTCTGAACTTCTCGTTCACATTGGTTTGTACGAGGATCAAAATGAGACAATTTCAGGGCATTCCAAGTAAGATCACGTTGCTGCTGTACCTTTTCTCCCCCATTAGGAGGGAAAACAGTCTCATCAAAATGACAGTCAGCAAATCGTGCTTTGAAGACATCACCTGTCAGGGGTTCAATATATCTAATAATATATGGAGAATCAAAACCAACATAAATTCCAAGTCTACGTTGAGGACCCATTTTAGTGCGTTGGGGTGGTGCAATTGGAACATATACAGCTGTAGGTGCAAAATTTCGCTCAACCAATAATGATTGAGAAAAATAAAACAACTCACTCAAAAACAATAAAAATAAATAAGAACAGTGTATAGAGAAGCGTAGAATTGCTCGATTCTTTATTGGAGGTCTTAGCTTCTATTTATATACAAAAGATTGCAAAATTATGGTAGGACTCGCGTTGCTTGCCCTCCAATTCTTTCTATATAATAATTTTTTTCTAATAGAGTTCTTTCCATTGTCGAATTTTCCATACATAGAACTTGCCTTGTACAGAACTTCCTATCAGAATTTTCCTTCTACAGTAAATCCTTCAAATGGTAGGACTTGTGCATTCTTGGGCTGAATATATTTTGATCTGGCTGGGCTTGAGTAACAGGCCGGATGTTAAATACTCATAAGCTGGGCTGATGACTTCTTGATTCGGCCTTGATGGAAGTTGGAGGACAAATAACAATGGTCTTGGGCTGTAAATACCCTCAACTTGGGCTTGAGCATGATGGGCCTTATATGTCCTTGGAATGTAGATATGGGTAGTGGTGACGTGTGCGCTTTTTATTGGAGGGAGTTTTTTTCCCTCCACACTTTGCCCCAAATTTCGTTTTTAATTGAGCGACGGCTCCTATTAAAGAGGGAATTGAAACCGATTTTTTACTTTACTTCAGAAACGGTTCGAGGTCTTTCATTATTACTCCGTCGTACAAGAGCAGAGAAAAAAAGGCTGGAGAGGCCGAACCTGAAGATGAAGTCAGGGCCTTTGTTCTAGCTGAGACTGGGGCTCCTTGGACTCCTTCCTTCACCAGGGCTGATAGGTCAGTCCTGCACTCAGGGGATTCTGTGATTACAGACCCTTCAGCTGCACTGGCGGTGGCTCGAGGAATGTGGCTCCCAAAGGACGAGGAAGCCATCAGCCAAATGGGGTTGGAGCAACTACTCCCCTCTGCCCTAGTCCGGGCCATAGAGTTTCGCATTGCTCCTTCAGAATTATGTTACTCTTGCTTGCTTGTGTTTCTATTTATGCTTATATTTGCTTCCCTGTTAAACAGAGTCTATACCACACCATGGCCCTCTGTGCCACTGCTGAAGCTCAATCCCTCTCCATCAAGAAGTTGGAAAAGGATCTTGACAATGCAGAGAAGAGAGCCACTACTGCCTCTACCAATCTGAAGATAGCTTCTGAAGCCAAGGATGCGTATAAGAGGCAGTTGTCAACCTCTGAGGCTAAGGTGGATTCTCTTCAAGCCGAGGTTCAACGCCTGACCGAGGCTCTTACTACTTGCTTCAAGGCGGGGAAGCAAATGCAGAGGCGCTACTCCTGTCTGGCGCACCTGGCTAGTGCTAAAGCGTTCCGGTCTGGCTATAATCAGGGCTCAGGCCCTAAGACGATGGATCCAGACGCCTTTAACAAGCAGGTGGGGGTGCACTTCCCATACGATGAAGGGCCACAGGCTTTGGAAGCTGAAATCCGCTTTGCCGAGATGGTGAAGGCACACCTGAAGGGTACTCCTAGCTCCCCTGCTCCTGCGGCTTCAACTCCTCCTACCTCAAGTCCTAATGTAGTGGATGCTTTTGAGTCTACTCCCTTCGATCCGAAGAGGAAGTAGAACCATGTATTTTGTTTTTATGAACAACCTGTTTTGGGATAATGAATATAACTTTTTGTTTTAGGCTTACCTGACTTGTTTTTGCTGTATGCTCTTGATACTGTTTATATTTCTCTGACTGGTAATGTGTTTAAACACTAAACATTGTCTTTATGCTTCGGATTTATGCTATCCGTGAAAATGCAAGGATTGTGGGAAGAAGGAGATCCTTTTAACAGTTTAGTTGATATCGCAGGATGATTCATATGGACAATGATTTAACTGTTAAATGAACCCTCCTTGCCTTTTACTTGCCTGCAGTAGACGTATACATACTCTTTCCTTCTCGTGTGTTCCTGATGTGGGGTGGAGTATGATGAACTTATGATATATCCGCATCCACAGGGTATTAAACACTTGGAGTCCGGAGGAAAGAGTTCTGATCCGGGTACCAGAGGTCTAAAGCGAATTACTCCTCGGCACTGAGTGTGGAGGAATATTGCTGAATAGGACACTTAGGGTCCAAATCTATCTCAGATACTTAGGATTCGAGGCGAATTATCCCTCGGCACTGAGTCGTGGAGGACTAGTGCTGAATAGGACACTTAGGGTCCGAAGCTGTCTCGGATACTTAGGATCCGAGGCGAATTATCCCTCGGCACTGAGTCGGGGAGGACTAGTGCTGAATAGGACACTTAGGGTTCGAAGCTGTCTCGGATACTTAGGATCCGAGGCGAATTATACATTCCCTGGCGTGGAGCTGGTGGGGGGTTTTGCCGAGCCGAACACTTAGGGTCCGAGGCGAGATTTTTGCCGAGCCGAACATTTAGGGTCCGAGGCGAGATTTTTGCCGAGCCAGACACCTAGGGTTTGAGGCGAAATTTTTGCCGAGCCAGACACCTAAGGTCTGTGGCGAATGACCTACTCTCCGGCGCTGAGCCTGAGGGGAGGTTTAAATGAATCACTCCCCGGCGCTAAGCCAGAGGGGAAGTTTTGCCGAGCCGGACACTTAGGGTCCGAGGCGAGAGAACTACTCCCCGGCGCTGAGCCTGAGGGGAGGTTAAATGAATTACTCCCCGGCGCTGAGCCTGAGGGGAGGTTGTGCCGAACCGGACACTTAAGGTCCGAGGCGAATGAATTACTCCCCGGCGCTGAGCCTGAGGGGAGGTTTGTTTTATATTTTTCCTCAAACCACTTATCATGAGGCCGAGGACTCAAAAATGATAGGAGGCCAAGAAAGCGAGTAACAGTGGCTGTGAAGTTTTCCATTTGTTGACTTTAGAGACCTGCCTCCACTGATACTCCCTTCTTGGCAACCAAATGTTGTGGACCACGCATATATGAACCGCATTTCTTTTCTATTTCTATCCGATGTGGGACATAGACTAAATTTTGTCAAAAAGGTCGGTGTAAGGAATGCCTCTGGTATTGAGCTTGACAGCCTTAAATACCAGTGGGCCCTCCTTACACCGTGATTAACTATTTGAATATTTCCATATATAACAGAATGTGGCACATACTTTTTTGTCGATGTGGGATAGAAAGGTTTAAGCACAGGCCATAACACATGTTTTGTTGCGTTTTGCTTTTTTTTTTTTTTTTTGTGAAAAAATCAGACGAATGCCATGCATAGTATGGCCCCCCATTTTTATAAAAAGAAACAAAAATAGAGGAAAGTGGTACTGAATATAGAAACAAAATAAAGAAAAGCTTGGCTGACTGTGGACATACGCAGCTTTATTTGTGAAGAAGTTGTAGCAAAATAGACAAACTTAACTAATGGAAATACCTTTTCAGGTGTATTACGTTCCAAGGACGCGCAATGGGACGTCCACCAGCTTCGGCCAAACGATATGCTCCTTTCCCCACTACTTCGGTAACCCTGTAGGGTCCGGTCCAATTAGGTTCCAGTTTCTTTACATGAGCTGTCTCCTGCTTCAAAACCCAATCGCCTACCACAAAGCTCCTGAATCTGACGTGTTTGTTATAACTGTTACACACCTGCTGTTGGTATGCCGCGAGACGAATTGCTGCTGCATCTCTCCTTTCGTCCACCAAATCAAGGCTATGTTCGAGTTGTTGCTCATTGTTCCCCTCCAGTACCAAGGATGTCCGAAGGGTTGGGATTATGGACTCGGTAGGAATGACAGCTTCGGATCCATATGCCATAGCAAATGGGCTTTCTCCGGTGGGTCGTCTTGGAGTGGTTCGATAGGCCCAAAGCACTTGAGGGAGATTCTCGTACTATTTTGTCTTCAATTTTTCTAATTTTTTCTTTAAGCACCCGAATATCGTGCGATTAGTTATTTCAGCTTGCCCATTGCCTTGTGGATGACTAACTGCAGCCAATTTTTGCAGGATTCCATGTTCGCTAAAGAATTTCCTTGTACTTCTGTTATCGAGGTTCTTACCATTGTCCATTACGATGACTTTTGGTACCCCAAACCGGCAAATAATGTTGCTCCAAATGAAATGCTTTACTTCTTCGTGGGTGACGCTAGAGAAAGCTTCAGCTTCCACCCACTTTGTGAAGTAATCCGTAGCCAGAAGCACATGTTCCTTTTCTTCCATGGTTTTGGGTAATGGTCCTACTATATCAAATCCCCATTTGGGCGAACGGCCATGGATTAGCCATGGCGTGCAAACCTTCGGCAGGTTGGTGCTTTATTGGACCATGGCGCTGACACTTATCACATCGTCTTGAATATTCCTCGGCATTCCGAGCCAAGTATGACCAGAAATAACCTTGGGTTAGAATTTTGTGTGCAAGGGATCTTCCTCCGGAGTGGTTTCCACAATCTCCTTTATGAACTTGTTTTAGAATTGTGTGAGCCTCAGTAGGGGTTAAACACTTGAGATAGGGACCGGAGAATGACCTTCGGTACAACTGGTTATTGATGATTGCGTACTTAGCCGCGGTAAGACTAAGCTTCCTTGCCTTAGCTTTCTGATTCGGGAGAACCCCTTCCTTGAGGTAGGCCTCGATTGGATCAATCCAGCAGGGCTCGCGTGGTACTTCCGGGATCACCATCACCTCTTGCCGGGGATTAATGCTGGGTTCTTCGAGAACATCGATTGGAACAAGCCGAATCAACTCTTCATCTGAAGATGATGCGGCTGTGGCCAATCGATCTGCTTCGGCATTTTCATCTCGTGGTACCTGATGGAACTCGATTTGATCGAACTCCCGGATAGCACTCTCTACATCATCTTTGTACGACTTCATACGTTCCTCCTTGGGAGAATATTGCCCTGTCACTTGATTGATCACAAGCTGTGAGTCACTAAAAACTTTTAAACATCGTACCTGTAGCCGTTTAGCTAGCCGAAGTCCGGTGAGCATCGCCTCATACTCAGCCTCGTTATTAGTAGATGGGAAATCTAGCAAAATTGACTGCTGCAACTTGGTACCCTCGGGTATTGTGATGTCAATCCCGGCCCCTGCCCTTTTCCGGTTGGAAGAGCCATCAACCCGTAACTCCCAGTATGGCTCTTGAAGTGTCGGTTCCTCAGGTTGATCTTCGTACTCTAGTAGGAAATCCGCTACCGACTGCCCCTTGTGAGATACCTTCGGTGCATAGGTGATGTCAAAAGAGCTAAGTTCAATAGCCCATTTTGTAATTCGACCAGACAGGTCTGGTTTAGCTAGGATAGCCCGTATAGGGTGATTTGTAAGTACCACTATGCTGTGAGACTCGAAGTAATGTCCAAGTTTCCTCTTGGCATAAATTAACGCCTGGATTACCTTTTCTGTCTTGTTGTACCGTGTCTCGGCATCCGTCATCGTTTTGCTTGTGTAAAAGATTGGGTGGTGAACCTTGCCTCCTTCTTTGATCAACACTGCGCTTGTTGCTACAGCTGATACTGCCAGGTACAGGATGAGAGTGTCTCCGGGCGTTGGAGTAGAAAGGATTGGGGGTTTTGTCATGTAGCTTTTCAATTGATTGAGAGCTTCCTGCTGCTGAGGTCCCCACATATCTTTGTTTTTGGATCGAATAGCATCAAAGAAAGATTTATACTTATCAGATAATCGGGATATGAACCGGCTGAGAGCCGCAATTCGGCCAGTTAGAACTTGCACTTCCCTGCGGGTTTTCGGCTCCTGGTTCTGTATGAGTGCCTTTGCCTGAGCTGGGCTTACTTCTATTCCTCTTTTATTTACGACGTGCCCAAGGAACTGTCCTGACGAGACGGCGAAGGAGCACTTGGTGGGGTTCAGCTTCATATTGTATCTCTTAAGAGTATTAAAGACCTCCTGGAGGTGCTTCGGGTGGTCCTCTTTCCGTATACATTTGACCACCATATCATCGATATAGGCTTCAACTGTATTTCCCAGCAGATTATTGAAAATTTTATTGACAAGTCGCTGGTAGGTGGCTCCGGCATTCTTTAGACCGAAGGGCATCACTCTGTAGCAGTAAGTGCCCGTTTCTGTAATGAAAGCAGTTTTCTCCTCATTTTCGGGCTTCATGGGAATCTGATTATAGCCGGAGTATGCATCGAGGAATGTGAGCCTTTCATAACCCGTCGTAGCATCTACCATTTGATCAATCTTGGGCAGAGGAAAGCTATCTTTTGGGCAAACTTTGTTAAGGTTGGTATAATCTACGCATACCCTCCATTTCCCATTCTTCTTTTGAACGACTACTACATTTGAGAGCCATTGTGGGTATTGCACCTCTCGAATGAATCCTGCTTGTAATAGTTTATTTACTTCCTCGGCTATTATGCGATTCCGTTCAGGTGCGAACCGTCGGTGCCTCTGCTTGACTGGCCTGAACTCTGGGTTAATCCTCAGACTATGGCATGAGACTATAGGATCGATCCCCACCATGTCCGAGTGATCCCAGGCAAAGACATCCGAATTGCACCAAATGACCCTGATCAATGCTTCCTTTCTTCGGCTGTGCAAGATGAGCCAATGTAGGTGATCTTCTGAGGGTCTCCGAGGACTACCTCTATAGCTTCGAGGGACTTCTCGGTAGGTGCTTCAGCTTCGGCTTCTTCCTCTGCCTTGAGATACTTGGGCAGAGGATACTGTAACTGCTATTTGATTGCGTCTTTGGGATTCGCCTCTGACTGAGGTGATTTCGACACTTTCTTTGCTTCATGTAGCGTTAGCATGTAACATTCTTTTGCAGCAACCTGGTCTCCCCAGAGGTCGATGACCTCCCTGCCATCCGGGGATAAACACCTCATTACTTGATGAAGTGTAGAGGGGACTCCGTTCATACGATGGATCCAACCTCTCCCCATAATGAGGTTATAAGATGGATGAATCTCTGTCACGACGAAGTTTTCCTTCAGAGTCCTCTTTGCTGCAGTAACAGATAGATCGATCACCCCAAGCGGATTCACCTTAGTACCATCAAATCCTATTAGGGGGCTGGAAGTTGGCCTGATGGACGATGGTGAAACCCCCAACTGATCAAAAGCTGTTTTTGTAATGATGTTGGCGCTACTTCCCGGATCTATCAGTACTCTCCTGATCATATAATTCGCTACCAGGAGGCTGATGACCAAGGGGTCCTCATGCGGGCGCCGGACTCTAGAAAGATCATTGTTACCGAATCCAATGTTGATGCTGCCTGGTGCAACCGTGTTTACCGAAGACAATCTTCGTAACTTATGAGCCTCTCTCAGCCTGGATCTGTACAACTCTTCAGACTCTTCATCATCCTCTGACCTTCCGTGTATAGCATGGATAACCTTTACCTGACCGCCCTCTACCCGTCGAGGGTTAACCTCCCGAGGTTTTACGTGCTCCTTCGTGGCGAGACACTCCACCAATTCTCCTCTCGCTATCATGCTTTCTACCTGTCGCTGTAGGGACCTGCAGTCATTAGTGGTATGCCCATAATCTCTATGGTAGGCACAATGTTTGCTTTTGTCCCTCTACTCCAAGGGTTGTTTCATGGGCTGAGGAGTCGCGAACCTCGTCTTATTCTCTTGGAATAGGCGCGCCAAGGTAGTACGGAGAGGGGTAAGCCTGTCCTCTGTCCTTCGCCTTTTCTCAGACGCTTGGGTGACTTGTGTGGCTGTATGAGGAACCTTCTGCATCCTTGTGCTCACAGCTTTCTCTCGAGACTTGTTTTCCACTGTGACGAGGGTAGCGTGCTGTGCACGGTGGGCTATGTTTTCCTCCAACCGAATGTAGATTTGTGCCCTAGCGTTCAAAGTCTGCATATCCGGGGGGGAATATTTGACCAAGGATGTGTGAAACTTGGTTCCCTGGATCATTGCCAACTTAAATGTTTTGATTGCCGTGGCAGGGTGGCAATCTGCTATCTCCGAGGCCTCCATGTTAAACCTGGATAAAAAATCTTGCAGAGTTTCTCCCTTCCTTTGCCTTATGGTGAAAAGGCTGGCGATACTTTTCTTCTGCTTCTTATTTCCACAATACTGGGCTAAGAACATAGTGCACAAGGTCTCATAGTCAGGGATAGACTTGTGTGGCCTATTCCTGAACCATTCTAACGCTGCTCCGGTTAAACTGGTAGGAAAAACCTTACACATCCACGGATCGTTATGATCGTCCAATGCCATCTTTTGCGCATAATGATCGAGATGCCGAGAGGGGTCTCCTGCCCCATCGAACTGGGTGAAGGATGGCATAGTGAACTTCTTCGGCCTCTCCACAAGGTACACCTCGTCAGTAAAGGGGGTTTTGACCAAGGAGTTCTTGTGCTCTCTAGCCATCTCGGCTGGTGTCTGGACTCTCAAGAGCTTCTTTTCGTCGAAGGCATCTTGTACGCGTGCGCCATCTGGAACGCCATTGGACCATACCGTAAGCCTATGGCTGGACTCGGCCTGTTCGTCCTGTGTGCGATGCGGGAGATTATCCGAAGCAACCGCCTCGGACCTCGTCCCTTGCTTTTGCTGAACCTCACTAGGTCGAGCCCCGTTGGGTGGTGTCTCGTTGGCTGGAGGCTCGTGAACCAGAGGTAAATTCCGGGTGGGGGGTGGTGCCGCAGCATCGCCTGGTGGTGGTTGTGGCGTTAGCCTGGCCATGGCCGTGTGCAGCGTATGAGTCTACTGCTGAAGCGCAGCTATCTGGGCGACACTCGTATCGTTTGCTTGCCGGAGTGTCTCAAATTGGTGCAAGAACTCTTCTCGCATCTTTTGCATCAATTCTATCTGTTGATTCATTCCTGACTCTCCGTTTGACCTTCTAGACACGACTAAAGGATTTAATTTGAAGAACAAGTGGGAGTATATTTTTATACGATTCCCACAGACGGCGCCAAAGTGTAGGTGCAAAATTTCACTCAACCAATAATGATTGAGAAAAATAAAACAACTCACTCAAAAACAATAAAAATAAATAAGAACAGTGTATAGAGAAGCGTAGAATTGCTTGATTCTTTATTGGAGGTCTTAGCCTCTATTTATATACAAAAGATTGCAAAATTATAGTAGGACTCGCGTTGCTTGCCCTCCAATTCTTTCTATATAACCATTCTTTTCTAATAGAGTTCTTTCCATTGTCGAATTTTCTATACATAGAACTTGCCTTGTATAGAACTTCCTATCAGAATTTTCCTTCTACAGTAAATCCTTCAAATGGTAGGACTTGTGCATTCTTGGGCTGAATATATTTTGATCCGGCTGGGCTTGAGTAACAGGCCGGATGTTAAATACTCATAAGCTGGGCTGATGACTTCTTGATTCGGCTTTGATGGAAGTTGGAGGACAAATAACAATAGTCTTGGGCTGTAAATACCCTCAACTTGGGCTTGAGCATGATGGGCCTTATATGTCCTTGGAATGTAGATATGGGTAGTGGTGACGTGTGCGCTTTTTATTGGAGGAAGTTTTTTTCCCTCCACAACAGCACAACCAAAAACTCGTATGTGGGAGATATTTGGTTGTTGACCAAAAACAAGTTGTAATGGTGAGTACTTATGATAAGCAGTTGGTCGTATACGAACTAATGATGCAGCATGCAATATGGCATGACCCCAGGCAGAAACAGGTAATTTTGTTCGCATAAGCAAAGGACGACCAATTAGCTGAAGTCTTTTAATAAAAGATTCAGCCATACCATTTTGAGTATGAGTGTGTGCAACAGGATGTTCAACATAAATTCTAACTGACATGCAATAATCATCAAAAGCTTGAGAAGAAAATTCAGCGGCATTATCAAGACGGATTGTCTTAATTGGGTAATCAGGAAAGTGTGCTCGTAATTTGATGATTTGAGCAAGAAGTTTAGCAAATACAATATTATGAGTAGAAAGTAGATAAACATGTGACCATCGTGTTGATGCATCAATTAAGACCATAAAATAACGAAATGGTCCAGATGGTGGATGGATTGGCCCACATATATCCCCATGAATTCGTTGTAAAAATGGAGGAGACTCAACAATGACTTTTGAAGGGGATGGTCTGATAATCAACTTACCTTATGAGCAGACGGTGCATAGATGATTATTTGGTAAGATGATTTTTTGATCCTTTAGTGGGTGACCATGTGAATTTTCAATAATTCGACGCATCATTGTACTCCCTGGGTGACCAAGTCGATCATGCCAAAGTATAAAAAGTTTTGGGTCACAAGATTTTTTATGGATCACAACATTTGACTCAATTGTTTTAATGGTTGTATAGTATAACCCAGAAGAGAAAACAGGGAGTTTTTCTAATATCAGTTTCTTGCCTGAGGTAATGGAAGTAATGTAGAGATATTCGACATTTCTTTCATTTGCAGTCTCAATATGATACCCATTACGACACAAGTCTTTAAAACTCAGCAGATTTCTCCGAGATCTTGTAGAATATAAGGCATCATTGATTTGTAATCTAGTTCCATGTGGTAAAATGATGTTGGCTCGTCCGGAGCCTTCAATCAAGTCGGTGGGACCTGATATAGTACTGACACTAGCGTCTGTCAGAGTTAAGTGGGAAAAATATTTTTGATCTCGAAGGATTGTATGCATTGTTCCACTATCTGCAAGACATATGTCTTCCCCATTTATTTTGGAACTAGTCAGATCCATTTCTATTCATGCAAATTTCTTTATCAGAAAAAAAACTTTTGTAACAAAAACCTTTAATACAAACTAGAAAATAAAAACTTTAATACAAGGACAACAAAAAGCATAGTAGACAGTACATAAAAAGAAACATAAGATTAACTGGTGTGGACATTTCCATCACCAATCAGGAAGTCTATCCTTCCATCACGATCATCAAAAAAATCTGATACATCCAGATTGGTGATGTTAACTGGCTCATCATGATTAATGAAATTCATTTCCAGATTTGTGGTGTCAATTTGCTCATCATGATCAAGGAAATTCATTTCCTTTTGTTTTCCCTTTTCTTTTATTGAGGCTTGATACAGATCAGCCAGATGCTTCGGTGTACGACAAATACTTTGCCAATGCCCTGTCATGCCACACCGATAGCAAGTATTATCATGAGCCTTGGAAGGTTGAGCCACATCCTTCCCTTTTACTTGTCTCATTTCATTATGATCTTTCCTTTGAGGATATGGTGTGGATCTCTGATTGCAAAAATGTGAGGATTGATATCCTTCACGATAATAAGAATGATTTCTACCACGACCATATTCATTATTGTGGTAGTTATTTTTGCCACGACCATATTCATTTCTACCACCACGACCACGTCCGCGTCCGCGTCCACGACCACGGGATGAGGCAACATATGTTTCTGGGATCGGTGTCGATCCAGTTGGACGGGACTGGTGGTTTCTCAATAAAAGTTCATTATTTTGTTCTGCCACAAGCAAACATGATATCAGCTCTGAATATTTTTTAAATCTACGCTCTCGATATTGTTGTTGCAAGAGTACATTCGAGACGTGAAATGTGGTGAATGTTTTTTCTAGCAAAAGTTCATCAGTAACAGTATCACCACATAATTTCAATGTAGAGCTGATTTTGCATAGGGCAGAGTTATATTCAGCCACAGTTTTGAAATCTTGCAACCTCAGTTGCAGCCAATCAGCCCTGGCCTTTGGAAGGATAATTGTTTTTTGATGATCATATCTGTCTTTCAAATTGTGCCACAAACAAAGTGGATCTCTTTCAGTGAGGTATTCATTTTTCAGTTCCTCACTAATATGGCACCGGAGAAAATCATGGCCTTTGCTTTATCTTGCAATGATGCATCATTCTTTTTTTTAATTGTGTCTCCAAGGCCCATGGCATCCAAATGAATCTGAGCATCCAGAATCCATGATAAATAATTTTTGCCAGAAATATCCAGGGCCACGAATTCCAGCTTTGTCAAATTTGACATTTTCAGAATAACTAGATGTGACAACAATATAAAAATATAATTTAGCATAGTATATAAAATAAAATGACATTAAATGAGATAATAACATAATATAAATTATTTAAATAATAAAGGTGGTAAATCCAGCCATAGTAAATAAATTAGTAAACAATAAAAGCGGTAAAACCGGCCCATGAATCATTAAATAATAAAGGTGGTAGAACCGACCATAGTGTAAGCACAAATATCATTTAAGTAAACAAATTTATTTTATGAATAATAATCCATAATTAACATTTCATTACCCTTTGGAGTCAGAAATATTATTTTATCCAATAAAGCAAACCAACCCAACAATCTATTAAAACTAATATCACAAAATAGATATATAGTTGGGATAGAAAGAGGGAGAGAAAGCTTCTTCTTCAAATCTCAGATGGATAGAGTTCATGCTGATAACGTATGATAAATATATATATAAAGAGAGTAATATTGAGTGAGAGCTTTAGAGAGAGAAAGTATAAGAGAGAGAAAGTAAAATAACTTTTATTATACTTGTTCAAGTTACATCCAGCGAAGTAGTAGATGCATGGCTTTTATAGGAAAAAAGTGAGGCTTCCATGATAAGTCACAAAGATGAAAACTTACATAATAAGCCATAGAATTTGAGCTTCCTTTTCACGCCAAACATTGTGTCATCATTGACTTACTTTCTTGTGGACCCCACATATTGATATATATAACACATACAACATATTTTTACGGATTCAGATCGTAGATCATTCAAAATTTTAACAACTTTCTCATAAATAAGCATTAAAAAAAGAAATTTTAAAAAAATATATAACTATATGCGCTTGACATGAAACCATTTATATCAAGAAGATTTTTTTTAGAATTTGGCCAGTCAAACTTAATAATATTCCTTTCTATCACTTAGGTGAGGCTAGGGGTGGCAATTGGGCGGGTTTAGATAGGTATTGGGCTGGTTATGAATGGGTGAAACAACGATGGATCAATAATTCATTATCAACCCATTTATGATGGATTATTAATGGGTTGGGTGTTAAATGGACTGAGCCAAACCCACACCGAACCCAATTGCCTAAATGTTTTTAGAAACAAATTGTCAAATATTTTTAATCCTTGAATACCAAAATAATAAGAAAAAGTGTTCTTGTTGTTTTATATTAATTTTTTGGTCTCTGGTGTTACAAATTTTAGTTCTTTTTGAAATGTCCGATACAACTTATTAATATCATCAATTTTAACCGGTACAAACATGGTTTTAATTTTAAATGTTTTTACTCAATAAAATAAAATTTGAGGTTTGTAGTGCCAAAAAAAGAAGAAGAAAAAGAAATATAAAAGTTGAGGTAACATTGCGATAGAGAGCGGCACCACAACACTGAAAAATAAATAAAAAATCAGAGAGAGAAATGAAATAGAAAAAAATTTGGAGAGGCCAATTTTAAATTTTCTATAAAAAATCATACTGTAATTAATAGCTATAAATAAGTATTACACCATCTTCTTATAATTAACTCCCAACCTAATTACAATGACAGGATGTTTGAGCAATGGCACAATCTAGCAATATTTGCAATAATTCTATACTTTAGGAAAGGACAAAATTTAATAATAATAATAAATAAATAAATAAAACTGTGCCAAAATTTTTTTCCCCTGAAAGTTAAAGCAGTACCAAATTTTGACAAATGAAATTACTTTCCTAAAACAAAAAAAAAAAAAAAAAACAGAAAATAGATAAAAAGAGATGAAATTACTTTCTCACTCTAAAATTTTTGAGAGAGCAAACAAAAAAGATAAAAAACTTTCTCAAAAAAAGAGAGAGAAATTAGAAAAAGAGAGAAAAAAAAACAAAAGAGGGAGAAAAAGAGGGAGAAGAGAAGAAAAAACAGATGAGAGAGACAAACGGGGGAGAGAAAAAAAGCGAAAGAGAAAAGAAAACAGAGGAGAGAGAATTGGAGAAGGAAAAAAAAATGAGAAAATGAGAGAAACCGAGGATTTTTTTCCTCCTCATTCTGGACTAATCCTCATTTTTTTTTGGAATTTGGGCGGTCAGACTTAATAATATTACTTCCTATTGAAATTTGAAAATGATTCTTTTTCTTATTCTTAAGGGTGGGATGCGAATAATATCTCAACATAATTTATTTATTTATTTATTTTTTTTTTTTTTTTTTTCACCTCATCCTTTGATAGTCCTCATTTTACTTATTGTGGACTGCATTACTTTTTTTTTTTTTTTTTTTTTTTAATTTGATGTAATGTCTATTGTATATGATCAAATTATCAATCAATTTTTCTTTTATTTTATTGTCATAAATTTATCAATGAATACAATGGGTATTCATTTTTTTACTCTTTAATTACCCAATCATTTAAATTGATTATTCAAATAATTTAATTTTAATTGACAAGTTTGAATAGTTTAATAGGTTTGAATATAAATTGTAACTCCTAAAACTAACCCAAAGAAATAATATCTCAACATAAATTGTTTTGATTTTTTTTTTCTCCTCATTCTAAAATAGTACTCTTTTTTACTTATTGTGCACTGCATTACTTTATTATTATTATTATTGATGTAATGTCTATTGTATATGATCAAATTTTCTTTCATTCTATTGCCATAAATTTACATTTACATGTCTCATAAAACATGTGGTCACATTAGAGAGATCATTTTGTGCATTTAAGAAGAAAATGAAATGGTCAAAAATTAGATTAAATTGAAACCTCTAGACGTTCTTATTAGAATTTTTGAATATTTGAAAGATGTAAAAATTTAGATTTGATAATTAAATAATACGGAGTACTTGTTCGTTTCATTTTTTGTTTGTTTCTTTTGAAATGAGAGGTGAGGTGACTTGACTGGTTAGAGAGAAAGTAATGGCTAAAGACGCTCTATCCGGGAATATGAGGGACTTCTGGTCCATATATATTCCAACCGGCCGGCCCACCACTTGCAGATTACCTTGAACGTTACCTGCAATTTCTTTCCCTAGTCATAACGATTGGGCCCACCAATTCTTGTCCTGGTCCGAAATGTTTGATCAGACGGTCCTACTTTTCTCATCAGCAATGTCTGTAGAATTCAATGAACGTACCTAAAGTGTACGGTGTTTAAAATTCTATGCGATTCAACTTCCGAGAAAAAAAAAAAAATTCTATGCGATTTTTTTAGTCCAAGTGTCTAGAAGCCAGAGATCCTTCTTGGAAGGACTTTGGTTAAAGCCTTAAAAAAAAATCTATAAAAAATTGCAAAAAAATACTAAGTATAGTATAAATTCCTACCCTTTGAAAGTTTAAACAGATTGCCCCATTCAAAATTCATCACGAATAATGATAGGGCCGTAGCGCATCCCCCGAACAAACAATCGAATTTGAAGTGGCCAAGCAAAAAAAAAAAAAATTTAAAAAAAAATTAATAATAAGGAAAATTGATGGAGGTCATGGAGCTACGAACTATGTGAAAAAATGCTGAAGAAGTGGAAATGCATAGATATATATATATATAAATACACTCACATACAAATTTACATATATACTGAAAGCAGATCATAGGTGTTCATGGATTCTTCCTCAATTTTCTATTTACGGTTTTGGTGTATATGTTTCTCTCTTAGATTTCACAAAATCGAAGGGATACAGAGCAATAAGCATTTTTCCTCTGTTCGATCACCGTATTTTGCATATACAGTCCTAATCTTCTATTTGAATCAAAATAAGTCTTGATCTGAATTTTTTCTGAAAAAACATGGAGATTTTCATTGCTAATTCTGATTTAGAGATGAAAGTAATCTCTTAAAAGAAGTACAAACTTTATCTGATAAACTGCATAGATACCAAGAGCTATTACTGTAATACCATGATTTTTGAATTGATTCAATTTTGTAAAATCAAAGAAAGAAAGAGACTGCTAGAATCTAAGAAAGAGAAGAATCTATCAATTGAAGGTGAAGAGACTAGAGAGAGGAATTTGGGGAGAGGAAATCAAAAGAGAGAGTTTGACTTTTCCATGTCTTCTAGTGGTGTTTAGGAATTATGACGATGACGTGGCTGTTAAATCAGGTTCGGCACCTTTTCAGGTGTTATTGTTTGGCTTTTGTATCACCACTCTTTCATCATTATTTACCAAAAGATATGTAGTCAAATTAGGGGTGACAATTTGTGATTGCGGATTGTAATTCTATTGTGTCAATGTAAGGATATTTTATTAAATAGTTTAACTCAAATACGACTTGATTATTAATTTTGTCAAAAAAATTCAACATTAACCAGACTTATTTATTAAACGGGTTACACGTGTAACCCGTTTAATAATCTGTATAATAAAATAAAATATTTCATTATTAAAATCAATCAAACATTAAATACTAAAAAAATATAAGTTTCAATCCAACCAAATTACTAAATAATCTCTAATCAATAAAAGAATAAAAATTATAAGATACAAGTTTAAATAGTTATTTTGAAACTTAAATAGAAATTTGTTTATGACATGTATAATTAAATAGGTATAAACAAGTTGAACCCGTCAACATAAATACGAAACGATTAACTAAGCGGGTTAATCGTGTGACTCGTTTACAACCTGAACTCATTTAAGGTCAACCCAAATCCGTTTAACTTGTATCGTGTTTGAGTTGTGTCAGCAGGTCGAGTCAAACTTTGTCACCTCTAAGTCAAATAATATTACCTTCTCATCTTCGTGGATAGAGGTTTGAGTTTGGGGTGAAAAAAAAAGAAAAAAAAAAGTGTCAATGTGTTTCATTTCAATGTAAAAAATATATATATTTGACCATTTTTTATATAAAAATTCCAAAAATACATTTAATAAAATTTGTGCATATAGTTCAAATCTTCTTTGGTACAAACAATTATTTGCGCCACCCACCCCGCGAGCGCGCGTGCGCGCCGGGGGAGGGGGGGCGGGGAGGGGTTGTTACTAATGAGTATCAACTAGAGAAAGAGAAAAAAAAAATTATGCATATAAGTATTTTTTATATTTTGCTCTAAGGACATTCTAGGTATATTACTTTTCATGGAGATGATGTCCTCATTTGCTCAATTTAAAAAAAAAAAAAAAAAAAAAAAAATTTTGATCAAGACTTTTTTTTCACATTTTGTATATAACATGGAAATTTTTTACTTGAAGAAATTTTTATTATTAGAGTTAATTTCACTTACATCCCCTGAGGTTTGGCCAAATATCACATTAAAATATCATTCGAAAATAACTATCACTCGAATTACAAACGTTTAGTTGATTATAAAAGGAACATATTTCATTTAGCTCTTTTATGCCTACTATAATTAGTTATTTCGATTTTCTACTAGCGGTTTTAAAGTGTGTCTAATACGTTTTTTTATGTAAAATGACATTGCTACCCTTTAACTATATGTTGACTTTAAAAAGGGTTCAAATGACTTAAATATCCTTTGACATTCATTATATGAATTTAAAATTATTCTTTATATATATATATATATATATATATATATATATATATATATATATATATATATATATATTTCTCATAATGTATACCAACCAAATTATAATTATGAATTTATAATTATTCTTTATAGGGTAATTTACATAGATCTCCCATATGGTTTGCCATAATTATAGGCGGCACCTTTCCTGTTCCGGAAATTACGTGGACCTTCCCTACTTTTGAAAATATCCTACACGGACCTCCCTTATGTGTGACGGACCATCAAATGCACTAACGGAACTGTTGAAATTACTGAAATGCCCTCAATTTTCTATGATAAATGACTAAAATACCCATATAAATAATATATATATATATATATATATATATAATAATGTTAAATAAAAATGAGATGAATTTACTTATGTACCCTAACCATTGTTTCCAATGGAATATAATCCCAACTCCGGTGAGCGTTTGATCCAGTTTGAGTATTATAGGTGGCTAAAAATAGTTACAGAGACCTTGATTTGGCACCAAATTCTCATCCATGAAATTCAATCCAGGGCAACTATTATGATTTATGTATGAAAGTGAGGTAGAAAAAGACAAGAGTGGATTTTTTTTGCTCTAACTGGCTATGAGCATGGGAATTCCAATCCGAGCAGAGGGCAGAGAGGAATGAAAATCTATCATGCTTATTTACTGAAGTTTTTGCTCTAATTGCTAAATTTCGGTCCGATATCTCCCAAGCCATTCTCGATCTCGCTATATTCAGATCCAAGAGAAGTTTTCGCTCTTCGTGATCGGATATGGCGCTAATCTCGATGTTTGAGGTCAGATCAGTGGCTTTCTCGAAGCAATTGCTGGCGAATTGCTTATATTATTATGCAATTCTTGAAATGGTTTATTAAAATATGAGATCAACCTCCAAAAGAAGCAGCATGGTACTTCTAAGTTTAACAAATGGATCTTTTGTGGAATAAGGGAATTGAACCATAATAGAAATTAATTTCATAAAATTATATTAACTAATGCAGAACCAAAACTGATTAATCCAATAAAAAATTGAAGAAAAGAAATCTGGAAAGAAGAAATTGAAGAAAAGAAAGAGCTATCTTTGACAAGAAAATCTCAATAATTCAACTTCAAAGGATTACATGATCTGAGTCTCATATGAAACCCCAAGTTTTGTAGTAGAACGAGGCCGACTTGAACGCCGACGAGGGGATTCTAGTTAAGCCGCCGGTGAGGAAGAGCAAATCGACAGATACTTGCAGGAGTGGTGTGCTCTTCGTCGACCTTTTGACCGGAGGATTGGACGCCAGCGGCATTGTTTGGGTCGACGCAGGAGTTCCAGAGGCGGTAGTTGGGTTTCCATATCTGGAGCTTGACCGAGTTTGGGAATGGAGAGAGTGAACTCAGCTGAGTTAGTCTGAGTTGGAGGAGAGAGCCTCCGGCAAGGGAGCTCCCGACGAGTGGCTTTCGAGTTCTCTGATCGAGGACTCGATTTGTGAGAGTACGTGAGATTGGGGTTAGTGGATGCTCGGACGGAAATCCGGCAACGATAACTCTGAGATTTTCATTTTTGGCAGGAAATTGAATCCCAAAAACTGAAGAAAGAGGGCATGTGATCTTTTGTTTTTCACTAAATAGGCATGATAGTATTCCGAGCACACCTTCGCCGCTATCACAGATCCTCGCCGCCATCACCACTGACTAAACCGATGAAATCTTGATATATATATATATATATATATATATATATATATATATATATATATATCTTTTAAATATAATATCTAATTATATAGACAAGGCTATTTTCAGCATTTCATAAAAAATAGGAGCTAATGCCATCATTTTTCGTCGTTGACTGCCATTAACTCTAACAAAAGGGAGGTCCGTGTAGGATATTTTCAAAAGTAGGGGAGGTCCGCGTAATTTTCGGAACAGGAAGGGTGCCGCCTGTAATTATGGCAAACCATAGGGGAGGTCTGTGTAAATTACCCTTCTTTATATATACATATATATTTCTTATCATGTTTACCAACCAGCTTTCTCCTCATTTTTTTCTTTATATGTATTTCTTTTTCTTTTGTTTTACTTTATTTTTTTCTTCTTCATTACTGCCGGCAAAGAAGCTGTAATTGCCGGTCGCTGTTTTTTTCTTTTTTATTTTAATTTTTTATTTTCTTTTTCTTCATTATTGTCAGCAAAGAAACTGCAACAGCTGGCAACGACCAAGGTCGGTGAGGAAGGAGTCGCTGCCACCGATGAGACCTATGTTGTGGTGGTGGTGAAAGTGAGGAGGGAGCATTACGCCGGTAAGAGAGGAACCTCAGTTAGACCCAAAATCGACGAGCTTTAACAAACTCAAAACCGGTGAGCTTCAACATACCCAAAATCGGTGACTTCAACAGACCCAAATCAGTGAGCTTCAATAGACTCAAAATCTGTAAACTTCAATAGACCCAAATCGGTGAGATAAACAAAACCAAAGCTCTTTGCTGGGTAAATAGATGTCCAACTAAAACCAAAGCTACATCCAATCGAGACCCAATCGAAAAGTCTCATTGCAACCTTATATAAGGCTTCAAGTTTAGGCAATTGGGGGTTCTGGAGAAGATGATAAGCAGAAGAAATAAATGGATTTATGACGACGCTTACATCGTTTGAGATCGAAATTCGCAATCCGGATGATTATTGTGTTTGCTAAATCTATATATATATGTGTGTGTGTGTGTGTGTGTGTGTATTTATATTTATATTTTATACATTAGTGTTCAACTACTCCCTGACAGGAAGTAGTAACTTTTAATTGTAGCTTTTGGATACACAAATATCTTTTATTTGTAATAATTTAGGAAATTCTTAAATCTTTTTATTACCATTGGAGTGAAAAGATAAGAGGGTATAACTTTATTGAAGGAAATGAAATCTTTGAAAATAAAAAAATCATGGTTCCTCATCATAAAAGAACTTTGCCCCACAAAACACGGTTGATCATGATCACAGTTGATCGAAAAAAATCATAAATGATCGAAAATATAAAATTTAAGAAAATCACAATTGATGGAAAGCCACTGATTCATCCGCACAACAAAACAATCAGAGAGTCATGACCCAAAGCTCTTTTTATTATTAGTTAGGCTGCCACATTTTTATTGATTTTCTTCCCCTCGCATCTAAAATATTTTTCTTAAATTTTATATTTTTTATCAACTCTAATTTTTCGACCAACTATGATTAATTATGTTTTGTGGTCCAAAGAGAAAAACGAGAAGCTCTTAGGAGGGGAGAGGGAAAGAAAGAGTAGGAAGACATTTTGTAGCTATTTTAAACCCTTCTCAACTGATGATGCGCATGCACCTTATAAAAAATAAAATAAAAAACTGATTGATGCACAATTCTGAATGATGTAGTTTATTGTGTCAACAATAATGCCTTGCTTGGGGCCATAAATTCAATTAGTCACCTTTAATCATTAGGCGAATTGATAGGTCCTTCGTAATCTGAGCAAGTTGTTCTACTAATTCCACAAATTTTTATTTATTTATTTATTTACTAAGCAAACAAAGAAATCATTACATAGAACCATGCTTACAAATAATAAGAATAAGGATCAAAATTTCTACTTAGATGCACAAAACTACTGATTTCACAATATATTAAAGCCGAAAGGAGTATATAAAAAAGCAATATGCATTAAGTCGGTCTAAGAAAAATCAGTCCCCAAATTGTTCTTCTTGATTTAGACTCCGAAAATCATAGACGCGAGGGGAAAAAAATGAAATAGGGCATACTAACTAATACTACAGATAGCTTTAGGTCAGAACTATTTAATTTTTTTGTTGATAATATGAACAAGTGACTTTCGATCAATTGTGATTTTTCTTAAATCTTATATTTTTGATCAACTATAATTTTCCTATCATCAATCGGCACGAAGCTCTTTTATTATTAGGAACCATGATTTCTTAGATTTTATTTCCTTCAATAAAGTTGTACACTTTTGTTTTTTCATTCCAATTACATTTAATGGTAACAAAAAGATTCTGTAGTTTCCTAAATTATTACAAATAAAAGACATTCATTAGATTAAATCCAAAGAGGGTTATTGAACAATACTGATATTATATATATATATACCGAATTGTTCTCTTGCTCCTGAAGTAGTAGTCGTCAGATTCTATTTGACAGTTAAAAAGGTAGTTTATGTTTTTATATCCAATGATAATGATTTAATTCGTGTATAAATTCCTTACACACCCGTGAACAGTCCTATATATATATGTGTGTGTGTGTGTGTGTACGGAGAGATACTGCAAATTGGCATCAAAAGAGTAAGATGGAGAGTTTTCGGGGGTGACAGAGTAATAAATGAGAGCAATTTGATCATTTCGGAATTTTGATATTTTGGATGAAAATAGATTAAAAAACTGGGATAAAATTATCATTTTGTATCTTTTTACAAACAACAAAAAAATTAAAAAATTAAAAAATAAAAATTATTGTATTGAAGTGATAGATAATTTCAAAAGATGTTTGAGGGTGATATTTGACCAAATATGAGAAAGATGTCAATGAAATTAATCCATATTATTATTGTTAGCATTTTTATGGTATTAAAATGTTCTGCCTACCCAAAATAATATATTAAGATAGTAAGAATTTATTGGATTAATGTATAATTTAATTCATTGAATGAGAATGAGACTTCTTTTTACGACAAAGTTCATGTGACAAATTTTTACGATGGAAAACTAGTGTACGGAGAAGTTGTAGTCAAGTGATCTAGAAGGCACCTTGTTAATGATTTTTTAGCAGGAAGCTTTACCTTTCTTGCTAACGTTTTCCATGATATTTAAGTGCTTTACTTACCCACAAGTATATTAAAATACAATAATTCATTTGATTAATTGTATATGTATCATGTCAATTTCATTCAATTTTATGTGAACTTTATATCATACCATGGATGAGATTATATAGTTGCAATGAATAAATTTTACACTACGAACAAAATTTCTGAATTAGAGAAAATTCATCGTTGAATGAGGACTCAATTTATAGCATTTAAAATTAGGCATATCATTGTTACTATTATACAGATATTTGATGGTAATAAATTGATTATTGTACCACAAAAGGAGTTTTGTTGCCTTTAAGTAGAAAATAAAGAGAAAGTTTCAAATGGCAAAAATAAATAATTAATAATAAAATCAATGATAACCTGGATCTTAATATCGTTTATCTCAAATTTATATTAATTGTGTGGATCATGAATTTATCCTAAACATTTTAACAATCTTTTGTGATTCTTGAATTGCTCCCTATTATTATATAGACCATAACTTGTGTTTTGTACACATTAGACGTTACTATTTTTACTTAAAAAATTAGCTTAAAAATATATTAATACAAAGCATCTCAGGTAACTTGTGAATCATAAAATATTTCAATTCGCAATAATCCTTGCACTCAAATTTTTTAAAAAGAAATGTGATCAAATTTTAATAAAATCATAAGGAAATGTTGACTTGACCGTTTATAACCTTGACTAATTGAAACAGAAAAAATTCTCACATGTGCACGAAAATTATGGGCCTACTCAATCTAAGTTGTAGGCTGCTTTAAAGTAAAACCTACAACTGTGATTTAATTGGTCTAACATTTGGGCTCACCAACTCCATGAGAATAATAACATTACTGTAATTGAAAATACAAATTGTTCCATTAATCATGGCAAATTAATAAATCAAATGATATACCGTTCCACAATTATATTCCACCTTACTTACTTTTAAGAATATAAAACGACATATTTATCCTTTAAGAATATATGATATATAGGATTCATACTCCACTATTAAAAAATATTAAAAAAATCTTATCATATCACATAAGAAATATGATACTTTTTAAATTAAAATTCTGTCAACTTCTATTTAATTTTAAACTTTTATTGATGAACTTGAATTTTGACCCTTTAATGCTGCTATTGAAATTTAAGTTGTGATGATCAAATAAATTAACAGGTCAAGATCTTGGTTGAACCTTATTTTTAATATGGTTAAGTGTAAACAACTCCTTCATAATATATAAAATGTGCAATTACCTTCCTATTGATCGAAAATTTTCCTTACTTTTTTCAATTTGTGTAAATAAGGACAAATTGTAATTTTGACAGTAAAATTACTAAATTAACTTTACGTTATCATTAACAAAAAATGAAAAATAAAATAAAACAATAAACGGAAGGCAAAATGTCAAAATTAACCTTAAAGTCATATTTTCTTTCTCCGCCCATCTATCTCTTTGATGTGTCTCAATTCTCTTCAATCTCAATCCTCATGTCTCACAATCTTCCCCGTGTATAAGTACATTTTATTCACGCACCCATCAACCTTATCTTTTTATTCCATAGCCATAAATAAACCCAACTATTTATCAAAGATTGAGACAACATTATTTAACTAATCAGGAATGACATGTTGTATTCGTGCACAAAGTTAAAATTTGAAGAAGAAATATGTAAGTGTAAAAATTTGCTAATAAAAACTAAATAAGTCCATGCAAATGAAAATACTGATAGAATTTATCCAAATTTCTTAATATTGCTTTGATGTGGCCTCATCTGAATACAAGAAGTAATTTTCTATCTAATTTTCCCTGTGTTTTTTATATATCCCTCTTTTTATGATTTTTATCTATTTATACTGAAAATTTATAACTGGTTCTTAATTTTTTCTCTTGATCTTCTTGAAGAGATTAGAATTGGATTGCTGAATTTTTGGAGCCTTTGGCTCTATGCTGATACTATGAAATTTCTTGGGACTTGCTGATTCCAGGTGCTCTATTTTAGAGAGATACTATCAACGACACACAGAAATTGGCAAAAAAAAAAAAAAAAAAAAAAAAAAAAAAAAAAATAGAGATAGATATTATATTTTCTTATTGAAGGAGAGTTCTAGGAATGCAAAGAAAATATATAGAAGTTATAGAATTAGAAAAGAATATTTGCAAGAAAAATCATGTTTATCTATATATATATTAAAATAAATAATATTCTACAAAAAATAAATTAATAAAAAATAATGTACAATGCCAAAATCACACTTGACAAATCAAATAAAATATAGTATCATAAAAAATAAAAAATGATGTCTTCTTGGAAACTAATTGCTAAACGGCAACTTTTAGAAAAAGAAAAATAATATCAAAGAGAAAAATTTTCTTGGATAGGTCTTCAAGTACATTCAAACAATGTTAACGGCTATATGTGGTGGTCAACTTTCCTTATATATCTAATTAGTTTCCTATCTTTTGGTTTTCCTTGTATATCAGATTTGATTCCTCTTTCTTTGGCTATTCTTTTGCTCTCCTTATATATGACAATACAATTGTAACGTGAGTTATATATATGAAAAGATTATTCTTTGTTTCTCTATGAAAATAGAGAACACCAACTTTTTTGGCGTTGTTTTATTCTTATCATGGTATCAGAGCGGGTTTTGATACCGGCCTGAACGTTTGATTTTTTTTATTATTATTTTTTTCTCTTAATTGCTATCTTTTCTTGCTCATTGTAATGGCTGGCGATGGTAAAGATGGAGATAAATCCGGTTCGTCAGAGATGTTAGGTGATGATCCCTTCTCCATTCACCACTCTGATAATCCAACGGCAGTGTTGGTTTCACCTCCTCTAAATGGTGACAATTATGGATCTTGGCTTCACGCAATCACCATGGCTTTGCGAGCCAAAAATAAAATAGGGTTTGTGGATGGCTCCATCCAATGACCTGATAAAGATAAAGCTAATGAAGTTTTTCAATGGGAGAGGTGTAATGATCAGGTTGGATCATGGATTCTGAACTCGGTCTCTGATGAAATTCGAAGTAGCATCTTATATGCTGACAGTGCCAGAACTATATGGATTGATTTGTCAGAACGTTTTTCGCAGTCTAATGCCCCCAAAATTTACCAATTCCAGCAATCCATATCTTCGCTCAAACAAGAAAACTTGTCGGTTTCAGCTTATTTCACGAAACTCAAGTCTCTTTGGGATGGACTGAATTCCCTCCAGGCCTTTCAACCATGTACTTATGGGAGTGGAAAGGGTTTTTCTGATCGTCTACAACAAGATAGGGCGATAGAATTTTTACAAGGCCTCCATGATCGATTTACAACAATTCTAAGCCAAATTTTGTTAATGGAACCCTTTCCGAGTGCAACAAAGATGTATTCTCTTGTTCGACAAGAAGAAAAACAACAAGAAATACATTCTCTATTGACTCCTATGCCAGATGCTGTTGCTCTCAATATTGCAGCAAAATCGAACAACTATACTCCTAATCGGATTGTTACTGGTGGAAACCACCCACACCTTGGAGGTGGAAATTGTCCAAGTTCTTCTGCCTTCAAGCCTAAATATCCTTGTGATCATTGTGGGCGCGATGTTCATTCCAAGGAACGCTGTTTTAAGATTATTGGGTACCCTACCAAGTGTTCTGAATCTCCAAATCTTTCAACTAAATCTAAGCACAAGGTGACTCCTCCTGTTATAACACCAGAGCAATATAACAAGTTACTAGCAATGCTTTCAACGGCTAACATCAACTTTAGTTCTCATCTAGCAGGTATAGCTCTCTCCATTCCACCAATTTCTGTTTAGATTATTGATACTGGAGCTACCAAGTTCCAGATCATGTTCCTTCGGCCTTGCCGTCAACAACTAAACAACCTCGCAATCGTCGACCACCTCCTTACTTGGATGATTATCATTGTTCGATTGCCACTCATGGTGACTCATCTCTCCCTTCAGACTCTTCATTGAAAGGTACTCCGTATCCTCTCCATCATTATCTTTCTTTCTCTAATTTTTCTGTTAGCCATCGTAGTTTTCTTTCTATGATTTTGTCTACAGATGAGCCCCGAAACTTTTCTCAAGCTTTTAAAATTTCGCAATGGAGAGCAGCTATGGAAAATGAAAACACATGGAACCTTGTTCCCCTTCTATCCCATAAACAACCCATTGGTTGTAAATGGGTTTACAAGATTAAATATCGCTCCGATGGTACCATATGGTACCATTGAACGCTACAAGGCCAGCTTGATGGCTAAGGGTTTTACCCAAGTTGAAGGCTTGGATTATCATGACACCTTTGCTCCTGTAGCTAAGCATGTCACAATACGTGCTCTTCTCTCACTTGCTGCTATTAAAGGGTGGTCACTCTATCAATTGGACGCCCATAATGCCTTTTTGCAAGGCAATTTAGATAAAGAAGTCTATATGGCACTTCCACCCGGTTTTGCTCGAAAGGGGGAGACAAGAGTCTGTCGCCTAAACAAATCAATTTATGGTTTAAAACAGGCCTCAAGATGGTTTGCAAAATTTTCCTCAGCCTTGTTATATGCAGGTTTCAATCAATCCCGGGCAGACTACTCTTTATTTACTCATACAAGAGGTGGTTCTTTGACCTTTGTATTAGTGTATGTTGATGACACCATTAATTCAGGAAATGATGAGTCAACCATTTAGCGTGTCAAAATTTTTTTACAACATCGATTTTTCATTAAAGATCTTGGCAAGTTGAAATATTACCTTGGCATTGAAGTGGCTAGATCCAAGAAGGGTATTTTTCTCTGTCAAAGAAAATACATTCTTGACATCCTTAAGGATACTGGTTTAATTGGAGGCCGGGTTTCCTCTTTTCCTATGGAGCAACATTTGCGTTTATCGCCTACTGATAACACCTTATTGCCTGATCCTACTCCCTACAGGCGTCTTGTGGGTCGCCTCATTTAATTAACTGCCACACGGCCTGACATCAATTATGCAGTTCATGTTCTGAGCCAATTTATGCACTCGCCTCATAGTGCTCATATGGATGCTGCACATCGATTGGTTCGTTACCTGAAAAGTTCAGTTGGTAAAGGAATTTTTTTTATCTTTTTCAAGTTCTTTAGACTTGCAAGGTTATTATGATTCACATTGGGCTGGTTGTCCAGTGACTCGTCGCTCGACCACAGGTTATTGCACATTTCTTGGCTCTAATATTCTTTCTTGGAAAACTAAGAAGCAAAGTACTATCTCCCGTTCTTCCGTTGCAGCTGAGTGTAGGGCCATGGCCAATTTAACTTCGGAGTTACAATGGTTGAAGACTTTATTTTCAGACCTTGGTCTCTCGCATCCCTCTCCTATTACAATGTATTGTGACAATCAAGCAGCCTTACATATTGCCAACAATCCGGTGTTTCATGAGCGCACGAAGCATATTGAAATTGATTGCCATTTTGTTCGTGAGAAAATTCAGTCCCATTTGATTGCACCGCGTTTTGTTCCTTCTTTTGCTCAACTAGCTGATATTTTTACTAAGCCTCTCGGCCAGGACCCTTTCCATTCCTTGATTTCCAAGCTGGGCGTTATTCACTTACACGCTCCACCTTGAGGGGGAGTGTTAACAGCTATACGTGGTGGTCAACTTTCCTTATATATCTAATTAGTTTCCTATCTTTTGGTTTTCCTTATATATCAATTTTGATTCCTCTTTCTTTGGCTATTCTTTTGCTCTCCTTATATATGACAATACAATTGTAACGTGAGTTATATATATGAAAATATTTTTCTTTGTTTCTCTATGAAAATAGAGAACACCAACTTTTCTGGCGTTGTTTATTCTTATCAAACAAATCCATTCACTATTCAAATATATACAAAAATGGTACTTTTGGATTTTCAAGAAAAAAATGACATAAAAATTTTGTACACACAAATTCCATATCTGCAAATTAAATAACGAAATATGGAGCAAATAATAAATTTTATTAATAATCAGGAAAAATATGTACTATTCTCTGTAGGCGATTCTATTACAATCAGAATCTCCGTCTGATTGAATCTCCTTTGTTGGTCGGATTCAAAGGGTCGTTAGAGCTTGATTTTGAACTGAGTTGTCAAGAGTACTCTTCAAGTATTTGTAGTGGAGGAAGACTATCAACGGTTTTGACCAAGGGCTAGCAGGGATTGATTTTGAACGATGAGTGATGGTCTTTAATGAAGAATGGTGTAGGTTTGGTGTGATACCCCTCGGATCCGAGACACGGGTTGATCAGGCCCAGACCCAAATCCGAGAGATATCAAACAATTAATATTTTAAAAACGAACACGGAATACAAAGTGATTAAAGAAATAATATAATGAGCGGAAAGAAACTAAAATAAATCCTCAAATATAAATATTTAAATCTTGACAATCCAAACTCCATAAGTTTACAACTCGAGAATCCATCTCTAGTGGACCCCAAATAAAAGCCCAAAATGCATGGAAGTAAAACTGAAGATAAAATCCATATCTAATATCTGGAAAGAAGTCCTACGTTGTCGGTAGAATAGTAGTCTGTATCTACTCTGCACGAACAAACTCTAACCCTGGAACTGACGAGTACATGAAAAATATAAGGGTGGGTCAGGCCCACATGCAAGTCCTGATCTACTACAATCCAAACAGGAATCCGATACGCAGATACATACTAGAAAGACTCAACAATATTTAGAGTAGTCCATATATGTATAAGTACACACTATAGGACGCTCACTAGTCCAAAAAGGTCTGTCTCAGCCTGAATAAAGATACCATGCAAATCGCACATACTGTGGTCATGTGTATCTAGACCTACCAGGGAACAACACCTCTGTCCAGCTATCCTTCCTAGGCAATATACGCACCTTAACCATGGTCCTGAGACTCAAGCTCATACCATGCCACATATAATAAATATATAAAGTCCGTGTCCTCTTTTTACAAAATATCAACCATCTGAAAAGTGGTTTGATAAATGTAAAGCAAATCCATCCTGACCATATTAAGTCATTCAATTATTTGATTGATATGACACAAGTAGGTGATGGATTTAACTCATAGGGTTAATCCATACCTCAATCCAAATTAGGTAGGATTTAGTGTTTGACTAATCCATACCTAGTATGTCACCGTCCCATACCGGTACATACAAATTCTCCATATAACATAGCTATTAAAACAACACTATATAATCAACAACCATCCTCCAGTATATGCATTGGTATAAATTCATACGTATATCAATATTAGGTATTCACTACAGAACATAAATATCATACTCCAACAGTTTAAATAGTTAGAATAAGACATAGCATTTAAATCCTCCAAAACGGCCAATAAATTGATACAAATTAAACAAATTAAATATTAATTTAAATCCAACTATGTATAGATAAATATAATTAATTTACCATACTTATAACACAGTAAAAATATAGAGTTATATATAATTGAATTATATACAAAACTTTGCCAAGTTCCAGTTATATAAACCTAGCAAAAACAGTGCAACGTATAGCCATTATTTGAACTGTTCATTGCTCCTTCCCTTAAACCATTATTGTATTAAATATTTTCAACATTTATTTAAGTCCCTAACATTTAATTACATCTCACAGTATCATTTAAACAGCCTTAGAAAGCACTGTACAGCCAAACAGCCCCTAAAACTCGTTTTTGGGCAATTCAAGAAAGAGCAGGCTCAATTAAAACATTGAGCCTGCTCTAAATGTAGGTTAGAGTCGGCTCCTTCCGCATTGAGCCGGCTCCATCTTCCTAATAGAGCCGGCTCCATCCTCTTTGAGCCGGCTCTAAGGTGATTTTAGAGCCTGCTCCTTCTTCGTTGCAGTCTACGTCCGTTCTAGTTTCATCTTCTTCAACTCCGGTGATTACAGAGCCTCTGTGGTGTGTTCTAATTCTTATTCTAGGTTCAATCTTAGTACTAAATAAGTTTAAACCACTGAATTCTAATCCTAACATGTGTAGGAACACAAGTTTTAAAGCCCCGTTTACAGAACCTCTGTTAGCAAATCCTAAGCAAGTTGCAACAGATTTAATTCAGATAAATTTGGTGCAATTAAATTCTGTTTTAAACACTTGCTCTGGAGTTCCAATTCAGTCCCAGATTAGTCAACAAACAATGATATACAATCAAAACTTAAATTGAAACACAAGTTGATTCACAGCGGTAGCAAGGTTACAAGTTAATTTTCTTAAAGCAACCAAGAACAGATTAATACCATCAATTTAATTACTGATTAAACATGCATAATAGATATAATTAAGCCTTAGTTTAATCCCTGGAGTCTTCCTAAGCATGCACAGAACACAGACTAAAGGGATAGAATAAAACAGAACTTGCCTTGAGACTTTGGTTTAAAAAACCCCCAACAGTTGTCTCTATCTTCTTTGGATACCTTGGTTGTATCAAACAGCCTCTGCTGCTCCTAATTCAGTCCCGAACTCCTCCTTGAATCACTCAAGTTCACTATGTATTTCCTCTCAATCTTTCTCTCTGTTTTCTCTCTATCACACTGTATACGTGATTATGGTGAATATGATTTTTTTATTTGTAACCCTAAATCAACGTATAAACAATATATATATAGACTCTACAGAAACCCTAAGTCCATACAGATATCACTCGGCCCATAGGTAATCCTAGGTTATAACAATGTCGGCTATGATAAAACCTAAAACCCTAAGTTACAATTAATGCATTTAAAACACATTAAACCAATTAACATAAATAAATAAATAAATAATTAAAACAATTAAATTAAAACTAAAAATAAAACATTTAATTCAAATAAAATCAACTAATAACAATTAAATTAAACAATATCAAGTAGTTCAAATAAATTCAGATAAAATTAAATAATACACCAATTAATGAAAATACACACTTAAACAATTTAAAAATGCAATAAAACAATTAATAAAAATATCAGAATTATCCTTTTGAATTTAGGGGTATTACATTTGGCACGTCTGTTGTTGTTGTTGTTTTTTTTTTTTTTTCATAAACTTTGGAGTTTTTGTTAAGTTAAAGTTTCGGTATTCTATTCGTCTCTTTGTGTAGTTCCCCGGCCGGCACGCGGCGACCCTATCACAGTAAAACACAAGGAAGTTCAACTCAAGCTAGACAGAAAAAGATGATGGCGTTCGAAGCCTAATTCCATCTTGAATTAGGTGTAAAGTGGAGCTCAAAGTTAGTACTGACGGAGTACTAATGGGTAAAAGGCGAATCATCAGAATTATTCAATAGAGACAATTTGCTCAAAAGACGAATAATACATGGAGTTATATATACTTTTTTTCTAATAGGAATGTTTTTTACATATTTTTTATATAGTGAGGTTTTTTTTTTGCACTTAACCCTTTTTAATAAGGTGACAACACGGCTCTTGAATGTCCTTAACAAGGATTTATCCTCTTCCTTTAATATACTGGTGTTGTTTTGTTTTTTGTTGTTAAATAGATCTTATTATTATTATTTTGGTAAAATATTCCATCCGCCAATGATGATAACGAGGCGGGGTTGGGACGGGGAATGTTAATCCCATAACCACTTCTGTTTAGCATAGCTACTCTCATCCATGTACAAAATTATTTATTAAACAAGGTAGTAGCAGGATGAGGCAGGGCGGGGACAAGTTTTTTTTTCCCTAGCCATAGGGTAATAACGTACAGAGTAATTTTGCAATTGTATTATGAATCTAATAGTAAGTTTTCAATCCTTACATCCATTCTTGCTCTACAAATATTTAACCATCCCATAACTGTTTTAAACGAGGTAGGGGAATTTTTACCATCCTTACCCTCGGTCCCCTAATAGTTTTATGGTGGTCTCAAAATTAGTTTCCCATCTTACAAAGGTTAAGAAAAAAAATTGTCATTTTTTTTCATAATTACCTTTTAAAATTTTAAAAATCTCTCAACTTAGTAATACATATATTTAAATTAAAAAGAATAATTTAATAAATTTAAAAGAATACAATACATTAATTACACTTGCCTTTGTGTTATAATATAACAATTAATATAGGATGGAGAGGGAAGTATCATTTGATTCATTTATAATAAAATATAAACATGTGTTCCTATTATGAAAGGGAAATGACATTAATACATTAGGATGCGTCAAACTTTCAAAACCCTATTAACAATCCTTGGAAACAGAAAAAATAAAAAAATTATATTTTCTTCGTCTTAAATTAAATATCTAATTTTCTATTTTTGATTGTCTTAAAATAAATGTTTCATTTAAAATGTTAAATTATAATTTTAATAATATTATTAATTTAACTTCATACATTAAATTTATAAAAAATAAATTATCGAACCCACTTTATCATATTTGGTAATTCATTTAGTACCTGTACAATTTGAGACAAAGGAGTACCACAATTATTATTACTCCTATGTAAAACACACACTATGTACGGCAATATTTTATTCTTTGTATTCAGTAGCGTCCTGACCCAACCGATAGCTTGCCTCCTTCGCTCCACCTTCCTCTTGTTCTTGACCCTGCTACGTACTCTCTTTCTTTCAAGTATAACTACACCTTCCCACTCTGTTTCACAACCCGCATAACCACCACCACCACAAGATAAACCTCTCAATGTTTGAAGAAAGATAAAGTTTAGAATGAAATTCTCATTTTGTAATACTAGCAGTGAACATGTTAAATATACCCTCTTCTCTCTCTGAAGTACGTCTGTCTCGCTCTCTTTCGTCTAGCCATGTCCATCGATGACCCTTGGCCTTTTTCCGATTAAACCCTCCACCCTCTAAAACAACCATCTTTATTTTCTCTCTCTTCTTCTCTGTTTCTCTCTCATCAACCCAAACCCATGTCGAGAAAAATCCTGGGCTTCAATCTCAAGAAACGGGTCTTCAAGTTTCTCCGGCGAAACCCGCCATCGGCGGGATACCGCCGGCTGGACCCACTTCCAACTCGCAAGCCTAAACTCATATCCGGACTCTTTAGCTGCGTCAAAAACAAAGCGAAGTCACTCTGTTCCATGATACCGGGTCGGATCACTCGTCCGGGTTATACCCTTAGGGGTGAAGTCCTGGCTCAAGAGAAGGCGGTGGCGGTGCCCAAGGGTCAGATGGCTGTGTATGTGGGTCAGAAAGGAGGCGAATTTCACAGGGTTTTGGTGCCGGTGATGTACTTCAACCACCCTTTGTTTGGGGAATTGTTGAGGGAGGCTGAGGAGGAGTACGGGTTTAACCACCCGGGAGGGATCACCATCCCTTGTCGGATGTCGGATTTCGAGAGCGTTCAGACCCGGATCGCCGCGGGTCACGGTAGCCGGAAGTTGCTGACGTGGAAGAATGCCCACCAAATTGAAATTGATGGTTAAATGTTTATGATGACGATAGTAATCACGATTAATGATGATAATGATGTTTAAAATCACATAATTAGATAGGGCTTAGTCAGTTTTGTCTTCTTTTTTGGGTGTTAATTTCATGCGCGGATTAATAAATTTTTGAGTTATGTAATTCATATTTTGTATTTACTATTTAGCTGCTTTCATTTTAATTAAACTGAAAATTCATATTTTATACCATGCCAGACAGAGTTAGAAATGATAAAAGATGATATCAGGGAAAGCCAAAGAGGATTTCCTCTGGTGCGGAGGTATTGGTGCCGTTTGGATGGATTTGTGTGGAACCCACGTGTGCTTCGTGTCGGTCCATTCAAATAACACCAACACAAAGCGTTTGATGGCATTGCAAAACTTCTCTTTCCAGATTTTGATTCTGTTCAAAGTTCACATGAATATATCTCTCATATACGGATTGGATTAAAGACTAATTTATATGTTCGGATGTATTTGATTTGAAATTTATTCCTAGATGTTATTTGAAGTGAAGTTAATTATGATTTTATTAATTAGATAGAATCTATTATTTATTAGTGATTTTTTTGAGTAATTAATTCAAACTCGCAGATATTAGGTTGAGTCACTTTGAAATGGCATAAAGCGAAATGTAGTTTAGTGCTAGTGCTTTTCTGTTTGGTATTGCACTATTGTTTTTATATTCTGTAATCTTTATAAAATTTCTTTTTCACACAATGAATTGAAGAAAAGATTTTTGTTTTGAGTCATTTTCATTCCTTAATTCCATTTAAAAAAAATATTAATAATCATATAATTAGAAATTCATTTTCTTGGTAGTCCTTACCTTTTATATTTTGTGATTTTAATTTATTTATTTATTGGTTTTCTTCCTTTTATTTATATTTGTCGTCAAGCTGTTCATTACCATACATTTCCCTGTCATCAATATTGTTAAGTTTAGTGGAGAATCTATACTGGTCCTCTCTTGATGAAGAGATTTTGGTGTGGTAGTCCCCACATTTACTTGATCTCCCAAGCCTGTGCCACATCAGGGTGTTCAAGTGGTTCGTGTGTCATCAAATATTGTTCATCTAATGGATGAACAAATCGGAGTGCGTATTTTTATGAAAAAATTTATATCCCAAAAGAGATGAACAAATCTACATATAAAATATTGTTCGAACCCATCATATAGAATAGGGTACGGTACTCGTGTCATCAAATCTACATATAAATTTATAATTTTTTATAAGAAAAATTATACCCCACACAAAATATATATATGTATCATATATATAATATATAAATGATCTTTTACAAACGGACCAAACACTTTTTCCACTCCACTTATATCGTGACAATTAAATATAATTGCTATATGATGGGTTCGATTTTTAAACCTTGGGCCATTAAGCAAACACCGCCCCATAGGTTGCAGTGGCCCGAGTTGTTTGAAGGGTCATCGATATAAAGGAAAATAACAAGTAGGGCCCAAGGCCAAGCAGGCCAACAAGCAGAGCTCAAACAGAGAAACTAAATTGGAGGGGCCGAAAGATATAGCCCAACCCAACTAGACTATCAAGCATTTTAGTACCGTGCTAACAGTATGAAAGATTTTAAGTTTGATTAAAATTATTTTTAAGTTGATGTTCAGGTGACAGGTTATTCATAATTCAAAGTTTGGCTTAATAAACTAACATTAATTCAATATTTTCAAATTTTTATCTAATACAAATTATGAATGGTGGCTTTGCTTCAGTATCTACCTGTGTACCTCATTGTAATATTGTCAGCAAATTTAACTAAAATAAAAAAAATAATAATTATAACCACTCGCACCAGGAATCTGGTTCTTTCATAGGTCATAGGTGTGACATTATTTGTGCAAGGTCAGTGTACAAATTAATATGGTAAAACAATTGATATTCTTTTTGGATGAGAGACACATGCAAAATGCAAATTAGAATATATTCTGATCTATATATAACGCTAAATCACTCTGCAATGCTATTGTTTTGTCAAACGATTTTTTTTATTCCGTGACTAGTTGATGGTTTAGAAAGTAAATTATTTATCCAATTTACAATTAAGTATTTTTTTTTGTTTATGAAACTAGGACATAGATTGCTTACAACATGAACCCAATTGCACAAACAAGTTGATGATATACCTACAATTTGCATACACAAGTAGGCCCAAGTCCCAAGAAAGACCAAATGGGTCCTTTCTTAAAAGCAATAAGCCAATAATTCCACAACGCAGTTGAGCAAAGAACCAAAGGCAACACACACATTCTCTCTTACTCGGGTCACTTTCACATCACCAAAACAAAGAATCAAAAACAGAACAAATCAAATGATAGAACAAAAATGAAGGACCAAACAAGAACCACCCTTCAACCACACTCGACCCACATGACCAAAACCCTCCTACCTCTGATCAAACGCTCTCCTATCCTCTTCCTATTCTCTCTCTTCTCTCTCCTCACCACCAGCCATGTCAAAGCTCACATCTTCATCTATGCTCGCTGTTCACAAGAGAAGTACCAACCCAACTCGCAATTCGAGGCCAACCTCAACTCCTTACTAACATCTGCGACCAGTTCCTCCCATCAGGCCACTTACAACGGCTTCACAATCGGAAACGATAGCTCGGTGGAAGCATCCATATATGGACTCTACCAATGCAGAGGTGATTTGAAGACAAGTGATTGCTCGCTATGCATCGAAAGCGCGGTGGGCCAAGTGAGTTTGGTGTGTCCGGACGCTTATGGGGCTAGTTTGCAACTAGATGGGTGTGTGATAAGATACGAGCACATAGACTTTTTGGGGAAGTTGGACACGAGTGTTAGGCACAAGAAGTGTAGCAAGAGTGTGAGCAACGACGTTGAGTTCTTCAAACGGAGAGACGATGTTCTCGCTGATTTGCAAGCCGCGGTAGGGTTTCGAGTGAGTAGTTCGGGTTTGGTGGAGGGTTTTGCGCAGTGTTTGGGTGATTTGAGTGCTGCGGATTGCTCTTCTTGCCTTGCGGATGCTGTTGTCGAGTTGAAGAGCTTGTGTGGGTCTGCTGAGGCAGCTGATGTGTTCTTGGAGCAGTGTTATGCTAGGTACTGGGCTTCTGGTTACTATGATTCTTCAGGTACATATTTCATATACTCCCTATATCTGTCTCACTTTCTTCATAATTCATTCAACAATAGGATAGTTACATTCTTTGTTGCTTTTTCCCAAAAAAAAAAAAAAAAAAAAAAGAAGGATTGCACACACCACTAAACAATTAGGTCATTGGAGGCATATATTGTAATCACTATCTGACCAACGATGCCATTTAGATTTAACCAAAAAAAAAAACAATGCTATTTAGATCTATTTGTCAAATCCAAATATGTACCAGAAGGAATTTTTATCCATTAATTGAAAATGTAATGCATATGAGTTTCATCCACATACAATTTAAAAAAAAAAACCAACAACTAATTAAACAAATCCATCTAAGAAATCGGACAAAATATAGTTACCTTTAAATGAATTGTCATTTACTTTTGATGTCAGCAATCCATTTCTCACTCAGAACTCGATAAATAATAAGAATTTATTGAAATAACGTAATGCAGGCGCGGATCTAACATAGGACTAACCCCCATGCGATTTTTTATATTTTCTTTTTATATCTCAATTTTTTTAGAATTTATGAAAATGCCCCCACTAAAATTACAATTCGCCCCCATTGAATTTTTTATTTATTTTTTTACATTTTATACTTCAAATGTTTAAGAATTTATGAAGATGCCCTTTCTAAAATTATAATTTGCCCCCACTTTTTTTTTTTTTTTTTTTTTTTTTTTTTTTGCATTTTATACTTTAATTTTTTGAAAATTTATGAAGAAAACCACATTAAATTACAAAAATGGACCCACCATATAAGTTTGCCCCCACAAATTAAAAGGCCGCCCCCCTAAAAAATGGACCCACCATATAAGCGCTGGTAGCTCTGGCTCTGGTAGCCCCAACGGCAGATACCTCTACTTATGCCGACGGAAGGTGGACTTCATCTGGATTCATCTTCTTGCTAGGATTTCCCTAGCGGAGTCACCAAATGTATGTACCTATTTTTGAGTCAAACTGAGAGATGAAAATATCTGGGAAATACCACTAAGACAATATGAGGAATACAAAAGAGTGGATTGAGGGAGAGAGAACCAACCCAATCTAAGGACTGAAACGGTGATAGAGATCAAAGGCGAAGTTTGGAGTACTGTTAAAGCCCAAATTCCTTATGCTCTTTCTTTTTTGCCTTTGCCACCTCTTTATAGTCCTACGTCATTCAGATGGCATATGTTGGGCATCCGGATAAGATGAGTCAGGGCCCATGTTCTTTTATAGATCATGATGCCTTAAATCCTATTCTTTTGGTTCTGCTGCCAAGTGTACGTATCTCCTTGAATGACCTAAATGGACGGTAACTGTAAAGGTCTCTGTGCTTACTCCAGCTTGTCTTTCGCTCTTATCCTCAAATTACAGTCCTGTCTTAGCAAGACTTTGCTAATTTTCCATCTTCCATTCCAAAGTCCTTTATGCATTCCCAATGGCCTCTAAGAGTCCTACCAATACTCTTTCGTTGCTCCTTTTGTTTGGGAGAATGTGGTTTGGTCAGATTGAGATTCAAGGCTTGTCGATCAACCGTTTGTGGCTGGGCTGGATCAAGGTTCAAAGCCGTTGATCGATAGTTTGTGGCTTCGTCGGATTGAGGTTCAAGGCCCGTCGATCAACAGTTTGTGACTAGGTTGGATCGAGGTTCATGGGCCCATCGATCAACCGTGTGTGGCTTGGTCGGATCGAGATTCAAGCTGGCCCCTCGATCGACAATTTTTGGTTTGGTCGGATCGAGGTTCAAAGCCCATCGAATGACAGTTTGTGGCTTTATTGGATCGAAATTCAAGGCCCATTGATCTACAGTGTGTAATTTGGTCGGATCGAGATTCAAGGCCTGTCGATTGACAGTTTGTGGTTAGGTCGGATCGAGGTTCAAGGCTCGTCAATTTGACAGATTATGGCTTGGTCGGATTGAAGTTCGAGGCCATCGATCGACAGTTTCTTTTGCCGAGTTGGATTTCCAATATCGACCAAGTGTTCGTCACTTTGTCTTTTTGCTATTCTTGTTCAGTGCCAACTTGATTTGACTTTTAAACTATATCCACACACTTCATTGTTTTGTCATTCTGTTTTTCCTCTCTTCTCTTCTTTTATTTCTAATGTTTTCAATTATAAACGGCATGATTTGGCTTAAAGCTAAAAGGAACGGCTAAGAAGATGTATGAGTCACACCGTAATCATTCCGACAACATATAGTTACAAATTTAAAATTTTTACTCCGTTTTCTTGTCACCCAAACATTAAAGCATTGTTAAATGATTTGATTTTTGAATTTTTTTGGTTGATTAATTATCTGAAACCTCCCCTTTTACACAATGAATGTAAAGTATGTGTTGTAATTTTATTTTTTCATTTTTCACTGCCTAAACAAAAGGGTATGTTTGGTATATTAAAATTTTCATTAAATCCTAAACGGCTTCATGTGTATTTTTAAGAAGAGCGTTTTGGAGAAACTCAAGGTCCCTTCTCCAAAACGCTCTTCCAATGACTCAAAACACTTCTAAAAAATTTGTCAAACACAGCTCCAAATAGCTTTAACCAGTGTTTGAAAAGCCAATCCAAATAGGCCCTAAAATACAGTGTTTTAAAAGGATGCGAGAGAAAGCTTTATGGAAACAGTTGAAATGAAATAGTGACAGCCTAGCTTAGTCCCTTGTCTATCTTTATGCATAGCACTAATTCACATTCCTTATGCTTTTGGTGTTTGCATAGATTCTTTCGACGATGATCAAGCCGGAAAAACAGTAGCCATGACTGTAGGCATACTGGCTGGTGTCGCAGTGGTGATCGTTCTTCTCTCATTCTGCCGGAAAGCACTTGGTGAAGTCCAATTTTTCTCATTCGATTGTTGCATAATATGTGTGACTGTATATCATATTCTCCTCAAAACAGTTGAATTTTGTAGCAATAGGACTACAGGAGTCTCATATGCCTTCAAACAACTAAACTATGTGATAACAAGAGTATCGTACGTAGTATGTTAGACTAATCATTTAGGACGTACTCAGGTGTGCAATCTATGAATTTATAAAGTTTTCATTATTGATGATGATTACAATTATTTTGCGTATGCAGGTTAAGAAGTTGGGATGGTGATGATTTATTTTCTAATGAATAGGAGGATGATCGATCATTGTACAAGGACCCACACGTTTGTTCCAATATCATCTTGTGGCATAAAGTAACACCAAAATCTCTATTGTACATACCCCTTCAAAGGGCTGTTGCACATCATCATACCTATCGCCTTACTTTTTCATATACAAATTATGAATGGTGGCTTTGCTTCAGTATCTACCTCAGTGTAATATTGTCAGCAAATTTAACTAGAAATAAAAATAAAAATAAATAATAATAACCATTCCCACCACACCAGGAATCTGGTTCTTTCATAGGTCATAGGTTTGACATTATTTGTGCAAGGCCAGTGTACAAATTAATACGGTAAAAGTTAAAACAAGTGATATTCTTTTCGGATGAGATACACATGCAAAATTAATGCAAATTAGAATATATTCTGATCTGTACATAACGGTATATTAATCACTCTGCAATGCGATTGTGTTGTCAACGATTTTTTTTATTCCGTGACTAGTTGATGTTCTAGAAAGTAAATTATTTATCCAATTTACAATTAAGTATTTATTTATTTATTTATGAAACTAGGACATAGATTGCTTACAACATGAACAGAATTGCATATATACAAGTTCATGCTATATATTTTCCGAAAAACGTTGATGCTATATACCTACAATTTGCATACACAAGTAGGCCCAAGTCAAGAAAGACCAAATGGGTCCTTTCTAAAAAGCAATAATTCCACAACGCAGTCAACAAAGAACCAAAAGGCAACACACACATTCTCTCTTACTCGGTCACTTTCACATCACCAAAACAAACATCAAAAACAGAACAAATCAAAGGATGGAACAAAAATGAAGGACCAATCAATAAAAATGTCAAGAACCACCCTTCAACCATACTCTACTCAGATGACCAAAACCCTCCTACCTCTAATCAATCCCTCTCCTCTCCTCTTCCTCTTCTCTCTCTTCTCTCTCCTCACCACCAGCCATGTCAAAGCTCACATCTTCATCTATGCTGGCTGTTCTCAAGAGAAGTACCAACCCAACTCGCAGTTCGAGGCCAACCTCAACTCTTTACTAACATCTGCGGCCAGTTCCTCCCATCAGGCCACTTACTACGGCTTCGCAATCGGAAACGATAGCTCGGTGGAAGCATCCGTATATGGACTCTACCAATGCAGAGGTGATTTGAAGACGAGCGATTGCTCGCTATGCATCGAAAGCGCGGTGGGGCAAGTGAGTTTGGTGTGTCCGTACGCTTATGGGGCTAGTTTGCAACTAGATGGGTGTGTGATAAGATTCGAGCACATAGACTTTTTGGGGAAGTTGGACACGAGTGTTAAGTACAAGAAGTGTAGCAAGAGTGTGAGCAACGACGTTGAGTTCTTCAAACGGAGAGACGATGTTCTCGCTGATTTGCAAGCCGCGGTAGGGTTTCGGGTGAGTAGTTCGGGTTTGGTGGAGGGTTTTGCGCAGTGTTTGGGTGATTTGAGTGCTGCGGATTGCTCTTCTTGCCTTGCGGATGCTGTTGTGAAGTTGAAGAGCTTGTGTGGGTCTGCTCAGGCAGCTGATGTGTTCTTGGCACAGTGTTATGCTAGGTACTGGGCTTCTGGTTACTATGATTCTTCAGGTACATATTTCGTATACTCCCTATATCTCACTTTCTTCATAATTCATTCAACAATAGGATAGTTACTTTCTTTTTTTCTTTTTCAAAAAATAAATAAATAGGATTGCACAGACCACTAAACAATTAGGTCATTGGAGGTGTACATATATATATATTGAAAGGTAAATTTCAATTTATAAAAATATGGAAAGAAGAACTGTACAGCCCCAATGGAAGAGAACAAAGGCCCAAACAATGGCCCAACAATGCAAACTAGACTATATTGTAATCACTATCTGACGAATAATGCTGTTTAGACTTATTTGTCATACCCAAATGCGTAGGAATTTTTATCTATTCGAGAATGTAATGCATATGAGTTTCATCCACATACAAATACTAAAAAAATAAAAAAAATTAAAAAAAAAAAAACCAAACAACTAAACAAATAGGTTTAAGAAATCTGACAAAATATAGTTACCTTTAAATGAATTGTCTTTTACTTTTGATGTCAGCAATCCATTTCTTACTCTTAACTAAAAAAATAATGAGAATTTACTGAAATAATGTAATATGATTAGAGATTACCACATTCGTGATAACTTGGTAGGACTTGGTATTTGGAACTTAGGTTAGATGAGAGTGATGAGACAGAAAGAGCCCACTTAATATATTTTTTTTCGAATTAAGGCTAGTGTCAAGCTCATAGTCCCTTTATAAAGCAAAGCATTGTTATGGTCATTGAAGCTTTATTACCTTGTTTTCGTCACATTCTAGTGTTTTGTCATTCCCCTCTCTTCATCTTTCCTTTTTCTTTTCATCTTTTTAAAGCTATTCTTTGTTCACTTGGTTATTTTTCTCTTTTAGATGTTTAATGCAAGACATATATATAGGTAGAATATTGATCGATTAATATCAATTACAAGCAAGTTCAAATCCACCCTTAAAAAAAAAAATTTAATATGCTTCAATTATAATTATAGGCAGTGGAGCTCATTCAGTTTAAAACATTTTGACCACTTTAGGGTTGAGAGAGAGAGAGAGAGAGAGAGAGAGAGAGAGCACGCTTTAAAATAATTCCAAGGCATGAGTCAACAAATAATCTCTTTATAATGTAAAGCATTATGGCATTGAAGCTTTATTATTTTCTTTTGGGAATGCACATCATTGTTTTGTCATTCTGTTTTTCCTCTCTTCTCTTCTTTTATTTTTAATGATTTCAATTATAAGTGGCATGATTTGGCTTAAAGCTAAAAGGAATGGCCGAGAAGATGTACGAAAAGAAAAAGAAAACCACAGTCGTCACACCCTAATCATTCCGACAACATATAGTTACAAAATTTAAAAATTTTACTCTGCTTTCTCATCACCCAAACAGCCCTTAAAGTATTGTTAAAGGATTTAATTTTTGAATTTTTTTTGGTTGATTAATTATCTGAAATCTCCCATTTTACGTAATGAATGTAAGTAAAATGATGTAATTAATTAATGGATAATTTCATAAAAATGGAGTTTTGGGGGTCAAAAGACAAAAGCATATAGTCAAAATTCAGTTTTCCAAATTAATGAAATTTTATAAAAGTCTGACATATATCATCTTTTTTATTCCCAAAATACATTTCTATTATTGTCATGAAATTATGCTACTACCCCTCTCCTTATTTGGCAGCCTCCTCTTCCCTCAAACTCTCAAAACACATTGTCAAAATCACTGTAAGAAGAATGAAGTCAAAATTCACTTTTCTATTCATTTTCTTTATAAATCATCCATTCTCAATATAATTTCCTTTCAAACTTTGATTTCCTCCTCTATTTTACTTACTTATTTTTATATATCTATATACTGTGAAGATCTTGAATTTGGCAGTGGTAGTGAGAGAGAATAGAGAGAATCAAAGACTGTAATATTTATTAGTGTCGGTTTAAATGGTAACTTTATTTGTTTAGTAAATTTATTTTAATAATTGTGAAACTTCATTATTTTAATTAAATAAATTATATTAAAATAAATAAGTAAAATAGAGGAAGAAATCAAAGTTAGAAAGGAAATTACATTGAGAACTAATGATTTATAAAGAAAATGAACTGAAAAATGGATTTTGACTTCATTCTTTTTACAGTGATTTTGACGGTGTGATTCGAGAGTTTGAGAAAAGAGGAGCGGCTGGAGAAGGAGAGTTTGAGAGAATTGGCATAGATGTGTTTCTCTTCTCTCTTTAGATTTGAGAGGGTTAGTAGCATAATTTCATAACAATAATAGAAGGTTATTTTGGAAATAAAAAGATAATGTATAATAATTTTTCATGTCCACATTTGACTTACATAAAATAACATTAATTTGAAAAACTTGATTTTAATTTCATTCTTTTGTCCTTTGATCCTCCAAAACCCCATTTTTTATGGAATTATCCCATTAATTAAAAGGATGTGAGAGAAAGCTCTATGGAAACAGTTGAAATGAAATTGTGACAGATCAAGCTAGCCTAGCTTAGTCCCTTGTCTATCTTTATGCATAGCACTAATTCACATTCCTTTTTCTTTTGGTGTTTGCATAGATTCTTCCGACGATGATCAAGCCGGAAAAACTGTAGCCATGATTGTAGGCATACTGGCTGGGGTAGCAGTGGTGATCGTTCTTCTCTCATTCTGCCGGAAAGCACTTGGTGAAGTACTCCACTTTTTTTCATTCGATTGTTGCATAATATGTGTGACTGTGCATATCATATTCTCCTCAAACAGTCGAATTATGTAGTAACAGGAGTCCCGTATATCTTCAAGCAACTAAACTCTGTGATAACAAGAGTCTCCCATGTTAGACTAATCATTTAGGACTCTTGAGGGTGTGCATTCTATTAATTTATAAAGTTTTCATTACTGATGATGATTACAATTATTTTGTGTATGCAGGTTGAGAAGTTGGGAATTGGAGGATGTGTACAAGGACCCACATGTTTGTTTCAATATTATCTTGTGGCATAAAGTAACACTAAAATCTCTACAGTCCACACCCTTCAAAGGGCTGTTGATTCCCTTGATGTTGCACATCATTATACCCATTACCCTACTTTTTCATATTTTATGTCTAAAGCTATATTTTGCATACGAGAGTTACATGAAGTTAACAATTGGATCTTCTGTTTTTTTTATATGTTTCTAAGTTGCTGAAAAATTAAAATAATAATAATAATAATAATTTGGGTTAACAATTGGCATAAATTCTTTGCTAATTTTTTTAAAAAATTCCCCACTAATCCTAATTTTATGAGATTAAAATCATTGATTTCTTACGAAACAGTATCCTAATCCGTCCAATTAGTGATATAACTTACAAAAATATTGTGATGTTTAGCTCCACGTCATGACATTTTGGTAACGTACATCACTAACTTAATGGAATAGGACTAAAGTTTCGCATGAGAGGATTTTCATCCGGTTTACATCCATGTTGCTTCAATAGAAAACAATGTGGATACAGGGCGGAAGGAAGGGGGGCTGGCGGAGGCCATGGCCCCCCTAATTTTTTGAAATTTTTTTTTAGTATAAGTAAAAATAAAATTGTATAGCATCTTTGGTATAAAATCTATACTTGGCCCCCCTAAGAAAAAATTTTCTTTCTTTCTTTAATTAACATTTAACAAAAGATAGTTTATATATAATTTAAAAGAAAGTGATTTAATTGACGACTATAGAATCTTAATAAAAATTTAATGTGGCTATCTTAAATTTCAACTCAAACACGGTTCTTTCCATGATGTGACTATCTTAAAATCCTTCCAACTCAAGCACGATTCTTTTCATAACCTTATTATCTTAAAATTCCACCTCATACATGATTCTTTCCATCACTTTTTTTTTTTCCTTTTTATTTATTTTTATTGGAATGCTTTTATAAGAAGTCTATAAGAAATTAATTTTTACAAAATTTAGAACAAAAAATTCATTTGAAAATATCAACAAAAATCAATGATTTAAGAATCGAAATTCTTATTTTATTAATTTGTTTGTGTTTGTGTTTGTGTTTTTTTTTTTTTTTTTTTTTTTTTTTTAAAAATTCAATTGTTAGTTTTTTTTAAAAAAAAGTTATTTTTGTTTTTTTTTTCGGTAAATAAAGAGAGTTATTTAATTGAATTTTTTTTTATAATTTTGGCATAAATCTTATTTGTGTTTGTTCAGAAAGTTTGATAAAAATTTTATTTAAATAACTAGTTTTTTTATTTAAATAAATTGGGAAAAGTTTTAGATAGATATATTTTTTTTGTGAATATAATAAATAGTAAAATATTTTTGCCTACGTAATATATTTTTTTTTTCAAAAGTTCTAGTTAGGTAATGTTGTTTATAATTACCAACAGGCTAGTGGCCTAGCGGTACCAAACTCCTACTTCTCAAAAAGAGGTCAGGAGTTCGAGTCTCAATGAAGGCATGTGTGTGTGAATACCAATTAGGAAAAAAAAAAATGTTGTTTATAATTTTGGCCCCCCCAACCTCAAGATCCTGGCTCCGCTCCTGTGGGATAGGAGATAAAACTTTTTAATCTTAGTGAAATTCAAGACGCTTGAGACAGTGAAAGGATGGTTGGGTTAAAATGGGATTTCAAATATGTAAAGGAAATTTTTTTATACTATTTGATTAAGGGTAAATTACAATGACCTTTTCAGAGGTTTCATCAATATACACTGACTTTCCTTCTTTTTTGTCAAATTATACTTACCTCCCTTAAGATTTGTTTATTAATATATACCATATACATTCTCTTCGTTAACAGTCAACGACGAAAAATGTTGATATCAACACTTTTATAAATTTCAAATTCAAGTTCTACCTTTGGAATACATATTTATCACAATAAAATACAATATATTTAAGGATGGAAACATAATTTCAAATTTGACAAGTCTAACCAGAGAGGATAATATAATTAATTTGACAAATATGTGGGTAGGTCAATGTAATTTACCCTTGATTCAGTGAATGAATTTAGGAAATTGCAAGCAACTTACATACACGCACACAACTTACATGTTGACCAGTAATTCGTGTGTGACCAGTCTCGAACGGGAGAAATTATTAGATAGTTCTGGTGATTTGACATTTGGTCATTTGGTGTACTAATTTAATGAAAGCTAATATTGAGATTTTTTTTGTAATATATTAATACTCTTATGGGGTCATTTTCTTAGTCCGAGAGTCTGGTTCACCAAATGTCAATTGATCATGACTATCTAATAATTTCTCCCGAATTATGTAATAATTTCTCTCGAATTATGTAATAATTTCTCGAACTGTGTAATAATTTTTGGTGGACAAGAGAGAGAGAGAATGCAATGAGGGAAGTAGACAGGCTCAGAATGATTGGTTAGTGTAACAAGGGGAAGCTTGTCCCACATCCGATCCGGGTATATATGGGTTAGGTGTTAACCCTACTTAATAGTTTAAACTTTTAGGTTGGATCGCGAATCACCTACCCGTTATAGTTGGTATCAAAGCCAAACCCAATCCTTGATCCAGTGTTACGTTAAGCGCCCAGCCCGGAAGGTGTCTGGGTCTTCACTTTGGGTAGGTAGGGTGGTCCAAGCCACAACGAGGGTATTGTGAGTTCGGGTGGCCTAGGGAGAATATAACAAAGGGGAAATTATACCACATCGAATCCGGACGAAAAATTGAATGGGTATTTATGAGTTGGGTGTTAACCCGACCTAATAGCTTAAACTTTTGAATCGGATCACGAAACACTCACTTAACAATAATAATGAATTGAGTCTAGAAAGACTCCTGATAGGATCCAATTGCATAAGTGTTGATCTTGGCTTTGCAGGGAGGGAATTACTCAATTTGGATCCAATTGATAAGCGCACAAAACTTATTATTTTATATTTAATAATAAATTATTAAATAATATTTTTTATTAGATAAATGTTCTTATCCCTACTTTTCATGTTATATAGGGGCTGATTTCGGAATAAAAAGAAAAGAGACAAAAATAGCAAAAATGTGGGATTACACGATTAGTCAAAGTCAAATTTAAATTTGGATTTTCCATCAAATCAGCAAAGATCAAGGCAAATTGGAAGAGATATCAAGCCTAATTGGAAAACACATCAAGTCAAAGATATCAAGCCAAATTAGAAAACAACTAAATCCAAATTGGAAAGCAGCAAGATTTTAGGAAGATTTTATTTTATTTTCACTTCTATAATTAGAATTTTCTCCTTTTAATCGTTCCATTCTAAAATTTATAAATAGGGACATATGTAGAGGAGATTTGATGTACAAAGTTAGTGAGAGAAAATAAGAAAAGTTAGAAAATTTTTGTCTTCAATTTTTTTCTTATCATTTTTGTTATGAAGAGCATTTTTATTTTTATATATATTTTGTTTTCTTATTAGCATGCTAGCTTAAGAACCCATTCTCAAGGGAGTGATGAAGCCACCATGGCTGAAATATAAGTAAAGTTAGTTTATTTCTTTTATGAAATTTTCTCTTGAGAGCATTAATTTTATTCTTCTATTCTGATATTTTTTATGTGAAAAATATAGAGAAAGGATTTTTCGTGTTTGCTGTAATACCCCTGATTTCAAAAGGATAGTCCTGGTAATTATTAAATTGTTTAAATTGCATTTATTTTTATTTAATTGTTTATTTGTTTTTTTTATTTATTTAACTGGCCTTTTGTTTCTATTTGTATTAATTGTTGACGTGATCATGTGTTAATTGTAATTGTTTTCGTTGTGGTGATTTAATGGTCTTTAATTATTTACTTGTTTTAATTGAATTGATTTAATTATAGATAATTATTTAACCGATGTAATTTAGTTGTTTTAATTGAATTAAGTTAATTAAATTTAATTGTTTTTAACATGACTGTATGGAGGCACACATATAGTTATATTAGGGTTTTATTTACACGGATGTAGCCGACTGTATTAGAATTAGGGTTGTGTTGAAGCCTATAAATACAGTATTATACGTTGGTTTAGGGTTACAAAACAAAACCCTATTTCCTGATACTTATACCGTGAGATAAAGAGATACAGAGAGTGGAAACTAGGACGTTATCAGAGAGGTTCAAGGATACACTGGATGGAGTGCTTCTGGGGTTGAACCAAGAGCACCTGAGGTGTGATATCCCCGGATCTCCGGATGCGGGTTGGCCAGGCCCACGCCCGATTACCCGAGGATATCAAACCAATTAGCAGTTAACGAACACAATACAATTAAGAAAAATAGGAATAAATAAATTTCGAAAAAGAAACTACAATGATAATCTAAAAACTGAAACCTCAGAATAAAATTTTATTGATAAATAAAACTATTATGTTACAACTGATCCTTCACGAATACAAATCGTTCTCCAAATTATACAACTCGGGAATCCATCTAGTAGACCCCTAAAATATCCCACTGAACTCAAATGACTAGAAAAAAAAAAAACCAAAGCCTAAAACATGAAACAAAATCCTACAGCATCGGTGGAGTGAATGCCTGTTTCTGCTCAGCACGATCCAGCTCTAAGACTGGAACTAACGAACACCTGTAAAAATAAGAGTGGGTCAGGCCCACATGCAAATTCTTCTCTAACTGTAATCCAAACAGTGATCCGATACGCAGATACACCATAGATATCTCAACAATAGCTATTTAGTCCATACATATATATATATATATATCCACACTAAGGGACATTCACTGAACTACAGTAGGGGTCTCAACTTGAATAGAAGGTAACATGCGAAAACACACCCAAAGGTGGGCATGAGTACCTAGACCTAACAGGGTACACCTCAACTTACTATAGCCAGCTACGCATCCACTGCATATACGTACCCTAACCGACGAGTCTGAGACTCAAGCTCATCTCATGGTACCATAACCATATATTTAAAATCCGTTCATATCCATCCATAAGAAATCCAATAAGTCGTTCAGCTTATTCAGTCGCACAGACTTATATAAGAGATCCAGTAAGTCGTTCAGCTTATTCAACTGCACAGACTTAAATATAAGGAGAATTATGTTTTTATAATTCGTACCCTTATTCCAAAATAGGTAGGACTAAGTATTTTGAATCAGTCTGTCCCTAGTATGACACCGTCCCATACCGGTGCATACAATCCACAAAATCCATATAATTGATAAAATAGATAAAACTGTTCACCAATTAAAATACATAAGGTAGGAATTAGCGTTTTGAGTTAAACCATACCTAGTATGCCACCGTCCCATACTGGTGCATATAATCCTCCATATCCATATAAATTACAACATATAAATACTAAGCACGTAATTTACAGTCTAAAACCAAATATCCATATCCTTGCAGAAAAGTGTTTTAAGTTCAGCAATTTAAAATCCAAAACCATGTAAATTACAACATATAAATACATGTTACTAATTTACAATCCGAAATCATTCCAAACAATTGCAGAAGAATATTTATTATTTCAGCAATTTAAATCCAAAAGTTAAACCATGTATTATTTAACGGTTCATCAACAAACATCCAAAGCCTGAATAAATTAGTTTTAATAAATCAACTATTCTATCATGCATTCAAATAAGATTTAAAATCATAATATTATCTAAGAATTTGCTAAAAATTAATTCTAGTAATTCAGTTCCTTTTATCCGTCAATAGCAAGCTAGGTTGCATACTTGTATATTGTTTTGTTGTTTAAGCACCCAGCCACAAACTATGCTACGAGTCCAATTTATTAATTAAAAGACTCCCTCATGCATCTAAAATTTAATTTAGAACATATATAACACCTTAAATTGTCAAATTAAAATTAAACAATTTATTTCCTTCCAGCCGTTAACCGTACGCAAAATTATTAATTAGCACACTGTTAATTCCATTATTACAACGAGGGTAGTTTATGCAATTTAAGATCTTAATTACATGTTAAATTAATTATTTAAACCCCCATTAAAGTTCTAGAATTTTTCAAGAACCCCAAGTGCCCAAACAATGGCAAAAAGTTCGTAAAAACATTAACTGAATGTGCAAAATGAAGAGAGCCTGCTCTAATCCTAAAAGAGCAGGCTCTTTTAGAGGTAGAGCAGCCTCTTTTAAAGGTAGAGCCTGCTCTACTTCCTCTAGAGCAGGCTCTACTCATGGGGGAGGCGGCTCTTACCTCTATGGAGCCGTCTCTCTTCCCCTATGAGCCTCAGTTCAGTTACTTCTCCGTTTCCGACCTTTCTGCTTCTTCTCCGGCCTTTTTCCACCATTCAATTGATTTTAAAAACTGATCCTAAAGGTCTTATTAATACCAAAGAGCATCCCAATAATTTAAAAACAACAATTAAAATCAACTACAGAAATTAAATTCGCTACCGAATTAACATGTGTTAAGAACAAAACTAAAACTATTTTTCATCAACAATTCTACTGAACTTAGGAGCCTTATCAAATTTAATTAATTCAAGGTCTTAATAACACCCAAAATCAACCTTCTAATCCTTCTGTGAAACCCTAGAATCAACAGAAACATTCCCATGCTCCAAAGTAACAAACAGTTCGTAGAAAAGTTTACAGAACATTCACTATTGAAGAGAGCCTGCTCTAAGTTTTAAAGAGCAGGCTCTTTTGAGCCTGGAGCCGGCTCTATAGGTCTTAGAGCCGGTTCTTTAAGTGTGGGAGCCGGCTCCCACATCCATGGAGCCGGCTCTTACCTCCTTTAAGAGCCTTCGTCGCTCCCACATCCATGGAGCCGGCTCTTACCTCCTTTAAGAGCCTTCGTCCCCGTTCTGCTCCGTTTTAGCCTATCTACTCCACCTCCGGTCATTCCAGTTCCTCTGTTTCTCTTAAATACTGAACTTACTAGTCTTATAAATACCTAGTATCATTCCAATGGCCTATCTACAGTAGTTGGAAACAATTACAGAGGCTAAAATTGCAACTAACTTAACATACTTTTAGAACAGAATGCTGAAACGAAAGCATGCATAAATTTTGTTTTACAGAATTGATATCAACACCTACAGATCATTGATATAACATGTACTAAACACATAATTTCCAATTAAAGTTCAATTAAACCCTAGAAACTATCTAGGTGCACAGAACACAAGCCAAAGGGAAGGAGAAAGAGAAGAACTTGCCTGCAGTTTTGGTCTCAAAACTTTGTCGCCGTCTTCCTAATTTCGTGCAAACACTGACCACCTTCAAGCCTCCCATGGTTTTGTTTTAATCCACCATAACTCTCCCTTGGCCCTTTCTGATTTCCTCCTTGACAATCCTTACAATGCTCTGTTCCTCTACCCTCTGTTTTTACAGAACAACTCTACGTGTATGCTATGTGATATATCGTAAACCCTAAGCTTAAAGCATAATGGTATATTTATAGGCTTAATACCAAAACCCTAATCCTTGTCATAATAGAGACAGAGCCCTAAACTTAATCCTAATCGGCCCATAATAAAGCCTACGATTAAATTCTATGTCGGCTACACCAGATGACGTCCCAAAACTTGTAAGTAAAAATAACTTAATATATTTAAAAACTCACGTAGTTTAATTCACATAAGAATCCCAATAAGTCAATAAATGCAAACAAACAATTTCAATTAAATCACTATAATGCAATTAATTCAATTAATACAAATAATTCAAATAAATCAAATAATAAACACAAATAAATAATTTGACACATAAACACTTAGCCACAAAATAAAAATGCACATAAAATAACATTTAAATTCCAATTTTTATCCCTTTTAAATTAGAGGTATTACATGAGGTGTAGAACAGGAGTCTCAGACGTGGACAGAAGTTTCAAAAACAATGGTTTAGAGTTTCAAAACTGAAACTCAAGGCAAGTCATTATTCTTCTCTTTCCCTTTAGTTCGTGATCTGTGCATGTTTAGGATGACTCCAGGGATTAAACCAACGTTAAAATGGATTAAATAAATATTATAATTCATCTTGTAATTATGTTTGTATCAATTTTTAAATCGTTGCATAATTCTGTCGTTGGTTAGAAGTAGTTCTCACTTGAAAGTCTGTTTGCGTTAATGTTTAAACCTGAAAATCTTCCATGTATGTGGGATGTGACCATGCTTATAATTAACTCTGGAACATCAATTGAACTCTAGAATAAGTTATAAAAATTGTACAGAGCCTCTGAACTTCACCGGAGGCAAAGAAGATGATCAGATTACGCGCAACGGCTCACAGTAGAGTAGAGCCGGCTCACCCCAAGGGTGGAGCCGCCTCCATAAGAGGTTGAGCCGGCTCCACATGCATTGGAGGCGGCTCCACATGCAATGGAGGTGGCTCCAATGTGGAGGGAGGCGGCTCCAACTTCTGTTTTTGGTTTCTACTTGGTTTTGGGTTCAATTTGGCCTATAGGAAGGTTTCTAAGTGGTTCCAAGGGCTGTGGATGGTTTATAAAATTTATTCTAGAGATGTAAAAGGATTGAGAAGCATGTTAGTATTAATTTTGAAGCATGAAATAATCTACTGTTAATTAATACACTGCATGTGGAAGGTTGAATTATACCTTGACATTGCTTACTGTTTCTATAAAGCACTTTGGTTTCTAGCATAATTTTAAACTGTTGTTCATGGTTCAACTGTTGTATAAGCATATATTATATATTCTGGAAAAAATATAGGTATGCTTAAATGGAAATTAATTGATGTTTAACTATACTATTTATTGCATCAAGTTATGGTACTGTTTTAGAGGAATTAGATGTTGTATTTTACTCTAACATTTTAAAGGACTAGAATGTGACTTCTAGATCATATATCGGATATATAGTTTGATCTTACACTTATTAGATTGGTATGTGTGCTTATTCTAGAGTATAATTGATATGTATTTATCATTGTTTGGTCAACCGTGTAAACTGGAGGATTGTATGTACCGGTATGGGACGGTGACATACTAGGTATGGACTGGATCAAACCCTAAGTCCTACCTAATTTGGATTAAGGTATGGATTAACCATATAGGTTAAGTCCATTACCTACTTGTGTTATGTCAACAAAATAGTTGGATGACTTAATATGGTTTCAGGACGGATGATTATACATATACTAGACCACTACACAGATGGATGGTATTTTGTATTAGGAGGAGTACGGACTTTATATATTTATTATATGGTACCATGGTATGAGCTTGAGTCTCAGGACCACGGTTAGGGCGCGTATATCGCCTAGGATGGATAACTGGACATATGTGTTGTTCCCTGGTAGGTCTAGGTACACATGACCACATTATTGTGCGATTTGCATAGTATCTCTACTCAGGCTGAGACAGACCTACTGGACTAGCGAACGTCCTATAGTGTGTACTATATATATACATATGGACTACTCTAGATATTGTTGAGTCTTCCTAGGATGTATCTGCGTATCGGATTACTGTTTGGATCGTAGTAGAATAGGACTTGCATGTGGGCCTGACCCACTCTCTTATTTTTTCAGGTGTTCGTCAGTTCCAGGGTTAGAGCTTGGACGTGCAGAGCAGATACAGACATTCATTCCTCCGACTACGTATGAATCTTTTCTATGTTGACCTTAAGTTTCTATTTCAGATATTTTAGTTTTAATTGGGATTTTTAATAATAAGGGGTCCACTAGATGGATTCCCGAGTTGTAACTTATGGAGTTTTGGAGTTTGGATATAGTAGATTTCATTAATTATATTTTGAGGATTTCAATTAGTATTCTTCCAACTTATTATTATTATTTATCTCATCTTGTATTCTGTGTTCGGTTATATATTAATTATTTGATATTTCCCTCGGGTTTGGGCCCGGGCCTAATCAACCCGTGTCTCGGATCCGAGGGGTATCACAGTTGATATCAGAGCACTCCAGGTTCAAGTGTCTCTAGGATTCTATCGTATAAGACTTCTGCGTAGCATTCTCTATTGTTTAGAGCTTAAGTTTAGGATTCATTGTATTCTTTACGGTTCGGTTTAATCATGCTGATGTCTGTCTTTCTGTATTGACAGAATAGCTAACGCAAGAACCAGACGAAACAATCAGCAACGAAGGGAAGCGGCCCGTAGGCAGCGTCAGAAGGATGAAGGTCAGTACTATGAGGGGCAGTACTATGAGGAACCGGAGGAGGTTCAACAGGCTCGGGATCAGGGAGGAGATCCAGAGTATCCTCCTCACCTCAATAACCTTATTGCTCGGGCTATAGAGGCTGGGGTAACTGCTGCACTTCGGAATCAGCCTCAGGTACAGCCGGCACCGTTACCAACACCTGTACCAGCACCGGTTGTTCAGGTTGATACTTGGGAAAAAGGCCAGGAGTTCTTTCACAAAGGGAAGCCCACCTGAGTTCACAGGCTCCACCAATGCGAGAGCAGCTCACCAGTGGATACAGGACATCGAGCGACATCTTCGCTTGGTTCAGTGCACGGAGGTTCAGAAGCAAATGTTTGCTACCTTCAAGCTAGTCGGGGATGCACTATAGTGGTGGGACTCAGTTACCACCGCAGAGGGGAGGATGGCTTTGACTTATGATCAATTCAGTGCATGCTTTGATGAAAAGTACTTCCCTTATGCAGTTAGGGCAGCTATGAAAACTGAGTTTCTAAATCTGCAACAGAGAAACATGACAGTGACAGAGTATGAGTAGCAGTTCACACGCTTGTCTCTTTTTGCACCGGAGGAGGTGGATACAGAAGAGAAGAAGCGCAACAGTTTCGTCAAGGAGCTGATGTGGTCTATCAAGAGAGCTATTACAGGTAGTCCAGCTTATACTACCTATGCTCAGGTGGTAGACACCGCTCTACAGAAGTATCAGTTGACCGTGGACATCAGACAAGCCAAGGGTGAGAAGCGGGGTGACAGAGACTCTGCTAACCAGTCAGCTGAGAAAGGGAATGGGAACGGATACCGACAGAACGACAAGGGTAAATTTCAAGGATAGTAGCCTTGGAAGAAGCACAAGGGTGGTTCAGATGCTCCCAAGGATGTGACATTTATTCAACGTCAATAGAATGGGGGATCGCAGGCAGGACAGGGTTAACCACAGGCTAACCGACAGAGGAGGCCATTTGGTACTTTCCAGGGTAGTTGTTGTACTTGTGGAGAGTATAGTCACGCTTCCAAGCAGTGTCCTATAACAAGACAGGGACAGAGACAGGGACAGGGACAGCATGTGCAGCAGGGACAGAGGGCTCCAGTGCCTCTACCAGCTCCACAGGTTCCTCAGATTCAGGGACAGACTTATCCAGCTTTACCGGCACCGCCGCAGCCTCAGGGACAGGCACCGCAGCAGTTACATTATGGCAGGGTGTACAACCCTAAGCCACAGGATATGCAGGCACCTCAGGCTATTGAGGGTAAGTTTCCTATACATGGTTTTTATGGACGTGTTTTATTTGATACGAGTGCTACACACTCATTTGTAGTTAGGATTTTTGTTGTTTTATCTGGGATGAGGACGAGGGTATACACTAGACCTCAGGGTATTTCTCCACCATTGGGCGATACAGCTATTATACATGAGAGTGATGGGCCTGTGACACTAGATATTGGCAGACTCAGATTTCTAGCCAACCTATTGGTCCTGGACATGTACACTTATGATGTGATACTTGGGATGGATTGGTTGTCTCACTACCATGCCCAAGTTAATTGTTTTGATAGGTCTATTGTGTTTACCATACCTGGTCAGGACATGTATGTTGTCGCTATGCCGCGTTCTAGCGGAGTCACTAGCACCTATTTGTTTCATGTGGAGGAGGAAACGGAAGAGGGGATTACTGTATCATTGGATAACATACCGATTGTACAAGATTTCCCGGATGTATTTCAGGAGATTCCAGGGTTGCCGCCTAGTCATGAGATCGACTTTGTTATTGACTTAGCTCCAGGCACTATGCCTATTACTAGGGCACCTTATAGGATGGCACCGGTGGAGATGCGCGAGCTGAGGGATCAGATTCAGCAGCTACTCAGCCAGGGTTTCATTCGTAGCAGTACTTCACCCTGGGGAGCACCAGTGTTATTTGTGAAGCAGAAGGATGGTTCGCTCTGCCTGTGTATAGATTACAGGGAGTTGAATAAGGTTACTATTCGTAACAAGTATCCTTTACCTAGGATCGATGATTTGTTTGATCAGTTAAGGGGAGCCACATACTTCTCCAAGATTGATCTGCGTTCTGGGTATCATCAGCTGAGGGTTAAGGAGCAGGATGTTCCTAAGACAGCGTTTCTCATGAGATATGGTTCTTATGAGTTTTGTGTTATGCCGTTTGGGACGACTAATACACCTGCAGAGTTCATGGATTTAATGAATAGAGTCTTTCGGGCTTATTTGGATCAGTTTGTCATTGTCTTTATTGATGATATCTTGATCTACTCTAGGTCTGAGGACGACCATGCTAGACATCTTCGCATAGTCTTGCAGACGCTTCGTGAGCACCAGTTATATGCCAAGTTCAAGAAGTGTGAATTTTGGCAGCGGGAGGTGAAATTTTTGGGTCACGTGGTGTCAAAAAGGGGAATAGCGGTGGATCCAGCCAAGGTTTCAGCAGTGGTCAAGTAGGGACAACCTACTTCACCTATCGAGATTCGGAGCTTCCTCGGTCTGGCAGGATATTACAGAAGATTTATCCAGGGGTTCTCCAAGATAGCAGGACCACTCACTCATCTGACTAAGAAAGGTGTACGGTTCGTGTGGGATGAAAACTGTCAACAAGCTTTTGATGAGCTGAAAATGAAGTTGACTTCTGCACCAGTTCTGGCTATTCCACAGAACGGGATAGAGTATCTTGTCTACACGGATGCTTCGTTGCAGGGTCTTGGATGTATTTTGATGCAGGAGGAGTGACCGATTTCTTATGCATCTAGGAAGCTTAAGCCTCATGAGCTTAATTATCCAACGCATGATTTGGAGTTGGCAGCTGTGGTCTTTGCCTTACGTATTTGGAGGCATTATCTGTTGGGTGAGTCCTTTAGGTTATTTAGTTATCACAAGAGTCTGCAGTACTTGTTCACTCAGCGGGAGCTGAATATGAGACAGCGCAGGTGGTTGGAGTTTGTGAAAGACTATCACTTTTCTATACAGTATCATTAAGGGAAAGTGAATGTGGTGGCAGATGCACTCAGTCGTCGACCTGTTGGTAGTCTTTCTGCTTTATTCACCACTGAGTGGAATGTTTTGAAGGATGTGGATGAGTTATCGGATGCTTTTATGGCTTGCATGGTGGTTACACCTTCCATCATTTGCAAGGTTTTACAAGCACAACTCACGGATCAGCAGTGCATTGACAAGGTTACAGAGATAGCTTCTGGAGAGGTTCCATTTTACTATGTTGGGGCTGACGGAGGTTTAAGGTACAAGGGACGGTTAGTGGTACCTTCTGCTGATGGTTTGAGGAAGGATGTGATGACTGAGACTCACCACTCTGAGTTCTCTGTTCATCTAGGAAGCGATAAGATGTATCAAGATATGAAGCGGCAGTTTTGGTGGGCAGGTATGAAGAGGGACATTGCTCTTTTTGTCTCGCAATGTAGTACTTGTCAGATGGTCAAGATTGATCATCAGAGGCTGCCAGGAGCTCTACAGCCACTACCGATATCGGAGTAGAAATGGGAGAGTATATCTATGGATTTTGTGGAGGGATTGCCCACTTCTTTCAAGGGTCATAATTCCATTTGGTTCATTGTGGATAGGTTGACTAAGTCAGCTCATTTCTTGCCTATTTGCACTGACTACACTTCGGAGCAGTTGGCGAGGCTTTACATTTCAGAGATTGTAAAGTTACATGGCATTCCATTATCTATTATATCAGACAGGGATTCAAGCTTTGTGTCGGGATTCTGGAAGAGTTTTCAGCAGGCTTTAAGTACAGAGTTGCACCTTAGTACTGCTTATCATCCTCAGACTGATGGACAGACTGAGAGGGTGAATCAGATTATGGAGGATATGCTCTGATCGTGTGTTCTTGATTTCAAAGGCCACTAGGAGGATTACTTACCCCTTGTAAAGTTTGCTTATAACAATAGTTTCCAGAAGATTATTGGGATGGCACCATTTGAGGCATTATACGGCCGACCGTGTCGATCGCCTGTTTGCTGGATGGAGGTTGGTGAGAGTAGATTCTTGGGTCCTGAGTTTATCAAGGATACTTCTGAGAAGATAGCTCTTATTCGAGATCACATGCGCACTGCCCAGAGTAGGCAAAAAAGTTATGCTAATCGTCGCACTCGTGCTTTGGAGTTTAAGGTTGGGGATCAGGTTCTTCTCAAAGTCTCGCCTATGAAGGGTGTTATGCGCTTTGGGAAGAAAAGGAAGTTGTCTCCATGGTTTGTCGGTCCTTTCGTGATTACGGATTGAGTTAGAGCTGTGACTTATCGATTGGCCCTTCCGGATCATTTGGATCGCGTGCACAACGAGTTCCATGCTTCCATGTTGCGAAAATTTCTGCGAGATGAGGATCGGTATCAGCATATCGATGTTGGGGAGATTGAGTTGCAGCCGGATGCAACTTATTTGGAGCCGCCGTGTCATATTGTAGACTGACGGGATCAGATTCTTCGTAACAAGGTTATTCTTTTGGTACATGTTCAGTGGAGTCATCACAATGAGGCTGAGTCCACTTGGGAACGGGAGGATGTCATTCGCTCACAATTTCCTGAAATATTGGAAGAAGGTAAGAGCGAATTCTGAGGACGGAATTCCTTTTGTTAGGGGGGAAGAATGTAATACCCCTGATTTTAAAAAGATAGTCCTGGTATTTATTAAATTGTTTAAATTGCATTTATTTTTATTTAATTGTTTATTTATTTATTTTTAATTTATTTAACTGGCCTTTTGTTTCTATTTGTATTAATTATTGACATGATCATGTGTTAATTGTAATTGTTTTCGTTGTGGTGATTTAATGGTCTTTAATTATTTACTTGTTTTAATTGAATTGATTTAATTATAGATAATTATTTAACTGATGTAATTTAGTTGTTTTAATTGAATTAAGTTGATTAAATTTAATTGTTTTTAACATGACTGTATGGAGGCACACATATAGTTATATTAGGGTTTTATTTACACGGATGTAGCCGACTTAGGGTTGGTTTTGTATTAGAATTAGGGTTGTGTTGAAGCCTATAAATACAGTATTATACGTTGGTTTAGGGTTACAAAACAAAACCCTATCCACTGATACTTATACCGTGAGATAGAGAGATACAGAGAGTGGAAACTAGGACGTTATCGGAAAGGTTCAAGGATACACTGGACGGAGTGCTTCTGGGTTGAACCAAGAGCACCTGAGGTGTAGAACAGGAGTCTCAGACATGGACAGAAGTTTCAAAGACAGTGGTTTAGAGTTTCAAAACTGAAACTCAAGGCAAGTCATTATTCTTCTCTTTCCCTTTAGTTCGTGATCTGTGCATGTTTAGGATGACTCCAGGGATTAAACCAATGTTAAAATGGATTAAATAAATATTATAATTCATCTTGTAATTATGTTTGTATCAATTTTTAAATCGTTGCATAATTCTGTCGTTGGTCAGAAGTAGTTTTCACTTGAAAGCCTGTTTGCGTTAATGTTTAAACCTGAAAATCTTCCATGTATGTGGGATGTGACCATGCTTATAATTAACTCTGGAACATCAATTGAACTCTAGAATAAGTTATAAAAATTGTACAGAGCCTCTGAACTTCACCGGAGGCAAAGAAGATGATCAGATTACGCGCAACGGCTCACAGTGGAGTAGAGCCGGCTCACCCCAAGGGTGGAGCCGCCTCCACAAGAGGTTGAGCCGGCTTTACATGCAGTGGAGGCGGCTCCAATGTGGAGGGAGGCGGCTCCAACTTCTGTTTTTGATTTCTACGTGGTTTTGGGTTCAGTTTGGCCTGTAGGAAGGTTTCTGAGTGATTCCAAGGGCTATGGATGGTTTATAAAATTTATTCTAGAGATGTAAAAGGATTGGGAAGCATGTTAGTATTAATTTTGAAGCATGAAATAATCTATAGTTAATTAATACACTACATGTGGAAGGTTGAATTATACCTTGACATTGCTTACTATTTCTATAAAGCATTTTGGTTTCTAGTATAATTTTAAACTATTGTTCATGGTTCAACTGTTGTATAAACATATATTATATATTCTGGAAAAAATATAGGTATGCTTAAATGGAAATTAATTGATGTTTAACTATACTATTTATTGCATCAAGTTATGGTACTGTTTTAGAGGAATTAGATGTTGTATTTTACTCTAACATTTTAAAGGACTAGAATATGACTTCTAGATCATATACCGGATACATAGTTTGATCTTACACTTATTAGATTGGTATGTGTGCTTATTCTGGAGTATAATTGATATGAATTTATCATTGTTTGGTCAACCGTGTAAACTGGAGGATTGTATGTACCGGTATGGGATGGTGACATACTGGGTATGGACTGGATCAAACCCTAAGTCCTACCTAATTTGGATTAAGGTATGGATTAACCATATAGGTTAAGTCCATTACCTACTTGTATCATGTCAACAAAATAATTGGATGACTTAATATGGTTTCAGGACAGATGATTATACATATACTAGACCACTACATAGATGGATGGTATTTTGTATTAAGAGGAGTACAGACTTTATATATTTATTATATGATACCATGGTATGAGCTTGAGTCTCAGGACCACGGTTAGGGCGCGTATATCGCCTAGGATGGATAACTGGACATATGTGTTGTTCCCTGGTAGGTCTAGGTACACATGAGCACATTATTGTGCGATTTGCATGGTATCTCTACTCAGGCTGAGACAGACCTACTGGACTAGCGAGCGTCCTATAGTGTGTACTATATATATACATATGGACTACTCTAGATATTGTTGAGTCTTCCTAGGATGTATCTGCGTATCAGATTACTGTTTGGATCGTAGTAGAATAGGACTTGTATGTGGGCTTGACCCACTCTCTTATTTTTTCAGGTGTTCGTCAGTTCCAGGGTTAGAGCTTAGACGTGCAGAGCAGATACAGTTATTCATTCCTCCGACTACGTAGGAATCTTTTCTATGTTGACCTTAAGTTTCTATTTCAGATATTTTAGTTTCAATTGGGATTTTTAATAATAAGGGGTCCACTAGATGGATTCCCGAGTCTTATGGAGTTTTGGAGTTTGGATTTAATAGATTTCATTAATTATATTTTGAGGATTTCAATTAGTATTCTTCTAGCTTATTATTATTATTTATCTCATCTTGTATTCTGTGTTCGGTTATATATTAATTGTTTGATATTTCCCTCGGGTTTGGACCCGGGCCTGATCAACCCATGTCTCGGATCCGAAGGGTATCACATTTGCCAAATAATGGTAATATGAAGAATACCTACTTCTATTTGTAGTTTTTTAACAAAGCTAAAACAAATAAAATAAAAAGTGTTCTCTCATATAAGCATCTGTTATATAATGTCATATTTTCCTTCATCTTTCCAAGTTGTAAAGTTGTAATTAGATTGGTAAAGTGATTTGCTTGAGAAAAAGAAATATACAAATTTATTTATAGTAAGCTGTGGTGATGGATTCTTTCATTTGAGGTACTTTTTCCATTATTTGAAAAGAAAATTATTTAAATTGTTTTAAAAGTTCTGTTTCCTTAAATTTTGGTTTTGATTTTGATTCACGAGTTTAAATCTGGTATGGTTCACCCCTGCTTATTCTATACCATTTTTAGTTTAGTCTTTGCAGGTTTTCTTTATTTTTGCACGAAGTGTAAAGAAGTAACGACAGAATCCATAAATCTACATTCATCACCAATTGCAGAAGTGTCAATCCTGACTAACGGAGTATTAAAATAAATTACCCATAAGATTTTCATTTTAAAATAGTTTATATATAATTAATCAAGTGATGTAATCTAGTGATATCTATTCTATCTTTTAAAATGAAATATGAAAATTAAATTGGAAAAATTTAAAATCTCAGTACTAGTGGTTTGTTTGGCTAATGCTTTTACTTCGTATTTTTTGTTTTTGCTAGTGTATTATAGCAAAGTAAAAGCACAAAGTGTGTTTGGTAACGTTTGCTGTCAATTGAATAGTACCGAAACGCTTCCAAAATTGAGGCCAAAATCGGAAGAATCAAAATGATATTTTTTGTTTGCTTCCGCACTGTAGCAAAACACTGTTAAAAAAAAATAAAAAATAAAAAATTCTAAATTAACAATTTTAACTAGCCATTCAATTTTTCAAACTTGCAACACTTTTTACCAAACACGCTTTCATGTTTTTGCATCCAAAAATCCTGTTACAAATTTACGTTACCAAATAAGTTTCGAAATAGGGTTGAACACACTCTAAATCTGGAATATTACTTCTACTTCGGGTCAAACCAAAAGTATAAAACAACTGTGGTTGCTAAACGGGCCCTTAGTTTTTTTATATTTTTAAAAATACTAATTTTTTCAAATTATTAGGTGTTGAACACTATTTGACTCTAGAGGGGGGGTGAATAGAGTCAATGGCCAATTTTTGCAAATTATAAAAATGTTTGCTAACTATCAATCAAGCAATAATCAATTGAGATGGTTAATTAATTTATAGCACAAATATAAAGGAGATAGAGATAAGATAGTGTAAACAGTGACTCGGCGATTTTAACAAGGTTTGGAAACTCTTACTCCTCGGCTCAAGATCCCTCTTGAGACTTCCCAATCCACTATGGCTTCTCCTTAATGGTGGAGAGTGAACCTTTAAATAAAGCAAGCCTTTTACTTCTCTTTCTTGCTAGGAGAACACCTTCTCCTACGCTTCTTTTGGGTTACACCAACCCTTACAAGAATGTAGAAATATGAATGAAAGTTACAAGATTGTTTCTCTCTCTCTCTCGCTAAAAAATGTTCCATGAATCAATCTCACACTAGAATAAATAGATGAAATAAATGAAGATCAAATCTCTAAACTGATATGAGAGAAGAAATGAGGAGTAAATGCTCAGATTATAATTTTTGGGCTCTTTGAATGCACTTGAATGATCTTGTTTAATGCTCTCTCAAGTGATGTCTCTTATCTTCAGTCCAACCCTCTATATTTGTAGAGATTTCGAGCTCAATATAGCTATTGCAGGTAGTTGGGAGCATTAAATGAGATTTTAGCCGTTTAAGATTTGAATTTGTAGAGTTGCGACCAAACTAGTCGACATGTGGCATAAATCGGTTGACGTCTTTGCATGAACCAGTCGACGTATGCTATAAACCGGTCGATATATTCTCTATAAACTGGTTGATGAGCGATGAAAAATGTGTATTCAAACCCTTAAGCTTAGGTATTCTAGGACCTTTATCTATCTTATTTTCTTGCTTTAGATTGATTTTGTATTATTTTCATTTTCGGGTACTTATTCCTAGGGCTGCAACATGGGCGGGCTAACCCAGCCCAACCCATAATTTTGAAAATTGGGTTTTAAATTCCCAAATCGGGTTCATGTTCAGGTTGGGTTTTGTCAAAACCCAGGCATATTCGGATTGGCTCGGGCTCAACCCGAACCCAACTCGAAACCCAATTTTTTTTTTTTTCTTCCTTTCTCTCTCCTCTCTCTTCTCTTTCTCTCTCCTCTCTCTTCTTTTTCTCTCTCTTCTTTCTCTTTCTCTCTCTGCCGCTTGAGAGTTGAGAAACAACGGCGACTCCACCAGTGCCAAGAAAGCCTCCAGAAACGGCGACCTCTGCCGGATAGACGAGAATATCACCAGATCAGTCAACACAAATCTTCCCACTTTCTGTAACTTGTAATTTATCGATGAAGAGGAAATGAAATTCCTTTTTTCCAAACAGAGAGGGGGTAAGCTTGAGAGTTGAGAGACAGTGGCTGAAGCTTGCGAACGGCGAACCCGAACTGGAACAGCGGGCGATGGATACTGAAAGATCTGGGTTTTTATTTTTTGAACAATCTGAAATGATATGTCGATCTGGTTTTGATTTTTTGAACAATTTGAAATGATATGCCATGGGTTTTGAACTTTTGATTCTTACAGACAGATAGATAAAACTGAAATATAGGTTTTGAACTTCTGATGATTCTTGTAGATTTTGTAATTTACAGTTGGAGAGAGAGAGAGAGAGAGAATGGAGATGGAGGCGATAGGGGAGGCAGAAGTGATTTGCCCTAAAAATATTTTGCTTTAATATATAATATTTTATATATATTATATTATATTATATTAATATATTTATATATATATATATATATATATATATATATTCAAAAAAAAATGAAAATAAAAAAACTCAACCCGTCAACCCGATCCAAACCGCCAGAAAATATTCGGTCCGGGTTATGAACATAACCCATGTTGAGTTTAATTCTGGTTGGCCCAACCCAACCCACTTCGGGTTGAGGCTGGGTTGGGCAAGCCCAGGTTGCAACCCTACTTATCCCCAAAATAAGCTAACTCAGTCAAATAAGAGCATAATTGAAGCAATTCTAGGATGAATCAAAGAAATGAGCAAAGTAGAGCAAAGGGAAGCAAATGGTGGAATTTCAGCAACTTCAATTGATCTCAAGAAAAGTTCGATCGATCCAACTTCCATCGATCTCAGCACTCCAAGATAGATCCAGGCCATGATGTCATCTTCAGAGATCCCACGAGTTTGATCGATCCAACATCATTCTCTGATCAATCGAACTTTCTTGTCCTTATCCACATGCCATATCTTATCCAGCTGTACCACCCTACCAACCACTTTTGTCCTTTTTCCCAAAAATATCTTCAAAATATCTCAGATTTGTTTTTATCCAAAAAGGTGCCGCCATTGAGGATCGATCCAACTTTAATTCGATAGATCTCAGCCATATTCGATCGATCTCACCTCAAGTTCGATCGATTGAACCTCCCAAATTCTGAGAAAAATTCAAATTCCAGCTCATTAAAAGTTGTCTCATATCCAATCATTAGAGGATTATTGGTGTACGAGCCCATCTCATTTGGGGTGATTTTTAACCTACCTATATAAGGAATATGAGCCACTTTTTGAGGAGATACTTTTGGATACACATACCTAGAGAAGATAATACTTAGTGAGGAAGCAAAGGAGATGAGGAGGCTAGAGACACCATTAGAGACTATTCATCAACCAAGGAGCAGATTTCTTCCATGGAGCTTGCCCTTGAGGGTTGGAGGACATCATCCATTAGTGGCTAGATATACTCTTGGGGCTAGAGTTAGCCCTAAACATGCTTTCTACTTCTTGATTTATGTATTTTTTAGGGGATTTGTATTGTGATTCATGTCTTGACACTTTTATATATATAGATCTTGTTTAATCAATGATTTATGTGATTTAATGCTTCCAATTGATCATTTTATTCGATCCATATGTCTATGTATGCTAGAATAGATATTCATGTGTTTATCTCTATTTCTTGTGTTATTGATGCATGTCTATGTGTATTGATGTTATAGATCTAGAGATTGTCAAGACATAGTGCTTAATGGCACGTTCTTGTGGTTTAATTGATGATTCATACTCATTTCTTGATGGATTGTACCTCTCCCTTAGTTTAATTAGTTTAATTTCATGCCACTAGCTTAGATGTAGTGTAATTGTTAAATGGGAGGACAATCCATGCTTGTTGTTGATGTTACATACTTATGAAAGCAAGTAACATATTTCTCCAACCTTGTGATGTGTTTGGATTGTGAGCTTAAAGAAATGATTAATGGCTTGATTTGATATGTTGTGTTATCCACCATATTGTTTAGACAATATATGCTTAATTTGTCATCCATGCTTGTTGGAACAACCACACACACATACACCTTGTTGCAATACATGTCTTTCCCCTCATTAATCATTCATTAAAGGTGTAAAAAAATTATGTTTAGTGGTGATCTCTAAACCCCAAGATCTCTCTCTCTCTTTTATTCTCTCTATTGCATTATTGTTTACCTTAGTTTAATTTGCATCTAGTGCAATCCAATCAACCAATCACAATTTTGATCACTCGACCTACTAATTCTAATTTTGATTCCTCAACCTAGTACGACACCTCAATCCCTTGGGACGATCCCTACTTGCCCTAACTATATTTTTAGTGAAGGGTAGTAGTGACAATTTCTAAATATAAAACTTAGCCACATTGCATAAACTTTGGGTTTGAATTGACGACACACCAAGTTTTTGGCGCCGTTGCCGGGGATTAATTGATTGATTGGCAACGTCGTATTTGTGGAATCAATTAGGAATTAGTACTCTTTTGATCGTTTCTTTACTTTGTTTTCAATTTTGCTACTTATTATGTTTGTTCTTGTTTGACAAGGAGTATTGGGCAAAGAAGGTGAGCAGAGGAGTATTCCAAGCAAAGGAACTAAGCAAGCAAGGAAAAAGGCTAAAATCATAAAAAATTGCTAAGCTAAAAGCTAAAAATTTGGAGTTGAAGTGCTAAAGGACCTTTGTGAGCTTTTTCTTACTCAAACCCTTAGTTAAATCGTCGGCCCACGTGGAGGCTTATATTTCAATTCTTAGATAAATTGTGAGCCCGTGTGGAGGCAATTTAATTTTCTTGCATATTGTGTTAAAGCATGGGAGTATGAGAACATTAAATATGGAGGAAGGTTATTGATTGTTGATTTGTTATGGAGGTGAAGTATTTGTCATTATTACTTGTTCTGTTGCATTGTGCATGCATGGTTGTAAATCATTAAGACCCACTCTTGTCCCTTTAAATTTTCATCTTGAATCCATTATTTGAAACCCTAGGGGAAAAGGTAGTTCTAGTCAATCCATTTCATCAATGGAAGGACACAATAAGGACCATGTGGAGGACCTTAGTCACATAGACCAACAAGGTATCCTCCACTCCAATGTGTGTCATAATAACATGCAAGTTCCATTAGGCATGCCAAGGCCATTCGTTCATCCACCACAACAACAAGGCCAAGTTCCATTGGGAATGCCAATGCCAATCTATGCTCCACCACCACCCATTATTCAAGGCAACTAAGGTGCCCATGTTGCACCTCCAATTGCTAATCCTCCCCTTGCTTTAAGAGATCACTATGTGCCTAATGAATATAATGCACCCACATGCATTCAATTGCCACCATTTAGAGCACATCACTATGAAATCAAACCACAAACCATTCAAATGCTTCCTAACTATCATGGACTTCCAAGTGAAGAACCTTACAAGCATTTGGATGAGTTTCTTGAAGTATGTTCCACCGTAAAATACACGGACATGCAAGAAGAGGTCTTAAGGCTTAAACTTTTTCCATTCACCCTTAAAGACAAAGCAAAATATTGGTTTAACAATCTTAGGCCTTTTTCAATAACTTATTGGGCGGAAATGCAACAAGAGTTCTTGAAGAAGTACTATCCGGTTTCTAAGACCAATGCCATGAGAACTTCAATTGAGGAATTTTAACACGGGGATGGGGAAACATTTCATGAGGCATGGGAACGCTTTAATGAATTACTTAAGAAGTGTTCACATCATGAAATACCCAAATGGCATTTAGTTCAATATTTCTTTGAGAGCTTATTAAATAATTACAAGGGTGTGGTTGATGCTTCCATGGGTGACTCTTACATTGATAGGCATGAGGATGACGTGTGGCGTCTTTATGATAGCATGAGTGAAAATTCTTTGCATCGTACTTTATCTTCGAAGAATGGTAGAAATTCTAGTGGTAGGAAGAGTGTTGGCTTACATCAAGTCGACCACTCCAATGAAATTGCCGCCGAAATGAAATCATTATCTCAAAGGTTTGATCAATTTTTGATCAACCAAAACTCGGTGAATCAAGTATCTTCCTTCCCTAACCATTCTCATCATGCATCTAATGAGACATGTATGACTTGTTCAAGTGTTTTACATTCTACTTCCAACTGTCCCCGTGGAGATGTGCAAAGTGAACATCATGAACAAGCAAATGCTATTTTTGCTAATCAAGGGAACAATCATTATGGCATTCATTACAATCCTAGTTGGAGGAATCACCCGAATTTCTCTTGGAAAAACCAAGGGGATGGCTCAAACCCTTCCCAAGGCGGTTTTCAAGGGAAATACATTCCACCACCACTACAAAGCCAAGGTTCCCAAGGTTTTAGATCATCATACCAATCACAAGGAAACTAATTCTCTAATTCTCATTTTCCAAATCAACCATCGTATTCCCAAGGAAATGTTAGAAGTCCCGCTTTTGAAGAGAAAGTTTTGACCGCTTTGGGCATTTTAGAGGCAAACACATAATTACTTCATTCTCACTCTCAATCTATTACTAAGCTAGAAACCCAAGTAGGGCAAATAGCTAGCACTTTAAAAGCTAGAGAGAAAGAAAAAATGCCTTTGAATAGTCCCACAAAAGCAACAATGTGTTGTGGAGGCTCACTCTTTATCAGAAGGTCACACAATAGAGTATGTCAATGCGGTGACCACCTCGAGAAGTGGAAAGGTTGTGGACAACCAAGTGGTTATGTCCAATGAAGAGAGTGAACTGGTGCAATCAAAAGTTAACACCCGTCCTGTTTCATATCATATTCCTCCTTCATTGCATGTGCATGACCATATAAATGAGAATGTATTGAAAAGTGATTTGAAAAGTGATTTTGAAAAGAGAAATTTACAAAATGATTTGAAAACTTCTTGTGTTGAAGAGACTTTAAAGAAAATTTTTGAAAAGGTTTTTGAGCCAAAAGCTCCATTTCCGGATGGCTTAAAAGGATTCATTTCAAATGACAAGCAAAAGGCCAAAGTAAATGAAATCATGGACGTGTTTAAGCAAGTGAAAGTCAATCTTCCACTTTTGGATGCAATCAAAAAATTCCGGCTTATGCGAAATTCTTGAAAGACTTGTGCACCCAAAAGTGGAAGAACAAAAGCCAAGCACCAAGAAAAGTGGTCTTAACCGAGCAAGTAAGCTCAATTTTGCAGCATAACGCTCTTCCAAAGTTTAAGGACCCTGGTTCACCAACTACTTCATGCATCATTGGTGATCATATCATTAATCGGGTTCTTCTTAACCCAGGAGCAAGTGTTAATCTTCTTCCATACTCGGTATATGTCAAATTAGGCTTAGGAGACTTGAAACCGACGTCGGTAGTTTTGCAACTTGCCGACCGATCAATCAAAAAGCCTAGGAGTATCATTGAGGACGTCTTGATTAAAATTGATAAATTCTTCTTTCCCGTTGATTTCGTTGTCATTGACACGGAACCGGTCCCAAATCCTAAGAGCCAAATTCCCGTTATCCTTGGCCGTCCTTTCTTGGCAACCGTGAATGCCAACATTAATTGTAGGACGGGGATAATGAAAATTTCATTTGGCCACATGAAGGTAAAGTTGAATATTTTTAATCCAACCCCCAATTCATTTGACAAGCATGAAGAGATTAATGTTATAGAGAAATGTCATGACCTCAAATGTGAAGGAATCGAGTTTTTGTGTGAGACCAAAGTTTCAAAAAGTCCATCTTCAACCTTGAAACCAAAGAAAGTTGTTTCAAAATCTTATTTTAAAAGGGCGTGGAAGCCCAAAGATTGTTTTGACCAAGGATCGAAAACGTCTTTTGAGCTCAATCCAACAAGTTCCTTAAAGAACCATTTGTTGGATGGAGTTCAAAGCACTTATCACCCCATTGAGGAGGGGATGCACTACAAGATGTTTATCCGGACTGAAAGAGCCCAACGTCTTGCTAGAGACGTTAAAGACTAGCAAGACATTTCGTAGGGTGTCAAAACCCTATTCTTCTCTCATTTCTATCTTTGATTTCAATTCTTGCGAAGTCTAGATATTGGTTTTGGGTTCATATGTATTGCTAGGAACTGTGATTAGGACTGCATGCACTTTTATGTTGAAATTGAGCATTTTGCATAAGTTTGATCGATCCCCAAGGAGGATTCGATCGATCGAACTTCGACCTGCATCCAACACTTAGAAAATTTTCGACCTGCATTCAACCTGCATCCAAATCACCTCCCTATCCCATCGATCAAATTTGTTCTTAGATCGATCATAAGTCCTTAGATCGATCAAACTTCAAGTTCGATCGATCTTGAGTTCCAACACTTAGAAAAATTTTGAACCAAAAAACCTGCATATTTCAGCTCTCTGTCAGATCGATCGAACATTTTGTTCAGATCGATCTCTGTTCTTCATCTCACTATCTTTGACTTTGTTTTAATTTCTTAATTTCAAAAATTTCAAAAAATATTTTATTAATTTTTATTGTCGTTTTTTTATTATTTTATTTTCTAAAAAAAAAAAAAAATTCAAAAATACTTTGAGGAGAGATCGATGTTAGTTCGATTAATCGAACTGGCAAGGGAATGTTTTTTAAAAAATGAACCTAAGGGTTTGAAGATCGATTTCACAAATTGATCTAACCTTCTTCCAAGCCCTATCCCTCGTCGCCGCTGCGTACTCACTCTTCTCCATCTCCGGCAAGACTCTGGCGATTTCCCCTCATCCCGAATCTCTCTCTCCTCTTAGATCTCGGATCTCGACATCTCTTCGCACCTCATTTTTTCTCTAGTTTTGGGTAAGATTCGAACCACCATCTCTTGTGATTTTAAGCTTCGATTTGATGCATATATGTTTTAAATGCTAGATCTAAGCTATTTTAATGTTGAAAATCTCCATTGATGAAGTTTGTTGCTCTTTCTATATATATGTATATGTATGTATATATAGTTGTATATATTTTGGGATTTGTTTCGATTTTTGGACTATGGGCCTCATTAAGTGATTAGGAGTGATATTTTGTTGTGTTGATGGGACCACGACTTTGTTCGTGAAGGTCCCATGCCATCCACGTCACAGATATGTGACTGCTCATGTTCTTCGTACAGTTCGATCGATCGAACCTATTTCTTAGATCGATCTAGTGAGATCGATCGAACTTAGTTTCTTAGTTTCTCAGATCGATCATGTGAGATCGATCTCACATTTTTTTGTGATCGATCGAACTTCACAGATTTCATATACACATTCCATGCATCTTATCTTGTGTCCATGCTATCTTATTCATGCCCAATGCCTGTGATTTTTCTACATTGGATGCATTTTACACTTATATTGCTTAGCATGTTCACATCCTGCCACTTCCATAGATTCACATCATTTATCTGTTTTGTCTATCTTACTTGACATACATAATTCTATTTTGTGCTTTCTAGCACTGACTTCCCGTGCAAGTTTTCAATTATTTTACAGGCCATGGCTAGGGTCAAGACTGTAGCTCGCGGACACTATCACCGCAGGGGCAGGCAGAGTTTGGACGACGAGGCAGGTCCATCTCATGCCCAGGACCCCAAACAGGAGAAGCCAGCGGAGCCCATACAGTCTTCCCATTCTGACAGCAGATTATACTCTGATGTTGGAGTATTTCCTTCTCATTCAGTTGAGGCTGAGTATCATTCACTTCCATTAGCTCAGCTAGCTCAGCCAGCCCAGGAGTTAGACCAGCTATTACGTAGTTACTCACGCCTTTCAGTGGCACACGAGTCGATCTTTGATACAGACTTCTTTTCCCGATCGGTATTTACCCAATCAGCATATGATGATATATTACGGAGAGGCCTCGCAGCCATTCTTGCCCCTGTCACAGACTCGGTGTACCCGAGGCTAATACGGATGTTTTTCCAAAACCTCCGGCCTGCCCCGTGTAACACGGCGGAGCTGAGGACCACCATTAATGGTCATTTAATTTCTATTACAGTGGATACATTGTCCAGATCTTGCCACTGTCCACATCACTGCCCTCCAGAGCTACAGGACACATATCCTACTCTCTATAGGCGCACATATGCAGACATGACCGTTTTACTCACAGGTCACTATGCCGGTGGCGAGACCTACGCCACCTGGACCTATCTTCCAGATGACCTGTGGTTCTTCGACTCTGTCTTGTTCCGCAACATCTTCATGGCCTGCCATAAAATACAGTGGAGTGGCGACTTTTTGCCAGCTCTGTACGCATTCTATTTAAGGCATTGGCTATCTATCCCAGCGCTCATCTGGAGTGTGATGAGGAAGCTCTATGATGACCACATTAGCAAGAAGAGGCCCAAAAGGGCTAAATATCTCCCATTCGGCCACCTCATCACCCAGATCCTACGTGATTAGCACTATCCCTTCCAGCCACGAGAGCGTCCTGAGACTGGGTCCTCCTCGTTCGAAAAGAAGGACTGGGATAAGAGCTATAACGCTCTTATCAAGAGCCTTCAGGATGATACTGTCGAGGCAGCAGAGGATTTAGAGGCAGAGGAGATGGCAGCAGCAGCAGACCTGGCAACGGATGACATGCCAGTCGATTCAGTTGCCGTACATATGGACATCGATTTGGAGCAGCCTGCAGAGGACGCAGAGCAGCACTCTCCAGTTAGGTCACCCATTCACGATGAGGAGCAGGCTCAAGATCATTATTCTCCCGCTCCAGTGGTACCTGAGGCTCTAGCACAGACACCAGGCTTTGGAGAGCGACTCCAGGCTTTGGAGGATGCTGTCGTATCTATCCGCGCTAACACGGTCTCTCTCCGAAAGGATGCTGTCTCCATTAGAGCTGATATTGCTACCCTCCGTACGGATGTCAAGACCACATTCATAGATCTATCCAGAGACATCCGCGGAACGCGACCTACCCGTCATACCTCTTCTTCTAGATCTCTCTATCTCTTTTCTCCTATCATCTCATATATCTGTGATCTCATCATATTTTTGATACTGTTATACTATTTTTGCAGCCGTGTCTGTCGGCTCTGATACTGGATGTACTGTACTTTATTCTTTGTTTATATATTCTTTCTTTATGGATGTCATATTTTCATATTCTTATAGCTATCTTTTTGACTCCATCAGGTGCATTCTAGTGACTTCAGTGAGATAGAGTACTGCACAAAATTTTCAGGACCACCCTTTTACCTTTCTCTAATTTTCAGTTGCTATCCCATTTACACTTGTATGACCACTGTACACTGTTATTATCCCTTTTGTTATCTGATGAGTTTATCCAAGTGCCAAATTTCAGGACCACAGTTAATCCCAAGTTTGGGGGGGCTATGCCACCCACTTTGGATACTTCTGTCCCAGCCATTCTTTACCTTAATTGCACTGGTATTCTCTTTCCTTTTATTCTCTTTGCACATTGAGGACATTGTGCCATTTAAGTTAGGGGGTAATGGTGCTTTGCAGTATTTATTTTTAAATTCAAAATTTTGAGCATGACTTGTGTATTTGAGAGATTTTATATGATTGGTCCATACTAGCTATGATTTTGATCTTTTGAGGACTATATTGTTTAAAATTTAAAAATTGCTCGACTTGAGAGTCCAATAATCCTTGTATGCCTTGTGGATGCCATTTAGGAGTAAATTTTTCAAAAAATTGATATCTTGCTTACACTTGTGGTCCACGTCATCCTGATTTTGTGATTGTTTTAAGATTCACTATAGGATTCTACACTAGTACAGACGCACACTATCATTCATTTGTGGGGTACATGCTTTGTTGATTATTGAATTAGTTATATCCCAATTGGGTTAGTAGTGCATTGAAAGCTTTCACTCTTGATAAAGGTGGATAACAACTTCTTTTCACTAAGTAGCCGGGATTCTAGCCTCATCAAATACTGAATTTCTCGCGCCGAAAGGTGGAGGGCCCAAACTCTAGATTAATAATTGAATACAAAAAAAAAAAAAAAAGAGTTGCAAAAGCGATAAAAAAGTGAGGACTTCTCCTAAAAGGTGAGAAGTGGGAAATGATTAGATAGAGGTTGTTTTGATTTGTAGCCTAGTTGATTTGAGCTTGTAAGTCTGTAAGGGTGTTTGAACACCTAATGCCCTAAAGCCGTCTGGTTTGGGAGTCATTGACTGTAATACCCCGAAATTTACAAAGGATAGTCCTGGAATTTCATTAATTATTTAACTGCATTTTTAATTGGTTAATAGCGTTATTTAATAGTTTTATTTCATTAATTGTTTTTATTTGCTTTATTTGATTTATTTGAGATGTATGGTTTAAATTATATTGGTGTTTTAATGAAATTATTATTTTGTGTTTTAATTTTAATTATTTTATATAAATGATATGAAATTATTTAATTAAAGATAAGTGTTTTCTAAACTTCTCGTTACAGTAGGGTTGGTTACATATTTGGTATACACATAAGTAGCCGACATGATTTTAACCTAGGATTACTTATGGGCTGAATTATACATGGATTAGGGTTTATAGTTTAATGTTATAAATAGGCTTATACGGTGGTTTAGGGTTTAAGAAAAATAAACATATACACGTCTGTGGAGGCAGAGGAGGAACAGATGAAATTTTCAGTAGGAATTGCCGGGAACCTTCGAAGACGGCGTAGAGATTTTGAACAAAAGTCTCAAAGGCAAGTTCTGTCTTAACTCTCTCCATTAGACTTCATGTTCTTTGCATGCTTAAATAGTTTCAGGATGATTTATATGTTTAAAATAATTTTTAAAAAAAAATGTTATCTGTTTTCTTGATTAAAAGTTTAATTGTAACAGAATCTGATATACATGTGTTAAACTGTTCCAAGTTGAAACTTTCTTGTTTAGTTCTCTGTTTAATCCATATTAGTGATATAATAAGGACTGAAACAAGGGTTGGAATCTACTGGGACTAAGTTAAAATCTCTGGGAACCTATACTGTGAGTGCCGGAGGTGTAAATGATGCTGAAAAAGAAAACACGGAGAAGATGAGGGAGAGAGCCAGCTCCTTTTGGAATTGGAGGCGGCTCATTTTACTTAGAGGCGGCTCCAAGGCCTTTGGAGGCGGCTCCAAGTATTTTTGGAGCCTGTTCCATCTTTTGTTCTACCAGTTTTTCCGTTCTGTGGTTTTGTTTTTCAATTTCTAGTAAGGAAGCCATGGTTGTTGGGTTGTATGAAGTTTCAAAGGAGAAAAGGTGTTGTAATGGATGCTTAAAGGGTTGTCCAGAGTAAACTTTAAATTCTAGCGGACAGTTAATTTATTAACAAAACTCGTAGTTGTCAATTGTGTGAATCGGTATGCAAAATTTTAATGAACTTTCATACTGTGAGGTTTTAGCTTATTAATCATTATTTATAAGTTAGAAAATTCTATGAGAGGAATTTAATCACTGCTAATTTTGTTTGGTAGTGCTGAATAAGCATGATAAAAATCTATGTCTTGCTTGGTTTGTTTAGAGACTAGTTAACCGTTGGATTCTAGCAGATAATGTATTAATGGTTGGACTGAGATTTTAAAATATGTTAATAGCTTATCGTGTTTATGCTCACCATAAAAATTAATTGATGAGGTACTGCTATTTTGGTTCTATTAATTATGTGAATACTGGTAGTTGACGGATTAATTACAAATACTATTGGTGTGAGCAAATAATGGCTTCTGTGTATTGGTTTAATTAAGCATGCTTGTTAATCTGCTCTAACATGCTTAGTCTGGAATTCTTGGTACTGACATTTATATGGTCAGTATTTTATCGACTGTTAATTTAATTAAGCATGTTTGATAATTTGCCTTAATATGCTTTGTATAGAGTAGTTAATACTAATATTTGTATTTTCAATGTTAACTGATTATTGGTATTATTTAAGAATGGTTGCTAATACATTCTAGTATGCTTGGTATGAAACTGTTGATATTGTTATTTAATTGTAAGTACTATATCAACTGTTGGATGGATGGGATTTTATGCACCGGTATGAGACGGTGTCATACTAGGTTGGATTAGCCCAAAAAGAAATTGCAAAGTCCTACCTATTTTGGAATAAGGGCACGGGTTATTAAATAAAATCCTCCTTATATTTATGAGTCGGTGCGGATGAGTACGCCGAACGACTTATTGGATTTCTTGTGGATGGTTAGGAACGGAGTTTAAATATATTTGTATGATGTCGCGACATGAGCTTGAGTCTCAGTGTCGATGGTTAGGGTGCGTATATGCAAATGGATATGTAACTAGCTGTGAGGGTTACGGTATACCCTGTTTAGGTTCAGGTACTCATGCCTACTCAGGTGCGTTTTGTATGATGTTTTCTATTCAGGTTGAGACCCTCTTTATGGTCTAGCGAGAGTCCAGTAGTGTGGATATATTTATGTATAGATTATTAGTTATTGTTGAACTATTTAGTATATACATGCGTATCGAGTCTCTACTTGGATTGTAGTAGGATAGAACTTGTTCGTGGGCCTGACCCACTTCTATTTTTCAGGTCTATGTCAGTTCCAGGCTTGAGCTTGTTCGTGCTGAGTAGAGACGATCTTCCATTCCACCGACGATGTAGGATTTCTTTCCAGATATTGGATTTGGATTTTATCTTCATTTTTATTTTCATTCAGTTTGGGATTTTTAATAGTGGTCCACTAGAGATGGATTCCCGAGTTGTTTAACTTATGGAGGTTTTGGATTATTGGGATTTAAGTATATTTAATATTAAAAGATTTTATATTTTAGTTTCTTTCAGCTCTTAAAATTTTAATTCTTATTTCATTTTGTAATCGGTGTTCGTTATAACATATTAATTGTTTGATATCCCTCAGGTTTGGGCCTGGGCCTGATCAACCCGTGTCTCAGATCCGAGGGGTATCATATTGACCTAACGCTCGACCTCATAGATTGCTAGAAAGTTTAATAGATCAACATATTGCACCATACTTCCATCTTTGATCCTAAAAAAAAAAAAAATCGAGTGAAAAGAATAAGCGTACCAAGAACAATAAAGCTTTAATAAAAGGTCCACTCTTTGTCTTAATAATTGGTACTAGATTTGTGTGCTAGTTTGAGGGTAAGGATGTGATCATATTTTTAGTTGGCTAAGATAGCAACACACTTGATGCCGGTCCAGTTAAAAAGGATTTTAAAGTTGTTTTGATTTGCATGATCATTTTCTTGATATGTGGAGGATCATACTTGCTTGCTTGATGTTGAGATTTTGGGAGATTGCTTAGAAATGTTTGAAAAATTGCATACTTGAAGTAGTTTTCTCCCAATGCTTGTTTGCAATATTGGTACCTCTTTTGAAAGAATGAGCTTAATGTTTGTGGGTATCATTTTTGGAAACCCTCACAAGACTTTACTCGTTCACTAGGGGTAACCTAGGAGTTTAAAAGGCTTGTTGCATATGCTAAGTGCAATAATGTTCCCTAAGAAAGTAACGTTATCCATTTATTACTTTCCAGTTCATAGTTGTATAGTTGTTCATTTCATTCCTTTACTTTCTATTTCATTGCTAGGGACTAGCAATATTTAAGTTTGGGGGTGTGATGAGCGCTGAAAAGTGCGTATTTAAACCTCTTAAGCTTAGGTATTCTAGAACCTTTATCTATCTTATTTTCCCGCTTTAGATTGATTTTGTATTATTTCTATTTTCAGGTACTTATCCCCAAAATAAGCTAACTCAGCCAAATAAGAGCATAATTGAAGTAATTCTGGGATGAATCAAAGAAATGAGCAAAGTAGAGCAAAATAAAGCAAATGGTGGAATTTCAGCAACTTCGATCGATCTCAAGAAAAGTTCGATCGATCCAACTTCCATCGATCTCAGCACTCCAAGATAGATCCAGGGCATAATGTCATCTTTAGAGATCCCACAAGTTCGATCGATCCAACATCATTCTCTGATTGATCAAACTTTTTTGTCCTTATCCACATGCCAGATCTTATCCAGCTGTATCACCCTACCAACCACTTTTGTCCTTTTCTCAAAAATATATTCAAAATATCTCAGATTTGTTTTTATCCAAAAAGGTGCCGCCATTGAGGATCGATCCAACTTAAATTCGATAGATCTCAACCATGTTCGATCGATCTCACCTCCCAAATCCCAAGAAAAATCCAAATTCCAGCTCATTAAAAGTTGTCTCATATCCAATCATTAGAGGATTATTGGTGTATGAGCCCAACTCATTTGGGGTGATTTTTGACCTACCTATATAAGGAATATGAGCCACTTTTTGAGGAGATACTTTTGGATACACATACCTAGAGAAGATAATACTTAGTGAGGAAGTAAAGGAGAGGAGGAGGCTAGATACACCATTAGAGACTCTTCATCAACCAAGGAGCAGATTTCTTCCATGGAGCTTGCCCTTGAGGGTTGGAGGACATCATCCATTAGTGGCTAGACATCCTCTTAGGGCTAGAGTTAGCCCTAAGCATGCTTTCTACTTCTTGATTTATGTATTTTTTAGGGGATTTGTATTGTGATTCATGTCTTGACACTTTTATATATATAGATCTTGTTTAATCAACGATTTATGTGGTTTAATGCTTCCAATTGATCATTTCATTCGATCCATATGTCTATGTATGCTAGAATAAATATTCATGTGTTTATCTCTATTTCTTGTGTTATTGATGCATGTTTATGTGTATTGATGTTATAGATCTAGAGATTGTCAAGACATAGTGCTTAATGGCATTTTCTTGTGGTTTATTTGATGATTCATACTCATTTCTTGATGGATTGTACCTCTCCCTTAGTTTAATTAGTTTAATTTCATGCCACTAGCTTAGTTGTAGTGTAGTTGTTAAATGGGAGGACAATCCATGCTTGTTGTTGATGTTACATACTTATGAAAACAAGTAACATATTTCACCAACCTTGTGATGTGTTTGGATTGTGAGCTTAAAGAAAGGATTAATGGCTTTATTTGATATGTTATGTTATCCACCATGTTGTTTAGACAATATATGCTTAATTTGTCATCCGTGCTTACTGGAACAACCCCACACACACACACCTTGTTGCAATACATGTCTTTCCCCTCATTAATCATTCATTAAAGGTGTAGAAAAATTATGTTTAGTGGTGATCTCTAAACCCCAAGATCTCTCTCTCTTTTATTCTCTCTATTACATTATTGTTTACCTTAGTTTAATTTGCATCTAGTGTAATCCAATAAACCAATCACAATTTTGATCACTCGACCTACTAATCCTAATTTTGATTCCTCAACCTAGTACGACACCTCAATCCCTTGGGACAATCCCTACTTGCCCTAGCTATATTTTTAGTGAAAGATAGTAGTGACAATTTCTAAATGTAAAACTTGGCCACATTGCATAAACTTTGGGTTTGAATTGACGACACACCAAGTTTTTGGCGCCGTTGCCGGGGATTGATTGATTGATTGGCAACGTCGTATTTGTGGAATTAATTATGAATTAGTACTCTTTTGATCATGTCTTTACTTTGTTTTCAATTTTGTTACTTATTATGTCTGTTCTTGTTTGACAAGGAGTATTGGGCTAAGAAGGTGAGTAAAGGAGTATTCCAAGTAAAGGAACTAAGCAAGTAAGGAAAAAGGCTAAAATCATAAAAAATTGCTAAGCTAAAAGCTAAAAATTTGGAGTTGAAGTGTTAAAGGACCTTTGTGAGCTTTTTCTTACTCAAACCCTTAGTTAAATCGTCGGCCCGCGTAGAGGCTTGTATTTCAATTCTTAGATAAATCGTGAGCCCGCGTGGAAGCAATTTACTTTTCTTGCATATTGTGTTAAAGCATGGGAGTATGAGAACATTGAATATGGAGGAAGGTTGTTGATTATTGATTTGTTGTGAAGGTGAAGTGTTTGTCATTATTACTTGTTGTGTTCAATTGTGCATGCATGGTCGTAGATCATTGAGACCCACTCTTGTCCCTTTAAATTTTCATCTTGAATCCATTGTTTGAAACCCTAGGGGAAGAGGTAGTTCTAGTCAATCCATTTCATTAATGGAAGGACACAATGAGGACCATGTGGAGGACGTTGGTCACATAGACCAACAAGGTATCCTCCACCCCAATGTGCGTCATGATAACATGCAAGTTCCATTAGGCATGCCAAGGCCATTCGTTCATCCACCACAACAACAAGGCCAAGTTCTATTGGGAATGCCAATGCCAATCTATGCTCCACCACCACCCATCTTTCAAGGCAACTAAGGTGCCCATGTTGCACCTCCAATTGTTAATCCTCCCCTTGCTTTAAGAGATCACTATGTACCTAATGAATATAATGCACCCACATGCATTCAATTGCCACCATTTAGAGCACATCACTATGAAATCAAACCAAAAACCATTCAAATGCTTCCTAACTATCATGGACTTCCAAGTGAAGAACCTTACAAGCATTTGGATGAGTTTCTTGAAGTATGTTCCACCGTAAAATACACGGACATGCCGGAAGAGGTCTTAAGGCTTAAACTTTATCCATTCACCTTTAAAGACAAGGCAAAATATTGGTTTAACAATCTTAGGCCTTTTTCAATAACTTTTTGGGCGGAAATGCAACAAGAGTTCTTGAAAAAGTACTATCCGGTTTCTAAGACCAATGCCATGAGAACTTCAATTAAGGAATTTTAACACGGGGATGGGGAAATATTTCATGAGGCATGGGAACGCTTTAATGAATTACTTAGGAAGTGTTCACATCATGAAATGCCCAAATGGCAATTAGTTTAATATTTCTTTGAGAGCTTATCGAATAATTACAAGGGTATGATTGATGCTTCCATGGGTGGCTCTTACATTGATAGGCATGAGAATGACGTGTGGCTTCTTTATGAGAGCATGAGTGAAAATTCTTTGCATCGTACTTTATCTTCGAAGAATGGTAGAAATTCTAGTGGTAGGAAGAGTGTTGGCTTACATCAAGTCGACCACTCCAATGAAATTGCCGCCGAAATGAAATCATTATCTCAAAGGTTTGATCAATTTTTGATCAACCAAAACTCGGTGAATCAAGTATCTTCCTTCCCTAACCATTCTCATCATGCATCTAATGAGACATGTATGACTTGTTCAAGTGTTTTACATTCTACTTCCAACTGTCCCCGTGGAGATGTGCAAAGTGAACATCATGAACAAGCAAATGCTATTTTTGCTAATCAAAGGAACAATCATTATGGCAATCATTACAATCCTAGTTGGAGGAATCACCCGAATTTCTCTTGGAAAAACCAAGGGGATGGCTCAAACCCTTCCCAAGGCGATTTTCAAGGGAAATACATTCCACCTCCACTACAAAGCCAAGGTTCCCAAGGTTTTAGATCATCATACCAATCACAAGGAAACCAATTCTCTAATTCTCATTTTCCTAATCAACCATCGTATTCCCAAGGAAATGTTAGAAGTCCTGCTTTTGAAGAGAAAGTTTTGACCGCTTTGGGCATTTTAGAGGCAAACACATAATTACTTCATTCTCACTCTCAATCTATTGCTAAGCTAGAAACCCAAGTAGGGCAAATAGTTAGCACTTTAAATGCTAGAGAGAAAGAAAAAATGCCTTTGAATAGTCCCACAAAAGCAACAATGTGTTGTGGAGGCTCACTCTTTATCGGAAGGTCACACAATAGAGTATGTCAATGCGGTGACCACCTCGAGAAGTGGAAAGGTTGTGGACAACCAAGTGGGTATGTCCAATGAAGAGAGTGAACCGGTGCAACCAAAAGTTAACACCCGTCCTGTTTCATATCATATTCCTCCTTCATTGCATGTGCATGACCATATAAATGAAAATGTATTGAAAAGTGATTTTGAAAAGAGAAATTTACAAAATGATTTGAAAATTTCTTATGTTGAAGAGACTTCAAAGAAAATTTTCGAAAAAGTTTTTGAGCCAAAAGCTCCATTTTCGGATGCCTTAAAAAGATTCATTTCAAATGACAAGCAAAAGGCCAAAGTAAATGAAATCATGAATGTGTTTAAGCAAGTGAAAGTCAATCTTCCACTTTTGGATGCAATCAAAAAATTCCGGCTTATGCGAAATTCTTGAAAGACTTGTGCACCCAAAGGCGGAAGAACAAAAGCCAAGCACCTAGAAAAGTGGTCTTAACCGAGCAAGTAAGCTCAATTTTGCAGCATAACACTCTTCCAAAGTTTAAGGACCCTGGTTCACCTACTACTTCATGCTTCGTTGGTGATCATATCATTAATCAGGCTCTTCTTAACCTAGGAGCAAGTGTTAATCTTCTTCCATACTCGGTATATGTCAAATTAGGCTTAGGAGACTTGAAACCGACGTCGGTAGTTTTGCAACTTGCCGACTGATCAATTAAAAAGCCTCGGGGTATCATTGAGGACGTCTTGATTAAAATTGATAAATTCTTCTTTCCCGTTGATTTCGTTGTCATTGACACGGAACCGGTCCCAAATCCTAAGAGCCAAATTCCCGTTATCCTTGGCCATCCTTTCTTGGCAATCGTGAATGCCAACATTAATTGTAGGACGGGGATAATGAAGATTTCATTTGGCCACATGAAGGTAAAGTTAAATATTTTTAATCCAACCCCCAATTCGTTTGACAAACATAAAGAGATTAATGTTGTAGAGAAATGTCATGACCTCAAATGTGAAGGAATCGAGTTTTTGTGTGAGACCAAAGTTTCAAAAAGTCCATCTTCAACCTTGAAACCCAAAAAAGTTGTTTCAAAATCTTGTTTTGAAAGGGCGTGGAAGCCCAAAGATTGTTTTGACCAAGGACCGAAAACGTCTTTTGAGCTCAATCCAACAAGTTCCTTAAAGAACCATTTGTTGGATGGAGTTCAAAGCACTTATCACCCCATTGAGGAGGGGATGCACTACAAGATGTATAATCCAAACTAAAAGAGCCCAACGTCTTGCTAGAGACGTTAAAGACTAGCAAGACATTTCGTAGGGTGTCAAAACCCTATTCCTTCTCTCATTTCTATCTTTGATTTCAATTCTTGTGAAGTCTAGATATTGGTTTTGGGTTCATATATATTGCTAGGAACTGTGATTAGGACTGCATACACTTTTATATTGAAATTGAGCATTTTGCATAAGTTTGATCGAACTCAAGGGAGGATTCGATCGATCGAACTTCAACCTGCATCCAACACTTAGAAAATTTTCGATCTGCATTCAACCTGCATCCAAATCACCTCCCTGTCCCATCTATCGAATTTGTTCTCAGATCGATCATAAGTCCTTAGATCGATCCAAACTTTAAGTTCGATCGATCTTGAGTTCCAACACTTAGAAAAATTTTGAACCAAAAAACCTGAATATTTCAGCTCTTTGTCAGATCGATCGACCATTTTGTTCAGATCGATCTCTATTCTTCATCTCACTATCTTTGACTTTGTTTTAATTTCTTAATTTCAAAAATTTCAAAAAATATTTTATTAATTTTTATTGTCATTTTTTTATTATTTTATTTTCTAAAAAAAAAAATTCAAAAATACTTTGAGGAGAGATCGATGTTAGTACGATTGATCGAACTGGCAAGGGAATGTTTTTTTAAAAATGAACCTGAGGGTTTGAAGATCGATTTCACAGATCGATCTAACCCTCTTCCAAGCCCTATCCCTCGTTGCCGCTGCGTATTCACTCTTCTCCATCTCCGGCAAGACTCCAGCGATTTCCCTTTATCCCGAATCTCTCTCTCTCTCCTCTTGGATCTCGGATCTCGACTTCTCTTCGAACCTCATCTTTTCTGTAGTTTTAGGTAAGATTCGAACCACCATCTCTTGTGATTTCAAGCTTCGATTTGATGCATATATGTTTTAAATGCTAGATCTAAGCTATTTTAATGTTGAAAATCTCCTTTGATGAAGTTTGAAGCTCTTACTATATATATGTATATATATGTATACATGGTTGTATATATTTTGGGATTTGTTTCGATTTTTAGAGTATGGGCCTTATTAAGTGATTAGGATTGATATTTTGTTGTGTTGATGGGCCCACGACTTTGTTCGTGAAGGTCTCATGCCATCCACGTCACAGATCTGTGACTACTCATGTTCTTCGCACAGTTCTATCGATCGAACCTATTTCTTAGATCAATCTAGTGAGATAGATCGAACTTAGTTTCTTAGTTTTTCAGATCGATCATGTGAGATCGATCTCACATTTTTTTGTGATCAATCGAACTTCACAGATTTCATATACACATTTCATGCATCTTATCTTGTATCCATGTTATCTCATTCATGCCCAATGCCTGTGATTTTCCACATTGGATGCATTTTACACTTATACTGCTTAGCATGTTCACATCCTGCCACTTCCATAGATTCATATCATTTATCTGTTTTGTCTATCTTACTTGACATACATGATTCTATTTTGTGCTTTCTGGCACTGACTTCCCTTGTAAGTTTTCAATTATTTTACAGGCCATGGCTAGGGTCAAGACTGTAGCTCGCGGACACTATCACCGCAGGGGCAGGTAGAGTTTGGATGACGAGGCAGGTCCATCTCATGCCCAGGACCCTATACAGGAGAAACCAGCGGAGCCCATACAGTCTCCCCATTCTGACAGCAGATTACACTCTGATTCTGAAGCATCTCATTCTCATTCAGCTGAGGATGAGCATCTTTCCCCTCCATTAGCTCAGCTGGCTCAGCTAGCCCAGGAGTTAGACCAACCATTACGTAGATATTTACGCCTTTCAGTGGCAGACGAGTCGGTCTTCGATACAGACTTCTTTTCCCGATTGGTACTTACCCGATCAGCATATGATGATATATTACGGAGAGGCCTTACAGCTATTCTTGCCCCTGTTACAGACCCGGTGTACCCGAGGCTAGTACGGATGTTTTTCCAGAACCTCTGGCCTGCCCCATGTAACACGGCGGAGCTGAGGACCACCATTAATGGTCATTTGATTTCTATTACAGTGGATACATTGTCCAGATCTTACCACTGTCCACATCACTGCCCTCCAGAGCTACAGGACACATATCCTACTTTCTATAGGCCTACATATGCAGACATGACCTTTTTACTCACAGGTCACTATGCCGGTGGCAAGACCTACGCCACCCGGACCTATCTTCCAGATGACCTGTGGTTCTTCGACTCTGTCTTGTTCCGCAACATCTTCATGGCCTGCCATAAGATACAGCGGAGAGGCGACTTTTTGACAGCTTTGTACGCATTCTATTCAAGGCATTGGCTATCTATCCCAGCGCTTATCTGGAGTGTGATGAGGAAGCTCTATGATGACTACATTAGCAAGAAGAGGCCCAAAAGGGCTAAGTGTCTCCCATTCGGCCACCTCATCACCCAGATCCTATGTGATCAGCACTATCCTTTCCAGCCACGAGAGTGTCCTGAGACTGGGTCCTCCTCGTTCGAAAAGAAGGACTGGGATAAGAGCTACAACGCTCTTATCAAGAGCCTTCAGGATGATGCTGTCGAGGCAGCAGAGGATTTAAAGGCAGAGGAGATGGCAGCAGCAGCAGACCCGGCAATGGACGACATACCAGTCGATCCGGTTGCCGTACATATGGACATTGATTTGGAGCAGCCTGCAGAGGACGCAGAACAACACTCTCCAGTTGGGTCATCCATTCACGATGAGGAGTAGGCTCAAGATCATTATTCTCCTGCTCCAGTGGTACCTGAGGCTCCAACACAGACACCAGGCTTTGGAGAGCGACTCCAGGCTTTGGAGGATACTGTAGTATCTATCCACGCCGACACGGTCTCTCTCCGAGTGGATGCTGTCTCCATTAGAGCTGATATTGTTACCCTCCATACGGATGTCATGACCGCATTCATAGATCTATCCAGAGACATCCGCGGAATGCGACCTACCAGTCATACCTCTAATTCCAGATCTCTCTATCTATTTTCTACTGTCATCTCATATATCTGTGATCTCATCATGTTTTTGATACTGTTATACTATTTTTGCAGCCGTGTCTGTTGACTCTAATACTGGATGTACTGTACTTTATTCTTTGTTTATATATGATTTCTTTATGGATGTCATATTTTTATATTCTTATAGCTATCTGTTTGACTCCATCAGGTGCATTCTAATGACTTCAGTGAGAGAGAGTACTGCCCAAAATTTTCAGGATCACCCTTTTACCTTTCTCTAATTTTTAGTTGCTATCCCATTTACACTTGTATGACCACTGTACACTGTTATTATCCCTTTTGTTATCTGATGAATTTATCCAAGTGCTAAATTTCAGGACCACAGTTAATCCCAAGTTTGGGGGGGCTATGCCACCCACTTTGGATACTTCTGTCCCAACCATTCTTTGCCTTAATTGCACTGGTATTTTCTTTCCTTTTGTTCTCTTTGCAAATTGAGGACATTGTGCCATTTAAGTTAGGGGGAATGGTGCTTTGCAGTGTTTGTTTTTAAATTCAAAATTTTAAGCATGACTTGTGTATTTGAGAGATTTTATATGATTGGTCCATACTAGTTATGATTTTGATCTTTTGAGGACTATATTGTTTAAAATTTAAAAATTGCTCGACTTGAGAGTCCAATACTCCTTGTATGCCTTGTGGATGCCATTTAGGAGTAAATTTTTCGAAAAATTGATATCTTGCTTACACTTGTGGTCCACGTCATCCTGATTTTGTGATTGTTTTGAGATTCACTCTACGATTCTACACTAGTACAGGCGCACACTAGCATTCATTTGTGGGGTACATGCTTTGTTGATTATTGAATTGGTTATATCCCAAGTGGGCTAGTAGTGCATTGAAAGCTTTCATTCTTGATAAAGGTGGATAACAACCCCTTTTCACTAAGTAGCCGGGATTCTAGCCTAATCAAATACTGAATTTCTCGCGCCGAAAGGTGAAGGGCCCAAACTCTAGGTTAATAATTGAATACAAAAAAAAAAAAAAAAAAAAAAAGAAGTTGCAAAAGCGATTAAAAAGTGAGGACTTCTCCTAAAAGGTGAGAAGTGGGAAATGATTAGATGGAGGTTGTTGATTTGTAGCCTAGTTGATTTGATCTTGTAAGTCCGTAAGGGTATTTGAACACCTAATGCCCTAAAGCCGTCTTGTTTGGGAGTCATTGACTGTAATACCCCTAAATTTACAAAGGATAGTCCTGGAATTTCATTAATTATTTAACTGCATTTTTAATTGGTTAATAGCGTTATTTAATTGTTTTATTTCATTAATTGTTTTTATTTGCTTTATTTGATTTATTTGAGATGTATTGTTTAAATTATATTGATGTTTTAATGAAATTATTATTTGGTGTTTTAATTTTAATTGTTTTATATAAATGATATGAAATTATTTAATTAAAGATAAGTGTTTGCTAAACTTCTCGTTACAGTAGGGTTGGTTGTATATTTGGTATACACATAAGTAGCCGACATGATTTTAACCTAGGATTACTTATGGGCCGAATTATACATGGATTAGGGTTTATAGTTTAAGGTTATAAATAGGCTTATACGGTGGTTTAAGGTTTAAGAAAAATAAACCTATACACGTCTGTGGAGGCAGAGGAGGAACAGATGAAATTTTCAGTAAGAATTGCCGGGAACCTTCGAAGACGGTGTAGAGATTTTGAACAAAAGTCTCAAAGGCAAGTTCTATCTTAACTCTCTCCCTTAGACTTCGTGTTCTTTGCATGCTTAAATAGTTTCAGGATGATTTATATGTTTAAAATAATTTTAAAAAAAACGTTATCTGTTTTCTTGATTAAAAGTTTAATTGTAACTGAATCTGATATACATGTGTTAAACTGTTCCAAGTTGAAACTTTCTTGTTTAGTTCTCTGTTTAATCCATATTAGTGATATAATAAGGACTGAAACAAGGGTTGGAATCTACTGGGACTAAGTTAAAATCTCTGGGAACCTATATTGTGAGTGCCGGAGGTGTAGATGATGCCGGAAAAGAAAACACAGAGAAAAGGAGGGAGAGAGTCGGTTCCTTTTGGAATTAGAAGCGGCTCCTTTTACTTAAAGGTGGCTCCAAGGCCTTTGGAGGCGGCTCCAAGGCACTTGGAGGCGGCTACAAGTATTTTTGGAGCCTACTCCATCTTTTGTTCTTCCAGTTTTTCCGTTCTGTGGTTTTGTTTTTCAATTTCCAGTAAGGAAGCCATGGTTGTTGGGTTGTATGAAGTTTCAAAGGAGAAAAGGTGTTGTAATGGATGCTTAAAGGGTTGTCCAGAGTAAACTTTAAATTCTAACGGACAGTTAATTTATTAACAAACTCGTAGTTGTCAATTGTGTGAATCGGTATGCAAAATTTTAATGAACTTTCATACTGTGAGGTTTTAGCTTATTAATCATTATTTATAAGTTAGAAAATTCTATGAGAGGGATTTAATCACTGCTAATTTTGTATGGTGGTGCTGAATAAGCATGATAAAAATCTATGTCTTGCTTGGTTTGTTTAGAGACTAGTTAACCGTTGGATTCTAGCAGATAATGTATTAATGGTTGGACTGAGATTTTAAAATATGTTAATAGCTTATAGTGTTTATGCTCACCATAAAAATTAATTGATGAGGTACTGCTATTTCAGTTCTGCTAATTATGTGAATACTGGGAGTTGACGGATTAATTACAAATACTATTGGTGTGAGTAAATAATGGCTTCTGTGTATTGGTTTAATTAAGCATGCTTGTTAATCTGCTCTAACATGCTTAGTCTGGAATTCTTGGTACTGACATTTATATGGTCAGTATTTTATCGACTGTTAATTTAATTAAGCATGTTTGATAATTTGCCTTAATATGCTTTGTATAGAGTAGTTAATACTAATATTTGTATTTTCAATGTTAACTGATTATTGGTATTATTTAAGAATGGTTGCTAATACATTCTAGTATACTTGGTATGAAACTGTTGATATTGTTATTTAATTGTAAGTACTATATCAACTGTTAAATGGATGGGATTTTATGCACCGGTATGAGACGGTGTCATACTATGTTGGATTAGCCCAAAAAGAAATTGCAAAGTCCTACCTATTTTGGAATAAAGGCACGGGTTATTAAATAAAATCCTCCTTATATTTATGAGTCGATGCAGATGAATACGCCGAACGACTTATTGGATTTCTTGTGGATGGTTAGGAACGGAGTTTAGATATATTTGTGTGATACCGCGACATGAGCTTGAGTCTCAGTGTCGATGGTTAGGGTGCGTATATACAAATGGATATGTAACTAGCTGTGAGGGTTGAGGTATACCCTGTTTAGGTTTAGGTACTCATGCCCACTCAGGTGCATTTTATATGATGCCTTCTATTCAGGTTGAGACCCTCTTCATGGTCTAGCGAGAGTCCAGTAGTGTGGATATGTTTATGTATGGATTATTAGTTATTGTTGAACTATTTAGTATGTACATGCGTATCGAGTCTCTACTTGGATTGTAGTAGGATAGAACTTGTTCGTGGGCCTGACCCACTTCTATTTTTCAGGTTTACGTCAATTCCAGGCTTGAGCTTGTTCGTGCTGAGCAGAGACGATCTTCCACTCCACCGACGATGTAGGATTTCTTTCCAGATATTGGATTTGGATTTTATCTTCATTTTTATTTTCATTTAGTTTGGGATTTTTAATAGGGGTCCACTAGAGATGGATTCCCGAGTTGTTTAACTTATGGAGGTTTTAGATTATTGGGATTTAAGTATATTAAATATTAAAGGATTTTATATTTTAGTTTCTTTCAGCTCTTAAAATTTTAATTCTTATTTCATTTTGTAATCGGTGTTCGTTACAACATATTAATTGTTTGATATCCCTCGGGTTTGGGCCTGGGCCTGGGCCTGATCAACCCGTGTCTCGGATCCGAGGGGTATCACATTGACCTAACGCTCGACCTCATGGATTGCTAGAAAGCTTAATAGATCAATACGTTGCACCATACTTCCATCTTTGATCCTAAAAAAAAAAAAAAAATTCGAGTGAAAAGAATAAGCGTACCTAGAACAATAAAGCTTTAATAAAAGGTCCACTCTTTGTCTTGATAATTGGTACTAGATTTGTGTGCTTGTTTGAGGGTAAGGATGTGATCATTTCTTTAGTTGGCTAAGATAGCAACACACTTGATACCGGTCCACTCAAAAAGGATTTTAGAGTTGTTTTGTTTTGCATGATCATTTTCTTGATATGTGGAGGATCGTACTTGCTTGCTTGATGTTGAGATTTTGGGAGATTGCTTAGAAATGTTTGAAAATTTACATACTTGAGGTAGTTTTCTCCCAATGCTTGTTTGCAATATTGGTACCTCTTTTGAAAGAATGAGCTTAATGTTTGTGGGTATCATTTCTGGAAACCCTCACCAGACTTTACTTGTCCACTAGGGGTAACCTAGGGGTTTAAAAGGCTTGTTGTATATGCTAAGTGCAATCGTGTTCCCTACGAATGTAGCGTTATCCATTTATTACTTTCTAGTTCATAGTTGTATAGTTGTTCATTTCATTCCTTTACTTTCTAGTTCATTGCTAGGGACTAGCAATATTTAAGTTTGGGGGTGTTATGAGCGCTGAAAAGTGCATATTTAAACCTCTTAAGCTTAGGTATTCTAGGACCTTTATTTATCTTATTTTTCCGCTTTAGATTGTTTTTGTATTATTTCCATTTTCAGGTACTTATCCCCAAAATAAGCTAACTCAACCAAATAAGAGCATAATTGAAGCAATTCTGGGATGAATCAAAGAAATGAGCAAAGTACAGCAAAATGAAGCAAATGGTGGAATTTCAGCAACTTCGATCGATCTCAAGAAAAGTTCGATCGATCCAACTTCCATCGATCTCAGCACTCCAAGATAGATCCAGGCCATAATGTCATTTTCAGAGATCCCACAAGTTCGATCGATCCAACATCATTCTCTGATCGATCAAACTTTCTTGTCCTTATCCACATGCCAAATCTTATCCAGCTGTATCACCCTACCAACCATTTTTGTCATTTTCTCAAAAATATATTCAAAATATCTCAGATTTGTTTTTATCCAAAAAGGCACCACCATCGAGGATCGATCCAATTTCAATTCGATAGATCTCAACCATGTTCGATCGATCTCACCTCAAGTTCGATCGATCTCACCTCCCAAATCCCGAGAAAAATTCAAATTCTAGCTCATTAAAAGTTGTCTCATATCCAATCATTAGACTATTATTGGTGTATGAGCCTAACTCATTTGGGGTGATTTTTGACCTACCTATATAAGGAATATGAGCCACTTTTTGAGGAGATACTTTTGGATACACATACCTAGAGAAGATAATACTTAGTGAGGAAGCAAATGAGAGGAGGAGGCTAGAGACACCATTAGAGACTCCTCATCAACCAAGGAGCAGATTTCTTCCATGGAGCTTGTCCTTGAGGGTTGGAGGACTTCATCCATTAGTGGCTAGACATCCTCTTGGGGCTAGAGTTTGCCCTAAGCATGCTTTCTACTTCTTGATTTATGTATTTTTTAGGGGATTTGTATTGTGATTCATGTCTTGACACTTTTATATATATATATCTTGTTTAATCAATGATTTATGTGGTTTAATGCTTCCAGTTGATCATTTCATTCGATCCATATGTCTATGCATGCTAGAATAGATATTCATGTGCTTATCTCTATTTCTTGTGTTATTGATGCATGTCTATGTGTATTGATGTTATAGATCTAGAGATTGTCAAGACATAGTGCTTAATGGCATGTTCTTGTGGTTTATTTGATGATTCATACTCATTTCTTGATGGATTGTACCTCTCCCTTAGTTTAATTAGTTTAATTTCATGCCACTAGCTTAGTTGTAGTGTAGTTGTTAAATGGGAGGATAATCCATGCTTGTTGTTGATGTTACATACTTATGAAAGCAAGTAACATATTTCTCCAACCTTGTGATGTGTTTGGATTGTGAGCTTAAAGAAATTGTTAATGGTTTGATTTGATATGTTGTGCTATCCACCATGTTGTTTAGACAATATATGCTTAATTTATCATCCATGCTTGTTGGAACAACCACACACACACACCTTGTTGCAATACATGTCTTTCCCCTCATGAATTATTCATTAAAGGTGTAGAAAAGTTATGCTTAGTGGTAATCTCTAAACCCCAAGATCTCTCTCTCTCTTTTATTCTCTCTATTGCATTATTATTTACCTTAGTTTAATTTGCATCTAGTGTAATCCAATCAACCAATCACAATTTTGATCACTCGACCTACTAATTCTAATTTTGATTCCTCAACCTAGTACGACACCTCAATCCTTTGGGACGATCCCTACTTGCCCTAGTTATATTTTTAGTGAAAGGTAGTAGTGGCAATTTCTAAATGTAAAACTTAGCCACATTGCATAAACTTTGGGTTTGAATTGACGACACACCACTGGTTGACGTATGCATTAAACCAGTCGACGCAAATGAGCTTCTTCTTGAAATTTGCTATTGCCTAGATACCGGTCGACATGAACTTAGTAGGTGTCGACATGAATTGTTTGATCCTGCAGTTTTGAGCTATTTTCTGTTGTGCTTTGTAAATATCATGCCTTGATACATTGAATATGATTAAGTACAACTTGTATGTATGATTTTAATGATTTTGAGCTTCAATTAATTTCATCTTTTACTTTGACAAGATTTCCTATATCTCTCACCATCCTATTTACCTTTCTTCTTCTTGATGCCTTTAGTTGATTATGAATTCCTGTAGAGCATTTGCAGCCTTTGGATGTTTTAAGTATGTGTGTCCGAGTCCATATCATGTCATGAAGTTCCTTTCTTTCCCTCTTTATAGAAGCATCCATTTTCCTTGCATTTAAACTCAGTTGAAACATTAGTATATAAAACCTCTTTAAATGATTTGTTATCATCAAAATAAATGGATTAGGGTCATTTGATCAATAATCTCCCCCTTTTTGATGATGAAAAATCAATTATGTGATCTTGAAATTATATAGGGTTGTATTTGAAAAATACTCCCCCTGTCAATTTGCACATAGTAAATATAATCAACATGCTTGAAGGAATAAGAATTTAGGTAAGCATGATAGAATATATTTTGCAAGAGAATCCCATATTTAATTTTGGAGATGTTATCTCCCCCTGATCTCATGCTTCTATTTAAATATATAGCATTTAGACTTTCTAAAGCAAAACATGTAGTCATATTATATCATAATGAATATGAAGTACTTAAGTAACACGGCTTAGTTTAAAATGGCAAACATAGGTAGAAGAGTAAGATAACAATAAGACAAAATAAATAAAAGATCAAGTAGTTACTCAAAGTGTTCAAATAAGCAAAATAAGAAAAAGATTAAGCAGTTACTAAAAGTGTTCAAATAACTACTTCCAAAAATGATCTTAGAGCAAAATAACCCTATATCACATATTCTCCCCCTTTGTCATATCAAAAAGAGGGGAAGGTCAATCAACTAGTAAGGTGGAAGATCGAAATTGGTGCGCAATTCTTGGAGGTTTTCCTTCATACTTCTCAGCTCTTCGCTTAGCATCATCACATCCTCATGAGTCTGATGAGAGACAGCCAACTGTTGAAGGATTAACTCACGAATAGACGGTTCTTCAGATGAACCTGCCTACAAAGTGTCATGAGGAATTTTAGTCCCCGTATTAGCTGGATGGAGTTTATTATCACTGTGGTTGCCCTCTGTTTCTTCCTCATCCGATTCTTCAGTTTTGCTTTCATTTTGTGTAGGATGACCTACAATCTTAGGATCATTCCAATTTCCAGCGTCATCCCTTTTTAATATCATACAAAAAAGAGCCGATTTGTCAAAGCGATGTTGAGATAGAAGCTTCATCTAAGGCTGTCTAATAATCATAACCCATTTTGCTCGAAAATTTTTAGTAAGAGATATTGCGTAAAATAGATGGGTTTTCTGTCGGCTGACGCAATCCATCATGTGATGGTATATTAAGTGAGCCACATTAATTTGGCGTCTTTTAAGCACGCACCAAGTTAGAAATGCTGCCATGAAGGAAACGTCTAAAAAACCGCCAGATTTGGGAGTGATGGAATGGACAATGATTGGATAGATTAATCGGGCTTCAATGGTGAGGTCACTGGATTTAATGATATCAATGTCTTCGGTAGTTTTATCATGGCTGATATCACGAACAGCCGTAAGAGGATCAAAATCATCGCTTTTATACTAAGAATATGTTTCATAGTGCTAGAGACCACCCTCGGGAAGATTTAGTAAAGATCTCAAATCACTCTTGCGAAGAGGAATTTCAACTCCCAGGATATATGAGTGAAGGCTCTTGACTCCATCAATTTTCTTGAGACAAATAAAGAATAGGCGAACTAATTTTGGGTAAAATGGAACTTCCATTAAGACGAAATCAGCTAAGCCTATAGCTTTGAAAAGGTCATAGGTATTGAGATTGTTGGCAATACAGTCGGCACTGGAGAGATTTTTCCCATAAGTAACTTTCTTTTGAAGAAATTTGGTTTCAAATAGCTCCTTATATTCAGGAGATTGGAAAAGCCTTAGGTTGTTAGGGATATTAGTTGAGAGGGAAGGATGTGGGATTAAAGCGCTGGCTTCATGATCATGAGAGCCCTTGGTTCTCTTCTCTTGGGTTTGGGTAGAACGGGGAGGGTTTCTCCTAGGACCCATTGTAATACCCCTAATTTTAAAATGATAGTCTCGGCAGTTATTTATTATTTTTATTGTATTTTTGGGTGATTATTTGGTTTAATTATTTTATTAATTTGATTTAGTTGGTTACCTGTGTGACATGTGTTTATTTTGTTTATTAATTTGATTTAATATGTTTTTGGTAACTGTTTATATAATTTTATTTATTTATTTAGTTGTGTTTATTTAATTGTTTAATCAATTTTATTTAAATTTAAGGGAATTTAGTTTTCTGTTCTTTACGTGAATTTAGGGTTGCAATTTACATAGGTGGCCGAAGTAGGTATTTATCTTAGGTCGGTTTATGGGCCGAGATGGGCTCTGGCTTTAAGGTTATATGGATTAGGGTTTAATCACTAAGCCTATAAGTATGTGTGTCACGGTGGTTTAGGGTTTGCAAATAATTAAATGTAATTTCTGTAAAAATAACAGAGACCGTGGGATACAGAGGGAGAATAGATAGAGATAGGAGAGGAAGGATAGGTGGAAGCAAGGTAGAAGGAACGTGGGTTTGTGGAACAGCAGTGGGGAATTAAACGGGCAATACAGAACTGGGAATTTAGAGTTTCAAGTCTGAAACTCGAAGGCAAGTTCTTATCTTCCTCCTTCCCTTTGATTTGTGTTCTGTGCACCTGGACATCTCTAGGAGATTAATTGGCCTTAAACTGAACCATGCATGTTTTTATATATGTTTTACTTGATCGTTTTATCTGTGAAATTTATTTACAAAACAATTATAGCACGTATGTCTTATTGACTCTGTTTTGGCGTAACGTCTCACTGATTTAATTTTTATTTTGAATCTTACTGAAATCAACCGAGGTCTGATTGAATACTAGATGTAATTTAAGACTTCAAATTTAAAATTGGAGGAAAAACAGAGGGGTTGGGATAAAACTGATGTCGCAATTTAGTTTCAGTATTGTTCTTCAACTATGCTAGTTTAAATGGCTTGATTAAACTCTGTAGTTGTTTGCAAAACTATTATAAACAATCTTGGGGAATGCTTCTAGACTAAATTAAGAGTCCTAGGATTAGTGTTAGAGACCAACAGAGTGGTTGAATTTGATCAGAGAAGGAGCGGACGGACTGAAACGAAGCAACGGGGACAGGGGCTCTCAAAGGAGGTGAGAGCCGGCTCCATAGAAGTGGGAGCCGGCTCCCACAACAAAGTAGATCCGGCTCTAAGAAGTCCTAGAGCCGGCTCTAGGCTGGAAAAAAGCCTGCTCCAAATTCTGGAGCAGGCTCCCTTGTTATTTTTGGTTTATTTTAAGTTTTTTTTAATTTTTCTACGTACTATGTTCACTGTTTGGGCAATCTGGGTTATTAATCAGTTTTAAAATTTTAGTTGGGTGTTAAATAATAATTTTAACTTGTAACTAAGGTCTTGAATTGCATAAATTTACCCCTTAGTTTAAATGGAATTAACAGTACGCTATTTGACAACTTTGCGTACAGTTAACGGCTGGAAGGAGATTTGTTGATTAATTTTAATCTGATGGTTTAGGGTGCTATAAAATGATTTTAAATTTATTTTTGATGCACGATGAAGTCTTTTAAAGTAATATATTGGACTTGTGGCATAGTGGGGGCTCTGTGCTAAAGGTTACAACACAGTATAAGTATATGACTTAGTATTCTGTTATCGGATGGAGGGAACTAGATCGCTTAGTTTAATTTAGCGATTTATTGGACTATAATATTATTATAGAACTAATTTTAAATACATGATAGGGTCATTGTTTTATTAAATTTGAACTATGCATGTGTTGGATGTTAATTACTAGAATAGTTTATTCTCCGATGCAATTACATGGATTATTACCGGATTTTATTTGCTAGATTGTTAAGATTCCTTCTGCAAGTATTGGATGATGGTTTTTGGTCTGTAAATTATTGAACTGTTATGTATGTTGTAATTTACATGGATATGGAGGATTGTATGTACCGGGATGGGACGGTGACATACTAGAGACGGTTTAGCTCAAAACGCATAAACCTAACCTAATGGATTAATGGAATGGATTGAAAGATATCGAATCCTAATTATGGCTAAGTCAGATCAGCTGTAACCAAGTTGGATGACTTCCTGGATTAACGGATGGTAGTTAAGTCATATCCACTGAATAAGTTGAGTGACTAACTAGTTGGTTTATTGTAGGTCAGTTTAATAAATAGTTGAACTGCTTACCCTGGATTTGGACGGACTTTATATATATGTTTATGGTACCACGAGTTGAGCTTGAGTCTCAGACTCGTTGGTTAGGGTGCGTATATGCAGTGGATGCGTAGCTGGTTATAATAGGTTGAGGTGTACCCTGTTAGGTCTAGGTACTCATGCCCACCTTTGGGTGCGTATTCGCATATTACCTTCTATTCAGGTTGAGACCCCTATTATAGACTAGTGAATGTCCCTTAGTGTGGATATATTTATACGTATGGACTAGATAGATATTGTGAGGTGTCTACGGTGTATCTGCGTATCGGGTCACTGTATGGATTGCAGTTAGATTAGAACTTGCTCGTGAGTCTGACCCACTCCTTTATTATTCTTTTCAGGTACAGGACGGTTCCAGCCTTAGAGCTTAATCGTGCTTGTCGAGGACAGTCTCACTTTCATCTGATTACGTAGGACTTATCTCGATATTTCTAGCATTATCTATTTTCAGTTTTCAGTTTCAGTTGAACTTTTGGTTAGGGGTCCATCAGTGGATTCCCAAGTTGTAACCTTGAAGTTTTGGAGGATTGGAGTTTCAATTTTCAGTTATACATGGAGGATTTTATAATTAATGTTTCTTTCAGTTTTATTCCATCTTTATTATTTCATTTTGTCATCCGTGTTCGCTTTAAAATACTTTAATTGTTTGATATTCCCTCGGGTTTGGGCCTGGGCCTGATCAACCCGTGTCTCGGATCCAAGGGGTATCACACCCATTGAAGATTGAAGTTGGGTCTGATGTGTGAGTGTGAGTTATAGCAGATATGAGAGGGTTAAAGATTATATATAGATTAAAAGGATTGATTTAAATTGAATCAATGAAACCCCCAATTGACGCATAAAGAATTTTAAGAATCGATACAGAGAGAGTTCTAAACTTCAATACACATGTATATATGACATGATTTGATCATAAAATTGAAGATTATGGAACCCAGTGATCAACTGAAATCAACAATGAAGATTGAATTTTTGAAATATAAGAGTGAATACAACAATTAATCTTCGAACCCTAGATCAGGATTTACCAAGAATAATATTAGAGCTTCAATACATAGGATGAGCATATGAATCATGATGCAAATTGAATCATGAACTAGAGAATTGGGAATCACTTACTTCGAATGATGCAGGAATGAAGGAGACTTGAAGAACCCTAAATCGCCTTAAAGAGAGAAAGGGACGGGAGAGAATATGAAAAGTGAAAAGTAAAAAAAAAAAAAAATTAAGGTTACGGTTCAAGTAATGACTCTTTAGTAAAATTGAACCGTCACAGGAATTGGTCGACGTAAATATTCCAGGCGTCGACCGGTTCTCTTAATTCGGTCAACGTAAAGTGTGGAAACGTTAACCAGTTAGAGCTGAGATGCTGAACTAGGTCTGTTTTTAAGATTAGACCGCTTCACTTGCACAAGACATTTCTAAATTCCTTTCAAATGAACAGAACTGATCTTTTTCAATAGGTTTAGTGAATATATCCGCTAATTGCTTCTTGGTGCTTATGTATGTGAGCACGATATTGCCTTTCGACATATGATCCCGTAAAAAATGATATCTAATTTCAATATGCTTTGTTCTTGAATGTTGAATGGGATTTTTAGAAATGCATATTGCGCTTGTGTTATCACATATAATAGGGATATGATCATAGTGGAGTCCAAAATCCACAAGTTGTTGCTTAATATAAAGAGTTTGAGCACAACTATTTCCGGCTACTATATATTCGGCTTCGGCCGTAGATAAAGCCACGAAATTTTGTTTCTTGTATGACCAAGACACTAGGGATTGTCCAAGAAAGTGACATGTCCCACTAGTGTTTTTTCTATCAACTTTGCACCCGTCAAAATCCGCATCCGAGTATCCAACAAGTTCAAATTAGGTGTGCCTAGGATCCCAAAGACCTAAATTCATGGTATTACTCAAGTAACGAAAAATCCGCTTAACGGCACATAAGTGAGATTCCTTAGGACAAGATTGAAAATGAGCACATAAACACACACTAAACATGATGTCCGGTCTACTTGCGGTTAATACAAAAGGCTACCAATCCTTTATACTTTTTAATATCTATATTAACCTTTTTCATCTTTATTAAGTTTCAAAGATGAGCTCATAGGAGTATTGGCATGTTTGACTTCCTCCAAGTCAAATTTCTTTAGCAAATCTTTAACATACTTCGATTGGCAAATGAAAATGCCATCGAGCGTTTGTTTAATTTGCAACCCTAAGAAGAAGGTGAGTTCACCCATCATGCTCATTTCAAACTCATTTTGTATGCTAGAAGCAAACTTCTCACATAGTATTTTATTGGTTTATCCAAAGATAATATCATCAACGTAAATTTGAATAATCAATGAGTTGCTATTAATATTTTTAGTAAAAAAAGTATTGTCAATTTTTCTTCTAGAAAAATTATTTTCAAGTAGAAATCCACTAAATCTTTCATACCAAGATCTTGGAGCTTGTTTCAAACCGTACAAAGTTTTTGACAATTTGTAAACATGATTTGGACAATCATAACTTTCAAAGCCCGATGATTGTTCTACGAACACTTCTTCTTCAATGAAGCCATTTAGGAAAGCACTTTTTACATCCATTTGATATAATTTAAAGTTCTTATGGTATGCAAATGCAAAGAGCATTCTTATAACTTCAAGTCTAGCTACGGGAGTAAAGGTTTCCTCATAATCAATTATTTCTTCTTGATTATAATCTTGAGCAACAAGCCTTGGCTTGTTTCTCACAATAATTCATGATTCGTCCTTTTTGTTTCTAAATACACACTTTGTGCCAATGATGGTCTTATTTTTAGGTCTTGGAACCAATTGCCAAACTTTATTTCTTTTAAATTGGTTGAGTTCTTCTTGCATTGCCAAGAGCCAAGACTCGTCATTTTCGGCTTCATGAATATTTTTCGGTTCAAGTTGGGAAACAAAGGCCACATAATTGCATATATTGTTAATTTGAGATATAATGCTTACTCATTTGGATGGGTTGCCAATAATTTGATTGATTAGATGATGAGGTACTTGTTTCCAAGTCTTAGGAAGTATATCCTTGTGAGAATGATTTTCTTTTGGATCATCTTTAGAGAGATCTTCAAGAGATGGATTGTTTAAATCGAGATTCTCAAGGTTCTTTTCAATCTTAATCACATCCTCATTATCATCCAATGAACATCTAAGAGGGGGTAATGGTGATTCATCAAATACAACATGTATGGATTTCACAACCACAAGTGTTCTTTTGTTGAATACTCTAAATGTTTTGCTGCGAGAAGAATATCCTAGGAAAATACCTTCATCTGATTTAGGTTCAAATTTTCCTAGATTATTTTTGTCATTCAACACGAAGTATTTACACCCGAAAACTTTAAAATACCCAATGTTTGGCTTCCTTTTGTTCCAAAGTTCATAAGGAGTTTTACAAAGAAGTTATCTAATGATGACTCTATTTATGACATAGCATGGGGTACTAACGGCTTCGGCCCAAAGAGTTCTAGGAGACTTATATTCATTTAACATAGTCCTAGCCATTTCTTAGAGAGACATATTCTTCCTTTCAACAACTCCATTTTGTTGAGGAGTTCTTGGAGCCGAAAGATTATGATTATATCCATTTTTATCACAAAATCTTTCTACATCTTGGTTTTCAAACTCTCTTCCTCTATCACTTCTAATAATTTAATTTTACATTCTTTTTCATTTTTAACTCTTTTACAAAATTTAGCAAAGATTGTGTGTGCCTCATTTTTGTGTGTGAGAAAAAATACCCAAGTGAATCTAGAGTAATCATCAATGATGACAAATGCATAGAGTTTCTCCCCAAGACTAACTATTCTCTCTGGACCAAACAAGTCCATATGAATTAATTCAAGTGGTCTTATAGTCGTTATGTCCTTTTTTCCTTTTAAATGCTAATTTGATTTGCTTGCCTATTTGGCATGCGCTATAAGTTTTATCTTTTGAAAAATTAGTCTTTGGGAGGCCTTTGACTAATTCATTTTTAGATAATTTTGAGATCAAATCCATGTTAGTATGACCTAACCTTCTATGCCATAACCAACCATTTTCATTTGAAGAAACAAAACACTTAACATCTTGATCAGGTAATTCACACAAAAGCAAAATATATACATTACCATTTATAAGAGCACGAAATACTTCATTATTATCCTTTTTGGCAATACATTTATCTGATTTAAACAACACTTCATATCCTTTATCACATAGTTGGCTAATACTAAACAAATTATGTTTTAAGCCTTTAACAAGTAAAGCATCGTCAATGGATAAGGAAGAGGAGATACCAATAGTTCCGATACCAATGACCTTACCTTTTGAATTATCTCCAAACGTAACACTTCCTCCTTTGTGAGGCTTGATGAAAGGAATTTTAATCGATCTCCCGTCATATGTCTTGAGCAATCACTATCAAGGAACCATTTGTCCTTGGATGAAGATGAAGTCTTCAAGCAAACCTACAAAAGGAATTTAAGTAATCTTCTTTTGATACCCACATTTTCTTGGGTTCATGGGAATTAGGAAGAGGCATATATGTTCCTTTAATAGCCCAAATTTCTTTTGTCATGCAAGGCCTAATGGGACAATGATTAATCTTATGTCCTAACTTTTTACAATAATTGCATTTTGGACTTTGAGAGGAATTTTTAACAAAGTAGTCATTCAAAGGTTTTCTTTTTTTCAACAAATAAGAATCTTTGTTGTGAGGATTATATCCAAGCCCATCTTTAGTATAAGTATTTCTCTACTTACCAAGCATAAGACTTAAATTTTCTCTACCTTTTGTGAACTTAGCTAAAATCTCTACTTGATCCTCAATTATGACTTTCAATGACTCGTTTTCGGAAACTAAATCAATAGATGTCAATTCTTTAGCTAACTCACATTCTTTTTCCTTTTTCAATGCTTCAATTTCAAGAAGATATTTTTTAAGTTTTTGTGAGATAATATATTTTTCTGTTTTAAAATTAGCACACTTTTGAACCATTTTGCCTAATTCATCATGCAATTCTTTAAAAGCGTCAAGCAAGTAATTGTAGGTATCAACCAATTCATCATAAGTAGTTTCTAAATCAAATGAGTCATGGTTAGAGTTTACCTCATCTTCATCGGCCATGAGACAAAGATTGACCAATTCATTGAGTTCATCATCACTTCCGGATCCATCTGAATCGTCATTCTCCCATGTAACACGCATGACTTGGGCTTTCTTTTTCCGTTCCTTTTCGTTTTTGTAAGCATAACAATCCGATTTGAAATGCCTCGGCTTTTCACAATGGAAATAAGTAGGTACTTCTCTTTTTCCTTACTCACTTGACGAACCATTTCTTTTAAAGTTGTTGATCTTTTGGTACTTCTTCATTTGAAGGACTCTTCTCACGGTTTTGGTGATGAATGCAATTTATTCTTCTTCTTCATTATCAAGAGCTTTCTCAATTTCAACCTCTTTGGTAGTGGCTTGAAGAGCTAGATCTTTCTTATGAGTTTCTTTGTCGTCATCTCTATCATTCATCTCTAGCTCATATGCCATCAAGGAACTAATAGGAAGTGTGTTGAGATTTTTAGCTTCTTAGATAACGGTCTTCTTAGCTTCCCAATTTGTAGGCAAAAACCTAAGAATTTTTCTCACATTTTCAGATGATGTATACGACTTTCCAAGAGCCTTCAAATGATTAACAATGTTAGTAAAACGAGAATACATTTCATTAATTGTTTCTTTGTTGTTCATGGTAAATAATTCATATTTATGGATAAGCATGTTCATTTTGGATTCCTTAACATGACTAGTGCTAACATAGGTAATCTCAAGTTTATCCCAAATTTCTTTGGCCGTTTCATAATCTGAAATTCTATTGAATTCGTCTTTGCTTAGAGCACAATAGAGATTTGTGATAGCCGTGACATTACATTGAACAAGCCTACGCTCATTTTGGGTCCACTCATCATCGATTTTTGGAACATTTTCACCATCAATAACTTTGGTTGGAATATGGTCACCTTTTTCGGTGGCTTTACAAGCATTAATATCTAGGCCTCTTGGAAATGCTCTAATTTTGATTTTCCAATAGTTATAATCGTTTCCGTCAAACTAAGGAAGTCTATTGTTAGATTGACCTTTTTGATGAAAGTTGGCCATGATCATTCTCTAAGATGATTAGATTTTTAACTAGAGATTAAGCTCTGATACCAATTGTTGAACACTAATTGACTCTAGAGGGGTGGTGAATAAAGTCAATGGCCAATTTTGAAAATTATAAAAATGTTTTTTAACTATCAATCAAGCAATAATCAATTGAGATAGTTAATCAATTTATATCACAAATATAAAGGAGATAGAGATAAGAGATTGCAAACAGTGACTCAGCGACTTTAGCGAGATTCGGAAACTCCTACTTCTTGGCTCAAGATCCCTCTTCAGACTTCCCAATCTACTATGACTTCTCCTTAATAGTGGAGAGCAAACCTTTAAATGAAGCAAGCCTTTTGTTTATCTTCCTTACTAGGAGAACACCTTCTCCTAGGCTTTTTTCGGGTCACACTAACCCTAACAAGATTATAGAATTATGAATGAAAGTTACAAGATTGTTTGTCTCTCTCTCTCTATAAAATGTTACATGAATCAATCTCACACTAGAGTAAGTAGATGAAATAAATGAAGCTTAAATCTCTAAACTAATATGAGAGAAGAAATGAGAAGTGAATGCTCAGATCAGAATTTTTGGGCTCTTTGAATGCACTTGAATGATATTGTTAAATGCTCTTTCAAGTGGTGTCTCTTATCTTCAGTCCAACCTTCTGTATTTGTAGAGATTTCGAGCTCAATATAGCTGTTGCAGGTAGTTGGGAGCATTAAATGAGATTTTAGCCGTTTAAGATTTAAATCTGTAGAGCTGCGACCAAACCAGTCGACATGTGGCATAAATCGATCGACATCTTTGCATGAACCGGTCAACATATGCTGTAAACCGATTGACGTATGCATTAAACCAGTCAACATGAATGAACTTCTTCTTGAAATTTGCTATTGCCTAGATACTGGTCTACGTGAGCTTAGTAGACGTCGACGTAAATTGCTTGATGCTGCAGTTTTGAGCCATTTTCTGTTATGCTTTGTAAATATCATGCCTTGATACATTAAATATGATTAAGTACAACTTGTATGCATGATTTTAGTGATTTTGAGCTTCAATTAATTTCATCTTTTACTTTGACAAGATTTCCTATAGCTCTTGCCATCCTATCTACCCTTCTTCTTCTTTATGCCTTTAGTTGATCATGAATTCTTGTAGAGCACTTACAGCCTTTGGATGTTTTAAGTATGTGCATCCAAGTCCACATTATGTCATGAAGTTCCTTTCTTCCCCTCTTTATAGAAGCATTCATTTTCCTTGCATTTAAACTCAGTTGAAACATTAATATATAAAACCTCTTTAAATAATTTGTTATCATCAAAATAAATGCATTAGGGTCATTTGATCAACATTAAGTTTGACTACCAACTTTGTGAAACTAATTACAAAAGTATATGAAAACATTTTTTACATTTTTTTCATTGTCTAAAATGCCCTTTTCTACATTATACTCTCTCATCTATTTTTATCTCTAACCTGCAAACCAAATTTCTTGCTAATCTTGGGTCTTCTGATTCTAATTACTTACTCCTTGGTTGTCAAGATTATTCATAATCTACCTTGTGGTCTTTAGGAATTGAAGTTAAAAACATTTTGTATTCAGTAATAAAAATGAGAATAATTTTAATAGAAATGGTGCCAATCTTCTCACTGACAATGGAGTTTGAAAAAATAAATTTTGTTGTGGTGTATGTGATTCCACAAAGGTGACTATGGGGTGAACATAGATGGTTGTAGAAATGATTAATAGGTAGCAAAGATGGTTGGTAGTGGTGATACCAGTGGTGACGGCGGTGCACTAAACAACTTACTGGCGAGCTGAAACGGTGGTGAATAACAGCTACCAGAAAGATTCCGACGCCGACGAGCAAAGAACGACGGTGATGGGTTTGGTGTTTTTTATTTTTATTTTTTTTTTATCATTATTTTTTCATTTTTAGGATTGGGTCTTGGGTTCTTTTTGATGGAAGCTATGTTGTGACGTGACAGGGACAAAGGTAATGGTTGGTCGGAAATCAAAAGACCCAAGATTAGCAAGAAATTTGGTATGCAGGTTAGAGATCAGAGAAATAGGGGGAGAGTATAATGCAGAGAGGGGCATTTTGGACCATGAAAAAAATATAAAAAGTGCATTTGTATATTTTTGTAATTAGTTTCAGAAAATTGGTGGTCAAACCTAATACTTTGAAAAAGTTAGCATTTTTTAAAATATGAAAAATTAAGTAATGAGATTTTAAAATTTCTCAATTAAATTTCACATAACAATAAATGAATGTGTGAGTTTATCCATGAAAAAAAAGAGTCCTATAATTATGATGCATGTAAGAAATATGACGATTGCAATTTTTCCAAGTGTTAATTAAAGACAAGATCTTTGTATTGCTAATTTTTGAAAAAAAAAATATAAAATATATATATATAAAATGTAATATAGACTTCCTTCAAAAATATCGTTAAGAATCTAATATATACATAAAATTCACTATAAAAATATTACATAATATCACCAACGGGCCAGTAGCCTAGCGATATCGGCCTCTTATCTCCTAAAGGGAGGTTAGGGGTTCAAGTCTCAGAAAAGACATGTGTGTAGATTTTTGATCTGGGTCTAAAGAGCCCAACGTCTTGTTAGAGACGTTAAACACTAGTGCTTCGTAAGTGCAATTAATTACTCTCCCTCGTCCTTGGAGACTTGGGATTTTGTGTTTAGGGTCCCGATAGGATCCCTCGAGCGACTCCAGCCTCCAGACCTCGAAGAAGTCAATCTTGCTCCTGTACCAACTAGGGAAAAAAAAAAATACATATTATCATGGAAAAAAAGAATTGCATATTTTATAGTTGATGGAAGTTATATGCAGTTATTTTAAGGGTAAATTATACTTCCTTCCCCTGAGTTTGGACGAAGTAATCTCACACGGGTGGAGTGTTTGAGATTTATTATTCTGATCTACCTTAAAATTATAAAAAGTCAATCATACCCTTATATGTAATATATTTGAAATATATTTCAAAATCTAAAAAGATCAAATTTCTATCCCATCTCTCTTATTACTTTCTCTCTCCTCTCCACCACCACTACCCTCTCCTAAAAAAAATATTATAAATAAAAAAAAAAAAAATGAGTGTAAGGGTAATTTGATCATTTTATAAAATTTTTTAACAAGTTTCGGTGGAGAGGGGTTTGTTGAGTATACACCCAAACTTTAGGAGAGATCAAAATAATAAAAATTAAATGCTCCACTTGTATAAAATTTGTCCAAATTCCAAAAGAGGTCACTGCAATTTACTATTTTAATATGTGGCTTTTTTTTTCATGCTAAATAAAGCTAAAAAAAAATTGACCCACTATTTTAATAATTATATTGTTTACTAATGTTTTTATTTCATACTCCATATTTTCTTATTCTCCAAATTTAAAATTTAAGTAAATGTCAAACCTTGTACCAGTAATAAGCCTCCACGTGCGACTTGACTTTGGTAAGTACACAGGTCACCGCCCACAACATCTACTTCTGACTTCCATTTTAGGGTTAGTCTGCAAAAAAAACCCTAAGTGCCCTCTCTCTCCAATAAAGCTATATTCCCCATCTCAGACGATAGTTATTGAAGGTATGTGCTTTACTCACTTGTCAAACAAAAAAATATACAATTTTTTTTTTTTTTGTTGTGTGTATTTATATATATAGATGGATGATAGATACAGTAAATTGGTTTTATGCAGTGCACAAAGATCGGATTGATGGCTGGTGAATCAGATATGGCCGAAACTACGACCTTATCATGTGCTCAATGTGGCAAGCCTGCACATCTTCAGTATGTAATCCTGCGATTCTCTGCGATATTTTTGATAATTCTGTTTTGATGTAGAACAACTTTCTTTATAATTTTCTTGTACACTGTATATATAAAAAATATAAGTGTCTCGTGTGTGTCCGCATGTGTAAACTGCATTGGTAAATTGATCATAGCTCATTCACTTGCAAAAGAATCAAAGAAAAAAAGCTTAAATATGGTGATAAATGTCAGTGCTAGAAATAACAATTTCGGCATTGCTTTGTAATTCTATATGAAAAATATAGAGTTAATTGTCCTCTGTTGTACTGCTTGGTATATTTCAGAATGAAACTGGAATTAAATTATGGCGATTTTTGTGGTGGTATGGCTATTTGTGATATGTGGCACCAGATGCATTCTTATTGCTTTGATGGCTATCGAATTGCATGTGATATTATTACTATGGTTCCAATATGCAGTTTTCATTTTCATATAGAGGCGTGGGTAAACTCTTTGACACTTGATATATCATATCTTCGTTGTGTTTCTGTGTTCTCGTTGCACGTGACCTAACATTCCAAGTCATAAAACATAATCCAGTATAGCTTTCTTTCATTATGTAATAATGAATTTGCTAGGAATTGTCAATTTCTTCGAGTGTTAAAAAGTTTGGGTAATTCTAGGTTCATGGAAGGCATTAGCTCGCTCTGGGTTTTATACCATTTTTCTGATAGATATCTCCCCCTGCCCCCTTGTTTGCAGGTGTCCAAAGTGTGTGGAATTGAAGCTTCCTCGTGAAGGTGCTGCTTTCTGGTTTGTAACGGCTTCTTTAATTGGCTTTATTTTTACTTTCTATCATGGCATAACATCCAGAAAATCATGGAAACTCGGGAACGCTTTGAAACTAGAAATTCAACGGAAAAGGCTTGATTATTGTTACTGATTGATACATATATATTTAGTTATGTTTGCAAATGCTTTATGTCTATGTTTGCAAATGATTGATTTACCATTTTTTTGGCTGTGATACTGTTTATGGCTTATATTATGATGGAATTGCGACTCTGAACAGCACCCAGGACTGTTTCAAGGCTTCATGGGTCTCTCATAAATCAGTTCATTTGAAGGCAAAATTGTCATCTTTCGGACCTGGTACTCCTGGTGAACAAAATTCAGCTGCACCGGATGATGATTGGCTATATTGCTTGAAGAAAGGACAGACTCGAACACCAAAACATCCCCTTTTTGATTGGACAGGGTATTTCTTTTGACTTTTGAGTCTCATTCTTAGTCAATGTTTTTCATGATAGTTGTTGTCAGACTTGTAATAGTTGACAATTTGGATGATAGACTTGAATTGTATAAGGTCTTTTCCTTCACTATATATTGAGTTAGAGGATTTGAGCTACCTTAAAAGCGTACTTTCCAAGCTTCAATTTCAAGGTACCAGATAGGGTACCTAACTGAGAATACCAATTTGTTTGCATCACATATGACCTAAGCTAGGTTAGCACATGGGGACTTGGTCTTGTTTTAGACACTACATATATTTTCTCCTAACTTGGGATAAATTGTTTTTTTTTGGGTGGTAAAAGTGTCTTATGGGCGATTAACTTATTTTTAAAGATCAGGTGATTGAATAACAAATTAGCAGGTGTCTTTTGATACCTTAAGGACACATATGGTATGCCTTTCTAGAAGTACTTTTTGTTATTGAAAGCAGAACAAAATGAAAATGAGCCGGAGAATATATTTAATGGAGATGTTTAAGAAATTGTTCTTGGAAAAATTTCCTAAAGTGGCAAGTTTTCAAGAAACTAATTGAGAATAGTATTCTGCACTTTCTATAACTAAAAGTTCGTGATTACTGAAACACGACCATTTTTCAAAGTTGTTCATTTTTTCAATTCAAAATTCATAAGAAATGAAAATAGAAAATGACAATTAATTCGGAAAGACGATATTTAATGGGTTTTATGTCAATGTCAGCTAGGTATTTGTGTTTCCACTAGTATCTAACATAGATAATTGTATCATTTCCAGAGACGTTCTGTATCCCAGATGGGTATCCAGCACAATCAAATGTCTATATGTGATATAATATCTAACTACACGTTGTAGCTCTGAAATTATAAAAGAAATATGAAGTTTTAGTCTGTTGTCCAGTCAAACTCTCACTACACTCTTGATTAACAGGGAGCACGTTGGGTGGTGACCCTTAAATATCCCTGGAATTTTAGGAAATATTACAAGACAGAAGATCAAATTCTGTCACATGATATGAATGTGCATCATGCATGCTGATTTCTGATAAGCAAAAGCATCTCTTGAAAGATATGGTTTGCAACAATTTTCGAAGAGAGATTAGGTCCTGTTTGGGGACAAACTAAGACATAGTACTCTTGCTAGTTGTCACATTATCTTCCTCTTCTCCTCCTCCTCCTCCTCCTTTCAATCTAGCACTATCAGATTGGTCTCTGAAGACTCGGGTGACAATTGGGTGTTGTCATGAAAACTGGGGGTTATACGATAATGACAAATGTTTAACTTTCCATGGCATTTCCTAATTGTTTTAATTAGATAAGAAGGTGGCACTGTATGCATGGTCACTTCTCTTTTCAGTTAATAATATTACTGCTGATTTATTTTAATGTGAGACATGTGAGCCTGCCAAACGCCGTTATTCTCCCCTTGGATAAGTCATGCTTTGAACATAGGTATCTTGTGGACTGATATTATTAATGAGTGTTGACGATTATTTATTTGATAGAACATAGTTATCTCTTAAAAGAATAATGATGTTTATTTTTTTCGTCTTCTTTCAAATGGTCCATAATGTGATATATTTCAATCCTGTTTTGTTCCTCAGTGCTTTAAGATGTTGTTTTGGAGTTTGATTTACACCTGTTTCTCATTGTTTGAAACTCAAATTGCTTTTTAATCTTGAACAGGACATTAAGGCCATATCCCATATCAAAAAAGCGTATTATACCTGCTCACATTGATCAACCTGACTGGGCAATGGATGTGAGTTGTTTGACTTATTTCTGTTTAAATTTCAAGTAATTGTCTCTGTTTTTCTTTTTTTTCCCCCTATTGTCAATTTTAGTAGGGGAATATGTAGATTAGTGTCCTTTAATGTGGATTTTCTGATAATATTGAATTTTCTGATAATTTGACAAAATTATTGTCAATTTTGTTATTGTTATTTAAAATACCTTTTATGTTGTCTGGTGTAGTTCTTTAACAAACTTCCCTTTTCATGTATCAACTTTGTAGGGGATCCCAAAGGAGGAGCCCAATAGTGATCTGCAGCATGTTGTTGAGGTAATCCTTTGAGTTGGAAAGTAGTTTCCTGTTAAATATAAGTTCATTGGATAGAAATGAGACCTAATTACTTTTCTTTTTTAATTTTACATTCTTGTTTGAAGATCAAAACCACAGAGCAAATTGAGAGAATGAGAGAAACTTGCCGTGTAAGTTTTCATCATTCCTTTTTGTTTATTTTTGCATGAACCAAACTGGTTTTTTCTTAAGTTCCACGCTGAAGTTTGCATCATAGCCTTATTCAGAGGCTCCTTGGCCGTGTTATAATTGATGCCTTTGTGTTTGCGTATGTGTGCTAGTGCATATGTGTAGCAAAATATCATCTCGTAATATGAAAAAGTTGCTGCAAGTGAGGGCCTCTGATTTCTCTCCATCAGGTTCTGAGTTTTTCTATCCAAATGGAAAATGAAAAAATACTTTTTGAACTTCAAATATGTTGATGTAAGAAATGAAGTGTTTGTTGGCATAAAAAAATAAAGCAAGATAAAGTTTAATTAGAGATAAAAAGGTGGCTAATGAATCTTAGCATTATTATATATATAAATGTATATAACACATAAATGAACCATTGTTGCAAGGATAAGAGATCTCAAGGCATCAATTGTGGTGGTTTTGATGGGGTGGGGTGGGTGCTCGCCGGCCCAGGGTAACAAGCTAGTGTCAACAAGACCCAAAAAAAAAAATACAAAAAACAAAAGTGGAAGTTACTTATTTTCTTGTAGAATCAGCAGCTTATTAGCTTCTCTTGGATAGCAAAGGAACCATGGCCATGGAAATTAGGCCAGTGCCAATTTCCTTGTCCAATGATCACAAAGCAAGCAACCCAGTTTCCTTGAGGTAGCCCATTCCGAAACTTCCATAGGATCTTCCTTTACTTTGCATTCTGCAATGATGATAACAAGGCATTGAGCTTCCTGAATTTCTAAAAGAGCTGATTTTCTGCCTTGACCTCTTTTCGTAAATCTGAGTTCTTAAAAAAGTTAGATGTAGTTTCCATGTAATCTTGAGAGAATAAACCAGCCCCCCAAAAGTAAAACAAAATAGCAAATGAACATGGTTTGCTTAAAGAGTAGCCATCAAAACTAATTTTGATTTCCCCCCTAGGAAAAGCCTTGAAGACCTTAAGCAAACTTCATCTTTAGCTCAGGAAGAAGTAACCAAAGATTCAATTAATTAATATCCAGCCAAGAGGAATACCTTCAATTTCTTTAGCAGTTGAGATCCAAAGAGAGGCTTAAAGGACTGCTCTATTCCCCAACTTATCTGAAGTGTTTTTTTTTTTTCCTTACGAAGTTCTTGCTATCCTTTCCGCCCAAAGTTCTTGCTTTTCTTTCTGTCCAAATAACCCAGTTGGTTGGAAGCAAAGCACTTTATCCCACATCTCATCCAAAGCGGATTTTTATTTATTTTTCTTCAAAATGTTCTTTTGTGTGTGTGTTTTTTTTTTCTTTTTTCTTTTTGTCCATTTTACAGTCCAAATAACCCAAATGGTATCAAGCAAAGCCCTAGATTGAAGGAAAATGATATTATTATTATTGTTGTTGGCAGTAAGAGATTATACCACCTCAAAGCTTTTAACTTTAGAAAAACTTCAGCATTCCAAATAATTGTGGCTAGGGAAAAAGCAGAACAACACATTTTTAATAAGAAAAGAGATTAGATTTTGAGGTGAAAATGCTATTATTTTCTAGAGAGAAATTTCTTTCATCAGGGCAAGAAGGGAACAGAACCACAGCTGTACTATCATGATCTGTTCTTTAGGGAAATCTTGAATTTGTTTCTTCCAAAATGTTTCCTGCAGATAGCAAGGGAAGTTTTGGATGCAGCTGCTCGTGTTATTCGAGTTGGTGTGACTACTGATGAAATTGACGAGGTGGTACATGAAGCAACAATTGCTGCTGGTATGCTTGACTCTGTATTTGAGCTTTGTGAAATAGGTTTTTATCTTTTTTCCTTGTTGGTTTTATGAATTATTTGAACTAAAACACTAGTAACTGCATGATATGATAGGGTAGAAATTTTTAATAATGTGCTATTTGTTGGGGTGCTTGAAATTCGGGCATATGGATCCTTCCAGCTCCTCTCTCGTTCTCTGGTTTTGCAAGAAAATTTAGCCTCTAGTTTGAAGAAGAAATCAATTAGGCATGTATATGTAGTCCATGTAACCAGGACATTCCTCTTTCCTCCTAGATAATCAATAAGTCCCATGTAAGCAGAACTTTCCTCTTGCCTCCTAGATAATTTGATGCTATCTATGAAGTATCGATACTTTTAAAAGGTTGTGGTATTTATATCACATTTGTATCAAATACTGATACTACTTGGATGGTCGTAGATACATGCCGTGCATTTTCTATAATGTGTGTGTATATATATATATATATATCATAACAAATACTGTAGTTTTATGGAATTATAATTTTAATATAATTATTCTTATATATAAAATAATCTTTTGTCATCTTATAATTATTTATATTCCTACATATATGTTGTGCTGTTCTCAGCAAATATATACATATATACATATATATATATTATTTTTCAGAATTTTTTGTACCATTGTGTTTATGTTGTATCATATTCTATCCCATATTTGTGTCCATGTAAATGTTTTTCTTAATTGCTAAATCCTGGTTTTGTCTTCATTTGTTTTCTAGAAATCAACACGCTGAACATCTCATATCATATTTATTTCACGCTGATGTTTATTTTTATGCCCTTTTCACAAGTTAATGTTGCTACTGCATTTTTTCCGTTCGAGTTTTCGTACAAGAATCAATTATTGAGTTATATTATTTGAGTTGTTTATCTAGAAAATATTTTATGGATTTTTTTTTTTTTTTTACTAAACTCAACAAAACCTCTTTTCCCAACTACTTGAGGTTGCTACATGAAATATGTTTTTCCATTCCGCTCTATCCAAGGCCATAGTCTCAGTTAAATCACATGTTAATATAACCTTACTCATTAACTCTACACATTAACTTTGGCCTTTCCCTCACCCTAGTAGCATTACCCCTTACGTGGACCATTTCACTCTTCATAATTGGCAATAATTTTTTTGAGAAGTAAAAGTTTAAGTATTAGACTAGATTTACACAGTTGTGAAAAGGCTTTGTTGAGTTGAGTTGAAGTTAAAAATAAAATAAAATAGAGTAATACGATTGGCATTATAGAAATTTGGGGAAGCTTTGATGTTGGGGACACTTGCTAGATTTTGGGTTTGTCCTTCAAGGATAAATTGCATAACATCTCCCCCGTATCCATCACCCTTTTGCAACTAACCCCCTAAACTACAAACTGCCCCCCAAACTAAAAGAAATACACACTTAAGGAGATGGCGTCAAACAGCCGTTAACAGAAATTTGAAATTACATTTTTGCCCATTATCTAAGTTACGTTGTTTCAAGCTTATTTGAGAGTTGTTGGTTATGTGGCTAATTAATATCAACACCCACTAAGAAATCAACACCTCATTTTTTCATTATCTTAATGCAATCTGTTAATTTGTTGTTTGCAGGATATACGTGTGTGTGTGTGTGTGTGTGTGTAGAGAGAGAGAGAGAGAGAGAGGCTATAAAAGCTGTTATAAAATGGAGGAAAAAAAAACAAAAGAGAATGTTTTGATAATCCAAACACAGAAAGAGACACACACATATATGGGTTGAGATTTTTCCTTCAGTTTCTTGAGTAGGGACGTGGTCTACTGTAGTTGCATAGTCTTTGAATTCTTCTTTTGGCTCTGCTTCTGAAGTCAAGAAAAATGGATTGATGCAGAAAAAGAGTTCTGTGCTTCATGTGAATAAAGATTTTCAAGAGTTTAAAATTTGGCTTATGAGAAGAAACGAGTGGCATCTAATTGTTACCAGATTGAATTGATAGGGATACCATTTTGTATCTAAAGAGAGACAGAGGAAGTGTGTGTGTGTATGTATATAGATAGATATGAGGGGAGTTCCAATGTCCGAAAGGATTCCATTTTGCATCCCAATGAAACCCAATTCTAATTCCATACCATCTCTTCTTTCTCCTCTTCCTTCTTTTTCTTCCATCTTGCGTCATCTCTATCGACCCACTCTGGTACAATGGCAACTTGAGCACTTCCTACAATGGCTGCATCATCTGGAAAAAGCAGAAATCTGCACCACAAGCAGTTCCTAGCTAGGAATGGATTTCACGAGCAAGAGAGAGAGAGAGAGAGAGAGAGTAGTTAGGTTTAGTTGTTCGCACAAGTGCAGTGCTTATACATCTCGTTAGGGGTTTTCAGAGGTGAAGATGGGAAGAGGAAAATGGGTTAAAAACAGGTTAACGCACTAGGTAATGGTCATAAAAGGCAAAAATGCCTTTGTTCGAAAAATAGGCCAGTCATGTGACTTGCATCTTGGAATTTACTGTTAGTAGGTGTAACAGAAGACTAAGGGAATGGGGTTCTTTGTAAAAAATGGGATAGTTTAGTGGGTTAACTGTGTAAATAGTAGTTCAAGGGGGTTTCTTTAGAGAGAATAGTTTAGTGGGGTTTTATGCAATTTGCCCTGTCCTCCTATAATTCTAAAATTGGCTGCCTTTATTTTTTGGTTGGAAAAAGTCCATATTTAGGGTAATGCCAGGAAAAAGGGATGACTAAAACTTACATGGGATTCAAAGATATGATAGCGTATGTGATTAAAAGCATTTGCCATTGTTATATGGGTTTGTTGATTTTTCTTCTTATTTTACCTACTGTAGGAGGATATCCATCTCCACTAAATTATCATTTCTTCCCAAAGTCTTGCTGCACGTAGGTACTTCTTCTTTGTACGTTTTCTTAAATTCATTATGCATCACGACCTAGATTGTTAACAAATTTTACTCTTTCCATTTGACACAGGTCAGTCAATGAAATTATCTGCCATGGAATTCCAGATGCAAGGTAACTGCTGTATCCAACTGAGTAAAAGATCTACTCGTGTTATCTGTAATTCCGGTAGATATAATAAAACAGAACAACCACACCCCCCCCAACCCCCCCCCCCCCCCCCCCCCCCCCCCTTCTCTCATGTAATTATTTGTTTTATACTAAGCTGTGGATGGTATTTTAAAGAAAAATAGTAAATTACTTTGTTATGCTGTTTTTTTTCTGTCAGTAAGATATCTATTAGCTTCCAAAAAGATTTAATATTTTGATTATCTTTTGATATTCTAATTCTGCAGCTACTTTCCAAATTTCTTGTTGCTTCTTCCTTTTAATTGCACGTAGCCCATTGATACCAAAACAACAGTCCACTGCAAAACAATCCATTAAATTTGCAGTGCTTTCTTTAAGTTAATCTCAACTTTCAAATTTATGTTGAGCCTGAGTGGTGCTTTTCTGATACAATACGTAATTGTTGTTTCAGGAAATTAGAGGATGGTGATATTGTAAATGTTGATGTAACTGTGTACTATAAAGGTGTCCATGGTAAGATTTATTACACCTTTTAATTGGATTAGGGGGCATTATTTTAAACACATTTGTACTTGACTGTTGGTTGACTTGTTGCTAACCTTGCAGGTGATCTCAATGAAACATTCTTTGTCGGAAATGTTGATGAAGCGTCACGACGGCTGGTCCAATGTACTTATGAGTGTTTGGAGAAAGCAATAGCAATCGGTATGTATTGGTTTTGTATGTCATGACCTAATATTTTAGTCTGTACAGAAACTTGTTATCATCACTCCCCTCTTAAACATCATTCCTTATCATCATCTCCCTCTCTGTTTGTCTGATCCTTTGTTTTGGTTTAGCTTGGACTGCAATTCTGTTATGTTTTGTTGGAGTTCCTGGATTATTTTATTCTTTAAGGTAGCAATGGCCCAACTTAGAGGAAGAATGATTACCATTGTCCCTGGAATTGTTGGTCATTTTGGTACACACACACACACATATATATATATATATATTAATTTTTTGCCTTTCGTTAAGTATTGGTGCACATACTATCTGTTATTACGTCACTGGTGGTTTTAGATACCTTTGGTATCAAATAACTTCGTTTAGACAGGGTAATAATCAAATGAACAACATGAACACTTATTTTAATAGTTTTATGATTCGTAATTTCTAGAATTGAATAATAAAGTCTGGTTAAACAATTACCCATTCCCAAGGTCATTTGTTTCTTGCGCTTTTAATTATTATTATTATTTTCTTGCATTAAGTCATTCGGTTAATCTAGGGCTTGTAATAGTGCGTGGCTTGTTCGAATCTTCACTGCATATATATACATGGAAGTATTCCGTTTTAGGGATAGTTTTCCATGTCCTTACAAAGAATTTGCTTTCTGTTTCCCCTTGATTTTTTTAACATTTCTATGATTAACATCTATTTGAACTGTTAAATGCTTAATAGCTGGAAGGTCAGTGAAGATTAGTCCTTGAAACATCTAATTCTCATTTCTTGCAATCTAAGCAAGGCCTAAGGGTTCTGTTTTTGCATAAAGTACCTTCAGTACTTAACATGTATAAGATACCTTGGAAGTCCTAATAGTTGACCTATTTTCAGAAAACTGTCATGCATTATAAAATTTATGTGAAGCATTAAATGGTGTTACTTTCCATCAGTTTTCTTGTCTTTTGCATTGTTACAGAGTCTGGACTTTTTAACTTTTTACTATTCTGATTTTTATATCCTGTTGATTACAGTGAAACCTGGGGTACGATTTCGGGAAATTGGGGAAGTCATTAATCGACATGCTTCAATGTCAGGTTTATCTGTGGTAATCTACAGTCCTAGATCACTGTTCTTTTTTTAATGAGAAGGCTGACAGTTTCCTAACAAGTTTGTTACTGTTTTGTAAAAATAGGTTAAATCATATTGTGGTCATGGTATTGGAGAACTCTTCCATTGTGCACCAAATATTCCCCATTATGGAAGTATCCTCAATAGAGCTGCTTGCAATTCCCAATTCTCCTTTTTATATGAATTTTTTTACTTGACGTATGACAATTTGAGAAATGCAGAATTCCTCTCTATTACTGTGACATTAGGGAAACTGAATCTTCTTACTTGGTCATTATTATATGTATTGACCTTAACCTCAAGCAGGAAATAAAGCAGTTGGTGTGATGAAGGCAGGGCAGACCTTCACTATTGAACCTATGATCAATGCAGGTTCGTTTATACATGTTCTTTGCAAGATCAGTATGATACAGGGTTCAGATAATTTTTTATACAGCCTTGGATGGGTTTCTTATTAAATATACTGCTAAGAAAATTGTGTGTGTATATAGAGAGAAAAATTATCAGTTCAACGGTTATGTCGCCCTATGTTACATGGACTCGGGCACGGGTATGTATCCATGCATTGGACGTATCAAATCTCTAAACAGAAGGACACACGGACACTATAAATATTCATTTAATTTAATTATTATTATTTTTTTATTTTCTAGAGTAAAGTAATGTTTTTATCTAATATGGTGTTCAATATAGGCTTTTAACTCATTTTAAAGTAATACTATAATATAATTGAATGCTTCGATATGCTTTTAAGTACATGTTGAACCAAAAGTGTCGGGCAGATATCCCATACCCATGACATTGGTATTTCACTACTTTTGAAGATTCCATGCAACATAGTCGCCTGCAACTTACATATTAACGAACTTCCATGATAGGTGTTTGGCGGGATCGGATGTGGCCTGATGGATGGACTGCTGTTACTGCAGATGGTAAACGCAGTGCTCAGTTTGAACACACACTTCTGGTAACTATGCATTTCATGTCCTTTCTACCTTGTGTTTCTGTCTCAGTAGCTCTCTTCTGCTTAGACATGGACTCTGGATTTCATTTTGGATTACTAGGGCTTGGGATTAGTTGTATATAGTCAGGGCATTTTATTCACTTTGATTGGTCATTTCTCTTGAAGATTTGGCCTTTCCATTGGAGCATGTACGCACCAGTGCATTCATTGTTCTCGTATGGTAGTTACAACTCATAACTTTCTGTTGATGGATCATTTACCTTAACCTTGCCTATACTGTTATTTTTTTGTTTTGCCCACGGATTGGCAGCTTTATTCTTTCTGATAGAGCTACTGCCCTGACCATTAGGAGGATATGTTAATAGATGCATTGCCATATTGTTTTTTATGATTGCTGTTAAATCCAATTCCACGGGCAAGCTATGCATCATTTTTGGTGACGTAATAACCAAGGATTTGTGAAACAAATTGAAGTTGGATGATGGTGTTAAAAGAACATGTTGAGTGGATTTCTTAGATTCTGGGAAATACCTATGAAATTTGAATATGAGATAATGAGGTGCACCTTTCATGAACTTTTTGGAGATGTAGTGAAAAATGCATTAGTATGCTACGTCATATATGCTGCATAACAGTCATCGTGGGTTAGGAATTTGTTGTTGTCTTTGAACGCATTCATGCCGTTGTATTGATTTGTATTCCTGTCATGCAGGTGACTGGGACTGGAGTTGAAGTTCTTACAGCCCGTCTTCCCACGTCTCCCAAAGTCTTCCCTTGGCTAAATTCGTAACTGCTCAGCCTCTATTCTGAGTATTCTCTAGGGGTCCGTGATCAGAGGGCAGGATCCAGCCAAACATTGTTACTTGGCGACTTGGTATAATTTATTGTGCCATAGTTTGTTTTGTTACTCGATTGGGTAAGAAGAATGTTGTATTTTTATGTTATTTGGTGATGAAATTTTGGCTTCACATTTAGGTTTTGGATGTGGTGGAATGTGTAGTTTGGATTCTATATTCAATTTTGAACTCGTGCAGTTTGAATAACAAATGTTCAGAACCTTTTTTCATACTAGAGAGAATAAACAATCAAATCATTCAAATTAGTGTGTCCTAAAAGGGTATGGGAACAATAATTTCAATGACAACGAGATTATTTGCACTATTACACATGCATCCTTCAAATATTGGTCCCAAAAAATTCAAAATAATATAAACAATTTGTAGCCATCTATCATTGAAGTAATATTCTGAAATCTTAGTGACGATAACTTTATCGGGGGGTAATATATCTTTTCAAAGGACAAGGATCCTGTTTAGCCAAACTTTTCTTACACGGAATTCAGTAGGTGAGATTGAATTGATAAATGAAATTTACTGGTCTTCACTTACACAGAATTTAGTGAGTGAGATTGAATTGATAAATAAGATTTACCATGTAATCTCATCCGTTGAATTTTGAGAGAATCCTTGTCCCTTTTCAAAGTGGGTATATTGACTATCAGGCCATTGGCCCAAATGGCACTAGCTCTCCTCCTCATCGGGTTTTGAGTGGGAAATTTTTTAATATTTTGGGTCAAAATTTTCTCATTATGGTGTGTGCGCACGGAAGATGTTGAAGTTATGTATGTCTGTCTAATTTCTTTTCAAGTTGTCCAGTTATCCCATCTCTCTGGTAGAAGCATTTAGAGGGGTGAGACAGGTTTGGGCTTCATTTTTTACCATTGATATTTATGAAAAAAGTAAAAATGAATAAGCTTCCATTTTCTTTCTCTAACTGATCTGAACAAATTCAAGCATAATTCTTAGAAAAATTTTCCCCTGCCTCAAGAGGGTTCTAACGGCAAAAAAAAAAAAAAAAAATGAAAAGCATGCATCGAGTTGTATATATCACATACGCGGCGTATATATTTGTGTCAAAAAAGAGGAGTAAAAAAAAAAAAAAAAAAAAGGAAAAATGATGATGAGTCTTGGCCCTTTTAATTTTTTTGAAAGGGCAAAAAGGAATTTCCGTTGCCGGGACTTGAACCCGGGTCTCTCGGGTGAGAGCCGAGTATCCTAACCACCTAGACTACAACGGATTTGCTATTATCGCTGCAACTGAACATTTAAAACCAAGAATTCTCAGCAGCTCATAATTTGAAAATTTAGGAGAAAGTCAAGTACAAAGTCGCAGGCCTCCTCATGGCTTATTTGATGATCATTGACCCTTAAGACAATCACAATTAAAATTTCTAAATTACACTCTTATTCAACTTCACAAGAGAGACTTCAAGGGCTCAAAGCAACAAAAACCTCATATTCACACATTCATTTGACCATACATGTGTGTGTATATATATGTTTGATAACATATGGAACAAATACAAACTCAAGGCTTATGCTTGACACCAGTGACTCTATGCCTTGCAGCAAATCGATTAAACAAGACAAGTGCATTGCTAGTGACCTGAGCCACATTAATCACCGTTGCTTTAATTGTAGCCCTTTGTTTCCCGCCCATTGCATACCCTGTGAACCCATCAATGCAAAGTGTTTGCATCGGTGAGCACAGCGCTAAGCCATGTCTGGACATTGCTCGTGCGCCAATTGAAATCATCGGCCGCCCCGGCTCGACCCATTCCTTGTAGCTCTTTAATCGATTGGGTTAGCCGCTCCGCACCATCATTAATCTGATCCAAACAATCTTTCACAACTTGGTACTCTTTGGCCTTCGTTTGGTTGAGTTGGTCACTGTCAATGCCACTTGAGCCAATTCTTGTGGGTTTGGTGCACTTGTGTTGTTCACATAGTTGTTGGAAAGGGACTGCACACATAGGTTGAAATACCGGGCGGCCTGGCATTGGGCCTCGATGAAGGCGGTAGCCTGAGAATGCCAATCAACCTTGCCGGTGACACAAGAAATGGAGAAGAGAATAAGTAACAAAGAGTGTCTGATTTTAGCCATGTCTGTGAGTAATTGGAAACTTGAATGTGTTTAGTCTTAAGACACATATATGAACAGGGTGGTTCAATTTATATAGAGGTTAGTCACACATTATCCTTATTATTATTATTTTTGGTAATCAATCACATGCAACGAGGTTATGAGAACTAGGTGATAAGATGAGAATGAGAATTGACCAGTTTTAAATATTGGTCGGGTAATTTAGTGGCCAAGTAACCATTGTAATTAAGTCATACGAACGTGTCTCAAAACTATTTTATTTTCATTATTTTGAATAGAACGTGTGAGTGTGATTGATCAAACGGACAATTTACGTTTCATTTTCTGAATTTTAACTCAACAAAAGATTCTGTAAACTTTTGACCAGAGAAGGAACTTTGAAGGCTCCCATTTTAAAATGATCAGGAGCATGCTCATTTCACTTGTGTAAAGCAACAATATAAAAGAAATTGCTTAGCCAACATAATCCGAGTATTAAGGCTTTGATTTTTTACATGCACGAGGACCCACTGACTCTACCTAACATACATATAAATATATATAGATCCGGGATGAAATTCCCAGACAGATATATATATATATATATATATATAAGCTACCTCTACCACTGTATATGTTCTGGAAAAAAGTATGAGTTGTGATGTTTTCATACTGAGGATTAAAATTACCAGAGAATTTAAACGAAACGAATAAAAAAAAAAAAAAAAAAAAAAGAAAGAAAAAAAGGACAAAAAAAAAAAGGGAGAAAATTCCGTTGCCGGGACTTGAACCCGGGTCTCTCGGGTGAGAGCCGAGTATCCTGACCAACTAGACTACAACGGAATTGTTGTACATAAATCGGTTCTGTAAATTATATTTTAGACTAGTCAATTAGACCTATTCAATAATAGTACCACATAATAAACCGCAGCCAATCAGCATTAGCGCGGGAAAGAAGAACCTATTCAACTTACTCTAATCCAACTTTGTTACTTTACTTATTCAGTAAATTGTATCGTATGACTTTCTCTTAAAATAAAATAAAAATTCATTAACAATTTATCCTTCAAATTCCCCTAAATATTAAGATTTCAAAGATTATAACCTAATTAGTATCCCTTTATTTTCAAAATGAATGTTGGATAATTCAAATTAACAATCTCTTGCTTGCCGTTAAAAATTAATAATTATCTTGTTTGGTGTGAATACATATCATATTCATTAATGAGTAAAAGATCATAAGTTCCGTCTCATTAAGTTTGTCTGGTCATTATTAAATAATACTAAATTATATTAAACACAGGTCCAATGTTATTTTAATAGCCTATTTCGTTCATGTTCATGGCAAATTTTAAAATTAAAGTTGCCGTTCAATTCTATTAACTAAAGACTAAAGAGTTCAAGCATATTAACTAAAGAGTTTCATTTAGTAAATTAAATAGACCATAAACTATAGATTTGGCAAAAGTTACTAACAAGTTTAATATCAAATTGTTTGTGATTAGCCAAGGCTTGTTAATAGACATGAAAAGATAAACAGTACATATATTTTCAAAAATACTTTCAATATTTTTAGAATAACAAAAATATTTAGTCTACTATTCTGTTGTTAGATAGAAGAAAAAGATTTAAAAATTAATGATAAGGATTTTGAGTCAGAAAGATTTATGAATTTGTCACACTGTCAAACTCCCAAAAATTAATTGAACTTAAAGCAATAGATGTCGCTAACAGGTCTTTAAGCATTTTATTTACCATATTACCTGTAACACAATATTTGTGACCTAAGTGCAAACAATTTCTTATGGCCACGCTTACAGACATAGTCCGAGCATTATCCAATCTATGAGGGAGGAGAGTGTCTTGCACGGGTCCCATAGATTACTCGGGACAAGAGCCCAGAACACCCCGGTTATTGAAAAGAAAAAAATACGCGCGCGTACACTATTTGCTTCAACCATCAAAACAGATGGTTGAAGCATAAGGGATTCTTTATCAACATAATTAGAACGTGCCATTGCAAAAACTTGTTTACATAAAAACCAAAGAACACCATCTGATAAAATCTCTACTCTGAAGAGTATGCGGCAAACTGACATTCACAAATTTTATCCAAAATTTGCTACCAAAGGTACTTTAGATGAATAAAGAAATTATTCTACATATAAAATGCATTAGCCAGGAAAAGCAAAATTTTCTGACCAAAACATACTGGATTTGTCAACAATAAACCTGAGACTAAACTAAAAAAGTTCATAGCTTAACAATCTACGAGTGCATGGAACTCAATAATTTAAGAGCCAGTTTCTCTTGATCTGCCAAAGAAACAGAGTCAGCATTCATACCCAATTTGCCCTTGACTTTCTTTCTCCCACCATCATCGTTGTCACTGTTGAAACGCAATTTCATCCTTTTGTTGTGTCGTGTACCATTTGCTTCTCCATCTGACTCGGGAAGATCATCCTCACCCTCCATATCCTCCTCCTTCCTTTCCCTCTTCCACTTCATCCGCTCCTTCAGCCGTTGCTCTTTGCGGCGCTTACGGTCTTGGAGCTTGTCTTCCTTGTCCTCTTGTTTCAGCTCTTCCCTCATCTCGGCATATCCCCGATTTACTGCAACACAAGTAGGGCATTGTATTAGGGGTACAAGTATCAAAAGCCCATAATGAAGTTAATGCATGGGTACAAGTATTTTGCTTTTCCCACCCGAGGTAGTGGCTGATATGACCATAAAAAAAGCTTAATTACAAATATATTCTAATGTTCTTTCTTTGCCAGTGGCTGCGGCAAATGACAGGAAGTGGCCCTCTATAAATTACAATAGCTAATCATAAATTAATGGTAATGGGATTTTCAAATTTCAGGATCTTTCATAAACAATGTATTTATCGAGTATTGTTAATAATAATACTTAGAATATTAATATATTAAAAAGCCAAGCTATTTAAATTTGTCAAAATTACAGAAAGTTCTTAAGTAACATTTAATATATAAGGCCAACAGGAAAATTGAATTTAAATTTGAGGCAAAAATCTAATTCTTTTTCTCCCTTCAACAGTTGTTTTAGGGTCGATTGCATTCTATGCAGTAAAAACCTGGCATCATCATATGAATGATTAAAGGTTTCAAGGTATGTAAACCAAATAGCATTTACCCAAGTCTATGTCAAGCTGAACTGGACTATTGCCACTCTTCATATCTACTGATCCTGAAGGTGGGGAAAGCTCATCGCATTCCTCGTCAAGACGTGACTTTCTTCCCATCGGTTCGTCGATATTAATCGAAAACTTTTTTTTCTTCAAACCTGAAGCTGCCGACCTACAAACCAATGATGGAGGAAAAAATTTCAAAATTATAAACAGCAATGAAGATTATAGCACGGACAACAAGCACATCAAAAGAAGTTAATCTTTATAGCTAAAGCATATAAATGTAGTCATCAACAGATCGCGAACCAAGTCAAGAAATCTCTTGCAATTTTCCAAACAGCAGATTCATAGAAAATACCTAAAATGGATGGTTACAACATCTATTTGGTCCAAGTCTGACCTCTCATTGAGATTTATATGGACAGCATAATTGCTAGACCATATATTAGATTAAACATTTTTTTGATAAAAAAATTGTAGAAATTTTTTAACCAAAAAAGGGAACAAAATACAAGTGACATACACAGCATCTCCAGTCTGAGTTTCCCCTCTGTGTGGGGTCTCCTTTGGTATAAGAAGAGCATCATCCACTTCATCCTCCTTGAGACCAATTTCAGGTTGAAGAAAAGGTTTTCCGGAGACTGCTTTGCTCCTGATTTTCTGCTTTAAAAATCGGATTTTTGGTGTCATTGGCAAGCCCAATGAGGCCGAGAATTCATCGATGGGCAGTTTCATTACATCAAAAACCTCCTTATTTCTTTTAATATAGATAGACCTCAAGTACGTGATAAAGGCCCTCTGAGCAAGTTGCTTCAAATTATCATACTTGACTAGTAAAGCTGCCACATTTTCAGATACAGCTCGCAGCCATTCTGGGTTTGCCTGAATCAAACAGTACGAGGCAATGTTAACATATGAACAGGTATTAGATATACATACGTGTCTGTGAGCAAATGAGGGCGTGTGTCAAGACATTGAACTACAGAAATTTGAACGACCAGTTTGGTAGCTAACAATAATTATGAGAACATATGGAAGCTAATTGACCATCCAACTGAAAGTAGATTTAAATAAGCATAATTTTGTGAATATGAAATAGTCTACCTGGGAGAGTTTTATGCGTATTTTGTTTTCCTCTAGTTCTTTGATCATTTTAATCTCTGAAGGCATCAGGAATAAAACCGACCTCCCATCACAATGATAACGTGCAGTCCGACCAACTCTATGTCGGTAAGTATCAACATCTTCTGGGCAATCCACCTGTAGAGAAATTATATACATACATATATATATATCAAAGACCACAATCGTAAATTCGTATGAAACATTGCGTCTTTGCAAAACCATTAACTCACCTGAACAACCCAATCGACTGACTTACTGAAATCAAGGCCTCTTGCAGCCACATCTGTCGAGAAGAGAACTGAAGGTTTATCTTTCTCACAAAACTGGGAATATATTTCCATCCTTGTCTCCTGCTTCATCCTTCCATGAAGACATTTTAAGGGGATCCCTGGATGAAGTTTCTTAAATGCTTCGAAAACAAATTTTACCTATTACATAGCATAGATTACAATTAAACAAAAATAGATGAATGAAGGTTAATTACACAACTGCCAAAAATATGAAACAAATGGAAAGATAGACAAATGGTATTGCAGGGCCAGCAGAATGAGAAGAAAAGCCTCTTCTTTTCACTTCATGAGAGACAATGATAAAGCTTGAAGCTAGTAGCTACTGTGGATAAATCTCACGAGCTAAAAACAAACTACAAAAATAAATCCTAATACATCACTTTTGGGGCTATTCGTGAAGCTTAGTTCCTATTGTCGTGATAGTGTGTCACGAATACAACAGTAGAATAAGAACCCAATCGAAAAACAAACACTTAGTGAAGGCAGCCCCGTGAAGTTGGGCTTGGATAAAAATACCACAAGTAAACACCAATTTGACAACTTTTAAGTTAGCCTACAGCGTATTTATTACTTATGTAACATGCATAAAAATTTTCTACAAAAATGGGACAATTGAAACAAAGAAGGGGATCATATCTTATGATATCATTGCCATGAAAAAATTGCCACTTCACAGTTTCTTGCACAATAGTTTTTCTAATTTATCTACTAATTCATTATTTACTTCTTGTTTTCATTGCTCTTTTAATACCCACTCCTACCTCACTAAAGTTTGTAGGAATAATATAACTAATACCATTAAGCCTTTGCTTGTGCAATACATAATGCAAATTATAAGTTCAAGTATGACATAGTTCTAGTCATCTATATTTTTAGATGTATTGGCATACTAATAAAACACAATTCTACACCTACAATCCTAAGATCACAATATGTAGTCCAAACCTCCATGCCCATTCAAGATACTAATTCGTAATCCCACAGTCCATGCTCATCCAAAATTCCAACTCATGTAGTCATGTACCATATGAACCATATAAATATATCTCGAGTGCAAATGGAAGTGAAATAACCATCCTAACTGAACTCGTGAGTAATTCACTAGATGAGAAAAAACATATAAAATAATTCTATTGAGCCAACAACTGAAAACTCAAAACTCAAGCATATTTGTTACAACCATCTTTGCCTTCCTGTATTTATTATTAACTAGGATAAGTAAATCTGGCCCACATATCTCAAATGGGGTCGTGTACTTGCTTGTGAGACATCCAATAAAAAAAGTTCAAGGAATTTCCCCAACCAATCATACACGAGGTTGTGCACCCATAGGCAGGCAAGATTGACTATGAATTTGAGTTCCATCTAGCTGAGGGTATCATTTCTAAAGAGAGTATGTATGATGCAGGTTACCTGTTTGCAGCTTGAAAGAAACACAAGTATCCTTGAATTAAGATGTTTCTTTATAAAACTCCACAACAGATCAAGCTTATGTTCAAGAGGAACAATCATTGCAGTTTGACGCAAGCGATTGGGAGTGGCAGTTACAGACTCCAGATGCGCACTGAGGTACTCTGGGTCCTTCAATCCGACCCTTGCAAGATCCTTAACTGACTTGGTCAGAGTTGCGGAGAAAAGAAATGTTTGCCTATGATTTGGTAGCTGTGAAATTATTGCATCTAATGCCTTCTTAAATCCAACATCAAGAATTCGATCTGCCTCGTCGAGGACTAAAACCTGTTCCCAAACAAGGAAAATAAACCCAAATAAGCAATAAGTAGCACTTGAAACTTAAGGGTCTGGAAAACAAAACCCACCTCCCACATACACAAGGAGATCAGAGATACCACTATCATATATATTGGCACTTCAACAATTGTGCATATTATTTGCATAAAGAAGGAATACCTAGAAGAAACCCCCGTGAAACAAGATAAAGTAGCCTTAACAAAGTGTTCTTTGATAAAAAATTGAAAAAGTTGGTGTTGAATTGGTAGTGCTGCAAAAATTTAAAAACTGCGTATTTAGTATTGAAAATTTAAAGACAATTCCGTCTGATTTTTACAATTTAAAAATTGTGATAGAATATTTTAATCATCAGCGATAAGTGAAGTCCCTAAAGAAATCAAACCCCTCCAAGTGGATTTTTTTGGGGATTCTTCTTATGAAACTTGCTTAATCAAATAATCACATTTTTTTTTTAATTTGCATTATCCTAAAGATGCTAGGGATTCCTGAAAGAAAGAAAAAGGAACACCACAAGAATGTAAAGAACTGGAATAGTGCATGACCAAAAGAATATGTCTTGCAGAATTAAAAATGAAATTTTATGCTTCAGTAGAAGCTACATGTTAAAACAAGCTAGGATGGAAAGTAAGGGATTCCACTGTGACAATAAATTAGAGATAAAAGGGACATCCTGCAAGACTTAAACCCTGAACTTGCAGAGTTTGTATAGAGGCAATGCTAAGATCATTTGAACCATCTTAGTGTGCTAATTCTGTGCTATGGAACTTGAAGGGCTACACAACCCACATCCTACACAGATAAAGAACCAAAATACCATCCCAGCATTTTAAAGCGGCACGTAAGAAGGCAAAAGGGAAAAGAGGATACAAAAGTAATGCTGTTCAAGTAAAATTTTTACACCAACTAAACAATGTGATTAGAGAAGATAAGCAATAGGTATTTTTACATGGGTCCAAATGATGTGATTTTTTCAATGGTCATTAGTTAATTATCTTTCTCATTGATTAGTTCTGTTTCACTCTGAAAATAATTTTCACAAAAATAAATTATTTGACCTGAAGCTGTGAACAATCAAAATTGGGAGTCTCATCCATGTGCTGAAGAAGCCGGCCAGGAGTGCACACCAATATGTTCAACTCATTCACACGCTCTTTCTCTGTATCCACATTTTTGCAGCCACCAATTAGGAGGCCAGCACTAAAACTGTGGTGCTTCCCAACAGAATTCAGTACTTCAAAGAGTTGGTTGGCTAGTTCCCTTGTTGGAGATATTATGATGCAGCCTACCCCATCCTCTGGACCCCATCTCATTCTGTATAACTTCTCTAATACCTGAAAAGCAACGACAAAATTGTCCATTATGTGAATTGGTACTTTATGATGAATTAAGGATTAACACATATAGACGCAATATATATATAGAGAGAGAAAGAGAGGGCACCATAAATATATATATTTATCTTGTAAGAAACTCACACACTCACTTTGTCCTTTAAGAGCGACTTCAACCTTGACCTTCTACTTTGAAAGATGAAAAGTGATAAAATACCACTAGACTTCAGTCGAGGCTTGACCTCATTCATATATGGGAGTTCCAGGCGAGGAGTTCTAAGTAAAGAGTGGCCATAGAACCAGCTTGCTTTTCATTTTTGGCTATCATTTGTGTTTTGCCTAGTTGCCTTCGCTTGCAGCTCTAGTTCCCAGCTCTAATTGAGAGAGGTGAGGTCTTGGATATAAACAAGCAAATATAACTCACCCTTATTTTGTGTTAGAACCATAATATACTTTGTCCCACCAGAGGTCATAACACCTAGTCAAAGGGGTGGTGATTAATAATAATATTTTTTACCAACAAAGGAACAAACTTGTCCAGTAGACCTAGGATAATGCCAATCACATTGATGTTATTAGTCCAAGTAGTATATCTCTTCAGACTCAAATAGGACAAATTTACAGACACAGACAGTCTAGAAAGATCCTACGGAAAGAATTATTACTTTTTCAAAATTCAATCATTCAAAATTTTTAAATGAGCTGGTTAGAAAGAGTGGCATAAATCACAGCAAAATAGAAACATAAAATTAAAATTCATGTAACGGATCCCAAATAGCTGGGAAAAAAGGCCAGCTGTTGTTGTGGATTCAGTCATTCAAAGCCTTGTTCAGAAATTTATTTATCTGTTTTATTTTTCTCTATTTGTATCTCATGGATCAAATAACAGTAACTTAACAATAAACTGATTTAATAGCATATCACTAGTGTGTGTGTGTGTGTATATTCTTTTCTTTCCAGGATTCCAAGCAACCAAACGAGGAAAGTTGACAAAGCAGTCAGTCACCCACCGGAATGATGAAAGCGAGAGTCTTGCCGGAGCCAGTTTTGGCCTCGCCGAGAATGTCATGGCCGCAGAGCGCATGAGGAATCGCAGCTCTCTGAATACGAGTCATGGTTGTATAGTTGGATTGTCTCAGTCCGTCTTTTGTCTTCCGAGAGAGGGGCAGTTCACTGAATTTCTTGCACCCGACGTACCCAGAGAAGGACTTCCCGTCGATTTGACCTATCACCGGACCGTCGGAACGCAACGGCGGTAGCGATAACGGGTTGGAACCCGGGTCGGGTTTCCCGAATTCGATCCATGATTCGAGCAATTCGATCTCTTTGACCTCTGAAACTCGTTTTTGCTTGCAGAAATCTTGTCGTCGTCTCATCTTGGAGGGTCCTATTAGGATCCTAAAGCCATTAACGTATTTGCTAATACTACTTCTACTTTGTTAACAAAATTTAGGGTTTTTCAAGAATTTAGGTTTTTATAATAATATTGTATTTATAGTAGGCCTTTGTGCAGGTAAGTAGCCTTCTTCGATTAATGTAATAAAATTCCAGTTTCTCTACTTCTACTTTGTTAACAAAATACTTACATAAAACGAAAATTGAAAATAAGGAGCTATTTTTTCTCTTCCTTTTTAACCACTTTTTGTTTTTTCTTTATAACTTAATTAAGTATTTAATTTTGTATAAATTAATTATGAATCAAATAAAACAACCTTAACTGCCCAAAAATATAAATGGCAAATTTCAGACTATCTATCATGTTGGGGAAAAAAAAAAAATCTAAACACATCTAATTTTGACATTATTTTGTTATTTTGTATAAAATTATTATTCTACTAATATTAATTTTTAAGTATTGTTTAAAGTTTTGCCATCACTTTATTTTTTCTAAGACTTCAAGTCTCTATCTTCAATTTTAAGAAAGTGTAATTTTGGTGGTACTGGCCCAATGATTAATGGGCCTTTTCAAGTAAAAATTTGAATCTTGGAAAAATTAAATGTGACATGTAATTTAATTGCACAAAATTCTTGGTTTATAAGTGATTACAAGTATTGAAAATTTATTTTCCGATCTTATGTGCATATGTCACGGGGTATTATTATATTTTAGTGTCTCAAATACATGGTATTTCAGTTGTCATCATAAAAATAAAAAAATAAAAAAAATTTATGGATTGTTGCTGATATAATTTGCAAAGTTGGACTCAATTACGTGGCCTTATGGCTACAAAACTTACTGGGATCACCAACTAATTGATCATTTAAGAGAATCTCATTTCCCAATATGTTTTTATTTTTTTGAAATTAAGATCTGAATATGTATTTTATTCACCCAAAATAAATAAATAAACATGCATGTTCTGAATTACAATCTTATTGAACATCACAAAAGTACAAAAGCGAGTTGAGAGAGAAACTTGGTGACAACAAAAATCTATCATATTCACATCTAAATTCACCATATATATATATATGTGTGCATATGTATATCAGCATATAGAATAAACTGAAAATGATGGATTCACGACAGGCATGGAACTTAGATCCCCAAAAAAGGCTAGATTCAAGGGTTGTGCTTCACACCAGTAACCCTGTGCCTGGAAACAAATCGATTAAACAAGGCTAATGCGTTACTAGTGACCTGTGCCAAATTGAGGACCTTCGCTTTAATTGTAGCCCTTTGTTTCCCGCCCATTGCATACCCCGAAAACCCATCAATACAAGTGGTTGCATCGGTGAGCGCAGTGCTAAGCCAAGTCTGGACATTGTTGGTGTGCCACATGAAATCGTTGGCTCCGGCTCGACCCATTCGTCGCAGCTCTTTAATCGATTGTGTTAACTGGTCCACACCGTCATTAATTTGATCTAAACAATCTTTAACGACTTGGTACTCTTTGGCCTTGGTTTGTTCGAGTTGCGTAGCCACTTCAGTCACATAAGCCCTTGTGTACCTGGCCCTCACTAGGCTCACTGTCAATGCCACTTGAGCCAATTCTTGTGGGTTTGGTGTACTTGTGTTCACATAGTTGTTGGAAAGGCACTGCACGCATAGGTTGAAGTATCGGGTGGCCTGGCATTGTGCCTCGATGAAAGCCCTGGCCCGGGAACCGCGATGGAAAGCCGGCTCGGGCACACCGGTGACACAGGAGATGGAGAGAAGGAGAAGTAGAACACAGAGGCTGATTTTTGCCATGTATGTGAGCAAATGGAGATTACTTGTGTTTGAGATTGAGACATGTGAAGAGGGTGGTTTGGTTTATATAGAGGCTGGCAAAGTCCTCTCTGTATAATTTAGCCTTAAGGTGGACTGTATTTGCATTAATCACACCTTATTATCTCTATTATTATCACTTCTATAAGTAATCACGTGCAGTGAGATTCAAAGAACTAGATGGTCAGATTCGGATGAAATCAATAAAAATTAAATAATGTTTCATAATATGTCTTACAACCATCTCAATTTTCAAAAAGAATAAATCTGATGATTTACGTTTCATTGTCTTTGTTTTGACTTCATCAAAGAACTCTGACCCTACGATGAGTGGAATCCTATTGATTTGCCCAAAATTATAATGATAAATGCAATAGAGTAAACATGTGATAAACTTTTGACCCAAGAAGAAAGTTGGAAGGTTAGCATTTTAAAATTAGGGGCTTATGGTCTTGACCGTTTGACGCTGAACATGCTCATCAATGTCCACGCTCACTTGTCTTCTGCAAAATTATATATTAATGGGGAGATGGTTCAGCCAACATAATCCTTGGATTAAGGCAATGAAATTCTAGAATCACGTGTTCAAATCTCTCTACATATAGATATGTGTATATATATATATATACATATATATCTAAGATTTGGCCAATGTGCAATGGTGACATCTCATCAATCATATGAGATTGGAGTGGCCTTTCAGCAAATACCAAATTCACAAAATCAATCAAAGTGCACCTTTTTGCATTGTGAGTTCTCTGGGGAATTTTGTAATTGGGCCATGTGTATGTTATCTAATTCATCTGCCTTTCATATTTATACTTATTTTGTTTCTCTTCAAATAATGTATACTAATATAACTAAAATATAGTCCAGCTAGCTTTTCTTAAACCGACCACTATTACAAGTCCAACAATGGCCTTGATTTGGTTTCATGTGCTCAAACTTGGATCAACACATGCCATTGTCAGCGGCTTAAGAAACTATGAGGCCCTTTTGTGAGCAATAAGTGAAGTAAATTCATGAAATCACATCACAGAAGAAGTCAGTCAACCAAGATGAACAGCTTTAACAGTTCGGTTTAATAGTTCAACTGGTAAAGCAAACACACATTCTTCAGCCCACTCGAACCCTTCCCCTCTTCTTTGAGAATTGAGAGGTTATACCGATAGGCCAAAGACAATGTTTCATAGAGAACCAAAGCCAAGACAAATTAAGACAGATCATGAAAACGGCAGAGAAATTGATTCTAAAATGACATTGAATGATGTGAAAAAATAAGAAAAAGCTATTTGGAAGCATAGAATTCTCCTCTAAACTGCTGACTTAATGCACCTTAAGACTCCATAAGGTGCAAGGTCTCAATTACAAAGAGTCCAAAACCATAACTAAGCTACATTATGAACAATTAAACAAACTGAAAAACAACCCTTGAATGAACTGAAAAAACTCAAACCCAATAATACTACAGTAGTATAGCAAATAATAATAGTTCTAATAACAATATGTATTCAAATATTATACTATCACATTCTACACCCCAATCTAGTGTAAGAATTTTTTAGTTAATTATAATCAAGAATATAGGGTGTGCATGTGTGAAACTGTCATATACCACAAATACAAACCGCTGCTGTGGGTGTGTGGATTGCACAACACAATTATATCAGATATCTAAATTTTTTGTGAGAATATCCAAATCAAATATGCAGAGTTGACCATCCTCTCGTCGAAACAAGTTTGTGGGCGTGTGAGAGTGGGTGAATTAGATCTGAATTTGACAGCCAGATTGTCATACTAACAGTAAAAAAATGTGCTAATCAACAAACAAAGAGGCGTATTCTGCAGTAACAAATAGACCTTCCTAGAACTTCAAGATGGATTTACCTGTAATTCTCCCCACATTGACTACAGCTGAAATATATTAGCAGCAAACCGATAAACAAGAACTCCTAAAATTTAACAGATCTTAATCAGAACCGTCCTCTCTGTGAGGCCATTGAGTAAAAGTCTCTTATCAATCTGCCACTCTGGTACATATAAATAAATCCTCAAGTTTCATGTGAATAGCTCTTATATGAACGAAATAACTAAAGACCAGAAATTTAAATTTTAATCTGAGATTAAAGTCCCAAACTTGCCAAAAGAACTAAATGAAGTGCATTATAGAGCCTACAAAGTACAACCTGCTAAACCGTGATGGAATGTTGACTTAAGGGGACCTCACAATTGATGACATTTATAATTTAACGGAACTTGCATCCAGTGATCATGAAGTCTTTTGTTAATGAAGGTTTCAAATGCAACACTTCTCTTCAAAGTATAGAATTAAACATTCAGATTGTTCAATTGGAATCTGATATCGCTATGGTTTCAGAAATTCATGATGGATATGTGAATGTGTGTTTTGCCACTCTAAACTGACTGCTTGATAACATTGTTGTTATGGAGCTTTCTCTTCCCCTAAAATTTTCAACTAAAGTGCGAGAGTTTCCCTGTAGGCCATCTAGGGATGCATATAAACTGCTCCTTTTTCCTGCAGCGGGGAAGATTTGGAAGCTACTTATACCACCAGCCGGCATAGCTTAAAAACGAAAGAACTCATATGAACTGCTATGAACTACCACCATCACCTCACCTCTCAGGATAGTTTCGTGGAAAAATGTGAAAATAGTGCATAATCAAAAGGTTTGTCTCATTCTCTCAAAGGTGAAAAGAGAAAACTAGAGTTTCTAACTAGGGCAATTACTACATCTGATTAATAAAGGTTTATTAAATAGGGCTATTAATTCCTAGGTTATTAAATAGGGCTATTAATTCCTAGGTTATTAAATAGAGCTATTTATAAAGGTTTATTAACTAGGGCTATTAATTTACAAATTATTTCAATGACATTAAGCTACCTGTAAAATCACAGAGAGAGAGTCTGTTCTAAAGAAAGCAGCGGTGTCCAACTCTCAAGGGATTCACCAAATCATGTTATTTTAGACATTATGCCCAAAATGACATGGTGCAAGTGATTTCGGAAAGATTTTAAATTCCTGGAAAACAGACAAAAAGAACCTCCAAATACCAAGAATTGTCAATTCCTACCCTTGAAATCCTTTGAAAAGAAAACCACCTTTAAAAAGCCAGAAAATTGGCAGTCTGATTTATAGCAGACCATGACTGCCTCTAAATTTTGCAATGACCAAGTGTAAAGAGTTCAATCAAGCCAATAATTGCTGGACAGTACAAATCTAATTAATTTGTAACTTATGAACACAATGGTTTTGCATAGATAGAACATCATCATGTGAATACAGACCATCTGCTCACGCACAGAGAGATTAAGATGCTTGGGCGGGAAATGAACAGCATATTCCATTTTAAACAAACATATAACAAGAAGCACAACAAATACAACAACAACTGCAATAATATATTTTAGCAAAGCCAACGTAAAGGATTAAACACACTAGATACATACACATTTTGGTGATAGTTCAGTCTATAGAATCAGAAGTCATTCAGCAACCTTCACGCCTGTTAGATAAACTCGGCACTGGATCACACTGCCCCCAATCCAAAATCCAGGCATAACCATTAGCCCGACCTTAGGCTTTTGATCATCTTCATCCATAACCACATTTTTCACCACACTTTCCATATAGACCTCTGAGAATTCGCTTCCCCTCTTGACCTGAAAGACCTTAACTGAAGGATCAAAAGAGTAGGCCAACCTGTGCAGAAGCCAGATTGACTTGGCCAGTTTCAGAAAAGCCTGGTAGAAAGGGGTCCTTGGATGTCCACCCCCCATGATATAGTTCCGCTGATCTAAGTTTCCAAAAAATGAAGCCTCCATCTTTGGATGAACTACTACTGGATACTTGCTCCGACAAAATATCCCAAAATCAGAATCTGGATTTTGGCCCACTGCGTCCAGTGGATCCATTTCTCTTAGGGCAAGATATTGGTGAAATAAACTTTCTTTAGTGACTGTAGGATTTTCTTGTTTGACAGAGAAGCTTACTTGCTGAAACCCGCTGAACATTCTTTGGCATATATGGGATTCAAATGCGTATTTTTTGTGAGCTCTTTTTGCATAAACGACATCAGGTTCTATGGAGTTTGCTGCTGCATCGAGGTCCCACCCAGCTGCTTTCATCATGTTAATCAATGGCTTAGAAAAATCATGAATGGCTCTATAAGCAGTTTCTACAGCTGATGTGAAAAGATCGGGGTTTAAATCCACGGGAGAAAAGCCATTTTGTTCACCTGAGCTTCCTGATTCTTTGGCAGACAAACCCCTTAGTTTGAGATTCTTCTCCAGTTTAGTCCGCTTCAGGTTTGCATCCTGGATCTGCTGCTGCAACTGAAGAATCTCAGAATCTTTATTCTGGATTTCAGACTGGAATTTCTTAACCATGACCTCATAGGTTTTCAACAGGCTCTGCTGTTCTTGGATCTCTGCAGCTAAGCGAGAGTCCTGAGGAGAAACACATGCGGGTTTGGGGTTGTTCTCCCTGTAAAAATGCTTGAGTTCAGAGAGAGTCTTCAGTTCTGAAATAACAAGTTTATCAGCCTCTTGGATTTTATCAGGGTCATAAGGAGTATGTGCAGCTTGGAGCTGGATGTAGGCCGACTTTAGGGAGGAGAGATTTGTAAAAATCTTTGATATCAGGGTTTCCACTGCCCCTGGATTCTGATTTGTTGCCTCTTCCATGGGTTGAGGGTGGACTTTCTGGTTATTGCTGTCACGGAGTTGGGTGTCTCTAGTTCCAGTGGGTTGCATAGCTACTTACAATGAAAGGGCAGCCAAACAAGTTTTCTTCAAAGAAACAAACGATAATGCATAACCTGAAAACTCCCAGAAAATCGTAAATGGCATCTGTCAGAAAGTGAAGAGATTTGTAGAGCAAAAACAAAACAGATCATAAGTAGGATCACAGAATGCCTGTTCCAAACGAGTACACAACAGTAAGGGAAAAAAAAAAAAAAAAAAAAGAGAGAGAAATAATTTATAAAATCTGTGAAACTGAATTTTAGGGTTGAAATCTCGTGGCTCAGAAAGATCCGTGTGTTCTAATTCATCCCTAGTCGAAATCTTGTACTCACACGAAGGTTTGACATTTATATCGAAAACTGTTTCTTTTAAGTGTTGAAAAAACTAGGCCTGCCGGTCCTGATTGGTTCAGCTCTCTAAAAACAGTTCACAAGAACGCAGAAAACTGTTTCCAGAGAATTAGAAAACACAGTTCTCGAAAAAGTGACGTACTCCCCCCCCAATCAAGTTGGAAAAGAGACGTTTCTTTAACTGAGTTTTCAGAAACAGTCAACCAACCAGATTTTTTACAGTTTTCGGTTTTCAGTTCCCAGAAAACAGAAAAGTGAACCAAGTATTTATTGTTACCTTATCCTGTTAAGCATGTAATCAGATATCATTTGTGGTTATAAAAATACAAGCCAGGAAAGAGAGAAACTTTAGGAAAGTAGGCTGCATGGTTATGATAAGTGTAACAAAGCAGAGAACACAAATTAGGGATGAAGTTTAACGTGTTCAAACACATTAAACTTGGGCTTGAGAGCAACATACTGGTGACATGAAATAGCGGATACATTAGAGAGAGGACCATCTGGGAGCTGTAACTTGTGGAACTGTGAGAAACAACCTCCAACTCCAGTATGAGCTATTTATCAAAAGACTAAACACAAAGCCTTTAGCTCAAGTAGTATCTCCTCGTCCTTCCATACGGGAGGTTGAGGGTTCAAGTTCTCGTTGGGGTGTCTTGTGTGTGTATGTTATCACTTACCAAAAAATAAAAATCAAACAAGTTCTAAATTACCAAAAATATATTATCAGAGACTGTGTCCAGAGCCATGATTTTATTCCATCTAAACGTGGCAATGTTGTTCAAATTCTAATGGAAACTAAGAGGGTGGAGTAGAGCTTTTCAAGTAATCCAAATAGGAAGGATCTTGAAGAGGGTTATGAGTGAGATCCCAACGGACAGAAAAAGCACAACACCTTAATAAAATCCAAATCTTTCTCGATAATGAACACCAGCAGAAATGGAATATTGTTCAGGTAGCAGGAAATGGTGACAAGGAAATAACAACACAAAATGTGAGGAAAAAAAAATAATTTTAGGATAGAAATTCAGAAAATCACAATCTCATTTCCACATCTAAAAAAACTTCATACGGACATCATGCAGAAATGGACTATTGTTCAGGTAGCAAGAAATGGTGGCAAGGCAATAACAACAAAATTCTGTGAGGAAAAAAAAAATTTAATTTTAGGATAGAATTTCAGACAATCATAACCTCATTTCCACATTTAAGATAAACTTCATAAAGACATCCTGAATATAAAGTGGAAGACATGATCCTCTCCTCTGGATTGGTTCATAAATTAGAAATGAATACAATCCCAATAGGCAAGATATTAACTTTTTTTTAAAGCAAAAAAAATCAATATTTCTCTTGAGGGATTTTTCCATACTGCTCCTCTTATTTCTTTAATACAGAGAGCTTTGATGGTGTCAACCAATTCATTCAAAGTGACACGCACTTAGTTCAAAGCAAGAAATTTTAGTGAATTAAACAACCGCCAGCAGAAGCAGGCACATAAACCAGCTACACTAGATGTATTCTCATTTTCAAGTTATCCAGCTCACTAAACTACTTAACTCAAAGCAGGAAATAGGCTTACGAAGAAATAAGTTATTGGGTGCATTTGATAGAATGGAGAAGCTTTTTACATGAAAAAAAAAAAATACATTAAACTACTAAACCTAACCCCCCCCAAAGAAAAAAAAAAAACAAATATTATAGTACCAGCAACAAATGGCACTAATACATGTAGAGGAAGTCAAAAGAACCGCCACCGCCCATGTCATATATCACAAGAGGGACAAACTGCCCTACCTACAAAAATCGCATACCGGCAATGGTTTGTATCCAGCAAACATAATACCCTTCAACCTATAAACAAAAACAACAAAAATCAATTAACTAATTTTTTAACAAATTTTAAAAACAAACAAGTAAACCCAATCCTAAGGCACGAGTAAACATGTGCTATCAAACTCTGGAATTATATTGGTTTTTTAAAACAAAAATAAAGTATTCAATAAATTTTTGGAATAAAAAAAGAAAAAGAAAAGAAAAAAACTATATTAGGCAGCTTCCTTGTACTAAATATATACTTCTTGGTAACTTGTTCATTTTCTACAAGAGTTAAAATGCATTTCAGCCATTTATGCATAACATATATGACAACAAGCTCTTCCATAAGGACAAAAGGAGATATTTTAAATGTTTGCAACGACATCTAGATATCATGAGTTAGGTTGTAGAAGCACCCACAAATTAAATTGCCCAATAGGTTTTATATATGATTTTATGTACAAATCAATCACTATAAATGAGGCAATGACCCAAAAAATAAATAAATAAATAAAACGAATATAAAATAAAAGAATCTGTTGCATTGCCATGTTATGAATATTGATATCAATCTACTTATCAAAAAAAAAAATGAATATTGATATCAATCTACTTCCAAGTAATTTTTTGACCGCAATGGAAACAGAGAAAAGAAATTCACAAGAAGAAATTGATTTAAAATGAAAGTTTTCCCAACAAAGACTGCAGCCAGTTTATGTTAAAGAGCAACATTGTCATGGAAGCAAATCAGACCGAGAAAGGGAGAAAGAGGGAGGGGGATGGTAAATGGAGCAATTGTTTGTGCTGGTCAAGTAATCAGAGAATAGATGCCCAAACCATAGCATATACAACAGCAGGACCCTTGTAATATACATGTCCCAATAATAACTATTATTTTGGGCCACTTCATGGCCCAACACTCTAATCTAGTTTTATAGTTTATTAAGTTTTATTAAAAATAATTGTGAATGCCACTTCGAGTTGGAAACTTGCAATCCACTCAGGGTTATCAAATGCCCAAGGCGCACTTAGGTGCTAGAGATCCTTTGGAGCCTAGGCGCAAAGTGAGGTACGCACCTGACAGAAGCGAGGTGCACAATTGAAAAATTAAATTACTATTAAAGCATATTCATATTCCATATTAAAGGCGCAAATGTTGTCAAAGGCAAACCTAGCCATACAACAAGCACAAGTGTAGCGCCTGTATGAGCCTGGAGCCTTGGCGTGCCTTTAACAACACTAAATCCACTTATGTACGTTTCTAGCTTTTCTAAATCTACTTTGGTTGTCTTTGTTTTTTCCATTACCAACAACACTTGCCCATATAGCTTCTTTGAGTTCCAGTCCCCTCATGTAGGTTTCTGGTTTTCTAAATCTAGTATGGTAATTTTTGCTTCTTTTCTTCTTGTTCCTTCTTAACAAGGGTAAGTGCATCTGCCCTTGTTAGTATGTTAACAGACTGTGTCCTTCACTCATCGTCAAAGCTACAAATTGTTGTCCTCCATTTCAGGGTAGACCCTGAACCATTACCCACCACTGGAACTTCCAATTTTTGGAGTTCCCTGTATCTACAATGCTACCTTTCCAGAACATGGTGCGAGTTTATTGCTTTTACAATGCATTCGGTTACGATTTTAGCTATCCAACAACTAAATAAATCTTGCCTTTGTCAACCTTCCGAAAAATTATAAAGCAAGATATCAAAACCTCAAAAAAAGTCAACATTCGGACAACCCTGAGTAATTATTCATAGCTCGTTCTTAAATGTCAGTTCTAATCAATCGAATTTCATAACTTTGACAATCTGCTAATCACCATCCACAAAATAACATTAGTTTATACCCAAAAGTGTTAGCAAACGAAAGTATAATCGGAAAAAAGGGCAAATTTGGACAGAATCTGCAATCTTTTGCGAAACCTAATTACAGCTGAATAAAACCCAAAAAACGAACGCGATGGATTTGCATTCATTAATTGCAATCAATATTATATCGTGTGAAGAAGAGAAATATGAAGATGATGAGGTAGTGGTGGATGAATACCTGATCGGAGTTATCGCCGGAGCGTCACTAGAGAAGTAGGAAACGCAAAACAGTTGTAGTTGCCGAGCAGCAGCGATTTGCGAGAGAGGCCTATTCTCAGGTTCCACAAAAGTGAACCCTAACATGGGACAGGACAAAGATTCTTTTTCTTTTTCATACTTTTGCTTCTACATGCTAGTATGTATTATTGTTTTTAATTTTTTTTTTTTTTTGACAGGACAAAGATTCTTTTTCTTTTTCATACTTTTGCTTCTACATGCTAGTATGTATTATTGTTTTTTAAAAAAAAAAAAGAAGAAGGTGAAAAAAATTGACGGGGACAACCTTGAAATAGTTTCAAACTACCCTTAAAAAAATAAAAAATAATAGAAACATTAATGCGTATTTTAACTAAAAATTGGTCAGGCTTCTCTTTCGATTATTATCAAGCTAACATAACATAAAAAAAAGAATTACGTATGTTATGTAAATAAATAAAATTTTAGTTGGAAAAACCAGAATGTATTGAGTGTTTTATCATAATTTTGTGGGAGCATTATTGAAATTTTAACAAATTTTAAGATTTGTGACATAAAACTGTCCCCAAATAATTCTGCTATTCCTGATTACGTCTTATAATCTATCAGAATGAGTGCATGCAATCCAAGTGTCTCACATCTAATTTGTTACCTTTAAAAAATAAACTGATTCTTTATCATTTGACCTTTTGAATTGTGTATTTTTGTTCGTAAAATATTTTTTTTTATTTTTTACTATTTAGTTGTCGTAAAATATTTACGGAGAAAATAATTATTAAAATTTAATAAAAATAACTTATTTATTAATTTTTGATAAATTATTTTACATGTCCCGCTCGATGGATTGGACCTCGATCTCGACCTTGACGTAGACATTTGCCAAACACCAATAAAATAAAAATAAAAGAATATTTTACCTGAAAAAAAATTTTAAAAATAATATTTTACGTCCAAATAAACGGAGCCGTAGTGTTTATTATAGTTTAATTTGCAAGTCATAATCATGAAGCTAATCCATCCGTATTTAATCTTTAAAGGTGACAAAATGATGTTACTCTAATCCACCTACTAATATATACATATGTGTGTATAAATATATATTTACGGTTTAATGTGCAAGTCATAATCATCAAGCTAATCCATCCCGATATTAGTCCTTAATAGTGACAAAATGATGTTACTCTAACCTTGCTTATGGCGTAATTACAGGATTTGGCACCAAGGGTTTAGTGTCGTCTATTATTTTAGTCTAAGTATATAATAAGGTTATCAAAGTAGCAGTGAGTTAGCAATTAGAAAGCGTGGACACTTCTACGAAATAGTCGTACCCGTGTTGAATATCGATACTTCTTGGATACTCCTCAAATACGTATTCGACACTTTATATAGGTGATCATAAATAAAAATTAATTTTATTATTTCGGATACTTCCGAGACACTTCGTGAGCACTTTGTCACACTTTCTGAACATTTCTAACACAAATCTATTTAATAATCTTGAAAATAATATGAATACTATCACGACAAAGTAGTGAAATAATGATATATATGATATAATAATGATACATGTCAACGTATTTGTATAGTTTCATGTTCGTATCTAATATCCTGTATCTGTGCTACATAGATTTTTTTTTTTTTTAAGAGATTGGCTAAGGCTTCTAATTAAGGGCAAAGTATCGTCTTCCTTCGAAAAAATATATATACAAATGCACAAACACTCAATCAAAAGTAACTGGAAAAATTGAAAGCAATGATAAAAAAGAAATATTCAGAGGAAGGAGACCTAGATGGCTGGGAACAGCTTGTCCGTTCCATTGGGGTTTTTTACCTACATTTTATATTACACTCCCTTGTTTTAAAATAAGTATTATATTTTTTCTTTTGTCTGTCTCAAAATAATAATCTATTTTACTTTTTTAAATAAAATCTACTTTACTTTTTAAAATAAAATATTTCACATCTTTTCATATACGTCATTTGAGTTTAAAATTTCAAACTTAAAAATTTCAAACTTAAAAGGATAAATTAGACAAATAATACACGTCTCACATTTCTTCTTAAAAATTATTATTTTCTATAAACAACACTTAAATTAACACGAAGAGTGTACATTGTAACCGTAACCGGAGCCTAAGGCTTTCCTTATTTGATTTTACAAATGATCCCGATCTTTTGCCCTTGGTTTTTTTTTTTTTTTTTTTGGTTCCTATGTGTTTACTCACCTCCGTGGTGGTCAAAGTTTTATTTTTTGATCATGTGGACTGCTTATGTGTTGCTGTTGGGTCTATTGAGATTTGAGAGCATAAGGCTTTCCTTTTTTAAAAGATGGGCCCGTGGAGCCTGTGGTTTGTGGGAAAATTTTCCACCACAATATATATAACCTAGAATGTTCGCTGGGCGATAATAAGTCAAATGCGTGCAGGATAAGAGATTTGTTGGAGAGGTTCCAAACTTTACATTTTAGAACCTAATTGTTATGGTGACCAACTCTTAATCTTGGAAAACATAACTAGTTAAAAACATTTATAAAATAGATAAAAAATCATAAATGTCTTAATATTAGGGTGTAATTATGCGTCTTACCAAGTTTCGTATTGTTCGAATGATTAGATTGATCGTGAACTCGTATTTGAGTCTTGCACCCTCCTTAGGGAGGATCTAATTAAGGCCTAGGGGGCATGATGAAGAAGCAGAATAGCGGGTAGGTTACTTACCAATTCTAACCAATTGGTGAACATTTACGACTGTTCCTTTGTCCGTAACCTGTGACAAAGTAGGATACTTATATGTTCGCCACCGTCTACAATGACCCTAGGATAGGAGTCATTTCTCTTAGTTCTACCCATTGCCTTACATGGTGCTATTTATGTGAAAGATCCCCCCACTCAATAAAATATATACAAGTAATTTGTAATTTTTTTTTAGCATATATAAAAAATTATATACCGTGCCCCTTAAATTTTTGAATCATACTCTAATATATATATATTAAACCTTGCCTTCTCTGAATTGAAATCATGGCTCCGCTGCCCTCCCCTCTCCTCTAACTATCAACTCCTAACATTCTTATCATAATTTTTTTTAAAATTTAATCTGTTATAAAATTCTGATGAAATTCAAATTTAGTGTGCATGAGGGTCGGGTTAGGGTTAAACTCTGTTGCCAAACACATTTGTTCAAGCCTAACCAGAATAGTGATGGGTTTGAAATTATTAGTAATTTTTATCAATGCAAGTTGTCCTGTAATTCTCCAACGGGTGATTTCTGTAGCAGGCCCAAATTGCCTTCTAATCTCAAAGATTGGATTTTGTGATTTTGGTTGGTACCTTTAGAAATTTCACATCCACCGAAAGTCCAAACCCCAAAAGCGCTCTCTTCTTATCAAAGCCGAATGGGAAAAAGCAATGGTTTGGCTTTCACTCCCAAACGATGTGAAAAATAGCACAGAGAAGATCCAAAGCACAAGCTCTTCCACCAGTCACCATCTATCTGAATGACCTGTAAGCCAGATTCAATTTCTCTGGTTTTGTGTTTGTGTGTATGTTTTTATTTGGAGATGTATTGGGTATACAATATAAGCTCAAAACTGTCCAGTCGATTGCAATTTGTAAAGTTCATCATTTTAATTCTCTACCTATTGGGTGAAGATTTGGTTTTGAAACTGTTTGTAGAACTCAGGTGAAGTGGGGTGTTTCTTAATCCCAAGCATGATTTGTAGAACTCAGGTGAAGTAGGGTGTTTCTTAATCCCAAGCATGAACAATAGTTTATTTATTTATATTTATTTATATTTTTTTTATTGTTTTTCAATCGGTTATCATAATTGGATTTAAGAGATGTAGTAGAGCTATATAAACTAAAGGGGTGATTGGGAACCACATGGAATTGAGATTATCTGTTTACTCCTTTCGATTTGTTGTTATTATTATTATTATTTTTTTATTCCTTTAGAGAAAAAATTATGGGTTTCATTTTCTTTGGGCATTATTGTTTGTTTGCCTTGTGATTTGGTGAATTACTTACTACTAATTTTTGGATTCAAGAAATGATATATCCTAGTCAAACAATCATGATTGGTTAGTGAACTTATAATATGTGATGAATTGTTGGCTTTAAATGTGAGTCTAAGTTACTTTTGTGTTATTCAAATACTTACTCAAAAAAAAAAAAAGGCTCTTTGCGTGATTCTAGAATGCTCCACAAGGAAATTTTAGGTGGATAGAAAGTGTTTATGTAAATTCTTTTTGAGGCCGAGAATATGCTGAAATAAAAAAAGACGAAGAGAGCAACAAATTCAAGAATTACATTCTTAGGTGCATTTCTGTATTTGTTTGTACATGTATAAATGAAGCAAGTCTTTCCTCTATGCTCAATTTTTGCGTATGGTGGATGAAAAGATGGACTAACTGTTTATAGTTATGATTACAGTGTTGTATGTCACATGCTGTCTTTGAAGTATTAACATAATGTACAGTAAGTGGGATTTGGACAGCCAACCTATTTCCTGAAATCACTCTCTCCCACATAGTATCAAACATCTTATGCATGCTTTGACACATTTCTAGTGTTATTTTTCTACAATTAAGTCTAACATCCAATGTTATTTAGTATTGGATGGAAGTGTTAAATGGAGACACATAAATATGACATGCCAATAATATGCTCTAATCAGGCTGCTTTTGATCGTGTATTGAATTCAAAACCAACTCACCTTGTAGCTCTTGCTCAACATCATCATTAGCTTGCCTTAATCCCATATGAAATTATGATTGGGGTCGGCCACATGAATTTTCTTTTTCCATTATTTTCTATTATAAGCTTCATCAAAGAGATTTGACTTGAATTTTATGGTCGGCTGTCTACCTAACACCAACCCGCCTATTTTTCACATCTAGCCTTGGGAGAGTCGATTATCCTTGACTTATGATGTCTTATTCCTACTAATCTACCCCACCCTTTACAAATCGATTATCTGACAATTTGAATACAATGCAATATGAGTGAGAAAAGAAGACATGTAGCAAAAGCCCTAAATAAACAGGGCAGATCAGTAGTTGTGTATGCTAGACAAATAGGGTAAATAACCCTCCTCAAATCAAGAAGACAAGATAACCCTCCACAAATCAAGATCAATCAGCAAGATACGTGTGTATGTATATATCAATGTACCTGTTATATATAGCAAATTAGCAATCAATATATATAGTTATCAGTGTATATATCTAGAGAAAGAGGGATCAATGTGTATACATATGCAGCCATATATAAGTGCATGTGTATACATCAGTGTACCTGTTATATATAGCAATCCGTATATATATAGATATCAGTTTATGTGTATATATATGCGGCCGTATATAACTGTCTCAATTGCTAGAGTTTGCACATATATATATGTGTGTGTGTGTGTAGAGTAAAGAAAGCAAGCAACGTATTGGTGTAGTCGTCGGAGGTCTGGGCTGGAATCGCTGGAGCTCTAGGTCTGTTCAAGATTACTTGGTCTGTCCAAGAGGGGTACGATTGGAGAATTAAATGATCAGCCGTGCTGATAGCCCAATCGCCCAAATCACACCAAGCTAAAACCCTAGCTTCTGCCAAGAAAGATACCATTCCAAGTATCATAGATTGGCTTATAGGAGAGATGGGTTATAATAAAAAAGAATGGAAAAAGAGAATTCTTGTGGACGACCCTATTTACATGGGATTAAAGCAAGGGATGATGATGAAAGAAGAAAAATAAAGAATCCTCAGTACGAAAAACTGCTGAATGTATAGAATTATGTAGTTTTCCACATGGCTGAAGAACTATTCATAGTCCACAACCAGTGTTGTTAAAGGCGCGCCTAGGCTGCAGGCTCATACAAGTGCCTGTTGTGTGCCTAGGTGCGGCTTTGACAACATTTGATTCTCTAATAGTAATTTAGTTTTTTCATTGTGCGCTTTACTTCACTTAGGCGCGCACCTTGCCTTGCGCCTAGGCTCCAAAGGACCTCTACCGCCTTAGTGCGCCTTGGGCCTTTTATAACACTGTCCACAAGCTCTAGCAATTTTTAGTTGGGGGGCATAAATGTTAACAGATGAGAAGAATGGCATTTGCCTATTGGGTTTCGTGTGGAAAGTTACAATAATTGTGATTCACGCACTTCAGTCCTTAGGTGGAGTGTTAACCATATTAGTCTTTTTCTAAAAGAGCACTAGATTTCATTTATGTGACAGGGGAAACAAACTAGCTACAATTTACCCAAGAGGTTCTTGGTCATGGTATAGATGCCTGGTGTGCTGCATTTTATTTTATACCTTTCTATCACTTCTTTTTTTTAAAGTGTCTGCTTGTCTTTTTTCTTCCTTTTTTTAGTTTTTTGGCAGGGGAAGGCAGCTAAAGGTTGGGTGGCCCTGTTTTCAATCATCTGTCATCACTTCCAATCGGAATATACTGCTACTATATTTATACTTTTGTAATTTATGCGACAAAAGGGAACTTTAAAACCTTCTTGAGAGGGGACACTCCTTGTTTGTGAAAGATTATAAAAACCCAAATTAGTGAAATTTTGTCTATGAATATAATTTGATTTTATACCACTGAGTAGGCAGATATTATTTAATTATATTAGGATATCATCACTTTCTATAATTTTCTGGTTGTCTGCTGTTTCACTTTCTGCTGCCCTTTGATAGTTATCATACATCATCATAAATTTTCATTTGCAGGTTTCCATATGGTAATGGCAACTAAAATGCCATCGTCTGTCTATTCAGCAAATGCTGAACTTCCAGCTCCTAGTTGTTGCGGATCAAGATCTCTCACTTGGGCCCTTGTCGATTGCATCCACAAGACTGCTTTTGGCTTTCGCAAGGGACTGCATTCTCAGCTTCATTTATTTCATGCAGCTCAACCTTCTTTTGCCAATAATTCCAAGTAACTATACCCATTGACTTGTTACTCCTTTTTTTTTTTTTTCTATCTTTGGTTTAATAAGCATCAAAAGTCAAAACAGGGACATAACTATTAACAGACACGATAGGGGTGTTCTCCCCATCATGCCTGAAAAAGAATAATAACCAAAATCTCTAGAAGATAAGTGCAACAAGGAAGAGTTTGTCCCACATCGGATCCGGATGGGAGAGGGATTGGGTATATATGGGTTGGGTGTTAGCCCCACCTAATAGCTTAGGTTTTTTGGTACGGCTGATCACGGATCGGATCGGTTCAGTTTGGGGGTAAAGTTCAATCCAATTCGGTCCTCACGGATTGGTGAAATTTGAAACTAAACCGATCCGCGGGGACCTTCAGTCCGGACCAAACCGATACGTGAAATAACGGATCGGTTCGGTTCGGTTTCAACAGATTGGGCTTTTTAAACAGCCCAATATGATTACACTTTATGACCCATTAAAATCTCAAATTAGTAATTAAAAACCTATAATGACTAATGACTTTGGCGACCTAGGGTTAACTTAAAGTCTTAAATAATGAATAAAAAAAAAAAATAGAAATACAGTAAGTATATATATATATATATATATATATAATTAAGGTAATGAATTGGATTGGTTCGGTTACGTTAACCGACAACGAATAACGGATTACTATTTTTCTAAACCATCACCGAACCACTGTTTGGTTAATGGATTGCTATTTTTCTAAACCATCATCGAACCGAACCACACGGATCGGATTGGTTCGGACCAGATTGACGGATTATTTGCTCACCCTTATTTTTTGGTAAATGGGCAAGCACCCACCCGTTACAGTTGGTATTAGAGTTAGACCCAGACCCATTCCTTGATCCAGTGTCACGCCAAGCGCCAGGCCCGGAGGGCATTCGGGTGGTCAACCTGAGTAGGCAGGGTGGACCAACCGACAACGAGGGAGTTGCGAGTTCGGGTCGCACGTTACAATAAGCCTCCCATAAATAGTGTTATAAAATAGTAAAAATATTTAACATGAGGCCCCTCCAAAATTGTGTAAAATTCCTGAAAAATGGGCCTCCTATAAATACTGAGTCACAATATACTAAAATGATTTAATATGTGCCCCCAAAACTTATAAAAATTTCAATTTGAGTAAGACTCTCGAGTCTTGTTTTTGAAAATCTACATTTGAAGGAGCAGGACAAAATTTCGAATACAACTACTGTACCTATTATTCTTTTTATTTTGTGTACTTGGCAAGTTATGAAATGCTTTTGCTTTATAAAGAATCTTCTTAGATTCACCCTGGGAGATTCTATTATTAGGAAAAATATTACGTTCTATAATTTTTGTAACCGTTATTTTTTTTACTAATTCAGTTCCTCCAATTTAATTTTTTTGGATCCACCCCTGCATCAAAAGACTGTTGTGGGCCCTGTGGCATACTGGATTGTTTGCTAAAGCTATCCTCATAATATGAAATTTGTCCATAATCAGAAGTTTCCGTTTTCAAATTGTATAGGAAATTGGCCTGGTCTATTAGGAGCAGTGCAGATGGCAGCAGATTGGATCCTTCTCCTACAAATAACATCAACGGAGGGACCCGGCTTAATAGGGCTATCCAAGCTTTCCGTATTAAATTACTTGCAAGAATCAAAGAGTTAAGGAGAGGTCTTCCAATGAAATTACTGTTTTTCTTAGTGGGCTTTTATTGTGCAACTGCCTTCGCCACTGTTATAGGGCAAACAGGTGATTGGGATATTCTGTCCGCTGCTTTGGCCGTGGCTATAGTGGAGGGAATTGGGGCCCTTATGTATAAGGCTTCTCTTCCTTTATTCGGTAAGGCTAGGAGACTGGTCACTATGTTCAATTATTGGAAGGCTGGGCTTTCTATGGGTCTTTTCCTGGATTCGTTTAAGTACGAAATGGATAACATTATTGGGTTGAATAACCCCATTGATTTTGAAATAGATCTGTTCCCTATATTCTTGTAACATTGTGCTCTCTATAATGCTATTGAATGATTTGGAGGTGTACAAGCATTATAAGGGCTGGTCAGGACTTGTGAGGACTTTAATGCACCCGCAGGAGCAACATGGTACATGTTTAAAGGCCTACAAGTAAAAGAAGGATGCCAAAAGAATTTGGGGATGAGAAAGTGAGAGAAGACCTACCAAGTTAATGGTTTTTTTTATGGCTATTGAAAGAGTGGAATGACAAGCAGTTAGTCAAGTTTATATAAACATGTCAGCAGTTTTTTCGTTGTCATAGATGCCTGCTGGCATTGTCCGAGGCATTTTATAGTCGGTATGTTATCATGGGTACTTTGCCATCAGGATCTAATCCAATTTGGGATGCCAGGAGAATAGTTACTTCATGCTGTTCTTAAACATGATTCATCTTCCTGAAACTGTTTGATTGGTATCGTTCCTCTTTCCATAACTTCCTTCAACAGATCAAGGTATATAGCTGCCCAACTATTGGTAATCAAACTCAAGGAAGGGTGACTATATATATTGTGAGCATCTTGCTTAAAGTGGGACTTAATTGTGGGGAATCAAATGTTCAGTGTCTTTGATATGCCAACTTTAGAAGATGTTAATTCAATATCTATGTTCAGTCGGAGCTTGAGAAGATACAACATCTCCAGCCTATATTAGAGTTCTCTTAGCATTTGGTGCAAATGTAAGGCTGCGGATGATGGTGCCATCTATAGATTATCCTACATTTCCATCTGCGGTTCAACCCAACAAAACCCTTTTCTCAACTATTTAGAGTCGGCATATCAGATTTCCTTCTCTCCCAAAAGAATGCCAGAATTACTACTGCTGCTTTGATTTCTATTTTCCAGCAAACAGGCTTCTGGAAGGAATTATTGTCGGTTTACGGAGCAACTGTATGATTCAGTTTTCTCCATTGTCACATCTCAGTATGATTCAGTTATTTTCATTGTCAGATATCAGTTTGTTGGTGACTCATATTTTTCATTTCAAGTTTTCAAGAATGCTTCTATTCGTTTCTGGTTGTTTATTTGAACTATTTCCAGAGTTATTAGTACAGTGGAAACTCATTTAAAAGGCTTCATCTCACTCCAACCTAAACCTTTCACAAGTTTCACTTCTTCCACATACGAGCTTTGAACATGAATAATTATGCTTGCATCCAGTCAATTTGACACAAACGCATATATACATAATTGCAAGCTTGATAAATTGTACATGAGTTATATGGAGTGAGATTTTCCTGCATTAAAGCTTGAAAGTATATATGCCATATTTTGGTGTCAACTTTAGTAAACCAGCTTGGGTTTCATCTATTGCACACAAAAAACTGACACACGGTAGCTTCCTGAGGACGTTGATACTTCATTAACGTAATTGTGAAGTAGTAATGAAACTCAAAGAGATAACTCAGACATGTATGATGATTAAGAAATTTGCATGAAGGCCACTCTTCTTGACTTGACAATCAATGCTCATAAGCAGCAATCCTTGTTGCATTGCAAATTTACAAATTAACTAATATTAGGTATTGTGAAAAAAATAATAATAATAATAATAACTAACCCTTTGATTGTGGACAAGAAAGAAGGAAAATTCAAAGAAAATTTACAGTAGTAAGTCAGGAGATGTACAATACAGCCATACAGGCAAGAACTTACCAAATACTAAACCATATGGAAAAAGTGCATTTGTCCAATCAATGTAATGATGTATTGGAATTGTGTTGAAACTGTGCTGAGAAGATGAAAAATAGGTCAGCTTAGGTTAACGATGTTATCTGAATCATGCATCAACACCAGGGCCTGGATATGCAGGTAGGCTCATTATCCGCTTGTCAAGAACTGGACCTCCAACTGTAAAATGATACAGGCTCTGAAAGTTTGCCCCTTTCAGTCCAAGAACCTCATGCACTGCCAAAGATCAACAAAAGAAAATTTTAGTTGCGCTAACATTTGAGCCATGTGTATGCAACATGCGAGACATTGAAACTACTATGGTCCATTGCACATTCTATCACACAAGAAAATAGATCTATGGTCCATTGCACATTCTATCACACAGGCAAATAGATCTATGGTGACCTAGGCTTAGGCTTGTTACACGTAATTATTTGGTTGTAATCTTGAGCTAACTTTTCAAAGTGAATTTGTCCTTCCCTCTATTGGAACTGCTGCACATGCGTGACCATGAATGTCAAGAGTGGTAGACGAAATTGAAGACCTTGAAGTAGGAATAGGAAGTGAGAGAGTTAAGGTTGATGTGGCACAGTTAAAACTCGTTAAATTATCACTTGACCTTTTATTTCTTTAATGAAAATAAATAAACATGAATAATTTGAAAAGTATTTGAAATATTGGTCTGATAACCGTCTCTAAATGTAGGAGACTAGCTGGTCTTTTATATATTAATAGATGCTTCACGGTCTACAATGAGACAGATGCAAGGACAAGGAGAAGACGAAAAGTAAGGTGGGTTGAAACAACACAAAATGTTGACTCCAAATAGTTGGGAGAAGGTTGGTTAGGGTTGTGGCTCACTTGTAGATTTTAGGTCTGCCTTGAACTGATTCATGGTTATAACTCGTCTGTCACACTAGAATAATAATCTATACTAGGAAGCAGCAAATAATAAAGAGTTTAGAAAATAAAAATTTTCCATGTTGAAACACTAACTCAATAGGTCCTGCTTCCTTGTTTGGTAGGCATCATACCAATTTTTTTTTTTATTAAAAAAAAATTACCACAGATCCTTCCCTTCATTGCATCTGGATGAAAAATAGGAAGGAAGGTATAAGGATATTCCTCAAACACATTACATGAAAAGGCCCATTTTGTTTTCCATGTGATGAACCTGGAAAGGGGCGAACAAGTGTCAACTTGGGATCATGTCAAGCAGTTGGCCTTTCAGGAGATCTACTTCAGCATTTTGGCTCATAGATGCTTTGATCATGAAGTGACACTAATATATAATCTATCAACTCTGAGAATGAAACTTTATTAATGGTGTCTCCTTGTAAAAAATAAAAATAAAATAAAGGGATCCCTGTCAAGTTAGAAATTTATAAGTGATTATAAAGGGAGCATCAGATATATCTTCAAAATGATGCTATTTCGGAGTTTAGAGCTGTCAATGTAGCTGCTTCACATGCTTCAGGCTTCTAAGGGAGTAGTGCCAGTTGCTTTTCAGAGACTGAAAATTGTAAGTGCAACTCTTGGGTAGAACGTTTGACATGACTCAATGATTGCAATTTCTTAAGAATTTGGGAGTGACTTTTGCGGGCATAGTCCATGATGATTAGACAATATCTTTATGGGAGAAAATTTTAAGATTGTCTGTTCCACAACCAAAGATTTCTGAGTTCTCAAAGGCTGGAGATCTCTATCATCCAAGATGGTGCTCCATGACTTCGGCTGTTTGTGAGGTCAGCTCTTGAAAACTAAGTTCTTGTGATGTGCCAACTGGTGAGGAAGAACTACATAGTTCTACTATAGAGCAGTTACACTTCAAATAATAAATCGTCTCATCCATTACTTGCTTACCTAAATAATATTCAGAATTTCTGTGAACCACATAGTTCTTCTACTAAAGTGCAGTCATACTTCAAATAATAAATTGTTTCATCCGCTACTTGGGTTTTTTTTTTCCAATTTTTTTTGGGTTTCTTCTGGCACAACAACCTGATTCCATATTAAGAGAAACCACAACATAATGATGTCCTTATCAATTTTACGTGCATACTTCTTCTACAACACTTATATAAGGCCTGTTCATCAAAACAATTTTCTATACATCTCAGATTCTCAAATAATTTGGAATTCATAATTTTCTCGAAGTAAATACTATGTAAAATCCAAATCGAACCACTGCTTCTAATAAAGTTCAGCCTGCATGTGGAACACCTATGCCTACACTAACAGTCCATGCGACAACTATGAGCCTAGGCATTAATGCACAACAACCTGATTCCAAATAAGAGAAACCACAACATAACGATGTCCTCATCAATTTTACATACATACTTCTTCTACAACACTTCCATATTCATATAAGGCCAGTTCATCAAAACAAATTTCTATACATCTCAAAAAATTGGGAAGTTCATTTTTTTCAAAGTAAATACTATGTAAAATCCAAAACAAACCACTGCTTCTACTAAATTTCAGCCTGCATGTAGAACACCGATGCCTACACTAACAGTCCATGTGACAACCATGGGCCTAAGCATTAATGCATATGAAATCACCATGAGCCTAAGCATTAATGCATATGAAATCTAAAGTCCTAAGCAGAAAGATGGTTAAAAATACAAGCACATACTAGGATTATCAAAGAAGCAACTAATTCCAGTAGCAGAAATGAGAGGCCTATAAAATACAAGTACATACCAGGATCATCAAAGAAACAGCCAATTCCAGTAGCAGAGATGCCAACTGCATGCGCTTCCAAGTACAACACCTGGCCCAGAATTCCAGTTTCCCAAAACAATCGAGGATACATCCACACACCCTTTTCGCGCATCGTAGGTTCAAAATGAGCCACCATACCAAGGCTGAAGCAGCCATCACCAGCAATGTCCTGCATATACACAAAAATGATTAATCAAGAAGTTAGGAAGTTTGCCCAGGTCACCTTTTAGAACTCCTTTATTCCAAAAAATAAAGGGTATTGCTAGAAAAGAGTATCAAACTTGGGAATCGAGTAATAAAGGACATAGAGACTAACTTGGATTTCATAAAATACTGAGTGTTTTTAGATTCAGATACTGCTCAAGAATAATTCATAGTTTAATTATATAAAAAATAAATAAATATACATGGTAAAATATTAGTATACTTTAAACTTTATCTGTTGCAGTGTTTATGCAAGATCAACAACTTGAAAAAAAAAAAAATCCTGAATAAATATAAAATGTTTGCAGTATTAATTTAATCCCACAACTCCTTCAGTTGATAATCGTCCACCCACTTCTTCTAAAAAAATGCAGTACCATAGTTCATCTTGTCTTTATCCATAATGTTTATAGTTTGGTAATTGTTCTCAATGCTTAGTCACAAATTACAAGATATTTGACAATCTATTCCTGCTACAGTTCATGAATCAATATAACCATTGCAACCACCGTCCACAAAATGGATACTTTGAGAAGAATAATAAAATATAAAGAGGAAATGACATGAATGTGGATGTAATATATCTGTGCAACAGGCACATCCTAAATGTGTACATTCAGCAAAGAGAAAGAGGAAGTATTCTAGTTTACCTAGGATGCCTGTTATGTTCTTGAGTAAGATGGTTATTTGAAATGACATTACATAGACTTATTATTAACTACAGGGTGTAAGACAGTAAGAAAAACTGATGACAATATCAACAATTCTATCGTGTCACTGTGTCTATGTCGTAGCATTTGAGAACTAGATGAGCATAGCTACATAATGTAAAAAGACTCAAGAAGTACGGAATCACTTCATAATTGACACACCTGATGGCACGAAAGCCGTTTGGCAATCTCCCGATAATCACCTCTTGCAAGTTCGTATAAAGGTAAATCATCAGGGCAACCCTCTGGTTTCTCCCACTTGAAATTGGACCTTGTAGCTTTCTTAAGATCATCAAAATGGTCTTCATTCCTCACCAAGAAATACAAACCCTTTGGCAATCCAGCAACCCTGTTAACAAACATAACAGCATGCACCTCAGAATCCCAAGGCAGAGCCCGAAATGGCAATGCCAGTTGTTTCTTATGCTTCTCTCCATTTCGATGACCGGAAGGAACACAATGCAATAAAATTTGATAGAATGTTCCTCTCTCCATTACAGTAAGTCCATCCATATCAACAGCACTCCTACGCTTCCTAACAACCTCTCTCAAAGTGAAACCTTTATATGAACCTTCACTAAACAACGAACTACTCTGAAATGGATCAACCATCAACTTATTTTCTACCTCTAATGGCTTCTTCACAGCCTCTGCTGTTCTATATATTATGTCCCAACAAAGATGCTCTTTACTGAGCAAATTAGGCTTTCCCTTCCATTCCAATTTTGAAAATTCCGATATTGCCAGACTCAATTCCTCATAATTCACATCAAAACCACCAGAACCATTTGGAAAAACAACAAGAGCACAATCCGGGTGCTCAAATTCAATCTCAGGGAGCTTTCCCCCTACTGGTCTTGCCGGAACTTTGAACTCCGGAAAGAATTCAAGACCCATAAGTTTTTCCAAATCCACATAACCTAACCCATCTAAAAGCTTCACCTCCCAACCAAGCCCCGCGGCGGCCATCGAAACCGCTGCAATGGCATGACCCACATCGTGATTACAGTACCGAAACGCCCTTTCGCCGTATTTCCAGGCTTCACGCCAGAAAATGGACGAAAACCCTACAAGAAAAGAGCCTTTTGGGAAATATTTGGGCAAAAACCCAGATGGTATTTGGGTCCTGATCTCCAATGAATGCTCTTTCGGGGCGTAATGAGCCACGAAAGGCGAATTGGAGACCGTTTCAATTGGAGGGGATATGACATAGGCCTCCGTTGGATGGAGATTGCCACTGCTGGGATTGACGCGAAGCGACCAGGTTGAAAACCCAGTTGTTTTCCAAGCTGATAGAGCGAGAGAGTCGTAGAGGAACTGAGAAATGGTGCATTTGGAGATGGGTTTCGGAGATGGAAGAGAGTTGAAGACAGAGGAGTACGGTGGAGTGTCAATGGTTGATGAATTGGGATCGTCTATTGGGAGGTGTTGGAGAGGGATGAGAGGGGCAGAGATGTAGCGGCGAAATGGGTTGGGTTGGTTGGCCCAGTCAAGGCCGCGAGGGCCTCTGGCGTAGTTGGTGAAGGAGTGTTTGGTCTGGTCGTGGTATTTCAGGACTTCGGTTAACAAATGCTTTTGATGGTCTGGGTCTTGTTGTGTAGAAGGTGATGTTGATGATGGTAGTGACGATGAGGATGATAGGGACATACTGAGAATTGGTGTTCTTGATTTTGTGGTGACGGTGGTGGTGCTGGGGAGGAGGACGGAGGTGTATGCGAAGAGGAAGCGGTGGGGATGGTCGAGAGATAGATGAAGCCTGTAACAAAAGCGTGGCATCTTTTGATGCCTATCTTCTTTGTGTTTCAATCGATTTTTTCATAGCTTTTTCTACCCAAGAAGTTTTTGGAATGTTCCACACATTCAGGACCCAATTTTCAGGTGATCCATGTACTCTACTTTGGGTCTGTTTGCTGAATCGGGTCAACCCGCTAAATAACTTCTTAAATTAAAACATCTCGAATACCCTCACAAAGCCAAAATATAACATCTGAATGAAAATAATACATTTCAATATGCTCTCAAAAGAGCTCTCATATTTTTAGAGCACTCAAAATTTTTTGAGATGTCTCTTTTTTCTCATACAATGCTGTTTATCAAAATATAGCACGTGCATGAAAATAATGCACTTCAAATAGTATTTTGGATGAAATGCACCATTGGAGTAGAACTATTAAAATATAACATTTTGACACTGTAGTTCCTCTCAAATAATATTTTGCATTGGAGACGCTCTAAGTTCCAAAAGAATACGTAATATTAAAAGCATATTAGTGAGGGTTTGTTGAATTAGGTTAATTTAATACTCTTAATAATTATATATATATATATATAAGGGGCAATGCAGGGCGGGTTTTTATCAAACCCCATCCCGCCCCGTAACCCATAACAAATTAAAATTTTTTTTTTTTTTTTTCTCATGCCTGCCTTTGTTTTCATAACAAAAAGGCCTCATATGCACCTCCCATTAGTGAGATTGACAAAATTGATATCCCTAATTGTTTGACTCTTTATTTATTTATTTATTTTAAGGGCGTGCCAAAGTCTTTCAACTCAAAGGGGTTGGATAGCCAAACTATCCTTGGCGTTGACCAAATTCATAATCAGCCCTTTATGAATCAGGCGACTGCTGGAAGGCAAGGATGATCATTTTCTTCAGGTTCTTCGACACCTCAATAAAGAGGACTTTCAGCACTAAAAGTGGAATGAATGAAGGGAGTAAAATAAACTACACATTCAAGAGACTTAGAAAATAAAAGTAGAGGGGATTGAAGCCAAGCGTTTGACTTTTTATTTCATAAGTAGGATTCTCATACAAAGTATAAGAAGTGTTGGATTCTAATACTACTCCTAAGAAAAAAAATTACAATGCAAAGGAAATACTAAGTAAAACTCCTAATAAAAGAAATACAATACAAATGAAAGATTAAGTAAATTGCAGAGAATGAAATATTGTTGTGGTCGTGGACCTTTTGCACAAAGCCCCCATGGTGCTATTCATGGTGCTATTCTGGAGCAGCAGTTACTTTCAGTACTTTCTTTTTCAAATTCAAATATTATATTTGAATTCAAAACTCCTTTTGTCTTAAGATTATCCAAATGCACTCCTTTTTGTCGTCAGTTTATCCAAATGCACGTGTTTCCCTTCAATGCCTTGTGTGGAATAAAACTCCTTCATGGCGTGGCACTCTTGAATTCAAACTCTTTGTTTGAATTTGAATAAAAACTTGTCTGGAGTTTATCCTTAAAGACATGCATGAAACCAAAGAGTTTGAATTTTGAATAAAAACTTGTCTGCAGTTTACCCTTAAAAGACATGCATTAAACTATGTTGTTAATGGATTGCCACATGTGAATTTTAGTCTTCAATTTTAAATAAGAGTCTTTTATGAGAGCAATATTAAATTATTATCACTAAAATGACACATCTCTTCTTCCAATCAACTAATGACATGTGTCTGAATTAATATTTTTTCCTTCAATCAACCAACAGTATGTATCTGAATTGAAAATTAAATTTAGTGTACAAACACTAATATTGTTGATAATTGACGAAATAGCAAGCTAAAGTAGTACACTAACTTCCTCCATGTTTATTGATTATTTTTCCGTACAACTAATAGGATTTGTCAGTTTATTATTTTGTTTTTTTTTGTTTTCTAAATATATGTCTTTAATGGTTAGATTACAAGTTTATTCTCGTACTCACTCGATTACCACTCACCTACCTTCAAATTTTCTCTTAAACGCTTATATTCTCTCTCATTTAACATGGTATCAAGTCAAGTCTTTCATTGATAGTCTTCTCAATCAGGGACAGACACAAGATACTGTGTGTGGGGATAGTCTTCTCAATCAAGGACGGACACGGGAGCAACATTAAAATTTCATAGAATTCCAAAAGTGAAAAATTACTAATATCGTATGTTTACAGTCCATCTTCACCATGCAGATGGCATCATCATCCCCATCCCTATCCCCAGGCGTAATCAATATATACAAATTATTTTCCACCATCCACTCACATATGCATTCAATAATGCCGCAAGCCGTCAAAACATCAAGCCTCTCAACATGCTGGATATTCACCGCTGGGACATTGCACGTGCATCATCACTCATCATTAGTGGTAATTGTGTGCATTCATCTGCCCTAAATGTGTCAAACCTTTACCGCTGCACCACTGCGCCGCTACGCGCCATCAATGGTAATCCAGTGCTTCCAAGTGCCTTAACGTGTCAGACCTTGTACAACTCCGGCACTGCGCCACCACGCACCATCAGCAGTAATCACACACTTCTAAGAACCCAATGTGTCGAATCTTCACAACTTTGTGATTGGGCTGCCACGCGTCATCAGCAGTAATCACATACGCGTTTCCCCAATGTTTCGGATCTTTACAACTCCGTCACCGTGCCACCACACACCATCGATGGTAATCACATGCTTTTAAACGCCCTAACGTAGGATCTTTACAGCTCCATCATCGCACCACCATGCACTTTAACGTGTTAGGCCATTACACTTCCATATGCCTTAAGTAGTCTTCACTTCGTTGAGGATTTCGTTTCCAAATTTTACCTGATTTCGTTTAACATACTTTGAGTTTGAATGGCTGTTAAATTACAATTTTATCCTAAATTAATTATGCTCATTGTTAGATAAATTGTTATGTTTTGCATTGCAATTCCAACTAGGGGTATGGGTTTAATTTTTGTACCGTTGGGGAGGGCATGGGTTTAATTTTTGTACCTGTCGCGGGTTATGGGGCGGGGACGGGTTCTAATACATATCCGCCCCGCCTTGCATATATATATATATATATATATATAAAATAACTCACAACCCTAACTTAAGTATATGAGGCTTATCAATTATCCATAAACTAGAGCGGCGCATCAAGGAAAGTAAAAAACCAAACAATCTTTCTCTCCCTCACCGGTCATCAAATACTCGGGCAATCACCACCAATCGACCACAACCTTTTTTCTCAACACAACTAAAAGATCAGTGATTCGGCTTCATCTCTCTTTGCCATCTGGTTCGATAAGATCTCTCCGTCTCTTTCTATATCTCCACCCTCACTGGTTTATGTCCTCACTCGTCTTTCTTTTTTTTACTTCAACTTCTTTTTTCTTTTTTTTCTGGCTAAGAGAATTTTTTTTTTTTTTGAATAATTTGAATATGAAGTGACCATGTTGTTATTATCAGTAGTCATAATCAGATGTTAATGACTATACTGAATTTGATTTTGGTTCTTTGTTTATTGTGGATTTGATTTTGTGTGGTTATATTTAGATTTTAGATTAATGATTTTGTATGTATGCTTGTTACTAGCAAATTGAATAAAATGTTAATACTAGAGTAATTTTGAAGTTATATTCTAATTGCTCTAAGTTAATAGATTTTTATTTTTTTTATTTTTTAAAGTTCTAAAAGGATTCAGGAAATCTAAGCAAGGAAAAAGTAATAGCAAACTTTTAAGAATGAAACTTTCTGTGTTGCAAGACTTGTTCAGTATTCAATTTTTGCCCTAGATTTTTAAAACTAATTGCTCTCAGATTTGTGATTATAATTTTTTTTTTTTGGTTGATGTATATGATAAACCGTTAACGTGACAGGCACGGGCTCTCTCATCTCCCAGCGGGGCGGAGACGGATTGTTAAAATTCAACCCGTCCTGGGTACGGGGCGGGGACGGGTTTATATATAATCAAGCAAGGCGGGTATGGATTTAAGGAAACCCGTTCCAAACCCGCCCCGTTGCGATCATTAATTCCAACCATAACTCCTTATATAAGAGTAGTTATAAGTTGAGTAAAAATGCTACTTTTTATGTGTTTTTGTTAATTTTAAAAGTTCACCCCACAACATTATAAAATCCAACAAAATGGTCATCATCGTTATTAGATTAAAAGATGGATCACGTGAATTAGGAAGTGATGAAAGCCTTTATAGTTCATACCAAAACTTCTTTTATTGATGGGGTAAATGCAGAAAACACCCCTAAAGTATACATTTCGTAGCACTTTTACCCCCTATTTGAAAATGTGTGCAATAAACACCCCTAATTGCAAAATTACCCCTCTAACATTAATTAGGAATGTAATACCCATTTTACCCTTTTATTTTTCCCAAAATGCCCCTGCAGAAAGCCCAAAACAACACCGTTACTCTCTCTACCATCAAGTCTTAACTCTCGCCATCACCACTCTCTTCTCACAACCCTGCTCACTCTCTACAAAATCCATTAGATTTAAGCTTAATCAAAACACTCACCCCTGCTGTCTCTCTCTTCGAAATTACATGTTCATTGGTTTAAGGTTTAATCAAACCACACATAGGAAGAACGAAATCACAATTAGTGGGTGGTTAAGGGTACTCATAGCACTCACTATGGTCTCGTGGGGCTGAGAAACATTTGTCTCACTATTTTTATTGCCAAACATTATAAGAACCTCCAATCCCTTAATCCAATGTTTTGACCCTTAAATTATGTGAACAGAATATTTGTAATTTTGGTTAATATGAAAAGAAAAATACTCCAAGATATTTCTTCCTTGGTTTTTTTATTTGAATCTTTGTGAATGATCCTTTTATTTCACGGAATAAGATGGGATTTTTTAAAGCTTTTGTGATTAACAATGTAAGCCTGTATTAGGAAATCCCAGGTATATCTGCCTTTTTACCATTACATAATATACCAAATTTTATGGATTTTGACAGTGCCATTAGTTTTTATTTCAATAACAATTAACACTGCTAATTGACTCGGTTTACCATGTTGTTTTACATAAACTGTTTCCAATAAGCAGGCAGTGGAAGACTTTGCCGACGCCACACCACGTACTCACCGGTCATTGCAAGTTCTGACCGCCAAGATGCCGCCACACCACACACTCAACGCAATTTCTCAGCCTAAGAAACTAGCGCGATCTCTGGCCGAAATCTAATTACGGATCCAATGTCATCGTCGGTGTTTTCAAGACCGGAGTTTGGCCGGAGCGAAGAAGCTTCTCCGATCTGAATCTTGGTCGGAGTGACGGTGTGCATGATAGCGGCGTCTCTGAAATCCCCAAGGAACACGCGCCGTGTGGTCTTTCGAGCCTGGTGATGTTGCTGGCGTTCTTGGTGTTTCTGAAGCAATTAACAGAGGTTTGAGAAACATTAAGAATGTTAAAGAGATGGTCACTTTTTATATGTAAATGTATATATATAATAATAGTTTATACATACATATATTATGAATATAGTGATAGAGATATAATTAATATTAGTTAAAAGGCCATTTGGGTGAGGATGCTAACTGTTGTGGCAGACTCCCACCCAAGTCAAAGACAAGAAGCGAAGCAAAGCAAAGAAGAACCAGGTCTTGTGTGGGGAGCAGGAAGAGGAGGCGATGGCAGAGTTGAAGAGATGATCGGGAAAATAGTGTCTTTTTTTATCTTTTCACTAAAAAATTTATTTTTATATATTTTATAAAATTATTCAGGGTAATTTGGTCAATTTAAATTTTAAATATGTTAGGGGACCTAAGTATACCAAATTGAAACTTGATGGATGTGATATGCATTATAAACATACTTGAATGATGTTTTTTGCACTTGATATACTAAAATTGTTGCTTCTTATGATACCATCTTTGCCCTTACTACTATTGCAAAGACATTTCAAACGCTAAACCCACTGGGATTCAAGTGTGATGAGGGCTTTGACACTCATTAATCAAATAATAATAAATTCTTGCTTCTAATGGTACAAAGAAAGGGCAAATTTCATAATAATAAAATAAAAAAAATAAATAAAAAAATGAAATTGAAAATTACGGTGGAATCCCATTGGGTTACGTATGGCTCTAATATACAGATTGGACTTTAGAGAAAGGCCCCCAAAACGGCCCATGAATCAGATAATTCGGTGTAAGAAGGCTAAGCCCATGAGTCTCAGCCTTCCATTCACGGACGTTAGTGGTTACATAGGAGTGCGTGATAGACCTAATGGCGCATTTTACCAAGCGGTTTCTGTCCGACATCACGATCGTCCCAGAAAGCGCGTGACGTCAGTTGCAGAATTGGGAATCGTTTGTTTGTCGCTTTAGTGCTATTTATTATGGCTTGACTAAGCAATCCAACATTCTCCTTTTTTGACAATTAAACAGATCACCATTCTTATCATCCTTGCATTGACCACATTAAAGAGCATTACCATTATTTGAAAAAAAAATACTTCTCTTTTCGTTGCATATTAATAATCTATTATCTTCTTTTTACATGTTCTAAATTAATTATTATCTTTAAAAAGTCAAAACAAATAAATTTTATATTTTTATTATTATCTTTTATTTTAAAAAAAAAATTTCAAATTTTATAATTATATATATTTAAATTAAAAATAACAAGTTAATAATTTAAAAAAAAAACAATGTGTTAAATGTATATCTCTTTAAAAACTCTAATTTTTTAAAATAAATCTCTAGTGTGAGACGGAGGGAATACGTAATTTATAATAATAATAAGAATAAATTAATAACCATTTCATTATGGAACGTGGGCCCAATAAAATACTAAATCCAGGTATTCATTATTCGGTATATTATAATCTCAAAGATTATCTTAATCAGTGAGTGGGACAACCAAGAAGTGAACTGTTTGCTCTATTCGCTGCAAATTACACAGCAAAAAAAGCTGCACACGTTAGCTAGCTCCACCTCTCTCTCCTTATATTAACGCCAAAGCTCTGCCCACTTTCTTCATCGTCATCTTCATCTCTTTTTGCTCTCTGTCTCAACCCAATCATTCGCGCTTCTTCGTTCTCTCTCATCGAATTCTCTCTCTAGGTACGGTTGTTTTCACCTCTGTTTCCTCATTACAGTACTCTTTATTTCTTATCATCTCTGCGAATATCATTTGTTTCCGCTAATGAAATTTGTTACGATATGTTTGTGATTTGAATAGTAAAAGCCCATATAATTGATACAACACTGCCGATTTAATTACGGATTAGAGAGTAATAATCGGTCTAATTCAGGTGCTAATGGTTTTAGATTTGTGTGTAAGTGTATGTTTCTATGTACACGTAGGTTATTTTCTTTCAGAAGCCCGAATAACTGAGTTAATTTTGAGCGATGTTTGTTTGCCATGAAAATTTAGGAAAAATGATGGAAAGAATTAGGCAAACACGTTCCCAAGCAACTTTACAATTTTGAATTGTGATTTCTTGAAACTTATCTGTTTCGTTCACAGGAAGATGAAATTGTAAAACTCCATTCTGTATGTCTCAGTCAAATAACTTTACAAGACCTGGTTGAGTTTTCTCTTTTATCCTTTTCTTCTTGTGTATATAGCAGGATGGAATACGTGTTATCTGGAGATGGATAAAGCAATAAAATTTGGTTTTGCCAAAAAGGTTTCTGACAGCATTAGCTGTTCATAAGAATGTTGTGGTTGCAACTTGGCTGCTGAAATTTGTATTATTGAGTTTGTGCTACTGGCAAAAACGATCAAACCAAAATTATAGGAATTGTTGTGTATTTTCTGTATCAATTGTGGTTACTTTTGATTAATCATAAATTCTTTTCCATATACTAGCTGTCTTGGTCTATAGCATACAAATTTTAAGAGGTTCTTTTGAGTGGCGTTGAATCATTTAACTCAGAATAGTATAAATATCAGAAAACATATTCTTGGTAGTTGCAATTTTAACCAGAAGGATATCTAATTCATCAGAAAACTACAATTTTTAGCATTTGTTGATATGAGATGATCATATAGAATTAGCGTTTATATATAATTGGTAAAAGATATGACATGTGAAAACAAAATGGTAATTGGAGATTTATTTGAAAGGCATTTCCCTGCACCATGTAATCATAGAAATGTTTCTTTATGCCTTTAACTCTAGAGTTTCATTGCAACTTTATTTATTTATGGCGATGATGGTGATGTCGGGTCTCTTAGAACAACCACATAATCCACAACTGGGCACTTGTAGCCGCCCATTCACATGCACCAAACAAGGCTGGGATTCTTTGTCAGTGGTCCGATGGTAATTGAATTCTCAACCTCCAAGATGCGAGGTGAGAGAGTCCTACCATTAGTCTATCCCTTTGGGATCAATTTTAATGGTTGAACTTGTAAAAACATCTCACCAATCAATCACATAAGTTCAATTTGATAAAGGCCTGTTCCAACAATACGAGGTCAGCCATGGATCTTCTTCCACCATTCTGTTTGCTTGTAGCAGTTCAAATCTTTCCAAGTTTATGTTCATAGGTCCATTGCAGAAGTTTTTCCATTAGGTATTTCCTAATAGGACCCTCCTCTCTCTGTATGTGTATGTTGGCCTTTATTTTTTTTTGGGTTGGGGAGGTGTCTTATGAATGGAGAAGTGGTGGGGCAGTGGGTTTGCGACTTTAAATGTAGAATACAATGCGCTACATGACATCTGCAAATTTCTAGTCAAGCATGTCTTGGGTTGTCTATAATAGATTTTTTATTTGATTATGGTATATTATGTGCCAACATGTATTAAATTGCAGTGCAGTTTGCTTAATTTAATATCTTTCCCATCCTTTGATATATTTTGATCTGAAGCATAGTTTTGGTTAGATTGCTGTTTAAAATGTAGCTAGAGTTTGTACTTCTTTATACCATATTAAAATGTTTTCTTGCTATCACATTGTTACCTGCTTACTTTTGTTTTTAGTTATTATCTCCTCTTTCCACTAATATTTCAAACCTACATAATTGCGTATTATGGATATTCTTTTTTTATTTTTTAATTTCAGACATGAGGAACATTGGTAGGATGGGACTTCATTATTTGCATAAACTGAATGCTGCAGTTCCCAGTGATTTGATAAAGAAGGGCCAGGATCGTGTTATAGAGGCATCCCTTACTCTAATTCGTGAGAGGGCAAAGCTTAAGGTAATGATGGTGTCATAGAATACTATATTCTCTAGTTATGCAAATGTGCATTATCTGAGTTCAACATTTTATGTTATGTCTAAATGATGTCTCACTTGGTATGACATGGAAAGAAATGCAAATATATTAAAACGTATGTCTCACTATGGATACCTGATGTGATTCTACCACTTAAAACCCCCATGTGTAGACTTTTATGGGAGCTTTACTCAACCCAAGTCTTATCCAATAATGTCAATTTAACTTCTATTTTTCTATAAACCTTTTAATATGATTTCTTTTAATTATATTTCTAAATAATTTTACTTAATCATGAGATACCACTCCTTTTGAATCGAGTATGATTTTGCTTATGTCCTTTCTTCAAATATAATTATAGAATAGACTTATAATTTGGCATTACAAACTTGAACCCATGTTGTCACACTTGACATCCTGACCTTTTTTTTTTAAAATTGCACCAGAAGTTATACATAATACAATAATAATTAGGTTTGGCCTCATCTATTTTAAAATTATTTTTTGTTCAGGACAATGAATTTGCTTATAGCTCTTTCAAGTTTCAATATGGTTAAGACATTCCCTTAATTATGACCTCAGAGGATGGAGGTTAACAAGTCAGATTGCTTAGGAGAATATTACATGTTATCATGATTGCATATTGCACATAAAAATATTACATTTCAACAAATTATGATCTGTAAATCGGAAAAGATGCCCATTTTTATATGATTTCAGGTGAGAAGTAATTACTAGGCAGCTCTTTGGAGACTTAGTTTATCATGATATAAGAACTTTGGCTCTATTTCTTACATGAGATTGACTTCTGCCAATAGAGCTTAGGAGAACTAAAGGTGACTGTTTTTTTTCTATTTCCTTCTTCCTAGGGAGAGCTTGTCCGGGCTTTGGGAGGTGCCGTAGCATCATCATCTCTTCTTGGAGTTCCTCTAGGACATAATTCATCATTTCTCCAAGGGCCAGCATTTGCTCCTCCTCGCATAAGGGAGGCAATCTGGTGTGGCAGCACAAATGCCACAACTGAAGAAGGTAAAATTCATGTTGTACGCGGTTAGAGAAACATTGAACACTAAAAAAAATATTCCACTGACTATTTAGTTGATTTTTGGATGCGGTGGTGTTGTTTTAGCATTTTGAGATGGTGAACCATACTCATCTCATACCACATCATGTAGATTTAAATTATCATACAAGATTTCAATATCTGAAATGAATATGTCCTTCTGAAACATTTTCTTTTGTTGTGAACCTTCACGGTCTCCATATCTATGAATAAGTATGTGTATATATGCATGTATATTAAAAACTACAGTGAATATTCCAATCATTTGAAACTTTCTTTTATGAGGCCATGGAGGATAGATGCCCCAAATTTGTTGTCAATCCATACGTTAGTAGAATATTTAGTTTCTGTAACTGTAGGTACTGGCCCCATGGGTTTTACTTAGCCATGCATCCTCTGTTCATCTGTTGAATAATGGAACTTGTATATGTATAAAATTAATAATAGGGGCCTATTTATTGGCTCAATTGTAGAAGTTAGGATTTCATGCACGAGAACCATGTTTGTTGAGGGCATTTACTTCATACAAATAATGTTAAAAGGTCAAGTGTATATCTACCAGGCCTGCACTGTCTGCACACAAGGCAGTTGTAGTATAAAGTGGTTCTTACTCCCTTACTTGATTGGAATAATAGATGATGGAAATTCCGGCTATCAAATCCAAATCCCCATGATCCCAAGGCCCCCTGTATGGATCATATTGGGAATATCATAACCAATAAAGTTGACAATAAAAACCCACATAGACTATAGAAAATCTTAAGTTGAACATAAAAGAGTCAAGTAATAGATCAAATGGTCACAGTTAACCATATGGTGGCAAATGGGCCCCCATTTTGAATACAAAGTTTCCACTTAGTTTTAGGAAATTGTGAAACCGCCTCAGTCCCAAATCAGATCTGGTTGAAAATTTGCTACAATTTAATATTTCTTTGATAGCATATTTTGAATGCTTGTTTGACCATACAAATTGTCTGTATAACACAATGTTGGGACAATGCAGGAAAAGAATTAAATGATCCGCGGATTTTAACTGATGTTGGCGATGTTCCTGTGCAAGAGATACGAGATTGTGGAGTAGATGATGACAGATTGATGAATATTATAAGTGAGTCCGTCAAGCTAGTGATGGAAGAAGTAAGCTACCTTTTGCTATAGGCTTCTACTTTGAGAATGCTTGTTAATATTTTTCTGTCAAAAACCCAAAACAAAGCCTTTGGTGAAAATCTTCTGATGTATATGCTGTTGTGTTAAGGTAGATGTGTTGTTAGTATGACTTTTACAAGGACTTCGGGAATTTCACACCTGCTATCTAAGTTTTTTGGACCACCTTGGCCAGTTGAATCTGGTTGGAACAATCTTGTTGATAACTCTTCTTCTTCCCCTTTCTTCCCTTTTCAACTATCTTTAGTGGCTGGTCCCAATTTTAGGCTATGCCTTATCCCATTAACGGAATCAGCCTTATTGAACTTCATTTATCCACCTGCTTCCTTTCCAAGAAATGGAAACAATACATTACAAACCAATAATACTTGCTGTCTTGTCATAAGAGCATATGCTTGATTTAATATGCTAATTTGTCTCCACAAAGTGTCTCAACAAATTGTCTCACAAAGACTAGGTGAGATCCCAAAGATATGATTTTCGTCCACTTTCTTGCCAATGCTAGCGTTGACTCATATTGCTAAATTTGGTCAGGGATTGTGACCCAAACTGCAGTAACAATTTTCAAAGTTAACTGGATGGGACATCCTTGCTGGACATTTTATTTGATGAATAATTTGCCATTTTAACATACTCAATAGGTGATAACAGTATTCAAAGTTCACTGGTTTGATGAGTTCATGTGATAACTGCTACTGTTGCCCATTGTACATCCAACAGTGATGAATATGCTTACCAACTCTACTGCACACCCCATGCATACATGTTAGGATTGGATTCTTATTTTACCAAGCATTTTTTATGCCCTAATTTGATGACAATGAATAGTACGGATGGTCTACTTATATGCTGTTAGTGTTGAAAGGCACTGTTATTTCTTTGCTTGTCTAAATGTTTTGCTTCTCGTTAGTACTAACAATACCCATTTCCTAAAGAAATTCTGTTAATTACAATTCATATTCTATTTCTTTTATATATTTATTTGCGAAGTATACGTTGTAAAATCTTGTCTTCCGCTACTTTGTATTTCAAGCACGGACTCACAATCCTTATGATTTCCATCACCTATTCAGGATCCATTGCGCCCTTTAGTTTTAGGGGGTGACCACTCAATATCATTTCCTGTTGTAAGAGCTGTATCTGAGAAGCTTGGTGGACCTGTGGATATACTTCACCTTGATGCCCATCCTGATATCTATCATGAATTTGAAGGAAACAAATATTCTCATGCATCCCCTTTTGCTCGGATTATGGAGGGTGGTTATGCTCGGCGGCTTTTGCAAGTAATTTTTGTTTGTCAATATATTGTTTACTTTCCTCTTAATATATATATATTATTTCACTTCTGTAGTCGATAAACTGTAGAGTAACTGAACTGGATGCTACGTAAAATAAAAAACTGTAGTTTATGGAAATTCTAGCCTCACATAAAGATACTTACAAAATTTAATGCTTGGATGTTGAGATTGGTTGGGCTGGGAAATTCATATTTTATGGTCAATTCCTCTGAGGATTTAAACATTAAATTTATAATAATTTTATCTCCAAGACGACTGGTTGTATGTATCAGTAATAGAACTCATTCAAATTCATTAGTTTTCATGGAGAAATCCTTTTTCTATCTACAGCTAAAGTTTGGACATCCTCATGAATTTTTAAGAACCTGGATCTACCTTTACTCATATGCATCTTTCCATTTACATTTTTTTATAAAAAAAAAATATTAAACATTATTTTGGTGTTTTCGTTGTTTTATGCATTTATAATTTTGATCCGTTTTCATTCGTTAGAACTTACTGTAAGGTCTATTCAAAGGAATGGTACACAAATTCATATTCACCACATTTGTTGTTCAACAAGTCTTTCTCTGCACAAATGGATAAGAGGAATATTATGCTAACAACTAACTTCTATCCTCATTATTAAAAAGTTTGTAAGTTCACTTTTCAGGTTGGTATTAGATCAATAACAAAAGAAGGTCGTGAACAAGGAAAAAGATTTGGTGTGGAGCAATTTGAAATGCGGACATTTTCAAGAGATCGTCACCAACTGGAGAACCTGGTCTCTCTCTCTCTCTCTCTCTCATGTTTTGGAATTATCAAAATATAAAAATATGAGAAAATATAATACCTTTTCCGAAAATGTTGTGATACGAAACTAATAGTTTTTTCATTCAAAGAATCAGAACAATATGAAACTTTAGAACAATATGAAATAGACATTTGATACATAATTAGCACTTAAAATGATGACGATGGCAATAATAGTGAACACTTGAAATGCTTAAATGATTTTTCCAAGCAGGATCCTGATTAAAGCAAGTTGGTAATTTTCACGAAACTAAAATTACTTCTTTACTTATTAATGCTGCCGGTCATATAAATATTTTTCATTCAAAGAATCAGGAAGTACGTAATGACCTGATTTTTTGCTGTATCCTTCTCAAATTTGTGAAGTTTTGGAAGTAACTGGAAAATTAGATTAGTAATTAGCATTCTATTTGTTTCAATGCCCTCATAGTTTTTTGATATCTGGGAATCTTTAATTGCACAAATGTTGGAAGAAATTTGAAATGTTATGCAGATTTTAATGATCATACTCACTGATTGTCCAGTTTGAGTTTAAGATTCCAAACTTTGTGCAGGCCCTTTTTTATCATTTCGTATCTTAAATATGTAGTCTCACATATGATGGTAGTAGTAGTGATAGTGTAGAAGTGTGCATTTGAAAATTTGGCGGCCATGGATGTGTCCTAATTTGCAGTTGTTTATTATGTTCGATGGCAGAAACTTGGAGAAGGTGTGAAGGGTGTATACATATCATTAGATCTGGACTGTCTTGATCCTGCATTTGCTCCTGGGGTATCTCATCTTGAGCCAGGAGGTCTCTCTTTCCGTGATGTTCTCAACATACTCCACAACCTTCAAGCTGATGTTGTTGCTGCAGATGTGGTTGAGTTCAACCCACAGCGTGATACTGTTGATGGTATGACTGGAATGGTTGCGGCCAAGCTGGTAAGAGAACTGACTGCAAAGATATCAAAATGAACAACTTTTTTGCATCCATGTTGAAACATTCAGATGTATTAGCTTATGTTTTCTTTATTCACCCTTCGGTTTAATGGAAACAGCTCTGAAGAAATCAAAATATAGATTTGCTCATTCTGCAATAAAATAGCAATCTTCTGTTACAGGTTGCTGGTGGGTACTTCGTACTCATATAAAAAGAGAAAAGAGAAGAGCTTAGCAAAGTGAACAATGTTATAAAGTTCTATATTCCTTTGTCTATTTTTCTCAAGAGTCTACATTTGATCATTAGGTGTGAACCATCTTTGAAATTTTAGCCTTATGTTGATCTAATGAAGGATAAATTTTCACGGATGCTCTATTTGATTGCCGCGGAAGAGGGAAAAAGGATCAGGAAATTTTGAATCTCATTTTGCATAGTTGCAAAGGTTTTATGAAGTCATATCATTTTCCAGTTCTTCATTTTCTTTCCCACTGTATATTCATAGCTACTCTGTACACTTCAAGTCTGTTAGATAAACCCGAGCCTGAATGACTGATTTCCCAATCTTGAATCCTGGTATCACTACCAACCCTACCTCCGGCCTACCCTTGCCGGTAACTATACATTTCCTTGTGACATCCTCCATGTATGCTGTCGAGAAATTCACATCTCTCTCCACTTGAAATTTCTCTACCATCGACGAATAGGCCAGCTTATGAAGCAACCGCATTGAGCTTGTCATTGTAACAAACTACTCATAGAACACGCTCAATTGACCTCCATGAATTGTAGAGAACCACCTCTTTCCGATCCAAGCAGCTAAAAGTTGATGATTTCATGGTAGGATGTATAAGTAGTTGATACTTTTTCTTGCAAAATTGTGAAAAATCACACTTTGGATTCTGAGCTAAAACATCCATGGGAATTACACGGTACATGTACAATTAATTGCTTTAGAGAAGAGTTTTTATATATTACGTATTATCTTTGTCCCATTTTAAATGTCTAATTTAAAAACTGTGACTTACAATTTCCAAAGTGAACATTTAAAATGGGACTGAGGGAGTATTTGAGCCTCCAAATCTTCAAACATAACAAAACTAAAATATGATAAAAACGCATTCCGAATATGGCCTCTCTTGGCGGAATCAATATTGGGATGAACTGAATTTGCTGCTAAATCCAAATCCCATTCCCATTCTGCATCCTTCATCAGTTTAATCAAAACCTTAGTGAAACTCAACCTTTTTTAAACTAGCCATTTTATTTTCTAAACTCGCAACATTTTTTTTTTTATTAAACATGACTTTTTGAAATTCAAGGCTACTTATTCTTTTCTTTCTTTTTTTTTTCGTTATTAATTTTATATAAAATTTGAAATATAATAAATTTTCATATTAATGTTTAATTTGAAAAACACACTTTAGGCAATAGTTTCTCATTTTCTACTTCACTTTGTTCAAAAAGTTTTTAAATTTTGGTTCTCTTTATTTTCCCAAATTAAAAAATTATCACAAAATGCAATATGTTTCAAATTTTAAATATATTTAAAGATGAACAAACCATACTCACAAAATTTATTATTACTTTAAACTATGAAATTTTCCAAAATCTGCTATGTGAAAAAGGAATAATGGAAAGGAAAAGACAAGGAAAATTTGGAGAAAAAGTTTTTTTTTTTAATTCCCTATTTTTTTTTTTGAATTATTACAGTTTTTAAAAAAACTCATTTAAGATAAAGACGTATTTAATATTCATGTTAGTGTGTTCGCGTATGTTTCTGTGTGTATAATATCCATCAGCATCATGCATTCATGGTGATGAACCCATTGTATAAGTTTCAGTAAATGTTACGGATGAAATCACAAGCTTTTGTTATGCTTCGTGCTTGCCAAACAGTATGCCTTTTGATCCAAAATGAGCTCACGGAAGATTTATGAATCTACTTGTTTCACTTCATTTTTTGAAAAAATTACAATAAATTCCAACACTTAAAACTTCCCCACAATAGCACTATGATATTATTGTTTGAAAAATTACATTTTAATATTCAAAATTTATTAAAGATTGTGTCTTGAGATGTATTAAATACGTGTAAAAAATTAAAAAATATATATTTTAAATTATAGATATGTTTAAAAAATTCTAGATGAGAATCCATCGGTATTTAAAAGTGTCTTAACACGATATGGTGCCTCACTAACGTAGAAGTAATATAAGTGCTCCCTAAATTCTCTTAAAGGTAAAAGTGCTCCCTAAATTCTCTTAAAGGTAAAAAAAATAGTAGAGAGTTAAAAAAAACAAAATTGAGAATAAAAAGAGCATTTTCTAGTTCTTAAAAACTCTTTTAAGAAACTAGTTATCCGTGTGTGTATTTGCAGTTTCCATGATCAGAGGGGACAAAGTTAGGAATTTATTTTAAGAATACGTTTAAAAAGAAAAAAATGGGACTGCTAGTAAGTTGAAAAATAGAAGTGTGATAATGATATAATAATCAAGATTCAAAATTGTATGTTCGTAATTCCCAAAAAAAAAAAAAAAAAAACTGCAATAAAGAAAATTTTCATACATAAAATACGAACATTAAGTTCATAATACTACCGTAAAAAATTTAATAAGATGCAGGGAACAAAAAAAAAAAAAAAAAAAGATTATTCTACATATGTATTATTCACGAGTGCAAGCAGAAGAAATTGGAAGGTGCTCTCAATGTACCGCACACCCAGACATCAGACCAATTGTGGATGGCCTAGCGCTTTTAAGAAGAGACCCAAAAAAAAAAAAACAAAAACACAAAATAAAGTAAGTTGACTTTTGAAATAAATAAATAAATAAATAAAAATAGTGATTTGTTTGAAGAAGGGGAATGCAAATTCTATAAGAGGGACAATTCCAAAAATTTCAAAATATTAGAGGCATAAATGAGGAAAATGCCCTCCAAGACTTAGCTGTCTCTGTCCTTCGTCATTATCATAATGTAAAAGTTGCACTCTTTCAGTTTTTCTACACAGAGCAGAGCCAGAGGCGTCTTCTTTGACAATAACATATTCTTGGCGTGGGTGTGTACCCATTTACACGCCCACGCTGTCTCTGTGTTTACAAATACTTCCATTTTAACCCTCTTGATTGCAACAATGAGAAAATAGCTCCATTGAAGAGCATTCTTCTTCTTTTTTTGACCGTCGAAGATTTTTTGCGATATGGGTTTCTCTTACATGAAATCGAAGCTGCTTCTGGTAAGTCCTTACTCAACTTCATGTTTGAACAAGATTGTGTCTCGCTCCCATCAGTATCTGGTTGAGAACACTATCAGTCCCATGAATGCAAGTTCATACATTCATGGACTCAAACATAACAGTTCGCCTCTTTTATTTGGTTGTGGAAGAAAATTTTACTCTTCAAATCCATACCCACTTGATGTTTTCACACACAGTGCTCTTCAAGGTTACATACTGAAGAAAAATTCATGGTGGCAATGGCTTAGAAATCGCAAGTACAGATTTGTAGAGCTCTTTATCATGTTTAATATACTCTATACCAGTTTTGAGACGGTTCCATACTCGAATCGAATCCATATGGTCACATCCTACGACAAATTGGAAAGATTTTTAGGATGGCTTCACTGGAAGAAGATGGAGGAGGAATACCAATGGAACATACTTCCTCCTTCACACCCACAAAGTGTTCGAGTTCAGTCCATACTGAGAAACATAGTTCAAGGAATGAACAATGGTCTAGGGCTTGAAAATGATTGCAATGTTTCTGTGTACGGATCTGAAGGCACTTTGCTTGCATCAAAGGTGGACCAGGAGTGCCAAAAGAGGCCAAAGAAATCATTCATCAAGTTTGGGACTAGGCATTTGGAAGGATTGAATTGGGAAGTGATGGTGGTGGACTCTTGTAAGACAAATGCTGAGCACCTCCCTAAGGGGAAGATTGTTTTTTATACAGGGATGCTTGAGTTTTGCAATTCAGATGCAGAGTTAGCATATGTTCTAGGACATGAGGTATGTATGTATAATGGCTGTGATTTATTCAAATTATAGTTGTTGAAATCCTATAACATTGGAGATATTTAGTGAATTGTACATCTTTCTTCTTTTGTATCAGGTTGGGCATGGTGTGGCAAGGCATGCATCAGAACATGTGTTAAGGGCATTCTGGATGACTGCCCTAATGTGGCCTTTTAATCGTCTGCTGATAGGACTTCTTCTACAACAACCAGTATATATGTACTTCAAGCGGAGGTATACCATATTACCATTTGGTTCTGATCCCCTAATTGAGATGTGTTAATATGCTTATTTTTCCTTTTCTTTTTCCAGAATTTTATAGCAGTGGTGCTGTATTTCTTGTTGCTTTGAAGTATCATATAGCTTCAGTGAGTCACTGTTTTTTTGTTGAAAATAATATCTTCTTGTTATTGTGCCTTTTTGTTTTGAATTTCATATGCACATCAGCGGAATCAATGAATCTCCTGATTTTGTCTCTTTTTAATCACCACCTGATTCACTGTGCATTAACAAGCAGCATTTGCGATAATGGGGTGTGTTGTAATTGACTAAAAGCTTCAGGTATAAACCAAATGTAGGCTATGCATGTTACAGTTTGTACCCTTTTTTTTAATTATTTTTTTGGTAGATTTTCATAATGATGTGTTGATGGCTTATATTTCTTGGTTGCTCTGCGTGTGTGTGTGGGGGGGGGGGGGGGGGGTTTGGGTTTGTGTTGGGTTTTGTTTTCTTCCTCTGACTTCTCTTTCTTGGTTAAAGTGGCTTGCTGTTTGCCTTAACAATGTACTGTAGAGCAGGATCCCCATTGCAGGCCTGCGTATCATTGGTTGGTTTTTCTGTGCCTTGGGCAACTGAAATATCTTTTGGAAACAGGCTTGGTAAATACAAATGGATGCTTTCATGTTAATTTCTTGTATCATCTATCCTTTTATGATAAAATGAATGGAACAAAAGTGTATTCAACTTTGATCACGTATATTCCTATTGTTCCCATATATGGCATATGTTTACAGTTCTTGCTGATGCTTTTTTTTTTTGGGTAAGTATATAAATTTTTATGCTTTTCACTGTGTCCAATCATACACATTCTACATATGTTCCTTTGTTGAGAGTTCTTGACCACATTTTGCTACATATAACTTGCTCATTCAATAATAACGGTCAGATTATTAAATGTCTAGAGAATCCCAATTTATTTACTAAATTATAATCTGTGATATTTCCTAACCATTCAAGAAAAGGACATAATTTCAACCCCCACCCTCTTCCTCCTGATCTTGCACTCTCTTTATACTTTATAACTTGTAAGATGCAAGAATGAAATACAAAATGGAGAAAGCAATAAATGTAAGAAAATATATGTGGTATAAACAAGTTTAATATTTAAGAGGGATGTTGTTATTGTCAAAGTAGAAGTGACTACTGCCAGATCAGATAATTCTACAGACAGTTGTATATGATGTTTCCACAGTTGTAAAGTAGAATTATAGAATTACTAAGAACAGGTTTCCAATTTTTGGAATACTTTCAAATTTCGATCTTTAAGGTGCAATTTTCCATGTACTTTATGAACTAGTATCAAACAAATTATTTGGATCTAAATATGTATGCTTAAAATTAGGGAATATTGGGGCTCACAGAGCTTGCTAATTCTGCTAAAGACCCTTCTGCTATTACTAGGCTGATTGAAGACTCTGTGAGGCTTAAGCTTAGCTAGTTTTAGAAGAGTTATTACTTCGGATTTGAATAAGAACATTCAACTCTGTTGGAACTTACATGCTTGAAATTTTTAACTCCATTTAGTTGGATGCCTTCTCTCTTGCCTCTTCAAGTTTTTTGGGGCTGCTTTTTATGGTTGATGTATTGGGCTCAAGTCTCCTTGAAGCAGAGGGTTGTTCAGTCTAATTTAGCTTTTCCTTATGGCGTCTTGATTTGGTCTCTTGATTGGCTTGGGTTGATTCCTTGCTTATCCTTCTGCAGCAGATTGCCTCTCTCTTGGAGCTCTAATTTTCCTTTGTACCACTCATCCTTTAGGGCTTTGTTTATGAGTTGCCTTTGGGCTTCTTGTTTTTCAAACCTTTTGCTTTTTTCATTGTTGATTGGTGGAGTATGCCCTATGATATCTGTATTGGGGTTCATTAGTATAAATTCAGCTTGCTTGTCAAAAGAAAAATTTATATATTGGGTGTCACAGCATTAGTGAATAAATTGGAGGTATTTGTAGTCTTGTATTATGTTATTGGCATTCTTGGATACTTGAATTTATTGTCATAATCCTAGCTGTTTAATATAAGTATAATTTCTTCCTCTGAGAGTCCTTGTTTCCCTAACCATGCTTCCTCAATGACAAATTGATTTACGGCACAAGATAGCACATGCCCTAAATATTAAAATTTTTGTTTGCAAGATTACACTAATTAGGGTAAACACCTACAAGTTTCACACTTTTCTCTCATGCTTCTTTCCTCTTGTTCTTTTTTGTACATCTTTTTTTCTTTTTTAATTGTGCTTTTTTATTGTTTGATAGGAGGGAATTTGAAGCAGATCACATTGGATTAATGTTAATGGCTTCAGCTGGGTATGACCCTCAAGTTGCTCCAAATTATGAGAGGGTTGGTTGGTTATTCTAAAGAGGATTGGTTGTCAACTCACCCAACTAGCGAAAAGAGAGCTAGGTTGCTGAAAGAAAACAAAGTGATGGGAGAAGCACTGGCAATATACAAGGAAGTGAAGTCTGGACATAGGGTCAAGTGCGTTGTTTAATCCAAATTTTCAATACCAAAACAGAGAATGCCACTTGATTATGCTCTTTGTCAAACTCAAGCCAAGTACTACCTCTGTCCTAATATAGGTGTCCATCTCGTAAACTGTGATTCACATAATTGTGAGTCACAATTTACGAGATGGACAATTATAATGGGACGAAGGGAGTAATATTAGTACTTCATTTTTGTGTTACTGCTGTTACTTTCTCTAATCCATACCAGCATTTTTGGAGTTAAAAAAGGAAGTGACTGAATTCTACCACGTTTCCTGCAAAACATTTACCTAGGTCTCATTTCTCTGAGGTTCAGTCTCTTTTCTATAGGAGTGTTTTTGTAGATTGTCAACAGGGGAAAAAAAGGGGGGAAAGAGAGACATTGATAAAATTGTACATCGTCAATGTCAATTTTCTTGTAGCTTTGGCTTCTAATTCTGATTATCAGTCCTTGGTCTCCAAACACTTGTATTTTGTCCTGTGATACCACTATAATTGTCTTTCAGCAAACAAGTTTTAGAATGCAGGCTGAGGATCAATTTGAATACTTAAAAGATCCTTGTTTCAATTCTGTTCTATTATACAGGCACTCTGGACAACTTAGCAAGATGTCCTTCATATTTTTGATGCAAAAGTACTAGTTTTGCCAAGAATTCAAAGAATATATATATGCTAAAATTAAAATAATGCCATTGTGAAGCATTTAACAAAAGTATCGTATGCTTTCATGTTACTACTTGGATTAAGTGCCGAACCTGATTAATCTCTTAATAGTTTAAGTTTTTGGATTGGATCAGGAAGCACCGTCACATTACATTAGGCCATTGAGTAATTACTTGTTTTTGTTCACTTTCATGCTTATCCACTAGTGTGGGAGGACGGATAATTTTCTGTATGGTAAAATAATAATAATAATAACATTAATTAGGATATTGTTGAGTATTTTGGTTGATTTTTTTTTTTATATATTTTTTTCCAGACAAACAAACAACACCAGTACAAAAACAAAACAGCATCACCAAACGGTACGGCAAGATATGGGCTACCCAGTAAATTGGGTCGGACTAGATGCACGAAGCCCAAATCCACCTGGTCTACTACCACTTTCTCACCCATCATTGGGCGTTGGATCTCCAAAGTTACACCCGTCGTATCAGAACCCTAGGGTCCATTTTAAAAGTTGATTTCGGAGTCAGTCATTGTCTTAGGCTTGTAATGTTGGATAGTTACTTGCTCACCGCGCTGATTGAACAGATCCATCATTGTTTCCGACTTTTGAGGAGCCTGACAAGCAAACACGGCTGCCATGGAGACCTAGGAGGTCGCATCATCCCGCCCACCGAACAGTAGGCAAATAAATGAAAGGGGAAAGGATGTAATCAAAATTACAAGCTTAAAATATATATAATGATTAAATTTGATTTTTTTTTTTTAATATAAAGCATAATAATAAAAAGATAAAATTTATTTTTGAGAGTACTAAAAATAGAATAATGAATATCTTATATGGGACAAGATAGTATGAATTATCTAAAACCAACAAGATTTATTTATTTTTTCACTTTCTTCTCTCTTTATCAATGAGGAATTAATGAAAAAGGCTTTTATGAACTTTAAATACTTTGTTACACGTATTATCAACTAATTATATTATATTATATAAATAAAATAATTTTATTTTAGTAGATTTATTATTATGCATCAATATTTAAAAAACTGCTAACAGTGGCACAATTAAGATTTGTTGTGATAAAATTAAGAAAACCCCGCCCCAACCCAAAATTTGACATTAATGCCCTCCTTGCTGGCAAGCTGTGCCCTTGGTAATCAGCAAAATGTGAAAGTTGCCTTTTCAGTTTCTGTCTTGTTTAACAAGCCATTCCATTAATTTCCTACTCTTTGTTTACAAAAGTAGTAGTAGTTCGATACATTATAAAATTCTTATTTATTGCAACAATGACGAAAGTTATGATCCATTGAACATCTCTTCTTTCTTTTTTCATCACTCCAATTATTAGGACATGGGTTTCTCTTACATGAAATCAAAGCTTGTTCAGGTAAATCCTTACTCAACTTTATGTTTGAAAAACATTATTAATATTGTGTCTCACTCTCACTCTCATCATCAGTGTCAGTATCAGTATCAGTATCACGTTGAGAAGGTTATGAGTCCCATGAATGCATATATTCATGGACTCAAACATATGAATGGATATATGGGGAAGTTTATACATGGTTGTGGAACAAGATTTTACTCTGCAAATCCATACCCTCTTCAGGTTTATACACCCAGACCTCCTCTGAAAAATTCATGGTGGCAATGGCTTCGAAACCGTAAGTACAGTTTCATAGAAATCTTTATCATATCTATGATACTGTTGACCAGATTTGAGAGAGTTCCATACTCGAATCGAATCCATCGACCACTGGGAAAGATATAAAGCACGGAATAACAGGGAGAGGACGGAGAAGCAGTACCAAGGGAGAACACTTGGTGCAACACACCCACAAAGTGTTGGAGGGCAGTCCGTATTGAGAGACATAGTTGAAGGAATGCACAGTGGTTTAGGGCTTAAACGTGACTGCAATGTTTCAAGGTATGGATCTGAAGACACTTTACTTGTATCATCAAGAGTACACCAGGAGGAGGAGAAGACCCAAAAGAGGCCAAAGAAATCATCCTTCATAAAACTTGGGACTAGGCATTTGGAAGGATTGAATTGGGAAGTGATGGTGGTTAAATCTGGTAAGATAAATGCTGAGAATCACGGCAACGGGAAGATTGTAATTTATACAGGGTTGCTTGACTTTCTCAATTCAGATGCAGAGCTAGCATATATTCTAGGACATGAGGTATGTATGTATATATATATATATATATATATATATATATATATGTATATATGGGTTTTGATTGGTTTATTGGAATTATAGTTGTTGAAATCCTTCCACATTAGGCATCTTCTTCTTCTTCTTTTCTTTTCTTTTTTATTTTATTTTTATTTTTTATTTTTTTATCAGCTTGGACATGATGTGGCAAGGCATGTATCAGAAGGCTTCATGAAGCTACTGTGGATAGTTGCCCTATGTTGGCCTTTTAGTCATCTGCTGATACTCCCATTAATATGGAAACCAATAAAAATGTACAGATCGCGGAGGTATATATATATATATATATATACACCATTTGGTTCTGATCCCCTTGCTGCTAATTGAGATGTGTTAATAAATAAATGTAAGAAAAATATGTGTGATATAAACAAGTTTAATATGTAAGAGGCAGGGATGATTCCCCCTGCAACTCTGTATTGGACTTCCTTCTTTAATTAAAATGATTTTTGTTATGCAATTTTACACTAATTAGGTAGGTAGGTAGGGTAAAATTAAACACCTACAAGTTAATTCACACATTAATTTGTTTCTCTAATTGGATCTTCATTTTGAAATGTATTTGGTAGGATGGAATTGGAAGCAGATTACATTGGATTAATGTTAATGGCTTCAGCTGGGCATGACCCTCAAGTTGCGCCAAAATATAGAGAGAGAGTTGATGGTTCTGAAGAGAATTGGTTATCAACTCACCCATCGGGAAAACGGAGAGCTAGGTTGCTCAAGCAAAACAAAGTGATGGGAGAAGCACTAGAAATATACAAGCAAGCGAGGTCTGGACACAGGGTCAAGTGCTTTGTTTAATCCAATATTAGACCACTCTTTCTCAAACTCGAACCTTTTACCTGCTACCACACAGCTTCAGAGACTCTTTTATAGGAGTATTTTTGTATATTAATTAATTGTCAACAGGGGAATTAAGGGGAAGGCACGGATGACATTGAAAATTTTGTATTATCAACTTTATTTTCGTAGCTTTGGCTTCTACCTAATTCTGATTATCACTAATACTTTGTCCTGTGATGCCACTATAAATCAATTTGGTGATTCATGTTAATGGCTTCATCTGGTTATGACCCTCAAGTGAGCAGATTGGTGACCGAAGAGGATTGGTTATCTACCAAGTGCGGTCTTGGTCTCGGTCTCGACACACACAGGGTGAAGTGCTTTGTTTAATCCAAATATTTCCAATAGAAGCAAAACGGAGAATGCCACTTGATTATGCTTTTTGTCAAACTCAAATCAGGTTGCTTAAATATTAGACTACTTCCATCTTTGTGTTATCCTACACTTTGAACTTCTCCTGTTCAAGTCCTGGTGAGCATGTGTTTACAAGTCTCTCACCATTGTGAAATCAAGGAGGTTACATGCATAAGGAGAGACCAGTTCTATATAATTACTATATTTTATTGTTGGCAAAGGAGAAATTATTAATAGTCCCGGATAAGTTTGATTCAATTTTTTCTTAGTTATGAAATAATTAAGTCAATCTTGGTGTGGGCAAAAACGTATGTGAGTTTATTTCTTGTTACTGTGAAAGTATATATATATATATGTTATTATATATGTATAATAATAAATAATTATTATAACATGTGTCCCTTCGGTTGCATTGAATTGTGACATATACGAGAAATTCTAAGGTTTCAAGTGTTCCAAGTTCCAACACAATTTGCAAATGTGAACATGGACAAGAAAATAATTTTCAACGTCCAACTTGTGCTTAAAAACGCAAATGTTATTACCAATGGTTGGAACAAAGGTTCCCCTAAAAATGCGCAAGTGTACCAGACTATGAAGGCTAAACTTGACCTTTACACAAATTTCAAGCATAGGAAGAAACTTTTTACTAGTATATATATCTCAGGCAATGTTCACAAGTTTCAATTGTTTCTATTTTTTTCAATGAATACAAGTATTACTTGTTTGTACAATACAGTGGCCGGGTCACACACACACACATATATATATCTGTAATGGACTCCATCTTTGACCACGCGTGACCCAATTTTTCATATCACAAACTCTAAACTTGGCAAAACTGGGATAACTTTAGTCTATGCATGTCATTAGTTAACTTTACCCAGCTTTGGAGTACTATAGTGATCAGGTCAGCCAGAGCTGCCCTACTCTGCTCTCTTTTTGGGTACACTCATATGCCAAAACCAAATTTCACTCTTTGTCTCCACTTTGATTTACCTTCTTTTTTCTACTTACAATATATTCTTCCGGAAATAGTCAAGAAAAATAGGTCATTGTTACCCTTGTCCCTACTGATTTAAGGTGTTTATGAATGCATTATAATAAACAAAGTGTTTATATATATATATATATATATGTATTGGAAAGAAATACATTATAATTAGCATAAAGTTGATTTGATGTACCAATCATGCCTTATTATTTACGTATATAACAATGAGACAATCTTACAGGCACAAGCAAGATTTCATTTTAAGGGACAATGTGTATTTGAAAAAAAAAAAAAAAAAAACTACTAACATGACAAACGTAGGTTATTCAAACCAAAAGGCAAAAAATATATATATATATCATTATAAAATAATATGTTAAGCAGTAAGCAATAAATAGAAAAAGTATAAAAAAGATAATTACTTACAAATATAAGAACCAAAATAATGATTCGTAATATTTATATTGAATACAATTACAATTATACAGACTAATTAGAAGAGGGAAAGTTACTGGACATTACTTACACCATAACCACTCACAAACGATCATATTTTGAGAATACTAAAAAGAATTTTCCTTGCAACTTGAACCATAGAGATGTATTCTCCATAATTTTGTGTTCCTTCATTCACCAAATTCCAAATAAGAATACACTACAATTTTAACACAATTTCCAAATGCTATTTCACCGGAAAGTCAAACCACTTACCTCAATTTGCTTTCATTTTCCCATAATTACTACATTTTTTTTTACATTAATTGAGTAATTATAAAACTAGTTGAAATAATTATTTCTGCATAAAATAACATATATATGTATGAAGAAAAAAAAAAAAAAAAAAATACACCTATCACGAGTTCTTGACACCCATCCACTTTTAAAGCGTCCTAATAGTAAGTCTGTAAACGGATTAAATTAATGTGGGTGCAACTAGGCCTATAAATGGATTGGATTTGGATCGGATCAGGCCTGATCCAATTTGATCCGAATTCGATAAATATTTTAGTTGATTCAATCCGATCTGATCCGATAATCCAATGAATATTTTGTAAGTTAATCCCAAATCCAATTTTGTTAATAAACGGATATTCAATCCGATAAAAATGTAGATTTTTTTTATTATATATATATATATATATAAATTAATGTTAAAAGAGAATTAAAAAAAAAAAGAATGATTATAAGAAAAAGATATAAAACAAAAGATAAGTAAAATATGAAAGGAAAAGAAAAAAAAATATTATTTCTTTTTTGTTAATGAATAAAGAGTATAATATTATTAGTATGTATATTAAGAGATTTATTAGCATGTTGATGACAATACCACACTATTGTATATATATATATATATATATAAAAAGTTTTGGGTTACCTTTAATACAAATCTGAAATGAGTATTGATATATATGTGTGTGTGTGTGTAAAATTATTAATAAATAATTTTATATATAATTATTTATACATATAATTTTATTTGGATTGGATCGGATTATTATCGGATCGGATCAACATAATTCATATCCAATTTGTTAGGCTTATGGATTATCGGATTCGGATCGTAATCGAGTTATCGAAATTTTTATTCAATCCGTATCCGACTAATCGGATCGAATCCGGATTAGGATCCGCTACATTGAGAGGTCTAGGTGCAACTCTAAACTAATAATCCTAATGCTTTAATGTTAATGACTCAAAAATGACTATTTAGTATAGCAACTCAAAATAAATACGGAGTATCAACTTTAAAAGAATATTGGGCATTCAATCTTGGAATGCTATTGAAATTATAACTCCGGCTAATTTCATTCGTTTCAAGTTCATTGTAGAGAATTTAATAGAACCGTAGCAAACAAAGTGAAGTAAAATTGAATATGTAAAACGAAATTTGGTACTCGACAATTATATGATCGAGATAATGAAATGCTCTAACATGTCATCAGACACATGTTTTAGGTTAACGTTATCTATTCTGATTGATTTTTTAGGTAAGTAATGAGTAATGGACTTCTTTATTTGTTTGTCAATCTCCTTGTCCTTGAACATGTGGTGAAATTGTAGACGAAATTTTTGTGCACTCCATAGAAATATGAAAATAGTGCTTAGTATGGTTCCCAGGTGTTGCTTTGGAATGCATGACCATTACTAAAGAAGAAATAAAACAAAAGAGCTGGCCCTGGCTCCATTATGGTGAAGGGGTGTCCAATTCTGTGCCCTTTTTAGTGCTTTCACACTTCCCCTCAATAACTACTTTGACTAGAAATTTAATTACATTTAGTAACAGCAACCTTCTATAATTATAAAATGTGTCTTTGAAATACTATATTGATAATATATATATATATATATATCTTTGAAATACCATATAAAATGATTTGTGAAGTGAAATAAGTAGCCATTTGATGTGTTGATAAGGAATCTACTTATTAAACAGTAAAAACTATTTTGTACGAGTTGTAGCTGTTAGATGCATTGATATAGAATCCATTGATAAAACGGCTAAAATTATTTTGTTCCATTTCGACCATTTGATGCATGGAATCCAATGATAAAATAGTTAAAATTATTTTGTCCGAGTTTTAGCCTTCTCAACTAATTGTTTTGGTCCAAATTGCTGGATTCACATAGAGTTTAAATGGGACTAACAACATTAAATGATTTTATAATTTCCCCCATCAGAATATTATTCCTATACAAATATTAAGTTTTTAAACATAGAAAATTCAAATCACACCATAGAATGATTGGTCAAGTGAAATAAAAACAGCACGTTGAAAGAGTTCTAGCCGTATGATGCAACGACATTGGATTCATTGCTAAAATGACTAAAAAATTCGAGTTGTAATCGTTTGATGTATTGACATAGAATCCATTAATAAAATGGCTAAAAACTATTTTGTTCGAGTTTTAGCCTTACCGATTAATTGTTTCGGTCTAAATTGCAAGATTAAAAAAAATTTTAAATAAAAAAAGAAGGAAAAAAAAAATGGGACTAATAACATGAAATGATTTTATAATTTCCCCATCAAAATATTCTTCCTCCACAAAATTAACCTAAGAAAATTCAAAATATTTCAAATGATAATAACCATAACAAACAATAGTGAACCTGATAACTCTTCCAGCTAAACTTGCTGTCTTTTACTTATCTCTTGGAGGACGATTTGGACATATCACATATCCCACAAAGATTATGCATACATTTGTCATCTCAAAAATGGTCACCTTTTAAAACCCTAGCTACTTCCCCTATCTTTTTTACTGTTTTTCACCGAGAAGTGAGAAAAGTCAGCATCTTTGGTCTTGTCACATTAGAGAGCATAGAGAGGAGAGAGACTAGCCAGCAGAGAGAGAAAGCCAACCATAGACAGAGAACCATATGGTCAGAGTTATAAACATGTAATGTAATGAAAGGTTGCTATTTTCATGATTTAAAGATGGCATTATAATTGAATCACAACTTCAAAATTTTTTTTTTTCTCCCTTTAAATGGATTAGAGAGAACTCAGAGAAGTTTGCTTTCTCTATTCAATTCTGATGTCAAATTGTGGATATTTTGTTCTGTGAATATATATATATATATATATATATATATATAATGTATATATATATGCTTATATAGAAAATATAATACTACAGTACACAATACACTACAGTACATATACCACCACCCCTTCTTTAAAGTGAGGCCAGCCCCCCTCTCTGTGTGTGTCTCTCTCTACTCCTGTTATTTCATTGGTAACAGTAGCAGTAGTATCAGTTGCAGGCGCCGTTTCTTTTCCCCTCTCTCTCTCTATCCTTGTTTCGTGGTGATGGCAACTCCACTAGTCCTTTCTCTATAAAACCTAGCCGTATTAGCCTCTCTCTCTCTCTCTCCCTCTGCCGAAGTTCAATAACGAATTGAAGATGGTGAGTTTTTTCTGTCTACTTTCTCTCTCTAGAACTGGGTTTATTTGGGTGCCTGAATTTGTATTTGAAAACTTATTGAATTGTTGTTTTGGCTCACAGTTGGATTATTCACATCTTCCTCGGTGGCTTGAAGTCCTTCTGAGTGAGAAGTTCTTCAACGCCTGTGTAATTCATGAAGAGGCAAAGAAGAATGAAAAAAACGTTTATTGCTTGGACTGTTGCGAGAGTATTTGCCCTCACTGCTTGTCTCCTCATCGCTCTCACCGACTTTTACAGGTCTCTCTCTTTAATTTCCCAACATAAATCATCAAATTAATTAAACCCCATCTCACCTTCTTCAATTCTCTCTCTCTCTATATATGTATGTATGATTTCAAATTTTGATTTCAGATAAGAAGGTATGTGTACCATGATGTTATAAGGTTGGGTGATGCTGAGAAATTGATGGACTGCGCTCTTGTTCAAGTAAGAATTTCAAATTTTAAAAAGTACCATTGCTGAGTTGTTCTTTAAATACTCTTTTAAAACAAAATTAAATGGGTTTTTCTTCTTTTTACAGTCTTACACCACAAACAGTGCTAAAGTGGTATTTTTAAATCAAAGGCCACAGACTCGGCCATTCCGAGGCTCCGGCAACATCTGCATCACCTGCGACAGGGGTCTGCAACACCCATACATCTTCTGTTCTCTCTCCTGCAAGGTACATACCCCCCCAAACCCTAATTTTCTGACAGCTCGGCAAAACCTCCATGATTTCCGATTCTCTCTCTTACCCATTTTTTAATTTCACCTATTCTCATCTGGGTCGGTCTTGCTTTTCTCACAGCTTCAACATATACTGAGAACTGCGGGTGGGCTCTCAAAGTATATCTTCGAGTGCAAGTACCTTACGTTGCCTGAACCGGGCTTGGACGACGGCCAAATGACGCCAGACTCGGTTCTTGAACCGTCCGGGTCTTTCAGGACGTCCTCCGGGTCGAGCGGCAGCGGCACCACCGCCACCGCCGGCGGTGGAATCGATTGCAGGACTGTTGCTTGCACCGCCACAACGGAGATTGTGAGGAAGAAGCGAAGCAGCTTGTCGGCTTTTCGGGCGGCGTGTCGGCCAATATATTCGTCGGTGACGGAAATCTCGGTGGCTATGATGAATCGCCGGAAGGGTACGCCTCACCGCTCACCACTTTATTAATTTGTGTACGGAAGAGAGAAAGGAAGTGAGGAGGTTTGGGACATAAAAACATATATGGTATTGAATTGTATTCCCAAGGTCTTTTTAGGGATGAAAGAATTTGAAACCCCCTCCTAATTTTGTAGAGCACAGAGTGAAACACTCTCTCTTTCTTTTGTAGATTTGTGTTGAATTGCAATGTTTTTATTGTTTACAAAGTTATAGTGTGACAATATACCCGTGTGATTGTTTCCCTTTTAATTTGTTTGGTGTTCTAGAGTAGGAGGGGTATAATTGAATTGTTCTTTGAATTAGACTGGTCCGTTGTTAATTTATTGCAATTTGATTGCTGTGTTTGGTCTGCTTATGATTGTTGAAATTAAATTTGGGTTTTCATTGACACAACTTGTAGGACCACCACCCATAATTGAAAGGGATCACTAGAATGTTTAGGAGGGGTATAATTGAATTGTTCTTTGAATTAGACTGGTCCATTGTTAATTTATTGCAATTTGATTGCTGTGTTTGGTCTGCTTATGATTGTTGAAATTAAATTTGGGTTTTCATTGACACAACTTGTAGGACCACCACCCATAATTGAAAGGGATCACTAGAATGTTTTGTCACTGCTTAGAAATAATACTCTCTCTGTCTCAAAATAGAGGGAGTAATGTTTACGAGGGCGTAACTTTGTAAATTGTGTGTAATTGTGTAATTTTTATGTATGTGTGTATATATATATTATTCATCACATTTAGCTGAACTTGTAAGACATATGGAAGAAGAAGACAATATTTAGCAAATATTGGGACTGAGGTTGTGTTTGGAAGCAGAAACCCTAGAATCAATGGTTACAGTGAGCACACCATGACCCACCAATGTTGATGGAAATCCTAGATTTGCAAAACCCAACAGGCTTTCCTTCTTTTTTGTTTCTTTCCTCATTTTTCTTTGTTTCCTTCTCTTCTTCCCAAGAACAGAATAATGACAAAATATAAAAAAGCTATTTTAATTAATTACCAACTGTTTTCCTTCCCCAAGGTCTTTTCCTTCTTTCTTGAGAAGGGAAACTGTCTAATTTTTAATTGTTAGTGTTTTTAATTATTAGTCTATGTTTATTGGGAGCTTGTTACATATACTTCCCTACCTCATATGTTTGTATTATATTACCATGCATCCATGTATGCGCATTAGTCATTGTCTCATTTCTAACACTTTAAAACTTTGGGTAATGCCATTTACGGCTATTTGCGTGGCCGAAGAATCTAACCGATAGGGTTTTTGTACTCTACTACTATACAAATAGGGGTCTAAGAATCATTTTTCTAAAATTTTTGAATGTATTGAAATTTATTTTTTGGCGCATTTATTTGCTTCATCTTCATTGATTTTCCTGAGGCTGCAGAGTCCTCAGATCTGTTTAAGGGCACTGTTTTTAGTTGCAGCCTTAGTTAGATACCATGGAAATATTAGTTTGGTCAACGGGATATAACATACCCCCTGCCAAGAATCAGGATCATTTCAACCTACTTCGAGTAAAAAAAAAATTTGCCCTAGTAACTTGTAACAGTGCTTATGGTACAACTTTGGAAGATATCAAATTTTACATTCGATTTGTTGTGGAATATTGTACCTTCATACGAGCACAATCAAATAAACATTTACATTAGTAAAGGATCTTATGTGGAACTTGGATTCTCTCATGTCTATTCAAGTAATAATATTACATCACTTACACAACAATTTTGATCCCCAATGATCAATACAGGAGGGTTTTATTTCATGGTGATTCTGTTTATACTGAGAATTTCATGATTCATTTGTTGTGTCTTCTATATTCATAACAATTCTTCTTCTTTTTATTATTATTGTAATTATAGTAATTAAATTAGGTTTGTTTGGTTCAGCAGAATCTTTGACCAATTATTTGACCATTTGGGCCATATTTGATTTAGTTTTCTGAACACAATTTTCATCAAGTCCTTACTTTTTTAAAGAAACGAGTTCAAGTTCAAGCGTGTGTGTAAATACTAATTAAGAAGAAAAAAAAAATTAAAAAAAATAAAATTCAAGAAAACAAAAGCATTTTTTAAAAGAAAAAAAAAAAAAGATTTGGATAATTGTAGAAAGAAAGGTATTTACATTATAGTGACCTTAAAAATTATAAGTTTGGTAGCAAAAGTCGCACCATTTCTCTCTCATTGCTTCTTTAAGATTTCTTTTCATTTCCTTTTCTAGCCTTTCTTGAACTTTGCAGTGCCACCTACAAGGTCTCAGTGAGCTTGTTGTAATGGTGCTTTACTGAATGACTGTCAAATACGCGCCAGAGCAGAGAAAAGGTGAAAAAGCTATTACAACAACTAATTTGCCTGCTTTTCATTTCAAATTGTTGACCAATTAATATTGTTATTATGCAAAGCTTTTTATCATTTTCCCAAATATATATATATATTTATATATATCTCATCTTAGAATAATTGACCCTCTGGCCTCTGCCAGAAAAAGAATGGCATGTTTGATTTGGTTTTCTAAGGGCTTGTTTGAGAGATGTTATTACTTCGTGTTTTGTGTTGCGGGTGGTGTATTGGTGGCGTACTGATAGAAAAATATTGCAATGCTTTTGGTAACTTTTGTCATTCAAAAACAATTGTTGGCGGTCTTTTTCTTAACTAGCCATTTTATTACTTAATATTGCGATGCTTTTTTATCAAATATATATATATTTTTTTTTATTTTCAAAAATTTTACATCAAAGTTTAGATTAGCAAACAAGCTTCCAATCACCATTCAACACACCACACAATAAAACAGAAATATGAAATAAAAACGGTTGCTAAAATGATATAAAACACTTAGAAAATGTAAAATTATTTTTAGAGAATTATAAAATATTGTTCTTTAAAAGCGAAGTCTATTTGGCTTGTAATTCTGAAAACAGTTGTCTAAGATCATTTCTAATATAAAATGCTATTTTTGCATGCCAAATCTATATTTTGAGAAAAGTTACAATATTAAAATGCTATATTTTAACAATTCTGCTTCAATGGTACATTTCATCCAAAATGTCATTTTTTTTATACGACAACCATTCTTTTTCAACTACCATTCACAATTACCAATTTTGTTGTGAGTGTTTATATTTTATTTAGTTTATTTGCCTTATTAAAAATAAATAAAATATAAATGATATATTTGATTATATTATTAGTAACCCTAAATCAAAAAAAAAAAATTAATTTTAGAGCAAAACTTGCCCTCTCAGCCTCCCCAGTCGCCTCCATCTCTATTCTTGTTCTGACTCTAAACTTGCCCTAATAATGTACATTTGGTAGACATATGAAAAGATTAATAAATCATATTTATTTTTTCATGCCAACTTAAAAAAATGTTGATCTTTTCAGTTATTGTAGTGTGATGTACTTGTGCATATTTATGTGATATTTTTTTATCTTTCAAAAAATATATATATACATTTAAATTATATATATTTAGTTGGATGATGCATATTTTATACAAACAGTGCTGGAAAAATAAAATAAAAAATACATATCTTATATAAATACGGAGTAAATTTTTTTTATTTTATTTTAAAGCACTTGTATGGATAAGTTTACATTTCACAATTTTTGTAAATTATTCTGCGATGAGTTTATGATTAATGATTATGATACGGGACTAATAATTAATTATGTGCCTATGTATCTCTCTCTCTCCTAAACAACAAAATGCATTCTCTCTCTACAACTGCAAACTACAAAATCTACAAGAATCAGAAGTTCAAAACCCATATATTTCAGTTTGGCAGAGGCAATAGTATAAGCTATATTTTGTGTTATATTTGGTAAAATATTTGATAAAATTATATTTTGGCAGCCCATTTAATAGGAGAGCCCGTGTTAAACTCACCTGCTATATTTTGAAATTGACAGCCCATTTGACAGTCCATTGGAGTTACTCTAATAACTCAAAAAATAGAAAATAATTTTTAGAAAACTATAAAATAAATTTCCATAAAAACAGTCATTTATAATTGAGTTTTTAAAAGACTGAACCAAGTAGAATGTTTTTAAATTTTTTTAATTTTCACTTCTTTGAAAACAGGTCGAAGAACCCAAGCAGACCCCAACATTTTTCATAATATTGTCAATCATTTTTTTATATTTTATATTATTTATAAATTTTAAACTTTAAAAAAAGAATTAAAGCAAACTCACCCGCACTTATTTAGACAATGATGAGTTTATGACACAAATTTTTGGTTGGAGGAGATATTTATTAATAGGATTTGGTGGGTATGATAAGCAATAAAGGCATATGATACCACATTAAAGCCAAATGCTGCAAATTCTGATTGTTCAGAGACCGTCCAACATGTTTCCTCCATAGGGGAATATCATTACCATGTATTATATTTATTGCATTATGCACACCCACCACACGTACTTACCATATAATTAATTTATTAAACTATGTATGTTTATTCTACAAATTTGAAACTTAACAAAATAAATACTTAGAATCTTTTACTCTTATATGATATCAATAATATATAGCAGCTCATGTGTGCAAACAATTTAGTATCTTCTACTACTTTATATAAATTTTTAATTGTGTAACATTTGGGTGGGATAAATTTTCTAATCATTAATTTATTACTCCTTCGTTTTGCTTGATTATCGTGATATGTTTCACGAAGAATAACAAAATAAGACAAGATTAATAGTCATTGTCTTATGTGGAGAAATTATATATATATTACATTTTTCTAATCTCATTTTAAACTGATATTCGTATTATATATAATGTGATTATTAGTCTTTAAAAATTTTAACTCATAAAATTTAATTTTCTCAATTGTATGTGAGACTCGTTTCATGATGGAATATAGAGGTACTCTCTAAAGATACACGGTTTTAGACAAAAATAAAAAGTATATTCATAAACGTTTAATCTTAACTTACAACTTTTTATTTGGAAAGTTGAAGACATATATATTACTCGTAAAAAGTTGGTGTTACTACTCATCATACTTTACTCTGTCCATTACATACACTTAAAAATATATGAGCTTTAAAAATAACCTGACAAATTATAATAAAAAAGAAAAATCCTTAGCAAAATGACAAAAACAAAGAAGAATAACCAAATTGCAAGTAAAGTGGTTAATACATATTATGGATGATTTCATATTGGATCACATAAATATATTTATTAATTATTTTTCTTTCATCGCTTAACTGACTTGGTTTTTTAAGTTGATTATTACCAATCATTGATTAAACTAGCATTTATAAAAATAATGTAATGACTCGGTCATTTTCCTTCTTTTCCATTCTCTCAAATTTTACAAATAAATTTTTTTTTCCGTTGATTTTTTTTTTTTTTCTGAGTTTTCTTTTTCCGTCATTTTTCACTGTCTTTTCATTTGAGTAACCTATTGGGTTGTGCTCGGATTTGATTCTAACCTTTCATGCATTCATTTTACTTGATTTCTATGTAATCCACATTTTTACTTTTGTAGAAAAATATGCTAGATGTTTACTTTTGCCCGTAGGGGTATAAATATAAAGATTCTTAAAAATTATTTTATTTACTTGGGGTATTTTTCGTAATTATCTTTTAATAAAATTTTGTATTTAAGATTCTTTTAAATGTATCTTTTGAATGTCATTTCATTTTGGGCTTTCTCAGAAATTCACTTTTTGAGTTTTTCAGTGGGGGGTATTTGTGTAATTATGAAAAGTTTTCAGAAAAATTTCTCGTTTTGGGTTCAAACTTTCATGAGGGGTTTATTTTCACTTTTTACTGACTTTAGCACTTCCAGAATATTTTTAGGATTTTTATTTCATTTATTTTGAATTTTCGAACCCCGTTAGTTGTCAATCTTATCCGGTGCATATGTCTTCGCTCGGGACTCGACTTTTGACCCCGTTTCTTCCATTGACCTTAGAATTCCATTTTGAAACTTTTTCGTTCACGGATCATCGGCATTTGAGCGCGTTTTCATTGATATCACTTTTTGGACCCAGACGGGGCCTATTTGGGACACCTTTTTGACCTATTTAGGATTAGCGGATAAGAGAGAAAGCATCTCTAACTTTTTATTTCATAAAGTAGCAGCCACTAGCCTCCATTGAAGAACCTTAGAGCTGCCCCTTCTCTTTCCTCTTTTCATCTATTTCATCTTTGATTTTCATCTTCGCGGTTTATACTTTTTTATCTCTTCAACGACGCAGTCATTTCTATCCGATCGGCTTCCAATTTGCAGCACTTTGATTTTTGGGCTGAGAGTTCAAGCTTGGATTTGGGTCTTCTCACTTAAGGATTCTTGCTCTCCTTATTGTCTCCATCAAAAGCCCGAAGTTTCGTCGCATTTTGTAGAGTTTGATTTTGGTGGGATTTGAAATTTTCATCTCAAGTGAGGTAAGAGGTGTTTCATATTTATAATCTTAGTGTTTTACATATTTTTTGAGGTTTATATAACTTATATGCATGTTTAAAGTTTAAATCTAGAAATAGTTTTTATTTTAATTAAATGATGATTTAATTTTATAGTTGAAACATGCTTAGATTTAATTAAGATTATGATTTTTGGAAAGCCCATGACTTGTAATTCAACATATATTATTTTTGAAATTTTTGGATAACTTTTGAAATCTAGAGATTTTTAATTAATTAAGTTAATTAAAAATTAATTAAGTATTTTAATGGCTTAATTAGACTTTTGATTTGATATTTGAGTTATTCATGATATGTTGATTATTATGTGTTAATTTCATGTCATTTAATTGGTAATATTTTGCAATCTAGAGAAATTAATTAATTTTTGTTTAATTTGTTTCCATTTAATTAATTTATGATTTATTTGCATCTTTGATGATTTGAAGACCTATTATATTACATGATTTGATATTTGAGTTATTCATGGTATGTTGCTTATTATGTGTTAATTTCATGTTGTTTTGTGATATTTTATGACCTAGAGAAATTAATTAATTTTTATTTAATTAGTTTTCATTTAATGAAATTATGATTTATTTGCACCTTTGATGTCTTCAAGGTTTATTATATTATATGTAATGATAATTGAGGACTTATGGCATGTCTTGTGTGTTCCTACATCTTGATTGTGTGTGATATTTGATTATGTGCATTTAGTATATGCGTATATACTTGTGATACACAACTTGTTGATTTTGGAAGGCTCGTAGGGACGTAAGTTTATGTGATGGCTAGGGTTCGGCTCTAGTACGAGGACACGGTCTCTCTTAGTCATAAGTGCGCACTAGGTAGCTCCTTGAAGGTCGTAATTACCCAGAACGGCTTACTCGATCTTGTGACTGCATGTCCTTATCCTTCCACTTGTTTGATTTCGCATTTCAAATTCCAAACTGTTTACTTTGTGAATTTATATTTTGTTATTTGACATTTGATGTTCAATGTTGTTTAGTTGCTTATATATTTTGGTTTATGATGTGGATGTTCTAATGTAGTTTAGGATGATCCCTTAGTCTTACCTTGGACATAGACGTTAGGTGGCATGAACCATATGGATTGATTTATATCAATTTATAAGGACTTGCAAAACTTTAGATTATACACATGTTCATTTTCTATGAGTAAACTTGTTTATTCTCTCTTATTGTTAGGACATTTTTCAGGTAAAGAACCTTACTTTTGGGATGTACAACATCCTTGAGCTTGCTTATGGCTTGATGAGATTGGAGTATTTCCATTCATGTACTTGCTAGCATGATTTTGCTTTATTTTAGGTTAAATATGTCAAAACTTGTAACTTCTATTTGGGATATGTAATAAGTACCTAAATGCATCATTTAAGACTTATTTGACACGTATGTGATGAGGCCAAGGGCCAAGAACCTCATGCTTTACTTTTATGCTATTTGATATTATGCTTAAAAATGAGAAAAAAATGGAAAATGCAAAACTTTAGCATGACAATTTCAGATTGGATGGTGGGAATTGTGTTTTATCATTTTTCATAGTATTCTTATATCATGTATGATGTGTGGCCATGAGCCAAACAATTCTTTGAATGCATCAATGATGGTTGACTTCAAATTTTGCTTAAAAAGGCCATTTTTCATGATTTTAGGACTTAAACATGTCGTATTTTGCATATGGTGTATTTTGATGTCATGGGTCATTGAGACGCATTTTATTATGTATATTATGTTTGCGAAAATGTTTACTTTGTACAAAATATCATGGTTGTATGTTGTGGTTGATGGTAGGCTTCAAATTTCCCATTCTCCATTTTTAAGGTTTAATAGGTCGAATTTTGCATTGGGCATAATTGGGGGTCATGGACCATTCCTGCATACTTTAAAATACTTATTACGTTTGCGTCCATAATCGTTTTAGCCCACAGCTTCATATTTAGTTATTTGAACACTCGGTTGCTCTAATTTTTACATTTTTCGCAAAATCTGGTTTAGGGGCATTTTGAAAATTTTCCTTTGAAAATAAATTCCGGTCTTGACATGGACACTTAGAAAATGTGATTTTAGGGGGGATTTCTTCACAACTTTTTTTAAAAAAATGTCGTCTCGGCCTCCAAAACCCTGTGTCAAATCTGATTTCCTGGTGCGCACTTCTTCAAGAAAAAAAGTGTGATCTTGAGGGTATTTTGGGGATTTTACGTCAAAAATAAAATTTTCTTTCGAAATGGTTAGTTTGAAAAAATTATTTTTAGGGGTTTTTTTTTTTTTTTTTTTTTTTTTTTTTTGTGTTTTCCAAAAAAGGTCATTTCGAGGTCCAAAATCACGTTTGAAGTCTGAATTTTCTAGGCACATAAAAGGTTGCAGCAACCCCTTTGGCTGCCGCGACGTCGATTTTTCGTCGGGTCTTTTCTCCCTCGTCCGGACTCTGTTTTGGGTGAACTTTTTTTTTAACTTCGTTAATTTTGCGCCGTTTATCCAATGGTGTGCTCAGTAGCACCCAAAACTTTTTGAAAATTATGATTTTTCCCCTAGGGCTAAATTTGTCCATTTTTAAAACTTCGTTTTCGCATTTTTGTTTTCTTTTAAGTTCCGTGGCTTCATGGGAAGCCATGTTTGTGTCTTAGGGATGACGTACATCTCTTGAGACTTTGTTTGCACGTGAAATGACCATTTTGCTCTTGGGGCATATTTGGTTTATTTTTACCTCTTGCATCTGCATTTGTTCTTGCTTCCGCTTCCGCATTCTGAATCTATTATCGGGTCAACTTTCAAGTCGCATTGACTTATCCGGGTTGTGAAAACTCAAAACGTCACAAATAGTAATAATAATAAATAAATGAGACCCCAATGAAGCTTAGAGCTGATTTGAGATTGCTTTTTAACCATTAAAAATGTACTTTTATTTTAAAAAATTGCATTAAGAAATCATATATTTTAAAACTGTGTTTTAAATAGATGTAAATTTTTTTATGGTAATTATATTGTTTTGGACAATTTAATCCCTCTTTACTTTTTATAATTAGGGGTAAAGTACATAGACATTCCATGAGGTTTGGTAAAAGAACACTCAGATAAAAGTTTGTCTATTTTGGGACAACCACACCCCCTTGCAAAATTTATCATCCAAACACAACCTTAAAACATGTGAAAGTTCTATTTTACCCTTCACTATTTTATTGATTTTAATTATAAAATATTAAAATACGTAAATGACCAAATTACCCTCAACACCCAATCAATCCAAAAACCCTACCACCACACCAAAATCCACAGCCACCACCATCCCCACCCCCAACCCACCGCCACCATCTCCACCCCTCACCACAAATCATCACCACCAATTAATTACAAAGCCAAACCAAAAAAAAAAAAGCAAGAGAGAGCAACTCATTTACAGAACAGTGAATCCATCACCATTGGATTTTTCTCCCTGGTCGTCTTTGGTTGCCGGTCGCCATCATCCAAAGCCGATTTCGCCGTCGCCACCATCCACAGCCGAGCCATGACATCACCGTCTTCAGCTTTGCATATTACTGAGCTCGCCGCCGCTTCCATCACAGCTGACATCATCAAAACTGAAGCTCTTCGCCGTCACCCTTATCTGCACCGCCATCGATTCATCTTTGCCATCGCCCATCACTGCCATCGCCCATTAGAGGAGGCAAAGTCGGCTTTAAAGCCAAGGACTATAATGGAGAACTCACATCCGCCAGATTCGTCCGGACCCACCTATTGAAGAAACCGGCAGCGTCTGTCCCCGTCGACGCAGCTCCGATTCTGCCTATATTTGACGCAATGACTCCCGGATCGTCCGTAACTTCAGTGCTTGCCCCTTGACCGGGAGGACCTCACAACACTTCACCTCCGATCTGCTTGTTTTCTTTATCGACGACGTCTTTGATCTGCCGCCGATCTGCTGGAAATGGTGGCCTTCTTTGAGTTACCGGCGGTGAAGAGAGAGTTGAGGAAACTCATAATCCCGCCGCCTTGTGTGTGTGTGTGTATATATATATGTGTGTGTGTGTTTGGATGTGTGTATATATATGTACGTGTGTATCTGTGTGACAGTATGTGTGTATTGGTGTTGGGAGGAAGAGAGAACAGAGAGGAGAGAAGGAAACAAATGGTTATGGGTACGAGGTTATAATGGTTATTTTAACATTTAAATTGGTTAATATAAAAGTCAAAGAGCAAAAATGTCAATTCATTACCATTAGGGTGTATTTGGTAGTTATATCAAGCTTGAGGGGGTGTTATTGTCCCAAAATAGACAAACTTTCATATGCTTCATTTTGGCAAACCTCAGGGGGTGTCAATGTACTTTACTCTATAATTAAATATAATTTTATCCCTAGTGATAAAAGAATATACAAAGATTATGTAAATCAATTTGTGTTGTCTGAAAAACTGGAACTTGCTAGTATTGTTGTTATTTTACCCTTCCCTTTAAGAAACCTATATATTAGAAATTTAGTATTATTCCTTTTAAGAAACCTATATATTATAAATTCAAGTTGTATTAGAAGTTTAGTTTAGTAGAAGTTGAGTTCCATAATCATCCATTTTTTATTTTTATTTATTTATTATTATTATTATTTTCCTCTACAAAATCTATATTTATATTATTTATGGTCTATATATCAATTATGGTCATTGAGATATTATGGCAACAACCTTAATGATTTGTGAAAGTCACATAAAGATACAATTAGTATATTCATGAAATAATTAGTAAAACTAAACTCCGATCTTGAATCTTATACCATTTGAATTTCATAAATATGATTGCTGAATGTTCTATTTTTTTTTTCTATTTGTAAGCAAGAATTCATATTATATAAAATCAAAACAAAATATACAAAATAGGGATACCATTAGTTAATTCGATAGTAAAAATATTTTAAACAACATTATTATAAAATAAATTTTAAAATACTTTAAATATAAAAAACACTTTATAAAATATATTATCCAACGCATAACATACTTTTTACTAATACAATTTTATAACAAATAGACTATTAAAAACGTTTTCATAAGTTTAACAACAATAGCAAAGGGGTACTAAAAACTCAAATTCAATATTAGCACTTTGGATTTGTTATAGTGATTAAATTCTCACTTGTCTCACCTGAGGTAAGGACAACTGTTTGGTATATATTGGTTTACTGCCAAGTCAGATACTGCTTTTGTTTTTGGCCTTTGTCTTTTATAAGTCTCATGTGTGTCCTCACTATATATATATATATATGAATTGACTATCGTGCATGCAAATGTTATATACAGTACATATTGTGGTCCAAGGGTACGTGTAAGAGTGACAATAATGTGACATACATATATAGAGATTTTTTTTTTCGGAAGGTTACATATATAGAGATTTGCAAACATGGTACTATTACCTCTTGTAATTAAATACACAATAGTCTCTGTAATGCATGCTTCCATATTGTCATCAAAACATATATGTATTGTATATAACATTTGCATATATGTACTGTATGACATACATATATAGAGATTTGCAAACATAGTACTATTACCTCTTGTAATTAAATTCACAATCCTCTGTAATGTATGCTTCCATACTGTCATCAAAACATATAGGTACTGTATATAACATTTGCATATATGTGGTCCAAGGGTATGTGTAAGAGTGACAATAATGTGACATACATATATATATATATATAGCGATTTGCAAACATAGTACTATTACCTCTTGTAATTAAATACACAATAGATTCTGTAATGTATGCTTCCATACTGTCATCAAAACATATAAGTACTGTACATAACATTTGCATATATGTACTGTATGACATACATATAGAGATTTGCAAATGTTATGTACAGTACATATATGTTTTGATGACCGTATGGAAGCATACATTACAGAGACTATTGTGTATTTAATTACAAGAGGTTGCAAATGTTACGTACAGTACATATATGTTTTGATGACCGTATGGAAGCATACATTACAGAGACTATTGTGTATTTAATTACAAGAGGTTGCAAATGTTACGTACAGTACATATATGTTTTGATGACAGTATGGAAGCATACATTACAGAGACTATTGTGTATTTAATTACAAGAGGTAATAGTACTATGTTTGCAAATCTCTATATATGTATGTCACATTATTGTCACTCTTACCTGTATCCTTGGACCACAATATGTACTGTATATAACATTTGCAAGCAGGTTAGTCAATTCATTTAGACCATATATAATTTTCCCATCCACCACACTTTAAGGCTTTTGGAATTTATAATTTGTGTTTAATTTGATACAATCACATCCGATCTTTTCAATCATATTTCAGCAGTTGCATGTAATTTACCTTCTTTTGTTTTTACTATGATTTACAGTTAATCAAACATGTACAGTGTGTTTGATTCATGCTATAATTTATGTTTTTTTAGAGAGAGAAGATGCGAGGGTAAGAGAGGAGAGAGAGTAGAATATGCAGTAAAGGGTACAATTGGAATTTCGTTTGAGTGAAAGGGGTGACGATTACATGGATTCGCCGCGTACGGGGAGATCCTTTGAATTGACATGATAAAATAGACCCGTGGATTTCTAATTTTTTAATTTGACTTTCTTGTTTCCTTGTACATAGGCAAAATTGCACTAAATCTGTCTGAAGTATAAGATTTTTCGGAATACATTTCTGAATTAATTTGTATCGATTAAATTAAAAATTATTATTTTATATCAATTAAATTTTTAAGAAACAGTCCAACTATATAACCTTTTGGATGATCGTCATTGTACCAAGTGGTGAGCTAGTCATTTTAGACATTTATTCTTGTTGCGGTCGAATCACTCTGACTATTGTCAACCTTATTTATAATAGGATTCAACTTAGCGTGAACATTTTGGCTTGATGCCTTGAGAAACGGTGAAACTATATTCCTTCCGATGATGGCCGTTGTACCAGTTGGCATGCTAGCCTTTTTACATATCTACCCTTGTTGAGGTTGAATAACTCCATCTCCCTTCCATCTTAACTATATGGAGGATTCACCTAGTGTGAATATTTTAGCTTGATGCCAGATCATCCAACTTAATAATAGGAGCTTCCGATAACAACTCAGAGTGTGAATATTTTTGTGTGACACCGAATTAAACGAGGGGGCTTATGTTATACCGCTACAAGCAACTAATTTTAGTATCTTCTTTTCATTTACATTGACAATAATGTATGCAAATTTGTACTAAATCTATCTAAACTATGCAGGTTTTTTGAAAACTTTTCTCAACTATTTTGTGTCAATTAACCCCTTAATTTTTTTAGAAGCTGTCAAACCAAACCCCTCCAAGGGGAGGACCTCCAAATGGGACAAAGATGACAATGAAAATATAACTATTCTTTTGCCCATAGTCCATGCACAAAGATGACTATGAAAGTATGACTGAGCCTTTCGTCTGTTACAACTCTCTCTCTCTCTATTTCTTATATCATTTTTTCTATTAATTTTTAATAATATATTTTAATTTTTATAATATTATTTAATTCAATAAATATATAAAATAATTCTCTTACTAATAGTCTCCTGCAAATTCTATATCAACTATACTAATAAAATTCTATACTCCACCAATTACTCCTAAAAATTTTATACACAAAATTATTTTTATGTTTAATTTTTATAATATTATTTATTTCAATAAATAGATAAAAGCAATTCTCTAAAATTTCATATCAACTACTATAAGCATTCAATGCACAAAATTATCTTATATTTAAATTTTTTTATAATGTATTTTTTATTTTGTATAACTTTATTTATTTCAATAATATATAAAAACAATTCTCTACTCCTAAAAGTTCTATATCAAACTTTTCAACTTATCCTAAGAATTCTATAGACAAAATTATTCTTATATTTTTGTTTTTGATCATTTTTTTTTACCTTTTAAGAATTCTAAATTTTATCAACTACTCCTAAGAATTCTCTCTACGTGGAAAATTATTCTTATATGTTTTTCTTATCATTCATAATTTTTTCTTAATTTTATGATCATTTAACACTTTCGCTCACGGCATCATATGTATTTTTTACTAGTGTTTGATGGTTAATTATTTATTTAGAAGAATCAGTGAAATTGGATTGAATTTATAGTTTAGACTATAGCATTACGATCAGAAATTGCAGTCCAGAACGAGACATTCCAAGTGAGTGATCTTTAATATATTTAAATTTGAGGCAAAAGATAAAATTTATACTTATTTGTTAACACAATTTTGTGAGAATGTCTTTTTTTTTTTTTTATATATATTAAAAAAAAAATTTAAACAAGAGACTACTAAATAAATTAAAAAGGGTGGAAGAAGAGAAATGGAAAAAGGGCGTATGCAACTTCTTGCTATAATTATGCAGAAAGTAAAAAAGCGAGGAAAAGGTGGAGGGTATTTTATTTGAGCTCATTATATTATTATTATTTTCTTTCCAAAAGTTAGTGAAAAGGAGGATTATAATAATGACCTTTTCTTTTTGTTTTTAAGTTAAAAAAATATACCCTTTAAACAACACCCTTCTTTTTCATTTACTTCCTCCAACCTCCCTACATGTTTAACCAAACAGACTGTTGCAAATTTCTTTTACCTTTCTTAGGGGATATTTCTCCTTCCTACCTTTTGTTCTTAACAAATTTTTTATTTTATTTTATTTAACCTTCAGCTAAACTATTGTAATGTAAGGAAATAATTATAGAATCAAAGCTTCTTTTTTTTAATCTATGATAACTTGGATGAGGGTCTATTAAGATACTTCTCTCTCTTTTCAAAACTTTGAATTGATTTTAATTCTTTTTATTTTAAATTTATGATAGTAGAATCTGGTTATAATTATAAATGTTCAAACTAAAAATACTAAAAGTATTATAGAACAAAAAAATTTTAGAGTCTATTTGGTTATATAGAAGCAAATTATGGAAAATGAAATTAAAAAAAGTAATGTGAACGAAAGGAAAATAAAATTTTCAAAATTTATTTGCTTTAACTTTAATTTCTTTTAAAGAAAATCATGTGAAATTAGCATGAATGAAATGCATCAAACTTTAAAAGCAAAAGGAAAAATTAGAAAAGAAACACCATTATTGTAAACTTTGGTAATTAAATAAAAAAAAATGATATAGTAATACTGATGTGTTCATTGCTGATTGAAATACTTTGAAAATATAGAAATATCCTTATTCATGACTAATTAAAAATCTTTTTTGAAATAATGAAAATAATCTATCTTTTATAGCATTACTCTAAGGGTCAGTTTGGTGCAATGAAAAAGGGAGGAAATGAGAGAAAAGGAAAGGAAAGGTGATGGAAGATGATTAAAAAATTATGTTTTACATGAATGGGTGGAAGAAAAGAAAAGAAAATGGATGGTTTTGAAAGAATATCACAAGATTTAAATAATAATTTTCTAATCTTCTAAAAAATAAAAGGAAAGAGAATGGAAGACTTGATGTATTATTTATGATTTCCAATTTTTCCTTACACAAACTCAAAATTACACTTGATTTTAGGGCGACAAAATTCACTGCTGTGAAGAAGAAATAGGAGAGAGAGAAGGGGGGAAGTGGGTTCAAGTTGTGGTACAGGAGAGAAGGGGGAAGTGGATTTGCTGCATGCGTTTCTATCTCTACATCAACAGCTTGCCAAAAGGATCCCCAATGCCCTTTTCTTAATATATTATGCGTATATTATATAGTTAGTTATTATGGGAAGTGGGTTCCTATTGACTCATCAAAATAATGTTTTTATCAAATTATTTTTTTATTTTATATTACATACTTCAATCTATAAATTTATCTTTTAAAATATAAAAAAATATAATATAGTAGTAAATTTATTAAAATAATTTATTTTTCATTCTTTTTTTCAAATAAGATTATTATTTTTTATTTTTTTCTTTTACTAATTAAAATTATTTTTTTCAATTCTTTCTCTCATAATTAATATTATTATTATTATTATTATTTTTTCTTCCTCACGTACCAAACATAATCTAATTCTATCAAGTGTAGCAGGACTCTAATTATTTAAAAATAAAAAATTTTAATATGTTTTTTTTAATTTTTTTTATAAAAAAATTAATTGGTTTACATTAAAATGCAATTATTTTAAATGAATGACAGGTAGAATTGGAGTGACAGTTGGATATTGCAATATTTTATAATTCCACATTGATTGGCAGCAAAGCCAACTTGGCTTGTCCTTTTTCTCTCCGGGCCTGCACAAATGACATCACAGAGTCTTCTCGCAGCACCCCTCACTTTTTCCCTTTTTACCCTTCGTGTTACACGCTCTCTTCTTACACCGCATATGAATAGTATGAACTTGTTTGGGTAATTAAGTAATAACGTTTCTGTCAGAGCAATTGAATCAAGATTCAAAAAAAGAGCGAAGAAAACGAGAACTCAGAGAGGAAAATAAAATAAATAAAAGGTCCGTTTCTTATCAGTTTCTCCGTGCGCCCGTCTCTCTGATCAATTATATCTTACAAACCCTAATTTTAGAATCTTGATTTATCCCTCAAATTGGGTATCGAAATTTCACCGATTTTTCGATTCTTCTCGTTGTTTATCTGTTGATTCAGAGTCATGAGTACCGTTGGCCTTCTCAACATTCAACCTAGCGAACTCAAATTCCCATGTAAGTGCCACTTGTTGGATATTCATTCTCTTTCTGATTGGTTGCCGAGAAATCGAGGACGATGAAATGCATTCTTTTTTCTTTCAGAATTTTCATGTTTGACGCTGTTTTGGCTATGACGAATACCCTTTTGTTTTATAGTGTTTTAATTGAGGAAAAATTCGAGAGTCAAAATTTCTTTCTTTTCAAAAGTTGTTTGTTTATTGATTCCTAAATTTCTTTTTTTTTATAAATTGATTCATGGGTATGGATTTCTTTATGGCTTGTTTGGCATGTGTTGTGAAGTTGAATTGAGAAAGCAAAGTTCATGCTCTATGCAATTGACCAACAAGACTGATCAATATGTTGCATTCAAGGTATTTTTGGTTGCCATCTTAATTATTTGATCAGTTTTTGTTGCCTATGGATAAGATCTCTTTTGTACTGTTTAATTGATGTATGTGGTAATTTAAAAGGTTAAAACAACCAACCCCAAGAAATACTGTGTTCGTCCCAACACTGGTATTGTTTTGCCTGGCTCTAGCTGCAATGTTACAGGTGAAATTCTAACACTTTCATGTAGCATACAAATTTATTTTCTTTATTTTGGTTTTTGTTTTGTTTTAAATGTAACTATTGAATGATGGGTTGTATGGATTTGGTCACCCTTGGTAGTTACAATGCAAGCCCAGAAAGAGTCACCACCTGATATGCAGTGCAGGGATAAATTTCTCCTTCAGAGCGTCATGGCAGCTAATGGTACAACTAGCAAGGACATAACCACAGAAATGGTGGGATAGTTTTGCCACGAAACTGCCTTTGTTGTTGTAATAGAAGTAGTAGTAGTAGTTTGCGTATTGTGTCTTAGGCAGTATCTATATGGGACTCAGTTATTGTGTTTATTATTTTTGTAGTTCAATAAGGAGGAAGGGAAAGTTGTTGATGAGTTCAAGTTGAGGGTTGTTTACATTCCCGCTAACCCTCCATCACCAGTGCCTGAAGGATCTGAAGAAGGATCTTCTCCTAGGGCATCTGGGGTTGATGATGGGAATCAAAATTCTACATTGTCTGATGCTGTAAGGGTTTGTTGCTTTCGTCTTTTTTCCCCTTGATTGGTTGTAGATGTTACTAAAGTTTTTACATTTTCCATTTACAACTGTTAGGTAACAAGATCTTTTGAGGAGCCCAAAGAGAAATCTTCATCCTCAGAGGTATATAATCTGTCTCATTTTACTCACAGATGAAACACTCAAATACATGAACACACGCAAAAGATAGTTGGCAATGGATGGTTATAAAGTTTTAGGTTTTATTGCTCTCTTATGTGCTTTATTCTTTCTTTAGTGAGGTTGATGCTGTATATTTGTGTAGACATGTAGGAGGACCTATACTAATGAAGCAGTATGCTTGATATTGTGCCTAATTTTTTATGGGGAAAACTATTTGAGTTGGGACGGTCTTAAAATGTTAGTTTAGTAGAATGATGCTGTAATTGAGGTTTGTACTCACGGAACTGTTAGATGCATGTTGCTTGTTAAAACAGAGGAGCTTTTAAGCATTGAAGTGTTGCTTTGAGCATTTAAGTGTGGAGTTGCTGCCTACTATGTTTTTCCTTTACGGTTTCTCCACCTAATTGGGATGGTCTTGGAAATATTTTGATGGTATTTTCACTTACGGGTAGATATGTGATCCTTTAGTCAAAATTCATTCCATGAGAATTGACAGTTGTGGCCTATAATGTTGTACAAACACACGGTAACTTCTTGTCATCAGTTAATTTTCATGTGGTTAGTAGATGTGACAGTGGAGGGACTCCTATTACTTAAAAATGAATGTTACAATAAAGGATATTTCCATCTGTCATCCTACATATTCATGGAAATACTTATTTTTTTGCCAGTCTTGGCTTGTATTATGCCTCTTTTGTGTTATTTGCTTGTGGCTATGTTACATTGATCTGAGTAAGAGTATCAGGTGGTGGAGTTCACCTTCCTAAATCCAAGATCTTATGGTGTGGGTCTGTGGGAAATTGACTTGAAATGTGTTTAAAACTAGGATACTGGAACGTGGACATGTCTTGCACATGTAAGTGCATAATATTTGATACACATCTTGCACGTTCAAGTACATAATATCTGATATAACAACGTAATATATAATTCTATGATTCTTTAGAAACCTACTCAATTATAATTAGATTAAATGGAATATGAAAAAAAAAAAAAAAAAAAAAAAAGCAGGAATTTATCTGTATCAAAAGGAAGAAAACCTTCTTTGCTAATTTCTATCAAATTTAAACTTTTTTTCTTCTTCCACTATCACATGTATAGGATTCGGGTGTCCTGTTTGGATATATGCGTCTGTGTCACATTTTCCATATCATGTCATATTGACATAGGTACGTTATTGGGAACAGAATAGTGTGCTTGCTCCAATTTAGGTGGCCTAGTGGCGTGCTCATATGTAAGGCAGTGAATAAACATGTATAGTCTTCATGTTAATAAGGCAGTGAATAAACATGTATGGTCTTCATGTTAATAAAACTGTCTTTTTTCTTCACAAAAAATAATAATAATGAATAGTATTTTCTGTAAGTTATCCCTTGTGTTTAAATAATTCCTCATGTTAATGAAACTTCATTTCTTTGTAGTCTTACTGAGACTTAGTTTGTGGAAGTGAAGGGGCCTGTGAGACCATGATGTTTTGACCACCTTCTCATGTTTTGTGTGGGTGGTTTGGGAGGGGTTAGTTTTTGTTAGGTCAATAGGATGTTTTAATTTCTAGCTTAGGCTAGAAGTTCTCAAAAGTTAGTTAGTACCTCCCAAGGTCAAAGAAGAAAATCAAAGTTCATCATTTGTAGTATTTGTGAGTGTGATTATTATGTGTTGACCTGCTGCGTACCGCAATTGAAGAGCTCAACACAATTATTTGATCCAGTGATCTGAGATTGAAGCCTGGACGACTAGTGGCTGAGATTGAAATTACCGGTGGAGAAGCAGTTTCACGAGGAGCAAGGGTTGTTGAACCTGGGGACTTTTGGGAAATTTTTTGGCTCATATGTGTTAGTGAGTCAACTAGCAGATTCTTGGGTTAGAGTCTGTTAACCTAGGTGTAAACTTCTTTTCTCATATATTTTTTCCCTTGGGGTTTCTACATAAAAATCTCTTTTTACATTGCTACATGTCGTTATTTACTTATAACTTTTATGGATTGATAGAATTTTATTTTCTGCTGTAAACTGAATTTGAGTTTTATTTAGTTTAAAAATCAAAAAGTAAAGTTCTGCAATTAGTTCTACAGACTTATTCACCCTCCTTCTAGGTCTAGATCATTGTCCGTGTGCAGCTCTTTATTAGAGCCTCGAGTTCCATTCCTTACTATCAGCATTCTAAATTGTATAGAGAATCCACATTTAATTTAATGTAACTTTTCTGAGGTAAATTAAAGTTTAATGTATTGCTTATACCATACAATCATGTGCTATGTCTGTGTTTTGGCTTAAAGCTGAAGGGTAGTATGGAGAAATGAATACTTTGGAATTCAAAAAACCTGAATTGCCTGGTGAATTAATTGGAGTCTGTTTATCAATATTACTTCTGTTAAACGATTCTTGTTGACTAATTCATGTATAAAATAATATATTGATAAAATGGATATTTTGTGATCCCATAAATATTATATACAAATGGACATATTGATGATATCAATTGCATTTTTCGGAAAAGTTGCATAATAAATAGTGAGAACTTATAACATTCGTGGAAAATGTAGGTGTATCAGAACTATTATTGTGGTCTTTAAAACATATATTGGATACATTGCACTATTTGCAGGGATTGATTCCATGTTTTAGCATGTTGTCACATGCACTTGATTACCATGTCGGATATATAAGTGTATGTCAAATTGTCAGATTCAGTTATAGGCAGGTCTTTTGGACATGAGAAATTTAGGTTCTAATAATCCCTAATTTTCTTTTTCTGTATTCCAGGATAGAATGATGTTTCTGCATGTATTGTACTCGATTTGAAGTATTCATGCCATGGAGTATTGGATTACTAAAACACCCACTCAAATGTTGAGAGAAATAAGAATGTTTCCTCTCTATGTTTGTTGGACAGATCTATGTGGTATTTGTGTAACTTTTTGGTCCGTCAGTCACGTTGCGTATCTATATCCATGCCATGTCATATTGCTTTTGACGGAGATATTTGATACATTAAATCAGCATTTTCTAATATTTGCACATCCCTCATCTTTCAAGGGATTTCACTCTCTTCTTTGTTATCATTATTGTAATGTTTTCGTAATTATCATCATTAGTAATTGCTCATATAATCACCCAAACGCAGTGACAACTCATTACGTGAAATTTGCAATACATACTATAGCCTATATTGCACAAAAAGATGCATGTACAGTTATTATAATAATAATAATTTTTAGAATTATTTCTATTTTCATCTGATTTGATTGTTTTATTACCTTACCATTCCCTTTAGCAATTTCTCAAAAATTCTTTATTCTTCAGGAATGGTCTATGATTTCAAGGTTGACTGAAGAGAGAGCTTCCGCTATGCAACGAAATCAGAAACTCCGTCAGGAATTGGTATGTTGCTATGTATATATGTCCTTATGGTGGTCATACTTTCGCATTGTTTATCCTGGGTAATTTATTTTCCTTTAATGCTTCGTGCAATGTTTGTGCAATCTGTCTTTGTTTTGTGCACCTTCCTTACTCCATTTGAAAAACCTCTCCACATGTTTAATCTAAATAATTACAATACAGTTGCGTTATTGATTAATATTAAATAGGAATTGCTGAACCCACAAAGTTATTTGAGTGACTTTTTGTTCCTTTGAGAAGTTAAGCTGTTTGGTAGGCTTTTGACGTAGTTGTAATTTGTATGAAGAAGTAGGAATGATTTTGGAGAATAGTCACACAAGTCAATTGTACACACACAGAAGTCCGTAGCATACTTAGGTAGCGTGGGGCTTCTTGAATTCTTCAGAAGGGCTTTTCAGCCTTAGAAGCCCCTTCAATTTTATTTTTTATTATTATTAATTTTTTTTTTTTTTTTGACGTGTTTGGTTGACATAATCATTGGAGGACTTCTATGAAAAACTGGTCAGTCCCAAAGTCCTTCACAAAAAAGTGAGGGATGCTTCTAAAAGTGACTTCATGGGAAGTCGGTGTTTTATGTGAATAATTTTAAATCCCACAGTAGTCCCTGTTTCTTCATCATTTATAATACCATCCATACCCTTGTTTGTCATTCTAATTACTAACCTTTATACTCACACATGATGATCACGATCATCATGATGATCAATGCTACATTTGGTCAAACAGAAATTTTGCTAGTCATCAGTCTGACAATAGAGAGCTCCTGTTTTGTTGGTATTCTGAATTGCTCAAAGTTCACACACACCCACACAATAATTTGACACCACAAACATTTGGCATCATATTGAAATAATCTGCCACCATGGACGTTTCAATATACATATATGATTGGTCAATGTTGTCATATATATGTGCGTGTCTGCATTTTATGACTGGCTGAGCTCTCTTTGTACATGAATTCACATTAAATTATATCAATCTTACATCAAGGTCTTACTTGCTGATGTCTGCACAGAAACCAGAAGTGATTCAATTTATAATTTTGCTGAAATGGGTCAAGATTAATCAGATAGGTTATTCTTATCTCATTTTTTAGCAGAATTCGGGAGTATTAAAATAACAAATTTACTAATGTTTCTTATTTTTATCATTGGCTTTTGAAGGGCCACTCATGAAGACCAATGCTTCCCATTGATGAGATATTTTGTGTTTGGACCTGCTGCTGTGAAACATGATACTGCCTTGAGCAACTCTATTGATGTTTTTTCTTTCTTCCTGCCAATAAATTTTTAATTATTTAAATTATGAAGTGCTCTTAAAGAGGGTTTGTCTTCATTTTAGAGCCTTAGGTCTTATGAATTAGAATGCTTGTGTGTACTAAACATGATTCATTTTATCCGTTTCCACACATGATGCCAAGTAAATAGCTATACTCGTTTTTGTTTATGCTAGCAAATGACTTGGTGTTTTATATTGAACAGGATTTAATGAGAAGAGAAATCAGCAGAAACCGTGCTGGCGGCTTTTCCTTCTTGTTTGTGGTGCTGATGGGTTTACTAGGAATTCTGGTGGGGTACTTTGTTAAGAAATAAGAAGACGTAGGAGCTGCAGTGAGAGCGAATGTTAGTAATAGTCAGACACCAAGATCAACTTTTGCGGTGTTCTGAATTTCACTTAGGAAATTGCGCAAGACATTTTAATTTTCTAGTGTAAAAATGTTGTGCGTTACCTTAGAAAGTAATGGGAAACATTTTTACTATTTTGTCAAAATTGATGAGTGGTCGGTGGGCCTTCAAACTCGTCTGAAATTATGTGTGGGGAACGTATTGGTTCGACATTAGAAGTGTTTTTGTTTGCATTTTCTTTTCATTTAGTTGAAACATATGGTCATTTTTCCTGACTTGTAGGTGTCACAGCACCCTCTTTCTCTAACATTAAAGATATCTTTACATTAATGTAAATTTTTATTGATTTTTGAATGTATAATTGAACATATTTTGAAGAATCTTTCTTCTACCAAATTATGTTGCTCGCATGTAGCTCATTTGCACTTGGATGGTATGGTCGTGTTATTTTGAAACCTGGTCCTTTCTATAAGGAGATGCGATAGTGGATTGAACAAGGGATGTGACCTTTAATAAAGCATAATGGAAACATACAATTTATCTCTCAGTGGAGTACACCGTATTTTTGCTCAAGGTTTTTTAAATGCCAAAATTTTCTGAATTTCTCCTGTTGTTGTGTGAATATTGTTTGTTTTGTAATCTCTATTAATTTTTAACATATTTACTGATTTTCAAAACGCTGCTAGAAATATAATTGCTTTGCACTCTGTACAAATTTAAAACAGTTTAGGCTATGATTGTTTGGTGTGAGTGAATAAAATAAATGAAGTGAGAATGGAATATTTTTGTTTTCATTCTTTAATTTGTTAACTAACTTTAAAGATGGAATGATTATTCTTGTCCATTCTTCAAGAATGGTGATTCCTATTAATTCATTTCACCTTCCAATTAAAGAATGACCCATTCTATTTCTACTAAAAAAAAATAATAATAAATAAATGAATAAAAAAAACATTTGATGAAAGGTGAACTACACACACATATTTTTGTGTACAACCAAACATGTCCATTCTCATTCTATTTACACTTTATTTCATTTAAATACACCAAACTAGCCCTTGAAATGAAAATAAGAACTGAACCTATTACAAATTATCGGGTCGGGTTTTTGTTTCTTTTTAAATTGTTTTTGGAATCACTAACAATTGTGCAGTTGTTACACGGTGTAACGGGTCGGCGCTTGCCCATTTATCCAAAAGGCTGCATACCCACCCATTTATACCCAATCTCTTTCCCATCCGATTCCGATGTGGGACAAAATGACCTTTGTTACATTCTCCCCCACCCAAACTCGCAACGCCCTCGTTGCGGTTGGGTCACCCTGCCTACCCGGGATGACTCACCCGGACGCCTTCCGGGCAGGGAGCTTGGCCTTCCGGGCCGGGCGCTTGGCGTGGCACCGGATCAAGGACTGGGTCTGGCTCTGATACCAACTGTAACGGATCGGCGCTTGCCCATTTATCCAAAAGCTCGAACGGTTAGGTAAAGCTGCATACCCACCCATTTATACCCAATCCTAACCTCTCTTTCCAAATAGAATCCGAAAGCTGCGATTGTTTTGTAAATGAACCCAAAATTTGGTTGCTAAAACTAAGCAGGTATGAATGATAATTCTCAGATGCCCAATGCAAAAGTTATGAAGAAAAAACTTGTGAATTTTCAATCTCTTTTCCATTCGATTCCGATGTGGGACAAAATGACCCTTGTTAACTTCTTATAGTGAATTATGTGATATATATATATATTTGGTTCAAACAAGAACTGAGATAATATAGCAGAGTCAAATCAAATTCAATGCACGTCGAAGAATAAGTGGGCTAAAACAAAATTATATATAATAAAAAATAAAATTATGACGAGAAGGGAATTTCGACTACACCCATGAAGAAGACCAACAAAGCAAACCCTAGAAATATAATACTACTACTTCTAATTTCTAATTTCCCCAATTAAGCAACAGGAATTGGAGAAAAGAATAGCAAAAATAAAATGGGTGTATTTGTGAGTAGATAAAGATCAATGGTTGTCGTCGTCTTCTTTATTCTTCTTGGGTTTGCGATAGTTCTCCTCTAGATGCTTGGCCATGACAAGGGCAGTGTTGGCGAGCATCTTGATGTTGGGTACGTTGTAGTTTTGGGCAACATAGACCCCACAGACTGTCCCCATCATGAATAAGAAATTGCTCCTTATTATACCCATCGCTCCCGATTCCACCTGATCTGCAACTCTTGTGCCGCCGATGATCGGACTGGACTGGACTGGATTGGGTTTTTAGTTTTGACACAGAGGAATCGTCTTATATGTGGATTGATGATGTGATGGGTGAGTCTACTTTATATAAGCAAGGCGAGTTTTGAGGCGAATTTCGTAGTCTCCAAGCTAACATTAGGGTTAGGCTAACCTTTTCCCCAAGACTCATGTGCGTGTGACCTATCGCAGCCCCAGGTTGTTCTAGATTAAAATTTAAATTTTAGCCAATACAGAAGAGTTTTTTTTTTTTAAATTTCTTCATAGTTAAAATAAATAAATGAATATAGTTAGTATATCGTGAGAAAAATGAAAAAAAAGGTTGGAAGTTGGAACAATTGGTTAGCGAAAAAAGTTTTAAGGTATCAGGTATTAATAATATAAAACGAAAATGATTTTTCCTTTCTTTTAATTTTTTTATTACTATTTACTTAAATGCCATATATCTTTGTTGGGAAACAATGTGCAAAATAAAGAATTTTTAAAATAGATAAACGTCATATATATATATCTATGTCTATATCTATACTATTATTAAATGTGCGAAGAGTTTTAGTCTTTTAACATTTTAGTATTTTAGTATTTATTTATTAATATAAAAAAATTATTTATTAATTGCTTCATTAGTTCAGTATTTATTTATTAATATAAAAAAATATTTATTAATTAATATAAAAAAAGTTTCTATAAAATATACCTCAAAAAAAAAAAAAAAAAAAAGTGTTTCTATAAAACTCTAACACAAATTACATAATAAAATTTCAGTTACCTATTTTATTTTCTATAAAACTTTATCACATATATATATATATATATATATATATATATATATATATATATATATATATATGGTCAAGCTTGTGGATTCATATTTTTCATTTTTTCTTTACTTTCTCTTTTTATAAACATTATTATTATGTTATTATTATTTATTTTCTCTTTCTAATATTTGTTTTATTTTTATTTTTTCTTTCTAATTGATGTTTAGAAGTGGTTGATTTTTTTTCTTCATTTTTTTTTATTTTATTTTTGATTCATTCTTAATTTATTATTATTTTGAGTCATTATTGTTTTTTTTTTTTCTTCAGAAGTATCATTCTTCTTTTTCTTTAGTTTTTATTTTTATTTTACTCTTTGTAATTGATAAGAAAAAATATAAACATACCATACCCTCGATAAGATTGATTAGATTTCATTATCAAGGATAATGAATTCTGACGTGGTTCAACAGGTAAGAATAATCCTATTATAAGTAAAGAAGGTCAAAAGGATTAAATCATATCTTCGACAAATCTGGCAACAAATTTCCTATGATTTCGCACAAGCGAAAGATAAGATCAACCATCGACATCGGCGGAACGATTTTGATTCCAATCGATAGCCATAAATAGGACATCAAGCCATTAAAGAAGGTACGATGTAAAAACTATTATTAATCTCTACCTTCTTTTAAGGCCTCTGTGACTAATTTGATCGTCAGAAAGCTCTTGGCATGTACCACACCGGTGCCGTCAAGGTTTATCGATCTTCTCCTCTCTTCCTTGCAGGAAAAAGGTATCGTATCGGACTGTGCGAATTTCAGCCTCAACAGTTGGCGCCGTCTGTGGGAACGACGATTCCCTTGAATCAATTAATTACTCGTTGGGTATATACGTTTGCAGTCCGGTATGGTTACCGAAGGAACACCGTCACTGGGATCTGGTCAAAGGGTAGAGTCGGGTGAAAACTTGGACATCCCAAACGACCAGGCACGGCTTGCAGCGTTGGAACTGCAGGTTCAAACTCTGAGTCAGGGTATGAACCAGTTGATCCAGCAAAATGCAACACCTTGTTCCACCAGTTCAACAAAACTTTCCAGGACAAGATCTCTCAAGTCCAAACGAAGGTAATGGGAATCTTGAAGAGAACGATAATCATCCCCCCTGTGATACCCCTCGATTCTAGAGCCACGGGTGATCAAGTCCGAGCACAGATCCGAGGGATACCAAACAATTAATATGTAAAGAAGCAGAAATAAAAATGAATTAAGAACAAATTAATAATACGTTGAAAGAAATCTAATATAAGAATCCTCAAACTTGAAATAAATAAATTAATATGATTTAAAACCGTACAACTCGGGAATCCACCTAGTGGACCCCTAATCCCAAATCCTTGAATAAATTTAAGTTACATAATATTAAGGCAATTAATTTAAATAAATTCAAATAATATAATTAAAACAATCGCAATTAACATGTAAATCAAATACACACAAATATTAATTAAATCAATTAAGCAACCACAATTAATCAATGAAAAAATTAAATTAAATTTCCAATTCTATCATTTATTAAATTAAATTTTCAATTCTATCCTTTTGAAAAGTAGGGGTATTACATTCTTCCCCCCTAACAAAAGGAATTCCGTCCTCGAAATTCACGAAACTCTGAATTAATGACTTTACCAAATTCATTTCCGTTTTCGTGTGGCACAACTTCATTAGATGAGCTCCACCAAATTCCAACATATCCAACAATATACCATGTATAAGAAAAAGCATATTTGTACAACTCCCAGATTGTACCTATCAACGATCCCATCGTACCCCCATAGATCAGACGCACAGAATTCTGATACATGCAGCGCTTTAACCATTTGGTAACGCTATAGTATAAGCAACTGCCTAACTCGTTTACCAAAATCCGTGAAAAGGCAGTGTAATACAGAAAACTAACCTTCCTCCAAAACAACCATTTCCTGATAGAGAATTCTTATGTACGAGTTCAACTATCTACAAAATTCGATTGGCGCCTCTAAACCGTACACACTCATTACCAAAACAGAGTATGTTTCTCCGATGTATCCTTACATAAAGTCAAGGTCTTACCATATAACCTCGCTTCCAGGCCGGACCAACTAGTGAGAGATCGGCACCACCTACTATCCAAAATCCCAGACATTATCGCACGAACCCCCTTTGTGCCAACAATAGCACAGATAATATCTGAAAGGCTAAGTAATGCGTCCAATTACCCATGCTAACCTAGGATATATCCTAAGCATATTTGCCGTGATTTAAATATTATATCACGATCACATTTCCCGTCTGGAGATGTGAAACATAGTTGTTGCTCCAACACCTTTAGAAGACTTCGACCTTACCAGAATCAGAAAGACAACTACCCCTCCTCCTTCAGTACCCTAAACCCATCGGAGTAAGGTACTACCTCCTATGGGGTCAGTCCAAACATTCAAAGTTGATCGCCTCCATTTTCCTGGTAATGGCAAGTGTTATTATTTTCTCATGCGAAAACTTAACTGACTTTCCAAAATAATCCACCGAAGGTTTAATTACCATAACGGTTGATAAAATCAGCCTTCTCCCCAGCACTTCCACTAGACGCAACTTAATGCAAAGTGTGAATCACCACACCTGTCCATCTAAGCCATCTCGTTATTTGTACTATTCGTAGGAATTGATATCTTACTAGTTCTAAAATAGTCAACACAAAGCTGATTTAATTGTATCAGTCACCCAGAATCCTGATCCCTGTGTAGAATCAGCAATCGCTCATCTAGATCCGTGGAAACTACTCTATCAGGCCCGCTCTAGCACGAGAAATGGCCACAAGGATCTAATGATTTCTGACCGTCCATCTAGATTATTTACTAGATATCAGACTTTGCGACAAAGCATTATGTCCTTCCTCCTACTTGCCTCCCAATTTGTCTAACGATAGTATCCCTAGTCTGGTAACACTAGCTCCCATATTTAGATGTTCGATCACACCCTTAGGAACCAAATTCTTGATTAAGGATAGACTGACGAATAGTTAATCCCGTCTACTATCCTCAATTGGTGACGTTCCTACAAGTACCTAAACCAGTACCAAAATCCTCCTGCTGACTTGGGAACACCCGCTTAAAGTTTCCGAGAAGATATTCAGCCAAGTCATTTCTTCCGATAAACGTTACAGTCTATCAAATGATTCTTTATCATTTGACTCGAACCACTGGGTTACCTACTCTATCCCGAAAACGTATTATAACTACGCATGTCCAAGTTTGGCAAAAGTTAGATATACCTACCAAATCCTATAATCCCATGCCCAAAATCCTAGCTTACTCAACGCTATTCCTCCAAAACGGTAGTTGACTGATCACTCACTTGTATCCCCACGGAAACCGTAATCCCGATCCTGAATTATTAACGAAAAGGAAATACATAAAGCACACACAATAAACACAACAAAAACACGATAGAACCCTACGTAAAACATCGTTCCTCCTAGCAAAGAAAATCTCCTTTTAGAAATCAACTTTACCTGATTGGTTCACAATCTCCCTTCTACAATTTCAGAGAAAAATCATCCAACCTCGAAACATAAGCTCAAATCATAGCTCAACACAATCCATTTGCTTCAGCAATTTCCAAAGGCTTAACCTTCATCCTCCTTATACCCGGAATACCAACTGTCCAAAGTAGCTTTGTAAAGCAACTTAGAACATCCCAGCCTAATCCCAAAACTCCTCTGAACGTGATATAAAATCATCGCTTCAGTTTGAGAAGAATTCCATCCGATCTTAAACTCCTGAAGAGTTCACTTTATCTACCTTTTCTAAAGGTAATCCCTAAGGTTAATTATTTGTAGGTCGATCCATGCCAACTCTACTAGTATCGTTCACTATACTATTAGCGAACAAGATCACTCTCGCTTGATCCTTGCTTTTCAACATTCAAGTCCCTCTTTCTTGGATATGTTGAAATCTCCTCTACTAGAATCCTCTTTGGACTCCCATTCCTCGGTTGTCTCCTTTACGAGAACCACTGAAATCATGTTGGTCTTGTTATGCAGTGACCTAAACCGTACTCCTATATCCCTCTTTGGCTTATACTTCTAAAAGTAGCGCCAACCGAAACTAAACCTTCAATCCCAAGTTCTGCTTCTGATCGAGAACTCGATAACGTACTCCTCTACTCCTTCGGGTCTGATTCGCTATCGCCGCGGACTCCATCTTTCTTCTAGTGTCAACCATTTCATAAGGATGAAAAATAATTGACATCAGCTCCTCCTAACGAACCGTAAAAGAGTGCAACGAATCCTAATATGGCTCTAAGTTTTTTTTTTAAGAGACGCAACGCGGAAGACTTTTAACGAAAGACACTCATAAGGACACTAGAACTTGGAGTACTCTGATACCAACTGTGATACCCCTCGATTCTAGAGTCACGGGTGATCAAGTCTGAGCACAGATCCGAGGGATACCAAACAATTAATATGTAAACAAGCAGAAATAAAACTGAATTAAGAACAAATTAATAATACGCTGAAAGAAATCTAACATAAGAATCCTCAAACTTGAAATAAATAAATTAATATGATTTAAAACCGTACAACTCGGGAATCCTCCTAGTGGACCCCAAATCCCAAATCCTTGAATAAATTCAAGTTACATAATACTAAGGCAATTAATTTAAATAAATTCAAATAATATAATTAAAACAATCGCAATTAACATGTAAGTCAAATACACACAAATATTAATTAAATCAATTAAGCAACCACAATTAATCAATGAAAAAATTAAATTAAATTTTCAATTCTATCCTTTATTAAATTAAATTTCCAATTCTATCATTTTGAAAAGTAGGGGTATTACACCCCCCAAAATGAGACTGAAGTGAAACAAAGCCAGGTGGGAACCCGACATAGAGAGGTGGTTCACCTATCTCTCCCACGTAGTTCCCGACCTCCTGAAAGCATAGCCTTCTGTCTTAAGGAAAAGACAAAGAAAGTTACCCATCTCGACTTGCAGATCAAGGATCTCAAGGGAAAAATGGAGGATGTAATGCAGGCTATGAAAAGGAAAGGTCCTGCCGCCGTAGATGACCTGGTACAAAGGACCAACCTGCCTTTCAACCCCGCCGTTATGAAATGTCCACTACCGAGCAAGTTCAGGATGCCCTCATTCGAAAGCTTCGATGGGACCAAAGATCCCCTCGATCACCTGGAAACTTTTCAAGCTCTTATGCATTTACACGCTGTGCCAGATGAAATCATGTGCCGAGCTTTTCCCACTACACTTAAAGGATCAGTAAGAGTTTGGTTCAACAAGTTGAAGCCAGGAACCATCAACACCTTCGAAGAATTGAGTAAGCAGTTTATGAGCCACTTCATTGCAGGTCAAAGGCATAGGAAGCCGGCTACCTACCTGTTTACCGTGGAGCAACAAAAGGAAGAGTCGATTCGGGAATATATCACCCGATTCAACGCAGAGATGTTGCAGGTAGAAGAGGTGGACGACAAGGTAGCTTTGACCGCTTTCATAGGAGGACTCCAAACCTCCAGATTCTTGTTCTCCTTATTAAAAGAACCTCCCACCAGCATGATAGAGTTGCTGGTCGGAGCGCAAAAACACATCAACGCTGAAGACACCATGAGTGCACGAAAGGAAGGAGAGGACAAGAAAAGGCCAGCCCCTCTCGCCAGGGATGAAAATAATACCAAATATAAGAAATCGTTCTTCAGCCAGAGCGACAGCACATATCATGAGAATGACTCAGATGAGTATACCGACTAGAAATTGTCTCACGGCTTGAATTAGCCTTATCAAGTCATTCACAATAAAGACTGGGGGTATCTTAGTTAATCATTTTAAATGAAGGGTAGCTCCATTACGTATTATTTTGTTTTTAATAAGCCTTGAGGCAATGATGGTCTTTAATAAAATTCCTTTTAGTTTATACGTGCAGTATGCCCGTACTATAAGGGATAGTAAATGAGTGTCCTGTATTACAAGGACCCCGGCTGAGTGAATCCCGTAATCCGTATCCCCGTACTATAAGGGATAGTAACTGAGTGTCATGTATTACAAGGACCCGGGCTGAGTGAATCCCGTAATCCGTATCCCCGTACTATAAGGGAATAGTAAATGAGTGTCTTGTATTACAAGGACCCGGGCTGAATGAATCCCGTCATCCATATCCCCGGACTATAGAGGATAAGTATCCTGTATTATCAGGACCCGGGCTGAATAAATCCCGTAACCCATATCCCTGTAAATATAAGGGATAATAAATGAATGACCTGTACTACAAGGACCTGGGTTGGATGAATTCCGTAATTAATAACCCCTTAAAATAAGGGATAGTAAATAAAAATCCTTTATTAAAGAGGTGAGTTGAGTAAAACTCGTAAAGTTCAATTCCGTTACTAAAGGGACAAACTGAGTAAAACTCGTAAAGTTCAATTCCCTTATTAAGGAGTGAAACTCATACGATTTATTCCCTTATCAAAGGAAAAGTACGGTTCCCTCGGGTGCAAAAAAAAAAAAAATTCCTAAGTTACTATTCATGTGAATAGTGTCCGCGGGTACTGTTCACAGGGGTATTACAAAAAAATAATCCCTGAGTTACTATAGTACCCGCAGGTACTGTTCACAGGGGTTGAAAAAAAAAAAATTATTATTATTTATTATATTCCCAAAGCTAGACGTGTAAGCTTGGGAATGGGGGGGCAATTGATAGGAAAAAATATAAACCTACCCTACCCTCGATAAGATTGATTAGATTTCATTATCAAGGATAATGAAATCTGATGTGGTTCAATAAGTAAGAATAATCATATTATAACTGGAGGAGGTCAAAAGGATTAAATCATATCCCCGACAAATCTGGCAACAAATCTCCTATGATTTCGCACAAGCGGAAGATAAGATCAATTATCGACATCGGCGGAACGATTTTGATTCCAATCGACAGCCATAAATAGGGCACTAAGCCATTAAAGAATGTACGACGTAAAAACTATTATTAATCCCTGCCTTCTTTTGAGACCTCCGTGACTAATTTGATCATCGGAGAGCTCTTGGCAGGTACCACACCGGTGCCGTCAAGATTCATCGATCTTCTCCTCTCTTCCTTGTAGGAAAACGGTATCGTATTGGACTGCGCGAATTTCAGCCTCAATAGTAATTATACTTTGGATGGTTCAAAATTTGTTATTCTTAATTTGTTGTATTGAGAAGGTTGGATTGTTAATTTTTTTTCTTTACTCTTTCTTTTTAGAAGCATTATTATTATTATTTTCTTTTATTTTATTTTTATTTTTCTCTTTCTAATTGATGTTTAGAAGTAGTTGATTTGTTTTATTTTATTTTTCTCTTTCTAATGGATATTTAGAAGTGATTGATTTGGTATTTTACTTTGGATTGTGATTTTATTTTTTTAATTTTTGGTTCATTCATAATTTATTATTATTTTGAGTCATAATTGTTATTTTTTTTCTTGACCTTACTTTCTGCATCAAAATAATTCTCACGCCTCCAAGGAAGACCGCTAACTAGATCACTGCTGATACATTATTCTTTTTTTTATGGTAATGATAACTAATTATTATTTTTTATTTTTTATTTTTTTTACTAACAAAAACTAAATTTGAGAATTCAAATTTTCAAATCAAATAAGTTGGTAGATTCTTTCACTTTTCTTAATGTCCACTTTCATATTTCCAAAGGTCAAGGTCATATTTTCTACAAATGATCATTGCATTGGCACTAACTAAGAATACAAATTTCTATAATGAAAATAAAAAAATTTCTATAAAATTTACCACAAATTAGCAATTTTATTTTCTATAAAACTCTATCACATTATCGATTTATTATGAGTTTTATAATAAAAAAAAATCTAATTAGACAAAGATATTTAAAGAAAATAAAATAATTTCAATAAAATTCTACCATAAATTACCTATTTTATTTTCAATAAACCTCTATCACATAATTCACATTAGACAATGATATATTTAAAGAGTTTCTACAAAACTCGAACACAAATTACCTATTTATCTATTTATTATTAGTTTTTTAATGAAAGAAAATTTATTTAGACAAACATTATAAATATAAAAAGAGATTTTAAAAGAGTTTCTATAAAACTCTAACACAAATTACCTATTTATCAATTTATGGGTTTTTCATAAAAATAAATCCAATTAGACAAGAATTATTAATAAAAAAATATTTATGAATTGATATAAAAAGAGTTTCTATAAAACTCTAACACATATTACCAATTTATTTATTTATTATGAGTTTTTTTTTGATAAAATTAAATCTAATTAGAAAAGAATATATTTAAAAAAAATAAAATAATTTCTATAAAATTTACCACAAAATTAGCAATTTTATTTTCTATAAAACTCTATCACATTATCTATTTATTATGAGTTTATTCAGCAAAAAAAAATTATCATGAGTTTTATAATAAAATAAAATCTAATTAGGCATAAATATATTTAAAGAAATTAAAATAATTTCTACAAAACTTTACCACAAATTAACAATTTTATAATCTATAAAACTCTATCAAATATGACATGTATTTACCTATTTATTATGAATATATTTAAAGAAAATAAGATAATTTATATAGAACTCTACTACAAATTACCTATTATATTTTCTTTAAAACTTTATCACATATAACATGTATTTATCTATTTATTATGAGTTTTTTAATAAAAGAAAATCTAATTAGACAATAATATATTAATAATAATAATAATAATAATTTTTTAAAAGAGTTTTTATAAAACTCTAATACAAATTACCTATTTGTCTATTTATTATGAGTTTTTTAATAAAAGAAAATCTAATTAGACAATAATTATTTATTAATCGATATAAAAGATAACATAATTTATCTAAAACACTACCTCAAATTAACTTTTATTATGAGTTTTTTAATAAAAGAAAATCTAATTAGACAACGATATATTTAAAAAAAATAAAATAATTTTTATAAAACTCTAACACAAATTACCTACTTTATTTTCAATAAAACTCCATCACATTAGACCAAGATATGTTTAAAGAGTTTTTATAAAATTCTAACACAAATTACCTATTTTTCTCTTTATTAAGAGTTTTTAAATTTATAATTAGACAAGAATTATTAATATAAAAAAATATTTATTATTTGATATAAAAATAGTTTTTAAAAGAGTTTCCATAAAACTCTAACACAAATTATCTATTTATTTATTTATTATGAGTTTTTAATAAAATAAAATCTAATTAGATAAAAATTATTAATTAATATAAAAGTTAAATAAATTTTCTAAAACTGTACCACAAATTACCTTTTATTATGACTTTTTTTAACAAAAGGAAATCTAATTAGACAAGAATTATTAATATAAAAAATAATCTATAAAACTCTACCACAAATTAGCTATTTTATTTTCTTTTAGTATTTTACTATTTATTTATTAATATAAAAAATATTTATTAATTGATATAAAATGAATTTGAGTAAAAAAGTTTCTATAAACAAAATGAATTAAAATAAAAGAGTTTCAAATCATTATTAAAACAACTAAAAAATAGGTAAACTAGATAATTGTTTAGGAAAATAATTTACTAAATAATAAAATAAGTTATAAAACATTCATCACGTGCATCGTACGTGTGTTTTCCTAATCTATATCTATATCTATACCATTATTAAATGTACAAAGAGTTTCAGTGTTTCAGTATTTCAATATTTACTTATTAATATAAAAAAAGAGTTTTTATAAACAAAAAATTACCCAAAAATTATTTAAACAGTTTAATTCAAATTACAAATTACCTAATAATTTTTTTAAAAAAATAATTTAAAGAGTTTAATTAAAATTACAAATTACTTAATAAAATTCATTTTTCTAGTCCCACATTGGTTTTAAGTAAAAATGATTGCATGGAAGTCTCTTATAAAACTATAGACCTAAAGAAATAATAATCACACATTTTTCAGCCTTTTGACTAAGATCTAGTGTAGTACTAATTTTTTTTGGATTGGCTTTTTGGCTAACCTTTCTTGGTCTTTTAGCTAAAATCAAGTGTAATACTATTTTCTTTGCCTTTTAGCATTCAGTAATTTTTTATTAATATAAAATTAATTTAAAGAGTTTAATTAAAATTATAAATTACCTAATAAAATTCATTTTTCTTGTTCCACATTGGTTTTAAGTAAAAATGATTACATGAAAGCCTCTTATAAAACTATATACCTAAAAAAATAATAAGCACACATTTCTCAGCCTTTTAGCTAAGATCAAGTGTAGTACTAATTTTTTTGGGGTCGGCCTTTTGGCTAACATTTCTTGGTCTTTTGGCTAAGATCAAGTATAGTACTACTTTCTTGACCTTTTGACTAAGATCAAGTGTAGTACTATTTTCTTGGTTTTTTGCTTTTTTTGTTTATTAATATAAAGAAAGAGTTTTTATAAACAAAAATCACCTAAAAATTATTTTTAAAGGTTTAATTCAAATTACAAATTACTTAATAAAATTCATTTTTCTTGTCTCATATTGATTTTTAAGTAAAAAGAATTACATAGAAATCTCTTATAAAACTACAGAGCTTTGTGTAAAGAGTTTCTGTATTTCAGTATTTATTTATTAATATAGAAAAAGAGTTTTTATAAACAAAAAATTACCTAAATTTTTTTTAAAGAGTTTAATTCAAATTAAAAATTACCTAATAAAATTTATAAAAATTAATTTAAAGAGTTTAATTCAAATTACAAATTACCTAATAAAATTCATTTTTCTTGTTCCACATTGGTTATAAGTAAAAAGATTACATGGAAGCCTCTTATAAAACTATAAACCTAAAGAAATAATAATCACACTTTTCTCGGCCTTTTGGCTAAGATTAAGTGTAATACTAAATTTTTTTGGATCGGTCTTTTGGCTAACATTTTTTGGTCTTTTAGCTAAGATCAAGTGTAGTACTACTTTCTCGACCTTTTGGCTTTCAGTATTTATTTATTAATATAAAAAAAGAGTTTTTATAAACAAAAATTACCTAAAAATTATTTAGGGAGTTTAATTTAAATTACAAATTACCTAATAAAATTTATAAAAATTAATTTAAAGAGTTAAATTCAAATTACAAGTTACCTAGTAAAATTCATTTTTCTTGTCCCACATTGGTATTAAGTAAAAAAGGATTACATGAAAACATTTTATAAAACTATAGATCTAAAGAAATAATAATTACACTTTTTTCGGCCTTTTGGCTAAGATCAAGTGTATTACTAAATTTTTTTGGGTCAGCCTTTTGGCTAACCTGTCTTGGTATTTTGGTTAAAATCAAGTATAGTACTACTTTCTCATCCTTTTGGCTTTCAGTATTTTTTTAGTAATATAAAATACCTAAAAAATATTTAAAGAGTTTAATTCAAATTACAAATTACTTAATAAAATTTATAAAAATTAATTTAAAAAGTTTAATTCAAATATCTAATAAAATTCATTTTTCTTGTCCCACATTGGTTTTAAGTAAAAAGAATTATATGGAAATCTCTTATAAAATTATAGACCTAAAGAAATAATAATCACACCTTTCTCGATCTTTTAACTAAGATCAAGTGTAGTACTAATTTTTTTTGTATTGGCCTTTCGGCTAACTTTTCTTAGTCTTTTAGCTAAGATCAAGTGTAGTATTACTTTCTCAGCCTTTTGGCTTTCAGTATTTATTTATTAATATAAAAAAAAAATTTTATAAACAAAAAATTACATAAAAATTATTTAAAGAGTTTAATTCAAATTACAAATTACCTAATAAAATTTAGAAAAATTAATTTAAAGAGTTTAATTCAAATTATAAATTACCTAATAAAATTCAATTTTCTTGTCCCATATTGGTATTAAGTAAAAATGATTACATGGAAATCTCTTATAAAATTATAGACTTAAAAGAAATAATAATCACACCTTTCTCGGTCTTTTGGCTAATCTTTTTCGGTCTTTTGGCTAAAATCAAGTGCAGTATTACCTTCTCGGCCTTTTGGCTAACCTTTTCAAATTATATAAAGTCTAAAAATTATTACCTAATAAAATATAAAAATTATTACCTAATAAAATTCAAATAAAATATTTATTAAAACTTTAACACGAAATATATTTCAAATTATAGAAATCTAAAAAAAGAAAGAGTATCTATAAAACTCTAAAAATTATTATCTAATAAAATTTAAATTACCTATTTTGTCTATTTGTTGTTTCTAAAAAAAATATGTACTCTCTCTATATATAAGTCTTTTTTTGCCTTGCTACACAAAATATATTTCAAATTATAGAAACTCTAAAAATTATTACATAATAAAATTCAAAGAAAATATTTATTAAAACTCTAACACCAAATATATTTTAAATTATAGAAATTTTAAAAATTATTAACTAATAAAATTCAAATAAAATATAAAAATTATTACCTAATAAAATTCAAATAAAATATTTATTAAAACCCTAACCCAAAATACATTTCAATTTATATATTTCAAATTATAGAAACTCTAAAAATTATAAACTTATAAAATTCAATTAAAATATTTATTAAAAATCTAATACAAAATATATTTCAAATTATAGAAATTCTAAAAAATAGTTTTTATAAAACTCTAAAAATTATTATCTAATAAAATTTAAGTTACCTATTTTATCCATTTGTTTTTTCTAAAAAAATCTATACTCTCTCTATATATAAGTCTTTTTTTGCCTTCCTGTAATCACATCAGTTTTATATATTTTTTCCAAGGTACGTGTAACCCTAGATTATGCATTGTTTTATTATTTTTTATTTGTTTCACTCCCATATTATGCATTGTTTTATTAATTTTTATTTGTCTCATACTCAGATCATGAGTTGTTTTATTAATTTTTATTTGTCTCATACCTAGATCATGCATTATTTTATTATTTTTTTGAGTTATGAATTCTTTTATATGTCCATGGCTTATGCCTTCTGAATATGATGTCCTCTGTAGAATAACTCTCAACATTTTAACCCCTGAAGAAACTGACTATTTGACTGGCCGAATTCAGAACGATGGAATGTCATGTGTTTTCCCTTCTTGCTTCCCTAAAGGTAAAGTTTCTTTTAAAGCATAAGGGAATGGAGCTTTTGGCTCACATGACTTTGTAATTTGAGAGGATGATGGATAAGATTGAGAATTCTGGCTTCGAGTACTTATTTTTTTCAACTTTTCATTTTCTCTGATAAGAAAATTATTTGGGATTTTTACCAATACATGGGCTTAAGGCCCAAATACTACAATGAGATGGAAATCCGGCCAAGAGAGGTGGGGAAGATGACCAAAATCTGATTTTTCACTTTAGGGCATCCTATTTATAGTAAGTCTCAAAAACTGCCCCACATATTAATTCAGCTAGAAAATAATAAAATTTAAAGCTAAGCATGAACTATCTTCGTTTGGCATAAACCATCTACCTAACTACTTTACTCTAAGGTTGTTGAATTGACGTTTCTTAATAACACTTTGAGGAGCTTGAAGTAATAAGCTTAGAAACAATTAAATTTAATTTTATAGACTTCAAGGAGCTGAACAAGTACATTGATGCAAAAGAAAATACGGGTTACTTTTAGTTTAATTCTCAACTCTCCATATATATGTTATCTCGTGTACATATATAAAAAAAAAAATTAAAATTAAAATTAACATTAATATTTTATTTTTTATTATATTTTTTATCTTGCTAGATGCTTTGGAAATTGTTATTGAGGTATCTCCTTCATTGAACATATGTAAGAAGAATAACAAAGGCACAACTAAAAAATGGGAAGTCATTATAATGGATATAAGGTACGTCATTAGTATATTACATATACAATCATAATTAAATTGATATTATTTACATTATATATTATTAAGTAAATCTATAATAATAAATTTTTACAAATAACAATGTATATTCCAGTCTTGTCTCTTAAAACACAAAAAGGATCTACATTGTAAATTAATATGGATATTGAGAGTGTCAAAGCATTAATATATTGATTCGTTATTTATTGTAACTACTTTTACCTTATATATACACTATTTGTAAAAAGAGAACATGTTTTCTTTGTTTTATTTATTTAATTATTTTACAAGATAATTTATATGTGGACAGGTCCAAAGAAAACATAAATAACAAAGATATAACAAGTTTGATTTCCAGTACAAAAGATCAAAAATTCAATGATGCTGAAAAGTCAAACTTCAAGACATAATAGTTCTACAATGTCCTTTGAGGTATTAAATTTCAGTACATTTCTTAATCTTCCTTAATTGTGTATCACATTTTTATATTCAATTTATAAATTGAGAAGTTATATTTTGTTGCACAACCTGTAGAAAACAAATTACTCTTTAGAAGCAACAATTGAAAATGTCGTCAATGATCGCGAACCGTAGTACAACGCGTATGAGAAATGCAACAAGAAAATTAATATTGAAAAAGATAGAATATATTGTCCTTGATGCAACACAACAGACCCAAAATGCTTTCAAAAGTATTATTATATTTTAAAATCTTATTATTGTATTTATTTCAATGGTTTAATAATATTACAAATACATAATTCTTTATCTTTACTGATGTGCAGATTCATTATGATAATTAAAGTGCGAAGTATGGAACATATTGGAACACTTGCAACCCTAACAGTGTTCAATGATTGCCAAATATTAATAAATTGTTCACTAGATGATTTACTACAATTACAAATTGAGGTAATTTTTGATCCTTATTTGTAAAATTTTAATTAAATTAAAAAATATTTACTTGAATTTCTTAATAGCTCTAAATTATATTTGTTTTTTTTTGCAAGACATGGATGAATTCAGCAACAAATTAACTGACAAACTACAAAGGAAATTTTTTTTTTTTTTTTTTTCCTGGTGAAGATAGACAATACTCAATAACAAGTCGTGAAACCTTATTTTGCGGTGGAAGAATTTAAAAAATTGACACTTGACAATGATTCATTTCATGAAGAAATGAGATATGCAAAAAAAATAAAGATTGAGAAATAAATAATTTAGGAATACTTTTATTTTTAAATAGTTATAGTTTTGGATTTTCTAATATATTTTGTTTATTTTGAGGTGACAATTATTACAATCTAAAAATTGTTGGTATCCTTTCGAATTTTATAATATATAGAATTTTTATATAGTATTTATTTATGAATATTTTGTAAATTATAGAATTTTCTTTTCATATATATTTTTAATTTTTATTGTTTTCATTCATACATTAATGGAAAACCTTACTTTATTTCTTTTGAGGTGATAATTATTACTCTCTAAGGCATTCTGGGCCTGAAACTGTTTTGCCTATTCTTTTTATAAAACTATAAACAATTAAAAAATATATAAAAATATAAATTATATAAGTTAGAAACATTCATCACGTGCATCACACGTGCCTTTTACTAGTATTATTAAATGTGTAAAGAGTTTCCGTCTTTTAGTATTTATTTATTAATAGAAAAAATATTTATTAATTAATATAAAAAGAGTTTAATTGTCCCATTTTTTAGTTATAAAGATTGCATGAAAGTTTCTTATAAAAATATGGACTAAAGAAATATTAATTACACCTTTCTCGCCTTTTGGCTAAGATCAAGTATAGTATCTGTTCTTATAGGTTTAATATCTTATATAAGGGCCACTGGGCCCGGTATTATGTGGAACATGATATTGAACTAAATTTTTAATAAAATAAATTACCAATTAAAATTAAGGTATTATGTGGAGCATGATATTAAACTAAATATTTAATAAAATAAATTACCAATCGATGTGGGACAAAAAAAAATGTTTGGTAAATTATTTTATTAAATAATTACCTATTTTATTTTAACATCCGCTGCTGCATGTGCCTTACCTTTTGGCTTTAATAGGTAATTATTTCATAAAATAATTTACCAAACAATTTTCTTGTCCCACATTGGTTTTGAGTTATAAAGGATTATATGGAAGTCTCTTATAAAAATATAGACCTAAAGAAATATTATTCATACCTTTCTCAGCCTTTTAGCTAAGATCAAGTGTAATATCTATTCTTATTGGTTTAATATCGGATACAAGGGCCACCGCCCTTGTATTATGTGGAGCATGATATTGAACTAAATTTTTTTAGGTTGGGTCAACTAGAGTAGCTTGCTACTTTAGTGATCCTAGCATCTCCTTGGTGTTGCACTACTGCCAAGTTTTGGTGCATCCTCCAAATCAAAGTTCAAATCTTGCTGAAGTGTGCTTATTAGGGATAATTGAATATTAATAATTAATTCTTACATTATTTATATTTTGGTTTAGGATGGAAAGGACTAAAAATATAACAATGCACAATAACTTTATTTTTTTCAAACTCTACTCTCATCTAAATTAATAATAAATGTTTGAATATCACAATATAAGCCCATTCAACGATGTTTGAATCTCTTTAAGTTGCACTTACGCCCCTAACCTTTCAAGTGCCCTTTCTCTCAATCTCTCCCAAACCCAACCTTTTTTTTAGTCGATATAAGTGGAAAATGGTATGGACATTTCTTGGGTATGGTAAGACTAGTCAAGCTTTGTGTATTTTTTATTTATTTATTTTTATTTTTACCAAATAATAAAATAACTTACCAATTAAAATTAAAATTAAATAAGAAATTGTTTAATTGAAATTCAAGATGTTTCGAATCATTAAATAAATTGCTAATTAAATTTAAATAGGTAATTATTTAATTGAAATTCAATCAAGATGTTTCAAATCATTTATAAATAAAATAATAAAATAATTTACCAATTAAAATAAATCATATAAGTTATCAATTAAAATAAATAGATAATTATTTCATAAAATAATTTACCAAATAATACAATAAATTATCAATTAAAATTAAATAGGAAATTGTTTCTCAACATGGTTCAAAATTCTTTGTTTTATTACAGGGACATTATTCTTCGAAATGAATTAATCATGTTGATTTATTTTTTATTTTTATTTTTTTTGTGTTTGCTTAATTATGCTTTATTCTTTGAATTGCATTAATCATGTTGACTTATTTTATTTTTTTAAGTTTGTTTAATTATGTCATGTCTGAATTTATTAACTAAACAAATAAGTTTTGTAATATTATATATTTCCTTTTCTATAAGTTTTTAAATATTATATATTTTATTCTCTAATTATATACATATTATCCAAATAATTGCAACAACTCCTTAAACTTGAGGTTTTATTCTTTAATTAGAATCTTGATAATACATTGCGCTTCATAAATATTCAAAATTTTATTTAGCCAAAAAAATTACTAATCAATTATTTAAAAAAGTGAATTTATTTTGATAATTTTTTTAATTAAGATAATAAAAAAACTTTTCATCACGATGTTTAAACTCAAATTCCAAAAGGATCAAAACTCTCTTTGAAAAGGAGTGAACATGCTATTAGAAACTCTTGGTGATAGACGTCAAGTATATAAAGAACTTAAGGTTGGGAGTTTAATTTCTCTAGAAGAAATTCACTAAATTTATCAACAAATCAAATTCATACAACATGAAAAAAGAAGCAATAAACTAAATATAGAAAATAGATGGAAGTCATAGATCTTTTAATTCAGCCGGAGTCTTGCATCACCTATTAGTTGTACAGGTAAGGAACGGATAAGACTTGAGTAGGTCATTTCAACTTACCATTAATATACTATAATTTGTAATTATAAATTTGAGAAAGTAATAAATAAAGAAATTATACAAGATGATTAAATTTATTTCAAAAATAATTACTGTCCTTATTTATCATTTTCAAGATTTTGTAATTATGACTATTTGTGCATTTGACCTACTCACGCCCTAGATATTCTATGTTTTTTTTTTTCAGTTTTTGGAACTACATGTTGTTGGGTCATGAGATTTTGTTGATTTCACATAATTTGGGCTGGTAAATTTTATTATGAATCATGGGTTTTAAGTTTTACTACCATCAGATTTCGGACTGGAGGCCCAACAAGAATACCAGAGGCTAAATTTTTTTAAAAAATAAATCAGTAAAGCCTTACAGCTTAAATATGTTTAACTTTAATGGATTGATATATCTTTCTATTTCTGTCCTGCATAACATCTCACTGCAAATGATACTTAGGCCCAATATCTCGGTCTTTCTATTGCATTTCACTTCATATGATACTCATATCCAGAATTTCGACTAGAATGTTGAACCTAAGTATCACAACTTTTTGAATTAATCCGACAAAATTGTCGTATGGAATTTTTAACAAACATTGCTTGAAGTATGAGAAACATTCTAATCATTTTAAAATAATAACATGCATACATGATTTTGCTAGCTAATATGTTACATTTTATAGTCGTATATAATGTATTTAATTGGTTGAGAAATGGGATTTTTTTTTTTTTTTTTTTTCCAGGTTACTTGGAAGAATCAATTACATAATGAATGTTTCAACATGGTTTCTTTAATTTGGCTGAGAGAGCCCTACCGTGTGTAAAAATAATATAATAATAAAAAATCAACAAGTTTGTTTGTTGTGAGATGGATGTAAATGTACTTTTAGTACCTTAGAATATAAAGTTGGAGTAAACAAAATCCAACAAAGGGGATTAGATTTAGATGAAAAGCACTTTCATCCCATCGGAATTGCCAAATCCATTGACTTAATTGTCTCTTAGTAAGGGATTTTAATAGAGAAGGTTTTTTTTTTTTTTTTTTTTTTTTTTTTTTTTTTTTTTTTTTTTTTGGGAAAAGGTGAGATATTTGTTTGAGATTTGCTTTTTTTGTATGGATGTGTAATGCTCTTAAGAGACATCCTTTATCATGACAAGATTGTAATGTCCTCACTATAATTGTTTGTTTTTTTTATTTTTATTTTTATTTTTTATTTTGTTATTCTGATGGCTCAGGCAAATATATGCAGAAAAATAAATTCTCATCTCTCACGACACTAAGTGAGTATCTAACGGTGGTGATTAACGTCACCTCCCCCTCCCCCTCCCCCTCCCCCTCCCCCAACATAGTCTAGTCATCATCAAAAAACAAATTTACTCAATTACCCTTTGTTTTATCATATGTACCAATACCACAATATACAATATAAATACCTTTTTTTTTTTACTTCTTATTCTTTTCTGCATCAGGAAAGAAACTGTTCCAACTCTAGTAACTCTTCTTCGCTGTTCCGTTCTTCTCTCTAATTAGTATATCATCTGTTTTTCTTCCATCTCAAATTGATCTTATCAAAAATTGAAGGATTGTTTGTATCAAACAAAAAAATTCACAAATTTATCTTTTGACGAGATAAATTTGTAACAGGAGGTGCTTTCACTGTTGTACCAAAAAAGAAAGGTATTTGTCAAATTTGGACGGTGAAGTTTAAATGGAGGTCCTACCCTCTTAAATATTGGACGGAGAAGTTTAGTATTGACAACATGGAGGTCATCAATCATGCACGTTTTAAAGTGATTCTAGACGTATTCTCCCTATCAAGAAATTAAGCAGAGGAGAGAAATTTATTGCTCGAGACCAAAATTCTAAACACCATGTGGCATTGTAGTTTTCAACTTACAAATATCAACTCTCTCACACACACACAGCAACTGAAAGTCTAGACTAACTGAAAACTGCCTCTCCATTATTTATGACCAATCCAACCACCACATTCCACAATATGCCTACCCATGACCCATCCATATATACTTATATGTTTCATTGTTTTGTGTGTGTTGCTAAATATATAGATCTTCCATACATGCATATATATTTTGAAAATTAAAGCAAATCTTATAGAAATGTGTATCAAAATGTACAAGCCCAGGAAACTGTCCAGCCCTTGTATATGATATTATATATATATGTGTGTGTGTGTGTCTGCATATTTAGATTGTAGGAGGGCACTCAATATAAAGAAGGAGAACACACACAACTTTTATAAGACTCTCAAATATTGATATATTTCTTTCTCACTTCTTGCTTACAAAAGAACTTAAGAACATGTATTTATAGGCACCAATACATGATTCTAGAAAGACACAAATTACAAGACAATAAATAAAACACTAAGTTTAATACAAGTGTTTCATCTCCCAATGAGATAGTGCATGTATTCCACACATGAGTTGGTTCATGTATTCAACATTTGAGTTAGTTCATGTATTTAGTTTATTTTTCCAACAATCTTATATATAGAATTAATCTAGATCTTTTATATTCTTCTTCCATATACGCACAACTTCTTAGCAAAAGAGAGAAGAATTGTTATTTATTGACGTAGCCAAAAGGAATCATCACCATTTTCTTACTAGCTGCAACTATTCTTTAACATAGACAAAATAAAATGTAACTCTACGAATAAAGAAACTAGTGAGGGTTGGTAGAGAATAGAATCTAGAAAAGTAGTATTCAATATCTCATATCACTGGGATATACCAATATAAACAAGAACTATTTTGATCCTCTATATATATATATAACTCTACCTATATATATATATACTTCAGACTTGGATGCATATGCATGCAGAATTAACTGCACGTGCCAACCGTTTTTGTATCCAGTTTTCATGATACTATGCATGAAAATTAGATAATATCATGGCGAATTCTTCTGAAAAATTGTCTTTCACAATGGAATCTGATAAGTGAGAATTCGAGCAAGTGTTCACATAATCTTCTTCTGTACCTAACTAAATTACAACATCTGAACCGGGCACTACATGCATGGGGCAACATATATATATATACACATACTTGAAAGTGGATGCTATATCTCATCATGTGAACTCTCCATCAGTCGTTATGATGGTTCTAAGGATAATTAATAATAATGCTAGTAGTAATACGAAGAAGTATAAGAAAATTAAAAAAGAAGCAGCAACGAACTATACCTTTGGAAGAAAGTATATATATTATAAATATTTATATAATCAATTGGCCAGCATCATAGTAGCTCAAATTTTCTTTAAGACATTATCCAATGTACATCAAACATAAGAATATTTCTAAACATGATATATATATCACATAAAATCCACAATGTTATCATATATGTGTTAAGACAGTAGTGATCATATATAGAAGCCTTGTAGTTTGTAGGTTTATGATATATATATATATACACACACACAGGGGGCTAGCTTAGTTGTGAATTCCTGGGTGTGGCTGTGGAAGTGGGTAGTCTGAGTTAATCTCCGGTTGCTGGTCCTTTTCTTTCCGGTGAGGCACGTGCCAAGAAACAGAAATAAGAGTGGACTCATTTTTTGCAGAACCTGATGAAACTATCACTCTCTTGTGGTCTTTCAACTCTTTCTTATCTGCTCTGGCTTGTTTTGGCTTACTATGCCTATCTTCATGGACCTCATCACTTTCCTTAAGCAGCATTCTTTCTCCATTAATGGCTACTCCAACTTCATTATTCCACACGGTAGCAGGCTTCACCTTCTCATCAATATTCTGCACAAAACCAGAAATTCAAGACTGCACTAATTAGCCAATGTATTTATGTGAACATGCATGTTATCGGACTACACATGTAAGCACTATAGTGGAACATTTATCTAAAAAATTGAATAACTCAGTGTATGGACCACATACAATATGGGGTAAATTTGAAATAAATAGTTGGAAATTTGCTTGAGGAAAGAAATAATTACAGTAAATGATAGCAAACCTTGGTGGGAAGGTGAAATTGTTTCTGAGACTCCTTGGTGATAGCACCGAGAGGCCGAGCATTGCATACATAGAAAGAAAGACATAAAATACATAGAAGAAGCGAAGATGTTCTTGACATATTAAGCAAAATATGTGAACCTAAATGGTTGAAGAGTTTTTGAAGGCAGAGATAAAATCTGTTGGTCTTGTGTTTGGTGATGATATTGTTAGTGGTAGTAGTAATATTTATAGGGGTTGTATATTGTAGTGTTAGAAAGACAATGGGGGCATTAAATGTAGATTTTGAGGGAGTTAAGAGGTTTCTTTTGGAGAACATGCAGGTGTATGGGGGATGAGAAGTAAGAAGGAAAATGGAGATATGGGTAGCCTCTCTTTTTGTCCCTTTTCTCCCTTGCTTATCAATCAATTGGGACCCAATTACTTGACTTTCACACATACCGCAAACCACTTTCCTAAAACAACAAAATCTCTTTCTTCTACACAAATAAGTTACCATAAAAATATGGTAACTTATTTGTGTAGAAGAAAGAGATTTTGTTGTTTTAGGAAAGTGGTTTGCGGTATGTGTGAAAGTCAAGTAATTGGGTCCCAATTGATTGATAAGCAAGGGAGAAAAGGGATTATCTGTTTTCATAAACAAGGAGACATTGATCAAAAACTATGAATTTCATTCTTCAAGACTACTAATTGACATGCATAGAAATGAGGTGGTGCAGTATGAGGCTTGGCTATACCTATATGGAGTTGGAATCTTTTGTCTATGTTTGGGGTTTTTTCTACAATGTATTCTTACTTTAAATGGTATTTAACAACATTTTGGGGTTTCAAAAATGGTCTCATTGTGTTGTATTGATTCATAATTATACTTTTGCAATGTATCTTTCTTTTATACTTGTTGGTTGAGGATTTGGGATTATCAAATTTTTTGGTTACTCACTTTTTTAGGCATTTATGCGGAAGAAATTGGTTTTTGTAAGTTTAAAAAACTTAAAATAAGGAAAATAGTGAATTTGAAATATAGCCATAACATTATATACAACGTAAGCATATTTGGTGTAGAGAAAGTTTCTTACAAAAAAATTAAGAACGAGATTTATGTTATATATGTTTGAAAGTACCGAATTAGCATTTTAAATTTAAAATTAAAAAATATATATTAATGTAAAATTTAAACTAATTATTTTAAAATTTTAAACCTAAGACACCTATTCATTTTCCTAAACATAACATTAACATTAAATTACTAGTGTGTAATAAGAAGAATTGCAAGAAAGGAGTATTTGAGAAAGTTAGAGAACAAGAAAGCAAGAGTCTGTCCTTTTATTTCCACCTAGGAACTCCTTGGCTTGTCTTTGTGTAGAGAGAGTTGTATTATTTCATAACTTGTGGTTCCTTGTTTCTTGCTCTTACCCACCTTAATTATTAATTATTACCTTACATTGAAAAACTTACTAACTAGGATTATTTTAAACTATACGAAAAGTAACAACCCTTTTTAGGTTGATGGGGACCAAGCCTAACTAAAATTTACATGGTGGCCCTTATCCCTATATGCTGTTAGAAGGAGAGAATTCATTTATATATATATATATAAATCCTACTTTAATTCGATTTCCTAAACATAGCAAACATCTGATCTTTTTGTGGCACGATTTCACATTCTCACTCACCTTATCTCATCCGCGGTCGCATTTTCGAAATTGACTTAGATATCATTTACTACAAATTATTTATATTGTATATTTATATTTAAAATTTTTAAATATATATATTTATATAATTAAAAAATATCCACATGCATAAGTGTCACCAACACACCTCTATCTCATATTAATAGTTTATTATTTTATTTTTAGATGTCCCAAATTAATTGTTTATTTTGAAAAGTCAAAACAAATAAACTTTATTTTTCCATCATTACTCTTTATATTTTCAAAAAAAATTTAAACTTGGTAACTATACATGCCTAAAGTAAAAAGAATACGGAGGGCATCCAATAAAGACAAAGGACAGCCAATAAATTTTTAACTTATACTCCCTCTATCTCATATTAAATTTTCTTTTTAGGCAGTAGAACTATTTAAGAGAACATACAATTATTGCATTGTTACCTTTAAAAATTACAATACTTCCCTTTCAAGTTTAAATATATATATAATCAAGTTTGAATTTTTTTAAAATTTTAAGAGTATTTTATGGAAAGTTATAAAATATGTTGTTTAAATTTGATAAGTGGACAATTATTTTAAAACAACTCAAAAAGAAAAGATAGACAATTAGAGTATAAGATAGGTTTAATTTACATGCTTTTTTCAGCATAGTTAGGGGTGTGTACCCTGTGTGTGTGTTTGGGAAATGAAGAGCTTAAAGGTCAAAAAAAAAAAAAAAAAAAAAAAAAACAGAGGCTACACTACGTTATACTCCGTAATTGAGATACCAGTGGTGACACTTAAAACGCTAATTAAGCACAGGGATGCACAATTTAGAAGTGGGGCCTACTGAAAATGTGGAAGGCAGGGTCGTGACACAGAGGAGACAGTGAGGCGTGGGCTTGCTCCTCTTTCAAGGGACTAAGGAGAGTGTCCAAACCGTCAATTCAGGTCTATATGCCACGTGGCATCTACCCATGTGACCCAATAGTATTGCCACGTGATCACAGTCCCCACTTGGGCCCTCAAAAGCCCATTTCCTAGATAGTGGTCCAACACCCAAACCCACCCTCCACCCTCTCTGTTTGTTAGTAGTATACTAGTACTTGTTTTCTTTTCTTATTCATTAATAATCCTAGTGAGTGGATCTTTATGTTTATTCTGATAGAAAATGAAATATTCAAATAAATTCTTTTTTTTCATCGAATGACTATTCATCTACTGTATTTTCATGAAATAGGGGGCAAGAAAACTCTATGGAAAAGTGGTGGTTCAATTCGATGTTGTTTAAGAAGGAGTTAGAACACAGGTGTGGGTTGAGTAAATCAACGGATAGTCTTGGTCCTATTGAAAATACCAGCGAAAGTGAAGATCCAGATAGAAATAAAAACATTCATAGTTGGATTGATAGTGACAGTTTTAGTTACAGTAATAGTAATGTTGATCATTTATTCAGTGTCAAGGACATTCGGAATTTCATTTCTGATGACACTTTTTTAGTTAGGGATAATAATGGGGACAGTTATTCCATATATTTTGATATTGAAAATCAGATTTTTGAGATTGACAATGATCATTCTTTTCTAAGTGAACTAGAAAGTTCTTTTTATAGTTATTGAAATAAGGGATCTAAGAGTAACGATCCCTACTATGATCGTTACATGTATGATACTCAATATAGTTGGAATAATCACATTAATAGTTGCATTGACAGTTATCTTCATTCTCAAATCTGTATTGATACTTACATTTTAAGTGATAGTGACAATTACAGTGATAGTGACAGTTACATTTATAATTCCATTTATGGTGAAAGTAGAAATAGTGGTAAAAGCGATAGTTCCGGTATAAAAACCAGCATGAATGGTAGTGATTTAACTATAAGAGAAAGTTCTAATGATCTCGATGTAACTCAAAAATACAAGCATTTGTGGGTATCATTTGAAAATGAGTAGTTCAAATATAATCGAACTTTCAATTGATCCGGGCACTTGGGATCCACTGGATAAAGACATGGTCTCTCTGGATCCCATTGAATTTCATTCGGATGAGGAGCCTTATAGAGATCGTATCGATTCTTATCAAATAAAAACAGGGTTACCTGAGGCTGTTCAAACAGGCATCGGCCAACTAAACGGTATTCCCATAGCAATTGGGGTTATGGATTTTCAGTTTATGGGGGTTAGTATGGGATCCGTAGTTGGGGAGAAAATTACCCGTTTGGTCGAGTATGCTACCAATAAATTTCTACCTCTTCTTATAGTATGTGCTTCGGGAGGGGCACGCATGCAAGAAGGAAGTTTGAGCTTGATGCAAATGGCTAAAATTTCTTCTGCTTTATATGATTATCAATCAAATAAAAAGTTATTTTATGTATCAATCCTTACATCGCCTATTACTGGTAGGGTGACAGCCAGTTTTGGTATGTTGGGGAATATCATTATTGCCGAACCCAACGCCTACATTGCATTTGCGGGTAAAAGAGTAATTGAACAAATATTGCATAAAACAGTACCCGAAGGTTCACAAGCGGCCGAATATTTATTCCAGAAGGGCTTATTCGATTTAATCGTACCGTGTAATCCTTTAAAGGGCGTTCTGAGTGAATTATTTCAGCTCCACGCTTTCTTTCCTTTAAATCAAAATTCAAGCAAGTAGAGCACATTAAGTTCAATTATTTTATTTGTAGCAAACAAGTAGTTAGTTTATCGAAATCAAAGTCAAAATCAGAAGAATAGAGTTTTCTTTGATGACATAAGATCTAATTGTAGAAAGAATAAAAAATTGTGGATAATTCTTTTTTTTACCTATATTACTGACTAGTAATCAGGAAGCCTCTAGTAACAAGATAAAAAAACGAATTTCATTTTCCTTTCTTACGTCTGTATATAATTCAAATATAGAAAATATAGATTTTTGTATCTTTCTATATCTCCCGAGAATCCCCATTTTTTACTAAGAATCCCCGTTAGGTCGGATTCTAACGAATCTTTCGGTAATTTGTAAGAAACTTTTTTTTTATTAAATTTAAAGACAAGAAGAAAAGAAGAAGACTAACAAAATTGATTATCATACATATATTTTATTTAGAAAGTAGAAAGATGAATAAGTCCATTTAGTTAGTTCTACATTCCTTGCGCTTATTATATATACTCACTTAGATATATACTAATTAGAATTATAATTATTATAAGATATCTTTAATAGTAAATCGAGGTACCCATTCTATGGCAACGTACCCAATTAACATTAAGAACTTTTCATACTGGCAGAGTATTCACAGGGGGTACTGCAGAACATGTACGAGCCCCTTCTAATGGAAAAATAAAATTCAATGAGGATTTGGTTCATCCGACACGTACACGTCACGGACATCCGGCTTTTCTATGTTCTATAGACTTGTATGTAACTATTGAGAGTGAAAATATTATACATAATGTGAATATTCCACCCCAAAGTTTTCTTTTAGTTCAAAATGATCAATATGTAGAATCAGAACAAGTGATTGCTGAGATTCGCGCAGGAACATCCACTTTGAATTTTAAAGAGATGGTTCGAAAACATATTTATTCTGACTTAGAGGGAGAAATGCACTGGAGTACCGATGTGTATCATGCACCTGAATTTACATATGGTAATGTTTAGCTCTTACCAAAAACAAGTCATTTATGGACATTATCTGGGAGGCCATGCAGGTCCAGTCTAGCCTCCCTTTCGCTCCACAAGGATCAAGATAAAATGAACGCCCATTCTCTTTCTGTCAAGCGAAGATATATTTCTAACCTTTCAGTGACTAATGATCAAGCAAGACACAAATTCTTTAGTTCGGATTTTTCTGCTAAACAACAAGATAGAATTCTTGATTATTCAGAACATAATCGAATCATATGTACTGGTCATTGTAATCTCACATATCCTGCCATTTTCCACGAGAATTCGGATTTATCGGCAAAGAGGCGAAGAAATAAATTCATCATTCCACTCCAATCGATTCAGGAACGCAAGAAAAAACGAATACCCCGTTCAGGTATCTTGATTGAAATACCCATAAATGGCATTTTCCGTAGAAATAATATTCTTGCTTATTTCGATGATCCTCAATACAGAAGAAAAAGTTCGGGAATTACTAAATATGGGACTATAGAAGCACATTCAATCGTCAAAAAAGAAGATTTGATTGAGTATCGGGGAGTTAAGGAATTTAGGCCAAAATACCAAATGAAAGTAGATCGATTTTTTTTCATTCCTGAGGAAGTGCATATCTTACCCGGATCTTCTTCCATAATGGTACAAAACAATAGTCTCATTAGGGTAGATACACAAATCACTTTCAATACAAGAAGTCGAGTAGGCGGGTTGGTGCGAGTGGAGAGAAAAAAAAAAAGAATTGAACTTAAAATCTTTTCTGGAGATATCCATTTTCCGGGAGAGACAGATAAGATATCCCGACACAGCGGCATCTTAATAACACCAAGAACGGGAAAAAAAATTTCCATGGAATCAAAAAAATTGAAAAATTGGATCTATGTCCGACGGATCACACCTACCAAGAAAAAATATTTTGTTTTGGTTCGACCTGTAGTCGCATATGAAATAACAGACGGTATAAATTTAGCAACACTTTTCCCCCCGGATCTATTGCAGGAAAGTGATAATGTGCAACTTCGAGTAGTCAATTGTATCCTTTATGGAAATGGCAAACCAATTCGGGGAATTCCTAACGCAAATATTCAATTAGTTCGGACTTGTTTAGTGTTGAATTGGGGCCAAGACAAAAAAAGTTCTTATATCGACGAGGCCCATGCTTCTTTTGTTGAAATAAGGACAAATGGTTTGATTCAAGATTTCCTAAGAATCGACTTAGTGAAGTCCCCTATTTCGTATACCAGCAAAAGGAATGATCCATCAGGTTCAGGATTGATCTCTGAAAATGGATCGGAGCGCACCAACATCAATCCGTTTTCTTCCATTTATTCCAAGGCAAAGATTCAACAATCCCTTAACCAAAATCAAGGAACTATCCATACGTTGTTGAATAGAAATAAAGAATGCCAATCTTTGATAATTTTGTCATCATCCAATTGTTCTCAAATGGGTCCATTCAACGATGTAAAATATCACAATGTGATAAAAGAATCACTAGCCTTTGACGTTGGGGATTCTTCATCAATGATAGAAAAGCAATCTCAAACTCCTTTATTTGGCTACGTTCTTTTAGTTGATTTTCTTGCAAGAATATCCGTTCAACAGACAAGATTCCGTTGTTGTTCCAGTGTAACTTACTCTTTCAACCGATCTACGTATCTATCTTGTTCTTTTTTGGATTTTTTTCTCTCTTTTTTTTATTATTATTTTTTCTCATAATCTATTTCTTGTGAATGGATTATCCTATCTAACTTTTTTTTTTTTTCTTCAGCATCCATTCACATCACATTAGTTATTATTATTATTATATATATACACACACACATATGCACATATCCCCACGAGAATTGATTAAAAGAGGAGATAAGAAGAAAGATATAATATAAAAAGATATTTTTGTCTAAAATGTAATATTACTAGAATCTCATAAAAATAAAAATTCAAAATAATTAATGTATTTAAAATTAACTAATTCTAAATGCAACTTTGAATGGACAGTCACTTACGCTGACTGTAATTAACACTCCTCTTATTTATTTATATACCAGTATATAACACTGGTGGTATACTACTATCGATGATGGTGGTTGGTGTCCTGTTAGAGTCAGGGCGACGGCGCGACAGCGCTGGGTTCCGAGGCGGCTTCGCGATTCGTGTGACCAGCGTTGACGATCCACTCCATTCCTGCATCCTCCTCGGTTGCCTCACCGCCTTTGTCCCCATCTTCTTCTATTTGGGATGTTTGGATACTGAAAATAAATTCTCTCTTCTCACTACATTCTCTTCTTCTTACCATTGTCCAACAAAAAACCAAACATGAAATAATTATATTAACAAAATAAGTAAAATATTTAATCAAGGATTAATAGATGTCAAATAGTATAATATTAAATTAGGATAAGTTAAATACGAGTGGTTCCAACCACTTTGGGTGATCAAAGTAGAGCTCTAAAATTTAAAGATAAAATGTATACTTGATAATTCACATTAATAGATGACGGAGGAGATCAAAATTTACAAGGTTAAGACAGCAAAGAAAAATATGCATAATACCTAAAAACAGGAAGAAAAAAAAAATGCATAAACTGTGGTTATTTAAACTAAAATTATGGCATTAATATAATGACGAAACAAAATTCATATACCTGAGATAAGATTCCATTGAAATGAGTTGTGTAAAAATAAAATAGATATATTTTTATTTGAGTTGAATTTTTAACGTTAAATTATTATTATTTTTAAAGTTGACAATTCGATCTATTATTTGAAATATAAAAAAATATTTAGAAAATTTTTGCAAAAGTTGACTTTTGTCTTTGCTCAACATGATCTTGATTTAAAGTAAAAAAAAGAAAACAAATTATGAATAAACTGTTTGTTTGATAAGCTTAATAGAGATAGGAAGATGGAAGGAATGTGCTGACAGGTGCAAAATTTCAGTTAATATACTATGTATCAACCCTTATAAAGCAATCTGATTTATCAATTTTTTTTTTTTTTATTTAAATAAACTGATTTATCAATTAAATACCAACTTAGTAGTAGTAGGTAACACGAATGATTTGAAATCAAATAAAAATAGGAATCAAATTGTGGTTGATTAAACTAAATCAAACATAACATAATGATTAGAGTTGAATTTAATGTCATGCAGTCTTTAGTTGAACCACATTTCGTTTACAATTCTATTTGTTTTATCATTAAACTTTTAAATGTTTTTTTCCCCTCTTTCCCGATCGATAATCAAGTTATTATTTTTAAAGTTGATAGTTCAATCTATTATTTGGAATAAAAAAATATATTAAAAAAACTTTTGCAAAAACAAGATTGCTTATCAAAGGCTAATCTGCTTTGAAGGACTAAACTTTTAATACCCTAGTCATAGATTAGGGCTTCGGTTAGCAATAATAGTGTGAGAGATAGAGTTAAATTATGATTTAATTGGAATCCTATTGGGTCTAATCGTTAACCTCTTAAATTTTTTATTTTATTTTTTATATTTAGGAACGCTTAACATTTTATTTTTACGCCACATCTATGATAAGTATGAAATTCATACTCACCAATAAATAGGCAAATATTGTCCATTTAAAATAATTAGTTAGTTACGTGATTTAAGTATTTCAGTTTATTTAGAAATATATATATATAAATATAAATAAATAAATAAATAAGGAAGAAGGAAAGGAAGAGCAATGGAAAGCTTTCCGTTAATTGATAGAGGAAAAGATAAAAAGAGGAATGAAAATCATTCCATCATATCCCATTTTTTCTAAAAGTGGGAGGAGAGAAGTAGGGAATATTTCATCTTTCTTTTAAAACTTTTTTACACCTTTTAGAATTTTTTTTTTTTTTTTAAAGGCTTTTATGTTTATTTTTATAGTTATGAAAGAGTTCATAACTATGACTTATTTTCACTTTTCTCTCTTCGCATGAAAGATTGAGAGTTCAAAGTTCATTTGTATGACTTTCTCTTTTATTACTCAACTAGTGTTCGTATTTCTCTTTAGTGGTATGTCTTCCATCCTCATATGTTAATTATTTTCAAATTTCTATTTTTTTTTTTATGCCAAATAGATATTGAATGGTCATCTTTAGAGTTAGGAGTGTCCGACATACTACGACTAATTAAAATACATAATTTAAGTTGATTGATGGCCATTTTTATAAATTAGTGAGATCAAATTTCAAAGTGTATAGTGAGGGTTCGAGTCTTTAAAGCTCCAAATTAGGTACCTGAGTGGTATGTGTTATGTACCAATGAAAAAAGAAGGAAAAAAAATATGTATTCTTATATAATTTATTGTGATTGGTAGGTGTGCATACGGTCCGGTTTGGACCGAATTGGGAATATTTTGGGACCAAATTATTTATAATGGTTCTACTATTTTTGAAACTAGACCGAACCATAATATCCATGGAACCAAACCAAACCAAACCGCGAAAAATTGATTTGGTTTGGTTCGGTTTGTCGATTTCAGTTGATTTCCTTTTTATTTTATTTTAATTTAGAGGGGACAAAGTTTTCAAAAAATAAATCAACTAACATTGATATAACACGTAAAAAAAAGAATTTTAAGAAGAAATAAAGGAAAGAAAATTGAGATATATTTGAAAAGAGAAACTTGACTCTTTTAAAAAGAAATTTAAATAACAAAAAAACAAAAGAAGACACGTGAGAACTTTACTTGATTTAGGTTTAGAATATGATACACACACACACACACATATATAACATAGTAACGGTTCAGTCCGGACTAGTCCGATCTAGCACAATCCTAAACCAAGACGGGACCGAAAAATTACGGTTCCATAATTTTGAATCTAGGACTGGACCAAACTGCTATATAACTAGCCCAAATCGCTTAATTCTGTATGATCCGGTCCGGTTTTTCAATTTACCGGATTTTTTTAACACCCCTAATGATTGGTTAGACATATCAAACTTAATTTATACCCAAAAGCACCGAGTGAAATTAAACACTTCCATAATTTCCATTCGTGATGACACTGATGCATGGAAAAGTTTTGGCAATTGTTAATGAACCTAAATCTGATTTATAATCACAACCCACCTAGGTTCATGGGAGTCCAGGCCCATTCCACTCCTCTTTAGTATAAGATAATAGCACTTGGGCCAGGCCCCAATCAAGGTACAGACCTAATGTCAGGGCCTCCAACAAGTAACGAAGATCATCAATTATTCATAGTGTTGGATGTAGGATTATTAATTATCCAGAAACTAATCCTCACCTAATTACACATGTCTCTATGGAGTATATATGTTATGTTGTATAATATATACTGTATGTTATATTATAAGTAATAATTAATTTCTCTCAGTACAATACATTATCATGTTTATACTATATTATGTTAAAATTTTATGTTACACTATATGTTATGTTATATTATAATTTATAAGTAATAATTTTGCATTGGGCGGTGGGCTGTGACGGCCCATTGTTCCCGTTGGCCTCATCTATCCATTTGTTCATACAATTTTGTATTTTAATTAAACAGAGTAATTAATAAATTTGTATACTGTTATCTTAGGGAAAGTGATCAGTTCTTGATTGATGGTGACTAGTCAGTTAAGCTTCATGGGTTTTGTAATAATCACGAGTTGTCAATAAAACAAATCAAATCCCTTAATTATTTCATGAAAAGTTTGGCTTGAAAGCCTTACTAAAAATAATAATAATAATAATAATAATAAAATAAAGGGACTTGAAGGCTTTAGTTGTTTAGATTAGGAGTTGTTTGTGCTTGAATTCATGGGAGTAGGATGCCTTGAAGGGAGAGAAAAGAACATGTTATCATCCCTTTTAGCCAATAAAGAAATATATATGTGTATATGTGTGTATATATATATACAGAGAGAGAGAGAGAGAGAGAGAAGGGTTGCAATTAAGAATATGAAATTATGAATAGAAATCTTAAAATTAAAAAAAGAGGGAGGCAATTAGCAAAGAGTGTTTGGGTTTGATACACTTTCCAGTTCATATATAGAAGAAAAAAGAAAGAAAGTAGTTGTTACCCATCACATGGGATGAAGGGGGGATAAACAAGGCCTTGTTCCTGACGAATCAAAATCATGCTTTTCCTAAACTATTCATCCCATACCTAAGCATGTCTCCTCTTCTTTTCCTCATGCATACCTAAAATTTCAATCTTGTCTACACAACTAAACCAACCTCCATAACTTCCCATAATGCCCTCACTATTTCATATTTATATATCTTCATTCCACAAACTAACCAACTTCTATCTTCTATTAATTGGTACAGACATACACAAGTATATAATATGATCATCTATACAATATGGAGCTTACAATGCCAGTCAGCTGAATCTTCGCACCAAAAGATGAATATGAGAATTTCATACTTTGTTGGGTGAAATAAGAGAAGTGAATTCATTATAGTTAAAACTAGTTTCTAAGGTTAGGTTCTAATTTACTCCGTAATCCATTGTCTGTGTGTGTGTGTTTCTGCACATAGTAGATGATCCCTAAAACCCTGTGTTGAGGATCCTAAACTATTTCTTTGAGTTACAAGGCTGCACGCATTACTTGAGTTCACTAAAAACATTGTTGCATCAAATCATACACATGTAGAATGGTAATTTGAGCATGAAAACTAAAGGACGAGTACTAAGCAGAAACCAGCTTATCAAATTCAGTAAGTTCAACATTTCTAGGGTTTATATTAACAAGCAAGCAAAATATATGATCATTCAACCAGATCGACAACTTAAGCAGAGAGCTCGAAAAGCTCTTGCTCTTTGTTATCTCTTAAACACAGCAGTCCATGACATGGTATGGACTAGTAAAGATATTGGAGATCTAAGATTTTTTTAAATGTCAAACATTGGCATTGCTAAGTTGGATTAGGATTGAGATATCATCTTGAAAGCAAGAACAACCGACAACTTTGCAGCAGCTCATGTGTGAAATAGAATTACCTACTGCACCTTGCTACTAACTACCAGTGGTGCAAAGAGAAAACCTAAAAACAAGAACTTCTTGTAATTATTAATATGAATCAAAATCTGTCAGTTAAAAATTATGCATGATTGAAACGAGGCATATTATAATGCATTTATCTTGATTTCATAAAAAAAAAATAAAAAAAATTGAAAGTCCATGGAATCAACACGTTAACAATGCCTCTAATTAAGCTTTTCACAATGAACAATTCTTGGATTTCTATATGGTGATAATCAATTTTGGAGGAAAACTAGGGCATAGTTTGATAAACAACCGTCATATTTATGGAGGAAAGATTTTGAAGAACAGAAGCAGTAAAATATCCCAAAGGTAGCTAGTGTGTATTGTATGTGTGTGTGTGTGTGTGAGACAGAGAGAGAGAGAGATTTATTGAAATGTTATGTAAAAGATGTAGAATCGAAATGAACTCATTGAACTGTCTATGCGTATGATGACATATTAAGGAGAAAATCCTTTTTGGAGTTCCAGCAAAACATGAATGTCAGAAAAATTCAACATCTTGTACCTTTCATAAATAATGAAGGCAACATTTGACAATAATGAAAACAGTTTCAAAATTCCAATTGAAGTGAATAACAGAATCTAACAATTTCAATCAGAAAACATCTCACATGAGGGAAATAGGCAGAGTTTGAAGGGCTTTTGTTTGAAATAAATCTGAAGACTAATTGATTGAGAAATATACAATGATTTTAATATCAGCCGACATATTGGCAGTAATTAAGAGATGTCATTATCCTGATATGAAATTGATGCTACTATCAAAGCAAGTGTCGGGTGTTTGTGCTCGAGTCTTTTACTCTTTCCTCCTCTTGAACAGCTAATCACTAGCATTTTTGTCTTAAAATATATATATATAATAATTTGATACTACCAAGAGCTTTTAACTCTAATAAAAATCTTCTCCCCTTTACAATTAAAAGGTTAATTTTGATTTTGTTTTCTTTTTTCATTTTCTAGATGTTGGTGGTGTTAGATTTCTCTCAGAGCAATTCATAATTCACAAAATTACACGTATTGGAATATTTCGAACTTGCTTGATTTGTAACTTTAAATTTTTTAAAAAAAATTTAAAAAATAAAAAAATTATTCTAAAAAAATAATTTTTTATAATTATCTGAAAATAGATATTTTTATAATTGAAATTTCTGAAAACCCTTATTTTCTTTTTTAAAATCAGCCCAACAAAATTCGAACTTCCAACCCCACCAAGAAAAGGTTGATAATTCAAGTGCGTCCCCATACAAGGCAAAGCAGGTGTGGGTATAAATGACTTGAAATAAATCATGCAATTTTGGAAAATTGTTTAGTCGTTTTCTTGAGAGTGTGTAGTCTACAGGCAAGCCACAAAATATAGAGAGGGAGAGAAAAAGGAAATTAATAAAAAATAAGAGAGAGAGAGAGAGAGAGAGTCCCTCACTACTTTTTTTTATGTTGCAAACTTGCACGCATCCATTTTGGCAGTGGCAGAAACAGAAGGAAGACAGTACTGCAGAGACACAAGGAGAGAAGAGAAGAAGAGAAGGACACAACCACAACCAAAACCAAGACCAACCCAAAAAAAATAAGAACAAAAACAAGATAGCAAACTTGGGGTTTTGAGATATATATACATATGATAGAAAAAAAAAAATGTATGTATGTATACCAAGATCACTCTCATTTCTGTTTGTGGTGAGTTGGGTTTTTTAAGCTGCTGTGTATTGTCCATGGGTCAGAAGCTCTGATTTTTTCCATTTACTATGGCCTTTTGGTCCAACACAAACTAATTTATTCATATTTGTAGTCTCTTCTCAGTTCTCATAAATATATAATCTTTGTTTGGGAACATTTGGGTGGTGTTATTTTTGGTTTTCCAGAACTGGAGAGAGATTGTGGGCTTGTGGGTTGTTTTGAATGAAGGCTATGCCCTTACCTTTTGATTTTGAGGGGAAGGGGGTGTTAGAGTTTGTTGCAGAGACTTCATTTCTTTTATCATCACCATCTTCAAACCCATTGGTGAATTTTTGGAACAAAGAATTTTGCTTTGTGGGTAGTGAGCCTACCTCTGTCCTGGAGACCTTCAGAAGCCCAAGCCCTCCTGCTTCTACTTCAACCCTGTCTTCTTCTCTGGGCTTCGGCGGAGGCGGAGGAGGAGGCAGAGGAAATGGTGGTGGTGGTGGCGGCTCTACAGACACGGCCGCCGTGGCGTCGATTTCACGCAACTCATCCCAAAAATGGCCGCCTGTGCAGCAAGAAACCAGCAGTTCGAATATGAGGATTGAATCAGTTCAACCCACTCTAGAGATCGGCGGTGGCGGTGGCGGTGGCGGTGGCGGTGGCGGAGGGGAGAAATGTGGACTGGGGATGGAGGATTGGGAAGGGGAACTGTCGGAGACGGTGGCGGCATCGCCAAGCCAAGAGCAGTCTATACTGGGGTGGATCATGGGAGACATGGAAGACCCATCTATGGGATTGAACAGGTTGTTGCAAACTAGCTGTGGACATGACTTGGAATTCAATGGTGGGTTTGGTGTTGTAGATCAAGGTTATGGGGCAGACCCAGTTGGGGTGGTGGCTTCTGGTGGAGGAAATTTGATGGCTGGTGTGAATCTTTCTTTGCCCACTTCAGGGTTTTCTCAGGGATTCAACAATGAAAAGATTGGTTTGGCCCCAAATCCATCAACTCTTCCTAATCACAAAATTCCAAACCCTCCAAACCCTATGTTCTCTCCATTACCTAGCAATCTTGTACCCATTTCTTTATCTTCCAATGCATTCAATCAACCACAACAAAGTCCACATCAACAACCACCATTTGAGTGTGCTGAAGTAAAGCCACAGATTTTCAATCCACAAGTGCTAATTAACCAGCACCAAGCTCAGCACACACAAAACCCAGCTTTCTTCTTGCCATTGTCATACACCCAACAAGAGCAACACCTTGTTTTGCCACCACCAGCAAAGAGGCACAACCCAGGTGGCATTGAGCCGAATTGTTCAATCCCAAAGGTTCCTTTTTTGGATTCAGGACAAGAACTATCTCATCAGCTTCAATTGATGCCTCATTATCTGCAGCAGAGGCCAACAATGGTGGCAAAGCCGAAAATTACTGGTGACGAAATGGTGCACCATCACCAGCATCAACAACAGCAACAGCAGCAAGCTATAATCGACCAGCTATATAAGGCTGCAGAGCTGGTCCAAATGGGGAATTCTGTACTCGTGCAAGGGATATTGGCGCGGCTCAATCACCAGCTTTCTCCAATTGGTAAGCCTTTCCATAGGGCTGCTTTTTATTGTAAGGAGGCACTGCAATTGCTCCTTCACAATAACAATATGACACCCTTGGCAATGAGTTCATCTCATTCTTCGCCTTTTAGTTTCATTTTCAAGATTGGTGCATACAAATCTTTCTCTGAAGTGTCCCCTTTTGTTCAATTTGCCAATTTCACTTGTAACCAGGCTCTCCTTGAAGCCTTAGAAGGATTTGATAGAATCCATATTATAGATTTTGATATAGGTTATGGAGGGCAATGGGCTTCCTTTATGCAGGAGCTTACATTAAAGAATGGTGGCGCGCCATCGCTTAAAATCACAGCATTTGCCTCTCCCTCAACTTGTGACCAGCTCGAGCTTGGGCTCACTCAAGAAAATTTAACACAATTTGCTAGTGAAATTAATTTGGCGTTTGAGTTTGAAAGTGTGAGCCTTGATTCATTGAACTCGGCATCATGGTCACTCCCTCTTCACATCTCTGAGAATGAGGCAATGGCAGTTAATCTCCCGGTTGGTTCGTTCTCAAATTACCAGTTGTCCCTCCCTTTGGTTCTTCGTTTTGTTAAGCAACTCTCGCCAAAAATTGTGGTCTCTGTGGACAGAGGATGTGATAGAACTGACCTCCCGTTTCCAAACCATGTAATTCATGCCCTTCAATCTTATTCCAACCTGCTCGAGTCTCTTGATGCTGTAAATGTGAACCTAGATGCCCTACAGAAGATTGAGAGGTTCTTGCTTCAACCAAGCTTTGAGAATATTGTGATGGGTCGCTACCAGTCCCCGGAAAAGACACTGCACTGGAGGAACCTCTTTTTGTCATCTGGGCTCTCCCCGTTAACATTCAGTAACTTCACTGAATCCCAAGCTGAGTGTGTTGTGAAGAGGACTCCAGTTCGGGGATTCCACATCGAAAAGAGACAGTCTTCGCTTGTTCTCTGCTGGCAGAGGAAAGAGCTCATATCTGCTTCTGCTTGGAGGTGCTGAAGAACAGCATTTTGTCTTTGGAATAGCCAATTCATTCCTGCTTGTGAAGGTTCCTCATAAATCATTACTTACTGAAATAGTCTCTGATCCTTCTCTGTATTCTTGCTTGTGATTTCCCTTTGCTAATTGTCCTCGTAGGTTAAGCAGATTGTCTCCAGTAAAAAAGAACCAGGCATCTTAGTAATTGGATGGTCTAGTTAGTTCTTTCTCTTTTAATCTCTTATGGGTATTACTGTTATGATGTTGTCATGCTGTTATGGCAAGAGGCAGAATTTGGTTCCAACTATGTTGGAGCTGTTTGTTGTACACCTGACAAAAAGACAACCACAAATGAAAATGAGAAGCATTTAAACCTTCAAATTGATGTCTTTGAGTTGTATGATCTGCACGCATTTTCTCAATATCTTGCTGTTGTGTGTTCTTATCCCACAGTTTGGACAATTTGACATTGTGAGAGCATTTTACTTTACCATGCATGTCTGATTTTATTGTGTATAGTTGAACAATGTGTGAATTATTCACCCCATGAGACAAATAAAATTATTCTTCAAATCTTTTTTGAGTTCTGCAATTTTATTGCAATCCTGATACTTGCCAACATGCATGCATGGCTATCCCCCCATCTCTGAACCATTATGGAATGATTGCCCAATATTCTTGCTGAATTCTGTGAAGCCACTGGTATATTGACTATTTCAAGACTGTTTTCTGATAATTTTCAAATTCCATTATATTCCCCGGGTTCGAATATTTCATGTATTCTGAATTTGTCAGCTTCAGAGAGTGTAGAAGTTCTATTCCAGCTGGTTTGCAGGTTCCTGATCCACTGGGCAACAAAGGTTTTCTTAGGCCTCACTAGTATTGCTGTTAGTTTCTACTCTATTATGCCAGCTATATGATCGAAGATCATTATTACTGCTAAACCATTCACTTGTTTTCGTGATACTTCTATCATGTTAGTCATATAGCTTTTGAGTTTCATTTGAATGCTAAGCTATTACTTATCAAAAAAAAAAAAAAATTTTGAATGCTAAGCTATTATAATTGTCTAACCATCTTCTTAGAAAGATCTTATTTAAATCCAATGCTTGATTGAAAACTTAGTTGTTCCATTTGCTTTGCCATTAGATGGTACTTCTTAGATAGTTTGCCTTGTCATTTGTACTGTCACAGCTCCTTGCATAAAACTCTCCTCTACATAGATGGATTAACCCGATTGAAAATAGACGTGCATACACATCCAAACACTCTCATTGTTTAGGAACTTCAAAGTCCACAGTTTAGGTGATTGAACCAGTTTGATCTGTCATCTATCTTCTTATGTGAAATATAATATAAACAACGAATGTTATCCTACTGGCAGTGCCCCATAGAATTCGGCATTGTAGGTCTCAATGATCGGATGTTGGCCTAAATTCCTTCTAGTTGCATGCATATGTAGGAACTTCACCGTTGTCTCTATTATTTTCTACTAATAATCAATAATTGTTGTCGCCCTATTCCATTGCTGATCATTATTATTATTTTTTATTGTATACTTATATTTTCTCATAATCCATCATCTTATTCATGCACGCAAACACTTGTATTATTATACATTGAATTTGTTGATGCTCTGGTTTATAATTTTTGTGTTTCCTAATCAAAATCACATGGGACTTGTACTATTGGAACCCTACATGATTAGTTTAAACTATTCTCTTTCATCACCTTGGAAGCTCTCCATTTATATTATAATCTGCTTTTTTCAGCACAACATTATATTAAACCATTCAGGCCATGTTGCATATGAGAGAGATTGCATATGTGAGAGACATGTCTGGCTCTTTTATTATATAGTATTATTATTGTTAATTTTTATATAGGAAAACCAAATAGGTCCATTGTGTAAACAATGTCTGATCTCTGCTAACATTTCTATTACTATAATAATTGTAGTTATAAGTATATAGTTTAAGTTAATATGGTTATATATATGTTGAAGGGCTCAACTACCCTCCTCTTTACCAATGGGGTCCCCAATCTCAATGAATGGGTAGTAAAAGCCATAATAGCCGAGTTGATATGGCCATAGCGGTGGTCCAATTCTGAAAGCAGTGTGTGGTACTGCCCTTTTCACCTGCAGGGGCACCCCAATATTAACAAGGGTGCAGTTTGTATAGGCTTGAGCTTAGACATAGCATGAATTTTGGATTATCTCGTAGCAGTTGAATTTGCGATGACTGATGAGTCCATCTTTATCGAAGATGTTCGATAGAGTTCGGAAATATGAAAGATGAATGTGTTCATTAGGAGTTTGTGGTGATGACATGAATTTTGGATTTTCTCGTAGCACTTGAATTTGTGATGACTGATGAGTCCATCTTTATGGAAGATGTTCGTTAGAGTTCAAAAATATGAAAGATAAATGTGTTCATTAGGAGTGTGTGTGGTGATGACATGAACGTTGTGTATTTTTTGTACCTAGCTATAATTTGAATGGTGTGGCTTCATTCTAATGTGCAGCAACAATTTGTTTCACAGTTTTATTTATTTTTTTGACAATGACACTGACAAGGTTTTGAACTGGCTTTGCTTAATTGATGTTTAAGTTTGTTGATTAAAGTAAAGATATTTCTTTATTAAAGAAATTTTAGGGTCATAAAGAGCAGAGGGTGACAGACTGACGTGTCTTTCTTAACTTTACTCCTCACTCGCTCAAGAGTTTTTATCTTAGGAATACTATATAGGCTTTACTTTTGTTTAAATCACTTGTACACATGTGTTTGTGGGTCCATCTGAATTGTATAGACCAAGTCAGATATATCATTGAAGGTTTGTTCTTGATCAGTGAGTTGTGTTTGACCTATCTAAAGATTAATGCCTCCACCAGTGATGGCCTAAATGAACCACATAGAAATCTCTGCTCAATTTTTAATGTAGTTGATTTGATCTGATAATATCAAATTTTGATATCATAGTGAGGTTTTATCAACTTAATGGTGTTGGATTGCAGTATCAATAGTACCAGATTTGAACCATAACAATATATGCATATACATATATCCTGAAACAAATATTGCAACAAAATTTTGAAGATTTGAAGTTGTTCTCATCATGCTTAGAAAAGTTAATCCAGTGTGGATTTGTTGTCCCCTGTCTAAAATTGTCTGGATATGTCCTATAGACCCTTTATTATTTTAGTATTTTTTAGTCCATAATGGCATTTCCATTTCTCATCTTTAACAACGGCTAACATATCCCAACTATTTTCATATAGTGACAACATTGAGAGAAAGAAAGTCTACCCCTTTTTTTTTTGGGAAAATATTGAAATTAAATTTATATTACCAAGAGTTTTGTTAGTAAGTCACTTAAGGTTCATTTGACAATGTGATTGAACATACTTGATAAAGTATAATTGGCTGCAACATTTTAAAAGTAAAAAAAAAAAAAAAAAAAAATAGGTGCCAAATGGCTACAAATTAATTACCTTTCAAAATGACATTGTTGCTTTTTATTTTGGTACTGTACAGTGTACATCACCATCTGCAACACAAAACATGCAACAAAAGGGGTGGTAAAGAGTGAACTTCATCCCACTGCATCCTGATCGAACACTTTTCACAGTGATCCAACGACTGGGATCCATTGTGTCCTGCTCGGCATGGTTGGGGGAATACTGAACAGTTTGATGGAATTGGCAATTGACATCAATGGGAAACAACTTGAGTGGGACCCAAAGCGAATACTGAATTGTCTCGATCATGATTCACGCCACGTGTACGGCTGATGCAGGGGAGGGAATGGTCCCATCACATCGTTTAATTTCTTGAAGGACTTGACAGTTGACAATGTGTACATGCACACAGATGATAACGATCGAACGGTCTACGGATGCGAATAGAACAGCAGAAGTGGACCCCATCGTTGTGACCATACCTAAGGTACAGCCCACTGCATTGGATCAATGTTTCGACACCTTTCCTTGTCACCATTTTATGGTAGCACTAGGCAAAATTGAGACCATCAACGTTAATATATTATCAATTCATTTCGGCTACCGACTTAATTCAACTGAATTTATGTAGTCACTCACATTATACGTACAATTACGACTCTTAGGATAATCATACGTCAAATTGCTTAATAAAAATTAATATTTGAATTCAAGAAATTTAATCTCACACCCCGCATACCTCTTTTAATGCTAGAGACATTATAAAATTTTCCTCTAGAATAATTCTTACCTTCACAATTGTTCCTATAAAAAAAAAATGAAAAAGGAAGGTAATCCTAGAAAAAGATGGGAGTATTTTTGCAGCTGAATAATTAATGACGAATCCATTTCTATGCATGGATATTATTACTTCGTTGAAAATATTTTGGCAGAGCTATTTTTTGCGCGTTCAGTGCATCTTTTATTGGAATATAACAAAAAGGGATGAATTGCGTAATTTAAGTGGTAAAGGCACTTCTTAAGTCGTGTAGAAGTTTAGGTAGACTAATTCCACCCTATCCAAAAATTGGGATAGACCTAAAGGGACCCCAATACACAATGTAGACATGGTTGTGATCATCGTTTACATTTTTTTTTTGAACAACAAACCTTAACTCTTAAAATGATTAATATTTTTAAAAGACATGAATTCTTAATTTTAATCAATGAATTGAAATATATATTAGATGATTTATTTGAATTTTTTAACCAACTTAATTTAGTGAAAGGTCTCTTTAGAGCATTACTCTAAAGAAGGCAAAACATGCAGAACCATGATGTAAACAATGAAAAAAAAACTAAGTGGATGTTTGAGCATGTAAACACACATAAATATATTAAAAACAAAGCCAAAAAGGGTGAAGCCGCAAATGGCAAATACTTTTTGACTTTTTGAGAACTAGCTGCAAATTATTCTACTGAGAGAAAATCGAAAACTTGAATTATATATCCAATAAACTGGAAACTGGAAGTGGGGTTGAGAAAATCGGAGCTCTATTGAAAAGAAGCATCAAGGGCAGGCTAAACAGACTTCCACGGTATACAGACTCATAACTCTATTTATTATTGAATTTATAATTTATTGTTTATCCTTGAATGATTGAATCCTTTTTCTGGATTGATTTTTTTCCCCCTAATATTATTAAATATGGACAGTGCACAAATTGCACAATTATGTTATCGTTATGATTGTTATTCATTAATGAAGTTATCATACGGACTTTTCAAGATATGAAAAGTCGAGGATAATTGTAAATGTACTCAAAGGAATTATCAATGAACGTTTAATTTGTTTTTGTTTATTAGAATGGTTTCAATTTTTTTTTTATCTTATTGTTGTTAAAGGTCGCCCCCCTCACATGAATTTTTAAGTCCGTTCCTGCGTGTCGATATAAGGGTATTATACTAAATAGGTAAACCCAAACCTAACCCATTTAATAATTGTAAAAAAAAAAAAAATTGTCACAATTAACCCAAATATTCAAAATAAGAAGAAAAATCATAAGTCATAGACAATGTTTATGTTAAAATAACTTCACTATTCATAATAACTGGGTTTAAATGGATAACATATTACATAAGTCATATTTATGATTATAACATGTTGGGTTAAATGAGTAATAAACGGGTTACACAGGTTGAACCTCAACCTTAACTCGACACGATTAAATAAACGGGTTAATCGTGTCGACCCTTTTATAACCCAAACCCGTTTATGCCAAACTCAAACCCTTTTAATCCGTGTTGTGTTGTAATTTGCCACCCCTATCTAAAATTGTAAAGTGGGGTATTTTAAAAAATTAAGTAAGAATATTTTTAAAATTTTAATTAAAACTATAAGCGATAATGTAAATTGAAAAAATTATGAGTCCATGCCACAAGGAGGGGGGATAGCCTAAACTTGTGATAAGGGCTGGAGCCTGATTGCCTAAGCCCTAGCTAATATGAAGGCCCCAAAATTTTGAATTTTTTTATATATTTTAACTTTTCCTAAACAGATATTTTTCGCTTCAAATTTATATATTTTAACTTTCCCTAAAAGTATTAAACCTCAACTAATAAAGAAATTTGATGGTGAGCCTAAAAGATTTCTATCCTTTCTCACCTTCTTTGTTTTGGAGGTCTCAATTTTTTTTTCTTCTTTATATACTGTAACTTACCTAAAAAATTATTTATTTCTATTAATAGTGGGCCAAAAATTTTTCTATCCTTTTATCAACTTTTTTTTTTTTCTTTCACTGTTATCCTCAATTCCTCATTACACACACACACACACACACGGTTGGAATTTGTAAAACTTTTCATATTTTTTGAAGACTCCTCATTACACACACACACACACACACGGTTGGAATTTGTAAAACTTTTCATATTTTTTGAAGACTCTTAATTAACTTTTATCTTCCCTCTTTTTCGTATTCCACACATATTTTTCATCTTCTCTAATTGTAGCTTCTTTTTTCTTTTCTTTTTTTCCTCTTCGACTCCATAATTGTCACAATCGGTCGGAAGATTTTGAATATAGTTTTATTCTATAGAAGAATTTGTTGGAGCAGATTGATTTTTTCTCTATGGTTTTATTACTTAAATTATTTTATAATTTTTAAAATTTTTGTTATCATAAATTATATATTTTATTAATTTTTGTTATCATAAATTATATATTTTGTTTGTGAGTTGCCATAATTTTTATTTACGTTGAACTAAAATTTTAAATAAAAATTCTACAAATGAATCATAATAATATGAATACATTATTGTTTCTAACTTTTGGAGTTTCTCCTTGTTCGGCCATCAAACTCCCTATTTCACCGACACTGTGGCCACAAACAGCAAATTTCTCATACATATGTTTTGCAAGATTGTGTACAACTTCTACCTATACTTTCACTCTCTTATGGCATATTATTATAAATTATACTTCTACCTATATATAGGCATTATCCTCCCTAATCAACTATCAACTCTTCTAGAATTTATAAGTTAGTTTTTAGAGTTCTCCACTTAAATCTTTACATATTCACAAATCCTACAAAATTGTCAACTCTTGTAGATTTTTTTTCAATCTATCAATTTTTACAAATTCTTCAATATTTTAGAATTATCCATTTCTCTGTACAATATTGCACAATCTTTGCACATATATCAAAGACTCTAGAACATAACTTTTTTTATTATCATACAGAAGTCATGTAAAGCCCTCCTTAACACTTAGGTGTCATAATCTCCTTACAAATAGACCATGTGTGACAAATATCAACCTAAATTTGTGGCTTGGAATCTTCACTTGCTATAATGAATATCATCATTACCATTGTATCAGATTTTCTTTTTGGATTATCAAGATTAATATTATTAATTCTTGTGCAATTGTAAGTAAATAGTCGTGAACAATTCCCAACTGGACATTTAGCTTTGAGAACCTCAAATTAAAAGTCTCCTTTCACATGTCGATAGCAATTTATCACAATAGAGCATAAACTAAAGTTCAAATCCTTTTGTTTATCAATATATATGTATATTAAGTAAATAAAAACAAAGAATGAATGAAAGAAAAAATTGTGGTACCCTACCTTATCTTGGTAAACTATTGGATTTTCCAAATTATTTGAGAGGCAAGACCCAAAGTTGCTTCTCTCTTAATACATTAAGGGGTTAGTTGTACAAATGCCATAAAGGGTTTATGATTGGGGGAATCAATTCAAATGGCCTAAGAACGCAAATAGGATTTTCTCTATCTATTACTGTGATTTAAAAGGCAATGAAGAGTCATTTTCAAATACTTAAAAAGGATGTCTTGGAACACATAGAAGAGATGAAAACCTTGCCCTCCTTCACACATTGGTTCTATCCACCTGAATTTAAGACATTTATTTTCTGGACTGTTATAACTTAAGCTTGAGTAGCTTTCAATACAGAGTTCATAAAAAAGAGCACAGTACAATTGTACATTGACTCTTTAATTCAAAGTTCATAGATATTTTAAATAAGGAAACAAAACTCTTGTAATTCACCCATTATATCATTACATGTGTGTGTGGAACAAAAACATTGTAGAGTTGAGCATGACACTGATGTTTAAAAATAATCTTTAAAATGATTTTCTACATGGCCCAAAAAGTAAGTTATGGACCAATCTTGAATGGGAAGAGAAAGGGAAAGAACACAAGCAAGTGAATGGAAAAGATGCATTCTCTTATCACTCTCACAGACCAAAATATATGAATTGCTCTTTCATGGTCCTGCCATTGTTGCCTTTAGTCACCTCAATAGGTGAAAGCAGATTCGAGAGAGAGAGAGAGAGAGAGAGATAAAGGGGGAGAGCACCATCTGAGCATCTTGAAGACATAGAAGCCCATAAAAGTTGCACAATTTTTACAAGCACAATTTTTATAAAAATCAGCCTTCAATAGAAAGTATAATGATAAGCAACTTTTCATTAAGGAAATGAGATATAGGCACTTTTGTCATGGAGAAGCCTCCTAGGAGTGAGGGATTTTGAGTTGTATTTGAGATATATGCTTATGACCCAGACCAGACATATGGGCAGCTTTTTTTGCCTTCTTCAGAGATACAAATATATATATATATATTTGTATATAGTATGTCTGGTAAGGCCACACAGATGAGTGAGTGGGTCACTAAATAAAGAGAAGCCTAATATTGAGTAGTCATATCTACTGTCCACCCTTTCTGCACCACTTAAAAGCAGCATACACTTTTATGATTTCAAATGTCTGCCTGTGATTACAATAACAAAAGAAACAAAGTGGACCCCCACTACATGGTTAAAAAAAAACATAACTACTTTGGATTACTCAATCTCAATTCACTGCCCCTCCTCATGATCTCACTCACTCAACAGTGAATTGAGTACCTTGTTTTTTCACCCATTAGTTAGAATTGAGACAAAAACAAGTTAATTTTATTTCATTTAGGCTTTAACATGGGCAGGCCCATTGTTATGAGTGATGGAAGTATAAGTAAATAAAAATGGTAGGTGATTAGATATAAAAATGAAGAAGAAGCCAAGGGTAAAGCCAAAAACCAACCATGCATTGATTTGAGCATCCAAGGCAAATGGAGAAAGAAAAAGCTATGAAAAGAAAAGGAAAAGGTGTGTGTGTGGTGTGTGTGTGTGTGTGTGTGTGTGAGGTACATGGGTGTGCGTGTGCATGAAAAAAGATGGGGTTGTGATTAGCCAAAGTTTTTTTTAACTTCTCTCTCTCTCTTTTAAACTTTTATAGATGCTTGGCAACCATATCTCCTCCAAATCCTCTTTAAGCTTCCTTCATTGTTTTATTTTCTTTTCCTTTCCTTCCATTTTCCATAGTCAGCTTGGAAACAACGCCTTCTTTCCTTCCCACATATATTTTCTTTTCTTTTATACCAAAACCCTAAAGCAAGCACTCAGGCTTGTCAAAAGTCACTTATCGTAGGCCCCTCAATAACAACACAACATCCTCATTGCCCTCTCTCTCTCTCTAGTGGACATTTGGCTCCACAAGGGGCATTGCATGGATGAGTTACGCAACCTCCACAGTGCTTTTTTTTTTTTTTTCAATTAATTTTATTATTATTATTATTTTTAATCCAAATTGCTTCCTTCTCTTATCTCATATCTTATATATGGAGGTCAACCCAACATGCATTTGTCACGTCTCTTTCTTGCATTTTTCTACTATTTATCTTCTCTCAAATTCCTTTTCCTCATAATATCAATTTGGATTGGATTGGATTGGTTTGGTGTCTATTCTCATTGTTTCAATTCCTAGGTCAATGTCCTCAATAATTAGCACTCTGTTTGTTTATGGGACCAGGAAGGCATGAAATTTCATGCATCCCACTAATAATTTTCAATTTCTTTTTAATCCAAAACAAATGTGGGCCAAATTCTGGATAGGGAAGACCCATGCATACTCCTAATATTTAGATGGATAATTATTCTCCAAATAATTTGTAATTTTAAAAAAAAAAAAAATTTTAAATGCCCTAATATATATGTTTGATAAGTTTGAAGACAAAAAATAATAAAATAAATAAATAAATAAATATATATATATATTTCACTTATTTAAAATATGTACAAGTTCTTGTAATGCATCTGATGATCAGTTTGTGACCTCTAGCACACATCTGGACTGTGCAAAAACTTAAATTCCCATTTTCTATTTAAAATGAGAAGGAAATGTTGCTCTCAAGAAAATCCTATTGTTTGGAATCCAGAGTCATATCTTGATCCAATAAATTTGGGCCTACACAAGTGCCAATGAAAAATAAAAACCAGGACCACCCACCGTCCCTCTTATGATAAAACATTGCAATATAAGATGTAAAACCTAAAATGGCATTAAGTTAGTTGAAATAGATTTGCCAAAAAAAAAAATTTGAAATCGATAGCTGAAGCAGTGCTCTTACAACACAATAGTTGTCTTTCTGATGCTTACAAAATAATAATAATAATAATAATAATAAAAAGGAGAGAGCACATACTAGTCATAATGAAGAATTAAATGGCCTAAATTAGCTGCTGAATCAATTGACTAATGACAAAGATATGCCCCATAATCAAGATGAAACTCTTTAACTTAACAATAAGCTACAGAATGACATGAGGTTTAGGCCACTAATTTAGGAATTCCTATCATGGCTATAAGAATAACATGAGGTTTAGGCCACTAATTTAGGTTTGTACACTATAATGAGGGCTTCACTCAAGATCTCATGGCTCATGGCTCCTATCATCTTTATAGGAATTCCACAAATATTCTAGCCCCCGGATATTTTTTATGGCATCCAAACTATTAAATATTTTCCAATTGTAAGATCATATGATTCCGAAGGGGATTTAAACATGGTGTGTATTGCTAGAGCCACGTGGAATTGCCCTTGCACTCTCAGTTCCTCCAGTTCTTTTCCATTCTGCACTGTCCAAATTTGAGAAAGCGTTGGTTCAAATTTGGACAATTCACCAGAAAAAATCCAGCTTATTCATGGCACCGACCTCGATTTCTTGATATCAAACTCCATAAAGTGGGAGTAAGGTTTTCACAAAGGAGTACACAAGCGCTCCAGTAAATATGTAGCTGTCCACTCTGTCCAGTATTCCACCTGTACAAAAGCACTGCCTTAGTTTATAAACAAATTTATGGAACTGAATTTAGACATGAGATTGATAGCCATGATATTTTTTAGGGCTCAGACTATGAATGATAATTGTTTGAGAGAATATAGATGTAGAAGTTCATAAAGGCTGGATTGACCCTCGCATCCTAAGATAATAATACTCCGTCATATAAAATAGTGCTTTAGGGCTTCAGATTACATGTCGTGTTTTTGACATGTATTCAACTCGTCTATATACATGCACCAAGCAACAAGTCCGAACAATCAAGTTTATTATTAGCTTACATAAATTATCTTATTATGTTTCTTCTCTTACATTATTACTTTCAAAATGAATGTAGTGCAAATATTGAATACTCAATGTTACATAAAACATCATTTTTTTCTGCAAATATTAGAAACATGAACATTTAGTGGTGCTCATGTATTCTTGGGGTTGGGGACTTAATAAATTCAATACTTATACACTTATAAAACACCAACATGTAACATCAAGATTGGATTAGGCTCGCCCTGTTTCAGTCAGGAACAGCTTCAAGACCTAATTTTGATAGATCATGCATACTGACGAAAGCATTAACCAATATTGCTGGCTAAGTAATCCTACATAACTTATCTGTTATAAGGCATAAAATTAACATCTCATGAAGTCAAGGGTGATGACCATTAAAACACAGCACATATATATAATTAATACAGAAAAAATGAGAATGTGGTAATGACACTAGTAAATTGAGGATGCAAATAATTATTAGTGACAAATCTCAATATCCCCTTGCATGCCGAGACAATAATAATAATAATAATAATAACACAAAAATGTCACCAAGTAGAGCAAAAGAACAAAGAATACATATCAATTCTGGGAATTTAGTAAAACGAATGCTATAGTGAGCACAATTTCTTTTGTAAACACCATGTAAATGCATCCATATAGTAGTGAAAGAAAGAAAGAAAGAAAGGGGAAAAAAAAAAGAAGAAGAAGAAGAGAGAGAAGAAAAGGAGAAGAAAGGAATACAGCTCAGTTACATATTTAAGATATTTCTGGCAATGTTTCTTTCTTTTTTGGAGGGGGGGGGGGGGGGGGATACGCCCCAATGGGGACTTGAACCCTCATCAGAGTTGCCACCTGAGCTTAAGGCTCGGTGCTAATTTCTTACAAGTTTGACAAATCATGGGTAATAGCAAAATATTGTGGGACAGTCATGGATGTGTAAATACTTCATACTGCATAGAGTACATAATAATTGAGCTCTCTTACACACATGGAAACATTAAGCAACTTTATTGAAGTAAACAACATAACAACATATGTGAATGAAGTAGCAACAAACACCTCCACTATCCAAGTACAGAATTCCAACATGAATAAAAAGGTAGTTACCATGTCCAGGAATCAGAGACCCCGAATCCTTGACACCCGCATCACGCTTGATCATCGACTCAGTAAGGTCACCAAAAAGAGATCCAAAGAAATTCAAAACCCCCAAAGCTATTGCACTGATAATCAAGTAATAAAATACATTAATGTATGCAAATACCAGGTTTACAAACATTTCTAACTTCAAATTTTTGTAGGTTGACCATAAATAAAGCCGATGAATCACCTTGCACACAGAATATAACCAATCAAAACTTATAAACACACACATCGGCTTATTAATTTCATTTCCCATGGAACATCCATAAAACGTTTGACAGTTGAATTCAAAAGATTTGAGCTCGAAACCCTCGCTAAAGATAGAAATCATAAACTTAGAAAAATACACTGGTCATCAGATTGATTGTTCAACAAGGCAATCAGTAGGATTTACAGGTAAAACCAATTCAAAATCATATTCATGTAACATTATGGATCAGTTAACAGCCATTTATTTGATCCATTTCAGATTGATTTGAAGGTAGCACAGATACAACATCAGATGGATTAGACAAGTGAACATAAGACGGATTGTTACAGAGCTTAGACAATTCCCAACCACCATACAACCCTTTCCCCCCCACACCACCCCCAAAAGAAAGGGGAAAAAAATAATGATAATCGTAACAAATAAACTAAAAATTGGCATAGGCATGGAAGCACACTCACACTTAAAGAGATAATGCACACAAACAAGCAGCTGGCTTTGGTAATTTATGACAACGCAACATTGACTACTGAGAAACCATCCAGTAATATGTTCAACACTTATTGAACTCCTAACTATACCCCTAGATTGTTCCATCAAACACATTCACTTATTATGTACAGATATGCCAATTCAATTAACATTCAATTTTCATTGGATGTCTAAACTCCATGAACAACAAAGTGAAAATATAAACAAGTCAAAACATTATTATTGCACTTCAATATTAAAAAGGATAAATGAAATAGATTGTGATTTCCAAAATAAATAGTAATTCTGTAACCTAAATTAACACTGAATAGAATATATATACCTCAGGAAAGACGTTGGCCAACAAAGGATCTTTGATAATAGAGCAGAAGTGGCTATACAACCACCTAAGCCTGCAACAGTTCCCTCCCATGTCTTCTTTGGACTAATATTAGTAAGTGGTGTTCGGCCGAAAGCCTGCCTTAATGTTCAAAGCATATCATTTGGTGTCATTATAGGCTACCGCATATTATGTAATGTATAAGCAAGATTATAATTAGATAATTGTACAGAAAACAAAGTATCATACATTAAGGAATGAGAAATGAGCATTATTTCCATTGGAGTCCACAATATGTAAGCTAAAAAATCGTTATGTCTCCAACTTGGATACCTAACTGAGAGTCCATGGAATAACATAGGAATGAACATAGCAACTATATTTCACAAAGCATATGAAGGAAATTAACCATGGGTGCTTCATTAATAAATACATAAGAATAAGTACTAAATATTAACTTTTTAAACTTCTAGTACTCTATCATGAATGAATCAAATGAAAGACATAAATTAATTATAGAAAACGCATGTACATGTTGATATGATCTTTTAATATGCAAAATATAATATGCATTAAGGATGCCAAATTGCCAATAAATGAGGGCACAACCCAATTACACGTTATGCATACATGAACGTGACATCTACCTATCTATGGACAAGCAGATCTCCTCCAAACACATACAAGAGGCTCAAAAGTAAAAGGGAAGGATTGAGAAAGGCAAAACACTAAAGATATTATACTGTGCCTTTTAACTTATGAATAGGAAGTTCCTCTCCCTCAAAATCTCATTTCTCTCTCTTCCTCCACACGCTCTTGAACCTAGCATCATCCAAGATAATCCCAGAAAATAATAAAAGGAAACTCCACAAATCCCTCGCAAACTCACTCAAGCAAAAGGTGGTTAAAAACTTTCTGCCGAATCTTAGCACATATAAGAGCGCACTGTCACGAGCTGGAACCTCTTCTCGGATTATAACTAGTCAAAATACCTTTCAAAGCAGCCATAATAATAATAATAATCCACCTTTTTGGAGTGTTAGTATGCCAAATTCCTTTTCAAAGAATAATTAACCAAACCACAAATTTGCTTCGAATGTGGAATTACATGGACTCGAAAGTGTGTGTCTAGGTGTGAGACTTCCCTAATCCCAAATCTTAAGACGTGGGGGCTTGGCTTGAAATGTGTCCAACTTAAATTTGGGTACATGTACATTTTTTTTTCTTTTATTTATTTATTTATTTTTTATAGGTAAGTAAACTCACATTGAATCCTCAGCCTCCCCTTTGGGGAGGTCATAGGATAAACCAAGCCTTTGGCAATATTACTGAAACATTAATGCTATCTTTACTTGAAAATATACTTAGTTACAATTTAAATTAAATATGGTCAAAAAAAAGGGGATTCCATCTATTTTAGAAGTAGGAACCCATTTTTTGCAATCAAAATTGTTAATTTTTTTTCTTCTTCTTCCATCATTGCATCTAGAGGATCCGGGGGTCCAATTTGGGTATGTGCGTCAGACACATATTCCATTCTGATGTTATGTCATGTCAACACGGCTTCATTTAGGGGAACAGAAGAGTCCATGTAATATAAGATCACGTATAATAGCTCCAAAAACTCCGTAACTGAGCCAACATCTCAGTCCTGTAAAGCTCTTCTAGGCATGGGAGTCCAAACTGCTTATCTAAGAAAATCCACACCGCTTATCCAAGAAAATCCAGTAATCTAATTACCTCAAAGCCAATTATTTCTCAGAGATCCCCTAACCCTTCATAACACTCTTTTTCTAAACAAACACCATGATGGCTCTTAACCTCCCTTGACATTCAACCACCCAATCACTCCCATAATTCCTCTGTCTTGATATCCCCAACAACTCCCTTAGACCTATACTACCATTACAACCGGAGAAAACAGCACATCCTGATTAACCAAATGTCACTTACTTTCATCCTGCATTTCTCCCCTCATCAAAAAAACTATTTTGAACTTCTCAGGCTTCTTGACAAGGCAAATAAATTGAGATTAAAAAGCTCAGCTTTATCATTCTACAAAAAATACTCTCTTTACCCCACTAGCCACCTTTTAGACCTCTCAACAAATACATCCCAGGGCTTCATTAGTGTTAAAAGAAGAGTCTTCACGGAGCCCCAAAAACACAATAAAAAGAAAACCAACTCTACAACCTAAATTTTCAACTGAGGCTTCAACATCCCCAGCTTTCTCACTCGAAATAAGCTCTCTTAACAAAATTTATCTTTAGGTTAGATACTGCTTCAAAGCATACTAACTCACACCTGAGGTATCTAACCTGAGCTTCCTCCGGGCTCCACCCTTGAGAAAATGGCGTCAGTAGCAAAAAGCAGATGGGAAACACAAAACCAGTCCATCATAATGACTACTGGATAAAAAATCAACAAACTCCCATCAACAACTCCTCTCTACAACCCACTTACATTGATCCCTCTGTAAGGCCCCTCAGGCACGTATATAAACCATACAAGTAGCCATTCACCAATATAGAAAGCCACACTGAGGTAATACAAGCCTTATCCATATCCTCACCTTGCCCCAAATCCCATCATCTCAAGAAAGCAAGGGAAAAGAAAACACCTAATAAGTATGGCTGTAAGTCTTCTCAATGCCGAAATGTGTACCACCCCATATCACCACTATCTGTGCTCAAAAGCATACATACATTTGTCTTCGAGACAGCATCCAAAATATAGCGGGCCCCATAAATAAAAGCACTATGAGCTTCAGCAGCAACAGCTTCAATAACCTTATATGTCTGCCTTAAAGGACTTCGAACACCAACTTATGCACACTACGAACCAAATTGATAGTCTAAAGTCCCTGATGCCAACTGATCCCCTTTTATAGAACCAGCATTTTAAACAAGGCAATTTAGGCTCTTCTCAAACTCATCATGCTCAAAAGTGCTAGTTGCCATGACATTCTCCCTAACAACACCTCATCATTGCTGGAAGAATGCCATCAAAATACCATCAAGCCAGAATCGGGACGCGCATCCAAACTCTCACATACATTGATCACCTCCTTCATAAAAGGCCACCTCGTCAAGAGATCGAAACTCATCAAGCAGCGGCCTCCCATTGTGGTGTTTGAATATAGTCTCTTGTAGAAGAATCCTCTTTTTAACGTCCTAATGCCTGCTAAACTCCACTCCATCAATGACAATGTAATTAATATGGTTGGATCTTCTATGTGCATTCATCATTCTATGGAAGAATCAAGTGTTCTCATCCCTTTCTTAATCTTTTCTTTTTTGGGGGGTAAAAATTAATGCCGATTTTTTTTTGCCTCCGACACGTTTAACATAATGATTCTTATTTATTATTATTTTGTTTTACATGAAAATATGGGCATCCTTACCTACATATAGTGAGTGTGCAACAAGATAAAATACCTTAGGAAAAGTTCATTAAAAATTGCACAGTAATTAATCGTTGAAATGCCAAGGTTGCAGGGTGAACTATGAGACCACGGATCAAATTGGAGAGAAATATCTTTATAGTTCTGTGGTGATTATATTCTCCGAAAAATTTATATGTGTGGTGGTGATTAGTCAAATAGAAGCCTTTCTAAGCCCCTCTATGAGGCCATGCAATATGCTGAGTTGATCTGTTCTAATAATGACAAGGATCATAGAAAGCTAATATAGCTGTATATCGAGGAGAACAATTATATAATAATCAAACTGTCAAGCATCTGTTATGACATAAAAATATTTTTAGAAGAAGATAGAGGTCCAACTGATCAAATTAGAAGCATAAATACCTTGCCACCAATAAAAGCACATGTATCTGCCGCAATTATACTGCTGATTGAAATCAAGGTTGCCACAAGACCGACTGTCCACTGAGTTTGGCCACCAAGAAGTATAGGCCATGCTGCTCCCACTCCTGCCAAAGCTACACTGCTTAGGAATTACCAATAGAAGCAGCACCAGTAAACCACCATAAAATCAGGCATACAATTGGAAATTTAAAAGCAAGGTGTGTGTGTGTGTGTGTTTGAGTGGTGGGTGGGTGGGGGACAGGGGGTTGATGACGTTAACCTAAAAAAAAGATTTAAAAGAATAGATAGAGTAGCAAAAGTCCAATGTAGAGTGCTGTAAGAAGAAAATCCGTATTCTCAAAAAAGAAAAATTACAAAGCATTAAATTTATGTGTGCAAGAATGCTATGAATATGTGAAAAAACCAGTGTCATCACAAACCTAAATGGATGTTTAAGATTATTTAAGTCCCCATTCTAATCATCTTGTTTAAGCATATGATTTCAAGTGCGGAACAAGAATTGCAGAAAGGCATTCCAAGTTAATTGTCCAAATGTAGATATTTGTCCTCTATAAACACACACAAAAATTGATGCACTTCCTGTTTCTTAAAATCTTTCCAATATATTGGTTGTCAGGAGGCAAAACACATACACATATTGCATTAGTAATTTATTACAAGCAAATATACACACAAATATTTCAGATGAGCCTTAAATTATGGAATTCAAGTTAGAGAAAACTAGTGCTTGTACATTATGCTATAAATTACAGACTCCAGATTACTGTCTCTTACAGAAATTGATGCGTGTACATAATGCATTTGTGCATTCTACCCGTCTTTCCACTTTCAAACCAAAATCTTCATAAGCATTTCATAGGCCACCTTCAACAGTCTCGAAACAAGGCCACACCTCTTATTAAGACTACTCATGGATCCCATGCACCACAGCAATATTGTTCTTCATTGGCCTTGTTCCATAATGAACTCTAATTCAAGTCTAATTGGGAAGAAGATAGAGCCATGGATACAAATCCCATTATAGATACAGAATAGCTGGTCAAGAAATAGGGTCGTTACCTAGTGCAGTCCCCAAATCAAAGGTGCTGGGAGGGGTGGACAAATTATAGCCACAAAGTGGAGCTCTTAGGTTAGGAACACGAATTTCTCACACTTGATAGCATGAGCATTTTAACAGTGCACAAAGCAATGGCCCCAGATGAAGAATATATCATAAGTTTGAAAATTAGAGAGAGTAATCCAAATGAATGTCATTGAACTTCCCATTGAGTTTTAACTTCATGCATCTAATCAGTAAATTTAACATACTTGGATGCAATTTCCAAATGTCTAGCGCACAATGCCGGCTAAGCTAAGAGAATAAGTAACATCACACATTGCATCTCACAGGCTCACAGCTACAGCAAGCTTCAGGCCATCTTAAATTTCTTTCCCACAATGAAGCAATTCGTGATGGCATTTGCACTTAGTTTGATTACTCCAATGATGGAGTCATCCATCATGAGGATAGTGATAAGAGAAAACACCGCCCAAACCGGATTTGCACCCCAAAACAGCTTCCATGAACTCTAATCAGCCCAATCCTCAAATCCATGCCAACAGTTACATTTTCTGACAGAGTAAGAATCTACTTAAAGCTATTTGGAAGACATTGAAATTTAATTGAAGAGATACGATCACCACACACACACACACACACACACAAAAAAACTATCAGTCTAATGACATGGGGTAAGAGATGAGAGACCTCACCTGAAAGATGTTTGAGGTTCAAAACCTAAGCACAGGAGGTCACAGAGGTTTGTGATACTTGTATCATTTGGCAAAAGAGATGAATGTGATACCTAAATGGAGGTTGCATTAATGATAAAGATCTACGGAGAAACCGCTAAAAAAAGACAGAACATGTGGGAGGATCTGAACGAATTCTGCTTTGATTTCCACCGTATGGAGCACTGAGTTACTTCTATTACGGTCTTCGGCAGGCAGGCCGCCCTCTAGGCAGCTAGGAAGGCTCACTAGACTAATTGAATGTAGAAAGGTGATCCTAAAGAAAGAAAAAGAGTCCTTGACCCCTTTTTAGAGCTTATAAGGAAGGTCGAATTCCAAAACTTTTCTCTCAAATATACCCATTAGCTTACTCCAAGCTTCCTTTTTATGCAGGATTACAATAATACTGAAAAAAATGTGGATAGCATCGTACGATACAATACACATACCAGAAAAAGACAAAATGAAGGAAGAAGGATAAAATGTAAAGAAGAAAGTAAATTGAAAAACCATTTTTATCTATATCTACCGACTTAGAAATTCAGTAACTTCTCCATCTACCCAAGCTTTTTTTTTTTTTTTTTTCGACAAGTAAAATTTATTAGAAAGCGTTCAAAAGGGGAATGTGTCCCAAGCCATACACAAAAAGAAAGAGGAACCTATGAACTCAAAGAGCCCAAAAAGTCCACAATATCCTCAAGAGAAGAATAATCTCTCCCCCATGCCCAACAAAAAGAGTAAAAATAATAGAAAATTTCAGCACCCAAATGGAGGACTCCTTCCCATCAAAAGATCTTCTATTCCGCCCTTTCCAAAGGCTCCACCAAATGCAAAAAAGGGTCACCCTCCAAAAGTCTCTAGCCTGAGCCCCCACCCATTGGCCCCTCTAGATATCCAGCAACTCCCGTGGAGTTCGAGGCATCACCCAATGAATGCCAAATAAACTAAGAATAAGACTCCAACAGTCATGGGCCACAGGACAATGCAACAGAAGGTGATCGACGGACTCCCCAAACATCTTACAAAGACAGCACCGATTGACAATGTTATGTCTTCTCTTCCTCAAATTGTCCAAAGTCATAATCTTACCCCAAGCTGCGGTCCACACAAAAAAGGCAACCCTAAGAGGCACCTTAGACAGCCACACCGTCTTCCACGGGAAGGTGGTACCATGAAAACCAGAGAGACACACAAAAAAGGACCGGACCTGGAACATCCCCTATGTAGAAGGCACCCAAGTCAGGGAATCCGCACCAGTGCCCTCCATCTCCTGTCTATACAAGAGAGTCAACAAACCAGTGACATCATCCAACTCCCAATACTAAAAAGATCGTCGGAACCGCACATCCCAAGACAATCCCCCGCTATCAAGGCAATAGCAGTCAGCAACCATAGCATATTTGTCAATAGCAGTCCTGAACAGCCTTGGGAACAAAAGAGACAATGGCCTATCCTTGCACCAGGTATCCTCCCAAAACCGGACATTCTTTCCATCCCGAACTCTGAATCTAATATGTTTGGAGAACTCATCCCACCTCTTCCCAATGGACCTCCACACCCCCACTCCACCAGCAGACCTGACTGGCCTAGCTGACCACCCCCCTCTCTCCTCTCCAAAACGACAAGAAATGACCTTTCTCCATAATCTATGTCTTTCACTGCCGAACCTCCAAAGCCACTTGCCTAAGAAAGCACTGTTGAAAGGGGCCAATCTCCTAATCCCAAGCCCTCCCAACTGAAAAGGCCTGCAAACCTGCTCCCACTCAACCCAAGCTAACTAGACAAGATGACCTCAAAAGGGATTTAGTAAAGAACCTTACGATATTTATCCATAAAATTCAGAATATATGGAAATTAATTACTTAAACTGATGCATATGCACAAAGCTAGACATATTGCTTGCATTTTTAGAACATACTGTAGTGCCAGTTGGACCTCAATAAGCATATCTACTACGAGGGTGTTTTTGAACATAAATGAGAAATAACCACGAAATAGACCTTATTTACTAAAGTTTGATATTGACAATTCTACATAACAAGCGTAGAGGGTAGAGGGTTCAAGTCCTCATAGGGGCAAAGTGGGTGTTTGAGTATCAAATAGTAAATATATATATATATATATATATATATATATATATTGCCTGAATAACTAATTTGCTGACAGATAAAAATATTGCCCATATACTTACTGGTATTTAAGGCAGGGGCTGCCAAACCACATCGAAGCTTAACCCAGAAACAAGGAAGGTAACCACAATAGAATAACCCAAACATGGCACTACTGAGCTGAGCAAAACGAGGATTTTCCCTCTGTAAAAGCAATGCCATAGCAACTACGAAAGCGGCAGATGTTACCGAGACATCAATGTTACCAAAGTACCTGACAATAATTAGAAATACTGATCAGTGAAGCAAATCCACGGAAAAACATGAATATTCCAGGTCATAACAATTAAGTTCCCAGTTAAAAGTTACACGCATAAGAGGGGAGGGGAACATTTACTTAACCCCAAAAAATCCCTTTATCAAGGTCTAATAATTATAATACAGGCATTGTGCGTGCGTGCATGCACTATGGATATGCAAAGACAGGCTAAATAAGTTAACTTGTGCACTCGGCACTCCATATTAATATTTGAAGCTTAATATTAAATATTTATATCTCCAGCATCCAGTTGTTAAATTTGGTAGCACAAATTATGAGTGTATCCTATGAATGGAGCAAAAGAAAATTAAATAAATAAACATCATACAAGATTCGGGATTGAATTCCCACAAGAAGTGAAAGTATTATTAACAAATCTTACAGTGTGAGTATAGGCATGAGAGCACAGATAACAGAACAAACTCGTGATACATATCGAGGAGGAGGAGTCATTCCTGTAGCGATTCCACGACTTCTAACCAACTCAAAGTACTCCCGCGCACCAACAAAAACAGCAGCAGCAATAACCACCGTGAAAACCCATCCTCCAGCCAATACTACACCTCCAACAGATATTCCGATGCCTAGTCCAAAAACAACTCTTTTCCTCAATTGACTTGCTTTTTGTTGGCTCTCAGAAGCTGAATCCTTCATCAATGGTCCATCAACTTCCTACAACATACCAATCTAAGTGATTCTATTCAATCATCCATGCAGGCTTAGAAAAAAGCATTGTTCTTATTAAACAAAATGCAGTTAATTTCACTCTCAGAAATTCCTAAATTATTACTCGACTTCAAAATTTATCACTAGATATTCATCAAATTAACGAAATAAATATTCATTATGCACATTACAATAATTCACAACTAGTTTAACATTTTTTTACACTACAAAAATTTGAAGACATAAAGTAAATAAAAGTATGATAAACTACTTAAATTAAAACTTAATTTGTACTCATACGTAATATATTTGTATATGAAGAATTCAGAAATAACAAAGGAAATGACTCAATAAGAGTATGTATAATTCTAGAATTTCTTAAATTATTTAAAATATAAAAATACATGATAATAATTTAGAATAAGTTACGGGACAATTTAACATGTCTACTCTTCTTACTGTATTTCTAATATGACAAACCAGCTAATTGACATTCAATACCCAGACTCCATGGCAAAACTATTTGGTATTCCACATTTCCCTTCCATGCTTAGATAAGTACCTCCTACGTGAAATTATTAGAATGTGTAGAATAACAAGAAGTATTTCTAATTTTTATAACGTACATCACTTTATTTTATTTATTTTTCTTTTCTCTATACCGGTTTCGAACCATTGACCTTGAGATTGGGTGTTTAAACACAAACCCACTAGGACAAAGCTAGACCAGTACATACATCACTTAATTTACTCTAAATTTCAAAATTCAGGCTTCTATAAACTGTAGTCAATACCTAGCTCTTGAATTCTAAAATTTTCCAATGCCAATTAACTTCAGAATACTGAAGTTGCAACTATGAGTACAGAAGTTCGCAAAAAAATTGTCATTTCAAAGTAAATTCAAAATATGTGTGTGTGTCCAACATGCAAAGCAAGTAATAAATACAACCATTGTTTCAATTTTTTTTAACGCTCCATAACTCTTCCTCAGCCAGGCTTGGCTTTGGCAGAATAGCATTCATTTGCATGGCTAAAGCCAGTATGCGAAAAATCACTTGAATTCATAACTAAGGTTACTGCTCTGAGCCATCAACACGACAAACTTTAGTGATCCTATATTTGGATGCCAAGAAAACCAAGGAAGACAAAATGTTTAATATCATATCTAAACCCTTTAAAACTTCCAGAACATTTAGAAAAGGAAAAAAAAAAACACTCCAACTAAAGCCAAATAGCTGAATTCTATTCATTTGACTAGTGTTGTGATATTTGGCATCTAAGGGGAGAGTTAAAAAAAAAATTCAAAGAAGAGTAACTCATTTATAGAGGTTAGATTTTTCACCTCACCCAAGTACTCACAGTACTCAATTAGGCCTAGTACAACTTTACACCTCAGGGGAGCAGAAATCAAAATACCATTAAGCATATCAATTTCTAGTTTCTTTTTCTCAGCAACCAAACAGTTCGAGAACACTGAAAACAGAACAACTTTCGAGGAATGATTTTTTCAGATAGAGGTTTCCAGAAAACACATAACTGACGAAATTTTAGAATTGATATGATGTTATCTGTTCTTATTATCTTTTGGCTAATTTTGCACTAAACCCGTTTGCCACTTTTTCAATAATACACGGGTGTTCTTTTTTTTTTGATAGTTCAGGGAGTATTGCCACAAAGTGACAATAATTCAGGGGGTTTAATGCAATTTAATTCTGAGATAGAAGAACCTAACAATCCTTTAATTTTTTCCACGTTTTCTCTGAAACCAAACACAGGGTACAAGTGACAATAATTCTGAATAAGACTAATCCGAACTCTACCTCTTTGGTTTCGCCTTCGTCGATACGGTCCGGTTCGGCTCTGGCCACAGCCTTGATTATCCGATGATGATTAAGCGAAATGCCCCTTTTAAGTCGGACAATGCGTCTCGATGATTCATCAAAGAACACTCGGAGATTCAAATTCGAATAAGGAGGGGGAGTGAGAATTAGGGTTTTGGATGAGGAAGAAGATGGAAAAGGACAACGAGACCGGCAAGAGCATAAAGAATTTAGAGAGAGGGAAGTGAGATTGCATCTATAGATTTCAAGAAGAGACGCCATTAGAAATGTTTGGTACTTTCAGGGGCTAATAATATACTTACATAGCTAATGGAGACAGCGGAAGTTTCATAGTATAGACCAGAGAGAGAGCGGGGTTTCGATGGTTTCGGTGCTGTATCCGGTTGTCACTCGCAGTCAGGTATATAACTTACTGTAAACTCCATTTTCAATTTTTAGAAAAAAAAAAACCTCCAAATTAGCTGAATGAGTTACTTTTTGACATTTGGCCTAAAAATACACCAACAAACCAAAGTATGCTGCATATGTATTTAATTAAAAAAATTTCTTTTTCTTTCTTAAATAATATTTGAATTTATAATTTTTTATTACATTTATCACAATCCTTTAAATTAAAATAAAACTTAATTCCTCAACTTGGGGTTTTGACTTGATGAGGTATTTAAACAAAAAGTAATTCCTCAATTACTACGTTTATATATATATATATATATATATATATATATATATTCAAGGCAAGAAGCACCTCACTTGCTCCAATATGGATTTCAACTTTTAATCTTTTACTAGGCTACACATCTTTGATATATATATATATTTAAAAGATAAATTTCCTGCAAAATTCTACGAGAGAAATTGATGAGTATTGAGGCTACACAATAAAGGGTGAGACGAAAATACTTTTTCCCATTTCTCATTCTTTATGAGGTTGTCTTTTTACATGATTTGAGAACATAAAATTAACTAAAAATGCATTATCCAACAAGCATAAAGATTTATGTTACAGAAGAAAAGAAAAAAAAAAAAAAAAAAGACGATTTTATTTCAATTTATAAAAGCTGGATTGAGTATAAATTTAATTTTATTAATGTGGATTTTTTATTTTATATAGTATTTTTTGTCGGCTCAAACCTTAGAAAGAAACTAATTGGACACCATTCAAATTAGTTCAGTTTAGACAGTCTATTGAAATAATTCAATTTCACAGAAAAAGAATAATTTTCAATCTTTGAGATTGGTGATCTAATAACATTTTAATTGATTTGATTTTTTATTTTTTTTCTTAAATTAAAAATCGAGGATGTTACGACCGACTCCACAATGATGGCACCAATTAAATCAAAAGTTATAATGGAGCGTTGGAAAGTCGAACCCTGGACATGTTAGAACCAGGGTCCTTTCCTCAATATTTGCTATATGATATGATTTGATACGAGGGCTTAGGATGTTGTTGAATGTGACTCAGTACTTCCTATATGATTTCATGATAGTGACAAAAGTCATTCAATAGGTTAGCCCCCAGCTAGAAGCTTAGTTCATTTATGGTAAAGGTTTCTTGTACATGACATCAAGAAAATATAGGCTAAGTGTCTTTTAGTGATGATTTGAGAATATAGACTTCACTAAAAATGCTTTATCGAAACAAGCATAAAGAAAATTTCATTTAATTGCCAAAATAAATATATATATATCCCCAAGTAAGACTTTAATCGAACCGTCCTTAGACTAATATATAACTTTCGTAGCCAACCTTTCAATATGTATTTTAAAATTTTAAGAATCCTTCAAGTTCATCCATTTAAACGCAACCCATGTAATTAACATGTGAACAAATTTTGAGCATTTCAATTTCAACCCTCAATCTGATCATAACTAAAAAAACTGACTCAAAACGGCAATTAAATTTGTCAACAGAAGAATCAAAAAAAGAAACTCAGATTCCCAATTTGAAAAACGACTTCTAAACAGAGGATTTTAGAAACCCCATGAAAATAAAAAATAAGAGAGAAAAATTAATGAAGGATTTCTTTAAGTTACCAAGGCATGTTAATAAACCCAATTAGTCACACAACGAAAGCCCATTGGAGTCTCTGCCCAGTGTCCAGGCAATTACATAACCCATCATCAAACCCGATTGAACATTTTTTTTCTAAAGTCAATTACAAAGCTAACACAAATACAAAAGCTCTCCCCTACCAGTCACACACTTGTCTTCTCCAAATGTTCTAAAATCTTTTAAACAGCTTGAGGAGCAACAGATGAAGAAGAAACAACACAAGGCACACTCCCCTTCCATCATGTCTTCTTCATAAGATACCCCAAAAGAAGGCCCAGCAAGCCAACAAGAACGACGTATATAAAGGATATACCACCGCGGTTTCTCATGCCTTGATGCCTCAAAAGCTCCTGCAAGTAGCAAACACCGAGAGTAAGTTCTTAATTTAAGAGGGCTTCTATAGTTCCATCACTCAAACCACAAGTCATATTTTGGATGTAAGCAAATGAAATTCACCATTTTTTTTTTATTCTTTTTTTTTGGAAGGTAACAATAAAAGAAAAGTACCAACAGGCCAGTGGTCTAGCGATACCAGGCCCCTACTTTTCAAAGAGACGTTAGTGGTTCGAGCCTCAGTGGAGGCATGTGTGTGTGTGTGTGTGTGTGTGTGTGTGTGAGTACCAACTAGGAGAAAAAAAAAAAAAAAAAAATGGTCTGTATTCTGTGATAATGTTCAGAGTCAAATGGAGTACCAACAAAAACTATGCTGTAAATCTTGTATTGCACCTCTTCGAGCACAATCATATTAATACAATTATATTTATTTATCAGAATACAGAATAACCACACAACAATTTGTTGACGGTTTTTCCTATTCTGTTCCACAATGGACAATATTATTGCTTCTACAGCTTAGGCAAACCAATGCCTGAACGTTTAGGCCAACAAACTCTTAAAAAAGATGATCTGTTATAATATCCAAGCCAATAAAATGGAAGAATAAAAAAAGCTTCGTAGACATCATGACATTATTTTAATGATTTTATCTACAGATTTTGCAATACTGTTCCACAAAGAGAATTAATCTTCTCCAGCTACACCAAATCAATGTTTTGGCCACAAAATAAATACTAGTAATATTTAACATTTGAGGAATCTGAAGCCCTCTTTTCCAGGAAAAGGTTAAACAAAAAAACTCTTCTTCTCCATGGCATCTCTGTTCTTTTCTTTCTCAAATCCACTACCCTTGGTACACACGGTTTTTCGGACATGGCTTTCTATAGCATAATCTATTCCAGAAGGATGTGTTTGGTACAATTGGGTGGAATCTAGAGGCACAAAACCATAAATGCAGTTCATGCTCTTTTTTGGGGGTTTAATTATCTGAGTGATATTTTATAACATACACACACACATATATACATTAGAAAGAAGAATCTGGGAGTGGGTGATAATATGACATATAAAAATGTACTTATAAAAGAGTTTGGGTTGTTATAACTGTTGCTGGTATGAATTGTATACATATAAATTTTTTTTATTTTTTTTATTTTTTATAAGTAATATATTGTATTGTATATTGTATACATAAAATATATTATGATCCGGGTGACATAAAATAAGTGAGAAATTAGGCTTCATGGCGTAGAATTGGTTTGCTCACAGGATGTGCGGCAGTGGCAGGAAGAAACAGATGTAAAACCTTAACAGAGTGTATTATGCATACGAAGTAGAAAATATGTTACCTTTTTTATCTAAAATTCAATAGCTTCTGTGTCTAATATTTGATTTATTGGGAGGTCCGGGAGATATGAAATATAATGTCAAACCTTTTTCGATTTCAGAATAGGGTCACATAAATTTACAGTAAACTAAATGCATTACTACACATACGATGCACCTTTTTTAAAATAAAACAAAATAATTTGGTGAACTTCAAACTGGTGAAACAATGAAACCAAGTAACACATAGTATCATTTAATGGCTCTACCAAAGCCCTTGGCAAATACACTGATGAGATGGCTTTCCTTTTATTCTAGAACTTTTTAGCATTTTTGTAGATTTTTCTAGGTAAATGAAAATTAGTGGTTAATTCATAACTATTTTTCCAGTACAAAGAGGTTTAAAAGTAAGAAAAATTGTTTCAAAATTATCCCTTACCAATTCTTGCTGAAGCTTGTTATTCTGCTGAATAGCAGAATTTCTCTCCTCAGTCAACTTAGAAATAATAGCTCTTCCCTGAAAGCATAGGAAGTTTCTTAACCACACGATATCAATGTTTGTAATCAAAATCACAGCAATAATATATTAATTTACTGAATAATATAACAACAATTCATTCACAAAGCTAGGAAATTGAACATTATTCATTTTTAAGACAAATTCTACAAAGAAAAGCGTAAATGAACAGGTTATACGTGGAGTGTGCCTCCCAATGACTACCAAATAAAGCTACGAAAATTATAATGGAGTCAAAAGCTCCAAAGCAACGTGAAAAAGAAAAAAATAAAATAAAATCATGAAGTACAAGAAGACCAGTAATGATTTCAAGAAACAGATTCTTTCTCTTAGCCTCACTCAGCATTTTAAAAATAGATATAACATCCTTAACTCACCATCTAAAAACAGAGTGCACCAACACTCAAATACAATTCAAGTGAAACTAACATGCTGATAATATAAAAGTGGAAAACTTATGTTCAAATGAATGAGTTTGCATCAATAGTTGAAAGTTCATGCACTGAAAAGGGAAAAAGGTTCATGAAGAAATGATAAAATTAAGAGGAAAAAATAGTGTAAGCATTCTTGGATTGTATACTTACAAGTAAATCCAAATAAAAAATAAAAAAAATGTTCGTGAATCAGTACATGGCCCAAATAAGATCTTCCTAAATATGATGCTATTTTGCTATATAAAACAATGCTGCATGAGGAAAACAACAGCCAAAGAATACACTATGAGCAACACAGAGTTATTTAATATAAGAAAATACACCTAAAAACTCAGTTCCAAAACAGTGAAACCCTTAAAACTCACAAGCAATGCTTATGGCAAAATAACATTGAATCCGCCCTTACCTAAGAGCTAACTGTTATAAACCTTAACATTCCATTATTCCACAATCAACAATTTGCTCTGAGCTTTCTAAGAGTCATTATATATTTAAAATTATAAAATATACACCTGCTGGATCACTATGATGTTCCAAAGCAAAGATTTCTGTTAAATCCATGAAATTCATATTACTAACCAATAAGGATGCAATGAGGAAAACAGTAACACAGATAAACTTGACAACGCAACTCCCCTATCATACAATTTAGACATGAATCTATAGTAACAATGTAAAACCCAACACTTAATGCAGCATGATATATTGTAGACACGAATTTACGATAACAATGCAAAATACAACATGTGATAAATTACTGTTCTCAATGCTTTACCATATGGCACATTGGCAGCATATAAACAATGATCCTATTATCAAATAGGTCAACTCAACTAACAAAAACTTATTCCATAGGGTTGCCTGTGACCCTATTATGGTATTCAGCCCTATCTAGAACAAAGAAAAGAGCTTTGAGATTTTTTTGTAGAAAAAAGATGCCACATTTATCCCACCAAGAAAGGTTCACACTACAATGGATGATAAGTGTGATATAAATAAGACAACAGAATATGATTATGATTCCAAAATTTGATTAATTACTTTAATTTCTATCTTCCAGTACCAGCTGTTAACTTCCTTTGCCATTTTTATTAAAAAAGCAGCAGCGCCCCCACCGCCGTGGGGGGGGGGGGGGGGGGGGGGGGGGGGGTTGTTGGAGGGAAGAAGATACAATTGTCAATCAAAACACAGAAGAGGATACTTATCCAACTACACATTGCTCGGTTATTTTTGTGCAATGTACATTGAATTAGAATCTTATTTACACAGTTTAGCAACAACTATACAAGCAAAAAGCTCTGAGCGAAAAATTAATACAAAGTACAGCATAAGTAATGCTGGCAGAAGTATAAAAATGAACTTATTAGTATTCGAAACTCAGAGCTTCCAGCATAAAACCATTGTGTGGAGATGCAAAAAAATGAGAATCAGCAGAAGGCATTTGAATAAAAAGCAAACAGTACTAGTGCCTTGGGAACTAAATGACTAGATCAGCTGAGCAGCTCTTTGAGAACATAAAGCAATCTAAAACAAACTTTCATTCATTTTTATGACATAGATATTGCATCTCAGACAAGAAGAAAAAAAATACATCATTAAAACCAAGCTCAATGTGTAGAGCAGCATATAAAAAATGAAACTTCCAGGTACAAGGAGCAATTCCTAGACCTGAAATATCAGCCCGGCAGGAAACTATATTTACATTTTATATTCACACATTTTTATTTCTAAATGACAATGCAATTTCTATAATCCTGTATAACCCCCTCCCTTAAGGAAAAGTAGAGATCTAAAATAAAAGAAGAAAAAATCAATATCAAAAGACAAAAAAGTTGAAGAAAATGTCTACCATGTATTCATTTGTGTGCACTAAAACAAGAGGGGGAACCCTAAGATTTGCCTATTTCCAAATCACAGGATATGGAAAAAGCACTAAATCATAAAAGATTCCATAGTGTAACTACATAAATGCATAGAATTTAAATATACAAGACAAGTGAAATTGATGAAGGAACAGGGCAGCAAAACTATTATGATCAGTCCCTTTTTTCACAACTGCAGGGGAAAAGGGAAAAAAGTGAAAGATATGACTGCATTAGTTCGTAAAATACATTTTTCAAAAATGGCTAATTTGCATATGAATAATGATCTATAAAAACAGCTTTTTATTCAATTAAAACCTATATCTTACTTTGTCCATCTGTAAAAGGATGAAACCCTAGACCCAACTATATCACCACCACCAACTGCTTTTGTTCACCTCTGACAGTTTATTTTCTCTGTGTATAGTGATGACAAAAGGTCACACAGACGGATGCTCTGATGTCTTCTTTTCCACTTTAAAACCCTTTGTTACTCATCAACAACTAGTTCATCTACTTTGGAAACAACAGGAATGTCCCAAGGGTAAATCTTCACTTCAAACAATCAAATTTAGACTTGGATCCAGAAAGCCTTAAATCTTAACTCAGTTAAACACCTTCCTTGGGCAATCAGGCAAGTCCATGTATACCCAAGGTAGAGTGAAATAAAGGGAACGACATTAACAAAAAGGAACTTGCGCAACCATGATTCTACCCCTAACAGGAAATCTCTTGTTTTCCCTGTTCTTTTTCATTTTTCTTTTTTGGTGGGTCTCAATTAAAAGAAACTAAGTGGTGAAGTGACAAAATCCAAAAGGGCTTCAGAGCAAAGTGGTTCTACTGAAAGGCTTGGGAAAAGATAAGAACATGAGCGATGTCAAAATGCTATAACAAATTGAGAGGGGGAGAGAGAGAGAGAGAGAGAAACCAAGTCATTGTGTGATTCTATATACAATAACTTGGATACAAGAGGAAGTTCCAAAGGTGCACAGAGACTTGCATAGAAGAGTTAAGAACAAAGCTCCGGAAATATTAGATGTATAAGGGAATGCACAGAGAATAAAATTAATCTGAACGACAACTATAGTGTTAAGAGAAGTCAATTATTTATAGATATTGTCAGACACAGAAAATGAAATACGCTTCTGGTAACTGGCCTCGGAGAGATTATGGTAATGCATGCCAACATAGAATATGGTTATTGAGCTGAAGAACCAAGTATTAGCAAAGATGAGGAAAAGGACTAAATGTTATCCTAATAAATATTCTACTAAAAATTTGTAATATGAAAGGGAGAATTAAACTAATTACGTATTAGGCCAAAGGAAATGGTTGTAAGATATACAAACATCTAGCAAATGTTAAGATATTCAAGATACCAATGAATCTTTACAATTAAATGGTTGAACAAATGAAAACTGTTATAAAGAGAAACAGAAGTGAGTCTACCAATCAGATGTTGAAAGAAGCAACACCTTAAGGCTGACAAAATCTTTTACTCAGGATGGAACACATCAATTGACTAGTATAGTCATATTAACAAATATTCAAGACATTCAAACACAGGTTAAATGTGGTTAAGTACAATTTTCTTAACAAATAATACATGAAAAGCCACAAAATATGTCTCCAGACTCGAGGACTAAAACCAGGAAAGGTTAAATTTATACCTCTGATGACTGCTCTTGAGGCTCGACGAATGCCCTTGAAGCCTGCAAATAATGAACAAGCATGTCATAATTAACATGGATTAGAAGGTTTTTAAAACATAAAAATAACTTCTTTAGAATTAAAACACTAAAAAGACATCACAGATACTGACAACAGTAAATTCAGCCATGTTTACAGTCCCATTTTCCGATACTGAAGCCCTTGGCGAACCTTCCTCTGATCCCTCTCGCACAGGTGATGGTGGTTGTGGAGGTGAAACATACGCCACTCTCAATTTGCACTCCTCAACCTGATTCCCTGACTCCTTGTTGAACTATATTTCAAGAAAAAAGCAAAAAATAAAATAAGAAGTAAACTCACTTATAAAACCAACAAATTGTGCTTCAGATTCTCAACCTCATATTTGAAATATGGTCACGTATATAATTACCATCTCTGGAGTTATATCCTTTGTGGTGGCTCCAGGAGGTGCAACTGCACTTTGAAGTAGGAACTTGTCCTTGCATTGCAAGTCAGGAGGAGCCTCCTTTTGTGCTTGCATGGTAACTAAACAATATAATTTCAAAATTAATCAACAGATTGAGAGATAGATACAAGAATTCAAGTGCAATTGACTGACAAAGAGGAGATAATTGAACACAAAATTCACAATCATTCATAATTAAACAGAGAAAAAAAAAAGAAAAAGAAAAAAAGAAGAGGAAGTGAAAACATTGAAAATTAAAAACAGACCTATAACATCACAAGTAGAGTGTGGCAACACAATTCCAGTGTTAGGCCGAACACAGTACTTCTTCGGATTCGTGGTCTTCACCTGAAAAACCAGAAATTCAAATCAAAATCTTACATTGCTACTTTCCTAGGGCACGATTAATCCCAAAACAAACAAAGCAAAACTGGAAAATCAAATAAAAAATAAATAATAAATAAAAAATAAAAAAAGAATACCTTGAAAGCGACATACTTGTCGGTCTTATTAGTTAATTGCAGAGAACACGAGATCTGCTTCTTCAGTTCAACTTTCGACAACAAAAACACAAATCAGTGAAAAACACTCAGACCAGAGAAGGCAAAAAAACACAGATCTGAACGCAATAGCAAATCCTCCAATAAAAAGGCCCCAAATTTTCTATACTAGAAAGCAAAATTATTCAAAGATAAAAGTTACATGGAAACTGAAGCTCCTGAGGTTCGATGCTGAGAAGCTCTCCGGTACTCATCGCGAAGCGATCGCTGAGAGATCGCCGGAAATTGAAGCAAACAGTGGGCTTCCGGCGTGGGGAGGTGGTTTTCCGATTCCGTCGGACGTGTAAATAAAATTTGGGGGCAAAAGATTTAGAGAGAGAGAGAGATCTGGAAGGTGTCCGATTTTCGAATTTCGGCAATGTCTGGTTTAGAGAGAGAGAGAGAGTGTGTGTGCGTATGTGTGTGCTCAAAGAAAAAAGAGGCGATGTGGGACAGTGTCGTTGTCGTTTGTCCCTGTCCTCCCGAAATGCGTTTATATACGGTAGTTGCTTTAAAGTTTGTTAGGTTCTGTCAAAGGTAATTGTAATTTGTTCTTTAAGTCACGTCATGTGTTTGTTAGCATGAATTGATAAATTTTACTTCACACTACAATTTGTATATTAAAGAATAAGTTACACTTACTAGAATAAAATTGTAAGTGATGAATAATTCAATTTGAACATTTTAGCTTTAAATAAGTATAAAAAGTTTTTGGATTGGTAATTAGTACTAAATATTTTAATGATTCCAGGTATTCAAACACCACTTTCAAGTCTAAACCTCTATAGGTGGATGCATCATTGCCCTCATCATTTTGAGTTCAATGCACTAATAATCTCATACAAATTGAATTGAGAAATTACAAAATCTTTTTTTCAATTTTCGATTGAAAAAATGAATATGTAATGGATATACATAAAATGATAGAAGGCAATAACACGCTTGTTTCAAATTTCATGATTTTTTGTGATGAGGTGGGCTCCTTGAAAGTTTATGGTTTATAATTAGGTCATTAAGCATAACTAAGTTGGCTATGTTTTGGACGGAAATTATTCAAATAATTATATGAAATGTAATGAAATTTAATCAAATAATCCAGTTTATGGAATTTTTTAAAATAATTCCATGAAATGTAATGAAATTTAATCAAATAATCCAGTTTTATGAAAAATTGGGCTATTCATTATTCAAATAATTCTATGAAATTAATAAAATTTAATTAAATAATCAAAAAATTGCACTGTCCATTATTCAAATAATTCTAATAAAATTTAATCGAATAATTCAGTTTTTATGAAAAAAATACACTGTCCAATGGTTATAAATTGAAAAATAAAACACTTGCTAATTAAAATGTAGCATATCATGTCTAATGGAATAGATGAATTATTATTTTCGTAATTAAATTATATGATACTTATCCGAAAAATGAGGCATAGCACAGAAGATAAAAAAGAGGACCCTACCGGTCGGCTAAGGCACATTCTTCACTTTTTAAGAATCAAGAGGGAACGTAAGCATGGGGGGAATGTTTTATTTATCCAACAAGTTTTGGTTCGTAAATAGATATGATGGCGTTCACGAAGTTTTGCAAAGGAAAAAGATACCAAACCAAGAAATGGAAAGCAACGCCACACCAATTCTAATATATATTAGTGGTTGAATTTAAACAAAATATGAAATATCAGCAAACTTAAATAGCAATTAATAACCATCACAATAAAGATGAGTGGGACTTAGCCAGAAAGTATTATTTCAAGTAGCTCAAATGCCTGTAGCCAGACAAACACTTTGCCACCATCTTCCCAAAACATTATGAGAATTCCAGACTCAGATCAGCACCACCGCAACAGGGTTTAACCAAATGTTTGAAGAAAGATGAGGGACAAGGACACTTCTTTCAACATCTTTGCTCAGTTGCCGGGCTACAAATATATCCACCAACTCCTTGGTGTGGCCGCCGGCGGGTGGGGGAGACGAAGCCATCTTTGTAGACGGTGATATCCAACATTGTTGCATATGGTTTTATGGTTTTGGCATCCCGAGTATTACAGTGTGAATCAATGTCGTCCCTCGGACCCGGACGATAGGGAACAACAACTCTCGCACTGAGCTTTCCATCAATGCTTTTCCATTTTTGCACATCTTCATTTTCTCATCTCAGGGGTTTTCTCAAATTCTTCTCTTTGGAAATTATGAGCATGAATGCCAAGCAATACAGTAACAAATAAGAAGAGTAAAGCAAAGTAGATCATTGAATGATTCAAACGGAACGAGAAAATATTGGGTCTAGACTTGCATACCATTAATTATAGGTTGTTTGAACTTAATGTTTTTCCATTTTTTTGGTCCAAAATACTAAAATTTATTTTAGTACAACCATATACCGTGCGAGACAAATCAACAAGGTCTGGACATACTCTCTCCCATCACTTACAGACAACTCTACCATGAAATGCGCTCATGAAAACATACCTAAAAAGCTATTTATAATTAAAAAGCAAACTGCAGTATGTATATTTATCGTCTTCTTCTTCTTCTTCTTCTTCTTCCCGATGAAAAAAGGGAGGGGTCTTTTTTTATGCATGATCACACCTACAAATATATTATTGTATACAAAGAGACATAATCACACCTATAAATATATTATTGTATACAAACAGCCACAATCTAAAAATTAATTATACCTTAACCAGTGAAAAAGTGGGCGAATGATCCGTGCTTTTTGAATGTGATAGATCTCAGTGGCTCGTATTAAAGAACCACCTTTTGAAATCTTCACTATTAACAAATATTAATTACCATCAACTAAAGCAGAAGCTTGTTGTCGACGAGCACGGGTACTGAAGCCAGCATACCAAGCTACCCTCATGAGCTGCACACCAAGGATCAGCACCCACCAACACACTAGCCCGCGAATCGTGTGCATCATCCAAGCTGGTGCACTGAGCTCAGCACCTAGCTTCAGCCCCCTCATCAACTGCAAAACACGGTAAGCTTCATATATAACCGGGGTCACCAACCACACTGGTGATTGCCAATGCCATGTAAGCATCTCCGTGAGCATTTGTACTGATAGAAGCAAAAGGTAGGGACCCAACAGAATAGCATATGAAATAGAAGGCAGCTGAGGTTGGAGGAAGCCCTTGTGGGAAACAAACAGCATTACGAAGGGGAAGATAAAACCCATTGTGGTTGCAACCATGTTCCAGAACCGATAACTAAAAGGAGCCTTGCTGCTGCAAGCTTCGGCAGGGTTTCTCGGACGCGCACAAGAATCAGCCATGAGGAGAAAGAGAAATGTACCAAGATTAAAAATGCAGTCAAGTCCTGTCAAGGAAAGAAGGCTGGCTATGTTAGGGCCGATGAAAATGGAAGTTATGGGCAACCACAAGGTGGGTGCCATGCCAGTGGCAAGGAGAACAGAAGGGCCCAGAAGCCACATGGGCCACTTAAGGTAATGAAGCTGCATGGATGTCTGATTGCTTGCTTCTGTAAGTTCTTCAACATTGGTTACTGGAGCTTTGGCTGCCTTATCAGAATTCAGGGTTTCAAAGATATTTGTAGTTCCCTTCAGGAAGTCACCTCCTCCAGCATCATCGGTGGGAGCATATGTGACAGGTGAGGGTTCCCATGGAGACAAATTTGAACAGCAAACAGGGACACGCCTAATCCTTATATGAGGAAAGGTGCATCCATTGGGTGCATTTGGGAATTTCCACAATTTCAGGCTCCTGGAATGGACTAGGGGAAAAGTAATAGTTGACATAGTAGATAAGGGTTGGGCTAGAGATGCCATTCCTTGGTGCACGAGCTAAAACCGTAGCAGCTTTGAGGCACAGCTGTGCATGCAATTTATCTGAGAAAAAACAAAGAAAGTTCTAGTTACAAATTGTAACAGATAAAAATATGATGAACTACTGCTCCCTTTGTTAGAACACAAATCATTATATTTTTGTGATACAGCAGTAATCTTTGGTTCATAAATCACAATTCATTCACAAAATTAGAATAGAAATTTTACAAGCTGGTGATACAAAGGTTTCAGGCCATTCTCATGCTAGAGAAAGCATACCTCTAACTCCTCAAAAAGTACGATAGGAATTATCTTTCTAAAATACATTCACAACAGTTCAAGGGAATCAAAAGTAAAAAATCAGAGTCGAAAATGGTAGCGCAGAATTTTAAAGTTGTATGCAAAAGGGACATAGAAATGGATGACAAAATAAAACAAATATTCTTTAATTGAGGTTCCATTCTTTTCTATTTTCTTTTTAATTTTATTTCTGTACCTTTATTAGCATAGCTAAACTATACGTTAGTGCAGACCCAACTGCACCCATAAACCCTAGCCTGCCTAACAACAAAGCAGATTAATGATATAGAAATGGATGACAAAACCTAACAAGTATACTTTAATTGAGGGTCCAGTCTTTTATGTTTTCTATTTAAAAAAATTTGTTTCTACACCTCTATTAGCATATCTAAACTATAGGTTAGTGCACACCCGACCACACCCATAAACCCTAGCCTGCCTAAAAATGAACCAGCTTAAAGCTCACTGATTTCAATCTACGTGGTCGATATATATTATGCAATTAGGTCCAGGTCTAAGTGTCTAACTACCAAGTACCAAATCCTATTCACGAACAACTGAGCTCCCTACTTCAGAGATCATTCTGTGCAATGAACTATGACTTAGGTAGGCCAGAATAAGCATATGGACATTAACAATAAATTTTACCAAAAATACATCAATCCAGAACAAACAGATCAAGCTCCACTGCCACATCCCTGATAGCAACATATGACATCGAAAGGCATTGAGTCAAGGTATTTAAATCAAATTCAAAAATAGTGAAGAATATTGACATCCAGATCCAATAATATCAAACACACAAGATACATATCGGTTAATGATGCTTTTAGACTTGAGAAACCCAACAATAAGTGGCAATTTGAACAATAAGCCAGAAATTTTTGGACCTCTTGCATCTAAATGGAGGCTAATAGTATGTGTTATATTATCATACAAACACAAGATTAGTCAAATAGTTATGGGTAACTTATGTTTATCAAATATTAGATGTTATATACTATCATTTATGCACTTTCTTGATCTATGATCCCACCCCGTGCATAGCTTTCATTCCCTTTACACATTTAACCCACTGAAGTTATCTAGAAACAAAAGAAATTTAACAATCACTATGGAACCCAATATTGCCAAATCATAAAGCAGATGTATGGCTAGAAACGTCATGTTGGAACTTTGGAACATTATTTCCCAAGGAAAAATCAAGTAAAAGGCAACTTCATGTCAATTTGTCCTCGAATAATGAATATCTTGAAATCAACGTGTAAGGATATTGATGCTTAGCTGCCTGCAGAATTATTCTTAAACCTACGTACACTGAACCTCAAGAGCAATTATGAGTAACAACTTTTACAATAATATGATAGCATTATAAATGACTAAATGCATTTGGTGGATTTTTTTCTGTACTTGGCCCAACTCAACAAAGCCTCATCCAAACTGTTTAACATTGAATATGTAAATCCAGAACTCTAGTTAACCAAATGCTATCACATTCTTTCCTTACTACTTCAATTAATGTTAATTTTGCTCTTCTCCTAGCCCACTCATCGCCTTCAATGTCAACCACATTCCTGCTGGTGCAATTATTAGTCTTCACTACACAAGACCAAACCATCTAAGCCAATTTTCTCTTATTTTATCTCAAATGGGTGCTACTTCGACTGTTTCATCAATGTATTCATTTTTAATTTTATCATTTATTGTTAATCACACATCCCTCTCAAGACCACATTTCAATGACACTAATTTATGAACAAATTATTTTTTAACCACACAACAATTTGGTCTATGAACTGTTCTATAGAATCTACCTTCCAATTTTTAGAGGTATATATCGGTCACAAAGTATGCCAAGAGCACTTCTCCACTTAAACCATCCTACTTAAATTTTATGGAAAATATCATCTCTCGTCACTTTGTGAATAATCAAAACTAAAAAATAGAACTACTAGTTTTTTGGTATCTCTTGGTTGTCATTCTTCACCATATTCCCACTTGTGTTCCTAACTTTGCCAAAATTACATTCCATACATTCAATTTTAATCCAACTTATCTTCCCTCCTTGATACTAAACTCTAATTTGGATCTTCTTCAATTTCATCAACTAGAACAATATCACCTAACAACTAACATAATGTAACATCATTTCATACATGTCTTCAGTTCATCCTTGATTAAGCAAAAAGATAGGTTTAATGCAGATGCATGAAAATTCAATTATACCCCCCCTCTCATCTCTTGGTATTTCAAAGTTGAATCTAATTACCTTAACTGGAACTATAACAAAAACAAAGATTTAAGAACCGCAAATAATGAGAATAAATAGCAAAGGGTGTCAATTATCAAAAAAGAGAAATAAAAAAGAACAAATGATTTTGTTCTTAAGTTATTTTTTAACAAATAAAAGAGAATCATTAAAAGGAGTCAAAGTGAATACAACCAGTGCAAACTGGATGTACAGGACTATACAAAAGTATGCTCATATCTGCCACAAAAATATTATAAGGAATTAGTATAAAGTAAGGATCTTTCATTTGTCCAGAAGAAGAAATGAGCTTAATATGTGATACTTTCATCCTCTAGATAGGCATTCTCAGCCTTTCAAAGGAACGCCTAATCCTCTCCTTCCGAAGGCACCACCAGCAAATAGCGGGGCTGCCACACTCTCTAACTCTCCTCACTCTAAACCATCTCCAAGTGGAAAAGGCCACAAAAAACAATTGAGGCATAACCCATTGAACTCCAAACAGGTAAAAGAGAAGCACACATAAATTTCTAAACACTAGACAATGCAAAATCAGATGACTCACTGAGTCAACATATATTTACTAGTAATACCAGTTCACAATAAGTTCTCTCTTATTTATCAAATTGTTTAAGGTAAGAATCTTTCCAAACTCGATTTTCCTAGAAAAGGCTATCTTGGCGGAAACTTTAGCAGCCTAATGACTTTCACTGGAAAATCAGGAAGGCCTCCCCTTCTCAAGTCTCAACACCCAATGGAATGAACTTCTCCATTCCCAACACCACCGTCTTAAGAAGTCCTATGCCCTCAAATGAATAATAATCTAGAGTAAAACGAAGAAAAAAAGCATGTATTGCCTCCATCCCCCAATCTTAACGAGTATCGAGTCCTTTTAAAGCAAATATCCCAAACAGCCTTGCAAAGCAATGATGTAATAAAACAGTACAAGAAATAATAGTTATCATGGTCATAGAAATACTAGAAAACCAGAGATTCATCAAAGCTTTGTAATAAACATGCAGAAGTTAATTGCTTTTGTTACAAACATACTGACTTTATTGCTTACTAACCGAATTAAAATACTGACTTAATTGCCTACTGTGTAAACAAAATACTAGCTTTTTATTTTTTTTACTTGGCAGGAAACTCACCCACCCATTTGTCTCTATGAGAACTTCGACTGTCACATTTCACTAATGGAGGTAGAGGAGATACCTTCATATATAATCACAAGCATGCCTACATACAATTTATCATGTACTTATAGGCATCCATGCCTTTACATTGGTAGTATTGATGCTAATGACTAGCTAGGTCATAAAGCTAACCGAGGTTAATCGAAATCACTCTATAATAATGGAAAGGATCATGCTTTTTCACCAATAGAACGAATTAATTACATACTACAGAAACAAACTCAAGAATTCAACATCTTGATGCATATATGTAGGCACGTATATCTATACATATACATACATACATGTGGGTGTTGATGGATTACTCAAATAATTGTCCGCGACAAAGAATGATCAACGACGACGACCGTGGCTGCAGATATGGCCAAACCTTGGAATTCAAAACGCTCGCTAAAAGGCCCGTTTGGTTGCTGGTAAAGTGGTAAATCGCAGGAAATTGAAGGAAAACTGGAAACTGGGAACTAGCGCTGACCCAAGTTTCATTTCACTCGGATTTCCCAGGAATCAAACATGGCATGAAATGATAATGAATAATATTTATGCAGTTAAGAAGGCAATAGGACTGAAATTAGGGCATGAACAAGACTCACCTCATAAGCAAGTAAAACGTATGCCCATTCCTTCGAGGTTGATTTACAATTTTTTTATTTTTTTATTTTTTTTTTTGGGGGCCTTTATAGGAGGATGGTGATAATTGATTAATCAAATATATTTTTAAAGATCTTATCTCCTGGTAATGGTTTGATATTAATTTTTAGGGAGCTAATATTGCCCCCAAAATTATACTTAGTCGCTCTACTTTCTTTTTCTTTTTTTTTTTTCATAATTAAATGATAAAATTAATCCATATTCTACTCTTTCTGTAATACTCTTAATTTTTAAAAATTTATTTAAGTATTTTAATTGTATTATGTGGCTAGTTGATTATTTGTTTTTATGGTTAATTATGTGATTGTTTGATTATTTGCTTTTAGTTGTTTTATTTATTTTTATTTTGTTTATTTTAAATTTATTGATGTGCCTAATTGAGTATTTGCATTTTTTTTTTGATTTTATGTGTGATATGTTTATTTAATTAAATGACTTTTAAATGTTTAATTGTTTAGTTAAATGGTTTGTTTATTTAATTTTTATTTTATTTTGAAAGGTTATAGATTAGGCTTGTAGTTCTTGGACCAACTAAATGGGTGTTGGACTATTTAAAAAAATTCAAAATTTATTAGATTGTAGCCCATAGGCTTTTGAAATAAATAAAAGTTGTCACCACGATTTGTAAGTTCTTTGATGATTATGGATCATGTGGAAGTTGTGGCTTATTGATTAGCACTTTCGAACCATTTTATATCGTGTCTGTAATGTCTTTCGTGTATCCATGTTACGAAAATTTATACAAGATGAGGATCGTTATTAGCAAATAGATGTTGGCGATATTGAGTCGCAGCTCGATGCGACATACGTCGAGCCACCATATTGTATTCTTGACCATAGGGACCAAGTTCTTTGCAACAAAATTATTCCTCTTGTGTGTGTTTAGTGAAGTAATGAGTCTGAGTCCACTTAGGAACAGAAAGACTTAATCCTTTCAAAGTTTTCAGAATTATTTAATTAAGTTATAGGGTGAATTCTGACCATTGTTAGGGTGAAATAATATAATACTCCTAATTTATGAAAAATTATTTAATTGATTTAGTTATATTTTTATTTAATAAATTGTTTGTGTAATGTGTTTATTTAATAAATTGTTTTTAAATGTTTAATTGTGTATTTAAATGTTTATTTTATTTTATTAATGGATTTGGGTGCTTTTAAATGAAAATGTTTGTTTGGTACAAAACAATTTTCAAATGAAATTTATAGTACGTAATATGTTACGAGTAAATGGGGGGTTCATCTGACACGATTCAAGTAGACGTCACAATTAATTAAACAAATAAAAATGGATTAACACAATATTATGACGCGAATAGATTAAAACCCAAACTCGGTTTGCTAATGTGGTGCTTTGATTCGCATTCAATATTTCTCCAAAGTAAAAGAAATCGAGGAAACCCTAGGATTGTAACTGAGATCGGAAGATGAAGTTGTGCTTAAGTGGAAAAGTAATGCTCCAAGGCTCACTGATAGAGTACTTGAACCCTTTCTATGACATACATCGTCCGGGTCCGAGGGACAGTTTTGATGAACGTTACGGTATCCGCGATGCCGAAACCGGAATACGATATGCAGCAATGTTCGAAATCGGAGCTACAGATGCTACCACAGTCGACTATGAAGCCTTCTTTCGCTCCTGGGTCGATGAGTTTGAGGATATATTTGTAGCAATGAAGAAGATGAACATGATCAACAATCTGCGGCGGCAGCAGCAGAGTACGAGAAACTGACTCGAGAAGTTCAAAGGAGTGTCCTGGTCCCTCATCATCCCAACATTCTTGGAATCAAAGCCATATTCACTGATCATATTTATAAGAGTGAGTTCTATGTGGTCATGCCATTCATGGAGTTGGGCTCTCTTGTTCCATCATGACATATAAGTTCAACAATGGTCTGTCCGAGGAATCTATAGCTGTGGTCCTCAAGCAAACCTTAATGGGTCTCTCTCATCTCCATCTAAATGCCCAATTACACAGAGATATCAATGCTGGACACATCTTCTTTAGCCACTATCACGGTATCAAACTCGCCTTCGCCGCCACTGTATACGAACACGACTATGGTAATCACCATCTTCGCAACAGTACTGTTTCAGTCTCTACCGTCTTGGCGGCTGCGCCCGAGGTTTTCTACTCCAATGATAATGATGATAAATACACCCAAAAGGCTGACATATGGCTTATTGGAATCACCGCATTAGAGTTGGCTTATGGTGGAATTTCAGTGTCTGGTAGAAAAAAACTACCCCCAAAGAAAGAGAGAGGACTCTCATCTTTCTTCAAACCATTGGTTAAGCCCTGTTGTGGTGGTGGTGGTGGTGCTGCTGATCTGAGTCTGGAATTCTCAGAATGTTTTGGGAAGGTGGTGTCAAAGTGTCTGGATACAGAACCGGCGCAGAGGCCCACGACATTTGAGCTTCTAGAGGATGAATTCTTCAAGAATTGCAGCGAGGATGTGAAATACTTTCTGACTAAGTCCACTCCTCTTCCTCATCATTATTATTAATTGCTGTTTAAGTTTGCTCATACTTTGTTTCCATTCTTTGTTGGTTGATTTTGTTTTTGTTTTCCTTTGTTGAATTTGTCTCATCAAAGTTTTCATTATAGCCTCCTCTAGTCATTACCACTCTTGAATTTGTTCTTTTTTTTTTTAATTTTTTTTATTATTTTTTTTTATACACATGTTAATGCTTGCTTTGCTTCGTCTTCTTCTTACTATTCAACTTTCTTTTCTTGTTTGTGTCAAATATGGTTTAGAAGTGGTGAAAATATAATTTGTTATTAATTAAGCACAAAAGTGCATGAAATTGAGGTTAGTATAATTATTTGCTTGTAATATAATTAAAGCCACAAAATGATCAACCATTTAATAAAAAGTATAAGTAGAAATTCAAGCGAGCATTGTTGCCTGGTTCAAGAGTAAAAATGTCTGAGCAATTAATTAGTGGCACTGTTGCAAGTTCAATACTGAGAGCAATCACTTTTTGAAAAAAATCTAAGGTTAAGTCTGTCTCAAATCTCCCCTCCTTAAGAACCTGCTGTAGGTTTTTAGGTAGAAATTCAGGTTCAAGGACAAGGGAGTTCCAACGGAAGATGAGAAACAAGCTTACATATATTGTTTTCTGCATCTTCTGTGTTTGGCCAAACATAAGGGATTAGAACAACCTCTTCATCTTAAGAAGAAGTTGGTGTGGAAGATTGAGAAATGGATTGCCTCCTATTTGTATGTGATTACATTGTTGAATTTATCCCCAAGTCCCAAAAACTGAATGATCTGACATCCATTGTGCTAACAACTTTTTTAAAAAAATTCCAAAGAAATTTCAACAAGTTTTGGTATCTTTGCTTGTTTTCAAATGATAAATTATTAACCATGATTGCCTTTTTTTCTTTCTTTCTTCTTCCCTAAATTGTCATGATTAACCATATGATCAAATATCTACATCAACAATCCAACCAAGAAATCCCAAGCACCACCAGTCCAAATTGTGCCCTAAAAGAGGCACAGAACAACATTCAGTATTACAGGGATAGAAAAGCTAAGAATACTATTTTGAAGTTAGAAAATTTCTTCCTCTTGGTTGCTAGACTTTCTTAGGGTAGTTACGATTGATGTGACTTTTTGAGTTGGAGTTTCCAGCCATTTCTTGTATTTTGGTTCACTACTTTTCTTTCTCTTGCATTTTCCGGCGTCTTTCTGCATTTTCTGGTTGGACTTTCTTGCATTCTTCCTATTTCTTTGATCTTTCTTAATTTCCTACAACAATCTCGTCTGGTTTATTGCCTTTACTTTCTCTGTTTTTCCATCTGCTCTCGCGGTGCTTTTCTGGCAATCTGACAAGGGGTACAGTTCAAAATTATGCTTACAATTGGTCAAGTGCTGTTGAAGAAGGTGAATTTCATCCCTCTGATCATGAGACTGAGATGGATATGGGAGACTTGTTGATTCAGGTAATGATTCTACAATTCGTGATAATGATCTTCTCCATTTGCCCAATCAGTCTAGATCAACTATGTGCACATGAGCAAATAGGTATGAGGAGGCCCAGGACGACATGGGCCGGATCTGACTTGCAAGCACTACATCCGGTCCGTACAGCTGGGTCGGCCCATATAAAGACACTGCTATATGGGCCGAAAGCGAGTAAGCCCATCAAAGGTGACCAGGACTTATGGAGGAACAGACCCAGATCCAGCAATCAGTCAATATTTGTAAATATCTTGTAAATATCTATAAATAAGAGAAGGAATGGAAAAGATAGGGGGATCTTTTGGTTGAAGTGTAAGAATTCTAGAGAGAGAGAAAGAGGGAATGAATTTCTTGCATCTTCAATTGGCGCCGTCTGTGGGAAACGCATGGAAGTTGGTTGATCAATGAGGAATATCGAGTGGATTCAGACCAATTCGGTTGATCGAGACTCGATCTTTGGGATTTGGATCCAGATCTGAGCGATTGTGACCTACTCTGGAGGAATTACAATTCTTGAAGCTTTGGCAGAAGTGGCTTCAGATCTACGCAACAACGAGTTGTTCGATTGTGGCAGGATCTGACGGATTTAGAGTTCAGACAATTCAGATCTCGTAGACAGTGAGCATAATTCGGAGAATTCGAAGCCAGATCTGAAAAATTCCCACTCACGAAGCTTGGATCTACTCGCGAACTTGAGATTAATGCCTTTACTCCGTTCAGGAATAATGATAGGTGAAAGCTCCAATCCGATGGAGGCTGTCCAGCAAACAAAGCTTGAGGAGTTGATGAACTTGATTGAAGCTCTCAAAAAAGAGAATGCAGAATTGAAAGCTGGAATGCAACATCGGCAAATACCTGCGGTTTCGCATCCACTTCCGGTCGGTGAAGGAGGTGTTCAATCTAATATCGCGCGTCAAGGCGAGCACGACGAGAACAATCAGTCAGCTCACCACCGTGATGAAAGGATGATGGACAATTTGCCGCCAAATGTTCGTCGAATTGAGGATCACGAAGGATCGACTCACGTTGATCCGCGACATGAGCAGATTAGACGGGATGAAGCCATAACCTTCGATCCGCATCGGGAAAGGTTCAACCGAGAGGAAGTGATAAAGGTTGATCGCCGTCGAGTAGCGTCGCCTTGGCAAAGAGAGTTCATAGAGGAACGGTCGTTTGATCCGTCTTACCGGCCCTCCATGGCTACTATCACTCATCGCGGTTCGGAGGGCAGAACCGTAACTCACAGAGCTACCGCTGGACTCCAGAGAGAGAATGAAGCTCTCCGATCCGCAGCTCGGACGGTTGATTCACCATTCACCGACGAGATCTTGAATGCCCCGCATCCAAGGAAGTTTGCTATGCCAGTCTTTATTCTGTTCGACGGAACAACCGATCCGATCGATCATGTGTACCATATCCAGTTGAAAATGGCCCTGAATACGGAAAACGACTCTTTAATGTGCAAATGTTTCCCTACAAGCCTAGCCGGACCGGCGCTCAGCTGGTTCAAAAACTTGCCTAGGAGCTCCATTGGTAGCTTCAGAAACCTGTGCGATCGGTTCATAAGCCAGTACTATGGGAACAAGCGCCCGCCGAAGGACATCTCGAGCCTATTCACGATGAGGCAGCACAAGGATGAACGTCTCCAGGCTTTTCTTACCAGGTTTAATCTCACTAAGAGTATGGTGATCGAATGCCACCCTTCTACAGCAGTTCAAGCCTTCAAGTTAGCCATGACACGTGGAACTCCGTTTCACACCAGTCTGGTAGTGAACACGCCAACTACTATGGATGAACTCAATGAAAGAGCCGATGGCTTTGTGCGCCTAGAAGAAGAGGAGGCAGCTAATGCTCGGACAGCGTCGCTCGTGTCGACCGAGGAAAAGTCCAAGGCAAAGATCAGGCAGAAGCAGGCTCAGCCGCAACGTCCGACCTCTTGGAAGGCAGAAAAAAGGTCCAGGGAGGAAGAGCTGATTACTCCGCTGAAGGTCACTCTGGCGAGGCTGTATCAGGAGAACAAAGATAAGTTTCATCCACCACTGCCAATTAGGCAACCCCTCGAACAGAGGGATCAAACTAAACATTGTGCTTTCCATTCTGACTTCGGTCATCAGACTAACGAATGCAGGAACCTGAGGAGGCAAGTGGAGATGTTGATAGCTAGAGGGGAGTTCGCGAGTTATGTTCAAGGTTCGGCGATAGAGCAGAATCGACCGATGGAACAAATAAAAAGGAGTCATAAACAAAGCTTCCACAATTCACAACCAGTTCGTATAATCAATGCTATCCATGGTCGACCCGAGCCTAGTGAAGAGTCAGATGAGCTACTCCGGGCGCGCCTGCGGCAGGCGCAGATGAAGAAAAGGGTCAGCAGTGTGAATACTCTACACCAGCAGAGCCCGTCGATGCAGATAAAGTTCGACTGGACAGACCTGCAGCGTGTTCAACTGCCCCATGAAGACCCGTTGGTAGTCAGTTTGACAGTGGCAGACTGCTTGGTGCGCAGAGTTCTGATCGATCCTGGGAGCAGTGCGAATGTCATGCCGAGGGACACATTTGATAGGCTCGAGATTCAACCAGAGAGGCTCAAGCCCACTGGAAATCCCTTGTTAGGGTTCGATGGGAAGAGGGTGGAGCCCGTCGGGATGGTGGAAGTGGAAGTTCAAGCTGCAGAATGAGCTCTTATGGAAACTTTTGTGGTTGTAGAAATTCACCCCTCGTATAATCTCCTGATGGGAAGAGGATGGATTCACAGAGTCCAAGGTGTACCCTCAACTCTGCATCAGGTCATGAGGTGCCTCGGACCCGATGGAGATAAAGTGATAGACATTCGAGGGGATCAGGTTGCAGCCAAAGAGTGTTATTCCGTCACACTAAAGCATGCTGGGAAAGGGAAGGCGCCCGTCCGTTCGGCAAGCCCCAGATAGCAATTACAGGAACCTCCGCCCGAGCAGAACAGGGTGGAGGAGTCAGTCGACTTGACCGAGGAGCCCCTTCTGGATGTGCAGATCGATCAGTCCAGGCCAGAACGAACTACCAGAGTAGGTATAAGACTGACCAGAGAAGAGCAGCAAGAGCTAGTGGATTTCTTGTCCCACAATGCCGACGTATTTGCATGGAGTCACCTAGACATGCCTGGAATTAGTCCCTCCGTATCCTGTCATTCCCTGAATGTCAATCCCAATTTCAAACCAGTGAAACAGAAGCAGCGAAGATTTGCTCCAGAACGTAATCAAATCATAGCGGAAGAAGTCGATAGGCTGCTTGATGCGGGATTTATCAGAGAAGTGCACTACCCTGATTGGTTGTCCAACGTCGTTGTCGTGCAGAAGAAGAATGGGAAATGGCGAGTATGCATTGATTTCACCAATTTGAACAAAGCCTGTCCGAAGGACAGCTTCCCGCCGCCTAAGATTGATCAAATGGTGGATGCCACCACCGGGTATGAGCGTTTAACCTTTCTGGACGCTTATTCGGGTTATAATCAGATCCCTATGGACCCCGCAAATGAAGAAAAAACTTCTTTTGTCACCGAGCGAGGAACATACTGCTACAAAGTTATGCCTTTCGGACTAAAGAATGCGGGAGCAACTTATCAAAGACTTGTTAGCAAAATTTTTAAGAATCAAATGGGAAAGATTGTGGAAGCCTATATTGATGATATGGTGGTAAAGAGTAGGAAGAAGGATGATCATCTGAAGCATCTGCAAGATGTATTTGATGTACTGAAGCGATATGGGATGAGGCTCAATCCAACCAAGTGCTCGTTCGGTGTGAGTTCCGGACAGTTTCTGGGACACGTGGTCAACCGCAGGGCATCGAAGTTAGCCCCGCTCAAGCAGAGGCTTTGATTAAGAATGCCGAGCCAAAGACGATCAGAGAGGTGCAAGCCCTCACAGGACGAATAGCTGCATTAAGTCGATTTATTTCAAAATTGTCAGATCACTGCAAACCGTTCTTTGACACGATTCGGAGCCATGGAAGGCAGGTCTGGGGGGATGAGCAACGACAAGCATTGACTCATTTGAAGGAATATATGCAGAATCCACCAGTCCTGTCAGCCCCAGATCCGGAAGAAAAGTTATTTCTATATCTTGGAGTATCTGGTGTCGCGACGAGTGCCGTTCTGATTCGTTGCAAGGAAGGGGTGCAATACCCGGTATTTTATGTAAGCAAAACAATGACAGAGGCAGAAAAAAGATACTCAAAGGCCGAACGGGTGGTACTTGCACTTGTAAATGCAAAAAGAAAGTTGAGGCATTATTTCGAATCCCACCCCATAGCTGTTCTAACAACCTTTCCAATCAGAACGCTTATGCACAAGCCAGAGCTCTCGGGCAGAATGACAAAGTGGGCCATAGAGTTGAGTTCATTTGACATAACGTATGAGCCGAGAACAGCTGTTAAAGGGCAAGCGGTGGCCGATTTCCTGCTAGAATGTGATGCCGAGGATACGGAAGAAGACCTTAGATGCGGCTCTTGGAAACTTTTTGTGAATGGCTCCTCTAACCAGATGGAGGCTGGAATTGGGATCAAACTGCAAACCCCAGAGGGTACTTCCTTGAGCCAAGCACTCAGACTTGAGTTCCGAGCCACCAATAATGAAGCGGAATACGAGGCGTTGCTAAATGGATTAAAGTTGGCCAGAGAGCTACAGATCAAAAGTTTGACTGTGTATAGTGACTCGCAGCTGATTGTTCGGCAGGTAAATGGTGAGTACGCGACCAAGGATGACACGATGGGGGCGTATCGTTCTGCCGTTCTGCATAAAGCCAAGGACTTTGCAAAGATTGAATTCATACAGTTGCCGAGGGAACAGAATGCAGATGCGGACCGGTTAGCATGTAGTGCTTCGAGTTGCGGTGAAACATTGGCGAGGGTGATTCCAGTAGGAATACTGACCCAGCCATCTATTTTCGAAGAACCCTTGGACTCTGACCCTTGGCAAGTCAACGTCATACTGTATGAACCGAGTTGGATTGACCCCATCATTACCTATATTCGAGATGGCGTTTTGCCTATGCAGAGGGATGAAGCTAGGAGACTCAAAAAGAATGCTGCAAAGTACGCCATCGTGCGTAACCAGCTGTACAGAAGGTCCTACTCTGGCCCATACTTGAAGTGTGTCACCCCCGCGGAGTCGCAGCAGGTATTGCGAGCTATTCATGAGGGTGTGTGTGGCAATCATTCTGGGGGGCGATCGTTAGCGCATAAAGCAATGACACAAGGGTATTTCTGGCCAAACATGTCAAGAGATGCGGAGGAGTTCTCTCGAAGGTGCGATAAATGCCAACGATATGGACCATTGATCCACCAACCACCTGAAGAATTGCACGTAATGGCCTCGCCATGGCCTTTCGCGCAATGGGGGATGGATGTGGTCGGTCCTCTGCCAACTGCAAGAGCTCAGAACAAGTATGTGTTACTGGCCACGGATTATTTCACTAAATGGGTGGAAGCAGAACCATATCCTAGCGTGACTCAGACTCATGTGAGACGATTTATTTGGAACAATATTATCTGCCGTTTCGGCGTTCCCAGATCAATAGTCATGGACAATGGCACAAACCTCGACAGCAGGCAAGTAAGAGAGCTGCTGGAGGAGTATGGAATCAACCAGAAGTTGGCTGCAGTAAGTCATCCTCAGGCCAACGGACAAGCAGAAATCACAAACAGAACCATTTTCGCCTGCATTAAGAAGAAGCTGGAAGATCATAAAGGGAAGTGGTTGGATGAACTCCCGAACGTTCTATGGGCTTACAGAACCACCCCAAGGCGGCCGACTAGGGAGAGCCCGTTTGCAATGGCATATGGTACCGAGGCAGTTATACCGGTTGAGCATTTGGTCCCCACTATCAGAAGCTTAGCATGGAGTCGAGATCAGAACGACAAGATGTTAAGATTGAACCTCGATATGATAGACGAAAGGAGGGACACAGCGGCTATAAGGTTAGCATCGTATCAACAAGTATTGGCGAATAGTCACAACAAAAGAGTAAAACACAGGGATTTTGCCCCTGGCGATCTGGTTCTGAAAAGAAAGGTGGGGATGGTCAAAAAAATGATGCCACCCTGGGAAGGCCCATACAGAATTGCAAAAGTCATAGGCAAGGGGGCATATACGTTGGAAACCATGGCGGGAAGGTTGGTCAGCAAGCCCTGGAACACCACGTCTCTGAAGAGGTACTACCAATAAAAGCTAAGTTTCGGCTTTAATTGGATGTTGTTTGTTGTCAATCAAATACGTATGAATGTGCAAGTTACTGAAATTTACAAAAAAAAATAAATAAATAACTTTCTTTTCCAACGGCCTACTAAAAAATGAAAAGCCAAGTGGCAAGTGGCATTCTAGCCGAGCGCCAGGCACTTAAGCAAGATAAGTGGCAGCTGGCACCATAAGCCGAACGCCAGACACTTGCTAAAAATTTAAAGCCAAGTGGCAAGTGGCATTCTAACTGAGCGCCAGACACTTAAGCAAGATAAGTGGCAGCTGGCACCATAAGCCGAACGCCAGACACTTGCTAAAAATTTAAAGCCAAGTGGCAAGTGGCATTCTAGCCGAGCGCCAGGCACTTAAGCAAGATAAGTGGCAGCTGGCACCATAAGCCGAACGCCAGACACTTGCTAAAAATTTAAAGCCAAGTGGCAAGTGGCATTCTAGCCGAGCGCCAGGCACTTAAGCAAGATAAGTGGCAGCTGGCATCATAAGCCGAACGCCAGACACTTGCTAAAAATTTAAAGCCAAGTGGCAAGTGGCATTCTAGCCGAGCGCCAGGCACTTAAGCAAGATAAGTGGCAGCTGGCACCATGAGCCGAACGCCAGACACTTGCTAAAAATTTAAAGCCAAGTGGCAAGTGGCATTCTAGCCGAGCGCCAGGCACTTAAGCAAGATAAGTGGCAGCTGGCACCATGAGCCGAACGCCAGACACTTGCTAAAAATTTAAGCCAAGTGGCAAGTGGCATTCTAGCCGAGCGCCAGGCACTTAAGCAAGACAAGTGGCAGCTGGCACCATGAGCCGAACGCCAGACACTTGCTAAAAATTTAAAGCCAAGTGGCAAGTGGCATTCTAGCCGAGCGCCAGACACTTAAGCAAGACAAGTGGCAGCTGGCACCATGAGCCGAACGCCAGACACTTGCTAAAAATTTAAAGCCAAGTGGCAAGTGGCATTCTAGCCGAGCGCCAGGCACTTAAGCAAGACAAGTGGCAGCTGGCACCATGAGCCGAACGCCAGACACTTGCTAAAAATTTAAAGCCAAGTGGCAAGTGGCATTCTAGCCGAGCGCCAGGCACTTGCCATAAACAAACACACGGCAAAGCTAATATAAAAGCAAAGAGAGAAAAGATATATATGTATTGAAAATAGGTTGAACAGAGCACAACACAAAGGGAAAGAGAGTTCTGTCATTTCATTGATATTAAACATTGAGTTTACAAAAAGTGAGATGTCCATCGTTACAAAAAGATATGGAATCGAAGAGTTCGAAGGAGCCCTAGCTAGACGCCTCAGTACCAACAGCATCCTGGTTATGCCGACCCGCCTCCTCGGCCCCATCAGCCGTCTCACCTTCACGAGGCGGAGAATCAAGATGAATGACTGAATCGTTCGGCTGGGGCTCAGCGTCAGCAGTGGCTATGGAAGGTACCACAGTTGACGATTGAGGAGCGGTCAGAGGCAGAGCGGTAGGAGGAGCTGTGATGATCCTTGAGGAAGCAATGTCCTGGCACTCATCGAATATGCGCTCCGCTTCGGTGGGTTCTGGGTCGACATAGACCCCCAGAGGTTCGATCCCTAGATCCTTGTCGACCTCATCTGGAGTGGAGCTGGTCTGTCCCTCATCCGGAACTCGGTCGGCGAAACCTTCCCGGAATCCTTGAGCATATCTAAGAGCACCGACCCTTGAGAACCGAGCGTGAAGAGCCAGCATCCCACCGCTCACTCTGCTGATCGCATCGATCAGAGCGGTACGCTCGTCCAGAGCTATTTTCTCAAAAGCCATCCGAGCAGACTGTTCATCAGCCAGAAGGCGCTGGAGTTCTGCCTTTTCGTCTCTGATTGAGTCACGCTCAGTCTGCCAGACGCTCTTTTCAAGCTGGAGGGCATCCTTCTCATCCTGAAGAGAGTCATTCTCCTTCTTCAGGACATCCCTCTCTTGTTCAGTTTTTTCAAGCCGAGCCAGTACCTCGGTATTCTTCATGGCGAGAAGGTCGTTTTCTTTATTAGCCACCTCCAGGCTATCAGAAAACTTACGAGCCCTGGCGTTCCCCATCTCCACCTGTATCTGCATAGCCATCATTCCGAACAATGTCTGCATAGGTGTACATTAAAAACGGTTAAGCCAATAGTCAGGTCGGGCGAAGGCAAGACCAAATAATATGAGAGAATTCATGAGTTGGAAAATAAAAGTCACCTCCATAGCAGATTGGGGAAAGCGGCTGAACACATCCTTCTGGGATAGGCCCTTTGCCGCCTCAAGGTCTTTCGGAGTCCACATGCTCCTATAGTACGCCATGGCGGTCTGGCCATCCTCCAGCATGGTCTCGTTCGGTTTCACGAACGTCCCATCCGTTCGGGTGTACCGAGGGGCCCATGGCGGTAAGGTGGGGATAGAAGGGGGGCCTGAAGCAAAAGCGGAGCCACCAGCTGCAGTAGGCCCAGAGGGAGCAGGAGCTCTGATCGCACGGTGCAAGAGAGCACCCGGCCCGGAGACCCGGGTCCTTCTTATGAAAGGCTCCTCCTCAGGATCGACTTCACTGTCAGGATGAGGCCTTTTGCCTCGTTCTTTGTCCCGAACGCCCCCAGCAGCAGCAGGAGCTGTGGTAGTTTGGGGAGACGCGCTCTGGTTGGCAGCAGGGGTGCTGACAACAGAGTTAATAGCCACTGTGCTCGGGACAGTGTCAGAGATGGTGGCTGAGGAAGAGGCTGACGCTGGAGAGGAGGTCGCCCCAGCAGCAGGAGTGGCTGGGGGAGTATTTTTCTTCCTGCCAAAAGAAGGAATCTGAAGCCTGCTCATGTTGTAGCCGAGTGATGAGAGCGCTAAGAGGTTGTCTGAAGTGAGGAGATCTGAGCAGGAAGGAATATCGTTCAGAACGTATTTCTTCAAGTAATTACTCCTATCCCTGCAAACACTGTAGCTCAAGTCATCACAAGGTATTCCTAAGGAACGGCATAAGAAAGTACAAAAACGGGGAACGCATGTTTCGCAGGGGCAATCATGTTTATGAGATTTGAATTTCTTATAGGAGGAGACAGAACAGACACCAAAGGCGCTCGGGATTGGGTAACCCTCTGCAGCCGGCGAAGACCAAGCCCCACTAATGCCCACGATGCTATCCCTCCAACCCTTTTCAGATTTTATTGTGTCCGTACATATGGACATCTTCTCGAACGGGTAGAGGTGGTAGAAGGGTTCGTTAGTACGGATCTTACTGACCTTATAGCACAGAAGAAGGTCTATGAGGTCAAGGTCCAGATTTCTGTCACGCATCAACAGGAGCATAACGGATATGATTCTAAAGAAGTTGGAGTTGACCTGCAGGGGGGATATCCCCAATCTATTGAAGACATAACTAAAGAAAGGGTGCAGAGGGAACCTAACAACATTCAATTGAAGGTTCGTGAATAAGACTTCGCCGGGCAGGAGGCCGGCACCGGTCATAATGTTAACGTCCTGAGGGCAAACCCTAACTTCGATGTTGTCAGGAAGTCTAAGTCTCATACGAAGAACATCCAGATCTACAACCATGGTGGAAGTGCTTGAAGGATCTAAAAGGGGGTAAATAGAAGCCTGCCGAAAGTAAAAAGAAACAAAACTAACCTCAGAGGACTGCAAGATCGCTGGAAGAATGACTCTTGAAGGATTTCACCAGAAAAAGCTTAGCACTGTTCTAGAAAGAGAGAGATTTGACTGATGATGGAGACGGTAAAAGGACGTGAAGTGGTATTCTAGAGCCTTATAAAGGCGAGGGGGGCCCGAGGGCCGAAGCGTCGGGAAGGCGAGAAATTCCTCGAGCCCCGAAACATTGATTCTGGATCTGACCGTCTGTTCCCCCACGTGGTTTTCTCGAGCCGTCAACGTCATGATGAGACGCCATCAATAATTACCCCTTATTAAATAAGGGGCAATTATGGGGGCAGTTGAGGAGGCCCAGGACGACATGGGCCGGATCTGACTTGCAAGCACTACATCCGATCCGTACAGCTGGGTCGGCCCATATAAAGACACTGCCATATGGGCCGAACGGGAGTAAGCCCATCAAAGGTGACCAGGACTTATGGAGGAACAGGCCCAGATCCAGCAATCAGTCAATATTTGTAAATATCTTGTAAATATCTATAAATAAGAGAAGGAATGGAAAAGATAGGGGGATCTTTTGGTTGAAGTGTAAGAATTCTAGAGAGAGAGAAAGAGGGAATGAATTTCTTGCATCTTCAAGGTAACACCAGTTCTTAGAGCTCTTTAGTCTCTTAAAATCCTTTTAAATTTTCCAACCATGTAAAGATGGTGATCAGATCTCTGTAAAAGGTCAAAGTGGTCTTGGTTCCTCTGGCTCTTTCAAAGTGGTCTTGGTGGGGTATTTCTTCGGTTGCAAATTACAACATTCCTTGGTGTCAGACATTGCTAAGAAGTTGTGGAACAATGAAGGTATTCAAAATTTTCTTTCAAATGATCATGGGTTCTACTTCTTCCACTTTCAGGTTTCTTTGATTCATGTTTGATGGGTGGTCCTTGGTTTTTTGTTGGTTGTCACCTAATTTTTCAGAGATGGCATCTCAAAATACAACTAAGGGTGCTAGTCTGGAAGTTCCTATCTGGGTTAAAATCTATAATATATACACCTAAAGGTTTAAGTTACATTGCATGCACCATAAAGCCTTTGTATGTTGATGCTTTTTTTATTTTTTATTTCCCCTGAATTATGATGATGCTTTCACCGAGTCTATGTATGCAGCAGCTGAGTTTTGCAAAGATTTGCATTGAGGTGGACTGTAGTTGCACATTTCCTGCATGGAAGATGATGAAGAGCCTATCGAAATTCAAGTTGAGTATGTTTAAATGCCTAAGCTTTGTGCCTAGTGTAAGAAATTTGACCACACTTCTCCTCAGTGCCCTATTAGTGTTTCTAAGGTTTGGGTTCCAAAAAAGATTGATGCTCCATCTAAGGCTAAAAGCTCTATTAATGAGTGGGTTACGGTATCTAGAAGAGGAAAGGAAGTGATGGTTGAACCTTACATTTCAGTTGATGTTCCTGCTATTCACACTGAAGCTGAGATTGGAGAACCTTCCAAGCAGTTACCAGTAGATGCTTTAAACTAATCATGGATTCTATAGTAAAGAAGGCTATTGAAGCCAAGAAAACTTTAGATCATAATCATCCTATTAATGATTGTGGCTCTAACAGTCAATCAGATGTGCAGTCTAATATGGTTCTCTAGCCAAGAAAACATCCTCTCTCAATCTAATCAATTTGAAGCTTTAGCTCCTACGGATGAAAAAAAATCTCGAGGCAGTAGTTTCTAAGGATGAAAATCATCTCGATGCAGGAACGCCTGTTGAAAACCAAGAGGCTATCCTCTCTACTATTAAATTTCTGCAAAGCTTTCTAAGTCTTAGAAAAGTCTAAAAAACAGAAGGGCTCAGGTGGAACACCTGAAAATAAACTCATCCTCCCTCTCCATGAATTTTGCGAGCTGGAATATTAGAGGTATGAATAAGCCTCTAAAACAAGCTGAGATTAGGAATTTGGTTAATCTGTCAAACCTTGTCTGCACTATGAAAACCATATTTAAATCTGCTAATGAAGATAGAATTACTACTTCTCTGTTGACTGGTTGGGGTCTTTTTATCATAACTATTCAAATGCTGAAAATGGCAGAATTTGGATTGACTGGGATCCATCTTTGACTTCTCTTAAAATTTTAAGCTCTTCAGCCCAAATAATTCTTTGGGAAGCTTTTATTGTTCATTCTACTTCTTGTTTCTCTCTCTCCTTTGCCTATGGTCTGTTCACACTACTAATCTTAACATATATCTGGGTTCATCAAGTATTTTTGTGCCAAACCATGCTTTTGACATTTAGCAAAAACCATGATTTTGACATTTAGCAAAAAGGACACAATTCCATTTTTGTGCAATTATGTTTGTGTTTTATTTATTTATTTATATTGTTTTAGTACTGATTTTCTTCTATGTGCCACGTGATTTACTGGGGTTGGATTGATGCTCTCACTTGAAATTGTACCTAGGTTGCTCGATTAATACTGTGAATGTGAATGAGTTTTTCTCAATGTACTGTTTGAGGACGTGAGCTCAATATAGACTTTTAACAAATACTTGTCATTTACAATATGGATTAATTGCAAAAAAATCCACCAAGGTTCTAGTGGTCCTCAACTTCCTAAAATAAAGGCTGAGAATCTCTACAAACAAGGATGGAGCCGGAGCCAGAGAGAAATCTTTTCCAGTTACTCTCTCACTGGACGCCATCCATTGAGCCATTGGTGCTGTGGTTGACTCTTTATTTGCCATATCATCAAGCTAGTTAAAAATATTAATCAAGCTAAGTTCTCTTTTACTATAAATACGAATACCCATATTCAAAAATACTTTATACGTTATACAATGTATCATATACAATATTACTTTATTTCCTTGTTTTTGACTCAAATTCAAAATTCAAAATAGTGCCACCTAATGTTCTCAAAGAAAACAATAATCTCAAACCAAATCTGTATCCACTTGCCTCTTTAGATGGCAGTCGGCCATCAAAACAACCAGCACCCAGTCATCGATGGCGTCTTCCCCCACTCTCCCTCTCCTTAAAGGTCTACTTGTTCACATGTACAGTCATATGATGATGGCATTTTCCCCCACTGCATGAATGTGTGATTACAGCTGTATGGGATCATTCCTGTCAGGTTGCCAACAAGATTTTTTCAAACAGCCTGTGGCTTATTAGTGAATCTTATGCTAAAATGGAGACTATTTATAGGGGTTCTGGACATGGCTTCTTGTATATTTTGCAGGAGGGAGATGGGTGTATCTTAGCCTCGAACTTTCGCTCTCCATATATCTGCTTCAGAGGTTTTATACTCCCCCCTTCTCTCTAGCTTTCGTTTTCTTATATATGTGTAAATACATATGTTCACTTACAAACTTACATGCTTCTTAATTATCATCAGTAGTAGGAGTTGACATGTAAAATTCAACTGATTAATTTGTTAATTATTTTGTCAACAATACAAGTGTAATTTTGTGCATATATACCTAGCCTTTTATGCTATTCCATATTTCCATGTACATACATTTTGATTACGATTGTTTAATTAATGTGAAAGAAAATGATTTTTGATGAATGGAGTTGGTTTTTTAGGTCGAAGCTCAATTTTTATTTTATTTTTGTTTTTTAAGAGTAAAACTCATCATTCGTGGAGAGAGTTATTGACAAAAATACATATGTTACCAGATAGGCACAAAAGCACGTCACAAGAGCAGCATTACTGAAAAGTCATTGGTAGAAGTGTATAAGCATGGCACATACCGTTTTCGAAACAATAGAATGTACCTGCAACAAGAAACTGTTTTGGATAGCACATTCCCAGAACAATATGCTTTTTCAACAGCCAGCACCTTTTTATTTATTTTTATATAGTTCTACAGCAAAAGGTGCTTCATTAGAAGCTATAACAACTTAACAGTGCTAAACAGTAACCAAATTAATTAGTTGCATAATTGCCACATTGCAGTTTGGTGGCCGACCCTGCTAGACCCTGTGTTCTATGGTGATGTAGGCTTTCTGGGTCTTTTTATAAGATTTGCTTGCTTGCTTTTGTTTTCAGCTAGATTATCCTCCCAAATTAATCAGCTTAATATTCTTTTTAATCCATTTTTGTTAACCATTAATGTATTGTATTTGTTTTAATTTTATGGCTTACCTAGCCTTCACTGCATATTTTGCAGACTCCCTTTAGTTTCTGATGGGTGGTCATTGAGTATTCATTAGTTCTTTTATGTTTAGGGCATGTTTAATTGTTCTCGTAAGTTTTTGGAATTGGTATGTGAGAATAAGAAGGAAAAATTCATCTCGAAACATAAATGGACTTGGTATATTTATTATATGTGATGAGACGATTTTAACTGCAAACTTGTATTGTTCTTTCTTTAAATTGAGTTGATGATCTCATAAATCTATGACAGGTAAGTGATATATATGCTCACCGACTAAATCATGGACTCCACCCTTCTTTTTCTTTTTTTGAATGAAGTTTTATTAAATAAAACAATTATACAATTTTGAGATTCCAACTGGTTTGTTACTTAATGGTGTTATATTTTTGGAATCATCTCTTGAATTCCAATTTTGAAGTTGAAAATACTAAAGAGACAAGTATTGAAATGAAAGGAAAAGAAACAGGGGAAGTAAGAAGACAACTGAGTGGTCTGGAAATGATTTGTGCAGTGATGAAAGAATTGACAAATATGATTTGCTCAACACCTTAGTCGGGTCATTGAAGATGATGCTTCCGTAAATGAATTGAAGTTTAGACTCAATGAAGAATTGAAGAAGCTGCCAGGCTTAAGCGGATTTGTTGGGATAGTGACTTGATTCAAAATTTTCATACAATTGATTATTTTTTAAAGTGACAACATGTATGCAAGTAAGAGCTTCCTTTTTTAAATTTCTTCTATGGTCAGTAGTAGTAGACTCAAGATTGTAGATAATTCTTATTGACAAGTTATGATTTGTATAGAATTTTCTACAATCTTTAAGTATACTATTAGGTAAAAGTATCAATATACTTTGAATGAAATTTTGAAATATTATTATGATAGTTCTGGAAAATTAGTGTGAACAATTCAATTGTAACAATATTCACCGTCTATTGAGGAGGTGAAAGGTTATTGAAGATGCAAGATAAATTCTCTCTCAATTTAGAAAGAACAATTTTACACTTCAAAAATTTTTCAACCCCTTTTCTCTATTTTTTCAGTCTATCTATAGACTGTTACAAATCTTCTAGAAGCTTCTAAACTAACTCCTTGCGTTGGGCTGTCCTCCTGGGCTCTTTTTGATCATGGGCCCAATTCTTTAGAACGGGCCTCCAACATGATCTTCCAGTCCTGGGCTTGACTAGTGAGGACTTGGTTTGGAGCGGTCGCTCTTGCCCAACCCCGTTTCGAGCAATTTGGATTGTGCCTGGCCCAGGACATTTTTGGTATCCTCATCTGCCCCCATAATCTCTTTCTAATTAATTAGGGTGAGATTATCGAAAGGACACAATTATGACATGACGGCTCGAAGCGGTGACGTGGGGAAGCGAACGGTTGGCTCAGAGACCCATGCTTTGAGATCTGCTGCACCATTATTGCCGTAATTCCTCGGGTGTTGAATCACTTTCACTTTAAAAACCCAGGCCTCACACATTTCGTCCTCCTTCTATCTTTCTTACTTTCATGCCCAAGCTCACACATTTCGTCCTCCTTCTATCTTTCTTACTTTCATGCCCAAGCTTCATCTGTTCTAGCTGTCTCTGTCAAGTACTAGTTCCCTCCGACGAGCTTTCCTTATCTCCTCCGGTGAGTTTCCCCCTTTGTGACTCTTCAACTTTTGTCTTGATACGGTGCACTCTGCAAATCCCCTTTCCAAGGTTAGTCCCTACTCCTTGCTGTATTTTCAAAAACTTTATTCCTTACTGTTTTTCTCGACAGAAAGAAAGTTTAAAATCTTTTCCGATTATTATGGCTCCTGACTTAGAGGCCTTTCGTTCGAGGAACAACATTCCTAACGATGTCTCCCTTAGGCTTTATCCCACGAATTTAGATTAGAAATCCGGTGAGGGTCTCCTTCCAGGAGAGGTCCTCTTCTCTGCTCTTCACTTAAATGTAATTAGATTTCCTTTGCACCTGTTCTTTTGTTATGTCTTCAGTAAATTAGGGCTTTCCCCTCTTCAGGTTAACCCAACTTCCTTAGGGTTATATCAGTCCTTTTAATTTTAAATCGTGATAGGGATCTTGACTTAGATATCATAGACCTTCTCCTTTGCTACCGAGTTACCAAAATCAGAACCCATGAAATGTATTTTCACTTCTTTCCCATCAAGAAGCGATCTATTTGTACGGACAAGCTCTCTTTTGAAAAGGGTTGGAGGAAAAATCTAATTGGGGTCAGTGGAAATTGGCGAACTCCATTCGCTCGGACTTTCCCCATCCCGATTACTTTTGGAGAGTGCTTTGTCCCTCAGTACAAGAAATTTAGGAAACACCCGACCGATTGCCACTGTGAAACTTGCCTTCCTCGTTTCTGTACTTTTCTTTGTGACTGCTTTCACATTCATCATGACGAGTTGGTTTACAACGTTTGCAGGGTCAGGCTTGACGTTCTGAAGGAGAGAGTTCTGAACGATATCCTCTCTGCCACTGACTTGCTCACCCTTGACAATCTTTGACATATCTGTCCTTGGAACCAGCATGGAGAATATCCAAATTCATTCTTTCAGCAGAAGGAAACGTTTTGCAGCCACTCCCGCAGCTACACCTACTACCTCTGTGGCCATTCCAGCCGTTCCAGTTATGGCTCAGAATGCTGACCGTCCTACCACTGAACCCTCTGCATCCGTTTCAGCTGAAGTTCAGCCCACATTGCTGAACGATAGACCTTCTGAAGCCCATAATGAAACTTCTCCACCAGCTGCTCAAAATTCTGAGGGATTTCCTCAGAACGCAGGGGGATCTTCCCCTGTCCAAACTCGCGTTTCAGAGAAGAGCCTAGGCAAAAGACCTTAGTCTGAGGGCGGCCATGATCAGAACGATATTCCTTTGGCCCAAAGGGCTCAGTCTTTTAGGGTCACTACGACCCTTCCTTCCCTTCAGGTGGCCATTCCAGAGGGTGAAGCAGCCAGAACCTCTGCCTCTTCACCAACAATGGCTCCATGGCGTCCTTTGCTCAGACTTGAGGACGGGTCAATCGTTGGTCCCACAGACTCTTTGTTTAAAGACTCAGTCACCTCATTTGTTTTCTACAAGGGCCTCTGGACCCCAAAGGATTTGGAGGTTCAAAACAAGTTGACCTTCAATGAGATGTATCAGCATTTCCCTGCAGCTACTGTTGAGGTAGTTTTTCCCGTTCTGATTATTTAACACTTGTACTTTCTGAAACACTGTATCTTTGTGCAGACTCTATTTGGGATGTTCACATTCCAGAAGAACATTGAACACGCCAACAAGAAAATCAAGTCCTTCTCCGCCGGTCTCAAAAGATCTGTTGAATCAGAGAGGATAACCGAAGCCAAAAATACAGAGCTGTTGGTTAAACTGAGGGATTCAGAGAAAGAGATGAACACTCTGAAAGCCGAGCGGGACGCTCTAAAGGTTGAATGGGATTCTCTCCAAAATGAGGTAGACGTTCTGAAGATAGAGAAGAATGTTGCACATGCAGAAAGGGATGCTTTGAAGGTTGAGAAGCTGACCCATTTTGTCTCTGTAGAGAGATTCTCGAATGAGAGCATTGCTCTGCTGAACGTCATAGGCAGAGTTGATGATGGCATGAGGGCTCTTTATGCCTGCTTTTTTAGAATCGGGGCTCTCAGGTACGTCGAGGGGTATAGAGACGGCTTTACTGACCATTTTCCTCCCGAGGGCAAATCCAATTCCTATGCAAGTCTGGACGAACTGGATGCCTCCCAAGACATTGTCCCGCCGAACGTTTATATGGATCCATCCCCTGCTCCTGCTGAAAATATATTCATTGAGTGCAATGAGATTGCAGCTTCAGGGGTTATCCCTCCAATTCGGCCTCTGAATGTTCCTCCCATCACAACCATTGTTCCTTCAACATCTGTTGCATCTGACAGAACTCTCCCCAATGAGGAGATCATCCACCTTGATTCTCCCACCAGAGACAATGAAGTAGCCAACGATGGTGAGAGAGACAGTGAGCCGGCCGGTGATGATGGGGCAGGCAATGGATCTGGCATAGGAGATGATGCAGCAGAGTAGTGTTCTGCTATCTTTTGTAGTTATTTCCTTTCATTCCCGTGTCACTTCATGTATTACAAGAACTATTTTATGATGAATGAAATGACAAAACTGATTCATACTCGCCATTTCTCATGTAGTAATTATATACCCACTCATAGCTAAAAGACAAAGTAAAAAAAAGAAAGAAAAGAATCTATAAAAAAGAATAGAAAGAAATATACACACATGTTTTTATAAAAGCACTTTTATGTTATAAATTTATATTTTAGATTCATGTTATTCAGTTCGACAAATAAAAATTATTTATGTATAAAATATAATGGAATTCATATTAAAATATAAGATAATTAACTATTTAAAAAATTATAATTTATTTTTTAAGTCTCATCTTAATGTAGCATCTTTGTTAGGCCAAAGGGTCAATCACCATATATATCAAATGACAGAGAACTCTTGAGATATTTAAGACATCTCCTATATATAATTAGATTGTTCCTATATATAATTAGATTGTGTATATGTGCTTATATATAAACCATTGTATCTTTGATCATTAATGTATATCAATTATTTTGATAGGTATTTGTTAATTATTATAATGATCAAAACTAATGATTTATCTTATTCCTAGAAATAAAAATAAGGAGAGGAATTTTTAAAATATTTGTAAAGTATTGAAAAAACATTGTAATTTTGTTTTAGATTTTGTATAAATCAAATTCTTATATTTGAATACCATGAAATTTGATGTGAAAATAAAGGAAAAGAAGAAAAAGAAAAAAGAAGAAGATAATACAACCACAAATAAAAAACTGAAAAAATAAGAAAGGAAAAAAAGTCTCATCAATAATATTATTTTACTATTTTAAATGTGGAATCTTAACCCATTGCCAATTGGCGTAAAATTATAACGCGAATAGGTTAAAACTCAAACTGGTGCTTTGATTCGCATTCATTCTTTCTCCAAAGAAAAGGAATTGAGGAACCCCTAGAATTGTAACTGAGATCAACGATGAAGTATTACCTAAATGGAGGATCAATGATCCGTGGCTTACTGTGTGAGTTCTTGTACCCCATCGATAAGATATATCCTCGCCTTCCTAGAGAAGGCTTGGATCGACTTTATAGTATCCACTGTGCCGAATCCGGATACCGATATGCAACAATGTTCGAAATCGGAGCTACAGATGCTACCACCGTCGTCTATGTAGCCTACTATCGCTCTCCCACCCCGGTGGACTTCTCCCCACCCCGTTGGACCCGTTGGACGATGGGCTTAAGGATATGTTTGTAGCAATGAAGAAGATGAATGTGGATCAACAAACTGCAGCAGCAGAGTACGAGAAACTGACCCGAGATGTTCAAAGGATTGTCCTTGTCCCTCATCATCCCAACCTTACTGGAATCAAAAGCGCATTCGTTGATGATATTTATAAGGGTGAGTTCTATGTGGTCATGCCATTCATGGAGTTGTGCTCTCTTCGATCCATCATGACATATAAGTACAACAATGGTCTGTCCGAGGGCTGTATAGCTGTGGCCCTCAAGCAAACGTTAATGGGTCTCTCTCATCTCCATCTAAATGGCCAATTACATCGAGATATCAATGCTGGACACATCTTCTTAAGCGACTATCACGGTATCAAACTCGCATTCGCGGCCACTGTATACGAACATGACTATGGCAGTCATCGTCTTCGCCACAGCAGCATTGCTGCTTCAGTCTCTACAAGCTTGGCCGCTGCGCCCGAGGTTTTCTACTCCGATGGTGAATACACTAAAAAGGCTGACATATGGCTTATTGGAATCACCGCATTAGAGTTGGCTTACGGTGGAATTCCAGTGTCTAGTCGACGAGGTTTGGAGAAGATGATCAACAAAATTACAAACAAGAAAAAACTACCCCCAAAGAAAGAGGGAGGACTCCCTTCTTTCTTCAAACCTTTGGTTAAGCCCTGTTGTGCTGCTGCTGATCTGAGTCTGGAATTCTTAGAATGTTTTAGGAAGATGGTGGCAAAGTGTCTGGCTACAGAACCGGCACAGAGGCCCACTGCATTTGAGCTTCCAGAGGATGACTTCTTCAAGAATTGCAGCGACGTTGTGGAACACTTTCTGTCTAAGGCCACTCCTCTTCCTCCTCATTATTATTAATTGCTATTTAAGTTTGCAGGCTCATACTTCTTTTCCATTCTTTCTTTGTTGGTTACAGGTTTTGATTTTTGTTTTGGTTTTTTCCTTTGCGTTGAATTTATCTTATCAAGTTTTCGTTATAGCCTCCTCTAGTCATTAATAACCACCCTTTTTTACGTATGTTTTATTCACTCTGCCTCATCATATGTTTTTTTCCCCTTTTTTTTACACATGTAAAAAAAAAGGGGGAAAAAATAATTTGTCATTAATTAAGCACAAAAGTACATGAAATTGAGGTTAGTACAATTACTTGCTTGTAATATAATTAAGGAGTTACATATGTTTTCTGCAGCTTTTGTATTTGGCCAAACATGTGAGATTAGAACCACCTCTTCATCCTAATAAGAAATGGATTGCCTCCTATTTGTATGTGATTACACTGTTGAATTTATCCCTACATCCCAAAATATCTGACATCCATTGTGCTAACAACTTTTTTTTAAAAAAATCCCATAGAAATTTCAACTAGTTTTGGTTTCTTTGCTTGTTTTCAAATTATACTTGTAAATGACTAACCATGATTAACTTCTACTCTTTTTTTTTTTTTTTATACATAAATTGGCAGCCACGATTAACCATATGATCAAATATGTACATCAACAATCCAAGCAAGAAATCCCAACCACCAACAGTCCAAAATGTGCCACACAACAGAGGCTCAGAATAATATTCAGTGTTATAGGGATAGAAAGCAAAACAATACTATTTTGATATTAGAAACTTTCTCCCTCTTGGTTGTTAAGAGTTCCTTACGGTAGTTACGATTGATGTGACTTTTAGAGTTGGAGTTTTCAGCCATTTCTTGCATTTTGGTTAACTACTTTTCTTTTTTTGGTTCGTTTGGTTACACGGAAATTTATGATAGAAAGTGAAAGTGAAAGTGAAAGAAAGTGAAGTGAAAGAAAGGAAAATCAAGCATGCATTTGGTTAGCAAAAAAGTTTTTCAAGAAAGTTATAGGAAAATATTATTTTATTAGTTTGGATAGCGTGAAAGGGAAAAGAAAATGATTTACTTATCAAAACTACCCTCATGATTTCAAATATAAAAAAATAAATTAATTTTTAGCAATTAAATAGTAAAATAATGGATTAATAATAATAATTATTATTATTATTTATATTCATATTTAAATTAGACAAACTAAGAAGGACTGCATTTTAGTTGTCAGATTCTTTTTATTTTCCGTTTTCAATAATAATTATTTATATTTATATGTAGAATATAATTCATTTATCATAATATACTCATGTTTTATCATAAAATAATGGATTAATAATAATAATTATTATTATTATTTATATTCATATTTAAATTAGAAAAACTAAGGAGGACTGCATTTTAGTTGCCAGGTTTTTTTATTTTGTGTTTTCTATAATAATTACTTATATTTATATGTAGAATATAGTTCATTTATGATAACATACTCATATTTTATTGAATTATTCAAAATATATCTTTTTTTAAGCTACCTCAAAGATACATTAAATAACTACTCTAGGATAAAAATTGTCATGCAAAAGTAACATATTTTATGGTTCATGTATAATAATTTTATGGTTCATGCATAATTTATCAGTCCCCTTTCATATTTTTTATAAATATGAACCACTTCTATACAATTTTTTTTTTTGCAAAAATCACACTCTATTCAGTTCAAAGCTGTATAGATAGTAAAAAATAAATATTATATTGATTTCATATTATATTGATTTCCATTCATGTGAAATTGTTATGTCATATAAATAATATGATGATTCAAATTAATCTCGATCTTTTCATATTTCTATTGAGATATTGATAAAAATTAATTCAACTCTTAATTTATTTCCAAAAATTAATCAAATTATGTATCCCAATGTATAATAGTTGTTGGAATATTTTCTAAGTCTGAATTTAATAACCATGCTATACACGCTATATTTGTTTTATGTGAAATATATATATATATATATACTACTAATAAAAGTGGATTCATTTTCTAATATTTATATACATTTTAAAACAATTAATTTATTTAAAAAATTCATTACTTAATTTTTCAGTTTCCAATTTTTGCTATTATACACCTTTTTATTCTTAAAGGTTGTACCTTTTAGATTTCAATATTTTTTGATATTTTCATGCCAATACACTTTTACACTTTAGATAGATAGATAGATATTTAATATGAAAAATAATTTTTTTTTTATTTTTTGATTACCAAGTTGTCTTCTTTTAGAAAAGAGTTTCTTTTAAATTCACACACTTATTCATATCAAACACATTTTCTTTCATGGAGAGTTTTGTCAGTTAAAATATATCACCTCTCTATTTATTTATTTATTTATTTATTTATTTTTTTAAAAAAGTACGTGGGATATTTCAATTCTCTAATTTACACACTTAGTCTCTCTCTCTTTCTATCTTTCCATGCAAAAATTTCTCTGCAAAAATTTAGTAGAGGTTTTATTCACGGTCATTTTGAACCCTTACACAAATTTTATTAGCATGAATCAAACTGGTTTTCAACAAAATAAAGTTTTAAAAAATCTATTGATGAATGGTGTGAAAGAAAATATGAACGGTTATGAAAAACGTTAACGGTAAAAACTTCTTATAGTTGAATAGACATATCCTTTCATGAACAGACCTATCCTTTCATGAATAGGTGTGTAGTAGCCTATAAATAGAATGGTAGTCCAATAAAAATAATAAACGTTTTAAATCTTCCACTTTGTTTCTTTTCTAAACTTTGTTCCTTCGTCAATCCAATATATATATATATATATATATATATATATATATATATATATATATATCCTGAATTTATGAACAACATGGCAATGTAAGATTTGATCAATGTTCTTCGACCTGACTATTTTGGAGTCTTTCATAGTCGTGACTCTCCAGAAGGCCAGAAGTAAGTTTCTTACTCTCTTATTTTAATATGTTTTTATTGATATTTTACTGAACTATTATTATTTTATAATACTTTATTTGTACTATTTATATTATGTTATAACAAATTATTTTTGCCTAACTACATTGTGATCCCAACAACCTAAGGCCTCTATATATCTTCTTTTCATATATAATGTGTTTATTGTTCCTGTGTTGATTTTATGTCTAATTCTGTATTTTTTTCGTTTAACTCTTAGGAAGTATTGTTCTTTTGTAGGTTCTCTGCATTGCTTAATTCCCTTCAAAGTATTTATGATTCCAATATGTAATGTCTTTCTAATTGGAAGAGATTTTTTTAAGTATGTTCCATAAAGATTTAGGACAAGAATAGTGCGAAATTAAGAAACACTTTAGGGTTGCATTTAGAATAAAAATGGTATTTAATTTAATCACTTTAATATATATTTATCTGTAATATGTGTATTAAATATATCTATATTTATATCCCTTTTATTTCATATTATTTATATACACTAAAATTAGTTTTTTTTTTAATTTTAAAAGAAAACATGACTTTAAATTTTTGTTTTCTCAAGAAACGTGACTTTTCAAATAATTAAACTCTTGTAACAGACACCTCCTCTATTCTAAAATAATAAATATTTTTGTATCGTCTATATATATATATATATACATATTTTCTATTTTACATTATACACCTTTTGAATTCCTAAACGTAACACCTTTTAGCATTTCAATATTTTTAATATTCCCTGCCAATACAGAACACTTCAAAAGTTACCTTCTTAACTACTAACACCTTGGAGTAAAAAAATCAACACCTATCCTATTATAAAATAAATAATTTATATATTTTGCTCACCAGGAGTTTTTTTAAATTCAAATACCTAAAAGAACATATCTTCTTTTTCATATTAAACACCTTTTCTTTATATAATATCCGATTAAAATACATCGGTTCTCTATTTAAATTATTTTGTATATATTATATTTTTTAATAATTTTTTTTAACGTTCTCTCCTTCTTCAAACCGCAAGACTCCTGAAAGTATATGTCTATTCGATCTTGAATGTATATGTTGATTTGATCGTATAAAAAGGTAAACTGACATTCCAACAACCTAAATTAGTTTCAAACCCTTTTCGTTGGAGACAAATCTTTTATTAGTGTGTAACAAATTACAAATCAAAACCCAATTTAGTATTGATTTATTCCAGAAACTTTACATCATTGTGTTTGCAGAAGCGATATGTTTTCTCAATATAATTTCTTTCTTAATATATATATATATATATATATATATATATCTTTAACTTTTTATTCTTTTATTAATTCCAAAAAATGTGACTCATTCAAAAGTCACATCTTTTTCAATTGGATTTTTATTTTTTATTTTTTTATTGATTAATTCCAAATTAAAGACTCGCTCACCCAATATATCTCTCTTTATATATATAGGGGGGGAAAAAAAAGATTTCAACACAGTAGATGTTTCAATTTGAAGATAACCCTTTAGAAATAGATATTTTTTTAATTAAATTATATATTATAGATGAAAATTTTAAATCATAAAGATTTGAAACAAAAAAGAATAATTCAAAATATAAAAAAATAAATTTATAAATATTTTTCATCACATGCAACACACGTTGATTCTTCTAGTATATATATATATATATATATATATATATATATATGGAGAAACAACTAGGCATAATAAATAAAAGGGTAATTTACACAGACTTCTCTTATGGTTTGCCATAATTACAGGCGGCACCCTTCCTGTTCCGGAAATTACGCGGACCTCCCTTACTTTTTAAAATATCCTATATAGACCTCCCTTATGTGTGACGGACCGTTAAATACACTAACGGACCTGTCAAAATTACTAAAATACCCGCTCTTTGGCATCTGAAATTACTAAATTACCCATCTGGGCTCTCTGCAACGACTTTATTTCTCTTTCCAGTGAATCTGCCGCCGGCGGTAAAGCCAACTTTATTTCTCTTCCCGATGACAAAAAATTCACACAATTTACATACCCTTTTGGAACAAGGTAGCCCTTAAACTCCATAACGCGTGAAATTTTTACAGTGATGGAGTTGCAACATTTTCTAAGATTTATTTCTATAACACATTCATTCAATTTTCACGAAGAAGAAGCATAACCTTAATCTTTACGGGTTTCTGGGTTTTTGCTTCTTCTTCCTCATGACGCAATCTTCTTGAAAATTTGAAAGTTGATTGCCAGTAATTTCTAATCGTTGCAATCTCTAATTTTTACGAGTTTCTGGGTTTTTGATTCATAATATACTGTACAATATATATATATATATATATATATATATATATATATATATATATATATCACACACACAAATTGTGCTTTTTATTAAATGGATGATTATCGAAGCTCTCAAGCGACAACAATGGTGGTGAAAGGAAGGCACAATCGCCGACCACCAAGCCAGACCAAGAGATATATATATATATATTAATGAATTTCCACCACAGCCGACCACTAACCTAGACGAAGATCTCGCCGCCGTGAACCAACACCGTTGTAAACCCAAACTAAGATTATCACTGCCAGCAGCCGTGAACCAATATATCAACATCGTTGCTAACCCAAACCAAGATTATCGCCGGCTGCCATGAACCAAACCTTAACACTGTTGTCTTAATCCCAAACCTCACTGAGTCACTGCCACCATTGCTGCTGTAAATCACGTTGCCTAGATTATCGCCGGCTGCCGTGAACCAAACCTCAACACTGTCGCCTTAACCCCAAACCTCACTGAGTCACTGCCACCATTGCTGTATATCACGTCGCCTAGATTATCGCCAGCTGCCGTGAACCAAACCTCAACACTGTCGCCTTAACCCCAAACCTCACTGAGTCATTGCCACCATTGCTGTAAATCACGTCGCCTAGATTATCACCGGCTGTCGTGAACCAAACCTCAACACTATTGCCTTAACACTGAGTCACTGCCCCATCGCTGTAAATCACGTCGTCGGTGGTGTAGGTTTTTGTCAAATTGAGGTTGGATTGGAGTATTGAGTAAGAAGAAGTTGGATTTGAAACCTAAATCACTTTCTTTCTCTTTGATAGGTAAGTCCCAATCCCAATCACTCGCGTTGGGAGCCTAGCGGGATACTGCGGTTCTATATGTGTATTCAATACATACATACATATATATATATACATACATACATATATATATATTACCTATAATATGTAATTATATAGGGACAGGGGTATTTTAGGGATTTTAGTAAAAATAGTAGATGACGTCATCAATTTCCGTCGTTGACCGCCGTTGACTCTAACAGAAGGGAGGTCCGTGTAGGATATTTTAAAAAAATAGGGGAGGTCCGTGTAATTTCTAGAACAGAAAGGGTGTCGCCTGTAATTATGGCAAACCATTTGGAAGGTCTATGTAAATTACCCTAAATAAAATGACAGTTTTGTGAGGGAAAGTAAACTTTTTTGTGTTTTATGTGGAGAAATATTTTGAAAAAATTTATGAATGCGGGAATCTTACTTTTCCAAAAATTTTCCCTTCCCAGATCACCAAACTCTCACAAATTAATTTTCTTTTCCGTTTCTTTTTTGGTTGGACTTTCTTGCATTCTTCCTATTTCTTTGATCTTTCTTAATTTCTTACGACCACCTCGTCTTGTTTAATGCCTTTACTTTTTTTTTTTGTTTTTGTGGTGCTTTTCCGGTGATCTGACAATGGGTACTGACAATGGGTACTGTGGAGGGGAAAAAACTCCCTCTAATAAGAATATTCCACGTCATCACAAATGTAAATCTATCTTCCAAAGGCCCATCATGCTCAAGCCCAAATTGAGTGTATTTTTAGCCCAAGACCATTGTTATTTGTCTTCCAACCTCCATCAAGGCCGAATCAAGAGGTCATCAGCCCAACTTGTTAATATTTAACATCCGGTCCGTTATTCAAGCCCAGCCGGATCAAAGTATGTTCAGCCCAGTTATTCAAGAATGCACAAGTCCTACCAGTTGAAGGATTTACCATAGAAGGAAAATTCTGAGATACGAAGTTCTGTACAAGGCAAGTTCTATGTATGAAAAATTAGACAATGGAAAGAACTCTATTAGTAAAGAATGTTTATATAGAAAGAATTGGAGGACAAGTAACGCGAGTCCTACCATAATTTTACAATCTTTTGTATATAAATAGAGGCTCAGACCTCCAATAAAGAATACGCTTTTCTATATACTGTTCTTGTTTATTTTTATTGTTTGTTGAGTGAGTTGTTTGATTTTTCTCAATCATTATTGGTTGAGCGGAATTTTGCACCTACACTTTGGCGCCGTTTGTGGGAATCGTATAAAAATATACTCCCACTTGTTCTTCAAATCAAATCCTTAGTCGTATCTGGAATGTCAAACGGAGAGTCAGCAATGAATCAACAAATAGAATTGATGCAAAAGATGCGAGAGGAGTTCTTGCACCAATTCGAGACACTCCGGCAAGCAAACGATATGAGTGTCGCCCAGATAGCTGCGCTTCAACAGCAAACTCATATGCTACACACGACAATGGTCGGGCTAACGCCACAACCACCACCAGGCGATGCTGCAGCACCACCCCCCATCCAGAATTTACCTTCAGTTCACGAGCCTTCGGCCAACGGGACACCACCCAACGGGGCTCGACCTAATGAGGTTCAGCAACAGCAAGGTACGAGGACCGAGACGGTTGCTTCGGACAATCTCCCGCGTCGCACACAGGACGAACAGGCCGAGTCCAGCCATAGGCTCACGGTATGGTCCAATGGCATTCCAGATGGCGCAGGCGTACAAGATGCCTTCGACGAAAAGAAGCTATTAAGAATTCTGACACCAGCCGAGATGGCTACAGAGCACAAGAACTCCCTGGTCAAGACCCCCTTTACTGACGAAGTGTACCTTGTGGAGAGACCAAGGAAGTTCACTATGCCATCCTTTACCCAGTTCGATGGGGCAGGAGACCTCTCTCGGCATCTCGATCATTATGCGCAAAAGATGGCACTGGACGATCATAACGATCCGTGGATGTGTAAGGTTTTTCCTACCAGTTTAACCGGAGCAGCGTTAGAATGGTTCAGGAATAGGCCACACAAGTCTATCCCTGATTATAAGACCTTGTGCACTATGTTCTTAGCCCAGTATTGCGGAAATAAGAAGCAGAAGAAAAGTATCGCCAGCCTTTTCACCATAAGGCAAAGGAAGGGAGAAACTCTGCAAGATTTCTTATCCAGGTTTAACATGGAAGCCTCGGAGATAGCAGATTGCCACCCTGCCACGGCAATCGAAACATTTAAGTTGGCAATGATCCAGGGAACCAAGTTTCACACATCCTTGATCAAATATTCCCCCCCAGATATGCAGACTTTGAACGCTAGGGCACAAATCTACATTCGGTTGGAGGAAAACGTAGCCTACCGTGCACAGCACGCTACCCTCGTCACAATGGAAAACAAGTCTCGAGAGAAAGCTGCAAGCACAAGGATGCAGAAGGTTCCTCATGCCGCCACACAAGTCACCTAAGCGCCTGAGAAGAGGCAAAGGACAGACGACAAGCTTACCCCTCTCCGTACTACCTTAGCACGCCTGTTCCAAGAGAATAAGACGAGGATCGCAACTCCTCAGCCCATGAAACAACCCTTGGAGCAGAGGGACAAAAGCAAACATTGTGCCTACCATAGAGACTATGGGCATACCACCAATGACTGCAGGTCCCTTCAGCGACAGGTAGAAAGCATGATAGCGAAAGGAGAGTTGGTGGAGTATCTCGCCACGAAGGAGTACGTAAAACCTCGGGAGGTTAACCCTCGACGGGTAGAAGGCGGTTAGGTAAAGGTTATCCATGCCATACACGGAAGGTCAGAGGATGATGAAGAGTCTGAAGAGTTGTACAGATCCAGGCTGAGAGAGGCTCATAAGTTACGAAGATTGTTTTCAGTAAACACGGTTGCGCCAGGCAGCATCAACATTGGATTCGGTAACAATGATCTGTCTAGAGTCCAGCGCCCGCATGAAGACCCCTTGGTCATCAGCCTCCTAGTGGCGAATTATATGATCAGGAGGGTGCTGATAGATCCGGGAAGTAGCGCCAACATCATTACAAAAGTAGCCTTCGATCAGCTGGGGGTTTCACCATCGTCTATCAGGCCAACTTCCAGCCCCCTAATGGGGTTTGATGGTACTAAGGTGAATCCGCTTAGGGTGATCGATCTATCCGTTACTGCAGCAAAGAGGACTCTGAAGGAAAACTTCGTCGTGACGGAGATTCATCCATCTTATAACCTCATTATGGGGAGAGGTTGGATCCATCGTATGAACGGAGTCCCCTCTACTCTTCATCAAGTAATGAGGTGTTTATCCCCGGATGGCAGGGAGGTCATCGACCTCTGGGGAGACCAGGTTGCTGCAAAAGAATGTTACATGCTAACGCTATATGAAGCAAAGAAGGCATCGAAATCACCTCAGTCAGAGGCGAATCCCAAAGACGCGATCAAATAGCAGTTACAGTATCCTTTGCCCAAGTATCTCAAGGCAGAGGAAGAAGCCGAGGCCGAAGCACCAACCGAGGAGTCCCTCGAAGCTATAGAGGTAGTCCTCGGAGACCCTCAGAAGGTCACCCACATTGGCTCATCTTGCACAGCCGAAGAGAAGGAAGCATTGATCAGGGTCATTCGGTGCAATTCGGATGTCTTTGCCTGGGATCACTCGGACATGGTAGGGATCGATCCTACGGTTTCATGCCATAGTTTGAGGGTTAACCCAGAATTCAGGCCAGTCAAGCAGAGGCACCGACGGTTCGCACCTGAACGGAATCGCATAATAGCCGAGGAAGTAAATAAACTATTACAAGCATGATTCATTCGAGAGGTGCAATACCCACAATGGCTCTCAAATATAGTAGTCGTTCAAAAGAAGAATGGGAAATGGAGGGTATGCGTAGATTATACCAACCTTAACAAAGCTTGTCCAAAAGATAGCTTCCCTCTGCCCAAGATTGATCAAATGGTGGATGCTACGACAGGTTATGAGAGGCTCATATTCCTCGATGCATACTCCGGCTATAATCAGATTCCCATGAATCCTGAAGATGAGGAGAAAACTGCCTTCATCACAAAGACGGGCACTTACTGCTACAGAATGATGCCCTTCGATCTAAAGAATGCCGGAGCCACCTATCAGCGACTTGTCAATAAAATTTTCAATAATCTACTGGGGAATACAATTGAAGCCTATATCGATGACATGGTGGTCAAAAGTATATGGAAAGAGGATCACCCGAAGCACCTCCAGGAGGTCTTTGATACTCTCAAGAGGTACAATATGAAGCTGAACCCCACCAAGTGCTCATTCGCCGTCTCTTCAAGACAGTTCCTCGGGCACATTGTAAATAAAAGAGGAATAGAAGTAAGCCCATCTCAGGCAAAGGCACTCATACAGAACCAAGAGCCAAAAACCCGCAGGGAAGTGCAAGTTCTAACCGGCCGAATTGCGGCCCTCAGCCGATTCATATCCCGATTATCTGATAAGTATAAACCTTTCTTTGATGCTATTCGATCCAAAAACAAAGATATGTGGGGACCTCAGTAGCAGGAAGCTCTCAATCAATTGAAAAGCTACATGACAAAACCCCCAATCCTTTTTGCTCCAACGCCCGGAGACACTCTCATCCTGTACTTGGCAGTATCAGCTGTAGCAATAAGCGCAGTGTTGATCAAAGAAGGAGGCAAGGTTCAGCACCCAATCTTTTACACAAGCAAAACGATGACGAATGCCGAGACACGGTACAGCAAGACGGAAAAGATAATCCTGGCGTTAATTTATGCCAAGAGGAAACTTCGACATTACTTCGAATCTCACAGCATAGTGGTACTTACAAATCACCCTATACGGGCTATCCTAGCTAAACCAGACTTGTCTGGTCGAATTACAAGATGGGCTATTGAACTTAGCTCTTTTGATATCACCTATGCACCAAAGGTATCTCACAAGAAGCAGTCAGTAGCGGATTTCCTACTGGAGTATGAAGATCAATCTGAGGAGTCGACACTTCAAAAGCCGTACTGGGAGTTACGGGTTGATGGCTCTTCCAACCAGAAAAGGGCAGGGGCCGGGATTGACATCACAACACCCGAGGGTACCAAGCTGCAGCAGTCAATTTGGCTAGATTTCCCAGCTACTAATAACGAGGCCGAGTATGAGGCGTTGCTTACCGGCCTTCGGCTAGCTAAACAGCTACAGGTACGGTGCTTAAAAGTTTTTAGTGACTCACAGCTTGTGATTAATCAAGTGACAGGGCACTATTATCCCAAGGAGGAACGTATGAAGTCATACAAAGATACTGTAGAGAATGCCATTCGGGAGTTCGATCAAATCGAATTCCATCAGGTACCACGAGATGAAAATGCCGAAGCAGATCGATTGGCCGCAGCCGCATCATCTTCAGACGAAGAGTTGATTCGGCTTGTTCCAATCGATGTCCTCGAAGAACCTAGCATTAATCCCCGGCAAGAGGTGATGGTGATCCTGGAAGTTCCACGCGAGCCATGCTGGATTGATCCAATCGAGGCCTAACTCAAGGAGGGAGTTCTCCCAAATCAAAAAGCTGAGGCAAGGAAGCTTAGGCTTACCGCGGCTAAATACTCAATCATCAATAACCAGTTATACCGAAGGTCATTCTCCGGTCCTTATCTCAAGTGTTTAACCCCTACTGAGGCTCTCACAATTCTAAAACAAATTCATAAAGGAGATTGTGGAAATCACTCGGGAGGAAGATCCCTTGCACACAAAATTCTAACCCAAGGCTATTTTTGGCCATACTTGGCTCGGAATGTCGAAGAATACTCAAGAAGATGTGACAAGTGTCAGCGCCATGGTCCAGTAAAGCATCAACCTGCCGAAGGTTTGCACGCCATGGCTAATCCATGGCCGTTCGCCCAATGGGGGATTGATGTAGTAGGACCGTTACCCAAAACCGTGGAAAAAAAGGAGCATGTGCTTCTAGCTACGGATTACTTCACCAAGTGGGTGGAAGCTGAAGCCTTCTCTAGCGTCACCCACGAAGAAGTAAAGCATTTCATTTGGAGCAACATTATTTGCCGGTTTGGGGTACCAAAAGTCATCGTAATGGACAATGGTAAGAACCTCGATAACAGAAGTACAAGAAAGTTCTTTAACGAACATGGAATCCTGCAAAAATTGGCTGCAGTCAGTCATCCACAAGGCAATGGGCAAGCTGAAATAACTAATCGCACGATATTTGGGTGCTTAAAGAAAAAATTGGAGAAATTAAAGACAAAATGGTACGAGAATCTCCCTCAAGTGCTCTGGGCCTATCGAACCACTCCAAGACGACCCACGGGAGAAAACCCATTTGCTATGGCATATGGATCCGAAGCTGTCATTCCTACCGAGTCCATAATCCCAACCCTTCGGACATCCTTGGTACTGGAAGGGAACAATGAGCAACAACTCGAACATAGCCTTGATCTTGTGGACGAAAGGAGAGATGCAGTAGCAATTCGGCTTGCGGCATACCAACAGCAGGTGTGTAACAGTTATAACAAACGCGTCAGATTCAGGAGCTTTGTGGTAGGCGATTGGGTTTTGAAGCAAGAGACAGCTCATGTAAAGAAACTGGAACCTAATTGGACCGGACCCTACAGGGTTATCGAAGTAGTGGGGAAAGGAGCATATCGTTTGGCCGAAGCTGGCGGACGTCCCATTGCGCGTCCTTGGAACGCAATACACCTTAAAAGGTATTTCTATTAGATAAGTTTATCAATTTTGCTACAAATTCTTCACAAATAAGGCTAAGTATGTCCACAGTCAGCCAAACTTTTTTTTTATTTTGCTTCTATATTCAGTACAACTCTACTCTATTCATTTCTTTCTATAAAAATAGGGGCCATACTATTATATGATTATGCAACTTTTATGCATGCGTCGCATTAGGCAATTTTTATGCATGCCAAGTCGCACTATGCAATTAGAAGCAAGCTGTTAAAGAGCATTCGTCACAATGATTTTTAAGGGAAAAAAAAAAAAAAAAACATGAGTTATGGCCTATGGTTAAAATTTTCTATCCCACATCGACAAAAAAGTATGTGCTACATTCTGTTATATATGGGAATATTCAAATAGTTAATTACGGTGTAAGGAGGGCCCACTGGTATTTAAGGCTGTCAAGCTCGATACCAGAGGCATTCCTTACACCGACCTTTTTGACAAAATTTAGTCTATATCCCACATCGGATAGAAATAGAAAAGAAATGCGGTTTATATATGCGTAGTCCACTACATTTGGTTGCCAAGAAGGGAGTACCAATGGAGGAGGAAAGTCTCCAAAGTCAACAAATAGGAAACTTCACAGCTACTGTTACTCGCTTTCTTGGCCTCTTATCATTTTTGAATCCTCGGCCTCATGATAAGTTGTTTGAGAAAAAATATAAACAAACCTCCCCTCAGGCTTAGCGCCGGGGAGTAGTTCATTCGCCTCGGACCCTAAGTGTCCGGCTCCGCAAAAATCTCGCCTCGGACCTTAAGTGTCCGGCTCGGCAAAATCTCCCCTCAGGCTCAGCGCCGGGGAGTAATTAGTTTAATCTCGGACCCTAAGTGTCCGGTTCGGCAAAAATCTCGCCTCGGATCCTAAGTGTCCAGCTCGGCAAAACCTCCCCTCAGGCTCAGCGCCGGGGGGTAGTTCATTCGCCTCGGACCCTAAGTGTCCGGCTCCGCAAAAATCTCGCCTCGGACCTTAAGTGTCCGGCTCGGCAAAATCTCCCCTCAGGCTCAGCGCCGGAGAGTAATTCATTTAACCTCGGACCTTAAGTGTCCGGCTCGGCAAAATCTCCCCTCAGGCTCAGCGCCGGGGAGTAATTCATTTAATCTCGGACCCTAAGTGTTCGGCTCGGTAAAAATCTCGCCTCGGACCCTAAGTGTCCGGCTCGGCAAAACCTCCCCTCAGGCTCTGCGCCAGGGAGTATTTAATTCGCCTCGGATCCTAAGTGTCCGAGACAGCTTCGGACCCTAAGTGTTCTATTCGGCACTATTCCTCCACGACTCAGTGCCGAGGAACAATTCGCCTCGGATCCAAAGTGTCATAGACAGCTTCGGACCCTAAGTGTTCTATTCAGCCCTATTCCTCCACGACTCAGTGCCGAGGAACAATTCGCCTCGGATCCTAAGTGTCCAAGACAGCTTCGGACCCTAAGTGTCCTATTCAACACTATTCCTCCACGACTCAGTGCCGAGGAACAATTCGCCTCGGATCCTAAGTGTCCGAGACAGCTTCAGACCCTAAGTGTCCTATTCAGCAATATTCCTTCACGACTCAGTGCAGAGGAACAATTCGCTTCAGACCTCTGGTGGCTGGATCAGAACTTTTTCCTCCAGATTCCAAGTGTTTAATACCCTATGGATGTGGATATATCATAAGTTCGTCATGATCCACCCCACATCAGGAACACACAAGAAAGAAAGAGTATGTATACGTCTACTGCAGGCAAGTCAAAGGCAAGAAGAGTTCACTTAACAGTTAGATCATTGTCCATATGAATCATCCTGAGATATCAATTAAGCTGTTAAAAGGATCTCTTTCTTCTCACCATCCTTGCTTTTTCTCGGATAGCATCAATCTGAAGCATAAAGACAATGTATTTTGTTTGTCATAAAAACATTACCAGTCAGAAAAGTATGAACAATCTCAAAAGCATACAGCAAAAACAAATCAGGTATTGAAAGCCTAAAACAAAAATTATATTTATTATCCCAAACATACTGTCAATAAAACGAAATACATGGTTCTAGTTCCTCTTCGGATCGAAAGGAGTAGATTCAAAAGCATCTACTACAGTAGGACTTGGGGTAGGAGGAATTGAAGCCGCAGGGGCAGAAGAGCTAGGAGTACCCTTCAGGTGCGCCTTCACTATCTCGGCAAAGCGAATTTCAGCTTCCAAAGCCTGTGGCCCTTCATCATATGGGAAGTGCACCCCCACTTGCTTGTCAAAAGCGTCTGGATCCATCGTCCTGGGGCCTGAGCCCTAGTTATAGCCAGACCGGAACGCTTTAGCATTAGTCAGGTGTGCCAGACAGGAGTAGCGCCCCTGCATTTGCTTCCCCGCCTTGAAGCAAGTAGTAAGAGCCTCGGTCAGGCGTTGAATTTTGGCCTGAAGAGAATCCACCTTAGCCTCAGAGGCAACCAACTGCCTCTTATACACATCCTTGGCTTCAGTAGCTATCTTTAGATTGGTAGAGGCAGTGGTGGCTCTCTTCTCTACATTGTCAAGATCCTTCTCCAGCTTCTTGATGGAGAGGGCTTGGGCTTCAGCAGTGGCGCAGAGGGCCATGGTGTGGTATAGACTCTGTATAATAGAGGAACAAATATGAGCATAAATGGAAACATGAGTAAGCAAGAGTAACATAATTCTGAAGGAGCAATACGAACCTCTATGGCCCGGACCGAGGCAGAGGGGAGTAGTTGTTCCAACCCCGTCTGGCTGATGGCTTCCTCGTCCTTTGGGAGCCACATCTCTCGGGCCACAGCCAGTGCAGCTGAAGGGTCTGTGATAACAGAATCCCCTGAATGCAGGACTAACTTGTCAGCCCTGGTGAAGGAAGGAGTCCAAGGAGCCCCAGTTTCAGCCAGAACAAATGACCTGACTTCATCTTTAGGTTCAGCCTCTTCAGCCTTTTTCCCTATGCTTTTAGAAGGGACATTGCCCTTGCCAGAGGATGGGGGGTTGAGGCGAGATTTCTTCATTGGTGGTTCCTCAGCCTCCACCTCACCCTCGGTAGACCTAATAACGACCAAGGGTTGGGCATCTTCGGTTTTCTTTTTTAAAGCCTCAGCCCTCCGTATCTCCTCCTCAGTCATGGGGAAACTATCAAAGGATGGTAGAGATAGATCCATGAGGTCTACAGTAACAGCACTGAAGGCAATATCCTTGAGGTTTGAAGAAGTTAGCAGGTCCTCGATAGGCGAGGGGTCACTCCAGACTCGTTCCTCAAGAAAAGAAAGTCTGTTCCTGGCTGCGAAGGATGGGAATGTAGCTGAAACAACACCAAGAAACTCATAAGTACGGCGAAACATTAAGACTTGGCAAGGAAAACAGCCAGAACACTTGGTATGAAGGGAGGTTAAGTATTCTATACCTAACTTCCCGAACTTGCGCGGGATGGGGAGCGTAATTGATTGGGGCACGAACCATTTTCCTTTAACTATAACCATCCTTTCTTTCCACTTCTTCTCAGATGAAGGAAGGTTCGTGCATATCCTCTGATGAAGGGTAGAGGTAAAAAAGAAGCGACCAAGCTTGGTCTTATGCTTAGATATATTATAAGTAAGCAGAAGGTCGGCAAAGGTCAAATCCAGAGCCTCTAATTTCCGGCGCACCAACAGTGCCGAAAGGATGCGAAAGAAATTAGGATTTACCTAAAGGGGGGCAAGATCTAACTTGTTGAAAACTAAATGATAGAAGGGGTGAAGAGGGAACCGGAGGGCGCTAAGATGCCCGACCGAAAGAAGCAACTCACTCTCTTTAATTCCCTCGCCGGAGGTAAAATCGGCACCCTCGGGATATTCTACAATTTTTACTCCCTCAGGAATATCAAATTCTTCCATTACCGAAGCAACAGAGAACTTGATGCGGCGAATAAAGATGATTGCTTTTCTCTCTTCATGAGTAAGAACATTATCAGAGCCTGAGGTGGATGTCTCGGCTGGAAGGGGCGAAGTACCTAATTGATTCAACGAAAGACAATCTGTAGAAACCCTAGGAGGGGGAACCCTAATGCGAATGGGGGAAGATGAAGGTGTGGATTCAGAATCCCTAATGTCTATACGTTTGGGAGTAGATGAAGTACTCATAATGAAAGATTGAAGAGAAAGATGCGAAAAAAAACTAACCTGACAAAGCGATGGAATGAAGAACGCAGGAGTGCAGCTAGGGCGAATGTAACTCTTGCAGAATCTTGTACGACGGAGTAATAATGAAAGTCCTCGAACCGTCTTTGAAGCAAAGTAAAAAACCGGTTTCAATTCCCTCTTTAATGGGAGCCGTCACTCAATTAAAAATGAAATTTGGGGCAAAGTGTGGAGGGAAAAAACTCCCTCCAATAAGAATATTCCACGTCATCACAAATGTAAATCTATCTTCCAAAGGCCCGTCATGCTCAAGCCCAAATTAAGTGTATTTTTAGCCCAAGACCATTGTTATTTGTCTTCCAACCTCCATCAAGGCCGAATCAAGAGGTCATCAGCCCAACTTGTTAATATTTAACATCCGGTTCGTTATTCAAGCCCAGCCGGATCAAAGTATGTTCAGCCCAGTTATTCAAGAATGCACAAGTCCTACCAGTTGAAGGATTTACCATATAAGGAAAATTCTGAGATAGGAAGTTCTGTACAAGGCAAGTTCTATGTATGGAAAATTAGACAATGGAAAGAACTCTATTAGTAAAGAATGTTTATATAGAAAGAATTGGAGGACAAGCAACGCGAGTCCTACCATAATTTTACAATCTTTTGTATATAAATAGAGGCTCAGACCTCCAATAAAGAATACGCTTCTCTATATACTGTTCTTGTTTATTTTTATTGTTTGTTGAGTGAGTTGTTTGATTTTTCTCAATCATTATTGGTTGAGCGGAATTTTGCACCTACAGGTACAGTTCAAAATTATGCTTACTTTTGATCAAGTGCTGTTGGAAAAGGTGAATTTCATCCTTCTGATCACGAGACTCGGATATGGGAGACTTGTTGATTTAGGTAAGGATTCTACAATTGGTGATAATGATCTTCTCCTTTTGCCCAATTATTCTAGATCTTCTCCTCTCTGATATTCTCTCACACTATTCCAAATTCTCTCTCTGATATTCTCTCTTCATCTTCCTCTTTCTCTCTCTCTATCTCTAAAATTCTTTGTATTACTACAGTATTGCTCTGTTACATCCACAACACATATATAATGTATTCATCTCTTTCTTCCTGTGCATATACATATGCAAATATAAGATGTTGAAATTGAATATAGGTGCTTCTGATCATCGATGACCTAGAAAGGGAAGGGTGTAATGATCGGGACTCTATGGAAAAGTGTATTAGAGTTGTATCAATAATTTTTTAGTTTATCGCCCAATGGGTTTACAAAGAGATAGAGGTAGACATGGAGAGGAACTATAAGCCAATTATGCCACTCAATCAATAGATTGTTCAATCCAAATTCTAATAGAAGATAGTGTTAATCTACCGAAGCATTTCCAAAAAAGTAAGTAAGAAGACCCGATTTATTGTTTAATTATTTATTCTATAAAAAACTTAACAAATTATTTTATAATATATATATATATATATTATCTTCATGCATGAATAAATGGTAGGATTTACAATTATTCATACATATTTTTACAAGTTTTTATCCGTCTAAAATAAAAAATTATAATAAAACTTATCAAAAATAAATAAATAAATAAATAATTATAATAATGAGATTATTCAAAATAATAATTATTTTTCCTAAAACAGGTAAGCGGGTCATGATAGTTTAACCTAATTTATTTGGACCCAACTCATATTTAACTCCTTATAGGTGGATTGAATATGGATCATAACCTATATCTGACCCGTCCATATTTGACCATATCCAAATCCGACCCAACCCGCCTGTTTGCCGGCCCTAGTTTTGATAAATTACATACTAGTACATCATGTGTCTAAAAACTTTATTGAGATAAGTGTTAAAAAATAACATTGAGTGTGAAAAATCAGTAATGCTTTTATATTATAATAATATATTATATTATATTTTATAGAAGAAGAAATAAAATTGTTGTTTTATAGAATTTGGTTACGTGTATGCAGAAAAGAAGATACTAGGAGTGTCATCGAGCATTTGCGCCAACTCTCAGAAATGTAATATGTCTGAATCTCTTAAAATGAAATACAATTGTTCTTTTTGTTTTTTTTTTTGTTTTCGAACAGAAGTAAATAGATGAATATCAAAATCACGACTTACCTACAATTTTTCTTCTTACTTTTATTCAAAGGGTAAAATACAATTTTTCTTCTTACTTTTATCAAAATCACGACTTACCTATATAAAAAAAAATGTGCAAGAAGCACCCCTATTTTTATTTATTTATTTATTTTTTATAAAGTGCATACAATTCTTTGTATTTTGAAGATTTTTGCAAATTGCTCCTGGTTGCCAATTTTGACCAATTTTCTTTTATAAAAGTCCCAAAATACCCTTAAGGTGATTTTAGGTATTTATTTGTTTAATAAAAATAAAATAATTAATTAAAAACATAAAATATAACATAGGGGTTTTATAAAAAAATTAATTTTTATCATTTATTATATTTAATTTTTAAGATTTTATATTTTCTTAAGGGCAGTTTAGGTATTTTATTCTTCAATTGAAGAGTTGTCCTTACTTGGTCAATTTATAAAATGTTAGGGGTTTTTAAACACCGGGAGGATATTTGCACATTCTATATATAATAGAAATTTTTTTTTTTTTTTCACTGAATAAATAATAAAAGGAAGTGGAGGGGAAAATCAGCTTTTTTTTTTTTTATAATAAATTTATTAAAATAGTTTTCTTTCATTTATTTCTTCAAACAATTATTAAACTCTTTTGATATTTGTGCGAAGAATAGGAACACATTCTGTTCCGAATTTATTATGAAGTAACTTGACATGGTGTAGTGATTGTAATTTATTTAAATAAATGGGTCATTTATGACAAGACTCGTTTAATAATAGGGTAAGGTACGAAACAATACCCTCCTTAGATATAAAAGGTGTAAAAAACACGCTATTAATTTTTTTTTTGCGCAAATAACCTCCTACTGTATTTTTTGATGCAAATTACCCCTAATCAATCATTTTGACAAACTCATTTTTCAAAAAATTCCAAAATACCCTCATAGTCCGGTGAACACCATTTCCAACCAAGGCTTCACCTGTAATACATCCTACCCTGAGAAATTCTTCTATGCAGTGAAATGAGGTGAAGAATGGGTTAGTTATGGCGGCAGCAAAAGTAAGGGCAGCTTGGCAGAGAACAACTAATTGTTGCTTTGTCCAAGAAGATGCCAAAATAGCTCCTAAATTAGCATGCGACCATCAGCATCTTCATCATGCAAACAGGGAGATACAGGACCTGCAAACGCAACAGGTGGGAAAGATAATCCCACAGTAGGTTTCATGCCTCTTCACAGGAACCCTTCATAGTCTAATTTATCCCCTGACTAGAGATGGTGGCTCCATCTGCAACCTAATTATGGATATCAAAGGGGTTTAACAAATGAAAAGTTAAATACCTTGTTATTGTCAACGCTTGGAGTAGTGATGGCTTGGAATGCCGATTTGCAACAGCCCGGTTAGCACAGTGACGGCGAAGGTGAAGGCTGGGTCGGAAATGGTGTTCACCGGACAAGGAGGGCATTTTGGAATTTTTCCAAAAAATGAATTAGTCAAAATGGCTTATTAGGGGTAATTTGCACCAAACAATACACTAGGGGGTTATTTGCATTAAAAAAATAATAATAAAAAAAATAAAAAAATAAAAATTAGTAGGGTGTCTTTTGCACCTTTTGTATTTAAGGAAATATTTTTTTCCACTTAATTCTTAATAATATTTTAAATTAAATTAATCAGGCAACTCATTTATTAACTTTAAGTATAAAATATAAATATAATATTAATACTAATAACAGAGATAATGAAAATATTTGTTTGGTAGAATACAATTATAAAAAGGCAAAATACAATTTTCATATGAATTTTATAGTAATATGTTACGAGTTAATGGGTTCATCTGACAGAATTTAAGTAGACGTCACAATTAATTAAACCAATAAAAATGGATCCACATAATATTATGACGCGAATAGATTGTACTCTTAATTTGACTGTTGGGTCCGTATTTTAAGAGAGAAAATATATATATATATATATATATTATGACACCCAAACTCTGTTTGCTACAATTAAAGAAATTGAGGAAACCCTAGTACTGTAACTGAGATCGGAAGACGAAGTTGTGCTTAAGTGGAAAAGTAATGCTCCAAGGCTCACTGATAGGGTACTTGAACCCTTTCTATGACATATATCGTCCGGGTCCGAGGGACAGTTTTGATGAACGTTATGATATCCGCGATGCCGAAACCGGAATACGATATGCAGCAATGTTCGAAATCGGAGCTACAGATGCTACCACCGTCGTCTATGAAGCCTTCTTTCGCTCCTGGGTCGATGATTTTGAGGATATATTTGTAGCAATGAAGAAGATGAACGTGATCAACAATCTGCGGCGGCAGCAGCAGAGTACGAGAAACTGACTCGAGAAGTTCAAAGGAGTGTCCTGGTCCCTCATCATCCCGACATTCTTGGAATCAAAGCCATATTCACTGATCATATTTATAAGAGTGAGTTCTATGTGGTCATGCCATTCATGGAGTTGGGCTCTCTTGTTCCATCATGACATATAAGTTCAACAATGGTCTGTCCGAGGAATCTATAGCTGTGGTCCTCAAGCAAACCCTAATGGGTCTCTCTCATCTCCATCTAAATGCCCAATTACATAGAGATATCAATGCTGGACACATCTTCTTTAGCCACTATCACGGTATCAAACTCGCCTTCGCCGCCACTGTATACGAACACGACTATGGTAATCACCATCTTCGCAACAGTACTGTTTCAGTCTCCACCGGCTTGGCTGCTGCGCCGGAGGTTTTCTACTCCAATGATAATGATGATAAATACACCCAAAAGGCTGACATATGGCTTATTGGAATCACTGCATTAGAGTTGGCTTATGGTGGAATTCCAGTGTCTGGTCGACGAGGTTTGGAGAAGATGATCAACAAAATTATAAACAAGAAAAAACTACCCCCAAAGAAAGAGAGAGGACTCTCATCTTTCTTCAAACCATTGGTTAAGCCCTGTTGTGGTGGTGGTGGTGGTGGTGCTGCTGCTGCTGATCTGAGTCTGGAATTCTCAGAATGTTTTGGGAAGATGGTGTCAAAGTGTCTGGATACAGAACCGGCGCAGAGGCCCACCACATTTGAGCTTCTAGAGGATGAATTCTTCAAGAATTGCAGCGAGGATGTGAAATACTTTCTGACTAAGTCCACTCCTCTTCCTCATCATTATTATTAATTGCTGTTTAAGTTTGTTCATACTTTGTTTCCATTCTTTGTTGGTTGGTTTTGTTTTTGTTTTCCTTTGTTGAATTTGTCTCATCAAAGTTTTCATTATAGCCTCCTCTAGTCATTACCACTCTTGAATTTGTTCTTTTATTATTATTATTATTATTTTTTACACATGTTTATTCACATGTTAATGCTTGCTTTGCTTCGTCTTCTTCTTACTATTCAACTTTCTTTTCTTGTTTGTGTCAAATATGGTTTAGAAGTGGTGAAAATATAATTTGTTATTAATTAAGCACAAAAGTGCAAGAAATTGAGGTTAGTATAATTATTTGCTTCTAATATAATTAAAGCCACAAAATGATCAACCATTTAATAAAAGTATAGGTAGAAATTCAGGTGAGCATTGTTGCCTGGTTCAACAGTAAAAATGTCTGAGCAAATTAGTGGCACTGTTACAAGTTCAATACTAAGAGCAATCACTTTTTGAAAAAATCTAAGGTTAAGTCTGTCTCAAATCTTCCCTCCTTAAGAACCTGCTGTAAGTTTATAGGTAGAAATTCAGGTTCAAGGACAAGGGAGTTCCAAGGGAAGATGAGAAACGAGCTTACATATGTTGTTTTCTGCATCTTCTGTATTTGGCCAAACATTTGGGATTAGAACAACCTCTTCATCCTAAGAAGAAGTTGGTGTGGAAGATTGAGAAATGGATTGCCTCCTACTTGTATGTGATTACATTGTTGAATTTAACCCCACGTCCCAAAAACTGAAAGATTTGACATCCATTGTGCTAACAACTTTTTAAAAAAATTCCATAGAAATTTCAACAAGTTTTGGTATCTTTGCTTGTTTTCAAGTGATAAATTATTAACCATGATTGACATTTTTTTTTCTTTCTTCTTCCATAAATTGCCATGATTAACCATATGATCAAATATCTACATCAACAATCCAACCAAGAAATCCCAAGCACCAGCAGTCCAAATTGTGCCCTAAAAGAAGCACAGAACAACATTCAGTATTACAGGGATAGAAAAGCCAAGAATACTATTTTGAAGATAGAAAATTTATCCCTCTTGGTTGTTAGACTTCCTTAGGGTTGTTACGATTGATGTTACTTTTTGAGTTGGAGTTTCCAGCCATTTCTTGTATTTTGGTTCACTACTTTTTTTTCTCTTGCATTTTCCGGGGTCTTTCTGCATTTTCTGGTTGGACTTCTTGCATTCTTCCTATTTCTTTGATCTCTCTTAATTTCCTACAACAACCTCGTCTGGTTTATTGTCTTTACTTTCTCTGTTTTTCCATCTGCTCTCGCTGTGCTTTTCTGGCGATCTGACAAGGGGTACAGTTCAAAATTATGCTTACAATTGGTCAAGTGGTGTTGAAGAAGGTGAATTTCAACCCTCTGATCATGAGACTGAGATGGATATGGGAGACTTGTTGATTCAGGTAATGATTCTACAATTCGTGATAATGATCTTCTCCATTTGCCCAATCAGTCTAGATCAACTATGTGCTCATGAGCAAATAGGTAACACTGGTTCTTAGAGCTCTTTAGTCTCTTAAAATACTATAAAATTTTCCAACCATGTAAAGATGGTGATCAGATCTCTGTAAAAGCTCAAAGTGGTCTTGGTTCCTCTGGCTCTTTCAAAGTGGTCTTGGTGGGGTATTTCTTAGGTTGCAAATTACAACATTACTTGGTGTCAGACATTGCTAAGAAGTTGTGGAACAATGAAGGTAGTCAAAATTTTCTTTCAAATGATCATGGGTTCTACTTCTTCCACTTTTTAGGTTTCTTTGATTCATATTTGATGGGTGGTCCTTGGTTTTTTGTTGGTTGTCACCTAATTTTTCAGAGATGGCATCTCAAAATACAACTAAGGGTGCTAGTCTGGAAGTTCCTATCTGGGTTAAAATCTATAATATATACACCTAAAGGTTTAAGTTACATTGCATGCACCATAAAGCCTTTGTATGTTGATGCTTTTTTTATTTTTTATTTCCCCTGAATTATGATGATGCTTTCACCGAGTCTATGTATGCAGCAGCTGAGTTTTGCAAAGATTTGCATTGAGGTGGACTGTAGTTGCACATTTCCTGCATGGAAGATGATGAAGAGCATATCAAAATTCAAGTTGAGTATGTTTAAATGCCTAAGCTTTGTGCCTAGTGTAAGAAATTTGACCACACTTCTCCTCAGTGCCCTATTAGTGTTTCTAAGGTTTGGGTTCCAAAAAAGATTGATGCTCCATCTAAGGCTAAAAGCTCTATTAATGAGTGGGTTACGGTATCTAGAAGAGGAAAGGAAGTGATGGTTGAACCTTACATTTCAGTTGATGTTCCTGCTATTCACACTGAAGCCGAGATTGGAGAACCTTCCAAGCAGTTACCAGTAGATGCTTTAAACCAGACATAATCATGGATTCTATAGTAAAGAAGGCTATTGAAGCCAAGAAAACTTTAGATCAGAATCATCCTATTAATGATCGTGGCTCTAACAGTCAATCAGATGTGCAGTCTAATATAATATGGTTCTCTAGCCAAGAAAACATCATCTCTCAGTCTAATCAATGTGAAGCTTTAGCTCCTATGGATGAAAAAAATTTGATGCAGTAGTTTCTAATCTTGATGCAGGAACGCCTGTTGAAGACCAAGAGGTTATCCTCTCTACTATTAAAGTTTCTGCAAAGCTTTCTAAGTCTTAGAAAAGTCTAAAAAACAGAAGGGCTCAGGTGGAACACCTGAAAATAAACTCATCCTCCCTATCCATTAATTTTGCGAGCTGGAATATTAGAGGTATGAATGAGCCTCTAAAACAAACTGAGATTAGGAATTTGGTTAATCTGTCAAACTTTGTCTGCACTATGAAAACCATATTTAAATCTGCTAATGAAGATAGAATTACTACTTCTCTGTTGACTGGTTGGGGTCTTTTTATCATAACTATTCAAATGCTGAAAATGGCAGAATTTGGATTGACTGGGATCCATCTTTGACTTCTCTTAAAATTTTAAGCTCTTCAGCCCAAATAATTCTATGGGAAGCTTTTGTTGTTCATTCTACTTGGTTGTTTCTTTCTCTCCTTTGCCTATAGTCTGTTCACACTACTAATCTTAACATATATCTGGGTTCATCAAGTTTTTTTGTGCCAAACCATGCTTTTGACATTTAGCAAAAACCATACTTTTGACATTTAGCAAAAAGGACACGATTCCATTTTTTTGCAATTATGTTTGTGTTTTATTTATTTATTTTTATTGTTTTAGTATTGATTTTCTCCTATGTGCCACGTGATTTACTGGGGTTGGATTGATGCTCTCACTTGAACTAGTACCTATTTTGCTCGATTAAGAGACTGTGAATGTGAATGAGTATTTCTCAATGTAATGTTTGAGGATGTGAGCTCAATATAGACTTTTAACAAATACTTGTCATTTACAATATGGATTAATTGCAAAAAAATCCACCAAGGTTCTAGTGGTACCTCCTCAACTTCCTAAAATAAAGGTTGAGAATCCCTACAAACAAGGATGGAGCCGGAGCCGGAGCCGGAGAGAAATCCTCTCTAGTTACTCTCTCATTGGATGCCATCCAGTGAGCCATTGGTGGCTGTGGTTGACTCTTTATTTGCCACATTGTCAAGCTGTTAAAAATATTAACCGAGCTACTTTCTCTTTTACTATAAGTATGAATACCCATATTAAAAAATATTTTATACGTTATACACTGTATCATATACAATATTACTTTATTTCCTTGTTTTTGACTCAAATTCAAAATCCAAAATAATACCACCTAATGTTCTCAAGGAAAACAAAAATCTCAACCACTTCTGTATCCACTTGCCTCTTTAGATGGCAGTCGGCCATCAAAACAACCAGCACCCACAGTCATCGATGGCTTCTTCCCCCACTCTCCCTCTCCTTAAAGGTCTACTTGTTCACATGTACAGTCATATGATGATGGCGTTTTCCCCCACTGCGTGAATGTGTGAATACAGCTGTATGGGATCATTCCTGTCAGGTTGCCGACAAGATATTTTCAAACAGCCTGTAGCTTATTAGTGAATCTTATGCTAAAATGGAGACTATTTATAGGGGTTCTGGACATGGCTTCTTGTATATTTTGCAGGAGGGAGATGGGTGTATCTCAGCCTTGAACCTTCGCTCTCCATATATCTGCTTCAGAGATTTTATACTCCCCCTTCTCTCTAGCTTTGGCTTTCTTATATATGTGTATATACATATGTTCACTCACAAACATACATGCTTCTTAATTATCATCACTAGCAGGGGTTGACATGTAAAATTCAACTGATTAATTTGTTAATTATTTTGTCAACAATACAAGTGTAATTTTGTGCATGTACCTAGCCTTTTATGCTATTCCATATTTCCATGTACATACATTTTGATTATGATTGTTTAATTAATGTGAAAGAAAATGATTTTTGATGAATAGAGTTGGTTTTTTGGTCGAAGCTCAATTTTTTTTTTTTTTGTTATTTAAGAGAAACTCATCATTCGTGGAGAGAGTTATTGACAAAAATACATGTGTTACCAGATAGGCACAAAACAAAAGCACGTCATAACAGCAGCATTGCTGAAAAGTCATTATTAGAAGTGTATAAGCATGGCACATACCGTTTTCAAAACAATAGAATGTACCTGCAACAAAAAACTGTTTTGGATAGCACATTCCCAGAATAATCTGTTTCTTCAACAGCCAGCACCTTTTTATTTATTTATTTTTATATAGTTCTACAGCAAAAGGTGCTTCATTAGAAGCTATAACAACTTAACAGTGCCAAACAGTAACCAAGTTAATTAGTTGCATAATTGCCACATTGCAGTTTGGTGGCCTACCCTGCTAAGAGCCTGTGTTCTATGGTGATGTAGGCTTTCGTTAAGATTTGCTTGCTTGCTTTTGTTTTCAGCTAGATTATCCTCCCAACTCAACAGTTAGCATGTGTTTGAATCTTATCTGACCAGATGATTAATCAGCTTAATATTCTTTTTAATCCATTTTTGTTAACCATTAATGTATGGTATTTGTTTTAATTTTATGGCTTACCCTGCCTTCACTGCATATTTTGTGGACTCCCTTTAGTATCTGATGGGTGGTCATTGAGTATTCATGAGTTATTTAATGTTTAGGAACTGTTTAATTGTTCTCATAAGTTTTTGGAATTGGTATGTGAGATTAAGAGGAAAAATTCATCTCAAAACGCATATGGACTTGGTATATTTATATACGATGAGAGGATTTTAACTGCAAACTTGTATTGTTCTTTCCTTAAATTGAGTTGATGATCTCATAAATCTATGATAGGTAAGTGATATATATGCTCACCGACTCAATCATGGACTCCACTTTTCTTTTTCTTTTTTTGAATGAAATTTTATTAAATAAAACAATTATACAAAAAGAAAAGAGGGCATCCCCTTAAAAAATATAAGGGATCCCATTATTTATTGTTGAGTTCTGCTACAAACACCTGTGAGTTTTTTTTAGTTACTCCCAACATGGACTCTTGTCAGCTTTTAAAAACAACAAAATCACTTTTCTAAGACTTATTCCAATCACTAATCCCCACATCAGGTTGATTGTATAGTTGGTATAACAAAATCGTCAATTATATCATTTTCCTTATTGATTTTTCAGTTCATCTTAAACTTAAAAGTTGTTTAGACATCGAAGGAGTGTCCATAACACATGTACTAGAGAACATGAAATTTTGAAGTATATATATGTATTATATTTCATAATTAGGCTACTACAAATTTGCTAAATTGCTTGCTAATACTGGTGATTTATTTTAATTGATTTTGAGTTAATATTATTTATGCTTCTGGTATTTTTATGTTTATGCAGTAATGGAATGCAAAAGTTGGAAACAAGAAAGCTGGCTAGACGAAGGAAATTAGCAGCAGTGATATCACTTTTGTTAAATATAGGGTATGTCGTAGTATATTGGTGAGTTTCCAACTGGTTTGTTACTTACTGGTGTTATATTGGTGAATTCCAATTTTGAAGTTGAAAATACTAAAGAGACAAGTATTGAAATCAAAAGAAAAGAAACAGGAGAAGTAAGAAGACAACCGAGTGGTGTGGAATTGATTTGTGAAGTGATGAAAGAATTGACAAGTATGATTTGCTCAACACCTTAGTCGGGTCATTGAAGATGATGATTCAGTAAATGAAATGAAGTTTAGACTCAATGAAGAATTGAAGAAGCTGCCAGCCTTAAGCAATGATTGAGCGACACAAAGCAATACTAGCTAGGATTTGTTGGGATAGTTACTTGATTTAAAATTTTCATACAATTGATTATTATTTTTAAGTGAGAACTTGTTATGGTTGGTCATTGGTGTACCATTTATGGAAGGGGCTATATAATATCTCTTATATTTTGGTCAGAATTAGGGATGACAATTGGGTGAGTTTTGGGCTTATGAATAGACGAGTTAATAGTAGGTCAATAATTCATTATCAATTCATTTATGATAGGTGTTAAATGGGTTAGTTAACATACACTGAATCCAATTACTCAAATATTTTTAGATACAAATTGTCAAATTATTTTAATTGTTGAATATAAAAATATATATAAGCAAATATTTTTATATTAAATTTATTAATTTTTTGGTTTCACTTGTTACAATTTTTTTTGAGAGAGAAATGGAGAGGAGAGAGAAACAGGGGAAGAGAATAGGAGGAAGAGAAAATGGGAGAGTTATCATAGAAAAATAAATAAATAAATAGAGAGAGAATAGGAGGAGAGAGAGAGAATAGGGGGGAGAGAGATGGAAATAGAAAATATTAATATTAATAAAGGTTCAATGCCAAAAAAAAAAAAAAAACTTTATAATACACAAAATGTGCAATTACTCCATATTGATTGGAAAATTCTCCTGTTTTTTTTTTTTAATTTGTTCAAACAAGGACAAATCATAATTTTGACAGTAAAATTACTAAATTAACCTTATTTTATCATTACCAAAAAAAAAAAGAAAAAAAAAAGGCAAAATATCAAAATTAACCTTAAATTCATAACTATACTTTATATAATTATAAATACTTCATAAAATAAACCTACTGCTTAATTACGCACCTACCAACCTTATCTTTTATTCTATATCCGTAAATAAACCCAACTATTTATAAAATATTGAGATAACAGTGCTTAACTACTAAGGAATGACATGTTGTATTCGTACTCAAAGTTAAAATTTAAAGAAGAAATATGTAAGTGTAAAAATTTACAGATAAAAACTAAACAAATCCACACAAATGAAAATACTCATACAATTGATCCAAACTTCCTAATATTGCTTTGCGTGGCCTCATCTGAATACAAGAAGTAATTTTCTATTTAATTTTCCCTCTATTTTTTATATTTCATTTTTTTTTTAATGATTTCTATCTATTTATAGCAAAAATTTGTAACTGGTTCTTAAGTTTTTCTCTTGATCTTCTTGAAATGATTAGAATTAGATTGTTGATTTTTAGGAGCGGGTCAAGCAACGTCTTTCTGCTTGGGCTCTCTGGCTTTCCGTTGATATTATGAATTCTTGGGGCTTGCTGATTCCAGGTGCTCTGGAAAATTCTAGAAATTGAAGAAAAAAATATAGAAGTTATAGAATTAGAGAATAATATTTGCAAGAAATATCATGTTTATATATATATATATATATTGAAATAAATAATATTCTAAAACAATTAAAAATGATATACAATGCCAAAATCTCAGTTGACTTACCAAATAAAATACAGTATCATAAAAAAATAAAAAATAAAAAATAAAATGTTGTTTTCTTGGAAACAAATTGCTAAATGGCAATATAGAAATATTTTAAAAAGAAAAATAATATTAAAGAAAAGATTTCCTTGGATAGGTTTTCAAGTATATCCATATAACTCTTGTTACACAAAAATTGTACTTTTGAAATCTCTAAAAAAAAAAAAGACACCACCAACTGCTATTTTTCATCATATTTATTCAATAGGGGGCAATTTGCTTAAAAGATGGATAATATCGGAGTTATATGCACACTTTTTCTTTTTTCTTTTTTTAATTTTTAATAGGGGTATTTTTTTTTCACATTTTTTATATAATGAGGGAATTTTGTAGACTTAACCCTATTAATAATATTAGAACACCTACACTTCCAGTAATATTTTTACTATTATGATTGTTGAATAACAAAAAAAAAAAATTGTTTTTACATTAATTTTTATTTTATTTTATTTCAAACGTTACAATTATTTATTTATTTTATTTTATTTTTTTTATGACAAATAAAGGAGAGAAAGCAGAAGGAAAAAAAAAAAAAAAAAAAAAAAAAAAAAAAAAAAACAAAGAATTTGTTTGAGCGGTTAAGATGGGTACCCACTTTTAACCCACCATTGACCCTTGAATTGAATGAGTACCTACTTTTTACCCATTATTGACTTACTCACTTAAATTTTGGTACCCAAATGATTTAATTTTACTCTTAGACGATTTAATAGGTTTAGGCTTAAATTACCACTCTAATCAAAATATATATAAGAGATTTATGAATGGTTTCTGCCAAATTAATGACTGATTTAATGATTGCAACATTAGATATTCTATTATGTTTCGTTTATGTTTTGCAAACATGCTGGCACTATGTTTCAAGGTTAAAAATTTTATTTTTACTTTAATGTAATAAACAATACTTATTATCCTAAATTCTAACAAAAATTGAATTTTCCTTCAAATACAGAAAAAAAAAAATAAAAATAAAAATGGGCGGAAAGGGATTTTGCGGGCCCCGCCGGGGGGGGGGGAGAGGACGTGGGAGAGGAGAAAAGAAAAGAGAAGACCAAATGTAGAAGAGAGAAAGAAGAATGGTCCATTTATTTTATGTAAAAAGGGGCATTTTAGTAATTTAGCAAATAGTCTTTTCTAGCTTAGAAAAAATCATGTGCTCTATCAATCGTAATATTACTTATTGTTATAATACATATGGGCTCCACAATCTTTAATGCAATGTCAATAGATGCATTGAGGTTGTGAATTGTAAAGCAACTCGATCAATTGTGGTGATGGCGTCGATTACTGAAGAGAAAAATGAACTTAAAACTATTGGTGCATATGATGGCTATTGTCGGTTTCATCCCCTATAAATAGAGATAATGCTGTATTATATTGAAACACTTGAATGAAAAGAATTAAATCATAATAGATTTCTCTCTTCCTTGTTTGCAATTTTCTTTCGCCTTAGATTATATTTTTCTTATATTTACAACACGTTATCAGTCCGAGCTCTAACCATCTGAGACTTGAAAAAGAAGCTCTACCTCCTTCTTTCTATCTCAACTCTATATATCTATTTTGTGATATTAGTTTTGATAGATTGTTGGGTTTGCTTGCTTCACCAAAGATTATTGTATTTCTCATTCCAAATGATAAGAAAATTTTATTTATTTCTGCCTTTATTATTTAATGATCGGTTTAACCGCATTTATCAATTAATGATGTAACGACCCACTCCACCACATGGTATGATATTGTCCGCTTTGAGCCTGAGCCCGCACGGTTTTACTCTTGGACTTCACCCCAAAAGGCCTCATACCAATTGGAGGTGACACACTTACATATAAGCACTTCATCTTTCCTCTACCCAGGCGATGTGGGACTGTGCACCCGTAACTCGCCAGTGTGGTAGCCTGACAGTGTCTCTCGCACCCGCCCACGGCATACCCGCCCACGGCACACCCGTCCACAAGGTCATCACAATCCACCCCCCTTGGAGGCCCGACGTCCCCGTCGGCACACTTCCGGCTGGGTCAGGCTTTGATACCATTTGTAACGACCCACTCCACCACATGGTATGATATTGTCCGCTTTGAGCCTGAACCCGCACGGTTTTGCTCTTGGACTTCACCCCAAAAGGCCTCATACTAATTGGAGGTGACACACTTACATATAAGTACTTCACCTTTCCTTTACCCAGCCGATGTGGGACTGTGCACCCGTAGCTCGCCAGTGTGGTAGCCTGACAGTGTCTCTCGCACTCGCCCACGGCACACCCGCCCACAAGGTTATCATAAATGATTTAACGGCCGGTTTCACGGTCTTTATTACTTAAATTATAATAGTTCATATTGTTTTTACTTAATGTCATTTTATTATTAAAATATACGCTTATTTTTATACTATGCTAGAATTGTGTTGTTATTACATCTAGTTATTATGAAAATGTCGAACTTGACAAAGCTAGACTTCGTGGCTCTGGACATTTCTGGCAAAAATTATTTATTTTGGATTCTGGATGCTCAAATCTATCTAGATGCCATAGGTCTTGGAATCACAATTCAAGAAAAAAATGATGCATCGTTACAAGATAAGGCAAATGCCATGATTTTTCTTCGTCGCCATATTAGTGAGGAACTGAAAACTGAATACCCCACTAAAAGAGATCCATTGAATTTGTGAAAAAATTTGAAAGAAAGATACGATCATCAGAAAAATGTTATCCTCCCAAAAGCTCGAGTTGATTGGCAGGAGTGCGGTTGTAGGATTTCAAAACTGTGGCTGAATATAATTTAGCTCTATTTAAAATCAGCTTTACGCTAAAATTATGTGGTGATATTATCACTAATGAACTCCTATTGGAAAAAACATAAACCATATTTCACGCCTCGAATGTGCTTTTACAGTAACAATATTGAGAGCGTAGATTTGCAAAATATTAAGAGCTAATATCATGTTTACTTGTGGCTGAGCAAAATAATGAGCTTTTGTTGAGAAACCATCAGTCTCGTCCAACTGGATCGACACCGATCCATGAAACATACGTTACCTCGCTTTGTAGACGAGGACGTGGGCATAGACGTAGACGTGGGCGTGGTAGTGATTATGGCCGTGGTAGCCGAAATTGCAATGAATATGGTCGTGGTAATTGAAATGGTTATAATGGCGAATATGGTCGTGAAAATTATCAATCCTCAAATTCTAATAATCAGATATTCACACCATATCCCTAGAAAAGGAATTATAATGAAAATGAGAAAAATATGGCCAAACTTCAAAGACAGTTACAAATATTTGTTATCGGTATGGAATGACATGGTATTGACAAAGTATCTGTTGTACGCCTAAACACTTGGCTGATCTTTACTAAGCCTAACTGAAAAAAAAGGGAAAAAAAATAGAAATGAATTTCATTGATTTCAATGAGCCAGTGGATATCACAAATCTGGACATGTTAAATTTCTTTGAGGATAGTGATGGAAAAATTGACCACTTGTGGAAATGTCCACACCAATTAAACTCTACTTTCTTTTGTCATGTCATCGTTAGTCTTTATTTTGTTATTGTTATTTTTGTTGTTGTTTGTTATTTGTTATTGTGCTTGTACAAAAGTTTCTTCAGTAACATTTGAATTAAAAGTTTCTTTTGTCATCTTTGTATTAAAGTTTTTGTTGTTATAAAGTCTAAATATGAATTTTGCATGATATATATAGGCATGGATCTATCAATTGCATTAGTTAATGGCGATGATATATGTCTTACAGATAGTGGAACAACACACACAATTTTTTGAGATAAGAAATATTTTTCCCACTTAACATTGACTGAGGCCAGTGTTAGTACAATTTCAGGTCCCACAAATTTAATTGAAGGCTCCGGAAAAGCTGATATTGTTTTACTACGTGGGACAATAATACACATTGATAAGGACTTATATTATACTAGATCTCGAAAAAATTTGTTGAGCTTTAAAGACTTATGTCAAAATGGGTATCATATTGAGACCACGAATAAAGGAAATATGGAATATCTCTGCATTACTTCTAAAAAGCATGTACTTGAAAAATTTCCTGTTTTCTCTTCTGGGTTACACTTTACAACGATCAGGACAGTTGAGTCAAATGCTGTGACACACCTAAAATCTTATGAATCAAAACTTTTTGTGCTTTGGCATGATCGACTTGGTCACCCGGGGAATACAATGATGTGTCGAATTATTGAAAATTTACATGGGCACCCACTAAAGGATCAAAAAATCATTTTATCAAATAATCATCTATGTATCGCCTACTTACAAGTCAAGTTGATTATTAGACCATTCCCTTCAAAAGTCATTTTTGAAACCCCATCTATTTACAACGAATTCACGGGGATATATGTGGCCCAATTCATCCACCTTGCGGACCATTTCGCTATTTTATGGTCTTAATTGATGTCTAAACACGGTGGTCACATGTTTGTTTGCTTTCTACTTGTAATGTTACATTTGCTAGACTTCTTGCTTAAATTATCAAATTACAGGCACACTTTCCTGATTATCCAATTAAGATAATCCGTCTTGATAATGCCGCTGAATTTTCTTCTAAAGCTTTTGATGACTATTGCATATCGGTTGGAATTAGTGTTGAACATCCTATCGCACACACTCATACTTAAAATGGTTTGGCATAATCTTTTATTAAAAGACTTCAGTTCATTGGTCGACATTTACTTATGCATACAAAATTACCTGTTTCTACTTGGGGACATGCCATATTACATGTTGTATCATTAGTTCGCATACAACCAACTGCTTACCATAAATTTTCACCATTACAACTTGTATTTGGACAATAACCATATATCACTCACATACGAGTTTTTGGTTGTGCCGTATATGTTCCTATTGCACCACCACAACGCACTAAAATGAGTCCTCAATGTAGACTTGGAATATATATTGGTTTTGATTCTCCTTCTATCATTAGATATCTTGAGCCCCTGACAAGTGATGTATTTAAAGCACGATTTGTTGACTGTCATTTTGATGAGGTTGTTTTCTCACTATTAGGGGGAGAAAAGAAAATTTCTGAAAGGCATAATGAGATCACCTGGAATGCCTCAACATTATCTCATTTTGATCCTTGCACAAATTAATGTGAAAAAGAAGTTCAGAGGATTATATATTTGTAAAATATTGCAAATCAATTACCTGATGTATTTACTGATACAAAGAAGGTAATAAAATCACATGTACCGGCTGCAAATGTTCTAGCAAAAATTGATGTCCCCGTGGGACAATCTGTTAATGTTACAGCAAATGCATCTAGAATACAGCTGAAATGTGAAAGACCAGTTGGTGCAAAAGATGTTGGTCTTCGCAAGAAGAAAACACAAATAAAAGTTGGTGCTCTTGAAAAGGCCACAAAAGGAGCAATAGAAGTTATTGATAAATTTGGAATTATAGCCCTTGATGAGGTCCAAGTGCCTAAAACTAATGAAATGATAAGCCTTAATGAGGCAAAGATTGTAAATGATAATAATGTGACCCTTGATGAGGCACATACCCTTGATGAGGCAATGATACCTAAAAATGATGAGATTTCATTAAATTATGAAATAAGGTGGAATAGAAATGAAATTGTTGTCGACAACATATTCTCATATTCCGTTGTTCTTGATATTGAAAATGAGGATCCGGAATCTCGAAACGTCGAGGAATGTCGACGAAGAAATGATTGGTTGAAATGGAAAGAAGCAATACAGGTAGAGCTAAGTTCATTAGCTAAACGAGAAGTATTTGGACCAGTCGTCCAAACACACGAGGGTGTTGAGCCTGTTGGATACAAATGGGGATTTGCACGCAAACGTAATGAGAAAAATGAAATTGTGAGATACAAAGCTCGACTGGTAGCTCAAGGTTTTTCACAGAGACCTGGTATTGATTATGATGAAACATATCCGATAATGGATGCAAAAACTTTTAGATTCATAATACATTTGGCAGTCACAGAAAGATTGCATATGTATCTAATGGACGTGGTAACGGCATACTTATATGGATCACTAGATAATGATATTTACATGAAGATTCCCGACGGTTTCAAAATGCCAGAAACAAAAGATTGAAACAATTGGGGCGTATGTGGTACAATTGCCTCAACGAGTATTTAATAAAAGAAGGGTATGTGAATAATAATCTTTGTCTATGTTTTTTTATTAACAAAACAAAATCAGGTTTTGCTATTGTTGCAGTATATATTGATGATTTGAATCTGGTGGGAACCTCTGAAGAGCTTTTACAGACTGTCATTTATTTAAAGAAAGAATTCGAGATGAAAGATCTCGGAAAGACAACTTTTTGTCTTGGACTTCAAATTGAACATTTATCAGGAGGAATCCACATCCACTAGTTAACATATACAGAGAAGATTCTGAAGCATTTTTATATGGATAATGTAACGACCCACTCCACCACATGGTATGATATTGTCCGCTTTGGGCCTGAGCTCGCACGGTTTTGCTTTTGGGTTTTACCCCAAAAGGTCTTATACTAATTGGAAATGACACACTTACATATAAGCACTTCACATTTCCTTTTTCCAGGCGATGTGGGATTGTGTACCTGTAACTCGCCAGTGTGGTAGCCTGACAGTGTCTCTTGCACCCGCCCACTGCACACCCGCCCACAAGGTCATCACAATCCACCCCCCTTGGAGGCCCGATGTCCCCGTCGACACACTTCCGGCTGGGTCAAGGTCATCACAAAATCGTGCGGGCTCAGGCCCAAAGCGGACAATATCATACCATGTGGTGGAGTGGGTCGTTACAGATAAAGCCCATCCCTTGAGCTCACCAATAGTTGTCCGATCACTTGATGTTAAAAAATATCTTTTTCGACCTCCAGAAGATAATGAGGAACTCCTTGGTCCAGAAGTACCATATCTTAGTACAATTGGTGCTCTTATGTATCTTGTAAATTGCACACAACCTGATATTGCTTTTTCAGTCAACTTATTAGCAAGATACAGTTCTACACCAACCCGTAGACATTGGAATGAATTCAAACATATATTGTGATATACAACAATTGATATGGGATTGTTTTATTCTAAAGAATCAAAATCCCAGTTAATTGGATATGTAGATGATGGTTATCTCTTTGACCTACATCAAGCTCGATCACAAACAGGGTATGTGTTTACTTGTGGAAACACTGCTATCTCATGGTGCTATATGAAACAGACAATGATTGCCACTTCTTCAAATCATTCTGAGATACTCGCAATTCATGAGGCCAGCATGGAATGCATTTGGTTATGATTCATTCCATCATATTAGATTAACATATGGCCTCTCATCAACAACAGATAGCCCCACAATATTATATGAAGATAATGTTGCATGCATTGCACAGATGAAAGAGGGTTATATCAAAAGTGACAGAACGAAACACATCTCACCAAAATTCTTTTTCGCACATGAACGCCAAAAGAATGGTGAAATTGATATTCAGCAAATACGTTCATGTAAAAATTTAGTAGACCTGTTTACTAAGGCACTGCCAACCATGGCATTCAAGAAATTGGTACACAACATTGGGATGCAACAACTTAAAGATCTTTGCCATTGATGAGGGGGAGAACTTAAAAAGGTATTGACATTTACTGTACTATTTTTCCTTCGCTCAGGTTTTATCCCAATGGGTTTTCCTAACAATGTTTTAATGAGGCAGTTTTAAACCACACAATACTTTTTCTAGACACACAAGAATATTATACTCTTTTTCCTTCGCTCAGGTTTTGTCCCAATCGGTTTTCCTGATAAGGTTTTAACGAGGCATATTCTTAGTATAGCATTGTGGACCCTAAGGGGGAGTGTTCTAATACCTGTGGGCTCCACAATCTTTAATGCAATGTCAGTACATGGGTTGAGGTTGTGAATTGTAAAGCAACCTGATCAATTGTGATGATGGCGCCGATAACTGAAGAGAAGAAAGAACTTAAAACTATTAGTGCATATGATGGCTATAGTTGGTTTCATCCCCTATAAATAGGGGTAATGCTGTATTGTATTGAAACACTTGAAAGAAAAGAATTAAGTCATAGTAGATTTCTCTCTTCTTTGTTTGCAGTTCCCTTTCACCTTAGATTATATTTTTTCTTATATTTACCACACTTATAAAGTAGTTTTAAGTAGAATAAATTTTAAACATGACATCATCAAAATAAAATGGATGTTTATGTTATTTAAAATTTACAAGAAATGGCTTTTTGTCCTTTAGTATTTAGTATGTTTAGTCCGAGGAAATAAATCATTACTCTTATATGAAATTGGTCTCACCTACTTTTAAAAATTTCTCTCAACAAAATGTTATATTGATTTTCATTATACGGACAAACCAATAATTTGGGGTCTATTTGGTAATTAACTTTGTTTCGTGCTTTTGTTTTGACCGGAAACAATAATCGGAAACATCTTTGGCAACGTTATATTTGTTGCCAGGAAAACATGTTTGATAAAAAAGTTTTGCAAGTTAAAAAAATAAAAATGGCCGATTAAAAATGTTATTTAAGAGTTTTTATTTTTATTTTTTTTGGATTTTGTTCATCGCTACAATGTTTTTGCTACAGTGAAGAACAACGGGAAACACCAATTTAGTACTTCTGGTTTTGGCCTTTTTTAAGAATCGTCTTGGTACTATACAAATCGCAGTGAATATTATCAAACACATTTCTATATTTTGCTTGGCTACAGTACAACTGTTCGAAGCAAAAAATACGAATTGAAACGGTTGCCAAACAAAGCCTTGGTGTACCGGGCTCACCCAATATCTTTCACGTCATTGGACACAATGGTTTGGCTCAAAGATGAATTGGGTGCCATGCTTTGGATGAACCAACACATTTGGATTTTTTACTACCGGTTTGGGCTCATTAATATACAATTGAGTTCTGAAATGTTCTAATTAACGGATTGATCCAATTCCTAAGACCTATACAATTTCAATCCCATAAAGCCCAGCCCATCTTTTTGAGAAGCTGGGTCAAGAAAACAACTATGACATTCCGAATTTTCACAAACCCGGATAGTCAATGTGACCCGAAGGTTGACCCGATAACGGATCCGGAATGCGGAAGCGAAAAGGATGAAAAAAGACCAAGTATGCCCCCAAAGGCAAAATGGTCATTTCACATGGAAACAAAGTCTCGAAAGATGTACGTCATCTCTAAGACTTAAACATGACTTCCTATGAAGTCGCGGAACTTAAAAGAGGACAAAATGCGGAAGTGACATTTTAAAAAGGGACAAGTTTAGCCCTATGGGCAAAATGATAATTTTTATAAAGTTATGGGTGCTACCGAGCACACCGTTGGATAGACAGCGAAAAATCAACAAAGATAGACTCAAGAATCACTTGATTCGGAGTCCGGATGGAAGAAAAAAGGCAAAAACAAAATCGGGCGTCGTCGTATATAAATTAGACACGTCATTCACTAATAGTGAGTCCCCTATTGAATACACTACATAACAACAAAACGAAAATGCGCTCTCTCCCATTTTCAAAGTTCTCCCTCCAAGAATCAAGATTATTCTTTCTGTCATTCAAGGTTTGTCTTTAATGGAGGAAACTCCCATATCCATAGTGGATGCAAGGATTGTGAAGCAGTATGTAATCCAAGAATGGATAGGCACAGACGTAATTGCCAATGTATACATGGTGGCGGCAGCGGTGGTTGATCAGCCTTAGGCGTCGGAATCCCAAGAAGCAGATGATGAGTTTGTTGCAGTAAAATGGCTTCAACCCGGTGTAGGAAACCAAAGTATTCTCAGAAATGTTGCATAAAAGAACAACAGGGTTGGAGCTCACCTGAATATCTTGGACATACAAAAGCACAGTCGTGCCCGAGAATGGTCGATTTCATGTTATCATGCCACACGTGGAAAGTGGGACTCTGCGAACCCTAATCAAAATCAAATTCCCTTGCGGTTTGCGGAACAGTACCTGGGTGTGGTGCTACTGGAGACTCTCAGGGTCTATTTGCTATTCACAGAACTAACTCTGTGCAAGAATTTCTTCATGCAGGACACATCTTCTACAGTAAGCGTGCAAGCATACAAGTGGGTTTTGCAGTTACGCTTTATTCTCTCTGGGATGATCCGCCATCCCCTCTTTCTTATGATGTATGGGGCAAACCACCTGAAGTTATCGTCTATGGTAAACAACACTCTCGAAAATCCGAAATGTGGCTACTGGGGCTCACTGTCGTGGAACTTGCGTATGGGTCCCTTCTGTTCAAAGATCAATGTCCTTTAGAAAAACTTTGTTAGGAACAAGGTTGTTAAAATCGGAATTCTACGTAGAATCGTTTTGGGTTTCGTAAAATTGAAATCGTAGAATCGAATTGTAAATCGTAAGATTCTACCAATTTGTAAAAAATAAAAAAAATAAAAAAATTCAAAATACTTTTTAAAACAATATTGTTTGTAAAATATAGCAAGAATAAAGCCAAAACACAAAAAATTGAGACATAAACAGAACAAAAAAGAACACAAAACAGAAATCCTCAAAATCATCATCACCAAGTAGTTACAGATTCACGTATGGACTATGGAGTATGGACCAAGTAGTTATTAATATGTTTATGATTCAAAACAAATCACAACACAGCAATAAAAATGAAGTCTTTCTTTATTTTTATTTTAAAATTGACAAAGAACAGGTGGAAAAATAAAATTCTTTGTATTCCTTGTACTGAAAAAGAAAGGAAAAAAAAAAAGAGAAATTAAGAAGAATAAAACAAAATAGAAGAAATTTTTGAAATTTTAAACGATACTTTTGAAATTCAGAGTTGATCGTCTCTACGTTTGAAGTTCGTTTCTTTGTTTTTTAATTTTTTTAATTTTAATTTTTTTATGTAATTAGACTAAAGAGTTGGACTTTAGATTTAATATGATTAAATTTATTAATCCAAAATTAATAGTAGGCCAAATAAATTCAGAAGAAGAACAAAATAACACGATTTAGTATAATCGGTAGGATCATAAGATTCTATGAGATTCTACAATCATACTTCAGATTTTACAGATCCTACTTAGATTCTACTTTCCATAGATTTTAGATGGGATCGAAATCGTTTTGGCAATTTAGGATCGCATAATTGTAAGATTTTAAGATCCTGAATCGGGATTTTAACAACCATGGTTAGTAAGATTGTGAAGAAGAATATTGCCCATGGTTGTCAAAATCGCGATTCTGAGTCGTAGAATCGTACGATTCTAAGACTCAGAACTCAAAATCGAGTCAAATCGCAGCAGAATCGTTCAATTAATAGAATCAGGGGTAGAATTGGTAGAATCGGGGGTAGAATCGTAGAATCGAAGGTAGAATCGTACGATTCTACCGATTCTACGAAATTAGTTGTTTGGGCCTTTATTTTTGGGCTTTCTTTTATTTTTTGGTTGGTATCTTCTGGGCTACAAAATAAAAGAGGCCTGGCCCAAGTGCAGTATACAAAGTTAAATTTTTATTCTATAAAATATTAATTATTTTTTATTAGTGGCAGAAAAAGAAATATATATATGTATATATATCAATTATTTTTACCATGCATATTGATGTTTCATAATATATTTTTGTGTTTAATTATAAAAAATTAAAATGATCAATTTTATCTCAAGGATGCATATTCGTGACTAACAGGTTTAGACAAATTTTGGTTTCATTTGACTAATTTTTTTTGAAGGCTTATCATATATATTAAAAATTAAAAATAATTTAAAAGCTTAAAAAACTTGACGAATATGCCAGCCAATGTATAATCTTGTAGTCTAAACTGATAATAGAATGAGATCAAGTTAACGTGTGGTTCATATTTTGTTGTGCTAACTCTTGATTAATTTCATACTTGTGACTAATAAAGTTACATACACCGTAACATTTGGATTGGTGGACAAAAAGGTCTTTTTATTTCTTCAGTTTTCGAAAAAAAAAAAAAAAAAGGTTTACTTTTGATATGTAATTTTATTTTCTAACTTTGGAGATGGATGGGTTAAGATTTGAGATTTGTAAATTCATGTTATTTTGAGCTAAATTCTCTTTTGTTTATATTCGGACTTTGAAATATTGTTAGGATTTGAGATTTGTGAACTCATATATATGTAATATTGTATGTTTTGGCCTCATTTTTGTTATATTTTACAGATCTTGTTGTTTAAGAAGTTAGTTTCAATTGTATTTCACAATTTGGTAGAATCTTACGATGCACGATCCGATTCTACGGAGCCCAAAACGATTCTGCCTAGAATCCTTATTTTAACAACCTTGATACTGCCCAAGAAGGGGAAGACCAAGGCTTCACTGAATTCTTTGATTCCGAATTGGATGAACAAGTCCTCCTCTAGGCACTCCAACGTATTCGGTGACATGATTGCCCAGTGTCTCAATCCGGATCCACAACAAAGACCCGATGTATCGCTCAGAGTAGTGGATATGGACTATTTTGCAGCCATGGTGAGGTAAAAAGTAGATTGGAACTTCCCTTTTACATTGTATTTGTATGTTTGGACCTTCCTTGATTTGTCCTGAATTTTGCAGTCCTCATACAAACTGTTTAAAATTGAAAATGTAAATCTATAACAACAGTTAATCAAATGCTATAACATTCTTTCTTTACTACTTCAATTTATGTTAATTTTGGTCTAAAATTTTAATTGAGGTTCAGTCTTTTCTATTTTCTTTTTAATATTCTTTATAGATTAGCCCACACCCAACCTGCACCCATAAACCCTAGCCTGCCTAGAAACGAGCACCTTAAACCTCACAGAGTTCAATCTATGTCTGGTCGATATATATTATGCAGTTCGGTCCAGGTCTAGCTACCATGTACCAAACCCTATACACGAACAATTGAGCTCCCTACTTCAGAGATCATTCTGTGCAATGAACTACCAGTTAGGTAGGCCGAGATACTGAAATGAACATTAACAATGAATTTTACAAAAAATAGATCAGTCCAGAACAATCACATCAAGCTAGACATTGCCACATCCTTGGTAGCAACATATGACACTCTAGCTCGACATCGGAAGGCATTGAGTCGATGTATTTAAATCAGATTCGAAAAGAGTGAAGAACATAGACACGCATCCAGATCCAATAAATATCAAACTCACAACATAACTATGGGCTAATAATGCTCTTAGACAGAGACTGGTGTCCACCCATCAATCAGGGTAGTTCCTACAATAAGCCAGAAATTTTTGGACCTCTTACATCTAGATGGAAGCTGTTATATTATCATATAAACACAAGAAGCTAGGAATTAGTCAGATAGTTATGGGTTACTTATGTTAATCAAATACGGAGTATTAGATGTTATATACTACCTTTTATGCACTATCCCACCCCATGCCTAGCTTTTGTTCCCTTAAAACATTTAACCATCTGAAGTTGTCTGAAAACAAAAGCAATTTAACAATCACTATGGATCCCAGTACTTTTAAAATCATAAAGCAAATGTATGGATAGAAATGTCATGTTTTGGAACTTAGAAATTTATTCCTGTATTTTATAGAAAAATTACAATAAGGGACGGCAACTTGGCCAGGAAACTAGGTCACAGAGTGAATGTATTATTTTATGTGGTTGAAAATTGAAATAGCTTAAATCTAGCAACTTATGTAGTGCATGTAGTTATGTGTAAACAATACTTAAAGACCTTTTTTTTTTTTTTGTGACTGGAAAAAAAAAAAAGTTGGATTTCTTGGAAATTAATTTATGGAAAGGAAATGTGATGAGCAATGGACCAATGGTGAAAAATGGTGACGATAATAATGATAATGATGACATAAGCACATGGGTTTGGGCCTGAATTGGGCCAGACGATATTGAGGTTAGTTTATTTCAAATAGGTCCAGGGGAGGCCCATCAAATGGCTATGGTGACCAAATCTTAGTAACATCTCATGGGGGCTCCTGTTTTATTTTATTTAATTTCTAAAAGTTATTTCTCATTTCTTACTGTCTCCTGCTGAAATTGGGCACAGATTATTGTCTCTCATCTGCTAACACAATTTAATTTGTCTCCCTTTTAATATTGTTATAGCAATGATCCAATTGATATGATGACTAAGATAATTCTTATTGACAAGTTATGATTTGTATAGAATTTTCTACAATCTTTTAGAATGTTAGTTTTATAATTTTTAGTATACTATTAGGTAAAAGTATCAGTATACTTTGAATGAAATTTTGAAATATTCTTATGATAGTTTTGGAAAATTAGTGTGAGCAATTCAATTGTAACAATATTCATCGTCTATTGAGGAGGTGAAAAGTTATAAATAAGGGTGATAATAATAGTGTATGCCAACTAAAGTTGGAAAAGAAAATGTGAGAATTTTTTTTGTTTTCATCGTCTGACAGTTGTTGATGCAAGCCACCTAGAGAAACCAACTTGATTATAAGCAAGTTGTCACTTGAGTCGATTTGAAAGCATACGGGCTTTCAAATGAAAGAATTAAATACATAGGTTTATCAAGAAGATTTTATCGTGAATGAAATTAAACTTGCTTATGGGGTATTAGATGTTATATACTACCTTTTCTGCACTCTCTTGATCTATGATCCCACCCCATGCCTAGCTTTTGTTCCCAAACAAAAGCAATTTAACAATCACTATGGATCCCACTACTTTCAAAATCACAAAGCAAATGTATGGATAGAAATGTCATGTTGGAACTTAGAAATTTATTTCCCAGGGAACCAATCAGGTAAAAGGCAACTTCATGCATGTCAATTTGTCCTCAAATATATTGAAATCCACATGTAAGGATATTGACGCTTGGCTGCCTGCAGAATTAGTATTATACTACGTACACTGAATGTACTAATGCATTTGGTGAAATTTTTCCCTGGTGGCCCAACTCAACAAAGCCTCATCCAAACTGTTTACAATTGAAAATGTAAATCTAATCTAGAACTCCAGTTAACCAAATGTTATCACATTCTTTCCTTATTAGTTCAATTAATGTTAATTTTGGTCCTTCTCCTAGATCAATCACTGCCTTCTATGTCAATCACATTCCTGCTAGTGCAATTATTAGTCTTCACTTCAGAAGACCAAACCATCTAAGCCAATTGTCTCCTATTGTATTTCGAATGGACGCTACTTTGACCGTTTCATGAATGTATTCTTTTTTTATTTTATCATTTATTGTTAATCACACATCCCTCTTAAGGTCCACATTTCGCTGACACTATTTAAGAGCAAGTTATATGTTAACCACCCAACATTCTATCCTATAAAGCATGCATGGTCTATGAACTGTTCTATAAAATTTACCTTCCAATTGTAGAGCCATTTACTGGTCACAAAATATTCCAAGAGCACTTCACTTAAATCGTCGTGCTTAAATTTTAAGGACAATATCATCTCTAATCACTCTCTGAATAATTGAGACTAAGAAACAGAAGTACTAGTTTTTTGGTATCTCTTTACTCTCAATATTCACCATATTCCCACTTATGTTCTTAAGTTCCTAACTTTGACAAAATTACTTTCCATAAATTCAATTTTAGTCCAACTTATCTGCCCCCCATGATACAAACCTCTAATTATCCCTTCTGCAATTTCATCAACTAGAACAACATCACCTAACAACTAGCACAAGGTAACATCATTCCATACATGTCTTCAGTTCATCCAGAATTAAGCAAAAAGATAGACTTAATGCTGACACATGAAAACTAATGGTACCCCTTTGTTCCCTTGGCATCTGCAAGTTCTATCTAATCATCTTAAGTGGAACTATAACAGAAACAAAGATGTAGGAACTGCAAATAATTAGAATCATCACCACAGGGTGTGATATATCACAAAAGATAAAGAAAAAAGAACAAATGATTTGGTTCTTAAGTTCTTTTTAATAGATAAAAGAGAATCGTTCAAATGCGTCAAAGTTAACACAACCAGTGCAACCTGAATTATACACACGACTATACAAAAGTATAACTCGTATCAGCCTGATAAACTTATACAAGAATCAGTATAAACTAAGGATCTTCCATTTGTCCAAAAGAAGAAAGGAGCTTAATATCAAAGGAATGTCTTCTCCTCTCCTTCCCAAGGCACCACCAGCAATATAAAAGGCCCTCACTCTAAACACTCTACAATTGTAAAAGGCCATAAAAACAAATTTGAGGCGTAACCCATTGAAATCCAAACACGGAAAAGAGAAGACACATATATAAATCTCTAAACATTAGACAATGCAACATCATATGACTCACTAAGTCAGCATCACTTTACAAGTAATAGCAATTAACAATAAGTTTCCTCTTATTTATCAAATTGTTTACGGTAAGAATCTTTACAAACTCAATTGTCCTAGAAAAGGCTATATTATGGGAAATTTAGTAGCCCGATGACTTTCCATGGAAAATCAGGAAGGCCTCCACCTCTCAAGTCTCAACACCCAATGGAATGACCTTCCCATTCCCAACAGCACCATCTTAAGAAGTCCTAAGCCCTCTTATTAATAATACTGTAATAATCTAGAGTAAAATATCATGGTCATAGATTCATAAAAAACTTTGTAATAAATATGCAGAAGTTAATTGCTTTTGTTACAAACATACTGACTTAATTGTTTACTAATAAAATTAAAATACTGACTTAATTGCCCACTGCGTTAACTAAAACTAGCTGAAGAATGAAGAATCAACATCTTAAGAGTTAAGACACACAAGCATGCATATATATATATATATATATATATATATATATATATATATACACATTTTTATCAAGTAGTTATAGACAATCATACATTCATGTTGGTAGTAATGATGCTAGTGACTAGCTAGGTCATAAAGCTAACGGAGGTTAACTGAAATCACTATATAATAATGGAAAGGATCATACCTTTTTTCACCAATAGATCGAATTAATTACACACTACAGAAACAAAATACAGCTCTAGAATTCAACATATATTTATATACATATACATACATACATACATTTGGGGGGATTTCTCCAATGATTGTCCGCGACAAAGAGTGATCAGCGAAGACGACCATGACTGCAGACAGGCATAAAGTGAAACATGCAGTAAAGAGGGCAACAGAATTGAATTTTGGGCATTAATGAAGTAGGCACTAACCTCGCAAGCTCGCGATATAGATATAAAGTAGTACGGAGTGTATCAGATTAAAATTTTGAAACTACACACAAATGCCGCCCGTTGCTTCGAATTTACACATATGTATACGTGTGTGTATATATTCTTTCTATAATTGCCTGTACGCGGGACAGATGGATTACATGTATATTACGGTGGACTATAGAATGTTTTAAAAGGTGTGACACCCCTATCTACGGGAAAAAATAAAATGCAAAATGGCTTAAATTATCCTTCTATTTTCCTTTGTCATTTTTAATTAAGTCACCCTTTTATCCCCTTCATTTTTGTTATGCAAATACCATGAACAGTTGACGTTATAACTGGTTGCTTTCCTTTATTTCATTCACTCTCTTAACTAATAAGATCAGTTCTTTAATAAATAAATAAATAACTAATAATATAAGTTTTTATTTTTTATTTTATCCTCTTACTTTCTAAACATAATGTAAGCTTGCCTTATCAGTTTTTATTTATTTTTTATTTATTATCCTCCTACTTTCTAAACATAATGTAAGCTTGCCTTATTTAATTTATGTGATAAAATACCCCATATTTATGCCTTTTAATGGTCTGAAAATCATTTTTTAAATAATGCCTTTACATAATATAGAGTATAATATAAACATTTTATTTGTTTTGAAGAATGATAAAATAAAATAAAATAAATTATTCAATATTTTTTTTTAGGTGTGTTATATTTAATCAAAAAGTGTTAGAGGAGATAAAGTTTATACCCTTATCAAGTAATGTGCATGTCTAATGAAATTAGACATAGTGTTAGATTCCTTTTTATTATAAGGGTTAATTACATTCATACCCCCTGAGGTTTGCCTTATTGACAGCCAGATGAAAGATAGCCATTTTTTGAACAATGACACCCCCCGTCAGATTTTGCATCCAAACAATGCCTAAAAAGGAGTAAAATGTCTACATTACCCTTTAATACTTTATTCATATTTAATCTAAAATATCAGAACCATTAAATTACCGACATACCCTTTTTTTTTTAGGAAAAAAGAAAATTAACTATAGCTACCTACTTTCTCTCTCTAACCTCAATATCCTCAACCCACCGTCGCCATGACTCACATCTGCCACCGCCACAACCTCCACCCACAACCACCACCTCCACCCGGTTTTTTATTTTTCTCTCTCCACTCAACCGTCGGATCGCAATTCTCCTTGGTTAACGTTACTTCTTCGCCAATACGTCGTTTCTCACTGTAGATTTTACTCCATCCGATCAAGAAGAGCCCAATAAGTGTAACAACCCAGTTCTCTGTTTGTGTGTATATATATATATATATATTTTTTATTCACAAGGAGTTTAAAGGATTTGCGGCGACGAGAGGTGATGCACAGAGAGGAGGAAAGATGGTTGCTTCGATCCGACGAATATTCCGATCACCACCTATAGTCTTGTTGAGCCCGAAGATTGATGTTGGCTTGGAGAGTTCACTGTTCACGAATGCTACATCGTCATGCTCGCCGAATTCGTTGAACATATTGTTTCATCCCAATCGACACTCTCAAAATCCGGCGTGACGGCAATTTGGTTTTCATTACCATCTTCAACCCTCACTCTCCGGAGTTGACTAACCACCATCGACCCTAGGTATATTAGTTGGTGAGCACTGGTGTTGTTGGCGGTGACAGAGAAGGTTGCAGTAGCCACTTAGGGTTTCGGCATTTGTTGTTGACTACTTAGGGCTTTCAATTGCAATGGTCACTTTGGTGTTTGAGGATTTGCAAATCGTTGATCAGCGATTCAGGGTGATCGATGATCATCGATTTAGGGTGTTTTGCATTAGTGGGAGTTTTCAATGGGTTGCAGGGAATAGATGTTGAAATGATGAATAACGTGTTTTGGTGGTATAGATTACATGAGATTTTTTTTTTTAGGTAATCAAGGTGTCCAATCGATTATTAATGGAAAGGAGGTGGCCGACGTACTTTGGAGTGGTCATGTTTGGTGTTGTACATGGGGCTATAGTGGTTGTGGTGGTGTGCCACCAGTGGTCATGTTTGGTGTTTGACATGGGGTGCTATGCTGATGGCGGTTGTGGTGGTGTGCTGCTAGTGGAGATGGCAACCACTCTCTTCTTCTTCCCTTCCTCTCACCCTATGCTCTTTCTGTATATCTGTGTATATATATATATAAAAGGAGGGGATGATATATATAATTAAATGTATATAATATATATATCTGATAGGTAGTTTGGTAATTTAAAATTAGTGAGAAGGTTAAATCGGTAATTTTAATATTCTAATGGTTTAATTGACAAGTCAAAGGGCATTTTAGTCATTTGATAAATGTCAGAGTGTTTAGGTGTGCCTTTGTCAAAGTCAACAAACTTGAAGGGGTGTCATTGTTCAAAAAATGGTTATCTTTCATCTACCTGTTAATAGGATAAACCTCAGGGGGTGTGAGTGTAATTAACCCTTATTATAATTTATCCTTTGGGTCATAGCAAAACAAAAAACAAAAAAAAAATTATTAGGCAGAAAAAACTCAATCAGTAGAACTAATCCAAAATTTTCCTGATTGGATAGGATTAAACATTCCAATCGAATTTAAATTTCATCAATACGCATAAATTGGATTTAAGTCAAATCGATTCGAAGATTTGGTCACCCTAATTATAATTTTATCAGTTAAGTATGGGATTAATAAATAAAAAAAAACTTAATGATTAGCAATATGCAGTGATTTAGCGTTACGAGAACCTTAACAATTTTCCAAAAATAAGTTAGGATTCGAGCCTCCATGCAATCATCAACACATTCAACAAACCAAAACTGTAGCTCCCTATCATTTCATTAGTATCAAAGCAGACCTTTGACCTAATAGAACTTTCAAATCCACTTGTTTACCATCTAAAGAAGCAGAAAGAGAAAATGGCATAATAATTTGAAATTGTTGCATAAACTCTCTAGCCAAAAAAAAAAACACAGTGTGATTCACCAACTACACGGTTCTTAATTAATATATGTATTTATTCATAATTCCTATATATCAAAGTATGGGTATGGGTGAGTTGAATTGCAAGGACTCAATAAGATCAGCAGAATCTGGAAAACTGAGAGGAGGCAAAGAGAAGTGACTATAAGTAGAGCTTCCTCTTCTAATTTCTTGCATGGTGAGTAGAGCTGCAACTGTATTCCTGAAGATTCCTTGTCTGACCACTGTCATTGCTTCTCTATCACCTTGGATCTTAATATCTTCGTCGTCAACGCCGAACACAACATCCATGGTGCTTTCACATTCTTTGACAAGCTTTGAAATCAGATCGGTAGTAAAGAATGGCTGCTCCAACACCTTCTGAATGAAGGGCAAGCGTAACAGCCCTCCCGTTCGCTTGTCATACTTCTTCAAGATCTTAGCCAACCCTAAAAATCCAAGACTTAATCTGATTTTTCATTCACTAACAAAACAACAAAATAATTTATTTTACTTCCAATTAAGCTTGTCGACTCTGACTACTTTTAGCCTCGATTAAAAATATATATATACCTACCTGTGTAATTAATGTTGCTATAGTTCACTAGGAGCACCATTTCACCGTGAAAATCGACGATTATTTTTCTGATCCTTCCCATCTCCTCTCTATAATCCGTCTCTGATGGCTGACTGCTATTTGGCTCCAATTTCTCAATCACTCTCTGGATCCTCTGTTGTATTTCCTGCATTATTTTATTAAATTAAATCTTTTTTAGCAGTGTAAATAATAATAATAATACTTATGCAGGATGTCTTTTGTGGAGAAATATGTTGATGATCTTTAGCACCCGACCAAACACACACATCTACTGCAAAGACCTTGCAAACGTTTTTGGTATTATTTCTTTTGTTCTAGTTTTAAAATTTTTTTAAAAGAAAATTATAAATTTTTTGAAACCCTTTGCTTTTAGACTGTGATCATTTTTTACCGACTTTAAAATTTTTAATTTGAGTCCCTCATATTCTGTTATAGGAAACCTTAGAAGCATTGAAAGGATCGGGCACTTCACATTGTGACTTGTATGGTTTTAAACTTTTAATTCTAAGCACAACCTTAAAAAATGTGTGACATTTTACAGGTCAAACAAAAGTGTTACTATAATGCTTATTGGAGGCTTCTTTGTTTGTACAAACATTTGCTGACTTCCTCCTCACACCATTGAGAGGTTTTTGTTTGGGTAACTAAGCTTTGAGAGGTTGTTTTATTGTAGTAACGTATAACTTTACTTGAAATTCTTGCTGAACATTGTTGTAATTAAAGTTACTCTTGTTTTCAAATAGTTTTGAAATTCCAAATTATTCCCTATGCTAAAATAATTCTCCAATTCTGAATTTGTTCATAAATTCGATAGCAACTTAATTGTCATCTTCGATAGCAACTTAATTGTCATCTATCTACACGTAAATAAAAATCCAAGACCATATGCTATCCTATTTCTTATCTATAATTATGGAATTATGAATTTGTTCCTTTTTTATTTTTTTGCGTGTCTAATTCGTTAACACATTCCTCACCTTTTATTTAACACCGCACACTTGTCTTCTTATTATCCAATTCAATCACAACGCTAAAATGATTCTCAAAACCTGAATTTGTTCTTTTATTCGTATATTCAGTAACAACTTAATTGTGATTTGAACAATTTTCACACAAATAAAAACTTAAGATCATGTATGGCTTGAAATGGAGCAGAATCATATGAATTCAGATTCACATCCATAATTTTATGTCATGATTTATATTCAAATCGGATCCTATTAACATAATCCATATTGGATCCTGTTGACATGATCCGTATACACGACCTATGTGATTTGAATCGGATCTCAAATAAAACCCAATTCTTTTCAATTTTCAAACAACTCACAAATCCAAAATTTGCTACTTATTTTGTTTCTTACATTGGACTTCGAGTAGGGCCCACATTTCTTGGTACTTCCAAGTCATTTTTGACAAGGTGTAAAACAAATACTCGTATTACTTACCCAACCAACAATTCTAGTCCAAACGTGAGTGAGTAATGATGATGGTATATAAGTAGTTGGCTAAGAGTAAACCAAACCTTATTTGCTCAATTAGTAATTTAGTATCCTTTTTGCCCATTGGATATATAACTTAATAACATTTTAAAAAAAAAAAAACAAGAATAATTAGAAGTCACCTTATGCCGGATAACGAAATCCTCTTCTTTCTCCATGAAAAAAGCATTAAATTTCTCAATCTCACTGTTCAACAAGTAAACAAACTCTGCCTCCGCCTTCCCAAAGTCCGGTGATCCGTTCAACGTCTGTGGAGCCGACGAAATTAGCCGAACAAGCTTCTTCAAATCCTTGTAGGACAAAAATTTGTCACCCCACCCGGGCAAGGTCTCTTGAATTTGTTGCTTCAACCTCTTTCCGAATTTCATTGTTCCCTAATTTTGAACTCAAATTGACAATAGTTAGACACTCATAAAACCAAGGCCATGATTTGAGAGAGAGAGAGAGAGAGTGTGTGTGTTTGTGTGTGTGTGTGTGTGTAAAAATGAAGAGAGAGTAAAATGAGTTGGGGGTGGTTTTAGTAGGGAAAGGATGGAATATTTTGAGAGCATATGCTTGGCGTGAGGGAGTGGCAGTTAAGAGAAAAGCATGAAAGAGCCGTTGAAGTAAGAGAATTCCCAGCATATTCGGTTACTATTGTCTCATTTTAGTCGTACTCGAGACCGAAGCTACCAAATGACTTTTCTATTGTAGTAGTTAATGGGGGAAAGTGGGTGGAATGGGGGCTATGTTGACATGTTGGTGAGAGACTAGGGGGCATTGGATGAATGGGTCCCATACACGTGTCATTGCCTTGATGGGGTGTGTTTGAGATTTGCATGTCATGATAGTCATGAATGGGATGATTCTTTGGAATCTCCTACGAATCTCCTCTTCTAAAATTGAAATAATATATAAATATGAGCTGGGGAGAGGCATTGGAAGAAACCAATTAAGGGAATATGTGATTTTTCAACTTTTAGGCAGCTCTATTGTTCCCCAGTAGAACCCAACCAGCTCATCAATGTGTGACCTTGTGTGTTGTGTTGACTCATTTTGTTGCCCAATTAAATGGAAATTTGAATATTTCACTGTAGGTGGAGTGATCTCTAGGTTTACTCGGTTTCGTAAAATTCACTCATTTTAAGAAAATAAAAATCTCCGATTTATAAGGCTTATATCCTAAAATGTGCAGTGCATGACAAGAGAGAATCCAAGTTCTTAGAATGAATGACTAAGATAATGTTGTCGTCTTTGGTTTAGTTAGAGGAGTCTCATTGTGTTAGGAAATTAAAAAAATGATTCTTAAACGCGTTTTTTTAATAATTTTTTTTTGTTTGACTTAGATGGGTTGAACCTAATGCAACCTCAAAAATGTCGAAGTTCAACACAGAATACTGATGATGAGTTAATCTAAAGAGATTCAGACACACATTTGGGAGATGATTTCTTCTTATGAAGTTTACATATGTAACTATTTTTACATATACTAAAAAGAATAAGAAAAATATATGAATAAAGAGCAACGATACACATCACCAATTTATTCCGTGATTTTGTATCCGGTATCCAAAAATGACAACTTTTTTTTTTTTTTTTTTTGTGGTATCCTTTAGAATTCGTCCATCTTCATTTTTCTTAACAAAATAACTAACCATGTAGTATTACATGATATTAGTTATTCCTCACGAGATATGAAACTATTCTTTACCACTGGATAAAAAATTAAATAGTTAGGTTATATATTCAAAAAATAATAATAATAATAATAATAATTTCCAGTTATGTTACTACAATTGCACTATTAATTTATGAATTCATTTTTCTTCTAGTAAAATGATAAAGGCAGTGTAAAATTTCTAAGAAAACTAGTAAGTGATATATATATATATATAAGTTGCCTATGTTTCTTTACGTACATCGTCGGTCTCATGACAGAGAAAGAGGATTGCGTTAGTTAGATGCATGAGAGTCGGATGTAATGCGTTTTAGCTAACTATTTTACCAAACATGACTATTTCCATAGCTTAAAAAAAACATGACCACTTCCGTACAGAATATAAAATGGTTAAAGAAAATAATATTTGAAGAATAAACCATATATGATGCTCTTGGACTAATCATTGCACTGGATGATCTGTGCTGGCAAACACTCTTCAGATCCGCTTTACGCATTATTCAAAAATTACATAGAACACACCCACAAATACATATATATATACTCCTGCGTGTGTGTACACACACACATATATATAGAGAGAGAGAGAGAGAGAGCCAGGCCAATTATAAGGTCTCAACAGCTAGCAAAAGTATATCGATCAGCGAGATCAAAATGTGCCATTTTTTGCTGCATTTCTAAACTAATAATCTTTTAAGAAGAGCTCTAAATTTTCATACTGCTTCAGCATATATTCCCAACTTTAATTATCTCACACTGCTTTTTCATGATAACTGATGCGTGTGTGTGTGCGTGTGTGTGTATACACAAATGCTAAACTCACATAGCCAACTCTATCTTAAAGTACTGTAATTATGCCACCTTTAGCCATTCACAAATGTGTCTATTACCCACTCTTTATCATTTCATGTCTTCCCACTCGTACATCCCTATTCCATTCATACTGGCTATAGTCAACATATATATAAGCTTGTTTCTTGACTACTTAACATTATATCATGTATAATTGTCCTCCCAAAAAGCAGGGAGTGGGGTATGCTAATACCGACAAAATAATTTTTTTTTAAACAAATCGAAAATATAATAACGTATTAACAGTACATTAGAATAAGTGGAAAAAAAAAAAAGAAAAAAAAAAAGGGCTATAGTACATAAATTATGCATGAGTGCAAGAAAAAAGAAGTTTTTAAAAAGAAAATGAAATAAAAAGAAAAAAATAAGAGAGAATTAATTTTGAAGGAAAAAATAGGTTTTAATTGTAAAAAGATAATGCAAAAGTTGTAAAAGATTTTGAAGATGACAAAAAAGAAATTTGAAGAATAAAAAGAAAAATAAATAAAGAATTAAAGACGTTTTAGAAATAGATAATTTTATGGAGTATAATTTATAAATTTTATGGAATATTTTATAAATATTTATAAATTATATGCATAAAATAAAATATAATAAAATTTAGTGGATTCAAGAATAGATGGACCATTTTATTAATTTTTTTTAAAGAGATATTTTATCACATGTATATAGAGGGAGAGAGAGAAAAAAAAAAATATATATATATATATATATATATATATATATATTTATAAATTATATGCATAAAATAAAATATAATAAAATTTAGTGGGTTCAGCAGTAGATGGAACATTTTATTAATTTTTTTAAAAGGGATATTTTATCAAATGTAGAGAGAGAGAAAGAGAGAGAGAGAGAGAGAAAAAAAAAAAAAAAAAAAAACTAGTGGGCCAGCAAGGGGCAGTTGCCCCACCCCTGCTTGTGGTGGGTAGGAACTTCTCAGCAGTCGGAGTTGTGCTTTCATGTATGTTATGATCGGAGGATTCGTCGTGGGTTGGTGGTCGGAGGAGTTGAAGCTGGCATTCCGAAAGCAGAACTCGGCAAAGTTGTCGGCGCGTGAATTAATGCGGTGAGAAGCGAAGTCTACCAGGGAGAGTTATGGTCGGCGATTGCGTGGAAAGAGAAAGTTGGGAACTTGGGAGGAGAGAGAAGACGATATTGATATGTAAGGGCTACTGCCGAAAAATATGACATGGCAACTTATAAGTGGCCGGAACCATAAATGAGGTGGTGAATACCGGATCACCTAATACTTTCTCCTACGGTTCCTAATAGGACCAGCCAGCTCATCAATTTGGGACCTTATGTGTTGTGTTGGCTCATTTTGTTGACCAATTAAATGGAAATTTAGATATTTCCCATGTGGAGTGATTTTTAGGTCCACTCAGCCTCGTGAAATTTACTATGTTTAAGGAAAAAAAAATCTCCAACTTCTAAAGACTTATACTCTAAATTGTACGTGCATGACACGAGAGAGAACCTAAATCCTAAAAATAAATGACTGAAATAATGTTATTATCTTTGGTTTGGTTGAAGGAGTCCGAAATTCAAAAAAATAATTCTTAAAGGCATTTTTTTAATATTTTATTATTATTATTTGACTTAGATGGGTTGACCCTAATGCAACCTAAAAAATGCAAAGTTCAACACAAAATACTGGTGATAAACTTTTCCAAAGAAATTCAGACAGATGGAAGGATCTCTTCTTAGGGAGTTTACATATGTAACCATTTTTTCTATAAAAAATGCAAAATTAAGATGGGTGTTAGACTATGTGTGGACCAAAACTTTCTATAAAACCACATCAATTAGAAACTTGTATTTGATAGTATAATATTTAAAATGGGTAGATATAAAATTAAAAGCTATAAAATGAATAATTCCTCACTGATCTCAAATTTAAAAAATTTTGATTGCCAAAGAATGAATAATGAAATGGAGAACAATTCATTGGCACTGAGCAGTGAAGAGACACGTGGTGGACTACAGGGCAGTATGGGAAAGAAAAGAACGAAAGTTCACGCAGAGAGGAGAGATTATAGCGTAAGCTTCTGTTCACTGTTGAAACAAACATCGAATAGACACGTGGTAAGATTACAGGGGTACTACGGGGAAAAAGAAATAACAAGGACATTTTAGTAAAAAAAAAGGGTTGAAGGCAAAATAGGGTTTGGATAATTCCTTAATATGTGTGCGTAATCTGCCATGTTAATCTTCTTGTATTAATTTTATAGCACGCAGCTACGGTCTGCTGAAGTTTATATATATAAACTCTCAAATTTTATGTTTCCAACCAATGTGGGACTTTATTTTTTTTTTTAATACTCACACACACGTGTCTTTACTGAGATTTGAACTCCGACCTCTCTTTGGGAAGTAGGAGTCTTGGTACCGCTAGACCACAAACTTGTTGGTAATACTCTTTTTTTAATATGTTTACATCTATTAACACTGCAAGGATAGTTTTGGATCAATAATCACTTGAAAATTTGAATTCCTGGGAATGGAATATTGTAAATTTCTTGTTATACCTTAAAAAAAAAAATTCAAAATATAATGTTCTTGTTATATAAAATATAAATTTATTATTATATATAATTTTGTGTAAATAGTGTAGTTTTCAGTTCATCTCTTCTAAACACCTTCAATAATAGAGGCCAAATTGGTGATGACCATTTTCGAATTCCTGGGAATGGAATATTGTAAATTTCTCGTTATACCTTAAAAAAAAAAATTCAAAATATAATGTTCTTGTGATATAAAATATAAATTTATTATTATATATAATTTTGTGTAAATAGTGTAGTATTCAGTTCATCTCTTCTAAACACCTTCAATAATGGAGGCCAAATTGGTGATGACCATTTATTTTATAATATTACATATATATAACATAGTTTCTCCGTAGCACTAACGCGATCTCATCTCAGTTAAATTTTCACAAATCAGTGTTTCCAATCTCTACATTTTTCAGGTCGAGAATATCCTTTTGTTTATAGAGCAACTTAGTGCCTATCTAAATTGTGTTTGGTCATAAAGAAAATAGTTTTTGACTACAGGGATCTAGGTTCCACTAAACCTTTGGCTGAATTTCAACCCTGATACTTTTCTTTAATGTGTTCGTGATGAGAAGAAGGATCTTAAATGTGTGTTTGTGAGAAGAAATAAAACAATGAAAAAGAAAATTTATTTTTGGGAGACCAAAAGAGCTTTAAATACTGATAAAACTTGAAACATTCTATCCAAAAAAATAGTTCACTTTTTTTTTTTGTCCCTGCTCTAATGTGCTAGCCTATGGCCATACTTGTCAAAAAAAAGGATCCTCTTTTCGCCCTCAAGTTGATGAATGGCCTGGAGGGTTTCCAGGAACATGTTTTTTATTTCAAACGAACTTGTTAAATTTCAAATTGGAGAATTATAGGTGCATGACTAAATTTTTTATAAATATGTTCAGAAATTTGGAAAGAAAAGCAAATTAAAAGATATAAGCACTTACAAAAATTCAATTAAATATACTCAATAAATCTAATTTGAAACTTGTTTGCATGAATAACAAATTTTAACACAAAAATAAAAAGTATATAAACCCTTCGTCAATTTTTTTGCAGTCTCTTATGTATGGCTTTCACCATTAATAGCTCCATAAACCTACCGATTATTGAATCATTCTCCAGGAGGCTCTTTGATTTTGCAGATTCTGTAGTTATGTCTTTCAATAGGTTGTGCCTTCTAAATTCCATCTTCACTGAATGACAATGGATTCAAGACCTTCACTAGTGATTATGAAGGGTGGCAAAGCAAATTGTCAACCATCAAAATCTTCTTCAAAAAAATCCACATCCCTAGGTGGACTCCGAAGCTTTTCTTGGAGTTCCAATTGCTTTGGTAGAACAAGTTCGGTACCTTCACCGGACACGGAAAAGTATCTTTCCAGCACAATCTGTAACCAGAATAATGGAAAAGAATTGTAAGGGGATCATACTTCAATACCTTGACCATCCCTATTCATTTTATGTTTACATTTCACAAACTGAATAAGCAGGGGATGCATAGACAATACAGAGGAATGCAAGCATGAACAAAAAAGGGGGAGTAAATGGTGCTAGCCTTTATATGAGAAACACTGGAAGCCAAGGAAGAAAAGGAAATAGTAACAAACATTAGTACTCGTAATAGAACTCATTCCGTACCATGGCAGCGTAGGCATCAATTTTCCCTTGACGAGCAGACTTGCTGAGGCCCCTGAAGAATTTTAGATAATATAATTTATATATTAGCACATATAAGTTCCTTTATGGGACCATTTTACAATCTTTGAAATCAATATGCTTAAATCCTATGCCATCAGGTAGCATACCTTGTTTTTCTTTTGGTAAGTAACTAGCATATTTCTTCTATTTTGTCATTGGAGGGTTCAATCCAAAGTACTTTAATTCCAACAAAGATATTATAGCACAGAAGTATTATTCAATAAATACAACCAGCGGGAAGAAATAATATGCACGCGCACTTTTGATTGTTCTTTACTAATGGTCAGTAATATGCTTCAAATGGAAGCCATTTTCATTTCATTGATGCCATCATGTTCATTTGATTGGTGAGAAGTGGGAAAAGATAATATAGAAAGCGTCCAAACCAACCCGACAAAGCTCTCATATTCTTCCTCCATGTCTTCTCTGCAATCAGATGGTTTATTAAAGAATCATTATGCAATTAAAGCTCTTCTACTTGAGCTCAATTTAGTCTTTAAAATGCTTCAAAAACTAGGCAGAACAAAAGAAAAAGGTCTGGGTGTTTGGACATTAATTAAAGGTTGGAAACGTAATTGTCCTATTGTATTTAACACAAGACAGAGAAACGACCTCTTGTTTTTCAGCGACATCATCTAATGAGTCTGATTTTCTCTTCGGTCAAAAATGATCTCCATTGCTATTTAATTTTTGGTGAGCATGGAGATGTCTCTATATTATTGACTCTACTTTTATTCAAACTTCAGTAAAAGTAGAATGGACTGCTTTAAAAACCATGGGTCGTGAAAATATCCACTTAATGATTTAAGCTGTTTAGGAACAAAGAACAAGTTGAGGACGATCAATTTTTTTGCAGAAGGAACAATATATCAAACATAATTATAATAATGAATGCTCATTTTCTAATCTATGGGAAAAAAATAAAATAAAATAAAATAAAATACTTGCATATCAATCATGATGCTCATGGCCTCAGTTGATGTCCCATGTTCATCCTGTAGGTATACTCTCCAACCCCTGTTTTCATAAACTGATATCAGTAATCCATATAGTAAGGTTTCCAGATATTTCGCTAAAAAATCAGAGCATTACACACACGCAAGACAATAATAGACATAATGAAAATGAGTGCCAAGCGTATCAAATAACCTTTTCACGTGCGGTCCCTTACAAAACAGATAATAAACGTATGAAAATAAACATACAAAAACAAATATTAAATATGAAAGGCAACTAAAAATATTAATCCTTAACCATATAAAGGTACAAGAGCGACTCAATATAGTTTGGCAGGCAAATACTTTCTCCAACAGATTAAGAACATCTGGTTTGAAAATAACACAATTCAAGCAGTTTAAGTTAGTTTCTTTAGATGAATTACTTGATCTTGCATGCCTAAATGATTGTTGACATTGTTTTGGCATGCTTTTAGCCATTTTGCACGCAAATGACTTCTGAGAATGGGCTTCAGCCGCTTAAACCCATAGGGAGAATTGTTTTGATAAATTTGGCGGGCGTAGTCAGTTTGTAATTTAGGCAAGGAGTTCACAGAAAATACGAATCCTATGCCTCTTCGAGCAGGGATTATGAACCATCTTGTAAACTTCTGCAAATTACTCAATGAAAATTAGACTACATAATTTAGACAAATAGCATGTCTTAAGGAGTGCTAAACCATAGAAAAACAGAATTATCTTTTTTGGTCCAACTCAAGTTGCATCCTTAATATATTTACATCCAGCCTTTATCAACACAAGTGTTTACCATAATGCTTGCAGAAATAGCATATGCAATTTACAACTTAAGAATAAACTTTATTAAAGAATAAAGTGTATACGTTGAAGACCACCAATCAAATCATCAAAATGATATCATGTTTCTTTCAAATTATCGATTTTACTAAATTAACTTAGATTCAATAACCTATGCAAATAATATACTTCCAACTTTCCAGGAGGATTGGAAACCCTAACCGAATGTTACCCAATTTGCAAAATACTTGGAAAGTACTGGGTGAAAATCATAATGGAAGAATAGCCAGATTTATGACATGCAAGAATAACAGTAATTATATTCATAACCATTCACTTGTGATAGCGAAAAAAAGAAAAGAAAAAAGAAACAAGGAACACTCATAAAAAAAAAAAATGTATGAATTGTATATACATAATGTACTATTTACGAAAAAAAAAAAAAAACTACCTCTCTGCAGCTCGAACAGCAAGTCTTCCTGCAATGCTACGAACTTTGTTGGACTGGGGTGTCTCCGCACCATCATGAGACTTCGGAAGCCCAATTATAAACTCATCAACCTCCTAAATTTCCAGGAATCATTTTCATCAAACAACAAGAAAATATATCAATATATAAGTAACCAAAAAACAATAATAAAAAATTCAAACTTCAAACAAATATATATATATTTTTTTTCCGGTAATTAAAACTTCAAATTTAATTAAAAATTAACCATCTTTAAGTAACAATTCACAAAATTCACATCAACTACACATACCTAAAGACGCACATTATAATTATATGTGCATGTGTGTCCATATATAACGTGTGTGTATATATTGAGAGAGAACGTTTTATACCTGTCGTTCCGCAATTTCAAGAAGGCGAAGCTCGAGCTTCTGACCTCGCAGCTCCAAAACCTACAGCACCAGCACAAAAGGAACCCTAAAAGTTAAGAGAGAAAATGAGGAGAGAGAGAACGAGGGGGTGGAGTCAATAATATTACGGTTAGGGGACGGATTGAGAAGCCTTTGCTAAGGGCGAGGCCGGTGCGAGACATTCCCAAGTCTAGCCCTAGACTGAACCCTCCACGCCAACTGGGGTCACACTTCCGGCGAAGGGCATTGGGGGGAATTTCATCCAAGGACACTGCACTTAATTTATGACCCTGGCACATACGAGTTGTTGTGGGTAAGGGCACAGAATTTGGGACACTACGAAATAAGGTATGGGTATAATATGGTAAGGTTAATGGAATCAACTGCAGTGCCATTTCAAGAACCGTCTCCCCCAATACATTTCCTCTTGTTGGGAAGATGAGAAGGGGAAGCATCTTCGAGTGGTACTCCTATGACCTAACGGCACCGTTTTGAAATATGATTTTATTTGTCCCCAAAAAGGACTTAAATTGATAATCATTAGTTTATCCTCAAATCATTAGTCATTCTTAACCTTGAATGTGCCTGTCTTCAAGTCCTTCTCTCATTAGTGGTGTTGGCAGGGATCGGAAGGTAAATTTTTGATAACTTACTTTTAGACTGTATCCTAGATTTGAATGACACACTTTAAAATCGCACATCTGACTTAAATGGTAAGTGTATTAAGAAAAACTTAAAAAGTCTAAAAACCAATAGAGACTCCTTAAACTTTGAGAGTTGTTTGACCAAACTTTTTATATTATAACGTCCAACCTAAGTTATTGAGTTTGCTTTCGGGTTGTGTAACAAAACACTAACATGCACAATACAACAAAGTGAGTATTTAGCAATAAGATAAATTATATTAATCTCCTCTATGATTTGTCATAATTACAAATTTTTCTTGTGATTTGAAAATTTATTCGAATCGCTTCTGAAATTAAAAATACCCTAGGCGGACTTCCCTCCTAGCAACGAAGAGTCAAATGCACTAACTAATCTCTTTAATTTACTGAAATATCCTGGGTTACTATGATATATTATCAAATGCCCATTCTCTTAATATATATATATATATATTTATTTATGTATTTATTTATTTATCTCTCCTCTCTCTCTTTCTTTTTCTAACATCTCTGGTGAAGTGGAAATGGAGAGCGAAAAAACAAGAAGTGGTGAACGGTGGATCCGAGAAAGGCGAACGAGATCGGAGAGGGAAAAAAGCAAGTGTCGCCGGAGCTGGATCCGCGCAAGAAGTGTTACTTGAGTGGTGAATGATAAAATCGTGTTAATGAAGATAGATGGTTTAGAACAGAGAATTTGGTGAGAGATGCACGCGTGATCGGTCGACGGCAAGGACTCGAGCTCAAACGCGGCAGCAGATTGGGTGTCACGGTCAGAGAGTTCATATTCGGTTGGGTCTGTTCTGAAGCTCACTAGTTGGGTACTGTTGTTTTTCCAGTTTGGGTCTCGGTTGGGTCGTCGTTAGTTAAGAGTTTCTCGTCGATTTGGTCACAGTAGTTGGGTCGTCTCTCAGAGATTCTGGTCATCAGTGGAGTTCCAGTTCGGTTCTCTGTTCACTGGAATCAATGGAGGTTTCTATTTGGAGCTTTCAACGGTGCCATTGTTTTAACTTCTTTTTTCGCCTGATCTTCTCTAAAGCTTTTCGATGCAGGAGCTTTTCACTTTGTGGTTGATCTCACTGTTTGAAGACGCTTGAAGCTTTTCCGATTTGGGTCTAACTGAAGTCTCAGTGTCTGGTTTGTCGCTGTTGTTAATGTTCTCTCTCTGTGTTGGACTCTCTTGATTAGTTCTCAATGCTCAAGCTTCTCGGTTGGTCTTCAATGGAGTTTTCGCATAATTGAAACCCAGAGAAAAAATTGTGGTATTCAATCCTCTGACCACTTGACCCTCTTCAATTGTTTGATTATGAGTGGGAAAAATATAAACCTACCCTACCCTCGATAAGATTGATTAAATTTCATTATCAAGATAATGAAATTTAATCTGACGGTGATTTAACAAGTAAGAATAATCCTATTATAACTAGAGAAGGTCAAAAGGATTAAATTATGTCCCGACAAATTTGGTATTTCGCACAAGCGGAAGATAAGGTCAACCATCGATATCAGCGGAACGATTTTGATTCTAATCAACAGCCATAAATAGGGCATCAAGCCATTAAATAAGGTACGACGTAAAAACTATGATTAATCCCTATCTTCTTTTTAGACCTCCGTGACTAATTTGATCGTCGGAGAGCTCTTGGCAGGCACCACACCGGTGCCGTCAAGGTTCATCGATCTTCTCCTCTCTTCCTTGCAGGAAAACGGTATTGTATCGGATTGCGCGAATTTCAGCCTCAACAGTTGGCGCCGTCTGTGGGAATCACGATTCCCTTGAATCAATTAATTACTCGTTGGGTATATACGTTTGCAGTCCGGTATGGTTACCAAAGGAACACCGTCACAGGGATCTGGTCAAAGGGTAGAGTCGGGTGAAAACCTGGACGTCCCAAACGACCAGGCACGGCTTGCAGCGTTGGAACTACAGGTTCAAACTCTGAGTCAGGGTATGAACCAATTGATCCAGCAAAATGCAACGTTCTTGCAACACCTTGTTCCACCGGCTCAACAAAACTTTCCAAGACAAGATCTCTCAAGTCCAAACGGAGGTAATGAAAATCTTGAAGAGAGGGATAATCATTCCCCCCAAAATGAGACTGAAGTGGAACAAAGCCAGGTGGGAACCCGACACAGAGAGGTGGTTCACCTATCTCTCCTACGGAGTTCCCGACCTCCTGAAAGCATAGCCTTCTGTCTTAAGGAAAAGACAAAGAAAGTTACCCATCTCGACTTGTAGATCAAGGATCTCAAGGGGAAAATGGAAGATGTAATGCAGGCTATGAAAGAGAAAGGTCCTGCCGCTGTAGATGACCTGGTACAAAGGACCAACTTGCCTTTTAGTCCCGCCGTTATGAAATGTCCACTACCTAACAAGTTCAGAATGCCCTTGTTGGAAAGCTTTGATGGGACCAAAGATCCCCTCGATCACCTGGAAACTTTTCAAGCTCTTATGCATTTACACGTTGTGCCAGATGAAATCATGTGCCGAGCTTTTCCCACTACACTTAAGGGATCAGCGAGAGTTTGGTTCAACAAGTTGAAGCCAGGAATCATCAACACCTTCGAAGAATTGAGTAAGCAGTTTGTGAGCCACTTCATTGCAGGTCAGAGGCATAGGAGGCCAGCTACCTACCTGTTTACCGTGGAGCAACAAAAGGAAGAGTCGATTCGGGAATACATCACCCGATTCAACGCAGAGATGTTGCAGATAAAAGAGGCGGACGACAAGATAGCTTTGACCGCTTTCATAGGAGGACTCCAAACCTCCAGATTCTTGTTCTCCTTATCAAAAGAACCTCCCACCAGCATGATAGAGTTGCTAGTCAGAGCGCAAAAACACATCAACGCTGAAGACACCATGAGTGCACGGAAGGAAGGAGAGGACAAGAAGAGGCCAGCCCCTCTCGCCAGGGATAAAAATAATACCAAATATAAGAAATCGTTCTTCAGCCAGAGTGACAGCACATATCATGAGAATGACTCAGATGAGTATACCGACTAGAAATTGGCTCGCGGCTAGAATTAGCCTTATCAAGTCATTCACAATAAAGACTGGGGGCATCTTAGTTAATCATTTTAAATGGAGGGTAGCTCCATCACGTGTTATTTTGTTTTTAATAATGATGGTCTTTAATAAAATTCCTTTTAGTTTATACGTGCAGTATCCCCGTACTATAAGGGGTAGTAAATGAGTGTCCTTTATTACAAGGATCCGGGCTGAATGAATCCCGTAATCCGTATCCCCGTACTATAAGGGGATAGTGAGTGTCCTGTATTATAAGGACCCGGGCTGAATAAATCCCGTAATCCGTATCCCCGTACTAAAAGGGGATAGTAAATGAGTGTCCTATATTACAAGGACCCGGGCTGAATGAATCCCGTAATCCGTATCCCCGTACTATAAGGGAATAGTAAATGAGTGTCCTGTATTACAAGGACCCGGGTTGAATGAATCCCGTCATCCATATCCCTAGACTATAGGGAATAAGTATCTTGTATTATCAGGACCCGGTTTGAATGAATCCCGTAATTCATATCCCTGTAATATAAGGATAATAAATGAATGTCCTGTACTACAAAGACCTGGATTGGATGAATCCCATAATTAATATTCCCTTACAATAAGGGATAGTAAATAAAAATCCTTTATTAAAGAGGTGAGCTGAGTAAAACTCGTAAAGTTCAAATTCCCTTATTAAGGAGTAAAACTCGTATAATTTATTCACTTATAAAAGGAAGAGTATTGTTCCCTCGGGTGCCAAAAAAAAAAAAAAAAAACATCCTGAGTTACTATTCACATGAATAGTGCCCGCGGGTACTGTTCACAGGGGTATTAAAAATTTTAAAAAAAAAAAAAAAATTCTAAGTTACTATTTACGTGAATAGTACCCGCGGGTACTATTCACCGGGGTTGCAAAAAAAAAAAAAAAAGAAGAAAAAGTATTATTATTATTTATTACATTCCCAAAGCTAGACGTGCAAGCTTGGGAATGGGGGGCAACTGATAGGGAAAAATATAAACCTACCCTACCCTCGATAAGATTGATTAGATTTCATTATCAAGATAATGAAATCAAATCTGACGTGATTCAACAAGTAAGAATAATCCTACTATAACTAGAGGAGGTCAAAAAGAATTAAATCATATCCCGACAAATCTGGTAATAAATCTCCTATGATTTCGCACAAGCGGAAGATAAGGTCAACCATCGATATCAGCGGAACGATTTTGATTCCAATCGACAGCCATAAATAGGGCATCAAGCCATTAAAGAAGGGACAACGTAAAAACAATGATTAATCCCTGCCTTCTTTTTAGACCTCCGTGACTAATTTGATCGTCGGAGAGCTCTTGGCAGGCACCACACCGGTGCCGTCAAGGTTCATCGGTCTTCTCCTCTCTTCCTTGCAGGAAAACGGTATCGTATCGGATTGCACGAATTTCAGCCTCAACAGATTCCAAAACAAAGCATCCAACGATTAGCCCAATTTGTTTGATTGCCACAGTTGTGAGAAAAAATTATGGGATTGAATCCTCTACTCTTTAATTTGATGAGTAAAAACACATTGGATGGGATCGAATCCCCCACTATCGTCTCCAATGGATGCAAACCCACTTTGAATCAAATCCCCAAATCTAATAATCAATGCCAATGGTGGCCATCAGAGAATTTTTCTCCCATATTAAAATGATGCAAATTTTATATCAATTGGTGAGGATAAGCGGGGTGGCAATTCGTGTTGGCGTGTCGTGTTTGTGTCAACACGATTACGACACGGACACGATTAGGTTGACACGAACACGATACGATTATTAATCGTGTCTAAGACCCTTGATACGAACACGACACGATTATTATATGTGTAACACAACACGACACGCATAACCTATTTAATAAATGGGTCAAGATTTGACACGACAAGAAAAGACACATTTAAGTCATTTTCGACACGAATACGACATATTTTGCTAAATGGGTCATTTTTTACACGAACATAACACGTTTATCTGACACGTTTAGTAAATCGGGTTAATCGTGTCATAATCATGTTTACAGGGTTAAACACGAACACGATACGTTTAGTTAGCGGGTCAATCCGTGTTGACACGATTATAACACGAATACGATTAACCCAAACCCTAACTCGCTTATCTTGTGTCGTGTTAGCGTGTCGTGTCAAATATTGCCACCCCTAATTATAAGGGTATTATGAAATTTTTTATAAATTTTGTACATGACTTCAACACATTTCGCCATTGATCGACAGAAGGGGAGGTTCGTGTAGGATATTTTATTTTTAGAAGAGGCCGAGTAAATTTTCAAACGAAGAAATCCATATAATTATGGCAAATCATGGAGGAGGTTCGTGTAATTTACCCTTTGCAATATTGAAATTTTTTTTAAAGAGTTGAAACTAGTGTAATAAAGACTCAAACAATAATAGAGCCACCCCTATTGATAGAGTAACTAAGGGTGTGTTTGGATGGGAAGATTTGGAAGGACAATGAGAGAAAGAAAAGAGATGATAAAGTGTGAGTGTATTTGAATGGCTTAAATGAAAAGAAAGAGTAGATGGGGAGAGATAGGGAGGGATATCCCTCCCTATTTCTCATTGGATTTCTCTCCAATTTTGAGAATATAGGAAAGAAAGCATAGTGATTTAAGTGATATTTTAATAATACTAAAACTAACCTCCACAAATCAATATACAAATTTATTATTTCATTCAAGTGCTATGCTATGTTTGTGTGTGTCTGCTTTTTTTTTTTTTGGAATTACATGCTATGTTTGTGTTTGATCCACACTCACCAATTGGGTTAGCATGCAGTTTTTTACTTTCTCTTTCCTGCTTATCAACCAAACAACGTTGTGAGTTTCAAAGAAATGAGATATATCACAAACAAATGAGTCTGCATATTTCAAAAAGCCTATAGAAGAGGAGAAATGCTGCTCTTCTAAATCAAAAAAATCTGATAACGAGATAAATGAGATATTCTCTGGAAATTTTCAAAGAAATTATAAATTTGTGATTTTTATTATTAATTTTGATTTTTGTTTCAGCAAGTGGGTTTCAATTAATAGATATATACAGTAGAGGCTGAGCATATGAAGTTTGATCTTACTATTAATGTTAGCTTCCAATTTTAAGATTTGTGCATCCAAGGAAAAGAGACTTAACCACTTACAATTATAAAATGGTATAACAGTAATTTGATTACTATCATTTTATTTCTTTCCTCTATTTTATTCAAACAAAAATGACTATTCTTTCTTTTCTTTTCTCCCATATCTATCCAAACATGAATACAAATTATTATTATCCTTTCTTTTATTTGCTCTCCTAATTAATACTATCATTTTTTTTCTTTTTTTTCTTATGTATCCAAATGCACAGTGCAAAATTCAAATGTAGAAGTCATAATTATTGGTGCAAAAGATAGACGTGACTTTTGGTTCAACCTCAAAAGATATGACTCTTGATTTATGTTCTTAATTTCATGGCATGGACACTGGAAGGAATTGTCGTCGGCTTATGAACGGACATCTTGGGCCAATTTGATTCGATGGAGAGATAAATCAGGGCCTTTTTCATTATGCAAGCAAGATTGGTTGGATTAGTTTTTAGGCATGTATGTTTAAAAATAAATAAATAAAATAAAATAAAGTATGTTAATTACTTATCGTGTTTGGTTGATTAATGAAAAATAAATAAAGAAAAATATAGTAATCATATTTAGGGAACACAAAGTTAAAGAAACTATTTTAATAAATTTTTACCATAGCATTTTCCATAAATTTTGTCTTTTATAAAATTAAGGTCAAATTTTGTATTAATAAAGTTTTTTCATGATTTGTTTGGTAGAAAGGAATTTAGAAGGATGGAGGGAAAATAGGAAGGAATAAAAAATCTTCCTTCGTTCAGTAGAGACAATAAGAGCAAGGATGATAGGAGAGATGAGTCATCCTTTCTCCTTTACAAATTTCATCCCTCCAAATATGGCCACAATAGAGGAAGAAAATAAATGGTGTTATAATGGAAGTTTTGGAATTACAATAATATTCTAAATTATATCACTTTTAAATTACAATATTATCCTATATAAATTACCAAATACAATCTTATAAATAGTAATGGGTATAATGGTAAAACATAATAAATTGTAAACTTGTTTTCTCTTTTATCACAAATCTAACAAAAAGATGGAAGAATACCACGCATAAAAAATGCTAGCATTTTCCTTCCATTTTGGAAATCTCCAAATCCTTCCATTCCATTTCTTTTCCTTTCAAAAATTCTTCACCCATCATTTTCTTTCTTTTTTGTTTCTTTTATTTCTTTCCAACTAAACTGGCCTTAGTAAAAATAGTCACGTTCTTGAAGTTACATTTTATGCTTAGAAGAACTTTTCACGCCAATATATGTATAGAGAGTTGGATTATAGAATCTTTGCTATTTACTCGTGTAGAGAATTATGGGATGTTGTACACTGATGGGGATTCTCATATAAGTTTGTAGCAATATGTAGTTTCGTTGTAAATATCTAAGATATTTTAGAGTGGTGTTTTAAGAAAGATCTCTCGCCAGCCCTTCATTAGTTGAAGAATGTCTATATAAAGGTTAAAAATCTCATTGGTAACCAACCAGCGCTCAATCAAGTAAATTATTAAACAGTTGACACGTGTAGTGCTAAATATCCTTATCAAAAGAACACTATACCATTAAGAAAAAAGTAACGTGTAATAGCATTTGAGTATGAATTTCATTCACCATAATAACGGTGGCATGTTGTTGACTGATAAGTTTAAATCTTCTTTATTCTGTAATTTAGTGCTTCAAAAGTAGGTTAAGTAACAACTTTTATCTGAGATGTTTTTAGTTTACTAAACCCTGAATGAATTTTCTAGATAATGGGCTAATTATAAAAATATTTTCATAATTTCTATACTATAATGAGAATCCATTTATTCACGCTTTTCTTATTTAATAATTACAATCCATTTACTGATGAAAGAGTATTTGTTAACCCAATTTGACATAAGGAAAATATTAGAAAATTAAATAATTTAGGAATTCTCTGCCAATTACTCAAATCCATTTACCATAGACGTAGCATTGGAATCCATTTACCATAGAAGTAGCATTGGGAAAATAGTAAGGAGAAAATAGTAAAGAGATAAACACACTATTCATGTAAGGTTTACCATAGGGTGAGGTGTATTTTAAACACATTAATAATATTATAATGGCTAATTAAATCCATCTCCAATCTTTGGATAAAAATTGTTTATCCAAACTGCTGACGTGATCTAATGCACAAATATTACAAAATTAGAAAAGTGATAAATAAAGACAAATAACTTTTTTTAAAAATACTCACCTATAGTAAGCAAGTCTTGTCCAAATAATTCATGCAACAAAACCGACATTTGAGTAATAGTTGTTTTGTGTTTCTTTTTCCAGCCTCTTCTTCTTCGTTCATTTTCTTTTTTTTCTTATTTTTTTTCAGCTCTCTTCAATTTACATTCTGATTGTTATGAAATCAATTTGGACCAAATTTTCAACTAAGCCTTTTAGATTTCCCAAAATGCTTCAAGCTCTTACAAACACATTAGCAAAGGGCACCCTAGCCGCAAACAATTTCTCTTGTTTCTAACAAATGCAATTTTCAATCTATTTCTAAAGTTGTCTCTTGTTCATCTGAACATCCTTGTGAATTATTGGGTACAAGAAGCATGCAACAGCTTTTAAATAAACACACGAGGGATTTATAAACTAGACAGCTTTTAAGTAATAGTTGTTTTGTGTTTCTTTTTCCAGCCTCTTCTTCTTCGTTGATTTTCTTTTTTTTCTTATGTTTTTTTCAGCTCTCTGCAATTTACATTCTGATTGTTATGAAATCAATTTGGACCAAATTTTCAACTAGCCTTGTAGATTTCCCAAAATGCTTCAAGCTCTTACAAACACATTAGCAAAGGGCACCCTAGCCGCAAACAATTTCTCTTGTTTCTAACAAATGCAATTTTCAATCTATTTCTAAAGTTGTCTCTTATTCATCTAAACATCCTTGTGAATTATTGGGTACAAGAAGCATGCAACAGCTTTTAAATAGACAGACTCGAGGGATTTATAAACTAAAACAACAACCCCCACCCCCCACCGCCCCCCCCAAAAAAAAAATTAATAATAAAAAATAAATTAATTAGTAGGCACTTTGTTCTTTGACTCAAGCTCATCCTCCATTTTGCTGTTGATTCAAGGGATAGCAACCTGGGCAGAGGGCACAATTCGGCAAGTGGGCAACACACCAGCTTCACCTGTTGCTGTGCCAGAACTAACTTGCTCAGATCCAGCAACTTTGTTACCCAAAACAGCCACAACTGAGTTATCAGTGGGATGATTAATCTCCTCGCTTTCAGATTTTCCATCCTCAGATTTGTTTTCTTTCCTTGAAGCTGGTTCAGCTTCGAAATTTACTGTCACAGATTCCGGCTGAGGTTTGGCTTCCACTGTAACAGCATTACCATTTGCAGCTTCTGATGTGACTTGTGAACCAGAATCTTGTTGATCTTGGATATCTAAGACAGGTGGTGGAGCTGATGCCGATGTGTTACCTGGTCCTGGTGCCTCGCCTTCAGGAAACATAACAGGCCCTGGCTGAGGAAAAAATCCTTGAGGACCATGAACAAGTTCTTGATGAAATTGAGGGGCAAAGGAAGTTGAAGCATTAGAGTTAGGTGTGCAAAGTGCCTGAAGTGCTGGGTAAAGTGCCTGAAGTGCTGGGTAAAGTGCTTGAAGAGCTGCTTGTCCAAGCATAGCTTGCTCATCCTGGAACCGCTTGAAGTTTGAAAGGTGCTTTTTACCAGCCAAATGAGTTTCAAAAACCACCTGTGACTCGCACTTAACATTGCACAGCTCACATATTAAGGGAATCACTTCTTTGGGTTTCGGAGGAGGCTCCACTTGTCTTCTTGACCCTTCATAAGTTCTCATCCACTTACCGCCTTGGCCTCCCCTCATCTTACGCTTTAGACCACGCCTTCGAGCTTCAAATCGATCCGTCCTCTGCTTTCCTGCTGGTTCCTCTGTTGGTTCTTGTTCCCCTGAAACTTTTTGCTCATCAGTTTCAACTTTATTTTCAGTAGCAGCTTCAGAGGACAAGTTTTCTTGTGATTTATTCCCTGATCCACCAACATTTTCAGGTTGAACAGAAACTTCTGGTTTAACTTCGGAGACAGGCATTTGCTCATTTTGTCCAACCAAAATTTTTTGGAGATTCTGCAACTCTTCATATACCTTCAAGTTCTTTTTATGCCTCTTTCCATTTTTGTGTTGTTCGAGGATTTCATAAGTGTTGCAATCAACCCTGCAGAGTTCACACCATGCCATTCGTGGAGGCTGCCGGATTGGAGTCGGACGTACTTGAGCTGGGGCATTTAGTGGTGTCTGCACAGGACCAGATGCATATGGTGGTGCCATTAGTGTTTGAGGTGGCTCTCCTTGGATGTGTGATGCTTCTCCATGAACAAATGTCGCTGTGTCCACAGCTGGCATTGATGCAGAATTTGACAGAAAGTGCCTACCACGACCCCTAGCAAAATGGCCGCGACCACCTCCTCTGAACGGTCGACCACCTCTTCTACCTGCACCCCTATATTGAGATTGCCGGATCTGCAGAATGATATTAAGAGGTTCTTCAAGAAAAACATACAGTAGACTGCTTTGAGACATGCTAAATGCTGACATGATTTAAGTTAGAAAATGATTAAATATTTTTCAGCTGAAGTGAAATATTACTCCCGAAATTGCATTGTACATCCAGAATATTATAGATTCTTCTAAATTTCTATGTACACAAAACTACTACAATATCAGAATTATATTAGATTCTTCTAATTTTTTTTCCTTTCTCTCTCTCTACCAGTCTCAAAACCTTGACCTAAGGCTTAGGAGTTAAAAACCAAAGCCACTAGGACAAAGGGAGACCAGTTGTGAGATGCATAAATTGATCATAAGGAGCATCACAAGTATAGAAATCTAATTCAAAAACAAGTGCAATGGTAGCATGAATAGAATATTTGGTGCAATCAAATAACAATAAAAAAAAAATCCAAGAAAACCAAGGTATTGAATTGGAAAAGGGCTCGTCTTCTTCAATAACTGCTTAATCAAGATGATGTCAGTAAATATTAGGATATGTCTAAGCAACATTTCATGCCTAAACATATATACTATAGATTCACCTATTAATAAAAAATAGTACATAAATATCATGGGCCTTCTAGTCGAAGTGGTTTCCTAAAGCATTACAGGGTCATACATTAGAGTTCAATTATATCAAGTGTATCTTAAAAGAAAAGAAAATGTACACAGAACACATGAAGAGAGAGAGAGAGAGTAATTTAGTGAGCTGATAACAGAGCAGGAAGAGCAGGAGCAAAAGGTGATCAATTAATAGTCAAAAATCTTCCATAAATGCCGGATAATTGGTGAAATTTTGATATCCTAAAAATTCAATTGGACAGTCAAAGTTGGAAGGGGTTCCAAAAGATGAAAAAGAAGATTAGGAATGCAGGTATCCCAAGTGGAAGAAGAACATGAAAACGCACAAGACAGACAACTAGTTACTAATCTGCTAAAGGTTGCTCAATGATTGGTGAAATTTTGCCATGTTAAGGGTTTCTTCTAGAGTATGTTGGGATGGGAAATAGGGCTAAGAAGGAAATTGTAGCACACAGTAAATTAAATATGCAAATTAACCCAAAAATTTCTACAATGTAGGAGAATGAACAGAACCAAGACGGTTGGTCATGATGCCAATGTTGCAAATTGGTATCGCCAACTGTAAGTGTGCACATATGGAGAGAGAGAGAGAGAGAGAGATGGGGTGATGACAAAATATACCAAAAGCAGTGTCAACATCTTTAATATCTGACAACAGCGAGATAAGGGCAATGGCGCACCAAACCTCTAAACAGTAAACACAGCTGAAAGTGACTTGTAAACAATATTAAAGGATTTAAAAAGTGAATTATGCCTTGTGTCCCAGTTTTTTGGGGAGGTAATGTGAGATAAATGAATACTTTTAACAATTTAACTCTCTTGATTTTATATACACACAGAGAGGTGCACCTAAGCATCACTGTGTACACACAGCACATAACCTATAAGTAGTTGTCATAAAAAGAAAACAGCACACAAACTAAAAGCAGGCGTCATAAAAAGAAAACAGAAAGTTTATATGCCAAATAGGCATGCCCTGCTCAAAATAGTTAAACACAAAAGTGTAATGTAGAATAAAAACATATTAACTTACTTAATCAAATATCATCATCAGTAGCAACCAGTAAGAAGTTGTAATGCAGATATAAGTACAAACACATGACAGGTGAATAAGTAATTCAACTCTATAAAGCCATTCCCAAGTTCCCAGCAACTTTAGATCTGCTATGTTCTATCAACTAATTTATGTAGCTGCAGTGCATTAGGATGTTACTATGATAAATCAGCTATGTTAAGTAAAAACAGTGAATTAAAGATGTTTTGGTGGATAATGACTGATTTTCAACAATAAAAGTTGCAATCATCGTTGATTCTTAATGTATCTAGACGCTGACTTGAAGTTACACATTATATATCTATATATTTCAATGAAAACTATTACATTTTATTACAAGATAACAAAGTATCATAGATGACTTGGAGGCGGAGAGAGAGATTGAACATAAGTTTCACACAAGACATCATCAACCTGTGCTGGCCACTCAAAAAAACTCACAAGACCTGTTAAAAAAAATATGCTAGGATCCTTGTCCCTTTGTTTTGAAATACTGTATTCTTTAACGTCCCCAGATTCCCCATCTCACCTTAAATTGGCTGAAGAAGCCCACTCCACGAGGACTGATACCCTTTTGCTTTTCAAAGCAATTAATGCTTTTGAAACAGCCATATTGTTAGAAAACACAATTAGTGCATTCACATCTTACCATTTAAAATTAATTTTTTAGACAACTGTCCACTGTTTGACCTCAGACGTCATGTAAGTTTTATGCATCTTACATGCTACAGTCTGCCATTGATGTATAAAATTGCATAAGGTGTCATGAGGAAGTGTTGAAATTTCATAACCCTATCTTTTTAAATGGACAGCCAAAAAATGAAGAGGCAATTCCTTGTGGATTGGGGGAGAGTATATTATTTATATTCAACCTAAAATGAGAAATTTTACAAAATAGGCAATTGGTGGGGTGTCACACTGGATTCAAAGAACAATATTTCCTCATTACGACCAAGCTTACACCATAATTATATCACCGTTCTGCCACATTCAGCACTGCTTAAAGAGCAAATGACCTGCCAGTGATTTCCACAAAGTATTTTCTAAGCATCTGTCTCCATCCACAAAATATGGGCAGCATGAAGCCATGAGAGGTTTAGCATTCCTTGAGACGTCTCAATTTACAACCCTGAATAGAGGCTCATTGCTCACCTATGCCCAAAAATACAGAACAAACACCTCATTCAATTCAGACCCTTGTAAGAAATTACCTATAACAGAGAAAATTTTACCCCATCCTCAACTGGAAGGCACATCGTATGATAAAAGTTAACAAGGCCCTACAGTTAACAATGGGTCAAAAGCACAGAATCGGTTCAACATGACCATACACATGAGATTCAAAAAACCCCATGTTAGGGAAAAAAACAGAATCACTGCATCAAGGATGCCAACATGCCCACATAAGCTCTAAAGCAACCAGGAAGGAAAAGATCCATTATTGTGCACCAATAACAAGCCACCTATAGCTACTGCTACATGTGCCTCGTAAGAAAAGGTGACAGATCTGGTTTGAAATTATTCTTGCTCTGGTTGCTTTAAGGTTCTGTGGCCAAGTTTATAGATGCCTCTTTTACATCTTCTGAGAGTAAAACAATGGGCATGCTAAGATTTTGATTGCCCATCAGGAAAGGAAAAAAAAAAAAAAACAAATACACTCCTACAGAATTATAAATACCTTGTACCATGTCTAATACTTGCAAAATCTTCAACCTAGCAAAAATCTTGTGACTAACCACTTCTGCAAAGGAAAGAAACAACTTTAGGTGAACGGTCAAACAGAGCCAAATAGAGGGCTGTTCAAGCCCAGTGTAGTGATATTTAACCATGGTCAGCTGGTTTGGTCTCAAGCTTTAGCTACCAGATGATGTTATGCAGCTTCAGCTCGAGAATTCTATCCAGCTTGTCTAGTGACAGTCTAGGCTTCTGACTTAGCGGATAATATTCATTGTGTTTGCTTGACTATATTTATAGAGGCTTTAAAAATGGAACCACAACTTCCACAGTTGATGCATTTTTTTTTTTTTTTTGGGTGACGAGGAACCGTTGCAATCAGGCTCCCTTTGGACTCATAGCTACAATGCAAACCCCAGATATTCACAATCACCGGCAAACCACGAATATCGCTTAAAACAGGACTCAAACTTAGATTTCAACGTAATGACCTTGAGACCTTGCTATTCAAGCAACCCTGACGGATGGATGCAGTATTGCTCCCTCTAAAGCTTCTATTTAAACCACTACAGAAATATGATTCATGTGTGCCCTTCTAGCCAAGCTTAACAGCCATAGTATAGGTCAACGCACATTAACACATGATAAAGCTTGAAACCAAATTTTAAAGAGCAAAGTTTGAGTGGTTTAATTACTTTCAGTGCCCCAAATGAGCACCCAAAATCTATTTTGGTGGCATTCATCCACTAAGAAAAAATAAAATAAATAAATAAATAAAAGGAAAAATAGTTACCAACAGTGGCCTAGCAGTACCAGGCCCCTACTTCCCAAAGGGAGGTCAGGGGTTCGAGCCTCAATGGAGGCATGTGTGTGTGAGTACCAACTACAAAAGAAAAAAAAAAAAAAAAAAAAAAAAAAAAAGAAAAAAAAAAAAAAAGGGGAAAAAATAATTTCTTTGAGTAAGATGGAATAGATGAGACACTAAACTAAAAAAAGATGTCACAAAACAATCATGATACGACAGAAATTATATCCCCTAGACCTGGTAAAGTGCAAGACCACGGTCGATACTGCCTCTAGCATGAATCAAATTAATCTATTACAGTGTTAGACTAGACAAGCAATTTTTTATTCAACCAAACTTCCTTTTCCACAGGCTCGTTCCTCATTCCCAAAATCATCAAATAATCAAACTTTACCCCCCAAATAATTGAAGGAAAAAAAGCTCCCTCTAGGTACTTGTGATTGGAAATTCACTTCATCAGAACAAACACATGATATCACGATACTTCAATAAGATTAACTGTACTATCTAGATCAGAAACAAGAATGCTATGTCATTTAGTTTCCACTTCAAGTGTCCCTACTGCTGCAGCCTCAATGCTGCATAATGAGGAAAAGTGCAGTTTAATGATGAACAAAATATAATCGATGGCCATCCAATGAAGCACTAACACCAATAGTAAAATTCAACTTTTACATTTCATATTATCCTATATAGGAAATGTGGGTGTGTGCGCGCGGGTGTGGGTGTGTGCGCGCGGGTGTGGGTGTGTGTCTATAGAGAAAGTGAGAAACAACCCATGACAACTTCAAGATTAAATAAGTATTTAATTACAGAATACTCATCTGACGCTAAGACATGCATCACTAAGGTATCTATTTAGGTTTTAGATATCAAAATTAAAAGATATAAAGATCTTATTAATCTTGGTATGAATAATGAGGGAGATATAGACACGAACAAATAGAGCATGAATAAACATATTCACATGGCATAAGCGCTCTATGCTGAAATAGAAAAAGTACAGAAAAAAAAAAAAAAAAAGTCATATTGAGCAAATTTAGGGTGGAGAGGAAATATATTGTTCCAAAAAATATTTGGATAAATAGCATCAACGTATTGACACTCTGTTATATAAACCAAACTATCAAGTTTTAACTTCCCAAGAATGCTCTCATTCCTCATTCAACTTTTCTTATGTTGCAACTCATTCACCTCAGAATTCTCATTTGCCCTCACTTCAGTTTGTATACATGTTTATCCCAAAAAAGAAATTTAGCAAAGCTACTTCGAATGTAGAATGACAGCTTGTTTAAAGATAGTTGCTCCACACAGTCTTCTACGTGCTTCATAGAAAATTTCTCCAAAAAGATCTTCAATAGCAATGCAGATACTTTTTAAGAAGGCTGATTCACCCGATTAGCAAAAATGTGTGTTCATGCTTTTTCTTGATCATGTGTATGACTTGCATATTGCTATCTTATATAGTTGTGCCTCATAACTAATACTAGTAATTAAGTAGATTACACACTCATAAATATACGATGATATGACTTGGGGTCAAATAATTGTATCACTTACTTCTAAATTATGTCACTTACTTCTAAAAGATGATCTCTTCAAAGATAACATCTGGAAAACTCTATGAATGGTACCAAAATTACTTTAGTCTAACATATTAGTTCTTGGTTTACACAATCAGCTTGGTCAGGCACAAATAATATACTTGGTCAATGTATAGGCCTATGCTTTGTTAGTCTTGACTATAGTCATGGTAATACTACTTATCCATGGCCCAGTGCAAAATGCTAGCAAAAAGCGGCTTAAGTGAGCACAATGGCACTTCAAGTACACAGGCTTGATTTAATAAAGAAGGAACAAGAAAACTAATTGCAACCTTAGAATTTATTATAAAAAATTTTGTTCTATCTATTGAAAATATATCAGCCACACATTTAGAAAAAGAACAAGAAAAAACAATTGCACACTTAGAATTACCTATCAAAAAAAGGTTCTATCTATCAAAATTATCAGTGACACATATCTATTGACGATATTACCAATAAACCAAAACCCACCTCCATAAATTTGAAGATGTTTTACTAGGAGAATACCATCTTTCAGTAATAAACATTAGGAATACCGTTCAATCACTTAAAGTTGTCAGACTCACAATCACTTCACTGCATGAAACTTTGGAATACTCTTCCACTTAATCCATCAAATCTATTCCATGCAACAATCTCTCCGACCTCTTCCTCTTAATGATAATGAAGGCTAAAGTTGATATCTTTTTCCATCAAACTAACTACATCCTCATTTCCATTTCTAGTTTTGTTTTAAAAATATATATGTCACCTATTTGGTATTGGTCCTGCACTCCTACTCACCTTAAAACCTCTTAATGGATGACATAACCATAAACATTTACTACATAACTTATTGAATTTCCAAATCACATCCTGATTAAATTCAAGAGGCGGTTAACTACTATGCAGCACGCATATATGAAACATTAAAAATTGTCCATGTGCATGTATTTTCGGGTGTGTGAGTGAGTGCATAAATTTGAACAAGTGAAACTATATCAAACTAGCTAGTTTATTCAAGTAAATTAAGTCCAGATAGGAAACCAAAGAATTAAAAATAATTGAACATAGGAATTAGAAATCATAAATCAAAACTGTATAACCAAAAACCCATTTTATGCTGTTGGATTGCGATTCGAAATCACAAATCAAAACTCATACCAGCAAATGGGGTTCATTATTTATTGATACCTGTCCAAACCCTCCATTATTTCCCTGCCACTGTTGTGAATTCAGTTGGTGTTGATCCAAAACCCCTTTTGGGTAATAAGAATTGTTCCCCAAAAGCTGTTCTGGGTCAGCCATTTGGGTTGGTTGATGTGGAATAGGAACCCCAGGAGGGTGAATCGAAGTGGGTTCTTGCTGAGATTGTTGTTGGTGGAGGTATTGTTGATAAGCACTGTTGTAATCTTGGTGGTAATATGTGTATTGTTGTGGATTGTATTGATCGTATGTGTAGTAAGCTTGTGTTGATTGATCGTAAATTTGAAGTTGATATGGATCAGAGACTGTGTGTTGTTGATGATGATGTTGAAGTTGGAGGTGTTGCTGATATTCAGTGGATTGATCCATGGCTGTGTTTTTCCGTAGGGTTGGTTTGGCTCTATCGGTTGTTATCAAAGGGACCGGGCTTATTTATTTACAAAGTGGTGGAAGTCAGTTGTGTACTTCTTGTTGAATCTTCCCAAAATATTTACAAATACACGAAGGGCAACTTGCCAGAACATTTACAAATACATTGAAAGCATTGTGGTGGAGTTTGATACAAATTGTTCACGCGTGCTTGCCCCCAAAAATTGAAGCACGAAATGTCATTGTTGCAATTGAATCATTCTCGTGTTAAAATATATATTTTAGGGTTAATTACGCGCACACTTTTTGAGGTCTTTCTGAGATTTGTCTTATTGATTGTCAAATGAAAGTTAATTTATTTTTTAATAATGACACCCCTTTTAAAAAATTTAAACTAAATAGTTCCTTAAAAAGTGAAAAATGACAAAATTATCGTTCAATAAAATATTAATTTTAAAATAAAATATCATAAATTTTAAATGATGAAACTGCCCTTGTTAGGCTTCTCTCTCTACCTCCCCACTCAAAAACCCAAAACTTTCTTCCTCTCTTTACCCTCTCACCTTCATCAAAAACCCACCACCACCACCACCCGCTGCAACCTCCACCACCCACCAGCATCCCCACTACAATATTAATCACATGTTTGTATTTACATTTCAGAAATAAATTGATTTAGGAATCAAACACACATACATATATACATAAACACACATCCCCATTATGTATCTCCAATCCAATCTAACCCATCTACATCAAGCTCTTCAACAATCCTCCTATATTGGTGAAAAAAATAGCATTCAATCCCTCCTCTTCTCCAATGATCCTCCTCCACACATGCTAACCCGAAACCCTAAAATCAAACCAATAAAACCTAATCAAACCCATTTGGCATCGCGGTGATGGTGAATGAGGTGGTCCGACGGCGGCGGCAATTATAGACAAGGCGGTATGACGGCGGCGAGGAATGGAGGGTCTCGCTGCCCGCTCACTGTCGGTGATGCCTCCACCATCGCCTCATCTGGTTCGCTCACTGCTCCAAAGAGAAGAGCACTTTGTTTGTCTGGTTTTTTTTTTTTTTTTTTTTTTTTTTTAAGAAAGATGTAGGTCTCTCTTCAAAACCCTTGGTGTGTGTGTATGTGTGTGTTTGGAAGCTTTTTTATTTTATTTATAATATAAAAAAACTGAAGAAGAACTATATATAAAAATAATTTTAATTTCCATTTACATTACATAAGGATTTGCTTCCAAAATTATTCAGTTTTTCTCTCCATACTAGTAGGATTAAAATGGTTTATATCTTCTTCTTCATCCTCTTTCAATATATGTAATTATATATGTATGTGTTTAAGTATAATTGGAGAAGATAATATATATCTAACATATATGTATTCTGAAGAGGTTGATTTGATATATTAAAATTAGTTAGAAAGTTAAATTGGTAATTTTAGCACTATAATGGGTTAATTGACAAGTCAAAGGGTTTTTTAGTCATTTTATCACATGTCAAAATGTTAAGGAGTGTCTTTGTCAATTGGAATAAACTTGAGGGGGTGTCATTTTTTAAAAATAGGCTATCTTTCATCTGACTGTTAATAGAACAAATTTCAAGGGTTGCGTGTGTAATTAACCCTATATTTTAAATCATTCTACTTATTTATTTATGAAAATATTATTATCTCCATTCCATTTTAAATGTTTATTTCAAAAATTGTGACTAAGGAGTACTACTTAAAAATTTATGATTAATACTTAAAACATTTAAATTTCAGCTCTCAAACTTTTTTATTTTATTAAGATTGTGTTTGGAATGTCAAGATTTGGTGCAATTTGAAATAAATAATTATAATAATAATAAAATCCTATTGTTTGTAATGAAATTAGAGTGTATAAGGATTTGAAATTTCAAAATATATTGTCCGCAACGGACAATTTTGAAATAATATACTAATTGAAATAAATAATTATAATAATAATAAAATCATATTGTTTGTAATGAAATTAGAGTGTGTAAGGATTTGAAATTTCAAAATATATTGTCCGCAACGGACAATTTTGAAATAACATACTAATTGGTCGGATTTGAGGGGATTTGTAAATTGATTACCGGACAATTTTGTAAACAGAAAATGGGCCTGATGGTGAGGGATCAAACCAGCCAAACCCACTGGCACGAAACGAGCCAGAAATAAAAGAGGGTTGGGCCTAAAGCCTATAAAAACAAACCACAAACCAGGAAACTACCCACTGTGGCGCATACTAAAATTTAAAAAACCGTCATAACCAAACCCTAATTAGGGCGAATTACTAGAGAACTTAAACTCCACCAAACTGCCATGGCAAAACCATGCCTTGAATCCTTCACGCAAATGAAGGAAGGCAAGAGCATCTTCAAATTCTTTTCTTCCACATTTACAATTATTTGATTGAATTTTTTTGAAGATTCGATGAATTAGTTAGATAGCACTTTTGATCCGACAATCATAAATTCATGTTTATGGTGAGATTTCTTTCATAATAGATGTATTCTTTTAGAAAATGGAGAAACTAAAAGAGAGGAAAATATATATATATATATTTTTCTTTTAAAGTATGTATATCGGCCCCACAACATACGTACCATTCAAGTCAAGAGTGCGGTTTCGAAAGTTAGACCCCAAGAACTTACTTCCTGAATCCCAACCAACGCTATTATTCTTATGGGGATGGGAGAAAAATAATTTGAAATGTCTAATTCGTTTTAATTTAATGAATAGTGGAAAGAAATTAATGATGTGACTAAGCACATATTGACGGGGGTTGAGATAAGATAGATGATGAACGTGATGATCTAAGTATTACTTTTCCTTTTGTCAAAAGGTTAATGTAGAGTACGTTACTCAATTGGCAAGTACAATGAATCTTCATGCAATGCAATGCAGATCAATTTTGTATTTTTCTTTCTAGTGGTGGTTTAGGTTGTAATTAGGAAAATCCTATCAGTGTTTGAGGCTATATCTAGCCTCACCACATGTAATATATATAACAATAATTTAATATCACTATGTAAAAACAAACTTTAGTGCTGTTTATTCCGACTTTGATTGATAATTTAATATCACTATGTAACTTGACTTTGATCCATAATTTTACTAAACGTTTGAAATTATATTATGTGATGGTTAAGGACAGAGCCGATGAAGGGGCACGTGCTCTCTGTCTGGCCCCATCCTTTATAATAAATGTGTTATTTTTTTAAAAAAAAAAAAATTTATAGAGTGCCACCCCTAAATTTTGTAATTTTTAAATTTATCTTTTTATTTTCTCTTTTACTCTTTAAATTCCTTAAATTTCCTTAAAATGAAAAGTTAAATTTTCCCACCTCAATTGAAACTCTTAATTTTTTCCTTTTAAAGTTCTCCCAATTTTCTTTCTTTTTTTCTTTTTCTATTTCTACTTCTTAAAATTCTTCTACATGCATATTTGAATAATTTTTTTCTTCTTTTTTGTAATTTATATTTGTTATATTATATATATTTTGCACAGGTACCCCTAACTTGAAATCCTAACTCCGTCCCTAATGATTGTCATGCTATTCACTTTGCGTGGGGCACTCGGTGACGAGAGATAATTAAACAGTTGTTGAAAGAGATAATGGTGATGGTGTAAACTTTAATTGTTAGAAACCTTGAAGAAAATTGAAAAGTTGAGGCTAAAAAAAGATCATATTGATGACTGGCTCCTTTTTGGGCTAGCTTTTTGAAGCTATGCCAGCAAACGAAGGTTATTAATTGGTTGGTTGGTTGGTTTGTTTCTATCTCCATTCAAAACTTCCACGAGCTACAGTTACCTTTCCCTCCCCCACCACTTTTATGGTGGTGTTAATATCACATCGGTCTCTTTCTCACAAAACAAAACCTTAACCCTTTCTTTTGTGTGTAAAGCCAAATCTATTGCCGGTTCAGATATATATAAGATATGGAGTTCACACTTCACCAATTTATATGTGTGTTTTATTTTTAATTTAAATATTTTATAGGATAAAGAACAACTCACCGACTCATGACCAAGGACCGCACTATATCCGTATATACCAATCCTCTCCTAAACTATAAAGAGGGCTGGTCATAAATTTTGATATTTGAAATATAAAGAGGGCTAGGCTAGCCAATGTCCCATCATAACTATAGATTAGCATTAATACTCATTTAGGTTGGAAGAAAGGTAGAACCGTAGATGTGTGTATATAAAATAGGAAGTAAAAAATGATTTTTTACTTTTTTTTTTTTTTTATTTGATAGAGATGATACAAAGAAATAAATGAGATTAGGTAGGATAACACGTGGCATCTTTCATCCTTTATAAATTTTCATCCGTCCAAAAATAGGGTGAAGAAAGGAGAGAAGACAAATTATATAAATTTTAAATTTTCTAAGTTTTAAATTAATATTATCCTAAATTATACAAATTTTAAATTATAGTTATATCCTCTATATATTAGAATATTATAAATATTAACGGATATAATGATAAAAATAATTAAAACTTTCTCTTTCCTTCTCTTTTAACGAACATGGTAAATTATTAGGTTATTCTCTCCTCTTCTATCCAACCGAACAAAAAAATAGAAGAAAATACACAATCTCTTCTTTAGAGATTTCTTATTCATTGCTTCTTCTCTCTCCTCCATCCAATTTTTTTCTTTTCTACAGAATAAAACATTATAAAAGATAAGGTGGGAATAAGAGGGCATATATCATGGGTTGCTATTTGGACACCCCAATTAAAGATTCATTTTGAAGAGGACATTTCCACTTTTTTTAAAATAAACAAGGACTAGGATCCTCTAAGTTAAAATCTTTCTACATTATCTTAAGTTGAATTGTTATAGTTTTAACATGTGTCATTTCACCAAATTCTAGGACTGACAATGCTCCACATAATTTGATGATAAAAAGAGCTTGAAACGATAATATTTTGAGAAAGAAAAACAACTTTAGGTTTCCAATCGCCCACCTCTCTCTACCAGTATTCTTGGTTTGATTTTTGATTTTTTTTTTTTTTTTTTCATCTCATACAACTAGATTCTCAGTTTATTCCTTCAGTTTTCGACAATGTAAGACGAGAGAGACGGAGGATCTTTTTTTAGAAAAGATGAGGGAGAAATAACGACGTTAAATGTTCGTTAGAGTATGCTGAATTTTTCTTAATTTAAAATGGTGCAGTTTTTAAACTTTGGTAATTGTTTCTTATCTCAAATGGTGCAGTTTTTAAACTTTCTTTAAATTAGTTGACACGATTTAACACAGTAGTACATTGATTTTAAATGTCACATGTCAATCTGTAACGGATTCAACTAAGGATAACTTAGAAAATATTTAATTTAGAGGATCCAAGTCCATATATATAATGGAAGATTAGAGTATAATGAATTTTCCTTAATTTAAAATGGTGCCGTTTTTAAACTTTGATAATTGTTTCTTATTTCAAAATGGTGCAGTTTTCAAACTTTCTTTAAATTAATTGACACGATTTAACACCAGTAATAGATAGATTTTAAATGTCACATGTCAATCTGTAGCGGATTCAACTAAATATGACTTAGAGAATATTTAATTTAGAGGATCCAAGTCCATATATATAATGGAAGAATATAAAAGAAAGAAAATAAAGAGAAAAAAAAAAAAAAAATTTGTGAAGTGATATGTTCTACACTTGGTTGTTTTTTTGGTTGTAGTTACTTTTTTTTTCTAAGTTTATTTTTTTTTATTTTTAACAAGGTCTATTTGGTTGATGAAAATTAATAAAGGAAATTTTTTAAAAAAAAATTATGAAAGGACAATACTTATGACTTGTCACATGAACTAATAATAAATGCATACATCTTTTTTAATTATCAAGTCACATGTGGTGAAATATATCTTTAATCACCAAATTAGAAATGATGATACACACTTACAAGTATTATTTTTAACTTTATAAATAAAAAAAAGTGTCAATTTATTATTGGATCAATAACACACTTACTAGTATTATTTTTTCACTTCAAATATATATTATTTATGAAGAAACTGGAAGGTTACATACATCATATTATATATATACAACAACAACACAATAACAACATTTTCCCCAATTTTCGATTTAATAAAAAAAATTCAAACACTTAAAGTCTTCAATTTGACCACGTGCTCAAAATAATTCGTGAACCAATTTCGTTGAAGATAGTCCAAACTTCAAATCTTGAAGTTAGAGATATTTAATTATTCACTGTCTAATTAAAATTCAACATCACCAAACTGCTGAATTTGGTTCTATTGCGTGTTATTGTGCCTGAAGTATTCAATTCTATATATTCTGCCAGAATCTGGACTGTTTAATAATTCATATGAAATTAAATGAAATCAAAACCTTCTTACCCATTTATATTATTATTCTAATTATATTTAAAATAAATCTACATTTTTTTCTAAAATTAATTATAATAATTGATATTTTTTCACAAATAAATCAGTTGTCAATAATAATAACAATAATAATAATAACAACATCATTAGCAAATTTTTTTTTTTTTTTTTGACAGAACTTAAGCAATTATAAAATATTTAATAGTGATAAAACAAATGGCTAATTTGCTAATGAAGCTGTTAATATTATTATTATGTCATTGTCTAGTGACCTTATCTAGTCCGACCAAGTCTACTCAATCGCAGCCCTTTATTAACTTTTACTACAAAAGCAAAACAAAAAGAAGAAGAAAGAGATGAGTTATATATAATGAAAAATTAGAAACTTGCAATTCAAGTTATATACAGTATATAATAATATAAAGTCCACTGAAGCCCAACTTTAAATAAAATGATATTTTTCTACCACATCAAATTGTGTAGTCAATTATATCATAATTTTTCTAAATAAATAACTCTACAGGCACAATTTTGTTTCATGTAAAGTTTAAATATATAAACATATTTACAGGCACAATTTTGTTTCATGTAAAGTTTAAATATATAAACATATTTTCAAATTACTTGATTTTTGTAATTATGACAAATCATATTCATATAATTTATCCTATATTTTTACTTTTACAAGTGTAAAACGTATACCATCTTAATTAGAGTTTAATTAATAAGTTAATAACTCTGAGTTGATCATTTCTATTTTGTTAGGAATTATGTAAAAAATAAAATAAAATAAAATAAAATATTGATAATGTTTAGTGACTTGTGCACATGTGAAAGTCATAAAACCTTTAAGAGCACGTGTCAAACAGCATAGTGTTTATAGTGTGACTTGTGTTGTGTATAATGTATGACCATCTTCAGCCTCCAACTCTTACTTAGATAATTCTTAGGAAGCAAAAAGATCCAAAATTTTGGTCTTCGATCCTCACCATTGTTATGCTTTCAGTTACTAAAATAAATCGAAATTTGCTTAAACTAAAAATCACTCAAATCTGAAAAGATAAAAATTAATGGAATATAATTTTTTTTATTAGAAAATATATATATCTTGAGAATCTTGACAGTAGGTTGTAATTTTGGAAAATAAAACACCTGATAAAACCCTAATTTTTAGGAAAAGAAAAAAAACAGAGTTTTTATGCACAATCAATGACATCCAAACAAGTAAACACAATAATTTAGAAAGAATTTTGATACATTTTGAATATTTATTGGATTCTTACATATTCAGAAAGGTTAATCAGTTTATATTTCTATGCTTACAATTCAACCTTTTATCATAAATGTAGAGAAATTATTAGATGATGTTGGGCCACTAATATTTGATGGTCCAATTTAGTTAAGACTTTTCAATTAAGAAAATTGTAATAAGATATTATTAAAAAAATAAACATTATTTTTTATTGAATTAGACATCCAAAAAACCGATAGCCACATGCGATTAATTAATTTATTTTTTTTAACAAACATGCCATTAATTATGTATTAAATGAATGTGACTGATTTTCCATATGTTACTGTATTACACCTGCAAGAGCCGGATGCGTAGGCCATGCCAAATCAAACAAACAATAAATCCTCGCATGGTATTTTGCACTTCTCTGTTTAAGTACTACAGATTTCCCAAACTATTGAAATTATATTAATTAATGGTAAATTAAATGCACCATAGAAAATATTTTATTCATTAAATAATTATTTGCTTGTTTTTTTTTTCCAACTATTAAATAATTAATCTCACTCTAGTCAGTATTGGAAAGGGTAGTCAAATCTGCAGAGAAATGTTAAAATAACCATTAAGATTGTTATTGTGGTGCAGTAAATAACTTAAAGCAAAGCAGAGAAAACGACGAATCAAAAGAACAAGATTAATTAAAAAGACTAGAGATGAGAAACATTTAGGGCATATTTAATTTAATTTTTTGAAAAAAATATCTTGTTGTCAGTGAATCAAAAAATCAAAAACAAAATAAAATTTTGTTTGATATACAATTTATGAAATTGTTCTTTTGCAAAAGGAGTTCGAAAACTAAGTTTTACCTTCAAAATTCTAAAAAACTCTAACGCAAAAATAATTGAAGCAAACGTGTCCATAACTTCTCTTTTAACTTTACCAATTGAAAGTCGAAGATTACCTTTTTCATAACAAAATTTGCATAATTCTTGATCAACGTCTTACAACAATTTATTTTCTAGGCATTTTTTACTTTTAGCTCCTAATAGTGCAGAGTTGGTTGCAAAAATGGCAACTTTTTTGTCACTGAAAAGAGAGAATTGTAAAAAACAGCTTTCCAGAACAGCTCGAGACTGTAAACACAGGACATAGATATATATATATATATATGTTTATATAAACATATTATAAAGATTTGTAAATGAAATAAATTTATCTGGTTCCTCTATTAATCAATGGATGTTCTAAATAAGCTGTCACAGTAACAGACCATAATTCAGAAGAAACCAATTACAGTCAGATTATGAATGACAATAATATGTTAACATAGAAAACTGAGAAAAACCCATTTGACCCGATTGGCAAAAAAATAGTAATATGGTCTTAGATCTATTGATATGAAAAAGTAACAAAAAATTCTTTTACCTCTGAATCAATAATCTTTCTTCTTCGTCTCGAAACCATTCAATTAATGCCTGCTTTGCTTGATTGGATTGACAAATTCAGCATCAGAAACCGCGGAGAGCTCGATTTGGCTAATCTCATCATCATCAATCGGAGCAGGAAGATTAAGATCTATCAAGCTTTCACCAAATTTAGCAGCAGGAGCTCTAGGTTGAAGATGATGAGTACTAGTGGTAGTAGTAGTAATTGGTGCTGAACCAGTGACATGTGACCTCTTGTGCCCACCAAGTGCTTGCCCAGATGAGAAAACTCTGTAACAAACGGGACATTCATGCACTTTTTCCTCCGCCATTGATGAATTGCCTCCTCCATTTGTGTTCTGAATCACACCCAATTCATGGGTTGTTAGGCTTTTGTTGAATTTGATCTTCTTGTGACTCGCTCTGTGCCCACCAAGTGCTTGATAAGATCGAAACACTTTCTTACAAGTCTCACATTTGTACTTTTTTCGAGCACGAGCTTTGCTGTACTTCAATTCATCAGACTCTTCGCTCTCGTTATCTTCTTCTTCTTCATCATCAACTATGTATTTCTCTTGCTCTGCTTCTTGTGGGTCCCCTTCGTTTTCTTCTCTCATCCATTTGTCCCTCGACAGCATCATCAAACAGTATGCAACATCTTCTTCTGGGGTTGTATCAGAGATTGAACTCACCGGTTCCGACTCAGTCCCACCCAGTTTTCCCAATTTGACCATCTTCAATTCTGGACCTTTTTGATCGTGGTGTTCTGTGATTGAAAATTTTCGAATCCGTTTCGATCTTCTGTGAATTGGGTTCTTGGATGACTCGGTCTCGCTCTCTCTGTCTTGAAGAACAACAGACCCAGCATCAACTGCAAAAGAGAACTCAGGATCTACCAATCGAATGCTCTTCTTTGGATTCTCTCTCAAACCATAACCCAATCCTTTGTCTTCGTTTTCTTCTTCCGATGAAGAAGATGATGACGATGGAGCTGACTCGGTCTCTTCGCCGAGTTGATGATTATGATCAATGGGTTGCTCTGTTTTAGGAGGAACATACAGATTCAACATGTGAGATCTCATGTGCCCACCCAAAGCTCTACCATTAGCGAAGCTCTTGTAGCAGAGCTTGCACTTGTGTTTTTCCATTACACAGAACCAAAAACAAACACAAACCCAGAAAATGTTATGCGTTTTTTATCTCTACTTTCTCTCTCTAGGTGCTCTGTGTGATGATAGACTTCTCGCCCTTTGTTCTTAGGAAGTATAGAGAGAGTGAAAAACTAAAAAGAGTAGGTGACAAGCATTCCTGCACCAAGATATATAATATATATATGTGTATATGTATATATACATATATATATACAAGATATATATAAATTACAGAATTTACAAAAAAATTGGGTTATGATTCTGATTTCATTTGGAGTAATTTTTCTTCCTAAAACGGAAAAACGCAATAAATAAATTTTAATAGAAGCATATGCATGAAGGGTGAAAGAGAGACATTTAACATGTAAGTCTTGGCCGTTTCTTTAATTTACTTCCACCCTCTCCATATTTCCAAAAATGCCCTTCACATTCCTTTTTACCTTTTCTCACAAAATATGACAATTAATGTATGTGTCGTTTACAAGTATATGTTTTTCCTTTTCTTCACATGGCTTTTTCAATATTTGTTTATTTTTAATTAGTAAAGTTTTATTTTGTGGTATTAGTAGTATAAGGTTATTTTGGGAACAAAAAAGTTTACCAGAATGAACCGGTGGCTAGCTTGTACAAGTCAAGAAAACTGCTGGGTTTGTTGTAACGACGAAGCAGAATATAATACCACGTGAACCGGAGGACCAAACAGTCCCATATTAAAGAAACACTTTATTAGTTAACTTCACCCAGCTGTGACCATATAACTTACCCAAACAAATGAAATAAAATATAAAAGAAGCCGATTTGTACATTTGTCACCACCACAAAAAACGGTCCTAAACCAAATATAACCTCACGGTGACGTGTTTTAAAAAATAGTTTTAGGTACACAGTTAATGTGGGAATTTACTATAATGTTTTAATTAGTTATAAAATCAGATTCTGTTACCTTTTCGCGGGTATTAGCGCCAATTGTTAGGTGTTGGAAGGTTTGGCGTGCCTGTTGGACCGGTAATGCCCTTAATAATGCTTAAGATAATATTGAATGGTAATTTAACCTATTGATTTCAGAATTAGGCCTTTAATTTTGGATCTTTTGTTGAAACCACTGACAAAGAATGAAAGGTTGGAAATTGAGTATGAAACTAACCTCCCTTTTAGAATGCAGTTTTCTAAGGGGAGTAAATGCAGTTTTGTTGGGATGTAGACCCGGTCCATCTATTTCGACATCGTGTTATTGTGTTTCGATTGTAACACGCGCATTTTTGGTCAATTTTACACGTTTTTTTCATTTAATTTTAATCTTATGTTGTATAATTTTCATTGAACTAAAGAGTTTTTTTTTTTTTTTGGGCGGGTTGATAAGGTTTGATTAAACACAATATGCATCTAACCCGAATACCCAATTGGTTGAAAACCCATTCAAACTCGGTTGGACCCACCCAATTGCCGGGTCTTAATGACAATTGACTCAACAAATGGGCTCTTTTGTCAGTTACAGTTGAATTGGAAATATGTACACTTATTCATTATTTTGGTCATTGCAAATAATTTAGCGGTGGACTTATTAATTTTGTTTGTCAACAAAGTTACAAGTGTTGTTAACCAATTCTTCATAGCTTTTGTGATGTCACTGATATAGGCAAGTCAAGATTCTATGCTACTCCTAGAAATTTCTAATATTATGAGGACACAACCGTAGTTCAGATTAGACTGCTCATGACACCCACATGAGTCCCCTGAGAAATAATATGAAATTTTTTATTTTTATTTTTTAATTTTTAGGTGTGTCATGTGTGGCACTCTTCAATATCTAAGACTACGTTTGGATTGAAGAAGTTAAAAGGAAAAAAATAGAATTATATATTTTGTGTTTGATTTAAAAAGTGAGAAAGGAAGAAAATAGAGAAATCATATGGTTCTGAATAATCACAAACTGTTATGCAATTAAAAATTTGCATAAAATTGACGCATTTAATTACATAGCGGTTGTGATTTGCCGGGACAATAGGACAATTTAATAATTTTTGGAAAATTGGAATGATTTAGAATAGAAATGATAATTGTACCAAAGTCCTAACAAGTAGAATGGTTGGAATGGGTCTTGCGTGGGAAGGCCTACTACTAATGGGATGGGTCCTCGGATGGACAAAAGATATGAGATCAATCTTCTAAACCATGCTAATGCTATGTAATTTAAGTGAACCCCATTAATAAAGATTGCATATGATCCAATATGATTTGATTAGAGAGATTGAGATTATTCACAATAGGGGAAGATTATGCCACTCCTTGATGGGAAAGTGGTCATTGTTACCTTTTGATTGAGAAAATTATATTTTGGTGATCAAAGTTAAACATAATTGTTATATTGTGATTTTAAAGTCAAGAAAAGATGCATAGTGACTAATATTGAAACTTAATTGATATTAGGTGATTATTTGAGAATAATTTGGTCAAAAATACTTAAAGGTTAGAAAAACATTTTAAAAAATAAATTTTAGATGACAAAATTGACATCCAATACAAATAATAACTCATTGAATTCATCCTCCTACTCTTTCTCTCTCTCATCCAAAGTTTTATTTTTTCCTTTTCCATTTCAAATTTACCAATTTAAAAAATTAGAATTTCTTTATCAACTATCTCTTTTCACCCTTATCTCTTTTTCAAGGCTCTCCATTTACAGTGGCAACTAAGAAAAGAAGTTTCATCCCAAAATGTTCTCTATATAATATTTATAGAGGCGGTCCCTTCTCATTTTGTTACTTTAATAAATCATCTTTTGCTGAATGATTATAAGGTCACGACTACAAGATGTGGTTAAGGCTATTTAGTTAAACTAGGGTTGTGGATTACTCATTTTTGTCATTCAAAAACGCAAACATCAACTTGTAAAGTATAATAACAATATCTTGAAAATAATGAATAAGAAGAAAATTTACAATTTTCTCGTCTTGCCTCTTATAACCTTGAAGAAAACGATGTAGAACATCCGTTCTTAATTTTCTCCGATCTTGGTCTTTTCTTCAGATACCCACCCTGCTAATGTATCGTCTATTTGTTAGTCAATTTAAGTAAGTGTTTATTTAGCTTAATGTACAGGGTAAATTTGTTCACTTACATAATAATATATTATAAGGTCATTTAAGTAATAAATCATCAAATGGTCACTTATTAGTAATTAAGATTTAGGTTAGGTGACTATTCACCTTTTCTTGACTTTATGGTCACTTTACGCCAATTATGATTAATTTTGGTCACCAAAATGTAATTTTTCCATTTTTGGTGTTTTTGGTATCGGATCTTTACTTCTTGAAGGAAGGTCAGAATTTGAGTTTTAATAATAAAAAAAAAAAAAAAACAGTAAATTGCCTTAAATTTCAAAAATAAAACATTGACACGTCTTTAAATTTGCTATTTCAATCCCATTGAAAGATATGTAGAGGATAAAGCAAAACCCCTAGACTAGATTTTAACATTATAAACCTAAGTTCAAGAAATCATCAACTCATTATGTAGTTTAGATACATTTAAAGTTCGACAATGCATGTAGTTTTTAAAATGACCGTAATTTTATAACTAAGGAGCACTGTTATGTGACCACATCAGACTGGTCGGATATCTGACTTTAGCTATGAAGGTCACTACAACAATTATGGGACTCATCTACAACTATACGTAATACTTGACTATCGAGTGTATCAAATTTGACAAATAAACTTTCATAGAACATCTAAAAGTCAAAAAATAATACAAAAATATCTGTTTGTATAACATTACTTAAACTAGAAAAAGGTAAACCCTCATATTTATACTACATAATATGAACAAATGAAAAAATAAAAATTGAAAATTGAAAAAATACATTGCAAACAAGATACTTGCACGGACTGAGATTATTCACAAAGTGGATTAATAAAGATTGCATATGATCCAATATGATTTTATTAGAGATTGAGATTATTCACAAAGTGGATTACAAAAATCCTCATTGGTAGGGAAATATTATGCCACTCCTTGATGGTAAAGTGGTCAAAATTGTTACCTTTTGACTATTTTTTTTTTTTTTTTTTTTTTTTTTTTTTTTTTTTTTTTTTGGTATGAGATGAAAGGATGTGAGGATTCAAGTTTCGGAGGCGGGCACGTCAGTCAATTGCCTTAAATTAAAAATAAAATATTGAAGGGTTTTTATATTTGCTATTTCAATTCCATTGAAAGGTTTACACACAATAAAAGCTAATACACGGGAATAGATTTAAAAAATATAATCCTAAGTTTAGGAAATCACCAACTTATTATGTAGTTTAGATACAATTAAAATTCCATCTAATTTTTAAAATGATCTTAATTTTATAATTAAGGAGTACTGTTATATGTGACCACATTTGATTAGTCGGGTATCTGACTTAGTTACGAAGGTCTCTACAATAATTGTGGGATTCACCTACGACTATGCAAAATACTCGACTGTGTCATTAAATTTGACAAATAAACCTTGATAGAACATCTAAAAGTCAAAAGATATTCATATTTATACTATATAATATGAACAAATGAAAAAATTAAAATTAAAAAAATACATTGCAAAGAAGATACTTGCACTGAATTTCCTGTAAAATCATAGATTATCATCAAATACATTGATAGTCCTTTGTTTGAATGAATAGTGCTATGATTAGAGTGCTCTTATCTATTGGATTGAATGCAAGTTCACTGTGACAACACTGTTATCCTAAAATTGTCCTATTTGAATATTTTATAAAAAAAAAAAAAAAAAAAACAGAAACAAAAGTCATATCATAGTTAATGACTTGTTTGGTTTGTAATTTTAAAAACAGTTCTAAAAAAATTCAAAAAATCAGAAATTATTTTCAGGAAACAATTTTTTATAATTATCTAAAAATAGATATTTTTATATGAGTTTTCTAAAAACTGAACTAAGATATTTTTATATTGTTTTATGTTTTTCAGTTTTATAAAACTGTTTTTATAATTACAAACCAAACAGGTTCAGTTACTTATAATTTTTTTATTTATATTTATTATTCCATGAAAACATGAGTCCTCACAATTATAACTCTTATTTAAAATTTTATATGTACTGAACAGTGAGCTTAAATAGACAATGAGTTTGTAGAATCCAAGTCCATAACAATTTAAATGCCCTTACCCCATCAATAGAAATTCATAGAATATGTTGAACTCAATGCATAAAGCGATAAAAATAACATATTCGGTGTACATTATGATGATATGTTGGATAGAACACACCATTAGAGCTCCATCTTTTTTCTCATGTCAAGCATGCAAGTTATTAACTCTGCATGTGACATTCTATGTAAAATGAGAATTTGTTCAAGACAACTCAAATGAAATAGACATCAATTATATTCTTACTTTTATTTTTATTTTTATTTTTATTTTTTAACTCAAAGATAGAATATATATATATATATATATATATATATATATATATATATATATTGAAGTCTCATACACTAAGTCACATAATTCGCTCAAACCACTAGCGCTCCATTGTTCCGCGCGTGAATTGGCGTTTTGAGAGCGAATTCGCCAAAAATTCACGCTCTCATATTTTTGAATTCGCGAATTCAATTTAAGAATTCGCCGGTTTTTAAAGTTTAATTTGACGAATTGTGTAAGGATAAATCACGTATTTTGTTCAAGAATTCGACGATTTTTGACATTAAATTCACGAATTTAATGTAAATCTTGAGAAATTTCGATTTTACTCCCAAATTAAATAGACCAAATAAGGTTAATTATGTTAAAAAGTAATCAATTTAATTTAATTAAGTAAACTCTGTCTAAAAATCAAATAATATAACAATATACTTAATATTTAATAACGTAACTTACCTTCATTAGACAATATTTATTAGTAAAGAAATAAATGAATGAATAACTTTTCATATTCTGATTGTGAATTTCTAAATCTCTGATTTCTCAATTTTCTATCTCTATTAAGTGTTGGGTTTGTGATTCTTGAACTTCTTTCACTAGTAATTGAGTCTTGATTCACCCTTGTAGTCTTATTCTCAATCCATTATTTCCTATTCTCTCTGCTATTACATTTAGGGCTCTTTGAATTGAAGGAAATAGGAATAATTTATGCATTTTTATAAAGCAGTTTGTATTGGTTGTAATGGACTCATATTTGATTCACTATTCTATCTTTTTATTTGCATGAAATTTATTTAAAACATATATTTATTATTATAAATTAATATTTTATATATTTATAATGCGGCGTTCTAGCGGCGCTCCCACTCTAAGATTTTTCTAAGATTTTTTGGGATATGTCGCTCTCGCGTTCTCGCTCCCGCTCTATGTGACTTAACTCATACAAATGTAATTATCTTTCAATATAGAAATTAACTTTTTTAACTAATCTTATTCTGGTTAAAAAAAAAAAAAAAAAAACCTAACGAAGAAGACTAATCTTATTCTAGTTATATGGCATAAAACTCATGATCCTCAAATAGGTCGTCAAATCTTTTTCTTTTTTGTTTTTTAATTTAAATATGTTGCAGAATGTAATGAAGAGTTATTAGTTTTTTTAATAATAAAAAAGTAAAACAAATATAATTTAATATATATATATATATATATATATATATATATATATATATTGAAGGGCATAATCAATTTATTACTAGAAATTAATTTATATACCAATGGAAAATTATATTGACAAGATTTTAAACTATAACTAATTATCTTTAAATTACCCAAAGTCAGTACACTCAAACATTGCACCTCTGGTTTCTAAAGCTTGAAAAATGGATTCATCCATAGACTTTGGGGACGAGGGTTCAGATCTCTATCTATATTGTGGCCAGTTTGTTAGTTTAAAAGTCTATTAAAGAAGGTTGTTAGTGAAAATGGATAAGGATATTCGAACCACTAAAAAAACCTATTTCATATGTTGTACAAACGGATCCCAGTCACACAGTCTGTGGATGATCGTGATTCGAGAATTTCATTCTAAAAGATGGAAATCCATCCAATCACATTTTGAATTTACTAGCTTCAATTCACTGCATGAAAAAACAATTGCCTAAAAGCATAAAGCATGTTTGATTGTTACAATTTGAATAGTATCAATACATTTTTAAAAAAGAGGCCAAAATCAAAAACAAAAAATTGATGCTCCCGTAATGTAGCAAAACAATGTTCAGAAAAAAAAAAAACAACCCCTCAAAAATGACATTTTTAACTAGCCTTGCAATACTTTTTTTACAAGACATATTTTTATATTTTTTGCTTTCAAAAATCTTGTAACAAATACATGTTACCAAACAGGCTTCCAAATAGTACTGAACACACTTCAAAACAGAATAATTGATTCTATTTCGGATCAAAGTAAAAACACAAAATAACTGTAATTGTCAAACGAGCTATAATTGTTTTTGCTTAATGTGGTTTTATTCACGTAACAAAACAATACTGTATTTGTTTATGTCCCGAGCTCAAGAATAACCTTTAAATAATCATTTCTTTCTAGTCCTTTTCTATTATCACTGATAAGGTAAAGTTTTAAATTTGTAATCACTAATTACTCTGATTCGGAGTGGTTGACGAAGACATTATGACGAAGACATTATGTATTATTATATAAATAAAACCAGAAGTTATTATAAAGTTTTTTTTTTTTTTTTTTTTTTTTTTAAACACGCCATTCAGTTATGAGTAAGATTCAAAAGCGAGATCAATGACTTACCAATTAAATCCTTACCTATTAAATCCTTACCAACACCGTTATTATATAATTTATAAAACTTAATTTAGGTGTGTTACAATATTGGTTCCAAAGTCAAATGTTATTTTAATGGCTAAGTATATTCTAGGAAGGTTAAGCATGGTTGGAGATAACATTGAGGGCGTGTGAGTGTGAAGGTGATTTAATTGGGCAGTTCACAATATAATGGAATCGGTTAGCAAGTAGTATTAGTTATGTTAAGTAATTAAAGTGGTTGGAAGGTCTTGACAAGAGAGGGCTAAATGGGGAGCATGCATAAGTAATACGTATATAATAATACTAACGTTCATCATCAACTTTATTTTATTGCTAACCAAAAATTTGAAGTCAACCTTGGTGTCAATTTTTGCTTTGTTATGGGCCTTGGGTCCAGTGAACCCAAAGGCAGTAAAATCAAAGTTTGAACTTCCCACCTAACCTTTGACTATGTTTATGTTGGACAAAAGAATAAAGTAAGGAGAAAGGGAAAAGCTATACAAGAAAAGGCCAAGGCCCACAACAGAGCGCCAAATTATGAGGAAAAACAGGGGCTAACAACCCAATGCCTAAGGAAACAGGCCAACTAGCCCCAGAGAGAGTAACTGAAATCCGAACAAATATCAGGTTAGTGTTTGATTGGATTTGGGTTGACCCACCCAAGTTGCAAGAATGGTTTTACAATGACAAGCAGACCAAATCTAAATTGGGCCAGTCTGGCCCAGCGGCCAAATTTCATCCTTTTTGAGGGGCTTCTGTCTCATAGATTGATCATGTTCCAAGCTCCATGAAACAATTATTAGAAATAATGTCTAAAACTCAATCGCACAAAGATTTCAACTTTAAAATTAATTCAATATTTTTGATTTTTTTTTTTTTTTAAAACTAAATATTTTTGAATCTTGATATGAAAATAAAATGCATTTGAATATTCATTCTCTCCCTTATGTCAGACCTCTAAAAAGGAAGCATTAGGCCATTTGCACCAGCCTCTCCGGATTTTGGCTCTCTAAAAATGCCACTTCAGCTTTTCCAAGAGTCACATCAGCAATTCCAAGAGCCACGTCAGCAGTTTTCGCTCTCCAGAAACATGCACTCTATCAGGCTCTTCGAATTTTCGCTATCCAAAAAAAATAATAATAAAAAATTTACGGCAATATTTTTCAATCGAACAATATTTTTCAACGGCAATATTTTTCAATCGAACAATATTTTTGAGAAAATAGAAGAAGAAATAAGTTGAATGGTAGATAATAGAGATGTGATGAGTGATGGTAGGAGTTGGGGTATTTATAGAGATTTTAAAAATTTTAATTTAATTTTTTTTTTGAATAAAGTTAAAACATTTGAATTTTTAAACTTTTTTTTAAAAAAATTATAGCTGTTAAGGCACTGTTTGGTATTGTAGAAACAGTGCCTTAACGGCCAAATACACTATTTGGCCTACTCATTTAAAATTTAAAGCAAATTTTTTTTTTTAAAAAAAAACCAAATTTTAAGGGGGAAAAAAAAGAAGGTAAAATTTGAATTTTTAAACTTTTTGTTTAAAATTATAGCCGTTAAGGCACTGTTTGGTACTGTAGAAATAGTGTCTTAACGGCCAAATACACTATTTGGCCTACAAATTTAAAATTTAAAGCAAAAAATAAAAAATAAAAACAAAATTTAAGGGGGAAAAAAAAAAAGGTTTTTTAATATATTTTTGGCCCAATTTTTTTTTTTTTTTTTTGAACAAACAATGCCTAAACAACATGTTTTTTATTTAATGAATTTAATTTTATTTTTTCCCTAAACAATATGTTTGGCTACTATTTGTAGCCCTTGCAAGAAGGGCCCAAAAACAGGCAGCCAAAAGGCGCCGTTTTAATCCAGAAAAAACAAAAAAAAAAAATATCACGATTGCGGGCCTGCTCGCGGTCAATCTGGACCCCACCATTATCAAGAGCCCGCTGCATAGACCCAAAGTTGGTTTGGCTCGCGGAAAGGGCCTTCCGCGAACCCACTGCGGATTGCCTTAGAGAAGGAAATTGATCTTCAAAATACAAATAATCCAATTTCATTTTGAATTTCACTCCTAGCTCATACTAAAGGTGATAGTGATTTTTTTTTTTAATTTCCTTTTATTATTATTATTATTAATTTTTATTTTTTGTGTTTATAAAATTTTATATGATCAATTTGTGGGGTACAAGAATCAGAGGAAATAAATGAAGGGAAAGGATAGAAGGGATGGTGACATTTTTTATTGACTTGACGAGAGGGAAAAGGAATAATGGTGGAACATCAAATCCTTACAGACACCATTTTCAATTTTGTGAAGGGATTGTGAACATCAAAATGCCTTCACAATATGCATTAATTGGTTCGTAAGTTTGGTAATATTCTAAAAATTGAATACAAAAATGAGCACTAGTTCATAATTTTCTACTTCCATATGCAAGAGTAAGAATTATAAGATATTGAATGTAATATCAAAATAAGTGACACAATAATAGTATTTCATTTCCTTTCAAATACAAGGTGGACAGTAAAAAAAACGGAGCAGACCATGTTTTTTTTTTTTTTTTCCCACTTTCTCTTAATGGGTAACTCTGTCTTATTCATACATCTAAATTATAAAGACAAAACAAAGTCCATTAAGTTGAAGGTGAGAGCTTCGCACTCTATCAATTAGGCCATGAGTAATGTCTGTATTATATCCATATATTAACCTAACCATTAAAATTGATTCGTGATATATAGGTTTTTCCTGGCTGCCAAACCGCCGGTATCACATTGTTTGCCACCAAGTTCTTCCCGGACTCGTTTGAAGTGAGCTTGATAGAGAATGGCGGTCTCAACGTGGAACCCGGGTCAAGTTTCCAGACTGCACCCCAAGATTGCTGCATGGGCAGCCACGAGTCCGAGTCAGCCTGCTTGAGATCAACTTTGGCTAGGTTACCATCTCCGGCTTGGAACTCAATTACTGAAGCAAAGTAATTAGGGTTGGAGCCAGCATCCACATGGAAGGCTATGGAAACTCCGGGATAGTGGCACTGTACTCTGATAAACCCATTCATCCATTCCAACAAATTAATTAAAACTTGATTAATACGGATTAAAGTAATTGAGATGATTATATTACCCTAGCAGTAGGATTACCGTTACATCATTAAAAAAATAAGTGAAGCATTTCGTGAGAGAATATTCATATATTCATTACACACTACACACACATCCACGGGTGGGGTAAAGATTTTAGTTTAGGAGAAATTATATAAGGGACCATAAGGGAAAAAAATAAGAAAAAAGAAAAAAAAAGGTTAGAAAAATGACAACTTAAAAAAAAAAAAAATAGAATTTAATTTATTAAGAAAATTTTAAATTTTATTTAAAGAATTTAAAAAATAAATGAGAAAACAACTACAAAATTAAGAGATAATTTTAAAAATTAATAATTTAAAGAGACATTATATAAAAAAATGCATATATAATTATACATGTAAAATAGAAAAAAACTTCGAGTGCCCTGTCATACACCCTGTCATACACTAACTCGGCGCACATCATATTATATTATATATATACACAACACATGTACCCACCTTCTATATTGAATTTGTAAGAGTCCAGCGTTACGCAGTTGATCTGCATGGGCGGATTTAGCCATGGCTCCGAAAGCAGTGCCACTTAAATCAAAATGAACAGACTCTGAGACGCAACCAGGGCATGAATCTGTTATCACTACCTTTACGGGAGCCCCAGAGCATGCTTTATTGCTTCTGCATTTTACCTGTAATATATTGGAGACCACACACACACCCACACACCCACACATATATATATTAATTCATCACTCGCATCAAATAAAAACAACAATAATAACCAAGTCTATGATACATATATATATATAGAGAGAGTAATGTATAAGTATTTGAATCATCATCACCTCATAGCAAGCTCCACACCCTTTGCCTGATTGGAACAAAGAAGGTCCACCACTAGATATTAAGGAAGAGAATGGGGGTTGCTCCACAGCATTGCCATATCCACACGCCCCACCTATATATACAACAATATATAACCCATCAAATATTGTAAAAATTAATCATAGCTAGTCAAACATGCATATATACGTTACACACACACACACATATATATATATTACGTACCATCGCTTCCAGCACCATTAGAGCTACCATACCATGTTGCACCAGCCAGAGACCAACCGGAATTAGATTGGATTTTGGATACATTAAGACGCTTGGGATGGAAGCATGAGCAAGAGGTAATCAGAAGAGAAAAGAGAGTTACAAATAAAAGGAGAGGGAAGGAGTAGTACTTAAGAGCCATGATCAAAATTAATGCTCAAAAAATCAGTATTTGTAGTATAATTAATGTGGCTATATATATAATATTGGTTGTATTGGTGGGTTTTACACTTAACTCACTGCTATTTATAGATCGAGTGAGAACAATACTTGTTTTCAGTTGCACCAAAAAGTCAGATATATGAGTATGAGAATGCTAATTCGAGATTCATAATAACCAATTAATCTGTCTCTACGTTTATTTGCTTCCATAGGTCCATAACTAAACAAAATAATCTTAGTTCACTCCGTACCTTGTTTACGTCTTACCCAAATCTCGTTATTATTTTATGATAAATCTTGTTTCCATTGCTCCAAAATTTTCCATGGTAGTAAATCTATCATGCTTGATCAGTGCTGTCCTCCTACTTTAGTCTTTACCACACCTTTTATAACATTAATTTAATGCATAACAAAAATGATCCATATATATATTTAGATATATATTAAAAGTAAGGTTTTCTCATTCAACTATATTGACTTAGAAATTATGAAGCACACAAGCATTTTTTTCCAAGGCTTTTTTTTTTGGGGGTTTGGATAGATGGAAAAAGAAACATAATGGAAAACTTTTTCTACACAAAACACATTAATAATATTTTTGCGTGAAAGGAGTGTCTTTTTATTTGAAATTCAAATTTTACCCGTTAACTTAATCTTGCAAAACAACTTTTTTATTTAATTTTTTTTTTTTTTCTGATTTCAAAGAAGCTGAGTGCTCTACAAAATAACTCTTTTTTTGTTTCCCCCCAGTCTTCCATTGGCACAAACTAATTTGGTTCAAACACCATATACCTAAACATAGTCTTATACTATGGATGGCAGTGAGGGGAAGATTAAACACTCTCGATGCTAGACCTGTCCTCCACAAACACTACACTAACAGCTGCTATCTTTGCAATTCTGCTTGGGAGTCCATTGACCATCTCTTCTTCAAGTGTGCCTACACTTCTCGCATTTGGAAGTTTGTTCAGGAAGTTGCAGGTTTCTACATCAGGCCTGACAATTGGACACAGCTACTGCAATGGTGTACTGCCCATTGGAACTCCTCATATTTCTTAGTACACAAATTACTTTGGGCTGCAACTGCTTATTTTATCTGGATGGAGAGGAATGCTAGAGCTATAAACAACTTATCAGCCCCATTTACTACCATCATAGCTCAGGTGAAGAGTTGTGTTAGGGCCAGACTTGCAACAACCAAGCTTACATCCAGCTCTGATTTGAAGAAAATTCACTCCATCCAAGAAATGCAGGCATTGTTCCAGCAAGGGTGTGCCTCCTTTGGTCGCCAAACTCCTGCGAACACCTTGACTCATGGTACCGAGCATGCTGATTTTGAATAATCATACTACTACTTTGATGGAGAGTTATCCTGTTGATCATAAATGAGTTTGTCCTCTTTGAATCTCATAGTTGGTGTACCGTATTTTGGATTGTTTGTTGTTCATGTTTGTTCTTCGATTGTCGTTTCCCTTAAATGGGGCTCCATGTACATTCTTCAATCTTATATACAAGCTTACCATTTACCTAAAAAAAAAACAAAAACATACAATCAAATCTCTCTTAAAAAAACACTTCTCTCTTGGCCTTGTTGATCTACTAGATATTTGATGTTGTGTAATGGTTATATTGCTGGTTGTTAGTTTTATTTGGAAATGGAATTGTTCCATTTCAGGTTCTTTGTAATGCCGCTCTATTGTATCTTGTACTATAACTTTTATTTTTGAATTTATAAAAACAACCCATTCGGAAGAAAAAAAAAAAACAAAAAATATTTTTTTGTTTTTTTTAGTTTCGTTTCTCTTAAATTAATAATTAGTTCTACTTCTACTTAAGAAAATATTATAAAGTCTTATTTTAAATATAAATAATTATATTATTAAATTTAATAATCCATTATTATTATTATTATTATTATTATTTTCACTTTCATGCATTCCAAAATAACAAATTAATATTTTCCTATAATTTTTTTGAATAAATTTTCATGCTAACAAAATGCACGTTAAAAATAATTTTTCTTTTTATTCATTTTACTTTTATTTTATTTTTTATTTCTTTTCTTACTTATTTTCATATAAGCAAATGGAATCATAACTCATTGGAAATATAACTAACATTCTCAACTATTCCTAGCTCTCAAATTCAGTGAAATCAGAATAAATTAATTTGTATTACATATTGTGGTCAAACTAATCGAATTAAGGAAGGTTGATGAAGGATATGAATTTGGTAAAATCAATCAAATTAAGGCAAAGATGGTGATGGGTATAACTTTGCACAAACTAATTAAAAATTTGAAAAAATAAACCTTATTGTGCGTTTAGTAAATTATTAAAAAATTAATCATTTTGCTTTAATAGTGTGTTTCTATTGATTGGTTGTATTAATGACGCGGTGCATTTGTAACCAATAAATTTTAATGATGTAAAATGAGGATTAGGGGTGTGCAAAAAAATTGTCAACCAGAAAAATCAAACCGGAGTTGACCGAATCGAACGGTTTGGGTCAACCGTTCGATTCCATAATGGTTCGGTCCGATCACGGTTCTAAAATAATGAAATCGTAAAATTTTGATTCGATCCCGGATTAGGGTCCTACAAGACCAGACTGGCCTAGACCAAACCTTTATAATATGTGTATGTATATATATGTATATGTGTCTGTGTATATATATATATATGCGTGTGTATGTATATATATATATATATAGCTATACCTATATACTACTCTTAACTTTGCAAGGAATTTCGGCACAACAATCAAACGTAAGTCAACATTCATCACTATATGATATATTTTTTATTTGCTTTTGCTTCTCACAATGTTTTGATTTTTGGCCCCAGGGCATAGTGGCGTTGGCATTTAGGAGGTAAGTTTACTTTCGAATTGTACTTCTGACTTAAATGGTGCGTGTGTTGTGAGGCCGATACACATGCTCTAAGGGAAAAAAAAAATGCTTTAATTTTTGGGTGCATGTCAACATTCCTCCATTATCTCATTTTTTTTCTTTACTCACGCCGCCTCATTCATTTCTTAGTTCTCATCGTCGTGGGATTCAATTGTTGATCAATCTCTCTCACGCAACATTCGAAATTCGGTCATTGCCGTTAATCTTTTATCGCTGTCATTGGTGACATCCTTTCTCACACTCTTTTCCCTTCTCTTTCACTTTCAATTCACATATCTCTGAGTCTCACGACGCGATTACACTTCAAGCACAACCAACAACGATAACATATCAAGTTTTGTAGTTTTCAACCACAGATTTGTCATCATTTTCAGTTTCTGCAAGATTCAACCTTAATTTAATTTCTAGAGTTTAGCTTTCGGGTCTATTTTACCAATTTTTCACTCTCATTCTCTCTCTCTATTTAGTCTTGGATTTTGGAATGTGAATACTTTATTGTTATTTTTGTTGTATATACAATTTAAGGGGAAAAAAAATAGGGAACCATAGGGAGCGTTTTGATTCTAAAAATTCTCAAAACCGAGAATATATATATATATATATATATATATATATATATATACTTATCCTATTTTAATAATATATCATAATATGTAAAAGTAATTTAATAAATTTATAGTATATTTGGGGTAAGGCAACTCTCTTCTAAAACTGTCCCAAAACCCGCTAGGTTTTCAAAGAAGCCGCCCCCATCTCCTTCCACATTTACATAATCTGTTCCTTAAAAACATCCCGTTTCAGTTTTGGGTCGGGGCGGGCTGCCCTCGCATATGTAGGGATTTTTGCCATCTCTTATCATTATTTTGTGAGTGAAGGGGTGAGTGACATCATGTAGTTGGTGCCAACGCCATATAGAGACCTCACCCACAAAATTCCTGTCTTTTTTTGGATTAAATGGAGTAAAAGTCAATTCATATATATACTCATTCATTATTCTATCCGGATTCAATATTAGACGAACTCTTTCTTGTAACAATTTTGACCTAATAATATTTTATTTACTTTTCAAAATGGATAAGAATTCAAATAATGAGTTTGTGCTAATTGTCAAAAAAATAAATAAATATAAAAAATTATTGGGCAAGCAAGATACCCACTTGCGTGGCCCCACAGAAGCTCATATTCTAACAAGGTGCGTCAACCCACGCCGTGAGTTCCACTATATTTCGTGTCCAAGCATCCACAATATCTTCTCCAGTCGAAGACCACTCCACTTCTTGAGGTAGGTAAGTCTTGACCTTGCACAAGAGAGATGTGGGTACAGGAAGCCTCAAAAAGCGAGGGCGGAGCTGTAGGTCACGTGACTTGCACCGATTTGGTGGCTGACTGGGGTTTTTTTGTGATCGAAACAGCCGTTTGTGGTGGTGATTACTGTTGAATATCTTATCATCAAACGGTTATAGAACACGTGCGCATCACATAACATGCGTCCAGTAATATTCGGCGGGGATTTGGGTTTTATGTATGTATAAAATATAACTATGACTTATGGGCCGGAGGGAGTACAAGAAAAGGCCGAGGCCCATATACAAAACAGCTAGTCCACAAGAAAACGCCAATAACTGGGCTAATAACCAGACCATGTGCCTAAGGAAACAGGCCCAACTAGTCCCGGATCTGGCAGAACAGATCTAGATTGGGCCAGGCTGGCCCAGTGTGCGAATCTTCATCCACTTTTAGGGGTTTCTGTCTCATAAATAGATTGAACATGTTCCTCCAATCTCCATGAAAGAATTATTATAAACTAATGTATAAACGAGTCTGATCCCAGAGGAGAGATGAATATTTGCAGAGGCTGATGCAGCTTCCCAATCGGAATGGGCTGAAATTTTAGGACAGGCATGCCAAAGTGTGTATTTCTTGACGGATCCAGACATGATCTTCATTGTGCTTAATATATTGCAGACAAATATAAGTGTTGCTTAGACTTCCGTCCTGGATAAGATTTTAATCCGGATAATTTGAGGAGGAGGAATCAAGTGATGCCGCTTAGACTTCCGTCCTGGATAAGATTTTAATCCGGATAATTTGAGGAGGAGGAATCAAGTGATGCCATGTCAAAATTCAATTGACTAAGATTTCACCTATAAATTTAATTCAAAATTTTTACTTACCCAAAAAAAATAAAAAATTTTGAACCTTGATATGAAAATGTATGTAGTGCAATTGAAAATCTAGTCTGTTAATGAGAAAATGGCGGTATATATCCATTCCATCCCTTATTTGAAATATAAATATGTTGATATAGAGACAAAATTGAATGTTGGTTACTAGTTTGTAGAATTTCTTATGAAAGGTCAAATCCACTTGATTTTTTTATATATGGTGGTAGTGTAATAATTTTTAAGATTGTGTTTCTCAAATCTTATATTAGGTAACACACTTACACACGTCTAAGGAACTTGCATGATCATACTTTTCGAACATGCGCTACCAATAGAAATTTTGCTCGTATTACCATTGCATATTTTGGTTGCCTACATTATCTTAAATTATATTTTATTTGTTTATAAATTGTCAGGTCACTTAATAATTTAAAATATTTGAAACTGCATAGTTTAGGAATACTATAGATCATTAGAACGTCATGGTGTTTTTTTTTTTTTTAACATAAAAAAAAAAAATTAGATTATTTATTTTTAGTTCCAGTGGTTATTTTATACTTTTGTGAAAAAATATATCCTCCAATAATAACCAATCAGTGTCATACCTGGACCCTATATAATTTTTACAAACCTACTTAATATATGGTTGATTTGTTAATGAAATGAGAAAGAGGGAGGAGAAAAGAAATATGTTGATGTGGCTGTGTAAAAAAGTAGTATAAAATACACATGGCTGACGTGACAGTGTATCGTAATATTGTGCCAGAGATTAAAAAAAAATTTACACATCATACGCAACAGTATATATTTTACACAAAATAATGTTTTAACAGACTGCTGAAAATACTCTTACAAAAATACATATCAATTTTTAAACAATTCAATTTACATGTACGAATTCAATTAGAAGATCTTTGTCCATTTTGATTTTAAAAAGAATCAAAGGAAAGAGAAGGGAGGAAATATTTTTATTTACTTGATTAGAGGGAAAGAGAAAGAGAAAGAGAAAAAGAGAGGAATAGTATTTTCAAATTTCCAATAAATGGATATAAAGGGGGAAAAGAAGGAAACTCCAATGCTTTTCTTTATGTCATTCCCAACTAAACAATTGAGGGAAAGGACAAAGATATAATTTCCCTCACCTTTGTAACATGTCTCGTCATCTTATTTTTCCTTCTTGTTTAATATTCTTCTTAGTTCTGCCAGAAAAGTCCACATTTATCTTACAAAGGTGCTCAAAATGTCAAAACCATATGGTTAAGACTTTAAGAGATTCGAATTGCAATTGTAATCAAATTCGTTTCCCTTAAAATACTTAATCCATTAGAATATTTGCTAATCCCATCAAAATGACTCAATTTTCAAACTTAATTAGCTTCTTACTGAATAAATTTCAACTCTTTCGGCAACATTTGTTTTTTTTTTTCTCCTGTTTCCTTTTTGTTCTCAAAAGTTCAAAAAACACAAGAAACAGGTTTGTAAAAGTCCTTTTCGACAAACGTATCAGTATACGTTTTTCCTCTTGACTTTTTGTTGCTCTGAGAAAGATGAAATTGAATAGAGAGATAACAGGAAGAATCATGATGAGATGAAAATAGGGAGAGGGAAAATCGGATCTAAATGTAATCCAACAGCATATAAGAAACAGATGAACACAAAGAGAAACGTAGAGGAGGTGAGAGAGATGAAGATAGGGAGAGAGACGTAGAAGAAGAGGTGAAATGGGAGTTAATGGAGAGAGAAACGTTTTTGTGTTTTATGTCGCAAAGGAAAGGAAATAACGTTTGTTGACACGGCTATGTCACCTCAAAGTCAGACGTAAATTCTAACTATATACTCCATATCATTATATTTTTTTAATAGAGAAATTGTTAACCGTTTTCATCTGAAAAATGAACACCATTATGCTATATACCTAAAAATGATATTACATTATTACATTGGGATCGAAACTAGCAAATTTAAACTTGTGGATTCACAATTACTAAATTATGAACTTACAAAATGAAATTACACAAAGTACGGAATTTCGGAAAAGAATTATGGACTTCATGGTTTGGCAATTATATTAAGAAGCCCCCGCGGGCTAGCAGTGATGGTGGGGCTTGGGACTGCCACACAGGATGTCAGGGTTCGAGTCCTTTACCAAGCCTCTAGTTTCGTCGACTTACCCGGTATTGCAGCTGTGGGGCAGGCTGCCGTATCCCCAATTTGGTGCTTCAGGGTGGGGCCCTAAGGGTCGTGTCTTGGGGAGTTCTGGGTTATCAAAAAAAAAAAAAATTTATCTTAAGAACATAAATACGTGTAATTTCCCTCGGTATGTTAATAATTTTATAATTTTGTATCCATAAGTTATAACTACCTAATTTGTTAGTTTTCTTACTTACATTTCTTTATATAATATGTATATATTTTATATTTTAACTTATTTGTTAAGCTAATTTTTTTTTTTTTTTTTTTTTTCCAGCTAAATTTAAGTTAGGTTAAAATAAAAACTAACATAATATATACTGAATATAACATGCACCAACACATGTAACATAGGAGTACTTCATCTCCTTTTTAAAGTACAAGTTGGAGAGTAGAAAAAAAACCAGTTATATCAATAAATAAAAAAGACGAGCAGACCACATTTACTCCAAAATGGGTAACTCTATCTTATTCATACATAGGTAAATACATATAAAGACTGCTAGCCATTAAAAATTGACTAGAGATCTATAGGTTTTTCCTGGCTGCCAACCGGCGGGTATGACATTATTGGCCACCAGTGTCTTCCCGGACTCGATTTCAGTGAGCTTAATAGAGAATGGGGCCGTCAACGTGGAACCTGCGTCAAGTTTCCAAACTGCACCCCAAGAATGCTGCATGGGTTGCCATGAGTCTGAGTCCAGAGCCTGTTTGAGATCAACACTGGCTAGGTCACCATCTCCGGCTTCGTACTCAACTACAGAAGCAAAGTAGCTAGGGTTGGAACCAGCATCCACATGGAAGGCTATGGTAACTCCGGGATAGTTGCACTGTACTCTGCTAGACCATTCAATTTAATTAATAAATTGATATATAACCCTAGAAACAATTATATAGTTCAAAATCATGTAGTGACCAAAAAACAGAACATTAGTTTAAAAATTATACAGTTTTGTGATCGTACTGGCATGCATATACCCACCTTCTATATTGTATTTGTAAGCGACCAGCATCACGCAGTTGATCTGCGTGGCCGGAGAGTGCCATGGCTCCGAAAGCAGTGCCACTCAAATCAAAATGATTAGACTCACAACCAGGGCATTCATCTGTTATCACTACTGTTACCGGAGCCCCAGAGCATGCTGTATTGTTTGTGCATTTTACCTGAAATCCATCATAACAATAACAATTAATTTATGATATATATATATATACACACACACACATACATATATATAGTAATGTAGATTTTAGTCATGATCACCTCATAGCAAGCTCCACACTCTTTGCCTGATTGGTACAAAGAAGGACCACCAGCAGATATCAAGGAAGAGAATGGGGGTTGCTCTACAGCATTCACATATCCACAGGCCCCACCTATATGTACAACAATATATAACATCAAATATTGTAACTTACAATTATATATAACTAGTCAAACATGTATATATATGTTGCCAATTAAACTTTATACACGTGTGTGTGTGTATGTATGTATATATATATATATATATATATATATATATATATTACCATCGCTTCCAGCGCCATTGGAGCTACCATACCATGTTGCAGGAGCGAAAGACCAACCTGAATTAGATTGGATTTTTGAGACACTAAGCAGCTTGGGATTGAAGCATGAGCAAGAGGCAATCAGAAGAGAAAAGAGAGCTACATTAATTAAAAGGAAAGGGAAGGAGTAGTTAAGATTAATTAGAGACATGATCAAAATTAATGTAGCTGCTATAGAGATTGGTTGTATTAATGATGTGTTGGTCACTTAATTGACTGCTATTTATAGAGTGAGAGCTGTGCTTGTTTACTTGTTTTCAATTGCATACAAAATATCAGAGGCCGTGTGCCCTTACAACAAAATCTGGGCTTCATTTATTTTATTATGGAAAATGCCTAGAGGGATTTTATATGCATTTTTTAAAATATAAGCATTTTCAACTCATAAGAGTTTAAATATATATATGTGGACCAAAAGGCCTAGTGGCCCATAGGAGAATGGGTGTGTGTTTTAACTTCCAAATATTATCATCCATTGCTCATACATAAAAGGCCAAACTCAGAAGCTCATATTCAATAAGGTGGGCCAACCCATGCCGTGGGTCCCACAATATTGCCTTGGTGTCCAATTATCCACAATATTTCTGCAAACGAAGAAACTCAGTTTTTTAAAGTAGATACGCCTTAACCTCGCACAAGATTTGCGGTTGTGATTGATAGCGATACATACATTCATTTATGCATTAACCTAGCCGTTAATGGTGGTTGGTTATTGACCGTTGAATATCAGACGGTTAGAACACGTGCGCGTCACATTCATAATAAACATACGTCGCGTAATATTTGGCGGGATTTGGGTTTTTATGTATATAGACTTGATTTCTGTTTTAGTTTATTTTCTAAGGTCATTTTGTCTTTTAATATTATTTATGCCATATATAAATATATATATATGCTCTGGATGCAAAATAATTGTTGTTTTTTAACTTTTTAAACACCTTGTTTCTTTGAGCCTGGGCTGTGCCTATATGGCCTCTCCGTTTTCTTCCTACTGTTACATATCAATACAATTGCCATTTATTATTCCGAAAAATATTAATATTTGTAGTTGTTACCAAAAAGTCAGTCTTTAAGGTTTTTTTTTCTTCGAATTATTAATTAAATTAGAAAATTTGAAACTTTGTTTTTTATTTTTATTTTTTTAAACTTCAATTTATCAGAGAAATTTCTAAAGAACAATTCGCTTGCACGGGAAGTTCGGAACACCTTTCTTTTCCATAACAGCTATTTAAAAAATTGGTAATAATTCTCAGACCTAACTTTATGATTTTTACAGCTTTGGAAAAGTCCAAAACTTAATGGGCCTATCTGTAATTAGATAATCCTATTAACATATGCTTTTGAATGTGTTTGAATGGGTTATAATACACACCGTGGGCTTGCATATTTTTCCGCGGAATCTAGTACTGAGACATCTAACACGACCAATGGTGGGCTTAATTTTGCCTTTTAAAGGACACTTTTGGTTTGTAAGGCCTGACCCTAGTTCATTCTGGGTCAGACCTATCCATAATATTGGAGCCCAAATCCAAAGAAGTAGAAAAGCCAGAGTTAGCCCAAAGCCATAAGAAGCAATATTTTGAACTTCTCCTATTACATGAAGCACTTCACATCATATATTTATCAAACCAAACAAAACTTACAGATGTCCAAGATACAAATATAAAAAGGGGAAGAAGTTTGAATTAAATAAAGGTTGAGGTTTGGTGAGTGTCTCAAGAAGGACAAGGAAGCATGGGATGAAAATACAATAAGAAATATACTTGTTTTAAGCTTCATTCCATCAAACTGCAAGAAATTAACCTAATTTTTTTATTTGCAGTGCCATCCTTCATTCCTCTCAGACAATACAGTAGAACAAGATACCCTGGTTTGTTACATTCATCTAATTTTTTTTTTCTTAAACACAACAAAAACTCGAAGATAAAGATTAGATATTTGTTCGGCCCTCATGTCTTGTTATTTAACTAACTCTTTATTTGCTTAGTGGCAACACCACACATGTCCAATACTGATTTTCGAAATATATAACAGCATTCTAAGTACATTTTATCTTTCAATTAAAACTCATATTCTAATTTCTTTGTAATATATATCTTATTATGATGTTTTGACTATTCTTAATTGAATTTTTTTTTTTTATATTGGATTAATATGGAGCACGATAATAATAAGTAATCAATTTGGGGGGCAAAAAGTGTATAGTGGCTGGCCTTTGTTTATCAAAATAATAAGTGGGTGGAGAAGGGGACAGTCTTAGTTGGTATTAAGAATAAAATAAGAGGTTGAAGGTTTGAAAGTGTAGTTAAGCCATTCAGAAAGTGGTCGGAAAGGAGTATAACATCAAACCACAAAGCAATACGCCAGCTTTATTAATTTTTAATAATCATAATCATATGATATATACCCACAACCACCATGCTAGCTTCTTCTTATCTTCATCAATCTTATATTTATATTGGAGTCTTGTATGTCTTCTCCCTTGTTTTGTTTCATTTTTGGTCTAAGAAACGTATTTTTAGAATGTATCCAATTGGCATCCCTTTGTGCATTGATTAAAAAATTCGGATTCACATGTATGAGAATGTGTAAAAACAATCATGCTAGTATTACACCAAATGTAAAACGTGTACAAGCATAAGATATATATATATATATATATATATATATATATATATATATACACACACACACACACTCTTATATAAATGCCTACCAAATGGTCTTAATCCACACCAAATTTGGATGGAAAGTGAATAGGAGTATAATAGGTATAAATAGATAGGTGGGTAACAATAGCAGCGATCGACCTAGAAAATTATATAGTTGAATTTTCTTTCATTTTAGTTGGGGCAATGTTAAAATTTTATGGGTATATAATACAAAAAATAAATAAAAATAAAAATAAAATAATAAAAAATAAAAAATTTAGTAGTATATAACAATTCAGTGGGAGTGACTGGCCCCACTATAAATCCGTTCTTGATAATACCTAAGGGCATCTCCAATGACCTCTTAAATGGACTCTCAAACTCAAAATATAGCAGGTTAATGAAAATAAGACACTTTAATGGCCTCTCAAAAGACCTTTCATATTTTGAGATTCTCAAATGTATTCTCAATTATAACAGTTCTCAAATGATCTCTTAAACTCAAAAATATAGTAAGTGAATATAGGCACTCCAATGGACTCTCTTAAAAGGCCTCTCATATTTTGAGATTCTCAAAAGCTGTTGAAATGAAAATAAGGCAACTCTCAAAATATGAATAATTGTTGTATCAAAAAATAGCATTTTGAATGAAATGCACTATTGGAGCATAATGCAAAAGTATACCTTTCAATATGGAAATTAACTTTTTTAACTAATCTTATTCTATTTAAGAAGATAAAATGAAATCTTTGACGATTGGATTTAAATTACCATATAATATGGCATAAAACTCATGGTCCTCAAATAGGTCGTCAAATCTAATCTTTTTGTTTTTTAATTTAAACATGTTGCAGAATGTAATTAAGATTTATAAGTTTTTTTTTAATAATAATAAAAAAAGTAAAACAAAGATAATATATATATATATAGAGAGAGAGAGAGAGAGAGAGAATGAGAGGGGCATAATCAATTTATTACTAAAAATTAATTTCTATACTAATGGAAAATTACATTGACGAGATTTTAAACTATAACTAATTATCTTTACATTACCCAAAGTCAGTACACTCAAACATTGCATCTCTGGTTTCAAAAGCTTGAAAAATGGATTCATCCATAGACTTTGGGGACGAGGGTTCAGATTTCTATCTATATTGTAACCAGTTTGTTGGTTTAAATTTCTATGAAAAAAGGTTATTAGTGAAAATGGAAACATTATCTGTCTTCCTAAATCAACTTAATTTGGCCTTATAGAGAATTTTGGGTTTTGATTCGGTATGTTGTACAAAGTACAAACGGATCCCAACTTACACAAGTGTGTAAATGATATTGATTCGAGAATTTCATTTTAAAAGTCGGAAATCCATCCAATCACATTATGAACTAACTGGCTATTCAATTCACTGAAGCACTTTTGAAAAAGAGGCAAAAACCGAAGAAAAAAAAAAACTCTAAAATAACATTTTTTAACTAGCCATTTAAATTTTTAAATGTGCAACACTCTTTTTACCAAACATATTTTGATATTTTTGCTTTAAAAAATCTTGCAACAAATATAAGTTACCAAATAAGCTTTCAGATAGTATTGAACACACTTCAAAGTAAAATAATTACTTCTACTTTGGATCAAAGTAAAAACACAAAGTAACTATGGTTCCAAACGAATCTTAATTATTTTTGTTAGATGTTGTTGTTCCAATCCCGTAACCAAACAATATTGTATTTGTTTCAGTCCCAAGCTCAATGATAACCTTTAAATAATCATTTCTTTGTAATCCTTTTCTATTATCACTGATACGGTAAAGTTTTAAAATTTTAATCACTAATTACTCGGATTAACCCGACGTTATTATATAGTTTATAAAACTTAATTTAGCTGTGTTACAATATTGGTTCAAAAGTCAAATGTTATTTTAATGGCTAAGTATATTGTAGGAAGGTTGGAGATAACGTTGAGGCCGTGTGAGTGTGAAGGTGATTAAGTGGGCGGTTAGTATTAGTTATGTTAAGTAATTAATGTGGTTGGAAGGTCTTGACAAGAGCGAGCTTAATGGGGAGCATATATAAATAATACGTATATAATAATAATAATGTTCATCATCAACTTTATTGCTAACCAAAATTTTGAAGTCAACCTTGGTGTCAATTTTTGCTTTGTTATGGGCCTTGGGTCCAGTGGACCCAAAGGCAGTAAAATCCAAGTTTGAACTTCCCACCTTACTTTTGACCATGTTTATGTTGGATAAATGAATAAACTAAGGAGGAAGGGAAAAGCTATACAATAAAAGGCCAAGGCCCACAAATGAAACAATTAGCCCACAACAGAGCTGCCAATTTATTAGAGAAAACAGGGGCTAAAAACCAGCCCAAATGCCTAAAGAAACAGGCCAACAAGATTTTGAGCCAAGAAAACAGTAACTGAAATCCGAACACATATCAGGTTGAGGTTTGATTGCACTTGGGTTGACCCACCCAAGTTGCAAGATTGGTTTAACAATGATAGGCAGACCAAGTCTAGATTGGGCCAGTCTGACTCAGTGCCCAAATGTTCATCCTTTTTATGGGGCTTCTGTCCATAGGAATAGATTGATCATGTTCCAAGATCCATGAAAGAATTATTAGAAATAATATCTAAAACTATGCAATGTCAAAAAGATTTCAACTTTAAAATTGATTCAATATTTTTGAATCTTGATTTTTTTTTTTTTTTCCTTTTATTATTATTATTGTTATTTTTTGTGTTTATAAAACTTTATATGATTGGTATAGGGGTGGAGCTAATTAAGGCCCGAGGGGGCACGTGCTCCTTGCCCTTTCTCGAACCTACTAGGTATATATTTTTGCTATATACATATATTTTTATGGTAATGTCTCCTAAAATTTTCAAATTCCTCTAAATTTCTTTTGAAAAAAGAAAAAAAAAAAAAAAGTTACATATATTTCCCTTCTTCAAGTATACCATATATTTTTCCTTTTCTAATTTTTATTTCCATTTTCAAAAAATTTCTTTTTTCACTTATGTATAATTATGTATTGTTCAATTTTTTCTATTTCTTTCTTTTTATGATCACATTTGTGATTGTATATAATTAAAATATTATTAATCAATATTTTTATTCTTATATTTGTAAGTATATTTTTTTTACCGTACTTATTTAGTATCTTATTTTACGAATTATTATTATTTTTATTTGCTTTTTGATTAAAATTTTTTTTTTAAATAAATACATTGTGCCACCACTGAAATAAAATTCTGAGTCGGCCCTGATTGATTAAGTAACACGTTTGTTAAGAAACTTGCATCATCAATTACTTACCAGAATCAAAATAACAAATTTTGCACGATCAATTTGTGGGTACACGAATCGGAAGGAAAAGGAAAGAGATGGGATGGTGATATTTTTTATTCACTTGACGAGAGGGAAAGAGAAGGGAAAAGGAATAATGGTGGACACAATTTTCAATTTTCCAACATATGGAGATAAAGGAAAAAGGAAAGAAGCTTCTACAGCTTTTCGTTTGTTAGGTCATGCTCAACTAAACAAATTGAGGGGAACAAAAAAGATTTCTTTTTCCTCCCTTATATTTTTCCCTCTTGTTTAATTCTCTCTCCTGCCAAAATTAAAAATTAAAAAAAAAGAAAGTGTACATGAGACATCTTTTTAAGTGTCCAAAATGTCAAAACCCCGATGGTTAAGAGATTCGAATTGCTATTTTTATCAAATTTGTTTCCCATCAAATTGACACAATTTTCAAAGTTAATTATGTGAACTAATTAGCTTCTTATTGAATTATTTTCAACCCTTTCGGCAACCTTTGTTTTTTTTTTCTCGTGTTTACTTTTTGTTCTCAAAAGTTCTTAAAACACAAGAAACACGTTTTGTAATGTTTTTGAATTTTTTTTTTAAAAAGTTAACAATTTTTTATTGAAAAATGAAAATTATTCAGTTAGCCAATTCACTGCAAATATTTAGTGCAAGAATAATTTTTCCTAAAATTAATGAACATTATCAACTTACAAAGTAAAATTATAGAGAGTATGAAAAGTTGTTGATTCAAAATTACTAAATTATGAGCTAACAAAAGTAAATTACACAAAGTATGGAATTTTTAAAAAGAATTATGGACTTATGAACTTTCTTTAATAGTTTGTTGAACATCAAAATGCCTTCACAATATGCATTAATTGGTTTGTAAGTTTGGTAAAATTCAAAAATTGAATACAAAAATGAGCACTAGTTCATAATTTTCTATTTCCATATGCAACAGAAAGAATTATAAGACACTGAATGTAGCATCAAAATAAGTGACACAATAGTATTCATAACAGTAAGAAAAAAATAAAAAAATAAAAAAAAAATAAGTGACATAATAGTATATTATCTCCTTTCAAATACAAGGTGGACGGTAAAAAAGACGAGCAGATCACATTTTTTATCTTTTCAAAATGGGTAACTCTGTCTTGTTCATACACTGGTTCCACTAAGCTGACTATATATATTTTAATTATATATTTCCTGACAAATTGAAGGTGAGATATTATATACATGTATTAATATAACCATTAAAAATTGACTTGTGATCTATAAGTTTTTCCTGGCTGCCAACCCGCCGGTATCACATTGTTGGCCACCAAGGTCTTCCCGGACTCGTTTGAAGTGAGCTTGATAGAGAATGGCGGTCTCAACGTGGAACCCGGGTCAAGTTTCCAGACTGCACCCCAAGATTGCTGCATGGGCAGCCACGAGTCCGAGTCCAGAGCCTGCTTGAGATCAACTTTGGCTAGGTTACCATCTCCTGCTTGGAACTCAATTATAGAAGCAAAGTAATTAGGGTTGGAGCCTGCATCCACACGGAAGGCTACGGAAACTCCGGGATAGTGGCACTGTACTCTGATAAACCCATTCATCCAATCCAACAAATTAATTAAAACTTGATTAATACGGAGTAAACTAATTGAGATGATTATATTACCCTAGAAACAATATACTTCAAAATCATGTTGTGACCAAAAAAATGATGACGTACTGCAGGTTTAAAAATTATGTAGTGTTGTGATACTAGCAGTAGCATTACCGTGACATCATTAAAAAATTAAGTGAAGCATTTCGTCAAAAAAAAAATTCATATACACAGTACACACTACATACCCGGGCGGAACCAAGATTTTAGTTTAAGAGATATTATATAAAGGACCATAAGGGAAAAAAATAAGATAAAAAGTAAGAAAAATTACAACTCGAAAAGGAAAAAAATTAGAATTTAATTTAATGGAAAATTTAACTTTTTTTAAAAGCATTTAAAGAGTAAATGAGGAAACAATTACAAAATTAATTGATAATTTTAGGAGGGACATTATATAAAAAAAAATTCATATATATACATATAAAATAGAAAAAAAAAACTTCCCGGACATACACTGACACCGCCCCTACACCTCATATACATATATATAATTATATATACAACACATCTACCCACCTTCTATATTGAATTTGTAAGAGTCCAGCATTACGCAGTTGATCTGCATGGGCTGATTTAGCCATGGCTCCGAAAGCAGTGCCACTTAAATCAAAATGAACAGATTCTGAGACACAACCAGGGCATGAATCTGTTATCACTACTTTTACGGGAACCCCAGAGCATGCTTTATTGCTTCTGCATTTTACCTGTAATATATGGATCCCACGCATATATATATTACTCCAATTCCATCACTCGCATCAAATAAAAACAACAATAATAACTAAGTTTATGATATATATATATATATATAGAGTAATGTATATAATTTTGAATCATCTTCACCTCATAGCAAACTCCACACCCTTTGCCTGATTGGAACAAAGAAGGTCCACCACTAGATATTAAGGAAGAGAATGGGGGTTGCTCCACAGCATTGCCATATCCACACGCCCCACCTATATATACAACAATATATAACCCATCAAATATTGTAAGAATTAATCATAGCTAGTCAAACATGCATATATATATATATATATATGTATGTATGTGTAAATATTACGTACCATCGCTTCCAGCACCATTAGAGCTACCATACCATGTTGCACCAGCCAGAGACCAACCGGAATTAGATTGGGTTTTGGAGACGTTAAGACGCTTGGGATTGAAGCATAAGCACGAGGTAATCAGAAGAGAAAAGAGAGTTACAAATAAAAGGAGAGGGAAGGAGTAGTTAAGAGCCATGATCAAAATTAATGCTCAAAAAATCAGTATTTGTAGTATAATTAATGTGGCTATATATATAATATTGGTTGTATTGATGGGTTTTACACTTAACTCACTGCTATTTAAAGATCGAGTGATAACAATACTTGTTTTCAGTTGCACCCACATGTGCCCTTACAAGAAAATCTTGGTTTCAATTTTTTTTTTATGGAAATGGCACAATATATATGAACATTTTCTTTTTTTGAAAAGAAAAAGCCAATATTTGTAGTATAACTTGTTTTTTTTTTTTTTCCTACTACATTGAGAAATTGGGTCAAGATTAATCAACGGTTACAATACTTTGTACGCACAAAAAGTCAGATATATGAGTATGAGAATGCTAATTCGAGATTCATAATAACCAATTAATCTGTCTCTAAGTTTATTTGCTTCCATAACTAAACAAAATAGTCTAATTAATAAATCCTAGTTCACTCCATACCTTGTTTACGTCTTACCCGAATCCCGTTATTATTTTATGATAAATCTTGTTTCAATTAATCCAAAATTTTCTATATATGGGAGTAAATCTGTCATGCATATATGATCAGTGCCGTCCTTCTAGTTTAGTCTTTACCACACCTTTTATAACAAAATGATCCATATATATATATATATATATATATGGACCACACAAGCATTTTCTTTCCAAGGTTTTGAGAGATATACATACAGGAAATATAACTAACATTCTCAACTATTCCTAGCGCTCAAATTCAGTGAAATCAGAATAAATTTGTATTACATATTGTGGTCAAACTAATCGAATTAAGGAAGGTTGATGAGGGATATGAATTTGGTAAAACTAGACTTGTCTAGAGTTAGGAGTCATAAATAATAAAATTGTCTATTTTAAAAGCTCATTTTTAAAATATTTACATATGTATCAATAATTATTGTTCAAGTCCAAAATACTGTCCAAACTCTTATTTCAAAATACTAAATTATTCCCCTTAAATCAAGTACTTTCTTGATATAATTTATTTACTTAAAAAATTTAGTAAAATAAGATCTTTCCGTTAACTTTGAATCATACGGCTGCAACTTTATATATAGAGACCTGCTATTTGGCCCGACAAATAAAAACCTAATATTTCACCGAGTCTATGTGGCTAACCATGTGTCGAATATACTGGACCCGTTTTAAAATATAAGGTAATTGACTATTTGTAAAGTTGGAATCCCTTTTTTAGATTTATCTTAATTATGTAATATCTTTGTTGACAGTTAAAGTTTCAACCACCATATATATGTATATTTGTATTATATTTCAAATTACATCTATGTAAGGACTATTGAGATACTTCCTATTGTGTCTTTGATCAATAATAATTTAATATTCATCTGTTACTTTGATAGGTAATGGCTATAATGATCAAAGCTAATGATCTATATGACTGCCAGTTACAAAAACAATAAGGAGAAAAAAAAATAATAAATAAAATAAAATAAAATTTGTAAAGCATGGAAAATTATAAAAACATTGCAATTTTTGCTTTAGATTTTGAACAAATCAAATTAGAGTAGTGATATTCATACGGAACACTTGCAGTGATTGGTCTAACGGAATAACTTTTAATTAGTTATTTATACCAAATGGTTTAACCGAATAACTTTTAATTAGTTATTTATACCAAATATAACTAAGTGGAGGGCTCCACTTCTTTATTTGTTACTTAATTAACTAATTAAAAGAGTATGTTTACCAATTCACTGTAACTATTCGGTGCAAAAATTATTGAGTACCAAGCATGAAAGTTGATGTGAAAACAAAAAAAAAGATGATACGGCTAGGAGAACTAAAAATAATAGTAATGAAGCCTATTTAAGTTGAAATTTTAAAAAAGCACATCATGTTTTTATGTTTGGTTTTAAGTTGGGATATTAAAGTTGTCAATAATATCATTTTCCTTATATATATACTAGTATAATATACGTCCAATCCACGTAAGTAGAAATGTGTGTAAAACTGTAAAGTAAAAAAATTATAAAGGATATATATATATCTATATATAAGAATAATTTTGCATTATAAGTTTAGAATTTTATTAATTGTATAGATATTATATATTTCATTTTTAATTAGACTTCCATTTATTGATTTAAGTATTTCCAATAACTATATTGTTATTATTACTATTTCATTCTCTAATTAAATTTAACTTTATTAAATTAAATAAATAAGTTTTTAATATTATATATTTCCTTCTCTAATTATATTTTATTTTATTAAATTTTAGTAGGTCAATTTTAAGATAATTTTGCATATAAAATTTTTTATTTTACGATTTTATTGGTATTTTTTGTTATAGAATTGTTGTTATGTATTTATTTAAATAAATTATATATTTTGTTCTTTAATTAAGTTTAAATGCACGAAATTTAGGATGTTTATGGCTACTGATAGGGAAAAATAAACCTACCCTACCTTAACCTACCGATAAAGGCAACTAAGCGGTGACCAGCCGCCAGACCTCATGTTTTCATTGGATAAGAATGATCAGATTTCATTATCAACAAGGTAAGGATAACCCTGGCACAATTGGAGGAAGTCAAAAGGGTTAAATCATATCCCCGATAATCTGGCAATAAACGGATCTTTTCTGATCTCGCATAAACGGATCTCATCTGATCTCGCACAAGCGGATCTCCTCTGATCCTGCAAATGAACTAAGGGAGAGTGCGACTATAAAAATGAGATCCTACCGGTCAATAAAGGTACAACAAAAAACTATTACTAAATCCCTGCCTTTCTTTTAGACCTTCGGTGACTGACTTGATTGTCGGAAAGCTCTTGGCAGGCACCACACTGATGTCGTCAAAATTCATCGATCTTCTACTCTCTTTTTTGCAGGAAAACAATGTCATATTGGACCGCGTGGATTTCACCCTCAACAGGTACCATCTCTGGAAGCCCTCACAAGACTATAACTTGTCCACTAGGGGTAACCTAGGGGTTCAAAAGCTTGTTGCATATGCTAAATGTAATCGTGATTCCCACGAAAATGGATTGTTTGTTTCTTATTTTCATTTTTATTTTTGTTCTTCGATTCTATATTACTACGGGACTAGTAATATGTAAGTTTGGGGGTGTAATAAGCGGTGAATATCTCATCTTCAAGCCCTTAAGCATGTATAGTTAGTACCTTAACATTGTTCTAATTTCGGTTTTATACTCATTTTAGAATATTTGTCTTTTTAGGTCATTTCCCGAAGAATAAGATAAAATCATAATTTTGGAGGTCAAAGAGATGTTCCCAAAGCTTTTAGAGATATACCAGACCTTTCGAGCCCATTCTGGAGATAATTTGTGTTAATTGAAGGAATACAAGTTCCAAAACTCGAGCACAACCCTTTGTGCTCAAGCACAGATTGAGGAAAATAGTAGGAATTGACTAAGTACTTAGAACTCGAGCACAAGATTTTATGCACAAGCACAGAGCCTCAGAGCTCGAGCATTTTCCATAATGCTCGAGCACAAATCCCTCATAGAAAATGAAAAGACGCCTCGGAAGTTCTAGGTCCCAAAGCTCGAGCATTGGCTGAAATGTCGAGCACAAACCTCCAGAGCTCGAGTACAAGATTTTGTAACTAAGCATAAATGCAAGAATATCAGAAAAAATGCTAAATGTTAGAAGAAAATAGGCTTCGAAAATTATTGATAAAAAAAATGGCTAAATGTAGAAGTAGTTCTCGAGCATAAAGTTTTGTGCTCGAGCACAAGCAGCAGAGCTCGAGCAGAGAGTTTTGTGCTCGAGCATATTTTATCCTAAAGGTCTCTTTAAGTGAGGGATAATTATAAAATTAATCTTTTTTAGTTCCAGACGGGCCCATATGTCTTCAAAAACTGTAAAGCTCATCCTGGGGGTGGGGGGATTAGGACTTGATCTCCACTATAAAAGAAGATGAAAAAACGCGAGGACACTCTCTCTTGCAATTTTCAGATCTCGCGGCGGCTTTTAGGATTTTGGATTTCTCTTTGAAGATTGAAGAATAAGAACCCAAGGTGAAGAGTTACAATCTATTGAGATGATTTCTACACCAGCAACGATGCTATCATCCATCTCTATTAGTAGTTAAATCTTCCTCCATTTGCTGACGTCGCAGGTGTTCTTGCTGCCTACGTGCCCCTCTTCTTTGTCGACTGTTCATATTTTGTCTTCTTCCAGTGTTAACCATGCTGTTAACATAGAAAGACAGACATCAGCACGATTATAACGGACCGTAAAGGAATACAATGAATCATAAACTTAAGTTCTAAATAAAAGAGTACACAACGCGGAATTCACATAACGAAAGACACCCTAGGGACACTTGAACCTGGAGTGCTCTGATACCAACTGTAATACCCCTTAATTTCGGAACACGGGTTGATCAAGTCCGCGCACAAAATCAGGGAAATATCAAAACAATTAAAGTATTTCAAACAAGCACAGAGTACAAAAAGAAATAAAAAGAATAAATAACTCGCTGAAGGAAATCTATTAAATAAAAGTTCCATTACTAATTCTTTAAAACTTACAACTCGGTAATCCTGTAACTCAAGGACCCCTTAACCAAAATCCATTATCCAGAAGTTTATTGTTAAATACCAATATAAAATGAAACGATAATAATATCCTACTTTTAAATAAACGGAAGGAATGGATAAGTCCTCCAGCTGCGGATCTTCAACCTTGTGACTTGACCTTCTAACAACCCGAAAAAAAAATCGCGGGTTAAACCCTACGAGTAAGTTCTCTCTACCAAGCCTCTGAAAACCAATAAACAGATCATCTTTACCAAAACCATCCCTAATAAAGCTTTAACTTTAATATTCGATGCTACAAAAATATATACATACTTATATATATAGTACAATAATCCTATCTGTTAATAGGGCATTAAATTGTCCAAAACCACTCACAAATAATTAATTATTAGTCATACCTAGACCAAACCCCCCCCCCCCCTTATAATTTTCTCATAAAGTAAACTGCACTCGCCTTAATTCCATCCTAAACAGTAATTTAGTCATTTAAACAATAACTTACAATTTAGAAAGAAAAAAAAAATCCAATAAATCCATAACCCAATAATACTTTTGATTATTTAAATTACATATCCAAAATTTAAATTTTGACAAATCATTCATGTCTCCACCACTATTATTTTATTAATATATATACAATAATACACTATCATGTATGTACTAAATTATTGTAGTCATAATCTAACCTATACATACCCTAACCTTAGATGACATTTTAAACATCTAAACACATAGCAACTTAATTAGGCACCAGCAAATCAACCATGCCATTTGTAAATATATTTATTTATATACTAGCAATTCAACCATGCTTCCTTAAGTATTTTTACTTATAAAATTAATTAGCAATTCAACCATGCTTCCCATATATGAAATTTATTCATAACCAATAAGGCAATATATTAAAGCCTTAGGTAACTCATCCATGCCTACAATTCAACCATGTACTAACTTTAAACTTAACTCTAAGTTTAATTATACCTAGACTTTATATGCATATTATAAGCATGTCGTTAATTTAATAACCGAGTATCTATTACGATAAAGTTATACTAAATAAGATTTATAATATTTAATAATCTTAAATGATATACATATATATATATATACACACACATATATTTTATAATATAAATATGTGTATATAATACATTCCATACTAATCGTTGACTATTTAAAATCATATTTACGTATATTTACATATATATATATATATATATATATATACATATATACACCTTCTTCCATGGTAAAAATTATTTATTTAAATATATTTATACCAATTAAATGCTACTAAGTATCTCAGTAACACTCTGAGGCTCTCAGAACACCAAGAACACACCCTCTAATGGTTAATTTTAACCCTAACAAGCTTAAGATAAATACTAAAAATTCACCAGACTCCCAAGAAACTTTCCAGGACCTCACACGCATCCCCACGCGCCACCACATACTCCTAGACTATTCACACGCGCCCCCACGCGCTGCCCCTTACTGGTAGGCGCGTCCACGCGCCTTCACGCGCCAGATCTACTCTCGGCGTGTGTTGGCTGTTTCCTATTGGCTGTCCTTCCGTCTCTTGGTGAGCTCGTCCACACCGTGTCATCTCCCAGCATTTAATTTACATCCAACGGCCAGATCTTGAAGACGCACCAACTCTCCATAGACCGCGGCACACCAGATCATCATCCACCATCATCATTGCCACCAACAACCCAGATCAGTGATTGCACCATTGTTCTATGTATACACACACACTGAAACATTCCTATTTCATCAGGACCATCTATTGGTCCTGATTTGAGGCGCACCGTAGTTCAGTGTACGCCGCCGCACCGAATCACCTCCCTTTAAATGATGCGCCGATCACACACACCCCCCAGTACGTACATATAAACAGTATATATATATATAGATATATATATATACAGAATATATAAAAATAACTTCTAAAATCCTAAAATAATTTCAGAAAATTTCCATAAAATCCCAGAAAATTCTAGAAAAATCCCACAAGCTTAATTTAATTATTTTGAGCCTAACTGAACACACATAATTAAATGAAGATCTATTTAATTCAATTCATCATGCTTCACAAGGTTAAAGTAATCTATAAAAAATTTTGAAAATAAAGTTTAATTAACCTAACCTCACATAAGGATTTTAAATTATCAAAACATCACATATATACATTCTCATGTTTAAATTTATAATTTTGTAAAGACTAAACATGCTCATATAATCCTATTAATAAATTAATTTAATTGAAAATAATTTAAAAAATAAATAACATAAAACTATAATCTCGATAAACAGGTGACAGACTTATGAGCCCTAAAAGGAGAAGTAAAGAAGAACTTGCCTTTCTTTTCCAAATCCGGTCTCCTCCTTCTTTGATCCGGTCTCTTCTTCGTTAGCCCTTCTTCTTCTCTCTCTAACTCTCTTATTTTTCTAATGTGAAAAAACTCATAACCTTAAAGTCTTATGTGTCTATTTATACACATCAAAAACCTAAATCATTTTCCCATTATGATTACCATATAAAATAAATAATATTTATCTTTTAAATAATATATATACATATATATATTTTAATATAAATATATATATTACCTTCCATATTTAACCATTAGTTAAATAAATTATATATACCTATATATATATCAATATATATTTATATTGACATATATACCCCTCCACATGATTTAATAATGAATTAAATTTATACACATGTAATTATATAGGTATAATTATGCAAAGATAATTATTAAATATCCTCACAACCATAGGCCTTTAATAATTAACCCAACAAGGCTTCCTTCAAACCCAATACCACATCCGTTGGTCCAACTTTCTTTAAACCCAATCCAAATAATTTAAATACCTAAGATAATGAAATTAAATTTAATAGTTACCAATAATTAACAATAAAGTTACAAAACATAAAATCACACAAATCAAATAAATAATTCACTAACTAGCATTCCACAAATCAAACACTATATAAATTTAACAAATAAAATTACAAAATATAATTTAATTAAAACAATACAATTTATCTACGCACTTAATTAAATAAAACAAATCATTTAAACAAAAAAAATAATAATAATAAAATAAAATAAAATAAAATAATTTTAATTAATAAATCCTTTTAAAATATTGGGGTATTACACTATGAGTGGCCTCACCCTCTTCTAAATTAAACGGACGTGTAAAACAGATACAGTTAGAAGAGAGCTTTGTAATTAGGTGTAACGAGTATGTGCTTCGCAATTCGATTCAAAAGTTTAAGCTATTAGGTGGGGATAACACCCAACCCATATATATCCATTCATTTTTCCATCCGGATGCAATGTTGGACAAGTCCTCTTTGTAATCTAGGGATGGCAAAATACTCCGCCCCATTGTTATCCCTACTTATAACCTAATGATATCTCATCTACCTTTCAAAGTGAATGGTAAGGGTCCAAGTCTCCATAATAGGCAAAATGGGTATGTGGTTCTTGTCAAGGACCCAAAAAAACAAAAGTTAAATTATTGGGCGTACAAAACTGTTTGGGACCCACTTGCCATAGAAGCTCGTATTCTAACAAAGTGGACCAACCCACGCTGTGAGTTTCACAATATTACCTTTGTGTCGATTATCCACACTATTTTCTCCAATCAAAGACACTCCACTTCTTGAAGTAAACACGACTTGATTCTTGACCTCGCATAAGATTTGCGGCTGTGATTGAAAGCGATACATACTTTCATATATCGGTTACCTTAGAGCATCTCTAATGGTAAATGCCATTTCGGGCTGCCAAATCTATATTTTGATAGGAGCTACAGTGTCAAAATGCTATATTTTAGCAATTTTGCTCCAATTGTGTATTTCATCCAAAATGCTATATTTTAGCAATTCTCACCCTCTATTAAACCAAGTCCAACCCACTTCTAGTTTCCCAATCTTACTTTAACTCTGACCATTGATTTCGAAATTATTTTCCCATCTTAACCATTCATTGCATTATGTCCCACATAATATTTTTAGGGCAAATCATTTCAGCCTCCCCAATCGCCTCCATCTTTATTCTCGTTCTTGATTCTGAACTTGCCCTCTCTCTCTCTTTGCAACTGTAAATTACAAAATCTACAAGAATCAGAAGTTCAAAACCCATATATTTTAGTTTATCTATTTGTTTGCAAGAATCAAAAGTTCAAAACCCATATCGGCATATCATTTCAGATTGTTCAAAAAATCAAAATCCATATCGTTCAGTTTCAATCACTCGCTGTTCCAGTTCGGGTTTGCCGTTCGCAAGCTTCAGCTGCTGTTTCTCAACTTTCAAGCTTGCCCCCCTCTCTCTGCAACTGCTAATCCTCAAGCTGGATCCGTAAATGCCATCTTCGACCATGGAAAAATTGGAATCATTGAATTGATATGTGAACTTTCATAAAGCTTATATTGTTATCTGTAGAAGGAGCTAATTTGGCAGTAGATCTTAATTAGTTTGTGCGTAGTTTGTTTATTTAATTGCTATGAGTGTTTATAGTGTACGCAATGGGATGTTGGTTTAAATCCAGTTATTCCCAAGTATTTGACCATTTGGTTATTTGGTAAACACTAAAGAGTGGCGAGATAGGACTTGAGCTGGGCACGTCGTCTCCTTCTTCTTCTTCTTCATCAATAATCAAACTCATTTGGGTTTGGTGCTCTATTTTCTGGAGAGGTTTCGATTAGTGCAAGGAGGGTTAAGAAAAACAAGAAGAAATTATGGTGCTGGGTACAAAAATAGGGCTTTGTATTGAGAGTTAGATATACAAACATACATATATATATAGAGATAGCGAGAGAGAGATTGAAGTCAGATTTTGGAAATGGCAACAAACTTGTCGTTATAGATGAGAGGGAGAGAAATGAGAGAGGAATTAAGAGACTTGCCAAAAAAATTGGCAACTGTAGATTTGAGAGTGAATTTGAGAATCTCAAATTTTGAGAGCTCAAATGAGAGCCTATTGAAGAGCTCATTTTTTAGCCACCTCTCATATTTTGAATTTGAGAGCTCAAATGAGAGAGTATTGGAGATGCTTTTAGCTGTTAATGGTGTATTGGCCGTTGAATATCTGATCATAAAACGATTATAAAACACGGGTGCGTCACATCTTAGTGAACATATGTCCCGTAATATTTGGCGGGATTTGGGTCTTATGTATGTATAACTATGACTTATGTTTATAAAATTTTCACGGTAATTTTGTCTTTAATCCACCGCATGATAATCGAAAATTTATTAAAGGATAAACAGAAATCAACAAGGGCTAATAACCAACCCAAATGCCTAAAGTAACAGGCCCAACTAGCCCCAGATTAGCCCGAACAAATCTAGATTGGGCCAGGGTGGCCCAGTCCGCGAATCTTCATCCTCTTTTATGGGTTTCTGTCTCATAAATAGATTGAACATGTTCCTCCAATCTCCATGAAAGAATTATTAGAAACTAATGTCTAAACGATGACATATCAAAATTCAATTGACTAAGTTTTCACGTATAAATTTAATTCAAAATTTTTACTTACCGAAAAGAAAAAAAAATTCAAAATTTTTGAATCTTGATATGAAAATGTATGTAGTGCATTTGAATATCTAGTCTGTTAATGAGAAAATGGCGCTATCCATTCCATTCCTTATTTGAAATATAAATATGTTGATATAGACACAAAATTGAATGTTGATTACTAGTTGAGTAATGATAGGGGAACCGAAAAAGAATCACCGAATTAGTATCGAATTTGACGTAGTTGGCCATTCTTATCGCGTGTTAAACAATTATTTTTGAAAACTGTTTAAGTAGATGAAGTGGACAAAAATACGTCAGATTCAATATTGATTCGGAATTTATTCATCGATCACCGTATCATTATTCTTACTAATTTGTAGAATTTCTTATGAAAGGTCAAATCCATTTGATTTTTTATTTTGCTCTTAGCTCAATTGAAACTATATATGTATATATACCTTTGTTACCTATAATAAGATTTGAGAAGCACAATAAAATTATAAAAAATCAAATGGATGTGACTTTAGTTCTGCCAGAAAAGTCCACATCAAACATCAAACATCAAACATCTTACTATGGTGCTCAAAATGTCAAAAGTTCGAAACCATATGGTTAAAAGACTTAGAGATTGGATTGCTACTGTAATCAAATTTGTTTCCCTTAAAATATTTAACCCAATAGAATATTTGCTAATCCCATCAAAATGACACAATTTTCAAACTTAATTAGTTTCTTACTGAATAATTTTCAACTCTTTCGGCAACATTTGTTTTTTTTTTACTCCTGTTTCCTTTTTGTTGTCAAAAGTTCTAAAAACACAAGAAACAGTTTTGCAAAGGTCCTCTTGGACAAAAGTATCCGTATATGTTTTTCTCCTAAACTTTTTGTTGGTCCAAGAAAGAGGAAATTGGATAGAGATAATAGGAAGAATCAAGAGATGAAAATAGGGAGAGAGAGAAAGAGAGGGAAATTGGAGCTAATAGAGGAGAGAAACGTTTTTTGTGTTTTAGGTAGCAAAGGAAAGGAAATAACGTTTGTTGATGTGGCTATGCCACCTCAAAACATTTTAATCAAAAGATATATCATTATTCTTTTTTAATAAAGAAATTGTTAACTGTTTTTCTTTAAAAAATAAAATAATACGTGTATCGACTTCACAATATACTTACCATTCAAGTTATGAGTACGGTTCGAAATGAAGGACTTACCTTCTCGATCTCTGCCAATGCCTCTATGTCCCTCAAGGCAAAAAATAAACACCATTATGATATATACCTAAAAAGTATATTACCTTATTACATTGGGTCGAAACTAGCAAAGAAACTTGTGGATTCACAATTACTAAATTATGAACTTACTAAATGAAATTACACGAAGTATGGAATTTCGGAAAAGAATTATGGACTTCATAGTTTGGCAATTATCTTAAGAACATAACTACGTGTAATTTCCTGTTAATAATTTTATAATTTTGTATCCATAAGTCATAACTACCTAATTTGTTAGTTTTCTATATTACATTTCTTTATCTAATATATGTATATATTTTACATTTTAACAAATTTATTAAGCTAAATTTAGGATTTTTTTTTACTTCTTTTTTTTTTTTTTTTTTTTTTTTTTTTTTTTTTTTTTTTTTTTTTTTTCCTCCCCGAAAGGTGCAAAATTTAAGTTAGGTTAAAATAAAAACTAACATAATATATACTGAATATAACATGCACCAACACATGTAACACAGTAGTACTTCATCTCCTTTTTAAAGTACAAGTTGGAGAGTAGAAAAAAAACAGTTATATCAATAAATAAAAAAGACGAGCAGACCACATTTACTCCAAAATGGGTAACTCTATCTTATTCATACATAGGTAAATATATATAAAGACGTAGCTAGCCATTAAAAATTGACTAGAGATCTATAGGTTTTTCCAGGCTGCCAACCGGCGGGTATGACATTATTGGCCACCAGAGTCTTCCCGGACTCGATTTCAGTGAGCTTAATAGAGAATGGGGCCGTCAACGTGGAACCTGCGTCAAGTTTCCAAACTGCACCCCAAGAATGCTGCATGGGCTGCCATGAGTATGAGTCCAGAGCCTGTTTGAGATCAACACTGGCTAGGTCACCATCTCCGGCTTCGTACTCAACTACAGAAGCAAAGTAGCTAGGGTTGGAACCAGCATCCACATGGAAGGCTATGGTAACTCCGGGATAGTTGCACTGTACTCTGCTAGACCATTCAATTTAATTAATAAATTGGATTAGTTATATATAACCCATATATAACCCTAGAAACAATTATATATATAGTTCAAAATCATGTAGTGACCAAAAAACTGAACAATAGTTTAAAAAGCATACAGTTTTGTGATCGTACTGTCATGCATATACCCACCTTCTATATTGTATTTGTAAGCGACCAGCATCACGCAGTTGATCTGCGTGGCCGGAGAGTGCCATGGCTCCGAAAGCAGTGCCACTTAAATCAAAATGATTAGACTCACAACCAGGGCATTCATCTGTTATCACTACTCTTACCGGAGCCCCAGAGCATGCTGTATTGTTTGTGCATTTTACCTGAAATCCATCATAACAATAACAATTAAGTTTATGATATATATATATATACACACACACACACACACATATATATAGTAATGTAGATTTTAGTCGTGATCACCTCATAGCAAGCTCCACACTCTTTGCCTGATTGGTACAAAGAAGGACCACCAGCAGATATCAAGGAAGAGAATGGGGGTTGCTCTACAGCATTTACATATCCACAGGCCCCACCTATATGTACAACAATATTTAACATCAAATATTGTAACAATTATATATAACTAGTCAAACATGTATATATATGTCGCCAATTAAACTTTACACACACACACATGTGTGTGTGTGTATATATATATATATATTACCATCGCTTCCAGCACCATTGGAGCTACCATACCATGTTGCAGGAGCGAAAGACCAACCTGAATTAGATTGGGTTTTTGCGACACTAAAAAGCTTTGGATTGAAGCATGAGCAAGAGGCAATCAGAAGAGAAAAGAGAGCTACATTAATTAAAAGGAAAGGGAAGGAGTAGTTAAGATTAATTAGAGACATGATCAAAATTAATGTAGCTATAGAGATTGGTTGCATCAATGATGGGTTGGTCACTTAATTGACTGCTATTTATAGAGTGAGAGCTGTGCTTGTTTACTTCTTTTCAATTGCATACACTGCATACACAATATCAGAGGCCACGTGCCCTTACAACAAAATCTGGGCTTCATTTATATTTTTATGGAAAAGACCTAGAGGTATTTTATATGCATATTTGAAATATAAATATTTCAACAATTCTTAGATCCAGTGAGGATCTACACTATACTCACTATTGATGTGGACTAATAATAAATGGGACACGTCATTTTTAATTATCAAATTTAATTACTAATGAGAACCAAAGTATTGTTCCAAACATTTCGATTCACAAAAGTGTATATATGTGTTGGGGAAGAAATCTACGTGGCCCGGTACGACACTATTTTCTTGCAAAGAAAAAAATTAAAGATCGATAAATATGTACAATACCGTTGTGGTACATGCCAAGAGCTCTCAGATGATCAAGTCCGTCGTCAAAGGTCTAAAAGAGGCAAAGATTTAATAATTGTTTTTTGTCATACTTGATTGATTGGTAGGATTTCATTCTTATAGCCGCTCTCCCTCAATTCGTTTGCGATACCAAAGGAGATTCGTTCGTCGCCAGATTTATTTGGGAGATTACCTATCCCTTTAAACTTAAAATTTTGCCCACCTCATCTTATCTTTTGTTTAAATTGTGTGTGTGTGTGTGTTGGGGAGGAGAATGGGTGCGTGTCTGATTGCTCTAACTTCCAAATATTACCATCATTGCTCATACATGAAAGATCAAACTCAGAAGCTCATATTCAATAAGGTGGGCCAACCCATGCCGTGGGTCCCACAAGTGTCCAATTATCTTAAAGTAAATACGTCTTAACCTCGCACATGATTTGCGGTTGTGATTGAAAGCGATACATACGTTCATATATCCATTAACCTAGCCGTTAATGGTGGTTATTGACTGGACGGTTAAAACAAGGGCGCGTCACATTCATAATAAACATACGTCGCGTAATATTTGGCGGGATTTGGGTTTTTATGTATATATATTATAGACTCGACTTCTGTTTTACTTTATTTTCTAGAGTCATTTTGTCTTTTAATATTATTTATGCCATATATATATATGTATGTATACTATAATTTCAGTATTTTGTAGAGCTTACATGAAATAAATTTATTAGTATTCCAGAGATGGATATGGTCATTGTAATCTCAATCTGCAGATTTAATTTGCGCTTCTTGCTCTGGATGCAAAATAATTGTAGTTTTTGGACTTTTTAAAGACCTTGTTTCTTTGGGCCTGGGCTGTGCCTATATGGGTTTGGCCTCTCCGTTTTCTTCCGACTGTAACATGTCAATACAATTGCCATTAATTATTCCGAAACAAATTAATAATTGTAGTTTTTGGACTTTTTAAAGACCTTGTTTCTTTGGGCCTGGGCTGTGCCTATATGGGTTTGGCCTCTCCGTTTTTCTTCCGACTGTAACATGTCAATACAATTGCCATTAATTATTCCGAAGAAATTAATAATTGTAGTTGTTACTATAAAGTCAGTCTTTATGGTTTTTTTTCTTCGAATTACTAATTGAAATGGAATTTCTGTAACTTTGTTTTTTATTTTTATTTTTATTTTTTTAAAATTCAATTTATCATAGAAATTTCTAAAGAACAATATGCTTGCATGGGAAGTTGGGGACACCTTCCTTTTCCATAATAGCTATTTAAAAAATTGATAATAATTCTGAGACCTAACTTTATGGATTTTTATTGCATTGGAATAGTCCAAAACTTAATGGGCCTATCTGTAATCAGATTATTCTATTCCAACTATCTGCCTTAAAGAACATATGCTAATTGGGCTTTCGAATGTGTGTGAATGGATTATAATACTTTCGGTTTGTAAAGCCTGACACGAGTTCATTCTGGGTCATACCTATCAAAACATTGGAGCCTAAATCCAAAGAACAAGAAAAGCTAAAGTTAGCCCAAAGCCATCGGAAGCAATATTTTGAACTTCTCCTATTACAAGAAGCACTTCACATCATATATTTTATCAAACCAAACAAAACTTAACAGATGTCCAAGATACAAATATAAAAATGGGAAGAAGTTTGAATTAAATAAAGGTTGAGGTTTGGTGAGTGTCTCAAGAAGGACAAGGAAGCATGGGTTGAAATACAATAAGAAATACACTTGTTTTAAGCTTCATTCCATCAAACTGGCAAGAAATTAACCTAATTTTTTTATTTGCAGTGTCATCCTTCATTCCTCTCAGACAATAAAGTAGAACAAGATACCCTGGTTTGTTACATTCATTTAATTTTTTTTTTTTTTCTCACGACAAAAACTCGAAGATAAAGATTAGATATTTGTTCGGCCCTCCTGTCTTGTTATTTAACTAACTCTTTAGTTGCTTAGTGACAACACGACAGATGTCTAATACTGATTCTCAAAATATATAACAACATGGATAAGTACATTTTATCCTTCAATCAAAACTCATATTCTAATTTCTTTGTAGTATATATCTTATTACATTTTGATGATTTCACTATTCTTATTTGAATTTTTTTTATTATATTGGATTAATATGGAACACGATGATAATAATAAGTAATCAATTTGGGGGGAAAAAAAGTGTATAGCGGCTGGCCTTTGTTTATCAAAATAATAAGTGGGTGGAGAGGGGACAGTCTTAGTTGGTATTAAGAATAAAATAAGAGGTTGAAGGTTTGAAAGTGTAGTTAAGCCATTTAGAAAGTGGTCGGAAAGGAGTATAACACCAAACCATAACGCAATACACCACTTTTATTAATTTTTAATGATCATAATCATATGGTATATACCCACAAACACCATGCTAGCTTCTTCTTACCTTCGTCAATATTATATAATATTTATGTTATCCCTCTATTGCTACATTTTTTTATTTTTTTTGCCTTGGCAAATAAACAGTAAGAAAACAAAGCTTACAATCTTTCGCTGCTAACTCTATGATATCAATTGGAATATGAATAAGATCAATATCACTTGAAATATGAGATCGTGAAAGCTTAGCAAACACATGGGCGACTCCGCTGCCATGCCGACGGACATAACTAACACGAGAACAGGAGAATCGCTCCAAAAGCACTTGCACATTGAAAGAAACAGAATGAATCTTCACCGGACTTGCATCCACTCCATTAATCGTCTGAACCACCAACAACGAATCATATTCAAACCAAACCCGATCATAACACAGTGACAAGGCCCACAAGAGAGCTTTACGAAGAGCTATAGCTTCAGCTTGGGAAGCACTAGATGAAGTGAAAGGGGAAAAAACCACCACCTTCAAAATCTGACCCTGTGAATTCCAGAAAACCGCCCCTTTACCACCAACTCTGGTCGATAAAGAAAACGAGGCATTCACATTACATTTAACCATATCCATAGGAGGAGGTGACCATTGGACAGGGGAAGGAGAAACGGGGTAAATGGAAGCAGTTCCCAAAACTGAGATGAGACCCAGAAAACAATACTCAAAGGAGATAATAGGTCTTCTTCAAAAAGGAACCTATTACGCGCTTTCCAAATACCCCAACAACAAAAAGCAATCCAACCCAGCGATTCCCGACTAACATGCCCTTGCCCCCCTGGGTTTAGTAAGTTCGGCCACCGCTCCTTAAAAGAGACGGGAGGATTAGATATAAAATCCAACTGCAGCAGCAAAATCTTCCACACATGGACAAAATGAGAACACTAAAATAACAAATGCTTGATGAATTCCTCAAATAGACCACACCTAGGGCACACTATTGCTACTTTAATTTGGCATCTTGTATGTCTTTTCTGAGAAACATTGTTTTAGAATGTTTTTTTTTTTTTTTTGAATAGTAAAGCAGACATACACACACTTTTTTGTCTACGTCGGGGCTCGAACTCCTCCCCTCTTCTTTGAAGATGGGGAGGTTATACCATTAAGCCAAAGACCCTTTGCTTGTTTTAGAATGTTTCCAAGTGGCATCCCTTGTGCAATAAGTATGAGAATGTGTAAAAACAATCATGCCCATATTACACCAAATGTAAAATAAGTGCAAGCATGTGAGAGAGAGAGATATATATATATATATATGCTTATTGTTAGAGAGGGCTACCTACATCATCAGATGAAAAGGTGAATAGGGTATAAGAATAACATGCGTAATGGCTATAAATAAATGGGTATACAATAATATGGGACACTTAAAAAATTATGTGAAAGGGGACAAACTTATGTAATGAGATTTTCATTAATTTCAATTAAAGCAATATTAAAATTGTATAGGTATATAATACAAAAAAGGGGTGACTACCCCTACCAAGTCCACTGTAAATCCGTCGATGATAATATCTAATAACTTAATTTTATGAGTCAGAAGGCAAAGGCTCATCCGGTCCTTCATCTGATTTAAACCGCCAAGAATCCAGGCCAAAACAAGGATATTGATGAGGAAAACCTCTTCAAAGTTCATTGGCCATGCGAGTCTATTTACCTGATCAAATAAAGGAAAATAATCCCAACTATTAACACATCCCTCACTATTTGCTAAACGGACAAGACTCTTAATTACTTTTACACAAATTAGAGATAGTGTCAATGTGACATTGAAATGTTGATTCACGTTTCAATAGTCTCCATTTATATCTACAGCTACGTCTTTTTCAAAAAAATTGGAGTCTATAAATTATTGACTGGAACTCTATCACTTTCATTTGGAATGCTCCTACGCGCCAACATCATCTTAGTTAGGCTTGTCCTTTCAACAACTACTGCATCTTCTCAGCTAATAACAACTCCACACTGCTCTCATCATGAGATTATAAATAGATTACATTAAAGAGGGATGCAATAAAATCCCAATTAATCGAGATATACAACTCATGTGAGTGTGACTCCGAGATCGTTCCATTATTTAAAGCGCTTTCATTTTCTGATTACAAGTATTTTATTTTCTCGTGATATAATTCATCACAACAATGTTTATATTAAGTCAAAATGATGGGCATATTGCATAGCAATTTAAGGTGCTTGGTTTTGTGTTTCTGAAAAAATTTATAACTTTTTTTTTTTTTTTTTTTTTAGTTGGTACTCACACATACTTGTGCTCTTCTGAAAGTTAAACCCCTAACTTCCCTTTGAGAGGTAAGAGGCTGATACCGCTAGTCACTGGCTGGTTGATAAAATTTATAAAAAAAACTTTAAAATTTATTATATATTTTTTTTTTAAATAAAAAAACTATATATATCTGTCAACCAAATTTTTAAGGTTTTTTTGGAATTTTTACTAGCTAAAAGTGAGAGATTCACTAATCTGCAATCACTAAAAATAAAGGTAAATAGGGCCCCCAATGCAATCACTTTGCTTAAAGTAAAGCTAATTTAGTTGTGGTGGATGCATGTGGTGCTTTAATATGTATTTTTGGTATTATTAAACGAAAGCATGTTTAATTGAAACACAATAATTGTTGGTTTAACACATAGTATAAATAAAGTAAAGTTGAATTTGATTTGCTCAACCTTTCTGTATCGTTCCCAACATTGCTTTTCCTGTGCAGTAATCATATCAATGTTTTCACCCCTCCTCATGAAATTTGTCTTCTGTTGTAATAACATCACAATCACCATTCCATATTGAGGAGGCCCAGGACGACATGGGCCGGATCCGACTTGCAAGCACTACATTCGGTCCGTACAGCTGGGTCGGCCCATATAAAGACACTGCCATATGGGCCAAACGCGAGTAAGCCCATCAAAGGTGACCAGGACTTATGGAGGAATAGGCCCAGATCCAGCAATCAGTCAATATTTGTAAATATCTTGTAAATATCTATAAATAAGTGAATGAATGAAAGAGAGGGGGGGATCTTTTTGGTTGAAGTGTAAGAATTCTAGAGGGAGAAAGAGGGAACGAATTTCTTGCATCTTCAATTGGCGCCGTCTGTGGGAATCGCATGGAAGTTTGGTTGATCAATGAGGAATATCGAGTGGATTCAAACCAATTCGGTTGATCGAGACTCGATCTTTGGGATTTGGATCCAGATCTGAGCGATTGTGACCTACTCTGGAGGAATTACAATTCTTGAAGCTTTGGCAGGAGTGGCTTCAGATCTACGCAACAACGAGTTGTTCGATTGTGGCAGGATCTGACGGATTTAGAGTTCAGGCAATTCAGATCTCGTAAACAGTGAGCATAATTCGGAGAATTCGAAGCCAGATCTAAAAAATTCCCACTCACGAAGCTCGGATCTACTCGCGAACTTGAGATTAATGCCTTTACTCCGTTCAGGAATAATGATAGGTGAAAGCTCCAATCCGATGGAGGCTGTCCAGCAAACAAAGCTTGAGGAGTTGATGAACTTGATTGAAGCTCTCAAAAAAGAGAATGCAGAATTGAAAGCTGGAATGCAACATCGGCAAATACCTGCGGTTTCGCATCCACTTCCGGTCGGTGAAGGAGGTGTTCAATCTAATATCGCGCGTCAAGGCGAACAGGACGAGAACAATCAGTCAGCTCACCACCGTGATGAAAGGATGATGGACAATTTGCCGCCAAATGTTCGTCGGGTTGAAGATCGCGAAGGATCGACTCACGTTGATCCGCAGCGGGAAAGGTTCGACCGAGAGGAAGTGATAGAGGTTGATCACCGTCGAGTAGCGTCGCCTTGGCAAAGAAAGTTCATAGAGGAACGGTCGTTCGATCCGTCTTACCGGCCCTCCATGGTTACTATCACTCATCGCGGTTCGGAGGGCAGAACCGTAACTCACAGAGCTACTGCTGGACTCCAGAGAGAGAATGAAGCTCTCCGATCCGCAGCTCGGACGGTGGATTCACCATTAACCGACGAGATCTTGAATGCCCCGCATCCAAGGAAGTTTGCTATGCCAGTCTTTATTCTGTTCGACGGAACGACCGATCCGATCGATCATGTGTATCATATCCAGTTGAAAATGGCCCTGAATACGGAAAACGACTCTTTAATGTGCAAATGTTTCCCTACAAGCCTAGCCGGACCGGCGCTCAGCTGGTTCAAAAACTTGCCTAGGAGCTCCATTGGTAGCTTCAGAAACCTGTGCGATCGGTTCATAAGCCAGTACTATGGGAATAAGCGCCCGCCGAAAGACATCTCGAGCCTATTCACGATGAGGCAGCACAAGGATGAACGTCTCCAGGCTTTTCTTACCAGGTTTAATCTCACTAAGAGTATGGTGATCGAATGCCACCCTTCTACAGCAGTTCAAGCCTTCAAGTTAGCCATGACACGTGGAACTCCGTTTCACACCAGTCTGGTAGTGAACACGCCAACTACTATGGATGAACTCAATGAAAGAGCCGATGGCTTTGTGCGCCTAGAAGAAGAGGAGGCAGCTAATGCTCGGACAGCGTCGCTCGTGTCGACCGAGGAAAAGTCCAAGGCAAAGATTAGGCAGAAGCAGGCTCAGCCGCAACGTCAGACCTCTTGGAAGGCAGAAAAAAGGTCCAGGGAGGAAGAGCTGATTACTCCGCTGAAGGTCACTCTGGCGAGACTGTATCAGGAGAACAAAGATAAGTTTCATCCACCACTGCCAATTAGGCAACCCCTCGAACAGAGGGATCAAACTAAACATTGTGCTTTCCATTCTGACTTCGGTCATCAGACTAACGAATGCAGGAACCTGAGGAGGCAAGTGGAGATGTTGATAGCTAGAGGGGAGTTCGCGAGTTATGTTCAAGGTTCGGCGATAGAGCAGAATCGACCGGTGGAACAAATAAAAAGGAGTCATAAACAAAGCTCCCACAATTCACAACCAGTTCGTATAATCAATGCTATCCATGGTCGACCCGAGCCTAGTGAAGAGTCGGATGAGCTACTCCGGGCGCGCCTGCGGCAAGCGCAGATGAAGAAAAGGGTCAGCAGTGTGAATACTCTACACCAGCAGAGCCCGTCGATGCAGATAAAATTCGACTGGACAGACCTGCAGCGTGTTCAACTGCCCCATGAAGACCCGTTGGTAGTCAGTTTGACAGTGGCAGACTGCTTGGTGCGCAGAGTTCTGATCGATCCTGGGAGCAGTGCGAATATCATGCCGAGGGACACATTTGATAGGCTCGAGATTCAACCAGAGAAGCTCAAGCCCACCGGAAATCCCTTGTTAGGGTTCGATGGGAAGAGGGTGGAGCCCGTCGGGATGGTGGAAGTGGAAGTTCAAGCTGCAGAACGAGCTCTTATGGAAACTTTTGTGGTTGTAGAAATTCACCCCTCGTATAATCTCCTGATGGGAAGAGGATGGATTCACAGGGTCCAAGGTGTACCCTCAACTCTGCATCAGGTCATGAGGTGCCTCGGACCCGATGGAGATAAAGTGATAGACATTCGGGGGGATCAGGTTGCAGCCAAAGAGTGTTATTCCGTCACACTAAAACATGCTGGGAAAGGGAAGGCGCCCGTCCGTTCGGCAAGCCCCAGATAGCAATTACAGGAACCTCCGCCCGAGCAGAACAGGGTGGAGGAGTCAGTCGACTTGACCGAGGAGCCCCTTCTAGATGTGCAGATCGATCAGTCCAGGCCAGAACGAACTACCAGAGTAGGTATAAGACTGACCAGAGAAGAGCAGCAAGAGCTAGTGGATTTCTTGTCCCACAATGCCGACGTATTTGCATGGAGTCACCTAGACATGCCTGGAATTAGTCCCTCCGTATCCTGTCATTCCCTGAATGTCAATCCCAATTTCAAACCGGTGAAACAGAAGCAGCGAAGATTTGCTCCAGAACGTAATCAAATCATAGCGGAAGAGGTCGATAGGCTGCTTGATGCGGGATTTATCAGAGAAGTGCACTACCCTGATTGGCTGTCCAACGTCGTTGTCGTGCAGAAGAAGAATGGGAAATGGCGAGTATGCATTGATTTCACCAATTTGAACAAAGCCTGTCCGAAGGACAGCTTCCCGCTGCCTAAGATTGATCAAATGGTGGATGCCACCACCGGGTATGAGCGTTTAACCTTTCTGGACGCTTATTCAGGTTATAATCAGATCCCTATAGACCCCGCAGATGAAGAAAAAACTTCTTTCGTCACCGAGCGAGGAACATACTGCTACAAAGTTATGCCTTTCGGACTAAAGAATGCGGGAGCAACTTATCAAAGACTTGTTAGCAAAGTTTTTAAGAATCAAATGGGTAAGATTGTGGAAGCCTATATTGATGATATGGTGGTAAAGAGTAGGAATAAGGATGATCATCTGAAGCATCTGCAAGATGTATTTGATGTACTAAAGCGATATGGGATGAGGCTCAATCCAACCAAGTGCTCGTTCGGTGTGAGTTCCGGACAGTTTCTGGGACACGTGGTCAACCGCAGAGGCATCGAAGTTAGCCCCGCTCAAGCAGAGGCTTTGATTAAGAATGCCGAGCCAAAGACGATCAGAGAGGTGCAAGCCTTCACAGGACGAATAGCTGCATTAAGTCGATTTATTTCAAAATTGTCAGATCACTGCAAACCGTTCTTTGACACGATTCGGAGCCATGGAAGGCAGGTCTGGGGGGATGAGCAACGACAAGCATTGACTCATTTGAAGGAATATATGCAGAATCCACCAGTCCTGTCAGCCCCAGATCCGGAAGAAAAGTTATTTCTATATCTTGGAGTATCTGGTGTCGCGACGAGTGCCGTTCTGATTCGTTGCAAGGAAGGGGTGCAATACCCGGTATTTTATGTAAGCAAAACACTGACGGAGGCAGAAAAAAGATACTCAAAGGCCGAACGGGTGGTACTTGCACTTGTAAATGCAAAAAGAAAGTTGAGGCATTATTTCGAATCCCACCCCATAGCTGTTCTAACAACTTTCCCAATCAGAACGCTTATGCACAAGCCAGAGCTCTCGGGCAGAATGACAAAGTGGGCCATAGAGTTGAGTTCATTTGACATAACGTATGACCCGAGAACAGCTGTTAAAGGGCAAGCGGTGGCCGATTTCCTGCTAGAATGTGACGCCGAAGATACGGAAGAAGACCTTAGATGCGGCTCTTGGAAACTTTTTGTGGATGGCTCCTCTAACCAGATGGGGGCTGGAATTGGGATCAAACTGCAAACCCCAGAGGGTACTTCCTTGAGCCAAGCACTCAGACTTGAGTTCCGAGCCACCAATAATGAAGCGGAATACGAGACGTTGCTAAATGGATTAAAGTTGGCCAGAGAGCTACAGATCAAAAGTTTGACTGTGTATAGTGACTCGCAGCTGATTGTTCGGCAGGTAAATGGTGAGTACGCGACCAAGGATGACACGATGGGGGCATATCGTTCTGCCGTTCTGCATAAAGCCAAGGACTTTGCAAAGATTGAATTCATACAGTTGCCGAGGGAACAGAATGCAGATGCAGACCGGTTAGCATGTAGTGCTTCGAGTTGCGGTGAAACATTGGCGAGGGTGATTCCAGTAGGAATATTGACCCAGCCATCTATTTTGGAAGAACCGTTGGACTATGACCCTTGGCAAGTCAACGTCATACCGTATGAACCGAGTTGGATTGACCCCATCATCACCTATATTCGAGATGGCGTTTTGCCTATGCAGAAGGATGAAGCTAGGAGACTCAAAAAGAACGCTGCAAAGTACGCCATCGTGCGTAGCCAGCTGTACAGAAGGTCCTACTCTGGCCCATACTTGAAGTGTGTCACCCCCGCGGAGGCGCAGCAGGTATTGCGAGCTATTCATGAGGGTGTGTGTGGCAATCATTCTGGGGGGCGATCGTTAGCGCATAAAGCAATGACACAAGGGTATTTCTGGCCAAACATGTCAAGAGATGCGGAGGAGTTCTCTCGAAGGTGCGATAAATGCCAACGATATGGACCATTGATCCACCAACCACCTGAGGAATTGCACGTAATGGCCTCGCCATGGCCTTTCGCGCAATGGGGGATGGATGTGGTCGGTCCTCTGCCAACTGCAAGAGCTCAGAACAAGTATGTGTTACTGGCCACGGATTACTTCACTAAATGGGTGGAAGCAGAACCATATCCTAGCGTGACTCAGACTCATGTAAGACGATTTATTTGGAACAATATTATCTGCCGTTTCGGTGTTCCTAGAGCAATAGTCATGGACAATGGCACAAACCTCGACAGCAGGCAAGTAAGAAAGCTGCTGGAGGAGTATGGAATCAACCAGAAGTTGGCTGCAGTAAGTCATCCTCAGGCCAACGGACAAGCAGAAATCACAAACAGAACCATTTTCGCCTGCATTAAGAAGAAGCTGGAAGATCATAAAGGGAAGTGGTTGGATGAACTCCCGAACGTTCTATGGGCTTACAGAACCACCCCAAGGCGGCCGACTGGGGAGAGCCCGTTTGCAATGGCGTATGGTACCGAGGCAGTTATACCGGTTGAGCATTTGGTCCCCACTATCAGAAGCTTAGCATGGAGTCGAGATCAGAACGACAAGCTGTTAAGATTGAACCTCGATATGATAGACGAAAAGAGGGACGCAGCGGCTATAAGGTTAGCATCGTATCAGCAAGTATTGGCGAATAGTCACAACAAAAGAGTAAAACACAGGGATTTTGCCCCTGGCGATCTGGTTCCGAAAAGAAAGGTGGGGATGGTCAAAAAAATGATGCCACCCTGGGAAGGCCCATACAGAATTGCAGAAGTCATAGGCAAGGGGGCATATACGTTGGAAACCATGGCGGGAAGGTTGGTCAGCAAGCCCTGGAACGCCACGTCTCTGAAGAGGTACTACCAATAAAAGCTAAGTTTTGGCTTTAATTGGATGTTGTTTGTTGTCAATCAAATACGTATGAATGAGCAAGTTACTGAAATTTACAAAAAAAAATAAATAACTTTCTTTTCCAACGACTTGCTAAAAATTTAAAGCCAAGTGGCAAGTGGCATTATAGCCGAGCGCCAGGCACTTAAGCAAGATAAGTGGCAGCTGGCACCATGAGCCGAACGCCAGGCACTTGCTAAAAATTTAAAGCCAAGTGGCAAGTGGCATTCTAGCCGAGCGCCAGGTACTTAAGCAAGATAAGTGGCAGCTGGCACTATAAGCCGAACGCCAGACACTTGCTAAAAATTTAAAGCCAAGTGGCAAGTGGCATTCTAGCCGAGCGCCAGGCACTTAAGCAAGATAAGTGGCAGCTGGCACTATAAGCCGAACGCCAAACACTTGCTAAAAATTTAAAGCCAAGTGGCAAATGGCATTATAGCCGAGCGCCAGGCACTTAAGCAAGACAAGTGGCAGCTGGCACCATGAGCCGAACGCCAGACACTTGCTAAAAATTTAAAGGCAAGTGGCAAGTGGCATTATAGCCGAGCGCCAGGCACTTAAGCAAGATAAGTGGCAGCTGGCACCATAAGCCGAACGCCAGACACTTGCTAAAAATTTAAAGCCAAGTGGCAAGTGGCATTCTAGCTGAGCGCCAGGCACTTAAGCAAGACAAGTGGCAGCTGGCACCATGAGCCGAACGCCAAACACTTGCTAAAAATTTAAAGCCAAGTGGCAAGTGGCATTCTAGCCGAGCGCCAGGCACTTGCCATAAACAAACACACGGCAAAGCTAATATAAAAGAAAAAGAGACAAAAGATATGTATGTATTGAAAATAAGTTGAATAGAGCACAACACATAGGGAAAAAGAGTTCTGTCGTTTCATTGATATTGAGCATTGAGTTTACAAAAGAGAGATGTCCATCATTACAAAAAGATATGGAATGGAAGAGTCCAAAGGAGCCCTAGCTAGACGCCTCAGTACCAATAGCATCCTGGTCGTGCCGACTCGCCTCCTCGGCCCCATCGGCCGTCTCACCTTCACGAGGTGGGGAATCAAGATGAATGACTGAATCGTTCGGCTGGGGCTCAGCGTCAGCAGTGGCTATGGAAGGTACCACGGTTGACGATTGAGGAGCGGTCAGAGGCAGAGCGGTAGGAGGAGCTATGATGATCCTTGAGGAAGCAATGTCCTGGCACTCATCGAATATGCGCTCCGCTTCGGTGGGTTCTGGGTCGACATAGACCCCCAGAGGTTCGATCCCCAGATCCTTGTCGACCTCATCCGGAGTGGAGCTGGTCTGTCCCTCATCCGGAACCCGGTCGGCGAAACCTTCCCGGAATCCTTGAGCATACCTAAGAGCACCGACCCTTGAGAACCGAGCGTGAAGAGCCAGCATCCCACCACTCACTCTGCTGATCGCATCGATCAGGGCGGTACGCTCGTCCAGAGCTCTTTTTTCAAAAGCCATCCGAGCAGACTATTCATCAGCCAGAAGGCGCTGGAGTTCTGCCTTTTCTTCTCTAATTGAGTCACGCTCAGTCTGCCAGACGCTCTTTTCAAGCTGGAGGGCGTCCTTCTCATCCTGAAGGAAGTCATTCTCCTTCTTTAGGACATCTCTCTCTTGTTCAACTTTGTCAAGCCGAGCCAGTACCTCAGTATTCTTCATGGCGAGGAGGTCGTTTTCTTTATTAGCCACCTCCAGGCTATCAGAAAACTTACGAGCCCTGGCGTTCCCCATCTCCACCTACTTCTGCATGGCCATCATTCCGAACAATGTCTGCATAGGTGCACATTAAAAACGGTTAAGCCAATAGTCAGGTCAGGCGAAGGCAAGACCAAATAATATGAGAGAATTCATGAGTTGGAAAATAAAAGTCACCTCCATAGCAGATTGGGGAAAGCGGCTGAACACATCCTTCTGGGATAGGCCCTTTGCCGCCTCAAGGTCCTTCGGAGTCCATATGCTCCTATAGTAGGCCATGGCGGTCTGGCCATCCTTCAGCATGGTCTCGTTCGGTTTCACAAACGTCCCATCCGTTCGGGTGTACCGAAGGGCCCATGGCGGTAAGGTGGGGATAGAAGGAGGGCCTGAAGCAGAAGCGAAGCCACCAGCTGCAGTAGGCCCAGAGGGAGCAGGAGCTCTGATCGCACGGTGCAAGAGAGCACCCGGCCCGGAGACCCGGGTCCTTCTTATGAGAGGCTCCTCCTCAGGATCGACTTCACTGTCAGGATGAGGCCTTTTGCCTCGTTCTTTGTCCCGAACGCCCCCCGCAGCAGCAGGAGCTGTGGTAGTTTGGGGAGACGCGCTCTGGTTGGCAGCAGGGGTGCTGGCAACAGAGTTAATAGCCACTGTGCTCGGGACAGTGTCAGAGATGGTGGCTGAGGAAGAGGCTGACGCTGGAGAGGAGGTCGCCCCAGCAGCAGGAGTGGCTGGGGGAGTATTTTTCTTCCTGCCAAAAGAAGGAATCTGAAGCCTGCTCATGTTGTAGCCGAGTGATGAGAGCGCTAAGAGGTTGTCTGAAGTGAGGAGATCTGAGCAGGAAGGAATATCGTTCAGAACGTATTTCTTCAAGTAGTTACTCCTATCCCTGCAAACACTGTAGCTCAAGTCATCACAAGGTATTCCTAAGGAACGGCATAAGAAAGTACAAAAACGGGGAACGCATGTTTCGCAGGGGCAATCATGTTTATGAGATTTGAATTTCTTATAGGAGGAGACAGAACAGACACCAAAGGCGCTCGGGATTGGGTAACCCTCCGCAGCCGGCGAAGACCAAGCCCCACTAATGCCCACGATGCTATCCCTCCAACCCTTTTCAGATTTTATTGTGTCCGTACATATGGACATCTTCTCGAACGGGTAGAGGTGGTAGAAGGGTTCGTTAGTACGGATCTTACTGACCTTATAGCACAGAAGAAGGTCTATAAGGTCAAGGTCCAGATTTCTGTCACGCATCAACAAGAGCATAACGGATATGATTCTAAAGAAGTTGGGGTTGACCTGCAGGGGGGATATCCCCAATCTATTGAAGACATAACTAAAGAAAGGGTGCAGAGGAAACCTAACAACATTCAATTGAAGGTTCGTGAATAAGACTTCGCCGGGCAGGAGGCCGGCGCCGGTCATAATGTTAACGTCCTGAGGGCAAACCCTAACTTCGATGTTGTCAGGAAGTCTAAGTCTCATACGAAGAACATCCAGATCTACAACCATGGTGGAAGTGCTTGAAGGATCTAAAAGGGGGTAAATGGAAGCCTGCCGAAAGTAAAAAGGAACAAAACTAACCTCAGAGGACTGCAAGATCGCTGGAAGAATGACTCTTGAAGGAATTCACCAGGAAAAGCTTAGCACTGTTCTAGAAAGAGAGAGATTTGACTGATGATGGAGACGGTAAAAGGACGTGAAGTGGTATTCTAGAGCATTATAAAGGCGAGGGGGCCCGAGGGCCGAAGCGTCGGGAAGGCGAGAAATTCCTCGAGCCCCGGAACATTGATTCTGGATCTGACCGTCTGTTCCCCCACGTGGTTCTCTCGAGCCGTCAACATCATGATGAGACGCTATCAATAATTACCCCTTATTAAATAAGGGGCAATTATGGGGGCAGTTGAGGAGGCCCAGGACGACATGGGCCGGATCCGACTTGCAAGCACTACATTCGGTCCGTATAGCTGGGTCGGCCCATATAAAGACACTGCCATATGGGCCGAACGCGAGTAAGCCCATCAAAGGTGACCAGGACTTATGGAGGAATAGGCCCAGATCCAGCAATCAGTCAATATTTGTAAATATCTTGTAAATATCTATAAATAAGTGAATGAATGAAAGAGAGGGGGGGATCTTTTTGGTTGAAGTGTAAGAATTCTAGAGGGAGAAAGAGGGAACGAATTTCTTGCATCTTCACATATATTTGGCATAATTATAATAAAAGTAGTACTATTTTGCTAAATAATCAAAGAACGGATTGACAATTAAATATATTCAACCTCATAACTACCATGGGTCCTTTATAGTTTTAAATATATAAAAGATGTCTAATTGGTGCCCCTGCTAAAGCCTATAATAATTTGGGTCCCTTTTTACCTTACTTTTTTGGAAAAGCCAAAAAAAAAAAATTGTAATTCTTCCTTTTGCTAGTTTAAGGGCTGTTATTAAATATTTTTGGTTTATGAATAATTGCTTATATTTACTTACTGAAAAATCAATTTCTTATATTTTCTCTTACATTAAGATTATGCTGTATTAAAACATCTATTTAAAAATAATAATTAAATTTTATATAGTTTCATTTTTTATTTTTATTTTCATACAACTAGCAAGTTTGATTTTCCTTTTTATATTACTTGTTCGCTTTCTCCTTATTTGGGTTCACGAGACTATATTATTTAGAACAATTATTTCACCCTTTGCGTCCTCATTATAACATTTTCTTACATAAACAACATTCAATGTGGAAGGCGTGATGAATTTTTATGCATGAGGTGCTTCAGTGGCATTGATTCACGCACGGATTTATTTTTTATATTATGTGCTTTTTTTTGCTATATTGGGATTATACACCTATAAAATTTTAATACTACCCCACTAGAAAGTCTAGAATTTTAGAAAAATTTTACTATTGTTCTTATTCAATGGTTTGAATTTTTTTATTTTTTATTTTATTTTGATGTTGTTAAAGGCTGCCGCCGCCCCTTTCACATAATTTTTTGATTCGTCCCTCCACTATTGAAGATACTCAATTGGTAATTTTTTGAATTTTTTTTTTTGACTCCATAAATTACACGTGAACTTCTCTTTTTTTGCTGCAAACTTGAACTCAATTATTTCATTTGGTTTGAACTAAGCCCTTGGTTAGTTTTGAAAACATCTTTTATAAATTACATGAATTTAAAAAAAATGAGAATAAAAAATGCTTTCAAGGAGGTCATTGCTTGGTGCAATATTTAAAGTTCAAGTGATAAGCCTGAGAATGTTAATTTGAATCTCACAACAGTAATTTTTATAAAATAATAAGAAATAGTAGAGGCCTATTGTTACGGGGGCAAAGTCCTGTGCGACTTTGGGGTATAAGGACAACACTCATGCTAGTTGGTAAGCAAAAACACTTGACTAGAAGGATTTCAGGGAAGGGCGTGTAGGTTAGTCAAACTGGTCAGAGGATCATCGTCTACACAAACTAGTCAAAAACTGGAACCGTTCCCCTAATGAGAGGGTCAAGACAGGCCGAAACTAGTAAGCATGAAACCTTATAGCGAAAGTCGTGTAGGCTGAACCCTGCGATGATTGCGGCACGGGCCATCTTGCTTTGCTTGAAACTTGAGGCCCGTGACACCTATACACCCTCTCCGCTTCAACATCAACTCTCTAATTGAATGATAGGAATCCATGGCTACAATCGTTAGAATGCCTCTTAACCTAGTAATGTTAAATTAATCTTGTTTTCATTCAAAATTTTGGTGTTGATTTCTTTCACGTAAATCGCGCATGAAGTTAACAATTATATACTTGCAATGCTTAATCTACAACAGTGAGTGAACTTAATTATTTATATTCTTCAACACTAAATTCACATAAACCAAAATACATTAATGTCACTCTGTACATAGTATTATCTCACCACCATTGCAATCAAAAAATATGATGTGTAGAAAATTTCCTCTACAAATCAATTTACAACATCACACGAGTTGTCTGATTGTAACTATTTTGTTTGGATTTGATTTCTTCAGCGCATCGCAGTGTCCTCTCTATTTGGTAACCTCCTCCAATACTCACTTCCCTCTCCAAATGACAACAATAGCTCTCAAACACACTCACATTCACGTGCAATTTGAAACTCATCATGAACACAAATTCAAGCTCCAACTTGTTCATTTCGTTCGTCGTTAATCCCCCAACTCTTGCAAAGTATGAATTCCTGTAATTCCTGTTCCAAACACAAACAAAGACGAAGAAATTTAGACAAGCTCCACATATTTTGGATTATTTTCATATTTTAATAGACTCGACTGTTAATAATTTAATTTAACCTTTTGTTTTCGAGAACAATAAACAGTTTTGAAAAAATTGCCAAACAAGCCCTTATTCTGTAGTGGCCAAATGTTTTCTGCATAATCTGTATTCAATAACCAAAAGAGAGAGAGACTTACATGTCTTCAACATACTTAGAAGCGACCATAATAGTGGTGATGAGAAGCCTATGTACATTGCGAGCATTGATCCGAAACTGGGGATGAATCTGGCAAAACCGATCAATATACACATAGGCAACCACATACACCGACGGACCGGCGCGAGTATACCGGAAAATCCTCTCTAGGTATGACTGAATGGTCATGTCCGGTGTCTCATGGCAATCAAAAACACGAGCTTTGGCATTTGTTGACAATGCCCATTTGCAGTTTTTGGCAATCCTCTCGTTCCTGGCCAGTGTTCTCTCAATCAGAGAAGCAAGAACAGAGATCACTAATGGGGTGTGTGAGTCTTCTTGGTATGAGTAACAATATAAATCATCTCTCAGCTTGTTTGGAGATATTGAGATTGTAGACAAGGCCATTCTAATTTGTTGAAATTTAATGTATAATTAAGCTAGAGAGAGAGAGAGAAATATATATATATAGAGAGAGAGAGAGAAATGGGGGGTTTTACATTGGAAGGAGGAGGTTGAGGGAGGAATTTATAAAGGGGGAGATGAGTCTTTAGTAGAGTTGTGATTAGTGAATAAAGCAAGTAAATTAGGGCATTTGGAAGGTTAGTGGAAGGAGGGATAATATCAAATTATAAGATTTTTGCCTCCTCAATCCAAAGGCAAAGTACAGAGTCTACAGACAAGCCAGCTAGTTTTTTTTTTTCTTTATTTATATAACATATAATACATATTAGTATTAATTTTAGAAATGCTACTGTGAGATCAATCTCATGCTAGTTGTCATGAACTCTTTTTTGAATTAGTATTATTATAATTTTTAAATAAATAATGTACAACTTCCATCATTACTTAGCAAATGTTAAAGTGATCTTACTATATATATATATTATAAAATAAACAAAATGATACTTTAATTTTCCTGAAATGAAGTTAAAAAAAATAATACTAATAAATAATTTTAAAAGTTAACTCATTGTGTAATTTTGAGTTTAGGAGCGGGCACTGAATTGATTGTAAGGTACTGAACTACTAATTCAGTCAAGCACAGATTTATGAATTTTTTTGGATCTGTTCCTGAATTTAGTGTGCCAAATGACAATATAATTTTTATATTAATCTATTTTTTATAGTTAGATGCAAATTTTAATATTTGTATATAATAATGAAAAGAAAAATAAAACAAAAAATTCATGAGAAATGCTATAGGAATGGGATTGGTAACATTTGGTATATATATATATATATATATATATATATATATGATTGTAGTGTTAATATATAGAAGTCGCCGACAGTGGGGTGGAGGGTAAGAAGAGACATGGATGGGTGGAGGTATTGAAATCTGGTAGGTCTTGGAATGGGGTCCACGATGAGACGGCATTAATAGAGAGAGAGACTTTGTGGATCTTGAGATTTGTGTCAAAATTTAAGGATGTAAAGTGTGTGAGTGGGCTAGTACAAGTTACACGTGCAACAATCAAATTCTTGCGTTGCAACTTGCAATTTTTGTGGGTACGATTTGGATGGTAGGAAAGTAACACGTGATTCTTCCTCACACAGGGTTACTGTATGTATAATGCTAGCTTTTTTATTTAATAATATTCAGGTACATTCATCAATAAAACCTAGTTATTTTGATCTTATCTGTGAATTTACTAGCATGTGATCTGCGGCTAGCTTGAAATTGAAGATGGTGTGAAATATCAATTTAAGTATGAGGAATGAATATTTGCAGTAAATAAGATTTTACGTAAGTGTAATTACTTGATTGACATTTTTTAGGTTTATTTGTAAAGCTTAGAAAATTAATATGGCTTTACTGAATTATGCGGGTCAAGATAGTAACTTAATATGGAGTGCATGTTTAAATTGTGAAACGTTAATACCATATTGATTTTATAATTATTAAAAGGGTTAAGCGTAAAAAAATCCCTTTAAATTATTGTTCTTTTGCAAATAACCTCTTGAATTAAAAACCGCTTCCTTAAATTATTGATTTGTTACAATTAAGGACAAATTCATTATAAAAAGACTATTTTACCCTTTCTCATTAAAATTTTTATTTCTTATTAAATTATTTTTATTATCTTTTCTCTTATGTAAATATTAATTATACTATTTACCTTAATTTTATTTTTAGTATCAATTTATCATAAAACGAAAAAAAAAATAAATAAATAAATTTGTAACTACCATTTTTTAAATTGATTAACTTATTATTAAAATTTTATTATTTATAATAAAACGTTTTATAACCAATTTCAACATTTTTATCGTAAAAAAATATCATCTTTTTCATACAATATATTGATGAAAAATTAATAAAATACTTTTTTAAAAAAATACTTTCTTTTCATGTTATATATTCATTAAAAATTAAAAATTTAATTAATTTTTTTTAAAAAAATTCTACTAAAAATTTGTATTCAAATAATTCATTAAAAAAATTAAAAGTAAATTTATGCAAATTTAATGAAAATATCTCATCAAATTAGTATGATTTTTTTCATAATTTATTTAGATAAGAAAAATATATTAAATGTAATTTAATAAGAAGGGCATTAATGTCATTTAATGAAATATAATATAGTACTTAGGGTATATTGTAACAAAATGAAATAGTTTAGGAAGTTTTGTATACAAAATATAATTTAAAGGAATTATTTACAAATTTAAAAAAAAATTTAAAGAAATTTTTTGCACTTTACCTTTACTAAAATAACGGAAATCGAACCATATGCATAATAGTAATATTTGATCATTTCAAAATATTGAAGAGATATACAAAACTTCTATAATTGATTTGTTCCAACCAATTGAAAAGAAAATTAATAATCCACTTTCAACTATGCTTGTCAGATGTCAGTGTCTTGTCACATAAGTGGATAGTCATTGTGTTTGTTCTGCTTGTATCACCAAACCACTTTAGGTAATTGGTAAATACTGTGATTAATATATATTTGTAGAGTGAATAAAAATTAGGATAAAGAGTAATAAATTTTCTTCAATTATTGATCAAAATCATAAAACTGGTCTGAACTAAGTAATGCTCCTAAATTATTAGAACAAAATTCAAATTTACCGACACCGGAACTCGCCGGAAACATTAGATTACGAAATTGCCCTTATCATTTTAGTGCCAAACACCACCTTACAGTCCACATTTTATTGTAGTGCCAAATACCAACCAACCAGACCACTACCCAATTAACTCAGATACCCATCCGAGAAACCATAGCTCCTTCAGCCATTGAGCTCATCCATATTGATGATAAGAAAAACCAAAATTAAAACACATTTTTATTATCTTATTTTTCAAATCATCACATCTTTATCATCTTTTATCTCACAATTATTGGAACCTTTTGTAATATTGTTTTCTCTGTTCACCTCCTGAAAAGCGTAGAAGACATGCGATCAAGAGAGAGATGCGTTGATGAATTTTCTTGTCTGCTTGGAATCGGAACCTTTGGTATCTATGTATTATCTTTGTAAATATATATATAGTGCTTATCTTCATTTCATTAAAAGGAATAAACGTATGTGTTTGGATGAAATTAGAATAACAGAATTCATTTATTCCTTCTGATCAATCACCAAAAATGGTTTGGTGTTATTTATTCCTTCTGATCTTAATATCTTAGAGGACTTGGACTGAAAATGAAAGGCGCAGGATGCAAAGACACTCCTGCACTTGCCTTTTTGCATTGGCTGAGCATCTCTTATCTACCAAATTGTCACCAATGTTTTTGACAAAGGTTACTATACTATCAATCACCAACATCCCCACCTTCATCCTTATCAATAACATTCGTGCAAGCCTATACACAGACGTATACCGACCCACCACCAGCCGACGACCACCACCACCCACCGACGACCACCTGCAAACCCATCTTCTATGGCGATCCATACGCAGACAACCACAGCCGGCGGTGGCGCCACCGCCGACCACCAAACAGCACTCTATGGATTATTTACCTACCTCGGTCCCTAAGAATCCAAAACCAAATCAAATACAAATGTAACTAAAATTCATTTATTTTGCATACTGTTTGTAATCTCTTTTTGATATATTCATAGATTAGGTGGGTTTTGGGATTAGGCCCTCTCTCTAAAAATAGTAGCAGAAACAGAGAATCAAATAGTTATTTGGCTTTGATATTTTGAGGTTTGGCTGTTTGGAAATTAAGTTGATTAAATATGGGGAAAGTGAGTAGAGAGAGAGAGAGAGAGAGAGAGGTGGGTTTCGTCTGTGATTGTCGAAAGGTTGTAGAGCATAGAAAGATATTGCAATTTGCAGAGAATGGAGAGAGTGGAGTCGGGGTTGATGGTTCGATTGGGGCCAATTAGAAAGGGTAAGATTGTCATTTTCAATTTATAGCATAGGTCAGGTGACTACTTTACGGTCAAAAACTAACGAAATAGTGTCATTTGGTTGCTTTTGCAAAAAATCGGATGATTTAGGAAGTTTCCTATTAAAAAAAATAGTTCGAAGGGATATTTTCGGAAGAGAGAGTAAAGTATAAAAGGGTTTCTTACACTTTACCCTAGAAATTAGTACATTTTTCACAAGAAATAAGTGGGAAGCGATTGTAGAAGAGAGAGAACACATGAATGAGGCATTAGAGAGCAGCATCCAAGTGGATACACCAAAAATAGATAGATCCACAAAAAGATGGATATTAAACCAAATCAAGTACGATTGTACAATATCCCGGGTACAGTCAAGTCGATGGGTAAGGTCTCGGACCCCATTTATATCTTGCCCATACCACCCCAAGATCATGATTTTTGTGGGCCCAACCTGAAGTCAACATATTTTTCCATAATTTCATCTGAACACAAAGACCAAATACCATCAATTATTGTTCGTGATTTTTGGCACCGGAACTGTGCCATTTCCCTTCATTTTGTTCAACATTCATTGCACATACAACTCTTACCAGTGTCATCCATTTCGGTGCTAATATATATATATATATATATATATATATATATATATAGAAGTATAAAGAATTAGTTGAGTGAGATATCACGTGTCAAAATACCTTAAGTATTATATAGTTTCTCTTATAATCAATTTTTTGTTAATCCAATAATGATTTAAATAATTCGGACGATGAATTGCATTAAACTCCTTTAATTTTAAAGTTTTATAGTGTCTTACAGTAACTCTCTTATTTTATATATTTTTGTAAAATATTTATATATATATATATATATATATATATATATAAAAGAAGCCTTCCAGCTAGCCGAATGAGGTTACTTTTTGACTTATTGTCAAAAAGGCCCTTACAAAGTTAATGAAGTTTTTTTTATGCAATTTGCCCAATTATATATAAATATAATATTAATATATTATTTATATTATATAATATAAATAACCCTTTAAATAAGTTGGAAGAAAAAAAAAATTAAAAGGTGGATTTACCGCTACAAATCATGAGGAGTTTCTATGTTGAGTCACCCGAGAATGCATTCATTACTCATTAGCCAATGGAAGAGATCATAGGTTTATGTTGATGGGATTTGATAATGATTCTATTTAAATTTCAAGAGAATTATTTAGCTAAAAAAAATCAACATAAGACTTATATATACATCAGACTGACAGTACATAAAGCAATTTTATATGCTATTATTTCTTGTCAAATCAACGAATTATTTGATTGGATGTATAACTAATTTGTTTGATGATTAAGAGTTCTTTTTGAAAGTCCCACCATTATTACGTTTGTTGATTAACTACATCTTGAAGGAGTATTATTACTGTATTAGATAGGCATCCAACTGCTAGGCTGGCTCAATCTTAACAGAAATCCACTGAAGTTCTGTTCACCTCACTTGTTTTGGGCCCAGCCCAAAAGTCTTCTCAGTTTTTAATAAAAATTAAACTTTTTTTTTTTTCTTTTTTTTCAATTTTAATTTCGAGACACCAATTCTATGTAACTGAAACATAACATCTATGCAAGTTTCGTTCAAGTTAAATATATATGTATGTATATATATATTCAACAAAATCACTTATTTATTTTTTTTGTATTATTAATAACAAAAGTGTCTTAAAAGTCATTGCTATTTGGTACCAGCCCAAAGCCAATCCTCAACTTTCATTACTTCAGATGGGCCTTTCCAGCGCAATATAGGTACTTGGGCATTATTATTAAGCGTGATTATTATATAAAAAATAAAAAATAAAAGTGAAGAATAAAAATAATTGGGTTGATATGAAACCTGTACTTCTATTCAGGTACGGACTTACTGTGGGCCTAGTGGGGGCTTTTGTTATAGCATTTTACATTCTCAAATTTGTACTTTTTTACATTTATATTCATAAAATTTTAAAATTATTCTCACTGAAATTATGAAAAAACATCTCTTTATAAATTTGTTCCCCTCATATAAATTTCTAGATCTGTCCCTATTTCGATTGGAACTAAACTAATGCATATTTTACTTTTATTAATTAATTCTTTTCGGATCAAAGATAATTGGAGTAATTACTTTTTATCTTTTTATGAAACATACATACCATGAAAAATAAAATAAAAATGTTATAAAATTAATATTAATTGAATTATAATAAAAGTGGGAGACAATGGCCCTAATACAATAGATCAAAACGGGCAACATTGGGCTTCTTTTGGTTCAAGTCATATTGAATGGTGGAGCTGGGCCGATCCATTTTTACATCCTTGAAGAAATCAACATCAAGAGTCTTCTGTTGTCACAACAAAAAGAGAATTGAAATCATAAAGGAAAATAAAAAAAATAAAAAAAATAAAAAAACAGAAAAAAAGTTATCCACTGAATATCTTAAAAGCCGAATGGGATAATCAGATTGGCTGATTCTATATGGCTTTATTTTTGTGGGTACTTTGAAAATGAATGATCATGAAAAAATAGTGGAACTTTTCTTCCTTTTTTATATATTTTTTTGATGATCACAATTTATGGTCCAAAGGTATCTTTTATATGGATTCTGTTCACTTTCTGTGGTCCGACATCCTTTTGTCATTTGGGCTTGTAAGCTTTTTTTTTTTTTTTTTTTCGGATTTTAACTTTCAAGGTTTCCTAAAGCACAGAAATGGGTTGAATATTCTATATGTGTGGCCAAATCACAACATGTATCAACATCTACTATGTGACGCGTGATGTTCTTAAATTATTGTCTGGTTTTTGTTACAACGAACGAATAAAAAACGAAAAACAAGGCTTTCAATGAGAACATGTTACCAAAAAGTTGTGTGCGGGGGAGTGATGGTAGGAACTCGGCGTTTGCACTCCACATGTCAGTGTTCGAACTTTTCAAGCTTCTTACGTTCTCGACTCATCCGGTGTGTGGCTATGGGACTGTGCTACATTACCCCCAGTTTGGCGCCATGGGGTGGGGTCCCTAAGGGGCCTTATTTCAAGAAGTTCTGGGTCATCAAAAAAAAAAATGTTCCCTATCATGACAGGTGGCACAGGAGTTTTGTAACATCAGATATAAATAAAAAATATTTTGGGCTAAAACAATACTTCCAATAACTTAAATTTTTAGATCAAATAACAAGTTTCAGAATTTTTTCTGAGGGAGCCATTATTGAAGAATTAAAAAAATTATTTTATTGAAGATAATTTATTATTTTATTTAAAAAAATTATCTTCAAAGAATTAAAAAAATTTGATGATAATTTTTTTAAATAAAATAATAAATATAAAATTTTAATTTTTTGTGGTTTGTCTAATTCAGATTCTTTGATATTTTAAACGTGTCAATGCTTTCTAAATTACCATGGATTTGGGACGGAAAGAAACAAAAAAGCAGAATTTCTTTACTTTCTTTTGGATCTAAACGCAAGAATATATATAGTGAGTATTTTTAAAAAAATTGAGTGGGAATATCAAAGTGTGAAAGAGAATCATGAATGTGGCGGGCAGTAGAAAGTGAAAAAAAGATTATTATCTTTTGGATCCAAAAGATTAGTAGAATAGGAATGTGAAGTGTGGTATTTTTACCAATTGAGATGGTGTATTTTTAAAAAATTTACAAATTGGGTGGTGTCGTTTTCAAAATTTTAACAAAAATTATAGGTGATAATGTAAATATGAAAAAATCCAGTGTGGGCATCCGCACCCCTTGGTCATTAACCAGGTCCCTTTTTTCATACTCAACAGTGCACATATAGTGAAATTTATTTATATTTTTATTTATATGTCATGTTATAATCGATCGGAATCGTATAATAATTTTTTTATATGTTACACATTCTAAAGATAAATAAATAAAATAAATGTCGCATATGTTGCTATCTACCTAAACATGCAATGTATCTTCATGGAAGATAACTGTAGGACATGTGGAAGAATAAAATGTTGGAGATATTATGAAAGAAATTATTTATAATATGCACGTCATGTGACTCGTGTCTTTCTATTTTGAAGCACAATAGACAAATCTAGACATTGCAAAGATTAGAAAGTTCATTGCACTATGTTTGCTGTACAAGATTTATATAGATCTTTTATATATATATATATACATATTTATATATTTCCGTAAGTGAATTTCATTCAAACTGAACAAACATAAACTACAAAATATTCAACAAAAGCAAACTAGCCGACCATGTGTGCGTGTTTTTCATTTCTTATTCGCTTTTCAATCACATGTTTCTAGTTATATAAAAAAAAAATACAAAAAAAAAAGCGAAGCAGGAGTATGATTTGCAATTGAGGTGTAACGGACTCGAACAAATGTTGGTGTAAACTGATCAAATTGAAAGTGTGCAATGGTATCAGACCCTTAAAAAATTATTACGAATCAACTGCTACGTCGCGTGTTGACCGATACAACGAACCATGAATAAAAGATTTATATAATTTTTTATTGAAATTTATGTGTAAAATGTCGGATCTCATTCTTGTTTTGATGAAAGTCAATTTAGGTAAAATAACACATCAAACATAAAAATAATTGGTAATTGAGTCTCAGAAACGGACCCATTCATAGTTCAGTGGGTGCAATTGACCCCACTGATTGATTTTTTTTTTTTTTTTTGAAAAAAAAGATTGACCCCACTGATTTTTTATTTATTTATCTATTACTATATACTTATCAATATATATTATATATAATATATCTATAAAATTTTAAACTTGTCCCGCTAATATTATAAAGTTCCTGCAATTGACCCTCAATAATTTCATTGTAATTCAAATTAAGTGAGCCAACAGTTCATAAAAGTCTCAGTGCTTGACTTCCCAAATAACATGTTCAAGTTGCACAGGGGTCCTCTCTTATCCTTCTACCAATAGTGTCATTATCATATTAATTCGTTGTATTTCAAGAGATGTCTGTAACCTCATTATATAATGTGTTTACACATGCTTATGAGAATAGTCGGTTGTTCTAATTCTCACAATAAATAAAAGCATTTGAAAAAAAAATAGTAAAAAACTTAAGTTCATAAAAAGTTTTATTTATCTATTTCTTTTTGTAATTAAGAGGTAAAAAAAATTAATTAGTTATATTTTCTCGTCTTTTTCCTTAATCATGTGTACATACAAACTTTCTGTATACAGTAATTTGGATATATATTTTTTATTTGGGTTTAACCCTTTTCCAGGATCCAAACATCACGCATAAAAGAGGCTAGCTAATGAATAGAATGTGACAACTTACATTGGAGTTAGTAGCAATAATTACTTCAATTGATTTTTTTATTTTCTGTTTTATTATTTTTGTTTTTTCATAGAAACAAAAATAGTTTGACTAAGTCATTTCAAAGCTTATTTTAAAATATAATACATGATCTTTTATTTTTTAAGGACTTAATTTCAACTATACCACGAGTCCAATTATACCAATCATTGGAATTGGAAAAAAAATATAAAAATATATAAAATTATACCAATCATTCATGAATATTTGTATAACTATTTGATTAGAGGAATGTGACAAACAGGTCCATGATGATTGTGAAGTTGTCAAACTGACTAGCCTTCCTGGGAGACAAAGTGCCTACATATTCAATGCAAAAGTGTGTGGTTATCTTATAGTCCAAGCGTTTCCTTCACTCTCCAATCAGTTACCATATATATATATATATATATTTATATATCTCTTGTATTATATATAAACAAATATATATACGTGTGTGTGTGTGTGTGTGTATATATCTAACTGAAGTGGGTGGTCACAGAACACATCCAAGAGTCTCATCAATGGATGCTTACTCTAACAGCTATGTCTACTGTATGTTTGGGACCAGGCTATTGAACAGAGAGGAAAAATAATGCTTATTTTGGAAGTTCTGAATGGTGCTTTCAATTTAGAATGGGACTAAATTTCTTTTCATTATAATTCTAAAATGTTTAATTCGATACTCCCAAGTACTCGATAAATCGATGTATGTATTGAGACTCAGACCGTCTGAAAAAGTCAAACATATTTAGTGGCTTTTTCTTCTTTTTCATACTGAGGACTTTTATTTTTGTATCTCTTTTTCAATATTGAGACTGAGGAGATTCGAAATCTATTTATGTCTCTTGATGTAAGTGCAACATTGAAAAGGGGTTTGAATCATTGTTTACTTTTTAACTCGAAATGAAATGCAAATCCAAATTTGAATGTGACAGAACCTGAGAATTTTTATTAGATTATTATTTCTTTTATGAGTATCCTATGGTCAAGCTGAGTGATAAGTAGACATTGTTATTCATTACTTTGTTAAATCACATCACATAATACACAAAAAAGACTCTTCCTATTACTTATATAAAAGATTCTTACATGTTATAAATGTTCTTTGTCAAGCTAATTCTACAACCACTTATTTTTATTTTTATTTTTATTAACTATTTAATAAATTACAGACACATATCTATTTGTTTCGCTGAAAATTTAAACCCTAGCCATTTATTTGAAAAGAAATAACAATTTTTGGTAATTATAATCCAAAATCTTTTAAGATGGCAATATTATTTTTTCTTTTAATAGTCGATAAGTTTTCTAAAATATTTAATGTAGACATAAATATGGCTATTATATATACTCTCTTCGTTCAGGTTTTTTTTTTTTTTGGGGATGTCATGGCACCAACTCTTTAAGGTGAAAAATTCAAAATTATCCATTAATTTAAAGTTAAAAAGTTCATATTATTAATTGAAAATAATAAATAAAAAAAATATCATAACTCAAGAAAATTTTGAAATATAAATTTTTATATTGACGTTTTTAATGAAATACGAATTTTGGGTGGTTTTGAGACAGTACTGTGCGTTTATTAATAATTTAGGGGCATGGAAAAAATTGACATGGGAAAGAAGACACAAGTCATTCATTACACAGTAGGTGATGATATTATTATTAGATATCAAAGCTTTAGGCGAACTTGTGGTCAACATAAACCCAATCATTTATTGTTCTTCTTTTAGTAAACATTGCATGTTACTTTGTTACATGCCTCCTTGCTTTGACACAGACCATGATGTGCCACACATAAATTTTATTACACATGAAATAAACAACAATAATTCTTCAAATCTCGGACTGATTCCAAGGTTAGTATTCTCATCACTTATAATTAAACATATATGTAAAGGTTATAAAAATTATATATACCAAAATATAATATATCTTAGTTCTTTGCTTAGGGTGGGACCCGGCAATTTAAGCACTTAATGGTGGGAAGTAGTTGAAAGAAACTAGTAACACCAAAATATTCACACTACTATTATATTATTATATAATCAAAGTAACAGCAACATTAAACACGTCCAAACGTATGAAAGAGTCCAAACATATCCTAATTCCTATGTTTTTCCAAGTTCATTACTACTCTAAGCTGAATTAAGGTAAAAGATGATGAATGTGAAGTGTAACGTTACATCTAGTTCTTGGTACCAAAAGCTGCAGATGTTTGTTGCATTTGCTGATACAAGGCAGCCATCCTACCGTATGTATCCATGGTCATGGGCTGTAACAAAATCACAACCAATCAGAACTTCCACCCCATCGGACATCTCATAATCAAGGGTTGTGATTGAAACACACCGCATATATTTTTTACCTGTGACTGGCATGCCAGGAATGCGGACATGGGATCGGCCATTACTGTTGAAGGATTGGCTAGTCGGTCCACAGTGCTATCCCACGAAGCCATGGGCATGAAGGCAGCCGGGGGAATAACCGGAGGGATTCCCGCGATGTTAGGGCGGCCCATCGTGTTCATGTCCATGACACCCATCCCCATCCCCATTCCCATACTCATTGGGGTCATCATAGACATCTGGAGCTGCTGTTGCAGGGTCATTGGCAACATCATGGATGACATGTTCACTCTACTCAACATGTTTACTTGAGATTGCAATTGTTTCAAATATTCAATCACTTCATCAAGCATTGAAGCTTTATCGGTCTGAAATAACACCACAAGAAACCACAACACCAATAAAAATTCAACCCAAGTGGTCAAATTATTTCAAATTAACAATATCAACAGAAATAGTTGTAATAATTTGTTGTGTTATCGAATTAAATTAAAAGTGCATTAAAGAACTCCTCCGAAATCTACGCCGTGATAAACATGTACACCAAGAAATCAATGTACAACAGTGGCAACTAAATGATTAATGGATAGAAATGATTGATTTCGTGACCACCACAAAAGTTGCGAGGGCCTACCACCATTGCAAGGGACTTATGTGGTGGTGGTAGTAGCTGGTTGTGGTAGAGGTGCTAGTACGTGTTTGTTTCCACAGACTATCCTTCTGTCAAGTGACCTCTATATATTCTATATATCTCTGTGTGTGTGTGTGTGTGTGTGTGTGTGTGTGTGTGTGGATGAGGATTGATCATTGGATAATTTGGATGATTCCTAAAATGGACGACTACTACTTGAACTCATAAATGAGTTGGACCACTTCTCATACAAGTCATTGTCTTTTACCCCCATTTTTGATTCTTTCTTTTCCTAAGTTTTTGTGTTTGGTTATTTACCATATTTGTAAAATATGTCGTATCACTCAAATGATAATGAAGGGGAAAATAATAATTCACATATCTAAAAATACATATTATATTAAAAGTATGTTTGGATGTGAAAAAAATTATTTTAAAATAATAACCACCTTAAAAAGGAGATTGCAATCATAAACCAATAGGCCTGTGACCACGGTACCAAGCCCCCATTTCCTAAAAGGAAGTAAGGGATTTAAATCTTGGTGGAAGAATGTGGGTGTGAATACCAAACTAAGAAAAAAAAAAAAAAAAATTGCAATCATGAGTTTTACAATTTCAAATAGCTTGAAAAGTAACTTTACGAGAAATATTTTTAAAATAGCATTATAATACTAATTTACTGCAAAATCACTAAGATTAAATTGGTGCGTATTCTAATAATAACTTCCTTTAATTATAAAAAATAACTACTCATTATTGTTCCTGATACTCTGTACCCAATATTTTCTGATTCGTATGTGAAGTGTCTAGATCAAATTATTTATTTAGTTTTGGAGTGAATAAAATTAAGAAACATAAAAACACCAACTTTTCAAAAGTAAATCACACAGGGAAAAAGACTACAACATTCAAAAGTTACGAACGACATATCTGATGTTCATCAAATCTGAGAAGAAAATTATCAACGCAAGAAAGACTTACATAATATATTAAAAACTCATACCTTACTGGAATTTGGGACCATCTTCTGCAATGTCTTCATCCTTTGGTTTATCTTATCTCTTCTTTTCTAAACAAAAATACGAGAATAAATTAGATTAAAAAATTCTAAGAAAACCAACAATTAAATCTCCAATCCAAATATTCAATTCACACAGAACTCACTTTAAATATACATGTGTGTGTCAATATATATATATATATAATACTCCATACATAGAGACTAGAGAGAGAACATACACGTTCAGATTGGTTATGGATAGCAGCAGCCCTACTCCTAGTTGAGACACAGGATCTCCCAGTTGCTTTCTTTTTGTCTTTCTCTTCGCCAGCCCTCCTCTTTAAAATTCAAAAGAAACTATAAAATTTAAATAATATATACATATGCAACTATTATAAGGTTCAATACCCAAATTCTATAGCGTCATGTATATATATATATATACTTTGAATAGGAATAGAGGGGACAAAAACAGTGCCTGTGGTCTGCTGTGACAAACGGAGTCATGGTCGTCGGTTGTTGTCGCCTTCGTGCACTGCTTGCCGGAGCTCGTGTCCTGCGACCCCATGGAAGTAGAGGTGAACGCTTCCACACCCAGTTCTCTCTCGCGCGTGTCAACCGTCACTTGCTGACTCTCCAGCCCAAACGTGGCACTCCCACTGACGCTGTTGTCCCTGCTGCTCCACTCGTGTGCCACGGCCACCGGCACACGTGCCACCCTCCTCGCACGCTTCAGCGCCTCCTCATCCCTGGTGTTCTCAAACGTGGCTTCCCCGCTGCAAGACCCAACATGCGTCGAGCTCCCCACCACGCACGTGCCAACCACGGGCACGTGCGTGGACCTCACCTCCTCCGCTGCTCTGTTGGGAGACGGCACCAGCGCGTCCATAGTCATGGTGGCGGCCGCGGCCGCTACCGCCTGCTGGTGGTCCAGCCATGGCACGAAGTCGTTGCCTCCGCCGTCCACCAAGGCGGTTTTGCAGTGGGGCAGACGTGTGGCTTGGTTGACTATGGACTCTAGGGTTCCGCCGGCACGGGGCTTCTCCCACGGGTCTTTGGTGAGTGATGAGTTGCCCGGAGGTTTGTTAAGCAAGCGCGGATGGCGTAAACCGTGCATCGCTAACTGCCCATTTTCCCATGTTAGCTCTGCCACTTCGTAGTCTAACCTGCACGTACAATAAATCATACCACCGCCATTAACACAACTATACGCATGTAAACTGCAAATATATATATATATATATAGAAAGAGATAGAGATAGAGAGAGAGAGTACATGGGAACATCATGCGGAAGAGAATTGGAATTATTGGAATTTGAGTGAGCACGGACAGTAAGCCGATGAGGGGTTTGATTGTCTTCGACGTCCCAGCTAGGAACACACTGGCTCATATTGGCATACAAGTTGTAGGTGCTGCTACTTGTGAGCTAGAGAGTAGAGATATGTTTGATTTAGACTAGCCTTATATATACTTGAGGTATCTTCATCCTGAAGTTCTTGTAGAGAGAGAAAGAACTGTTTTTTAATGTTTTGTTCTTATGATGTTCGGAGGAGGCAGTAAAGCAATGAGAGAGGGGAGTTTCAGTATTTATTGTAAGGATAAGCACAAATCTGTTTTGGAAAGAGATGGAAGAAGAGTTTGGTCCTGGGAAAGAGAGAGGTATTTTTTTATTGGGCGTCACAAATAGGGGCATCTATAAAGAGGCTAATGTGGGCTGCAACCACATAACCCACAAAGGAACTTCACAATGATAAGACGCCCACATTTGTACTTCCCGCATGCACACATTCCAGAGTTATGCTAAAGGAAAATGCTCTTATGCTACTATTTCACATACTATATGTTTGCGTGTTTTTTTAATTCATGTATTTTTTAATAAATTAATCCTGATTAGTCCAAATTATCTGCATTGTATTCACCTGACTTTAACAAAATTATTTTAAATGTTTAATAAAAAAAATCAAAATATATTTTTTTGGTAAGGAAACAAAATGCAAATAATATAAAGACGTTTAATTATTATATATTTTAACATTTGATTTTTTTGGTTATTAAAAATTGCAATGACTAGAAAAACTTTCGATAGGACTTAAAAGTTTGGCGCAACTAACGCTTTTTTTTGGGATTTGGGCTTTTTTTCTTTTTTTTTCTTTTTTTTTTTTTTTTTTTTTTTTTTGGGATATGGGCTTGGCACAGGTAAAGGTGTTAGATTCCATAAACCAACTCCATGACCCACCCAAATCCCACCCTTCCTACTCTTTAAAAAATATATATGAAATGTTATAGAAAAATTAATTCTATAATATTGAAGACTTTTATAAAAAATAATATATTGGATAATATTCATGTGAGAGTTTGTAGAATATGTATATAGTTATTATTGGAGAAGATTTATGAGAGCATGGTGTTTGTTAGAAATAATAAAAATTTAACCCTTAATTGTAATATATAATTGTATACTAACCGTTCATCAGAAAATCATTGCCAATATATATATATATAGTTAGTGTCAAATACAAAAGTAGGTGGAATGTTTTAGGGTGACTAAGTAAACAACTCGATAATAAATAATGAAATTTTAAAGTTGGATTATTATGTATAATTGTATACTAACCGTCAAAAAAATATTATATATATATATATAGTGTAGACGGAGGAGATAAAACGTTTTAGGTTGACTCAACAAACAAGTCGATAAGAAAGAATGAAATGTGTAAATTTCTATGTCAATAATTTACTCAATAGGGTTATTCCATAATTTTTTTCCCTATATATATTTGTATCTCTCTACAGTAATATCGCATATGTGTTCTACTGTTATACTATTCAAATATCCATACGAAACTATCAAAAAGAGATTCAAATTCCTTCTCTACCATACCATTTAGATCTTATTGAAGTGATAAGAGATATTTGGAGATCGTTGAAGGTATGATGAAGAAATGTTCAAAGATCGTTGAATGTATGATAATCGTGAGCGTGAAAGGTTTTATCGATGAAAGTTGCCTTGAAGGTATTTCTTTGTGTTCAAATTATGTCGATCTACAGCAAATTTTTTTTATTTTTTATTTTTTTTATTTTGAGTTTTTTTTTTTAAAATTTTATTTTAAGTGTTAGAATCTTATCAACTGGATACCTGATTTTGATAGAGGGAAACTGGGAAAGGAATTAGAGGTTAAGTGAGCAAAACCAAAGTATTAAAATCTTATTCCTTAGAAAAATGAGTCACCTAATAAATGGAGAAAGTTGAGTGGATATAAGTACTCCGGAAATAAAGTATTAAAATCGTATCGGTTGGAAATAAAAATTTGATAGCTAGAAATGGATTTTGATAATGTAATAATTCCCTCCTTAATTTAAAATTTTTTTTTTTTTTATTATTCGATTTTTTTTTTTTTTTTTCAACCAGAAATACAGGGAGTAGAGATATTTCTGAAAATGAGAGAGAGGAGTTAATAGAGAGGGGAGATAAATTTCTTAAAATGAAAGGAGAAAATCAGGTAGGTTATTTAAATATCAAGAATAGTAGTATTGTTCAAATAAAATTGATTGAAATAGTCATCTGGCATTTAAGTTATTTTAAGAACTTAAAAGGTGGGTTAGAGTTAGACATCTAAAATTATTTCATCGTGTGATTGAAGGGTCTTTGGCGTGGACAAAAAAGTGTGTGTTCGCTTTACCATCTAAAAAATAAATAAATAATAAAATAATTATATCAAACCTCAGCCAAAGATATATATCAAGTTATTTCATTTGGAGTCATTTACACCAACCTCACAAGAGGTTAGGCTAATTTACCCTTTATTTTTTCATTCACCATATTTATATCAGATGCACCATGTTATTTTTATTTATTTAATTTTTTATATTTATCATATTTGTGTTAGATGCGTAGAGTTATTTTGGAATGCTACGTCTTGCTAGCAGCCTCCTACTGTGGCATATTTGCTGCAGACTGGAGTCATACATCATGCATCGGGATAACTTCTTTTAAATAATTCTGCAGTGCATTGTATACACGCTAATAAGTTAATAACACTTTAAGTCAAAGTACAATATAATTATTTGAATATATTACATGCACATTAAATATTAAAAAAAGTGTTATTGATAATTCAATTTATACCTATTAAAAAAGTACTATTAAAGTGAGTCTGATATCAACTATAATAAGTCGGATGCGTCAAAATCCGACCTAATAAATTGGCTGGAGTTAACACTCAACTCATTTATACCCATTTCACTTTCATCTGAATTTAATATAGGATAAGACTCATGTTGTAATAATTATCCCCTACATCATATTTATACACACCAGTTCAACTACACAAATATGTTAAGAGTAATCAATACTCATATAGCAAGTAATTAAAAACGTTTTCCATTAGCAAGTATGGTGAATATGATTTAAGTGTTAGAAATAATAATTACCAATATATATACATTAATCATATTCGACGTCACCATATTTAACGTGGAGAAATTTATATATATGTCTGTGTAATAATCAAATTATCTGCATATAAATTCTATTTGAATAATCAGTGCTCTTGAAGTTGAGTAAAGGGGTTGGGAGAGCTACTCAATTCTCACTCAAAAAATTTCTTATAATGAATAAGGTAATTGAGATCCTAGGATGAGATTGGATTTAAATATTAAAATCATAATTTATTTTGAATGGATTTTTGACAAATATTTTATTAACCCAAAAACATGAGTAACCAAACAATTCAAACTAAAAGTATACATATTTATATAAAATTAAATTAAAATTATATTATTTATAGTTATCCAATCATAGATTCGTGGTATTCACCTAACTTCGACAGAATTATTTTAAATGTTTAATAATAAAAATAAAAAATAATTTTTTGCTAAGGAAACAAAAAGTAAATAATATAAAGATGTTTAATTATATATTTTAACATTTAATTTTTTTTCTGTTATTAAAATTTGAGATAACTCGAGAAATTCTAAAAATTCCATGCTACTCATTTTTTGGGGAGTTGGGCTTGGCGTGCCCTTTTTGGGATTTGGGCTTGGCCCAAGTTAAGGTATTAGATCCTGTAAACTAAGGGATAATTTCACTTACCTCCCTGAGGTTAGGCCTAATTACAGGCGGTACCCCTGTCGTTTCAAATATTACACCTCCCTCCCTCCAGGTTAACTCCGTCATAACAATCTGTCCCTCCCGTTAGTAGTTAACGCCGTCTTTTGATGATGTCAGCCTCTTCTCAGTGTGAAATATCACATTTGCCCTTAAAAAAGTTGCAAAGACATTTACACCCTCACTGTTGATTTAAAATTCTTTAATACCCTCAATATAAAGACAAAAAGACCTTCTATATCTATATATATATACACACACACACACACACACACATATACTATATCATCTCCTCTCTCCTCTGTATGAGTCTCTCTGAACTTTAATTTCTCTCTAAAATTCTATATAATGGTCTCTCTATCATATGTTTTTCTATTTATTAACAAACAACAAAAAGTAAACAATAAATTTCAAGAAAATAATATTAAACTTTTGTTTTTTTGGTAATTACCATATTAAACATTTTGTCAAAGGAAAGGCAATATATAGGAGTTTCTGGAAAAAAAAATTAGGAAACAAATAAACCCACAGGGCCATAGCTAATGCGAAGAAATGATACAATACAATGAACTGTATGGGTGGATGATTTAGCTATCGGCAGTGCTGAAAGCCCCAATCGTTCAAGCCACCGGTGACACACAACGGTGAGATCAGGAAGCATAGCGACAACACGACAATGATGAAGCGAGACCAATAAACAAACGGCAAACGGCAAAGCCCCGACCAACAACTAACCACCAAAAAAGTCAAAGGGCGACGCCATAAACAGTCACTCGGCGACTGTGGTATACCAACAAGCACAACCATCCACGTATAAAAGAACGCGATGAACCCCCAAATTGAAACAGCGCTGACAAAGCTTACATGGCAAATGATTTGGGTTAGGATTTTATTCTACTAAATTGAAACTCGTGATTTGGGTCTCTACTTGGGTCACTGAAGATGGGGAAGATTTCTCACAGTAGTCGATGCAGATGATGGGGACACGGCGAGGAAAGACGGAAAGAAATTTCCAGGTCGTCATGATAGCCGACGTAGGGTACGAAGGCACGGTAGGCCCAGAGGAAGAAGCCGTCATTGTTGGGGTAGGCGGTGGCGAACTCGGCGGTGATGAGGGCCTCCCGGTGCGGACCAGGTGAAGGGGAAGAAAAGGAAACCGAGGATGGCGAAGAGAGGGCCAGCAGCTTGGACCACCTGTTCTTCGCCAGAGTAGTTGGAAAGAAAAAGAGAAAGAGAGAGGAAAGATTCAGCGGCTGGTTTGCTTGTATTTTTTTATTTCTGTGCTTTGTTCGTTGTTTGGTTTCTTTTTCTAGGAAGAAAAAAAATAAATAAATAAATCTAGGCTTAGGGGTACATATGGTCATTTGTTAAAATAATTTGATAACATTTTATATTAATATAATAATAAAGGGTATATTAGTACTTTCACATGAATTTTTATCGGAATCTAACGCCGGTCACATTGAAGGGAGGTCGGTGTAATATTTGAAATGTTAGGGGTACTGCCTGTAATTAGGCCTAACCTCAGAGGAGGTAAATGAAATTATCCCTGTAAACTAATTCCTTGGCCCGCCCACGTCCCACCCTTCTTACTCTTCAACGAATGTATGAAATGTTATAAATAAATTAATTTTAGAACATTGAAAACTTTTGTAAAAAATAATATATTGGATAGTATTCATTAGAGGTGAGAGTTGTTGACAGTTTGTAGAATATGTATATAGTTATTATTAGAGAAGGTTTATGAGCGCATAATGCTTGTTAGAAATAATTAAATTTTAATATATATAGTTAGTGTCAAATTTAGGTGGAACGTTTTATGGTGACTAAGAAAACAAGTCGATAACAAATAATTAAATTTTAAGGCTTGATTATAATGTATAATTGTATACTTACCATCAAAAAACATATTACATATATATATAGAGTTAGACGTGGAGAAGAAGATTCACTTGTCAAATTAAAAAACAAGCATAGAACATTTTAGGTGACTTAGCAAACAAGTTGATAAGAAAAAACGAAATGCCTAGATTCCTATACCAATAATTTACTAAGTAGGATTGTTGGATAATTTTTTTTCCTATATATATAAATTGGCGTACCCAGAAATTTCCTTCAGTGGGGGCAATTTTTAACAGCAATAATATATATATATATATATATATATATATATATATGTAACGACCCACTCCACCACATGGTATAATATTGTCCGCTTTGGGCCTGAGCCCACACGGTTTTGCTATTGGGCTTCACCCCAAAAGGCCCATACCAATTGGAGGTGATACACTTACATATAAGCACTTCACATTTCCTCTACCCAGGCGATGTGGGACTGTACACCAGTAGCTCGCCAGTGTGGTAGCCTGACAGTGTCTCTCGCACCCGCCCACGGCACACCCGCCCACAAGGTCATCACATTATAAGTTTTTGGTAAGTTGCCCTGGCGTTCTTCAGTCCGAACGGCATAACTTTGTAGCAATACGTCCCGCGTTCAGTAACGAAAGAAGTTTTTTCTTCATCAGCGGGGTCCATGGGGATCTGATTATAACTCGAATAAGCATCTAAAAAGGTCAAGCGTTCATATCAAGCAGTTGCATCCACCATCTTATCAATCTTTGGCAGCGGGAAGCTATCCTTCGGACAAGCTTTATTTAAATTGGTAAAATCAATGCATACGCGCCACTTCCCATTTTTCTTTTGCACAACCACCACATTCGATAGCCAGTCGGGGTAGTACACTTCTCTTACAAACCTCGCATCAAGCAGCTTGTCAACTTCCTAGGCGATAATTCAGTTGCGCTAGGGGGCAAACCGTCGCTGCTTCTGCTTTACAGGTTTTGCATTGGGGTTAACGTTCAAGGAGTGACAGGATACCGAATGATCGATCCCTGGCATGTCTAGGTGACTCCATGCGAACACATCTGCGTTTTGAGACAAAAAATCAACTAATTCCTGCTTTTCCTCCTCAACGAGTCGTTCCCCTACTCTGGTTGTCCGTTCCGGTCGGAACTGATCGATCTGCACATCAAGCAGGGGTTCTTCAGTCAAGCCTACTGGTTCTTCCTCTCCATTCTGCTTGGAGGGAAGCTCCTGTAATTGCTATTTCGGACTTACTGAACGAATGGGAGCTTTCCCCTTTCCGGCATGTTTCAGCGTTACAGAGTAACATTCTTTAGCTGCAACTTGGTCTCCATGAATGTCAATCACTTTGGTTCCGTCTGGTCCCAGGCATCTCATTACCTGATGCAGAGTGGAAGGAACACCTTGAACTCTGTGGATCCACCCTCTGCTCATCAGAAGATTGTAAGAGGGATGAATTTAAACAACTACAAAGGTTTCCATCAAAACCCTCTCGGCAGCATGTACCGCTACCTCCACCGTGCCGACGGGCTCCACTCGCTTTCCATCAAACCCTAATAATGGATTCCCAGTGGATTTCAGCTGATCCTGTTTGATCTCGAGCCGATCGAACGTATCTCTTGGCATGATGTTAGCACTACTTCCAGGGTCAATTAGAACTCTGCGCACCAAGCATTTGGCCACTGTCAAACTTAAGACCAGCGGGTCCTCATGAGGGATCTGAACACGTAACAAGTCTGTTGCGTCAAACTTTATCTGCGTTGATGCGCTCTACTGGTGCAGAGTGTTTACACTGCCTATCCTTCTCTTCATCCGTGCCTGACGAAGGCGTGTTCGAAGCAGTTCATCTGATTCCTCAGCAGGTTCTGGCCGACCGTGAATTGCATTAATTACTCGAACTGGTTGCGTGTTGTGAGAATTCGACTTCTGATTCTTCTTCACATGCTCCATTGGTCGGTTCTGCTCCACTGCTGGTCCTTGAATATAACTTGCGAACTCCCCCTCTGGCTATCAGCATCTCTACCTGTCTCCTTAGGTTCCTGTATTCGTTAGTCTGGTGGCCAAAATCAGAATGAAATGCACAGTGCTTAGACTGATCCCTCTGTTCGAGAGGTTGTCTGATTGGTAAAGGAGGTCGAAACTTATCTTTATTTTCTTGGTACAGTCTCGCTAGGGTAACTTTCAATGGAGTAATCAGCTCTTCCTCTCTGGGCCTCTTCTCGGATTTCCACCAGGAGCGTTGCGGTTGAACCTGTTTTTGCCTGATCTTTGCTTTGGTCTTTTCTTCCGTGGATATAACGGATGTCTTCCGAGCGTTTGCCGCCTCTTCTTCTTCCAAGCGCACAAATCCATCGGCTCTTTCGTTAAGTTCATCCATAGTCCTCGGCGTGTTGACCACCAAGCTTGTGTGGAATGGGGTGCCACGATTCATGGCCAGTATGAATGCTTGAACTGCCGTTGACGGGTGACATTCAATAACCATGCTCTTGGTAAGGTTAAACCTGGTTAGGAAAGCCTGGAGACGCTCTTCAGCGTGTTGCTTTATTGTGAATAAGCTCGAAATATCTTTCGCTGGACGCTTGTTTCCATAGTATTGGCTTATGAACCGATCACACAGGCTTCGGAAACTATCCACTGAACCCCTCGGCAGGTTCTTGAACCAATTCAGAGCTGGTCCGGCTAGACTCGTAGGAAAGCACTTGCACATCAAAGAGTCATTCTCAGTGTTTAGAGCCATTTTCAGTTGGATGTGATACACATGATCGATCGGATCAGTCGTTCCGTCGAACAGAATGAAAACGGGCATAGAAAATTTCCTCGGACTCGGAGCATTCAGAATCTCATCGGTGAACGGTGAATCAACCGTTCGAGCTGCTGAATGGAGTGCTTCATTTTCCCTCTGGAACCCCGCGGCTGCTCTCTGGTCTACTGATCTCCTCTCTGAGCTGTGATAGTCACACGTCGTCATGGAAGGCCGATAGGTCGGATCGAATGATCTATCCTCAACGAAGTCTTTGCGCCATGGAGGCATAGCTTTCTGACGAATCACCTCTGTTGCTTTACCTCGGCTAAGCGTTTCTTGATGTGGATCAAAAGTCATTGCTTCGTTTCGCCTGATCTGCTCACGCCGTGGATCCATGTGAGTCGATCCTTCACGATCATCCATACGACGAAGATTTGGCGACAAACCGTCTCGCCGGATTTCCTCGCGGTGAGGATCTACTAGATTGTTTCCAACCTCCTCACCGTGATGTGCTGCATCGGTACGTGCACCTTCTTCTCCTACCCAGAGTGGTCGTGGAATTACTGGAGCTTCTTGACGCTGCATTTCATTCCTTAGATCCGCATTTTCTCTCCGGAGAGCTTCGATCATGTTCATTAACTCATCTAGTTTCACTTGCTGGACGTTCTCAACTATATTAGAGTTGTCACCCCCTATCATGATTCCGGATCGAAGCAAAGGCATGAATTACGAACTTCGAAATAGATCTAAGCGTTACCGATGCAAACTCCGCTAGATCTGGGCTTAACTTCACCGAATCGTGATCACTGTTTGCTAAATCTGAACTTTTCTAGCTTCAAACTCGTCGGATCTGACTGCAACTGAGCAAATCACAATTGCGTCATTCCAAAGCAAATGCCTCAGAATCCACATTAAGCAAGAATTCTCTCGGAACAAACTACAATCTCACTGATCTGGATTCAACTTCCAGAAATCACACTGCGTATTCACAAACTCGATTGAACTAATATGGTACTGATCGGATTCTAATTGATCTTCGTCCTCGTTTCCCACAGACGGCGCCAATTGAAGATACAAGAGTTCGTTTCTTCTCTCTCTCTCTCTCTCTAGCATTCTCCCCTCACTTTCCACCTGTAATGGTCTATTTATAGGCCATCACCCTTATTGCTATTAACCAATTACATTGGGCATATATTCGAAAGCTCTCTTCCTTCTGGGCTTGGTCTTCCAATGGGCTTGACCTTCCTCGGTGGATCCCCCAGGTTCGGCCCATTCCAGGGCGTTTTGGCATGGATCTTACTTCAATCATTCGACCCGATCTCGTTCCCGCGAACCATATCCGGCCCATGCCACTTGCCGCATCCTCAACGTGCAATGTCAACTTTTAGTAGGGACAATTATACTAATATAAAAATCTTTTCATATAAAATTAAAAAAAATTTAAAAATTTAAAAATTCAGTGGGGGCAGCTGCCCCCACTTGTCCCTATGTGGCTACGCCAATATTTGTATTTCTGTACAGTAATATTGCGTTCTTGTTCAACTGTTATACCAAAACATCTATACGAAATTATCAAAAAGATATTCAAATTCCTTCTCTACCATACCATTCAGATCATGCCCATTGAAGTGATAAAAGTTGAAGAAATGTTTGGAGATCGTTGAAGGTATAATAAAGAAATGTTCAAAAATGGTTGTTGAATGTATGATAATGGTAAGCGTGAGAAGTTTTATCGTTGAAGGTTGTCATCCGTAAAAGGTATTTCTTTGTGTACGTAACTTCAAATCTATTTCAATCTACAACAATTTTTATTTTTTATTATTTTTTTGAATTTGGAGTTTTTTTAAAGTTTTTTTTGTATGTGTTAGAATCTTATCGATTGATGGAGGGAAAGGAATTAGAGGTTAAGTGAGCAAGACCAAAGTATTAAAATCTTATTCCTTAGAAATAAGAGTTACCTAATAAATGGAGAAAGTTGAGTGGATGTAAGTACTCCGAAAATAAAGTATTAAAATCGTATCTGTTGGAAATATAATTTTGATAGCTAGAAATGGATTTTGATAATGTAATAATTCCGTTTCTTAAATTTATTATTATTATTATTATTATTATTATTATTTTTTGGATTTTTGTTAAACCAGAAATACAGAGAGTATAGATATTTCTGAAAATGAGAGAAAGAAGCGAACAGGGAGGAGAGAGATTTCTTAAAATGAGAGGAGAAAATCTAGGTTACTTAAATATTAAGAAGAATAGTATTGTCCAAATAAAATTAATTGAAATAGTCATTTGATATGGTAATAGAGTCATTTAAGTTATTTTAAGCACTTAAAAGGTGGATTAGTTATCTAAAATTATTTCACTATCAAACTTAACGTGATGTCAAGAGTGATGGGAATAATTATGTCAAACCTCGATTGAGGTTATATCGAGTAATTTTATTTGGAGAACAATAGACAAATAGTTTATTGGTATTAGGTTCTTACAAGAGGTTAGATTAATTTATTCTTTATTTGTTTATTCACCATATTTGTGCCAGATGCATAGGGTTATTTTTATTTTTTAGTATTCACCATATTTGTGTTAGATGCATCATGCGTATAATTAATATATAAGGTTAATTACAACGACACTCTTTGAGATTTGTCACATTAACAGTCATATACAATTTAATCATTTTTTCAGCAAAGACATCCCTTTAGATTTGATAAAGCTAACAAAAATACCCCAATGGTCCTTACACATAATAAATTGACATTATTATCCATTGACACGTTCAATTACCAATTTATTATCTTTTTTATTGACCAAAATACCCTACTAATAAACCAAACCAACACCACCACACCCACCACCACCATTTACCCGTAATCCATCTTTTTTCCCCGGATTCACTTCCCCCAAATGCCTGTAACCTATATATGTGTATGAATATATAGATTGTGATTAATCGAACCCCCACCGCCATCATCGTTCTTCTCGCTTGAGCGGCGAAGCCTCAGCGTCGAACCACAACCGCCATCATTGTTCTTCTCTAGCCGTCACCCTTGTCTGGTATGATGGTCGCCTTCGTCGAAACTTCCACTGGTCGTCGTCGCCGTCGTCGAGAATCGCAGTTGGATCACAAACTTTGGTTTGGTGGTGGGTTAGCGGTGCGATGGTGGTGGCGTATAAGGAGGGAGATGATGGCGGCGATTGTGGTTATTGAGGAGAATTATACCGTAAGCTGATTCTTTAGTTTGCATAATTCTTTCCATGGAAGTCTTTATGGTCAAGTTCAATTTGCTTCTGTTTCATGAATCATGGGACTGAAAAATCATTAAGTAGTAAAGTCCCTGGATGATATAAGCCTTTTTAGCTACTGATACCTGCATAGATATATGTGTGTGTGTGTGTGTGCGTGCGCGCGCGCTTTATATGCCTGAATTTTTCTTAGCTTTTTGTTTATGAACCTGAGCTCTTTGATTGTGTTTCATAATCTGTTTTGCTGGATTCTAATTTCCTGAGATTTGGGGGAGAGGCGGCAGCGGTTGTTGTTGGGCAAAGGCGGCGACGGCGGATCAAGATGTCAGCGGTGGATGTGGATGGGGCGGTGGCTGAGGTGGAAGAAGGAGGCGGGGAGATTGGTTATATATAAATATATATATGTGTGTGTGTGTGATGGTGCTGATGTATATGTATAAGGACAAATTTAACTTTTCATGAGTTATGTTATTTTACCGAGGGTAATATCATCTTTTCAAATATTTTAAGGGTTTAGTTGGTTCAAAATTCCAATCGTGTCTTTGTCCCAAAAAAAATATATATATATATATATATAAAAAATAAAATAAAATAACTAAGTTATGTATCACTACCAATTTGAAAAATCGTAAAAGATGTCGTTGTACTTATATATAAATATATATATATATTTTTTATTACTCTCATCTCTAGATTGTACTAGAAAGGATTCAAGTTTAGGCACAGAGGGAGATCGTGTCAAAGTTAACATATTTGAAACTGAATTATCAATAACACTATTTTTAATATTTAATGTACGTGTAGTACATTAAAATTATTATATTCAACTTTGACTTGTGTTATTACTGTGTGTACAATGCACTACAGTATTACTTGAAAAAACATTATCCAGAGGAGTGATGTAATGTCTGCAGCTAATATGCCGGTGCATGTTAATCCGTTTTTGCAACCTTATCTGAAGCAATAATGCAATGTATGAGGATGTGAAAAAAAAAGTATTGAAGTTAATATGGGGTGAATTAATTATGCACCAATTGATTTATTATTGAGGATAATATGGGGTGATTTATTAAATATATGAATTGAATTCAAAGTTTCAATATTTTATGCACCAATTGATTTATTAAATATATTATTATGCATTAACAATTTTATTTTATTTTATTTATTATTATTATTTTTTTCACATCCTCATACATTGCATCAGATAAAGTTGCAGTAGCAAATTAACATGCACTGGCATATTGGATTAAATAAAGTAACAAGAATTAATTATAAAATCTATTCATTTTTTTATAAATAGAAATTTTAGAAGGCGGATTTAAGAAGAAAAAAAAATTGCAAAAGTACATATATTTAATAAATCAATTGGTGCATAAAATAGGAAAAATAATAGGTAAAATTGTTATAAAATATTCACAAATATATATATATATATATATCGACTTTACATACATGCATATATTAAATCAAGTTACAATACCATTATTTTGAGTAATAATATTACATTTGATTTAAAGTGTTGTTGTGTATGTATACTACACACTAAAGTACTGTTAAAAAAAGTACCATAGAAGATTATGTTGTAATGCAGTGCATCTTAATTGAATTTTGTAATCTAGAATTCTCAAAAATGAAGCACCTTGTTATCAAGGAATCAAATTTTAATTAATATACATTGCATCTTAGTCGCATTTTATTGTCCAAAAAATAACTCAATCAAATTTATTTTTCAATTTAATTGACTCAAAATAATAATATTGTACTTTAATTTAAAGTGTTCCATAGACTCAAAATGATAGTATTGTACCTTAATTTAAAGTGTTAATGCATAATAATAATATTATTGTCCAGTTTTCTCAAAATAATTTTTTATTTATTTTGTGATTCATTATCTATAGGAGTTTTTTTTTTTTTTTGAGAGGCAAATATTTTTTTTTTTACTATTTTAATTGGATGGCCCCTTGTTCCCTTAATAGTTAATAGTTTCGCCCCCGGCCAAGAACCTGCTTGGATCAGATGCAAATGTCAGAACCCTGTTTGGATCAAATGCAATGTCAGTGTGTACGGCTCGACAAGACGAGTCTCACGATTAGAGGGTTCTTGGTCTCGCTCTCTCACTTCTTCTTCTCTCATTATTATTATTATTTTTTTTTTCACACTTGGTCTCTGGTTCAGGATTGAATAATGAAGACCAGGAAGAAGAGGGTCCATGCATGATGACAATGCAATGCTAAGTCTAGTAAAATCATGAGTAGTTGCTGAGTTTGATTCAATGTTCTTGGCACTCACAAATTTTAGGGTATGTTTGGATCTCAAAATTTGATTTTTTGGAAAGTTTAAATTTCAATTCTTTATATTTTTTATAATTATTTTATCCTTCCCAAAATAAATATATTTTTTTTAAAATCTACCTAGTTAAGGAAATGATAGTTATTACTTTTTTATTGTATTAATAGTCAATGCATTAACAAATTTATCCGTAATGGGTCAACAATAATGTGATGAGAAGCAATATTAATGTAAAATGCATATTCCTTCTTTTTGGAGTTGATGAGGAGCAATATTAATGTAAAATGCATATTTCATAACAATTGCTTGATCCATTTCTATTTGTACGTGTTGTTTATAAGTAAAAAAAAGAAAAGAAAAAAAAAAGAGTAAAAAAAAAATTGGTCAACGTATTACTATTACTATTACTATTACACACGTCTTTTTAATTTTAAGAAATCAAACAAAAGAGAGAGGAAAAATAAACAGTGGTATATATATGTTATCAATCACTTAATTAGTGTACATTTGATATAAAAAAAATTACTTACGTGCTGATTTATCATATATAGTATTGAAACTTTTAATTATTTCATTTTTTATTTTTTTAATATGTTTCTTTCCTTGTTGACTCTTCTTCTCTCTCTCTCTATTCTTAATTCTTTATTTATTTTTAACTAAAAATCAAATATCTAAATTTTTTTTTTCTTTTTCTTTTTTTTTTTCATATTGTTTTGGTGTTCTATCTTGCTCTCACTTTTTAAATTTATATTTTGTAAAAAAAAAATACACCTTTTCACATTTTGGATTATCCAGCTGAATATCTGATAACGAAATCGAATACCACTTCCATAACAGAAAATTCATCAAATTGGACCACGGAATTTCTTTGAAGATTCTGATGGTACCAAGCCGGCCCAAATTTGGCCCATTAACGACTCGGCTGCAGCTTTAATTAGAGACGGGACCCACCGATGTGGTGGAGCCTGTGTGGCAGAAATTCATTGGTCCTCCCTACGTGGTCTTCGCTTCATCATCTTTGACCTCTATGTATTAATTGTATTTAAAAAAATAATAATAATAAAAATAATAAATAATAACAATCTATCAATCGCGTTTACAAAGTCGGACGATCTACCCCAGAGACAGAACTTCGATCCTTTCCAATCGCGAGACAAAAGGCGAGTTCATTGATTTTCAAGCTCTATCTATTTCTCTCTACTGAATATTCATTATTCATTCACATCTCTATATGTGTTTGCATATATATATATATATATGTGTGTATGATCTTTAATCTATTATGTCTCTCTACTGAATATTCATAATTCATTCGTATCTCTATATTTGTTTGCGTATATATATATATATATATATGATCTTTAATCTATTATGTAAAATGTGCGATCTTTCAATTTCAAGGTTTGAGAATTGAGACCTTGCTATTGTTTTACTAGGTTTTGATCTGATTAAAAAAAATGAGATCTTATCTCAGATCTGTAGGTTTAATGTTTGCGATTTGTTGAGATGCTATGTTTTATGGTTCATTTGTATTGATCAATTTGAAATTATTATTTTTTTTTGGTAGTTGTGGAATTTGATTTATTGGTCGTTATGCTTTTATTGCCTTTTAATTGCATGGGGTTAATTAGATGTAGCTGATGTACATTTAACGGGTTAAAAATCTTACGAATGAGTTGAATTTGGAGAGAACTTGATTAAAAGGTTGGTGATTATGTTATTATTATAATATTTAATTTGGTCTGAAGACACATTTGATAGAAATTTGTTTTGTTCTTTCAGGTTCTATTTGTTTTTCTTTTTTATTGTATAAATTTAGCTTTCATTTCCATTTTCTCCTCAATGTATCTAAATATGAAGCATGCATACTTAAATGGGATACGAACTTGACAACATAGCAATTTTAATGTAGGAAATAATGAATAAATATTGTTTACAGTTTATTTATTTATTTTTATTATTATTTTTTTTTTTTCCGTTTTTGGTATAATATACAATATTATACTTAATGATACTAATATCCTGTGACATTAATACATTGTAACTTATATATCACAATGATCCGCAATCTGCCTTGTTGCTTTAATAGATAGATAGAAAGGACACAACAATGTATGTATACAATCTCAAAATTTTGATGACTCCTCTCCTTTTCACACGCTATCTTAATGGATAAAACATTTCTATTTCTTATTTCTGGCATTTTCTATATTCTGTTTTTTCAAGTTGATCATCCCATTCATGTAACGGAAATGGGGATATTGCGGGGATAATAGAAGTGACTAAAAGAGATGAGATAGATAATGAATGTGTTGGGGAAACATTAGGTATACAACATAGAGAAAGTATGTATGACAGTATACAACATAGAGGTGATGCGGTATATAATAGGAAAGAATGGAAAAAGAGAATTCTTGTGGCCGACCCATCTATATGGGATAAAAACAAGGGTGGTGGTGATGATTTTTCAACATGATTAAACATTTTATAAATTTGAAAAAACTTTCATTTTATTTTTCCTTTTTAATCTGATTGGGATGCTCTATATCTGAGATGTATCTTGCTTGGGAGTAGTATCATGAAACTCAAAATTATGACTATTCAATACTCCCAAAAAAAAAGAATGTTGTTTTGGTATTCATACATGTTTGACACCTAGGTGGTGCCTTCTTAGAAGTGTTTGTGCTTCTTCTTTTAAGGTAGTAGTGTATATTATAGAAATGCTGATTATGAAGAATTCAGGCATGTCAATGGATTAGTGTACTGATGCAACTATCCCTTAAGATATGTTATGTATTTGATTGTCAATCTTGCTTGCCCTTGGAAACTATATTTATATGATGTGAACATTCACAAAGCCGGATCAAAATTCAAGGTCACTAAGTGCATAACATTTGGATAAATTAGTCCGTCATGGGTAATAATGGGATTTGGAGTATCAGCAGAACGTTTATGATTGACTTTTGGGAACTTTTCGAAACTTGCTGATTCAATTTTTTGATGTTATTTGTGTTAGTGGCTACTATTTCTTTATTTTTATAATACAATGATGGATTTGTGGACATATTTCACTTCAAGTCTCGGGATTAGAGATGAGCAATGTAGGAATTATGATATTGATTTTTATCTTATTTTATCAATCTACTCATAACTTTTTTCAAGGATTAGAGGAAGCAATTTGTGGTCCATTAATGATCTTTGCATTTCATTGCAATTTGTATTTTTCTTCTCTAAATGTGTCAAAGAGAGAATATGGATATAATAAATGTGAATCATTGACTTACAGGCAACTAGTATTAAAATTTTCTCTATGATTCAGAATAATTTCTCAAAACATTCTAGTGTTTCCCATTTCTCCAACACAAAAAAAACCAATCCATACTGGAAATTGCAACTTCTTCTAAGAAGATCAGCATTTAGTATAAACTATGAAGGGAGAATTATAAATTTAAAACACTATTTATACTTTCACTCTAGTCAGTACATTCAAATCTACTGAAAATGGGTAATTTAGAAAAATTATGACAGCTTTAGCCTCGGGGCAGGGGGAGTACAACAGCTATTAGCTGGAGTACTGCGAAGCAGGAAATCTAGTGTTCAATTCCTGGTTGAAATTTGGTTCTGCGTTATATTTATTGACATTAAAGAAAAGAAAAAAGAAGAACCTTATTAGTGCTTTCCTTGAGCCCATTAACATTCAGAGATAACTAAAGAATACACAACTGAGTAATGGGTTCCAATACATTGATTTCAATATCTGAGGATCTTTTAGAAAAAGAACTTTTGGCATTAAGTAAATGAAATCAAGGATGATTACAATGGCATGGGAATGCATTAATCAGGAAACCTGTCACTTCTGTAGCACTAAAATATTGTTAGGCTTGTGAATGTTTCTTGGATGTCACTTATGGCCTGATGGGGATGAAAAATAGACCTAAAGTAATAGGAATGTGCAGTTGAACACTCCTATATTACATGGACTTGGGTACAGGTTTGTATCCACGTGTCACATGTGTCAAGTCCCCAAACAGGAAACAAGGATTTTGCTAAATATCATAATATTTAATATTTTCTATTTTATTTTCTAGTGTAAAATAATATTTTCATTTAATGTAGTGTGTAATATAGGCATTTAACTCATTTTGAAGCAATAGTAAAATTGAATTATTGGATATTCTTTTAAGCTGCATGTCTAACAAAAAATAGTAAGATCTTGGAAGTGCAAGAAAGAAAGTTTCCAGTTACATATACCCGAATACAAGTTTCATACTCCAGAAGTGCCAGAGGATATTGAACTTTTCGAAGACATTGTTGTAACATCTTTAGGGAAGCCCTTCTGAAGGTCCTTAATGAAGCCCATGTACCACTTCAGGTTTGCCTCTGGAGGTATCTCCTTTCGCGATAGGGGCTTGAAAGATATCATCGTAGGCTCTTCCTTAGCGTTATTTAGGGTGGGCATAACCACGGGAAGATTCATTGTCTTGTCCTACTGATCTTGAAATTTTATAATAGGTTGGAATCTTTAATCACATGACAACTATGTATTCTACATCGCAGATGGTTGTGGATAATATGGTATCACTTACAGCTATAAAGGCTTTGAGGAGGATTATGCATCCATGGTTGAAAATTGATCAAAAGTTTTGTTTCTGTTTATATTTGCAATTCCAACAACCTACTTGTTTCAGTTTAGTGTCTTCTGGCATAATACCAAAATGTCCCTCCCTATATATGAATTTGTGTATAGAGATTGTTTCATAATGCTCTTTCATAGTCCAAAAAGTAAAACAAAAAATGGTTGTTACATAGTGATATTGACCAGTTTTCCTACATAGATTCATAGTGATGTTACATACATAGATTCACGGTGATGTTGACCAGTTTTCCTACATAGATTCATAGTGATGTTACATACATAGATTCATAGTGATGTTGATCAGTTTTCATGTTGCTGAAATTTTTGTATTTTCAATACTTTATGGTGTATATTTTAAGAAACTATCAGATTCTCCTGGTATTTTCATTCTTGAATGATCAGATTCTTGTCTATTTAATATTCTCTCTCTCTCTCTCTCTCTCTCTCTCTCTCTCTCTCTCTCTTTGTAACTTGCATGTTTGAGAGAGAGGGGCTCCATAATCTCAATTCTGAACTACTATTGAGTGCTTGGTTCTGAAGTTTAAAATGGTTGTTACAGAAATGGCTTTAAACGGAGCAGCTCCCCCTAGAGGAAGTGCAGCAGCTGCAGCTGCCAACCTGCGGAGGAGGAGGACCACAAGTGGTGGGGCAGCGGGAGGAGCTAGTGGTACCATGCTCCAGTTCTACACAGATGATGCCCCAGGACTCAAGATTTCTCCAAATGTTGTTCTTGTCATGAGTATTGGTTTCATAGCTTTTGTTGCCATTCTTCATGTCATGGGTAAGCTTTACTTTGTTCGTAGAGAGGCTTAAGAAAATACTAATATTCGGAAGCTGAGATGTGGTGAATTTCAGATTTTGGTTGGTTAAAGGTCAACTTTGTTGTTAGATTACTTCTTCTAGTTTGTTTTGATGTGGTCTTTAAATGTTTGAAATAGAAGCAGGTGTTTTTTGGTTCTAACGAAAGCAATGGAGAACATTTAAGAGGCATGTTGGTAACTTTATGATATTTAGTCTGCGTTTAACAGTTGCTAAGAATTTAGATTCCTATTTATTTCTGTTAAAACATAAAAATCAAGTAGAAATTGTTGTTTGAGGAGGCTGTTATGGTGATTGTATTTTGTTATTCTTTCCTATTATTTGCCAGTAGTTTCCACTGTTACTCATTATGGAACTTACAAAGAAGAGTTTAAGATCCTTGTGGCCAGCTACGTGTTTTTTTCCTTGTTTCACCGTGTTTTGTAAACTAGCTTGTAAAATAAGAGGAGATACGGGGACTTGGTGTGGTGTGATCAATTATCTTATTATTGTATATTTGCATCATGAGTAATTGAAGATTAATTGTTGGGAACTTGGGGATTGACCAGACCTGAGTTTGTCATCTGTTTTCCAGTTTATCCCGTATAATTTGTTGGGGCTGCGGATACATTGCGCACAGTTTATCCCTTATAGAGATTGTACAAACTTGTACTCGTTCATTTGGTACTTCGATTTGCACTTCGAACTCACAATTGTCTTTTACCAGGAAGCTTGCTACGCTTTTGATCTGTCTCTAATGCTTGAGTAGTTGAGGTTTTAACTAGCTCCTATACGGGTAGACCCTTATAGTAAGTTGATTGCTCGGTTTCAGCCTTAATGTGACTTGGGCTCAGGGTTGAGTTAAATAGGTTTCAGTAGATGTTCCTTGGAGGCTGGAGCTAGGTTCAGGTCTTCACAGCTCATAGGAGCTTGAGTACCATATTCCCACACTAAATTACTTATTGGATCCTGTATCAACTAACCTGGTAACCGTGATGTGTTGTTTTTTTCAAAATAGGAACAACATTACTGCACTTTGTTTTGCTGGCAATTTGAGGCACTTCGTTGTGATGTTTTAAGGATTTATATTAATGAAATCCTCCAAACTTGCAAGGAGTCTTTATTTGTACGTTTATACTAGATAATGTCGTACGTTTATGAAACACCATTTGCTTTTATCTCAGTTCTTCTGCCCTTTATCACATCAACTCGGGAAAAAAAATTGGCACATTCTCTATTACTGCATGATTACGGGGTTAGACATAGCTATACATTATCTATTACTGCATGATTGTGTGAAGCTCGGGATTTTAATCTGCGTGATCGACTGTATACTATTGTGGGGGTGATCTATTAATTTCAAGGGCACTGAATTTGGTCTCTTGTTTGATACTGTGTTTGTCATTATGTAGTCTTCAAGCCTTCTTACCTACATGGCTACGATGCCGTAGTTTAGGATTCAATAGAGAAGAATCCTCTCCTTGACATCAAGATGTGTCTGGTTTTGTGCGTGCTCGAAAGGTCCCCATTAAATGCTAGGGCATTCACTCACTAATAATTCACTCTGCCCCCGACCTTGCTCGAACTAGGAACAAAATACTCTCCAATTCGTGAAGCAAGTTTACAATAATGTTGTAAAGCGGGTTGAACATCACAATATTTAACTACGAAATCGGACCACTGTTCCACTGGAGAGGATTTGGGTCGGTCCAACCCCTATCCTTCTCAATTGCCATCTGAATGAAATCCTTATAAAGGACAATGAAATTGTGAAGCATACAGTACTGGTTAATGAAAAAATATTGATTATTCTGTGGAGGTTGTAAGGAATTGCAGGTTGTTAGTGGATGAGCCGACCGACCTGGTTGTAACTTGTAAGGCCTAGTATTTCTAGGTCATATGGTTTGTTAATGTGGTTGAGCCCACATCTGGCTTGTTGCTGGAAATTTTGCAGTACAGTCGTACATGAAATCTGGTTAGACCCCATCGCTCCACCCGCTCAAATCTGGGTGAGCCCCTCAGCAGTTGTGTGATTCACATGTTTTGCAGGCCCATGGGCCCATATTATCAAGAAATTGCGTGGAAACATGGGCTGACTATATAAGACATTTTGATAGGCCTGTACGTATTTGGGCCCCACCAGTTTCCCCAAATATTGTGGTGCCGGTGTACTCTAAGGCCTTGTGCGCAGAAAAGTTGCCCGGTTGTGCTTGTGGTCTGTGAGTGGAAAGAGAAAATTATGGCCAGGAAAATTGGGTTGAAGGTGGGCCCCTGTTGGACCAAACTAAAAAGTAAGAGCGACCAAAACGATATATATTGACTGTCTCTATAACATTCTATTTTCTCGAGAAAGTGACTGGTAACTGCATGCTTTTATGTCATGTTTTTTTCCCAAGAAAGAACTGACTTGAAGTATTTGTACAAAATACCGTCTCTACAACCTACCTTCTCATTGCATTTATACTGGACATTTTAATACATATATCTGTCCAAATTTCTTCTTCTTATTATTTTTTATATATTTTAAAAAAATCAATATCACTTAAACCAAGCACTGGTACAATTTATCTATTTTTTTTTATTTTGAACTCGTGACCTATAGGTCAAAATAACTTTTCCAAACTTATATATTTAATAATTACATAATTTAAATAAATATCGCATATGATTGTTTTTAATTTACACTCAAGAAAATCCCTCATTAACAATTTTTTTCCAAGAAAAAGCCTCTTATAAAAACTCAAGAAACACTGCTAACAAAATCTCATATTTATTATTGTATTACATAGTTTTCATTGGACGTGGATAGTCAACGTTATACATTATATATATATATATATATATATGTTGGATGTATAATTTAAATACTCGTGAATAGGGGAAGATCGTTAAAGTAACGCGTTATTTCAACGTTTTGAGGTACGCAATAAATCCTAATTCAATTTTTTGATTTCCCAAGAGAGATTACTTCTCACACTGACTTGTTCGTCGGAGTCTACTCCATCGGTAACACATCGGTATTTGTAGGATTATTTTTTCTTCTCTTTATTCAGAAAGTCAGATCAAATTCAAATTGCGTAGAATTCATCAACAATATATATATATATATATATATATATAAAGTTACACACGTATATTCGTGTCTGGATTCTTTATTAGAGAGTACATAATTGTACGCATTTTGCTTAAAGCATATAAAAGCAATCTTTATAGTGACGATAGTTGATAATATGGTTGTATTATGTTGGTAAAACAACTTTTTTAATTATTAAAAATAAAAATTTTAATGCTATATTGAAATGGGTAGGTTCTGAGTACATATCCTTGGTACTGTTTGCATCGATATGTCAAAAAGCTTTTCTATTTAACTACAATATCTATGCCATTAAAATTGCAGCCCCACAATAAAAGGAAGCCAAGTCATTTTAAATCATATTTTATACAACAATCGAATTGTCAATTTTGTACCTACTATTTTTGCCATCTTTTATTGCTTTACGTATTATGTATTAAAGTGCAATATGGAATAATGACACTACGCTAGTGTGACAATTCGTTCAATATCTCGCACTCCATATTCGTCGGCGTAGATTGTCATATTTAGTCTACAAAAAATAATTTTCTTCACTCGTCGACATCACATTCGTTCGCATAGATTGTCATATTTATTCTACTTAAAATAATTTTTATCCTATCATTCCGTATGCTCACCATGAAAAATGGTCACTGTGATACCCCCACCAATGTTCTCTAAGCCTCAGTCGCCATCGTTGCCATCGCTTTCGAAATCACTATTTGTTTATCTTCATGATTTTACAGTACTTTCATACCAAATGTTCCATTGTATGAAAAACACTTGAACGAGTTGATAGATTACTTTCAAAGAAATACAACTCAGATCCACCTTCACCCTTCTCATAAACCCAATTCATGTTCACATATTTGAATTCGAATTGTAAAAATCAATTTATGAAAGATTGTGTTGTAATTTATAACATCTACATTTGTCTTCTGTTTATATTTAGAGGGATAAAAAATTTATGCAAAAATGATAATTTATTCATCTTATTATCTTTATATTTATATATACACACAAACACATAATTCTCTCATTTCTACGGAAAAAATAAATAAATTTATTCTTTTTTATTTTCTTTCATCCCTCTTACTTTTTACGGAGCAAAACATAAAACTTTTTTTCAAATTTCGTCTAAATTAAATTTTAAACTCAAAGATTTAAATTCAATTTTAATCTGGAACATTAAATATCTTATCCTACTAGAAAAACTTTATTGCACTGGTTGTATCACTAATGTGGTATCATAAACTAATTAAATATTGACATGTAGTGATATGATTCAATAAAATATACTATGTAGTAGTTTTACTTATACTTATCTAATATAATATAATTAGTTTTTTTTTTTTTTTTAACAACTGTATAATATAATTCATTGATATTACAATAATTATTATTCTTCTGTCTCAAAATAAGTGTCACATATATATTTTTTTTATCTGTCCCAAAATAATAATTTACTCTTTTTTTTAAATAATAAATTTTACATCATTTTATATATGTTGTTCCGGTTTAAAATTTTAAATTTAAATATTCAAAATTTTAAAAAATAAATTAATAATTTTGTAGACAGATGCTAATAAACGTCCCACACGCCTCTCTTTAAAAATTATTACTTTCCATGCAACACTTAAATTGAGACCGGAAATAATAACGTGTTAAAGGTTAGAAAAGTCTCCCTCTTTGTCCACACATATAAAATTCTTGGATTGGGAGTGACACTTGATTGCCGGGGTTTTGAATTCTTAAAACATAAAGTAGATGGAGGCGGCCCGACATCACGTGCTGCTTACCACTTTTATGTATTATATATATATATATAAAATATTACGTATCACAGTGTAGTTTAGTTACCACAATAATCTTGACCCTCCAATTAGTGGGCCCCAATGATAATCATAGGCAATGAATTAATCAAGGCACTTGATTTCTTTGCTTGACTTATCCGACGGTCCAAATGATTTCTCTCCTTATCTTTTCCTTTTTTTTTTTTTTTTTGACACTAAATGATTTATCTACTGTACTATATATACTGTATATAAACAACTATTATATGTTTATTTATTTATTTATTTATTTTTTATGCTTTCAATCCTCCCACTTTATTAAAACAGTGGCCCTACTTTCAACTTCCTATTCTCGTTTTATATTCCATGGATTTTAGGCGTTATGTCATTTTATTATAAGATGAATCATATTTGGTAAAAAAAATTTATTTTAAAAAATTTAAATTTTTGCTTTAGTTTATCCGTTACAATATTAAAACACATCATATTTGACATCACACCAATTATATGAGTTTGAACCAAAAAATCTGATATATTAAAAAAAAATTTAAAATTAATATTAATCGTTTCAAACATAATTTGAATTTAAATTTAAATATCAATATTATAAAAATAATATTTTTTATGTACGTCAAACGGGCCTTAAGAAATTACTAAAATAATGTATGTACTTTTATTTCAGTTTGTTAATTTTCCTGTTGCCTTCTTGAATTTCATTAGATGACTGATATATTATATGAATAATGATAAAGAGTTCCGATTCTTTGATTATTTTATTTAAAATGGATTCAGTATTATAAAATTATTAAATATAATAATAGGTAAATATAATCAGATGTGTCTGTAATATGAATGCGCTAACCGTATCTCGTGCCATTAGAAAATTGAGAAATTAACTGCATGTCAAAAGGCACAATGATATGACAAGTATGAAAGAGACTTTGTGATGATAAACCTTAAATTAAATCAGCACGGACAGATGATTTGGCCAGTGGAAAGTTTTACCAGGAGGAAGATTTTTAATTTGTGAAGGAAAACTTCTATAGTGAATTTATGTTTATAATTTTAATTGAATTTTTTTACTAATTTTTAAAAATATAAAATGCCCAAAAAAAAAATCAATGGGGCCGAATTGTAATTTTAGTGAGAGAGATTTCATAAAATCTTAAAAATTTAAAGTATAAAATGCAAAAATATAAATATAAATAAAAAATTCAATGGAACAAATTATAATTTTAGTGAGGGTATTTTAATAAATTTTAAAAAAATAAAAATAAAATAACAATATAAAAATTTTAGTGGGGCGGATGGGGATGGATATAAAAGCGTGTTGCTCACATAATACAGGGAGTTCTTCGTCATGTCGTGTGAGGCTTTCCATTGAAAGTTCAAAGCTACTCTGTAACAAATAAAAAGTACATTTTTTTATTGTAATTAAATTATGTAGAGGTTAGATATGTTCACCTGAACAAGTTTGTTCCATTTGGAGAGCAAATTCCCCACTTTTATCTTTGAAATAAAATGTTAGGGTAAAGTGCATTAAACTCCCCTGAATTATTAAGGTATGTGCAAAAAATTTTCCTGAATTATAAAAATTGTAAAAAAATCCCTGAACTATTGGGGTATGTGCAAGAAACCCCCTGAACTATAAAAATTGCAAAAAACCCTCCTGAACTATTGGGGTATATACAAAAAACCCCCTGAATTATATATTTTTTTGCAGTTTACCCCATCCACGCGAATTGATTGACTGAAAGGGACGATGAAGTCGAGGAATTTGTTATTGGGATCGGTGGGTCTCCTGTCATAGCTCGATCATAGCCGTTGCACCACTAGCCAGATCCGTCGGCTATATATATCGCACTTCTCTGCACCGTTGCGTCAGCCCATCGCCGTCACTGCCTTACCCGCCGTTCAGCTCACCTTGCTCGCCGGTCCATTCCACCGTCCATTCCAATCTCGCCGGTCCATTCCGCCATCTCCATAGCCGAGCATATCGCCGTCCGTGTTTCGAGCACATAGCCGTCCACAGTTCACCGCCGAGCCCCCTTGAACTCGCCGTCGCCTCCACAGTTCACGGCCAAGTCAACTGAGCTCTCATCACAGCCGAGTCCTCCGCGCACAAGCCGCCATCATCCGAGACCGAGCCATCCCGCCGACCTCGGATTTCTTTGGTCTCTTCTCTCTCTCTCTAGCTCTCAGTTTTGGGTTGTGTTGGGTGAAAGGCATCTTTTGGCAGAAAAAAAAAGTAAGAAGTGTATAAGTTAAAACGACGCAGTGTACGTGTTATAAGGGTAAACTGGTCTTTTAAAATTTTCGGTATCGGAAGTTGATGTCATAGGGGTAAATTGCAACAAAATCATAGTTTAGGGGAGTAAATTACAACAAAATCATAGTTCAGGGGGGTAAATTGAAACAAAATCATAGTTCAGGGGGGGTTTTTTTGTAGTTTAGGGGGGTTTCTTGCAAATGATCAATAGTTCAAGGGGGTAAATTGTAACAAAATCATAGTTCAGGGGATTTTTTTGTAGTTCAGGGGGGTTTAATGAACTTTACCCTAAAATGTTATATTAAATTATCAATAACTTGGTACTCATATTTTGGTGAGGGTTTGAATTTTGCAAGAAATAAATAGGTATGTATTTGAAAAAAAAAAAGGGTTGAGTCGAATAGTCTTGGAATATTTTCGGAGAATTATAGGCTATGAAGTATAAGTAATATATCCGTACTACGTGTCTGATACTTTCTAAATATATTCATAATTTTAAAATATATTTTTATTTTTAACACGTATATGATACTTTTTGAATATTTCGATCATTTATATTGTACTTGTCAAATGCTTCAGAGTTCATTTTTAACAAGTTCTCAAGATTAAAATGTAACTTTTCTTACCATATTATTGTATTATGGTTGTTTAGAAAAGTTTAAAATTTACTTAGAAAATAATATTGATATATATACACACTTATTTAGAACACGTTAATGGCTGAATTTAGATTCATAATTTTATACAAAATTGATCAAAATTTAAATTTTTTAAAAATATATATAAATTATTTATTATTGTATCCTATTGTACTCATATCAATTTTTTTAATAGAATTTTTCCTATCACAGTATTCGTACTTGTATCTAGTATTTGTTTCCGTGCATCCACAATTATAAAGTGTTTATTGGAAAAGTAAAAATAAAAAATGAGTAAGCTAGCTGGGGACACGATTGTCATTTTTCCTTTCTAAATTTTAAGGTTCACTTCTCTCTCTCCGCCCCCATCTGAAAACGACTGCAAGCAACCTGTGGTCTACCCGTATATATCCCTTGCATATATATATATATATATATATATATATATAGTGGATGTATATATACACCGACTCAAACCATCAGTTCTCTTTTTCTTTATAAGTTTCTCTGATCTCGTAGTTATCCCTTCTTGACTCTCTCTTTAATTTGTTCAATTGAAGCTTCAAAAATGGGAGATCTTCAGACTGTGTGTTGTATGTGTGGCGACGTTGGTTTCCCCGACAAGCTCTTCCGCTGCAGCAAGTGCCAGAACCGCTTTCAACACTCGTATGCGCCACATCATCTTTATCACCATCAACACCCATTCACACACATATATATAGATAGACTTGCATATATAAACATATATATATATATATATATATATATATATCATTATATCTCATGATCATCGTTGTTGATGCATACCCATCACATGAACCATTTTTCACATCATAGGCCATAAAACATAGATATATATCATGCACCCACTACCATATATCACTAAGGTACAAGGGAACATACTAGGCTGTCTAGTACAACCAAACCATCACCGTGTTAACAATAATATGATTACTAATTGCTATGATATGTAGTCCATCGATCTTTTATTATATCGTGACTTTAACATCCATATGTTTTTATTGTTATATATTCAATTGAATTTATCCATAAAATACTCTTCATGAATTTATTTAGGTATTGCAGCAACTATTACAGTGAATCATCGCAGCCAATTGAATTATGTGATTGGTGTCAAAGCGAAGAAAAGAGTTCACGACATGGTGTATTTTGGAAAAAATCATCAACTGGAGGAGTGACTAGTCGATCAGAGTATTCCGGCGATAAAGTAAAGCAACATGATAATCGCGAAGAGAGCGCGGAAAAAGGAAAGAGTCCAATCACTACGCCATCTCCATCTCCACGGCCCAGTACACGTAGGTACAAGCTTCTCAAGGATGTAATGAGTTGAGTGTAAAACGATTGTTCGTGTTAAATTGGTTTCGTTTGGGCAATAGTTTTCAGTAAGTAGTTGTGAAAGATTAGTTAATAATGGAACCATATATATGTATATAGTTATATTTATAATCTGATTGGTATATGAGTTTTGATTTAAATCTCTTTGTTCCAATAGCACTAGTAATTTTATGTTGTTTTCTCGTCATTAATATAAATTAATCAAATGAAACCTAACCAAGTTATTAACATTATGTGTATATAGTATGATAAGAGAATAGTTTGCCAATGTCTGAGTTTTTATAGGCAACTTTTACCTCATTTGCTTCTCCAAATTATTGTAGAGTTACATTTAAAAAAAATATATAGTTTTTCTTTTCTAGATATCTTAAAAATATCTTAGATATTTATACACATAAAAATTTATCTAGATTTTATTAATAAGTATATAGTATGTCATGTTTCTTCTCTCTAGTGAATTCTAAAATAGTATCTTTAACATAAAGATTAACAAAATTAGTCAAACTTTTTATATTTTTATATCAAATAATAGGGTTTCTTGTGCTTCATGGGAGTTGCATCCTCACTTCATTGTTGAATCCACTTTAAAATAATTCAATGCATTTGGAGGCCTTTTTACAAATCAATATATATAAGAATTCATAGTAGATAGGCTTCCATTTTTTTTTTTTCTTCAGATGCATTGAAAGTATTTATGAGACCCTATATATTATTGGTTTTTCTTTGGTTTTTTCGGTAGAACAGGTGGATAAATCAACTTAGGCTGCTTTGGAAATTGGGTTTCAATTTCTTATCAAATAATTTATTTGAGGGATGAAACGAAGTATATACTCCTGTGTAAGCTTAGTATAAACAAGTGTTAAGTTCATTAAATAAGATAGTAGATAGAAATGAAAGACTCTGTTGTTGCTTCTAGGCCATTCATTTAAATCATAATTAATTTTTGTTTTCTTACATGCTCTGTACAATTGACCCATGGTTGCGTAAAATATCTTTACCACACAAGTTGACAAGTTCACTGTATCTGTTTTGGCCATTTATTATAAACCAACGAAAGCTCTTCATATTGGGATCTTCAAGTGACAGTGAAGCCCACAACTTTTATCCATGTACCATTTAATTATTTATTTTATAAGTTGATTGTACAAAAAAAAAAATTGTTCAATCTACTCTGTCTCTCTCTCCATCATGTGAACCTGATTTGAAGTTGAAGAAAACTCACTATAAATAAAACATTATGACCCAATAGAAGCAGTTTCCATCCGTCACACTTTCCTTTTTTACCAAACAATCATCAATAGGGTCACATGGTACGTTGCCTGGCTGCACTCCCTTCCACCTTTTAACTTTCAAGCAAACCATAAATTTAGGAACAAACAAAGATTAACAAGCAGTATTAATATTAAATAGGGATAATTTCATAAAAATAGAATTTTAGAGGTCAAAAGATAAAAGAATAGAGTCAAAATTAAAATTTTTAAATTAATGAAATTTTATAAAAGTCTGATGTGGACATAAAAATTTATTATATATCATCTTTTTATTCCCATAACACCTTTCTCTCATATATAGAGAGAGAAATCTATCTATGGCAACCCTTTTCCCAAACGAACAACCAACAATCTTATCTCCCATCACTCTTTTTCACCCACCTTACCAACAAATCCATTTATAAAAAAAAAAAACTAATGCAAATCTTTGTTCTCCCCTCTCACGTTCCCACCAAAATATCTTTTCCTCCAAACCCGATTTAAACCCAAAATCCATATCATACAAAAGAAAAATCAAGATCCAAACTAAGATTAAAAAACCCAACACGAAACATCATGAAAAAACCAACACAATCCTCTGTAATGGTCGATCCACGGCTTGACAATACAAAAGGTTGATGCAAATGCTTGTGGATCCATAAGAAATCTTCAAGTGGGTCTATGAAATCTAAGTCACACCATAAAAATTAGAATATTCACAAATGAGAACTAGGCCTTTCTCCATTTTTCTAGAAGGTTTACAGTATTAAAGTAACAAATATCTAACTTTTTTTAAAAAAATAATTATAATAATAACAAATTTCTCTTAATTTCTAAGGTTTGGCTGGACTTGGCGACGTCGGTGATTTTGATAGTGTGTTTTGGGAGTTTAAGGAAGGAGGAGCTGCCCGAGAAGGAAAGTTTGAGAGGATTGGCATAGATGGGTTTCTCTCTCTAGATATGAGAGGGGTAATAACATAATTTCATAACAACTATAGAAGGGTATTTTGGAAATAAAAAGATAATGTATAGTAATTTTCCATGTCCACATCAGATTTTCATAAAATTCCATTAATTTAAAAAATTTGATTTTGACTTGATTCTTTTGTCTTTGATCTTCAAAACTCCATTTTTATAGAATTATCCCTATTAAATATTGGGTTAAAATCATAAAATTTTCAATACTTTAAATTAAATTTTGGTCATAAAACTTCAATCAGTTTCAGAAAATTCGTACACTTTTAAAAAGTGATCACATTGTCCCAATATTCATATTTGACCCCTTAACTGGATTATAAAATGATAAATTTACCCTTATTATTTAATGTTAAATTAAATATTAAGGATAATTTAGGCAAATAAACAATATTTTTCTATTTCCATGTCAACATTTTGGTTAATTTTTTTTTTCTTTTTCAAAACATTAATATTTTGACTTCATTAAATAATAAATATGTGTTCATAACGCCACGTATTCGTAATAATTCTTTTTTATTTATTTAAATTTTAATATGTATATATCTTGACGTTATTCTACATTGCCTCCACTAAATTAAATTCCTAACTATGCAACTTGTAATTGTTCAATACAAATAAGGGGTGATTACATGCTTTCAAGTAGGATTAGTTGCATCATGCATGTTCAACAAGTTCTAGGAATATTTAATTAGAATACGATGTTCTTACTTGATTATTTACTGCATTATAAGCATTTACTCTAAAACTTGAGTTAGGCTACCTCCGGCACGGTTGAGAGAGTTTTGTGAGTTGTACTATTCAAAATGGATGTAAAAGTGTGATACCCCCGAATTTCCGAATGCGGGTTGGCCAGGCTCACGCCCGAATATCCAAGGATATCAAAATAAATTGATAATAAACGAACACAGAATACAAAAGAATAAAGAAGAATAAATAAAATGTTGACAAGAAACTAAAATGATAATCTAATAATAAACCTCATAATATATTTCCATTAATTAATAAACTCTTCTGATACAACTGATCCTCCAAAATACAACTCGGGAATCCATACTGTGTGGACCCCTAGAAAATCCAAACTAAACAAATGACAGTAATCTAAAACAGGAAACTGAATCATAAAGGAACTCCTATGTAGCATCGGAAGAATGAAGTAGACTGATCTCCGCTCAGCACGAACAACCTCTACTCGTGACGAACACCTGAAAAATAATGGTGGGTCAGGCCCACAAACAAGTTCTACTCTACTACAGTCCAAGCAGAGATCCGATACACGTATAAATCTTAGTCAATCCAACAGTAATTAGTAGTCTGTATATATATATATACACAATAAAGGAACCTCACTAGACTATAGGGTTGTCTCAACCTGAATAGTAGGCAACATGCAAAACGCACATATAGTGGGCATGAGTACCTAGACCTACCAGGGTACACAACTACACTATATCTAGCTACACATCCCTGGCAATATACGCGCCCTAACCATTAATCCTAAGACTCAAACTCATATCATGGCACCATATTTATATATATATAATCTAGTAACCATCCTATTCGGTATAAATTAATCATCCATAAGTCATTCAACTTATTCAGCTGACCTAACTTGAATATAAGTATGACTTAACATTTTAGTTAATCCATTCCCTTATATAATAAATTAATTCTCCATAAGTAATTCAACTTGTTCAGCTGACCTGACTTGAATATAAGTAGGACTTAACATTTTAGTTAATCCATTCCCTTATATAATAAATTAATCCTCCATAAGTCATTCAACTTGTTCAGCTGACCTGACTTGAATATAAGTAGGACTTAACATTTTAGTTAATCCATTTCCTTATATAATAAATTAATCCTCCATAAGTCATTCAACTTGTTCAGCTGACCTGACTTGAATATAAGTAGGACTTAACATTTTAGTTAATTCATTCCCTTATATAAAATAGGTAGGACTTAACTGATAAGTTAATCCATCCCTAGAATGCCACCGTTCCATACCGGTGCATTAAATCACACAATCCAACAATTGATGTAACGATTAAGGAAATACATCAAACATTCCATAAATAACTATGATAAATATGATATCAAGTTATCACATAATAGGATTGACTTATTATTTATTTAAACTTCCTATATCATATGTCCTACACAAACTGAATCTTATACATGATGATATTTTATTATACCGTTAAATAAGGATTCTCTATATCCAATTCATCCTACACATTTAATCTCAATTGCTAAAACATTTTAAAAGATTAAATCCATTCGTTTGTTTAAAACATTCAAATAGCAAGCATCATTATGATTGAGTCTATTTAAATTTATTAAAACCCAAACCTAGTCCCTATTTAATGTTTAGGAATCTTAGGCATGTTTCTACGTTCCATTATTCCACAGATATGAAAAATACATAATTTAAACATGTAAAAATTCACATAAGAAATCAAATTAAAATCATGCATTTTATCAATTCATAACACAAGAACAGATATGAACCAATTTCATAAAACCTATGTTCTAACCCAATTAAACATGCATAATTATTTAATTTTATGTGTTTAATAAATCCTGGAATTTCCTAGACATGTACAGAAATACGAATCAAAGGGAAAGAGATAGAAGAAGAACTTGCCTTAAACTTTCGGATCGAAAGTTAAATTTCTTCTTCATTGATCTTCTCTCTATAGGATTTTTCTCCTCATTCCTTCCTTTTCCTCCTTCTCTCTCTAACACTATCTCTCCACTATATATCACGTGAATATTTCTAACCCCCTTTTACAACCTATAGCTATATATTTATAAACTAAATAAAATAACCCTAACCATTTTCCCAATTTAAGTCAACTAAAAAAAAATGAAAATAAAAATATTAAAAAGGTAAGCAAAATATGTTACGTATATAATTTATGTATATGTTTATTAAATAAATAAATTATACACATTCCATTATTTATTAATGGATTATCCAATAATATTTAAGTTACCATAATATTATAAAGTAACTTAAAACATAACACGTATCAAATCTATGTATATTTTTATTATTTAAATAAACATATACATCAGATTAAATATTACTACCCAAATTACCATAAAAGTAATTAATAAATTACTTTCTCTTTTATATATATATTAAAAAGGTAAGTAAAATATGTTACGTATATAATTTATGTATATGTTTATTAAATAAATAAATTATACACATTCCATTATTTATTAATGGATTATCCAATAATACTTAAGTTACCATAATATTATAAAGTAACTTAAAACATAACACGTATCAAATCTATGTATATTTTTATTATTTACATATAAAACATATATATCAGATTAAATATTACTACCCAAGTTACCATAAAAATAATTAATAAATTACTTTCCTTTTTATATATGTATATAATATATATCTATATATATACATACATTATCATGGGTAATAATCCACACACATCTAACCTCTTATCCAAGTAGTCCATAGGACCCAATTGGTTGGCCCATTACTACTAACCATAACCATAAAAGAAAATTAAAATAAAATAATAAAAAAAAGAAAACATTTAATTTACAATTTATTAAAACACCATCTAAACACATAATCTAATTAAACAATTAACACATAGACAAATACGAATAATACATAGACATATAATCAAATAATCAAATAATACCTAATTTAATTAAACACATAAGCAATTAGTCAAATAATTAATTAAATAATTAAAAAATACAATTAAAACAAATAAATAAATACCGAGACTATCCTTTTAAAATTAGGGGTATTACATTCTTCCCCCCTAATAAAAGGAATTTTGTCCTCAGAATTCGCCCTTACTTTCTTCCATTATGCTTGGAAACTATGAGCGAAAAACATCCTCATATTCCCAAATAGACGCAACCTCACTATAAGAGCTCCACTTAACTCCAATATACTAAGTGGTATACAGAGTTCCTATATTTTAAGAAACACAATAATCATATAATGCGTAGGTTGTATCAAATAACAACGTAATCCTCCCATATCGACAAGGGAATGATCTACATACCTCCAAGTGCCATAAAATATACGCACAAACTCATATGCACCCAGCGCTAATAATTTGGTAACGCTAATTCAGAGGTGACTGCCTCAATTGCGAAACACAATCTTCTAAAAGTCAATGTAATAAGTAAAATTGACCTTTCTCCAAAAATCGCCTTTCTTCCTACATAGAAAACAGAACGAGCAAACTACTCCTTGATAGAAAAACTCTAGTATACGAGTTCAACTATTTACAACATCCTACTGTTGCCTCCCAACCGCGCGCAGTTCAATATAAAGGAAAGTATCTATTTTCGACATATTTTTAAATGAAGTCGAGGTCTGATTGTACAACCCTTACTTCCATTTCCAACCAATAAATGAGAGGTATGCATTGTGAAAGATACAAAACCTCCAAAGTTGTCACACTAACCTCCTTGTGCCAACAATATCACAGACAAAATTCCGACAAGTGAAGTAAACACTTCCAACAGTCCATGAAAATCTAGGATATACGCCTCAAATATATCCTTTATGGTCTAATTTAATCTCTCGATTAATTCCTCCGTCTATATATATGAAGTAGAGCTGCTACTTCAAAATCTTCATAAAGCTCCTTCGAAATAGCACTTTGCATCCACTAATATGGACATCCACATGTTATAACACCACTATCACTGAACTATATAACTACTATGAAGTTCTAAAATAAGCATCACTCAAATTTATGTCCTCAAGTGATCTTTCTCAATTCACTACTCGGATTCCATATGAAAAATTGAAATTCCAAATCAATGTCGATCCTTCCCACCAACTATCACTCCTGTTTAGTTCAACTTCCATATTTGTTATAGGAAGTGGCTAAAGATTCCTATGATATCTAATGATCAACTTTCCACCTTTGTAGCAGGTTTTACACTTAGGGCAATTATATACACGTCCATATCCGTACCTGTTCACCAAAACTGACATTTGATGTCGTGATGTACCTTTTAACTGTTTGGGTGTACCAAGAAAAATTATAAATTTCCATCTCAGTCGCCCGACAGTCATATTACTATTTATAGAAACTACTAACTCCTCCTCCAGTACCTTAAACTCCATCTGAGTAAGGTAACACATTCTCTAGGGTCAGCTCCGATATTCAAAATTGACCTCCTGAACTACCTTGGTAATAGCAAGTGTTATTATTCACACTTTGCATCCATCTAAGCCGTCTCGTGATCCGTTATATTCATATGAACTGATATCTTACCAGCTCGATCATAATAGACAAAATGAAACTGATTTAATTTTATCAGTCAGCCAATATCCCATCTAGAATCCTGACCCTTGCATCAAATCAACAATCCTTCAACTAAATCCGTGCAAATGCTCTGTCATTTCCACTTCAGTATAGAAAATAGTTGCAAGAATCCAGTGATCTCTGATGGTCCATCTCTACTATCTAATAAATATTAGACTTAGAGAAAAAACACTATATTCCTCTTCTTGCCTGTCCTCTAAACATCTGCTTCATACTGTGAAGCATCATGTTTCTACTAGGGTGAATAAAGAACTAAGAGTTGTGAAACTCAATCCTTGCATCCTCCATCAAATTTGTCTACAGAAAGTACCCGTTAGTCCGGTACCACCAGTTTTCGTCTGTACCCATTGTTTAAATTGGAGTATTTTCAAAAGCGAATTCTGTAACTAAATCTATCCACCACTGATCCGTGATAAACTTGCCGATATTAAAAATCAATCGGTAATTCAATTTATCAATAGTTAACTATGACTTTAACTCAACAAAAGTCAACAAACTACGACCTTTCCATACATACCATGCACCTCATCTTTATATAAGTATTTGGTCTCACCATCTTGTCTTTGACACACCCTGCTTCTTTAAGACAAGTTAATGACAATCCGACTTCTTTGTCTAACTTCAAAAGAATATGAAATCGTCCCATCCTCTACATAAGTCATCAATTTCCTTGCAACAGCTAATTGTTGCAAATTGTGACTAAAAAAATAATTCCATATTATTTATGGAAATGAAGAGACTTAGTTTCCTCCTCCATGTGCAACACCGGCAAATTCCTCTTAATGACACACCCTCTTGAATAAATTATTGATTAAGAATTTACTGATGAATATTTATTCAGTCTCCTATCCTCACTCGGTGTCATTCCAATAAGTACTTAATCCAGTACTAAATCCTCTTTCTGACTTGGTAACAACTTCTGAAATTTTCAAGAAGATGTTCAGCAAATCCAGCACCTCTGATATATCATCATGGCGTTTTAGTGATCTTTATTTACCACTACCTTACGCATACCGAAACATTAACAATCACCAATATCATGGCGTTGTAATATGATACGAATCCATACCTAACGTAAAGTATATCAAATTAATCGTTCTAGATTGTTTGACTCGTAGTGATTGTTTAATTATCCCATCCCAAAACACACCATAATGACACATGTCCAGGTCCAATAGATTGGTTAGATTTATGTGTATCTACTAAATCCTATGACCGTATGCTCACAAATTTAGCGTAAATAGCGCTATGACTCCATGTTATTAAAACAATAATAGGTTGATCACACACTTATGTCCCCAACTAAACCACATACCAAATCCCGAGTAATTAACAAAAAAATAAAATAAAACACGTATGATAAACACAATAGAACAAAATATATTCCTACTTAGGACATCGTTCTTTCTAGAAAAGAAAGTCTCCTTTGAAATCAACCTTACTAGATTGTTTCAAAATTTCCTTTTATAGTGTCGTAAATAATCATTCAACCTCGAAACATATCCTTTAAAATATCGCTTAAAAGTACAAATGTTTTCCTAAGCAAATACCAAGGGCTTAACCCTCATCCTCCTTATATGAGGAATTTAAACTGTTTTACTTGACTTTATAAATCGAATTAGAACGTCACAACATAATACCAATGCCTTTTTGTATGTGATTTAAAAATTATGTATTTCGTTCTGATAAGAACACATCCGATCCCCAAACTCCTGAACAATACTTCTTATATACCTCTTTTAGAGATGATAAGAAAGATTTAATTATTTGTAGATTGATCAACCCCAATTCTACTAATAACATTCGCTATACTACTAGCAATTTAGATCACCTCGCGCAATCATCCCTCTTCAAGATTTAGTACCCTCTCTATTGGATACACATAAATCTCCTCCATTAGGATCCTCTTCGGCTCCTACTCCTTACTTGTCTCCTTTTTGAGATGAACTGAAGTCGTGTTGGTCCCGATATGCGGTGACCTATCACGTACACCTAAATCCTTCATTGGCTTATACTTTTAAAGTAACGCCAAACGAACCTAAACCGTCAATCCTTAACTCTGTCTTCTGGCAACGAAATCGATAACATACTCCTCTACTCCTTTGGGTCTTTATTGCTTTCGCCTTGAACCCATCCTTTTTCTAGTGCCAACCATTCTATGACTACAGAATATAATTGACATCAGCTCCTCCTAACAAATCGTAAATAAAGTACAACGAATCCAAATATGGGCTCTAAGTTTTAAGAGACGCAACGCGGAAGTCACATAACGAAAGACACTCCTAAGGACACTTGAACCTGGAGTGCTCTGATACCAACTGTGATACCCCTGAATTTCCGAATACGGGTTGGCCAGGCCCACGTCCGAATACCCGAGGATATCAAAACAAATTGATAATAAACGAACACAGAGTACAAAAGAATAAAGAAGAATAAATAAAATGCTGACAAGAAACTAAAATGATAATCTAATAATAAACCTCATAATATATTTCCATTAATTAATAAACTCTTCTGATACAACTGATCCTCCAAAATACAACTTGGGAATCCATACTGTGTGGACCCCTAGAAAATCCAAACTAAACAAATAACAGTATTCTAAAACAGGAAACTGAATCATAAAGGAACTCATATGTAGCATCGGAAGAATGAAGTAGACTGATCTCCGCTCAGCACGAACAACCTCTACTCGTGACGAACACCTGAAAAATAATGGTGGGTCAGGCCCACAAACAAGTTCTACTCTACTACAGTCCAAGCAGAGATCCGATACACGTATACATCCTAGTCAATCCAACAGTAATTAGTAGTCCGTATATATATATATACACACTAAAGGAACCTCACTAGACTATAGGGTTGTCTCAACCTGAATAGTAGGCAACATGCAAAATGCATATATAGTGGGCATGAGTACCTAGACCTACCAGGGTACACAACTACACTATATCTAGCTACACATCCCTGGCGATATACGCGCCCTAACCATTGATCCTGAGACTCAAGCTCATATCATGGCACCATATTTATATATATAATCTAGTAACCATCCTATTCGGTATAAATTAATCATCCATAAGTCATTCAACTTGTTCAGCTGACCTGACTTGAATATAAGTATGACTTAATATTTTAGTTAATCCATTCCCTTATATAATAAATTAATCCTCCATAAGTCATTCAACTTGTTCAGCTGACCTGACTTGAATATAAGTAGGACTTAACATTTTAGTTAATCCATTCCCTTATATAATAAATTAATCCTCCATAAGTCATTCAACTTGTTCAGCTGACCTGACTTGAATATAAGTAGGACTTAACATTTTAGTTAATCCATTCCCTTATATAAAATAGGTAGGACTTAACTGATAAGTAAATCCGTCTCTAGAATGCCACCGTCCCATACCGGTGCATTAAATCACACAATCCAACAATTGATGTAACGATTAAGGAAATACATCAAACATTCCATAAATAACTATGATAAATATGATATCAGGTTATCACATAATAGGATTGACTTATTATTTATTTAAACTTCCTATATCATATGTCCTACACAAACTGAATCTTATACATGATGATATTTTATTATACCGTTAAATAAGGATTCTCTATATCCAATTCATCCTACACATTTAATCTCAATTGTTAAAACATTTTAAAAGATTAAATCCATTCGTTTGTTTAAAACATTTAAATAGCAAGCATCATTATGATTGAGTCTATTTAAATTTATTAAAACCCAAACCTAGTCTATATTTAATGTTCAGGAATCTTAGGCATGTTTCTACGTTCCATCATTCCACAGATATGAAAAATACATAATTTAAACATGTAAAAATTCACATAAGAAATCAAATCAAAATCATGCATTTTATCAATTCATAACACAAGAACAGATATGAACCAATTTCATAAAACCTATGTTCTAACCCAATTAAACATGCATAATTATTTAATTTTATGTGTTTAATAAATCCTAGAATTTCCTAGGCATGTACAGAAACACGAATCAAAGGGAAAGAGATAGAAGAAGAACTTACCTTAAACTTTCGGATCGAAAGTTAAACTTCTTCTTCCTTGATCTTCTCTCTATAGGGTTTTTCTCCTCATTCCTTCCTTTTCCTCCTTCCCTCTCTAACACTATCTCTCCACTATATATCACGTGAATATTTCTAACCCCCTTTTACAACCTATAGCTATATATTTATAGGCTAAATAAAATAACCCTAACCCTTTTCCCAATTCAAGTCAACTAAAAAAAAAATGAAAATAAAAATATTAAAAAGGTAAGCAAAATATGTTACGTATATAATTTATGTATATGTTTATTAAATAAATAAATTATATACATTCCATTATTTATTAATGGATTATCCAATAATATTTAAGTTACCATAATATTATAAAGTAACTTAAAACAAAACACGTATCAAATCTATGTATATTTTTATTATTTAAATAAACATATACATCAGATTAAATATTACTACCCAAATTACCATAAAAGTAATTAATAAATTACTTTCTCTTTTATATATATATTAAAAAGGTAAGTAAAATATGTTACGTATATAATTTATGTATATGTTTATTAAATAAATAAATTATACACATTCCATTATTTATTAATGGATTATCCAATAATACTTAAGTTACCAGAATATTATAAAGTAACTTAAAACATAACACGTATCAAATCTATGTATCTTTTTATTATTTACATATAAAACATATATATCAGATTAAATATTACTACCCAAGTTACCATAAAAATAATTAATATATTACTTTCCTTTTTATATATGTATATAATATATATCTATATATATACATACATTATCATGGGTAATAATCCATACACATCTAACCTCCTATCCAAGTAGTCCATAGGACCTAATTGGTTGACCCATTACTACTAACCATAATCATAAAAGAAAAATAAAATAAAATAATAAAAGAAAAGAAAACATTTAATTTACAATTTATCAAAACACCATTTAAACACATAATCTAATTAAACAATTAACACATAGACAAATTCAAATAATACATAGACACATAATCAAATAATCAAGTAATACCTAATTTAATTAAACACATAAGCAATTAGTCAAATAATTAATTAAATAATTAAAAAATACAATTAAAACAAATAAATAAATACCGAGACTATCCTTTTAAAATTAGGGGTATTACAAAAAGTTAGATGTAAAATAAGTTAAAAGGGAGGGAATATGAATTACTTACTCCTTTATTTAATTTTTACTTATTTTAATTTTATCGAAATAAAATTAAAATTAAACTTATAGAGTAAAAATAAAGTACAAGTAAAGTAAATAAAGTTTGATAGATGACACCGGATTTTTGTGCGTAAAAATCCTAGTTGGAAGAAATCCAACCAACTTGGATGAAAATTACAGAGATTTTCGCCATCTCAAACGAAACGATACACTATGTTTGAAGTAACATACAATAGACTTTAACTTTAGCTAACACCCTATCCTTCTACCAAAAACTAATTGTAAATAATTTCTGGCTTTGCGACTCCCTTGTCTAACAACTCTCGACCTCAGGCTTACTCTTTATCTCTGTAAAAGATTGCTGGTAGATCAACTAACAGTCCACAAATGTCTTGATCCATTTAAAGTGTGATTGTTCCCTTATTTTCTTCAAATCTGATTTTGATAAAGAATAATATAAACCCCTGTTTTTTGAACGGAATAGACTGAATCTTCAATATAACTGAACTCTGATCAGATTGAGAATATCACCCTAAGATTACTCTCTTGTAATAATGTGTGCTCTCAAGTATATAAAATATACAAAACAATCAAGGTGATTTTCTATTGAAAAAAACTCTCAAACAATTCTTTCAACTAGAAAAATATTGAACTTCAAAAACTTTTGGAAAGAAAGAGAGTTTATATAAACTTGGAGAATCCTTACAATAGGTAAAAATAGATTTCAAGAAATTACAAGGATTGCTCCACAACTTTGGGTAAAAGTAGAAAACTAAAAATTTAACATGTACACACAAATTTCGTATTCGAAAATATAAGAACAAAACTGCAGATAAATAATTAATTTTATTAATTTAAAGAAAAGAGATACAATTCTCTATTGGCGATTCTATCACAATCTAGAATCTCCCTCCGATTAAATCTCCTAAGAAAATTGGTACAAGGGCTTCGGAAGCTTAATCTCGAACCGGTGATTGAACTTTGTTTGAGTTCTTTGAAATTGAAGAAGGCTCAAATGGATCTTCGAAAGAGGACTGGTGTGGTTTAATCTCGAATGGTAAGTGAAGGCTTTTGATGAAGAACGACGCAGGTGTGGCACACTTGTTGTAGTTCTTCAGAAACTTCGGGGTTTTTATTGAGTCAGAGCTTCGACAGAGCTTTGATGTTATGTTTGTCTCTCTGCGTATGTGTCTATCTGTCTCCTGAATGTATAGAGTGACCTTGTATTTATAGGCCAAATGATGGGGTGTTTGATTTGAAAACTCCCAAAGATTGTGCTAAATTCCCCAAATCAACAGATATGTATATCTCTTTGTTTGGAAATAATTTAAAATTAAAATTTGAATTTCCACATCTTCCTTAAAGGTCTAAACCTTCAAGATTTTGCCACGTGCCCTGGTGGACCCGTCTTTTTAATCTTTGATTTGATGATGAAATCTTAACTATTTGACCAATAGGATGGTGATGAAGTTATCACAAATTTTTGATGTCTACATGCCAAGAATTAAATTTTCGCACATTCAGGCAATAACAACCGGTTCGACTTCAAAGTGCAATTGGTTTCTCTTGGAAATGCAACCGATTCTAAAATTCTAGAGACCTGTTTTTGCACATTAAATGTAACCGGTTCTAAAGTGTAGTGCAACCGGTTGGATTTTTCTGAATGTTATTTCTAACCTAAACTCTCATACTCAACTCTAAAAATACTCACATAAGTGTTCCTCACTTACTTACCTGTTCTAAATGATGTTCTCATTGGATCGAAGTATGTTCGCACATTGCAATACTTGTAGTTTCGCTTTCGACATCAAGACTCAAAGTAAAATAAAAATTACAATTCGATCAAATATGTTTTGACAATAAAATTTACCAATTACAAAATTTATATCTCACAAGTTTTATGGTGGTGGGTGATTTGTTTTTGTTAAACATGTGCTTATGGAATGTGCAAATATGATTGTAACATACATGTGTATTTATATGCATGTGTGTGCTTCTCATGTCATATTTTAGGGTAAATTGAACTCACCCCCTTAGGTTTCAGTCAACACATTATTTTACATTGACAACTCTGTTATTTAAAATGTCATAAATTCCCCTAAATATTTAATTTAATTTTATTAAAAAAATATCAGTAATGTTAATTGACAAAAATACCTTTCAAAGTACCCCCACGTGACCAAAAATATAGACTCTCACAGCCTCTGGTCATATATCCCTCTCAATGTTTTGCTTCCAGACCTTCAACACTGCCACCACACCGACGCCAACACCACCAAACCTCAACCATCTACAACAAACTCGTCCTAAACAGATCTAAACAGACAACCATTTCCAAACCGGCATCCATCACCACGTGTTTTCACAAGCACTCCATTACATTGGACCAAACTCATTGGCAAAGATCGTAACACCGACAAGCTCTTCAGCTCCCACGACCTCATCCTTTGGTGCCCGCCAATTGTTATCCAAAATATGGTATAAGTATACCATATACTGTAGTATTATTTATTTAAATATTATGTAAAAATATAATGTTTATATATATATATATATATATATATATAATGATTATTATAAAATAACAATCTATATATATTTATATATTCTTATAATATATAGTTTCATATACTAAAATAAAAACTATAAGATAAAAGAACCTGATTAAAAGTCGAGGCTAGAATTTGATTCTATATCCTTAATACAGATTCGCCCTGCTATGGTGCTAACGGATTCAGTGGCGTTTATCTCCTAGGAAACAACATCTTATCTTCATTCGGTAGTAGCACTGCAAACCGAAGGAATAGGTGAACCGGCTCGGTGTAGTACTCTCTGACTTGAACTCGGACTCGAACTCACTGATTTAGGCTCGAACCTAAATACTAGGACTCGAACCCACAAACACTTATAGAAAAAGAGAAAGGAAGAAGTTAATTCAGAAAAGAGAAGAATGATTTCTTAATTTGGTGACCCCAAAGGGGGGTATTTATAGGCACCAAGTGCCTTTTCGGGTATGGGTGCAACAATGGGTCATGTTGGTTCAGTACCAGTTGCAACCTCTTGGAAACAGATGTAACTCTTTGGAAAACAGATGCAACCCTTTGAAAATAACTAAAAAATTATTTTTTGGTTTTTTTTTAATAATAAATAGGCCCAGCCCAATTCGGCCATCTGAATAAGCCTACCAAACATATGCCCCAAATTCTAATTCTGTTTAATAAAAAATTAATCAGATTTCGGAATCAAGCCCAGCCCCCTAGTCCCAGCTGGACCGGGTCCGGGCGGGCGGGTGGGGCGCGCACATGTGTGGTAAACGGTTTGGACCCAAGCTTGTTTAGGTCCTCATCTTCTTAAAAACTTAGGTGCCTTTGGGCCCAAACCCAAATCTTATACTTGGTTTATTTATATTTCAAATAGTTTTAACATTTTTCTGACGTGGGACAAGCATTTCCCACATTTTGCAAACCCATTTAGGCTTATCAAGCACCTCACTTTGGAGTTAAGTTCTTATTCATCCGGAAACGGATTTGAGAAAGTAAATATACCACGTTCATCTCCTTGCGGAAAGGAACGCGTTTGTCTATAGATCCGAAAAAATCTCTTAGCGGAATCTACTCCAAATTTCATCCAAAGTTTCGATTTTATATGCCCCATTTCCAAAAATCCCCCACATGAATGGAAATTTGTGTAAATTACAAATGATGAAAGTTGATGTAAACCAAGACAATAGAAAACACACAGTTCTTTCCCGCATAAAGTTGGTTCTCACAGTTGTGTTCATATGGCCCTGAACAACTCTTGGTAATTCACGAGTGCTCTAAAAAACTTAGCCTTAGAAGTTCTCATAAAAGCGGCCCCACTTCACACTCAAATAGGTGACCTCTTATTAAGAGTGTCCTACTATACCCTACTTGAATTTTCAAGGTATAAGAGTCATTAAAAGCATAGCTTATCCTAATCATCGCTGTAGGTAACACTGTCTCATCATAGAAATAGGTAGAAGATTAGATCTTCCCAGTGTTTCTGGTGAGCCATTTAAAATTTTTGTTACCCTTTGAACCTAGATCTTAGGATCTCCAGTCAACTAGGTTGGGTTTCCATTAAGATGACTCGTTAGCTTTCAGCTTTAATCCCATTCTTGTCGATAAACTATACACTTGCTCTCTTGTCAAACCTTTTATAAACAGTTCTGTTAAATTATCTTTTGACCAGATATAATCTATTGAGATTATCCCATTTGAGAGCAATTGTTTAACGTCGTCAACGTATATGTCGAGACTTACCGTTATATATATTACTTCGTGCCCTTCTAATTACTGATTGACTATCGCAATGTATACATATAGCGGGCACATGTTTAGGCCAATTTGGAATATCTTCTAAAAAATTACGAAGCCACTCAACTTCTTTACCAGCTTTATCCAAGGTAATAAATTCAGATTCCACAGTGGATTTGGCAATACAAGTCTGTTTTGAAGATTTATAAGATATGACACATCCTTCAATAGTAAAGACATACAATTTCCATCACTATAACCTTCAAGTACCGCTGGATATCTTGAATAATGCAATCCATAACTTATGGTATACCTTAAATACCTTAGAACCCTATTTATTACAGTCCTTTCTTGGGTTCCTTATATATCTACTCAATTTATTAACTGAGTATGCTATGTCTGGTCATGTGCAATTCATCAAATACATTAAGCTTCCTATAATGCGAGAATACTCAAGTTGTGATATGGTAGGACCAGTATTTTTCGATAAATAAAGATTTACATCAACATGAGTCTTTATAAGATAAATGTCTTCCTTATTGAACTTTTGTATTTTCTTAATGTAGTGAGATTGAGATAATATTAGACCATCTGATGTTCTAGAAATCTTGATTCCTAGTATGACATTAGCTATGCTTAAATCTTTCATATAGAAATTTTTAGTCAATATCTTTTTAGTAGTTTTGATTATAACATCATTACTACCCATTATTAACATATCATTCACATATAGGCACACAATGACATATCCATTTTGAGTATTTTTCACATAAACACATTTATCACACTCGTTGATTCTAAAACCATTTGACAACATCATTTTGTCAAAATTTTCATGCCATTATTTAGGTGTTTGTTTTAATCCATACAAGGATTTTACAAGCTTGCACACTTTCTTTTTTTTCCCTGGAACTATAAAACATTCAGGTTGTTCTATATAGATTTTCTCTTCTAATTCACCATTCAAGAATGCAGTATTAACATCCATTTGATGTATTTCTAAGTTTTGCAGTGCTGCAATAGTAAGTAACAATCTAACGAATGTTATTCTTGTGACTGGTGAATATGTATCAAAATAGTCTAAGCCTTCTTTTTGCTTGTATCCCTTAGCAACAAGCCTAGCTTTATATTTATCAATTGAACCATCAAACTTTATCTTCCTCTTGAAAATCCACTTATACCCTAAAGGTTTAGTACCAGGAGGAAGATCCACCAGCTCCTAAGTATGATTTTGCATGATGGATTCAATTTCACTATTTATGGCTTCTTTCCATAAAGGAGCTTCAGGAGAATATATAACTTCCTTATAGCTTTGTGGCTCATTCTCCAACATATATGTCAAAAAATCAGGACCAAATGACTTAGACGTTCTAACTCTTTTACTACATCTAAGTTCATCCTTATTTCCGTCATCTATAGACTCTTGACCTATATTCTCTTGTATATTGCTATTAGCAATATCATGATTTCTTTTAAGAGGATTTTTGCAAGGAAATATATCCTCAAAGAAACAAGCATTCATTGTCTTAATAATTGTATTGACATGAATGTCAGGAATGTCTGATTTATACACAAGGAAACAATATGCATTATTATTCTGTGCACAGCCTATGAAAATACCATCAAGGTTTTTGGTCCTATCTTAACTTTTTTAGGAGTAGGAACCGCAACCTTAACTAGACACCCCCACACTTTTAAGAATTTATAGGAAAGTTTTTGATCTTTCCATAATTCATAAGGTATTACATTTGTTTTCTTTTGAGGTATTTTATTGAGAACATAATTTACAGAAAGCAAAGCTTCCCCCCACAAATTCTGGGTTAAACTAGAACTTATCAACATAGCATTTATCATTTATTTTAAGGTACGGTTTTTACGTTCAGCAACACCGTTCTGTTGAGGTAAATAAGAAGCATTAGTTTGGTGAATAATACCATGTTCTGAACAAATTTCAGTGAATAGTGCTTCGTATTCACCACCTCTATCAGTTCTGAATACCTTTATCTTTTTGCCAAGTTGATTCTCAACTTCATTCTTGTAATGTTTAAACATTTTCAAGACTTCATCTTTACTTCTTAGAAAGTATACATAACAGTATTATGTGCAATCATTAATAAAAGTAATAAAATACTTTTTTCCACCTCTGGTTGGCACAGATTTAAAGTCACAGATATCACTATGAATTAATGCTAGAGGTTCAATACTTCGCTCTATAGAGTGACATGAGGTTTTAGTCAGTTTTGCTTCTACATATGTTTGACATTTATGATTTAAATCAATACTAAATTTAGGTATAGAATCCATGTTAATTAATCTACGAATCATATCATAATTAACATGTCCTAACCTACCATGCCACACATCAAATGACTCAATCATATAAGCAGAAGGAACACTTGCTTTATTATTATTAATAGCTTTGGGTATAACAGTCGTTGCATTGAATTTGAATAATCCATTACTTAGGTACCTTTTGCTTACATACACCCCATTCTTAGTCAGCACAAACTTATCAGATGCAAAGACCAGCTTGAACCCATTCTTGCTTAGGAGTGATCCAGAAACCAAGTTCTTCCTCATGTTTGGTACATGCAGCATATTATTCAGAGTGAGCTTTTCCCTGAGGTCATTAGCAACTTAATCTTTCCTTGTCCTTCAACCTTTACAGTAGAAGAGTTCCCATGTAGAGTTGTTTTTCATTATCTATAACTTTGTAGGTAGTGAACATCCTTTTTTCTGAACAAACATGATGAGTAGCTCCCGTGTCCACGTACCATTCTCTATTGTTGCTCAACAAGGTTGATTTCAGACACCACAGCTGAAAGATTTAGTTCTGACACATCAGCTGTCAACTTATCTTCCTTAGCAATGTGTACCTCAGTGGTCTTTTTCTTGGGGTTATGTTGTGCTTTGCAGCTACGACAATTTTTAGCTCAGTGTCCTAACTTACCGCATATGTAGCACTTCCCAGTGAACCTCTTGTAGTTTCCTTAGCTGAGACATTCTCCAGAGTGCTTCATCTTCTTATTTTTCTGCCCAGCTTCCATTACATTTGCTTTTGACACCATTGAAGAATTCCCAACCTTTTTTTTTTTTTTTTTTTTTTTTTTCAGATGTTCGGTTATTTTCTTCAATTCTCAGCTTGACAATTAGATCTTCGAGCCTCATTTCCTTGCACTTATGCTTCAAGTAGTTTTTAAAATCTTTCCAAGTAAGTGACAGCTTTTCAATGATTGAAGCTACTTAAAAGGATTCACTCAAAGTCATTTTCTCAGCATGTATCTCATGTAGGATTAGCTGGAGCTCTTGTATTTAGCTCATGACAGTCTTAGAGTCACCATTTTGAAGTCCAGAAATCGTCCGACCACGAACTTCTTCAGGCCAGCATCCTCTGTTTATACTTCTTGTCTAGTGACTCCTATAGCTCTTTAGCAGTATTTATTGGATTGTACACATTCTATAAAGTGTTGTCCAATCCATTGAGGATGTAGTTCTTGGATAGAAAGTTTTCATGCTTCCATGCATCAACAGCTCCTAGGTTGGTAATGTCAGTCTCACCCTCATCTAGCACTAGGGCAGTCTCAGTTAGGAACTTATTCATATTCAGAGTTGTAAGGTAGAACATCATTTTTTGTTGCCACCTTTTAAATTTCGCCCCATTAAATTTTTCGGGCTTCTCCCCATAACTAACGGAAACATTAGGCAAAGTAGTACTTGTACTTGCCATTCGTCTGTTATATATTAAATATACAGACCACGAGTCAATTTACAGTAATAAAATAACAACAATAATATTTAAATAATTAAAACTATAGTATAAGAGAATCCGTATTAAGATTGTTGTCCAAAATATGATCTAAGTATACCATATACTATAATATTATTCATTTAAATATTATGTAAAAATATAATGTTTATATATATATATATATTCTTATAATATATAGTTTAATATAATAAAATGAAAATTATAAGATAAAAGAACTTGATTAAAAGTCAAGGGTAAAATTTGATTCTATATCCTTAAGACAGATTCGTCCCGCTATGGTGCTAACGGATTCAGTGGCGTATATCTCCTAAGATACAACGACTTGTCTTCCTTCGGTAGTAGCACTGTAAACCAAAGGAATAAGCGAACCGGCTCAGTGTAGTACTCTCTGACTCAAACTAACTGACTTAGGCTTGAACCTAAAGATTAGGGCTCGAACCCATAGACACTTATAAAAGAAGAGAGAGGAAGAAGTTAATCCAAAAAGAGAAGAATGATTTCTGAATTTGGTGTGTTTAGCAAATGACCCCAAAGGGGGTATTTATAGGTAGCAAAGTTCCTTTTTGGGTATGAGTGCAACCATGATTCATGTTGGTTCAGTACCAGTTGCAACCTTTTGAAAACAGATGCAACTCTTTGGGAAACAGATGCAACCCTTTGGAGATAACCAAAAAACTATTTTTTGGTTTTTTTTTTTTTTTTAATAAACAGGCCTAGCCCAATTCGGTGATCTGAATAAGCCCACCAAACACAGGTCCAAATTCTAATTCTGTTTAATAAAAAATTAATCGAATTTCAGAATCAAGCCCAGCCCCAGCCTAAGCCCAAGCCGGACCGGGTTGGGTCGTGCTGGCGAAGTACACTCATATGGTAAACGATTTGGACCCAAGCTTGCCTAGGTCCTCCCCCCCTTAAAAACTTAGGTGCCCTTACTAGGCTTATTTATATTTCAAATGGTTTTAACATTTTTCCAATGTGGGACAAGAATTTCTCACATTTTGCAAACCCATTTAGGTTTATCAAACACCTCACTTTAGAGCTAATTTCTCTTTCATTCGGAAACAGATTTGAGAAAGTAAATATACCACGTTTATCTCATTGCAGAGAGGAACGTGTTTGTCTATAGATCCGCAAAAATATCTTAGCGAAATCTACTCTAAATTTCATCCAATGTTTCGGTTTTATATGCCCCGTTTCCAACACTAATACTCCGAATCCACCACAACCATCGAAAAATAATGAAGACACCCAATTCACACGCTCTGCATCATCACTGGAATCTCCCACGCGCCATCAGCTACTCATAAACAAGTTATCTTTCCGTCTGGATAACACCGTACCACCGCTGTATCGATCGACGACCTTCCTCTGCTCCGTCGGCTCCACTCCATCGAGTCCTCCTTCAGACTACCACGTCATCTTTATTTCTCGACTTTTCCGATCAAACTCCTGCGGTAACTCAATCCTCATCGTTCAAATGTTGAGTCCTACAATTTCTTCAGTAAATAAATGGAATTAATGAAGACACACATCAAAGATGGTGTAAGAAAATCGTTTGGGGCTCAATCCACTCTTTCAATTTAAGATTTATATATATATATATTATATACGCGCGTGTGTATGTATATATATAGAATTTAGGGTTTGGTGAATTTGGTTTAGATGGATTTTTTATTTCCATTTTTCTCTTTAAATCTTCCATTGATGCTTACAAACACAATGATTCTCACAAACTCACAAATTAGGGTTATATATATACTATATGTATTATATATACGTATATAATTTAGGCATGTGTTTGGGATGGGTGCTGTGGTGGGATGGGTGCTGTGGTGGCAGTGGTTGTGGTGTGGGGTCTGTTTGGTATGCGTATATGATTTGGCCTGTAAATGTGCGTTATGTCTGGTGCTGTGGCGATGGTGTCTGGTGTTGTGGTGGTGGTGGTGGTTGTGTTGTCTTAGTTTCCTAGTGAAATGGCATTTGTTAGGAAGGTTGAATGGTCATTTCACGAGTGCTTGTTGATAAGTCAAAAGGGCAAGTTGGTCATTCTTTGTTACTACAATAGTATGGAGGGAGTGTCCATGCACATTTTTAAAACTTTAAGGGATGTTAATGAAAAAAAGTTGTTGACCATCTATTTAATAACTTTGACCGGAACTTTAGAGGATGTTAGTACAATTTATTCCTTATTTTAAGAGGAGCTTGAGCCAAGGACCCCTAAATCTAAGGAGGACTTTTAAAAGTCAAAAGGCGTTACCTCTAACATTGGTAACTTTTAAATTCTTTAACTACACTTTAGGTTTGGAAAAATAAAATACCAACTCTTGAAGATTTAATCTGAAGTTTGATCCTCTCGAGTGGGTTATATTGCAGGCAACTCACAACACGTGTAAGCACGCACACGTTTATGTGCCATGAGTCATTCGATGTCATATAATCAGGAATTTCATGTTAAGGGGTACAGTATAAAATAAATAAGAAAAAATATCAATCAACATTGACAAATATAAATAGTTCAATTCAAGAGGCAAAATGATATGCTAATAAAATGAATATTATAAGAGAGATATATTTGGTAAATATGGGAATTAAAATATTGATGGATAATATTTTCATTTATTACTACGACACGAGAGAAATTTGGAAATTAAAAGTTTCGTAGAAGCTATATAAATTTATATATGTGAGTGTGTGCGTGTAAAATATATAAAAATAAATATCTATATATATTATAGTAAGTGGGGCCAAACCAGGTTCAGGGGCATGTGGCCTCTAGCCTACATTCGTTCCGCCCTCATGTGGCCTCTAGCCTACATTCGTTCCGCACTTGAGTATAGCAGAACTTGCATTGTAATGGAGTCTCATAAATTATATTATCCAATGCACATGTATTTTATGGTGCACCCAAAAAAATGAAAATCAATTTGGTATCAAATTAGTATTGTAAGTGTGACAAAGTTCGACACGATCCATTAACACGACTTGAACACAATGCGAACGAATTTGAGTTGATTTTAATAACATTTGGGTCGTACACAGGTCGACTTGAATAATTCGTTTAATATCGTGTCGTATTATAATTGAAGTAATCAACTCGTTTAGCTAAACATGTTTCATAATCGTGTTGATTAGACATAATTACCATGGATAGTTAGGTCACTTCAACATTAAGCCTAACAAAAATATACATTGCTCTTGTATTAGAGACTATTTAACAATATGGTTGGAATATTGAGCCTTATACTTTTTATAGTTTTTATTGTTTGATGAGTATTATAAATAATCTAAATATGTTTATGTTAATATTATTTAATGGGTTATATTTGAGTTTACGAGTTTAGTAAAATAATTTTAGAATGATGCGATAATCACACATAAACACTAATTGGCAGTGAGAGAAATTTAATCTGTCATTGTTAACTGGTGCGAGGAAGTACATTGTATGGTTCATGTGAAAAGATCAGACTACCCACTTTGGGTTGGACGGCCCATTATTAAAAGTGGGTCATGGTAAGTTAGTGTTCGTAATTTAAACGGAGCTATTCAGTAGGCCCATGCCTCCACACCCATAAAATGCGTTAGGTTCAAGTCGAGTGAAATGGATCCAAATGTATATGGTTTCCATGACTCCACTGGGTTCACTTAATTACCAAAAAAGAAATATAAATATGTTTCTATTTTATTACTAGTATTTTTCATTTATTATTCCCCAATATTATTAGTATATTGCCATTTGGTATACGAGTAATAAAGTTGGATTTATTAGTTTCATATATTAGCTGATCTGTCAACAGTGTTCAATTATTCTAACGAATACAAATGTGAGGTGAAACATGCAGGAAAGGAACCTTTCTCCGAACATTTTGTGATGACTGATCAAAGATATTTGTGTGTGCGTGTGTGTGTGTGTGAGAGAGAGAGAGAAAGAGAGAGGAATTTCAAGAGACCAGATTCTTGGAGATTTTGATGTGCAAAAGGGGAACACGAACGGCCCTTTTGTCTGAGATTCTTTACCAATGTGCAAAAGGTTGCAGGTTTGAAGTCTCCCTATATATATATATTTTTTTTTTTTTTTTTTTTTTTTTGTAACATACAAATAGCATCAAATTTAGATTACTCAATAATTCAACACGCACAACCAAGAAAAAAAAAAAAAATCACAACCGAGCAAATATGCTGATGTGATGTCTCAATTATAGGACTGGGAACTCATGATATTCGGGACTTTTCCTGTTGGATATCATATCAATCAGAGTCTAACATATATAAAAGGCTTAAAAGTTTACTGTCATTAGAAACGATAATACTTAATTATTTTTGCTCTCTATCATATTTAAATATCACCTTTAAATAACAATAAAGTTTTTTTCCAGATTAAACTCAAAAGTATATTTTTGTTTTGTTCAATTATATACATAAATAATGAAATTTCAGACATATAACACCAAAGGGACGGACCCTTAAAATAAGGTGTGGAAGAATAATAAAATCTTTTATAAAATTTTGAAGGGTAATAGTAGTATTCTATGAGTATATAGTTGGAAATGAGTAAATTAGTAGGATATATTAATTAAAAAAAAAAAAATCATTTTTTAAGTGGTTAGTGTTTGTGTTGGAGTTTTGCTAATGAGTTGTGTTAGGTTTTTTATTTTTGAAAATAATAAAAAAGAAAAAGAAAAAAGACACCTCAAAGTTCAAACTCTTCCTCAATGGATGATAAGTTGATAAAAACATAGACTCCATGCACGAGACAGGTTGCCTATGTTGACCCTATCTACGTGGCCCTTTTTTCTCCTTTTTTTCCGAGAAAATATCAAGTGAAAGACAAAATAAAATAATGCAATTGGAAATAAACTTGCACGAGCATTTTGACCAAAAAAGAAAAAAAGAAAAAAACATCACTACATTGATTAACATTTGTATAAAAACATCACTACATTGATTAACATTTGTATAATACGCACATATTGAGAAAGGATTTAAATTCAAAGGATAATAGAAAACTGCAAGTACTTAAGCACCTATTTCTAAATCGTGATTTCAGATCGATCCAGGCTCTGTACCTCCATCAGAATTTTCATATTAGCTAGTATCATACCACTACCTTTGCCCAAAAATCTCCCACAACATTCAAGACGGTGAGACGGCCATTGTCACCAATGAAGATGAGTGAGCTCCAGATTATGGTAGAGACCCTACAAAATGTAAGAAAAAAAATATATATTTACTTATGTGAGTACTTAACTAATGCGCGCGCGCGTGTATATATATATATATATATATATATATATATATATATATATATATATATATATATTATTCTTTTTCTCTTCAGATTTGGCATACTTGCAAGGTGTTGGGATGATGGGTTAGGAGCATTTTCGAGCTGCTTTGACTTGTGTTCTTCATTAGGCTGCTGAGACTTTCGTCGTCGACGGTTGTGATCCGCCAATTTTCTCCGGCAGCTTCGTTTTCCATTGTCGAATTCTGGTAGGACGTGAAACCTGTTTGGTGGTGTTTTTTAATTCACAAAAAATAATAAATAAAACTCTCCATATAGATTGTTTAACCAAACAAATCAGTTATATATAAGTACTGTCGATTAATTAATAATAATTTCATACTGTACTAAGTAAATAACTGGCAAACAGCAATAGCTCTTCTTTTCTTTTAATGATATAAAGATTTACGGAAGAAAATAAATAAATAAACTAACTTCTGCTGCTATATATATATATATATATATACACTACGTAGTAAAATGAAACACAATTCACGGACAAAAATGCCCTCGGATCATCCATGTACGGCCTCAAATTAACTCTGCGGCATGATCTAAGGGTATTTCAGTCATTTCATGGTTACACGTTCTCTCCCGCAATTGACGGAGAGAGAAGATAGTTGTCTGGTACTTCATCCCTCCATCCGTCGCCTGGGATTGAAAATATGAATGCATGGAGAGGGCGTTTAGGTAATTTAGCTACCTGCTGCACTTTTGGCAGAATCGCTGAGTCAACCCGGCGGCGAAGACGGTGGTCGCTTTGGAGTGAAACTCGCAGACCTTGTGACGGCGGTGGTAGTTCTTTGCATGGGTCAGATCGGCATTGCAGCCGTCAACCTGACACCTCGGCGAGTTGGCCTCGACCGGCCTGAACCGGCCGTACACCCGGTCCACGAACTCGTCCTCCTCCGTGGAGAAATACGTCCAGCCCCCCAAATCCAACCCAATCCTCGCCGTGAAATCGAACCCTCCACCCGGTTCACTCTTCGGCACACTCGCTCCGAAAGATGGTCCGCCGGTGTGTTCGAGTGACAGCATCGCCGGAGCATGAACTGGGTACGACATGCTGCTGCTGCTGCAGAGGCATGGATCATAGAGAGTGTGCAAATGGGTGTGAGTGTGTGGTTGATGAAAATGTTGGTGGGTTTGAGCTGCGAACCCACTTGGACTGAGTAGGGGTTCGTTGAAAGATTGGCTGTAGTGATCGAACATGTGATGAGTTTGGCCGGAATCTTGGGTGGGTTCGCAATCACCGGAGAGCACGATTGGTGATGGATTGATACATCGGTAGTCCAACATTGCCACAACTTGGTCATAAAAAAAATAAAAAAATCCACTTCAGGAGTAATAACTAATATGTACGTGTATAATATATAGAGAGAGAGCAAGTAAAAAAAAAAATCAGTGTGACAATGTCTTGAAATGGAACAAAACATTTACTCCGTATAACATTAAGAGTTGTGATACCGAGTTTTACTCTCATTTGAATCCAATTATATTTACGTCAATGGAGATATTATTATTGTAACATTATTTTTTACTCACGTAAAATAACCGGCTTAACTAACCTAGTATTTTCTAAACATTTTAATGCACTCATCAAATTTTCTCTAATGAGACAATTACATTGAATACAAATCATTTCAAGCATGAATGTCATTAATCAGTAATATTAATTAATGTGGTGTAACCTTTTTGGCCAATAATTAGGAAGAAGTAGAATAAATAAACTTGGAAGATAGCAAATGTTAGCAGTCTGTGTGTAAAAAACCGAAGATTTCTATCGAAAAGAACACCGAACTTGACGTGGCCAAAGCCACGTCAGATAATTTCATTACACGTAAGACGCTAACTCATTTTTCTCTCTCTTCCTCTTCGTTTCTCTCTCATGTTCTTCATCAATTCTTCTTATCTATCATCTTTCTTGAAATCTAGTGGTTAAATTTTTCCAAATTAATTATAGTTTGTGACTGGTCCAAACGTTTGGATGGAACGTATACACATATCAAAGTTTCTATTTGAGTTTCATGAATACAAAATTTGAAGGACAGAAACAATAGTTGTAGTTTTTTTTTTTTTTTTTTTTTTTTTGTACCTTCTACATTGGCAAAACATGGAAATTTTAATTTTTTTTTATCTTCAATTTTGCAAAATCAAAAGAAGAAACACAAAAATAGAATCAATTTGTGACGGCCCAAGTTTTTCAACCTTGTGCGTCAGTGATGACTCGAAAGTTGACCCGATAACGGATCCGAAATGCAGAAGTAAAAGATGAAACCATAGTCCTTTGAGATATAAATCATCTCTAAGACACTAATGTGACATTCCATAAAATCACGGAACTTAAGGAGAGCGAAAGAGGAAACTAGAGTTAAAACGGGTTAAATCCGTTAATTAAGGGCAAAATGGTCAATTCTTAATTAAAAGGAGAAAATTGACTCTAAATAAGTCAAACAAGGTGAATACAACTTAATCTAATCATTTCACAACATTTCAAGAGGTTCCAAGAACATTGGCCAAGAATCCCACAAAAATGCCCTTTCCCGGTTTAAGCAAAAATTGACCATACCTTACTAAAACATGAATAACTCCTACTATGATTGGAATCTGAAAATGGCATTAGTACCATTGGAAAACTGACTCAAAATTCTTGAGTTTAGGCTTAAGAATCACCCCATTTGGATTAGAAACGAAGAAGTTATGACCATTTGAAGTTGGAACTTTAGTGCTGAAACATAACAGAGAGGCTGTGTGAATGCAAGCTATTTTGGTTGACCGAAATAAAGTTTCGGACGACCGAACTGGACATAATTTTGCTGAAAACATGTTTTTTGAGAGGAGGTTGTTTCAGTAGACCGAAATAGAATTTCGGTCGACCGAAATGACCCTGAACAGTGCCAAAGCCTACTGGAATAAGTGATTTACTGTACAAAGAATTTTTCAAAAGTCATCGGTTGACCGAAATGGAGTTTCGGACTACCAAAACACCTCGGAAAGCTGCTGTAAAACCTGCTATATGCCAAATGTGTTGCGGTTTAACCCATGCTTCAAATCCCCTCACGAATTGGTTCAAAAATGAAAGTTTAAAATTGATTTTCAATGAGATTTGAGTATGTGAGCATGTCAACAACCTTTAAATGAATAAATAGATGTATTACAACAACTTATGGCCTTATACATGTCCATTACAAGAATTTCATATGTCAAACCTCCAAAGTTGGTTAAAATGCATTTTAAAGCAAAAGTTTGACACCAGAATACAAGTACAAAAGTAGACATGCTTCTAATGTCAAAAGTAAATACTTAAGTATCTTTACACATCAAGGAAGTTACATTAGCTTCCAAAATACCATACACCCATGGTATGTAAAAATGTAACATCAAAAGTAAAGTATGCTAAACATTTGCATGTTAATATACAAAAATACTTCAAATTGCTCATAAGCCTCTAAGGATAATGAGCATCCAAGAACATAGTCTCTTTACCTATAAAATAACCCAAATCACTAGGATGAGTAATCAAGTTAGTCGTAGGAAGAAGTATAGGCGTATATCCTAAAGTTTCAATAACATTGTATGATCAATATAGACGAATATAAGGTAGCATTCCACTTAACGTCTATGTTCAAGGTATTCTAAGGGATCATCTTAAGCTAACTTAAATGATTCTTTAACAACACATATCAATATCAACATACTTAACAACATCAATTCGCCAATAGCAAAACTTACAAGTTACAATTAAGCATTGGTTATCAACTTGGAATTGAATGCGAAATCAATTAGTGGAAAACTTGGACATCACGTCTCGGACTAAACCAAGATCAAAATGGTTATTCCGGGCATTAACCCGCTGGGAAGATCACCCTAGTGTGCACTATCTCAATTGGGGAGAACTCATACCTCCCGCACTAGAGCTAAACTCTAACCATATCACTTGTAACAATGTCCCAAGAGAATCCAAAACCATAATCAAGTTCAAAACTCATACACTATAATGAAGGCATATAAACCACCTTCCATGCACAAGTATTTTGAAACCACACAAATCACGTTTTAGGGTTCCAATTCTAAAATGACATACTAAATGACAAGTCCTCATTATGATATTATGCACAATACAATACCACCAATTTATCAATTTAAACCATGCCTTAACAATAAGCTTTATACACTAATTCTTAACATTTTAGCAATAAGCTTCTAAAATAATCACAATTTGTCATCAACAAGATTATAGAATTATCACCACCATAAATATACCAATTCAAGTCAATAGGAATTGTATATAACATTAATAATTCTACAAGAATTCTATATCACTACCACATATGAAAATACTAGAATTTAGCATACTACTAAATTATATAATCTTTCTACACATGGTATATACATATCATACATGCTTAAATCAATAAATCCTAAGTCAAAAAGTGAGGGTTTCCTATAATATGCAAGACTATCATATTAAAAGCATGTACACAATATATATTAAACCTTAAAGGATTATAAAATACTTAAAATATAAACATACTACCACTCCTACCTCAATAGAGAATTAAATCTCTATAATCCAAGTAACCAAGCTTAAAATAGGAAAACAAAACAAGGGTTTTAAAGAGGAGAGCAAGAGGAAACTTTTGTCTCCTAAGGTTTTAAGTCTAAGGTAAGTGGAAGGAGATCAAAATGAAGAAATAAGTTATTAACCAAGATTTTCTTCAATGGTGGCTAGGTTTAGGGTTATGAAGAACAAATGAAATGAAAAAGATAAAGTGTAAAATAGTGAGTGAAAGGTCTAGAAATCCTCCACTCACTATGTGTTCTTACACTACCTCACACACACACATAATGCAAGACTAGATGGTGAACTTACACTTGTCACAAATCCAAGGCTCCTTCCTAGGCTTAATCCTAAGCCTACACTTGTCAACCATCTAAGTCAACAAGTGCACCAATCCTAGGCCAACAAGTGGGTGGATCTCCACCCTCCAAATGTCAAGAGATTATGTGTCCAAGTCTCCCTACCCAAATGCAAACAAGTGGCACCATGAGAATGTGACACTTGTCACATTTTCCAAAATTTGCAAAAAAATCCTTTTTCAAAATATCTTCCAAATTAAATTGCAAAAAGGTCCCTAAGACGAAAAATAATTATTTTTCTTAATTACACTAAAACCCCAAAATCAAGAATAATTACAATAAAGTATGCATCCATACCCTTTACGAAAAAGTAAGCAACTAGAATGTATTTTCTACAAAAGTAAAAATACAATTAGCATGGAAATCAAATATCATGGATGCATGCAAAACTAGAATTAAATTCGAGCACAAAAAGTGACGTTATGTAAGGAAAAAAGAAAAACGGGAAAAAGACGAAATAAGGAAAAGACAAAATAGGAAAAAGACGAAAAAAAAAATCACCGAAAAAGGAAAAAAATGAGGAAAATGACCGGGTCATTACACAATTGAGATAATATTGAATAAAGAAGGAAAACCTAGAATTAGAGAAAACGAGGAGAGAGAAACGAAGAGGTATCTCACGCGTTTATATTTGTAGGAAATAATCTGACGTGGCCAAGCCACGTTAAGTTCGATCTCTCATTCTGTTGTTTGGTTCGGTTCTCATATTATTTTCCATAATAAAAACAAGGATACCTGATAACACCGAAAAGGAGAAGAGAGGATAACCACATCTGTAACATTATAATAATAATAACACAAAGGCATACTACTTTCCATTTAGGAAAGTACTTATTATTATTATTATTATTATTATTATTATTATTATTATTAATAGAGGCTTTTGATAAGATAATTGTTTTTAATTTTAAAAAAAGTGAAATATTGGAGTACTTTGTAATACTAAAAATATTACTTCCGTAAAAATAAATAAAAATATTAATACCACATAGATGCAACTAATGATAAGCAAATGTTTTTTCAACTTCCGTAGCATATCGCTACTCTTCTATAAATTGAAATGATAAATTTATTTGTTTTATTCTATGGTGTCATGGTTCGCAGTCGCAGTATCGTTTGCGTTATCGATCGCAGTATAACGAATTCAGACGAATATCAGTATAAATCAATCGAATCGACTGGTTCATGGAAGTGTGTAACGGCATCGAACCCTTAAAATAGAATTACGAATTGCAAATACGTGGAACCATGTATGGTGTAAACTTTCATGATTTATTCCATTTTAAACAATGATTAGTGTAAAATTAAATTTAGAAATAATTACTGTAAAGTGACTTTGAGAAAGAAAAAAAAAAAAAAAAAAAAAAATTAAGGACTTCGTATAAATTGAGAGTTCTTGCATTATACTAAAAACAAAAGTATTTGTAATTTGGGATTCCCGACCCTCAGTCATCATTAGTTATAAATATTCATAATAATTATACAATTAGAAGTATATTTTTCATTCTTTTTCAAGATCAAATTATAGTCGTATTACAAAAGAAAAAAAAAAAAGAGAGAGAGATGGCCGCATTTGGTTAAATTGCCGAGAGTTAGGTTGACTCTCAGTGTGGAATGTTTCACTCACAGAGAAAAGAATTATGTAGTGAGAGGACTGTTGCAGAGAGAGACCGTTGAAATTTTATTTTATTTTTTATTTTTTTATTTTTTATGACTTAACCACAAGGCAATTTTTGCACGACTTAACCACAACTCAATGAGAATTGGTAGCATATAATTATAAATTGTAGGGTGAGTGACCATTCCTATCAAGACAAATGAAAGGCTGTCAATTGCTGATCAAGTAACAACACATTATTATATCAACTTCCCTACCTTTGTCACATCATCCTTCCAAAATTTGATGTCAACTACCAAAAGCTTGCCCCTTGCATTACAACGCACCAACCTTGTCTTGCTATTGATGAGACATGGGCCATAACTTGAAAATAGAGAGAAAAATAATAATAATATAACTCCTAAAATCTGAAAATAATAGATAATAATATACTCTTGGATCAAAGTTGATAGTAAATTTATCAAACTTTACAGAAAACAAAATACTAATAAATTTCAGTCCGCCGTCTTCAATGCTCCCTTGGTTACTTTCATCACTAAAAGTTGTTAAATGGATTACCTGTGTCTGCAATAGGAAAGAGGTCGTTATGATTTTCCAAGAAATGGTTGAACAATACATACATATATCAACCAACAATGCACAATTTCTTTAATTCCCACCAAATTTAAATGCAATCAGGGTTATCAAAAGAAGCAGATCAGTGCTTTGCCTGCCGAAAAAGCAATTGAGACATATGCCAAAAATATATGCAAAGAAGAATATTGTCATTCCTGTGGCTTTTAATGGTGTACAAGTAAACACATCTCAATCACCTAGCGAGGAGCTCATTGAGAAAAATAAGAAGGCGTGAAATCCATGTGTATTCTAAATCTTTTCTCACCATCTCAATGAGAGACATCACAATAAAAAGGGAAGGAAGTGACTAAAAAAAACTAGCATTTTTATAAGGGATGACATCCTATCAAGGCAAAGACACTGAACAACATCTTCAACTGATTGAGCAGCCGCCCACAAAATTCTGAACAACTCAAGAGGCAGTACAAACTAAATTGGCCCATGACCTGTGATGACCCTTGTGTAACACTGTTTGAATAAGAAGAAAATAAAACATTGAGAAGGAAAGAAGAAACAGATGAAGGGCTATAATAAGTGTTCATACACCAAGGTGTCATACTTGGAAAGGGGATACGTGCAGGAGGAAGCAACTTGACACTCATAGAAATATACCATAAAATGTTTAATGTTACCTCTGTCTACAAAATGTTGACATAAGATCAGGGTTCTAAAAGTATACTCAAATTAGAATTCATGTTCAAATAAACCCAACATAAGTTATGCCGGCTGTTAAGCTACCTAAGGCAACCCTCCACCTTTTGAACAAAAATGGTTATATTTTATATGAGAAAGAGATCTGTTATGTTTGGACTTTCTCTCAGTTTGACTCGCATTAAATCCACAATTAAACATATGAATGGACATTGTAGAAAAACAAAATTACTATGATTGAGGTCCTCAAATACTTTTCTCAATGAGACCTGAGGTGTTTACTCTTAGTTCAGCATGCATAACTTACGTTGGTTTGTCTGTTAAGGTCACTAGAGATCTGAGAACACCAGGACTGATCTTATCACCAAGAACACCGCTTTCTGAAATCAAGAAGGACTTTTCTTTTACATAGCTTTGCAGCTTCTTTGAATCAAAATCAAGCCGTTCTTGATCTGCAATACATCATGGACATATATAAGTAGCCACATTAAAGCTATAAAAAAATTGTAATTATAGGATGAAAATTCCTACTGACCAGACAGAACCGAGAGGCTCGGCAAGGACATCACAGGACCTGGGCATTTTAAGGCCCGATCAATTTACAGCTAGATCTTGGGACAAGTGATTGAAGCACGGCCCAACCAGCCCTCCCAATGATTACGCAACATTATTTATAAATATATTTCATATTAAATATTCTACTATATGAAAAATATAAAACCCCATTGAAGTAAGAAATAAAGTTTTAAAGTTTAAAATGCAGCTCCATACCATCTATGCTATCATACTTTTGATGTTAGGCTGGATCAGATCAGAGCCTTAAAATATTTCTAATGGCCAGGCTTGGGTTTGGTATTTTAGGCTTGAGATGGAGCTGGGTCACTCATTTTGCCATTCCATAACGATGGCCTGCCTGGCCTGGCACCACTCTTATAGTTATGCAACTGGCTATTACCAAGTTTAATAAAGTATTGGCAAGTAAACAGTTTTGGACCTGAGCATACAACAAATTTAGAAGTGCCATAGCATTTTGCCAAATATTACAAAATAATTTTGGATATGGGTGCAACTCAGATGGATGAGGCGGGTTGAAGCGTCAACCCCAGCTCGATGTGAGGTATAATAAATGTTGCTGTCCAAGCCCGAGACCACCCCAAACTCCAACCCACCTGAGTGACCTAACCATAGCTAAACCCAAGCAGATTAAGTTTGGGTTAGCCTCAAGTTGATACCAGTTGGTCGGGTAGGGTCTTTTAAGGTTGAAAACATAAAAAGAACGAATAAACAGCGTCTCAGATCACTAGTTTTCATAAAATAAAACAAAATAAAAATGAGAAATTCATACTATACAGAGCAATTGAAGAAAAAACCGTAGTCACAATGGGGATGGAAAGTCTTTGTGCAGTAATCGCAAGATGGGTGGAAGAGAAAGATATGTATTCGCCAACTTTGGATAAATTTGCCGGCAAGCCAAGATTGAGAAATGTTGTGTGATGCAAAATATCATGAAATATAAATATCATGTTAGAAAGAAAAGGCTCCAAAAGAAAACCTTTCTCCAAAATGGTATGAGCAGCATGAAATGGAATACTAGCAAAGCCATCAGTTCCAGGGAACATCATCCAAGTGTTCTCCTTCGAATCATGGTTGCCACAAGTTGCACACAACTCCTTCACTAGAGGCCTCGACTCAGGCCCCTCAATCTCCTTCATTATAGACTCAAAAGGGGATGGAACACTTGTTTTTGTTGTCCGTGCCCTCTTCCTTAGGGCTGTCAGAGCTTCTCTGTTCCCATTCCTCACTCTATCATTCTCAACCAGCTACATTCAAATTATGCAATTAGAAAAAGTATTAAGCAAATGATTTAGTATGGTTATAAGGTTAGGATTTCAACCACCTGGTGTCTAGCTAAAAGGAGATTTTCGGCTTCTGTTTCAACCTCAATTAAACTTTCCCGGTATTGTATCATAGAATCATCCATTTAGATCTTTTACATACATCACCTGAACAATCATAGAAACAATCTTTCAATTTGCATTTGCTGTGAGAATAAGATATGAATATTTGAAAATTTTATACCGGACTTTATATGTAACCTACACAACATAAAAAGGAGATTTTTATACCGGACTTTATATGTAACCTAAAAGGAGAATTTTTCTTTTTTTTTTTTCTTTTTTTTTTTTTTTTTTTTTTTTTTTTTTAAGCACTTTATATGTATCCTACACAACATAGAAATCATATGAATAAGTACCCATATTAGAGTCTAATGCCTTGTATGTAAATATCTTCATAGTTCAAGACAAACTTTAAACTTGAACATGAATCTAGTACTTTTCAAACACTCTGGAATACTTGCCTTGAACATTAGCATAGAATTAGCTTGTATTATTATCAGTAGAAACACATAAATGTTTAAAATTTCCGGACCGTTGCTTAATGAATAAGTGAGATACACAATGAAGACAAATCACGTTAATTATGCTTCTAAATACATGTTCATATAACATACCCATTACGGGTCGTTTGGCAATGTTTGTTTTTGAGTTAAATGTTTAGTACTTCTGTTTACTAGTGTGCGCTTAACCGTTAATCTTCTGAAGACAGACAATGCTTGGTAACGTCTATTTGTTTCAAAAATTCTGTATAAAGATGACAAAAAAACATGTTTGGACTGCATTTCCGCATTTCTTTCGAAGTCAACCAATTTAAACCCCTATTTAACAGCAAGCTTCAACCATAATTGTTCCTTCCGATATATGACCATGGTACACACCAGTTTTTTGATAATTATACCGAATTTCTAACAATAATTGGTGCATTTCATTAGCTGAAACCAAACAATAGAACAAATAGAATCTCTATTAATCGATGCTTTTCATGACAAATTTGAGTAATATTTATATTTGTGGATGTGGGTGTGTGTAAATAAATAGAGATTTGCAGAGACGGGGGCAAGGTAGAAATTTAGGAATTCGATCTTACATGTATCGTCAGTGTGATTGCTTCGAGCTCCGACCACGGGTCTAATGTTAAGATCGACTTGGAACTTCACTCTGGCTCCGGCTGCTATTCAAACTCAACTAGAGAGCGAAACCGTGAGCAACCGAAGCTGCCGGCGGCCGAGTAATTGCTACAGATTCGTGACCAGGATGAGACAGAGCTACAGAACGCAAGTTAGGGTTTGTGAACGAAATGGATGGGCTCCATCTACGAATGTTGAAAGGGTTGCGGAGACGGATTACAGAGAAGAGAGAGATGGCAATAGCGATTTAGCAGGGAATGCCAATTTGGGGTTTCAATTAGGGTTTCTAATGCATTAAATAATGTTTAATAGTAATAAGGGCAAAATTGTCATGTTTAAATTACAGTGTCTATTTCACCGAAAAATTGAACGGAATAGTGGCACCTGTTTTTTTTTTTTTTTTTTGCAAAAAAATAAGAAAATAGTTTAGGAATTTATTGTAAAAATAAAAGTTTAGGGGCTTTTTGGAAGAGAATAAAGAACAGATTTTTTTTTTTACACTTTATTCGGAATAATAATACTGTAATATTATTCGGAACAGATTTTTTTTTTTTTTTTTTTTTCGCCTCGCTTTTCAATTTGGATGTGTTGTTAGCAAAGGGAACCATAATTATTTACAGAGAATTATTTTTACACGGATTTGTTGTTGGAACTTTCGTTTTTAATTGATCATTTATTTTATAAATAAATAAAGATTAAACAATGCATTACTATGAATATCACTATACTTTTTTAATATTTTATTAATAGCCAAATGGGACACATGTTTGAATTTATCCGCCTTAGACAAATAGTTACTCTCAAAATATTATTTTAATAGACATCAGGACATGTGTGTATTTTTAGTCCTTTTAGAGATGTGTACTTTTAGACCTTTTAATAATAATAAGTATAGGTGTAACAGTATTGCCCCAGTTATATTGGATTTGGATGTCGAAGTTAACCGACACTGGTTAACAGATGGTAATGAAACAAATCTTGAAAAAAATAAAAATCTTACTGTTTGGTTTTTTTTTTTTTTAAATAAAACAAATATACACCCATTATTTATTTTATTTTTAGCATGGCAAAGGCGCAAAAGCAAGTCATCAATGGTAGTAAAGAGATAAAAGTCAAACCAGATAAAAGCATATAAACTGTGAATCAAAACAAGAAAAGAAATGAAGAACAAGACTCCAAATTTATTAAGAACAAGAGTCAAAGCTCTGGAACGAAAACTACTAAAGGAGAAGAGCAGCAACAAGAATGACTTAAAGGTCTAGCCATCGTCAAGGCAACAACTCCAAAGTTACATTCACAAGGCGCCTCCGACAGGAGAAAAATCAAGGCAACAACTCTAAAACTACATCCACAAAGCACCTCCGACAAGGGAAAAATCACCATAACCCGCACAAGATCAAATCAAGTCAGAAACAACCAAAACCGATATAGAGTAGAGATCTAGTCGGAGAGAAAACAATAGATCCACCAATACAAACCGAAAACAAGCCACACATAAACAGATCTAACTGAACAAAAATAAAAATTGCGTATAAAACACCAACAGAACGAATTTATTGACACACACTGAGTTTATTGAAGCTGTGAGAGGCAAAAACGGCACCTCTCCACTCCCATGGAAGGGAGCAGAGCGAAAAACAGAGGGGAAGAAGGTTAGGGAGAAAGCATTCAGTTATCTGCAAACAATTTACCCTGCTATTTTCGAAGTACACCCATTATTTAACTACCCCCAATCGAACAATTAGAACTAATGAAGATAATCAAATGCATCATATAAAAGATAATGCTCCCTTCCAAAAACAAAAAAAAAAAAAAAGACTACGGAGTGCTCAATCTAGTTATTATTATTATTATATTTTTCCTGTCTAAACAAGCTAGTTATTTATACACTCTAAATATATTAAAGCCAAACTTTTTCAAAAATAAGCTGGCTTCCTTTTCTAAAATACTGACTTTTTCAAAGCTCTTCCTTTGAAGTGCTTTTTAACTGCTAGAACAAAAAAAAAGAAAAAAAAAGAAAAAAAAAAAAGAAATATTAGAATGCGAAAGCTACTACCATTAACATCACAAAGCCCATGAAGGAAATATCTAAATACATTGTTCTTAAGAACAATGTACACGAAATTTCAACAAGTAGCTTGAAATATACATATAGCAATCAAAAGATTATCATCAACTTCTAAGCCGTAGCTTTACCATTTCGGCTAAGTGAATTCATCAAAAGGAAAACCGACATTGTCTCCCAAAAAGCTAACTGAATAGCAAGTACTTCATATCTTGGATCAGTCTGCAAAGAGCAAGACAATCAGATAATCTGTGTTTACTGCCTTAGAAAAAAGAGTTGATTGACTTTATTACCGAAAAAAAGAGTTGATTATTTGGAATAAAAATAGAGCAGTTAAATTGTACCTCCAACCAATGGAACACTAATCAGCATCCAAGGGAGTAACATCTTTCTGCACAATCTGCTGTCACAAAATTCCTTTAGGTCATTGAGATAAATGTAGTGGAAAAGTTGTCATAAACTAATAATAACAGATCTCCAAAATTTCTCATATTCTCTAATGTAAATCATGTCATTCAAAAATTTAACCAATGTCTACAGGAATGTTAACCCTTCTGCCCTCAGAATTTAATTCTACTCTCGGATACCGTTGTGGTTGGAAGAGCAGTCCATGAATGAGAAAAAAAAGTGAATTACAATGTTGTAGACAATGCAGTATTATAAATTAACAATGTAGCCATAGAAATTGCTTACGTCAATCAAATGGGTTCAATAGGAATATTCTATGCTGCCTTTTGGGACGCTGATTGTAGAAACTTGATGGTTAGTGATTTAGTTTTAGAATATATATATAATTGCACCCTCAGTTTGAACGCATAACATTTATATGGAGAAAGAAAGCTCTCCCAAACAATTGCTGCCTCACACCAACACAATGCAAATTTACAACAGCCAAACAACTACATTTCATAGAAGTGAAGATTAAAAATGAAAGAGAACCACAAAATGATTGACCTCAAAATTTGCAAACACTACCTGTGATATGTATTCTTTAATTTTCTCACTAATTGATTCATCTAAAGCTCGCTCCGCCAGCTCATAAAACAAGGTATTGCCTTCAGGGCCATTGACTTTGTACTTCTGCAAATACCTATAGAACAGCATAGTGCTAGGTATAAGAAACTAGGTTCTATTTAGTGCACGAATTTGTTTCAATCAAAAGCACTGCATGTGAATAATCCACCCTATTTGGTGGTTCTAACCTTTGAAGAACAAGTGCCTCCAGAGCCTGCTTGATGTTTCCAAGGGCTGGATGGTTTTCATCAGTTTCACTTAATCCCAACCGCCTCAAATGATGCCAAAGACTTTCTGCAATGCATTCAGAACAACAAGGGTAGCTCTGCCATGTAAGATTCCCATGAGAAATAAAATGACATAACATGAAATAATGTTCCTTCAAATAAATCTAATATTTTAGATCGAGGATATAGCCTCATCAGGTGACAGTAAGTAGTAACCATCTGAATGTCACATTTTGCCAGGCATCCTTAAGAAATTTTTGCAAAGTGGGATGTCCAATAAACAGATGGTCGTGGTTTCAAAAAAGATTCAGGATATAACCAAGGAGTTGTCATATCATCTAAGGTGAAAAACAATAACTCTGATTCTTAGCCCCAAATTTCTCCATCCATACTGGAATTATGCTAAGAGTGAATTATTGCTTAATATGACAAAAAAACAGGGCAATCCATTTAGAAAGCATACCTTCAGGGATTTTGCCTCCAGCAAGGTGTATAATACTTATAACAACGAAAGTGAAACCAGTAAGATGCGATGTATTGACATCCTCAATATATTTTTTATACACACTTGCAGGTAGCTGACTTATGATCACATATGCTTTTGGATCTGCAACACCTGGATTACATTGTAAAAACCAAATTTAGAAAAGAAAAGAAAAAAGGAAGAAAGAAAACAATAGAAATATGTCCTCGCACTGAACACTATCTTAGATAGTGGCGCCCAGAATTCGTCTACAAAACAGTTGGTCAGTGGTTTCTCATAGAATGTATGGGATAATTTTATTATGGAATTGAAATAATTTATCAGTAAATCATTAAACAACTCCTATAAACAGCGGAACCAAGCCTAACCGTTGATGCATTACTTTTTCGAAGCAGTGCTACATTATCAAGGCAGTGTTCGTCTTAAAATGCAACTTTAACAAGGAAATTTTCTGTAAAACTAAGACTGACAAATCTTATGAATGGACTTGTCCAGATGGACTCCCTCTAAATTTTAAATTTAATTAACATGACCATGTATTTATCTTTTATAAGGGTATTTTCATCTTCATTTTATACCCTATGTTTTGACATCAACCAAAAGCAAGATCATATTTGAATGATGGTATATAATTTTGATTTGGACCTAACAATATTTGATCTGCACACTTGGTCCATATAAAACAAACAAATTTAATGTCATCGCAATGACTGAACTGAACCCCAAAAGCACAGCGGACAGAAAGGGTAACGTCTGTCTAGAATGGAAGCCACCACACCACACCAAGTAAACATACGAGTTTGTGCTACAACAGCAAGTCATATGAGCAGGAACGCAATCACTTGATGTTGATCACAACAATATGCACGTCATATAACTTTCTGTAACGCTTCAAAACAAAATGGATGTATGCAGTGTCATGTGGTGGCTTTCACAGCTTATACATGCTCCGGATCACTCTTTTTTATGATTTTTTTTAAATTAGTGATAGCTTCTCACTCTGTTGTGAAGTGCGACCCTGATTTGTTGATGAAGGACGAGCTCGTTGAAGCTCCCTCATTTCATACCCAAAAATGCTTGAGAGCTTTGCTTTGGCCCCATTGATCACAAAAGCAGGGAGTGCCCACTGCTGATAATTTTTAGTAACCAGTTGAGTAAGCTCCTCCCTTTTAATTGGGCACCCAGCATTATGTTGGGTTTTAAAAAGGACATAGCGAATCACTTCCGCAATAAGTTTGTCCTTCTCCTGTAGCAAGAATATTTTTCAAAATCAGACATGAAATTTATCCTGCTCATATCTGAAAATATAAATGAAAGTGAGGCATCATACACACCTCTTCAGAAATATCAAATTGAGAGCAATCCTCAGCAGCAGTTGCCATCCTGAAGCAAAGACATGCCATGGTATATATATTTACAAAACGTATAATGAACTCAACATGTCATCAATCTTATTGAAATTTCGAAACAATCCTAGAAACTATTTGTTGAAAAACTAAACAAACCATAAATTCATTGATTAGGTTGTAGCTTATTATTAACCACAATACAAAATCTACCACATAAAGCTGACACTCACCGAAGGAATTTCTTTCTTAATTTTAGTTTCAACACAAATAGGACAGTAAGATTTGTATTGTTGTAGCCAAAATGCCTAGGTGATTGCAGGTGATGGGCTTAATGCCTGCTCAGGTGCTCACGTAATAGTCCAAGAGACTGATAAAAAATAACAATAAAAAAAATCAGGTTCTCTTATACACATCTATTGGTAGGTAAGTCACTCACACACCCAATTTTGCCCCCAAAGGGACTCAAACCCTCAATCTTTCATTCGGAAGGATGAGAAGATGCCACTTGAGCTAGAGGAAAACATAAAATCAACAGCAGAACACAGAGTGAGACAATCACACAAGGACCTTTTTTTTAGCCTAGTTCGAACATGATTAGGACAGATGAGTTTTGTTTGTTGCCGCCAAAATGCCAGGTGATAGACCTACTTTCCTGCCCAGGTACTTACACGCCCAGGTGCTTACACAATAATCCGAGTGACTGTGTTCATTTTTGGTAAGTAGACCCACAATTGCCCTTAATGGGACTTAGAACCTCAACCTTCGATTTGGAAGGAGGAAGTGATACCACTTGAGCTAAAGGCTCAGTAGTATTAGGCTATCTTAATGCACCAAACTAGTTCAAAACTTTGTATTCCTGTCTGAAACTAGGAATTTTCTAAGGACAGAAATTCAAACAAGAGGAAGGGGGAACCAAGAAAAGGAAATTAATTTAGAAAATTGGAAAAATAGAAGAACACACTCTTCCTAGAAACACCATTGCCTTCAAGATAACCAAATGTTGCTTAAAAACACAATTTGTAATCAGCATTTGTCTTCAAATTCCAAAGATAAAGCAGTCCGATGCCAACTAGAGCATATAAGGAAAGGAAGCATGATTTCAACTTTGGCAAGAAATTTATGATGGTATGTCCAAATAGAAGTGACTGGCAAGCATAAGCCCCTTAAAATCCGAGCAAGTGTATATAAAACTATCTTCTTTAGCAAGTGTTAATTACAATGAATGTGCCATAATCCTTCACTCCTTAAATAAAATTGAAAATTGTGACTTCCAAATGCATTGCCCATATACAGTTTGTAAGTTACAAACCTAACATCTGAGCATCTGACTGAATTTTCAAACTATACAACAATAAGCATACAAATCACCTTAAAAACCTAATTTTTGTTTGGTTGCCAATAAAGGGTAGGCAAACAAGAGAACATAAAATTGTTAATTGTAAATTTGATTCTGGGTCTAGAAACCAAAAACCCCCCAATCAATTTGGCCTTGTAAGACCATAAGACTTAGTTAAGCCAGTATATCGTTCTACTAAAACCCAAAACAACAAGAATCATGAGATACCAAAAAATCGCTTTATTCTCTTCTCCTCCATTTTTCTGAGCAACTAATCAGAGGGTAAATGAAAACTCAGGTCAGAGAATCAAGAAGAGGCAAAACTCAAATAAAATAGGTAACTAAAGTGACCCAAAGCCAGATCAAATGGAATATGAAACAGTTGGATATATATATACACACACGCGCAAAAACCAGGGTAAATTTAGCTCCATTACCAATCAGTTTTAGCACAAAAACGAGAGAGAGAGAGAGGAAGGAGAGAATACCTCTACAGTTGTTTCGAAGCTGTAGCAGAGAGCAGAGAGCAGACAGGACATTGAAATCGCTTCCCGCCCACCCAAAAGTGTATGGTATACCAATTGTTCATACGCGTAATTATAGGTTAGGTTGGTAATTTCAAGTTAGGTTAACTTATTTTTTATTTTTTTTATTTTTTTATTTTTTGGCCTACAAAAATTTTCGAGTTATGTTAGGTCACATCTCTCATTCTAAATCGAGCACTGTTATACCGAGGCGGACGTCATGACAATTGTTACTACTTTTCCTTTAAAATAAGCACATTTAAAAAACCATAAAATATATTTATCGGTAACGAATTTTAAACCTAATTGTTAAAATTCAAATCAAAAGACCATAAAATAAATTTATACCATATAATTAAATATGTTAATTTAGTTTGACCGATTCATGTGATTTATTGTTAATGAATTTTACTACAAAATATTAACAGTGTTAATTTTGTATAATTTTTTTTTTAAAATAACTAGATTCACGCTTCAATATTTGTACACAATTATCACAAATTAATGAAAAACTCGTGATAAATCAAAAATTATAGTGAGATTGACCTCGTGACAGTATTACTCTAACTCAATTGAAAATTAATTAAAGATCATTTTAACTTTAACCTACTAATTGATGATATGGCATTATATAGATTTTAATGCCACGTGGAGCCAATTCATTGGCAGGTCTTCTTCTATAAGATTTAATGGGCTTGCATGCATTTGTTGAATTGTATAGTATTGCCAAAATTAGAGCTTCAATTTTGTTGCCTAACTATTTAATAGGTCATCATTAAACTGTGATTTTAGAAAGACAATATGATTCTAAATGTTCACATAGACTAAATCAGTTTTACCTTTCTATGATTCAAGAACCACTGATCATGCCAAAAGTGAACCAATCTGACAAAATTGTCAAAACAATTTTCAGAAAAGTGACCCAAACTGATAAAATTCTGTGACAATTTGGATTAGAGTAACATTTTTTTTTTCAAAAACAATAAAATTTGCACTCTGGTACAAGTATACGCCCAACAGTTCCGTATAACCCACCCACCCAAAAAGATAAATGAAAAAAGAGAGGAATAAACTCAGTTGACTTATGTACAGAATAAATGGCGGATCCTACAAAGGCTGAATCTCCAAATTACTGGATTCGGAATCTTTATCGGTGGAAGGTGCCAGAGACTCCTGGTTCATCACTTGAACTGTCATCTCTTGAACAGCCGGAGGATCCACTATTGTGGTCGTCGTGGAAGAACTATCAGTTAGATGTCCCTTCATCTCCCTGTGCTCCTGACACAAGGCGCACCAGTGCAGGCAGCAGTGGACCATGCACGGGTCACAGGGAGAGTCCTGCAATGAAGCAGCACCACAAAAGTCAATAAATAGCAAGCCATCACAAAAATTTGAAGCTCCATAACAAAGAAAGTGACACTGTATGGCTATTTCTGGGTGTCAAACCAATTTTCCGATTGATCCTGAGAAACTGAAAAGTTCAAGAGAATTGTTTTACAGCATACATATCTAGGAGAACTTGCCGCGAAACTCAAGGTAATGTCTTATTAGAAGGCATACACAAAAAGCAAGTAAAAAACACAGACACCAGAAGTATGAAAGCCCAAAACCAATTTTTCTTAATGCATGGCATCTCTAAATTCAGTTGTGCTGTGTGCTACTTGAGTTTAAAAGCAGCAGGAATTGAAAATAAAAGGAAAGGCAGCACTTACGACAGTAAACCTTCGAGGGAGTCATCTAGTAGATATCAAACTTCTATGTACAAGCACTTAACAAATCTTATAGCAGATGATGTACTGTCGAACGATTGTGTTATAAAATAAGCCGTTAAACAAACAAACTCACCCAATTTCCGCTATTCAGAATCAAGTATGCCTAGCGAACTAACTTTGAACCCCTTTTTTCCCATTTTCCTGCAAGTGATTACCAAGTTAATCATGGCATATTTTCCATTATGATGTGGTTGCTTAAGTTTCATGGGTCCCATGGAGAAACTAATCTGAGGTGACCAACTGTAAAGAATACACATTTGCAGACCAAGTCCCAAGTCAGGGCACACTCGAAAAAATTATGGCAGGACACGCACGATTTCATTAGGAATAAGTGCAGCTTAAACAACGAGAGAAAATACAATCATTGATAAGGACCATAGCATAATTCACAACCATGAATTGTTGGCACATCAGATTCCCTATCCATTAAAAGTATTTATAGATAACAGTCGGAAGTATGCTGGAGATAGTAAACCAAGAGCCTAACCAATGCCCTGCTGGCGGCCCAATCATAATGGGGAATAAGAATGTCATACATGATATGTAAAGCACATATATAAAATAATTGTGGGATTGATGATCATATATATATCACGACCAGCACCCCATAATGAAGATAAAGGATCTATATCTAAGAAATTTCTCTTAGCAAGTAGGACATAAGAACTAGAAGGGAGAAGGTATAAAAGCTTATTCATAGAAAGGCTTTCTGCCCATACAACACATTAAAATCAACATCTGTTTTCCTACATAAATGCTTTTACCGTGGAGAATAATTCAAGATTCAGAGATTATCAACGTTCATCCTAAAATTTCTACCATATTTCTATGTTTGTGTTATAAATATTCTCAAAGTAAAGTAAGCTGCTTGTGAGCATGTGTAAATTCATAAACTTATGCATGGACAAAGAAACGTTAAAGGGCGCATTTCACGCAATCTACCATTCTTCTATGAGAAATCAGCCTTCTACACCAAGAAAAGTGAAATCACCTTTAAATGATATTTTCTCTGCAATGATTCCCGAGCCATGCCATTGTAGATGCCACACATCCACCAAGCAAATAACAAACCCTCACCAATGAGAACAGATGTATGTGGATCAATGCCATGAACAACTGCTGTTACCGCAGCTAGTGCCATACCACCTTCAACACATACTGCGTGACAAACACATGCGTTGTTCCAAGGGATTTCCTCTTTCAAGCTTTCAATATTATATCCAAACAACACACATGGGCAGAACAGTCCAGTACAGCCTGGAAATGAACAAAATATTCAAGAATGCACAACTATCATTAATGCAAAGATTGACATCTATCAAATGAGACCAAAAATACGTTCATATGTACATAACATTATAAAAAATAAAATATCATTTTCTTGAAAAGGAAAATTTGTAAACTAATTTCCATACACCATATTTTACCGTATTAGCCAACAGAAGTTTTGAGCATCACCTTCAGAACAATGAGATGTAGTAATTTTAAAAACCATCAATGCAACCAACCACAACCACTATTTATTTCTAAACCATATGGATAAGCTTCTACCATTATCTAGTGTGGTTCTTGTTAATCAAGAATGGAGAAAGGTAAAATATCTTAGGTAAACCCAAGAAAGCATGAGACTTAGTTCACAAGATGCAAATATGTATATTTTTGAAGATCAAAGAAATAGATAAAAAAAAATAAAAAATTGGGTTCTTGGGATGTAATTTGAAATTTTAAAAGTCAACTTGCTAAAAAGTAAGACAATAGAACCCTTACAACTGTCGGTATCTTCAAGACAACCAAAAATCCCTGTCGTCCAATCTTCATCAGAAGGGGGTTCGTAGGTTGGAGGTAGGGTTTGCCCACATTCTTGGCATCTACGAGCATGCAACTGTCAAATAAAGTAATCAGCAATGAAATGAAATAAATCCAACAGATTATCTCTAATTCTTTGCACTTCAAATAAAATGGAAATAAAACATTCCAATTTGACAATGAATATTGGTCGGTATTTCCAATAAAACTAATTAGAACCAACAACTTTTTGCTTCTTTCTTAGCAATTTATGAATTTTATGTACATGTACCAAAATTCAGATATCCAAGCCTCAGTTTCATATAAAGCAACACCATTATTTTTTTTTAAAAAAAAAAAAAAAGAAAAAAAAAAAAAGAAGAAGAAATATTATGATTATCGACCAACCTGTGCAAGCAAACATGTACAAATTCATGTTGTCATCATAATTTTCATAGAAATATACCATCATTTTCATCATCATATCATTTTCTAAAATAGCAGCTCGTGATCACATCCAATTTGACTAATTTGTAAAAATAAAATTCTTTGCTTATAGACAATTACTTGGAAATCACTAATGCCATGTTTGGCGACATGGAATCCATGGTTTGGGCTAAAAGAAAAATAATTTAAATTGTGAACCAACATGGTCCACAATCAATTCCAAATCAGGGATTCCATGCTGTCAAACACAGCACCACTGCAATCTCAATCCAATCAATATACATTGTCATCAATACTATTTCGTAAAAAATATTCAATTTCATATCAATCCATGCAGCTGTTATCATTATCTACAACCTACTAAATTCAATACACACATATATGTACATATGTTTTAATTATTATCCGTAGATTAAACATATATGGATCTGTCTGTGGATTTATGCGTGTATATGTACACAGATTCGCATAAAGCAATTTCATTAAAAATAACTGCATATCAACCATGGTTTTAACTTTTATCAAATCAACCGTAGGTCCCACTAAATTTTGCATTATATATACAAAGATGCGCATACCTACATACAAAAGCAATAATATATGTACATAGATATATAGATATAAGAATTATAGAGAAAACAAAGAATGATACAAGAGAGAGATGAACCTGTACAACATCAATGGGTTGGTTGAGCTCTCCAGGTGTGATGTTCTGTAATGGAGCTTGTTCCTTGGTGAGCTTCACGTAAGTCCCTTCAGCCATCTTAACACTCGAATCGTCAAAAACCCAAAAGATTCATATATCTACATTTATGTGTGTGTGTGTGTGTGTATATATATATGCACGCAATATATATGTGCAGAGAGAGAGAGAGAGGGGAAGGGAGAGGATAGAGTCTAACCGCTAAAACGGAGAAACCTTCTCCAAATTTAGAGAGGGGTTTCTTTCTGAAGGTCGTTAATGGTGCAACGCCCTCGTTATTGTTGGTCATTGTAGCGGAGGAACGGCATCGTACTTATATACCTAAAGTACTAATACAACATAATTTGACCTGATTACACTTTTAAATACTGTATCAATCTAAGAATGTTTTTCTATTTTATCCTTTTCGACTTTTTATATTTTTACATTCCTGTCCATAAAAATAGATGAATGATATTATATATTTTTATTTATTTTTGGGAAGTACGGTGGGTGTATGCTAAAAGATAGATCAATATCTTCTTTTGCATGCTAAAAGATGAGATCATTATCTTCTTTTGCCTATAACATACCGTATTTAGTATAAGTATTTGTATTTCTTTTTCTTTTAGTTTGATTTTTTTCAAAAATCTAATAGCATTAAAAATAAAAATTAAAAAAATTGGAGTTTTTCAGTAGATTTGTTGTTAATAGAAGTTTAGGCCTGTTGATAGAAGTTTTGGGCCTTTCGGGTAGGAGAAAAGATCTTGTATCCTCTAATGAAGCGTCGAAAGAGAACCGAAGTGACTCGCTCTTCAAAATAGAAGTGTTCAAACCAGTGATCCTTGGTCGGTCCTTTTAGTCAAGGCTAATGCTTCTATAAATTGCCGGTCCCGGACCAGGGTGATGAATATCTCCTTTGAAAATATGAGACTAAAGCTCAATATCTTCAATGCCGCTCAACAATTAAGAACATCATTTAAATCTGCATCAACTTGGGAATGAAGAATATTGTCACGAGGAAAGCCTTTGGCGATGAGAGACTTCAACCTTAACCTTCCAGCCTCTCCTTAATATAACTTTCTTCAATGGATTTCAGGATTTTTCTTCATTTTATTCTAGATAGAGCCATGAACATCTCTTCTTCCAGTTGCTGCAACAAATAAAAGTATATAACAGCAACAACAAAAACCTCAAACAAAAAGTTAGAAGACAATAAAAACAAAAATTAAGATTAGAAGAGGAACAAAATTTAGCCTCATTAATGAAAAATTCTGTACGTCTTTTCATTCTTTCCATTCCTATATGGAACAGGACACAAAACAGACCGGTGGATATATATATATATAAGGGAGAGAGAAAAAAAGGGAAAAATACAAAGATCAAATGATTTACAATATCCCTTCATTCACCTATGCACCCATTATAGTAGTCCTCCACCTAGATTAGACCCACTGAAGCTGCTCCCTTCTATTTCAATGGCATGTAACTCCTCTGTCAAAACCATTTGTCGGAACTCCATTTCTATAAGAGATTTCCTTGCAGCATCTATCTGTTGCCGTAACTCATCCAACTCCATCTCGCGTACTTTGCGTTTTGAAACTGCAATAACTCTGTCAACCCTTTGTTGCAACCACTCCACATTATACCCAACCGTAGCTGCATCAGCTATCTGTTTCTGTATGAGCTGCAATTCATTTGAATCTAGTGTGTCCAGAGTATGGGTGCATAGTCGATCCACGACATCAGCAACCAACTCCAAAAATGCAGACTTAGCAGCTGTACTCTTCAGTATGCTCCCTAATGTAATGTCACCACACTTTGCAAAAACTTTCTTGATGATAAAATCATTATGGGGAGAGAGAGTATACTCATTCATGTCTGATACAATGGAACCCTGAGTATCCCCCGGAGCACCAGTTTCAGAAGACGCATTCTCACATGGCTCCTCTTGGTCTACTTCTACCTTATTGCCAGGTGGTGTTACCACCACATTGACTGGAACTACAGACTCTACCTCTGGGGTTCCTGTGGTAACTATGGTAGCCTCTACTGTTGGCACCATCGGCACAACAGCCTCAGCAGAGACTACCATTGGAAAGGTCACCACCTCAACTACATCCAAGCTGGTCCCGGTAGTAGACACTATTGTAGTCTCAACACCCTCCCAGACATCCCCTTTCTCATCCTGATCTTGCCTCACTATTTGAAGCTCGTCCTCCCCAGCCCCATGACTGGCAGTTTGAACTATTGACTGCTTTACTACTCTGTTCTTCACTTGCTCACACACAACCTTTTCCTCTTCATCAACTAAGCCTGCCCTGACAGAAATAGCAGAACACCCTGAACAACTTCCAGACAAGGAAGAGGGGGTTCCTGAAATGAATTAAGGATGAATTTCAACTCAATCCAACATCTAACTGTTGGTAAGCTACTGTTAAATGAGTAAAATGAGTCCTGAAAATTACTAAAATGACCTTAAGGTTAACTGCATGAAATTCTCCTGAACTATAAATAAGTTGCATGTTACTTTTTTCTTTTTTTCTTTTTTTCCTTTTTTTTTTTTTTAAATAAGTGAGTTGCATGTTACTTATTCAAAAAAAAAAAGTTGCATGTTACCCCATCGAATAAGTAGTACTCAGTAATATGCAATTTTTTTAGAAAAACATATAGCTTAGTGGGTTTTATGCAATTAATCCAAAAGGGTTATGAAGATGCAAGAAATTCCTCCTCCCTTTCTCTCTCTAGAATTCTTACATTTCAACCAAAAAAATATCCCCCTTCCTCTATCCATTACTTCTCCTATTTATAGATATTTACAAATGTTGATGGGCTGCTGGATCTAGGCCCATTCCTCTATGAGTTCTGGTCATCTTTGATGGGCTATTCGTGTTCGGCCCATATGGCAGTGTCTTTCTATGGGCCTGACTCATCTGTACGGACCGGATGTCGCGTTTGCAAGTCATATCCGGCCCATGTCACTTCGGGCCTCCTCAACTGCCCCCATAATTACCCCTTGTTTAATAAGGGGGTAATTATTGAAGGCGTCTCATCATGACGTTGACGGCTCGAGAAACCCACATGGGGGAACGGACGGTCAGATCCAGAATCAATGTTCTGGGGCTCGATGAATTTCTCGCCTTCCTGACGCTTCGGCCCTCGGGTCCCCCTCGCCTTTATAAGGCTCTAGAATACCACTTCATGCCTTTTTACCGTCTCCATCATCAGTCAAATCTCTCGTTCATGTTTTTAGAACAATGCTAAATTTCTTCCGGTGAAATCCTTCAAGAGTCATTCTTCCAGCGGTCTTGCAGTGCTCTTTGTTGCTTTCTACCTCAGAGGTTAGTTTTGTTCTTTTTTACTTTCGGCAGGCTTCTTTTTACCCTTTTAGATCCTTCAATCACTTCCACCATGGTTGTAGATCTAGATGTTCTTCGTATGAGACTTAGACTTCCTGACAACATCCAAGTTAGGGTTTGCCCTAAGGATGTTAATATTATGACCGGTGCCGGCCTTCTTCCCGGCGAAGTTTTATTTTCAAACCTTCAACTGAATGTCGTTAGGTTCCCTCTGCACCCCTTCTTTAATTATGTCTTCAATAGACTGGGGATATCCCCCCTGCAGGTAAACCCCAATTTATTTAGAATCATATCCGTTATGCTACTGTTGATTCGTGACAGAAGTCTGGACCTTGACCTCATAGATCTTCTTCTGTGTTATAAGTTTAGTAAGATCCGAACTAACGAGCCATTCTACCACCTCTACCCGATCGACAAGATGTCCATATGTACGGATACAATCAAATCTGAAAAGGGTTGGAGGGATAACATTGTGGGCATCAGTGGGGCCTGGTCTTCGCCGGCTGCAGAGGATTACCCAATCCCGAGCGCCTTTGGCGTCTGTTCTGTTTCCTCATATAAGAAATTCAAATCTCATAAAAACGATTGTCCCTGCGAAACATGCGTTCCTCGCTTTTGTACTTTCTTATGTCGCTCCTTAGGCATACCTTGTGATGACTTGAGCTACAGTGTTTGCAGGGATAGGAGTAATTACTTGAAGAAATACGTTCTGAACGATATTCCTTCTTGCTCAGACCTCCTCACTTCAGACAACCTTCTAGCGCTCTCATCCCTCGGCTATACCATGAGCAGGCGTCAGATTCCATCCTTTGGTAGGAGGAAAAATACTCCCCCAACCACTTCTGCTGCTGGAGCAACCTCCTCTCCTGCATCAGCCTCTTCCTCAGCCACCATCTCTGACACCATCCCGAGTACGGTGGCTATTGATCCTGTTGTCAGCACCCCTGCTACCAACCCGAGCGCGTCTCCACAAGTCACTACTGCCCCTGCTGCCGCTGGGGGCGCTCGGGACAAAGAACGAGGCAAAAGGCCTCATCCTGACGGTGGAGTCGACCCTGAGGAGAAACCTCTTATAAGAAGGACCCGAGTCTCTGGGCCGAGTGCTCTCTTGCATCGCCCAGTCGGAGCTTCTGCCCCCTCCGGGCCTGTTGCAGCTGGTGCCTCTGCTTCTGCTTCTGCTTCTCCTTCTCTTCCCGCTTTACCACCATGGGCTCCTCGGTACACCCGAACGGATGGGACGTTCGTGAAGCCGAACGAGACCATGTTAAAGGATGGCCAGACCGCCATTGTGTATTATAGGAGCATGTGGACTCCGAAAGACCTTGAGGCGGCGAAAGGTCTATCCCAAAAGGATGTGTTCAGCCGCTTTCCCCAATCTGCCATGGAGGTGACTTTTATTTTCTAACTCATGAATCCTCTCATACTATTTGGTCTTGCCTTCATCCGACCAGACTATCGGTTTAACCATTATTAATGTATATCTATGTAGACTTTATTCGGTATGATGGCTATGCAGAAGCAGGTGGAAATAGGGAATGCCAGGGCCCGTAAGTTCTCTGACAGCCTGGAGGTGGCCAATAAGGAAAACGACCTTCTCGCCAGCAAGAATACCGAGGTATTGGCTCGGCTTGAAAAAACCGAACAAGAAAGAGATGTCTTGAAGAAAGAAAACGACTCTCTTCAGGATGAGAAGGATGCCCTCCAGCTTGAGAAGAGTGTCTGGCAGACTGAACGTGATTCAATCAGAGACGAAAAGGCAGAGCTCCAGTGCCTTCTGGCTGATGAACAGTCTGCTCGGATGGCTTTTGAGAAAAGAGCTCTGGACGAGCGCAATGCTCTGATTGATACCATCAGCAGAGTGAACGGTGGAATGCTGGCTCTTCATGCTCGGTTCTCAAGAGTCGGAGCTCTTAGATATGCTCAGGGATTCCGAGAAGGTTTCTCCGACCGAGTTCCGGCTGAGGGACAGACCAGCTCAACCCCAGATGAGGTTGATAAGGATTTAGGGATTGATCCTCTGGGGGTCTATGTTGACCTAGAACCCACCGAAGCGGAGCACATATTTGATGAATGTCAGGATATTGCTTCCTCTAGGATCACTACAGCTCCTCCTACCGTTCCTCATTCGTCAACTATGGTATCTCCCATAGTCACTGCTGACGTTGTCCCCCAGCAGAATGACTCTGTTATTCATCTTGATTCCCCACCTCGTGAGGGTGAGATGGCTGACGGGACCGAGGAGGCAGATCGGCACAACCAGGAGGCTGTCGGTACTGGGGCAGCTAGCTAGGACTCCTCCAGACTCTTCGATTCCATACTTTTTTTGTAACAATGTGACTTGAGTACCTCATTTTTTGTAACTCCAATGCTTATCATGAATGAGATGACAGAACTCTTTTTTCTCTTTTTTCTTTGTGTTACGCTCTGTTCAAACCCATTTTCAATATATATATACTTTTTCTTTTCTTTTTTTTTTATATTAACTTTGTCGTGTGCGTGTTTATGGCAAGTGCCTGGCGTTCGGCTTATGGTGCCAGCTGCCACTTATCTTGCTTAAGTGCCTGGCGCTCGGCTAGAATGCCACTTGCCACTTGGCTTTTTATTTTTTAGCAAGTGCCTGGCGTTCGGCTTATGGTGCCAGCTGCCACTTATTTTGCTTAAGTGCCTGGCGCTCGGCTAGAATGCCACTTGCCACTTGGCTTTTTATTTTTTTTTTTTGAAAACCCATTGAAAAGGAAAGTTATTTTTATAAATTTCAGGAATTTGCACATTCATACGTACTTGATTGACAACAAACAACACCCAATAAAGCCGAAACTTAGCTTTTATTGGTAGTACCTCTTCAGAGACATGGCATTCCAGGGCTTGCTGACCAACCTTCCCGCCATGGTCTCTAACGTATATGCTCCCTTCCCTATGACTTCTGCAATTCTGTATGGGCCTTCCCATGGTGGCATCGTTTTTTTGACTATCCCCACCTTTCTTTTCAGAACCAGATCGCCAGGGGCAAAATCTCTGTGCTTCACTATTTTGTTGTGACTATTCGCCAATACTTGCTGGTATTATGCTAACCTTATTGCTGCAGCGTCCCTCTTTTCGTCTATCATATCGAGGTTCAATCTTAATATTCTGTCGTTCTAATCTCGACTCCATGCTAAGCTTCTGATAGTTGGGACCAAGTGCTCAACCGGTATAACCGCCTCGGTACCATATGCCATTGCAAACGGGCTCTCTCCAGTGAGCCGCCTTGGGGTGGTCCTGTAAGCCCATAGGACGTTCGGGAGCTCATCCAACCACTTCCCTTTATGGTTCTCCAGCTTCTTCTTAATGCAGGCGAAAATTGTTCTGTTTGTGATTTCTGCTTGTCCATTGGCCTGAGGATGACTTACTACAGCCAACTTCTGATTTATTCCATACTCCTCCAGCAGCTCTCTTACTTGCTTGCTGTCGAGGTTCGTGCTATTATCCATGACTATTGACCTTGGAACGCCGAAACGGCAGATAATATTGCTCCAAATAAATCGTCTCACATGAGTCTGAGTCACGCTTGGATATGGTTCTGCTTCCACCCACTTAGTGAAGTAATCCGTGGCCAGTAGCACATACTTGTTCTGAGCTCTTGCCGTTGGCAGAGGACCGACCACATCTATCCCCCATTGCGCGAAAGGCCATGGTGAGGCCATTACGTGCAATTCCTCAGGTGGTTGGTGGATCAATGGTCCATATCGTTGACATTTATCGCACCTTCGAGAGAACTCCTCCGCATCTCTTGACATGTTCGGCCAGAAATACCCTTGTGTCATTGCTTTATGCGCTAACGATCTTCACCCAGAATGATTGCCACATACGCCTTCATGAATAGCTCGCAACACCTGCTGCGACTCTGCGGGGGTGACACACTTCAAGTATGGGCCAGAGTAGGACCTTCTGTACAGCTGGTTATGCACGATGGCGTATTTTGCAGCATTCTTTTTGATTTTCCTAGCTTCATCCCTTTGCATAGGCAAAACGCCATCTCGAATATAAGTGATGATGAATCCAACTCGGTTCATACGGTATGACATTGACTTGCCAAGGGTCAGAGTCCAAAGGTTCTTCGAAAATAGATGGCTGGGTTAATATTCCTATGGGAATCACCCTCGCCAATGTTTCACCAGAACTCGAAGCACTACATGCTAACCGGTCCGTATCTGCGTTCTGTTCCCTCGGTAACTGTATGAATTCAATCTTTGCAAAGTCCTTGGCTTTATGCAGAACGGCAGAACGATATGCCTCCATCGTGTCATCCTTGGTCGCGTACTCACCATTTACCTGCCGAACAATCAACTATGAGTCACTATAAACAGTCAAACTTCTGACCTGTAGCTCTCTGGCCAACTTTAACCCATTCAGTAACGCCTCGTATTCCGCTTCATTATTGGTGGCTCGGAACTCAAGTCTGAGTGCTTGACTCAAAGAAGTACCCTCTGGGGTTTGCAGTTTAACCCCAATTCCAGCCCCCATCTGGTTAGAGGAGCCATCCACAAAAGCTTCCAAGAGCCGCACCTAAGGTCTTCTTCCGTGTCCTCAGAGTCACATTCTAGCAGGAAATCGGCTACCGCTTGTCCTTTGACAGCTGTTCTCGGCTCATATGTTATGTCAAATGAACTTAACTCTATAGCCCACTTTGTCATTCTGCCCGAGAGTTCTGGCTTGTGCATAAGCACTCTGATTGGAAAAGTTGTTAGAACAGCTATAGGGTGGGATTCGAAATAATGCTTCAACTTTCTTTTTGCGTTTACAAGTGCAAGTATCACCCGTTCGGCCTTCGAGTATCTTCGTTCTACCTCGGTCATTGTTTTACTGACATAAAATACCGAGTGTTGCACCCCTTCCTTGCAACGAATCAGAACGGCACTCGTCGCAACACTAGATACTCCAAGATATAAAAATAACTTTTCTTCTGGATCCGGGGCTGACAGGACTAGTGGATTCTGCATATATTCCTTCAAATGGGTCAGTGCTTGTCGTTGCTCATCTCCCCAGACCTGTCTTCCATGACTCCGAATCGTGTCAAAGAACGGCTTGCAGCGGTCTGACAACTTAGAAATGAATCGACTTAATGCAGCTATTCGTCCTGTGAGGGCTTGCACCTCTCTGATCGTCTTTGGCTCGGCATTCTTAATCAAAGCCTCTGCTTGAGCGGGGCTAACTTCGATGCCTCTGCGGTTGACCACGTGTCCCAAAAACTGACCGGAACTCACACCGAACGAGCACTTGGTTGGATTGAGCCTCATCCCATATCGCCTCAGCACATCAAATACATCTTGCAGATGTTTCAGATGATCATCCTTCTTCCTACTCTTTACCACCATATCATCAATATAGGCTTCCACAATCTTTCCTATTTGATCCTTGAAAATTTTGCTAACAAGTCTTTGATAAGTTGCTCCCGCGTTCTTTAGTCCGAAAGGCATAACTTTGTAGCAGTATGTCCCTCGCTCGGTTACAAAAGAAGTTTTTTCTTCATCTGCCGGGTTCATAGGGATCTGATTATAACCTGAATAAGCGTCCAGAAAGGTCAAACGCTCATACCCGGTGGTGGCATCCACCATTTGATCAATCTTTGGCAGCGGGAAGCTATCCTTCGGACAGGCTTTGTTCAAATTGGTGAAATCAATGCATACTCGCCATTTCCCATTCTTCTTCTGCACGACAACGACGTTGGACAACCAATCAGGGTAGTGTACTTCTCTGATAAATCCCGCATCAAGCAGCCTATCAACTTCCTCGGCTATGATTTGGTTGCGTTCTGGAGCAAATCTTCGTTGCTTTTTTTTTACTGGTTTGAAATTGGGATTGACATTCAAGGAATGACAGGATACGGAGGGATTAATTCCAGGCATGACTAGGTGACTCCATGCAAATACATCGACATTGTGAGACAAGAAGTCAACTAGCTCTTGCTGCTCTTCCCTGGTTAGTCTTATTCCTACTCTGGTAGTTCGCTCTGGCCTGGACTGATCGATCTGCACATCCAGAAGGGGCTCTTCGGTCAAGTCAACTGACTCCTCCACCCTGTTCTGCTTGGGCGGAGGTTCATGTAATTGCTATCTGGGGCTTGCCGATCGGACGGGCGCCTTCGCTTTCCCAGCATACTTTAGTGTGACGGAATAACACTCTTTGGCTGCAACCTGATCCCCACGAATGTCTATCACCTTATTTCCATCGGGTCCGAGGCACCTCATGACCTGATGCAAAGTTGAGGATACACCTTGGACTCTGTGAATCCATCCTCTTCCCATCAGGAGATTGTACGAGGGGTGAATCTCTACAACCACAAAAGTTTCCATAAGAGCTCGTTCTGCAGCTTGAACTTCTACTTCCACCATTCCGACGGGCTCCACCCTCTTGCCATCGAATCCTAACAGGGGATTTCCAGTGGGCTTGAGCCTCTCTGGTTTAATCTCGAGCCGATCAAATGTGTCCCTCGGCATGACATTCGCACTGCTCCCGGGATCGATCAGAACTCTGCGCACCAGGCAGTCCGCCACTGTCAAACTGACTACCAACGGGTCTTCATGGGGGACTTGAACACGCTGCAGGTCTGTCCTGTCGAACTTTATCTGTATCGATGTGATCTGCTGGTGTAGAGTATTCACACTGCTGACCCTTTTCTTCATCTGCGCCTGCCGTAGGCGCGCTCGGAGTAGCTCATCTGAATCTTCGCTGGGCTCGGGTCGACCGTGGATAGCATTGATTATACGAACTGGTTGTGAATTGTGGGAGCTTTGTTTATAACTCCTTTTTATTTGTTCCATCGGTCGATTCTGCTCTGTCGCCGAGCCTTGAACATAACTCGCGAACTCCCCTCTAGCTATCAACATCTCCACTTGCCTTCTCAAATTCCTGCATTCGTTAGTCTGATGACCGAAATCGGAGTGAAAAACACAATGTTTAGTCTGATCTCTCTGTTCGAGGGGTTGCCTAATTGGCAGTGGTGGATGAAACTTATCTTTGTTCTCCTGATATAGCCTCGCCAGAGTGACCTTCAGCAGAGTGATCAACTCTTCCTCCCTGGACCTCTTTTCTGCCTTCCAGGAGGTCTGACGCTGCGGCTGAGCCTGCTTCTGCCTGATCTTTGCCTTGGACTTTTCCTCGGTCGACACGAGCGACGCTGTCCGAGCATTGGCTGCCTCCTCTTCTTCTAGGCGCACAAAGCCGTCGGCTCTTTCATTGAGTTCATCCATAGTCGTCGGCGTGTTCACTACCAAACTGGTATGGAACAGAGTGCCACGTGTCATGGCTAACTTGAAGGCTTGAACCGCTGTAGAAGGGTGGCATTCGATCACCATACTCAGTGAGATTAAACCTGGTGAGAAAAGCCTGGAGACGTTCGTCTTTGTGCTGTCTCATTGTGAATAGGCTTGAGATGTCCTTCGGCGGACGCTTGTTCCCATAGTACTGGCTTATGAACCGATCGCACAGGTCTCGGAAGCTACCAATGGAGCTCCTAGGCAAGTTCTTGAACCAGCTGAGCGCCGGTCCAGCTAGGCTTGTAGGGAAACATTTGCACATTAAAGTGTCGTTTTCCGTATTCAAGGCCATCTTCAACTGGATATGGTACACATGATCGATCGGATCGGTTGTTCCGTCAAACAGAATAAAGACTGGCATAGCAAACTTCCTTGGATGCGGGGCATTCAGGATCTCGTCAGTGAATGGTGAATCAACCGTCCGAGCCGCGGATCGGAGTGCTTCATTCTCTCTTTGGCGCCCAATGGTAGCTCTGTGAGCTACTGTTCTGCTCTCCGAACCGCGATGAGTGATTGTAGCCATGGAGGGCCGGTAGGACGGATCGAACGACCGTTCCTCTATGAACTCTCTCTGCTAAGGCGACGCAACTTGGCGGCGATCAACCTCTATCACTTCCTCTCGGTTGAACCTTTCCCGATGCGGATCGAAGGTCATGGCTTCGTTCTGTCTGATCTGCTCATGTCGCGGATCAACGTGAGTCGATCCTTCGTGATCCTCAACTCGACGAGCATTTGGCGGCAAATCATCCATCCTCCTTTCATCACGGTGGAGAGCTGACCGATTGTTCTCGTCCTGCTCGCCTTGATGCGCGATATTAGATTGAACACCTCCTTCACCGGCCGGAAGTGGACGCGAAACCGCGGGTATTTGCTGATGTTGCATTCCAGCTTTCAATTCTGCATTCTCTTTTTTGAGAGCCTCGATCAAGTTCATCAACTCCTCAAGCTTCGTTTGCTGGACAGCCTCCATCGGATTGGAGCTTTCACCTATCATTATTCCTGAACGGAGTAAAGGCATTAATCTCAAGTTCGTGAGTAGATCCGAGCTTCGTGAGTGGGAATTTTTCAGATCTGGTTTTGAATTCTCCGAATTATGCTCACGGTTGACGAGATCTGAATTGTTCGAATTCTAAATCCGTCAGATCCTGCCACAATCGAACAACTCGTTGTTGCGTAGATCTGAAGCCACTTCTGCCAAAGCAACAGGAACTAAAATTCCTCCAAAGTAGGTCACAATCGCTCAGATCTGGATCCAACTTCGCTTCCCACAGACGGCGCCAATTGAAGATGCAAGAAATTCCTCCTCCCTTTCTCTCTCTAGAATTCTTACATTTCAACCAAAAAAATATCCCCCTTCCTCTATCCATTACTTCTCCTATTTATAGATATTTACAAATGTTGATGGGCTGCTGGATCTAGGCCCATTCCTCTATGAGTTCTGGTCATCTTTGATGGGCTATTCGTGTTCGGCCCATATGGCAGTGTCTTTCTATGGGCCTGACCCATCTGTACGGACCGGATGTCGCGTTTGCAAGTCATATCCGGCCCATGTCACTTCGGGCCTCCTCAGGTTAATTGAGGGGTCCAAAAAAATAAAATAAATAAATAAACACCTAATGCATCAACCAATTGATTCTTAATGGTAACTTCATGGATGTGATTGTAGAAAAATAATAACAATTTCTTTAACTGTTCATTTCTTGCAAAATATTTGGTATTTCAAGGCGGTAATATTTGTTAAACATTTAGTAAAGGGTTATACAGAATTTATAGTTCAAAGGGTTTTTATTCAATTACCCCTACCCTGCGGCAACCCACACATACAAAACCAAACCAAAAAATTAAAAAAATAAAAAATAAAATAAACCCCAAGAGTTCATGCTTTGTTTTATTATTTTAATTTATTTTATTCTTTTGATAAGTATGTGCCACATGTTTTAATAAAGTGATTAAGGAAGCAAAAAAATTAAAATAAAATTGTAACTGTGAATTCTCCAAGTAATGACAGTCATATTCTATATGAACACACAAGTTTCAAAACCAAACAACAAGAGACTGAATATTAAATTTGAGGAGCCCAATCATGAATAATAAAATAATGCAAACAAGGTTATCAGACATGAACATTCTTTTCAAATTGGAAAGACTTAGCCTAATTAGTCAATGCCAAAGGAAGATCATCAATGGATATTGAAGAGATGACATCATGTGAGCCCACATGACTGCGATCTCAATTTCACATTGTTTTAGTCCACCTAAATTTCAGCCTCAATAGCATTACTCTTCTCACATATATAGATATAAAAGTAACTATCTTTGCAACATTGAAGAAGATAAATTAAACAATTTAAATCTGGAAAAGACCAAGAAACTCACCAAACAGAGGAGAAACAGCTGATTGCAATGTTGAAGTAACGCCGGAGGAATCAGGTGAACTGCTGGTACCAGAACTCGAAAAAGAACCAGCAGTGGCTGATGAAGTAGCTGTGCTAGTAGCTGAAGCTGCTGAAGCAGTAGTAGTCGAGGATGAAGAATAACTCGGACAAAAAGCAGGATATGCTGGCCACGAAGAAGAGGTTGTTGTAGCCACACAGGCGTTGGTCGTGACAGTTGAAAACAATGACGAAGAATCTGATCCAAACAAGGTTGAAGAAGGTCTAGAAGACGAACCAGACCAAATCAAGCTTGAAAAACCACTAGTAGAAACAGAATTGGGAGAAGATGATTCGAACAGGGTCGTAGTAATCGAACCCGTACCTAAAGAAGCACCTGTAGAAACAGAGTTGGGAGAAGATGATCCGAACAGAGTCGTAGGACCTAAAGAAGCACCAGTAGAAACAGAGTTGGGAGAAGGTGATCCAAACAGAGACCTAGGACCTAAAGAAGCACAAGTGGAAACAGAGTTGGGAGAAGATGATCCGAACAGAGTCGTAGGACCTAAAGAAGCACCAGTAGAAAAAGAGTTGGGAGAAGATGATCCGAACAGAGTCGTAGGACCTAAAGAAGCACCAGTAGAAACAGAGTTGGCAGAAGATGATCCGAACAGAGACCTAGGACCTAAAGAAGCACCAGTAGAAACAGAGTTGGGAGAAGATGATCCGAACAGAGTCGTAGGACCTAAAGAAGCACCAGTAGAAACAGAGTTGGCAGAAGATGATCCGAACAGAGCCGTAGGACCTAAAGAAGCACCAGTAGAAACAGAGATGGCAGAAGATGATCCGAACAGAGACCTAGGACCTAAAGAAGCACCAGTAGAAACAGAGTTGGCAGAAGATGATCCGAACAGAGCCGTAGGACCTAAAGAAGCACCAGTAGAAACAGAGTTGGCAGAAGATGATCCGAACGGAGACCTAGGACCAAAAGAAGCAGGTCCAAACATGGTTCGGTTAGTGGAATCCGGAAACAAAGAAGATCCGAATAGATCAGAATTGGGTAAGGGAGACGATGATACCCACCCCCAAATCGTCCCAAACAGAAGCGGATCGGCCGTGCTCGTCGCAGAAACCGAAAATGGAGAAGAAGAAGTGGACAACCCAAAGCCTAAGGAAGGAGCGGAAGTGAAGCTAGGGTTAGGGTTTGCGAAGGGAGAAGACGAGGAGGGGGAAGTGAAAGCAAAGGCAAAAGTTGAAGAAGACGACGAAGAGGATGAGTTAGGGTTCAACGAAGGGAATGAGAATTGCGAGGAAGATAATGACGTTGGTGAGTATTGGGTCGAAGATGACGAAGAGAACGCAGAGAATAAAGGGATTGAGGTTGAAGATGAAAATGGTGATTGATGATTCATTTTTAATTTGTTATTATATCTCTCTTTCACTTTTAGCTCTTTCAGTCAAGAAGAGACTGTCCTTTTCGTGTTTGGTACTGTGGACCAGTTAAATACATATTTTTGAATTGAGAAAACCGCCTCATAAAAGTACATTAATAAATTACAAAATTACATCATTGTCTTTATTTAATTAATCCATCAAACATCAAATAAATTAAAATTATTTAATAATTTCTCCTTTGGTACTTCCATTACAAATCAAATTATGTTAACCTTGGGAATACCGAAGGGCTCCTTCAAATTCAAATTAATTTAGAATTGGAAAAAATAAAAAAAATTCAGATTTTAATTTCAATCATGGACAAACATTTTCATTTAATTTTGCCTTTTTTTTTCTTTTTTTTTTCCTTTTTTGTACAGGTTTATACATAGCATGATTCATGAATTTGTAGAACAGTTTAAAGACACGACTGTAATTTTATAATTATATTTTTAAAAAATAATATAATTATAGTATAATTTTAAAATATAATATTAGTAATTAAAAATATAATAAAAATTTTTATATAAAAAACAAATACCAGTATCTAATATTGAGTTTTAAATTAATTATTTCATTTAGTAAGAATTATTTTTTTTTATTCGTATTTTTATTGTTACAACTTACAATAAGTATTGTGAATGCAATTGGATATTGGTGGATTGAGTTTTAGTTTCGAGATAGACTAATTCATAAAGTTTGCATAATTTTCCAGACAATTTCATTTCTCGGGAGTTCATTTTCCACTATTGACGAGGCACAGAATACATGAGTGAGTACCAATGTACCATTATTTTCCTTTCTATCCACTTCTTTTAATACATTCAAAGTTCAAACCAATGAGGTTTGTTAAACCGGATGTGAAAAAAAAAAAAAAAAACTCTAGGAACACAAAAACATAAAAGAAAATATCCAACCATTCTGTTATATACCAATATATAATCATTGATTATGGAAAAACTATATACTACGTATGTTCTAAGATAAGTAATTCATTTTTTTTATTTGACTTGCTACAGAGAGTAAAGAGACCGGCAAAGCCATTAACATCAAGAACTCCCATGTTCTACAACCACATTTTTTGACCTTAATGTAAAAGCTTAGACTTCTATTCATAGAGAATCATTACACACCAACGTAACTTTGGTATACTAAGAAGTACCAAGCAATGAAGAAGTGAAAACACTAATGACATTCATGAAATTACAGAACATGTAACCAGAAATCTAACCAGGAAATTAACATAAGATTATTCGGAGTTCTTTAAGATCGGAGAAGGCCTTAAACCCCACAGTAGGCTTTTGCAGTGCTCTCTTTCTGCCTACCCACGTCGGTGACGAAGAAATGAAGTAATCCGAAGTGATCAAAGGGCTTGAATTGTAACGGGTGTTTGTCATCAACTAGCTCTTCTGGTATCTGTATTATCCCCTTGTGGAATGCAAATAGCCCCAGTGAGTATCGCGCTTCATTCGCAGTCATGATGACTCGATGCAAGGGAGAATGTATTCTGCCATTGCTCCATGCCTAAGTCAACAAATGAACATCATCCACTCTTAGTAGACAAAAGCTCAGTAAAGCATAATCAACCAATAATCCTTTCAATTTTGTAAAAGAAAATCACCAAGAAAGTTGGTGTTCAAGAAGTTCCAACTCATCTAGTCCTCTAAAAGGTGTGAGATTTGTGGCTACTTCCAAATATATTTCGGGAAAAAAAAAAAAAAAAAAAAAATTCTTCAGCAATTTTATTTAAGCATAAGGAAAGTTACGCATAATTTATTGGGGAAAACTCAAGGGAAATGAACATTATAATCATGTTATTTTCAAAAGTGTCCTTGTTGCATAAGTGCATTTGGGAAACTTAACCAGGATGAAAAGTAGAAAACAGGACCTACCAAGAATGCATCACCCGCCATGACTACGAACGAAGAAGGGGGAAAATCAACAGTAATCCATTCACCGTCTTTCGTTTTCACCTCCAAACCATTAACCTGATTTTGATGAAGTATGGTGATGAAGCTCTTATCTGTATGAACATCGGCACCAAGATTAGTCTCATTCATCTGGGGTGCTCTATATTTCATGACACGGAGGAGGAAAGTCGTTGATCCAATATGAGAGTCGCAGAACTTCTCCACACCATAACCTTCAAACACCATTCTGGTCACCATTTGATCCAATTCTGATACTAGCTTTGAATATGAATGCACAAGTTCACTGTCAACCAAGGAAGACCAGAAGAGAGAAAAGATGTACAAGAGTTGGTATGAGCAAGCACCGATAAAGAACTCTGAAGGATTATTATAATGTAAACTATAATACATTTTACCAGAAATGGTCATTTCCAGAGGGCCACATGACATTTGCAAAACTTTGAATTGCCTCCAGAGTTGTTGCTTCCCCAATTCCCATGCTTTCATGGAGCATAGCTGCAGGGTGTTGCCCAAAATAGCCATAGTAAGGCTTATCAGAGGTGTTTAGGACTTTGGTTTCGGAGGGAAGATCAAACAACTCCTCTAATGCACAAAAGATTTCATTGCTGAGCTCCAAAGAAACTTTTTCATAGACTGCAATAAAGCAGCCATACTCTTCAAGTGCATGCTGGACATCATTACAAGCCGAGAACCAAGAACTTGTGCCAGGGTTCAGGTTTTCTTTGGTGAAATCAATAACAGGGAGCTTAGGTTGTGCTAGGGAACCCATGATTTGAATTCACTCTCAGCTTGAAACTCTGGAGGTTCCTGAGGGACTAATGTGTGATACACCATCATTATGCATGATTTTATATGGAGGTATTGATGAATAAGTTGAATAACAGGACAAATGTATAGAATTGATGATTTAGGTATGGACAAACAGATAAGAGTCCATGGTGTTCGGCAATACATATTCTAGCCGGCATAAAATTCTCTAATGGAATATTGCAAATGCCTGGCTTTTTGTTAGCTCTTGCTACTAGCTAAATTGTCTCAGGCATCACAAATGATGATATTAAGAGGCCAACTTTATGGATAGTCTTTGCAGGAGAAGTTAATTGACAGATTTGTCGAATACCCTTGTGTCAAAAATTATATATATATATATATATATATTTACCATCTTTCTAGCTCATTATAGAAAGTGACACATAAAATTTATACCAAAAATTAGGATATATGATTGATCTATACGAAGTTTCTCAAAAGTCCAAACTAGATGATAAAAGATGCCAGAAGGGTCTTAGTTCTATGTTTATCTTGTTCTTTGTTATTCCCTAATTGTTATTTATACCGCACTTTCATTCTCGTTTCTACATGTGTGCCTTCTGCAGCCACAGATTAAGATGAGGAGACTTGTGTCACAGAACATTCTCATTCAGTTACATGTGGTGAACTATTTTAATTCAATTCTAGCTTAATTCTGCTTTTTTCTTCCAGTGGGACTTTGTAACCTGTAAAGCCCCTTCTATAGGTAGCCCGAGTATCATTTGAAACCATATATGTCCTCTTCCACAATTTTGTTGTGCTGGCAATTGAGTTTGTGACAAGTTCATTCCTAATTTGATAGAAATTGGTCTCTATAGTTCTATAACCCTCGTTGTAAGGATCACTAGATGTCTTTTCTGCTACCCTACAATCCCAAAAACCTGGCGATGAAAACACTTAACTAACCTGATAAAGTAGTGATTTTTATCATCCCTAATTTGTTAGAGTTTGGTCTCTGTAGTTCTATATCTAGTCCAGATATGATTTAAAGCCACATCTCAAGCAGAAAAATCCCATCATACCACTGCCTGGTAGGAATTGAGACAGATGGAAAAGCAGGTTTAAGTCAGGGTATTCTCAGCCCAACTCAGTCCAACACTCTATTGGAATGTTGAAAAGCTTAACCCAGACTAGAATTTGACTGATGGTGGCTTTGCAGAGAGTAAGACCCTTTTCCCATTTTTTAAGAATGAGAAGCTTACTTAGAAAATGCCATGGGCTACGATCAAGAATAGCATTACAGGCTTCATCAGAATCAAAACAGAAGCATAAAAAAGCCCTTGTCGTTAAAAAGAAGTTCCTCCAAGCCCTCCCCAACAACCCCCCTCCCCCCTTCTCTCTACTAGATGTTAATCCTCTTACTGACTTAGAGTAAGCTTGCTTGATGTGGTAATCAACGTTATCTTATTACGGAAGATAAGAAGCGTCAGTTAGGAATCCTTGTAGATGTGTAACCTATGGTATTTGAATTCCCTCTCTTGACTTGCTTTGGTGACAAACCAATTAAGCCCTCCATAGCTAGACCAGAAAAAAAAAAAAAAACCAAGGGCAGACTGGACGCACTTGGCTTAAACCTCTCCTACTGTGGAAAAAAACCAATAAGCTCTCTATTGATACTGAAAAACTAGAGCAAACAGAAATCCAAGGACACTTTCAGCAAATTCATAATCTTTCTTAGGCTTTCCTGTTGCCAACTTTGACTGACTACACAAGTTGAAGATGGAGTTTCTTTATGATCATTTATCGACAACTCGTGGAGTAGCAAAATATTATTCAAAGCTCTTCTTCCAAGAATAAAAATGATGTCTGCTTTGTAGGTTTTTTAACTCAGATTTATGTGTACACCTTAATTGAATATTCAGAAATTTGAACATTTTACCTTAACCATTGAGGTATCTCAGGACCATCCCTACACCACTTAATCAAACTGATTTAACTGTGCACATTTTATACCACCTTAAGATGTGATTGGAAGTCCCCTTAAATTTGAATGTCTCAATTGTTAATTAGGGTTATTAAGAACAATAAGGTACTTCACCATAATTTATGTCCTGTGACATCTTTAGCTTTTAAGTTATAACTTTCATGATTTGCATCATCATCTGTGATTGCTGCCCAAGTAATTTGATGTGTTAATTAGAATATTATGATTGCTGCCCAAGTAATTTGATGTATTATATATAAATACTGTGATTGCCGCCTGCACATTGTTTTACCTATTGGGTTTTTTTTTTTTCTTTTTTTTGACACAATTATTTTACCTATTCAAGTTTCTTATTGTCATTGGAAATAATCAAAGAACGTGCATAAAACTAGAAGAACTGGCAGAAGTACATGACATCTTAACTATGGCAATTAAGCTGCATTCAGCACATATTGCATTAATTTTTCCATACAGATATGTTGTAAGTGAAAAATGAGTATGATTAAAATTGATAAATTTCAGATTCTTTGTGCTCCATTTTTACTATTTACATCAAATCAAATCACTTCCAAATGTATAGACCATTATCTTTATCTTTTTCCCTCTTTTTGTTTTTTTTTTTTATTTATTCTAGGAAGGATCTTGGCACATCCATTAACAATAAGACCCCTATATTTGCTACAAATACATTGTATAACTATAAAAAGCTCCAAACTTCTATCCATAGAGAACATCAAGAAAGAAACCCACGTAGCCATGAGGAAAATAAGAACCCAAAGATGCACTGTGAAATAGACTTACATTACTCAGTTGATTTAGATCAAAAGAGTTCTCAAGCCACAGTAAGCTTCTGCTATACACTCAACACGGTTAGCCGGATCCATGTAATAGTAATGAAGTAATCCAAAATGATCAAATGGCTTAAATTGTTGGGGGTGTTCATCATCAACTAGTTCTTCTGGTACTTGTATTATTCCCTTGTTGAATGCAAATAGCCCAGTTGAGTATCTCACTTCATTCCCACTCATGATGACACGATGGATAGGCGAATGTACTCTATTGTTGCTCCATGTCTAGCCTAGAAAACATCAAACGTTCGAATATTATTAGTAGGAGAAATTTAAGGCATAATCGTATATAAGCTAATTAAAAACAAATGAAAGTGGGAAAGTTAAGATAGATTAACCAGGAAGAATAATAGTCAGTGTTACTTTTTGTAGATAGAAATTCCTGATAAGTAGAAGATACCACCTACCAAAAATGCATCGCCTGCCATTACCATGAAAGATGAAGGCCTGTACTCAAAGCCAATCCACACGCCATCTTTTGTTTTCACTTCCAAGCCATTAACTTGATTTTGATGGAGTATGGTTATGAAGCTCTTGTCTGTGTGATTGTCAACACCAATATTAGTTTCATTCATCCTCGGACATCTATATTTCATGAGTCAAAGAAGGTAAGTGGTTGATCCAATGTGAGAGTCATAGTACTTCCCTACACCATAGCTTTCAAATACCATTCTCTTCACCACTTGTTCTAATTCTGACACTAGCTTTGAATATGAATACAAAGTTTCACTAACCAAGGACAAAAATTAAGAAACAAAAGAAATATAAGTGATATGAATAGGCATAAATAAAGAACTTAAAAGAATTATTTCAAGACAATAAATCAATTTATACCAGAAAAGGTCATTCCCAGCTGACCACATGAGATTTGTGAAACTTCGAGTTTCTTCAAGAGTTGCTGCATTACTGATGCCCATGCTCTCATAGAGGGGAATAACCTCATGCCCAATCTAGCCAAAGAAAGGTATTTCAGAAGTGTTTTTGACTTTCTTTTTTGTGGGGAGATCAAATAACTCTTCTAATGCACAAAAGATATTGTTATCAAGGTCTAAAGAAACTTTATCATACACTGCCACAAAGCAGCCATAATCTTCAAATGCCTGCCGGACATCATTGCACATTGCAATCCAAGAACTTGAGCCAGGCTTGATGTTTTCAGTACTGAAATTTACAGTCGGAAGCTTGGGAGGTGTCTGGGAACCCATGATCTAAATTTTTCTCACCTAGCAAGCTAAGTTAGATGCTTCTGAAGTACAATTCTTTGATGCACTCAATTGTTCCTGTCTTTATAGAATTCAATAGATCTATTCGTGTCGTAACAAGACATATGAAAATAATTGACAAGGCAATTAATGATAAAACCAATGAACCAAAAGTCCTTGGCATTTCACATATTTGCCGGCCAAAAAGAATTTCAGATGGATCCAATAGCTACCACATATACATCAATGGACTAAATGTTGGCTTTGTAATAAGACATCAAATTTTATAGTATAACCACATATACCATCTGAAACTACTATTAAGTAATCTTCCTCCACGGGCATGCTAAAAAAAAAATCTAGATCAACTTCTTCCAAAAATGGAATTCAACTAATGGAATATTGCAAATACTTGCCTTTTTGTTAGCTTTTGTGCCACCAGTTAAATTGTGTCAGGAATTACAAATGGCGAGCTTAAGAGGCTGAGTTTATAGATAGTTTATACAGGGGAAGTTAATTGACAGATTTGTCAAATACCTGTACTCTAAAAACAAAAACTATGTTTTTACCGCTTTTGTAGCTCATTATAGAAAGTGACACATAAAATTTATAGGAAAATTTGTATGAATTGATCTATAACAAAGTTTCTCAAAACTAGATGATAAAAGATGCCAAAAGGATCTTAGTTCTATGTTTACCTTGTTCTTTGTTATTCCCTAATTGTTATTTATTTCTCTCTCTCGCTCGTTTTACTCTACGTCACGTGTGTGCCTTCTGCACCACAGATTAAGATGAGGGGACTTGTGTCACTTAAAATTCTCATTCAGTTACATGGGGTGAACTATTTTAATTCTATTCTGGCACGATTCTTGCTTTCTCTTCCAGTGGGACTTCGTAACATGTAGAGGCCCTTCTACGTGGAGCCCAAGTATCATTTGAAACTACACGTATTCTCTTCCACAAATTTGTTATGCTGGCAATTAAGTTTCTGACAAGATCATTCCTAATTTGTTAGAATTTGGTATCTGTAGTTCTATAACCCTCGTTGTAAAGATCCCTAGATGTTTTTTCTACTACCTTCACGTCTACAATCCCAAAAACCTGGAACTAAGAACACTTAACTAACCTGATAAAGTAGTGATTTTAGCATTCTTAATTTGTTAACTTGATTTCTGTAGTTCTATATATAGTCCAGAGATGATCTGAAGCCACACCTCAAACAGAAAAGTCCCATCATACCACTGCCGAATGGGATTTGGGACGAATGGAAAAGCAGGTTTAAGTCAGGACTCTCAGATGTGTAACCTATTCTTTATAAATTAGATATGCTATCCCACATTTTTTTAGTCTTCAATAGATTAAGATTCCTTTGTGATCATAAAGAAAGTAGATGGCTAAAACATGAGTAGTCATATATCCAGCTGAGTTTATTTCACCAATGGCATTTGAATTCCCCCTCTTGGCTTGCTTTGGTCACAAAACCAATAAGGACCAAAAAAAAAGGCCAAACAGCATCCACTTGGGTTAAACTCGCATACTCTGAAAAACAACTATTAAGCTCTATAGATATATGATTCCGAAAACTAAAGCAAGCAGAAATCCAAAGGCACTTTCAGGAAATTCATAATCTCCAACACCTTAAAAATGGAACTCCAATTAACATCTTAGGCTTTCATGTTGCCGACCTTGACTACACATGTTTGAAGATGGAGTTTCTTTATGATCATTTATCAAAAACTCAGGGAATAGCAAAATATTATTCAAAGTTCTTCTTCAAAGAATAAAAATGATGTCTGATTTGAAGGTTTTTGAAATCAGATTTATGTGTACACCTTAGTTGAATGTTCTGAAATTTGAACATTTCACCTTCACCTTTGAGGTACCTCAGGACCATCTCTACTCCACCCAATCAATAGTCCACCAGTAAAGAAAGAAATAGTCACCAAGATTAAACAGTGATCAGCAACTGATCTAATTGTGCTCATTTTATACAACCACCTTAATATGTGATTGGAAGTCCCCGTAATTTGAATGTCTCAGTTGTTAAATAGGGTCATTAAGAACAATAAGGTACTTCACCATAATTTATGTCCTGTGACAATTTTACGTTTTGGTTAAGTGATAATTTTCTTGATTTACGACTTCATCTGTGAGATGACTCCATTTTCAAATGAATCCATTCAAGCATGAGACTTACAAAATTATCATCTGTTGAAGGATTAGATATTAAAGTTACACCCTCTCTAACATCTTAAGCTTTTGGAGTAGATGGTTGTTAACATGGTATCAGAGCTAAAGGTCTCAAGTTCAAAGCTCACCATCACCCTTATATTTAAAAATTGAAACACGTGTTGGACCAAAAGGCCACATGTGAGGGGGGTGTGTTAAAGGATTAAATATTAAAGTTTCACCACTTCTAACAGATTAAGCTTTTGAAGTAGATGGTTGTTAATACCAATTAACTGAGGAAGATAGCATGTTTTGCTCTAGGTCTTCTGACATACAACCCATTCTTCAGAAATTTTATTACTGGTCACCATAAAGTAAAATTTATCAATGCATCGCTAAGAAAGTGATGACTAATATAGACTGTTTTAAACATGAAGTTTGGTCTTAATGGATATGGAGTGAAAAACATTTCACATCTTAATGCCCTAGCTAGAGTAGCTATGTGAATGGAAAGATTAATTTCGCACCATATAATCTGCCACTTTGTCGCAGATTAAAGACTGAGTCCTAATTCAATTATCTGTATGACCACTAATTTTACAAAGGTGATTATGGATTGATAAGAGTTCCAAGAAAATTTTCTTTCTTAAGTTTAAGCCCAATACTTTTCGCATCTCAGTTTTTGTGTAAGTATGGAAGTAATTTGATGTGTTTTATATGAATATTATGGTTGCTGCCTTTACATTACTTTACCTATTCAAGTTTATTATCATCATAGGAAACAATCAAAGAAGAACATGCATAAACCCATAGAAGAACTGACACAAGTATATGACATGCTAACTATGGCAATTGAGCTGCATTCACTGCGTGTTACACTACTTGTTCCATATATGTGTGTGTGTGTTTGTGTGTGTGTGTTAATAATGAAAAATGAGTATGATTAAAATTGATAAATTTCAACTTGTTTATGCTCCATTTTTACTAATTACATCAAATCAAATCACTTCCAATTGCAAACACTGTTATCTTGATCTATTTATTTATTTATTTTATTCTAGGAGGATCTTCCCACAGCCATTAACAATAAGACCTCTATATCTGCTACAAATACATTGTATGGCTATAAAAAGCTACAAACTTCTATCCCTGGAGAACATCAAGATAGAAACCACATAGCCATGAGGAAAATAAGAACCCAAAGATGCACTGTGAAATGGACTTACATTCAGAGTTGATTTAGATCAAAAGAGTTCTCAAACACCAAAGTAAGCTTTTGCCATACATTCACCATGGTTAAGCGGACCCGTGGAATAATCAAGTAATCCAAAATGATTAAACAGCTTAAATTGTTAGGGGTGCTCATCATCAACTAGTTCTTCTGGTACTTGTATTTTTCCCTTGTTTAATGCAAATAGCCCAATTGAGTATCTCATTTCATTCCCACTCATGATGACACGATGGCTAGGCGAATGAATTCTATTGTTGCTCCATGCCTAGCCAAGGAAACATTCAAATCCAGATATAAGTAGGTGAATTTTAAAAAGGCACAATCATATATAAGCTAATTAAAAACAAATGAAAGTGAGAAAGTTAAGGTAGATCAACCAAGAAAAAATAAATAAATAAATAATTATCATAGTGTTGGTATTTGTTGATAGAAATTCCTGATATGTAAAAAATATCACCTACCAAAATCGCATCGCCTGCCATTACTATGAAAGATGAAGGCCTGTGCTCAAAGCCAATCCACACGCCATCTTTTGTTTTCACTTCCAAGCCATTAACTTGATTTTGATGGAGAATGGTTATGAAGCTCTTATCCGTGTGCTTACCAATATTAGTTTCATTCATCTGGGACCTCTATATTTTATGAGTCTAAGAAGGTAAGTGGTTGATCCAATGTGAGAGTATAGTACTTCCCTACACCATAGCTTTCAAATACCATTCTCTTCACCACTTGTTCTAATTCTGATACTAGCATTGAATATGAATACACAGGTTCACTAACCAAGGACAAAAATAAAGAAACAAAAGAAATATTAGTGACATATATGAATAAGCATAACTAATTAAAGAACTTAAAAGAACTATTTCAAGAAAATAAATCAAATTATACCAGAAAAGGTCATTTCCAGCTGACCACATGAGATTTGTGAAACTTTGAATTTCTTCAGGAGTTGCTGCATTATAGATGCCCATGCTCTCATAGAGAGGAGTAAGTGGCCCATTCCCAATATAGCCAAAGAAAGGTAGTTCAGAAGTGTTTTTTTCTTTTGTTTCTGTGGGAAGATCAAATAACTCTTGTAATGCACAAAAGACATTGTTATCGAGGTCTAAAGAAACTTTATCATACACTGCCACAAAGCAGCCATAATCTTCAAGCGCCTGCCGGACATCATTGCCCCTTGCAATCCAAGAACTTGAGCCAGGCTTGAGGTTTTCTGCAGTGAAACTTATAGTGGGAAGCTTGGGAAATGTCTGGGAACCCATGATCTAATTTTTTTTTCACCTAGCATGCCAAGTTAGATGCTTCTGAAGTACAATTCCAAGATGCACTACAATTGTTCATGTCTTTATAGGATTCAATAGATATATTTGTGCGGTAACAAGACAAATGAAAAGAATTGACGAGGCAAGTAATGATTAACCAATGAATCCAAAGTCCTTGGCATGCCGGCCAAGAAGAATTTCAGATAAAATATCCTAAAATAAGTAGATTCAATATAGCGAGCTACCAAATTAAAATGTCACTGGCACTGCAAAATGTGGACCTCAGAGGGAAAACATTTGAAAGATTTCTCAAAAACCTTGGGTTGGATTGGGAGGATATGAGAATTTAATAGGAATCATGTTTACCAGGAAAAAAAAAACAATTGGGATCATCATTGCATTGCAAGTGAGATGCAAATGAAAAACGGGATTTTAGTTCTCTGTTAACCTTGTTTTAGAAGGTTGAACAAGAGTTCAAATGCTATACTTCCTGGCAACCAAACCTGCTTAGTTTATTGGCGCCACTTGTTCAACTTCACAAGCCAATCTATTTTCACTTTCTAGCAGCTTTTTTTTTGCCTCTCTCTCCGGGGGTTAGAAATTCATAAATAACCTAATTAAGTAATTAGACACCATGGACGGCGTAAGATACTATTGAATATAGTTCAACTCATCTACTATGCAACGACACCTGGTTTCCGCCTCCTAAACATAGCCGATAACATGTCCTAATGACTTTGTAGGCACTGCATTTTTGGCGATGGAGATGCTGTAGCTATTTTTACATTGACATTTTTGGCCTGTTCAAAGAGCCCCTCCTCACGGAATTGATCTATTCAATTTGTATGATTTGATCAATAACAAAGTTTCTCAAAACTAGATGATAAAAAATTCCAGAAGGATCTTAGTTCTGTGTTTATCTTGTTCTTTGTTATTCCCTAATTGTTATTTATTCCCCTCTTTCTCGTTTTACTTTACATGTGTGACTTCTGCAGCCACATATTAAGATGAGAGAACTTATGTCATATAAATTCCTCATTCAGTTACATGGGGTGATCTATTTTAATTATATTCTGGCATGATTATTGCTTTTCTCTTCCAGTGGGACTTTGTAACCTGTAAAGGCCTTTCTATAGGGAGCCCAAGTATAATTTGAAACCATAAATATGTTCTCTTCCATAATTTTGTTATGCTGGCAACTTAGTTTGTGACAAGATCATTCCTAATTTGTTAGTATTTGGTCTCTGTAGTTCTATAACCCTTGTTGTAAGGATCACTAGATGATTTTTTCATCATTCCTAATTTGTTAGAATTTGGTTTCTGCAGTTCTATATCTAGTATGAGATGATCCGAAGCCACATCTCAAGCAGAAAAATCCCATCATACAGCTGCCTGACAGGATTTGGGACAAATGGAAAAGTGGGTTTAAGTCAAGACTATCAGATGTGTAACCTATTATTGATAAATTTGATAAGTTTTCTCCCACATTTTTTGTCTTTAATAGATTAAGATTCCTTTGTGATCATTAAGAAAGTAGATGGCTAAAATAGATATCTGCCTATTTGCTACTGTGTGGAAAGGTGAGGGAAAGGGCTCCCATGAGTAGGCATATATAGTTGTATTAGCACATCCAGCTTAGTTTATTTCACCTCTTGACTTGCTTTGGTCACAAAACCAATTAAGACCTCCATAGCTAGACCAAAAAAACAGGATCCACTTGGGTTAAACCTCTCCTACTCTGAAAAATAACTATTAAGCTCTATTGATATTTGATACTGAAAAACTAAAGCAAGCAGAAACCCAGAGACACTTTCAGGAAATTCATAACCTTCAACACCTAGTTAATGGAACTTCAATCAACAATATCTTAGGCTTTCCTATTGCCAACCTTGACTACACATGTTGAACCACCACCTTAACATGTGATTGGAAGTCCCCATAATATGAATGCCTCAATTGTTAAATAGGATCATTAAGAAAAATAAGGTACTTCACCATAATTTACATCCAGTGGCATCTTTACGTTTTGGTTGTGATAATTTTCATGATTTACAACATCATCTGTAAGATGGCTCCACTTTCAAATGAATTCATTCAATAAATGATCTACACAACCAAGTAACTGGATTAAGTATGTTTTGCTCTAGGTCCTCATACATGCAACCCATTCTTCATAAATTTAATTAACTTCACCGTATAGTAAAATTGATCCATGCATCACTAAGAAAGTGATGGTTGATAGAGGCTTTTTTAATCTGGATGAATATGTAGTGAAAAGCATAACCATCTTAGTGATCATCTCGTGTGCCCTAGCTAGAGTAGCTATGTGAATGGCAACGATAATTTTGCACCATATAGTTTACCATTCTTTGTTGCAAATTAAAGACTCAGTGCTGGTTCAATTATCTGTATGTCCATTATTTTTGCAAAGGTGAACATGGATTGATGAGTGTCATAAGAAAGTTTTCTTATTCTAATTGATTAAGCCCAATACTTTTTTGCATCTCAGTTTCTGTCTAAGCATGAAGTAATTTCATGTGTTTAAATGAATATTATGATTGTTGCCTGCACATTGTCTTACCTATTCAAGTTTCTTATTGTCATAGGAAATAATCAAAGAAGAACATGCATAAAACCATAGAAGAACTGGCATAAGTATATGACATGTTAACAATGGCAAATAAGTATGATTAAATTTGATAAATTTCAACTTGTTTATGCTCCAATTTTACTAAGTACATCAAACCAAATCACGTCCAAGCGCATACACGGGTATCTTGATCTATTTATTTATTTTATTTATTCTAGGAAGGATCTTCGCACTGCCATTAATAATAAGACCCCTATATCTGCTACAAATACATTGTATGACTATAAAAAGCTACAAACTTCTATCCCTAGAGAACATCAAGAAAGGAACCACATAGCCATGAGGAAAATAAGAACCCAAAGATGCACTGTGAAATGGACTTACATTACTCGGAGTTGATTTAGATCAAAATAGTACTCAAACACCACAGTAAGCTTTTGCTATACATTCACCACGGTTAAGCGGATCCATGTAGTAGAGATCAAGTAATCCAAAATGCTCAAATGGCTTAAATTGTTGGGGGTGTTTATCATCAACTAGTTCTTTAGGTACTTGTATTATTCCCCTGTTGAAAGCAAACAGCCCAATTGAATATCTCATTTCATTCCCACTCATGATGACTCGATGGTTGGGTGAATGTACTCTATTGTTGCTCCATGCCTAGCCAAGGAAACATTCAAATCCAGATATTAGTAGGTGAAATTAAGAAGCCATAATCATATATCAGCTAATTAAAAACAAATGGAAGTGGAAAAGTTAAGATAGATCAACCAAGAAAAATAATTGCCATAGTGTTAGTTTTTGTTGACAGAAATTCCTGATAAGTAGAAGATATCACCTACCAAAATCGCATCGCCTGCCATTACTATGAAAGATGAAGGCCTGTGCTCAAAGCCAATCTACACACCATCTTTTGTTTTCACTTCCAAGCCGTTAACTTGATTTTGATGAAGTATGGTTATGAAGCTCTTGTTCGTGTGATTTGACACACCAACATTAGTTTCATTCATCCGGGGACCTCTATATTTCATGAATCGAAGAAGGTAAGTGGTTGATCCAGCTTGAGAGTCATAGTACTTCCCTACACCGTAGCTTTCAAATACCATTCTCTTCACCACTTGTTCTAATTCTGATACAAGCATTGAATATGAATACACAGTTTCACTAACCAAGGACAAAAATTAAGAAACAAAATAAAGATTAGTGACATATATGAATAAGCATAACTAATTAAGGAACTTAAATGAATTATTTCAAGAAAATAAATCAAATTATACCAGAAAAGGTCATTTCCAGCTGACCACAAGAGATTTGTGAAACTTTGAGTTTCTTCAAGAGTTGCTGCATTATTGATGCCCATGCTCCCATAGAGAGGAATAAGTGGCCCATTCCCAATGTAGCCAAAGAAAGGTATTTCAGAAGTGTTTTTGGCTTTTGTTTCTGTGGGAAGATCAAATAACTCTTGTAATGCAGAAAAGATATTGTTATCGAGGTCTAAAGAAACTTTATCATACACTGCCTCAAAGCAGCCATAATCTTCAAGCGCCTTCCGGACATCATTGCACGTTGCAATCCAAGAACTTGAGCAAGGCTTGAGGTTTTCTGTAGTGAAACTTATAGTGGGAAGCTTGGGAGGTGTCTGGGAACCCATGATCTAAATTTTTCTCACCTATCAAGCTTAAGTTAGATGCTTCTGAAGTACAATTCTAAGAGGCACTACAATTGTTCATGTCTTTATAAGATTCAATAGATCTATTTTTGTGCTAACAAGACAAATGAAAAGAACTGATGAAGGCAAGTAATGATAAACTGATGATTCCAAAGTCCTTGGCATGCCGGCCAAGAAGAATTTCAGATAGAATATCCTGAAATAAGTAGACCCAATAGCTAGTGAGCTACAAAATTAGATTGTCACATCCACTACAAAAGGTTGACCTCGGAGCAAAAACATTTGAAAGTTTTTCTCAAAAACCTTGGGTTGGATTGGGAGGGTATGAGAATTTAATTGAAATCATATTTACCAAAAAATAATAATTGGGATCATTATTGCATTGCAAGTGAGATGCACTATACCGTGATTTCTATCATCACATTACTCTTTTTCTTTTTCCCGGATGGGAAAAAGAAGATATATAATTTTAAAGACTTTTTCTGCTTATTAAGATTTCCAGAGATGGACAATGAAAAATGGGATTTTAGTTCTCAGTTAAACTTGTTTTGGTAGGTTGAAGAAGAGTTCAATTGCTATATTTCCTGGCAACCTAACCTGCTTAGTTTATTGGCAACACTTGTTCAACTTCACAAGCCGGTTTATTTTCACTTTCTAGCAGCATTTTTTTTACTTTCTCTTCGGGGGTTAAAAATTCATAAATAACCTTTAAAAATTCATAAACTGTATTAAACTGGTCAGGAATTGCAAATGGTGAGCTTAAGAGGCTGAGTTTATAGATAGTTTTGCAGGGGAAGCCGGGAAGTTAATTGACAGATTTGTCAAATACCTTTACTCTAGAAACAAAAACTGTGTTTTTACCGCCTTTGTAGCTCATTATAGAAAGTGACACATAAAATTTATAGGAAAATTTGTATGATTTGATCTATAACAAAGTTTCTTAACACTGGATGATAGAAGATACAAGAAGGATATTAGTTCTATGTTTGTCTTGTTCTTTGGCTGCAGATTAAGATGAGGGGACTTATGTCACATAAATTCTCATTCAGTTACATGGGGTGAACTATTTTAATTTTATTCTGGCACAATTCTTGCTTTTCTCTTCCAGTGGGACTTTGTAACCTGTAAAGGCCTTTCTATAGGGAGTCCAAGTATCATTTAAAACCATATATGCTCTCTTCCACAATTTGTTATGCTGGCAATTGAGTTGGTGACAAGATCATTCCTAATTTTCTAGAATTTGGTCTCTGTATTTCTATAACCCTCATTGTAAAAATCAATAGATGTTTTTCTTCTACTAGCTTCATGCCTACAATCTCAAAAACCTAAGACACTTAACTAACCTGATAAAGTAGTGATTTTTATCATTCTTAATTTGTTAGGATTTGGTTTCTGTAGTTTTATATCTAGTCCAGACATGATATGAAGCCATGTCTCAAGAAGAAAAATCCCATCATACCACAACCTGATAGGATTTGGGACAAATGGAAAAGCAGATTTAAGTCAGGACTCTCAGATGTGTAACCTATTCTTGATAAATTTGATAAATTATCCCATATTTTTCATCTTCAATAGATTAAGATTCCTTTGTGATAATTAAGAAAGTAGATGGCTAAAACATATTTCTGCCATGAGTAGGCATATATAGTTGTGTTAGCACATCCAGTAGAAGTTTATTTCACGTCTTGATTTGCTTTGGTCACAATACCAATTAAGACCTTCATAGCTAGACCAAAAAAAATTAAGGGCAAACAGGATCCATTTGGGTTAAACCTCTCCTACTCTGGAAAATGACTATTAAGCTCTATTGATATTTGGTACTGAAAAACTAAAGCAAGCAGAAATCCAAAGACAATTTCAGGAAATTCATAACCTTCAACGCCTAGATAATGGAACTCCAATCAACAATAGCTAAGGCGAAACTATTGCTAACCTTGATTACACATGTTGAAGATGGAGTTTCTTTATAATCATTTATCAACAACTCATGGAATAGCAAAATATTATTCAAAGCTCTTCTTCCAAGAATAAAAATGATGTATGATTTGTAGGTTTATGAACTCAGATTATGTGTACTTTGACCTTAACCTTTGAGGTCAGGTACCACACGACCATCTCTACACCACTCAATCAATAGGCCACTAGTAAAGAAAGAAATACCTAGTCACCAAAATTAAACAACAATCGGAAATTGATTTAATTGTGCACATTTTATACAACCACCTTAAGATGTGCTTTGAAGTCCCCATAATACGAATGTCTCAATTATTAAATAGGATCATTAAGAATAATAAGGCACTTACACCATAATTTAGGTCCTGTGACAGCTATATGTTTTGGTTGTGATAATTTTCATGATTTACAGCACCATTTGCTCTAGGTCCTCAGACATGCAGCCCATTCTTCATAAATTATATTAACTGGTCACCATACAGTAAAATTATCTATGCATCGCTAAGAAAGTGATGCCTAATATAGACTTTTTTAAACATGAATTATGATCTTAATGATATGGATTGAAAAGTATATCAAATCTTAGCTAGAGTAGCTTTGTGAATGGCAAGAAAAATTTTGCACCATATAATTTACCACTCTTTGTTTCAAATTAAAGACTGAATGTTGATTCAATTATCCGTATGTCCATTATTTTTGCAAAGGTAAACATGGATTGAGAATAGTCATGAGAAAATTTTCTTATTCTAATTGTTTAAGTCCAATATTTTTCGCATGTCAGTTTCTGTGTAAGCATGGAAGTAATTTGATGTGTTTATATGAATATCATGATTGCAACCTGTACATTGTTTTACCTATTCTAGTTTTTTACTGTCATAGGAAATAATCGAAGAAAAACATGCATAAAACCATAGAAGAACTGGCATGATTACATGACATGCTAACTATGGCAGTTGAGCTGCATTCACCCCATATTACATTACTAGCTTGTTCCATATCTAGCTGACAATCATGCTAGCTGAGGGATTTTCTATTTTCCTATTATTTAAACAAACAATCGCACCGGATAGATCATTCACACCTGCCCCTTGAGGGAATTTGGGAACAGCCTCAGGTTTAACCAAGGATTAGCACCACCTCTCTGTCACCATCTCTTCTGAATAAACTTCTCAAAGAATTAAAATTGATGTATTTCAACTTGCTTGTGTTCCATTTTTGCTAATTACATCAAATCAAACCACTTCCAAGTGCATAAATACATTGCTATCTTGATCAATATTTATTAAGTTCATTTATTCTACGAAGGATTTTGGCACAGCCATTAACAATAAGACCCTTATATGTGCTACAAATACATTGTATGACTATAGAAAGCTCCAAACTTCTATCCCTAGACTTACACTTCTCGCAGTTGATTTAGATCAAAAGAGTTCTCAAACACCACAGTAAGCTTTTGCCATACATTCACCACGGTTAAGCGGATCAATGTAATAGAAATCAAGTAATCCAAAATGATTGAATGGCTTAAATTGTCGGGGATGTTCATCATCAACTAGTTCTTCTGGTACTTGCATTATTCCTTTGTTGAATTCAAATAGCCCAATTGAGTATCTCACTTCATTCCCACTCATGATGACTCGATGGTTAGGCGAATGAACCCTATTGTTGCTCCATGCCTAGCCAAGGAAATATCAAACCTTCGAATATTAGTAGGAGAAAATTAAGAAGGCATAATCGTATATAAGCTAATTACAAACAAATGAAAGTGGGAAAGTTAAGATAGATCAACCAGGAAGAATAATTGTCACGGTGTTACTTTTTGTTGATAGAAAGTCCTGATAAGTAGAAGATATCACCTACCAAAAATGCATCACCTGCCATTACTATGAAAGATGAAGGCCTGTGCTCAAAGCCAATCCACACGCCATCTTTTGTTTTCACTACCAAGCCGTAAACTTTATTTTGATGGAGTATGGTTATGAAGCTCTTGTCCATGTGATTTGACACACCGATATTAGTTTCATTCATCAGGGGACCTCTATATTTCATGAGTTTAAGAATGTAAGTGGTTGATCCAATGTGAGAGTCATAGTACTTCCCTACACCGTAGCTTTCAAATACCATTCTCTTCACCGCTTGTTCTAATTCTGTTACTAGCTTTGAATATGAATGCACAGTTTCACTAACCAAGGACAAAAATTAAGAAACAAAAGAAAGATAAGTGATATATATGAATACGCATACTGAATTAAAGAACTTAAAAGAATTATTTCACGACAATAAATCAAATTATACCAGAAAAAGTCATTTCCAGCTGACCACATGATATTTGTGAAACTTTGAGTTTCTTCAAGGGTTGCTGCATTATCGATGCCCATGCTCTCATAGAGGGGAACAAGTGGCTCATTCCCAATATAGCCAAAGTAAGGTATTTCAGAAGTGTTTTTGGCTTCTGTTTCTGTGGGGAGATCAAATAACTCTTCTAATGCAGAAAAGATATTGTTATCGAGGTCTAAAGAAACTTTATCATACACTGCCTCAAAGCAGCCATAATCTTCAAGCGCCTGCCGAACATCATTGCACTTTGCAATCCAAGAACTTGAGCCAGGCTTGAGGTTCTCTGTAGTGAAACTTATAGTGGGAAGCTTGGGAGGTGCCTTGAACCCATGATCTGAATTTTTCTCACCTAGCAAGCTTAAGTTATATGCTTCTGAAGCAAATTTCTAAGATGCACTACAATTGTTCATGTCTTTATAGGATTCAATAGATCACATTGTGTGGTAACTAGACAAATGAAAATAATTGTATAGGCAAGTAATGACAAACCAATGAATCCAGAACCACATTCCTTTTGCGTGCGGATGTAGCTAAGTGTCTGACTCTATTGGTCATAGTTTCCTAAGTCCTTGGCATGCCGGCCAAGAAGAATTTCAGATAGAATATCCTGAAATAAGTAGATTCAATAGCTAGCAAGTTACCAAATTAAATTGTCACAGGCACTGCAAAAGGTGAACCTCAGACCGAAAACATTTGAAAGATTTTCTCAAAAACCTTGGGTTGGATTGGGAGTGTATGAGAATTTAATTGAAATCATATTTACCAAAAAATAATAATTGGGATCATTATTGCATTGCTAGTGAGATGCACTATACCATATTTCTATCATCATATTACATTATTTTTTCGGATGAAAAAAAATATATTATATATATAATTTTAATAAGGGTTCAGTCTTTATTCCCAGAGATGGAAAATGAAAAATGGGATTTTATTAGTTCTGTTACCAAGTTTTGGTAGGTTGGTTGAACAAGAGTTCAATTGCTATATTTCAGTTCCAACTGCCAATCAAATACTAACGCATAATGAAAAATTCGTTGTTTTTTTCCTGGCGGACGATACTTACCTCCTGTCTTATAAGGAGGAAGCTCCTTCTTATGCTAATGTGGTCCAATTAAATACTTACACGCGTCCTAGATTAAAAAATAGATTAGAATCGGTTTATTTAACGGGTTAACCCAGAGTGGAACCGTATTACACTTACAAACACCAAAACCCTAGTTTTGATTCTCACCATCCGTCTGCCTCTCTCTCTCGGCAAATTGATTGATTCTCAAGAAAAAGGATCGTGAATCGTGGGATGGAGTGACTTACTAATAAAGTGCCGCTGTAGAGTTGTTGATTTGAAGGAGACGTGGATGAGGGCAAGACGAACCAGGGTTGGTGTTGATATTGGTATTGGTTTTGGTATTGATGCAGGGATGAGAGAGAAATGGAGGTGGAGCCTCTCTTTGGGTTTTGAATCTTAATGCTACGATAGTATATGTGGATGAGGGCATTGGAGAGAGAGCGACAGCGGCGGCGGGTGGGGAGTGGCAGGGTTTTTGGAATGGTACACTCAATGCCATGTATGTGATGTGATTAGTGCATCCACCCAATTCAATCACTATGTCATTACTGTATTTATCCACCTATAGTGTGTTTTTTTTTAAAAAAAATGGATCCCCTTATTTATAAAATTACTGATAAAGAAACAATTGATTATATTTGATTGATGGGGTACAATAATGTATGTCACATCCACTATTTACCCTCTTTCTCTAATGTGTCAGAAAAAAGTTAATAATAATATTAAACTACTAATTGATCACAAAGGCAAAAAAATGTTTCAACCAATCCCTGACCTTTGGACCTTCAAATCAACTCACTAATCCACATTTAAACTGAATTCATAGTCGTTAATTATGATAATCAAAACTAATGTAAATATAAAATTTTAAATAATATACGGAAAAAAAAAAAAAAAAAATCAGTTCAAGAAAAGATTCAGCCGTGGTCTTAGATTTGATATTTAATTTTATCCTGTATATACATAGATATCTCCAAGTACAATTCCTTAAAAATAAAAAGAGAACAAAAATAAGATTGGACACCTTTAAAACTAAAAATCTCAATCAATTCTGTGTGCATATTTGACCGGTAAAAATCTTAATGACGTATCGTTAAATCACTCAATTTAAAAGTCGGGTGTTTTGTTGTTAATTTTACCTTTTAGTGAAGGCCAGCCCAAATTAGCAGCCCTTTTTGTGAGATACAATTACCTTGCTAAGACAGCTTCATCTAGGAACAAGATTTGGCATGCAACGGAAAAATTATACATCGCAACGTTGGTACCACATCACATAAAACATTGGGTTGTATCACTGGCTTTAAGGTGGTGTCATTGGCCTTCCAGTCCCCAAGGACCTTGCTGAGGACAACCCAGCAAGACATGTTTTATCAACTACTGTGAAACCATACGATACTTGGTTTCTAGCATGCCCCAATGACTTTATAGGCACTGGTGACTGACTTTTGGTGATGGAGCTGCCACCTGTTCAAAGAGCCCCTTGGAACCGATCTATTATGCAGTTCAACCGTTCAGGTCTTGACCCGGTATTCTCGTAATTCCTTTCAACCCTCCTATTTGTCTCATTATCAGCTTTTAAGCCATCCACCTAATACTTTAGAGGTTCAGTGGTCGTAAAAGAAACTCTATAAAGATGCCCAGTTACTGCCAACGGAATAGTGGCCTGAGATCCAGTTCTGGTTCCCATCCCACATATATCATCTTTCAAGAATAAGGTTTAATAAATATACATGTGAGTCCATCTGAACCAAAAAAAGAACAAAATCAAGCCACTACATCAACAAAGTAACATCAATTTTTTTTTGTTCGTGAAAGAATCATGAACTAAAAGTTGGTTTTGTAATAATACATCAAGTTTTAGAGTATAACCACGTATACAATCTGAAACTCCTGTTAAAGTAGTCTTCCTCCATAAGAGGGTATTTATACTCGTGTGTCCTTGGGGGGATATTTTAGTAGGTATATTAACGCCCCAGATGGTGAAAGAATCATCGTATGCCCCAGGACATGCCGAAAACAATAACTAGATTGACTTCTTCCAAAAACGTTCTGATCAGCACTTGGCCGTAGCAGCCCTGCATATATTTTTTTCAAAACAAAATATCAGAGTGGAACAGCATTCTTTAAAACATAGGGGAGTGTCAACATCATGTCTATTGTGCCCCAGTAGTAGCATCAAGAAAATTATGTGCCCAAATCGAAACCTCGAAAATTGAAATGCAAGATGAGTGTTCTTGTCCAGTGTCCAATCTAGATACAAGTCCTCACATACCAAATTAAGCTAAAGCAAGAAAATTCCCACTAAACTAGTGCCAATCTACAAACTTGGCCTATAAACTTATAAATTATTGAAGGCAATGTATTATTTAACCAGATGGTAGCAGGGAGAAGAAATTGGGGTTTTGCAAGACACGAGATCAGGGTATACTCGTGGTACAACAATCCCTCTTTCTCCATCAAAACACACTCTCAGGAAAAGAAACCCCAAATAAGGAGGAACTTTCCAAATCATACCTCTTTAGGGTCCTCCTTGGATCATCTGTCTTATCAATACCATTTTGCATGACACCATCCCTTATTGACCCATCAGCATTCTCTGACGCTAAAGAGTCCGCAATCTCTTTGAGACCCTGCAAAATAATGTGACATCAGGCTCAAACGAAGTTGTAGACATCTTCATAGTTTTATTGTCTCGAGATCTTTCTTTGGCTTTGACTATTTAGAAAAAATACAAGTAATATAAAAAGACTTGTCTCTCACCTTCTCAACATCTTAAACCCGTACCCATTGTAACCAGAAAAATTACAATACAAAAATTAAGAAATTAATAACAATATCAAGACACATCACCAGTAGACAGATGCTCTCCAAGAAGACACCAATGTGGATAAAAAGGCCTTTACCAAGTCCAATTTCAAAAATCTGAAACAGAATTTCTTTCCAAAATATTATGTATCATATGATTCTCAGGCCTCCCCACAAACAAGGATCGAAACGGGATTATCTTCTTCTTTTATTTTTTTAATTTCATTTTTATTTTTAATTTTAATTTTTTTTCTTTAAAAAAGGAAAACGGGATAATCTTATAAGTTTGCAACGTGTTAATTGTAACTACATAAGTGGGGCTTTAACTTTATAAGCATGCAATATAGAAGCTATGGTGTAACTAGCTACTAGCTTCTATATGAGTAAATCTAGCAAAAAGAAAAATGCTTATAAAAGAAGAAAACAAACCATAAGACTTGGAGTTTCTGAAGATGTGAGAAAACCACGGGACTTGCCAGGAAGTTTAAGTTGCTCCTACAAGAACACACGAAACAAACAATTACAACAAACATCTAATTAGCTGGAGATGGGACCAGCTTTCATTTGCCAAATAAATGTAGAGGGGCAATGCAAACTTTTGACAAGAATCGTCTTAACAAATTTCAAATCAAAGGAACAAAACATATTCCACCCATAGATGTACTCCCTCCATCCCATTTTAGTTGTCAATCTTTGATTTTCTAACTATTTCAAGGGGACATGCAATTAATGCATTGTCCCCTTTTCAAATCACTAAGTTATCCTTTAAACTTTAAATATAGAAGACACAAGTTGAAAGATTCTTGAAAAGTTAGGAGGGTAATTATGTAAATATTGCATTTAATTTGTCTGACTTTTCAAAATTGACAACTAATTTGGGACACCTAAAATGGAAAAATTGACAACTAATATGGGACAGAGGGAGTATGATTTAGCTCATAGGGGTGAAATTATCAGATGACATCACTGCCTTGGTGGCATGACAGCATTTAATATGTGGATTGCAAAATATTGATGAAACAAAAAAAGTTGCATCATTCTTTATCATTTCAAGCTTTTGAAGCAACTTTTTGTTAACATGATATCATAAAGAATGTCTTGTTCGATCGCCATAAGGGAAAGTTAGACCGAATATCAGTGAAATATTGATCATATAACAAGTATAACTCCATCAACTCAAGTATTTAGAATAACTGATTATTCACATAATATAATAACATTAAGACATCAACTTGATCTTCCTGTCACTGAAAAGTATGTGAGACCTACAGTAGTTGAACTGCCAGAGTACCTCTTCAACAAATTCAGGCAATGTGTGACCCCAAAAAATAGTCAGTTAGAACATGGAACTTATATAGCTAGTGGTACAAACCTGCAGCACTTCAGGCATTTTAACCTTCTTCCCTTCAGCGAAGTTGCACAGGAACCACACACCAACATTTGTAACATCCTGAGAACAAAATTTCATAAGTATACCCTCCAATAGACATTAGGAATAAATTTTAAAAAATTATGCATCAATCCAGTGCCATAAAAAAAAATAAAAAATAAAAAAAAAAGCCATGTGAAGGTACAGTTGCAAATATGAGCATTTTTTAATGAATGGCATACTGTTGTTGTGTAGCTTGGATTCTTAATTTAAAGGACCCAACCACGTTAATATTTTTCTTGGTACAACAGTGAAGTCAATGACAATAAATAAATAAAACAGGTAATAAGAAAATAGAATGTTGATGTTCTGATCAACTGGTCCACAGGTTTTGCATAGGAAGGTGGATTGGGTTCAAACTTCAAAGCATTTCATTATTGTTTATTATCACTAAGATGGGGTGGCCACAGAAGCAATAAAGGATCTCCTGACATAATCCATAAAACAAATCCAGGTAAATCTATTGTTTCTTTTTCCTTTCAAGAGATTTAATACCAAAGGGAAATGGAAACAAGTAGGCAGAAAAACGATCTCCTATTTATATAAAAGTATTATACGTTCGTAATAAAATAACTGAAATGCCAACACTAATTGCATTCCACTAACATTCAAGATAAGATTAGATGTTCTTTTATAAGTAAAACGATAGCATTATCCATGTGGCATGTGTAAACTTCTTTTTCTTTATTTCTCTTTTCTAGGGTGAATCATAATGCTGAGTTACTTAACAAAATCACTACTACTACACATTTGAATCTAAGTGAGACAAGAACAACAATGAGAAAATTATCCTCGGCGTTCTTTTCAGCAATATTGTCCAGTATATAAAAAGTATTTTAACTAATCAAGCAAATCACGTACTCAAGAGCAATAATAATCTTGGTGGTGAGAAACAGACCGGAAATAAACTATCAATAGTTCTCTTAGATTCTCCAAGGAACTCTGTTTAAATTATTCCAGAAGATCAACTCAATTGGAACACAAATAACAGGCAGAATCCTGATTGATGTTTTATGAACAATGAGACGTGTCAAGAAATTAATTGGTAACATTAATGCAAATTTTTCCCAGTGCACAACAATTGACAACTACAAGCAAAACCTTTCCCCCGACTACTAAATGGTAACTCCCTTTTGGGTATACATTTATTATTTCCTTTAAAGTAATAATCTGTGAACTAAAAAGATGTGATAAGAGTTGAAACTGATATGTCTGCAGCCAATGGGCTGTACTAATACATGGTTTGTAATTTCAGATCAGATAAAATATGGAAGATGTTTCACCTGCTTATATTCCAATGAACCAATCTTCCCATCCTGCAAACAGAGAAACAATTATAAAAATAAGCAATCGACAATGACAACTTCTAGAACAATAAATAAATAGTATTTACCAAAAAAATGAAAGAAAACCAAATCAAATAAAATCCTTTAATGTATGCAGAGGATGTCATACAAAAGCAATAACTAAATTCCTAAGCCAATTGCCTAAACAACAAAGACACTCTTGAATAAGCACCTTAAATTTCCTTAAAGGTCAGTTTTTTGAGTTTCAAAGAGAGATTTCCTTAAATTTAACATAAGAGCCAGTATAATCAGTATATTTAAAGGAAAGGTGAGCAGCACAGACATAGGTTCACAGAAAGGTGCCCAATTTGAAGCGCACAAGTATTCCGCGGGAGAAGCATTTTGGGTTACAGTTTACTAATGAGCAACTTTTCTCACTTGTCAGAGATAATTAAACATTTAAACTTCATCCTCCATTTGGTGAATTAAAAAACCTCATCTTCCATGTGGTGTAACCTCAACTTAAGTATGGCATATGAGATCAAATCTAAATGAGAAGATGGAAAGTTTTTAAAAAAAAATAAAAAATAAAAATAAAAAAGAGAGAGGAAGAAGAAGAATAAGTGCAGTGTAACAAAGACTTGTTTTCCATTCTTAAAATCTATCTTATCAAGTGCTTGTGATGGTGCAGGTGTTTATACAGAAAACAACTTCTCATGGTGCATGACTGTTTTAGAAATAGAATCATTAAAATCTTTCAAGTTCTTCCTTTAAAGACTAACATACAATGAAAACGAAATCTGGCAAAGGATCCAACCTTAACGCCATATGAAATTCCCAACCCAAGAAACAATTAGCAAAAAACCAAAAATAATCATTAGCACCATTTTTTAGGATTTAACCCTATACAGCAGTCCAACCTCCACCCAAAATTGGAACTATTAGAGGGGTTCAATAGGTCTCGAAGTTATCTGAGTAGGTAACTTTTCTGATGATTCAAAGAGAGACTTATAAACAGATACTGAAGACAGCAATCTACAGAGTAATTCATAAGCTTGAGAGATTCATTTGATGCAAAGTCCGACAATTTAGTTGCTTCATTGCTTTGAGTACAATGTAACACCATTACTTTTGGTTCTTCCCTTCATCTAATATCTTTGTTCAATGCAATTACATGTACAGTTTAACAAATCGGATGAAATGAAATTTACCAAGTTTCTTCTTAATATATATATGAATATATGTATATATTTATGTATAAATAAATGTATACATATATGTATATATATATATTATCAAGCAGGTAACTTTGACATGCTACATAAAACCCAACTCACCAAACCAGAAACCGTTCTCTGTAGTGCATTCAAGTCAAAGCCAATTTGAGAAAGGTCACCACGAACATCAGTAACCTGTTTCATAAGTTTGATAAACTCACTTAAGATGTTTCTGACAGATTAAATGATAGGCAGATCCATAACACAAAAAATTAGCAGAACTGTTTCCCCAATCCTACTATTTTTTTTTTCCCCTGAATTAATCCTACTGTATATAAAATGATTGCATCACATATTTTTTATTTGTGCAGGCTACACAAAGAAAACACAGAAAGAGAAACCCCTTTTATCCATGTACCTCGTTCCTAATTAACTTGGATATCTCCACCTGCTCATCCAATTTCCCATCCAAGTTCTCAATTCGCTGTGTCAAATGCTTCTTTGTTGCCTAGCCAAAAGAAGATAAGTAACAACAGTAAAGAGGTTGCAAAAAAGTCCCAAAGATATTTACAGAATGTAGCAAAGATGCATATCTTAAAACATAAAAATAGCCACTTAGCCACATCTTTCTCAAAATGAATACATACTTTTCCTTTTTTAATAAACAAATGTTTATGTATGTCAAAGGGGCACTCCTATGCAGGCCTTGTCAACTGTGTCAAACAATTATATACATGTATAAGTTCTTTTTACAACAAAGTTATAGTTTTAACATCATTATTATCTCTTGGTACTTTCTTCGAAACCACCAGAACTGACACATTTCCCTAGTCTCTAGATCAAATAGACAGTGACAGAACAACAATTCTGATATATATCAAGAAGAAAGAGAATATATAGATATACATTGAAGATAAAATTAACAGTCAAAAACCAGAAGAGATCAACTATGATATATTAATTTAAAAATAAATAAATAAAAGCATCTGTCAAAAGACCAAGAAATATTCAGGATGAAATTAGGCTCTGATGCACAACGTTCCACCAAAAGAACAAAATGGTAGCAAACCATGGTGATATATAATTAATGTAGCAGGTTCATTAATATTATAAAAGATTGCATCTAAGCAGGAAGAACAGCCCCTATTTCCAACAAAATTGGGAAAACCATGCTAATTGTAAACAAAGCAAATTTAAAAATCTAGAGGTGGTAACCAGGAAGCTTGTGTTTCTAACCTTTGAGAAGAGTAACAACATTGACAGTTGGTTTGTGAGATGAGGTAAAGCTCCACTACACACAGTAAGCGCAATTTAACTTATATGGGACGCCATAAACTTAATGTCCAGATCAGAACAAACCAGCACCTGAGAACTCTGCTTCCTCTTCTCATCAGTGGGAACCAGAGCGCCTTTGCGCCTAAACGATTGATCCAGGACAATATTGGCTTGCTCATGAGATTCTCTCTGTGTTGAATTCAAAATCCAAAAGGAAAGTTGAGTATATGGCTCTTAAGTTGGACACGGCCAAAGTGGCTGATTAGAAGGTATGGATATTATTGGAAATGCATTTTGAAAGATTGTATTGATAGTGAAACCTTGGAGGATCTTAGCAATTGGGTAAGGCAATTTTAAAAAGAGAATCAAATCGTGGCATGTGGGCTTTTGTCAGATCCGATTGGACTTGAGTTCTATGGCTAATCTCCCAGGAGAATACGAGGATGTTCTCGGTGTAGATCTAGAGGAAATGGACCAAATGTAAATTAACCACGAAACGACCTAGCAGGTTATTTCGATGACATGATCTCTAAGGCAGATGGTCAGGTAGCAAATAGTGTTTACAATGCCTTAAACCCCTCTAGTTGATGAACTCAGGAGGATGAACGGTCGTTTTCTACTAAATAACTTACAAGTCCGCAAAGGGCACCTTCATCCAGAAACAGCACAATCGAACATAACTAGGCAAAATATGATGCAGCAATTAAAAGGAGACCGGTCCAACGAAGAGCTCATCAAAGAGCCAAGGGATGATAAAAGGAAGAGGTGGAATTTCTTTCAACTATAACATTTATTACAACATCTGAACTTGACCTTTGCTTCTTCTTTTCTATCTTTACTTTCATGGAGAGAGATTTTGGACTATCTTTTAACCCTAAATGGAGCAAGGGCCTCGCTAACTTTGAGCAAGACATCGGGGGCCTGCTCTTCAGCCCAATTCATAACATTGAGCCCTAACATCTCTGAACCAAAACCTCTTAAGGATTACAATATAGATTAAAGCCCAATGAGAAACTAGAAGTTAGCAGAAGCTGCTTTGTTCAGCGATGGAAGAGAAGAGCTAGGTCTCTTACATCAACTTCAGACTTCCCCAACCGTTAAAGGAAAATGACACAGTACGAGGTTGTCACTCGCCAGAAGAATTCGCTTCGAAATGCTCTATTTGATTTGATTCCTCTCTGTCGGGAACGCCTGCTTCGAATGAATCAATGGTACAGTGAGGTAAACTGGTACTGAATAGGCATTTGAATTTGTTGACCATTCTTCTATCGCTTTGCTCGGATTTATGACCTTCACACTAGGAGGTGGTAAGAGTTGAGAATCATTAGGGTGCGTAAGAAGAAAGCATTACCAGATCCTAAAGGAGAGAACGAGGCTGTTGAAAAACTAACATCCCAAGGAGGATTTCTGAAAATTTTATGCATTTAAAGTTTCAAACTACTTAATGGGGAAATAACTCGCTTTTTTAAGGTCCTTAATATTGATATTATTTCTTCCCTTCTTTAAACTAATATTAATAAAGAAAGGAAAATAAAAATAATGTGCCTTCCAGGCAAAAAAAGTGTAATAGTTCAGATGTAATGCTGAAACAAACAAATAGTAGAAGATAAACCGCTAATTTGGAAAGATTTTTTTTTTTTTTTTTTTTTTTTTGCATCACTTGTGATAAAACAACAGAAATTACAACTGTGTGTGGTTCTAGCAACAGGGGAGAAAGGAAAATAAATAGAATATGATGCATGTAAAGGCACAACTATGTAGTAGAGATAGGTATATAAATTTGTTTATTACAGTCGACTCCATTATCAGTTGTAATGCACACTACCAACAAAGAAACTACTATGTGAGGCATCAAAAAATAAAATATAGATGGCTAAACAGAAACTTACAGCAAGAACATCAGAGACATGCTCCAGATGTTTTGTCAGGTTTGAAACAGCATTTGCCATGTTTTGCTTTGTTACATACATAAGATCTGAGAATGAAAGACCCTGATAATTTTAAAAGGAAAAAATAGAGAAGAGAAAAAAGTTGTTAGTCTCTTCAAGAATGTAAACTAAGTGAAAAATAGACTGGCAACGGTATCTACAGCTATAAGGCAAAAAAAAACTGGATTTGGAGAGAGAGAGAGAAGGGAAAGGAAAAATAACCAGGAACTTCAAGAAATATTAACCAAGCAAAAACCAAAGCTAGCAAAATACGTTCAACAAAACATGGAGGTGCCATTGGATCATATGTGCAGTTAATTATCCTACCTTCCACCACATGTATCCGTACCCCAATGCGCCCAAGGCAGCAGCTGGTACTATAAGAGATGTCATGTTACCTGATGTTTTGTCAAAAAAATAAAAGAGAGATGTAATACCAAACAGCGTATGATGAAAAAAAAAAAAAAAAAAGTGCCTCGTCTGGAGCCTAAAATCCATAATACAAATTTACAAGAGGTTGGTATGAACAATTGCATGGTGTAGCCTTATTTCCCTCTAGGAAATTTTAGTAAAAGGTTCGCTAGAAGATGGACAATCATGCTGGGTGAATAAAAAAGTGAAGGAAGTTCATAGATCGTAATAATGCATGATCTTGTTACTTGTATCGTAAGTGAAAAGGAAACAGCAGTAGAATATTTTAAGGGATAATTCATGTCCAGGCAGGAATACCAATTTGGCCAGAATTCCCATTCAGAACAGTTATCTGTCTTCCAGAGGCCAGTTGTCGTACCTCCATCGCTAGTCGCCGCACCTATAAGATAGCCAATAAAGAAATAGTAACACAAGAGAATAAGCATCCCTATAAATTGATAGGGGTGACTAATAATGGAATATAGTAAGATGAAGAAGTCTACATTCGTTTTAACACTAATTCTAGAATTGTAAAAGAATGAACATGTTCAACCATAACATTTCGATTTATCCAGTAAAGAAAGCAAACTCATCAACACCAATGAAGCCTGTAATGAGAACCTAAGGCTATGTTTGATTACATGAAATGAAGTAGACAAGGCATGCTTTATGAAGAAATAATTCAAAAATCATAGACAAGAATGATAAAGGAATGGAATGATTATCCTTATCCAGTATTTGGTTAAACCAGCTTAAATGCTGGGAAAAGGATGGTGTTTATACATATTTTTCCAAAACACCCATCTGTAAAACCAAAAAATAAATCAAAATGAGCGGAACGACCTATATGCACATTATTTGTGGATGCTAAATTGCTAATTGACATTTTATTAATATCAAAACCTTGAGAAAAGGTGAAAAACAAAAAATAAAGAGAATAAACCAAAATTACTATAATTCCATAACCTGCTTTTACTGTTAACATACCTGTGCAGCGACAGCGTCGGAGTCAGCATCTGATGAATCCCCAGAATTTTTCAAACCTTTCAACAGTGACTGTCAATACAACAGATTAACAGAAACAACATACATAATCACTTAAATGTTTAAATCAAGATAATAAGCCAAAAAAAATTAGACAAGTATATAACTCTCCTTCTCAATAGAAAAGGGCATCCGTTAGTAACCAAACCACGTGATACAAATTTTAAAATTTATGATTTGTTGCTTTAGAACCCACATTCAAAGATGCCAGATTCCAAATTTACTATGAATATAAAAACATACTAATTTATTGCTCAGCTAATACACATTTAATTCAATTTATCTGAATCGAGATAGAAAATGAACAATAAAGAGTTAACCATATCACTGAAGGGCTGATAATTATGTACCTCGAGTTCGCCCAATAAATCAGATAACTTCCCGTTCTTGAGCAGAAAAGTACCTGTGCATATACATATACATATACACGATCATATATAGAATCCGTTCGAATTTGAAGAAACAATAGAACTCAGACAACGAAAACGACCACGTACGGTGTCTCTACACACATATAACTAATATATATGTGTATATAGATATAATAGATGTGTGTACCTGCTCCAGCCAAGATTAAAATCTTGGTAACCCCCATGCCAGTTTGCATCGCCATCTTGATGGTCACAAACACTATACACAGCCTTCTCTCTCTTCCCCGGTGAGAAAGAGAATTTTCAGAATAACGAGTAGGGCTGTGAATTGTGATGTATATCCTCTAGTCTTTGTGCTTGGACGGCGTCGTTTTCATTGGTTAATCCCATTTTGACCCTCTTGAATTTTTTAAATATAATAAAATATAGCGAATGTGTCAAGCCGAATCCGTGTCATTTGAGTTAAATTCAAGCTAAAAAAAATTTGAGTTAAATTCGAATCAAATTTACGTAAATCTTATGGATGATGAAATTATTCGTTCCTGGCAAATTTCAAGTCTATATACATCACTCAAATTTTTATTCTATTTGAAAGTATTCTTATGTGCATTTGATTGTTCAAAATAAAAAAATAATGATTTGAAGTCTCAAATTCAATAAATCTACTGAACGATAATTATGTCATTAATGTTTTTATTTATTTTTTTCGACAATATTGATGTCCGACCTCTTAGAACACTCGTAAAGCTGTAATTCACCAATAGACAATTATCGAAAATCCATCATTCATAAGTGAATAATTATTAAGAAAAATGATAAGTGATGGATCTAAGAAGATTCAAACTCTCAATTTTTATATAGAAAATAGTCGAAGTTAAATTTGTGAAGGGACTCGTCACTCTTATCATTGCTCAAAGTCTAATTTGATTTTAGTTAGTCAAATAATATTTGAGTGACAAATTTGTATTTAATTGAAAGAAAAGACTAATTTTCACACAAACATTGGATTATTCGTACATTTTTCTCTACTTTTCACATAAAACATTCACTTCCACATAAAGTCAGTACATATTACACGTACCAATTGTTTAAACTTGTAATCCTCAGACTTCTTTTTCCATGTAAACACCACCTTCTTTTTTCTTTTCTTTTTTAATCCCAGGTTAATGAATCAAACACTGAAAAACAGTTACAATGTTCATCAATTTATTACTATTGTTTTCCACTGTACTAATAAATAAATAAAAAGATACAAAGAACTTACATAACGAATAATACAACAATTGTCACTTGGGATTTGAAAACATTAGTAATTTATTAGAGCTTGTGTTCCGACATTTTTTGTTAAAAAACAGAAGATTAGAGTGTTAAAACAGGTTAATAAATTAGTGTTTTTAAAAAAATATCAGATTTTTTTTTTTTTTAAAGGTTGGTTAGTTTTTTTTTTTTTTTAACAATTCAAAATGCAAAAGTCATTACCAAATGTGATTTTGCTGCCAATTCTCATTTTTTTAAATCACAATAAAAAAAATAGAAATGGCCGCATTTCCAACACCAACAACCACAAACTAAGACCAAAATCTGGTCAATTCATTTGGTAAATTTAATTGTCTTTTTTTTAATTTTCTTTTTTTCCTCTTTTGCGTTTTTTTTTTTTTCCTCTCCTTGATAATCTTAAACTTTCACATGGAGCTGAAAAGGATAGACAAATATTGAGTTGGGTGTTTGACATATTAATTGGCATAATATTAATGTTGCATTTGATATACACGAATGTAATGAAATGAGAATGGAATAATCATTTTTATTTTATTATTTTATTGCAAAGATAAAATGAGTAGCAATCGAAAGATAATAATTATTATAGTATTTTGTTTAAACAATAATAAATAAACTTTAAATTGATTTCTTCAAAAGTGACAAATAAATTAAATTAATAAAATGACATTCTTTTATTTTTTTTTTTTTAAAGAATGATAACAATTATGAATGATGGTGGAGGTGGAAACCGATGATGGTATTAAAAAGTCATATTGAGTTTTGAATGACTTACCGAGGAAAGTCACGAGTTCTAGATAAATAATGATATAGCACTCTGCAATGGTAATGGGCCAAGTTGAGTCTTCACCAAACCCATATGTGCTCGTGGTCCAAATAGGGCCAGGTTGAGTCTTGGTCATAGTCAAAATAGCTAATGGTGGGCTGATCATGTAGTGCTGCAACAAGAGGGCAAGTTGCCTCTTCACCCAGCCCATGTGCGCTCGTGGTTAAACAAAATAGCTAATGGTGGGTTCATAAATGATCAAGGTTTGTTTAGCTAGATTAAAATTTATGATGAAAATTTAAAGTGAAAGAAAGTAAACTGAAATAAAGAAAAATTAAATTTTTAATATTCATTAGGTTTGTAAGAATTTTTTTTTTTTAAATGTAAGAAAATATTATTTTGTTAGTTTGGGTAGCAAAAACAGAAAAATAAAATCATTTACTTACCCAGATACCCTTCTGATTTCAAATAACAATAAAATAAATAAATTTATGTTATATAAATACTCTTTATATTTAATGGTTTATTTTAACAGAAAATAGTAAAATATGAATTATTAATTATTTATTCTTTTGTTGTGGTTTCAAGTCCAGTGATCAGGAACTGAGGATTGTCCTATGTATATTATTATTGCCCCTGTTCAGTATTAATCTATGGGTGAAAATAGTTAAGTGTTTGATTTTTCATAGGTGTCATTCATTTTGGATACAATTTTGATCGGAGTTAGAGCGAAAACTTAATGCATAGACAACTCTGACTTTGGGCATAATAGAAAACTAACCTATAAAAAAAAAAGTTTCGTGAGAAAGTAAAATTTATGTGTTTTATGCGATAAACGTTTTGGAAAAAATTCATGAGATGCGGAATCCTATTTTTCTCAAAAATTTAATTTTCTATTTAACCAACTCTTTAAAATTTCCCATTTTTTGGTTACTTTACGCTAACCAAGTGAAGCCTGGTGTGAACCTATCATATTTTTTGAAAAATTTAATCAAGTACAGGCAGTTTCGGGCCAGGAATACCAACCCCATTCCCATCCTTGTTTAGCAAAGTTTCCTCCATACCGAAATAAAATTATCTCTAATTTCAGTTTCAATAAGTTAATGATGCATCCTACACAAAAGTTGCGAGACGTTAAAAATTACAGTTAGAGTGCTTCCCTGACTTGATTGAACTAAATAGGTGTTCCGCTAGAGAGGATATTGGTCCCTCCATACCCGCCCAAAATCATTTATTAAGTAGGGTGGGGGTGGGACAGGAATGGTGTAACGACCTTAGCTGATGCTAAAATTTTAAAAAAATTTAGCATAACCTCCTCTAAAAATAAGCCTTCAATAACCTGTCCCAATACACAAAACACATAATATCATCAAGCATCCCATTCATCCGTTCATTATACCTCAACATAGTTCCTCTCATGGTGGAACATTCACACGCCAATTAATCTAAATTATCATAATTACAGTCCCAAAATATATGGTTAAGATTTAAAGTCCCTGTCTTACAACGTTACATGATACAATTGTATGGAAACATATACCATAATTCCATTAGTTTCATTTACATCAAACAAAAAATAAGTTCGTTTTAAGTTATAAGGCCATAAATACTAACTCAGTTACATCCCCACAACTATGAATATACATAAAAAGGTCAAAATACAAAATAGCAAACAACCTTCTAACAACTTTCAAGCTTGAGGTGGATTGTCGTTCACCGGTTCATTTCCAAGATCTAAAAAAAATAATATAAATAGTAGGGTGAGCATAAAGCTCAGTATGTGACACTTAAGACACAATTCTTGTGTCCTTGTGAATCCAAACAAAGCATAGGCCAATGGGAAATGGGAATCATGCAATATAGAGAATTAAAACAATATGCACGTCAATTCAAATTATAAACCATGCAGTGCAATGAAATGCAATGCATGCTAATGCTACCCCCCATTTTCATTCACCAAACCATTACTTTCAAATGTTAATACAGCCCGCCCTTTGATAACCCCACTGCGATACGAGAGAAGGATTGGCTATCGTCCCTAGACCTTTGGTAACCCCGCAGCGTCATTGAGGGGCCCGAATAGCTCAACCACGCTAGGGCGACTCCCTAGTCCCCTTTAGGCTATATTAACCTCCGGCCCGTTGGTAACCCCGCAGCGATCGGGTTTATCAAAACTATTTGACAAAACTCTTCTCCCAAAATTTCCCCCATTTTCATTTCAAGATAAATTCTCCCATTTCATGCATCCCAATGACATGTGCATAGATGTACATATAATCTCAATACTATGACAATGGGAAATTTGGCACAATCTAAATAAACATGTTCTCATTAGTCATTTTCAGCATGTTAACATATAGTGGACATAATAAAACAACATCTAAACATATTTTACACATGAAACAAGTCATAATCAAGTTCTTGAAAATTCTCTAGACATCATTCATACAATCATAGATACAATTAACTCCCAATTAAACATGTCTGATACAACAAGGAGGTGTAGTTCACAATAGAATGATAAATGAGTGGATTAAGATACCCCTACCTCAAAATGAGCAAAATCTCTATAAACGGGTTATTAAATTCGAGCTCCCAAAGATAACCAAAAGCTGGAATTTCTAGTACTAGCACGTAGAGTTCGCCGTGCTCGTCGTTTTGCCTGGCACCTAAATCCGCCAAGTAATGAAGAATAAATCTTGCCTCAAAGATTGGGTTGAAAAATAAAAGAAAATGAAATAGAAATTTGGGAGAGAGAGAGAGATAGATACAGAGAGAGAGAATGAATGAGAGACCAAAAATGGTCTCTAGCCACTCAAGACTTAGTGGTGGGATCCATCAAAAATTCTTTTATTTTCTCTTTCTCTTTTTCTTTTTCTTTTTAATTTACAGACATTACAAATGGATTTATGATAATTTTATAATTGCATTACGAAATTAACAAAGATAATTAATGAAATAATTTTTCACCCGGTAATAATTCATCCTCTCTTATGCTAATAAGACATATATTCAAATTCTCGATTGCAACTTGAGATTCATTATTATTGTAGAAATATCAAAATGTTACATAAACATTATCAAACAATAACAATATAAAAGGATATCAAGTGATTGAAATAGGTTAAATTAAAGTTTACGTAATACATACCTAAACTTTTAATATAAAAATAAATTATAAGTTTATCGCTATTAGACGGGAAGGGGTGGGGTGACCTTTTTCCATCATTGCTTTGCAAATGTGCAGAGTCATAATCCATACTTTTGCCCCAAAACTATTTAACCACTTCTATAACAATTTTTAATGGGATGGAGTAGGGCGGGTACCGGACGGGACAAAGTGTTTTGTCATCCCTAAACACAAGTCACACGATTGGCAGGTTAAAATCTAAAAATTTAGGCCAGTTTCGTTAGAGAAATGCAAAAATAAAAAAGAAAGGTAGTGAAAATTAATGATATATTGTGTTAAGTATATAATTTTGAAAGAAAAATGACGAAATTAGAGTATATTACATGGACAAATTAGGTATGATAGTAAATTTTGTTATATTCTAAAAATGAAAAAATAGAAAGAAATTAGTGCAAATTTAATGAAAATTGTTTGATATAAATTTTGTTATTATTTTGTAAAAGACAAAATTATCATCCTTTTTTTTTTTCCCAATATTTTCTATCATACCACCCATCCTAATGGTACTTTCTTACATTTTAAATAGAAAGTCTAAAATAGAAAAAGAAAAAAAAATATATATATTTGTTTTATAAACATTAATTTTTTTTTTCAGTATTTATTTATTTATTTTTGTTAATCATACCACCCATCCAAATGGTACTTTCTTACATTTTTAAATAAAAAATCGAGTCTCTCTAAAGACAAAATGAAGCGTGAGTGAGTTTTTAGTCAAGGTAAATAAGAAAGAAAGAAAAAAAAAAAAAAACTCAGTATATTTGTTATTTGAAAGAGTGTAACGATAGTTCATAAAACTACAATGTTTACTTAATCATGGTGAGTGTGTGATTCATATTGTCAGGTACAGTCCAATAAAAAAATATGATGCGTTCCTACCACAAATACATATATAAAATTAGGAAAGTAATAAAAAAAGAGGGAGTGAAAATAATTTAAAAAGTTATTTTTTATATTTATTACTTTCTTAATTTTGCAATTAATGTATGTAATTATGTTTGGACCAGATCCTCGATTATTATAGATCAGTATGTAAGTATTGTCATTCATTAAAATAATTTATTTCATTTATTTTTTCAAACATGATTGGGTTATATGATTTGTGGTTTCTTATTTTCTTCAATTAATTAACTAAACCGAACACGGTCTTATGAACACAGGGGCTCAATTGTCCTTTCCAACGGTCCAATGAGATTCCGCCATTCAATCACATCTCTACAGTCCACGTGACGTGATCATGGACCAGATACTCGGAAAACTGCAAGTACGCACTAGGACTGCTAAATGGCAAAATTACCCTTAAGAAATTTATGAAATTTATTTTTCTGTTTGTTTTTAATTACCATGCGAATTATATTTTTCTCCCCTCTTCAGGTTAGAGAGAGAGAGAGAGAGGGGGAGAGACAGATATACCAGATGACCGCAAGTTTAGAGGGAGAGAAGAGAGAGTGAGGAGAACAAACACAGAGAGAGAGAGAGCAGACTACAGAGAGAAGAAGAGCGAAATATATAGCCCATAACTCCTGCACAATTATACTATGCTCCCTTCAATCTATGTATAACTAGGGTTTCGAAGCAGATAAATTTCGTTGGTCTCGAATTAGGGTTTTGATAACGGCACACATGCATAATCCGTGTTATGAATACTAGCGATTAGTTTTATGCTGTTTGGCCGACTAAGGCGCAATTGATGTGTGCTTTGATGTTAGTGAGTATACAGGGCTAGGGTTTGTCTGTCTCTAATGGGGAGCACAGGTGAACCGGACCGGAAACGACGTCACGTCAGCTCCATCTCGCCTACAGCTGCTAGTCCTAAAAAACAGCCCTTCTTACCCACATCTGAAGATAAAAAGGTGAGATCTTTATCTTATTTTGTTTCTAATTTATTGGCATTTTTACATTTCTTGATTTATTCTTTTATGTAAATTTAGGCATTTGTGGTATTTTAATCCTCTCATTTATGTTCTTTGGTGAATGAGTTTTTAATTTTGCTAACCTGTTTGTCATAACCAACAATTTCCTGCATGATTAATTAGTCTGAATCTTGATTACGTTTCTATTTTTTACTGACCAACATTCATCGGTTATAGTGATTGCATGTAAATTTTGCCGTAACGTGCTTTATGGTGTAATTGCTTTATTTGCGTGTAGCTTTTGGAGAGCTGAATTTACAACTATTCCGTTCTTACCATTATTGGTTTCTTGACAGGACTACTTTAGCTGGATGAAGGGAAAAAATCCTTTATTAGTAATGTTGCGCAAAAAAAAAAAAAAAAAAAACCTTTCGTGCTAGTGGCTAGAGACTAATACTTAGTTGAATTTTCTATATAATATTTTATTGAAGGCACATCCTTATACAATCTTTTAAAGGAATCTTCCTATTAACCATTGATAAATGGATATGTTTACTGGTAAGTTTTGAACAGATTTTGGAGGTAAAACAGTTTTCTCGGGGATATGGGAAATTGGGGGAACTTCTAGATACCTTTTAGGAAACTCGAATGCTCTGCGAATTATAGGGAAACATGTTTACAATCTCACACCCCGCAATAAAAGTTTCCAAATTGAAGAATTGGTTGGAAGAAGAAACTACCGAAGTATGAATGACACTGTGGCAGAAATCACTTCCAATTTATGTGTATTTTCTACCAGCAGATTGCGGCAAAAAGAATTAGGGAAAGAAATATAGATAGATAGTAAATTTCGGGAATTAATGGATGATTGCTGGAGTTATTGACAACTTTCCAGTCTTGTTGGAGTCTTTTGCTTGGTCTGTTTGGCATCCACTGGGTCATGCCTCAGACTTCTCGAGGATTGCTAGATATCTGGAGGGGCCAATGGGTGGGGGCTTAGGCTAGAGATTTCTGGAGGGTGACCCCTCTTTGCGTTTGGTGGAGTCTTTGGAAAGAGCGGAACAGAAGATCTTTTGATGGGAAGGAGTCCTCTATTGGAGAGCTGAAATTGTCTATTATTTGTACCCTTTTTTGTTGGGGTTGGGGGAGGGATTATTCTTCTTTAGAGGACATTGTGGACTTTTTGGGTTATTTGAGTTCATAGATTCTTTTGTGTATATCTCGGGACGCGTTCCCCTTTTGAACGCTTTCTAATACATTTTACTTATCAAAGAAAAAACAGTCATGAGCTTTCTGGTATTAATGGAAGTTTAATGGGAAGTGTCAAAAGTTTGCCAGCCTTAATGTCTGGTAATTTGTTATCAATGGGTTGCGAACTTTATTATAGCAAATGATTGAAAGGACAAGTTATTTTCAAATTGATTGGTAATTATATAGAAAATAGCTTGTAGCTGCCCACAAGCTTCCACTAATGCTGTGAGGTAGTGCTGCTCATTAATGCTAGAGAGCTTTCATGACTACCAGTGAGTTTTTATGGTTGGTGGCTACGCTTCTTGAGGTCCCACCGTGAAGTTGTGGGCCGAAATTTGTTTCGGCCGGGTCTCATTGCGACCTGTTTCGACCTGGATTTTCTCTCGTGGGTTGTGGACCTGGTTCTAGAATTCCTTTTAGCCCATATATAAGGGCGTTTTGGGTTTGGGGCGTGTAATGAGACAACACTGAAAACATACCGCAGGAAAGAGAGAGATAATGCTAGGGTTTTGGGGGCTGAAACTTGTAATTTCCTGATTTTCACATAGTGAAATATTTTGCCAGATCTTCACCAAACATAAGCTTACGCCGAACCATGTAAATCTTCGTGTTCTTTGTGTGTGGTGTGTTTACTTTTCTGATGTGATTCTTATTTTGCTTCGTTTATTGTAACACCCACTATTGTATGTGAGGTCCTATGATTGAGGCGAGGTTTATGCATTTCAGTGTTTTTTTGTTTTTGTTTTTGTTTTTGATATTGCATAAATATTGGAAGGTCCACAAAACTGGAAATATTTTCTGCAGCAGTGTTTCCCCACATCATGTTAATAATTCATTCGCATGTTACTATAAATTTAAATAATTCATGTAGTAAAATGTGAAGGTTCATTACCTAGTACGGTTCTCATTTAACTGAGAGGGCTGAGAGGGGTGGATTGGATACTGGCGTAACCTTTTGCATTATTTGCGCAAAAGGTCTGCTCTCAAAGAGCAGGATTCATACCCTCATTCTCATGCTTGAGATCCGGACATTTGACCAGTTAGGAAGCAATGGTCCCTTACGTAGTAAAAGTAATTTTTTTCCTATTAATTGTTCCCTAATTTACATTATTATGGTGTCCTGATTTTTCTACCACTCATATTTGTTCAGCCAAATTTCTTATAGACTTCCCTGGAGTATTACAAATCAATTTACTGCTTCACATTTCGTATGGTTTTGAACCTTGATGTACACTACCCTTTCGAATGCAGTGTCCTGCTTCTAGTGATCGTTATGGTTTTGGTTGTAAGAGTAAGATTTGGACGAGGTTTATGCACTTTTTATGATCAGATGACCTATATGTTTATAGCAGTTAAAATTACGATTTTTGATCGTATATAATTTCACTTGTCTTGAAGAAATCATTATCCCAGTTCTCTCTCTCTCTCCCTCTCCCTCCCTTTCTTTCCAATTTAATCTAATTATTTTTTAGTCGATGATCATGCTTCATTTAAGGTCCCGACTTTGTAGCGTATTTAAAACATTGTTTATCGAAAGGATCTGGTCTAGTATCAAATGTTAATTTATTATCATCAATTTTCTGCCTGCATCAAATTACTTTACACATGTCCAGGAAGACAAGACTATAAGTAGATACGATAAACACTAATTTGCAACTGGCCATCACTGAGTTTGCTTTAAGTCATTCATCTAGTCGAAGGCTCGACTGTTTGGTGGTATGAAAATTTCAATTAATAGTTTTAGGTTTCTGAACACTCTGTTGGGGAAGTCATTTTAGTAAAACAAAAAAAAAAATCTACTTGTCATAGTTGGAAAATTGGTGTTTGAATGTTATTTGGTAGTCAACTTAAGTTACTGTTCTAATTTTTCTTTACCTGGATTAAGTATAAACTGGAATACCTACTGAAAGATTTAGGCATATATTGCTATCGTGTTTTTCTTAGTGTAATTAATTTGTTTGTTCCAAGCTTACTTTAGTTACTATTTTTTTCCTTCTTTTTCATGCTGTAGCTGGACACAGCCGTACTTCAATTTCAAAATCAAAAGCTTGTTCAGAAGCTAGAAGTTCAGAAGGTTGAATGTGTTGTTCTTGAGAATAAATTTACTCAACTGAGGGAGAAACAAAAGGCGCATGATAACACTTTAGTTGTGGTCAATAAGTCGTGGGAAGAGGTAGTTACTTGGCCTGCCATTGAATCATTGTTTCTCCATTTTTCATATGCTTCCCATACTGGTTGATGGAAAATTAACTCCATATTTTTACTAGCTGGTGGGTGACTTGGAATCATGTTCCATCTGCACAAGACGCCCGATGAGCTGTGTACAAGATATTAAACATCAACCGGTTACAGAGGGTGAGGATTTTGTGGCTTGCACTTGTCATTTATTTCTTTTTATCATCACTCCATAATTTCTTTATTTTTTTTAATCTTACATTTCGCTTGTCTATAAGTAACTTAAATTGAATTGTTTGTGTTCATTATCAGATTTGAAGCAGAAATATGTCTTTAGTAGTTTTGCCTTGTTCAGCCATTCTTTACTTAATTAGGTGATACCATATTTTCTACATTAGAAAAGGTTTTGAACAATGCAAGTAATTTCTATAATTCTTGACAAGAAGTACATTCATCAGATTGACTAGTCAAAAAAAGGACATTTGAATTAAGGAACCGAGGGGTGTTTAATGCACTCTATTTGACATTTGTTTAAAAAAATGTGGCATGTCAAATTATATGCTTAGGAGTTCGGTTGATATTAGGTAATTCTATGAATTCTTATATCATTTCTTATTTTGAGAGGTTTTAGTTACTTAAGTAATAAATTTTGATCATATTAGGTTGCCATACCTATGTAATTTGGTAGTAAAAATGCTTTCATTGTATTTCTAAAAGGAAGGAATGGTAAGGATTCAATTCTTGTCATTGTAAATAAAAAATTGTGGTCACATTTGGTTTAAGAATGTTTTTTGAGTGCTTCTAGTGTTCTTCAAATTCGTCAACCAGGTGTTCTTGTTGATAAACAAAAATAACCACTAATATTAAAAAAATTAATTAAATGGGCGTTTAAAGCTTCTCTCTCTCTCACCCTTTTTATTCATCTTTAGTTTTTCTTCCTTATGCATCTCTTGAAATTTCTTCTTTCTTTTTATTTCTTCAATTCTTTATCATTCTTTGTAATTTCATATTTCTATACGTTTCTCTTACATGCCCTCCATAACCCTTGTTATTCTTCTTCTCTTTTGCTTTTGTATTTCTTTTGACCTTATTTATCCCCTTATATTGAAGAATTTCAGCATGATTTACATCAATTTTGTGATTAGAGACCAATATCACGATGATGAGATCCCAACTCAGAGAATCACACACTACTGGGCCATTAGTCCAGCTGGTATAACCTTTCCTCCCTCAAAAGGGAGGTGAGGGGTTCGAGCCCCATAGTGGGCATTTGTGGGTAAGTGGTGTGACTGCGAGTATTTTCCTTTTATTTTTTTTTTAAAAAAAATAAAAAATAAAAAAAAATCAGAGAATCACAAAACGTGGTTGTTCTTCAAGCAGGAGGGTACCGTTGCACCCCATTTGATGTGGGATCGTAGATGTTTTTGTTGTGTATCTTATCACATATTGAACTCTACACTTTTGGTTTGTGCGTTGGATTGTACAGTAAGATACATTCTATATTGAAATTCAAGAAATAAATTGAAAAATTGAATATAGTGAGGAAAAACATCCAACAAATATTCTCTAGGCTCTGTTATGGCGCCTTGCTGACTCATAGAGAAGTGAAACTACAATTAGAAAAAAAATTAATTAATGGAAATAGAAAGATGGAAGAAGAAATCTTCGTATACATGGGAAATAAACCATCAAATTTCACTTCTCTTGAGATCTAACATTAAGAGTTTCATTACTAAGATCAGTTAATTGAATTTGAGATTCCATTCTACTGCATAAACTTGAAAGAACAAAACGATATAGTCGGAAAAGTTCTGCACTCTACGTGTTCTGATATATATTGAAAGTTTCTTATAATGTGTTACAACATCTTTTATATTCCAAGTTCTGGTTTACAGCTTTATAAGTTTTTAGAATTGGGTGTATAGTGGCAAATTCTCACGTGTCAGTCTAAAATACATGTGACAAGTGCACTAATCTGTCTGCCCCATTTTTAGGGGTCTTGAATGATGGCAGATTCTAGATACTATAGTTTGTAGATCTTTTGTCAAGAAAACAAAATAAGGCAAAAGTTTTAATTTAATCTTGATACTCCATTTGCGAATATATCTTAAGATGCATGCAGAGGGAGATACATATTTCCTTGAGTATCCACTAACCTCTAGAATGTGTTGTACTCATAAGATTTTGACAACTATGTTCACAAGATTATGTCATGCAATTTATTCTTTTTTGTTTTGATAAGTATTTGGTTCTAAAAATCTTGTTTTATATTTTTGAAGAGGTTCTAAAGTAAAATCTATGTCATTTTAAGTTATAATACTGGAGACTTTGTTTTACATTTTTTATTTGTGAGCGTATTTTTGGGGTTTGGCAAAATTTGTCCTTAATGACAGAACTACAATGTCCATTTTACCTTCAGTTCCCATTCCCCATCTCCTCTGTTGTTTGTCAATAATATCTCCTTGTGAATTTCCAGGTTTCTTAACCACCATCATGCATTCTCTTACTCCATCATCATTGTCTTGTCCCCCACCCAACAATAGATTTAGCTCTACTGTATCGTTTACCTAGCTAAATCGTATTCAAAAGCATTTCAACCATTGTCCCAAATCCAAATGAAATTTTTAATTGGTCTTGAATTAAAAAATCTGACTGCCAAGGGTTTAGTCTAGTGGCATCTCTCCCTCTCCAACTTGGGAGGTCGAGGATTAAGTTTCCATTGGGACAATACTCAGCAGAGGGTGCGAGTGTGTTAGGTGTGTGTCTCTCACCTACCCAAAAACAGAAAAGAAAAGAAAAGAAAAGGAAGAAGTTGCGAAATCTCCTCATTATGAATATTTTGATTCTTTCAATTTCCTTCAATTGTATAGTAATTAATCACCAAACTCCTTGATACTTGTTGCTAGTGGTGATGGATTGAATGTTTATGTTTTCGTTAACTTCTATTTGAATTTGTATTCTTGTATTGACTGGGAAGTGCCAGTTGCATAACGATGGACTAGCTGATTGGGTGTTTTTCATTTTTCCTTTTTGATTGCTTGTTAGATGGTGGTTCATCTCACTTGGAGGATGCTTTTCTTAGCCGACTTTTAGAAACAGGTGCGACTGACAGTAGCTGTACAAATAATTCCGTGAACCAGATGGAAGAGGATGGACAAACAACTGGTGAAAAGACCAAGAACATATTATGCAATGTAGTAGCTGCCATTGATGAACTGTGGTATTTGAAGGATGGATTATATACTGCAGTTTTGAAGTCACTTCCAGAAGATGGTAAGATTAATGGATATATGTACTTCTTGTGATATCTATTGTCAGCCTATTTCATTTTGAGTTTTTTCCTCAGTTTTTTTGTGCATGCTGCTCTTCTCTCTCTAGTTTCATGCAAGCAAAAGACGTCCACTGATTTAAAGACAGAAGTTAAGAATCTGAGAGTGGCACTAGGTGACCTTCATTTGAAGCACAAATCATTAGCAAGGGAAGTGCAGAATCGTCGAGATACTGATGCAAAGGATAAAGCTGAGCTTAAACGTTTAAGAGGTGACTTCTTGATCTTAATAAAACCATCATTTTTTTGAAGGGTAAACATTTAACACGATCAGAGTGTGGTGCTTGTTGTCATGCATGATTTTGTAATTTAATTTGCTAAGATTGCATGTTTAAGTAATGAGGGTGAGCTTAAGCACTCGGGCAAATTTCTGAAATGGAGTATTGATTTGGCTACAAAGTCCTGGTTCTCTCTCCCAGGGGATAGGGGGTACCAATTGCTATATTATGACAATTCATTGTTTATAGTTTATGTATCTTCATCTATAAGGCTGAAGGCATTAGTTGGGACTTAATGCCATTTGTTATTTGAAGGATAGGCCTTAATCTGTTAGTCACAGAATGCAGATCAGTAAGATTTATTTTTGTTCAGGTATATGAGCATATGTGGATGCTTTTCTTAAATTTATTTGGGTGTTATATATGGAAGTCTGGGAGTTGGATTGGTATAAATTCTGTGTTTCAATTCCAGGAAGTTGGTGAAGAAGTGTCCTGTTGTCTTCTTACACGATATTTTTTTGTGTACCTGTCTTTGTGTAAATATATTTTCCAACACAAAGGCTTGTTATGCATGCACACATATATTTTTGCCTGTTACTTATAAAAAAAATAAAAAATAAAAAATAAATTGCCTGTTAATATGGCTGATTTGGTTGTACAATCTCCATAAATCAGCTTCAGGGAGTTGCAAAGATGCATCCTTTGTTTTTAACCATGCAGTACCTGGAAACCATTGTTTATGAAATAAAAATAACATGCTATCCATGTATGCAAGCATGATTGCATATATCTATACTCTATTAAACCTACTTAAAGGAAAAGTACAATCTATTAAATCATAAAAATACTACTACATGATAAAGATGCACATGCAGTGACGAACTGTAGATGAGAAAAATGTCTTAGCTTTGAAATTGTCAGCAAATGTAGAGCTTGCACCATACCGTTAGTGTTGCATCATGTTGACTTGACCACCTTGATGATTTGATGCTTCTGGGAAACATTTATACTTTTTGTACGTTCACATGATCGATCATACTTGCTTTGCTAAGTCGTGCAGTTTTTCATGCAATTTCATTTATGGTTTTTAGTGTGTTAAGAGGGGCACGCCATAATAGTCTGCTCACTTTTAGATGCTACTGTTTAGTTTTTTGTTCTTGTATATAAGATTCCGTGGATTGCCTGCCATAAGCATTATATTCTCCTAAAATACTGGTCATCATACATTTCCTGAACATTTGATATTAGCCTTTATGCCCTTCAAATTTGCATTGACATTTGACTTCCTTCTTGTTTTTATTTGGTAGACTTCTGTCGTTATAGTAATTGAAGGCTAGTTGCTTATGAATGAACAGTTCCATGGATAATTTTATTGTATCTATTTGAGATAGTTGATAGTTCTCACAAAGCTGGGTATATCCTCAACATTGGTCTAAAAGAATTATTTGTTCGGTGGATAGAGAAGATAGACAACTGATGAACAATCTTCACCCTTATTGAATTGTTTGCGTGCTTCTTTTCTTTCTGAGTAGTAAATTGTATAGATCTTAACATAAATTACAAATATTTTTTTGGGTGGGAGGGGGGTGGTGGGGGGCGCATATCCTCTTATGTACTGAGAAAGGTCCAACGAGGAAAAACAAAACCCAGCCAAGCTAAGAAGAAAATAACATCAATTAAGGGAATGGATGGTCTGGTTGATTCCAAATAATATTATACCCCCTATGAGCGATAATATTATGTTCTGTACACCTATACTAATGGCCCGGATGATCAGTTGATGTTCTACAAGTTTGACTGTTTTTATTACTTTGTTCTTTTGAAGGGGAATTGGAGATTACCATTGCAGAATTAGAAGAAAGTAATTGTAAATTGGCAACTCTAAAAGCAGAGAGAGATGCAGCGAAGGGGGCAGTTTTCCCTGTCTTAAATTTGGGGAGCAAGCATGTTTCTGGTGATAAGGCTAAAGTTAGAGATAAACAAAAAGATTTGCAAGATATGGAGTCTGCATTGAAAAAATTATTGGTAATTTATCTGCAATTCCTTTTTTCTTTTATGGTTCTCTTATTGTCGATTTGAAGCTCACAATTGTATCTAATAACATGAATTCATCCTCAGGACCAAGTCTCATGTCGCCTGTTGGAACTCAAGCGTCTTCATGGAGAAAGAATAGGAATATTAAAGCAGTTATCTAATTTGCAGGTTGACTTTCCCTTGCTTGGTTTTCTGTTACATGGATACTTGTTTTGTTCTCCATAGGATTCCTAAATAAATAAAGCTTACTTTTTCACCCATGTTTTATTCGGTGACATCTGCCTGCAGAACACTTTGAAGAATGTGAAGTGTATATCCTCTTCCCAAGCCTATATCTTGGTAAGAGATCAACTTTCAAAGTCAAAAGCACATATTGTCCAGTATCAAGCCCTATTCGAGAAACTACAGGTTGTTACTGGTTGGTAGTTTCATATATGTATGCCTTCGTATGTCATTTTCTTGAGATGATCTTGTTTTAATGCTGACTGTTTCTATTTTTATTGAAATTGTAGGTTGAGAAAGATAACCTTGCCTGGCGAGAAAAAGAAATGAATATGAAAAATGATTTAGTTGACGTTTTCCATCGATCTTCTGCAGTTACTAATTCTAGAATTACTGAGCTGGGTTCAGAGATACAGAAACAAATTAATGAAAGAAATCTGATTGAAACTAAGTTAGAACAAGCATCAAAAGAACCTGGTATGAAGAGACATGACGTTTTTTGTTCTGATCTTCATTCAATCTTTTTAGCCTTCTCCTGTTATGACGTTATCTACTGCTATCTTGAGAGAGATTTTTCATTTCAGGTAGGAAGGAAATCATTGCAGAGTTTAAAGCTTTGGTTTCTTCATTTCCGGAGGATATGAGCAGTATGCAAAGTCAACTAAGTAAATACAAAGATGCTGCTTCCGACATTCATTCTCTGCGGGCTGATGTCGAGTCTCTTTCCAGTGTTCTCGATAGGAAGGTAGGTATCCTTGATAAACATGCGGCATATTCTTGGACGTAGTTGAAGGTCTAAACCCCGTTGCTTTCTCAAACAGGCTAAAGAGTTGGAAACTCTGTCTGCTAGATCATCTGACCAAGTTGCCGAAATGAAGAAGTTGCATGCTGTGGTATAATATGTTACTTTTTCTTTTACTTATTATTATTATTTTTTCAGAAGGTATTTTTAATTTATTATTTGAAGATAAGTAGTAGTGATTGTCACTGGTGTAAACCATGGTTGGATGTGAAATTGCGTTTTCCACTTTTTGAGAATTGCCATGCCATAGTTTTCCTTGGCATGTTGTCCTTGAATTTATTTTATTTCTCTATTATTTGACTTGATAATCTTTTCACAGAATTTGTTTTGTTTGTTGTGTCCATCTTTATTGTATTCAACTCTTATTTGATCTTAATAAATAAATGTTATCAATGGTGTTTCTAGTTTGCTTTGTAAAGCTTATTTGAGTGTGTACTGGCTTAGGATACAATGTTTGGAGCTTTGTGTGACTAACTCTCACTTTCCTATTAAGAATTACGCAGCCCATCCTTTTTCCTTGCATGTGCCGCAAAACGATCTAATTTTTACATTTACTTGATTTGGGCATTTTTTCCCTGTAAATTGATATGTTTGATATAACCTTTCATTAATTCCACTAACATATGATAGGAATAAATTATACCCCTCTTCTTGATTATAAAGGTACAAATAGGAAGAATGGCGAAACTATCTGAAATTAGAAGTCCTTGTTTTAGTTTTCCTACCCATAGTGGTGACTTGCTGTGTTGGGTCATTCAGGGAACTGATTTTTTAGACTTCCATATGGTCCCTGAATTGTTAGACTTCGATATGGTGACTTGAACCCTCACCTTCCACTTGAGGAGGTAGAGGAGATAGTAAGATACCACTGTACTGCACCCTTAGCAGCCTAACACATTTAGAGGGTGGGATTTTTATCGTTAAATAATTAATTCCCATCAAACATGTTTTGGTGAATGAATCCATATTTTGGTTGAATCCTACAAATTTAATTATCCAAGGTGCATGTGTGCTCCCTTCCTGAACTGTTATGGGGTGAACCCATGTTTTGATATTAAATACAGAAGCTAGAATGATGCTATGGACTTCCAGTTTTCTTTGGTATAGCAATTGGAACCAACTTCTTATACCAGGGGATGAGAGTAGTGGATACCCCCCATATCCCACCCCCACCCCCACCCAGCCATCCCAAAACGAAGAAAAATAAAATTAAAATAATAAAATCCCCAGAGATGCTATCAATTGTTCTATTACACAAGGATAAGTAACCTTTTAGTTGGTGGTTTTGCTTTAGTACATATTTTATGAACAACATGGAAATTCTCACCAAATAGTTGGGAAAAAGACTTAGTTGGATTGAGTTGCATGGAACTTCTTCCTCCAGTGTTTTTTTCTCAATTTTATCAGGTTATTTCTTTTTCCGTTGTAGTAGGTGCACTAGTCAACCTTTTGTCATTTTAAATTGATGCCATATTCTTTTATCCCAGTTGCTTTCTTCTTCTTCTTCTTCTTCTCCTTCTTCTTCTCCTTTTTATTTTTAATTGGTAAGCACACATGTTTTCTTCACTGACAATTAAGTGAAAATGTAGTAGCTGGTTGTGATGGACCTATATATGGGGTGCTTGGATCATAGAAACTGTATTATATATCCTGACTTGCATATGTCATACACGTAACTATTACATTTTTCAACCGATTACGTCATATATGGATTATGGAGGGAAAAAAGTGGGGCGATGAGATCTCATTCAGCAGTAAGCAGTAATTAAATTTTAATGGCAGATATTTGTTTTATTCTAGATTTCAGACCTATTGTGTTCTATAGTGGTTATCAATCTACTTCCGTATATCGGGCCTGCATTTTTATGTCATACATTACTTTATCTTCTATTTAGCAATTTTCCTTGTAATGTCTTTAAGAAGTTAATTGAACAACCTTTTTTTTTTTAGGGTAATTTACAATGACATCCCAAGGTTTGTCATAATGACAACCATATACAAGTTGGGCCTTTTTTGAACAATGACACCCCTTATCAGAAATTGGATCCTTTTTTGAACGACACCCCTTATCAGAAATTGGATCCAAACCCTCTAAAGGATGTGAAAAGTCAAGGTCGCCCTTCAATATTTTATTGATTTAAATTGTAAAATATCATAACTCTTAAATGACGCTTGTGCCCTTGGTTATGTGTGTGTGTATATATATATATGTGAGTTTATATTGTATAAATATATAATTTTCTCACATTTTCTGTCTACTCCAACACCACCCACCATCACTTTTTTTTTTTTTTTTTTTTTCCCTCTCTCCACTGCAACCACTGACCACCCACCATCGAGTTGGAGATCCAAGACTGGATCGACAGCAAGAGCATCGAAAATCTGATACAAGCTTTGCATCATCAACCCTCAAACAAAGAGGAGACTTTGATTCATATAGTGGACCAGTTCGTGAAAGGGTTCAATCGCGATTTACAAGATTTCCTCACCTACCCTCTGAGATCGCTTCCTTTGCCTGTACATCGGCACGCCCCGCATCACTTTGCAAAAATGACGGCAAGCTCTGGTTCTCCGTGTGCTACTGCCGGTGGGGCTCCAATACCCAGATCAACCAAACCCTCACTGAGTACGAGAATTTAATCGGTTGTCTTTTTTCCCTATTACTTTGACCGATCATTGATTGATTGCCTTGTGTTTGTTTTTTTTTCTATTTTTTGTGGGTTTGTGATTTTTCTGATAATTGATATCATCCGAAAAGGTTTGTGTTTGTACTGATGGGTCTGTATTAGGATGAAAATTAAACGAAGAGATGGGTCTTCATTGGGGTCTACAAATGGAGGAGATGCTTATGAAAAAGGTAGCCAAATAGGATGGTGTTCCGGTATTGGTTTGCTTTTTGAAATTGCAATGGTGTAAAGGGCGATGAGAGAAAGAAACTACTGTCACTGTGTGTGGTCTAAATTCCATAAGGGGCAATCGACCCTTAAGGGGGCTGTGGGATTGTGGAGGTGGAGGGAGGTGGTGGAGATTACCGTGGTGAATGGAGAAAGAGATAGACAGAGGGGGTGTGCGATGGTGGTGGTGGGTGGTGTTGGCAATCTGGGTAGTGGTTGTGGGGTGGAGGTTGATTGGTTTTTATGCATATATATATATCTGTATGTATATGTAGAGAGAGAAAATGAGACTCAACTTTAAAGGGTATTTTGGTCAATCAAAAAGAATTGTATTAGTTAAATTGGTAATTTAATATGTCAAAGGGTAATAATGTGAATTCACCATGTGTTAGATGTGGCAGATGATGGCTGGGGGTGTCTTTGTTAACTTTACCAAACTTGAGGGGTGTCATTGTTCCAAAAAGGCCCAACTTATATATGACTGTCATTATAACAAACCTCAGGGGGTGTCAGCGTAATTTACCTTTTTCCTTGGGTATCATCACTGCAGAGTTATCATATTTCTTATGTGGCACTACTCATGTAAATAGATGTGAATAGATGCATATATGTTGAACAGATGGTTTTGACTTGCATTGCTATTGCAAGTGCATTCTTTATTGAATTCTTGTGGATCACACGTAGTTATATCTCGAAGATTGGAATGCCAGAAATTTCAATTTTGTAGGCTGTGGACTGGAAGTATTCTTACATCAGCATTTTTGAACGGTGAAGAACAAAATATGAGGCTTAAGACATCCTAGTTTATGATACATTAGCATTGTTCTCCACTTCAGTTTTTTACATATATTTATCATTTTTTAACTAAGTTGAAATATAGAATGCAAAAAATTCAAAACAACACTATTAGTGGCATGCCTCCTGTTAATTCCCGAGTTCTCTGTTTCACATGCTTTTCTCTCTTTCTTTTCATTTCTTTTCCCCCCCCTTTTTGTTTGTTTGTTTGTTTTTTCCGAATAATTTTCCTTTAAAGTTAACTTTTTTCTGGGTTGCTGCTTTCTAGTGCAAATGTGCACCCACTTGGAGAATATTATTTTTAAGTGATTCTCGTTCTTCTGGTTCAGGCTAATGATTTGAAGGAGAGTGATCTGGAGTTGAAGCTCATTCTTGAAATGTATAGACGTGAGTCCACTGATTCGAGGTCAGATGATCTATACAAGAATTGTAAAGCTTACATTGATTCAAATGAATTTGATATCCCTTGTTGTTACTTTTCTTGTGGGGGAAATGTAATTATTTTTATAAATTGAATATGATACTGTTGTTGATTGCAACATTTTATAAGTGATCAAATTCTCTTCGTTTAGGATTGTAGACTTGCTATCTTATGGAGTTTAGTTTGGGATTTGGGAGTAGGATATTTGTAACTTGTTCTATATTTTTTTTGTTTTCCTCTTTTCTCCTCTGTTCTTTTCCCTACAGAAATCCTTTTTTTCTCCCGGGGGGTTTGGGGATAGATAAGAGGGTATAATTTATCGGTTGGAAGATCAAATCGTAATGGGAGATTATAGAAGGGGATAACGATTGATTTTGGGAAGTTGTTCAAAAGCTTTGATGAGATCCTATTGCTCCATTAAAAATGAAAGGTGGTTTTGATTTTCTGGGGAGAAGCAAGTAGGAGGAGAAAGGTGGTTTATATCATCCATGTATAAATGCATGTCTTGTGGTGGTGGATAAAGGGGATGTGATCATGGATCCCATTGTGCTTTTGGTGCATTAAGGATTTTTAATTTGTGGAAAAAATCTTTTGGGGGTATGAATTTAAATGAATTGAGCTAATAAAGTTAGCTTGGGTTTGGAATTAAATGTTGTGTGAATTATAAGAAGCACGGATACGAATATGAGACAGGGATACGAATACGGGATAGGGATACGGCGAATAATAAATAAATAAATAAATAAATATATATATATATATATATGATGTTTTACTTTAAGAAATTAAGAGAATATTATTTTTTATTAACCTAATAATGAAAAAAAAAATTGTACTTTGCCATGAAAAAGAGAGAATGATAGAAAGAGGGTTAAGAAAGAGAAGAAAACAAAGAAACAAAGAGGATTAGGGTTTTGTTAGAAAAAGAATCAGGGCTTAGTTAGTGTTTATATAAAGAAAAATTAGGGCTTAGTTGGTAAAAATCTGTAGAAGAGAAAAAGTTCATGGAAACAAGAGGAAAAAGGAAAGATAGAGTAAGAATTTTGTTGCGAAAGGAAAAAAAAGTAGTAGCATCTAGGGTTTGTGAAGAAGAAGAAAAAAAAGAAGAGGAGGAGGACAAAGATGAAGAGAGAAAAGAGGAGAACGAGGAGAGAGAGAGAGGGACCATCCACTGAGAGCGAAGCTTGGTCGGTGGGAGAACAAGAGAGTAAAAAATGATTGTGCAAGAGTTTGAACCTTTGAACTAACATATAAGCATAAATATCTGATTGTTTACTATAATATTGTGTTAAAAAACTTCTTTTATGTAATGACCATCATATTAATGAAAGCTATTAAACGACTCCTCATATTTACACTTGAACCTTGCTTTCTTTCTAAAACTTTCTGAAAACCCAAGTTCCTTCTAAAAAAAAAAAAATAATCCCCAAGAATGGGACACTCATTTTGGGCACGTGTACACAGCGTGTCCATGCCATGTCCGCGGCATGTCCAAATATTAAAATAAAAATAAAAATTCACACACATTTTTTTGGCGTGTCTGTCATGGATTCTTTGCCCTTTTAGTCGTGTCCGTGCTTCCTAGTGTGATCTTATAATGTGGTTAGTCAAATCATTTTATAGGCAGCTTCTTGAAGGAAATAATTAATGCAATTAATTGTAATTTGTCCTTCCATTTTAATGATTAGAACTTAAGTATATTCCAAAGGTGGGTACTAATCAAAAAAATTAAAAAAAATATGGGGCCCTGTTGATTTAAGGTATTTTTAAGCGGACTTCAGTGACCCCGGTGAAATGTGGGCGAGAATGAAAAGAGTTTTATGCTAGGTCGATTTAAAAGCTTTTTTTTTAAAAAAAATTTATTTTATTTATTTATTGTAACTTCACATTTGCAATTTTGAGAACATATGTTGAAAATTTGGGTTGTTTACCTAAAATAAGATATCCAGATTGAAAACTACATGGAATATATAGTTTAGTTTTTTATTCTTTTGGAAATTGCATATATGAGTGGTTTTCTAGGTCTTTCTGGACATGAGTTTATTTATTGAGTTTATAGAGAACTTTTTGCTATCCCTTATAAGGCCTTATGCAGGCATGGCAAAATACTTAATGAAATTGTCTCATTTGGAGGAAGAAGTCCATTTTAAATTGGTTTATAATGGTGTATTGTGTGAAATTACGAATAAAAACAGGTGAAATTTTGTGCTACTGAATTGCTGAAGTTTTTGAGGTATCATTAAGAATCAAAATATATTTATACCACTTAGCGGGAAAAAAAAAGTATGTCAGGTAGGCTGTTTTTTCCACCAACTTTTTGTTCCTTGATTGATGCATAAGTTGCATTAACCCCTTGGAAGTCATGCCATCTAATTTTCGGAAACTTTTTGGCTTTTCCCTTTCTTAATGCAGGGATCAAGATTTTGGTTTGTTATGGTGTATATTTCTATAATTTCCATTCTAGTGCACTCTTCGAAAACCCAATGAAATTATATATGAATAAGTGTTGCAATTATTGTTAGGGCTCCTTTGGCATAACTTTTGTTTTTGCTTTTGCTTTCGTGTACAATAAAAAAGAAGCATAAGCTATCACTTTTTTTTTTACTATCTTAGGCCCTGTTTGGATTGTAAACACAAACTCTCAACACTAACAATAGGTTTTTCTTTTCATTACCCTAATTTTAGAGTGCTCTACAAGATTGTAAACCAAGAAACCAAGGACTTGGAATAAGAGATGAGAAAGCTCCAGTTGAAACTATTATTTTAACAGAAGTCAATGTTAGTCGCAAACGGGCGGAGAAGAGAAGAATGTTGGCTCTCTACGGGGAGTTTGCAGAACATAATCAGGATGGGGTTGGAATATTATTTTTTCACTTACAAGCATTAATTGTAGGAAAGGAATTATGAAAGTTTCATTAAAGTGGAATTAGCTTCCCTTGTTTTCTAGGAAGAGCATTCTGCGGAAGCTAGTACCTTCCAGTTTTTCGCAAATGCTCTTCTAGAAGGCTTTGCCCCAAGCAAGCCAAGCCAGTCTAAATTTCTGCTTTTGGGTTTAGAAAGCCAAAAATGGCTTTTAAAAGCCATTCCAAACAGGGCCTAAGAAGAATATAACAATTTTGTTCTGCTGTTAGGAGTATTGCAATTTTGTTCTGCTGTTTGTTTCAAACCATCATACTTAACTTCACGTTGTTATTGTAGGAGTTGTAATTTTTAAAGCATTTTCTGTTGTTATTTTGCTACATCTTTATGTGTATAAGGGATTATGGATAATTAGATTTAATCTTTCGGAGGTATATGAAGTTTCCTTCAACAAAAACGCAAATTTCTTACCCGCATTAATAGAAGTATTTGCCTATCGTGCAAAGTATTATTAATATTTGTGTTCTATGACTTGGGTGGAATCACCAAATAAAATGCATTTGATTGGCTCAATGATTCATACACATTCCATGTTGTGGATATAATGACTTTCTAAATTTCGATTCCACTAATGATTATGACTTCTTTGACTAATCTTTCTGCAAGTTGCAAGTTGTACCTATGCTGGAAGTTGTAATAAAGACCATTATGCTTGTTCTTGTAAAGTGAGTAATTGTTGCTGCCTCTGGCTCTATAATGTCTATTTGCTAAGCAGTGCACCATGGACATACTAATCTGGATACGGTTTTCCAATTTGATCCTTTTACTAAGACTGCTGAAATGATGAAATTCAAATGATTGACATGTGGTTCAACATTCTTTCATTGTCCTCAGAATTTAATTTGGATACTGCAGGGATGTCTTAGAAGCGAGGAATTCTGAATGCAAAGCCTGGGCTCATGTTCAGAGCTTGAAGTCCTCTCTCGATGAACACAACTTGGAATTCCGAGTTAAAACAGCAATTGAAGCTGAGGCTGTTTCCCAGCAAAGGCTGGCTGCGGCAGAAGCAGAGATTGCCAATCTGAGACAGAGACTGGAAGCTTCTAAAAGGTTCATTTTATATTTCGTTGATGTTTATCTAGAAGGCTATCATCATTTGCTACTGTTTACAGCATCTTCTTTCATTTTCATAATGCCTTTTCAATCTGACTTCCTCTCGCCTCTGCCACTATAAGAGAAAAATTTGCAATTTACTCTCGAATTTTCCAAAAAGAATGCTATATGGTCCTTTTTTTGTTAAAAACCAATAATTTACTTACTTAACTCCAGCATGCCCTAACCCCCATCCCCTGGGGATAGAAAACCCTCACAGAAAAAAGAAAAGAGAACAAAGAAGAAAAGAGAGAGCTAAGTCCGCATGCTCTATTATGCTTTTCCCCAGCTTTCCCTCCAGAAAAGATTAGCTCGTATCCCGTGTCTTGGGATTCCTGGGGATTGAGTTAACCGTGTAGTTGTTTGCTATTTCTTGTGATTGAGCGTCGATATATGATATACCATGCACTGTTGTTGAGTGGGGTGTGTACTCATTTTGCTAATGCCTGATCTTTAAAATTCCTCCCGGTGCTCGAGTTACAATTTTGTTGGTTGCATTAGTTCTTTTATGCTGCATTTGACGTGTTGATTGTTTCATCTGTTGGCTTATCTCTATATTCTGATTGAGTTTATGTTCAAAAAGTTACTGGGTATTTGCATTATACAGTTAATAAATTTTATAGGGGTTATAACACTCTTGCATTCCTTTGTTATTGTAGAAGAAAATTCTTGAATGATTGTTTTCTCTTGCTATTTCAGAGAGAAGTCAAGACTGTCTGATTCTCTGAAATCCAAACACGAGGAAAATGAAGCCTACCTATCTGAGATAGAGGTTAATTTCCGGCTTTATTTTATGACTGGGTTTCTGTCTTGTATGCTTGTGGTAGTCCGAAGATTATTTCTCTTGTTTCCTTTTCTTTTCAGACTATTGGGCAGGCATATGATGATATGCAAACTCAAAACCAGCACCTTTTGCAGCAAATCACTGAGAGAGATGATTATAACATCAAGGTGATTAGTTAGCAGCACCACTCCCTCCTTTCTGAAGTTCTCAGATGTTCTATATACTTCCTTGTTGCAGTCACTGGGCCTTATGTGGTTTTTTCTGTGATGGTTTGTTTGTTGACAGAAACTAGAGTGTTAATTGATTGCTTCATTAATACTCTTAAGTTTCTTCTTCCATTTATTTCATTCTTTTACTCTCAAGCATCTGTTCAGATTTGGTTGTGCAAAATTATATTTTCTAATTTTTCTGTTAATATTTTTTTGAGCAATCGTAATATCTTAAGATACATATTTGTAATGAGTCATTGAACTCTACTGATGGATTCTCAATAGAACTTGTCAGATAGATGTTTAATGTTCATCTATTATTCTTCGAGACTGCTGCCTAACTATGAAAAATTTAAAGTAAGGTGTATCAAATTTCTTCCTGACAGCTGCAAGGGCAGAGTGATAACCACTCCAGCAGCATTGTCACCCTTTGGTATTTGGCGGCCCTATGTTAATATCTGTCAACTGGATCTTCAAGTCCTCTTAGGGTTGTTAATATCTGTCAGAGCCTCCAGACTTAGTGGATTTTATTTACAAAAAAAATTTTATTGAAAAATTGTGACATATAGTAATTTATAGAGTTACTACATTTAAACTATTAAATGTCATCTGGCTGAATTTTCTCCTGAATCACGTGATCCTTTTTGGTTGGATCATGAAGTTTTTGATGTTTGTATGGTCCCTTAAGAAGATCATATCTTTTGGATATCGCAACAATAAAACACCCATATGGCCAGTGGCCATTTTGCTTGAGAAATTATGCTTTGGACTGCAGAATGTGAGGCTTTTATAATTAATTATGTTCAAAATTTTCTCAACTTTTACTTCTGCAAATATTTTGTTGGGTTATATTGCTAGTATGGTACTATGACGCTGTTTATCAACTTATGAGGATATATATCCAATATGATGCTGTTTCTAAACTTCTATATGGTTGATTGACTTATTGTGACGTAGTAACACTTTAAAAGTATTGTAATGATTAAGTGGTTACTTTTACCAAGCCAATTAAAATTTTTTGGTCATTGCATTCACTGCATAGAAAGAAAGAATCAACCTGATCTGTTGTGTCTTACAGAATTCTTGTATGTATATATTTTTAAGTGTTTGCTTATTACAATTTTAAAACTACTGCTGCAATTGTATAATGAGCATACTTGTTTTTTGGAGACTTCTTCATGCAATTTTCACTTTCATATTTGCTACAGGCTGCTTTGTGAAATAATTTTTTTATATTCTTAGAAATTGATCATGTGTTTCTGGCATCCTGTTTCAGCTTGTTTTAGAGGGAGTGCGAGCAAGACAGCTACGTGATGCTCTACTCATGGACAAACAAACCTTGGAGAAGGCAATTCAGCAGACCAATACGTCTTTGGTTTTTTATGACATGAAAGCTGCAAGAATTGAAGATCAGGTTTTTGAATTTCCATTTAGTTTCGGCAGTGTAAACCCTAAATTATTGATATTGACTAGCAGTATTTTTGCTTTGCAGTTAAATAAGTGCTCAGACCAAGTCCAGAAACTTGCAGAAGATAGGTTTCAAAATTCAGCTACTTTGGAAAATACACAAAAGAAATTATTGGATGTGAGAAAATCATCTCAGCAGCTGATGTGGTCATTGGAGGAATCACAGTCCAAAGTCGATAAAAATCGAGTGGGTCTTGCAGAGTTACAGATAGAGTTAGAGAAAGAGAGGTAGTGGAAAAAGCACTCTTTTTTCTTCTTTTTCTTTTTGCCTTGTATTATCTGCAATGCGATGAAGACCTGAACCTATCATTTTGTCTTAAACTAGGTTTGAGAAGAAAAGAATAGAGGAGGAATTGGAAGTTGTGCGTAGAAAGGCTTCACGTCTAAGAACACACACAGAGGGGTCATCAATAGTTGAAAAGCTTCAACAGGAACTCAACGAGTACAGGGAAATACTTAAGTGCAGTATTTGCCTTGACAAGCCAAAAGAGGTAAGTATTCAATTTCTATTGTTTTACTTTATATTATGTATCATTGGCAATGTTTTACTTTAGCAAATGGTAACATTTTCACTGTTATATGTTTAGAGTGTGATGCGTAAATAAGGTAGCGGGGATTTTAACTTGAATACTAATACCAAATAGAGGATATCGGTGGAACAGCCAGTGATCTAGTTTGTTTTCTTTTTGCAATATGACTGGATTTGGAACGTTATCGGTGGCAATTCACTTGGATACACTTTTAGTATGCAATATACTATTTTTTAACATCTCAAATATGGGAGCTTGAGTATGCATGTGGACTATCCGTGTCGGACATCTTATGAGCTCTGTGTGGTTTTTTTATATGTATCCGGTATGCATCCCTCGGTACAGCCCCGGCTATATTGTCTAGCAAATGAATGAGTTGTTCACCCTTCTACAGTTCTTTTTATCACATAGATATATTGAGTGCAGTGTTAGTACCTATTTTTAGCAAGCAATTCACATAAAATCTTCATTTTAAGAAAAAGATAGACTAAGAAAATTGGGTCTGACATAGGTTAAAAAAGATCTTAATTTTTTTTTTTTTTGACAAGTAAGATTTTGCAAAAGATGAATTTCACACATGGACAAATTTGAGTGCTCAAGACCATTTTTTTTCCCAAGGTAGTGCTCAAGACCATTTAATATATTGTGGTAAAATTTCAAATTTTTAAAGAAGAATGAATTATTTGAAAATCTCAGGGGCATAAATCCTTAAGGTAGATGAACATTCTTGCCTAAATTCTGAAATTTATTAAAGGACTCGCCAAATTCTATCGAACATGTTGGTGGCGGATTACCTTTTTAGTATCTTTGTTGTTTACTGGTTACATTATCCTTGTTTGTTGCTCAAGAGTATTCTACAAGCACATATTTCTGGTGGCTGTTCCTTGGGTGAGAATTATGAGATTACCAAACTTTGTAGTCCCATTACGTTACATTATTTCTTTTCCCCTCCTTTCCTCGTTTTAAGGCTTGTATTTAATGGTGATGGATATGGGCAACTCTGTTGTTGATGAATTGAGACCTTTATCTGGGCATCAGGTGCCATTTCATGTTGATGTGTCTGGAATGAGATATCTCAAGGAATTGTATGTATTTTGAGGTTGGATCTAAGAATAGGATACCTCCAAAAATGATGTCCTTTTTTCATGGTTGGTGCTTCGCTTTAAATATTATAATATGTAAATTTAGTATGAAAAAGGAAAAAATGTATTACTGTTTTATGTTTTTATTGCATTTCTTTTTTATTCTCTGCTTTGGTTTCTTGTCTTGGTCGTTGCTTAGAAATGTTCGTTTTTTCAGGTCGTCATCACAAAATGCTACCACCTCTTTTGCAATCCTTGTGTTCAAAAAATTATCGAAACTCGCCATCGCAAGTGCCCAGCTTGTGGAGCAAGTTTTGGGGCTAATGATGTCAAGCCTGTTTACATATGATGATCAGAACCTGGATAAACTCTCTTTTGCCTGTCAAGGAGACTTGGAGAGCCTCTTGCATCTGGCTCAGGACTCGTGGTTCAAGTGCTCACAGGTTCACATGTATTCTTATATTAGTGAAGCCTCCTGTTGATCCAAGTCAAATTTCTTGTTTTAGGAGGTTGATTTCACATAGTTCCTCAAGTTTAATGTATTTATTATGTTTCTTTTTTCGGTGTAAATGGTTGGAGAATGGGGATCTTTCAATTTATTATTTGCATTTTTTTTTTTATCATAATCAATCCAGTGGTAGGCCTTGAAAGACCAAGTAATGAATAAATTTTGTTTTTTTGGATGATAATCCTGAAAAAGATGTCCTGGTGTATTAAATCGAATGGACATTTTTGATTGTAATAGGAAGGATTTTCTTTTATATCCTTTTAACAAATTATGGCGGGAGTTGGAGTTTATGGGTTGGTTTTTGACTGTATATATTGGAGGTATCGCAATAGGATGGATTTTCTTTTAATATCCTTTTTAGTAAAAATTATGGCGTGAGTTGGAGTTTGGGATTGGTTTTTGACTGTATATGTTGGACTCATTATTTTGTTGGCTTCATAATATAGTGTTGGCGGTTTGAGTGATTCAATGTACTGAAATACAGTTGATATCTGTACGTGTATTACTTTTAAAGAGACCACTGGAATTTCTTACTTTCATTCCTTTGGTTAAAAAGGGTGTATTGTGATCGCCAAAATGTTTATCCTATTTTATCATTTCAACAGAAAAATGAAAGATTGTATAATTCTTCGGTATATGATTGGTTGGGTTATATTTTGCTCTTATGAGTATTTATTCTGTTCTCTGTATCATCGATCGCATAGGGGACGGGATTCATAAAAACGGGTTGATCTACAATGGATTGGTGCTTAAGCTGTGTTAAATGAGGGCCAACTATTTCATTTCATGTTGGGTTAAAAAATTCTAGCTCTAATTTTCAGAAGTGGTTGGGTTAATGATTTTTGGAGGAATAAAAATAATGTCTTGTGGATGAAAAAGGGATTGCCCGGTACTAGTTTTTATTTTTTTATTTTTTTTGGAAGATTTAGTGCCAAAAGATCTCGACTGAAAAGGCCTTTTCAAGAAAAAGATAAGTAAACAATACTCCCGGAGTGAATATTTCCGGAGTATTTGACATGTACTTCCTTGATAATCCAGAAGTGAACAGTCTTGTAAAGAAATGAGGAGTTTTTATTGGGAGGGGGATACAACCCCAACTCCAACCCCAGAGTATTGTATACTTTCTTGTGCCTGACATCATTAGTTACTAGACTTATTAAGGGACTAGTGAGAAAAAAAGACTTTCCTGTACTTTTAATACTTTTACATATTGTATCGTTTAAGTGTTTTATTTTAGTGTGTCCTATCACTACGTAACCTTTTAGAGTGTTGGTGGTACCTAGTCACTAATACAACGGGTTATTTTTTTTTTTTTTTTCGACTAATGGGATTGCTGCCCTAGTGAAATTATTTTTATTTACAAAATTAGTTATGATTTTTGTTAAAATCTTAACAATGCTTTTAGTCTATTTTTTAAAATACTTCATTATATCCCTCCTCATATAATTCTCTTGTCCCAATATTCAATGACCTAGTAGATTAGTGTCTCCGGTGAATTTTAGAGTGATAGGCTTCGACTCTTTACATCTATTAATTTAACTTCCAACCTTTCTTACCTTGTAAAAAAAATATATATATCAATAATCACATCACGACATTTGTTATTGGTTAATGACATCAAGCCCTTATTAAATGGGAAAAGAAATCACCCTTGACACAAATATTATCTATTTACTAAAATTTTACCTCGGTACCATGTTGATATAAATATGTTGTCCATTATGAAGGTTTAAATGGGCCAATTCAGTTTAGCCTATTTATAACTAGATTAATTAACAAGTATCTTACTAGATCACTAGCACAATTCATTAAACAGATTAATATAGTGTAGGACTTTTCTCCTCACCAGTAGGTTATATAGTTGAAATAATTCTCCAAAATAGTTAAGTATACGGTATAACTTTTATAAATTAATAGCGTTGAGATCACATAAATTCTATTAATTAAGCGAGAACTTCTCAATAGTCATAAAAATTCAATGCATTGCACTAATTTAATATTAAAATTCATTGTATTGTACTTATTTAATCAATTAAAAGTACATTTAACCAACTAAAGATTTACTATATTGTACTTACTATTTAATCAAGTAAAATATTAAATGTATTGTACTTGCTATTTAATACAGTAAAATTTAATGTGTTGTGCTCATTTAATCAAGTGCATGCAATGCATTATAGTCCGTCCTATACTTCTAACCAAATTATTAATTTATATAATAAGTGGGATCTATAGAAACCTATCAGGGATTTTTTGAAATGTTGTATTATCTTATAAATGTAATGAAATCATTAATTTAGTACATTGTCCCAAGTCGAAAGTTTATTATTTAAAATAAATTATTAATTTATCGGATATTAATTTATAGAGTTTATACTATAGTATGAAAGACAAATTATAGAAAACCCACTAAATTATTTAAAATCTTGGCATTCAAATGTTATACGGAATTAATCAAGGGGTATTTATCAATGGTATAACTTCTACATTCTCAAAGAGGAGAGGAAATATTCGAACCCGGGTGTGAGGAGGGGAGAGATTTGAGTCCTATGTAAGGAATAATAGGTGTGTTAAGTGAATTTCTTGTCAAGATAAAAGTAATTAAGGTCAATTGTCACCTGCAAACTAATGTCTATATGGTGGAATGACTTTTTATATCACCGTATAATGAAAAAATGAAAAGAAAAAAAAAAAAACTTACTGAGATAAAATGTGAAATTACTATACAGAGCTCAAACAAAGAATAATGTTACTATGCGAACTTGTCCGGGATCCAAATTCTAATGAAACCGAAATTAATATAAATTGGATTGTTAATACTACCTAATAACTTAACATGACTCGTACAAATGTGCAATACCCTCGTGTACCTGAATAATACCCACACCTTATACACATCTCTAAGCCATGATCCATTGGTTAATAGTTGTTTGTCAAAAAAAAAAAAAATTTGTCGTGAAACATTACAAATGAAATCAATATATAAAACCATTTCCAAATATATATATATATATATATATATATATATATATATCACGATGAACATTGTTTTCGGTGATATGCTGATTTTCATGGAATGTTATAAAGATGTTCCTGGTATAAAATTTCTGATATATATATAAATATATATATTTTTATCGATGTCAACAATCCTACTAAATGACTTGGTACTAATTAAGCAAAATTTGTTTGGAAGCAAGAGGTTGCTCCTAGTCTCTATTCTTGCCACTGCCAATTGCTAAATGGAATGTGTCCAAATGATTGAAAAAGACTGTGAAGGAGAATGATGTGAGTGCATAACACTAACAAATAATATTTTATATAGTGTTTTCTTTCAATTATAAACATACTTTTTCATCTCAAATTAGTATATTTTTAGTTATAAGATGTTGTCACCTTCTTGAGTACCTTTATCAGTGTCCACATTAGTTGGGAGGCATACACAGTTTCTATATTTGCTTAATTATATGGTAGAAAAAAGTGATAAATTCCATGATATTCTACCACGACCCTCCCATAAATAGAAGATTATATTTGTGATTGGATGGACAGAAAAGGAAAAGAAGGTGTCATGACATAGTAACATCTAAAGAAAAGGATACCTTCTTTTTTAAATTTTTTTTTTTTTTTTTACCAAAATACTAATGCAAAGTTATCTAAATTTAGGAAGATGGGAGACTTGTTCTGGAATTTTTATGAAATGGTCAAATGAGGGAGGGGGTATTTTAAAATGGCAAAATGGGTAGACAAAAAGTAGTGCACACAACCCCATAAACCCCTCCAAGGTAAAAGCACAAACCATGCTATGGATCTTTTATTCCATTTGATACTAGGATCACATGAAGAGAGAAGCTAGTATTTTATCATCATTTTGTCCTCATATTTTATATACGTACTGAGAATAAAGCTGTCACATTAGAGGCGCATTTTAGCGAAAAGAGGAATGCACTGCACCTTTGTAGTTGCAAATTGAAACTGAAGGAAAGTAGAAAGAAACCGAACATAACTTTCCACATTTAGATTCCTATTCTTCTACTGCCTTTTGAGTTGCAATGAATTTGGAAGTTAATGTTGGGTTTTAATCAAATAATTTACACGTAAAAATCAAGAATATTATAATTAATTAAAGAGATAATTTAGTTTCGTACCTGATTGACGTTTAACGCACATATACCTTTAGATTTTGGAGAATAGCCTTAGAATTCCTGCAAAACATTAGAATGTTTTACCCTCTTCTGGGAGTTGTCCTTCGATAGGGCTGAATAAGGGTTTAAAACCCTTATATATAACAATAATAGGGGGGACGACTTCTCTACAAATAAACATACATAAGTCTCCATTCTTATCATGAAAACTTAGATATAAATGGCTAGAACTAAATCATACCAAATAAGTTAGAAAACCATAATCCAACTTTATAAAACCATATTCCCAATTAGACCACCAAATTGGAAAGTACAATCCAATCCATCAAGTATCAAATTGGAAATTGGAAGGTAGCAAATTGCAATCCTGTTTAAAAAACGTAATGCATAGGACCATAAAATAATAATAATTATTTATATATATAAAAATTTCCAACAATCTCCCACTTGGTTCATGCACTCTAAGTTCTATAAAAAATAATATTATGAATTGCAACACACTTTAGAAAAGTTGAGTGGCCATTCATTTTGTTTTATAAAAATACAATTATCAAAATAGATGGATGTGATACCCTCGGAATTCCGAATGAGGGTTGGCCAAGCCCACGCCCGAATACCCAATGATATCAAAACAAATTGATGATAAACGAACACAGAGTACAAAAGAATAAAGAAGAATAAATAAAATGTTGACAAGAAACTAAAATGATAATCTAATAATAAACCTCAGAATATATTTCCATTAATTAATAAACTCTTCTGATACAACTGATCCTCCAAAATACAACTCGGGAATCCATACTGCGTGGACCCCTAGAAAATTCAAACTAAACAAATGACAGTAATAACTGTCTAAATCAGGAAACTGAATTATAAAGGAACTCCTATGTAACATCGGAAGAATGAAGTAGACTGATACCCGCTCAGCACGAACAACCTCTACTCCTGACGAACACCTGAAAAATAATGGTGGGTCAGGCTCACAAACAAGTTCTACTCTACTACAGTCCAAGCAGAGATCCGATACACGTATACATCCTAGTCAATCCAACAGTAACTAGTAGTCCGTATATATATATACACACACTAAAGGAACCTTACTAGACTCTAGGGTTGTCTCAACCTGAATAGTAGACGACATGCAAAACGCACATATAGTGGGCATGAGTACCTAGACCTACCAGGGTACACAACTACACTATATCTAGCTACACATCCCTGGCGATATACGCACCCTAACCACTGATCCTGAGACTCAAGCTCATATCATGGCACCATACTTATATATATATAATCTAGTAACCATCTTATTCAGTATAAATTAATTCTCTATAAGTCATTCAACTTGTTCAGCTGATCTGACTTGAATATAAGTAGGACTTAATATTTTAGTTAATCCATTCCCTTATATAATAAATTAATCCTCCATAAGTCATTCAACTTGTTCAGCTGACCTGACTTAAATATAAGTAGGACTTAACATTTTAGTTAATCAATTCCCTTATATTAAATAGGTAGGACTTAACTGATAAGTTAATTCGTCCCTAGAATGCCACCGTCCCATACCGGTGCATTAAACCACGCAATCCAACAATTAATGTAACGATTAAGGAAATACATCAAACAATCCAGAAATAACTATGATTATATGATATCAAGTTATCACAAAATAGGAATGACTTATTATTTATTTAAGTTTCCTATATCACATGTCCTACATAAACTGATTCTTATACATATGATGATATTTTATTATACCGTCAAATCAGCATTCTCCATATCCAATTCATCCTACACATTTAATCTCAATTGCTAAAACATATTAAAAGATTAAATCCATTCGTTTGTTTAAAACATTCAAATAGCAAGCATCATTATGACTGAGTCTATTTAAATTTATTTAAACCTAAACCTAGTTCTTATTTAATGTTCAGGAATCCTAGGCATGTTTCTACGTTCCGTCATTCCACAGATATGAAAAATACATAATTTAAACATGTAAAAATTCACACCGGAAATCAAATCAAAATTATGCATTTATCAATTCATAACACAAGAACAGATATGAACAAAATTCATAAAACCTATATTTTAATCCAATTAAACATGCATAATTATTTAATTTTATGTATTTAATAAATCCTGGAATTTTCTAGGCATGTATAAAAACACGAATCAAAGGGAAAGAGATAGAAGAAGAACTTGCCTTAAAATTTTGGGATCGAAAGTTAAACTTCTTCTTGGAGTTTTTCTCCTCCTTCCTTATCACGTGAATATTTCTAACCCTCTTTTACAACCTGTAGCTATATATTTATAGGCTAAATAAAATAACCCTAACCCTTTTCCCAATCCAAGTCAACTTAAAAAAAATAAAAAAATAAAATATTAAAAAGGTAAGTAAAATATGTTACGTATATAATTTATGTATATCTTTATTAAATAAATAAATTATAAACATTCCATTATTTATTAATGGATTATCCAATAATACTTAAGTTACCATAATATTATAAAGTAATTTTAAACATAATACGTATCAAATTTATGTATATTTTTATTATTTAAATATAAAACATATACATCAGATAAAATATTACTACCCAGGTTACCATAAAAGTAATTAATAAATTACTTTCCCTTTTATATATATTAAAAAGGTAAGTAAAATATGTTACGCATATAATTTATGTATATCTTTATTAAATAAATAAATTATACACATCCCGTTATTTGTTAATGGATTATCCAATAATACTTAAGTTACCATAATATTATAAAGTAACTTAAAATATAATACGTATCAAATTTATGTATATTTTTATTATTTAAATATAAAACATATATATCAGATTAAATATTACTACCCAAGTTACCATAAAAGTAATTAATAAATTACTTTCCCTTTTATATATATTAAAAAGGTAAGTAAAATATGTTACGTATGTAATTTATGTATATCTTTATTAAATAAATAAATTATACACATTCCATTATTTACTAATAGATTATCCAATAATACTTCAGTTACTATAATATTATAAAGTAACTTAAAACATAACACGTATCAAATCTATGTATATTTTTATTATTTAAATATAAAACATATACATTAGATTAAATATTATTACCCAAGTTACCATAAAAATAATTAATATATTACTTTCCCTTATATATATATGTATATAATATATATCTATATATATACATGCACAACTATCCATGGGCAATAATCCATACACATCCAACCTCCTATCCAAGTAATCCATGGGACTCAATTAGTTGGCCCATTACTATTAACCATAACCATAAAAGAAAAATAAAATAAAATAATAAAAGAAAAGAAAACATTTAATTTACAATTAATCAAAATACCATTTAAGTACGTAATCTAATTAAACAATTAACACATAGACAAATACAAATAATACATAGATACATAATCAAATAATCAAGTAATACCTAATTCAATTAAACACATAAACAATTAGTCAAATAATCAATTAAATAATTAAAAATATAATTAAAACAAATAAATAAATACCGAGACTATCCTTTTAAAATTAGGGTTATTACAATGGATTGATACTTTAGAACACTCTCCTCCGTAAACTTCCTTAATAGTGGATCATGAATTCGTAGACAAGTAAATATTAGTCTAAACAGTTCCATGATCTCAAAATCGATTCAATCTAGGATTCAAGCAAATATAGTGGTTTTTACTGTATTTCATGAGATGTGCAAACTGCATGTGGTCTAAACGCACACCTCACTATCCGTTCTGCTTCATACCATTGCAGTATGTCACTTGAACATATTACAGCAAATCGCCAACCTTCTGTTCAGTGTGAGGGTTTATCGATATGGAGCCAATCCCATATCTAACCCAAGCTATCTTCATGGAGTGTAAAACACTCCCACATGCAAACTTTAATATTTATGTTTGGATTTATCAATGTTGTGTCAATCTCACATCTAGTCCAAACAACTTCATGGGTGAAATACCACTCCCAGAAAAATCTTATATTTGAATTTACCGATGTGGTGTTAATCTTATATCTAGCCCAAACAACCGCATGAGTGAAATATCACTCCCAGATAACCTTTAATAATTATTTTGGATTTACCGATGTGGTGCCAATCTCACATCTAACCCAAACAACCTCATGAGTGAAATACCACTCACAGGTAAGCATAATAGCATGTGCATAAACCATATATATCAAGATAATAATAATGATGCATCATAACTTTATTTTGGATGCAAATAACTGTCATCATAAGGTGTAAACTGAAGGAAAAATAACTGTTATCACAAGGTGTAAAGAAACTAACTGCAATGTAGCATATACAAAAGAAATACCTGACATCATAACATAATGACTCTCGAACACCTATCTGAATCACGTACTTTATAAATACTTTATTATCTTCGGCTGAAGACCTTTAGTGAGAGGATATACAATAATCTTTCTGTAACTATATGGGGAAATCTTAATGGCACTTAAACCTTAACTTTCTCACGCTTGAAAATGTATTTTATGTCAATGGGCTTATTACGCTTGATCATCCTTAAATTTTTTCATATACTTAATTAATATAAGTCTTTAGAGAAAGTTCAAGTATTCCAGTAGAATGATCTCTTTGGATCCTAATGCCAAGGACATACCATGTCCTACATGCCAAACATTTTACATAAAAAATATTAATATCATGCATCACATGAATGTCATTGTTACCTTGCAAAATATCATCAACATATAGGATAAGGAAAACAAAATGACTCCCACTGAACTTAAGGTATATACATTAATTTATCCATAACATTTTCTTTGAACCTACAATTAGCAATCACTATATAAAAATTCAAATATCACTGCTGTAAAACTTGCTGAAGCCATAAATGAGCGATAATAAAATAATGACTCTTAAAAATTCCTTTAATGAAACTAGAGAAAAATTCAAAGAAATCAACACTTAATTTTTGCTTAAACACTTAGCCATCAATTTTGTCTTATATCCATCATATACCTCAAAATCACCAACTACAGCACACTTCCAAGTTCTGAAAGATCTCCTAAGCTAAACAGGTTTAGGAACTAGATTGAAAACTAAAAGAAAGGTTTACAAAGGAAAAATAACTAAATGAGTGAGAATAACTAAAATAGTGGGAATATTAGCCTTTAACTGAAACCACTAAAAGAAAGTGGAATGAAGCCTAAAATAAATATAATAGATACTGAAAATGCTTTTCTGTAAAAAAAACTACAATATCTTAAACTCCCACTGGATTCGCCACTCTCATCAAATTTGTATGATATATATCAATAATCTCCATAAGTATACTGGACAGTAAAAAATCTTCAATCCTTTAATCTTTCAGGATGCCAAATAAAATAATCATTGATAATGTGAGTATCGAGCTCCTTGATATCTGCATTATATAACTTTGTCTCAATAAGACATCCCCATACTTTTTCTTTTCTGTGACTTTATTTTGCCCAGAAGAACTATGAATGGTGTACTGTGGCACAATGCCCTACTATTTAAGTATGTACTGAAAGTATTACGATTTACACCGTTCTTACCATTTTCCCATTAAAACTCACCACTTTAGTCCGGTCTTAAAATCATAATCTTTATACTAAGTACTTTTAACTTTAGTCTTAAAATTTTTATACATATCAAGTGCTTCGGACTTTTGGTAGATTAAGTACACAATCATACCTTGAGAACCCATCAATGAGGACAATGAAATACCTTTGCCACAAGCGAGGTACAATAAGAAATGGACCACAAATGTTGGCATAAACATAGTCCAAAAGACCAAATGATCAACTAGCTTCAAAATTGTGTTTTTCTACATCTGTCATTTAACACAACCAATGCATAAAATTTGTGGGCCAATAATCTCATCATTGACCAAGCGTTCAAGTCTCTTTTGAAAGACATTCTACAATATCCTATGCATATCATAAATGAATCATCTCTAACCAAAATACCGTTTTATTCGGACGGTATCGAGTCTATTGAAAAATAAAAAGCAGGTAGGATTACATCCGGATTTATCTACCATGTCTATACCTATACTTTTACCAAGTTTAACTTAAATATTAACATGGCAATTTTTCTTTCATGCTTTGTTTTTATTTTTTCACCACAATAACTTTTTTCTTTTGATGTCCTTTTATTTCTACAGAACCAACATTTATCATTCTATGATAAATATTTTTTCATGTATTGTTCTGCTTTCTTTATTCTTTTTAGCCTTATACACTTTCTTGTCACCTAGTTTCTTCTTGAAATTAACTATTCTTGATGTCACGACAAGATAAGCTGACTTAGTTTTAACACTTTTGAGTCACTCCCCTTCAATCACACAAAGTGCTAACAGTTGGTTAATGCCACATTTAACTTCTTGTGAATTATAATTCACCTTGAAAAGCTGAAAAAACTTAAGCAGAGAATAGATCACCATGTGGATTAATAACTTATCGTCAAATATGATTCCCTACTACCTCAGATTATTAAACAGCTTGCACATAATGTAGATGTACTCCCTCACTGAACCATTGCCATCATATCTGGCTGATATAAACCATGTCAGATAATAGTATTGTAGTTGCTTCTTAATACTCACTAACTCTTTCTTGATAAAATCAAGAAGCTCATTGGCAGTATAAAAAACCAGAATTCCACCCTGAATAGTATCACCAATAGAAGCATAAATTAACCTAATGGCATGGTAGTGCTTTTAGTCTGCATAAAAATGCAACAACTTTTCTACTTAAGAAGACTCTGCACTGGGCATATGGGTTTCTTCCTAAAAAAAACGCAGACTCGTAGTCCAAAAAACCCAATATAATATCAAAACTTGTCTTTTAGGCAATATAATTTTAACCATTCAATGGTTCAATCCCTATGAGCTATCTTTAAATTGCGGAAGCGTCTGTAACCTGAAAAAAATGTTATATTGAATAACACCACATAAACAACATATAAAATAATATATCATAGCTTTAGAGATTATTACTTTAATTCGCGCTTGGGGTTTTAAGGCGAATTTTTCAGGGTGTTTTACTATGTGCAAAAACCATCCACCGTGCGGGAAAAAATAAAATGCCATATAAAAATCACCTTTTGGCAGAATTTTAGATTTTACTTTACCCTCAAACTTGCGATAAAATCACACATAGACCTATTTGATTATACTTGAATTATTACTAAACACTTTCGCTACCTCTCAGCAAGAGGGTTATTTAGTTATAATTCAAGCACTCTTAAATATTCTACTCATTTATCCCACACTAAGACATTGATCACCTTTTGGTAGAACTAATGCCCTCATGTAGGTAAGTGCACTGTGAGACCTCAATAAGACCAATGTCTTAAAATTTTAAAAATAATAACCCCCGTGAGCGTGTCACCTTTTGACAAGCATCACCCACTTTGGTTACCACATTTAAAACGGTCACTTTACCGGTCTTCCTAAATCCCAATGAAGAACTTAAAGTGCAGAAGTTCCATTTATTTAAGTTCAACAATTTCTTTATAATGCACATAAACTAAACTCAAATATTATAGAATACTTGATTTTACTATAATATAAATGGCTTTAACACAAATAAAATAAAGTTTCCTCCTACATCTCAAGAAATTACAGTGAACAATATAATAATAACATGCACATCAATCAAGATTTAAAAATCTCAATTCTTTCTATTATTTAATTGAAATAAAATAATAAAATTTGATGCATGTATATTATATATCCGATAAATAATTGCTTGTTTATGGCACGTAAGCTGTAATACCCCGTAATTTTAAAGAATGTATTTAAATTAATTTTGTGTTAGGTTAATTAATTTTATTTATTTGTGCATACTACATTATTTTATTAAATTCATTTAATTGTGCATGTAAATTAATTGTGTATGTTAAAATAGTAAATTCATTCATTTAATTGTGCATGTATTATTTTAATTACTTTTATTTGTTGATTATGTTTAATTAAGCAATATTAGTTAATTAGAGTATTATATTTGTGTTATCAAGTATTATGATGATATAATATATTATTTTGTAATAACAATAATAATAATTATATTAGTTTAATAATAATAATAATAAGAATATAATAATAATAATAATAAAAGTTTATTAATAATAATATTAGTAATAATAATAATAATAGTTATAATAATAATAATAGTATTAAACCAAAGTCATGATGAAATTAGAGATTAGGATAGGATTGCATCAATGGTTATGGTTGGAATTAAAGCCATATAGGTAGGAATATGAGAAATGGGTGAGAAGTTATTATAAATTAGATATTTGTAATATTTATATTATATATTTTGTGTATAAATTAACTAGCTTGCCTTAGAAAAAAATAAAAGGGAGTTAGAAGCAAAGTATAAATTCTAGAGAGCTATTTTATAAGAGTGAAAGGAAAAGAGAAAGAGAAAGAAGCTTGGACCGGTGTAGGCAATTTTACCCGACTACGCGCAGACCGGCGGATTTATTTTAAATCCAAAAAGGCAAGTTATTATCTACTTTTCCCCTTTGAATTAATAAATTAATTGTTTAGCTTATTTTTATGCATAGAGCCAAGGTTTGGAGGTTAATAAATTATTAATTTTATTTTATTAAATTAATGGAATTTTAATTATATAGGATGGTATATATTTATTTAATGTCCTATGAAATTAATAATGGCTAAAAATAATTAAATAAGACTTTAGGGATTTTTCTAGAATTTTCTAGATTTTTCCGGGCATTTTCTGCAATTTCCGGCGACCTTCCGGCGAGTTTTCCGGTCGCCGGCAGTGGGGGAGACGACCGGAGTGATCCGGTGCGACGCGGCACACCATAGGAGGGTGTACGCGCGCATCCTGGCCATTAGTGGAGTCTGATTGATCCGGTGCATCGCGGTCCATGATACCGCGGTACACCCGGATCTGTGGGCGTTGGATGGAGGGAAGATAGGGTGAGATGATTCGGTGTGACGCGAGTACGGAATCCGGATGCAGCCAACCAACCAGGAAGTGACACGTCAGCAAGGCACCCTTAGTGCGCGCGTGGCAGCGCGTGCGCGCGCGTGGGAGCGCGTGGCTGATGCCAGACGCGCGTGGAGGCGCGTGGGAGAGTGGGGAAGGTTGGGCTGCGCGTGGGGAGGCTCTGGGAGGCGCGTGAGGGCGCGTGTGGGGTCCCTACAGCTGCTGGAAATTACCAGAATACCCTTAGGGCCTGTTTTGTAAATTCCAGAACCTTAAACTTGGATTTTTAGGTACTGTGTTGGTAATTACGGGTTTAACGGGCCACGAAATTATTATTTTAACACTCGTTACTTATTCTTATGGCCGATTAATCTTTTCTAAGCATTTATTGGCTCGTTCGCAGTACGGATACTAATGTGATTTATTTAACGACATTGTAAAATATAAATAGTGTTATTATCGTATTTAATGGTATCAAACATTACTGTTAAATTAAATAAGGCCATGGTTTTAGTCAGATAAATTATCCATGATATCTTATAGGATGTTTATACTGTTAATTGATATATAAACCATGATTATTATGCTGTGTGCATTTCAGGAAATAAATGGACTGTTTAATTATGTCGCATTTATATTATATGGATGTGTTGCCATATAGAACCATATGAGCTGGCTAATAAGTTTAGACTCATTTATACCTTATGCATTCGTTGCGATAGACAGATGTGTGGCTGTCGGGGTATGTGGTTTAATATTATTGGCATGTGTTGCCTAATTGACATTCTCGGTACATTTATTAATATTGTTGGCATGTGTTGCCTAATTTATATGCTCAGTATATTCATCAGTACTTTGCGAGGTGTTATCACTGTGTAGTTCGTTATAGTCTGTGTTGTCAGTACCGTACACCATGTATAATAGCTGATTTCCCGGGTAGGGAAAGGCGACACTTGACCACCTAGTGTGAGTCTAAGTGATCACCGTCTATTCTGGTTGAGGTCATGTTATACATCGGATAGTTCCCGTAGGATGTATACAGATATAGTACTCATCCGATTCATAATGATTAATTTATTTGATTCTCTGATTTGGGTCATAGTAGAGAGGACTTGCTCGTGGGGTTGACCCACCATTGTTGTTATTTCAGGATACGGTCAGTATCCGTTTCAAGGCTGAGGTTAGCAGTGTGGGACCATCATCCGAACTCATCTACTCCTACGATCCAGTGCAGGGTAGAAGTTTTATGTAGTATTTTAGTTTCAGTTTTTATTTACTTTTGACGTTGAACTCTCAGGGTTATATTTAGGGATCCCTGACGTAGGATTTCCAAGTTGTAATGAAGTACTGTATTAAATAAAGGATGGATGGATGTTGTATTATTTAGTGTTCCTTTCCGGTCTAAATTCTTTTATTATCATCATTTTGTATTCCATGCTTGTATATTGCCAATTGTTTTTGATATCCCTCGTTTTTCGTGTATAAGCCTGATCAACTTATGCGTGGAAAATGTGGGGGTGTTACAGTTGGTATCAGAGCATTCCAGGTTCGAGTGTCTTAGGGATCTGTGATTACTATACTTCCGCGTTGTGTATTCTGATAATTAGAGCCTAAGTATTAGGGTTCTATGTATTCTTTTAGTCGGTCCATTATAATGTACTGACGTTAGATTTTTCTAAATTTAATAGAAGGATGTCTCGGCGTGGGACAAGGAATGCGAATCGTCATCGCAGTATTTCCCCAACTCAAAATGAGAATCAGGAATTTTCTCCTCAAGTTGCTGATATCATTGCACGAGCTGTAGCAGCAGGAGTAGCATCTGCTCTACGAAACCAGCAACCTCCTCCGATAGTACCTGTTCCTGAACCAGTGGCACAGCCAATGTCATGGGACAAAGTTCGTCACTCGTTCATCCGGGGAAATCCACCGACATTTGCGGGGTCCACAGATGTCTTGTTAGCATATCAGTGGAAACAGGAGAGCGAGCGTCATCTTCGGATGGTAATCTGTACCGAAGTGCAGAAACAGATGCTGGCTACGTTTATGCTGATAGGCAATGCATTGCAGTGGTGGGAGTCTATTACTACTGTCGAGGAGAGGACCAGATTGACGTATGCTGAATTTCAGACTCGCTTTGACGACAAGTATTTTCCTATGTCAGTAAGATCAGCGATGAAGACCGAATTTCTGGATCTGCAACAGGAAGAGATGACTGTGGCTGAGTATGAACAGAAGTTCATTAATTTGTCATTATTTGCACCAGAGGAGGTCAATACGGAAGAAAAGAAGCGAGACCGCTTTGTGAAGGGGTTGATATGGCCGATTAAAGTGGTGATCTTAGGTAGTCCGGCATATACTACTTATATCCAGGTGGTTAATGCCGCCTTACAGCACTGCCAGATGAGGAGTGATTACCGGAAGTCCAAGGGAGATAAGCGGACTAACCGAGACTACCAGACAGTGGAGAAAGGAAGCAACAGTGGTGCCAAGTCCAATGATCGGGGCAGATTTCAAGGACATCAACCTTGGAAGAAAAACAAAGGAAACCTAGATGTGCAGAGGGATGGAGTCCCTAATCAGGGTAGACAAGGTGGGATACCTCAGACCGGACAGGAACAGTGGTCGGGAAATCAACAGAGAAGGCAGGCAGGTCCTTTTACGGGACGTTGTTATCACTGTAGAGAGATTGGGCATCCGGCCAAGATGTGTCCCAAAGCTAAGCAGGGACAGTATGGGCAGCCGAGACCTAATCAGCCGTTACCTCTACCGGCCCCACCGATGCCACGTGGGCAAGTTCAGAATTTTCCGGCACTTCCAGCACCACCATTTCCTCCGGGACAACCTCCACAGCAATTGCATCATGGCAGAGTTTATAACTTCATGCCACATAATGCGCAGGCTCCTCAGGCTATTGAGGGTATGTTTTCTATACATGGTAGAACTGCTCGTATACTGTTTGACACTGGTGCATCACATTCTTTTGTGTCTAGATCTTTTGTTATCTTATCTGGTATGACGACTCAGTTATGTGACCAACCTCTTAATATTTATACACCATTGGGAGTTGGCGCAATTTTACGAGAGTATAGCGGTGATATCCTTATAGATATGGGCCGGCTTCGATTTCTTGCAAATTTGTTAGTGTTAGATATGCATTCGTATGATGTTATACTTGGGATGGACTGGTTATCTCAGTACCATGCTCAGGTTAACTGTTACGAAAAGTCTATTGTATTTTCTATACCAGGACAGGAGATGTATCTTCTTGTTGTACCACAACCTGATAGAGGGCCTAGCACTTATTTATTCGTTCTTGAGGAGGACTCACAGGAAGCGACTGCGGTATCTCTTGACAGCATCCCGGTAGTACAGGAATTCCAGGATGTATTCCAGGAAATTCCAGGCTTGCCACCGAGTCGAGAGATAGACTTCGTTATTGATTTAGCTCCAGGCACTACGCCTATTGCTAAGGTACCGTACAGAATGGCACCCGTGGAGATGCGAGAGTTGAAAGATCAAATTCAACAGTTGCTCAGCCAGGGATTTATTCGCAGGAGTACTTCACCATGGGGAGCACCAGTACTGTTTGTAAAGAAGAAGGATGGATCTCTTCGTCTTTGTATTGATTACAGAGAACTGAACAAGGTCACTATTCGCAACAAGTACCCGTTGCCCAGAATTGATGACCTGTTTGATCAGTTGAAGGGAGCTACTTACTTTTCAAAGATCGATTTGAGGTCTGGTTATCATCAGCTACGAGTCAGAGAACAAGATGTTCCAAAGACAGCATTTCTCACGAGGTACGGATCTTATGAGTTTCGTGTTATGCCTTTCGGTTTGACGAACGCTCCAGCTGTCTTTATGGACTTGATGAATAGAGTATTCAGAGAATACTTAGATCAGTTTGTCATTGTTTTCATTGATGATATTCTGGTTTACTCTAAGTCGGAGAAGGACCATGCCAGACATTTACGCACAGTATTGCAGACACTTCGAGAACATCAGTTGTTTGCGAAGTTTGAGAAGTGTGAATTTTGGCAGAAAGAGGTCAAATTTCTGGGACATGTAGTGTCAGAAGAAGGGTTAGCAGTAGATCCAGCCAAGGTTGCGGCCGTTATGGAGTGGGGACAGCCTACCTCACCGACAGAGATTCGCAGTTTTCTGGGATTGGCGGGGTATTATCGCAGGTTCATCCAAGGATTTTCCAAAATTGCGGGTCCACTTACTCATCTGACTAAGAAGAATGTACCATTTGTATGGGATGATTCTTGTCAGACTGCTTTTGCTGAATTGAAGAGTAAGTTAACTTCTGCACCTGTCTTAGCCACACCTCAGAGTGGAATCGAGTATTTAGTATTTACCGACGCTTCTCTGAAGGGTTTGGGTTGTGTGTTGATGCAAGACGAGCGACCAGTTTCTTATGGGTCTAGGAAGCTTAAGCCTCATGAGCTTAATTACCCGACTCACGACCTAGAGCTCGCCGCAGTGGTTTTTGCCTTGCGTATTTGGAGACATTATCTTTTGGGGGAGACTTTTCAATTGTTTAGCGATCATAAGAGTCTACAGTATTTATTCACACAGAGGGAACTGAATATGAGACAGCGCAGATGGTTGGAGTTCGTGAAAGACTATCATTTCTCTATTCAGTATCATCCAGGGAAGGCGAATGTTGTAGCAGACGCACTCAGCCGCCGACCCTATGTCAGCCTTTCAGCTTTGTTTACAACAGAGTGGGATGCTTTGAAGACTGTTGATGAGTTAGCAGACGCTTTTATGGCATGTGTGGTAGTAACTCCTTCTATCATTCATCAGGTCATTCAAGCGCAACTCTTAGATCAACAGTGTATTGATCGGGTTTCGGAGTTAGCCTCCGGAGATGTTCCTTTTTATTCTATAGGGACTGATGGAGGATTGAGGTACAAGGGACGTTTAATTGTGCCTTCAGCTGATAATTTGAGAAATGTTGTGATGAGAGAGACACACACTTCTCAGTTCTCTGTACATCCAGGGGGAGACAAGATGTATCAGGACATGAAACGCCAGTTTTGGTGGGCCGGCATGAAAAGAGATATAGCTATCTTTGTCTCTAAATGTAGCACCTGTCAGATGATTAAGATTGATCATCAGAGACCGCCAGGATCGTTACAGCCACTTCCCATACCAGAATGGAAATGGGAAAGTATTTCCATGGACTTTATAGAGGGATTACCTACTTCACAGCATAATCACAACTCTATTTGGGTCATTGTTGATAGATTGACCAAGTCCGCTCACTTTCTGCCTGTTCGTTCAAACTTTACGTCAGAACAGTATGCTAAGCTGTATATTGCAGAAATGGTGAAACTTCATGGAGTACCATTGTCCATCGTATCAGATAGAGATCCGAAGTTTATATCGGGATTTTGGAGGAGCTTTCAGCAGGCTTTGGGTACAGAACTATATCTTAGCACTGCTTATCATCCTCAAACAGATGGACAGACTGAGCGAGTTAATCAGATTTTAGAAGACATGTTGCGGGCATGTGTTCTTGATTTTAAGGGCAATTGGGAGGAATATTTGCCGCTTTCAGAGTTTGCGTATAACAATAGTTATCAGAAAACTATTGGTATGGCACCATTTGAGGCTTTGTACGGTAGACCGTGTAGGTCTCCTGTCTGTTGGCTTGGAGTTGGTGAGAACAGCTTTTTGGGTCCTGAATTTATTAAGGACACGTCAGAAAAGATCGCTATCATTAGGGATCGGATGCGTACAGCTCAAAGCAGACAGAAAAGTTATGCTGACCGTCGAACTCGTGCTTTGGAGTTTAAGGTTGGTGATCAGGTTTTGCTTAAGGTTTCTCCTATGAAGGGAGTAATGCGGTTTGGGTCAAAGGGTAAGTTATCGCCTCGTTTTGTGGGTCCTTTTATGATTACAGATCGGATTGGGGCAGTAGCTTATCGTCTGGCTCTACCAGATAATCTTCATAGGGTACATAATGTTTTTCATGTATCTATGCTGCGAAAATTTCTACGGGATGAAGATCGATACCAACACATTGATGTGGGTGAGATTGAGTTGCAACCCGATGCAACCTATTTGGAACAACCTTACTGTATTCTCGATCGTAGGAATCAGATACTGCGCACGAAGACTATTCCATTAGTACGTGTACAGTGGAGTCATCATAGTGCTACAGAGTCTACTTGGGAACGGGAAGATATTATCCGTGCCAAGTATCCAGAACTTTTTAAGACAGGTATGTAGTGAATTTCGGGGACGAAATTCCTTTATTAGGGGGGGAGAATGTAATACCCCGTAATTTTAAAGAATGTATTTAAATTAATTTTGTGTTAGGTTAATTAATTTTATTTATTTGTGCATACTACATTATTTTATTAAATTCATTTAATTGTGCATGTAAATTAATTGTGTATGTTAAAATAGTAAATTCATTCATTTAATTGTGCATGTATTATTTTAATTACTTTTATTTGTTGATTATGTTTAATTAAGCAATATTAGTTAATTAGAGTATTATATTTGTGTTATCAAGTATTATGATGATATAATATATTATTTTGTAATAACAATAATAATAATTATATTAGTTTAATAATAATAATAATAAGAATATAATAATAATAATAATAAAAGTTTATTAATAATAATATTAGTAATAATAATAATAATAGTTATAATAATAATAATAGTATTAAACCAAAGTCATGATGAAATTAGAGATTAGGATAGGATTGCATCAATGGTTATGGTTGGAATTAAAGCCATATAGGTAGGAATATGAGAAATGGGTGAGAAGTTATTATAAATTAGATATTTGTAATATTTATATTATATATTTTGTGTATAAATTAACTAGCTTGCCTTAGAAAAAAATAAAAGGGAGTTAGAAGCAAAGTATAAATTCTAGAGAGCTATTTTATAAGAGTGAAAGGAAAAGAGAAAGAGAAAGAAGCTTGGACCGGTGTAGGCAATTTTACCCGACTACGCGCAGACCGGCGGATTTATTTTAAATCCAAAAAGGCAAGTTATTATCTACTTTTCCCCTTTGAATTAATAAATTAATTGTTTAGCTTATTTTTATGCATAGAGCCAAGGTTTGGAGGTTAATAAATTATTAATTTTATTTTATTAAATTAATGGAATTTTAATTATATAGGATGGTATATATTTATTTAATGTCCTATGAAATTAATAATGGCTAAAAATAATTAAATAAGACTTTAGGGATTTTTCTAGAATTTTCTAGATTTTTCCGGGCATTTTCTGCAATTTCCGGCGACCTTCCGGCGAGTTTTCCGGTCGCCGGCAGTGGGGGAGACGACCGGAGTGATCCGGTGCGACGCGGCACACCATAGGAGGGTGTACGCGCGCATCCTGGCCATTAGTGGAGTCTGATTGATCCGGTGCATCGCGGTCCATGATACCGCGGTACACCCGGATCTGTGGGCGTTGGATGGAGGGAAGATAGGGTGAGATGATTCGGTGTGACGCGAGTACGGAATCCGGATGCAGCCAACCAACCAGGAAGTGACACGTCAGCAAGGCACCCTTAGTGCGCGCGTGGCAGCGCGTGCGCGCGCGTGGGAGCGCGTGGCTGATGCCAGACGCGCGTGGAGGCGCGTGGGAGAGTGGGGAAGGTTGGGCTGCGCGTGGGGAGGCTCTGGGAGGCGCGTGAGGGCGCGTGTGGGGTCCCTACAGCTGCTGGAAATTACCAGAATACCCTTAGGGCCTGTTTTGTAAATTCCAGAACCTTAAACTTGGATTTTTAGGTACTGTGTTGGTAATTACGGGTTTAACGGGCCACGAAATTATTATTTTAACACTCGTTACTTATTCTTATGGCCGATTAATCTTTTCTAAGCATTTATTGGCTCGTTCGCAGTACGGATACTAATGTGATTTATTTAACGACATTGTAAAATATAAATAGTGTTATTATCGTATTTAATGGTATCAAACATTACTGTTAAATTAAATAAGGCCATGGTTTTAGTCAGATAAATTATCCATGATATCTTATAGGATGTTTATACTGTTAATTGATATATAAACCATGATTATTATGCTGTGTGCATTTCAGGAAATAAATGGACTGTTTAATTATGTCGCATTTATATTATATGGATGTGTTGCCATATAGAACCATATGAGCTGGCTAATAAGTTTAGACTCATTTATACCTTATGCATTCGTTGCGATAGACAGATGTGTGGCTGTCGGGGTATGTGGTTTAATATTATTGGCATGTGTTGCCTAATTGACATTCTCGGTACATTTATTAATATTGTTGGCATGTGTTGCCTAATTTATATGCTCAGTATATTCATCAGTACTTTGCGAGGTGTTATCACTGTGTAGTTCGTTATAGTCTGTGTTGTCAGTACCGTACACCATGTATAATAGCTGATTTCCCGGGTAGGGAAAGGCGACACTTGACCACCTAGTGTGAGTCTAAGTGATCACCGTCTATTCTGGTTGAGGTCATGTTATACATCGGATAGTTCCCGTAGGATGTATACAGATATAGTACTCATCCGATTCATAATGATTAATTTATTTGATTCTCTGATTTGGGTCATAGTAGAGAGGACTTGCTCGTGGGGTTGACCCACCATTGTTGTTATTTCAGGATACGGTCAGTATCCGTTTCAAGGCTGAGGTTAGCAGTGTGGGACCATCATCCGAACTCATCTACTCCTACGATCCAGTGCAGGGTAGAAGTTTTATGTAGTATTTTAGTTTCAGTTTTTATTTACTTTTGACGTTGAACTCTCAGGGTTATATTTAGGGATCCCTGACGTAGGATTTCCAAGTTGTAATGAAGTACTGTATTAAATAAAGGATGGATGGATGTTGTATTATTTAGTGTTCCTTTCCGGTCTAAATTCTTTTATTATCATCATTTTGTATTCCATGCTTGTATATTGCCAATTGTTTTTGATATCCCTCGTTTTTCGTGTATAAGCCTGATCAACTTATGCGTGGAAAATGTGGGGGTGTTACATAAGCCCTATAGGTTTTTAACCTAAAATTAAACAATTGAAACTTGAATCTTTAAATCAATCAGATTAATATTGCTTACTTATGGTACGCAAGTTCTCATAAGTTTTTCAACTCAAAATTGAATAAGTATCATAAATTACTTAATAAAAGTACTGGACATAGAGCATGGTTAAATGGCCACACAACTTCATGTTAAACTAAAAGTTTACTTATACATGTAATTCAAGATATATACCTCATATTGATACGTGTAGCATAAATATCAACAACGAGGTTTAAATCATCCAAAACCCCATATAATATGATATGTAATATTATATATAATATAATATGATATATATATATGTACAATTGCATACAAGCAACATTGAGTTTTCAAACCAAAATCAATCTTTCAAATTAATTTTGAACGAAAGACAAATACCTGATAATTTTCTTTTCATGCACACATTAATTCATATACATATAGTTAAAGACTTTTAATCTTCATGCACATCAATATATAATTCACACAAATTAAGACATTTAGTCTCATTGTACATCCATGTCAAATTATTTGGGATAATGATGTACTGCTTATGAATGGTTAGATAACGACACATTACTGTATCAGTTACTATACATGTATATGAATATATAACTGAATACCAAATTAAATAAATATTCAATCCTGATTTCTTTCAATATATGTTCAAATAGTTTATGAGAATATATATATATAATCTGAGAATATATATATATAATCACATATTCACATCTATATAATTGTTGTAAATTCATTCAACATAGAAAACTGCAAATCCAAATTGAAATTATAAATCCAAGTATTTATAATTTTCTTTTCAATTTAATTTCAAAAGAAACAATTGGGTCACAATATAACAGAAGTAAACATGTATATATGTTTCCACACTAATATCATTGTTTTTCTCGTTCGGCGTGCACACTTTTTAAAGGAAACCCAATTATACATTACTTAACAAATGGATTGCTTATACATTCCATAACAAACTAATTGCTTAAAATATTCGGCGTGCACAATATATCATAATATTTTTAAAACAAAACCTTGCTTATATATAAATCAGTACATACACACAATTTTTAGCTTTACATCTGATTGATCACCCACGAAAACCGAGAACACAAAAGTACAGAAAAAAAAAGTTTAAAGGCAATCATTGCGATTTCAAATACACCGATTTAAATATACTGTATCATGAATCAATCTTTAGTGTTTTGATTTCTACAAATCCTAACTTGGCTCTGATACCAATTGTTAAGTTTTAATTAAATAATTTATATGTAGAAATTAAAAATACTACAATTAATTAAAGAGATAATTTAATCTCGTACCTGATTGACGATAAACGCACATATATCTTTAAATTTTAGACATAGCCTTAGAATTCTTTATGATTTTGTAAAATATTTGAGTGCTTTATCTCCTTCTGAGAGTTGTCATTTGATAGGGCTGAATAAGGGTTTAAAACCCTTATATATAATAACAATAGAGGGACGGCTTCTCTACAAATAAACATAACTAAGCCTCCATTCTTATCATGGAAATTTAGATATAAATTGTTAGAATTAAATCATACCAAATAAGTTAGAAAACCACCATCCAATTGTATAAAACCATATTCCCAATATATTAGATCACCAAATTAGAAAGTACAACCCAATCCATCAAGTATCAATAATCACAATGCAATCTTATTTAGAAAATAATAATATTATAATCACAATGCAATCTTATTTAGAAAATAATCACATAGGACTATAAAATAATAATAATAATTTATATATATAAAAATTTCCAACAATTAAATACTACTTTTGACATGAGGATACACTATTAATCAAAAAAATAGTACTCCCATAGAAATGGTTCATCAAGCTGGCATCCATTATCGGCTCCAGCCAGCTGCCATGGTGAAGAATAGATACAATATCCATTACGTTGATTCATGCCATCGAAGGAGAGATCGGGTAGGTCAAAAAACGTATCATCAGTTGATAGAGAATTTGATGTTTCAAGAGTGTGATCAGATGATAAAGAGGTTGATGTATGGGAATTAGGAAGCACAGGTTGGGTTGGCTGGGCATCAGTTTCACAGGGCATTGACTCCATGAACGTAGCTGCAGCCGCCTTGGCAGCCGCAGCTTGGATGTCCTTTGGTGATATGGTGATGGGGCGGGGAAGTTCATTGGCCAGTTGAGGGAAATTGAGATAAGCTGTGTGGCCTTTGATGGCCATTGCTGCTACGTCATGAGCTCTAGCCGCCATTTCAGCTGTAGGATATGTTCCCAGCCATATCCTTGATTTCTTCCTCGGCTCGCGAATTTCGGATACCCATTTGCCCCATTCACGCATCCGTACTCCGCGATACCCCGGGTGGTTGTCGCCCTTAAGCTGCCTCCTTGTGGGCTTATTGCCACTATTTTCTTCTTCTTTAGCTTCTTTTGAGCATTTTTGAGCCTTGCACTCATTTGAAGTACTTTCTGTGCTTTGGTTTAAGCTAGAAAATGAGTTTGAAGCGTACAAAGATGTCGAGGAGGAGGAGAAGGTGGTGGTGGTGGAAGATGAAGGGAAACATTCTTGAGCTACACTTACTATGTTGATATGCTCTTCCATGATAAGAGGCCAGTCTTGTGGTAGGTAGAAAAGGAATGTGAATGATATAGGTTGAGGCTTTAGTGATTCCTTCCATACTTAGTACTATGTTTAAATAAGAAAATAGAAAGAAAAAAACAAAGTATGGGACCAATTTTGCATATATCTTCATGTCATTTATATATCATGTGTGTGTATATTTGATTTATTAAGAATATGTAACCGTTTAGTATATTGACAACCAATTTTGCATTTTTTTTCCATGGGTATGAATTGTTGGCATTATTTGAATATCTCTGAATTTTGGGTTGATAATCATAGGCCATATAATTTGTGTTCATTCGAACCATGTATATCCACATGAAAGCTGACCAAGGTCCCTTGTAGGGTCATCTGAGATCGATGTTCCCTCTTCATTCTGAATCCCTTGAGATTTGATCCTCAATCATGGCTCGTGGCTCACCCTTGGCCTGACTAGCTCCCTGCTCGTCTCTACCTTCTGCACCCGGGTCAGGTGGTCATGGCATCAGGTATCTACTTCACCTAATTTACCTCTCTCTTTTTTCCTGGTAAAATTAATTTGTAGTTACTGGCCATATATATTTATATCCAAGTTGGCTAGCTCAGTTGCCCTAACTCACCTAGTTACCTGGTTATTGCTAGCAAGAAGAACATTGTCCAACTGGCTTCTCTTCTAGCCAATTTAAATTTATGTTTTGTTTTTTACTGAATTTGAGGAATTCTGTGTAGGAGTTCTTAGAACACCACATATATTGAACATTTAATGTAGAACTGGCTTCTCTTCTATCCAATATAAATTTATGTTTTGTTTTTTACTGAATTTGAGGATTTCTGTGTAGGAGTTCTTAGAACACCACATATATTGAACATTTAATGTAAAACTAGAAAACCGCGTTATTTTAGTGAACTGTCTACTTGAATTTTGATACTACTATAGAGCCTAAGAAACATTGATGTCATGGTAAAAAAAAAAAAAAAAAATTCATGTGGATTATGTTTTTTTGGGGATGAAGACAATTGTTGCAACACTCGTACACATGTGACCTGACTATATAAATAATAAAACGATATATTTTCAGTGTTACAGTCTACTGATCACCATTTTTTTGGAAAAATTGAAGGCACACGTGGATATAAAACAAGTACAGACCTGAAAATTGTAAATATAGTACAAATGGTCACATGCTGGTAGGTCCAGAGCCTCTGGACTAAAAATAGGAAAGAGTGGGGGAGGGATGAATGAACGAGTCATGCCTAAGAAAGAGAGAAATATTCTCTTTTTTTTTATTTGATCGAATGAAAAGAATAATTCAAAAGATTATTCGTAGGGCAACTATTTTTTCTTTTCATCCTCTCTCCCGTCCAAATTTTGGATGGACAATAATTTTTTCAAAAACATGGGCTAAAATGGATGTTTCCTCCCTCTCTTCCTTTCCTTTTATTTCAATCAATCTCTTTTTCATTCATTTTCGGTCCTTTCTTCCATCCAAACATACCAAGTTTTTTTTATATAATTTTTTAATTTTTAATTTTTAAAAGTTGAACTAAGCGAAATAGTTGACTTTTTACCTAACATCTCTGCATAAAACCGGTGATTTTCCCGTGAAAGTTACCTGTCAATATCTTTCTACCCGTGTTTTGTCATTTTAATTTGGTTACCTAGTTTATAGACTCTATACCATACAATTTGATTCCAATCTCTTTCTTGGCAAGTTGAATCTGCTTGGAGCCTAGGATTGCTTCGTACGTGTCATCTAACGGACAGGTGGTCCTACCGAAATATCTTTCAAAAAAAAATAAAAAATCTTATTTCTTTTGTTGTAGTTTTATGTACGGACTAAAACAAAATTAATACAAAGAATTGGGGGAAAAGATGAATGAATTATTATTATTTTTCGGTAAATAAAGATGAATGAATTATACTAGTGATTTTTTGAAATTTAAATTGATATTATCTGATACAATAATTAAATCAATTTCACAAGCTAAGGATGACAATATAATTAGATATGTTTCCTATTTTCTATCAAATTTACTAGCGTAGTCAATTTGAGAGACTTCAATTACCCAACTTTCATTATTTTAATTACGTGGATTTGGTTATATGCATGGGTTAGAACAAAGAAAATCAAAAATGGCCTTTATTTTTTTTTTTTATAAAAAAATTTCTTCTAAACTGTCCAATTTTAAATACTACATATATTGCAGTAGAATTATTTTAGCAACAAATAGTGCCAAACCAAGGCACACAACCTTACTGATACTAGAAGACACTGCAATAATCTGACATGTATAATGATTATGACCGTACAATTTAAAGCTTCACTCACCGTAGGCAAAATGTTGAAATAATTCAGATTCCTTAGAGATTTTGTTTTTCCTCACGTCTTTTTTCTTTTTTGGGTTCAATTCGACCATAATTAATCAATCAATTCTTAAATATAGAGACATATGCGGTGTGAGTGATTGCTTCATATTATTTATATACGTAGTATATATATCGATATGATTTTGGCCATTTGATTGCATGCATCGTAGTTTGCATGGAATGTTCGGTCAAAAACACAATAAATGAGAGGGCCAAAGAGAGTAAGAAGTCCCTTTCATCTAGGAAAGGTGTGTGATAATTTAAAACTCCACAATCACGTGCAATGAGGGCATTATGTTATTGCCGTCGAGTGACGATACGTGATTATAGGTCATAATCGTGTTAAGGTAAGAATATTATATTAAATAAGTAAATTTAAACTTGATATATTTAATAATTGTGTTAGGAATTTTCAATACTAACTCGACATATTTATTAAACGGGTGAAGAGTAAAAAGACACCATTATATTTTGAAAAGTGTGCAAATAATAGTACTCATAAAAAATAGCAAATAAAGGTTTCTGACCCCAAAATGTGACATGTGGGTTATGTAATTAAAAAAAAAAAAAAACTTTTTAATACCAATACTACCCTTTTGGACTTCCCAAAACTTTCCCACATTCATTTCTCCTTCGTTTCTATATATAATATCCCAATTTCATTATTTTTCTTTCTATAAATACCCTATATTATCTCGATAATTTCTATTTGTATATATATTTTTCTTCTCATTCTCTGTCTCTCTCTAACGGGTGTTTCTCCCATGTATATAAATTCTATTTTTTTAATACTAATAATACGGAGTAATAAATAATAAATAAATTAAATTTATCTTTCTTAAAAAAATTCTACTTATATCTTAGTGTGTATTAGAGACTCTTTGCATGTGTGAGATGTTGTGTCTTGTGTATATATATACAATAAATTTATTTATTTATTGATTTATTTTTTATTTTATAGAAATAATAATATTTTCTAAAACATAAATGTGATTTACACATTATGTTAGTAATTTATTTTCCCATATTCACGTGATCAAATAATTAAATATGAATTTACCAAAGAAAAAGAATAAAATTAAATATCAATAAGACGAATATGTATACACCTAAATGTCTATACCTAATATCTATTATATACTCTTTTAATAATGAAATTATTGGTCAAGTATTAAGGGTTTGTCATATGTATAAAAGAAAATAGTTTATTCCGTATAGAAAATATATAGTATTTTTATATTTATCTATATTACTATTTAGTAATTATTCATAGGAATATGATTTGGCACTTGAATATATATATATATTACATTATATTTCATTTGATTTTTTAGATAAAGATAATAATAAAAACTATTTATTTGATTTAAAGATATATATTTTGCATTAAATATATATTTTTTTATTATTTATTGATTTTTTACATTATATTTCAATTGATTTTAGTCTCTAATTTTGTGTAAGCCATCTCAAGTAATTTCAACTTCTACTCATTTTTTTATTATTTTTGTAAAGAGAACCTTGAGGGGCATTTTCGTTTTTTTGCCTATCTCACTTTATTTAACTGACAATAAGCCATTGTTTGCTCACTTTTCATATTACAACGGTGGGATTTCAACATGAGGGATGCTATTTACACACTTTTTTTTTTTTTTTTTGTTTGCATTTCACCCGTTTAATTACACTAAATGTACACACACTTCACATCAAAGGCTTGAGTAAAAACGATTATGTTATTAGTGTTTTATGGGTAAAGTGCAAAAACATTACCCCTATAGTTTAATATGTGTATATAAATTTATACCATTTAAAATATGATAAAATAAAATTGTAATACCCCGTATTTTTAAAGAGTTTATTTAAATTAATTTTGTATTAGGTTAATTATTTAATGTGTAGATTTATTTATCTTTTAATTGTGTATGCTAAATTATTAAATTAATATTATTTGTTGGAACATGTAATATAGATTGTATGCTCTATATATGTATTGTGTTAGTTTATATACTTTATTGGTTATATTTTATATTAATTAATATTACTTAATTAAAGTAATACATTTGTAATGTAGTGTATTATTATGTAATAATAATAATAATAAGAATAATAATAATCATAATAAAACAATGTCATGATGTCATTTTGATATTAGGATATGAATTCATTTACTATGGTAAAATTTTAGGTCAAATAACTTGACTTAGGTTGCATTGCCTTAACTTAAATTAGGTAGGAATGTTTTGGTATTTATTATAAGTTAGATATTTGTAATATTTATATTATATAAGTTAGTGTATATATATATATATATATATATATATATAGATATATATGTTAGTTAGCTTATCAATTGAAGGAATTCACGTAAGTAGGAGAGGAAAAAAAATAACAGTGAGCTATTCTAAAAGAGTGAAAGGAAAAGAGAGACAAAGAAGCTTGGACCGGTGTAGGTGATTTTACCCGACTACGTGCAACCGGTGGATTTGTTTCAAATCCATAAGGCAAGTTATTATCTACTTTTCCTCTTTGAATCCATAAATTAATTATTTAATGGATTTAGATTATTTTGGAGCATAGAGAGCATGCTAAGATTTTAATAAATTATTATTTTTAGTTTATTAAATTAGTGAAATATTAATTTTTTAAGGTGTTAGATATTATTTTATTAGCCTATGTAATTAAATATAGCTAAAAATAATTATTTAAGGCTTTAGGGATTTTTTTAGAATTTTCTGGGATTTTTCTGAAAATTCCGGCGAGCCTCCGGCGAGGTTTCCGGCTACCGGCAGTGAGGAAGGTGACCGGAGTAATCCGGTGTGATGCGGTGCACGGTGGTTAGTGTGCGCATGGATCAGCGGCCGTTAGATGGGTTGTTGATCTTAGATCAATTCGGTGTAGCGCAGCACACCATATGATAGTGCGCGCGAATAAGTGGCCGTATGATTACTTTAGGATCATCGTTTTAATCCAGTGCAGCGTGTCTACAGAATTGTGATGCAACCAACGAACCAGGAAGCGCCGCATCAGCAGATGGCCATTGCGCGCGTGTGACTGGTTCTAGATGTGTGTGAAGGCGCGTGTAAGCGCGTGCGCGTGCACGTGTGAGAAAAGTGGCGGCGCGTGTGGGAAGCTCTGCTAGGCGCGTGGGGGCGCGTGAGGGACCCCTATAGCTGCTGGAAAAGTCCAGAATACCCCTAGGAACTGTTTTTGTAATTTCTAGAACCTTCAACTTGCATTTTTTGGCCTCGGGTTGGTATTTTCGGGATTAACGGGATATTAAATTATTATTTTGTTACCCGTTAATTATTATGATGTCCAATTAATATTTCTAAACAATAATTGTATCGTTTACAGTACGGTTCGCTATTAAATGGATGTAATTAATTTAATGACATACTTAAATATTAATTGTGTTATTATTTTAAATGGTACTAATCATTGATGTTAAATTAAATGTTTACATGATTTTCTTCATATAAATTGTCCATTATACATTATGAGATTATTTATGTTGTTTATTGATATGTAAATCATTATTATTATACTGGGTGCGTTTCAGGTAATAAATGGACTGCTTAATAAATTATGTCGCATTTATATTATATGGATGTGTTGCCATATGAACCATGTGAGCTGACTAATAAGTTGAGACTCATTTATACCTTATGCATTCGTTGCCATAGACAGATGTGTGGCTGTCGGGGTATGTGGTTTAATATTATTGGCATGTGTTGCCTAAGTGATATGCTCAGTATATTCATTAGTACCTTGAGATGCGTTACCACTGTGTAGGACTTATAGTCTGTGTTGTCAGTACCGTGCACCATGTATTAATAGCTGATTTCCCAGGTAGGGAAAGGAGACACTTAACCACCTCGTGTGAGTCTAAGTGATCACCGTCTATCTGGTTGAGGTCATATTACACACTGTGTAGTTTCATTAGGGTGTATACAGATATAGTATACTTCTGAATAATAATGATTAATTTATTTGATTATCTGATTTGGGTCATAGTAGAGAGGACTTGCTCGTGGGGTTGATCCACCATTGTTGTTATTTCAGGACACGGTCAGTACCCGTTTCAAGGTTGAGGCTTAACAGTGTGGGACCACCATCCGAACTCATCTACTCTTATGGTCCTGTTCAAGGTAGAAGTTTTATGTATTATTTTAGTTTCAGTTTTATTTATTTTCGACGTTGAACTTTCAGGTTTATATTTAGGGATCATTAACATAGGATTTCCAAGTTGTATAAAGGAGTATTGTACTTAATAAAGGATGGATGGATGTTTTATTATTTAGTTTTCCTTTCCTGTCTAAAATTTTCTATTATTATTATTTTGTATTCCATGCTTGTATATTACCAATTGTTTTTGATATCTCTCATTTTCGTGTATAAGCCTGATCAACTTATGCGTGAAAAATGTGGGGTGTCACAAAAATGACATCCCTTGAGGTTTGAGGTTTGCTATAAGGATAGCCATATACAAGTTGAGCCTTTTTTTTGGACAATAACAACTCTTCGAGTTTGACAAAGTTACAAAAGATATCTTCATCACTTCTGACACATAATAAATTGACATTGTTACCTTTTGACTTATGAATTTACTAATTTAAATAATAAAATTACCTTTCTACCCTTGTATAATATTTATTAAAAAAAAAAAAAATCAAACATAATTTGTATATACATATTATTAATGGACTATATGTTTGATCAACCATTAAACCCATCATCATTATCAATGGATGGTTCATCAAAGCCATTGGTCGTGGAATTCTTACCCACCATCACCACCACCACCACCACTCCACCTTGTTACACTTGCTAACTGAGATGTGATTGCGCTAGGCTGCAATGAACTTCAAGCTGCCAATGACAATACAATTAGGGCTAAAAGAAATCGAGGAGGATAAAATCAAACAGAAAGGATGATGCGAATTCAAAACCCAAATCTTCAAAACACACACATATACACACTCAAATCTTCAAACACATACACACACACATATATATATACTTCCAAGATCATACCTCCTCTCAGTCATTAATTTCGGCCAAAAACCACAAAAAAAACTAACATCGTCATCTTTTTCACGAGCGTTGTTGGAATATTCCTTTTGCACGGCAAGGGAGTGTGATTTGCTCAGTGTGATATTCTTTACCCACCCATCGTTCTTTCCAATTACACTATCCCTGATCAGTCGCACCACACCACCACATCCTCTACCATTACTGACCATCAACATAGACATTCTCTCTTTTGTTTTAGAACTCAAACAATTCATACTGAAACCCACAAATCCATTGCAAATTTATACTGAAACCCATAAATTCACTGCTACCAACCACTACCACCACCGTCAATCAATCCAACAACCTTCACCCCCAAGCTCGAGAAGGATTCGGAGAAACGCGTGGTCATCACAGGGATGAGTTTTATTATAAAATCCTGGATTTTTTTTTTTATTTTTTTTTACCTCGTTTATGCCATTTTCTTGAGCCAAGGGTTTTAGAAGTGCATTTTAATTATTTAAAATCAATTAGAGGCAACGGGATTGATTTTAGAATTTTGGAAATTGGGATGATTTCCATACTTGGGAATCTCTCTCCCAGTTTTGCCATTTTCATTGAGGGGTATTGTAGACATTTCACATACATATACATACATCTATATTTATACATTGAGATAGATATTTTAGGGACTTGGATGGCATTGCAAAGGAAGAGTGAGGGCATGTTTATAACTTGGCTTAAAGTTATAACCATTGAGGGCTTGACACTTGGTACAATATTGGCCATGGAGGTATTTGCAAGACACCATCATCCCCTCATTTTTTTCCCCATTCGGCCACCTCCTCACTCTCTCTAATTTCTTCCTCTTTCTCTCTCTATATCTATAAGCTTATATGTATCTATGTAGCTCCATGTTTCAAATTCATTTTTGAGAGCTTTAGAGTGTGATTCGGGAGGAGAGAAAGAAGAAGAAGTTGTAGAGCTTGGAGAGGGCTTCCATTTTAGACCAATGTTGCAAGTGTTATGAGGATTTTGAATTTTGGCTTAGCCTTAGGGCTTGTTTGGTTGCACACAATTAAGGTAGGGGTTGTTTAATGCTCTAAACTTTGTCTTTCATTGAACATATATATTTGATTTCTCTTAAGTACATTTCTATATGCAAATTGTGAGCTAAATTGATGACATAATGATTTGATGGAAGAATGCTAGTGTATGACAAAATAATGTGTTTAATTTCATGCTAAGAATGTGGATGATATGACTTTGGTACAAAGTTGCTTAAATTATAAATACTAACATGATTTGTGATGATGTGAATCCTATGTAGAGCATGCTTGTGTTTGAAATGAATGAAAATGCCATGCTTATGACTGAATGATTGAGAAATGTCATGTTTATGCCATAGTTATCTTGTAAGTGAAATTGAGATTGAGTTGATGCAATTGTATTCATGTGCATGGCATGGTGGGAAAGTTGAATGAGGCATTGGTGTATAACATCCACATTATGACATTAAGAGAGAGCATGTGTTGGTATGAAAATTTGAAACTTGATTTCCAAAGGTATGTTTTTTAAAAAAAGTTTGCGAAAACCGGACGACGAGGAGTCTCCTTGTGTCCGTGGGGTTAATGTAATCTAGAAGGAACGTGGAACAAATACTTCATGTGTGGTTGAGTCGCTTAGGTCCCAAATGATGTTAGGGAGTCGCCCTAAGTCAGGGATAGACCACCAATCCTTCTTTTGAGGTAGTAGGGAGTTGCCTCGTACCAGGTTGGATTAACGAGTTCGGTGTATGTGTGACTTGTGTCGATGATGTAGGTGTTTTTGGTATGGCCATTTGCATTGCATTGTATTGCATGTTCATTCTAAGTATACAAAATTGTATTAATGCTACTGATTAGATTGATATGTGATTCGAATACTATAAAATTTCCCTAAGTATGATCCCGGTTTTCTTTTATCATCAACGTGTGATGTGTGACTCAAGGGAGTCTAAAGTTGGCGTCTTAGACATATTTTACTGAGCCTCCGTGCTCACTCATTCCTTTAACATTTTTTAAGTTACGATGATTAAATTGTTGATGAAGAACCCTCACAAGTTTAATTATGAGTTGACGAAAGTATCTTTTGATAATTTTGTAACAAATGCTTAGTTGATGAATTTTCTTGTAAAGTATTGTATTTATGACCGTAAGGGCAAAATTTGTAATTATACACTTTTGGGTATATTTTGTATATTTTGGAAATGTAATTAAATTTAATTTTATTAAATCTCTACACGTGGATATATGTTATATATTTCACAGTATATGTGAATGAATAAGCCTAAAATTATATTAACGTGATTTTGTTAACAGTACAAGATAAATGGATTTATTTAGGTTATTCTAACGTAAGTGTCTGTGTATATATATATATATACACACACACATGTACAATGATATTTTATTGGCATATTAGTTGTGTAATTGAGGTAATTCAGTGGTTGGGTTTTGGGGTGGTTTGAGTGTAATTGACTGAGTCATTAAAGGAATCGAGTGTCCATAATAGAGGAGAATCAGTCGACGTAAAGTTCCCACATGTCGACGAGTATCTCATGTTTTTGGGCAATGAGCATTTCTACTTTGGATAACTCAATCGGTCGACATAAAGTTCTCATATGTGGACCGTATGACCCAAACCAGTTGACGTGTAGTGTTTACACGTCCACTGGTTCCTGCTTTTTTTATTGTTATGTTTTATTTCTCCATTTTATACTTTATTACACATTTATGTTGCTAGTATTTACTATATGGCCTAATAAAATACATTAATTATATTTTAACCACAATAATGACCATATTACCCCCTGAGTTCATCCTAATCATTGGATGGCCCTATCAAATAACTATTTTACCCTTTTTGGGTCTTCAACCATCAAAATCATATTAAATGACCATTTTGCCTGTTGGGCCTTTAAGTATTAATTTAATGAGAAATGACAATATTATTCTTGCATGACTTCGGGTTCGGGTAATAACCCGGTTAGCGATTTGGACCTAGCGAATTTGAGTCGTTATATTTATCCCCGTCTTCGGCAACAACGTCAACGTCGCGGCCAGATTCGAAAGGTCAACGATAATGGATTTCTTGGTGGTGATGGCAACAATGACGGTAAGGGATTTGGTGGTGGGTTTGTTAGGGTTATGGTTTTAGAGGCCATAGGTTAGGTGGTTGTGGTGGTGGTTGTTGTTCTTCTGTTGTGGTATGGTGTTTGGGGTTTACAATATACATATACATATAATATATATTTATATAGAAGTTAAAGAGAGTGGTGAGGTGCAACGAGTGTATACTAAGGGTAAAAGCGTCATTTAAGAGTTTTGATATTTTTTAATTTAAATCAATTACATATTAAAGGGCAATATTGATTTTTTACATTTTTAAGGGGCTATATGGATCTTATTTCTGAAAATATGTGCAAATTGCTCCGTAGTATTTGTTGACAGTTAGTTTGAAGATTGAAATACCTAAAATGTCTTTAGGACAAAATAAAATAAAATAAACACAGGGAGAGAGATTATTAAAGGTACTTTGGGGCTTTTATAATAATCTCTCTCTCCTTTTTGTGTTTTTATTTTATTTCATTTTTCCTAAGTTTTTATTTTATTTTATTTTGTTTTAAGGACATTTTAGGTATTTTAGTCTTTAAATTGAGAAAATATCCTGATTTGCTCAATTTGAAAAATGTAAAATTTTTTTATTTTTTTTTTAACACCTAGGGAGTATTTGCACATTTAGTATATATAGCAACTTTTTATTTTTTATTTTTTATTTTAAAAGAACTTTACCCTAGTTTTATACACATGAATAGAATCTTAATTAGATGGCACACGCAGTATCTACCAATCACATATTGCAGATTATATGATACATGCTCATATGAATAAAAATAAATAAAATAAAGACAGAAAATATCCTTGTCAAAACAAAAAGACCTTATACAAAACCTTTGCATCAGCCATCATACATGATAAACGCTCAGCTGTCGGACAGCTGTCCAGTTTGGATTGTGCTTGTGCTTCTGTCATAGCATTGGGCCAGTAGCATTAAAGAAGTACAATAGATAAGAAGTCTCTGATTAGGAGAGGAAAGAAAAAAATGATAAATTGTTTGGTAAAATTTCATGATCATACAAGGGTGAGCTGGGGAGAAAGGGATGCTTAGATGAAGATGGAGATGACTCAACCCAAATTCTTTTTTTTTGGTCTCTTTCTCTCTCTCTCTCTCTCGCTCTCTCTCTCTCTCAACTTAAACCTAAGGCTTAGGAGTTAAGACCCAAGTTACTAATTTTTGTGCTATTTTGGGGTTAGCTGTTATTTGTGTCTGATTATTGTAGCTACCAACAATAAATGCAAAAACCCAAAGTACCTTTAATAATCTCTCTCCTCTCGTGTTTTTTATTTTATTTTATTTTTCTAAGTTTTTATTTTATATTATTTTGTTTTAAGGATATTTTAGATATTTTATTCTTCAAATTCAGAAAATGTTCTTATTTGTTCAATTCAAAAAAATATAAGTGTCTTTTTTTTAATGCCTAGAGAGTATTCGCACATTCGATTTATAGCAAAAATAATTTTTTTTAAAAAAACTTTATTTTTATACACATGAATAGAACCTCTATTTGCATATTATATGATACATGTTCATATGAATAAAAAATAAAACAAAGACAGAAAAGATGTCAAAACAAAAGATCATACCCAAAACCTCTGCATCGGCCATCATTTTACATGATAGACGCTCAGCTGTCCAATTTGGATTGTGCTTCTTCTGTCATAGATGGCCGGTAACTGGGCTTCGAATTTTGGTATTAGATTGCATATGTGGTCTTGGGGCCAGTAACATAAGAAAAATACCATAAGCCCAAACAAGGGGCTGTACAAACCAAGCCCGACAAAACCAGCCCACCAAAGAAAATCCATCACAAAATAACTGCTCCCTCTCTCTTCACTTTTAACCATGGTTCCCCATATTATTCGATACGCGACCCGTATCGGTCAATTTATATTTATTATGTTCGAATTCGTTACATCGCGATCGATACCATGACTGATGGTCAGATAGAGCGTAGCACCTTGAATTTTGAAGGATATGTTAGGGGCTTGCATCTTGAATTTTGGAGGCAGTTGGTGGATTTTGGACTATTTTGGGAGACTTGTTTGACACTTGTATTTCAAATTCGTTCAGTTTTGGTCATATTGATGACAGTGACCATTTTGTGGTGACTTTTCTCTTTGATTCTCTTATAGAGAGGTTTTGTTTAAAGAGATAAGTTTGTAATTAGGGAAAAACAAGACAAACCCAACCACAATAATTTATGCAAGTAATTACACACTCAGCTGTCTCACACCTTGCACACACCCTTATATAAGTTAAGACACTAGTTTTCACAGCCTCTACACATACTAGTTCTACTAAGTGCACACTGCACTCCCCTGTCCTAAACAACCTTGCTTGTATGTGGCTTGATTTGTTTTCAATTCTAATGCTTTTATCACACAATGTCTACATTCGAGACCATTTTATGAACGAACCATACTTTTAACACTAATTATCTTTACAAATTGTTTGAGGCAAAGAAGAGAAGGTTTTTTTTTAAGTAGAAGATTGAATCTCTCTCAACTCATACTTTAGTATTTGTATTTGGTGTCCTACAATAATATTTCTATTTGTCAAGGATTATAAATTCTTTTTCTTTATTCAAGGACTTTTCTAACAACTTTCATTAAACAAAACACATCTAAAGTGCAAATCTAATCAATTTAAGATTGTGAGACATAATCATACCCAATCCTACCATAATTGATTCAGAGTTTTAGACTCCCTACATGCATACAAAAGGATCACCATTTGGTGAACTTCCTCTGTATATGATATTGTTCCTATGATCAAGTTTGACTTTTAGTCTTTCGACAAGGATTCAACACATGCCAAGATATTATAACCATTGCTATTGCACATCGCTTCTTAGGGAGTAAACCTTCACATTGCTGGGCTACTTTCAATCGATCAAAGTGTATGGCTACTTTCAATCGATCAAAGTGTATGACCCATTTTTAATAAAACCCTAATGAGATAGTCTAACGTCTCACCTTACAACTTTTTAGATTGGGAGTTCGAATTTCATTAAAACCGCCTCTAGATAATTTTTTTAGTAGGTGCATTGAATGGACTCCATTTGCCACTATTGTTAACCAAATTACACTTCTTATAAGTACAAAACAACTTCGACTAAGTGAGTCCATAGTCACACAATTCGTTCAAAGAGGGTCTGCTCTCAAGCTCGGCATACGAATTTGTGATTTGGGAGCGAATTTGCACAAAATTGGCGAATTCATTTTTTGCAATTCGCGAATTTATTTTCCTAATTCGCGATTTCCATACTGATTCACTTTATACTGCTCAATTTGCTAGAGTATTAGTGATATGGAACACCTATATTGCCATATATGCATTTATTTATGAAACACCTATATTACTATATATATATATTTATTTATTTTTCATAATTACCATATATGCATTTATTACTTACACTATTATTAAATATATACATTAATTACTTAAACTCAACGTATGCCTCCAATTGTATGGCATTGCTATATATATATATATATATATATATTAATTATAAATATTTGAAAATATACCAAAACTTACGAAAAATATTACAAATAAATCATGTATCTATGTCACAAACCACTGGAAATACAGATTTTGGGTCATTCCCTCTGGCTGATCAAAGAATAGGTTTTCCTATAAGGAATCAGGTCATCCTTGAGCCCCTGCAAGTAATAGAACACACGCAGAGGCATACCCCAAACAGAGCCAGGTCCGAGAGGCTACACGAGCACTGTGTGAAGGAATCATATCCAGAAGGGTATGCCAAAGAATGGGTATGGGAACATAGATGCTTAAAGCCCATAGTAGTGAGACTAGTCATTTTCACTCCGGCTCTATGCAGGGGCGGAGCCAGGATCGTGTGACTGGGGGGCCAAAGTGATAGACTGAGTGAGAGAGAACTGAGAAGAGAGAATCTGATGGACTGAGTGAGACACGCATTATGCAGCGAAAAAAAAAAAAAAACCCAAAATTGACCCATATTTCAAGGAAAAGAAGAGGTGGGGTGGAGGTACACGAAGGAAACACAAAAAAAAAGAAAAAAAAAAGAAAAAGGGTCAAAGCATTATAAAATAATATATATTATAAACAAACAAACAAACATCATTAAGGCCAGGGGACAAGAGATTCAGAAAAACTGAAAAAAAAAAAAGATTTTTTATTTTAAAATATGTTAAAAGAAGTAAAGATGATATAATAAATTATATATATATATATATATATATATATATATAATAAATTAAAAAATTTCTTGCGGGGGCCAAAGGTACTCGTTACCTTACACAAGTTCTACTAAATTGTTTTTGAACCTATACTAATAAAAGATACTGAATTTCTTGCAAGGGCCAGGCCCCATCGCCTACCCTTGGTTCCGCCCCTAGCCCTATGTGACTTAGAATGAGCGTAGCACTAACAAAAGTTTTGATATTACCAATGTGTCCTATTTCCACATTCCCAATCATTCAAAAATAATAATAAACATAAGATCCGGTATAAATTTCATGGCACTTCCTGTGTTTCATAACACTTCCAGTTGCCCCCCCCCACACACACACACATATATATTCGGAAGTTCAATTGCATATATTTATATATCAATAAATGTACATCAATGAATGCATTTAATATTGGTTATAGTTGAATCAAATAGGAAAACCAGCCTTACGTTGTCGTTTCTATTAGTATTCTTCGTTGAATTCTCTTTCGTGTGACATCTCTGCTTACGGTTTGTCATTCATTACTTTACTCACAAATGAAAATGAAGATGACTTATAAATTGAAACAGCTGAACCTAACTCACTAACCATTAAATTCGATTCTCACACGCTAACGAACACACAGTGACCATAGATCAAACACCCCATATAGCCATCCTACCGAGTCCAGGAATGGGTCACCTCATCCCACTCGCCGAATTTGCCGAGCGACTAGTTCTCCGCCACAACTTCTCCGTCACCATCATCGTCCCCACCACCGGACCACCACCCAAAGCCCAAAAGGACGTCCTCCAATCCCTCCCCATCGGCGTAAACCACACCTTTCTTCCTCCGGTCACCTTCCAGAGTCAGGACCTCAACGCCGAGACCCAAATCTTCCTTACAATAGCTCACTCTCTTCCCTCCCTCCGCGACACCTTAAAGTCGTTAATTGCGACAACCCATTTGGTCGCTCTCGTCGTCGACCCATTTGGCGCCGACGCCTTGGATGTCGCCGTTGAGCTTCACGTCGCGCCGTACTTGCTGTTCCCGACGACTGCGATGACACTGTTGTTTTGCCTTCATTTGCCCATCCTTGATCAAACATTTTCATGCGAATACAGAGACTTGCCTGAACCGCTTCAACTTCCGGGTTGCGTCCCGGTTCATGGAACAGATTTCATAGACCCGGTTCAAGACCGGTCCAACCCATCATATTCGGGGATTCTTCGTAACGTAAAGCGGTTGACTTTATTTAAGGGTGTCTTAGTGAACACTTTCATGGATATGGAAGAGGGGGCTATAAAAGCTTTGCTAGTGGAAGAACCGGGTAAACCGCCGGTTTATCCCATAGGAACTCTTATTCAGACCGGTTCAAGTGCCGGACCGGATGGGCATGAGTGTTTGCAATGGCTGGATAACCAGCCAAGTGGCTCCGTCCTATTCGTCGCTTTCGGGAGTGGTGGGACCCTCTCTAGTGAGCAGCTCGATGAATTGGCATTTGGGTTGGAGATGAGCGGCCAAAGATTCTTGTGGGTGGTAAGAAGCCCAAATGAAAGATCTGCCAATGCTGCATTCTTTAGTGTCCAAAGCCAAGATGAACCTTTTGGTTTTTTACCAGATGGGTTTTTGGACAGGACCAATGGGCGAGGCCTGGTGGTGCATTCTTGGGCACCACAGGTTGAGGTCCTGAGCCATGGCTCGACCGGTGGGTTCGTAACCCACTGTGGTTGGAACTCGACCCTAGAGAGTGTGGTCCATGGGGTGCCACTAATTACTTGGCCACTTTATGCGGAGCAAAAGATGAATGCTTTAATGCTAAGTGAAGGACTAAAAGTGGCTCTGCGTCCGCAAGTTAATGAACATGGTCTTGTGCTTCGAGAGGAATTTGCAAAAATAGCAAAGAATCTAATGGAAGGAGAAGAAGGGAATTTGATTCGCAACAAAATGAAATATTTGCAGAATACTGCTAGAAATGTCTTAAGTGAAGATGGGTCATCTGCAAAATCACTATCTGAGTTGGTGAACAAGTGGAGGAAACATTAACATATTTAAATTTTGATGTTTGAGATTTAGCTAATCAATGCCTTAGAATTGAAATTGAATTCGCTTAGATTTCGAAGTAATTTTCTCTAATTCAAATTTTAAGGCACCAATTTGATACTTTCGAACGTGACATTAGTCTATTTTGATGTGTAGGGAATTATTAACCCTCTAGGGGGTCAATGTTCGGGATTATTGATGATAAATTTAGTTGATGTTGGCTTGTGTAGTACTTTTATTATCATTAAAAATAAAAAAAAATAAAAAGAAAAGAAAACTAATGTGTTTTTGTGAAAATAGTTTAGCTAAATAAACAACAACATATTTTGTTCACGATTTTTTTTTTTTTTTTTTTTTCCTTAAAAAGAACCAAAATCTTAATGACTTGTAAATGATCCTACTGACGTAATTACAAAATCAATAACGTAATAAATAAGGAGGTATCTCAATTTAAAAAAATATATATATTTTTATTTATTTATTACTTTTCTAATTAATTAATTACCGATGATGATGTGTGTATTTATGTATTATATATATATACATACACATACATATGGTAAATCCTACAACAATGTTTTTACTATCAGTCAAGGATTATGATTGATTTTTCATTTTTTTTTTCTTCAAGACTTTTATAAAAATAACTTTGTAAACAAAACACATCATCTAAAGTGAAAACCTATTCTAAGATTTCGAGACATAAATACATTATCATAACAAATCCCACTCTCGACTCAAGTTGATCATAAATCATTCATTCATTCAGACTCCCCCAATTAGTGGGACTGACTTTGTGATATTGTTCCTATGATTCAGTTTGACTTTAGAGTCCTTCAAATGAGATAGTATATGTGATGGTAAGGATCTCACTTTAGGTTTTAGTATTGCTAATTAAAATCACTTGACACCGTTATCAAGGGGAAAAAAATTTTTGCATGTAAATTGCAATTGTTAAAACTTTTATTTATTGATACCAATATGTCACGGCCCATCAAGACAGATTATGTCTTGCACACTAACGTGTCTTAATAAAAGGTTGACACCTCTTTTAAATTTAAAAAAAAATTCAAAATATGAGTTATATTCATTTTTTATAGTTAAGTGATCTATTTTTTTTCTTACTCAACTTTAATGGTTATTTTTAATTAACTCATGAAAAATTGTATTTTCTACTTTTTTTTTTTTCTGTTATTTTTAATTTTCTTAAGATAGAAAACTATCTTTAAAAAAATTGAACTAACCATTTCTATTTCTCCCTTTTTAAAATCTACCTCAACTGCTTTTTATGCATGCTATATGTGAAAGTTATTCATTTTTTCATTCAATTATATGGTTTCTATCTTATTTTTATTTTTTACGTACATTTTTCTATAAAAAAAGAATGAGGGTAAAAGGAACCGAACACGCCGGACAAATATAATGTTTTAACATACTTGTTTTAGGAAAATGAATCAATCATTACTAAGACCAAATCGAAATCGAAATCCAATCTGAAGTAGAGTGGTGGAGGACACAATGGGAATGTTAGGTTTGGAATGATTGGTTGCTAAGGAAAAATAAAAATGTAAATAAATATACACAGATGAGAGCAAAGAGAGAGAAAAAATAAATCTGTCGGGTTTAACCTTAAAAATTGGGTAGAACTCATATTTTGTATTTTTTTAAGTTTAAAAGATGAGTCAACCTCTTATTGGGATAGATTAGTGTGCAAAACACAATCTCCTTAATGGGGGCAGGACTCAAATATTTTTCTTTGTTAGGGCACGATTCCAAATTTATGAAAATACTAAAATAATATCGGTGTATAAGTTCATTTCAATATCATGATTACTTTTTAAGGATCTAGCACGAAACAACTAACCTTTTGCACCAGTGTGACTCCAATCCTCAAATACCCAAAATAAGAATCTAACACGTAGGTTTAAAGTCTTTCATTCAAGGATAACTTGTACCTACTCACCGAATTACCGAGCCTTTTTTTTCACCAACTCAATGCATTCTCCGTTAATGTACACAACAATCATATTTCAATCAATAAATTTTAGCATTGCGACACAAAATCTATTATATCATGTGTCAAAATAAATTTTTAATTAGACTTTTATACTATTTAAATATTCTTATATGCTTATTTTGTGTTTTGTAAGTGTTAATACATGAATGAGAAGAAAAGAAACAAAAATGAAAAATAAGTGAAGAGTTGGCTGCAAAAAGACAATTATATTTATTTATAACAAAAAATGTACACAAGGAGCATTGTAGGAAAGTTGGTGTGTTGTATAAATATCTTTTTAAGAGGTCTCAAGTTAAAACACAATAATGTTATGTTTTTGGTACACATCCTGTCACATGCCACGTCAGCATTAATGTCCAATCACTACCATGTCACCACCTACATGCGTCACGTCCGCTATATTGTGTATAGAGATGTGTGTGCACGTGAAGAGGTGACGTGAAGGAAGAAAGAAGTCAGAAAAGTATTAATCAGAAGGCAACAAATGGGGATACACAATTTTGGCTATAAATAACCAATATAGAGATGGTGATAGAATAGATTATTAGAGAGTTTTCCCTTTTGTTCTAGTTGTAATTTCTTTGCATTGTTCTGTTGTATTACTCATCAATTTCTTGTTCTCAATTTATATACTTGAATTTTCTTATTCTAATGTTTTTCAATGTTCATTTCTTTATGATTTGAGTTAATTCTAGTTAGTGACAAAATTCAAAATTAATGTTTTAAAATCTCTTGTCTGAAAACAAAAACTCATTTGAATGTGTGATTCGATCTTATTTACCATAAGACATTTTTAGTTAAATGGTAGTAGGTATTTATTCTTTATGTGGAGTGTATTTTACAACGACAAATTCATAAATACACACCTATCACATTGCAAGTCCAATTTCAAATATGTGACCAGTATTCAATTTCTTTTACTCAGGCTGTCTTCGTCTATATATATATATATATATATTTTTAGCAACAACTAATGTTCAAAATTTCATAAAATGTCAATAATCTTATTTTACTTTTCAAAATAGAATATTCATAGTCATGCCCCCCCCCACCCAAAAAAAAGTAGGTGAGTAATTGTGTTTCTTACCTAAGGTAATAAGATTTATTAAAGATTCTGCTGTTACAGAACTCCAAGTACCATTTTGGCACAAACGTATTTTCTTTGAAAATTCCCTAAAAAAAGCTTATTATCCCAATTTATATGAAACCAATTGCAGTTGAAAACTAGCAGACTAAACTTTATTGTCAACAAATTGTTTTTGTAAATTATTTCACAAATCGGTTCAGTAAAAGAATTTATGTTCTAAAAGCATTTTTTCAGAATAAGTTATACTTCACTTCAGAAATTCATAATAAATTAAATTCTCAATCAATTTGAGTCAAATAAAATTCTATAGACTACTTAGTCAGTGAATTTTCATTGTTCAGTATAGATTTCAGCAAAATAAAATAGTTCCAAACCCAGCACTTTTTTCTTTTTGCCATTGTTCCAAAATATTTATATCATTATTATCTGGGACATCAAAGAGTGGCATTTACTATTTAGTTATATAGACTTATGGTTGAATCGGTTAGGAAAAGCATCCTTACGTCGTCGTTTGTATTAGCATTCTTCTTGAAGCTTCGCTTTTGTTTGACGTCTCCTTTTGACTGTTTGGTCATTGATAATCAACTCTATTAGGAAAAAAATTAGGTGTGGCTTCAAAGCTAATGTGGAAGAGGCGAAGAGCTATTTAAAAGATAAAAAAATTAAATTTAGGAGGACACATGACTGATAGATAAGAGGGAAAAAATAAAAATAAAAATAAAAATAAAAAAAATTCATCCAACAATCAAGATACAAATTGAAACTGAACCTCACCCATCACACCAACACATTATATAGAAGTTGGGCTTTTGAAGTTCTATAATAGAACTCTCTCTATGCATATGTAGTCGTCATCTACTAACTATTTTTGAATCCCCAAATTTTATTCAGGGGATAGCATAGCAACTATGGATCAAACACCCCATATAGGCATCCTACCCAGTCCAGGAATGGGTCACCTCATCCCACTCTCCGAGTTCGCCAAGCGACTCGTTCTCCACCACAACTTCTCCGTCACCATCATCGTCCCCACCACCGGACCACCATCCAAAGCCCAAAAGGACGTCCTCCAATCCCTCCCCGTCGGCGTAAACCACATCTTTCTCCCACCGGTTAGCTTCCACGAGTCCACTCAGGAAATCAAAGCCGAGACCCAAATCTTCCTCACCGTGTCTGGCTCTCTTTCCTCTCTCCGCGACACGTTAAAGTCGTTAATTGCGACCACCCGTTTGGTCGCTCTCGTCGTAGATCCGTTCGCCACCGAAGCCTTCCGTGTCGCAGATGAACTTCACGTCTCGCCGTACTTGTTATTCGCAGCGCCGGCGATGACTCTGTTGTTTTGCCTTCATTTGCCACTTCTTGATCAAACAGTTTCATGTGAATACAGAGACTTACCTCAACCGGTTCAACTTCCGGGTTGCGTCCCGGTTCCTGGAAAAGATCTCCTGGACCCGGTTCAGGACCGCTCCAACCCAGCATACAAGGGAATTCTTCAACAGGTGAAGCGGTTGACTTCATGTGAGGGGATTTTAGTGAATAGTTTCATGGATATGGAAGAGGGGGCTATAAAAGCTTTGCAGGAGGAAGAACCTGGTAAGCCGCCGGTTTATCCCATTGGGCCGCTTATTCAGACCGGTTCAAGTACTGGGCCGGATAGGCCCGAGTGTTTGGTATGGCTGGATAATCAGCCAAGTGGCTCGGTCCTATTCGTCGCCTTCGGAAGCGGCGGGACCCTCTCAAGTGAGCAGCTCAATGAACTGGCGTTTGGGTTGGAAATGAGTGGGCAAAGATTTCTGTGGGTGGTAAGAAGCCCAAATGATGCAGCTGCCAATGCTGCATTCTTTAGCGTCCAAAGCCAAGACGATCCTTTTGGTTTCTTACCAGATGGATTTTTGGACAGGACAAAAGAGCGAGGACTGGTGGTGCACTCTTGGGCACCACAGGTTGAGGTCCTGAGCCATGGTTCAACCGGTGGGTTCATAACTCACTGTGGTTGGAACTCGACCCTAGAAAGTGTGGTCCATGGGGTGCCACTAATTGCTTGGCCACTTTATGCGGAGCAAAAGATGAATGCTCTAATGTTACATGAGGGACTAAAAGTGGCTTTGCGTCCACAAGCTAATGAACATGGTCTGGTGGGTCGAGAGGAAATTGCAAAAATAGCAAAGAATCTAATGGAAGCAGAAGAAGGGAGTTTGATTCGCGGCAGAATAAAATCCTTGCAGAGCGCTGCTAGAAATGTCTTAAATAAAGATGGATCCTCTACAAAGTCACTATCCGAATTGGTAAGTAAGTGGAGGAATCATAAACATGTTTAATTTCCTCCAATTTTTATGGTTATTTAATAAGAATATGGACCTTATATTTAGCATTAAGGTCCCCCCTAGCTGGACTTGGGTTATGGGTTGCTCAAGTTAAAGTCACGTAACACCCACTTGCATTTCAAGTTGCCCCCATATGTATCTGCATATTTAATTCTTTGAATATTCCACTTCATTAACTGATAATCTAAAAAATTCTCAAAATTTATTATTAATATTATCGAATAATCTAAAAAATTCTCAAAATTTATTATTCGAAGAGAGTTAAAAAGGTCAATATTTCATTTGGTTGAGTTTGGACTGTTTGAGTTAGAACCTTTTATGACTGTATTACTTGCTGTTTAATTTGACTGGTGATATAAAATAGACTAATGCTGAAATAGAAAATCAGAAGATGTCATTATTTGAATGACGTTGGTTTCACAATTAGCTCCATTTCATTCAAGGACCAAAATAACATAATTTTATTAACCGATCATTTCAAAGATTCTCAAAACTTATCATTCAAAATCTACACAATTAAAAGGTTCTCGAAATCAATAAGATGTTTTATTAATAAGTTCCTTGAAAGATTCTCAAAACCTATCTCCCAGAGTTATAAGGTCAAGATTCTTATAACCAGCTATGTAATATCAAGAAGAATGAAAAACACAGACTTTAACCACTAAAAACACGGCTTAGTTGTTATTTGTGTTTGATTATTGCAGCTCCCAACAAGAAAAGCCAAAAAAGAGAGCTCGTGTGCAATAATACTAAAGCGAAAGTAAATATAATAAATATTATATAACAAATACAAGATATAATTAACACGATTTTGCCACCCATTTATTATTCAACAAATTCTCATTGTCTACTGCGTAATCACTTATGTTTAGTTTGGAAATAAATAGCAATAAAAGAAAGGAAATGAAAATTTTCTGAACACTTTCAGGATTTGTTGAAAGAAAATTTTTGACGAAAAATTACTTTCCATAATAACCTATTTCCTAAAAAAATAATTCTACAAAATATACAAGAAAATTTTGATTTCTAGAGAAAGTTTTATGAAGTTAAAATAGTGAAAATTTTATTAAACTTCATAAAATTTTCACATTTAATTGCATGTTCAGTTGTAATTGGTGGGATCACATTCTCAAAATTACATAATATTTCTCACATATAAAGGAATAACCTAATCAAACTAAGATTCTGAGTCATAATCTCAACAAATCCTACCTTGGCTCAAATTAATCAAGTCAATTGTACCCTTAAATTGCATAGAGCATAGCGAAAATCTAACTTATACAACATGGGAGCTAGAGTAGAGCAAAAGAGCTATATACCAATTAGAAGAACGGTGAGACTTAGATCTACTACTCCAACAATTGATTCCAATTCCCCACAGGAATTTGCTCTATGATGTTCTTTCTATGATCCAGTTGGCCTTTTAGAATCTTTCAACAAGGATTCAACCCATTTAAAATGGGCAATAGCCCAATTGGTACAAACCTTCTTGTCAAAAAAAATAAAAAACATTTGGACTTCGATGCTGTGTATTTTTAGCCTCCCTAAGTACTTTTCATCCACCAAACTCTTTGACCTAATTTTATCTTAGAATTTCGAGATTGGGAGTACAAATCCCAAAACCACCTGTATACATTTATTTAGTAAAATTGCCTCATAGGGACAACATTTGCCCAATGGAAAATTATAGAGTGCTAGTTTATTTTTCTATATTTGTAATCAAATGCGAACATATTGGTTGATTTTATGATTTACAATTTAAGATTTTTTTTTGGTTGTGTTCGGTTGTATGGAATTGGAGTCGGATTGAAATTTGTAGAATTGGAAAAAAAAATTATTCAACTTTCTTAATTATTTTTTTCAAATTTTAATTTCAAGACTCCAATTTCATACAACCGAACACTTATTTCAAATCTCCTCCTAACATTAATTTCCCAATCAAGCTAGCTAAGCTTCCAAGATGAATAGTAGCTAAGCACTGGAAAAAGTTTTGATATTCGTTATGTGTCATGTTTCAACATTTAAAGATAATAAACATAACATCCGTTATTTATTTCCTAGTGCCTTGTTGTATGTGTTATGTATATGGACATCAAAATATAAAAGCGTATAGTGTAAAAAAAAACCAGAAGGTATTTAAATTTAGGGGTATTGGAGAGACAGAGAGAGATTGATGCTTTGGTCTCTAAAAGTTGGAAGAAGGATTGAAGAAAGCTTTTCCGGTGTTTGATGATACTTTTTATATATTGTTGTAAAAAGAAGAAGAAAAATTAAGAATGCAATTGAATCAAGGGTAAAGTGCACAAAAACCCCCCCTCAATTATACTCTCTCTCCCAACAAACTCCCCTAAATTATATTTTATACAAAAAAATCCCTTAAACTATCTCATTTCATTGCAAGATACCCAATCCGGCAACATGCAGATGAAAAGTTAGTCACATGCCTGCCACGTGATGGGTTATTTTTTATTTAATGACAATAACACCCTTACACCCTTCTGTCTATATATATATATACACTATATATATATATATATATATATATATATATATATACACACACACACACATAGTTAAAAAATATATTATGTTCATCTTCTTCACCACGCATGTGCAGATGCATAAATAAAAAATCTTCTTAATTGAATCGCCCTCTCTCCCGCTGCCCCCCCGCCCCCCCTCTTTCTCTATATATATATATATATTTAACTCTTGTCCACATTATCTATATTCATGGCAATGGTTATTAGGAAAAAGAGAGAAATTTGATTTTATAGAATTGATTCTCAACCCCAATCACAAGGAAACCCAATTGCAAAATTCTCGCCCGAATCACAAGTAACCCAATCACAAAATTCTTAATACATCGCCACCACCCAATCACAATAACGTATTTGCAAGACATAATCACAAGCAAACCCACTTGCAAAACCCTCAATAATATTTTGTCACCGCAAATCCAATCGCAAAATTCTCCATCCATCGCCAAACCCAATCACAAGTAAACGCAGTCGCAACAGCAGCCACGTCAGTGGATCTCGAAACAGCAACACAAAATTTTCATCGCCAATTATCAGGCCTTTATTAGTGTTGGTTGAGCCTTTCACCAAAGTCTTATATTTCACTCTCTCTCTCTCTCTTTCTTTCTTTCTATATATATATATAGACGCGGTATACGCTTGGCTTGTATAGTAACTTGGGTGAGTTGTCAGCATAGGATTGGTTGTTTATTCCACAATATATATATATATATATATATATATATATATATATATATATATATATACACGCTTGGCTTGTATAGCATCTTAGGTGACTTGTCAACATATGATTGGTTGTTTATTCCACATCATTGACTTAAGAGGAGGTTGAGGAGTGAAACATTGACTTTTTTGCATGGGTAAAATAGTCTTTCAACATTTTCGTTACCTACAACTAGCCGGAGTGTCCTTACTTGCAAAAAAAGTAATAGTTTAGGGGAGTAATTATTAATTCAAGGGGGTTATTTGCAAATGAACAATAGTTTAGGGGAGTAATCTTAATTCAAGGGGGTTATTTGTAAATAAACAATAGTTTATGGGGTAATTCTTAATTTAAGGGGGTTATTTGCAAATGAACAATAGTTAGAGGGAAATTTATGCACTTTACCCTTGAATTGATATTTTTTTTACATGAAGTACTTGCAGTGTGTTGTTTAAAATGCCAAGATTCTCAAATCCAGTCATGTAATACCACTAAAAATAATTTTAAAAGTGTGTGTGTGTGTGTGTGTGTATATATATATATATAATTTTAACAGAATGAAAGATTTTCAAAATTTATCCTTCCAAACAATTAAAAGGTTCTCGAAATCAGTAAGATAATTTTATAAATAAGTGTTGGAGTTGGTGGGCAAATGAACACAAACTCTCACTTCTATAAAGCCGAATACTTTATCTTGTATTGCTCGATTGTTTATGTGTTGAAATACACTTACATGACTCACCTATTTATACTACTCAATGGATACTTCTAGTACATGAATTTAATACATGCAATGAACCACACAATGAACCAAAATATTTCATATACACCAAAATGTTCCATGTACTAGCAATTATTATGAGATTCTTTGCACCTCCCAAATATCACTTAGTTTTCTTAGATGAATCTAGACAAGTCTAGATTAATCTTCCAACATCCCCCCTTAAGTTAGACTTGTGCAACTCCAAGTTTCTCCTTCAATTTGATAAAACTTTTTAACTTCAATACTTTTATAAAAATGTCTGCAATCTAATCTTCGATCTTGCAGTGTTTGATGACAATTTCTCTATCTTTAACCAAATCTCTAATAAAGTGATACTTAATTCTAATATACTTGCTTCTGCCATGAAAAACTGGATTCTTGCTAAGTGCAATTGTTGAATTATTATCACAAAACAGAACAGTATCTTTCACCGGAAAATAATTTAAATTTTCTAATATCCATTTCAACCATAGTGCTTGGCAACCAGCTGTGGACAGAGAAATATATTCAGCTTCTGTAGTTGAAAGTGCTACTACAGGTTGCTTCTTTGATGCCTAAGATATTGCACCTGAACCAATGTTAAAGACATAACCAGAAGTACTTTTGTGATCATCTTCACTACCGCCCCAATCACTATCACTATATCCGGTCAAAGTTGAATTTTGACCCATCTTATAATGAATTTCATGATCAATTGTACCTTGAACATATCTTAGAATTCTCTTTCCAGTATCCCAATGACTTTGCTTTGGTGCTGCCATGAACCTGCTTAGCATGCTAACTGAAAACATTAAATTTGGACTTGTTGCAGTTAAATACATAAGACTTCCTACAAGACTTCTATAGACAGTAGCATCAAAATCTTCACTCCCATCATTTTTTCTCAACTTCAAACCTACTTCCATGGGTGTTGTACTTGGTGAGGCTTCCTCCATTTTGAACTTTGCAAGCAAATCTTTTGCATATTTCTTTTGTGAAATTATGATCTCATCATTTTCCTGCTTAACTTCGATTCCAAGGAGAAAACCCATATCTGTCATCTCGAACTCATTCATCATCGACATCTTGAACTCATCACACATCTTCTTATAACTGCTGGTGAAAATTAAGTCTTCAACATATAAGCAAACTATTAAAATATTTCCACTTTTGTCTTCCTTGGTGTAGAGAGCATGTTCATAAGGACATCTCCTGAACCCATTCTTTATGAAGAAACTATCAATGCGACTGTACCAAGCCCTTGGAGCTTGTTTTAAACCATACAAAGCCTTCTTCAAATGACATACCTTGCCTTCTTCACCTTTCTTCACATAACTTGGTAGTTGCTCAACATAAACTTTTTCTTTGATGTAGCCAATTAAAAATGCTGATTTTACATCCATTTGATGTATTTTCCATCCTCTTTGAGCTGCTATTGTAAGAATTAATCGAATTGTCTCCAATCGAGTCACCGGAGCAAAAATTTCTTCATAATCGATGCCATGTTTTTGTTTGTAGCCTTTCACAACAAGTCTTGCCTTGTACTTGTCCACTTCCCCCTTCTCATTTAGCTTTGTTTTGTAAACCCAATTCACACCAAGTGGTTTCTTGTCTTTTGGAAGCTCGGTCAATTCCCATGTATTGTTCTTTTTTATTGCATCAATTTCTTGGTCAATAGCTTTCTTCCATTTCTCATCTTTTGCGGCTTCTTCAAAATTTATTGCATTAGCAAACATCACAAAATTTATCAAGTCATCCCCATCAATTCTTTTTGCTGCTTTATAAATTTGTTGGATGCTTCTTATTTTTGGAGGAAGAGATTCTTCATCACATGATGATGATGAACTCGAGCTTGGAGAATCTAGTGTGTTTTAAACATGCTGAACATCTTGATTTTCTTCTTTGCTTTCCATATCCACAATAGTTGAATTCTTTTCTTGAATGGTATTTTCCCATTTCCATGCTTCTTTTTCATTGAACATCACATTTCGGTTGATAATTATCTTTTTTGAGGTAGGATTGTACAACCTATATGCCTTCGAGCTTTCACTGTAGCCAACAAAAACACACTTTTCAGATTTATCATCTAATTTACCTCTCTTCTCGTATGGAATATGGGAGTAAGCAATATTGCCAAAAATTCTTAGATGATTAACACTTGGCTTTAAACCACTCCAAGCTTCATAAGGAGTCATTCCTTAAACAACTTTTGTTGTAGCTCGATTTAGTAAATATACCACACATGATACTGCTTCACCCCAAAAAATCTTTGGAACTCCATGATGATTCTATTTTTCCTTTTGGCAACTCCATTTTGTTGTGGAGTCCCTCGAACAGTTTTCTGATGTCTAATGCCATGCTTGATCAAAAACTTCTTATAACTGATGTACTTACCACCTCGATCAGATCGTATGGTTTTGATCTTGTAACCACTGTCATTTTCGACAAGGGCTTTGAATGCTTTAAATCTTTTAAATGCTTTACTCTTTTCTTTCAGCAAATAAATCCATATTTTCCTACTATAATCATCTATAAATGTCAGAAAGTAACGATTACCTCCCATTGACATAGTTCGCATTGGTTCACACAAATCTGTATGTACCAACTCAAGTGGCTCTGAAGCTTTCCACGCCTTTCCAATGGGAAAAGGCTCTCGATGATGCTTTCCCAAAATGCAGGCTTTACAAACTCCTTCTTCTCTATTGATTCTTGGCAAACTTTTCACCATGTTCTTTTGACACATGTAGGATAATGAGTTGAAACTTACATGCCCATATTTATGATGCCATAGCCACGATTCTTCATTCATCATGGCACTAAAACTGACCATCTTCTCATATATAAGTTTCAATGGAAACATTCTATTTTGTGTCATTTGTACCTTTGTAATTAGCCCACCATTTTTGTCTTTGACCACACAAACATCGTTGTTGAAGCGTACGTCATTTCCTTTTTGCATAATCTGTCCAACACTTAAAAGATTGTATTTAAGACCTGGAGCATAATATACATCAGTAATCTTCTACACTCCCTTCTTGCTTTTGACAAGAATGTCGCCTTTTCCTCTGACAAAATGCCTTTTATTATCACCAGTTTTGACTTCACTTTGGATAGATTCATCCAAATTTACAAAGGCATTTTTATCTCCAGTAACGTGATTGCTGCAACCACTGTCGATATACCATATATTTTCTGAAACTTCTTCTTGTATATTGCAAGCCAACATGAAAACTCCTTTTTCCTTTTCTTCCTCCTTGTGCATGAATGTCGAACTGTTGCTTGCTTCATTATCATTCTTTTTGAACCAACAATTTACTTGAAAATACCCCAGTTTTCCATAATTGAAACACTGGAGATGATATGAGTCACCGCGACCTCTACCTTGTCCTCTGCTTCGACCTCGGCCTTGACCTCTATTCATTCCTCTTCCTCTTCCTTTATTAGGAGGAAAATTAGCATTTTCCTTAGACTTAAAGTTCTTCCTTCACTATTTCTTCCTCTTCCTCAGCCACCTCGATTACTTCTTGTTCCTTTCCAACCTTCTCTAAAAGAAGTTTGAGCATGAAATGCCTGTTCTATAGGTGTTGAATCAAAATTCTTTAATCGAAGTTCATGAGATTGGAGTGATCCCATTAAGCTATTTACTGACAAAGTCGACAGATCACAACGATGTGTTTAAACGTTTTGGGCATACTTCGGAGGATTTTTTCAACAATTCTTTGATCTTGAATATCTTCTCCATTCACCTTTAATTGGTTAGTGATCGAAAGAATACGATTCAAGTATTCTTCTACACTTTCAGAATCTTTCATTTTAATCGTATCGAATTCAGCTCGAAGAGCTTGCAATCTCACTACTTTAACTTTATCTTCACCCTTATAAGTGGCCTGTAACGTATCCCATGCTTGCTTTGCTGAATTGGCTGTCGAGATTCTTTCAAAAATTACTACATCAACTGCTTGATAAATGAAGAACAATGTCTTCCTGTCCTTCTTTTGATTCTCCTTCAACTCATTGAGTTGTGCTTAACTCAGCCCCGCTTAATTCGCTAGTTCTTCAAAACCGTTTTCAACAATTTCCCATAAATCTTGGGATCCATACAAAACTTTTATTTGTATACTCCACTGATTGTAATTCTTCCCACTAAACTTGGGAAGTTGGGGCTGCAACATGTTGTTAGACGCCATTTTTCTTTGCCGATCTTGTAACAAGGCTCTAATACCACTTTGTTGGAGTTGGTGGACAAATGAACACAAATGGGAAACTCTCACTTCTATAAAGCTAAATACTTTATCTTGTATTGCTCAATTGTTTGTGTGTTGAAATACACTTACATGACTCACCTATTTATACTACTCAATGGATACTTCTAGTACATGAATTTAATACATGCAATGAACCACACGATGAACCAAAATATTTCATATACACCAAAATGTTCCATGTACTATCAATTATTATGAGATTCTTTGCACCTTCCCAAGTATCACTTAGTCTTCTTAGATGAATCTAGACAAGTCTAGATTAATCTTCCAACAATAAATTCTTTGAAAGATTCTCAAAACCTATCTTCCAGTACAAGATTCTTAAAACCAGCCATGTAATATCAAGAAGAATGAGAAACACAGACTTTAACCACTAAAAACACGGCTTAGTTGTTATTTGTGTTTGATTATTGCAGCTCCCAACAAGAAAAGCCAAAAAAGAGAGCTCGTGTGCAATAATACTTAAAGCGAAAGTAAACATAATAAATATTATATAACAAATACAAGATATCATTAACACGATTTTGCCATCCCATTTATTATTCAGCAAATTCTCAATGTCTACTGCATAATCGTTAATGCTTAGTTTGGATAGGAAATAGCAATAAAATTGAGAAAGGAAATGAAAATTTTCTAAACACTTTCAGAGTTTGTTAAAAGAAAATTTTTGAAGAAAATTACTTTCCATAACAGCCTAATTTCTCAACATTCAAAGATAATAAACATAACATTCGTTATTTATTTCCTAGCGCCTTCTTGTATGTATTATGTATATGGACAGCAATAAACAAAAGGGTAAAGTGAAAAAAAAAAAATCAGAAGGTATTTAACTCTAGGGGTATTAAAGAAAGAGAGAGATTGACGCTATGGTCTCTAAAAGTTGGAAGAAGGATTGAAGAAAGCTTTTCCGGTGTCTGATGATGCGTTTTATATATTGTTGTAAAAAGAAGAAGAAAAATTAGGAATGCAATTGAATCAATATTTTTTTTACATGAAGTACTTGCAGTGTGTTGCTTAAAAATGTTATTTCTATCAAGTATTTTTTCCCTTTCCTGGTAAGTAATATATGTATTGGGTTTTTGGGTGATCAAGAATTCTCCACAGTGAAAATCATAAAATACCAATTTTACTTTGGAATGGTCTGGTTCTACCAGTTTTGATCAATTTAGTCTGTTCAACCTGGTTTTTTAGCCACTAAAATGTCACTAGGTGGTGTGAAAAATACATCATCGGAGGTGCATATTGTTGGAATTTATATATATATATATTTAAATAATAAAAATTATTTTATGGTCCTATGTACTACGTTTTCTAAAATAGGATTGCAACGTGATTATTGATACTTGATGGATTGGGTTGTACTTTCCAATTTGGTGGTCTAATTGAGAGTATGGTTTTATATCGTTAGATTGTGGTTTTTCAACTTATTTGGTATGATTTATTTCTAACCATTGATATCTAAGTTTCCATGATAGGAAGGGAGACTTAGGTATGCTTGTTTGTAGAGAAGTCGTCTCCCCTGTTGTTGTTATATATATAAGGGTTTTAAAACCCTTATTCAGACCTATCGTATCGACAACTCTCAGAAGGGGGTAAAGCGCTCTAATGTTTTACAGGAATTCACAGAGGATTATATGGATATTCTAAAGGTATTTGCGATTTAATCATCAATCAGGTACGAACCTAAATTCTCTATTTAATTAATTGTAATATTCTTGATTTCTACCTGTGGATTATTTATTTAAAACCCAACAATTGGTATCAGAGTAAGGTTAAAGTTTGTAGAAATCAAGATCAGTGAATTGAATTCACATTATATATTATTTAAATTAATGATAGGATAAATAAATAAATTTATATTTGATTGATCGTACATTGTGTACATGAGTTTTTGTACTGTTTGGATCAGTTTTGTTTGCTTTCCAGATATTCATGTATGATTTTATTGTATATTATAATTGTTGTTTGAGAAACCAACAATTGGTATCAGTATACACGAATCAATTGTTTCCTGTTATATTCAAATCATGCCGAATGAGGAAATTTTGTTTTTTTTCTTTGATTGTTTTTAAGGGTCAATAAGTTTTAATTGGTTTCATGTTATTCGTGTGCACGCGAAACGAGATACATACATATATGTGTGTGTACAATTCTAATGATTCCTTTTATTCTCTGATTTGAGTGCGAGATTTACAATTTGATTTGAAAAGTCAATAATGATTCCATGTTATAAAAGGAACAAATGCTTTATATGTGTGTGTGTGTGTGTGTGTGTATACATATATATATATATATTGTTTTCTTTATATATTACTATACTGTGTGCACACCGAATCATAAACAAAATCAATAAATTTGATTGTAATAATGTACAGTATAGAGTGATAATATTTAATTATTTCTTTAAATTATTCTATATATATGAGGTAGTAATTTCATATCTTATTTATTAAATTGCTCACTGACTTATTGATAGAAATTCCATATAATGGTGATGAAATTGCATGACTTCATAGGTGTGCCATATATATAATTTTAAATGGAACTTCTAAAGATAAGGTATATTCATAGGTCAGAAATATACATGTACAAGTGATGTAAATATTTTCATGTCTTTTGCTAAAGTGCTTGACTGATTAGTTTTGTAAGAAAGCCTTTGTATAGTGAATATATATATATATATATATATATATATATATATATATATATATATATATGCAAAATTGCATGTACCAGTGTGATTAACAGTAAAAATAAAAAATAAAAAAAATAAAAAAATAAAGTTTCTACTTTCATGAATTTAAAGTGGGCTTGTTTATTTGAATGTGTTTATACATACACGCATCAAATGCATAAATGGTCAGCGAGGTATTAAAATATGATTTGGTTTTTTGCCTAGTTGATGTCAGGTTGAGAATTTTTATTCATGTTATATTACATGTATCAGTGACCTTTAAGTGGGACATGAGGTTGTGTGGCTATTTGGTAACACTCTACCCAGTGTTTTTATTAAGTAATTCATGATATTTGCACAATTTTAAGTTGAAAAACTTATAGGGGTTTGTGTGCCATACGCAAGTATTTTTTATCCAATTGATTTAAAGATTTAAGTACTTTAAATTGTTCATCGGATATATAATATACATGCATCAAAGTTTTTATTATTGTTTTATTTTAATTAAAGTATATAAAGAATTGAGATTTTAAATCTCAATTGATGTGCATGTTATTATTATATTGTTCACTGTAATTTCTTAAGATGTATGAGGGGGCTTTATTTTATTTGTGTTAAAGCCATTTATATTACGGTGAAATCAAATGTTCCATAATATTTGGGTTTAATTTATGTGCATTATAAAGAAATTGTTAAATTTAAATAAATGGAACTTCTGCAGTTTAGGTTCTTCCTTGGGGTTTAGGAAGACCGGTAAAGTGACCGTTTCAAATGTGGTAGCCAAAGTGGGTGATATCTGCCAAAAGGTGACATGCTCACGGAGGTTATTATTTTAAAATTTTAAGACATTGGTCTTATTGAGGTCTCACAGTGCATTTACCTACATGAAGGCATTAGTTCTGCCAAAAGGTGATCAATGTCTTAGTGTGGGATAAGTGAGTAGAATATTTGAGAGTGCTTGGATTATAACTAAATAACCCTCTTGCCAAAAGGTAGTGGAAGTGTTTAGTAATAATTCAAGTATAATCAAATAGGTCTATGTGCGATTTGATCGCAGGTTTGGGGGTAAAATAAAATCTAAAATTTTGCCAAAAAGTGATTTTTAGATGGCATTTTATTTGTTCCCGCGGGGTGGATGGTTTTGCACATAGTAAAACACCCTGATAAATTCGACTTAAAACCCCAAGCACGAGTTAAAGTTATAATCCCTAAAGCTGAGATATATTACTATATGTTGTTTATGTGATGTTATTCAATATAACACTTATTCAGGTTACAGACGCTTCCGCAATTTAAAGATATCTTATAGGGATTAAACCATTGAATGGTTAAAATTATACTGCCTAGAAGACAGGTTTTGATATTATATTGGATTTCTTGGACTACGTGTCTGTTGTTTTAGAAAGAAACCCATATGCCCAGTGCATTGTCTTCTTAGGTAGAAAAGTTGTTGCATTTTTTAAGTGAACTACAGATACTACCATACCATTAGATTGATTTATACTTCTATTGGTGATACTATTCAGGGTGGTATTCTAGTTTTGATACTGCTAAGAAGCTTCTTGATTTGATAAAGAAAGAGTTAATGGGTATTAAGAAGTAACTACAATACTATTATCTGACATGGATTATGTTAGTGAGATATGATGGTAATGGTTCAGTGAGGGAGTACATCTATAAGATGTGCAAGCTGGTTAATGATCTGAGGTAGTAGAGAATCATATTTGCTAATAAGTTAATTAGTCCACATGGTGATTTATTCTCTGCTTAGGTTTTTCCAGCTTTTCAAGATGAATTATAATTCACAAGAAGTTAAATGTGGCATTAACCAGCTATTAGCATTTTGTGTTATTGAATGGAAACGACTCAAGAGTGTTAAAACTGAATCAGCTTATCTTGCGGTGATAGTAAGAATAGTTTCAAAAAGAAACTAGGCGGCAAGAAAGTGTGTAAGGCTAATAAAGAAAGGCAGAACAATACATGAAAAGACATTGATCATAGAATGATAAATGTTAGTTCTGTAGAAATAAAAGGACATCAAAAGAAAATATTATTGTGGTGGAAAAGAAAACCAAAGTAGGAAAAGAAAATTCCCATGTTAATAGTTAAGCCTAACCTGGTAAAAGTATAGGTATAGACATGGTGGATGGATTCGGGTGTGATCCTACTTGTTTCTTGTTTTTCTATAGACTCGATACCTTCCGAATAAAATCGTGATTTGCTTAGAGGGGATTCATCTATGCTATGCATAGGATATTGGGGAATGTCTCTCCAAAGAGACTTGAACGCTTGGTCAAGGATGCGATTATTAGGCTGCCACAAATTTTATGCGTTGGTTGTGTCAAAGGATAGATGCTAAGAAACGCAATTTTGAGGCTAGTCGGTCATTTGGTTTTTTGGACTATATTTATACCGACATTTGTGGTCCATTTTTATTGTAGCGACAAAGGTATTTCATTGTCTTCATTGATGGGTTCTCAAGGTATGATTGTGTGATACCCCTCGGATCCGAAACACGGGTTGATCAGGCCCAGGCCCAAACCCGAGGGTATATCAAACAATTAAAGTATTTTATACGAACACAGATGACAAAATGAATTTGATAAATAAAATATCTGGAAAGAAGTCCTACATCGTCGGTAGAATGGAAGATCTTCTCTGCCCAGCACGAACAAGCTCAAGCCTGGAACTGACGTACACCTGGAAAATAGGAGTGGGTCAGGCCCACGTACAAGTTCTAACCTACTACAATCCAAGTAGAGACTCGATACGCATATACACTCTAACTAACTCAACAATAACTATATAAGTCGTGTATATATATATATATATATATATATATATATATATATATATATATATATATATATCCATACTATGGACTCTCGCTGGACTATGATATGGGTCTCAACCCGAATAGAAGACAACGTGCAAAACGCACCTGAGTGGGCATGACTACCTAAGCCTAACAGGGTACACCACAACCAGCATAGCCAGCTACGCATCCTACTGCATATACGTTCCCTAACCGTCGACTCTGAGACTCAAGCTCATGTCACGGTACCATAATAATATATTTAAAATCCGTTCATAACAATCCATAATAAATCTAGTAAGTCGTTCAGCTTATTCAACTGCACAGACTTAACATAGATAACCAGTAATCCAGCTAGTCATTTAGCTTGTGCAGCTTCTTTGACTTAGCCTAAATATAAGTAGGATTTATTTTTAATCCATTCCCTTATTCTGTATAGGTAGGATATAGCAATTTTGAGCCAATCCAAACCTAGTATGTCACCGTCCCATACCGGTGCATACAATCCAATCCATCCTGCAGTTAATAGAATAAATAAAAATATAACTATCAACCAATCCATACATTCCATAATTGACAATAAAACATTAAGTACAAATATCAATTGTTCCATATCAAGCATGATAAAATAATTGTCAATTAACAAGCTTAATCCATACTACTCTGAAATGTCCATTAATTGATATTACAGGTTATACATGTAAACCAATTAATTCTAATCAACCATAACAGAATATAAATGTTCACAGGTTTATTTTTAGTAATTCTGGAACATGACTAACTGCAAATCATCACTAAGAATTTTAAAACCAAAGCTTAAACATCTTGCAGTTCCTCCCATCCAAACTGTAAACCAACTTAAGGCCAAATAAGCATACTAAACCATTTAAATCCACACGTTTATTTTATAACATTGGGATAGGTTTAATTGAGAATTTTATTGCTAATAATTGCTATTCTAAGTGTTAAGCAATTCTGCATCCTTTCATAACAAAAACACAGTAAACCGATTAATTAAGCATTGTCCACTGTCGCACTAAAACAAAGTTGTTTTATTTTGCATAAATCTTCTCTCAAGGATTTTAATCAAGCTTAGACCACCTCTAAACACCTCAGTATAGCTTCCAACAGAAACTGAAAATCCCAAAATCCAAGTTCTGTAGCCCACACAGTCGCAGAAAAATTAAAAAACGCACTCCCGAGGGAAGAGCTTGCTCCACCAAAAGAAGAGCCTGCTCTTCCCATCTTGGAGCCGGCTCTACTAGAAGAAGAGCCTGCTCCAAGACCCCTAGAGCCGGCTCTACTTAAAAGTAGAGTTTGCTCTTCGTCCGGAAGAGCCTGCTCTTTAAAACAGTGAGCCGTCTCTCTCTCTGTTCTTCATCGTTTTCAATTCCGATGAGTTTCTGATGAACTGACCTTCATACCTAGGGTTCCTAAGTGTTTAAATCAGGTTCCAACTTATTCCAAAATCCACTAAATTCATTGTTCAGTTACTAAAATCAACTAAAGCATGAATTTTGCATCAAGAGTTTAATACGAGCAGTTTATGCTTTCCCGAACCCCAATTGTTTTAACACACCAAACTTGCAAACTAAATTAATTCTAGTGGTTCCCAACATGGTATAAAACTAATTAAAAACATTACTCATCAACTTATATGATTTAAAACAAAAATAACGCAACAAAGAATTTAATACAAACATTAAACAACTTGAACACACATCCAGTTTTAAGCATTTAAAACATGCAATCCAGTTCAGTTTTTAATTCTTATTAAATCCTGGAATTGTATCAGTCGTGCAAAGAACACGAACCTAAGGGAAAGAGATAGGTTTAGAACTTGCCTTTAGGCCTCAGTTTGAAACCTTGAACCGTTGCTTCCTAAATTCTCCGGCGAACTCCGACTACTGTAAGCCTTCCTCTGTTCTCTCTCTCTGCCTCCACCGACCTGTTTAAGTTCTAAAACCCTAGGTAAAACCTTAATGTATATATTTATAGGATTAAGGTTACCCTAATTCTAGTCCTAATACTAGACAGGAAACTAAGTCGGCTAAAGAAAAAAAATAAAACAAAACCCTAAGTTCAACTAACGAAAAATAGAAAAATAAAATACCATTTAATAATTAATTCAATTAACGAAAAAATAGAAAAATAAAATACAATTTAATAACTAATTAATTAATTCACAAACCACCACTAAATAAATAAAAACAAATAAAGTCACACTTAATCAACAAATTCACAACTAAATAAATAAAAACACAATTAAATAAATAAATAAAATTATATAAACAGTTACCAAAAACATATTAAGTAACATGACTGATTAAACAAATAAACCATTACGCAATTAATTAAGTAACATGACTAATTAAACAAATAAACCTTAAAACTATTACGCAAATAAGCAAATAAAATGCAAATAAGCCATAAATTAAATTCCAGGAATAGCCTTTTAAAATTAGGGGTATTACATTCTTCCCCCCTAACAAAAGGAATTCAGTCCTAGGAATTCGTTCTTACCTTCATCCAATATTTCAGGAAACTGCGAGCGAATGACATCCTCCCGTTCCCAAGTGGACTCAGCCTCATTGTGATGAATCCACTGCACACGAACCAAAGGGATAACCTTATTGCGAAGGATTTGATCCCGACGGTCAACAATACGACATGGTGGCTCCAAATAAGTTGCATCCGGCTGCAACTCAATCTCCCCAACATTGATATGCTGATATCGATCCTCATCTCGCAAAAATTTCCTTAACATGGACACATGGAATACGTTGTGTACGCAGTCCAAATTATCCTGTAGTGCCAACCGATAAACAACAGCTCCAACTCGATCCGTAATCATGAATGGACCAACAAACCACAGAGACAACTTCCCTTTCTTCCCAAAGTGCATAACACCCTTCATAGGAGATACTTTGAGAAGAACCTGATCCCCAACCCGAAACTCTAAAGCACTAGTGCGACGATCAGCATAGCTCTTCTGCCTACTTTGGGCAGTACGCATGCGATCTCGTATAAGAGCAATCTTTTCAGAGGTTTCCTTGATGAACTCAGGACCTAAGAATCGATTCTCTCCAACCTCCATCCAACAAACAGGTGATCGACACGGTCGACCGTATAATGCCTCAAAAGGTGCCATCCCAATAGTCTTCTGGAAACTATTGTTATAAGCAAACTCCACAAGTGGCAAATATTCCTCCCAGTGGCCCTTGAAATCCAGAACACACGATCGAAGCATATCTTCCATAATCTGATTCACCCTCTCAGTCTGTCCGTCAGTCTGAGGATGATAAGCAGTACTAAGGTGTAACTCCGTACCTAAAGCCTGCTGAAAACTCTTCCAAAATCCAGATACAAAACTCGAATCCCTGTCCGATATAATAGACAATGGAATGCCATGTAGCTTCACAATCTCTGAAATGTAAAGCCTCGCCAACTGCTCCGAAGTGTAGTCAGTGCAAATAGGCAAGAAATGAGCTGACTTGGTCAACCTATCCACAATGACCCATATGGAATTATGCCCCTTAAAAGAATTTGGCAACCCTTTCACAAAATCCATAGATATGCTCTCCCATTTTCACTCCGGAATTGGTAGTGGCTGTAGAGCTCCTGGTGGCCTCTGATGATCAATCTTAACCATCTGACAAGTACTACACTGAGAAACAATAAGAGCAATGTCCCTCTTCATACCTGCCCACCAAAACTGCCGCTTCATATCTTGATACATCTTATCGCCTCCTGGATGAACAGAGAACTCAGAGTGGTGAGTCTCAGTCATCACATCCTTCCTCAAACCATCAGCAGAAGGTACTACTATACGCCCCTTGTACCTCAAACCTCCATCAGCCCCAACATAGTAAAATGGAACCTCTCCAGAAGCTATCTCTGCCACCTTGTCAATGCACTGTTGATCCGTGAGTTGTGCTTGTAAAACCTTACGAATGATGGAAGGTGTAACCATCATGCAAGCCATAAAAGCATCTGACAACTCATCTACATTCTTCAAAGCATTCCACTCAGTAGTGAATAGAGCAGAAAGACTACCAACAGGTCAGCAACTGAGTGCATCCGCCACCACATTCGCTTTCCCTGGATGGTACTGTATAGAAAAATGATAGTCTTTTACAAACTCCAACCATCTGCGCTGTCTCATATTCAGCTCCTGCTGAGTGAACAAGTACTGCAGACTCTTGTGATCACTGAATAATCTGAAGGACTCACCCAAGGCAAAGACCACTGCTGCCAACTCCAAATCATGTGTTGGATAATTAAGCTCATGAGTCTTAAGTTTCCGAGATCCATAAGAAATCGGTCGCTCCTCCTGCATCAATACACATCCAAGACCCTGCAACGAAGCATCCGTGTAAACAAGATACTCTATCCCGCTCTGCGGAGTAGCCAGAACCGGTGCAGAAGTCAGCTTCCTTTTTAGCTCATCAAAAGCTCGCTGACAGTGTTCATCCCACCCGAACTGTACTCTCTTCTTGGTAAGATGAGTGAGTGGTCCTGTTATCTTGGAGAACCCCTGGATGAATCTCCTGTAATATCCTGCCAGACCGAGAAAACTCCGAATCTCAGTAGGTGATGTAGGCTGTCCCCATTCAACCACCGTTGAAACCTTGGCCGGATCCACTGCTATCCCCTTTTCTGACACCACGTGACCCAGAAATTTCACCTCTCGCCGCCAAAATTCACACTTCTCGAACTTGGCATATAACTGGTGCTCACGAAGCGTCTGCAAGACTACGCGAAGATGTCTAGTATGATCGTCCTCCTACCGAGAATAGATCAAGATGTCATCAATAAAGACAATAACAAACTGATCCAAATAAGCCCGGAAGACTCTATTCATTAAGTCCATGAATATTGCAGGTGCATTAGTTGTCCCAAACGGCATAACACGAAACTCATAAGAACCATATCTCGTGAGTAATGCTGTCTTAGGAACATCCTGCTCCCTAACCCTCAGCTGATGATACCTAGAACGCAGATCAATCTTGGAGAAGTATGTGGCTCCCCTTAACTGATCAAACAAGTCATCAATCCTGGGCAAAAGATACTTGTTACGAATCGTAACCTTGTTCAACTCCCTATAATCTATACACAAACGAAGCGAATCATCCTTCTTCTTCACAAACAGAACCGGTGCTCCCCAAGGTGATGTACTCCTACGAATAAAACCCTGACTAAGTAACTGCTGAATCTGATCCCTCAGCTCTCTCATCTCCACCGGTGCCATCCTATAGGGTGCCCTAGCAATAGGCGCAGTGCCTGGAGCTAAGTCTATCACAAAATCAATCTCTCGACTAGGTGGCAACCCTGGAATCTCCTGAAATACATCCGAAAAATCATGTACAATCGGTATGTTATCCAATGGCACAGTAATCCCCTCCTCATTTTCCCCCTCCATATGGAACAAATAGGTGCTACCGTTCCCTTTAGAACGTGGCATAGCTACTACATACATATCCTGACCAAGTATGGTAAAAATAATAGATCTATCAAAACAATCAACTTGGGCATGGTAGTGAGACAACCAATCCATCCCAAGTATCACATCATAAATGTGCATGTCCAGGACCAATAGATTGGCTAGAAATCTGAGTCTGCCAATATCTAGTGTCACAGGCCCATCACTCTCATGTATAATAGCTGTATCACCCAATGGTGTAGAAATACCTTGAGGTCTAGTGCATACCCTCGTCCTCATCCCAGATAAAGCAACAAAAGTCCTAGCTACAAATGAGTGTGTAGCACCTGTATCAAATAAAACACGTCCATGCAAACCATGAATAGGAAACTTACCCTCAATAGTCTGAGGTACCTGAACATCCTGTGGCATGGGGTTATACACCCTGCCATAGTGCAACTGCTGTGGTGCATGTCCCTGAGTCTGCGGCAGTGCTGGTAAAGCCAGATGCGTCTGTCCCTGAATCCGTGGAACCTGTGGAGCTGGTAGAGGCACTGGTGCCCTCTGTCCCTGCTGCACATACTGTCCATGTCCCTGTCCTGCTTTAGGACACTGCCTGGTGGTATGACCATACTCCCCACAAGTGTAACAACTACCCTGGAAAGTACCAAATGGCCTCCTCTGTCGGTTAGCCTGTGGCTGACCCTGTCCTGCCTGTGGTCCCCCATTCTGTTGCCTCTGAATAGGTGCCCCATTCCGGTGAGCATCTGAACCACCCTTGTGCTTCTTCCAAGGCTGTTGTCCTTGGAACTTGCCTTTGTCATTCTGCCGGTGACCATTGCCATTCCCCTTTTCAGCTGACTGATTAGTAGAGTCTTTATCTCCCCGCTTCTCACCACGAGCCTGTCTGATGTCCACAGTCAACTGATACTGTTGTAGAGCGGCGTCTACCACCTGAGCATAGGTAGTATAGGCTGGACTACCTGTAATAACTCTCTTGATAGACCACATTAGTCCCTTGACGAAACTGTTACGCTTCTTCTCATCTGTATCCACCTCTTCCGGTGCAAAGGGAGACAAGTGTGTGAACTGCTGCTTATACTCTGCCACTGTCATGTTTCCCTGCTGCAGATTTAGAAACTCGATCTTCATAGCTGCCCTGACTGCATAGGGAAAATATTTCTCGTCAAAGCGAGTACTGAACTCATCATAAGACAATGTCATCCTCTCCTCTGGGGTGGTAACTGACTCCCACCGCTGTAGTGCATCCCCTATTAGCTTGAAAGTAGCACGCATCTGCTTCTGAACCTCCGTGCACTGAACCAAACGAAGATGACGCTCAATGTCCTGTTTCCACTGGTGAGCTGCTCTCGCATCGGTGGAGCCTGAGAACACAGGTGGACTCCCCTTTGTGAAAGAGTTCTTAGCCTTTCCCCAAGAATTCGTCTGAACCACTGGTGCTGGTACAGGTGCCTGCTGAACCTGTGGTTGGTTCCGGAGTGCAGCTGTTACCCCAGCCTCTATAGCCCGAACAACAAGGTCATTGAGGTGTGGAGGAATCTCTGGATCTCTGACCCGACCCTGAGCTTGTTGAACTTCCTCCTGAAACCCTGGCGTTTGCTGCTCTTCTTCCATTTGCCGATGTTGTAGACGTTCCCGCTGTCTACATGCCGCTCTCCTCTGTCGACTGTTCATGTTCTGTCCTCTTCCAGTGTTAACCATGCTGTTAACATAGAAAGACAGACATCAGTACGAGTTTAAACGAACCGTAAAAGAATTCAACGAATCCTAAACATGAGCTCTATATAAAAAAATGCTACGCGGAAGTCTTAATACAAAACGTCTTAGAGACACTTGAACCCGGAGTGCTCTGATACCAACTGTAATACCCCTCGGATCCGAAACACGGGTTGATCAGGCCTAGGCCCAAACCCGAGAGAATATCAAACAATTAAAGTATTTTATACGAACACAGATGACAAAATGAATTTGATAAATAAAGTTTAAGCTGAAAGAAAACTAAATATAAAAAAAACCTTTAATATTAAATATACTTAAATCTCAATAATCCAAAACCTCCATAAGTTAACAACTCGGGAATCCATCTCCAGTGGACCCCTAAAAACTAAACTGAAATGAAAGTAAACTGAAGATAAAATCCAAATCAAATATCTGGAAAGAAGTCCTACATCGTCGGTAGAATGGAAAATCTTCTCTGCCCAGCACGAACAAGCTCAAGCCTGGAACTGACGTACACCTGGAAAATAGGAGTGGGTCAGGTCCACGAACAAGTTCTAACCTACTACAATCCAAACAGAGACTCGATACGCATATACACTCTAACCAACTCAACAATAACTATATAAGTCGTGTATATATATATATATATATATATCCATACTATGGACTCTCGCTGGACTATGATATGGGTCTCAACCTGAGTAGAAGGCAACATGCAAAACGCACCTGAGTGGGCATGACTACCTAAGCCTAACAGGGTACACCACAACCAGCATAGCCAGCTACGCATCCTACTGCATATACGCTCCCTAACCGTCGACTCTGAGACTCAAGCTCATGTCACGATACCATAATAATATATTTAAAATCCGTTCATAACAATCCATAATAAATCTAGTAAGTCGTTCAACTTATTCAACTGCACAGACTTAACATAGATAACCAGTAATCCAGCTAGTCATTCAGCTTGTGCAGCTTCTTTGACTTAGCCTAAATATAAGTAGGATTTATTTTTAATCCATTACCTTATTCCGTATAGGTAGGATATAACAATTTTGAGCCAATCCAAACCTAGTATGTCACCGTCCCATACCGGTGCATACAATCCAATCCATCCGGCAGTTAATTGAATAAATAAAAATATAACTATCAACCAATTCATACATTCCACAATTGACAATAAAAATGAGGGTAAAAATGTCCCTTGAGGTTTTGGTTTATATAGCACATTACCCCTTGCCGTTAAGCAACTGACGGTGTTAGCACGAACAAATTAGTACAAAGCCAATTTTGCCTTTTCAATATTTTGAAATGACATTTTTAATATCATTGACCAATACAAATTTACAAAATTACCCTTAACTTATAAATGCAAAAAGATAACTGTGTTCTCATATCACAGAACCCAGGCTTCAACTTTGTAAGTCGCCGGAATTGAACCCACAATATTAATCCACGCACCAAAAGATGGTGACCAAACAAGTCTGAAAGGTGTGCAAGGATGACTAGGCGATGCAAAACGGGAATTGCAGCTACAAAATTTACCAGCAAGGACCGACGACAAAGCTGTTTTTGCCGGCGAGAAATGGTGAGAGTGAACTGACAGGCGATGAAGCTACTAAACTACGGTGAAGAGGACGGCGGGCATGCTTCAATAGAGGACGCGGACGCGGACGAGACTGTTTGATGGAATGAAATGACCAACATGAGGTGGACTGTGACAAGGCCGGTGAAACTTACAGTTTTGACAATGGTGACTAAGTCACAGAGCTAGGCCGAATACATCTACAGAGCTCTGGCATGTCTATGGCTGTTTTGAATTGGGTTTCACCGAGGTGCGTTGAGGAATCGCTGCTCGCCGGACTGAAATAGGAGGAACCCTTAGTTCAGTCCAAACGCTGGATCATAACGCTAGACAAGAACGAGGTAAGACAGTTCAAAGACGACGGAGGCAAAGTTCACAGCAACCTCGACCCAGTTCAGTCCGGCGATCCCAAGTCTGATGAAGCTCAGTTCAGTCCGGCGAAGCATCGTGTTTTGTTCACTGCACGTTGGTGGTCTCGCCTTAGCTGTTTTCCCACCTTAACCAAAACGCTCCTGCGAAGTTATAGTGACTTTTTCTCTTGTATTATAATTCAGCTTCCTCAATCTCTCAGCTGCTACTTCATTTTCCCAGCCTTCTTTATCAAAATCTCTCTCTGTGCCTATATTTTTTCAAGCATAACGCTCCTACAAGAAAGCAAAAAACAATTCAGACTCTTTCTTTCCCATTACTGTCAGATTGCAACCAAATTAAAAAAATAATAATAATAAAAAGTTGTAATTTGCTAAGTGAGGTGGGAATAATATCTGCTTGAATTAGCAGAGTAGGGCAGTGGTGGGTCTTCCTTCCAAAATGGGAAGACACTCGTGCTGTTACAAAAAGCTAAGGAAAGGTTTGTGGTCTCGAGAGGAAGATGAGAAGCTCTTGAGTTACATCACCAAGTATGGTCATGACTGCTGGAGTTTTGTCCCAAACAGGCTAGTGTGTGTGTGTATATATATATATATTTCTCTTCCGTTGATTCATCGAATAATTCTTTAGTGAGTCCACTACTGCGACAATTAATTAATTAATTGTGTTTAATTTGATGATGTTTGGTACTTAATTATATTTACAAGTTTGCAAAGGTGTGGGAAGATCACTGCAGATTGAGGTGGATTAACAACTTGAGGCCTTTGTGTAATGTATATGTGTCTGCGTATTTATGTATCTGTGTGTATATGTGTATGCGTATATGTACATGGTTATTGGTGGTTGGCCGTGGTGATGGTAGGTCGAGGTCGCTTCACCCAGTTCCTTCGTTGCCGGCAATAGTGAAACACAAAGGAGAATATATATATATATATATATATATATATATATATATATATATATATAGTGTATAATATATGTGTGTGTGAGAGTAGAGAGAGAAATTTAATAGTGTTAGAAGGGAGGGTGTAAAAGTCTTTTTTATTTAAGTTATAAATTTTAATATATAATTCAAGGGTAAAATAATAAAATCACATACTTCTGTTAGTAAATTAAACGGCGATTACTGACAGGGGTGTAGGTATAATTATAAAATTCAGAGGGAGTGTGTGTGAAATATTGACAAAGTTCAGGAAATGTAGGTAAAATTAAATCTAAAAAATTTAATAATGCAAAATAATTGAGAGTAACGAGAGCGAAAAGCTGTTGCATCCAGGAGATGCATGAGATTAGGAATAAAAAAATATTTTATTTTATTTTATTTTTTGTCTCCCTTCTCTCTCCTCAAACTTTTCGTTTCTCTCTCCTCAAACTATCAGCCTCCTATCTCCTCTGCTTTCTCTTTCTCTCCATTCTTTTCTTTTTCCCTTCAATTTTTTTTCTTCTTCATTAATGTCGACGAAGAAGAGAGAGGAGAAAGTTGCCGCCGTCCAATGCCCGCCGGTAAGTTCTCCATGCCCGCAGATGAAGTTGCCTTTCTGATTGCCTCTGATTTTTATTCTCTGACGATGGCCAAGTGACTGGGAAGAAAATCCATCATCAAAATCGTCTGTCTCTGATTTCTTCAACAGATCTCTCCCAAAAAATCACAAACCCAGAAAATATAGGTGTGTATATGAATGTGTTTTGTGTATGTGTAATGACTTAGATTTAAATAGACAAAAAAAAAAAAAAATGAGTGTTTGGGTTCTGTAAAAATCCGGTGGAGTTAACCAGCCTTCCTCAACTCGCAACTCTGTTACTTGAGGATAATCAACTGAGCGGAAAAGGTAAGAAGAGAACGAAAGAGACCTGAAAGTTTGAGAGGAGTGAGAAGAGATAGAAGAGAGAAGAAGACCCAAAAAATGAAAATAAAAACATATGTTTAATACATATGTTTAATTTTTGTCGGTACCAATCTCAAGACTTTACAATCCAACGATTCATATTCAAGAGCATACCGCTGCGGTTGTGAATACGCTCTCACAATAGCATTACCCAAACAATTACTATATAATTTACCATTTCTATATAATTATCTAGTGGTGCAAAACAACTACTACCATATTTGACATTCTTATTTTATCCAAATAATATTTTCTATTGGTTTCAAATAGGTAACTTGTTTGGTGACTTCTTCCCTTTGGCAACAGTAGCATATAATCAATTTGTTTTTCTAAAGTTTCTAAAGTTGTGGTGGATGGGGTGCTGTGTCAGCAGTCTTGCCCTTCCGAAATTGCTTTTCTTTGTTTTGATATTGCTCGGGACTTGCGATGGTTTTTATCTGTTCGGTTGATTCATGTGTGGTGTCAGGGTAATCGAGTGGCTCATACTTTGGCCGCTTTTTTGCGAGCTGAGATTGTGTCAGATCTGTGATTGTCGTTTGTTTCTCCTTCTGTCGTCCCTTTCGTGGTGGCAGAGGGGGAGTCTTCGTAAGTTGTGATTCTTTATTAATAATTAATTCTACTTAAAATAATATTATGAAACCTTATTTTAAATATAAATAATAAAAATAAAAATAAATAATTATATTATTAAATTTAATAGTTCATCATTTTTATTATTTCTTTACTAAAAAATTAAACACAGATATCATCAAACACAAATTCATTTTTTTTTTTTTATTTTTAGAATAGTAGCTAAGCTAGCTAAGCTTCCAAGATGAATAGTTGCTGAGCACTGGAAAAAGTTTTGATATTCCATTATGTGTCATGTTTCAACATTCCAAAATAGGTTATACATTTCATGGCACCTTCTTGTATGTATATGAACACGAATACACGAGTGAATAAATTTAATACTGTGTGACGTCATTCCTTACGGATTGTCTATCATTACTTTACTCACAAATGAAAAGGAAGGAGACCTATAAACTGAAACTGAACCCACAAACCAGACCACCACATTAAATTCGACTCACACACAAATAGCAACCATGGATCAAACTCCCCATATAGCCATCCTACCCAGTCCAGGAATGGGTCACCTCATCCCACTCGCCGAGTTCGCCAAGCGACTCGTTCTTCACCACAACTTCTCCGTCACCATCATCGTCCCCACCACCGGACCACCACCCAAAGCCCAAAAGGATGTCCTCCAATCCCTCCCTGTCGGCGTAAATCACATCTTTCTTCCACCGGTCAGCTTCCACGACTCCACTCATAGTCGGGACATCAACGCCGAGACCAAAATCTTCCTCACTATGTCTGGCTCTCTTTCCTCCCTCCGCGACACGTTGAAGTCGTTAATTGCGACCACCCATTTGGTCGCTCTCGTCGTAGATCCATTCGGCACCGAAGCCTTCAACGTCGCTAATGAGCTTCACGTCTCGCCATACTTGTTATTTCCATCGTCGGCAATGACTCTGTTGTTTTGCCTTCATTTGCCAATTCTTGATCAGACAGTTTCATGTGAATATAGAGACTTAGCTGAACCGGTTCAACTTCCGGGTTGCGTCCCGGTTCAGGGAAAAGATTTCCTAGCTCCGGTTCAGGACCGCTCCAACCCAGCATACAAGGGGTTTCTTCAACAGGTAAAGCGGTTCACTTCATGTGAAGGAATTTTAGTGAACTGTTTCATGGATATGGAAGAGGGGGCCATAAAAGCTTTGCAAGTAGAAGAATCGGGTAAGCCGCCGATTTATCCCATTGGACCTCTTATCCAGACCGGTTCAAATGTCGGACCGGATCGGCATGAGTGTTTGCAATGGCTGGATAATCAGCCAAGTGGCTCGGTCCTGTTCGTCGCTTTCGGGAGTGGTGGGACCCTCTCTAGTGAGCAGCTCAATGAATTGGCATTCGGATTGGAGATGAGCGGCCAAAGATTTTTGTGGGTTGTAAGAAGCCCAAATGATAAAGCTGCCAATGCTGCATTCTTTAGTGTCCAAAGCCAAGATGACCCTTATGGTTTTTTACCGAATGGGTTTTTGGACAGGACCAAAGGTCGAGGCCTGGTGGTGCACTCTTGGGCACCACAGGTGGAGGTCCTGAGCCATGGTTCAACCGGTGGGTTCATAACCCACTGTGGTTGGAACTCGACACTAGAAAGTGTGGTCAATGGGGTGCCACTAATTGCTTGGCCACTTTATGCAGAGCAAAAGATGAATTCTTTAATGCTAAATGAGGGACTAAAAGTGGCTTTGCGTCCACAAGCTAATGAACATGGTCTGGTGGTTCGAGAGGAAATTGCAAAAATAGCAAACAGTCTAATGGAAGCAGAAGAAGGGAGTCTGATTCGCAACAGAATGAAATCCTTGCAGAGCGCTGCTAGAAATGGCTTAAATGAAGATGGATCCTCAACAAAGTCGCTATCCAAGTTGGTGAGTAAGTGGAGGAATCATAAACACGTTTAATATCCTTTTGTGTGTTGGGATTTATAAATTCAGGAAGGCTCAAATATTGTAGTTTGAAATTTGTTGTTGTTGGCTTGTACTTGGACTTTGTCCATAGCTTTTTAATAAGAACTAATATGTTTTGTCAAAAATATTTAGTTAGTTATTGTATAACTCTCCGAAGAAAGAACCTCATATTTTGTTCACGAACTTGTTTTTCTGAAAAATGACCAAGATCCTCTTAAATGTGGAAAATCTAATTTGATACAGCACAAGAAAGACATATCATTTTTTGTTCAAAGTGAATTTAGAAATAATAGAGATGGTCCTAATCTTTGGCATTAGTTTTGCACAAACATGACTCTGCATTTGCGCTCAGAGTCCAGCATATGTGTTACAAAGTCAAACAAATTGATCAACTAAACGTCATATAAATTATAATTGCCAATCTGTGCAGCAATTTCTCAGTACTAGAAAAGCGAGAGTTAAAATAATCATATGTTACAGAATTGTTTAATTTTTGAGAGCACAAATTTATATGTCAAATGAGTCGATCCATGAAAAATAAGAGTGAAATTATCAATTCTAGATCAGCAGGAAGTACAAAGAATAGCAGTAACGTAACGTTTTCATACAACACTTCATCAAATTTGTAACTAAAAAGAGTAAATCAACAAATCACCAATCTGATGGGCTTGGAAGTGGCTCAATATGATCAAACATGTCTGCTGGGAAGTCATCGAAGAAGCTGTCTGGTGTCATGGGGTTGTCATTTTCCCCCCTACCGCCATTTTGACAATCTCCTTCCTGTCCACAATATGGCTGCACTAGTTGAATGTGTGCTACACTTCCAAGTTCAGAAGCATCGGCATGCCCAAACGCATCCAAGAAGTTAGGATCCTCGAGCCTAGTAACAAGTTCTTGGCTTTCAAACGATAGTGGTAGGACGGATTGGAGTGGTGGCGGAAGCACACTGAATGGGAACTGTGGTTGTGACTCATTGCATATATTCTCCTCAGAAGGGGTGAACTGTAATTGAAGAAGGTTAGGATCAAAATTAAGCAAGTTGGGGTTCATTAGGTCAGGTAAAGGCACCATTTTGATCATTTCAGAGTTATCAAAGTGCGACGATGAGCAAAACTGGGACTTAGAGGACGATTCTTCTTCTGTTGAAGAACTGAACTTGGGTGCCTAGATATATCAAGAACACATAGACACGCACGCAGGCACGTAGTCAGCGGATTCTGCTTTAATAACAATAAGAATAAACAATAGTATTGTGTAACAGTACAGAAACTCCTTGAAGAGATTTGATATCAAATTCTACATTTATTGATGATGACAGATTGCAGACTACATAAAATTTTAAGACATTTGAAACCCTGCAAAATTGTAATATAACATACTTATGTTTCATCAGTCGTCAATTTGTCTTAAATGGTCTAACAAAGATCAAACACTAAAGGCAGTTTTGGATGTTAATGCACCACAATCATCAAATTGTCTTATGACATAGTATTTGAACTGATAGACAGATCAATCTTTCATTTTGTACCTTCAAATGCTATACAAACAAGCAAGATCTACAAGTCCAATGTGAATAGACCCACTAAATATTGTTCCATTATATATAACCATAAAAATGACTTAAGATTCCACATTTGTATTAAATTCATAACCAATAAGTCATTGAATCTAACAAGAGATCAAATAAAGTATCACCAGCAACATGGACACACATATACATATGGATACATACATATTACACACACAGATATACCGTGGTTTAAATTTATTACCTCCAGAGATGGTGCATGATGAAGAACAGCAACTGCACTTCTGTTCTTCTCTAATTTGGATGATGTTGTGGGTGTCTGCAGAATCCTGGCCAATCTCTTCTGCCTACTGCTCCAGAAATTCTTCACATCATTGTCCGTCCTTCCCGGCAAATACGTAGCTATTCTTGCCCACTTGTTCCCAAATTCTGCCTGAAGTTCTATCACTATCCTCTCCTCCTCTGCTGAAAACTTTACTCCACTTTTAAAAAACAGAGAGAGAGAGAATCATCATATACATTTTCATCAAACAGATACATACATATAAATACAGATATTTTCCGGTCCCACCCCATCATATAGTAATGTAGTAGATAAGAGAGAGACCCATTATCAACATCTTCCTTGTAAATCATATGAACGCAAAAAATCTCTAAACATACATATGAAAATCAACACAAATATACACACACAGTCATACACACAGGAAAAAGAACAAGTATTATGTTGCCGTACGTGCATAATTCTTCAGTTGAGAGTAAACGACATCAATTGAAACGAAAACCCATTACCAATATACTCCTTAAATATCATAAAAACGCAAATAATATTAAGACCCCAAATATACATAGGCCAATAGACATATACATGTATATATGCACACAGAGATGTGAAATTAGTGAAGAAATTCATACTTCTTCAAGTTGGGTCTGAGTTTATTAACCCAACGAAGGCGACAAGACTTGCCAGTGCGTTGCAAAAGGCCTTTGGATCGAATGGAGCTCCAATCTCTGGGACCATACTTCTTCACATGGTTTATCAGAACTTCATCTTCTTCAGCCTTCCATGGCCCTTTCTTTATCTCACCCATTTCATCATACACATGATGATGATAATGATGATATCTCTTCCCATTCATCATTTATTTACCCACCCAATTTTCAATTTTTTTGTTTCAAAACCCTAATCTCTCAACAAATATATTTTACTTCTTGATTTTGTCTGCAATTCTCTGTTTATGTGTGTTTTTTCATAGTGACGGTTGAGACGGTTACTGCCACTACGCACCCACTAATCCTGAAAAAGGGGGCATGGGCTTGGGTTTTTAAAATTTTTAGGCCAGCCCAACCCATTGACGGGGTTTTTAAAATTTTTAGGCCAGCCGAACCCATTGACGAACGGGCCAGGCCTGAGCAGGCCCCTGTGGGCATATCACGTGCATCTTCTCTTGGCACGTGCCTGCAACAAAAACCCCAGTTCGGGTATTGGGTTTTTTGGTCAGTCCCCAAGTCTACCTCTCTCTTCTCTCTCTCTGGGTTTAGGTTTTTGGTGCAAGTTAGTGTTCGATATATTTATTCTCTCTGGGTTTCCATTTTTCGCTACTCGGGTTTATTTAATCGTTTATTTATTCAAAGCTTATTATGATTTTTAAGTCACAATAACTGTTGTTTCGAACATCAATACAACCCTGTAACGATGAACCATATTAGGCGAACTGGTTTTTCAATCAAGAATAGATGCTCTAATATACTGAAACCCTACAATGGGATGTGCTCTTTCATGGAGTATAAGCCCATGAAGTGTGTATCTGATGTGGGTCTTGCTCGCTTTTCGTCTACGGCCACGGAGAGAGCTGCAATCAACGATTTCGCGAAAAGGGTACAAATTTATGTTTTTCGTCTATCGTTTAGGGATATTCTTAATTGCTAAACGATTTTAGGTTATTTTATTATTGTTGGGTGATTTTCTTGTATGTTATCATTGGTACCCCTTTTATGATTTTGTTTGTTTTCTATAGAACTTTTTTACTTTTCCGAAAATGGTTAGCATTGTGTATAATTATGTCTAGCAAGCAATCCAATCAGGCCTCTTTGGACTTCTGATGGTTTTTTATGAGAATGCATTGATAATAATATAAGAAAAATTAAAAATTTATATAAGAAGTTATCCTTATGTTTATTACTGGAAACTAGTGGAAACAAGTAACTCAGTAATTCAATAGTCATAGGTCATGACTTTCATTTTGTAGTTATGATTTCTTCTTTTTTCGGAAGTTATTGTAGTTATGAATTTTGTATTGTAGTTATATTCTCTTTTTCCCTTAAACCTGAACGCCTTGATCATCAGATTTAGAATATTCCGTCACCATTGTGATTCATTCACCTGATAATGTCATATTGGTAAATCATCAATCTTAAGTTGCTTTGATAAAAGAATGGGCGGGACAGTTAGAAATGACTTCATGTTACATTTCTGCCTCTAGTTTTGCATGGTGCCTAGTTATTCGAGTGCACCTTTTTCTTTCTTTTTTTTTTTTCTTTTTTCGGAAAGTGATTTTCAAGGTGGTAGGTATATGAAATTTGAGTTTTTTTTTTTTTTTTTTTTCAATGATTATATGGTTGCAGAAGTTGAAGGCAGGTTCTGTGGAGCAATGTATTGATAATATTCATATGCCTATTGTGACCAGACCCGTTTTTGTTCTTCCTATCTTTATTAAGCTCATACATTACTTCTGCTGATCATTTTTCCTTTTATGTCTTCTGCAGGATGTACTTGGAGCTAGGGGTGAGTATGTCATTTTATTATTTATTATTTCTTAGTTAATCACTAATTATTACTGTTCTCATCCTTGGGTAAGTCCACATGCAATATTTCTTTTTCGTTCATTCCCTGGAATTGTCTTGTGGACATGTTCTTTAAATACCAAATTACCTATGTTCTCATAGGAAAGTTTGTTTATGATTTCTAGGCGCAATGTAATCTCTGTTCTAGGGAACACGGTTCAATGCAGTATTAAATACTAAATGGTCTTATTTTTTGCTCCTAAAAGAAAAAGGTACCATCAATCTATTAGGTTCTCTTGCATTCTAAAGAAGATTTTCAGAAAATTTATAGGACAAAATGACTTGCTAAAGAGTATTTAATTAATTCAGATGGGGCTTCTTCAAAGGGAATGTATTACTTCATTAACTTATTTTCATCTTCTCCTTTATCTTAATGCATAATGGACAATTCTTTGAGGTTATGTTGGTAAACTTCTCCTTTTCCCTTCTATTTATTGATCCCCTTTTAATTGTTTTGCGCAATTGGACCCATCAATCATTGCAAAACAAATTATGCAGTGTTTTCAATAGCTGTTATCAGATGCAATGATGCAGGCAAATTGTTTTGTGCAACAAAATTCTGTTCATTAGGTGTTGCAACCTTGTGTAACGTCATTTAAAAGAACCGAATGCTCAAAATTGCGTAGGCCAAAACTCTTTGCACAATTCTAAGGAAAGAATCCCTATATGTATTTAAATAAATTGTTGGATGCAAAATTGAGGCACTGGTAAGTAGATCCGACTTGCTCTTTAGTGTTATCCTGAGTTTATCCGTCACCATCAGAATCTTATTGATAAGTAGCATACACTCTAGGTTGTGCCACGTGATTGATAAATGCATATGAATGGCCAAGAGCTAAGGGAATAGTAGAGTAGAATCTTGTAGTTTGTAGGTATATGTTTTGTATTTCCTTTAGTTGCTCTTAATTAACTGGTATTATTTTTTGGCAGGAATCCCTGTTTTGTTTAGAAGGCGGTGGAGTGGAGAATCTTTGATGAGCCGTCAGTCACTGTTTCAACTAAGTGAAAATAGGGCAGCTGTCAATGGTCCTTGCCTTGCTAGATCTTTTGCCTCAAAAGCTTCGGAGTCATCACAACGGAACACTTCTGAGGTTTGACTCGTTTGAGTTTGAGTAAGAGTTTCTGAGCTTGTTTTTAAAAGTAATGCCATTCTTTACAAAAATTTCCTCAAAAATACTGTGGATTATTTCTCTTATTACTTCAAAAGAATCAAAATAAAAGAACATCAATCTGTTAATAATTTCAAAATTCTTAAATAAATAAAAAAGATAGGTTCCATAGCTATATATACACTTCTAATAATACTTTACTCAAACTAGTAAACTACTTATCAAAAAAAATAATACTACTTAACTCAAACTTTCGAAACTAAAGATTTTGGAAAGTTCTGCTACTCATAGAACAACTAAAGACTGCACCTAACAACCCAAGAACATAATGTGACCCGGAAACCCGTGAACCACCACTACTGCAATCTGCATATGACTACAAAATTCTGAAACTACCAAGACACTGTCAAGTTCTGAAGCATAAGAAAATATATAAATCTGAACCTTGTACTTATTAACTTCAATTTTTTAGAGGGAAAGAAGAGAGAGACTTGAACTAGAACTTGACTATGCAAGGTTCCAAACGGTCCTGCATTAAACTAAAGCCACTATCCCATATTTTATTTGACTTGATCTCTTTAGATTGCATCAGAAAGTGTCATCTGTGTCATTAAAATCTTGGATGGGATTAGATTTCTAACCTATTAATTTATTAAGTTGTAGTTTGGAAAGATTTTGTTTTCTTCTATGGACAATACTTGCCTTCTCACCTATAAAGGGGAACTCCCTCCTGATAGGTCTCGTTCATTCACTTTCTTTTCTTTTATAAATTTTATAATTTATGGTACACGTGTCTATATAATATTGCACCACATCACCTATCAGGAAGGAGTCCCTCCTGATAGGTGAGGAAGCAAGTACTGTCCTATTAAGTGGAGGTTGAAACTTCTATCATGAGGATCACACAAATCCTGAATTAGTAAAAGGAAGAAGCTTCTACTTTCAGACCCTACTGCCAATGCAAAAGTTCAATTAATGATTTTCCAGATGGAAGGCCACCAAAACACTTTTATTTTGTATTTCTAGACAATGCTACTATTGCTTTAGATTCAATTTTTTATTTTGTGTGTGTATGTGTTGGGGGGGGGGGGGGGGGGGGGGGGGTTGGCGGCTTTCTTGACATTTGACAAGTTTTCTACTTTAAGTGCCTTTTTTCTTTCACATTCCTTTTAACAGACTAGAAAAGACGTATCTACTGTTGAGGATCCCTTTGATTCTCCAACATACAATATCCCTGAGAAGCCGGTGACGTTTGCAGAGGGAGCTTCCTACAGTATTGTCATTCTTGCAGGGCTTGGAGTTGCTGCTGCTGCAGGATATGCTGTTTTCAAGGAACTTATATTTCAGCCGAAAGAGTAAGGGTGCACATTTTCAGTTAAAATTGTGTTATATGATTAGAATGCTGTGATCTGAGGACTTGCATTTAATTTTATACTTTTCTAGATTTAAAAGCTGTGATCTATTATTATAGGTACAAGATTTTTGGGAAGGCTCTGGATAGGGTTCAAAATGACAGTCAGGTTTGTTCAAATCATCTTCTTCTTTTTTTTTTCTTTTTTTTTTTTATTATTATTATTTTTTTATTTACTTTTTCCCGTTTTGATGCTAAGATTTTTAAGTTGTTTTTCCAACTCTATAACACTTAACCAGTTTGGATGGAGTTTGAGGAATTGGGTTGTTGGCATTTTACTAGGTCAAAGTTGGTTTGGATTGCCTAGTGTGGTTCGCTTCGAAGCATAATAAGCATCAGAATTCCTCTCCTTTTACTGAGGAAAAAACATACAGATGAAAAAGTATAAAAAATCGTTCAAATGTGAATACCGAGCCTTGAACAACAAATGTATATCCCCATGTATTGTTCTGTGGGGCCATAGATTAAATATCTTCTAAACACACACACGTATGCGATCGCGCTCGCGCTCGCGCTCCCACACACACACACAAGAGAGGACAAGAAGTAGGATATTCATACATGCCATTGGTCAACATCTTAAGAGTTAGAGAGGTGGTAAGCTAAGTTACTTGAATTTGGCTATGTTCATAGGGTTTAGGTATGTCTTAAGTGTCGATATTATCAAACCCCCAAAATCCAATGACATGGAGACATGGATAATATTCATATTTTAATATTTTTACTTTCTCCATGAGATAAAATGATTTTTATGTAAAAAAACTGTTTAGCATGGGCACTCCATTCATTTTAAAGGAATAATGTTACCAAAAAAAGTATGATAAAAGAATTTTTTGTGTAATCGTATGTTTGCTCGGAGCATGTTGAATCAGTTAAGTCTGACATTATCTACCGTAGCATGCCTCGGTGTCATGCCTTCAGCACTACTGCTTTACATGTTTAGAAGAGTCTATGAAACAGAGTTGGAAAATGCTACAATGAACTTCTGATTCAATCAATAGCTGCGATGAATTGGTGAAAAACTACAATGTGGATCGGTAGCTTCAAAATACTTTAGCGCGTAATAAATAAGTTCTCAATGAAAAATTAAATCTTTAAGACATTTAGATGAGTTCAATGTATGCAAAATCAACACTAACATGTTAGAAAGCTGAATCATTGTAAATTGGGTCATTTATCTTTTGTTGATTTTTTCTTTTCATTTGGGTTAAAGTTTTATAGTATGTTGCTTTATATGCTATGTTACATGGATTCTTCAAAAGTGGTGAAATACCCGTGTGAGACACTTATTGGTTGGACATGGGTATGGGATATTTGTCTGACACTTTTGGTTGGACACGTACTTTAAAAGTGTATCTCATCATTCAATTATATTATATTATTACTTTAAAATGAGTTAAATGCCTATATTGAACCCTATATTAGATAAAAACATTAATTTACTCGCTTAAAAAAAAAAAAAAAAAAAAAAAAAAAAAAAACAAACAAACAAACAAATTACTGTACTCTAAAAAATAAAATAGAATAATTAAATAAAATGAATAGTGTTCATGTGTCCTTCTCTTTAGAGATTTGACACGTCCGACACACGGATACATACCCATATCCAACACACTTACCCAAGTCCATGTAACATAGTTTATTTGGCATATGGGCTTTTGCCCCTTTTTCTTTAAGAATATGTTGGTCTTGAAATTTTGAGAGATGAAAAGATAAAAATAAAAAATATATATTCTATGCATGCATAATCTACATCTCCAGTCATAATCATACGGCCCTACTGTTGGTGCTAATGACATTATTAAATAGCCTTTGAGCCTCGTCTTGGGGCAATCATAGAGTTGAAAATTTCTTGTAATTTTAGAGCCTGCAGTTTTAGCCTTATATATGTATGCGATTAAGGAGTATCAATGCTGTCAACATTCGTCATTTCCTGTTTGTATTTTCTCATTCAACTGCTTTGCCATTTAGGGATCATTCTGGTTAATTGGTGGTCTTTAATAATGAATAATTGTAATTGCTTTTATGGTTCAAATGGTTTAGATATGCCTTGCATCAGGTTAGGGTAAGAATTGGATCCCCTGTCAAGGGTTATGGCCAGGAAAGTAGGAATCGTGCTGCTCGCCAACGGATTCCAAATAGGGTATGGACTGATGAAGATGGCGTTGAACATGTTGAGGTAATGTACTAGTGTTGTAAAGTTTATAACTGAATTCAAACTCTTGAATTTGGTCAATTGTGCAACTGCTAATATTTGCAGAAATTCCTGTGATGTTCTGGTGATGTAGTCACATTCTTGATTTTCAAATACAGAATCTTTTAGAAATTTCCTTGGAGCACTGATGTATGATCAATTGAATGTAGGTTAATTTTTATATTCGCGGGCCCCATGGAGCGGGCAAAGTTTACGCTGAGATGTTCAAAGACAAGGTTGACAATCAGTGGAAGTTCACATATCTCATTGTTGAGATCAAATCACCTTCCCCAGCGCAACTGATGCTGGAATCATATGTCCCAGCTTGAAACATATACGCGAATCGGCCTCTAGGTGCATCTAATCTGTTTTACAAGCTATGACTCGGTTTTGTTATTAATGGTTCCTTATTTCATTCATCAAAAAGGGGTTGAAAATGATTTCTCGAGTCTAAATTTTTTGGTTGTTGAACATTTGGAGTTAATTATTACTGACTCTACAGTTATGCTACAAAAAGAGAACATGTTATGAATTCATGTGATTGATTTGGAGAAGGCTCGTGTATTTTTGTTTTGCTTATTGATCAAGTTGTCACCTGTTACAAGCCACTAAATCTTGAATTGCTCTCGAATGTAGATATGGAATGGGCTCGATCAAATAGTATTTCGTGTTCATCCAAGTAATACATTGATCATGGAACACTGAGTTCATAATGACATTCGAGGATCAATGTTGGGTTCATTCTACTCTTATCTGCAGGAATATGATGCTAAATAAACACATTTTTCCTTATTATTGTCTTCCCACTGTTATTCAATCTTCCGCTCTTTTCAATGTCAGTCTAACCACTGATTTAATGTTCTCATCAGCATAAATATCCCATTTTCGCAGCATGATGGTGGCTTTGATCACCCTTCCAAGCTCTCAGTTTTTAAAACGTATTTTCACAGATAGATACCCTCAACTTCTCCTCCAACAAGGGGATGTAACATATAAAGCCATTTTTATGTTTGATGATATAAATATTATAGATATTATAACATGGTATGCATGCGGTCGTTTTTGGTTGTTGTTCCCCTATTAAAGAAGGACGCCAGGGGGTCACAGACTCACAATGGGTAGAGAAATTACCAAAAAAAAAATCTAGGGTAAATTGAAAAAAATTCACATGATCTATTAGCAATTGTACAAAATTTCCTTATATTAAAAATTGTTCCCTAAATTATAAAAAAGTGCAATCAAGGATAAAAAGTCAAAGGCTGTTAACCAAAAAAAAAATACATTTACATTTTTAATCCTTAATTAAAGGTCGTTTGGTTATGTTTTAAGTTTCACATGGGACGTAGAGGTAGAGTGCAAATAACCCCCTTGAATTATGTTATAATTTGTAAATAATCCTCTTAAAATATATTTTGTGCATAATATCTCCGAACTATTATATTTTATAATAAAATTTTTCAATGTATACACTATATTTCATTAAATGACCACAATGTCCTTTCTTTTTTAATTATACTTAATTTATTTTTCTTATTGAAAAATATTCATACTACTTTGATAACATATTCTCCGTTAAATTTGCATAAATTTACCTTTACTTTTTGAAATTAATTGTTTAAATGAAAATCTTAAGTAAATTTGTTTAAAATAATTTAATTAATTTCTTAATTTTTTTATGAATATTTTTTTTTTTTTTTTTGATAAGTAATTTTTTTATGAATATATTGTATGAAAAAGAAGCTATATTTTATTTAAGTAATTTATTAATTTTTCATCAACATGTTGTATGGAAAAAAGGGTATATTTTACTTATTAATTTTGGGTAAATTGCAATGACACCCCTCAGTTTGCTTAAAAGACAGGTGGATACAACTTGGGCATTTTTTGGATAATGACACCCCTCAATTTTGGTAAACTGAACAAAGACACCACAAACATGACGAAAGTACATATTTGGCTTTGTGTGGCCAATGTTGATTGAAACAGAGATGAGATGAGAGGGTAGTTTGGTCATTTTAAGTGAGGATGAAAATATATCAGAGGGCATCTTAGACATTTCATGTTACTTAAGGCTGTGTTTGGCTCCTTATTTGTAAAATAAGGTATCGGGAGTGTCACTGCAATTTATCCATTAAGAATAGATTAAAAAGTACCTGGTAAAGGGGACCACAAGGAACCTAGTTATAAAAGAAGACCATGGTAGACGTGCCATTGTGAAGTGTCAGTTCTGTAGTAGTTTTCTCCAGAACAATGAACAGCCATTTGGGATAGGAATATCCCATAAATTTTTCTACTTGATCAAAAGCTTGAGAGTCCATTCCTTCCATATACTTGGAAGTCTCATTCGAACAAACGAGCTCGTTCCATTGTTGTTTATCATAGATGCCTAAACCTCCCGCTTGTTTGCTGCTGTAGACCTGCTCCCATTCCACCTTAGTACTGAATTTAGTCACAGCATTGCATGTCCACAATCTGGTTCATTTTATCATATGTGCATTTTATCACACTTTTGTTGGTAAAATACGCAAGTTTGACCAATACATGTGCATACTGAAAGTGTTGCTTGGATCAATTGAAGTCTTCCAGCAAATGAGAGTGCTCTAGCAATCCATCTTGTGACTTCGGAGAGGATGCTATCAATCAAGAACGCGTGCAGTATTGAGGAATTGTTTATACGCACAGGAATATGGGGTACGTTAAATGTACTGGTTATTAGGTCAACTCATTTTTGATCCGTATTTCAAAATGGTTCCCCCAAATCCATTATACAGTGCAACTGAATCACCACCCCCAAGTTAATCTTGGGCTTGCTGTTGCACAGTTGAACCAGGTGCTAAAGCATGGGTGTTTTGTATCCATGGAGCAAGATGGGTTGTAATTATATAGCGGTATCTGAAAACACAGGATGCCCTTAAGCGCTGATTCTCTTATTACAGACCTCCCACTACCAGCTCGAGTAAGCCGCCTCCTTTTAATAGAAAGGAGAAGCGTATCCCTTTGAATCTTTTTAAATGCGTGGTCTTTTTGTGATGCCTCTTTTCCTCCCCAGGAGCAGGTTGACGGGGAGTCATGAACCTTTTTGCCACCCCTATCTGTATCCTAACTAGGTATTTGAATTAGCATATCCTCCCGATCAATGTCGAACTCAATAATTGAACACTAATAATAATCATCAGCGAATATAATATTAGTATGATAACAACAGGATTTAGTAAACTGGAATATACGCAAGTGCCATATTGAAACCATATATAAAGAGGTTTTTTTAATTTATTTTCTGATTTCAGAGCACGAAAATGATCATCCTACATGAATGTTTACACAGAATTAGGATAAGGAAATTCAAAACTCTTATGTTTACAGGACTGTAGGCATTTTAAAGACTCTTCACTCAGTTCAATCATAGATATCTTTTAACACATACAGATTCTGTTGATAGAGCTAAAGACATAGCAAATGTACAAATCCAGTTTGTCAGCAAAGCAGGAACAGAAATTCATTACCAGTGCAAGTATTAATAAAGTGTGCTCTCAACATATTCCATTGCGTTCCTCTTGACATAATCAATCTGTTCTTTATCACCAAGAGATTTCTCATAATCGAGATACTTTTCAAAGAACCACTACAGATTACGAAAACAAAACACATGTAAAGGCCCAACAGCAAGGAAATAGACAATATGGTTAGACAGAAAGGAAGAGGGAAAGATCAATGAAGCGTACACACCTTCGTCTTTGTAGGACGAAGGCTCAAACTGATGCCCCTCTCAAATAACGCACGAATCAGATCCACATCACCAAGTAGAATTTCCTGTTATTTAAGATAATTTGTGAGATAAATATGTAGTTAAACAGCACGTTAAAAGTTAAACAGCAAAAAGGAATTTTACTTGATCAATATAAATATTCCACAAATCTCTTCTTTTTGGGTATGTCCGAAGAATTCCCTCGAGCAGGGATCGGCCTCTATCAGGAACCCTCTTCTTGAACTCGATGATAGCTGAATGCGAAATGAACTTAACATGGTTACGGCGGGGAAGGCTTAGAAAAGCACGATTTCTAACAACCTCAACTCGGTCTGGGTTATGCTCCAGGACACACTGATATAGCCTCAACCATACCTATAATTTTAAAGAACGTATTGCTTAATACCCATGAACCAAAAAAAAAAAATCAATGGTAACAAATACCATGATTCATCAGCTTATCACCATTTTCCTTCACCACTTAAAAAAGTAGTAATAATAGTAGGACAAATCTTAAAATATGCCGGTTGCCGTGCCCCAACTAAATCATGTTCTTACTTAAAACAATTTAAGGTCTCGTGTTTATTTACATTTTTGTTATTTTTACCAAGTAAGGTTCCGTATGTTTCAACGTAAAATATTTCCAAGTAAATTAAATTCTAAAACTGGCTTAAAGGGGGAGTTTTGGAGCCAAGATGAAACCCTTCTCATGCTTGGGCCCTGACAAACAGCTTCATCCCCTTGGGATTATGCACCTACCATAAATAAGAAATTAATATCAGAATTAAAAGAATACCTTTCAGCAATTGAGCGGGCCTTTTCAGCATCTGCCAAAGAGAGCATAAATTTTATGTAATCTATCCAGACAAAGCATCTATTTGGGAACCTTCTAACTCAAATTCATCAGCAGAGCTTGGGATACTATCCTCCAATAGTCTTTCTTCAGCAGCTCTAATTTTACGTTCCCCGAGTAACAAAAATTTTTTTTTTCCATAAATGAGTAAAACATTTTCAATCTTATAGTAAAATCGAAGATAACTAGATCTCAATTTACTGATAATGAACCGAAGTAAATAACAATATTACTTCTCTTCCTGGCCTTCTCTTTTGCGCATCTCTTGTTCTTCTCATCCATTGTGTCTGCATCATCAACATTCTCTATATCCCGACGGTCTACATTTTCCAATTCAGAGTTCTCTGTATCATCAAGAGGTACTGCAAGTGGAAGAACGGAAGCCCTTGCTTCCACTTCAGTAGGAATTAGATGCTCCCTATTTTCACTTTCAAAACCCAAATTCATCAGGAACTCAGTGGCCATCGTGAAACTATTTTTTTCAATGGCATCATCAGACCCTTGTGATGAAGCTGCATAAATACCAGTGTCATCACTGAAATATGAACGATCCACATCTACCTGATGAACAATCGAGAAACAGAAGAATCAATACTACGGTCTTCCATTGCTAAAGTAAAAGGCTAAGTTTTTCATACTGCCATAACTTCAAATTCTATCATTGAAGTTGCCCTTTTGATCATGTAACCCTTGTTATCAAACAGGTTACCAATTACAATTATCCATGACTTACAACCAGTCTAGTCATCAGCAATAAAACACAACAATGGTAAACGATACTTTAGAAAAGCTCCAAATATAATGTGTTTACCTTCAAAATCTTTGCTCTAACATTCTCCCCTGCTCTGTAATTTTTTTTTTTTTTTTTTTTTTTTTTGATAAGTAAGATAATCAGGTTATCAATCTTTTAATTCTCCCCTGCTCTGTATTTAACATTGTTGTCTCAGAAAGCTCAGAAACATGTCAAAACCCAACCTAGGCAAAGAAAGAATGCAACGGTAAACACAGAAGTCTATAATGAATATACTGAGAAACATTTTTCTGCCTGGTGATACCGAGTTTTGAGAATCAGCAATTCCATTCAAGATTGTTGAGTTTCGTGGTAAAATGTCTGATACAGTTCATTGATTGTCCCTGTCCAAATAAAGAACCATGTACTTCATTCATTCATGGATGGAATGGCCACCGGGGCAATCCTTGTATTTGATTGATTACCACAAATTAGTAAGAATTTCTCTTCTATGGTTTTACCCTTAGTATACCAACGGACCACTAAGAATTAAATAAAGAAGCTTGTTTGGAAGCCATGCCCAGTCTCTCATCAAGGTCGGTCTTCTAATTTGCATTAATTTTAAAAGACAAGAAAGTTAATACAAGTTAGAAAAGCGACCTTGATGAGAGACTGGGCATGGCTTCCAAACATTTCTTTATTTAATTCTTAGTGGTCCGTTGGTATACTAAGGGTAAAACCATAGAAGATGGTCTTCTAATTTGCATTAATTTTAAGAGACAAGAAAGTTAATACAAGTGTAGAGAAGAGAACAAGAAAAATAATTCAAGTGTAGAGAACACTACAAGAGGCTGATGATATACATAAACATTTGTGCACAGTTAAAAAAACACTTTCACTTCCTATCTTCTATCAGATGATGTGTTGAAAATTGGCATTCATTACTGTAATATATTATTTAGTTCGACCACAATTAGGCTAGTTGATTTGTTGAAGGAAAGGTATTCATTAAGGTAATATATTATTTAGTTGGAGAAAAATTAGACTAGCTCATTTGTTGAAAGAATAGTTTTCATTAAGGTGTGTATTATTCAGTTGGACCAAAATTAAACTAGCTCATTTGTTGAAAGAATCATATTCATTGTAATATATTATTAAGTTCGACCACAATTAGGCTAGTTGATCTTAAGGTAAATATATTATACAGTTCAACCACAATTAGATGAGCTCATTTGTTGAAGGAATTGTGTTCATTTAGTTCCGTCGCTGATTTATTGAAAGAATGGTATTCACTAAGCTAATATATTATTTAGTTCCACCACAACTAGGCGAAGAGATTTGTTGACAGAATAATATTCATTAAAGTAATATATTATTTAGTTCGACCACAATTGGGAGAGCTCATTTGTTGAAAGAATTGCATTCATTTAATTCCACAATAATTAGGTGTGAAATGCGCGTAGCTACCAGTAGCAAAAAGCTCGCACCTTCTTCAACTCGCCTTTTGCCTACCTAGGCACGACCTTGAGGCTCCTCTTGCCTCAAGTGCGCCTTTGACAACTATGATACTATAGGTAGCATAACCAATGAAGGGCCGGGCTCCACTAGTGCTGGCAATACTTGACATGACAGGGGATAATTGCGTTTAGATTGGACTTAATCGTGTTCAGGTCGTAATCGTGTCAACCCAAATTGGCATGATAATTAAACATATGTTCGTGTTTTACCCATCAACCCGTTTCTAAAGCAAACCGTCTTCATATACACGTGTCGTGTTCATGTTAGAAATGACCCCCATTGAGCTAACAATATCGAAAAATCACAAAAGGAACAAGATTTCAATAACACCTGTTTCTGAATCATTTCCCTAACTCATCTTTCCTAGAGAGGGGAAAAAACATAAACAGAAACAAAAATAAGAAAACAAAACAAATGCAGGTTTATATGTCCCAAACTAGACTAACCAATTCCAGATAGAGTAAAATAAATTAGTAAACCAACACCACCTTAAGTTTGAAACTATGGCATTCACAATTTTAATTTTTGTTTCAGTTCCTTGCACCTTGTTCAGCTCTCATAAAAAATATACAGTATAATAAAATTGTATGCAAGTCTAACAAATTTATTAGTTTTTCAAATCATTAACCGATCAATTTTAAATTTTACCTTTTCTCCTTCCATTGTATAATTTTATTTCTTTTAGGATTTTAAATCTATGTCAGACGTTAGCAAGTATTAATAGAATTTAAAACAATTATAATGGTAACATAATTACAAACTTATACGAACATTTAACAACTCCGTACCTTCAAAGTGATCTTTTTAGCAGTGATTCCACCGCTGCAAAGGGATTCAAAATCATCCTTCGTGGAATGACTTACGTTCTTCACTCTATTCTTCTTCTTCTTCTTCGACTCCCTCTCCTCCGCTTCAAACTCCGCATCAACTTTGGTACTAACTTCGTTTCGACTACGCGAATATCCCCCACCTTCAAATACATAGCAATAAATAAAAACTATCTATTTATATATATTTTTTTGCAAATAATTAGTGAAAATCTAAGCCACACAACCTTTCTCAAGTTCTCACGTTCTGAACGTACTTTAACTCTTAGCTCTGCCGGCATAAATTCTTACTATTTATAACTTAATTATGCGACTCTCACCCTTCCCTCTCGAATCTCACTTTATATATATATGTGTGCGAACAATTAATTGGTGCAAACCTCTAGGGAAGGAGGGGACATCGTCGTCTTCAAATTTTGGGGGCAAAGCTTCTGATGGCAACTCGGTTCTTTTGCAACATGGTTTGAACCATCTTTTCGATTGTTTACGCAACTTCTTTAGGGAGTCCTTGGTTTTAGATATCTTTGATGGTGGTGACATTTTGGTCACTCTTAAATTAGGATTTTGAAGAACTGCTTTCGACTCTCGAGTTTGTTTCTAGGAAGCGGGAGAGCGAATGATGGAAGGAAGTATTTATAGGGGCAATCACTGGACAAGAAATCAAAATTCAACTAGGATCAATATAAGTCGGATTAAAGTAAAACCTACGCCCAAACAATCCAAGTTTCGCCCGAGCTGGAGTCGGTTTAAAGTAAGGTCATATAGTTAAAGAAGGGGCGCACTGTGCCTGTTGTAAGTTCTTATGTGATTTATGTTTGGTCACGTCATTCATCACTATTTGACAATTGAGACCGTGTTTGATAATCACACCACCATTTATAAGTAACATTTCACCACCATTTATAAGAAACATAAAAAGTAACATTACTATTTATGTGCATACCTTTGGCCACATCATTCACCGCCATTTGATAATTGAGACCGTATTTGGCAATTACATTACCATTTATAAGTAATATTACAGAATCTAAAAAGTAACATCACATGAATATAAAAGTAACATCACCATTTATGTGTATACCTTAATTTAAGGGTGAAGATACTTATAAATGGCAGTGAAATGTTACTTAGAAAATGGTGGTGTAATTGCCAAACACAATATGTTGAATTGAGTTAAGTTTGTATGTGACATTACTTAGTCTGTATTATGTGCATAACTTATTTTGTGTGTGATGATACTTATAAATGGTGGTAAATAAGGATCCAAACGCTGTCTCAATTCCACTCAAACGCTGCCTTAAGAGCTATTAAATGAAGAATGATGTGGCAAAATGTAGGCCACTTAAAACTCACAACAAGAACTGCATAGGAATCTCACAGCAGAGGATTTGCGCCCGTTAAAGAAGACCTCTAGGCTCTGTTACCGCTTTGCATGCTTGGCAGGGTCTCGGCTCATTTAATTGTGAGCTCAGGTCTGGTTCACTTTGATTTTGAGATGACTCATTTGAAACTGACTTGATTTTTAAGTATTTTTAAGTCTTTCAAATTTTTATATAATCTCTCTTTTTGATGTATACGACTTTTTAGAACATAAATTCATTATTTTAAGACAGCCTTTTTTTTGAGATATTTCAAATCTGATTTTCTATTTTTGTTTTGAGAGTGCACACATATATACAAGACTGATATAATAGTGTTGTTCTCTATCTCATTAGAATTTGAGCATAATTGAAGATTCAGAAATTTCAAAAAACAGATCTAATTCTTCTACATTAAATTCAGATTCAAATAAAAATAATTTCATATCACACTTTGGAGAGATTGAGGTGCTTGTGAAGTATTGTTGATTTACCAGCAATCCTTGTATATAGTTTGCACCATAAATCTGAAGTCAAAACTGTTGAACGGAAAGTCACAAAGTCAGAGACATTCAACAGATTGAATCTTGGTAGGGCCACGGGATGTGAGCCTGAGTCAAAATTCAGTGTATTTTGCTTCATACATAGTAGATCATTTGCGCTCTGAACAGTGCAAAAACCCTCGATGTTTTTCAATTGATTTCCTCGCTAAAATCCTACTGTCATCTTTCTAACTTTACTTGCTTTACTTTTCAATATTTATATATGTGATTGTGAATATTTAATTAATCATATAGGTCATTTAGGGATTTAATTAATTACTTTCGCACCGCATAACTCACAAAGTGTTCCAAGACCGGCTTGGTCGGGGAGCTTTTGCAATCACATGGTGTGTACAACAGTACCTGTCACGACAAAGTAATATTCATTAGCATTGCTTAACTATTGAGAGTTCATTTTTTCCATTTGCAAGTGATCAAAAAGTAAAGAAACCGCTCCACTGTATTGCTTAAATCAGAGACTCTGAATGTCAATTTGAAGCCCGCCTCTGAAAGTATCCTGGGCAACCTGTTCTGCCTATAAGGACACAAAGAAGCACTATATTAAAATTCTATCAAATAAAACCCATAATCATAAAAAAAAGAAGAATTTACATAATCGCTCAACTTTTCTGGCTAAGAAACCGATGTCAAACAAAAATGGAAGGACCAAAACAAAACAAAACAAAACAAAAAAATGTCCTATGTACTTGTAAATGACCAAGGAATCAAAGCAATATAAGGACTCGTAGGCATCATCAAATAAATTGTAGAACTTCCCCCATATGGCGAAAATAAACCAACACAATAGTATGAGAAGCAAGCATTATTACAACTTACATTAGTTCGCTCTAACTGAAGATAAGCCTCAATAGCATCACCAGCCCTCTCAAATATTTCAAGTAACTGTAGCACATGTATGTATCATTGCCTCCTTAAACTTTTTACAGATTCGAGCCAAATCTCTGTGTGTTCCTTTTTGTACGTACAGTAATTTATGAGTGTCCCAAGTTCAAGGCGGATGCATTGGTCCAATGTCATCCATCCAGTTTGATAAAATGTAATTGGATCCTCCTCAACCATTTTCCGATCTACCATTAGTAGAACAGCAAGCTCAATGAGTTTGACATCCCTGGCAAAATAGCAAATTACCTCCTTGATCCCTTCTGTATTATATGCGCAAGCAACCTGTTGGTTTCCAATGCTTCTTTCTGCCACAAGCGTTAAGTAAACCAAACAAGATTAAACAATCCTTTGAACATTGCTCTGTACTTCAACTCACTCATCTGTAACCAAAATGTATCCTACACGACCCACAAATGATTATTAGTGAAGAACTAACCATTTTTTAAGCAAATGCTTGAAAACTCAGTCTGTACGAGTTTACATTTTGATCCTAACAAAAGATTAATTGAGTACACATACATCAATCCACGAGACTTAATTTGAACAAAAGGAGAGAATACATTCAAGTCGTCATCTAGTCGCAATGAACTGCAATGTTGTGCTAGAAGACTAGAAATTTCATGAATTCAAAAAAGGGGAGAGCGTACATTCATGTCACGGTGAGCTCCATTGTTGAAGAACGAATGCATGCAAATTACATGCAAAACAAAGAACACACACAAGTCCTTGTTTAAATGGGAAAACTACTAATTTTCTTGATAAGCCGCATTAAAATGGCTCCATCAGATGCTTGATCACACGCCTTCAAGAAAGAAGCTTGTAAACAATTATCCTCTTCCCACCAGATTTCAAGGCTTCACTTCACCGCATCAAACTGTGCCCGAAAGAAAAGGCAATCCAAACTACAAAATTAAATTCATAGGGTTACGAACAAAAAGCATTAGTTAGTGTATCCATGTGTGTGCTTGTATTGTAGATGCAGAGGACTAGAGGAGAGAGATTAGCTTCAAATTCTCAAGGATATGAAAGTAATCCATACAGTGGCTCAGTACCGTCAATGGGAACTGTAAGTTACATAAAACATTAATCAAGTTGATTAGGCAGAAAACAAACTTGTGAATCCATTACAAGATTAATCAAAATGCTTGGTGGACAATGGAAGACATATATTACATAGAAGCCTCATCAAATATCTGGTTCAAAAGAATTTCAGCTCTACCACACACTGTATGTTAGAGAAGTACATTATACTTATAATAAATACTTGCTTTAAGAATTTGTTTCTAAATAAAAAATACAAACTTCCTGAATGTATTTTTCAACTCCTATTATGAATGTCAGCATTCCATTCCCCCATGGCAAACACATCATCGAACTTTCAATCAAAATGAAAACACCATCACCAATCAAAACAAGGAAACAGAAAAAGGGAAAATGAAAAATGAAAATTATATCTCAAGCATTACAGATTGTAGCTTATTACATACAATGGTAAGTGAGTAGGAGTAGAATCATTTCAAGAAAACCTATTTGACATGCCTTTACCATAGTTGTGTTTTAGGTTCCCCAATTTCTTTTTTGATTCCGTACTGGATGATTTATTATTTTTTTTTTTCATCTTTAGATATTTTGTATTTTCACCCTCCTACAATTTCAATACATTATGTAAAAAAATCACAGCTCTTCCTACAAACACAAAAAATCCATGTCATATGACTTGCACAAATAAAAAATAAAAAATTTCATGCCACATAAAATGGTGATTTTATTTTACCCAAATCTACAATTGGATCATTAAATATTTGGAAAGTACCATGGCGAATGGACTAAGCCTGCTCTTATTATTGTCTGCAACACCACTTGACTACATGGCAACTTTTATAAAGCATAAATCAAAGTTTTTTTTTTTTTCCCTAGTTGGTACTCACACACATATACCTCCACTGAAGCTCGAACCCCTGACCTCTCTTTGAGAACTAGGAGCTTGGTACCGCTAGGCCACTGGCCTGTTGGTTAAATCAAAGTTTAAAAATCTAAACCTTTCCCTTCTTCCCTTTTTGATAACTAAGTAAAAAATATAAACATTTCTTAGAACTGTAACAAACTCAAGTGCTCAAATACAAGTCAAATTATAAATCTAGCATTCGTTATAAACTACTGTAATAACAACTTTAGTGCTCTTGGTTCTATAGGAATTGTAAGAGAGTAATTTGGGCTTTCCTTCCCGGCACATTATGATCCAAGAGAGACAGATAAATAATCCAAGGGGGTTGTTTGGAGTTCAAAATTTGGTTCTATATTTTCAACTTATTACGAATCCAAATTGTTTATGTAGCATTTAATGACTTCATTTTCTTCTTTTCGTAACATTTAAAATGAGTTTGTTCCATAATGATAAATGAATTCTCTTCCTCCAATCTTTTCTACTACATGTCATTTCACCTACTATATGTAAGTTTTTTAAGTCATTTTTAATAACCTCATCCGATGTTATCTTTGGTCGCCCTCTCTTCTCTTACTTTCTATCACAACTAATCTCTCTTGTTTGACCGGTACGTCTCCAAGTATCCGATGTATGCGTCCAAACCATCTAAGCCTACCCTCTCTCATTTTCTCACCCATGCGTGTTACACCTAATTTCTCTCTCACACTTTCATTAATGAATCAACTAGTTCTTTGTAAAAATTCTATATATCACTTATATTTCTAAATTAGAATAATTATGATTGATAAAATAAATAATCCATTTTGCATGGGACAAACATGGGCCCTCTGTTCATCACCAACTCAAAATGGAAACATAAATTCTTCAACAACTGGCTATGCAACTGTCTGTGCAGCCTTCAATATTTGTTCAAGATTTCCCATGATGAAGCAAAGATCAGAAGAGAGAGATGGGCAGAGAGATGCACATGGACATACACATTTATATTATATGCTTGTGTTCAACATCCATTACATGCAACAACAGTAAGAGTTGAGAGCAGTAATGATTCGAGACAGTAAATGAAGCTTACTTCTAAGGATGCACTCACTCGTCATGCCCAAAAGCTGCATACAATTTGTCAATGATTTGCTGGGATTGCACTAGTACAGACCAATTAAGATTATGCTCGAACAATCAATGGTGGCACCATGGCTGTCAAGCAGGACCCAAAGAGAATGGCCATTAACATCATCATTGAGGCTATCGTAAATGTATTCAGCAGCTTATGATGAATCAATCTAAGAAATTATATTCATGATTATCTTAACGAGAATATGATTCTGAAACCAGAAAATGGAAATAAACAGTTATGTTTACATACCAACAGCCAGTGGCCTAGCGGTAACAAGCTCCTACTTCTCAAAGGGAGGTCAGGGGTTCGAGCCTCAGTGGAGGCATATGTGTGTGAGTACCAATTAGGAAAAAAAAAATATGTTTACATTATGTCTCCTACTGATGACCCTAAAACTGCCATGTTGAGTTCCTTACTGCAAGTAAGCAATCCGCCAAGTAACATGCACAACTCTTCTATCTTCTCTTGCCAATTACTTCTATTATTTTTGTTTGAAGAACTCAGCCCACTGTTTTGGAGCAGATGGGTGAATAACTGATATGCGATGTACGAAATTTTTCTCACTAGTTGCAATTATGCTCGCAAGGGAGTAATTTTTTGCACAAAAACCCTTTTCCAAAAGCCACATATGGAAATAGTATCTGGGCTTAATTCTTTTCTCTAAATCATAACACAGAAAGGCAGGAAATTCATCAAGTAACTGCAAAGATGATCCCACATCCTGGCAAAGGAAGTTCAATTTCTGTTCAAGAATTTCTGCCTTTTGGTTTAGAATCTTAGGTGACAGGCTTAACATCTTAGAAAGTTTTGAGAATTCAATCCCATTACGCAGAAGGCAATCAAAGCGTTCCTGCAGTTCGCCACCATTGCCGTTTACCCGATCTAGGACTTTTATGATAAATTTATTCTCTCCAAACCCGACACCGTGCAAGAAATTCAACTTGGTTAGGTAGTGATTTCGGTTTCTTGAAGATTCTATTTTATCCAAACGAGCTTTAAAATCACCATCCAAGTCTTCGTCAAACTTACAACCATCATAGCTACCTAACAAAAGATGATTCCCATTTTTCATCTTATTGAAGAACCATTCTTCTAGATCCAATGCTCTCATCACATGAGGCAAATTAACCATTTTGTGTCTTCCTACAACGTGTGGATACTTTTGAGCAATAGATTTTAACTCTTCTGTTTTCATTCCACAGTGTTTTAGGAACCCCAACACTGAAATCACCCGATTCTCCAAATCAAAACCTAAAATTTCTGGTCTCTCAAGAAGGAACAAGGCAACCTCCTCCTTCCCCACACACAACCTACAAAAGAAATCCACCTTTCTGATCAAATCTTCCTCCGAGTATTCCATAAAAATGCTTTTGTTAATACCCATCAGTTCCCCCATCTTCCCTTTCTCACAATCTAAGTCATAAAACACCCGAATTTTCCTACATATGTCATACCAAGCATCCAGATTACACTCCACATAACTCATCAAATCAAAATCAATAAGAACCCTTTTCAAATCATCAAGAAACATGGCATATTTCCAGCCCAGTTGACACTCAGCACTTAACACCCGAGGGAAAACCAAGCAAATAGCAATTATCAGTTCAGTTTTAAACCCGTAATCTTTTAACCCTCTAAGCTTTCTACTCAACTCTGTAGAATCCATACCAAAAATCGACTTCTCTTCCTTATACAACTCTCCCAACCTGTTCCAAGGAAACCCAAAACCGGAAAGAGCGTATGCCGCATTCAAAGTCCGCAAATCTTCCGATAAAAAGAACTTGTTCGCAGGCAAAAAACCATTAACTTCCTTATAATGAATGCCTATACTTTCATAGAAAAATTCAAATTCGTTAATGGGGTGGTACCTGAGGAACCTCTGGAACGATCCAAGAAACGTGGCCCGCGATGAATAGACTTTGGCAATGATGTTGACGAGGGAGAATGTGGAGTTCTTGCCAATGTGCTCGGCGAATGTGTAGGGTAAGTACCTGGTGTTGTGGAGGTAGTCCGTGAGGGCCTGTTGAGCGTCTTGGATGACTTCGCGTCTCCTGTTTCTTATTTTGGAGAGGCTTGGCAGTTGTGAGATCTTGGACGCAGAGGAGAAGTGCCGTGAAACAACGGTGTATAGGAACCAACTGCTGCTGCTGGTGGCGGCGGCGGAGGCGCGAAGGAGGTGCATTGTCTGGTTTTGGGTTCTAGGGTTTCAATGTATGGTTTCAGTAATTGGGGTTTGGACGTTTGACCGGTTTGTGATTGGTGTGAGAATTGACCGGTTTTACAAAACTGAAGGCTGAAGCCGTGAAGCGTTGGACAATTTAATCAAACTCAATCCAGAGCTCTTAATGAATTCACGCACGATGTTGGAACTTGGCCGGGTTGGGTGGCTAACAGTAACAAGTCCAAACTTGGCCGGGTTGGGTGGCCCACACCAAACTTGCGTTGTTCAATCCGTACCAAGTCCAAGTTTTCATGAATTCATTACATCTCCACTTGGCCGTGCAATTTTTTTTTTTTTTTTTCAAGTCATCTCAAATTCTTTCCTTCTATGTTTTTTCTTTTCTTTTTTTATTTTTATTTTTTTATTACTATATATATCATATTCATATATATATATATATAAACACCCATAAATCAAAAAAGATAGAAGAAAGGTTTAAAGAGGTAATTTTATTTCAAAAAAATTACATTTTTAGAGTCCATAAATAAGTAATTAATAAATTTAAAAGTAAATGCGCGATTGGTTAAATGATAAAGCAATTGAATACCCACTGTAACTATTAAATCATCTATGTAGGGTATAACATTAAAAAATAAATAAGTAAAATTATACTATTTTCTTGTATGTTAGGTTCGTTTGTAAAACTAAAACTTAATCTCAGATTCTGTGCAAATTAAATTGGAACTCTAAAGTTTAAATTTAATTTCATCTCATAGTCTTAAGGTAAGTTACATAAAGAACAAACGTGAAAGCGACAAAATTAAGTTAGAAATAGTAAGAATTTGAGTGAAAACAACACAGGTTGAGAATGATTGTGTTACTTCGGCCTCAAGTATCTTACCCATTCCAACAAATTTTTCGGACTGGAATCGAGTTGCTCAAATTAGACCCACCCAAGTCCCAGCCTTAGTTGGAACAAGAAATCTTCTCTCTTTCTTTTTTTAGCTTTGAGTAAGGGTTAGGTTTTTGTGTAAAGGCATGAGTAACTTGAACTTAATTAAATAAATTAACTGAAGCAAGATTAAGTATATTGTCTTAGTTCAAACATAAATAAATAAATGTTTGGATAATTAAAATTATTAGTGGTTTGGTTGGGCTCGAGTATGAGTTGAGATATTTAGACATTGAATTGGCCTTTAGTCATCTTCTGCACCATAAAATTAGAGTTTTAGAATTATAATTGATATAATTAGATAAATTTTAGTTCATTTTTTTTGTAACTTTGAACCAATATTTTTTTATATTTCACTAATTTTAATTTTAAAACTTTAATTTTATGCAACCAAATATAGTTTAAAATTTAATTTATTAATAATTCACCCAAATCATCAAAAAGTTAAAACTCAAATTATATAACAATCAATCCACGAACTGCTAAATATTTTTATATTATAAGTAATAAAATATATATATATATAGTTTTAGGGTTGGATTGTTTCGAGAAGTCTATTTAAGCAAAACACAAAATGAAATTAAGTTGAACAATTTAATCCAAATTCATCGCCAACATTAAAAAAATAGTTGTTTATAAATGTCAAAATAAAGTTAAATTGGATTGAGTTTAAAGTGCAACAATTGGCAAAAAAAAAAAAAAAAAACTATAGAAAAATTATCTGATACCCAATACAGATAATGAATTTTATCGACTTTTTTTACATTTCAATTAAATTGTCCAACAAAATTTCTTTATCAGTGATTAATAATGAAATTTTTTCTTATTTTAAAGCGTTTAAATTAATAATAATAAAATAATTTTAATAATAATTATAAAAAATCATTTTATAATAATAATAATTATTATTAATTAATTAAATAAAAGTGCAAGGGTAAATTAGTTTTCTGTAGGTTGAGCTTGAGAACATCCACTTATACGCTGGTAAATAAGTTTTGTGTCTCTGGTTCTAGTTTCTTTTAAATTAACAAAAAAATGTAACTTGACGAAAATGGTGGGGTGCGCTGGGTGCACCCGAGTGGTTGGTTACAAACAAATTAAAGGAAAGTGACCATATACGTATCGCTTCCTTGTTCAGTCCACGCTCCCTCAATCCCTCACTCGACATCAATGGTTCAGCCACCAACGGGAGAGGATACCTACCGAACCGCGGCGGCGAAGCGGCCACGCGACGAGGGAGACGCGGCGGCTGCGTCGGGAGGAACTGGCATCGGCGCCCCGTCGCCGAAGCGGCAGGCGAAGTCGACGCAGGATGTCTTATTCAGAATTGTGGTCCCCTCAAGGCAGATCGGGAAGGTTATCGGCAAAGTAGGGTCGCGAATCCAGAGAATTCGAGAAGAGACCAAAGCCACCATCAAAATCGCCGATGCCGTTTCGGTGAGTGGCAAACATTTCCATTAATTACTTTTGTTTGGTTGACTTGAAAATATAGAAAAAATGAAGGTATTAATGTCTTCCATTTTAACAAGAAAGTTGTGCGAAAATAGAGGAGGAGGGATGGTTAGTTCTCTTTCGGAGGAATGAAAGAGAATCTACACAATAAGTTAACTGTTGCTTTATATTTAAAAATGTGCATACTTTTTTGTAGTTGACGAGAAAATGTGATAGAAGAGAAGAGTCTGAAAGATAAGAACTTTGAATATTAAACTCCCTTTTGGTTGTTGAGAAAATAAAAAAGAAAATTGGAAAAGAAGAATAAGATATCGCTTGTTTATTTTTCAGTGTATTTCTTTGTTTTTACTCAGTCAACTTGCATGCATAAGGTTTAAAAAAACTCACACATTTATAAGTAGATGTAACTTCTTTGGTTATGGAATGATGAAAAAAAGAGAAGGTACTGAAATTTGGAATATGAACTATTTGCCTGATTTATGTGAAAACGTTGGACAAGAAGTGAATTAAAAATCTAGAATTTAATGATTTCAGTTGTTTATGTTTCCCTAATACGAATGACTCAACTAAGTTAACTAATGAGGAAACAGTTGATCATCTTCTTTTGCATTACTCTGTGGCTTGGGATTGTTGGGTTTTGATGTTGGGTTAGTTCGGAGTTTGGTGGGTTATGCCCAGGCCTTCCAGAGGCTTGGAGAGGTTGTACAGTGGGGGCCCAAGGTGTGTTTGTGGTGTTTATGGCTTGAAAGAAATAGGAGATCCTTTGAAGTAAAGGAGACCCCTATTGCTGCGTTGAAGTTTTCCACTATTGAAACTCTTTTTTGTTGGGTTAAAGGAAGAAATTGTAAATCCATGGATGATATAGTTGATTTTTTGGACTTTTTGAGGGTTTAAAGGTCCTATTTGGCCTTGTGTAGCTTTTGAGGGATGTGTTCCCCTTTTGAACGCTTCTTAATACAATTTTACTTATCAGAAAAAAAGTTAAGTAGTTGCTTTGGGTCAGTTATCAGAAGTTGATTATGTGTTTCCAGCATAAAAAAATGTAGAATTTAAATTATATTTTATTTTCTTATGTTTCCTTGGAAACACAGCAAAACAAATTTAGTCAGGACCCAGGCCTGAAAACACCAAAAATGTCCATTTTTAGGAACTATCATGACACACAATCAATTGGGTTAGTGCAGTTGTTTTTTCCCCATCATCGAGCATGGGTTAATAGATTTTTGTATGATGGTATTTGATCACCATGGTTTCTGTTGAATTCACTAGCATATGTATAATTTATTTTTTGACAAGTATGATTTTATTTTATATTGAAACTGAGTTTGTGACATTCAGACAGTATTTTGAAAATTGAGATTAACACGTGGGATTGAAGTTGGGTATTTATAACTTTGTTTATGAGGTGCAAAATGATGAATATTGAATTTTTATAGATTTTAAAAATGGGGGGTGTTTACCCTGAGAAACTCTAGCTTTTCGGTCATCTGTCATCTTAATTTCATATCTTTATTAGCTCTTTTCTGGATGCTCTTGTACATGTGCACGGAGACAAACATGTCATATATTTGCTAGTAGAGATTATAATTGGGGTTTTATGTGACATCCTATAACCTCTTTCTACATTCTTGCGGTGAAATTCCCCTTGTCTCCTTATTTTATTTCCATAACTATTTTTGTTTTGTTTTCTGTCAAGAGTATTTAAGATCCCATTGCTCGGTGTAATGGTAAAAATTCAAACTAACAAGTGCAAGGACGTGAAGTTTGCGTCGGAGAGTTGCCACTTAGTGCAAAATGATGCCAAAAATGCCAAATGTTAGGTCTGCCACTGTTCTCCTCCTTTTAGCATCCTGTTTAGGAGGGACATAGATGGGGTAATGAGAAGCATTTATGAATTTTTTTCTTGACTAGAAGCATATAAACTTAACTCTAGAAAAAGGTCTTTAAATGGTATAACTCTGAATTTGGTGCAGTTCTATCAGTTGGCCTAGGAAGCAACTAGTCTTTGGCTAGAAAACCCTGAATTCATGTTTTTGTTCCTGTATCCTTTCTCTTTGATCATCTTCCCTGTAAGAATTTTGCAAATTGAAAATAGTGATATTTGCTAATGCCTTTTGCTGTTTCACAGCGGCACGAAGAGCGTGTAATCATTATAAGTTCTAAAGACAGCGACAAGAGGACTTCTGATGCAGAGAATGCCCTCCATCAAATAGCCAGTTTGGTCTTAAAGGTAATGTGCTCAATAATACTCAACTCAGGTTATAATATTACAAGGATGTCGTATGTGTCCTGGTTTTTTGTCCTCCAATGTCATAACCACCATTCTTTAGCAGTATGAGCTTGATGCATGTAAGGTTTTTTTTTTTTTTTTTTTTTTTCTCTCTCTTACTTTTTAAGGATAAAAAAGGGTGATGACTGATGAGGTTTGAATAACTCCTTCCATTATTTTCTCCTTTTGTCAGATAGAAAGGCTTATAGACTGGGGAAAGGGTTAGGATTGATGAGGTGTAAATATAGGGTTGGTTAGGGATGATTTAAACAGAGATGGGATCGGTTTCAAGTTTTGAACAGTACCCTTGAACTGCTATTAGAGGCTGCTTCTGTAATTTTTGGGTTCTATAGTTGAATGGTCAAAAAAGGGAATGATTATGGCTTTTCAAATAGGACTTTATATGTGAAAAGGCAGTTAAAACTGATATGATTTTGGGTATTAAATGGCTTAGAAACTTGCACAAAAATTAAGAAGAAGAAGAAGAAAGGTAGGAAAAGTTGAAAGAAGCTAGGCACCACACTTAGTTCTCCTTATGCCACAATTACAGCTAGAACCACACCACACAACCCCCAAGGAGCTTCAGAAGCCTCTAAAATGCCTATAGTTATGGGATGACTTATCAAAAAAAAATGCCTATAGTTATGGATGGATTTCATGTTTTTTTAAAGTACCCTTGAACTGCTATTAGGGACAGGTTCTGTACTTTCAGGTCTATGGTTCAATGGTTGAGAAGGGAATGATTCAATGTTTGTAAATGTCTATTCAAATTCAAGAAATATGGGCCTACTTGCCATCCACGCCAGAACAATGAGTTTTCCACTGGCCCTTTGGGAAATCCTCAGGCTCTAGCAAAAGGCAAAACTTGGAATTTTTTTTTTTTTTTTTGGACTTTTTTTCTATGACATTATATACTTGTTTGAGGATCGAACTTTGTAGTGGTCGACCGATGAAATGACCTTTTGTTTCTCTGCTTGCATATAGGATGACGTTGGCAATATCGAGCCACTAAATGTTGGGGCAGGACACATGGCTGCGAATACAATAAGGCTCTTGATTGCTGGTTCCCAAGCAGGTTCTTTGATTGGAATATCTGGTCAAAACATTGAGAAACTGAGGAATTTCTCTGGTGCCATCATCACTGTTCTCGCTCAACATCAGTTACCTTTTTGTGCATCTGCTCATGAATCTGATCGAGTGGTACAGGTGTGTGCTTGCTGTTATTCACAAACTGAAACAAAATTTGAAGTTACAAGTTTTAATGTTTATCCTTTTCTTTTTTATGCTTGTTCTGCCTTCGTAATTTCGTGGGACTGGATGATTCAATAGAGTTTTAATTGAAGAACCGATGAAAGATACTGATTTTTATTAGAAACCACTGGAATTAGTGCCAGGTTTCATGGAAAATGAGGCAGTGATATGAATGCCACTGGACAAATAAGTTAGAACAAGGAATGACAGGCCTGCACATGCAAGTTGCTTGAACTGTGGCTTAAATTACACAATGAAGTTTAATATTTTGACATGGTTTATGTAGACTGATATTATTCATAATTTAAAGTTGTAATTGCAGATGAAATTGTTCCTTTTTGATAAGTAATAGATGTCCGTAGAGCTTAAGAACACAGAGTGTATAGAGGAGTTCACCTTTAGCCCTAAACTATTTACAAAAAACTTGTCTCCCAAAACAATCCATAAATGTAGTGAAGATTTACTTATCAAAAAAATAAAAAATGCAGTGAAGATCAAAAGTTAAGAGATACTGAAAAGTGAATATTTTCGTTATTTAGACTATTATTCACAATGAGTGAGAAATTTGAGATGACATTAATCATATAATTAAAGTAGGATGGGTTAAATGGAGGAATGCTTTTGGAATATTATGTGACTCACTTGCACCTCTAAAATTGAAAGGTAAAGTATACTAGTATGAAATGACTATTATACCAGGCTGCCAACCATAGTTTATGGGGTAGAATATGTGACGACTAAGAAACCAAATGTTGTTCAGATGAGCGTAGCTGAATCCAGTGTTGGGATGAATTAAATGAACACATTTGTGGGATGATGGAAGTAGTTCCAATTGGAGACAAAATCAGAGAAAATCAATTAAAATGGTTTGTCAATGTGCAACAAAAACCAATAATTGAACCAATGGGGAAGAATGATGTGGTGTGCATTGAGTTGTTGTTGATCTAGTCGAGTGAAGTGCTAGAGAATGGAAAGACTCCAAAATTAACTAAGTTGAGATAGCAAGGAAAGTTATGATATCACGCGATGTGTTTAACTTTATGGCCCTAGATGGAGTAGAATGGCAAAAGGATTCATGTAGCTTAACTTGGATAGTTGAAAAAAGGCTTTGTTCAGTTGAGTATGAATTTTTATTATTATTTATTTAGTCAACCCCTTCTCTTGTGATCCTCTATTTCTCCAAGAAACTTCTATACCAGCTTTTCCCATTTGAAGAAAAAAGAGGGGAAAGAGAGTAATATTTCATCCATCGCTCCTTATAAAGAAAGCTGATGACTTTATAAAGATAATTAATTGGCTTGAATGGTGTAAAGAAAATAAATGGTCAGAGACAGGTAAGATGAGTAGTGAAAGTTGTGAAACTATTAAATATTTCATGTTGTAGTAACACGGTACATCTTTTTTTTTTTCTTCTTAATTTACAATAATAGTATACATATTTTTTGTAGCCAATTCCAAATAGTTGGGAAGATGCTTATAGAGTTGAATCAGATGATTTTGAAATATTTCAATCGGTCTCGCTGAGTATTGAAGAGTTATAACAGGATAGGAGTTCTGGTGAAATATATAGTCAAAATTACATAAAACTGTCTTTTCAATTACCACAAATTCCTTATCATAAAAATTACAGCAAAATTGAAAGTTTTAGTAGTTCCATGGAAATATTCAAACCAGAACCATGCTCGTTTGAAATTTTTTATTTGTTGCAATTTGTGGAGTTGTCAGGCCTTTCCTGAGCCTTGACTCTTTCTGTTGCATCATACCTCATGTATTGGTACTAAGTTGCAAAAAGAGAAAAAGAGCTTGCTGATTGCTTGTGGCAGGATGTCTAAGGAAGGTTTAGATGAACAAGGATGTTGAACGGTTGATGCGATTGAACTTAAATTAGAAGCTTTGAATGAACTACTATTGAAGGACCCCCTTAGATGACCAGAAAAAAATAGGTAGAATTATAAAGAGTAGCATAGTCTAGGAGTTAGAGAATACTGGGTGGCAAAATGGTGTGAGTTAATTATTGCATTAATGATGAGGTGTTTCTGCCGGTAATCTCTGTATATTATTAATTGAATGTCAAATTTCGATTAATAACTGATTTTTTGAATTTGTTTTGAATGTATTTTTTATTTTCTTTATTGTACTTTAGTAGTCTGCTTATTTTGATGCTGAGAAATGATTATAATTTGTATTAAACTCAGATATCAGGCGATGTTCCTGCAGTGCTGAAGGCTTTATCAGAGATTGGATATCAACTAAGGTCCAAGTTAATTTTTTTATTGACACCAGTTGCTACTTTTATGTCTTTTTTCTTTAATCTACCATTTTAGTTTCTTTACTAATTTGACTATCAATTCGATTTGTCTAGAGATAACCCACCTAATCAAGTAATTTCCATCAACCCGACTTATAATCTTGGTTTCAATCGACCCCCTCAACAATATGTAGACCCGAATTCAGGTTATTTAATGCTTTTCAGATCATATTGTTTCAATTTTCAAATTGCCGATCTGCTGTTGTAGCAAATTTTTGATATTTTTTTTCTCATAACGGCGTCATCTTTAGGACAACCAATCTTGCAGCTGATTATGTAACTCTGGAGATGTTGATTTCTGAAACATTGGTTGGTGGCTTGATTGGGAGGTGTGGCTCCAACATATCAAGGATCAGAAGTGAGTCTGGAGCTACGATCAAGGTATGCTGAGCTTTAATTTATAAGCTGCAAGTTTGCCGAATTAAGAGTTGTTCTTATTAAGGATTCTTATCGTACAAAAAAGTAGTTCTTGTATAGCTATATATTTCTTGCAATTCTGCAAGTAAAACCTCAGAGGGTTGGCTAGTATTGAATTGTGTGAATTGATCATCCCAACCATCTCTCTATTGTTTAGACTGCCATGGATTTGTAAATTGCACTGTGCTGGCAGAAGGATAACTTCTTTTTCTGTATGAAATATAATAAAATTTAGAATTCTACTGCTTTTCCTGCCAACAATATTGTGCAAATTTTATGTATTTACACTTTGCTTCCGCAAAATCTAAGATTTCAATGTTTTGCGGCATCTTACACGGATGCAGTTGTGGTGTCATGGACGTGGGTGTAGTAGTATTTGCTGTTTTGTTGCCAATCTTTTTTTACGTACACCTTGGTTTAAGCAAACTGATAGACAAGTTTTTAATTCCTGAATCTAGTAAAAACATATTTTACATAATGTTTAATGGATTTTGTTTAATATTTAAGGTTTTGACATGAATAACGGCCTATAAATTAAATTTTAAGTTGCTGTGGAGAGTAAAAGCTTACAATTTTGTAATTTTCACTAATTTTATGGCCACAAATGCATTTGATGTTGTATTGTTGATTGTTTATAGTATTCTCTCACACTTGGTTAGTTGGTTATAATGTGGTCATCATGAAGATCATGTTTGTTGGATGTATGCATGAAATTGAAAAAATTGATGTACAATAGAAGTTCATCTCTTCTCAATAGTTCTAAGATATTATATAATGTGAGTAACAAGTTTTCCAAAAGTTTTGGTAAACTTTAAGGGGGTTTCAGCGAGTTTCAATTGTTTCCAATTCAATTGAGGTTTAATAATCACTTACGAACTTTTGGTTCTTATTTGTCATTTCATTTTAGACTTTAAAATATTAGATTTCAAATGTTTTGATGTGGAAGTTTCAAAACATCACCTTGTTTAAGTTAATAGATTGGGATTTAAGGAACTTTTTAAGCAAATTGCAGTCTGAAGGTTGTTTTGACTCACATGATGACAATTCAACTCCATGAAGTAGTTAACCAGCGATCTTGGTGTAATGAATCATGTAAGATTCAACATAAAAGTTATATGGCTGGTTCTGAAATTTTTCCTTATGCTGAAATTTTGCCTTGATACTTAATTGTGCTGTTATTTTCTGTATAGTTCCACACTTTTTGTCTGCAACATGTTTTTCTCTACAAAAACAATCTGTTGTCCTTCAAACTTGTTCACCTTTTTATTTTATATATTTTTATTTTTGGGGTGCAGGTTCATGGTGGGAAGGGTGAACAAAAAGAAAGGCAAATCCATCTCGGTGGTAGTGCTCAACAGGTAATCCACCAAGTGTAATTTGCTTAGTTCTGGTGGCAAAGACATCCCGACGGACAGTGTGGAGATGTAGGTTGGGTATTATAACAGCTTGCCCTGTTCTTATGGGGAATGGTCCTGAGGAAAGTGAAAAAAGGAAATGAGAAACTTGTTAGAATCTTGAAATTTGGAAATCTAATAGTTCAGAGTAAAAGTTTTTATAGTGTTGTTAGTTAAGCTTTATGGTAAAATCCGTCAGCTGAAAGGAAATTAATCATTGATCTGAAAGTTAATTTAAAGTAGTCTGGTTACTAGCACTTAAAGATTTTGCTTCAAAGATTTAGATGCTGACTTGTTTTGCAAGAACATCTGGATTTTATTTCTTAAGGACTACATATTTTGAAATTTGTGGATGCTTAACAGGTTTCTTTAGCAAAGCAGAGAATTGATGAATATATACATTCCCAGTTGGTACAACAAGCTGGTACTCATCAGTCGATGTAAGTTTTATGCCTTTGAATGTCATATTTTCCTTTTGTAGTTGCGAAGGTTTATTAGCTTGTAATATTTTCTTGGAAAGGGAACCTTCTAAGTTTAAAAAAATTAATGGAAATATTTGAATCCAAGCTTTAGGATGAAAAGTGAGAATGGATACATATTTCTTATTCCAACATTAGTCAATTACCATGTTGCAAGACATCGATTCACCATTCTACATAATAATACAATAAAAACTTGTGGCATTAGAAATTCTAATAGAAGAATATCCAAATTACTTTTCCCATGTACTTGTTTGTATCAACAGGCGTTCTAAATTACTTGACATTTTGAATACTACCTTTCTTCCTCCCATGTACTTGTTTGTATCAACAGGCGTTCTAAATTACTTGACATTTTGAATACTACCGTTCTTCCTCATCCCCCCCCCCCCCCCCCCCCCCCCCCCCCCGAACTTCTAGTTCTTTGTGCAAGTTTGCCATCAAAACAATGTCCAGATCAAAAATTTTGATTTTCTTTGGTGAAAATTAAAGGCAATTTTTGTTGTTTTTAGTACCTTGCTTAAGAGCTATCCCCTTTGTGTGTGCTTGTGTGTGTGTGTGAGAGAGAGAGAGAGAGAAAGAGAGCCCCCTTTTGATGAATTGTGTGTTGTATCAAGATACAATTTAGAGAAAAGAAAAGATGATGAAAAGTCATGATACGTGGCTTATAATAATCAATGCCCGGTGGTGATGGTATTTTTTTCAGCTCAAAGGTGGGCATTAGCATACTCTAGTTCTGTGTTTACATGAATATGTGTATGTTTGTTGTATTCACAAGTCTAGGTGAAATATCTATGTTTGTGTCCGAGAAGTATCAGTATTGAGCACACTGCTTTGACACATACATGCTTAAAATTAGATCAATAACCTCCCATAAAACGGATTTTGATATCATCTACTAGGATGATGAGTGGAGGTATGGACACAACTTTGCTCTCAATTGACCTATAAATGGGACTCATACGCTGATCTTGGTCTTTGTGTTTATGGGTACTTTATTCTTGGAATGCAGAAATTTCAATATAATTAAGGGTTAAGTGCATTAAACCCTCCTAGACTTTTTTTTCTCTCTCAGAAAACCCCCCTGAACTATCAAAAAGACACTTAACCCCCCAAACTATTCTATTAGTTGCAAACTATTAGTTACCTTCCAAAATTTAACGCCTAGGAAGCACGTGACATAGACTGATAGACGTGATTAAGCAAAATTTTAGAATGGCAAAAATAACCTTATGACTATTAAATAAATATTATATAGAAACAATGTATATATACATTACATAGTTGTTAAAGGCTCAAGGCGCACAAAAGCTCAAATGCCTCCTGGAGCCTGAGGCGCAAGGCGCAAGGCGAGGCGCGCGCGAGCCCGACTGAAGCAAGGCGCACGTTGGAAAAAAAAAAAACAAAACTCACCCAATAAAGTATTAAAGATGCAATAGTATATACAAAGATGTAAAAGTCAACTAAATGAATTACTTAAGTTAAATATTCAATATAAAGATGCCAAAACCAATTAAATCAAGTACTTGAGTTCAAAACAGTGAATAATCAAACATATTAACATAAAGATGCGAAAGTCAACTAAGGAGAAGTATAAGATAAAACTAAAACAAACATAAACATCATTTCTTCCTAAGAAGACAACACCAATGAATCTAAATATCATCCTCGTCATCAATAAGCATAACATCATTTTGATCGTCACTAAATGATTCATAATTCTCAGGATCCTCTTCTATCTCATCTGAATCATCCTCATCCTCATCCACAAGTCGAACTGAAGAACTTCCTGCTCCCTTTGTTGGTAACCGTGAACTAGAACTAGATTTTGATCTAGTAGACCGTTGCGGCCTGCTAGCCTCTCCAATACCAGCAAAATTAGCAACATCACCCCATGTCAAGGAATCATCTTCATAGACTAGATCATGTTCTGCATCAGAATCATCCATCCTCCCCGTTAACCACTCGTTGCTCTCATCAATGTCATTGAGTAAAATGGGATCAAGAATGTCACGCATATTATATCGACGCCTCAATGCTCTATTATATTTGATGAACACTAAATCATTCAAAGTTGTTTGAGCGAGCCTATTTCTTTTCTTGTTATGAAGCTGCAATAAATTCAACCTCAACTAGTAAGTATAAAAAATTAAAATTTTAACTTTCAACAATTAAATTACAAAGCTAGTTAGTAGATAGTATATACTTACATGCTCAAACACGCTCCAATTTCGTTCACAACCAGAAGAACTGCAAGTAAGGCTTAAAACCTTTATAGCAAACTTTTGGAGAAGTTTTGTTGACTTGCCATAAGCTTCCCACCAATTAGCTATTAAAAAAAATTAATAATGATGTTTAGCAACTTTAGCTTCATCTTTCTATCGACTCTATTGTCAAAATAATTTTAACACTTAGCTATACTGACTTAATATACTTTACCACTTTACCTGGTCCTCGTGTATTTCTCTGTCTAATAGCAAAGGGATTACCAAAGAGGCCCTCAGCTTTAGAATATAAGGACAGCTCCTCAGTAATTTTGTCTTGGTCTTTGATATCTGGGATTAACCTTGCAATGCATGCATACAAACCCTTTGCAATCTCTTCATCTTCTTCAATTTTCGGATTTGAATAAAAGTATTCTGGGTTCAAATAATAACCTGCTGCATGCAAGGGGCAATGAAGTTGAACATTCCACCTCTTATCAATTATTTCAAAGATATCCTTGTATTTGTCTTCTACTTCCCCAAATGATTTTGCAATGGCTTCTTTAGCCCTATCCATAGCCGCATAAATGTATCCCATGGGAGGCTTTTTCTCGCCATCAACTAATCTCAAAACCGGAATAAGAGGACCGGAAACCTTAAGGCTAAAGACAATGTTGTTCCAAAAGGAAGGCATCAAAACATAAGAAGCAACTCTTTTACCGGCTTCCTCTTTCGTCCATTTACTACGATTCCATTCTTCTGAAGTAAACATCTTTCTCAAGTTATTCTTTTGCTTGTGAATACTTGATAATGTGATGAAACATGTAGCAAATCGAGTCTTAGCGGGCCTAAGCAACTCCTTTTTATGAGTAAAGTTCCTCATAATGTTCAACAACTTTGGATGCATATAGATATAACTATTCAACTCCACCGCCCTCTGCATTGTTCTGGAGATGGACGGTATTTTCCCAATGTCTTCTAACATCAAGTCTAAGCAATGAGCAGCACATGGTGTCCAATACAAATATGGGTGTTCTTTCTCTAACATCCTCCCTATTTGAAACCAAACGGAAAAAAGAAAAAATGATATAAATTATATATTAATCAAAAAAGATTTAAATTATATATTTGTAAATATTTATCAAAAAAAAAATTATATATTTGTAAAGAATTTACATACTCTTGAAGTTATAAACATTGAACATTCTTACCGGCAGACTTATTGCTTGATTCACTATCTGTGACGACTTAAACGACATTTGCTACTCCAATGCGGTTCACAAATTTATTAAGTAAGTCAAACATCTTTGCACCATCCTTTGAAAAAGAAGAAGTATCTATCGATTCAATAAACATGGTTCCCCTTGGACTATTTACTAGGAAATCTGCCATTAATGAGCATCCAAATTTTGACCACTCCTCTCTGTGGTCATTCATCAAAGCATTGGTATTATCCAATTCCTTCCTAAGCAAAGGAACTCTCACCTCGTGATAACTAGGTGGTTTCATGCCAGGACCATATTGTCCAATTACTTCAACAACCTCGGCAAAGCTATCATACTTAACAGCATTGAATGCAATTCCTGCATCATACATCCACCTTGCAAAAGCAGCACACGCTCTTCCTCTCAACTCTTTCTTGCATGCATCATTAATGGTTGTCTGTTTTCCTCCCTCCTTTCTTTTTTGTACCACAATTTCCGGTCTGGGAATGAAATATAAATCAATCGGTCCTTTTTGCTTTTGCATCTTTGAGGAATTGACACTAGCACTGCCACTACCTGCACTAGTTACCCTTTTTCCCCGATTGTTAGCTTCCATAACATCATCCTCATCGTCTCCATCAAGGAAATTAATTTCATCACTAGGTAATAAATTCATTTGCTCTTTTTCTTCCTTTTTCTTACTCATGTACTCTTTGATTTCTTCTCTAACATTAGATGGGCATCTTGTGCATGCACTCACATTTCTATACCCTCCAGCTAAGTGTTGCTTAGCCCGATAAATACCTCCTTTTGTAACTTTTGCACAAAAGTTACAAGTGATGGAATTTGTATCTTTCGGATTCTCCAAATGTGAGTAATTCCATGCCGGATCCTTTCTTGAACCATCACTAGGCATCTTTTAAAGTACAAACTACAATCAAATTCAAGATAACAAAATAATAACATGATTAGCATCATGTAATCAGTGTCTACAACAACTCTGACAAAAAAAAAAAAAAAAAAATTACAGAGCTTCAAAGAATCAAAGGCATATATGGACACTGCATGATAAATTCTATATGAGATTTATCAACTATATGAGATGTAATATATATGCATATATGGACTGCATGATACCATATAGGCATATACCAACTGATATGTATACTACAATTTATTCCAGCAGCACAGAATTGTAAAGTTGTAAACTACAATTTATTCCAGCTCGGAATTGTAAAGTTGTAAACTACAATTTATTCTAGCAGCAGAGAATTGAAAAGTTGTAAACTACAATTTATTCCAGCACAGAAAGTTGTAAATTACAATTTATTCCAGCAACTCAGATTATAAAAAAATAAAAAACAAAAATAAAAGAAGAGGTTGAAGAGCAGAAGCAGAGAGAGCCGAGAAGAAGAATAGAAAGAAAAAAAAAATTTTAAAAAGAAGGTCAGAGAGAGCCGAGAAGAAGAAGAATAGAAAAAAAAAAAATTTTTAAAAAAAAAAGAAAAAAAAAAAAGAATGAAAGAGCTGAAAAAAATAAAAATAAAAATAATAAAATAAAAAAAAGAAAAGGAAAGGAAAAATAAATAAAAAGAGCCGAGAAGAAAAAAAATAATAAAGAAGAGCCGAGACTCGGCTCAAAGAAAAAAAATAAAATAAAAAAATAAAAAATAAAAAGCAAGACTCTAGACTTCTAGAGTCGAGGAGAGCCTAGAGAAGAGAACTGAAGAAAAGAAGAAGAAGAAAAAAAAAAAGAAAAAAGAAAAAAAAAAAAAAAACAGAGGAGAAGAAGAAGCAAGAAGGAGAGAAGAAGAAGCAAGGAGAAGAACTTACCGGCGCTTTGCAGATCCGGGCTTCGCAGACAGCAGATCCGACGAGCTTCCGGCTTGTACTTCTCTCTCTCTTACTCTCTTCTTCCCTTTTCCTTTTGCTTTTTGCTTCCGGCTTTTTTTTTTTTTTTTGACAACTGATAAAAGCTTAAAGTACAAAAGTGACTGTAACATATCTGAATATATCACATGGGTCTGTCACTCACACAAGTCACAACTCACAAGACTTACAACCAAAATAATCAAAAAAAAATCAAAAAAAAAAACTTTTCAAACAGGCGCGCCTGTAGCCCTGCGCCTAAGCCCCAAAAGCGCACGCCTATTACAAGGTCCTCGCCCTAAGCCTTTCAAGGCGCCAAGGTGGCGCCTGGAGGCGCCTGGCGCCTCAAGCGCGCGCCTTCGGCGCCTTTAACAACTATGATACATTACTCTCTTCCATTTCCATTTATTTATATATATATATATATATATATATATATATATATATCGCTGTCCTCTCTCTCTCCAACTACCTTTATCATTTGTCCATGGCCAACACCACCACAAAGATGCTTCTTCCCTCAGAACCTCCTCCAGCTCCACCATATATGGCTGCCGCCACTCCCTCTCTCTCGAATCTACCTCCTCTTTTTTATTTCACTTTTTGACCTCCAACTCCGACGATGACAAGAACGATGAAGAGGTGAAAAATCAGTCAATGATCTGAAAGTCGTCTTCAAGCTGAAACATCGCTAGTTAGAGTAGATCATTGGCGCGGCCGAGGCAGCAGGCGACGGGCTTCTCAGCGGCCACGGGAGTTCTGTCACGAATGACGGCGACCAATTCGTCAATGGTGTCAAGGAAGGTGGAGGAGTCGGTGAATTTGCAATATCGTCTCTGATTTGAATTTACATGATTGTACACAGAGAGCTACTACAATATACATATATAGTCCTCTCTTAAACCTTCACTCTTCTTGTAAATCTCCGTTCTTTGTTCGTCTTCTTTGTTCCTCGTCATTGCTTATTTGAACCACTTTCTCTTTCTACTCTCTCTCTTTCTGGGATCTCTCTCTAGTTTGGTTGATCTTGGTTGGTATTCAATATGCCCTTCCCTAAATTACTTTTCCAATCATGTTATAATAATACAAAGCTTGATTTTTTGAGTTGATTGAAGTTGTTAATGATCTGGGTATTCTTCAATTGGGTTGGATCTGTTGATAAATGTGTTTAATTTTCATTTAAGTGTCACTTATCAAAAAAAAAAATTTCATTTAAGTGTCGCCATGGGAGATGGCGGTGATGGCGTCCATGGATGGGGAAGAAACAAGAAGAAAATTTGTTTTATATATATATAAACAAGTATTTTTACTTATCAAAAATATATATATATATAAACAAGTATTTTTAATACATTTAAATTAGTAATTGAGTTGCCATCCTTTAATTGGAGGGAATTATTATTTGTCGGGTCAGCAAAATTATTGATTAAGATAGGATGACTCAAATTTTGATTTGATATAGGGATTACAAGTGCCACATCAACACTCAAAGTAATGAAACGAGTAATTTAATTAATGGACAGAATGGTAATTTCATTTCTTATTTAACGGTTGTTTGACAGTGTGGGGTAAATTGCAACACTCCTATAGTTTAGGGGGTATTTTTTAGTTCAGGGGGGTTTTGTGCAATCTGGTCATAGTTGAGGGGGGTGTAATGCACTTAACTCTATAATTAATTATACTTGGTTGCTTCAATTTTTATTTTAATTTTTTGATAAGTTATACTTGGTTGCTTTATGGGTGTGGTTACAGAGGGCAAGAATTTCTTTATAACTCGTCGCAACAGCCAGCCTTTTCTTGTAAGATAGCGATAAAAATAAAATTAATAAAGCCATGTATTAGCTAGAGAAAACAAAATTGACCAGCTTATCCACAGAATCTGAATAGGATAAAGCCATGTTGCTTATACATACCTCATATTTACTAGCTTACTGGATGGAGCATGTGCTCCTCACAATTACTTGGCCATGCAGTGTGAATCAGCTACAAGGATCGCTTTTTAAAAGCTGATTGTTTGAGATAGTAGCGCATATGTATACATTGTGAATCTGTATTCATCTATTTTGAATTTATATCCTATGTTCTTTACTCAAGATGGATAAGTTAATGAGGATTTTTTTTTTTTTTCTTTCTCCAGTGATAGTAAAGATACAACAGATCTTGCTCCTATCTTCACATCTACTGCTGCACAACAGGTTCCTGCCTATCCAAGGCAACAGGTTCCTGCCTATCCCAGAGAACAGGTTCCTGCCTATCCATCACAACGATTTCCTGTCTATCCCCCACAACAATTTCCTGCCTATCCCACACAACAGTTTCCAGCTTATCCAACACAAGAAGTTCATGCTTGTCAGGGCCTGTCTTTCCATGCACCACCAATGTAGGTTTGAATACGGCCCCATTTTTTTATGGCATTCATCACACCTCTACTGTAGAAATTGCGAATAATGTTGTTTGAAAGTATGTGCAGTAACTTTCTTTTGTAGTGTTTGGCTTTGTTGCATATTTGAAAGAGTTCCTCCTTTTCAAGACAAATGGATATTTGTGTCAATCAAAATAGTCCAAGGTATGTTTGGAGAGGAATTACACTTGGTGCAGTGTTCTAAAATGAACTTTATGGCTTTGAGATTTATATATATATATACAGTCCCGTTCAGTTGCTCCTTGGTGTGCAAGGAGCAATATACACGACATCTATTTCAGACGTTGGATTTCATCCAATGATTGAAATTGAAAACAACTATATTATTTGTTTCCAGTTTTTAAGACTCCAAACCACTCAATTTGAGTGTTTTAAATAAATTGAATGGGACTGAAAATTCTGCAAGGTGTTCTTTGAATACTCCGAAGTGGTGGTGGTGAGGTTGGATTGGGGGTGGTGATGCATTTTTGGTGTCTGCAGTCGGTGTGGTGCCCAACTGATATAGTTTAGGAGTGGGAAGGTGGTGTAAAAGGACATGATAAGAGCCCAATTTTAATATCTACTTGGTGCAAGGGGACAAGGTAATGACTGACAATAAGGAGGTGGTAGAGGATTTGACTAAAGAACTACGCATTCCTGGTGTTGTTCTTCTCTTGATTGTCAAGCATATGAATCGGGGAATGACGACCGTTCGGGATATACCCCTTCATGTAAAGAAAAGGAAGATGAGCATGTATGAGGTGATGGTTCAGGAACCAAAACTTTTAGGTTAAACTCCCTTTCAAAGCCTACCACCATAATCCACTAAATTAAGTGTAACATTTCCTCCACCTTCTAAAATAAAAGATCTCAAGGGTTCGAGTCTCTGTAAGGACAAAGTGTGTAAGTTACATCTCTGGTAAAAGGGCTAACCTAGTACCTACATTACTCGGTGTAGATTGCGGGAAAAGCACAATGGAGGCTGGAAAGGATAAAGAAGACTGAAAATGATAAATAATATTAATAATAGAAGAGCAAAGTGCAAAAAACACCCCCTTCGATTCAAATGGTGCAAAAAAACTCCCTATTGTTTTGTTTGGTGCACAAAACCCCTTGCTATTTGCTTTGGTGCAATTTGGCCCCTAATAATCCATTTTGACCAGGGAGCTAAGGAGGTTATGCTACTCTCTAAAAGGTCATCAAGAATATTGACAATTTTGATTCAAAATCTTTGTTGGGAAAGGTGTTTATATATTAAGAGAATGAATTTTAACCATTGACAATTAAAAAGGCAAAATTACTTTGAAAATCCATTTGGTTGTGTACTTCTCTAAAAACAAAATTTCTTTTTTTTTTTTTTTTTTCTTCTTCTTTTTTAAGACAACAAGGCCTGTTTTGGTTATCAACGTGAAATGGCTTGGATATTCATTTGGAAGTTTGAAGCAAACTGCTTTAAATCGAACGTTTGAAGTCGTCTCTATGGTTGAATTTATGTAAATTCTGAAATCTGATTTCCATCCAAGTACAATATGTAAAAATACTTTTTCAAGATAATCTGAAATTTTCACACAATACATATAAATCTACAGATCAATTTCTCTTTTTCAGAGACTCCGTATGTTAATGATTCTTCTAATACAGAATTGAATCTATTGGACTCGAAACTAGATCTCGTTATACAATTTGTACGCGAATTTGTACCCTGACCCATTGACAGGGTACTTTTATATTGTTTTTCTCCTTCTACAACAGTTCAGTCACTGGACAGAACGAACATGAGAAACCATGTCTAACTAATATAACAAAATTTCAAACCCCTGTGATTTACAAGACTTTCATATAGTTTGATTGCCTCTAAATTTGCTACACAGCGGTGAAAGTTTGCTGGGTTTTGAGGCCAAACAAATTTTCAAATAATTTTGGAGCCATGGGAGGAAGGTCCATGGGCTGAGGAGCCATAAAGTTGACAATCTTTTCGTGAACATTATACCTACAAAATCATCCAGAAGAAAAAGTGAATAAACTAAATTAAAAAATACGAAAGCTTGAAATTACACAATTTAGTGGGGTAGCTCCATTGACATTTTACCTGATCTTGCGACTCTTAGAGGCACGTCTGTCAACGATCTTTCTTTTCCTAGTTTGCAATCTCTTCAGAGCATAAAAGGCAGTCTCTGTGGATGATCAAACAATGAAAAACCTAATCAGTGTTACCAGTTTGATAACCAGATCGACCCTTGAGGAACAGTCTTAAACTTGCAAAGGACCAATACTTGGAACCGCTGGTATAGGGCATTAGGAAATGGAATGAGCTTGCATTGATACTTGGCCATTTTTAGGAGGATATGCTCATAATGTACTTTTATAGTCTTATCGTTCCTACAACTTCTGGGATAAGTTGTGCCTATAAGAAGCTAAAAAAAAAAGTCTCACTAAAATCTGCCAGTTTATATGAAATAACTATGCCTGGGTATTTGTATTTACAGGTGCCTGCCCCCAAACAAACAAAAAAAGAAAGATCATGCAGAATGTGAGTTGTTTTCCTTTCTAATGAACATTAAAATTTGTATTACAAGTGATTAGTGTAACATGAGTCTAGAGTACAAATGGAAAACACTACTCTGTGTCAGACAAATGCAACTTGCTACGGTAATAATGCAGCCGAACAGAGGCAGACAGCATAACACAATGATACGTTAAAAATCTTAAAATAAATAGAGAGTTAAGTAATGCAAACCGTGTAAGAACTGCAATTAAAAAACCAATAAAAATGTCACGTTTTGCATGTCCCACGTGTTTTATTTCTCTAAATTGTAGTGTCTAATGTGTGAATTGTGAAATGCTGGAGAAGTTTACCAGATGAAGTTGGGTCAAATGTCTCAAAAAATTCCTTCAGTAATTGCTGATAAAATTCAGAGTCATCCAGAAGTTCAGGGTCACCATCTGCTTGCAAGTCCTGATCAGAATTAAAGGAATTAATGTCTCTTTTGGTACATAGAATAACAATGCTGATACCATATCCAACAATTGATGACAGCCATCATATTTCACAAAGAAAACAAACATTTAGTCACCTAATAGAATCTTTTCTCTCTTTTTCGAGATAAATAAATACCAAAAGCATACAGGAGTTGGAAGAGAGAATCAGCTTGACATAATATTTAGTTAAAAAAGTTATTCCCACGAAAGAAAATTATATCTCCTGTTCTGAATTTAGTGACATATGATGACTAACACATTCTACCATGAGCCTTGGGCTGTTTGGACGACCCATGGAAGTCAATTTGCTTCACTAGAGCCATCAAAGAAACTAAACATTCCAGATCACGCCCGCCCCGCCAGGGGAATTAAAAGAAAGGAAAGCAATAACCAAAATTTATTGTATACAATTAATTTAAGGTTTCATAGGGTTCCTCAATTCCAAACAGTCACCGTCAACCTATATAAACTCTCAATTATCATAAATTTTCCAGACTGCCTCCATTTTAACAAGTGTACACAACAAAGTTAACCTTAATTTGTTCACCTAAGAAAGCTACTCTATGCCCCAAATAGATCATGAAACAGTATTTGTTTTTAGTGTTTCTATCCATATTTTAACCAAAGCAACTCTTTGGTAGGAGATCTTCACACATCCCGAGGAAATTGAATTGTTGTACTGCATGTTTCATACAGCCAAAAAAGGTATGAATCATTCCACTAGAATAGACATTGCAGAAAATGGAGCTAACAACACAAATTAAGGTAAAAAGTCGACAAAATGTAGTTTCAGGAAACCCTTAATATGATCTTTTTCTACCACCATCTATGCTGAGAGTTCTGATTTCTGTAATCAGTCCTCCTTAAAAATTAAATATATGCTTTCAGTTCTTATTCGAAACAAGCCAATCTTTTGGGATGACCAAAGATGCCCTAAAGAAGGATTCCATTTGCAGAACATTCTCAGTTAGAACTTTTCTGATGAATTTGATGCCCAGCAAAATGAACCTCTCATATAATAGTCCGGACAAAATGAATCTTATTTATTTTTATTTTTGGTACGTACGTGTGTGTGTGTGTGTATAAGTGCATGTATTCTTCTTTTGGAGGAGATTGACTAATTAAAGTCAACAGAGCAGAATATATTAAAACCTCTTCCTTAGCATTGCCAACTGCGTCCGGCACCTGCCCATTAACAATAGATTGTAATCAACACAAAGATAAAACTTGAAAAAAGCAAAGCTTAAAATGCAAAATAATCAGATTACAAGGAACTTCTTTTATTGCAAAATCAAGGAAAGAGGGAAAGTTAGGAGACTCGTGAACTTACAGTCCCAAATACAGCAGCAGCTGATCTTCTCTGTTGCATCCCTTTAATCATTCTGCTTGGATCCCTCATGTAAGCAGCCACTTGTTCACTAATATTCTGTAGGACAATATACAAATAGGTGAGTCTCATTGCAGTAACAGTGCAAAGCATGTCATTTGATCCTAGAAGCAAACCTGATTGAAAGCTTGTAATTTGCCTTTAATAGCTGCAGCACCAGTTGTCACCTGTGTCTTTCTCTGCCATTTATCTACCGATTTGTCTCTAAAAGAAGCTATCCTATAACATAGGAGTGTTAACAGTCTGATTTGACTCAAAACTACCAGAATTACAGAGCATAAATTGCACAAAATATGTAGCAATGCACACATAAAATTGATAAAAATTTAGAAAAAACAAAATGCAATCTAATATGTCAAAGCATGAGAAGCAGTAGCATGTTCTAAATGTAAATATCTCAAATAAGATGTAACAAGACAATCAATAATTTTCTGCCACCCCATTTTAGTTAAAAGATATGTGAAGAGAAGTCTTCAACCGGATTATACAGCATGAGAAGAAAAAAGGAACAGGACAAATCTCATAATATAATCACCAATTGATCTTAGATGGTGAGGCTAGAACCCACTATGACAAGTCAACTGAACACCATCCACCCTATCACCCCTCTCTCTTTTCTGGGGTCAGAGTGAAAATTGAAGCTGATTGCCTGTCCCTTCAAATGTCTTTTTTACTGGCATAATGGGAAGCATGTAAAAAACAACATGTCGCTAATTCTACGTGGAAAAGTCAAGTTCGATGGGCATTTTACCACTAGTAGCTCCCATGATTCTAAAAGGTTTCATCCATGATTGATTGTAAGCAGAATGTGATTAAAAAAAGAAGCAATCAGTATCAAGTGGAACGTTTAAATACCTCAACTGCATTTGGGAAATCTGTGACCATTCTTCATCACCTTCCACATTTGAATTCATAGAAGCTTCGGAATGCTTGGAAGATTTCCCAGAATTACCTTGAGAAAAATGTCCAAATAAGCATATGCTAAATCAACATTCATTGAAACATATGTATAAAATACAGAATCATCTTCGTCGTCATAATTATCTAAGTAAACAAAGAAAAATGATACTATAAATTGGTTTGAAAGTTGAGCACTTTAATACCAAAAATTCCATAATTTTATAAACCCCTGAATTACAAAAGCCAGGATAGGACTAATGCTTCAAATAGATCTACCATTATTTAAAAAAATTCAACACTGTTTGAGGTTTTAGAGATAAAGGATTGTAGGCCAGCTGAAAATAGGAGAAAAAAATCTAATCATGTTATTAGGTATTAACAACCATCTACTCCAAAAGCTTAAGATGTTGGAGAGGGTGTGACTTTAATATTTAAATCCTTCAACACACCCCCTCACGTGTGGCCTTCTTTTGGTCCAACACGTGTTTCAATTCTTTCGGTCCAACACGTGTTTCAATTTTAATTATCAGGGTTTCAACGTGCCCCCCTGCCTGCTCTAAAATCATGTTAACAACCATCTACCCTAAAAGCTTAAGCTATTAGAGAGGGTGTAACTTTAATATTTAAAACTTTCAACTCGACCCCACGTGTGGCCTTCTTTTTGGTCCAACACGTGAGGAGGGGCGTGTTGAAGGTTTTAAATATTAAAGTTACACCCTCTCTAATAGCTTAAGCTTTTAGATTAGATGGTTGTTAACAATAATTAATTGCCGCACTAAAGCAACGCTCGTGGTATAAATAAATGGAAACAGGGCTCCTCTGTGTCTCAGTTTTCCTTAAATTAATCCTAAACTTAACAGTAACAGATTAAAGCATATATGATTGAATTACAAAGGATGGAATTTCTAACCATCTAATTACCACTATGACCCATATCGCAAAAATTTTGAAATTTAAGGAAATACGATCAAAATTCTATAAAAACACAATGCTGCCCTATGTGGAGTTTCCACCCAAAATTGATTGTGTAAAATGATTCTACATATGTTTTATGCTTTAAAAGATGTTCTATTGGTTTCAAAGAATTTCATTTTAAACAGTTGTTCTTTCACAAATTAATTCAAATGATAATTAAAAAAAATACTCAATATCTATAAACAATATGCACATCTTTTCATCAGTGAAGTTACCAACTGGCCATTAAAAAAGGAATAGAAGACGTGTTTCGATGATTAAATTTTGAGTTCTTAAATTACTGGAAAAGAAATGTGCACGAGAAAAGGTGCATTACAAAATGTCAACATGACCTGAAAATTGAAAACAATAATACCTAATAATCAATTATAAGTCAGCACGCAAAAGAATTCAATGCTCTTGCAGTCAAAAAATATAAGATTGTGCATTAGATTTCACAACCAGAAATGGATGTTGAGGGCACTGATATAGTTATTACTTATTATACAAAAAAGGGGCACATATTTAGGGACATTAAAACAATGACTATCTGACCACACAAGTGTAATAAAACCAAACAATGAAAGTAATGTCAAGACTGACTATCTGACCGCACAGTTGTAATAAAACCAAACAAGATCTAAACCGATGTCAAGACAAAGTAATGCCCGTTTTCATTCCTTGGTCATACCCATATTAGTAGTCAGAAATGGAAAATAAATATTATACACAGCTTCACGGATTGAGTCCAGCAGAATCAAAGTGTGATCATTTTCATTCTAGTTAATAGAGTAAAATGCCAAAACAAAATAGTTTTTGTTTTGGTTACTTTCATAAAAATTATTTTCAACGAAATTATGTTCTCTGCAAGTTATAGGGCATGTTGAATGGTATAACTTTTCTAGAAAATGTGTACGTAAATCCCTATTTTGAAACCCTAAATCAATTGATCCAAACGAAAAAGAAAGCAAATAACGAAAATGAATGAAAAATGAACGAAAGATTGTAGTTTAGTTACTTGTTTCCTTCAAATTTTCAATGCTAGCTTCTTCTTATTCCCATTCCTCTCTTTTTTTTTTCTTTTTCTTTTTTTCTTTTTTTCCCCAATAGAGGAAAAAAGATCAGTACAACTGGCGTACAAATATTTTCCCAAGGTTTATAGGAAAAACATAAAATAAATTCCCAAGCTTCATGATAAACTTAAAAGAAGAATTCCCAATAAGACATTCAACATAAACAATGAGTGAGTGAAAAGAACAAAGATTTCAAAATTTTATTGCTTGATTTGCAAAGAACTAACTACCTAAAACTCCACTCAAATTTCAGAATGAGAATGATATAAAACTACATGCCATACCATCTGTAGCTTGTGCAATAGATGGATTCTTCTCAAATAATGCCTGTCAAAACAAATATAACATCATGTAAACGTTGGAAACAAAGAGTAACAGGTACATATTATTAAACAGCCATATAAATGCATCAACAGCCTGTTACAACTTACATTATTAGAATCCATTTAAGAAAACAAAAAACTAAATTGAGGCGGGGAATATGATTTCTTACAACCGTACCTCCTGTAATTCCAGTAGTGAATCCAAAGTCTTATTAGATGAGGTGATCAAATCTGAATATGCTTCTTTGACACCATTATTGCAATCACAAAACAAAGACCTAAATGGCTCCTGTAGAATATTTATCATATTTCAACTACAAAGTTGCAAAATTATATAAATCTAGAATAGATAGTAGTAAAAATTAATAACCAAAACACCTGAGGAAGTCTATTTGAACTAGAGAATGCTTTTTGCAGTAAGAATCTGAACTCAAGAGTCTTGTCCCAGAGAGCCTTCAAGGGAAAAGAGAAAGAAAAAAAAAAAATTAAAACATAAAAGAAAAGATTTCAAAAATGCTTTAGCAAAAGATATCAGAAAGCTACAATAACAAAAAGAAACAATCAAGATATAAATTGGTATCGATTAAAGAATAAATTCTGTTACTCTTATTGATAATGATGGTAATGGTCAAGCATCTAGGCACTTTCACATTAAGTTCATGACAAAAAATGACACAACCAACAAATAGCAAGTGATGGTGATTGGTGAATATAAAAAACACATTTATAACCTCTATCAGAGAAACCAAGAAATTAAATAAAAGAAACATTATCACTACTAAAATTTCTGCCATTCAGATGGAGACTGGAACAGGATTTTGCATGAGAAGCCATCAAGTACAAGATCACAAAAATCATACCTTCTGATTTTTGACTGCTTGACCTTTTAGAAGATCCTCATCCTTGTGACGATTTAAATTCCTTAAAAGATCTCTGAACAAAAATGGGGAAAAGGTCAAACTATATATACAACAGTGGATGCATATGCATACAAGATTTAATCTTATGATCCTTCTTCATATTCTTCAAAATATATGTCAGGAAAAAAAAAACAAAAAAAAAAAAACAAGCATCAGGCGACAAATAGCACATGCAACAAAAATTGTCATGTGTGTAATTACTAGCATACTAACATATGAAACCTACACATGAACTTTTTGTTTTTCTCTTTTTTCTTTTTATGTGCATTAATAATTAGTGTTGCTCACAAAATGCATGTATGTGTTGTCGGTGACACACTGGGATGTCAGAATAATTAGCCGTCCAAGTTCTACAATAGCACCTTAACAATCTTGAATTACTATATAAGATAATAACAAAAGTAAGTTTCACCAATTACAATATCACTACAAAGATATGACGAGGGTAAGATTATCTAGCATGTTTGTGATGGTTGTTCTCCTATTCTTCTCATAGTCGCTACTTGAAGCTAGTATGGATGAAAATACCGTTGTGCCATGCCATGCGCTTACTGTTTTTGTAAAAAATTCACGTTTAAACAGTACAATGGAAAAACTACAAGCATGCACCATTCACATGAAGTCAATCCTAGGTATTAACCTCAGATTCATCTTAGCAACAACGTCCATGTAAAATTTACTCCGGAGTGAGTACTATTATTTGTAAAAGAGTCTTACAGCTCTTTGTGACGGAGATCTGTTAACTCTTTCTCGAGTTCTTCCATCTCAGCACCTTTTTGATCATCATTCTGCTCGTCGTCGTCATCATCTTCCTCCTCATCTTCTTCCACACTCTCTTCGTCAGAATCATCACTCTCATCAACATTATCATACCCGTCATCATCCTCCTCATTCGCCACCTAAATCATAAAAAACCACAACTAAGAAACACACAAGGAAACACTAACAGAGACTAAATTGAAAAACTCAAATTTTGACTAACATTTAGCATCTCGTTTTCCATATCACTTTCACCTTCGGAACCAGTATCACTTTCTTGTACTTCTCGTGCCCACTTTGAAGATTTCGCCATTTTGAATGCCTATAATCCAAGCATTAATCATATTTCTTCATCAACGTATGCAATCAGCGAAACCCATATTGATAATTACTAATAAAACACTAAAATTTATCAATTATTCAATATATAAGTGGCAACTCATCAACAACCTACTATAACTACAAACACCCATTCTAATTAACCATGGTACAATTATTATTTATTCAAATTCTTGTGACACTGAAACACAATTTCTGGGGTTCTAATGGATTGAATGCACAATAATTTGCTTAAAATTCAAAGAAGAAGCAAAAGCTTTTAAACATAAAGACGTAGCTCTCCCCCATAATTTTTGCAGCTAAATTAGTGCATGTTTCACCACAAATCAGATAAAGAACCAAAATTCATGAACTACTGAAATTAAAGCAGAAACAAAATTCATCAACACATTCGGCAAAATTCGACGGTCATAAAGAGGGAGAGAGAGACAAACAGACTAAAGAGAGATGGCCACGGCTGTGTGAACGGCCATACTTGGATACATTCAAGTCTCTGTTGCTCAAACCCACGACGAGTGGGAAGCAATCAAAAAGGCTTTGAACAAAAACGAAAGAAATTTCAACCAAATATGTGAAAAGAGACTAAAAAATTAGGAAAAAGAGAGTACCATGTAAAACGCAAGTGTTTCAAGACAAAGTATCAATAAACATTTAGCATGAAACCCAAAAACAAAAAATGAATGAAAATTACCATTATTTTCTAGGAAAGTCTCTCCTCTTCTGCTATGTCGAACATATTATGTAGAACAGTAGAACTAGAGAACGCTTAATGCCAACTGGGGTGATATTACTGAAGTGACCCTACTAGGGTTTGTTTGGCTGCAACACGAGATAGAGAGAGAAGAGAGACTCATTACTCTACAGTCTACTCTAGGGTTTGTTTAGCTTTTGTTCATCAACGCGACACAGAACACTGGGTTGCAACTTTTAAAAGCTGAGGCGGTCCAATCTCGGCCCGATATTTAATTGATGGACTTGTCCTATATGGGCTGGGCTCCCTACATTTGATGCACGGAATATGAGAGTAGGCTAAATGTTGCACCTGGCCCACACCATCTGTAATTGTTGGGCCTGATTTGGATTATGGACCCAAGAAGGGGTTAAAAAACCTTGTCTATGGAAATGGATAGGCTGTAAATGAGCTGAGCCAAGCCGAGCCGAGCTTTGGAGTGTTCGGATTCGGCTCATCACAGAAAAAGGCATGCTCGAGCTTTGGCTGCCCCATCAAGCTCGGCTCTGCACGGCAATGCTTGGCCGAGCTCGAGTACTCGTTAGTTATTAAAATAAATAAATTCATAAAATTCAACCAACTATTTCAAAAAATAAAAACTTAATAGTAAATCTGCATATATGAATATTTGTAAACACACATACAAAAACAAAATTATTCAATTCATTTTCAAAAAAAAAAACCATATATATATATTTTTTCTTATCGTTCAAATCCTGTCTCCGCAACATTTTTTTACAAAAAAAATTGAGGTTTGACTCTGTTAACTAGTAATTAATTACCACTTTTTATTTTGGGGTGGGAGGGAAGGAAGGGGGGATAGAACTACGTCACTATCACACCAACTATACCGAATCATTTATCATATTAAATAAATTACTTGATCCTGGGCGGATAGCGGGAATCGAACTCACGAGACCTGAACTCCTGACCTCTCTTCGGGAAGTAGGAATCTGATATCGCTAAGTGTGTATACATACCACCGATCTATCCATCTTCATATATGAATCTATGTGTATACATACAACCTATCTATCCCTCGGTGTGCAGACCATATGAGAGAGAGAGAGGGAGAGAGATAACAGTGAAGGAGAGCTGGATACTTTTGCTGATAAGTGCTTGGGTGCTTGCCAATTTGGCGGAAAGGAGTGGTTTGATAGTTAATGTGTTTATATAGGTGGGCTTAAAAAATATGGGCTTTAGATTTGACTTTTAAATTTGTTTGGGTTAGGTCTTTTATTTTCTAAATGGTTTATTTTATATTTTTGGGTTTAGGTTGTCTTGGGCTGAAATATATTTTTTTGTATTACATGTAATGTTAAATTGATTCACAAAATAAAAAAGCCAACTTAACTATAATATTATTATTCACATTTTAAAGAAGCTTGTTCGCGAACATATTCGAGCCGAGTTCATAGTTGTTTGAGATTAGTTTATTTACGAAATGAGTTTAAAAAATCTATTTGAGATTGGTTCGATTACTAATCAAACAAATACGAGTCGAGCTTTTATCGAGCCGAGTTCGAGTTGTTTGTTGAAAGTTTTGTTCAATTATAACCCTAGATCATATGGATAATGGTGCACATTGCGCGCGCGCGCGCACACACGTTATGTAGATAAAAATTGTCTTCATTAATCAATATTAATCACAAGTACCGTGTTATCCAAGTGGTTAAAAATTGTTATCCAAGAGTCCGTTCACATAACACTATTATAAAGAAACAAGCTTGCATGATATTATTTTCATAATATATTTTATTATAATATTGTACTTTAAAACTTGTATAACATGCACTTGTCTTTCCTCTTCTCTTTCTATCCATATTTAAAGAATAAAAATTTATAAAGAATGATTCATCTCTCATACTTTTCTCTCATTATTTATTTCTTCTTTATTAAATAAAGAAAGTTTATTAGTTACTTTCTATACTTTTTTTCACAGCTATTCCAAAGGATGAGAGCAACGTTGTGTTACATTATACGGAGTATTATGTTTGCTTGAATTTCTTAAATAAAAAATAAAATAAAATAACAGAAGGGCTAAAAAAGTAATTTCATTAACGTGAGTGAGAGTATCCAATGATTGGAAAAAGGAATGTGTCGGATCAATTGGAGACAAAAGAGGAAAGTGAAGTGGGTCCACATGCCACCCAGGACATAGATCTCCACGTGGCTACCAGCACGTGCACAAGCACGTGAACTCTGACAGTCTTTTCTTTTTCGTCTGTAGGGGTGTGCTTGTGAACTCTGACACTCTTTTCTTTTTCGTCTGTAGGGGTCCCCACTTATTTGCTCTCACTCGGCTTCCAGCCATGGCAAGTTATATTCTTTACCCCTAAATCTACATATATTTAATGTCTATATACACGCGCGCGCACACACACACAAAATTACCACAAACAATTTAATTTATGTTAGTTTAATTTTTTCTTTTTCACCTCAAACCAATCCTGAACCATTGGTCCATTTACTAGTAGTAAAGGTTTTTTTTGCACTCCCAAGGTTAAGGGTGAAAATAGTAGTAACAATATGAAATTATAAATGTCAATAACACTAAGAAATTTATAGGGACAAGTTCAAAAAATATCCCTATAATATATTACGGGTAATATTTTTATTTCTATTTAAAAAAGTATGCAAAAAATACTCTTAATTTTTTTCATATTGTACAAAAATACCCCTCAATTAGAAATCTAACATAAATTAATGTTGTAATACTCGTTTTATCCTTTTACTCTTTTGAAAATGTCCAAGGAGTTAGATATGCTACTAATCTCATAGTATAACAGTGTTATGTGCACAATACGTTATATATATATATATATATATATATATATATATATATATATATATTGAAACTTTTTTCTTTATATATATCTTTTTTCTTTTCTTTTTTTTTGAAACTTTGAAAATTTGTAGAACAATTATTTGAATTTTTTGAGATTTCAATTTACTGTTTTCTACTATTTTTTATTTTATTTTCCTTTTTCGTACCAACACTATTAAAAAAATAAAAATAAAAAATCACAATATCAGTGTGCACTAGTTTTCGAAATTTGAACCAAATTTGTTTTCTTTAGTTTGCACTTTATTTTTATTTTTTATTTTTTTTATTTTATCTTTACTTTTCTTTTATACTTCTATTTTTATTTTTACTTGTCTATCGCCCGCGTCGTCCAATAGTGTCATTTTTTATCATTTTATAAAATTATTTATTTTTATATATTTTATAAAAAAATTAAGTATGAATAAAATAGTCAACTTATGATTTAAATTTGTCACTTTAGGTGTGTTTTTTTGCACGTGAGGGGCATTCTCAAATTTATTATACATATTCATAGTAACACTCATTAGACATAGAAAATTTGACATTTATAAAAGAGTGGATCTTTTATTTAAATAAATATCAAATTATCATTATTTATTTTTGTTGGTAAGTTTAAATAAGCACATATTATATACTTCAAAGACCCCTTTATGATATTTGAGAGAATTTTTTTAATAAAAATATTTGTAAGAGATTCTTGCAACTAAGTAATAGTAAAGTTTTTTTTTTTTTTTTGGGTAAATATTTCATATATAATAAGGATAATGTGATATCCCCAGATTTCCGAATGCGGGTTGTTCAGGCCCACGCCCGAACACCCGAGGATATCAAAAACGAATCGGCAATAAACGAACACAGAGTACAAAAGAATAAAGAAGAATAAATAAAATGCTGACAAGAAACTAAAATGATAATCTAATAATAAACCTCAGAATATATTTCCATTAATTAATAAACTTTTCTGATACAACTGATCATCCAAAATACAACTCGGGAATCTATACTGTGTGGACCCCTAGAAAATCCAAACTAAACAAATGACAGTAATAACTGTCTAAATCAAGAAACTGAATCATAAAGGAATTCCTATGTAGCATCGGAATAATGAAGTAGACTGATCCTCGCTCAGCACGAACAACCTCTACTCCTGACGAACACCTGAAAAATAATGGTGGGTCAGGCCCACAAACAAGTTCTACTTTATTACAGTCCAAGCAGAGATCTGATACACGTATACATCCTAATCAATCCAACAGTAACTAGTAGTCCATATATATATATATATATATATATACACACACTAAATGAACCTCAATAGACTACAGGGTTGTCTCAATCTGAATAGTAGGCAACATGCAAAACGCACATATAGTGGCTATGAGTACCAGACCTACCAGGGTACACAACTACACTATATCTAGCTACACATCCCTAGCGATATACGCGCCCTAACCACTGATCCTGAGACTCAAGCTCATATCATGGCCCCATACTTATATATATAATCTAGTAACCATCATATCCAGTATAAATTAATCCTCCATAAGTTATTCAACTTGTTCAGCTGACCTGACTTGAATATAAGTAGGACTTAACATTTTAATTAATCCATTCCCTTATATAATAAATTAATCCTCCATAAGTCATTCAACTTGTTCAGCTGACCTAACTTGAATATAAGTAGGACTTAACATTTTAGTTAATCAATTCCCTTATATAAAATAGGTAGGACTTAACTGATAAGTTAATCCGTCCCTAAAATGCCACCGTCCCATACCGGTGCATTAAACCACACAATCCAATAATTGATGTAACGATTAAGGAAATACATTAAACAATCCAGAAATAACTATGATAATATGATATCAGTTATCACAAAATAGGAATGACTTATTATTTATTTAAGCTTGCTATATCATATGTCCTACACAAACTGAATCTTATACATGATGATATTTTATTATACCGTCAAATAAGCATTCTCCATATCCAATTCATCCTACACATTTAATCTTAATTGCTAAAATATTTTAAAGGATTAAATCCATTCGTTTGTTTAAAATATTCAAATAGCAAACATCATTATGATTGAGTCTATTTAAATTTATTTAAACCTAAACCTAGTTCCTATTTAATGTTCAGGAATCCTAGGCATGTTTCTACATTCCATCATTTCACAGATATGAAAAATACATAATTTAAACATGTAAAAATTCACACCAGAAATCAAATCAAAATCATGCATTTATCAATTCATAACACAGGAACAGATCTGAACCAAATTCATAAAACCTATGTTCTAATCCAATTAAACATGCATAATTAATTAATTTTATGTATTTAATATATCCTGAAATTTCCTAAACATGTACAGAAACACGAATAAAAGGGAAAGAGATAGAAGAAGAACTTGCCTTAAACTTTCGGATCGAAAGTTAAACTTCTTTTTCCTTGATCTTCTCTCTACAGGGTTTTTTTTCCTCCTTCCTTCCTTTTCCTCCTTCATTCTTTAACTCTCTCTCTCTAGAATATATCACGTGAATATTTCTAACCCCCTTTTATAACCTAATGTTATATATTTATAGGCTAAATAAAATAACCCTAACCCTTTTCCCAATCCAAGTCAACTTAAAAAAATATATATTAAAATATTAAAAAAGGTAAGTAAAATATGTTACGTATATAATTTATGTATATGTTTATTAAATAAATAAATTATACACATTCCATTATTTATTAATGGATTATCCAATAATACTTAAGTTACCATAATATTATAAAGTAACTTAAAACATAACACATATCAAATCTACATATATTTTAATTATTTGAATATAAAACATATACATCAGATTAAATATTACTACTCAAGTTACCATAGAAGTAATTAATAAATTACTTTCCCTTTTATATATATTAAAAAGGTAAGTAAAATATATTACGTATATAATTTATGTATATGTTTATTAAATAAATAAATTATACACATTCCATTATTTATTAATGGATTATCCAATAATACTTAAGTTACCATAATATTATAAAGTAACTTAAAACATAACACGTATCAAATCTATGTATATTTTTATTATTTAAATATAAAACATATACATCAGATTAAATATTACTACCCAAGTTAAAAGTAATTAATATATTACTTTCCTTTTTATATATGTATATAATATATAGCTATATATATACGTACACAACTATCCAAGGGTAATAATCCATACACATCTAACCTCCTATCCAAGTAGTCCATGGGACCCAATTGATTGGCCCATTACTACTAACTATAACCATAAAAGAAAAATAAAATAAAATAATAATAAAAAAATATATATTTAATTTACAATTAATCAAAATACCATTTAAGCACATAATCTAATTATATAATTAATACATAGACAAATACAAATAATATATAGACACATAATCAAATAATCAAGTAATATCTAATTCAATTAAACACATAAGCAAGTAGTCAAATAATCAATTAAATAATTAAAAATACAATTAAAACAAATAAATAAATACCGAGACTATCCTTTTAAAATTAGGGGTATTACAGATAATTTTTAGTGCGGAAAGGAGTTGTCATGCCAATTTTCACACTGGCCCACAACGTATGTGGATACGGTGGGATTTGGATCCGAATCACAGAATTGCATTTATTTTTACTTCTCATGTGGCTAGTTCAGAGGTCACTGAGGCTTGGGTTCTCCGCGAAGGATTGAAGTTGCTATTTCAATGGGGTTATGATAAGGTAAATATAAAAGGTGATTACTTATCCATCATTTCTACCCATCCTTAGGATCTCCTCTCATTTCCTTTAATGGAAGATATCCAGTTCATGTTGCAGAAAAATTCTCAATTTCGACTTGAGTGGACGCCAAGGGATAACAATTCGATTGCTCACATTATAAGTCAATTGGCAATGGCCTCTCAATCTGGTGATGTAACTTGGGATGTTTGGCCATCCGAGGTACTAAGGGCTATTGATCTGGATACTCTGGACCATGGTGCTTAGTGGGTTGGTTTTGTTTTTTTCTTCCTCTTTTTTTTTTTTTTTTTTTTTTTTTTTCTTTGTTTGTTGGACAGCCAAAAATAAAATAAAATAATCCTGTGTTTTACAACATTGACGTTAAAAAGAAGGAAAAAAAATAGAGTAAATTATATAATAATACATTCTATATAATATATTATATAATGTATAAAATGATATTTGTACATATAATCAAATAAATGTAAATTTTATTTTTGACTTGGCGTTAACTTGGTAATGTCAATACTATGTCAAAGAAGCGACGTTAATCACCACCATTAATGCTCACTTGTCGAGTGAGAGTAATTGGAGATGATTTTTAATTTTTTTTTTCTTTTTTTCCAGTGTTATAAATATGAAAGGAGAAATAAGAGAATGTTGCCCAAGTATAGACTCTAGAGGGGGGTGACTAAAGTCTTTGGCAAACAATGGCCAATTTTCGGATTTGCAAATTCTACTAAACCCTTATAACAATTATGTTATAATCAAGATATAAACATAAACAATTAATAGTATAAATATAAAGGAGATAAGAGAAGAGAGATTGCAAACATTCACACGGGGATTTTAGCGGGTTCGGAAACTTCTACTCCTCGGCTCAAGACCCTTCTTGAGACTTCCCAATCCACTAGTGCACCTTCTTACGGGTGGACAGCAAACCTTTTACAAGAAGCTCTTCTTTGCTTCTAAGGTGCTAAGAGAAACACCTTCTCTTAGTCTTCTTTGGGGTCACACCAACCCTTACAAATTGAAGCTAGCTTACTTCTTCTTCCTTGGGCCACACCAGTCCTTACAAATTGAAGATCAGATTTGTTGCATACAAATATATCTCTCAAAGATTGATATGCAAATCAAAGCTCACAACTTTCAGCTCACTCTAGAGTATATATATGAATAGATTGAAGCTCAATACTCTATGAATGATATGGGATGAGAGAATATGATATGAATAAAGAACAAAAGCTCTTATGATGCTAGAAGATGTCTCTCAAGTGTAGCAACACTAAATCTCGAAGTCCCTAGCTCTATTTATAGAGTTTTGATAAGCCAATTTAAAAATATAACTGTTATGCACGCGGTTCAAGGTAAAATAGCCGTTTGAATTTGAATTCGAGCTGGTTCGGTAAACCGAAATGAAACACTACTGAGGTTCGGTCGACCAAAACTGTTTGAAGTTGGTCATCATACTTATTTCGGTAAACCGAAGGATTCTTGCTTTTGGTTTGGTCGACCGAAACTGCTTTCTCCATTGTTCAAAACCATTCTGTGAGAATCGGATGAGCTAATGCATTTGGCTTTTTAGTTTCGGTCGTCTGAAACTCTTAGAGCAACATTTCATTTTTTTAGTACGGTAGACCGAACTGAGTTGGTCTTGTATTTCGGTAGACCGAAATAGAACTGATGTTTCAGAAAATGTTCTAAGTTAACAGATGAAACAGTCTGTGCACAGGACATCAATACAAGATCGAAATATGAAAACATTTAAGTAAATATCTTTACAGTATTTATATGTCCATTTACTTTAAGTTTACAATGTAAATAAGGAAGTACCCCCCATTTGGATTCAATAAAAAATACTAGAAAATTGAAATCCAACTAAATCAAAATGTAGAAATTTAGTTTTAGTATAAATTTGGATTTTCGACAGTTTTGGTAAAATTGAATCCTTATGTAGACCAATGTAGATTTGGTCAAAAATTCTGATAAAATCAGTTTAGGCTAGTTTAAGTATAAAGAGTTATTACCAGAAAAAATTATTTCGAAATAATCATTATTTCAAAAATTCATTTTTCACACTTAGCCAAAAACACAGTTTTTCATGACGCGCATTCTGGGGTCCTAATGTCCGTTACCAACTCATAGTAATGAAGGTTTCTCATGCATTAATTGTTGACCAATATGAATTATATGATTGATGCGCATGGTCTTAGCATTTCTAGCACAAATGATGAGTTTTTTCAAAACTTATGCAAGTTTGAACAAACTCACTCTTTAGCAATGACTTCATGTGTAATTTATATGAATGAAGTGCATAGTCTATTACTAATGGATATATGAGCATATGAATGATGATATGATATGCATGATCCTATAGAGATAAGTTTCAAATAGATTCATAAATACTTTGACATTGAATCCTAAACACTCACCATCCTATTTACCCTTTTCTTCGAGCTTTGTCCATGATCTTGTAGGCTTTCAGATAGACTTGCTTTCTTCCTTCATTTGAGTTGCTTTCTTACTCATTGTAATCCAAACTATATTTGGATGGACTTTGCACTTGGTTCCTTGCAACTTATGGTATCTTCTTTGTATCCATTGCTTTTTTTGGATGTGATCTTGAGTAATGGAATACTTGGTATTGACTTTATGATCGTCATTGAGGTCATCATTTGAATGTGAATAATTTATAATACTCAATATAAACATTAGTCCTTAAACACCATTAATGGTTTGTTATCATCAAAACCTCTAAATTGTCCTTTGATGAAATCCTTAAGGTCAACAAAGAAATATAATAAATATAATAATGGTAAGTTTTTTTTTTTAAGGTTATAACATAGTTAGTAAAATACGGTATGAGAAAAATAGGAATTTTTTTTTTTAAAAAATAAGTTTAAAAAATTCATTTAAAAAGAAAATGTAAAAATATGAATATGTTATATGCACTAAAAATTCGGGACCAAAAATTCGTCTATACAAATCTTATTATTTTCTTATATATCATATATTTGTAAGGACAATGAATAAAAGGTAACAAATAATAAAATAGATATATTACAATTAACACTATCACAATAATCATATAACAGAATTAAACTATCTAAATGCAATTAATCAATAATCATATGTCCATAACATGATCAATTCATCACAAAAATAATAAAAAAAATTCTAATTCAATTAATCAACTATGTTGCCTAAATTAAAAATAAAAATGCACCTACCTTTTACTCTAGATAAATGTGATTTGACTATTGAAATACCTCTATGATAGCTAGAGTTTTTTTTTTTTTTTTTTTTTTCCTTGATAGCCTATATATTTATAATAAATGCATAAGTATATGGTATGATATTTGTGAAAATATCTTTATATTCTACTAAAACATCTAGTGAATGTGGTGATTTACAAACTTTCATAATAATAATAATAATAAAGATACTAACAAAATTTAAAAGATCTCAAAAAAAAAAAAAAATTATAAATGTCTACAAATATCAATAAAAATTTATAATTTTTCAAAATTTTAGTGTTCCATAAGGTATATATGTGTGATTAATTACTTTGACTAAAGATCAAACATTGGATTCATACTAATAAGATATTATAAAAATAAAATAAAGTGACAACTGGGTGGTCACAGCCTTTTCCCGAGATTGCATAACAAATAGTATTATTTTGATGGTGTGAAAGTGAAGGGCTATACCAAACAAAATATGGTAGTTTGTGTTAAGGATGTGGGTTTGAGAAAAATACACCATTAGAAACGTGAACGAAATAAAAAGAACAATTAGATTACTGTAAAGTATAAACACGAATTAAACGAAGCAACCAAAACAAATAAACGCGTTACATACAAGATGATGAAAAAAAAAAAAACGCTGTATTTTACTGTATCTTTCAACTCTGATCGACAAACGGGAATATATTCTTAAAATTCGTACGTACGCCTTAAATTAGCGTATCATACGGTGACTTGTTATGCCACAAATTTCACAAAATATTCTAATTTTGAGGTACATGACAAGACCAGACGACCTCTCAATAGGAAGGGATTCAAACTTAGTTCTAAGAAATATATTCAAGAAGTAATGGTAGATTAACTAAATATATTAGTAAAAATTGTGAATTATGGTATTAGATTTATATGAGCATACTTAATGATTTGCTTTGTAAGAAGGAATAAAATTGAATGGAAGGAATAAAATTGAATGGAAGGGAGGAAAGAAATATGGATAAAATATCTATAGAGAAAAATAATTTTTTTATTTTTTTGAGTTGATAGAAGATAGGAGGGAGATTGCAAATATGAAGGGTAGTATTATAATTTAATTTTTTTTATATATATTTAAAGAAAAAAAAATATGAATCAGAAGTAATGGCTTAAGGAATAAAATTTGTTTCTTCCTTAAAAATAGTTTTCATTTAAGTGATATAATTATTAATTTACAACTCTAATCAAAAAATAAAAAAATAAGTAATAAGATCACTCTAAAGTACTATTTGAATTTGTTGCCATTGACAGCAACATCTATTAACAGTGGACTGGGGGGGGGGGGGGGGGGGGAGCACAGAGAGAGAGAAAATACAATGATTGTAGAGAAGTGGGGGTGTCGAGACGTGGAGGGACACAGTGACACGCACAGGTAAGTTGTGGATCCGTGGGACCCCGTGCTTCCACGTTACTACGCTCGGCTAAGCTCGGCCTTATCCTCCTCCTCTTTGGTTGGAAAAATGAAAAGATAGAAGAAGAGAGAGACGATTGAAATTATTGTTTTAAATAATTATCTAAAATACGGAGTATTGCATCTAAGGATGGCAATGGGGCGGTTTGGGGCAGGTTTCCCATTCCCCATCCCCGCCCCCGTTTAATTTTGGTGCCCCTAAAACCGCCCCATAACCAGTTAATTTTTTGCCTCTAATCTCCATAACCGCCCCCGCCCTACTTGCCCCGCCCCATCACCCGCCCCATAACCGATTATATTTTTATTTAAACACAATCATAGCACACACATACACACACACACACATATATATGGAAGTGTTAAGTGTAGGGTTTCCAATACATATAGAGAGAGAGAGAAAGTGAAGGTTAATTTGGTAAATATATTAACATGGTAGGATAAATTAATAATTTAAAATATTAAACGGGGCGGGTATGGGGCAGGGATCTTAGTCCCCCGCCCCGCAACCGGCCGGTTTTTTTTTTTTTAACCCCCATCCCCACCCCATTTAAGTAAACAGTTCTCCAAACCCGCTTTAAATGGGGCGGAGGCGGGGCGATTCCCCACCGGATTGGGGATTTTTGCCACCCCTAATTGCATCCTTAGAAGTGGACCCAATTTTTTTTTTAGGGCACAATACGGAGGCACAAAAGGCAAGCCAACAGCACGACAGAGGTATTAAGGCAAGATAGAAAAGATATACAAATCATGAAACAAAGTAATAAAATAAAAAACATGTTTCAAATATGTGAAAAAAGCATAATCTAAAACTCTACAACGTAATCATAATAAAAAAAAACGTAATAAACTGAAATGACTCAAAGATCAGGCCATTGCCAATGCAATATCATCAAGCCAATGACAATAGGACCCGATTAAGTCCTACTCATATCAAAATCTTTTAACACTGTTTAGAAAAGTCTAGTAAAAATTGGATCAATTGTGTATTGTGTTATTTGTTGTGTAATATAAATTTATAAAGATTCATGTACTCCACTGTTGGGTAAAGGAGGCATACCTGGTGGTCACTTTATGCAACAAATTGAGGTAGTTCAGTTGATTTAATTTCACTTGTAAAAATAATTAATTAACGTGCAGCTAAATGTATTAACTTCATTTAGATTTTTGTTTATGTGTCATGATATGATTCGTCGAGATCATATTCTTATAACGGAGAAAAAACATAGATTAAAGTAATTTTCTTTTATAACAGTAATATTATGAGATTTTCGGGTCCATTCTTTTAATCTAAATTGCACAAACTCACAAATTTAAAAAGACAAATACTACATGGACTTCCTTAATTATAATATCCAAGAAACTAATTAAAATTTATATCTAGATTGATTAATGATTAAAATCAATTGGTTAACCTAAAAGTGTAGACCAACAACACGAAATTAAAAACGTGGAGTTAAAACTTCAAACAATTAACCCATTTATAACGTCCAACAAAAATGTAATAACACTATTGAATGATGCCCAAAAAAGTAACAGTTGAATTTCACAACTTTTATATGTAACTGTCCAATGAGAATTCAAAATTGCAATTGAAATATAATTCAATAATTACCGAATTCTATTGTCTGAATAAGCCCGTGAACGCTTGTTATCATAATTTTCAAAGTGTAATACATAAACTTCAATTAATGATCTCTAAACTGAAAAGGGTTAGTTGGTCTTTGTCACCCCATATTGTTAACTCATACGTTTCTTTCTACTTTTTAACTTTCCAAACTTTCAAGTGTTTATTTTATACAACGCACTTGAAAAGTCAGTGTTGTACAGAGCAAGAAAAAGAGGATGATTAAACTAGTACTACTAATTATGACAATCTTAAAAATTTATGACACAATATTGACTTGGGAAGGTTAATTTTGACTGGACATTTAAGTTTAGCAAAACCATGCTAAAAATAAAACAGTGGTGTATTTATTAACATAACGTGCATTGAATTACCAATTTAGCAAAACTTATACGGTTTCCTTAAACCCAAAACAGTGCAAGTGTGTGAACCTATTCTTCGACATACACATCCCACCAAAACCCTATACGCATCACGCGCTTCTAACAAATGTGGGTGCCACACACCTTTCACTTTCACATAGTTTGACTCGATTCATTGAGTGGGTTGACCCAAATACAATTTGATATAACTCTTTTTGGAACTCTAGGAAATTTTAATGTTTTTATTTATTTATTTTTATTATAATGATAGAGAATGAATTTTAAAATATACCATTTTTTGATAGGTTTACATAAAATTTTAATTATGTCTATAACTTTAAGGCAAGGAGGGTAAATTGGGAATATATAAAAAACATAGTAAATTGAAGTTTGAATTGGGATAATTACTTTAGGACAACAAAAAATAGAAAGGTAAATACTTTTTGTAGCACGGTGGAAGTATAAAAAATTTCGATCCAAACCCAGTCTCAGTATGACTTTATTTTTTTTTTTTTTAAGAAAATGATATTCAAGCTTATTTATCAAATTGACACAATTAAGGCCACTAATATCCTAAAGTGGGGCCAAAAACAGGTCTCACTTCAGGCAATGGCCTTAATTGTTTTATTTTTTATGTTTTAAAAAATAGGGTTACATGTAAAAAAAAATCCACTTAAATTTTTGTCCTTTTGTAAATAATTCCCCTGAACTAAAAATCGCCCACCTAAATTATTGATTTGTTGCAATTAAGGACAAATCTATCACAAAAGACTATTTTACCATTTTTTATTAAAATTTTCACGTCTTATTAAATTATTTTTATTATCTTTTCTCTTATGTAAATATTAATTATATTATTTACCTTAATTTTATTTTTAGTATCAATTTATCATTTTTAAAAAAAATAGATAAGTAGATTTGTAACTACCATTTTTTAAATTGATTAACTTATTATTAAAACTTTATTATTTATAATAAAAGGTATCATAACCAATTTAAAAAATTTTATCGTAAAAAAAAAATCATCTTTTTTCATACAATATATTGATGAAAAATTAATAAAATACTTTGAAAAAAATATCTTATTTTCATGTAATATATTCATTAAAAATTAAGAAATTAATTAATTTTTTAAAAATATTTCTACTAAATTTTTTTATTTAAATAATTAATTAAAAAAATTAAAGGTAAATTTATGCAAATTTAATAGAAAATATCTCATCAAATTAGTATTAATTTTTTTCATAATTTATTTAGATAAGAAAAATATATTAAATGTAATTCAATATGAAGGGACAATATGGTCATTTAGTGAAATATAATATAGTATTTGGGTATGTTGCAACAAAATGAGATAGTTTAGGGGATTTTATGCACAAAATATAGTTTAAGGAAGTTATTTGTAAATCCAAACATAGTTTAAGGGGTTTTTTTTTTTTTTTTTTTTTTTTTTTTTTGTACTTTACCCTAAATAAAAAAAAAAAAAAAAAGTGAAGAACTTTAACTGTTGATTTTTTTTTTTTGGCCAATAATTAATTTTTTTAAATGACAACTAGAAAACTGAAAATGTCAGTATTTTCAAACAAGGCCTACAGTTAGAATTACCAATTTTTTGTCTAATTTTCCAACATTTTAGATCAAAATCCAAATTTTTTAGAGGTTAGACTAAAGTTTTCAACCAAACTTCAAACATGTTGGACTTAATCATTTGGTCTAGTGTGATAACAGCAGGCGCGTGGAGAGTGGAGCGTGGTGATTGCACTTTTAATTCTCACGAGAAAATCACACCCCGGTCAATGGTCAACGAGAGAAAAAGCAGCTTCTTTATGAGAAGTTATAATTGAAAAGGCCAGATAATGACTTTAACCATAGTTGAGACATGTTAAAGAACACAGTTACAAAGTCTCTAAACCATGATTAAAACTAATCCCAAGTAGGGTTAATTCGTAGCATGCAAAGCTAAGCCAAGCCAATCCCATCATCATGATTCAGCCAATAGGCATCTCTGACACAACCGGTTATGATTGAAGGAAAATACATCCTTCATTTTTCTCTCTCTCTCTCAATATATATATATATATATATCTGTATCTATATCCTATTCTCTGCAGTCCCCACACTGTAGTCTGTACTGCAATGGCCAAAAAAAGCCTGTAGCCCCGCCTACCTGCAAAAGGACCAACCATTTTCTTTTCTTCCTTGTGTTCCCTTTGGTTCAATCTCATTCGATCTCCAAAAAACAGCTCTATAATTCCAAGAACTAGAGAGAGAAAGAGTTGATTGTTTTCTCTTAGAAAGAGAAAGTGAAGATGGCTGATAAAGATGATGGTTTAGGGCTTAGTTTGAGCTTGAGATGCCCACAGAATCTCCCTCCGCCCCTCACATTCAATCTCATGCAGTCTCCTTTGCATTTCACTCACAACAAGTCCTCTTACACTCGTCATGCTTTTCAATCTTATTCTGTAGGTAGGTATATATATAAGAATATATATACACAAATACTTATATAGTTATATATATATATATATACATATATATGTATTTCTGTATATATCACCTACTAATTAAATCTGTAGATAACTTGTTTGATTTCTGAAAAAAAATTAAAACAAAGAAGGTACTTTTCAAATGTTACAAATTACATTGCAGATCGGTGTGTGGGGCATTTCAATGTTATGTTCTGAATCTTCTGATAAATGTATATGGATATATGTGTGTGTATATCAACTAAGTTTCTATTTTTTATTTTTTATTTCCTTTTCTGGATGCATTTCAATCTTCTGTGTGTATCACAGGTAACTTAATATATATATGTATGTATATTTGTTTTGGCAAAAAAATTGAATCAATTTTGAGCAAATTCAAATTTAATTGAACATGCACATTGCAGATCGGAACGTAGAAGCGAGATCGTACCTCCGAATGATCGACGTGAATCGACCGGCGGACTGTGAGGAAGAAGTGGGGGTTTCTTCGCCGAACAGCACGGTTTCGAGCGTGAGCGGGAAGAGGAACGAGAGTGAGATCGAGAGAGCTTTGCGTTTTCAGGGAATCGGCGACGAAGATGACGGCGGCGGCGGGGGAGAAAGGAAGAAGTTGAGGTTGACGAAGGAACAGGCGGCGGTGCTGGAAGAGACGTTCAAGGATCACAACACACTCAATCCGGTGAGTGGCATTTTGGTTATTATTCCATTGAAATGAGGACGTTTTTCTGGGGTACTGTGCCTGTGCTTATGGGTTTTGTTTTTGGTGTTTTCAGAAGCAAAAGGTGAGCCTGGCAAAGCAGCTGAATCTGCGCCCTCGACAAGTGGAAGTGTGGTTTCAGAACAGAAGGGCAAGGTGAGATATAATTTCCATACATGCATTGATCCACATATATGTGTTTATATATGTCAGCTCTCATTCTGGATTTTATGAATTATGCAACATTACACAGTTACAACATATTTATAACATTATTGTGCTATCCCTTGAGATTGGGTAATATAGCGCGCAAATGCAAAAGAAGAAAACTACTAAATCATGAATTGGAATGGGAAATTACTCTTTACCATGCACTTTGTGATTGGGGGGAGGTGGAAAAAAAAAAAAAAAAGTGGGTCATGAAACTATATACTCCTTACATACATATATGGTGTTTAATTATAAAAATAAAAAATATTGCAAACTTTGAAAGTCATATGCACATTGAATTGATGATGCAGGACCAAGTTGAAGCAAACAGAGGTAGACTGCGAGTACTTAAAGAAGTGTTGTGAGAATCTGACGGAAGAGAACAAGCGGTTACTGAAGGAAGTGAATGAACTTAGAGCACTCAAACTTTCCCCACAGTTGTCCATGCACATGAAACCTCCCACCACCCTCACCATGTGCCCTTCATGTGAGCGTGTGGCAGCTGTTTCATCATCCTCATCCTCTGTTGCAACTGATGCAGCCCAAGCTCGCCTCCACAACCGGTCGGATCCTAGTCACCACCGACCTGTACCCACTCACCCATGGACCACAAAAACCGTCTCCCAACAGCCGTTTGAACCCCATCGTGCTCAGTCATAGCTATGCACTCTTGAAGAAAAAGAAAAAGAAAAAAAAAAAAAAAAAAAAAATTGCATATAATGGTGATTTAGTTGGTTTTTGGAACAAGGGTATTTTAGTCATTTTTAATTGGTAGGTATATGAGTGGTAGTGAGTATATATATATTTATTTCCCAAGTGCCTGCATATCTTTACTTTTGTTGAGGAAGGATGTGTTTATTAATATATACTCCATATTGGATTGGATAGAGTCTAGATATGATTGAATGATTAGGAGAGAATCTGAATATCTTTCTTGAATATCAATTTATGAATGATTATGTTAGATAAAAGTGAGGATTATTGTGATTGGAGAAGGGGGCAATGTTGTGGAACAATTATCAAGATGAAGAAAAATGATTTCAACTTGATTGATTTTTGTGTATAAAATGATTAGATTCTATCATTCTAGCCATGGTCGGTGCACTAATACCTTGTTTCATGGGCTGTAATTGGTAAACAATATGATGCCTCTAGCATCTTTGGTGAAATGACTATAACATTGGATGCAACTTCACCATGTAGTTGATTAATCTACCAACAATGTTTGCAAGTGTCTAAAGTGCGCCAATCAACCTTTCAAGTTTGGTATACATATGGTTGGTAATCAGTCATCATATCTTCCTCAAATGTGCAAGCAAAAGACGTAAGCATCAGATTAAATTCTTCATTTCAAATTATTATTATTTTTTTCACTATTAATGCATTTGCTTGAATTTTCAGAAAAAAAAATATATATATCATCATTACATTCTTCCACCAGATGAATTCTACATTATAGGTTCCATAAATTTTGTTAACACATCTCAACCTGCTAGAAGATGTCCGATGTTGAACTCAGGACTCTCAAACATACACAGAACTAGCGACAAATTATAGAGCCGGATCTCAAGGAAGGTCAGCAGGACTGAATAAACACGCAGTAAATTATTGTCCTTGGAATTGGAGAACCACCAATTTCAAGTCTTGAGTGAAAATTAGAGCCATCTAGTCAGACAAATATGTCCTACCATTGAATTTATTATTATTATTTTTTTCCTGAAGTAAAATAAAATAAAGCTGCAAGAAAATAGAATTTTAATAAGCAATCCCCAGTTCCCCCACCAATCCAGAGCGAATGGGTAGTGACATTTTCGAAAATCACAAAGGCACACTAGTACTCCCTTATATCATTTCTGTACCATGAACTCTGTACTTAATACGTTCGGTTTGTATAGCCTCTCTCTAAGTTTACTCTAAAATCATTCATTGGATCAGTTAAATAAAAAAATAAAAAAATACCTCCAACCTGAGTTTTTTAGCAAGATATATTATCAAGAAAAAGGCCTAGAAAATACGAGACAAGGCAATGACGATGGAGACCTGTAAAGCAAGTTGAGTTTCTTGACCAAAAATCTGAAAGCTTCTTGCACATGCATATTGCAAAAAATCTCCTAATCATAGTTATGAACATTTTGAAATGCAGCTTGTTTTGACAATCCATGTTGACAAGACAACAAACAAATGATTTATTATATATATATCCAGATATCCTCCTTTAAGATGGATGCAAGGAGTAACAGGTATCAAACTGTATTTACAGTATCAGCAAGGGATCGCAGTATACAACCTAAACCAGCCCTCTCTGTCAGCTTTTCATGAATTCGTAGGCATTGATCACAGGTGGGACGATCTCCAGTAGACAAGCCTCTATACAAGTACCTACAAATTAAATAACATTCTTATTATTAATTTCCCAAATAGCGCGAGAACAAAATAAATTCCGGGAAACCTGCACAAAGCAGGAAGTCCCTAATTTCTAGAATAGAAATAGCAACAAAGAGACAATTAACATAGAAATCAGAAAATATCATTACTTAGCTGACTCTAAATATAAAAATAATTATTATTAGTAAAATATATTTTAATATCAAAGTAAACAATGGTATTTTATTGGGAAAAAGATTAATTATCCTTAAGGACCCTATAAGAAAATAAAATTTAGAAAATGTGTATATACTTAATTCAAAACTAAGGTATAAATTTTTGGTTATGTAACAATGATGGTGTCGTGGTACAATGAGGTTTGAGTTGGTCAATTATGAGGTAATCCATATGTAGTAGTCCATGCATCATGGTGTTAGAACGCATGTGTTAAGACCACTATGGCACAATGTAATCATGCAACAGAGAGTTACATCACGGCCACCATGGTATTAATATTATATCACAAGGCTTGAAGCATGATTGACCAGATATGAGATAGATCGCCAGAACACCAATGCTGGTTGCCTGGCAAACAAACAAAATAGTCCAGAGAAGAGAGATTTACAACTCCTGACATCTTTTGAGGTGCTCAAATATGTTCACTCACTAGTCTTCATCTCTCCCAAAGTCTATTGTGATGCGTGCTATTTTCCACATCATCACGTAGTAAGGCTTTTTGAGCGTTCCATTATCATAAAGCTGCTCCAAAATTGGCTTGGTTTCAAGGTCAGCTAGTTTCTTTGTTGGAGAGCATCACGCAGCAATTCAGGCAAATTTTGGCTGCTATTCGGAAGTAGGGCGAGAAAGAAAGGAAACCTGATCGTGGAAATGGAACGAAGCATGCTAAAAGGCAAAGGAATTCCCTTATGTAAGGAATTTATTGCACTTCTTCTAAATAACCTATCAAACATATCTAACAACATAAATCCTATCTCTGGCCTCAAGCAGGGGAGCGGAACTCTGGCAGGATCAAAATTTGCAACACCAGGCTCAGCACTACTTCCATTTCTGCAACAAGTAAGAGCAGTGCCTTACTCAACTTTAGACGAATTGTCATCACAGGAAGTAATCCTAAGGCAAAGATATAGGTAGAAAGTAATCTCGTAGTGGGCAGTGAATTTGACATCAAAAACCAGATTCTATTTGGCACTTTTTTGCTACATAAACAGGATCACTATAGAGAACCAATAAGGAATCGAAAATAGGAATCAATAATTCATGAAAAAATCCTAAATCTCTCACTAAAGATAGGAGAAAGTTGGGTGCCAAGCCAGCAGATATAACCATTGAACAAAACCATGACTTGAATGCTCGGGATTAAAAAAAATAAAAACATACAAGCCAACAATAAGATCATGGAGTACACATATCTTTCCTTAACGTCCATAAATTACACATGCTGAATGAGTTCTAAGTCAGCCTGGAAATGCTCAGTCTAATCATCTCAAAACTATTTGAAAAATATTGGTTTTATTTCCTGTCTGGAAGGTTTATGTTATTTTCCATTCTCAGTCATTTGATTGAGTCAGATCCTTCACAAACTGCAGTTCTACATAAGGATGGTATTTTATAGTCAGCGACTTTCTTGTGGGAGTGAGAAATAATTAGTGAAAACTGAACCTGGAGGTGAGTGAATTCAATGGAAAATAAAACTGTGGACCACTATTACTTAAAATACTCTTGCTGGAGTTTAGAACTAAACTCATGGTCCAACAAGATTATATTGAAATAAAACGGCACCAATTCACATAGTTCGTGGACAATTCAACATGACAAGAACAAAAATAATGAGGTCAAATATCATTTCATCAGAGGGGATCTTAGTGCTAGCGACACTTCACTTTGAAGGTGCTCAATAGGGCTAAGTAAGTAATTCCATAACAAGGATACATTACCGACGAAATTGTCATATCATTCCACTTCTCCTGTCTCTTCTTCCTCTATCCATCTCTTAAATTCGTTCCTTGACCGTAAAAAAAAGCAAACTGATGTCTGAAGCACTTGAGTAAGAACATGGTAGAGGAACAAAAAGGCAGAAGACACGCATGAGGAATTAGAGCCAATAAATGAGAGCAATTTTCAGGAACATTTTATCATAGAGGTATTGACGATGAATCTATCAGCAAGAACCCATAACTAGTAATATCTGTTGCATCTGCTCTTACACATGAGTGCTTAGAACTGAGTACCTTGGTGAGACTACCTACGCCTTCATTCAAGATCAAGAAGACTAATGGCTCAAATATCTCATCTTCATCTATACTTCAGTTTTTCTCTGATTATTGTATCTCACTCCATTCTCGCTTTCTTTCTATTTCTTCTCTTTACTATATATTACAGTTCAGTGATAATCTCCTTTAGCATCCAAAAGTTGTCTGGCACCAATGTCATACTCACCTCTCCTCAAAATACAGTCCTGTCCTTACCCGTTAGCAACAATAATCCAGAACATGTATAGAATGTTCAATAAGTGTTGCAGTCATTTGGTGTCTCTAACCTAGAACAACTTTTTTCATTTTAAGATTCTATGGTTAATTCCCTAATTTAAACCCCAAATTTGCTTAGATTACTCCTTAAAGATCCATTTGCAAATGTCATCAGCGTTATTTACGCTTGCAAAGTAATCCTCATACTGCTAAGTGCAGATGAGACAATCTATAGGACGGGAACAACAGTAACAGTTATCTATCTTCGGAAGGATTTCTGTGACCACAAATTGCAGTTCTTGTCACATTTCTAGGTTGATTTGTTTTCTTTCTTTGAATTTGCATTAAAATGTTATTTTAAATCAGAAATTGAGAAGCAAAATCAGACAGCTATATGTCCTCAATTTAGGATTAACAACAAAATTGGGGACTTACTTCATGAGGATATCGTAGTACTCAGGATCCAACGAAGAGAACATTCCATCCACATCTTTTATAGCCATGATTGCCCTGTGCACCACTATCCAATTCGCAGACTACAAACGCCCAAAACGAAATCAAGTTTTCTTCACTTCCACTTAAACAGATCAAGAAAAAAGGCATGATTCTAGAGCGAGAAAGTGTAGAGAGAGAGGAGGTCGAACCTTGCATCTTTCGTCTCTGGTCTTGGGAGGTGAGCCTTCGAGAGCAGTTTTGAGAGCTTCAACTGGTTTATACCTAAGACATCGAACCAGGGTTAATCAGAAACTATACGTATGAATACATACATACATATATATATATATAGGTACGCTATATCTGGAAATTGGGGTGATGGGTTAATTGATTCATACTGTTTGAGTAAGCTCTCGATCTTGCGAGACTTGTGCTCGATTCTGGTTATTATAGCTTCGGCATTGTCTGCTCCCACAAATTCCTCATGTCCTGCCATTCTCTCTCTCCGATTCGTGTTTCTTGTATTCTCATTTCACACAAAGTCAGTGCATTTATAAATAAAATTATCTTTAAAAATACTCCGTGATAGTAATAAAACCTTTTAAAAAATCACAATTTATCCTTTTTTATTATTATTACTATTTTTTTATAATGCAATAAACCCTGCTGGATTATAGTAATAAATTTTACATCATTTCCAAAACATGCAAATTTCAAGGTTTTGTGGTTAAGATGGTATAAATTAGGTTATGTGCTGCTGTTTGCGTTTTTATTTTGGAAAAATTGAGTTTTTGATGTGTTTGATAAATATTACAAGTGCTTTTAATAATTTTTAAATTTAATTTAGTAGAGTGTTTAAATGAAGTTATAATATGAAACTTCTAAAATTGTGTTTGTTGAATATTTTATGTAACTAGAAAATTTTGTCTTTATAATTTTTTATAAAGACAATTACACCCCTCCTACAAAAGTTGTTATTCTAAAATATGGTAATATCATATTAAAGAATATTATTGCAAAATTAGTAATAAAAGTGTTTAAAAATTTTTGTTACCAAATAAATTAAAAAATAATTTAATTGTGAAAAATACTTATTACATTGTGTTATCAAACACATAACATGTTTTTTATTGACTGCAGTCTTTTGACAGCTCTATCAATAAAATTATTTTTTTTATTCCAACAACAATCCTAAATGTATTATATGAATATATGATAGCAATTTTTTATCATCTTATTCCCGTCAATGTTATTATTATGATTGCAAGTAAAATAAGTTATTTATTAACAATTCTAACTCCTTTTTTTAATTTTAAATTCATTTTATTGGCAAAAGTCTAAATAATTCATCACTAGACATGATAAGATTATGAATATACACTAGCTTAATAAGACTCACAAACATAATTCCTTCAGTAAATTTATTTTATGAATTTATAGTTAATTTTCTTTGTTAACAATTTTTATTTTAATCCCGATCAAGATCATAATTAAAATTGGAGGGGTCCCGTCACCCACCCCAATTTCAGATTGGCTTGTTTTGCAGCACTATTTAAATTTGTTTTCATAAATTTGTTTGACCAGTGTTTTTTACAAACAAAAGCACAAAATATGTTTGATAATATTTGTTATGCTTTTGAATAGTACCGAATTGCTTTCAAAATTGAGACCAAAATTAAATCATTAAAATAATACTTTTGTTTGTTTCTATACTGTAGCAAAGCATTGTTAAATATATATGTATATATTTTTTATAAAATAACATTTTTAACTAATCATTCAAATTTTCAAACTTGCAACACTTTTTCCTAAATATGTTTTTCACGTTTTTGCTTCTAAAAATCTTGTAACAAATTTACGTTACCAAATAAGTTTCTAAACAGTGTTGAACACACCCTAAAAAGATAAATATTATTATTATTATTATTTTCTTTCTAAAATAACATTTTTAACTAACTATTCAAAATTTCAATCTTGTAACATTTTTTACCAAACATGCTTTCATGCTTTCATATTTTTGCTTCTAAAAATCTTGTAATAAATTTACGCCACCAAACAAACTTCTAAATAATGTTAAACACATTTTAAAAACAAAAATATTACTTTTCTTTGGAGTGAAAGTGAAAACAACTATGATTACCAAACTAAACCTTAGTAATTTATTTAAAGGGGGTAAACAAGTAATTTTTTGTAATGCAAAGGTTTTAATGTTTTATCCACGGGGACCCATGAATATACAACATTCATAGACCTCGGATTGTGGGTAATTTTGTCATACGAAATTAAACGGACAATAATGTAACCTTTTGAAATCTGCTCTCCCCTCGGCACTTTTTCCACCTCCCCTATCTATTTCTCTCTCTATACTTTCCTTTGCTCCCATTCCAAGTCTTCTTTCCTCTTCACCTAACCTCAGAAGAAGCTCGTCTGTTCATCAATGGCGGATTTGGACTCTTTCAACAAACCCCATCATCGAGTTCCAGCGCCGACCTCTCCACTTCAACCAAACTCTAGTAAGTCCTACTCCTACACACAAATTATCTGTAAATCTCTCATTGTTGTTTTTGTTCTTGTTCTTCTTCCATTGTTTCCTTCACAAGCTCCTGAATTTATCAACCAAACTATACTCACTAAACTATGGGATCTTTTTCGTCTTCTATTCATCGGCATTGCTGTGTGTTATGGCTTGTTTAGTCGACGACATGTCCAAAAGAACACTGAAAGCTACTCAAAAATTGACAATTCACAAACTTACTTGTCTGGGATTTTACATGTTTCCTCTATTTTCGAAGATGGGTTCGAAAACCCATGTGGGTCTGATGAGAAAAGAGTGATCCAAGCATGGAATTCTCAATACTCACAGAGTGAATCCATGGTTGGAGTCACTAATGGTAGCTCTATTCTCGATGAATGGAACGATCCCAGATCCTCACTTCCTAAAAATAGGCTTGAAAATTCATCCGGTTCTAGGTATTTTCAAGGTGAAACCATGTTTGTTGCTGCTCACAGTGACCATGTAATAGATCAATGGGGTAAACCCGGACCGAGCATTGACTATAAACCCTTGAATTTACCTATTCGGAGTCTGAGATCGAGAATTGTGGACAGTGATACTTCCGATTCCTTTAAAGGAAGTGGATCTAGTTCAAGTTTGAAGGGTTCTTCTAATAGTTCATCTAAGAGTGGTGATAAAATTAGAAAGGGGAAAGTTAGGGGTATGGTTCCAATAAAATTGGATGAAAAGTTTGAAGAATCTGATGTATTATCTTCCCCGGTTCCGTGGCGCTCAAGATCGGGGAGGATGGATTTCAGAGGAGAAGGGGATTCTGTTAAGCCTCCTTCACATTCCAGGTTTCTCTCAGTTGGGGAATTTGAATTGGAACATCTCAAATCGCAGTCTTTCCGTTCCTCAATTCCGTCTGGAAGTAGTTTTGGATCTTCACCCAAGAAAGTATCACCTTCCTCTAGTGTATACTCGGTACCAAACTCAGATATGGAAGGTTTAGAGAGAGAGAGGAGTTGTTTGTATGGGTCTTCTGAGCCCACTTCACAGACACAATCAGCACCAATAAGTGGTGATACATCATTCTTTACTTCAAAGGCTCAAGGATTTAGCATTGGCTCTTTTTCTGATATGAACTTGGATAGAAGTTCCAAAGATAACTTGGAAAACTTTGGTATGGGCAAAAGAGATGATCCAGTGAGCAGAGGAAAATGGGGTGTGGATTCTTTGAGCTCAAATGTGGAACCCACAACAACCATTGTTAAAGGTCTCTCAAGGGGAAAATCAGTTAGAAGGATTAGAGCCAGTGAGAATGTGGTGACGATGACAAGAAGGAAAACAGGAGATATTTGTGCAAATCATACAGATGATGACATGGTTAGAAAAGCTCATTACAATTGTGAAGCATCATCCAAGGGAAATACCAAAAGGACAGCAGAAGATGAAAATTCCATGCTCGACAACCAAAAACCAAATCTTGGTAATCTGAAAGGAGAAAAGCAAAACTTTGATGATGACAGTAGTAATATAACAATAGAATCTGAAGAAGATTCAGACAGTGAATTTGGGAACTTTCGAGTAAGCTCAGACGAAGAAGCAGAGGTTGAGTCTGACATTATCAATGATGCGGGACTTGACCCTAATGAGGTTGATAGGAAGGCTGCTGAATTTATAGCTAAGTTCAGAGAGCAGATTAGGCTTCAGAAAATTGCATCCAGTAAAGGACCAAGTGGTTGGTAGGTGTTCATCAAGGTAAACCATAAGTTTATACTTGCCCTCGAAAAGTTATATATGAACTGATAGTAAGTTGATGTTTCTAATTCATCTAGCTTTTAATTTATGTTCCCATCCTTCTTCTTCTTCTTTTTTAAGTTGTATACATTGTATTATCTTAAATGGGCATCAAGATATTTGCAATTTACAGTTGTGATGAAGATTCATTATCTGCAGAAATAATAATAGTTTTCCTTGCGTTTCAATTTTCATGTGGTTGGTATTCTCATTTATTGTGGAGTAAACGTAAAGGATTTCGGTGGATAATATTTTTTTTTTAACCAAACACAGCTCTGGTATTGCATTTGTTGTTTACACACAGCCAGGTGATCATTTGTGGGGTGATGTCTTGGAGTCACTTTGTAATGGTTGTATATGGAATGTTTTTTATTGGGGTTGAAGCCTGGTTGCAACATTAGGATTCATTTGGTGGTGCTAGAAATGGAAGAAGATGCACCACTTTAAGGGTGTGTCTCGTCTACCATCCTCATGTTAATTTTCAGGATGAGTGAAAAGTAAAATAATTAGAGAGTTAAAATGTTAATGGATCAAACATGTGTGAGAAACACCTAGGAAGATATGGCTAACATTGTCAGAAAGATATTATACTTTTAACATTCTCTTCAGATCCTATTTTGGAGCAATGAAGGAATACCATTCCTCTATGGTGTATTGCATATTTTTCTCTTGCATAATTTGCTTTACAACATTAGTTGACATGAATCACAAAACTCTTGCATATTTTCTATATTACAGGAAATGTATATTGGTGTCTGCAGATGCTTGCAGTCGTGCGCGTGCGCACTATGAATCAGACATATAACGATTATTATTAGTTTAAAGCAAATCAATTTGCATTAACTACTTCCTGTTTATGTTTGAATAAAGAACAAAGAACGATGAGAATTGAGCATGCTTGATCGGCTTTTTTACAACATTTACCATCTCTGTCAACTTCATAGGGTTGTTACATTGCTTCATTTATAAAATTTTAAGTTTAGTGGGTTATAAATATTCACTTCTAGTGATCACAATGGAGTTTGGATCTTGATGGGCCAAAATAGAGTGATTTGCGGATTCGATCCCAAATGTGTCTAGGATTAAAGCCTTTTGTGTTGTTTTGAGTTAGTTGTATTGTCCATTTTTATGGATTTGAAGGATCTGTTCTGCTGTATTGATTGAGTGATAATGGTTTTCCTTGAATCTGCTTGATGGACTACTACTGATTTAAAATTAAAAACTAAGCATGGATGTCAATGCAGTTGTAGCTTGATTGGTATCGAAAACGTCAAATATGAACAGAATTCTAGCATGCTCTGTCCTGGATGATTTACAATTGAAGTTGATAATGGAAAGATTGGGGAAGGTATTCCTCCAATTTGAACAATCTCTATCAACACGTTTATTATATATATATATATATATGATGCCCTGAAATGCAAAACCCAGTTATATAATTCACCTCCAAGGAGCCAAAATCCTTCCAATCAATGTACAGAACCAAATGCTGTAATATTTCTAATCTATTATTCACACGTCACTTCTCTAAGATTCACAAATCAACGGAGCAATCCCAACGCAAACCCACCAAGGGGAATCAAGAAAAACAGTGCGTATATGTTTCTAAATCATAATCTTTAATTCACATTCTGCTTCTTTCCAAAAGAATGAATATACATGCATATACATACATATATATTGTACAATAGTACATGGCAAGATGTTTCCTCATAACTCGAGATGAGTTGGTGCAAAAAAAAATAATAATAATAATAATAATAAAAATAAATTCATATATTTAAAACATTCAAATGTACAGTATTCATCTTGTATTTCAGAGTCAGAGTCTATTACCCAGTGCTTGAAACTTTGTTCTCTTTGTTACTCTGTTTTCTCAGCGACCAAACAAAAATTATGCAAAGATAGAGAACGAATACATTTAGAAAAATATAAAGGCATGGAATATGAAGAAGATCTGAATGAAGTGATGCGAATGGCCAATACACGATGAGGTAGAAAACAACAATTAAAGGATGAGCCTAATTATTATTGACAAATCCACTAGAATTTTATTATTATTGTCTTCTTTCCAAGGATGATAATGATACATAGAATCTTATTATTATTGTCTTCTCTTCCGAAGGATGATAATGAATACAGGGTACATACACTCACAAACAAAATCTTAAAAAAGTACTCGTAATTAGAAAAAAAACTTTTAAATTTTTTTACCACAATCCCTTGAATCTTATTTTTAACGTTTTTAAACCTTTAACCTTTATCTCAAACTCTTTGAATTTTGTTTTCAACACTTTTAATCTTTACCCCAATGTGTTTTAATCTTGTTCTCAACCACTTTAATCTTTATCTCATCTTTTAATCTTGTTTTCATTTTTCCATTTTTCTTTGTGAATTTTTTTATGATTATAGCAACTTCATCGAGATCGGGGAGGGAGGTAGATTAAATTCAGCCTTTGACATTTTCTTTTTCTTGTTTTTGCATAATTAAAGTGATTATTCTGAGATTTGAACTTGTATTATGAAAAAATGTTGTTAATGTTATGTTAACATTAAGAAAAAAATAAGAAGTAAAGAATATCTAGGCAAAAATTAAAATTCTACCATACTACCATTTAAAGTAAAATGAAAAAAAGAAAAAGAAAAAAACATAAACAAAAAATGAAGCAAAATACTATCTTAGCTCTCATGGTGAAAGATAATAATCTCATCACAAGTACTTATTACTAATTGATGTGTCAATCATGATTAAAATACACATTATACACACATAATAATAAGCTTACGTGTGAATATACTCACAATGAACTTGTTCAAAATGAAATGACAAATTGTAAGAAAATTTGGAGAAAGTGATCAACGATAATGAAAAAGAGAAAGTGAAAGTATTTCTTAGTTTTTTTATTTTATTTTTTTTTCAATAGAAGGAAAAACTCACAGAATAATAAACTAATTAGAAAAATATACACAAGTCACAAGCAGACCACAGTCTAGTCCCTTTAAATTTTTTACTTGTGCAAGTCGTAATCTTGTATTATGTGTACGTGTCAGTGTGTTTTTTTGTCATTATATATATATATTATTTTATTCTCTCATTAGATAAAAATAAAAATATCAAATATTATTTGAAATAGGTAAAATTCATAAAAAATCTAGAACAAAAATTAGTTTCAAATAACTAAATTTAGAGTGCTACTTGAAACTGAATCATTTTCTCTCTTTAAATATTATATATATATATATATATAAATTTTTTTTTTTCTCTATTGACCAGAGCTAAAATTAAATTTTAAGTTTATGTTTGGTGTTGCGATTCAATAAGCTGAAAAACACTTTATACTATTTGATAACAACTTTACATATTTGATAACTACTTTCTACATACGTCGAGTGGGACGTGAAAAACACTTTGATAACTACTTTCAACCCACATCTACTGGCACCGAAAAAATAAATAAATAAATTTCGGCAATGAAGATTTCTGCACTATGGAGTGTGCAGCTTATAATCTCATACATTAAACTTATTTTTTTTCCCCTACTTTGATATTTTAAACTTTTAGAAATTCTTTTTTCTTCTTAAACTTTTAGAATTGAAAGTTGTAAAAACTAAAGCATGAAAAAAAAAATAATAATAATAATAAAAGAAAGAAGAAGTAGTAAAACTAAGATAAAATTTATACACTGATGAAGTATCAATTGAGTAAATTTATAAGGAAATGTTTTACACGTTGCGCGCGTACTCTCTCTCTCTCTATTATATTATAGGGTAAAATGCAATAAGCCCCCCTCAACTATGACTCAATTAGCAAGAAACCCCTTTAGACTACTAAAGTGACAGAAAACCCCCTAAACTAACCACTTTAGTTGCAAATTGCCCAATCCGGCCATCTCCGTTCATATATTACCCATAAATGAACATGTGATGGTCACATGAGAGACAATATAAAATTAATTGACCATAATATCCTTAGGAATATAAAAATATTATAATGCCCACATATCTCAACCTTTACCACCAAATAATGTCTCTTCCTCAGATCATCTCAAACACATGATCGAACCCTAACCCAATTTTAAAAAAAAATCCAAATTCAAATGGGTTGAACATGTTATCTGGTTGAGTGTGAATTATCTGAGTTTCCAAGATTGTGGTTCGATTGGGTGATTTAATTCGGCGGTGGGAATGGTGAGGTGGTGGCGATGATGGTGTTGGTGGCAGTGGGGTTTTGGGGTTCAATTAGGTTTTATAATATATGAATGGTTGGGTGTGCTTTGTGATTAATTACTTGAGTTTCCAAGATTGTGGTTCGATTGGTACTTGTAGATACTTGGTTCTCGTTAGTTGAATAATCAAAGAAAAGAGGTCTGGGAATATATCACTAAGCAATATGAGGAATGCAGAAAGGTGGAAGAAGGGAGAGAAAACCAGTCCAGTCAGAGAATTGGAGCAATGGTAGGGAAGAAGCTGCCGTCAGTTCCTACCTCCTTTTTTCGTCATTACCTTCTTTTTATAGCCTTAGGTTATCCAGGTGGTACATTATTGGGCCTCCATCTTGGGAATGGGTCAAGGTCATTCCCTTTTTGGGTCATGTTGCCCTAATCCCTACATTTTTGGATCTACTGCCAAGTGTACCTTTCCTGGTGAATAATCCAAAAAATGGTAGGCTGTAAAGGCAATTGTACTATTCCAGCTGTCTTTTGCTCTTATCTTTAGACTGGGTCTTGCCTTAGTGGACAAAACGTTACTAATTTTCCATCCTCCATTCCAAAATCCCTTCTGCGTCCCAATGTCGCTTGAAGAGCCCAACCATAACTCTTCGTTGCTTGGATCGAGGTTCGACGCCCACCGATCATGGCAGTGTCAGATCGAGGTTCAAGGCTCGTCGATCGACAGATTGTGAAAGTCGGATCGAGGTTCGAGACTCGTCGATCGACAGATTGTGAAAGTCAGATCGAGGTTCAAGGCCCGTCGATCGACAGATTATAAAGGTCGGATCGAGGTTCAAGGCCCGTCGATCGACAGCTTGTCAAGGGTCAGATCGAGGTTCAAGGTCCGTCGATCGACAATTTGTGACTATGATCAAGGTTCAAGGCCCGTTGATCAATGATTTGTGATTAACAGATCGAGGTTCAAGGCCCATCAACCGACAGATTGTCAAAAGGTCAGATCGAGGTTCAAGGCCCGTCGATCGACAACAACTCGGATCGAGGTTATGATGATCTGTGACTCAGGTTCAAAGCCCATCGGCCAAATATAGACTAAAATTGAGGCCCAATGATCGACTATCACATGCCTTGCTGAGGTGGACTTTGTCAAAGTGTTGACTGTTTGACTTGGCCCTTGGTGACATGGCTAAACCACGTCCACATTTAGTCCCCCTGCACGTGGCGTTTTTGAATTTTGAAATAAAAGGATAAAGCGGCGCGTACATAGAAAACATAATAATGTCTTGCCTTGGAAACAGATATCTTTTCGGCTGCTGTCAGTTACCTATTTAATGGGGAGGTGATGAGACACAACTGTTCGGTGTCTTCGTCTTTTCCAAAACTCTAACCGTGATCTATATATATAGAACCAGGGCGGAGAGAGGGAAAGCCTTTACAGAAAGAAAAGAGAAAAAAAAAAAAAGACCGTGCCAGGCCAAGAAGCAAAGTGACGTGAGCGTACTGTGTTAAACAAACGAGTGTGAGGGCAGCAAAGCTATTACTGTGTAAGAGCGGGTAAGATATTTGATAAAATGACAAAGAGAAAGCAGTTGGGCAAACTCAGTGAACCAGTGCCGAAAGTATCGCCGGAGGAGGAATGGAAGAGGGCTCCGTTCTTTGGGCCCATGGATAGGTTCTGGACAGCTACGGGAGACATAGCCAGTGATGAGATTGACAGTGATGTGCCCAGTTAATGGAAGGAGAAGTCGTCGTAGAAGCAGGAGCTCAACCGCCGGCAGACTCTGTGCACCGATTTGCCATTGAACAAGGGATGTATCCTTTTTGTTTTATGGAGTTTAAAATGCCAGTGGGCCCATGCGCAGGACGGGAGGAGTGGTCTGAGCACATCTTCAGCCACAAAATGTATATGCTATGGCTGCGACAAGCACGAGTTGTGCGAGCCATGCGTCCGTCCCGTAAATTGAAAGTGTCACGCAATACCTCGGGATTGGAATTGCTAGTGTTGAGATGGTGTAGTGCAACCCACACGTTTGTGGCGAAGTGGGGAGAATTTACGCCTACATTGGAAGACGTGGCCCAATTACTAGGCCTGCATGTCATGGGTAGAGGATATACAGTACCCCTGACGATGGATGAAGCGGAGAAGGGTATCATGACTGCATTAGAGGAAGGGTTGGAGAAGACAAAGAGTTATGGGTCCTTTTTTAATGCGAAGGGGGCCAAACGCGAAGAGAGAGCAGAAGGAGCCAAAAAATGTACAACAGGCGCCTGGATACGCTACTGGTTCAAGGACCTGCAGCCTTCCTTCAAGGGGGATAAGTCCGAGCTTCCCTTTGTTGATGGAGACAAGATTGGACATCTTGCAGAGCTCGCAGCATATGTACTGTGCTGGTTGTCCAAGTATATATTCCCAGGGACCCCAGACGATGCACCTTTGAGTCGATGGTGTCTGATAGCGGTGAAGATAGCAAGTGGGATTGCGATCCCACTGGGGCCGTTATTCTTGGGAACACTGTACCATCTATTGGACATGATTGCTGAGGATAGCACGCGCTCGACTGGCCGCTATCTTATGGTGTCCTATGTAGCCAGTGGGTTTTTACAGATGTTCTTGTACGAGAGATTCCCCGCGTATGGCCCTTTACCCTTGGAATTGAACGACCATAGGGCACGAGGGAGATGTTGGTCAGGGCAGATGTGCAGGCGACCATTTGGGGAAGTAATAGACTCTGAACGAGAGTTTGGGTTCAGGCCCTATCGAGAGGAGATAACAAGGGTGGCAGACATGGGAATCTGTTGGGAAGATTCGAGGGTGATCACACCAAGGCAAGAATCGGGGGATGCAGATGAGCAAAATTTTGCCTTGGTGGTGCTGCCAGGACATCTGCCCGGGCGATTTGAGCTGGGCGATGTGAGCAAAGTGTATAACCCAAGGCTGGTACCCAGGCAATTTGGCTATAATCAAGGGGTTCAAGCGACTGTGGCTCAGAAGAAATATATGATGAATTTGACGAAGTCTTATTCCGGTTAAGTGTACTATACCTATATGAGGAAGAAAATGGCAGTATTGTGATTCCTTCGCGAAATCGCCATGGGGATATAACAGGAAACTACAGGCGATTTTGGGCAGATTGCGTGGGGGCCTTCAGGAGGTTTTGCCTGTAGACTCCTCGTCCTTTTACTCCCATGCCTATATACAAGGATGATGTGTCCCTGCGCATGCCTCGGCCAGGAGTGGGAGGCTATAGATCGATAGTGGCTCCCTTGGCTGCAGAAATGGGCGATGTAGCGTATGATGCTATGCCCTAGGCATATGTATCCGTTGCACCAGTCAAGCGAAGAGCAGATAGAAGGGCGTCGACGAAGGCCCAGTCCAAAAAAATGGTCAGTGAAGAGCCGATCGCTATCCAGAGACGGCAAAAATGGAAAGCTTCAGCAATCCAAGTGTCAGAAGATGAAGAGTCAATTGGGGAGACAGAAGAAGTGGTGGAGCTTAGAAATGATGATGCCTCGTCGAGGGTAGAAAAGGGGAAGACAGCGGAGGCATCGAGCGCGGGTGAAAAGTTTAGTGGAGGTGTCGGGGCAGCGCTAGCTGCCGGTGGCTCGAAAAGAAAGATCGTCAGGCGACTGATGGCAGTTGAGAGCTCTTTGCCTCTGATCCGGACAGCGATTGGTAAGTAATGAAAGTGAAGGGTCGAGTTACCATGTTTTGAATTATAATTAATATTATTTATGGGTTGCAGGACGTCGGTCGGAGGTTGTGAAGACGCCAATAACCATCTTGCGTATGCCACGAGTGGAGAAGCCCTCGATACCAAGATCGCTGATGCCCACACTGCTATTAGAATACCTGGGCGAGGGGCATCCAATGTGAATGAGGAAGAAGAGGTAGCAGTGGAAGAGCAGGCCTCAGGAGACACCGTGAGGTTGGAAGATATAGAAGCAGAGATACAGATGGGCCCGCACGAGGTAGAAGTGTTGCAATCGCAATCTTCCCTGGAAGGCTCAAACAGTACTTTGAATAGGCCAGTGTCGAGCAAAGAAGTTGAAAGTGGCAAAAATAGTGGGATAGGAGTGCCCCTAGTCGAAGAGAGGCAACAGAATGAGATGGATCTTGCCATGGCTGCGACAGAGGAGACGGCCTGACGAGGAGTGATGATTGGGGCACACTTCATCCCCTTGCTAGAGGCGGCGAACCGAGCGCAACCAACGACGGTGGAGGCGATCAGAAGGAGGCATCCGATGTTCCATCGCTTCGGGTACGAAGCCTTGGGGCGAGTGCTCGAAATATTTGCAACTGTGGCACGAGGGGAGGTGTCGGATAAAGTGGTGCAGGAGGCCCGTGAGCTAATTGGGTTGCTCAAGGACCGAGTGGAAATAGAATGGCTAAACAGGAGATTTGACGCTTGCGAGCGAGTAGTGGGGCAAGCTCTCTTGGCAAAGGAGATGGCAGAGTTGGATGCCCCGAATTGCACGCGACAGGCGTATGATGGAGGAGATTCAGGCTCGCCTGTTGTAATACCCCGATAATTTTAAAAGATTTATTAATTAGGATTAATTATTTTATTTTATTTTTCAATGATTTATTTTATTTTATTGAGTGCTAGATTAATTATCTTATTTTAATTAAGTTATATTTCGTGATTATGTATGATGATTGATTGTTTGTGTGGTTGATTATTGATTGAATTATTGGTGTGTTGATTTTATTGGTATTATATGACTTAGTTGTAAATTCTTGTTTGTTTATGTGCTTCATGTAATTAGTTATTTTAATTTCTGTATTTAATTAATTATCTTATTTATTTAAATTAATTGGATTGGGCTTAAGGAAAGTTGGACCAAAAGATGTGGTCTTGGGCTTGTATGAAACCTTATTGGGTTAATTAATGAAGGTCCGTGGTTATTTAATTATTTAAATGATCACTTTTGTATCAATTATTTATATATATATATATATAAATATAATTAATTAATAATTGTTATGGAAAGATATATATATAGATATATATTTATTGATATTTATAAGTATATATGATTTAATTAACTAATGAGTTAATTATGGAAGGAATATATATTTATATATATATATATGTTTATAGATATAAATTATTTAAAGATTATTATTTTAATTCATAATACTAGTTGGAACAGGATTTGGAATTTAAGGTGTATAAAAATACACATAAGGCTTTAGGGTTAAAGGTTTTACACGTTAGAAAAATAAAACAGACAGAGAGAGAGGAAGAAGAAGGGCTGACAAGGAGGAGGTCGGATCTGAAAAGGAGGACGTCGGAATTGGAAGAGATAATTAAAGCTTAAAGCGTCGGTTTCGTTTCGAAACCTTCAGGCGAGTTTTCTCTAACTTTCCTCTTAGAACTCATAAGGATTTCACCTTGAGTATCAAGGCTTTAATTAAATTTATTTGTTTAAAAATTATGGTTAGATCGGAATAATTAAAAAGTATAAACTATTATATTTGATTTTTAGATTATTGGATTTTAATTGATATATATAGGTGTTATGTATATTTTAAAATCAATCTATAGGTGGATTTGTGACCCAAGAGAGTTAATTATGGTTTCTTTATTTTCTAGAATTGTTCTGTAATTTTCTGGAATTTTTCTGATATTTTTAGGAATTTATTAGGATTTATTTTCCTATTATTTGTTAGGAAAATAATTATATATATATATATATATATATATATATACTAGGTAACTGGCGCATGTGGAGCGGCGGCACAATAAAGAATTGATCCAGTGCGGCGCGGTGTAGGATAATAGGGTGTATACGCCAATTAGGGCCATTTGATTAATTAAACTTATGTGAATTGATATGGTGCATCGCGGCGCATAAAACTTTGGTGCGCATGTGTATCTGGACCATAGAAGTGGTCTGGTTAACTATGGGATTATTTGGTGTATTGCAGACCATGAGAAGATGGTGCACTCGCTGATCTGGACCTTAGATCTATTATAGTTAATAGAAAATAATCTAGTGTGAGCGTGTTCATTTGCGCACTCATTTATGACCATTGGATGCGGCATAAAGGAAGTAATGGATTCAGTGTGGTGAGCTCACGGTAGCTGAAAGAGCTTAGCCAATACCAGCACACAAGGAGGCTTGAATCCAGCGCGTGCAAGTGCATAGTAAGCACGTGGGCGCGCGTGGGAAACTATGTTGGCCTAATTCGACACTAGAAATTAAAACGGTCATAACTTAGTCATTTTAAATCGAAATTGGGTCATTCTTGAGCTCAAATTCAAGGATTTTTCGTCTTCTTTCCAATGGTACCAATTTCATTATCAGATTCCCATCCTACTAGGAGATATTTATGTTTTAGTGAGAAAGTGTCGGAAAACTATTTAAACCAATATGGAGTATTTAAAGGAAACTATTTCTGACATATTTAGTTGCACTAATTTGTGTAAATATAATAAATTAATAATTTGTTATGGAAGGAAGTGTATATATATATATATATATATATATATATATATGTATGTATGTATGTATATTGATTTTAAATAATCAAGGATTATTAAAGAAGGTGTTAAACACATATATACATTAAATAACATATGTGTAGGTATATATATATATAAATCATTTAAGATGATTAATATTATCATTCTTATTTGGCATATCTTAATAGGCTGGTTGTTAAATTAATGATATGCGTATAATATGCATGTGATGGCTATGTATGATTTAGCGTATTGTTAATTTTAAAGTTAATTCATGGTTAAAGTGTGGGCATGGATGAATTGTCAAATGATTAAATATATTACCTAAATATTTGTATGAATAGAATACATATATGGAAAGCATGGATGAATTGCTAATTAAATGTATGAATAAATATACCTGTGGAGGCATGGTTGAATTGCCAATGTATAAATATACATACACGGAGGCATGGTTGAATTGCCAATGTATAAATAAATATACTTATGGAGGCATGGTTGAATTGCCAATATATAAATAAAAATATTTACAATGGCATGGTTGATTTGCCAATATAATAAATAAAAATATTTAGGTTTGGTTTTTATCAGAGATGATCTGCTTATTGGTTTTCAGAGGCCTGGTAGAGTGAACTTGCTCGTAGGGTTTAACCCACGATTTATTTTTCAGGTTATTAGAGGTTCCAGTCTCGAGGTTGAGGATCCGCAGCTGGGAGACTGTCATTCGTCTATTCATCTTGTGTACTTTTAAATAGTATTGGATTATTGGATAATGTTTTAAGGGGTCCTCGAGTTATGGAATTTCCGAATTGTAATTGTTGGAGAATCATTAAGTAATATTTATTTATTAGTTTTCTTCAGCGGTTTATTTATTCTTTATTATTCATCTTTGTATTCTGTGCTTGTTAAATACTTAAATTGTTTTGATATCCTTTGATTTTGTGCGCGGGCTTGATCAATCCGTGTTCCAAAATTAGGGGGTATCACACCTGTCGATGGCAGAACAACAGTGGGCTCTAGTAGAAGAGACATACAACGAGCTTGGCGGCGATGTAACCATTTTGCTAAATTATGAGTAGGCTAATGATTGTAGATCAATGACCAGCAGGTCCATTATGTATTAGCTTTTGTTATTGAATGAAAGTTGAGCAGTTATAGAAATGGTGTGATAACAAAACTTGCATATATTATTTCTGATATAGGACTAACAGAAAGTACAAAAGAACTAACTGTGATAAAGCTTTAGCCAACTGAAATTTATGGGTTTAGCCTTGCGCCCATCACCCTGCAGTCTGCAGTAACCACTGGGTTGGACCTCAATGATAACATAGGGCCCTTCCTATTTGGGGGTGAACTTTGGGGGAGAGGTGTTGTGCATAATGTTTTTAGCAGCTTTAAGAACAAGGTCACCAACCTGAAAGGTACAAGGTCGTACATGCTTGTTATAAGATTTTGCCAAGGTATGTTGGTAGACCTTGAGATGTTGGTGTGCTAACTCCCGTCATTCATCTAAGGCCTCAAGATGAGTGAAATGGTCTACCTCGCTTCAAGCAGCAGCAGGAATGGCAATCTCGATTGGGAGAATAGCTTCTGTGCCATACAGGAGGGAAAAAGGAGTTTGGCCTGTGGCGCACTTTTTGGAGGTGCGATGGGCCCAAAGAGCTTAGGGCAGCTGATCGACCCAATTAGACTTATGCTCGGCGACCGTGCAACTGATGATCTTAAGGAGAGATTTGTTGGTCGCTTTAGCTTGGCCGTTGCCTTTGGGATAGTAAGCAGAAGATCGGCGTTGTGTGATGTTATATTGCTGAAGAAGCTGAGCAACCCGATAATTAACAAAGGGGGTGCCATTGTCTGAGAGGATGATCGCTGGGATGCCAAACCGGCAAATGATATTTTCACGAATAAAGGCTGTAACAGCGATGCTTGTGGCATGGTGCAAGGGGATGGCTTCAACCCACTTGGAAAAGAAATCTGTAGCTGTGAGGATCCAATACATTTGACGAACTGTATGATTGATTGGGCCAATGAGGTCCAAACCCCAAGTGTGGAAGGGCCAATGGGCGGCAAGTGGATGAAATACTGTTGGGGGAGTATGGATCCGATAGTAATGGTATCGACACGGTTGACATTGTTGAACGAGCATCTTAGCATCGTGCTCCATTGTTGGCTAGTAGAGCCCTTTGTGGATCAAGTGTTGAAATAATTTGTAGGCACCCTGATGCTCTGTAATACCCCTAATTTTAAAAGGATAGTCCTGGCATTTATTTAATTGTTTAATCTTTAATTTAATTGTTTAATTGTGTGTTATTCTATTAATTGGTTATTTTAATTGTGTGTTTCTTCCATGGTTATTTAAATTTGATTTTGGTTTATATTGTTTTGTTTTCTTTTATTAAATTATTTTAAATTAACTTGTTTTTATGATCTTTTATTTGACTTAATTGATAATTGATTTTATTTAATTAAATTGGTTTAAATTAGGATGGTGTTTTTCTGTATATTCACGTATTAGACGTAGGTTTTGTATATGGGCCGACTAAGGTTTATGTTAGGGCTTTGGCTTTAATTAAACAAGGATTAGGGTTTAGGGTTGTACGTCTATAAATATAGTGATTTCGTTGGTTAAGGGTTTGGAGAAAAAAACAAGTCTTGGTTCTGTAAAGAAAGAAGTTGAGAGAACAGAGCATCGTAACGGTCTGTCAAGGAGAAGAATAGAGAGGACTAAGGGAGGATTTTGGTGGATTAGATCAGAACCAGAGGAGGCTAGAAAGTTTAGAACAACGGCGACAAGGTTTTGGTTATAAAACTATACATGCAAGTTCTTATCTTCCTCCTTCCCTTTGGCTTGTGTTCTGTGCACCTAGACAGTCTCTAGGAGATTAATTGGCCTTAAACTGAACCATGCATGTTTTATATATCTTTTACTTGATCGTTTTATCTGTGAAAAATTTATTTACAAAATAATTATAGCACGTATGTTTTTCTTGACTCTGTTTTGGCATAACGTTCCACTGTTCTAATTTTATTTTGAATCTTACTGAAATCAACCAAGGTCTGATTAGATACTAGATGTAATTTAAGACTTCAAATTTAAATTGGAGGAAGAACAGAGGGGTTGGGATAAAACTGATGTCGCAATTTAGTTTCTGTGTTGTTCTTCAACAATGCTAGTTTAAATGGCTTGATTAAACTCTGTAATTGTTTTCAAAATTATTATAAACAATCTTGGGGAATGCTTCTAGTCTAAATTAAGGTTCCTAAGATTAGTTTTTAGAAACCAACAGAGTGGCAGGAATTGATCAGAGAAGGAGTGGACGGACTGAAACGAAGCAACGGGGACAAAGGCTCTCAAAGGAGGTAAGAGCCGGCTCCATGGATGTGGGAGCCGGCTCCCACAACAAGTAGAGCCGGCTCTAGGCTGAAAAAAAGAGCCTGCTCCAAATTCTGGAGCAGGCTCCCTTTTATTTTCTGATTTATTTTAAGTTTTTTTTTTTAATTTTCTACGTACTGTGCTTACTATTGGAGCATGGGATTTAAACCTGTTGGGTCTGGGGTTCCACAGAGAGTTTAGAAGGCTGAGTTTGGGGGTTATTAGGACCTTAAATTGATTAGGGTTAAATTCTAAATTGTGGGGACAAACAGTGTAAAAAATTAAGACACTCCCTATGTTATTAACAAATGGAAGATGAATTAATTGTTGAATTAAATTTCAGCAATTTGATGGAATATAATGTGTTTATAAAACTTGTTTTAGAATGCATTCAAGTGCATGATAAGGTCATTTAATTATTAATTTTGATCTATGCATGCTTAGGAGGCTAGTTGCTGAATTATTAAATCGTTTCCTGCAACTATATGGTTAATGCTTGGATTTAAATTGCCGAAATATTAAACAATCTTCTGAAATTGTTTTAGCAATTTATTGGATAATAATAGGGTTATTTAACCTATTCACATGCATGATGGAGTCCCTGACATATTAAATTTGGTCTATGCATGCTCTGGATGTTAGTTGTTGATTTGTTGAATCGTCTCCTACAACTATATAGTTAAATGCTTGGATTTAAATTGCTGAAGCTTTAAATATTTTTCTGCAATTATTTGGATGGTGGTTTTTGGGTCTGTAAATTATTGAACTGTTATATATGTTGTAATTTATATGGATATGGAGGATTGTATGTACCGGTATGGGACGGTGACATACTAGGGACGGTTTAGCTCAAAACGCATAAACCTAACCTAATGGATTAATGGAATGGATTGGAAGATACCGAATCCTAATTGTGACTAAGTCAGATCAGCTGTAACCAAGTTGGATGACTTCCTGGATTAACGGATGGTAGTTAAGTCATATCAACTGAATAAATTGAATGACTAACTAGTTGGTTTATTGTATGTCAGTTTAATAAATAGTTGAACTGCATACCCTGGATTTGGACGGACTTTATATATATGTTTATGGTACCACGAGTTGAGCTTGAGTCTCAGACTCGTTGGTTAGGGTGCGTATATGCGGTGGATGTGTAACTGGTTATAATAAGTTGAGGTGTTCCCTGTTAGGTCTAGGTACTCATGCCCACCTTTGGGTGTGTATTCGCATGTTGCCTTCTATTCAGGTTGAGACCCTTATTATAGACTAGTGAATGTCCCTTAGTGTGGATATATTTATACGTATGGACTAGATAGATATTGTGAGGTGTCTACGGTGTATCTGCGTATCGGGTCACTGTATGGATTGCAGTTAGATTAGAACTTGCTCGTGGGTCTGACCCACTCCTTTATTATTCTTTCAGGTACAAGACGGTTCCAGCCTTAGAGCTTGATCGTGTAACTTTGAAGTTTTGGAGGATTGGAGTTTCAATTTTCAGTTACACATGGAGGATTTTATTATTATTATTTCTTTCAGTTTTATTCTATCTTTATTGTTCTTTTTTGTCATCTGTGTTCGTTTTAAAATACTTTAATTGTTTGATATTCCCTCGGGTTTGGGCCTGGGCCTGATCAACCCGTGTCTCGGATCCGAGGGGTATCACAGTTGGTATCAGAGCACTCCAGGTTCAAGTGTCTCTAGGACGTTCGTATTAAGACTTCCGCGTAGCGTTTGTTTTATATAGAGCTCATGTTTAGGATTCGTTGAATTCTTTTACGGTTCGTTTAAACTCGTACTGATGTCTGTCATTCTATGTTAACAGCATGGTAAACACTGGAAGAGGACAGAACATGAACAGTCGACAGAGGAGAGCGGCACGTAGACAGCAGGAACGTCTACAACGTCGGCAAATGGAAGAAGAGCAACAAATGCCAGGGTTTCAGGAGGAGCAGGAAGAAGTTCAACAAACTCAGGGTCGGGACAGAGATCCAGAGATTCCTCCACACCTCAATGACCTTGTTGCTTGGGCTATAGAGGCTGGGGTAACAGCTGCACTTCGGAGCCAACCACAGGTTCAGCAGGCACTTGTACCAGCACCAGTGGTTCTGACGGATTCTTGGGGAAAGGCTAGAAGCTCTTTCACAAAGGGGAGTCCACCTGTGTTCTCAGGCTCAACCGATGCGAGAGCAGCTCACCAGTGGAAACAGGACATTGAGCGTCATCTTCGTTTGGTTCAGTGCACGGAGGTTCAGAAGCAGATGCTTGCTACTTTCAAGCTAGTTGGGGATGCACTACAGTGGTGGGAGTCAGTTACCACCCCAGAGGAGAGGATGACATTATCTTATGATGAGTTCAGTGCTCGCTTTGACGAGAAATATTTTCCCTATGCAGTCAGGGCAGCTATGAAGACCGAGTTTCTAAATCTGCAGCAGGGAAACATGACAGTGGCGGAGTATGAGCAGCAGTTCACACGCTTGTCTCTCTTTGCACCGGAGGAGGTGGATACAGAGGAGAAGAAGCACAACAGTTTCGTCAAGGGACTAATGTGGTCTATCAAGAGAGCTATTACAGGTAGTCCAGCCTATACTACCTATGCTCAGGTGGTAGACGTCGCTCTACAACAGTATCAGTTGACTGTGGACATCAGACAGGCTCGTGGTGAGAAGCGGGGTGATAAAGACTCTACTAATCAGTCAGCTGAAAAGGGGAACGGCAATGGTCACCGGCAGAATGACAAAGGCAAGTTCCAGGGACAACAGCCTTAGAAGAAGCACAAGGGTGGTTCAGATGCTCACCGGAATGGGGCACATGTTCAGAGGCAACAGAATGGGGGACCACAGGCAGGACAGGGTCAGCCACAGGTTAACCGACAGAAGAGGCCATTTGGTACTTTCCAGGGTAGTTGTTACACTTGTGGAGAGTATGGTCATACCACCAGGCAGTGTCCTAAAGCAGGATAGGGACAGGGACAGTATGTGCAGCAGGGACAGAAGGCGCCAGTGCCTCTACCAGCTCCATAGGTTCCACGGATTCAGGGACAGACACATCTGGCTTTACCTGCACCGCCGCAAACTCAGGGACAGGCACCACAGCAGTTGCACTATGGCAGGGTGTATAACCCCATGCCACAGGATGTTCAGGCACCTCAGACTATTGAGGGTAAGTTTCCTATTCATGGTTTACATGGACGTGTTTTATTTGATACAAGTGCTACACACTCATTTGTAGCTAGGACTTTTGTTGCTTTATCTAGGATGAGGACGAGGGTATGCACTAGACCTCAGGGTATTTCTATACCATTGGGTGATACAGCTATTTTACATGAGAGTGATGGGTCGGTGACATTAGATATTGGCAAACTCAGATTTCGAGCCAATCTACTGGTCCTGGACATGCACACTTATGATGTGATACTTGGGATGGATTGGTTGTCTCACTACCATGCCCAAGTTGACTGTTTTGATAGATCTATTATTTTTACCATACCTGGTCAGGATATGTATGTAGTAGCTATGCCTCGTTCTAAAGGGGGCGGTAGCACCTATTTGTTCCATGTGGAGGAGGAAAATGAGGAGGGGATTACTGTGCCATTGGATAACATACCGATTGTACAGGATTTCCCAGATGTATTTAAGGAGATTCCAGGGTTGCCACCTAGTCGAGAGATTGATTTTGTGATAGATTTAGCTCCAGGCACTGCGCCTATTGCTAGGGCACCCTATAGGATGGCACCGGTAGAGATAAGAGAGCTGAGGGATCAGATTCCGCAGTTACTCAGCCAGGGTTTTATTTGTAGGAGTACATCACCTTGGGGAGCACCGGTTCTATTTGTGAAGAAGAAGGATGGTTCGCTTCGTCTGTGTATAGATTACAGGGAGTTAAACAAGGTTACGATTCGTAACAAGTATCCTCTGCCCAGGATTGATGACTTGTTTGATCAGTTGAGGGGAGCCACATACTTTTCCAAGATTGATCTGCGTTCTGGGTATCATCAGCTGAGGGTTAGGGAGTAGGATATTCCTAAGACAGCATTTCTCACGATATATGGTTCTTATGAGTTTCGTGTTATGCCGCTTGGGACGACTAATGCACCTGTAGTATTCATGGACTTAATGAATAGAGTCTTCCGGGCTTATTTGGATCAGTTTGTTATTGTCTTTATTGATGACATCTTGATCTATTCTCGGTCGGAGGACGATCATGCAAGACATCTTCGCATAATCTTGCAGACACTTCGTGAGCACCAGTTATATGCCAAGTTCGAGAAGCGTGAATTTTGGCAGCGGGAGGTGAAATTTCTGGGTTACGTGGTGTCAGAAAAGGGGATAGCTGTGGATCCGACCAAGGTTTTAGCGGTGGTTGAGTGGGGACAGCCTACATCACCTATCGAGATTCGGAGTTTTCTCGGTCTGGCAGGATATTACAGGAGATTCATCCAGGGGTTCTCCAAGATAGCAAGACCACTCACTCATCTGACCAAGAAGGGTGTACAGTTCGTGTGGGATGAACACTGTCAGCGAGCTTTTGATGAGTTGAAAAGGAAGCTGACTTCTGCACCGGTTCTGGCTACTCCGTAGAACGGGATAGAGTATCTTATTTACACGGATGCTTCGTTGCAGGGTCTTGGATGTGTATTGATGTAGGAGGAGTGACCGATTTCTTATGGATCTCGGAAACTTAAGCCTCATGAGCTTAATTATCCAACACATGATTTGGAGTTGACAGCGGTGGTCTTTGCCTTGCGTATTTGGAGGCATTATCTGTTGGGTGAGTCCTTCAGATTATTCAGTGATCACAAGAGTCTGCAGTACTTGTTCATTCAGCGGGAGCTGAATATGAGACAACGCAGATGGTTGGAGTTTGTAAAAGACTATCATTTTTCGATACGATACCATCCAGGGAAAGCGAATGTGGTGGCGGATACACTCAGTCGCCAACCTGTTGGTAGTCTTTCTGTTCTATTCATTACTGAGTGGAATGCTTTGAAGAGTGTGGATGAGTTATTGGATGCTTTTATGGCTTGCATGGTGGTTACACCTTCCATCATTCGCAAGGTTTTACAAGCACAGCTCACGGATCAGCAGTGTATTGACAAGGTTGCAAAGATAGCTTCTGGAGAGGTTCCATTTTACTATGTTGGGGCTGACGAAGGTTTGAGGTACAAGGGGCGTATAGTAGTACCTTCTGCTGATGGTTTGAGGAAGGATGTGATGACTGAGACTCACCACTCTGAGTTCTCTGTTCATCCAGGAGGCGATAAGATGTATCAAGATATGAAGCGGCAGTTTTGGTGGGCAGGTATGAAGAGGGACATTGCTCTTTTTGTTTCTCAGTGTAGTACTTGTTAGATGGTTAAGATTGATCATCAGAGGCCGCCAGGAGCTCTACAGCCACTACCAATTCCGGAGTGGAAATGGGAGAGCATATCTATGGATTTTGTGAAAGGGTTGCCAAATTCTTTCAAGGGGCATAATTCCATATGGGTTATTGTGGATAGGTTAACCAAGTCAACTCATTTCTTGCCTATTTGCACTGACTACACTTCGGAGCAGTTGGCGAGGCTTTACATTTCAGAGATTGTGAAGCTGAATGGCATTCTATTGTCTATTATATCGGACAGGGATTCGAACTTTGTATCTGGATTTTCGAAGAGTTTTCAGCAGGCTTTAGGTACGGAGTTACACCTTAGTACTGCTTATCATCCTCAGACTGACGGACAGACTGAGAGGGTGAATCAGATTATGGAAGATATGCTTCGGTCGTGTGTCCTGGATTTCAAGGGCCACTGGGAGGAATATTTGCCACTTGTAGAGTTTGCTTATAACAATAGTTTCCAAAAGACTATTGGGATGGCACCTTTTGAGGCGTCATACGGTCGACCGTGTCGATCACCTGTTTGTTGGATGGAGGTTGGAGAGAATCGATTCTTAGGTCCTGAGTTCATCAAGGATACCTCTGAAAAGATTGCTCTTATTCGAGATCGCATGCGTACTGCCCAAAGTAGGCAGAAGAGCTATGCTGATCGTCGTACTTGGGCTTTGGAGTTTCAGGTTGGGGATCAGGTTCTACTCAAAGTGTCTCCTATGAAGGGTGTTATGCGCTTTGGGAAGAAAGGGAAGTGGTTACCGCGATTTGTTGGTCTATTCATGATTACGGATTGCATTGGAGCTGTTGCTTATCGGTTGGCACTTCCGGATACTTTGGATCGCGTCCACAATGTGTTTCATGTTTCCATGTTGCGAAAATTTCAGCGCGATGAGGATCGGTATCAGCATATCGATGTTGGGGAGATTGAGTTGCAGCCGGATGCAACTTATTTGGAGCCACCATGTCGTATTGTTGACCGTCGGGATCAAATCCTTCGCAATAAGGTTATCCCTTTAGTTCGTGTGCAGTGGAGTCATCACAATGAGGCTGAATCCACTTGGGAACGGGAGGATGTCATTCGCTCGCAGTTTCCTGAAATATTGGAAGAAGGTAAGAACGAATTCCGAGGACGGAATTCCTTTTGTTAGGGGGGAAGAATGTAATACCCCTAATTTTAAAAGGATAGTCCTGGCATTTATTTAATTGTTTAATCTTTTATTTAATTGTTTAATTGTGTGTTATTCTATTAATTGGTTATTTTAATTGTGTGTTTCTTCCATGGTTATTTAAATTTGATTTTGGTTTATATTGTTTTGTTTTCTTTTATTAAATTATTTTAAATTAACTTGTTTTTATGATGTTTTATTTGACTTAATTGATAATTGGTTTTATTTAATTAAATTGGTTTAAATTAGGATGGTGTTTTTCTGTATATTCACGTATTAGACGTAGGTTTTGTATATGGGCCGACTAAGGTTTATGTTAGGGCTTTGGCTCTAATTAAACAAGGATTAGGGTTTAGGGTTGTACGTCTATAAATATAGTGATTTCGTTGGTTAAGGGTTTGGAGAAAAAAACAAGTCTTGGTTCTGTAAAGAAAGAAGTTGAGAGAACAGAGCATCGTAACGGTCTATCAAGGAGAAGAACAGAGAGGACCAAGGGAGGATTTTGGTGGATTAGATCAGAACCAGAGGAAGCTAGAAAGTTTAGAACAACGGCGACAAGGTTTTGGTTATAAAACTGTACAGGCAAGTTCTTATCTTCCTCCTTCCCTTTGGCTTGTGTTCTGTGCACCTAGATAGTCTCTAGGAGATTAATTGGCCTTAAACTGAACCATGCATGTTTTATATATGTTTTACTTGATCGTTTTATCTGTGAAAAATTTATTTACAAAACAATTGTAGCACGTATGTTTTTCTTGACTCTGTTTTGGCATAACGTCCCACTGTTCTAATTTTATTTTGAATCTTACTAAAATCAACCAAGGTCTGATTGGATACTAGATGTAATTTAAGACTTCAAATTTAAATTGGAGGAAGAACAGAGGGGTTGGGATAAAACTGATGTCGCAATTTAGTTTCTGTGTTGTTCTTCAACAATGCTAGTTTAAATGGCTTGATTAAACTCTGTAATTGTTTTCAAAATTATTGTAAACAATCTTGGGGAATGCTTTTAGTCTAAATTAAGGTTCCTAAGATTAGTTTTTAGAAACCAACAGAGTGGCAGGAATTGATCAGAGAAGGAGCGGACGGACTGAAACGAAGCAACGGGGACAGAGGCTCTCAAAGGAGGTGAGAGCCGGCTCCATAGATGTGGGAGCCGGCTCCCACAACAAGTAGAGCCGGCTCTAGGGAGTCCTAGAGCCGCCTCTAGGCTGAAAAAAAGAGCCTGCTCCAAATTCTGGAGCAGGCTCCCTTTTATTTTCTGATTTATTTTAATTTTTTTTTAATTTTCTACGTACTGTGCTTACTATTGGAGCATGGGATTTAAACCTGTTGGGTCTGGGGTTCCACAGAGAGTTTAGAAGGCTGAGTTTGGGGGTTATTAGGACCTTAAATTGATTAGGGTTAAATTCTAAATTGTGGGGACAAACAGTGTAAAAAATTAAGACACTCCTTATGTTGTTAACAAATGGAAGATGAATTAATTGTTGAATTAAATTTCAGCAATTTGATGGAATATAATGTGTTTATAAAACTTATTTTAGAATGCATTCAAGTGCATGATAAGGTCATTTAATTATTAATTTTGATCTATGCATGTTTATGAGGCTAGTTGCTGAATTATTAAATCGTTTCCTGCAACTATATGGTTAATGCTTGGATTTAAATTGCCGAAATATTAAACAATCTTCTGAAATTGTTTTAGCAATTTATTGGATAATAATAGTGTTATTTAACCTATTCACATGCATGATGGAGTCCCTGACATATTAAATTTGGTCTATGCATGCTCTGGATGTTAGTTGTTGATTTGTTGAATCGTCTCCTGCAACTATATGGTTAAATGCTTGGATTTAAATTGCTGAAGCTTTAAATATTTTTCTGCAATTATTTGGTTGGTGGTTTTTGGGTCTGTAAATTATTGAACTGTTATATATGTTGTAATTTATATGGATATGGAGGATTGTATGTACCGGTATGGGACGGTGACATACTATGGACGGTTTAGCGCAAAACGCATAAACCTAACCTAATGGATTAATGGAATGGATTAGAAGATACCGAATCCTAATTGTGACTAAGTCAGATCAGCTGTAACCAAGTTGGATGACTTCCTGGATTAACGGATGGTAGTTAAGTCATATCAACTGAATAAGTTGAATGACTAACTAGTTAGTTTATTGTATGTCAGTTTAGTAGATAGTTGAACTGCATACCCTGGATTTGGATGGACTTTATATATATGTTTATGGTACCACGAGTTGAGCTTGAGTCTCAGACTCGTTGGTTAGGGTGCGTATATGCGGTGGATGCGTAGATGGTTATAATAGGTTGAGGTGTACCCTGTTAGGTCTAGGTACTCATGCCCACCTTTGGGTGCGTATTCGCATGTTGCCTTCTATTCAGGTTGAGACCCCTATTATAGACTAGTGAATGTCCCTTAGTGTGGATATATTTATACGTATGGACTAGATAGATATTGTGAGGTGTCTACGGGTTATCTACGTATCGGGTCACTATATGGATTGCAGTTAGATTAGAACTTACTCGTGGGTCTGACCCACTCTTTTATTATTCTTTTCAGGTACAGGACGGTTCCAGCCTTAGAGCTTGATCGTGCTTGTCGAGGACAGTCTCACTTTCATTGGATTACGTAGGACTTCCCCCGATGTTTCTAGTATTATCTATTTTTAGTTTCAGTCTCTGTTGAATTTTTAGTTAGGGGTCCATCAGTGGATTCCCAAGTTGTAACTTTAAAGTTTTGGAAGATTGGAGTTTCAATTTTCAGTTACACATTGAGGATTTTATTATTATTATTTCTTTCAGTTTTATTCTATCTTTATTGTTCTTTTTTGTCATCTGTGTTCGTTTTAAAATACTTTAATTGTTTGATATTCCCTCGGGTTTGGGCCTGGGCCTGATCAACCCGTGTCTCGGATCCGAAGGGTATCACATGCTCGAGGGAGTGAGCTTGATGAAGTGTTTCACGGATCTCAGCACTAACAAGGCATCGCAGGAGGTGCCCTTCGTGAGAGAGGCGGAACAAACGACCATCGCAAACTTGGAAGCGTGACGCTTGGTGCTTGAGCTTGGCGGCCAAGGTTGGATTGTCTGGGCAATGACCATGTTGGAGTTAACGAATGAAGAGGGTCTACCAATCAGTAGGGCTGTAAATGAACCGAGCTGTTCATGAACAGCTCAGGCTCGGCTCGTTAAGGGCTCGGCTCAGACTCGTTCATTAAGCAAACGAGCCGAGCTCGAGCCCAATTTCTTGGCTCGTTTCCTAAACGAGCCGAGCCTGAGCAACGTTGGGCTGGGCTCGCATAGGCTCGTGAACATGGGCTCGTCTCACATAGGCTCGTGAACAAAGCTCGTATCAGGCTCGTTATATATATCAGGCCCATTTGTTTTTATTGTACATTTAAAATGTTTAGTCCATATTATTTTTAAGTTTGGCCCAGATCATATTTTTCATTAATATGGCCCAAGCATTATAACTCACTAGCCCAAAGAAAATCCACCATAGATTCATAGCCCAAATAAGATTTCATCTCACCCATTAAATTAGAACCCATCTCATCCACTGATTTTGTAAGATATCAAAAAACCCTAAAACTACACCCCACCATTCAGATCTGCCTCTTCTCCACAACATCGTCAGTCTCTCTCTCTCTATTATTCACTCACGAGTTACGAATCAACTCCACCGGCGACGACAACCCTTCCATCTACACAACTACCTCTCTGTCTCTCTCTAATCAACTCAATCGCCATAACTCTCTCTCTCAGATCTGAACGCATCGTATGTCATCGTCATCGTCGGCCGCGGTCCTCTGTCTTTGCCATGGACGTCATCCGTTTCCTTCCTTCGTCTGTGCCGCTGTCCCTCCATCCTCGTCATCATCGTGGGCCATCCTCTGTCCTCGCCATCAATTAGGTACTGCATCAATTAATTTTTTGGCAAAACTTTATTTTCACTTTAATTCCATGGATCTGGACAACCTCAAAACATTCTTTAAGCAGTTGCAGACAATTTTGTTTAGCCTTTCTTCTGCTTCTTCTAAATTTATGGAGACTAATGCTCAATGGCCATAGGTTGCTAAACTAATTTATCTCTTACTTATTTTCCTCTGTGATTTCTTTTTCTACTTAATATATACAATGTTTCAGTGGTTCTATAGATATTATTATCATGGGAATTTATAACTTTTTGATGTGTTGTATTTTCATAGAAAATGCGTAATGCACTCATGCTCAATTTTGTCCTTTTTTCTTTTTTCAAAATTAACTCTTAATTTGTTCTTGAAACATAAAAGCTTGCACTACTGCACCTTTTTTTTCTGCCCTTTTTCTTTTTGCTTATGTGATAATTGATAAAGTAATGGAAAAAGGTATTGTGGCCTGTAGAATACTAATTAATTTTGAATTTTTTTTTTTTTTTTGTTAAACGAGCCGAGCCCGAGCTTTTAAAATCAAGACGAGCCCGAGCCCGAGCTCAAAGTTTTGTGCTCGTCACGAGCCGAGCCCGAGCCCGAGCTGATCCGATAAACAAACGAGCCGACCCCGAACAGCCTAAAGCTCGGCTCGGCTCGGCTCATTTGCAGCCCTACCAATCAGCTAACTCGAGCTCGAGGACCTTAGTTGCATCAGGGCATTTCTGGCAAGCAACACATGCGCGCTGCAACGCGGCAGCCTGACTGGACATTTGAGGCCAGTAGTAACCTTGGCACTGAAGTCACCGATAAAAAGTGATATCAGTAGTGGCGCAATGTTGCTGATGAACACGGTGAAGGACTTCACGAGCCTCGGCGTCCCCGAGACAGCGACTGAGGATGCCAGAGGGGGATCGATAATAAAGGACTCCTTGGATCAAATGAAAGCATTTGAGTTGAGTAAGGGGTAATGAACCAGTAAAGGTCTGCATTTAATCGATAATTGGGCGACGCCAATCAGTGATATCTTCAAGAGGGAGCAAACTGGCGATGGCAGGCTGTGTTTGTTTATGAACAGTAATTTGTTGTGCGGGGCCAGAGATGTCAAGTTTGGAGGCAAGCGTAGCAAGAGCATCGGAATATCGATTGACAGATCGAGAGATATGAGCCAAATGAACGGTGGTGAATCGAGAGAGAAGCTTTTGAATTATTATGCGATACGAGGCCAAAAAGGGCTCTCGAATTGCAAACTCACCTGAAGTCTGTTTGACAATCAACTTTGAATCGCCATCGATGCACAACCGAGAGACTTGCTTATCGAGTGCTGTTAATAGCCCCAGGATGAGTGCTTCATATTCAGCTTCGTTGTTAATGCACTTGAAGTCAAGTTTGACAACAGCGGTGGAGGTGAGGGTCAGGCAGAAGAGCACAATGCCCGCGCCTTCGCCTTTTGTGGTGGAAGAACCGTCAAAAGACAAATGCCATTCTTGAGCTTGCTCGAGAGAGGCGACCTGCAGGTCATCAAGAGATAACTGTTCATCCACCGACTCATGAGCTGCGTTGGGGAATTGAGCGAGTAAATCCGCGAGAGCCTGACTTTTAATGGCCTTCAGTTGTTGGTAGGTGATGTCAAATTCTGCTAAGGATAGAAGCCATCGTGTGGCCTTGCCTGTAAGCATAGGTTTAGAAAGAAGATTCCTGTAGGGATCACATTTAGTGATGAGAATGATGCGATGGGCGAGGAAGTAGTGCCGGAATTTGTGCGCAGCAAAGACCAAGGCGAGACAATGCTTTTCAATAAGGGAATACCGTTTTTCAGCGTCATGGATCAAACGACTAATGTAATAAATCGGGCGTTCTTGATTATCAATCTCCTGTGCGAGCAGTGCCCCAATGGATCGAGGTGTAGAAATAACATACAGGAAGAGGGGTTGGTCTCTTTGTGGAGCATGCATGATCTGCGGGGACAATAGCACGTGCTTGATCCGCTCGAAGGCGGCCTAATGAATATCTGTCCATAAGAACTTCGCTTTTCCCTTAACAAGGGTACTAAAAACGTGTGTGGCCTCCGCGAGGGCTGGCAGGAATCAATGAAGATAAGAAACTTTGCCCAGAAAGCTCTTCAGCTGCTTAGAAGTCGTTGGAGATGGCATGTTAAGAATTGCTTTGGCTTTTGCTGGATCGACCTCAATACCCTGGCGAGTGACCATAAAACCCAAGAACTTGCCATGGTTGACACCAAAGGCACATTTGAGGGGATTCATTTTGAGATTATATTGGCGGCAACGCTCGAACACTTGGGGTAAGTCATGGAGGTGATTGGCTTTCTGTTTAGACTTGACCACCAAATCGTCCACATAATCTTCGAGATTGTGGTGGAGTAGATTATCGAAAATAGCAGTCATGGCTCGTTGATATGTGGCACCTGCATTTTTCAAACCGAAAGGCATGACAGTGAAGTGGAAATTACCAAGTGGCGTTCGAAAGGCTGTCTTTTCTGCATCATCCTCAGCCATCTGGATCTAATTGTAACCACTAAAACCATCCATGAAAGAGAACATTTCATGGCCTGCAGTGCCATCGACCAGAGTATCAATAATAGGCAAAGGGAAGTCATCTTTTGGGCAAGACTTGTTGAGATCCCTGAAATCAACGCACACCCTGAGTTGGCCATTCTTCTTCTGCACAGGAATGATGTTGGCTAACCACGTGGGGTGGATGATAGGCTTGATGAAGCCAGCTGCTAACAACTTTTGGACCTCATCTTTAATTTGCAACTCAAGTTCTGGCCGGAATGCTCGCGAGCCTTGTTTAACTGGGCAAATGTTGGGCAAAACATTGAGATGATGGGAGACCAGCGAATGGTAAAGCCCTGCTATTTCGCTGTATGTCCATGCAAATACATCGCGAAATTCCTGCAAGAGAGACACAAGGTGAGATTTATCTTGAGAGCTGAGTGTACCCGAGAGGAACGTGATGCGAGGCAGCTCATTAGGATGGGCAAGATTAACTTTAACGAGATCTGGCAGTGGTGCTTTATTGAGAAATCAAGGCTGATATGCTGGGGGGTCAGTATAGTGAACCTCTGCTGACCCCGGGCACTATCATAAAGATGACGCGACCGTTGGGGAGGCGAACACGTTTGCATTCACGTGGGGTATCGCCTGTCTGAACGGGAGAGGGAGGGTGAAAAATGCCCTTTTGGGCGTCAGCCCAGGTGGGTAGAGGAGTACTGATAATGGTTGCATCACAGTCTTACGCGCAGTCATCAAGGTCATTGAAGAATAACGCATCCGTGTAATGAGCCTCAAAGGTGGCAAAAGGGCGATCGGAACAGGGGACAGTGACAACCTTGTTATTCCAGATGCCTTTGAAACATTAACGATAAGTAGAAGAGACAATGCCAAAGCGGTGCATCCATGCACGTCCCAGAAGGATGTGATAAGAAGTGTCGCTGTCAATATCATAGAACTTCGTGGAGGCTTGGAATTTGTTAACAGCTATATCAACATTAACATAGCCCATCGTGCGACGAAGATCATTGCCAAATCCTGCGACTTCGATTGGCTCTTTGACTAGACGATCCTCGGAGATGCCAGCCTTACGAAAGGTGAAGAGGGGCATGACATTGATGGAAGAATCATTGTCAAGAAAAGCGCGCTTGAATTCTACTAACTTGATAGAAGCCAGCACATACAATGGTCGATTTTGGGCACCTGGGCTCTGTTTGTCAGCATCGGAAAAGGATAAAGTTTTCTTTAGTGCAGGAAAGTTGGGTTTAACAGAGGCGACCAAATGACACATATCTGCTTCGGAAGAAGGCTCTGACGAGGCCGCTTGATATACACCAAAATTGATGTAGTGAATGTGCGGTTCAAGAAAAGCCTTTTGGGTCAAGTTTAAATTTATAAAAACCACTACCAACACTACTACTAAACTAGCAAAAGTGAGTAGGGATCGTCCCAAGGGATTGTGGGGATTGAGAAATGTCATGGAATCGCAATTTGGGCTAGTAGGTCGAGTGATCAAACATTTGGTTGGTCGGTTGATTAGATTAGAGAGCAACGAAATTAAACTAAGTAATTGAATGCAATGGAGAGTAAGTAAGAGAGAGAAGAGTCTTGGGGTTTAGAGATCACCATCAAGCAATGCATTTCTATATTATTGACAAGTGATTAATGAGGGCAATTAGGGTGTTGCAATATTGGTGTGTGTGTGTTTGGTTGATTCAACAAACAAGGATGACTAGTTAAGCATGTATTGTCTAAACAACATGTGAAAGGCACAATACATCAAAACAAGTCATTAATCCTTTCATTAGGCTCGCAATCCAAATACAACACAAGATTAGAGACATATGCTACTTGTATTCAAAAGCTTGGAACATCAAACAACAAGTATGAATTGTCCTCCCATTTAACACTACACTATATCTACACTACATCTAAACTACTAGCATGAAAGAAAATTAGGGAAGAGGCACAATCCATCAAGGAATAAGTATGAACCATTAAGAGAATCACAATAGCATTCCTTTAATCACTATATTTTGATAATCTCTAAATCCATGGCATCAAACACATAGACATGCATCAAGAACACAAAATCTAGAGACAAGAACATGAACATCAATTCTAGCATACATAGACATATGAATAGAATGAAATGATCAATTGAAAGCATTAAACCACACAAATCATTGATTAAACAAGATCTATATATATCAAAGTGTCAAAACATTAATTACAACATTAATCCCTCAATAATACACAAGATTAAGATATAGAAAGCATGCTTGGGGCTAACTCTAGCCCCAAGAGGATGTCTAGCCACTCATGGTGATGATGCTCCAACCCTCAAGGGCTAACTCCATGGAAGAGGTTTGCTCCTTGTTGATGAAGATCTCCAATGGTGTCTCTAGCCTCCTCCTCCAAGCTTCCTTAGAGATAGTATATCTCTCAATTCAAGTATTGGTCTCTATCTCCTATATGTCTTCTATCTAAAAAGTAATCCTTATCCTTATATAGGTAGGTTAAAATCACTCCCCAAATGAGCTAGGGTCGTGCACACAATAGTCTCCAATGATTGGATAAAGGACAACTTTCAATGAGCTGGAATTTTAACTTTTTGCACTTGGAGGAAGTTCGATCGATCAAACCTTGGACTTGGATAGATCGAACTGGCTGAGTCGATCAAACTGAGGCTGGATCGATCCAACTGGCTGAGCTTTTTGGGAAAAGACAAATCCGAGATATTTTGGGAGATATTTTTGGGAAAAGAACAAAGGTGGTTAGTGGGTGGATAGCTATGGATGAGATCAATCATTTGGATAAGGACAAAGGTGTTCGATCGAGCGAAGAATGATGTTGGATCGATCGAACTTTTGGACTTAAGTGCTTTTGGGTCAAGGCTTGGATCTATCTTGAAGTGCTTAGATCGATCAATGTTCGATTGATCGAACCTTGGACTTGGATCGATCAAACTTGCTGCTTTGCTTCATTTTGCTTCTTTCTTCCTCCACTTTGCTCCTTTCTTGGTTTTATCTCAGAATTGCTTCAATTAAGCTCTTATTTGGCTGAGTTAGCTTATTTTCGGGATAAGTGCCTGAAAATGGAAATAATACGAAATCAATCTAAAACGGCAAAGTAAGATAGATAAAGGTACTAGAATGCCTAAGCTTAAAGGGTTTAAATACGCACTTTTCAGTGCTCATCACACCCCCAAACTTAAATATTGCTAGTACCTAGCAATGAACTAGAAAGTAAAGGAATGAAATGAACAACTATACAACTATAAACTAGAAAACAATAAATGGATAACGCCACTTTCGTAGAGAACACGATTGCATTTAGCATATGCAACAAGCCTTTTAAACCCCTAGGTTACCCCTATTGGACAAGTAAAGTCTCGTGAGGGTTTCTAGAAATGGTACCCACAAATATTAGGCTCATTCTTTCAAAAGAGGCACCAATATTGCAAACAAGCATTGGGAGAAAACTACCTCAAGTATGCAATGTTTCAAACATTTCTAAGCAATCTCCCAAAATTTTAACATCAAGCAAGCAAGTATGGTCCTCCACACATCAAGAAAATGATCATGCAAATCAAAATAACTCTAGAATCCTTTTGAGTGGACCGGCATCAATGTGTTGATATCTTAGCCAATTAAAGAATTAATCACATCATTACCCTCAAAATAGCACACAAATCTAGTACCAATCATCAAGACAAAAAGTGGACCTTTTATTAAAACTTTATTCATCTAGGTGCGCTTATTCTTTTCACTCGATTTTTTTTTTATATTTTTTTTATTGAGGATCAAAGATGGAAGCATAGTGCAATGTGTTGATCTCTTAAGCTTTCTAGTGATTCATGAGATCGGGCGTTAAGTCAATGACTCCTAAACCAGACGGCTTTAGGGCACTAGGTGTTAAGACACCCCTACGGACTTACAAGCTCAAATCAACTAGGTTACAATTCAAGACAACAACCATCTAATCATTTCTCACTTCTTACCTTTTGGGAGAAGTCCTCATTTTTTATTTTTTATTTATTTTTTTTATTTATTTATTTTTTTTTTTGTAAGTAAGTTCAATTATTAACCTAGAGTTTGGGCCCTCTACCTTTCGGCGCGAGAAGTTTAGTGCTTGATGAGGCTAGAATCCCGGCTACTTAGTGAAAAGAGGTTGTTATCCACATTTATCAAGAACGAAAGCTTTCAATGCATTACTAGCCCAATTGGGATATAACCAATTCAATAATCAACAAAGCATATACCCCACAAATGAATGCTAGTGTGCGCTTGGGCCAGTGTAGAATCCTAGAATGAATCTCAAAACAATCACAAAATCAGGATGATGTGGACCACAAGTGTAAGCAAGATGTCGATCCTTCGAAAAATTTACTCCTAAATGGCATTCATAAGGCATACAAGGAGTATTAGACTCTCAAGTCAAACAATTTTTAAAATTTAAGCAATATAGTCCTCAAAAGATCAAAATCATAGTTAGGTATGGACCAATCATAGAAATATCCTTCAAATACACGAGTCATGCTAAAAATTTGAATTTAAAACTATCACTGTAGAGTACCATTCCCCCCAAACTTAAATGGCACAATGTCCTCAATGTGCAAGAGAATAAAGGAAAGAGTATACCAGTGCAACTAAGCAAGAATGATCGGGACTGAAGTATCCGAAGTGGGTGGCATTGCCCCCCCAAACTTGGGATGAACTGTGGTCCTGAAAATTGGCACTTGGATAAACTTATCAGATAACCAAATGGGATAATCAATGCACAGTGGACATGCAAGTGTAAATAGGATAAACAAATAACGAAATGAGAGAGGTATAAGGGTGGTCCTGAAAATTGGGTAGCACTCTTTCACTGAAGTCACTGTGATGCACCTGATGGAGTCAAACATACAGTTATGAGAATACAATCATATGACATCCATAGCAAAAATAGATATATATATATATAAAACGGATAAAGTACAGGTACAAAAATATCAAAGCCCACAGACCGGCTGTAAAATAATATAGTGACAATAATAAAGTATCAAAAGGAGAGAGGGATCAAAATATAGAAAAGATTGGGAGCTCAGGAATACGAGGTAGGACGGGCAGGTCTGGTGCCACGGATGTCTCGGGATAGATCTTTGAACATGGTCGCGACATCCGTGCGGTAGGTAGCGAACTCCGCTCTGTGGGCCGTGAGGTCAGCTCTGATGGCAACAACAGCGTCCTCGAGCATCTGCAAACACAACCCGAAGCCGGGGGTCAAGTTTGGTATGGATGAGTCAGAAGACAGCTCCTGGGTTTGCTCCTGCTCGTGGATAGGTGACCCGGCTGGAGAATGCTGAGATGCGTCATCCACTGAGTGCTCCAAGTCAATGTCTATATCAATGTCATCATATTCGGCAACTGGATCGACTGGTGCATCGTCCGCTGCTGAAGCTGCTGCTGCTGGCTCTGCTGGTGGCGGGGCTACCTGTGCTACCGCCTCCTCCTCTAACTCCAGCTCTGTAGCCGCCAGTACAGCATGGACTTGCAGGCGAGTGATAATAGCTCTGTAACTCTTGTCCCAGTCCTTCTTGCTGAAGTGACAGGAATCTCTTTCGGGGTCCTCCTGCGAGTGGATGGGATAACGCTGGTCAATAAGAATCTAGGTGATGAGGTGGCTGAATGGAAGAGACTTGGCCCCTTCCGGGTGCTTCCTTGCTGACGTACTCATCGTAGAGCTTCCTCATCACGCTCCAGATAAACGCAGGAATAGACACCCAGTGGCCGGTATAGAAGGCGTACAGGGCTGCTAGATAGTCGCCCCGTCTCTGAATCTTGTGTCCTTCCATGTATATGTTTCGGTAGAGCACCAAATCTGTAAACCACAGGTCATCCGGCAAGAATGTCCGGGTGGCGAAGGTCTCGCCATTGGCATGGTGACTTGTGAGAAAAATCACCATATCGGCGTAAGAAGGCCTGTGGAGCCTGGGATATGTCTCCTGAAGCTCTGGCGGGCATCGATGTGGACAGCGAGTCGAACGGGCCAGAGTATCCACTGTAATGGTGATCTCATGCCTATCGATAGAGGTAATGAGATCAGTTGTAGTGCGCGGCGACGATCAGAGGTTCTGGTAGAACAACCGTACCAGTCGCGGGTAGATCAGCTCTGTGACGAGGGCAAGAATAGCTGAGAGGCCCCACTGAATGATGTCCTGATGGGCAGATCGAGTCAGCACCGATCTGGAGAAGTATGCGGTGTTGAATGTTGACTCGTGCTTGATAGTCATGTGTGCATATCGAGGCGCGAGCCTATCACGCTGTAGATGAGCTGGCTGAACAGGTGGAGCCGGCTGAGTTGGCTGCTCAGCGCCTCTATGCGGTGGAGATGGTGATGGAGTGAATGCTGGACGAGCCGGCGACTGGGGTGGAGTAGGGTATAATGACTCCTCTGTATGAGAGGGCTGCGCAGTCTCCCCAATCCGCTGTCACACTCTCCTCTGTGTGTGCTCGGGACTAAGATCGCGGCCATGAGATGGATCGGCCCCGTCGTCAAGTCTGCGTCTAGTGCCGTAATGGTGTCTACGCACTACAGTCTTGACACGAGCCATAGTCTGCAAATAGATATTCAAGAGTTAGTGCCAGTATAAATAGAATATAAAGCATAATATAGAAACATGTATGTCAAATAAGATAAACAAAACAAAATATCGCATGATTCTATGCAAGTGGCAGAATATGAAACATGCTAAACAATGTAAGTATGAAATGCATCCAATGTGGAATATCGCAGGCATTGGGCATATATAAGGTAGCATGAACATAAGATAAGATGAATGAAGTGTGTATATGAGATCTGTGAAATTCGATCGATCAGAAAAAGAAATGAGATCGATCACAAAAGTTGGATCGATCGAAGATTAATTGGATCAATCACAAAATTTGGATTGATAAAAAATTAGTTGGATCGATCACAAATATTCGATCGATCATAAATTTGTTTGATCGATCGAACAGTGCGACGATGAAACCTAACAGTCACAGATCTGTGACTTTTGAAGCATGGGGCCCACACGAATGAGTTCGTGGGCCCTCTAACAACACAAATCAAGCCTAAATGCACTCCAATCGTGGCCCAAACACCCAAATCTAACAAAATCTTCAAAATCTTTGCACACATATACATGCATATATATATATATATATATATATTATATATACACACATGGATGCTAAAGCTTTGAGAATAGAAGATTCAACATGAGAGCAACATGATTACGACATTTGAAACAAGTATTGATGCATGAGAGTTCAAATCTAGAGAAGGATGTCTCGGATCTTACCTCAAGAGAGCGAGAGAATGGAGAATGAATTGAGATTATCTAAGATGAAGAGGATGGAGATGAACTGAGATTCGAGATGCTTGGATCTCGCCGGAGGAGTTGCCAGAGCTTGGAGAGATGATTCACAGTGAGAGAGACGAGAGGCTAGGGTTTGGTGAGTGAGATCGATCCAAATGATCGATCTTAAGACCCTTGGATCATTTTTTTAAAAACATTTCCCGACTAGTTCGATCGATCGAAGATGAGTTGTGATCGATCGAACTTTGATAAACTCCTTTCAAAGTATTTTTGGATTTTTACTTTTTTTTTTTGAAATTTGCAAAAATAAAATTAAAAATTAAAAATTGGAAAATAAAGTAAAACAAAATATTTTTGATTTGATTTGAAAAATATATATATTTTTAATTTAATTAATTAAAAACTAAATAAATTAAAATATTTTTGAATTTTTGAAAACTTGTTGAAAATTAAAACAAAATAAAATGAGAGTGAAAATAGAATAAAATAAAAATGAAAATATTTTTGGATTTTTGAAAAGTTGAAAAGTCAAATTAAAGTCAAAATTGTGAAATGAAAGAAATGTGATCGATCGAAACAAGACTTCGATCGATCAGACAGAGGCAAGAATACACAGGTTCTTGGTTCAAAAATTGGCTAAGTGTTGGAACTTGAGATCAATCCAACCTTAATGTTGGATCGATCGAAAATTTTCAGATCGATCTTGAATTGAATTCGAACAATAGGACAAAGAGCTGAAATATGCAGGTTCATGCAGGCTCAAAATTTTTTCTAAGTGTTGAGTCCTAAGATCGATCGAACCTGGAAGTTGGATCGATCGAAGATATCTGATCGATCCAAGAATGAGTTCGAACAATGGGACCGAGAGCTGATTTAGATGCAGGTGGATGCAAGTCGAAAATTTTTCTAAGTGTTAAGTGCAATCCACTGTTCGATCGATCGAACTTTGCTAAATGCTCAATTATAACATAAAAGCTTATGTAATCCTCACCAAAGTTCCTTTCAATGCATGTGAACCTAAAATAAGTATCTAGACTTCGCAAGAAATAAAATGAAAGATAGAAATGGGGGAGGAATAGGGTTTTGACACCCTACGAATGCCTTTGCTAGTCTTTAACGTCTCTAGCAAGACGTTAGGCTTTTTTAGCCTGGATCAAAGATTTTGTGATGCATCCCCTCCTTGTTGGGGTGATAGATGTTTTGAACTCCAGCCAACAAATGGTCCTTTGAAGAACTTGTTGGATCAAGCTCAAAAGAAGCTTTTGATCCTTTGTCTATGCAATTAAAACCTTTAGGCTTCCATGCCCTTTCAAAGCAAGAATTTGAAACAACACTTTGAGAATGCAAGGTTGAAGATGATCCTTTGGAAGTTTTGGTTTTACACAAAAGCTCATTTCCTTGGCATTGAAGATCATGACATTTTTCTACAATATTGTGATACCCCTCGATTCTAGAGCCACGGGTGATCAAGTCCGAGCATAGATCCGAGGGAAACCAAACAATTAATACGTAAACAAGCAGGAATAAAAACTGAATTAAGAATAAATTAATAATACGCTGAAAGAAATCTAAAACAAAAAATCCTCAAACTTTAAATAATAAAATTTTAATATAATTTAAACCTTCCAATCCTTATAACTCGGGAATCCACCAAGTGGACCCCTAATAATCCTCAACTGTAAATGAAATATAGAATTAAAACCCAAAACTAAAAATAAGAAAGAAACTCCTATATAGTCAGAAGAGTGAGTGTCTGTATCTGCATCACCACGATCAAGCCCTAAGCCTGGTACTCACGATCACCTGAAAAATAAGGGTGGGTCAGGCCCACATGCAAGTTCCATACTACTACAATCCATACATAAACCCGATACGCAGATACATCCTAGATAGCTCGGTAATAGCTAAAATAGTCCATATAGATATAGATACACATTATAGAATGTTTGCTAGTCCAATAGGTCTGTCTCAACCTGAGTAGAGATACCATGCAAATCGCACATACTGTAGTCATGTGTATCTAGACCTACCAGGGAACAACACCTGTGTCCAGTTATCCATCCTAGGCGATATACGCACCCTAACCATGGTCCTGAGACTCAAGCTCATACCATGGCACCATAATGATATGTATATAAAGTCCATATACTCCTAATACAAAATATCATCCATCTTTTATAGTGGTCTGATATTAGTATAACAATCCATCCAGAAACCAAAGTAGGTCATTCAATTCATAATTGATATGACACAAATATGAGTGGGACTGAACCTTTATGGTAAATTCACACCTCAATCCAAAATAGGTAGGTTATAGTGTTTGAACTAATCCATACCTAGTATGCCACCGTCCCATACCGGTGCATACCATCCTCCATCCAATATAGTTGACAAATTCATAATAAATATTCATCAACCATACTCCAAAATAAACATAAATACAGTCTATTATATGTATGACCAAATTATGCATCCAGTATATGATTATAATCATAAAACTTCCATTTAAATTGTTAAAGCATTGATAGACAATTTAAACCATCCATATCCATCCAATTGACAAAACAGAAATTTCAATAGTTCATCAATTAACACCCACACCATGGTATAATGACTATAAAAAATATGAGCTGAGCACATTATACTAGCCATCCCTAACCATACTTTCATACTAGTTCATTTAAATTATTAAAACAAAGCCTAGTAATGAAAATCTTCCTTAATCCCTGACGGCATGAAAATTATCGTTTCATTACATGACGTCCTTTTTAATCCTCTATGTTAAAACCTGTGCTTGACATAATATGTCAACTAAGAAGTCTCACAATACATTATATACAACCCCAATGGTATTTTATACTTACCCAAAATAAACTGGTTAAAACAAACCGGCAAATAAAATTCCCCCACTCCTGACAACATGCAACAATGTATTTAAATTACATGACGTCCACAACCACAACCCAACCAACCCTCATGGAACTTAAATATATCACAAATATCTTTGGTACAACATCCCTATAATATCTTTCAATTCAGTCCATTCAATTGGCTAACCAAACTAGAAATTTAAGACTTTCTTCTTCCTGGACAACATGCACATTAATTTTTTTAAAAAAATTCATGATGTCCATTTATATTAACACACTAGCATATACTAACTATTTTATGGTTTTAATAGGTTAATTTTAAACATCTAAAACCCCACGCCACTTTCCATTAATTTCATTTAAGCCCCTGAAATCAGAAAAACCACAAAAACCCACGTACTGGGCATTTAGAAAATTGGAGCCGCCTCCAATTTTAAGTTGAGCCGGATCCAATTTTAAGTTAAGCCGCCTCAACTCTTTGTGGAGCCGGCTCCACTTCAATGGAGCCTCCTCCATTGAAGTGTGGAGCCGCCTCCACTTCCCCAGCCTCCGTTTTTCACTCTCTGCTTCCTCTTTTCTTTGTCTTCGCTTCCGGCGGAAATTCCAACTGTCTGTTCTAAGTTTCTTAAGGATTTTAAAGGTTTAATTTAAGCCCAAATACTCCTAGAAACTTCTCCAATTCCATTATGAATTACTTGACACAGGCTTAAACTATGAATGCAATAGTTTATGTTTTCTCCGTTTGTCTTCTTCGCGTCCGGCGAAGTTCAACTCTCCGTTCTAGAATTTTTTTTACATTGCTAGGGTTTAATTCAATTTCATTCAATCCTAGAAACTCCTCAAATTCTCTTGTGAAAATATTGACAAAATTTTAAACCAAAAACACAACAGTTCATAATTTCAAAAGCGAACAGGGTTTAAAATTGTACAGAGACTCTATCACGCATAAACATCCGTTTTAATAATTAATTTATATTCCTGGAGACTATAAAGAATGCACAGAACACAAGTTTACAGGAATGAGATAGAATAAAACTTGCCTTTAGATTTCGGTTTGAAATCTTCACCGCCGTCTATGGAGTTTCCGACGAACGGACGACTACCGGCAACCTTCCTACTGCTCCAGTTCTATTCCACCATCAACCTCTTCCTTCCTCTGTGGCACACCTTCAGTCTATAGCTAAAAGCTCTCTGTATTTTCCCCTCAAACCTCTCTGTTTCTCTCTTATCTAGTTTTCCTCTTTTTTCCCTCTCAAGATACTATGTCGCGAATAGGGTTTGTAACCTAACAGACCCTACAGTCTTATATATATATAGGTTCCTTCTAAACCCTAATCCTAATCCCAGTCCATTAATACGTCGGCTACCCCATTATACATAAATTAAACCCTAAACATAATTATAAATACAACACACATAAATACTCTAAGCTACCAAAAATACACGTCAATTAAGTCACTAATAATCAAATAATTAAATCACAAATACACTAATTTAAATTAAAACACATAACCCATTACAATTAAATAATTAAAGTAAAACAAATAAATAATTCACAATTAATCAATTACGCAAATAATAAAAGAAATAACAATTTCAAATGCACACAAATCAAATAATCAATTAATCAATTAAAATGCATATAAAATAAATAAATAAATTTCAGTTATATCCTTTTGAGAATTAGGGGTATTACATTCTTCCCCCCTAACAAAATGAATTCCGTCCTCGGAATTCACGAAATTTAGAATTCTTGTATTTTAAATTCCTTTCCATTCCGTTGTGGACTTTTACCCCTGTTTATGGGCTCCACTGAATTCTCATTCCTTTAAAAAAAATTCATGGTTCCATTAGTTAAGAAACACCACAAACTACACATAGGTTGTTTTGCATAACAAATTATCCTTACCCAATATCTATACCAGGATACCAATCCATAGTCCTCCAAGTACCATAGAATATACGCACAAAATTCTTAGGCATACAGCGCCTAACAAATCGGTAACGCTAAACTATAGGCTACTGCCTAATCTGAGAAACAAAAACCGTGAAAAGTCAATTTAATATTTAAAACTGACCTTCCTCCAAACAGCACATTGGAAGACATTCCAACCAACCAGTTCCTGATAAAACTCTACTGCACGAGTTCAACTATTTATAAAATTCGACTACCGTCTCCAAACCGCGCGCAGTCCTTTATAAAAGAGAGCATTTCTCTTCGATGTATCCTTTAAATAAAGTCAAGGTCTTATTATATAACCTTGTTTCCATTTCAGACCAACAAGTGAGAGAGCTGCACTACGTAGCATCCAAAACCCCAAACGTTATATCCTTTTGTTGTTGTGGTGGTTGGATGAATGGCCTTGGCATGCCTAATGATACTTGCATGTTTTCATTGTGCACATTGGGATGAAGGATACCTTGTTGGTTTATGTGACCAAGGTCCTCAATATGGTCATCATTATGGTCATCCATTGATAGATTGGTTCTATTTGAACTTCTTCTTCCCCTAGGATTTCTAATGATAGATTCAAGATGCAAATCAAGAGGGACAAGAGTTAGTCTCAATGAACGACGTCCATGCATGCACAATGCACAACAACAAACACAAAGAATGGCACACACTTCACCTTCACAACAATGCAATGAAACTCCCTCCACAAATACTTAACCCATATTCCTATGCTTTAACAAAGATGATGCAAAGAACAATAAAATAGCCTCCACGCGGGTTCACGATTTATCTAAGAATTAAATTACAAGCCTCCACGCGAGCCGACGATTTAACTAAGGGATTGAGTAAAGAAAGTCTCACAAAGGTCCTTAAGCACTTAAACTCCAAATTTAAAGCTTAGCTTAGCAAATTTTTTTTTTTAAAGTTTTTAGCATTTTTCCTTTCTTTGCTTAGCTCATTTGCTTGGATGCTCCTTTGCTTGCCTCTTGCTCTATGCACCTTGTCAAATATGAACAAACACGATAAATAACTAAAAGAAAAATAAAAACAAAGTAAAGACACGATCAAAAGAGTACTAATCCTAATCAATTTTACAAATCCGACGTTGCCTAATCTAATCAATCAATCCCCGGCAATGGCGCCAAAATTTTGACGAGGCCGCTTGATATACGCCAAAATTGATGTAATGAATGTGCGGTTCAAGAAAAGCCTTTTGGGTCAAGTTTAAAATTATAAAAATCACTACCAACACTACTACTAAAGTAGCAAGAGTGAGTAGGGATCGTCCCAAGGGATTGTGGGGATTGAGCAATGACGCGGAATCGTAATTAGGGCTAGTAGGTCGAGTGATCAAACATTTGGTTGGTTGGTTGATTAAATTAGAGAGCAACTAAATTAAACTAAGTAATTGAATGCAATGGAGAGTAAGTAAGAGAAAGAAGAGTCTTGGGGTTTAGAGATCACCACCAAGCAATGCATTTCTATATTATCGACAAGTGATTAATGAGGGCAATTAGGGTGTTGCAATATTGGTGTGTGTGTGTTTGGTTGATTCAACAAGCAAGGATGACTAGTTAAGCATGTATTGTCTAAACATCATGTGAAAGGCACAATATATCTAAACAATGAAGCATATATTGTCTAAACAACATGTGAAAGGCACAATAAATCAAAACAAGTCATTAATCCTTTCATTAGGCTCACAATCCAAATACAACACAAGATTAGAGACATATGCTACTTGTATTCAAAAGCTTGGAACATCAAACAACAAGTATGAATTGTCCTCCTATTTAACACTACACTATATCTACACTACATCTAAACTACTAGCATGAAAGAAAACTAGGGAAGAGGCATAATTCATCAAAGAATAAGTATGAACCATCAAGAGAATCATAATAGCATTCCTTTAAGCACTATGTTTTGACAATCTCTAAATCCATGGCATCAATACACATAGACATGTATCAACAACACAAAATCTAGAGACAAGAACATGAACATCAATTCTAGCATACATAGACATATGAATAGAATGAAATGATCAATTTGAAGCATTAAACCACACAAATCATTGATTAAACAAGATCTATATATATCAAAGTGTCAAAACATTAATTACAACACTAATCCCTCAATAATACACAAGATGAAGATATAGAAAGCATGCTTGGGGTTAACTCTAGCCCCAAGAGGATGTCTAGCCACTCATGGTGATGATGCTCCAACCCTCAAGGGCTAACTCCATGGAAGAGATTTGCTCCTTGTTGATGAAGATCTCCAATGGTGTCTCTAGCCTCCTCCTCCAAGCTTCCTTAGAGATGGTATATCTCCCAATTCAAGTATTGGTCTCTATCTCCTATATGTCTTCTATCTAAAAAGCAATCCTTATCCTTATATAGGTAGGTTAAAATCACTCCCCAAATGAGCTAGGGTCGTGCACACAATATTCTCCAATGATTGGATAAAGGACAACTTTCAATGAGCTGGAATTTTAACTTTTTGCACTTGGAGGAAGTTCAATCGATCGAACTTTGGACTTGGATCGATCGAACTGGCTGAGATCGATCAAACTGAGGCTGGATCGATCCAACTGGCTGAGCTTTTTGGGAAAAGACAAATCCGAGATATTTTTGGGAAAAGGACAAAGGTGGTTAGTGGGTGGACAACTATGGATAAGATCAATCATTTGGATAAGGACAAAGGTATTCGATCGATCGAAGAATGATGTTGGATCGATTAAACTTTTAGACTTAAGTGCTTTTGGGTCAAGGCTTGGATCCATCTTAAAGTGTTGAGATCGATTAATGTTCGATCGATCGAACCTTGGACTTGGATCGATCAAACTTGCTGTTTTGCTTCATTTTGCTTCTTTCTTCCTCCACTTTGCTCCTTTCTTGGTTTAATCTCAGAATTGCTTCAATTAAGCTCTTATTTGGCTGAGTTAGCTTATTTTCAGGATAAGTGCTTGAAAATGGAAATAATACGAAATTAATCTAAAACGGCAAAGTAAGATAAATAAAGGTACTAGAATGCCTAAGCTTAAAGGGTTTAATTACGCACTTTTCAGTGCTCATTAGGCTTTGCCTTATGGCCTGAATTTGTTTCTGCAAGTTCATCATATTAGGTGATAACAGCTACACGATGATCAGGGTACGGGAACCGACGAACATCATTAGGAGGGGTGACTTTAAGATCACCAGTTGCCATTCGCTGTTGAAAGAGGAGGCGCAAGCCCCAGCAATTAATAATGGGATGAGTAACACTTTAATGGTAAACACAGAAATCAGCGTTAGCTCGATCTGCCGGGGTGGGCTCGCTACATGGGGTAGGTTTAATAACGTTGCCATCCTTGACCCATTGGGCGAGTGTATTCTTAACTTCCTCAATACGAATGGGGAAAGGTGGTGGCTCCTCGCCTTGTGGCTTGAATTGGGATTTGTCAAACCGCTTTCAAGGGCATTCCTCAATGGTCGCTGCAGGTGTAGGCCTGCGATTGGAAGGCTTTGGAGCTTCAAACTTAGGGGCATTATATTTTGGAGGCTCGTACTTAGCGGCAATTGGTTTGAGATCTTTGAGATTCCGGGCTGCAATCTTGTGCTCGCCAAAACTAGCTATCTTTAGGTTGACAAGGTGGAGCTTGTAAATCTGCAGCATGCCCCGGATGCAAATATCAACCAAGTCCATTTCATTACTACTTTCAAAGCATTCACCTGTACGGTCTCTGAACCGATTGATAAAGGCGAGGATGTCCTCATTGTTCTCTTGAGCCTCCTTTGTGAAAGACAAGGCGGTGGCCCGTTCTTCAGCCTGGAAAAACTTGGCGAGGAAGCGATCTTTCAGTTGCTCCCAGGTACTGATGGAGTTTGGTTCGAGATTGAAATACCAATGGTAAGCTCGATCAGTTAGAGATTAAGAGAACTCGCGTAGATGAACCACATGATTATCACCGAAATGACCCAAAGCCTCAACAAAGCGCATGACATGTTCCCTAGGATCACCGGTCTTGCCATTAAACTGGGGGAATTTGGGGACCAAGTATCCCTGCGGATATGGAATCTGTGCAATAGCAAGAGGGTAAGGAGGCTCACTGCCAAAGTCTAAGGTGTAACACCCCTCGGATCCGAGACACGAGTTGATCAGGCCCAGGCCCAAACCCAAGGGATATCTGTGATACCCCTCAATTCTAGAGCCACGGGTGATCAAGTCCGAGCATAGATCCGAGGGATATCAAACAATTAATATGTAAACAAGCAGGAATAAAATTTGAATTAAGAATAAAATATCAAAACGCTGAAAGAATTCTAAAATATAAAAAACCTCAATTTAAAATAATAAATTAATAACATTTAAATCCTTCAAATCTGTACAACTCGGGAATCCATCTAGTGGACCCCTAATAATTCCAACCAGTAAAACATTTACAGAATTAAAATCCAAAACCAAAATAAGAAAGAAAATCCTATGTAATCGGAAGAGCAAGTGACTGTATCTGCATCACCATGATCAAACCCTAAGCCTGGTACTCACGAACACCTGAAAAATAAAGGTGGGTCAGACCCACATGCAAGTTCCATCTTACTACAATCCGTACATAAACCCAATACGCAGATACATCCTAGATAACTCGGCAATATCTACAATAGTCCATAAATATATAAATACACACTATAGGATGCTCACTAGCCTATAACATAGTTCAGCCTGGGTAGAAGGCAACCTATAAAACACGCTTTTCAGCGGCCAAGTACCTAGACCTACTAGGGAACATTAGTTATATCCAACTACTCAACATTTGCGATATACGCACCTTAACCGTGATCAGGAGACTCAAGCTCGTATCATGGTACCATAAATATATATATAAATTCTTTCTTAGTGCAGAAAGATAAAACAAATATCCATTATGTCGTTCAACTGTTTTAGTTGACAGGACATGCATCCATGTAGGATTTAACTGTTTTAGTTAATCGATTCCTTATGTATAAAGGGGTAAGACTTAGCTTTTTGATTTAATCCATCCCTAATATATCACCGTCCCATACCGGTACATATACTGCAAATGATCCTTGAATGATGCAACATTTTAAGCAGTTCATCAAATCATATCCACGTAATCCAAATAGTTGATATACATAATTTAAACAGTTCATCAACTAGCAATCCAGAATCCATCCACGTAACTAATTAATACAAGGTTTAACAGTTCACCAAGTTAGAATCCAGCATCCATTTATGTAATTGACAGAAAATATATATATAGTTATTTATTCGATTAATTCCAGGCCAACATCCAATTAAATTAACAAAACCCAAATATTAGTTCAGAAATTTAAGTCCAAATTATAACCCAAGTAATTATATAATAGTGCTTAATATCACAGCAACTACTATCCAAGCTTAAATCCATATATCGCAGAAAAAGAATTTGTATTTCATTAATTAATATCCAAGGTATGCATAGATCAACCATGATATATAAATGATCCTAGCATGCTACCATAATAAAATTTATAAAGATATATATACTCCGTTAAACTGCTAAAATTAAACTGGCCAATTAAACCCATTCCTTCCATTAACAGCCTGCACCGTTGAACTTTCCTACGGTTAAATCCATGAATATAAAAACATTAATTTATCAAGTGTGGCTCTAATATAGCCCAATATCATGTTTAAAGTCCATGCTACCATCCGTTAAATTTTTAAAACAAGACTTAGCAACTTAGTCCTTCCGATCCGTTAGCAGCATACAACGTCGCTTATTTTTTTTTACACTGTTTATTCCATTTGCCCTATGAACCAAATCATACACTTAGATGGTTTAACATCCCTTGAAATTACTTTTAGAATTTTCATTCCAGTCCCTGAAACCATTTAAAATCCCAAACATGGCCCAAAAGTGCCCAGACAAATTCCAGAACGCACCCAAACAAGACCCAACCAAAGGAGCTTGCTCTAAAAATCCAGAGCAGGCTCTTTTTACCTTAGAGCCAGCTCCCTAACCCCTTGGAGCCGGCTCTATTTTCTGATTTATTTTAAGTTTTTTTTAATTTTCTACGTACTGTGCTTACTATTGGAGCATGGGATTTAAACCTGTTGGGTCTGGGGTTCCACAGAGAGTTTAGAAGGCTGAATTTGGGTGTTATTAGGACCTTAAATTGATTAGGGTTTAATTCTAAATTGTCGGGACAAACAGTGTAAAAATTAAGACACTCCCTGTGTTGTTAACAAATGGAAGATAAATTAATTGTTGAATTAAATTTCAGCAATTTGATGGAATATAATGTGTTTATAAAACTTGTTTTAGAATGCATTCAAGTGCATGATAAGATCATTTAATTATTAATTTTGATCTATGCATGCTTAGGAGGCTAGTGCTGAATTATTAAATCGTTTCCTGCAACTATATGGTTAATGCTTGGATTTAAATTGCTGAAATATTAAACAATCTTCTGAAATTGTTTTAGCAATTTATTGGATAATAATAGGATTATTTAACCTATTCACATGCATGATGGAGTCCCTGACATATTAAATTTGGTCTATGCATGCTCTGAATGTTAGTTGTTCATTTATTAAATCGTCTCCTGCAACTATATGGTTAAATGCTTGGATTTAAATTGCTGAAGCTTTAAATATTTTTCTACAATTATTTGGATGGTGGATTTTGGGTCTGTAAATTATTGAACTGTTATATATGTTGTAATTTACATAGATATGGAGGATTGTATGTACCGGTATGGGACGGTGACATACTAGGGACGGTTTAGCTCAAAACGCATAAACCTAACCTAATGGATTAATGGAATGGATTGGAAGATACCGAATCCTAATTGTGACTAAGTCAGTGTGATACCCCCGAATTTCCGAATGCGGGTTGGCCAGGCCCACGCCCGAATACCCGAGGATATCAAAACAAATTGATAATAAACGAACACAGAGTATAAAAGAATAAAGAAGAATAAATAAAATGCTGACAAGAAACTAAAATGATAATCTAATAATAAACCTCATAATATATTTCCATTAATTAATAAACTCTTCTGATAAAACTGATCCTCTAAAATACAACTCGGGAATCCATACTGTGTGGACCCCTAGAAAATCCAAACTAAACAAATGACAGTAATCTAAAACAGGAAACTGAATCATAAAGGAACTCCTATGTAGCATCGGAAGAATGAAGTAGACTGATCCCCGCTCAGCACGAACAACCTCTACTCGTGACGAACACCTGAAAAATAATGGTGGGTCAGGCCCACAAACAAGTTCTACTCTACTACAGTCCAAACAGAGATCCGATACACGTATACATCCTAGTCAATCCAACAGTAACTAGTAGTCCGTATATATTTATATATGCACACTAAAGGAACCTCACTAGACTATAGGGTTGTCTCAACCTGAATAGTAGGCAACATACAAAACGCACATATAGTGGGCATGAGTACCTAGACCTACCAGGATACACAACTACACTATATCTAGCTACACGTCCCTGGCGATATATGTGATACCCCTCGGATCCGAGACACGGGTTGATCAGGCCCAGGCCCAAACCCGAGGGAATATTAAACAATTAATATTTTATAATGAACAAGGAATTCAAAATAAATTAAGAAATGAAATTAAAGCTGGAAGGAACTAAAAATAGAATCCGCAAAATATTATAATTATTAAAATCCATCAAACCCAAACTCCAAAACTCCATCAGTTTACAACTTGGGAATCCAACTCTAGTGGACCCCTATTAAACATCCAAACGAAAGATAGAACAACTGTAATAAACGTCCAGAAATAAAACTATAGAGAGAGCCCTACATCGTCGGAAGAGTGAATAGAAACCTCTGCTCAGCACGAACACGTCTAAGCCTGGAACTGTCGTGTACCTAAAAAATAGAAGTGGGTCAGGCCCACGCGCAAGTTCTATACTACTACAATCCAAACAGAGGCCCGATACGCATGTACATCCTAAACAATTCAACAATAGCTAATAGTCCGTAAATATATATATAGTCACACTAAAGGACTCTCACTGGACTACAGGCCGGTCTCAACCTGAATAGAGGTAACATGCTAAAACGCACACGAAGTGGGCATATGTACCTATACCTAAACAGGGTACACCTCCAACCATCGTAGCCAGCTACACATCCCGATACATATACGCTCCCTAGCCATTGGTCCGAGGCTCAAGCTCATACCAAGGCACCATAACAGTACATATATAAAATCCATCCAAAATCCCTGGTATTGCCGCTCAACAAGTAGTTGCCATGACAATACAAATCCACGGGACTTAACTTTTAGTTAATCCTATCCTTATTCCAAGTAGGTGGGTAATGGTATTGTCTTAAAAACCAAACCCATCCTTAGTATGCTACCGTCCCATACCGGTGCCTACTTTTTAATCCTCCAGTAGTCAATAATACCAATAAATCAAGTATATATCAACTAAATTCCAACATCCAACATTCAATGTTAGCAGTGATAAAATAAGCATTGATAAAAAGGGTCACAACAACAACATATACATGCCCAATTTAAGTTGTTCCCTTTAGTCTGATATAAAGACAGAATTAATTAAAACTTCCATTTAACACCTTACAAATGACATACAGATATGTAGGGTATGTATCACAAAATCCTAACCTCCACAGTTGATACTAACTGTGATAATGTAAGCATCAAAACAATATTCACAGTATGTATGTAGACATGCTCAAATTATAGTGTTCCACAAAACCGATCTAGTGTTAAACTCAAATCCTCCTAGTATTTAAGTTCCAACAGTTGTTATAACAGAAGTTAAGATAGCTATCATCTAGACCCATCCTTCCAATAATTTATACTAGCAGTGGTAAGGAAAAATGTGAACCACATAACCACAATGCATCCATAAACATGCTTAGTCTAGGTTGAACAAGCATACAACACTACTGTAACTACCAGTTTCATAGAAAAACAGATATCATTTTAGTTTGGTTAAATCTTCATTAATCCCGGAATCATTTAAGAGTGCAAAGAGTATGAAGCCTAAGGGAAAGAGTAAGGATAGAATCTTGCCTCAGAAACTTTTGTTCAAAGTTTCAACGTCGTCTTCTTAAAAAAATCCCGGTGAGTTCCAAAACCCGGTTACTGTTCACGGGTACGAAACACTATTCCCGAACTCAAAATCTGATATCCACCGTTCAGATTGTGCAACACTGAGTCATGAACCTATCCTCCAAATTTCAGCTCGATCGGACCACGGACGAAGCGGGATCGGATGTTTGATGAAATCTGGGCAGAATGGAAAAAAAACCTGTGCGACCCAGTTACTGTTCACGAGTACGAATCACTGTTCCTGAGGTCAAACTCTAATCTCCACCGTTCAGATTGTACGTCACTGAGTCATAAACCTATTCTCCAGATTTCAGCTCGATCGGACCACGGACGAAGCAGGATCGGAGCTTTGATCAAACGTTGGCAGAATGTGAAATATTGCGTTTTTCCTTCTCCACTTCCACAAAACGTGTGCTTTGTTTCAAAAAACTCTACACAAACGTCTACCTTATACTTATAGAGTTTTCCTAAACCCTAGGTTCATTTAAGTCCAACTCACAATCCTAACCGGCCCATCGAATTAACGTAAAAACCTACGACGGCTATAATATAAAACCCTGATTTATACTGTAATTAAAACCCTAGTTAGATGTATTTACCTAATTACCCTATTCACCATTAAATACTTAACAAATAATCTAATTGAACAAAATAATAATTAGTAAACCCAATTAAACCAAATAAGACACACATAAAATAAGACACACATAGAATAATTAAACCAATTACACTTAAACCATTAATGCCAATTAAATAATTAAAACACTAACAAGTAATTCCAATCAAATAACTAAAAATAAATATCATTTAAATAAATTAAATCACCACAAAAGAAAACAATTAAGCACCTAATAAAAAAAAATAATGACACATAATCAAATAAAATACACTTAAATAATAAATTAAATACCATTAAATACCAGGAATATCCTTTTTAAAATTAGGGATATTACAATATACGCGCCCTAACCATTGATCCTGAGACTCAAGCTCATATCATGGCACCATACTTATATATATATAATCTAGGAACCATCCTATCCAGTATAAATTAATTCTCCATAAGTTATTCAACTTGTTCAGCTGACCTGACTTGAATATAAGTAGGACTTAACATTTTAGTTAATCCATTCCCTTATATAATAAATTAATCCTCCATAAGTCATTCAACTTGTTCAGCTGATCTGACTTGAATATAAGTAGGACTTAACATTTTAGTTAATCCATTCCCTTATATAAAATAGGTAGGACTTAACTGATAAGTTAATCCGTCCCTAAAATGCCACCGTCCCATACCGGTGCATTACACCACATAATATAACAATTGATGTAACGATTAAGGAAATACATCAAATAATCACGAAATAACTATGATAATATGATATCAAGTTATCACAAAATAGGAATGACTTATTATTTATTTAAACTTCCTATATCATATGTCCTACACAAACTGAATCTTATACATATGATGATATTTTATTATACTGTCAAATAAGCATTCTCCATATCAAATTCATCCTACACATTTAATCTCAATTACTTAAACATATTAAAAGATTAAATCCATTCGTTTGTTTAAAACATTCAAATAGCAAGCATTATTATGATTGAGTCTATTTAAATTTATTTAAACCCAAACCTAGTTTCTATTTAATGTTCAGGAATCCTAGGCATGTTTCTACGTTCCATCATTCCACAGATATGAAAAAATACATAATGTAAACATATAAAAATTCATACCGGAAATCAAATCAAAATCATGCATTTATCAATTCATAACACAAGAACAGATATGAACCAATTTCATAAAACTTATGTTCTAATCCAATTAAACATGCATAATTATTTAATTTTATGTGTTTAATAAATCCTGGAATTTCCTAGGCATGCATAGAAACACGAATCAAAGGGAAAGAGATAGAAGAAGAACTTGCCTTAAACTTTCGGATCGAAAGTTAAACTTCTTCTTCCTTGATCTTCTCTCTACAGGGTTTTTCTCCTCCCTCCTTCCTTTTCCTTATTCCCTCTCTAACTCTCTCTCTCTCTAGAATATATCACATGAATATTTCTAACCCCCTTTTACAACCTATAACTATATATTTATAGGCTAAATAAAATAACCCTGACCCTTTTCCCAATCCAAGTCAACTTAAAAAAAATAAAAAATAAAATATTAAAAAGGTAAGTAAAATATGTTACGTATATAATTTATGTATATCTTTATTAAATAAATAAATTATAAACATTCCATTATTTATTAATGGATTATCCAATAATGCTTAAGTTACCATAATATTATAAAGTAACTTTAAACATAATACGTATCAAATCTATGTATATTTTTATTATTTAAATATAAAACATATACGTCAGATAAAATATTACTATCCAGGTTACCATAAAAGTAATTAATAAATTACTTTCCCTTTTATATATATTAAAAAGATATGTAAAATATGTTACGTATATAATTTATGTATATCTTTATTAAATAAATAAATTATATACATCCCATTATTTGTTAATGGATTATCCAATAATACTTAAGTTACCATATTATTATAAAGTAACTTAAAACATAACACGTATCAAATCTATGTATATTTTTATTATTTAAATATAAAACATATATATCAGATTAAATATTACTACCTAAGTTACCATAAAAGTAATTAATAAATTACTTTCCTTTTTATATATGTATATAATATATATATATATATATATATATATATATATATATATATATACACACACAACTATTCACGGGTAATAATCCATGCACATCCAACCTCCTATCCAAGTAGTCCATGGGACCCAATTGGTTGGCCAATTACCACTAACCATAACCATAAAAGAAAAATAAAATAAAATAATAAAAGAAACGAAAATATTTAATTTACAATTAATCAAACTATCATTTAAGTACGTAATCTAATTAAACAATTAACACATAGACAAATACAAATAATACATAGACACATAATCAAATAATCAAGTAATACCTAATTCAATTAAACACATAAACAATTAATCAAATAATCAATTAAATAATTAAAAATATAATTAAAACAAATAAATAAATACCGAAACTATCCTTTTAAAATTAGGGGTATTACATTCTTCCCCCCTAACAAAAGGAATTATGTCCTCGGAATTCGCCCTTACTTTCTTCCATTATGCTTGGAAACTATGAGCAAAAAAACATCCTCCTAGTCCTAAGTAGATGCAACCTCACTATGAGGGCTCCACTTAACTCCAATATACCAAATGGTATACAAGGTTCCTATATTTTAAGAAACACAATAATCATACAATGCATAGGTTGTATCAAACAACAACGTAATCCTCCCATGTCGACAAGGGAATGATCTACATACCTCCAAGTGCCATAGAATATACGCACAAACTCCTATGCACCCAGAGCTAATAATTTGGTAACGCTAATTCAGATGCGACTGCCTCAATTGCGAAACACAATCTTCTAAAAATCAATGTAATAAGTAAAATATACCTTTCTCCAAAAATCGCCTTCTTCCTACATAGAAAACAGAACAAGCAAACTACTCCCTGATAGAAAACTCTAGTATACGAGTTCAACTATTTACAACATCCTACTGTTGCTTCCCAACCACGCGCAGTTCAGTACAAAGGGAAGTATCTCTTTCCGGCATATTTTTAAATGAAGTCGAGGTCTGATTGTACAACCCTTACTTCTATTTCCAACTAACAAATGAGAGGTATGCATTGTGAAAGATACAAAACCTCCAAAGTTGTCACACTAACCTCCTTGTGCCAACAATATCACAGACAAAATTTCGACAAGTAAACACTTCCAACTGTCCATAAAAATCTAGGATATACGCCTCAAACATATCCTGTATGGTCTAATTTAATCTCTTGATTAATTCCTCCGTCTATAGATATTAAGTAGAGCTACTGCTCCAAAATCTTCATAAAGCTCATTCGAAATAGCACTTTGCATCCATTATAATGGACATCTACATGCTATAACACCACTATCACTGAACTATAGAACTACTATGAAGTTCTAAAATAAGTATCACTCAAATTTATGTCCTCAAGCGATCTTTCTCAATCCACCACTCAGATTCCATATGGAAAATTGAAATTCCAAATCAATGTCGATCCTTCCCATCGACCGTCACTCCTATTTAATTCAACTTCCATATTTGTTATAGGAAGTGGCTAAAGATTCCTACGATATCCGATGATCAACTTTCCACCTTTGTAGCAGGTTTTACACTTAGGGCAATTATATATGTATCCTTATCCGTATCTGTTCACCAAAATCGACATTTGATGTCATGATGTACCTTCTAACCGTCTGAGCACACTGAGAAAAATTATAAACTTTCCAGCTCAGTCGCTCGATTGTCATATCACTATTTACAGAAACTACTAAATCCTCCTCGAGTACCTTAAACTACATCTGAGTAAGGTAATACCGTCTCTAAGGTCAGCTCCAATATTCAAAGTTGACATTCTCAACTACCGTAGTAATAACAAGTGTTATTATTACACTTGCTATAAATGTATCTAATAACTCAACAACTAACCGAAAGATTTAACTATTCTATCATTTGTTGAGAGCATCCATTTACATCATTGCTTCCACCAAACGGAACTTGATATAAAGTGTGAATCACCACTGTAATCCATCTAAACCGTCTCGTGATCCATTCTATTCGTATGAACTAAAGTCCTACCAGTTCGAAATAGACAAGAATCAAGTTGACCTAATGTATCAGTCAACCAATATCCCATCCAGAATCCTGACCCTTGTGTAAAATCAGAAATCCCGCAACTAAATCTGTAAAATGCTCTCTTATTTCCACTTTAGTATAGGAAATGGCTGCAAAGGATCTAGTGATCTTTGATGGTCCATCTCTACTATGCCTATCGTGAAGCATCATGTTTCCACCAGGATGAAGAACTAAAAGTTGTGAAACTCAGTCCGTGTATCCTCCATCCAATTTGTCTATAGAAAGTACCGTTAGTCTGGTACCACCAGCTTTCGTCTGTACCCAACGTTTAAATTGAAGCATCTTCAAAAGCGAATTCTATAACTAAATCTATCCACCACTGATCCGTGATAAACTTACCGATATTGAAAATCAATCGGTAATTCCATTTATCTATAGTCAACTATGACTTAACTCAACAAAAGTCAACAAACTACGACCTTTCCATACATACCATGCACCTCATCTTTATATAAGTATTTGGTCTCACCATCTTGTCTTTGACACACCCTGCTTCTTTAAGACAAGTTAATGACAATCCGACTTTTTTGTCTAATTTCAAAAGAATATGAAATCTTTCCATCCTCTACATAAGTCATCAATTTCCTTGCAACAGCTAATTGTTGCAAATTGTGACTAAAAAAAATATTTACATATTATTTATGGAAATGAAGAGACTTAGTTTCCTCCTTTATATGCAACACCGGCAACTCCTCCTAATGACACGCCCTCACGAATAAAATTCTTGATTAAGAATAGACTGATGAATATTTATTCAGTCTTTTATCCTCACTTGGTGCCATTCCAATAAGTACTTAATCCAATACTAAATCCTCCTTCCGACTTGGTAACAATTTCTGAAATTTTCAAGAAGATGTTCAGCAAATCCAGCATCTCTGATATATCATCATGGCGTTATAGTGATCTTTATTTACCACTACCTCATGCATACCGAAACATTAACAATCACCAATATCATGGCGTTGTAATATGATACGAATCCATACCTAGCGTAAAGTATATCAAACTAATCGTTCTAGATTGTTTGACTCGTAGTGATGGTTTAATTATCTCATCCCAAAACACACCATAATGACACATGTCCAGGTCCAATAGATTGACTAGATTTATGTGTATCTACCAAATCCTACGACCGTACGCTCACAAATCTAGCGTAAATAACGCTATTACTCCATGTTATTAAAACAATAGTTGGCTGATCACACACTTGTGTCCCCAACTAAACCACATACAATTAACCAGAAAAATCAACGAAAATTAAAACACGTATGACAAACACAAAAACACAAAATATATTCCTACTTAAAACTCCGTTCTTTCTAGAAAAGAAAGTCTCATCTGAAATCAACTTGCAAAAATTGTTTCACAAAATTTCCTTTTATAGTTTCATAGGTACTCATCCAACCTTGAAACATATCATTTAAACATAGCTTAAAAGCAACATTTGTTAGTCTAAGCAAATACTAAGGGCTTAACCCTCATCCTCCCTATACACGGAATGTAAACTATCTAACTTGGCTTTATAAAGTGAATTAGAACGTCACAACATAATCCACATACTCTTCTGAACATGATACAAAATCATATGTTTCGTTCTGATAAGAACTCCAGCAAATTCCCAAGCTCCTGAAGAGTACTTCTTATATATCTCTTTTAGAGATGATAAAAAAGTTTAATTATTTGTAGATTGATCAACACCAATTCTACTAATATCATCCGCTATATTACCAGTAAATAAAATCACCCTTGTGCGATCATCCATTTTCAAGATTTAGTACCCTCTCTGTTTGGATACTCTGAACTCTCCTCTATGGATCCTCTTCGGACTCCTACTCCTCGTTTGTCTCCTTTTTGAGATCAACTGAAGTCGTGTTGGCCCCGATATGCGGTGACCTATCACATACACCTAAATCCTTCACTGGCTTATACTTTTAAAGTAACACCAACCCAGAACTAAACCTTCGATCTCAAATTCTGGCTTCTGGCAAAGAAATCGATAACTTACTCATTTACTTCTTTGGGTTTTTATTGCTTTCGCCTTGAACCCAATCCTCCTCCTAATGCCAACCATTCTGTAACTACAGAATCTAATTGACATCAGCTCCTCCTAACGAACCGTAAATAGAGTACAACGAATCCTAATATGAGCTCTAAGTTTTAAGAGACGCAACGCGGAAGTCACATAAAGAAAGACACTCCTAAGGACACTTGAACCTGGCTTGCTCTGATACCAACTGTGATACCCCCGAATTTCCGAATGCGGGTTGGCCAGGCCCACGCCCGAATACCCGAGAATATCAAAACAAATTGATAATAAACGAACACAGAGTACAAAAGAATAAAGAAGAATAAATAAAATGCTGACAAGAAACTAAAATGATAATCTAATAATAAACCTCATAATATATTTTCATTAATTAATAAACTCTTCTGATACAATTGATCCTCTAAAATACAACTCGGGAATTCATACTGTGTGGACCCCTAGAAAATCCAAACTAAACAAATGACAGTAATCTAAAACAGGAAACTGAATCATAAAGGAACTCTTATGTAGCATCGGAAGAATGAAGTAGACTGATCCCCGCTCAGCACGAACAACCTCTACTCGTGACGAACACCTGAAAAATAATGGTGGGTCAGGCCCACAAACAAGTTCTACTCTACTACAGTCCAAACAGAGATCCGATACACGTATACATCCTAGTCAATCCAACAGTAACTAGTAGTCCGTATATATATATATATATACACACACACTAAAGGAACCTCACTAGACTATAGGGTTATCTCAACCTGAATAGTAGGCAACATGCAAAATGAACATATAGTGGGCATGAGTACCTAGACCTACTAGGGTACACAACTACACTATATCTAGCTACACATCCCTGGCGATATACGCGCCCTAACCATTGATCCTGAGACTCAAGCTTATATCATGGCACCATACTTATATATATATAATCTAGTAACCATCCTATCCAGTATAAATTAATCCTCCATAAGTCATTTAACTTATTCAGCTGACCTGACTTGAATATAAGTAGGACTTAACATTTTAGTTAATCCATTCCCTTATATAATAAATTAATCCTTCATAAGTCATTCAACTTGTTCAGCTGACCTGACTTGAATATAAGTAGGACTTAACATTTTAGTTAATCCATTCCCTTATATAAAATAGGTAGGACTTAACTGATAAGTTAATCCGTCCCTAGAATGCCACCGTCCCATACCGGTGCATTAAACCACATAATATAACAATTGATGTAACGATTAAGGAAATACATCAAATAATCCAGAAATAACTATGATAATATGATATCAAGTTATCACAAAATAGGAATGACTTATTATTTATTTAAGCTTCCTATATCATATGTCCTACACAAACTGAATCTTATACATATGATGATATTTTATTATACCGTCAAATAAGCATTCTCCATATCAAATTCATCCTACACATTTAATCTCAATTACTAAAACATATTAAAAGATTAAATCCATTCGTTTGTTTAAAACATTCAAATAGCAAACATCATTATGATTGAGTCTATTTAAATTTATTTAAACCCAAACCTAGTTCCTATTTAATGTTCAGGAATCCTAGGCATATTTCTACGTTCCATCATTCCACAGATATGAAAAAATACATAATGTAAACATATAAAAATTCATACCGGAAATCAAATCAAAATCATGCATTTATCAATTCATAACACAAGAACAGATATGAACCAATTTCATAAAACTTATATTCTAATCCAATTAAACATGCATAATTATTTAATTTTATGTGTTTAATAAATCCTGGAATTTCCTAGGCCTGCATAGAAACACGAATCAAAGGGAAAGAGATAGAAGAAGAACTTGCCTTAAACTTTCGGATCGAAAGTTAAACTTCTTCTTCCTTGATCTTCTCTTTACAGGGTTTTTCTCCTCCTTCCTTCCTTTTCCTCATTCCCTCTCTAACTCTCTCTCTTTCTAGAATATATTACGTGAATATTTCTAACCGCTTTTTACAACCTATGACTATATATTTATAGGCTAAATAAAATAACCCTGACCCTTTTCCCAATCCAAGTCAACTTAAAAAAAATAAAAAATAAAATATTAAAAAGGTAAGTAGAATATGTTACGTATATAATTTATGTATATCTTTATTAAATAAATAAATTATAAATATTCTATTATTTATTAATGAATTATCCAATAATACTTAAGTTACCATAATATTATAAAGTAACTTTAAACATAATACGTATCAAATCTATGTATATTTTTATTATTTAAATATAAAATATATACATCAGATAAAATATTACTATCCAGGTTACCATAAAAGTAATTAATAAATTACTTTCCCTTTTATATATATTAAAAAGGTAAGTAAAATATGTTACGTATATAATTTATGTATATCTTTATTAAATAAATAAATTATACACATCCCATTATTTGTTAATGGATTATCCAATAATACTTAAGTTACCATATTATTATAAAGTAACTTAAAACATAACACGTATCAAATCTATGCATATTTTTATTATTTAAATATAAAACATATATATCAGATTAAATATTACTACCTAAGTTACCATAAAAGTAATTAATAAATTACTTTCCTTTTTATATATGTATATAATATATATCTATACATATACATACACAACTATTCACGGGTAATAATCCGTGCACATCCAACCTCCTATCCAAGTAGTCCATGGGACCCAATTGGTTGGCCAATTACCACTAACCATAACCATAAAAGAAAAATAAAATAAAATAATAAAAGAAACGAAAACATTTAATTTACAATTAATAAAAATACCATTTAAGTACGTAATCTAATTAAACAATTAACACATAGATAAATACAAATAATACATAGACACATAATCAAATAATCAAGTAATACCTAATTCAATTAAACACATAAACAATTAGTCAAATAATTAATTAAATAATTAAAAATATAATTAAAACAAATAAATAAATATCGAGACTATCCTTTTAAAATTAGGGGTATTATAGTCAGATCAGCTGTAACCAAGTTGGATGACTTCCTGAATTAACGGATGGTAGTTAAATCATATCAACTGAATAAGTTGAGTGACTAACTAGTTGGTTTATTGTATGTCAGTTTAATAAACAGTTGAACTGCATATCCTGGATTTGGACGGACTTTATATATATGTTTATGGTATCACGAGTTGAGCTTGAGTCTCAGACTCGTTGGTTAGGGTGCGTATATGCGGTGGATGCGTAGCTGGTTATAATAGGTTGAGGTGTACCCTGTTAGGTCTAGGTACTCATGCCCACCTTTGGGTGCGTATTCGCATGTTGCCTTCTATTCAGGTTGAGACCCCTATTATAGACTAGTGAATGTCCCTTAGTGTGGATATATTTATACGTATGGACTAGATAGATATTGTGAGGTAGTTCTGTGTGGTTTTTAGTCATAATTATTTATTTATTTTCCTTAATTATGTTTAAGGGTAATCAATTAATTAGTTAGTTAATTTTGTTCCAGATAAATGTATAATGAACGTAACTGTTGTGGTCACTTGTTTATTACCATGTTGGGTGATAATTAGGTTTAGGGTGTTATGATTAAGTAATTAGGTAGCCGACTTGTAGTTGGGCTGGACTTAGGGTTAGGATTACTGGATTTGGGATTAGGGTTTGATCATGGTGATGCAGATACAGTCACTTACTCTTCCAGGTTCTAGTGTCCTTAGGAGTGTCTTTTGTTAGAAGTCTTCCGCGTTGCGTCTCTTAAAAACTTAGAGCCATATTAGGATTCGTTGTATTTTTACGGTTCATTGGGAGGAGCTCCTGATGTCAATTATATTCCATAATTATGGAATGGTTGACACTAGAAGGAGGATGGGGTCTGCAGCGACAACAAATCAGACCGAAGGAGTAGAGGAGTACGTTATCGAGTTCTCTATCAGAAGCAGATTTTGGGATTTAAGGTTTAGTTCCGGTTGGCACTACTTTTAGAAGTATAAGCCAATGAGGGATATAGGAGTGTGTTTTAGGTCCCCGTATAAAGGGACTAACACGATTTTAGTTGTTCTCATAAAGGAGACAACCGAGGAATAGGAGTCCAAATAGGATTCTAGTGGAAGAGATTTCGACATACCCAAGAAAGAGGGTATTAAATGTTTGAAAATCAAGGATCACGTGAAAGTGATCTTGTTCGCTAATAGTATAGTGAACGATACTCATAGAGTTGAGGTGGATAGTTAACCTTGTGTATTACCTTTAAATGAGGTAGATAAAGGGAACTCTTCAGGGGTTTAGGAATTGGATGAAGTTCTTCTCAGAACGAAGCAAAGATTATATAGCACGTTCTGGGGAGTATGGGGATTAGGTTTTGACGATCTAAGTTGCTTTATACAGCTACATTAGACGGTTTGTATCCTGTGTATAAGGAGGATGAAGATTAAGCCTTTGGTATTTGTTGAGGCAAATAGAGTTGGTTTTGAGCTATGTTTCGAGGTTGGATGATTACCTCCGAAACTGTAGAAAGGAGATTGTGAACCAATCGGGTAAAGTTAATTTTTAAAAGAGATTTTCTTTGCTAGGAGGAGTGATGTTTTACGTAGGGGTTTATTGTGTTTTATTGTGTATGCTTTATGTGTTTCTTTTTCGTCAAGCATTCAGGATTGGGAATACGGTTTAGTTGGTGACACAAGTGAGTGATCAATTAACTACCGTTTTGGAGGAATAACGTTAATTACGCTAGGATTTTAGGCATATGATCATAGGATTTGGTAAGTATATCTAACTTTAGCCAATCTAATGAACCTCGACATACGTGGTTATAGTATATGTTCAGGATGGGATAAGAAAACCAGCAATTTGAGTTAAATGATATAGATTCATTTGATAAGCTGTAACGTCATGCTGGTTTATCGGAGGAACTGGCTTGGCTGAATATCTTCTAGGACAATTTTAAACAGGTGTTCCTAAGTCAGTAGGAGGATTTTGGTACTGGTTTAAGTACTTGTTGGAATGACACCGACTAAGGATAGTAGACGGATTTACTAGTCATCAGTCAATTCTTAAACAAGAATTTTATTTTCATCAGGGAGTGTCATTAGGAGGAGGTGCTGGAGATGTATATCAAAGAGAAGGCAGAGTCACTCATTTACACAAATAATATGGAATTTTTTTTTCTGGTTACCGTTCGCAACAAGTAGTTGTTGCTCGAAAATTGTTAACTATTTGGAGGATGAAAAGATTTCCATATGCGGTTGCAGTTAAACGGGATGTCTAATCGACACTTACTTGTGTTTGAAAAGTTAGGTGTCAAAGACTTGAAGATAAGACCGAACATCTACTATCTGTCTCAAAGTCTAATATCTGGTAGATAATCTAGATGGACCATCAAAGATTATTTGATCCTTGTGGCCACTTCTCATACTAGAGCGGGACTGACAGAGTAGTTTCCACAGATCTAGATGAGAGATTACTGATCCTACACAAGGGTCAGGATTCTGGTTGGGCTATCGTTGACTGATAAAATTGAATCAGTTTCACTTTGTCTATTTTGGAACTGGTAAGATATCAGTTCCTACAAATAGCACGGATCACAAGACGGCTTAGATGGATAGATGTGGTGATTCACATTTGCATTAAGCTTCGTCTGGTGAAAGTAACAGGGAGGGTGATGATCTTCTTAACCGATATGGTAATTGAACTTTCGGTGGTTATTGCGCAATCCGTTGTCGTTTAGCATGTGGAAATAATACCACTTGCTCTTACCAGGGAAATAGAAGTGGTCAACTTAGAATATTTGAGCTGATCCCACAGGAGGTAGTACCTTACTTAGATGAGTTTAGGGTACTGAAGGAGGATTGGTAGTTGTCTTAATAATTCAAGGAAGGTCGAAGTGACTGAGATGTAAATTAGTAAAATTTTACAGTGTAGTCAAATAGTTATGAGTTGTATCCCGCCATACAATGTTAGTTTTGGTGCGGTACGGATAGGGACATGTACATAACTGTCCCCAAGAGTATCATCTGTTAGTAAGGTGGAAAATTGATACTTGGATCTCACTAGAGGTTTTAGTCCTTTCTTATATCGAAATGGGAGTCGGACTAATCAGGAGGGGTTGGTTGGTAGAAATTACTGACATTTGTGGGAATTTTAATTCCATATGGTTTAAGAGTAGTGGATAGAGCAAATTCGCTTGTGGACTACACTTTAGTGGAATTTACTTTGGCGTTTCTTATCAGTTCTACGTTGCGCTGATAACGAAGTTATAGTATGTGGTTATTCAATATGGAAGATAACCGGTGCTATGTCAAAGGAGTTTTCTGAAGGTGTTGGAGCAACAACTATGCTTCGCATCTCTAGACGGGAAATTGGATCGCGATATTCTATTTAATCATGGCAAATATGCTTAGGATATGTATCCTAGGTTGGCATGGGTAATTGAAAGTGTTACTTACCGTTTCAGATATTATCTGTGCTATTGTTGGCACAAGGAGGTTCGTGCGACAATGTTTGGGATTTTAGATAGTCTGGTTGTGTCAATCTCTTAATGGTTGGTCCGATATGGAAGCGAGGTTATCTAATAAGACCTTGACTTTATGTAAGGATACATTGGAGAACCATGCTCTCTTTTGGTAATGAGTGCTCACGGTTTGGAGGCGACAATCAGATTTTGTAGCTAGTTGAACTCGTACATGAGAGTTTTCTATCAAGGAAGGGTTGTTTGAGCGGTTTTCCGTATCGGAAGCAATGTGTATTGGAGGAAAGTCAGTTTTATGTATCGCACTGACTCTTCACGAGTTTTGGTTATTGGTTTCGGCAGTAGCCTATTGTTTAGTGTTACCAACTTGTTAAGCGCTGGATGCACAGGACTTTTATGTGTTAGTCCTATGGAGTTGGAAGGACGAGGGATGGTTACCCTTCATTAAATATTGGGTAAAATTGGATCGTTGCTAGATACAATCTAGGAGTTGCACATTTATGCTATTTCTTAAACATAGGAATCTTCTATATGGTTGGATGTGTTGGAATTTGGGTGGCGCTCATCTAAAGGGGCTGTGCTACACGAAAACAGAAATGAATTTTGCAAAGACACTAATTCAGATTTTTGTGAATTCCGAGGACGGAATTCATTTTGTTAGCCGAGGACGGAATTCATTTTGTTAGGGGGGAAGAATGTAATACCCCTAATTTTCAAAAGGATAAAATGGGAATTTAATTTTGATTATCTAAGTGACTTATGTACTTATTTGACTAGTTGTGTTTATTGTATTTGTTTAAATTAATTGATTGATTAATTGTGTGTTTAAATTAATAATTAATATTGTTTAAGTGTGTTTTATTTTATTATTCATTTGACTTGAAATTGTATGTGTGTTCTGTGTGGTTTTTAGTCATAATTATTTATTTATTTTCCTTAATTATGTTTAAGGGTAATCAATTAATTAGTTAGTTAATTTTGTTCCAGATAAATGTATAATGAACGTAACTGTTGTGGTCACTTGTTTATTACCATGTTGGGTGATAATTATGTTTAGGGTGTTATGATTAAGTAATTAGGTAGCCGACTTGTAGTTGGGCTGAACTTAGGGTTAGGATTACTGGATTTGGGATTAGGGTTTAATCGTGGTGATGCAGATACAGTCACTCACTCTTCAGATTATATAGGATTTTCTTTCTTATTTTGGTTTTGGATTTTAATTTTGTAAATGTTTTACCGGTTGGAATTATTAGGGGTCCACTAGATGGATTCCCGAGTTATACAGATTTGAAGGATTTAAATGTTATTAATTTATTATTTTAAATTGAGGCTTTTTTTATTTTAGAATTCTTTCAGCGTTTTGATATTTTATTCTTAATTCAAATTTTATTTCTGCTTGTTTACATATTAATTGTTTGATATCCCTCGGATACTGCTTGGACTTGATCACCCGTGGCTCTAGAATCGAGGGGTATCACAATATCAGACAATTAATATGTAATACGAACACAGATGACAAAAATGAATTTGATAAATAAAGTTTAAGCTGAAAGAAAACTAAACATAAAAACCTTTAATATTAAATAATTATTGAAAACTATTAAATCCCAAACTCCATAGGTTTACAACTCGGGAATCCATCCATTGGACCCCTTATTAAAATTCTCCAAAAGATACTGAAATAATAAAAATAAATTCCAAAGCTAACATAGAGAAGATTCCTACATAATTGGAGGAATGAATAGCTGAATCTGCTCTGCACGTCCAAACTTTAACCCTGGAACTGACGATCACCTGAAAAATAAAGGAGTGGGTCAGGCCCACATGCAAGTCCTGATCTACTACAATCCAAATAGTAATCCGATACACAGATACATCCTAGGAAGACTTAACAATATCTAGAGTAGTCCATATACGTATATAGTACACACTATAGGACGCTCGCTAGTCCAGTAGGTTTGTCTCAGCCTGAATAGAAAGCAACATGCAAATACGCACCCTAAGGTGAGCATGAGTACCTAGACCTACCAGGGAACAACGCCTATGTCCAGTTATCCATCCTAGGTGATATACGCGCCCTAACCATGGTCCTGAGACTCAAGCTCATACCATGGTACATATAATAAATATATAAAGTCCGTACTCCTAATACAAAATATCATCCATCGGCATAATGGTTTAATATATGTATAACAAATCCATCCTGAAACCATAATAGGTCATTCAATTTATTTAATTGACATGACACAAGTAGGTGATGGACTTAACCTTTATGGTTAATCTATACCTTAATCCAAATTAGGTAGGACTTAGTGTTTTGAACTAATCCATTCCCAATATAGGTAGGTCTTGGTGTTTTGAACTAAGCCAGCCCTAATATGACACCGTCCCATACCGGTTCATATATATCCATATAAGTAGGACTTAACCTTTTTATGGTTAATCCAACTCATTCCAAATTAGGTAGGATTTAGTGCTTGAACTAATCCATACCTAGTATGTTACCATCCCATACCGGTACATACAATCCTCCAGTTAACATAGTTGACAAAACAATATTAAATAGTCATCAACCACATTCCATAGTATGCACAAGATAAGTTAATCTATATACATAAATATTAGGCATTCAATACTGAGCCTAAAATCCAACTCCAATAATGTAAATTGCTACATAATTTGCACACATTTATATTTTCCAGCATAATCCATGAATTGATGCAATTTAGTACAATTTAAGTATCAAATAAACCCAAGTTAAGCATAGTGAAAACTCAGTTAATTCACTAGACTTCAAGTACTATAGAATTATGATTTAGACATATATTTAAATCATACACAACAACCTTGCCAAGCTCCGGTATATCAACCTAGCAAATCCTCCAATATAGTCCCCGAATTGATACAGTTAAAAGAAATTTAAGTATCAATTAAATCTAACTAAGCATGGTTAAAATAAAATTAATTTACCATCCTTAACATACTGAATAAATATATGATTATATATAATTAAATTATATATAAAAACCTTATTCCATTCCAGTATACAAAACTAATAAAAACAGAGAGCAAACTACCCATGTTCTCTTAGGTTCCTCTTGCTCTAACTTTTAATCCAGCTATGAATTTATATTTTTGCACCATAAATCTAGCCTTGAATAGTCCCACACATCATTTAAACCAATTTAAATTAATTGCAACAATCCTGAAAAACAAACAGTTTTAACAAAATGCACGTTACAGTGCTTTTCAAGAAGAGCAGGCTCTAGAAAAATGCGAGCCTGCTCCATATTTACACCTAGAGCCGGCTCTAGGATCTTAGAGCTGGCTCCATGATACCTAGAGCTGGCTCTCCCCTTTGGGAGCCGGCTCTAAGAGGTTTGGAGCCCTCTCTCCTTCTTCTTAGTAGCCCTCTCTTCGTTCTAGCTTCATCTGCTTCAACTCCGGTGTTTCCCTAGACCCTCTGTGATTTTTAGTCCTTGTTCTAGGTTCCAACTCAATCCTAGACACACCTTAAACCACTAACATACAACCATAACATGTATTGAACACAACCTTTTAAAGCGACGATTACAAAAACTCAGTTATAAACTTAAGCGATTCAAAACAGATTTCTTATGTGAAAATTGAATACTGTTTTTAATACTTATTTCAGAGTTCAATCTTAACCCCAGATTGATATCTAGTCCTCAATACATAATCATGATCCCCATTTAATCAAAGCTTAACATAAACACCGAAAAGAAACAAATAACAGAAACATCAAGGATTAGGCAAACCAGATTATCAACGAGACTAAATAAAAATCATATATGCATAAAAGACTTGTTATTACTTTTATTTAAGTCCGTTTTAATCTTTATTTAAATCCCTGGAGTCCAACTAGGCATGCACAGAACACGAATTAATGGGAAAGTGAAGAACAGAGACTTGCCTGCAATTCCAGATTTTGAAACTGAAATCCTCTGTCTCTGAATGTTCCGTTAATATCTTAGACTGTAGTTCCACCTCCGTTGCTATTGGTTTCACCTATAAGCAGCCTCTCCTTCCTCCTTCTTGGTCCAACCTAGCCTTCCTCTCATATCTCTCTTTCTTGCTCTCTGTTGCTCTCTCTGTATGGTGAACAGAGTTTTGTATTTTCTAAAACCCTTAAACCCACATAAAATTATATTTATAGGCTTAATACTCCAACCCTAATCCTTATATAATTAGAGCCCTAATGCAACTCTTAGTCGGCCCAAGAAAACCTAAGTTATAACCTATGTCGACTAAAATCAAAACCCTAAATTCTTAAACAGTTAATTCACCTAAGCACGTAAATAACTAAACTTAAAAAAAACATAATTAAATAACCAATTAACATAAAACAGTTTTATTTAAAACAATTAATACAATTAAGTCACTAAAGAAAAACAAAATCCAATTAATCAATTTAAAACGCAATTTAAAATAATCCAATTAAAAATAATAACAAATAAAAGAGAATAATTAATTAAAATAAAACACAATTAAATAAAATAACCCACAAGTAATTTAAATAAAACAAACAAACAAATAATTTAAAAAAAACGACACCTAATAAAATAAAATAAAATGCAATTAAATACAATAGTTAAATTCCAGAATTATCCTTTTAAAATTAGGGGTATTACATAAGGCACGAGAAGTTGGAGTGCCTTTCTTGAAAAGATCGCGCACTTCGGAACGTGTGAAGACTTCTTTTGGGGCGGAGTAGGAATAGGAGGGGAGAGGATGGTGTGCCTTAGGGTTCGCCTGGGCATAAGTGGGTGGGGAGCAAAACATGGGTTCTTTGCCCTAAGACAGGAATACTTGAGGAGCCATAGGGGTTACCTGGAATTCAGGGTTGTAAAGCTCTAGGATGGGCTGTGATAGATCTGCACTACGATCTTGACATTTTGGGGACTTCGTGAGTTGCTGCTCATGTAATGGAGGCAAAGTCACACCAGTTGGGGTACTGGTACCGAACACCATCTGAGTAGCTGAAGGGAGCTCCGTTGGAACTATAGCCGGCGTTGCCGAGACCCTCCTATCAAGAACACGGAGAGCTTCCTCAAATTTCTCCATTCGGGTCATCAGTTGGTGATTCATGTTCTGCATAGCCTCTAAGACAGTATCGGTGCTAGATCTGTGTCTGGATTTTGAAGAGTGAGACCTTGTGCTAGTAGCCCTAGTGCTAGTGTTTCTGGCGCTGGTGGCTTTGGCACTTGTGGCTCGGTGGCTAGCATATTTGGTAGTGATAACTTTGACGCCAGTGGCTCCAACTGCGAACACCTCTGCCTGTGCCGGAGGAGAAACCTCATCTGGATTCATCTTTTTGCCCGGATAATCCCCAGTGAAGATGTAGATACTTGGTTCTCGTCGGTTGAATAGTCAAAGAAAAGAGGTCTGGGAATATATCACTAAGCAATATGAGGAATGCAGAAAGGTGGAAGAAGGGAGAGAAAACCAGTCCAGTCAGAGAATTGGAGCAATGGTAGGGAAGAAGCTGCCGTCAGTTCCTACCTCATTTTTTCGTCATTACCTTCTTTTTATAGCCTTAGGTCATCCAGGTGGTACATTGCTGGGCCTCCATCTTGGGAATGGGTCAGGGTCATTCTCTTTTTGGGTCATGTTGCCCTAATCCCTACATTTTTGGATCCACTGCCAAGTGTACCTTTCCTGGTGAATAATCCAAAAAATGGCAGGCTGTAAAGGCAATTGTACTATTCCAGCTGTCTTTTGCTCTTATCTTTAGACTGAGTCTTGCCTTAGTGGACAAGACATTACTAATTTTCCATCCTCCATTCCAAAATCCCTTCTGCATCCCAATGTCGCTTGAAGAGCCCTACCATAACTCTTCGTTGCTTGGATCGAGGTTCAATGCCCACCGATCATGGCAGTGTCAGATCGAGGTTAAAGGCCGTCGATCGACAAATTGTGAAAGTCGGATCGAGGTTCGAGGCCCGTCGATCAACAGATTGTGAAAGTCAGATCAAGATTCAAGGCCCGTCAATCGACAGATTATGAAGGTCGGATCGGGGTTCAAGGCCCGTCGATCGACAGCTTGTCAAGGGTCAGATCGAGGTTCAAGGTCCGTCGATCGACAATTTGTGACTCGGATCAAGGTTCAAGGCCCCTTGATCGATAATTTGTGATTAACAGATCGAGGTTCAAGGCCCATCGACCGACAGATTGTCAAAAGGTCAGATCAAGGTTCAAGGCCCATCGATCGACAACAACTCGGATCAAGGTTACGATGATCTGTGACTCAGGTTCAAAGCCCATCGGCCGAATATAAACTAATATTGAGGTCCAATGATCGACTATCACATGCCTTGCTGAGGTGGACTTTGTCAAATTGTTGATTGTTTGACTTGGCCCTTGGTGACATGGCTAAACCACGTCCACAGTACTTTAATTCAGTGGTGGGGGTGGTGGCGATGATGGTGTTAGCGGTCGTGGGGTTCAATTGGGTTTATAATGTATTGATAGTTTGGTGTGGTTTGGGGTTGTGGGATTTCAATTGGGTTTATAATGTATGGATGGTTTTGTGTGGTTTGTGATTAATTACTTAAGTTTCCAATATTATGGTTCCATTTCGGTGATGGAAGTTCAGTGGTGGCGGTGATTAACCAAACTTGGAAGTCGAAGAGAGCAAATACAGTTGTCGTATTCTCTTTAACATTGAACGACCCAATATTTAACGTAAAGTCCCATCGCGTACCTATCAAGAACACGCGGTGGCTCAGCTTTGCCGCCATCAATTGCCTTAGAGGGACGACGGCGATGATGGTGAGAGGCTCCGTGTAAACTTCTTTTAGAGAAAGAAAAATGTTGTTTATTATGCTACTCTCTCTCTTTCTTTCTCTCTCTCTCTCTCTCTCTCTCTATATATATATATATATATATATATTGGTCTCTGTTATTAACCAGAGATTTCTTTTACAACACCAACACCTATCAATCTGGATTAGTACGCCTACAACACCAATAGCGATGAAATCATCACCAAGTGGACTGTGTTCAGACATGGAGGATACTAAAATTTATTCATGTTGAAGAGTGGCGAATTTTTATTTATTTTTTTATTTTTTTTTTGATCTGTTGTGAAGAGGAAGTGCTTTGGCACTAGTGTCTTTTTGCAACAAAGATTGATGGTGATCAGCGAGGCAGTCTAATCTTATGATAGTTCATTGGGGTGTGTTGAGGGAGGATAATGAATGAGTTGGTTTCGAATGGGTTCACAGTGGCAGAGGTGATGGTGATGGTGGTGATGGAGTTGTTTGGCTGTGTTATGGCTTTCTGAATGGGTTTACCATGGTGATGATATATTGATATGGAGTTGTTTGGCTTGTACAACTATGATAAGGTTGTGTGTTGTCAGTGATTAGTCAATTATATTGCTAAAGTAATTAATTCTTGAAACGGTGTAGTTTTGATTTAAGGGTAAAATTGTCTTTCTATACCTCTTGATCTGATTGGGTAATTTGCAACAATTCAATAATTTAAAGGAGTTTACTGTAGTTCAGGGATTTATGTGCAAATAAGACATATTTCAACACTTTATCCTATATTATATTATAGGGTAAAGTACAGAGACACCCCCTGAGGTTTGGGGTAAGGACATACAGATGAAAGTTTATTTATTTTTGGACAACCACACCCCTTTGTGAAATTTGTCATCCAAATAAGGCCTTAAAACATGTGAAAAGTCTATTTTACCCTTCACTATTTTATTACTTATAAATATAAAATATTAAAATACTTAAATGACCAAATTACCTTTTTCACATCTATCTCTCTATACACACCTTTTATTCAAAACCTAAACACTTTATCCACCATTAGCATATATCTCACAGAGTTATAGTCCCTCACTCTTCTTCTTCTACTACTGGCTTCAATAACGTGAACCCTAATTCTCACTGGTCTTAACACATCGACATCTCCAAACAACCCCCCCTTCTCTTAATCCATAAAACAACAAAACCCTAAAACCCATCTCACATCTTCAATTTTTTAATCAAATTACAAAACTCAATAATGGGTTTGAAAGGTTTCGTTGAAAGAGGAATTGCCCCGATCATGGCGGGTCCCACCCGCTCAACTTCATCAAAGTTCGAATGCAATTACAGGACGAACCCCCCTCCAAAACCTTAACCCCCACATTCACTCTCTCCGCCCCGCCTTTGCCTTCAACGGCACCACCATCGCCGCGCCAAACACCATGCACATCCCTCCTCACCACAGTCGAAGGTAGGTCTCATCTCCGTTGAATATATACACACGCAACCACACAACAGTCACCATAACCCAACCCCTAACCCAGGCCCGAAAGCTTCGGCTATGACACCATTTCCACAACTTCCAACCACCGGCCGACGAGCGGCTCGCCATCTTCAATGGCAATTGCTTGTTTGCTAGCTGCGGGGCTTTGTTGCAGTTCTGTCTTCCTTGCTAGTCACCATGATTAATTAATGATGATGATGTTGAGGGATGATGACGTTGCAGCAGTGGGGCATGATTTGTGGTGGTGATGATACATGTGCGCGCGTGTCTATACAGACAATATATATATATTATTTGGATTAGGGAATGAGATAGGAAAGAGAATTAGAGAAAATTTGGGTTCATGGGTTTTACCCAATAACCCATTTAAACTTTTTTTATTCAGGGGTATTTAAGTCAATTGTATTTGTCAATTTTATATCAAGGGTAATAAAGTCAATTTATCATTATGGGGGTGTCTTTGTTCGTTTAATCAAACTTGAGGGGGTGTGATTGTTCAAAAATAGAATAACTTTCATCTACCTGTCCTTATACCAAACCTCAGGGGGTGTTGATGTACTTTACCCATTATTATAAGCAACTAACGCCTTTCTTTTGAAGCCCCCATAACAACACCAAACAAGCTATAACTTTAAAAAAGATAAATAATGAGCCCATTTGTATGAATGGTCTCTCCTCCTCAAATACTAGGTAGGAAATTGAAAATTAAGGCTTGTTGGGAGTAATACTACAAGTCTATTTGTGTTTTTTTAACAATTTTTTTTTAAAAATAATAATAAATATATGTGATTAAGATGTTGGGAGTAATATTACAAGTCTATTTGCGTTTTTTAACAATTTTTTTTATATAATAATAAATAAATATATGTGATTAAGATGAAAAGAAAGGGAGACTTGAAAAAGATTCTTAAAACTTTTTAGTTATCTTGGTAAGAAAGAAAAATTTAATGACATAAATCACCCTTTAAAAACTTCTTAATTCAGATAAAATAAAAGAGAGACTTTAAAAGAGATTCTTAAAACTTTTGAGTTTTCTTCACAAGAAAGAAAAAATTAATGTCATAAATCGCTATTAAAAAACTTCTTAATTTACTTTACAATTCTACCCCGTCTCTCTCTTTATATAAAATAAATAAATAAAATTAAGCTGCAAGAACAAAAACCACCCACATTCTCATGAGCCAATTTCATTTTATTTATTTTAAAACATGAATAAGACTTGTCTACTCACTGATAAGTAGGTCATTCCTTGATTCAATGCACCAATAGTTCATAATTACAAAATTTGGAAGGTAATAAATAAAAACAATAATTTTTTTTTTGAAACAAATTCAATCACCATCAATGGTAAGTAGGAATGGTGAGTAGGCAAGTCTTGTCCTTTAAATATAATGAATAAAAATGGAAAGATAACTCTCCATAACAAATGCTTAATTATTCCCCTTAAAATGGGCAAATATGAGAGATTTTATACCAATCTAGGTTATTAGTTTGATAGCCTAGTGAGTTAGTGCCTCCTGTATATTTTGGAATGCCATTTACTAATCTAGGCTGTGTTTGGCGTGGCTTTTGGAGGCTTCAAAATGGGCTTTTAAGTCCAGGAAGGAATTCACAAAAAAATTGAGTGTTTGGTAATTATTTTTAAACGGGCTTCCTTATAAAGCCTAACTCTTCAAAAGTCCATTCTACCGAAGCAACAAAATGAGGCTTCTCAAATTCACTTCTCGGGAAGCAAGGATGGTTTTAAGTGATAAATATTGTTGTTACAATTTTGACCTTATAAATTATAATTTTTTTTTTCCAAATTAACCTTCGTTCTCAATTTTATTACGAGAGGAATCGATGTCTGCTAGGGGAGATGAAGAACTAACAGGAAAAAGAAAATTCGCATGAAGCGTACTTTCTCGCTGGAGTTCCGCATAGTTACTCAGCCCACAAGTGTTTGGATTTCTACTGGAGAATATTATTTGGGATTTTGAAGACGAATTTGAGTCTTGCTACACTCCTAATCATAGTATTTGTCATCAAATTCTCCTAATTTGCCACTGCCCTAGAATCCATTATTGAATCATCGTTTTTGTAAGTTCACCTCTATCAATCTCTAGAATTTCTTTGACCAATGAAGAGTTTTGGTATGTTTCGTCTCCTATGGAAAGTTTTAAAATTCCTATGAATACGCGGAAAAAAAATTCCTATGGAATACGCGAGCAAAAAAAATTCCTACAAAAAATTTCGTATGGAGGCAAAAAAAATCCGCGGGCAAAAAAAATTCATACAAAAAAATTTCGTTTGGAAAAAGCGGGCAAAAAAATTTCCGAGAGAAAATTTAGGACTAACATTCCTATCAACAAAATTTGTTATTCTCTAAATACTACTGCTATATATATTATCTTTCTCCCTTTCAATCTTTAGTAGCTCTTTCAATTTTTGCAAATTCTCTGCACGATTCATAAGTTGCAAAACTCGAACTCAGGTTAGACATGATTTTTTAAGTGCATCATAGAACAATTCATTTCTTCTGCAAAATCATTCTCATTGTTGTTGAATATGTTATTTTCCTTTTATATTCGAGACATGAACTTTTCGGTCAATTTGATGTTGTGAAGGTGTATTATCACATATTATCTCCTCTTTCTTGCTAGTTATCATCATTGGATTTTTGTCAAGGTGTTTATATATTGATCTATAGCACTAGTTTTTCTAATTTCAAAGTTGTAGAATTTGGTACATGTCTCTATTTATCAAAATAATAATAATAATAATAATTGATATGTGTCTCTGTTTTTGTAATTTGTTGCAATTTGACTAATTTGTCAAACTTGATAGTGTGTCCGAAAAAGAAAAAAAAAACTTGACAGTGTGAAAAACTTTATTTATTTTTTTGATAGATGCTGATGCACTGTTTTCTTTCTTTGTGGTTTTTGATGCCTTGTGAGTTCACTTCCTCTATGGGTAAGTGTCTTGCGAGGGTCGTGAGACCTGGTTTTGGTTCAATCTCTTTGTGATGTCATGGACAATTTGGGAATGCTATCACGTTGTGATCTACTTTCTTCTAGCTAAAGGATGGGATTCATTCTGTTCATTTTTTGTTGTTTTCTCTGTACTATGTCTTTTTTTTCCTAAATGGTTTTCTCTGTACTATGTCAATTTTTTGTTGTTTTCTCTGTACTCTGAAGTTGAGGTTATTTTAATTCTTTATAGATTATTAATTTTATGGTATGAAATGAGCTCTTATAATAAGGACATAGGAAATGGGGGCACCTTTAATTCTTTTCATTTTTATGTATTCATCTATGTATTTATGGATGTATCATGCATTACATGTTTGTAGCTTATTACTGTGCCTAACTTGCTCACAAACATGCATGTTGTACCATGCATTTTGATTGTCTAAGCTAATTTGTTATATTATGTTATAGATGGCAAATAATGAAACAGGTGGGTTATCAATGCAAAGTCGAAAGAGTGAAAAAAAGGGAAAAGCAATTTGGAATAATGAGTTGCATAGTATTTTTGTACAATTATGTTATGATCAAATGTTAAAGGGAAATAAAAAAGGGACTGTCCTTAGTAAGGAAGGATGGAATTATGTATTGCAAAACTTTCAAAGGAGAACTGGAAAAAAATATGACAAAAAACAAATGAAAAATCATTGTGATAGTACAAAGAGTGAATGGAAGATATGGTATAAGCTGAAAAGGGAAGAGACTGGGCTTGGATGGGATTATGAAAAAGATACAGTTGTGACTAGTGACGATTGGTGGGCTAATTACTTGCAGGTATATACCTTTTTTAATTTTTATTATATGAATATGCATGCACTATTTTGTAATTATATGTTATGATAAAAATTATTTTGTTAACAAGTCAATCCAGATGCAGCTAAGTTTCTTGAGAAAGGAATTGAACACTCTTACCAATTAACAGCTCTATTTAAAGATGGGATAGCAACAAGTAATTCGGCTTATGGACCTTCACAAGGAACTTTACCAGAAGATAATGCTGGACCTTGTCGAATTGAGCAAGATACACATGATACTCAAGAAGAGATGGGCGTAGATACTATATTTCATAATGAAGAAGAACATAGGGAATATGATAATGATCAAGAAACTGGTGGTGTTAGGGAGAATGATGGTACACGTAAAAAATCAGAGGATTTCATTCCGCCACCTGAGAAACGTCGAAAAGTGACTCCGGCAACTAATATGAATAACATGCTTGAGAGAATATGCAATGCAGTTGAATCAAGGGCAACAAATTCTAACCGTGCTGGCGGAAGTAGCACAATCAAGGAGTGCATAGATTTGTTGAACCAAATGACAGAAATACCAAAAGGAGGAGATCTTTACATGTTTGGTTGTGACACTTTGTTCTTACAAAAAGAACTACGAGAGTTATTTGTGGCACTCGGAGAGCATGAGTTACGCCTTAGTTGGCTTCAAAATCGACACATGGCTTCTAAGACATCCCATCCATAGTTTTTTATTTTTTTTAAAAAAATTATTATTAAGTTTCAAAATTACCATTATGCAATTTTTGTCATTAATATTTTTTTTATTTAGAAATTGATAGTTTTAAGATACTGGAGTGGTTATTTGAGGTTGTTTTTCTTATTTATTAATGGAAATGCTTTATTTTAGACTTTCTAAATGTGTGATGCATGTTCTTATATATTATTTGTTATTTATAATTTGTTTATTGTATAGATTTTGATGAAGGACGTTCATTGTGACAGTTAAGCATGGATTCAGACAACAATTTTCAATCTGATGACGAATTTGATGAAATGGTGGTAGATGCATTGCTGGGTGTTGCAGTTTGTGTTTCAACTAATTACCACACCAACTATATTGTGAAAGAACCATGTAGAAATTCGAATTATACAGGGCATCAATTTGAAATGGAAGTATTAGCTGGACATCATAAGCGTTGTCATGAGTTATTTCGCATGGAAAAGCATGTATTTTTACGGCTTTGTCAAGAGCTCAAACGAAAGGATCTATTAAAAGATAGTCGTGAAATTTCTGTGGAGGAGCAAATGGCCATATTTCTTATGACAATTGGCCATAATGAAAGAAATAGGATGCTACAAGAACAATTTCAACACTCTGGTGAGACTATTAGTAGGCATTTTAATACAGTTCTGAAAGCCCTAGTAACATTCTCAATATCAATTATTGTGCCTCCTTCGTTTGATGATATCCCTATTCATATGCGCAACAATCCTAAATATTGGTCTCATTTTAAGGTAATTTATGTACTTCTTTCATAATTGATTATATTATTATATTTTATCATTATTTCATTGTTAACTTCATAACAATCTTTTTTGTAGGGTTGCACTGGTGCAATCGATGGAACGCATATTGATGCAGTGATTCCAGTCGATCAACAACTTGCATATCGTGGACGTGAAGGAGATTGCACACAAAATGTGATGGCTGCTTGCTCATTTGATATGAAATTCACATTTGTTTGGGTTGGATGGGAGGGATCGGCTCATGATTCTCGTATACTTAACGAAGCTCTTGGTAGGCCAAATTTTAACTTTCCCAAGCCTCCAAATGGCTCGTACAATAATTTTTTTTTTATTTTTTCTTTTATTTTTTTATTTTTTATGTAACTTTTTTTTTTATATATTTTTCTTTTTCTTTTTGTAGGTAAATATTATGTTGTTGATGCTGGGTATGCTAACATGCTAGGATATTTAGCACCATATAAAGGAGTACGTTATCATTTACAAGAATTTCAAAGAAATCGCCAACCAAGAGGAGTTAGAGAACTGTTTAATTATGCTCACTCATCTATTAGAAATATAATTGAACGTTGTTTTAGAGTTTGGAAGGCTCGGTGGGCAATTTTAAAACATATGGCTCATTTTCCATTCCCAACACAAAGGTTAATTGTGATTGTATCAATGGCATTACACAATTATATACGACAAGAAGCAATAGCGGATGCCGAATTTCGATGATATGATGATGATGAAGGTTATGCCAGTGACAACGATGATATGTACACGCGTGCTACTTTATCGGAATCTAGTGGAACGGTGGACCAACAACAAGAGATGAGCATTATATGTCTTAGGATTGCTAATTCAATATTGCAATCAACTAGATAAATTGTTCCTTAGTCTATTTATGTCTTAGGATTGATTCTAAAATTTTAATTTATTTATTTTGAATAATTATTGTTTACTTGAAATTAGTATTTAAATTATTGATCATGTTTACTTTTTATATAAATGGAAATTTATTGTCTTCTTTAAATAATATTTAACATATCGATTATCCATTTTTAGTGGTAGAAGTGTTCTATCTAATTGTTCATTATAATTTTATGTTAATTACAATTATTATTATTATTATTTTTTTGAATTACTAATCTGTTGTTGATATGATTCAATATTTGTGTCAAATAGAATGTAAGGATATTATTGTAAATTTGTAGTTATTTAATAGTAGAAGGACTTCGGTGACTTTGCAACCAAACACATATCGTGTGAGTAAAATCACTTTTGTACATAAAAGAAATTTTCAGAAGTAAGGTTTACCAAACGCCTTTTTTATTTCTAAATTCCTTCCTATAAGTGATTCTTGAAAGCCCGTTATAGTGAAAGGACTTTTCACAACAGGAAGCTCATCCAAACACAGCCCTAATTTTTAACTATTCTTGTCTTGTAAAAAAAAAAAATTTATAAATTCGTAAAAATGGAAAAATAACCTCCATAACATATGCTTATTTATTCCCCTTAAAATGGGTAAATATGTGAGATTTTATAACAATGTTATTAGTTTTATAAAATCCTGTTCAGATTTAGAAATTTATAATATCCTCAAAATAAGGATAACATAATAAATTAAAAAATTAGTAATAAAAAAGGATAGCATTTTTTTTTTTCCAAAAAAGAGAGAGGATAACATAGATATATTTAGTTGTGAAAAGGTATGCATTCGTAATTACCGCAAGACGACAACTTCTTTAAAGAGCGTTAAAGAGCGTTACTTTCGTTTTCTTGGAGTTTGTTGGGAGAAAACGAAACCTAGAGAGAGAGTCTTCGTCACTCCGCTAGGATTGCGCAAAAGCTTTTCAATTGTTTTAATTCGACTGTTTTGCAGCTATTTGTGTAAGGATCGTCATCGAAACGTAGGGTTTCGTTGAATTTACGTCTATCTTATTTCTGTATTGGATGCAATTGAAGAACACTAATTACATTCTTCGATTGTACCCGATGAATTGGCGTTAGTGTATCATTGAAGTCTAATCTTGATTTGAGGTGGTTGGTGGGTTCTTGGAGTTTTGGTTGGTTTATAGTTTGATTCCATGGTATTTGAATCGCTAGGGTTGGAAGGTATTGGTTATTTTTGTGAATATTTGGCGTTGAGATCTTAGGGTTTGTTGTTTTAGTCCATTCTTGATTTTGAGTCGATTTGTGGGTTTATACGTTCGTCGGTTTCAATGGCTTTAGGCTTGATTCATAGGTTTATGAGAGGGTAGGAATTGTGTTTTTGTTGATTTAACCCCACAGTTATGGCGTTTAGTTTTCATTTTCAGTCCCGATCCTATTTGAATTTGATGGCGGGGTTATAGTATTCTCTGCAATTTTCAATCTTATTCCAAATTTGAGGTTTTTTTGAAGGTTGTTGAATAAGGGTAGTTGGTAGCTTTAATAATTTAGTTTGATATTGTTGAGATTGTATTGGAGGCATGTACATTGAGGTCCTGGAGGAGGAGGGGGAGTGTGAAAGAGGGGAGGAGCAATTGTCTGTTGATCTTTCTCTGGAGGAGGGGGAGGAGCAATTGTCTGTTGATCTTTCTCATGGTGCCATTGTTTTGGATGTGAAAAGGGTTTTGGTTGGAGCAGGGGCTCGTGCTCTTTTCTATCCAACACTGATGTATAATGTTATGAGGAACAAGATTCAATCCGAGTTCCGCTGGTGGGATAGGGTTGATGAGGTATATCTACACATTGAACTTCTATTTCATTGTTTTTGCTATTCTCCATATATTATACATTATGTGTTCGTACTTTGCTAATGTAGTTTTACTTTCATTGCACTTAATAATAAAAGGTCATTGACAAGAGACTGTGACAAACTACCAAGAGGTACGAGTTCCACTCAGGCTCTGGGTTTGCCTGATACATGGAGAGTGGGGATCCCTCCATGTATTTTATGGTATCAGATGTGCTCTAGAAAGATTTGAGAACACCTCTCGTGACCAAAAAGAAGGAAAAAAAGAAATAAATAAATTTGAAGAAGTCTTATTTCATTTTGCTTCCTAAATCCGTTTCTTAGGCGATCTTATGTACAAAAAAATTGTTAATTTGTAGTGATTCAAAATAGATCATATTCTGTGTTCATTGCTAAAATGCATCTGGGAAGTCGGAATAAGATAGCACTCGTATTGGGGTGGGGGAGGTGGGTTGCACTAACGAAAGTTATCAACATTGCTGATTTTGGTAACAATGTGACCTTTTCATACATTCCATGTTTCCTATACACATAGTTGGACTTTCCATGTTTTTCCAATTTTAATGATATATGGATAATGTAATGCTTCTATCATAAAACCACTCCTGTGTTTCACGTTCTGCAATCCCTCAGTAATAGCTAAATCCATGCATGATCATTATACTAGACTTCATCTTTCGTTTCTTGAGAGGGTATTAGGATCATAGTAATTGAATCCTTCTTGAATTGGCAGAATCGGACCAGATTCCTTTCCAATGATTACTTTTGAAACAAATCATTTTTGGTCACCTTTAATAAATCATAATAATTCTCCTTATAATAGTTTGACTTCTTTTTTGTGTTTTTAAGCTCAAGAAATAGTGTTTTTGGTTTGATATGGACATACTAGTACATGAATGCAAACACGCTACTATTTATGTATTTTTTAAAATATATTTTCCCCCTTTTGAAAATGTCAGAAAATTTCTCACTTTACAGACCATTTACAGAGATTACAACAGCCAAATTTTTGGTCACTGCAGAACTTCTGGGAAAAAAGCGTTCCTTTTGAAAGATAGCTGATTTTTTTGTTTAAAATTTATTTTTATTATTATTATTTTTGTACAAATTTATCTCCAATCTATTTTTAGCTGTCAAATCTGAATTTGGCCAACTTCATTCTACTTTTACAATGAATTCAGAAAGCAAGATTTATATTCCAACAAAAATGAGGGAATTAGAGAAATGAAGCATAGGTAATCATAGATAATGTGACAGTTGTAATGTTGGAGAAAAAGGAAATGAAAGTAACTCATGGTGGAGTTATTCCTTATTGGTGGTGTGACTTCTGAAGTTTTGGACTTTTGGGTGTGAACAGTAACATTTTGTTGTTGTTGTTGTCGTCGACTGTTTTAAGTACTTTGTCGACTGTGTTGGTATGGAAAGCGATAGATTAGTTCTATCAGTTATAAATTTGCTTACACCGTGATCTCTAATGAGGCCCTTTGCCTCAGTGATTGTGAGTAGGGTTGCAGTCCAGACAAACTTCAATAGCAGTTAGACTGTGGTCTTGAAGAACATGATGTGTTGCTATCACCTCCTTTACAGTATCTTTCCGTGCAACACCACAAATTTACTATTCTAGCACTTAAGAAATAATGTAGCATTCAACAACACCTGCATTAAGCCACTCATAAGTAAAAAATTGTTATTATTATTATTTAATTTACTATTCTAGCACTTAAGAAATAATGTAGCATTCAACAACACCTACATTATGCCAGTCATAAGTAAACAATTGTTATTATTATTATTATTTTAAACACGACTACCTTTCCTAGATATGATGAGTAGAGTGGAGTAACATTATCTTTTTGTGAAACATCACAAATTTACTATTCTAGCACTTAAGAAATAATGTTGCATTCAAGAACGACTACATTATGCCACTCATAAGTAAATATTTGTTATTGTTATTATTATTATTTCATTATTTATTTATTATTACTTTTAAAACATGACTACTGTTCCTTGCAATGTTGAGTTGAGTGGAGTAACTTGAGTGCTTAGAGGTAAATGCATAAATTTCTCATATTGAGAATAATTAAGATAATCACGTTTACTGAAGTTAATAGTATTGCAGCTTACCTGTCTGTTTGTATTGCTGAGCTTTGCATTTTAATCTCCATGTTAATGGCTAATGGATCTGAATGTTTTGCTTACATTGCCACATTGTGAACCAACTATCGTTTTGTCATCTGTTGCATGCATTCATTTTCCTTTCCACTTTTAAATTACATTACTTGAGCTGTCTTCCGCTCAATGTGAGAGAGAATTGTTTCTTTGTTACAGTCAGCAGTTATGGCCTCAGTATTTTCAAAGAATATCCAAATGCACATACATACAGCATAAAGAGGATAAGAGCAGAGGATTGCTTGAGGGCTTAGAGCTTATGCCTTTAGTATTTACTTCAAGAATGTTATTAATTAAATTTTCTAAAGATGCTGAGGAACTATCTTTCAAATGCTCTTATCTTTGTAATGAGTAAATTGCCCATCTGATAGTTTATATTATTTCTTTCACTTCTTTTTGGTTGCTGCATGTCTGGCTCATGTAGAACACGGAAATATATAAGGCTTCACGACTTTCAATTAATTACGGTTAGTTTATTGGTTTTCAAATTTGTCTGTTATGTGCAACCTTGTAGTAGTCTAAATCTTGTATCAACTACCTAGTGTAGAGTGCAATCCTATCTCCCATGTATGATTAATGGATTGAGTGCAATTGTAGGCTAGTGAATCTGGTATGCACAAATTCTTACTAGTGTCAATCTTTTCTTAGCAATACTTGTTTTTGCATGTTCTTAGTGGCTGCATTATGAGATTGCGCTCATAGTTTGGAATTGTGGTTCTTGCATGTAGTATATGACATCCTTGAAATCGTGTGTTGTGTGCATGCATGGAATTCTTTTTTTTATTTTTTTGTTGACAAATTGACAATATTTTTTTAATGCTGTACTAACTTTTTCTATCACCAGTTCATATTATTAGGTGCTGTTCCATTTCCAACTGATGTTCCCCACCTGAAGGAACTTGGTGTCTGTGGAGTGGTTACTCTAAATGAATCATATGAGACTTTGGTCCCAGCATCACTCTATCATGTATGTATGTTCACTATTAATGTTCACATTTTCACATCAGTATCTTCTTTTAAAATCTTTATTAATTGTGGCATAATTTTTTAAAAGTAAATTAATGAGATAAATTATTAACGATATCACCTATACTATTGTGGTACTATGTGTAGTTGAGTCCTTCTGGAATTGTTGATAAACTTGAAGCTGGCTAACCAACCCTGCCCTGCTCAGCTAAACATGTCAAAAATTCTAAACTGAACCTCTGAAAGCATATAGTGGACCAACAGCTCTGCTGGGGAAGACCTAGAAAATGCTTGTCTTTTGTTCTTCTTTTTCTTTTTTGGGTCTGAATTACCAATCAAGAGTCACTTAAAAACTTCATTCTGAATGCACGTTAACCGTTTCTACTTGTTATTCTTTTTTGTCATTTTGTTTCTGTCAAAGTGTTAGTAAGTTGATGTCTTTACTTTCTGTTTGTCGTAGGCTCATGACATTGATAATTTGGTTATTCCAACGAGAGATTATCTTTTCGCTCCGTCATATGGTGATATTTGCCAGGCTGTGGACTTCATCCATGGTACGTATTCTTCATAGATGTCTAATCTCCTTTAGGACATGTTCTTGAAGTATTCTTGCACAAAATTAATTTAGTTACTCGAGTTGCCTCTAGACGTTCCTTTTTTCCTGATAGGTGGTTCTAATTGTTCCACCGAGCATGTACTTTCTTTACTGGTCTATTGCTGCGAAATTCACTTGTATTATTATTTATGATAAGTACGAAATTCACTTGTATTATGAATTTGGAAACATTCTTTTATTTGGTTATGTAATTATACCATTTAGGTTGCACAAGAACCATTAAGTGTTGCAGGTCATGTAATCTGACCGTTAGTATCTGTTGCAATTACAATCTGTTGCGTGTTGGATTGCAACAAGTCATGGTATGAATGTGCTCTGTCATCATCATGACAGAAAGGGCGAGTGTACTACTGAAGTTGCCCTTTTTTAGGTGGTGCAGCAGCGAGAAGGCCAGCTATTCCACTATGTTGTTAGGGCAATTGCCTAAGCTCACCTCATTATATTTTTCTTATTAGGAAACATTGTTGGTTTATAAACTCTCTTCAAGTAGTTGATGTGGGCCCAAATGTATTGATTTGAAGTATGCATTATTTAATGTTTAGATTACATTAAAATACCTTATAATCTAACAAGAGTTGAATGTTTTAAGTACTAATTCAATTACTTCTCTTTTCTTGTGCCTGTTAGACTTCTTTTCACTTATTATTTTTCCTTCTTCTTTTAAGCTTATAACTGGTTAATATGCATATTAAAAGGAAAATGATGTGATAAGGTGCTCTCCTGTGACTTCATACCCCATCCGGATTTTGGGCGCGAAGTCACGTGAGAGGGCCCTCATCATATTATTGCTCATATTAAAAAGCTTCCTAACTTTTGCCTTAAGGCCCTCAACCTGTATTAAGTGGCAGGATGTGGCTGGGGTAGATATTAGGTTGAGAACTTACGTATATGAGTAGAAAAGAATATTACTATAATTTCCACCTTCCTTCTTTTGAACGGTTGGAACGCACCTCTGTATTGGGACATTTTGCATGGACTTTTTAGCGTGAGAATAGAGTTCAAAGAAGTATTTTGGGCAAGCAGATCCCATCCTGGTTTCCCTCAATGGTCCACATTTTTTTTCACTCTTACTAAAAAAAATATTCATTTTAGATGAAAATGCTTTTGGAATATAATTTTTAAGTAATGGGAGTTATGTTCTCTCTTTTTTAATGGACAGTTCTTTCCCTACTTTTTTTTTTTTTTTTTCTCAGAAGTTTGATTATTGCTAACTTTTACTCTTTTTTCATTTATCTTTTTGGGTTGTGAAGAGAAGGCGTGTTCTAGTAAAACAACATATGTTCACTGCAAAGCTGGCCGGGGCCGTAGCACAACCATTGTTCTCTGCTACCTGGTATTCATTACGGCATAGAACCTTCAATCTAGTGATCAAAATTTTTTTTTTTCCAATTATTATTGTTATTATTATAACCTGCAAACAACCATTGCACCCATATCCACAACATGCCCCTAGTGGGGCTCGAACTCTCAACCTCCCCTTTGGGGAGGAGAGATCATACCATCCGGGCTAGAGACCTGGTGGTAATCTAGTGATCAAGTTACTTTATAGAAGATATTGCATGTGGTAACACTCTCCCTTGTATGATAGGTGGCGCACAAGGAGATGACGCCTGAGGCTGCGTTTGAGTATGTGAGGTCCATCAGACCAAGGGTGCTATTGGCCTCTGCCCAGTGGCAGGTATTCTTGATCTTTTCACCATATGCTTGTTTTTTTGTTTTATTTTGACACTCTTTGGAAGATGAAATATACAATAATCTTATTTTCCGGGATATACAGTATGTAGTTGTTGCCTACACACTATGTCATAAATTTATTATTATTATTTTCTGTTGAAACCTTGAACCTGAAGTGCTTATAGGCTTGTTTTTATAATGGATCTGTTTATAAGCATGGGGTGCAAATTCAACCATTATTCTCTGTTAAGAGAACATCAAATGGCATTTCTATGCAATCATACCTTCACATTTAGCATACATATTAACAAGGCCAGTACCTACAAACCTGTCCATAAAAAGTTTAGTCTTTCTAACTAAAACGTGTATTCTACAAAGTTAGTTTTTGCCATTCAATTCTATATCTTGATAGTAACCATTGCATCAAAATTTTCTCAAATTTCCTCATTATGGGTCAAGTTGTGTTGGGTACGTGTCCCGAAGGATTTAAGAAGTGTCTGACACTAGTCCAACAAGAAAATAGATCTTTCTCAAGTGTTCGACTTCTATATTGTTTCACAAGTAGACCTGTTCTATCATCATCATTTTGCCTTGATCTGATATGAATGAGGTCAGTCACATGAATTCTCCTTTTCTATTATTTTCTATTACAAGCCATCTCTCCTATTAAGATCATTCTAATAACTTCATCCCATATAGTTTTGGTTGATCCCTCCTTTTATTACTTTCTATGTAAATGAGTTTTCCTCTTCTTATGGGTGCATCTTTAGGTCTTTGTTTTATATGTTCATACCACCTAAGCCTATTCTCTTATTTTATCACTAATAGGCATCACTCCTAATTTCTTTTTTATCTCTTCGAGTCACTATCACACACTACAGGAAGTATAATTTTTTAGTCGCAAAAATTCCACAACCTAGTCTTTTCTTCTGAGTATATTAGATGGTTGTTAACAAGTTGTCATCATACTAATTTTTTCTTGTTTATTTTATTGTTTCCTTGAAAGATTTTTTTTTTGTCTATTTTAACTTTTATGATTAAAAAAAAAATAAATACATTTTAAATACCATTTCTTGTTTAGTCTTCTCTATATTAGACATGCGCGTGCACTCGCTCTCATTACTCTTGTCAATGAAGGAACCGATTTTGAACTAATTTGGGGTTTTAAGATGATATAGAAGTTGCTGATTGTTTGGGTGGTCAAATATTATAAACTGTTGCCATCAACTTTTGATAATGGTATAACATAATGGGGTAGTATGGTGCTAACCAGGTTCGTTAGTTATATCTTCCTTTAGAAGCATAATCATTGGGTCCAAAGAAGTCTTATAAGTGATTCCGTAGATGAAACTCCTTGGTATGGTTCGCTTTTGTCAGTCTGGAGACAACAAATGTTTTATGGTCATTTGGAAGTATCAACTAATGAAGGACATGTCATCTTGTTTGATTACGGGTCGAGAGCGAAGTCTCTCTGCTTCTTTATTCATGTTTCCTAATTGTAATCGGGCTCATTCCTCTTTGTGCTTTAGTAAATTGTTGGTTCTAGTACTGAAATATATACTCCTTGTGAGCTAACGCCCCCAAATTTGATGATCATGCAGGCTGTTCAAGACTACTATTTTCACAGGGTGAAAAAAACTAGAAGCAATATCTGTGTGGTGGACAATTTAGTGGAAAAAACCATAGGTTTCCCTGCAACGCATGAGCTGGCGGCTTTTGATGATGACTCTCTGGTGATGGTCACTGAATCAGACCTTGATGGATACGATGAGAGCCATGAATATGGTGTAATGGGTAATGTCATGTTAGCGGAACTGAGCTTTGCCAGTCAGGCTGCTATTGCCAGGCTTTCATGCCTTTGGTTACGTTGCCATGGGGAGAAGCTCAAAAACTCCATGTCTGTTGGCACTGATCAGTTGGGGAGCGATGTTGACATTCGGGTTTATTGAAGTGTTGGTGCTAGTCATTGGATATTAAGCTATATACAAATCTTAAGTACAGGGATACAGGCGCGTGATAAATAATGAAGGGTTCTTTTTAAAATCCGCTATTTTTTCTTCTTCTTTTTTGGGTTTGTTTTTTAACTAGCAGTAATTTGGGGACAATGGAGACCATGTTGTTCCGCGGTTCATGAGACAAGTACTCTGCACACCAGTTGAACTGTTGTCTTTCCAGGATCAAACAATGCTGGACAAAGAGAGAAGGAATGCCAATCTGTACAGAAAAGATGTATTATGTTTACTTGAAAAAAGTCTTACTGTGAAAACCAGTTTAATTTCTTATGAGAAGGAAAAGCAAGCTTGTATTTTTAAATGGATATATATATATATATATATATATATATATATATATATATATATGCTGCTGCTTCTCATTTATTTCCTCCAATTTTGGAAGAGTTAAAAGAAAGGTGTCAGGTAAGATTGGTGTGAAGAGTCGTTATGTGGTGCCATATGCTTGGGATTGACTGAATGCCTTCATTTTGGGTTTGGGGCAGTTTGTATCCCTCTTTGACCGACCCATATTTTGTTGCTTGCAAACTGAGGCATATCATCTGAAAGAATCCCAATTTCTGGGGAGATATGTTGGCAAATTTTCCTCAAATTTCAGAATTTGATTCCAACATCCCTCCAGAAATTACTTGGACAGGACAGATGGGTGGTATGTAACTAAAGTTACTAAACGTTCAGATTTCAATTTCTTTAAACATTTGAGGACTTGGGTTTTTAGTCATAAGAATAGAAGAAACTGAAATCAGTTGAAAAATGGAATGAAGCACTTTAATGAAAGTATAATGTGCACCAACTTAACTGATTGCCAACATGGTAAAACCCTTGGGTTAGGCTTTATTTAATAGTTTTAGTCAATGTTATATATATATATATTTCTCGTTAATATTTACACATTCTCCTCAAGAAATTATGGGCACATATATATATATTTCTCGTTAATATTTGCACATTCTCCTCAAGAAATTATGTGCATACTAACTTAGTCAGTGAACTATATTACTCGTAATTCAAAAGATAAAACAATAATTATCTCTCTCTTCATTTCCTTCCCATTTTGAGGAAGAAAGTAGAATCAATAAACGGAGGATTAAAATTCCTTCCCCTGTCTTTCTTTTTCCCATTTATTTTCCTTCCAAACCGTTAAGGCAATTCTAACCAAGAATTATGCAGAAACTGACACTCTCTTTATAGAAGAGGAAGGTTAGTGACATTTTTGTCTTTTTATACCACAAATGACAAAACTGAACTGAAGATAGAATAGTGTTTTTCTCTCTTTCCTCTGGTCGAAAGCTTGAGAAGATTTAGACGAAGCCATGCTGACGCTCTCAACACCTCTTCTACCCAGATCATCTTTTCCATGTAAGTCTTCTCTTTCTCTCTCTATTTCTACACACACTCAATTTTTCTGTTTTTCTATTGTTCTGTTACTCGGGAAAATGTTCTCCAGGAAAATCCCAATTTTATCTTATTTGTTACACAAATACTATAAGATTTTCTCATCCGATAAACCCTTTTTTTTATTTTAAATTTTGAATTTCCTTTGAAACAAGTAGAGCTGAGATTCGCGGCCTTGCCTTCTGTTCGCTAGCATTACGTGGATTTCTAACGCCGATAGTGTGCGTGCGTGTTTAGGTTTATATTTCTGAATGTATGCATATTGGATGTCCTGTAGTTCATTACTGCTGCAATCTTCGAATTTCTAAATTTTATCCTTCTGGCATGACGGATGCTCACAAATGAGAGAAAGAAGGCTTCTCACATTTGGGGATATCGGTTCACAGTGATTATGTTTATATATAAAAGCCATGAGATTATTAGTCCTAGCGTGTTGAATGGTGTTATGCCACAACCAGAGAAACGAAAATTTGTGTCATTTTTAAAATGATAATTCTTTGAAGGTTTAGGTCACACTAAATATTTATTATAACAATAGTTGTCAAATCGGGATCTGCATTGTGAATCAATACCCTACATTTATGAATCACAAGTTGCATCATATCTTCAATCTTATGAACACATTGACATTTCTGAAGATAGATAGCAAATTGTGGGGTATAAATGTTAGAAAAATAAAAGAAAACAGGAAAAGGTAATTTATATAATGTAGGATTTTGATGTAGTAGCATATGACCCTTTTTTTTTTTTTTTTTTTCTTCAATAAACTCACACACCCATTTGACCCTACGAGTATTTGAATCCTCACCTTCCACTTTGAGAGGTTAAGGAGATACCACTAGGCTACAACCCTTGGTTATGATCTTTTTAGTGATGTGACTCCTTCGTGGGTGAAGTGCTCACCATATTAAATACAGTCTTCGATTTAAAAGTTGCATAAATCTTGTCAACTGAAAATAACTAATATCAAAATAAGAACAGAGTTTTACATTCTTGCCATGTGAATCAGCCAATTTCATCAGATTAAGAGCCAAAGATGGCCACAGAAGAATTTTCAGATGTTTCAAATAGCTGATTCCCTCTTCTTTACGTATATTTTTCATTTACTTCTCTTAAAAATTAAAATTTAACCTTTCTAATTTTTGCTCCTCTTTTGTAGCATGCATCCATAGTTTCCTTTGCACTAGCAATTTCTTTGCTACAAAACAATCCACGCAATCAACATTAATTCCGTTTTAGTGATTCATTTTATTACGGAGTAGTTTTTAATTGGAAAAAACTTTCTGATGGCTTTTAAAACTTGATAACAGGAGGAAACTTTTATTTTTTTTGAATTTGGACTAACTCATGTTTTAGCCAGATGCAATGACCCAAAAATACATTATCACAATACGACCTCTTTAAATGCGTTCTACCATTACACCTTATCGTCATTGATACAATTACGACGATCCATTTGGGATCTTTACGTCACTTTCTTTTTTCGCTTATCAACAGTTCTTAAAAGGAAAAATACAATTAAAATAAAAAATTCAAAGAATACATAAAATACTGCCCTTAAAGATTAAAGCACCAAAAAATCCCCTCTAGATTCTGAAAAAGTTGATGTCAAATATAAAGGGTTAGTAGGAATATGTATAGATAAAGGGTTTTGATTGTAAGTTTGGTTGAGTGAAAAAATCTCAAATTCATCGTATTTGAAAAAGATTTTAGGGACTTCAGTGGCATGACAAAGAGGGAAGAGGGGAGAAGAATAATATATTGTACATTGAAACCCCTTAAAAAGGGCTTTTAGGAGCTTCTATTGGTGGAAAAGCATAGGGTAATTTTTTCTTTCCTTTTCCTTTTTTGGATTTTTTTTTTTTGGAGGGGGGAGTTGGTGTCAATCTACTGAATTGCATGGTTCTTTTCCAAATTGTGAATCATGTGTTTTACTCTGAATTCATATCAATTCCTTACAAAGTGGGATTCACAGAGCATTGGTATCCTGTATCTGAGAGGGGTCCAATCGTTTACAATTTGAATCGTGAATCATTAAGGTTTTGAGTCTGTTGTCAACTATTGTTATACCATTCCCAATTGGTAAAAGTCATACTCAAGCTCACAATAATGGATCAAGCTCTATGAACTGGTGTTAACTCTATTCCAATTTCCAAGATAACATATAGAGATATTTTACCTGGATTTATGATAAATTGCACATTCAGCGTGGTTCCTTTGGTAGCTGAGAAGGTACGAGAAAAGAATAATTAAATGGTTGTTAAACTAATTATGTTGGAATTGTAATTGTAAGCATAGTTGCCAGAACTCATGTACATTGAGGATCCTGCTTACTGTTTCTCCCACTTCTAATACTTAAAGAGGCACATTTGGAATTTGGCTGCTTCCATATTACCATATGAGAAGAAAAAAAAATGTTCCGGTTATAATATCTAAATTTTATATTCCCTATTCCATTGTGTTCGACAAAGATCCATATAAATTCCGAGTCAATCTTTAAGGTAAGTTACCCCTTATAATATTTTCAGTTAACTTATAATATTTACCATGTTTTTTAAGTCAATAGTTCCTACTTGTGCCTCTTGTTCCATCTCCCGTTCCTACTCTTAAACTGGTAAGTAATGACTAGTAACTATGGTCATGATGTTCTTCATCTGTTCTTGCAATTTTACATATCCATTTACATTCATGCAGACAAAACCCTTTGGGTTTCTCCCACACTTGGAGTATTTGTTGCTCAGAAGAAGCTTTTCCCGTCTTGCTGCTCAAGTTGCAACTTGAAAGATGATAGGTAGGACTTATATGTTTGTTGGCAGGATTTAATCAGTTTTCTATTTCCTTCATTTACCTTTTAGTTTTAATTGCTTATTACAAATGCTTTATGTATTGGTAGAGAACAGAATGGATATAAACTGCATTATAAGGAGAATTTGAGGCGGAGACTTCTATTTGTTTTGGTCTCATCAAGCTTGATTCCTACTTTGCCTTCTCCTGCAAAGACAAAAAGCAAGAACCCATATGATGAAAAACGCTTACTAGAACAAAACAGGCGGAGACAGAGAGAAAATAATGTGCCTGATGACTTCCCAAACTTTGTTAGAGAAGGTTTGTTCTAGCCTTGTTGCAACTGCTGTAATGGTTACCTCTTAGTTCTCCATCCCTCTCATATTTGTTGCAATTATCTGTTATGAACTTTCTTCATAACTGGAATAAGCAATAACATTTGGGAGTTCAATTCAGGTTTTGAGGTCAAAGTAGTGACATCAGAAAACTACGTAAAGCGTGACTCTGGGCTTATATACTGGGATATTGAAGTTGGTAAAGGTGATTGCCCAAAGGATGGTCAACAGGTTTTTATTATTATTTTTTTCTATGAAGGCTTTGATTCCCTCTCCCCCCCCCCCCCCCCCTCTTTCTAAAATTTAGCATGCTTCTTGATGTTTCAGTGACATCTAAACATTTGGGGACGAATATTGGATTTGAAATGTTGAATTTCTTTCTTTTGCAAAATGTTAGACATGTTAGCATGTTGATATATATATAAGTAAATTAGCATGTTGATATTCTTTGTTGAGTTAGCTAGCATGTTGATAGCTTAAATTTTTTGTTGTTGTTTCCTCTCTCTCTTTTGGGATTGCAACCATGACAGTGATGTTGTATTCTTGATTTCCACTTAAAAAGAGAAGAAAATAAATGCTACTAGCAATAAGTTGTATTCATGAGTTCATGATGGAAAATACCACACCAACTTCCATTGAGGCCAAAACACAATGCAAGAAGTACTTTCCCATGCACTTCTGTTTTTTGAGGCTTACATACTGGGATACAAAGCTGGTAAAGTTGATTGCCTAAAGGCTGGTCAACAGGTGTTTATTTTGTTTTCTCCTTTTAATTTTTTCTGTAAAGGCTGGGATGTCCTTTCCTGATATTAACATGCTATTGATGTCTTGTGACATTTAAGCATTGGGAGATGCATACTGGAATGCATATTGGATTTGAGTTGTTGAAAATCTTTCTATTGCAAATTGTTTGACACTATCGTGTTGAAACCTTTAAAAAGACCTTTAAAAAGATCTCGTTTTGGGATGCCAATCATGAAATCAGTCACTGTTGCTGTGCATGACAGTGAAGTTGTACTTTTGATTTTCACAACAAATAAATATTGTATTCATGGATTCCTGAAAGAAAACACCACGTAACTTTCACTTGGGCCAAAAAACAATGTGAAAAATAACTACTTCATGAGCCTTTGTTTAATTGCCAACATCCCTTGAAAAGAATTTCCCTGCTGTATTTTTCTTTTAGAAGGTTTCTTTTGCAGTTCTACTACTGATTTATTGGTAAAACTATCCATAAATTGGCCATTTTTTAATGGTGTTAATGGACACAAATTGTTCACATGATCGTTTTTATTGTCATGGTGATATCCATCTGTAGAAGACCATTTAGCTATTGTGCCACCCAAATCACCTTGTTTTCTAACAAATGGATACATCAGAAAATACTTTAGAAGCAATATATGAATTCTACTCAATATTTATTGGCAAGGATCCAAAAAAGTTTTTTAAAAACGTACTTGGGATTTGTTGTAGAGTGATTTGGTTGCTTTAATGGCTCCTGGACCAGTAATAGTGCAATTCAGTTTGGTTGTCTTTTCCGTAATGTCCATAATGAAATTTGAACTTTTCTTGGATGAGCTGTTGTTTGCTTGTTCTACATTTTATGATGACCATGATTGGAGTGAGAATTTTATGTAATCTCCGAAGAGAAGTTAGTAGTAAATAATTGAAGTAATTATTCTTTAATTATTTTTCTGAACACAGCATATGGAATCTCTAGCACTTTAAACATGTAAAAAGAACTTCATATTATCTTCATCACTACAATTACTACTGCCAGTTTACCTGACCAAGCTAATGTGTCAAGCTTGAATATCTAAGCACAATTAGCGAAGTGTTTCTCTTTTTATTATATAAAAGACGCTTATATTTACATCCACGCTTAACTCCTGGAACTGACTGCAATGCTATAATCTTAGAAGGTTCATAATGTGAGTGAATGTAAACTTTCTAGTATCAGGTTTTTCTTTAAGACAACAGTTTACTTTAGGTTTGTGGATTCTGTCTCAATTATTTGATTTTTTACATATCTGATTCTCAAGTATAACCAAGAATGAGAGGGTGGGGAAAACCAGACGTGAATTCTGTGTGAAATTTTTTTATAGATCTGAAGTCCTGGTTTCGCTGTATCACTTCCATTGGTTTTCTTTATGCATGTAAATGACATTGAGTTGAGTTGCTTAATCTTCTCATATAAAATGAATTTTTAGTTGTATCACAAAATTACTTATGTTATTAGAAAAATGGCAAAATGCCAAAAACCCCACTTGACTTGAATTATTCCACATTTGCAAATAACTTCTGGAACTTCAAAAACTCGCCCAACTTACAAAAGATTTGCAAGTAACCCCCAATCTGTCATTTAACTATTAACATAGTAAAAAATATTACATAATTGCCCTATTTTGAGTTAAAGAATTCGTTTAAAATAAAAAAATTGTTCAAAATTAAGTTAGTACCATAAGATGTACTTTAGAATAATCCCCCAATTCGAGTTGCAAAAATGGATCCCTCCATATATTTTGTTTGAGTGTTAGTCTAAAGAAAAGAACACATTATTCAAAATATAACACTGTTATGGCATGTGAGGTGCACATGACTTCTCTTTCATCCATTTTCTAACGGAATAGATGTTAGGAGGTAATTTGCAGGTTTACAAAAGTTCAGGGGTTATTTGCAAATGTGAGAAGGTTTAGGTTTTTTATTATTATTATTTTCCCTTAAAAAATGATTTATTTAAATTTATTTTTGGAACAGTTTTCTATGCTTCTGAACAGATGAAGAGTATTGATATATAAAAAATTCTCTACAATCATAGTTTCATTGATCAATCTGTGCAGGTTACCTTTCACTATGTTGGTTATAATGAGTCAGGTCGTCGTATTGATAGCACCTACTTACAAGGCACTCCTGCAAAAATTAGATTGGGCAATAATGCATTGGTTCCAGGTGGCTTAATTATGTTAGGGATGAATTATTTTCCTTTTGTGGTTCCTTCATTAATGTAGAGAAATGTAGCTAAAAATGGAGGGAACTCATGCAGGATTTGAACAAGGAATTCAAGACATGAAACCTGGGGGAAAAAGAAGAATAATTATTCCTCCAGAACTTGGTCCGCCGGTGAGTTTAATGTACTTTTATGTGGTTATGTTTTTCTTCTTATCTGTAGCTTTGCCTACACTTTATTACTATTCCACATTTTTGTACTTGCCCTGTATTCCTAATTAGTTATGGCTAATTAGTTGCAGTTGGTATGTGTTGTATGGTACTGACATGTAATTTCATTCTTTTGGGCACAAATATTCCCTTTATATGGTTTTCGTCTTTTAGACAAGGACCCAGAATGAACTCGATAACACTGTCATAACCTCTGCTCCACTATTCCCTTGAAGACATGATTTTAATAGACTATGATTTCGTTTGACATTTCTTCCTTGGTGATAGATATTCCACTGAATTAAGCAAATATATATGTGGAGATATCATTTCCTCTCAAAAAATCTGGCTTTTCATTTTGATCATGACCTGTTTTGATTTTTGACATTTGAATACTTTTAACCTTCTTACAAAGACCCAAAAGGAAAAAGAAAAAGTGTTGAAGTACTGTATTGCAAATTTGTAAAATCTTGGCATTGTGGTTTTATCTTGGTTATAAGCAAGTCAATCCAAAACTGAAAAGCTCACTTGAGTCTAATTGACTTATTGTGAACATTTAACCCAATCATATTTTGATTATGCTTGTCTCTGTAGTATTTCAACCGAAGTCAGTCTTTTTGACCATGAATACCTGAGTTTGGATAGAATGCTAGTGTCTAGAATCCAGTTCAAGGACTAATAACATCAATGTGGAAAGTAGTGCCAAATGCTTCTAGTTACTCATTTGTCGTCCAAATCAAAGAATTTGACAGTATTATTGATCAAACTTGGCTGTAGTATAGACCACATTAGAGTTGTTACCAAGCCTAACACATTTAGTAGCATCACTAACTGTAGATCAAAATCAATCCACTTTCCTCGTTCGAGATGAAATGCATCACGATGTTATTGCTAAAACACAAACATTTTAAATTGGAGGATCACCAAATCTCTCTCTCCACACACACACCCGACACGCACACACATATACACAAGATTATTAAGTTCTCTGTCTCTCTTCCCGACACACACACTGACATGCACACACACAAACACAGTATTATTAAAGAAGTTTCTTGTGGTCTGCAGGTGGGACCTTCTACCTTCTTCAGCGCAAAACAGTTTGAAGTGTTTGACGTGGAGCTGCTCGACATTCAGAACTGTCAAAGGAGGACAATAGGTTTTTACTCTGATGTTATATGCAATTGAGTTACGAGACTTTCTTCAATGAAGCCATCAATATCTGCTAGTGTTAAAATGTACTGCGGCTAGAAACTATTTTTTCTGTACACAATTTAGCAAGTTTGAATCTTGTGCAAAGAAATGGGTTTTGAGAATGTAACTGGTGGAAATGAACTCCTGTGACAGAGCTCGAGAAAGAGAACAAGAACAACTCTTGTAATCTCCCTTACAGTTAAGATGAGGTTGCTTGGTACTTTAATACTACTTTGTTACTTGGGCTACTTTGTGTTGCAAATAGAAGAAGAAGGTTGGAGTCAATAAAAGGACAAGGCTTCCGACATGAGCAAATGGTGGATGTGTTATGACTTGTATGTTTGTTATCAATCCAATTCTGCAATTGATTGAGCATATGTATAATCTTATTTTGAAACCTTTTACATCTGGGATGACAACTTATCAATGTATTTCATTCAAGTTAAAGGTAGTTCTAATCAACAAAGTCATACAATGAGTGATACTACATTAAAAGAAGAAAAAAAATAAATAAATAAAAATACAATGAGTGATACTACTGTACATTAAAAGAGAGATGATATAAACTTTTGAGTGATACATTTATAAATGACAAACAAGCACATAACACACTATACTTGTCAACACTTTTAAGTCACATTATAAATCAAAGGTAGTAGTAACCTGGAAGCAACAAATACATATTAATTGTATCATAAAGTAAATGTATTTTTTTCCCCTTAAATAGCAAAAAAATAATAAAACTATATCTAAAAAGATAATATTCTTATTTATGAATGAAGTAGAAGTAATTGAGTAGTCTAGTGAAGAAAGGTTCCATAAACACCAAAATATGCGCGCGCGCACACAAAAAATATATATATAAAAAAAGAAGATGATTGTCAATTTGTCACTGTTTTATATATTCAATTAATACTATTTTATTGGTAAAGGATCTTCAATTATTACAATAATTTGAAAACTCAGAAGTCAGAATATATTGGAAGTTTTATAGAGAGAGTAAGCAGTCTGTCTCTCTCATAATATTTTTGGAATTCCTTGACATTAGAAGGAACACATCCAACAAAAGAACACTAGAGAGATAGAGAGAGATAGAGAGAGACTAGAGGGGTAGACAAGAGCCTTGGACTTTGTCTTTGCATTATCACCTATATGATACGTGACTGAATTCTTCTATCCGACCCTTTCTCAGCTTTATCTCTTTCTATCTATATCGTTAAAGCTCCATTCAAGCTTATTCAATGCAGTTCCGGAAGAGGTAATGGATTTTTTGCAATTCGGAAGAGTTATTATAGTTTTACCTAAAAACCCACAAGGCCTAAGCACGCAGGTTTGAGAAAATCAGTTACTTTGTTCACTGTAATGCATTTATGATTGGTGCTTTGCACATCGTTGGCTTTGATTTTTGTATATATTGAATCTTTCAATCCAAGTGGTATTTATACAGATTGGTATATGTTCAACAACTTCAGTATTAAGTTGCAAAATTAGGGTTTTTGAGGTTAGGGCATCCGTTTCCGGGTCTGATGTATTCCTTGACTGGTTTGGGAATTGGGTTATTGAGATTGAATGGTAATGGGTTGTGGTCTGGCTCTGTTCTATCACTGGTTTACAGATTTTAGTCTTGAGGTTTGAAGGTGTTTGTTTTATGGTTCTCGGTGTCCCATTAGTGGTCTGAATTCTTTTTGATCTTTTTGGTTAAAGGGTATTGGTTATTGGGTTTTGCGTGTCTTCCTTTGCTAGTTAAAATTTATGGGGTTTTGAAGTGGTTCATGATTTTTATCTGTTCCTTTACTGGTGTTTCTGGATTTGGGTCTTTGAGGTGTTAAGAGTGCTGGTTCCTATTCTGATTACTGCTTTTAAAAATCTGGGTTCTGTGTCTGGGCGTGTGTGATTGACTGTGATATGAGTAGGAGGGTGCGCAGAAAGGTGGCAAGGAGGGGTAAGGAGGCTGTGGTTTTTCCGAGTTACCCTGAAATTGTGGATGAGGGATTGAGTTTGGATCAGAAAAGGGTAGTGGATTGGATTGGATTGCCTGATGATACTGTTATTCAGCTGTTTTCATGTCTGAATTATCGTGACCGAGCTAGCTTGTCATCAACATGTCGGACGTGGAGGACTCTGGGTGCTTCTATGTGCCTTTGGCACTCATTGGATCTTCGTGCCCACAAGTGTGATGCTACCACTGCTACTTTGCTTGCTTCTCGATGTATGAATCTTCAGAAGCTTCGACTTCGTGGTGCAGAATCTGCTGATGTGATAATAAATCTTCAAGCTAGGGGTTTGCGGGAAATTAGTGTTGACTACTGCAGAAGACTTTCTGATGCTACTCTCTCTGTCATTGCGGCTCGACATGAGGCACTTGAGAGTCTCCAGCTTGGGCCAGATTTCTGTGAAAGGATTAGCAGCGATGCAATCAAAATGATCGCTATTTGCTGTCCCAAACTTCGGAAACTTCGGCTTTCAGGAATTCAGGAAGTTGATGGAGATGCCATTAATGCTTTGGCCAAGCATTGTCGGAATTTGACTGATATTGGATTCATAGACTGTCTTAATGTTGATGAGATGGCATTGGGAAATGTTGTATCAGTTCATTTCCTTTCTGTTGCGGGGACAACAAATATAAAGTGGGGTTTGGTTTCACAGAATTGGTGTAAGCTGCCGAACTTGACAGGGTTAGATGTTTCAAGAACTGATATTGTTCCAACTGCTGTTTTGCGACTGCTTTCATCCTCAAAAAGCTTGAAGGTCTTATGTGCCATGAATTGCCCAGCTCTCGAGGAAGATGCTAGCTTTGCCGCCAATAATTATAAAGGTAAATTGTTATTTGCTCTTTTTAGTGACATTTTTAAAGGAATAGCTTCTTTATTTGCCGATATTACAATGAGAGAGAGGAATGTATTATTGGATTGGAGGAATTTGAAGAACAAAGATAAGAACTTGGATGAGACAATGACTTGGCTTGAATGGATACTCTCCCATTCACTTCTACGGATTGCCGAGTGCAATCCACAAGGTTTGGACAATTTCTGGGTTAGCCAAGGCGCAGCACTGTTGCTCAGTCTAATGCAGAGTTCGCAAGAGGATGTTCAAGAAAGGGCAGCCACTGGACTTGCAACTTTTGTTGTCATTGATGATGAAAATGCCAGCATTGATGGTGGAAGGGCTGAAGCAGTTATGAAGAATGGTGGTATACACCTTCTCTTAAGCATAGCAAGATCTTGGCAGGAGGGCCTTCAGTCAGAAGCAGCAAAGGTAAGAATAAAAAGGAAGTATAATGATAATAATCCTAAACTTGTTATCATGCAATCTGGTTATTTATTTTAAATAAAGTTGATCCAACTCTAATCTATATGAGTTGTTTAGTTACACTTCGACAAGACTGCACCTCAAGCAAACATTATTATCATCTAACTATTTCTTTCCTTATATTACCAGTTTAACATCATGTTTAAGCATTTACACATGTGTTGGCATAAATGTTATTAGCTTGTAATTTTTTGGGATGTGCAGGCTATAGCAAATCTCTCTGTGAACCCCAGTGTTGCAAAAGCTGTTGCAGAAGAAGGTGGGATCAATATTCTTGCAAATTTGGCAAAGTCTATGAACAGGTTGGTTGCTGAAGAGGCTGCAGGAGGACTATGGAATCTATCTGTGGGAGAAGAGCACAAGGTTGTTTATTCTGCAGTTCTTTTATATTCATATGCTCTGATTTTCAGATTGTGATAAACCAGAATTTCTTTTTCAGGGTGCCATTGCTGAAGCTGGTGGTGTAAAAGCTTTAGTTGGTCTTATTTTTAAATGGTCTGTTGGTGGTGATGGAGTCCTGGTACGCACTTCTCATATCATGCATACTCATTTGTGTGCACACATGCAATTTCCCTACAATGCCTTCTATTTCATGCATAATTTCTTTATCTTCTTAAAATTTTGACGTACAATCCGAGTCACAGTTGTTTGGTAGGTAAGTTGTGGGTTGATTTTCTGTTTACTTGTTTTCAGGAACGGGCAGCTGGTGCACTGGCAAATTTGGCTGCTGATGACAAGTGTAGCATCGAAATTGCTATGGTAGGTGGTGTACATGCTTTGGTGATGCTCGCTCGTAATTGCAAGTTTGAGGGAGTGCTAGAGCAGGTAGCACCGAATCTTTTTATATGCTATCTGTAAGCTCTATTTTTTTTTGTATAGTAGGCATGGTCTAAGAATAAAAAAGATTGGATATCAACTGAAAGCCCAGTATACATGTATAGCTAGTGTGTAGGAGCTTGGAGGTCAGATCATGTGGACCGTTTGAAATCAGATAGGAGGGAAATTTCTTGATTTTTTTTTTAGGTTAATATATATTCTTCAGTCTGATGGTTCGAACTCATCTGATTGTTTGTTATTATTATTATTACTTTGCAATGACACCTCCATCATGGAGATTCATATTGTGTGATAGTGTGAGTTCCTTTGTACTAAAAGGTGGCAATGCATATTATTATGATAATACAGAACCTGATAAAAAGAAACCCTGCTTCATAAAATTCACGGGGTTTGATTTTTACATGCAAGTTGTTTCCTCGTTACAATAGGTTGCATTTATAGTATGCAATACAATTAAATTCTGCTCAGATGTCACAATGTATTACTTTAACAATATTATACTATGATTTCTGCTACACTTGTTTTCTCTGACGCCATTCAAAACTCCTTGTTTTGGCATTTGGATAATCTTTTACCTTCAATATACTTCTTTTCATATTTATCCCTCAAATATGCATAAATTTGAAGTTCAATGTTTCCTAGATTTTGTAATGTTAATCTTTTTGCATCTTTCAATTGGTTTATGTTACACTCAAGTTAATTTCTTTGTTTTGAAGTTGAATTGCATATGAAATTGTCGCATTTGTAGCATATATTTTGTGTCCATTGATGTTTTTATCAATATACCTTTTTGTCCAGGCTGCTCGTGCCTTAGCTAATTTGGCTGCCCATGGAGATAGCAATAGTAACAATGCTGCTGTTGGACAAGAGGAGGGTGCTCTTGAAGCACTTGTTCAACTTACCCGTTCTTCCCATGATGGTGTCAGGTAGTTTAATATTAATCTGGGATTTTGATGACATATTTCAGCTGCTCATTGGTTCACTTGGATGCATTCATTTGTGAATTCTATTTTGGAGACATGCTTCTCATAAAGCCTGTAATGGCTGATATGGCTGGTGCCCTTTCAAAAATAATGGAGAGTGCTACAATGGTAATTGTTTTGCTCTATAATGAAAAGAGATGGGTGATGAGCCATATTAGTTTTTATAGAGCTTGAATTCAAGCCTTTTGTTTGTACATGGCCTAACCATTTTTCGGTAGCATCTTTGTTCATGCTATTTTTGTCGTTTTTTTGGATTTGATCTTTTGATAATAGATAGGCAAGTCCTTAGCAGAACACGACCACCACAAGAATATGAATTAACCAAAAAACAAAGATATCAGGACAAGAAAAATATTGCTCTGGCTATATATGTAGTTTGAATGAAGTTCTTAATTGTTCTTACATTCTCTTTTGAAAGAATGTCCTATCTTAGGAAGAATTTTCCTGGTCAACTTTTTTCCTTATATAATTTCTTAGTAGTTTCCTAACGGATTCTTATGTTTTGTTTTGTTGCCTTGTTATACCCAGCTCACTCCTTTCCAGCACCCCTGTATCGACGGGACCAACACTTGCATAATTAATGCCACAGATGTCAAGTTTAAGTTATAGTGGCTGAAAATCATTCCATTGGAAACAGGGACGGACCCAGAAATATAAGTGGCCCAAGTGGGGAGGCAATTGTTATTTTTTTTAAAGTTTCAGTGGGGGCAATAGTGTGCTTTATAGGTATATATATCAAAATCCTAAAAATATTAGGGTATGATAATAATTATAAAAAAAAATCAGTGGGGGCAATTGCCCCCACTGGGCATACAATAAATCCTTCCCTGATTGGAAATCTTATCTACGTTCTGCCACATTCTGTATTAGTATGTCTATAAGCTGTCTTTTACTGAAAATTCCAGGTGGAACTTACCTCTCTGTTCTGTAAGCTATAGGAGAAGCACATTCATCATTGTAGTTGTTACTGTTATAAGCAATGTGGAATTATGTCTCTTTTCTAGTAAAGAATATTAGTAGTAGCCAATAAAGCCCTTGATTTATTCATATTCTCCACCGTTTGGCATCTTTAAGGAAACATATCCACTTTATCTGCGCTGGTACAATTTGTGGGCAACATCTTGTTCTTTTTACTCTCAAGGTTACCTTCTGACGCTCTCATCCAAATTTAGGGTAAAAAAATTGATCCTATTTTTAAAGATCTTATCTTTGTACTTTAATTTTCAATTATGTCTATTAAAATGACTCAATATCAGCTATATTTTCGGTTAATGTGATGGCAAGTTGCATATGCGGGAACTCTATAGACTATCTATTGCAAGCCAGATAATTATTCCCTTATTATTTTTAAATGGATCTTACCTTTCTGCTTTTTTCTCAAATAGGCAAGAAGCTGCGGGTGCATTGTGGAATCTATCATTTGATGACAGAAATCGAGAAGCAATTGCAGCAGTTGGTGGTGTTGAAGCCCTGGTATGTTGTTCTTCTAGAGTTCAAACTTCTATTTACTATATTCTGAGATAGTCACTAATTACCAAGTTTATTGGTTCAAGAAGTATATTTGGTATGCGGTAGCATAAATTTATTTTCCTCGAAGCGAACAAGATAACCACCCTCATTACCCTCCCTACAGTAAAAACAATTTTACTGACAACAAAAAGTTGACTAATCTTTGATGATAGTACCATCTTCTGTTCTATTACTACATATACAGAATGAGATTTCACGATGGAGGTGAAGGTGATTAGAAGAATTCTCTTCAGCCTTTTTGCATATGTAGCACCAGTGTGGAATCATTTTAACCTTTTACACTAGATTATCCATAATCAAGATTGCATCCCATGCAATAGTTTACACGGAAAAGAAAACATGGGAGGCACTTTAAAGGTGCATCTCTACATGGAACTCAAGCCTATCTCTTCCACATGCAGCAAACTACCCAAGAACTCTCCCTTGATCCTACATCAAGCATCCTCTATCTTCATAAAGGGACTATAGAGAACTTTAAAGAATGCAACCACCAAATATATAGCTCCCAATCCCAAACAGGCTTGAAAAATTGAGGTTACTGCACCACCATATGAGCAAGTAACCTCTTTAGATGTCCACTCACTATTTGATTCTCAAAAATTCCCTCAGTCATCTTCCTCCACATGTAATTATTTAGATTCCACAGGGCAGCTCTACAGCCACTCACCAACAGGGCTTGATTGAATACTCTTAAAAGTGTAGCCCCAAGACTCCCTGCTCCAAAATATAGCATGCTCTGTCAAGCCACAAGATGGTATTTTGAACTCCTATCCTCATGAGAATCCCCTCTGAAGTCATTTCAACTTCTCAGCTACCAGTGCCTGAATGTTGAATATAGACATGAAGCACATAGTTACGCTAGAAAGAGTACTCTTGATAAGAGTTACTTTGTCACCTTTCAGGTTCTATCTTTTCCACGATGCCAATCATCTCTCAAACCTCTCTATCACATGGTCCAAAGTTTTTTTTTTCTTTCCAATTATGACATTTCTTGCTGAGTGTGTGCACGTATAAGTTGCAGCAGTAGTACTTTGATTTTCTATATAGAATATTCTTTGTATGAAGTTTAAATGATCACAACTACCAAGTTATTACTGTATGTTGAAACTTTAATGTTAATTTTATAGGTTGCTCTTGCAAATTCCTGTTCAAATGCCTCTCCAGGTCTTCAGGAGAGGGCTGCTGGTGCTCTATGGGGATTGTCAGTGTCAGAAGCTAATAGGTAAGTGCAAAAGTTTAATAATGGCAATGATACACTTTATTATTCCATGTCATGCATTAAATGATTATTATTAGTCATAGTAAATTTGAAATTATCCATTCCAGTTCCCTCGGTCTATTCACACTTCACCAAAACAGCAAGATTGTGTGGTGATATTTCTTAATGCAACAAATACAATTGAGTAGCTCTAGGTTCTTTAGAAAATTTAAAAAATAATGATGATCTTGGGCCAAGGCTCATAATGATATCTGGTTTTGTGGAAGATGATGTTTTCATTGATTACAAGAAGCTGCCTTTGCACCTCATTTCCTTCCCCATCTGAACTTTAGTATCATCCCGTGTATTTGGTAAAAAGTTCTACACTAAACCTGGGCAGCTCTTCCTTAGCTGATAGGAATTCTGGTTTTTCCAGACAGCTCCGCTGTGAGAAAAAGAAAGTAGTAGTAGTGGGAATACAAGTAGTAAAATAGTAAAAACAATTATTAGAATGGCAATCCTAATCATAGCAATGACAATGACGATTTTGGCAGTATACATATCTCATCCTATTTTGGCTTATATTTGGGTTGGGTTTTCTTGACTGGTGGTGTTAATCATTTATGTCCTTGTGCAATACGTATATATACATATACGTATATGTCCTTGTGCAATACGTATATATACATATACGTATATGTCCTTGTGCAATACGTATATATACATATATGCACATGCACATGCACATGCACATGCCTACATACACTTATAGCTTTATATACTGGGTTCATGTCTTTTTCCCCTCAAGAATTGCCTTTTCTTAATGGATTCATTAATGTCGTTCTTATATCCCATCTCCTTGTCCATGCAACATCATATGGTATATACAAAGCTTTGGCAGTAATGAGGTCAAATGCAGATACATAATGTGTTATAAGGGTTTGATATCTATTAATGAGTTTATTCCCTAATAGTTTAAGTTTTTAGGGAATCTGATTATCTAAAATGGTATTAGAGTGATAAAGTCTTGAATCTTGGAGGTCTTGGATTCAGGTCTTCTTATTTGTATATGTTTACTAGTGTAGTCTCTTGTGCAAGTTTGCTCACTGTTTGCTTACCTTTCCATGCATGATACAGAGTTTCATGTGAAGGAGTGTGTGAGGACAATTGCTGGGCTCATTCCTTAATAGCTTCAGTTTTCGGGGCAATTAGTTGTCTAACAGTACTGTTTAGTCACCATTGGATTGACCATTTCTTGTGAATATCAGTTTCTAAAAATCAGTTGATGTAACGTGAACCACTCCATTTTGTTGTATAAGCATAAATGCAAGTGTTTTCGTAACTGTAAATCTATGGTAATCTTATATTAAGAACCAAATCAATTTAATAATTTTTTTTTTTTTTTGACTGTAAATTATTGGTATTTTCTATTAATCACCTCTCCACTATTCTAGTTACTAGATGTGGGGCATGTGCTAGGACATTTGCAAAATAGTAGGATATATAACTAAACTAATAAAATCCAATCCGGTTAACTTGCGCTTAAATTCTGGTGCAAAACTCTTGTCATATTGATATTTGTTGTGATCAATTTCATTCTCATTGAGGAAGTGAATATTGTGAAGCGTAAGGAATTTTTTTATTTTTTTTTTTAATGCTTCGTTCAGTAGGAAAGAAAAAATTTGGATGGATGGGAGAGAAGAAGGGATGGATGAGACATCCCTAGAGAAGAGACAATGTACTTCCCTCTTTTTGTTCGGTTTGATGGAAGAGAAGAGAATAAACTCACAATTTATTGTGTTCAGAAAAAAAGGAAAGTTAAGAGTTATAAATTGTTTTTATCATAACACCCATCATTATCCATAGTGTGGTATTTATAGAGGATAGTATTGTAATTTAAAATTTGTGTAATTTAGGATAGTATTGTAATTCAAAACTTCCATAAGCGCACCACTTGTCTTCCCTCCTCTCTTCCGCCCGTATTTGGAGGGATGAAAATTTGTAAAGAAGGAAAAATGACTCATCCCTCCTATTATTCTTTCTGTCATTATCTCCTCTCTACTGAACAAAGGAAGTTTGTTCTTTCCTTCCTATTTTCCATCCACCCCTCTTCTTTCCTTCCTACCGAACACAACATTAATGAAAGCTTGTGCATTTCAAATTTTTATTTAATTATTTATTTATTTTTTTAATATATGTTTTCACTTATTTATATTGAATTAATTTGATAATCTCAAAGAAGATGATAAGTTTCAATAACCTTAAGTAGGGGTGCAATCATGTAACTGAACCTAATTGAGCTTATTTTTGAGATGTTCAAGCTTGGTGCAATGAAAAAAGAGGCTGTTCGAGGTCAGATAGAGCTTGAATATCTTTGTTTGAGCTTAGCTTGTGATGGCTCGGAATGTTCACGATTCAGGCTTGGCTCGATTGGGATAATGTGTTCCATTGATTTTAATAATTAAATCTTATGCTGCCAGCAATTAGACATTTGAATAGAGTTCCGTTTTTTTTTTTTTTTTTTAATAGAAGCAAGAAAGAGATTGTACTGACAAGTTTGAATGTTAGTAGCAATAATGAGTTGAACAATCTTTTACCATTACATATTTTCGATCCTACGGTTGTTCACAAGCCCTGTTGAGCTGGGTTCATACCTGTTTGGACTTCGCTTGGTCAATAAATGAAACTTCAACAAAGCTTGAGTTGAGTTTGTGAACTATTAAACTAGCTTCAGCGAGCTCGTTATTGAGCTGAGTCGGAGGTGTTCTTGGACCGTTTGGTTCATCTGCAACCCATCCTTAAGTTAGAAATAGGATCATATATAGCAACCATTTGGTCATCATATTAAAATTTTAGTTCTGTAATTGAGTTTAAATTTTAAGTCTTATTAGATAAGATGCCGACTTTGCAAAATAGGTTAAACATGTCCATTAGAAGTGTCATCTCACAGCTGTTTTTCATAATGTTGGTGATTGTCATGGTCGATCAATGTCCCTTTTGGAACGCAAAATAGAAATATTCGTTATATGTAAGGACAAGAATTGGTGTAATTCTGAAAGTCATCATACATACAATATGAGCTTGTTAACCTAATTAAGTGATTCCTTTCTTTCCGATAAAAGGAGAAAGGCTGACAGTGATTCCTTTCTTATAGTATTGTTATATTTGGTCACGGTGTCTAATCTTAAATGCACAATAGGCATATTAATTAAGGGTAAGAGAGATTTATTTATTATTATTAGTATTTTTTATTTATTTATGTATTTTTTCATGTTTTGCTTAAATTGTTTATGCAATGTATTTTTGTTGTTTCAATTTTAGCATTGCTATTGGAGAAGGTGGAGGAGTTGCGCCTCTTATAGCACTTGCGCGCTCTGATGCTGAAGTAAGTACTGGTATTTACTTCTTATATTGATTTGTATTAATTTTTATTTTTCTGTCAGTGTAAGTGGTATATGAACTCGTTTCTTGTATTAATTGAAAGTGCAATATAAGTCATAGTATATGGAAGCCTTACTGTTCCAGACAAGGCATCTGTATATTGTCTAATCACCCTGGTTAATATTTTCCAATCACAATATTTTTAGCTTTGCACTTCTAGTTTGCGTTTATTAGGTAGCCACACTATTTCTTCTTAGATTTGACAATACAGTATAAAAAATAGGTTCTCTTTTTGCCACGTCCTATACAATGCAGATTGTGTATCACCTCCTTCTTCATTGCTCAGTGGTGAGGAGTCGGTGAATCACCTTCTTCTTCATTACTCAGTAGCGAGGGATGTTTGGGCGATGTTTTTAGCTGCGTTCGGATGTTTTGGTGTCCCCCGGTTCCACGGTGGGCACAATCGAGGCTTGGAGGGGCTGTACAGTGGATAGCCGAGCTAGAGATGCTTGGAGGTCCACTCCCTTTTGTTGGGAGAAATAGGAGATCCTTTGACGAGGAGGAGACGACTCCTATTGGATCTCTCAAATACACTATACTGAGTTCTTTATTCTTTTGGGTTAATGGGCGAAATTGTAAATCTGTGGGGGATCTTGTTGATTTTGTTGATAGCTTGAAACTATCACAAGCCGCCTATGGCTTTTTGTGTATTCTTTTGGGAGCACTCCCCTCTTAAGTGCCTTTAACAAAACTTTACTTCTGAAAAAAAAAAAAAAACAATTCATGAAGTATAAGGAATGACTTTGGGTTCTTCTTTTATCTGGTCGTCCTACGATAGATCTTCTTCCCACTGTCAGCATAAGGCTTGCATAAATAGACAAGATGGATAGGGAGCATCAACTTCAGAGGGGGGATAAGGAGTTAAGGACTAGGCTTTTCAGAAGGTTTCAATAGAAGGGCTCAAAAGGGGAGCACCCAAAGATACGCAAAAGGCACTATACCCACCAACTGACCATATACCCTATACTCTCATATTACCAACAAAATCAATTAACTCCCCCAAAGATTTACAACCCCACCCTTTGACCCAAAAGAATAATGAACTCCAAATGAAATATTTCAAGACCGGAATAGGAGCTTCCTCCCCATGGAATGATCTCCTATTCTTCTCCCTCCACTCCACACCACACGCACAAGGGGGTCACCCTCTGAGTATCTCAAGCTTGAGGAACCACTGGACAACCTATCCAAGCCTTGAGCATGCTCCATGTGAAACCCGGTGAGACCCAGTGAACTCCAAAAATAATGAGGAACATGGGCCACATATCTCTAGGCACCAAGCAATGAAAAGGAAGATGACCAACCGTCTCCTTGTCTCTCGTACATATACACCACCAGTTCACCATAATCTGATGATTTAGTACTATGCACGGGAAGAATTTTTAATAACTGTGTTCAGTTTATATATATATATATTTTGATAAGGTGTTCAGTTTATATATATGAAACTCATTGATATTTAGGGTTAATTTTCCAGCTCTATTTTAATAATTCATAATGGTTGCCAAAATTAAATAAATATATTTTTTGTTGATTGTTGCAAGAGTTCCTTTAATATAAAGGATTTGTTTCAATAGTATTACCATCTGCTTCTAGTATCCAATTTTGGCTAATGTTGTTATTGGATTTGGCCTCTTGCTAGTAGTGGAACTCCCAACGCTCCTGACACATGGATGATTTATGAAAGGAACTTGTGTGCATCTCTTAAATGGCAGTTTTTTTTTTTTTTTTTTTTTTTTTTTTTTTTTTTTTTTTTTTTTTTAAATAAAAAATTTGCAGTCTTGTTCTCTTAAGTCATATAGTCATTTTGTTAGCTTAATTCAAATGTGAAGATCGATCTATAATTTTTCAGGTGAAGACCTGCTACGTTTGTTTACGCTATTTACTGGTACCAAGTTTAGCAATGAGGGGATGCTTAGTGGTTGATATGCATATTCAAATATGATAAGTAAACGTCCACTGCTGATTCCTGGGTGGCTTAGTTTTGATGGAATGTTGGTAAGAGTAGGACGGATGGTTCACTCTTTCATTTCTGATAACTCTAATGATGAGCCAGTGTGATGAACAGGAGTGCCTTGCAGGCATTGAGGAGGGTGCATCTTGAATTTTATTTTAATTTTAATATGTATAAAAATATATAGATAAAAGATTCAGACCCCAATTGGTTTTAGGACATTCAAGAGGAAACACAATATTGGCTAGTCATAGGGAGAAAGATAAGTGGGAAGATTTAAAGAGGGCTGCCACGTTTGGGAACCTGTTCTAAAGCTGAATTGGGATTCGCCAAGCATCATTCAAAATCAAACTGTGGAAGTTTCATGTTTGATTTATTTTGTAAACAGTCTTAGAGAGCTCCATGTCGGCATACAAGGCTAAATGATGTTCGGACAGCAGTCACAGCACCATGCAGGTGCTGAGGTGAAATGTGCTCAAGCATTTATACACAACGCATTTAAAAATTTAGTAAACCATGATATGACATTACATAAAGAACATTTTGTATATGAAAGAGACATTTGGCCTGTTGAGTTTGATCACTGAAGCGCTACATATTAATATTCGGTTTTTTAAAATTATTTTGTCTTCACCCCACCTTCCCCCTCAGCCAGCAAATCCAAGAATGCTTTTATATGGATACACATCATGATTGATAGATGGAAAGAATCTATACAGATCTGATATTTTACTATCACTTTACTTTATATTCGAGATTTGGATGTATTTCCAGTAAATAGTTGCTGGAACAAGTTCATAGTTTTATGCTTATGGCCTGATGCAAAGTTCTTTCTTTGTCGAACATATTGTTCATGTACTTCAGATTTGCATGTCTAATCTTTGTTTTTGTTGCATCTTGGTTGATACTTCACACATTGTGCTCATGTCACCCAATAAGAAATTATTTCTTTCTTCACACAATGGAACACGTATTGACCTTTGTATACTTTATTTCAGGATGTCCATGAGACTGCTGCCGGAGCTCTTTGGAATCTTGCTTTTAACGCTGGTAATGCTCTCCGTCTAGTGGAAGAAGGGGGAGTTCCAGCCCTTGTTCATCTTTGTTCATCGTCAGCGTCTAAAATGGCACGCTTCATGGCTGCATTGGCATTGGCATACATGTTTGATGGAAGGTACATAAATCATATCGTTCTATATATCTTAACAAAGTAATTTAAGTTCATAATAGTCTCTTTCCTCTTTCTGAATTCACCTGAAATGCTTATGCTGTTCTTTTTTTTTTTTTGTTGATAAGTAGCTTGTGCTGTTCTTTTCTTGCTGTGAATAAATTGTTTTTGCTTTTTCTTTATACTTGTATTTTATTATTTTATTATTTTTTACTTATCAATAAGATCTGTGTTATTCTCATTTACTTGGGAGGTTGGCACTTGGCCCTTTTATTATCTTACAAGGATTTTCTTGTTACTATCATAAGTGACATTCTTCCCCTTTCAGTCTTCGTGAACATCAACTTCTAAATTAGAATTCTGTTATGTTGGATCTACCATCTTTAGCTAGATTTAGCCATTTAATATGCATCATAAGTGAATTGATTCTTTGCATCAAAACATGTTTCATCCTTTCTTCTGCTAGACTACTGACAATCATTCTCTTAAGATCTTTGAGCATACTCTCTTGGCTTTGTAATGAAGAATTTCATTTCTTCTAAAAAACTGAGTTTACTGGCATGCCTTTTTGGTAGTTTTTTGCTGCTTGGAATGAAGGATGTTGCTTTCTGGTCGCAATAATTGTGGGAAAAGTAATATCCTACTTTGTGAAAGATAAAGCATGGTTTCCGAAGGAGTCCAAACTAACCGGCTTCTTGGTGCTGGTATGTCGAGCCCAAGGATCTCAGGAAAGAACTTAGCTAAGACAATTGGAGAAAAATACATGGCATCAGCCATAATGTTACACAATCCTAACATTTGGTTCGTCTACTGAAAGATACATCCATGGGTGTTCTAGCAAAAAATTCCACTTCTGAAATGGCAAAAAAAAAAAAATGAGAGTACACATACCTTCGCAGGATGGAGATACCATTGCTCCGCTAGAAATCTGATTATCATCACATTTACTTCATATTTGTGGGAAACACTGATGGAATCACCTATAATCCATGGGCATTTTAGGTGTACAACAAGAGTTGGAATGGAACCAAGAGAAAAGAGAAACTTCTCCATAGAAACTTCCTTTTACCATTTCTACTTATCTTCACACTTCTATTATTTCCTGTACGTTTTATATAACTCCCTTTCAATCTTTGTATGATACGCCTATCACACAATATACTAGGCGCGCTCTTCCATTTAATCCATCCTGTCTTGATTTTATGACTAACACTATTTTTAATTTCTCCTTCATTATGAATAATTGAGCATAAATAATGGGAATGTTCACTTTTTTTGTACTTTTTGATCCCCAATCTTCGATACATCTCAATTTGTATTTTTAGATTTGCTAAAATTACATTTCGTGTATTCATTTTTATTTCCAACCCTTTTAATTCTAGAGCTTCCCTTCAAACCTCCAATTTAGCACTTACTACTCCTCTAGTTTCATCAATTAATACAATTACACTAGCAAATAACATACACCATGAAACCTCATCCTGGATGTTCCTAGTCAGTTCATCCATTGCTAAGGCCCCAAAAAAAAAAAAAAAAAAAAGGGAGCTTAATGCTGATCCTTGATATAGCTTACGTGAATGAAAACCTGTTACCCCCACAATTGTTCTTGCTATCATCACATCATACATATCCATTATTGTGTCAAAATATCCGTTTGTAATTGTTTTCTTTCTAAAACGCTCCATAAATTTTTTTTTTTTTTTTTTTGATAAGTAAAAATGTATTAGAAGGCGTTCAAAAGGGGAACGCATCCCAAGAACTGTACAAGAACCACGATCAAAAACCAAAAAAGCCTAGGGATCCAAAGACCCCAAAAAATCCAAAAACTCCTCAACGGAAGAACAATCTCTCCCCATGCCCCAACTAAAAAGAGAACAAATAATAGAATACTTAAGAGCCCCAATGGGTAATTCCTCCCCAGCAAAGGATCTTCTATTGCGCTCTTTCCATAGACACCACCAAATGCTTAGGAGAGTCGCCCTCCAAAAGTCACGAACTCGAGCCCCCACCATCTGTCCCCTCCAAATATCGATTAGATCTCGTGAGGTCCGAGGCATAACCCACTGAACGCCAAAAAGACCCAACATAAGACTCCAACAGTCATAGGCCACTGGGCAGTGCAAGAGAAGGTGGTCCACAGACTCTCCATCGGTCATACACAGATAACACCGATTAACAATGACCTGTCTCCTCTTCCTCGAGTCAGGATCTTGCCCCAAGCAGCAGTCCAAGCAAAAAAAACGACCCTAAGAGGAGCCTTCGAATGCCAAATTGTTTTCCATGGATAAGAGGGAGCCTGAAAACTGGAAAGACAGAAGAAGAAAGACCGGACCTGAAGAGTTCCCCGCGAAGAAGGCACCCAAGTCAAAAGGTCCGCCCCCGTGCCCTCCACCTCCTGACAATACAAAAGATCCAAAAAAGCAGTGACATCATCCAGCTCCCAATCCTGGAAAGCTCGCCGGAACCGAACATCCCAAGATAACCTACCGTTATCAAGGCGATAGCAGTCAGCAACCAAAGCATGGCAATCCACAGCAATCCTAAACAACCTTGGAAATGCTCCATATTAGATCTTTAGGTACCTTGTCACAGGCTTTCTCTAAGTTAATAAAAGTCCTATGATGAAATTTCTTTCCTCTATATCTTTCCGTTAGTCTCCTTAACAAGTAAATAGCCTCCATCATTGACCTCCCTGGCATGAATCCAAATTGATTTTTTGACACTTTAGTTTCTTGTGTCGTTGTTCAATCACTCTCTTTCAAAGTTTTATAGTATGACTCATTAATTTAATACCACGATAAATATTACAATTTTGTATGCCCTCTTCTTTTTTATGCATAGGTATAAAAAAACTTTTCTGACACTTATCAGGCACAAATAATTATAAGTTATAAGTAATAATGATGTAACTATATAAATAACTAATGGTTAATTATTTTAAGTCAAATGCATATACCTATAAGTATCTAATAACTATGTAAGTAATAAGTTATTATGAAATATAAATATTGTAACTAATTAGTAATAATTATATAAGTTATTGGTTATAAAAATAAGAAAAACTAATACAAGTAATTATATAACTAATTGGAACAATAAATAGTTATAAATCTATATATATTTGTTTTGAAATAAGCTCGACTGCAGCCTAAAAATTAACCAAGTTTTCTTTGAATTAGACTGTAATGCAAAGTCGACCAAATTAGGTCTGTAATTAGCCCAATTTAAGCCCAAAATATTGCTAGATTGGAGGCCCAATTTTAGGCCTGTTTGTGGCCCACCACCAAGCCCATCTTGAAGGTTGGACCTTTGCCTTGCAAAATTTTTAGGCCTAGAGCATTGGGCGGTCAATGAACCGGTGGGCCCCGGCGCAGTCAAGCCTGGGCTCCATTTTGGCTGGCTGGCTGGCCTGCCCAACCCAGCCCAATGCTAATACATATAGATATCACTTTAGTAAAAAATTGTACTGCACCTGTATGAGATTTGCTGCTACTGCAGTTAATCTCTTCCGAGTCCAAATGCATCTTTAGGATGTATGAATTAATAAATGTTATAAATCACCTATATTGGCTTCCTACTTAGTAAACATAAAATTATTAAAAAGAAGTTCCTGAGTTTTTAGCTTATTTTTGCACAGGATGGATGAATTTGCGCTGTTGGGGACTTCATCAGAAAGCACATCTAAAAGTGTATGCTTAGATGGTGCTAGGAGGATGGCCTTGAAGCACATTGAAGCGTTTGTCCTTAAATTTTCTGATCCACAAGCATTTTCTGCTGCCGCTGCATCATCAGCCTCTGCAACATTAATGCAAGTAATAGAATTAGCTCGTATCCAAGAGGCGGGTCATCTGAGATGCAGGTTTGAGTCCCCTCTCTCTCTGTGTTGCAGTCAATTGCTTGTACAGTATACTCAATTTTACCCTCACTTTATGGCAGAGTTGCAGAAAAAAGTTCCTTTATTATTATTATTTTTTTATTGGTGGTGGTGGTTGTTATTGTTGAATGGTAAAGCAAGCACACACACTTTTGCCCACACCCGGGCTCGAACCGCTCCCCTCCTTTTTGAGGTTGGGGACCATTGGGCTAGAAACACTTTGGTCTCTATCCTGATACTTTGATGGTTAAGACATTATTAGCTGTCCTATCTCTGAATCAGTTTTCTTCTTGATCTGTAATCTGATGTGACCCCACCGGACTTGAAATTCGACAAAACGTTTTTGTCCATGGTTCAGCGATTTCACATACAAATTACAATTAGTTTGATATTACTGTTCTGTCCTACCATAACACAAGCAAGATATGTTGTATTGATATAGTTTCCATATGCACAAACAATTAGAAAGTGCAGTTTATACTTTAAATCAGTATGATTAAAGGTCTTTGAATCTTGCTCTTGCAGACAATATTGATTCAACAAGTAGTTCATGGTTCAGGAAAGAACAAAAATAATACCACCATTAGAAATTCTAGTGAGACCTGCACAGATGCCCTGCGGTATAGTATGCTGAAAATTTTGAAATATTTCAAAATGTAATATGTGGATCAGTCAAGAATATTAATTTGGGTACTAAATGCTGGCTAATAATAATAAACAAAATAGATGCAATAAATCTCATTACAATTAATATTTTTTTTCAATCTCGTCATGCTTTATATTTATTTTACTATATACACTCAATTATGTGCCTAATTATTAAGGTTATTTGCCTGGTTTAAGGTTTAGTTTCAAATATTCTGGACCATTTACTTTCTAATAACATTCTTAGATGCTTGTATTTTGTTAGAATAGACTTAAGAATTTAGTTTTGCAAACTAGAACAGCTAAACTGAAAGGTTAAATTATGTATCATCAGAATCGCGGTCTCTTATTTATTTTGTTTTTTTATTCCAGTTATGAAGATTGAACAACGAAACCAAAAGGTTCTACCACAATTATCTTTAGTAATAACTTATAAAGATACTTTTCTTTAAAATTCTACTCACTAAAGGTGTCTGTCACATATCAGATTTCTCTCTCCCCTCTTTTTTTTTTGGCATCTCGTTTATTGCCTAAAACAAACAAACAAAAAAAATTATTGTAGGTCTGTCCCAGGTTATATGTAAGCTTTTGTGCTCCCTATAAAATTCTTGCATCTTCGAATTTTATATTGTTCACATATTTTTATTTGCTTCAGTGGAGCAGAGATTGGAAGGTTCATTTCGATGCTACGGAATCCATCTTCTATTCTCAAGACGTGTGCTGCATTTGCACTCCTCCAGGTATCCCCCCCTCCCCCAAAAAAAAACACACACACACACATGCTGGGAATAGTATTTTTCATAGCTATATTGCTCCTAAAATTTGATGATAATGGCCAAACTTTACTAATCGGGGAAATGGCCTCATGAATCTAATCTTTCAATTGCAGTTCACCATTCCAGGTGGCAGACATGCGCTGCACCATGCGACCCTTCTGCAGAATACTGGAGCTACACGGGTTCTGCGTGCTGCAGCTGCAGCAGCGACTGCCCCACTGGAAGCCAAAATCTTTGCTAAAATTGTCCTCTGGAACCTCGAACACCATGTGATAAAACCTTCAATCTGAAGACTAGCTAGGCAGTGAAAAAAAAAAAAAAAAAAAATCTCTACCCAAACTCATCATTGGAGGCCAATCTCACAACAATCCCAACCTAGATTCATCAATGGAGGCCAATGGCATGCCCGATTAGGTTCTGTAGTTTAGGAGTTTGAAATGTCGTAGGAGTCTATCTTTGATCTCCGTCCTTTTCCGGAAGAACCAAACCATACTCGCAGGCAGTTCAGACCATCTTATTAAAGTAGTCCACCTATAGTTGTGTGTGATTTATTTATTTATTGATTTTATTTTTTATATTATTCGTTTCTGTCCTGTCTATCTTTGCTCTGCGTCCTTTTCCTGAAAAACCAGATCATACTCGCAGGCAGTTCAGCCCATCTTATTAAGGTAGTCTACCTATAGTTGTGTATGATTTTTTTTTTTCTTTTATATTATTTGTTTCTGTTCAATCATAAACTGGTAAAGGTACTTAAAGGTGAGTCAGAGAGATTGGTTCAAAGGCATCACCTTGCCTTTTTTTTTTTTGTGTTTTTATATTTGTCTTGACAATATCTTTTGTATAATTATATACTAGAAACTTTTTTGAGACTCCATTGAGGCTTTATCTGAATTCAGTAACTTTTACCTGGGAAATGTCACATTCCATTAAATTATGCACTCTCTCTTTTGATCTGGTAAGCAGGGTTAAGTCAGGTGGTTGGCTGCAAAGCTTACGTTTTACTGGTGATTGGATTTAGAGAATTTACTATACGTAGATTTTCTGAATATTAGTGGTAGACTCTAGTTTTCACAAGAAACAATATGGCTTAAACACAATTTTTACCAAGCAAGCTGGTTGACAGTGATTTTCAAACCCAGAGTGCCAATTGGCTCTGTTTTTTGAGCATGAGTTCAAGCATGGCTTGTGTTCAGTTAACAGAGTTCTTTTACAATTTAGCTGTTGCTGCTTCAGCTTAGTCTGCATCTCCATGCTCACCAAGGTTTCACTCTTCTATGCATATAAGGGTAAATGTGAGAAATCTGACCCTGCCTATGGTAGATTTCTTCTAAACATGCAACTTCTAATTGATTCCTTCTTTTGTGTAATTAAAATATATAGGCCTCATATTGTTAAATATAATGTTTCAATAATCACACCACCAAATAAATAAATTAGTAAAGAAAATCAGTGTCGATAATTACCAAATCTTTTCGAGCAGGAGCAGTTTCTTATCTCTCAGTTTCCCCCAATGCAGACAATCCAAAGGTCTACAATGTTCCTCGTAGAGTGCAAATGTTATTGTGAAATCATAGAATAAATTCCAATAAAAGATGGTACAATAATAAATTAAGTGGGGGCGATATTCGTACTACACTTTTCTTCGATTGCACTCTATTTATTTTTTTTTTTCTTTTAAAGGAAATGACAAAAAGATCCTTAAATTCATTAATGCACTATACCTTATTTTATAATGCCATAACTACCCTTTATACAACTTAATTTTTTTTTTTTTTAACCTTCTTTAGTTCCTTTTTTTTTTTTTTTTTCCAGAGGTCCTCTCAAAGAAGATAATTTATTCCATTATAATTTTATTTTTAACAGTCAAAAGAGATAATTCATTCAATAGTGACTATTTATTTATTTACTTATTTTTTTTTTTTTTTGTGCAATCAAAACAAATAATTTATTCAACAAATTTAACTTTTTTTTTTTTTTTTTTTTTTTCAGTCTTTGTGATTTTTTATGGGTCCCGTCAAAAGAAATATATATTCGTGTGTATATATATATATATAGGTCTTATCAAAGAGATAATTTATTCAATAGAAATATATATATTTTTTAATCCTCTTTTTTCGTACTTTTTTTTTTTTGATCTTGACAAAAGAGATAATTTCTTTAATGAATAATTTTTTTTTTTTTTTTTTTTTTTTTTTTCTATAAAAAGAGATTATTTTTTTTAATTGTTACATTATTTATTTATTTTTTTTGGTCCGGTTCGAAGATAATTTAGTCAACATAATTTATTTTTTCAGTCTTGTAAACAAATTATTATTCATTTTTTTTTTTTTTTTTTTTTTTTTAATCTTGCCAAAAGAAACCTAAAATATTAAAGATCAAAGATAAGGAGAGAGAAAATTTGATAGGAGTGTTGTGTCATTTTAAAAAGTAATAATCATTTATTCTTAAAGTTAAGGATAAAACTCTATTTCATATTAGATTGCAGTGCATACATATAAAAGTGCAGTGCGAATGACGCTCCCTAAATTAATACCCCTTTCAATTGTTTTACATATTTTCGTGTCCCCATTCATAGCTCACTGGTTATCGTGGAAATGGTGTGGTACTTATATTTACTTTGGAGTATGCAGCAGAGGTGTATCCTCTGTGAATCCAACCAGTTCCTTGAGTAAGTTCCAAAATGACGAGGACCATATGAAGGATGATGATTTTGTTGTTGTGAGCTGTTTGGATGCTTCTTCGTCCTCTAAGTATGGTACAATATACTTTTTCATGTCACTTTGAGAAATGTCAAGATGCCCTCCCGTTACATTTATGAACTTCACCTTCCCGGCTTCATCCAAGGTTTTCAAACCGATCCAATCTTCAGTGTAAAGTGTTGTCTACAGGGATAATTGACATAAAAACAAGAGCATGAGTTGGAATTGGACTTCAATTGACTCATAAGACTTTTTGATGTCATATTAGATATCTAAACCATGAATTTTTCTCCAAACCTATAAAAAAAAATAACCAAGTCATTTTAGACCTAAAAGATGCAGTCCATGAGTGTGAAAGGGTTTCATGAACCTATAAGTCATTTTTTAATATCTCAAACTCTTTGCAGCAGCAACACCACAATATGAGCATCAACATTCGCACTGAACGTCGATACTTTTGTCATAGATGAGATTCTCATGATCCTTGAGAATTGGAGAACCTTTTTTTGATAAAAGAATGAAATAATATAAAATACAAACATTACCTCTTGTGCAGTCAAAATAGTGCTCCATGACCCATCTGGATAATACCCAAACCAGGAGGTCTCCTTTGGCACCAGAACTGTGTCTTGCTCAAACTGATGCAGAATACAGAAAAAAACATAACAATACTGAAAATTACATCATTTTTAGAGGACCAAGGGATGTTTAAGAAACAAAAACTCACCATGATTAGCACCAAATTCTCCAAGCTAGCAAATCGTTCCTTGTAAGTGGAGTTTGTCTGATCAGCGATTTCATTGTTAAGCTTTGGAAGAAACTTACATCCTTGTAGATAGGCATCAATGTCCTGTGAGAAAAATTATTGTGTTACAATTTTAGAGGATGCAGTGGTTGATGTTATCCATGCATTGAGAAACATATAGCAAGTTTAACCCAAAATGGAGTTAGTACTAGTGAAAAGTATGCTGCATCAGGTAATTGCAAGAATACAAATATAAAGAACATAATGCAAGAAAAGTAGAAAAAAAAAACTGGCATATTTAATCAAGCACACTTGTTTAAGGGCTGTAGCCTAGTGGTATCTCCTTAACCTTCTAAAATAGAAGGTCGAGGGTTCAAGTCCTGTTAGGAACAATAAGTAAAAGCGCACACACACACATATATATAAAATCAAGAACACTTGACTATCATGAAGCTTTGAGAACAAGTGATTAGCAGTATGTCTCACATTACATCAGCTAGTCTAAATATCTCCTAACCTCAAGTAAATACTTTACTCACAGTTGGGATTTTAATGTAACCAGCAGGTGCCAAGTGTTCCTGCAATCACATTAAAGTGAGGCATGTAAATTGTACTTCATCTCAACCATGAGAATAGAAAGAAAGAAACAACATAAGGAAATCATAACAAAGAGAAGTAATCAATCCTTGAGTAATAAAGAATTAAAAAATCACAATATTTTTAAGAGGGGAGTGAGGGGAAGTCTACAGGGTTTTCTCATGCAATTTTCTCTCATCGGAAAAATAAAATAAAAGATTGTGGTGGAAAAATCACTTCCCATCTCAAAGGGCAATGGGAAATTATAATGCGAAGTTATAGGCTATAAGAAAGCTTAAAAAAAATATCTCACCTGGACATAGTTGCTGTAAACCTCTAACTCGATTAAGTAATCCACGAGAACGCACCACAAGCCAGACTGTTGACATAGGACTCATCAAACCAATACCACAAAAATAGCATGCAGAAGATGAAATTGCACATAATACACTAAAAATTCCAACCTTCACCCAAAATCTTCTTTCCACACCCAGTTCCAATTTTGTTGATAAAGCCTTGTGATGAATAGTCTTTAAACTTAAATTTACCATTATACCAGTATTGGGTATATTCCCAAGAAAGGTTTTATGATCTGACCAAAAACTAAATAATAGCACACGATCATAAACATAATAGTTATGAGGGATATGCTATGAAGAACCATCAATAAGCTCATATACCCATTTGGATTTGGCATTTTACCCAATTTAAATCATTACTTTTCTCATTAAAGAAGAGCACTTACTCCACAAAATGGAATAGAAGCTATCCCAGCATGCGGACCTGCTAATGATATGAAATTCTTCACCTGTTTCAAATAAGAAAGAAAACAATGCATAACATTATTTGCTGACAGATAAATCAACATGATGACAAAGAAATGAGGAGGGTGCTTAAAAGGAAAGAATGAACAATACTAAGGACAAGGAAATATATAGATGAATATGCACTCTCGTATCCTGGAATAGCACATAATTATGGACAAAGTGACCATGTAAATCCCTCAACCATACCGAGTATAGTTTCTCTAAACTTCTTTATCTCTGTGGTTTGTTAACCAACAACTTCAACATGAAAGAGAGCTATAGTGGAAGAGAACACGATATGCTTCAACGTAGTTCTAAGTATATAAGCCTTCCAAATTCTTTGGATCATAATTAAGCAGAAGCAGAATGTTGTTTAACCCAATTATTTTATATTGTTATTGTTATCCTAGAACAATAAAAGTGAGAGAATGTAGTGGAGATTGGTCAAGTCCTAGAACAAGGGTTTTAAGATTAGTTATTTTATATTGTTATTGTTATCCAATAAAAGTGAGAGAATGTTTGTACTATTCAAGAGTTAATGAGCTAATCTTATGTTTGCACACTCTCGCTGTAGTGGAGATTGGTCAGAGTTTGTTCAGTAATTTTCCCTCCTACATGATATTTTCACATAAACCCAGATGCTTTTTCTTTTTGTCTTTTTTCTTTTTTCTTTTAAATGCTTTTTTTTGTTTTGTAATCCTATTGTTGCTTTTGATTATCATACTTTGTTTCTCGTATCTGGCTGATATCAAGTGAGTTCTTGGAAATTCCTGGCATCAATTTGCCTCTTAGACAATTCAGCCGATTATGCAATCCACTTATTCCCACCAACCACGGGTTATTGAAGGCCTTACAAAAGAATACGACACTAAATAAGCTGAAAGCAGTCTATCTTTATAAACTGTCCTTGCTATTGATAAAACTGCATAGTGAATGAGTGCACTCCCAAAACCAATAGTAAAACTGCATCGGTTACCTTTCACTGACCAAAGCACCTTCCTTTTTTCTTTTGTTTAGAGATACCAGAAACTAGGTCTCCTGAACTACACTTCTGCAATAACATTATACATACATGTGATTATTTTGACCAGTCTACATCCTTGATGTATCAGTGATCACCCTATCTTTTTTTCTTTTTGACAATTCACCCTACCTTTTTTTGGACAAGACAACTCAACTCGACAAAAACATATCAGGATCCCAATTCAATAAGATATACCCTCTTCTTTCATTCAAAATCCAACAAGAAGCTTCTGAATTTTACCTCCATAATCCCCTTAACCTAACTACTTGTCTCCAGCCAATTCCCTCTCTCATCTATATCCCCTCATGTTTGGGACTATCCAAATTTGAAATATTTTAAAATTGCAAGTTTATAACTATTGAGAGTTTGTCTAAAGGATCTCCTTATTTGTTGTTCTATTATATTTTTCAACGACTGTAAAATTGATTTGAAGCTCCAATGGTCATTAACAGCAACTATACCCTGTGTTTGTTTTTCAGGTAGCAAGATGGGATGATGTGCATCCAGCATTATGTGATTTCTGGTCATTAACAGCGACTTTACCCTGTGTTAGTTTTTCAGGTAGAAAGATGGGATGACGTGCGTCCAGCATTATGTCATTTCTTCACAATGGTGGGATACAACTGGATTTTTAATGCAGGAAGACTGAAATCTGCATAAGCGGGATACATTAATCCCACTAAGGGGGTGGCATTGTGAATCTGAGAATCAGCAGAAAGAAAACTTGATATACAAACATGGTTAAGCCATCTTTTATAACTGACCATGAAATTAGGATGTGCCAACTCTCTCGTTTCAAGAGCTATGGAGACTGTATTTTGGGGGCAAAAAATGTCAGCAGTAATGTAAGTAGGAGAACCAAAAGTAGGATTGAAATAGGATTGCAATTCTGCAGCAAAATCTAGTCCTTATCCAACTAATGGGCAAGAATCTTTTTCATGGATTTCATATCCATGTATTTATTGATCTAATATTGAATGGGCATCCACAAACTAAAGATGCCTCTTGAACCAGATAGATTTTTGTATAAGCAGTTCCCCAATAGCGAGTATGAGAGTAAAGAGTGGTCGGGAAATAATTCGAGCCAGGTAAAGATAGAATGAGGATAAAGAATGGTGGGAAATGATTCAATGCAGGCAATGGAAAGTTCTTGAAATTTAAGGGAAGTATCCTCTTAGTCATTGTTGACGGAAATGGGCCCTGCTTATGGTGACTTTATTCTCCTTAAGTTGTACCAAAAGAAGAAGGCCTCTGTAAATGGGCAGCCTCCAAGAGTGCAATTGCCAATGAAATCATATTTCATCAGAACATGTGATGCTCCTAGTGAAACAACTTTGACCTCTTTTCCTTTTACCACTATAAATGGGTGTGTCCTTCTATGCAATACAAGTGTCAAAGCCACACTAGCAATGACACTTTAGCACGTACTCCCTCCGTCCCAATTTAAGTGTTGCTTATAGGGACTAGTAATTTTTAAGGGGACATGTGGGACATGCATTTTCTCCCTGGAAAGTTACTAACTTGCCCTTTTAAGTTTTGAAAATTCAAGTTTGAAATTTTAAACTCAAATGACATATATGGAAAGATGTGAAATATATTGTTTGAAAAAGGAAAATAGACACTTACTTTGGGACAGACAAAAAAGGAAAGGATGACACTCATTTTGGGACAGAGGGAGTATAAGAAAAGAGAGAGAGGAGGAGAGAAGGATAGAGAGATGTGATGTGTGGCCCGAATTTGGTGCCGGGTCGCGTTGTGACCCGCTTAGGGTTGAAGTGGTTTTTGCTCATGGGTCGTGGGTTTTGCCCCGTTTTTGCTCATGGGTCGTGGACCCTAATTAGTCTCTTATAGCCCAATATATAAGGGTTCTTAGGGTTTGGAGTGGTGTAATAGAAAGACTCTGAAATTCGTACAGAAACAGAGTGAGGGGCTGAAAATTTTACACATAGTGAAGACTTTCGTCATATCCCAACCGTGGACATAGGCAGTTGCCGAACCACATATAAATCTTTGTGTTCTTTGTGTGGTGTGTTTACTTTTCTTTCGTGATTCTTGATTCTATCTTGGGTTCATTGCATTTGTCATAACAAGAGAGATTGACATTTGATCTGAAAGTAGCATTGTTAAATATTTAAGATGTATAGAAAATTAGGTCAGTAATAATGATTATGTGAAGGATTAACAAATAAAAGTAGTATATATCATGGTTTCTATAAAGTTAGTTCTTACAGGAGGTCCTCCATCACAAAACTCAACTACGCCTCGGCCAACCATGTTACCCTGCGAAACAAGTAAAATGTTCACGGAAAATCGCAAATCATCATAACAATTACAAGAATATTAACAGTAAGAAACTATATGGAAAAGATAAAAAATATATATATTAAAAATTAAAAAAAAAAAAAATAGATGGGAAAAAATGAATCTAAAATCCATTATGAAGTCAAAACCAAAATTTTGCTTGAATCCTCCATAACCCACTAAGAACTTATATAATCATCACTATTGCACTCCATCCCCCACTAAGAACTTGTATAGCCATCACTATTGCATTGGCAATGATGATATACTAAAGATTGTTTGAAGAGGGATCAAACACCTCATTATCATCACATCATAACGACATGCTGTAAACTTTCGCTATAGTTCCTGTAGGAAAGTTAGGCTTCAAACCTATTGTGTCAAAAAGTTACACAAATGCTGGCTATGGCAGTTGACAGATTATCAGGATGGGATAAGTTCAGAAATGCACAACATTAAAACCACAATTAAGAGTCCAATGAAGGTTGGTACAGCTCAAATTTGTACATAAGTTAGCTGAGAGAACTGGAATTTCATCATACAAAACTTACATCACCTTTAGCTTATTCACTAGTCCATAGATAGGATATTCAATGAAGTGGCTTTACATCAAATGTCATCATTCCTTCTTCAACTCATATTTGAAGGATTTTAAGTTCCCAACGTGGAATGAAGAATCCCATAATTTATTCTTTACCATATATTTCAATCCAACACCTGACAACTACCAATTTATCATATCTCACTCCTATCAGAAGTTGCGGACTTGAACTTCTACGGTTCTTGTTGTAAAGGGTGATGGCTAGCAATTCCTCAGTAGGAGGTCAAGGGTTCAAATTCCATTAGGGACAATTAGCGGGTGCCTGAGTTTCTTTCCATGTTAATATATATATACACACACACACACACACACACACACACACACAGTGGTGTTCAACTGCTCCCTGGTGAGCAGGGAGTAGTATACTCACTTTTAATCTAATCCTACGGTAATATTAATTAATCAATTTTTTCTTTTTATATTTTTAAAAAATTGCTTCTTTTTTTTACTACCATTATATATTATTAACAGGAAATGACAAAACTAGACATGTTCTTAATGGAAATAAACTAAAACCAAATTGGCTAGGCTTTTCTTCTATACGCATACAAAAATTCCTTCCTATCCGTTCAGCCATGGAAGGGAATTCACAAAGCATACAAATTAAAAAATATATATTATTACCAATCCCTTCAACCATAGAAGGTTGAAACATAGAAGGCAACCACGTCTGAAAAAAATAAAATAAAACCAGTAGTATTTGAAAAAATAGATTCATTCCCTTTGCTACCGCCAAGCCAATAAAAAAATTGCCAACTGTCCACAGTGGCAGACTTCTTCTTCGCAACCAAGATGAATAAAATTAATTAAAGAGAAATAAGTAAGTCCTGTTTTTTTAATTTCCTCCCATACTTCATCCATTCTAATGATAAATTATGTAAGCACCTAGTGGGAGGAAATCGGATGACTAGGTGCTTACATAATTTATCATTAGAATGGATGAAGTATGGGAGGAAATTAAAAAGACAGAACTTACTTATTTCTCTTTAATTAATTTTATTCATCTTGGTTGCGAAGAAGAAGACTTGGGAAATTTTTTATTGGCTTGGCAGTAGCAAACGCTACTGGTTTAATTTTATTTTTTTCAGACATGGTTGCCTTATGTTTTAACCTTCTGTGGTTGAAGGGATTGGAAATAATTTTTTTTTTTTTTTTTTAATTGGTATGCTTTGCGAATTCCATTCTACAGCTGAACAGATAGGAAGGAATTTTTGTATGCGTGTAGAAGAAAAGCCTAGCCAATTTGGTTTTAGTTTTTTTCAATTAAAAACATGTCTAGTTTTGTCATTTCCTTTTAATAATATATAATGGTAATAAAAAAAGAAGCAAGATTCCTAAAATATAAAAAGGAAAAATTGATTAATTAATTATCGTAGGATTAGATTCTAAGGCCAGGATTAGAAGTGAGTATACTACTCCCTACTCACAAGGAGCAGTTGAATGCCACTGTATATATATATATATATATATATATGTATGTATGTATGTATGTATGTATGTATGCATTAAAACCTGTAATTTCTACATACTTAACATAAATTATCGACATAACTTTAATATTGTATAATATTTTGGAGAAATCAGAAAAGTAAAAGAAATTTCATACAAAAAAATTAAAAATTATAAAAAATTCATATTATTGTTCACACATTTTTAAATTTTAATTCCAAAGTTCAAACTATAACACCATAAGGTCTCAAGGTACGCTTTCGTAGAACAGCTAGCAACTAAATGGTGTGCAATGAAATAAATACTAGATGTGAAAATATAATAATTATGATCCCTTCTTTGTCACCTGCGAAAGCCCGACTATGTTGTAACCATCACTGAGTTCACTAATGTTCTTCACCTGTAAGTTGAAGAAAATACTAATTGAGAAAAATCAAACTTCAAATGCCAGGCCTGTGAAGCAAACATATTTCTTGATAGTTTTACCACCTTCTCACAAGCAATTTCTGTCTACAAAAATGCAACAAAAGAAGTAAGTTTAATTATTAGTAAATATGAATTATGATATATCATAATTGACAAACACTCCTTGCATTAACATGCAAGAGTCACCTGTTCCAGAAGGGGCATAAACCAGGAATCCGATGATCCATCTCCAATTTCTCTACATGGAAGAAAGGAAATCAAAATATTACATTGAGGATGAAGGCAGCAATTAATGAGCAGAAAAATTCCATTCTCAGATCTATATTTGTACAGACATGATAAAAGTGCTTGCCCCATATGAAAAGCTTCTGTATTTAGCAGTTAGCTAATGATGTATGACCTTAGATTCCATGATATCATCATATGGAATGGTCTGGGGATTATGTTGGACAAGATTGAACATCTCAATTCTATGGGCACCCAACTAAATACATGGTAAGTCTTTTTAAGAAGGCTTCTGTTGAAATCACTTTACTTTTATATTACCATTAAAACTAAGGGCTTTTTAGTTTTTACCCAACAAAAAAAAAAAACGAAAAGGATAATTTTAGGGGCAGATGAAACTAAACTCCATTATGTTGAGTGTTCTATGGTAGCTATAACTTATAGCAATGACTAACATCAGAGCGACCATTTCTTCAGAAAAAAAAGAGATATGTATGAAGGAGTTGTCTGCTACTAGTCTTGTAGACACAGCATTGGCCGGCCTCCTTCATGGAGAAGTCTAAGGAAGGAATTGTCCAATAACCACTAACAGCTTACGGGCTATGGTAAAATTAGTTAGACAGCCCACATATGGTTGTGTTTATGTGCATGATATTGTGTTATATACTTATTTTTAAATAAAATAATAAAGAACAATAGGAGCAAATCAATTCACTCAACAAAGTCTCAAGTTTCAGTGCATACACGCAATGTCCTTGAGAACCTGACCAGTTACCCAGATTCTCAGTGAAACTCGTGACTCCCTTAGTAGTGCATTTATCTGCAATACCTGCCATAATATGCATAAAGAAACATGTAAATATATCTCAACAATAGTGATAACTACAGAATGCAGTAATAACAAGAGACCATTTCCTCAACTGTCACCAATGTTTGTTCTCTTGGAGCAATTATATTGAGAGGTATGGTCATAAATTGTTTCAAAAGAGAAAAAATGATCGTGGAACCAACTCATATTTAAAATCGACATCAAAAGTACACATTCTCTCCTAAACAGACAAAATTACCACAGTATAAACTATTCTCGTCTATGTTCTAAATAACTCATTGTTTTAAAGGCCAAGTATTGCTCGCAACTGAAACAAAAGAAAGGAAGAAATGGCAATTACGGAGGTAGTAATAAATAGGTACCTATTTATTAACTAGATGGATGTGATGATACAAACTGTACGCCTATGGATGGGGGTATATCATGATAAAAGTAGCCAAACTAGTCCACTCTATATATTTATCTGTAATAGGAATAATAATATATGTAAATTTATATTAATATATCAGAAGATGCCAGGTTCCACCTAAAACAGGGGTGGTAAGATAAACTCAACTGATTTGCCATACAATCCTTGCATAACACAACCACTAAAGGGAGAAAATATCAATGTTGACAGTATTATATACTGACATAATGTAAAAGACATCAATATTAATGTCAAAAGTCAAATAAATAAATAAATAAAATCAAAGCACACCAATATACTGGCAACTTGACATTGATACCGAAAATTGAATAATATATATTGGAGACATCTATAGATATCCGATTCCATGAGGTCACCCACTATCCTAATAATCACATTTGACTACATAGTCTAATGGCCAGTTTAAAATGTAAATTCTACATAGTATAATGGCCAGTTTAAAATGTAAATTCTATAACTCATATTTGAATTTTTTTGAATTGCGTTAATGTTATGATCTTAAAATTCAGGCTTTGAGCATTATATGAAAGGACAATACTTGAAATACATAAAAACAAAGTTTTGTGGTCACTAGAATAATACACTAATTTCAACATTTCTGCTATAACTCATAATCAAAGTTCATACATAATAGGCATTGACCAAAAAATAAAATAACCCATTAACAATTGCATAATCAAAGAACTTACAGAGAATGAGAGTAAAGTAATTACCATGGAACACCACAAAAGGTAGAGAATGTGTGGTTGATATGAATGTAGTCGTGAAGGTGAAGATGATGAAGATAATTGGTATAAGTACTGATAATAGAGGCTTCGAAGCCATTGGTTTTGCAGGACAATAAATTAAGCTGTCCTAGCTTACCAACGGTGTGAAACGTTGCAAGAATCAATCTAGGGTTTCGATTCCGGGAACTTTTGGATTTGCAGGAATCGTGGGTCGACAATACTCTGGGATGTTCGCGACAAACATTGAGAGGTAGAGGTAACGACATATAGATATAGATATAAATATAGAGAGAGAAACTAGAGAGAGAAAAGGACGGAATTGTAGTAGATTGGTACGGTCAAAAGCGCCAACTAACATTCATAGGGATGCTGAACGTTTGTCTTACAGTCAGTTGATAATTTCCACTTCCCAGGCACCAACAATGCAACTCTCACTCTCTCACACACACACATATTTCTTGGGTTTAGGTTAGGGTTTACAGTCAAAAATTACTCTGTACTTAAATTTACCATTTACCTAACACCATTTTACCTTAGCAGGTACCCTGAAATTGAAATTAAATGCTCCAAAACAGCTGAAAAACGTTCCTTTCACTTAACCTGAAAGGGCCTAAGAAAAAAATTTATAAAAAAAAATTAAAATACCTAAATGATAAATTGAATAGGGTCAGCAAAATCCAGCTTGAGTTAGACTCCATCAATTAATAAGCTAGGTAGGGTTGAAGTTATTTTAACATTGGATTGTCCTTTGGACCGTTAGGTGTTGCATTTCAAATTAATACAAGTAGCAACCTACCTCTGTGCTTATGTGTTAGGTAGAGGCAATGGGCTACTTAAAAATCATCAAATTAATGTGCTTTGTGTTGATTTTTGTTTCCTCGTATCTACAAAATTATCTTAATTACCGGGGAATATATATATATATATAGATGTATAGATATATATAACAGCATTTGAAAAATCTAAATGCCACACACATACATTGAAAATTTAATGTATTCTTCAGCACTTGCTTACTTCTAGCAATATGATCAATTTGATTAATTTTTTCCCATGAAGACAACTTGGCTGAATGTGTAGTGGATATTTAGGACTAGGAAAATGTCCTCAAGTTGAAGCAAATCATATTTATAGCCGCTTGACTTGTTTGTAACAAAGCAAGCTCTAAAAAACCCCATCAAATGTATACATATTGTGAGACTTTTTCAGTTTTGATTTCATACTTGTAGATATAGGGCCTGCCTGTGGGACTAGTTTATCTAGCCAGACTGGAGAAGATTTACAAATGTAATACATCGTTCCTCGCAAGTGCGAGGTGTATTGAGAAATTACAGGAACTGGACTTGCATTACCTCAAGACTACAGAAAGATGATTCCACCATTGTGAGAGGTTTAGACATATTCATGTAAAAAATAAACGGCAAAACCCAGTGCACAAGGTTCCCATCATTGCAAGGTCTAAGAAGCGTCAGATGTACGGTACTATATATTTTTTCATGTCATTGTCAGAAATATCCACATGCCCTCCTGAAACATTTATGAATTTCACGCTTCCGGCTTCAACCAACGTTTTTAAACCGATCCAATCTTCAGTGTATAGTGTTGTCTGCATGGATTATTGGTAAAAAAAACAAGAAATATGTTAATGTTGGACTTAAATGGACTTGCATGACTAATTAAAGGCATATAAGATGTCTAAATTAAACCGTGACCTTTTCACCGACACTTAGAAAAGTGAGAAATCACTCAAGTTTAAACCTCAAAGGAAGCATTTTCCTTTCATGAGTGTGCTAGTTAAGCTGCAAATGAACCAAGCCGAACTTGAGTTTGTTTGGGCTCAGCTCATTCGTTTGTGGACTCGGCACAGAATCGTGACAAGCTCAACAAGCTGAGCTCGTGCTCGGCTCTTTTTAATATCAGTCGTTAGGACTCGATTTGAGCTCGTGTTCAAGATCATTTTGACTTATTCATGAACTTAGACAAGCTTATACATGCCTATGCTTATGAATGCTTTCATGAGCCTATATGAGCTTAAGTTCACGAACATATACGAGACTACACGAGTTTATGTTCACAAGCCTACACGAGTCGAGCTCAATATTGTTCAGGATTAGCTTGTTTACTAAACGAGCCAAGCTATCGATCTCGAGCTTGGCTCATTTGCTTAACAAGCAAGCCGAGCCCGAGTTGTTCATAAATAGCCCGTTTCATTCGCAACCCTAGTGCTAGTCCTAGAACCAATAAGGAATACACTTGTAGGACAGGTGTTTGTTGGACGATCATGATCAAATTGTTCACAACTAAATATTATTTGCCATTATTATGGCCCACACAACCAACTTTTGGATTTCCTTAGCTTTCTAATGGCCCAGTGTATTCCAAAGTTCGCCAATCAAAAATTACAAATGCTCTAGAACCCAGATGAATGCCTTACTTGTGGTCGATTCTTCCAGGACAATCATTCTGTATCACATCTTTGAGAATGAGCATTAATTTATCACGGGATTTGACAAAATTTATGTTTATCACGGCCATTTTTACAACTCTTTGCAGCAAGAGCACATTTTTTCCGATTTGCTCCATCCATGACATACTGATGGTACCCACGATACAAAAAAACAAGATAGACTCTTTGGAACATTTATTCCCACCTTATGTGGACATCAATGATAAAAATTTTAGAATGCAAATAGTGAGACACCTTAACAATTTTTGTCAAAGCATGAGCTCCTTAATTTCCCAAGAATTTGGAGAAATTTGTTGATATTAAGCAATTTCTATCAAAAGATCTTAAGAAGCCTAATGAAGAATGACACTAACCACAGAGACAGCATTATACAATAAAATGCAAACATTACCTCATTTGCAGGCAAAACAGTGTCCAAAGACCCTTCCCGATAATACCCAAACCAGGAGGTTTCCTTAGGTATCAAAACTGAGTCTTGATCAAACTGATGCAGAATACAGACAAAGAAAGCATCACCAAACTGAAAGCATTTTCCAACTTCAGAGGGAACTATTGAAAATTATATCATTCCTAGTGAGTGCAGAGATGCTGAGCAAACAAAATAGAACTCTTCAACTTACCATGATAAGCACCAAATTCTCCAAGCTAGTGAACCGTTCCTTGTAAATAGAGTGTCTACTATTACTGATTTCATTGTTGAGCTTTGGAAGAAATTTGCTTCCTTGTAAATACTCTTCAATTTCCTGGGAAAATAAATCCTTGTGCTCAGCTCTTATAGTAGGATCAATGTAGTTGTTAATGTCATATATGAAAGGTTGCAACAAGGAATGAAATTATATACATTCACAAATAAATAGCAAGCATGTAGTTTTTACCGGGGCAAGTGTGATGTACCTTTTATTAACACGAGTACGGCAACAAAGAAGTCATCAAATGAAAAGATGAAAAAGTAGAGCATAAACTAACATTTAATCCAGCACAATTGAGTCAATCAACTACATATCGTGAAGTTCTGAGAACAAATTTTTTAGCAACACATCACCTAATAGATCAGCATCTCTAATGATATCATAACTAACTAAAGTAGTTTACTTACAGTTGGAATTTTAATAAAACCCGCAGGTGCCAAGTGTTCCTGCAGTCACATCAAATGAGGTAACAAAACTTTATTTAGTCTGAAACAAGAGAAAAGAGCAAGAAAGAAACAAGACAATGAAACATTGACAAAGAGGAATGAACCTGTCCTTCAGTATGAAATTAAGAATTCAAATGCCAAAATATTTGAAAGAGGGGAGTGATACTACCAGAGAAACTCCACTACTGGAAACGCTTTTTTTTTTACCTCATGCAATTATCGCTCATCCAAAATTGTGGTGAAAAAATTACTTCCCGACTCGAAAATCTGATGGAATATTACAATGTAAAATTATAGATTATAAGAAACCTTAAAAGAGAAATCTTGACCTGTGCAAATTTGCTGTAAACCCCAAATTTCACAAGTATATCCTCCAACATCTTGCACTCCGATTCTTCAGACTACACATCAAAGCAAGACTGCAATTAATAGGAGTGAGTAGAAGAGGAAATTGCACATACACACTAAATAGTAGTTAATTCTTCAATCAAAATCCTTTTTGCATTTTGTCAGTAAAGGTCTTCTAATAAATTGAGTATTTCAAACTTAAATTTACCAAAGCACCAATATAGAATATATTCCTAAAAAAATTTAAGATCCAACCAAGAAATAGATTTTAGTATATATTTTAAACAAAAAATTGATATTGGAGAAATATTTGAAAGGAAATCATGCAGTTGAAGAAGTTATTATAGAGGGCAGGGACTCAATATTTCAAGTGCTTGTAACTATTTAGCACTTGTGTTCTTTTGCCACAAGATGTTGCTTTTCTAGAAATTTAGTTGAAGTTCCAAAGTGATCGCATTTTCGTCAGCAATTTTTTCAAAATAAAATTTGCCACTAGATCTTGCTTTTCTAGAAATTTAGTTGAAGTTCTGGAGTGACTGAGAGCATTTCGATCGTCAATTTCTTCAAAATAATTGTATGCCATTCAATTACTTGTGGCAAGCTAGATCTTGTGGCAAAGGAATGCAATTGCTTTGTACTCCTTTTGAGTGTTACAGTGGAACTGAATATCAGGATGTTTTTTGGTGAAGCAACATTAAAGACACATCAAAATTTACGCAAAGTAGATAAACCTCATGAAGAGGCATTGAATCCTTGGGATGCAAATTAAATTAACTTTGATATTCTTCAAAGCAACATATCCATGATTTATACAAGAAACCTCAATCCACCAGCTAAAATGGTGATTATTGGATACCAGCATTTCCAAACACCATGGCAAATACTAGTTTAATCTTATTACTTAATATAAAACATTAATTGATTGTGAAGGGAAAGCTACGGATCATGATAACAAAAAGAACATGGCATTATACAGAAATTTAAAACGAAAGGCACTTGAATTACCAATAAAATTAAGGCCAAGACAGACTTCAGGTTAATGGATTCGAAAGAGAAAAAGGGGTGATGAATGCATATGGTTTAAAGAGATTAGTATAAGCTACAATTAATATATGATAAAATAAAAAAGGGATAGCCCAGTGCACGAGGCTGCCACCATTACGGGGTCTAGGGAAGGTCAAATGTACACAACCTTATCTTCGCATTTAGAGAGGTTGTTCCCTTGATCCAAACCCGTGACCTTCAGGTCACAATGGAGCAACCTTACCGTGGCACAAAAGCCCATCCTCTTAATATATGATAAAATGTGAAAGATAGTTACTATTTGTTAACTAGTTGAAACTCACACACCCCTTTACCCCTATGGGGACTTGAATCCTTAAGATTATATTTGGAAGGTGAGGAAATACCACTAGGCTACAGTGGTTGGTTGAAAGATAATTACTTCAGTGGTATGATAATGAATATTATGCTTCAGCCCTTTACTTTACCAACTTCTTTTGTCCGTCTTTACATGATCAATGATTTACATTATGGTTCTATTCCATATAAGTCAAGGATTTGGTTTTCTCAGTAGTAAGTTGAGATGCTGAAACTCATTTTCCCCTCTCAAGTATGCAACAAGATGAACAAGGCTTCTGCTTCTTTTTCATTTCGCAACACTTGAATTCTCATACATGTATTAAGACTTTGTTACGTTCAATTTAAATCATAATTCTTCCCCTGAAAAGGAAGCACTTACACAAGGAGGAGCAGCTACCCCAGCATGAGGACCTCCTAATGATATGAAATTCTTCACCTGTTTCAAATAAAAATAAAACTTAAATAAAATTGAATTGCGTATGTTGATAGAGAATCAGCATGGTGCCACATAATGAGAGTACTAGAAGAGAAAAATGAACAACAATGAAGACTAGGAAACCAATAGATGTATATGAACTCTTATACCCTGGAAGAGCACACGGTTTTGGATAGAGCAACCACGTTGATCCTCTGTATATAGATTTTCTAAAGTTGTTTGATCTCTACGGTTTATTACCAACGATCACAACATGAAAGAGAGCACGGAAAGCCTCCACACTTCTATTCTTTGGGGCACATTTTACTAAGTGAAAGCAAAAGGTGCTTTGACCTCGTTACCTGCATATTAACTGGAGGCATACCTCATAAACAAAGATTTTTCAAAATTGGCAAGAACCTTATGATTGTTCTTGTTATTTTTATCCACTACAAGTGAGCAATATTTGTATTATTCAAGAGTTTATGAGCTACCAAAATTTTTATTTTCTACAAGAGGGAGCAATTCAATAAAGATCATTCCTCCGTTGATTCAAAATCCAATTAACGAATTTTGTATTGCACCTCCACAATCTACTTAATCTCACATTTTTCTTCACCTGATTCCCTCTCTCATCTAAATCTCCTCATGTTTGGATTTTAAATCAACTCTTTTTAAAGATTGATTATCTGAGAGAGGATAGATTTCCTTAAGCTGTCCAAATTTGCAATGTCTCAATATTGTAAGTTCATAACCTAAAAATAATTTGTCCTGAAGAATTTCTTCATCTTGTTGTTTTATACTCTTTTTCAAAAGTCTACTTCTTGATATGATAGGAAGCTCCTAGAGCCATTAACAGAGTAACAGAGACTTAATCACCACCATGTAAAAGTCCATCATTTGTTGATACTAATAAGATGGAATAATGTGCTATAAGCATTATCCATATCTGGATGCATTAAAAGTTAGGATCTACGGTCAAACAGGGGGTGGCATTGTTCAAGGAAAAACATTCAATTTAAAAGTGATTAGTGAAGTAGCAAGTTCAGAATTGATGATTATGTGAAGGATTATCAAATAAAAATACTATATCAGAGTTCTTACAGGAGGTGCTCCGTCACAAAACTCAACCACCCCTCGACCTACCAAGTTACCCTGCAAAACAGTTAAATGTTCACCAATATGCACCAATCATAAAAACAACACAAATATTGAAGTGAGAAACAATTTGATAAAATCATTAGAAGGGAAAATAATTGAACTAGAATGAAACGATCACTCGGGAGTGCAAATGAGAAAACAAAAGCCCCCAAAATTTTGCACAATCCTCCATCCTTCACCAAGCAACTTGTCTGAGTACTAAAATGACTGTTCTCTGATTGTGCAGCTAAGGGATATAGCACCTCATTGTGATAGCAAATCATAGTAAGATGCTGTAAGCTTTCGCTATTAGTTACTGTTAAGGAAGTTTGAGGCATCAAACCATAATTGGAAGAATCCTATTTTTTTTATTTTAGGGAAAGAGAATAATAGGAAGAATCCGAGTCTAGAAATTTTTTAGCCAACAAAGTCCCTGTATAAAAGGAACGTTTGTTTTAATAAATACTACAGACAAAACTTGCATTTAGGACAAATAAGATCTCTATAGAAAAGCTACTATTCAATTACATTTCAATTGCTCTCAAAGTCAAGTATTAAATCCCAATGAGAATTTCATTAAGGTACTAAGTTCTCTTCAACAAAAGAATTTTTAAAAGAATACCTTGAACATATCTACAAATAGACCAAACTGCCTCACATGATTCCAATCTTCAAAAGAATAAAATATTTACATTTAACCCTGTATTGAATCTTCTAGTCTCGCATCATACGTCCTGAGTTGGTGGCGACTTGGCCAGGGACATTCCTTTAATATTTTCTGGTATTGTTATATTTTAAAGCCCAGATAAATAAATTACCATTTACTTTTGCTGATACTACGTTGTTACCCTTTCTCTTCCTTTACTATATCTCTCTCATTTTTACTCTAGTTTGCAATATTTATATCATTGTATTTCTTTTCATAGTAGAAAAAAAATTTTTTTAGATGCAACACTAGCCATTTTAAATAACACTCAATCACAACGGAGTATTCAACCTAGTATATAATCCCTAATATGTATTACAAATATTTGTGGATTTTGACAAAATTGGAATCGGTTGAAGGCAATAAGTAAAACTGCTTGAAAAAAAATGGTCATCTCTGGCACATTTCCATTAGAAAACCTTGAGCTACCAAAAAATATAAATAATGTAGCTTCTTCCATAAATGCTAATATTCCCATAACAACCAAAACTAAAAAATGAGCTAGTAGGGCAAATAAGGTCCTCAAGGTGGGCTTTCAAAAAATAATAGCTAGCAGTTAAATTGCACTTGATGAAATAAAGTGAAATATCAAAAATTGAAAACCCTTCTTTGTCACCTGAGAAATTGCGACTATGTTGTAACCATCACTGAGTTCACTAATGTTCTTGACCTGCAAATCGAAAAAAGTAACTAGTAAGTAAAAAAAAAAAAAACCAAACTTCAAATGCCAGGCCAGTGAAAAGCAAACACATCTCTTGACAGTTTTACCACCTTTTCGCAAGCAATTGCTGTCTGCAAAAATGCGACACAAGAAGTTTGTTAAGAATACAAGTCAAATATGAATAATGAGACATCATAATTGACAAATCTCCTTGGCACTAACAAGAAAAAGTCACCTGATTCATAACGGGCATAAACCAGGAATCCAATACTCCATTTCCAATTTCTCTACATGTAGCCAAAAAAAATCAAATGATTACATCCAGTTATTAACCCACACTATTACGTGTTCACTCAAAAAGAACAAATAAATGAGGAAAATTATGGGAAAAATTAATGAAACTAAACTCCATTTCTGTAGGTTCCTGTTGGGAAATGAGGAGACCAAAGCTTCCTACACTGAATGTGGAACCCAATTGAGTGTATCTCGTTCCAAATATCATTACTCAAAAAAGCTTATATAATAACGGGACATCAACAAATATGACAAAAATTATTCTTCAACCGAGTGGGTCGCTCACAAGGACTTGTGGGTCCCACAAGCCAATCTGGCTTACTCAAATTAGACTTGTATAGCATTGACCTAATACATTTACTAAGTGGTAAGAACATACATGCAATATCCTTGAGAACTGGACCAGTTTATGAGTTTCTGAGTGAAATTTGAGACTTTAACACTGCTGCACTCATCTGAAATACCTGCCATAATATCCAAAAAAGAAAAAAGGAAGGTAAATATATGTCTACAAGGTAGGCTGATAGCTGCTAAATTGCAAAATATCAAAACTCTTTTATTCAATGCCTCTCGTGAAATATTATACTACGTATTACTTGTAAAATATGCATGGTAAGGAAGCCATATTCGAAAGAGACCCAGTGAAAATAAGCTCAAGTCATGTGTGACCAAGTGAAAATAAGCTCAAGTTATGTGTTAGGCATTCCTCAGATATAACAACCATCATCAACCAACTATAGTAATATTGGGAAATGACAAAATGGGAAAGACAGCAAAATTAGTGAATATCTGTTTTTTATGTGAAAAAAAGAAGAAGAATATGAATTAAAGAACCGAAGCATATTATAAAAGTAGTACCATGTTGCTTTTTAATTGTGCACCTCGTATACGATTAAAAAGGGACGGAGGTAGTACTTCATATGATATAGGGACTGCAACGCGGGCGGGTTAGGCGGGCTTGTTAGCCCAGGCTCAAATCGAAATTAGAAAAATATTGCCTAAGCCCACAAAATTTCAAATTGGGCTCGGTTTATTTTGGATTGGGCCCGCCGAAGTTACAACCCCAATATTATGATATCAATGTTAAAGAAAATGAACAGTGAAAAAATATGGTAGTTTACACTCTGAACTATAGTACTTTTGCATAAGACCCCCTTCGGTCACTGCGCCGTTTGAAATGAAACGGTAGAAGATCACATGCAACTCACGTGGTCTGAAACTATGCCAAATGACTAAAATTACCTTAATTTTCCCAACCGACTGACACCCGAAACTCTTAATCGCAAAAAATCAATTTCACTCCGCCCAATTATTCGTTCATTGCTTCTTCTTTTTCCCTGATACTCTGATTTCAAAAACAAAAATCAACACTATCACATACAAACCTTAATCCCAGCATTTGCATATTGTTGTTTGAATTTATTAATTTGTCCTGAACTTTCAATCACCGAATACAGTGATGGCGACGGCGGTTCTACCACTATCGGCGCAAACCAGTCCAGTGACATCAGACGCAGACGGCGGTGCATGAGCCGGTAGGGTTCACCTATACACGAAAGAAAAAATTTACGATTTCTTCAACCGCGCAAGTCGTGTCGGTTAGGGTTTGTCGATTAGGGTTTGTTAGGTTGAGGCTTTGATCGGTTTAATGTTGCGTCGGCGCCGGAGTCGGGAGTTTTTGTAATCGGAATCTGACATGAAACAGAGAGAATTAGAGAGAGGAATTTATGGAGGCGGTTGGAGATGGTTGTGGTGAAGGCTAGGGCATAGAGAGATTTTCTGCTGGTGGGGGCGACGGCGGTGGTGGTGGAGAGAGTGTAATATGTGTTTTTTAATTCGGAGGGCAAAATCGTCTTTTTGTTCATCTGTTAAGAGGCTCATGTGTACCGTATTTAACTATTTATCAAAGTTGAGGGAAGATTTGATTTTTTTTTTTTTTTTTTTTTTCAATTTTGAACCACATATCAAATGGCCCATTTTCTATTTTTATTATAGAAATTAATATTTAGATATAATAAATCCTTAGAATGTGGATTCTTTTTTTCTTTTGAAAAGGAAAAGGCTATGACCACAGTAGTATCCATAAACTCTATTGCTTTTTGATACTTCCCATAATAGTTGTATATTTTTTCTTTTTAGATTATTCCAAAATACTTGTTCATTTATTAAATTTTAACAACATATTTTATATCTTTTCATAAAGACTCTTAAAATTTTAAAAAATTTCAAACTTGAATATATATATATTTAATTTTGTAATTTTTGAGAAAATAACGCAATAATTACATGTCTCCTTAAAAAGTTCTAATCTCCTAAGAGACATTTAATCTGAGACGAAGGGAGTATTAAAATTATGCAGGTTTATACAGGTAAATATTTTTTTTTTTTAAATATAATTTATAACAAGCATGTCACATAGTCCAATCAATTTTTCATTATCTTTAATTATTTTTTGACAAATTCTGATTAAATATATATTAATATATAAATAAAATTGACATAAAACTAACTTATTTAGTTACATATCAACTGATTATTTGAAACCGATGATTGATATAATAATTTTTAGGTTGAATTTCTTTGATGAACAAGTGGGGTCCATGTTTGAATCCCATTTGTTTTACTCAAAGAATGGTATCATTCTTTTTCTTTTCTTTTCTTTTTTAAAGGGTATTTTGACTTGGCCTTTCATGGCAGGGGCATTTTAACATGAATAACTCAAAAATGATTGTTAGGCTCATTTGCTTGTCTGGTCTAAGATTTTTATTTTTTAATATAGTGGATAGATTTTACATTTGAATTTATCATTTACATCAAAGGAATAAAAAAAATCCTTAAACTAGAAAAATTCATTTGAGAAAATAGCTAACAATCATTATTCTAATTTTTTTTTTAAATTTAATTTATTACTTAATTCTAAATAGATTAAACATTTTTAATTAAATTTGTTTAATGAGGCAATTTGAATATAAATAAAAAGGGTAAACGCAGCTTAAGGTAAAAATATTTCTTTTTAATTAACACTTAATAACTTTATTACTTAAAATTCAACTCTTTAAATTTTTAATTTTATTAAACACTACCTAAATCGTTTTATTTTGATTTTCTTAAACTGGAGAGGTGAGCTAAACGACTGTTATTACTTCAACTTAAGACAAGTAAACACAAGAAGCACAAGGACGTTGCTTTTAAAAATGAATCAAAGAATTAAAACCACATGAGAAAAAAAAAAAAATTAAAAATTAAAAACAACAAAACATAAAACATATACCATGCGATCAAAAACCTGTATGCAAATTATTTAATAAAAAAGAAAAAGCATTTTAGCACAAAAAAATAAAATAAAATGATGCTAACACGAACAATAGACTAGCTAGTCTCATACCTCCTCAATCTTTTGAATGAATTAATAATGGGCATTGAAAATATAAATAAATAAATATATACAAATAATTAACTAATTAATAAAGGAAAAACTGATAAACAATCAAAGAACTAACAAAGAATAAGAAGATTGATTACCATGGAACACCACGAAAGGTAGAGAATTTGTGGTTGCTATGGCACTCATCATGATTATGAAGACGATGAAAGATATAGTTTGTAGTAGTGTTACTGTTTTTGCAGCCATTGTTTTGGTCAATAAAATATATATTAAGATGTCTTACCACAATGTGGTAGTTGCAGAGACGGAATGAAGAGAATGAAAAGGCTAGACACACACATTCACACACACACAGTTTGACATATATATATATATATGTGTATAGGGAAACTAGAGAGTAGAGACAGAATAATGGATTGATACGGTTAAGTGCGGGCTACGACGTCTATGTAAAAAATACTCCGTACAAAAGAAGAAAAAAAGGGTCAAAACATAAAATAAAATAAAAAATAATATTATTATTAAAAAAAAAAAAAACATCATTCTTGGTACTGAAATTAAGAATTTAGTGTAGAATTATTGATGTCATGTGGTTGATGCAATCAATCAATTACTATATATTATTACATAAATAGAAGTAAAGTTACTTCAATAGGTCTCATTACTATTTATTATTACATTTAATCACGTGTCATTAATATTTTGAGAATAATTTATAATTATAATTATATTTTGAAAGACTGAAAATTTATAGGTCATATTAAAATGTTGTTATCTATTAAAATAATTTTAATATGAAAAATCAAATTAAAATATATCTAAATAAAATCTTAATAGCTCGTCAAACATGACTGTATACATCTAATCAAATCCTTTTATTTAAGAAATAACAGCCAAAACACTATTCAAGTTTTTTTCATCATCTTTTATTGGAAGCTCCATTTTTATTTTTAATTTATTCCATTTTTTGTTTCTATTATACTATTCTAACCTTTCTCTGGCTATTCTTCTGTATTTATTTGTAATGCCATTGAACCATTTATTCTCTTTTTTAACAGCTTTAATTTTGCTCATTGTTTTTACGTACGAACACAAAACTCATCTTTATGTGCTTATCTCTATTTAATGTAGGACGAAACACCAAAAAAAAGCCTCTAATTTTATTTTTCTCAACGTGCACAAGTTAAATGGCTTTGGGACCCCGCTTTACATGATCAAATTAAGAGATATTGTTTTCATTCAAAGTTTAATTTTTGATATTTGTACAGAATTTTAAGGATTTGTCTTTTCGGTCCTTAGTCAGAGTAAGTAGACATGACAATGAGTTGCTCACAGGAACGCATCAATGTGACTTTTAAAAATTTTGTTATTATACATTGCTATATAATTGGGGGGGAAAAAATAGTAATATATAACAGTAAAAATAAAAATAAAAAATTTCCTTGGGTCCGTCCCGGAGGCAATGATCATACTACTCGGCTTCTTCTGGGTCCCCTACTTTTGACCTTTTCCCGGGAAATTTAAGCAAATGAATGAATATGTACAAAGATGGCCTGAGATAGGCAACAGAAGGATGGGCCTTTCGGCCCAATAGGAAAGGTGAAAGACCTTATCCAAGGAGCCTTAAATTTGGCCCAATGAACTGTACAAAACAATGCAAGGCCCAATAGAAAGGTGAAAGACCTTATCCAAGGAGGCTTGAATCTGGACCAATGGTCTGTACAACACAATCTAAGGCCCAAATAAAGACCCAGATCATTCAAAAGATGCAACCGTTGCAACTGAATGTGCAGGGTACACATATACATTGAAATCCCATCAAATTATATATATATATATACATATATTGTGAACTTTGCAATTTTGATTTCATACTAGTTGATACAGTGCCTGCCTGTGGAACAAGTTACCGAGCCGGATTTGAGAAGATCGATCATAAAACATTAATTGTTGAGAGAAACTTAAAAGTTATTTTTGAACAAATAATAACTCCCACAGATTTTGAAAACAACCATTTGGAAAAAGTTTGATGCCTTCTTTTGTGCAATCAATATATCTATTTAAATCACATATTGTTATGGATAATTTGTTAATTACCATACCTAAGAAAAAGATTATATTAATGATGAACAGTAATAACATGAATAATTGACTAGAAGCTAGTCTTTATCATTCACACAACGAAGATATATAATAGTTCCAAACCAACATAATACATACCCTTAAACGTTTACACAATAATGCATGCAATAATAATACAAACAAGATGCATACACTTAAACGTTTACACAATAATACAGACAATAATAATACAAACAAGATAAATAAATTCCCATTTATTTAGTCACTGGTTTACACGGAAATGGTACTAGTACTTGCATTACCTTAAGAGTATGCAGCAGATTCAGGTCTATCCTAAATTTCAGATTGATGAGGACGATGATTCTACCATTGAGAGTGTTACAGACCCGTTTAAGTATGGTACAATATATTTTATTATGTCACTGTCAGAAATCTCTACATGCCGTCCTGACACATTTACGAATTGAACCTTTCCGGCTTCAACCAAGGTTTTCAAACCGATCCAATTTTCTTTGTACAGCATTGTCTTCGCGGAAGAAGATTCACATAAAAAATAAAAATAAATAATAAAAAAAAAGGAACAAGAGAATACAGAATTAAGGTTGGACTTGAATTGAGTTTTGTTGGCATATATAATTAGACATATAAATTAAAACCGGACCTTATAAAATGCAAGCATGCATATATACTTACCTCATTTGCTGGCAAAACAGTACTGTTAGCCCAACCCGGCCCTTCTGGATAAAACCCAAACCAGGAGGTTTCCTTAGGTACCAAAACTTCGTCTTGATCACACTGATATATATATATATATATATATATATATGCAGAATACAGACATAAAAGGAGGCATCATCACTGCTAAACTGAAAACATTTTCTAACTCCAAACACAAGTATTGAAAATTAAATACAAGTACTCTTCAACGTAATAGTACGTGCGTACCATGATAAGCACCAAATTATCCAAGCTAGCAAACCGTTCCTTGTACGCAGAGTTTCTACAAATAGCGAGTTCATTGTTGAGCTTTGGAAGAAACTCACTTCCTCGTAAATAATCAGGAATATCCTGGGAAATTAAAAAGAAATCCCTGTGTTTTCAGCTCTAGCTTATAGTTGCCAGAAGGATCATATCAATGTATGTATAATGTAGTACACGTTGTTGATGTCACATATATATATATATATATATATATATATATATATATATATGAAACGTTGCAATAAGGAATGAAAATTATGTGTGTGTATAGCAGGCCATGTAGAGTTAATAACAGGGCAAGCTGTGATGTAACATATTTAATTTAAGCACGACTGAGTCAATGGACTATGCATATCATGAATCATGATCAAGTTTTGGGGACAAATTTTTAGCAACATTTCCACCTAAAAAACAATTTTAATTACTTACATCTGGAATTTTAATATAACCCGCAGGTGCCAAGTGTTCCTGCAATATATATATCACCATCAAATGTTATTTAGTCTGCCAAACCACGAGAAAACGGCAAGAAATTAAGAAACAACACAATGAAATCGTGACAAACAGCTAGGAATGAAAAAAATTATTTCTCATCCAAAAAAAAGAAAAAAATTGTGGTGAAAAATATTTCCCATATCGAAAATCTGATTGAATGTCCGTTGCAATGTAAATTAATATTAATATAAGAAACCTTAAAAAGAGAAATCTTGACCTGTACAAATTGGCTGTAAACCCCAAGTTGTTCGATTAAGGTGTCCAATTTCGAGCACACCTCCGGTTCAGACTGCAGAAATATCAAAGCAAGACTGCACAATTAATAGGGGTGCATGTGTAGAAGAGGAAATTGCGCGCGCGCACACACACACACACAAACCAAATAGTAATTAATGCTTCAATCAAAATATTTTTTACATTTTGTCCATAAAGTTCTTCTAATTAATAGACTATTTCAAACTTAAATTTTACCACAGAACCAATATAGAATATGTTCCTAAATAATTTAAGATCTGACAATAAAGATTTTAGCATATAGTTTGAAAAAAAAAAAAAAAAAAAAACTGAATTAGAGAAATAGTTGAAAAAAAGAAATTTGCATGCATTAAGACAAGAAGCACTTACACAAGGAGGAGAAGCTACCCCAGCTTGAGGACCTGCAAATGATACGTAATTCTTCACCTGTTTCAATTTTTTTAAAAAAAAGTTACATAAAATTGAATTGCATATGTTGACAGAAAACAGAAAATCAGTGGTGCCACAGAATAAGGAGATCGAGTACTAGAACGTAAAAATGGACAAGAAAAAGACAAGGAAAGTAGTAGATGTACATTTATGAAGTGTTCTAACCCGAAGTGTCTGAATACGGGTATACATACTAGATGAGCTACGCCACTCTACCGATTAGGCCACTAATTAAGTAACACCTGTTTTTCTAGAATTCTTTGATCTCTATGGTTTATTTACCAACGTTCAGAACATGATCAAAGAGAGCAAAGCATGCCAACGCAAGACCTATAAATCTCCTGTTTTTGGATTTTAAATCAACTTCTTCAAAGATTGACCATCTGAATAAAATTCCTTGAAGCTGTCTAAATTTGCAATGTCTCAATATATATTCTAAGTTCATAACCTTACGAGTGTACGTTTGTACTCAATAATTTCCTTATCTGTTCTACTTTGTTTTGTTCAAAAGTAGTCTAGTTCTTGAAATGATTTGGAGCTCCTATGGCCTATTATTAACTGGCTAACAAACACTTGGCTCCGATAGTAAAATATTTTTCGATTTTTTTTTTTTTTTTTTGATGTTTGATTGTAGTAAAATATTCACGAAGAAAAAAAATATTAAAATCTAGTAAAAATAACTTATTTTTCAATTTTCGACAAATTATTTTATATATCTCATTTGATGGATTCGATTTTAACCTCCGCCTAAACCTTTACCGGACACTAAAAAATAAAAATAAAAATAAATATATATATATTTTACATGAACAAAGAAACGTCCAACCAAACCAATACTTGAAATGATTTTGTTTGTTCAAAAGTAGTTTAGTTCTTGAAATGCTTTAAGCATCATCCATATTGGATGCAATGATAAAACTAAATCAGAGTTTGTAAATAATGAATTCTCACAGGAGGTGCTTCGTCACAAAACTCAATAAGTCCTCGAGCTACCATGTTACCCTGCAAAACAGTTAAATGTACAAATTATAAAACCAACACAAATATTTATAGTTTGATAAAATCATTAGAAGGGGATGAAAAAAAAATGAAACTGTATATATATAATCCGTTAGGAAATTAAATTATACTTGATGAAATGAAGTAAAATTAAAATAAAAATTTGCAACAACACTTCCTTGTCACCTGAGAAATTGCAACTATGTTGTAACCGTCATTGAGTTCACTCATGCTCTTGACCTGTAAATTAAAGAAATTAAGTACTAGTTGAATTAGAAAATCCGAACTTGTAATGCCAAACCAACGAAAATAAAGCAAACACATTTCTTGACAGTTTTACTACCTTTTCACAGGCAATTGTCGTCTGCAAAAACATTATGCAACACAAGAAGTGTGTTAATTAAGAATTAATTCCAGTAAATCATAAATCATGAGGCATATATATATATATATATATATATATATCATAATTGACAACTTTCCTTGCACTAAAAGAAAAAAATCACCTGATTCATAAGGGGCATATAGATGGAACTGTTGTATCCATCTCCAATTTCTCTAAATGTGAGCCAAAAAATCAAATTACATTCAGTAATCAACCAAAAATATTAAGGGCTCACTCAAAACGAACAAATAAATGAGAAAATTAATTATGCAATAAGAGAAAATCAATTGAAAGCAGTAAAAAAGTCATATAGTGTGTGTGTATGTATATTACTCTTTCTAACCCTCTAACATTCCATTTTAAAAGAGAAGATATATCACCAGACCACATGTCCACAGCCTTGATGCTTATAAAACAATGAGACATTAATAATGTAACAAAAATTATGAACCAAGTCACATGGTAAATTCTACCATAAGAGATTAGGTTTATACATACTCTACTTTTATATCTTTTCGCCTCAAAATAATTATCCACCTTTTTATTTTTCGTTGTCCCATTTAAAAGGTTAAAGTATTATTTTTTATAACATTACCAATTTAACCTTTTAAAATTATAAAAAGTAAATTATTACATCCATATCGACCAGTGGATAGATTTGATAATCAATCACTATCAATGCAATATATAAATAAAAAAGAGGATACACGCACTCCATTTTTCTACACTTGCACTCCACTTGCTTTTATCTTCTAAATAAAATGACAAAAAGATCATTAAATTTATTAATGCACCATTTCTTATTTTAAAATACCAGAGTTATCCTTTATACAGGTATAAACTTAAAAAAAAAAAATTACTTTATCTATTTACTTTAATACTTTTTTTTCTTTCTTACTTTCTTTTTTATTTTTATTTTTTATTTATGCCGTGGAGGGAAGAGATGGTAGAGGGGCCTTGTTAAAAGATATAATTTATTCAATAGCAGTAATTTTTTTTTATTTTATGTACTATACTTTTTCTGTTTTGTGTACTATATTTTTTAATATAAAATTGTCAAAAAAGATAATTTATTCAACACAGATAATTTATTCAATAGAGATTAGTTGTTGTTTTTTTTTTTTTTTTTTTTTTTTTTTCAAAAGAGAAAATTTATTAAATTGAGATAACTATTTATTTTTGGTTCTTTGTTGTTTTGTATTTTTGAGTTTTGTCAAAATAGATATTATTCGAGAGAACCTTTTTTGTCCCTTTTTTTTTTTTAAACACTTTCAAATCAGATAATTTATATATATATATATATTGGGTTTGTTGCTGTCAAAGGGACCGAAAATATTAAAGATGAGAGAGAGAATGAGAGACCAATCATATTAAGAAGGCTAGTTGTATAATTTGAAAATAAACAATTATGGAGTATTCATTTGTCAAGTTAAGGGTAGAAGAGTTATTTAATTTTAAATTGAAGTGCAAATGTAAGAAAGTGAAATACAACTATCATTACATTAAAAATAATAATAATAATTAAATACTAAAACTTATCTTTTTAAAAAAATTAGATGGGAGACATTTATTTTGAAATGTAAAATTATAACGTACATGCAATATCCTTCAGAACCGGACCAATTAGTGAGTTTCTGAGTTATAATTGAGACTTTATCAGTGCAATTATCTGCAATACCTGCCATAATTTTCACAAAAAAGGGTAAATATATATATATATATAAATAATTCGGACCATAGATTCACAGTTTCCATGAAAAAATTGAGTAAACTAAAGCATTATAGAAGTAATTGATATCATTGTCAAAGCATATGAACAGTTTACAATTGAAATTAGATATATAATACTGTATATGTTTATATGATCCATGACTTCATCCATTCTTGTAATGACCGACATTTCTAATTTCATAATCAAATAGCCCATTCGAATGCAATTTTTGCTTTTTGAAATTAACTACGCTGGTCTTTACAATTAAAATTTTATAAAATTTATTTATATGGTCGGTCAAACTTTTATTTTATTTTATTTTTTTAGTCCTGTACAAAATTTGACCAACTCTTATAATTTTATTTAAGAATATTATCATATAGTGGGGCATTTTAAATATATCTAGAACTCGTTTTACCCATATTTAAATATGTTAGAGTTAGAGTTAGACTGAAGCGGCGAGCTGAAGGGATAGCAAATCAGTCCCATCTCAATTCTTCCAACGATTGCATATCACTTCAACTTTTCTCTTCGGTCCAAAGCATCAGTATGATTAATTCTTTAAATATGAGTAACATAATGATGTGAAAGGTTCACTACTTTTCGTGTTGAAAATATATTTAGGCAATGAAAGAACTCAGAACAGGCGGGACGGACTCAGAATATTAGGCGAAGGGAAAGAATAATTTTTTAAAATAATTTTAGAGGAACAATAGTAATATTTTATGAATATATAGTGAAATAAAGAAAAAATAGTAAGGTACTTTAGTAAAAAAAAAAAAAAAAATTCAGGGGGCATATAAGTCCGTCCCTGAAGACAGGATATATAAGAGTATATTTGGCAATTGATTTTATTTTGTGTTTATGTTTTTATTTGAAACACAAATAACGTATATGTTTTTGTTGTAAAGTATGTTTAATAGTGATTGGCAATATAATGTAAAATTTGTTACAAAATTTTTGTAAACAAAAACATATATAATAAAAAAGTACATATTACAAGATTGATAAAAATAAAAATAAAAAATTTAAAGTATTGCAAGATTGCCACCGTGTTTTTGTTACCGTGTAAAAATTGTTAGGACATATCAATTTAGTGTTTTTAATTTGTGCATTGATCTTTTTAGTAATAAACACGTTACTATTCAAATCACAATAAAAAATTTTAGTGTTTTGCCTCGCTACCATACACCACCTGCAACACAAATTAAGAAACAAAAATGATTGCAAACAAAATTGTAAGAGGATTGCTTTTGAAAATGAATCAAAAAATTAAATATTAAAGCTTATATATAAGGAAAAAAATACTCTGAAAACAACAAAACATAAACACATACAATGTGAGCAAAAATGGTTATAACCCTTAAGGCCCCGTTTAGCATGCGTTTTATTTTTGCTTTTTTTATTTTTGAGTTATTACAATGTCGATTTTAGTAACAAAAACATGTTTGGTATGGCCAGTGCTAAAACACTTCATGAATACTAGCCCAAAATTAAAATACCAAAAAGTTATTTTTTTTTTATTTTGACAATTGTTTATGGCTCAAAACCATACACACGGGTCAAAAACAAAACGTCTAAAATATTGTTTTCAAACGTACTTTCAATTTTTTTTTCAAAACACTCCTACAACAAAAATACTCTTTCTGTTTTAACCAAAAATAAAATACCTAAAACAAATCGCATGCCAAACGAGTTAGCGACATGCACAAGTACACAAACTTTTTAATGCAAAAGAAAAAGCATTTTAATTGAAAAAACAAAATAAAAAGTGAAGCACAATGCTCCCACGAAAACAATAAACTAGCTGGTCTCATACCTCCTCAAACTCTTTAATGAATGGTGATTAATTAGTTATCTAACTAACTAAACTTCATCCAAAAAACAAAAAGAAGCGTAAGGGCCATTGAAATTAAATATAAATATAAATATAAATATAAATTACTAATAAAGTACATGCATGCAACTGATCATTAATCAAAGAATGTACTGGGAAAGAATAAGAAGTTGACTACCATGGAACACCACAAAAGGTAGAGAATTTGTGGTTGCTACGACACTCATCATGATTATGAAGATGATGAAAGAAGTAGTTGCAGCCATTGTTTTGGAGAATAAATATATTAGGGTGTACTTGCAACAATACGAGACTTGTAGGGAGGAATGCAGAGAATGAAGAAGGGATACATCTATATATATATAGAGGGAAGCTGGAGAGAGAAACTAGAGAGAGAATAATGAATTGATACGGTTAGGTTGGAGGTACGTGGCCTATTTTTTAATAAAAATTAAAACGTTTATTACACTATAATAAGATGAAACAAGATAGGTGATACCATGTTATTAATATTATTAGTTAATTATATCTATTTACACTAATAAAATCTCATGATAAATATTAATTTCATTTTTAAGAAAAATCGAATAATTTTTCAAACCATCTATGTAATTATGACAAATGAGATACGTGTAATTTATTCTTTAAAATTTAATATATCTACACACAAACACACTTAAAATATGTAATAATGAAGGAAAACATGTGGAAGTGCGCATCATAAATGTGTTAAGAAATTAAAATATTAGTTAATTATATCTATTTACACTAATAAAATCTCATGATAAATGTTAATGTCATTTTTAAGAAAAATCGAATAATTTTTCAAACCATCTATGTAATTATGACAAATAAGATACTTGTAATTTACTCTTTAAAATTTAATATATCTACACACAAACACATTTAAAATATGTAATAATGAAGGAAACATGTGGAAGTGCGCAATATAAATGTGTTAAGAAATTAAAATGAGAGTTACGCGTGTGTATGTTTAATATAACTTATAGGAGTATATGGGTAGGTGTGTGTCATGCGTAGGTAGGTGGTGTAAGAAAATGGTGTAAAATGTGAAAGAAAGACAGCGTGTACATAGTCAGTGCATGGGTGAAAGAAAAATGTGTAGCGCCAATGAAGGTGTGCTTCTCTGCACTTGTTTACCATACTTGGGAGGAAAGGAATGAAAAGATCTTCAAGAAGAAAAGATCCTCTCAGAGGATAGTACTCGCTCGAGTTTGTTCCACCATCACTGCAATCCTTAAGCTTGGTTTCCTCTAAGATTGTCCCACTTCTAGAAGAATACTTTATGAATGGAACATCTCCCCCTCATGCTGTCGACCTCCACCTCGTCCTCCAGACTGAATTTTGCCGACAAATTCACCGAAATACATGCCCTAATCAACACCAGATTGTAAGGCAAATAACATCCATTAACGGCTTTTCAGTCCGTTAATTCAGGTTATTAGCTGTTGTTCCGTATTGGGCCATTACATGGGCCTGGTCACTAGGTTTGCCCATCATTGGGCTGTTTCCCTAAAAGGGCTGTTTGCCTAATTGGCCCATATTGTATTTATTATTTTTTGTTACTTCAATGAAATTGCTTTAAATTCCAAAAAAAAAAGTCAATGATGGAACAGTGTAAATGAAGAAAACATAATTTGATATATGGTTACAAAAGTCAAAAAAGACACTTAAAACACTGAGGAGGCCCGAAGTGACATGGGCCAGATATGACCCGCGAACACGACATCCGGTCCGTGCAGATGGGTCAAGCCCATAGAGAGACACTGCCATATGGGCCGAACGCGAATAGCCCATCAAAGATGACCAAAAGCTCACAGAGGAACGGGCCCAGATCTAGCAGTCCATTAATGTTTGTAAGTATCTATAAATAGGAGAGGTAATGGATAGAGGAGGGGGATTTTTTCTGTTGAAGTGTAAGAGTTCTAGAGAGAGAAAGAAAAAACGAATTTCTTGCATCTTCAATTGGCGCCGTCTGTGGGAAGCGTTGAAGATTGATTGATCATTGATCAATATCGCGTGGATTCAGACCAATTCGTGGAAACGAAACTCGATCTTTGGGAGTTGGATCCAGATCTAAGCGATTGTGACCTACTCTGGAGGAATTTTAGTTCCTGTTGCTTTGGCGGAAGTGGCTTCAGATCTACGCAACAACGAGTAGTTCGAATTTGACGGATTTAGAATTCGGACAATTCAGATCTCGTCAACCGCAAGCATAATTCGGAGAATTCGAAACCAGATCTGAAAAATTCGCACTTACGAAGCTCAGATCTACTCACGAACTTGAGATTAATGCCTTTACTCCGTTCAGGAATAATGATAGGTGAAAGCTCCAATCCGATGGAGGCTGTCCAGCAAACGAAGCTTGAGGAGTTGATGAACTTGATCGAAGCTCTCAAAAAAGAGAATGCAGAATTGAAAGCTGGAATGCAACATCAGCAAATACCCGCGGTTTCGCATCCACTTCCGGCCGGTGAAGGAGGTGTTCAATCTAATATCGCACATCAAGGCGAGCAGGACGAGAACAATCAGTCAGCTCTCCACCGTGATGAAAGGAGGATGGACGATTTGCCGCCAAATGTTCGTCGAGTTGAGGATCACAAAGGATCGACTCACGTTGATCTGCGACATGAGCAGATCAGACAGAACGAAGCCATGACCTTCGATCCGCATCGGGAAAGGTTCAACCGAGAGGAAGTGATAGAGGTTGATCGCCACCGAGTTGTGTCACCTTGGCAAAGAAAGCTCATAGAGGAATGGTCGTTCGATCCGTCCTACCGGCCCTTCATGGCTACAATCACTCATCGCGGTTCGGAGAGCAGAACCGTAGCTCACAGAGCTACAGCTGGGCTCCAGAGAGAGAATGAAGCACTCCGATCCGCGGCTCGGACGGTTGATTCACCATTCACTGACGAGATCCTGAATGCCCCGCATCCAAGGAAGTTTGCTATGCCAGTCTTTATTCTGTTTGACGGAACAACCGATCCGATCGATCATGTGTACCATATCCAGTTGAAGATGGCCCTGAATACGGAAAACGACTCTTTAATGTGCAAATGTTTCCCTACAAGCCTAGCTGGACCGGCGCTCAGCTGGTTCAAGAACTTGCCTAGGAGCTCCATTGGTAGCTTCCGAAACCTGTGCGATCGGTTCATAAGCCAGTACTATGGGAACAAGCGTCCGCCAAAGGACATCTCGAGCCTATTCACAATGAGACAGCACAAAGATGAACGTCTCTAGGCTTTTCTCACCAGGTTTAATCTCACTAAGAGTATGGTGATCAAATGCCACCATTCTACAGCGGTTCAAGCCTTCAAGTTAGCTATGACACGTGGCACTCCGTTCCATACCAGTCTGGTAGTGAACACGCCGACGACTATGGATGAACTCAATGAAAAAGCCGATGGCTTTGTGCGCCTAGAAGAAGAGGAAGCAGCCAATGCTCGGACAGCGTCGGTCGTGTTGACCGAGGAAAAGTCCAAGGCAAAGATCAGGCAGAAGCAGGCTCAGCCGCAACGTCAGACCTCCTGGAAGGCAGAAAAGAGGTCCAGGGAGGAAGAGCTGATCACTCCGCTGAAGGTCACTCTGGCGAGGCTATATCAGGAGAACAAAGATAAGTTTCATCCACCACTGCCAATTAGGCAACCCCTCGAACAGAGGGATCAGACTAAACATTGTGCTTTCCATTCCGATTTCGGTCATCAGACTAACGAATGCAGGAATTTGAGAAGGCAAGTAGAGATGTTGATAGCTAGAGGGGAGTTCGCGAGTTATGTTCAAGGCTCAGCGATAGAGCAGAATCGACCGATGGAGCAAGTAAAAAGGAGTCATAAACAAAGCTCCCACAATTCACAACCAGTTCGTATAATCAATGCTATCCACGGTCGACCCGAGCCCAGCGAAGATTCAGATGAGCTACTCCGAGCGCGCCTACGGCAGGCGCAGATAAAGAAAAGGGTCAGCAGTGTGAATACTCTGCACCAACAGATCATATCGATACAGATAAAGTTCGACAAAACAGACCTGCAGCGTGTTCAAGTCCCCCATGAAGACCCGTTGGTAGTCAGCTTGACAGTGGCGGACTGCCTGGTGCGCAGAGTTCTGATCGATCCCGGAAGCAGTACGAATGTCATGCCGAGGGACACATTTGATCGGCTCGAGATTAAACCAGAGAGGCTCAAGCCCACTGGAAATCCCCTGTTAGGATTTGATGGCAAGAGGGTGGAGCCCGTCGGAATGGTGGAAGTAGAAGTTCAAGCTGCAGAACGAGCTCTTATGGAAACTTTTGTGGTTGTGGAGATTCACCCCTCGTACAATCTCCTGATGGGAAGAGGATGGATTCACAGAGTCCAAGGTGTACCCTCAACTCTACATCAGGTCATGAGGTGCCTCGGACCCGATGGAAATAAGGTGATAGACATTCGTGGGGATCAGATTGCAGCCAAAGAGTGTTATTCCGTCACACTAAAATATGCTGGGAAAGGGAAGGCGCCTGTCCGTTCAGCGAGCCCCAGATAGCAATTACAGGAACCTCCGCCCAAGCAGAATAGGGTGGAGGAGTCAGTTGACTTGACCGAAGAGCCCCTTCTGGATGTGCAGATCGATCAGTCCAGGCCAGAGCGAACTACTAGAGTAGGAGTAAGACTGACCAGGGAAGAGCAGCAAGAGCTAATTGACTTCTTGTCTCACAATGCCGATGTATTTGCATGGAGTCACCTAGACATGCCTGGAATTTATCCCTCCGTATCCTGTCATTCCTTGAATGTCAATCCCAATTTCAAACCAGTAAAACAGAAGCAACGAAGATTTGCTCCAGAACGTAACCAAATCATAGCCGATGAAGTTGATAGGCTGCTTGATGCGGGATTCATCAGAGAAGTGCACTACCCTGATTGGTTGTCCAACGTCGTTGTCGTGCAGAAGAAGAATGGGAAATGGCGAGTATGCATTGATTTCACCAATTTGAACAAAGCCTGTCCGAATGATAGCTTCCCGCTGCCAAAGATTGATCAAATGGTGGATGCCACCACCGGGTATGAGCGTTTAACCTTTCTGGACGCTTATTCAGGTTATAATCAGATCCCTATGGACCCGGCAGATGAAGAAAAAACTTCTTTTGTAACCGAGCGAGGGATATACTGCTACAAAGTTATGCCTTTCGGACTAAAGAACGCGGGAGCAACTTATCAAAGACTTGTTAGCAAAATTTTCAAGGATCAAATAGGAAAGATTGTGGAAGCCTATATTGATGATATGGTGGTAAAGAGTAGGAAGAAGGATGATCATCTGAAACATCTGCAAGATGTATTTGATGTGCTGAGGCGATATGGGATGAGGCTCAATCCAACCAAGTGCTCGTTCGGTGTGAGTTCCGGTCAGTTTTTGGGACACGTGGTCAACCGCAGAGGCATCGAAGTTAGCCCCGCTCAAGCAGAGGCTTTGATTAAGAATGCCGAGCCAAAGACGATCAGAGAGGTGCAAGCCCTCACAGGACGAATAGCTGTATTAAGTCGATTCATTTCTAAGTTGTCAGATCGCTGCAAGCCGTTCTTTGATACGATTTGGAGTCATGGAAGACAGGTCTGGGGAGATGAGCAACGACAAGCATTGACCCATTTGAAGGAATATATGCAGAATCCACCAGTCATGTCAGCCCCGGATCCAGAAAAAAAGTTATTTCTATATCTTGGAGTATCTGGTGTTGCAACAAGTGCCGTTCTGATTCGTTGCAAGGAAGGGGTGCAACACCCGGTATTTTATGTCAGTAAAACAATGACCAAGGCAGAACAAAGATACTCGAAGGCCGAGCGGGTGATACTTTCACTTGTAAACGTAAAAAGAAAGTTGAGGCATTATTTCGAATCCCACCATATAGCTGTTCTAACAACTTTTCCAATCAGAGTGCTTATGCACAAGCCAGAACTCTCGGGCAGAATGACAAAGTGGGCCATAGAGTTAAGTTCATTTGACATAACGTATGAGCCGAGAACAGCTGTCAAAGGACAAGCGGTAGCCGATTTCCTGCTAGAATGTGACTCTGAGGATACGGAAGAAGACCTTAGATGCGGCTCTTGGAAACTTTATGTGGATGGCTCCTCTAACCAGATGGGGGCAGGAGTTGGGGTTAAACTGCAAACCCCAGAGGGTACTTCTTTAAGTCAAGCACTCAGACTTGAGTTCCGAGCCACCAATAATGAAGCGGAATACGAGGCGTTGCTGAATGGGTTAAAGTTGGCCAGAGAGCTACAGGTCAGAAGTTTGACTATTTATAATGACTCACAGTTGATTGTTCGGCAGGTAAATGGTGAGTACGCGACCAAGGATGACACGATGGAGGCATATCGTTCTGCCGTTCTGCATAAAGCCAAGGACTTTGCAAAGATTGAATTCATACAGTTACTGAGGGAACAGAACGCAGATACGGACCGGTTAGCATGTAGTGCTTCGAGTTCTGGCGAGACATTGGCGAGGGTGATTCCAATAGGAATATTGACCCAGCCATCTATTTTTGAAGAACCTTTGGACTCTGACCCTTGGCAAGTCAATGTTATACTGTATGAACCGAGTTGGATTGACCCCATCATCACTTATATTCGAGATGGCGTTTTGCCTATGCAAAGGGATGAAGCTAGGAAAATCAAAAAGAATGCTGCAAAATACGCCATCGTGCATAACCAGCTGTACAGAAGGTCCTACTCTGGCCTATACTTGAAGTGTGTCACCCCCACAGAGTCGCAGCAGGTGTTGCGAGCTATTCATGAAGGCGTATGTGGCAATCATTCTGGGGGAAGATCGTTAGCGCATAAAGCAATGACACAAGGGTATTTCTGGCCGAACATGTCAAGAGATGCGGAGGAGTTCTCTCGAAGGTGCGATAAATGCCAACGATATGGACCATTGATCCACCAACCACCTGAGGAATTGCACGTAATGGCCTCGCCATGGCCTTTCGCGCAATGGGGGATGGATGTGGTCGGTCCTCTGCCAACGACAAGAGCTTAGAACAAGTATGTGCTACTGGCCACGGATTACTTCACTGAGTGGGTGAAAGCAGAACCATATCCAAGCGTGACTCAGACTCATGTGAGACGATTTATTTGGAGCAATATTATCTGCCGCTTCGGCGTTCCAAGGTCAATAGTCATGGATAATGGCACGAACCTCGACAGCAAGCAAGTAAGAGAGCTGCTGGAGGAGTATGGAATTAATCAGAAGTTGGCTGCAGTAAGTCATCCCCAGGCCAGTGGACAAGCAGAAATTACAAACAGAACAATTTTCGCCTGCATTAAGAAGAAGCTAGAGGACCATAAAGGGAAGTGGTTGGATGAGCTCCCGAACGTCCTATGGGCTTACAGAACCACCCCAAGGCGGCCGACTGGGGAGAGCCCGTTTGCAATGACGTATGGTACCGAGGCGGTTATACCGGTTGAGCACTTGGTCCTAACTATCAGAAGCTTAGCATGGAGTCAAAATCAGAACGACAGAATGTTAAGATTGAACCTCGATATGATAGACGAAAAGAGGGACGCTGCAGCAATAAGGTTAGCATCATACCAGCAAGTATTGGCGAATAGTCACAACAAAAGAGTGAAACATAGAGATTTTGCCCCTGGCGATTTGGTTCTGAAAAGAAAGGTGGGGATAGTCAAAAAAATGATGCCACCCTGGGAAGGCCCATACAGAATTGCAGAAGTCATAGGGAAGGGAGCATATACGTTAGAGACCATAGCGGGAAGGTTGGTCAGCAAGCCCTAGAATGCTACGTCTCTGAAGAGGTACTACCAATAAAAGCTAAGTTTCAGCTTTATTGGGTGTTGTTTGTTTTCAATCAAGTACGTATGAATGTGCAAATTCCTGAAATTTATAAAAATAGCTTTCCTTTTCAAAGGGTTTTAAAAAAAATGAAAAGCCAAGTGGCAAGTGGCATTCTAGCCGAGCGCCAGGCACTTAAGCAAGATAAGTGGCAGCTGGCACCATAAGCCGAACGCCAGGCACTTGCTAAAAAATGAAAAGCCAAGTGGCAAGTGGCATTCTAGCCGAGCGCCAAGCACTTAAGTAAGATAAGTGGCAGCTGGCACCATAAGCCAAACGCCAGGCACTTGCTAAAAAATGAAAAGCCAAGTGGCAAGTGGCATTCTAGGCGAGCGCCAGGCACTTAAGCAAGATAAGTGGCAGCTGACACCATAAGCCGAACGCTAGGCACTTGCTAAAAAATGAAAAGCCAAGTGGCAAGTGGCATTCTAGCCGAGCGCCAGGCACTTAAGCAAGATAAGTGGCAGTTGGCACCATAAGCCGAACGCCAGGCACTTGCTAAAAAATAAAAAATCAAGTGGCAAGTGGCATTCTAGCCGAGCGCCAGGCACTTAAGCAAGATAAGTGGCAGTTGGCACCATAAGCCGAACGCCAGGCACTTGCCAAAAACACGCACACGACAAAGTTAATATGAAAAAAAATATATATATTGAAAATGGGTTTGAACAGAGCGTAGCACAAAGAAAAAAGAGAAAAAAGAGTTTTGTCATCTCATTCATAATAAGCATTGGAGTTACAAAAAGTGAAGTATTCAAGTCACATTGTTACAAAAGAGTACGGAATCGAAAAGTCTGGAGGAGTCCTAGCTAGCTGCCTCAGTATCGACAGCCTCCTGGTTGTGCTGATCCGCCTCCTCGGTCCCGTCAGCCATCTCACCCTCACGAGGTGGGGAATCAAGATGAATAACAGAGTCATTCTGCTGGGGGCCAACATCAGCAGTGACTATGGGAGATACCACAGTTGACGAATGAAAAGCGGTTAGAGGCTGAACGGTAGGGGGAGCTGTAGTGATCCTAGAGGAAGCAATCTCCTGACATTCATCAAATATGTGCTCGACTTCGGTGGGTTCTGGGTTAACATAGACCCCCAGAGGATCAATCCCTAAATCCTTATCAATCTCATCCGGAGTTTAGCTGGTCTGTCCCTCAGCCGGAACTCGGTCGGAGAAACCATCTCGGAATCCCTGAGCATATCTAAGAGCTCCGACTCTTGAGAACCGAGTATGAAGAGCCAACATTCTAACATTCACTCTACTGATGGTATCAATCAGAGCGTTGCGCTCGTCCAGAGCTCTTTTCTCAAAAGCTATCCAAGCAGACTGTTTATCAGCCAGAAGGCGCTGGAGCTCGGCCTTTTTATCTCTGATTGAATCACGTTCAGTCTACCAGACACTCTTCTCAAGCTGGAGGGCATCCTTCTCATCCTGAAGAGAGTCGTTTTCCTTCTTCAAAACATCTCTTTCTTTTTCGGTTTCTTCAAGCCGAGCCAATATCTCGGTATTCTTGCTGGCAAGAAGGTCGTTTTCCTTATTAGCCACATCCAGGCTATCAGAGAACTTACGGGCCCTGGCGTTCCCCATTTCCACCTGCTTCTGCATAGCCATCATACCGAACAAAGTCTACATAGATATACATGAATACTGGTTAAACCGATAGCCTGGTCGGACGAAGGCAAGACCAAATAGTATGAGAGGATTCATGAGTTAGAAAATAAAAGTCACCTCCATGGCAGATTAGGGAAAGCGGCTGAACACATCCTTTTGGGACAGACCCTTCGCCGCCTCAAGGTCTTTCGGAGTCCACATGCTCCTATAATACGCCATGGCGGTCTGGCCATCCTTTAACATGGTCTCGTTCGGCTTCACGAACGTCCCATCCGTTCGGGTGTACCGAGGAGCCTATGGTGGTAAAACAAGAATAGAATGAGAAGCTGAAGCAAAAGCAGAGGCACCAGCTGCAACAGGCCCGGAGGGGGCAGGAGCTCTGACTGGGCGATGCAAGAGAGCACTCGGCCCAGAGACTCGGGTCCTTCTTATAAGAGGTTCCTCCTCAAGGTTGACTCCACCATCAGGATGAGGCCTTTTGCCTCGTTCTTTGTCCCGAACACCCCCAGCGGCAACAATTGTAGTAGTGATTTGTGGAGACATGCTCGGGTTGGTAGCAGGGGTGCTGACAACAGGATCAATAGTACTCGGGATGGTGTCAGAGATGGTGGCTGAAGAAGAGGCTGATGCAGGAGAGGAGGTTGCTCCAGCAGCAGAAGTGGCTGGGGGAGTATTTTTCCTCTTACCAAAGGAAGGAATCTGAAGCCTGCTCATGGTATAGCCGAGGGATGAGAGCGCTAGAAGGTTGTCTGAAGTGAGGAGGTCTGAGCAAGAAAGAATATCGTTCAGAACGTAATTCTTCAAGTAATTACTCCTATCCCTGCAAACACTGGAGCTCAAGTCATCACAAGGTATGCCTAAGGAGCGACATAAGAAAGTACAAAAGCGAGGAACACATGTTTCGCAGGGACAATCGTTTTTATGAGATTTGAATTTCTTATATGAGGAGACAGAACAGACGCCAAAGGCGCTCGGGATTGGGTAATCCTCTGCAACCGGTGAAGACCAGGCCCCACTAACACCCACAATGTTATCCCTCCAACCCTTTTCAGATTTGATTGTATCCGTACATATGGACATCTTATCGATCGGGTAGAGGTGGTAGAATGGCTCGTTAGTTCGGATCTTACTGACCTTATAGCAAAGAAGAAGATCTATGAGGTCAAGGTCCAGACTTCTGTCACGAATCAACAGTAGCATAACGGATATGATTCTAAAGAAATTGGGGTTTACCTGCAGGGGGGTATCCCCAGTCTATTGAAAATATAATTAAAGAAGGGATGCAGAGGGAACCTAACGACATTCAGTTGAAGGTTTGTAAATAAAACCTCGCCGGGAAGAAGGCCGGCACCGGTCATAATATTAACATCCTTAGGGCAAACCCTAACTTGGATGTTGTCAGGAAGTCTAAGTCTCATACGAAGAACATCTAGATCTACAACCATGGTGGAAGCGATTGAAGGATCTAAAAGGGTAAAAAGAAGTCTGCCGAAAGTAAAAAGGAACAAAACTAACCTCTGGGGTAGAAAGCAACAAAGAGCACTGCAAGATCGCTAGAAGAATGACTCTTGAAGAATTTCACCGGATGAAATTTAGCACTGTTCTAAAAAGATGAGCGAGAGATTTGACTGATGATGGAGACGGTAAAAAGGCATGAAGTGGCATTCTAAAGCCTTATAAAGGCGAAGTGGACCCGAGGGCCGAAGCGTCAGGGAGGCGAGAAATTTATCGAACCCCGGAACATTGATTCCGGATCTGATCGTCCGTTCCCCCATAAGGGTTTCTCGAGCTGTCAACATCATGATGAGACGCCTTTAATAATTACCCCCTTATTAAACAAGGAGTAATTATGGGGGCAGTTGAGGAGCCCCGAAGTGACATGGGCCGAATATGACCCGCGAACACGACATTCGGTCCGTGCAGATGGGTCAAGCCCATAGAGAGACACTGCCATATGGGCCGAACGCGAATAGCCCATCAAAGATGACCAAAAACTCACAGAGGAACGGGCCCAGATCTAGCAGTCCATTAATGTTTGTAAGTATCTATAAATAGGAGAGGTAATGGATAGAGGAGGGGGATTTTTTCTGTTGAAGTGTAAGAGTTCTAGAGAGAGAAAGAAAAAACGAATTTCTTGCATCTTCAAACACCAAATGGAGATTAGCAGGAGGGCTGAATCCTTGGGCAACTTAGGCGGTTGTCTCAGGTTCTAGCCAATAGAAAGGCCTTAATTTTTTTGTTATTTCTCATATCATATTCTTCCTAAAAATTCCTATTATCACTCCAACTAATATAAAGGCTTTAAAATTTGTATTCCCTTATATTATAACTTTCAAAAAAATTTATTTGTTTATATTATAAACTTCTTAAAAATGTTATTTCCTTCTTATTATTAAACTTTGTCCAATAAAAAGACTCCAATTTTTTTTTTTATTTCCTTATATTATGACCTGCTTAAAATTTTTATTTGTGTTAATTATTACACCCTAACCAATAGAGATTTAATAGAGGCCAAAAGATTTCTATCTTTATCTTACCTTTTTTTTTTTTTTCTCTCTCCCTCCGCTCCTCATTCAAGGGTTTTTTTTTTTTTTTTTAGAATTTTTAAAATTTTTATATTCTTAATTTATCTTTTATCTTCTTTTTTTTTTTCTTCTTATTTCTGACATATTTTTCCTCATTTTTCATTAAGTATAAGTTGCATAACTTTAAAATCAATTATGTGACAAAAAAGATTAATTGAATTGACTATATATATATTAGATATTGAAAGGCCACTTTTATATTTTTGGCCTAAGGTCTCAAATTATATTGATTCAAAATCTTGAAAATGAGAATGAAAAAAAATATTGTAATTTTTTTTGAATGTACAGCTTTTTTACTTGGTTATAATTTCAATGATATTATTTATCTTTCAGATTCCGTTTTGTTAATTTTAATGGGTTTTATCAATATTAAAGTATTTTTCTTTTTACAATTGACAATTATTCGGCAACAGTAAATCTTATAGTATTTAATTGTTCGGTAATATTGTATAATCAATATTACACAAATATTAAAATATATTGAGTTGTCTGTCTTGAAACAATTTGAGAGCATGCAGGGAGGAATGAAGAGAATGAAGAAGCAATGCATCTATATATAGAGGGGATGTGGAGAGAGAAACTAGAGAGAGAATAATGAATTTTTTTTTTTAATCGAAAAGAATAATGGATAGATGCAGTTAGGTGGTCTATTAATAAATTAAAAAAAAAAAAACCGTTCATGAAACGATCACAAAACAAAATAGAATAGATAATAATATTATTATTATTCAAAAAAGAAACGAGATTGATGATTAGAGGAAGAATATAGAGCACTCGTATAACCATGTCACCGATATCATTAGTTAATTATATTTTATTATATAAATAAAAATAAATTTACTTTAGCGTATCTTATTAGTTCATATAATTAGTTGATCAAATATTTAAAAAAAATTAAAGTATTTTTCGTCTTACAATCAACAATTATGAGAGAAGAAGACGACGTGGACGACCCATAAACTTATGTGAGGAGGTGACACTGATTTTTTTTAATAATTTCAAGAAGCAAATTAGTAATGTCCCCTAGGTCCGTCCCTAAATGGCCTAAATGCCATGTTTTTCGATAAGGAGCTCGACTGCGCGCATCTTAAATACGTAGAAATATAATGAATGACATGCAATTTTTCTATGACTATCACAATTGAACGCCAAAAATATTCATTCTTGGTTTTTTTTTATTATAAATTAAAATATTCATTCTTAACTAGAAATATATATATATATATATATATATATATATATATAGATTCATTTTCATGTTGTCCATATAAAACAATGATTAATGCTTTTAAGAAGTCTCTCTCACGTAAGAACTCTTCTCATTTAATTATTGTATGAAATAATCTTTTTAAATATGTGAAAAATTAAATTAATTATTTAATATATCTTAATTAAAAGATAAGAGAACTCAAAACTTGAGAGAAACATTTTATGACCGTTACTCTAAACTAGTACATACATATCAAAAATTATCATGAGGTAGAACACCTAACACTTGAATTGATAGGTGCTTCAAATCGCTTGTTTTTTGAATTGAGTAATGAATCTTCGCCTACCTGAACGGGTTGAATTGACAAACGTTGTGTCAATGTGTTGCATATATCAGTCGAGATAATTCTATCATACGTATGTGTTAATCATTTCAGTTCTCGGCAAATGTAATCGTGAGAAGCCATTACTGGCAACCTAGCTTGTGATTATTTTTAATTGAATTTCTTAAAGTCCTTGAGTATTATTATTGTGGGGGCTATCAATTATAATTTTAGATGTCCACTTCATTAGGGTATTAAATCAGATGTCATCTTCTGATTGGTTTCAGATATTTATTTAGTAATTTTGGGCCTGTTTTTTAATTCGATTAAGGTTCTTTCCAGACCTAGCGTAAACGTAATCCAACAACAAAAATGGACCAGCCCGACTTAATATTCATATATGATGAATTGGACCATAGTTAGGCCCACATATGAGGAATCCTAATAGTGTGTTGAGCTCTAGGGGTGTAGGCTGGGCAAGTGATCCCAACTCAACCCGAAGTATAAAACCTTCTAGTCGGAGCCCGACTTGAGAAGGCTCACTTGAGTGCAACCCAAGCCTGTTTCGTTAAACTTGAGTTTGGCACAGGTTGACGAGGTTACGCTCAAGTTGGTTTGATTAAACTCAAACAAAGCTCAAGTCAGACTCGTGTTGTTGACCTCACATTATTTATATTTCAATAAGAATGTTGTTACTAAAAATAATATAGGTCAGGTTACTGAAGGGCATCTAATCCAATGGTATAACCTTCCACTTCTCAAGGTGTATGTGTTTCTTACCAATGAAAAAAATATTCAATGCTCGACACTTCTACTGAAGCCTAAATTTTGAATCCGAATAACAAAAAGACTTGTTCAAAAAAAAAAAACTAAGTTGGACTCGGGTTAACCCGCCCCAGCTGCACCTACTTGGAGGAGCACAAGGTTCTTCCAGCCCATTTGTCAATGGGCTTCTATGGCAAAACCAATAAAGGTTGTAATCAAGCCAGCCTTGTAAGCAAATCTAAATTGAGCCCATTTGGAGCCCATTTTTCACTAATTAACTTGATTCTTTATTTGTGTGTTCTAAGTTAACTAAAAAATCAAAGATCAAATTATAACTCTTTTTGGGTCGTTGTTGTGTAACTTATGTGTCACCAAACTTATTTTAATTCTTTATTTGTGTGTTCTAGATTGAGATTATTTTTTCATCGGCATAAGTCATTTCTTCAATAAACACATTTTTAGTACAAAAAGCGCAGTGCACTTACTCATCCTTATGTTCTTCATATAAAATGGTTTTATCATGAAAAATCAAAATATTAGAATATCTCAAAAAAAAATATTACTCAGTAATTGCTAGTCAAACACGACTATTTACTTATCATCCTCCACTACATTCTTTTCTTCTTTCTTTTTTTTTTTTTAAATTTCATGTTTGTGTGTTAATTCCTTTGCATTGTCATGATAGACATGACTATTTACATTTTGATACACATGAATTCACATGGAACCTGGAGTGGGTGTCTTACGTAGTGTTTATGGATAACTTAAAATAAGGAATAATTATGTAGATATAAAGTTTTGGATTTTTATTTATTATATTTTGGAGTCAAAGTGATGATGTTTTGAAAAAAATAGAGTGACCAAAATACTAGTAATATGGATATGGAAAATAATTATTCAAATTACCATTACTATTTTCTGGTATCACTTTTGTGTATGTAAATATCACTCTTGTGCCGAGAGGTACCACTCTTATACACGCGTGTATAACTTTTTGTGCACACATGTACCTTCTTTTTTTCTTCTTGTGGAGGCCATTTGATAACACAGTTTACATAAAAATTTGTAGTTGCGTGTGCATGGTGGTACCTTTATACATAAGAGTAGTATTTACATGCATAAAAGAGGTACCCAAAAGATTCAAAAATGATAATTTGGATAAATAAACATTTTTTTTTATTTTTTTTTTATGTCTACATCAATATTTTGGTCAACTCATATTTTTCGAAATATCGTGACTTTAACTCTATGAAATGGTAAATAAGAATCCAAAACTCCATGTATTGCATAATTATGCCAAAATGAAAAGGAATGGAGGAAGATGATATCCATTATGAGATAAAAAGAAGGAATAAAATAAGGGTATTGAGGTACGGCATATATAGTTTTTTGTAATTCCGTCCAAATTCTTTTATTTTAGAAATAATAGCCATAAAATTATTCAAGGAATTCTCTCTCAATCATTTTATTTTATTTTATTTTTCCTCCAACAAACATGCTTGAAATGTGGTGTAAGTTGGTTTAAAACTTTTCCTTGTCTTCGTCTGCTCATTATTTTATAATTGGTGGCCAAATAACATAATTTCTCTTCTATTCTTATCTCCAACTCTTTGTGTTTGTCTAATTTTTCAAGGATAAATACCACGCAAATAAAGCAACAGACATCAAGTTATATTTTAATCCTTAAAGATCGATGTATCTTTTGTTTTCATCATTTTTTTAGGCAAAAATACTATTCCTGTCCCTATTGAAGCTAGCTCCATTCTTTTTCTTTTTTTTGTTAATTTGTTTCAATCTTAATCCATGTTTTGTTTTCTCATCTTTTATTGCAAAATACTATTTCTGTCCCTATTGAAGCTCCATTTTTATTTCAATGTTTCGTTTTCAGTACAGTATTCTCTGTTTCCGTAACACAACTTTTCTTCTTATTTGTAAGGCCATTCAGCATTTATTGCTCATTATTAACGACTTTATTTCCTCATTGTTTATTGTTCATTGCAAAACCCACCTACCTTCCCTTATTTTATTTCGGTGAACTGCATTAAAATCCTCTTTTCTATTTGTGTTTTTTATTAAATTTCATTTTCTATTTTTTTTGTACCAAAAAACCCTCCTCAATTATTAAAGGGGGTGATTTAACTAAAGGAAGTTAGTTAAAAGGAAATTGTTTGGACATTTAATTTCTCATATATTTTTGAGACAAAAATATCCTTATACCTATTTTAATATACCCCAACATATATATAAAGACATATGGATATATTTAGATTTTAGATACATCTGTATATACACGTAAACATTAGTGGCTCTAATTGTTTGAAAGTTAAGAAAAATCAATAATTCTGGTTAGATATATTTACACATCATTATATATATATATATATATATATATATATATATATATAAATAAAGAAGAAGAAGAAGAAGAAGAAAACATGTAGGCATAGATAATATAAAAAAGGAAAAAAAAAAATTAGGCATTATTTCTCAGTATCCCTTTAATAAATCTATATAAAATAAAAATCAATAAAAACCAAATAAATGAATGCACAATATAATTCTCAAATATATATATATATATATATATATATAGCAAATAAATTTCAAGAAAAAAAAACCTAGATTTATATTGGTTTAAAGGCTAGATGGAAATGAAAATATATTTAAATAATATTTAATGATACATATTATATATACCATTATATGATACAAATTATATATAATATTATAATGATCGATAAATAAAATACGTTGAAAAAGTAGAAAAGTACATGTTGTTGCAATGGTGGAGGATATGGGGCTAAGAGTGATACTAGAGTAGATATATATGTGGAGGTATATTAAAATAGGTACAAGAACAATTGTGTCTCAAAAATATATGAGAAACTAAATGTCCAAACAATTCCATTTCAACTAACTTCCGTTAGTTAAATCACCCCCCTCTAATAGTTAAGGAGGGTTTTTTAACCAAAAAAATTAGAAAATGGAGGTTTAGTGAAAAACACAAATAGAAAATGGGAGTTTAATGTAATTCACCATTTTATTTTTTTTAACACTAAATAAAAGAAAAATATGTGCAAAATTCTACTTATATCCTGGTGTGTATCAAAGATTCTCTATATGTCCATTTGTGAGATGTTGTGTCCATGTGTGAGAAGTTGTGTCATGTGTATATATATAATAATATTATTTTTTATAGAAATAATAATATTTTCTGAAACATAAAAGTAATTTACATATTATGTTGGTAATTTATTTTTTTCCATATTCACCTAACCAAATAATTAAATATTAATTTACCCAAATATATATATATCAATAAGACGAATATATATACACCTAAATTTCTATACTTATTATTGATGCGTAAATTCTCACGACTCGGAACGACGGCGTTTACCTGCAAAACAAAGGGACGTCACTTCGAATGGCACCAGTGGGGTGTCAGCCAAGGACCCTCCGATGATCAAGTTAGTACCTGTCATCATATCACATAATAATTATGTATATTATCTTTAGGGATTTTTTTCCGTACCTTCTTGGTGCCCTATTTATGGTTGTCGATCGTAATCAAATTGGTCTCGCGGGAGATCTGCTTGTGCGAGATTAGAGGAGATCGTCTGTTGCCAGATTTGTCGGGGATATGATTTACTCCTTTAACTTTCTCAAATTATGCCAAGTTTATCCTCCAATCACGTCGTCACTCATTATCCTGGATAAAAAATGTCATCATTTTTTTCTGATAGAATTTTTTATCTCTGATAACGAAATACGTCGAAGAGGTTTGGCGGCCGGTCAAGGTAGGTTATTTTTCCCTATCACTTATTATATTCTTTTTTAAGAATGAAATATTTGGTCACACATTAAGGATTTGTCATTTGTATAGAATAAATAGTTTATTCCGTAAGAAAAATATATAGTATTAATATATATATATATATATATATATATATATATATATATATATATATATATATATTACATTGTATTTCATTTGATTTTTTAGATAAAGATAATAAATATATATATATATATATATATATTACATTATATTTTTTTTAATCAATTTTTTACATTATATTTCATTTGATTTTACTGTCTAATTTTGTGTAAGCTCTTTTAATGTAATTTCAACTTCTATTCATCTTTTATTATTTTTGTAAGGAGAATCTTGAGGGACATTTTCGTACTTTTGCTTATCTCACTTTGTTTCAATGACAATAAATCCTTATTTGCTCACTTTTCGGGCTAGTTTGGTGTGGTGGAATGGAATAAAAGAAAATGGTTTTTGTTTTTGTTTTTTTTTTTTTTTCATTATCGTGTTTGGTGTCAATTTTAAAGTTGGAATCACCATTCCCTACTATTCTTGGAGAATGGTCATTCCATCAAAATCGTTCCACCTTCAAACAAAAGGAATGATCACTCAATTCTATTCTCATTCCATTCCCACTTCCATTCTCATTCCATTCCAATTCATTCCATCACACCAAACTAGCCCTTCATATAATAGAGATGAATTTAAATATGAAAGGTATTATTTACCCACTTTTCAAACTAAATGTAATTTTTTTGCACTTCACCCCATTTATTCTTAGCATATTACAATATTATTGCTATGTTCTTAAATAATTTTAGAAACTAGAAATGCACTATTCAAGTAATAGCGGCAAAAAAACTATCACTGTCATGAAAATTGGGTTACATGTAATTAAATATTGCACCATACATCTTACACAAGTTTGGTCCACAGTTGTTGTTGTATTGGGATTTCAATACTTTAACCAATTTCGTGGGTTAACTGGAATTATAACTTTAAACTTTTACCATGTGAATTTTTGTGTGAGTTGATATGTTGATGATCTTAAAATTTAGGTACTGAGCACAGTATAAAAAATAATACTTCAAATACATGTCACTTAAAGAATATACTTAATAAAAAACACCTATTCATGCGAAAATCTCATATTCATATAGATTAACATATTACTAGAAGGAATAAGATATTATTAAGGAGACGATATTCGCATCCCACTTTTTTACAATTACATTACATTTTTTAAAAAAATGACACTTTTATCCTTAATTTTATAAATAAATAATTATTTCCTTTCAAATACCACAAATACCCTTTCAGCCTCCCCCTCCCCAATTAACCTTTTGGGTCACTTCCAGCATCTCTCTCAATTCTTTTTATTAAATATCTCTCATCTTTCTCTCTCTATCTTTGCTTAGGTTTAGTATTCATCTTTGTAACTAATAATAAAACTTATGAAAATTTTTACACATGAAGACATGGTGGAGTTGAATAAAGTAATTGATCTTGTTAGTACATAAAGTATGGATGAACTATCAAATCTTCATGAGTCATTCTAATTGATCTTGTCAGTACGGGAAGCATGCATAAAGTATCAAATCTTCATGAGTCATTCAACTCCATCTATGATAATGGTGATAATAAATATTTTTTTTTCCCTTTTGGTATTAATTGTAGGCCATATCCAAGGAAAACATATTATCTCCTTCAAAAATTCAATTAAAAAAAAATAAGGGATGAAACCAAAATCACAAGAACGAAAGAAGGAAAAAAGAAGGAAGATAATGAAACCAAAATCAATGAAAAAACTAAACCCAATTGACACAACTTTATTTTTATTTTTATTTATTTTGGAAAAATTATACTTAATTGACTCTCTTTTATTTTATATATATTTTTTTATGGTGTCTAAAACCAACTAAGAGTAATCCATCACAAATCTCTCTTCTTTTCTTTATGAATCATAAGTCCATGTTTGATTATTATCCCTTTTTCTTTATGATTCATAAGTCCATGTTTGATTATTATCCATACATGAAAAGTAAAAACTATAAATAATACCAAATTTAATACTAGGATTTAAGAAAAAAATGGAACTGTAATGGTCCCTTCCTTTTAATGATTTATTTGGATATTTTAAGTTCTTAAAATAACTTCAAATAATTAGGTATAATTTTCCAAAAGTAAAAAAAGAAAGTTTACAATGCAAAGGGTAGTTAGGGTATAATAAAATAAAAGATGATGGATTAATTAGTTTAGGGACTTTTTTGTCATTTATTTAAAGATAAAATAAAAGTGTAGTGCAATTGTAGAAAAGTGGAGTGCGAATATCGCCTCCCTATTAGAAAATTATATAGAAATGTAATGTTAACCTGTATGAATAGAGCTTTTCTAGTAGGTCTATTTTTTGTTAACGTTAGGTCTATGTTTTTCATCTTTGGTAATTTTTTTTTCGTATCTCTCATGGGTGAAAAATATCACGACTAGAATTTTGTGAATACTGCAAATTCTTATTACTATAGTTTTGTGTCATAAGGTTGGTTTGTATTTAGTGGAGGTTGGATATGAAGATTTGCAGGAGACAGAAGAGAGACCCTAAAAGAGGGATTCTAAAGAAATTTAAATTGGGAAAAAAATATTTATATATTGGATTTTGGTTTAACCAGTAAAAAATTAGATATGAACCATTATTAGAAAATTTTAAAACTTGAATATGTGTCTAAATTGTATTGGACCACATGTAATTGGAGGATGAAACTTCATCCTCCTAAGAAGGACCCTAGTATTGTCCTTATAATTATATACACTTTTTACCCGTCTGATTTGAAAACTCATCTCGCTCCCGCGTCTTGAAAGACTAAAAATTTATAGGTCATACTAAAATTTTGTTATCTATTAAAATAATTTTAAGATGAAAAATCAAATTAAAATATATCTAAATAAAATCTTAATAGCTAGTCAAACATGACGGTATCAAGTCCTTTTATTTAAGAAATAACAGCCAAACACTAATCAAGTTTTTTTCCTCATCTTTTATTGCACGAAATACTACTACTATTTCTGTCCCTATTGAGGCTCCATTTTTATTTTTAATTAATTCCATGTTTTGTTTCTAGTATACTATTCTAACCTTTCTCTGGATATTCTTCTTTATTTATTTGTAATGCCATTGAACAATTTATTTCTCTTTTTTAATAGCGTTAATTCTGCTCATTGTTTTAACATAAGAGTTAAACTCACCTATGATTATCTCTATTTAATATAGGACGAAACACCTAAAAAGGGTCTTTAATTTTATTTTTCTCGACATGAAACTTCAATTTTTGATACTCGTAGGGGACTTCAAGGATTTGTCTCGCTGGTCTTTAGTCAAGTGGATAAACATGACAATGAGGGTGCTCACATGGACACGCCAATTCGACTTTTATGAATTTTGTAAATATACATAGCTAAATAATTGAAAGAAAAAAAAATAGTAATAGTATATAATAGTAAAAAAAATCTTTTTTCCTTGGGTCCCGGAGGCAATGATCATGATACCTTCGGCTTCTTCTGGGTCCCTTTCTTTTGACCTTTTCCCAGGAAATTTAAGCAAATGAATTAATGAATCAATATGAACAAAGATGGCCTGAGGTAGGCAACAGTAGAATGGGCCTTTCGGCCCAATATAAAAGGTGAAAGACCTTATCCATGGAGGCTTAAATTTGGCCCAATGGACTGTACAAACAATCTGAGGTTCAATAGAAAAGGTGAAAGACCTTATCCAAGGAGGCTTGAATTTGGACCAATGTACTCTACAAAACAATCTAAGGCCCAAATCAAGACCCAGATAATTCAAAAGATGCAACCGTTGCAACTGAATGTGCAGTGTACACATATTCATTGAACTCCCATCAAATTATATATATATATATATATATATATATATATTGTGAACTTTGCAATTTTGATTTCATACTAGTTGATACAGTGCCTCCCTGTGGAACAAGTTACCGAGCCGGATTTGAGAAGATCGATTATAAAACATTAATTGTTGAGAGAAACTTAAAAGTTATTTTTGAACAAATAACTACTCCCATAGATTTTGAAAACAACTATTTGGAAAAAGTTTGATGCCTTCTTTTGTGCAATCAATATATATATATATATATAAATCACAGATTGTTATGGATAATTTGTTAATTACCATACCTATGAAAAAGATTATATTAACGATGAACAGTAATAACATGAATAATTGACCAAAAGTCTTTATCATTCACGCAACGAAGATATATAATAGTTCCAAACCAACATAATACATACCCTTAAACGTTTACACAATAATGCAGACAATAATAATACAAACAAGATGCATCATGCATACCCTTAAACGTTTACACAATAATACAGACAATTATCATACAAACAAAATACATAAATTCCCATTTATTTGGTCACTGGTTTACGCGGAAATGGTACTGGTACTTGCATTACCTCAAGAGTATGCAGCAGATCCAGGTCTATCCTGAATTTCAGATTGATGAGGACGATGATTCCACCATTGAGAGTGTTACAGACCCGTTTAAGTATGGTACAATATATTTCATTATGTCACTATCAGAAATCTCCACATGCTGTCCTGACACATTTACGAATTGAACCTTTCCGGCTTCAATCAAGGTTTTCAAACCGATCCAATCATCTTTGTACAGTGTTGTCTTCATGGAGGAAGATTCAGATTAAAAAAAGAAAAAGAAAAAGGAAAGAACAAGAGAATACAGAGTTAGGTTGGACTTGAATTGAGTTGCACAACTTTTTGTTGGCATATATAATTAGATATACGTAGTATAAATTAAAACCGGACCTTATAAAATGCAAGCATGCATATATACTTACCTCATTTGCAGGCAAAACATCTTTATAAATCCAATCCGGCCCTTCTGGATAAAACCCAAACCAGGAGGTTTCCTTAGGTACCAAAACTTCGTCTTGATCACACTGATATATATGCAGAATACAGACATAAAAGGAGGCATCATCACTACTAAACTGAAAACATTTTCTAACTCCAAAACACAAGTATTGAAAATTACATACAAATTAAATACAAGTACTCTTCAACGTAGTACGTGCGTACCATGATAAGCACCAAATTATCCAAGCTAGCAAACCGTTCCTTGTAAGCAGAGTTTCTACAAATAGCGAGTTCATTGTTGAGCCTTGGAAGAAACTCACTTCCTCGTAAATAATCAGGAATATCCTGGGAAATTAAAAAAAAAATCCCTGTGTTTTCAGCTCTAGCTTATAGTAGTTAGGAAGATCATATCAATGTACATATAATATATATATATATATGAAAGGTTGCAATAAGGAATAAAAATTGTGTGTGTATATAGCAGGCCATGTAGAGTTAATAACAGGGCAAGCTGTGAATGTGATGTAACATATTTAATCTAAGCACGATTGAGTCAATGGACCATGCATATCATGATCAAGTTTTGGGGACAAATTTTTAGCAACATTTCCACCTAAAAAACAATTTTAATTACTTACATCTGGAATTTTAATATAACCCGCAGGTGCCAAGTTTTCCTGCAATATATATATCACCATCAAATGTTATTTAGTCCGCCCAACCACGAGAAAACGGCAGGAAATTAAGAAACAACACAATGAAATCGTGACAAAGAGCTAGGAATGAAAAAATTATTTCTCAACCAAAAAAACAGAAAAAAATTGTGGTGAAAAATATTTCCCATATCGAAAATCTGATTGAATGTACGTTGCAATGTAAATTAATATTAATATAAGAAACCTTAAAAAGAGAAATCTTGACCTGTACATATTGGCTGTAAACCCCAAGTTGTTCGATTATGGTGTTCAATATCAAGCACTCCTCCGGTTCAGACTGCAGAAATATCAAAGCAAGACTGCACAATTAATAGGGGTGCATGTGTAGAAGAGGAAATTGCACACACACACACACACACACACACACACTAAATAGTAATTAATGCTTCAATCAAAATATTTTTTACATTTTGTCCATAAAGTTCTTCTAATTAATAGACTATTTCAAACTTAAATTTTACCACAGAACCAATATAGAATATGTCCCTAAATAATTTAAGATATGACAATAACTAGATTTTAGCATATATTTAAATAATAATAATAATAATAATAATAATAATTTGAATTAGAGAAATAGTTAGAAAAAAAAAAAGTTGCATGCATTAAGACAAGAAGCCCTTACACAAGGAGGAGAAGCTACCCCAGCATGAGGACCTGCAAGTGATACGTAATTCTTCACCTGTTTCAAATTTTTTATTTTTAAAGTTACATAAAATTGAATGGCATATGTTGACAGAAAACAGAAAATCAGTGGTGCCACGGAATAAGGAGATCGAGTACTAGAACGTACAAATGGACAAGAATAAAGACAAGGAAAGTAGTAGATGTACATATATGAAGTATTCTAATACCGGGGTGCCTGAATACGAGTATACCTACTCGGGAAGATGTGCCGCTCTATCGATTGGCCACTAATTAAGTAACACCCGTTTTTCTCTAGAATTCTTTGATCTCTATGGTTTATTTATCAATATTCACAACATGATCAAAGAGAGCAAAGCATGCCAACGCAAGACCTATAAATCTCTTGTTTTTGGATTTTAAATCAACTATCTTCAAAGATTGACCATCTGAATAAAATTCCTTGAAGCTGTCTAAATTTGCAATGTCTCAATATATATTCCAAGTTCATAACCTTACAAGTGTACGTTTGTACTCAATAATTTCCTTATCTGTTCTATTTTGTTTTGTTCAAAAGTAGTCTAGTTCTTGAAATGATTTGGAGCTCCTATAGCCTATTATTAACTGACTAACAAACAATTGGCTCAATAGTAAAATATTTTTTAATTTTTTTATTCATCAATTTTCGACAAGTTATTTATATGTCTCACTTGATGGACTCGATTTTAACCTCGGCCTAAACCTTTGCCAAACTCTAAAAAAAAAATAAAAATAAAAAAATATATATTTTACATGAAAAAAGAAATGTCCAAACAAACGAATACTTGAAATGATTTTGTTTTGTTCAAAAGTAGTCTAGTTCTTGAAATGTTTTAAGCATTATCCATATTTGGATGCAATGATAAAACTAAATCAGAGTTTGTAAATAATTAGTTCTTACAGGAGGTGCTTCGTCACAAAACTCAATAAGTCCTCGAGCTACCATGTTACCCTGCAAAACAGTTAAATGTACAAATTATAAAACCAACACAAATATTTATAGTTTGATAAAATCATTAGAAGGGGATGAAAAAAAAAATGAAACTGTATATATTTAATCCGTTAGGAAATTAAATTGTCCTTGATGAAATGAAGTGAAATTAAAATAAAAAATTGCAACCACCCTTGCTTGTCACCTGAGAAATTGCAACTATGTTGTAACCGTCACTGAGTTCACTCATGCTCTTGACCTGTAAATTAAAGAAATTAAGTACTAGTTGAATTAGAAAAATCCGAACTTGAAATGCCAAACCAACGAAAATAAAGCAAACACATTTCTTGACAGTTTTACTACCTTTTCACAAGCAATTGCCGTCTACAAAAACAATATGCAACACAAGAAGTGTGTTAATTAAGAATTAATTCTAGTAAATCATAAATCATGAGGCACATATATATATATATATATATATATATATATATATATATATATATATCATAATTTACAACTTTCCTTGCACTTAAAAAGAAAAAAATCACCTGATTCATAAGGGGCATATAGATGGAACTGTTGTATCCATCTCCAATTTCTCTAAATGTGAGCCAAAAAATCAAATGATTAAATTCAGTAATGAACCAAAAATACTAAGGGCTCACTCAAAACGAACAAATAAATGAGGAAATTAATTAGGCAATAAGAGAAAATCAATTGAAAGCAGTAAAAAATCATATAGTGTGTGTGTGTGTGTATATATTTTACTCTTTTCTAACCCTCATATAGTGTGTGTGTGTATTTTACTCTTTTCTAACCCTCTAACATTCTATTTTAAAAGAGAAATATTTTACCAGATATAACGGGTGGACGCTTGCCCATTTACGTAAAAAGTCAAGTTGTTGGGTAGTTCTGCATACCCACCCATTTATACCCAATCATTTTCCCATCCGGATCCGATATAGGACAAATGACAATTGTTACATTCTCCCTCACCCGAACCTACGCAACGCCCTCGTTGCAGTCGAACTACCCTACCTACCAGGGGTAAAGATCTGGACACCCTACTTGGCGTGACACCGAATCAAAAATTGAGTCTGACTCTGATACCAACTGTAACGGGTAGGCACTTGCCCATTTATCCAAAAGCTCGAGCTGTTAGATAGTGCTGCATATGCACCCATTTATACCCAATCACTTTTTCATCCGGATCCGATGTGGAACAAATAACCCTTGTTATACCAGACCACAGGTCCACAACCTTGATGCTTATAATATAACAAGACATTAATAATGTAACAAAAAGTATTCTTAGACAGAGTCACGTGGTAAATTCTACCATAAGAGATTAGGTTCATACAGACTATACTTATATATCCCTCCGTCTCAAAATAATTATCCACCTTTTTCATTTTTGGTTGTCCCATTTAGAGTATTGTTATTTACCTCGACAAATAAAAACCTACTACTTCACGAGTCTATACGGCTACCTATGTGTCAAATATAATGGGACTCATTTTAAAATATAAGGTAATTAACTATTTGGAAAGTTGTAGTCCATCTTTTTAAGTTTCATCTTTATATAGTATCTTTGTTGGCGATTAAAGTTTCAATCACCGTGTATATCAAATTATATATATGTTTTATATATACATTACATTAAATCTCTGTAAGGCATAGATATTTAAGATTGCATCTCCTATATATAATTAGATAGGCATTTATTCATTGCTATAATGATCAAAACTAATGATCTGTATGTGACTCCATAAACAAAAATAAAGAAAGGAATTTAAAAAAAAAATTGCAAAGCAGATTTTGTACCAATCAAATTCTTATATTTGAGTGCCATGAAAGTTGATGTGAAAACGAAAAAAAAAAGGACGATACCGTTACGGAAAACTGAAAAGATAAAAGAAATGAGTTATGGAAAACTAAGAAGACAAAGAAACAAAAATTAAGGTATTTTATGAAAACAAACAGGAGTAATAATAATGTTTATTTAAGTTGAAATTTTATAATAACACGTCATATTTTTTTATCTTTATCAGTTTTAAACCGGGGTATTAAAGTCGTCAATAATATCATTTCCGATAAAATAAATAAAAAAAGGGAGGGATATTCAAACTCCATTTTTCTACACTTGCACTCCACTTGCTTTTTTTCTTCTAAATAAAATGACAAAAAGATCTTTAAACTTGTTAATGCACCGTTTCTTATTTCAAAGTACCAGAGGTATCGTTATACAAGTATAAACTTTAAAACTTACGATTTATCTCAAAAAAAAGAAAAAAAAAAAAAAAGAAAAAAAAAGTATAAAAAGTAAAAAAATTTAAAGTTTATACTTTTTTTTTTTTCTTTTCTTTTAATGTTGTTGAGGGAAGAGATGGTGGAGGGGGCCTTGTTATATAATTTATTCAACAGAGGTAATTTTTATTTTATTTTATTTTATTTTTATGTATTATACTTTTTCTGTTTTGTGTACTATATTTTTTAAAATAAAATTGTCAAAAAAGATAATTTATTCAATACAGAGAATTTATTCAATAGAGATAAGGTTTGTCTTTCTTGTTTTTTTTTTTTTTTTTTTTTTTTTCAAAAGAGAAAATTTATTCAATTGAGATAACTATTTATTTTTGGTTCAATGTTGTTTTTGTATTTCTTATTTTTGAGTTTTGTCAAAATAGATATTATTCGAAAGAACCTTTTTGTCCCTTTTTTTTAACACTATCAAATCAGATAATTTATTTATATATATATATATATATATATATATATATATATATATATATATATATTTTGGGTTTGTTGATGTCAAATAGACCGAAAATATTAAAGATGAGAGGGAGAATGAGAGACAATCATATTTAGAAGAAGGGCAGTTGTATGATTTGAAAATAAACAATCATTCACTTACAAAATTAAGGTTAGAAAAGTCATTTAATTTTAAATTAAAGTGCAAATGTAAAAAGGTAAAGTACAACTTTTATTACCTTAAAATATACTAAAATTTATCTCTTTAAAAAATTAGATGGGAGACATTTATTTTGAAATGTAAAATTAGAACTTACATGCAATATCCTTGAGAATCGGACCAAACAATGAGTTTCTGAGTCATAATTGAGACTTTATTAGTGCAATTATCTGCAATACCTGCCATAATTTTCACAAAAAAGGGTAAATATATATATATATATATATAATTCGGACCATAGATTCACAGTTTCGGTGAATAAAATTAAGTAAAGAATATTAAAGAACTAAAGCATTATAGAAGTACTTGATATCATTGTCAAAGCACATGAACAGTTTACAATTGAAATTAGATATAATACTGTAAATGTTTATATGATCCATGAGTTCATCCATTCTTGTAGTATTGACCGACAATTCTAATTTCATGATCAAATAGCCCATTCGAATGCAATTTTTGCTTTTTGAAATTAACTACGCGGGTCTTTACAATTAAAATTTTATAAAATTCATTTATATGGTCACATAGTTTGTTCAAAATTTTATTTTATTTTTAATTTTTGTACAAAATTTGACCAACCCGTATATTTTTAAATATATCTAGAACTCGTTTTACACACTCCTATATACGTTTGAGTTAAGACTGAAGAGGTGAGCTGAAGTGGCAGCAAATCGGTCCCATCCCAATTTATCCAACGATTTCGTATCACTTCAACTTTTCTATTCGGTCCAAGGCATCAGTGTGATTCTTTAAATATGAGTAACACAATGACGTGAAAGGTCAGCTATTTTTTTGTGTTGAAAATATATTAAGAGTAAGAAAGAACTCAAAACAGGCGGGACGGACTCAAAATATTAGGTGAAGCGGAAGAATAAAATTTTTAAATAATTTTAGCGGCAATAGTAATATTTTATGAATATATAATAATAAAAATAAAATAATAAGATATTTCAATAAAAATAAAAATTTTGAGGGGGACTATTAGGTCGTGACAAGAAATATAAGAGTATATTTGGCAATCTATTTTATTTTGTGTTAATGTTTTTATTTGAAACACAAATAACGTATTTGTTTTTATTGTGGAGTGTGTTTAATAGTGACTAACAGTATAATATAAAATTTGTTACAATATTTTTGTAAACAAAAACATATATAATAAAAAAGTACATATACATTGCAAGATTGAAAAAAGAAAAAGAAAAAAAATTTAAAGTATTGCAAGATTGCTAAGTGTTTTTGTTACCGTGTAAAAAAATTAGGAATTATCAATTTAGTGTTTTTAATTTGGGCATCGATCTTTTTGGTAATAAACGCATTACTATTCAAATCACAATAAAAAGTTTTAGTGCTTTGCTTCGCTACCATACACCACCCACAACACAAAATAAGAAACAAAAACGATTGCAAACATAATCGTAAGAGTGTTGCTTTTGAAAATGAATCAAAGAATTAAAAGCTTATATATAAGAATATATATATATATATATATATATATATATATATATATATTCTGAAAACAACAAAAACATAAAACACATATAATGTGAACAAAAATGTTTATAAACCCTTATGCCCCGTTTGACATGCGTTTTGTTTCTGCTGTTTTTATTTTTAGGTTGCTACAGTGTCGATTTTAGCAACAAAAGCGTGTTTGATATGGCAAATACTAAAACACTTCGTGAACAGTAGCCCAAAACAAAAACACAAAAAATTATTTTTTCTTGTTTTAACAACTGTTTATGGCCCAAAACTATAACAGTAGCGCAATACGGATCAAAATGCTTAAAACATCATTTCCAAACGTGCTTTCGATTTTTTTTTAAAACACTCGTACAACAAAAATACTATTTCTGTTATAGTTAAAAACAAAATAACTAAAACAAAGTACATGTCAAACGGAATAACAATGTGAATACACAAACTTTTTTATGCAAAAGAAAAAGCATTTTAATTGAAAAAACAAAACAAAAAATGAAACTCAATGCTCACACGAAAACAATAGACTAGCTAGTCTCATACCTCCTCAAACTCTTCAATGAATGCTGATTAATTAGTAATGTAACTAACTAAACTTCATCCAAAAAATTAAAAAAAAAAAAAGAAGCATGAGGGGCATTGAAATTATATATATATATATATATATATATATATATAAATTACTAATAAAGTACAACTAATCATTAATCACAGAATGTACTGGGAAAGAATAAGAAGGTTGACTACCATGGAACACCACAAAAGGGAGAGAATTTGTGGTTGCTATGACACTCATCATGAATATGAAGATGCTGAAAGTAGTAGCTGCAGCCATTGTTTTGGAGAATAAAATATATTAGGGTGTACTTCTTGCGACAATATGAGAGTTGTAGGGAGGAATGCAGAGAATGAAGAAGGAATACATCTATATATAGAGGGAAGCTGGAGAGAGAAACTAGAGAGAATAATGGATTGATACGGTTAGGTTGGGGGTACGTGGACTATTTTTTAATAAAAATTAAAATGTTTATCATGCGGGTAACATGACAAAGCAGGATAGATGATATCATGCGATTAATATTATTAATTAATTATATCTTATCACACAAATAAAATCTCATTTAGTTGCATGTTAGTTTTATTTTTATGAAAGATCCAAATAATTTTTTCAGATCACATTAAAGGTCTTTATAATTAAGACAAATAATAGTAGAAGTTCTTGTAATTTACTCTTCAAAATATAATATATCTACACACAAACACACATAAAATATGTAATAAAAAGGGATAATTCCATAAAAATGAGGTTTTGGGAGTCAAATGACAAAAGAATGGAGTCAAAATCAAGTTTTTCAAATTAATGAAATTTTATGTAAGTCTGACATGGACATGTAAAATTACTATACATTATCTTTTTATTCCCAAAATAATCTTCTATTATTATTATTAAATTATGCTACTAATCCTCTCAAATCTAGAGAGAGAAGAGAAACACATCTATGCCAATCCTCTCAAGCTCTCTTTTTCCTGCAGCTCCTCGTTCCTCAAACTCCCGAATCACATCGCCAAAATCACTGCAAAAAGAATGAAGTCAAAATTCACTTTTCTGTTCATTTTCTTTATAAATCATCAATTCTCAATGTAATTTCCTTTCTAACTTTGATTTATTCCTCTATTTTACTTATTTATTTTTAATTTCCTTTCTAAGTTCTCAATGTAATTTCCTTTCTAACTTTGATTTCCCCCTCTATTTATTTCTATTTTACTTATTTATTTTAATGTAATTTTTTTTTATTAAAATAATGAAGTTTCACAATTATTAAAATAAATTTACTAAACAAATAAAATTGCCACTTAACCGACACTAATAAATATTATAGTCTTTGATTCTCTCTATTCTCTCTCACTTTCACTGTCAAATTCAAGATCTTCACAGTATATAAATATATAAAAATAAATAAGTAAAATAGAGGGGGAAATCTGTTTGGTTTGTGGCTCAAAATTTGTGCGCAGAAAATTAGTTTCCTTTTTCGTTTTGAAAGCTGCAAGAAATAGTTTCCTGATTGGTTTTGGAATCCAGAAGACTTGGGGAAAAAGGTGAAGATTTGGGAAATAAGTTATACCTGCTATTTTAGAGTTGAAGATAGATATGGTAACTCCTTGTAGGTAAGTTGATCCTTATCCAACAAGGAATTGGATTTGAGGAATACTTGTCCAACAAGGAATTGGGTTTTGAAAACTTTATAAATAGAGATGGGTATGAGGGGTTTAGAGAGAGAGAAGAGAGTGAAAAGATGTAAGAGGTTTATGGGTGAGTGTTGTGAGGAGAGGGGAGCGTATATGTAATTCCTGAGTGTATACATGTAGCCTCAAAATAGATGATGAGTGAGTGAGTGGGGTTTTGACATGTGGTTGTATATTTTTTTCCTTGATTCATAATAGTGAAATCTCTCTCTCCCATAGACGTAACCCTAGAGTTGGGTGAACCATGTAAAATATTGTGTTCTGCGTTACTGTGTGTGATTGTTATCTCCATATATGCTTGTGTTGATGTGATGAAATGATGTTTCCGCTGTGTGTGATGAAGGATGGATTTAACTCTTAACAACAGCCGATTGTTGAGTGGGTTGGAGGGAGTTAATTATCCCCAACAACTGGTATCAGAGCCGATGGTGGGTCAGAGCTTGTGATTGGTCCTGAAGATCAGTAAAAGAAGATTGCTGCGAAGTTTGTCAGAGCAGAGGATGATAGTGAGGTGTTATGGAGATTCAATCAAAGTTGATGATGACACGAAGGTATGAAGAAGGTGATAGAGGTGAAGCCCACGAGGAACAAGTTTTGAGGACAAGTCAAGAGTGAGTGCTAGTTCTCAAGATGGGGCAAGGGGTGTGAAGAATGAAGGGGCTTGCTCTAAGCCCGATAAAGGGCAAGGGGGAATATGAAGATGAGATGTTTGTTGCTTTAAGCCAGAAAAGTAATTGATGAAGATGAGTTGAAGATTGGTGGGTTGCCATGCGTGAGCAATTGAACATCAACGGGGTGGATAGATAAGATAAAAAAAATTAAGAATGATGAATTTGAGAAAAATGTGAAGATTGTTAGAGTGTTTCTCAAGTTCATCATAGTGCTTTATTTGAAGTGGAGAAATCTTCAATTGAGGTGGAGCTATGAAGAGATCCTTATTCAAGGTGGAGCTATGGAGAAGCACATGAGATTGAATTTGAGCCAAGGTGGAGATTGTTGGGTTTGTGGCGCAATATTTGTGCGCAGAAAATTAGTTTCCTTTTTTGTTTTAGAAGGTACGAGAAACTGGTTCCTTATTGGTTTTGGAATTCAGAATACTTGGGCAAAAAACTGAAGATTTGGGAAAGAAGTTATACCTGCTATTTTAGAGTTGAAGATAGATATGGTAACTCCTTGTAGGTAAGTTGATCCTTGTCCAACAAAGAATTGGATTTGAGGAATACTTGTCCAATAAGGAATTGAGTTTTAAAGACTCTATAAATAGAGATGGGTATGAGGGGTTTAGAGAGAGAGAAAAGATGTAAGGGGTTTAAGGGTAAGTGTTGTGAGAAGAGGGGATCGTTTATATAATTCCTGATGAGTGAGTGAGTGGGGTTTTGACATGTGGTTGTATATTTTCTTCATTGATTCATAATAGTGAAATCTCTCTCTCCCATAGACGTAACCCTAGAGTTGGGTGAACCATGTAAAATATTGTGTTGTGCGTTGCTGTGTGTGATTGTTATCTCTATATATAATTGTGTTGATGTGATGTAATGATACTTCCGTTGTATGTGATAAAGGAGGGATTTAACTCTTAACAACAGCCAATCGTTGAGTGGGTTGGAGGGAGTTAATTATCTCCAACAAAATCAACGTTAGAAAGGAAATTATATTGAGAACTGATGATTTATAGAGAAAATGAAAGAAAAGTGAATTTTGACAGTATGTTTCGGGAGTTTGAGGAAAGAGGACCTGCCGGATAAGGAGAGTTTGAGAGGATTGGCATAAATATGTTTCTCTTCCCTCTTTAGATATGAGAGGGGTAGTAGTATAATTTCATAACAATAATAGAAGGGTATTTTATGAATAAAAAAGATGATGTATAGTAATTTTCTATGTCCACGTCAAACTTTCATAAAATTTCATTAATTTAGAAAATTAAATTTTGACTTTATTTTTTTGTCTTTTAACCCCTAAAACTCTATTTTTATGAAATTATCCCTAATAAAAACATGTGGAAGTGCGCATCATAAATGTGTAAGAAATTAAAATGAGTGTTACGCGCGTGTTTATTGAGATGTACTCCGTAAATAACACATGGGAGGCATATGTGTAGGTGTGTAAGAAAATAGTGTAAAAAGTGTGAGTGTTTTGTGAGATAATGAATTATTCAAACCAGTGTGTAAATTGTCAATGCATGGGTGAAAGAAAAATGTACAGCGCCAGTGAAAAAAAAAAAAAAAAAAATTAAGTCGATGAAGGAACAGTGTAAATGAAGAAAACATAATTTGATATATGGTTACAAAAGTCAAAAAAGACGCTTAAAACACCTATAACTATAAACCTATAACTATAAATATACATGTAACAGGAAAGAAAATTCAAAATCTTGAAAATGAAGAATGACGAAAAATTTTGTAATTTTTTTGAATCTAGAGCTTTTTTACTTGGTTATAATTTCAATACTGGGTTAGCGCGAAGCTAGCCATTGTTTTGGAGAATAAAATATGTTTTGAAACAATGTGAGAGCACTGGTATAACCATGTCACCGATATCATTAATTAATTATATTTTATCATATAAATAAAAATAAATTTACTTTAGTGTATCTTATCAATACATATAATTAGTTGATCATATATTACAAAAAATTAAAGTATTTTTCGTCTTACAATTGACAATTATGAGAGAAGAAGACAACGCCATTAAGGAGGGACCATAAACTCGTATGAGGGGTTAATACTGAATTCTTTTGAATAAATTCAGGGGACAAAGGGTAATATCCCCCGGGTCTGTCCCTAAATGCCATGTTTTCTCATAAGGAACTCGATTGCGCGCATTTTGAATACTTAGAAAAAAAATAACATGCGATTTTTCTATGATTATCACAATTGAACACCAAAAATATTCATTCTTGTTTTTTATTTTTTTTTATAAATAAAAATATTCATTCTTAACTAGAAAAAAAATATATACATATATATATATATATATATATATATATATATATATATATATTCATTTTTATTTTGTTCATATAAAACAATGAGTAATGGTTTTAAGAGATCTCTCTCACAAAAAATTTTCTTATTTAATCATTGTATAAAATAATTTTTTAAAATATATAAAAAATCAAATTAATTATTTAATGTATCTTTCTTAAAAAATAAAAGAGCTCATAACTCTTTTAATGAGAGAAACATTTTACTAGTGTTACTCTAAAATAGTACATCTGTATCAAAAGTTATCATGAGGTAGAACACCTAACAGTTGTCATAAGTCATTTCTTCAATAAACACATTTTGAGTACAAAAAGCGCAGTGCACTTGCTCATCATTATGTTATTCATGTAAAATGGTTTTATCATGAAAAATCAAAATATTAAAATGTCTCTAAAAAAAATCTTAATTGCTAGTCAAACATGACTATTTACTTTTAGTCAAATCCGATGAAAATCAGAAAATTAAGACAAAAATTTGACTAGCTAAGGTATTACATAAATTTTAATATAAAATTTTAATTATATCGTCCTCGACTACATTCTTTTCTTCTCTTTGCATTGTCATGATAGACATGACCATTTAAATTTTGATACACATGAAATCACGTGGAACCTGGAGTCGGTGTCTTAGGTAGTGTTCACGGGTAACTTAAAATAAGGAATAATTATGTAGATATAAAGTTTTGGACTTTTATTCATTATTTTTTGGAGTCAAAGTGATGATGTTTTAAAAAAATAGAGTGACCAAAATATTAATATGGCTATGGAAAAAAAATTATTCAAATTACCATTATTATTTTCAGGTATCACTTTTGTGTATATAAGTATCACTCTTGTGCCGAGAGGTACCATTTTTATGTACGCATGTATAACTTTTATTCACACATAGTACTTTTTTTTTACTTTTGTGAAGACCATTTGATAACACAGTTTACATAAAAATTGTTAGTTGTGTGTGAATGGTGGTACATCTATACACAAGAGTGGTATTTACAAATAAACATTGTTTTTTTATATCTACATCAACATTTTGATCAACTCATTTCTTTCGAAATATTATGACTTTAACTCTGTGAGATGATAAATAAGAATGTCTTTAGTATGATTTTGTTGTTTCCACCCTTTGGTAAAGGGAATATTCGAGAAATAGAACAAAAAAAATCATAACGTACACTTCAACTTATTTGAAAAAGATAATAAAAAATATAAATTTATTGTAATATAAAACATGATGGAATTCACTTATTTTTGGACAAGGTCAATAATAACAATGAGAGTCTTTTGTAATTTTTAAATTATTATTATTATTTTCAGATATCACTTTTGAGTAGATAAATATAACTCTTATGCCGAGAGATACAACTCTTATGCAGGTATGTATAACTTTTTGTCCACACATTTACTTTTTTGCCCTCACCAATGTGCGGGAGAGTGTCCCTAATTTGACATTGGATTTAGAACTATTCGCTCTCCAAATGTCTTTAGTCTGATTTTGTTGTCTCCATCCTTTGGTAAAGGGAATATTCGAGAAATAGAACAAAAAAAATCGTAACGTACCCTTCAACGTATTTGAAAAAGATAATAAAATATATATATTTATTGTAATATAAAACAAATAAGATCGAATTCACTTGTTTTGGACAACGTCAAGAATAACAATCCCAGTTTTTTTGTAATTTCCATCCAAATCCTTTTATTCTATAAATAATAGCCACAAAATTATTCAATGATTCTCTCTCTCTCTCTCTCTCTCTCATTTTTAAAATTAATATAGTACAATTTTTTTTTTTTTTTTTCTTTTGTCTTTCTGTTATTTACCTTCCAACAACCATGTGGTGTAAGTTTGTTAAAAACATTTCCTTGTGTTGGTCGGCTCATTATTTTATAATTGGTGGCCGAATAACGTAATTTCTCTTATATCTAATTCTTATCTCCAACTCTTTGTGTTTGTCTAATATTCCAATGATAAATACCACGTGAATAAATCAACTTACATTTTAACCCTTGAAGATCGATGTATCTTTCGTTTTCCATCATTTTTTTAGGCAAAAATACTATTCCTGTCCCTGTTGAAGCTACCTCCATTCTTCTTCCTTTTTTTTTCTTTTTTTTTTTTGTTAATTTATTTCAATCTTAATCCATGTTTGTTTTCTCATCTTTTATTGCAAAATACTACTATTTGTGTCCCTATTGAAGCTCCATTTTTATTTCAATGTTTCGTTTTCTAGTACGCTATTCTCTGTTTGCTTTCTCTTCTTTTTTTTTGTTAATTTATTTCAATCTTAATCCATGTTTTGTTTTCTCATCTATTATTGCAAAATACTACTTCTGTCCCTATTGAAGCTCCATTTTTATTTCAATGTTTCGTTTTCTAGTACACTATTCTCTGTTTGTTTCGGAAACACAACTTTTCTTCTGATTTGTAAGGCCATTCAGCATTTATTGCTCATTATTAACAACTTTATTTCCACCTTATTTATTTTTCATTGCAAAAACCACTTACCTTTCTTTATTTTATTTTTTTTAACACGAATGAAGAGGAAAGAATCTACAGTACAAGACACAACTCTATTTTTTTAAAAAGTTGAATGGGTAAATAACATCTTTTAAAAATGTAAGACCGGTGTAAAAATAAATAAATAAATATATATATATATACATATATTTATTTATTTAATTTAATTTAATGGTTATCTATGTTTGAATTTAAAAAATATAGTAGAGATATTAGAGTTTTTAAATTTAAAATTTAAATTGGAATCCTAAACAATCTCAAATGCAATTATAGTTATCTTTATATTTCACGTCATATCAGTTCTACGAGGACGTTATTTTTTTTAAAAAAATATATATAATATTAGCACGATACAGCGTAATAGGACGTAGATCCAGAGAGAATGATCTGACGTCGTGTCTTTCTGCAGTAGCTGAGGGAAGGAACGATAAGTGGGAATTCGCATAGGAAGGAAGAGTTAATTACCCAGGCAAGTTAATCTTGCATTGTACTCTTATATATATTTGTAACTTGCTTTGATAATCTGGAAAATCTAATTCATATGATTTTAATAAATGGTAGAAAAAGAAACTATTTTTAATGATTGTTAAGATTAGAATAGTATAAGTTGTGTAGGTTGTTATTTTGAATTTAATTGGGTATGATTAGGAGAATGATTTATTATTAAAGATTAAATAAATTTATTTACAAAAATTTTGATTATCGTTTCTGTTAAATTGTACAGATTGGTTATATTGTTGTTATATTAATTAATAAATTAATTTAAAGTTACATGTTGCTTTATATTATTCTCGTTGAAAATATTGGGATGATTATCATATATGAGTTGGTATTAAGTGCCATAAGTGGTACAGGAAAATAATTGAATGATTAGATTAGATAACTTATAGGTGTAATATACATACATATATATAAGTTTTTTATTTATATATGTGTAAAGCTCAGGTGTAATGGCTTATATCAGTGAGAGTAGAGAATGGGTACGGAACATGTTTGATGGCACTGTAGTAAATTTATGATTAGTTTGATCAGTGGTTTAGTTTGATGTGGAAACTAGATAATTATGATTATATTTATATATATATATAATGGATCAAAACTTTAGCTAAAACGTGATTGATGAGATGTGGAAGACCCATTTTTGGTGTCTACTGTGCAATTTAAATCTTATTTTTTTATTTAATTATTATTCTTTTAAAATTGATTTAAGTTAAAGGAAATTATGAAAAATAGTATTGTTATTTCAAAAATTGGGAAAAATTCCAGAATATTAGTTTTAAGTATAATGAACTTATTTGTGCTGAAATCCAGATTGTTAAATGACTGTTTGATGGTTTTACGAAATTAAAACATGAAAAGTATTATTTTTTCAGCACTAAAAGGGAGAGTACAGAAAAACTAATAAGAGCTAGATTCTGAAATTTTGCAAGGCATCATATATAATATTAGGCTATGTCCAGAATTTTTGTACTCTCAGTGTTGGGTCATTAAAGTTCTGTTTTTGAATTAAATATGTATTTTGGTGCTTTAATAATTAATTTGAATTATTAATTAATAATGCCTTTCATAATTCACCATATTTAATAATTAATGGATGAGTTTGGATTAATCGGAGGGGTAGTCAGGGACTGACCCTATGATGACTTTTGGATATGGTCAGGGACCTGCCTATTTGGGAGTGCACTACCCTTTTATTATGGCCATGGGTCTAATGAGCCCTTATTGTGTGGACGTGATCAGGGATCATCTGGGGAGTAGACGTACAATCCAGCCACACGTGTGTTTTCGGTAGTCAGGGGTTATACGAATTACACCACTTTATTGGATGGGAGCCCGGGGCTCAGATGAGATATGCAAATTTACTTAAAATAAATGATGGTTATTTATTGAGTTTATAATTAACTAGAATATACCTTTAATTAATGAATTTATTGAGTTGCTTATATATATGGGAATACAAGGTAAGGTTAGCTTGCTGAACGATGATTGTGTTTAGCATTTCTTGTTGAGCTTGTGAGCTCACCCCATTATCACATTTCAGGTGCTCGTATAGTAGGAACGTGATGGTGACACGTGACGGGAACGGATTTTAGCTCGTTGCGCATTAATTTATTTTAGCTCGGTTTTCCTTTATTCTGATTATTGTAATAAAGTTAAGGTTTTATGAAACTTTATTGAGTTGATTCAGTGGTTATAGATGTTTTGTTTTACTAGAGGGAATTGCACCTCTATTTATGAATTTGTATAAAATTTGTCAGACTCTCATGTTTGTTAAATTGAATGACGGGATTTATCGTAATTCTATTATGGAGGATGTATGTTGAGAATTGATGAAAGTTGTACCTTAGATTTTTTTATGCAGGACAAATAGTTCTTGTATTAAAATTTGGGGTGTGACAAAAAAACATCTTTTATAATTTTTTTTAGTTGAATGAGTAAAGCATGTATAAATAAAAGAAAAATATATACAAAATCTCATTCTACCGCTATAGTTAGAAAAATGAGCAAACAATGACTTCTAATCCCAAAAAGAGACATGTGCAGGTCATGCGACCAAAAGATGCTCTTTAATACCAACTCTCTCCATTTTGGACTTTCCAAACTGCCCCTTATTCATTTCTCCCTCATTTCTATATATAATATCCCAACTTCATTATTTCTTTATTTATAAATACTCTATTTATATATATATATATTTCTCTCTCTATAATTTTTTATATATATATTTTCTTCTTCTCATTCTCTATCTCTCTCTAACGGGTCTCCTCCACATATATAAATTCTATTTCTTTAATACTAATATGATTTGGCACTTGCTTTATATATATATATATATATATATATATATATATATATATATATATATATTACATTTTTTATTTATTGATTTTTTACATTATATTTCATTTGATTTTACTGTCTAATTTTGTGCAAGTCCTTTTAAGTAATTCCAACTTTTATTCATTTTTTATTATTTTTGTAAGGAAAATCTTGAGAGGCATTTTCGTACTTTTACTTCTCTCACTTTATTTAACTAACAATAAATCCTTATTTTCACTATTTATACTATAGAGATGAAATTTGAGCAGGAGGGTCAGAGAGTTTTTTTTGTACTTCACCCATTTCTTCTTAACATATTACAATATTGATTTGTTCTTAAATGATTTTAGAAATTAGAAATGCAGTATTCAAGTAATAGTGAAAAGAACAATCAATATCATGAAAATTGGGTTACATGTAAATTAATTATTATACTACATCTTACACAAGCTTGGTCCAGAATTGGTCTAACCCGTTGTTGTTGTACAGTTTGGATTTCAATACTTTAACCAATTTCGGAGGTTCACTGGAATTCTAATTTTAAACTTTTACCGTGTGAATTTTTGTGTGAGTTAATGTTGATGATCTTAAAATTAAGGTACTTATAAAAAATAATAGTTCAAATACATAAAAACAAAGTTGTGGTCACTTGAATGAATGTATAATACATTAATTAATTTCAACACTTCTCCTCTAACTCATAAATGATTTATTTTCTAATAACTAATTAAAGTTCACTCAAAGAAGACAAAGACTTTTTACCGCAAACCAAATATCCCGTAAAAAGTTATTCACTAGGCACAATTGTACGCCGTGTATTTAGGTGTTGCATCTCCATTGCCGTAGCCAAACAACCATCCAGAACTAAGACACATTGAAGTCTTTGAGAAACATGTTGATGAATTCCCACCCATGAATATGGACTGGGTTTGAGTTTTATAGTATCCACATTGGGCCAATTTTTTGGACAGTATGGACTTGGACTACTCTTTTTTATTTTATTTAGACTCATATCCTTTTTTCTTTTGCTTTTGATTTGATAATGGGGCATATGGCCCATTCTTGGGGATTACCCATTGTATACTTGTATTTTCCTTTTCTGGTATGCATACTTATTTACCAAAAACAAAAAAAAATTAAGTTGTTGTGAAAAAAGAAAAAGAAAAAGAAAAAAAACTCATTTAAAAGAATTATTCCTCATTCAAACACCTTAAAAATAAATTTCGTATTGGATTTTGGAAACATAAATGTTCACATGCTACCACGATCGATACACGACCACAAATTATGGTCCAAACACACTTTAAGACGAACTTAGAGCTAGACAATTATATTGCTTTGAGAGAACAAATTTGATAAACAAAAACCAATGCCTATAACTTAATAGTATCACTTCTTTGAACGTGAAAGATAAAGAGCTTGAGCAAAAATATTGTGAGAGTATAATTATATATTGTAAAAAAAAAAATTAAAAAGCTATAACGAGGGCTCATTCATACTTTTTGTTCAGGGCTCCAATTCATCCCCTCCTCTTTGATAATGGAGAAGTTATTGGATTTGAACTTCTACCATTTTGGAAAAGAAGTTACAAATACATCAACCTCACAAAATTATTACTAGTTCTCTATTTTAATTTGATTCTCTTTTGATTTTGTTTAGTTTCTCGCTCTAGTTTCCCTCTATATATAGATGCGTGGCTTCTTCATTCTCTTCATTCCTTTCATTCCTTGCGCATGCAACTTCCACAATATTGTTGCAAGACACTCTAATACTATATTTTATTCTGCAAAACAATGGCTACTAATAACCCGGTACTACCAACTACTTTTTGTTAAAAATAAATTAATGCCATATTCATTATGCATTTTGGGTTTATTCATATATTGTTATTGTACATGTATCAAAAGGGTACATGTATCAAGCGAGTGCATGTATCATGTGAGTGCATGTATCATGTGTGTGGTTGAGAATTTTCTTGAAAAGTTCAAAGGTCTATGGAAGAATAGTATATCTAATGTAAGGAATTTATTGTTAAGGCATATCAACACAACAAAGAATTCAATACAATACAATATTTGTTTCTCTCCTCTCTTCACTTAGAAATTATTTAGTTGGTTGAAACTACAACCAACATAAGTGGTATCATGCCCGGGGTGCTTGTTTTAGGCCATACAAAACCTTCTTTAATTTGTAAACTCTCTCTTCTTCTCCTTTTGCAACAAAGGCTTTCAAAGGAGCAAAAGTGAGCCAACCTTGTACTACAAGACATAAGGTAAAACTGGAATTCTTATTGTTTCTCTTTATGTTGATGATTTGGTATTTACCGATAGTGATGGAAAAATGATTGATGATTTTAAAAGAGAGATGATGAAAAAATATGAAATGAGTGATTTGGGTTTGTTGCATTACTTCTTGGGCATTGAAATTTATCAAAAAGAATGAGGAGTTTTTATTTGTCAAAAGAAGTATGCAAAAACTCTTCTTGAAAAATTCAAAATGTTGAATTGCAAATCCGTTTGCACTCCCTTGGTTGTGAATGAAAAATTGATGAAAGAAGATGGAAGTAAAGAAGCGGATGCATCTCTCTATAGAAGCTTGGTTGGAAATCTATTATATTTGACATTTTCAAGACCCGACATCATGTATGCTACAAGCTTATTATCTCGGTTTATGCACAATCCAAGCCAAATTCATGTTGGGGCTGCAAAGTGGGTATTGAGATATATACAAGGTACACTTGATTTTGGCATCTTGTATGAGAAAAATGTTGTTGCAAAGTTGTTTGGTTTTTGTGATAGTGATTGGGCCGGATGTGTTGATGATATGAGAAGTACTTCCAGTTATGCATTCTCTCTTGGTTCAGGTATATTTTCACGGGTATCTAAAAAGCAAGAAACGGTTGCCCAATCTTCTGCCGAGGCTGAGTATATTTCAGCATCATTGGCAGCGTCACAAGCAATATGGCTAAGGAGAATTTTTGAAGATGTTGGTGAGAAGCAAAGAGAAGCTACTCCAATTTTATGTGACAACAAATCCGCAATTGTTATGACAAAGAATCCTATTTTTCATAGTCGCACAAGACACATTGCAATCAAGCATCACTTCATTAGAGAAGCCGTGGAGAATGAAGAGATTCAACTCAAATATTGTAAGACTGAAGATCAAGTTGCGGACATTTTTACCAAAGCACTTCCAAAAAATAAGTTTGAATACTTTAGAGAATTGTTGAGTGTCACAACATGGCATTAAAAGATGTGTGTTAAAAATAAATTAATGCCATGTTCATTATACATTTTGGGTTTATTTATGTATTGTTATCGTACATGTATCAAGAGGGTACATGTATCAAATGTGTACATGTATCATGTGTGTGGTTGAGAATTGTCTTAAAAAGTTCAAAGGTCTATGGGAGAATAATATATATAGTGTAAGTGATTTGTTGTTAAGGCATATCAACACAATAAAGAATTCAATACAATACAATATTTGCTTCTCTTCTTTCTTCCCTTAGAAATTATTTAGTTGGTTGAAATTGCAGCCAACACTTTTTTCATCTTCATCTTCCCTCTAACTGTCATAGCAACCACAAATTCTCTACCTTTTGTGGTGTTCCATGGTACTCAATCTTCTTATTCTTTCTTAGTTCTTTGAATATTATCAGTTAGCCTAGCTTGTAGACATATATATATTTACCTGTTTTTTTTTTGTGAATATTATGGCAGGTATTATAGATGAGTGCAAGAGTGCTAAAGTCACGAATTTCACTGATAGTCTCAAGGAGTGGTCCGGTGCGGACGGGTATTGCCTGTACGTTCTCAGTATTAGGACAATGCTATATAAGTCCAGTCGGCCTAAATTTGATTGAGTTTCTTACCTCGTATGGGGGCACTCACAACTACTACTTATGAGTGGTTGAGGCCGACTCGGCATAAGAATAATTTTTGTGTTTTGTTGATGTCCCATTATTAAATACTGTATTAAGTTTTTATTTTATTATTATATAACTCTAAGCCCTTGATATATTTGGTTGATAAACTGAAGGTAGATAGTCATTTGATTTAATTTTTTGGTTACAGGTAGAGAAATTGGAAACGGAAAGTTGGATACCGTGGTTATGCCCATTATGAAACAGCTGACTTTTTCTTGTTAGTGCAAGGAGAGTTGTGATCAGTTATATATATATATATATATATATATATATATATATATATATGCATCTATAATGTCTCATCATTCATGACTTACTAGTATTATTAATTAACACACTTCTTTTGTTGCATTTTTGCAGACAGAAATTGCTTGCAAAAAGGTGGTAGAACTGCCAAGATATGTGTTTGCTTTTCACTGGCTTGGCATTTGGAGTTTTATTATTTTTAACTCAAGTTTACGGGTCAAAGACATGAATGAACTCAGTGATGGTTACAACATAGTTGCGATTTCTCAAGTGACAAAGAAGGGGCCGTTCCAATTTTTTGATTTTTCAATTCGTTTCACGCAATTTAATTTCCTAGTGGATTATAGTTTCATTTTTTACCTTCTAATGATTTTATCAAATTGTTAATATTTTTATTTTTGTTGTTTTTATTTTTTGTGCATATTAGTGAACATTTAACTGTTTTGCAGGGTAACATGGTAGCTCGAGGGGTTATTGAGTTTTGTGACAAGCACCTCTGTAAGAACTAACTTGATACAAACTCTGATTTACTATTTTTCAGGATTTTTACATAAAAATGGGCTTAGTGACCCATATTTACTCATCCATTGAGTCAAAGTCATATAGTTTCAAAAAAATGTGTTTGACCCAAAAGCTGAGGTGGCACATAAATTTTTATTGTTTAGAATTTGTGTTGACTAAATTGCCCTTCTCCTTATTTTCTGTAGTTCCTAAAATGCCCTTTTTCCATATTTTAATACATTGACCTAATTGCACCCCTAGCTCTTTCATATCCCCATTCGGTGCAGCCCTCTCTCTCTCCGCCTGTGTAAAACAGTCTATGATTTCTCAATATTCCTCACAGCTGCGAGGAACAATGTATCGTGTTTGTATTATTATTGTCTGCATTATTGTTTAAAATTTAAGACTAGTATTATGTTGGTTGGAAGTTTGTAACTATTATCTGCATTATGTGAATGATAAAGACAAGCTTCTGATCAATTAAAGTTGATGTTTATTGCTGTTTACAAGGTAAATTAAAGACTTGTTCTATCATTCAAATGATCTTTTTCTTAGGTATGGTAATTAATATATTTATTATCCACAAAAGAAGATAGACATATCAAGCTTTTCCATGCTTTCAAAATCTTTGGGAGTTATTATTTGTTCAAAAGTAACTTCTAATTTTCTCTCAACAATTAACGTCTTATAATCTTCTTCAGTCTGGCTAGATAAACTAGTCCCACAGGCAGGCACTATATCAACTAGTATGAATGAAGAGCTCACAATATGTGTGTGTGTGTGTGTGTGTATGTATATATTTGATGGGGGTTATTTAGAGCTTGCTTTGATACAAAAGCATAAATTGATAATCTAATATCACTTATATTACAAAGAAAGCTACTGAACAACGTAACACTGTTTGCATCATTGGACAAGTCAAGCAACGTACTATTGATGATTTGTTGCTTCAATTAACTTGAGGCCATTAGTGAATTACTACTACATTTGAGTCGTGTATAAAAAGGAAGTTTGTTATCAAGTTGTTCGATTTTGTACGCTGAACATAAATATATCTCACATTCCATAATGTTATATCAAATACAAATTTTTATTTTTTTAGTTGGTACTTGTACTGTCATATACCTCTTTTTAAGAAATTATCTCCACTTTGCAAAAATTGATCCGATGCTTCCAGGTACCAGGGCCCAAATTTATTTTATTTTATTATTATTATTTTTTATATCAAATGCAAATAAATTTAAAACATAAAAGAAACTTAACTATTCAAAAGTTTTTCATGTATTAACTAAAGAAAGGGGAAAAAAAGAAAAAGAAAAGGAGAAAAGACTATTCACGCTGTAGTCTTCACATCTGTGTACCATCATAATATAGACGAACCACAACCATAAGGGAATGTACTCGTATTGTGTATAAACTAACAATAGTTCTCATATATTCGCAAGCGAAAAAAAGGTCAAAATTTTTTTTATTTTGTCATTTTTCCTTCCCATTTTGCCCTTCCAATATTTCGAGTGCTTGAAACTATACGGTATTTGTGTTCTTTTGCCACAAGATCTTGCTTTTCTTTAAATGAAATTTAGCTTAAGTTACAGTTTTTGGTCATCAATTTCTTCAAAATAATTGCATTTCATTCAATTTCTTTTGTGGTAAAGGATGCAATTGCAAATGGGTTGGGAATATATAGTTGGGCTGAATTTGTGTTGGTTAGGTTGGGTTGGGTTGGGTTGTTTACTTTAAAAGAGATTAAATTGGGTCGGGCCTAAAATTTAAACTAGTATAATATTGTGTTACACAAACACATATATATAGTCATGAGCCTAAAACAAGTTTTGTTCCCCAATATGTTGACAAACAAAGGAGCCAAAGTAAGGAGGTATTTAAACTTGGTTGGTTTATTAATTGAGTTTCAAAATCCTATTTAAGTTTAGTTCGATTATTAAATAAATAAATACCAACCAAGTACAAGGTATTTATTGAAAGTTTGTTTCTTTTCAAAATTTTCTTAAATTTATATTTTTAAAAAATAAAAAAGAAATTTTCAAGTAATGAACAATAATAACCTCTGAGAAGATTTGTACGTTCAGCAAATTGTGAATAAATGAGCAATAAATGTTTCAATGGGTTTATAAATAAAGAAGAATAAGTTGTGTTACGTGAAAAAAAGAGAGGGCAATCGTGAACTACAAAACAAAACATATGGATAAAGATGGGATAAATTAAAAATAATAAAAATCTATTTTCTTTATTTTTCATGGCAATCACCAGTTTGGGAGTTTCAATCATGGTTTGTTGTATTGGTCGTAACAGTTTGATTAATAACTCTTTTTCAAATGTCCGATATCATTACATATTTCCATGAATTGATCGATATGGCCTGTTAACACACCCAAATTCATTACACTACAATCGCGAGGGATACCGCAACTGCAAACCATGATTTGAATAAGAAAAATTATTAAATGGTAGAAAACCAAGCAATAATTTCTCATCTCAAGAGGGTCAGAAATATTATTAACACTTCTCAAAATAGATGTTTTTTTTTGGTAAAACTAAACATTTTTTTTAGAGGGGAGTAGTATCTAAAAGTTAATGTAAAAAACAGAATACATGTCTTCTATTCAAAGGTAGATGTAGGGATGGGCTTAAGCCCACTCCAAAAAAAAATTATTATACTAATTTTAGTCCAGCTCAAAAAATAAAATTATTAATAGAATTAGCCCACTCAATCAAGCCCGAGTCAACTCAGCAATCATAATAAAATAAAGGCCCAAGCCAAATAGGCCCAGGACAGACCCTGACCCAAGTGACAAAGGCTGTCACTAGGGCCTCAAAATTTATAGGCCCATCGATGATGGGTCACCAAAAAAACAAAATATTTTTAGGGCAAATCATTTCAGCCTCCCCAATCACCTTCATCTCTGTTCTCGTTCTCGTTCTCGACTCTGTACTTATCCTCTCTCTCTCTCTCCAACTGCAAACTACAAAATCTACGAGAATCAGAAGTTCAAAACCCATATATTTTAGTTTATCTATTTGTCTGCTAGAATCAAAAGTTCAAAACCCAAATCGGCATATCATTTCAGATTGTTCAAAAAATCAAAACCCATATCTTTCAGTTTCCATCGCCCGTTGTTCCAGTTCGGGTTCGCCGTTCGCAAGCTTCAGCCGCTGGCCCGCTGTCTCTCAACTCTCAAGCTTTCCCCCCTCTCTTTCTGCAACTAATAACTTGTATGTATGGGTTTTGTTTTAATTTTTTTTCTAACTCAACTAATCGGATCTGTAATTCTTGTTTTGCAAACTAAATCCTATTTGGCGAAATTTTTTGTGATCTTTTTTAAATAATTTTTTTAAACTTGCCACAAATAGTTTTAATCGAAAAAAGACTTAAAAAAATTCAATAAGGATTTACGTGGCGCCTCACCAAACAAGAACAGATAATCAATGGCCGGACAAAAAGAGAAACGGACCACTACAATAGCTACAAACCTAGGACCATTGAGCCCCGTGGCGGGAATTTTTCATCACCTAGGGAACAGTGAGCCCCGTGGTCAGAATTTTTCATCAACTCGGGAAAGATGTGAAAAGTCATCATTAATTGTTGACAAACCAAACGTTATATGAAGCTGAGTTTAGAAAAACCTATGCATCATCATTTTGATGACGGGTATCTTGAGCCACATCATGCAGCGAATAGGATCACTTAATGAGTTCCCCCAAGTAGCATTACCTAGATTTATTTTGGGCAGAAAGGCAAAACAATCTTTTAAATTGTTAAATTTAAAAAGTGGAGCAGGCATGGATATCCGCTCCCTTTTAAAACTTGGGTTAAAAGTTTCTCTCTTTGTCATGAATTTGAAGCCGCTAGAGTCCACGTTCTAGAATTCGGTTGCCCATGAAGTGGATGGCGTTCTGTTTTTGAAAAGCTGATTTTGAAATGGACGGCGTTCTGTTTTTGAAATGTTTTGTCTCTTTTTCTCTTCTTCTTCTTCTGTTCTGTTTTTTCTCTCTCTCCCTCACTTCTTCGTCTCTGTTCCCCTCTTATTCTTCTTCATCTTCTTCTGGTCTAAGTTCCTTTTTCTTCTGTCATGTTTTCTTTCTCTTTCTGCTCTGATTTTTTTTTTTCTTCTGTTCTGTTGCTCTGTTGCTCCCCTCTTCTTCTCTGTTTTCTTTTACTTATTTATTTTTATTCTGCTTTGTGCTCTACTGCTTTTATAATTACTCCATACTAATTAGTATAATGCATTTTATTTTTTCTCTCTTTCTTTTATTTATTTATTTTTTTTATTTTACTATGAAAAATGAAGATGCCTGCTATGTTAACTATTAAAATGCTTGCTATTTTCTCGTGACATGTGAAAATTTCTGCTATTTTTTGCTATAAATTGTCTGCTATTTTTTGTTGTGGAGTATGGAATGTGGCCAGTGAAAATGCATGCTAGTTTTTGCTGTGAAAATTTCTGCTGCAAATTTTGATGAGACAAAAAATGATCATGAGAATTATGAGTCCTTAAGTGATAATCTATATGGTGCTATGTTTATTGATGAGTCCTTAAGTATTTGGTTTACAAGACTTTTGTATCTTTATTGGGTGCCATTTTTTTATTTTTTTCTCAACTTGCGCGTCCCTTCAATCGGTTGTGTGCCTCAGGCTCCAGGAGGTCTTAGTTCGCCTTGAGCCTTTAACAACACTGTCCTCTTCCTTTTGTATTACACTCAATGTGGACTACGTAAAGGATTCAGTGGACTTTGTAAAGGTTGACTTTGTTTTATATATATATATATATTTTATAAAACAACCAAATGCCAATATATATATATATATATATTTTTGATATAGTACCTATTCACCCACAGTTTTTGCCTAGTCTCGAACCCTTATAAATATAAACTTAAGAAAATTAATCAGACATTTAAAAAATTATTGGAGGATACTGATGGAATCAAAATCTAGTATCAAAATTTTATTCACAATAAACTAGGTGAAATGCAAAAAATACCCTTTAAGTATGCTTATAGTGCATATCACACCCCTTTCGTGCAAAAAAACACCCCTCAAGTTTCAATTTGACGCAATCAAGTCCCTCTTGCAAATTTAAAATCAAATTTGACTAAAGTACCCTCAGTTAATAATTTTATAAAATATATAAAACTACAAAATTTTATAAAAAGATCAAAAAGGACAATAAACAGCCCCTGCCTCTCACGCAGCACCGTCAAGCAAGGAGAAGACGGGCTCCGCCGTTGTTGCACAACCATTAGTCCAGCCGAGCTTCATCACAACCGAAGCCACCGCCGAACCGAACCAATCTCACCGGCAGTCCATCTCCGTCGGTCCATCGATCCGAAGCTCACTGCCGCACTCCGTCCCAAGTCGCCTTTTCAGCCATCTAGTCCGCTTCTGTCACTGCCGAAGAGGTTGTGGTTTTTGCTGGCGTTGTGAATCTGGCCGTGAAGAAGAAGCTCGGTGGATGGAAAAGAACCCACCGGCGACTATGGATCCGGGGATGGGCGGGCGGCCAACGAGATCTCACAACAGTTATGAGCAAGGGGTGGTGGAATCGGCTGGACTGAAGTCAGCCGTGATGAAGACGGCAGCTCGCAACGTGATGGCAACGATGATTAATATTGATGGTGATGATGGATGTGCACGGCTAGGAAGGTGATATTGTGAAATAAGGTTTGAATTGGGTTTATGGGATCGACATATCACAGAGAACCCATCATCAATTGCTTTGTTGCTAACGACGGTGGCAAAACAGTGGAAGAAAACCCCATCTTAGCAGACCCAAAATCAGAGATTGCAATTGAGCATTTCTTTGGAAGCTTTGATGCCCACAGGCGAACTCCGATACCTATCGTCGTCGTCGCCGCCACCGGTGCTTTCTCTCCACCCTCCTCTAGGACCTCGTCCTCGACGCCTCTTCTCCTGTGACGCTGCACAGGATGCATTTTTGTTCTTATGACATGATTGTTTCATAGTCTTCTTGCTTTCCTCCTCTTAATTTTGTATGTGTTCTTGGCAAGTGACTTCTGAAATAGCATAGAAATATTAACAAAGTCTGATTCCATTAAAGAGCAGCAATTGGTTACAAACAACACTTGGATGTACCTTTTCTTTCTTTTTGCTATACAAGTTCTACACATCTGGGGCATGTTCTTGAAGGAATTTTTAATAACCACTAAGCAAACTACCCACCTCCGCGATATACTACTGTATCGACCGACTTTCACTGGTTCAAGAAGCTTAACTCTTTCTCACACACAATCAGCTCGCACCTTCAGAGACGCTATGTAATGACGGCTGCCATACCCTTGCTTTGGCTGCCACCGCGGCAGCAGCAGCAGAGTTCCCTGTTGATGTCCTTGGTCGATGTTTTTTGTGTTTCGTCACCTGCAGTTTTGTGTATACAAATTTAGAGAACAACTTTTAATGAAAGAAAAATTGAGAATCAATGTTTTTAACAAATTGATACAACTTTTAATAAAAGAGAAAATGAGAATCAATGTTGCGCCAAACCAACCTTCCAAATCATCTTGATCCGGTGATGATGATGAAGAAGAAGAGTGAAAGTAAAATTGGGTGCAAAAGAAGACGGTGGTGGGAGGAACTGGCGGCAGAGAGTAGAGAGTAGAGAGAGAATAAGGGGTATTTTGGGAAGACTAAAAGGGCAAAATGGGTATTACAGCAATAATTTAGGAGTGTTTATTGCACAGAGGGGTAATTTTGCACAATTTCAAAAGATTAGGGGTGTTTATTGCACACTTTTTTAATTAGGAGGTAAAAATGCTACAAAAAGTATACTTCAGGGTATTTTCTGCACTTCTCCCAATAAACTATACTAGTAAAATTTTTATCTTTCATCAAGTGCTTTCTCATGTTTGACTTAGTTACTACGATTATATATATATATATATATATATATATATATATATATATATGATGAAAGTAATTTAATATTGGCAATATGATAATGAGAAAACTGCACTATAAGTTCTTACTCAAAATGTAATAATTTAATTAAGAAGCAAGTTGAACCTCACGAATTAGTATAGAGTTTGTTAAGGACATTGCAGGGAAAATTTTCCGGTGAGTAGTAATGACTGGAGTGGGAGCATGTACTTGTGTGCAACGATTAATTTATTTGGTCACTATGTATAATAAGCAAGGTCGTCAAGATCAAAATTCTATGGATCATATAATTTTACGAATTTTTTATATTTATTTATTTTATTAAAAATTTAAAAATATTCTAAGTAAATCTTAGTTATTTTTAAAAAATACTTCATTATATTTTCTTAGGGTCAAGGGCAAAAAAACACTCATAGAAAATATGCTTATAGTGCATATCATGCCCATCACGTACAAAAAACACCTATAAAGTTTCATTTTGGTACAAATATGTCCTTTTGACAAATTTAAACCTTAAGTTGACTAAATTACCTTTATTAAATCATTTTATAAAATATATAAAAATAAATAAAATTGTAAAATGATCGAAAAGGACACTATTAGAGGATATCTCTCACGTATAAAAAAGACACTACAAATTTAAATTTTAAATTAACTAAATTATTCTTACAAAACTATTTTATAAAAAAGTAGTGCCGTTGCGAGCGCCTAATAGCACTCACGAGCTCTCCATGTTTAGCCGCCCGTCTCGCAATAGCACTCGCGAGCTTTCCATGTTTAGCCGCATGATATGTTATTCTTGGAATTCGGGAGCACTAAGCAAACTGATCCGTTAACCCAACTCTCTCTCTCCGTTAACCCTTAACTCAACTTTTTCTTTTTGCTTAACCCTCAACCCACTTTATCTTTCTCTCTCTTCTTTTGCCTTTGTTTGTTATTGAATACACTATTATTAGTTTAATTTTTTATTAATTTTTTCTATGTCATTTGGCCCAGCAGTTCTCGATTTACTCTCTCCCTCCTCTCTCTAAGCATTCTGCAACTCATTTTCATTCTTCTCCTTCTTCTTCCTCCCCGAGCGGCCCAACGCCCTTTTTCTCTCACTAACCTTTCTCCATCTTTCAGAGGAAATAAAAAACAAATTCAAACCAAATTGATTAAAGAAAAAAAATCTACTTCTACTTTAAAATTGTTCGATCGGGGAAAAGAATCCATGGCGGCAATGGTGGTGTTGGATTTGTTGCGGTGATTTTTTTATTTTGATTTTTGATTTTTTTTTTGTGGGTTTTGACGGTGGTGGTTGTCGGGGTGAAGATTGTGGCGGTGGTTTGGGGTGACCGAGTGAGGATGGTGGTGGTTAGTGGTTGTTCATAGACCGGGGAAAGGGAGGCCAAAAATATTATCAGTTTGAGAAATGCAGAGGGTAACAAAGAGAGATTTTTTTTTTCACCCAAAGATAGATGACTGATTAAAACAAAAGAAAAACAAAGAGAAAGAAAGAGAAAGGAGAAATAATTTGTTTGATGAGAAGGGCAAATTGGGCTGCGACGGATCGAGATTGGAAGTGGGTTTTGAACCCAGAAGTGCCATCATTCAGCCTGTGTCTACGGATTAATTCTCTCAAATTTTTCAGCTTTTAATCCCAGTGCTTAAGCGAAGAGGAGACTCAGAGAAAGAAAGATCAAGTGAGTTGAGGGTACAACAAGAGAAAGATAAAGTTGGATTAAAGGTTAACAGAGAGAGAACGTTGTGAGAAGTCTGTTTCTTTAGTGCTCTGAATCTCAAAAATAACACATCCTGCGGCTAAAAATAGGGGGCGAGAGCCCCTTCACAATTGCATTATTCTTTATAAAATATATAAAAATAAATAAATTTATAAAATAATAAAAAATAACGCAATTGGAAGACGCCGGGCAATAAACAAGTAACCATAAAAATATAAAATAAAAGTATAAAAAAAAAAGTAAAAATAAAAAATAAAAATAAAAATAAAATACAAAAAATAAATCTGCTCCGAATTCCGAAAAGCAATGCATGCTAATATTAAAAAAAAATTATTTTATTTTTTTAACACTGTTTGTAGGAAAAAATAAAACAAAGAAAAATAAATTTTAGTAAAAAAAAGTAAACTAAAAGCTCAAAAATTCAAATCCTTATTTTACAAATTCTCAAAGTTTTTTTTTTTTTTTTTAAATGTTTAGAGATATATATAGAGAAAAAAGTTTCAAATATATATATATATATATATATAAAAGTTAATGTGAACATTTTTTTTTCCTAGTTGGTAACAGACATATGTCTCTTCTGTGACTTGAAATCCTAACCTCTCTTTGGGAGGTAAGAAGCCAATACCGCTAGGCCACTGGCCCTTTGGTAGGTAATGTAAACATAACACCCATATTGTATGAAAATAGTAACATATATACCCTTTGGGGATTTTTTGAAGAGTAAAAGGGAAAAACGGGTATTACAATACTAATTTATATCAGAGGATATTTTTGCACGATGTGAAAAGATTATGGGTGTTTTTTACACACTTTTTTAAATAGGAAGTAAAAATATTATACGGAGATACTTTAGGAGTATTTTGTACACTTGTTCCTATTTTCTTGCCCCACGAATATTTTAGGATGAAAAAGAAACTGAAGTCCTCTCTTTCTCTCTTTTTCAAGATTTTTCACTTAATCAATTCACTCTCATGTTTCAACTCAATTTTATAAAATACTCACAGCATATTATTGCCCCACTAATATGTTTAGGTGGTAGGTATTGTGGAAATTCCACATATTTATAAAATATATATATATAAATCACAATATTTATACACAAGATAAGGAACAACAACATTAATAACGATTATTTTATTAAACTGAATAATACATCATTTGAATAATATGGATACAACAATGAACATGAATTTAACAAGATAAATAATTCATCAATATAATATAAATATTAAATCAATAATATAAATTAAGAAGTAAAACAATAATAATAAAATAGGTAAGAAGGTGGTGGCCTGATTCTTGAGGCAAGTGTAAACATATTGACCTAAAGCTAATAGTCCTCCCCTTCGTGCGGGTATTGGTGAAACTAGTTAGCTCACAACTCAATCAGCTCGCAGCGGCGTCTCCTCCATGTGCACAACCACATGAAGACTAGGTCCTAGTTTATATAAGTCTAGTTGTTCATAAACTCAATATGTAAAAATAGTCTCAAGGAAATGATAGAATAAGCTCACAACTTTACAAAAGTGGCACTCTATGTTTTACGATCTACCTTAAATCATACTCTAGATGCTTTGTATATATAGTATATATATAGGGAGTAAAATATGTAACCGTTAAGGTATAATAATGATGGAATTGAAATAATATACACCATAAGTATATTAATTAATGATTGAAATAATATACCCATAAATATTATTTAAGTCATGTAATAATGATTATGTAACTCATATAATATATATAATAAATAATTATATTAAATATTATTTTTAATTTTATTAACATATCTATAACAGTCCCCACCTATTTTAATAAAATAAGTAAAATAAATAATTGAACAACTTTCTACTATACAATCGGTATAGGTGTTTTCTAGGCTTGAACCTACACTTAGTGTGATAGTCTCCATTTGAGGAACCTGAATGAACTAAGTCTTGAATCTAGTTCCTTGAGCCAAACTTCAACTTACCACACACATAGTTTAACAATAGACTTGATTTGGCGGGTTAGCGCGATTAATGGCCATGCGCTTGTTAGGATATGTGTGCCCTAGCATAGCAAATTCTAATTTTGGATTGTAAAAATCGTGGTTTTTTAGCTGGATATTATTATTAAAACATTATATAATTGGTGAATGGAATGTATTATTTTTCGATTCATTATGGAATTGATTGTGTCCACTTGATTACAAAATATATTTATATATGTATGTAATGGCAATTAATACTATGTTATAAATTAGTAATCATAAATGGTTTAAAGTCGGTAATTATGGATGGACATTTAATTAGTTAAGACTTGAACCGAGTCCACGATAGATTGAGATATATTGCGAGAGTTGTCATATGCAATTGCTCTCTATCACAGTCATGGTTTTTGACTCTCAAGCATGAGAGAAGTATAAACTCTTTTATTAATTAATAATTATTTTGATTTGTTCGGCGGATACCTCGGGATCCTTAGATCGACACTTTGGGTAGTTATGTAATTAATAGTTAGAAATCTATATTCTCAATATTTGCATCAGTGCTATTTGTATTTATTTTGTTTTGATTATGGTTGATCACAAATTAAATTCCAAGGCCTTCGTATGTTTTAGACAAATGTTTTCTATATATATTTATTTAGTAAATTATTATTTTTTGTCAAATAAATATTTTATTGTGATCGAGCCGGAAATAATCAAAGGTAACAAAATAATTATATTAATTATGTTGTCGGATTGATGGCTTTAATTATCCGATAAATAATTAAGCATAGAGGAGTCAAAGTGCAACATTGACTTAGAGGTTGTTTACTATTTAATTGGAGTGCAATTAATTTCTTTTAGTGGAGTAGAAATTAATTTATGAATTAATTGAATTGGGTCCATGGTTTAATGGATTGGACCAATTATTAATTTATATGAGCCAAGAAAATAGTAAGCCCAAAAGGATTCTCACCAATAGCCTAAGTTGATATTGGATTCCTGTTAGAATTGAGAAAGTTGAATTAGAGATGGAGAATGATTTATTGTTTCCTTATTCTGATTTTTATTTTGCCTATATATATATGAGTTCATGTATATTTTAGGTGTGACTTTTAGAACAAGAAAAAGGAATATACTTTCTCTCTCTAGATTTTAGGGTTTTGTTTTCTCTTCTAAAGGAGGTTACCACAAGCCTAGATTTCAAGGTCATTCATCAAGGCATATTGGTGATTCCTAAAGGGAAGATTATAATCAAGAAGAAAGAGAAAGGATATTGCTAAAAGGATTTACAATAAGTGAGAACATTCACTTTAGAGGAAAGATTAAAAGGTTTACTCAGACCTTTGATGTAAGTATTCAATCTGTTTATTGAATTATACATCATCTTTTACTTGTCTTTGCATAAAACTTGTCTCTATGTGATGAATCAAGATCCATGATTGCAAATCCCTCAAAAGTTTTAAAAACTTGCACGTTTCCCAACAGCGCTGATATCTTGATTCTCATGAAAGCTCTAGGGAATAGCCCAACTCCCACGATCGCGGCCTCATGACGACTTTTACTTAGGTGAATCCTCCAATGATATATGTGACCTATACCGTGCGAGAGTATGCTCGCCTCAAATTCATTCAGGATAAAGCCCTTCCTTAACGTCACATCACAACATTGATGCCATAGGGAGGAGTAGGAAAGAATTTCCTCGAGAAACCTCTTAAAAAGAGTGTCGTCAATGAGTAACGCAGTGTAGATTATTTCTACCCATTGAACCTTTCGTCATGTGATATAAATTGCCAATCAGAAGGTTGAGTTACTTCTGTAGGTGACTCCCTTGGGGCTTAGGCCCATCCCCCTCAACATATCTAGGACTGTGTCCTAATAAGACACTTGGTCTTTCTAACTTTCTTTTTTTTCCTTCACAACCCAACTCAACTATTGGGTTTATCCTTTCTTTCTCCTTATTATTATTATTTTTTTTCATATTTTTCCTCTCTAATTTTCATTTTTACTTTTTAATTTTCACCTCATCACTTCCTTCTTATCAATCTCATCTAATTTTTTTTTTTTTTTCTCACAAAATAATACATCACTGAATAATACCTCGTTTGAGAAATTTGAGATTGATAATTTGTTAACTTGGATTGTTAGTGCATCCAGATGCATTTGCTATTCCTTTATTTTAGTTGCAACATTGCAAAGTAGAAATTAGCATGATGCGAGAGAATTAAAGCAAGACACATACACGCGCGCACACACACCACATGTTGGATGAGAGAACCCGGACAAGCACTTGAGATCTCCCTCCGCCACACTAAACTTTAATTTTATTAAGTATGATCAGCCATGCAAGCACTCCTGTTATGGCAAAGGTCCTATTACAACATATTACATTTTTTTTTTCATATTTATTTGTTCACCAAAATTAAAAACTCTCAAAACTAGCACTTACTTCTTTACCATTGGTCAGCACTAATTTTAACATATCAATTTCCAAACAGAAGCACGAAATTATAACCCGTCATCTTTCTGACTTTGTTTTGAGTTTCTTCCTGTTTCTTCTTCTTCAATAGTTGGATTTTTCCTCCAACATTTTACCTCATGAAAACAAAAACAATTCTGTGTGAGTTTTCTACTGAAATAATTTTAGCCTTAAGCACAATTTGTTGGGTAAGTATAATAAGCCCAAATTTTAGGAAACTTTATAATTCATGACATATAAAGCATACACCACAATCACCAATCTAACTTATTTAATTAAGGAAAATGATAAGGAGGCCGAAGGATAACCCCCGAAAAATTACTGAATCTAACGTGGTCAAGTCATGTTAGATTCTCTAAAATATTGTGAAGAGTAAAAAAGTCATCACGTGCTTAGATCATCCCAAAAATAAATTAAAAAAAAAAAATTTTTTGAGAAGAATACAAGGAAGGTAATGGAGTCATGGACACTGTGAAGATGACCGAAAGAAGGTGGGTATATACAAATATATATATATATATACACACACACACACACAATTACATATATGTTGGTAATAGATCATAAATATTCAAAGATTTTTTTCTACAAATTTCTCAATAGATTTAGGTATTACTCAATGATCTGATTTTAAGAATTACATGATCATCTTGTATTCAAATCATGCACAAAAATTCGGGAGTATTCATAACATCACTCTTTGATTCGAGATTGGCTGTCTCTTTCTATCTAAGGTTTTGAATTAGCTTTCTTCTCCGGGAGCAATTCAACTAGTACAGTGATTTAATTTGATTTAACAAGATAAAGATAAAGTTATTCTTTTAAAAAATATATATATAAGTTCTCTCTAATTTTGGAGACTTCTAAGTTTTTCGGTATTTCTTTTCACGATATTCAATCACGTTCCCACCCTTTATTTATTTATTATTATTTATTTTACCTGCACGTGATAGGCTATTTTGCTCCCTCACGCAAGAGGAGTGAGAATATGATGTGACTAAGTCACGTCAAGTTCGGTGATTAATTCGGGGGATACATTTCGGTTCCCCTATCACTGCTCATTTAATTAATGAATGCTATTGTATACACGTAATCTTGGATTGTATATATGCATGATATAAGTTATACTCTTATGCTATGTTTGGTGTGCAGGAATGGAATGGAATGCAAGTGGGAATGGAATGGAATGCAAGTGGGAATGGAATGAGAATGAGAATGGAATGAAATGGTCATTCTCATTCTATTGTTTGGTTGTAAATATGAAATGTGTAGGAATGGAATGATAATAACCATTCTAGTGTTTGGTTGAACCAATTTAAAATTTAGAATGGAATAAATTTTTAATTGAATTCTCCAAAATATCCCTCTTAGTAACAAATAAATTAAATTAAATTAACAAAATGATATTCTCTAATAATTTTTTAAAAATAATTGGTGGCAATGGCGGTGGTGGGTGGTGGAAAGCGGTAGTAGTGTAGGTGGTAGTGTTGGAAGGCAGCGGTGGCGGCAATGCTGGAAATTGGTGGTAGCAGTGGTGGTAGAAGGTGGTAGTGATGTTGGTAGAAGGGGGTGGTAGTAGTGTGGTGGAAGGAGATAGTTGTGTGACTATAATGGTGGTGATGGAAGGTGGTGGCGGTGGTGATGGAAGGTGGTGGCGGTGGTGGTGGTGGCGGAAGGTGGTGGTGGTGGCAATGGTGAAAGGTGGTGGCGGTGGCGGTGGTGGTGGAAGGTGGTGGCAGTGGTAGAAGGTGGTGGAAGGCGATAGTGGAAGGTGGTGGCAGTGGTAGAAGGTGGTGGAAGGCGATAGTGGAAGGTGGCGGTAGTGAAAGCGGCGGTGGCGGTGGCGGAAGGTGGTGGTGGCGGAAGGTGGTAGTGGTGAAAGGTGGCGGTGGTGAAAGATGGTGGTGGTTGTTGAAGGCGGTGGCGGTGGCGGTGAAAGGCAGCGATGGTGGTGTAGGGCTGTGGCGGAAGGTGGTGATGGTAATGAAAGGCGGTAGCAGTGGTGGTGGTGGAAGGTGGTAGCAGTGGTGAAAGGCGATGGCGGCGGTGGTGGTGGAAAGTGGTGAAAGGCAATGGCAGTGGTGGTGGTGAAAGGTGGTGGCAGTACCGGTGGTGGTTGCTGCAAACGGTGGCGGTAGTGGTGGTGAAAGGCGGTGGCGGTGGTGGAAAGTGGTGGGCGATGGTGAAAGTCGGTGGTGGTGGAAGGCAGTGGTAGTGGTGGTGGTGGTGAAAGGCGGAGATGATTGTGGTGGAAGGTAATGATGGTTTTTAGATTTGGAATATGAGGGTGTTTTGGGAAGTCAATTTTTAAAAATAAATTACTTGGAAATGGAATGGCCATTCCATAGGTTTAGTTGTGGAATGGATTTTCATTCCCATAAATGAATTTTCATTCCAATGGAATGGCCATTCCCACTTTAAGTTGCATACCAAACAAAGGAATGGTTGGAATGGGCATTCCATTCCATTCCTGCACACCAAATGTAGCATTAAATTTACAAATAGTAATGTTCTGTAATAGCTATATATATTTACACACACATTATTACATTAATGCTCATAACAGTTACCTCTTTAAAGATATTCAATTAATTTATTCTTTTACAATTACTATTAAGTCAAGAAACAATTTAAATTCTCTTTGTAATTGAGCAAAGCACAAACTGTCATTTCTAAGTTAATTAAAATTAATGCCACAATATGAACAAAATATAGATAGCACCAAAAATAGTAGGATTCCATTTAATGTTAAATATAACTAATCATAGAGTTTTAAAATAAATTAATGATCGGTTTTTTTTTTTTTTTTTTTTTAATAAATAAAATAATCAAATGGTTTTAATTTAGAGCAACAACTAGCTAATAAAACCCCACCATTAATTTCCATTTAACTCCTTATGAGCAGAAATATAAATAAACTTTATGATCCTTTATACTGTATTTGAAATGCTATCACAAGTAACTGCCATATTATCTAATAACTATATATAATCATTGATTTTTAATGTTCAAATATATATCTTTAAATTTGCATTTACTATTGGTGTAAAACTCACACTCAGTTATGAGTAGTTATATATATACAACTTTAATTGTTACATACAAAGGTTCACTCCAGTTTAAAATTTAAATGCAAATATAGATACACTGAAGACCGTACATGCATGTATATTTATGGGGCTTTTACAATAAAGTGGTCTTAGTGTAAGTATATTACCCATAGCCAAACGTAGTTTGCATATTTATAAATACATGAACCAAGTTCTATTTTAGCCCTTTATTAAGCTGAATTCATATTTTTACCCCTAGGAGTTTACTTTATGCACAATTTACCCAAAGAACAACTTATTCAAGTCTTAGAATTTTGTCAAACAGCACTTAGGAACTGATACATAGCGCTAGAATTAGGAGACACAACACGTAGTCTACTAAGAAGAATTGAAGAACTTAGATATGGAATTATATTAATACAAAATATTTTAGAAGCTAGACGGTAACGATTTTAATTTATGAATAGACTTGACTTTAATAATTTAGATACTTCTATAAAACGATTAGGAGAAAATTTAGATTATATTAAAGAACAAGTAGTATAGAATTCTAGTCCAAATAATTTAGATAACAAGATAATATTGGTCGCCATTAAAGATATTAATAATGATATCAAAATATTACCGAAAATCAAAAAATAATCATAGACTATTTAAAATCCCTTAAAACCGATATCCAAAGGTTATTACAATAATTTTATGAGTACCGGTAGTCTTGATTATTTAACCACGTTAGCTGAACTTTACAAAATTGATAAAGAGCCCATATGATTTACAAGCTTTAAAACAGACGTACAATCAACTAATATACATATTAGACAAAATAACTTTTTAATCCAGTTATTACTCCAGTTATCTGATAAAATTAATAAACTTGAAGAGAAATTAGAAGTGATATAAGAAAGTATTCCCAGAGAATCTTCTAAAGAATTATCTGAATTATCAGAAAAGATAAAAGAAATAAAATTGTCAACCAATAACCAGTCCTCTCCTACCACAGCCAAGCGTGTAAATTTACTACAACCTCAACCTCATAAGCAAATACCACAATGACCATTATCCTTAGAAAAACCAAAGAAATAATGAGAGTAGAAGATTTATATGATAATGAACATGATGTTAAAAAATATATAGAACAAGGAATGAAGAAGGTAAAAAATAAAGTTAATCTTTATTCTAATAATTTATTAGATTTTCAGAGCAAGATATATAATCATTATAGCCAAAGAAAAATAAGTGCAGTGAACAATCAAGTTATTTTAGACCTTATAACACCCGAAGCATGCCAAGAATTAAATGATAATAATTTAGAACTTATGCATTTAGGCGTCATAATGATAGGATTAGTGGAATTAAACAGAGCTGAAATCGGAACTAGAGCACTTGCTTATATTTATGATGATCGATGGAATAACCATCAATAAGCACAAATAGCCAGCGCCGAAATAGACTTAGCCGACAATGTCGCAATAGTAGGATGTATTCCCAATTATACGATGACTACTAGAGAATTCAGTAAACATATTAAGATAGCTATATCTACAAAAGGATATAATATGACAGGACAATTTGAAAATCTATTAGTTAATACTTTATTTATGGGAAAGACAGTTAATTAGTATAACTTAAAATTTAAAGCCCAATTTAGTGAAATAGTTAAACCTTTTAGTAGCAAATATGTCCAGATGATAGAAGCCAGAAAAGTAAGCAGTATTACCCATGAAGGAACATAATGGAAATTACCTAAACTTACTACTACACCTAAAAAGATTCCCGAAAATAATATGATATATGTTTCAAATAGCGGAGATGCTAGCATAAGGTTTAGTAATTATAAAAGACGAGACAATTTAGTTGATGATACTCAAGAAGACTTTTTAACTACACTAATAGAGATATAATCTCCTGAGGAAATAAATGTCCTTTATGATAAATTAAAAGATGAAATTCTAGATAAAATAATGTACGATTTTGATAATTTAGAATTAGAAGTATTGTAAGACAAGTATCCAGAACCTAAATACCAACTTATCGAAAGTATTTATTTAGGACAAGGAAATAATGATGATATTAAGAAAAATATTCTAAGTGTCGGATTTGAATCTTTCTATACAGCATTAGAATTAAACACAGTAAAAGAAGATTTAAATGTAATAGAGCATAGAGAAGGGAAAGCACCAGAAGGATCAGATTCTCAATCAATCGACCAAGAAATGAGTGACCAAAGAAAGACTAACACATCAGGTAGTAACACCCTAAGTGATGACTCTAGTACTGGACAAAGATTAAATCCCTCACGCGAAACTTATGTCGAAAATAGAAATATACCAGATATGTACACATTAACACAATATCGTAGACAATATGAAAATATACCAACGCAACAATCAGGAACAATATTAGACATAGCAAGGCACGATCCCCAAGACTGGGCAAAGGTAATCGAAAATTGGGAACAAGATTGTATTCGGCAATCTATTTTGACCAATTTTGACAATAGAACTCAAGCCTTAACCTATTGTGAAACCTTATTAAAAGGAACCATTTATGACTGGTGGCAGGCTTATAAAGTAATTTATCCCAATGATTATGCCATCTTACGTGATAATTTTACCATTCAAGGCTTTACCAGCCTCATTAAAAAAGTATTAGCTGGTGAAGATAGATTATTAGATGACACATTAATAAAACAAAACGAAGCTTTACGTAATTTAGAATTACTACAGATTTGTGATTTTAGATACATGATGAACGCTGAAAAATGCGTATTTAAACCCCTTAAGCTTAGGCATTCTAGCACCTTTATCTATCTTACTTTACCGTTTTAGATTGATTTCGTATTATTTTCATTTTCAGGCACTTATCCCGAAAATAAGCTAACTCGGCCAAATAAGAGCTTAATTGAAGCAATTCTGGGATTGAACAAGAAAGGAGCAAAGTGGAGAAAGAAAGAAGCAAATGAATCCAAAGGTGGGAAGCAGCAAAGTTCGATTAATCCAACTTCAAGGTTCGATCGATCGAATACTGATCGATCTCAGCACTTCAAGATAGATCTAAGCCTTGACCCAAAAGCAAAAAGTCCAAAGTTCGATCGATCCAACACCACCTTTCGATCGATCGAACACTTTTATCCTTATTGAAATGATTGATCCTATCCACAACTGTACCACCCACTAATCACTTTTGTCCTTTTCCCAAAAATATCTCCCAAAATATCTCGGATTTGTCTTTTCCCAAAAAGCTCAACCAGTTGGATCGATCCAGCCTAAGTTCAATGGATTTCAGCCAGTTCGATCGATCCAAGTCTAAGGTTCGATCGATCGAACTTCCTCTAGTGCGAAAAACTTAAATTTCCATCTCATTGAAAGTTTCCCTTTATCCAATCATTAGGGAATATTGTGTGCACGACCCTAGTTCATTTTAGGTGTCATTTGACCTACCTATATAAGGATAAGGATTGCTTTTTACAAAAGGAGCCAATATACAATTCTAGGGTTTATTATCTTGGAGAGCAAGCTTAGAGGAGGAGGAGGCTGGAGACACCATTGGAGTTTTTCATCAACAAGGAGCAGATTTCAACCATGGAGTTAGCCCTTGAGGGTTGGAGCAACATCACCATGAGTGGCTAGACATCCTCTTAGGGCTAGAGTTAGCCCCAAGCATACTTTCTATATCTTAATCTTGTGTATTATTGAGGGATTAGTGTTGTAATTGATGTTTTGACCCTTTGATATATATAGATCTTGTTTATTCAATGATTTATGTGGTTTAATACTTCTAATTGATCATTTCATTCTATCCATATGTCTATGTATGCTAGGATAGATGTTCATGTGCTTGTCTCTAAAGTTTGTGTTATTGATGCATGTCTATGTGTATTGATGCTATATTATTAAAACATAGTGCTTAAATGAATGCTCTTGTAATTCTCTTGATGGTTCATACTTATTCCTTGATGGATTGTGTCTCTCCCCTAGTTTATTTTCATGCTAGTAGTGTAGTTGTAGTGTAGTGTTAAATGGGAGGACAATCCATGCTTGTTGTTTGATGATCCAAGCTTTTGAATGCAAGTAGCATATGTCTCTAACCTTGTGTTATATTTGGATTGTGAGCTTAATCAAATAATTAATGACTTGTTTTGATCTATTGTGCCTTTCACATGTTGTTTAGACAATATATGCTTCATTGCTTAGATATATTGTGCCTTTCACATGATGTTTAGACAGTACATGTTTAACTAGTCATCTTTGCTTGTTGAATTAACCAAACACACACACACACACACCAATATTGCAACACACCATTTGCCCTCATTAGTTACTTGTCAATGGTATAGAAATGCATTGCTTGGTGGTGATCTCTAAACCCCAAGACTCTTCTCTCTCTTACTTACTTTTAGTTGCATTCTTTTGTTATCACTTAGTTTAATTTAGTTACTCTCTAATCAACCAACCAACCAATTGTTTGATCACTCGACCTACTAGCCCTAATAGCGATTCCACGACCTTGTTCGATCCTCACAATCCCTTGGGACGATCCCTACTCCCCTAGCTATATTTATAGTGAAAGGTAGTAGTGGCTTCTATAAATGTAAAACTCTTGGCACTCGCCTTAAAATGCGCACACCCTTTAAGCTTATGGAAAGACGACGACCAAGACATAAAAAACTACACCAATAAGTTTTTAGAGTATTTTGCAGCCACTGGTAAAACAGGTGATAAAACATTACTTGATCGATATCTTCAGAAGTTACCTGGAAGCGTAGGAACTAAAATATGGGACAAATGGTTAAAAAATCCAAGACGCGATACGCTAACCATAGGAGATAGAGTTAATCATGTGTATAACATGTTAAAAACAGAGTGTCGACAACGTAAAGAGTCTAAACAAATCAAAAAATAATTTTATTATACGTGTAGACAAATAGATTTTTCACCCCAGTATAGGTGTATGCCTCAGAAAAATTACAACTATAAGCACAATAAACCTAAAAAATATAATCTGCGTAAAAGCAAGACCTACAAGAACTTTCGTAATAAAAAACCTTATGTCAGAACTAACCCTAGGCAATTCAGAAAGCGGCATTGGTATAAAAAGTAAAAGATAAATAAAGATAAAAAGGACAACAAAGACAAAGATAATAAGGTAAACACTTTACCCACAAAAGAAAGACACTGTAAATGTTTTATTTGTGGAGATCTAGGACACATTAGACCAAATTGCCCTCATCGATACAAACAGAATCCTATTAAAAGGATACAAGAAAATATCAACATACTTGAAGATATTGAAGAACAGATAGAGGAATTATATGAACTAGAAAGTATTTATGACTCTGACGATGATAATGAAAGTATATATAGTATCAAGAGCTTAGATAACAACTTTGATAATGATGAAGACTTTGAACAAGGGCTTCATTAAATAGAAGATTTCATTCACACTATAAGTAATCCATCATGTCAGTATAGCTTAGTTAGTTTTCAATTTTCTTCTTATTATTGTAAACAGTGTAATACATCTATTAAAAAAGGTCATTACTGTGAAAACCATTGTAAAACTTTATTATGTCATAATTGTTATACAAAATATGAAGATAAGCAAGAAGATATTTTAGTCGAATCTATAAATTCAATATATAAACCATCTAGTCTAATTCAATTCCCAGTAACATTAGAATTTAGAGAAAAATTAGTTCAAACTTCAGCTATGCTAGATACTGGAGCATCTAAAAGTATAATTTAAAAACATTTAGTCTCAGACGAAACCTTAGTAAAGTTAAATTATAATGTTAACATGAGCTAGTATAATAATGAAAAACTTCCAATAACCCATTGTGTTCAAAACATTCCTATATTAATTAATAATGAAAAGTTTGTTTTACCCCAGACTTATATAGTTAATAATATTCCTAGCACCTATGATTTTATCTTAGGATTAAATTTTATAAACTCACTCACCAGAGGATTTATGTATACCCCTACAGGTTTACAGTTTTTTAAGAAATGAACCTTTATTCCATCTAGAGATCCTTATATTCCTCAAAAAGATAAAGGAGACATTACATATGTTAATACTTTACCTATGACAGAAGAAACGACAGAAAATTTATTTGATGTATCCGAATTTTTAGAAGACGTTTCTGAAGCCTTAATGTTTCTTAATCATTTTGACGAACCAAAGATTTTCCTTAATAATAAAGCTATATTAAAAAACCCAAACTAAACATTGATAATCTTATAAGACTAGCTAAAACTACCGAGATTCTAGGTGAAGACCCCCAGAAGCACTGGTATAAAAATAAAATTGAAGCAAAACTAAATATAATAAATCCTTTTATAACTATAAAAACACAAGATAATCTTCATACCTTAGACGATCAAGAAAAATTCCAAAAACAAATTAAGGAACTGCTATTACTAAAAGTAATAGTAGACATAGAAGTCCAGCTTTTATGGTTAGAAATCATGCCAAAGTAAAAAGAAGAAAGGCTCGTATAGTTATAAATTATAAACGATTAAATGATAATACTTATGATGATAGTTATAAAATCCCTAATAAAGATGTTTTAATAAATCGAATCCAAGATAGAAAATGATTTTCTAAATTTGACTGTAAATCAGGATTTTGGCAAATTCGGATGGCTGATGAATCCATTGAATGGACAGCTTTCACATGTCCTGAAGGACATTATGAGTGGTTTGTTATACCTTTTGGATTAAAAAATGCGCCACAAGAATTTCAGCATAAAATGGATACTATATTTAATAAACACTCAAAATTCTGTTGTATTTACATCGACGATATCTTAGTCTTTAGTCAAACTAAAGAAGAGCATAGAAAACATCTTGAGCTTATATTCAACGAGTTTATAACACATATAAGTAGTAAAAAGATAATATTAGAAAAACAAGATATTGAATTCTTAGGTTTATACATAAAAGATGGAAAAACAGAATTACAATCTCATATTCTCAAAAAGATTTTAGACTTTCCTGATAAATTAGAAGAAACCAAGTTGTTACAAGTATTTTTAGGATTATTAAACTATGGTCGTAATTTTTTTCCAAAATTAGGACAACTAGTAGGACCTTTATATTCAAAACTAGGAAAATATTTCAATACCCAAGATATAGAGTTAGTTAAGAAAATTAAATCTTTAGTCTCTCAGTTAGAACCTTTACAACTCCCACTTGAAAAAAGTTATAAAATTATTCAAACAGATGCATCAACTAAAGGATAGGCAGGATTACTTCTTCAAAGACCAACAAAAGAGTCTTCTCGAGATGAAGAACAAATTTGTCGCCATGCTAGTGGAACTTTTAATAAAGAACAATCTATTTTACCCTCAACAGATCTAGAAATTCTAGGGGTAACCAACTCTATTGAAAAAATTTAGATATTCCTTGATAAAGAATTTCTTATACGAACAAATTGTGATAATATAGTTAAATTTACGAATAAAGCAAAATAACAGCGGATGTCTGCTAAGAGATGGATTTCCTTTATTGACTGTATTACTGGAAGATATTTTAAACCAATATTTGAACATGTCAAAGGAAAAGATAATTATTTAGCAGATATTCTATCTCGTTTACTAATCAATTGTTAAATTTTGCAGGAATGGAAATCAAGAACAACAATAGCTATAGCCTTATACCAGGCAATTCTAATCCTCTTTTAATTATCCAAAACCCAGCTCAACAGTTCCGCGTTAAACATAATCTTTTTCCTGACCAAAAACTTATTTTAGATAATATTTGGTTTTCTATAAACAACCCCGATAGAACCCTCGTCAGAAATCTAAACACTTTAAGTGAATATTTCGTATTATCTAATAAAGCGTATTAGAATTTAAAGCAAGAACATGAGACGTTTATATCTCATTATAAAAAGTTAAATTTAGCTTATCAAAAGACAACAGTAAATCCCACAAAACTAACTATTCTGAGCAACGGACTAATGAAGATGAAAATCTTCAAATGGTTCAATTTCTGCAGGTACAAACCAAGTATGCCAAGTTATTACCCATGTTTTCTCCTACATACAGAGAAATCCTGCGACAGCAAGTTGAGCTATTTCCAGAAGACATCAAAGAACCTATCCTTGAAGAAATTAAGTCAGATGGGTTTAAGGAATGGGTTGATATCCAAAATTACCTTAGAAACAACAGTCCACCCAAAGGAACCCGTTATAACTATACTTTCATAAGATTAAAACAAACAGGCAATGACATACCAATAGCCATTATCTTGTTAGATGTAGACCCTATTTTCTTTATTCCTTTTGAAATAACCAGAAAAACCCTTTTTTCTATCAAAACAACCATTTGTTATTTAAGCAAGCTGTTAGAATTAGGAATGATATACAGTGTCACTATACCTAAGGACACGCCCTTAGAATATCTAAATTCTTTATGTAATTTTCCCAACCGTTTAAACCAAGCCATTGCCTTCGAACAGAAACTAACCCAAAATTTTATGCCAGAAAGTCCAATTCTCCTTCAAATCCACAGTACTCCCCCAGAATGGGTAAAAGATGGAGCTATAATTTTGGGACAGCATCGAATTTACATTCATTCTGATCCAATTGAAGTCAAAATTCTTACCCAACATGTTAATTTTGTAAATAACTTTCGTAATGCGATAGAACCAGCTACCTTTACCCATTTGGTGTACTATAAAGCCTATCGACAAATTAACCCAAACTACAATCCTGATTTCAGACTCTATGAACATAATATTAACATGGAAATTTTTGTTAAAGCAAGAATTCTTCATGTCATTAAGTCCCCTCTAGAGATTGAGATATCCTCAGAAGTTAAAGAAATAATAAATGAAGAAAAGATGTTGTTAGAACAGTTTGATCTTGCCTGTAGAAATAAAGAAACCAGCTCACTAGACAGTACTGGTGAATACGTGGCCCGCAGGCATGCCAGAGCAAGAGTTGACAGTCCAACAGATAGCACTACCGATAGAAATTTTTCCAATATGCAAGAATTCTAGTGAAAAGCAAATTCTCCACAGTATATAGGAAAAAACAGCTTCAGCATTCAAGAAAAGTAGATTCTCAACAGTGTGCAATTAAAAGCAGATCCACCGAAAGCAGATTTTCAATAGCAAAAGTAGATATAATTCTCCAGAAGAAAACATCAACAGTTCAGCAATAATTCATGTCATCTTATCTTTAAAGCATCTTGAATCTCAACCATCCATACACCATCTTCAAGCTCAACCGCCGATTCATCCCTCTCTTTTGCTATAAAAAGAGCCTCTCTGCTCAAGTAAAGATCATCGAGTTTTAGAGCAATCAAGTCTAGAACTATCAAGCATTCTAGCCTTCAGTTTCCAGTGTGTTTTATGATTTCTTTCAGTATATTTCCTTTGTAAAATATAATGTGAGAGTGTATCCATGTATAAACAGTGTGCATCCATGTATATATTTTTTATGAAATAAATTATCCAGTTTCACTTATTTAAAACCTCTTAATCCCAATTTAGTATTTTCAGTACTTTCGGGCAAAAGACTTCGGTCGACAAAAAAATCTAATATATAGATTTTATTTAGCCAGACAGTATAGATCCTAGAATTTTCTTGAATCCAACCAGTACAAGCCGTCTTAGTATTAATTTAGCAATTTGTTCTGTGAGTTGACTCTACCTGTTGGCTTGTTGGCCCGTTCTTGCCGGAGTTCAGGCGTTTTTACAGGGCGTTATCAGATCGTTATCAGGTTCGGCAGTCATTTCTATGATTTAATTGTTAAATTTATTCTATGTTATTTTGCATGTTTCTATCTGGTTAGATCCAACTCAATTTTGGTATCAGAGCCTATACTGTTTCGTTAAATTTAATTTAAATATATGATCTTTTGTCTAAAGAAGGCTCTAAGTCCATATTAATCTACTGTGAAATTTTAATATTTTATATGTATTCAAGGATCTTTTGGGAAGCTTATAGAACAATATAAGATAAAAGTATTGTTTTGGGTCTTTAATAATAATATAGTTTGTTGAGTAGTCTAAAGCATAAAGTAAAGTTCATTTTAGAGAAATATTGTGGTGGTCAATCAATTAATTGAAACTTCAAGACCTTGTTCTCATTTTAGTGTAACATTTGGGCCATAAGCCCATGTATCAGTAAAAATCCCTACATTTATTCAGTCAATTGTAGAGAACACTGATGTTAAAACAGTAACCACACACTTTAATAGGAACATTCTCTCATAATTATACACATTCACTCCTATATATATATGTACATATATATCAATGTTATATAAAGAATAATTAATATCAATTCATTTGTTGTCGTTATCTCATACAATGTATTGGTGTGTGAAGTGCACTAGTGCAGTAGCCAAAACACCAACATCCGAAGGTGTACAACAATTTGCAGTCAAGCCGGTTGGAAAATAAGGAGTATATAATAAACCATGGAAACAAAGCATATAAATTTATAGGAATTTATAATATAGAAAATTTTCAGAGTATATGCATACTATCAAAAGTGATATACAAAAAATGACATAAAACTCTTACTGTAATACCCCGTATTTTATTAAAGAGTTTAGTTTATTTAAAAAAAAAATTCAATTATGTGAGGATTTTTTTACTTATTATTGTGCATGCTACATTATTATATTAAGTTCATTTAAATGTGCATGTAAATTAATTGTGTATGTTAAAATAGTAAATTTATTCATTTAATTATGCATGTATTATTATTAATAATTTTATTTGTTGGTTATGTTTATATTAATCATTATTAGTTAATTAAAGTACTATATTTATATGGTAAAGTATGATTATGATTGTAATGTATTCTTATGTAATAATAATAATAATTATTATTATTATTATTATTATAAAAGTTTATTAATAATAATAATAATAATAGTTATAATAATAATAATAGTATTAAATCAATGTAATGATGGAAAATTAAATATTAGGATAGAATTTCATTTACTATGGTAGAATGGTGGATCAAATATCTTGACTAAGATTGCATTGTCTTAAAGCCATATAGGTGGGAATGTTGAAAGTTAATGTTTAAGTTAGATATTTGTATTATATATATTATATAAATTAGTATATATTAGTTAGTTAGTTACAATTTGAAAGAAACTCACGTAAGTAGAAGAGCAAAATTCTAGTGAGCCATTGTAAAAGTGTGGAAAGGAAGAGAGAGAAAGAAAGGAGCTTGGACCGGTGTAGGGAATTTACCCGACTACGCGCAACCGGCAGATTTATTTTAAATCCAAAAAGGCAAGTTATTATCTATTTTTCCCCTTTGAATTAAAAAATTAATTGTTTAGTTTATTGATATTATTTTAGAGCATAGAGACCATGTAAGGAGTTTAATAAATTAGGAATTTTAGTTTATTAAATTTGTGAAATTTTAATTATTTAGGATGGTATATACTTAGTTATTATCCTATGATGTTCAAAATAGCTAAAAATATTTCCTTAAGGCATTAGGAATTTTTTTTAGAATTTTTAGGAATTTTTCGGGGCTTTTCTGCATTTTTCGGCGACTTTCCGGCGAGTTTTCCGGTCGCCGGCAATGGGGGAGATGACCGGAGTGATCCGGTGTGTTGCGGCGTACTGCAGGTTGGTGTGCGCGCACATCCTGGCCCTTGGGAGTGTTAGATTGATCCGGTGCATCGCGGTCCATGTTAGCGCGATACACCCGGATCAATGACCGTTGGATTAGGTGTAAGGTGATAGATGGATCCGGTGTTGCGCGCTTGCAGCAAAGCCCATGCAACCAACAAATCAGGATCCGTCACGTCTGCAGGAGCCTTCAACGCGCGCGTGGGAGCGCGTGCGCGCGCGTGGCTGATGCCAGACGCGCTTGGAGGCGCGTGTAAGCGCGTGCGCGTGTGAGGAAAGTGGCGGCGCGTGTAGGAAGCTCTGGGAGGCGCGTGAGGGCACGTGTGGGGTCTCTACAGCTGCTGGAAAAGTCCAGAATACCCCTAAGGACTGATTTGTAATTTCCAGAGTCTTCGACTTGCATTTTTGGGCCTCGAGTTGGTATTTTCGGGATTAGCGGGACATTAAATGATTATTGTACTACCCGTTAATTATTATTATGTCCGATTACTATTTCTAAATATTAATTGTATCATTTTCAGTACGGGTCGCTATTAAACAGATGTAATTAATTTAATGACATTGTTAAATATTAATTGTGTCATTATTTTATTAAATGGTATTAATGGTTAATGTTCAATTAAATGATTACCTGGTTTTATAAATTGTCCATTATACATTACGGGATTATTTATGTTGTTAATGATATACAAATCATTATTACTATGCTGTGTGCATTTCAGGAGGTAAATGGACTGCTAAATAAATTAGGTCGCATTTATATTATATGGATGTGTTGCCATATAGAACCATGTGAGCTGACTAATAAGTTGAGATTCATTTATACCTTATGCATTCGTTGCTATAGACAGATGTGTGGCTGTCGGGGTATGTGGTTTAATATTATTGGCATGTGTTGCCTAATTGACATACTCGGTATATTTATTCATATTATCGGCATGTGTTGCCTAATTTATATGCTCAGTATATTCATCAGTACCTTGAGAGGTGTTATCATTTGTGTAGTTCGTTATAGTCGGTGTTGTCAGTACCGTGCACCATGTATAATAGCTGATTTCCCGGGTAGGGAAAGACGACACTTAACCACCTGGTGTGAGTCTAAGTGATCACCGTCTATTCTGGTTGAGGTCATGTTATACATTGGATAGTCCCCTTAGGATGTATACAGATATAATACTCATCCGATTCATAATGATTAATTTATTTGATTCTCTGATTTGGGTCATAGTAGAGAGGACTTGCTCGTGGGGTTGACCCACCATTGTTGTTATTTCAGGATACGGTCAGTACCCGTTTCAAGGTTGAGGTTAGCAGTGTGGGACCACCATCCGAACTCATCTACTCTTACGATCCAGTTCAGGGTAGAAGTTTTATGTATTACTTCAGTTTCAGTTTTTATTTACTTTTGACGTTGAACTCTCAGGGTAATATTTAGGGATCCTTGACATAGGATTTCCAAGTTGTAATGGAGTACTGTATTAAATAAAAGATGGATGGATGTTGTATTATTTAGTGTTCCTTTCCTGTCTAAATTCTTTTATTTTCATCATTTTGTATTCCATGCTTGTATATTGCCAATTGTTTTTGATATCCCTCGTTTTTCGTGTATAAGCCTGATCAACTTATGCGTGGTAAATGTGGGGGTGTTACAGTTGGTATCAGAGCATTCCAGGTTCGAGTGTCTTAGGGATCTGTGATTACTATACTTCCGCGTTGTGTATTCTGATTATTAGAGCCTAAGTATTAGGGTTCTTTGTATTCTTTTAGTCGGTCCATTTTAATGTACTGACATTAGATTTTTCTGAATTTAAAAGAAGGATGTCTCGGCGTGGGACAAGGAATGCGAACCAGCATCGCAGTATTTCCCCAACTCAAAATGAGAATCAGGAATTTTCCCCTCAAGTTGCTGATATCATTGCACGAGCTGTAGCAGCAGGAGTAGCATCTGCTCTACGAAACCAGCAACCTCCTCCGATAGTACCTGTTCCTGAACCAGTGGCGCAGCCAATGTCATGGGACAAAACTCGTCACTTGTTTATCAGGGGGAATCCACCGACATTTGTAGGGTCCACAAATGTCCTGTTAGCATATCAGTGGAAACAGGAGAGCGAGCGTCATCTTCGGATGGTAATCTGTACCGAAGTGCAGAAACAGATGCTAGCTACGTTTATGCTGATAGGCAATGCATTGCAGTGGTGGGAGTCTATTACGACTGTCGAAGAGAGGACCAGATTGACTTATGCTGAATTTCAGACTCGCTTTGATGACAAGTATTTTCCTATGTCAGTAAGATCAGCGATGAAGACTGAATTTCTGGATCTGCAACAGGAGGATATGACTGTGGCTGAGTATGAACAGAAGTTCATTAATTTGTCATTATTTGCACCAGAGGAGGTCAATACGGAAGAAAAGAAGCGAGACCGCTTTGTGAAGGGGTTGATATGGCCGATTAAAGTGGTGATCATAGGGAGTCCTGCATATACTACTTATATCCAGGTGGTTAATGCCGCTTTACAGCACTGCCAGATGAGGAGTGATTACCGGAAGTCCAAGGGAGATAAGCGGACTAACCGAGACTACCAGACAGTGGAGAAAGGAAGCAGCAGTGGTACAAAGTCCAATGATCGGGGCAGATTTCAAGGACATCAACCTTGGAAGAAAAACAAAGGAAACCTAGATGTGCAGAGGGATGGAGTCCCTAATCAGGGTAGACAAGGTGGGGTACCTCAGACTGGACAGGAACAGTGGTCGGGAAATCAACAGAGAAGGCAGGCAGGTCCTTTTATGGGACGTTGTTATCACTGTAGAGAAATTGGGCATCCGGCCAAGATGTGTCCCAAAGCTAAGCAGGGACAGTATGGGCAGCCGAGACCTAATCAGCTGTTACCTCTACCGGCCCCACCGATGCCACGTGGGCAAGTTCAGAATTTTCCGGCACTTCCAGCACCACCATTTCCTCCAGGACAACCTCCACAGCAGTTGCATCACGGCAGAGTTTATAACTTCATGCCACATAATGCGCAGGCTCCTCAGGCTATTGAGGGTATGTTTTCTATACATGGTAGAACTGCTCGTATACTGTTTGACACTGGTGCATCACATTCTTTTGTGTCTAGATCTTTTGTTATCTTATCTGGTATGACGACTCAGTTATGTGACCTCTTAATATTTATACACCATTGGGAGTTGGCGCAATTTTACGAGAGTGTAGCGGTGATATCCTTATAGATATGGGCCGGCTTCGATTTCTTGCAAATTTGTTAGTGTTAGATATGCATTCGTATGATGTTATACTTGGGATGGACTGGTTATCTCAGTACCATGCTCAGGTTAACTGTTACGAAAAGTCTATTGTATTTGCTATACCAGGACAGAAGATGTATCTTCTTGTTGTACCACAACCTGATAGAGGGCCTAGCACTTATTTATTCGTTCTTGATGAGGACTCGCAGGAAGCGGCTGCGGTATCTCGGGACAGTATCCCGGTAGTACAGGAATTCCAGGATGTATTCCAGGAAATTCCAGGCTTGCCACCGAGTCGAGAGATAGACTTTGTCATTGATTTAGCTCCAGGCACTACGCCTATTGCTAAGGCGCCGTACAGAATGGCACCAGTGGAGATGCGAGAGTTGAAAGATCAAATTCAGCAGTTGCTCAGCCAGGGATTTATTCGCAGGAGTACTTCACCATGGGGAGCACCAGTACTGTTTGTCAAGAAGAAGGATGGATCTCTTCGTCTTTGTATTGATTACAGAGAACTGAACAAGGTCACTATTCGCAACAAGTACCCGTTGCCCAGAATTGATGACTTGTTTGATCAGTTGAAGGGAGCTACTTACTTCTCAAAGATCGATTTGAGGTCTGGTTATCATCAGCTACGAGTCAGAGAACAAGATGTTCCAAAGACAGTATTTCTCACAAGGTACGGATCTTATGAGTTTCGTGTTATGCCCTTCGGTTTAACGAACGCTCCAGCTATCTTTATGGACTTGATGAATAGAGTATTCAGAGAATACTTAGATCAGTTTGTCATTGTTTTCATTGATGATATTCTGGTTTACTCTAAGTCGGAGAAGGACCATGCCAGACATTTACGCACAGTGTTTCAGACACTTCGAGAACATCAGTTGTTCGCGAAGTTTGAGAAGTGTGAATTTTGGCAGAAAGAGGTCAAATTTCTGGGTCATGTAGTGTCAGAAGAAGGGTTAGCAGTAGATCCAGCCAAGGTTGCGGCCGTTATGGAGTGGGGACAACCTACCTCACCAACAGAGATTCGCAGTTTTCTGGGATTGGAAGGGTATTATCGCAGGTTCATCCAGGGATTTTCCAAAATTGCGGGTCCACTTACTCATATGACTAAGAATAATGTACCATTTGTATGGGATGATTCTTGTCAGACTGCTTTTGCTGAATTGAAGAGCAAGTTAACTTCTGCACCTGTCTTAGCCACACCTCAGAGTGGAATCGAGTATTTAGTATTTACCGACGCTTCTCTGAAGGGTTTGGGTTGTGTGTTGATGCAAGAAGAGCGACCAGTTTCTTATGGGTCTAGAAAGCTTAAGCCGCATGAGTTTAATTACCCGACTCACGATCTAGAGCTCGCAGTAGTGGTTTTTGCCTTGCGTATTTGGAGACATTATCTTTTGGGGGAGACTTTTCGATTGTTTAGCGATCATAAAAGTCTACAGTATTTGTTCACACAGAGGGAACTGAATATGAGACAGCGCAGATGGTTGGAGTTCGTGGAAGACTATCATTTCTCTATTCAGTATCATCCAGGGAAAGCGAATGTTGTAGCAGACGCACTCAGCCGCCGACCCTATGTCAGCCTTTCAGCTTTGTTTGCAACAGAGTGGGATGCTTTGAAGACTGTTGATGAGTTAGCAGACGCTTTTATGGCATGTGTGGTAGTAACTCCTTCTATCATTCATCAGGTCATTCAAGCGTAACTCTCAGATCAACAGTGTATTGATCGGGTTTCGGAGTTAGCCTCCGGAGATGTTCCTTTTTATTCTATAGGGACTGATGGAGGATTGAGGTACAAGGGACGTTTAATTGTGCCTTCAGCTGACAATTTGAGAAATGTTGTGATGAGAGAGACACACACTTCTCAGTTCTCTGTACACCCAGGGGGAGACAAGATGTATCAGGACATGAAACGCCAGTTTTGGTGGGCCGGCATGAAAAGAGATATAGCTATCTTTGTCTCTAAATGTAGCACCTGTCAGATGATTAAGATTGATCATCAGAGACCGCCAGGATCGTTACAGCCACTTCCCATACCAGAGTGGAAATGGGAGAGTATTTCCATGGACTTCATAGAGGGATTACCTACTTCACAGCATAATCACAACTCTATTTGGGTCATTGTTGATAGATTGACCAAGTCCGCTCATTTTCTGCCTGTTCGTTCAAACTTTATGTCAGAACAGTATGCTAAGCTGTATATTGCAGAAATGGTGAAACTTCATGGCGTACCATTGTCCATCGTATCAGATAGAGATCCGAAGTTTGTATCAGGATTTTGGAGGAGCTTTCAGCAGGCTTTGGGTACAGAACTTTATCTTAGCACTGCTTATCATCCTCAAACAGATGGACAGACTGAGCGAGTTAATCAGATTTTAGAAGACATGTTGCGGGCATGTGTTCTTGATTTTAAGGGCAATTGGGAGGAATATTTGCCGCTTTCAGAGTTTGCTTATAACAATAGTTATCAGAAAACTATTGGTATGGCACCATTTGAGGCTTTGTACGGTAGACCGTGTAGGTCTCCTGTCTGTTGGCTTGGAGTTGGTGAGAACAACTTTTTGGGTCCTGAATTTATTAAGGACACGTCAGAAAAGATCGCTATCATTAGGGATCGGATGCGTACAACTTAAAGCAGACAGAAAAGTTATGCTGACCGTCGAACTCGTGCTTTGGAGTTTAAGGTTGGTGATCAGGTTTTGCTTAAGGTTTCTCCTATGAAGGGAGTAATGCGGTTTGGGTCAAAGGGTAAGTTATCGCCTCGGTTTGTGGGTCCTTTTATGATTACAGATCGGATTGGGGCAGTAGCTTATCGTCTGGCTCTACCAGATAATCTTCATAGGGTACATAATGTTTTTCATGTATCTATGCTGCGAAAATTTCTACGGGACGAAGATCGATATCAACACATTGATGTGGGTGAGATTGAGTTGCAACCCGATGCAACCTATTTGGAACAACCTTACTGTATTCTCGATCGTAGGAATCAGATACTGCGCACGAAGACTATTCCATTAGTACGTGTACAGTGGAGTCATCATAGTGCTACATAGTCTACTTGGGAACGGGAAGATATTATCCGTGCCAAGTATCCAGAGCTTTTTAATACAGGTATGTAGTGAATTTCGGGGACGAAATTCCGTTATTAGGGGGGGAGAATGTAATACCCCGTATTTTATTAAAGAGTTTAGTTTATTTAAAAAAAAAATTCAATTATGTGAGGATTTCTTTACTTATTATTGTGCATGCTACATTATTATATTAAGTTCATTTAAATGTGCATGTAAATTAATTGTGTATGTTAAAATAGTAAATTTATTCATTTAATTGTGCATGTATTATTATTAATAATTTTATTTGTTGGTTATGTTTATATTAATCATTATTAGTTAATTAAAGTATTATATTTATATGGTAAAGTATGATTATGATTGTAATGTATTCTTATGTAATAATAATAATAATAATAATAATAATAATAATAATTATAAAAGTTTATTAATAATAATAATAATAATAGTTATAATAATAATAATAGTATTAAATCAATGTAATGATGGAAAATTAAATATTAGGATAGAATTTCATTTACTATGGTAGAATGGTGGATCAAATATCTTGACTAAGATTGCATTGTCTTAAAGCCATATAGGTGGGAATGTTGAAAGTTAATGTTTAAGTTAGATATTTGTATTATATATATTATATAAATTAGTATATATTAGTTAGTTAGTTACAATTTGAAAGAAACTCACGTAAGTAGAAGAGCAAAATTCTAGTGAGCCATTGTAAAAGTGTGGAAAGGAAGAGAGAGAAAGAAAGGAGCTTGGACCGGTGTAGGGAATTTACTCGACTACGCGCAACCGGCAGATTTATTTTAAATTCAAAAAGGCAAGTTATTATCTATTTTTCCCCTTTGAATTAATAAATTAATTATTTAGTTTATTGATATTATTTTAGAGCATAGAGACCATGTAAGGAGTTTAATAAATTAGGAATTTTAGTTTATTAAATTTGTGAAATTTTAATTATTTAGGATGGTATATACTTAGTTATTATCCTATGATGTTCAAAATAGCTAAAAATATTTCCTTAAGGCATTAGGAATTTTTTTTAGAATTTTTAGGAATTTTCCGGGGCTTTTCTGCATTTTCCGGCGACTTTCCGGCGAGTTTTCCGGTCGCCGGCAATGGGGGAGATGACCGGAGTGATCCGGTGTGTTGCGACGTACTGCAGGTTGGTGTGCGCGCACATCCTGGCCCTTGGGAGTGTTAGATTGATCCGGTGCATCGCGGTCCATGTTAGCGCGATACACCCAGATCAATGACCGTTGGATTAGGTGTAAGGTGATAGATGGATCCGGTGTTGCGCGCCTGCAGCAAAGCCCATGCAACCAACAAATCAGGATCCGCCACGTCTGCAGGAGCCTTCAACGCGCGCGTGGGAGCGCGTGCGCCCGCGTGGCTGATGCCAGACGCGCTTGGAGGCGCGTGTAAGCGCGTGCGCGTGTGAGGAAAGTGGCGGCGCGTGTAGGAAGCTCTGGGAAGCGCGTGAGGGCGCGTGTGGGGTCTCTGCAGCTGCTGGAAAAGTCCAGAATACCCCTAAGGACTGATTTGTAATTTCCAGAGTCTTCGACTTGCATTTTTGGGCCTCGAGTTGGTATTTTCGGGATTAGCGGGACATTAAATGATTATTGTACTACCCGTTAATTATTATTATGTCCGATTACTATTTCTAAATATTAATTGTATCATTTTCAGTACGGGTCGCTATTAAACAGATGTAATTAATTTAATGACATTGTTAAATATTAATTGTGTCATTATTTTATTAAATGGTATTAATGGTTAATGTTCAATTAAATGATTACCTGGTTTTATAAATTGTCCATTATACATTACGGGATTATTTATGTTGTTAATGATATACAAATCATTATTACTATGCTGTGTACATTTCAGGAGGTAAATGGACTGCTAAATAAATTAGGTCGCATTTATATTATATGGATGTGTTGCCATATAGAACCATGTGAGCTGACTAATAAGTTGAGACTCATTTATACCTTATGCATTCGTTGCTATAGACAGATGTGTGGCTGTCGGGGTATGTGGTTTAATATTATTGGCATGTGTTGCCTAATTGACATACTCGGTATATTTATTAATATTATCGGCATGTGTTGCCTAATTTATATGCTCAGTATATTCATCAGTACCTTGAGAGGTGTTATCATTTGTGTAGTTCATTATAGTCGGTGTTGTCAGTACCGTGCACCATGTATAATAGCTGATTTCCCGGGTAGGGAAAGGCGACACTTAACCACCTGGTGTGAGTCTAAGTGATCACCGTCTATTCTGGTTGAGGTCATGTTATACATTGGATAGTCCCCTTATGATGTATACAGATATAGTACTCATCCGATTCATAATGATTAATTTATTTGATTCTCTGATTTTGGTCATAGTAGAGAGGACTTGCTCGTGGGGTTGACCCACCATTGTTGTTATTTTAGGATACGGTCAGTACCCGTTTCAAGGTTGAGGTTAGCAGTGTGGGACCACCATCCGAACTCATCTACTCTTACGATCCAGTTCAGGGTAGAAGTTTTATGTATTACTTCAGTTTCAGTTTTTATTTACTTTTGACGTTGAACTCTCAGGGTTATATTTAGGGATCCTTGACATAGGATTTCCAAGTTGTAATGGAGTACTGTATTAAATAAAGGATGGATGGATGTTGTATTATTTAGTGTTCCTTTCCTGTCTAAATTCTTTTATTTTCATCATTTTGTATTCCATGCTTGTATATTGCCAATTCTTTTTGATATCCCTCGTTTTTCGTGTATAAGCCTGATCAACTTATGCGTGGTAAATGTGGGGGTGTTACACTTACTCACAAGCATATATTATATATGCCTTTATTTCCTTTTTCTATATTAGGTATCTCAGAATCTCGGAACATAAATATAAAAATTCAAAGTTCCAAATATCAAAATGCCTACGGCAAGCATAAAAAGTTAAATGTAAAAGAAGATATACATAAGCACAAAATAATGGATTTACCATAATATATTCATTGGATCATATAAAAGAAAACAAATTCTTCTAACACTGAATTTTTCATTTATCATATTTTATAAATATAAGTATTAATAAAATATATCTTAACATTATATGAGATATCTATCAGCTCTACTGTTGTGGAAATTCCACATAATTATAGAAAAATATAAAGTACAATATTCATACACAATAAATTCAAGATAATGAACAACACCACCAATCATAATAATCTAAGAACGATTTTTTCATTAAATTGAATAATACATCATTTGAACAATATGGATATAACAGTGAACATGAAATTAACAAGATAAATAATTCAGCAATATAATATTAATATTATCTCAAAAATATAAATTAAGAAGTAAAACGATAATAATAAAATAGGTAATTTACACAGACCTCTCCTATGGTTTGCCATAATTACAGGCGACACCCTTCCTGTTCCGAAAATTACGCGGACCTCCCTTCCATTACGGTCAACGCCAGTCAATGACGGAAATTCATGACATCAGCCACTATTTTTAGTAAAATCCCTAAAATACCCTTATCTATATAATTAAATAAATATTATATTTAAAAGATATATATAAAGCAGGTGGACTCTCTCTCTCCTCCTTCTCTCTCTCTCTCTCACACACAACAACAACAAGAAGCTCTTCTATGGAGTTAGGAACGCCAATACTAATAAATCTCTTTAAATAAGTCCCTCTCTCTCTCATCTTTTTTGCAGATTTAAATTTTCTTGTTTGAGTCACTGAATTTCTTGTTTACTCATTACTGCAGTGCCTTTTTACCTCTATTTGCTTTTCTGCTTTCAGTTGAATGGATACCCATTGACCATGAGCATGTCTACTTGTTTCTTGAGAGGTTTTTTTGGTTATATTTACATGTTTCCACACATTTCTCTCGTTTTTCGTCTGTATGGTTAGTGGGTTTTCTGAAATTGAAGATTACACAATTTTATTGGGACTCAAAGAGTTGATATAATGGTGGATTTTTTTCGATTTTGTACACTGCTAATAAAAAAAATCTTTAATGGTTATGTATACTCTGATAAGTAATAAGTTCATTTGAGGCTTTGGGAATTACTATTCAAAGTGGTCGTTGGGTAGAAGTGTAGAATAGGGACAAATTTTTGGGCTTTTAGTTTAGTGTGTTTGCGTGTTCTAATGGAGTCTTGGAGTTATGTTTCTGAGGGAAAGGGTTTTGTATTTGATGAAGCTATTTCAAGTACTGATGCGATTTTGAGAGATAAAAAACAGTTTATGGATTCGGAATTGAAAACCCCATGTAGCTATGGAAGTAATATAGTAGTCTCAGGTCAAGAGGGCATTGAGAATCAGGGATTTATGAAATTGGGTTTCTCAGAAATGACGAGAAAATCGTTGCCCAATCACTCAATTGGGGATGTTTGGAGTAGTAGTGGTGGTGGAAGAATGGTTAATCCAATTGGGTCTACACCAAATGCATTTTTGGGGGAGAAGGAGTCCAGTTCGAAGCTATCGAGCTCGGTTGTGGAATCGAACAGTCGTGATTCATCGCTTATTGATTTAAAGCTGGGGAGGTTTGCTGATCATAGAGATGCTCATGTTCTTGATTTTGTGAAGACAACTCCCATTGTCTCTGCATCTGAGTCATCTATCCTGGGGAAGAGGGCTAGAGCAATACGTTTAAGTTCTCATACTCCCATTTGCCAAATGCAGGGTTGTAAGAAAGATCTACCCGATAACTGAGAGGGGTAGTTTCGTAATTTTTAATGTCAAGGAGAGGGTATTTCAATAATTTCAACAGCTTCGTTAGTGTATTTAACGGTCCATCACAGATAAGGGAGGTCCATGTAGGATATTTTAAAAAGTAAGAGAAGTTCGCGTAATTTTCTGAACAGGAAGGGTGCCGCCTGTAATTATGGTAAACTATAGGGGAGGTCTGTGTAAATTACCTTAATAAAATAGGTAAGAAAGTGCTACCTTGATTGTTGATGCATGTGTAAACATATTGACCTAAAGCTGATAGTCCTTCTCTTCGTGCGAGTATTGGTGAATCTAGTCAGCTTCGAGATACAACCCAATCAACTTACAGCAACGTCTCCTCCATGTGCACGACCACAGGAAAACTAGGTCCAAGTCTATACGTGTCTCGTTACCCATAAACTCAATATATAAAAAATATAATATAGAATACTTCTATACGAGTCTCACTTATTCATATATCATCACTCAAATATACAAATATTAAAAAGATAAAAAGAATATGATAGGAGTATATATCTCTCTATATTTTAGATCAATGTCTCTACTATATATCACTCTATAGCCTATCTCTCTACCACCACTACCGTACATATATATAGTGTGATGTTTCCAAACTTCGTCAATTTTCATTTTTTCAGAATTTTTATCGTTGTAAGGGCATTTCGTCTTTTGTTGTTTTGCGTATCGGACACTGTGAAGTGTGCCGGTTGTGTTTGAGAGTTGGTTGGGGTATTTAATTGAGTTCAGGACTCTTTGAAATGCAAGGTTGGTCATTTTCGCATTTTTCTAGTTTTTCGAGACGGACGGTCCCGTGTGGGACCCGCTACTGGGATTGTTGCATCCGGGGATCTTGGTTGGATTCATTTGCATCATATTTATTTTATTTAATGTGTTTTAAGTGATTGTGAATTAATGTGTATAAGTATATATGTGGTGTATAATGAAACTAAAAATAAAAGAGAAAATAAATTTAATTTTTGGTGGGGCCCACACATCATGTTAAAGATTGAACCAAGAGGCATTTAGGCCTCATTTCTTGCTTCCCTTGCTCTCTCCCCGCTGGTTCTGTCTCTTACTCCTTTACTTTGCTTTTTCTTTTTCTTTTTCAATCAAAACTTTAGAACTTGATTTCTCCTTCAATCTTTGGAATTTTTGAGTGCCGTTTGCGGCAAATTGAAGCCCATGACGAGATCTATAAGTTGATCGAAGCAATTTTGTGTTTGGTGCACTATAGGAGAGTTGGGATCTAGGGCACAAATTAGGGATTTTTGCTTAATTGGAGGTAGGGGTCTCTAATTCCCATTTCTTGCACCTTTGTGAGTTTTTCTACTATAATTGTTGTCAAGCATGTTTAATTTGATTTAACTATCTCATAAATGACTTAATTGTGTATATGAAGCATATAATTATATGTAATTGTTGATTTGTATGAAAAGCATGTCTAAATGTTGATTTTCTATGTTTATTATGTTGATAAAATTGCTAGAAATGACATGTGAAGGCATAAGTAATTTTTCTTAAAATTCTTTGAAAGTTTACTTATTGTGTTGCATGGAAATCCCTTATTGCCCTAGTATTGCATACATGAGATATACATGCATATTATGGGGCATAAATGAAGGGAAATGATTTTGAACAAATGAAAAAGGGATTTTGGGTAAACATTTTGGTTAAAGTGATTTTATGAAAACCCGGTCGCCGCGTAGTCACCAAAGGGCCGGTGTGTTAATATAACCTAGAGAGAATTATGGATATTGCCCTAGCGAGGTTGAGCTATCTGGGTCCCAAATGACGCCGCGGAAGTACCAAGGGTCAGGGATAATAGCCAATTCTTCTCTCGTGTCGCTGCGGAGATACCAAAGGGCGGGTTATATTAACAGTTTGCGAAGTGATGGACGTTTTCTGGAAATGGGGAGTGACATGCATGACATTGCATTCATGGTACGATATTCATTTGTTATGAACTTGAAAATTTATATTGTATTTTCCCAGCTTAGCATGCCCCCGTTCTCTATTGTCCTATTCATTATTTGGATTCATGGGGTCACAAGAGGTGTGCCTTAAACACCACCTGCTGAGTAAATTGCTTACCTCATTATTAAACATTTTTTTTCAGGACGGGGAAAAGAAGTAGTGGATGTCAATTCCTCTCAAGCATAAAGAGGAATAGGAATCTATTTACTCACCTTTTGAGTTTAGCTCATCCTTTTGTAAAAGTGTAACTTATGAATGTATTCGTTTTGGAATGTAACTAAATTTTTTGATAACACATATTATATATTATGAACTATGAAAGCATGTTGTAATGAATGGTAAAAGAGGCCAGGTTTAGATAAATTGTTGATACCATTTAATCGCATTACGATTCATATTTTGCCGTGAATTCGGAATGGGTTGCAAAACAGGTCTAATATAGGTTTGGTATATTGGAAGCACAGTCAGAATACACTTTCAGTGAGTTAAATCTTAGGTTAGCATGTTTCGGCCGGCTGACCCTCATCACCAGCCGACCGAAACTCCAGGTTTGGCCGACCGAACCCCCATCGTCAGCCGACCGACGCTTGTACAGTGAAAGTCCCGAGCGCATTAAAATTTACCCTATCGTTTCAGCCGACCGACCTTGTAGGTTAGCCGGCTGATTTTGCTCTGTCAGCCGACCGATGAAAGCCTATCAGCCGGCTGATTATTCCCTTTTGACCTGTAATATTGATCTTCATGGTAAGAATATGTTCTACGGTATGTTGAGCCTCGGAGTGAGCCTTATGATGGTTTTTGGACATAGGAAGTCGTGAGTATGACCTAATTGACCTCGGGTCAGGGCGAGGACCCGGTTAACGGTCCGGACCCACGGGTTCGGATCCTTACATATAGATAGTAAATATGTAACGTTTAAGGTATATTATGATAGAAAAAATAATTGAAATAATATATCCATAATATTATTTAACTCATGTAATAATGATTATGTAACTCATATAATATATATAATAAATAATTATATTAAATATTATTTTTATTTTTATTAAAATATCTGTAACAATAGGTACAAAAGAACGTAAAGTAATTCATTTTTTCTTATTTTTGCATTCTACATCCTACATTAACGATAATCTAGGTAGCACTGGCACGTCTAAAAGGTCAAATAATTCATGTCAAAGCCCAAAATATGTTTGACACGATTCTCATAACATAACATAATTAAAAAAAAAATTAAATTAGAAAATACTTATTAGTTGAGTAATAGATTAAGTTGTGTAGTTCTTTAAATGATAAATGAATTATTTTTATAGCTCATTAATTATTGTGATTTGTGAAATTTTTGTCGCAAATTAATTGTTCTAAAAATAGAAGATAATTTAAAAGTGTATACGCCGTAAAAGACATAAATAATAACTTTGTATTTTGTATTTTTTATTTTAAAAAGCATTGTGCATCAAAAGCAGACTACAGAGCGAGAGAGACGGGCACCAGCTGGAAACAACAATTCAATTTCGATTTTTTTCGTACATCTGCCAATACGGTACTGCCAATAAACCAAATTGCATAGAGTCCGGACTTGACTGCCAAAGGCTGTATAAAACCAAATTGCATAAATATTTGGGCTTTGTTTGTTACCGTAAAAAAAAAAAAATAATAATAATAATAACTTTAGTTACGGAAAAAAAAAAGAAGAGAAAAGAATAATAATTTTAACTCAATAAAAAAAAGAATAGTAATTATGTTTAGATAAAAAAAACCGTTTTATATTTTAAAAGATATATTTATAGATTTAACTAATGTAATTTATAGGCCCATGGATAATGGGCCAGCAGAAAAAAAAAAGCAAAAACGTACTCTATTTTTAGGGCAAATCATTTCAGCCCTCCATCTCTATTCTTGTCCCCCCCCCCCCCCCGGGGCGGCTCTTTCTCTCTCTAAACTAGTGTGATTGAGGCAAGATAGTTGTGTTTGTTGGTGGATCTGGTGTGAAGAGGAAGTGTGCTGGCACTGGTATCTTTTTACCTCGCAGATATGCTAACCCTTCAGATCCTACCAAGAACACAGGTATTTTCTGGCTTTTTTTGTTTTTGGGTTTTAACCAGTTGTGGGCTTTAACCTCTGTTTGGCTGCTAAGAAATTTGGAGATAAAATGAAAGGCGCTTTTTAAATAAGTGAAATTGGGTTGGGTTGGGTTGTGCTCGGGCGTAGTTTTTTAAAACCATTCAAAACTTTTTTTTTTTTTTTTTAACCTGCAAAGAAAAACCAAAAATATTAAAAATTAGATATAAAGAGAAGAAATTCAAAGTGTTATTTAAAAAGTAATAATTATTGTTTGTAAAATTTGGGTTAAAATATATATATATACACTCGTGAGTCTAAAACAAGTCTTTAACAAAGCTTTGTTAATCAAAGTTCACAAACAAACGAGTTGAGTAAGGAAGTGTTTAAACTTGGTTCGTTTATGAAGTTTAATTTGTTTATCACATAAACAAACACAAACCAAGTTCAAGGTATTTATCAAAAGTTTGGTTCTTTTCAAAACTTTCTTAAATTGTTATTTTTTTAAAAAAAAGGAAAATAGTTTAAAAAAATTTCTACCAGAGAATTTCAAATTAAAAAATAGTTCAGAAAACCGAGTTCATTGCAGTCTTGATTTGAACTCATGAATTACCCTCTATTGATCAAAAGAATTAAGTTATTATTAGACATAAGGATATAACGTTAATTTTCAATTATAATAAAAACTTGTTATGATCAATCATGTTAAAACAAACATCACATTTTACCTGTGCGCATTGAGAGAAATAAAATACTCCGAGAGTTGGTGTACGTTCGCATCAACTGAGCTAGATTGATTCGATATTAGACACACGCAGAAAAAAACAACAAACAAAAAACAAAAAACGGTTGGTGGGTTTTGCAAGGAATGATAGCCTCTTCCGTCGCATCAACTGAGCCAGATTGATTCATTATTAGAAACTGAGAGAAAAAAAACAAAAAATGGTTGGTGGGTTTTGCAAGGAATGAACAATGATAGCCTTTGAGAAGATTCGTACTTCAAATAGTGTGCAGAATGTGAATAAATGAGCAATAAATGTTTCAATGGGTTTATAAATTAAGAAGAAAAGTTGTGTTACGGACAAAAGAGGGGACAATCGCGAACTAACAAACAAAAACATATAGATAAAGATGGGATAAATTAAATATAATTAAAATGTACTTTCTTTATTTTTCTTGGCAATTAATTTTCCCTATTTACTGTTTGGAAGTTTCAATCAGGGTTTGTTTTATTCCTTTAATAATTTGATTCATAACTCTCACAGATCATGATTTCAATAAGAAAAATTATTTTGTAACCAGGGTTAATTCATCGGTGTTGAACCAATTATTAACTGACATACAATCAAATGTATCAATTTACTCTAAATGTAAATTAGTAATTTATGGAGATGATTGAAAATTATGCAATAATTTCTCTTTTTAAAAAATAAAAAATATTATTATTTTGTCTCAAAATAGATATTTATTTTAAGAGGACTGTTAATTGCATTCGGACAAGCGACTATTTGTTCACAGTGGCTGTTATGATTGGTTAATTTTGAATGCATTTTGAGTTTTTATTTTTATGAAACTTTATTAACATTAATTTTTAGACAAAAATACTCTTTTATATTATCTAATCTTTCTTCTTTTCATCCTCTCTCCTCTTTTAATCGAGCATGTGTGGTTAGTTATGTGAATGGATTTTAAAAAAGAAAAAAATATATAAATAGGATAATTCATTCATAAGAGATTGATGGATTTGAAAAAAAATAAAAGGAAGAAAAAAAAAAAAAAAAAAGCGATAAAAAAATCCAAGAAGAATAAAAAGAAAGGTAAAAAAAAAAATGAATTATATATTTCTTCCTTTTTTGTTTTTTCCAATATATATATTATTTTTTATTTTTACAACTATCTTTGTATAAATGGATTTTTTTTTTTTTTTTTTTTTAAAAAGGAAATAAACGGAAAGGAACCAAAAAAGAAATATATACGTATATAAAACTAATTTTGCATATATATTTTTTTAAATCTCAGAACCTATCTCGTTCTTTTTGGTTTTTTTTTTTTTTTTTAATTTTTAGGATTCATTTCTTGTGAATGAATTATCCTATCTAATCATTTATTTATTTATTCTCTTTTCAGCATTTATTCATATCACATTAGTTATTATTATTATTATTATTATACACACATATATGCACCTATCCTTACTTATATGAATCGATTAAAAGAAGAAATAAGAATAATTTAAAAATGTATTTTTGTTTAAAGAGTTAATAGAATTTTATAAAAATAAAAATTTTAAATAATTAATGTATTTTAAACTGGTTAATTTTAACTGCAACTATAAATAAACAATGACTTGCATAATTGTAATCATCACTCCTCTTTTATCTTAAAACTAAAGATCACAAGTATTATTTTAAAGGGAAATTAATATCTAAAAGTTAATGTAAAAAACGGAAGACATGTCTTGTTTTAAATTCCAAATCCAAAGCAACTTGACGTCAGAAGCTTTATTCACGTGGGCATTTTTTCTGTGTTGAAAGGCTAAAGCCTTGAGAAAAACGCCAGGAATTGGAGGGAAAAAGGAAGGAAGAGAAATGAGAGATAGAGAGAGAGAGCGCACGACAAGACAAGAGAAAAGGATGTGACCACACAACACAAAATAATGAGAACACACACAACGACAAGAGAACTTCTGAATCTGAAGAAACTTAATCCTCATTTCAATCGTGGTGGGTGTCGGAGGAAAATAATAGAGAGAGAGAAAAACCTTAAATAATACTTCGTTGGGTAAGAAGAAAAGAAGACCCTGAAAAAGTAAATAAATTTATTTGAGTAAACTATAGTCACACTTTTTTAAATTTGATAAAAGGATATTTAGAAAAAATTTACTAAAATAATTTTTTGATTCAATATATATATTTTAAATAAATTATATTTTGTTATTATTATTATTTTTAAATTAAGATACTTAATTCTTTCATTTAAAAAAATTAAACCAATCTCCTTTCCTTAAAAATAAAAAATATTGATACCAGTATAACTTTATACATCTTAAATTATATATCAAATATTATGTATTTTCCAACATAAAAAAAAATATGTACTAGTATAACTTTATGCATCTTAACTTTATGCATGTCTTTGTTTTATTATTATTTTTTCCTCTTTGTTTTATTATTATTTTTTCCTTTTTATTTTCAGAAATGCATAATATTTGATATATAATTTAAGATGCATAAAGTTATACTGGTACCATATTTTTATTTTTAAGGAAAAGAGATTGGTTTAATTTTTTTATATGAAAGAATTAAGTATCTTAATTTAAAAATAAAAAAGAAAAAGAAAAGGAAAAGAAGTAATAACAAAATATAATTTATTTGAAATATATGTATTGGATCAAAAAATTATTTTAGACGTGTACATTTTTAAGAAGTTGGGACATTTATAAAATAAATAACAAAAAAAAAGAAGTGAACAATATAAAGTTTTTTTTTATGCATAAATTGTTCATGAGGGTAGATTGGTCCAATTTATTAAATTGTAAAATTAAAAAAGTCTCCTAAACGGTTAAAGGGTAATTTGGTCAGTTTCTCATATAAAGGGGGTGTCTTTTTCCATTTTTGAACCTTCAGGGGTGTTTTTATCAAAAAAAAAAAAAAAAAAAAAAAAAAAAAAGAAAAATTTTCTTTGAGTATTCTTTTGCCAAATCTCAAAGGGTGTGACTGTACTTTACCCAATTTATTTTTAGTTAAGATAACGAGACAAGAGAGAAAAGAGGATGATTGCCTTTACAAGTTATCATAAAGATACTAAAAAAGAAAGGCAAGAGTATTATATATATTTTTAAACTATATATATATATATATATATATATATATATATATTTATATAATTAACATTTTATCTTTTCTTCCTTAGTTCCTATTTTATTTTTTATTTAATAAAAAAAAAAGAATGACACAATATCTTCCCTATAAATGTTTCATTTATCTCTTATTCTTTTCCTTTCTTCTAAATTTCTTTCATCCTAACAGACGGGCATAAAATATAAAATTTTTGTGATTGTTTGTAGGTCTAGATTACTTCTTGAATTTATATTTTATCCAACAATAAATTTTTTCTTTGTTTTTTAATTCTCTTTTTCAAATATATATATATATATATATATATATTTAAAAGCATTTCAACACTATAATCTTATTCCTTCCTTTTTGATATATATCATCCTCCTCCTTTCCTCTTCCTTTTCATTTTTACTTAACCAAAATACTCTTTAAGATGAACTTAAAGGTGAACAAATTTTTTTGATTTGTTTTCTGAGAGAAAAAGTTTGATAAAAAAAATCCCATGCATAAACAAAAAAAATTAAGTATTAATTCTATATTATTTTAATAAAAAAATTTAAGATAAGATCATGTATAAACAAAAAAGTACGTATTTCAAATTTATGTCTAATTATATATATATATATATATATATATATATATATATATATATATATATATATAAGCAGACAATAACAGAAAAAAAACAGAAAAATCTGAAGTTCAATATATAATACTAAAGCAAATTAAGAGAAGAAAATTTTGGGTTATCTTCTTTATGTATATATACACAAATATTTATGAATGTGGATTTTCAAAAATAATTGCACTTATTTTTTTAACACTTTCAATAATAAACTTAAAAGATTCCAAATTGAGTTTATTTATTAGCTTTGTGGAATTTTTTTGGTAAGTAAATCTTAATATAATTTGGTTTCAACTATTGCCCTTGTTAAATGGAGATTTTTAAAATTCTTGGAGGGGCCTAATATGTTTTAGGTATGTAAAGTTTTCAGTAATTTTAATTTCAACAGTTTTAGCCTTTTAGGTCTCCTTTAAAATTGGAATTTGTCAAAAGAAAAATAAATAAATAAATAAATAATTTGGGGAGGGCCATGCCCCACTTGATCTCCATATAGGTCCGCCCTGCCTATTCTGGGTTGAAGTTTATATATATATATATATATATATATATATATATATATATGATTAAATTGGCGATATGATAATGAGAAAAGTGCATTATAACTACGTTTGGTGTGCAAGAATGGAATGAAATGTAAATGGGAATGGAATGAGAATGGGAATGGAATGGAATGGTCATTCTCAGTCTATTGTTTGGTTGTAAATATGAAATGTGTAGGAATGAAATGATAATAACCATTATAGTGTTTGGTTGGACCAATTTAAAATTTAGAATGGAATAAATTTTTAATTGAATTCTTCAAAATATCCCTCTTAGTAACAAATAAATTAAATAAAATTAATAAAATGAAATTCTCTAATAATTTTTTAAAAATAAATAGTGACAGTGGCGGTGGTGAACGGTAGAAAGCGGTAGTAGTGTAGGTGGTGGTGTTGGAAGGCGGCGGCGGTGGTAATGGTGGAAATTGGTGGCAGCAGTGGTGGTGGAAGGTGGTAGTGGTATTGGTGGAAGGCGGTGGCAGTAGTGTGGTGGCAGGAGATAATGGTGTGACTATGGTGGTGGTGGAAGGCGATGGCAGTGGCAGTGGCTGTAGTGGTTGTGGTGGAAGGTGGTGACGATGGCGGTGGTGGTGGAAGGCGGCGACGGTGTTGGTAATGGTGGCGGTGGCGGTGGTGGTGGTGAAAGGTGGCAGTGGTGGTGGTGGCGGTGGCAGTGGTGGAAGGTGGTGATGGTGGTGGTAATGGAAGGTGATAGAAGGCGATGGTGGTAGTGGAAGGCGATGGCGGCGACGATGGCGGCAGCGTTGGTGGTTGTGGAAGGTGGCAGCAGTGGTGGTGGTGATGAAAGGTGGCAGTGATGGTGTAGGGCTGTGGCCGTGACGGTAACGGTAGCGGTGACGGTGGTGGAAGGTGGAAGGTGGTAGTGAAAGGCGGTAGCAATGGTGGTGGTAGAAGGTGGTGAAAGGCGATGTCCGCGGCGGTGGTGGAAGGTGGTGAAAGACAATGGCAGCAGTGGTGGTGGCGGTAGCGGTAGTGGTAGTGAAAGGCGGCGGTGGTGGTAGTGACAAACGGTGGTGGTAGATGTGGTAAAAGGCGGTGGCGGTGGCGGTGGTGGTGGTGGAAAGTGGTGGGCAATGGTGAAAATCGGTGGTGGTGGAAGGCAGTGGTAGTGGTGGTGGTGGTGAAAGACGAAGATGATTGTAGTGGAAGGTAATGGTGGTTTTTGGACTTAGAATATGGAAGGTAATGGTGGTTTTTGGACTTAGAATATGGATTTGGAATATGAGGGTGTTTTGGGAAGTTGATTTTTTAAAATAAATTACTTGGGAATGGAATGGTCATTCCATAGGTTTAGTTGTGGAATGGATTTTCATTCCATTGGAATGGCCATTCCCACTTTAAGTTGCATACCAAAAAAAGAAATGGTTGGAATGAGCATTCCATTCCATTCCATTCCATTCCTGCACACCAAACGTAGCATAAGTTCTTACAAATTTTTTTTTTTTTCAATACATACCCTTAAAATATTATTAATTCTTCTCTTGAAATTATTACAAAATTTTAATTTTATCTCCCCCTTACCTAAAGTTTTAGTTCTGCCCCTATATGTGTAACGATATTTTTGGTGTTCATTTGTGATTATCATAGGGAATATCGCGATGGAATAGTCACCATCAATAAAGTTTTATGTTTTATGTTTTATGTTTTATGTTTTATTTTTTATTTTTCATTTTATTTTATTTTGTTTCTGGCAAATCTGATGAACGTTTTAATTATTTTCACTTGACAGCGATGCCTCAGGCCATCCAACCGTATCAATCCATTATTCTCCCTCCAGTTTCTCTCTCTAGTTTCCCTCTATATATACATGTGTAGCTTCTTCATTCTCTTCACTCCTGCAACTTCCACATTGTTGCAAAGACACTCAAATATATATATATATATTATTCTCCAAAACAATGGCTACTAACCCAGTAACAGTACTACCAAATACTGTTTTCACCATCATCTTCATCTTCACTCTCACTGTCATAGCAACCACAAAACCTCTACCTTTTGTGGTGTTCCATGGTACTCAATCTTAATTCTTATTCTTAATTTCTCAATTACTTCTTTAATTATTGATCACTTTTACTTTATTAGCAAATTATATTTATTAGCTCATGAATTAATACTTACTAATCTTTTCAAAATAATTCACATACTTATATGCTGTTGTACCTAGCATTAATTTCTATTATTCTTTGATAAACATGGAATATAAGTTATAAAAATTGCATTTAAATGGTTTATTTGATTACGTAATTATATATGCGATTCAACTTTAAGAAATAAATTAATGACAAGACTCTCACCTTATATTATAAGGGTTAAAAGTTCAAATCTCTACAATGAGTCGATGACACCTTCAAAATTGACTTTATATGTATGTGGATTGAAAGACTGTAAGAAATCCAATACTATTATTATGGACTCCAAAAAATAATAAAAATATTGTGTGGTGGATTACGAGAATAGGTAATCTCATGGAATTATATATATATATATATATATATATATATATATATATAAAATTTATAATTATAAATTATAGACGCCTCTAATATTTTTCACGTTCTTTGACAATGATATCAATTTCTTTTGTAATGCTTCAGTTCTTTAATATTCTTCCGCATTTTGCCATTTTCCAATATTACTATATGTAGTTAGTTGATGATTAAGATATTTAAGGATTGTCTCTAACCCATCACTTGTTTGTTTTTGAAGTTAAATTTTTTTATTAAATATATATTTTTTACTATTTGACAAAATTTCTAAAAAAGATTTTCATAACAAAAACAAGAGTTATTAAATGGTTAGATTTTGATAAAATATTTTATTTAGTAATATTTTATTTAAATTTCGACAACCGAACATCAAAAAAAATTAAAAACAAAACCTAAATTCTTTTTTATGTCCAAACAAACAGGTTAGCAGCTTTCAGATTAGCTTGTAGACGTATATTTACCTTTATTTTTATTTTATTTTATTATTATTATTATTTTTTGTGAATATTATGGCAGGTATTGTAGATGAGTGCAAAAGTGCTAAAGTCACAAATTTCACTGATAGTCTCAAGGAATGGTCCGGTGCTGAAGGATTTTGTGTGTACGTTCTTACTATGTATTGTATGTATTAAGACAATGCTTACATAATTCAAGTCTGCGTAAGTTATTATTATATAACTCTATGCCCTGCACAATGAAGGTAATACCTGAAGTGGAGGAGAGCAGAGTTTACGTGAGTAGAATTAGTAAGAAATTAAATAGGAATTTAATTATTTGATATTTTTGGCTCACATGTAGAGAAATTGGAAATGGATACATGGATACCATATTTAAGCCCCTTACGCAACAGGTGATTTTTTCTTGTTAGTGCAAGGAGAGTTGTCAATTATGATGTCTAATATATGATTTACTAGTATTATTTCTTAACACACTTCTTGTTTTGCAAATTTGCAGACTGCAATTGCTTGCGAAAAGGTGTTAAAACTGTCGAGAGAGAATGACATTTGAAGTTTGGTATATATATATATTTTTTATTTTAAACTCAGAGTAGTACTTTCTTCGATTTACAGGTCAAGAGCATGAGTGAACTCAGTAATGGTTATAACATAGTTGCAATTTCTCAGGTGACAAAGAAGGGGGTTTTGCAATTTTTGATTTTTCACTTCATTTCATGAAATGCAATTTATATAATATCAAACTGATAATATTTGTGTTGTTTTTTTTTTTAATGATTTGTGCAAATTGGTGAACATTTAACTATTACAGGGTAACATGGTAGCTCGAGGGGTTATTGAGTTTTGTGACGGAGCACCTCCTGTAAGAACTAACTTGATAGGATCTCTAATTTACTAATTTTCAAGAACTAGACTTTTGAGAAAGAGAACAGAGACGAACTCTCTCTTGTAACATATATATATATATATATATATATTCAATACAGGTGAAGAATTACATATCAGTAGGAGGTCCTCAGGCTGGGGTAGCTGCTGCTCCTTGTCTTGTGAATAACACGGTAGTTATCTTTTAACCAATGAAGAAAATTTTGATTGAAGAATTTTAAATTACTATTTAGTGTGTATGCACATTTTCCTCTTCTACTGTTGTACATCATCCTATTAATTGCAGTCCTCCTTTGATGTGTCTGTAGCTTGGAGACTTCGCGTGCTCTGTCACTAATGATGCCCTGAAGTTGGGGGTTTACACCGAATTTGTACAGGTCAATATTTCTCTTTTAAAGTTTCTTAAAATCTAGAACTTTAGATTGTACCATTCCATGACATTTTTTCACATAATAGGGTTTTCAGTAGGAGTTTCCTTGGTAATACTACCTCAGTCCCACTTTAAATGTCGGTTTCGGGAACCGCAACTCACACATTTTTGTGACGATGGGAAGTCATTTTTTCACAAAATAGGGTTTTCAATAGGAGTTTCTTTGGTAATACTATCTCCATCCCACTTTAAATGTCGGCATCGCGAACCGCGACTGTGGCCGTCCCGAAGCCGACATTTAAAGTGGGAGAGAGGAAGTATGACGTTTGAATTCTAAATTTCTTATTCAAGAACAGGTTCATTCCTCTTTGTCGCGGTTTCTTTGTCTTCTTTCTTGCTGATCTTTTCTCTTGATTAAGACTACATAACATCTAAATTACCTCATTTGATGTGATTGCAGAATATATCGGCACCTGCAGGTTTTATTAAAATTCCAACCGTAAGTATATACTACTCTAGGGATGCTGATTTATTAGGTCAAATGATGTTTATTTCTGAATGTATTTCATTCCTTGATTGTCGTCACAACCTTTCATGTATGACATCAACAACTACATTGATCCTACAATATTAAGAGCTGATCCAGCACAAGGATTTCTTTTTCCCAGGAAATTGATTGGTATTTGAAAGGATGTAAGTTTCTTCCAAAGCTTAACAATGAAATCAATGGTAGTAGAAACTCTACTTACAGGGAACGGTTTACCAGTTTGGACAATTTGGTGCTTATCATGGTAAGTTAAAGAAATCTTTTTTGTTTTCCCTCAGAATCTTCGCGGAATTGTGTATATAATTTTCAATTGTTCTCTATCTCTGAAGTCGGAAAATGCTCTCATTTTGGTGATGTCTTTTCTCTGTATATATTCTGCATCAGCATGAACAAGACAGTGTTTTGGTACCTAAAGAAACCTCCTGGTTTTGGTATTATCCAGATGGGTCTAAGGACACTGTTTTGCCTGCAAACCAGGTAATGTGTTCATTTCATTGTATATATATATATATATAAAACATTATAACTAATGCTGCCTCTTTGTTTAGGATATTTGTTCTTTTAACCTTGACATATTTCTCTTGTTTTTATGTCAATAATCCAGACAAGTCTGTACACGGAAGATTGGATCGGTTTGAAAACCTTGGATGACGCCGGAAAGGTGACATACTTAAGTGTGCCGGGAGAGCATGCAAATATGTCTTTCAGTGACATGCAAACATATATTGTACCATACATAAACGGGTCTATTTCACTCTCAATGGTGGAATCATCTTTCATGTCGTTGTCATCAATCTGATGAAATTCAGTGGAGGATTCGATCCGGTTGAGCTAATGCAAGTACGTACCTCCAGTTCGACGCAAACCAGTGACCAAATAAATGGGAATGTATTCCTGTACCGTCTTTCATTTTAGTTCGGTCTAAGACTTCTCAAAATACCTCACATTTGCGAGGAACAATGTATCTATCCTGTTTGTAGTATTGTCTACATTACTGTCCAACATTAAGATTAGTATTATGTTGGTTTGGTTGGAAACTATTATCTTCATTATGTGTGTGATAATTTATCACGGGTTTTTTCCAATCCGGCTCGGTAACTAGTCCCACGTGCGTTTTTTGACATCATGACAATCATATATAACTTAACTGTTTTTTTGACACTGTGAGAATTTTTATCCAAACATGCCCTTAAAATGCTGTAAAAGACTACTTTGCCCTTCAATGTTTAATTCATTTTTATGATAAAATATTAGAACTCATGAAAAGTCAAATTTGCCCTTATATATATATACACACTATTACATCAGCACCATCAGATCAATTGCAATAAAGTTAAAGATAACCCAGATGGGTTAACACCATCCCAGTTGAAACAATCCAGAAAACACCAAAAAAATCAAGAAAAAGACATATATATATATATACATATATATATAACCACCATCGAAACCCACCTATGGTCCTACACCACCGCAACTTCCACCCTTACTCTCCACTGCAACGTTCCCCACCTCTCTCCACTCCTCCACATCAGCCGTTGCCCCATCCACATCAGCCGTCGCTACCGGATCACCCCAACCACATCCGCTGCCGCTACCGGATCACCCCAACCACATCCGCTGCCGCTATCTCCCCAACCACAGTCGCCGTCTCTCCTACGGTCCTACACCACCACAACTTCCACCCTCACTCTCCACTGCAACGTTCCCCACCTCTCTCCATTCCTCCACATCAGTCGTCGCCGCCGGATCACCCCAACCACATCCGCTGTAGCTATCTCCCCAACCACAGTCGCCGCCATCATCTCCCTCCTTATACCGCCACCACTTCTCCACCACAGCCGCCGCCACCACTTCTCCACCACAGCCGCCACCACCACTTCTCCTCCACCACTAGTTATTGTGTGTAAGAACTCGAGAACGTGATCGCAACCCAGCTATTGAACGGCTACAATCTCTTCTACGACGCCATCGACACCTCCGACCTTTAGTACAGATCCCTAACGCCGCTGCCTTCACCTTTTTCTCTCCCTATGCCACCTATAACACACACACACACACACACACATAAACCCAACCGACACCGGAATCACATCACCGAAGTCCAATCTCATCACTTTGGTCGTCATCGTCGCCGGAGCCCAAGAGAAAGACTTGTAGAATTTCCAAGCGAACCAATCTTCTCTCATCCCGACCAATCTCATCAATTGTGAATGTTTCCATCAAAATTTTGAACCCAAAGGTTGTAGTTGTCTCAACTACAATCCTTTTGCCCTTGCCGGTGGCATAGGTGGCACAAATTTTGAAATTGGGTTGGGGTTTGGGGGTGTTTGGATTGTGGAGCTTTTGGTGAGATTGAGATACAAAAGGGGCTATGGGGGCTGTGAAATGGTGGTGGGGGTGGATGTTTGGTTTATTAGTATGAATAGGGTTACTTAGGGTATTTTGGTAAATAATAAAGAATGGTAAATTGGATAAATTGGTAATTAAATTAGTCAAAGGACAATAATGTCAATTCACCAAGTGTGAGAACCATTGGAGTACCTTTGTTAACATTATCAAACCTAAAGGGGTGTCATCGTTCAAAAAAGACTCAACTTGTATATAGTTGTCATTATAGCAAACCTCAGGGGGTGTCATTGTAATTAACCAAAAATATATATATATATATATTTATACTTCCACGGACGCATTATATCAATTATCATCTATAAATTCGATGAAAGTTTTCAATACCTGTAAAATTAAAAATTAAAAATTTTAACTCCTCACTCTCAATTATGTATGAATTTCAGTGTTCACTCTCTTACTTCCAATTCAAACCTTAAATGCCCTTACATATTAAGTTACAAATGAACCCTAATTAGGGTCCACGACCTATGAATAAAAACAAATAAAAAAATTTCAACCGAATTGTTGAGTAATCAGGCCAAAACATCACAATATAGATATATATATATATATATATATATATTTTGAGAGAGAGGGTATTTAGAGTATGCTTTGTTACAAAAGCATAAATTGATCTAATCTATTGTCCAGTGTTCAAATCTTGCTAGCCTCCATTATCACTCCCGACTTATCCGGTGTATCCTTGGGGCGAGGCTCTGCACCCCTAGGTTTGTTAAAAATAATAATAATAATAATAAAATAAAAAATAAATAAAGAAAGAAGAAGAAGAAGAAGAAGAAGAAGAAGAAGAAGAAGGTAGTAGCAGTGCATGTTTGACATAACCCTGTTTTGAATTGGACAAGTCAAACAACTATTAATGACTTGCTGCTTCATTTTAACTCGAGGCCATTAGTGAATTACTACAATTGAGTCATATATATACACAATGGAAGTTTGTTATCAAGTTGTACGACTTTGTGCGCCAATATAAAATAGATCTCATCAATCTATGGTGTGATATAAAATACAAATAAATTTAAAATATAAAAGAAAATTAACTATTCAAAAGTTTTTCATGTATTAACTAAAGAAAGGGAAAAAGGAGAAAAAAAACTCTAATCACGCTCTAATATTCACATTTGGTGTTTCATAATATGCATGAAGCACAAACCGTAAGGAAATGTACTGATATTGTGTAATAATTAATAATACTTTCAGATAATCGCAAATATATGCTATATAATTCTTAAATATTATATCAAAATTTTTAATATATATATATTTAATTTCAAACACTTATCTAATACTTATAAGACATTTTGATCACATATTCAATACTTATTAAACATTTTGCAACGCAGCCTAATTTTTTTATATATATATATATATATATATATATATATTTATAAAAAGTATTGTGATATATAATGACTAATTAATTTATTTATTTTTAAGTATTGTGATATATAATGACTAATTTATTCCAAGGTTATTCATGCATTAGAAATCTCATATTGTTTGTCGTAATTCTTTTTGTAAGAAGATTGAACATAGAAATAAAATATTCTTTTATATTATACATAAAATTATATATATATATTTTGTACGCATCTACATTGATACGATATATACTTTTCTATTGTGATTTGTGATTTTATAATCACCATAGAATAAATTTATACAATATATCTTTCTTTTTAGGAATGTCTTAAATTAGTGACTTTATTTAAAAAGTCAGCTACTTTTTCATTATTATCCTTTAATTTATTAAAAATCTCAAATTAGAAATATATTTATTTAAACTTACAAGAATAATTTAATAATTTTAAAGAACAATATAAATGCATTCGCTAATTTAAAAAAAAAGACAATACAGTAATTGCATTTTTCTCTTAAAAAGTTTTACTTCTTAAAATAGACAACTAATACTATAATAATACGAGAAAACCCAACCAATTGACAGGGGGTGTAATTTAAATAAATAAATGTGCAAAAAAAAAAAAAAAAAATAAAGAAAAAGATTGACCAATCGACAGTTGACAGCCTAAAAATCATTAGGAAAGCTCATGTCGATATCCCTGAACAAACCCCAACTTATATTTGCCCAAAAATTGAAACTACACGTGTGTATATGTGTGTGTGTATTATATATATATCTATATAAACCCACGGTAACGGCACGGCTAACTTACGCTGGTTGTCTCCTGTCCTCTAGCTTCTCTCACCGATCCAGCCAGAGCAAACCGAGTTCGACGTTTCTCACGCTGAAACACCCAGGTAGTAGTTCTCTCTCTTCTTGACCTGCTCTTTGTTCTAGGGTTTAGGGTTTGTGATTTTCTTCTGATTTTAGGGTTTAGAACTTCACTGATCATTTGTTGGCTAATTCTAGTGGGTTTGAGTTATTTTTTCCCATATTTTTGTTGTTCAGTAGGGTTCTGAAGATAATTGCCAATCAAATTCATGTGGGGTGGCTAGAAGAATATGTAATTTTAACTTGAGTTGGAGAAATATGTCTTCAAGAATTAACTAAAGGTTGATCGTTGTGGGTTTTCTGTAATTCAACTTATTTTGTTATATTCTTCATTGGGTTTTGAAGGGACTTGTATTTCTTGTTTTATTCATCTTTGGGGTTTGCATAGTTTTATATTCCTTTAATTATTCATGGTTGAGTTTTGAAGATTTTAAATTCTACTAGTTATATCCCTGTATATCTCTCCATTCTCTTGTAGTATCGATCCCAAATTTTTATTTTTTATTTTATTTTGAGTAATCCTTTGGTTTTGAGGTGTGATCATTATTACCAAAATTATTATTTTTTTATTTTTTATTTTATTAAATTCACATTCTATATACTCTGTTTTAACTTTACTAATTTTCAATCCTTTTGACTGAGGCGTTCCTCCACATTTCTTATTTTATTGCTAGGATTTCTTTAAAAGTGCCCAATAGGGCTATATCATCAGCAAACAACACGCACCATGGGATATCTCTTGCATGTCTTTTGTGATTTCATCTAACATTTGCAAATAGATATGGGCAAACAACACGCACACGGAGCCTTGGTGCAATCCTACATTTATAAAGAACTCACTCATCTCACATGTAGAACGGACCCTAGTTTCTGTGGCCATATACAAACCTTTTTATAATCTTTATTAGTTGTGTAGGAATGTGTTTTCTTTGTAAAGGGCATATTGAAAAATGATGACAAGAGGCAATTTGCAGCCTTATTTTAATAATCTATGTTTTCTATTGGGTTTTGTATCGAATTTGATTGAAATTTCGTATTAAGATCTTGAAATATTCTAGTAAGTAATTAAATTTTATTGGTTGATACAGTGAGTCATTATAACTCTAGTAATTCTCAACTCAATAAATCACATGTTCCCTTGCTATCTTAACTTCTGTTTAGTTTGGTCTTTGTGTTAGAAGCACTCCACCATTTAATCCATCTTACTTTAATTTATGAGCAGTATCATCTCAATTTTCTCATTCTCTCTGAATTTAGCCTACGTAACAAAAATTGTTCAATTCTTAGTATTTCTTAATTTTCACTTTTCATTACATCCTTAGTTTTTATTTATTTATTTTTGCTAAGTTAAAATTTCATAATGTGTATTTTTAGTCCTACTTATGTTAATGTTTCAAGAGTTTTATCCAGACTTATAATTAGCTGTTGTCCCTTGTTTGGTTTCATTTATATAAACAATATATTAGCAAATAGCATACACCATAGAACTCATCGTATATGTATTTTGTCAATTCATCCGTGGTCAAGGCTAAAGGATGGGGAGAATTTTTTCTACATAATAATTTATATGATTTTAAAGATTATAATTAACCATGTTAATATTGACAACATGTTGATACTATTTGTTTGAGTTTGTAAAGAACAAACAATGATTTAGCCACTTTAATGTCTATTCTTGGTGGATTTCTTTAAAAGTAATTAGTTTAGTATATTCTCTGTTGGGTTTCGAAGAAATAAGGGCTTAATAATCTATATCCACCCACAAGAAAAAAGAAAATTCACCTTCTTGTTTTAATAAATTAATGATTAAATCCTGACGAGGATGAATGATTATGGACGGCACCTTAAAATATAACTAAACTAGTGATTATATCTTTGTGGCTCTTCTCTAGTCTCTGACAAAGGCCTACACCAGTCATTGAAATTATTTTATTTCAATTTTTTTCTCTTTTTCCTTTTGGGATAATTTCATGTTAGGATGGTGTGTTAATAAAAATCTGCTTATCTGTTCCTGTAAAATTTATGGACCAAATATTCATTATAATTTGAAATTCTATAAGTCATGTATACATTTTGGTTTTTCCAGGTTTGTAATACAAGTTCTTTGGATTTATTTATCCATTCTTTGACATTTTTCATCAGGATAAGGTGAATTTTGCCGCTGGTAAATTGGACAGAACTTTGATGTTGTTTGAGATTGTTTCTCAGCAAAATTCTTTTGCCGCAGATGAACTATATAGGACTTATAGGGTAATTGTTTGAAAAAATGAGATGTGTTGCATTATAGTTTGATATGGGTCCTGATTTGGAGCTCACAGAAAGATCAGGAATGGTTATGGAAGCTTCATCAAGTAAGGAAAATGGAAATGTCATGAAAGAATCAGAAGATAAGTATATGAGGTGTGCATTTAATTATGAAGACGACACCTTTGAAATGGACAGAAATAAGGATGTGGATCTTAACATAATTGAGCATAGGAATTCTGGTGACATTGTGCCGGTTGAAGTTGAAGGCCAAGATGCAACTGAGAATTCAAGCTCTTTTGGCGGCACCATTTCTGAAGGCGAGAATGGTACAATGTCGAATGATGCTGAACTTGAGTCAGAATTATGTGGTGATGCTACATCATCATTGACACTTGATGGATGTGGTGAAGTGTTTCGAATGAGGTTATCACTCTTTTTATTTTTATTTTTATCATTTCTACAACATGTTTATTTTTATTGTTTCCTCAACTTGCATATTTGTTGAACTTTGTTGTTCAAATGGTAGTAGTGAAAAATTTGGAAAAACTGAAAATATATTATCCCTTGAAGATCTAATCCCTCTATTTAATTTTTTGCCTTTTATTTTTCTTTTAAGAGGCCGTTTCTATTCTATTTACAATTATTCTCAAAATGTCATTAAGTGAATATGAAACTTCTGATCAAATTGTTGGCACTGTTTTTTTTTTTTTTTTTTTAAAAAGATTTGTGTGAGCAAAATGTTCTACCCAAACCTCCTTTTCATTCTACATTTTCAGTTTTGATGGCTTTAGCTTCATTTATATGACTACATTTCTCTCTTTTTATCTCTCTTTCTCTCCCCACACACCACACACATGCATATGGCATTACCCTCTTTTTCAAGAAAAAACATCTAGGATCTTCCATTTTGGGGTTGGCATTGTGATGGGAATGGATGTTTGATAATGGTTTTAGGAGAGCTAACTCAAGTTCTTATATTTGACTGTGCAAAGGGTTTAATCAAACATACTCAAGCATGGATCTTCCTGCAAATTCAAACATGCCAAAAAGATCTCATGAAAGAAAAAGTTGCTGTTTGTATTTTTCATTTTTAGGAATTTTTTTACCTGCTCATGGACATCTTCTTTCTCTTGTCCACTTTCTCGAGCCCGCCTTGGGTCATTATCCTAGCCTTAAATATTCATTTGAAATGACTTCGAATGAATCTTGTGAGGGAACATTCAGATTGGTACTCCTTCGAGGAGTGGGATTCCCAACTATAGCTCACTTTACGGGGGAGATAGAATAGATTTCTGTAAAATGAATCCCTCCTTTATGCAGATTCTATTCGATTAAGAAAATCTAATGCGAAGTTTGAGACCGAGTCGCTGATAGGGGACCTATTTCTGACTGGGGAGTTTCCTGATAGGCCCTTACGAGAGCGTAGACTCTGAAGGGGGATCCCGCGATGCGGGGTATATTGTTGTTAGTGTGAAGCGAAGTTTTTCTTGAAGTTCCTTATCCAGCTGCTGGCTTGAAGTGCTAGGATGACATGGTAGTTCTAGATGGTGTCGATGGTAGTTGCTATTGGTTTTTCGTTCTTGTGATCTAATTCAATAAATTCTTTCGAAGAAATGGAAGTTGATTCGCGAACCATCTATCTATAATAGGAGATCATATGAAAAATGTAACAGATTCTTTCTTTTCCTTGGGCCACTGGCCATCCGCTGGGAGTTTTGGGTTTAATACCGATATTTTAGCAACAAATCCAATAAATGTAAGCATAGTGCTTGGTGTATTGATCTTTTTTGGAAAGGGAGTGTGTGCGAGTTGTTTACTTTTTCTGTTATAACTAGGAAAGAAAGGTGCATGATCTCGCGAATTACTTCTGAATAAATTACGAAATCATATGTAAGAACCATCATCCTTGTGACGTGAATCAGCTTGTGAGAGTCAATCGGTCGTGCTTGGTGCTTGAGGTGAAGACCGTGAAGGTACCCGAAAGCAAACAAGCATACCATTACTAAGAGATTCAGATGATTAACGTTGAGTATCTAAGGAATTTATTGCACAACCTTACCAATACTAAGTAAGTAGGAGGATTAATATTGACGAAACTAAGAAATTTATTGCACAAGCCAGCGGGCATGCAAATATGCCATCAAAGAGAACATTGAGAAAGATATTGAGAGGGGAGGAGAGGAGGACTAAACAACAAAAGGAAATACCTCTTTATTGAATGTACAAATTAATAATCCTATTATTTACTTAATTTGGTGTTTAAAGAATTTTGAGAAGGAGATTTTGCTTTACTAATGGATGGCGGTGTGATACTTGGTCACCGTGTAATTGTTTACCTGCCAATGCGAGAGCTTTAGATTGCATCCACCTCATAAACCCATTTCTTGAAAATTATGAAGTACGGATATAAAAGGGCGTCGTATCGGTAAGGGATACCGATACTCCTCGGATACTTGCGGATACGTGTCCGATAATTTTTAATGTCTCTATAATTTTAAAATATATTTTTTAATTTCTAACACGTATCCGATACTTCTCATATTATTCGACCACGTATCTGATGTTTCTCAGATACTTCAAACACATTATTAACAAGTTCTGAACTTAAAATGTAAGTTTTCTAACAATAATATAAAAATATTATTGTTAAGAGAAGTTCAAAATATATTAAGTGATGACTAGGCATCTTGTTTTACGTTTTGTGAAACGAACTCTTATGTTATATTAATGATTGCATTTAGATTCATACCTGTATCCTATTTTTTTTTTCAGATTTGCTGCATTGTGTATCGTGTCTTATCCGTATCCTACGCATTACATATTAATTTGTGTATATAAAAATGTAACTTTGCTGCATTACCTTTTTTTTTTTTTTCCCCAATTCATGTCATTCATGAACCTGGGTAATTGTTTATTCAATTAGTGCTTCTTCTATCAAGCATTTCTTCTTGTTGTCTTCACTTGATTAAATATATTCAAGACTTTTTGACGGTAGTGATGTGATGATGTGTTGTTTATGGTATAACCTTATCATATTTTGACTTCCTTGATGATTTTTCCATTTTATTGTTTCTGTGGGCAGAGGCGGAGCCAGAAATTTTCATTTGGGGGGGCCGAAGTAATAATCTAAAAATTTAAATCTAAAGATAAAATGAAATAATTGTAGCGTTTTTTGTTTCGGTGTATTTTTAATTACATTTTTAAGAGCATGTCTATAAATTGTATGAGAAAAATAAATGGATAGAAGATTGCTCAAGATAAATGACGTTGTCAATGGTCGATGATTCTCTTTCTTTCTTTAAATCATAAAAGAGCAAGACACTTTGAAGGGGTCACAAATAATTTCTTTCGCAAACCACCTTCAATTACCATAGATACGTAACTATAAATGGGAATTTAAAAAAAATAAAATAGGAGGCTAAATTTAATTTTCCTATACAAAATCACCATTAATAACTATAAATAATTGCCATTAATAGAGTTTGAGAATTTTTTTTTTTTTTTTTTTTTTTTTTTTTTGTGGGGGGGGGGGGGGGGGGGGGGGGGAAGATTCCCCCTAAGCCCCACTTCCCTCTGCTCCTATCTGTGGGTTCGAGGTGATGAATGGTAGAGAGAAGGTATTATACACAATCTTTTAGAATTCCCTGGTGGATTAACCTAGGAAAGGTTGACACACCAAAGAAAGAGAAAGTGGCAGCCATGGTTTTTGATAGTCCTCAAGTTTAGGGCTCGTTAAGTTACAAATGGGATTTCTCTTGGGATAAGATAATCTTGAGGTCTAAGTGAAGTGATGTAGATGAGATAAGGTCTGGATCCAGTCTTATTCCTGCCTATGTCTGGGAAGAGTATCTTTTTAGAGTTGAGGAGAACAAGGAGGTACTTACATGACATGATGGTCTATTCGGGTCACTGTTCTCACCTCTACTGTGAGCCAACAGGATGCTATTACATGTACTGGGCCTATTTGAGTAGAATAAAATAGAGGTGGCATTGTGGGTATAAGATAGAGGACTCAACTGCGGGGTGTAGCCAAATCAGCAAGCTTCCATTATAAGCGTCATCATGGTGCAATAGGATACCTCCACATTCTTGTGGTGACACCTTGGATAGTGACTATATATCCTTTTCTTTTTATTTATTTATTACTATCCTCAAGGACTATGTATGGTTGATGTGTTATGTAACAATGTTGCACGTATAAGGACACGTCATCTGGGAGTCAAATGCTCTCTCTCTCTCTCTCTCATCAAGTTGAGGTGTCTATAGACTTCAAGATGGGGTCACCTTGATAAACCTACCAATTGAAATACACCTAGAATCTTAGTGGGTCAGCCATGTTTGCGTACCCTGAAGTTGGCTATGATTAGTCAATCATGCATTCCTATTGGATTGTGCCATATCCATCCACATCTAGATGGGAAATGACATGTCAGCCACGGATCGAGCATTATATGCCTCCTCGAATCTTGCTTGAAACCCAGGCTGTCTATGATATACATTTTGTTGCCTTTTTCAGTTTCAAAATTTGAGGAAATATTTAGTGGAGAGACATGACAAGATGCCCTTGTAGACGGGGCTTATTTCAGGGAAGAAGTTGGTCTGATATTAATATCTCCAATAAGTCTTACATGTCGGGAGAAGGTCCTTGTGATTAGGGGCCCCATTGGAGATCATGTAATCAGAGAAAGCCAAGGATTATTTGTTATGTGAGACAGACTGCTAGGCCTGAGAAGTGTGCAATTTAGTCCCAGTCAACAGTCATAACTAAGAGAATGAGGTATAGAATAAGCCTGCAAGGGAAATAAAGATTTGTAGAGAGAGGTCTTGGTGTAAAGGGCATAAGGTGGAGATCTCGAGTTGGAGAAAACGAGACAGTCGTTCTTGAGGTAGAGATAGTCTCCCTACAGCCTATGTCTTGTCAAAGCCCTGAATTAACACTATCAAAAAAAAAAAAAAAAAAAAAAAAAATCCCTGAATTAACAGAAGTCAAATCATGTGGCAATGGTGGGTGATTGGTACACAAACTGTGGTACACACAATAATCCTCTTCCCAACAAAATTATTCCACTGCCTAGGAAATTAGGAATACTTTTCTGCTATTCTTTTTCTCACTTAAACAACAGAACCTATTATTTGAAGGAATTACCTCCTCTATGATTTATCAGTAGTTCAGTACATTAATTTTATACTCATCTTACTTTTCCTGAATAGTCGTCATTGTTTGTGTTTGTGTGTTTACACTCCATTTTACTGATTATAATATGCCACATGAATTTGATTTATGCATTTTTTTGATTTTTCAGGAAAAAAAAATTGACATCTCATTGGCGTACTTATATACGACCTATTATGTGGCGTTGTAAGTGGGTCGAACTGCAAATTAAGAAATTTCAGTCCCAAGCAATTAAGTATGATAGGGAACTTGCAGAATATAATCAGGCAAAGCAGTTTGATCTAGAGAACTTTTCTTTAGAAGATTTTGGTGCAAAGTCACTGCCATTCTCTAGTCAAAGCCGAAGAAAAACATTCATGAGAAGAAATAAAAGAAAAAGAGTTGAGGAGACAATGGATGTAGTATCCTATATGTCACGCCATAACCTGTTCTCTTATTATGGTACAAATTTCTTCTCTGGGTTTTCATGTCCTGGTTTGTGCATTGCTTTTTCATTCACCTGATAAATGGTATATTGCAGAGAATAAGAGGTCTGCTGCCAGTGGTACTTCTATGGATGATCACTGCGGTAATCTAGGTAAGGAGTGAGCACTCTGCTTTATGCCTTTATTTTGGAGATTGAATCATGTTGTGTTATAATTTATATAGCTGAACAATAAGGGCAGGACGCAACATGTGGGAGCAGATAGCCTCTACTTTCCATATTGTGTTTGTTTTCTTTTAAAGTCTTAGCTGTTAGTTGGACTGCTTAAAAGTTTTTTTTATGGTAATGTTGCTCCCTCTCACTCTTAATATGTGGGAATTCTACCTTTGAGATTGTTAGCATCCGGAATGAAATTTTATTCTCTAAGAATGAAATAGAATTTCTGGATTACTTTGTAGTACTGTTCGGCTTATTCGCGCTTCTTACTTGAGTAAGAATTTCTTTACCTTCTGATTTCATTTTGTTTCCCTTTTAGAACTATCTTTTTACTGGTGTTGAACAGATTGGTATTGTAAGTTTGGCAATGTACCAAGGTGTCTCTTTGCTCCTATGCCACATTATTATTTCCTTTCACATAGTCCCTCAAATCCATTCTTCATCATATCTAAACATGTCTTCTTGTTGATCCTTGTGATTTTCTTATTGATTTGTAGATACTGAAGTTTCCATTATTTCTGTTGTTCTAAAACCATCGCACCAATATTTCGATGTTGGGTCTTTTTTGCCGGTAGTAGGTATAAACAGTCATTAAAGGTGCCAAGGAGGTACAACCCCTATATTCATGATGTACACAAGATGACTTCGAGTGTGATGGTTACCACGTCATCAAGGAGATGTGTTATCGCCATCCAATTATATCTTGACATGTGGTGTGGAACACATCTATATGCATGATACATGCATTTGAATGTTTTGAGTGGGTTCCGTGTAAGAGCTTTAATTAGTTGGTGATACGACGTCTATTGGATGACGTCGTACCATTGTTAAACCCAACCACACCCCCCCCCCCCCCCCCCCCCCCCCCCCCCCCCAACACACACACACACAACACCACCCACCCACCCAAACAGAGACACAAAATAAATAAGAAAAAGAGAAAAGAAGAGAAAAGAAAAACAATATAGAAAGCCTAAATCTCATAACTCATGACAACACAAAAAGAGCAATTCCCCCTCCCCCTCCTCCAAACCCAAACCAAAATCTAAATAGAAACTATCGCTTGCCCAGCAATTCTTACAGAGCACCAAAGACTTCCGGCTGACCTACTTGAAACAAAAGAGCAATTATAGGAATAGACTTGAGAGATTGAAAGCTTCTTTTTTTTAGCTATTACTTTTTGCTGTAGAATGTTTGAATCCATGATAAGTGAATGCTATTTATTTTTCATGGTTTTATTTTGCTTAGACGAGGTCCTGTGGTGTCTGTTCTTCATATATGATGTTCTGTTAATTTATGAGAGTTCTGTGAAAATGTTTTGAGATTGGACTTTACGGATACATAACTGAATACTTCCAATTTATGCTTTTGGAAAGAGAAATTTTGATATGTCTAGGCATAATTTGTGTTAGAGATTTTGATATGTCTAGGCATAATTTGTGTTGTTCTCTAAGTTTCTGAACTTTAAAAGACCTTGAAGTTGCAAAAATAGTTTTAAGATTAATGTGGTAGACATGATGTGTGTTCGTAGAGTTTACAAGGGTTTGTGTTCTAATAAACTTTTTTCTCCAGCAGTGATTTCTGCAGATAAGGCAATCAATGGCAACGATGATTTTGGGGCTAATGACGAAATCTTATCGCTTGAGTTGAAGTATGGTGATGATTCCTTGGAACAAATACTATGGAAAATTGGAAATGTACAGACTCAAGTTAGCAAGCTAAAGACCCGAATTGACAAGGTAATGAGTGAAAATGCTGGAAGGTTCTCATCCGCTGATAACCTTAGCTTGCTTGTGCCATGTAATGCATTGACTGGCTCTTCCCAAAATCCTGCTTCTCCTTCCAACAGAATGCGAGTAGGATCTTCTTATATTGCATCTCAGCTTATATCTGAGTACAACGATATGGGTGATCTGATTATGCCTGAAAGTGCAGTTTCAAGTCATGGAGAGGTGATCCATCTTCCTGATATGATTGAAAGCACAGATCAGCCTCTGGTTGGGGGTTTATGCAAAAATGTAAGTTTTTTTTATTTTTATTTTTCCATGATTATTAAAATTACCAATCCCTTTGCCTCCTGTGGGTTTTGAGCACTGGTTACCATTATGACTGCATTAACCAACAAGCTCAGTAACACAATAATGTGGCATTCCTTTTCGTTTTTATTGGTCCAAACAGAATGGTTTTAGATATATGTATTCATAAGTAAGAGTTTTATTGTGACTTGGAGTTTGTAGTTCGAGGTGTCTTCCTCTCTTGTCAATGATATCTCTGATGCACATATGTGAAAGTCTCCTCAAGCTAATTTTTGTTTGTTGATGGGTTTTACATGCATATGCTACTATTGACTCGTACATACGGTGCAGTTCCTTGTACTCTGGTGCTCCTCTCTCCTTTCCCTTCTAATAGGTTCATGTCTATTTGCTTGGCTGTTGAATTGAACCGAACCATGTAAATCCTCTAATTTTATGCAAAAGTGCTTTTCTTGTAAGGATGTTGTATTATTAGTGGAATACAAAATAGTATGGTGCTTCTGATTGAACGGTGATGTTGTACTTATTTTACTGTATACATGGTAATTTAGTTGTGTTTCTGGAAGCTTCAGAATATATCTCGATTAAAGGTACTTTATTTTTCATTTGGATTAGTTTATCCTTCATACATGCAGGCCGAGGATGGATTTTTGTTATATAATCAGAGAGCCCAGGAAGAACTGAATAACTTTGAGGAAGTTAAAATTCTGCCTGTAGAGAAGCCCCAGGTAGTAAAGAAAGAGCAAGACAGCACTGATCCTCAAGTTACTGCTCAAGAACTGGACCTTCCCACAGATGATCAGCCACCGCGAAAAATTCGTTCCATATCCAAGCTTACTGCCCCAAAGAACAAGAGAAAGCGAGGTAGACGGAAGGCTGGGTCAGGGAGGTGGAGCCGGAAATCTTCAGGTTAGCCCCATTATTAGGAAGTTGGTTGTTTCTCGTCTGCTGGAGTTGTCATGGCGCAAGAAAATCTGTACATATTATGCTCTCTCTCTCTCTCTCTCTCTCTCTCACAGTAGTCAATTGTGCTTCAGCTGTAATCAAATCCGTACGTGCTACTTATGTTGCTGTTGACAGTACTGTTTCATTTGGATACCCAATGGTATATAATCGAGTATATTGCTCTTTTAAGTACAGAAATGATCTTTATTGGCTCTCCAAATGGTTGTTAGAAATGTAATATAAATTTTGATGAATTATCTCGATTATATATTGCTTTTACGAATTTGATGCATCTCTGCAGCCTTCAATGTGAAACTTCTTAAATTTCCACATAATAGGCGTTTGGAAGTCTCATTTCAACTGCGATAGCCAAGAACTGGTCCTATGGTCATAAGGCAGATTGCGTACTGAAGTTTTACTCTTATTGCACTTTTAAAATTTCCCTGCAGCTCTCATGCCAAAAATATGGGTTCTTTGACATGTGGAGGCTATATCCAGATACGGCAAACCACAAGTTATGGAAATAGAACCCACTTAACAAACTCTTATTTGTTTCATGATTCATTAACTCGGTTAAAAATCTCAGAATTGCTCATTCACCAGAAATCACGCTACAGCGGTAGGCATCGACCCAAATAGGTCTAATTTACAAATACAAAGTGTTACATTTTGATAACTACCTCTCTTGAATAAACAGTTTTGTGCATTACCTGAGATGCCATTGTAATTGTAAAACTTGCTCTTGTATCCATTGGGAAAAAAGTGCAGCTATGGCTTCAAAAGGGTAGGATATTCAGTCGAGTCTGCTCCAATTTGATTTTTCTGCACTAGATAACAAGAATATACTGGCTTGAAATCCCAAGGGGTTGGTCTGGTTGGAAAAGACTTGGGCCTGGTGCTTCATAAAGCATTAGGTCTCAAGATCGATTCCTTCTAAGTGCAAACAATTCCTTAGAAGGGGGTGGGGGTGTGTGAGATTAACTAGGAAAAAAAAAAATATACGACTTGGAAGTGTTAAAAAAGATAGCAGGTCTAGGTCCATTTGAACAAAGGATTCCAATTCCTCATGCAATCGGGCAAAACTAATCATTCATAATTTTTTAATCAGCCTCCCTGTAGAACAAACTTGATTGGAAAATTAAATGTTGCACTTTTTTTTTATTTGATCATCAAATATTCAAATGTAGTCAAATTCTGTTGGATCTTTAGGTTAATGTATAGTGCACATATATGATACATTATAGAACTTTACTAGAATGTAATTCATTTTAGCTGAAATTTTGCCATGAGCTTCACCAGAAATCAATGATGTTTTCCAGTTCTAACAAAGTGCCTTGTCCTTTCATCTGCATCCACAAATGTCCCAAGGCTGAATGTATCATTTTCCACTCTGGATGCTTTTTATCCCCAGCAACAAACTCCCAAACCCTACTATCAACCTCGATGACACTACAACCGACCTCTTTTTTTGCCCCTTTTAGCCTCATCAATCCCTTCATTTCTTCTACATCTCTCCATCTTTTTTCAGCAGCGTATAAATTCCTCAAGATAACATAGTTCCCATCGTTCAACGGCTCCATTTTAATTGCTTTCTGTATTACTCTTTCGGCCCTTGCAACATCCTTAACATACCCACATGCGAATAGGAAAGAACTCAGTATTATCCCATTAGCCTCATAAGGCATGCTTTCAATCAACTTCTCAGCTTCCTCCAAACACCCTGCCCTCCCTAAAAGATCTACCATACAACCATAGTGCTCAATACTTGGAATAAGCCTGAGTTCCTCCATTGCTTTAAACCATCTCTTCCCTTCCTCTACTAAACCACCATGGTTACAAGCAGACAAAACGCCAACCATGGTTATCTCATTTGGCTCAAATCCTCTATTCTTCATCTCGAGAAATACTTTCAATGCTTCTTTGGCACACCCATTGACTGCTAACCCATTTATCAAAGCATTCCAAGTAGCCGTTTCTCTTACTGGCATATTATCAAAAACTCTTCTTGCTTTTGTAATTTCGCCACATTTAGCATACATATCTACCAGTGCAGTGCAAACATTTGTTGCTTTGTCAAGTTTCTTCCTTTGGACAAACCGGTGAATCCAATCACCCAAATCCAGAGCACCCAAGTCAGCTACAGCCGGAAGAACACTGACAATGGTAACAATATCTGGTTCAAATAATGTTTTAGATTGCATTTCATGAAACAGATTCAGTGCTTCATGGGGGTGTTTATTTTGGCAAAACCCACCAATCATCGCATTCCAAGAAAACAAATTCTTCTCAGGCATAGCATCAAATAAGAACCTAGCAGAATTAAGATCACCATTATTAGAATACCCATCAATCATACTAGTCCAAGACACCACATTCCTCTCTGGCATCATCTCAAACAAATTCATTGCAGAATTCATATCTCCTCGTTTGACATAAGCATCAATCATCACATTATATGCTGCCGAGTCCTGCTCAGGCATCCGATCAAAAAGTTCAGTTGCATTTTCCATATCTCCACTCCTTGCATACCCACAGATTAGAGCCGTCCAAGACACCGAACTTCTTTCAGTCATTTCATCAAACATGCTTCTTGCACAAACCATCTTCCCAAGTTTTGCATACATATCAACCAACGAGGTTGATACATACAGATTTAATCCATACCCAATTTTAATTACATGATTATGTACCTCTTGACCTTCCCAATAGGCCAAACTTAGACCACAAGACTTTGCCAATGTTGAAAAAGTGTAGTTATCTGGTGTGAAACCAGTGTCCCTCCTCAAAGTTCGATATAAAGTAATAGATTTGACGAATTGACGCATATTCACATGAGCTTTTATCATGGTGTTGCAAAGATAAGTGTCATCTCTATGAGGTATGTGATCGAACACGCGGCGGGCATAGTGGATTCCGGCGAGTGGGTGACTTGCGACGGCAGCAATTGAAGAGCAGGTAGTGATGAATTTGGTGAGGAGGTTAACGTTGGTTTCGAGAGCGTTTCGGAGCATGAAAGCATGGATTCGGAGGACAGAGGCTCTCGTGTTCCTCTGTTGGAGGAGAGAGAGGCATTTTCTCTCTCTTGGACTCCAAAGAGAGTTCTGTTCCATCGTTGTCATTGAATGAAATTCCGTTGCTTTCTCTCTCTACCCTTCATTTTCTTCTGTAGGAAAAGGAGTTTGCTTCTTTGTATTTCAATGGCCGTTTAGTTAGTTACATTAGATTGTTGGAAGGGCTAAATTTGTAATACTGGAAAATTCAACCTAAAAAGTAATTATTAAAAGGTGGAGTGAGCTTTCATTGATGCCCACCATTCTCTTTTTTCCCTATGCCCCAAAAGGAAGGAAAGCAATAAAATATACTTTTACATTTTTACCCTTCATAGAACCATTGCCTACACAATTGTCAAATGTATGATAATATATATATATATAAAATAAATAAAAAATAAAAACGTTTTGTGATGCTTGATCCAATGATTTAGAATTAGGGTTTTGTTACTTTTTGTTTCCTTAGGTCCTTGGATTAGTTTATAGCTAGAAATAGGATTGGCTGGACTTCTTAACGTAAGTCTATCATAAATTTGAGAGAAAAAGAATAGAGACATACTTAACATTTGACATTATTTTACACAAAGTAATTACTTAGATTTGAACTTCGAGGATTCTTTTAATAGGAAGAGGACAATGAGACGAAAAGAAAAAAAATTGCATTCAGTGAATTAATTGACCGGTGAGAAAAGCATACCTATCCAGAGAACTCTTCAAAGCAATTGATTATTTTACACAAAGTAATTACTTAGAATTGAACTTGTATCCTCGCAATTATCAACCAAGTTTTTAATAATTGCAACAAGTGAACTTCAAAATGGTAGTTGTCTACAACTCAGGGTTGCAGAGGACCCTTGCGATTTGTGTCATTGGATGTTTTGGTTCACCCATGTCCGACATGAGCTGGCAATTTGATCCTCAGTCATGTCTGAGGTGCAGACTCTGCTTGAGATAATATTGCAGAAGTGTTGTCATATTTAGCAACATTCTGAATTGTCCATAAAACATAGCTCAGAACAAAATCTTCATGGTCTAAAAATCTGAATCTGAAACCGTGATTGTTTAGCGTTGAGTACTAATGTTACACCATATAATTGTATGGCAAAAAGAAGAGGATGAGAGGGGCAGCATTCAAACTAGCAAACCAGGACACTGAAGAGACTAATTTCGTACTTGCAAAACACGTGCTTATATATTAAGATATAGAATAAATAACCATTGTGAATTCTCAAGTCCAAGTAAAACCATCTAAAATTGGGAAGTACTAAGAAAGACATTTAGAGGGGACAAAAGGAGAAAAACTGAGAATAAAAAGAGTCAGAAAATCAATCAGACAGTATAATGCTGGTTCATGGCATCGATATCTAAACCCCTCAGCTTTGCAAAAGACTCCACCTTGCCTTTAAGAGTGTGAAGCTCCAGTCAGAAAATCACTCAGACGGTATAATGCTGGTTCATGGCATCGATATCTAAACCTCTCAGCTTTGCAAAAGACTCCACCTTGCCTTTAAGAGTATGAAGCTCCCTCAGCCTGCAACATTGGCGAAAAAGGAAGAAGAAGAAGAAGAACAATGTTCAGAAGAAGCATAGAACACAACGGCACTGAGGTTTAAAATGATAAGATGTAACCAGTTTGTGATACAGTGAACCCATAAAATGCATATTCCACATGTTTCCTCAGAGTAGTCTTAAAATTCCAAAGATTCGTTTAGAGTGTAAAAAAGCATTTAGGAGTAACTTTTCCGTAAAGCCAGTTCCAATTTACATGGTGATTCCTAACAAAAGCACAAATATGTTTGAAATCATGTATATATGCATCATGTGAACAGTGTTGTGTCTCGCAGGACTTACCTTGCAATCTCTGCACGCCTTTTAGCTTCTTCTGCCATAAGATTAATGTCCCTAAAAGTGCTACGCTCAGAAAACATCTTTGACTCAACAGACCGGAGGCCATTGATGGTCCGCTGCTCAGCAGCCCATGCAGCCTCACGCTTTTCCCTTCCGAAGTCCTTTTGGGTGGTGAATGCAGTCTGGTGAAATAAATACAAAAGGAATTGCTGTAAGTAAGCGATCCTAAAGTGAAAAATCAGAATTGAGGGAGTAATTACAGTTGAGAAAACTTTGTGATTAATTTGATTTAGAAGGAATGGTAACATTTTGAAATTTTAATAATTCAAAATATTCTGTCACAATGTCATCAAAGGTAAAGTTCTGTTTCACTCACTCGTTTATCAACCACCAGACCCCAGGCTCTTCCACTAAGTGCATACCGAACAGCAAACTTTATAGGATCAAGTAGCAAGTAAGTCAGTATATTGTACAACCAAATAACACCTGTCCAGCCCCAGCCTATCTTTCGAATTTCAGCAAGTTTCCAGGTTAAAGTGGCAGATATCACAGTTGCAATCTGCAAAGATGAGCATTATGGTTATAAATGTAAGAAAGAAAGAAAAAAACAAAAACGAAAGTAAAATGATATAAGAGATGGTAGCTAAAATTTTGGAGGTGGGCAGAAATAGGCATCCACACAAGCACACAATTGGATAAGAGAAAACAGTGATAGCTACATTTCTTGGTGTTGTGAACAAAAATCTCGTCCTTTGCAATGAAAATGTTTGGTATAAATGTCATGAACTGTGAAGTCATAAGGGTGTAGAATGACTAATGAGGAAGAAATGAAAATTAGTGAAATACGTGGAAATGTATAATGAACAAATAATCCTAGAGCAACAATTTTTATGTTGGACTAGGCACCATACTCCTGTACGTATGCATGTAAACTTCAGTATTTTATCCAAATAATTTTTTATTTTTTATTTTTGGGTTGAAGTGGTACAAAGGCAGGCAATAAACCTGTACTTAATATTCTAAGAGCTATAAATTTAGTGTGTGTATATATATATATACTGATTGAATAATAAAAGACTATTTATGACTGATTTGGAAATTATATTAAATTTCAAAATTTTGAGTTTTGAATATAATGTCTGGGGAAATGTACACTATTGCCTCACTCAATTGTATAGACATGTATAGGCGTGGCATCTAATTGAAAAATATGGGATAAACTTGGGTTCATACAATGAATATGGATAGACTACTTTAGTAATCCTCAACCTCTGATGTTTTAATTGATTCCAATATAACTTCTCTTAATAATCTATCGAAATAACACAAAAATGATGATTCAGTGAAATACATTACCAATTGAGCAAGGATGAAGGCTGTTACGAGCAGAAGACCAGGTCGTTCTGTGAAAGACCAGCCCCTAGAGCGAGTCACAAATATTAGTGCCTGGCTGATGGTGCTGACTTGAAGATAAACAGCAGATGCCATCTTTTCTTTTAGTTCTTTTTTCTCATCATCAGTATGATAATGGTGCTGGTTGAAGTTCCTTACACCAAAAACATTCTGTAAAAAAGAAGTTATATATCAGAAATATAGAAAGTAAACCTTTTTTATCAAGAAATGTCTTCTAAAGTGCATGCGTTAAAAAAAATTGTCTATAAGTGCAAGTGAAAAAAAAAAAGAAATTAGGCAAATATTGCCCATAATTGTATACATATGATATGTATAATATAATTCATCCAATCAAGTTGTTCAGATTTCCAGAGAGGTAAAGTACACTAATCCCAATTTTCAGAATTGCACGCATGTGTACCACAAATGCAACACATGCATGGAAATCACCTTCTTCCCATCTTTCCAAAATCCCACCTTGACATGTATCCAAGGAGATCACTTTAATGCAGCTTGACTTGTACAAAATCAGCAGGATTATAAATTTATAATGTATGATGCATTACATAAGGTAGATTGCTATTTATTTACCTTGAAAAAGTTAGTTTCATATGCTGCCCAGAAGAATATTACAGTCATTAAAGCCATATAACTTCCAAGAACAATCCCGGTTGCAAAAATTTCACTGAGCTTCCAACTGTCAGGAACGGGAGAAGGTCTAACTCTGTCTTTGGATATTGTCATGATAGTACCTGGAGGCAAGCTCTTCAGTCAGATAAGAAGCAAGAAGAAGAATATAACAAACACAAGTATAAAATGTCACCAAAAGAGAGCCATACAAAATGCTAGGAGTCAAGAACTAGTATGACTAACCATCATTAAGAACGGCAATGACAAGAACCATAAAAGGAGGGAAGTCAAATTTCCAGAATACAGTCAGCAACATAAAACCAAGCTGTCATATAAAAACCAGGTCTCAATTAGACAAAGACTGATTGAAGGAGTTTTTTCTTTTTTAAACAAGCTCAGTTTCAACTAACTTACCACAATACGTATAGTGATAGACACAGCATATATCTGGAGAAAAAAACATAAAGACTTTTTAGAAATTATTGTTGGTTCATCATAACTACTCAGGTTTCTACAAGTACTAATTTAATCATAATTAATTAGATTACCGTGTAGTTTTTCATTCTCTGAAAGATTGCACGGCTTGTTAAGACAGCGCTAATGATTACACTCAACCCAGGTTCTGTTAGAACTATATCAGAAGCACTACGAGCAGCATCTGTAGCATCAGCCACAGCAATTCCTATGTCAGCTTTCTTTAAAGCAGGGGCATCATTTACTCCATCACCAGTCATTCCACAGATGTGCTTTCTAGCTTGTAGTCTCCTTACAATCTCATACTTATGTTCTGCATGTGAAAATGATTTCAGAATTTGGAAATAGATATCACATAAACAGGTACAAATTATAAACACCAGATATACCAGGAAAAACACCGGCAAAACCATCAGCTTTCTCAATGAGTTCATCAATTGGTAGAGCGGCAATTGTCCCATCCTTATTATCACCAAGCAAAGCTGAAGAGGGGTACATATTTGTCCCCATCCCAAGCCGTCGTCCTGTTTCTTTACCAATTGCCAGTTGGTCACCTGCAAAGGTTTTCAGTAATGAATTCACAAAGTGGATGCATGGGTACAATCGTGCTCATATCAAATGGCAATTCTTGTAAGACACTTCCCATTAGACTAATTCTCTTCAAATTTTATAAACTCCATGATATGGACGAAACTATATATATGAATTGAGATGCTAGAATATAGAGCAGATACCATCACTATTGGCATTGGGACATCAGTTACAAAACAGGATATTCATGTAGTTGATCCTCATTTAGAATACAAATGAATCAAAAACACTAACATCCATAAATTATTTGGCATTTGATCTCCGAGAGACAGGTCTATGTACTTGTATCCTTTTCTGGTAGTATTTTTTTTGCCCTTAATGTGCGTGCATGTTACAGAGGAAAGTTAAATTTCATCATGAATTATTTTCTCAGCGTTCAGAATAAAATATATAAAAATGGGGAATTCTACACTAAAATAGTTGTCATTAATTCACCAAAAAAAAAAAAAAAAAAAAATGGTTCCTGAAAATACAACAATGAGCTGTCCTAGTGCCATGATAAAGATCAATTTTCTTTCTGGTGCTTACATATAAACTTATGAAGTAAGCATGATGAATTCAACAAAGCAGTTGATTTTCCAATTCTTATATTATTTTTTTAGTTATATCATGCCTTTATACTACAAGTTGGCCAAATCACTAAAATTCAGAGTGAGGCTAGGACAGTGTGGATGATATGATTGATGACACTGTAGACTTCCAGACATTACTTATTTCTAGCTTGTAATGTTTCAAAGTGATATGCCATACAAAATGCATTAGCTTATTACTTCTGAGGACAAAAAAGGTGTCACTGATGTACATGAGATAGCTTGTGAATGCTAAAAGAAAGAACAAGGCAATAACAGTGACACGCACCTGTTATCATCTTAACACTCACACCAAGATCTAAGGCTCTCCTAATTGTTTCAGCACTGTCATGACGAGGAGGGTCAAAAAGAGGGAGAAGGCCAACAAACTCCCAGGGGCCGCCAGGACTTTCTTTGGTACCAGCAGGTACTTCCTACAAAATAGAACAGGAAAATAATAATAATAATAATAACTCCACTTGTTCAGTAAAAGAAAAAATATGCATGAGACAATGAAGTGTATAAAAGATTAGTTACCTGACGGGCAACTCCTAGGGATCGAAGCCCACGTTCTGCGAATTTATCAATTATTGAATGCACCCTCCCTTCAATTTCTGATTTGTTATGTGCTAGGTTGAGGATCTACAGAGCATCAGTGCAAAAGGCTTATAAACTCCGGATTCAATTTTGTGGTTAACTAGTAGTTCTAAGATTTTCAATTTAGATATTCTACCTGCTCTGGTGCACCTTTGCTCACTCTATGCATTTTCCCAGCTTTATCTATGTACGTAAGCGCTGTCCTTTTGTCAGTTGGATTGAATGGAAGGAAATGAATTTCTGTAATTCCAGCTCGTGCCTATCAAGAATAAAAAAAGAAAAAGAAAAGAAAAGAATGTTACTGGAGTCCCAATTAAATTTCACAATAAGAATTAAGGTGATCAACAACTACAAAAATTAATCTAACAGTGATCCTGTAATTAGAATTCAACAGGCACACATATAAATCAAGATATGGCATTGCAGCAATTCTTTTTCCTATAATTGCAATTATGGTGTAAACTTCCGCAATTTTCTGCAGATAGCAGCACACCAAATGGGCAAGAACTAAAACCTTGACATCCACATTGAATGGAATCAGGAAAATATTTTGTAGCTTACAATTGCTGTTTAGGGATAGCATCCATGATCTATAATGACAAATGGCCTACACCTAAATATGCTCAAGGAAAATTGAATACCTCCTTTGGATCTGCCAACATTGAAACAATTGCTGTGTCAATAGCATCTTGATTCTCTAATCTTGATGCTCTTGCAGCCATTAGTACAACCATATCCTTGTCAATGCCTTTGGCAAAAACCTGCAACATCATGGGTGACATTAGAATTGACCTGAAGTTACAATAGGAAGATCAATCAGATGGCATCAAGAAATATACATGAACTTTTCCACCTATCTTGAGAGGGGAAAGGTGGTTAGATCAACGATGATCATATTTATTTCTCCCACTAAAACATGCCATAGTCCATTTTTTACCAAGATGATAGGTAGCGGAAAATTTGCTTACACATTGACCAAACTTGAATTAAGAAGTGTGTGTAACTCTCTACCTTAAAATGTGTATATCCTGGATAGAAACCTACACGAGTCACATAGGACATACTTCTTGTGCAATGCAAAATCTGTTCAGAAATGCCTAAGAGAGCAGTTTAAAACTTCAAAAAGCTAATTACTATAGTGTGACGCCTTCTGATGCAGATTAAAGAAATATAGATGAATCGAAAGAGTAACCTCAATCATATTTTTGTCCACAGTAAGCTTGTTAAGTGTCAGTGTGCCTGTTTTATCACTGCATAGTACATCCATGCCAGCCATTTCCTCAATGGCAGTCATTCTCTTTGTTATAGCACCCTGCAAAAGCAAAAAGGGGCCCATTATCCAATTAATTTCACTTTCGCGTACCTTCAAATCCATTAACAGATATGAGACTAACTGAATTTAATTTCTTCAAACTCGCTGAAAATTTTCAAATCAATATTTATGGACTCTGAGATTTCACAAACCTGCTGAGATAATCGGTGTGACCCGATGGCCATGGTAACAGAAAGAACAGTTGGCATCGCAATGGGGATCCCACCAATGAGTAGGACAAGAAGGTTATCAATACCAACACGATATTTCCTCCCATGAATCCCGTATATCACAACAATTTCAATCAACATTCCAACAGCAATGGAACAGATGCAGAAGTTTCCAATTGATGTTAAAACCTGTAGCCATGCATCACACAGTTACTACTCATCAAGAAAATTAGGAGTGAAAACTTTATTGTTAACTATCCACCTATATGTGAAGTTAATAAAATCACAGTGACATCATTTAAACTAATAATGATGTAGATAGAGAAGGTCCAGAAAGAAACCTTTTGGAAATGCCCAACATGTGTGGTATTTTCCACTAGATGAGCCGCTTTCCCAAAGAAAGTGTGAACACCGGTTGCAATAACTACTGCTTCGATTTCACCTTGCTTACATGTTGAACCTGAGTATACTCCCTCACCAGGGTGCTTGGTAACTGGGAGTGATTCTCCAGTAAGAGCAGACTGCAAATGATGATGAAAAATGTTAGATCCACAATAATAAATTAATAGTACTGTCTTTTCATAGTGGTAAAAATGTAACAAACAGTGAAAAGAATAGCTGGTTTCTGTACAAAAATAATTGAATGCAACTCCCACGCAATTTGATCTCAAGTAAGATACCTAGCTGGACTAATCAGTTATAAAATAATTTACCTACAATATCTACTAGTTATAAGCAAAATTTCTAGCCAGGTATACAATTAAATATCACTTTCAGATGCACATTAAAAGCATTCAAATCATTCACACTTGCAGTTTTAAAATCTTAAATATGTAAGGGAACCAATCCATTTCTCCGCTAGCTTAAATTCATGCAGTCACAATCATAAATTGGTTCTTCCTTATAAGGGACTCTAAATTCCATAATCAGATAGAAATCCTTTGACATTTTCAATTAGCAAAAACATTCCTACTGAACTCACGTGGATCAGTGGCGTATCTTCATAACCACATTTACACGCTTTCATGACTTAAATGCTCACATAATTGTTCTGAGTTGAAAGCAGGTCCCAGTTGGTTTTGAATCATAAATTACTGCACTTTTGTGATCAGAATTTTATCACCTTGAAGGTGGAGTCATTAGAGAGTGAGGTGAAGACAAGTGAGAAGGATGAATTTTCGTGTGAATCAGAAAGGGGGCTTTCAAGGAGAAGTGTTGCCAATGAGAGAAACATCTCTCAACTCGAGCTCAACTCAGGCTCCCTGGCCCCTCAATGCAATCTTATTTGATTCAAAAATCCTGAACTGAGATGTGAAACTTCAGATCAGTTGAACAACCTCTATGTCATTGAAATTGAATTTATCGGATGTAGAATTACTTTCTACCGTTTTTTACAACATATGATTTGTGAGTTTTACTCGTCAACCAACCCATGGAAAGTGCTAATCAAGCAATACCCATTCAGAATTCATGATCCAGAGCCAAGCTGCACAAAGCTCTGGTTTTAAAACTGACTGATGAGCAGAAAAATCTAACTCTATGTGTATTTATAAAATGATTACTCATAATCTATAGTGAATTAAAAACCTGATCAATCTTTAGCGGATCTCCTTCTAAAAGACGTGCATCAGCAGGAATAATGTCTCCAAGTTTGATACTAATTATGTCACCAGGAACCAACACTGCAGCATCTTCCTCGCTCCATTTTCCATTTCGCAATACCTGGCAGGTATCATTAAACAGTCCAAAAAAAAAAAAAAAGGGTGGCAACAAGAGATTATGTTCTATAATGAATAAAATAGTAATAATTAATAAGATATATCTGCAATGTTATTTTTTGTGAACTGATCTGGAGAGAGAGACCTTGGCTTTTGGAGCCAACCGCGCCATAAGAGCAGCAGCCGCATTGCCAGCGTTGTTTTCCTCTATAAAACTGATGGTAGAATTGATCATGAGTAAGATCAAGATGCCAGCAAAGTCATGATAGTCTGGTTTCTTTTTCTGCACAAGACAGGGTTTGTCAACATTAAGCATTCCCAAAATTTCTTAACTTTATAAGCAATCAAACTCTGAATTTTATAAGCATTGAATTAATGGCATGTAAATTCAGTTTTATCCAATTCCACATTTTACATAAAAATACCTCAAGGACTTTAGTTATGAAGTTCCACTGCTCTTAATGAAATGATACATGAAATAAAAATACAAAGTATATGGATTTACCCCTCCTTGTGTAAGAGCAATGGCCATGATAGCTGCTGCTTCCATGACCCATGACAGAGGGTTCCACATAAAGCCCAAAAATTTTAATATTTTACTTTCCTGTGGAAGATAGAACAGACGAACAATGAATCGAGGAGTGAAAAAGTACAAACAGAACATCATAGACAAGATAAGAAGTGGCACAGAGAATGATGTTCACTAACCTTTTTTTCTTCAAGTTTATTGTATCCGAACAATTGCAACCGTTCCTGAATGCCATCAGAGCTCAAACCTTCTCTTGTGCATTTAAGATGTTCAAACACTTCTTCAAGGGGTAAGTTCTCCTGCATGAAGCAAATTCCATTTCATCAAAAAGGTATAGAGCCTAAAAAGAGAATGCATAAATAAAAATTTCGTATTCTTTAAGTTCATGTTTATTATTTTATTTCCATCTCCCCTTCTTTCTTTCTTCTTTCTTTGGGGACCAATTGGCACATTTCATTACAAATTTTAAAAAAACAACTCATCGTAACTTCTTTATCATTTTTTTTGGGGTAAAACCAGAATTTTTTTATGTTGTATAATAAAGTCATATCCATTTGTGGAACTTGTAGATCTAACGTTGCAGTCAATTACACTTTCTAATTCTCATAGTTATAATAGTGATCAAGAAAGAATTCACAAGAAATATAGGAGCAATATGTGGATAAAGCATATAGACAACATTATTAAAACTAAACAACAAAACTCAATTATATTTTGTGTTTTATTGAAACCACATTTACAAGCATAATAGTAGTAAGCACATACCAGATCAACAGCTTCCTTAATAACAGCATCAAGGGCAATCGACTTCTCGTCCATTTTGAAATCTCTTTCCACTTCAACTCCTTACAACTTGTAAAGAATCTGCATGTTCAAACACTTTATATGAATTCACAGTCTAAAAAAAAAAAATAATAAGGAAATTATAGTGCAATGTTGTATTTCATATATATATGTTTGTGTATTCAGTGTCTAGCAGTTCTCATCAACATTTCTGATCGAATAATTCCCAAAAAAAAAGAAAAAGAAAAGAAAAGAAAAGAGTGCTACATAAGAATTGTGATGTCATTCACTCATTTGTGAATGAACTGAGTTTCTCAGAGATCCAAAAAAGAATAAAAAGAAATAGAATTTTAAAGTGAAAATTTTGAAATGATCATGGAATCTACATATGCCTAATAAAGCCAAGCAAAATTAGAGCCCATAAAGATATATGTAATGCCATTAATTATTCAATTATTCAACAAAAAGATACCTTGAAATTTCTATAGCTCGCTCATTAATTCAATCCCCAAACCCTAAGGCCCAGTTTGGTGCAATGGAAATGGGTGGAAAAGAAAAGAAAAGAATCTTTGTGGTGAAGATGGAGAAGAGGGAGAGTGTACTTTTCAAGGAATGGCACTAAATGAATGTATATAACCATGTAATGCAACCAATCAAGAACAAGATGGAAATATATAGAGAATCAAACCAATTAAATAATAACACACACACAAAGAGAGAGAGAGAGAGGAGTATGGTAGGCGTCGGCATCGATGAATGCAAAAGTTCCATCTGGAACAGGACGACGCAGTAGGCCTGGTTGGAATCGCCGGCCAAAGCATGAGTGAGTGAATATAAACTATAAAATAATATGAGGTTCAAATGTTTGTTACTTTGCCGCTGTGTAATATAGCAACTACCTTTGGATTAAACGACACCCACATCGTACACAACGCAGCCTATATAAAATTTGAATTGTGTTTTAAATGACGAAACTACCCTTTTATTTGGTAATCTTGGCCTGCTCTAGAAGGGCCATTGTAGTAACTTACTAATGGCTCTATTTTTTCCATTTTGTCCTTTGCATCTACTAAGCAAAGAAAAGAATTAAAATTCGCTTTTAGAACACTTTTTTGTCAATTAAAAAAATTGGAGAAATTTTATCATGACAAAATTTGAAGTATAGTTTTAATAATTGGCTGACGTAACATTTTTGTACATTATTGAATGTGCGCAATCGAAATACATTGAGAAATATTTAAGAAATTCAAGTCTATGTTATTGTAGTAAATTAAGAATCGCTCTATCATTGTTATTTTATCCTTACAATCTACACAGCAAAATGATTTTTTCCCGCCTTAGTTGTGTTTTTTTGTAAGCATATTTATAGTTGTATTTTGAATCAAAATTCTCTTTAGAACACCTTCTATTTTTTTTTTTTTTTTTTTTTTTTAAGTATTTCGTAAAACTTGGTGAAATTTTATCATTATAAAATTCAAAATACAAAATAACAGACGCATTGCATTCGCACATCATAGTATACAGCGCTGGAAAATTTTTAAGTCTATGTTTAAAACCCTACTCTAATTTAAGTTCATATATATATATATATAGATATATATAGTGTTTTTAGGAAAAGAGTGCTTGTGAGAGACAGTGTGCCTTGATAGGTCATCTGTAAGCTTTTGAACATGCCGGCCAAATTGTTGACTTTGTACGGTTGTACCAACACTTTCCTCACATGCCTTTCCACATGTCTTCTACCAATTTGCTAGTATTTTGCACTGGTAGTCCTAGCTCCATTGATTAGTTGACTGAGATCAACTTAATTAAAGTCTGTTGGGGTTATTTTCTTTACTTTTTTTGTTTTTTTTAAATTTATTTTTATTTGCTTAACCAACCAAATGATGACCATTTGTACTTTCCAAATGGACTTTTTGTTAAAGAAAGTTTAAGACTTTGTTTAATTACATTGGAATATAAAATAAAACAATGTTAAGACCTTGTTCAATTAACATGAATATAAAATATTCAAAAAAATACAAGTCTACTGTTGTCTTCGTGCTAATAATCATTGGGCAGTCACACATTGAACCTAACCTGGGTACTGCTAAATGAATTTTAGCTGTTTTTTTTTTTTTTTATTTCCTTTTTTAATACACCATTTTCTTTCTTTTTTTTATTAGCTTAAATAACGATAATTAATAATCCTGTCATGGAATTAGTCAAACTGATTTATAAAATTAGCCTTCACATTAGTGGCCCTATTAATTAAAAAATAACTTAGCTGTTGCCTGTTGCTAAATGCTAAACAAGGAGTGTCTCGGAAAAATAAAACAAAACAATAAAATAAAGAATTTCCACCAAATTTTTACAAACATAAAATTAGGTACGAGTTGAGCCAAATGAAGTTAAAGCTTTGGATCTATTTTTTGTTCGCTTTGGAATTTATGATTAAATTGTCAAAGGCTACTCAAAATTTACAAAAGAATATCTATGGAATAACCCTTTGTTTCACAAATAATTAAATAAATTTTAAAAATTAAAAATTAAAAATTCTATCCATAATTTGTCTTTTCTGTTTATATTTGGTCCAAGTACAGAAGAATTTGAGTCCACCGTTAAGAATTTGGACATGTATACTTGATTTATATCTCATGACTGCCAAAAAAACAAAAATGGGAGATTCCAAATCCATAAAACCAATCAGAATGGTGTCAACATTCTAAATTTTATATAAATAAATAATAAAAAAAAATCAAGAAATCATTAATATTTTTATTCCAAATCCATTCTTGTTCCATTTTGTAAGCCATGATGATTTGTCTGTCTTAATCTACATTTTCATAAAGCTCAATACCATTATTAATTTTAGAAAGGACAGCTTAGTACGGCTTGCGAAGTACTAGCATTTTTTTTATGTGATTATTGTCAAAGCAGTTATCAAAGCATGTGTTTCTATGAATAATTGTTACCCAAATTTTTACAAGAAAATAGCAACAGCAATTTATATTGCCATTCTAAGGTTAAAGTAGATTTATGATTATGTAACAATTAATTAACAAAATTATTAACAATCCACAAAATTGAATAACTCATGTACACAACAATAGCTACAACTGTGAAAATATCACAGTGTTTTCCTTTTAATTCTCTTATTTACATCAGAATTAAAGCACTCAATGCACATTTAAATTTTCAATAATTTCGAAGTGCATTTGCAGACTAGGAGGCTTATCAGCAAAGTAGAATCTCTCACAAACGTGTAATTTCCCCCCACTCCTCTGAGCTCCCGATTCAAGCAGCTGAACCAGTTTGTCCTTCTCATTTCGAATCAAAACCCGCCTGCTGTCACACCATTGTCTAGGAGTCCCATGAAGGACAACACGTATTCCACCCTCTCCTTCCATGAGGCGCTTGGAGATCCTCTCAATCACATCACTGTCAGTGAGATATGCTCCAGTGGAGTTCAAGCCAACATCCACGTAATGGATCTCAGCTATGCTGTTTAAGAAGCCGTCAACTGAACTAGGTACTATTGGGTTCTCTTCCTGGCCATTAACAGGACCTCCACTGAATAGCTGTTCACTTGCATTAATTGGATTTTCAGTGGATTTGATTTCAGAAATGCTAAGCTCAGTCATTAGCTGGTTGAGTACAGTGCCACCCTTGCTAAATCCAAAAATGAACGTTTTGGGTGTACACAAACATGACGCAGACACTCCAGTTTGGTATTGTTCTTTCTGACTCCCTGAAATGATTTGTTTCACCTGCCATATTGACAAATATGGAAATCAAATACTATTGTGTGCAAAAAATGCATAAAATTGGCAGCTATTTGGGTTTATACAGCGCGAAAAAAAGAAAGAAAATGAGATTTGGATTCATACATGATTGTTCTAAGCTTTATGATCTATTTATTTGAAGCATTCTCTCTTACATGGAAATCCATATGATTTAATTATGTGAAGCATGTCCCTCTTGTGATAATTGAAACATCGAACAACCCATGACACGTTCAACAAGGAATCCAAATCTCAGCACATGACAACAAGAGAACCAATTTCAATTTATGGAAAATCTGGTAGAGGACTTGAAAGACTTGAAAGAGTAAAGCATGGAAAGTATGAAATAAAATAACACACAACATGGATGAAGAACATGAGAAGATTAAAATCCTAAAGTCCAAGTCCAGCCCTCTCTTCCTCTCACGGCCATAGCTTCTATCTCTTTTTCCTTTCGTCTGGCAGCATGCAACTAAGAAGACAACCCAACAAGTATATGGCTATGGCTTGGACAAACGTGTCTATAATTTTATGACAAACAAGGGAAATAACAGGTGTAAGGCTGGGCATTAAGATGTGTATATGTGGTTGCATGAAGAGGTATATGTGTCACTGAGGCTCCTCTTGTAATTGCCACATGGAATCCACTACAAGAACTTTGATAAAATTCTATTTCCCACCACCACTAACTAAGTATTGTCAAAATATCTCAAATAAAACTCCGACCATTTATATCAAATTCAATTTATAACCCATCTCCAAAATGAATAAAACTCATAAATTAATATAATATAGTCTCTATTAACACAAAACTAACAAATAATCATACTTAAAGCCTAAATAAAAATTCGGGTTATTACATTTAATTTCTCCAAGGAGCTGCAGTGATCCAAATGCTTTCAAATTTTTACCACAGCTTCCTTTATGCATCTAGTATTTCTCCATAAAATTTCTTAATTTTTAGATCAGCAGATATTTTTCTAAAAATTCGAGAGTACCTGCTGTCCATCTTTAAATCGCAGCTGGAAAACAGATTGTGCATGAATTATTTGACCAACTTCTTGAGACCGGATCTTTATCAAAATTTTTAGTTTTATACTTCCCTAAGTCTAGTTTCTAAAAACGAATTTATTGGAATTTTCTTACCTCCGGATATTTTTCAAATGAATGAAGTTTCCGAAGCACTTTATTTTCAGCTCATTCTTTTTTTTTTTTGATAAGTAAAATGTATTAAGAAGCGTTCAAAAGGGGAACGCATCCCAAGAGCTGGATTTTTTCCAAAAACTGATTTTATTGGCAAAGCTTAAGTTGTTGGGAATTGCAGTGTCACATTACCTTTTGAGTCTAGTTTTCAAATCATTTTCGATTTAAAATGAATTTTCTACGAATTTTTAACTAATGGCAGCACATATTTTGTTTTGTAGATGATTGTGATGTGTATAAGTTGATAATTATCGGAGTAGCGCAGCGGGATTTTGTTTGTGGTTATTTGGGTTGAAGTAGGATCAAGAATGGTTTGATAATTTATTTGGACGGTTTCCAAACCTTGTTTTGTCATAGCCCCTAATTTCGGGTCGTTACACAAAATCTTGTCAAAAGTAAACTAACTAGTATATAGGTACTCGGAAATCTAAGAAATAGCAGATACATAAAGTAAGTCAGAGTTCCAGTTCATTTACTTAAATCAATTGGTATAAAAACACAATCAATAGGGAGAAACTGAAAATCCAAACTGCTTGAGGGACATACCTCTTTAAAGCAATTCGACAAGAGTGAGATGGTTGATGTAGAAGCTGGGAATCCAGCTGGGTTGTACACTTTTGGCTCTCCCCAGTGGTTTACAGATGGGATAAAGTCCTTGTAAACAGCAAAAGGCCCATTAAAAGTGGAAGCCTCAATAACCCAAGCATTTATAGAACCACCAAGTTTCGAAACCAGAATTTCAGCAATTCTCTCCAGATTCGATAGCCTCTCAATCACCGGATTTCCAGTCCCTTCCACTCGATCTCCACTGAAGAAGATAGCATTCACTGAAGGTACCTGCTTCCCATATGTAATGTAAATCGTAAAACACAGTTAAATTGAGAAACAAAAGAGTACTAAATCATAAGTTTCGAGTGATGAGAAATTGTTTATTAAAATGAAAATTCAGATTTTGAAGCAAGCCCAATTGCACTGACTGTAAAATGATGCTTTCGGGGTTAAAGAGGACTTACAGTGACGGTTTTGGAAGAAGATGAGAGACAGAGAGATGCTGCAACTCTACAGTGAGGCGTGCTATTAGGGTACAGTGGAGCTTTCAAAATTCCACTCCAACGGTCCATGAAAGAATAGCCTGTCAACGAATGAATGAAGCCTGACTTGTAATTTTTTCAGAAGCAATTACTATCTCATTCACAAACATGCAATTGAGTAAGAAGACTCTAAGGGGACTTTAAGAACATGCCACAACAAGATTGATTGTTATATAGTTTGTGTAATTTTGACACAAATAGTATTATATGCTTTCAAAATACAAGCATTTATTTGTCTTAGTGTAGAAGAACTGCAAAACCGAAGATATATTCAGCTTGACATTTTAACAAACAATTGGTTCTCGTTCATATACAACGACAAATTTATAAAACAGCAAATTCACAAATGCTTCAAAGAGCCAACTTCAGATATTCAGACAGTATGTAATCACCTGCGCAACAAAATTAAACACACTAATGAATATAACCTGAAAATTTTGTGCAACTAAAGGAAAGCCAAAAGACAACAACTGTGACATCAAAATTTGAAACCCAACAAGGCAGCATAAAGAGAGAGATGTTGACTTACCTTAGCTGACGCCAATACGAGGTTTCTTTGTGCGCGAGAGATAAATTGATTGACCTTAGCTAGGGCCAATACGAGGTTTCTTTGCGCGCGCGCAGAGAGAGAGAGAGGAGAGGGGGGGGGGGGGGGGTGTTTAACATAGCGTAAAAATGGTATTTAAGTTGTTTCTCTTAATTTCAGTCATATAAATCAAGTTCTTTAGGATTAAATTACATTAACACCCCTGAGATTTGTAATATTGACAGTAATATATACCCTTGACAATTTTTTGAATAATGACATCATAAAGTTTACCTCACATGAGACTTATGAAAAATTGACCAACTTGTCCTTTGACTTTATAATTACATTTTTAACTTTACAACTCAATTAATTGTGCCAATGTATCTCGTACAACCAAACTGTTAGTTTTGCGCCAAAAATTATTGGAGATGAATTTGCTCTCTCTCTCTCTCTATACATACCTGTCTAACACAACCTGTGAAACACAAAAAAAATGATACAGAAATGGCAGAAGCTTTGTATCATTGCAGCCAATTGAAGCTTTGCACCCAATTTTTTTGTTTAAGTTACTCCCTACTCAGTTTGACAATTGTCTTTATTTTGCATCTTCAATTTCATTTTAAGCAGAATCAATATTTTTGTTTTCTAAATTTAGACCTTCTTCTAAAACAGATGCAATGGAAACATACTTTCCCTGTTTATTTCTATTTTGCACCCATTTGACAACAAAAACACAAAGCAAAACAACAAAGCCAAACAATGAAGCATCAGTTTTTGTTCTTTCAAAAATATACCATAGGTGGTGGGTTGTATTGGACTAAAACAGAAGAAATAATGCACCCAACCATGCTTTTCAGTGTGATTTGTTGCCATATTAGGCGTTTTGCAACAAAACATAATAATGCCAAGCAAAGCCTAATTTATTACTAAAAGTTGGTAGTAATTAATTTGCTCAATATATTTAACTCAATAAGTTGCACACACAACAACAAAAAGATGATAGAGCATTAGAGCTTAAATTTATTACAGAAGTTTTCTCAAAAGAACCATTATTTAACATCATTATGTATCAATCAAGCCATTAGCTGGCACAAAAATTCCCTCTGCTTTATTTCTTCTCCCTTTGCCATGCTCCATCTTAATTAATGCCGACAAGATCAGAAAACAAAATTTCGTAGTCAACAAAGGCACACATCACTAGAGAAAAATTAAATAATTACTACATTAGAAAAGCTAGAAATATTACTTTTATGTTTATATGCCAATAAACAAACACTTACATGTGACGGTGCTTCGAGAGATAGGAATGTCCATTTGAACATTGCACTTTGCAGGGTGGGCTTGGGCTGCATCATCCTTTAAGTTGGAATAGCGATTGGCAGCATCCTTAACGCAATTGCATGTTGTTCGCTTGGCCACAGGGGTTGTAGCCATCCCTTTTATGCTTTTCACTCCATTGCAGCATTCAGTTGTAGGAGTGCCACCATTAGTGAGGTAAGGTACACATGGTGCCAAAGATGCATCCACTTGACCACAAGAGATGGCCTCTCCCGGCTTCATCATGAACTGAACCATGGCTAGCACGAGCATCGCTGATATGACTACTCCTTTCATCTTCTCTTGACAGACACCTGAAACTTCGTTTTAGAATTTGTGATATATTGTGTTTCTATGAACTTTTCTTGGTGGATTTGAGGGAGGCTTTGAATGACAGGTATATAAACTACTTTGGTCATTGTTGATAAATGGATATGTGGGTCATGGCATAAATGGAAGCTGTTACGTTATTTTGGCTGTTTCTTTTGTTTTGGATGTCCCTTGGTTATCTAATATAACAATTAGGTTGTGCATTTTTGAACCACTTTTCTTCTTTTACAGTTCTTCACCATCTTGGTGACGATTATTTTTTCGTTTTCTTTCTGCTCAGTTACAAGTACCATAACTAGATCCAATACTGTTCCTCTTGCTTTTAGAAAGTCATCATATCACTCAAATTCATACCAATCAGGTAATCAGAGAGTATAAAACAGAATGAAGACAGAGAGCAGCATTCTTTTCATGGTTTAATTTATACCACTTCCACTGAATACTAGCTGATCATAAATATTATAATTATTTTAGCCACAATCAACTCTTTTTTTATAGACTTTAGAACTTACTATTGAATCGGGTCAAATGAAGAGTTTGTTGTTCAAAAACTAGATGGTTAGAACTCCAACTTAGATGGTTTCATTTGAAGTTTTCATTGGCTAAATGAAACCGGTTAGATTGTTCTTTGAGTGCTCCAACAGGGTTACGCATTGGGTGTTATGTTGAGCATGGTTCAAATCTAGAAACTGTCATTTGTCATGCTTTCGTTCCAAAAGTAGGAAGAAATGGAATGAAAGGATAAGAAAGTGAGTAATTTTATTTTATTTATTTATTTTTATTTTTATTTTTTTTTCTCTCATCATTCATTCGTAAACATAGAGAAGTGTTACTGCACATTTTCTTTATTTTCCCACCCTAATGAATAATGATCCAACCAAGAGGTAATCACAGTATGAATTTTCATTTCCTTTAGTGTTCCCTTGGATTCCTTCCTAATTAGCCAATCATAGTGTAAAAGTATAAGCTGATAGATAATGCAACATGTTGCATTAGGTAAATGACCAACTTAAAAACTTAAATCACACATTTCATGATTTATAAACAAGGGGGAGCACCAACTTTGTTGAGTTGTGGGGTTGCCAACACTTCAGACTGGATGCGGATTTAGCCAGATTTGGAACTGGATCTGATTTTTACAATTGAGATCAGAGTTTTGAATCTGAATCCATCGGATGTTAAACTGTACTCGAATATGAAGTTGATGGATAATAAATTTGTACTGTCCTAATTCAAACAGAATCAGAATAAATATGATATGTATAGACATTGTTTAATATAAATTAATTTAATAAATTATGTACGAATAAATGAAATGGAGGAAGAGAATATAAAAGGATGAGGGGAATCCAGAACAACTACTAGGCTGTAGGCTTTTAAAAGCAATGTAGTTTACCGAATTCAATCATTCTGTTATTAGTGATTTGGGGATGACATACAACATATATGGCAATTGCATCAATTACAAGATATGAATGCAATGAAACAATTATAACGCAACATTAGTAGTATTTTCAAAAAAATTCAGAATCATCAAGAGCTGATTCTATGGATTGCATTCATTGGATTGCCAACCTCTCTTAAACTCCACAGAAGGGAAAGTGATGAGTTTGCTCCATGTGAGCACTAGCTGAAAGAACATACCTAGAAGAGTCCTTTTTTTTTTTCTTTTTTTTCTTTTTTTTTTTTTTTGTTCCCTTGAATACTGAGCTAGTTTACTTGTGAATTATTATCAGTTCCTCTGGAGTCAAGATTGATCCTGAAAGATGCCTGGCCATTGGAAATGATGGGGTTTTCGTGAAGCTGTCAGCCAATTAATTTAGAGTGATTTGAGACATATTAAACTTGAAACTTGCTTAAGCTCACATAATACAACAGAACTGCACATTATTTATTGAAACCAAATATGTTACTCGCTAGCCATGTAGGTCATAGACTCATAATAGATTGGATAACAGATGAAAGAGAAGAAGGTGGGAAGTAGTACTCTAAATTTCAAGTAATTTTATAAATTTAACCCGATAATCTCACTTCGTACACATGTAACAAGTTTCAAAAGCTCGATAAAGCTTTCTGTATTACAAAGCTAGTCTCCATCAACAAAACCATTATTTTAACAACATAATGTAGTTTGATATAATAAGCTTGACTCTGGCAGCTGAAACCTCCCAATTTCTTTATTTCTTGTTTGATGCCTTCCATCTTAGTTGATGCTGTGAAAATAAGAAACAGAATTAGCATTAAGAAGCTACCTACTTAAGAAAAACAAAAATGTTAGAAAAGCATCTCAAGCACATATGCAAAACAGAAAAAAGCCTTACGCGTCACAGTTTGTGCTTCGAGAGATGGGGATATCCATTTGAACATTGCACTTTGCTGGGAGGGCTTGGGCTGCATCATCCTTTAAGTTGGAATAGCGATTAGCAGCATCCTTAACGCAATTGCATGTTGTTCGCCTGGCCACTGGGGTTGTAGACATTCCTTTTATGCTTTTCACTCCATTACAGCACTCAGTTGTAGGAGTGCCACCATTAGTGAGGTAAGGAACACACGGGGCCAAAGATGCATCCACTTGACCACAACTGATGGCCTCTCCTGGCTTCACCATAAACTGAACCATGGCGAGCACAACTATCACTGAAATGACTACTCCTTTCATCTTTCCTAGAAAGAGACACTAACTTTGTTTTAGAATTTGGGCTTGTATTTCTATGAACTTCTCTTGATGGGTTTGAGTGAGGCTTGGACAGGTATATATAGTACTTTGGTGACTGTTGATGAAGGGATATGTAGGTCATTGCATAAATGGTAGTTGTTACATTATTTTGGCTGCTTCTTTTCTTTTAGATGTCCATAACAAAAAGATAAGCATTTTGAACCATTTATCTTCTTTTATAGTGTTGGATGGTTTTCTGCTAACTTGGTGACGATTTTGTGCTTCCTTTCTGTTGAGCTCCCAGTGGCTTAACCGAATCCAACCCTATCCATATTGTTCTCAGAAAATCATCACATCAGATGAATTCATTCCAGTCACAGAACATGTATTAAACAGAATGAAGACAGACAACAGCATTCCTGTAAAGGCTGTAATGGTTTAAAGCTTAACTGACTACTAGTGGTTGAATGGTATAATAATTTTAACCACAATCAACGTTGTTTTCTGATTTCAGAACTTACAAAATTGTCTCAAACAAAGAGTTCATGTTAAAAAATAACTCCTGCTTAGATGGTTTTTCCTGAAGTTTTCACATTGTTCTTTGAACTGAGCTTGGTTCTGAACTTCTGATATAGAAAGTGAATTTGATTTTTTTTTTTTTTTTTAAGTCTAAGTTCCAGTCAAAGCCTAATCTGGCTTTCAAATCTGATAACTAATACTGTTTGATAACCCAGTGCATGTGGGAAAGAAATATTTGGAATTATATACTAGGGCCTCGCACAGAATATGCAATCCTTTCTTTTATATATCTATGCTTTTTCATTATTATTTCTTTTGTTTCCATTTTCTCCTAATCACCAACACTAAGAATCTAACCTAATTAAAGAAAGAAGTAAGTATTAACAATCTATATCTTGGATTCAGGTGTTTTTTTTTTTTTTTAGATATTTGGATTCAGGTGTTTGGTGGGATAGAAAATAGGGAAATGAAGGGAAAGCTTACATATTGGTTACTGATTAAGAAGTCAAGAGGAATTAGGGAGGGAATGAATAGACTTGTTCCTCAGAAATTTCCAAATTGAGAGGAAATGGAATGAAAGGACAAGAAAGACAATGATTAGCTTTCCTGTTTATATATATTTCTTATCATAAGTAAATTTCTTCTTTTCACTTCTACTCACATAAAATTCTTTTCATTTTTTTTCTCTCATCATTCTTTCCTGAACAAGAGGGGATTATCATATCATTTTCATTCTTTTTTTCTCTCTAATCATCCAAGCAAGAAGCAAGGTTATTGCCATATATACTTCCTTCTTTTTTTCTTCTTCTTCTTCTTCTTTCATAACTGATTAGAGCATTTCCTTACTCTTCCTTTCTAATTATCGAAGCATAATAAAATTTTAAGCCCATAGAAATTACAAGTTGCATTAGCCAGATGACCAAACTTAAAACCAAAGTTCACATCTCATGGTTCATAAACAATGGATAACATCAACTTTACTGACTTTCACAATTGTTCGCATGTCAGATTGGGTGCAGATTTAGCCAGAAACTGGCTGCCATATTAAATCTGAATCCAGCAGATCTTAAATAATTGTATTCGAGTTTGAAATCAATAGCAGATTAGACTCTCCTAATTCAAAGTAAAGGTGAAGCCATAAGGCAGACACTTAATTAAGAAAAAGGGTTTTTGCATCCATTATATATCATTAGTGATGACAGCAAGAGCACAATATTCAGCTTCCGCGCTAGACATGGAAACAAATATTGACACTAGATTAAGAGTAATGGTTTATCAAAGTAGACAGTAAGGAATTTATTAGAGTAGATGGTAAGCTATGTCTTCGATAATCATTTTGTGCAGCCCAACTGGCACCAGAGTAAGCAGTAAACAAGAATATGAGAGCAAGGATGAAAATGGAGGGCAAAGCTAAGTGTGCCCTTGGAAAACCAGAGTGCTTATTTAACAACTTGTTAATAACACTAATTGGAGACAGCAAGAATTGACAAATCACAAATGTGGTTCTGAATGGAGTCAAAACAGATTCATATTTTCTCATACACAGAAAATGATAAATTTGACCAAAGTTTTTATATCAGATTCAGCACATATTTTCTGAAAAAGGTTTGTGATGCCGGCCTATACTTTCTTTGTCTGTAATTATAATGTCATCTATGTAGACAAGAATATTTAGGAAACCAACAATTTGCAAATGAAGATAAATGAACTGGCACGGGTGGTGTTGAAGCATTGAAGTGATACAGCTGCACTAAAATAATTAAATCAAACTCTTAGAACTTGCTTAAGGCAATAAGTATTATATGTAAACAACAAATGAATTTGGCCAATATGGCTCAATCGGTTTGAGAAGCACGGAATGGGCATGCCAAGAATAAGAACATGTCTTTGCGCACTACTGATTCTAACCAAATATGAATCTCAATATCCATTTGGATCACATTAGACGGAATAACAATTGAGAGAAGAAGGTGCTAAGCAGTCTAACTAAATGCGAAGCTTGCTTAAGCTCACATGATACAATGGAATTGCACACTGTTTATTCTAACCTAATATGTTACTCTTTAGCCATTTAGGTCATAATAGATAGGATAACAGTTGGAAGAGAAGATGGTGGGAAGTAATAGAACTTTTAAGTAATTTTATAAATTTAATCCAATGATCTCACTTGGTACAATATAACAAGTTTCAAAAAGCTCGATGAAGCTTTCTGTATTACAAAGCTAGGCTCCATCAACAGAACCATTATTTTTACAACATAATGTAGTTTCATATAATAAGCTTGACTCTGCCACCTGAAACCTCCCATTTCTTTATTTCTAGTGGGATGCCATCCTCCTTAATTGATGCTGTGAAGATAAGAAACAGAATTAGCTTTAACAAAGCTACCTACTTAAGATAAACAACCATGTCAGAAAAGCATCACAAACACACATGGAAAAAAAAAAAAAGGCTTACGCGTCACAGTTGGTGCTTCGAGAGATGGGGATATCCATTTGAACATTGCACTTTGCAGGGAGGGCTTGGGCTGCATCGTCCTTCAAGTTGGAATAGCGATTAGCAGCACCCTTAACGCAATTGCATGTTGTTCTCTTGGCCACTGGGGTTGTAGCCATCCCTTTTATGCTTTTCACTCCATTACAGCATTCAGTTGTAGGAGTGCCGCCATTAGTGAGGTAAGGAACACATGGTGCCAAAGATGCATCCACTTGACCACAAGAGATGGCCTCTCCTGGCTTCACCATGAAGTGAACCATAGCTAGCACAACCATCACTGAAATGACTACTCCTTTCATCTTTCCTTGAAAGAGACACTAACTTTGTTTTTGAATTTAGGCTTGTATATCTATGAACTTTCTTGATGGGTTTGAGGGATGCTTAGACAGTTTTATATAGTCCTTTGGAGATTGTTGATGAAGGGATATGTAGATCATGGCATAAATGGTAGTTGTTACATTATTTTGGCTGCTTCTTTGCTTGTAGATGTTCATAACAATAAGATAAGCATTTTGAATCATTTCTCTTCTTTTACAGTGTTGGATGGTTTTCTGCTAGCTTGGTGACGATTTCACGCTTCCTTTCTGTTGAGTTCCTAGTGGGGTAGCTGAATCCAACCCTATCCATCTTCCTTTTGGAAAATCATCACATCACCTGAATTCATACCAATCACAGAACATGTATTAAACAGATTGAAGACAGGTAACAGCATTCCTGTAATGGTTTAAAGCTTCATTGACTACTAGTGGATGAATAATATAATAATTTTAACCACAATCAATATTTTTTTTCTGACTTTCAGAACTTACTAAATTGTCTCAAACAAAGAGCTTGTGTTAAAAAATAACTGCTGCTTAACAAAGAGTTTGTGTTAAAAAATAACTGCTGCTTAGATGGTTTTTCTTGAAGTTTTAATTGACTAAATGGGACCTATAAGATCCTGGTTCCAAACCCGCCGAGTCAAATTCCTTAAGTGCTCCACAAGGGTTCACATCGTTTTTTGGACTGATGTTGATTCTGATTTAGAAACTGAATTTGATTTTTTTAGCAAGTCTACGCACCTGTCAAAGCCTAAACTGGCTTTTAAATTTGATAACCCGGTGCGTGTGGGAAAGAAGTTTTTGGGATTATATACTAGGGGCCAGGGCCTTGCACAGAATATGCAATCCTTTCTTTTCCAGGGACAAAAATATTGCTACAATTATGTATCTAGGCATCAGATAGACCTTTTTTTTTTTTTTTTTTTTTTTTTCTGTTTTCTCTTTATTTTAAAATCCAACCCTTAAATATAAATTTAAAAAGAAGTATTAACAATCTATCTCTAAAAAGTATGCCTGGATTCAGGTGTTTGGTGGGAAATAAAAAAGGGAAATGAAATGAAAGCTTAAATATTAGATAGTGAAGAGGGAGATAGAGGGAATGAAGAAGCTTGTTCCTCAAAAATTTCCAAAATGAGATGAAATGTAGTGAAAGGATAAAAAAGTTAATGATTATCTTTTCTTTCTATATATTTTTCTTATAATAAGTAAATTTCTTCTTTTATCACTTCCAATCACAGAAAACAACTTTTATTTTTTTCACATCATTCGTTCTTGAACAAGAGAGGGTGTTATCATATCATTCCTTTCTTTTTTCTCTATAATATCATTCAAGCAAGAGGCCAGGTTATTTCCATATATACTTCCCTCTCCTTTCTCTATAATATCATTCAAGCAAGAGGCAGAGATGGAGCCTTTGTCTCTAGCCACTGGAAATTATGGGAAGGCAAGCTTTTCGTAAAGCTATCATTCGATTAAGAGTGACTTGAAACATATGGAACTTGAAGAGGCCCGCAGGCAGGACCTTCAAGCACAAAGTGATAGTCAACTTCGATATGTTAGATTGGATCTGTGAAAAAAAAAACACTAAGTGGTGTAGATATTAGGAATGTGAATGTGAAGCCATAAGGCAGACACTTTATTGTGCTCCTGCATAGACATATAGAAACAATATTGGCACCAGAGTAAAAGTAAAGTTATATCAAAGTAGACAGTAAGGAATTTATCAGAGTAGATGGTAAGGTATATCATTAAACATCTTTTTGTCCATCCTAATTGGCACCAGAGTAATAAGTAAATAAAAATATGGAGCAAAATGAAAATGGAGGCCAAAGCTAAGTGTGCCGTTGAGAACCAGAGTACTTGTTTAACAACTTGTAAATAAACACTGGTTGGAGACAGCAAGAGTTGACAAATCACAAATGTGGTTATGAATGGAGTCAAAACAGCTTTAGCTCCCATCATACTGTCCTTTGCCAATAGGTCGCTTCATACTTTCTCATTCACAGATAATGATAAATTTGACCAAAGATTGCATATCAGATTCAGCACATATTTGCTGAATAAGGTTTGTGATGCCTAATTATAATGTCATCTATGCAGACAAGAATATTTACAAAACAAACAATTGGCAAATGAAGAGAGATGAATTGGCATGGGTGTTGTTGAAGCATTGAAGTGATACAGCTGCACTAAAATAGTTAAATCGGGCTATTAGAGCTCGCTTAAGGCCATAAATATTTTAAGTAAACAACAAATGAATTTGGCCAAGATGTCTCAATCGGTTTGAGAAATATAGAATGGGCATCCCAAGAACAAGCACGTCTTTGCAAACCAAATATGAATCTCAATATCCATTTGGATCGCATTAGAGGGAATGCCAACTGAGAGAATAAGGTGTGAAGCAGTCTAACTAAATGAGTAGCTTGCTTAAGCTCACGTGATACAATGGAATTGCACACTGTTTATTCCAACCAAATATGTTACTCATTAGCCATGTAGGTCATAATAAATAGGAAAACAGTTGAAAGAGAAGATGGTGGAAATAATCTAACTTTCAAGTAATTTTATAAATTTAACTGGATAATCTCACTTGGTACACATAACAAGTCTCAAAAAGCTCGATAAGCTTTCTGTATTACAAAGCTAGGCTTCATCAACAGAACCATTATTTTAACAACATAATACATTTTGATATAATAAACTTGACTCTGACACCTGAAACTTTCCAATTTCTTTATTTCTTGTGTGATGCCTTCCACCTTAGTTGATGCTGTGAAGATAAGAAAAAGAATTAGCATTAACAAGCTACCTACTTAAGGTAAACAATAATGTTTAAAAGGAAAAAAACACAAACCAACAAACTTACAAGTCACAGTTGGTGGTTCGAGAGATGGGAATATCCATTTGAACATTGCACTTTGCAGGGAGGGCTTGGGCTGCATCATCCTTTAAGTTGGAATAGCGATTAGCAGCATCCTTGACGCAAATGCATGTTGTTTTCTTGGCCACTGGGGTTGTAGCCATTCCTTTTATACTTTTCACTCCATTACAGCATTCAGTTGTAGGAGTGCCACCATTGGTGAGGTAAGGAACACATGGGGCCAAAGATGCATCCACTTGACCACAAGAGATGGCCTCTCCTGGCTTCACCATGAAGTGAACCATAGCTAGCACAACCATCACTGAAATGACTACTCCTTTCATCTTTCCTTTAAAGAGAAACTAAATTTGTTTTAGAATTTGGACTTGTATTTCTATATATGAACTTCTCTTGATGGTTTTGAGGATGGCTTAGACAGGTATATATAGTACTTTGGTGACTGTTGATGAAGGGATATCTAGTTCATGGCAAAAATGGTAGTTGTTACATTATTTTGGCTGCTTCTTTGCTTTTAGATGCCCATAACAATAAGATGAGCATTCTGAATCATTTCTCTTCTTTTACAATGTTGGCTGGTTTTCTGCTAGCTTGATGACGATTTCGCGTTTCCTTTCTGTTGAGTTCCCAGTGGCATAACTGAATTAATCCAATCCTATCCATGTAGCTTGCTGAAAATCATCACATATTTTGAATTCGATCATACCAATCACAGAACAAGTATCAAACAGAATGAAAACAGATGACAGTATTCCTATAATGGTTTATAGCTTCATTGAATACTAGTGGATGAATAGTATAATAATTTTAACCACAATTAACTCTATTTTTTTTTTTTTTTTTTACTCTCAGAACTTAATAAATTGTCTCAAACAACGAGTTTGTGTTAAAAAATAACTCCTGCTTAGATAGTTTTTCCTAAAGTTTTGATTGCATAGATGGGACCTATACAATCTAGGTTCCAAAATCCAAAATCCAAAACCCAAGGAGTCAAATCCCCTTCAGTGCTCCATCAGGGGTGCACATTGTTCTTTGGATTGACCTTCTCATTTAGAAACTGAATTTAAAATTTTTTTGTTAGCCTAAGTACCTGTCAAAACCTAAACTGGCTCTCAAATCTGATAACTAATACTATTTTATAACCAAGTGAATGTGGAAAAGAAATATTTGGAATTATTTACTAGGGACTTGCACTGAATATGCCATTCTTTCTCTTTCCCAGGGACATAAATATTAATATAATTATGTACCTATGCATCAGACCTTTCTTATTTTTTTTTATTTTTTATTTTTTCCTTTTCTGTTTTCTCTTTATGGCCAACACTAAGAATCCAACCTCTAAATCTAAATAAATAAAGAAGTTAGTATTAACAATAAATCGCTTGGATTATTTTTTATGTATTTGGATTCAGGTGTGGGGGGAAAGAAAAAAGGGAAATGAAGGAAAAGCTTACATATAAATTACTGATTAGAAAGTGGAGAGGAAGAGGGAGGAAGTGAAGACGCTTGTTCCTCGGAAATTTCCAAAGTGAGAGGAAATGGAATGAAAGGATAAGAAAGTTAATGATATAAACCTTTCTGTCTCTATATTTTTCTTGTAATAAGTAAATTTCTTATTTTCACTTCTACTCACATAAAATTTATTTCATTTATTTTCTCTCATTATTGCCAAATATACATTTTTTTTCCCTTTCTTTTCTGTCTCACATAAAATTTATTTCATTTATTTTCTCTCATTATTGCCAAATATACATTTTTTTTCCCTTTCTTTTCTGTCATTCTGATTATAGCATTTCCTTACTCTTCCTTTCTAATTATTCAAGCATAATAAAATTTAAAGCCCATGGAAATTACAAGTTGCATTAGCCAGATGAAAACCAAACTTCACATCTCATGGTTCATGAACAATGGAGAACATCAACTTTTCTGACTTTCACAATTGTTAGAATGTCAGATTGGATGCAGATTTAGCCAGAATCTAGCTGCCAAACTAAATCTCAATCTGGTTGATAATATTGACTTATGAGTTTGAATCTGAATCCACTGGATCTTAAATAAATGTATTCTAGTTGACATTGATAACAAATTAGACTATCCTACTTCAAAATATTTCAAATCAAATCACAATAAAATATGATATGTATATAAACTTTTAAGTAGAATTTAATTTGATAGTGTGAATAAAGAGAACATTAGAACAAAATAGGAGAGAGTGATAGGCATACAGCACATCTGCTAGGCTGTTGGCTTTGCCGCTTTATACAAGCAATGCAGTTTGATGATCCCTTATGGCATGTCTGTTGGTTGCATCAATTACAGGATTTGGATGCAATATTAGTATGCAATGAACAGCTGAAGCTGATATAACATTACTTTTACTTTGGTGCCACTATTGTTTCTATATGTCTAGCGCGGTGGCTGAATATTCTGCTCTTGCTGTCAACAATTGGAAAATGAAGATAGATGAATTGACATGGGTGTTGTTGAAGCATTAAAGCTGCACGGCTGCACTAACATAATTAAAATGGGCACTTAGGGCTTGCTTAAGGCCATAAATATAATATGTAAACAACAAATAATTGGCTTGAGAAGCACAGAATGGGCACACCAAGAATAAGAGAATGTCTTTGCACACTATTGATTCTAACCAAATATGAATCTCAATATCCATTTGGATCACATTAGAGGGAATAACGACTGAGTGAAGAAGGTGCGAAGCAGTCTAACTAAATGCAAAGCTTGCTTAAGCACACATAATACAATGGAATTGAACACTGTTTATTCTAAATGAATATGTTAATCATTTGCCATGTAGGTCATAATAGATACGAAAACAGTTGAAAGAGAAGATGGTGGAAAGTAGTTTAACTTAAGTAGTTGACTTTCAAATAATTTTATAAATTTAACCCGATAGTCTCACTTATAACACATATAACTAGTTTCAAAAAGCTCGATAAAGCTTTCTGTATTACAAATCTAGGCTCCATGATCCAGAACCATTATTTTAACAACATAATGTAGTTTGATATTATAAACATGTCTCTGCCACTTGAAACCTTCCATTTCTTTATTCCTTGCGGGATGCCTTCCACCTTAATTGATGCTGTGAAGATAAGAAACAGAATTAGCATTAACAAAGCTACCTACTTAAGAAAAACAACCATGCCAGAAAAGCATCACAAACACATATGGAAAAAAAAAATCCTTACGCGTCACAGTTGGTGCTTCGAGAGATGGGGATATCCATTTGAACATTGCACTTTGCAGGGAGGGCTTGGGCTGCATCATTCTTTAAGTTGGAATAGCGATTAGCAGCATCCTTAACGCAATTGCATGTTGTTCGCTTGGCCACTGGGGTTGTAGACATCCCTTTTATGCTTTTCACTCCATTACAGCATTCAGTTGTAGGAGTGCCACCATTGGTGAGGTAAGGAACACACGGGGCCAAAAATGCATCCACTTGACCACAACTGATGGCCTCTCCTGGCTTCACCATGAACTGAACCATGGCGATCACAACTATCACTGAAATGACTACTCCTTTCATCTTTCCCAGAAAGAGACACTAACTTTGTTTTAGAATTTGGGCTTATATTTTTATGAACTTCTCTTGATGGGTTTTAAGGAGGCTTAGACAGGTATATATGGTACTTTGGTGACTGTTGATGGAGGGATATGTAGGTCATGCCATAAATGGTAGTTGTTACATTATTTTGGCTGCTTCTTTTCTTTTAGATGTCCATAACAAAAAGATAAGCATTTTGAACCATTTTTCTTATTCCAAGTGTTGGCTGGTTTTCTGCTAGCTTGGTGACGATTTTGCTTTCCCTTTCTGTTGATCAGTTCCTTTGGCACAACTGAATCCAACCCTATCTATCTTGCTCTTAGAAAATCATCACATCAGTTTAATTCAGAACTTACTAAATTGTGTCAAACAAATAGTTTGTGTTAAAAAAATAACTCCTGCTTAGATGGTTTTTCCTGAAGTTTTTATTGCATAGATGGGACCTATAAGATCCTGGTTTCAAAACCCATGGAGTCAAATCCCCTTAAGTGCTGCACCAGGGGTGCACATTGTTCTTTGGATTGAGCTTGGTTCTGATTTATAAACTGAATTTGATTTTTTTAGTTAGTCTAAGTACCTGTCAAAGCCTAACCTGGCATTCAAATATGATAACTAATATTATTTGATAACCCAGTGCATGTGTGAAATAAGTATTTGGAATTATATACTAGGGCCTTGCATAGAACATATTACATAAATAGAATATGCAATCCTTTCTTTTCCAGCAGGGACATAAATATTCCTACAATTATGTACCATGCATCAGGCCTCCTTTTGTGTGTGTGTGTGTGTTCTGTTCTTTTTTTTAACCAACACTAAGAATCCAAACCTTAAATCTAAATAAAGAAAGAAGTGTTAACAATCTATCGCTTGGATTCATGTTCTTTTTTTTTTTTCAAACTATTTGGATTCAGATGTTTGGTGGGAAAGAAAAAAGGGAAATGAAGGGAAATCTTATATATGGATTACTGATTAGAAAGTGAAGAGGCTTGTTCCTCAATAATATCAAAAGTGAGATGAAATGGAATGAAAGGATAAAGTAGTTAATGATTATCTTTGCTGTCTATGTACTTCTCTAATAATAAGTAAATTTCTTCTTTCATCACTTCCAATCACATAAAACTCTCTTCAATTATTTTGTATCATCATTCTTTCCTGAACAAGAGAAGGGGTTATCATATATCATTTCCTTTTCATTTCTCTCATCCAGCCAAGAGGCTAGCTTATTGCCAAATATACTTCCCTTTCCTTTCTTTTCTTTCATAACTGATTATAGCATTTTCCTTACTCTTTCGTTCTAATTATCCAAGCATAATAATATTTTAAGCTCATATATATTACAAGTTGCATTAGCCAGATGACCAACTTAGAAAATGAGTTCACGTCTCATGGTTCGTGAACAATTGATAACAATCATAACATCCACTGTGCTGACTTTCAGGATTGTTAGCATATATGTCATATTGGGTGCAAAATTAAATCTCAATCTGATTGATTATATTGAGTTATGAGTTTGAATCTGAATCCACCAATCTTAAATGATTGTATTCGAGTTTGAAATTGATAATATTTCAAAGTATTTCAAATCAAATCACATTAAAGTATGATATGTATATAAACTTTTAAGTATAATTTAATTTAATGGTGTGAATAAAGAGAACATAGGAAGAAATAGGGAGAGTGATAGGCATTCAGCACATCTACTAGGCTGTTGGCTCTATACAGGTAATGTAGTTTACAGAATCACAGATGTAATGCATCTGATGATCCCTTGTGGCATGTATGTCGGTTACATCAACTGCAGGATTTGGATGCAATATTATAACAGAAACTTGGCAGTATGCAATGAAGAGCTGATTCTATAGATTGCTTTCCTTGAATTGCCTTGTGCATCATCGGATACTCTTAACAGGTTCACAGTTCACTTAAACTCAGCAGATGGCAGAGATGGAGCCTTTGTCTCCAGCCACTGGAAATTATGGGAAGGCAAACTTTTCGTAAAGCTATCATTTGATTAAGAGTGACTTGAAACATATGGAACTTGAAGCAGCCCACAGGACCTTCAAGCCTGTAGATATTAGCAAAGTGAAGCCATAAAGCAGATACTTAATTATGAAAAGGGGTGTGTGCAACCATTATATATCATTACCAATGACAGCAAGAGCATGATATTCAGCTTTTGCGTAGACATATAGAAACAATATTGGAACCAGAGTAAAAAGTAATGTTGTATCAAAGTAGACACTAAGGAATTTATCAGAGTAGATGGTAAGGTATACTCACCAATCATCTTTTTGTCCATCTTAATTGGCACGAGAGTAAGCAGTAAATAAAAATGTGGAGTGAAACGAAAATGTAGGCCAAAGCTAAGTGTGGCAATGAGAACCAGAGTACTTATTTAACAACTTGTAAATAAACACTGGTTGGAGACAGCAAGAGTGACAAATCACAAATGTGGTTCTGAATGGAGTCAAAACAGGTTTAGCTCCCATCATACTGTTATTTTGATATCCTGTGCCAATATATCTGCTTCACACTTTCTCATGCACAGAAAATGATAAACTTGACCAAAGTTTCAATATCAGATTCAGCACATATTTGCTGGATAAGGTTTGTGATGCCCATACTTTCTTTATCTGTAATTATAATGTCATCTATGTAAACAATAATATTTACAAAACCAACAATTGGCAAATGAAGATAGATGAATTGGCATGGGTGTTGTTGAAGCATTGAAGTGATACATCTGCACTAAAATAATTAAATCAAGCTCTTAGAACTTGCTTAAGGCCATAAATAATACATGTAAACAACAAATGAATTTGGCCAAGATGGATCAATCGGTTTGAGAAGCACAGAATGGGCATGCCAAGAATAAGAATATGTCTATGCACACTATTGATTCTAATCAAATATCAATGTCAATATCCATTTGGATCGCATTAGAGGGAATAACAACTGAGAGAATAAAGTGTGACGCAGTCTAACTAAATGCAAAGATTGTGTTGGAAATCATATCCATAAGTTGACTTAATGATTGTGGCAGATTTATTGGGTCTTCAATATAGCATAATATTAAGGGATTTTATTTTTATTCTGATTTGATTTTATTCTCTTTCCATATTTGTAATTTTCCTCTTGTATATAATGATAGTCAGGCTCTCAAATTGAGTACGCCAATTTTACCAAGTTACTTTTTGGTATCAGAGCCTCAAACTTACGCCTCCCCTCTCTCTCTCTCTTTCACCGCCTCTTTTAATCTCTTTCTCTATCTTGTCACAGCCCCTTCCCTATTTTTTTTTTTTTTTCCTTTTCTTCACAGACCCTCTATCTTTTTTAGGCCGCTGTTGCTATAGTCCGAGGGAGAGCCAATCTCCTCTAGGTTCGACTCCTGTAGGGGTATTCCCTTAATCTTTTTCATGCACTAAGGGTCAGAAGACGTGTTTGTAATTTTTTGGGGCTGCCGGGATATTCGGCAGCATTTTCGGATCAGACCGCCGTGTCTCCGGCTTCTTGGTTTGATCAAAATCAGGTTTATTCCTCTTTTATTTGAAATTATTGGTAATCTGTTGAATTGTTATATTTAATATTATGGCTAAATCAAGTAATAATAAAGAAACTCTCTTTTCGGTGCAACACACATCGGCTCAACGAGCTACTAGTGTGTTGTTGAATGGCCGTAATTTTGCATCATGGGCTCGTTCCCTCTGCCTCTATGTTGGTGAAAAAGGCAAATCAGGGTGGATTTTGGTACTGAAAAGATGCCAGATATTAAAGATCCTAAATATACTTAGTGGGCTATGGACAATTGCACCATTTTAGAATGGATGTTTAATTCTATGGAGGAACGCATTTTTAATATATTCATGTTTTATGACCCTGTTAATGACTTGTGGACTGCTTTGAATCAAATGTATGCTCATTCTAGAAATGATGCTCGTATTTTTGAATTATACCAAGATATTGCTAAGGCCTCGCAGGAAGGCCTGAATTTGTTTGTAGCTGATTATTTTGGGTATTTGAGATCTCGCTGGGAGGAACTAGCTCAATATGAGCCTCTCAGTGAATTTCCTTCCGAGGCAGCCTCTCTTCTTGTCAAACGTCTTGATCGTCAGCATACCTATCAGTTTTTTATGGGATTACGCCCAGAATTTGAACCACTAAAGTCTCAGATCTTGAATGCATCACCAATGCCATCCCTGTTGGCAGCCTTTGCTACTGTTGATGGTGAAGCACGTAGGCACTGTTTAATTCAGCCCTCGCTTATTCCTCTACCGGTGTCTGAACCTTCTAAGGATAATATGGCTTTTACAGCCAACTTTGGATCACGAGCTTCTGGAGGTCAGATTATTTGTCACCATTGTGGAGGGGTTGGACATGTTAAGGCTCATTGCTTCAAACTTTATCCTGAACTGAAGCAAAAATTTTCTAGGAACCGTTTATCTGGAACTGGTTCTTCTCGTACTGCGGCTGTTGCAGAAACTCCTATTACTATTGGTGGATCTACTGTATTTCCTGGACTGAGCCAGCTTCAGTCTTAGATTGGGCAGATCCAGGACCTGGCTCCCTTGCTTCTAGAGTTGGAGCTCCTTCAGCTGCTCCCACTGCCACTATTGCTACAGGTACTCCTACTGCATTTCATGTTAAGGCCAAGCAACCCACTTGGGTTATGGATTCTAGGGCTAATGATCACATGACTGGTGAGTTATTAGTTTTTTCTTCTAATGTCATAACTGTTACCCAATCTGTTTATCTTGCAGATGGCTCTACATCTTACATTCACAGTAAGGGTGATGTTTGTCTATCTCCTAATATTACTCTTTCATCTATCCTTCATGTACCTAAACTTGCCTTTAACCTTTTATCTATTAGCCGACTTGTAAAAAACCTCCAATATGTAGTTATATTCTTACCAGATCACTGTTTGTTGCAGGACCTTTGTTCGAAGAGGATTTTTGGCAGGGGTTATGAGCGTGATGGGCTTTACTACTTTGGGGAACCACCAGGAACGAGTCTTCAAGCTTCTGTCCTACCTACTTCTAGTGTTTATGATGTTTCTTTTTGCACTTTTAGTCTGTGGCATGCACGTTTGGGGCAGATAAACTTTCAGTACCTATGTCTATTGTTTCCTTCTTTAAATAAACCATGTAAGGACCGTAAGTTTCAATGTGAAGTTTGTGAGCTTTCTAAACATACTAGAGCTAGCTATATTTCTCATATGAGTCGTGCTCCTAGTATGTTTGATCTTATTCATTTTGATGTCTGGGGCCCTTCCCCAATTACTGCTTTCTCTGGACATCGATATTATGTGACATTTATTGATGATTATTCTCGTTTTACTTGGGTTTATTTATTGAAAAAGAAATCTGATGTGTTTATTTTATTTACCCAGTTTCTTCAAATGATCAAAACCCAGTATAACACTGTTGTCCGTAATATTTTTTCTGATAATGGACGAGAATATGTTTCGAATGAGTTCTGGACTGAACTTAATAAAAAGGGGATTTTACATCAACTCACTTGCCCCTACACTCCTGAGCAAAATGGCTTGGCTGAACGTAAAAATCGTCATCTTATGTCTGTGGTCCGATGTCTTCTGAGTAGTATGCATGTGCCTAAATTCTATTGGCACATGGCTGTTCTTACAGCTGCTTTTCTGATTAATTGTACTCTCAGTCGAGTTTTGGGTGGTAAGGCCCCATTTCAGATTCTCCAGCCTGATTATACATTGTTTCACCTTCTACCTCGTGTTTTCGGTTGTACTTGTTTTATTCATAACCGTAGTCCTTCTCGTCATAAACTTGATGATAAATCTATTAGGTGTATTTTCTTGGGGTATTCTGCTATGTCAAAGGGCTATCGTTGTTATGATCCTATGACCAAACATATGTATCATTCTCTTGATGTGACATTTCATGAAACTGTTCCTTTTTATAGTACTAATTCTGTGGTACAGGATTCTCTCTCTTTTGATTTGGAGAAGGAGATTTCTCCTATTGCCAGTCCTGTTCCTCTTTTTGAAAATTATACTGTCCTGGAATCTCCTTCTCCATCCATGCAGGGTTCCCCTCCACCTTTGCAGGTCTACTCTCGTCGCCATCGCACTCAACCTCCCCTGCCAGAATCATCTTCAAAACCAGGTCCAGGTAACTCTCCTTCTCCTATGACTCCTACCATTCCTGAGCATACCTCCCGTTATCCTACCCGTAATCATCACCCTCCTAATTGGAATGGTTTTTCCAGTATGTCTCCTATGACGGTCTTTCAGGTGCATATAAATCATTCCTGAGCAAGATTGGGACTGTTTCTATTCCTCGATCCGTGTCAGAGGCCCTCCAAGATCCCAATTGGGTGTCTGCCATGACAACAGAAATGGATGTTTTACAACATAATAATAGATATGAACTTGTTACTTTACCTACTAGGGAGAAAACGGTTAGCTGCAAATGGGTCTTTAATGTGAAGTACTTAGCCGATGGTTCTATTGATCGGTATAAGGCTTGGTTGGTGGCAAAAGGCTTTACTCAGATTCCGAGCAAAGACTTTAGTGCTACCTTTGCTCCTGTGGCAAAGTTGACGTCTATACGATTGCTTATCTCCTTGTCTGATACCCATTCTTAGCCTCTGCATCAGTTAGATGTTAAGAATGTATTTCTTAATGGAGACTTACTTGAGACTATATATATGGATCCACCTCCTGGATTTTGGGCTGAGGGGGAGTATGCTGGGAAATTTTGTAGGCTGCGGAAGTCTCTTTATGGTCTGAAACAATCTCCTAGAGCTTGGTTTAGTCGTTTCAGCGATGTTGTTCTATCCATGGGCTTTGTGCGCTGCCACTCAGACCATATTTGCTTTATTCGATGTCGCTCTAATGGTAGTTGCATTATGTTATTGGTATATGTGGATGATATCATTATCACAGGTGATGATGCTTTAGGGATTGCTCAGGCGAAACTTCATCTTCAAAAGTTCTTTGATGTGAAAAACTTAGGTCTTCTTCGATATTTTCTTGGAATTGAGGTTGCTAGATCCCGTCGTGGAATTTCTTTATCTTAAAGGAAATATGTTTTGGATCTTCTTCAAGATACTGGCATGCTTGGGTGTCGACCCGCTTCCACTCCTATGGACCCCAATCCCAAACTCTCTGTTGAGTCAGGGGAATTACTTTCAGATCCATCCGTGTATCAACGTTTAGTAGGTCGTCTTATCTACTTGACTAACACAAGGCCCGATTTGACATTTGCTGTTAGTGTGGTTAGTCAATTCATGCATGCCCCTCGCTCAACCCATATGGATGCAGTCTACCATATTTTGAGGTATCTTAAGTCGTGCCCTGGTCTTGGTCTGTTCTACGCCGCAGGAAATCAGTCTGGATTCTCATGCTTTACTGATGCAGACTATGCTGGATGTAAGACAGATAGACGTTCTACCTCTGGCTTCTGTACTTTCTATGGTAATCATCTCATATCATGGAAGAGTAAGAAGCAAGCTGTTGTATCTAGATCCTCTGCTGAAGCTGAATACGGAGCTATGGCTCAAGGTGCTTGTGAGCTCCTTTGGCTTCAATCAATTTTGGGAGAGTTGGGTCTTGCAGAGAAAGGTTCTTCAAGGCTGTTTTGTGACAATAAATCAACCATTATGCTTGCTTCCGATTCTGTTTTACATGAAAGGTCAAAACATATTGAGGTAGACATTCACTTTATTCGAGAGAAGGTTCGATCAGTTATCATTAATCCTATTTTTGTTCCCTCTTCAGAACAGACTACAGATGTGTTCACAAAATCTGTTGGGCCTTCTCTTCTCCAGTCTTCCATAATCAAGCTGGGCTTGGTCAACATATTTGCTCCAGCTTAAGGGGGAGTGTTGGAAATCATATCCATAAGTTGATTCAATGATTGTGACAGATTTATTGAGTCTTCAATATAGGATAATATTTAGGGATTTTATTTTTATTCTGATTTGATTTTATTCTCTTTATTCTGATTTGATTTTATTCTCTTTCCATATTTGTAATTTTCCTCTTGTATATAATGATAGTCAGGCTATCAAATTGAGTACGCCAATTTTACCAAGTTACTTTTGATTGCTTAAGCTCACATAATATAATGGAATTGCACACTGTTTATTCTAACCAAATATGTTATTCATTAGCCATGTAGGTCATAATAGATAGATCACAGTTGAAAGACAAAATGGTGGGAAGTAGTTTAACTTTCGAGTAATTTTATAAATTTAACCCAATAATCTCACTTAGTATACATATAACAAGTTTCGAAAAGCTCGATAAAGCTTTATGTATTACAAAGCTAGGCTCCATCAACAAAACTACTATTTTAACAATATAATGTAGTTTGATATAGTAAACTTGACTCTGACACCTAAAACCTCCCAATTTCTTTATTTCTTGTGTGATGCCTTCCACCTTAATTGATGCTGTGAAAAAAAAAAAAAAAAAAGGAAAAAAAAAAAAAGAAAGAAAAAACAGAATTAGCATGGACAACCTACCCACCTACTTAAGATAAACAACAATGTTAAAAAAGCATCACAAACACATATGAAAAAAAAAAAAAAACCTTACGCGTCACAGTTGGTGCTTCGAGAGATGGGGATATCCATTTGAACATTGCACTTTGCAGGGAGGGCTTGGGCTGCATCGTCCTACAAGTTGGAATAGCGATTAGTAGCATCTTTAACGCAATTGCATGTTGTTCTCTTGGCCATTGGGGTTGTAGCCATCCCTTTTATGCTTTTGACTCCATTACAGCAGTCAGTTGTAGGACTGCCACCATTAGTGAGGTAAGGAACACATGGGGCCAAAGATCCACTTGACCACAAGAGATGGCCTCTCCTGGATTCACCATGCAGTGAACCATAGCTAGCACAACCATCACTGAAATGACTACTCCTTTCATCTTTCCTTAAAAGAGACACTTTGTTTTAGAATTTGGGCTTGTATTTCTATGAACTTCTCTTGATGGGTTTGAGGGGTGATTGGACAGGTATATATAGTACTTCGGAGATTGTTGATGAAGGCATACGTAGGTCATGACATAAATGGTAGCTGCTACATTATTTTGTCTGCTTCTTTGCTTTTAGATGTCCATTACAAGGGCGGATCCAGGAATTGTAAGTAGAGTGGGCTAAAATTAAACATAAATTTAATAACACAATTTCTTAAGTAAATTTTTTTATAACATAATCTAGATAAATATTTGAATTCAAATATTACAAAATATTTATCTAAGTTGTGCTCGACGAGTTTTTAAAGACTCAAATTCGTCGATAATAGACTCCAAGTAAAATTTTCAAACAAGGTCCTGTACGATTATGCAATCAGCAAGAAATTCATCTCCCATCGTGTTATGTTTTAACACGTTTCATACTTGATTTTTTTGATTTTAAAGATTGAATTATTGTAATTTTTGTTTGTGGTTTTATTTTATAAATCAATTTGAAATTCTAACACTTACCTATCTATATTTGTTTTATTTAAATCTGTAGTAAGTTAGTAACATTTGATTTGTGAATTAGATGTTTTCTTTTATACTAATACTCTTTGTCTACTAGAGTTCAAAATCATCAAATTTTTGTAATTTATAATGCCATAGATATTTTTGTGTGTTTGTTAAAAACTTTCTAAATAAACACAGAAGCTCTGTTTATTTTTCATGATGATTTGAAGGTGTTGAAATTATGAATTTATTCTATATATATATAATTTCAGAACTTCCTCAACAACAATTTTATCTCAAAATATGTTTTACTTCATATCTTAATACTCATCATTAATAGGGCTTGTTAGGTTTGGGCCTTTATTTTAGTATTGTGGCTTAGTTGAGTTGGGCTTATTTGGGTGGGCATAATAAATTTTTTTTTTGGGCTGGGCTAAAAATACCCATAGTAATAAATAAAAAATAAAAAAAAAAATTTTGGGGTGGGCTGGAGCCCAGCCCAGCCCTACGCTGGATCCGCCAGTGTGTCCATAACAATAAGCATTTTGAACCATCTCTCTTCTTGTAAGTGTTGGCTGGGTTTCTGCTAGTTTGGTGACGATTTGGCGCTTCCTTTCTGTTGAGTTCCCAGTGGCACAACTGAATCCAGTCCTATCCATCTTGCTCTCGGAAAACATCACATCAGTTGATCGAATTCATTCCAATCACAGAACAAGTAATTAAACAGAATGAAGACAGATAGCAGCATTCCGGTAATGGTTTAAAGTTTCATTGACTACTAGTGGATGAATGGTATAATAATTTTAACCACAATCAACATTGTTTTCTGATGTTCAGAACTTACTAAATTGTGTCAAACAAAGAGTTCGTGATAAAAACTAACTCCTGCTTAGATGGTTTTTCCTGAATTTTTCATTGCCTAGATGGGACCTATAAGATCCTGGTTCCAAAACCCACCGACTCAAATACCCTAAAGTGCTCCACCAGTGGTGCACATTGTCCTTTGGATTAAGCTTGGTTCTGATTTAGAAACTGAATTTGAATTCTTTTAATTAGGCTAAGTACCTGTCAAAGCCTAAACTGGAATTCAAATCTAATAACTAATACTATTTGATAATTCCGTTTGTGATTGGTCTGAACCACGTGGTCCCGGACCATCTAATAATTTCTCATATACAAGGCCTTGCAAAGAATATGCCATCCATTCTTTCTTTTCTTTTTTTTTTTTTTTTTTTTTTTTTTATATATATATTTTTTTATCTTTATCTAAGAATCCAACCCTTAAATCTAAATTAGAAAGAATGAATTATTAACAATCTATCACTAAGAAGTATGCTTGGATTCAGGTGTTTGGTGGGAAAGAAAAAAAGGGAAATGAAGGGAAACTTACGCATTGATTACTGATTAGAAAGTCAAGAGGAAGAGGGAGGGAGTGAAGAGGCTTATTCCTCAGAAATTTCCAAAGTGAGAGGAAATTGAATGAAAGGATATTAAAGTTAATGATTTATCTTTTCTGTCTCTATATTTATCTTAAGTAAATTTCTTCTTTACATTTCTACTCACATAAATTTATTTCCATTTATTTTCTCATCATTCTTTCCTGAACAAGAGAGGGGATTATCATATCACTTCTTTTCTTTTTTCACTCTAATCATCCAACAAGAGGCAAGGTTATTTCCATATATACTTCCCTTTCCTTCTTCTTCTTCTTCTTCTTTATATATATATATATATATATTTTTTTTTTTCACAGCAGATTAAATCATTTCCTTACTCTTCCTTTCTAATTATCCAGGCATAATAAAATTTTAAGCCCATAGATATTACAAGTTGCATTAGCCAGATGACCAACTTAGAACATAAGTTCGCGTCTCATAGTTCATGAACAATTGATAACATCAACTTTGCCGACTTTCAGGATTGTTAGAATGTCAGATTGGGTGCAGATTTAGCCAGAATATGGCTGCCAAATTAAATCTCAATCTGATTGATAATAATTAAATCTCAAACCACAGTAAAGTATGACATGTAAACACACTCTTAAGTAGAACTTAATTTAATAGTGTAAATAAAGAAAACATAGGAGGAATATAGGGAAAAAGTTGTAGGCATTCAGCACATTTCCTAGGCTTTTGGATTTATAAAGTAAACATTTTTACATGATCACAGATGTAATATCTCGGATGATCCCTTATGGCACGTATGCCGGTTACATCAATTACAAGATTTGGATGCAATAATATTATAACAGAAACTTAGCCATATGCAATGAAGAGCTGATTCTACAGATTGCATTCCTTGAACTCAGCAGAGGATGGAGATGGAGCCTTTTCCTCCAGCCACTGGAAATTATGGGAAGACAAGCTTTTCAAAAAGCTATCATTCAGTTAAGAGTGATTTGAAACATATGGAACTTGAAGAGGCCCACAGGCAGGACCTTCAAGCACAAAGTGATAGGCAACTTCAATGTGTTAAATTGGATCTACAAAAACAACAAGTGCGGATATTAAGTAGCAAATAAAAGGTAAGCCATAAGGCAGACACTCAAGAGAAGGGGTGCTTGCAACCATTATATATCATCAGTAATGACAGCAAGAGCACGTTATTCAGCTTCCGCACTAGACATATAGAAACAATATTGGCACCAGAGTAGAAGGTAATGTTTGTATCAAAGTAGACAAAGGAATTTATCTGAGTAGGTGGTAAGGTACATAATCGATACTGGTCTACCTTTGTTCTACTGGCTTTGGGTCTTAAATCCTAAATCCTAGGTCAAAGTTTTGAGACCAGCGGAGAGAAAAGAAAGGGAAAAAAAGGTATATCATCGATCATCTTTTTGTCCAGCCTAATTGGTACCAGAGTTAACGAAAATACAAGAGCAAAGATGAAAATGGAGGCCAAAGCTAAGTGTGACATTGAGAACTGAGTACTTGTTTAACAACTTGTAAACAAATCGCAAATGTGGTTCTGAATGGAGTCAAAACAGTTTTAGCTCCCATCATACTGTCATGTGCCAATAGATCAGTTTCATACATTCTCATGCACATAAAATGATGAATTTGACCAAAGTTTTCATACCAGATTCAGCACATAATTCACTGAATAAGGTTTGTGATGCCTATACTTTCTTTATCTGTAATTATAATGTCATCTATGTAAACAAGAATATTTAAGAAACCAGCAATAGGCAAATGAAGATAAATGAATTGGCATGGGTGTCGTTGAAGCATTGAAGTGATACAGTAGCACTAAAATAATTAAATCGAGCTCTTAGAACTTGCTTAAGGCCAGAAATATAATACGTAAACAACAAATGAATTTGGCCAATATGGCTCAATCGGTTTGAGAAGCACAGAATGGGCATGCCAAGAATAAGAACATGTCTTTGAAGCAGTCTAACTAAACGCGAAACTTGCTAGCTTAATGTCACGAAGTGATTCCTAAGACGCTTGGAGGATGGAAGACACGCATGCTGGTTGGCAAAGAGCAGAGTTTGACTGGGAATGGTTCCAGGGAAGGGGCGTGCAGGAGCACAGGATGGTACCTCTTCAGAGTTCAGGCAGGTCGACTCGGTTCAGTTCGAGGTGCTTGTCACTGGTCGTGGACTTGACTATGAAGAAGGGAGTTGGCCATCCCTGCACAAACTGGTCGGGAGCTGGAGCCATTCCCCTGACGAGACCATGGCAGGCCGAAACCAGTCAGCATGTATCCTTGGGAGGGCAGGTCGTGGTGGCTGACCAGGGCGCTTGCGCGAGCTGAAGCAACGCCTTGGTGCCGCACGGGCTGTGCCGCTGCGCCAAATCTCTAGGCCCGTGACAAATGGTATCAGAGCAGGACTTGGGGTAAAGCACGGTGGGGTGCCCCCTTGTCGGTCCGGGAGGGGTCAGAAAATGAAGACGGTGCATTGAAGTTGCGTCGATAAGGAGGAATCAATGCAGTTGGGGGGGAGAGCCTCCATCTCCCCAGGAAGAGGCGTCCGTTGAAGTTGCGCATTGAAGGGCCGGAGGGCCGCGCGCACCAAAGTTCGTGCTTAGTCCTTGGGTGATGCAAACCATGGTGAAGGACGAGCATCAAGTCGGCAGGAGGCCATTGCTTGCTCGGGATGTCGCGGAGGCGGCATGACGGAGAAGAGTCACGTCCTTGAGGAGTGGACGTCCCCTTGGTCCGAGGCCTATCATTGGGCGAGTGCAGTGCAAGGAGCTGCACAAGGAAGCGATGGTGGGAAGGCGAGCATACCGCATGGAGGCAGACTTTGGAAGGGAGTGGACGCAGTAGTGAAGCGCCGCACTGCGACGAGGACGTCGCAGGATTTGGGTGGGGGAGAATGTCACGAAGTGATTTCTAAGACGCTTGGAGGATGGAAGACACGCATGCTGGTTGGCAAAGAGCAGAGTTTGACTGGGAATGGTTCCAGGGAAGGGGCGTGCAGGAGCACAGGATGGTACCTCTTCAGAGTTCAGGCAGGTCGACTCGGTTCAGTTCGAGGTGCTTGTCGCTGGTCGTGGACTTGACTATGAAGAAGGGAGTTGGCCATCCCTGCACAAACTGGTCGGGAGCTGGAGTCGTTCCCCTGACGAGGCCATGGCAGGCCGAAACCAGTCAGCATGTATCCTTGGGAGGGCAGGTCGTGGTGGCTGACCAGGGCGCTTGCGCGAGCTGAAGCAACGCCTTGGTGCCGCACGGGCCGTGCCGCTGCGCCAAATCTCTAGGCCCGTGACATTAAGCTCACCTCACATGATACAATGGAATTGCACACTGTTTATTCTGACCATAAATGTTACTCATTAGCCATATAGGTCATAATAGATAGTAGGATAACAGTTGAAAGACAAGATGGTGGGAAGTAGTTTAACTTTCAAGTAATTTTATAAATTTAACGTGGCCGATAATCCCACTTAGTACACATACAAGAAGTTTCAAGAGGCTCGATAAAGCTTTCCGCATTACAAAGCTAGCTAGGCTCCATCCAGAACCATTATTTTAACAGCATAATGTAGTTTGATATAATAAACTTGTCTCTGGCACCTGAAACCTCCCACTTTCTTTATTCTGTATGATGCCATCCACCTTAGTTGATGCTGTGAAGATGAGAAAAATAACTAGCATTAACAAGCTACTGCTTGAGGTAAACAATAATGTTAAAAACTAAAAAAGAAAAACAAACTTACGCGTCACAGTTGGTGCTTCGAGAGATGGGGATATCCATTTGAACATTGCACTTTGCAGGAAGGGCTTGGGCTGCATCATCCTTTAAGTTGGAATAGCGATTAGAAGCATCCTTAACGCAATTGCATGTTGTTCGCTTGGCCACTGGGGTTGTAGACGTCCCTTTTATGCTTTTCACTCCATTACAGCATTCAGTTGTAGGAGTGCCACCATTGGTGAGGTAAGGAACACATGGGGCCAAAGATGCATCCACTTGACCACAACTGATGGCCTCTCCTGGCTTCGCCATGAACTGAACCATGGCTAGCACAACCATCACTGAAATGACTACTCCTTTCATCTCTCCTTGTTCTTGATTATTAATCTTGATTGATTTCAAGGTTTGAGTGATTTTGCCAATGGGGAGGCTAAGGAGTATATATACTGCTACTTTGTGGGTCATGCATGGCGTGAACAGCATCTGTTACACTATTCTGGCTTCTTCTCTGCTTTCAAATGTCACTTAAACATTTGTTCTCCTATATATATATATATATATATATGTATAAGCAGTTTTAGCTGGCCCCATCAATTCATTTAGTTACACTGACGACTATTGCGTGTTCATTTATGTTGCTAATTTCTTGTTATTGTAACTGAATCTACAATCCTATCTCTCCTAAGGCCCTTCCAAAAACAAATAAAAAATAAAAAATAAAAAATAAAAATAAAATTTAGAATCATGGCAATAATAAAGGGTATATTTTAAAAAATAAATAAAATTGAAGATAAATTCTGTCAATTAGTGTAATTTTATTTTTTATTTTTTATTGACAAACGAAACACACACATCTTCTTTGGAAACTCAAATTCCTCTACCATTTATTTTGAGAATGCCCTCAATTGTCAATTCGTATTTAGAATTGCATTTCTAATAACAAGTCCGTCTTTTTGTGGCAAGCTGTAATATGAGCCAAAGTTCTAGTAGTGTACACCCATTACCTCGAAAGTCGAACCCACTAGGATTCGTTACTCTGGATTATCTTTTCCTTTTCTCTTTTTTGTGCTTATTCTACATAGACTCTGATATGTATATTGAATGTGAGTAGTTATTTCAGAAATAATTTAATTCCACAATTTTTTTTAAAAATATTTATATTATTTAATATTTTAATTTATTTTTTAGAATAATGTCTCTTTTTTTTTTTTTTTTTTTGTAGCATAGCGTTATTTAATATTCTATTTTATTTTTTTGAGAGTAACATGTCTTTTATATAACATAGTGTTCAACATAAATATTTTATTCACTTTGAAGTGATAATATAATTAATTTTAATTATAAGAATATGATTTTTAAATACATATTCAGCCAAAAGTGTTGAACACATCTCTATCACGCTTATTGTGTATCAAACATTGGTACTCTCTCTTTTTTTCAATTAGATAAGTGCTCAAGTATTCGTACACATTTTTGTCCACGCCACCCCGGAACCCCTCCTCTTCGCTTTGAAGATGTAAAGATTATACCATTGGGGTAAAAACTATTTGAACAACACAGATACTTCAGCTACTTTGAACAGTCCATGTAAAATTAGTTTTAGTTGATAGATGGGTTGGAAGGGGCTTGTTTGTACTTCGTTTTCTATTCATTTTCTTTTTGGCCCAATGGCTACTTTCAGCTCTAGCTGAAGCCCAGTGTAACTATATTCCATCTATATCTATATATATATATATATAATTTGCGCTTAATATGTATGGTGTGAAGGGTTTTTTTTTTTTTTTTTTTTTTTTTTTTTTTTTTTTTTTTTCTCTAAAAAAGATTCACTTGTTTGATGGCTTTCCTAGCATTCACACTAATATACTCTTGATATTGACAAGCATGTAATTTGGGACAAAAACAGTTACTCCATACATTGGTCATGAATCTCCTTGATGAAATTTCTTTTTCACATTGTAATTGTCTACAAATAGATAAATTTAACAAACTCGATTCACTTTTATTATAATTTTCGTTCTACAATTTTTAGTTTCTCGAAATTTTATGAAGAGTGAATCCCTCACCCCAATTATTTCTTTTCAATTTGACTCAGGAACAATGTAGAATTTTTTATTGTGGTGCACAATTAATCAACCTTTGTGCAACAAAATATGAAATAATGTTTTTTTATTAATTATTTATTATTATTATTATTGTTTTTTGCGTTGGTTTAGGCATCACTTACATCTCATAGGTTTGAATTACTCAGTAAAAATGTACATATAATACATTCAAAAATTTTGTAGGTAAATAAATATTTTTATGAACACAAATAATAACATAAAATAAATGTAAAGAATTAAATGACATGAGTAATATAATTTTAATAGAGAAAAATATTTGACTTCAAAATTCAATAAAAATATTTGATAATACGTGAAAAACTCTAATTCTTGATAACAAAAATATTTGATAACAATTATATATATATATATATATATATATATATATATATATATATATATGATAAAACAACCGTTGTATTGTCGTATAACAACTTCATTTTCACAGTTTAGGTTGCTCCATTTCGCATGCCACTAGTACGGGAATTGCTATCTATGTAGCACCCACGATCAATAGCCATTTAAATGTATTGAGATTCAATTTTTATTGGGCTCACAAAACAAAGTTTGAAAGAGAATATGGTGGACAAATGCCGAGTGGTTGGGTTGTTCTTCGTGTTCGAACCTTACACCCTCCCTTCTCCTTTAATCACTAACCTTTTGCCATGCAAAAAAAAAAAAATATTGGTGAAACCTAAATATCATTAGAACATTTCATTCCAGAAAGATGCTTATTTTTTATTTATTTATTTTTTATACAGCTTTCCTAACCATTACTTTATTATACTGTTCATATTAACAAGCGTGTAATTTGTGACAAAAACGGTTGCTACATTTATGTATTGATCATGCATCTCCTGCATGAAATTTATTTCTCACTCTCTTAAATCTACAAATAGATGGATTTACAAACTCAATTCACCTTTAGTATGATATATATATTCTTTCTAAGAATTTTGCCTCGCCTAACTTAAGAAGAGTCAATGATGTCAATCCCTCACCTCAATCATTTTTTTCAATTTGATTCACGAACATTTGCCGGATTTATTCAAAAATATTAATATTGGAGGAAAAAATGTATAATTTAATTGGGATACTTAATGTCAACGGATGGTTTGCAATTATTGATGAATGTGAATGGAGTACATAAATCCTAAATCTTTATAGATCTTTTAAGTCCTCTTTCTTATTAAATATTGCAATTTGTGTGATTAATTAACAATTAAGTTAAAACAATGATGTATATAAACAGATGCTCTTAATTATTCTCCTTTTCATATTAAAATATAGAAGTTTTCATATTAAAATATAGCCATCTGTATTGCACGTATAATTTTTAATGTGATTAGATTACCAATGAAGCTCAGTCATTGATGAATTAATGTTTATCTAATTACCTATTTTGACAAGGAGGTGTGATTGATGCAGAGTTTCCGACAAAACTAACTAGTCATTTACAGCTGTGGTGAGTCCCACTATTGCTGGACTTCACAGCAACTGTGATTTTGTAAATAGTCAACTATATTGAGTACAGGATATTTTAGAATTTTTCAACAGAGAATATTTGGAGCATATTAGATTCTCAAAATCATCAATATTTATTTTTTTATTTTGCAAAAATGACTTTCAAAGAAAGGATATGCGAGAAAAGATGTTTAAAAGTCCTTTTTACCACAAGTCAAAAATAAATAAATAAAATAATAATAATAATAATAATAATAAGTTTGTGACACTTTTGTTCTGTTTGGTAACAAAGGTAAAAAATTTGAATAGAAGGGAAAGAAAAAGAATGGATAAGACATTTTTAGGAAAGAGATTGTGTAATTTTTTCTTTTTGTTCCATGGGATAGAAGAATAAACTCATAATTTACTATGTTTGTTAGAAAATAAAGAAAAAGAAAGTTTTAATTCTTTTTACAATCGTATCCAATAATATTTATAATATTATAATTTACAAAGGATAGTACGGTAATTTAAAACTTGTATAATTTAGAATAGTATTTAATATAAAAAGTTCACTTGTCATCTCTTCTTTGATGAAAATTTGTAAAGGTCATAATTCATATTTTCCTTTATTTCCTTATGTTTTCCAAAATTTATCCATTCTTTCTTATTTTTTCTCCACAATTCTTCCTTTTTTTTTCCTACAAAACAACATTTATGTAAGTTGTGAGAGAAATTAAGAGGCTAGAAATGTGAAAGAGTTGACAAATCACAAATATTAATTGTAAAAGAATTATTTAGATTGACAAATGACAGGACTTTTAATAATTTGAAAATTGTTAATAATTTTAACCAAACAAGGTCAAATTTGTACTTAAAATTTTTCATTCACTTTATCGCTATCTTGACTTGGGACAAAGTTGATCTTGAAAGCAAGTTCTATGCTTTTCTTGAATATTATATTTCTAACTGTGAATGTCCATTATCTCTGCTCACCAATTGCCTTGACTTTTATAAAATACTTTTTAAAGTTTAGAAATACTTTTGTAGGACGCAAGTCACACTACCTTTTCCTTTGTGGTGATTAAAAAAGTCACAATTTATATACACTTGATATCAATTTAAGTACATCAACTTCTGTTTGTTTTATTTAATTTTCATATGATACAAAGTATATCAGTTCTTCAAAATCTTTTCAAATGGTACATGGTTTACCAATAAACAAAGTTACGTTGCGAATTAAGATTACACTAAAGTGCAAATGTCATGTTATTTGAGTCGTTGGATTATTATTCATGTATAAGAGATCGTATTCAAAAAAAATAAAATAAATAAATAATTTACAGTCGAATAAATGTTATGATATGCTTTATTTCAATGATTTTATTTAGTTTTCTTGTGGCATTTCAAGTGCGTGAAAACAGATTGGCTTTCTACTTAATATTCCCAATTGGATTATTGTATTTGAAGTAAGTAAGCAACTTTTATTTGTTAATTGACATGTGCGAAAATGATCTGCAAATAGTTAAAATAAAGGAATAACCATTAACTTACTCTAAGAGAGGATCTGGAGGGTACCCAACAGTGGATCCGGGCGTTATTAAAAGAATGTGACTTAAAAAGTTGTCCATGTGAAGCCTCTCAACTTGTAATATTTCTAAGTCAATCTCATTTCATGCACTTAAATAAATAAATAATTCATGTTAAAATAGAAATAAAAAAGAAAACATATAGTCCATTTGTGAATCTAATCCGGAGTACACAATGCGACTAAAGTGCTCATTGCGTACATTTCCCTTCAAAGTTTTAGGAAAAAAAAAAAAAAAAGAAAAGAAAAAAAAAAAACACACACACACACACTAAAAAGAAGAAAAGCGCTACACTTGCAATCTTCATTCATCTACTTAGGCCGCCACTAGGAACACGTGGAGACGGTGGGAAGTCGAAGGGTTTCATTTCATGCTTCTACAGTGCGCAGGTCATACCTCAATGCTTCATAGTTTTCAACTCAGCGCTTTTTGGTCGGCGGTTCTTTATTCAAGATTGTACTTTGGATTTGACGTGACGATAACTACTCCTCCTCCCAAAAATATATATATACTTATTTTTATTTTTTTATATATATTTTATATATTTTTATATATATTTTTAAAATTTAAATATTCAAAATTTAAAAGGATAAATCATTAATTTTTTAGGAGACAATAAGAATGACTCACATGTTCACTTGAAAATTTATACTCTCCAAAATAGATATTTTTTTTAAAAATAAAAGGATTAATATATATATATATATATATATATATATATATACTCTATTTTGATACGTAGTATATAATTACACTTTATTAATATGTATTTATGTTTTTTATTTTAATTAGGAGACAATAAAAATGGATCACATGTCCACTTGAAAATTTCTACTCTTTAAAATAGACATATTTTTTAAAATAGAGGGATTAAAATATATATATATATATATATATATATATATATATACACACTCTATTTTGATACGTAATATATAATTACACTTTATTAATATGTATTTATGTTTTTTATTTTAAGAAACTAAAGAAATTGAAAATTGAATAAAAATGTAAGAATGAATCGTGAAATTGGATTTCTCTCTATCTCTAATTTGTTTTCTCAACGACTATATCTAATGGTCCCGTTACAAACTCAGCTTTTGCTTTTCTTATCTAACAAAACTACTATTTTACTTATTTAAAAATTCTCTAAGCTACTTTTCTCCTTATTTAATATAATCTAAACTAATATTACAAAATAACTATATAGTCTCCATGATTTTCTAGAACCCATCTAGGCGATGTGCAAGGTAGAAAGTTCATGATGCAGAACTCGTTTGGTTCATCTTATTGGCACGGCTCACCAAAATAAATATCTTCGAAATTTGAGAATCTCAATAAATTCGTAATTTTATTATTTTCTACTTTATTTTTGTTAACCCATCCTTAATACAAATGTGTTACAAGTGAAAGTTGACCCACGTCAATGTGTATAAATAGATGGGTATTACATAATGAGACTTCAATTACTCTATTTGATCCCTCTGATTAGATGGTTAATTAAGATATGTTCGGCATACACTTGCATGTTGCCTATGTTTCAACTTGATGACTTGATTTATTTTATTTTATTTTTCTTTATCGCAAAAATGGTTACAATTTTCACCACTTGTAGGGAATACTGAGATCATGTTTGGTTTTTACCAAATAAAAAATCATGTTTGGTTCAATTTATTTTAGAAACAGTTTTCTAATTTTTTTTTTTACTAAAATCAGTCATTTTTTAACTCATTTAAAATTAAAATATATTTTTAAAAAAGCTCTCGACTAATAAATGAATTATCAAGCATTGACAACTAAACCAAGCAGTGTCCATCATTACCAAAATGTGATAATTAAGTTTTAAACTATATATAAGCAACACTTAATAATTTATTAATTTTCTAAAATATAAGCATAACATAATTCAATTAAAGCTGGCATGAGAATAAATTTCAATTATAGGAGAGTGAAACTCACATTACCAAAATGTGATACCACTACTAGCCCATTGCAACATATATATTAATTAGATTCTTTTTGGGTGATTTCTCTACATATATATATATATATATATATATATATATATATTGTGACCCCTGGCCTCCTGCATCCTTTCTTTAATCCAAGCCGTGATACACATGGGGAGGGAACAACAACAGCATCAGCACAGACGACGACAACGACCGCATACCGTGCATGTTATATATATAAAATATTTATATCATCAAACATTAAAATGGCATTATATGTGACTCGTCCGAGAAATTTCGGTATCTGTACTTTTAAAAATGTGAAAAATTGTAAGTCCCAAAAGAGTAAAAAAGAGAATATATGAAAGCGAGTTTTATCGTATGAGACAATATATATATATATATATATATAATACTGTAAGTGATACAAAAGTAGTTGAGAATAATAATAATAATAATAATTATTATTATTATTATTTCAAGTAAATAAGTGGTGGAGCACATTTGATAGTGTCAGAAAAAGGTGAAAATATAAGAACTTTTATACTAACTAACTAGTGCTAGGAAATTAGTGTTTGGTGTTTTTTAGTTGAGTCCAAGAATATGATCATATTTCATTGTTTACTCTTAATTAAGAATGAATTTTACACTCTCACTATTGACCCACAACAATAATCTTTGTTCTTTACAAGTTAATTAATTTACTAAATATTGTCACGATTTGCATGGAATTGAGTTAGTTAAAATCATGCTGTGTATATCTATCTATGTTTAACCAAATACATATTCAAGTGATATTTGCAAACTCATTCCACTCAACATCCATTTTGTCTTTGTCTTTTCCTTTTATCCATGATCGAGCTACTCTCTTATGATTAGTTTTTGTGAGATATAAAATTTATAACTGGTTTAGGGAGGAAAAAATAGCTTTCACTTATACATATACAAGGTTTTCTAATTGGTTTCCTCCCTAAAATCCTCAAGCTACTGTCCCGTTCCACTCACAATTTTTTTCATTTAAAAAATTTCTGCACATTTTTCCTTCGCAATTAATTTAATTTCTCCCATGAAAAAAATCCTAAGATACAACGAATATATATATTATATTTTTACATTAGAAAATTGAGTTGTGCTAAGCACACTTGTGATTATCGCGGCTTTGCAAGCACAGCCCTTGGATGTGGTTGATTCTTCATTGAGATCCCCGAATTCAAGGACCCTGATTGACCTTCCGGATTTCACTTAGGGCTAGTTTGGTGTGGAGGAATGAAATAAAAGAAAGTGGAATTGACTGAATTTTTTTCCATTCTTGTGGTTGGAACCAATTTTAAAGTTAGAATCATCATTCTTCACTATTTTTGAAAAATAGTCATTCCATTAAAATCATTCCACATTTCAACAAAATGAATGACCATTCCATTCCTTACTCATTCCATTCTCACCTTCATTCTCATTTCATTCCAAATCATTCCACCACACTAAACTAGCCCTTAAGTATTTCTCTAGAAAAATAATGGTTAATTGTTACCCACAGGCAGGACGTACACATTAAAATGTCAATGAACAACTTGCCAAAAAAAAAAAAAAAAAGGGAAATCTCAATCAACACGTGGAGATTTGTCCTAGTTTGAATACTGTATTAGTTAAAGAAATGGAATAACACGTGATTTAAATCATTCAACTTGCATGCATGGATGAATTGGATATTTCGTGTAAACAATGTAAGAAGTACGAAAACCAGAATAAAAAGTAGTAATAGTAATGCTCACATAGGAGTTAATGAAGCTCAGCTTCTCTCATGCCTATATATATAAACCATTTTCCATAAACCAATACATAAAACAACCATCAAAACAAAACCCTCTGATATATACATATATATTCATACATATTCGTTGCAAAAATGTTTGGAGAAACTATCACAGATTCTGACTTCGCCGTTCTCGAATCAATCCGGCAGCATCTTCTTGATGATTCCGACATTTCTACAATTTTTCCGACTATAAGTAGTTCTTGCAATGCATCCAGTTACTCCCCAAATTTGAGTTGCTTTTTGCCGGAAAATATGGGAGAGATGGTGTTTAGTATTGATTATTTTCAAGATAGCTTGATTAATTCGGAAGGCAAGAATCCAGTGGTGGTGGAACCTGTGGTGGCGCGTGGAGGTCACGCGCCGCAGCAGCGCAGGCGATTTAGGGGGGTGAGGCGGCGGCCGTGGGGGAAGTTCGCGGCGGAGATAAGGGACCCGGCTAAGAAAGGCAAGAGGGTGTGGCTTGGGACTTATGAGACGCCTGAGGATGCAGCTAAAGCTTATGACCTAGCTGCTTTCAAATTGCGCGGCTCACGCGCTTTGCTCAATTTTCCACACCTCGCCGGCTCAAATAACTTGGAGCCTGTTAGGGTGACTTTGAAACGGCGGTCACCAGAGCCGTCATCGTCGTCTTCATCCTTGGAAAATGGCCTTCAAAGTGGGGGTTCCATCGATACAAGATGACCAATTTTCAGAGAAGTTTCTGATTTTTTTTTTTCCTGAATGGAGAAGTTTCTGATTTAGCTCTACTGGTTCAACTGGAACGAAGATTTATTATTTTTAGCTTCTGTTTTTTTTTCCTGGGGTAAAAGAAATATTATCTCAAGTTGCCATGAAATCCATCCTTTTAACTCTCAATAATTTGAAAATAAAATTGAAAAACAAAGGATTTTTTTTTTATAAAAATATATGTTGTCCCCATAAAATTCTCTTTTTCAATGAAGGCGTTGATTCTAAGACACTGACATGCGGACTTTCAACAGCTATAGCTTTCTTTGAAGTTTTGGGAATTTAAACACAATAAATAAAGGTTGAATTTAAACATCTTATGCAAAATGATGTCAAAAATAAGCAAAACTAAGTAATGCGCTTCTCTCTCTGTCAGAGATACATAAATATATTAATGTGGTGCAATTTAATTTTTTTTTTTTTTATAGATCTGGCCAAAACTAATTCGTTTTATTAACTTTTTGGATTCACAATTTAACAAAACATGAAATAAGGTCAAATCACATAATAAGAAATGCTTTAATTGCACTTGACACAATAAGAAACGCTTTAAACTTACAAATGGAAAAAAATTTACATGGACTTAATCCCCTCTCTCCCAATTACGCTGACAAGATTACATGGACTAATCTCCTACAGGGAAATTCAACCTTAAGCACTCTTATGATGCCCTCCTCCCTCCTGCTCCATTGGGTAGATGGCAACACATGCATCATATATATGGTTCTCAAACCACATACCTCCGCACTCCTTTCATTGTATGCCTTGCTTAGTTGCTTTATACTATAGACTCCAAACCAAAGACAAACTTTTCTCTGCTTAATTCAAACAATGCAGGTAACTGTCCTTTGTGTTTGGGGACCCTGAATCGCATGAGCATATATATATATATATTCTTCAAATGCCCATTCTCCTATAGGGTTTGGGATTTTTATTCAACGTAGGTACTGTTTTTTGAGTTTGGGCTTGTTGCTTTCGGGCCTGATGTTTTGTTAGGCCTTGTGCCTTTTGTTCTTTTGTAATCTTTCTCCTCCTGTGCTAACAACAAATACTTTGGATGGGACTATTTAGAGGGGTAGAAAAAAAAAAAAAATAAGGCTTAATTGTTTTTGGACGGTTTCAAATGAGATAAAAGAAAGGATAGGGAGAGATATGGATCCCTCATTTCCTTTTTCTTAAAAAATGAGAAGATAGGGAGATAAATGATAATGTTTAAGTAATATTTTCATAATTTCAAAAGTGCGCGCCCTCAACAATTAGAAAGAAAAAATTATTATTTCACTCACATCCCTTCTATTTAAAAGGACATGATAATAATTTGGTTGTTATCATTTCTCTTTTTTTCTCTCCTCTATTATATCCAAACAAGAATACTAATATTTCTTTTCTTGTCTTTTTTCTTCTATCCAAACATAAATAGAAATTATTATTATTATTTTTTTCTTTTTTTTAACTCTCATAACTAATACTATAATTTTTTTTTTTTTTTTTTTTTTTTTTTTTTCCTATGTATCCAAATAAAGCCAAGTTTGATAAAAATTTAAAAGCCACTAACACATCCGCTAAGAATTATTTAGGGCCCGTGTGGCAAAGTGGTGGTTTCCATTTTTTGTTGTGCTTTTATTTATGTGCAAATGACAAGTTTTAAAAAGTTGTGCTATCATTTTTGTCAACACCAAAACAGTTTGGTACATTTGTTGTTTAATTTTTGAAAATAGAAACGCGAAAATATGTTTGGTAATTTTTTTTTTTTACTTTTTTATTTACTATTATAGTATAATTGAAAAATAATAAAATAATATTTTAAATTTTACTATTTGAATATAATTATTTTTTCTTTTTTTCTTAGTTAGCACTCACACACACATGCTTCCATGATGTGCCTCCATGAAAGTTTGAACACTTGATTCCCCTTTGGGAAATAAGGGCCTAATACCGTTAGGACACTGACAATTGGTATAAAATAACATTTTTAATTTTACTATTCTAGTATAATAAATTATTTTTATTTATTTTATTTACTATTATAATATAACCTAATGTATAGTCTAGCATTTATGCGGAACCGATCTCGTACGGGAGCGCAAATCTAAACCAAATGGATCTTTTAGTCATCGGTTTTGTTTATTGTGGATCTGAAAAAAAAATTGTGACTTGGCTAGTGATCCAATGGTGATAGTCTCGTGTTTTCAGAAAATCATCTTTCATTGTTCTATGAAAGCAATTTTCTATTTACTAAGTTCTCAGAGAATCTTATTTTTTTTTTTCCTTCAAAAAGTTGAACCAAACAAAGCTTTTCCATTAATCATCAAAAACAGAAATTCTGTAACACGATTGTTATTTTTCAAAGTAGTCTTGAGTTTTTATTTGTCATAATTATTGTGCACTTTTTTAAAAAAATAAAAAAATCTAGATTACATGTAACTTTATATATGGTCTAGCAGTTATGAGGTTCATATGAATCTTGTATGAGAGCATAGACCTAAACCAAATGGATGACTGCAACATCCATTCTGTTGATTATGGATCTGAAAAAGATCGTGACTTGGCTCGTGATCTGTTGCTGACTAACATTTATAAGCTTCAGTTGTAAAGATTAACTTCTTTTGACGTGGTTGTTTCCTGTGCTGTATTAATCATTTATAATTTTGAGTGGGTCTTTTGTAGGTTTATTCCTGACACTTCGAAAATGAAGCCCATTCCGAAAGGCAGTGATTCTGTTCGGCTTGACGTAGACTTGGGTAAATGTCACTTGTTTTACATACGTTGTCCCCTTTAATCATGCATATAATGTTGCCAAGGTTTTTATTGAATATAGAAGGGAATTTGAAGGGCGACAAGGAATTAATCTTTTGGCTAGAAACTTAAATTCAATTTTCCTGTTGGCCTTTTTTTACAAATGTTACTTTAACATTCTGTAATTTTGACAAATTTAAACAGCTTGGCCTTTTAATATTATAAATATTCAAATCATTTTAATTGAATTAAATGCAGAAAACACCCCTGTATTATAAATATTGCGAATATAGCACCCCTGCTGTACCAATTTAGTATATAACTCCAATAGATTTGGCCAGTTGTTGCGTCTTACTACCTTTTGTTAGGGTACCGTTACGTTTTAATTGAATATAGAGAGGGACGATACATATGTGGGGTATGGCCAAGGGCTTTTCTGGGCTGGCAACATCGGGAACTGAGTGGCCATTGTGAAAGTGAGAGTGAAAATAGGGAGCATTTGTGGAGGCAAGGCCTCCATTCTTCCACTTAATTGCAGTACCTCTCGGTGATGCGATGAACACAGACATGGAAGATGTAGGCAGTTGAAATATAGAGAATGTTGATGATGCAGACGCCATGGATGAAAAGAACAAGAGATATTGGGCGAAAAAGAAGGCCAGAAAAGAGAGGTAATGTTGTTATTTACTCGTGTTCATTATAAGTAGTTATCTTCAGTTTTACCACAAGATTGAACACGTTCTACTCAGGGAAAGTAAAACTAGTGCTGCTGAACAAAGACTACTTGAGCATGGTCCACCAAGGTCTGCTGATGAATTTGAGAAACTGGTTAGAAGATCCCCAAATAGCAGCAAAGACTGGGAAGGGTACATAAAAAATTTATGGTCTCTTTGGGTGATGTTGAAATGGCCCGCTCAATTGCTGGAAGGTATTCATTTCATTTTAATATTAATTCTTATTTATGGTAGGAACATAATCGGCTGGGAGTTGTCTGTCAAGGTCCAAGCCTGAGAAGGCGGGCATCCTGGGTCTGACACTCCGGCTTGAAGCCAGCCTCACAAGATTCTTCCAGGATTAAAATTGGCTCATGAAACCTGAGGCATACCACCCCATGTATGTCGGAGGCCATTACTTCAATCTGAAAGGCGGGGGATTCATCTGCAACCGTGTCTCCCATTTGTTGATTTGGTGTTTTCAATGCTATACTTCACTTTATTTTACGATTTTGCTAAAGTTTCTCATCTCATATGCCCTCCGAACCCCCATGGATGCAGTGGAATACAAGCAAAATACTTTACTCTATATACAGACAACAGTCCACCCCATTATTATTAATTTATCAAGATACCTTTGCTTGAACAATATAACATACCATTATTATTAACAGCCAGTTTTAAAAACTGCCTCTCACTTTTTGAACTGCATCATTTACAGCTCTAATTTTACTGCTTTTATTTAATTTGAAGGGCTTTGAGAACAATTAACTTCCGAGACGAAGATGGGAAGCTGAAAATTTGGGTTTCTTATTTAAAATTAGAGAATGAATATGGAAATCCTCCTGAGGTAGTTTTTTATTTTTCATTTTTCCTTGTTAGATATTTTCTACGTGTAATTATTTTTATGTCTTCTCTTTAGGAGGCTGTTGTGAGGGTATTTCAAAGAGCTTTGCGGTATTGTGATCCCAAAAAGTTGCATCTGCGTCTGTTGGGAGTGTACGAAAGGACCAAGCAGCACAAGTTATCTGATGAACTTCTTGAGAAAATGGTCAAGAAGTTCAGGCTTTCACGCAAGGTATTGTATGATAACCATTCTTTGTTCTTTTCTTTTCTTTCTTTTTTGGGTTCAAATGGAGATATCAAGCTATATGTTCTTTAAAATTATAGGTGTGGTTGAGGCGGTATAAGAGTGTCGTGGAGCATAACCCAGATCGAGTTGAGCTTGTTAGAAATCGTGCTGTTCTAAGCCTTCCCCACCGTAAGCATGTTAAGTTCATTTTGCATTCAGCTATCATCGACTTCAAGAATGGGGTTCCTGAAAGAGGCCGATCCATGTTTGAGGGAATGCTTCGGGAACACCCAAAAAGAAGTGAGCTGTGGAAAGTTTATCTTGCTCAAGTAAATTTCCTTTTTGCTGTTTAACATGTAATACGCTATTTAACAACATATACCATATGCCTTACAATTTTTCTTAAATATAACAGGAAAAACTACTTGGTGATGTGGGTGTGATTTGTGCATTACTCGAGAGGGTCTTAACTATAAGCTTTCCTCCTAAAATCATGAAGGTGCGTGTGTACACTTCGTTGATCTTTCTGCTATTTCCTTGCTGTTAGGCCTTTATACACGTGCTTTGTTTTCTTAATCTGCAGCACTTCTTCAAAAGGTATCTCGACCATGAGAAGTCTGTTGGTGATGAAGAACGGATTGATTATGTGAAGAGGAAGGCAATGGAGTATGTTTTGACTGGATTTGGATGTTTGCCATGGTAAGTCTTTAGCTCAATTGACAGAATCCTAGCATAATCTAAGAGGTCAAGCTTATATATATTTCAATAGGTTTTATTGGGTAAATAACCAACATCAAACCTTAGTTCACACTCATAATTCATGAACAAATGGATGCACCAACTTTGTTGATTGTTATTATTGAGATTGAGTTTGACATCGAATCTGTCATGTATCAGTTACAAATTGGACAAACCTACTAAAATCAAACCAGAATAAATTACTTATGTAAATTCATTTTAAGTCAAAAATATTTATATGTATTATGCAAGCCCGTTGACTTTTACATAGCAATGAAAGGAATATAGAGTCAACACATCACTCTGCAAATCACTAACCAAGTACATTGCTCTGTAAAAGTCAGTGGGCTTGCTGAATTCCTTTCATTCTTGCTTGAAAGGAATTCAGCAAGCCCGTTGACTTTTAGAGAGCAATGTAGTTTATAAGCTCAATGACTTAGTTAGTGATTTGCATAATGATGAATTACAACATACATGCAGTCAAGGGCAGATCCGGCCTTTCTAAATGGGGTGGATTACTGGGCTAACTTTAGACTGGACTACCATTATTATTATTATTATTATTATTATTATTATTTTGTGGCTGGACTTAAAGTAGTATGGTAAATTTTTTTTTTTTTTTCCGGTGGGATGAAGCCCAGCTTCGCCCACCCTTGGATCCGCCCTTGCATGCAGTTACATATATGGAACCATTTGTCTAATTATGAAAGAAAAAATTAACACCCTTGGACCCTCGGGTAATTTGTTTAATTTATATGGGTCATCAAACCTTGTTTATTAATTTTAGTATAATAAATAAAATACAATGAAAAAATTGAGATAATAAAAAACAAAATTTATGAAAATGAGAATAATTTGCAGTGCATTAAAAAAATTAAAAAAAGGCCAAATACAATATACATATTGAATTAATATTGAAATAAACAAAATGTCCATAGTAATTGGGCTAAAAGACGCTACTAGTTAATCGAGTTGACCTAACACAATTAATTAAACGTGCTTGATCAAATTAAATGGGTGAACTCCAAAATACGAACACGACACGATTAATTAAACGGATTGACACAAACACGATTACTAAAAACCCAAACTCGCTAACATCTAGTCGTGTTGACAAAGTCGGTCAAATTTTGCCACCCATACTCAGCAGAGGGCAGAGACTGAGTTTGTAACCGGCCACTAGAAATGATGGTTAGGCAAGCTTTTTGTGAAATCTATTGGCCAGTTTAGAGTGACTTAAGACAACTTTTTGTGAAATCTATTGGCCAGTTTAGAGTGACTTAAGACATCGAACACCAAGAGAGCCGCGGAGACTCATTCATGCAAAACTTGATAAGTTGTATCAAATGTTTTGACTAAGATGAAAAAGCCTTTAGACCCAACTGATACCAGGGTGAGAGAGTAAGGATTATACTGGATGAAACAAAGGCCAAAGCAAAAGTGTATTTTTATGATACCAAAGCATCCAATAACTACTTCCAAATAAAAAATACTAATAACCACTAAATCATACTCATGTTGCATGTTGTAAAACACCAACAATAATTCTTGATTTAAAAGTAAATTGATATGAATATACCATTTTTGGTAGGTAACTTCGTTAAGTAGATTGAGATGATCAACTGCTACTTTACCAGTATCAACTGGATCAATTTTTGGAGAATCATGAGATTCAACATTAGTTTGATCCTTTATAAGCTGGAGTTCTAAATCCATATTTGATTGGTGGATTTTTAATTGTCCAAGCTCAGCTTTTAAGGTATTAACTTCCATTCAGAGTTCTGGAAGATTGGTAGGTCTAGAATTCTGACATTCATGTTCTAGCCTGTGTAAAACATCTTTCATGCTATAATGATTAACAGACATCATAGGTATTATCATTTTCAGATTGAGTTGTTGCATAACAGATTTAAAAAAATTTCAATTTAATCTGAGGATCTTGAACCAAGTTCTAATAAGGATTGTTGATGACTAGTCAGAACATTAAGACTAAGCCCATTCATTTCGACAATAGCCTTATAATAATCTTGAGCAGGATGACAAGAACAATCTTTCAAATCTTCTTCTTCATAAGAGGAAGATTGTAATTCAAAATTTTCATCTTCAGAATTATCCGGTGATTCCTCATGCTCCGATGAGCTAGTATTAAGTAATAATTTACTTAATTGGAGTTTTAAATCTTCATCTTTTTGAAGATTACTTATTTTCTCCTTGGTCTTACATTTATTGGCATAATGACCAATACGACCACATTTAAAACGTTTAGCCTCATATTTATGCTTGCTCTTCTTTTTCGAAGAAGATCCTTTTCTTCTCTTAGTATACTGTTTAAAATCATTATATTTATGATTTTTTTTCCTAGTATACTTTTTCTTGTAAGGTTTGTCTGTCCTATGTTTTTTCTTAAATGTAGGATAAGACCAAGGAGTTTGGTATGCAAATTGATCACAAAATTCACCTACTTCTTTTATACCAGTGAGCTTTTAACTGGGATTGTAATTTCAAATCATTACAGAGAGCTAAACCTTTTTGGATTACTATATTAATTAATCCACCATAGGTATAGGTATTGTATGGAATAGATATTCCATTATTGATGTCTCTCAATTTTTTCCTTACTCTTTCTGCAAAGAAAGTAGGGAGTCCATCAATAAACTTAGCTTTCAAATGCTCGTTATTAGCATCTCTAAGTTGGAGAACTTTAGCTAAGAAAACATCTTTGTAACGAAAATGGGTCAAAGATGGACATAGCAAATTTTGCAATAATTCTCTACTTCTTTCACTGGTCACAACTAACCAACAAAGTGCTGAATAATAGTAATAATGAGAGTATAGACATCAGCCTGTGGGGGCTTCTTGCTGAGTATGCTCATCCTTGACAATTTTAGTTGCCGAGAGGATTTCCTGTTTTTGTGAATCGGTAAGAACATTATCCCACCATCCTTTAAGGATTCCTGTAAAATCACAAACAATAAACTTAGCCACTTGGGGGTCAATATTATGATTTTGTTTACAAACAATGTTATACATCAATATTTGATGTATGACCTCGTAAATTTGATAATCTACCATCTATGTTCCATTCATAAATAGTTTTGCCATGAAAAGATTTCTGTGTGTGATAAAAATCTTCTTCAAATAAGATTTAAATGAAGGGGTTGGTTTAGGATAATAATATCTACTCGGAAGGGGAGCACCATTCAAGCGGATAATTTAATAATAGCTTACCTTATTGAGTTGAGGCACATGTGACAAAGAATTTTGAAACTCATTAATTTGAGACAAAGAAAATTCATCATTATCTCAAACGAGTTCAGATTCATCATGAGGTAAAACATTAATTTTTAATCCTTGAATTTTCTGAGTAAGAAGAGTTAAAAATTCTTCATTCTGAGGAACATAACCCATATTCGATTGACTGCGAGATACATCATCAGCACAAACTCCAACTGAACCACGAACATGATTGCCCCCAATTCCAAAACCAGTTGCTACGAACTAATTTTGAGTATGCATGGCTACCCAAAAGGCCTTCACTCTGCGTTCATGTCCCTATAAAAACCTACTACTTTTATTCTCAAACTTACACATCCGGCCTCAACCCTAGCAATAATATTACGTCTGCTAGAGACTCAAATTTCTCCCCAAGTAAGCTATCTTCTCTCCTTTCTTCTTCATCCTCAATCGTGGCAAACCTTGATTGATAAATGTGTTCGTTTATGTCTTACTTAGAAGATTAATTTCATTTATGTGCCAACTATTTTTTTTTCTTTCATCTTTCTTATGTTTTCTCCAACAACGGAACTGGGATGAACAACCATCCCATATTCAAGTTATTTTACTTACTGATTTTTTTTTTGGTGATTGTGTAATTGGGTTTTCAGTTTGAAGTTGATTTTGACTATAGAATCCTCTCGTCCATATATATATATATATATATATATATATATATATATGTATATATTTATGAAATAAGTGTAGAAAACACCCCTGAAGTATATTCGGAGTAGCATTTTTATCCCCTATTTGAAAAAGTGTGCAATAAACACCCTCAATCTTTTAAAATTGTGCAAAATTACCCATCTGTCAGAAATCTGACATAAATTATTGTTGTAATACCCATTTTGCCCTTTTAGTCTTCCTAAAATACCCATCATTCTCTCTGTACTCTCTGTAAAACTCAATCCACACAGAAAAAAGAAGATCAAATTTTTTTCAAGCTGCCATTCCAAATAACAAGGCAATTAATTAAGTCTAAATTAGATCTAAACACCTTTGTAGTTAATATAGTAAGTTCAAACGATTCAAATCAAGCATTGAGATCTCACACACTCAAGATCTGTCAGATCTGTAAACACTAACCAAATAAAATTCAAAGTAAAACTGATACATACTATAAATGGGACATGTGCAAAAAACGCCCCGATGGTATGCTTACAGTGCATATTGCACACCTCCCATGCAAAAAATACCCCTAAACTATGACATTTGTGCAAATAGGTCCTATTTATAAAAATTAGACTAAAATGCCCTCAGCAACTCATTTTATATAATATATATTTAAAAAAAAATTGTAAAATGACTAAAAGGGACCGGCAAGAAATTGGAATGTTCTCACTGGCGAAACTTTCGACAACGAAGAAGGGGAACGGACGGCGGCGTCCAAGACGCGTCGAGGTCGGTGAAGAACTTGGGTCACCCACCGGCGACGAGAACAGGGACGTGGATCCTCCTTTTCCAGCGAGGAAGTGGTGGTGAGGATCGACAATAGAGAGCTCGGCCGTGAGCTTGCATGTGATGTTTCCAGTTCTTAGCATTTTTTATTTTTTTGGAATTTCGTCGCCTTGAGGGCATTTAAGTCTTTTCACATTTCGCGTACGGGTATTTTAGTTAAGTCACTTGCATTTCATACATTTTATTTTATGAAATTTATGTGGCATTTACTTGGTGGTGTATTACATATGTGTGTGATATGGAATTAAAGTGAAAGAGAAAGGGAAAAGTCAAAGGTTGGTGGTGGAACCCACCACCATTTCTTAATGTGGTCTCATTCTCTCTCTCCCGTAATCCCCTCCTTCTCTCATTCTTCTTCTTTTCTTTTTCCTCTTGATTTGCAAGCTTCAAATCTTGATTGCAACTTTAATACTTGGAATTTTAGAGTGTCGTTTGAGGCAAAACGGAGAGCAAGACGAGCTCTATGCGTGAATACCATCAATTTCAGCTTTGAGCCTCCCTAGGGATTTCAAATTTCTTGACCCATTTTGAGGGTTTTGCACAAATTTGAGGTAGGAGTTCTTAATTCATGTTATCTTGCTCTTTGGTGAATTATATCTACTAAAATGTTACAAGCATGTTTAAAATTGAATGTTAACTATTTTAAAGATCTTCTAAGTGTTGTTTAGAGAATACATGATTATGTATATGAGTTGTTTGGTGTGAAAAACATGCTTAAATGTCGTTTGGTTATGTGTAATGTGTTGATAAATTACTTGAAATAATGAAAATGGAATATGCTTAATTGTGTAGTGTAATTTCTCTAAAATTCCATGATATTGAAAACATAGGACATATACATGTACTTATCATCGGATTCTCATGAAGGAAATTGTTTGAAAAGGATAATGGGAAATTTTGGGAAAAATGTTTTGATGAATTGGTTTTGTAAAAACCCGGTCGCCGCAGGGGTACCAAAGGGCCAGAGGGTTAATATAGCCTAGAGGTAATTAGGGAGATTGCCCTAACGTGGTTAAGCTAGCTGGGCCCAAAATGACGCCGTGGGGGTACCAAGGTTCAGGACACTAGCCAATCCTTCTCTCGTGTCGCTGTGGGGTCACCAAAGGACGGGTTATATTAACCGTTTGAAAGTGATGGTTTTGAAATAAAAATGGGGAGCGACATTGGCATGCATTGGATTTCATTGCAATTGCATTGGTTATATTGAGATTCGTTATTATGTTGTGTATTGTCCCGACATTGTATGACCCTCATCTTCTATTACTCTATTCTTTGTATGGATTCACAGGGACACAAGGCGTGTCTTAAGTGCTACCTACTGAGCGGTTCGCTCACCCCATTATATTTTACATTTTTTTAGGTTACGGCAAAGAATTGGCGGATGAAAATCCACCACAGGCTTGAAAGTTGTTAGAAGACCATTTTGCTATTTTGTACTTAGGCCATTCTTTTCTATATAAATTCGTTATTCTGGAAATGTAACAAATTTTATTACTCATGGCCTTGTAACTTAAGTATGAGACTTAGTATTTGTTTAATGTGAATGGGACTAATGTTAGTATTATAACTAATGTCATATAATCATAATAAATGATCTTATAGGATGAACGTGTGGTAGTGCTCGTGTTCATGACCCTGGGAATGTTTCATTTTGATTGTTTAGCTCATGTTCAAATCATTCTAAAGCTTTCTACAATTATTTCAGTTCATTTTAACACATAGCAGGTCAGCTTCAGGATGCAGGGCTCGAAAAAACCATTTCGGTCGACCGAAATGGTGCATCGGTCGACCGAACCCCTCTTTTGACTCTCGGGATCTCCACTTCGGTCGACCGAAATAGGGTTCGGTCGACCAAACCATTCTCATGCTCTCAGGACCTTTGCTTCGGTCGACCGAGAGGGGTTTTGGTCGACCGATTTGGAGGGAGCTTGCTTCGGCCGACCGAAGCACCACTTCGATCGACCAAAGTTAGTCTGTTTGGCCACTTTGCTCTTCTCGTCAACGTAACCGTCTCTCAAACCTTAGAACTTTATTAGGAACATCGTGGAAGCTAGTAACGACCTAGGGATGATCCTAAGGGTGGTATTGTAGCACTTGAAATGTTAAGATTGACGTAGACGACCTCGGGTTCGGGCAAGGACCCGGTAACGGTTCGGACCTCTGGGTTCGGGTCGTTACAGGAATGGTTATCAGAGCGATGGTTCGAAAACCTATAGGACGACGGGTAGAGGCCTACATAGGATTGCATGGGATGTTAGTTGTATTGTTTATTTGACTAATTGCTACTTGTTTATTACCTGAAGAAGCATGCTTAACTGCTTATGTGCTTACGTGCTTAAATGTTTACGTTAAAATGTTTCACGTATAGTTGTGCATACTAAGTGTGGTTACGATATCATTTCGTGTTGAGTCATTCAAAGGGACCTTAGTGTCATGTTTTTGAACTGTTTTCTCGTTTTATAGTACGATGTCATGGCGTAAAGAAACCAGGGAAGTTAGCCCTAGGCCAACTAGGGGTGATGTTGTTGAAAGCTCCAGCTCCAATCTGGAGGGGCTAAATGATGAGGACACACTTCTTAGGGACTTGATTCCCCCAAGAGTTGTCCCCACGAGGAAGGATAATATTGAAACACTCGTAGAAGTGGGTGAAGGTTCTGTGACACTGGAGTTGAATCATTTGTTACAAAGTGCCGTGAGGGCAACGATTGCTGCTCAGTCACAGTCAGCCCCATAACCTATAGTTCAAGTTGAGGAGATACCAGCTCAGAAGCGTCTCAAGATCGTTAAGGGGTTTTTTTAGTTGATGCCGGTTATGTTTGAGGGCGGTACGGATCCAATGGTAGCAGACGACTACATGGATCAAGTTGAAACTCAGTTGATCTCAATGGATGTGACAGAGGATCACTTGAAGATCATCCTAGCTACTTACAAGTTTGCTAAGGACGCTAAGCTTTGGTGGAAGACAGCTACGGATCGGTATAAGGTGGAAGATATGAGTTGGGATAAGTTCACGGAGCTATTCTATGAAAAGTATTTTCCGATTTCTAAAAGATGGGAGTTAAAAGACCAATTTCTTGGCCTTATCCAATGCAATATGTCAGTGGTGGAGTATGAGAACAAATTCAGTTACTTTCTCGCTTTGCTCCGGAAATGGTAAGAGATGAAGTTGATAAGACTCAGAAATTTGTTTCCGGTCTTAATGATAGATGAGGCCATTGATAATGGCATAGTTTATCAAAGTTTATTCTGAAGCAGTAGAGAGAGCCTTGATGCTTGAGGTTGATATTGAAGATAAGGATGCAAGAAGGGAGCAGTAGAAGCAAAAAAGAGGTGTAGGGCTATCTTCAGAAGGATCTTCTTAAAAGAAGAATAAGGGTGGTTCGTCTCAATTTCAGGGGCAACAGTCTGTACGATCCACTCCTACCACTCCTATGCCAGCGAGGTCTGACAAGAGTGGAGTCGTATGTTTCTAGTGTCAACAGCCAGGGCATTACAAGTCCAGTTGTCCCATGAGATCGTCTTCAGTTTTATCAGCTCCAAAGGCTTGTTATGGGTGTGGCCAGCAGGGTCACTTGATTCGAGACTATCTTAGTCAGGGAGCAGGTACTAGTAGTGGCAGAGGGTCACGACAGAGGCCGTCACAGTCGGCTACAGTTCAGTCAGGTTTTAGACCACCACCACAACCTGCTATGTCTTCTCAGGGTTCATGATCCGTTCGGAGGGATGCTCCTACTGTGCCAGCGCAGCAGTCCGGTATTCAGGGTGGCAATTTTCAAGCACAGGCACCGTAGGGACGTGTCTTTGCACTTGCACCGACTGATGCATCTCCTGGACCGTCAGTTCTTCGAGGTATCTTTCCAATGTTTGGCTCTTGGGCCTGTATTTTGTTTGACTCTGGTGCATCTTATTCTTTCATTTCATCAACATTTGCACTTGCATCAGGGTTAGCGGTCAGTTTCATGGATCAGGCGTGGTGTGTTAATATGTCAATTGGGGTTTCAGTGTCTTTAAACAGAGTTGTGAGAGATTGTTCCGTCATGATAGCCGGGCGGACTTTTGTGTTTGACCTTATCCTCCTTGAGATGACTAGCTTTGATGTCATTCTCAGGATAGATTGGTTAGCTTTCTTTCATGCCACGATTGATTGTTTCAGAGGTAGAGTTGCAGTTTGCACTCCTGAGGGAGAATGTTTATTTTTCATGGGAGATCGGAGTGATTCCTAGCCTTCATCATTGTATGGAATTCGAGAACGAAGTCATGGAGACTATTTCTTGGCTAGTCTTCTAGCCAAAGAAGATGATGTTGTGGGAGAAGACTATCCGGAGGTAGTTCATGATTTTCTCGATGTGTTTTCAGAGAATTTGACAGAGTTGCCTCCACACCGAGAAGTGGAGTTTACTATTGATTTGATGTCCAGTACCGCGTCGATTTCTATGGCATCGTATCGTTGGAAGAGTTGAAAAAGTAGTTTGATGATTTGAGGATGAAAGGTTTCATCCGACCGAGTGTGTCGCCGTGGGACGCACCGGTCTTGTTCGCTAAGAAGAAAGATGGTTCCTTGAGGTTGTGCATTAATTACCGGAAGTTAAATCATGCCACCATCAAGAACAAATATCCTTTGCCAATGATCGACGATTTGTTTGACTAGTTAAGGGGAGCCAGTTGTTTTTCGAAGATTGACTTGAGGTCTGGCTATTATCAGTTGCGGGTTAGGGATGAGGATATCTCAAAGACAGCGTTCCGTACACGGTATGGACATTTGGTTTGACGAATGCGCCAGCGGCATTCATGGATTTGATGAACCGCATCTTTCACAATTACTTGGACCAGTTTGTGGTAGTTTTCGTGGACGACATTCTTGTGTACTCACGTTCTCGGGAAGAGCACGAGATTTATTTGAGTACTGTTCTACAGATTTTACGAGAACACCGATTGTATGCCAAATATGAGAAGTGTAAGTTTTGGCTTCAAGAGATGAAGTTTTTGGAACATGTTGTTTTGAAAGGTGGAGTGTCAGTTGATCCTTCAAAGATTGAAGTTGTTCTGAATTGGAAGCAACCCAAGAATGTTTTTGAGATTCGGAGTTTTCTTGGCCTAGTGGGTTACTATCGAATATTTGTGAAAGATTTCTCCTGTTTAGCAGCATTTATGACCCGTTTGACCCGGAAAGGGATTAAGTTTGTATGGAATGAAGCCTGTGAGTCATCTTTTCAGGAATTAAAGACAAGGTTGACTACGGCTCCAGTGTTGGTGATACCTGAGGGTGGCTTAGGTTATGTGATCTATTGTGATGCTTCACGTGATGGGTTGGGATATGTGTTGATGCAGGATGGTAGAGTAGTGGTTTATGGGTCTCGACAGTTAAAGACTCATGAGTACAACGACCCTACTCATGATCTGGAGTTAGCGGCAGTCGTGTTTACACTGAAGTGTTGGAGACACTACTTGTATGGTGAGAGATTTGAGGTATTCTCGGATCACAAAAGTCTCAAGTACCTTTTCTCCCAAAAGGACCTGAATAACAGACAGAGAAGATGGGTTGAATTCTTGGAAGATTACAATTTTGATTTACAGTATCATCCGGGCAAGGCAAACGTGGTAGCAGATGCCTTAAGCCGGAAATCTCGTGGAACTTTGGCCGAATTAGCTATTCGGAAATGGAAGGTGCTTAATGATTTGGCGGAAATAGGATTGTATTATGTTGACGATGACGGTTCCAGTGAATCAGCATTCTTGTTTAGTCTTATGGCTCAGCCTACTCTTGTTGTAAAAGTGATTGAGTCATAGAGACAGGACCTAGATTTAGATGCCATTCACGCTTTAATCTCCAGTGGTGAGACGGTGAAAGATTGGACCTTACATGCAGATGGAGGTCTACGGTTCACGGGTTTGTTGGTGGTTCCCACAGTTTGTCGGGAGGACGTCTTATGGGAGTTTCACACTTCCCACTTTGTAGTTCATCCAGGTGGTACTAAGATGTATCATAATTTGAGGCGTCAGTATTGGTGGAACGGGATGAAGAAGGATGTTGCACAGTTTATGGCTAGATGTCTTACCTGTCAACAGGTGAAGGCCGAGCATCATAAACTGGCTGGTTTGTTGCAACCATTGCCTATAGCGCAATGGAAATGGGAGCATATTGCTATGGATTTTGTGACAGGTCTTCCAAGGTCACAGAGAGGCAACGAGGCCATATGGGTCATTATTGACAGATTGACCAAGACGGCTTACTTTTTGCCTATTAAGGCAACAGATGATGCAGGGGCATTTGGTAATCTTTACGTGAAGGAGATTGTAAGGTTACATGGAGTCCCAGTAACCATTGTCTCAGATAGGGATGCCAAGTTCACTTTGAAGTTCTAGGAAGGACTTCAAGCAGCGTTTGGTTCAGCGTTGCATCTTAGTACGGCATTCCAGCTATAGACGAAGCCAGTCGGAGCGTACTATCCAGATCTTGGAGGATATGCTTCGGGCATATGTGCTTGACTTGGGTGGCAGTTAGGAGGACCACCTTCCACTCATTGAGTTTGCATACAATAACAGTTATCAGACAAGTATTGAGATGGCTCCATTTGAGGTATTGTATGGAAGACACTGTAGATCTCCAGTTTGTTGGATTGAGGTAGGCGAGATAACTGTTTTAGGACCTGACATTGTACTAGAGACTACCGAGAAGATTAAAGTGATCAGACAGAGATTACTCACGGCTCAGAGCCGACAAAAGAGCTACGCAGATAGGCAGAGACGACCGCTATCTTTTGAGGTGGGAGACCATGTTTTTCTGCGGGTTTCTCCACGAAAGGGTTTGATAAGGTTCGAGAAGAGTGGCAAGTTGTCGCCATGATTCATTGGACCGTTTGAGACCGTGTAGGGGAAGTTGCCTATAGACTTGCTTTGCCACCACAGATAAACAAAGTTCATAATGTTTTTCATGTGTCGATGTTACGGAAGTATGAACCAGATCCATCTCGTGTTTTGAATTGGGTTGACGTGGACATTGATGATGATGCCTCCTATGAAGAGGGTCAAGTACAAATCCTTGACACACGACAAAAGGTGTTAAGGGACAAAACAGTACAATTAGTGAAGATCCTTTGGAGGCCCCACGGCATCGAGGAGGCTACTTGGGAGTTTCAACAGCAGGTTCGCTCCAAGTACCCAGAGTTGTTTTCTTCCCCAGGTATGGCTTGATTTCGGGGACGAAATCCTTTTTAAGTTGGGGAGATTGTGATGTTTCCAGTTTTTAGCATTTTTCATTTTTCTGGAATTTCGTCGCCGTGAGGGCATTTCAGTCTTTTCACGTTTCGCATACGGGTATTTTAGTTGAGTCACTTGCATTTCATACATTTATTTTATGAAATTTATGTGGCATTTACTTGGTGGTGTATTACATATGTGTGTGATGTGGAATTAAAGTGAAAGAGAAAGGGAAAAGTCAAAGGTTGGTGGTGGAACCCACCACCATTTCTTAATGTGGTCTCATTCTCTCTCTCCCGTAATCCCCTCCTTCTCTCATTCTTCTTCTTTTCTTTTTCCTCTTGATTCGCAAGCTTTAAATCTTGATTGCAACTTCAATACTTGGAATTTTGGAGTACCGTTTGAAGCAAAACGGAGAGCAAGACGAGCTCTACGCGTGAATACCATCAATTTTAGCTTTGATCCTCCCTAGGGATTTCGAATTTCTTGACCCATTTTGAGGGTTTTGCACAAATTTGAGGTAGGGGTTCTTAATTTATGTTATCTTGCTCCTCGGTGAATTATATCTACTAAAATGTTGTAAGCATGTTTAAAATTAAATGTTAACTATTTTAAAGATCTTCTAAGTGTTATTTAGAGAATACATGATTATGTATTTGAGTTGTTTGGTGTGAAAAACATACTTAGATGTCATTTGGTTATGTGTAATGTGTTGATAAATTACTTGAAATGATGCAAATGGAATATGCTTAACTGTGTAGTGTAATTTCTCTAAAATTCCATGATATTGAAAGCATGGGACATATACATGTACTTATCATCGGGTTCTCATAAAGGAAATTGTTTGAAAAGGTAAATGGGGAATTTTGGGGAAAATGTTTTGATGAATTGGTTTTGTAAAAATGCGGTCGCCTCGGAGGTATCAAAAGGCCGGAGGGTTAATATAGCCTAGAGGGAACTAAGAAGATCGCCCTAGCATTGTTGAGCTAGTTGGGCCCAAAATGACACCTCGGGGGTACCAAAGGTTAGGGACACAAGCCAATCCTTCTCTTGTGTCACTGTGGGGTCACCAAAGGACGGGTTATATTAACCGTTTGAAAGTGATGGTTTTGAAATGAAAATGGGGAGCGACATTGGCGTGCATTGCATTTCATTGCATTTGCATTGGTTATATTGAGATTCGTTATTATGTTGTGTATTGTCCCGACTTGTATGACCCCCATCTCTTATTGTTCTATTCTTTGTATGGATTCACAGAGACACAAGAAGCGTGTTTTAAGTGCTACCTACTAAGCGATTCGCTCACCCCATTATATTCTACATTTTTTTCAGGTTACGGCAAAGAATTGGCCAATGAAAATCCACCACAGGCTTGAAAGTTGTTAGAAGACCATTTTGCTATTTTGTACTTAGGCCATTCTTTTTTATGTAAATTCGTTATTCTGGAAATGTAACTAATGTTATTACTCATGGCCTTGTAACTCAAGTATGAGACTTAGTATTTGTTTGATGTGAATGAGACTAATGTTAGTATTATAACTAACGTCATATAATCGTAATAAATGATCTTGTAGGATGAAGGTGTGGTAATGCTCGTGTTCATGACCCTGGGAATGTTTCATTTTGATGGTTTAGCTCATGTTCGAATCATTCTAAAGCTTTCTATAATTATTTCAGTTCATTTCAATGTATAGCAGGTCAGCTTCAGGATGCAGGGCTCGAAGAAGCCATTTCGGTCGATTGAAATGGTGCATCGGTTGACCGAACCCCTTTTTTAACTCTCGGGATCTCCACTTTGGTCGATTAAAATAAGGTTCGGTCGACCAAACCATTCTCATGCTCTCAGGACCTTTGCTTTGTTCTACCGAAGGGGGTTTCGGTTGACCGATTTGGAGGGAGCTTGCTTCGGCCCACCGAAGCTCCACTTCGGTCAACCGAAGTGAGTCTGTTTGGCCACTTTGCTCTTCTCGTCAACATAACTGTCTCTCGAACCTTAGAACTTTATTAGGAACCTCGCGGAAGCTAGTAACGACTTAGGGTTGATCCTAAGGGTGGTATTGCAGTACTTGAAATGTTAAGATTGACGTAGACGACCTCGGGTTCGGGTAAGGGCCCGGTAACGGTTTGGACCTCTGGGTTCGGGTCGTTACATTGCGGCTTCGGATGGTGGCGGCCAACGAGTAAGAAAAAGCTCGGCGATGGACAGGATGACAGTGAGATGGAACCGGCGAATAAGGATGGCTGAACGGCCGTGATGAATTGGTTGTGACCTTGCGGCGCGGTACCGACGGGCAAAGACAACCACCAATTCGCAACCCCAATCGGAATTGAACTCATCATCCGAAGCCGCAGTTCACAGCCCATTGCCGAAATCGCGAATTCACTAGTCGTTGTTCGCTGCCATCGCCACCACCCGCCAGTCTCCCTCTTGTTCAATGGCCGTCTTCATCCTCGCCTGTCCTTAATTGCCTTACCTACCGTTCAGCCCGCCTTGCCCAACGCAAGGCTACTGTTGTTCAATTCCGCTGAGTATCCCTCTTGCTTGCCAGCCGCAGCTCACCGACCTACCTCTCCACAGCCGACCCCTTCATCGCTAGTCAGTCCATCACTGCCGAGCCCTCCACGGTCGCCTCCGTCATCGTCTCCCCGATCAACGCCACAGTTTATTATCCTTTTTAGTCTTTTTACAAAATTTTGTATTTTTATATATTTTATAAAATTGTTGACCAATGGTACTTTAGTTAAGTTTGGTTTTAAATGTGCCAAAGGGACTTGATTGCACCAAATTGAAACTTGAGGTGTGTTTTTTGCACGGGAGGAGTATGATATGCACTGTAAGCATATTTGAGGGGTATTTTTTGCACTTCACCAAATAGGTAGTATAGTAATGAAGACTATTGGGGGTGCTGTATACTGAATTAAGTAAGAAGCCGAATTTAATTGTAAAAATTATCTGGAATATATATATATAATAAGTAAAAAGTTAAAATCTGAATAGATTAGATGGGCAATAATGTTAAATTATGATCCTAGATCATAGAATTAGAAAATTTTGCTTCTTCTAGATTCTGGAGAGAACAAATTAATGCCTCTCAAGTTCAACATTCATTCAAATTAAAGTAGCAATTTGAAGATTAAATAAAAGTTATAGAAGATAAAAATAAATAGCAAAGAGAGAGAGATGAAGTATATACTACTGGTTGTAAGTTGGAAGGTGAAGTTGAAAAAGTATTTCTTTTTTTTGTAAATATGATGTGCCATGATATATTTATATAAAAATTTTAGATTATTTATTTTTAATTCCAACGGTTATTTTATATCTTTTGTGTAAAAATATATTCCTAATAACAATCAATAATGTGTCATGTCAAGCCGCACATTAATTTTATAAACCTACTTAATATATGGTTTATTCTTTATTAATGGAATGCAAAAGAGGGAGGAGAAAGGAAATATGCAAATGTGGCTGTGTAAAATGGTTGTGTAAAATACACAACAATTTTACATGACGTGACAATGTATCTTAACAGACTGCTGGAGAAAAAAAAAAAAAAAAAAAAATTTACACATCCTATGTGGCAATATTTTAACAGACTGCTGGAGATGCTCTAAAAAAAAATAATAAATAGCAGAATTAAACCTTCCAAACTAGAGAAAAACGGTAGATGAAACGCATTCAAAGTTGTTAAAAAAAAAAAAAAAAAAAAAAAAAAAAAAAAAAACAAACAAACAAACATTTCCAAATATGTATAAAAAAATATAGATGAAATGCATTTAAAGTTGAAATATAGAAAGAAATACAAAAAGAAAAAGTAAAAAATAAGAAGCAAATATGTCGAAATGAGACTAAAAAATGTTAGATGAAACGCATTTAAAGTTTAGAAATAGAAAGAAAATAAAAAAAAAGCAAAATAGAAGAAGCAAACTTTCAAAATCAGACAAAACAGTAGATTAAACGCATTCAAAGTTGAAAATAGAAAGAAATTTAAAAATAAAAAAAGTAAAAAAAGAAGAAGCAAATATTTCCAAATCACACAAAATCAGTAGATTAAACATATTTAAAGATTAAAAATATAGAGGAATTTTTAAAAAATAAAAATAAAAATAAAAAATAGCGACTTTTTTTTATCACCTTGATTGATTTGATCACTATTAGTACCCTCTCTCTTAGGGTTCATTTGGTTAGACAGAAATAGATGGTAGAAAGTGAAAGTAAAAGAAAGTGAAAGTAAAAGAAAGTGAAGTGAAGGAAAATAAAATTAAGTTTCCATGGTGCATTTGGTTAGCGTGACAGTTTTTCAAAAAAGTTGTGAGAAAATATTATGTTGTTAGTTTGGATAGAATGAAAGAGAAAAGAAAATGATTGTACTTGACAAAATTGCCTTTATAATTTTAAATACTAAAAATATAAATAAATTTGAGTAAAATTAATTCATGCATCAAATTTTGTTGTTGATAATAATATTCTGAACTTGTATGAGACACCAAGTCACCTGAATTACTTTAGTCAAATATATATATATATATATATATATATATATATATATATATATATATAATTTAGACATTACAATTTATATAGTAATTGTAAGGACTTTGATGAAATCGAATAAGATTAGAATTGTTCCACTATATGTTTGGTTATATTAGAATAACCAATATCAATAGAATTTTACATATAACAACCAAGTTTATGAGGGTTTTCTTTTTGAATTCAACTAAAATTATATAACTATAGAATATTTTGTATTTTTCTTTTTAATAAACATATATATTTCCTAAAACTTATAATAACTTTAGTATCCAAATTCTAAAATCTAGTTGATATGTATATATACATATTGTAAATTAGTACAATACACTTAAAAAAATACCCACCATAATATGTTATATGTATATACCTATTTGAAAAAAAAGAAGAAAAAAAGGATAAAAATAGATTAAAAAAAAATGCTAAAATAAGATCTCCCCAATTTCACGAGTTCATTTACTTTTGGGAAAAAAAAAAAAAAAATGCCTCTCAAAAAAGGAGAAAAAGATAAAGGAACCCCAATTGATAATTAGGGGTATAATAGGAATTTAAAATATAACTTCACAACTTTCCCGAGAAACAAAATTTTTCGCGTGTTTTATACAGGAATCATTTTAGAGAAAATTAGTTACTTTCGGGAATCCAAGTTTCCTAAAAACTTTCCATTTCATCCTAAACAAACGCACAAAATGTTTAAATATTTTTCGATTCTTTTCCTTTATTGCTAGTTCTATCTAACCAAACGAACCCTTAGAGACTCTCGCAGCTCTATCAAGTCTCGGACAGAGCTATCTAGTCTGTTGCTTACCGTCTGTGTGGGGACTGTGTTAAAATAAGTTGGATGAAAGGTTTTAGAAATAAAATGAGGGACAAAAGCAGAAAGTGACAAATTAATATTTGACACTCTTGAAATTAAATTGGTTATAAAATTATATATAGTAACATAGTACTATGCATGTAATGAAATAAATATTTTATAGGGTGAATTGTAAAAAACTCCATTTGACTATCACTCACTTGCAAAAAACCTCCCTTATGAATACTTTTAGCAAGAAACCACCCTCAACTATACTGAGGGGGTATTTAACTTAACACTGTGTAATGATTTTTTGAGATAATTTTTTGGACCAAATTACCCCTTAAAAATACTATTCATTTTCTTTTTCGCATCTTTAAAAAAAAAATTATTGCAAACCCCTCTCTCCCTTTACTATTACACCCAAACAAAGAAAACTAGGATGATGAATCATCCCCACCTACCCAACAAGGACTATGAGTCGCGCCAACTTGGAACCCATAGAACCCCCACACGCACACATACACAAATACAAACACTATTCATCTTCTTCTTTGCATTCTTGATAAAAAAATAATAATAATAATAATAAATAAATAAATTATTAATTCTTTCTTAAGCATCATTGGAGCCCAAGTATATCCTGACAAGTATTTTCCTTAATAAAATACAACTATAAGGTAGAAACCTAATTAATTTAGAAATGGTCTTAGATTGATTCTTGCAGCATTTCATGCGATTCTTTACATGTTAATAGTTACTGAACATGTTTTTTGTTTCCAATTTTAAATTCTGTGTTACAATAAAGGCAAAGAAAGAAATAAAATGGGGAATGTAAAAACTACAATTTTTTTTTCTCATAAACGTTCTTGTATGGGATGTCATGAAAGATTAGTTTGGGCAAGAAGCAAAGGGAGGCCAAATTTTTTTATAAGCGCACGAGAGGAAGACTTGATTGGCTTAGTGAAAACCTTCTGTTTTTGAGGACGAAAGGTTAGGTCAAACAAGATTTTTATTTATTTATTTATCATAATGATACAAAGAAGAAGATGAATAGTGTTTGTATTTGTGTGTGTGTGTGTGGGAGGGGGGGGTTCTGTTGACACCAGCAGTATTCCTTGTTGGGTAGGTGGGGATGATTCATCATCCTAGTTTTCTTCGTTTAGGTGTAACAGTAAAGGGAGAGAGAGAGGTTAGGTTTGCAAGAAATTTATTTTTTAAGATGCGAAGAAAAAAAATAAATAGTGTTTTTGAGGGGTAATTTGGTCCAAAAAATTGTATCAAAAAATCATTACACAATGTTAAGTTAAAATACCCCCCTTAATATAGTTGAGGGGAGTTTCTTGCTAAAAGTATTCATAAGGATGAGTTAGACCTTAATTTCAATGAGTTATAAATATATTTTTACTTAGTGCATGAGTTAGGTACACTGTTACACCTCTTGAAGTACCCACTTAAATAAATAAATAAATATATATATATATATATATATATATATATATATAATTAAAAATGATAAAAATTGTATTTATAACATTTAATGAAAATGATTTTATTTTATACAAATATATAAAAAACACTTTTTTAAAAAATATTAAAAATTGTGAATAAATTACATATGAATATATTTTTGTAAGTAGGTATTTTAATATATGTAACTCATGCAATTAAAAACATAAAAAAATATTTTTATAACATTTAAAGAAAATATTTTTATTTGACCATTAAGCATAAAAAATTATCTAAAATGTTAAAAATAAAATATATGTACAATGTAGATATATATACAAATATATTATATAGTATACATATGAATTTTCTTATTTTTTATTTTTTAAAGTAGACATTTCAAGAGATGTAACTAGTGCAATTAAAGAAGCAAACTTTCAAATTCAGGCAAAACGGTAGATGAAACACATTCAAAGTTGAAAATAGAAAGAAATTAAAAAAGAAAAATGTAAAAAAAGAAGAAGCATGGTGAAGATATTAAATTCAATTGGTTTATTCTTAATTTATTTATTTTAGTCATATATGGGGTTGGCAGGGATTCAGTAAGTAAGTCTTTGAGGTTTCGCTTTCGAACCATACTTCTGACTTGAATAGTGGGTATATTGTGGGACGATACACATATTCTAAGAAAAAAAAATTATTTGGTTTTAAATTTGAAATATTATTTCAAAATTAAAGAATAAGTATTATTATCTAATTCTATTTCTACTAATAGATATTTAATTGTATTAAAAAAAAAAAAAATCTACTAATACCTTCGTAATAGTTTTTTTTTTTTAATTATTTTTATCAAATCTCTTTAACTCTTTGGAAGCAATTTTATAGAAATACTTTATCTATCTACTCTATGAATTTTTTACAATAGAAAAGAAAAATACCCATTATCTTCTCTAATTCTATTTTTACAAATAAATATTCATAATAGCAGTACCTTCAAAAATATTTAACGTGTTTGAATTTCAATTTTATAATATTTGTTCAATATCTAGAGATTTGTAGTTGCAATGCTAATAAATTATTGTCAAACAGTACTAACAAAAAAACTTTTATTTTTGTTTTACAAGTTAACCACTAGCAAAAATAAAAATAAAAATAAAAATAAAAATAAAAACCTCTGGAAAGCTATTAAGGGGTTTAATGAAACTTTCAAAATACCAAGAATGCCCTCCATATTTGTGAACAAAAAATAAAGTATTCCACTTGTATCCCTATACATGTAAAGAAACCTAACCTAATCGTATTACTGATTCTCTTTCATCTGGTTCGTATGGTAACGGGTTCCTCCTCTCCTTTTTCTCATCCTCAAGATTAGTCCATGTATTGGTTGAGACTTAAGAATCCAGGAAGCTTCTTAACATGGTTACATGAGATCCATCGCCAACTAACCCCGTTATATCTCAGCCCAATCCTTTCTCTTTTTTTTTTTTTAATTTATTTATAATGAAGATAAATTGGCATTGTCTGTTTCAATTTGTGTTTTCTCTGTTTGAGGTACAATCTTGTTTTTCAATTTTATTTTTTTTTGGTAAGTGAATTTCTTTTTTTTATTAATTTGACTATGGTAATAATATTAATTTAGTGCTATGATCGTTCATATGTACACTACTGATGAGAAATTACTTCTAATGGCACTGAAATCATACAAAAAGGATTCGGTCAAAGATTTATTGGAGTTGAAACCCACACTACAGAGATTATGAATTCACAGGCCAACAAAACCTTACTGGTAATTGCTGTTTGAAGGAAGGAAAATGAAAGGAACGAACTACCACTTTCTCTCTACTCTACTAAACCCTAGATTTGCAGATTGAGGGTTTAGTCCAGTGAGCAGTGACCCACCTTTGCTTTTCAAAAAACAAAAAAATTATCATTAAATACTACTCCGTATTTTTTCCATTGGACAAATAAGTCTTAAATACAGTATTATTTTAAGTTTTATCATGAATTAGATTGGTTAGATTTTATCAAACAATGAGTGAGAACTCTCTCTCTCTATATATATAGTTAGATTTTATCAAATAACGAGTGAGAACTCTATATATATATATCGCTATTGCAATTTATATTTCGAATCAATCTTGATTTTGGTTTTTTGTTTTCACTTTTTCTCATATATATTACCATCATATGTTTTCGCCTCCAATTTTATTTTCTCTCAGTTTTGAGAAGCTGTGGGTATATACAGGTAATATATGTGTATATACTACAAATACTAAAGTAACTGCCTGAAAGGTGAGAGTAATTTATCCGTATGACATTTTATTATATTTTTTTAAAAAAATTAATATAAATTACATTCTCTATGATAATAATAAAAAATCAAAAACTCATTTGAATAATTTTTGTACACTCTAATGCTGCGTTTGGCGTGCAGGAATGGAATGTAAGTGGGAATGGAATGAAAATAAGTGTGTAGGAATAGAATGATAATAACCATTTTAGTGTTTAGTTAGACCAATTTAAAATTTAGAATGAAATAAATTTCAAATTGAATTCTCCAAAATATCCTTCTTAGTAATAAATAAATTAAATTAACAAAATGACATTCTTCTATATATATATATTTTTAAATAAATAGTGGCAATGGCGGTGGTGGAGATGGAAAACGGTAGTGGTGTAGGTGGCGGTATTGGAAAGCGGTGGCTGTAGTGTGGTGGTCATGGTGGAAGGCGGTAGTGGTGTTGGTGGAAAGCGGTGGCTGTAGTGTGGTGGTAGTAGTGGTGGTGGAAGGAGATAGTGGTGTAGGTGACGCTGGTAGAAGCCAATGGCGGTGGTGGTGGAAGGCAGTGGCGGCGATGGTGGTGGAAGGCGGTGACGGTGGTGGTGGAAAACGGTGGCGGTGGTGGGCTGTGGTGGTGGTGGTGGAAGGTGGTGGCGGTAGCGGTGGTGAAAAGAGGAAGGTGGTGGCGACGGTGGTGGTGGTAGTGGTGGAAGGTGGTGACGGTGGTGGTGGTGGTGGTGGTGGTGGTAGTGGTAGTGGTGGAAGGCGGTGGTGGTAGAAAGTGGTGGCAGTGAAAGGCAGTGGTGGTGGAAGGCGATGGCAGTGGTGAAAGGCGGTGGTGGCGGTAATGGTGGAATGCGGTAGCGGTAGCTGTGATGAAAGGAGGTGGTGGTGGAAGGTAGCGATGGTGAAGGTGGTGGCTGTGGTGAAAGGCGATAGCGATAGTGGTGAAAAGTGATAGCAATGACGGTGGTGACAGTGGTGGTGGAAAACAGTGGAGGTGGTAGAAGGCGGTGGTGGTAGTGGAGTCGGTTGTGGTAGTGGTGGTAAAAGGCGAAGGTGATTGTGGTGGAAGGTAGTGGTGGTTTTTGGATTTCGAACATAAGGTTTTTTTGGGAAGTTGAATTTTCAAAAAAAAAAAAAAAAAAAAAAAAAAATTACTTCGAAATGGAATGACTAGTCTATTGGTTTAGTTGTGGAATGGATTTTCATTCCAATGGAATGACCATTCCCACTTTAAATTGCATACCAAACAAAGCAATGGTTGGAATGGGCATTCCATTCCATTCCATTTCTAGACACCAAACGTAGCATAAAAGAATATACTACTTATTTGGCAAACCTTATTGAATTTTTGTAAGTATTGTTGGTTACCATCCAGTCTTCTTTTGATTAAAATTATTTGTGGCAAGTTTAACAATTCTAAATAGGAATGTCAAAGTCGGAGGAGGCATCTTGTTTGATTAAAATTATTTGTGGCAAGTTTAACAATTCTAAATAGGAATGTCAAAGTCGGAGGAGGCATCTTGTGATGGCCTTGGTTTTTAGGCCAGTGCATCCTATGCTGAACCAAATGTAGATCCGATAACGAATCTAGAATGCGGAAGAAAGAAGTAAAACAAAAGTCTCTAGAAATACTACACACCTTTAAGACACCAATGTGACCCTCAATGAGGTCACGGAACCCAAAGAAAACAAATGCGGAAATGATACTTCAAAACGAACAAGTATGAGCCTAGGGGCAAAATGGTCATTTCATAGATGAAATGGATGTTATACCATTGGAAAGATAACGAAAAATAAATGAAGATGGGCTAAAAAATCGCTTGATTCGGAGCCCGGACGGAAAAGATATGAATTTAGGATAAACGGCGTTCTCCGATTTAGAGCTACCGCGACCCTATCTCACTAAAATTATAATAACTCTCACTACGATTGGAGTTTTGGTATGTGGTTGATACCATTGGAAAACTAACTTTAAGCTCTTGAATTTAGACTCAAGAACGACCTGATTTGGATTTAAAACAACTGAGATATGACCCTCTAAAGTTGGTGAATGAATGCTGCCCAAGGAAAACAAAGAGGGAAGGGTTCTAGGGAGGATCAGCTGACTGACGGTCAAGGACCAGCCGATTGAAACCCCGTCGTTAGCCGGTCGAACCCCAATGATCAGCTGGTTAAAACGCCAAAAATCCCAAAAAGGCTACTGGAATGCAAACTCAACATGTGTCGGTCGGCTGATATCTGCTATCAGCCGGCCGACGCACCCTGCTGCAGCAGAAAAAGCTACTGCAGAGAACGGGGAAGGTTCTCGGTCCATTTCTAAGGTCCTACATGCATTCCATTTGATCTGAGTAAGCTTTAAAACATTCCCTCACCTCATGCAAGCATCCATAACATGCTAAATCATAAGGAAACTTGAAACATGCTCTCTTGCATGAAATTTGCATGAAAATTTCATAAATGATCCAAAAATAGTTCAAAAGTTGAAATCCATGTGTTTTGTGAGATGTGATGATGCTCGCATGTGTAAAATGATAAAGTAGACGCGCTACAATGGTCTACGGCCTCATGGTATGTCATTTGCAAATAATGACCCTTCAATGCATGAAATCCCATACAATCCATAAGCAACTATGAAGATATAAAGCATACATGTCATATAATTGTTCCTTAGCCCTTTGCCTCATTACAAACACATTCTAAGAGTAACAAAATGTGCACTTAGGTGCACATTACATAGCTTAAACAATAAATACAAGTTTTTATACAATAAACCAAAAAGGATCATGATATGCTAACAAGTGCATATTCAATGTCACCAAAAATACTCCAAGAAATCTAACAAGTCTAAGAGTGTTATGCATCCCACAATAATGCTTCTTTACCTGAAAAAAACCTGGTAACTTTGGGGTGAGTAAACGAATTTACTCGCAAGGAATGAGCATGCATAAGTTTAACTTATTACAAAGTTTGCAATTCAATAGAATTTAGTCCATGCTATTAAAATGACATTGGGACTTTTAACATAGCACAACGAGATGCATTATCACAAAGTTATCAACTTGAAAATTAAAGAGTGAAATCAAACCAAAGTGGATACTTGGATATCGCCTGGACTAAAACCGTACTCTTGGGATCACTTTAGGGCTATTAACCCATAGGTACCTTCCCCTAGGGCGCACTATAGTATAGGGGGTTCTCTATCTCTCTTACTAGAACCAAATCCTAGCCATGTCAAGTTCTTGATGATATCCCAAGTTTCCAAAATCAACAAGTAGAGCGATAAGTCATGATATGTGATAAAACACAATAAGTTCCATGAATTACATAACTAAATCATTAGATCAATATGATAGAAATTAAGTAGACCAACTAAGTAATTTCTCTAGATTTCAAGAGTTGTCCAAATGATTCCAATTTAATGTATAACAAAGAGTAACTCATGACCATGCCATATATCAAGTTTAAAATGGAATACAAGCATGGTACAAATAATTAGAATTTAAATCAACTTAAATTAATTAATCATCTATATTTAAAAGCTCATTTAAATCATGCCAAATTAATACACAACAAAGATCAAATCATAGCCATGCCATATATCAAGTCTAAAGTGAATTATATACAAGTTACAATTAATCATTTATTTCTCATTTCAATACAAGACATGCATACAACTTAAACATCATTACAAAAGTCATTAATTCACTTAGATAATAAACTAGAACACCCCCCACCTCAATAGAGAATTGTATCTCTATAATCCAAGGCAACCTAGCTTAAAGATGGAAAATCAAACAAGGGTTTTATAGAGGAGAGTGAGAGGAAACTAAAGTACTCCAAGCTTAAAGGTCTTAGGTGAGTGGAAGGGCACCAAAATGAAGTTTAAAGCCTTGAATCAAGTTTTATTCCAATGGTGGCCAAGTGAGGGTTTAAGAAGAAAGACATGAAATGAAAACCTTAAGTTAAATGTGGTGGGATTCTCTACTCACTAGGTGCTCTTACACTACCTCAGACACACATACTTGCAAGACTAAATGTGAGACCTACACTTGTCATGAATCTAAGTAATCTTCCAAGATTCAATACTAAGCCTACACTTGTCAACCATCCATGCTAATAAGTACTCCTATCCTAGGCCAACAAATGGGTGAATCTCCACCCTCCAAGTGTCATCAAACAAGGCCTCCAAGTGGTTCTACCACAAGATCAGCAAGTGGCACCATGAGAGTGTGACACTTGTCACATTTTTCAAAAATTACAAAAAGGTCCTTTTTGAAAATATCTTCCAAATTAAATTGCAAAAAGGTCCCTAAGAAGAAAAATAATTACTTTGCATAATTACACTAAAACCCCAAAAGTTAAGAATATTACCAAGAAGTTGTGCATCTATGCCCTTTACAAGAAAAGTAAACATTTAGCACGTTTTTATATAAAAGTAAAAATGTAGATATCATGGAATTTAAATATTATGGATGTATGCAAATTCGGAATCAAATCCGAGTACAAAAGTGAGGTTATGCAAGTAAAAATGAAAAACGAGAAAAGGACGAAACAGGATAAAAGACGAAAAAATAAATTACTGAGAAAGGGAAAGGAAGGAAAATGATCAGGTCATTACACATCCTTTTTGCAAATTCATCCCACAAATAAATTTATTTTCTCAAATATGTCTTGTCCCGCTCCCACATTGGTGTTGGGCTGAGTTTAGAGCATCTTAATATATTTCTTATTTAAGAAAAATAATTAAAATTTAAACAAATTTAACATCAAATTTTTAATTTTTTAAAAATATAGTCAGCTATTATAATAACAAAACGTTTTTCATTCTTTGTTTTAGACAGAATGGAACCCTAATATGTTTTGGGTAGGGCTGTAAGTTGGGCAGACCCAACCCAGTCCAGTTCCAACCCAACCTGTAACGACCTAAAAAAAATACCAATTGACGGTGCCAACAAAAAAATAAATAAATAAATAATTCTACATGACCTCTCCAGAAAAAAGTCCTATTATGACCTATTGAAATACATATAAAATGCAATGACCTCACTTGGCTTTAAAACTAATCTATCATGTCCCAACGCATAATGCAAATTAATATACAACATTTCCAAAATCAATACATACATATAAAAAGAGTCACATTCCTCCATCTCATCCAAACGTAAAAACACCAGTCCACTATCCACAATCCTTTACAAGGAACGCACTTTAATTTTATCAAGTTACAGTCCATGAAATATAGTTAAAATTAAAAGTTCATAACTTACAACATTATACAAATTAAACTAAAATTTTACAAAATAGTCAAGATTATATTTATAAAATATTAAAGTTCAATAACAAAAGATAACAAAATATAAATCTCCAATCCCGTCTAAACTTGTAGTGGATTGTCGTCCACCACTTCTTTCCCGTGTCCTAAAAATATTAAAGTAATGGGGTGAGCCAACCGCTCAGTAGGAAGTGTCTAAGACACACTTCTTATGACCCCGTGAACCCACATAAGGAATAGAATATCAGTGAAAAGGATCATGCTTTGGGAAGCAAGTAAAACAGTAATAATATCAACAAATATATATACAAGTCATTCGACTACCAAATGTGCAATATATGCCAATGATATGTTATGCCATAAAATGTCGCTCCCCATTTTTGAAATAATATTGTTTCACCTTTCTAAACCGTTAGTGCAATTCGACCTAAGGCGACTCTAAGGCGTCACGAGAGGAAGATTGGCTAATCATCAACGACCATAAGGCAACTCCAAGGCGTCGTATCTGGCCTAGATAGCTCAACCACGCTATGGTCTCTCCCTAGTCCCCTCTAGACCACACTAACACCGCGGACCACTGGGCGACTCCTAGGTGTCCGGTTTTCGTAAACACTTTTCTAAAATATTTTTCTTAAAACAATTTCATTCGTTTTTAAAACACTTTCCCATTTTTTCTTTCCCAATGAATGCATGAATGCTTCATGCTTCTAAATGTCAATTCAATACTAAAATTTTCACACATTCCATCTACATCATCATGACATTCTTGATAGGGAGCTCTAAACATTTATTTCCATAATTATAATATAAATTTTCATAGCAATTAAAATCAGAAACATACAACATACCAACACTAAACATGGTTCTTTACCAAAATGAAAATCATCATACTAATAAGCCCAATTAACACATAGCACACATTTATCACCTTAAATATAAATAACCCTAACAAACACAATCAAAATAATTAAAATTAAGCATGCTTAAAGTCAAATTAAAGGGGAAAATTCACAAGAAATCCAAGAGATACTGGATTAGAGCATCCCTACCTCAAATTGGTGAAAAAAACCCTAAAAATGACCAAATTTTGAATTCCCAATTGGTGACCAAACGGAGATTGACTCCGATCAAAATGACGGCCTCGTCGCGCTCGTCGACTTTGCCTTCAGTGGCAAAGTCAAATTCTTAGTAGTGAAAGAGATATCAAGCTTTGAAATTTCAAAAAAAGAAAAGAAAATAGAATTACAGAGTGGGGAGAGAGAAGACGCAGCAGAGAGAAAAGAAACTGAGGGTCTGTAATGACCCCTTGGGTCTTATGTGATGGTTAAAGTGATGGTGGGTCCCAAAAAATAAAATCTCTCTTTTAAATAATTATATACACACACACACACACACAACCACATTAAACATAAAACCATGTAATTATGCACAGAATAACAGTGCATTAAATGCAATGGTCCTGAAAAATAATACCGGTGCACCACAAATCCGGTTACGGGTCCCACCTCGGACCTCCCGGCCCGAAAAAGAAAAAATGTTGAAATGGTAATCAATGCATTCCAAAAGCCCTGAATTCAAAGAAATGTCCTAATCAACAAGCTGACACACTTTAAGGTGTTCGATACGCAAAACAAGAAAAGACAAAAATACCCTCGTAAAACAGAAAAATTTTTAAAAATGAAAAATAACAAAAATCATAAGCATTACACAACCTTAACCCTAAGTTGGGTTGGGTTGGGCTGACCCGATATCAAAAAATCTTAACTCTGATATTAACCTAACCCGAACGTGTTCGGGCCGAATGGGCTGACCCATTTTTTTTTTTACTTACTTACTTCCTTGCCAACAAATATGCAAATTATTCCTTTTCTTGATTTGAAACATTAATTTTTTAAGATATTCAATTATTAATTTGTATATTTTTTCAACTCTTTTATGAAAGAAAAAAAAAAATAAAAAAAAAACTTACCTTATTTTATCTTAAATATAAAAGTAAAAAAACTTTTTCTTTTTTATTTCTTGTTAAATAAATTTTTATTTTTAAATTACTCCAAATAAAACCCTAAATTCAGCGTACAATCCTTAACAGAAGCCGCCGCTAACGGAAACGCGACTCAAAGAGTTCGCGACTATTATACTTCTTTTCCGGCCACGTATTTTCAGTCGCTGCGAATAGGAGCGACTGCTGCTTTTTCTCCGATCAACCAGATCACCAGAGCGCGACCTGGCGTGCGTCTTGGACGGCGGCACAAAATGGCCATCAGGGAACACCATGGTCGCCGGTAGAGACCAACCGCTATTCCCAAAAGGTGACAGCTCGTCGGCAATTCCTTCTCAGAGAAGGTTGCCTCTGCTGAAGTGGCGGAAGCTGGGGTTATTAGAGAATCTCTCAAGCTCCGTGATCGGGGTCACTCCAAAGGGTGGTACAGAGGGTCACTCCAAAGGGTGGTATAGAGGGGGATTGGTTGGATGAGAGGGACTTTAATTCAGTTGCTGGTCTTTATGAGGAGAGAGGATGCGCCGATCCTGTTTCTCTCTTTACTAATTTCTCTTTTCAATCATATATAGATATACAAACACATATATAAATATCACAGACTAGGTTTTACAGTAAATGATTTCAGATACATATAGACCTAAAAAAACCAAAAAAAAAAAAAAAAAAGGGCTGTTTTTTGGGTTTTGGGTTAGGTTCGGGTTGAGCCCGAGCCCAACCCGATCACACCTGGGCTTTGAAAACTCTCAACTCGATTTGTTAATTTAAAAATTTAAGACTTCGTTTGGATATACAGAAAAGAAAAGAGATAACATTAGTTATCAGAGAATGAAATCATATAATTTATCTTCATGTTTAGATTAATAGAAGAAAAAACAAAGGAACGAAAAATATTAGAAAATGAAATCATATAATTTATCTTCATGTTTAGATTAATAGAAGAAAAAACAAAGGAATGAAAAATATTCTTATTTGGATAAGGAAAAAGAAAGGAAAGTATAATATCTAATCTAAATAAAATAACTTGTTTCAAAGCTTGAATGAGCTCTAACACTTTTGTTCTTATCAAGGTGGAGCAGGACAACCATCTTCATGTATTGTTTCTTCAATGTAGCCTTGGTTGCAGATGGTTCCAATCCATGAATCAAGTAAAAATCGATTTCTCCATTAACTAAGTGCAGAAGCAAATATGGAAAAGAAAAATAAAAGAAGGAACATTGGTTCTGACTTTCAACAGCTGGAGAGGGAGAGAGAGAGAGAGAGAGAACACAGTTTTAGCACAAATGGCATGATTCCATGACCCAAGATTACAACTAAGTTTTAAGTGTTAGTTAACTTAATTAGGATTTCCTTTTAATATATCTATATTTTTTTAGGTAAGTTAGAAAAAAAAAAAAAAAGGAGGAGGAGGGCAAGTCATTCCTTTTAATATTGTATTTATAGATGCTCCAGTTGTTTTGCAGAAAGTAAAACAATGAATGGACGAGAAGGAACAGGAGAAGAGACAGGCACTAGAGAAGAGGAGCTAAAGAAGCTGCTAATTTGATTTGCCCTAATATTGTTATTGACCTAGGACTTCAATGTAATATAAATTTTGTGTATAAAATTTTGAGGGCTAATTTTGTCTTTAATAAAAAATTTACTTTAAGATGTTCTTTCCCCTTAAAATCTTGTCAAGATTTGAGGGATTTAGTTGGAGGGATTTGGAAGAATTTAGTTGGAGGAATAAGCTATCTCTCCAAATCCTTTCTTTTCTATTCTATTATCTTTATCCAAATACACTAGTCACTATCGTTCTCTTTCTTTTCTCTCAAAATTTCTCTAAATCTCCAATCCAAACAATGCTTAAGTTTCAAAATTTTCGGGTTGGTTTCGGGTTGGGCTAACTGGGTTAGCCCGCCCAAATGCACCCCTAAACTTTATACACCGTTTATATACGTGCGCTTAGGGATGGTAATGGGGCGGGTTTTCCATTCCCTATCCCTGCCCCCATTTAATTTTGTTGTCCCCAAAACCGCCCCAAAACCGGTTAATTTTTTGCCTCTAATCCCCATAACCGGCCCCATCCCCCGCCCCATAACCGATTATATTTTTAGGGCAACTCATGTTAGATTATATTTTTAGGGCAACTCATGTTAGCCTCCCCAGTCACCTCCGTCTCTATTCTCTTTCTCAACTCTGAACATGCCCTCTCTCTCTCTCTCTCCCTCTCTTTGTGCAACTGCAAACTACAAAAATTTACAAGAATCAGAAGGTCAAAACCCATATATTTCAGTTAATCTATTGTCTACCAGAATCAAAAGTTCAAAACCCATATCGGCATATCATTTCAGCCACCAACTCGCCGCCTTGCCGACTCACCCACCAACTCGCCCTTGATAATTGCATTGTAGGGCTCTCTCGAAAATTTGGTATGTTCCATAAGTTTATGGAATACTGGAAAAAAAGATTAGGGAACAACTGGAGTTTAAAAATTAATTTTGAATATTTATGCAACAAAAGTCTTGAAAATAAATATCATACAAGTTGTTCAAAGCGTGATTAATTTACTAATCATACTACAATCCAACCAAATTTACTCAAGTTGACACAGATTACTCAAACAATGCAAAAACCAAATTCAGATTTTCTCTTTGAATTTTTTTTTTTTTTTTACTACATCAGATTTAAACTCATAAAAAAAAACAAAATAAATAAAAAACATATATAGAAGGTAACAGAGTTGGGGTGGCTCAAATTTGCCTTTTGATCAGACATTGTGCCATACCGCAATGGCTGTAACAACAGTTGCCCAGTGAAAGAAATAAACAATCTTTCACAGACCCTCTGCGTTGCCTCGCCAATATACGATCTAGCCTCCGATTTATACAAATACATAATCATCACAGCCTCACCATAAAGTTTTAAAGAGAGAGAAAACTCAACTCTGGTTTGACTCGATCCGATCTCGACTCACCCACCAACTCACCGCCTCCCAAACTCACCCAACAGCCTCCAGATTCACAGTCAAACCAACCAAGAAGTTTGGACATCACAATTCCTGGCTCGACGACAGCGAACTCACCCAACAGCCTCCAGACCTCGTCCCCAACCACACTCTCCAATGACTCATCCGAATCTGATCTAGTCTGACCTCCTCCCCAAAATGAAATAGTGGATGTATTCTGGGTTTGAGAGAGAGCTCAGAGAGAGACACGGCTGCAGCAATGAAGTGTAGGGTTTGAAACTGAAGGGGTTTCCAATATATATATATATATATATATAGTGAAGGTTAATTTGATAAATATATTAAAATGACAGGATAAATTAGTAATTTAATACATTAGACGGGACGGCTATGGGGCAGGTATCTTAGTCCCCCGCCACCGTCCCGCAACCAGCCAACGAGTTGGGGATTTTTGCCACCCCCACGTGCGCTCTCAGAACTCCATCTCTTTGGTTACTCAAAATCAACCCAATTCTCCGAAAAAAAAAAAAATCAACCCAACCGGCGCCACCACTCCCGGTGCATCTCTCCGGTAAGTTGTTTTCTCCTCGTGTTTGTACTCTCTGTGATATCTCATGCCTACTTCTACAGATAAGAAAGTTCGGGCATTAAATATGTGTTTCTTTCTGTAGATATAGTAGATCTGTATAATTGTTGCTTGAATCTCGGTACGGTATCTTCATTAGTTTGAATTTAGTTTCTATATTTCAATTTCTATTCGAGTTACTTACAATTGCCGGATCTGTAAACCCTAGTTATTTTCAATTCAACCCTTTACGGTAGTTCCGTTGATTTGTAGTTTGATTATTTGATCAATGATGGGTGGGGAGGGGTGGGTTAAGTTAAACTGGGACGGAGGAGAAGGGTGGCTCCCCAAAAACAGCCAGTTGCCATAAACAATTTTTGGGTGTAAGATCTTACTGTATTTGTTAATTATTCTACTAATCGACAACCAATAATCTCTCTCTAGTTGCCGAAAATATGGTGAAGCCCTCTGCCAATTCGCGGAGCAAGAGAGCAGCTATGAAGGCCACCACTGAAGAAGATCCAGCGCGTAAACGGTATGTGCCATTCGGATCGCTTTTTATTCACAGCTGCTATTTTATTATTTTTTTTATAAGTATATTCCGTGCCTAAATAATTTTGCATATAATTGCTCTCTGTGGCCCCTTCAAATACTTATCCCTCAGTTTCATTCCAAAATGATATCTTTGTATAGTATTTCTGTCCCTCAATTGGCCGTTAAGAAAACATAGGAACAAAGAGAAGAACGTGCCTTTCACATCACTATTGAGAAAACAACAGTGGAAAAAAGAGAAGAATGTATCATTCACATCACTGAGACAACCGGGGGTAAATTGTATGTGCCATTTGCATCACTTTTATTCACAGGTTCTTTATATTCCATGCCTAAATAATTTTACATATATTTGTTCTCTGTGGCCCTATTGCACTGCTTCAAATACTTAGCCCTAAGTTTCATTCCGAAATGATATCTTTGTATTGTTTTTGTTTCCCTTAATTGGTCGTTGAGAGAACAGAGAGAAATGTTACTTGGTAATCAACTTTGAAATACAACTCAACCAATTCGACCTGTTCTATTCTTAGTGGAGGCTCTATAAAATATTTTCTTTGAGTTTGACCTAATCTCCACTACCTACTACTTTCCTGCAGCCAAGCAATACATAACATAATGGCAATCACTATTTATATTATGAGTTTTTTTTAAGTTTCAATGTTCATTTGTAATAATTATTCAAGAATGGCCTGGATTTATTACTAAAATTAATTGTGTTTTTTGGAAGCATGGGTGCCCCTCTTTGGAAAGTAGTACAATTAATTTAAAATTTGAAGTAAATACTACTAACATGATTTGTGATTCCAATTCTGAGGCGTGGATTCCATGCTGCTAACATAAATATATTTCTTCACAATCTAGGCTACTTGAATTTATTTAAAGTACTTGCATCATCACCAGTGGCCAACACAAGTGATATATGTGAGAAATTAAAAACAAGGTGCAAATTTTACTCTCTATTCTTCTTTTGACGTGCTTGTTTCCTGTGCTGTATTAATCATTGCTGTTTATAATTTTGAGTGGTTTGTATCTATCATCTTTTGTAGGTTTATTCCTGACGCTTCGGAATCGAGAGAGAAGGTGATGAAGATGAGATCTTAGATCCGAGAAGAGAGAGAGAGAGATTCGACGCTTGGGATGGTTGCCAGAGTCTTGCCGAAGGTGGAGAAGAGTTGGGATGCAGCGGCGAAGGGTGAAACGAGGGTTTGAGATCGATTCTTGTGGAATCGATCGAATGACCCTAAATCGATTTTTAAACACATTCCCTTGCCAGTTCAATTGATCGAACTGAATCCTCAGATCGATCGAACTGACATCGATCTCTCCTCTAAAGTGACAAAATATTTTTTGGAATTTTTGAAAAATAAAAATAAATAAAATAAAAGTATTTTTAGGATTTTTTTTTTTTTTTTTTTTTTTTTTGAAATGAAGAATTTAAAACAAAGTCAAAACAAAGTCAAAATTTAAAGTCAAAGAACAAAGATCGATCGATCGAGAATGCATAGATTTGAAGAAATGTTTGATCGATGGGACAGAGAGGCTTTTAGATGCAGGTTGATGCAGGTTCAAAATTTTTCTAAGTGTTGGAACTGCAGATCGATCCAAGATAAAGTGGGATCGATCGAAGAACTAAAGATCGATCTAGGAACAAGTTCAAACGATGGGACAGAGAGCTGAAATATGCAGGTTTTGTTCGAACGATTGGACAGAGAGTGATTTGGATGCAGGTTTGATGCAGGTGGGAAGTTCAATCGATCGAACTCATTTTAAGATCGATCGAACTTATGCAAAATGCTTAATTTCAACGTAAAAATGCATGCAATCCTAATCACAGTTCCTAGCAATGCATATGAACCCAAAGCCAATATCTAGACTTCACAAGAAATGAAATTAAAGATAGAAATGAGGGAGGAATAGGGTTTTGACACCCTACGAAATGCTTTTGTTAGTCTTTAACGTCTCTAGCAAGACGTTGGGCTCTTTTAGCCCTGATCAAACATCTTGTAATGCATCCCCTCCTTGTTGGGGTGATAAGTGCTTCGAACTCCACCCAACAAATGGTTCTTTAAGGAACTTGTTGGATTAAGCTCAAAAGACGTTTTCGGTCCTTGGTCAATGCAATCTTTGGGCTTCCATGCCCTTTCACAATAAGAATTTGAAACAATTTTCTTAGAATGTAGGGTTGAAGATGAATCTTTTGAAACTTTGGTTTCACTCAAAAACTCTATTCCTTCACTTTTAAGGTCATGACATTTTTCTACAACATTAACCTCTTCATGCTTATCAATTGAGTTGGGGGTTGGATTGAAAATATTCAACTTCACCTTCATGTGGCCAAATGAGATTTTCATTATCCCCGTCCTACAATTGATGTTGGCATTCGTGGTTGCCAAGAAAGGATGGCCAAGGATAACGGGAATTTGGCTCTTAAGATTCAGGACCGGTTCCATGTCAATGACAACGAAATCAACGGGAAAGAAGAATTTATCAATTTTAATCAAGACATCTTCAGTGATACCCCTAGGCTTTTTGATTTATCGGTCGGCAAGTTGTAAAACCACCGACGTCAGTTTCAAGTCTCCTAAGCCTAATTTGACATATACCAAGTATGGAAGAAGGTTAACACTTGCTCTTAGGTCAAGAGAGCCCGATTCATGATAAGATCACCAATGATGCATGAAGTGGTAGGTGAACCAGGGTCCTTAAACTTTGGAAGAGTGTTATGCTGCAAAATTGAGCTTACTTGCTCAGTTAAGACCACTTTTCTATTTGCTTGGCTTTTATTCTTCCTATTTTGGGTGCATAAATCTTTTAAGAACTTGGCATAAGCCGGAATTTACTTGATTGCATCCAAAAGCGGAAGATTAACTTTCACTTACCTAAACACATCCATAATCTCATTTGCTTTGATCTTTTGCTTGTCAATTGAAATGGATCCTTTTAAAACATCTGATAAGCGCCGAATATTGTATATTCAAGCGCCCTAAATTGCATTAGTAAAGTCCGTTGTATGTTAATTTATGTAGATTATCTTCATTTCTATGTTTTTATGCATTTTCAGGTTCCTTGGCCCAAAAGGAGCAAAAATAAGGTGTTGTGGATTTTTGATCAACAATGTGCTCAAAAGCTGAATTTCAGGCAGCAGTGGAACTCGATTTTGATTGCCACTTCTGACCCAGAAAGCTCGAGATCTGGACTTCCATTATAAAATGGAATATTTAGAGCTCTGCATTAGCTTTCTAAATCTTCAAACGGTTTGTCATTCGGAGCTCGGAGCAGAGAGTTATGGCCTTGTTACCAGAGGTACACAGAACTGCCTAGCAGCAATGAAATTCTGCCTTGATCTTCATTTTCGACCAACCATCCTTGAGAATTGGATCTCCATCAAAACATGAGGTATTTAAAGCTCTGAATTAGCTCTCCAAATCTTCAAACGGTTTGTCATTCAGAGTTCGGAGCGCAAAGTTATGGCCATTTCATCAAAGTAGGTCCGGGCGGAGCAAATGGAGAATAGGCATTCTGCCCAATTTTCGAGTGCTCGAGGCCCAAATTCGAGCACTCGAATTTAGGGCAGTTTGTCTCCGAAAAATCACTATTTCAGCCACTTGTTTCTTGGTTCCTTCATTTTCTGATTTCCTTCTTGATGAGGTGGTTGGAGATGTTCCTAGGAGGGGGGGGGGAGAGAGAGAGCCTAGTTTGGTGGTAGATAAGAGGGATAAGAGCCACACATCTCCTAAGCTAGTTTTGATCAGATTTTGGGGAGAGAAGAGAGCAAGGAGATAGAGTTCTTCAAGCTTGAAGAAGGGAGCACGAAAATGGAAGAGGTCTTCAAGCTTCTTCCTTCTTCCATTGCTCCTATGGGTAACTAAATCTTCTCTAGGGAGGTGATGAAGCCCCTCCCTTGTAAGCATGTTCTAGTGTAGATTTTACTTTTGGGATTTCAATGTATTATTGTTGGTGATTTTATGATCTAGAGTATCATATGTGTTGTAATGAATTCTAATGTCTATACATGATTATTTTGAGCTATTCATCTTGTCTTAGATGGTTTCTCTTCCTAATCATATTGCTTGCATTTCCATAGTGACAATGGAAGTTAGATCATGGAATGGTTTTAATGGCATGGAGTTTGAGAACTTTGATAAATCATTGCTTAGGATGCCCTTTGATGGTTTATACTTGATTCTTAACTTTGTGTGCTCTCATCATTTAATTAAGGGCTTGATAATCTTTGGCTTAGGGAGCATGTTAAAGACTACACCTTAGTTTAGGTAGTTCAAGCATGTGAATCTTTGATGGATTATTCTTGTTTTTGATTTAATGAACCTCTTGAGGATAGTATAGCAACCAAGGGTTGTTATGTGTCATGACCATCATTTATGTTGATTTTCCCAATTTAATCTCAATCTAGAATGTGTATAGGGTTGGAGCGGATTCATTTCCCTAGTTTTTCTCTACTTGTATTTCATCTCTTTTTAATTCTTGCAAGTTTCTAATTTATGCAATTTCAATATTCTTAGCTTAAGTGACAAACAACAAAACCTTTATAAACCCTTCATCATTCTAGAAAGATTCTAGACACTAAGGTTGCCGTAAGACTAACGCAGTCCTAGTGGTTCGACTTACCCAACCAATAGCCCTATTTTACAATGATTCGTGCTATTGCGAAGGTTGATGTATAGTTGATCAACCGATCAATTTTTGGCGCCGTTGCCGGGGACTGCAAACGGTTTAGCGACCAAAGTTCTAGGGTTAATTTTAGTTTGATTGTGAATATTGTGTCTTGTGAATACTCCTTGTGTATTTTTGATCATCTTTGTGTTTGTGAGATTCTAGGGACTCGAAACTCGCCGTGGGAACGCTAGCAAATTGTAAGTCTAGAGGCCCCCAGGTAAGTCTTGTGACTTCTAGTTTCGCATTGTGAATATTGTGTATGTGTTTAATTTAGCTTATGAAGCCCTTGTCGAGGCTATTTTTGTTTCACTATATTGCAAAGCATCGGTCCTTGTCGTGGCCATTTATTTCCTATCTTGTTGATAATTGAGGAGAAATGGATCATTGTATGTGGAGTTGATGATAAAGAATTGTTGTGTTGATTATGTTGTGTGTTGTTGATATTTAAGTCCTAGATGGAGGGTAGTTATCTTCCAACTCAATTCTACACACCACATGAGTTTTGTGCATTTTGCTCTAGTCATACACATCATACAAGAGAATGTCTTCCAACGAGACAATTCTCGGACTTCTATCTAGAGCAACCAAATGAAAATTTCTTTGAACCGGGTAGTGATCCATACTTCAATGTTTATAACTCGGGTTGGGGAGACCAACAAAACTTCTTGTGGCATGACATAGGAAATTCAACCCCACAATCTCATATGCAACCTTTTCAACCCAATTATCATTCTTTCCCGCCCTCTTCTCCTTGTCCACCGTCTTCATTGGATGAATTTATTGCTGCCAATGAACAAATGATGGAGTCTTTCCACACGCAAATGATGGAGTCCAATAAGCAAATGTTGGATGACATTGTTGGCATGCAATCCACTACTCATTCTCATTCCCAATCTAGAGTAGAGTTAGATGACCAAATAGCTCAAATTCAACAAATGGTTGATGCTCTAAATCATGAAAATGAAGAAGAATTTTCCATTGAACTCGTGGCCAATCCAAAAGAAAATTCTATGAATGATGAGATTACTCCTAGTAACTTTCATCATGAGAATGATCAAGTGGTCATCACATATGAAAATGATGAAATGGTGGTTGAAGATCAAGTTGTTGCCACGCATCAAAATGAAGTAATTGTGGTTCAAAATAAGGAAAATAATGATGATGAGATTGTATCCTATAAAAATCCAGCACAACCCCTACATAATCCCTTGCTTGATGCACCTCCTTTAATGGAGGATCCTCTAAAAACATGCTTAGCTCATTTTAATTATGCGGATTTTGATGTTGCCAATTCCATTTGGGAGGTGAATTCTTTGCTTGATATTCCTCCACCTATTCACTCTCTTCCTTGGGCAACATCAAATGTATCACTCTCTTGGGAGCTTGCATCTCATCCCATTCCCTCACTTGAGTTGTCTCAAGTTGTTGAGCCCGAACCGCCGGATAAGTGTGAGGAGGATGTTGAAATTTTGAAAGATAAGTTGTCGAGCATTCCCGTGCTCAATATGACCCTTCAAAAGCCTTGGCTAGGTGCACCCTCACCTACTCCATCTTCCTATAATCCAAATAAGCCCCATAATCCAAAGTTCTTCATTGAGGATGAAGAATGGGTTGAGGTCTTTCCGTTACCTCTTTTCCACTTTTGTCTTCAAAGTCTTCCTCCGCTTTTAAAAGAATTATCCTATCTGGGGAAATATGACTCTCTAGAGAGACATGGTATAGGGTAAGGAGGACCAACTTGATCTCGGTGCGTCTAGCTATCGACGCTAAATTTAGCACTCATAGGAAGCAATTCTTTCAATTTCCAAGCCTTCTCAAATTGCTCGTGCCTTGAAATTTTCTGGGAAATGGTTTTGAAAAGCCAAAAATTTGATTTTTCTGAAATGGTCTTCAGTTGTGTTCCGCAATTTTAGACCGGCTTCTTAGACCTTCTCAACTCTTGTTTTCATTCCCGGAAGTTTCCGGCTCTATCAGGCAATTTTCTCGGACTTTCGACATGGCACTCACATGCATAGCCTCTTCTCTTCCTACATTGTTGGATCATAATTCCTCAAAATCATCCATACATTGCATTGAAGTTGCAAAAAGTTGAAAAGTTTCTTAAATGCATTCTTGCAGAAGAGAGTAGTTGCAAGGTCTCAAAGTTTTCCCAAATTTCATTCATCCATTCATTGGCAGAAAATTGCACAGTTTGAAAAAATTTCTAAATTTTCTATGCATTGCAATGAAGTGTAAAGTTTGACAATTTTCCCTTCTTGCATTAGAATGGATTGACGTTCAAAAGTTTGAAAATTGTCCATGCATTAGAACGAAGTTGAAAAGTTTTCAAAATTTTCCATCCATGCATTACATTGGAATGAATTTGCAAAGTTTTAGAAAAAATTTCAGAAATTTAATTCATGCATTGTGTGATGTTGCAAAGGTTCAAAAAATTTTCCTACATTCATCCATGCATTTGAAGAGACCAAATTCCATCCATGCATTTGAGATGAAGTGCAAAGTTTAAATATTTTCCCATGCATTGGCTTGCAATTTTTCTTCCATCCTTAAAAAAATAATAAATAAAAAATAAAAAGAATATATAAATAAATAAATAAGAAAAAATAAAAAATAAAAACCATGAGCTCATTCATCCATGAATGCATGCATGCATTGCATTCATGCATCATCACCTATGTAGTCAACTTCCTTCATGCAATTTGAGTTCATGCATTCTTTCATCCATTCAATCTGCTAGAAAACCTCATGCAAGCTTTTAAGCTTCAAATTTTGCAGCCTTTGCCTTCATGTTTCATGCAGCCATGCATTCAATTTGCATTCATTCATCCATGCCTTCTAGTTCGAGTGCTAGCTGCTTTGCCTCCAATATTGCATGTTCCCATGTTGCAATTATCAACAATCCATGCATTCCTTCATGCATTCATCCATGCATTCAGCCATGAAAATTTCATCCAACCTTTCAGCCCCAAGCACCCTCTGCCTTAATTTCGAGCAATCTCAGCTCCCTTTGGAGTGCTCGTTGATGCCCTTCAAATTCAGCCCTTCATGTGCAGCTACTGTCTCCATTTCAAGCACTTGAATTCCAATTTCGAGTGCTCGAACCTCCATCCCAAACATCCCAAGCACACTGCCTCACATTCGAGCACTTGAAGGCCAATCCAGAGTGCTCGAAACTTCTACAAAAACAATTCCGAGGCTCTGCTTGTTTTTGGAGCACTCGAAGCTAAATTTAGAGTGCTCGAACTCACCTTCTCTATCTCATTAACCCACTTCCAGCTTCATCTTCCTCTCTCTCTTAAACCACACCACCCCAACATTCCAAACCCACAACCCAACACCACCATGCTCGGGCACCACTCCTGCACAGCACCATGCAATCTCCACCCTCTCGGCACTTCCAATAATTAACCAAAAACCCACAACCAACTCCACAACCTGCATACCCAATGCTCAACCAAGCACCCTTCCAACCTCTCGGTTCCCATCAAGTATGCATGCTAACCTCACCACCACCATCAACCCAAACCTCACCTTCTCTCACTCGGCTCAACCTCTCCACAACTCATCAACGTCACAACCCCTCCACCAAACTAACCTTCCTCTCTCTCTCAACCCACCACGCAGCCCATGCACAACCATGCAAACCCTAACCACAACAGCCGAGCCCACTGCCGGATTTTTGAGCACTCGAAGACCCACTTCGAGTGCTCGAACCAAGCTCCACCTCCTCTCTTTTAAACCCACTTCATTTCATCTCTTCCTTCACTTCATCCCCACTCTCGGAGCCAACTCCTCACTCACCCACCACCTCGGCTCCCAACTCACCCAACCCACCCCATGAACACCACACCCCAGCCATGTAATAATCCAACCTCCTCCTACCTCCCCCACCTTACCACCATCATCAAACCACCCTCAAACCCACACCCCCATCACCCACAAACCTTCTCTCTCTCCACCCGAGCCATGCCTCCATGCCAACCAAAAAAAAAAAAAAGAAAAAGAAAAACATATACTTTTACTTGTGTATAGTAATTGTGTTTTGACAGGTCTTCCTGTCCAAGTTTGGGGGACGTTTTTGCGCACTCACATAGCTGAACATCTACGTCGTCGTCACTCCACTTGGTATTATTGTTCTTTTCCCCCCCCCCCCTTTTTTTTTTTTTTTTTTTGCTCTTATTTTTGGTATGCTTGTCTTCACACCTTGAGGACAATGTGTCATTCAAGTTTGGGGGTGCATTTATGCATTTTTGGTTTCATAATTTTTGCTAAGCAATGATAGTATAACTTGACACTTGTCGGAGATGAAACATATGTCTAATACTTTGTGTACAGAAACAATTGACATTTTTGAAAATAAAGAAAAATTTGAGTTGAAATGATTATGTGGATTCAAATTAGTCTGTATAAATGTCTCAATTAGATTCTCGCTGGATTTGACACTCTTTTAAGCTTCACAATGCACAGATGCACAGTAGAAACTTAACTGTGAGGCATGCAACTTGATTGACCTTGACCTTGGCCTAATTAATCTGATTTGATGAACCTGATAGATGGAACCTTTGGCATGTATTTTGAAAAAAAAAATAAAAAAATAAAAAATAAAAAAATAAAAAAAAAACTGAGAAAAAAAGAAAATAATGACCGGTTAACGTTCGTAGCCTTTCCAACTTGAGCTATTAAGCCCTTTGGAGTGTCTCTACACTTAACAACCTAAAGCCATCTGGTTTGGGAGCTGTTGGCCTAACGCTTGCTACATAGGTTGGTTAGAAAGCTTAAGGGACTTCAGCATTACACAACCATTCTATGTTTCGCTTATGAGTTACAATAAATTGTCAACAAGAAACAAAAGTTGTCTTGTAAGTAAAATCATGCCTTAGGGACCTCATTTAAAGGGGAATTCAATGATTTGAAAACTTGTGCTTGGAAATTGGAAAAGAAAGTAAAAGCCGCATGTTGAGAATCCAATCCACTTTCACTGAAGTTAGAGTTGATTTCCATTTAAGAGATGACAATTGAGTTATTTATATGGACTATGATGTTGATACATGCATGTTGAAATGTGTTTAGTATCAATGCTTCATATATGCAAGGTAGTCTTCCCAATGACCCCATCTCCAGCTCTTTTTCTATTTCAAGTTATTTTTGAGCTATGTATATATCTCATTTTACCATTGATGATATTTTTGTAGTAGCATGCCCATGGTTGTTTTTTCATTGAGTTTTTCATTGTAGTTTTGCTAAAGGACTAGCAAAATGTAAGTTTGGGGGTGTGATAAACGCCAAATATTGTATATTCAAGCGCCCTAAATTGCATTAGTAAAGTCCGTTGTATGTTAATTTATGTAGATTATCTTCATTTCTATATTTTTATGCATTTTCAGGTTCCTTGGCCCAAAAGGAGCAAAAATAAGGTGTTGTGGATTTTTTATCAACAATGTGCTCAAAAGCTGAATTTCAGGCAGCAGTGGAACTCGATTTTGATTACCACTTTTGACCCAGAAAGCTCGAGATCTGGACTTCCATTATAAAATGGCATATTTAGAGCTCTGAATTAGCTTTCTAAATCTTCAAACGGTTTGTCATTCGGAGCTCGGAGCAGAGAGTTATGGTCTTGTTACCAGAGGTGCACAGAACTGCCTGGCAGCAATGAAATTCTGCCTTGATCTTCATTTTCGACCAACCATCCTTGAGAATTGGATCTCCACCAAAACATGAAGTATTTAAAGCTCTGAATTAGCTCTCCAAATCTTCAAACGGTTTGTCATTCGGAGTTTGGAGCGCAAAGTTATGGCCATTTCATCAAAGTAGGTCCGGGCGGAGCAAATGGAGAATAGGCATTCTGCCCAATTTTCGAGTGCTCGAGGCCCAAATTCGAGCACTCGAATTTAGGGCAGTTTGTCTCCGAAAAATCACTATTTCAGCCACTTGTTTCTTGGTTCCTTCATTTTCTGATTTCCTTCTTGATGAGGTGGTTGGAGATGTTCCTAGGGGGGGGGGGGAGAGAGAGAGCCTAGTTTGGTGGTAGATAAGAGGGATAAGAGCCACACATCTCCTAAGCTAGTTTTGATCAGATTTTGGGAAGAGAAGGGAGCAAGGAGATAGAGTTCTTCAAGCTTGAAGAAGGGAGCACGAAAATTGAGGAGGTCTTCAAGCTTCTTCCTTCTTCCATTGCTCCTATGGGTAACTAAATCTTCTCTAGGGAGGTGATGAAGCCCCTCCCTTGTAAGCATGTTCTAGTGTAGATTTTACTTTTGGGATTTCAATGTATTATTGTTGGTGATTTTATGATCTAGAGCATCATATGTGTTGTAATGAATTCTAATGTCTATACATGATTATTTTGAGCTATTCATCTTGTCTTAGATGGTTTCTCTTCCTAATCATATTGCTTGCATTTCCATAGTGACAATGGAAGTTAGATCATGGAATGGTTTTAATGGCATGGAGTTTGAGAACTTTGATAAATCATTGCTTAGGATGCCCTTTGATGGTTTATACTTGATTCTTAACTTTGTGTGCTCTCATCATTTAATTAAGGGCTTGATAATCTTTGGCTTAGGGAGCATGTTGAAGACTACACCCTAGTTTAGGTAGTTCAAGCATGTGAATCTTTGATGGATTATTCTTGTTTTTGATTTAATGAACCTCTTGAGGATAGTATAGCAACCAAGAGTTGTTATGTGTCATGACCATCATTTATGTTGATTTTCCCAATTTAATCTCAATCTAGAATGTGTATAGGGTTGGAGCGGATTCATTTCCCTAGTTTTTCTCTACTTGTATTTTATCTCTTTTTAATTCTTGCAAGTTTCTAATTTATGCAATTTCAATATTCTTAGCTTAAGTGACAAACAACAAAACCTTTATAAACCCTTCATCATTCTAGAAAGATTCTAGACACTAAGGTTGCCATACGACTAGCGCAGTCCCAGTGGTTCGACTTACCCGACCAATAGCCCTATTTTACAATGATTCGTGCTATTGCGAAGGTTGATGTATAGTTGATCAACCGATCAGCATCCGGAAATGGAGTTTTTGGTTAAAAAACCATTTCAAAAATTTTCTTTGAAGTCTCTTCAACGCAAGAAATTTTGAAATCATGTTGCAAATCTTTCTTTTCAAAATCACTTTTCAACACATTTTCATTTGAAAGATCATGCATATGCAATGAAGGAGGAATATGATATGAAACGGGACGGGTGTCAACTTGTGGTTGCACCGGTTCACTCTCTTCATTGGACATACCCACTTGATTGTCCATAATCTTTCCGCTTCTCAAGGTTGTCACCGCATTGACATGCTCTATTGTGTGACCTTCCGATGAGGAATGAGTCTCCACAACACATTGTTTCTTTTGTAAGCCATTCAAAAGCATTTTCCCTTTCTCTCTAGCATTCAAAGTACTAGCTATTTGCCCTACTTGGGTTTCTAGCTTAGCAATGGATTGAGAATGAGAATTAAGCAATTGAGTTTTACCCTATAGAGTGCCTAGAGCGGTCAAAACATTCTCTTCAAAAGCGAGACTTCTAACATTTCCTTGGGAATATGATTGATTGGGAAAATGAGAATTTGAAAATTGGTTTCCTTGTGATTGGTATGATGATCTAAAACCTTGGGAACCTTGGCCTTGCATTGGAGGTGGAATGTACTTTCCTTGAAAATCACCTTGGGAAGGGTTTGAGCCCTCCCCTTAGCTTTTCCAAGAGAAGTTCAGGTGATTTCTTCAACTAGGATTATGGTGATTACCATAAGGATTGTTCCCTTGATTCACAAATGTTGCATTTACTTGTTCATGATGCTCACTTTGCACATGTCCATGGGGACAATTGCAAGTAGAATGTAAAACACTTGAACAAGTCATACATGTCTCATTAGATGCATAATAAGAATGGTTAGGGAAGGAAGATACTTGATTTGCCGAGTTTTGGTTAATCAAGAATTGATTAAACCTTTGAGATAATGATTTCATCTCGGCAACAATTTCATTGGAGTGGTTGACTTGATGTAAGCCACCACTCTTTTTACCACTAGAATTTCTACCGTTCTTTGAAGATAAAGTTCGATGCAAAGAATTTTCACTCATGCTCTCATAAAGACGTCACACGTCATCCTCATGCCTATCAATATAAGAGTCACCCATGGAAGCATCAACCATGCCCTTGTAATTATCCGATAAGCTCTCAAAGAAATATTGAACTAATTACCATTTGGGCATGTCATGATGTGGACATTTCCTAAGCAATTCATTAAAGCATTCACATGCCTCATGGAACGTTTCTCCATCCCCGTGTGAAAACTCTCGAATTGAGGTTCTCATGGCATTGGTCTTAGAAACCGAATAGTACTTCTTCAAGAACTCTTGTTGCATTTCTGCCCAAGAAGTTATTGAAAAAGGTCTAAGATTGTTAAACAAATATTTTGCCTTGTTTTTAAGGGTGAATGGAAAAAGTTTAAGCCTTAAGACCTCTTCCGGCATGTCCTTATATCTTACGGTGGAACATACTTCAAGAAACTCATCCAAATGCTTGTAAGGTTCTTCACTCGGAAGTCCATGGTAGTTAGGAAGCATTTGAATGGTTTGTGGTTTGATCTCATAGTGGTGTGCTCTAAATGGTGGCAATTGAATGCATGTGGGTGCATTGTATTCATTAGGCACATAGTGATCTCTTAAAGCAAGGGGAGGATTAACAATTGGAGGTGTAACATGGGCACCTTGATTTCCTTGGATGATAGGTGGTTATGGAGCATACATTGGCCTTGGTATTCCCAATGGAACTTGGCCTTGTTGTTGTGGTTGGTGAATGAATGGTCTTGGCATACCTAATGGTACTTGCATGTTATCATGATGCACATTAAGATGGAGGATACTTTGTTGGTCTATGTGACCAAGGTTCTCCACATGGTCCTCATTGTTTACTTCCATTATAGAAGTAGAATGATCAAAATTACCCCTTCCCCTAGGTGTACAAACAATGGATTCTAAATTCAAATTAAGAGGGACAAGAGTAGGATTTAATGACCTACGACCATGCATGCACAAAAAGACACAACAAGCAACAAGCAATGAACAAACACTTCACATTCACAACAAATCAATCAACAACAAACTTCCTTTACATGCAATGATTATATACTCCCATGCTTTCAAAAATATGCAAAGAACAATAAAATGCCTCCATGCGGGCTCACGATTTATCTAAGAATTGAAATACAAGCCTTCATGCGGGCCGACGATTTAACTAAGGGTTGAGTAAGGAAAAGCTCACAAAGGTCCTTTAGCACTTCAACTCCAATTTTAGCCTTGCAAATTTTTAGATTTTTAGCTTTTTCCTTCTTTTGCTTAGCTCCTTTGTTTGAATACTCCTTTGCTTACTTCCTAGCTTAATACTCCTAGTTAAACAAGAACAAACACAATGAGTAATTAAAAGAAATATAAAAAGTAAAGTAAAGACGCGATCAAAAGAGTACTAATTCCTAATTGATTCCACTAATACGACGTTGCCTTCAATCAATCCCCGGCAACGGCGCCAAAAACTTGGTGTGGTCCCGGGTCATCACTCCCGAAACCCAACAGTTTGTGATACTACCAAAAGATAGTGGTGTAGAGCTATGATGAATGTGGCCAAGTTTTACATTTAGAAATTACCACTACTACCTTTCACTAAAAATATAGTTAGGGCAAGTAAGGATCGTCCCAAGGGATTGGTGGGTCGTACAAAGTTGTGGAATCACAAGTAGGATTAGTAGGTCGAGTGATCAAAATAATGGTTGGTTGGTTGAATTATACTAGATGCAAATTAAACTAAAGTAAACAATAATGCAATAAAGAAAATAAAAGAGAAAGAGAGAGATCTTGGGGTTTAGAGATCACCATTAAGCATACTTTTCTACACCTTTAATGAATGATTAATGAGGGGAAGATATGTGTTGCAATATTTGTGTGTGTGTGTTTGATTGTTTCAATTAGTAAGGATGACCAATTAAGCATATATTGTCTAAGCAACATAGTGAAAAGCACAATATATCAAACTAAGCTATTAATCCTTTCATTAAGCTCACAATCCAAACATATCACAAGGTTAGAGATATATTGTAATACCCCTATTTTTCAAAAGGATAAAATTGGAATTTAAAGTTTATTTTGGTGCATTTTTTTTTAATTGATTTTGTGTCTATTTGCTTAATTGATTTTGTGTTTAATTGTTTTATTTCTATTTTCTGTAATTGTTAATTGTGTATTTGCATTTGCCTTATTTGATTAATTATTCTATTTAATTGGAATTTATTATTTAATTGCATTATTTGCTTTATTTGTATTACTGGATTTAATTAAATCATTATTTGCTTTATTTGTATTATTGGATTTAATTAAATTATCTGAATTGTTGTTATTATTTGTGTGTTCGTAATTTGTTAATATAAAGGTTTAATTATTTAATTACGTTAAATAAGTATGTAATTTACGTTAATAAAGTCTTTAGGGATTTTATAACTGAAACTATTAGAAGTTCTGTAGGTGGAAGCAGACAAAGTTTCTAACGAGGGTTTTATCCTATGGGCCGACGAGGGGTTAATTTAGATTAGGGTTTCTGTCTCGAATTACCATTAGAATTAGGTTTTCTCTGTGCCTATATATATATGGTTATAGTTTGAAGGAAGGGTTGGAAAGCCCTATTCGCGTATCAAAACACAGAGAGATACAAAGTGAGGGTTTGAGAGAAACAGAGCAAGTTTGTGAGGTTTCCGACTGAGGCTTCAAGGTCAGACCTAGGAGAAAGGAAGAGCAGAAGTAGCAGGAGGCTAGACAGTAACTCAGTGTTGCCGGAACAGTGGACACGACGCCGGGATTTCAACTGGAATCATAGGCAAGTTCTTTTCTTCCTCCGTCCCTTTGACTCGTGTTCTGTGCACCTAGGTATGCTCTAGGGTTTTAATGGATCAATAATTGAATTATGCATGTTTTTATATGTCAAATTAATCATATCTTTGTCTTGAATTAGTTATGTGATGATTTCTGAAGGTTTGGTTACAGTAGTAGTTTTCATAAGCATGTTATAATCGGTAAGTGTTAAAGGATTTTAATGCAATTCAGTATGAATAATGAATCTGGATGATACTGGACATACTTGGGACATCTAGGTTCAGGTTTAAAATAAACAGAAAGGGTTGGAAGTAGCCGGAGTCGAGGAAGAAGGTCATAGAATTCACAGACGCAGCACATGGCTCTACCCTCTTGAAGACGACTCTAGGAATTCTTAGAGCCTTCTCTTTTGTTTTTAGAGCCTTCTCCTTTTGCTTTAGAGCTTTCTCCTTCTATTTTAGAGCCTGTTCTTTTGTTTTAAAGCCTTCTCCTTTTATTTTTAGAGCCTTCTCCTTCTATTTTAGAGCCTGCTCTTTTGTTTTAGAGCCTTCTCCTTTTGTTTTTGGAGCCTTCTCCTTTTGGTTTTAGAGCAGTCTCTCACAAGGATTGATTTTCTAAAGTTTTCGGTGATGTTTGGATGTTTTTAATTTGGTCTGGACTGTGTAGTGAGCATACTGGGGTTCTTAATACCAATTTCAAGTGTGGTTAAAGCCTCTTGTTGCATAATTTATGTCTCTACACTAAAAGATAGACAGTATAAAACTATACAATTTAACATACTGTTAACGGACGGGTGGAACTGAACTATTCTGGAAAAATTCTAGGACTATACAGAATGATTAAGAAGTTAATTTTAGGTGTTAATAAGACTTTAATTGATCAAGGTTTACCCCTAAATTAACGGAACAAACCGTATAAAATTTATGCATTTTTTTTATACGGCTAATGGATGGAAGAAAACTTAAATTGCCTAAGTTTAATTTTGGCAATCCAGTGGGATCTAGTATGTTTATAAATCTTATTTTTGGTTGCATGCTAGGGTCAGTTAGTTATCAAGTTTGCTCTAGGCATACCTTGGATGTTAACTGTTAAAATGCTAATTCTGTTTTGCAATACATGGATTTAAGCTGGGATTGTAACTGCAGTAATATTAAGCACTATTATGCAAATACTTAGGTTATTGAATTAGACGTAAATTGTTAAACTGATACTTTGGTTTTGTCAATCTAATTGGGTGATGGCCTAGAATTAATTGAAGAATTAATTATGTATTATCTGTCAATTAACTGGATGGATGCTGGACTTTAATTTGATGAATTATTAAACTTAGTCTCGTTAAGTTACGTGAATGGATTCTAGATTAGATGTTGATGAATGGTTTAAATTTTGCATTTATCAACTACTTGGATTATGTGGATACTGTTTAATGTACTGCTTAAAATGTTGCATTTTTTACGGATCATATGCATGGTATGTACCGGTATGAGACGGTGACATACGGAGGGACGAATTAGATCAAAACGCTAATTCCAACCCATTCATACATATGGAATGGATTAACTAAAATAGTTAAATCCTTCATGGTTTCATATCCTGTCAACTAAAACAATTGAACGACATATTTGATGGTTGTTTATATTTTCTGTTAATAGGAATGATAGGGATTTAATTAAAATATTTAAATTCTAATTTTATGTCATGTCATGGCAACGAACAGTTGAGCGGCACTACATTGGTTTGGATGGGAATTTATATATATAAATTATGGTACTGCGATATGAGCTTGAGTCTCAGGATCGTTGCTTAGGGTGCGTATATGCAATGGATGCGTAACTGGCTATAGTAGGTTGAGGTGTACCCTGTTAGGTCTAGGTACTCATGCCCACCTTTGGGTGCGTTTTCGCATAATGTTTTCTATTCAGGTTGAGTCCCCTATTGCAGTCCAATGAATGTCCTTAGTGTGGATATATATATACTTATGGACTAAATAGGTATTGTGAGGTATCTAGGGTGTATCTGCATATCGGGTCTCTAAATGGATTGCAGTTAGATTAGAACTTGTTCGTGGGCCCAACCCACTATTATTTTTCAGATAATGAACGGTTCCAAGTTGTAGAGCTTGTTTGTGCTGAGCAGAGACGGTTACTCATTCTTCCGACGATGTAGGAGTTTTCTTCATGGTTTAGCATTGGAGTTCTTCAGTTGTTATTTTTCCAGTGTTGGAGTTTATTAGGGGTCCATCAGATGGATTCCCGAGTTGTATTAAAAATGAATGTATCAGAATAATTCTTTATTTATAAAATTTATTCTGAGGTTTCAGTTTTTGGATTATCGTTCTAGTTTCTTTTCAGCAAATTTTATTTATTCTTGTTTATCCTAATCGTATTATGTGTTCATTTATTGCTAATTGGTTTAATATCCTTGGGTAGTCGGGCGTAGGCCTAGCCAACCCGCATCCGGAAATCCGGAAGTATCACACATATGCTATTTGCATTCAAAAGCATGGAACATCAAACAACAAGTATGGATTGTCCTCCATTTAACAACTACACTACAACTAAGTTAATGACATGAAATTAAACTAATTAAACTAAGGGAGAGACACAATCTATTAAGAAATGAGTATGAACTATCAAGTAAATCACAAGAGCATTCCATCAAGCACTATGTTTTGACAATCTATAGATCTATAGCATTAATACACATAGACATGCATCAATAACACAAGAAATAGAGACAAACACATGAACATCTATTCTAGCATACATAGACATATGGATAGAATGAAATAATCAATTGGAAGCATTAAACCGCATAAATCATTGAATAAACAAGATTTGTATATATAAAAGTGTCAAAATATGTATCACAGTACAAATCCCCTCAAAATACATAAATTAAGATGTAGAAAGTATGTTTAGGGCTAACTCTAACCCCAAGAGGATGTCTAACCACTCATGGATGATGTCTTCTAACCCTCAAAGGCAAGCTTCATGGAAGAAATCTGTTCCTTGGTTGATGAAGAGACTCCAATGGTGTCTCTAGCCTCCTCTTCTCCTTTGCTTCCTCACTAAGAATTCTCTCCAAATCTCTTTCTATAGTTGTGTGTGAATCCCCCTCAAAAGTTACTCCAATCCCCTTTTTTGGTAGGTTAGGTGACACCCAAAAATGATTTGGCACGTACTCCAATATTCTCTCAATGATTGGATGGAGGACAATTTTTTATAAGCTGGCAATTTAACTTTTTCGCATGAAGGAAGTTCGATCGATCGAACATTGACCTTGGATCGATCGAACATGGCTAAGATCTATCAAACTGAAGCTGGATTGATCCTCTATGGCGGCGCCTTTTTAGATAAAAACAAATCTGAGATATTTTGAAGATATTTTTGGGAAAAGGACAAAAGTGGTTGGTAGGGTGGTACAGTTGGATAAGATCAATCATTTGGATAAGGACAAGATGGTTCGATCGATTAGAGAATGAAGTTGGATCGATCGAACTTTGAGATCTTTGAATAGGGATAAACATGGCTTAGATCCATCTTGAAGTGCTGAGATCGACGAAAGTTGGATCGATCGAACTTTTCTTGAGATCGATCGAAGTTGTTGAAATTCACCATTTGCTTCCTTTTGCTTCTCTTTTGCTCCTTTCTTTGTTTCATCCCAGAATTGCTTCATTTCTGCTTTTATTTGGCTAAGTTAGCTTATTTTAGGGATAAGTACCTGAAAATGCAAAATAACACGAAATCAATATAAAGCGGGAAAATAAGATAGATAAAGGTTCTAGAATACCTAAGCTTAAGGGGTTTAAATGCGCACTTTTCAGCGCTCATCAAGGGCTTCTGTATAGCCAGCCATTGTAATTACAAGCGTTAAAAAATTATTCAACTTGTCAACTGTTCAAGTCAACAAAGTTTTTTCACATTTTGAGAAATAAAGACAAATATACACTTGTCCAAAAAAAAAAAAAAAAAAAAACAACTTTGATTAATTAATGCAAATAACATTTTTAAGAAATATTTTAAAATACGCAACGAACACAACTAATGCAATATAATATCCTTAATGTACTTTAATGCCCTCCAATGCTAGCCTTATCCACATCTATGCCATACATATACATTTATCCACATATATGTATATACATATATATATACATATTACAAATAAAATGAAATTGAAAAATTTTCACGAACTCGAAAACTAGGTCCCGGTCCCACCCGAGATCTTTCGGGCCCGAAAGCCAAAAAATAATAAAACAAACTACAATATCTTTCTGAGAGTTTTAATATGAAAGAAAGGTCCTAAATGAACTAAAATATCTTTATATATAATGCAAATAAGAAGAACAATTGTTACTATAAATGATCATCTAACTTAACTTTGAGAAAAGTTTATTTTAGAATATCTATATCCAATTTTAGCATAGCTACCTCCCTCTATCTTTCAAAGATTCTACAATGTAAAATGAAGTTGTAAAGATTTGTAAACAATTTGTAGAGGGGTGTCAAAAATTATATTATGTGAGTTTGTAAACCATTTGTAAAGGGGGTGTCAAGTATATAAAAAAGTTATATTTTGGCCGTCCAAACTAATGCAATATCCAAACCATTCATTCAAGGAGTCGACGCTTATAAAAGGGGTTGAGAGCGTAGTTTCCCTCAAGTGTGTCGAAAACTATTGTTATATATAATACAAATAAGAAAAACAACTGTTACTATAAATAATCATCTAACTTAACTTTAATAGAAGTTTATTTTAGAATATCTATATCATATTTTAGCATAGTTACCTCCATCTATCTTTCAAAGATTCTACAATATGAGATGAAGTTGTAGAGATTTGTAAACAATTTGTAGAGAGGTGTCAAAGGTTCTACAATGTGAGTTTGTAAACCATTTGTAGAGGTGAGTGTCAAATATCTAAAAGAGTTATATTTTGGCTGTCCAATCTAATGCATCAAAACCATTCATTCAAGGAGTCGATGCTTATAAAAGAGGTTGGTGCGTAGTTTCCTTCAAGTGTGTCGAAAAATATCGTTATATATAATACAAATAAGAAGAACACATGTCACTATAAATAATCATCTAACTTAACTTTGAGAAAATTTTATTTTAGAATATCTATATCCTATTTTAGGATAGCTACCTCCCTCTACCCTTCAAAGATTCAACAATGTGAGATGAAGTTGTAGAGATTTGTAAACAATTTGTAGAGTGGTATCAAAGATTCTATTATGTGAGTTTGTAAACCATTTGCAGAGGGATGTCAAATATCTAAAAGAGTTATATTTTGGCCGTCCAATCTAATGCATCAAAACCATTCATTGAAATAGTCGATATCTATAAAAGGAGTTGAATGCATAGTTTCCTTCAAGTGTGTCGAAAAGCAGGTAAGATGATGTGTCAAAGCATTAGTACGTATTAAAGTAAGAAAAACTATTAAAATTACTATTAACAAATACACGTGATGGTATATAGCTTAGTATGAGAAAATCTAATCTAATATCTTTTTTCTTACGCCAGCGGTACATGAAAGGGCTTCCATATAGCCAGCTATTGTAGTTACAAGTTTTAAAAAATCATTCAACTTGTCAACTATTCAAGTCAACATAGTTTTTTCACATATTGCGAAAAAATGACAAATATACACTTGTTGAAAAAAAAAAAAAAAAAAAAAAGAAAAAAAAAGAAAAAAAAAGAGAACTTTGATTTATCAATCCAAAGTTAGTTTTTAAGAATTTTTTTAAAATACACAACGAACACAACAAATACAATATAATATCCTTAATGTACTATAATGCCCTCCAATGCTAGCCTTATCCACATCTATGCCATACGCATACATTTATCCACATATATGTATATATATATATATATATATATATATATATATATACACATACATATTACTAATAAAATGAAATTGAAAATTTTTCATGAACTCGAAAACTAGGTCCCGGGCCCAAATGCCAAAAAATGATAAAGCAAACTAAAATATCTTTTTAAGAGTTTTAAACTAAAAAAAAATTCCTGAACGAACTAAAATATCTTTATATATAATGCAAATTAGAAGAACAATTGTTACTATAAATAATAATCTAACTTAACTTTGATAAAAGTTTATTTTTAAAATATCTATATCCAATTTTAGCATAACTACGTCCCTCTATCTTTCAAAGATTCTACAATGTGAAATGAAGTTGTAGAGATTTTTAAACAATTTATAGAGGGGTGTCAAAGATTCTACAATGTGAGTTTGTAAACCATTTGTAAAGGGGGTGTCAAGTATATAAAAGAGTTAATCTAATGTAATATCCAAACCATTTATTCAAGAAGTCAATGCTTATAAAAGGGGTTGAGTGCGTAGTTTCCCTCAAGTGTGTCGAAAACTATTGTTATATATAGTACAAATAAGAAGAACAAGTGTTACTATAAATAATCATCTAACTTAACTTTGATAAAAGTTTATTTTAGAATATCTATATCATATTTTAGCATCGCTACCTCCCTATATCTTTCAAATATTCTACAATGTGAGATGAAGTTGTAGAGATTTGTAAATAATTTGTAGAGGGGTGTCAAAGATTCTACTATATGAGTTTGTAAACCATTTGTAAAGGAGGTGTCAAATATCTAAAAGAGTTATATTTTGGTTGTCCAATCTAATGCATCCAAACCATTCATTCAAGGAGTCGATGCTTATAAAAAGGGTTGGTGCATAGTTTCCTTCAAGTGTGTCAAAAAGTATTGTTATATATAATACAAATAAGAAGAATACATGTTACTATAAATAATCATCTAACTTAACTTTCACAAAAAGTTTATTTTAGAATATCTATATCCTACTTTAGGATAGCTACCTCTCTCTATCTTTCAAAGATTCTACAATGTGAGATGAAGTTGTAGAGATTTGTAAACAATTTGTATAAGGGTGTTAAAGATTCTATTATGTGAGTTTGTAAACCATTTGCAGAGAGGTGTCAAATATCTAAAAGTGTTATTTTTTTGGCTATCCAATCTAATGTGTTCAAACCATTCACTGAAGGAGTCAATGTCTGTAAAAAGAGTTGAATTTGTAGTTTCCTTCAAGTGTGTCGAAAAGTAGATAAGATGATGTGTTAAAGCATTGGTAAGTATTAAAAAAAGAAAAACTATTAAAATTAGTATTAACAAAATACATGTGATAGTATACAGTTTGGTACAAGAAAATCCAATATAATATCTTTTTTCTTATGCCAGCGGTATATGATAGGGCTTCCGTATAGAAAGCCATTGTAGTTTTAAGCTTTAAAAAATCGTTTAACTTGTCAACTATTCAAGTCAACATAATTTTTTCACATGTTGAGAAAAAAAGACAAATATACACCTGTCCAAAAAAAAAAAAAAAAACTTTGATTAATTAATGCAAATAATGTTTTTAAGAAATATTTTAAAATACACAACGAACACAACAAATACAATATAATATCCTTAATGTACTATAATGCCCTCCAATGCTAGCCTTATCCACATCTATGCCATACGTATACATTTTTCCACATATATGCATACAAATAAAATGAAATTGAAAAATTTTCACGAACTCGAAAACTAGGTCCCGGGCCCACCCGGGATCTTATGGGTTCGAAAGCCAAAAAATGATAAAATAAACTAAAATATCTTTCTAAGAGTTTTAAACTGAAAGAAATGTCCTAAACGAACTAAAATATTTTTATATATAATGCAAATAAGAACAATTGTTACTATAAATAATAATCTAACTTAACTTTGAGAAAAGTTTATTTTAGAATATTTATATCCAATTTTAGTATAGCTACCTCCCTCTATCTTTCAAAGATTCTATAGTGTGAAATGAAGTTGTAAAGATTTGTAAACAATTTGTAGAGTGTTGTCAAAGATTTTACTATGTGAGTTTGTAAACCATTTGTAAAGGGGGTGGTGTCAAGTATATAAAGAGTTAGAGTTTGGCCGTCCAATCTAATGCAATATCCAAACCATTCATTCAAGGAGTCGATGCTTATAAAAGGGATTGAATCGTAGTTTCCCTCAAGTGTGTTGAAAACTATTGTTATATATAATACAAATAAAAAGAACAAGTGTTACTATAAATAATTATCTAACTTAAGTTTGATAAAAGTTTTTTTTAGAATATTTATATCATATTTTAGCATAGCTACCTCCCTCTATCTTTCAAAGATTCTACAATATGAGATGAATAAACCAGTTGCAAAGTTAGCTTGCTGCATTACATGTTGGAATTATATATATATATATATATATATATATATATATATATATATGTATAATAAAAATTATTTTATGGTCCTATGCACTACGTTTTCTAAAGTAGGATTCCAATGTAATTATTGATACTTGATGGATTGGGTTGTACTTTCCAATTTGGTGGTCTAATTGGGAGTATGGTTTTTTATACTGTTGGATTGTGGTTTTCCAACTTATTTGGTGTGATTTAATTCTAACCATTAATATCTAAGTTTCCATGATATGAAAGGAGACTTAGGTATGCTTGTTTGTAGAGAAGCTGTCCCCCCTGTTGTTATTATATATAAGGGTTTTAAAATCCTTATTCAGACCTATCGTATCGACAACTCTCAGAAGGGGGTAAAGCGTTCTAATGTTTTGCAGGAACTTATAGAGAATTACATGGATATTCTAAAGGTATTTGTGCGTTAATCATCAATCAGGTACGAGTCTAAATTACTCTTTCATTAATTAAAGTATTCTTGATTTCTACATGGATTAATCTGATTAAAACCCAACAATTGGTATCAGAGCCATGGTTTGGCTAGGATTTATATTGTAGAAATCAAGAAAGAAAAAAAAATAGATTTCTATTAGTAATATATTGTGTGATACCCCTCGATTCTAGAGTCACGGGTGATCAAGTCCGAGCACAGATCCGAGGGATATCAAACAATTAATATGTAATTGAACATGAAATACAAAAATGAATTAAAGAAATAATTAACAAAGCTAAAAGTATTCTAAATTAAAAAGAAAAATCCTTAAAATAATATAATTAAAATCCAATAATCCAAAACCTCCATTAATGAAACAACTCGGGAACCATCTAGTGGACCCCTACAATTATCCTAAACTGAAAAGGAAACAACTGAAACCAAAATCTAATGCTAAACATGGAAAGCAGTCCTACGTAATCTGAGGAATGAGTGACTGTATCTGCTCAGCACGATCAAGCTCTAAGCCTAGAACTGAGGAACACCCACATGCAAGTTCTATCATACTACAATCCATACAGAAACCCGATACGCAGATACATCCTAGATAGCTCAACAATAGCTAAAGTAGTCCATATATGTATAAGTACACACCATAGGACAATCACTAGTCCAATAGGTCTGTCTCAACCTGAGTAGAGATACCATGCAAATCACACATAACGTGGTCATGTGTACCTAGACCTGCTAGGGAACAACAACTATGTCCAGTTATCCATCCTATGTGATATACGCACCCTAACCATACTCCAAATATATGCATAAATGAAGTTTAATACATATATGATCATATTAGGCATTCATTAGAAGACCTAAAAATTATGTTCCAATCCTGTAAATTACTAAGATATAGCTCAGCATTTAAATCCTCCAAACAATCCATAAATTGATACAGTTTACAACAAATCAATTATCAATTTAATCCAATCCAATCATAGTTAATTGCAAATAATCCACTATACTTACAACACTGTTGAAATATGATTAAACATTATTAAATCATATACCAAATATTTGCTAAGTTTCAATAAGCAAATAAGTCAACAAAATAATATTCAACATGCAGGCTTTTCTGTAACTTCATGTTGCTCAATTCCCTAATACAATAATGAAATAATGCCTCCCAATATTTTTATAAGTCCATAGCAATTATTTACATCATTCAGGGAAATTTAAACAGCTTTAGAAAACCCTGTATAGCCCAAACAAACCCTAAAAACCATTTCAGTGCATTTCAGGGCGAGAGCAAGCTCTCAAAAGTTGAGAGCCTGCTCCAAACACATGGGAGCAAGCTCCCCACCCTTGGGAGCCAGCTCTAAGGAGCTGGGAGTTGGCTCCCTCCATGTGGGAGCCAGCTCTGACATTAAGGAAGCTGGCTCCCTCTTTTAGGGAGCCAGTTCTCTCTCCCTTAATAGCCGTAGTCCGATTTTCGTTCGTCTTCTTCGCCTCCGGCGATGTTCAGAGCCTCTGTAATGTTTTTATTAAGCTTTCTAAGGTTCAATTAATGTCCTAGATTATCCAGAAACTCGTTGACAACCAATACGCATCGTTAACAAGAATTAAACACAAACTGAAACAATTTGTTCGTTAAAGCAAATTCAGTTAATCAACTCAATAAAACTATTTACAATCTGAATTAACATGCATATAAGATATGTTTTAACATTAATTTAAACCCTGGAGTCTACCTAGGCATACACTGAACACAGGTTTAAAGGAAGGAGTTAGAATAGGAACTTGCCTTCAGGTTTCAGTTCAAAACCTTAAACCATCTGCTCTAGTAACTCCGGTGACCTTAATTGCTTTCACCGACCCCTGTTGCTCCTGGTTCAACCCTCGAGCAAGCGTTAACTATCCCTCCTTGGTTTAGTCTTTGTTCGTGGCAAAAACCCCCAACTCTTTCTCTTTGTTTTTCCTCTCAAGCCCTTTCTGTTTCTCTCTACCTCCAGTTACGAGAAAAGGGTTCTAAAACCCTTGTAGACACAAAATGATATATATATAGGCTTCTCTCATAACCTAATATTTAATTATACTTAGAGAAGGAAACCGAAACTAAAAATTAAAATAGTAAAACCCTTTCTCTAAGTTGGCTTACCCACAATGTCATAAAACATAAAATCCTAATTCACATTATAAATAATAACACTTATTAAATCCAATTAATTCATTTAAATAAACTAATAAACCCTTTAAACAATTAAAACTAATTTAATCCAATTAAAGAAAATAAAAAGACAATTAAATTAACAATTAAACTTTAATCCAATTAAAGAAAATAAAAATACAATTAAATTAACAATTAAACAAACAATTCAATTAAAACAAACAATCAATCAATTCATTAAAATAAACAGGCAACTGAACACATAAACAAATAAAAATGCAATAAAATAAAACTTAAAATGCCAAGACTATCCTTTTAAAATTTAGGAGTATTACATTATTATTATTATTATTATTATTATTATTTAAAATTTTAAGACATTGGTCTTATTGAGGTCTCACAGTGCACTTACCTACATGAGGGCATTTGTTCTGCCAAAAGGTAATCAATGTCTTAGTGTGGGATAAGTGAATAGAATATTTAAAAGTGCTTGAATTATAACTAAATAAATCTTGTGCCAAAAGGTAGTGGAAGTGTTTAGGAATAATTCAAATATAATCAAATAGGTCTATGTGCGATTTTATCGCAGGTTTGGGGGTAAAGTAAAATCTAAAATTCTGCCAAAAGGTGATTTTTAGATGGCATTTTATTTATTCCCGCAGGATAAATGGTTTTTGCACATAGTAAAACACCCTGAGAAATTCGGCTTAAAACCCCAAGCACGAATTAAAATAATAATCCCTAAAGTTATGACATATTATTTTATATGTTGTTTATGTGGTATTATTCAATATAACATTTATGCAGGTTACAGACGCTTCCACAATTTTAAAGATAGCTCATAGGGATTGAACCATTGAATAGTTAAAATTATATTGCCTAGAAGACATGTTTTGATATTATATTGGGTTTCTTAGACCATGAATCTATATTTTTTGAGGAAGAAACCCATATGCCTACTGCGGAGTCTTCTTAGGTAAAAATGTTATTACATTTTTAGGTGGACTAACGGTACTACCGTGCCATTAGGTTAATTTATGCTTCTATTGGTGATACTATTCAGGGTGGTATTCTGGTTTTGATACTGCAAAGGAGCTTCTTGCTTTTATCAAGAAAGAGTTAACGGGCATTAAGAAGTAACTACAATACTATTATCTGACATAGATTATGTCAGTGAGATATGATGGCAATGGTTTAGTAAGGGAATACATCTATAAGATGTGTAAGCTAGTTAATGATCTGAGCTTTTCAAGGTGAATTATAATTCACAAGAAGTTAAATGCGACATTAACCAACTGTTAGCACTTTGTGTGATTGAAGGGAAGCGACTCAAGGGTGTTAAAACTAAGTCAGCTCTTCTTGCCATGGCAACAAGAATCGTTTCAAGAACAAACTAGGTGGCAAGAAAGTGAATAAGGCTAAACAGAATAAAGAAAGGCAGAACAATACATGAAAAAACATTGATCATGGAATGATAAATGTTGATCCTGTAGAAATAAAAGGACATCAAAAGAAAAAGGTTATTGTGGTGAAAAAGAAAACCAAAGCAGGAAAAAAAATTGTCAATTAATAGTTGAGCCTAACTTGGTAAAAGTATAGGTATAGATATGGTGGATGGATTCGGATGTGATCCTACTTGTTTCTTGTTTTTCTGTAGACTCGATACCTTTCGAATAAAATCGTGCTTTGGTTAGAGATGATTCATCTATGCTATGCATAGGATATTGGAGAATATCTCTCCAAAGAGACTTGAACGCTTGGTCAAGGATGAGATTATTGGGCCATAAATTTTATGCGTTGGTTATATCAAATGACAGATGCAGAGAAACACAATTTTGAGGCTAATCGATCATTTGGTCTTTTAGACTATATTTATACCGAATTTTGTGATCCATTTCTTATTGTAACTCGTTTGGGGTAAAGGTATTTCATTGTCTTCATTGTTGGGTTCTCAAGGTATGATTGTGTACTTAATCCACCAGAAGTTCGAAGCACTTAATGTGTGTAAAAACTACTAGACTAAAGTTGAAAGTAGTTGGTATAAAGATTATGGTTTTAAGATCAGATTAAGGTGGTGAGTTTTAATAGGAGAATGGTAAGGAGGGTGTAAATCCTAGTACTTTCAGTACATACTTAAAGGGCAGTGTATTGTACCACAGTACACCATTCCTAATTTTCTTAAACAGAATAAAGTTACAGAAAATAGAAAGTGTAGGGATGTCTTATAGAAACAGAGTTATATAATGCAGATATCAAGGAGCTTGATCTCACACTATCACTTATTATTCTGTTGGGCATCCTGAAAGATTAAAGGATTGAATATTTTACTATCTAGTATATCTATAGAGATTGTTGATATATATCATACAAATTTGATGAGAGTGGCGAATCCAGTGGGAGTTTAGAATACTGTAGTTTCTTTTTACAGAAGAGCAATTTTCAGTATCTATTCCGTTTATTTCAGACTTCATTCCACTTTCTTTCAGTATCTATTCTCATTTTTTAGCTATTCCCATTCATTTAGTTTGTTTCTCATTTGCAATATCTTATTTCAGTTTCCAATCTAGTTCCTAAGCCAGTTTAGCTTAGGAGATCTTCTAGAGCTTGGAAGTATGCTGTAATTGGTGATTTTGAGGTGTCTGGTGGATGTAAGACAAAATTTGATGGCTAAGTGCTTAAGTAAAAGTTAAGTGTTGATTTATTTGAGATTTCTCCAATTTCATTAAAGAACTCTTTAAGAGTCATTCTTTCATTATTATTCATTTATGACTTAAGCAAGTTTTACAGCAGTGGTATTCAAATTTTGATACAATGGTTATTAATTGTAAGTTCAAAGAGAATGTTATGAATAAATGCATATAGCTCAAGTTCAGTGGGAGTTATTTTTGTTTTCCTTGTCTTATATGTTGATGATATTTTGCAAGGTAGCAATGACATTCATGTGATACATGATATTACAAATTTTATGTAAAGTTTTTGACATGAAAGACATGGGTATGCAAAGTATGTCCTTGGCATTAGAATCCATAGAGATCATGCTACTGGAATACTTGGACTTTCTCTAAAGGCTTATATTAATTAAATATACGGAAAAAATTTAAGGGTGACCAAGCGTAGTAAGCCCATTGACATAAAGTACATTTTCAAGCATGAGAATGTTAAGGTTTAAGTGTTATTAAGATTTCCCCATATGGTTACAGAAAAATTGTTACAAATTCTCTTACTAAAGTCTTCAGCTGAAGATAATAAAGTATTTAAAGAGGACGTGATTCGGATAGGTATTCGAGAGTCATTGTGTTATGATGTCTGGTATTTCTTTTATATATGCTACATTGTAATTAGTTTCTTTACGCTTTGTGGTGACAGTTATTTTTCCTCCAGTTTACACCTTATGGTGACAGTTATTTACATCCAAATAAAGTTATGATGCATCATTATTTTTATCTTGATATATATGGTTTATGCACGTGATATTATGTTTGTCTGGAGTGGTATTTCACTCATGAGGCTGTTTGGGCTAGATATGAGATTGACACCATATCGGTAAATCCAAATATAAGATTTGTCTGGGAGTGGTATTTCACTTATGAGGTTGTTTAGATTAGATGTGAGATTGACACCACATTGGTAAATCTAAACATAAATATTAAAGTTTACCTGTGGGAGTATTTCACACTCCATGAGAATAGCTTGGGCTAGATATAGGATTGGCTCCATATCGGTAAACCCTCACACTGAAAAGAATGTTGGCGGTTTGCTGTAATATGTTCAGGTGACATACTGTGATGGTATGAAGCAGGACAGATAGTGAGGTGTGCGTTTAAACCACATGCAGTTTGCACATCTCATGAAATACAGTAAAAACCACTATATTTACTTGAATCCTAGATGGAATCGGTTGTGAGACCATGGAATTGTTTAGACTAATATATTACTTGTTTACGCATTCATGATCCACTATTAAGGAAATTTATGGGGAGAGTTTTCTAAAATTTCAATCCATCAATTTCAATAATTGTGTTTTCTAAATAAAAATGAGTGGCCACTCGACTTTTATAAAGTGTTGTTGCAATTCATAGTGTCATTTTATAAAACTTAAAATGCATGGACTAAGTGGGAGATTATTGGAAATTTATATATATATATATATATATATATAATAAAAACTATTTTATGGTCTTATGCACTACGTTTTCTAAAGTAGTATTGCAATGTAATTAATGATACTTGATGGATTAGGTTGTACTTTCCAATTTTGTGGTTTAATTGGGAGTATGGTTTTTTATACCGTTGGATTGTGGTTTTTCAACTTATTTGGTGTAATTTAATTCTAACCATTAATATCTAAATTTCCATGATAGGAAGGGAGACTTAGGTATGCTTGTTTGTAGATAAGTCGTCCCTCCCTATTGTTGTTATATATAAGGGTTTAAAAACCCTTATTCAGATCTATCGTATCAATAACTCTCAGAAGGGGGTAAAGCGCTCTAATATTTTGCAGGAACTCATAGAGGATTATATGGATATTCTAAAGGTATATGTGCGTTAATCATCAATCAGGTACAAGTCTAAATTACTCTTTAATTAATTAAAGTATTCTTGATTTCTACATAGGTTAATTTGATTAAAACCCAACATTACAAAGCTGGGTTGGATCAATAAACCAGTTATTTATAACAATATCATGTAACAGTGACGACTGTATATATATATAGTCAGTAATCAAATGAATTTGGATAGGTAACCTGATCCCTACTGGTGATAGATTTGATTATTATTTATGTATTGTCTGTCATATTCATGTACTCTATCTTTTCTATTAAAACATTAATATATATATATATATATAAACAAAGCCCTCCATCGTTAGATAATCAAATTAAACATCTATATTTTATGAAAGAATTTGAGAGAAAAAGTGTTTGATTCTGTTAAAAGACCTCTAAGCCTAAGCCAAAATTAATAATTTACAAAAAAATAAATAATAATAATAATAATAAATTTATGTAATTTGCATGAGAGGTTGAGGGACGAGAAACAATAAAAAAGTTGCATTAAAAGGCAAATCTTGTAAAAGATATTTTGAGATTGAAAAGATTTTCTTCGTGGGTGTTTTAAGAATTGAAAACTGTCAAGAATTTTACAGCTATTCTTCCACCAAAACAAGGGCAAATTTGTTTTTAAAATTTTAAATCATTTTATCGCTATTTTAAATTCGAAAATAGCCGGCCGATCTTAAAGCAAGTTCGCTAGGTTTTTGTTGAAGCGACCTTCAACTTTTTCAAATCTCCGTGTATCTCCATTCACCAAATTTCTATAATTTCTTTTATAAAATACCATTAAAGTTTTAAATATTTTTGGTATTGCCTTCTTCTTTGTGGGAATTAAAAGTCACAATTTGTATACTTAATATCATTTTTTTTTTAGGGTAAATTCCACTCACACCTTTGAGCTTTTAGTCAACGCCACTCAAAAGACGGTCAATGCACAAGTTTACATTGACACCCCCTAAAATTTCAAAAGTCATACTTACCCTCAGATCTATAAATTAACAAAAATAAAATTTATCATATTATTTTGTAATCCCCTTTCCGCTATACACGCCACCGCAACCACCGCCACACCTACACACCACCACCACAACACACCACCACACCAAACATGCCTCCAGACTCGCCCAACAAATCCCCTCGCAGACTCTCAACCACCACAGCCACACACACACCACCACTACCACTGCCACACCCCACCACAACCACCGTATACCCACATACTACCGCCATAACCAAACACCCATTTTCGCTCTATAGCAGCAGCGCCATCACCGACACCGAAAACTTCACCGCTTCAAATCATTTTCGACGATAACACCGCACAACAGATCAAACCCAGTGACATCATTTGCCTTTTTCGTCGACATCCTTGGCCAAGTCGCTTCAAACCCCAAGACCACAATGTTGCTAATGATGGCCCGAGCAAGTTGTTGGACCACCGAGCCCGATTTTAATCCTACCCACAGCGAAATTATAGGTGGCGAAGATGATTAACCGCACCGGCAAAAAGAAGAACGACGATGCGATGTCCAACGTCGAAACTGTTGCCATCGCCGAGCAGACGTTTGTTCGTTGTTACAATCGCCGATGATGTCGTCGTTGAGCACAACCCACCACCACTAGCCAACGCTATCCTCCCACTCCTATCTCTCTCATCACAGACCGGCACTAATCCTTCTATTGGGTAGGAATTCTCACCCTATAACTGGGAATTAATTGAAAATAAAATCGAAATTAAAGCCTAATTTGAAAATGAGGTTTTTGCTAGTTGTTTATGTGTGTATATACGAGAGAATGAAGAGGTTATGGTGATAGTGGTGGTAAGATGTGGCGGCTATTGTTGGGGTGGTGGTGGTAGGAGGTTGAGAGGAGAGAGAGAACAGAGAGGAGGGAAGAAAATATGGGAGGATGTTGGTGGTAACCGATGAAGATAGAGAGAGAATGAAAAATGAGGTTATTTTCGTCCTTCAAAATTTAGTTTATAGGGTTATATTAGTAATTTACATTTTTTTTTAAAGCTCAGGGGGTATCAATGTAAACTTGTACGTTAATCATCCGCTGAGTGACGTTGACTAAAAGCTAAAGAGGTGTGATTGCAATTTACCCTTTTCTTATTATTATTTAACTTTTATATTAGACAAGCACATCAATTTTTCGAAACTTTTTCAAGTAGAAAATATTTAAAAAAATTAGTTTTGATCAAGCTATTTCAAGGCAAAATAAGAGTGAGTTCCACTAAGCAGTTATACGGAACCATGTTAGTGGCGTTGGCAGGGATTCAGAAGGTAAGTTCTTGAGATCTCACTTTCAAGCTATATTCCTAACTTAAATGGTGTGTGTGTTGTGGGATCAATATACGTGTTATAAATAAATAAATAAATAAAATTCATTTTGGGGATGAATTAGAAATTGTGTGGGTTTGGCCCAGAAGGGGACAAAACTTTTGTGGAAGGTAAAGGACGCCGGGCAGCAGGCCAGTCCGGTCTTGGGTTTGGGCTTCTCAATACTTCCTGTTTTGATGCGTTGGGCTTCTGTCTGGTCCTAATTTTTTTTTTAAATTCTTTGAGAATAATAATTTAAGGACAGACAATACAAAACTGACGAACGAGTACATAACGTACTATTAAAAGTTGTTGCGGGGGACAAAGCCGGTGCAATCTAACCAGGCCAAAATTTATCTCGAGGACAAATTCAATTCTAGCCTCAATCTACACATTTCTTCTATAAACTGAATTTTTTATTTAACGTTTGATTTTAGTGCTATTTTTATTTTTATATTTCTCGATCTTAAACAGTAATATTCAAACATAATTTTTCCATAGTAAACTTTTTATCAACCAATGCATTGGTATGTCGTATGCAAATTATATAGCGGATATGGTCAATTCATGCACATTCTTTGACATTAGCACATTCTTTGACAATGACATTAATACAAAGTTTTAATAGTGGTTATTTTACCATGTGATCTTCCACCAATAAAAGTTTCTTATTTCTCTTAAAAACTTACTCGTCAAAAAAAAAATAAGGAGCTTCAATTAATACTGTACCACATGACAAAATACACCAAAATAATAAAGACTTTCTCCCCCCACTAGATTATTGTATTTGGAGTAAATTAACATGGACCCTTCATTTTACTTGTTTATTAATAATGTGTGCGCGTGTACAAAGTAGAGAAATTAAAAAATGGCAAAATATTAAGTTTATTAACTTACTCCAAATACAACACCTGATGAGTGGATCCAAAGGGCATTATTAAAATAATATATTGAGTCTAGCTCCCCTGTTTGTAATTTCAAGTCAATCTACTTTCATGCAGTTAAATATATATATATATATTCTTCCATGTTCAAATAAAAAAGAAAACATTTAGTCATGTATGGATAATTGTTTTAGTGGAGTGAATGACTAAAAAGATTCAATTATGAGTTAACAAAGATCTTTTGCAGACAAATTTCAATTGATTCACTCAGTACTTTTTCTTTTATGTGTATATCAATGTTTATATTCAGCTCAAATATGATATCGATCTGGTAGTTTTAAAATGAGTTGGGATGACGTGTCTGCCAAAAATGGAGTCATAAGGAATCAAACATTAGGAAACGTGGGTGTTATGGGGCTAAAATGCTAGTGGGACCCCCAAATAATTTCTTTAATACACAAGGGGAAAGAACAACCACCACTCAGACGGCAACAACGACCGTATACCATATTATATATATCTAAAATATTTGTATCATCAAACATAAATATGGCCTTATATGTGACACTCTCACAATATTGTATGTATAATTTAGATCAATATTGTATAGTTTAGTACGACATTATTATATAGTATATGCATATTAGTAATAATTATGTTAGTGATAAAGAAATGATTGAGCATACTTGGTGGAGTCAGAAAAGTAAAAAATAGAAAAGTATAAATAAAAAATATATTTTACTTAAAAAATAAAAATATTTTCTGAAGAAAATATTTTATATCGAAACAAATGGAATTTTGGTGGAGTTAAAAAAGAAAAAAATAAAAAAAACTTTAATATTAGGTAGTGCTAGGAAGTTAATAGTGATAGATTTTAAGAACCTCCTTGAGTTTGTTTTAATTATCTCCAATAATTTGATAATATTTCATATTTTCCTCTTAATTACTTAATTGCACCATATATATATATATTGAATTTTACATATTTCCTATACATTAAGACCCACAAAATATTCTTTGTTCTCCACGCGTTAATAATAATAGTCAAAACATCCTATTGATTTGCATGGAAGATTTGAGTTATTCAAAACCATGTTCTTATATTTACGTTTAATTAAATACATATATATTTTAAGTACCAACAAACACATTCCCATCAACATCCATGTTGTCTTGTCTCTCTAGCTTACTATGTGCCCTGTCATAGTTTGTTTGGGTTTTTCGTTTATACATATTATCAAGCACGTACACTCTGTAAATTTTGTTTGGTTAAGTTTGTGATGATCTTACAAAAAAAAAAAAAAAAAAAAAAGTTAGAAATGTTTAATAATTTTTTTTTTTTTTTTGTAATATGCATTCTAAACTAGACAAACAAGATTTACTGTTCCACTGAAGCAGGGTGTATGCTTTAAAAATATTCTCAAAATTTTTAAAGGTTTAAGCAAAATGCCCTTGAAAGTGTAAAGCCGTTCCAAATTGGAGGCCCGTGTTCAATTTGAGACCCTTCCAAATTAGAGGCCCTATGCAATTGCATGTCTATCTAATAGTTTTTTCAAAATTTTCCTATTAATTTTTCCCTCGTAGTTGAACTAATTAATTTTTCCTACTCATTATTGTTTTACAATAAGCATAACTACAGTGACATACATTATTAATCAAAAAGATATTTGATATATATATATATATATATATATATATATGGGTATTGTAAGAACTCGGCCCAGAAAGCATTATTTTCTCTCTATTCTCTTCTCTTTTTTGGGGGTGGATGGGAATTTTCTTTTTTTTTTTAATCAAAAATTCAAACAAATATACACTTGCACTGTAAAACTACCAAGTTCGAATACTCAACATAGATTCCTTTTAGGGAGAAAGAGATTATATCATTTGAGTTACTAATGAAAAATTTATTTTATAGTTTTCTTTTTGAAGAATAAAAAAAATAAACTACCAAACATTTAATTCAAGCGCTATCTAAATTTTTTTTTTTTTCTTGGTAGATCATGATAGTGTCCATATGCTCCATGATTCGCCACTAGAGAGTCAGCCCCATGATTCGCCACTAGAGAGTCAGCCCCTCCTACATGTATCAAACAATTCTTTTTAATTTTTTTTAAAGATAATTTCAAGAAAATTCGAATCTCAATCTGCAAAATAATGTGAAATTCCCTTGAATTCTTTATTAAAGTTTGAGAGACCACTACAGAGTTACTACAAATGATATATTTCAAGTGTCCGATATATAGCGAGATTTTTTTTTTTCAATTCCAAAATGCACATTAAGAAAATAAAATAAAATAAAATAAAATAAAATTGTTAACGTACGACGATTTAATAGAAAAATAATGGCTTGGCTATTATGTATAGGACCGCATTGAAATAAACAACCTAAAAATAAATAAATTCTCGATGACAACGTGGAGAATTGTCCATGTTTGAATATTAATTAAAAAAATGGAATAATCTTTTTGAAATTAACGAAGAATAACACGTGATCTTTCAAATTGCATGCATGGATCAATAGGATATTTCGGAGTAGAAACTATGAAAGAACTACGAAAACCAATAATATGAATAAATAATGTGTACTGTTAACGTAGGAGTTAGTGAAGCTCAGTTTCTCTCATGCCCATATATATATAACCATAAACCATAAATCAATCCATAAAACAGTCGCCAAGAGTTCAAAACCTCTGATCTATACAAATATATATATATATATATATATTCAGTTCTGTTGCAAAAATGTATGCAAACACAATCCCAGAATCTGACTCCGCCGTTCTAGAATCGATACGGCAGCATCTTCTCGACGATTCAGACATTTCTACAATTTTTCCAGCAATAAGTTCTTGCAATGCACCCAGTTATAGCCCGAGTTTGGGTTGCTTTTTGCCGGAAAATATGGGAGAGATAATGTTGAGTGTGGATTATTTGCAAGATAGCGTGATTAATTTGGAAGGTGAGAATGCAATAGTGGAACCTATGGTGGAGCGTGGACGTCACGCGCCACCGGAGTGCAGACGATATAGGGGTGTGAGGAGGCGGCCGTGGGGGAAGTTCGCGGCTGAGATAAGGGACCCCGCTAGGAAAGGCAAGAGGGTGTGGCTGGGGACTTACGAGACGGCTGAGGATGCAGCTCGAGCTTATGACTTAGCTGCTTTTAAACTGCGCGGCTCACGGGCTTTGCTCAATTTTCCACACCTTGTGGGCTCGAATAACATGGAGCCTGTTCGGGTGACTTTGAAACGGCGTTCACCGGAGCCGGAATCGTCATCTTCATCCTTAGAAAATGGCTTTGAGAAGTACAAGTTAACCGATTTTCAGAGAAGTTTCTGATTTTAGCTTTACCGGTTTAGGTATAATGGGGAATTTTTTTTTTTTTTTTGGGTTAGGACCATAGGGGTGATATTACTTCAAGTTGCCATGAAATCCATCCTTCTAACTTTCAATAATTTGTAAATAAAATTGAAAAACTAAGGATTTTGTTGTTGTTGTTGATAATATTGTCCTCATAACTATCTTTTCCAATGAAGGCATTGAATCTAGGGTAACTTACACACACACCATGTGAGATTAGGTGATATTTCAGCAAGATGAAGATTTTGATTTTAATTTTTACTTACACCCCAATTTACTTTTTGGCCTTGACACATGCAATTTGACCCTTTTATCCTTAATTTTTTTAATACAAAATATATATAATCTCAAATGACAAAAAGGCCCCTCTGTGTCTGTATATGTATATACACTGTTTGTAAATGTTAAAATCTTCATCACCGCCAACAACCACCGCCGGTCGCGGTGCTTGAACCATCAAATCCCTGTCTTCGATTTTCATTTCAGCCCCATCATTGCAACTTCACACATCAAAAAACACACAAACCACAAACTTATTTTCATACCCAAACCTATTTCATACCCGTCTCTGCAACTTCACACATCAGAAAGCAAAAAAAAAAAAAAAAACATTTTGTATGTATATCTGACAGTGGTGGTCCTCGTCAACAACCTCATACCCCTCGCCGGAATCCAATCTTTAATTTAAAATTTGAGAACCATCATAATCTTGACATACCCCTTGTAACGACCCACTCCACCACATGGTATGATATTGTCCGCTTTGGGCCTGAGCCCGCACGGTTTTGCTCTTGAGCTTCACCCCAAAAGGCCTCATTTTTTTTTTAAAATAGAAGTGGGTCAGGCCCACGCGCAAGTTCTATACTACTACAATCCAAACAGAGGCCCGATACGCATGTACATCCTAAACAATTCAACAATAGCTAATAGTCCGTAAATATATATATATAGTCACACTAAAGGACTCTCACTGGACTACAGGCCAGTCTCAACCTAAATAGAGGTAACATGCTAAAACGCACACAAAGTGGGCATATGTACCTATACCTAAACAGGGTACACCTCCAACCATCGTAGCCAACTACACATCTCGATGCATATACGCTCCCTAACCATCGGTCCTGAGGCTCAAGCTCATACCGAGGCACCATAACAGTACATATATAAAATCCATCCAAAATCCCTGGTATTGCCGCTCAACAAGCAGTTGCCATGACAATACAAATCCACGGGACTTAACTTTTAGTTAATCCCATCCTTATTCCAAGTAGGTGGGTAATGGTATTGTTTTAAAAACCAAACCCATCCTTAGTATGCCACCGTCCCATACCGGTGCCTACTTTCCAATCCTCCAGTAGTCAATAATACCAATAAATCAAGTATATATCAACTAAATTCCAACATCCAACATTCAATGTTAGCAATGATAAAATAAGCATTGATAAACAGGGTCACAACAACAACATATACATGCCCAATTTAAGTTGTTCCCTTTAGTTTGATATAAAGACAGAATTAATTAAAACTTCCATTTAACACCTTACAAATGACATACAGATATGTAGGGTATGTATCACAAAATCCTAACCTCCACAGTTGATACTAACTGTGATAATGTAAGTATCAAAACAATATTCATAGTATGTATGTAGACATGCTCAAATTAGAGTGTTCCACAAAACCAATCTAGTGTTAAACTCAAATCCTCCTAGTATTTAAGTTCCAACAGTTGCTATTACAGAAGTTAAGATAGCTATCATCTAGACCCATCCTTCCAATAATTTATACTAGCAGTGGTAAGGAAAAACGTGAACCACAAACCATAATGCATCCACAAACATGCTTAGTCTAGGTTGAACAAGCATACAACACTACTGTAACTACCAGTTTCATAGCAAAACAGATATCATTTTAGTTTGGTTTAATCTTCATTAATCCTGAAATCATTTAAGAGTGCAAAGAGTATGAAGCCTAAGGGAAAGAGTAAGGATAGAATCTTGCCTCAGAAACTTTTGTTCAAAGTTTCAACGTCGTCTTCTTAAAAAATTCGGGCGAGTTCCAAAACCCGGTTACTGTTCACGGGTACGAAACACTATTCCCAAACTCAAAATCTGATCTCCACCGTTCATATTGTGCGACACTGAGTCATGAACCTATCCTCCAAATTTTAGCTCGATCGGACCACGGACGAAGCGGGATCGGTTGTGTGATGAAATCTGGGCAGAATGGAAAAACCTGTGCGACGCAGTTACTGTTCACGAGTACGAATCACTGTTCCCGAGGTCAAACTCTGATCTCCACAGTTCAGATTGTGCGCCACTGAGTTGTGAACCTCTCCTCCAAAATTCAGCTCGATCGGACCACGGACGAAGCAGGATCGGATGTTTGATGAAATCTGGGCAGAATGGAAAAAACCTGTGCGACCCAGTTACTGTTCACGAGTACGAATTACTGTTACCGAGGTCAAACTTTGATCTCCACCGTTCAGATTGTGCGTCACTGAGTCATGAACCTCTCCTCCAAAATTCAGCTCGATCGGACCACGGATAAAGCGGGATCGGAGCTTTGATCAAACCTTGGCAGAATGTGAAAAACTGCGTTTTTCCTTCTCCACTTCCACAAAACGTGTGCTTTGTTTAAAAAAAACCCTACACAGATGTCTACCTTATACTTATAGAGTTTTCTTAAACCCTAGGTTCATTTAAGTCCAACTCACAATCATAACCGGCCCATCCAATTAACGTAGAAACCTACGACGGCTATAATATAAAACCCTAATTTATACTGTAATTAAAACCCTAGTTAGATGTATTTACCTAATTACCCTATTCACCATTAAATACTTAACAAATAATCTAATTGAACAAAATAATAATTAGTAAACCCAATTAAACCAAATAAGACACACATAAAATAAGACACACATAGAATAATTAAACCAATTACACTTAAACCATTAATGCCAATTAAATAATTAAAACACTAACAAGTAATTCCAATCAAATAACTAAAAATAAATATCATTTAAATAAATTAAATCACCACAAAAGAAATAATTAAGCACCTAATAAAAAAAATAATGACACATAATCAAATAAAATGCACTTAAATAATAAATTAAATACCATTAAATACCAGGAATATCCTTTTTAAAATTAGGGGTATTACATTCTTCCCCCCTAACAAAAGGAATTCCGTCCTCGGAATTCACTCTTACCTTCTTCCAATATTTCAGGAAACCGTGAGCGAATGGCATCCTCTCGTTCCCAAGTGGACTCAGACTCATTGTGATGACTCAACTGAACACGAACCAAAGGAATAACCTTATTACAAAGAATCTGATCTCGTCGGTCGACAATATGACACGGTGGCTCTAAATAAGTTGCATCCGGCTGCAACGCAATCTCCACAACATCGATATGCTGATACCGATCCTCATCTCGAAGAAATTTCCGCAACATGGAAACATGAAACACGTTGTGGACGCGATCCAAAGTATCCGAAAGTGCCAACCGATAAGCAACAGCTCCAATGCGATCCGTAATCATGAATGGACCAACAAATCACGGTGACAACTTCATAATAGACAATGGAATGCTATGTAGCTTTACAATCTCTGAAATGTAAAGCCTCGCCAACTGCTCCGAAGTGTAGTCAGTGCAAATAGGCAAGAAATGAGCTGACTTGGTCAACCTATCCACAATGACCCATATGAAATTATGCCCCTTGAAAGAATTTGGCAACCCTTCCACAAAATCCATAGATATGCTCTCCCATTTCCACTCCGAAATTGGTAGTGGCTGTAGAGCTCCTGGCGGCCTCTGATGATCAATCTTAACCATCTGACAAATACTACATTGAGAAACAAAAAGAGCAATGTCCCTCTTCATACCTGCCCACCAAAATTGTCGCTTCATATCTTGATACATCTTATCGCCTCCTAGATGAACAGAGAACTCAGAGTGATGGGTCTCAGTCATCACATCCTTCCTCAAATTATCAGCAGAAGGTACCACTAACCGTCCCTTGTACCTTAAACCTCCATCAGCCCCAACATAGTAGAATGGAACCTCTCCGGAAGCTATCTCTGCGACCTTATCGACACACTGCTGATCGGTGAGTTGTGCTTATAAAACCTTGCGAATGATGGAAGGTGTAACCACCATGCAAGCCATAAAAGCATCCGATAACTCATCCACACTCTTTAAAGCATTCCACTCAGTAGTGAATAGAGCAGAAAGACTACCAACAGGTCGGCGACTGAGTGCATCCGCCACTACATTCGCTTTCCCTGGATGGTACTGTATAGAAAAATGATAGTCTTTTACAAACTCCAACCACCTGCGCTGTCTCATATTTAGCTCCCGCTGAGTGAATAAGTACTGCAGACTCTTGTGATCACTGAATAATTTGAAGGACTCACCCAACAGATAATGCCTCCAAATACGCAAGGCAAAGACCACTGCTGCCAACTCCAAATCATGTGTTGGATAATTAAGCTCATAAGGCTTAAGTTTCCGAGATCCATAAGAAATCGGTCGCTCCTCCTGCATCAATACACATCCAAGACCCTGCAACGAAGCATCCGTATAAACAAGATACTCTATCCCGCTCTGCGGAGTAGCCAGAACCGGTGCAGAAGTCAGCTTCCTTTTCAGCTCATCAAAAGCTCGCTGACAGTGTTCATCCCACACGAACTGTACACCCTTCTTGGTCAGATGAGTGAGTGGTCCTGCTATCTTAGAGAACCCCTGGATGAATCTCCTGTAATATCCTGTCAGACCGAGAAAACTCCGAATCTCAGTAGGTGATGTAGGCTGTCCCCACTCAACCACCGCTGAAACCTTGGCCGGATCCACTGCTATCCCGTTTTCTGACACCACGTGATCCAGAAATTTCACCTCCCGTTGCCAAAATTCACACTTCTCGAACTTGGCATATAACTGGTGCTCACGAAGAGTCTGCAAGATTATGCGAAGATGTCTAGCATGATCGTCCTCCAACCGAGAATAGATCAAGATGTCATCAATAAAGACAATAACAAACTGATCCAAATAAGCCCGGAAGACTCTATTCATTAAGTCCATGAATACTGCAGGTGCATTAGTCGTCCCAAACGGCATAACTCGAAACTCATAAGAACCATATCGCGTGAGAAATGCTGTCTTAGGAACATCCTGCTCCCTGACCTTCAGCTGATGATACCCAGAACGCAGATCAATCTTAGAGAAATATATGGCTCCCCTTAACTGATCAGAGCCTGACCCAGCCGGAAGTGTGCCGACGGGGACGTCGGGCCTCCAAGGGGGGTGGATTGTGATGACCCTGTAGGCGGGTGCGAGAGACACTGACAGGCTACCACACTGACGAGCTGCGGGTGCACAGTTCCGCATCGCCTGGGTAGAGAAAAGATAAAGTGCTTATATGTAAGTGTGTCATCTCCAATTGGTATAAGGCCTTTTGGGATAAAGCCCAAGAGCAAAACCGTGCGGGCTCAGGCCCAAAGCGGACAATATCATACCATGTGGTGGAGCGGGTCGTTACACCCTTCATCTCCTCGGTGGTGGTAATAGGCAAGGAAATAGCGGCAGCAGCGTTTAGGACAATGGTAGTTGTGATGGCGGCGGCGATTGGTGATGAGTTGGGATTGGGATTGTGTGAGTGATTTTGGAGCTGATTTTGCGACGGCGAGAATGAATTCGCAGATCGGCGCCGCGCTGTGCCTCGCATCGGTGATTGACGCCTCGCCGATGCCTTGACGAAGCCAGTAACCTCAAGATCTCCGACCTCGGCCTTCTCTACCCTGCCGGATCAGCTCTGCTACTCCCCAGCTCCTCTACCAGAACCATTCGACGAAGCTTGGTTCGTCACCGGCAACGGAGCCCTCTGCTTCATCGACTTCTTCACCGCCCTCCATGTTTTCGGCAAACTCTACCACTACCGATCTGGTGTCGCATGAGGTTGTTGACAATGGATATTCAAGGCCAAACCCCTATCATCAATTTGGCCGATGCTTGTTTGGCTCCCCTATTTGGCTATTTGCATGTATATATATATATATATATATATATATATATATATATATATATATATACATGTGTGTAATTTTGTGTGTATATATCTATATATATGTAGATATATATATGTGTGTGTGTATATATATATGTTTGACTGTTTTATATATCTATATAGATATATATATGTGTAATTTAATAATTCTTAGTTGAAGAATTTTGACTGGACTGAACCAGACTATCTAATAATTTCTCACAATACAATGCAAACTAAATTGCATAAAAAACACACACACACAAGAAGAGAGATGGCCAAGTTAAATCATTCACATTACAACCCCATCAAATTTGAGGAATGAAGCAATTAGATCCCCATAACACCTATTTTTATAATTGAAGAGAGTGGGATAAAGTGCAACATCATGAAACACAAATTTAACACTCTTGTGCATTAACTTGGTAAAAAGATTTAGCCACTGTCTCACGATAAAAAAACACATCATCTGATATTCTCCAAGCTGACTCAAAAGGAATGACAATTGGGTTTAATACAAACTCACAATGTCAAAAATTCAAGCCTAAAATTGGCAGACAAATTCAATTTAAAATAGATTGAAATCTCTAAAACCGGCAATCTGTTTTTTTCCAGAATGCCATGAGCAAAACTTGCTAGTTGACTGATGAGGCATCCCAAGGATATCCCACTCTATATCTCTTCAAACTATTAGGATGTCACCCCCTTTAATTTTCCAAATTATTCAACATAAAGCAAATCAGAACTGATCTTTGCTATAAGAGAGAGAGAGGCATAACCACCAACTGCTATAATTTAGTGGTACTTCCTCACCTTCCTAGTAGAAAATGGAGACTTGAAGTCTTTAGTACAAAGTGGGTGTAGTTTAAACTAGGGGGAAAAAAAGGGAGTAAGAGAAGCATCTCAATTCAGTAAAAGAGAAAAAGACTGCAATATGGATGCCCGTAAATGGAGTATTTAAAAGTCAATACACATGTTCAAATAGAATATAATGCAATGCCACATCTTCTTGGCAGAAGGGGTCTCCATCTATGGTAGGGGATAGCCTAATTAGTGGCTAATAGACCAAGGAAGTAGACACGTAATCACATGTATCATATTGACGTACAAAAAAGTAAGAAGTGTCTTGTCGGCTTTCCTCGATCATAACCATCACTCCAACTGGTCCATAGCAGATCTCCTCATGACCTCGGAAGCTGTCAGCCTGCTTACAGTTTGTAACTTCTGCTACAAAATAAGTAAGATGCATTGATCACATATCCCGGTAATTTGATAAAAGACTCACTTGACATCTCCAATTCCACAAAGGAAAATACTTCTTAAACAACCCAACGGAGAGAAAGTGAAATAGGAACTCATGAAATGACATCATTTGGTAATCACATGAATATGGCTGCTGGTAATTTTTCTTTCATATTGTTTAGTCAGCCTACTTTTACAGCTTGAGTAGCATTACTCTTCTGCAAATCATAGCCACTGAAATTCAAATGATATGGATCATGATCTACCAGTTGGTCGCATCCAGCCAACCTTGTTTTCTCGCCTGTTTATGCATGCGCACTGACACATGTAATTGGACATCGCAAATATGAGATTGTACGTGTTATTTGAAATAAAATAACTTTATCTCAAATCCCACACACACAGGACAGGGACAGGATCAAAATTCTACAAACCACACTGCATATGCTAAAGAAGTAAGACATGGACACGTTGACAGCGCACTGAAATATATTTTTAGACATTTATGTCTCTTGTAAGAGAAGAACATAAATTTGATCGACTTATTCAGTTTTTTACAATAACTGCATTGTTGGAAATAGTGGCCTAGTTACACACACAACTCTATACTATTTGGAAGAAAATAAAAATGGAGGAAGAACACTTTTTATTTCACTTGATTGAAAATGAGTACAATGCATGGGTTTATATAGGCTTCAAAACATAAATGAAAATGAAAATTAACACCCCACTAACATATCATTTAGTAGGTAAAACTCCCACTAACCCACTAACATAACAATTTACTAGTTGTAACTCTCGTGCCCCCCATTAACTCTAATAAAAAACTCACATTAATATAAAATACCAAATAAAAAAAACACCAATGACCTTCAAAGACATTTTAAAATAAAATAAAGTTTAATTTCTAACACCCCCCCCCCCCCCCCCTTAAACTTGATTTTTTTTCAACTCCAAGCAAACTCCTTAACTTGTGAAAATCTGCAAACTTGAGGGGCTTGGTGAAAATATCCGCAACTTGATCTTGTGACTTGATGAACTTGAGCTCCACCTCCTTCTTGGTTATGCATTCTCTAATGAAATGAAATCTTGTATCAATATGCTTGCTTCGTTCATGAAACACCAGATTCTTGGCTAAAGCAATTGCTGATTTGTTGTCCACAAAAATCTCCGTTGACTCTTCTTGTAGCATATGTAATTGCTTCAACAAATTTCTCAACCAAATTGCTTGACAAACACATGAAGTGGCTACAACATATTCTGCTTCACAAGTTGAGAGGGTGACAATGGGTTGCTTCTTTGAACACCATGTAAAAGCAACATTTCCCATGAAAAACAATAGCCAGAAGTACTTTTTCTATCATCCAAATCTCCGGCCCAATCACTATCAGAATAACCCACAAACTTGAAATCATTAGTAAATGAATAGAATACCCCAAAATTAAGGATACCTTTGATGTAACGAAGAATCCTCTTAGCCGCCTTGAAATGAGTTATGGTGGGTCTTTCCATAAACCGACTAACAAGCCCAACCGCAAATAATATGTCCGACCTTGTGCATGTTAAGTATCTCAAGCTTCCAACAAGACTTTTGAAAAATGTTGGATCCACCGTCTCTCCATCTTCATCTTTTGACAATTTAATTCCAACTTCCACGGGCGTGTTCACCAATTTACAATCTTCCATCTTGAATTTCTTGAGAATTTCCTTAGCATAGCCTTCTTGGTGAATGAAAATTCCATCCTTCATTTGCTTGACCTCAATGCCAAGATAATAAGCCATGATGCCAATATCTGTCATCTCGAACTCTCGAGCCATAACCTTCCTGAAATCTTCAAACGTTTTTGGATTGCTACCTGTGAAGATTAAATCATCCACATACAAGCAAACAAAAAATACATCACCATTCTCACTTACTTTGGAGTAAATAACATGTTCATATAGGCACTTAGAAAAATTATTGTCTTGAAAATATTTGTCAATCCGCTTATTCCACGCCGTTGGTGTTTGCTTCAAGCCATATAAAGCCTTCTTCAATTTCAAAACTCTGTTTTCTTACCCCTTTACAACATAGCCTATGGGTTGTTAAACATACACTTCTTCTTCAAGAAACCCATTCAAGAAAGCCGATTTCACATCCATTTGGTGGATTCTCCAATTGTTCTGGGCTGCCAAAGAAATTAACAATCTAATTGTTTCCAAATGAGCTACGGGTGCAAATACCTCATCATAGTCAATCCTGCGCTTTTGGTTGCACCCCTTGGCGACCAATCTTGCTTTATATTTTTCAACTTCACCACTTGCATTCTTCTTTGCTTTATACACCCATTTGACACCAATTGCCTTTTGCTCTTTTGTAAGTGTAGCAAGCTCTCATGTGTCATTCTTCTCTATAGATTTAATTTCTTCATCCAAAGCATTTCTCCATTTTTTGTCTTGTGCCGCCTCTTCAAATCCTACAGGTTTACAATCCGCAAAGAGATAAAAAAGTGTTAGATCACCTAACCTTTCTGTTACCTCATCTGTTTCGTCATATATGTCACGAAGACTTCTCATGCGAAGTGGTGGTGTGTTACTTGAACTTGATGATGATGGAGTTGATTGATCTTGAATTGATGGTGGTGAAGGTGATGTTGGTGGAGAAATGGGCTGCTCCATGCCTTCATTTTCTTGTTCCTCATCAGAATTGGAAGAATATTATAATCTTCATTTGGAGTGTTCCAATCCCATGTGGCTCCCTCTTCGAATTCAATATCTCTACTAATGACAATCTTCACATTGTTTGGATTGTACAACTTGTAGCCTTTGGAATTTGCATCATAGCCAATGAACACCATTTTTTCACTTTTGTTGTCTAACTTGGTCCTCCTTTCATCCGGGACGTGCACATGGGCAATGCTCCCAAAAACTCGCAAATGAGAGACACTTGGCTTTCTTCCGCTCCATGTTTCTTGTGGTGTTTTGTTTTGCACACTTCTAGTAGGAGACCGGTTGGACAAGTACACCGCACAATCAACCGCTTCAGCCCAAAATTCTTTAGGCATTTCCTTACTTTTCAACATGCTTCGAGCCATATTGAGAATGTTTCTATTCTTCCTTTCTGCAACTCCATTTTGTTGGGGTGATCTCGGAACCGTTAAAGGATGGTGAATTCCATTTTCTTCACAAAATTTTTTGAAATTAATTGATGTGAATTCACTACCTCTATCGGATCGAAGAGCCTTTACATCATAGCCACTTTGTTTTTCAACAAGTGCTTTAAATTTCTTAAAAATTCCATACACCTCCGATTTTTGTTTAAGAAAATACACCCATGTTTTTCAGCTAAAATCATCAATGAATAATAAAAAATAATTATTCTTACCAAATGATGATGGAAAAATTGGACCACAAACATCCAAATGGATAAGTTATAGTGGCGTCGTAGCTCTTGTGGTAGCTTCTTTAGGAAAACTTTTCCTTGATTGCTTTCCAATGAGACATCCTTCACATAATTGATTTGGATTACTAATGAAAGGCAATCCCTTTACCATCTTCTTTTTGGCCAACAACTCTAATCCTCCAAAATTCAAGTGCCCAAGTCTCAAGTGCCAAAGCCAAGTTAAATCATTAAAACAAGCCTTCAAACATTTAGCCTCGTCGGCTTGAATATTTAGTAAAAACATCCGGTTCTTTGTCATTGGAACCTTGGCAATCAAATTACCCAATGGGTCTCTTATCGAAAGACTACAATCCTTCATGAAAATATTTTAGCCTTTTTCAAAGAGTTGCCCCAAACTCAAAATATTGTTCTTCATATTAGGCACATAATAAACATTAGAGATAAATTGATGATGCCCATTCCTCAAACGAATCAATATTTTACCTTTCCCTCTTACCGGAATTTGTGATAAGTCTCCAAATGTCACTTTACCATTTATTGATTCATTAATATCAACGAATTTCTCTTTGCTACCACACATATGGTTGCTTGCACCGGTGTCAAGATACCACACATCTTCTTCACTCCTTTCACCTTTGTATGCCAACAACAAAGTAGGCTCCACTTCTTCATCAACATAATTAGCCTTTTCTTCAACATCGTTAGCAACATTTCTACATTTCGAAGCATAATGACCATATTTTTGACAATTGTAACATTGAATTTGAGACTTATCATACCTCCTTCCATATGATCTTGAGTAATTTCCTCTACCACGACCTCTTAGTTGTTGTGAGTCATGGACTTTTTCTTCATTGCTGGATGTGTGTTGACCGCTTCTTTCTCCTCTTCCACGGCCTCTTCCTCTTCCTCGGCCACGTGCATTTCCACGTCCTCAGCCCCTTTTGATTTCCTCCATGTTTTTCATCTTTTTCATTCAACGAAAACTTTGTTTGTAGCACTTGCTCCAAAGTTTCTTGTTTCTTCACCACCTTTTCTTCATGAGCTTGCAACGAACCCATGAGTTGATCAATAGTCATGGAATCCAAATCCTTTGACTCTTCAATGGCTACAACAATGTAGTTGAATTTGGAATCCAACGACCGAAGGATCTTTTCAACGACCCTTGTATCAGTCATGATTGTTTCGCCATATCTTCTTAGTTGATTTACAATAGCCAGGACCCTCGAAAAATAATCTGAAATTGATTCAGATTCCTTCATATGCAATGCTTCAAATTCACCTCGCAACGTTTGGAGGCGAACCTTCTTCACTTTATCAACTCCTTGGAAGGAGTTTTGAAGAATCTCCCATAGTTGCTTTGCATTTTTTGCACTAGCAACTCTTTGTAGCATTCCATCATCCAAACATTGATGGATGGTCGTCACCGCCTTTTGGTCCTTCTTTCTCATGGCTTGTAAAACATCTTTTTCAGCTTGAGACAAAGTTGCCTCATCTTCTGGCTCATCATAACCTTTGGAAACAACTTCCCACACATCTTGTGCTCCCAAAATTGCCTTCATATGGATACACTAATTTTCATAGTTATCTTTGGTGAATCGAGGCATTTGAAATGGAACCGAACTGTTTGCCATTTCTTCTCTCTCTCACAAACTAGCTCTGATACCACTTTGTTGGAAATAGTGGCCTAGTTACACACATAACTCTATACTATTTGGAAGAGAATAAAAATGGAGGAAGAACACTTTTTATTTCACTTGATTGAAAATGAGTACAATGTATGGGTTTATATAGGCTTCAAAACATAAATGAAAATGAAAATTAACACCCCACTAACATATCATTTAGTAGGCAAAACTCCCACTAACCCACTAACATGACCATTTACTAGTTGTAACTCTCATGCCCCCCACTAACTCTAATAAAAAACTCGCATAAATATAAAATACCAAATAAAAAAAACACCCATGACCTTCAAAGACATTTTAAAATAAAATAAAATTTAATTTCTAACATGCATAGCTCACTATTACGAAGTTCCACAAATATTATACGCAATTTTGTACGCATAATCCTACTTTTTCCACCTTACTATATGGCCCCTTCCTTTTACAACAATAGCTTCACCAATATCAAATAGTGTTTGTTGCTTCATGCATTTTAGACTTTCTTTGGCTATGATACACTATTAATTTTTTGTCGTCTTAAATTTTTTAGGGCAAATGGATCATGTCTAACATATTTCCATGAGTGCAGGAGGTGTGTCTAGTCCGGCACAGTGTCCACAATCACGGCTCTCCTTACGAAGCATCCGTACTACATTAATGCACATTAATCTGAACCCTGTATCCTCTACCATGTAATGGCATCATTTAAAATTATTTAGCCATTCTTTCTGGTAAGACTTATTCTTTTGCCCTTACAACGACATTTCTTCTTTATTACTTCAACCACGCTTCTTCTTTTTGCCCTTACCATGTAATGGCATCATTTAGAATTATGAGACTTGCTCTTTTTGCCCTTACAACCACATTGCTTCTTTATAACTTCCAAGTGAGAAAAATGACCATACCTTTGAATGCCTTGCATAGGGTCTACTTTCGTCATAATCCTAACACCCAGACCAAGATACGCACTCAAAATATTGACTAATACTGATTTCTGGCAAGGGACAACAGAGAAACATTAACAAAGAAGAGAATATGTTGGGAGGAAACTATTTTTTCAAGCATGAACCTCCCTTGAGTTTGATTTCTGGCAAGGGACAACAGAACAACATTAACAAAGAAGAGAACATAGGAAGTTAGTGTTCGATTTTAAGAAACTCCTTGAGTTTGTTTTAATTGTCTCCAAAAATTTGACAATATTTCTTTTTTTTTCTCCTAATTACTTAATTGCAGCATATGTAATGAATTTTACATATTCCCTATCCATTAAGACCCACAAAATATTCTTTGTTCTCCCCAAGTTAATACGGAGTAACAATAGTCAAAACATCCTATTGATTTGCATGGAATATTTGAGTTATTCAAAACCATGTTCTTATATTTACGTTTAATTAAATACATATATATTCAAGTCCTATTGATTTGCATGGAATATTTGAGTTATTCAAAACCATGTTCTTATATTTACGTTTAATTAAATACATATATATTCAAGTGTACACTTGCATATGCTATTCTAACCAACAAACCCATTCCCATCAACATCCTTTTTGTCTTGTCTCTCTAGCTTACTATGTGCCCAGTCAAAGTTTGTTTGGCTTTTTCGTTTATATATATTATCACTCGTGGGAAGAAAATTCCCTCCTATAAACGGTAAATTTTGTTTGGTTAAGTTTGTGATGCATGTTACAAAAAAAGGTGAATTGCAAGAAATCCCTTCGACTATTACTCAGTTGCGAAAAATTTTCTTTATGAATATTTTTGACAAAAAATTCCCCTAGACTATCTCAAAAGGGTTTTTTTAATCGATGTCTATTTAAATGATTTTTTGAAGCATTTTTCGGACAAAATTACCTCTTAACAAAAAAATTTCAAATAATTTATTATTATCATATTCAAACAAGTTTATCAATTCAAATCTTTATCATTGCATTTATAGATCCAATGAAAATAAATGGATGCTACAGAGAGTGTGACATATATGGCATCTTCCAAATTCAATATTCAAATGATCACGTATATTAAAATGAAGTGCATGCCTCTCTTTTAGTGATTGTAATTGTTATGGATTTTATGATGATGCTTGAATTTTGGTGGTTGTTTATGTCAATATATATGCAGTGATGATATTAGTAACTTTCTTCTAGGCCTGAGTATTACTTTTGTTGTATGGCTTATCAATTCAAATCTTGATTTTTTATGGTTGCTTAAAATTGTTTTGCCTCTCTTTGATTTGTCATTATAGTGAGAAAAAGTACAAATAAATAAAGAAAAGGAAAAACAAATTTAGAATAAAATAAATTTAAAACCTCAAAGTGAAAGGTGATCGAGAAAATGAGAAAATGACATAAAAATTAAACATTTTCTTATTCCTTATTTATTTTTATAAAAATGAAACATTTTCCTTATTTATTTTTAAACATTTTTTGGAAAATAATCTATTAAGGGGTAATTTTGTCAAAAAAAATTGCTTCAAAAAATCAGTTAAACAGATGTTAGTTAAAAACACTCCCTTGAGATAGTCGAGGGGAATTTTTTGCCAAAAATATTCATAAGGGAGGTTTTTCGCAACTAGGTAATAGTCAAGGGGAGTTTTTTGCAATTCACCTTACAAAAATTAAGTTAAATATATTTAATAATTTTTTTTGTTTTTTTTATAAGATGCATTCTAAACTAGACGAACAAGATTTACTGTTCCACTGAAGCACGGTAGGCATTAAAATTCCCAAAATTTTAAAAGGTTTAGGCAAACTTTCAAATGCGAGGCCCTTGAAAGTTTAAAGCCCTTCCAAATTAGAAGCTCGTGTTCAATTTGAGACCCTTCTAAATTAGAGGTCTTAGGCTAAGTCACACAATTCTTCTTAACGGATGTCGCTCTTACACTCCGAGCGCGTTCTCAAATTCGCTCTCATTCCCACTCCTGTTTTATGTTACTATCTTCTAGGCGACCGCTTGGGCCACCTGCCCGGCCAGCCCTGCATTAGAGAGGATTTGAGTCCCAAAATAAATAAATAAATAATAAATCTCAATGACCACGTGGAGAATTGTCCATGTTTGAATATTAATTAAAAAAAATGGAATAATTTTTTTGAAATTAACGAAGAATAACACGTGATCTTTCAAATTGCATGCATGGATAAATAGGATATTTCGGAGTACAAACTATGAAAGAACTACGAAATCCAATAATAAGAATAAATAATATGTACTGTTAACCTAGGAGTTAGTGAAGCTCAGTTTCTCTCATGCCCATATATATATAAACCATAAACCAATCCACAAAACAGTCGCCGAGAGTTCAAAACCTCTGATCTATATATATATATATTCAGCTCTGTTGCAAAAATGGATGCAAACACCATCCCAGATTCTGACTCCGCCGTTCTCGAATCGATACGGCAGCATCTTCTCGACGATTCAGACATTTCGACAATTTTTCCGGCAATAAGTTCTTGCAATGCACCCAGTTATTGCCCAAGTTTGAGTTGCTTTTTGCCGGAAAATATGGGAGAGATGATGTTGAGTGTGGATTATTTGCAAGATAGCGTGATTGAAGGTGAGAATGCAATGGCGGAACCTGTGGTGGAGAGTGGAGGTCACGCACCACCGGAGCGCAGACGATATAGGGGTGTGAGGAGGCGGCCGTGGGGGAAGTTCGCGGCTGAGATAAGGGACCCGGCTAGGAAAGGCAAGAGGATGTGGCTTGGGACTTATGAGACGGCTGAGGATGCAGCTCGAGCTTATGACCTAGCTGCTTTTAAACTGCGCGGCTCACGTGCTTTGCTCAATTTTCCACACCTTGTCGGCTCCAATAACTTGGAGCCTGTTAGGGTGACTTTGAAACGGCGTTCACCGGATCCGGAATCGTCATCTTCATCCTTTGAAAATGGCTTTCAGAAGTACAAGTTAACCAATTTTCAGAGAAGTTTCTGATTTTAGCTTTACTGGTTTAGGTGTAATGAGGAAATTTTTTTTTTTTTTTTTGGGTAGGACCGTAGGGGTGATATTACTTCAAGTTGCCATGAAATCCATCCTTCTAACTTTCAATAATTTGTAAATAAAATTGAAAAACGAAGGATTTTTTTTTTTTTTTTTTGTTGATAATATTGTCCCCATAATTATATTTTCCAATGAAGGCATTGAATCTAAGACTCTAGAGGTCTATTTGGCTTTGTTGTTAGGATGAAAAAAATGCTTTTGTTAGTAGAACCGTTAGGAAAAAAAATAAATAAATAAATAAATATAGAGCATCCCATTGATTTTACATAATTGCAACATATATAATGAATTTTATATATTCCCTATCCATTAAGACCCACAAAATATTCTTTGTTCTCCCCAAGTTAATACGGAGTAATAATAGTCAAAAAATCCTATTGATTTGCATGGAATATTTGAGTTATTCAAAACCATGTTCTTATATTTACGTTTAATTAAATACATATATATTCAAGTGTACACTTTCTTCTTCTTCTTTTTTCTTTTTTTTTTCAGTTTTCAAGTGTACACTTACATATGCTATTCTAACCAACAAACCCATTCCCATCAACATCCATTTTGTCTTGTCTCTCTTGCTGACTACGTGCCCAGTCATAGTTTGCTTGGCTTTTTCGTTTATATGTATTATCACTCGTGGGGAAGAAAATCCCCTCCTAGATAAATTTTGTTTGATTAAGTTTGTGATGCATAAAGTTAAAAATATTTAATAAGTTTTCCGATTTTTTTTTATAAAGTTCATTTTAAATTAGACGAACAAGATTTACTGCTCCACTAAAGCAATGTAGGCTTTAAAATTCCCAAAATTTTAAAAGATTTGAGTAACCATTCAAATGTAAGGCCTTGAAAGTTTGAAACCCTTCCAAATTAGAAGCTCATTCAATTTAAGACCCTTTCTAAATTAGAGGTCCTAAGAGACCGCTTGGGCCACCAGCCCGGGCCAGACCTGCATTAGAGAAGATTTGAGTCCCAAAATAAATAAATAACTATTCTTTCTTGATATTTTTATCTAACTAATAGCTGTTTCAAAATTTTCTATTCATATATACACACATATATATATATACTCTCTCCGTCCCATATTAATTGTCCAATTCAAAAATTTTGACTCATTACCACTTTTTATTTTTGAATCATTTGAGGTTATTTTTAGTCATATTCATTTTATATACTTATATACTACTTATATCCCATATTAGATGTCTACTTCGATAACTTTGACTCACAAAAATTTTAGGTCAAAGTTTTTTAAAAGAACAACTATTATGGAATGGAGGTAACATATTTGGGTATTGTAAGAACTCACCCAACAAGTGTTATTTTATCTCTATTCTCTTCTCTTTTTTTGGGGGTGGGTGAGAATATTTTTCTTTTTCCTTTTTCTTTTTCCTACTAGACTTTGAAAATGAGCTAATTGAATAAAAAGAAAGGAGGAAACAAGTCAAAATAAGGAATTGATGTCTACTCTTTAGAGTGAAAGCCGCTTGCTCAGTAAAATTTGCTAAAAACAATTTTATCTTATACTTTTCGATCAATATGATTTAGACAGTTGGTCAATGACGAGTGTAGATTTATGAATTCTGTCATTTTTTTACATTTCGTGCAAAAATAAGAAAAACCTACAAAAACTAAATTAAAAATGGTATAGAATAAGCAGGGTCGAACCATACAAGATTTAAACTCGTGAATCAAAATTAAAACCAAAATTTAAAGAAGAATAACTTTAAAACAATTTAATGATTTTTTTCTAATGAACTAAAAATAAAATAAATAAATAAGACAAATAAATTATGATCAAATAATAAGAAAAGTCTCAAGGAAAGAATCCACCACCACAGCTTACTATAAATAAATTTGTATATTTCTTTTATGTAAATTTTCCTATTATAAGCAAATCACTTCACCAGTCCAATTACAACTTGGAAAGATGAAGGAATAGCGTGAAATAACAATTGCTTGAGAATATATTTTACTTAATCTGATATATCTTTGGTGAATAGAAATAGGCATTCTCCGAATTACCATTAATTGGCAAACACGAAGGATCATTTTTCTAATTTTTTTTATCAAAATAAGAACACAGAATAGAAGAGTAAAATAATGTAAGAGAAAATTTCATAGAAGAGTTAAACTAAAGTTACTTATATTTCAGCCATGGTGCTTCATCACTCCCTTGAGAAGGGGGTGTTTAAGCTAGCATAATAAGAAAACAAAATAAAGAAATAAAGACAATCTTCATAACAAAAATTATAAGAAAATAAATTGAAGACAAAAATTCTCTATAACTTTTATTATTTTATCTCACTAACAATGTACATCCTACCTCCTCTACATATGTCCCTATTTATAGAGTTTAGAGTGGAACGATCGGGAGCAGAAAATTCTAATTACAGAAGTGAAAATAAAATAAAATAAAATCTTCCTAAAATCTTGCATCTTTCCAATTTGGCTTGATTTTTTTTCCAATTTGGCTTGATATTTGACTTGATGTGATGGAAAGTCAAATTTGAATTTGACTGATTGTATAATCTCATAAACTTGCTATTTTTATCTCTTTTCTTCTTATTCTGAAATCAGCCCCTACAAAACATGAAAGGTAAGGATAAGAACATTTATCTAATAAAAAATATTAATTAATCATTTATTATTAAGTATAAAATAACAACTTTTGTGCACTTATCAGTCAATGTGATTTGATTATAATTTGATAAGGTTGAATTGTACACACAATCTTCATAAAAATTGCAAGTTGAATTTCATATTGTGATTGCATGCTTAATAATTGATTTGATTGTATAATTTGTGGTGTCTAAAAATTTCGTGCTTTAAATTCTCTTAAATTCTTCATAAATTTTTGGATCTCATGTATGCTTGAAATTCATGAAAATTGCTATCTCATAATTTTTGTTCAAATATTAGAAAATTAAAAAATGAAAAAATATATAGAAATATTTTCCTTTTAGTTTTTATTTGTAATAATCATATTTGATTGGATGGAGATATCATGTGTATGATTTTGAGCATGATTGGCTATCTTTATCTTATGAATGAAATATGAGTTATTTTAGATATTTTTCTTTGGTTCCATTGCTACCATATATCATCATGTTTTTATGTTTATTATTATATCATATGCATGGATCGATGATAGTTTTGATCTCTATTCTTGTTAATTCTATCTTATTATTTCTTTTCCTTTCTTGTTAAGCTTTGTTTGTCAATTTGTAATAAAAATGGGGAGAAGTGTGCATAAATGAGGGGAAGAATTTCTATAATTGGGGGGAGACATATATATATTGATATTCATATATTGATATATGTTGATTGTTTATCTTTCTTAATTAAGTTTCACGGGTAATTTTGCTGAATTCATATGCAGATTACAGAGTGAGAAAACTACCATTGGTGAAGCTTCATCTGGTTTTGTCTATTTTTGGACAATCAATGTAATTTACTTTTTCTGCTTGGGTAAATTACTTGTTGTCTTAGGGGCTTTGTCACGAAATTGCCAAAAGGGTAGATTGTGAGACATAAATTCGGAGTTGGCAAATTTCGTTGTCAAAACAAGTCCAATCGAGTTGTAAAATTTTGGTTAAGCATTTCAAGATTGAAGATCGGAAGCGGATTTGAAGAAGTTGAAGTGTTCATACTTTAATACACTCCGGGATGATAAGAATAATGCTTTAGAAAGGTACGTGAGTGTGTGAGAACACTTAGGAAGTTTTGAAAATTTGAAATTTTTAGGAAGTTTACATTTTGCTCATCTTGAACTTGTAGGAGAATATTCGAATAGGTTCAAGTTAAACTGGTAGAAGAATCAAGGAACAGGTTTAACTTTTGAAGCTTTATAATTTTTCTATTATGTCCATTGGAAACCAATAGCCAATCTCTGAAGGAATCTTCTCTGGTCATCTTGAACCGGTAACCAATTCCTGAACCGGTTCAAGACTGCTGAATTGTTTAGGTAACTTCAGTTTCCTGATCTGTTTTGATTCCCTATTGGTTTAGACTTCCTTCCAAAATCTTATGTACGAAATTAACTTGTTTTCCTAGTACAATTAGGTTTTCAAAAGTCTATAAAAACATGTTTTCTCAATTAGGATTTCACGATTTTTTGCATACAAAATTCTGATTTAATTAAGAGAGCTATCTTTGTGAGATTTTTATTCAGAAAATCAATCTGATTTTATTTTTGAGAGCACACACATAAACACAAGAGTAATTTAAGAGTGTTGTTCTCTATCTCATCGGAATTGGAGCATAATTGAAGATTCTGAGATTCCGAAAAGCATATTTATTTGTTCTTCATCAAATTCAGATCTTGAAGAAAAGGAGTAAAGCGATACACTTTGAAGGGGTCAAAGCATTCTTGGATTGTTGTTTGATCTACCTGTAACTCTTCTACAAAAGTCAAGAGTAAGCCTGAGGTCGAGAGCTGTTGGACGGGGGAGTCGCAAAGCCAAGGATTGTCAGCGATTGGTTTTTGGTAGAATGATAAGGTGTGAGCCTAAGTCAAAGTTCAATGTACATACTTTGCTTCAAACATACTGAATTGTTTTGCTCTGGACTGCACAGTTCACAAGGTTTTTCCCATAACAATATATTGACTTATTCTGTCAATTGGGTTTTCCTCGCTAAAAATCCTTGTATCATCTTTCAAACTTTATTTATTTTACCTGCACTTTATTTTTGCATTGTGGGGTTTGATTTTAGTTTTATTTCGGTAAAATTAAAATAAGTAAAAATTAGTTAAAGGAGTAAGTAAAACCTATTCACCTCCTCTTAATTATTTATCCATATTATCTTTCACAACCATTTCATTGTTTGCAACTCACACAAGTTCAAACACTCAACATTGATTCCTTTGAGTTACTAATGGAAATTTTATTTTATCATTTTATTTTTAAAGAATAAAAGAAATAAACTATCAAACACTTAATTTAGTTCAAGTGCTATCTCTTATTAATTTTATTAAAGCTTTATTATTATTTTTTTTTTTTTTTTTTGGGTAAATCATGACAGTGTCCGACCCTTAAAGCACTCCATGACTAGAGACTCCGCTCCTCCTACATGCATCAAACACTTTTTTTAAAAAAAAAAAAATTGAAGATAACTCCAAGAAACTTCAAAATCTCGATCTACAAAATAATGTGAAATTTCCTTGAATTCTTTATTAAGGTTTTAGAGACCACTCGAGAGCCAGTACAAATGATATATTTCAAATGTCCAATATATAGCAGATGGGTTTTTTTTTTGTCATTCCAAAATGCATATTAAGAAAGGGCAAAAAAAAATGTTAACGTGCCATGATATATTAGAAAAATAATGGTTTGGCTATTATGTATAGGACCGCATTGAAATCTCAATAGGCAACCTAAAAAAAATATATCTCAATGACCACATGGAGAATTGTCCATGTTTGAATATTAATTATAAAAAATGGAATAATGTTTTTGAAATTAACAAAAAATAACACGTGATCTTTCAAATTGCATGCATGGATAAATAGGATAGTTCGTAGTACAAACTATGAAAGAACTACGAAAACCAATAATAAGAATAAATAATAGGGTAAAGTGCAAAGAAAACCCCCTGAACTTTACTCTCTCTCCCTAAAAATCTCCCTAAACTATTTTTTCTACAATTAACCCCCTGAACTTCAATTTTTTTGCAAAAAGTACCCACTGGTGAAGTTCCATTTGATTTCTTCGGCTAATTAGGCGCGTGATGCACACATGCCAGCAATATATCTTTAAAATGACAAAGGTACCCTTATACTATTAAATGTATAAAATTAAAATTGAAAAATAAAAAAAAAATTCCCAAATTAAAACCAAACCTTATCTGAATTTCACCACAGCCCCTCAGCCACATTCTCTCTCTCAATATCACCGTCGCGACCTCATCACCGCTGTGAACCTGCTGTCACTGCCATCGCCACCGCTGTGAACTCGCCGGCAGTGCGTGTCTCCTTCTCCGGTGCCGTGCTCTCACCTTAAATCTCGACCAAGACACCGTTGCTTTAGCTGTGGCTGGAATATTACCACGTAGCAGTCAAGTATGGAGTTGATGGCGATGGCGATAACTATGAGAATATTGTGATGGTGTTTCGACGACGACAAGACCCAACGATGTGACGTGTGTTGCAGTGGGAAGTTTTATTTATAATATGGGTTTGGCCATTAGTTGAGAATTTTACAATTAGGCTTGGTGAGTTTGTTACAGTCGAAATGGCCTATTAAGGAACTAACGAGGATGGGAATTTTGCAGTTGGGTTTGGTGAGTCTGTTACTCACTTTGCAGGCCGGACGTGGTCAAGAAGGCTATAAAACATGGCTTCTCTGTTGAGGAGTTTTTTTGGGCATGTGGGAGGCAACAAAAAGCACCCCTATTTGGTGTCATTTGTTTGAAGGTAGCAATTGTCATCAAAACATGGCTCCCAATAGCGAGTGGCAACCGGCGATGGTGATGGGTTGTCTTCACCTTCGTACTGTAAATGGTGAACAATTGTCATCAAAACATAGCTCCGAAGAACGAGTGGCAACCGGCGATGGTGATGGCGATAGCGATGGATTGTCTTCACCTTCCTACTGTAAATGGTGATGGATTTTTATTTGGGGTTAGGGTTGAACTAGCAGATTGGGTTTCAAATTGGTGTTCTGAGGAAGTTTAGGTTTAGCAAATTGGGAAGCCGATAGGATTCCGGCGAAATTCCTCATCGTCACTCCGCTGCTGCCTGCTGGTATACTGTAATTGTTCCCGGAAGAGCGCAAAACCTGTGGTCATTGCACAGGTCGTGTTTGGTTGTACAAAAATGAGGGGAAGGGAGGGGAGTTGATAAGATGATGTGTTGTACAATTCTAATTGGTTCTTAAGATTTTGCCTGGCACATCAGCAACACAAATTTGTGAAGTACTAAAATAATGTCGTTTCACTAGAGGGTATATTCGTAATCTTTTATTTTCGGTACCAAAGATCTCATCATTGTCCTCAACTACAACTTTTTAATAGTTCAGGGGGGCACTTGTTAAATCGGGGAGGTTTTGTGCAATTGCCTGATAGTTCATGAGGGTTTTATGCACTTTACCCTAAATAATATGTACTGTTAACGTAGAAGTTAGTGAAGCTCAGTTTCTCTCATGCCCATATATATATATATATATATATATATATATATATATATATATATATATATATATTCAGCTCCATTGCAAAAATGTCTGCAACCACCATCCCAGAGTCTAACTCCGTCATTCTCGAGTCGATACGGCAGCATCTTCTCGACGATTCAGACATTTCGACAATTTTTCCGGCAATAAGTTCTTGCAATGCACCCAGTTATTGCCCGAGTTTGAGTTGCTTACTGCCGGAAAATATGGGAGAGATGATGTTGAGTGTGGATTATTTGCAAGATAGCGTGATTAATTTGGAAGATGAGAATGCAATGGTGGAACCTGTGGTGGAGAGTGGAGGTCACGCGCCACCGGAGTGCGGACGATATAGGGGTGTGAGAAGGCGGCCGTGGGGAAGTTTACGGCGGAGATAAGGGACCCGACTAGGAAAGGCAAGAGGATGTGACTGGGGACTTATGAGACGGCTGAGGATGCAGTTCGAGCTTATGACCTAGCTGCTTTTAAACTGCGCAGCTCACGTGCTTTGCTCAATTTTCCACACCTTGTCGGCTCCAATAACTCGGAGCCTGTTAGGGTGACTTTGAAACGGCGTTCGTCGGAGCTGGAATCGTCATCTTCATCCTTGGAAAATGGCTTTCAGAAGTACCAAGTTAAGCAATTTTCAGAGAAGTTTCAGATTTAAGCTTTACTGGCTTAGGTGTAATGAGGAATTTTTTTTTTTTTTTTTTTTAACTTTTTTTTGGGGTGGGACTGTAGGGGTGATATTACTTCAAGTTGCCATGAAATCCATCCTTCTAACTTTCAATAATTTGTAAATAAAATTGAAAAACGAAGGATTTTTTTTTGTTGTTGATAATATTGTCCCATAATTATATTTTCCAATGAAGGCATTGAATCTAAGACTCTAGAGGTCTATTATGTAATTTGATTTTTTTTATAGATCTAACAAAACCAAGGTTGTGAAAATCGGGATTCTACGCGGAATCATTTTGGCTTTCGTAGAATCGGAATTGTAGAATCGAATCGTGAATGGTAAGATTCTACCAAACTAATAAAAATATAACTCAAACCTGCTTTGTAAACAAAAATTATCTTTAAAATACATAGAGAATAAGCCAAAGCACAATATATATATAAGGGATAAGTTTATATAAAAATATTCAAACAGTTTCTTTTAAATTCATAATTTAAAATTTTAATTTTTTTATTTTCCTTTGCAGGTTAAAATATGATTTGTTGCATAATAGTTATAATAGACCCTACTACATAACATAGTGCCTCAAATATATCAAGAAGGGTAATACGGTAAGTTTACAGATTTTAGGTCAAGTATACAATATAATCTTTTGTCTATCTGTATGGTCTGAGTTTAAGAAATCAGCCGACATCCAAAGATAAGTGGCATCTCCTCTCGTCTCTCTCAGGGAAGGTCACTTAGTCTCGAACTCTTGATCTCGTTCCCTCTCTCTCCTCCTCCTCTGCTTCTTCTTCTTCTTCACCCGAAACCTTAGCAACTTTTTTTTTTTTTTCCTCAAGCATCTTATCTCTTCATCGGAGTTGCTTTGTCGATCGTGAAAGAGAAGAACCGTAAAGTCTATAATAAATCTAGGGCTTCTTATACCCAAAACAGGACCACAAATATGGAGTAATTCAGAATCGCTGGGATTGTGTAGAATCGTACGATTCTAACAACGATTCTACCGATTCTACCCCGATTCTACCAATTGAGCGATTTTGTTAAGATTTGGATCGATTTTGAGTTCTGAGTCGTAGAATCGTACGATTTTATAACTCAGAATCGCGATTTTGATAACTATGAACAAAACATGAAATAAAATTTGACGATCCTACACCATACACCGTTATGGTTCAATCAAATCAAAACACATGTTCAAATTTCTTTGTAATTATCTCATTAAACTTTCTTAGTTGAAGAATTTTGATTGGACTGAACCAGAACATCTAATAATTTCTCCCATCACAAAGAAAACTAAATTGCATAGAAAATAAATAAATAAATAAACACACACACACACAAGAAGAGAGATGGCCAGGTTAAATCATACAACCCCGTCAAATTTGAGGAATGAAACAATTTACTAATTTAGATCCCCGTAACACCTATTTTTATAATTGAAGAGAGTGGGATGAAGTGCAACATCATGAAACACAAATTTAATACTCTTGTGCATTAACTTGGTAAAAGGATTTAGCCACGTCTCACGATAAAAAAGCACATCATCTGATATTCTCCAAGCTGACTCAAAAGGAATGACAATTGGGTTTAATACAAACTCACAATGTCAAAAACTCAAGCCTAAAATTGGCAGACAAATTCAATTTAAAATAGATTAAAATCTCCAAAACCGGCGATCTGTGATTAAAATCTCCAAAACTGGCTAGTTGACTGACGAGGCATCCCAAGGATCCCACTCTACATCTCTTCAAACCATTGGGATGTCACCTCCTGCAATTTTCCAAATTATTCAACATAAAGCAAATCAGAACTGATCTTTGCTATCAGAGAGTGTGTGTGTGTGAGAGAGAGAGAGAGGGGGTGAGCATAACCACCAACGGCTATAACTTAGTGGTACTTCCTCACCTTCCTAGTAGAAAGTGGAGAGTTGAAGTCTTTGAAGCAAAGTGGGTGTAGTTTAAACTAGGGCGAAAAAAAAAAAAGCAAGCGTCTGAATTCGGTTTTACATCACCAAGTTCCAAGTTTAATTAGTTTTTTCCCTTCAAAAGTTCAAATACTGTTGGGTTCTTCATATGATGTAGATTTTTTTTCGAAAGGTTAAAAGCACATCCTCATCCATAAAAGCAATTTAGGGGAAGGAAAAAGACTGCAATATGGATGCCCGTAAATGATGGAGTAGTTTGGGACTTGGGAGTCACAACTACCAAACTACAAAAAATTGCATAGAATGCTATGCCACATCTTCTTGGCAGAAGGGGTCTCCATCTATGGTAGCGGATAGCCTAATTAGTGGCTAATAGACCAGGGAAGTAGACACGTAGTCACATGTATCATATTGACAAAAAAGTAAGGCGTTGATCAAAAATTTCATGGCTGTACAATCAAAAACTTAAGGAATAACAATTCCCTGCATTACCTCTTGTCGGCCTGCATCACTCCAACTGGTCCATAGCAGATCTCCTCATGACCTCGGAAGCTGTCAGCCTGCTTACAGTGTGTAACTTCTGCTACAAAGTAAGTAAGATGCATTGATCACATATATATCCTGGTAATTTGATAAAAGAATCATTTGACATCTCCAATTCCACAAAGGAAAACACTTCTCAAACAACCCGACTAACCAACACAGAGAGAAAGTGAAATAGGAACTGATGAAATGACATCATTTGGGAATCACATGAATATGGCTGTTGGTAATTTTTCTTTCATATTGTTTAGTCAGCCTACTTTTTCAGCTTGAGTAGCATTACTCTTCTGCAAATCATAGCCACTGAAATTCAAATGAAATGGATCATGATCTACCAGTTGGTCACATCCAGCCAACCTCGTTTTCTCGAAAATGCGTCAGAGGAAAGTAGTTTTAAGGTGAAAACCTTCCCCCCACCCCAAAAAAATAATTAAAAAATATATTCTTTCTCACCTGTTTATGCATGCACGCTGACACATGTTGGACATCACAAATATGAAATTGTACGTGCTATTTAAAATAAAATAACTTTACCTGAAATCCCACAGATACAGGACAGGGACAGGATCAAAATTCTACAAACCAACACTGCATATGCTAAAAAAGTAAGACATGGACACGTTGACAGCGCAGTGAAATATATTTTTAGACATATATGTCTCTTGTAAAAGGAGGACATAAATTTGATTGACTTATTCAGTTTTTTACAATAACTGCATAACTCACGATTATGAAGTTCCACAAATATTATACGCAATTTTTTATACATGATCCTACTTTTCCACCTTACTATATGCCCCTTCCTTCTACAACAATAGCTTTACCAATATCAAATAGTGTTTGTTGCTTCATGCATGTTAAGACTTTCTTTGGCTATTTTATCTTCTCTTGAATTGAGATAAGTACATTTTCTAATGTAGCCATCCTATGTCTTCAATTAAAAAGAATATTATACAGAAGACACATAGGACTATCTTCAAAACACCCTTCAAAAATGGAGAATTGCACAAGCAGAATACAAATATAGGTTTTCTGTTTAGAATGTAATTTTTTGGCGTTTACCAGAGTTATAAAAGAATGGCAACATTACTTGAAAACTTGAACCTCCAAATAGTATATGATGAAGGCTAAAATATTGTCAAGGGTCATGAAAGGCACTCATTCACAGAACAAGAAGAAGATGGAGTCAGAGCAATATAGAATGATAAAGTTTTGGGACATTCTCTGTGTTTGAATTGGATGGATGCCAAAGCAAGGACAAATTTGTCAATTACATAAGAACAGAGGTCTCTTGGCCTTATCCCTTCCATTGATGATTAATGTTTAAACAAACCAATCTATATTATATCCTTCACCTACCTACATGTCTGATAATTGCAGCTTGCTTGCACTAATGATCTGAAAACCAAATTGACTTCCAAACAAACACATGAAGCCTGTCAGCCAAAAAGGATTCCAGCTTTCTTCGCTGCCTTCCTTTTGCAAGCATGTGTTATTTTTCTTTTCTTCACATGTGTTATTTAAAAAGATCTAGGAGCAATGCTGAATAGTGAATATAAGACTTCCAACTGAGCAGCGCACATAAATAACTTAGCCCAGTTAAAGTGATCCATATGTACAAATGAAATAGCAGAGAAAAAAATAAAAAATAAAAATCTAATTCAACAGTAAATGAAATAACTTCACCCGCTAAAAGCAATTCCACATTTAAAAGAAAAAGAGAACAGTATTTCAGTTAGCATAACACTTCCTAACAAAGAATTATAACTAAACTTAAACGAAATAATTTGAAACAAAAGTTAAGGCATCCAGTGACTGCTACACCCTGATTTCTTTTTTATAATAAGCAATCTTTTTATAAATAAAAAAATAGATTATAAAAAAGATTCTCAAATAAATTGAAACATTATAGTATATGTTTTAGAGTTTTGGCCATCTTTGCATTTTAGAAAAAGATGCACACCACTTCAGAATAAATGATGATATACTAAATACTGGAGAAATGCATTTATGAAGGAAAAAAAAAATACTGGAGAAATTAGAAACATACATGAATTTCTAAATATTAACGAGAGAGAGAGAGAGAGAGAGAGAGAGAGATTCAGACAGTAATCTTACTGCACCGTAATGTAAAGAAGTATCCAGTCATGGAATAATAATTAAAGGACCGCCACAAAACCTTTTTGAAAATTAATAAGTAATACTTCCTCCGTCTCATATTAGTTGTTCACTTTTGCTATTTTAATTTTTTAATGGATGCATTTAATGCATTGGTCCCCTTTTAAAACTACCCAGTTGTTAGGTATATTACTAAGTTGAGAGATTTTTGAAAACTTAAAAGGTAATTATGGAAAGAATGCATTTATTTTGCTTTCACTTTTCAAATGGGACAACTAATTTAGGACATCTAAAAGGAAAGAAGGACTACCTAAGAAGCACGGACACACCAAAATGGGCGAAGAATCCGTGTCCAACACGTGTCGGACACACCAAAAAACGTGTCTGAAATTTTTTATTTTTTTAATTTTCTGACACAGTACGGACACAGCTCGGGCAAGGCATGGACACTCCGCGGACACACGTGTCTGGAATTTATTTTTATTTTAAATTTTTAATGCTGATATGTTCTGTTTTTTGTTTTGTACTACCCTTTTGGTATTGTAAATGGTAAAAGTCCTAGGTCAAATGATGGATAGGAATAGATAATAGTACACTGACTTGTTTTTGTATCTTTTTTGTGAACTAACCTTTAGGTTTTTGTGAATGTTAAGTGCTAACAGTAAAGTCATGTATGTTAAACAGTCATAAATGTTAATAGTCTTTTCTGTCTATACTTTTTATATTTGGAGTTGTTAGAATGTTTTGGGTCATTATGCAATTACATATAGTTGGTAGGGTCATTGGGTAATTACCTAAGTCTTGTATCTTTATATAAGCCACTTTAGGCTTAGGGTTTAATACATATGAGAAATACATTTCAGTAGCCACCATGATCTATCTCTCTCTCTTTCTCATCAGTTTGAACATGGTAACAGAGCGGTACAAAACAATGGTAAACTAAGATTATGGTTGCATCTGTGGTGTTCTTCTACAAATTGAAATCGAGATCGAAGTCGATTATGTTCTTCGCCGAAGGTTTGGCCGTCGTTCTGTTCGAGCCGGAGGTTTGAAGCTGTCGTTGTGTTCAGTGCTTCTTGTCCGTTGTTCTCAGATCTGAAGCCCTTCATTTTGTTGGCCGAGGCTGCCTTGGCTGTCGCAAGTTGCAGAGGTTTCATCATCGCGAACCTTCTCTGCTCGGTTGTTAAATCGCTGCTTGTGTTGGGTTGCCGTCACCGCTGCAAGGGCTAGGGTGTGTACTAGTCTTGATTCTCTACTACGAACCTCCGGTGTTGGAGTTTATTGTCGGTGGCAGAGTTTTGGTTCTTGCCGGCACTAATTGTGAAAGAGAATGGTGGTGTTTGGCTATAGGCGTGAAGTTATCCCAACCTTGGTTTACTAAAACCGGAATAGCAGAGAACTGGTTTTGATTTGGCCCGTTTACCCAGAGCCAAACCAGTTTGCCCAAGCCCGACCCGTTTGCCCAAATCCGGCACGTCTGCTTAGATCCAGATTCAGTTTTTTTTTTCCCAGGTTCAGTTTTCTTCTCTCTTTTTCCTTCTCCATGTCTGCCAGTTCAGACCTGCTTTCTTTTCCTTCTTTCAATCCTCCCATGACTTTGGTCAAGCTCAATGGGAAGAACTATATTTTATGGGCTAAGTCAGTAGCTATTTTTCTGAAACCAAAGGCTTTGGCTCTCATTTGGTTAAGGATAAGCCGAAAGACAGTGATGCAAATTTCAGTTCATAAGAACAAAGGGATGCTCAAATCATTTCCCTAATGCTGAATTGTATTAAACCCAATATCAGCTCCAACCTGTTGTATTTGGATACTACCAAAGAGATTTGGAACTGCCTCCAATAGTTATATTCAGGTACTGGTAATATCACCAGAATATGAATCTGTTCCTGCACAGATTGTGGGTAGCCCTGCACTTCCCTCTCTTCCTGATATGTTCTCTATACTCCAGCGTGCTACTCTATCTAGTGGCGCTTCCAGGAGTGCTTCAAGTGGTGTCACTGCTCCTCCTAGCAGTGAACGTTCTCCATTAGTTGTGAATCAGGGTGGTTATCAGTCTTCTCGTGGCAGTGGCGATCGTTTTACCCGTGGATGTGGTCGTGGTCGTAGCAGAGGTAGAGACACCAAACTCTGCACTCACTGCGGTCTTACTAATCACATTATCAATTACTGTTGGGATCTTCATGGGAAACCGCCACCTTCTTCCTATGCACATCAAGTAACCTCTAATGAAGGGGATTCTTCTTTCTCTACCACACCAACTGCTCCATAAGTGGCTGTCGAGCCTACTATGGTCACCATGACAGTTTTTCGCAATGAGTATGCTCAGTTTATGTCTCAACAATGGCCTTTCACCTCATCTTCCATAGTTTCCTTTGCCCAATCACGTAGTGCACCTACATGTCTCTTATCCTCTCGTCAGAGTCCCTGGATTCTTGACTCTAGCGTATCAGATCACATGATTGGTAGTTCTCATCTCTTATCTTATTTTCAGTCTGTTCCTTCCTCTCAAAGTGTTACTCTTGCTAATGGCTCCTCCACTAAAGTTTTAGGTGTGGGAACTACCCAACTCACCTCTTCTATGTCCCTTTCCTTTGTATTATATATTCCTCAATTCCCTTTTAATTTGATGTCCATTAGTTAAATTACTAAATCTCTTAATTGCTCCGTTACATTTTATCCCTCATGTTGTATTTTTCAGGATCTCAAGACGATGAAGAAGATTGGTACGGGACATGAAGTAGGTGGCTTGTATTACTTTGATCTTGCACCATTTCCCACGGCTTTTCAATCATCTTTGTCTCCTTTCCAGTGGCATTGTCATCTCGGCCACCCGTCCTTATTAGTTTTGCAGCGTCATTTCCCCAGTCTTAGTCTTAGTCGTGTTGAGTCCATGCCTTGTGAAGCATGTCAGCTTCGTAAACATTGTCATGTATCTTTCAAACCAAGAGCTACAAATCATGTTGCTAGTCCTTTTCAGTTAATTCATTCAGATGTATGGGGCCCAATAAAACATATTTCTATTAATGAATTTCGTTATTTTGTGACTTTTGTGGATAATCATTCTTGTATGACTTGGTTGTTTTTAATAAAAAATCGTTCTGAGTTATTCTCTATTTTTCAACTATTTCGCAAAGAAATAAAAACTCAATTTGGATGTTCTATTAAATTTTTACGTTCTGACAGTGCCAAAGAATATTTCTCGGACCCTTTTGAAGAAGGATTCATTCCTTAGAGGCATAAACAATCCGCTACTTCATCGACCCCTACCCTAGGAAATATTCCCCCCACCAGCATGTGATCAATGGATACCACGTTCGTCCATGGCCGCCACCAACCATCTCTCCCACAAAGATTATTCTCCACCCAACCACCTCTACCATTCACGACCGACCCCCTCCGATTTACCTCCCTCTCTCTCTGTCTCTATTTTTTTTTTTCTCCTCTCCCTGATCAGCTTCCAACTCCGGCAACGATAGAAATTGGATAGCATGATCAGTGAAGAAAGAATAGGTGAAAAATCTTTTCAGAAAGAACCACAAAATCACTCAACGCAGGGTAGATACACCACCTCGCTTTTACCTTCCATGCCCACGCTTCCCATCAGATTGTTTCGTTTTACTGGAATCCATCGGCTTCTTAATTTTTTGAAACCCAAATTTCCACAGAACACCAGTTTGAAGCCCAAACTTCCTCGTTGAACCCTAAACCCCAAATTGAAACCCCATCGCCATTTACAATTATACCAAATCATAAATGAAGGTGAAGACATTCTCCACAACCCATTCTCATTCTCATCTCGCCATCGCCGGTCGCCATTCACTCTTCGGAGCCATGTTTTGTTAACAATTCTTGACCACGTCTGGCCTACAAATTGGGGGCCAATTCGATGGTAACAAACTTAAGACTCTCGCAGTCCATATCAGGCTGAGCATAGGGCGACAGTTTACATGCAATGACAAAGATACATACATAGAGATATGTGTGTGTGTGTGTGTGTGTGTGTGTGTGTGACACTAACAAATATATATATATACACACAGAGAGATTGATGGCCTGGATTCCAACGAGAAAGAAAGGTTGGGAATATTGTTTTTTTTAATCAATTAATAGTTTATAAGGGTAGGTTCGTTATTTTAAAATTATAGCCTTGGCATGTGATCATCACGCGCCAATTTTGCTGGAGAAATCAAACAGAAGCTCGCTGATGGATGCTTTTTGCAAAAATTTTGATAGTTCAAGGGGTTATATGTAAGAATAAAAGTTCAGGGGGGGTTTTAGGGAAAGAGAGTATAATTCAGGAGGGTTTTATTCACTTTACCCTTGTATATATAATTTTTAATGTGATTAGATTAACCAACAATGATATATATATAAACAGAGCCCTAAGTTAGATAATTAAATTAAACACCTATATTTTATGATTAGATGACAAGATTAATGAAATATTTCATTTAACGACTTAAACACTCCATCTCATATAATATATATTCAATATGAATATTCATTTTCAAATTTTGCAAAAATAAAGAATTTGAGAGAAAAAAATGTTTGATTAACTCTTTTGTTAAAAGACCCTTAAGCCTAAGCCAAAAATAAAAATTTACAAAAAAATAATAATAATAAATTTATGTAATTTGCAAGAGAAGTTGAGGGACGAGAAAGTGTAAAAAAGTTGCATTAAAAGTCAAATCTTGTAAAAGAAGTTTTGAGATTGAAAAGATTTTGTTCGTCGGTGTTTTAAGAATTGAAACTGTCAAGAATTTTACAGCTATTCTTCCACCAAAACAAGGGCAAATTTGTATTTAAAATTTTAAATCATTTTATCACTATTTTAAATTAGGAAATAGCTGGCCGATCCTAAAGCAAGTTCGCTAGGTTTTTGTTGAAGCAACCTTTAACTTTTTCAAATCTCCGTATATCTCCATTCACCAAATTTCTATAATTTCTTTTATAAAATACCTTTAGTTTTAGAAATACTTTTGGAGGACAATACCTTCTTCTTTGTGGTAATTAAAAGTCACAATTTATACACTTAATATCATTTTATTATTATTATTATTTAACTTTTCTATTAGACAAGCACATCATTTTTTCAAAACTTTTTCAAGTAGTAAATATTAAAAAATTAGTTTTGATCAAGCTATTTTAAGTCAAAATTAGAGTGAGTTCCACTGAGCATTTATACGGACCATGTTAGCACTCCTGAATTAAATAATATGTGTGTTGTGAAGACGAGACACATGCTAAAAAGAAAAAAAAAAATCATTTTGTGGGTGAACTATAAATTGTTTGGGTTTGGGACTCAAGGGGGACAAAACTTTTGTGGTAGGGAGAGGACGCCGGGCCAGCTGGCCCAGTCCGGTCTTGGGTTTGGGCTTCTCTAGCCTATATATATACTAGTATTTTTTTAGGGACGAAATACTTCCTGTTTGGACGTGTTGGGCTTCTGCCTGGTCCTTTTTTTTTTTTTTTTTTATCTAAAATTCTTCGAGAACAATAATTTAAGGACAGATAATACAAAACTGACGAACAACTTTGACATATGCACATTCTTTGACAATGACATTAATAGAAGGTTTTAATAATTGTTAAATTTTTCATGTGGTCCCCCACCAATAAAAGCTTTTCATTTCTCTTAAAAACTTGCTCGTCAAAAAAGAAAAAGAAAAAACAAAAAAGGAGGACCTTCTATTGATACCGTACCATACGCCAAAATACGCCAAAATAATAAAGACTTTCTCCCCCACTAGAGTATTGTATTTGGAGTAAATTAACATGGACCCTTCATTTTATTTGTTTATTAACAATGTGTGCACGTGTATAAAGTAGAGAAATTAAAAAATGGGATTTATTAAGTTTATTAACTTACTCCAAATACAACACCTGATCAGTGGATCCAAAGGGCATTATTAAAATAATATATTGAGTCTCCCCTGTTTGTAATTTCAAGTCAATCTACTTTCATGCATATATTCATCCATGTTCAAATAAAAAAGAAAACATTTAGTCTGGATAATTGTTTAGTGGAGTGAATGACTAAAAAGATTCAATTATAAGTTAACAAAGTTCTTTTGCAGACAAATTTCAATTGATTAACTCACTACTTTTATATATATATATATATATATATATATATATATCAAATATTTATATTCAGCTCAAATATGATAATTGTTAGAGCAGCTACAGCGGACTCTTCAAAGCCCATTTTGCGCGAGCTGAAGGACCTTTGGGCGTGCAGCGGGTTAGCCAAAATCGGTAGGACCCAATTTTGCTCGCGGGCCTGCGCGCAATCGCGGAATTTTTTTTTTTTTTTTTTTTCGTCAAAACAGTGCCATTTTCGCTGCACCTGTTTTGTCTTATTCTACTGTCTGGGAACAGTGAGTCGAATAGTGCCTTAAGGCACTGTTTGGCATAATTTAAAAAAAAAAAAAAAACCCTAAAAATAGGTTATTTTGAGCTCTTTTTTTAAAATAAAAAATAAAATAAAATTCATTAAATAAAAAATATATTGTTTAGGCACTGTTTGTCAAAAATAAATTTTATTTGGGCCAAAAATAAATTTAAAAAGCTTTTTTTTTATTTTTTCCCCTTAAAATGTGTTTTTTTTTTTTTTTTGCTTTAAATTACAAATTCATCTACTTATTCCTATAGGATTAAAAATAATTATAATTAAAAATATAGCCGTTTAGAAAAAGTTTAAAAAATTTAAAAATAATAATTTTAATTTTTTATTATTATTTTTTTTTAGAGTGAAAATTCTGATAGTCTGATAAAGTGCATGTTTTTTTAGAGCGAAAATTATTGATGTGGTTCTTGAAATTGTTGACATAAGTCTTAAAAAAGTTGATGTGTCATGTTTTAGAAAGTTAAAATTAGGAGAGCCTGACCAGATCGCCTTAGTTTTAAAATGCGTTGGGATGACGTGTCTGCCAAAAATGGAGGGAATCAAACGTTTAGGGAACATGGGTGTAATGGGCTAAAACAATATTGGATTCTTTTTGTGTGATTCTCTCTAGCTAGTGGGACCCCCAAATCATTTCTTTAATCCAAGCCACGCTACACGGGGAAAGAACAACCACCACTCAGACGGCAACAACGACCGTATACCATATGATATACTAAAGTATTTATATCATCAAACATAAGTATGGCTTTATATGCGACAGTCTCACATCTGTTGTCCTAGAAGTCGCAGAACTTATAAGGAAAATATTTTTTTTATTTATGTAGACATATTTTGAAAATAGTGTGTTGAGAAGGTGAAAACCGATCAATATTGTATTGTTTAGATGAATCCTGATGGATAGTTTTGTTAGTACACGAGGTCCTGACATTATTATGTATTATATGCATATTATTAGTGTTGTAAGTGATAAAGAAACAATTGAGGGTGTGTTTAGCTACTTGAAAAGAATTGGAATTGGTAAAATTTAAAAAAAATTTGGTTCAATTTTCATAGTTGTTCACAAATTTTAATTCCAAAACTCCAACTCCATATAATCGAACGTAGCGGAACACATTTGGTAAGGTCAGAAAAGAAAAAAATTTGAAAAACTTTATACTAGGCAGTGCTAGGAAGTTGGTGTTCGATTTTAAGAACCTCCTTGAATTTGTTTTAATTGTCTCCAAAAATTTGATAATATTTAATTTTTTTTCTCCTAATTACTTAATTGCAGCATATATAATGAATTTTACATATTCCTTATCCATTAAGACCCACAAAATATTCTTTGAACGGAACACAATTGGTAGGGTCAGAAAAGAAAAAAAATTGAAAAACTTTAATACTAGGCAGTGCTAGGAAGTTGGTGTTCGATTTTAAGAACCTCCTTGAATTTGTTTTAATTGTCTCCAAAAATTTGATAATATTTAATTTTTTTTCTCCTAATTACTTAATTGCAGCATATATAATGAATTTTACATATTCCCTATCCATTAAGACCCACAAAATATTCTTTGATCTCCACAAGTTAATACGGAGTAATAATAGTCAAAACATCCTAAGGTGTGTTTAGTAACGTTTTCGTTTTCTATTTTTGCAGTCGCAAAGAAACAAAAACATAATTTTATTTTTCGAAATAAAAACAAAAAACAAAAATAACATTTAGTAACCTTTGTTGTTGTCACAATTTTAATAAAAAAAAATAGAAAGCAATGTTTAGTAAAACATTTGTTACAAAAAGGAAAAAAAAATAAAATAAATATAGGCCAAGATAAACGTACAATTGTATAATGTATAGATATATAATATAAAAAATAGATTTTATATATACATATATATTAACAAAAAATCTGAAAACAAACCACAACCCATACATGTATAACAATCAGAAAAAAGAAAAAAAAAATATATATATAGGGCGTACAGTTGTATAATGTATATATATAGAATATAAAAATAGATTTTATATATACATATATATTAACAAAAAATCTGAAAACAAACCACAACCCATACATATATAACAATCAGAAAAATAATAATAATAATAATAATAATAAAAATACAGGGCAAGATACTAGCAAGACTGATTTTCCTTCTAATCCGAAACAAAAAACTATTAAATCCACAACCCATACATGTACAAAAAAAATAATAAAAAAAATAAAAATAAAAATACGAGCAAGATACCATTCAAGTTTCAGATCTATTGAATAGAAGAGAGAGAACGAGATACGAGGACGTACCTTTCTGAGAAGAGAGAAAGAGTGACGTGAGCCCTGTGATGAAGAAAGAACAATGAAGAAGTACTAATGGAAGAGTAAAGTTATTAATGGAAGCGTAAAAAGAAGAAGAAAGTACTGATGGAGTAATGTCAGTAGTTGTGTATTAATGAAAGAGTAATGTCAGTTGTTGCGTAAAAAACGAGGGAAATAATTGTGAAAACATTTCCTCTGCTACAGTGAAAAAATACAAGAAATATCATTTTGATGTTTTCTCTTTTTTTCACAAAAATGAGAAATGTTTTTCATTAAGAAGAAACAAAAACAAATTACTAAACAAAATTTTTGTGTTTGTTTCTCCTTTTTAAAGATTGACAACAAAAAACAAAAAAAATGTTTTGGGTTACTAATTAAATACATATATATATTCAAGTTTACACTTTCTTCTCTTTTTTTTCTTTTCTGTTTTTTTTTTTCACTTTTCAAGTGTACGCTTACATATGCTACTCTAACCAACAAACCCATTCCCATCAACATCCATTTTGTCTTGTCTCTCTAGCTGACTACGTGCCCAGTCATAGTTTGTTTGGCTTTTTCGTTTATATATATTATCACTCGTGGAGAAGAAAATCCCCTCCTAGATAAATTTTGTTTGATTAAGTTTGTGATGCATTAAGTTAAAAATATTTAATAAGTTTTTCGATTTTTTTTATAAAGTGCATTCTAAACTAAACGAACTTACTATTCCACTAAAGCAATGTAGGCTTTAAAATTCCGCAAATTTTAAAAGATTTGGGCAAACATTCAAATGCAAGCCCTTGAAAGTTTTGAAACCCTTCCAAATTAGAAGCTCATATTCAATTTAAGACCCTTTCCAAATTAGAGATCCTAAGAGATTCCTTGGGCCACCTGCCCGGGCCAGACCTGCATTAGAGAAGATTTGAGTCCCAAAATAAATAAATAAATAAATAACTATTCTTTCTTGATATTTTTTTCCAACTAACAGCTGTTTCAAAATTTTCTATTCATATACAAACAAATACACACACACACATATATATACTTCCTCCGTCCCATATTAGTTGTCCAATTCGAAAATTTTGACTCATTATCACTTTTTATTTTTGAATCATTGGAAATCATTTTTAGTCATATTCCTTTTATATACTGATATACTACCTATATCCCATATTAGATGTCTACTTCGATAACTTTGACTCACAAAAATCTTAAATCAAAGTTTTTTAGAAGGACAACTATTATGGAAGTATTATTTTATCTCTATTCTCTTCTCTTTTTGGGGGTGGGTGAGAATATTTTTCTTTTTCCTTTTTATTTTTCCTACTAGACTTTGAAAATGAACTAATTGAATAAAAAGAAAGGAGGAAACAAGGCGAAATAGGGAATTGATATCTACTCTTTAGAGTGAAAGCCGTTTGCTTAGTAAAATTTGCTAAAAACAATTTTATCTTGATACTTTTCGATTAATATGATTTAGACAGTTGGTCAATATGATTTGATTATAATTTGATGAGGTTGAATTGTACACACACATATGAACTTGCTAGGCAAATTTCTAAATCTTCATAAAAATTGCAAGTTGAATTTCATGTTGTGATTGCATGCTTGACAATTGATTTGATTGAATAATTTGTGATGTCTAAAAATTTCGTGCTTTAAATTCTCTTAAATTCTTCATAATTTTTTTGATCCCATGTATGCTTGAAATTCATGAAAATTGCTATCTCATAATTTTTGTTCAAATATCAGAAAAATTAAAAAATTAAGAAATGAAAAAATATATAAAAAGATTTTCCTTTTAGTTTTTATTAGGAATATTCATTTTTGACTGGATGGAGATATCATGTGTATGATTTTGAGCATGATTGGCTATCTTTATCTTGTGAATGGAACATGTGTTATTTTAGATATTTCTCTTAGGTTCCATTGCTACTATATATCATCATGTTTTTATGCTTATTATTATATCATATGCATGGATCGATGATAGTTTTGATCTCTCTTCTTGTTAATTCTCTCTTATTATTTCTTTTCCTTCCTTGTTAAGCTTTGTTTGTCGATTTTTAATAAAAATGGGGAGAAGTGTGCATAATTAAGGGGGAGAATTTCTATAATTGGGGGGAGACATATATATATTGATATTCACATATTGATATATGTTGATTGTTTATCTTTCTTAATTAAGTTTCACGGGTAATTTTGTTGAGTTGATATGCAGATTACAGAGTGAGAAAACTACAATTGGTGAAGCTTCATACTGTCTATTTTTGAACAATCAATGTAATTTACTTTTTCTGCTTAGGTAAATTACTTGTTGTCTTAGGGGCTTTGTCACGAAATTGCCAAAAAGGGAGATTGTAAGACATAAATTTGTAGTTGGTAAATTTCGCTGCCAAAACAAGTCCGATCGAATTGTAAAATTTCGGTTAAGCATTTCAAGATTGAAGATCGGAAGCGGATTTGAAGAAATTGAAGTGTTCATACTTTAATACACTCCCGGATGATGAGAACAATGCTTTAGAAAGGTATGTGAGTGTGTGAGGAAGTTTTGGAAATTTGAAATTTTTAGGAAGTTTAAATTTTGCTCATCTTAAACTTGTAGGAGAATATTCGAACAGGTTCAACTTAAACTGGTAGAAGAATCAAGGAACAGGTTCAACTTTTGAAGCTTTATAATTTTTCTCTTTTGTCCATTGGAAACCCATAGCCAATCTCTAAAGGAATCTTCTCTGGTTATCTTGAACCGGTAGCCAATTCCTGAACCGGTTCAAGACTGCTAAATTGTTTAGGTAATTTCAATTTCTTGATCTGTTTTGATTCCCTTTTGGTCTAGACTTCCTTCCAAAATCCTATGTACGAAATTGACTTGTTTTCCTAGTACAATTAGGTTTTCAAAAATCTATAAAAACATGTTTTCTCAATTAGGATTTCACGATTTTTTGCGTACAAAATTTTGATTTAATTCAGAGCTATCTTTGTAGATTTTTATTCAGAAAATCAATCTAATTTTTCTGATTTTATTTTTGAGAGCACATACATAAACACAAGAGTGATTCAAGAGTTTTGTTCTCTATCTCATCAGAATTGGAGCATAATTGAAGATTCAAAGATTCCGAAAAGCATATTTATTTGTTCTTCATCAAATTCAGACCTTGAAGAAAAGGGGTGAAGCGATCACATTTTGAAATGGTCAAAGCATTCGTGGAGTGTTGTTTGATCTACCTACAACTCTTCTATAGAGATCAAGAGTAAGTCTGAGGCCGAGAGCTGTTGGACGGGGAATTCGCAAAGTCAGGGATTGTCAGTGATTGGTTTTTGGTAGAACGATAAGGTGTGAGTTTGAGTCAAAGTTCAAACATACTGGATCGTTTTGCGCTGAACTGCACAGTTCACGAGGTTTTTTCTATAACAATATATTGATTTATTCTGTCAATTGGGGATTCCTTGCTAAAAATCCTTGTATCATCTCTCAAACTTTATTTGTTTTACCTGCACTTTATTTTTGCCTTGTAGGGTTTGATTTTAGTTTTATTTCGGTAAAATTAAAATAAGTAAAAATTAGTTAAAAGAGTAAGTAAAACATATTTACCCCCTCTTAATTATTTATCCATATTATATTTCACAAACATTTTGATGTTTGCAACTCACATAAGGTCGAACACTTAACATTGATTCCTTTGAGTTACTAACAGAAATTTTATTTTATCATTTTCTTTTTGAAGAATAAAAGAAATAAACTATCAAACATTTAGTTCCAGTGCTATCTCTTATTAATTTTATTAAAGCTTCATTATTATTATTTTTTTTTTTGGGTAAATCATGACACTGTCCGACCCTTAGAGCACTCCATGACTAGACAGTCATTTCCTCCTACATGCATCAAACACTTTTAAAAAAAAAAATTGAAGATAACTCCAAGAAACTTCAAAATCTCGATCTGCAAAATAATGTGAAATTTCCTTGAATTCTTTATTAAGGTTTTAGAGACCACTTGAGAGCCACTACAAATGATACATTTCAAATGTCCAATATATAGCAGATTTTTTTTTTTTTTTTTTTTTTCCAAAATGCATATTTAAGAAAGGGCAAAAAAAAAATGTTAACGTACGACGATATATTAGAAAAATAATGGTTTGGCTATTATGTATAGTACCGCATTGAAATCCCAATGAGCAACCTAAAAAAATATGTCTCAATGACCACGTGGAGAATTGTCCATGTTTGAATATTAATTATAAAAAGTGGAATAATGTTTTTGAAATTAACGAAGAATAACACGTGATCTTTCAAATTGCATGCATGGATAAATAGGATAGTTCGTAGTACAAACTATGAAAGAACTACGAAAACCAATAATAAGAATAAATAATATGCACTGTTAACGTAGGAGTTACTGAAGCTCAGTTTCTCTCATGCCCATATATATATATGTATATAAACCATAAACCATAAATCAATCCAAAAAACAGTCGCCGAGAGTTCAAAAACCTCTGATCTATACAAATATATATATATATTCAGCTCTGTTGCAAAAATGTATGCAACCACCATCCCAGAATCTGACTCCGCCGTTCTCGAATCGATACGGCAGCATCTTCTCGACGATTCAGACATTTCTACAATTTTTCCGGCAATAAGTTCTTGCAATGCACCCAGTTATTGCCCGAGTTTGAGTCGCTTATTGCCGGAAAATATGGGAGAGATGATGTTGAGTGTGGATTATTTGCAAGATAGCGTGATTAATTTGGAGGGTGAGAATGCAATGGTGGAACCTGTGTTGGAGCGTGATGGTCAAGCGCCACCTGAGCGCAGACGATATAGGGGTGTGAGGAGGCGGCCGTGGGGGAAGTTCGCGGCGGAGATAAGGGACCCGGAAAGGAAAGGCAAGAGGATGTGGCTGGGGACTTATGAGACGGCTGAGGATGCAGCTCGAGCTTATGACTTGGCTGCTTTTAAACTGCGCGGCTCGCGTGCTTTGCTCAATTTTCCACACCTTGTCGGCTCCAATAACTTGGAGCCTGTTAGGGTGACTTTGAAACGGCGTTCACCCAAGCCGGAATCGTCATCTTCAACCTTGGAAAATGGCTTTCAGAAGTACAAGTTGACCAATTTTCAGAGAAGTTTCTGATTTTAGCTTTACTGGTTTAGGTGTAATGAGGAATTTTTTTTTTTTTTTTTTTTTAACTTTTTTTTTTGGGGGGTAGGACCGTAGGGGTGATATTACTTCAAGTTGCCATGAAATCCATCCTTCTAACTTTCAATAATTTGTAAATAAAATTGAAAAAACGAAGGATTTTTTTTTTTTTTTTTTTTTTCGGTTGCTGATAATATTGTCCCCATAATTATCTTTTCCAATGAAGGCGTTGAATCTAAGACTCTAGAGGTCTATTTGGCGTTCTTGTTAGAATGAAAAAATTGTTTTTGTTAGTAGAACCGTTTAAAAAATAATAATAAAAAAAAAGGAGGGTAAAAAGCATGCTTAGTTGTTGAATCTAAGAACTTTTAGATTTTGAACGTAAAAATGAACATCTAATACACAGTGATGTCAAAAAATAAGCAAAACCATAACCAAGTGATGCCCTTCTCTACGAGAGAGAATCTTATGAACATGCTGCAATTTGATTTATTTATGGTTTAATTTTTTTGGATTCAGAATCTAACAAAACATGAAATAAATTTTGATGATCCTACACCATAGGCCACCGTCATGGTTCAATCCAATCAAAACACATGTTCAAATTTCTTTGTAATTATCTCATTAAACTTTCTTAGTTGAAGAATTTTGATTGGCCTCAAGCGGACCATCTAATAATTACTCCCATCGCAAAGCAAACTAAATTGCATGAAAAAATAAAAAAACACACGCGCGCACACACAAGAAGAGAGGTGGCCAGGTTAAATCATTCGCATTACAACCCCATCAAATTTGAGGAATGAAGCAATTTAGATCCCCATAACACCTATTTTTATAATTGAAGAGAGTGGGATGAAGTGCAACATCATGAAACACAAATTTAACACTCTTGTGCATTGACTTGGTAAAAAGATTTAGCCACGTCTCACGATAAAAAAGCACATCATCTGATATACTCCAAGCTGACTCAAAAGGAATGACAATTGGGTTTAATACAAACTCACAATGTCAAAAATTCAAGCCTAAAATTGGCAGACAAATCAATTTAAAATAGATTAAAATCTCCAAAACCGGCAATCTGTTTTTTTTCCAGAACGCCATGAGCAAAACTGGCTAGTTGACTGACGAAGCATCCTAAGGATCCCACTCTACATCTCTTCAAACTATTGGGATGTCACCTCCTGCAATTTCCCAAATTATTCAACATAAAGCAAATCAGAACTGATCTTTGCTATCAGAGAGAGAGAGAGAGAGAGAGGCATAACCACCAACGGCTATAATTTAATGGTACTTCCTCACCTTCCTAGTAGAAAGCCGAGAGTTGAAGTCTTTGGAGCAAAGTGGGTGTATTTTAAACTAGGGAAAAAAAAAAAAAAAAGGGAGTAAGAGAAGCATCTCAATTCAGTTTTACATCCCCAAGTTCCAAGTTTAATTAGTTTTTTCCCTTTAAAAGTTCAAATACTTTTGGGTTTCTTCATATGATGTAGATTTTTTTCTGAAAGGTTAAAAGCACATCCTCATCCATAAAATTAATTTAGGGGAAGGAAAAAGACTGCAATTATGGATGCGCGTAAATGATGGAGTAGTTTGGGAGTCACAGCTACCAAACTATAAAAAATTGCATAGAATGCATGCCACATCTTCTTGGCATCTATGGTAGGGGATAGCCTAATTAGTGGCTAATAGACCAGGGAAATAAACACATTATCACGTGTATCATATTGACAAAAAAGTAAGCGTTGACCAAAAATTTCTTGGCTGTACAATCAAAAACTTAGTGCATTACCTCTTGTCGGCTTTCCTCATAACCATCACTCCAACTAGTTCATAGCAGATCTCCTCATGACCTCGGAAGCTGTCAGCCTGCTTACAGTGTGTAACTTCTGCTACAAAGTAAGTAAGATGCATTGATCACATATCCCGGTAATTTGATAAAAGACTCATTTGACATCTCCAATTCCACAAAGGAAAATGCTTCTCAAACAACCCAACTAACCAACACGAAGAGAGAGTGAAATAGGAATTGATGAAATGACATCACGTGGGAATCACATGAATATGGCTATTGGTAATTTTTCTTTCATATTGTTTAGTCAGCCTACTTTTTCAGCTTGAGTAGCATTACTCTTCTGCAAATCATAGCCACTGAAATTCAAATGAAATGGGTCATGATCTACCAGTTGGTCACATCCAGCCAACCTCGTTTTCTAAAAAATGCATCAGAGAAAGTAGTTTTAAGGTGAAAACCTTCCCCCCACCCCCAAAAAATAGTTAAAAATCTATTATTTCTCACCTGTTTATGCATGCACACTGACACATGTTGGACGTCACAAATATGAGATTGTTCATGCTGTTTAAAATAAAACTAACTTTATCTCATATCCCAGACACAGGACAGGGACAGGATCAAAATTCTACAAACCAACACTACATATGCTAAAAAAGCAAGACATGGACATGTTGACAGCACAGTGAAATATATTTTTAGACATATATGTCTCTTGTATGAGAGGGACATAAATTTGATTGACTTATTCAATTTTTTACAATAACTGCATAACTCACGATTATGAAGTTCCACAAATATTATACACAATTTTTTACACATGATCCTACTTTTTCCACCTTACTATATGCCCCTTCATTTTACAACAATAGCTTTACCAATATCAAATAGTGTTTGTTGCTTCATGCATGTTAGACTTTCTTTGGCTATGAATCTATGATACACTATTAATTTTTTGTCGTCTTAATTTTTTTAGGCCAAATGGATCATGTCTAGCATGTTTCCATGAGAGCTGAGGTGTGTCTAGTCCGGCACAGTGTCCACAATCACGGCTTTCCTTACGAAGCATCCTTACTACATTAATGCACATTCTGAACCCTGTATCCTCTGCCATGTAATTGCATCATTTAAAATTATTTAACTGTTCTTTCTAGTAAGACTTATTCTTTTTGCCCTTACAACCACGTTTCTTCTTTATAACTTCAACCACGTTTCTTCTTTTTGCCCTTACCATGTAATGACATCATTTAGAATTATGAGACTTGCTCTTTTTGCCCTTACAACCACATTTCTTCTTTATAACTTCAAGTGAGAAAAATGACCATACCTTTGAATGCCTTGTAAAGGGTCTACTTTTGTCATAACCCTAACACCCAGACCAAGATATGCACTCAAAATATTGACTGATACTGATTTCTGGCAAGGGACAACAGAGCAACATTAACAAAGAAGAGAAAATTTGATTTAACTGACCTTGTGGGAGAGCGACATTTTTACTTCTTCCATTCTGTCTTCAGCATCCTTTCTGTGTTTCTTGTCCAACTCAGTCATGGTATCTGCCCATTTTATCTTCTCTTGAATTGAGATAAGTACATTTTCTGATGTAGCCATCCTATGTTTTCAATTAAAATGAATATTAAATAGAAGACACATAGAACTATCTTCAAAACACACTCCAAAAATTGAGACTTGCACAAGCAGAATACAAAGCAAGGTTTTCTGTTTAGAATGTAATTTTTTGGCGTTTACCAGATTTATAAAAGAATGGCAACATTGCTTGAAAACTTGAACCTCCAAATAGTATATGATGAAGGTTAAAATATTGTCAAGGGTCATGAAAGGCACTCATTCACAGAACAAGAAGAAGATGGAGTCAGAGCAATACAGAATGACAAAGTTTTGGGACATACTCTGTGTTTGAATTGGATGGATGCCAATGCAAGGACAAATTTGTCAATTACATAAGAACAGAGGTCTCTTGGCCTGATCCCTTCCGTTGATGATTAATGTTTAAACAAACCAATCTATATTATAGCCTTCACCTACCTACATGTCTGATAATTGCAGCTTGCTTGCACTAATGATCTGAAAACCAAATTGACTTCAAAACAAACACATGAACCCTGTCAGCCAAATAGGATTCCAGCTTTCTTCGCTGCCTTCCTTTTGCAAGCATGTATTAATTTTCTTTTCTCACCCCCACCACCACCCCCCCCCCCCCCCCCCCCCCCGGAAAAAAAAATCTTTTTAGGGACTGGGTAAGTAGAGAACTTGAGGGTTTTCAGCTTATTGGATATGCCGCCTTGTAGAAATGCACCTATATATACTATAGCATCATCAACATTTCTATATGAGGAAATTTATCAATGAGTATTTCAAATATTGATGATTATCGAAGAAGGCTAGCACTAACATGTTAAACCAATTGACTTTGCACATCTTTGCAAATTAACCTTTCTACATCAGTAAACATGCCCAAACGTACCATCTTCCAGGCTTTAAAAAGATCTAGGAGCAATGCTGAATAGTGAATATAAAACTTCCAACTGAGCAGTGCACAAAAATAACTTAGCCCAGTTAAAGTGATACATATATGCAAATTAAATAACAGAGAAAAAAAAAAAAAAAAAAAAAAAACAATTCAACAGTAAATGAAATACTTCACCCACTAAAAGCAATCCACATTTAAAAGAAAAAGAGAACAGTATTTCAGTTAGCATAACACTTCCTAACAAAGAACCAAAAACTAAACTTACACTAAATAATTTGAAACAAAAGTTATGGCGTCCAGTGACTGCTACACCCTGAATTCTTTTTTATAAATAAATAAAAAAAAATAAAAAAAAGCTTACAAAAAAGTTTCTCAAATAAATTGAAACACTATAGTATATGTTTTAGAGTTTTGGCCATCTTTGAATTTAGAAAAAGATGCACACCACTTCAGAATAAATGATGATATACTAAATACTGGAGAAATGCATTTATGAAAAAGAAAAAAAAAACTGGAGAAATTAGAAACATACATGAATTTCTAAACATTAACGAGAGAGAGAGAGACTCAGATAGGAATCTTACTGCACCGTGAAGTAGAGAAGTAGCCATTCACCAACAGGCCAGTGGCCTAGCGGTACCAAGCCCCTACTTCCCAAAGGGAGGTCAGGGGTTCAAGCCTCGGTGGAGGCATGTGTGGGTGAGTACCAACTAAGAAAAATAAAAATAAAAATAAAAATAGAGAAGTATCCAGTCATGGAATAATAATTAAAGGACAGCCACAGAACCTTTTACAATCGAAGATTAACAAGTAATACTCCCTCCGTCTCATATTAGTTGTTCACTTTTGCTATTATAACTTTTTAAGGGGACATGCAATTAATGCATTGGTCCCTTTTTAAAATTTCCCAGTTGTTAGGTATATTTCTAAGTTGAGAGATTTTTGAAAACTTAAAAGGTAATTATGGAAAGAATGCATTTATTTTGCTTTCACTTTTCAAATGAGACAACTAATTTAGGACATCTAAAAGGAAAGAGGGACGACTAATATGGGATGGAGGGAGTATGAGATAATGACCTCCAGTGATGAAATCCATGTAGTACTCTGAGTTCATATAAATAACACAAGTACACAACTAATACAATTATTATTATCTTACTCTCACAAAAATGAAGATCATACACCTACCACTTCTTCATTCTCTTAGTGCAAACTTTTGACAAGACATTCTACAAACCTAGATCACCAAAAATTGTCTAAAAACCATTCTTATCTAGCCATATAAAGACAGAAGCATGCACAGACAGATAAGTACATTGCACAGCAACAAGTCAAAAGCATGTTTCCGGCAAGATAGCCTCTCCACATCTGATTTCAAATCAGCCAATCAGGTCTGCAGACGAATATCTTTTTTTTGCACCAGAAACACTACCTCATGAACAAGCCATAGACTAAAGTGATGACTAATTATTACTTATAAAAAATAAAAATAAAAATAAAAAGTGATGACTAATTATGATACTCCAACAGATAACCAAACATTTAATGAATAAATGAGCAAAGAGTTTATATGAATACAATTTGAATTGAACTGAGATATTACCAGTTCGTTAACGTTTGTATCATATTCCCCAGTTGTTCAGGTCTCAGGTCCCTTCCAGCTGCAAACTGCACCTACACCTCAAGAAAACAAATAGATTCCATACGAACTAGAGGGCTCATAACCATACAATATTGGACCACGAAATTGAAAGAAATAGATAAAGCAAGGTGGAGACAATGAGTTCAGACCTCAAAGCATCTTCGAAACTGATCCAGCTTTCCTCTAACTATGCCCTACCAAAAAAAAAAAAAAAGAAGAAGAAGGAGAAGTACAGAAGTCAGCTCAGTTTTATAATGTTTTTGCTGATAAAGGAGCAAGCAAAGTAAACTAATTCCAAAAAATAGAAAATGTGAATCATGGACTAATTACTAATAGATAGGTTTTCTACATTTAATGACTAGACACCCTTAGTTACATTGCAGTAAAAGAAAACATGTACATGGGAGGAGTTTTAATACTACTTTCCTAATTTATTGACAATTATGCAGATTTTTTCTAGCTACTGCACAAGTATTCATCAAATAAATTGGAATACCTACCACATATATGCACTCATTGATAAGAAAATCTTCAAGCTCGCGTACATTTGTAACATCTAATTCCTGCATTAGTACATCATAGGGAAGTACCTGGGGAGAACCCAATAGTTAAAGATTGAGAATATGAAGCAAAAGTCAGAAACATGAATCTAATAACAAATACTTATGGATTGACTGTCGTCAAAAATATTCTTACAAGTTGCATGAGCATCGAATGAAAGAAGAATAACACAAAACCAAGGGCTCTATAACAGGTAACGGATTTGTGAGATGAAATATAACAACTCTAAGTAAATCGGCTGATGAATATAAAACAAATACTGTACTTTAAATGGTGCAGTACACAGTTAAAGGTGTAATATATACTGTATGCAATTTAGAAAAATAATCTTAAAATGATATCATGTATGACCAAAAATGTTCTTATACCAACTGTTGCAGAACGTGAAGGAAAGAAGAAAATGAGAAGCCAGGAGGATAGAACTATGGGATGAGAGACGGATGGAAGAGATTAGACTAGATAAATATAGCAAATGAGGTAGGCAGAAATTCGGAGGAGACGAAAGGAAAGATTTCTGAGAAACCCATATCACGTATGACCGAACATGTTCTTATACCAACTGATATAGAACGTGAAGGAAAGAAGGAAATGAGAAGCCAGGAGGATAGAACGAGGGGATGAGAGACGGATGGAAGGGATGAGACTAGATAGATAGAGCAAATGAGAAAAGCAAAAATACAAAGGAGAAGAAAGGAAAGATTTCTGAGAAACTCACAATAATTATCAATATCAAGGCTAAATATTTTGATTACATAAGAGCCTTTTATTAGACAACATTAGAAACAAACTTTAAGAAACTCCAAAATAATAAAATACAACAATAAATCTAAAAGTTAGACCTTATAAAAAATAATAATAATAATAATCCTAATTTTATCCAATCTCTAATTTTATCTATCCTTGTCTCTTCTCCAAAAGTAGAGGTGAATCACATGCGGCTCATACACAATTGAGTAATGAACAACCCCTGCGGTAGGTCTTGAAGAAAATTTTAAATTTTGTCTTCAACTAGCTTAGAATCCCATACATAATTTCTGGTGTTTCAACAAGTTTTTATATTTTAAACTTTCATCCAACTCCAACTAGGCATGATCAAGATTCTCTAACATGGAAAAATTTAGTTGATCGTTATAGACCAATTGGCTTGGTCACCATGCCAAAAGTAACCACCTTGTTAGTCACATTGTAAAAACAAAACCCAAATCCCAATCAGAAAGAGTAGCATAAAGTTCTTTAAAAACAACTTTTCCATAGGCCTATATTAACCCGAGCAGTACAAAGTCCCACATCACACAATCAGTCAAGCAACTTGACGTATTCAAACAACCTACCGTCATTACTGATTAAAGAACAACTTGAAACACTTGAAGACAAAATACCTTGTTTGTCTCAGCCAGAGTGAGCACAGTAAGTTGTTTTAGCTTGAGGATTTGATCAGGCACTAATTGCAGAAGCTGACCAGCATTACCTAAAAAGCGTCCGTACAAATTTTAGTCACAAAACATCTTTCTCAATTGCACCTCAGTTAACCCACTTTTAGTAGGAAATCAATAACATTTGACTATTACTAAATTAAATATAAAAAAAATAAGTCTAAAATTAACCGTTTACATGTTAAATTCTATATTCATCTTTATAGAAGCAATAAAGCCTATTGTGTACAAAGAATTTAGTTTGCAAAAAATACTCATTGAAAAAATCTTTGTGTGGGTGTGGGTGTGGGTGTGGGTGTATTTTTTTTTCTTTTTTTCTTTTTTTTTTTTTTGCCAAGTAATCCTTGTCTTATTGGATTGCTTTGCAATTCATTGAGTCATACAGCATGAGCCATACAGTGAATCTGATCATAGATCAAATCAGTTGGGTACTCACTAATTTAAAAGATGTTAACGCATGTATGTTCTTTGGAAAGAATTGAAGTAATTAAGAAAATAACTAAAATAATGTAAATGTAGGATGATGTTCCAAAACATTAGGTGGGTTTTGCCCACAGAATATTATCCTTCTCATTTCTCTTTTAAATCGTTGAACTATGAAAAACATGTTCTCTTACAATATTCTTGACAAGTTTCTGTACCAGAAACTTAGTAAATTCCACTCTAAGTACTAGCATCAATACCTTAAGTTGCAATGACAGTGGCAACCGGTATTATACAAGTAAAAGACACAAGGGACAGTAAAACATCACTTCAACACCACAGTATTGCAAGGGACCTATTGTCTTATGTTCCATTTGTTAAAGGCAAGTGAATTATGCAGTATATGAGAGGCAAAAGAGAGACAACTCTCTTGGAAATGGGATAGCAAAGCGTGGGATGCAACCCCCACACTAAAGTGGTGCATTTGGATTGAAACACTGCAACCGATAACCATGACACAATTACAATCCCAACTAAGAGTCTATTGCCAATGAAAATAGTTAAAATAAATAATTAAACAGCATATTGAAGAATGTAGAGTCTATTGCCTGACCTTTATGTTGAAAAACTATTATGCATGAAATAAATGTAGAGAGATTAGAATCAAAAAGAATAATACAACAGTCAGATGCATGATTAACAAATAGAATACATCAAAGAGCATATTGAATAATAGATATAAATTATATATGCATGTATATGTGTGGGTGTGTTATAACAAACTCTTTAATGCTTACTCTTGTAATCACTCCATGTACCATGGGCAAACAAACGAAGAAGATCAAGGTATACAGAATTCTCAGTTCCCTGAAGCTGCATTTAAATTCACTAGTCAAACCATAAATTAGGCAGACATGTCAAATGAAATTAAAACTTGTTCAAGTATTATGCAGAACAACCAATGTCGAGAAATCAAAATTACTCTCTGTTCCATTACCAAAATTGTGTGTACGAGATTCATACTATGAGTAATTAAATACAAATTTGGTAAACAAATCAAAGAATACTAGGTTCTTCTTTTCTGGGAGTTCACTCAATTAAAGCAAAACAAAACACACGGGTTTGTAATTGTAAGTGTGTGTGTGTGAATAAACGATGAACAACATTTGAGACCTCGAGAATGTTGGGAACGGCAATAATCTCCGAGAAGGCGAAGAGAGAAGGATGCGAAGTGGCTTCAACGACGACGTTGGCAAGAGACGAGCCCCTGTGGTTCGAGGCTTGCTTGACAAAGTACTCGATGTGCTCTGCTTGGTTCTGTTCAATTTCCATCTTCAAATAAACCCACAAAAAGTGAAAAAAAGGAAAATAGAAAACAAATGATAAATTAGGTATGAAAAGGGTTCGAAAACATTGGGTAGAGAGAGAGAGAATGATACAGTTTGGATTTGATTCGTAGAGAGAGAAACAGATTAAAACTGAGAGAATAATGTGTATTTTTCAGTCCTGACTTGAGCCTTTTGTTGTCTGGTTCACTGCTTCGCCGTATAGGTGTGTGTGGGAGTGGCATTTGCTAACTTGAGCCGGAGGTTTGTTAAGTCCCTCCTGATCAGACGGATCGACGAAATGTACCACTTTACCAGCAGTAAACCCGGGATCGTAACAATTCACGCGATGATGGGTCTTTTTTTGGGATTAGTGTGCACAGAGAGAGAGAGAGCGGTGAAAACAAACATCGCGTCGGGGTCATAATTTAAGTCCAAAGTTATTAAACAGTGCATTAAAATTAAATTATTTTAATATTTAAATTTAAATAAGTGAGTTAATAATGGATTCCCATTTTAATTCGTTAAAACAAAACTCTATTTTCTCTATTTATTCTCTCTCTTCCCCCTCCTCAGATTTCTCCTCTTTTTTTCCTTTTCATTTTTTTTCACCCTTTCTTTTTCTATCTACTCGACATTCTCTCTTTCCCCCCTTTTTTTTCTCTCTCCTTCGTCTCTCTCTTCTCCCTTTTCTTTCTCTCTACCCACTCCTCTATGCCTTTTTTTTTTTTTTTTTGTAACTCTCTCCAACTCACTCTTCCTTCAACTTGTTGTTTATTGTATAAAAATAAATGACCAACAATTAAATAAAACTCATGCTCAAAACTCTTTTTTCTATATATATATAATCAATATTGTTGAGTAAGTTGTATAATAAATTTTTCCAAAATAAAAAAGAAATTTTTTTTTGTAACGCGTCAAATCTAAAAATTTATGTAAGAACAAATTTATTCCTATTATTTTTTATTATTCAACGATCAAAATACCTTAAACAATTTGACTCAATATAAATAGACTAATAATGATTAACTCATTACTGACTTTTCCATTCATTATCAACCCATATCCGGTCCAAACCCACCCAATTACCATCCCTATATTGAAGTATACTCCGAAAAGATTATAATTCCACAGTGACAAAGGATTTGGTATTCCGGTAGCGTGGAGGATGTAATATCCTACTAACAATGGTTAATTGTTATTTTGGATTCTTTGTATTCAATGTTTTTCTGCTTTTTAAAATTTTTTTAGATGGGCTTACTAGCGTCATGTAACACATGGAAATTTGAGTGTTTAATCGACACATTCCCTTTAGTTATACTTATATATAAATTATGATTAATAATGAGCTTGCATATCTGTATAAGTAATTTCCTTTTTAAAACAATTTACTATATATTTATATCTATACTATTATTAAATGTGTAAAGTGTTTCAGTGTTTAAAATTAATTCAAATTAACAAAATATAAAAAGAGTTTAATTCAAATTATAAAAACCCACATTGGTTTTAAGTAAAAATGATATAAAAAGAGTTTAATTCAAATTACAAAGTCCCACATTAATTTTAAGTAAAAAAGATTACATGAAAGCTTCTTATAAAATTATAGAACTAAAGAAATAATAATCACACCTTCTCGCCCTTTTGGTTAAGATCAAGTGTAATACTAAATATTTTTAGGTCGGTCTTTTGACTAACCTTTCTTGATCTTTTATCAAGTATAGTACTATTTTCTCAGTCTTTGTGCAAAGAGTTTTATTATTTATTTATTAATTGATATAAATTCTATAAAACTCAAAATTACCTAATAAAATTAAAATTAAAAAAATATAAAAAAGTTTAATTCACAATAAAGAGCTCTCATTAATTATTATATCACACTATATAAATTCTATATGTATATTTATACTATTATTAAATGTGCAGAGTATTCATTATTTTTTTATTAATTGATATAAATTCTATAAAACTCAAAATTACCTAATAAAATTAAAATTAATTCAAATTAACAAAATATAAAAAGAGTTTAATTCAAATTACAAAGTCCCACATTGGTTTTAAATAAAAAAGATTACATGAAAGCCTCTTATAAAACTATAGAACTAAAGAAATAATAATCACACCTTCTCGGACTTTTGGCTAAGATCAAGTGTAGTATTAAATTTTTTTGGGTTAGCCTTTTGCTAACCTTTCTTGGTCTTTTGGCTAAAATTAAGTGGAGTACTACTTTCTCGGTTTTTGTATAAAGAGTTTCAGTATTTATTTATTAATTGATATAAATTCTATAAAACTCAAAATTACCTAATAAAATTAAAATTAATTCAAATTAACAAAATATAAAAAGAGTTTAATTCAAATTACAAAGTCCCACATTGGTTTTAAATAAAAAAGATTACATTAAAGTCTCTTATAAAACTATAGAACTAAAGAAATAATAATCACACCTTCTCGGCCTTTTGGCTAAGATCAAGTGTAGTATTAAATTTTTTTTGGTTGGCCTTTTGCTAACCTTTCTTGGTCTTTTGGCTAAAATTAAGTGGAGTACTACTTTCTCGGTCTTTGTATAAAGAGTTTCAGTATTTATTTATTAATTGATATAAATTCTATAAAACTCAAAATTACCTAATAAAATTAAAATTAATTCAAATTAACAAGATATAAAAAGAATTTAATTCAAATTACAAAGTCCCACATTGATTTTAATTAAAAATGATTACATGAAAGCCACTTATAAAACCATAGAGTTAAATAAATAATAATTACAACTTCTCGGCCTTTTGGCTAAGATCAAGTGTAGTAATAAATTTTTTTGGGTCGGCCTTTTGGGTAACCTTTCTTCTTTTGGCTAAAATCAAGTGTAGTACTATTTTCTAGCCTTTGTGTAAAGAGTTTCAGTATTTATTTATTAATTGATACAAATTCTATAAAACTCAAAATTACCTAATAAAATTCAAATTAATTAAAATTAACAAAATATAAAAGAGTTTAATTCATAATAAAGAGCTCTCATTATTTATTATATCACACGATATAAATTCTATATCCATATCTATACTATTATTAGATGTGCAAAGTATTTCAATATTTATTTATTAATTGATATAAATTATATAAAACTCAAAATTACGTAATAAAATTAAAATTAACAAAATATAAAAAGAGTTTAATTCAAATTACAAAGTCCCACATTGGTTTTAAGTAAAAAGGATTGCATGAAAGTTTCTTATAAAACTATACAGCTAAAGAAATAATAATCACACATTCTCGACCTTTTGGCTGGGATCAAGTGTAGTACTAAATTTTTTTGGGTTGGCCTCTTGGCTAACATTTCTTGGTCTTTTGGCAAAGATTAAGTGTAATACTACTTTCTCGACCTTTGTGCAAAGAGTTTCAATATTTATTTATTAATTGATATAAATTCCATAAAACTCAAAATTACCTAATAAAATTTAAATTAATTCAGAGTTTAATTCACAATAAAGAGCTCTCATTAATTATTACATCCCACAATATAAATTCTATAAAACTTAAAATTACCTAATAAAATTTAAATTCATTCAAATTAACAAAATAAGTTTTTATTTATTAATTGATATAAATTCTATAAAACTCAAAATTACCTAATAAAAATAAAATTAATTTAAATTAACAAAATATAAAAAAGAGTTTAATTCAAATTACAAAGTTCCACATTGGTTTTAAGTAAAAATGATTACATGAAAGCCTCTTATAAAAGTTTCAGTGTTTTAATATTTCAGTATTTATCTATTAATTGATATAAATTCTATAAAATTCAAAATTACCTAATAAAATTAAAATTAATTTAGATTAACAAAATATAAAAAGAGTTTAATTAAAATTAAAAAGTCCCACATTGATTTTAAGTAAAAATGATTACATGAAAGCCAAATAAAACTATAGAGGTAAATAAATAATAATCACACCTTTTCAGCCTTTTGGCTAAGATCAAGTGTAGTACTAAATTTTTTTGGGTCGGTCTTTTGGCTAACCTTTTTTGGTCTTTTGGCTAAGATCAAGTATAGTACTACTTTCTCGGCCTTTGTGCAAAGAATTTCAGTGTTTATTTATTAATTGATATAAATTCTATAAAACTCAAAATTACATAATAAAATTCAAATTAACAAAATATAAAAGAGTTTAATTCACGATAAAGAGCTCTTATTAGTTATTATATCACACGATATAAATTCTATAAAACTCAAAATTACCTAATAAAATTAAAATTAATTCAAATTAACAAAATATAAAAAGAGTTTAATTCAAATTACAAAGTCTCACATTGGTTTTAAGTAAAAAGGATTACATGAAGGCCTCTTATAAAACTATAGAGCTAAAAAAATAATAATCACACATTCTTGGTCTTTTGGCTAAGATCAAGTGTAGTACTAAATTTTTTTGGATTGACCTTTTGGCTAACATTTCTTGGTCTTTTGGCTAATATTAAGTATAGTACTACTTTCTCGACCTTTGTGCAAAGAGTTTTAGTATTTATTTATTAATTGATATAAATTCTTTTATTTATTAATTTATATAAATTCTATAAAATTCAAAATTACTTAATAAAATTCAAATTAATTCAAATTAACAAAAGATAAAAGAGTTTAATTCACAAAAAAGAGCTCTCATTAATTATTATATCCCACGACATAAATTATATAAAACTCAAAATTACATAATAAAATTAAATTAATTCAAATTAACAAAATAAGTATTTATTTATTAATTAATATAAATTCTATAAAACTCAAAATTACCTAATAAAATTAAAATTAATTCAAATTAACAAAATATAAAAAGAGTTTAATTCAAATTACAAAGTCCCCATTGGTTTTAAGTAAAAATGATTACGTGAAAACATTTTATAAAACTATAGAGCTGAAGAAATAATAATCACACATTCTCGGCCTTTTGGCTAAAATCAAGTGTATTACTAATTTTTTTTGGATCGGCTTTTGGCTAACCTTTTTTGGTCTTTTAGCTAAGATCAAGTGTAGTACTACTTTCTCGGTCTTTGTGCAAAGAGTTTCAGTATTTATTTATTAATTAATATAAATACTATAAAACTCAAAATTAATATAAAAGAGTTTAATTCACAATAAATAGCTCTATTTAATTATTATATCCCACGATAAAAATTCTATAAAAGTCAAAATTACCTAATAAAATTAAAATTAATTCAAATTAACAAAATATAAAAAGAGTTTAATTCAAATTACAAAGTCCCACATTGATTTTAAGTAAAAAGGAATACATAAAAGCCTCTAATAAAACTATAGAGCTAAAGAAATAATAATCACACCTTCTCGGCCTTTTGGCTAAGATCAAGTGTAGTACTAAATTTTGCAGTATACTACTACTCACACAAGCTTTAGAGCTACTGTTGAAAATTCAATCTATAATCAATTATGCTTGACCAAAATATCCATATATTAAATTATTTGTCAATTTTCATATTTTTTATTTAATAAAATCGTTGATGTAAATGAGTCGTGAGTTTATTGCTGTAAGCCACACTAAAAATGATATCTTGGAAAACAAAATTAATGCATCAAACGACAGAGATCAATCAATATGCAATAACCAACCAAGTTGGAAAAGTAAAATACAACAAAACCTCTCCTAATTTGAGAACCCCAAAGCTCTAAAACTTACCACATGTTTCCTCTGTAATAAATTACTAAATTATAATAACAATAATTACTTAATAAAATTCTAATTAACAAAATATAAAAAGATTCTAATTCACAATTCAAATTATACTATACTACTCTCATTAATAAAATCCTATTCATAAAAAGAGTTTAATTCACAATAAATAGTTTAATTATTATATATCACAATCAATAAAGAGTTTAATTAAAATTCAAATTATACTAAAATTCAAAACATATAATAATTAAATTTTCAAATATAATATTTATTAATTGATATGTAAAATAAAATAATTTTTCCAAAACTGTATCACAAATTAACGTTTATTATGAGTTTCTTAATAAAATTAAATCTAATTAGACAATGATATATTTAAAGAAAATAAAATAAATTTTATAAAACTCTATCACAAATTACTTATTTTATTTTCAATAAAACTCCATCACACTAGACAAAGATATATTTAAACAGTTTCCATAAAATTCCAACACAAATTACCTATTTATCTATTTATTGTGAGTTTTTTTAAAAAAGGAAATTTAATTAGACAAGTATTATTAACGTAAAAAATTATTTATTAATTGATATAAAAAGAGATTCAAAAGAGTTTCTATAAAACTCTAACGCAAATTACTTATTTATCTATTTATTATGAGTTTTTTTAATAAAAGTAAATCTAATTAGAGAGGAATTATTAAAATAAAAAATATTTATTAACTAATATCAAAATAATTTTTAAAAGAGTTTATATTAAACTCTAACACAAATGACTAATTTATTTATTTATTATAAGTTTTTTCATAAAAGAAAATCTAATTAGGCAAGAACTATTAATATAAAAAATATTTTTTAATTAATATAAAAAATAAAATAATTTTACAAAAACTCTATCACAAATTACCTTTTATTATTAGTTTTTTTTTTTAATAAAAGCTAATCTAATTTGACAAAAATTATTAAAATATAAAAATATTTCTTAATTCATATAAAAAGAGTTTTAAAAATATTTTCTATAAAACTCTAACACGTATTACCTATTTATCTAGTTACTATGAGTTTTTTTAATAAAAAATATAATTAAACAATAATATATTTAAAGGAAATAAAAATTTTCTATAAAATCTATCACAAATTATCTAACTCTAAAATTTACCTAATAAAATTCAAATTATTCTATTTATGTATTTATTATTATGAATTTTTTAATAAAAGAAAATCTAATTAGACAATAATTATTTGTATAAAAAATATTTATTAATTGAGATATAAAATAAATTAATTTTTTTAAAACTCTACCACAAATTAACTTTTATTATGATTTTCTTAATAAAATAAAATAAAATTATATTTAAAGAAAATAAAACAATTTCTATAAAACTATATTACAAATTACCTATTTTTTAAAAAACTGTACCACAAATTAGGTTTTATTATGAGTTTTCAAAAAAAGAAATCTTATTATGAATTGAGAAAATTATTTATTAATTAATATAAAAAGAGGTTTTCAAAGAGTTTTTATAAAACTCTAACACAAATTACATATTTTTGTATTTATTATGAGTTTTTTTAATAAAAAGAAATCTAATTAGACTAGAATTATTAAATTAAAAAATATTTATTAATTGATATAAAATGAGTTTTTAAAAGAGTTTATATTAAACTCTAACACAAATTACCTATTTATTTATTTATTATAAAATATTGATTAATTGATATAAAGAGAGAAATTCAGGGAGGCATAGACCCAGAATTATAGAAGCTCCGCCAAAGAGTTTCAGTATTTATTATTTTTATATATAATAAAAATCTAGAAGCTCTTTCAAATAGTTTCAATATTTATTTATTTATTTATATAAACAAATTTTATTAAACATGCAAGGAGTTTCAGTATTTCAGTATTTATTTATTTGTATAAAAAATATTTATTAAATGATATGAAAAGAGTTTTTATAAAAAAAATAAAATAAAATAAAAACTCTGTAAAACTCTAAAATCTACCTAATAAAGTTTAATTTAACCTATTTATCAATTTATTATTATGAAATTTTTTAATAAAAGAAAATCTAAAGTTTCAGTATTTATTTATTTATATAAAAAATATTTATTAAATGTAAAACGAATTTCAGTATTTCAGTATTTTTTTATTTATATAAAAAAATATTTATTAAATGATATGAAAAGAGTTTTCATATATATATATATATATATATTTATAAAATTCTAAAATTTACCTAATAAAATTCAAATTAACCTATTTATTTATTTATTATTATGAATTTTTTAATAAAAGAAAATCTAATTTTCAGAGTAAAATACAAAAGCTCTGCCAATTTGTTTATTATTAAAAAATTCATAATAATAAAAGAAAATCTAAAGTGTTTCAGTATTTATTTATTTATATATAAAATATTTATTAACTGATATAAAAAGAGTTTTTATCAATACTATTATTAAATGTATAAAGAGTTTCAGTATTTAAGTATCTATTTATATTAAAAAAATATTTATTAATTGATATGAAAAGAGTTTTTATAAAATAAAAAAAATAAAAAAACTCTATCAAACTCTAAAATCTATCTAATAAAATTTAAATTAACCTATTTATCTATTTATTATTATGAACTTTTTAATAATAGAAAATCTAATTAGACAATAATTATTAATATAAAAAATATTTATTAATTGATATATAACATAAAATAAATTTTCTAAAACTCTAGCACAAATTAACTTTTATTATGAGTTTCTTAATTAAATTAAATCTAACTTGATAATGATATATTTAAAGAAAATAAAATAATTTTTATAAAACTCTATCACAAATTACATATTTTATTTTCAATAAAACTCTATCACACTAGACAAAGACATAATATTTAGAGAGTTTCTATAAAATTTTAACACAAATTACCTATTTATATATTTATTAAGAGTTTTTAATAAAAGGAAATCTAATTAGACAAGTATTATTAATATAAAAAACTATTTATTAATTGATCTAAAAAGAGGTTTTAAAAGAGTTTTCATAAAACTCTAACACAAATTACCTATTTACCTATTTATTATGAGTTTTTTAATAAAAAAAATCTAATTAGACAAGAATTATTAATATAAAAACATTTATTAATTGATATAAAAACAGATTTTAAAAGAGTTTCTATTAAACTCTAATACAAATTACGTATTTATTTATTTATTATAAGCTTTTTAATAAAATAAAATCTAATTAGACTAGAAAAACTCTATCACAAATTACTTATTTATCTATTTATTTTGAGTTTTTTAATAAAAGGAAATCTAATTAGGCAACTATTGTAAATATAAAAAAAAATATTTATTAATTGATATAAAAAGAGATTTTAAAAGAGTTTTTATAAAACTCTAACACAAATTACCTATTTACTTATTTATTGAAATCAAATTAGACAATAATTATTAATATAAAAAAATATTTATTAATTGACATAAAAAGAGTTTTTAAAAGAGTTTCTATAAAATTCTAACACATATTACCTATTTATCTATTTATTATGAGATTTTTAATAAAATAAAATATAATTAAAGGAAATAAAATAGTTTTTATAAAATCTACCACAAATTAATTGTTTTATTTTCTATAAATTTATATCACATTATCTACAAAAATATTCTCCTAGTATAAATAAAATTTTCATATAAGATGAGGGGAACTTGATCCCTTTAATAATAAAACATAATATATAATTTGAATACGGAACTGATATTGGAGTTCCATCAAAATTGTTAGGCACTTAACTAAAAGTCTTGTGGTTGATGTATGACATAATTCTAAACAATTAGATAAGTCCATTTTTTACCGGAATGAAATATATTTTTGGATGAAAACAACGCACACAGAAAACCCTTTTAACTTCTAACTTGTGGGACTGTGTTAGTTTCGGGCTGAAAACTTTCATTTAGTGTTCAGAAATCGCATTTTCTTATCTATTATGAGGTTTGATGATTATTTGGGAATTTTTGTTCGAGACCAAAACCAATTGGATGATCTCAAATTTTATATTTAGAAGTTTTCATTGATTTGGTTTCTTACTATATTTTTTAGGCTTATTTTTATTGTTATTTTACTTTATGTTTTTAGTTTTTTTTATTCTAAATATGTATGTGACAAAAATTAACCTTTAATTAATAATATTTCAATTGATTTGCAAACTTTCTTCTACTTTGTGGATTCAAAGTATTCCATGTGAACGATTTCATAACTTTCACTGCGTCAGTAACGAGTCTTCAAATGAGCAAAGTGGATGTGTGTGAATAGTGTACGGGTTTCTTGCCAATAACAAAAAAATAAAAAATAATCTTAGGCACTCCAAACTCACTTTTTCTTACAATGAAATTACTAAAGAGTCCATTTCTCAAAGACAACTAGGTTCTTATTTTTTCAATTCCTGTTTAAGGTCAGGACTCTTGGGGCCAAAATGAATATATATATATATATAGAACAGATGACTTCAAAGGTGAATAAGTCTGCCCCACGTTAATAATGAATTCCAGTATGTATTAACTTTTATAGTTTTTATTTTGGGAGCTTCAAAACAAGAGTTGGTTAATTAATCATGGAATATGAAGGGAAGGAATTGCTAATACTAGCATTACTCTTCTTGCACAACAGCTTGCACGACAGATCTAAGAAATGCTAATCCTAGGCTAAAAAGTTGGTTAATTAATCATGGTTCAATTTAAGGTTTTTCTAAAAATATGATATTACCAACAGGCCTGTAGCCTAGCGGTATAAGGCTTCTACTTCTCAAAGGGAGGTTAGGGGTTAGCAGTGACGGACCCAGAAAATTTGGTGAGGGGGGGCGAATTTTTAATTTGTGGGTACAAAATTATATGATGGGTTTATTTTTGTAATTTTAGTAGGGTTTTTTTCATAAATTTTAAAAAAAATTAAGTATAAAATGAAAAAAAAAAATCAGTGGGGCAAATTATAATTATAGTGGGGCATCTTCATAAATTATCAAAATTTGAAGTATAAAATGCTAAAAAAAAAAGAATCCAGTGGGGGCGAATTGTAATTTTAGGGGGGGCATTTTCATAAATTTTAAAAACATTAGGGTATAAAATGAAAATATTAAAAATTCAGGGGGGGCATCTGCCCCCCCTAGTCCCCTGCTGGGTCCGTCCCTGGGGGTTAGAACATTCATACACTTGGATTGTGCTTTGTATGAAGATTAGTGATTTAGAAGTCTTCATATGGGTGAGATACAGTCTCTTGCCAAATTTTTGACAAATAAGTACTAATTTTTTTTCACACTTCTGCATCTTTACCGTTCATATTCTATGCAATTTGATTTCTCCATCATGCTACTTTTCATGACTGTTAAGGTTTTTAGTGCTTATATGATATCAGCAATCATGACTAGTTGTAACAAGGTCATTTGTCCCGCATCAGATTCAGATGAAAAAGTTGTTGAGTATAAATGATTGAATAAATGGATAAGAATTCACCCGTTATAGTTAATATCAGAATCAAACCCAATCCGGTCCTCTAATAGGAACCAACAAAAAATAATACCTTTGTGTGTTTGACTATAATACATAATTTTAAATTTTTTTTGAATTTTTTTTGTTAATAATATATATATTTTTAAGTACCAAACCTTTGTTTGCATGACATAACTTTGTCTTTTAATGTTATTATCGTTGGGAAGAATTTTAATAAACAACCTGCAAACGTAGAATATAAAAAATTATGCTTTATAATACATGTAAATTTTTTTATAAGAAAAGAAGTTGGAATCTAAGGATATTAGTATAGCAATTCATTCACATCTCGGACCATGCCGGATATATATCCCATAGTCCAAACAACTCTGTACCAACCCGATATCAAATCTTAATCGCACTTTGCAATAACCAATAACATTAATAAAATGTACGACTGCAAAATCAACTTCTAATACTAAAAATTGTTTAGACAATGCAAAAATGTTTGTGTGATTTAAACATAGTTCAACAAGTACTCTTTATAAACCTGACCCTAACACCTTTACCTATCAACTATAAGCTCAGCTGAAACTAACTTCATCCTTGTATAGACACCTTTCTATCTAAATGATGGCTAAAATGTATTAAAATCAACTACTAAGAACTCTCCACCTATATCTACAAACTTTTATGCTCTTTTAAGAATTCTTTTAAATCTATTAAATTCTACATATTCTTTTTCTTCTTTTACATCACACTCCACAATTCTCTAAACAAATGTTATGATACTCTATAACGTAACTGTCTTTATATGGACATTATGCAAAGTTCCTCAGCTCGGCTACTGCCAACGAAATTGTAGCATTTTAAAGTCCTTGCACGTGATATGTTTTAGATGTTAGGGTTAATTACAATGACATTTCTTGAGATTTGTCATAATGACAACCATATATAAGTTGTGCATTTTTGGAACATGACACCCCCAATCAAAAGTATGATCCAAACAAGGCCTTAAAATGTTTGAAAAGACGACATTGTCCCTTAATATTTAAATTATTTTCATTGTAAAAATATCAACACTAGTAAAAAGTCATTTTTGTCCACCAATCATCTCTCTAACCAAAGTCCATTTCTCCAGAAAGGTCCAACTAAACACCACCACCACGCCCATCACCGCCACCAAGCCATAACATCACTACAATTTGAAAGAGAACTAAAACAAACAGTAAAGATGTTACATATATATGTTTAGAGAGACAAAGAAGGCTAACAATGGGAGTGTCCTTGATGCTAATGTGAAGCAAAGGGTTAATGGTGTTAACGTGCACCAGGGTGAGTGGAGCACACATAGCACTGAGCAACAATCTCATATTAAACCGCTTGTAAGCATTTAAAGCCACCAACGGCGTTCTAGACAATTTGCCCTTCATCCAATGCCCTAATCCTGAACCGACCCAAGTCTAATCCTTGACTTAATTGTCATTGAGATCTGGATTCCGGACGCTTTATCAACGATGTCAGTGTCACCTCCACCGGCCTAAAGCTTTCGGATCTCGCCATTAACGGCTTATGACTCGCTACGTGGTGGTGGCTCTTCCTCTAGCAAAGCAAGCTCGACAATGGCGACAAGCTCCTAGCTGGACTCTTCTTGCGAGACCTCGTCGGAAGGTAGTCCTCGAACCACCTCTTTTCTCAGATCCGAAAAGAAGCCTTGTTTTTTCTCCATCGTGAAACCCCAACTCTAACAGTGAGTTTAATGGTGCTAGTGGTGGTGGTTGTGGGGTGACGTTGCGATGGTGAGTATAACTCAATTATCTATGAAAGCCCTAATATCCAATTTCTCCTCACACCATTTCCTACTACGCCGCACTCTTACCACCGAAGCCGTTAAGATTGTAGAATCGCCCAATCAAGTGAAATGGGGCTATAAGGAACCAAAAATCGATCACCCCTCTGGGTCAGTGGTTGCCTAATATCACCGTCGACACTTACGTCGTCCTCCTTGGACTCGTCTGTAATAGAACCTCCATTTGGAACGGGGCCATCATTGGGGGCGATCTCAACAAGATTATAATCGATTTCTTCTCCGATGTCCAGGTGAAGTGTGTCATTCACGCCGTTTGGTCTGCTTAATTTTTTGCTTGAACAAAGTTTTAATGGCGAACGAGTTGGACTCAGCCAACTTGGGGTTCGGGTTGGTCTGTAATTGATGTCTTATTTTAATGGTGAAAGTGGTTGTGGGGCGGCATTACGGTGGTGAGTGGTGGCGATGGTGGGTGCATTAGCCATGGTTATATGAGTTTGTAAATATTTGTATGTATATACGTTGTATTGACAGAAAGTTAGGAGATGAGAAGTTAGAGAGAGAAAGTAGAGGGAGATGGGTTGACCCGTCGGATGGGTAGATTCGTCAAAATAAATGAGTTGTAAAGTTAAAAGGGGTAATTTAGTCAATTGACTATGGCAGTTGGCTATTGGGGTGTCTTTGTTAACTTTATCAAAGTCAAGGGGTGTCATTGTTAAAAAAAAGCTCAACTTGTATATGGCTGTCATTATGGCAAATGTCAAGGGGTGTCAGTATAATTAACCCTAGATGTTATGTTTCTAGTCAATACCAAAACAATCATTTTATTATAGAAGTGTTTTAAGTTAAAAAAACAGAACCATATTTGATAACAAAAATTTATTTTGAAAAATTAAAAAATTTGCTTTAATTCCTCCGCTATAATAGCAAAACACACAATATCACCAATTTGGTGATATAGGTTTGTGTCAAAAAAAAATCTGATATGTTAAAAATTATTCCAAAGCAATATCAGCCGTCCCAAATATGATATGAAACCAAATTTGAAAAATAGTATAAGAAAATTAATATCATAACACATTCCAAACAGACTTTTATAAACTTATTTTGTTTTAAGTGAGCCACTGTTGCACTATTTCATTAAATGTAGTGCATTAAACTAGGGCTGGGCAAAAAAACCGTGAATCCGATCCGATCCGTACAGATCGGATCGGATTGCTAAACCCACGGATCGGTGGTGGATTCAAAAAATGTGAATCCATAGTTCACGGATCGGATTACGAATTAGCCTGTCAAAAATCCGATCTAATCAGTGAATCCGATCCGTGGCCAATCCGTGTGTGTGTGTGTGTGTGTATATATATATATAATATTAATATTATACAATATAATTATTTATTTATTATTTATTACTTTGGGAGTTGACCAGTGGACCACCGACAGATTTGTAGAGCAAAGAGAAATCAGAAAAATAATTTATTAAACACACATAGCTATTAGCTTCATCTTTTGGGGTAGTTGGATCTGAAATAAGCAAAGAGAGTCAACTCAGAGCCTCCATCGTCTGAGACATGCACCGAAGTGACCGAAAGCTTCTCTGTCGGATAATCATAAGCCATCACCGATAAGGCCATGTTCACGACACTCATAGGTGGCTCTTTGTATGGATCTGTGCATATAAACATGTCCAACCCCAAAAAATCTTTCTTGCTCGTGAGTGCTCTATCGAGGTTTTCCGGGAACTCCTGACGGTGGATTAGACGTATGTGAAAAGACTGCGTAACCACTTGAACCTTAAGAGGAAATCGCAGAAGAAAATAGAGATGGAGATGAAGGATGATAGCCGCGGATTGGATTCGATCTGATCCGTTATTTTACGGATTCGATCCGATCCGATCCGATCTGTAAGCTAACGGATTGGTGGCGGATTCAAAATCTCCCAATCCGTTGCGAGCGAATCGGATTAGGATTTATGCCTAATTCGATCTATGGCCACCCCTACATTAAATGAGTGACTTGTATCCGTTCAAACACTAGTGATTTTCTACGGTTTGAATCCTGCCAACCATTTTATTATTTTTTTTGGGATCAATTAGGCTTCATACCACTCTCACTCCTCCCGTCCTTCCTCCTCGCTATTCTAGCTAGCAAGTCTTCTATGGCCCTGTTTAGTAACAGCCTGATTTTTACTGTCAATTTCAAAAATTGAGAAGCAAAATTAAAAATCGCGTTTGATAAAGTAATTTTACTTTTTTACTTCAAGAAAGTACTTCTTCTTTTAACGAAGAAAAGAGAAAGTGACAATTTGATACTTTATTTATTTTCGCCACTATACATAGATAGGAATTACTTTATCGACTGTTATCCCACTAAAATTACTGTACTACCCATCTTTCTTCCTTTAACCCATCATCCTCTCCTATCACCAAGACCCACGCCACAACCACTGCAAGTTTGGAATCGGCCGATCAGTGACCGGCGACGGAAGGGACACCAACTTCTCTCTCTTCTTCTCTCTACCACCACAGACTGCTATGAAAAGCCGCCGATCATCCATTGCAGATTGAAACCTCTTCCTCCTTTTACTGTTGACCCATTATCTCATCACCCCGATTTCTTCCAATTTCAGATAACTATGCCTCAATTTCATCGGATCGCTAGACTGATGTAGGATTTGGACTGACGATTTCCTCTATCAAACTCATCTATTTCTCTCTTTTCAACCACATCAACTACTTCTTGATTCAGGCATCGTCGTTGCCGGAGAAGAAGAAAGGCCACAACTTTAGGACAAGTCAACCATGAGAAGGTGACAGGCAACCAAAAATTGATGATAATTACATTGTTTATAACAAGGGTATGTTTACAAGGTAGAAAATCACCTCTAGTGAAATAGTGGAACCATTTGCTCCATTTTTGTGAATGAACAGTATTTACCATGATGGGTAAAAAATTGAATTTGCTTTATACATAATTTTTGTATATATATATATATATATATATACACTGTTCAAATATATTTTTCTTTCCTCCTTTGTTTCTTCTTCCCTCCCTCATTCATTTCAGCAATCCATTTGAAATAAAATTGAAATCCCTTCACCCAACTACCCTTCTTCTCTCCCAAAATATCAATCAACCCAGTTTAGAATTTGATTTTTTTCCAAATAGATTTTAATTTTTTTCCGAATAGAAGCAGGAAGTAGGCTTTATTTGAAAATAGAATAAGTGATTCTATTTCCAAATTGAAGGTCAGATCAGACTTCTCCGAATCGAAGCAAGAGGTACGATTTCTTTGTTTCTGCCATTCTTATGGAAATAAGAGGAATTCCTTGAAAATAAAATCTAAAAATTATATCTGTATCCCAAATTATCCTCATTTGCTACATCACAACAATTTCCCAACCGCATCACAACAATTTCCCAACGTATTTGTAAAGTGGTCAATCACAACATTTTCCTAAGGTATATCTCAACATTTTTGTACAAACATCCCAACTTATTTATAAGGTGAATTCCAACATTTTCCTAAGGTGCATCCCAATATTTAATTGCTAGTGTATCATTTAAAATGATACTATTTCCTTCTTCTTCTTCACCTCAGACCGCCGTTTTTCACTTCTTTTTCTTCACCTCACCACCGTTCTGGTGCATCCCAACATTTTTCTACGGTGAATCCCAACATTTTCCTGAAGTATATCCCAACTTATCCCAACTTTTCCAACCTAGCCTCAGACTTTCTTCCTTTATTCTTCATTTTCCTTTCCCTTCTTCTTCATCTTCGTTTATTCGAATTTCAAACCCTGACCCTCAGACCTTCCTTCTTCCCTTATTCTTTGCCTCAGACCTTCCTTCTTCTTTGCCTTAGACCTTCGATCTTCACTTATTCTTCTTCGCCTCAGACCGCCGTTCTTTACTTCTTCTTCTTCACCTCACCGCTGTTCTTCACTTCTTCTTCTTCGCCTCAGACCGCCGTTGGTACTATTTCCTTCTTCCCTTTTAGAGAGAGAAAAGAAGACAGTCATGCGTAGCTTTTAGAGAGAGAAAGGGAGACAGCCGTGCGTACCGTAATTTAGAAATAATATTTAAAGTTTATATAGATATGAAATACAATATTTAAAGGGGTTGTAAAAAATTAATTATCCAATTCTTTTAATTGATGTGGCACATTCTCAGCCACTTATTTCAAATGGAGCAAATGGTTGCACTATGCAACCGGAGGTGATCCTAATCCCTGTTTACAGAGCCTACCTTTTTTACTCTCTGCATACCAAAGAATCGCGATGACATTGATATGTATGAAGGAACAGATGAGCTCTTCAATCTTTATCAGGTTCTTCTTTGGAGTCATAGTTTGATGCCCTCACTTTTTCTATGCTTGTGTTGCTAAATTTATGCTTGCTTAGTTCACCATTGAGGAAGCCAAACAATTATCATCAAACCCATATACCTTTTTTAGAGAGAGAAAGATGACCACGAAAACAAAAATAAAATTATAATTTATTGAACTTGCTTTATATTTTTTCGCTTTCAAAATTTTGAAAGTAGAAAAAATTATTGAACATGATTCAACTTTTTATTTCATGTCAAGAAATCAAAATCATGTTTTTATTTTTGAATAAAGTAAAAATAAGAAAGTGAAAACGTTAGTAAACAGACCATATGTTTTACTTTTTCTTTTCTCCTTTTCATTACTGGTATTTCATTTTCTCATTTGATAAAAAAAAAAAAAACCTTCTTGCTTTAAACAAATATTTTTTCCTTTGTTTTTTATTTTTATTTTTCATCTTAGGCGTTAAAATATGAGGAGATCTTAACAATATAATCGTATTTCCTTTATTTTATCTCAAACCAAATATTATGATTGTCATATGTCTGTGTGTGTGTGTATTTATTCCTACTTATGCCAGCACTGTTTTAACAGCACACACGTCTATCCAAATTACAATTAACATTTCAAGGTGTGGCATTGCAAGAAAAACAAGAAAAATGTTTTTCACTGGCAATCATGTGAGAAATATAAGAGTAAAGTATTTTTTAAAAAGAATTATTTGATAAGAACAAAAAAAGGTAAAATAAATTTAGAAGATAGGTGGGCATTACTTCATATCTTAGTTGGTAGCGCGTCTAGCTCTCCAAACTGGTATGACCATATTCCAAGAATAAAAAAATAATTGATGGACAACAAATATTATATTAGCTATTAAAATGTCACAAGTGACATTTCTCATTTTATATGCTCACAGTGGGACATACAAAAGGAAAATCAATCACAAATAGGGATGCACAAAAAATTGTGAAACCATTTCGGTTTCGGTTCTCACAGTTTTGTTTCTGATTTCGGTTTTAAAATTTTGGAACCGTTAGATAATGTTCGGTTCCGGTTGTCGTTAAATAATTATAAATATTATATTTTTAATCATATAATTACTACTATATGTCTATTGATGCATACAAAGAGATATATATAGAGTAAAAATATGTTCCCATGTGCAATATTATACATTAATGCAGTGTGAATGGGTTTAGAATCATAAATTTTTTAATTTCTTTTAAATAAAGGAACCGAACCAGAATCGTAAAACTGGTTTGGTTCAGTTCCGGTTTTAGTTCCAATTTCTAGGGACCGGTTCCGGTTTTTGCGAGGAACCGTAGGAACTAGAGCCGTGTGCACACCTATCGGACCCCTCTTTTTTTGGTTTTTTAATTTTAACTATTTTATTAAAAGCTCAATAACTTAAAAATTCAGCTATAATATCACAGTAAAAACCAGCTAGAAATTTGTTAAATTTTGAACCTAACTGACAAATTATTTAAAGAACCAAACCGTTCTAAATGATATCACAACATTAAACAAATAATTATTCAATCGTAATGAACATTTGAAAGTGGCATTGCATTGAAAACAATAAAAGAGTGAATTATTTGTTTGTGAAAGAATTCTTTGGTAAGAAAAAGAAAATAAAAAATAAATCTAGGAAATAATTGATGGACAACTATATTTTATATTATTTGCTAAAATGTCACAATCTTTTAAAAGAATTGGTGCACTAAGAGGAAGAGGGTTATTTGCAAAAAGAGAATTCTTAGAAGGAATATTTTTCACTGTATCCATGTTTATATTAGTCCTAACTCTCTCAAAAGTTTACTAAAAATTATTAAAAACTCTAAAAACAGAAGTATATATAATTTTTATTTTCAAAACCGTCAACCAAACAAATTTTTTTATTTTTTATTTTTTATTTTGTACAGTTCTATTTTCTGTTCTTATAAAATAAAAAACTGTTGAAGCAGGTAGGGCTTAAGCTTTACTCTATATATAATTTGTTACTACATGTTTGTTTCCATTTTTATTCAGTATATATATTATTTTTAGAAAAATCTGAATTACTTTTATTAGAAAATATAATAGAAATTATTAAACAATATTGGTTTTATTGAAAATTTAAGGACCAATTACTTCTCTCTCTCTCTCCAAAATTGCAGAAACGAAAAGACGGCGAAGCCCATGGCCGATTCGCGTAGCAACAGAGCAGCCGTTCAGGCCACCAACGACGACGCTTCAGCGAGTAAACTGTATGTGACATTTGCATCACTATTATTCCCATCTTCTTTATATTCATGATCTCTGTGTTCCTTTTGCTCTGCTTCAAATACGTAACCCTAAGTCTCATCTCCCAAAACGATATATTTGTATCATTTTCGTTTCCCCGATTGGTCGCTGAGAAAACAGAGAAGAAAATTTCAAGCACTAGGTAATTCTACTAGTTCATACTGGAGGTTCTATAAAATAATGTATTTAAGTTTGAACGAATTTCCACTGCCTACTACTTTCAAGCAGCCAAACAGAGCATAACTTAATGGCAAGGTCCTATCACTATATATTGATTGATTTGATTTAATTTTCAATGTTTAATTGGTAGTAATTATTCAGGTTGGCTGAGATTTTATTACTAAAATTAATTATGTGTTTGGAAGCATTTGATCTGTGCTTTGGAATTGGAGTAAAATTAATGTTTGAATTTGAACTAGGTATTTTTTATTCCAATGTGTGGATTCTACGCTGCCAAACACAACATAGATGTATTCCTTTGAAATCTTGTCTGCTTGAATTTACTTTAATCAACACCAGTGACCAACAACATGCATGATATTTGCGAGAAATTAAAATCTGTGCTGCAATTTTTATTTTTGATAAATGACAATACATTGTTTCTACATCTACTCGTGGTTTTGCTTCACTTTATCATATCATATTATTGAGTACAATTCTTACATTTAGTCTTTCCCATGATCATGTCAAAAAGAAAAATTTGTAACATGATTTGTCATTTTTTCAAAATAGTCTTGACTTTTTATTTCTCATAATTAGTATGGTAACATTGAATCTTATTGCAAATAGAGTATCCTTGGCGTTGCCTGATGTCTAATTATTATTTTTTCTCTCCCTGTGAAAAACTAATAATCATGGTTCAGTTTTTGTTGGTTAATGCTAATATCACTCTATGCATGGCTGAAAGGTCCTGTGTCAAAAAAGGCTACATGAAAGATGACTACATTTATTTGTTTGTAAGAAGACCCGTGAGAAGATCTCCCATAATAAACCGTGGTATGGTTCAATTGCTACCAGAAACTAAAGCTGACATATTATATATTGTTTCAATTTTGTTGTTTTGATTTCAGTTTATTGCTTTTGATTCTGTATGTGGCACTTTAAGGTTACTTTGCTAGATGGGCCGCTCTACGGAAGCTTCTTGTCCAGTTTCTTAATTGTGATAAAGACACTGATGAAAAAGGTCACACTAAGAAGCAGATATTGTCATTGGGAGCTGGCTTTGATACGACATTTTTTCAGTTGCAGGTGCATGGTTTTCCTTATGATTAATTTTGCATTCAAGGAAGTTGTGACTTCCTAGCACTATTTTTCCCCCCAACTTATAATTTTATCCGTTGATTAAACTTTTATTCTGGCTTGTTACAATTGTGAAAAGCAAGAATACTTTTTTTGATTATGGTTTCTCTATAAATTTTCTGTGATTGATGCTTGCCCTTATTGTTTTTACACTTCGTTCAATACTTCAGCATTGTTCACGTGTATTGATATGTTCAATTTCTTCACGAGCAAATTGTTACATTTTATTTATACAAAAAAAAAAAAAAATTGTTACACGTGCAACTTATCGAAGAAAAAAAATAATAAACACATGCATGTATGTGGCTTTAATTATAATATTGTAAACATCTTTGACAGGGAGAAGGACAAGCACCACACTTGTACGTGGAACTGGATTTCAAGGAGGTACAAATTTGAATCATTTATAACCTTTTTGTAGGTTTGGGCATAATGCACTGGCTTAGTTATGCGGTACAAGGGTGCAGAGTTCACTATATTAGGTGGACACTTTATTTTATGTGAAAGAGCTGAAGTTCCTCTCTTTGGATCTGTAAGACAAAGTGGAACTTTCTGCTGTGAATTCACTACAGCTTCTCTTACATGTTAGCAATTACATAATTTATTACATTCTGTGTTTCACTTGCTGTTGTAACTTGCAAGGTTAACTTTTAGAGTTCCTTTTGTTAGGTGACAAGTAAGAAGGCAGCTCTTATTGAGACTTGCAGTCTGTTGAGGGACAAAATTGGTGAAACAGCATCAATCTCTCAAGGTAATAAATAGCTCCTGGAAGTTAATGATCTGAATCCCCGATGCCACAAATTTCACAAATATCCTCTTATCATTCACACTCACCTCTCAATGTATACTTAAATTGCATTAATGATGTACTTAATGTGGAACACTTGAAGAAACTTCACTTACTATAGCGGTTTATCCTCCAGTGCCGGCAGTCTTTGACATTTTTCAACGTTTTTCTGCTGCCTCACCTTCCAACCTACATGTCCACTAATACAACCTTCTGCTCATTATAGCAACACTTAACCTCAAAGATTTTCTCCAACTGAACCATCGCCCCTTTGCTTCTAATGAATCCAATGAGTAAAAGCTGTAAAGAAAGGTGGATTCAAAGTTTTAAACCTTCTCTAAGCTACAAGTATACTGTCAACTGTAGGCTACCACCACAGGATTATTCTGCACGTCTTGTTATTGCATAATAGCAGCCACACATTTGAAGGCTTTATGACCACCTCCAGAGGCATAATTAGATGCATGGGACTTTTGGTTTCGCCTTCCTATTCAACAAAACAAACTTTATTTTTGGAACTAGTATCATAGACCAATAAAACACTAACCTGATGCTCTGAGGATCTAAAACCTACTGCTCTGATTTCACTAATACACAGGGTGGTATGACTATTGTTGTACTGGGCAGTCATGGCTGTAATAGCAAATAAAAAGATATTAATATGGTTTAATTTTTTTGACGTAAGCCATAAAACCAGATGTAGCATACTGTGAGGCATTGTACAATTACAATCATAAGTACAACTGTATCTTAAACTGAATATAATCACACACCCAATATACAAAGCCACTACAACAGCCAACCGACAAGTCTCTCTTCCTTCAAACTTTTTGCCTTTAAAGCTTCACCATGTTTCACTCTGAGGTGTTTTGTAATGGCAAAAGTGGGTCACATAGCTCAGAAGTAACTAATCAGGGTTGCTAGAATAGAGCAGAAGCTAATGTGATAAAACAAAGTATATAATGGGACAATGTTAGAATGATGCAAAACTTAGTTATCTCTGAATTGTAAAATTTTCAAAACAAGATGTGAATAGATAGTCTTTTATGTGCATATAGTAAATTTAATTCGGCTCAACAGCTAGCCTAGTGATAGAGCTCATAGATTTCTGTTTTTTAAATGATTTTCACTTTGATTCCAGTGAATAATAATTATATGCATGAATACCACTTAAGCAAATTGAAATTCTAAAGGAACAACAGCCAACTCTTTGGTAAAAAAAAAAATAATTCAATTTTTGTTTTGATAAGTAAAAAAATAATTCAATTTTTAAGATATTCTAATTTTTTTTTCCCTGCAAAGTTAATAGTTAAAAAGATATGTGTTATTTATAATAATTCCTAAAAAATTGTTGAAAAATAATATATACATATTTTTGGCTTTCTATGTATAAAGTTTAAAAAGTTTGGCTGTTAATCATTGGAGTTCTGTTAATTATTAAACATATTGTCTCCCTGCATTATTAATATTTGGAAAGATGACTATTGATGTCTACTTATGTACTATAGTAAAAAAGTGGTATCAGTTATTTTGTTTTTATTAAGAAGATATTTCTTGGTCATTTTTTGTTTTTGTTTGAAATAGTTTTCGTCTTCTTTTGCTAGATATTGTTCTTGCTATATCAATTAAGGATCAATGATTGTGCAGATAAAGGTGAAGTTCTAAGTGATCATTACAAACTACTCCCAGTTGATTTGCGTGATATACAAAATTTGGATGGTATAATATCGTTAGCTAATCTGGATCCCAGGTGTGTGCATGGAAGCATTTCTTTTCCCTTTTAATCAGTTCTATTCTTCAATTAAATTATAATGTTGTAGGTATCTCCTAGTATTATATATATATATATATATATATATGCAGGGTGGAAAAAATGGAGACGTGCTAATGGTATTTTATGCCATGAAAGAATAAGAAGTAATTCAGAAGGAAAATTTTATTGAATAGTTATTAGGCCAGCTATCTTATATGCAGAGTAATGGGTTTTAAAAAAGAAACAAGAGCAACGAATTCACGTGGTGGAAATAAGGATGTTAAGATGAATGATAGGAGTGACTAGAAGAGAGAGTGTTACTGACAAAATGTGAGAGAAATTAGGAGTGACACCTATTAGTGATAAAATAAGAGAAGGTAGACTGAGGTAGTTGGACATATACAAAGAAGACCTATAAATGCACCGGAAGAAGGGAAAGACTTATTTGCGTAGAAGGTAGGACCATAGTTGTTAAAGGCACGCCTAGGCTCCAAAATAGTCCCGGGCTCATCAAGGCTCCCTAGTGCCTCAACCAACTACATGCCAGGTCCCTTCAATCAGACTCACCTAAAGCCCTCAAGCTCGCACTTTTTAGCAAGGGTCCAGGCTCAAAAGAATGGCACTTTATGTTTAAATTACTTGATTATTTATTTTTATTGTTGAACAATTAGTAGTTGAGGTGATGTCGTTGGAAAAGTTCATATAATGGTGATATTCTGTTCAAATGAAGCCAGATTGACTGAATTTGGGTAAATATAAGATGATTTGAGAAGGATTTGTGGAATTTGCATATTACTAGGTCTTGAAGATGCAGAAAACTATAGGACTATCAATGAATCCTCAATAATTCTGGATTATGTTTTCGTCTTTGTAACTCCATTTTACTTTTCTCACTTCATGACCTAGTAGGGTATCATGATTTTGCTACTATATGTTTGTGCTGAAGTAATGAACAAGCTGCAATATTCTGACATTGTTATCAGCCTTCCGACATTTATAATTGCAGAATGCGTTTTGATATACTTGGATCCAGATTCAAGCCGTGCTATAGTGGGTTGGGCTTCAAAAACATTTTCTACAGCAATATTTTTCTTATATGAGCAGGTTGTACAGAATTTTTATTCCTCTGGTCGCCTTTTTTTTTTCCCCCCTTTTTTAGTTTTTATCATTTGTGTTCTTGTCTTCTGGGGTTTGTGATCTCCTAATTTACATTTATTGTGGAGTTTAATAGATCCATCCGGATGATGCTTTTGGGCAGCAAATGATCAGAAATTTGGAGGTAATATGGATTTCATTTATCATTGATTCTTGGAATTTGTTGGTAGTTCTCTCTTTCAGATCTCTTTGTGATTACCTTTGTGCACATCACCCGGTGTGTGTCCTGTGGGATGCTGGAGGGAGGAAGACTAGAGACAAAAAATAACCTTCGGCATTACATTGCACAAAGTGGCTTCTAAAAGTATTGAACTGGCAAATCCACACTTTCTATTACGAGCTTTACCATTGCGCAGGGATAATGAAGACCTAGAACACCACGTAATCGTGAATATCTTGTCTGTCTTCCTAAAAATGTGCCCAACTTCAAATACCAGAAATCAGGTGGTTAATTACTCACTTATAGAGCAAACATTAAACCATACCTTATGCATATATGAAAGCAACCATTCAAAGATTTTGCCATTCATTTCCTTCTTCATGACCCTAATCAAGGAAAGCTATACACGTCCAAAATTAGTCCTTACAAAAGTCTCAGCTCCATTTGGTAGGCAGCATTTATGGAAGGAAAAAGAAGAAGATGGATCATTTGTGTGGAAGGAAATGGAAGGGGATAGGAAGAGGTCTTCTCTTTATCCTTCAGTTAGTATATGAGGCTATAATGGTAAAATGAAGTAACATAGTTGGTTTCTAACTTCTTTTTTTCTTTTCTTCTTGCTTCTCCATAGTCCATTCCTCTTCGTAAGGAGGAGCATTGAATCCACTAATCCACCTGCTCCAGTAGTAACAAACTATTGACAAAGTATATTACTATAAAGGTTCATTTGTCATGAGACTCAAGAGAAGAGCTACGTGATGATACATATATTTATTTACCTGATCTTATGAGAGCTACATGACGATACATATATTTATTTACCTGATGTTATGAGGATCTTTGATTAAGAATATTGTTATATTTATCTACAGATCTTATTATGATATATATTTCAATGTTGAGTAGGGCTAATTATCAAATGTAGCTTTGCATTTGTGTAAGGCCTATAAATAGCTTCTTGGGGGGAATGATCACCTTTACTAGATACTACCGTGCAATGTACCTTTCTTTGATCGTCCTTTTCATTTACTGATAATAGTTACGATTCTCCTCTAAATAATGAATTTACATTCTTTTGAAAACTAACTGTATTAGTGCATGTCCTTGTGACTGAACCAAAACTATAGCTATGAACAAGTTGCATTTACTCTTTTTACTGGTTTCCCCTCTGTGATAATTGTTGATTTATTATCTTTTTGATGGATTTAAGAAGAGTTATATGATGCTGGAAGTAAATGGTTTTATAATTGAAATAAACCACTCTTTGGCATTTTGTTGTACCTGTATGATTTAGATATGTTTAATTTTATAGAGGTCAAAATATGGACGCTGTTTTATATGCTTAGGTACCACTTCCGTGGCCATTTCTTACCTTTTGGGGATTAATTGCCTAGGTTTTACCTAAATAGCGTTGGCTACATTATTTGTAATGTCTTTATGTTATTAATTATAATACATGGATACTATACAATTATGAGAGTTTCATACAACTGCCGTTCAGGCAAACTTTCTTGACATGTAGAAAAATTCTCATGTGCTTTTTTTTGTTTGTTTCAGAGTCGAGGCTGTGCACTCTTAAGCATTTATGCTACACCATCTTTACTTGCTAAGGAAAAACTTTTTCTCGACCAGGGATGGCAGGTATATTCTCAACCCTAGAAATACTCAACTCAACAAAACATTTACCCAACTACTTAGGGTCGGCTACTCGACTGATAGGTTGAGGGAGTCGGGCAGGAGGTAGAATTATTGTTTCTAAATTATCTCAGATCTTGACAATGTGGATAATTCATAAACTGATCAATTGAGGTTGGAGCTTGGGAGAGGTGCTGAAAGTATATGTCTACTATTGTTTGTAATTGATGTGACACTTTTTGATGGATCTCTTGGAGATTTTTTTATGCTGATATAGTTCCCATCTGATGATCGGGTTATTAGATGTCTCATGTTTAATGGTCCAAAGTGTTACAGCATGGTTAGGTATAATGTCAGTCAGATGGTTCTGTGATAAAAATTTCTTCAAAAGGTGGAGACCTTCCTTACATTAAATTTTCTTTCCATGTAGGAAAATTTATATTTTAAAGTTTGTCACACTTTTATGTTAGGACACAGGATTTTGATTTTTCTTTATTTTAAAGTTTGTCACACTTTTATGTTAGGACCAAACCCCACCCCACCTCCCTCCCTCCCTTTTTCTGCCTTTACACTGTTATGTAGATTGTTCTTGTTTTTATGGCTAATACTTCCCTGACGATAATATGTGGAGTTTCAGAGAGCTGTTGCGTGGGACATGCTGAAAGTTTATGGTAATTTTATTGAAGCTCAAGAACGACGCAGGTAAAGATGCTCTTTAAAATCTTGGACACGTAAATTGTATGTTATTATTATTCTTGTAATCATTGTTTTTAGTAGATGCTAGGCACAATATCAGGAAAGGTGAATCCCTTCTTCCTGTTTTTAGGACAAGATCACATAATTGTGATAAAATGAAACCAGTCTTTTAAGGCTCTAAAAGTGTCTTCTTGTGAGAATGAAGGGTGAGGTTGTTGTTGTTGTTGTTTTTTTTTTTTTTTTTTTTTTTTTTTTTTTTTTTTTTTTTTTTTTCTGATTTATTGTGTGTACCTTTCTGCTTTTTATTTATTTTTATCAACTTTTCATTGGGAGGCTTACATTTTCTGTTTCTTAAATATTCGAGTGATTCTTATCTGTGATCTACTGCTGACTTAGGATCGAACGGTTGGAATTGTTCGATGAGTTTGAAGAGTGGTATATGATGCAGGCAAGTTATTTTTCATTTCTGAGCTAAAAAAGTAGGAAAAAGATGGTACATTTGTGGTCCCTTGTTTTGTAATGCTTCAATTTCCTATTTGAATGCCCAAAAGCTTGAGGAATGAAGCTTTAATCCTTCTCTGAGTTGGAATTTTCATTTATCTATTGTTTTTGTCTTGGTGAATTAATTGATGCCAGCTTTTATGAGTTGATCAATTTTATTTAACTTCTTTACATTTCCATAATGAAGTTGTTTCTTCTAGTTCACTTATTCGGTTGTTCATTTGGTTTTAAATTTTAATGTTGGGGATGCAGCAATAATCTCCTAGAAAGTATGGATGCTTTGGTGAAACAAAACTTGGAAAAAATTGAAACTTCAAATAAGATCTAATGAGTTTAGAGACGATTAACCACAACAATGACTGTTTCAGTTATTATGGTTCGGTTGGCAGTGATGTTTCAAAATACTCTGTGAAATTATGTCCGGGCTTAAAGTGCTAATGTCTTGACTGGCCTCTTTAATTAAATTTCTTAATTTATATACTTCAGTTAATTAGAAATTATTATGTGAATACCAGTATACCACCAGGTCCACCATGGGTTGAGTGGTATATCTTCCATCTCCACAAATATTTTTGTATATAAATTTACCTATCGGGGAAAAGAACACGCACGCTCGCGCGCGCACATACACACACACAGATATAGTATGAACTTTGCTAATGTTATTTCTTGTCTGAAAATGCCAACTCTCAGGAGCACTACTGCGTGGCCTATGCGATCAATGACGCCATGGTATGTCCATATATGACAGACACTTGAGCTATTTTGGAAGCATTGAAATGGTGTCTTGAAATTGGAACTAATATTTCTCCGATATTAATTCCTAAGTACCGATTCAATGCTTCCAAACACAACATTAATTTTGTTTACCACTCATCACTCACCATTTACTACTCTATTCTCGATTCCTCCTTCAGGGCTTGTTCAATGATGTGGGATTTCCTATTGACCAGAACATGACGGGCTCCTCCTCAGCAGCATCTCCATGAAAGTAGGAGGTTGTATTCCATCATGACTCTTTTGCCGATTATCTATAAATAATTGTCACTCCAGGAATCACACAAATGGCACACGACGACCCTCCAAGTGTGTAAAGGTACCCAAAATTGTCTGTGAACTAGTAATTAGTCCAAACTATATACCTAAAGGAGAATGATCTGTGTGGATAGATCTGGTGGTGGTTGTTTGACTCAGGTGGAGGGTTCCTTTCTTTCTAAGTGCTGTTCGGCAAATAAAACATGGTTGGTCCTCTACAGCACATAAATGTGTTATCCCATTGGCTTGTGGGTCCTCTTTTTTTGTGGGGGAAAAACTTTCATGGTTGATCCCTCTCCCAGTTGTAATATTTTTCTATGGTACTGTGCCTCTCATTTCTTCTCTTTTAATTCCTTTCTGTTTTCAAGTAGAGCAAACACCACTTAATTGATTTATATGTGCATGTATGCAAAATCAATATGCCATAAAGACCCATATAGTACTATACCTACTACATATTTAGGGGGGGAAAAAAAACACCTACTACATGTATATTTTGCATATCCACCACCTATTACATATTTAGGGGGGAAAAAAAACACCTACTACGTGTATATTTAGGGGGGAAAAAAAACACCTACTACATGTATATGTATATTTTGCATATACATGTCGTAGGTGTTTTTTTCCCCCCCTAAATATGTAGTAGGTGTTTATTCATGCATGGGATACATGAACCATGTATATGTAGTAGGTGGTGGATATGCAAAATATACATGTAGTAGGTATTTTTTTCCCCCCCTAAATATGTAGTAGGTGTTTATTCATGCATAGGATACATGAACCATGTTTGATCATTGAAGCAATCACTTTTAAGTAATATGTACCAAATGTTGGGTTTTATGGAGTTTACGCCTCCTATTTGAAAACGATTAAAAAAAAGTGACTTAAAAGTGATTGAAGCAGTCTCTTCTATCTGGTATTTGAAAATGTTCTGGGAAAGACTTTTGTGATGGTGACTCCATAACTAGTCTACCCATCTAAGAAAGTAGAGTTCGACTATTTACAAAAAAATCTGCTGCCGACTCCAAAAGGGTGCAAAACAGTTACAAAGGAAAAAGTAGAGTTCGACTATTTACAAAAAAAATCTGCTGTCGACTCCAAAAGCGTGCAAAACCATTACAAAGGAGAATATTTCTCTCCAACGAGAGGGTAGTATAATAATTTTTTTAAAAAGGAAATCTGGTAAAGAACATTCTCATGTGTTAATTGACCAAATGCATGGAATAATTAATTATTATAGGTTTGAAATGGATATTTGAATAAATTGTGTTAAATGTGAAATGATGCTGCTTAGAAAGAATGATTTTGATGCAATGCAAACACAGTTTGCTTTGAATATTGATGGTTTCAATTTGGTAGTTTCAGAAAAATTATATTAAAAAGAGAGTAAATTTGTTAGAAAGATGTTTATGTCGAGATATATGTTCTATTAAAGTTGGGAAAATGAAAAGTAAAGATAAAAATATGAGTTTTAATCATTTTTGAACGAGCTTTTTGTAAATTTCTTCCAATTAAAATCCCATACAGACAAATTCAAATATAACCACCATTGAAGTGGGCAATTTATTCTTAAAATGCAAACCAGTACTATAAGACAAACTTGAACTTCTATGCTTCCGAAAGCTAACCAAAAAGAATGAGAAAATGTTATGAATTATGAACCACCTATGTCATTATCTAAGTTAGGAGCGTAAAAGCATTAAATCACACGAAGTAAGGAGTAAGAGAGGAGTCACATCAGTAAAGGGAATAAGAGGGCATGTTAAATATGAAGTAGAGGGAGTACAAGAGCATGTTAAGATAATATATGAAAAATATGATACAATTTAAGTTATATAAAACAGTAATGCTACGTTTGGTGTGTAAGAATGGAATGGAATGGAATACAAATGGGAATGAAATTGAATGCAAGTGGGAATGGAATGAAAATGAGAATGGAATTGAATGGTCATTCCCATTCTATTGTTTGGTTGTAAATATGAAATGTGTAGGAATAGAATAATAATAACCATTCTAGTGTTTGGTTGGACCAATTTAAATTTTAGAATGGAATAAATTTCTAATTGAATTATCTAAAATATCCCTCTTAGTAACAAATAAATTAAATTAAATTAACAACATGATATTCTCTAATAATTTTTTTTTAAAAAATGGTGGCAATGGAGGTAGTGGATGGTGGAAAGCGGTAGTAGTGTAGGTGGTGGTGTTGGAAGGCGGCGGTGGTGGCAATGGTGGAAATTGGTGGTAGCAATGGTGGTGGAAGGCGACAGTGGTGTTGGTGGAAAGCGGTGGCAGTAGTGTGGTGGTTGTGGTGGAAAGAGATAGTAGTGTGACTATAGTGGTGGTGGAAGGTGGTGGCGGAAGGTGTTGGGCGATGGCGAAAGGCGGTAGCGGAAGGTGGTGGTGGTGGCGATGGTGGAAGGTGATGGATGGCGATGGTGGAAGATAGTGGAAGGTGGTGAAAGACGGTGGTGGAAGCGGTGGAAGGTGGTGGGTGATGGCGAAAGGTGGCGGCGGTGGCGGAAGGTGGTGTGGTGGCGGTGATGTTGAAAGGTGGTGGCGGCGGTGGTAGAAGGTGGTGAAAGGCGGTGGTAGAAGGTGGTGGTGGCAATGGTGGAAGGTGGTGGTGGAAGGTGGTGGTGGCGGTGGTAGAAGGTGATGGTGGTGGTGGAAGGCAATGGCGGCGGCGTTGGTGGTTGTTGAAGGCGGCAGCGGTGGCGGTGGTGGAAGGTGGCGGTAGTGGTGGTGGAAAGTAGTGGGCGATGGTGAAAGTCGATGGTGGTGGAAGGCAGTGGTAGTGGTGGTGGTGGTGAAAAGCGAAGATAATTGTGATGGAAGGTAATGATGGTTTTTAGACTTGAAATATGAGGGTGTTTTGGAAAGTTGATTTTTTAAAATAAATTACTTGGGAATGGAATGGCCATTCCATAGGTTTAGTTGTGGAATGAAATTTCATTCATTCCAATAGAATGGCCATTCCCAATTTAAGTTGCATACCAAATAAAAAAATGATTGGAATAGACATTTCATTTTATTCTATTTTTGCACACTAAACATAGCATAAGAGATCATGTTAACTAAACATGAAAATGAGCGTACAGGAAAATGGAACATACTCATTTAGAATAATGGTTATTTGAAGAGAGAATTTTTTAATCATCACACCACATTTACTTGAAGAGAATAATTGCTTGGTCATCACACCAAACAGTCCAAACATATTGCAATTGTTGACTTCGTGAATTTAAGTAATCAATTTGACCAAGTTGATATTTAAACACATGTCGGCATTCTTGCCACGGAAGCACACGCTTGTGCTTGTCTTAATAGCATCATATTATGATTCTTCAACTTTATTACATTAAATTGCCAGTATACATTTATGCTTTCACTTTTAACTTATGTTATCCCCGTGTCACTTTTGATCAGTAGTAATTTATTTTTAATTTTCAAATTTGTCTTTTTTTTTTTATTATTATGTAAAAAAAAAAAAAAAATGTATTCAATCGTGAGGACTTATGTCATGTATGTTTATTCATAATTGTATTTAATTTTGGAAGATCATATTTGCATTTCATTTTGCTTCAGTTACACTACATTTATCATTTTATTTTTAAAAAAATGATAAGAAAGTTCATAAATTCAATTAATGTACAATTCCTTAATTTATAATATCATAACTACCCTTTATACAAATTTTTTTTTTTTTTTTTTTTTACTATTCCCCGTCCTCTTTTTTTTTTTTTTTTTTTTTGCTATTCCCCCGTCCTTTTTTTTTTTTTTTTTTTGTTTTTGTTTTTTTTGGAGATCCTTTCAAAGAATATAATTTATTCTATACTAATAATTTTATTTTTAGCAGTCAAAAGAGATAATTTATTCAATAGTGACTTTTTTTTGTTGTTGTACAATAGAAAGAGTTATTTATTCAACAAAATTGACTTTTTTTTTTTTCTTTCAATTTTGTCAAAAGAGGTTACTTTATTTTTTGGTAATTTTTTACGAGTCAAAAGAAATAATTTATTCCATAAAAATAACCTCTTTTTCTTTTTTTTTGGGTAGAGATAATTTATTCAATAAATATATTTTTTTGGATTTTTTATTTCTTCATGTCAAAAGAGATAATTTTTTAAATGGTTACTTTTTATTTTATTATTTGTATTGTCAAAAGATACTTAAAATATTAAATATTAGAGATAAGGAGAGAAAATAAGAAATGAAAATTGTGTCATTTAAAAATTAATAATTATTTACTTGTAAAGATAATATTAGAATTGTCATTTTATTTAAGATTGTAATACAAATATTAAAAAGTGAAGCGAATATTGGTTCCCTTTAAGTTTTTGCTTTATATATACATTTGCAAATTTTAGATTTTTCATATTAGTTTTCACTTTTTTGTACTTACAAATTTCACTTCTAAACGGTAATGTTATTGAAATATAAATGTTATATATGTGTTATTTTTATTTTTGTTTTAAATTTTCATATGTTATGTATATGGTATGAATTTTGATTTATTTCATTCTTAAATTTATTGCTCATTAATTTAGTAAAAAATTATAATTAGAAGTTTTTTTTTTTTTTTTTTTTAATAACAACAACAATTTAAAATTCATGAATAATCCATTACACGTGTTGAATGATCTTAAAAAAATTCAATTAAAATTATTACAAATTCGTTTTTTTTTATTGAATTGTGTAATAAAAATTTACATATTGTGTCGTGTGAGGTTAAAAAAAAAATTGACTCCAATAACAGATTTTGTTATATTCCAAAAAAATTATAACAAATTTCGTTATACTCCGAAAAAAAAATATAACAAATTTCGTTACATTATGTCAATATGACAAACAGACCTAGTTTTGTTAACGCAAACTATTGCCTTAAACTCACCGTCACGTTTGATTCACCGTCGATAAGATTGAATGATTATCAAATCAGTTAACAACAAAATCATAAATATACTCCTCGGTGAAAACGATTCCAATTTATTGAGTGTGATAGAAAGAAAAGAGTTTTCCAAAAAATTAAAAATCCTCAATTTATTTCTTTCTAGATATTTTTTTTTTTTGGTTTTTGAAAATTAATTTGTTTCTTTCTTGATTGCTGCCACGTTTAACTTACGTTTCCGTCTGCTGATACTGAAGGAAGCTCCCGAACCGACAGCCTCTCTCTGTCCGTTGTCAGAACCATAAACCCCCAACAACTGTAGTTATATACGTCCAACCCCACCTGTTTCTCTCTCTAAAAGTCTACAGTCTTTGGACTCCTAGATCTTTCTGTGTTTGTGTAAATGGCTGTGTCCTCACCTAACGCAGACAAAATCGAACCTTCACAGTCCATGGAATCATCACCTTCAAGACGAGTGTCTGACGTTGCCCCCGACTTCTCAGGTGAACTCTCTTCCACCGCCGATTCATCTGATCCCAACACAATCAACCCTGATCTGTCCGATTCTTCACTAAACCCTTCTAAAGAACTTGAATTTCAGGTGCGATCTTACATGCAATTACGCCGCCTGTTTTTCTTCATTGTGAATTCAATTTTCTTGAATTTTTTTTTTTGGGTGGGGTTTGGTTCCTAAGAAAATGCAAGAACAGGGAAGATAAATGTGTATTGATATCGGAATCAACTGTAACTCTTTCTAATTTAGTGGAATGGTTGTATTGCTAGGCTCTTTTGAGTCAATTTTGGTGAAATATTTAAAACCCAATTATTCTTCTTTCTAATTGAGTGGTTTTGTTAACATTTTGTGATTGTGGTAATTGTATTACAGCCTCAGCCCTCTTTGAGAAGTGAGGAGTATCGACAACTGTTCCGTCTTCCGCCTGATGAAGTGAGTTTACCGTGTTTTTGTCATTGTTTCTTGAATTCAATAAGGACTTGCTATTATCCCCAGTGATTTTTGTTTATTAATTGTCAAACCCATCTTGAAGCCCCAACAACCTTTTTTTTTAAAAGCTGACGAATAAAGTGAAATGGAGGAGAGTTCATCTCTTCCATCAGTGTAAGAAGATAGCTAAATGTTCATTAATGTTGAAAATTTTATTTGTGTTTGAAGTTACTTGTTAATCATACTTAATGACCTGAACTGATTAACATGATTACCGAATTAAACCAAGACCGCTCCCCTCTTAAATATTTTTCTATTAATTTCTCCATGATCCTTGACTTTTACCTTATCGTTTAATGTCAAAATATGTCCATTTTGCTTTCAATCATTTTCTCTAAATGATTCAACAGGTCAACTGTCCGCCTCTTCCTTAGGTGATCTAGGAATCCATGTAGTAACTGCTGAAAGAGAAGTAAATAAATTTAATATCTTTCTCGACAAATGGACATAAAAGAAAGGATCAAGTGTGTTTGCTTTTCCGCCCACCCAAAGACACTATTAGAGTCACATTTGACAAACAATTGTGAAACCTTGGTAAGCTCTTCCCTAAGTCATTTCAAGAGAGCCAACAACAAAATATTATTTAGAAAAATTGAAATAATGCAACTGCACCAAGATAACAACTCCTTTTCCTTGATTATCTGATAGGTTTTGACTGGAACTGACTTTAACTCAAGCTTTACCGTCTTGGTTTAGGAGTAGTCAAAGTTGCTTTGTCAAATACCTTTGCAAAACTGGGGAGACATGCATTGTTTTCCTCGACTATATTCTATTTATTTTTTGTAGTTCATATAATTTTTTTTTAAATATATATATTTATTTATTTTTTCTCTTTAATTATGACTTCCATCATATGAATCCACACAGCTCTCTCTCTTGTAACAACACTTCAGGGTCGTGGTAGATTGCGTTCATATTATTATTTCAGATGTTTAATATCTCTCTCTCCTCTTATCTGTAGGTCCTTATTCAAGATTTTAATTGTGCATTGCAAGAGAATTTTCTTCTTCAGGTATCTTTAACCTTTATGATCTTATTTGGTATTTGATTTTGCGTGCTGCATATTATGCTACCATTTATTATCTTCCTATCAATTAAGATGAAACTATTTTTTTTTTTTAATTATATAATGAGTTCCTGACCAGATTTTTTTTTTTCCCAAATTAGTGCAAATTTTACAATGAATATATAGGTTAAAAGCTTCACAACTCTAAATCTTTTCTCATTGTCTTATGCTTTTGTTGCAGGGTCATATGTACCTGTTTGTTCATAGTATTTGCTTTTATTCTAACCTATTTGGATTCGAGACAAAGGTTTGATGGCCAACTCATCTTCAGTATTATTTTTTTAATATCTTTTTTATCATTGTTTTCCTTGTTCAGGTTATAGTGTTTTTTATTTTCTTAATCTGCAAAGGAACTGCTAGTTTGACTAGTACATCCAGTATCTGCATCCTTATTTTAGTCTTTTCTCTGTTTTTTTTCTCCATTAACTTGGATGTTTTAGTTCTCATTTATTAACATTTTAGGATAGCAAACTAGACATGTAGATGCATTGAATGTTTCAGAAATAATTAAGAAAGAAAGGTGATATCTTGATTGATTAAATTAGGGGAAACTATTACCCAGCATTAGTCCTGCTCATGTGGGAGGGGGCTGGAATGGGTACAAAGCTAAGTTTTATTGTGGGCTACTGGAACCTCATGATTTTACATTGGAAATGATCATATAAATTAAAATTGTTTTTTGAATACACCCAAGTAACGCGTGAAACCAATCAATGAAAGTAACAAATTATCTATATCCAGAAAGAGAAGTAAAACAAGAAGGTCCCATACATCAGACTGAATAACCACATAAGGAGCCATGCTTCTATTATTATTGCTAGGATAAGAGGTTCTCTTATTTTTGCAAATTCACAAGCATCAGAAGCAAAGTTATTCCTTTTGCATTGCTTAACTAAAGATAGGAAAAGGTCTCTCGAACATGCCAATGCAAGGATGTCCCAAATTTAGTTTTTGGAAAACAAAGCTACTCTCAGTCTGAAGGGCATAACAAGAAGATAAGCTTTGAGATGAAGGAGAAGATACTGTTGGCAGCAAATATAAACCGCCATTCGCCGTACCATTGACTATTGTTAGCCCAGAGTTCCTGAAAAATACAACAAGTAGGGAAGAATGTCACTGAACACTTTTAAGGACTTTGTGATATGACTAACAAAAAGCAAAGTAGTAGTAGTAGAAAATTTTGGGACATGTAGTACGGATGTAAGTGATATGGATGGTGAACAATGGACAAGACCCTTTCCAGCTACAAAAGACAATGAACCATCTGCAACTTTAAACTTATCCCTACTTGAGCATATAGAATAAGAGGAGAAAAGATTGGAAGAACTTGTCGTATGATCTGCAGCTTTAGAATTGATGATTCATGGATTAGAGTTTAGAGGGTGAAAAAACACTAAAAGCACTTGTAGATATACATGTATGAGCAAAATTTGAAGAGGATCAGCAATAGTAGAAGGCAAGGTAGATGGAATATCAAATTGACTGTGATTTTATGATGACCTTCCACTACTGTGTCACCAAGTGGGCGACCATGAAGTTTCCAACAAGTATCTCTAGCATACCTCTTTTTTCCACAGAAGTCACCCTTTAGTTGGTCCTTCTCAGAATTACTACTTTCACTGTCAGGATTAAGGCGTGGATCATTGGACTCCTCTGGCTTGCCTACTGCTGAACATATGCATAAGCCTGATGTAAGGAACAGATTCTACCAAGAACCTGAACGCAAATCTGATCATACTTCATATTAAAGTAGCTAGGAAATCACACCTGTTCTTTATGGAATAGCCTCCGCAATTTGATGCTATCACTCTCAGAGTCTGGTGGAAAATATTGATAATAATCTAACTCCTGCCATAGGCTACCCAGCTCGGCATAATACTTTGCAATAGACCTATTCCTATGTGTGTGGCTCTTGAATCTTTTTCCTTGGTTCACTGACCTGGGCATTATTCCCAATTTGCAAATTAGTATGAGCTAAACAATCCAAATAACACGGGCTGTATCATGGAAAAGACAATTAAAGACTGATGGGTGGCTGCATAGAGTATAATAACCAAGACATCACCAATGAATTTTCTAAGACCTACTGATCATATGAGGATGTGATAAATCTGGCTTTTTGCACTTTCCTGTCAAATATCCATATGAGCCACTGGCTTGGACTGATAACAAGCAAGATATGCCAAATAATTGTTCCATCGAACTTCATGGAATAATTTGGAGAGGGATAATCTCCTTCCCTGCATGACTTATCCTCCTCAACTACTGGTAGTGCCTGCACTAACCTCTGACTTGTCTACTCAGTAATATCGACCCATAGAGAGTGGAAGATACCAAGAGCACCCCAAAAAAAAACTCACTCACACCAAGTATCACTAAATGCATCAAATTCATACTCACAAGACTACTACAATAGGTCAGAATAGTATGAAATTAATATAACACTGATGTTGAAAGAAATAATATACCAAAGAAGCCCCCAGGCTTAGCCGCACCATGTATTGGACCAAAAATATGCCATATCAGTATCACCTTTCAATGAAATTAAACAAGAGGATTTCTGGGACCTAGGTGCATCCCTATGAGCTGGACTTGTCTGGAAAACTCCGAAATTGTAGATAACAAAAAACAGCCCTGATTTTTCAAAAATCATTCAAATATTGAGAAGTCACGTCAAATTGCCTCAACAACCACAAGAACAGGATCATAATTCTTTGAAAAATCAGGGAATCAACTCATATAGTTTTCATCAAGGTTGGCCGTAGCGGTGACGCAAGCACACTCTTCTTGTTTTCTCATGAGCAGTAGACTTCTCGGATGACTAGAGAACCTGATTAGATACTCTGATATGACTTGGATAGATTAGGGTTTGAGATACAATAGAGAGGAACAGAAGGAAAAGAGACAAATCGTATGAAAAAGGTTCGAGAGTGTTACTAGCACCTCTACACCCTTTATATATATATAATTGAATTAAGTACAATTACACAAATACCCAAGTACTAATTATGCACTAATCACTCTAATATTTGAATATTCCAACAAGTTTCTTTTTTAAAATTTAGACAATCCAGTTAATTTCTATGAAGTGTGTGATGTACCTTTTCTTGGTTGTTACTTATGATATTGACTGTCTATTGGAATTATAATTCAGAAAATAATTTCATTTCATGAAATCACTTCTGTACGAAGAGCAAAGACAGCGGGAATATTCCCTACTGCCATAGAAATCATAGCTGGAGGAAAGAAGGTACTGATCTGGCTTTAATTCTAGCATGAATTCCACCCTCTCCCCCCCAATCAACAAGTAACATTAAATGCAATTTTTTCACTCATCTATTGTTTTGGCAGTACTTTTTTACGTCTTTCCTGTCCCGCGACGAAGCTTTTAAGCTGATTAATGATGGTTGGTTGCAGCATTGTAATGAGGCTAAATCAATCACAGATCAACAGGTGTTTTCATTTATCTTACAGCTTTTTAGGAAGATAACTAGCATGCCATAAATGGTATTGTGAATTCATGGATAACATGTGCTTTTACTTGGAATTTCAGTTTTGGTATTTAAACATTTATGCATATTCAGAGTTTATGTTTTTGGCATTAAATTTCTCACTATATATTCTCAATCAAATGGTGTGGTTATTCTTTTTGATGGGAATGGTTTTATTATATTTGTTCTAGAAGAAGTTCCTTGCTTAAATACCGGGCAGTTGAAATACACTCTACCTTGAAGCTTAATCCTAGATTGATAAGTTAGCGTTACTGCAGGAATTAACCATCGTGTCTGATATATGCTTATGATCAAAGACAAAACTTGTTATTAGAGTGGTCAAAATTGTGAGTATGATTTGGGTGTTATATCCACAAGAGCTGCTATTGGCAACATCTGCCTTTTGAGATCATTGGATTAGCTGAGTGGAAATTTCATTATTCAACTGCGTTGCAGTCGTGGCTATTAACATTGTATGTAGTTAAATATATATTTATTTGGGCTTATATATTGTGTATCTGATGCAGGCAGAATTTGAAATGCAGAAATTTGGAATTCTGCCTGAATCAGTATCCTTTTTGGAGGTGGGGGAGGGAATTATTTCCAAAAATAGCTCTTTCTAAGCATGGGGAGTATTTCTTTTCGCTATAAAATTGGCTTAGAACTCCCAGATCTCGCTGCCACAATAATATAGAATTAGATGGATCTCGAAATTGTAAGAGATTCGAGTTCTGGCTTTCAGTGCCATCTCTCACGTGCTTGAGAATAGATTAGGATATGAAATATGACAATTTGAGCGCTCCCCCTTTGAGCTCTTTAATGAATTTTATTTATAATATATATGTGGCATGTTTTCAACTAATGAACGCGACAGTTTTTGGTGGTCTTTGTGGTGGAAATTAACCTTTGGTTGGTAGTTCTAGTGGGTTTGTTTGGGAAGTAGTGCAATTTGGTCAAGTTTGCAAGTTGATGTGGATAAGGTTGCCATTGTCCTAATTAAAGTGTAAGCTACAACTGTTACATAATATTGTGGGGTTTGGTTAGGTATCAACCACTCCCAATCTATTTAAAATTTTGAAAATTGTAATATTTATCTAGATTCATGATAGTAGCTGTTTGAGGAAACTGAATTTTTTAGTACATGGCACCTTAGTGTGAAATGTAGCCTTATTCGGTTGTGGATGTATCTTGTTGTGTGATGTTTGAGATATTATATTTTCTGAAGTTCTCTTTCTTGTATATTCCATAATTCAACTCGTTTCTTTTTTATGGGACACTATATTCTTTCTCGACTTTGAGAAGCTATTAACCATAAGAAGCTTTCAAAGAGACACGTCTCGTGAGAGGTCGCTTCACAAGGTCAGTATGAATGTGGTTTTGGAAGCTACGAAAGTCAATTTACATTTATAAAACCACTACTACTATATAGTATAGTGAGTAGGGATCGTCCACAGGGACTAGCGGCTTGATTCAATTTATAATTAGTGAACAAGTGATTCAATAGAAAAGGGAAGTTTGTTTAAAATCCTAATTAACAACTAACTAAACTAAAGCAATGCAAATAAAAAGAAAAGATAAAGGGATAACGGAATGGAGACAGGGAGAGACTTAGGTTGTAGAATCTACCTTTGGCCTTTTAATTGTACCATTGCAATCAAATTGGGGAAAATACTTGTGCAATAAAAGAATTGTGGCTACAAGCACACAATCATGGTTAAGAGAATATGTAAGTTGCATCAACAAGCATAACTCATCAAAGCTAAGCATGAATTGTCTACCTGCGTACTTCTTCACTAGTGTTGTAGCACAATCCATCAAATCTAAGCATGAACTATCAAATCAAGTGCAAATACATCAATTAAGCACCATTGTTTAACCATCACCCACACAACTACAAGAAGTGAAGATGTTGAGATCAATCAACCACAATCAATGCACAAGACAATGTAGAGATCATAAGAAGATTAATTAAAGCATTAAACACACAATTAATCTTGGTACAACTAAGTATAATTCACAAGGTTAAACAATCTACACAAATAATCCCCAAATTAAAAACAAATAATACAATACTTGGCTTAGGGCTTCATCCAAGCCCTAAGAGAAGAACTAGCTAGCCACGGAGAAGGATGAGATGATCTTTGAAGCTCCAATCGCCATCTCCAAGCACAACCAAAGATCTTCAATGGTGGAAGAGAGGAAGTCTAGAGAGAGAGAGTTTCCAAGCCTTGCCCCAAATCCTCTTCAATCTGTATCCGCCATCAAATGATGTTTCATCCTCCATAGATACTCTGATTTTTGGCTCTAGGATGGTCAGAACTCGGCCCAAGGATCATACAGTTCATGCACCGCAGGAGTTGGTTCGAAAAGAGCTCCAAATCTGAACTTAAAGGCAATCTGCCCCAAATCCGATCAATCGGATTAAGTGTCCGATCGATTAGAATCCGAACACAAATCCGATCAATCGTAATCCGATCACAAATTCTATTGATCGGGTTGAATAGTGAATTTTGCACTTCAGCCTTCTTTTGCTCCTTCCTCTTTGCCAAGCCTTTATAGAAGCTTTAAAGTACTAGATTAAGCCCTGATTAGCCCCAAGCACCTGAAATCAGAAATAAAACAAATTAAAACTAAAAAGGGGAAATTTTCTTGTTAATTGGTGCTGTTTATGTAAGCAAGATGGGGAGTCAGTTGATCATCTTTTACTGCATTGCTCTGTAGCGTACGATTGTTGGAATCTCATTCTTGGCCTATTTGGCATGTGTTGGGTAATGCCACGTTCTACTAGGGAGCTAATTCATACTTGGAGAGGTTGTCGTGTGAGTAGGAACGTTCGTGCTTATTGGAGATCTGTACCACATTGTATTTGGTGGTGTATCTAGAAGGAGCGAAATGGTAGAATGTTTGAAAGGAAGGAGTCGTCTACAGCGACACTGAAACTTTTTATTATTCGCTCTCTTTTTGTTATGTGAACAGAAGTTCGTGTTCCTCTTTTGTTGATTTAATTTCTTTTTTGGATTCTTTGGGGCCTTAAACCCCGGTTCCTTTGTCTACGGGACGCGTTCCCCTATTGAACGCCCTTTTTAATTTATTATTACTTATAAAAAAAAAAACTAAAAAGGGGAAACGAAGATAGATTAAGGTGCTAACATATGCAAGGATAAGGGCTGAAATGTGCATACTTCAGCACTTATCAAGATATGATCACTCATTTGAATCAATACGATGCCTTGTTGATGCAAACAGGAAAAACAGAAGTCTTCTTACAATAGTAAGGAAGACTAGAAATTCTCCAATCACCGTTGGAGCCTAGATTTCTACTGGGAAAAGCCTTAAGAGAAGTTTGTTCTATGAAAATAACTCAGAATGATATTGATAAAAACTTGATTACAACTGATAAAGAGGGCTGTCCCTTTTATAATACTACTATTAATGGCACTTCAGTTCCCTAGACTGACTTTTAGACTACCTACAGAGCATTAATAACAACATCTACTACTCCCATGATTGATTTGCATCACTTGTTGACTTCAAGGAGATCTTTGGTGCTTTTAGGTTTTGATTGGTGCTTTGGTGATGTTTTCTCAATGGATTTATTTGCTTTATGCTATTAATAATTGAAATGTGTTGGTATTTTGTGCCTTAGTATAAGCCTGAATGTTTCTCAGCCCGTGTTTTTAGAATGCACTGGACCAACTGATCGAACCAGTGAATAGTCTATATTTTGTTCTTTTTATTACCCAGAGTAGTCCTCATAATAGAGAGTGCTGGGAGAGCAGACATGATACAAACCTAACATTTTACATAATTTGCACAAAATGGATGTCTCGGGCTATGTTACATGGACTCTTCAAAAGTATGTCAAATACACAGTTTGGATACACGATACTCAAACAAGGGTATGGTATATGTCTCAGACACATTTGATTGGACATATACTTAAAAGGCATATCCAGTAATTCAACTTTGTCATATTATTGGTTTTAAACTAGTTAAATGCTTATTTTGAACACTATAGAGAATTGTTATTTTACTCCAGGAAAAAATACATATATTAAATAAGAGGGTAATTTACATAGACATCCCCAATGGTTTGTCATAATTACAGGGACCTCCCATCTGGTTTGGGAAATTACTCGGGCCTCCTCTAAAAATGAAACTAATCTACACGGACCTCCCTTCGTAGTAACGGACCGTCAAATGGATTAACGGACTTGTCTAAATTACTGACATACCCTCAAATTATTGACCTTAATATATATATATATATATATATACACACACACACACACACACACAATATCATCTTTACTTTTCTCGTCTTTGCTCTTTAACTTCTGTCTGCAAACCTACATCTCTCTCTCTTTAACTTGTGTCTACAAACCCAAAGCTCAATTTCGTGTGTCACGGTTCATCACGGCAATAAAACACATACATTTCCGGCGAGCTTTAATGACCATAGGAGTTCATGGTCAGAAGCTTTTCAGTTTGAGTATGTCTGAGAAATTCGCCAATTCAGTTGGATCTCTATAGCTCACCAGATATGCATCTATCACCGGTGGAAACTAATGAGGAGGCTTCTGGGTCTGTCACCGGTGGAAGCAAAGATGACGCTTTTGGGTCTATTACCGGTGGAAAACAGCGTCTATCACCGGTAGAAAACAATGAGGAGGCTTCTGGGTCTATCACCGGTGGAAGCAAACATGACGCTTCTGGGTCTATTACTGGTGGAAAGCATTGTCTATCACCGATGGTAAACAATGAGAAGGCTTCTAGGTTTATCACCGGTGGAAGCAATGATGACACATATGGGTCTTATCAACAATGGAAAATAGGGATAAAGCTTATGGGCCTTCAATAGAGCTCACCATTGGGTGTTCAATGCAACTCCACTAAGATAGGTCTTTAATGGAGTTATGTGCTCATCGCCGTTTTGGTCGTCGTAGCTTCACTAGTTGGATCTTTGTTGCTTCCTCAATGATTTCTTCTATCAAACTCTCTCTTTCTGTATGTTTTTCTTTGAAGCTCACCCACTGTGTGTATAGATATTGAAGCTCAGTTGGGTCAAGGTTTTGGAGTCTGTTGTAATGGTGGTGCCTGATTATTGGCTTGGAGAGAGAAGTGATCGGTAGTGCTTGAAGTAGCGACCGGTGGCGCGGTCACAGCCCTTAGTCTTCATTCTCTCTTTGGACATCGCTGTTGCTACAGTCCTCTCCGAGCACATAGCTCATCGACAGTTCCAACCTCCTTCCTCGTTCATCTCCGACGTCGGAATCTCTCTGGCCACTGTCCTCAACACTGTCCACCTTGTTGCACTGCCTGCATATCCCAAGCCTCACAGCCGCCGAAATCTATTCACGCCGTTCCGAGCTTGCCGTTCCTTACTGCCAACGTGCCGTTTAGACAGTGCTCGCCGTCTTCTTTATAGCCGAGCAAACCCACTTCTCGCTGGTTCACTTAAGCCGCATCCTCACTGGTTCAACTCACCTTACTACCTGCACTCGTCTCTTTCAGCTACCCAATAGAAGGAACGGAGGAAGAAATCGACCGAGTCAACTCATCCTCTTCATTGGACCTCTGTTCGCCGGAAAACGTTTCTTCCAACTCAATCCAAGCTGACCTTGACACCCCTCGTCATCATCACTGGTCACCACCACATGCTCGTCCTCATAGTTTCCGCCGACGACTATGTGGAGGTGTCGCCGTTCTGTTGATGTTGAGCATTGAGTATGCCGTTATGTTGCTGGAGAACAGTACTTGTGACGACGTGTCTTGCCAACTGGACTGCCACAGTCATATATGTGTGTGTGTGTGTGTGTGTGTGTATACTTCAATTAAGGGTATTATAGGAATTTTAGTATATTAAGTGCATGACGTCAGCACAATCCGCCATTGACTGACGTTGACTCTAACAGAAAGGAGGTCCGTGTAGGTTAGTTTCATTTTTAGGGGAGGTCCGAGTAATTTCTCAAATCAGAGGGGAGGTCCCTGTAATTATGGCAAACCATAGTGGAGGTCTGTGTAAATTACCCTTAAATAATATGACGAATTAGCAGTATTCCTGTATCTTTGTATTTGATGCAAACAAAACTCGGGTATGTATTTGTGCTCGATTTAGTTATCCGATTATAGGTTTCATAGGCTTCAAGGTCCAAACCCATGTTCTCATGCTTGTGTCATATGCTTATGTATGAAAAAAAAAATGCTACTTCGAAAGATGATAATGAATTTTTGGTGGAGTGGTAAGGAGAAATCATCCTAAAAATGAAGTGGGTGCTCAAGGGAATAATCAGGGCTAGTACAAACTTATGCTATGTTTGGCTGAAGGGGAGGATTGAGGAGGGATGGATAAGAGGAGGGATGGATGAATTTTTTCGTGTTTGGTTGGAGGGAAGGGAAGAGAGGGATGAAGCATGCATCCCTCCTTTTTTTATGTTTTTTTATCCGCCCAATTTTGGGGGGAAGAGAGGAGAGAGAAAATTAATAACTACCTACAAATATCAATTACCAAATTTAACCTTTTCAAAAAATTTGAAATAGATCTCTACCTTTTATAATTTTATAAAGTGAGGGTATATTGATAAAAAGAATATAAAAATGCTCTTTCCCTTCCTTCCAATCAAGCTAAAAAAATGTATCACCGCATCCATCATTTCTACTATCTATTGCATTCTAACAAACAAAAAATGGGAGTGACACCTTCCCTTCCCTAAGGATGCCTCATTCATTCCTCCAACCAAACGAAGCCTTAGGGTGTCTCTCAGGTCCAGTTTTAGCCTATCTTGATCTTTCAGAGCATTCCTTCCTCGCATTTTTTTTATAAAAATCAACCTTTTGTTTTTCCAATTAATATAAAAGAGCATGGGAAAATAGAGGCAGCACCTGCCAAAAAAAAAACCGGAAACTTGTTCTTTTGGCTCACAAGCCTCACATACCTATCGAATTTGTTAATAATAGTTAATATACTTGATTTTTTTGGGGAAAATTGGCCATGATGAAGTTTGAACAGTCTTATATACCATTTAGAAACTGAACCTTATTAAATCCGCTTTCACCTGTTCTGTTTCATTTGCTCTTCTTTTTTATTTTTTAAAAATAAGATTATTCATATTTTTTATTTTTTATTTTTTCTCTTTGGGTATAACCCCATGAACGTGAGTTCAACATGAGGTCTCATGCTTGTTGGGGAATTTAGTGAATGAACTTTGTAGCAGATCAGAAAAGCTTTGTAGCAGATCAGGATCGACGCTTTTTTCGTACAATTAAAATTATGATTGTATTTATAAAATGGTCGAACTTGGGTACTTTTCATCTTTTTGAGTTAGATTCATTATTGTTTTTTTCTTTTGTTTTATTTTATTTTTATAATTATTTTTTTTTGTGGGAGTGTCGCTTACATCTATTTCGATGATTCTACCACAGGAGTCAAAGTCTGAGTTAAATAGCCAAGAAAATGGAATTGTTGCAACTGAAAAGGCCAGTGACTCCATTGACTCCAAACTCCCAGTAGATGAGCCAGCTCTCACTGAAGGGTATTTTCTAAAACCAATATTATTCAGTTCAGTTCTCAATCATTTTGGTCTTACTGCATGAGTGTGTATCAGGGGCAAAGATGTTTCTATTTCAGAAGATTGTAAGCTTCCACCTAATGGTGAAGCTGAAACTGCATCTTCAGGAGCATCTGAATATTTAGAAGAGGATTCAGAAGTAGTCGTAAATCCTTGCTCTTCATCTTCTATAAGAAGTTCGGTATGGGAGCAGGATAATTCTGATGCGCCTAAAGGTTAGGATTAAGTTTTGACTTCATTTATCATATGCATCTGAAAGTCACAACTTTACTGGAGTTGAGCACACATTGCACTTAGATATTTCTAGCAAAGTGGTTATGAGATTGTTGATTTGTTTCCACTCCTCAGTTTTGTGTAGTTTCTTTTAGTGACCATAATTGACCTTATGTTGCTTTATGTCTCTGTAATGAAGATTGATTATCACAATGTTAAGTAAAACTACATACATCACATTGTGTATATTTGTTATTTTATGTCGGACAATACTTGCCTACACACCGGTGAGTAAGAATCTCCTACACACCACTGTTGTGGCACAAGGAGAACATGACAAGTGTCTCATTTAATTTTAAAATTAAAATAATAAAAATTAAAGAGGCAACCAGGTTTTTTTTTTTTTTTTTTGATAAGTAAATTGTATTAAAAGCGTTCAAAAGGGGAACGTGTCCCAAACTATACAAAGACAAAACGGAGCCTATGAACTCAAAGAGCTCATAAAATCAACAATATCCTCAAGAGAGGAGTAGTCTCTCCCCTGACCCCAACAAAACAAATTACAAATGATAGAAAATTTTAACACCCCAATGGAGGATTCCTTTCCCTCAAAAGATCTTCCATTACGCTCTCTTCAAAGGCTCCACCAAATACAAAAAGGGATCACCCTCCAAAAAACTCTGGCCTGAGCCCCCACCCATTGGCCCCTCCACATATCTAACAACTCCCAAGATGACCGAGGCATGACCCAATAAATACCAAACAGGCCAAACATCAAACTCCAACAATCATGAGCCACAGGACAGTGCAACAAAAGATGATCCACCGACTCCCCATTAATCTTGAGTAATTGGATCCCAAACCCTAGTCTCTTCCTGTTCGTTTACTCCAGCATCTACCTCCCTCTCATTTTCTCTCTCATCTTCAAGGATCAAATTCATGCCTTCCTTTTGCTGTCTATGTCAAAGAACTTGCTACTAGTTCAATTGCCTCCGAAGACACCCCTGCTCTTAATATAAAAACTAAACAGAAAATTATAAATCCTGTAAACATAAAAGTTTTCCATCAAACCCAGAATTCAGTTACTTCAGTATGTATATTTAAACCAATTTGTAGATTCACTCGGTATAAATCTCAGTTCATCAACTGAAACGGTTAATTAGTAAACAACCATAGCAGAGTGCAAATTAAAGTCCATAGAAAACAGAATACTAAGTGTTGTATTGAGTATTAATGTAGAGGAAAGTTGAATTAGAGGTCAATCCAAATACAAATTGTAATTTTAATCGTCATTGTGGTCATAATCGAGACTAGTCGAAGACGAATCAGATATGTAGTAATAGTAGGATTAAAAAGAGTCCGGTGGAGGGAGGCAAATGAATGTACAGACTGCAGAGGCATATCAAAAAATGACCCAACTATTTATTTCTGTTAATACTCTCCTTGCCTATACAGGGATGCTGCGGGAATTTGGAGGAGACGAATGGAGAGAGAAGATTAAAATTTTAGATCCGGTTACCCCGACAACAATGGATTAAACCCGGTTTTCTTTTAAATTTTTAAAATTAATGAGGACACTTGTCATGTGTGTAGGCCAGTATTGTCCTTTTATGTCCATCTGATAACGCACTTTAGCATCCATTACCACATAAATAGTTACATCACAAATATAATATTTGCAATTGTGTCTACTTGTCAAAAAAAAAAAAAAAAAAATGCAATTGTGTGCCTTCATATTTTTGCCAGAAGGTATGCATGCATTCATGCCCCTTTGAAGCAGATTCACCACCAGAGGTCTCATGAGTCATGATCCATTATTCTATACAGTTATAAATGCTACACGTTTAAGTTACTATATCCATGTCCTTTTCTTTTTGTAAAGCGCATTTTATCACCCCAGGTTTAGTAATCCATGAAATTATGTAATTATTCATGCTACATGTGTGGTGTGTGTGAGACATTTTTTTTTGGCTTTGAGGGGTGGAAGGTGGGGAGTCAAATTTAAATATTTTACTCATCAACGTCATGAATTGTTTTTAGGTCTTAGCAATTTGCTTAGGTAATATATCTCATTTTGTACTTATACTTTATGCTACATGCTATTAGTCAAAATCATTTTTCTAGTTTATGTTGAATTGGTTATTTTCTGATTTGCAGTACCTGAATATTATACGAAGGTTGCAGAATCAAAGTTTCCGGTAGTAAGCTTGTTTGTAGAATTATGTTATGTTGTAAAAATATTTACTTTTCTATTTTTTATTTTTTTTAATGTAAGTATGTAAGGAAAATATTCTGATTTTCATTTTCAATTCTTGGGGTGCAGATAAGGGTAGAGGAGTTCTTTAATCATTTTTTTTCAGATGATTCTGTTGTCTTTACTGAATCATTTCACAAGAGATGTGGAGATAAAGGTACCTGATATCAATTTTTATGGTTATTCTCTCTTTCCCTCTCTCTAAAAAGTTTATTTATTTGGTGAATTTTGGTTGATTTTGATGAATATGGAAGAGGTTATTGTTTAATAACTTCACTCTGGTGCTTTTCAGATTTTAGCTGCAGTTCATGGTATCCTCACGACGAATTTGGGCATGCTCGTGATGTGTCATTTCAACATCCTATTAAACTTTATCTTGGTATCACCGTTATAAATTGTCATAAAATTCAAATCTGTTTTATTTTTTATTTTTTAATTTCCTTTAATGGAAGTTACACTGTTTTGGTGTCTTAGCTTTAGTATCTCTGTTTCCATCAGGTGCAAGATTTGGTAGCTGCCAAGAGTTTCAGAAGTTTCGAGTTTACAGAAACAGGTAGCTAATATTTCTCTGTGGTTTCCTATAGAAAAAGAAACAAGGTGCCAATATGATCATGAATTTCCCAACAGTAATTAGTAACTTTTTTGTCAGTTAAGTCTACACCATTAAATAATTTTTATTACTTTTTCTACATCGACAACAACTACTGATACTACCCTTCTATTTTTTGTTTGACGAGTATGCATCCTGTACCTGATCTCTGTTTACTCTCAATAATTTTGATGCTTCAACGTTGTTGCATTTTATGTCATGAAGCCCTTGTCAATTTCATATTTAATCAACTAGGTCTACTGTTGCATTTTACACACAAAGATTTAGCGTGGTTCAGCAAAGCCTACATGCACGGTGAAGATTTGGCGAAAGTTTTCACTATGTTAAAAATAGAAGATTACAAGTTTCAGCCTCCAAACCCTAGTTCTCGCTCTCTTTTTTTGTGATTTTCAGTGTGTCAATAATTCCACTCCAAAACCCTAAGCACCCTTATATATCGGGCTACAAGAGAGTAGAAAATAGGGTCCACTACCTGCAAGCAAAAAACCAGGTCATTCAACAGGTTGTTGGGTCGACCCGACACCAAATTCGGGCCACAACATCACATCTTGGGGAATTCATTTGTTCCACTAAAAAGCGCCAAGGGAGCGCAACCATGTACAAGCAATGTAAATATAGAGAAAGAGAGGAACAAAAAGAAAAGAAGCTCTAACTTAGCTCTATCCCCATACGTCCCAATTCCCAAAGTATTGACTAATGAATCAAAAGAATAGGAATAGCTTCCTGAAAGTGAAAAATATTGGGTTATAAACAATTTCTTCAGCTTCCAAAGCAGTACCTATACACCCTAGAATTCCTTCTATATGCAAACCATAGGCACAGAGGCACTGCAACCCACATAACTCACCCTATGAGTAGGATTACAAAAACAAACCCCTTGGGAAGGCAGTCCCTAATTACCTAATTACCAAACTAGGCACTACATAATGTAAACCCTACAAGGAAAATTGACGTGATCATAAACCTTATATTAACAATTGGTTCACCATCTCTTCTGCCCCTTGCACGTACAATGCCAATTAGCTTAACAATTTATGTTGATTCTATAGGCAAATAAGAGTCTTACTTAAATTTTAGATTACTTGGTTTCGTTGAATTTTCTCAAGTCACTCGTCCGATGCACTTAATTAAATTCTCCATCATTCCCCCAACAATTAATGATGTTCGCGGACCACTATAATATACCATAGAAAGAATTCGTACCTTGATATTGAAAGTGTCATGACTCGCCCCGCACTGTCTAGATATTGTCTGCTTTGCAATCTCCTCTCGGTGCTTACTGTTTTTGAAACGTGTCTGCATGGTTAAGGGGTGTCCATACAAGACACATAAAAGTCTTAGCAACTTCTCCCTCCTAGGCGATGTGGGACGTCACAATCACCTCTTGTTGGGGACACATCGTCCTCGCTAGCCTGACCTGCATGGGCTTGTTCATTCCCCCCGTTTCTGGTTGGGGATTGGCACTGATACCATTTGTCACGACTTGCCCTACACCTTGTAAATATATTCCGCTTTGCATATCCTCCTCTCGGTGCTCACGGTTTTGCTCAAAATGCGTACAAATGCTAGGAACTTCCCCCACTCCTTCCGTGGCTCTGATACCACTTGTCACGACTGGCGACTCGCTCCGCACCGTGTAGATATTGTCCGCTTTGCATTCTCCTCTTAGTGCTCACGGTTTTGCTCAAAACGCGTCTACATGGTTAAGAGATTGTCCACACATAAAAGTGTCAGCAAGGTTGGGGATCGGCATTGACACCATTTGTCATGACCTGTCCCACACCGTGTAGATATTGTCCGCTTTGCATACTCTCCTTTCGGTGCTCACGGTTTTGCTATGTGGGACGTCACATAAAGGTCTAATGAGCCATCTTTATGCTGAAAATGCTTTTTTGGATATACTGCTAAATAGGTCAATTGCAGAAAAAATAGCCTGCACAAACTACGTTGCAATTCTGACCTCATTTTAACTTGTCAAAAATGCTTGTATTATACAATTCAGTTCTAAACCAATGAGAACCTAATTTTTGGAAAGTCTTCTCCCAAAAGAAGGATGCATCTTTTTGATGTTTGTGAGGGGATTTTGCCATTGTTGAGTTTTGGATTGTAGTTATAGTTTGTTAAATATTTCATATTGGTATAAGAACAAGATGTGTATGGACGGCCCATTCTTTCCTCACCTTGCCTTGTGGAAGGAACTCCTCCTCAGCCCCGTCCTATATGCTGTGATGTTTAGGCATCTTGAATCCCATTTTTGGCCTCAACAAATCCTTCTAACCAACCTGACCTGTTTGGTTCTATCCCATTCTACTTGTGGAGAATGAATAGAAAGATGAATGTGTCAAAATCGAGGATACTTATGAAGAAGAGAAGGAAGAGTTATGATATTGATGAGAAAGTATCCACTAGGGAGATATCTCGCGTATCTGTTGTTGAGAGCTAAATTAATTAGGTTATGACACTAAAAAGACCTATAAACACAACGTCAATTGACCAAAGGCATCGATTATAGAATAAAGAGTAACTTGGAATTCTCAAGTAAATGTGGGGCTCTTATTGTAATCTTGATGTTGAAATTGGTGGGTTGGGGCTGGGAATATCTTGTCCAATGCCCAAAATTGGGGTGTCAATTAGATACGTCATCAATAACACATGTCCATTGCTATATTGGATAATATTCACCACCAACTAATAATTAACTTCTATGAAACACAATCCACAATAAAAATCTATAACAGTGATTCAAACACACATGCTAAAAATCATAATATCCAACTTCCTAACCACAGCAAGACAATCCTCACTACGAAGGTCTTCTAGCAATATATAAACCGCCAATTGCTACGCTTGCACATGACGCCATAAACGATACTCGAGAGATTCACCCTTTCCTGGAAAAAGATATCTAGTGAGAAAATCCTCAACTACCATTATAACAAAGCCAATGAAATAATGCTACTCTGTCACATGCCTTTGCCACATACCATGTCAACAAGTACCTATAAGACAGTAATGGTGTGGTCTACAGTGGAATGCCTACTCAAACAACACAACCTATAAATACCTGATGTGGTATACAATCCTCAATTCCTTAAAACCAAAATAATAATGATAATAGTAAATGGAACCACTCTTTATATGCCCATCCAGGATTCAATCGTCATCCGTACCCCTATCCTCATTGAAAATGGGACGAGGTAAAGAGGGTGCTTACATGAATACCCTTATTCAGGATTGCTATCATTTCCTGTAGTAGTCTCTTTTCCATCAGAATTATGAATAGAATGGGTGAGGTAAATGATGTCAAATTCCAGCATGCTTCATTGTAAGAGGACATTATTTGGAGTTTTAGGACCAAGAGTCAAGGGTTTGGATGGTGCTTAACTGGCATATTTTGCCATTTGAAGCATGTACCTGTAGTAGTGTGGCATTAACTAATTTTGGCCTAAAATCAATTGAAGTCTAACAATATTGATTAATTCCTTTAACAACTAGATTAAGTGTTACTTCAAAGTGGGCAAGTCACTTGGCCCTGGTGCCTCATGAAGTATCAAGTCTAAGGTTTGACTCCTCTTGGGTGTAAACAATTCCTTGGAAAAGGGGGGGTGGGGTGGGGAAGTTATTGCAAATTCATATCAAATTTATTATTTTTTCATTTTTCTTTTTTTGGGAAGTTAAAGTGGAATGTCAATTTTAAAGTCAGAAGTCATGCAAATTGGTTTAGGTTTCCCAGAGGTTCAATTTTGAGGTGCCTTCAGTGGGGAGTTAATGTAAAGGTGGAAGTTGTCAGTGGGAGCTTCTGGACAATCAGCTGTTTGATGCAAGGCTATATTTTGAATGATATAAAAGTGTTGTCATAATTTGAATGTTTTATTCACCAATAAATGTTGACAAGGGGAACTGCATATATTGAAGTGCATGCATAGTGTGAGGTTGTTAGAGATGATTGTTTTGAGTTTTTTATTTTTATTTTTTATATATATATTTTTTTCCATATTTCTTTTCCTTTTCGTTGTGTATGTGTCAATATTTTGTTCATTTCCCTGTGTCAATGCACTATGCAGTAGTTACTTCTTTGACATTTTTTTACTTCAATTTATGACAGTCATTTGGTTTTTGAAACATCACAACAAATCAGTGATGTACCTTATGGAGATTACTTCCGTGTTGAGGTACGAGCTATGTCTAGCCTAATTGATTTGGATGGCATATATAAAATGTTAATATTCTATACTGATATATATATATATATATATATATATATATATATATATATATATATATTCCCTTTTTGCTAAAGGTTTTGAGATTTCCTGTTAATTTTGTATTTATTTGATCAAAAGTAGTTGAGGCCTTTGAGCTGGTATATTAACTGAGGCTATATTGAATTAAGATTTCAATTTGGTTATGAGCTGTAGTAGAATATTGGATCAGTATGTCCTTTATGTCCAGTTTAGTACCACCAAACACCCTCTACCGGAAATATGAATTAGCGAGACAACAACTCACAGGTACTTTTTATGTTAACAAGTAAGAGGAAAAACACCCTGTACTGGCATCAGTACGGAGTTTAACAATTATTATTATAATGTAACCTTAGATGCTCCTATTTAAGCTATTCAAAAATAAAAACATATGATACGCGTGGTGATTTAATTAGTTTCTGTAAAGATAAAATGCAGAACATAAAGTTCAAGTCTTCCTAGGAGCCACTTTCGTCTTCACCAACACACAACTGGCTAGCACCTAAAAGAAAAAGGGAAGAAGAAAAGAAAAGGAATTTTTCTGGCAATTTGTTCTTGAGATTGTAGAAAGCCTATGAAAATTTTCATGCATTTTTTTTTTTTTTCTCTCTTTTGCTTTTGTTTTATCTTTGATTTTCTCAGGCACTTTGGGATATGGAGAGAGATGGCGATGAATCAAAAGAATGTTGCATTTTGCGGGTATATGTCAATGTGGCATTTTCCAAGAAAACCATGTTTAAAGGTGTGCCTATTCGGAATACCATATATTACCTTTTGTTAAGTTTGGGTCATGCTTGATATTTACACTGGTGAACCACAAAATTCTGTATATTAATAATTTGACTGCAATGATGTTTGTTTATATTAAATGTATTAACAATTTATGCTTATTACTTTGTTTCAGTTCATATGTATCAAATGTAGCCAAGCTTGTTGAAGAAAAATGGTCCCCCCCTCCCCCCCTAAAAACCATTATCACCACAAACAAGAATGTTAATACAAATTGATTCCATGTTACACTTTAAGTTCCTTACAATCATAGACTCGGAGTGTAAATGTTAGGTTATTATGAGGGCCATATGGTACTAATTTTTTAAATAGGGAAGGCAATATGTTAATATTTTTTGTTAGTGCTTTCCATGTCTAATTTTGCAAACTCCATTTTTTTTTTGGTTGCAAATTTATGATTGCGCAAAGATATATGTGATGCTACTATGTTTAAGCAACATTTTCTGAAATATGTCTCATTTGTTTGGAAATTTCTCTAATATGGTAATTCTTTGTTGTTTATTTAATATGATTAGTGTTAAGAGTCACGAGTCAACATTGGAAATCAAAATATTACATGAATAACTGGTAGCCACTTTTTGGTTAGTCTATATCATTATATTCATGTTTTGTTTGTGACAGTTAGAATACATAGTGTTGGTAAATATAATTAGTTGGGGTCTTTAAAATATTGACTCGTTTGTTTAAAACTATCAGCAATACTAATTTCAATGGATTATTTTTTTTTTCTTCCTGCGTGTGTGTGGCGGCTACAGATACTTTGAACTAACCACTTGTTAGCTTATTGATTGCTTAGATGAGCTTCTGATGCGCGTAATCTTACCTCACACTATCATCATCATCATCATCATCTCTCTCTCTCCCCCCTTCAATTGCCATCTGTTACTCTCTACAAGCCTTTTCCTTTTGACATACCAAGTGAGCTTCAATGTGATTCATGTGTGTCACTAGCGCTTCAGACTTTGAGAATGAGCTGGTGGGTTCTTGGTCATGTTCTGTTGAGGAGCTTTATCTTATTCTTATTTTGAACAATCTCTCAATGGTTCTATGCTCACAAACCTTTTAGAACCATGCTTATATCTCTTTGTTTAGCTATGTTGAATTTTAGCAGAAATAGCTTGTTATTTGCATTCTCCTGAATTCGGTTTCTTGTGATGTTTTTTCATTCCAAAATGCTATTTAGAACTTTTTATAAGCATTTTTCTTGGATTTTGGTTTCTTTGATGCCAAGTGGCTAATTTTTTGCAGGGAAAATAGTGCAGTCTACCGTGGATGAGTGTCGAGATGCTTATGCGATTTGGATAAATATTGTACCCTCTTTCTTCCTATTTCTTGCGTGTTGTTGAATTTGCTGTTTATCAGAGTCTGACAGTCTATTTAAGAACTATGTATGAACTTTTTCTTCAGGCGCATGAATTGTTGAAGCAAAAGAAAGTTGAAAAAGATGAAGGTGCGATTGTCAAAATAACATTTATATGTAACAAGATACTGCAATACTTGTTTACGCTTTAGGCGATGCTTATAATAAAAGTACTAAATTTAATTTATACATAATAAAGCAGCAGAAGGTTCTTCAGTTGACTTGATTCCAAATGGTCAATTTCTTGAAAGGCAATCAAAAACTGGGGAACAATCAGAAAATTCTCAGGAGGAAAGTGACTTGAGGGTCTCCCAGGTGTTGCCAGATTCCGAGGTTGTTAACGTACAAGGTGGCGATCCCTTGCAAAGAAATTTGAGTGGTGCTACTTCAGTTGCATCTTTATTTAGAGAATCTATGGTCAAGTTCTATCTGTCTTTGAAATCTCAGAACCATGTTCCACTACTTTTTGTTATCACATTTGCTCTGATCCTTCTTCTGATGCAGGTACATAATTTCTTACTAGCAATTTTATTTCATAGATATATGTTATAAAGTAATTGAATTAAGTTGTTAATGCAAATTATTGTTCATTCCAATGAATAGGAGATGAGTATGATAGTATGGATTTTTCTCTCTGTAGATATTGAAATTGTGATATATCACATTTCATTTGCTGATGAGATGATACAAGGTTCTGATTTGCATGCCCTGTTGCTGATTATTTTCATAATCTTCTAGTTATGTTATTATTATTAATATTATTGGTTTTTGATTTCTTGGTTGGAGGTTATTTAAATTATTCAACTAGTAAAATTTTCTTATATTGATGCAATCTGATGTAGTTATAGGTAACTACTGTAAAAGATATTTACACTATAAATACTTTACCCTTTTTTTAATTTTAAATAATATTGCAGAATATCAGTGTGTATCTTTTATTATATGGAAAATAAGCGCGAGATTTTTTATTATGTGTAGAATGTTTGCTAGATTTTCTTCCTGCTTCCGTCAGATAATATTGACTGGAAATTAGTGTATGTTGGTTTGCAATATAAATGGTGTTTTGAAGGGTAAATAATCAAGAGTACAGTTTATTATATTATTACTACTAGTATTGTTATTATTATGGCATTTCAAAATGCAAAGTTCTAAAAGTTAGTGGATTAAAACCAAGTTTCTGTAAGTTTCCTGGTTTTTCTAACAAAATGGTGCGTTTTATGAGCTGGAAAAATTTAAAAGTTATGTTTTTTAATTTTTAATTTTTTAAAAAATCTTTCCTTTTTCTATGCCTTCTAAAGAAAAACAACAGGAAATTGAGTGCATTTTTATTCAAAGCTCAGTCTTGACTGTTTTCTGGAATTTCAGAATTGTTAATTGATAGTGCTTCTAATTCCTGGAAGTTCCTTATTATGATTATTATTATTTATAAGTAGAAGTTCCTATTTATTTTTCAGTCTTGCCTGGGAATTTGTTGAGATGTTTCTTCTGAGGCAATTAATGAAAACTTAGCCAACTTTGTGAAACTTGATCTTAACCTTGGGTGTATACTTGAGTAACCTTTCAATAATTAAAACTCTTTTTCTTGATGAAAATCTCTAAATATAAGTTACACTTGGTGCCAATCAAATTTTAAATATCATATCAAAAGTAAATTTCTAATGGAAGTTCGGTGTAAGTGTGACTGCTTGTGTTCTATACATAATTTATATTTACTAAATCTCCTGTTACTAAATATAAGTTTTTTTAGTAAGTTATGCTTAAATTGTATTAGAATTATACGTAGTAATAAGTTTCTTAATGAGGATAATTCCTATCTTTGAAGCATGGACACAAAGGGACGGGGACAACAAATTTTTTAAACGTAGGAATGGATTGGATAAGGAGACTAATATATAAATGTTTATTCATATTACAAATAGTGTAAATGTTTATACAATTTGTAATATATATTTATCTATGTATAAAATTTAAATAATAATTGTTTGTCATGTTATAATATTATCACTAGGAATCCCATATACATTTTTTTTTCCGACAAATAAGCTTTATTATATTGCATGAACTTGAAACTTTGGATGGATTAATAAAGCATGATGCATTCTCCCTTTTGACATGCTTTTGTGTCCTATAGTCATGCTAAGACAAGCAATTCCTATTTTTCTATGCACACATTCAACTGAGGTTTCATTGTGAAAAAGTTTGAGCCTCGTCAGAGTCCATTACCAATTATGTTCCATCTTAAAGTTATCATGAATGGCATTTGAGGTTTGGCTTTAGGAGTGGGAACTTTTTGAATTTTAGAAAAATTATATGCCACAAGCTCAATATTTTTTTCAACATCTGATAGAGGTGCCATGTTCGCTATAGTTTTCATCATGTAAAGTTTCCTTTGTCTTGTTAGCTGCTGGTTGACAAGACTCCGTTCCATATATTGCATTAGCTTCTCCTCATTATTTGTGTGGATTGTCAGTTAAAGTATTCTTTCTTTTCCATTTGCTTTCTTAATATAAGCATTCTGCATCATGTGTTATAAGCCAATTGGCATTATTAATCTCTCTCTCTCTCTCTAACATTGCTTCCGTCTCTATAACATTTAAATTCTCTGTTATAATCAATCTAATTCTTTTGGCCGACTCTTAATTTGTAGAATTTTGTTTGTGTTTCATTTGCTGCAGTTGAGCATTGTCGTTTTACTAACCAGACCCCAACAAATCCAAGTGTTTCCTCAAACCGACTGTACGGGCAGCAGCTCGGGTAACGTAGGTGAAAGAGGAGCGGAAACCGTGGCTTGGATGGAAAAGCGGATTCACCATCTCAAGGATGAAATGCTCATGATTGAGACGCTACTTGAAAAAATGGGGCATGAGCATACATTATTGAAAGCACAACTGAAGGACCTAGAGCATCTAAAAGATCAATATAGATAGATAATAGCTGACACTGTATGTATAATTATTCTTCTGTTTGCTGGTAAATTCTCACACTTTTTTTTATTTGTTCAAATGTAAATTGTAAGGATGTGTAGTTGGATTCTGAAGAATAAATTGTATACGGACCTAATATATGGATGTTCTTTTATTTTTCTATTTTTGTCTTTGGCTCTGAATCCTATTGATGATAATTTGGGTCAATCCGAGAAATTGAACAAAGAGCTACTGAATTATGTGATCAATTTTTTCTGGATGCATCAAAAGTAACAAAGCAATTATGACGTCGTTTACTAGGTTTTTATTTTTATTTTTTTGGTTAAATTGGGAGTAAATATCTTTATGCATTAATTGCATGTTAGAAATTTCAGATGTTATTTTTTTAAAAATTTAATTTAATAGGAGAGGGAAAAGAGAAGAGAAAAGATGATTGCTGTTTGAAAATTTAGGAGAAAAAAAGATATTAAGGAAATATATTTATTTTTATTTTTATTTTTATTTTATTGCAAAGGGAAGAACATAAAATCAATATGGAATAAAAAAGCCACGTGACCCACGTGCATGTGTATTTTATTATGGAATCTGTAATTGTATTGTCATCTTTTTGTTAGCAATTCCCATAACTAGTTAGTATACATGTTTTAACCCTAGTTCAATAGCTATTAATCATTTTAAGCAGCTTTTCTAGATATTACTTTCAATTAAAAAATATATGTAGCTTTTGATGTCAATATTTGTAATAGAGGATTCCGTTTCATGTACAACATCGCATTTAATATACATCATCATCATTGCATAGCGTCGAATTTAATGTACATCATCAATCACATTTAGAATTTCGATTCTAAATATGTGGTGGTGGTGACGGAAGTTTAAGGATTAATTTACTTTTAAATCATATCTATTGATTGAACATTGGTGAAAGTAGTTTGGATATCCGTATCCACATAGTATGGTGGTGGGTGTCTCAAGTCACAATCTAGGGCTAGGAAGGCCTAGTGTTTTGAAGAATAATAATAACAATAATAATTGGTCGGATAATAAGACAAACTACAAATATCTTTTGATCCCACATTACTACACAACCACGTGTCTTATACCTGAACTACTACTCTTCCCTACTAGTAGCATAATCTACACATGCTAATGTCATGTGTGTGTGTGTTTCACGTTGGTGTATTTTGTATTATTTGCATAAATTTACAGTTACTTTCCCTACCCATCTCATCATTATTCGACAATACAAATAAATGGAGTCGAAATATGAAACATTTTTTTTTTGATGAAGTGGGTCGACTTCTGAGCTGAGTTAGGACCACATTTTCCACTTATTCGATTCCATCTAAAAATTTTACTACATTTTTTAGTTTTTTTACTCAACTGTAAGTAAAGTTATACAAATATCTTACCAAACCAACTATAAAAACATTAATGTAATCATTTTATTTTCCATTTCTTTCTTATTAGATTGTGAATTTATGATTCTTTGAACTATCATCGTATATAATTCGAATCTAAAACTTAATATTTAATAAGAAACTAAGTTTTACGGTTGAAACCGACTCCCTAGTGTGGGTACTTGTGTGTGCGTGTGTTTCACGTTTATAAAATTTTAAATCTATTCTAAATTTAAAAGAAATTTATTTTTCCATGATGGAATGGTCCAGAGTTTCCATGAAAATGAAATATTCAAACTGTCACTTTCTAATTTAAATAGTCAAATTAAAATATGTCGTTCATTGGTGGAATGGTTAGTGAAAGCTTAGTTAACTGAACAACACCGACTAATGTACTACTCGGGGTCTTAGATTGGACTATATGTACATGTATCTATCAATGCATATGAGAAGTCACAAGGTTAGGTTTCTCTGATTTTTAGCAAATTATTTATGTGTGTATGTGTGTGTGAGCGAGTGTGTGTGTTTCACGTGTTTGTAAATTTTGTTGGCGGATGAGAGTAAGAGGGGTAACTGGTCTCTTGCTTTGCAGCATCAACATCACTCCTCTCTCTCTCTCTCTCTCTCTCTCTTCCATATAGTTTGTGTACTCTTCCTCTTCTTGTTTTTTTTTTAAAAAAAAAATAAGAATTATAAGTTATAAATTATTTCTATCACCATTTATCACGTTTGTTATGATTACATAAACCATTTAAGTACAACTGTGTTTTCATATTACAAAATTATTCATTATTGCATAATGATTTATAGGGAATGTTAAGAATATCTATACACTTTCCGTTGCTACTAAATTTTGTAAAGAAAATTATACAGATATATAAATGGTGATGTGACATTTTGTTCATTTCCGATCACAAATTACAAGACGATGGACAGGGAGTTTGTGAACAATGTTTTTCCACCTCATTATAAATATTTTTCAAAAGACTATTTTAAAAAATAAGCAGCATTTTAACTCCATATCACTGTAAATATGTCTATAAAAATCTCCAAGTCTCTACATTAGGTTCCTTTTTTGGGTTGTTTATGGTTATGAAAAGATACTCCTTGTGTCTAATTTGCAAAAAATTATACAAAATTTTTCTAAAATGATATTCACTCATTCAACTCATAAAAAGAAATGTATCCTTTTCATTTAGAAAGATCCAAAAGTGGTGTATATTAATTTTCATTTCAAAAATTACTTAAACAAGCATTGAGTGGCAAAGAGACCAATAAATACTTACATGAGATGAAGTAATTAAAAATATTTTTTAAAAATTAAATTTAAGATAAGATATTATATATAATATTGTGATAAGAAAAGAAAAAAAGAGAATTCACGTCCTGGACCTATATGAGATAAAAGCTTGAATGGTGATAATCACAGTCATGGTGGAGGAGAATCACTTGTGATCTTTATACTTGTTGAGACTTAATGACTTATTCATAGTAAAGATTCAATGTGAGATTCGTAGTTAAACATTTATCTCTTTTTATTTGATAAGAATTTTTAATCTAAATTTGTTCTATCAAATTTTTATAAAAAGTGAGAAAATTGAGATTTTCATGTGTATTCTAGACTTTGACTTTATAAAGAAGTTATGGACTATGCCAAAACTTTAATTGTATCAATAACGGCTGTGCATCACAATTGGTTTGAATTTGTGTGTGATGATGATAGAAATGGAAAACGAAGGTGGGGTGTGGGCTCCATGTATCCAACGCGTTGCATCGTACGAAGCCCACGTTGGAGACGGGATTAAAGAGTATTCGGGCCCACAGAAATCTTTCCGTCCAGAGACCACGCAGCGTGGCACGTGCGGAACGCCAGACGATTCCAAGCTTGGCTCAACCATTGGCTTGCTGCGGCTCAAGCCACATTTAAGACCTTCCATTATATATATATACGTGTGTGTGTGTGGGGGTGGAGCAACTGGCAAGGAGGGGGAGGGAGGAGGATGGATGGGCTCACACGATTTCACAATTTCTTGGAGTAGTTATGGGAACTTAATTTCACGAGTCATGGCACTCAATAATTACATAATTTGGTGTCTGGTTTAACATTTTTCTCCTCGTAATCATCTTTTCAATAAAATAATTTTTCCAAAAAAATAAAAAATAAAGTTAAGACCGAATTTATCTTTGTCCAACGGGTGAAAATGTAAAATTAAAAGAGTATTATTGAGCTGATATGTTAATTTTTTTTCATGGACCGGGATTAAAAAAAAAAAAAACGATTAACATATAAACTGTACACCGTTTCTTTCTTTCAATCAATTAATTTCAACACCGATTAATAAATCACAATGTGTAGCAAAGAAAACTTAAGATAAAAATTGATATACAATGCAATGAAATTTGACTAGCTTTTTTCCAATAAACCTTTTAAATAGATGGATTTATACTTGATGAACCAATTTAATCCCAACTATTTGATTGAGAAAATGACCTCACAATATGGTATTATTTATATTATAAATTCCCATTAAACTTTTAATTTTTTTTTAATTTTATATGTTATTATTTATATTAGAAAGAAACCTGACTGTGATTGCAGATAAAGATATAAGACAAATGGTCCCTAGCTTCTATTCCATTAATTCATGAGTCGCGCATGACACCTGATTGTGGGGGCACATGATTGTGGGGGAATGGAAAATGAAATCTCAGAAAATAAAAATAAAGAATGTCCCCTAAGAAACCATATTTGAAGATGCCACTACTACTATTATTCGTATCCTGACTTGTGTTGATTTTTTCTTGACAAATAAATATCATGTAGACAATTTTCTTGCATGAGAAAGCATTTTATGATCTTATTATTATTATTATTATTATTATTATTATTATTTTCGGAAAGTAAATGTTATATAAATGAAGAATAATTAAATATTAAGCCAAGCCTTTGAAAATGGATGGTATGTAATGATCTTCTTCTGTTAGATTGGATGGTAGGAAAATATCTCTTAAAGTTGATGCGGATAGATTAGCAGGTCCCCAACTTTTCCTTACCACTAGTGCTAGGTCCCTATTTGAAATGGCCTTTGGCAAACGGTTTTAGCCAGGGATTCTAGACCAATCCTGGCCAAAAAAAACCAGAGAATTTCCCACAACACAACTCTCGAGTAACAAAACTTCGGTACAAATCTTGATGGAGCCCGTACAAATCTTGATGGAGCCCAAATCCTTCGAAAAGCATTATAAGATCGAGAAACCAGACCTCCCATTTGGGATGTAGGGCTTGTACCAGTTATGTTATTGTCCATTTGGTTGCCGCAAGTTGCTGGGATTAATACTTTGAATTTTTTTTTTGGAAAAATATGACTTTCACATTATGGAAATATTGGCAAGAGAGTTCTTGTAATTATTGTTAAATCGTATGTGTACCATTGTACTCCTTACTTACTTTATATATATATATATATATATATATAATACTCACATATACCTCTCCTTGCCCATAATAATAAGATATGAAAACAAAAGAAAAAAGATATTTTTATGATTTTCTCATATCGATAAAAATCGACAATACACTAATTGCAATACCAAGTTTCATATGACATATTAAATGCAATATGTCTTTTTAGACAAAATTACCATTTCCTCTTGGTTTCCTTTTCTGTTCTTTCTGTTATATCTTTTCTTTGTGTATAAGTTACTCATATACATATTTTTACTTAATATTCCTTCTCTTTGTAAAATATATTTTCTATTAAAAGGCTTTATTGCAAGGAATGAAATTTTTGTCTTTTACTGTCATCTTCAACTATAGTTTTCACCCCAAGAAAGAAAAAGAGGAACAAAAAATAAATTAGATTTGCATATCAATTTCATTTCTCTTTTTCGTCATCTGGATTTTTTAGTTTTTATTTTTTATTTTGGAATATCAAGAACAATAACTAAGAATTGAAGAATCGGGTTCATGGGTTAATCGGGTCTCCATAGCTCATCTGGAAAAAGATGAAAATAGAGAGAGTTTAGAGAGAGAAAACATATGAATATATATATATATATATATATATATATATAGTATATATTTATATGTAAACATTTGTATATATAGAGAGAGGGGATGAGAAGACTTGGGGGCGTGGGTGAAGAGGAGAGAGACGTGTTTGTTTTTATTAAGAGCTTCACTAATTATAACACGACACTTCGACATCAAGGAGGAGGCGATACTAAGTGGGTTTTTTCAAGTTGGGTGAAATAGAGTGTTCTTTTGAAATACATATAAATTGGATGTTATTACAAGTTTCTTTTGAAAGAGTTAATTATCTTAAGGGGTCTTGTCGGTTTTTACTTTCCTTTTTGAAGAAAGTACTTCATGGGTTGAGATCTCATCATATCACAAAAATCATGTAGGTTTTAAGAAGATATATCAAATTAGTGAGCACTCCACCACATTTCAATTCATATATATTTTAAAAGATTGACGTGATTTGCTGATTTGAATATTAATGCATGGTAAGATCAATCAACTGAATCTGTGATTTGGCTTTAGATAAATGCATGATAGGATTCACAATATTCAATCTTGCAGAGCCCACAAAACACTAGGCTTGTTGAATTTGCAAAATTGTGACCTTATCCTAACCAATTAATTACACATGCATCTAAATTAGCCGTACCAACGTTTAATATAGCCCTTGGCCCCATAAGCTCGAGATGCTGATGCTGATGCTCATGCTGCTACTGTATTATGAATGATTGGCCATAAGCCCAGTTCAACCAAGCAATTGAGTAGTGGAAAATACTAGCACTATTAGATCCAGTACAATTGGGATTTGTTACATATATATATATATATATATATATATATATATATTCCCACTTTAACTTTCCAGTCATTCATATATATCCCACTCCCAGGTTTCTTCACCTATTCTTACGGAGGGGAGAGAGAAAAAGCATAAATTTCACAATTTGCCATGCATGCATTAGGTACGGAAACCTTTTCTATGTGTGGGCCTTCACCACTTTTCTAGAAGAGCGCCTCGTATTTAATTTTGGCCACTTAATATAAATTAAGAAATTATTTGCATTATTAGTTAAACTTAAATTTTGGCCAGTGGCATGTGTTTAAATGGAAAGTTGGTCTAGATCCATGGTTTGCCAGTTCTGTAAATACAATGGATAAAGATCATGCATGTAATTGTGTTTATCATGAGAAAAATGTGAAATGCAACAGAAACGAAGATAAATGTACATACAAGTCAATAACTAAGCATAATTAATCTTCTGTTAGCAAAATTATTCACTTAACAAAACTAAACTAACATGTAGTATAATTTGTCTTCCATAAATATAATATATCAAAGTTCTTACTTTGTATATTATGTAAACAATTGTTTAACTTCTTAATTTTCATTTATGAAAATAATTATGGTTCCGGCCTTTAGAATAAAAGTTTTTTAAGACAAGAAAGGATTTTATAATACAAGATTATCAACTTTAAAATCCATTACAAGAAAGATTCAACTTGTAAATATCAAAGTTATACAAAATGCCTTACAAATATATTATTTTTCCCAAAATATACACAAAATAAAATCATAATTACTTGGAGATGGCTACATCAACTCTCTAGGAAGAGGTTTAATTGTTCATGGACAAGGTGGAGGCCTCCTTGGTGGAAGAAAACATCAACTACAAGCTAGACTCCATGGATGAGCTTCAAGCTTCAAGAACCCAGTTTTCTCTCTCTAGAATCTCCCTTTTTCTCTATATATTCCAAGATATCTAGCTTCCATATGCAAGATAAACCCAATATATGACTTATGTGGTCCTCAAAGAGATCAAATTTTGTGCTCCCAAGGTCTTCCATCAGATCCACAAAAAGGGGGAAAGTTGGTGTAGTTTTTGCCAACTTTTCACCTATTAAAGTGTACTGTACGACCGATCGTAGCTTATCAAGCTGGACGCTGTGGTTTTTTTGCGCGCGCATTAGGAGTTGTCAAGGTGTTTTGTGATGTGCAGTTTATTTTACCACTTGTAATAGTACGAATCCTTTGCAGGATAGGGCTACTTAGAGGGTGTCGAACCTCAAGGACTATAGTGGTTTTATCGAGTTTTCAATTAATTACTAAAGGGAAAAATAAACCTAACATGTCTTGACCTAATGATAGAGGCAGCTAAGTGTTGACCAACCGCCAGACCTCTTCGACTTTCTAACGATAATATTTCCATTGGATAAGAATGATAATATTTTATTATCAAGGATAATGAATGATGATGTGGTTCAACAGGATAAGAATAACCTTGGCACAATTTGAGAAAGACAAAGGAGTAAATCATATCCGCGACAAATCTGGTAACAAACGGATCTCCTTTGATCTCGCACAAGCAGATGATAAGGGAAACCTCAACCATCGACATTGGCTGAACCAATTTGATTACGATCGATAACCATAATTAGGGCACCAAGCCATTAAAGAAGGTACGAGAAAAAACCCTTAAAGAAAATTTACATAATTATTGTGTGATACAATTACAAGTACTAACTTGATCGTCGGAGAGTCCTCGGTTGGCACCCCACCAGTACCATTCGAGGTGACGTCCCTTTGTTTTATATGTAAACGATGTCGTTCCGAGTTGCAAGGATTTTCGCATCAACAGCTGGCGCCGTCTTTGGGAACGATTAATTCTCTAAAGAAATAATAATCCTAACGCAACTTGGCTTGAACGGCAAGATGAAAGTTTCTGATCATGGAAACCATCCCAAAGTCATCAGTTGACAACGGGTTTCCATGTTCTTATAGAAGGACAGGTCTCTACATCATGATTACTCGTCCATCATATTGGGGGCAAAACGGTGGGTTGTGTGATGCCACCCAGTGTACGATGACAATAATAAAAATTTGGCACATCGACCCAGGCAGTCCAATGTGGTGTTTTCTATCTAGCGATGTTTGGTCCCCTCACTACTGAGGTTTGGTCGTCTAAGACCAAACTCTATCTCATATCTGGCAGCATCCAACTACCAAGGCCCGATCATTGAAGACTAAGGCCTGATCCTTCTGCGCCTACATAAATGAATAGGTCTCCACCCATCAAGAAGATCATTACTAACAAGGGGGTCTCTACCTACTAGTAAAGCCTCCACCTATCAGACGACAGTTGTCACCTCTCTTCCTTTGCAGGAATTGCCTATCGACTTCAAATTATGCAGAATTTTGGATTGATAATCCATTGCAGGTTAATTTTCAGTAATAATTTCTAACACAATCTAATATTTTTAGACAACTGTAAATTGTTGCAACACTCGGCAACCCGTCCACGGTATAAACGTCTATAGAATGGGTCGTCACCCAAGATCCCACCATCGAGGGCAGAATAGTGGATCACACAATATTAATCGTCGATCTACATATGATGACAAGGTTTAGAAGATGGACGTACCAACCTTGGTACATCGAGCTAATTAGGTTTCTAGTCTCTCTCCTTTAGCGATCCCTCAGGGGCACTAGTCGTCCAAGACCAGTGCCCGATCCTCCGAAACCATAACCTGGTAAGTCTCTACACACCGGGAAGGACTCTAAGTCCAGTGAAGTTTCTACAATCAATGAGTCAACCGTGTCCAAGGTGGTCCCATGAGGTTTTTAACCATCATGCACCAACGATGGTCTTTTCAACCTGGAACCAAGCTTAGTCACATACACTTTAAATTTGACGGGTCACTACCACCATAGCCACAAAGCAAGGCAAGCATAAAGGATAAGTCCACGAAAGTGAAAAACTTTGACTCCCTTATTAAAGGGCAAGCATATAAAGCTTGGGCAAACCATCCCCATATTTAAGGTGCGAGCTGGGTGAAGCTCGTAAAAAATAGCCCTTTATTAAAAGGGCGGGCTGAGTGAAGCTCGAAATTATTATTTCCTTTATCAATAGGGCATGCTGAGTGAAACTTAAACATTTTACAAACCCCTTACCAAAGGAGTAAGAACGACTACTTCCCTTATTAAAGGGTCGAGACATCAATGGTCAAACAGATATAAATACGACTCTAGAAAGAAAAAATAGTTCCAACACCAAAAGTTAGATCATAAGGGTACAACCCTTGATTATCATAAATTAAAGCTTGGTTATCCGAAACTAAGGCCTAGTCAACTAAGATTAAGAATTGATTGCCCAAAGTCTATAAAGGCTCGGTTATCCAAGATCAGTACCTGGTCACCCCAAGTCTGGTCATCGACCAAGACCAGGGCCTAACTGACAAAAGTATAGTCATCAGAGATCAGGACTTAACCTATAAAGGTCAGGTCAAAAAACGATCCTCCTCACAAGTTCCTGAGAAGTTCATCTTTAAAGGACTGATGTTTATTGATCGGAAATTTATTGTTTTAAATGGACGGTAGCTCCCTCACGTGTTATACTTATGTGATAATAAATATTTTACAAAAAGCTAACAAAAAACCTAATTCCCTTATTAAAGGGACGAGCTGAGTGAAGCTTGTAAAACATAATTCCCTTACTAAAGGGATGAGCTCGTAAAACATAATTTCCTTACTAAAGGGACGAGCTGAGTGAAGCTCGTAAAACCTACTTCCCTTACTAAAGGGATGAGCTGAGTAAAGCTCGTAAAATTTAATTCCTTTATTAAAGGAGTGACGAGCTGAGTGAAGCTCGTACAATTTATTCCCTTACCAAGGGAAGATTACCCAATGAAAAAGTACCCAAGGAAATATTACCCAAGGGTACCAAATATAGTACCAAAGGGAAGAGTGCCTAAGAGTACTAAAAATAGTACCCAAGGGTACCAAAAATAGTACCTAAGGGAAGATTACCCAAGGGTACCAAAAACAAAAAAAAAACTACTGTTCAAGTGACAGTACCCCGCGGGCACTATTCCCGAGGGAACAGTGCCCAGGACAAATAAAAAAATTAAAAAAAAAAAAACTACTGTTCAAGTGAACAGTATCCCCCGGGCACTATTCCCAAGGCCAAAAAAAAAAAAAATAACATTCCCAAAGCTAGACAAGCAAGCTAGGGAATGAGGGGCAACTGATAGGGAAAAATAAACCTAACCTGCCTTGACCTAACGATAGAGGCAACTAAGTGTTGACCAGCCGCCAGACCTCTACGACTTTCTAACGATGATATTTCCAATGGATAAGAATGATAAGATTTGATTATCAAGGATAATGAATGATAACGTCGCTCAACAGGGTGAGGATAACCTTGGCACAATTTGAGGAAGCCAAAGGAGTAAATCATATCCCTGACAAATCTGGCAACAAACGGATCTCCTTTGATCTCGCACAAATGGATGATAAGGGAGACCTCAATCATCGACATCGGCTGAACCAATTTGATTAGGATCGATAGCCATAAATAGGGCACCACGCCATTAAAGAAGGTACGAGAAAAAACCCCTAAAGAGAATTTACATAATTATTACGTGATACGATTACAAGTACTAACTTGATCGTCGGAGAGTCCTCGGCTGGCACCCCACCAGTGCCATTCGAGGTGACGTCCCTTTGTTTTACAGGTAAATGATATCGTTCTGAGTCGCGAGGATTTTCGCATCAACAATTACTATTTTAATTTAGAAGAAGAGCTTGTTTATTTAGTTTTGATTTATTAGCATGAACAAAAATTAAACTAAGTAATATGATTGAGATAAGAGAGAAGATCCTAGGGATTGACTTCATTGGTTTCAATGTTTATGTATAACTTGGAATTAAAATCAATAACATTTATTTAATTCAATTTAAAGAAAATAAATCATGAATGTTCGTTAATAATAACCTATCTTCGGTTGGTCGGCATGAATTATCTACCTACCTACTTCTAACTAATTTTGCAATATAATCCGTCTTTTCTAAGTATAGATTATGAAAACATTCATTCACAAAAATAGTTTACGCACCATTGCATGATCTTTATTTTTATTGTCATGAGAAGCTCTTAGCTGCCAATCTCAAACAATAAGAATAGGTTGATTTTGATCTTAGAAGAATTAAATCTAAGACAAGGTAGTAATTTATCAAAAACAAATTTATTTAATTAAAATCCCAATTGCTTAGAGAATCTAAGTCATTTTTTTCAAAATTATGCAATTAATTATACATTAATAATGAAAATCCCAAAGTATAGAACAATATCGAACTATATTAATCAGATTCGGGTTACATCAATACCCTAAGAGGGGATTTAACTACTCATGACAATGAGGATATCATTTTTGTTGGTGTAAAACTCATCATCATGGACTACACTTATCTTCTGTGGATCTTTATTTTCAGTTCTTCAGAGAATCTCCTAAAAACCCTAAAAGGAGCCACTAGATCTAGATTTATTTGCAAGAGATAAAAACTTTTTAATGTGGCCTTGCACATCCTTTTAAAAAAGTAATTGACTTCTATCCATTATTGGATAGGCTTTAGGTCTTCTGGGGTTATTTGGGCTAGTCTGGGACTTAATTAGAATTAATCCCTCACTTATAAAGTCTGCCTGAAGAGAAAATGCTCGAGCAGAGAATCTTGTTGGAACGACCCGAACTCGTAGGTTCGAACCGTTAACCGTGTCCTTATCCGAACCCGAGGTCACCTAAGTCAATCCTATCATGTCTAGTGTCAAATCATCATCCTTGAGTCCTAAATACGTTTCATGAAAGCTCTAAACAACTTCCAAGGCTCAGGGTTAGATAAAACAGAAGAAGGGACAAAGTGGACAAGGCAGGTGCATTTCGGTCGACCGAAGTGGGGCTTCGGTCGGCCGAAATAACCCCCTTGTACCGGTCGACCGAAATTGTGATGTTTCCAAATTTCAGCATTTCTTAATTTTTTTTCTGGAATTTCATTGATACAAAGGCATTTTGGTCATTTCGCATGTTGCGTTCGGGATTGTAGTTGGGTCCATTTGCAATTGGTGCATTTTAATTTATGGAATCATGTAGTATATGCTTGGTGGTGCATTTATATGTGTGAGATGAATTTTCAAGTAGAAGGAAAAAGGAAAAGTCAAAGGATAGTGGTGGGACCCACCACTACCCAAGTAATGGTCTAGAGACCATTTTGCTTCTCATTTTTTCTCTCTCCCATAGCTTTTTTCTCTCTCTCATTTCTCTTCCATTTTCCTTCTCATTTTGGAAGCAACCTTTGTATCAAGATTTCTCTCTCATTTTTTATCTGATTTGGGTGCCGTTTGAGGCAAAACAAAGAGCACGACGAGCTCTACGCACTTGTACCAGCAATTTCAGACTTTGAGCACCCTTTGGATTTCGAATTTGAGGACCCATTTTCAAGGGTTTTGCTTACTTTTGAGGTAGGGACATCTTAATCCACTTCCTTTTTATTCCATTGTGAGTTATACTTCTTTGTTGTGCCAAGCATGCTTAATTAGAAGTTAATTGTATCAATGGCTATTTTAAATGTTGTCTAGAGAAATACATGTGTATGAACGTGAGTTGTTTCATGTGAAAAGCATGCTTAAATGTATTTTGTTGTATCTTAATGTGTGAATGATTACTTTGAAGATGTTGAACATGTTGTATGTTTAATTTTTATGGTGTAGAATTTTAAATGCCATGATATTGAATGTATGGCACATATAGTTTCATGCACATACCATTGGGTTTGTATGAAATGGGAGAAATTGTTTCAAAAATAAAAAGGGGAATTTTTGGATAAAAGTTTTTGTGAAATGGTTTTGGAAAACTCGGTTGCAGTGGGATTACCAACGGGCCGGAGGTTAATATAGCCTAGAGGGGATTAGGGAGTGGCCCTAGCGTGGTTGAGCCAGCTGGGCCCATAATGACGCCGCGGGGTTACCAAGGGTCAGGGACACTAGCAAATCCTCCTCTCGTGTCGCGGCGGGGTTATTAAAGGGCGGGCTGTATTAACAGTTTGGAAATGATGTTTTGAGAAATGAAAACGGGGAGTGACCATGGCATGCATTGCATCACATTGCATTACATTGTTTTTGCTTGGAGTTGAAGTGTATGTTGTTTTATCCTCACATAACATGATCCCTATTTCTCATTGGCCTATGCTTTGTTTGTATTCGCAAGGACACAAGATGTGTGTTTTAAGTGTCACCTGCTGAGCTTTATGCTCACCCTACTATTTACATATAATTTTTTTTCAGGTTTTGGAAAAGATCCAGTGGATGACAATCCACCTCAAGCTTGAAAGTTGTTAGAAGACTACTTTTGCTACTTTTGTAATAGGACATTCTCTTGTATATTCATAGATTTTTGGACATGCAACTATGATGTATATCCTCTTGTAAACGAATTGTAATAAAATGTTGATTTATGGGATCAAGAGTTGGTGTTTCGTCCATGATTAACGTATGATGTATTTTTCGCAATGTTTTAACCAAGATTGGCCATTTTAAAATTCCATTTGAGCTTCTTTAATATTTCACAAGTGCAGCTCCTGGGATGCAGGTTTTCAGGCTTGGAATTGTCATTTCGGTCGACCGAAATGATGCATCGGTCGACCGAAATAGGATTTTTCACTCTCAGGATCTTCATTTCGGACGACCGAAGCTCTACTTCGGTCGACCGAAATGAAGCTTTAGGTTCAAGCTTCTCTCTTCTCTCTCTTACTCTCGGGACCTCCATTTCGGACGACCGAAGCTCCACTTCGGTTGACCGAAATGAAACAGCTTGGTCATCTTTCACTCTTTCTTCCGGTGTTTGTTTGGTTCATGTCGGTTTGGATCATGGGTGTACTGAAAGTGTTATTCAAGCGTTGTAATGGTGTGTTGACCATAGAGATGTTGTGATGGACCTAGGTAACCTCGGGTTCGAGTAAGGACCCGTATAGCGATCCGGGCCTCTAGGTCAGGGTCGTTACAGAAATGGCCATTTCAGTCGGCCGGTTATGGACCACAAATTATGCGAGGCCACTGGAAGAATCGGTCGACCGAAGTGCTCATTTCGGTCTACCGAAATGGCTCTGCAAGCTGTGGTTGAGCTACTGGATTGTTGTGAATGTGCAAATGGAAAATGGCCTATGTGTAAACTTTGTAATCTGCTTTAAACCTATTCTAAAAACACTTTAATTGACTAAACTACATACCATAGATACATTCATTCACATTTGATACGATGCATCATCAAACTTCCCATCTAAGTGAGTAATAACAATGTCATCATACAAAAAGCCCAATTTACATCAAATTAGTACCAAGAGTTAATAATTACATTGTAAGGCCTTGCTATACAGATTGCATACATTTTCAAAGTGATGTTTTATATAAAAAAAATGGGCTCAATATACAAAAGATTACAAAACACCCTTCCAATCCCTTCATGCTTGTGGTGGATTGCCAGCCGCCACCTCATTCCTGTGACTTAAAAAAAATTAATATGAAGAGTTAAGTATAAGTTCAGTAGGAGGTGCCTAAGGCATACCTCTTGAGACCCCGTGAATCCACACAATGAATGAAAAATAGAGAAGACGAGATCATGCCATGTCAGGGAGAAAATAACCACAATATCACATCAATAATCCAAGTCATGAATGAACTATGTCGTGCAATGGGATGCAATGTTATAGAATGTCACTCCCCATTTCCAAAACCTTTTCCATCATCGTTTCCAAACTGTTAGTGAAACCCGTCCCATAGCAACTCTACGGCGTCACGAGAGGAGGATTGGCTATCTGTCCCTGACCCATGGTAACTCCATGGCATCATTTAAGGCCTAGGTAATTCAATTATGCTAAAGCAATCTCCCTAGTCCCCTCTAGATCGCACTAACGCCAAGGTCCCTAGGTAACTCCTAGGCGATCTAGTTTTTCACAAACCCTTTATCAAAACCTATTCCCAAAAATCCCCTTTTTCTTTCATTTCAAAACAATTTTCCCTTTTTCATGCTCAATGATATGCATAAGTGCATCATACTATTCCATGTCATGCCAATATTTATCACCATACATCTAATTAAAGCTTAAACTACTTAGCATGCTTTACAAGAAATTCTAAGAAAAATAACATGCCTTCATTCAACAATAATCTAATATAGTAAGCATATAAAACAATAAAATTATTTCATATAAGCATGTTTCATGATGAAATATCAATTAACACATAATTACACATTTCACATACAACCATTAAGCCATTTAGCATGAAATCTACACACAAATAAGAAATTGTTTCTATCAAATTGAAGATCCCGACGAACTCTCCGTGCGGCACCCAAATATTTCAAAAGATGAAAGAGCAATCAAAGATTTAAATTTGATGTGGAAAGAAAAAGAAAAACAAGAAATGAGAGGGAGAAAGAGAGCTTACGGGATAGAGAAAGAAAATGAGTCCAAAATGGCCTCTTGGCCACTAAATTGAAGTAAGTGGTGAGTCCCACCACTTTAAAAAAAATATTTTAACCTTTATTTTCCACCACAAATTCATATATATATATGTTTTAATATAATACAACCACAGATTTAAATTTACCACAATAAAATTATGCACAATGAAATAATGCATGACATGCAATGGACCCATGACACCACCCGTGTGCACAACAATCCCGATAGCGGGTCCCACCTGGGATTGTTCAGCTCGAAAAATGAAAAAATGCTGAAATAGCAATCATTGTATTTCTGAGAGTCCTGAACTCAAAGAAACGTCCCAACAAACTCTCAGACACACCCGGCACACCCCATAGTATCTGGTACGCAAAACGAGAAAGACAAAAATGTCCTTGAAAAAAAAAAAGTTAAATTCAAGAAAATGAAAAATGGTGAAAATCAGAAACATACATAAAAGGATTGCGTCCCCGAAAATCCATACCTGAGGGAGAAAACAACGTCGGATACTTGGAGCGAACCTCCTGTTCAAGCTCCTAAGTAGCCTCCTCAACTCCGCGATACCTTCAAAGGACCTTCACCAATGGTATTGCCTTGTCCCTTAACACTTTCTACCGTGTGTCAAGGATCTACACTAGTCCTTTCTCGTAGGAAACATTCTTATCAATGTAATACACTGATATTTTAAAGGATTTATTAATTAAAATTAATTGCTTTTATTTTATTTTTAAATAATTTATTTTATTTAATTAAGTGCGTAGATTAATTGTCTTGTTTTAATTAAATTATATTTTGTAATTTTATTTGTTAAATTTATATGGTGTTTGATTTGTGGAATGTTATGAGTGAATTGTTTATTTGATTTGTGTGTATTTAAGCTTGTGTGTTTTTATTGTGAATTATTTATATTTAATATGTTTAATTTAATTATTTTAATTATTTAAGTTAATTGGTTCAGGTTTAAGAGGAGTGGGACCAATAGATGTGGTCTTGGGCTTGAATGAAGCCTTATTGAGTTAGTTAATAAAGACCCATGGTTATGAAGATATTTAAAATAATTATTTTTTTACAATTATATATATATATATATATATTCTTCCATAATTATATGTATAAATGATTATTTAACTAATGATTATTTATGGAAGGAATATATATATACTATATAATATATATATGTATAAATATTTCTTATTTAAAGATTATTATTTTTGTTATTTTATTTTGATAGTCATAATTAGAAAAGGATTTGAATTTTTATGTGCATAAATATACACATAAGATTTTAGGGTTAAAAGTTTTCCATATTAGAAAAATAAGAGAGTTAGAGAGTGAAGAAAAAGGGCTGACAAAAATGATGTCGGATCAGAGAAATAGGACGTCGGATTTGGAAGAAACATACGAGTTCTTCTCTACTTCCCCTTCTAGAACTCATAAACTTATCACTTTGATTATCGAAATTATAGTTTTATTTTATTTTTATTAAATTAATTTATTAATCGGATGAGCATGTTTATTCCTTGCAAAACTATACATTTAAACATGTGATATATGTATTTATGATTATGATAATTTAAGGTTTGTAAGTGAGGTTATGTTAATTAAGTTTTATTTTCTGTAATTTTTATAGTTTGTTATGAGTTGGTTTAGCATGGTTAATTAAATTAAATATATCTTAATATAATTATACATGTTCATATATGCCCAAAAATATTAAATTAAGCTTTTGGGATTTTTCTAGAATTTTTTGGGATTTTATGAAAATTTTCTGAACTTATTTTATATATTTTATATATTATTTTAGAATTTATTTTATATATTCTGTATATATATTGTTTATATATAAATACTGGGGTGTGTGTTTAATCGGCGCATTAACTAAGGGGCGGCAATTCGGTGCGGCAGCATACACAGAGCTACGGTGCGACCTAAATTAGGACCATTAGATGGTCCTGATGAAATAGGAATGATCCAGTGTGGGCGTATACATGGGAGGTGCCGCACACGCTGATCTGGACCGTTAGGAGAAGTGGATGGATGCTGGATTGATCCAGTGCATCGCGGCATATGGAGACATGGTGTACGCATGCCTCTGGATCGTAGGTAAGGTCTAGCCAACTTAGGAATGATCCGGTGTAGCGCAGCTCAGCAGAACATAGGGTACCAACCAACCAGAAGACGCCATGTCATCCAAAGGAGTAATCAGGAACGTGTGCATTGCTTGAGAACGCATGTGGGTGCGTGAAGACTCATGACTTCTTGTGGAAGCGCGTGCAATGGGTCTAAGCGCGTGGGGCCGCGTACAAAGGTGTTTGAGGACCAGGAAAGCTTCTGTGGAGTCCAGTGAATTTCTGGAATTGGTTTTTAAGCTGTTAGGGTTAAAAACAACCGTTAGAGGATGCGTTCGTGGTGTTTTGAGAGTCATAGAATGTCATTATGGTATTTAATGTGCGTTCATTAATCTAATTAATAGTTGGGGATGGAAGAAAGTGTATATATATATATTTGTTATATATATGTAATATATGAATTATATATATGTAATGTATGAATTAATTAATATATGGTTATTATGGAAGGAGGTGTATATATATATATATATATATATATATATATATATTATTTAAGAGTATCTGGATTGGCTAATTATTAAATTAATGTGATGCGTGTAATATGCATAAGATGTCTACGTATGGATTAACTTCTTGTTAAGTTTAAGGTTGGTATATGGTTGAATTGTAGGCATAGATGAGTTACCAAAGGCTTAAATATACTGGCTTATTAGTTATGAATAATTTTCATATATGATAAGCATGGTTGAGTTGCTAGTTAAATGTATAAGTAAATATACTTATGGAGGCATGGTTGAGTTGCTAATGTATGTGTTTATAATGGCATGGTTGAATTGCCAATGCATAATTAAATTGGTATGTGTTAGATGATTTAAAATTCATCTATGGATATTGTATGTATAAGTTGATTAGGATTGGATATTCTTATTAGAATAATCTAGTATCTAAATGTTAGTTATTTTTTTATTATATTAGTAAAATAATATTGGTAGAGACATGGACTAATTGTCAAAGCATAGACATTAGCTATGTGATATAGATAATTGAAATTATTATTTGGTTTTGGATTAAATACGGCATTCATTTAATTTAAAATTTCTTGTTTAATTAAATTACTATCTAGGGTGGAATTAAGGTTGGAGGAGTTTCTTTTTAAAAGAAATATATATTGATGGATTGATTTGGGTATGATTATTAATTAATCATTGGTTAATGGTTTTACAATTTAATGAACCTATTAATGGATGGGATTGTTGTATTATATATAAGTATTTAGATATATGTGTATCATCGTACATTAAAGTTAAAACTTTTTTAGGGTTAGTTTTGGTATAGATGATTTGTTTATTGGTTTTCAGAGGATTGGTATAGAGAACTTGCTCGTAGGTTTGACCCATTTTATTTTTATCTTTCAAGTTACTAGAGGTTCAAGTCTCAAAGTTAAGAATCCGCAGCTGGAGGACTTATCTATTCTTTCGATTTATTTCGAAGTAGGATATTATTTCTTTATTTGACATTAGTATTAATTTCTGAAATTCTGAATAGTGGCTTTTGTTTAAGGGGTCCTTGAGTTATAGGACTCCCAAGTTGTATTCATTAGAGAGTTATTAATGGATTTATTATTTATTAGTTTTCTTTAGCATATTATTTATTCTTTATTTCATTTTGTAATCAGTACTTGTTTAAATACTTTAATTGTTTTGATATCCCCTGGTTTTATGCGCGAATTTGATTAACCCTGTGTTCCGAAATTAGGGGGTATCACAATCAATGTCCACATCAATCCAACTCAAAATGTGAGACAGTTTCTGTTCGTACTTCCGTAACATCGATACATGAAAAACATTGTGAACTGTGATACCCCCGGATTTCCGGATGCGGGTTGGCCAGGCCCACGCCCGACTACCCGAGGATATCAAACAAATTAGTAATAAATGAACACAGAATACAATTAAGATAACAAGAATAAATAAAATTTTCTGTAAAGAAACTAAAATGATAATCCAAAACTGAAAACCTCAGAATAAAATTTTATAAATAAAGTATTAATCTGATACATCCAACTTTTTCAATTCTAATACAACTCGGGAATCCATCTGGTGGACCCCTTGTAAAACCAACACTGAGAAATGAATCACCGGAAAGGAATCCAATGCTACACCATGCAGGAACCACCTATGTCGTCGGTAGAGTGAGTAGTCGTCTCTGCTCGGCACGAACAAGCTCTAAGACCTGATACCGTCCGTTAGCTGAAAAATAATAGTGGGTTAGGCCCACGAACAAGTTCTATCCTAACTACAATCCAAACAGAGACCCGATACGCAGATACATCCTAGATGTTTTAATCATATCTATATAGTCCATAAATAGATATATACATATAACCATACCACAGGACTCTCACTAGACTATGCTGAGGGTCTCAACCTGAGTGGAAGGCAACATGCAAAAACGCACCTGAGTGGGCATGACTACCTAAGCCTAACAGGGTATACCTCAACCAACATAACTAGCTATGCATCCTACTACATATACGCTCCCTAACCGTCGACTATGAGACTCAAGCTCAGATCGCGGTATCATAATTATATATATAAAGTCCGATCCTATCTAACCATAAGAAATTCAGCTAATCGTTCAGCTTGTTCAGCCGCACAGACCAACATAAATTAAGTTTATATACATTCCATCCAAATACAATGTTGAGCTGGTCAACTATTCGTCGCCAAAACACAACATATAATTAGGATTTAAATATTTTAATTAAATCCCTATCATTCCTATTAACAGAAAATATAAACAACTATCCAATATGTTGTTCAACTGTTTTAGTTGATAGGACATGAAACCATGTAGGATTTAACTGTTTTAGTTAATCCATTCCGTATGTATGAATGGGTTGGAATTAGCGTTTTGATCTAATCTGTCCCTCCGTATGTCACCGTCCCATACCGGTACATACTATGCATATGATTCGTAAATGATGCATTAACTCAATCAGTACACCAAATACAATCCACATAAATCCATGTAGCTTATAAAACAAAATTGGAACAGCTTATCAACTAAATATCCATGACAATATCTATAAAATTGACAAGACAAAACTTAATCATTCGTTAACTTAAAATCCAGAATCCATTCATATAATTGACAGAAAATATGCAATTAATTCTTCAATTAAGTCCAGGTTAACTCCCATGTAAATTACAAAACCTATGTTTTAGTTTAGCAATTTAAGTCCAAAACCATCATCCAGTTGAAAACCATCATCCAATTAATTGCAGAATATTGTATCTAATAATTCAGTAATTTAAAGCAAACCTTTTACTCATGTAATTGCAGGAAAATTAATATTTCAGCAATATAAAAATCCAGAGCATGCACAGGTCCAATCTGTTAAATAAAGGACTCTACTGTGCATCTAAAACAAAAATTAGAAACATGTTATAATTCATTAAATTGCCATATTATAACAAACAAGTAATTTCCTATCCTTAATCTACGTAATTGCAGAACGGGTTTATTAATTCAGTAATTATATTCCCGAGTGTGCACAGATCAAATTTATTAAGTAAATGACCCTAACGTGCATTTAAAACAAGATTAAAATCATGTTATAATTACTTAAGTCACCCATTTAAAAATTGAACAACTACTTCCTTTCCAATCGTTAACAGTATGTGAATTGTCTAAATTTCACACTGATCATTCACTTCCTATAATAGGCTAACTTATGCAATTAGAGAGCTTAAGATCTCTTGAAATTACTTTTAAAATTGTTAGTTCACTCCCTGAAACAATTTAGAACTCCAAACATAGCCCAAACAGTTCCCAGACAGCTCCAGATTGCAACCAAACGTAACCTAACCAAAGAGCCTTCTCTTGAAAATCATAGAGCAGGCTCTTTACACCATGGAGCCTGCTCTATAAAAACTTAGAGCCTGCTCTTGAAACTTAGAGCCTGCTCTTGAAAGCTTAGAGCTTGCTCTTAAAGGCTTAGAGCCTCTTCTGTCCAATTTTGCTCCATTTCGCCTTTCAGCTTCGTCTCCGGCTATTCCCAACCTTCGGTTCATCTTTAATACTGAGTTTAAAAATCCTATTTACACCCAAAATCATCCCCATGACTGGTTTTATAATCCGTTCAATCACTGAATTAAAACTACGCAATTTAACTTTCCTCCAACCGTTAACAGTACTAAAAGGTTGTCTACTTTCCTACTGTTTAACACTTCAGCGTAAATGTATAAACTATGCAATAAGAGGTTTAAATACACTTGAAGTTTAAATTAAGAACCCCAAGTGCCCTCACAACACAATTCGAAAGAATTAAAATCATCCAAACGGTGCCCAGAAAATCATAAAACATTAAAATACGTCAAAATAGGAGAGAGCCTGCTCTTGAAACTTGAGAGCAGGCTCCTATACGCATGGAGCCAGCTCCATACCATCTTAGAGCCGGCTCTTGAAGAGTGGGAGCCGGCTCTTGGCTTCCCAGAACCGGCTCTCTCCCTCTCTGTGAGCCTCTAGTCCATTCCAGCCTTGTTTCCGACCTTCTGTTTCGACTCCAACCACTTCCAATCCCTCTGTTCTTCCTTAAAAATGATCTCAGCAGTCTAATATATATCCAATAGCATCCCAATGATTTGTTTTGGCAGTTGAAATTTATTACCATGACTTAAAACCCCTACCGATTCATTACGCGTTAACACAAAACTTGAACTTCAATTTGCAAGCATACTTACAGATTATATTAACACATATACAGATAATCAAAACTGATCTTAACCATCTTATATATATTCAATAACATCCTAAACCCTTGTTTATAGCAGTACGAGTTAAATCAACCATTAAAACAGTGCAAATCTGTAAGCTTAAAACATACGACGAACACAAGTCAATCAAGAATTGTTTCAGACAAATATATACATATACAGATAATCAATTTAACATATAATACGCATGCCAGATCTGATTAATATTCAATTAAAATCCTAGAGACACCTAGGTATGCGCAGAACACAGGCCAACGGGAGAGAGGAAGAACAGAACTTGCCTTTGCGGTTTTGGAATCAAAACCTTGTCGCCGTCTTCCAAGGTTTTTCCGGCGATGATGACTGCCGTCAAGCCTCCTACTGCTCAACCTTCCCTTCTCCTATGACCAATCCTTAATCCACAGTTGAAACCCTCACCAAAGATGCTCTGTTATTGTCTCACAATTTACGCTCTGTTCTTCTCTATCTTTCTGGTACGTGAAAAGTGTTTGCATATTTGAAAAACCCTAAGTCAACATAATGATATATTTATAGGTTTAAAAAAACTAAAACCCTAATTCTAATTTTAATCCGAGAAAGAAAAGAATAACCATAAAAGTTATAATGTAAGTCGGCTAAAAACGTGAGAATATATGTAACCCTAAAATTATAACCTATATTAAATTATGATTAATACCTCAAGTTTAATTATTAATAAATACCAATAATTAAAACTAACTCTATATACATATATACCCATATATATACATGTATATACTTCTATGGGTAAAACGGTACCCATTTACACTATCCAAATAGTCCGTTAATCATATCCAAGCCCAAGTTCGATTAAAAATAAAATAAAATAAAATAAAAACAATACATTTAATTTAACATTCAAATGCCACTTAATCACGTAACATAATCAAAACAAAGAATTAAATTTACCAATTAAACATTTAGACAATTAACCAAAAACCACTTAAGCACACACACTTATAATTAAACAGTTAATTCATTTAAACAACAAAAGAGGAAGCCATATAACAAAAGTCACGAAAACACCTAAGAATAATAAAATAAATAATAAAATTTCAATTATATCCTTTTTAAATTTAGGGGTATTACATGAACCCTGTCCATCTACCGTGGTAATGCAAGTTTGTAGACAACTTCTCCTACATGGTCTAAGATCTCAAAAGGTCTAATGAATTGTGGTGACAACTTGCCACTTTTCCCGAACCTCATCGAGCCTTTCCGTGGAGAAACCAGAAGAAAAACTTGGTTTTCCACCTCAAAGGATAGCGGGCGTCTCCACTTATCTGCATAACTCTTCTGTCGGCTTTGAACTGTAAGTAATATTTGTCTGATCAACTTAATATTCTCGGTGGTCACGAGTACAATGTCGGGTCCTAAGGCGGCTGTCTCGCCCACCTCAGTTTAACAAACTGGAGACCTACAAAGTCTGTCATACAATACTTCAAATGAAGCCATCTCAATGCTCGCCTGATAGCTATTGTTGTAGGTAAACTTAAGCCCGAAGCATATCCTCCAGAATCTGGATGGCACGTTCCGACTGGCTGTCCGTCTGTGGATGGAATGACGTGCTAAGGTGCAATGATGAACCAAACGCTGCTTGAAGTCCCTCCCAGAATTTCGAGGTGAACTTGACATCCCTATCCGAAACAATAGATACTGGAACTCCATGCAACCTTACAATCTCTTTCACATACAGCACACCAATTGCCTCTGCGTCATCTGTTGTCTTAATAGGTAGAAAGTGAGCTGTTGTGACGTTCCGAATTTTCACAACCTGGATATGTCAATGTGACCCGAAAGTTGACCCGATAACGAATCCATTATCGGGTCAACTTTTGATTTGATACCAAGTTTGTAACGACCTGAACCCGTAAGTTTGAATAGTTAACTGTCCTTACCCGAACCAGAGGTCACCTAAGTCAATCTCATCATGTTTAGTATCAAATCATCATCCTTGAGTCCTAAATACGCTTCATGAAGGCTCTAAACAACTTCCCAAAGCTTAGGGTTAGATAAAATAGAAGAAGGGACAAAATGGACAAGGCAGGTGCATTTCGGTCGACCAAAGTAGGGCTTCGGCCGGCCGAAATAACCCCTTGTACTATTCGATCGAAATGGCCATTTTGGTTGGCTGGTTATGGACCAAAAACGATGTGAGGCCACTGGAAGAATCGGTCGACCGAAGTGCCCATTTTGATCGACCGAAATGGCTCTGCGAGCTGTAGTTGAGCTACTAGATTGCTGTGAATGTGGAAATGGAAAATGGCCTATGTGAAAACTTTTTAATATGCTCTAAACCTGTTCTAAAAACACTTTAATTGACTAAACTACGCACTATAGATACATTCATTCACATTTTGATACGATGCATCATCAAACTTCCCATTTAAGTGAGTAATAACAATGTCATCATACAAAGAGCCCAATTTACATTAAATTAGTACCAAGAGTTCATAATTACATTGCAAGGCCATGCTATACAGATTGAATACATTTTCAAAGTGATGCTTTACAAAAGAAAGGGGCTCAATATACAAAAGATTACAAAACACCCTTCCAATCCCTTCATACTTGTGGTGGATTGTCATCCGCCACCTCCTTCCCGTGACCTAAAAAATGTTAATATGAATGGGTGATCATAAGCTCAGTAGAAGGTGTCTAAGACACACCTCTTGCGACCCTATGAATCCACACAATGAATGAAAAATAGAAAAGACAGGATCATGCCATGTCAAGGAGAAAATAACCATAGTATTACATTAATAATCTAAGTTATGAATGAACTATGCCGTGCAATGGGATGTAATGTCATGTAATGTCGCTCCCTATTTTCAAATCATTTTCCGTCATCATTTTCAAACTGTTAATGAAACCCGTCCAATGGCAACTCTATGGCGGCATAAGAGAATGATTGGTTATCTATCACTGACCCATGGCAACTCCATGGCGTCATTTAGGGCCCAGGTAACTCAATCATGCTAAGGCAATCTCCCTAGTCCCCTTTAGGTCGCACTAACGCCACAGTCCCTAGGCAACTCCTAGGAGATCGGGTTTTTCGCAAACCCTTTATTAAAACATTTTCCCAAAAATCCCTTTTTTCTTTCATTTCAAAATAATCTTCCTTTTTAAATGCCCAATGATATGCATGAGTTCATCATACTATTCCCTGTCATGCCAATATTTATCACCATGCATCTAATTTAAACTTAAATCACTTAGCATGCTTTACAAGAAATTCCAAAAAAAATAACATTCTTTCATTCAATAATAATCTAGCATAGTAAGCATATAAAACAATGAAATTATTTCATATAAGCATGTTTCATGATGAAATATCAATTAACACATAATTACATATTTCACATACAACCATTAAGCCATTTAACATGAAATCTACACACAAATAAGCATGTTAGTCAACAAATTATGGGGAATGATTCACAAAAGTACAAGAAATTATGAATTAGAAACCCCTACCTCACTTAGATGCAAAAATCCCTAATTTATGCCTAAATTTCGAAATTCCTAGGGTTGGCCACAAGAAATTGCTTCTATCAAACTGAAGATCCCGACGATTTCTCAGTTTTGCCGCAAACGGCACCCAAAAATTTCAAAAGATGAGAGAACAATTAAATATTGAAATTTGATGTGGAAAGAAAAAGAAAAACAAAAAATGAGGGGGAGAAAGAGAGCTTACGGGAGAGAAAAAGAAAATGAGGCCAAAATGGCCTCTTGGCCACTAAATTGAAATAAGTGGTGGGTCCCACCACTTTAAAAAAATTCATTTAACCTTTATTTTTTCACCACAAATTCATATATATATGTTTTAATATAATACAACCACACAATTAAATTTACCACAATAAAATTATGCACAATGAAATAATGCATGACATGTAATGGACCCGTGACACCACCCCTGTGCACAGCAATCCTGATAGTGGGTCCCACCCGAGACTGTTCGGTCCGAAAAATAAAAAAATACCTAAATGGCAAGCATTGCATTTTTGAGAGTCCTGCACTCAAAGAAATATCCCAACCAACTCTCAGACACACTCGGCACACCTCATGGTATGCGGTACGCAAAATGAGAAAAGACGAAAATACCCTATAAAAAAAATGAAAAATTCCAGAAAATGAAAAATGGTGAAAATCAGAAATGTCACACTCATGCTAGAGCTTTTCTGCCTGTGCTCAAGCTTTTTTGAAAAAGGTTTGGGCAGGAATTCTATATTTAGCCAAATTTCTTCAATTATTTTCCGAGACGTTTTTTTGATCAACACTTAGAATATATTTGGACTTTTTCATTATGGTGCTCGATCATCTTGGCTGGAGTTCTGCTCGAGCTTTTGGGAAAAAGCTCGAGCATTTTGGGTCTTGGACTTTCGACATAACTTTTCGTCTTCCCAATTGAGATGGTGCTCGTGCACTATGAGAATTGCTCGGGCTCTAGCAACTGGAACTTCTGAAGCGTCTTTTCATCTTCCCAAGGGAGCTTATGCTCGAGCTCTTTGGAAAAGGCTTGAGCACCTTAGTCTTCTATTTGAGTAAAAAATTCTATGCTCGAGCATTTTTGCCTCAGTGACTTTTCTTGCTTCATTCCACTTTGTGCTCGAGTTAGGATACTTGTGCTCGAGCTTTTGCACTTGAACTTCTCCAGAATCACCTGTTGGACTCCAAAATTGCTTCAAATGGTCATGGACCACTCCATAAGCCTTGGTAACAGTCTTTAATTCTTTAGAATCATGATTTTATCTTTTTCTTTGGAAAAGTACCTACAAAAGCAAATAAATTAAAATTAGTTTAAAACTGGATAGAAATATCACTTAAGATCTTAACATACGCACGTTTAGGGGCTCGCATATGCAATATTTAGCGCTCATCATTATGGGTTGACATGCTACGTCCGGTCGTAGAGGTCTACATCCAGTCATAGATTTGACAACTTACTAGAGTGAATTTGCAATTGATCTTCAAAGTCTAACACTTACAACCGGTCATAGGAATAATACATTGGAGCTACGAATGATCATAGGCCTTGAATGGCTGACGCTCCTTTTGGGCTTATGTTTCTGTTTGGGCCCAAACCTTCTGTTTTCAATCCAACCCAGAATTGTTCATGATCTTAAGCTAATGGTCTTGAGATCTTCATTGAATCTTAACTAGAGTAGAATCATCATTTGTAAGCCCAAATTTCCTTGTTTTAATGGCTTTTGAGGATGAAAACCCGAAAACAGGAAAAACACAAAACACCATAAAATCATAAAATATAAAAAACTAAAGTGCTAAAATATGCAAATTATAATACCCCCACATTTTCCACGCATAAGTTGATCAGGCTTATACACGAAAAATGAGGGATATCAAAAACAATTGGTAATATACAAGCATGGAATACAAAATGATAATAATAAAAGAACTTAGACAGGAAAGGAAAACTCGATAATAAAACATCCATCCATCCTTTATTAAATACAATACTCCGTTATACAACTTGAAAATCCTATGTCAAGGATCCCTATATATAAACTTGAAAGTTCAACGTCGGAAGTAAATAAAGCTGAAATTAAAATAATATATAAAACTTCTACCCTGGATAAGACCGTAAGAGTAGATGAGTTTGGATGGTGGTCCCACACTGCTAAGCCTCAACCTTGAAATGGGTACTGACCGTGTCCTGAAATAACAACAATGGTGGGTCAACCCCACGAGCAAGCCCTCTCTACTATGACCCAAATCAGATAATCAAATAAATTAATCATTATTATTCGGAAGTATACTATATCTGTATACACCCTAATGAAACTATACAATGTATAATATGACCTCAAAAAGAATAGACGGTGATCACTTAGACTCACACGAGGTGGTTACGTGTCTCCTTTCCTTACCTGGGAAATCAACTATTAATACATGGTTCACTGCACTGACAACACAGACTATAAGTCCTACACAGTGGTAACACATCTCAAGGTACTAATGAATATACTGAGCATATCACTTAGGCAACACATGCCAATAATATTAAACCACATACCCCGACAGCCACACATCTGTCTATGGCAACGAATTCATAAGGTATAAATGAGTCTCAACTTATTAGTCAACTCACATGGTTCTATACGGCAACACATCTATATAATATAAATGCGACATAATTTATTTAGCAGCCCATTTATTGCCTGAAATGCACACAGCATAATAGTAATGATTTATATATCATTAACAACATGCATAATCCTGCAATGTATAATGAACAATTTGTATGAATCAAATTATGTAATCATTTCATTTAACATTAAATAACAACACAATTAATATTCAAATATGTTATTGCATTAATTACATATGTTCACAGCGGTCTATACTGTAAACCATATAATTAATGTTTGGAAATATTAATCGGACATAATAATAATTAACGGGTAATAAAAATAATAATTTAATATCCCGTTAAACCCGTAACTACCAACCCTAGGCCCAAAAATGCAAGTTGAAGGTTCTGGAAATTACAAAACAGTCCCTAGGGGTATTCTGGACTTTTCCAGTAACTGTAGGGGTCCCACACGCGCCCTCACGCGCCTCCCAAAGCTTCCCACACACGCCGCCACCTTCCTCACACGCGCACGCGCTTACACGCGCCCCCACGCGCGTTTGGCATCAGTCACTCGCGCGCACGCGCTGCCACACGCGGGTTGATGCGTCCTGCTGACGTGGCGCTTCCTGGTTCGTTGGTTGCATCAAATCTCCGTGGGCGTGCTGCACTGGATTAATCTACTAATTATCATCTCATCCAATGGTTACGAATCCGGATACACTGAAGTAACATGGACTGCGAAGTGCCGGATTAATCTGAAACTCCCAATGGCCAGGATGCGCGCGCACACCATCCTTCAGTGCGCTGCATCACACCAAATCACTCCGATCACCTTCCTCATTGCCGATGGCCGAAACCTCGCCGGAGTCTCGCTGCAAATTACAGAAAAATTCCAAAAAATTCTAAAAAAATCCCTAAAGCCTTAAATAATTATTTTCAGCTATAATTTAATTACATAGGCCAATAAATAAATATCTGCCACCTTTAATAATTAAAAATTTCATTACTTTAATAAACTAACAATTAATTTATTAAAATTCCTAGCATGGTTTTGATGCTCCAAGATAACCTAAATAAATTAAATAATTAATTTATGGATTCAAAGGAGAAAAGTAGATAATAACTTGCCTTATGGATTTGAAACAAATCCGCCGGTTGCGCGTAGTCGGGTAAAATCACCTACATCGATCCAAGCTTCCTTCTCTCTCCCTTTTCCTTTCACTCTTATAAAATTTCTCACTGTTATCTTTTTGTTTTCTATCCTACTTACGCGAATCCCCTTCATTTGATAAGTTAACTAACATATATATATATACTAACTTATATAATATAAATATTACAAATATCTAATTTATTATAACTATCAAAACCTTCCCACCTATATTACTTTAAGCCATGCAATCTAAGTCAAATAATTGGCATAAAATTCTACCCTAATAAATGAAATTCTATCCTAAGATTAAATTGACATCATGACATTGTTTTATTATTATTATTATACTACAATACAAATTTAATACTTTAATTAACTAATATTAATTAATCTAAAACATAACCAATAAAATATATAAATTAACATTATAATAACAGGAACATACAATTAATATTATATGCACAAATAAAGAATATTAATTTAATAATTTAGCATACACAATTAAAAGATGAATAAATCTACACATTAAATAATTAACCTAATACAAACTTAATTTAAATAAACTCTTTAAAAAAAATACGGGTATTACACAAATAAAATGGCTTGAATGTGTAACATTCAACTCTCGTCAGTAGTGCAGTCTTAGGATTCTATAGTTGTAATCAAACTCTTTTATTGTACTTATTATACAAGAGATGTGTATTTTTTTGAAATAAAGGTGAATACCAGTGTATTCTTAATACATTGTGATTTCTTCTCTTTATTTCTCTTTCAATTTTCTCCAAAATTCCTCTTAATTGAGGCATTCGAACCTAACAGGAAAAGGGCATCCCTAATTTCATTACATCGACTGATCGAAGAATTGACCGGTTAATCGTCGTCAATTAATCGCGTCTCATAGGGATCATTTGGCATGCCACCCAATTAAAATTAGCTAAACACCTCCCCACCTCAGGCCAGGTTAGTCGCGGAGTATAACCGCGGAGGCGTAACCCTAAGAAAATTGTTTACGCCAAATAGGAGTTGAACTTCAGATCTGATACTTCATGAGATACTAAGGCTAAATGACCATGCCACTGGGCCAACCCCTTGGGGTTCACCACCGATAACTTTTTATCTCTTCTAGCTCTAAAATATTACACTAGTAATTTCACCTGCAGAGTTATATATATGCATGAAAAAAATTTGTTCTACTTTCATTTAGTATTTTGGATGCATACATTCATACATGAATAAATACTCTGAACATGCTAATTTATTTTGAATTTATGCAGCAATTGGATTGGGTAGTTTCAGTTTTGTCACTCCAATCTGAGCTGAAGTCTTAACAAACTTGGTCACACATAGCGGGAGCGAAAACGAGAGCACGAAAGCGTCAAAGTCTAAAAATTTTAAAAGTGGGAGCGTCTTGAGAGCGTCTGTATATTATATTTAAATAAAATTATGACATATATATATATTTTTATTTTTTATTTATTTAAATCCATATGCAAATATATTTATTATTATTTATTTCATTAATGATATATGTAATAAATAAGTTAACTTTTCTCACTAATAGATGTATGATTTATTTGTAATACTATTCAATTGAGAAGTTTTTTAGTGGTATATTTTCAATCATGTATAATTAATATATATATATATATATATATATATATATATATATATATATATATGGTAGTATAGTAATGTCATTCCGCTGGGGTACATGTGGAGTTTAAGTAATTAATATATATATTGAGTAATAATATAAATAATAAATGCATATATGGTAATATAGGTGTTCTATATCGCTGGGACTCTAACAAACTTAGTGAATTCGTATGGAAATCGCGAATTAGGAAAACAAATTTTCCAATTGCAAAAATTGAATTTGCGAATTTTGTACCAATTCGCTCTCAAATCGCAAATTCGCCACCTCTTTGGATGAATTGTGTGACTAAGGGTAAAACCCAACTACTTTTTTTTTATTAAGAAAAGTTCAAAACCAACTTTTGGTAAATAGATGCATTCTAGCATGGTGTTGAATAGTGAATTTTTTTTGGATGAAACTTTAAACTTCTAGATATTAATTATGTGAATGGATTCTGTCCAATAGTTTCATTTTCAAGTATCTCCAAGTTCATATTTAAGGTAAAAAAAAAAAACCTATATCACAATCTTCTTTTAATTAAGTCTATAAAAATGATGTCACTCATTTTTTATTCTTGAATGGAGGAGATTTGGAGATGCTTGTAGCTAGAGAGAAATAGTTGGAGAGGATCCAAATTGAAATGTCCTGTCTTGTCTTTCAATTTTAAATGACATGAAAAATACTTAAAATCTTAATTAGGGAATCACGTGAGGACGAGGTCCAGTGCAAGCGACTGCCCCCACCATATTATCTTAACTTTATATGTAAAAGTTTTTATAATTATAAAAATGCCCATGCAGTGTAAATTTATCTAGTTTGAATCTGTGTATGTACTTCCTACATGTCTTATCGAACGTGTTCAAAGAAAATATTGGAAGTCACCTTTTTCTTGCTACAGTATTTCTCTTTTATGTTACAGTATTATAAACTTAATAACTAGTTCGGATCGAGCTCGGCGTGTGACGGAGTGAGAGAGGTAAAAAAAGAAAGAGGAGAAAATTAGGTGAGATTCAACACTAATTAGCGTATGAACGCCTGCCTTGTGTTTTTGTTTCTTTCTACCAAAAGCTATACTTAGATTTGCTTTTGACTAAAGCCAATCATACCACTTTTCAAGTCTAAAGTTTGGTTTTGATCGTTAAGACTTTCTTGATTCTTTGACGTAGCAGATCTATATATATATATATATATATACACATAAAGCATATATACTCTTCAGTCAATGTAATTTTGAATGATCTTAGGCTTTGGCATGTGGAGGCCGTGGACTGGATTGTTTCATTTCTGGCGGACAGCTTTCCGACCTTTCAATAGTAAGACCAAATGCTCTCTTATTGCCACTCAATTTGTTTCATTTCTTGAGGAAAGCTTTCTGACTCTACATTAGGAGTGCATTTTGGTCTTTTTATACCGACCATATCGACTAATGTAGAGTCGGTAAGCTTTCCTCCAAAAAGAAACAATTGTGCCTACCTGTTATATCTTTTTATTTTTCATCCAAATTTGATGAAGGATAAATATTTTTTGTATTATTTTCTGTTACTCGAACTCGCAACGATCTCGTTGCGGTTGGAAAACTCTACTTATTCGGATGACTAACTCAGACGCTTAGCGTGGTACCAAATCAATGATTGGGTCTGACTCTGATATCAATTATAACGAGTAGACGTTCACTCATTTTTTCAAAAACTTAAATTATTGGGTAGTGCTGCATATCTACCCATTTATACTCCTTTCATTTTTCATCCAGATATGATATAGGACAAATACTCTTGTAACACTCGGCCTCCACATAGCAAGGCCTAAGATCATTCAAAATTGGCAGGTTTATTTGTATGTATTTAGTATATATATATATATATATATATATTTGGTGTACTCTTGGTCCATGACTTTAGAATGCCAAATGAAAGGTTTATCTACAATTAGCTAGGAAGTACGGATAGGGATACATAATACGTATATAAATATAACATGATACGAATATGGTGATATGATAAATCTTAAAAACAATACGGTTACAGAATGATACGACAATAAAAAACTAACAAATATATATATATATATATATATATATATATATATATATATTAAATTTTGGTCATTTTTTAAAAAATATTATGAATTAAATGCAATTAATAATATAACATAGAAATTCGTTTCACAACACATAAAACAACCATTCCTAGTCATCATTTAACAAAATTTGAATTTTTCTTAACAATTATACTATCTATTATTGTTGAAAAAGTTACATTTTAATGTTCAAAGTTGTTTAAAATCTATTATGAAATGTCTGAAAAGTGTTGAACTTGAATACGTGTAAGAAATTAAAATATTTATGTATATATCCACGAGTATCCGTGAAGAATCAATATTTGACACGTATCTGTACGTCGCTCTTTTAGACGTATCCGTACTTCCTAAATTATTATACTATCTACCCAGAATGAGATTAGTTGGTATTCGATTGGCTTAAACAGTTGTCCTTTAAGGCTAAGTTTCTAAAACTTTTTATATGAAAATAATTTTTCTCTAATTTTTCTGGTGTTTGACAAGGATTCTAGAACTTGTTTTATGATCGAAATAATTCTAGTAAATTGTAAACTAGGACATCAAGCACAAAAATATGGATTTAAAATATGTGTGGTTATTTTGAGTGATTGCCTATTAAATATTTAGTTTACCTTGCAGTCTCTTGTATATAGATACCAATGGACACTAACTATAATAGTATGATCTCTGTTACTAAAATAATAGTATGATCTCTCCTTCTATGAAGGCTACTGTTACGACAATACTTCTCTCTTACCTACAAGAAATTTATTCACACTAAGATATGACTAAGTGAAAAGTATAGTAATCCGATTTCCGCTCATGGTGTAATAAATTTCTTATTTCAGCTCATGGTGTAATAAATTTCTTACAAATTATCTATCTATATATATATATAATTAATTTTGACGGTAAGTTGTGTGGTTCTTAGGGGCACATAAGAGTGGATGCGTGTGATGTATGTGGATGAGAGTGCAGTTGGAGGAGGTGCTTGTGCATTGACGCGTAAAAGACTGTAATTTGAAAAATGTTTTTCAACTTTTCAATTATGACATAACATTAGAATATGATAAAAGTATTTAAAAGAAAAATATTTTAAGAACAATAGTTAAACCTAATATTGACATTAATTAATTGGTAAAGTATAAAAAAAATTCATGCTATATTAAATAAAGTGTAAGAAACACTTTTATTTTTAAAATATATATATATATATATATATATATATATATATATATATATATATATATATAGATTTTTGTATTTTGAAAATTGTAGCACATTGTCACCTAGTCAAGTTACATATTTTTATTTGTTCAGCTTGATTTGAATTGAATTTTAATGGTTGGTGACACTTATAATTATGAATGACAATTTACTTCGCAGGGTCGGTACCTATCTCATTTATAGCAATTTTTAAGAGATGGTTGGGGAGGTCATCCCACTCAATTTAGATAGATAAGTTACTAAATTATTTTTATTTTATTATTATCATATATAGTTAGATCTAGAAAGCTTTGGTCACGTTCACTTACTTTCTCCGTCGTTCTAGACAGTAACAGACCCTACGAACTAAGAACTCTCATATTCTTTAATTTTATATTAAATTATTAATTACTCATTTTTTATGAATTTTTTCAAGTTATATAATTATATTTAAAAAAAAAATTAGGAGGGGGGAGAAATATATAATTCTGGAACTAAACGGGAGAGGCGAGTGTTTGTAGAGGTGAAAAAGTTAAACGAAGCCGGGATGGAGTGAAAAATAAAACAATATGAAATTGTACACACTATTATGTAATTAAATAAATATATCAATATATATATGTGGCTAATAAATATTAGTAAAATTGTGAAATTGCGAAACAGAATGGCATTGCTTCACAGTCCAAAACAGAATCGTACGAACGGATGCTTATTCATCATGAGCTTACGACCATAGATGCATCCATCTATAGATGGAAGACCACCGTCCTAATTAGACCACCCCCACATTTCAATACGCGCCACCGTCACCGTCACCCTCACTTTCACAAAATCCACCAGAATCGTACGAACGGATGCTTATTCATCACTCACAGTCCCTCTTTAAACGGGTAACGAAAAGAGCGCCTGTGTCACCTGCACACTAGAGTATGACTTTGCCATGTACTGTAGTTTTCTCTCTTTTTCTTTTTCTTTTTTTCTTTTGTGGGCTGAGATGGGCCCATCGTCTAGTTTGAAATCGCAGCAATATTGGGCCCTAAGGATATCTCTATACTCATTCACGTTGACAATGAGGTTTTCAAGCAACCACTTGTATCACATTTGTTCTAACATGCGTGGTTCTGATTGGAGGATGGTTGAAATTATATATAAATAATTTAAATTTAATTTTTAAAAGGTTATATATCATATGTTGGTTTTTAAATTTGGAAAAGATTCAAAGCTTTTTTCTTTTCTAACATATATACATATATATACATATATATAAACATTCTGGAAGGTTATGTTTTTCTATATATATATACATATATAAACATTCTGGAATGTCGCACTTGAGGTTATAAATGTGAAAGGTGAACTCACATCTAACATTTACAAGTGTGGAGATTACTTCTCTCTCAACCTCTCCCAAATATTTTTTTCAAGTCTTTGTTGCACAGTGTTGAACGAGAAACATATATGAGACATTTAAGTTTGAATGCTGAAACTTATTTTTAGTATCTTTTGTTGCTCTAACTTTGTTATTGTTTAGTAGATCTAATTCACACCCGTCTCTATTATTTAATAGACTAGCGATCATAAGTGAATTAATGTTATAATTACTTTAGCTACCCTTCATTGTTGCATCAAGTTTATATCCTTTATTGTTGATAGGTACATGAGGACATACTATCGTCATGTTTTACCATATCTTCGAAAAAATCTTACTTCATCATTGTTTTTAATAATGCAACAAACTTATATACACACAAAAAAAAATCTATATCAACATCCTAGGACTGAGTATGACAACTCTAATGAGGAATATGACATCTCTAATAATCTAATGAGGAATATGAAAACTCTAATGATCTAGGACATAGTATTGTTGCACGTTGATAATGAAGATGCAAGAGCAAAGATGCAATTATCAGTTGACACAAAACTGATTGATCATGTGAATACAAACATTTCATTAAAATAAATTGAACTTGATGTGAAAGATTTTGTCCACATTTATTTCTTGCGATTATTATGCAATATTCATATCATCAAAGCCAGAATATTAATCCTAACCTCTTGTTAAACGCATGAGATTCTCATGACATAATATAGAATTCAGCTCATTTCTTATGCCCTTTTGCGACTAAGTACCAGCAATAATACTATCTCAAGATGTATAAGCTAGCTGGAGAAGAAAGAAAGATACAAGTTCTAGCAAGAGCGAGATCACATGGCTTTCTATCAAAAGCTCAAATCCCTCAAATCTAAGGGATCACCGAGCGCACTTAATTTCAAACTCATCCCATATATGGAGAAAAACTCTTTCGGATGCTAATTTTAAGTACTGAAAGATTTAACGATCATTAATTGTAATCAACTCACTTACTATATATGAATCCTTTTTTCTAACTTTTCTATTACATATCAACTCACTTACTATATTTAACTTTTTAAAACCATTTTTAAGAACCTCATTTTATGTTATTTTTGGCCGATCTCGTCTCTTACCTTTTAGCACATCACCAGATCTCCAATATATAATTACCGGAAAAAAAAAAAAAAAAAAGGATCTCCAATGCATATATATTCAAACCAATTAAGTCTACCATATGGAATTTTCTAACCATTGGGTGTTACACTTGGTCTTCCTTTGATACTATCCTCTCTTTTAATTATTTCATTTATCCCATCTTAACATTCTCATTTTTGCTACATGAAGGGGTTGTTCTTATTTCATTTTTGGATAATACTTATGTTCTCATATACAGTTGAGAATGTATTCCATCCCCACTGTGAACGCGGACAAATAAAACATGATTAATTATCATCTCTGATTTGGTAATTAAAATAGGATGTGTCAATTTGTTATTGTTCTACAAGTCAAGATGATATACATCCTCATCGGTAATGACCCAAGTATTATTCTTTTATATGGCCCAACACTCCACTCTAAAATCTAAACATAGTTGATCTTACCATTCGGAAAGAAAAAAAACATAGTTTGTCTTAGTTATATTTCTCCATCCTATAAAATTAATTTTCCTCTTAGCTTATGTGATCTTCTATTATTACATAAAATTTCAATACTTTGCCTCTATTTTGTCCAACTCATTTCAATTTTTACTAAGTTGTATCTTTATCGATCTATCCATCCATCCATCCTTTTGTATTATAAAAATTAATAATCGGTTTGAGTAATCATTTAAAGTGCTATCAATGTATTATCAATCTCCCAATTATTATTAAATTTGCACTTTATATATTCAATTTTAGTTCAACTAATTCTCAATCCTATAGATTCTAATGTATTTCTCCATGTTTCTAGTTTATCATACTCAATCCTTTTAAAGTGCTATCATTTATATGATCTATTGTGTACTGAGATCTAACTATAATAAGAAAAATGATACTTGCATCCCACAAAAGTACTCTCATACTATAATTTTTTTTTTTTTTTTAAGAAAAATGAAATGAAACAATTAATTGTCTTCCAAAATTATTTCCACACTACATAATTGTCCCAAAATACTTTTAGGATCCAGTTTTAAAAATAAAATAGAGTGTGAAGATCCATCCCTTTTAAGGGAATAAAAAATATATATATATCTACAAAAATTAAGTTTCCGATTATTATAAATAATGCAGATAAATTTAATATACAATGTAATCGAGTGAAGGCATGCAACTGTATAAGGCACTAGTAAAGATGGTGACAAATGACCAAACAATACTAGCTCGGACTATAACTTAGTATACTTTCCTTTCTCACCTTTCAAATTAAAAAGTTTAGAATTCAAGTCCTATAAATAAATTAATTAATTAAAAGTGTTAATTTTTGTGAAGGTAATAACGATGATTCAATCATAAAAATGACATCAATCATATGCCATGTCAAATAGAAGATTTATTTCATTAATTCAAGGTTACTATGAGTCTGAATATTCTGAATATCTCATGTATCCCACGAAACACACAATCATTTTAGAATTCACGCCATGAAAGGGACAAATTAATTGGGGACACCTCTTATTATTTCCTTCTCATTTTACTCACAGTGTAGTCACAATCAAAGGGGAGAGTTAAAATTTCAGTGGAGGGTATTTTTGTCATTTCAAGATAAACCGAGCCAATAGTTCGGTATGGACGGCGGACGATTTGTTGAGAACAACAAAGTAGTAGCTGCATGTGATTATACAGTTCTGGGTGCTCACGAAGCGGTCGGTGATGTGATGGCATTTCGTGTAATTACAGACCTCAAATAAGAGCAATTACCTTACTTAAAACATTACCTTTACAAAATAAAACAGAGTCTGCCTTTTTAAGCTGACCCAAAAACACTATAACCTGCGCCTCTATACTTTTTATATATTTACACATATCACGTATGCTAGCCTGTAAATCAGGAGAATCAACGTGGGTTTGCCCACCCTGGAATGGTGGGAAATGTTAGACTATGTGCATATATAGATGTACTGTGTGAGTCCGTATAATTTGCACGGACACATGCTTTTGTCAATTAGACAGTCATTTGGATTAATTTAGACTAAACCAAAGTCGTCTTCTTATTCATCATCTTTCTCACTGTGGCCTTAAACGGACACGTTGAGCTCACAAACCCATTCACCAAGTGTAAATACGTCTTGAGATCGTGACACGTGGCAATGTTGATCCCGGAGAGGTGAGGCGAGTCCCGGCTACTCAGCCGGAGCTCTCTCCCGACGTCGGCGTAAACCCATTGGGTGTCTTCGACCCGTTTTTGGATCCAACTTGAGGGAAGATTAGGAAAATTAACCATATGGACTTTTGGGTTGTTGATCATTTTTTCGTCATCATCTTCATCGACTACGAAACCCGGTACTTTTGTTATGAGATCATCTGAATTTACTATACGTAAGATTTTTGTGCCTTGTTTTTCTAGATGGCGACGGAAGCTCCGGTTGCCGACACGTGGACCTCCGAAGGACATGACGGTAACGAGCGGGGCGCGGCGTTTGAAGGTGGTTTTGATGTCGTAGGCGGCCAGCGTGGCGAGGGCTGCGCCGAGGCTGTGGCCGGTGATGGTCAAGCTCAAGGGTTCATCACCATATGATTGAAGAAGCCTGGAAATCTCTTCTCTCACTGAATCTTGTAAACTAGGGCATGTTGGTGAGGCGGAAGTGTATAAACTCAAGAATCCACTTTCCACCATTGGCCGGCAACACTGTGGCCCGGTATCCGAACCGCCATTGGGGAGCCCGGTGAGGGTGGCGCGCAGGTTTTCAAGCCACTCGAGGCACGTGGCAGTGCCCCGGAATGCGATCACCACGTCACGCCGACCAAGCCTCGCAATCTCCTCCTTGTCCTGACACACCGCCACGTAACCAATCCAGCTGGACTGTGTACCCACCCAGCTCAGCGCCTTTTCACTCCACCGTGGCAGCTGAATGCCCGACGTGGCACGTAGATTCTTCGTAAGCCGGTAACCGGTGTCCGGATACCCGGACCGGTCTAGCAGTGTGCTTCTTGGGTGAAGACAAGTGGCGTAGGTTGCCGACGAGGGGTCGAAATCGAACGACCGGTAAGCGGCCTCGACAAAATGGCCGTACCGGATAATCTCGCAGCGTAAACAATCGTCGAGAGGGTCGAGCAAGCCCTCCCAATTCTTCACACCTTGATACTCCATCCACCTCTTGTTGAGCCTGACCGGCGAGAAAGCCGAGTTATCGGTACCCGACTCGAGAAACAAGCGTTCCCAGTGTTTGGGAGCTTTCGTCTCCATACTCAAGTAACTGTTGTTATTGATGAGCTTAGCTGGTTGAGTGATAGTGCAGCACCTGATTGGCACTTGACTCTTGGGTGTGACTGTGCATGGCTGTATAGGCGGTCTAAGATTGATCAGTTTCATTGTTTAATGAGAACCTCTCTTGTCCCAAGAAAACTCACCCCCAATGAGTTATATAGGCTCTCTTACACTACTAAACACTTATGCACATCATGCTACTCTCAATGGCTTTATATAAGTGCAAAAAGTGTAATGTATGTATGTGTTTGTGTATATATATATATATATGCGTATAATATATGTGAAGAGAGTGGGGTTGGTAGGTATATACTAAGGTTGGTGGGGACAAAGGGTTAATAACTGGAAAAACTGCGCGCAGTGGAAGGGCCCACTATCGACAGTGGTTTGATGATGTAAAGGTGAGGTTTGAGATCAGAGATATACATCAACGGTCCACATCGAAGCAGGCCGGTAGAGTTTGACGCCGAAATTTGTAAGAGAAAATGACGTCCCCAACTTTCCCACACAGACAAGGTGTGGGCGACACGTGAGAGTCACATCTAGCCTCGACTCGTCTTTGGCTTGGCTTTAGCCGCTTATATAATATATACATATATATATTTATAATTATAAATTTAAAAAATGATGGTGGGCACGAGATTGGTTGGGACAGAGGCGTGCCCTTTTTTACAATACCTGTATATTACGTATCAGAGGTTTAAAGTAAACGAGTTAAATGTTTTGTGGGAATGTCATGTGGACTCGTGTTATAAATTGCACATGTTGTCTCAATCTTCTTGGATGTTTGAACATATTCATGCTTATATATTCTAAGGAAAGGTCTGCGTGTGTACTTGCTATACAGACAAAGGTGTGGCGACACGTGAGAGTCATATCTAGCCAGCTCGACTCGTCTGTGGCTTGTCTTTAGCCGCTTATATAATATATATATATATATATATATATATATATATATAATTATAAATATAAATAATGGTGTGGGCACGAGATTGGGTGGGACAAATGTGGTTCGAAGACGTGCCTTTTTTAACAAGACCTGAATATTACCTATCAGAGGTTTAAAGTGAACGAGTTAAATGTTTTGTGGGAGTCTCTCATGTGACTCGTGTTATAAATTGCACATGTGGTGGTCTCAATCTTCTTGTTCTTGGATGTTTGAACAGATTCAAATATTGCTTATATATTCTTAGGAAAGGTCTGTGTGTGTACTTGCCATACATTTATGAAGTTTCTTTCCTTGAATGTATGGTTTTACTTTGGACTTTTGAGTCCACTTTTGACTACTTAGGATATTAAGCAAGCATCACCAAAACCTTAATTGCCCCATTTACAGTTAACAGAAACTAAATATGAAATACTATGTATATTTTAATATTACTATCTCAATGTCAACATTGGAAGTTAATTAGTCCTTTTGGAAGTAATGTGATAAGGTTTTAGTTAGATTTAGAGAACTTATTTAGTTGTTTAGTCACTTTTTATTAAAAAAAAAACAAATGAATGCGATTTACTCCATTTATAAGACCATCTCCAATGCTAAAAACTATTTTCGCATGCCAAATCTATATTTTGACAGGTACTACAGTGTCAACATGCTACATTTTAGTAATTCTGTTCCAATAGTGCATTTCATACAAAATGCTATTTTTTGACACAACTACCATTCTTTTTCAACTACCATTACCACCATTCATATTTGCATCAGTAATATTAATACTAGGCACATTCCAAATCAAGTTATACACATTAGAAGAAAACTAAAATTAAATCTAATTAAAAATAAGCAAAAATCTAAAATATCTGGTCAAAAAAAAAAGAGAGAGAGAGAGAAAACAAAATGATATAAAAGAAAAATCAAAACCCATATCTTTTTATATTATATTATATATATGTATATGTATATTATATTATATATATTTGATTATATTATTATTAAAAATATATATATTTTTAGGGCAAATCATTTCGGCCTCCCCAATCGCCTCCATCTCTATTCTCCTTCTCAACTCTGAAACCTCCCCCCCCCCTCCCCCTTTCTCTCTGTGTGCCCAATTGCAAACTACAAAATCAACAAGAATCAGAAGTTCAAAACCCATATATTTCAGTTAATCTATCTGTCTGCAAGAATCAAAAGTTCAAAACCTATTACCTATATCAAAACCCATATCGGCATATCATTTCAGATTGTTCAAAAAATCAAAACCCATATCTTTCAATTTTCATCGCTCGCTGTTCCAATTCGGGTTTGCCATTCGCAAGCTTCAGCCGCTGTCTCTCAACTCACAAACTTGCCCCCTTCGACCCTCTGCAACTGCTAACTTGTATGTATGTGTTTTAATTTTTTTTATCTAAATCAAGTAATCAAGGACTGTAATTCTTGTTTTGCAAACTAAATCCTATTTGGTGAAATTTTTTATAATCTTTTTTATATAATTTTTTTTTTATTTACAATATAAAGTAACAAAATTTGCTTTGCATTTTGAGGTAATCACCGTAATCTACATTTTACTATTACTTCTATTTCTGTTTTTTTTTTTTTTTTTTTTTTTTTTTTTTTTTTTGTCAAGAAATTTTGAATCTGGACATGAAAATAAAAATAAAAATAAAAATAAAAATAAAATAAATCTGAATTAGATTAGAAATCTGTAGAGATTGAATCTAAAACAATTTTTATCAACATGCCAAGCTTTTTGAAGATGGAAATCTTTTCAGAACTATACAATAGATATATACACAATATATATATATATGCCAAATCTGAACCCCGCCCCTCTCTCTCTCTCTCTGAAATAGCAGTAGCTATTTCTTGTGCTACAATTGGCATAACTTTTGGCAAAGTTAAAAATTGTCAACCTTTTTAGCATTGCATTAGAGATGCTCTAATATTTTACAATCAACAAGTATGACCAATTTAGGGACAGACGGCCTAGTGGGGCAGCTGTCACTACTTTAAAAAAAATTATTTACAAAATTATCTATATATTTTGTTAAAATTTTAAAAATGCCTCTAATCAATTGTTAATACTTTTTTTGCCTCAAAATACTTGTCCATCTTTTCATTTTAGGATGTCTCATTCCAAATTTGGATGTACTATTATTACCGTATAACACTCGAAAATTATCATTTTAACTAAACAAGTGCACTAATTACGGAGCACTATTTTGTCTTTTAATAAGAACACATTTGAAATTTTACTCTTATCAATATAATAAAAAACTATTAAAACTTCAGTGTCATAGAAGTTGGATTCCCTAAGTAAGACATGTATTTTGGGACCGAAGGAGTAATACTCTTACTATTTATTCTCCTGTTGTTTAGACTCCAATCTCTCGTACAATTTTCTCAGCCCATCACTGATGACTAGGGCAACGGATAAATTATAACAATAAAAATATATTTCAATTTAATTTAATTTTATATAACAATAAAAATATAAAGGTAATTTTTTATAATAAAATTTATCCGTCGTAATTTAGAAGAGGATAAGTGTAATATGTTAAAACATAGAAAAAGTAAGTGTAACAAACAAAAATTAAAGAGGAGGTAAGTGTTTTTTTCACTTCAACAAAATGGTAAAGACCTCTAGCTACATAAATACTAGTAACGAAAAAAAAGTAAAAGGGCACTTAAAGGGGGTTAATTAATGAATGTTGTGATCTGATATCTGGACCACACAACTTTCTCCCCTATACACGTGGCACAACCACATTGTCCATTTGCAATCCAATCATATACTACTGCTACTACACAGTGTGTTCTTTTATTGGTGTGTCAGCTCATTCAAAACACAGAATTAATATGATTAATCGGAGCCGGACTGCACAGTCTCGGTCGTTGAACCGCTGGGTCGCACGAGTGTTTGCTGTGAGACCACGTCCAACAATTTAAAAGCTGATGTATCTTGTTGTACTACTAATTATTGGAAACCACTTTAAACAGGGGTATATATTTTCCTCTTTATTTTAATATTATTTTTCAACTATGGAAAGAATTTTTAATTTATTGATTGGTTATTAAGGTTATTTATGGTAAAGCAATTACAATTAATAATCTTGATGCATTTCCAGCATTACATTAAAACACTCATTTGTATAAAATATACATTGCAATTTTTTTTATCTCTACCAAATGTCACGTTACCAATGTAATTGTTGTGTATTTTACACAACCTTTTTATATAGCCAAATCAGTATATCTTCTCTCTTTTTTTCATTCCATTAACGAATCAACCATATGTTAAGTAGGTTTGTAAAAATTATGTTGGGTCAAGGCATGACACTGATTTGTTGTTATTAAGAGATATACTTTTACACAAAAGACATAAAACAACGGCTGGAACTAAAAATAAATAATTCAAAAATTTTGTGTAAACTTATTATGACATATCAGATTTATACAAAAAAATATATATACACAACGGTTGAATATGCAAAGTTTTTCTAGCCATTTCTGACCTTGTATTTTGAACCTCAATCACGAGTGGCACTTGAACTTTCTCCTAGTTAAGATAAAAGAATATATATATGTGTGTGTGTATATATATATAAAGAGCATCTCAATCCCATTGGAATATGAACTTTATAAATAGGCACATTTATTAGAATATAAACTTTATAAAGAGGCACATTTATGGTATGAACTTTATAAATAGTCACATTTATTAGAATATAAACTTTATATAGAGGCACATTTTTGAGATATTCATATTCCAATGGGATTGAGATGCTCTTTTCTCATGACAAGTAGTTAATTTAAGATTTGTGTGTGTGTGTGTGTATTAATGTCATGATCATGAGATAAATGAAATACAATAAACCTATATAAAAAAATAAAAATAAAAAAGGTGACAAAATATTGTTGTATGTGGGTCCTTGTGATAATTGAAGTGCTCAAATCCCTAAGGAAAAAAAAAAATCCAAAGGATATAAGTTAACCATAGAAATTGATTGGCCACCACGATTGAACATGAGCTAGCTTCCATTTATTTATTTCTTCCATCTTCTTTTGTTTTAATTTTAGGAAAGCTTTGTTTGGGTGATGAGAAAGCGTTAAGCAATGGAATCACAGAAGTGTTGGTCCTTGAAATAGATGTAGGAATTGTCTTATAATAAAAGTGGTTTCTGTAATTGGTAGCAAATCCAAAATACCCAGTGATATGTCTCCCAGGAATGGCAATTTCTACTGTTGCTGAAAGGACTGATGGGGTTGCTATGCAGTAGTTGAGTTTATGTGTAAACTTGCATGGCACCTTATTAATGTACCACCCGCACACACATACCCTTACCAACCGATCCTATATTTGTAAATACAATGATTGCATGACCATTGAGGTATCGGGAACGAGAATTAACGCTGTCTAAACATCGTCCACCCGTTAAAAAAACAAAAATAATAATTAAAAATATATATCTTCCAAGGGATGAGAAATTGTTATAAAATATTGCAATTGAGGAAACTTAAATACTTCATTAGTACCAAATTAAACTCCCTTGTCAGGTCTATATGATGTAATTGTTTATTTTTATAAGTCAATGCAAGATGGTTAAATTAATAATGTTATACCAAAAAAAGTTTTTTGACTTTTTAACTTAGACATTTATTTGGATACGATCAAAAATAGAGAGTTAGACCGGCCCGGGAAGTATAATGTTCCGTTTAATATGAATGAAAAAAAATTACCAAACAAAAAGTAGAATGCTCCGTTTGATATAAGTGAATTACTAAACAAACTCCCTTTGTCCCAAAAAGTATAATGCTCCATTTGATATGAGTGAACTACTAAACATACTCCCTTTGTTCCAAAAAAAAATGTCCGTTTTGGGGAGTATGAATTTTTAAGGAGACATGTGGACCATGTATTGTCCCCTAGAAAGTTACTAATTTGCCTTTTAAATTTTGAATATTCAAGTTTGAAATTTAAAAAAGTGAACATTTATTTTGGGACAGTCCAAAAAGGAAAAAGGGACATTTTTTTTTGGACAGTAGAAGTAGTAGTTAGTAAAATACTGTGAAAAAATGGGCATATTTTGTGAAATGTGATGAAATAAATAAAAGGTAGGAATTAATTCACTTTTTATTTAAAAATATTTATCGGCATAAAAAAATGGAAAAATAAGATATGTTGAGAATCTTGAGATATAATACTTATTTTTTATTTTTTTTATTTAAAAAATTTGATAGTCTGTAAAAAGTGTTTTAGAGATATGAGGATTCTAAATCTTTGAAGAATGGGTAGGAATTGATAGATTGGAGAACGTTGCAGTAGAATGGATTAAGATTGGAGAACGGTGAGCATGCTGTAGAACATTGTAATTAAATATGTATATATTTAGGTAAAGAATTTTTAAAAATTAAATCTTAATCATTGATTGTACTGCATGCTCACCGTCAATTGCAGAGGATGTCTATATATATATATAGGAGTTAAAAGAAATTCAGCCTTGCCAAAAATTTATATATATTTAGCTATATATTAAATCTTAATAATTGATTGTAATGTATGCTAATTGTTCGTTAAAGAAAAGAATACTTTTTACATACATATTATTTAAAACTATGGAGGAAAAAAGTCAACCATGTGAAGAAAATGAGGAGGAATATTATTGGGAGATGAAGATAATTTTAGAAACTTTTTGTGAAAACAATTTGAAGATGTTAAATAAATTTGCATGCATTCTTTTGTATGTGAATAAATTTGTCTACTTTCGATTTTACCAACTTTAAATGTTATTTCTCCAAGATATGTGAGTTTGAAAGTTCAAAACTGATTCTCAAATACAGAAATTTTTAAAATATAAAGAATATGATATTTGCACTAAGAAACAAAAAAAAAAACAAAAAAAAAAATTGAAAACTTTACACCTATAATAAAAATGTTTATTATAATGAGTGGGAATACGTACTTGGCTTTTAATGTTTAAATATGAACTTATCTAATTATGAATTTCAAACCATTTGTATTTCTTTTCTATAAAAATAGAAAACATGGTTTAGAACATCCAATCTAAACCACCTCTTGGGAAACTGTGATGATGGTAATGATGATGGAAATAATCTGAACTTTCAGTTTAGCTTTATTACTATTAATAAATTCATCATTTCATGTGACGTGCAAAAGTACAGTAATCTTTGCTCTATATATATATATATATAGATATATATTTCATTTTTTGGTCCTAACAAACCGTTTGGGCCTAAATGTCAACTTTTAGTCATCTCTAAATAAGAACATCTACTACCAATGCACAGCAATGGAGCAAAGTTTAGCTGAAGTAATTAAGCCAAGCTGAACTTAAGGTATATATTTGAACACAAACAAAAGCATTAGGTTAAAATTCGTATATCTTTAGGTGATTGAGGATATATATATATATATATATATATATATACACACACATAGTCACACTGAGATTGGGTTGTGACATTATATTTGTATTTTTTATTTAATTACTTCAGTTAAGTTTCCACTTGTGACATTTGTAGTAATAAACAAGCTTTTTAGAGTAGTAACTAGTCCTGAGAGTGAAGTATTGCTCACTTGGAAAACAACATTCCAAGTGTTTTGGTACCACAATTCCTACCATCTTTGGAAATCAAAAGAAAGTGGGTGTTTGGTTTCCTTAATAATTAATCTTGATTTTGATCTCCTGTTTCCAATTCCAGTATATAAAACTCAATTATATACCATATACTGTAACTTGATTTTGGAATCCATGGACCATATTTCACCTCCATTTTTATATTCTTAATTTTCATCACCTTAATTATTAACCATGACTTCTCCATTTTCGGTAAACAAGTTTTATATCCTCAAAAAAGTAATTTTATTTCCTGGACTATCTCTCTGTGCAATTTATATTTTTCTATTTTCAACATAAGCATCAAGAAGTGGTTAAGAAATCTACCAAAACTTTGTTACTAATTCAGGATATATATAATATATATACGTAGATGTAAGTATATGTAAGTGTATATATGTACACATATATATGCTATACGTTGTTTTCCAACCTCACATTTTCAATCCAAATCATCCAATAAGTTCCTATAGTGGACCATGATTGCATTCCTCAAATCTCACTCTGTTCGACAATTGACATATGAAAAAGAGAGAGGAAAACTTGGCTTCTTGGGTAATTAATTACCTTTTAGCACAAAGTTACAAATACCTTTCTTCAGCAATTATCTATAACAACCTTGTTCAAGATTTGCATGGCTTCACATGTCAATGGTAGAGACATGATGGCAATCAATGACACGTGAACTAAAATGAGTGATATGAGAGGTGACACTGCTGAGTGAATATCTGAAATTCCCGTAAAAAAAGTATTTTTGAAGGTCTCATTTCTAGTGGTAGTAAAAAATTGGAATCAACATTCTTGTGCTTTTCTATCTTAATATCAAATTGCACAATAGAGGTTCTCAGAACTTTGGTCCGGAGAACTTTTAGGTTGCATGGACATGTTAGAATTTACGTGGCCAACCTAATTTATATGAGAATAAGGCAAATATGGTGATGACGATGACATGCCAGAATTCATTTGATTCAGAGAAAGTTACATCGGGTAAAAGAACAATTATTAGAAGGATTGGGCACAATATAATATTACTTCTTTTAGCTAGATGATGAGGATCTTTCAGCTACTAGGGATTTGTTTTCTGGATTCTAGCTAACATTTTGTTTCTTTCTTTCGTTTTTGAGGGGTGTAATTTGTCTTCTTTCCAAATGTATTCATATACTTTCCAAATGTGTAAAGATTTTCAAATTTCATATTTGCCTAATTTTTTTTTATTAACCCGGGGTGTTTAGGATGGCATGAACCCTTAAGGCCTCTCAACAACCCAATTAATCCCCGAGGACCTAAAAAGACACCTCCTCACCCGGGCCGAATAAGTTACTGCAGGGGCAGTGGAAGATAGCCACTAAGAACACTCAGCGGGACTCGAACCCCAGACCTTGAGCTTGCTAAACTCCAAAATTCAGCGAATAAACCGTTGGCCATATCCAAAGTAGATTTCATACGTGCCTATTTGAATTGAGAGTATATATCAACCTTTGATGTGCCTATTTTCCTATGAGCTTTCAACCTTTGATGTACAGGATCTTACTCATTTGTGTGTTTTTTCTTCTCCATCTACAATTCCCCACTTTATTCCTTCCTGAATTTAGGATCCAACTTATTTGTGTGTGTGTGTGTGTGTGTTTTGTGTGTGTGTGTGTGTGTGTGTGTGTGTGTGTGATATGGCTCAAAGGAATGACATTGATTGATAAAATTGGCAAGGGAAATTGGAATAAGAGATGGGGGTACTTGACGGCAAACCAATAGAAAGGACATTCAAATCCCTAATCTTCAATTTAGAATTGATATCAAATAGAAGTATATCCTTATCCAGCCAAGCAAATTTTTTTTACTTTGGAAATGATCAGATATTCCTATCGATTTTTTTGTAGAATGATTGGATCTTTGAAGTGAAATGTCCTTTAATAATTACCAATGCATTGTAAGAACAAAGTAAAAGTTACACTAGGATACCTTCTTTTGGAGGCCATCACTTCTTTGACAGGTTTATTATTATTTGTATTGTAATGCATGTGGACTGGCACACAAAACTTGAAAATTTATCTCTTGAAATTGACATCTGCAAATTTTTATCAAGATGTCCATCACAAAAATTATTTGATTAATTTCCTTTTCTTTTCCTTTTTTAAGGAAGGGTAAAGTCATATAATTATAATGTTACAAGTGGAGCTTATTTCACATTAAATTTGGATGAAAATTAAAATATGTATAAATGGGTGGGTATGTAGTACTATCCAACAGCTTAAGTTTTTGGTTAAATGGACAAGTGTTCACCCGTTATAGTTGGTATCAGAGTCAGACACAATCCTTGATTTGGTATCAGGGCAAGCTCCCGACCTAGAAGCGTCCAGGTCTTCTTCCCAGGTAAGCAGAGTGGCTCCTGGTTAGTCAGAGTGACCCGACCGTAACAATTCGGATGACGGTATATTTAGCATTGTGAATTTGTGGTAGTTGTTTGTCATTACTAAAAAATAAAAATAACAAATAAATAAAATTGTAAAGCAAGCAAGAAAATATAAACAAAAGGCATGACCCCAAAAAACAAGCTGCAAGCAAGCCTGCAGAAGCAAAGGCCAAAGGACTAACACCAGCAACAAACTGAAAAGGCACAACAAAAAGCCTTAGAAGAAGGAAACTTATAGCAGACAACTTATAAGCTGTCATTCAAGAATCTATGTTGCTAGTTTGGGGGATTCCTTGAACTGAACAAAGGCTAATGTAAGCCTGTTAGTGTCCCAGATGAGTTAGTTGTAGGTGGTCTCAACTATAATTCATAGGAGGATTGGGATTTCACTATTTGATCGAAGCGAGATCGAGCGTTTTAAAATGGCTTCTAGAAGTAGAATTTTTCCTTGACAGTCAAGACAGAAAGCAAACATCAATAAATCGTAATCAATTTTTTAGTCACTCTTTCACTTAAAATCTATTTTAAGAGGATTGGGATTCCACTATCTAACCATACGAAACGAGACCGAGCGTTTTTTAAATGGCTTCTAAAAGTAAAACAATTCCTTAATAAGTCTCAATTCGTTTCTTAAGCACTCTTTAACTTTCATCTCTACTATAATCTATCCTGAGAAGATTCGGATCCCACACTCTATGACTATATGAAGCGAGATTGAGCGTTGTTAAAATGGCTTCTAAAAGTTGAACTATTCCTTAATCTCTAAAATAGAAAGTGAAGATTAGCAAGCCTCGGTCCATTTCTTAGTCACTCTTTCACTTTCATCTCTACTATAACCTAGTATAGGAGTTCACTTTCATCTCTACTATAACCTAGTATAGGAGGATTTAGATCCAACTCCTTGATTATATGAAGCAAGACCGAACATTGTTAAAAGAGCTTATAAAAATTGTTAAAAGAGCTTCTAAAAGTTGAACCATTCCTTCTATTTTATAATAATTAAGTATCCTATTTTTTCTTTTCGAAAAATCCCAAAACCCAATTAATGATAAGAATTGCTCAAAATTTATTTAGCTATCTTCCATGTTAAATGTCCTCGATAATTGAACAAAGTAACTGAAATATGAGCTCACCAACATTTTTTTTTTTTTTTTGGTCCCGAGCCTAAGAAACTTTAATTATCAATTTTTCCACACCATTTTCTCAAGTGCCACAATTCATGTAAAGAGTTTTTACACACACACACACATATATATATATATATAATTCGAAAAGGAAAAAAGTGAGGTGTCAATATGGTATGAATAGTGCATTTGAGTCATTGTCACTCTTTTAGGGTCTGGTCATTCTGGCTCTATCAAATTAAGAAATGGCCTGTGGGCCTAAGAAGATGTGCATTTCGACATCCAATTCTTCTTTTCTCTGAACTGAACTGCAGCTAAGTCTACAATTCTTCCTCCATTTCATACAATTATTTCAAAAAAAGAAAAAATTTCGACCACCCTTTATATCTTCTTGAAGATTTCTCGCTGAGTGTAATGTTGTTATATTGGCAAACATATATACAGAGGATATATGATGTGAGTCATATCACAAAATTTTGTGTGTAACGTTGTTATATTGGCAAATATATACGTGATATGTGTTTGGAACTTTACTTGAGTGTTATATCGTATTCAACGAATTTCAATTTTTGAATGATAAGGCTATCACTATGAGAATATTTTTTTCTTACCTTTAGGAATGCTACCAATTAAGCCAGATTGGTAGAAAAGAAAAGGAAAAAAAAAATTTTAAAAAAATGGAGGGATATAGCTTTTCTTATAAAATTTTGAAAATGAAAGAAAGGAAATAGAGTGGAATGATTTGAAAGGATACATTAAAACATTATTAGATGGTTTTGTTATCCTCCCAAAAGATGGAGCAAAGGGAAGGATTAAACTTTTTTAACACCAAATTTATCCTTATTTTTATAAAAGACAAACTCTATAAAAAAAAAAATATGATATAATAAAATAATTTTTTTTTTTCTTTTCCCAACTATGATCGAACTTATTCTTCACTGTAATCATGAGTGCTGACATTTTTAACTTAACATCAAGATTAATGGTAAGAAATGAGATATTAATTGAATATGGTGTATCAAAATTTGAGTCTATCTTCACTGAACGTTGAGACTATAGGGCATGTGCCATGCATGTTTGGGACCAAGTTGGTTTCAACCTAAAAAAAAATATTTTCCTGACATGACGGAGACCGTCAATGTCTTAAATTATACATTTATAATTATATCAATCATATACGATGGAATCAAATGGTGACCTATTTCAACTCTGAAAAATATATATACTACTGTTGATACCTTTTTTTAGTAAATTTTGTATTAATGATATGGCAATTAATTTGGATATAAATTGACACGCGGAAAAAGTTACAAAACTACATTCAGAGGCAAAAGAGATTGAACCATTTAAATTATTTAATGGATAGGGATTATAATTTTAGTATTTATCTTTTATTTGATGTAAGTTATATATTTATGTTTATCTTTAGGATTAGTTTATTTTAAACTTATAGTTAGTTGGGTTATCTATAGGATTAGTTTATTTTGAATTTATTGTTAGTTGTGATAGAGTTGTAATGTAACTAAAATGTTTTATGTGTAGGATTTTGTTAATATTTTATTCTATAAATAATCAAGGAGGCATGCTAAGATAAAGGTCCAGCACCCTCAAAATCATTTTATTATTATTGTTACTTTTTCAAGCACTTTCCCCAAATAGCATATCCTTGCTATCTCTATCTCTCTCTCTTTCTATTTCAGTCTCGTTCTATTTCTCTCCCTATATCTCTGTCTCTCTATCTCTTCTCCTTATCACTTTCTATATCTATATTTTCTCCCCTTTCTAGTCTCATATTATTACTATATATTATTCACTGATAAAATCCTTTTAATTAAGGCAATTCTACTTCAAAGATGAGTTATATTTGTTCTCTTTCTCCTCGCATCGCCTGATAGTCAATATTCTCAAAAAGACTGCAGTTGACAACTTACACTCAAACCATATAATTGGTTTTAGCACGCCCACACTACATCAATTCAGAATCGGATCTAAAGAGCCGATTTCAGCATCAACATTTTTGGTACGCCCGATGGGACCCCCACTAGGTGAGTGATTTATCCTAAAATATGCAGTCAGCTTCTCAACAGACATACAAATATTCTGATCAGTAAAATCAGTCGGTGTACCAATATTCTAATCAGCTATATGGTTGGCTAAACAATTATCAGCAACCAGTCGCTGATTATTGGCATGTTCCAGCAGGTGATTATCGGCATATTCCAGCAATCGATTATGGCATGTTCCAACAGCCGCCGATTATCAGCATGTTCCAACAACTGATTATCGGCATGTTCCAGTCGCCGATTATCGGCATGTTCCAATAGCAACCGATTATCGGCATGTTCCAGCAATCGATTATCGCCATGTTCCAACAGCCACCGATTATTGGCATGTTCTAGCAGCCGATAATCGGCATGACCGATTATCGGCATGTTCCAGTAACCGATTATCGGCATGTTCCAATAGCCGCCGATTATAAGTACGTTCCAGTAGCCGATTATCGGCATGTTCCAGCAGCCGATTATCGGCAGATGGTAAATCAACAAATGGAAGAAATAAGATCCCAACTAAATCTCCAAATGGGAGAATTTAAGGAGGCATTTGCCAATTATCGGCAAGAGAATCAGGAGATTAAAGCAATGATGGTTCAGGTTTTAGCCCTAATCCAGGCCGAAGTAGTTTAACAAGGTCCACCAGAACTACCAGCAGCTGCCGAGGGGCATGTGATTGCAAACCCCCAACAAAAGTTAGTTAATTCATACCCTCTACTTCAGCCAGCTAATTATAGTGAGGTCATGTTAGCCAATCAATGAATTTTTGGGCGTAATACAGTCCTGCCGATTGAGCTGAATGTAAAATTGGCTGAGGCAAAATCAGCTGAAAGGAAATCAGCTGAGAAAACTCCTTGTTGGCACAATTTCATTCATCTAATATAACTAATAGGCAGGTCAGCTAGAATGACGCTTCACAATAATTTAATTTCTGCAGATCATAGTCATGATTTGCTAGCGAAGTTGGAAAATGCATGGAGGGCAAGTCCTTCATTGGTTAGGCTGACAATATCGGTAAACTGTCTGAAAATCTAGGAAAAAAGCTAAATCGGCAAATTTGGCTAATATGAAATAAAGGTCATCTTAGAGGTGATTCAGAAGAAATAAAGCTTTGGAGCTCGTTGACTTGCAATCTGATTCCAAGTGACTAGCGCAACCTTTGTTCAAAATTTCCTTCCAATGTACTTTAAATTTCAAATATCTTATCGGTTTGAGCGGCCGACAGTCGATAAGACATTTAAAATTGGAGGGCATTGTTGACACCATTTTTGGTAAATTTTGTATTAATGACATGGCAACCAATTTAGGTATAAATTGACACGTGGAAAAGGTTACAAAAGATACATTCAGAGGCAAAAGAGATTGAACCATTTGAATTATTTAATGGATAGGGATTATAATTTTAGTATTTATCTTTTATTTGATGTAAGTTATATATTTATGTTTATCTTTAGAATTAGTTTATTTTAAACTTATAGTTAGTTGGGTTATCTATAGGATTAGTTTATTTTGAATTTATAGTTAGTTGTGATAGAGTTGTAATGTAACTAGAATGCTTATGTGTAGGATTTTTTGTTAACATTTTATTCTATAAATAATCAAGGAGGCATGCTGAGATAGAGGTCCTACACCCTCAGAATCATTTTATTATTATTGTTACTTTCTCAAATATTTTCCCTAAATAGCATCATTGCTATCTCTATCTCTCTCCCTCTCTATTTCAGTCTCGTTCTATTTCTCTCCCTATATCTTTGTCTCTTTATCTCTTCTCCCTATCACTTTATATATCTATATTTTCTCCCCTTTCTATTCTCATATTATTATTATATATTATTCACTGATAAAGTCCTTTTAATTAAGGTAATTCGAACTCAAAGAGGAGTTATATTTATTCTCTTTCTCCTCGCATCACCTGATAATCAATATTCTCAAAGAGACTGCAGTTGACAACTCAAACTCGAACCATACAACTGGTTCTGGCACGCCCGTATCACATCAATTTAAGATCAAATCTAAGGAGCCGATTTTAGCGTCAACAACTAGGACATAGAAGGAGAAAATGACAATTCATGATGAAAATAACTACATTTTTTAAATGATAAATGGCTAACTATTTTAGAAGAGAAAGAAAGAGAGAAAATTGCAGGGGGACCATTTTCTAACTGTAGTTAGTCGGATTGCTAGCAGACAGGGGGAAGCCACTTATTGCAAGTTCTATAGGGCCAATTTATTGTTACTTTGCTACAAGGGTTAGTTGATATATTAATATTCAGTCCTTAGTAATTTAAAAGTTGGGCTGCTTATTTATCAGCCCAATTTGAACACATTGGGTTAATTTTTCTTACTAAATAATAAAAGTAACGTAACCCGCCCCGCAAGTAAACGAAGTTCGAGGGGCGAAGTCGGTACATTGTCTACAGGAGTAGGGACAGAAATGGCATACCAATTACAAACCCGCCCCGGAATAAGGGTGGAGTTGAACCCTACTCAGAGAACGGGAATAGCAAACCGCCTTTAATTTTGAGTCTCAAAATCTGTTTGGTTGGAAATTTTTCTAGCAATGTAGTTTACGCGACCTCCATACTACCAACAATTATTTGGGGGTTCAAAACTTTGATCATGTGAATGTACTTTGGTTTCAGTTGGATTAGATAAGAAAATTACAACAAAATCAAAATTTGAAATTCATACGAATTTGTATTTCATACTCTAGATTTGAGTATCTTGATACATTATACAAAGAAAAAGGGACATGATAAATCTATAAGCCAGATTTTAACCAGTCAGTCAATTGATGAAAGAAACATATTTTTTTCATTTTGATTTTTGATTTTCAAATATAGCTATAGGAAGCACCAAGAAAAACTTTAAAATTTCATTCCTAGCTTATTTCAAGTGCCATTGTCTTTCTTGATCCACTGCTTGACTGGTTTTCTTGAGTTTCGTACTCTGTGTTTCCTCATGCCCGAGTTTCTCTGCCCACTGGTGCTAGGCCTATTCATGGAACCGCTTAAATTTGTTCCGGAGTTCACTGCTAGATCTTGGTCTTGCTCCGTGGCTTCTTTGTCCGACACAGTTGTGGGAGGTGCAATTGGCTGGGGAAGAAACATACCCGGCAACAATACTTCATTTCTTTTGGGTTCAATTAAGCCACTGTTCTCTTGCTGTATTTTTAATATGGCCTCAAATTTCTGTCTTCTAATGTTCTCTGAATCACATTGAAGCAGCCTGTCGTCATCATTGACATCGGTTCCATTGGAACTCTAGAAAACCAAAATGAAAAATGTTATTAGCATCAATAAATATAGTTTAATTTTTTATTTAAAAAAAAAAAATCCTTGGTATCTGAAATATTTACGTAACAAATTTTGAGAAGTAACAAACTCGATATGGGTGGCGTGGGGAAGGGAGGGATTCCTTTCTACTTGTAGGTGTCACATAGTGCCTGTAATACCCCTAATTTTAAAAAGGATTGGTATTTAATTTATTATTTAAGTGCATTTTATTTGATTATGTGTCATTATTTTTTTTATTAAGTGCTTAATTATTTTCTTTTGTGGTGATTTAATTTATTTAAATGATATTTATTTTTAGTTATTTGATTGGAATTACTTGTTAGTGTTTTAATTATTTAATTGGCATTAATGGTTTAAGTGTAATTGATTTAGTTATTTGATTGGAATTACTTATTAGTATTTTAATTATTTAATTGGAATTAATGGTTTAAGTGTAATTGGTTTAATTATTCTATGTGTGTCTTATTTTATGTGTGTCTTATTTGGTTTAATTGGGTTTACTAATTATTATTTTGTTCAATTAGATTATTTATTAAGTATTTAATGGTGAATAGGGTAATTAGGTAAATACATCTAACAAGGGTTTTAATTACAGTATAAATTAGGGTTTTATATTATAGCCGTCGTAGGTTTCTACGTTAATTGGATGGGCCGGTTAGGATTATGTGTTGGATTTAAATGAACCTAGGGTTTAGGAAAACTCTATAAGTATAAGGTAGACGTCTGTGTAGGGTTTTTTTAAACAAAGCACACGTTTTGTGGAAGTGGGAAGGAAAAACACAGTTTTTCAAATTCTGCCAAGGTTTGATCAAAGCTCTGATCCCGCTTCGTCCGTGGTCCGATCGAGCTGAATTTTGGAGGAGAGGTTCACGACTCAGTGATGCACAATCTGAACGGTAGAGATCAGAGTTTGACCTCGGGAACAGTGATTCGTACTCATGAATAGTAACTGGGTCGCACAGGTTTATTTTCCATTCTGCCCAGATTTCATCAAACATCCGATCCCGCTTCGTCCGTTGTCCGATCGGGCTGAAATTTGGAGGATAGGTTCATGAATCAGTGTCGCACAATCTGAACTGTGAAGATCAGATTTTGAGTTCGGGAATAGTGTTTCGTACCCCTGAACAGTAACCGGGTTTTGGAACTCGCCGGGATTTTTTAAGAAAACGATGTTGAAACTTTGAACAAAAGTTTCTGAGGCAAGATTCTATCCTTACTCTTTCCCTTAGGCTTCATACTCTTTGCACTCTTAAATGATTCCAGGATTAATGAAGATTAAACCAAACTAAAATGATATCTGTTTTGCTATGAAACTGGTAGTTACAGTAGTGTTGTATGCTTGTTCAACCTTGACTAAGCATGTTTGTGGATGCATTGTGGTTCTGTGGTTCACGTTTTTCCTTACCACTGCTAGTATAAATTATTGGAAGGATGGGTCTAGATGATAGCTATCTTAACTTCTGTAATAGCAACTGTTGGAACTTAAATACTAGGAGGATTTGAGTTTAACACTAGATCGGTTTTGTGGAACACTATAATTTGAGCATGTCTACATACATACTGTGAATATTGTTTTGATGCTTACATTATCACAGTTAGTATCAACTGTGGAGGTTAAGATTTTGTGATATATACCCTACATATCTATATGTCATTTGTAAGGTGTTAAATGGAAGTTTTAATTAATTCTGTCTTTATATCAGACTAAAGGGAACAACTTCAATTGGGCATGTATATGTTGTTATTGTGACCCTGTTTATCAATGCTTATTTTATCACTGCTAACATTGAATGTTGGATGTTGGAATTTAGTTGATATATACTTGATTTATTGGTATTATTGACTACTGGAGGATTGGAAAGTAGGCACCGGTATGGGACGGTGGCATACTAAGGATGGGTTTGGTTTTTAAAACAATACCATTACCCACCTACTTGGAATAAGGATGGGATTAACTAAAAGTTAAGTCCCGTGGATTTGTATTGTCATGGCAACTACTTGTTGAGCGGCAATACCAGGGATTTTGGATGAATTTTATATATGTACTGTTATGGTGTCTCGGTATGAGCTTGAGCCTCAGGACCGATGTCTAGGGAGCGTATATGCATCGGGATGTGTAGCTGGCTACGATGGTTGGAGGTGTACCCTGTTTAGGTATAGGTACATATGCCCACTTCGTGTGCGTTTTAGCATGTTACCTCTATTCAGGTTGAGACCGGTCTGTAGTCCAGTGAGAGTCCTTTAGTGTGACTATATATATATTTACGGACTATCAGCTATTGTTGAATTGTTTAGGATGTACATGCGTATCGGGCCTCTGTTTGGATTGTAGTAGTATAGAACTTGCGCGTGGGCCTGACCCACTTCTATTTTTCAGGTACACGACAGTTCCAGGCTTAGACGTGTTCGTGCTGAGCAGAGGTCTCCATTCACTATCCGACGATGTAGGGCTCTCTCTATAGTTTTATTTCTGGACGTTTATTACAGTTGTTCTATCTTCCGTTTGGATGTTTAATAGGGGTCCACTAGAGATGGATTCCCAAGTTGTAAACTAATGGAGTTTTGGAGTTTGGGTTTGATGGATTTTAATAATTATTATATTTTGCGGATTCTATTTTTAGTTCCTTCCAGCTTTAATTTCATTTCTTAATTTATCTTGTATTCCGTGTTCATTATAAAATATTAATTATTTGATATTCCTTCGGGTTTGGGCCTGGGCCTGATCAACCCGTGTCTCGGATCCGAGGGGTATTACAGTTGGTATCAGAGCACTCCAGGTTCAAGTGTCTCTAGGATGTTTTCGTATTAAGTCTTCCGCGTAGCATTTTCTCTTGAATAGAGCTTAAGTTAGGATTCATTGTATTCCTTATGGTTCGTATAGAAAGGGTACTGACGTCTGTCTTTTCGTGTTAACAGATGGTTAACGCTAGAAATGGACCGAACATGCAAGGAACTAGGAAGGAAAGGAGAACGGCACGTAGGCAACAATATCTCCTACGGCGTCAGCAAATGGAGGAAGAGCAGCAAAGACTTGGGTTTCAAGATGACATGGATCAGTTTCAGGAGGAACAGGAAAATGTTCAACAGACTCTGGACCAGGTCAGAGATCCAGAGATTCCTCCTCACCTCAATGACCTCGTTGCTCGGGCTATAGAGGCTGGAGTAACAGCTGCACTTTGGAATCAGCCTCAGGTACAGCCGGCACCTGTACCAGCACCAGTGGTTCAGACGGATTCTTGGGGAAAGGCTAGGAGCTCTTTCACAAAGGGGAGTCCACCTGTGTTCTCAGGCTCAACCGATGCGAGAGCAGCTCACCAGTGGAAACAGGACATTGAGCGTCATCTTCGTTTGGTTCAGTGCACGGAGGTTCAGAAGCAGATACTTGCTACTTTCAAGCTAGTTGGGGATGCACTACAGTGGTGGGAGTCAGTTACCACCTCAGAGGAGAGGATGACATTGTCTTATGAGGAGTTCAGTGCTCGCTTTGATGAGAAATATTTTCCCTATGCAGTCAGGGCAGCTATGAAGACCGAGTTTCTAAGTCTGCAGCAGGGAAACATGACAGTGGCGGAGTATGAGCAGCAGTTCACACGCTTGTCTCTCTTTGCACCGGAGGAGGTGGATACAGAGGAGAAGAAGCGCAACAGTTTTGTCAAGGGACTGATGTGGTCTATCAAGAGAGCTATTACAGGTAGTCCAGCCTATACTACCAATGCTCAGGTGGTAGACGCAGCTCTACAACAGTATCAGTTGACTGTGGATATCAAACAGGCTCGTGGTGAGAAGCGGGGAGATAAAGACTCTATTAATCAGTCAGCTGAAAAGGGGAATGGCAATGGTCACCAGCAGAATGACAAAGGCAAGTTCCAAGAACAACAGCCTTGGAATAAGCACAAAGGTGGTTCAGATGCTCACCGGAATGGGACACCTACTCAGAGGCAACAGAATGGGGGACCACAGGCAGGACAGGGTCAGCCACAGGCTAACAGACAGAGGAGGCCATTTGGTACTTTCCAGGGTAGTTGTTACACTTGTGGAGAGTATGGTCATACCACCAGGCAGTGTCCTAAAGCATGACAAGGACAAGGACAGAGACAGTATATGCAGCAGGGACAGAGGGCGCCAGTGCCTCTACCAGCTCCACAGGTTCCACGGATTCAGGGACAGACACATCTGGCTTTACTGGCACCGCCGCAGACTCAGGGACAGGCACCACAGTAGTTGCACTATGGCAGGGTGTATAACCCCATAACACAGGATGTTCAGGCACCTCAGACTATTGAGGGTAAGTTTCTAATTCATGGTTTGCATGGACGTGTTTTATTTGATACGGGTGCTACACACTCATTTGTAGTTAGGACTTTTGTTGCTTTGTCTGGGATGAGGATGAGGGTATGCACTAGACCTTAGGGTATTTCTACACCATTGGGTGATACAGCTATTATACATGAGAGTGATGGGCCTGTGACACTAGATATTGGCAGACTCAGATTTCTAACCAATTTATTGGTCCTGGACATGCACACTTATGATGTGATACTTGGGATGGATTGGTTGTCTCACTACTATGCCCAAGTTGTTTGTTTTGATAGATCTATTATTTTTACCATACCTGGTCAGGATATGTATATAGTAGCTATGCCACGTTCTAAAGGGGGCGGTAGCACCTATTTATTCCATGTGGAGGAGGAAAATGAGGAGGGGATTACTGTGTCATTGGATAACATACCGATTGTACAGGATTTCCCGGATGTATTTCAGGAGATTCCAGGGTTGCCACCTAGTCGCGAGATCGATTTTGTGATAGACTTAGCTCCAGGCACTGCGCCTATTGCTAGGGTACCCTATAGGATGGCACCGGTAGAGATAAGAGAGCTGAGGGATCAGATTCAACAGTTACTCAGCCAGGGTTTTATTCGTAGGAGTACATCACTTTGGGGAGCACCGGTTCTGTTTGTAAAGAAGAAGGATGGTTCGCTTCGTCTGTGTATAGATTACAGGGAGTTGAACAAGGTTACGATTCGTAACAATCATTTGCCCAGGATTGATGACTTGTTTGATCAGTTAAGGGGAGCCACATATTTCTCCAAGATTGATTTGCGTTCTAGGTATCATCAGCTGAGGTCAGGGAGCAGGATGTTCCTAAGACAACATTTCTCACGCGATATGGTTCTTATGAGTTTCGAGTTATGCCGTTTGGGACGACTAATGCACCTGTAGTATTCATGGACTTAATGAATAGAGTCTTCCGGGCTTATTTGGATCAGTTTGTTATTGTCTTTATTGATGACATCTTGATCTATTCTCGGTCGGAGGACGATCATGCTAGACATCTTCGCATAATCTTGCAGACACTTCGTGAGCACCAGTTATATGCCAAGTTCGAGAAGTGTGAATTTTGGCAGCGGGAGGTGAAATTTCTGGGTCACATGGTGTCAGAAAAGGGGATAGCAGTGGATCCGGCCAAGGTTTCAGCGGTGGTTGAGTGGGGACAGCCTACATCACCTACTGAGATTCGGAGTTTTCTCGGTCTGACAGGATATTACAGGAGATTCATCCAGGGTTTCTCCAAGATAGCAGGACCACTCACTCATCTGACCAAGAAGGGTGTACAGTTCGTGTGAGATGAACACTGTCAGCAAGCTTTTGATGAGCTGAAAAGGAAGCTAACTTCTGCACCTGTTCTGGCTACTCCGCAGAGCAGGATAGAGTATCTTGTTTACACGGATGCTTCGTTGCAGGGTCTTGGATGTGTATTGATGCAGGAGGAGCGACCGATTTCTTATGGATATCGGAAACTTAAGCCTCATGAGCTTAATTATCCAACACATGATTTGGAGTTGGCAGCAGTGGTCTTTGCCTTGCGTATTTGGAGGCATTATCTGTTGGGTGAGTCCTTCAGATTATTCAGTGATCACAAGAGTCTGCAGTACTTGTTCACTCAGCGGGAGCTAAATATGAGACAGCGCAGGTGGTTGGAGTTTGTAAAAGACTATCATTTTTCTATACAGTACCATCCAGGGAAAGCGAATGTAGTGGCGGATGCACTCAGTCGCCGACCTGTTGGTAGTTTTTCTGCTCTATTCACTACTGAGTGGAATGCTTTAAAGAGTGTGGATGAGTTATCGGATGCTTTTATGGCTTGCATGGTGGTTACACCTTCCATCATTCGCAAGGTTTTACAAGCACAACTCACCGATCAGCAGTGTGTCGACAAGGTCGCAGAGATAGCTTCCAGAGAGGTTCCATTCTACTATGTTGGGGCTGATGGAGGTTTAAGGTACAAAAGACGGTTAGTGGTACCTTCTGCTGATAATTTGAGGAAGGATGTGATGACTGAGACTCATCACTCTGAGTTCTCTATTCATCCAGGAGGCGATAAGATGTATCAAGATATGAAGCGGCAGTTTTGGTGGGCAGGTATGAAGAGGGACATTGCTCTTTTTGTTTCTCAATGTAGTACTTGTCAGATGGTTAAGATTGATCATCAGAGGCCGCCAGGAGCTCTACAGCCACTACCAATTTCGGAGTGGAAATGGGAGAGCATATCTATGGATTTTGTGGAAGGGTTGCCAAATTCTTTCAAGGGGCATAATTCCATATGGGTCATTGTGGATAGGTTGACCAAGTCAGCTCATTTCTTGCCTATTTGCACTGATTACACTTCGGAGCAGTTGGCGAGGCTTTATATTTCAGAAATTGTGAAGCTACATGGCATTCCATTGTCTATTATATCGGACAGGGATTCGAGCTTTGTATCTGGATTTTGGAAGAGTTTTCAGCAGACTTTAGGTACGGAGTTACACCTTAGTACTGCTTATCATCCTCAGACTACGGACAGACTGAGAGGGTGAATCAGATTATGGAAGATATGCTTCGGTCGTGTGTTCTGGATTTCAAGGGCCACTGGGAGGAATATTTGCCACTTGTGGAGTTTGCTTATAACAATAGTTTCCAGAAGACTCTTGGTATGGCACCATTTGAGGCATTGTACGGTCGACCGTGTCGGTCACCTGTTTGTTGGATGGAGGTTGGAGAGAATCGATTCTTAGGTCCTGAGTTCATCAAGGATACCTCTGAAAAGATTGCTCTTATTCGAGATCGCATGCGTACTGCCCAAAGTAAGCAGAAGAGCTATGCTGATCGTCATACTCGGGCTTTGGAGTTTTAGGTTGGGGATCAGGTTCTACTCAAAGTGTCTCCTATGAAGGGTGTTATGCGCTTTGGGAAGAAAGGGAAGTTGTCACCGCGATTTGTTGGTCCATTCATGATTACGGATCGCATTGGAGCTGTTGCTTATCGGTTGGCACTTCCAGATACTTTGGATCGCGTCCACAACGTGTTTCATGTTTCCATGTTGCGAAAATTTCTTCGAGATGAGGATCGGTATCAGCATATCGATGTTGGGGAGATTGCGTTGCAGCCGGATGCAACTTATTTAGAGCCACCGTGTTGTATTATCGACCGACGAGATCAGATTCTTCGTAATAAGGTTATTCCTTTGGTTCATATTCAGTGGAGTCATCACAATGAGTCTGAGTCCACTTGGGAACAAGAGGATGTCATTCGCTCACGGTTTCCTGAAATCTTGGAAAAAGGTAAGAGTGAATTCCGAGGACGGAATTCCTTTTGTTAGGGGGGAAGAATGTAATACCCCTAATTTAAAAAGGATATTCCTGATATTTAATGGTATTTAATTTATTATTTAAGTGCATTTTATTTGATTATGTGTCATTATTTTTTTTATTAGGTGCTTAATTGTTTTCTTTTGTGGTGATTTAATTTATTTAAATGATATTTATTTTTAGTTATTTGATTGGAATTACTTGTTAGTGTTTTAATTATTTAATTGGCATTAATGGTTTAAGTGTAATTGATTTAGTTATTTGATTGGAATTACTTATTAGTGTTTTAATTATTTAATTGGCATTAATGGTTTAAGTGTAATTGGTTTAATTATTCTATGTGTGTCTTATTTTATGTGTGTCTTATTTGGTTTAATTGGGTTTACTAATTATTATTTTGTTCAATTAGATTATTTATTAAGTATTTAATAGTGAATAGGGTAATTAGGTAAATACATCTAACTAGGGTTTTAATTACAGTATAAATTAGGGTTTTATATTATAGCCGTCGTAAGTTTCTACGTTAATTGGATGGGCCGGTTAGGATTGTGTATTGGACTTAAATGAACCTAGGGTTTAGGAAAACTCTATAAGTATAAGGTAGACGTCTGTGTAGGGTTTTTTTAAACAAAGCACACGTTTTGTGGAAGTGGAGAAGGAAAAACGCAGTTTTTCACATTCTGCCAAGGTTTGATCAAAGCTCCGATCCCGCTTCGTCTGTGATCCGATCGAGCTGAATTTTAAAGGAGAGGTTCACAACTCAGTGACGCACAATCTGAACGGTAGAGATCAGAGTTTGACCTCGGGAACAGTGATTCGTACTCGTGAACAGTAACTGGGTCGCACAGGTTTTTTTTCCATTCTGCCCAAATTTCATCAAACATCCGATCCCACTATCCGTGGTCCGATCGAGCTGAAATTTGGAAGATAGGTTCATGACTCAGTGTCGCACAATCTGAACGGTGGAGATCAGATTTTGAGTTCAGGAATAGTGTTTCATACCCCTGAACAGTAACCGAGTTTTCGAACTCGCCGGGATTTTTTAAGAAGACGACGTTGAAACTTTAAACAAAAGTTTCTGAGGCAAGATTCTATCCTTACTCTTTCCCTTAGGCTTCATACTCTTTGCACTCTTAAATGATTCCAGGATTAATGAAGATTAAACCAAACTAAAATGATATCTGTTTTGCTATGAAACTGGTAGTTACAGTAGTGTTGTATGCTTGTTCAACCTTGACTAAGCATGTTTGTGGATGCATTGTGGTTCTGTGGTTCACGTTTTTCCTTACCACTGCTAGTATAAATTATTGGAAGGATTGGTCTAGATGATAGCTATCTTAACTTCTATAATAGCAACTGTTGAAACTTAAATACTAGGAGGATTTGAGTTTAACACTAGATCGGTTTTGTGGAACACTATAATTTGAGCATGTCTACATACATACTGTGAATATTGTTTTGATGCTTACATTATCACAGTTAGTATCAACTGTGGAGGTTAGGATTTTGTGATACATACCCTACATATCCGTATGTCATTTGTAAGGTGTTAAATGGAAGTTTTAGTTAATTCTGTCTTTATATCAGACTAAAGGGAACAACTTAAATTGGGTATGTATATGTTGTTGTTGTGACCCTGTTTATCAATGCTTATTTTATCACTGCTAACATTGAATGTTGGATGTTGGAATTTAGTTGATATATACTTGATTTATTGGTATTATTGACTACTGGAGGATTGGAAAGTAGGCACCGGTATGGGACGGTGGCATACTAAGGATGGGTTTGGTTTTTAAAACAATACCATTACCCACCTACTTGGAATAAGGATGGGATTAACTAAAAGTTAAGTCCCGTGGATTTGTATTGTCATGGCAACTACTTGTTGAGCGGCAATACCAGGGATTTTGGATGGATTTTATATATGTACTGTTATGGTGCCTCGGTATGAGCTTGAGCCTCAGGACCGATGGCTAGGGAGCGTATATGCATCGGGATGTGTAGCTGGCTACGATGGTTGGAGGTGTACCCTGTTTAGGTATAGGTACATATGCCCACTTCGTGTGCGTTTTAGCATGTTACCTCTATTCAGGTTGAGACCGGTCTGTAGTCCAGTGAGAGTCCTTTAGTGTGACTATATATATATTTACGGACTATCAGCTATTGTTGAATTGTTTAGGATGTACATGCGTATCGGGCCTCTGTTTGGATTGTAGTAGTATAGAACTTGCGCGTGGGCCTGACCCACTTCTATTTTTCAGGTACACGACAGTTCCAGGCTTAGACGTGTTCGTGCTGAGCAGAGGTCTCTATTCACTATCCGACGATGTAGGGCTCTCTCTATAGTTTTATTTCTTGACGTTTATTACAGTTATTCTATCTTCCGTTTGGATGTTTAATAGGGGTCCACTAGAGATGGATTCCCAAGTTGTAAACTGATGGAGTTTTGGAGTTTGGGTTTGATGGATTTTAATAATTATTATATTTTGCGGATTCTATTTTTAGTTCCTTCCAGCTTTAATTTCATTACATAATTTATCTTGTATTCCGTGTTCATTATAAAATATTAATTGTTTGATATTCCCTCGGGTTTGGGCCTGGGCCTGATCAACCCGTGTCTCGGATCCGAGGGGTATCACAGTGCCCAGCTACATCAAACAAACATTACCAGCGTGACTATTTGAAAAGTCAAAAGAGTGCCCACAACCATCCATAACCATTTAGACTTAACTTTCATGACCTTTGGTTTTGCATAACCTTTACCATCACACTAACTCTCATATACTAATTCTTATTAAGATAATTTACTACACACTAACATACTAAATGCCCACATACACTATGTAAGATAAATACTTAAAAATGATTAATTAAATACTAAAATCAAGTTTATTTTTCAACACCCCCCTTTAAACTTGATTTTGTAACTTCAAAAAACCTTCTTATTAATCTTGGGGGCTTGATCAAAAGTTCGATGGTTGATCTTCAATTCCACCTCCTTCAATAGCTTCAATCTTCTTGGCCATTTCTATTGATGTGTAGGGCTTGTGAAACTTCTTCAACTGTTTGAATAATGTCCTCTTATGATCAACATTTATCTTCTTCACATGGGCGCACCATCCATTTTCTCTCTTCTTGAATTCTTGAAACTTCTTGAACTTCTTATGTGCTTCTTCTTTGGAATCAAAAAATAACTCCATATTCACCCAGCCTGTGTCAATTACAAAATTCTCCCAACCATCTTGTAAAAAACAATTCGAAAAATTCTTCTCGCCTTTAGCTTCAATGTCATAATTAATTGGAGCATTTTCTTCAAGAGAAATTCATCATTCTCCACAAAATAAATATTATTTGATGAATATAAAGAAATAATAATTTCATCAAATAAGTCAAATATAACTTCTTTCAAGGTGAAATTTGTAACCATACCTGAAATTTTTAACTCACCAATTTCATCAACTTTTACCTCTTCTTTAACACCTTCTTCTTCTTTGATTTCTCTTTCTACTTCAATCTCCTCCACTTTTTCAATCTCTTCTTCAATACCTTTCTCTTCCTTATTCATCATTTCACTTTGGCCTTCAACTTTTGAATCTTCAATTTCTTCAACTTCATTTGTGTTGTACGCCTCTTCATTCTCCACAAATTTGTCTTCTAAACTTTCATAATCAGTCTTCGTAAACTCATCATCCTCAAAACATTGTACCCAATACTCCATGGGTAGTGATTCACCTTTATGATTGGAAACGATGGTCTCGAGCATCTTCCAAATACAAGTTGGAGCTTTGGACTCTCCAAAATACTCCCAAATCTCTTGATGTATTGCCTTTTGCAACACTACCAATGCCTTATCTTCTTTCTTTTCACGAAACTTGTTGGACATGCCATTCTTTGGCTCTTCTCCAACAACATTCCACAAATCATATGCTTTGAGGTATAAAGTCATGATGATTTTCATTCTCTTGTCGCTAGAGAACATCATCTTTTCACTAAGAAAATACATTTTCCCTTCTTTATCATCATCGAGGAGAAACATGTTTTTCTCAACATGTTGAACCTTCTATAGGATCAACTTCGTCAAGCCTTCAAGATCGTCACTACAAGAAATAAGTTCATTTGGGACAGGTAATTTGGGACGGATTAAATTCCGTCTCAAAAAGGAAGGTTTTAAGGACGGAATAGACTTGTCGTCCCAAGTAACCCAAAAAATGCGCGCCAACAACTTCTCCTATTTCAAGGAAACAAAAAAAACGCGCCAACAATTTTAGGGGGAAAATAAATTTGGTGGAATTGGATTTTGGGACGGAAAATAGATGTGCAGGGACAAAGGCTTTTCCGTGCCTAATTAATATTACACGTGTCAATCATTCATGTCTCTCTTCATTTATAAATACCAAATAAAAAAATAAAATAACAATTGAAAAAAAGAAAAACTGCGTCGTTTGGGTTTTTAACAAAACCCACTTTCTTCACTCTTCAGCACACACTCTCTAAACCCGGCAGCCTCAACGCAAAAACTCTCTCTAACCCCATGGCCATATCGCGTTCTCTATGTAATCCATAGATGCCGACTCTCAGCAACCCCTTCTCTCTGCAACCATACCATTTCTCTCTCTTATTCCATACCGTCTTCGATTATTCCTAATTATTTATTCTCTTTCTCTCTCAATTAATTTGTGCCCTAATTTGTCAAGAGCAGCAAAAGCCTATTGATCTATCACATGTTCCTGAATATCAACAACATATTTTGATTTTTCTTGGCAGGTAAGAGATTTCGATTCTATTTCCTCACTATTTTTGTTTTGTATTTTAACATGTTCACACAAATCTTTAGTTGTTTTTTCCTTTTCCGTAATATTTTTTATTTTGTGTTACAAATCCCTAGTTACTTTGTACAATATCTTTATTTTGTACAAAGTTCCTAATCGATCCTATTCATTACGGAATTGCTTCCCAGAAAGCCTCTTTTCACGGTTCAAATCAATAGCAATTTTTTATTTTGTTTTGAGTTACAGATAATCCTTTCTTTCCTTGTCTCGGGTTGGGTTGGGGTTTGGGATTCTCGGCTTTGGGCCTATCACATTAGATTTTCCTTCTGTGTGTTGCTGTAATTTTTTTGTCTGATTATTGTATAAGATTTCTGCATACTGAAAAGCTTTTGAATTTTAAATAATCAGGAAGTTTACAAATTAATGCTGCCAAGTTCTGTTTGTTTCAGACCGACTGAAAGTTCTAAATAACAGATTTAGAGCACAAGCTTTTCTTTCATATCTATAGCAAATTTTTTTTTTGCAGGCATGTCTTTCGTATTGCAAGTTATAGCTCCATTTGGTAGTTCTTAGATACACAAGATATCAATCTTTTAAAACAATAAACAGATAGAAGTTATCAGCATATAGCTAATACCAGAAGTAGTTAAAAGCTTCTACATCTAGAACTATATTAAGATGCTGTAAATTTGATCGAAGAATCGACCTAATGAGGAGTCTTCTTCATAAGAATCGAGTTCATCCAACTGTTGTTGATCTGAATTTAAACCTAGTAGAGGTGTCCTAGTCATTCACAGTGTCTGTCAATATTGCTTGCAGTTTTGTTGACCACTGCAATTTTTAAGCTCTTCCTCTCCGTTCAAGTACTTCCATCAGATCGACCAAGAATACCTTGATGTAAAGAATATGATGGAGGAGAGGATCCTGCTCTAGTTCTATGTTAATTTATAGTAATTATCAGAAGGAATTCAGCGAACTTAAACCTTAGTTCTATGTCAATTAATTATTATTTGTTTACAGTGTTAGGGATGTGGTTCTAATAAGTTTGAGCTCTAGCTACCATATATGCCTCTTGAGTTGGAGATACAGTAAATAAAAAATAAAATAAAAAACAGAGAACACTGAATGTCGAGGTAACTTTGCCTCTTTTTTTTTTGTTGTAGTTTTCTTTTTACTTTTTTGGATGACAATACATATATGGTTTCTAAGAGAGAGTTTAAATAGAATTTAGTAGTAACCCATCTCTGTTAGTCCAGTCCAATGTATGACTCTTGGAAATCTCTTTAGTTTTTTTAAGTTTCAACAAAATACAACCATGTGATAGAAAGAAAAAGAAAGTAAAAAGAAAAAAAAAAAGACAAAATACAACCTTCAGTACTCAGTACTTGAACATTTTTAGAATATGTGTTGTTTATGTCTTTTTGCCTTTTTATTTCTTTCTTGTTTGGTTATTTTAATCCTTCACCCTCCTACTTAATTGTTAGTCTCTAATTTATCAGTTTGTTATAAAAGATTTTATTCGCCTTTTGCTGCAATTTACTATGGCGTCCAATGGACCTCGTCGCTCCATAAGATCTCACAATGGACTCGCCCAAAATGCTCCTACATCTACCCAGCCACAGCCAGCAGTGGAAGGTGAAATTTTTTTATATTTACATTTACTAAGATCCTTACATAATTACTAAAAGTTGGTCCAGCAGTGGAAGGTGATATTTTTTTATATTCACATTTACCAAGACTTTTATCTTTCAGGTTCTTCAAGAGAAGTTCCAAGGCGTGGCAAAGCTATAAACGAAAAAGGAGAATGAGGATCATCTCCTAGGACCTGCCATCAAAATGTACAAGAATGCACATTTCAAGGAAGGAATTGGATGGGTTAATGATGATGCTCGCAAAGCATATGTAAGTTATGAAATCTTTTTAATTTTTCATAGAAATGGTTGTTTACTTGTGTCTAGAGCGAACTTGGAACACATCCTCGAAGGTGATCGATAAGTCTAAATTCTTGAGCTTTTAGAACATTTGGATGTCAAACATGCACATATAAGCTTTAAGTATATACAATACATGTCATGATTGAACAATCAAATATGAATATGAAATTAAGCTAGCTAACGAAGAGTATCTACACAATCTTTAAGGTTTTCTGTTCTTATTCGTTAGAGGTCTATTTACAGTGCTATTTTTGCTGTCATTGAGATTTGCTGCTGCTACTAGACTAAGTTTTACTTTATTATCATCTGGCTCTTATTGTTCTTGCTTATAGATGGTTGGTGTTCATTCGTATGGATGTCAAGTGTGTGAACAGTTCCATCACGGGGAAGTACTTTTCTCATTGTTATTTGTCCCTAACTAACCAGTTGCATTATGTTGGACATGATTGATGGTTTACAGTTCTCATTGATTTTTATACCTGGCACTATCTCCCTAAGGTTTATAACTGTTGTTTCTTCCTCTCTAAGCTTTTCAGTTGTTATTCATTTAGCTGCTATTTAAGGATATTTCATAGGGTGCTTAGGATTTTTAATGGATGGATTGTTTTTTTTTTTTTAAGTAGGGGTTCATTGTTTACACTTCACAGTGTTGTTCAACTTGAAGCTGCATTGCCTGTAAATGATCTATTTTGTGCGTGTAAGAATGAAATATATAACCCCAAGAAAAAAACAAAAAAATTGTGTTTTGATACTGAGTTGGATGGGTCTGAATTCTGATTATTTTCATTGAGTGTATGATCTCGTGTTCATTCTAGTTTGAGATCCATTCTAGTTAATCATGATTGCATAAAATCTATATCTAATAATGGTACTTCTATATGTTTAATTATTTTTTTTTGGTCTTCCTAAGTAATTCTATATTAACTATTAATTCTGGATTCTTAAGTGTTTGGAGTGTATTGATTGATTGTATGTTTTGTTTTTAGAGTCCTTAGAAGTTATTTGTGTTGTAACACAAGATTGTGGGACTAGGGATGGGATTTTTTTTTTTTATGTTGGGTTAGAATTAGCTGATCTATTACTATAATTTTGTTATTCACTACAAGAAAATATAAAAGTAATGACAAAAGTTTACTTTTTCCAAATGATTAATAATTCTAAAATTTGCAAGTGATAGTGGTCTTTTAAAAATGAGTAAAAGATTATTTGTCTTTTATCTTTTAAGTGATAAAAATGCTAGCCACCTTATTTCTTCTCCTTAATACAAAATGCAACCATGCTTGATTTCTAGCTAAGAGTGCACCAATGTGTCATTCTTTATTACTTGCTGGAGTAGTTTTCATTTAATAATTTTGTTTTAACTTGTTCATAAATTAAAAAATATCATGTTGCAGTCTTTTAAATGACACACACAAAAGGAACAAAAAAGGAACCTTAATGGGATAGGACCCTGGATGAGGAAATTGAAAGAGTTATACATACACATATATATTCAAAATTCATCAATTCTAGTGTATCCATAATTGATTTTGTTTTTGCTAAACCAGTTACATGGATAAGTCTTGGATTCATCGTCATGCTAGGGGTAGTGAGGAGTATAACAAAGGCATAAGAGACTTCAAAAAGTTGGCTAACAGACATAAAGATTTAAGTCTCAGGTTTGAAATCTTTTGTGTGACCAATTCTTTAGGAGTCACGATTGTAGACAAAAATAAAAAATAAAAAGAAAGAAAAAAATTAACAATGGCAAAATGTTTTGTTTTAACCCGAAACAAAAGAAGTAATGTTTTGTTATATAATGGTTTGAATTATATTCGGAAGCGTGTTTGGTAATGTTTATTGTTACAAAATGTTTATTTGTTCGGTAATGCTTGTGCATTGGTTTTAAAGTTGATTCCATCATCTTTCATGGCTCACGTTATCAACTAAGTCAGCATTATTCCAAATTGGCGTAAGTATCAAGAGTTGGGCTGTTTGAGGGATTGTGTTTGGGCAAGTGAAATAAACAGAAAAGCTGTTTTAGGTGCGTATTTAAGGCAGGCTGAATCCCAAGAGGCCAAGCAGACACAACACAATCACAAATAGCTAACCATGCTGAAAAACTCTCATTTTCATTCAACTTTTTTTGTGATAGATCTGGCATTGTTTCGTTAGCATCAGATCTACTTAATTGGCTGTTCTTACTGATCATGTATGATCGAGTAGAGAAGAGATGTGACTTAGGCCTTTAATTTTTTTGCCATGACCTCTCTGTGCTTTGTGTAACTCTGTTTTGTGTGTTAATGATGTTACCGGAGGAATTTTTACCACTGCATAGCAAACATATCACTCTTTTCAATTATTTGAACTAAAATTCTCATCATCCTTAAAGTTAGAGTGCTTCAGTTTTGCCTTAATTCCAAATAAAATTGGTTTTCTTGATGAAAGCAATAGAAATTACTATGTATTAATTATCTAGGTTGCATCAATTTCTCTATTAAATTACTTCATTGACATTTCAAAATGCAGGATAATATGGTGGCCCAATCAAAGAAATCTCTTAATGTGGATGCTAGTAGTCCAATTCCAGTGAATGAACAAATATTGGAGAATTGTCTTGGAAAAGGAAAGGGTACTTATTTCCGTGGGTTTGGTCATAGAAAGAAGGCTGCATGAGGACGTAAGAGGAATGCCAATAGTGCAGAATTGGTGGCAGAATTAGAAGCTGAAGAAAAATGTGATGGAATGATGGAGTTCATAAATGATTTGAAGGCAACTGTGGCTAGTCTTGCGGAGAATCAAAACAAAATGTGAAGAAAGTTTTTGATTAGAAACTAATTTTTTGGGATTATATATGATGTTTTTTGGTACTGTTTTGAGAATTGCTGGAAGTGTGATTTGAACTACCTATATATATTTTAATTAATGGTTATTATTAGTGTTGACATTAAATTTAGTTTGTGTAGAAGTAGATTATGAATGGATATAGCATATAGATTATGAATGGATGGATATAGCAGGCTATGAATCGAATATAGCATATGCCAAAAAATAAAAAATAAAAAAAATACATCATCCGTCCCAAATACTAATTTGAGATGGCATAAACATCCGTCCCAAATACTCAATTGGGACATGGCATAAACATCTGTCCCAAATACTCAATTGGGACAGAATAAAATTTCGTCAATTGGGATGGATAATTATCTTCCGTCCCTAATGCTCAATTGGGACGGAGTTTTATTCCGTCCCAATTAGTCCGTCCCTAAAACCCTTTTAGGACGCTATATATAGAGACGGTTGCATTAGCCGTCCCAAAAAGGTAGTAGGGACAGATTGGGCACCTATAGGGACAGTTTTTTTTGTCCCTAATATCACCATTTCTTGTAGTGCGTCTAGGCTCTGAACATGAAATCTGGCTCTGATACCACTTTGTTGGCTTTTTCTCTAATACCACTTTCTGACTTTGCTCTGACACCACTTTGTTGAAAATAGTGGCCTAGATACACACAACACTCAATACTATAATATTTAGGAAGAGAAAAGGATATGGAGGAATACTTGAATAATTATTTTATTCCACTTCTACTATTATTTGACTAGAGTACATGAATATATAGGTCACATCTTAGGTGTAACAATTACATTTAAGTGCCCAATTACTCACACTAACATAACTTTTAGGCTTAACTCCCACTACTCCCACTAACATGGTATTTAGGAGGTTTAATTCCCACTAACATAACCATTTAGACTTAACTTTCATGACCTTTGGTTTTGCATAACATTTTCCATCACACTAACTCTCATATACTAATTCTTATTAAGATAATTTACTACCCACTAACATGTTAAATGCTCACATACACTATGTAAGATAAATACTTAAAATGATTAATTAAATACTAAAATCAAGTTTATTTTTCAACATATATTGCATAGTGTACCTTGTTGATTTCCTTTATCTCTGGAACGATGTACTGTTACACGAGATGAATGTTTTGGATCTGTTTCTGTTTGTGTCTGTAGCCAATTCCACCACCTAATAATACACTCACTGCCACAATTAAAAATATAAATAAATGAACAAATTAAACCAAATTCTGCAAGTGTTCTTATCCAAAAAAATGTATAATCTTAAAATGGAGGGAAGGAACAGCACTTCACCAATCAAAGCAGTGAAAACAAGACATCAATTTCATAAAGGGTTCTTCAACCCGAGGATACAGACACGACAGACAATTCCCATCAGGGTGATTCATGCTAGAGAGCCTTTCCACTGCTTCCTAGTAATACATATAGATCAATCAATATTTTGTGAAGTCTAAGCATCACAAGAATATATATGTGTGTATATATATAGTGGAAGTTCTAGAGATCTATTTGGTTCAGTTTTCTGTTTTGAGAGAACTCAAAATCAGAGAACAGTTCAGAAACATGTTTGGTTGTAATTTTCTAAAAATTGTTTTATGAAAACTAAATTTTAAAAAATCTGTTTTTAGATAACTGTGTCTTTTCTAATACTCTAAAAACAGTTGCCTGTTTTCTGAGTTCTTGAGTACTATTTTTAAAAAGCTGAACCAAACAGGCTAGGCTCCAAATCCAAAGGTATATATAGAAGTGTGTATATAGAGAGGGATGTTATATTCAGTAGTAGGAGAGGTTAATAAAGTTCTGATAGAAAGAGTAGAATAAGCTAAGCTTGTATTGTTTCCGGTGCAACAGCTTCCATAAGAAATTAAAAATAATAATAATAACTTTATTCTGAAACTATTTTTAATTTTTTCTAAATGTTTGAGAGTGTTAAAAAGTCGTATAGCCAAACTGAATTCACATAGAAGCGTTATTTGCTATTTGGCTGTTCATTGAACCTTGAAAAAATTAAAGTGAGCGAACATGCATTCTCACGCAAAAATCAAAAGCAGTATATCCCTAGGTTTGGAAATACTATAATAAAGCTATGTCTGGGAGCACCAAGTCGGCGCCTTGGTGCTTCCAAAAACAACTTAAGCTTCATTGTAATTTAAAATTTTATTATCCACAATTTTTTAATTATCAAAATTTGTGATATACAGCATCTTAAAATAAGATTGGATGATTGCACAAGAAGTTAACAACATAAAATCTCGAAGCGCTGCATTATTACCTGGTTGCTTGTCCTTCCACATGTATACATAACATTGAGCAAGAGAATGCAGCTCTAATTACGTGTATTTATCCTAGAGAATGCAGCTCTAATTATGTGTATTTATCCTGGTGTCGGAATACTTTTTCACCACTCATCAAGCATTTTTGTGGTTGTTGTGGTCTTGTTGAATGATTTTATTAGTCAAGGACATACAATCATTTACTAAACACTCCTAAGCCTCAATAGAAATACCATATAGTCTTGCAACCCCTTCTTGTTTTCAAGTTCCTAAATGCATTTCCAACTTCGACGTCCTAATCCTCCGAAAATTTTGTTTTCACTAATTTCACTAAGGTTTACCATGATTTTCTAAATCTAAGTTTCCCACATGATTTCATTCAACTTCTCAAAGTAACTTTTTCAAATTCTATAATTTCACCAACTTTCACTAGGATATTTGAATCCTCATTCCTGATCAACTTTGATAAGAATACGCAGTCTTTTAAGTCCCATAACTTAGCAAGTTTTTATACTTCTTCCTGGACTTTATACATAATTTAAAATAAAGATCATCATATGCTCTATGCTTAGCGCCTCCTATTACTTTCACAACTTCATCCTTTACATATTTGTATTTTTAAAATATTTTCTAAATTTTGTAAAATCTTCCCTTTTAATTTTTGGTTCTTACTACGATTTGAACATCCCACCAAGTTTTCTTACATAATGGTCATTTTAGTTTGATTCTCCAATAACCTTTTCTGAAATATTTTTAACGCTTTTGGTCATTCTATTGCACATTACATTAATTCCATATAACTTCTTTTATCATCCCATTCTTAAATAATTATACTTTCTTCCCATTTAAAATCCAATACCTAATTATTGGGTTTTAATCTTTAGTATTTGTTTTATTGATATTTAACATATGCCACCTAAACGGTCAAGTTATGCTACAATGTCAAGCAATCTCCTAAAATAATCTTAGACACTTCTTAGTATGCCATCTTTTCTTCTAGTTAGAAGGATTAAAATAATCAATCTGCCTCTTGTTTGATCGTCTTAAGGTTATTAGAATAGGTATTCGCATTCGTAACGGCATGTGTCACTTCAAAGTTTACGAACAACCGCCTTAAGGACATTCCGAGCAATTATTAGAAGGATTGGGCACAATATAATATTACTTCTTTTAGCTAGATGATGAGGAGCTTTCAGCTACTAGGGATTTGTTTTCTGGATTCTAGCTAACATTTTGTTTCTTTCTTTCTTTTTGAGGGGTGTAATTTGTCTTCTTTCCAAATGTATTCATATACTTTCCTAATGTGTAAAGATTTCCAAATTTCATATGTGCCTATTTGAATTGCAAGTATATATCAACCTTTGATGTGCCTATTTTCCTATGAGCTTTCAACCTTTGATGTACGGGATCTTACTCATTTGTGTTTTTTTCTTCTCCATCTACAATTCCCCACTTTATTCCTTCCTGAATTTAGGATCCAACTTATTTGTGTGTGTTTTGTGTGTGTGTGATATGGCTCAAAGGAATGGCATTGATTGATAAAATTGGCAAGGGAAATTGGAATAAGAGATGGGGTACTCAACTGCAAACCAATAGAAAGGACATTCAAATCTCTGATCTTCAATTTAGAATTGATATCAAATAGTAGTATATCCTTATCCAGCCAAGCAAATTTTTTTTACTTTGGAAATGATCAGATATTCCTATCGATTTTTTTGTAGAATGATTGGATCTTTGAAGTGAAATGTCCTTTAATAATTGCCAATGCATTGTAAGAACAAAGTAAAAGTTGACACTAGGATACCTTCTTTTGGAGGCCATCACTTCCTTTGACAGGTTTATTATTATTTGTATTGTAATGCATGTGGACTGGCACACAAAACTTGAAAATTTATCTCTTGAAATTGACATCCGCAAATTTTTATCAAGATGTCCATCACAAAAATTATTGTGATTCAATTTAGTGTGGCTCTCGGTTAGTCAGAGTGACCCGACCGCAACAATCTGGATGACGTTATATTTAGCATTGTGAATTTGTGGTAGTTGTTTGTCATTGCCAAAAAATAAATATAATAAATAAATAAAATTGTAAAGCAAGCAAGAAAATATAAACAAAAGGCATGACCCCAAAAAACAGGCTGCAAGCAAGCCTGCAGAAGCAAAGGCCAAAGGACTAACACCAGCAACAAACTGAAAAGGCACAACAAAAAGCCTTAGAAGGAGGAAACTTATAGCAGACAACTTATAAGCTGTCATTCAAGAATCTATTTTCCTAGTTTGGGTGATTCCTTGAACTGAACGAAGGCTAATGTAAGCCTGTTAGTGTCCCAGATGAGTTAGTTGTAGGTGGTCTAAACTATAATTCATAGGAGGATTGGGATTTCACTATTTGATCGAAGCGAGATCAAGCGTTTTAAAATGGCTTCTAGAAGTAGAATTTTTTCTTGATAATCAAGACAGAAAGCAAACATCAATAAATCGTAATTAATTTTTTAGTCACTCTTTCACTTTCATTTGTACTGTAATCTATTTTAGGAGGATTGGGATTCCACCATACGAAGCGAAACCGAGCTTTTTGAAATGGCTACTAAAAGTAAAACAGTTTCTTAATAAGCCATTCGTTTTTTTCGTCCCGAGCCTAAGAAACTTTAATTATCAATTTTTCCACACCATTTTCTCAAGTGCCACAATTCATATACAGAGTTTATATATATATACATATATAATTCGAAAAGGAAAAATGTGAGGTGTCAACATGATATGAATAGTGCATCTGAGTCATTGTCACTCTTTTAGGGTCTGGTCATTCTGGCTCTATTAAATTAAGAAATGGCCTGTGGGCCTAAGAAGATGTGCATTTTGACATCCAATTCTTCTTTTCTCTGAACTGAACTGCAGCTAAGTCTACAATTCTTCCTCCATTTCATATAATTATTTCAAAAAATGAAAAAAATTCGACCACCCTTTACATCTTCTTGAAGATTCCTCGCTGAGGGTAATGTTGTTATATTGGGAGACATATATACAAAGGATATATGATGCGAGTCATATCACAAAATTTTGTGTGTAATGTTGTTATATTGGCAAACATATACGTGATGTGTGTCGCGTCATAAAATTTTGTGACTTTACTTGACTGTTGTATCATATTCAACGAATTTCAATTTTTGAATGACAAGGCTATCACTCTGAGAATATCCATCATAGTTTTTTTCTTACCTTTAGGAATGCTATCAATTAAGCCAGATTGGTAGAAAAGAAATGGAAGGAAAAGAAAAGAAAAAAAAAAATTTTAAAAAGGGAGGGATATAGTTTTTCTTATAAAATTTTGAAAATGAATGAAAGGAAATAGAGTGGAATGATTTGAAAGGATACATTAAAACATTATTAGATGGTTTTGTTATCCTCCCAAAAGATGGAGAAAAGAGAAGGATTAAACTTTTTTAACACCAAATTTATCCTTATTTTTATAGAAGACAAACTCTATAAAAAAAATGGTGATAAATTTAATAAAGATCAACCTATTATTCACTGTAATCATGAGTTCTTGACATTTTTAACTTAACATCAAAATTAATAGTAAGAAATGAGATATTAATTGAATGTGGTGTATCAAAATTTGAGTCTATCTTCACTGAACGTTGAGACCATAGGGCATGTGCCATGCATGTTTGGGACCAAGTTGGTTTCAACCTAAAATAATATTTTCCTGACATGACGGAGACCGCCTAATGTCTAAAATTATACATTTGTAATTATATCGATCATATACGATGGAATCAAATGATAACCTATTTCAACTCTATGAAAAATATATATACTAGGACATAGAAGGAGAAAATGACAATTCATGATGAAAATAACTACACTTTTTTAATGATAAATGGCTAACTATTTTAGAAGAGAGAGAAGAGAGAGAGAGAGAAAGAGACAATTGGAGGGGGGCCATTTTCTAACTGTAGTTAGTCGGATTGCTGGCAGACAGGTGGAAGCCACTTGTTACAAGTTCTTAGGGCCAGTTTATTGTTACTTTGCTATAAGTGTTAGTTGATATATTAATATTCACTCCTTAGTAATTTAAAAGTCGGATATGCTTATTTATCAGTCCAATTTGAACACATTGGACTAATTTTTCTTACTAAATAATAAAAGTAACATAATCCGCCCCCATAAGTAAACGAAGTACGCGGAGCAAAGTCAGTACTTTGTCTGCAGAAGTAGGGGCGAAAATAGCATACCAATTACAAACACGCCCCGAAATAAGAGTGGAGTTGAACCCTACTCAGAGAACGGGAATAGAAAACTGTCTTTAATTTTGAGTCTCAATCTGTTTGGTTGGAAATTTTTCTAGCAATGTAATTTGTGCGGCCTCCATACTACCAACAATTATTTGGGGGTTCAAAACTTTGATCATGTGAATGTACTTTGGTTTCAGTTGGATTAGATAAGAAAATTACAACAAAATCAAATTTTGAAATTCATACGAATTTGTATTTCATACTCTAGATTTAAGTATCATGATACATTATCCAAAGAAAAAGGGACATGATAAATCTATAAGCCAGATTTTAACCAGTCAGTCCATTGATGAAAGAAACATTTTTTTCATTTTGATTTTTGATTTTTAAATATAGTTATAGGAAGCACCAAGAAAAACTTCAAAATTTCATTCCTAGCTTATTTCACATCGTCTTTCTTCATCCACTGCTTGACTGGTTTTCTTGAGTTTCGTACTCTGTGTTTCCTCATGCCCGAGTTTCTCTGCCCACTGGTGCTAGGCCTATTCAAGGAACCACTTAAATTTGTTCCGGAGTTCACTGCTGGATCTTGGTCTTGCTCGGTGGCTTCTTTGTCCAACACAGTTGTGGGAGGTGCGATCGGCCGGGGAAGAAACATACCCGGCAACAATACTTCATTTCTTTTGGGTTCAATTAAGCCACTGTTCTCTTGCTGTATTTTTAATATGGCCTCAAATTTCTGTCTTCTAATGTTCTCTGAATCACATTGAAGCAGCCTGTCATTGACATCGGTTCCATTGGAACTCTAGAAAACCAACATGAAAAATGCTATTAGTTTCAATAAATATGGGTTAATTTTTTATTAAAAAAAAAAAAATCTTGGTATCTGAAATATCTAAATATTTACATAACAAATTTTGAAAAGTAACAAACTCGCTATGGGTGGCGTGGGGAGGGGAGGGATTTCTTTGTACTTGTAGGTGTCACATAGTGCCCAGCTACATCAAACAAACATTACCAGCGTGACTATTTGAAAAGTCAAAAGAGTGCCCACAACCATCCATACAGAAAACTACCCTCTCGAGTCCAACAAAACCCGATGCCACACCAGGTCATCAAAACTTGAAAATATGACTCTAGTGTCCAAAGGAAACCCTGGCATCACACCACCCAGTTCTGCTGGGGGTGGGGAGGGGAGGGATTCCTTTATACTTTCTCAATCAAGACCAGTTCCCCATAGATGCAGGCAATCACCCCTAAAACCACAGGCACCACATTCATAATGTAAGCCCAGAAGATTTGAACCTAAGACTATTCCTGAGCTATCGTGTTGACCACCTCATCAATGTCCATGTAAGTTTAAAAAGCAACTAGTTTAGAAAGCTAAAGAAAATGTCATATTCCCAGGTTTAGAGCAGCCTAATTTGAAGTGAACCTGTACCAAAGTCATCCAGCTGTTCTCTAATGGTTTTGGTAGTGTGAAAAGTGGATGCAAGTAAAAAGAGAGGAATAAATATAGTTTCCAAAAATTTCTTTCTTTGAAGACTGATCATATTCTTTTTTTCCAAAAGTGGAAAGAAAGAGGAGGGAAAGGAAGGACCCTACCCTTTTCTTTTACCTTTTTGCCTTACATGGTTACACCTCTTTGACATATGAATGGTGTAACAGTAAAAATATGACATCCAAACTGCTCAGAAGGAAAAAAAAAAAATTATGGCTTCCTTCCTCTAGATATGCCTTTCCCGTACCTCCTACCTTCCTCACTCATTAATGTCTTAATAAATAAAGAGTAAAAAAGACCATTTCCCTCGTCTTGCCTACCAGGGGTGGTAGTGCGCAAAGACTGGAGACAGACCTAATATTTGGCATTATTTTTGCACAAAATGACTGCTCTGAGATGAGTGAGACTCAAACCTACATCCTCACGCTTGTTGTCTAAGTACCATTGCCTGAAGCAACTAGCCAATTCATAATTGAAGAGTGCATCCATACAAAAACTCTCAAGAGAATGAATACATGAATCAATGGTACTACACATAGAAGGAGATAGCATGTTAAAAGTACACGAGTTTATAAAGTGAACATGAAAATAAATACTTGAGCAAGATATAGTGAGGACTTGGATAATTTGTGACGTACCAACTGAGAATGAGTTTCAACCAAGTCAAGCACATGCTCAATATCCTTCGCATGGAAAAGCTTACGACATACAGGGCAGCTACCCATACTATCTTCCGTTGTGGCATGAATGCCTATGCAACAAATGGACCAGTTATTTACATGAAAAGTGCCACTGGAAACAATATTAATGACATAAAACTATATATCATATTTGACATGATAAAAAATAAATAAATAAATAAAGGAAAGAAAGGAAAAAAAAAAAAAGCAGCATAATCTTTGCGATATGAAACATGATAGTGGTAATAGCATACTGTGTCTGCTCTGTCACATCACCACAAGATCATATGCCTGCCGTGCACGTGCTAAATATATCATGCAATGTGCACTTGGTAACCACATTTTGTACAGAGCATTAAACACACTTGGTACTATGACACATTAACATCAACATTCAGACTATCAGTATGACACCCTGATCACCCCGACCATAGTAAAACCGTAATTGTTCTTACAAGATAGAATAAAATCAGTGAAACTTGTTTACTACAAGTGTGTGCTGATTAAACAACACTAACTCATTAAATGCTAAAAAATGCAAAAACAAAAAAACTCACTTTGAAATCTCAAGTAAAACAGCAAAAGCAATAGATTAATCAATGTCCTTAAGAACTCTAAATGCTCAATGAACAAACTTTAAAATGACCAAAATTCCCCCCGAACTTTCACCTTATCCATTGCATAGTGTACCTTGTTGATTTCCTTTATCTCTGGAAGGATGTACAGCACGAGATGAATGTTTTGGATCTGTTTCTGTTTGTGTCTGTAGCCAATTCCACCACCTAATAATACACTCACTGCCACAATTAAAAATATAAATAAATGAACAAATTAAACCAAATTCTGCAAGTGTTCTTATCCCAAAAAATGTATAATCTAAAAATGGAGGGAAGGACCAGCACTTTACCAATGAAAGCAGTGAAAACAAGACATCAATTTCATAAACGGTTCTTCAACCAGAGGAAACAGACACAACGGACAATTCCCATCAGGGTGATTCATGCTAGAGAGCCTTTCCACTGCTTCCTAGTAATACATTTAGATCAATCAATATTTTGTGAAGTCTACGCATCACAAGAATATATATGTGTATATATATATAGTGGAAGTTCTAGAGATCTATTTGGTTCAGTTTTCTGTTTTGAGAGAACTCAAAATCAGAGAACAGTTCAGAAACATGTTTGGTTGTAATTTTCTAAAAATTGTTTTATGAAAACTAAATTTTAAAAAATCTGTTTTTAGATAACTGTGTCTTTTCTAGTACTCTAAAAACAGTTGCCTGTTTTCTGAGTTCTTGAGTACTATTTTCAAAAAGCTGAACCAAACAGGCTAGGCTCCAAATCCAAAGGTATATATAGAAGTGTGTATATAGAGAGGGATGTTATATTCAGTAGTAGGAGAGGTTAATAAAGTTCTGATAGAAAGAGTAGAATAAGCTAAGCTTGTATTGTTTCCGGTGCAACAGCTTCCATAAGAAATTAAAAATAATAATAATAACTTTATTCTGAAACTATTTTTAATTTTTTCTAAATGTTTGAGAGTGTTAAAAAGTCGTATAGCCAAACTGAATTCACATAGAAGCGTTATTTGCTATTTGGCCGTTCATTGAACCTTGAAAAAATTAAAGTGAGTGAACATGCATTCTCACGCAAAAATCAAAAGCAGTATATCCCTAGGTTTGGAAATACTATAATAAAGCTATGTCTAGGAGCACCAAGTCAGCACCTTGGTGCTTCCAAAAACAACTTAAGCTTCATTGTAATTTAAAATTTTATTATCCACAATTTTTTAATTATCAAAATTTGTGATATACAGCATCTTAAAATAAGATTGGATGATTGCACAACAAGTTAACAACATAAAATCTCGAAGCGCTGCATTATTACCTGGTTGCTTGTCCTTCCACATGTATACATAACATTGAGCAAGAGAATGCAGCTCTAATTACGTTGATTTATCCTAGAGAATGCAGCTCTAATTATGTTTATTTATCCTGGTGTCGGAATACTTTTTCACCACTCATCAAGCATTTTTGTGGTTGCTGTGGTCTTGTTGAATGATTTTATTAGTCAAGGACATACAATCATTTACTAAACACTCCTAAGCCTCAATAGAAATACCATATAGTCTTGCAACCCCTTCTTGTTTTCAAGTTCCTAAATGCATTTCCAACTTTGACATCCTAATCCTACGAAAATTTTGTTTTCACTAATTTCACTAAGGTTTACCATGATTTCTAAATCTAAGTTTCCCACATGATTTCATTCAACTTCTCAAAGTAACTTTTTCAAATTCTATAATTTCACCAACTTTCACTAGGATATTTGAATCCTCATTCCTGATCAACTTTGATAAGAATACGCAGTCTTTTAAGTCCCATAAAGTTTTTATATTTCTTCCTGGACTTTATACATAATTTAAAATAAAGATCATCATATGCTCTATGCTTAGCGCCTCCTATTACTTTCACAACTTTATCCTTTACATATTTGTATTTTTAAAATATTTTCTAAATTTTGTAAAATCTTCCCTTTTAATTTTTGGTTCTTACTACGATTTGAACATCCCACCATGTTTTCTTAGATAATGGTCATTTTAGTTTGATTCTTCAATAACCTTTTCTGAAATAATTTTAACACATTTGGTCATTCTATTGCACATTACATTAATTTCATTTAACTTCTTTTATCATCCCATTCTTAAATAATTATACTTTCTTCCCATTTAAAATCCAATACCTAATTATTGGGTTTTAATCTTTAGTATTTCTTTTATTGATATTTAACATATGCATCCTAAACGATCAAGTTATGCTACAATGTCAAGCAATCTCCTAAAATAATCTTTGACACTTCTTAGTATGCCTTCTTTTCTTCTAGTCAGAAGGATTAAAATAATCAATCTGCCTCTTGTTTGATCGTCTTAAGGTTATCAGTAAGTGTTTGTCTTTAGAATAGGTATTCGCATTCATAACAGCATGTGTCACTGCAAAGTTTATGACAACCGCCTTGAGGACATTCTGAGCTTCAAATCCATGTTCATCATGCACCATCTGATACCCTTCACAACCTTAGCCTACATGACCATGGTCATCAAAATAATATTTCCTTCAGGTAAACCTTAAAATAGTTCATCCTTGTGTTTCGAAGATTGTATTAATGTGTTCGTCAAGCTTACTCAGTTGCATAAGTGATAATCATATTAATTATATTTTATCTGATAAATATTTATTAAATATTATCATATCATAATCTAGTAACATTTACAACTTATTTTGAATTCTTGTCAACTATTATAGGCATACTTTATTAGGCATAATACGAACCATAATGTCCATCAACTCCATCCCTTTACTTGCCAATGTTGCTATATTCGAATTACTAATCTAAGCTGACTATCTTGTAATAACTTCTTTAATTGCACTTGTCCAGAATAGCATGAGAACCCTTACCCGCAACATCAAAGCACCAAAACGGTGCTGCTTTCCCATTTTATTAAGCACCATGTGATTGATGCAACGCATTTTTAAAAGAAAACAAAGTAGCATTTACTTGAATATTCTCAAGATTCATAGCCATGCGAGTATTACAAGGGTATTAAACTGGCAATTAAAGAGCTAAATTAACCTCCTTTTCAGGCTTGAAACTGATTGTGCACACAGATAATACCAACATATCATGAACTGAAATAATTTTTTCAGCCAATTTTCACCTTCGAGTAGAATAGCATGTACTTTTACCAGCCAAGCAATTTGCCAGAGTTGTGCAACAATTACCTCACAAAGTGCTACAAGCATTAGACAAGAGGAAAGTTCATGAGCTTTGTCAGAAATACTAGTTATCAGATTCTTTTGCCTTTGCACATCAAGACCTTTGGACTCAATAATATTAATATGAGGTGGTTCTTCAGGATACTGCCACACACCAACAAAAAAGAAAAGAAGGGTAGAGGTTAATGTAAAAGTGTCTCACAATTGCAACGAAAAATGATAAACCAAGTAAGAATTCAACTTGAAAAGGCACAAGTAAAAGAAAAAGTATGTAGAACAAATTGCCAGAAAATTACAGAATATAAGGAACATGACAAATTATACTATGCAATCTTGTACCAAATCAACTCAAAACTGAAAGACTTAACGCCAACTATTAGCGCTGGTACAAAGATCTGTCTTTTTCAGTCAAAACCATGTCCTCGATTAAATCCCAATCACATCCTTTCTCACAACCTCAACCTACATTGTTTTTGTTTTTACCTTATGCCTTACCTTTTTGCCTCTTCAACTTGGAGTAAATTTCTCACATATTAATGAATTCTCTCTCTCCAATTATCCCTGAAGCCTAGATCCCCATTTTCTTTCACTCAAGTGAGAATTTTCCAGCTTTTCCAGTGAATTCCCCTCTTCTCTTCATAACCATCCCACCAGCAGTTTGAGATCAAACTGTCCATTTTTTCACACACGCACCTGTTATATTGGAGAGAGAGAATTCATATGGCCGACCCCATTCATTTGGGATAAAGGCAAAGATGATGATGATGATGATGATGATGATGATTAATGCATTTGTTGTTTTACACTACGTGACAAACTCATCTAAAACAACTTCCATCATCTTATCTTGGATTAGTTACACATCTAACTTACCAGGAATCATCTGTGTCACGTTCCATCTTTTCTTCTATTCCAATTCATTCTCTATATATGTTTCTCAACTGTATAACATTCGGTTCTATGACAAAAATGGTTGACCTTATAGCCATTCTTTAGAACACTCCAATAACTTGGCAGGATTTCTACAATCACATAAAACAACAGAAACACAACTCCATTGAAATTGGAGGGGAGTATCTTGCAATTCTTTTTTATAATTGAATGTGATGATATGCTTTATCTTTAGTTTGGGGACAGCTTGCCAAAAGTTGAATAATACAGAAAGCTTTTTGCAACTAACCAAAATAAATAAAAGCTCATCAATCGTAACCTACTGCCTCAGTATTTTGAGGAAAAAAAAAACTAAATTACTAAATAAAAAATTAGGTTAATGAACTTCTCGCAATTGACATAAGTGCTTATGCTTTTCACTATAATCAGCTAAACAAACACATGACCATGACATGATTATTTTTCTCACAAACTGCAGGGGTTGTATTGATATATTTAGGCTAAAAAGTACCTGAGGACCTGCTTGTATCCCAAGGACTGCTTCCACAAACTGCAAAGGACAACAATGGCAGCAACTCAGCCATGGCAAAACATAACAAACAATGTTGGTTCAACATAAAATAATGTTTCAATAAAGCACGAAACACATATACTTCTGTATATTTTCCTTTACACTGTTCACATAAGTACCATCAAATGATTGAATCTGCAAGAGATTTCATTATCATGTTGCAACAGCGAAACTCACAGAATTACAAAAAAAATGCTCATCAGAATGCAACAGCGATGGAGCTGGCATGGTGGAAAAGGAACGAATAGCTTCAATAACTTATTCACTTCTCGTTGGTGCTAAACATCTTCAGCTCACCGTCTTTGAAGAGTAAAGAAACCCATTATTACCATAAAGAAGGATGCTTGATGACAACCATTCAGAATCAGAAACAGAAATCACCCCTGTTGTGTGAAACATCTTAGGCTGCAATAAGGATTGTGTGTCTTTTTACTTATCAAAAAAAAGGATTGTGTGTCTTCAGAATTATAACCAGTAATTCAACCCATATTATCCCTATCTTACTTCATTGGATCCCTAAACTCAACTCAACAAAACTTTTTCCCAACTACTTGGAGACAGCTACCTATTTTTTGATTCCAGTGTATCTAAGGTATAGCTGTCAGGAGTCAGGACCCACCACCATAGTCAACAATATTGTCCATTTTGGGTTCTCATTGCAACTTTAAAATGCATTTTTAACATATGGCATGCAATCCTCCCTTGTGTTTCAGCAACTTCTACCTTCCCAGATTGTGAACATATGCATACTGCATAGGAGCGTGGTGGATACCTGTGGACAGGTTCCCACGTTGCTTGAAAAGGTAAAAGTTGCTCAGAATATAAGGGATCTAGGAAACACGGACATGACTGAGAAGGAAAGGAATCCATGCCAAACATCGACACAATTCAGACACGCCCCGACATGTGTCAGACACACCAAAAAATGTGATTGAAATTTTTTTAATATTTGGACACACGTCCGACACACCATGGATAAGTGTCTGACAAGCGTGTCACATTCTTGGGGTTTAGAAAAAAATATGGGTTGAAGTGTAAAAATAAGGAGTTGTTTAATAACTTTCAGGAATATGATGATCATAAAATAATTACTTAAAAGTTGTTGTTTTATAAAATAATTTTATATTAAAACAATCAGCTATTTATGCTTATATTTTAGTTCGTTCAAACCCTTGCATGATCATTTTTTACTCTCTCTTGTTCTCCCTTCTTCATCCTCCTCTTTTCTTTCTTCTTCCTCACAAATTCTAAATACTTCCTTTTTTCCCTTCCACAGTAATATTCTTTTTGCATCTCCTTTTCCATGTTCCTTTTGTTTCCATGAAGTTTTTCTCTTCCGTGGATTTTATTTTTAACTAAGCCCTAATTATTTTTCTAACAAACCATAATCCTCTTTGTTTCTTCGTTCGTTTCTCTTTCTTAACTCTCTTTCTATAATTCTTTCTTTTCCCCCGTACAACACAAAAATATTTCATTATTAGGTTGATAAAAAAATATTACTCTTGGTATCTTAAAGTACAACATCATACATGTCGCAATATCCGTGTTGTGTTGTGTCATATCCGTGTCCCGTATCCATTTCTATGCTTCTTACTAAGAGATGATTGCACATCATATCTTAACAACGAGTTTTAAAGCCTTGAGAAAACCCCAATGCAGACAATACTGTTGACTATGCTGGAGTGTCTTAACAATCACCTCATTCAAATCACATGCTATAATATATTTCCTCATTAACTCTATCCATGTCAATTAAAGGGTAGATCTACTGTATGCCCAGCCAATCAAAAAAATAAAAATATAAATAAACCTACCCATAGTAACCCCATATTATCCATCTATGTCACCAATGTTGGAATGACTTATATTATGAGATAATCGATAACTTTGATATTCAGTAGCATAAGTACTTATCATCAAAAATTATTCAGTGGCATAATTAATAATGTCTTTTTTATTACAAAATTCAGTGCAGGGTATAAAAATTGGGCATCCGAAACCCGAGTACGCATACTAGCATAAGTAATAACAATATGAAAAGAATCAAAAGATCAAGAACTGATGTAAAAACTGAATCGACGGTGGGGACCTGTTGGGACGAGACATCTGCAGTTCGGGGCTTGATGTAAATGTGGAGATGGGGAGGGTATCTGTCAAGAACAACGCAGTCGTCGCCGTATACTGATTGAACAGCTTCGACTTCAACGAGGACTTCATCCTCGGCCATGGATCTCCTTTCCAAATTGTATATAGAGATCGTTTTTAGAGAGGGGGGGTTTTTGTGTAAACAAAACATATAAATATGCAATCGATATGTTGATATTTTAATGAAATAAATAAATTTATTAATAAAATAATTTTTAATTAGCTATTTATACTAAATATAATTAAAGTGTCTTATTTTTTTATTTGTTTATTAAAATAGAAAATTTAACAATTCATTATAATTATTTCATGAATTATTTTTCATAAACAAATATTTAAAAATATTAAATAAAATAAAATGTGACCTACCTTTTAACATAAGTAATAAAGAAAATTAAATAAAATAGAATGTGATCTCCGCGATAATATATAGTGTTGTTTTTTCTTGAATGTGTAATGTATTCACTTTTATGGAACCAATCTAACTTTTTTTACCTTCTGTCCTGTCACTTGAGTGGGTATGTTTTAATTATTTTTTATGAGTTTGAATAATTGAATGTTTTTTTTTTTTTCCTAAATTTGAATAATTGAATGTTTAGCTTTGTTTTGTGATAAAAAAATAAATAAATAAATTTAAAAAGGTTTTTACTAACAAAGTTTTCATAAAATTAATGGTAGTAAAGAACATGTTCGATTTTTGGTAATTCATTTTATTAAATACTTTCAAAATTAAAATATTTTTTATTTTGTTATTTAAAGCACTATAGTTCTAATATTAATTTTCTAATAATATATTTTAAGGGTGTGTTGTTATAAAGTTACATTTGATAATAGTATGACTTTATAAGAGGAAATAATATTGTCTTTGTAAAACGGGTAGGCGAGGAGCCAGCACGTCCATGCTGGCCTATTAGGATTTTCTTTTTTCCATGCTTACAATTTATAAAAATTTGATAAATGCCCCCCTAAAATTTGATAACATACCCTCTCTGCCCTTGTGCTTACGAGTCCACTAAATTTTATTCTATTCTAGGAATAACATTTGTAAATATTTACAAAATTCCTCCCTAAAATTTATAAATTACCCCCCATAAAATTATCTATTTCTAAAAACCACTTTAATTCTTTATTTCTTTTTCTTCTTATCTTCAAATTTCTTTTTGTTGTCTTAAAAAACTTAGGCATTCTTTTGTACAATTAAAACTTATTTTTTCCTTCAAAGTTTTTTCTCATATTTTTTTATTTTCCTTTTTCTTCTTTAAAATTCATTTTTTTCTTGCACTAATGCATAATTTATGTGTTGTAATCTTCTTCTTTTTTTCTCTTCTTATTCAAATTTATTCACTTATTCTAATGCAGTGTCGTTACACTGTTATATTTTCGGTCTGTTTTTTTGCTATAGTTAGTTGGGAAAAAAATAATAATAGTCCGGCTTAATATGCCCCCAGCTAAACCAATTTCCTGCCTACGCCCCTGATAACATGCAACAATATATGATTATTCCATTGCAACAATATACGATCATTCAAGTTTCATTATTTTATAGTCATGAAATGTTGCGGCGATGATTAATTTTGACAAAATAAAATAAATTCAAACGTGTGTTTTTGCATTATAGTGTATGGATGCTATTAATATTTTTTAAAGTCAAAATATTGAGATTCAACAAATCATTTTTTATTTATTTAAAAGGGATAATTACATTTAACTCTTTTGAAAAATCTCAAATAATAGGAACCTCCCTTCTAGTTTCAAAATTAATACTAATCTCCCTGGTAATTAAGGTGTAAATAACATTAATGTCCTTGATATAAAATGTCATGTTCAACATTCAACAATTACTTAAATCGCTATTTTGTCCGTATTTTTGTAGTGCTAAAAACATCATGGGTATAATAGTCATTTATTACTTTCACTTCAAAATAACACTGATTAGGCTGTCAATGTTATTTCATAAACCCACTAATGGTATATTTGGTTGGAGGGAAGGATCGGAAAGGGATGGATGAAATGAGGGATAAAATCACTCTTTCATGTTTGGTTAGAGGGAAAGGAAGATAGAGAGGAAACAATGAGGGATAAAGCATCCCTCATTCATTTATGTCTTCCTATTAGCCCAAAATTGGAGAAAGATGAGAGAGAAAGAATGGTTATAACTAACAAATATATAATTTACATTTTTAACATTCTAAAAAGTTTGTTTGTTTAAGCCATGTTGCATTAATAAGGGTATATTGGTAAAAGTAATATATAAACTTTATTTCCCTAGGGTCCATTTGGTTAGACAGAAATTTATGAAGGAAAATGAAAGTGAAATAAAGGAAAATCAAGTTTCTTGTGTGCATTTGGTTAGCAAGAAAAATTTTGTTGTGGAAAAATATTATTTTATTAGTTTGGATAGTACGAAAGGGAAAAGAAAATGATTTACTTACCAAAACTACCCTCATGATTTCAAATATTAAAAAATAAATTAATTTTGTGTTAAATGAATCATCTTTATACACAATTATTTATATTAATTTTTAACAAATAAATAGTAAACTAATGGATTATTAATAATTATTATTATTATTTATATTCATATTTAAATCATACAAACTAAGGAGGACTGCATTTTAGTTGTCAGATTCTTTTTTATTTTTTTGTTTTTAATAATAATTATTTATATTTATATGTAGAATATAGTTCATTTATCATAACATACTAAAGTTTTATTGAATTATTAACTATGTTTTTTTTTTAAGCCCCCTCGAAGAAACACTCTAAGATAAAATTTGTCATGCAAAAGTAAATATTTTATAGTACATGCATAATAATTTTATGGTTCATATATAATTTATCAGTCTCCTTTCATATTTTATGAATATGAACCACTTCCATACAATTTTTTCTTTGCGAAAATCACACAGTTCAAACCCATATAGATAGTAAAAAATAAATATTATATTGATTTTCATCTATGTGAGATTGTTATGGGAATAATAGGGTAAAAAAAAAAAAAAAAAAAATCTGAACTATGGGGGTTTTGCAACTAACCCCCCTAAACTACAAGAAACCCCCCTCAACTTTGAATTTGTTCAATTTGCCCATTTAGGTCACCGGAAAAGAAAAAAGACAAAGTTGCTCTTCTAATAAAATGATGCAGTTTGGCAAACAATATCAAACCAACTGCAGACCTTCTTCCTATTTGCAGACCCAAAAACACTCTCTATACTCATCTATGCCCAACCGTGCTACCACCCAAATTCATCATCTCACCAACAGCAACCTTGGTCATTAAATCAAACCTTGAACCCCGTCCACGTCATCTTTCGTTCCCCTCTCTTTCCCCAAATTATAGACACTGATGGTGAGCTTGGTTTTGGAGTTGATGAATTCGGCCATGGACTCGCCCAATTGAGAGAAGCCTCCGGCGTCCATCTGAAAGCGAATCATCCTTGAGGTTGCGGGAGCGATTGGAAGAGGTGATGAAGTGGTTGAGGAGTTAGACGTTGAGGTAGATGATCCCAGATTTGGATCGAGATTGGAGGTTGATGAGGTTGGTGACTCGGTCCGAGTCCAACTAAAAAGTGACGGTGTTGAAGATAGTGGTGAGAGTTATGAGGAGAAGGATGAGACGTGTGAAAGATGATTGCAGATATGTGAGAATGCAGAGAGAGAAACTCGGTTACTGTCGCCCCGGCCGGATTAGGCCAATTAAGAACCTAGCACTGGGTCAGTCGAGACTCACCGGAACTAGATGAACGGAGCTCGCTGCTGGGGGTCAGTCCAGGCTCACGTCAGATTTCATGTAAGTCAAAGCACAGAGCTCTCGCCGGTTTTCATCAACGTCGAAGCTCAGAGCTCGCCAGAACAACACGTTAATTTAGGTCCTTGAAAATTCGCCGGTGAAATCGCTTAAACTTTTGTCAATCTGATTGTTGATGCTCAAGCTTTTCGCCTATCTACCAACAATATTCCTCCAATCCAATAAAATTATCCATCTCTCTAATCCCCTTCCCCTTTCTCTCTTTCTGTTTTTCTTTTTTCTTTTTTTTTTCCTCCCAAATTCATCTCAATTCTGGCGCTAACAAAAAATTAAAAAAGAGCTGTCTAAATTAGACAGGTATGGGATACTGATTCTGAAAAATCAGATCTTCTATATGCATGGAAACTAATTAAGAAATAATTAGATTCCAATTTGAAATATGGGATATTGATTTATTCTTAGTCCAATTTTGGCGCCCCAGTCATCTCTCTCCTTTGACGAAACCCTTACCAAAATGTGTAATACCCCTAATTTTAAAAGGATAGTTCTGGAATTTATTTAAATGTTTAATTGTGTTTTTAGTTTATTTAGTTGGTTATTTGTAGTTGTTGTGTTTGTTTGTTTATTTAAATTGTTATTTAGTTAAATTTTTGTTTTACTTTAATTGCTTAAATTGATTATTTGTTTTATTTTAAATTGGTTGTTTATGTTAGTTAGTATTTATTTGAATTAAGTTAAATGTTTTATTTATTAAATTAGGGTTTTATCAGTTTAGGGAAGCCACGTATTTAGCCGACTTATTTTTTTTCTGTCTAGTAATAGGATTAGGGTTTATTTGCACCTAGGTTTAGTTGGCCTATATATATATATATCTGTATATGACTGCCAAGGGTTTAGAACCCTAACCACACGTATTGGAGGCAGAAGTATCAGGGGAGTTAGAAGAAGGTAATTCGCCGAAAAACTTAGAAGAAAGACGTTGAGATTTTTGAACCGAATCTCACAGGCAAGTTTTATTACTAACTCTATCTCTTTGGCCTGTGTTCTTTGCATCTCTAATTCAGTTCCAGGAAGAAATAAAGCTAAATTAATTTGGTTGTAATTATTTGTTTCAAACAGTATGGGTTCTTGTATGTATTTTTCCGTTCGTGATGAAACTGTTTGTGCTTGTTCTTGCTTTAATTGAATTTGATTAACAAGTAATGAACTTAGATAACTTTGGAGCACTTTGGGACTTAGTTTTAATCCATAGGAAACTTAGGTTGGAGGAACAAAGTTGCCAGAGTTGGAGAAGAAGTTGAACAGCATGTTTCCTTGTAGGTGCATGTTAACCGTTTTTAAATTATTTTGTTTAATTCTTGTTCCCACTGAATGTGATTATTAATCAAGGAAGTTAATTAACTTTTGAACACCCAAGGACTTAATTTTAATCAGCAAGAAATTTGGTTTGGAGGATCAACACAGCCGGACACCGCCGGAGTTGGAAAAACGACGCACAGGGGAAGGAGTCTGCTCTATTTCAAGTAGAGCAGGCTTAATTAAAAAGTGGAGCAGGCTCTACTTTGTAGTAGAGCCGGCTCTACTTGGTAGTGGAGGTGGCTCCACTTTGTGTGGAGCCGGCTCCTTCAACAGGTTTCAGTTTTTCGCCTTTTCAGTGATGGTTTTGGCTACGGGTTTCAGAATTTGGTGTTTTCAGATGCTATTAGGAGCTATGCAGGGATGTTTCAGTAGCATCTAAGTCCTATTAGAAATTCTGAAGGTGTGATGATACATAATAAATTACAAAGAAATCGGTAGATTTAAACCGTTATAGTTTCAGGTGAACTTGTGGACTGTTCTTGAAGGCAGAGGATTTTAAGTGCAAACCCTATGAGTTACAATTTATCTGGGAATGGTAATATTGTTAAATCATCTTTCTATAATTTAAGTTAAGTTTATTAGATTACAGAATGATTATATATATTCATAAGTGACAGTAAGACACTTTTAAGGAAGTTTACATGGTTAAAATTTTGTAGATGATTCAAGTTGATTAATTTTAAATTAGCAACTGAATTAGGAGTTTGATATGTAAATCATATAACATGGGTATGGGATTAAGCCTATTAACTAATATAAATTCAGTTAATACTTAATAAGGAACTAGTTGATGTTACCAATAATTTGTTTATGTCAACTAGTGGGATGTTGTGGAGTAATTACAAGTAAGCATGTATATAATATTGTTATTATTATTATGCTTATTGTGAGTTACAGGATGGTTATATTTCTTCTCTGTACTTAAAAATTTGTCAGAGAACCAAGTACTGGATGTATTAAACAAGCATGCTAATTAAACATTCTTGTTATGCTTATGATTGGATGTGTTGATATTGATATGTTATGCTATCATATATATATTATCAATACTGGATGGATGGTTTGTATGCACCGGTATGGGACGGTGTCATACTAGGGGGATTAGCTCAAAAATGCTAAGTCCTACCTACTCTAGTTTAAGGGACGAATTAACTACAAAAGTTAAGTCCTACCTGTATTTTGTGTCAGATCAATAAATAATTGAGTGGCACTTTGGTTTGGAATGGAATTTAAATATATTTTTATGATGCCACGATATGAGCATGAGACTCAGAGTCGTTGGTTAGGGAGAGTATATGCATTGGGATGCATAGCTGGCTATGATGGTTGGATGTGTACCCTGCTAGGGCTAGGTAGTCATGCCCACCTTTGGGTGCGTTTTCGCATGGTGCCTACTAGTCCGGTTGAGACAGGCCTGTAGTCCAGTGAGAATCCTGTAGTGTGATTATATATATATATTTATCTACGGACTATTAGCTATTGTTGGATTGGTTAGGATGTACGTGCGTATCGGGTCGCTATTTGGGTAGTAGTAGTATAGAACTTGCATGTGGGCCTGACCCACTCATCATTTTTCAGGTATCGGACATTTCCAGTTTAGAGCTTGTTCGTGCTGAGTAGAGACGATCTTCCATTCTACTGACGACGTAGGACTTCTTTCCAGATATTAGATTTGGATTTTATTTTCAGTTTTTACTTTCATTTAGTTTGGGATTTTTATTAGGGGTCCACTAGAGATGGATTCCCGAGTTGTTAAACTGATGGAGTTTTGGATTATCAAATTCTAAGTATTTAATTATAAAGGATTTTACTTTTAGTTTCTTTCAGCTTAAACTTTATTTATTAAATTCATTTTGTCATCTGTGTTCGATTAAATATTAATTGTTTGATATCCTTCAGATCTGTGCTCGGACTTGATCACCCGTGTCTCTAAAATCGAGGGGTATCACAAGATGCACAACTGATTGGCATGAAAACACGATGCATGACTGATTGAAAACGAAGACAAACCCTAGCAGTTGCAGTTGTCGATTTGGGGAAATTTTGATAAAGGCATGTTTGTGTTAGTGTTCCATTTTAAGAAATTGGAAATTAAGGGCATTATTGTCCTTTCATGCTCCTATGGGCAATATTGTCATTTAAATTTAACAAACCAATTTTAATGGTCATACATCACCGAACCTTTTACGGATGGGGTCATATGTAACAATTTTGCATAGTCCAGTGGGTTTCTTGCATTTTTGAAAGTTCAGGGGGTTAGTTGCAGGTTTCTCCATAATCCAGGGGGTTTCTTGCATTTTACTCTAAATAATATGATGGACTCAAATTAATCTCTTCTCATATCTTTATTGAAATAATGATAAAAATTAAAATTTATATTATTTAATTTATTTCCAAAAATTTTAGGTAACGACCTAGTGGATATAATGAATCCAAATTATGTGTCCCAGTATATAATAGCTGTTGGAATATTTTCTAAGTCTGAATTTAATACCCACGCTATATTTACGGGGGAAATTTGGAAATAAAATGACAGTTTTGTGCGAGAAAGTAGACTTCCTGCGTTTTATATGGGGAAATATTTTAGGATAATTTATCTAATGCGGAAATCCCACTTTCTCCAAAATTTTCCCTTTCCAAGTAACCAAACTCCCAAAATTTTTTAAAAATTTCGTTTATTTTCCTTTCTACTGACTTCACGCTAACCAAACGAACCCAAAGTGTGGGAGACAAATTCCATTCCATAAGATGCCTCGATCATCCCCCTCCCTCTTTCTTCCATCATTCTAACCGAGCGGAGCACAAGGGAAGTCCTTATTATTTGGGCCTTGAGAGATTTAAGTATAATTTTTCCAATTAAAAATTTAATGAACGGAACTTATTTTTGCGTTGAAAACTTAAAATCTACAAAAGAAATAATTAATTGATCGTCATATTAAATAAAAGAAAGGAAAAAGTGCAAAAAAAAAAACCCTGAAGTATTGGGGTGTTGCAAGTAACCCCCGGAACTACAGAAAACCCTCTTGAACTAACAAATAATTGCATTTAACCCCATAAGTTTAACAATAGCTGCCAAAAAATCCAAAATACAACATTACCTCTTAAGTAAAACGACATAGTTTGAAGCATTTAGTCAATTAAATCGTTTAGCTGTCAAATAAAATCCAATGGGCCAATAAGAATTCGACAACATAACTTTGAAGATAAGGTTATCTGTTATCCCTTCATTCGCACCATTATTTAACCCACAATCATGAGGCGTCATAAACACACCATTATCAGAGCTCTGCAACTTGGTATTCTCTCAACCGTAACCACTGATTTGTGCAGCTACAAAGACCTAAGGATCTGCTTGATGCGAAAACCTGGTACTTTGGATCAGTAAAGCTCTTACCCTTGTTCCATAATTTTTTTAGTTTTATTGTAAATGATTTATATAGAGACAAGGTTGTTGTGATAAAGTGTAATACCCTAATGATTTGTGTTGTTTTTTTACTTTTGACAAACAATTAGTCGTCATTTTCAAAGGATGGGACATATCTGAGGCATATGTTGTGTTTTTTTCATTTTTTGATGTTTTATTTATACATTTTCTGTGTTGTACTTTAGTATTGAAAGGTACTATGTCATACAATATGTTTATATGTGGTCTCTATTAGTAAATGTTGTCTCATTTTGCTTCTGAAAAATAAATAAATAAATAAAATCAGTAAATGTTGTCGACAGGAATCACTGTAAAGTGATTTCTATCATTGGTGGTTCCTCTATTTTACTTAAAATTTGTCAAATGTTGTATGGTCTGTAGTGGTCCTATTATTTATTGAATCTTCAAAATGGTACTATGTCATAAAGTGATTTCTATAATATGTTTATATGTAGTCTCCATCACCACCAATAAATGTTATCTCCTTTTGCTTCTGGATAATTAAAAAAATAAAAAAAATAAAAAAATAAAAACAAAAGTAAATGTTGTCTGTAGAATCACTATAAAGTGATTTCTATCATTGGTGGTCCCTTTATTTTACTTAAATGTTGTCAAATGTTGTATGTTCTATAGTGGTCCTATTATTTATTGAATTTTCAAATTGATACTGTTGAATAATTGATTTTGTCTTTCTGTTCTTAAATTATATTGTCTCTATATTATTTAATTAGTGCAGTGCTTGTTTTTACTGAATATTTGGTACTATTTCTAACTGCGACCACTGTTTGATTATTGCAATTTCTTGTTGTAGATGGATGGTTTGTATATAATTGAACTTCATCATGGGGGTGTTTTTGAAAAATCACCCCCTATGACATACCTAAGAGGAAATATTTCTCACTTTGATAAAGTTGACCTTGACAAGATGTCATTTATTGAGGTTCAAGAGATGGCAACTAAATTAGGTTATGGGGTGATCACTGAAGTTTTCTACAAAGTACCCTATGAGTGGCAAAACTTTAGAGAAATAAAGTGTGACTTGGATGTATTTAGAATGTTTTATGACCATGATGCCCATAGGGAAACCAACAAAGTGAAGTTGTACATTGTTGCACCTTTGTTAAACAGTGTAGGAAATGAGGAATGCTTAGATGATGATTTAGGTTGGGACTATGTTATACCTAAAACAGACTTTATTGCTCACGTGTCAAGCCCATATGGTCCCAATGATATGTTAATAGGCTTGAATGGATCTGATGATAAAGGAATTGATAGTGGTTCTATATACCTAAATTACATTCCTTCAAGGGATTTAAGAGAAAGGGAAATAGAGTTAGGCATGAGGTTTGGGTCAGCTCATGATTTTAGGTTGGCATTGAGAGAGACAGCATTGAGGGGAAAGTTTGAAGTTCACAAGGAATAATGGAGATAGGATTAATGCGGTATGCAATGCTGACTGTGGGTGGAAGATATATGCAAGCAAACCAGAAGATGAAAACTGTTTGATTGTAAAGACTTACGTGCAAGAACATAAACTGCCTTTGGTTTCATACCAATGCAGATGCCTCATCTTCTTACATTGCAAACAAATACATAGAACAATTTAGAATAAACCCAAAGATGCCTTTGAATACACTTAAGAGTAATATTGCTTCTGATATGGACATTGATGTGTCCAAACATAAAGTGTTTACGGCTAAAAAGAAGGCTTTAGAAATGATTGAGGGAAATGAAGCAGATTAATATGAGAAAATGAGATATTATTGTAGTTTGATATTGAAAACCAACCCAAGCAGTGTTGTCAAACTACAAACTGAGCCAAGTACTGTTGAGAATGTTAGAAGGTTTCAAAGAGTCTTCATCTGTTATATTGCAATGAAAACTGGTTTTAAAGAAGGGTGTAGGCCACTAATTGGTGTGGATGGTTGCTTTCTAAAGGGACCATATGGTGGACACTTATTAAGTGCAGTTGCCAATGATGGGAATGGCCAAATGTTCCTAGTAGCATTTGCAGTGGTGGAGTCTGGACAAGAGACTATTGGGAATGGTTTATGGGAGAATTAATGGATGTAGTTGGACCTTACCATGGTATAACCTTCATATCTGACAGACAAAATGTATAATTTCACAGTGTATTTAATTAATTAATTCATGCATTTAAGTATTATTTTTTTGTATTATTTACTAAATATTTGATTTACATTTTCATAATGTATTTAATTAATTGATTCATGCATTTAAGTATTAATTTTTTGTATTATTTACTTAATATTTGATTCTGCTATTTTGTCTCGTATACAGGGTTTAGTGGAAACCTTTGACAATGTGCTGGAAGGGTTAGACCATATATTTTATGTCAGATATCTTTATGAGAATTTCAAGGTCAGGTTCAAAAGACAACAATTAAAAAAGCTGTTATAAGAGGCAGCAAAAGCATATACAGAGGCTGATTTTGAGCAACATTTGAAGAAAATAAAGGAATTGAATGTTAAAGCTTATGAGTGGTAAAAAAAGGTACCAACTGAATTGTAGTCAAGGTCAGGCTTCACACATACTTCAATAAATGATGTGATCATTAATAACATGTGTGAAAGTTGGAATGCAATCATCTTTGAGGCAAGGGATAAGCCAATAATATACATGCTAGAATGGATTATAAAGCATCTAATGCTAAGATTTCAATGTAAGAGAGAGTGGATGCTATCACAGGGTGGCTTGTTATGTCCAAAAATATAAAAGAGTCTCAACAAAGTCAAACACCAAGCTAGAATGTGTAAGGTGCATTATGCTGGTAATCAAAAGTATGAGGTTGAATGTTATGGTATTAGTGAGGCAGTTGACATTTAGTGAACTGGTATCCCTTGTAGGTATATTGTAGTTTGCATATTTATCAAGAGAGACTCCCCTGAAGCATATGTTTACCCATATTATCACAGAGAGACTTACCTCGTGGCTTATGCTGGTATAATCAAGCCCATTTCAATGGGAAGTTTGATGAAAACAGAACCCATTAACCCACTGCTGCCACCACACTTTAAGAAACCCAATGGTGGGCAAATGAAGGCTAGGAATAAGAAGATGATGACCCCAATAGTGCAACCAAGCTTAGTAGGTCAAATGATAGTTTAAAGTGCTCAAAATGTAAGGAGAGTGATCATAACTCAATGACGTGCAAATTACCTGAGCCATTGGTGATTGAGAGACCTCCACCAAGAAGGGGAGGTAGACTGTGATACCCCTCAATTCTAGAGCCACGAGTGATCAAGTCCGAGTATAGATTCGAGGGATACTAAACAATTAAGTATATAAACAAACATTGATTACAAAAGAAAATAAGAAATAAATAAATAAATAAATACGCTGAAAGAATTCTAAATAATAAATCCTCAAAAGTTATAAAATCCAATATAGCCAAAACCTCCAATATCTTATACAACTCGGGAATCCATCTAGTGGATCCCTAATAAAAACCCAACTGAAAGTAAATAACTGAACTAACATCCAAAGCTAAACCATGAATGGAAGTCCTACGTAGTCAGGAGAGTGAGTGACTATCTCTGCTCAGCACGAACAAGCTCTAAGCCTAGAATTGATAGACACCGGAAAAAATAAGAGTGGGTCAGGCCCACGAGCAAGTTCTACTCTATTACAATCCAAACAGAGACCCGATACGTATGTAAATCCTAAACAACTCAACAATAACTACTTAATCCATATATATATATATATATATATATATATATATATATATATATATATATATCCACACTAAGGGACTCTCACTGGACTATAGGCCGGTCTCAACCTAACTAATAGGCAACATGCAAAACGCACCTGAAGTGAGCACGAGTACCTAGACCTAACAGAGTACACCTCCAATCATCATAGCCAGCTATGTATCCCAATGCATATACGCTCCCTAACCGTCGATCCTGAAACTTAAGCTTGTATCGAGGTACCATAATTATATATTTAAAATTCGTCCAAACCAAAATAATGTCATTCTACTATTTATTGACCTGACGTGAATATAAGTACGACTTAACTTTTAAAGTTAATTCATTTCCTTATTCCAGAGTAGGTAGGACTTAGCGTTATGAGATAATCTATCCCTAATATGTCACCGTCCCATACCGGTGCATATAATCCATAAATCCAACAATTGATAATACAGATAATAAATGTAAACATCAATTAATCCATAATAAGCATAATAAAATTATGTAAATTAATATGCTTATTTGATACTACTCCACAAAATCCAATAATTGTTAATACAGATGATATATGTAAATATCAATTGATCCATAATAAGCATAATTGAAATATATAAATTAACATGCTTATTTTCTACCACTGAAACATGATTAAAACCATATCAAACACAACCCAATTGCTTATATAGAGGTAAGCAAATTGAATTGTCCACAACCAAAATCAATATGCAAATTTCGTTAAGAATTTCATATTGTTCCAGATATTAATTCCTTGTGGCTTACTGCGCATTATCATGCCCTCTGGAGTTTTAATATGACCTTAGACATCATTTAAACCCCCCCCCCCCCCCCCCCCCCCCCCCCCAATTATAGCCCTTAATTCAACCTGGAACGTCAAAACCTCAACCCGGTGGCTAAATCTTTGCCAAAAATCAACAAAATGGGGAAGAATCGCCTCCTTCTTAAATGGAGCCGACTCCCCCCTTAGGAGAGCAGCCTCTTTGCTTGGTAGAGCCGGCTCCCCCTTGTGGGGAGCCGCCTCTTTGAGAGTGGAGCTGCCTCCTTTCAAAAGGGAGCTGGCTCTCCTCCTGTTATCAACCGCGTCTTCTTCGGCGACTTCCAGTTCCTTTATCCTCTATTGTTAGGGTTCCTAGGTGTTTGAACTAGGTCCCAGAGTATTCCAGGAATTCATGCAAGAAAACTTAAAATCAAGCAATTAAAAGTTCATTAATAATCCTACTGCTTTAATAATTCAACATGTATAACGAATTAATTTAAAGTTTATTTACTCCTGTAATTGAATAGGCGTGTAAAGAACACGAGTCAAAGGGAGGGAGTTAGATATAAAACTTGCCTTTAGGTCTCAGTTTGAAACCTTGCACCGCCGTCTCTGAGTTTTCCGACAACTGCCAACTACCGTCAAACCTTCTACTGCTTTGGTTCAAACCCACAAGCAATCCCTTCCTTCCTTCTTGGTCCGACCTTTAATTATGGCCCAAACCCTAACTAGTTCTCTCTGTTTTTCTCTCAAATCTTTCTCTGTTTGTGAATAGGGTTTTGTTGTTTTTAAACCATAAACAGACGTATTAAGTTATATATATATAGGCGTACACAACCCTAATTCTAATTATACTTAGAGAAGGAAAAATATATAAAACCAATAAGTCGGCTAACCTGTGAAAATATATAAAACCCTAATATTATATTATACATTATATAATGAAAATAATACTAATTTAATTATTAATAATTACCAATAATTAAACTAACCATGTATACATATATACCCATATATACATGTATATACATCCATGGGTAATAACTGTACCTATTTAATTCCTTATCCAAATAATCCATTGCTCCTATCCAAGCCCAACTCCGTTTAAAAAAAAAAAAAACATTTAATTCACATTCAATTTGAGCCCACAAAAGTACATGATTTCAATTTAAACAAATAAATTAATTTAAACCTAACATGTCACTTAAACAAATTAATCAGTTTAAACAATTAATGCAATGCCACATAAGTATGCAATTCAATTAAAACAAATAAATCAATTAGACAATTAACCAATTAACAAATAATGAAAATAAAATTGTAATAAAATCATAAAAGAAATACCGAGACTATCCTTTTAAAATTAGGGTTATTACATAGACCACCCATCATTAGAAGAGGGAGAACAAGAGGACCTGATGGGATGACAGGTAGAGGAAGAGGAAAAGGAAGAAGAATACGAGGAATAACAAGAGGACTTGAGGTTCCAGCTGCAGTACCTTCAAACCAAAAGGTACTTTTAATTCAATGTAACTTATTCGCAATCTTTTTCAAATTAGCTAACATGTTAATACTACATACAAATTTATTTCAAATTAGCTAACTTGTTTGTACTCATTTTAGGTTCTAAATATACCATTTTTTCGGTTGTCACAGACACAAGCATCATCTTCTAGGTTGACACAAGCATCATCTTCTAAGTATGATGAAAATAGTCCCTTTTGTTTACTATATGTTAGTAATGAGTGCAAATAACTAATGTATAGTTGCTTGGATTATTGATAGGTCAATGAAGGACAGTGAGTATACATGTTGGTAGTGAGGATAACAGCTACTGTTGGTGTTTTATTTTATTTTTTTTAGGGGTGGATGGCCAGATATTACGACTTATATTTTTGGTTTTGTTGGTGGAATGATGGACAGTGGCTATACATGTTGGTAGTGAAGATAGCAGCTACTGTTGGTGGTTTTTTTTTTTTTTTTGGTGGATGGCCAATTATTACAACTTCTATTTTTGGTTATGTTGGTGGATGGCAAATTATTACAACTTCTGTTTTTGGTTTTGTTTGTTAATGGACATTTGTGTCTATGTACTTCCTGTTGTCAATTGTTGCTGTAATTTGGTGTAATGGCTAATGCTGACCTTAATTGAGCCTCCTTTTTGGTGATTGTTATGTTTATGGGAAGTGGAAACTTTGTTATTAAGTACCTATTGTGTTGTTGATGTTCAGAATGTTAAGTGAAATGTTATAATATGCTACGTTATTAATTCATATTGTTTTTCACTTAACAGGCTTAACATTTAGTGTCAAAGTGTCATAATATGGTGTCATTTGTTAAACAGTTTTCATTTAACAGGTTATGGTCTATGACATATTATTGGACAAGTTTATCATTAAATAGGTTTTAAAAAAGTGGTTATTAGACAATTTTTGTTGTTGAACAAGTTTTAAATAAGTGATCATTGGACAAGTTTTGTCACTGAACAGGTTTTAAAGAGGTGGTCATTGGGCAAGTTTATCATTTCATAGGTTTTTATGTTTCTAGTGTAAGAGAATTGTAAGTCATAGTGTATCAAAATGCAGTGACTTTTGCTATCAATGCAAGCAATTGAATGCTATTGTATTTAGTAGTGTGTAAAACATTGCATTAAATCCACTACACTTCTGTGACATTGCAATAACCACAATATGACTTCTACTACAACTCAACTGCATTGGCCACTAAATCACTTATCAATAGCACAAATATAAAAACACTAAACATGACTCCAAAAAGTGTATTAATCAAAACATAGCATTTCATTTATCAACACCATTACTACAATTGGATACGCCCCATCTTCCTACATAGAATACAAACATACAACCTAAACTTCCAAAATATCATACAGCAACCCCATATTTCTAAAACAGTCCTAAATTCAGCTGGATAAGCCACATCTTCTTACATTGTTTCACTTAATAATTAGAGCAACAAAAAAATTTAGAACAAAGAACCCAAACAAAATAAGGCTTCCAATAAACATAACACTTGCAACTGAATTGAGAGCTGTTCGAGGAGCTTCTTCTGGCAAAGGATGAGCTACATGAGGCATAACATAAGCAGGTAGAGGAGCTGGAGTTCTAATGTTATTTGGGGTAGCAGGATGAGTTCCCTATTCAAAGTGTTTGCAAACCCTTCTATTGCAATTAAAATATAGCCTACGAGGATTGTTCACGGACTCAGAAATGAATACCGACGCTCTTTAGCCACACCAACACCTTTTATTCATGATTGGAAACCCAACATTGTCCATTTCAAACACCTTAAAAAATTCACGACATATTGAGCAAAGTAAAAAAAAGATCTATATTTACACAACCTCTGTAAGTATATATAAACTGATATGCTGAAATTTTACTAATACTAATCCCTTAAAATTTTACGAATGACAACTTCTCTGTTTTCTATCTCTTCGATTTTTAGAAATCAAACCGAGAGACTCCATGATTGAGGAACGAGACCAGAGAGCAAGAAATGAGGAGGAAGAAGAAAAGAGAGAATAGAGGAGATAATGGACTACTTATCATTCTTCATATATATATATATATATATCAACACATACCAATATAGACCCAATGACAAAGATGGGATTACCTTTCACTGGAGTACGAACAGAGGGTTAGAGGGAGGAGTAGACCACGATAGAGACTGGATTTAACTTGATTCGATAACAAACAGAGGTGACCGAGAGGGGATCTAACCACGAACAGATGCATAAGGTTGATATGGGGAATCAATTTAGTGTTTTTCTGAGTTTGGGTCAGCTAGGGTCTTAACAAATTGGGGGTGTTTATATAACGATCTGGGGTGTATATACTAGTATATACAAGGCTTGTTTGGCCCTAACGGTCACAAAAAGGTTATTTCGTCTTTTCAAATTTCAAAGGGCATTATTGTTCATAAAATTTACTTTTTATCTCACGTGCCTCAAATAACGGTGAATTTTCGACGGACAGTGGCCGAAAGGGGCAATATGCAACAAAATTGCATAGTTCAGGATGTTATTTGCATAATTGGTAGTTTATGGGTTTTTTTTTTTTCATGTTTATCTATAGTTCAGGTTTTCTTTGCACTTTTTCCTAAAAGAAATAATAGAATTTTGGCTTTACAATATGAAAATTCATATTTTTATAATGTGTCTATATATATAATCTCCACGTATACAACACAATGTCAATAATAAAATAGAAGATAATGTTTTTTTTTATTTGATTTTAATAGAAGACAATAATATTTTATTTTGAATTAAAATCATAAAACTTTTTTTTTTTCAATTCGTATAACCTTCTCAACTAAGAAAATGATCATATTAAAACCCGAATGTTTTAAAAAAGCATATCATATCACCCTTCTTCTCCGGTAATTTTCGGTCTAAAACTAACTTGATTGTATCACGCGACAATTACGGGCTGATCAAAATAATCTTATAATTTATAAAGACTAAATGGCCCTTCTCACACTTTAAAATCAACAATTTTAATTTAATAAACTTAATGGTCGAGCAAGTTATTGGTTTTGTTAGTTGAGTCTTGGGAGGGTCTAAATTCCCCTGATCCTCAGCATTCAGGTCTGGATAGACCACCCTATTCAATAAACCCATTTCTGTGTTCTCTTTTCACTCCACCCCTGCAAACACCCACCCACCCACCCATGGCGATTCTTACTCTACCCTTAGTCACTTCCATTCTCAAACCCCACAAGACCCATCTCTCATCTTTCGTTTTCATCACAAGATCAAACCATCTTCTTCTCAACAGGTCTCTCAATCGCCGCTTCGCTAAAACCACAGTCTGCGCAATCACTACTTCGGCAACCCAACAGTACTCTTATTCATCTACAGACTCTAAGCAGCCCAAGAAAGTTTCCATACCCACCTTTCAACAAGCCATTCAGCGCCTCCAGGTTATGATACTTCCCTCTTTCCTAAAAATTGGTTAATGCTTTGTTTGGTTGCCAAGAAATGTGGGTAAACGAATTTTGGGTCATCAGAAATATTTTCCATTGACCCACAAGAACACAGATACTGCACCCATGGGTGTGCTGAGTTTCTTGGTCTTTTGGGTTGGGCAATGAAAATCACACACACACAGATATATATTTTCTTCTTGAAACTAAAAGGTGGATAGATAGAATGATGTAGGAAAAGAAAAGAAGTTGAAATTGCTTGGACCCAAGAAATAGACCTAGGTTGAATATATGGACTATTTAATTTAATTTTTAATTTTTTTTTTGGAAACTTGCATTTTATTTATTTATTTATTATTTACATGTTTTATATATTTTAATTTTTTTATACGAGATGGATAGATAGTTTTTATTTCTGTATCAAATTGGATGCTTGGACGGAAGAAATGTACATAGGTTGAATATGCGGACGATTTCTTTTCTTTTTTCTTTTTAATTTATTTTTTGGAAACTTGCATGTTATCTTTCTTTCTTTCCTTTTATTTATTTTTTAATTTTTATACGAGATGCAGAGTTTTTATTTCTCTATCAAATCGGATGAAATAGTTTGATGATGGTACAAGGAAATCATGTTTTTATATTTCCACACATTTGATTGAATGGATAATCAATACAAAGTACAACATGTTGTGACCCATCTAACTCTGGCTACTGGGTCGCATTGTAAGAGGGAATAACACGAGGAACTTATCTGTTTTCTCTACCATGAGCGGCTCTTTTTTTATTTTATTTTATTTTATTTTTTATGCTTCTTTTGCTCAAATTTCTTCAGTGTTTCAGAGTACTCTACTGTTTGACTGAAAAACCGTGTTTGACTTTAAATTGATTTTTAAATTGATTGCGACTGTAATTTTCCTCCATTCTTTTACCTTCTGTTTGGTTTTCTTTTTTCATTTTTTGAATGCTACAGGAGTATTGGGCTTCTGTTGGATGTGCCGTAATGCAGTGCAGCAACACAGAGGTAATGGGTAATTTTTAGTCTTGTTTATAAGCTCCCTCGGTTTTATCTTATTTCATATATTTGTATGAGTTGATGCTTTCTGCTTCTGTATGTATTAGTCACATGTGGTAAGAGAGGAAAATTCGAATTGGACGTCTTTTGCCTGGAAATACCAATCCAAGAAATCTTGAACGAAATATTTTGAATTTACTGATTTAATATATTTTCCCAATGAAATACACATTCAGTCATATTTTTCCTCTACAAAGTACAGGCAGACACATTATTAGTAATAAAATATTCATTCTGCACTATTTTCTAGTAAAATAATGATAGCATTGGCCCTATCCCACCCCCCCCCCCCCCCCCCCCCCCCCCCCTACTCCTCTCTCAAAGCAGTTTCTTGTCAGAAGTTCATATAATGCATTTTTGCTCTGGCTTTATTGATCAGGTTGGAGCAGGGACAATGAATCCTCTGACATTCTTAAGGGTTCTTGGTCCAGAACCGTGGAATGTAGCGTAAGTATGCTTTTGACTTTGTAAAAGTTCATGCTTTGTTGATTGTAATCATTGTAGTAATATTGGTTATGTTGGGACGTCAAATGAGAGTCTTTAATGAATCTTAATTGTGGTGATGTTAATAGTGTTAAGCTCTAGCAAAAACAAATACAGAATTGGATCTTCTTTAGAAATTGGATGTTACCTTGATGGTTATGCTAGTGTACTTTAATAAATGCTAAAGTTTTGAACTGACACTGTTACAACTCATTATAGGCTAGATAATAATGTATATACATATTGTTTCCATTGAAAAATAATTGCTTTCTCAGGGAGTCAAAATGTCCAATATACAGTTGTCTTGATAAAGGATGGTGACGGAGTGAGAATAGGATAAAGGTTTTAATCATTTTGTTAGTTGAAGTGCAAGGTAAACTAGAGATCTAGAAAGGGTGACACTGAAGACTGAATCCAAAATAAGGTTGTCTGTCCATCCTGTGCTCTTCAAAACAGAAAGAAATGACCATATAGCTTGTCAGTTAGTTGAGTCAGACAGTCAGGTGAAGAAACATAGAAATAGCGTAGGGATGTATGACAAAGAAATAAAATATTTAATGGGCAAAAAGGTAGTCTTTTCGGGTACCATGTAATTATTTTTCATATTGTGAGCATGATATTTTTCTGGAGTTCTAGAACTGATATCAATAACTGAATAAAAGGTTTAGGTATTTATTTACTTTTCCTTCTCTTTTATATTCTAATTATTTCAACTACATGATGGCTTCAAGTTCATTAATGGACTGCTGATGTGGTAGTTTCTGGTGGAAGGTACGTGGAGCCCAGTATCCGGCCAGATGATAGCCGTTATGGTGAAAACCCAAATAGGCTTCAACGCCACACTCAATTTCAGGTTTAACTTATTTATTTATTTTCTTTATTTTTATTTATCAAATCATACAGTCATGATAGATTATGGAGCTTTCTCAAAGCAAGGATTGTTAGCTTTTGACCCACCTTTGTTTGACTTCATGTTGTCAATTCATTCTCAGGTTATATTGAAGCCTGATCCTGGAAATTCACAAGATCTTTTTATCCGTAGTCTATCAGCCCTAGGTAGTTACTGGACCCTTTTCTTTTATTACTCCTTTTCTTGTTTTTCTGGTTGCAACACAAGCACAAAAAATATGAGCTCCATGATGCATTTCCAGAATTGTTTTGGAGGTTGGTCAGGTGAATTGTGGCTGTTGAATAAGTTTTTATTGTTAATTGTCAAATATCTAATTCTAAGAAGTTTAGGACTCAATTCTTATTGATGGTAATTTTAGTGCATCTGTCAATATTAAGTCTTGGGTTACTATGTGGGTTCTATTGTAATTTTGGAAGGTCTTCACTTGGGTTTTATGGACCCTATTGAAATATAATTTCAGTATAAATTGTCATTGATAGGTATTGGTTTGATAAAATATTTGAAATTCTCTCAAGTTCCTTGCGTATTCAATGGATTTCCCTCTGGATTCTAGGGCTATTTTTTTTCTCATTACCTTGCTTCTTCGACTTTGCTTGATCATTGTAAGGTTCTTTTCACTAATTTCTTCTAGATAACATTCTCCCACTTTTATGGATGAAACTTTCCGCAAACTATTTCTTATAGATAATTCTTTTCGCCTTTCTCACTCTCTCTTCCTCTGATTTTGTTAATGGAATCCTTATTTGGCAAGTTGACTTGCATCAATTGGTCTTCTAATTTTGACTGGGCATGTAGCTTATAAAAGACTTATCTGTTTCTGCATTCCATGGATTCGTTGGCACTATAACCAAGAATGATTGATGGAAAAAATTGGCTAAATTGACAGAATGATCACCTTGTTGCATTCACAGGGGTGTGTTTGCAGAAAGATGAAAGTTCTAGGGTTCTTTTTTGCAATTTGCCCTTTTTTTGGATAACCTGGGAACTATTCTCTTTATTTGTTTTCATTTGTAGATTTTTTGAGTCAGATGAGAATATAGCTGTGCATGGTTGTCTTGTGCATATGTTGTATGTGTATGGGTGAATCTCTGAGGTGCTTTTTGCTGATAGCCTGATACTGGAACTTGTAATAAATTAAGTCTTTCTGTTGTCAATAAAAGAGCAGACTAATTAGAAATTTTGTCAAACTAGTAAACAAGATTAAACAAAATTATCATAGGGGTGCATAAGTTATTTTGTTTATTAAATTTATTTTTCCACCAAATTCAGTTCATTTTATATTCATTTACTGATCTATCTCCTTAACCTTGGCTTGAGTATATGTAGCTTTATTCTTGACAGGTATCGATGTTAATGAACATGATATACGATTTGTAGAGGACAACTGGGAAAGTCCGGTAATATCTTGCCTTTTATTAGTGAAAATATGTGTGTGTTTTTTTTTTTATAGTGCTTCAGTTTATTTGGCAAAAATTGATGCTAATTTGTACACTGCTGTCTGACTACTTTGATTGGATGACATGGCTGTGGTTCATTTAAATCTGGATGACTCTTTGCATACATTTGATCATTTAGCAAGCTTGTTTTCCTTTGTGTTGGCATGAAATGTTCGTAGGTTCTTGGTGCCTGGGGTTTGGGCTGGGAAATTTGGATGGATGGCATGGAAATCACACAATTCACCTACTTCCAGCAGGTTCGTTCTCATGCATGAGATAGGATTTGATTCTTATTTATTTGAAGATTTTGGACTTTTTATTTTTTGCTTAACGTGGTTAAAATATATAGTTACACTTTTCAAAATCTGTTCTACACATTCCATGCGCTCTTTATTTCATTTTTATTTTTCTTCTTCTTCCCTTCTTTTTCGTCTTTTTCCAGGCCGGAAGTCTCCAATTGCTGCCAATATCTGTTGAGATCACTTATGGTCTTGAACGTATCCTCATGTTACTTCAGGTCACTTTATTATATTATTTTGTATTTTCTATCTTATATTCTTCTTTTCCTTACATGTGTCCGTCTGAAATTTGTTCAAACTAATGTGCAGGGAGTAGATCATTTCAAGAAAATTCAATATGCAGATGGAATTACATATGGAGAGCTGTTCCTAGAGAATGAGTAAATTAACCATTTGAATTACTAATTTACTTTGTGAAGAGTATTCTGACAACACACACTGCAATGCAAATTTGGATGGCAAATGGTGACCAATCAAACTAACTAATAAAGAAAGAAAATTCATGAAATGCTTAGAACATGGTAAAAAGAAATTAATTCGCTGATTGTAATTAATATCTCTGTTATTGAAGCAGTATTATGTTCTCAAATTCTTAAAGACAGCACAAGAACATTTGCTACCCCATTTATTGTTGACTTTAAGATATAATCAAATCAAAAGTACATGATAAAGAAGAAGAAAAAGAGAAGAAAGCGGATGAGAGAAAAAGAGAAAGAGATGGGGAAAGAGAGAGAATGAAATAATACTTTCATCCTTCCACCACATTCTATTTATAGTAACAAGTTTCAGAATTTACACATTAGCACCAACATTATCTAAGTAAAAACAAATAAGCCCCTGACAACACTCCCCCTCAAGCTGGTGCAAAGATATCTATCATGCCCAGCTTGACTAACATATTTTGCAAGCAAGTCTTGCTCACACCCTTAGTCAAAACATCAGCAACCTGATCATGTGTATTGACGTATGGAGTACAAATCAGCCCAATACGAAGCTTTTCCTTGATGAAACGTCGATCGACTTCAATGTGCTTTGTCCTGTCATGTTGAACTGGATTGTGGGCAATGCTAATAGCAGCCTTGTTGTCACAATACAACTTCATTAACTTGCGAACAGGATAACCCAACTCATCCAACATCGTACGTAGCCATAACAACTCACAAAGTCCATGTGCCATGGATCTGAATTCAGCCTCTGCACTAGATCTAACTACTATAGACTGTTTCTTGCTTCTCCATGAAACAAGATTACCTCCAACAAATGTGCAATATCTTGAAGTAGATCGTCGATCTGTTACAGACCCTCTGCGCAATCAGCATCAATATAGGCTTCAACATGTAAGTGGCCATGACTGCCAAAAAATATCCCCTTACCAGGTGAACCCTTGAGGTAGCGAAGAACATGATGAGCTGCCTCAAGGTGAGGTGTATGTGGAGCATGCATAAACTGACTAATCACACTAACAACGTAGGCAATATCCGGGCGTGTGAGAGATAAGTAAATCAGTCTCCCAACCAATCGCTGAAATCTTCCCATGTTTTCTAATGGGTCTCCATTTACATCATTAAGCTTATGGTTTCGCTCAATGGGAATATCAATTGGTCTAGCTCCAAGCCTGCCTGTTTTAGCCAACAAATCTAACACATACTTCTGTTGAGAAATGAACACCCCTTTTTTCGATCTGCACACCTTGATGCCAAGAAAGTATCTCAATGATCCGAGGTCTTTAACCTCAAACTCTGTCCCCAAGAGTGACTTCATTCGACGAATCTCTTCTGGATCATTTCCAATAATAACAATATCATCAACATATACAATAAGGGTAGTGGTGCAGCCCTGGTGCTTCTTGATGAAGAGAGTATGATCTGTCTGACTCTGTGTGTACCCTACTCTTTTCACAGCAGTACTGAACGTCTTAAACGAAACATGTGGTGACTGCTTTAACCCATATAAAGCTTTATTTAGCTTGCACACTAAATTTTGACCATTAGCAAGCTTAAACCTTGGTGGCATAGTCATATACACCTCTTCCTCCAAGTCACGATGAAGGAAAGCATTCTTTACATCCAGCTGATGTAAGGGTCAATTCAAATTAGCTGCCAAAGAAAGAAGAGCACGTATAGTGTTCATCTTGGCAATTGGAGCAAATGTTTCCAGATTTCAATTCCATAGGTCTGAGTGAAGCCCTTTGCAACTAACCGAGCTTTATATCTCTCAATTGTTCCATCTGCATGATACTTTATTGTGTAGACCCATTTGCAACCTACTGGTTTCTTACCCTTAGGTAATGGAACAATATCCCAAGTACCATTCTTCTCAAGGGCCTTCATTTCTTCAAGCAGAGCTTTCTTCCATGGAGTTTGACTGATAGCATCTGAAACACTAGAAGTAATAGATATAGAGGAGATACACGAAGTGAAAGCACGATATGTTGGAGATAAGGCATCATAGGATACAAACTGAGATATAGGATGCTTTGTACAACTACGAACACCCTTACGATAGGCAATATGGACATCAAGATCAACAGGAATGCTATTGGGAAAAGAATCAGGAGTATCAATGTCAACTAAGGAATTACCTGGATTGAGGGAGACTTTTTTTTTTTTTTGATAAGTCTGGATTGAGGGAGACTTCTTGGTCTTGGGGTGAGTCAATAACTTGTTTTGCCTTCCTAGTGTAGATAATTGGATGTTTTCCTTGCTGCAAATCATTTTGCAAATCATTAGTGTTAGGAGGACTAGACATAGGCACCTCAGTAAGAAGCTTTCCTTGAATGGGAACAGGCAAGGGAAGGGGGTGGTCCCTTCGAATGGACAACGGATTCTCTACCTGTATAGTAGTCTTCCCCTGTAGAGAATCCTAAGCAGTGGAAAAAAAAGGAACAGACTCAAAAAATGTAACATCCATGGAGACAAAGTGACGACGAGTGGTAGGGTTATAACACTGATACCCTTTCTGAGTGGTGGAGTATCCAAGAAAGACACATCGGATTGCCTTAGGGTCCATTTTGTCCTTGCGATGATGAATGTGAACATAACAAACACAACCAAACACTTTCGGAGGGGCAATAAACAAGGCAGTGTCATGGTGTAAGACAGAGAAGGGGGATTGATAGCCAAGAACCTTAGAAAGCATGTGATTGATAAGGTATGTAGCTGTTAAGGTTGCATCAGCCCAATAGCTTTTAGGCACTCCCATCCCAATTAGAAGAGAACGGGTCACCTCTGTAATATGACGGTGATTTCTTTCAGCTACACCGTTTTTTTGTGGTGTATCGACACAAGTTGGATCCGCGGTACGTGTGGATGTGATTAAAACTAATTCCTTGCAAACAAATCCCATCTTGGAATCTCTTCAAAACCCTTCACACCCACTAGGGTTTACACAAACTTGCCCTAGGGTTTCAACTACAAACCTAGAGCTTTACAAACCATGCTCTGATACCATGTTGACTTTAAGATATAATCAAATCAAAAGTAAGTGATAAAGAAGAAGAAAAAGAGAAGAAAGCAGATGAGAGAAAAAGAGAAAGAGATGGGGAAAGAGAGAAAGAATACTTTCATCCTTCCACCACATTCTATTTATAATAACAAGTTTCAGAAATTACACATAAGCCCCAACATTATCTAAGTAATAAAAAATAAGCCCCTGACAACATTTATCACCTTGAGAATTGTTTGTTAATCCTATTTCCTGACATATATATGGTAACTCCGGAATGCACTATAGTTTCAAGAGGCCTTTTGAGCGTGACATTTTGAGGGTCAGCTTGAGGCAAGGCTCTGGGAAAAGGTCTTGATGCATGATTTGGGGATAAGTAACATAGAGCTACTGTAGGATCAAATCTAGCATGTATCAATAAAACAAGAAAGACGTCCTATGATTTAGTGCTTGCTTTATGTGTAATTTTCTACACCATAACTAACATATTGGAACTCAATCCTTGATGAAAATGACTGTAGAGAATGAATTTTCTTGTTTGTCGGTAGCCTAAAATTTTTACAACCTCACAACAGTAATTTTTTTTGGGTCCAATTGAGATTAGTTAACTAAAGGCCAAAGAAATTTACCTGCAGAGGTTGGTGAGTTGGTCATTGAGATAATTCAGGAACTAGAAGTTTCAGATCATGTCTTTCCAGGCTTAATGATGTATATAGGTCCTTTCATTTTGAATTGGGTTGGGGCCACTTGGGTGTAATGATTAGCCAATGAAATTGCACCTGAAGTGAGTTTGATTTATGATATTTTGTAACAGACTGAAATCTAATGCTTTATGCTCTGTTTGTAAGAAAAATGGAAAAGTAAGTGGAAGGGATGATAGAAAAGATGGATGAGGCATCCCTATGGAAGGGAAGGCATCTTCCTTCCTTTTTGTTCAGTTGACAGAAGTGTTAGTAGAAAGGATAGATGACTGCACACTTTTTTTTGTTTGGTTAGAAGGAAAGGTAGGAGAGATTTTATATTTTATTACCATTATATTATACCCTTGTTATATAATTTGACCAAATTTGTTTAAGGGCGATATTGTCATTACACATTCTGCATAATAATTATCCTTCTCTTCCCTCATCTCTTCTGTCAATTTTGAGGGGATGAAAATTTATGAGTGAGGGGGGATCCATCCATCCATTGATGGAGAACAAGGCGCAACTCAAGAGCTAGAACCACATATGACCCGTAGTTATTATTGGAGAAGGGGAAAAGAAAGAATTAGGGATATTAGTAAATTAGGGTTTTTATTTATGATTATGGTTATTTTTAATAATGTTTTAAATTTAGGGGTATTTTAGTACTTTATTGTTTTAGGGTTTGTTTATATCTTGCCTATATAAAGGCTCAAATGTAATCAGACAAATCAGTTTTGAGAAATTGAATATTATCATTGAGTTTGCGAACTCCCTTTGTGTCTCTTCTCCCTTTTGTTTTTACTATTTTTAATCCCTTCATCTATCTATCTTACCTCCTTCAATCTGATTCTCATCCCCTGTCGTCTATTTTCTCATCCCCTTCTTCTAGTCTATCAATTCTTCTATTTTCTCATCCAATTCTTTCTTTATGGTTACTTGTCCTACGTCATCCATACTTCACTTTCCTCTAACTTTCCCTCCTACTAACCTTTTTTTTGTTTGGTTATAAGGAAAGGTAGGATAGATTTTATATATATATATATATTTTTGATAAGTAAAAAATATATTAGAAAAACATTCAAAAGGGGAATGCGTCCCTAATACACAAAAACGAACGAGCAAAAGTCAAACCTACGGACCAACAGAGTCCAATAGAACAAAAAAATCATCAATCGAGGAGCAAACACTGCCTCTAACATAACAGAAAAGAGAGCGAAGAATAAGAGACTTAAGGTTTGCAAAAGACGATTCCTTTCCTTCAAAATTTCAGTTATTTCTCTCTCCAAATACACCACCAAACATAGTGTGGGGCGACCTTCCAAAAATCACGAGCATGACCAGTAACAGGGCATCTTCTCCAACCGTTAATTAATTGGAAAGAGTGCTTAGGCATTACCCACTGAATGCCAAAAATACTGAATATGAGATTCCAACAATCAGATGCAACAGGACAATGCATAAGAAGATGGTTCACGGACTCACCATCAGTTTTACAGAGACAGCACCAGTTAACAATTATATTACCTCTCTTACGCAGATTATCCAATGTTAGAATTTTTTCCCCAGGTAGTAGTCCAAACAAAGAAGTTGACTCTAGAGGAGCTTTAGAGCGCCAAATACACTTCCTTGGGAAATTATGTCCAATAAAATTAGACAAACACAAGAACATGGATCGAACTTCGTATCTACCATGAAGAGAGGGGGTCCACAAAATGTCATCACAACCTCTGCCAACATCCTTCTGTCAATACAACAGGTTCAAAAAGACGCAAACTTCTGCTATCAAGATGATAACAGTCAATTATACCCTTGTTATATATTTTATCATACCCTTGTTATATATTTTTATATTTTATTACCATTATATTATATCCTTGTTATATAATTTGACCAAATTTGGTTAAGGGCGATATTGTCACTGCACATTATGTATAATAATTATCCTTCTCTTCCCTCATCTCTTATGTCAATTTTGAGGGGATGAAAATTTATGAGTGAGGAGGCATCCATCCATCCTTAACTTCCCTCCAACTTTCCCTCCTACTAAACTCAGGAAACTTGTTCTATCCCTCCATCTGTACCTCCTACCAAACCGAGCATTAATGTTTTAGTGAGAAAACATGATTCTTTCAATAAAATTTTCATCTTAAGCTCTGAGCTGGTGCACTGTATTAGAGATGGATCAGTTTTCCGACTTCATTGATGAGCATCTTCTCATTGATCTAGCAATGGAAGGTGCAACCTATACTTGGTCTAATGGCAGGGATCCAACTACTCTCTCAAGACTGGACAAATTTTTGATCTCTGGCGAGTGGGAAGAAAAATTCCCGGATGTTGTTCAGGCGATATTAGCAAGGGTTACCTATGATCATGTTCCTTTGGTTTTGGATTGTGGGAGTTTGTGTTCTCAAAGAACCCCGTTCCGATTTGAGAATATGTGGTTGAGAGCGGAGGACTTCTAAGGGAAAGTACAATTTTGGTGGGAGGGAGCGATAGTTACAGTGCGCTCAGCTTCATATTAACATAGAAGTTAAGAGCTCTCAAATTCGATCTGAAGCAATGGAATAAAGATGTTTTTGGGAATCTTGAATGGAGGAAGAATAGAGTCTTTGCTGAATTTTCTGAGATTGATTGTCTTGAGGAGGCAGGCGGGAATGTGGAGTCTCTTTGTACTAGGAGAGCTTCATGTCAGGCAGTTCTTGCTGAGATTGCTAGCATGGAGGAGATTTCGTGGCGACAAAAATCCTGGGCTCTTTGGTTGAAAGAGGGAGATCGTAACGCAAATTTTTTTCATAGACTAGCTAATGTTTCTAGAAGGAGTAATCACATAGGACACATATGGGTGGAAGTTGTGGAGCTGTGGAGGGAGGAAGAGGTGCGTAACGGGATAATTTCTTTTTATCAGAAGCTTAACAGAACCATTAGGTTGGAGACCCAAACTTGATGGACTCCCTTTTGAGGCTAATTTCTGAGATGGAGAGAGATAGGCTAGAGCTTCTTTTTACTGAAGAAGAAGTTCTAAAGGCCTTATCAAGTTGTAATGGGGACAAAGCTCCAGGGCCTGAACGGTTTACTATGCGTTTTCTGATGGAAAGTTGGGCGGTAGTGAGAAATGAGGTGATGGGTACCTTTCAGGAGTTTCATTCTACCAGTGTCTTTGAGAAGTCGCTAAATGCATCATTCATTGCCCTCATCCCTAAAAAGGGAAGCGCTTTTGACATTAAGGATTTCCGTCTTATTAGTTTAGTGGGTTGTATTTACAAACTTATAGCTAAGGTGCTTGCTCAAAGGATAGAAAAAGTTATGGATGGGGATTATCTCAGATTCCCAGAATGCTTTTGTAGACGGAAAATTCTTGATTCAGTTCTTATTGCAGGCGAATGTGTGGATTCAAGATTGTGCAGTGGTGTTCTTGGAGTTCTATGCAAACTTGATATTGAGAAAGCTTATGATCATGTAAATTGGAATTTTTTACTCTAATTGATATAAAGAATGGGATTTGGAAGTAGATGGAGGAAATGGATTGAGACATGTCTTTCGTCTGTCAAGTACTCAATTCTTGTGAATAGTTCTCTCGCTGGTTTTTTTGGGTGCACTCGGGGTATAAGATAAGGTGATCCATTGTCATCTTTCCTCTTTCTAATTGTTATGGAGGGCTTAATTAGACTTATGTGCAGGGCAGAGGATCTTGGTCTCATTAAGGGATTTAGGGTAGGAAGAGATATAGTCCATCAGGTGGAGATTTCTCATTTGCTATTTGCAGATGGCACCTTGGTTTTTTGTGATGCAGATGTGTCACAACTTAGATATTTGAGGTGCATCTTGGCTTGTTTTCAGGCGGTTTCCGGGCTAAAGGTAAATGTGGCTAAGATTGTGCTTGTCCCGGTTGGGAATGTTCATGATATCTCTTCTTTAGCTACAGTACTTGGGTGTAGGGTGAGTTCCTTTCCTATTCCTTATTTGGGTCTGCCCTTAGGGGTCTCTTCCAAGATAGTGGGGAGTTAGGATTCTGTGATTGACAGGTATGCAAAGAGGTTAGCAGGATGGAAGAAGCAATATTTGTTTAAGGGGGGCAAAGTAACTCTTATCAAGAGCACTTAATTAACCCTTCCCACATATTTTCTATCTATGTTCCAAATTCCATGCTCCGTTGCTGATAGGATTGAAAAAATTTAAAGGGATTTCCTTTGGAGCGGAAGGGGAGAAGAGTTCAAGTATCACCTTGTCAGATGGGAGCAAGTTTGGAAGCGTATGAAGTTGGGTGGTCTTGGTATTAGATGATTGATTCCTTTTAATCAAGCTCTTTTGGGCAAATGGTTGTGGAGATTCGGGAAGGAAAGACATCGTCCTTGGCGAAGCTTAGTCTCTTGTCGGTATGGGGAAGACGTTGGCAGTTAGACTACACGTCCTGCTTCTATTGCGGGAGGAGTTGGGGCATGGAAATCTATTCGGAAGGGATGGGACGCCTTCTCCTCTCATATTAGATTTAAAGTTCGTGATGGTAGTTGCGTTCGTTTTTGGGAAGATTTTTGGTGTGGGGATCATAAATTATTTTGTACATTTCCCAGACTATACAGTATTGCAGCTGATAAACATGCCTACGTAGCTGACTGTTATCGGCTTGATAATAGTGGGATTGCGTGGAATGTGCATTTTTGGCGTTCATTTCAAGATTGGGAGCTGGATGAGGTGAGTATTTTTCTGGACCAATTGTATCGGCAAGAAGGAATTGGCAGGGGTTAGGACAATTTGACATGGATTCCCTCTTCTCACGGTCGTTTTGAAGTAAGATCTTTGTTCTTATGTCTGTCTAATTTTGTCAGCGCTGACTTCCCATGGAAGACCATATAGCGCTCTATGGCTCCTACTAGGGTGGCATTCTTTGTTTGGACCGTTGTTTGGGGTAAGATACTGACGATTGATAATTTGAGGAAGAGGTGAAATTGTTTTGTTAATTGGTGTTGCCTATGCAAGCAAGATGGGGAGTTAGTTGATTGTTGGAATCTTATTCTTGGATTGTTTGGCTTGTGTTGGGTAATGCCATGTTCAACTAAGGAATTGATTCATGCCTGGAGAGAATGTCGTGTGAGTAAGAGTGTTCGTGATTATTGGAGAACTGTCCCACATTGCGTCTGGTGGTGCATCTGGAAGGAGAGAAATAGTAGAATGTTTGAAGGGAAGGAGTCGTCTACGGCGACACTGAAACTTGTTATTATTCGTTCTCTCTTTAGTTATGTGAAGAGGAGTTCTTGTTCCTCTTTTGATGACTTAATTACTTTTTTGGATTCTTTGGGGCCTTAGACCTCGGTTCCTCTAATGTTTAAGGGACGCGTTCCCCTTTTGAACGCCTTTTTTAATTCATTATTACTTATCAAAAAAAAAAAAAAATTTAAATTCATGTCCTAATCTTTTTGAGACTGGCTGAAATCTCAAGGATCACATTTCACTTTCTAGTAGGATGGACGGTTTTCATAAATTTAAGAAAGTTCAAGAATTTAATTTATTTTTGCAAGGTTCAATATGATGTAAATTGGCAGGTATCTAAGTATACAACTATTTATTATACTTCTTGATAAAAGGGAAAAGCGATGTAGATCTTTTTGGCTAAGCCCTTAGTAGCTAAGGAGTATAGAATTGCAAAATTCTCTGTAAATTTTACCAGTAATGTTTTTTTTCCCCCCTGATAAGTATAAATTTTACAAGTAATGTTAGTAGTTTACTTCAGTGAAAAAGGAAAATGAACAAATGAGTTGATTCAGTTGAAAATATATATACACCTTTTTGTTGTCATAAAAACAATTTTTTTTTCAAAGATTATAGAATAGAAATTCCTTACTCTCACTCAACTAATAAAAAAAAAAGTTTTTTTTTTTTTTTTTTTTTTTTCTCTATGTTCATCTTGCATATGACACCTACCTCTGTATATTTGGGTCAATTGGACTTGTTCATTGTTCTTTTTCATCTCTTTCATTGATAATACAATGATTTGAAGGCCAAACCTTTATTTTTTCCCCCAAGTGGCCAGACCTTTATTAGGCGTGCGCTCTAATATATATGTATATTTTGATGCTGTGCACGGGTGATATGCTTTTTATTAGATCCAGTTAAAATATTGAATCTTTGGGAGGCCCTTCCAAGAATCTGGAATTATGTTTTGCATGCCCACCTTCTTTATTTATTTATTTTTACTATGATTTAGATATTTAAAAAAGTGTACTGTTTAGTAGTCATAATCTGTGAACTTCCTGTCCTCTTTGCTGTCTTTTTCACTTCAGAATATCAACTTTCTCAAGTTTGGTCATGCCTCTTTCTTTACTGTGTTAAAAAAAGGTTTTGTATCTTTTGTATCTGTTTCAGGAAGGAAATGAGTGCATATTATCTAGAGCATGCCAGTGTTGATCATATAAAAAAACACTTCGATTATTTTGAGGAAGAAGCTCGGTCTTTGCTTGATCTAGGACTTGCAATACCTGCGTATGTATTAGAATTTCATGTCCCTTCTATTGTATACCATATATGTTCAGAATCTTTTAGTCAAAATTCTCTACTAATTAGTATTTTCTCTGCAACGTGCTAGGTATGATCAGCTTTTAAAGACATCTCATGCTTTTAACATCTTAGATTCTCGAGGCTTTGTCGGGGTAACTGAACGTGCTCGTTATTTTGGTCGGATGCGTAGGTGAGGTTACTTTTCTGTTCCTTCCCCGCCCCCAAAGAAAAAAAACACAAATAAAAGTTGGTCAAAGTGATCTTTTAGAGTTAAACATTCTAAAGTTCAAAGGCTTCTGGGTGCTGTTGAGTTTTTAACTACCAGTAGTTTCGTGGAGCTTCACATTTGATTGAATTGGAAGTGATGTGATTTTCCAGTTTCATGAAACCAATGTCCAAGTTTGTGATCAAATTTTTTGGAATTCTGTAGGACTCCATCTCTTTTGTCAGGAAATGCAATAGGCATGATTATATATACTATATATTGTCTAGTGTCTTCGTCTCTTTTGTCAGGAAATGCAATAGATGTGATTATATATTGTCTAATGTCTTGTTTCTTATTTGTGTTTATTTCTGCAAATGTTGATGTTCTTCTTCTCTCTCTTTCTCTGGTGTTTTTTTTATTTTATTTATTTATTTATTTATTTTTTTAAACTTCATTTTTTTAGTTTTACCTTGGCAAGTAACTCACACATTCATTTTTTGCCCCTCTGTACCCTTGACCTTCCACTTTAGAAAGGTAGAGCAGATACCACTGACTACAGTTCTTAGTAGTGAATTACTTTATTTTTATTTTTTTTATGTATAATTCCATATATATGGTGGGTTGTTAGACTTTAGATTTCATTCTTTCTACTATAATTTTTGACAGGCTTCAGAATTTTGTACTCTACTGATCCTCCCAATTTCCTTTCATTTTATTTATTAGATATATTTTTTCTTTTTCAGTTTAGCTCGTCAATGTGCTCAACTTTGGTTAAAGACAAGGGAGTCTCTTGGCCATCCTCTGGGTACTATTTCTGAACCTGACCCTCTTGCTTGCCCAAAAGAAGTCCTGGAGGCAGCAGTTAATAAGGTTTGGTTAGGGCAACTTAAATGTTTTCGCTAGCTGTCCCCCCCACCCCCTCTCAAAAATAATAAATAAAAAGAAAAATGTTCTTCTTGCTCTTTTTCTTTTTCCCACTTACACATGGATTTATTGTTTCCTAAATTCTCTTGGAATTTTCCATTATCGGTCATCCTCATACTGATTCTGTGGTTTAGTTGACAATATAATCTTCAGTAGATTTGATCCCGTATTATGATTGTTGTTGTTTCTAAATTGTAACTTGTAATTAGGGGCGGAGGGAGGGGTGGCCATGGCCCCCCAATTTTTTTTGGAAAACTATATTTATGGTATAATCATTAATGGTGATTTTCTATAGAAAATTAAAATTGGTTCCCCAATTTTTAATTTTTAATTTATTTATGGTTAGCTTGTGGTTATAAAGGTGGATTGAAGATGAATTTATTTGTAAGCCCTTCAAACTTTAAAGAATCTTTTGATTAAAAGAATGCAGATTTAGTACATTATTTTTTAAAAATATATTATTGTAATCCTTGCTAGAAGCCTGGAACATACTCTTATCTATTCATATATACACACATATACATATATTATTTGTCATGAATTAGAGAGAAGGAAAAAAAGCTTGACACTTGACAAACTCAATGGTTCGTCTCCCCATTTTCTAGTCATATGATTTGTAAACATACTTTTAACAAAATTCATTAAAAATGCACTACAAAAAGAAAAAAAATATCATTACAATTATTTAATTTTAATTTTATATAAGTTTCCAACCCAAACCCCCCCCCCCCCCCCCCCCCCCCCACACACACACACACACACCCACACCCACACCCAAAATAATAATTTCTGGCTCCGCCCCTACTTGTAATGCCAAACTCAATGGTTCCTCTCCCCATTTTCTGGTCATATGATTTATAAACATACTTTTAACAAAATATGTTAAAAATGCACTACAAAAAGAAAAAAAATATCTTTACAATTATTTTTATATTTTATATTAGTTTTGCTCTCCCCCCCCCCCCCCCCCCCCCCCCGGAAATAATTATTTCTGGCTCCGCCCCTGCTTGTAATGCAGACCTTGGATTGCTTGAACTTCTAGAAATTCTCAAAAATTTTATGTATGTGATTTTAGCGTACTAATCAATTATGTTTTCATGAATGCCAAACAGAAAACAGAGGAAGGAAATTGAAATCAGGCCACCTTAAAGAGAAAAGATTGATTCACTCAATCATCTAATGTAACCACAAGTTAGGAATAGTACCAAAACAGTCTAGCAAGCACAAAAAAGTAAGAAGGCCACTAAAATTATCTGTGTTTAAATACTGAAGAGTAGATATAGTGCAGAAGAGGAGAAGAATGGAGAATGAAAGTAGGTTAAAATCTCATAGTAATGTGTAGTGCAAGGGAGGCAACAAACCATGTAGACAAAGCTTCCATCTGGGCGTTCTCATTTTGGCCATACTTCTTATTTTCTTTTATTTATTTATTATTTTATGATAATATGATGTCTCATGACTTTCCAGAATTCTGAGTTATCAAAAAGAAAAAGGTCTTTAGACTAGGAAAAAAGAAAAAGGACTTTCGAGGGTTATATTTGAGAGTTTTAACTGTGTATAAAAAATTATGTTAGTGTGTAGAGCTTAGATGTTTTCCCTTTTGATCACTATCTATTTTTGAATACTTTTATCAGTTATTATTTTGTTTTGAAGTGACAATTAGGTAATTGTTTTGTTATTCACTTTGTTAAAACTTTATGTATAGCATTTTTGGAATTAATTTTGTGTTCTTAGGTTTTTGAATATCTTGATGGATGTGAAATGTTTTTTCCTCATCAGAGTCGTTTTTATTTTTTTCTGTTTCTTCGTTTGTTTCCTTGCCATTGTTGAAGGTGTTTTTTGGTTTTGTTTTTATTATTTTCTACGATCTATTTTCTTATTGGGGATAGTTAAGAACTAGGATCTATCATCCTCCTTTCCTTATTTTCAAAAGATAATGGAACCTAGTAAAGTAACAAAAAAACTCAGATATCCAACTTCAGTTGGACTATTATTAACTTCAAAAAATTTTAGTCTAATCTTGACAGTGAAAGAAACTTTTGTTATAAATTTAATACCGTTCTTTTGATTAGTTTCCATCTGATTATTATGTTACACAGGTGGCTGCGGAACCAAGGTTGTTTATTCTTGAAATTGGGACAGAAGAGTTGCCATCTCATGATGTAGTTAATGCAGGCCAGCAAGTATATAGTTCATTTTCGCATAAGCAATAGTACCTATTACATTGTTTTCTCTCTGTACTTACTCTTCCATTCTTTTTTGGTAGTCCAAGAATGAATGAATTTGTCATAACTCAATGTATGTAGTTATCGGCAAATTTTTTGTACTTCCATTTAATTGCTATCTGCTGACCATTCTTCTGTTCTGGTCATCGCAGCTTAAAGATCTAATTGTGCAGTTATTGGAAAAACAAAGGTTGGGCCATGGTGAAGTGCAAGCATTTGGCACACCACGCAGACTTGTGGTACTGTTTTATTCATCTATTCTTCTGGTTTTGTTGACAGTGTCTTGGTTTTATGTTGACATTGTATTTGGAGAACGAAATAGTTTATCAGTGTTAATAGCCTGATTTTGATCTACAACATATTTAGATGGTTTCAAATCCATGAGGGTTTGGTTATAAGTTTGAGTTTCCTCTACAAATTATATAGAGGCAATTCTGTGTTTCATTTCTACATTTTATTGTCCTCTCAACATTGTATATCTTTACATTGTTAATTTTGAAAAGCTGTTTTGTATGGTATTTGCAGGTTCGTGTAGAGAGCCTCTGCCCTAGGCAAACGGAAAATGAGGTTGAGGTCAGAGGACCTCCGGTTTTAAAGGCTTTTGACCATGAGGGAAATGCTACAAAGGTATTTTGCCATCCTGTTTACAGAAGTTTTTCATGCTTTACAAAAGTGGATATCAGTCTGATTTATGTAGTTGGATTACTAATGCCAATACTATAATGTGTTAGCATTGAATTTGACGCATGTCTAGGGATGCAATGGGCTGGGTTAGTCGGTCAACTCACCCTTCCTGAATTGGGCTGAGGTGGGTTTGGGAACAGAATGTACTCTTGCAGATGATGTTGACACATTGCATTCCTGCTTCAAATTCACCCCACTTTCCATTTCTAAGCATTTGATGCCATTATATTGTTGTTTTATGTTTATATAGATAATCATTTCTACATGTGGATGTAAGTGTGGGCTCGCACACGAGTGAAATTTCTCTCATGGAAGGAATTTTTTTCCTTTTGTGTGTGTTACTCAGACAAAAATACCATTCCATGCCTCATACTATATCAAGGATATTAATGTTCACATTCTCTCTCGTTTAACATTAGAATTTTAACCTAACCGCATCTCAGTTGTTGCCATATATCGTACTAATTGCCTTTCGGTTAATCAATTCTTAATACTTGTCAGGCTGCGGAAGGTTTTTGCCGTAGATACTGTGTACCTCTGGACTCCTTATACAGAAGGGCCGATGGTATGTTATTCAAAATGCATGCGCACAATATTTTTCAAATTTGCTCTCCATTCTAATTTCCTTTTTCCGAAGTTACTTATTTCAATGTATTCTTTCACCCTATTTTGTAGGTTTGATTCTTTAACATACCAAAATAGGATTGAAAAAAAGGGGAAAAATATATTAAAATGAAGCTGTAAAATATTTATGCAGGGTTATGAGATTTCACGTCATATTGAGGCTCGATCCCTTGAGTGAGTGAGGGGTCATCTGTCTCACTTCTGATCTGAGTACTAGGGCATCTTGTCCTTCTATCCAAGTTCAGTTCATGAATTGGGGAATAGTCGGAAGACATCCCAGTGCATAATAAATACATCCTTGGGGTTTCACTATAGTGCCATGAAGTCTCTACTAACATGACACGATTGATTCAACGGGTCCAATAGGGTTAAACAGGTTAATTCATCAAACCTGAACACGATCTGTTTGCTTTAAAGGGTTAATGTGTTGACACAATAATGCACGGGGCATGATCAAGGTCAACCCAAACACGCTAATTAATTCATGTTGAGTTCAAGTTGTGTTGATTGGTTGTGTCAAACTTTGTCATCCTTAAGCTTAACTATAAATACGAGTGTGAAGATGTACAATGTTACCTAGCTAGTTACAAACTCCTCAGAATCAGTTGTCCGTTGAATTGCCTTTTGATGGTAGCATACAGACAGCCCATACGTTGCCTCAGAATCACTAGCCACTACTTCCCCTTAATGCAATCACAGCCTAGTGAAACACCTTGTCTGCACAGTGCTTGTCATCTGCCAAGCAGTTCAATACTAAAACCAATTAATTCCAGCAAGGTACTTCACACTTTTGGTATGAGAGGGGGGGAACTAAAGAGAGTTTAATTTGGGTGGTGGTGGTTGTGGGGGGTGGGGGGGAACAAGGAATGTCCAAAACTTGGTGACCTCATTGTCATTAGTCTGGGCAACCCAATCAAACATGAAGCAAACTTCAGTGATATCTCTGCATCACATCCATTTTTTTTCCCTTTCAAACAAGTTTTGTATGGAGAATTAATAGTTAATACACTAATATGGTGGCCTAGTATGAGTTGTATTATTACTTAAATGTCACTTGCTGCACATTGTTTGATAATCAAAGTGATGCCTTATGTGAGACTTATGCCTTATCTAGTCGGGACATCGACTGCCCTCTCACTGAAGGCTGTCTTTATGTGGTTAGAGTTCATCATCAGGTGAAAGGACTTGGCCTTAACATCATCACATGCTTCATTTTTAAGAAATTCAACTTTTCTTATATATAAAGAACTATACATTTTTTAAATTGATATTTCTCTAATTTTGATGTTCACATTGGATAAGTTGTGTTTGGTATTTATCATTGCAGGGAAAACAGATTATGTTTATGTTCGTGTGATGGAATCTACACGACTTGCTGTCGAGGTATATTTCTGAAATTTCTCCTTTGCTTGTGTTGTTGATGTACGTTTGTTTACTTTTCTTGAGCCTTTCTTTTCAGTTGATCACTTTCTTTGCTTCTTTAATCAGTTTCGATGTTAAAAAAATGCTCTTTATTTTGAGAACCTTCCAAGTCCGTGATATAAAATTTCAAGATTAAATTAACACCCCAATATGACAAAGGTCAAATTCAAGTAGGTCCGAATTTGACATTAAACTTGTTATATATGGTACTTTGTATATTTCATTTAACATGCATAATATTAAGATGATTTTGTAACTGTATTCCCCTGATTACTCAGTTTATTAAGTTAAAAGCAGTAGGTTTTTTAAATTCTTTTGAATTAGTATCTTCAAATCAGATACGTTTAGAATGTTTTGTAACTGAATTCCCCCGATTACTCACTAAGTTCATTGAGTTAAAAGCTTTTAGTATTTTTGTTTCTTTTTAATTAATATTTTGAAAGCAGAAAACTTTTGATTTAGGCCAAATTTCTTCCATATTCAATCTGCAAAAGCCATATTGTTTGTCTTACAATCATGCAATCCTGAATGTTAATTTTGTAACTGTCAACCCTTTTGTCATCTCGAATTTGGTGGGATGAGCAAGAGTTACTGGGCTTTTTCTTGTGATATGTGTACAGGTACAATGAAAAGAATAGACAATACAAAACAAACATATAAGAAGGTTGATGGTGATCATAAATTTGCATCCTTGGAGTGTATGCTTATATATCCACAAAAGAAGTAATGCATTGAGTGCTGTTGGGAGGGGGGAAGGGTCTCTGAGTTTTTTTTATGCCATGTTCTATGTTTTCTTTTATATTATTCAAAAAAGCACATCTATTGTTGGGCTCTTCCCCTGTTATAAAGGAGTTTATCATAGAGTGAAAGGGAAAACTCAATTATGTAAATTCTCTTGAGCAAGTCTCCCATTTATTGGGAGGTCATTCCAAGGTGTATGCCTTCCTCAAATCATGACTGATTGTAGGGAGTCTTCTCATGGGAGTTGACATTCCTTCAGTTTGAATGATTAAATATTCCCTCGCATTTTCCTTGGTTCTTACTTGTTAGCAGGGTATCAAATATCAACCATTATGTAACATAATGCACATGGCATTAGTACTGCTTGAAGGGTTTCTCATTCAGTCCCTTATTGATAAATATGTGCAGAGAAAATTCACAGAGCACCCACTGTTGCACAACTTTATCAGCCATTACACTATAGAATCCAAGCTTTGGTGAAACCATGTCTCATCTTTGCACTTTTTTTTTTTTAAAATCATATTCTACTCTCTTCTAAGACACCCAAACTCATGCTGGAGGTTGAATGTACTGGTTTGGAGGTTAGAACAATAGGATCCAAGTAATTTTCAGATCTAGGCTCTTGGGCCCATCAGATCCATCTGATGTATCTTTAGTTTCTTAATATAATATAGCATGAATATTTATGAACGCACACTTAGATCTTTGGTTTAAAAGAGGGTTAGGATCATTAAGAACCTGCGCATCATTCTATTTGGTCGTAAAGTCATGAATCAATGGGTTATGATGTTGTTTAGCTGGTTTATGACGTAGAGATGCATTTTTAGGTTTTTTATTTTTTATTTTTTATAAATATTTTTATTTAAAAAGTACATTACCCAGTATATATTCCACATTCCCACCTATGTGGGATGTTGTGAGGGGAAGATTGGATCAACTAATGTTTTGCCATTATTTTGCTGTAATCTCTTAAACTTAACTCACTACTTCCTGATTTAGTTATTAATTATACTAGGTTTTTTTGGTTGTTGTGATGATCTTCACAAATTATGCTACTATCTTCTTAGTTTTCTTAAAACCAAAAATTCCAATAAAGCAAGCAAATATCTTCCATCTAACAAAAAAAAAAAAACAATATACGGCTGTAATAAGTAACAAAAAATTCCAATTGCACCTTGATTGATACTCCCAATATTGTTACCCACGGCTGTTACTGTTACTGTTACCTACTCCTTTTGGGCCCAGTCAGCATATGGGCATTCCATATTTGGCCCATTATTAAGATTCTTAAGTCAGTTAGGGCTGTCAACTGGATGGCCTTCCCAGTTTTACCGCCTGTATTGTGAAATTTGCCTGTGAACAAATCCTCAGGGATGAGGCATATCCATATGGTTGTCCAATAAATGCTGAACATTATTAGGACAACACGACTTGTACCCTACATTTTGTCTGTTTTCTTACTGATAGGTGGAACTCTATTATGGATTTGCCCTTTTTTGATATATGCCTTCAGCCGTGAAATTATAAGCACTATCTGAATTGGTGGTTAAATAAATTGCTTAATTTGTGGATTTATTGAAGCCTGCTTTGTCATATGTGGGATATGCATCCTAATGAGTCTGAGGATGTCTACATTGAAGGATCTGCTTAATTTTATTTCTAGAAATATTTTGTTTTTGCTTTTGCTAGGTTTTATCTGAAGATTTGCCTAGTACTATCGCTAAGCTAACATTCCCGAAGTCAATGCGCTGGAACTCGCAGGTGAGTGATATTTTACCAATGAGCTTCAATTTTGGATGCTTACTTTTTTATTCAATGGGTTGGCAGTTCCTATGTTTTTTGAATAGAAGTGTTTACAGAGAATGTCTTGTATTGAATCTATTTTTTTTTTCTTGGTTGGTACTCACACACACATGCCTCCACTGAGGCTTGAACAACTGACCTCTCTTTGGGAAGGGCCTGATACCGCTAGGCTACTAGCCCATTGGTATTGTATTGAATCTATTGACCAGTCTTTTCATTTTATATGTTTCAATGGATAGAAGTCGAAGTTCATGCTTATTTTGGAGATGTGGTGTCCTTCCACTAAACTAAGATTACTTGCTGAATGGTTCCATATCTTGTTTGTTACTAGCAATATGCATTCTTATAAATTCTTTCATCTGTATATGGAGGGCTGGGAATAGGGATGGTAAAAACTGGATACAATTTGATTAAAACTTGTTATGAGATCCTTCCTTTTGATGCTTTTGATCCTTCTGCTGGAATAAACAATTGAAAATTAAACTGCTTTAATCTGATGTATCTATATGATTTGAATAAAACTTGTTGTGAGATACTTCCTTTTTATGCTTTTGATCCTTCTGCTGGAATAAACAATTGAAAATTAAACTGCTTTAATCTGATGTATCTGGTGCCATTTTTCGGAATGAGAGTATAAATCCAGCAAATAAAGCCATGTAAATAGCTTTCCAAATTTTCCTGCTATCATAGTAACGAGGACTTGAGAAATTGTTAATGTTATAATGGTTGTCAATCATATATGTAAAACAAAATTAAACTATATCAGTGGGTGGCAATTTTCTGTTTTAAGTCATACTTCCACATATTTTATTTTTACTATGTGTTCAGAAGAAGTCTATCATCCATTGGATTATCCACTTTTACTTATTAAACTGAATGTGTTTTATTAACTTGCTAGCATTATGCAGGTTATGTTTAGTAGACCTATTCGTTGGATTTTGGGCCTCCATGGTGAAGTGGTTGTTCCATTTATATTTGCCGGTGTTTTGAGGTAATTATAATACATTTCTGCTCAATTTTTTTTCTCTTTCTATTTTCTAATTTATTTTATTTTATTTTATTTTTTTATAAGCTATTTTATTAATCACTTGCATAGATATTGTGAGGTGGATAGAAGTGGTCCACTAGTGGAGGTTATCATGGACTTGGAAAAGATTTCTGTCTTTACATGTATCAATAAGAAGAAGGGCACTTGTACCTAAAATGTTTTTCTTTTTTCCATTTTTTAAGTCTTTTTGTGTCTACTATATTAAATTGTCAATTTTAATAATGAACATGTGAGGATGCCATGTTGGTTGATAGGAATAACTAGACAAGACCTTTACATATATCAATAAGAAGAAGGGCACTTGTACTTAAAATATTTTTCTTTTTTCCATTTTTTAAGTCTTTTTGTGTCTACTATATAAAATTGTCAATTTTAATAATGAACATGTGAGGGTGCTACGTTGGATGATAGGAATGACTAGACAAGATAAGATTAATGATGAACATGTGAGGGAACATTAGATATAGCGCCTAAACGATAAAATTTGAGAAAGTAGACTTAGGTGGTACGATCACATTCATCATAGACCCTGATGATGCGTTAGAAGAGGAAGAACTGTTTGCCTAGAAGGTAAGCAACAGAAGCCGACCAAAACTTACATGGGGAGGAAGTAATTAAATGCTTTTAAAAAACTAAATCTAAGAGAAGGCACGGTATACAATAGGAAGGAATGGAAAAAGATAATTCATGTGATTTACCAAAAAAAAAAAAAGAGAGGACAATTCATGTGGTTGACCCCATCCATATGGGATATAGGCAAGGATGATGATGCTATTAAATTGTCAATTTTAGGATGCATTTTGTTGTTTCATAGTCATTACTGCTGCTTCTACTGCTACGATTATATCGCTTCTGTTCCTAGTACTACTATTACCATCGCTACTGCTACTTTTAGGAGCTGTGTTGCTGTTTCACTATTATTATTTCTACTTCCTGCCACTACTGCTGCTCCTCCTCCAACTTCTAAAACTTCTACTGCTGCTGCTGCTACTAGTAATTGTCGTTGTTGTTATCACTGTTATTATTAGTATTATCATTAATATTTCATTATTATTTAAGAGATTAAAGGTTCGAATTACTGTTTGGCTGACTCTGAGGAACTTAAGGAAGTGGGGGGGTGTGGTTTTGTACTTATTTGGAAGTTATATTGGAGTTCTTGAGTTGAAAAAAAAATATTGGCATGCATTGATGATACCTTTTTTCTGAACTAATGGACTTCCCATGTCAGTTGCGTCTCTATGAAGCCCGGGAATAATTCAAGTATTAAATTATTTCTGGCGCTGCATGAAGTTGCTTTGACAAGTAAAAACATGTTATCATTAAATGTTCGGAAGGATGCACGTTTGCAAATATCTAAAAGATATTGTTACCAAACTTTGACTTACTAGGACCTTTCATTACAGCCTTTAGCTGAGTGCTGGAAATGTTAAATTGATTTGTAAGTTGCAAGTCAGGCTGGAATTTTTCTTATTTTGTCTATCTATTTTTTTACGTATGCTTAATGTAATATAATCCTCAAATTACAAGGTATTTCTAGAAATGCATTTCCATCTTCTGGTTTCTTTTGAGTCTCTTTTATATAAAAATTTATACGTTACATTTGGCATTTTCTAATTTTATATTGCAGTGGAAACCTCTCTTATGGTCTTCGGAATACTTCCTCACCTACTGTCAAGGTATGCTAATGAAGTTAAATTAAAATATCTATATTAACTTCCATTATCATTTTCTTCTCTTAGTATAAGTAGCAACAATATGGAGAGAAGTGTTCCTCATTCAGTTGTAAAAGTTCACTTTTCCTAATGTGTAGGTACTATTTTCTCATATTAATGTTCAATGTTGCTGCTTAGGGGCCTTTTCACTGTCTCTAATTCGAATTCTCATAACTTCCTTCGCTGTCATTATTCTATATTGTAATCGTACATTATTGGGTTAAACTTTGATGTTGGAAACAACATGTATATGTATGCATATCTATCACAAGTTCTTTTTCCCTTCAGGTCGAAAGTGCAGAATCTTATGCCAATTTAATACAAAATGCTGGAATTTCAGTTGAAATTGAGGTATCATAAGCAACAAATAATCTTCGCTGGTTTCCTCTCCTCATGTACTTTTTCTGGGCTAACGAGATTGAAAATATGGTATTTGAAAAATTCTTTTCTTTATAGGAACGCAAGAGAAAAATTTTAGTGTGTTCAAATGCTTTAGCAGGAGAGGTTAATGGATGTATTGTTATGCAGAGTGGCTTGCTTGATGAGGTAATCAACAAGTTATTGTTTTCTGTGGATTTTGTCATCACTTGGTATGATTTATAAATATCTTCCCTCATGATATTTAGGTCGCAAATCTTGTTGAGGCTCCTGTTCCAGTGCTTGGGAAGTTTAAAGAGTCCTTCTTAGAGCTACCAAAAGATCTGTTGACAATGGTAAGATATTTATTTTCAATCTCTTTTCTATTTTCCCCCTATGAAGTATTGTTTTCCCTTGGTATGCTTTGTTATTTATTGCCATAAAGATTTATCTGCATAACAAATGACAACCTTATAATTGCAGTAGAGGTTTACGGGATCTTAAGTGCTAATCCCTTTCTCCAGTAGCTACAACTAGAGTTAAGTTCTAATCCCTTTTTCAAGTAAATATAACTAGAGTAAATAGCTCATGCACCTTGTACCATAATCTTTTCTGTTCTTATCAATTCAACATCCTATTGTTGCTTTCTTTGTCAAGTCAGGATTGCTTGCAGTTCTAACTTATCCAACCCGATAAGAATCTCTTACTGCCCTAATTTTGAAGTGTTTTGTGTCTTGGAAATGATGCTTCAGTGAGACAATTGGTGGAAATGTTTGAAATAAGTATTTCAGTTTGTGGCTGATGTTAATCACTAGAGAAGCAGGTTCGTAAGCAGTGAATGCTGTTTGGTGTTTTAATGTGTCTAGGAATTAACTAGAGATTTGAGGGTACTGAATTGTAACTTGGGTTGTATATCTCTTTCTTAATAGTGGATTAGTTGCCTAGACCTAGGTCCCATGGTTTTTTAACTCTCGATTGAGGGTTTTTCCACGTAAATTCCAGTGTTCTTTATTTATTGCTTTACTGTTTTATTTATTTTATGGTTTGCATGTTTGTTTCAGTCTGACACAATCACTTGCGTATTAGTTGATTGAAACAAGTTAGTTTATTTAGTTAATCACAAGCCTCAACCTGAATACTTAACAAATAAATTTTAAATTGTTCTACAAGACTTATTCAACACTTCTATAGGTCTAGATTTGTGGACCTTGCGCGACTTTATTTCAGAGCTTTGGGTTCTGGTTCTAATATGTTTCTCACATGTAACCCATCAAAAGTAAAAAACTATTTATATATTTTTAAAAGTTTTTAATCTCAATCTCTCTCTCCACGGTTCACGCTCTAATTATTAGTGAATTTTTTTTCATCTGTTATACTGTTCCTTAAATTCTGGTGAATACTGGTTTATGTTGGCTTTACTAATGTACCTTTCTCCCATGATAACTCTTAAAGATATGCAATTTTATTTTGCCAGTTTGAGAATGGTAACACATTTTAAGTGGGGTTGCCTCTTAAGACAATCATGCCGTTATCTGATAACTAAAATCCACCGATCAAACAGGTTATGCAGAAGCACCAGAAGTATTTTGCCATCACAGATGAGGATGGAAGACTCTTGCCATACTTCATTGCTGTATGACATGGTTACCAATCATATGTGCTTTCTAATTAACTGTTGATCTTAAAGTGGATGGCTTGTAATGTTCACTAATCTGGTGACTTTGGTTTCTATTTAGGTTGCAAATGGAGCAATTGATGAGATGACAGTAAGGAAAGGAAATGAAGCTGTCCTCAGGTTGATGTAGACCTCATTCACATGTTATGCATAATAACACAGACAATTTGATGTTCAACTGTTATATAAAAATATCTTTCTTTTTAAATCAAAAGATCTCTAAATCTGCTTAGAAGTGATCTTAAATAATACTTGGATTCGAAGTTAAAACTTGCACTACCTTACCAAGAACTTGCACTAAACAGACAATTTACTCACATATCTTGTTTGTGTTTATTTGTGTGAGTCAATAATTGGGTTTCAGCGTTCCTCTATTGTGCTATTTGTAAAATTTCTTATTGAAGTTCCAGACTGGTCTAAAATCGAATATCTTTACCGAGAACTTCCACTAAACAGACAATTTACTCCCATATCTTGTTTGTGTTTATTTGTGTGAGTCAATATTTGGTTTTTAGCGTTCCTCTATTGTGCCATTTGTAAAATTTCTTATTGAAGTTCCAGACTGGTCTGAAAAATTGATTATCTTTGCAGAGCTCGCTATGAAGATGCGAAGTTTTTCTATGAGATGGACACACGGAAAAAGTTCTCTGAATTCCGAAGTGAACTGAAAGGGATTCTTTTCCATGTAAGTTATCTCATTCTATATGTGGTCTCAGGTTTTGTATTCACCCTTTGGAGAGTGCTATCATTGGTTGATTAGAAGTTTTCTTTTCTGATGGTTCATTTGGTTTTCGAGGGAAAAGGTAGATAGTATAGTTGCTACATCGCTCAAAACTTACAATTTGTTATGCACAAGTGATAGAATTAATAATTGCAAAATGCTCATTTATTTTGTACTAATGTATTAACTGACTGTTTGATATTGGTATCATTTGTGATTCCTGGTTAATAAATATCATTTGATCCAACTAGGAAAAATATATATATATATATATATATATATATATATATATATATATATTTATCATTTGATCCCTTATAACTTCAATATCCTGTTTGTGGGAAATAATACAGGAGAAGCTAGGAACGATGCTGGATAAGATGATACGTGTCCAAAATATAGTAAATGATCTGAGCTTGGCTCTAGGAATTAGTGAAGAAAAGCTGCATATTGTCCAAGATGCTGCATCGTTGGCTATGTCAGATCTTGCTACTGCTGTTGTTACGGAATTCACTTCGCTATCGGGAATAATGGCGCGTCACTATGCCCTTAGAGACGGTTATTCTGAACAGGTTGTTATACTTGCTGTAACATATATATATATATATATTTAAAAAAAAAAAAAATGTCTTTGCTCATATGTTGATCTATATTGGATCCTTTTTGTCTTTTGGGTAAAGCTGCAGTAAAAATAACAGTCGCACACTTTGGTATTGCTAATTGATCCTTGTTAATCAATGACTTATTTTATTATTCATTTTCTTGTTCAGTTAGGAAAAGTGACATAGTCCACGTTGAGGTTAATAATAGGGGAAGAGGAATACCAAACTTAGCGTGGGTAGAATTAGTTTGGAAGGATATTATAGAATGTGGATATGACCTAGGATATGACCTTAAATAAAGCGGAATGGAAATGTAAGATTCATGTTGCCAACCCTCAAGTAGTTGGGAAAAAAGCTTGGTTGTTGTTGTTTCTAATTAAGAACAAAATTACAAGAAGTAGATTGAATACTTTAATAATTATTTGGTTAGCATTTGGAAGTACTTCCTGGCTTTAGCTTTTGAAATACTTTCTTGCTCTTCTGTCTAAATGCCATTTTCAGAATTTAAGGCAACTTTACCTATAATGTGGACTGCAATAACCTGTGGATGGAATGGACCATGGTGTCACAGGGTCTTGTCCCACATCGGATTGGGTTGGGGAGGGTCTTGGACTTATAAGGGTGGGTATGCAACACCACCTAACAGCCGACAAGCTCTTGGCCTTACAAGTGTTATCAGAGCAAACCCAATCCCTTATTGGGTGTCACACCAAGCGCCCACACAAGGTGTGGGTTGTGTCTGGGTCGTTACTGGGTCTCCCTCGCTGGCAGGGTGGACAGGTGGGCAGGGTGCCCCGACTGCAATGAGGGCATCGCTGGTCCAAGTGGGGGAGAATGTTATAGGGATCTTGTCTTACATCAGATTGAGTTGGGGAGGGTCTTGGGCTTATGAGGGCGGGTACGCATCACCACCTAACAACTTAAGTTTTTCGGTTGGATGGCAAGCGCTTGGTCCATTACAGTAAAGTCAATAACGCTTGAACGTTGTACAATGGGGATAGCTTTATATAACTCATACTGATGGTTAGGTAAAACTTAAAAGTTGAAGAGCATAATTTGCCTGCTGGCTAAATTGACAGACTTGGATTAGGGATCTTATCCCACATCGGATTGGGTTGGGGAGGGTCTTGGGCTTATAAGGGTGGCTATGCATCGCCACCTAACAGCTTAAATTATTTGGTTGGATGGCAAGCGCCCGGCCCGTTGCGATAAAGTCACTTACACTGGAACACTGTACAATGGGGATAACTTTATATAATTCATACCCTATGCTTAGGTAAAACTTAGTTGAAGAGCAATGATTTGCATGCCGACTGAATAGATAGACTTTTCACACGAAATGCATGTAATGGATGCGTTTCAGTGTTTGGGAGTCGGGCCTATTTAGTCGGCTAAATATATTTAACAAAGTTGATTCATGACAATGTAGTTGTGAAGGCAATAACAATCTTTGTTTCTTTTAAGAGAAGACAATACATAAAGAATTGTTTATGAAGTACAAAGGTTTCCATTCACTTTGGAAAGCAAGCTTGACATGAGTTAAACAAGCTAAGCCACGTAACTTCTATTTTCTATTATGTCCTGAACCGTTGCATTTTTTTAGTTGTTAAAGTTTTAATATTACAGTTTTTTCTTAGTAGTGATTTAAAGGAAGAGTAATAAATAACCTCTTGAGTTTTCCAATTGTTCTGGATCGAAATCGTACCTTGTTTAAGATTTAGTGATCTGGTTTCTTGATCATCACAGTATAGGTTACTTATGGTAACACTAATTTATACATTCTTTTATGTTCTCTGGAAAAAGAAATGAATCCTTTATCGGCTGGCTGCTCATTACCCAACTGCAATATAGTCTGTATTAGAATTAACCATTGCTCATATCTTTGTTATTGTGTTTTAAATTTTTCAGATTTCGGAGGCACTGTTCGAGATCACACTGCCAAGATTTTCTGGTGATACACTTCCAAAAACTGATGTGGGGACCGTGTTGGCAATCGCTGACAGGTAAAGTTGATGTCAAAAACTTATTTTTACAATTTTCAGTGTCAATATTGCCATAAAACACTCTTATGGAGATGCATGTTTAACTTGTCCAAAGTTTTGTGTCATATTATTATGTTACTCTCACAATGATGTGCAAAACAAGAGTTTTAAATAGCTAAAATTTGAGGCAATGTTACAAAATGCTTGTGCCATAGGAACACTTTGGTTTCGGATGCCAAATTCAGTCAGAAGATTTTTTCCTTCCCTTATTAAAACCTTCCGTAAAAATAAGATTATAATGAACTTAATCATTACAATATTAGATTGTTTAAAACAAGAAGAAGGTAGGGATTTGCCACTTAAAGACACAAATATAAATAGGAAATAGGCAGTGTGACGTTCTTGCATGGTTAAGGGCTGTAAATGACCCATGTGTTCGGCGAATAGCTCAGGCTCGGCTCGATGATAGCTTGGCTTCTGTTCCTCTACCTAGTAAATGAACCAAGCTCAAACAGTTTTGCCAACCTTGTTTTGTAAACGAGCCAAGCTCAAACAACCTTGAGCCACTCATTAGTTTGTGAACAAAGGTCATTAACATGACTATATGTGTATAATAATGATTTTAAAACTAGATTCCTGGTTTACTCTGCAATAATTTGAGTTCAAATAATTATGATTTTTAAAAAGATTCAGAGTGAGTGAATTTTGTTTCCATGGAGGAGTTTAGATTGTAGTTCTTGGCTGTTTACCTTTCTATTAAAAGAGTGTCTGTTATCAAGTAAAACATAAAAATATAACTTTCTTAATTTATCTACCTTTTGTTTATCACTCCTTTTATTTTTTACGGCAACTTTATTTATTTTAGTCAGCGTGCCCTGTTTTATGGTTTCATGTTGTGTTATGTAATTTGCAGGCTAGATAGTCTTGTTGGCTTATTTGGAGCTGGTTGTCAGCCAAGCTCCACTAGTGACCCATTCGGGCTTCGGAGAATCTCTTATGGTCTTGTAAGTTAAAAAATCACAAGAACATTTACTTACTCATCTTTGTAAACCAGACTAATGCTGCCTTTGGTTGTATAGGTCCAAGTGTTGGTGGAAAACAATAGAAGTTTGGACTTAAGACATGCTTTGCGACTTGCTGCTGCTGTCCAAACCATAAAAGTAGATTCCAGAACAATAGATAATGTAAGAATATTAGATTTGTCTTCATCAGAAATCTCGTAGTCATACTTGGACAATTTAAATTTTAGGCTTTACTGAGTTGAGCTGAGCCATTAGAGAGTAACATTACATTTTCTGTGGTTGTCACTATCAAGTCCAACACCATGGTATGCTTGGACATTCTACATACGCAGGCCAAAACTTTGCCGCCCTCTGAAGGGGTATTAATATTATCTTGGTATCACTGTGTAGTGAGTGCTGGCTTCTGGAAGAGTAATATGATATTTTTTTGAGTAAGAGATGGGTGAGAATCTTACTATAGACTGGGTTTGCTCCTTGTTGAGTGTTGGATAAGGTTATTTGACCATTAGGCTGGATTTAGTGCAACCCTGATTTGGCTTCCTGTTTACTTATATTGATCTTTTGCATTTGTGTCATGCTTTGCTTTACTTCATTGTTCCATCTCACACTTCATTTCGTTCTCCACCAGTAAGATTTCAGGTTATATTCATTGCTTCACTTCTTGTAGGCACATCAATTTGTAACACGGAGATTGGAGCAGTTTCTGGTATGTCTCTGTTTTTTCTTTTTCGTTTCTTACAGACAGTTTTTAAAAAATTTACTGGATTCATAAGGAAGGGGATATAATATTACGTCCACCAATTCAATAGAGATGGAAATGTTTGTCTGGGTGCCTTAAGAACCTACCTACATTAATATTTTTGTACAGCTGCCAAAGGTTGGATAATGATGTTCTAGCTTGAAGTTGAGTAATTACAAACAGGAATTTCCAATGTTCAATGAAATATAACAAAAGCACTTGCAGTCGCAAAAAAAAAAAAAAAAAAAAAAAAGGGGAATAGAAAACATATGTTAATAATGAACTTCTCAATTTCACAGAAGTGACAGAATCAAAGTCGTATATTTAAATAAAAATGGTGCACCCATATCTTCACCTCTAGGAATTGACATGAAGCCAGCCTGTTATCAGGCTTGTCTTGGTTTAGTGACTTTGATGTCGTTATTTTATCCCTAGAGAAGTACCTGGCATTTCATTAGAATGGACGTCTCGTAAACTTTTGGGCGTAGAAATCCTGAAGCCCATGGCAATATCGAGCTATTCATGAATTCTTTGATTTTTCTATTCCCTTCTTGCCTCGATCAGTTTAGAAGGAAATACAATTCAAACAACTGCTAAATTTATTGTGGGTATTTAAATTTGAGTATCCTGTTTACAAAGATGAGTTTATGTACTTTGAAGCTGAGTTGACTATCCGTGGATCATTAAACAATTGTGTAACAAATGCATTATTTAATGATTATCTGTTACTTATTGCCGTTTAATTGAAACCCAAGTTTTTTCCTGTATAAGGGCGGGTCTTATAAATTTTTATTCAGGAAGAAGAGGTGATTTTCATTTGAGTTGGTTGGCTATTTTATGGTAACAGGTTGATAAGGGAATAAGTCCAGAAGTTGTTCGTTCCATTCTCACAGAACGTGCTAACTGGCCTTGTCTGGCGGCAAAGTCAGCATATAAAGTAAGTGACTTTTAATTGCTAATATTTGTAAACTATTCATATTGCTGATGTCTACTCAAAATTTCCACCAAATCTTCAACCACTATATTAAAATTGTCTTTCACTGCTGATGCCTACTCAAATTGTCCATTAATTCCTCAATTAATAATCTATAGCTACGAGTTACGTTGCGTTCTTACTCCCCATTAATTCCTCAATTAATAATCTATTGTTGAGTCCAGAAATTTATTATTTTACCAGGTTCAGTTTTGGTAAACCAAAAATTCTTTTAAAGTAATGCCAAATTGTCATTTAAAGAATCCTACTAGAGGAAATGATTTTTTCTGGCATCAGCAATAATGAAAAAAATCTAGTACCTGTTTAAAATAAATAAGATAAGTGGACTTCAATACGGGACTACTTTGGTGTAACATAGATAACTGTTAAAACCATTTTTTTTTTCCTTCTTGTGCAAGCTGAGAGCCTGAGACGGCCAAGTGTTAACTTTTCATTTTTTGAGTCATCCAAGAATATAAATAGGGCTGTAATCGAGCCGAACTTTGGAGTGCTCGGGCTAGGCTTGTCATCACATAGAAGTGTTCAAGCTCGGCTCGCGTTTGAATGAGCCTAGGTCTTGTTTGAAGAGCTCAAGCATGGCTTGATTGAAGCTCATTTAGACAGTATATCCACACACACACGCGCACACATAATCACTTCAGAAGAAATATGTCAACATCCAAGCAGTTCCATTGTTCGCGATCTATAGTCGGAGAAATGAGTGAGACGATAGTACGGAGACTACAATCATAGGCATATATATATATATACACACACACGCACACACACACACACACACATTCATTTATGAGAGAAATGAACAAGAGGTAAGATCAGATAATACAATACAGGGAGAGAGACTTCCTGATGATCAAGTAGTTGTAGTCGCCATGGACTGTGGGTGTGTTGTCGACAACAATCGAGGTGCTGTTGGGTGTGTTGTGCTCTCTAGCGGCTAGGGCTTTGATTGTGTCTCAAAGAATGATATGAAAGTAGGGTTACACATGGTATGTAATATATGGGCTTGGGTTTTGATTTCGAAGAAGAATGAAAGTTTCTAATATAAATGGGTTGGGCTAAGTTTAAAATATAAAACAGAAAAAATTAGAAGTTAATGGACCTAGTAGATGTGGGTTAAATCTTCTATCTCATAAAATTATTATAGATCTTATGAGCCCAAACGAGCCTATTAACAAGCTTGTTCATGAACACGTTCCCGAACAAACGAGCTGAGCTCACAGTTGTTTGAGATTGGTTCGTTTACGAAACGAGCTTAGAAAATTTGTTTGAGCTTGGTTCATTTACTAAATAAACGATCATGAACAGAGCTATTATCAAGTCGAGCTCGACCTGTTTGTCGAACGTTTGGTTCATTTACCGCCCTAAATATAAGTGCACTTTCAGGTCTGGTTCATGAATTAACTGACAAGTTTAGAAGGTCATGGATGAATGGAATTGATTTGGTTCTAGAAATGATTTATTTTTGGTGTGAATATAGGGGAACGTAGAGTTTTACGTCTTTGTTTAATCATTTGTACATCAATGCTGTAAATTTTCAGTTTTTGGTGGTATTATTGTTTTAATGAGTTCTTTTCTCTTATCCTATATGCACTAATTTATAAATTCCCGAACTCATAAATTGCATTCCAAAATGGTGTAGGAAAGAATGGCTAAAAAAGTAGTGTGGTTTTTTATGAGTCCATTGTGTAAATGTTTTGAAGGGCGATTCGAAGATGATACCTATCTTTAAGTGTGTACATTACAAGGCCCGAAGATGGGCATTTAAAAATTCTTTAATATAGCAGTCTCATGTTGTTCTTAACAGAATTTTAGTAAGCAAAATAATCCCGTGTGCTTGAAGTTGTTCTTCTACAAAACCATATACTGCTAGAATGGTAAACAAAGTATTTTATTTGTTCGTTTAATCAGTCATTTCATTATATATTGTTATTTATTATATTGGTATGAGTAATTTTATGCAGATGGAAGCTTTGTTCAGAGGTGAACTTCTGCCAAAGGTTGTTGAAGCTTATTCTCGTCCAACAAGAATTGTTCGTGGAAAGGATGTAAATGCTGATATGGAGGTACGTTTATGTTTTCCATGAATATATCACTGTGGTGTTTTTGGAAATTTTCTAATTTAATGTGTATTCTTGGGCTACCAAAATTAACATGGGATGAAATTATTAGAAATAAGTTACATATATATATATTTGTAGAGGAGAGATGACTTGTAATGGAAAAGTAGAATTCATGTGGTTGATCCCTTCATATGGAATCAAGCAAGGATGATGCTAATGATATCTTGCCGATTCTTCTTTGGTGAAAGTCATTATATAGGACAATAAACAATTATTTGTTAATGCTCTCTCACAGAGAATTTGAGCCAAGTTATCATATTGAAGGGAAAGGTTATTTCATAAAGGTTTACCTACTTAGTAGCCAACTTTAACCGGTAGAGTATAACTCGTTTTCACTTGTTGCTTTGGTCAAGGATCAGAGATTGAACAGAGGAAGTGTTCAAAGGAGTAGTAGAGTGAACAGAATTATGGAAACAAAGAGCAAACAGAAGGCAAAGAGAGAGTGATTGCTTCTGTAAATTAGACACACATTTAATTATTAATGTAAAGGGATTGGTGTTGTATAAGAATTGCCATCTAGTGCCTTTCAGTCTACAAATGGGTGACATTTGTTATATAGAGGGTAAAAAACATTTGAAAATCCAATGGTGTATTACTGCAATAAAGGGCCAAGAAGCAGAATTTTGATGGAAAAACTGCAATTTCTTCAGAGCAGATAGTAGCTAAGAATATGTTGGAATTTGGCATTTACAAGTTATTTGACCAGAAAGAAATCCTAATAGTAGTAGTGATGGATGGCCAAGATTTCTTCACTGCAGAAAATTAAGTGGATTCAAGCGAAAATAGAGTACAGGAATAAAATCCCTAATATCCCAAACCTGAGTAGGAGAAGAAAGGAAAGAAGAAGGATAAAAACCAGGTACAGTGGAATGCTTCTTCCTCACTTTTTTTTCTTTTCATTCTCTCTCTCTCTCTCTCTCTCTCTCTTTCTCTCTGTTTCTCTTGCCTCTATGCAAATCACTCTTCCTCTCCTCATGGGTGCATCTATAGGTCGGCGTTGAATATGTCCATACCACCTAAGTCTACTCTCTCGCTAATAGGCGCCACCCTTTTTCTCTCCCTAATATTTTGATTATTCTTATATGTGATCATTGATTGCAGGAAGTTGTATAGAATTTGAAATAAGAGCACATTAAGTTTTGCAGATTGTGGTCTGTCCGGACCCACTATAGTCAATAATATTGTTTTACTTTGGATTCCCCCTCACGCATTTAAAACACATTGTAAATATACGGTGAATTCTTATTTATTATATCAATAAAGATCTAGTAAATAAATTTGTATGAAATCTAATATAGTCTCTCTGTAATTATGATGTTATTTAGATATGTAATAATGCACTTTGTTGCTAGTGAATTCTGCTCTTCCATTGGTTTATATTGTGTGAATCAATTTATTTTAATAATCACTTCTGTGTCAAAAAAATGCGTAATTATTTAATTACTGACAATGATCTCCTTAAATTTACATTTATCTTGTACATAGTAGGGGCTTTTGCGATTTCTAATTTTATGCTTATGGATCTGTTTTATTGCAATAATCTTCATTTTTTTTCGTGTTTTTTTTCCCCTTCTTTATTTTATTTAATTATTTTATTTTTAATCACGTAGGTGGATGAGGCAGCATTTGAGACAAGTGAAGAGAGAGCTCTATGGAGCACCTTCTTGTCAATAAGAACCAAAATTCATCCAGGTACTTCAAACTCTATCTGTTACATTACTAGTTTGTCTTGTGGAGTTTTTACACTTGTTGGGCATGTTGCTTTCCAATCTCATGAACTATTGTTGACTGCTGTAACACATTTGTTTTGATATTAGCTCTGGGATACCTGTGTACTCATCTGTTATTAAACTCTATGCCCCCACAGGTGTTGAGGTAGATGATTTTGTTGAAACATCTTCACAACTATTACAACCACTTGAAGATTTTTTCAGTCATGTGTTTGTAATGGTGGTAAGCTCTTTCACCTCTTTACAACCATGCAAGAAAGCTGAGCCTCATTTCATATGCATAGTTAACCTTTAATCCAGATATGCTTTTAGGTTCAACTATTTTTTGGATTTAAGGGTTAAATAATAATTTCGAAGTAGAATTCTCTCTCATAAATCTACAATTATATGTTCGATACCACATAGTAAGCATTTGATCAAAAGAAAAGAACCCAAAACTTCCAGAAAAACAAATCTGCGAAACAGTCATTTCTTGAAGAAACATTCAAAAATGGGACACTCCTATCACGGCTTCAACAAATTCCGTGAAAAATACATAAATCTTAGAATCATGAGAATAATTGGTCCATGTAGTTTTCATCTTGATCTGACCCATACAGATGCTGATGTCTTCACGAAAATGATGATGTCAGCACACCTGATGCTTCCTGATAGAGATGCTTCTGAATGTTGTGGTGAAAGCAGAACTTCGATTGGATGCTCTGATACCAAGTTGCAATTTGACATTGGTTGAGATTAGGCTTAAGAAGAGGAGGGAGTGGGAGAGGGTTTTAGCATAAGACTTGCTTCTCATCTCTACAACTGCTCAAATTTATATTATTTTATAAATAACAATTACTAAAGTACCCATTCTAGGGTAGGCTTGTTTGCTAGTGCACAACACAAGCGCCACATCAATCCTCCTTCGTATGTATAAGTGAGGACATTGACATGCGTTCAGCCTTTTACCAATTGGCATGCAAAGTTGGAAATACGATTATCATGTGCCACATGATTATATTGGGATTGAACTTATTAAATGTTTAGATTTAGCACAAACGTGTAATATTTTGTCTGGACAATAATAAATGCATTTGCATGGAACTGCTTTAAATAGGATTTATTTTTATATAGTCTTGCTCACTTATTGTTTTGGATATCTTGATTTTGAGTTTACAAACATGACTTTTCATACAACATATATGTTATTTTTTTGTTTTTTTGTTTCCCCGACAATGGTGGTGTGAGGCCTCTCAGAGCGCCCCATAATCCCTTGTTTCTGGAACACACACAGCTTTAGCACCCCATAATCCCTTGTTTCTGGAACACACACAGCTTTTCTCTAGTACTATCGGCAAACAACTTGTTTAGTTGATTTGATAAAAAGGGAAGTCTGAATTGATGTCAAGGGTACCGTCTACGAGTATTTGCCATGTGGAAGCACATAACCATTTTAATTCTTGATATAGAAGTTATTAACCTTGTTGAATGAGATGGTGCAAGACTTTCCAGTTTTTATATTTGTATGTTCAGGAGAAGCTGGTTTTACAGACATGAATCCTGTGAAATAAGTGACAAGCTCCCAAAATGAAGGGAAGTTTTGCGGGATAAAAGGGTTAATGAGGACCCTTGATGAAAGGAAAATAGCTCTTTTGACTAAATAATTTAGAAAGATTAAGGTTCAATTTGAATTGAGGGATTGAAATTGAATTGATTCAACTTTTTTGCTTAGATCTAGGTTACAACAAATGCGTAGATTATTGATTTGAGACAAGTGTCAATTGTTTTGAATTCAATTTTGATCTCCTTCCATACCTCACAAGCCGCAGCTAGTTTAGGACTCCATTTACTAGATTGTTTCATTACCCTCGCCAGGAAGATAACACCTCTCATTACAAGCTTGAACACATGTTTCAGATCTACTTTATTAGCTACATCACCTGGTGCATTTCCCCAGGGGTGTTGTAAAGTTCAGGGGTGTTGTAAAGTTCCTTGAGAGTCCTATTTGTGGATTTTAAATTACACGATTTATTTATCAAAAAAAATGGAAGGTATTATTTGAAATCTGTGCCAACAAGAAATTCTAGTTATCTTAATAAAATCTCTCACCTCTCTACTGTTACTCACTAACCCAAATTCCTTCATTTTAAAATCCCTTGATTCATCCAAACTTACCATTGATGAATTGCTGATATGATAACGAAAAAGATGCATGGCAAAGTCCAATGGAACTGTGCTGTTTAACATGACAAAGCATAATCTTGTAAAAAAAAAAAAAATCATTGTAAATTTGAAGTTTGAAGTTTTGTAATCATTATAAATATATCCTTGACTTGGGCAATATGATTATTTGAAGTTTGGTGGTCATAGTTTTGTCAGCTAATTGTCTTCTTTCTATATGAAATCATTGTAAATTTTCAAATTTCTTTTTATGCGAACCATTTGAAGGAGGACGAAAAAGTCAGAAGGAACAGGCTTGCACTACTCAGGAAAATTGCCGAACTTCCTAAAGGGATAGCAGACCTGTCAGTTTTACCCGGATTTTAAATGTTTATTTTCTTCCTTTTCTACCATTTACAGGCAGGGAATTAGGGAATTCTTTTACTAGAGATAATGATAAATGAGGAAAAGTAAAAAAGCAATAAGGTGATATTTCTTTTGAGAATATGTTGTAACAGGGAAACTCTTTGAGTTTTCTCAGGCTTGTATACAATTTTTGGCCTCGTAAAGTTAAATTTGTGGCATTTTCTGTCGTATATGTAATTCTTTGTAATATGTTTTATCTGGTAATACATGGAATGTTAATGGGAATTACTGAGAGACTAATTTAATGGGAATTTGTTCCTGCTGAGGACATTGAGAATGTTTATCTGAAGCAGTTTTTGGCTAATTATGCATTGTTTAGAATTTTTTGGCAAAAGTTTCAAGAAGTCTATTCTAAAAGAATTGTTTTTTTTTTTTTTTTAATTGGTTGAATGGCATGGGCTGCATTAAGTGGCAGTCATTGAGCATGTTGGAACAGTCGATATTGGTTCTTCTCTTCTCTTCTCTTGAATAGTTAATGAACTATTAGTACCTATAATTGTTGTAACTATGATACCATTTTTAAAGAAAATAAAAAGATTTATATTGCCCTTTGATGATGTTTAATAAAAAAAAAATTGGCATGCTAAAAATTTCAATACTTCTTTTCACAAGAAATACATGTTTTTTCTAGATAATTATGTCATAATATTATACGGAACCTATTCGCACTTACATTTTCATTTTTTAACTCATATTTAAAATGAAATGACTCTTGTAGCTCCCTAACATAACAAGGGAATAATTAAATTTTTTCAAGGTACATAGCAACTGTTCTAGATATGGTTGGTCTCCTCCTCTCCTTCCAATCTTTAATGTGTTCAATATCTTATGATAATTTCTAATTAAAAAAAATTATAAAAAAACTAGAACCAAAATAATAATAATAAGAATAAAGTTATCTCTATTAAATAAATTATTTTTTCGGACAAGACCCAAATAAAAAAAATATTCTAAATTATCTGTGTTTGAATAAATTATGTCTTTGATAAGTAAAAAAAAAAAAAATTGGTACGTAGATACATACATTAGAAACAAAAAAAATACAACTGAAGTGCAAGACTAGAAAATATAGTTATCTTAAAAAGCATCATATATACGTGATCAAATATTCCAAATACAAAATTATGAATACGTTTTATTTATTTATTTATAGAGAGACGAATATATTTTTGTAGATGTGCTAGACTGCTGGTGTGTGTGTGTGTGTGTGTGTGGGTGGACTAACTATATTAAAAAGAAAATGGTGGCGAATATACGGTCCTGATTAGTGCCACGCTTGATCAACACTATTCATTTCAAGATAATGACAAAACCACCCTGCTGCTCCGATTGGCCACCATTTTATTCTCATACAGCAAAACCAAAGCATTTCTTCCTTATATAAACAACACCAAATAATAATTTTATAAACAACCAGGGCTCCATAAAGCAGTAAATTTCCGATTACGCCCCTCTCTCTCGCTCTCTCTCCCTCGCATTGCGGCTAGGGTTTAATGAAATCCACCTCTCTTCTTTCTCTCTCTAAAATCGCAGGGGTTTTGTGGGTGTTGATCTGTGTGACGATGGATGTGAAGTGGGATTAGGTCGCATTTCCAAGTGTTGAATCTGATAAACTGCTGGTTGGTGAGACCAGAAATGGCGACCGCGAACCCTTTTGATTTGTTGGGCGATGCAGATAACGATGACCTCTCGCAGCTGGTCGCTGCTCAGCAGCAGAAGATCGCTCCAACCGAAGCCAAGGTTCAACAGGCTTTGCTACAGAAGCCAGCTAAGTTACCGACCAAGCCTCTCCCTCCAGCTCAGGCCGGTGAGCTGTCGATCCGTTTATTTTAAATCTTTAGATTCCAATTTTGTATTTAAGTGGGTTTTATGTTGATGTCATGTGTAGATTTGGGTCTGATTGTGCTCAAGTTCTTTAGTTTTTTATTTAATGAAGTTATGAACTGTGTGATTCTGTAGTGATAGATTTCAATGGAATATCTTGGATTTTAGTTTATCACTTTATAGCTTTGGGTTATTTGGGGTTCATATATGGAGTGTTATATGGAGTTTATCACTGATCTCAATCTGATAGAATACTTTCTACCATGCACGAAGGAGGAACTTTTGGTATATGCAAACAAGGTTCCCATGTGTTCAATATGATATGATCTTTCCCAAGTAAAAAAATTATTATTTTTTCTCCCAAACAGTGTTTCGTGTTGTCAATATGATAAAATGTTTTTCCCCGCCTACAGATGTTACATATCCCTGATAACAATAGTAACAATGACAATGTAAGACGCTCAAAAAAATGTATAATCTTATTTTTATTTTGTGGAAGTGTATTTGTTTACTTATTTGTTTTCTTCGAGTAGTGAGGGCAGTCAAGAATGAAATTGGGCGTGGAGGAGGCCGTGGTGGTGGCCGTGGTCGTGGTGGAGGTGGATTTAGTAAAGAATCATTCAACAGTGAGAATTCATTAAGCATTAGTGGATTTTCTGGTGGTCGAAGTGTTTCTGAAGAAGATACTGGGAAACCTTCTGAAAGACGTGGGGGTTACGGTGGACCTCGTCCTTTCCGTGGAGCGGGTCACTATGGTGGTTTTAGTAATGGAGAAGTCGAGGATGAAGAACGCCCTCGTAGGATACATGAACGCCGTAGTGGCACTGGGCATGGGTACATATTCTGCCCTTATTTTTCTTCACGATGATCTTACATTCTAATTTCTTAATCTTTGTGCATTTTTATTAGTCCATTTTAATTTATCTTCTGCATATCTACATATATATATATATGTAAATTTTTTGTGTGTGTCTATTGTTTTGATAATTCACCCTATGTGCAGGAATGAGATCAAACGGGAAGGATGTGCATTTTTATTAGTCCATTTTAATTTATCTTCTGCATATCTACATATATATATATGTAAATTTTTTGTGTGTGTCTATTGTTTTGATAATTCACCCTATGTGCAGGAATGAGATCAAACGGGAAGGATATGGTCGAGGGAACTGGGGAACTCAGAATGATGGAGTTGCTGAGTGAGTATTTCCTTGGCCACTTGCCATATAATTTTCAGAACCTTCATACATATATTATATTTGAGATGTGCATTACTTGTCTGTAGCTGCATAAATTAATATTCCTATTTGTATTGCTTCATTCAGGGTCACCGAGAATGCGAATGAAGGTGAGAGAGTTTTGAGGTATGAGAAACCGTCGGTGGAGGAAGATGCAACAGATGGCATCAAGGAGAAAGCTGCTGATGAACCTGAAGAAAAAAAGCCTGAAGATAAGGTAAATGTCTTCTATTGTGATGTGGGTGTATTCTTAATCCTAAACCTTGCCTTCTTATGGTTTTGTTCCCAATCATTGATAGTGGGGCAAATTGATAGTAGTTGTTACCTCATTTGCGGTGCAAGAGTTGTATCCTAATTCCTATCTAGGAAGGGAACAAAAAATTAATAGGCCTGAAGTAAAGCTTGTATGTGATCTATTATCTATCTTATTGCATTAGAGCGAATCCCCCCTTCCCCAACCCACATCACTACAACCAAAAGAATAAGAGGAAGGGAGGGGGGAGACTCTCCCACCCCACTGCGCACAACTTGTCAAAGGAAAAGTGACACACGTGCATTCCTTTTTCCTAAAGCAGCTATCCACTTTCTTATTTTTGGTTAACAAACTACTTGTTTTTTAAGCAAGTATATTAGCAAATGTTGAGAACTTTGGAAGTTAGAGTTGAATGCATTGCATCTTTGGGACATAATGGACATTAGTAATTCTAGTCATCAATGGTGAGACTTAGCTGAATCTATGAGCTTTCAATTTTTTTGTAGCTCTACTTCCTCGACTTTAGATAAAAATTGTGCGCGTTCTGTTCTTTTAACGAGTATTCATGCCATCACCATCTCATGTATGCTTATAACTTGTCCCTCCATGCCCATTGTTTTCTCAAGCAATAATTTCAAGTTTTGTTAAATTGAATCATAGTTTTAAATCTCCTCCCCCCCCCCCCCCCCCCCCCCCCCCCCCTCTCCCCCCCCCGGTTGTGTACCCATAGAATTGCCTGACAGTCTCATTTCCAAAGTCTACAACCTTTACCAAATTACCTGAAGTTATGTTCCTTTGTATTGTATTGCTAGCTTAGTTGATCATAGTTCTTTCTTATCTTTCTTGAGGAGATTCCTTTGTGTTTCTTTCCTTCTTTCTTTACAATGATTTTGCAAGTTCCTAAAAATTTTGTAAGATACCGTAGGTCATCTTTATTGTTGTTAACAGTTATTATTTGTTTTAGGAAAGAAACCATTCTTTTATAATTGAACTGTGTTCAGTGTGATTTATAGGAGGACTTTATTCATTACTATTTGGAGATGTCTTAACAAGTGCATTTCTTTTCTCTTACTTTGAAATTCCTTGTGAAGTAATCAAGTATTGCACGCATCAACTGCTTCATGCATGGAATAAGAGCTCCATCAATTAAAAACTTAAAATGCCAATCTTCCTCATCTATGTTCTTTTTTAACGATAAATAGATGCTACACTAAGTTTCTACCTTGACAATAACGAATTATGGCATTCAACTACATTGTCAATGGGCTTAGAATATATCCATAACTTGTAAGGCTAGTTACAATTTAAAATGGTAAATCTTCTTTTATAGAATCATACACTTATCTTTTTTCTCAGCAATTTAAAACATTAAATTGTTCCCTAGAAACGTTAGACTGGACAACTTCTTTTAGTATTGAACTATTAATAGATAATAAATTTCCCATTAGATTATTGCTAGTTATTGTGTTGAAGAACAGATACTTGGAGACTTTGAAAGTTTTAATGAATTCGTTTGTGTAATATGCATCATGGTGGCTTTGAGTTTGTTGTGTATCTCCTAATATGCTTATGCCATTTTCTTTTCCTTGAAAATATTGTAGGAGATGACACTTGAAGAGTATGAGAAGGTGCTCGAAGAAAAGAGGAAGGCCCTGCAAGCTCTTAAAACTGAGGAAAGGAAGGTGGATGTTGACAAAGAGTTTAAATCCATGCAACCACTTTCAAGCAAGAAAGGCAGTGATGACATCTTCATTAAATTGGTAAAATCCATTGATACTCCTTGTGAGTTTCAGTATACACATTACCATTGGGAGGCTCATTGAGTATTCTAATGCTTTGTTGAATTATTATTATTATTATTATTATTATTTTTTCTCCAGGGCTCTGATAAGGATAAGCGGAAAGAGTTAGCAGAGAAAGCCAAGAAGGTCCTGATTCCTAATTTTTTTTTTTTTTCCTACAGACAATTTGATACTTGGCTACTGACTGTTTCATCTCATCGTTTTTTTTTTCTTTTCTCCGTGTGGGGTGTGCTTTTGATAACTCAATTTTGTCGAACTAAGTGCTTATCCAATTAAGTGTGTTTGACAATGCAGTTTGAATATCACTGAAAATGGTAAGCACCATTTTGTAATTTAGCTGCTTTTTGATAACTCAATTCAGTGCTTAATTCTGAACGAACTAAGCGCTTATCCAATTAAGTGCGTTTGATAACGTAGTTTGAATATCATTGAAAATGGTAAGCGCCACTTAAAATGGGGTGACTGGTGCATGAATTGTCATTCAATCATTGTAGGTGGCAGGGAGTCTAGTGAATGATAAACACTCTTGGCTATTAGTGAAAGGAAATGGGTTTTGAAAAATTTTCACCAAGAATGTTTTGCAGTGACTTGAGTTGATTTCTTTTAAAATACATTAATGAATGATAGATGAAATAAACACATAAGAAGTTAGAGAACTCACCCTTGAAGACAATCAACTCACCAAGGTGATTCCTAGTGCCTTTCTCCTTCTTCTAGTCTCCTTTTCCAAGCTTTTAGCTCCACCCTTTGATGCTTCACCTCTATGGCCCAATAGGAGTTCTCTAGGCCATGGTCATGTGGGAACCTCAAACTTTGTAGAGAGAGATGTATGTGTATATGAGAGTGTCCTTTTGGAGAGGATGAAGTCTCTACAACCTCTTTCTATATCTTCTATGTCATATTGTCATACCCTAACCCTAAAATGGGTCTCTGGGCCTACATGTATGTGAGAGTATATCTTCACACCTTTGGACCTAACATCTTATACAATTGGGCTAGAAGTGAGGATCAAAATTTGGCCCAATCCCTCTTAGGCTAGAATGGGCTTGATCAACTTGACCCGGCCATCTCATGACTTTAAAAGTTAAATCGACCCATTAACCATAATTAATACCACTATATAAAAATGACTGAACTCCAATAAGAAGAAGGTTAAACTGCCTTCTTAATTTACACAATAACCCCTCTACGCTAATTAGCAATGATTAATATAATATCATCATTTCAAATGCATAATTAACCTTAATTTTACTTGTTGATTATTTCAGTTTAATCATATAACAAAATCACCAATTGCTTGGATTTACCGTAATTAAACTAATCATCAAAAATTAATACCCGTGTAAATGTAATCTTGGGAGTGTGTTCCAAAGTCAATGATTCAGTAACTACCCAAAATACGCGTATTTAGGACCCTAAAGTCCACTTAATAAATCAAAGCAATTGCCAAACCAAGGCAAGGGTCCACATCTCTCTCATACTTGTTATCATACCATAACAATGATGAGGAGTGGATCATTATGATGATACTTGTGATCTCTCAGCTCATCGGTGATCCGTTCTAATTCTTCGCAAATAGGGCGTCTATCTTCAATTACCGAATTAGAACAGATGTGAGACATGGTTGATTCTTGATTCATTTAGGCCTGCATATGGACACCTATCATATGCATGAATCAACCTGTATAACCCTAACAGACCTCAATCCATCTCATTATTGCTATGAATGGCACAAATCTCAACAACTAGAACCAAGATGTGGCAAGAACTAAGAACTTGCTTCACTGTAAAAATCATCCGCCAAATGCGTCATCGGAAGTTGATAAGAACTGGCTGTGCAACCAGTCCTGTTCCACTGTTAGAATGGGACTTCTTTTAATTTGTAGCCTCTGCATTCAGAGGTGTCCTTTTTTTAATCTTTAATTATGTTTATTACTTGACTGATTTTGCTTGTGCTTCTAGTCTGTCAGCATTAACCAATTCTTGAAGCCTGCTGAAGGAGAGAATTTCTACAGTCCTGGTGGTCGTGGTCGGGGACGTGGACGTGGTTCAAGGGGCGGTTTTGGTGGGGGCGGTTTTGGTGGAGGCAGAACAATGACCAATGTGGAAGCCCCATCCATTGGAGATCCTGGGCAGTTCCCAATCTTGGGTGCCAAGTGAGATCCTCTCTTACCGTGCTGCTTACCCTGTGCTATTCCTTGCATTGGCTCCCCTATCTGGTTGCAGCGAGTGGCAGGAAATTAACCAAAATAATGGAGCTGTGTATCAGAAATGGCCTTCTAAAGTTTTTATTAGATGTAAATTTTTGTTCTCTCCGTGTCTACCTCTGTATTCTCTAATAGTATGACATGTTCTTTCTGTTTCGAGGTTAGGGCATATGAACATATTTATGACTTGATTTATTGTTGCTCAATTTTGTTTTGGAATAGATGGACAATAAATTAGTTATTTCCAGATGAGACTTGTGATTGATACGTGGAAAAATATATTTGCAACAAATGAAAACACTTATTTTGTTTGGCATAGAGCATCTGTATAGGACTCAAAGGGGAGGATGGGGTGAGTTGAATCTGCACAGGGTAGTGCCTCTTTCAATTGGGCTCCTCAGCTCACCCTAAGTCTGTTATTTGATATCCATAGTTCTAGGGTAATTGGGGAGCTAGTTTGGTAGGGACCATTTCATACCCTAGAACAAAGGGTTAGAAGAATATATAAATGACACTAACGTGGTTTTGAAACAGCGCCTACTGGATGTCAAAAACGATGGATTGAACATCAGAAGAAGGTCTAGTCTCAACACCCAGCATCCATAGTCCAGAGAACAGTTCCGGAAATGAGAGAGCTTTAGCAACAAAGGCTTCCGAAAATGCTTTCGCAACAGGGCCACTCAGCGTGGTAAATTGCTTGAAAACAATAACCTGAATAAGAGAGAGATATGCATGGATATTGCATTTGACAAAGCCTGCTGGAAGAGGTTGCCATCTCGAATAGGATTGCACTGCAGCAGACTTAACCAAGACTGGAAAGAGCTGCCCTTCCGAAGGTTGGTTAATGGCATCCAAGCTAGGACCGTGAAAGGTCGTGGTTCGTTAATTAATTCATGGTTTTGACTTGGATTGACACGAATCTTTGGAACTCTAGCATCATTCAACAGGTAGATTATTGGATTAAACTCAAAGATTGTCTAAGTTAATATAATAAATTTTTTTTTATGGCAAAAGAACTCACAATGCTTTTTGGGTATGCTCAAACTTTCATCTCTAATTTTGAAAGAAGAGATGCAACAACAAACGTTGGTAAGCTATGAAATTTATTAGTCACCCTCCCTTAGTTTGTAGGATTTAAAAAATAAATAGAAATAGAGTAATGATAGGCAACACGAAAGACTCTCCAAATCTGATTTGGCCAAGTCATATCAGAATTAAAAAAATAAAGAGTTTCCTAGTATGAATGAAAAGAGGGGAAAAAAAAAAAAAAAAAAGGGAAAGAAAAAAAAAAAAAAAAAATCATGGTGCTTTCTCTTTCCCATCACAAATAGAAAACTAAAAATTCTCCAGAATTGAATATATACAATACTTCTTCTCAAAGAACCTTTTGTAAAATTATTCTCAACCCTTACTTTTTTTTTCAAAAAGACAAATACTTTTTGTTGAGCTTTAATAGGATGAATAAATTAGACATTAAAATTTCCTTAATATAAATCTTAAAACAATAAATATTTGGTTATATAGTCCCTTGGACATAGCAACATTGGCAGGGATCAAGGAGGTAAGTCTTGAGGTCTCGCTTTCGAACTGCACTCTTAACTTGAATGATGTGTGTGTTGTGGGGCGATACACGTTCTCTAAGAAAAAAAAAAAATTGGTTATATAAATTGTAAAACAATAAATATTTGGTTTAAACAGAGTATAAATATACTATATTTGTATAGTTCTATGAAATTTTACTTTATCAATTTAAATTTATGGAATACAGGAGCAAGTAATTTCCTATTTATGATTATTTTCTTTTGCTCTCTCTATCTAATTTTGAGAGAGTTTTTAGTTTCGTGTTTGTGAGAGATTTTTTTTTACTATGTAAGAGATGACTCTTTCTTTTTTAATTTTGACAATTTGACGTGGCTTAGCTAAATCAGATTCAGCAGCTTTTGCGTTCCGTATCATTACTCAAATAATAATAATTGAAAATTTATTACTATACTAATTTACAATGTACAAAATTAATGAGAGAATGTATATTCTTGCTAGACCAAGTTTGGGCCGGCTAGGCTTAGGCCTCTTACTATTATCATTCATTAGTCTATGCAGGCCCATAGTCAGCCCGTTATATATTTTGTCATCCGGTGAACACGACGACACGGTTCTCATTCTAAGCACTGGACAGCGAGCCCTGGAGAGCGAGACGGACTAGAGAGAGAAAGTAGAGAGAAGATTGAGATGGCAGGGGAAGAAGATGGAGAGTTCTATCTACGGTACTATGTAGGGCACAAGGGGAAGTTTGGGCACGAGTTCTTGGAATTCGAGTTCAGACCAGACGGCAAGCTTCGATATGCCAACAACTCCAACTACAAGAACGACACCATGATTCGCAAGGAGGTCTTCGTCACCCCTGCTGTTCTCCGCGAGTGTCGCCGCATTATTTCAGAAAGCGAGGTCATCTCTCTCTCTCACTTCATCTTTCTAGGGTTTTGTGTACTTATGCTTCTTTTTGGTGTTTGGTCGAACTTTAGGGCTTTTGTTGGTTGTACATTCATAGTTTCTGTATATAGTTGGCCTTGGATTTGGGTTGAAGGGTTTCGGTCTTTATTTTTATTTTTTGTTTTGTTGTTGTTGTTGTTGCTGTTGCTTGCAAAATGTTACCTCTCTTCTTGTATTTTAGGGTTTTGAATACAACCAAATTGAATCTTTTGGGCTTTATTTTCTCTTGGAGTTCTAGGGCTTGCCATTTTTTGTTTTCCCGTTACAATAATGGCTATATTTGATTGATTTGGTGGTCGATGAACGTGAGTCTTCTTCATTGAGCAAAAAAACCCCTGAATTTCAAAATGAGCAAAAAACCTCCTTAAACTATTCAGTTTGTTGCACTTTACCCAATCCGGCAACCGGTCGATCAATTTCCTTGCGTGTGAGAGACCAAATTTATATAAATGACCATACAACCCTTATCCAATTTAAAAGACTATAATGCCCATGAAACACCATTGGACCCAAACAAGCCCTAACTAATTCACTTATTGTCTTCTTCCTCGGTCGATCTGTGGTGTTCCTCGGTGGGTATCACATCAATCTCCTCCCCTCTTTCCCTCTTTCCAAATCATTGTGTATCGCATCCCCTCTTTCCAAAAATAAAATAAAATAAAAAATCAAAATAAAAAAATATAAAAAAATCAAAACCCATTTACAGAACAAGACGGTTGGATTCATCCTTGCTGGCCGCTCCTCTCCACCGCTTCATTTCTTCCTCACGGCCGCTCCTCTCCACTGTCGTTTTCATCCTCTCCACCGTCCGAAGCCTCCTTGCTCGCCATGAGTTCGGCCGCCGCTCAATCCCACCAAGCTCGCCGTCGCGAGTCATTCACAGCCGAGTCAGCCCCAGCCGCCGACGATGTACAACGGTGAGATCAAGCAGCCTAGGGACAACACGATGAACCCCCAAATTAGAACGGCGAGGGCAAAGTTTGCACACAATGATCGTAAATGATTTGGGGTTCTGATTTCTTTCTCTCTGCTCTACCAATGCGAAGCTGACAATTGGTTACAAAACCTTTTACGGTTTAATCGCTGTTCTGAAACTCATCGGTTGGATGAAGCCGTCATTGCTGGGTAGGCGATGGCAATCTCGATGGAAACCCCTTCAACTACTCGGATCGTGTTAGTTCTGATGTCGGTCCTCGGAGGGTCGGTCACGAGCATCAAATGTGCTGTATATATATATATATATATATATATATATATAAACACCGCTCCCTTTCTGCGCTCTGGTTCTTCAGCAGCCGACGATATCGCCAACTAATCGAATCTTTGGCTGGTGATAAGAGGGCAAAGGTAGTGAATTGCATATGTGCACGTGTGAGAGACGGAGATATTTGACTGTTGAGATGGTGTTAGGTTGTTGTAGGTGGCGGTCATGGACTTAACGGAGATTTGTATGTGTTCTTGCTTGATTGGGTTGAATTGCAGATCGACACTAAAAATTGCAGGTGATGGTCATCGAATTTTTGTCCCAATTGTGATTTTGGGTCTCAAAGTGTAGGTGACATTAGAGTTGATCTTTGATTCAACGTGGTGGTGGAGAGGAAATCGGCGTCTTCATCAGATTGATGTATGAAGATTGGAGAATTGAGTTATATTTTACCTTTGTTATAGAGCATGTTTGGTAGGGATTGGGTCCAACTATCAGTCAAGGGCATTATGGTCTTTTAAATAAATATTTCCTTCCACGGCATTTTATTTTCTTTATAGTGTGATTTTAGGAAGGTGTAAATTAGACTTTTCCAATTTCCGGTAGCTAGAAATGACCTGAAAAACATTCTCTGTCCTAAGATTACACCAAGACCATAGTTGAGGGGGGTTAGTTGCACTTGGGGTATAGTTGAAGGGGGTTTATTGCACTATACCCTTTTATTTTTTTAGCTGTTTCTGTCGGTTAATTTTTTATTTTCTATGTCTTATTTGTTTATTTCATGGTTTGATAAATTGAAGCTTGCAGGGGTGTTGTTTTTGGGTTCATAGGGCTATAATTAGTTGAATTAATTGATTTTTATATTTTGTTGTCTGTAATTCGATCCACTAGGAGCTGGTTTTTAGTTTTACCTCTTTTTTGTATTTGTTATTTATGGTTTTGCTTCTCTAATTGTTTAGATCATGAAGGAAGATGATAACAACTGGCCAGAGCCTGATCGTGTTGGGCGGCAAGAGCTTGAGATTGTGATGGGGAATGAGCATATTTCCTTCACTACTTCAAAGATTGGGTCACTCGTTGATGTGCAAACCAGCAAGGATCCTGAAGGACTTCGCATCTTCTATTATCTTGTTCAGGTCAGATTTCATTAGAGGCTGTTTTTTTTTTTTTTTTTTTTTTCTTCTTCTTCTTCTTGTTAAGTTCTTAATTGGGGTCCTTTGTCTTGCTCTTCTTAATCTACTTGTATGTTTAATTTTGGAAGCAGAATATTTTATGAATTTGGTTCTAGACGGTCTTTCCAAGGACCTGTTTATTTGTTTGAATTTGATGTGTGACACGGTATATATTGAGGATGTTGTAGCTATGAATGAAATATGGGATGAAATGGGTTGAGGTGGTGGGGGAAGACGAAGTGGCATGTAGTCTAACAGGTGTCGTGACCCCATATTGATTAGAATGGAGAAGAATGATTAATGCCAAATGGAACAGGGAATTAGTTGAATTGAGTTGGTCTTAAAGCATATGCATTTTTACTTGTCAATCCGGCGTGTTTTTTTTTCTTTTTCTTTTTCTTGCTTTGTTCGGTAAGAAGGAATGAAGAGGTGTGGAAAGAAAGTAGAAAGGAAGGAACAAACTTCCTTTGTTTGGTAGAGATGATACAAGGAAATAAATGATAATAAAAGGAATGCATTATCCTTCCTCTACAAATTTTCATCCGTCCAAAAATGGCCGGAAGTGAGAAGGGAAGAAAAGTATGTACCATTATAGAAGTTTTAAATTAAATACTATTTTAAAATTACACAAGTTTTAAATTATAGTATTATCCTCGAAGAATTACAATAATATAGATATTACCGGACATAATGGTAAAAATAATTTTAAATTTTATTTTTCATTCTCTCATAACGAACATAATAAATTGTGAGCTTGTTCTCTAGTCTTCCATCCATCCGAACAACAAGAAGGAAATACACAATCTCATCCCTAGCGATGTTTCATCCATCCCTTCTTCTCTCCCTTCCATCCAATTTTTTTCTTTCCTACCGAACGGAGCATTCATGAACTTGTAGTCATATAGTATTTTGGGGTGCCAAATAACCTTTTTTTTTTATTATCAGCTTGGAAGGATAATGAGCTAAATTATTACCTTATTTTAGGCTACCTATATGCATGGTATATTGGTTGGGAGGGCCATGAAGTGCGTCCTACTTGGTAGGAACATGGACATGTTATTCCTTTACTTGATGCATCTAAAATCTTTTATAATTATATAGACATTCACAGTGCGGTATAATGGCCATTACAGCTATTTCATGACTATTACAGCTGTGATAATTAATTAGACATTAGGACCAATGTCGTGGACATAACGATCACTTGAGTTAGCAGTAGTGTTTCATAACCTTGTTATATAATGGTTGCTGATTTTTAAACAATTGCCATTAGCTAAAATGTTGTCAATATATGTAATTGTATCGTTAAATGATCTACTTAGTCGATTCCAAAATGATTTGAAATGATCACGAGAGTTCTCTCTGTTTCTTTTTTTTTTTGGCATGAACTTGAGTGGTCCATCTGAACTAAATTATCAAGCAAATTGATTTGAAAAGTGGTTTCATATATGGCACAACATGATCTTATCATTATGTTCTTATACATGTCCTTGGGGGAAATCTTGGGTTGACGGACTTTATTCCAAACCTCTATATTTTCTTTTCACAACTTAAAACTAAATTTTGCAATTATAATTGTTTAACTATGCAAACATGTTAAAATTTTCTTATTAGCAATTTTTTGTCAATTTATAATTTTTTCAAGGCTAAATTCCACTTACCTCCCTTGAGGCTTGTCAATATCCCATATGGACCTCCTCTGGGTTTCATAATCCCACTTACCTCCCTTGAGGTTGTGGTTTATGTAACGGATTTCCCTTACCGTTAAGGCATCTAACTGAGACAAACAGAATCTGCTGATGTCAATAGCAGAAAATGGATAGATCAGTTTTGCCCTTCTAACACCTAAAATGACAGCAAACGTTTCATGGGCAAAATGGTAAACTAATACACTGCAGTTACCAAGTTAGACGACCGTCACAGACAAGGGAGGTAAGTAGAATTTACCCTTTTTATAATTGTTAAATAATTAGAATTAGAACTATAAGAAAATCATTCAAATGTTTATTTTAAATAAAATATAAGTACTAATATTTGTCTTTCTCATGGAAAAAAATCTCAAAGTCATATCCTAGGACTAGTAAAATTTCACTTATAAAAAAAAAGGACCAAGTAAATTTCTCCACAAGATTTTGTAAATAGGATTCAAATTAAATGAAAGAAAATTTTATATTAGTGTTTTTATTCATTATTCCACAAAAACGTAAAGTAATAAGAAAGTAATAATTTCAAAGTAAAAAGAAAAAAAAAAAAAAAAAAAAAAGAAGAAGAAAAATTACTGATGAACTAAAAACTAATTGGAAAAATGATGATCAAAATATTTGTAAAAGGTAATACTGAAAATTTGAGAGGTTTCGAATAAATGTGGAAACATTTATATAAACAAAATATGAGTATGTTGTCGATTGAAAATTGTTAATCCTTGAAAAAGAAAAGTAGAACTTATCTGTAAGTTTTCCAATGTTAAACTATAATATTTCCTCCATGCATATTTGGAAGGACCCGACCTTTTGATTCTGCCTTGACACATAGCTGCCAAACATATTGTTCTCTTTGACCTTGTTGATGTCTTTAACATATGGTTTGTGAAGGATAGTAGACAATTGTACTGGTTCGAGACATGATTTGCTCCACCTGCAACCTATTATACTTCGTTGGAACTTACCTTGTTTGGTTGCTGATTACCTTTTATATGAGCTACTTGGGTCATGAATTACTGTGTTTTCGATGTGTAGTTTGGTTGGCTTTGAATTATAATGTTGCTTAGATGCATAGTTGCCTCATTCTGTGGCTTACTTGGTCACGGAACTACTTTCACAATGGATGCAAAATTTCTTCAAACCGTTAAATATGGCATGATTATTCAATGTCTTTGAAGCTTTGGTCTTGTATGCCTCGTCAATACAAATACATATAGTCCTATTTTACTGCAACTAAATTGTATTACTTACTCTTATCCCAAAACAAATAATAATAATTTGCAATTAAAAGTTTATATATTGCATGATGTCACATTGTCACCGTATTGTTAGGCGTTAGCTATCTTAATATATTTGGATCACTTTGTTTTCGTATGTCATATTATATGAGTTTTCATATCTCACTTGTCCCAAAAAAAAAGAACAAAAAGAAAGAAAAGAGTTTTCATGTATCTTGATAATTCATGTTCAACTCCTGAAGCATTATGTTGCCTACTTGCCTTATTATACAGTTTTAGCAAGATTATGAACTGCAATGTTGTTTCATTGTACATGGTTAAATTGACCATTAATCTACTTGCCCCAGTACACAATTTATATTCTAGAACCTTGCGAACTGTGCATCTCATCTGATGGCTTGATAGGACCTTTAACTGCCATGTTGCCTTGACATATGATTTTGACCATAATTTCAACTGCCTTGTTACCCTAATATAATATAAAGATTTTAAACATAACTTTAAAGAATAGCCTTGATATGTGGCTGCCTCAAATTATTGTTTGGCTAGTTGCATGTTATACAATTTGGTAGGATCTTTGCATTACCACATCTGCTATATCTTATCAGTAGACAGCTTGGATTTGGGAAGGTCTTCTGCCATATTGTATATGTGGTAGACCTTAGATTCAGAACTGGTCACAATATTATCTCAAAAGATTTCATGAATTATAACCACAAATTGTTGGGATAAAGTTCAGTATATGGTTGGTATGAACTTAAAAAGCCACGGTGACTTGATAATAGTTTGAAAAAAGAACCATGAATGACAATTTTGACATGAAAATGTTGCCGTAACATCTGGTCCTTAAGATATTGCTTACTCTGTAGATAATTACTCTTATTGCCTTGATTGATGGTTGATTTGATTTATAATCCGCAGGACCGTAAACTACCTTGTACATATTGTGTAGCTGATTGGATCAAAACTATGATGTAATCTTATCAATAGATGCTTCAAAATGATTACTTGGTCAGAAAAATTTATACAATGATTTCAAAAGATATGTGAAAGGGCAGAACATATTTTTGTTTTGTACCTTCTGAATTTGTTTGGCTGGAGTTCATATCTTTCTCTGATAGGTAGTTTGTCTGGAGTTCATGTTGTGGTCTTCCGATTAAGCTAGCCATTGCTTGGATTTGTCAAAAAAAAAAAAAAAAGGTCCGGGTATATGCCAACGTTAGTATGAAGTTGTAATTTGGACATATCAATGTACATCTTCTATTCACCAAATTGGAAATTTAGAATTTTGCTTTATTAGATTCTGTAGTATTAGTGGAAACATTTGAGAAACAACAGATTTAATTTTGATTTGCATGCTGTGGAATTGTTATATTAGCTATTCTTTATCATAATGCAAACTGTGTCATATTTGATGTAATGTCTCTCTTTATGAAAAATAAAAATAAAAATGATAGGAAGGGCTCTCTTCTACACATTTGAGACCCACACTAATTGTGATTGTTTTCACATGGTTGCAGGACTTGAAGTGCTTTGTATTCTCTCTCATCTCACTCCATTTCAAGATCAAGCCGATTTAGATTTAGAAAGGATGACAATGTGTACTAAACAATGTGGGTTCTAAGGATTCTGTTTGCTTTGTATTCTCTTATGATTTCTCTGGATTTAAGATCAAACTTTTGTAGCAAGGACGGAGATGTTGCTACAGATATGGGGTTCAAGGGGGATCCTGTTTGGTTATGAGACAGTCCTTTTTTTTTTTTTGACCTTCTCTTTCATATATGGGTGATCCCAAGTTGATTCGTTTACTTTATAAATCTTTGTTGGTACACATTAAAGCAGTAACCATCTACTTAGTTTGGTTTACTATTATTTCTCAATTCATCTTTGACAGGGACTTGCTCTCAGTTTACGTATGTGAAATTTTCTTTTGCATCTCCTCCTTTTCCCAATCAAATGGGCCTTTATGCTTTCTTTAGTTTTCAATAACAGCGAAGAGAGAATATTTTGGTTTCTTTGAAGGTTTTTGTTTTGTTTTGTTTTTTTTTTTTGGGTTGTTGTTGTAGTTGTTGTTGTTGGTAATTATAACTTTTCAGTGGCATTTGTATTCAAAACACTTGTAGCATTCTTAGCGTTTTTTAGGGCGGTTCTTTTAATTTTATAAAATGATAAATTTTTCGGTCAGTTATCATTTTGTTTTTGGGTGGGCATATTTTCTTCTCATATATACTCTTCTTTCTAGCAGTATTCCTACAAACTAAACAATTAAAGGATTTGTTAAAAAAATAAAAAATAAAAAAAAATAAAAGGATGAAATTTATAAGAAAACGGTGTTCCATCGTTTGCAATCCGATGAGCTGGATTTTTGTGCCCTAGATAGGATTGCCATTTTGGCTGGCCCACAGGTTGAATTAAAATCCAAATAGGTAAAATATCAAGCAAGGCCACTTAAAACAGTGCTCAAGCTTACCAAACCAAAAAAATCTGGCTGTTGACAGCTCATAAAGCTTTTGCTCACAACTAATGTGGGTTGACATTGAATTTGTCTCAATGATCAAAAAATGAACTGAAAAGTAGAAAAAAAAGGTTGTTTGGTTGCTTAACCAACCTAAATATACAACTTGGTTGAATTTAGTGTGTGTGTGTGTGTGATAAAAGTGAAAAGAAGAAAGAAGAGAAAGGGTGTTTGGTATTGAATAGAGAGAGATGCGTGCCCATCCCATAAACCTTTTAGGATAGAATATTTGTGTCCATCTTTAAAGGGTAACACCTTTTTTTCTTTTGGTCCTCCTTGTTAGAGGAAGGATCTTTGTTTGGTCCTCTCCTTTATTATAACCCACCAAACCTTATCTTCTTCCACTACCGTCAAAACCTATTCATCTGGATTCCAATCTTATTTCTCACCCTTTCACTTTGGTCACCGACCTTATTGTACTATATATATATATATATATATATATATTCATTTGATCAAAATATGAAGATGTACTTCTTTTATTTTATTAACAAATTAACAAATTTTTTAAGGCTCAGTATTTTGGTTCAGTTCCTTTCCACCGGCTAAACAAATATATATATATATATATATATATATATATATATATAATATTTATATGTATATGTATATATCGTAATTCCAATATAATGATATCCATTCACGTTGGAATCATCCGCCAGATGTTATTTCCATAGCCCAATATTATATGAAAGGAACCAGAATCTAATTTTAAATCACGACCTTCTATCAATCATTTTCTCTTTGTTGTATGGTTGCAAAACGAAAAATAAAATAAAATAAAATAAAAAATATCATATATAAAAATATATGTTCAAGTACCAAGATCTAATGGAATTTCCGTGCTATCACAAATATCCATATCCAATAATCCATGAGATGCAACAAGATCCAAGCTACTTTATATATCATATCAAGCAAATCGTACCATCGACAGCATCTACACTTCTTCCGACTTTCAACTTAATAAATGCCCTTTGGAATATGTATTATCCATTTTTTTTTTCTTTTAACAAATGTATTATCCATTCGAGAAATGTTACTAAAAATAAAAAAGGATATAATTCTAAAATTATCTCAACTCATTTGTTTATATAATATTAATCTTGTAAGAAGTGTACTACAATTGTGGAAAATTAATAAGATGTGGAGTCCATCACAATAGCTTACACCTTACATTTCTCTTACTTGAAGATGCTCGACAAGTTTAAAATTTTCCCTTTGTGATATATATATATATATATATATATATATATATATCACATTTCATGGACTCAATTATACACTTTGATTACATTGGTTTCAACAAAATGATTTCTAATGATTTAAAATTAAATTTTATTTATTTTGGTTGGTACCAACACAATGATGTTGAGAGTTGGGACGTCTGTCCACAGCTTTGTAGCTTTCACCCGGTGTTTGATTGCATTGGTGTTGGCATCAACTTCGTTAGAGTTACACAACACATTGAATAATGAGGTGGACCAAACAATCTGCTTCTACTTATTCTCCAAATTCCACCCCTTATTAATATGCACATGAATGAGGATATACATTAATTGTTAGCTCCATTTCTTAACACCTTAATTTTTTTTTAGAATAATTGGCATCATAAAAGCTCTTTTTATATCAATACTCAACTACCCTTTACAAAAAAAAAATAAATAATAATAATAATAAAAATCATAATTTATGTTTTTCTTTTGTATGTTCTGAAAACTTTTTTTTCATCAAAATCAGTTATATATATAGGTTCAATTGAGCGTAATTATACAGATCTTTCATATATTTGAAAATCACACTCTTTGAAAGATACAAGGAAGTGAGACTTCCTTTTCTATTTTCGAATGCATTTGAGAGATTTATATAATTGCTTAATTCAAAAAAACTAAACGCAGTGTAATTTACCTGTATATAATTAAACCTTGAGTTACATGTAAAAACGAGTGTATTTAACTAGGACGAAAAAAAAAAAAAAAAAAAAAAAAAAGTATTACTTAATAACTTAATTGGCAGAGTACTTATATATTCAATGTGCCCGTGTACAAATTCCCTCACCCTTCCCTTTCTTTGCCACGATAAAAATAAATAAATAAAATAGGAAAAAAAAAAAACTTTGTAACAGAAGAGAAGAGAAGAGAAAAGCAACCCACAAATTTGTTGGGAGACCCATGAATGTGGGGCATGACCCTATATTGGAGGGGTATGATGATACAAGCAAGCACGAGCAAAGTACAAAAATGATGCCTATGTTTGTGGGGTTGCACTTTAATGGAACTATTCCCATCATCAATTGGTCCATGTCCACCAACATACCATGTGACCAATTTTTCTCTCTTTTCCAAGATGGCAAAACCAAAAACAAGTCCTAGTGATTAATGCCATGCTTGCTTCCCACACCTATTATCAATCATACCCTTGCCTTAGTCCCTCTCACTTTATTTATGCCACACATTAAAGTTGTACATAGGTGTCATCAAAAACTTTACTCAACTTTGACCTCATAACAAGGCATGCCCGGTTTAGTACTTGCACCAATCATTTTTTCTCCATCCATTTTTAGCTCTCTCTCTCTCTCTCTCTCACACACACACACACACCACAAAATTCTTATTGAAAGTATTGTTATTACATTCTGAGCTGCTTTGATACTTTGCACTCTACACCCACACATCACAAAATTCTTATTAAAAGTATTGTTATTACATTCTTAACGTGTTATTGCTTTGATACTTTGCGAATTGACACTCTAGTTCTTACTCTGTGTGACTTAGATTTTGTCGCTTTCATACTTCCACTCACGTTCGTTATTACCGTGTATTTTTTTTTAAAAAATTAATACAGTAATATTTTTGTTTTATTAGCTCGTATTTTGAAGATAAATTTAATAATATTTTTGTTATGTTAACAGTCTAACTACTCATTCTTGTTTGTTTGTTTTTTTACTTACTATTCCATTCTTATTCTTGTTAAATTCTTGTTAATTAAGGGTGATTTTTAAATACGGAATATAAATAATGATGTCTTGCTTACCCTTGAAAAAAAAAATTTCTCTACACCAAGTATAACGGTCATTTAAATGTAAAACAGGTAGTAATTGATGGGGAAAAAAATTATGCTTTTTCAGAATAGTATCTCACATTCTTCAAAACTGTTTTCAAAGGAAAACACGAATTGTTATTAAAAGTTTCTAGAAGCCGTTTCTCCAATCTACAGCTCCATTTGGATCACAACAATCCATTGCTAGTTGTAAAAATTAAGCAATAATGATAAGTTTGATTTCTCAATCAATAACTAACTCCTCTTAAAATAGCATGCATTTTGTCTGATAACTCCAACTGGAGCGATTTTTCATGAGCTTTGGTAACTAAATTTGTGCTAGACTTTGGTAGAAAAAGTTACAGCTAAACCAATTCGTGTTGGGCTTAAATTGTGGTGTTGATAACATGAAATTTTTAATATTATTATCCATATATAATTTTACAAATATTGTATATTTATAACCGTGATCAATCTTTTTATATTTTATTTTTTAAAACATTAATTTATTGTGTATTAATTCTTTGAAAATTATATATTTTTTAGAGTTTATTAATGATTTTTTGTTATAGTTGATTTTTTGGTTTTCAAATTTTTTAAATAAAAGAAATACAACTTAAAGTGAATCTGAAATTAACTTGTTTTTCAACCCAATTCAACGGGTAGACTTGAATTGAAAAGGTGATCCAAGTGACAACCCGCCCGAGTTGCATTCTACGTCCGCGATGATCTCCAAATGCCCAATCACATAAAGAAGCTCGCCCCCACCTCTCTCTCTCTCTCTCTACAAACGCCGAAGGCCACCAGCGTGTCTCATTCCGAAGAAGAAGAAATCCAGCAGATACATAGAGAGAGAAGGTAGTTTAAGAGAGAGAAAGTGAGAGCGCCTATGTCCTGTCATGGCGATGGCGTTGTAGGATTCTCGTAATTGCAGCATTTTCTTCGTGAACTATTCTTGTTTTTCTCAAGAATTTGTTGCAGATCGAGAAGTGCTCTCATTTCATCAATTTAATAAACACTTCGTGTGGTAGGTTAAATCGAGCCGATTGGATTGAAGAAGCGTTAGAATTTCTTGTTTGCACTCGGATGTGGTTCGAAGTTGGAGTTTGAATCTTCGGGACTTCCAAGTCAGTTCTTGCTCTGTTCCGATCTGATTCGACTGAGTTCTTCTCTGCATTTTGCATTTGAGAACAAGTTCTGGTGGTTTTGTTTCGAATTTGGCGTGTTTAGTTGGAGAAATCTCTGGTTTTTGTAGTCTGCTCTGTTTTCGCGTGTTAAATTTGAATGAGTATATGAATTTGGTGTGATGGCGGTTTAGTTGCCTTTGGAGGTGGATATGGATGATCGAGGTGGATCGTTTGTCGCTGTCAGGAGGATATCTCAAGGCCTTGGACGAGGCAACGTCTGCCATTCAACCTCTGGTATATTCCGCTAGCTCATTGTTGTTTATTAGAAAAATGTTAATCTCTCTCTCTCTCTCTCTCTCTCTCTATATATATATATATATATATATATATATACATATTATACACATATATGCTTGTATATATTCCTCCTTGCTCGGAAATTTGGATCCGTTGATTGAAATTAGATGATATAATATTTCATGCTTGCTTGCATTGAGACTTTTGGCAAGTGAGCTACTAGCAGTTGCGGACTCTATTTATTTATTTTTTTCCCTCTAAATTTGTTATGCATATTTAGGTAGGTATACATGTTACTGCGGTAGGAACATATTTGCGTACATTAGAAATTTAAACAAGGCTTGCTTTGTATTGTAACATTGAAATATTAACTGTAGCAGATATGGATCTTATCTGTTTATTGAAGAGAGTGTAGAATGAAATGTCAATTTTATTGTCATATAGACTATAGAAGTTTCTTTTTGTCATGTTATGAAGTGAAGCTCATCAGTTATCACTAGTAAAACTGGTGTAATTCCAGATTTTTGGTCTATATGGCCAAATTTTTGTTTGTTTCACATTGAGGTCTTTTTATTCAACATGAGAAAGGTGGTTTGCAGCTAGTTATATGTTGCTTGGATGTGGCAGCAGTGAGCTGCCAGCACTGGATGCAATCTCTTTATGTTACTGTAAATATTACAACAGTTTCTTAATGTAGAACTTTCTTTCTTATATTACCAGGTCGGTTTTTCAGGCTGGAGGTCTTCAACCTTTGTATCAATGCTATATGATTTTTTATATGTAGTTATTGAAAAATTGGTTTGGGCCTGGATGGTTAGGAAAAATACGGTAGCTTGTGCTTTACATGAAGCTATGGCCTTAGATAGAGCAGAATGATGAAGCAAGATTCATGTAGCTGAACCCAAACATTTGGACAAAGGCTTTGTTAAGTTGAGTATTTGTCTATGTAGTTATCAAAATATGTATGTATTCTGGTGGATGGGTGAATGATAGAATAAATTGTATGACCTACGTAGTATGCACCTAGTGTCTCTTTTGAAACATGTTTTTTCTTGTTCAATGGCTTCTTCCTTTGCTGCTGATTCCTGATTTTGATTTCTCTTTCTTTCTTCTTGTAGATCTGGTAGCATTCATAGGCTAGAAAACTAGCAGTGTTTTTTATGTAGGATCCTGCTATAATCAAGGTTACCCCCACGATCAAATATGATGGGATAAGGCTTCTACTTTTAGAGTTTGTTATTGAGAAGGTAAGATTATAGTCCAGGTATGGATTTAGTCTTGAGTTGGTTAAAATTTAAAGCTGAAGTGGCTGTAAATTTGAAAGATTCAGATTGGTAGAATTTCTAGACAGCAAGCGAAACCAAGTGTTTAGGGGCTTTTGTGGTGGGGTGCATAGACTTACGGTTATAGGATCAAAGCTTTAGGTTTTGAGATAAAAGTAGGCTAATTGATGGGCTTATTGATACTTCTAATTGTCCAAACTAGTGCTGAAAGTGAAAAGAAATGGAGTCTTACCTAGAAAATATAGATCGATATTACCATCAAAACAATGCTATAATTTCAGAGAACTGCCAGTAATCAAAGTTGTGCAATTTTTTTCACAACTCTTGCTTATATAGAAGTTGGAGACTTTCCAACTGGATAATTGGTTTCTTAATTACTGCTGGATAAAGGATTTTCTAAACTGAATAAGACTCATTTTATTCCAAATAGTAAATGACTATATAAAACTCATCATAACCAAACAAGTGACTAGCTTGGACGCTAAAGAAAATATCTGTTGTTTATAATTTATTTTAGATTCCTTATTTATGGAAAATCTGATTTTTTTCGAAAGAAAAGGTATTATAATTGTATGTGTTCACAAAAGCCAGCTAAATATTCTTTCCGGGAAAAAAAACCACCTAGATATTCTTACTTATGTGATACTCATGGTGAGACCTGGTGGGGCCTGTATGGAATTTTCTATTTTGTTATAATTATTATTTTTTTCATATCTCAAGCATACTTGTTAGTGCTGTGCCCCATTTGCAGAGTCTAGACAACCGATTTTTTCAGTTACTTGGTCTGTGTTTTTAAGTTTCACAGGATTTTGAAATGCGGTTTTTGCTCCTCTCTTCCTCTCTCCCCATTCTTTACCTTCCTCAGTTATATCACTTTCTGAAATCTCTGAAAAAGTAAGACATTAAATTTAAATAGATTTTGGAGGATCATTCCCTTTATGGCCCAAGAGAAAGGAAGAACATAGAATTTTGTTGTATAAAAGAGTTTGTTGTTTGGTAAGAAAATTGTGACAAAGCTTCAAAATAGTTAAATTCTTCACTTCTATTTATTAGTAAAAAATGTGTGGTTGCACACTTGCACTGCAACTTTGACAACTCAAATCCCTTATGGTTTGCACCTTAAATTGTGAAGCGGGCTTTAATGTTGGAATCCAGTATAGGGAATTCTGGCCTTACAGTTGAAATCTCAAATAATTTTAATGTAAAATTTAAAATACCTTTAGAAATTATAAAATTAGTGCGTATGTGGACAGTGGATATATGAAAGGATTATGATCGATTTTGGTTTGGTTTATAATTTTACTTGAAGTTTAGCTGTTCCTTACAGAATATTCTGCAACGCGTTGTAGCAGATGTTTAACTGCTCACCTTATTGAAGGGACATTTTCCGTTTCTGCTGTCATGTTTTCCTCACGGTTCATATAGTGCCCATGGAATGTAGCTCAGTTGGCAGACAATACTTTGTTTTACTAACTATGTGCCTTTAGTACTATTTATTCAACAGAACTGCTTAGTTTTAATGTTTCTTATCTTCTTATTTCAGTCTATTTTTGCATGTTGATTTGGTCCACAATAAGTATAATGTTTTGCTGTAGATTTAATTCGTATCAATTTATGGGATATCATAACCAAATCAGTTATATTGGACTTGTGAGGGTAATAATACTTGAGAATTGAGCATGAAGCATTGATGCTCTTAATTATGTGGCATTTTTTAACCTTGTGTAGAATTATTAATTGGTTATACTCAGCATCTAGCCCCTTTTGATGACATCTGGAATGGTATTGTTTGAGGATTTTTAAATCAGCCAAATTTTTTTTTTTTTTGCAGAGGTTGTGGTAGGATCAGCAGCATGGCTTGGCAGAGGTCTTTCTTGTGTTTGTGCTCAGAGAAGGGAGAATGATGTTCGTCCATCATTTGATTTGACTCCTGCCCAGGTAATATTCTGGCAATGATTTGAATTTAAGATTTTCTCTTCATGGTATTAAGTATTGACCCAAAGATATATTGGTTTAAATAAGATCCAAACCAGAAACTGATATTAAGACCTATGTTTTTTCAGCATCACCATGATTTTTTTTTTTTTTTTTGATAAGTTCACCATGATACAGCTTTTAAGCACTCGTTTACTCCAGCCAATCTGCGAATTTATTCTTGAAAAATCTTGTGAAATTACTTTGTTTATCATTCAATAAATATTATATGACCTTGATTTATCTAAAATTGTTTGTGATTTATATATAATTATATAGCAATTTATATGTCACATTATACTTATTTTTCCAACAACATCATGAAGTAAATTTTTAATTCTTTTCCTTCTTCAGCATATTCGTCCAGTTCTATCATTTGTGATTTTTCACTCCATGTTGAGTCATCATTTCTAATCTAACTGTTTGGTGCTGATTCCTTTGTTATTTTTGGACATGAGATTGAATAATTTAATAAAGATGCTGGCAAGGCATTCCAATGGTTACTTACTATTGTTGCATTGTCCAAATCATTGTTTGAGACTTTTGTTGCCCTCATGCTTGATTAAAGAAAGTACCTACCATTTGTTTTATCTTTATTGCATTAATTCATTTGTAATTTTTCATAGTACTGCTCTTGTCCTGATGCACAATTGCTTGAAAGCATCCTCATCAGCAGCCATTTGAGATTATATATATATATATAATTTTCTTTTTTGTTTGTTTGTTTGCTTGTTAGTGATGATTTTGTATCAATCTCAAACCTGATAGTATATTTTTGATTCACAATAGGGACCTGGCTTCAGAATTAATTCAGTAAGTTAGTAACACATTTTTTAACATATTGGGAATACACACCTTAGATGGGTCTCTGTTTACACCAGAGTTCAGATAGGGGTTGCAATGAAGGCATTCAAAGTTCAAACTGGCATCGACAAGGTGGTGTCTCATGAATTGCAAATACATATTTGAACACAAATAGATAATAATATCATTTCTCAAAATAGTATTTCATTTTGAAGTAGGCAAAGAAACAGCTATTGGTAAGCAAATAATGAGGGCATTACGGATTGTTCCAAAAGGGACGGATGACAGGTCAGTTGTACATGTGAAATGTCAGAGTCAGATTGCTATTCCTATGTGTGGTGAAGCACGCTGATTTTTTTTTTATTTTAAATTTAGTTTCTTTTAAGTTCTTTTTCAAACTTGCCCAACCTTTATATAGATAAAAGACAACCACCCATTGTTGAAAAAATTGTATCATGCACATTAGTTTAACCTGAGACAGATGTGGGCGGAGTAGATTCTACTGTTAAATTTTGTCCAGACATCAATGTCCCAGAACATACAAGCATATACAGCACACATGCACATGCATGCATGTCTCATTTATAGGGTATGTTTGTGTGTGTCTATATTGAAGCTCAACATCCACTCTCGTGTTTTTGTGTTTCTCTTCCTTTATAGGGTCCAAGACAGTAATTGACTAGTAACGTCACAAGTCCCTGACTTTTTATTTCATTTTGGTGTTCTCAGGAGGAATGCTTACAAAAGCTACAGAGCCGTATAGATGTTCCCTATGATAGTTCAATCCCTGAGCACCAGGTGCTCCTCTTGCTTAAGATTCTGTTAACTTTTCAGAACTAATTTATAATTTAAATAGATGGCCTGCATTTTGTCAACTAGTCTTTCTTGGCCATTAACTTGCATGTGGTGACTCCATCTATTGGATTGATATTGAAGAGTGAGGTTCTGTTTTCTCGTATCCTTTACCAGTGCTTTGTTGTGATAGGAAGCTTTGAGGTCTTTGTGGGATGCTGCCTTCCCTGAAGTAGAACTTCGTGGTTTAATATCTGATCAATGGAAAGAAATGGGTTGGCAAGGAAAAGATCCATCTACAGACTTTAGGTACGCGGGTATTTTGTCTGTTTTCTTCAGGACTCTGTTTGCTTGTGGTTTTTGTTTTTTTTTTTTTTTTTTCTTCTGTTGGTGATTTTTGACTTGTTGACTTCTCTATTAGGGGTGGTGGTTTCATATCACTGGAGAACTTATTGTATTTCGCTAGAAACTATCCGGTATGTCCATTTTTCCAATATATGTGGTAATATTGTAATGAGTAGTTTGTTTCTCTGTAGCCACACTTAATTAATGATGGCTCTTTTATTTATTTCAATTTAAGAACTAAGTAGTATGTATTTCTTTTTACCTGATGTTTTAATTTCTAGTCTCTTCTGTATTTTACAGGGCTATCATGTTTCTCATATAAAAATGTATTATTTTGTCCTTGCATATTTTGAGTGTATATGGGTTGCCTTTTGTCTTGTTGCTATATCTACTTTCCCTACCAAAAGAGAAAAACAAAATTGCAATCACTAATATGTATGTCTGAATTAAGACTTAACCAGCCATATACTGACACATGCAGCTTGGGTGCTGAAATTTTCTGGTACAACACACTTCAGGGCTGGGAGAACTTTATATATTTGTAGATATGTATTTAGTATCTACGGTTAGCAAGTTATGTGGAAAATAATGGCCTCTGAAACACATGAAGGTACTCATTTAGATGCTATCAAATGCATAACACCTTAGTTTCTGATAGATCTTTTCAAAGGATTTAACCACAAGGGAAGTTGAATTTTTGGCTCTCAAAGTGTTTTTTGGGGTGGTTTGAAGTCTAAATCCAAAACAATAGTGCCCATGCCCATCTTATTATGCATCTTACAATTTATCAAATTACTTTTTGCAGAAATCCTTTCAGGATCTTCTCCGGAAACAGGAAGGTGATCGGGCCATGTGGGAGTACCCATTTGCTGTAGGTGGTGTGAACATCACATTCATGCTTATTCAGATGCTTGATCTTGAAGCAGGTTTTGTGATTTTGTTGCATTTCTTATTTTGAATGATTTGAAAAATATACATCATTTTTGGACTGGACAACATAAATTTGCGAACTTTTTTGTATTTTTTCAAATCTCACTCTCAGAATGGAACTTGTATATTCTGTGATATATTTTCTGCATTTTTTATGAAACTTCTGTGATCCTTATTGTGCATTCTTGATTTTACCAATCTTGCCCTTTTTGGGGGTGGTGGGGTGGTGGGGTTTTTTGTTTGGACCTCCGGGGGAGATTGAGTCATTCTGTGGTTGTATACATGAGGACTTACAGTGCGTTCATTCTATGTTTATTAGCTCTTTTACTAGTTTAATATGTTTCTGTAGACATCTTCAAAATCATATCAATTTTGGTTTTTGACAACTGATGCCTTTCTTCTTCTTTTTTTCTCTCTTTTTTAATGTTTTTTGAACTACTTTGTAAGTTGGTGTTACTGATGATGGTCCAATTATTGGACCAAATTATGTGATCAAGTGCGATGAATATCGCACTCACAGAAACACAAAAAGAAAAGGAAAAAGAAAGAAAGAAAGAAAGAAGGTTCCTATAACAAAATATGGAATGATTTCATTTCAGCGGCAGGACCCTTCAATATGGTTTACATTTAGATGCCCCCCAATGTATTATGAATTGTAATATACTTTTATAGGAAAAATATTAGACTTGGGAATTCACTGCTTGTCATCAGCTAATTCTGTGATATTTATTCTGCAGTAAAGCCACGAACATTGGTAGGAGCAACGTTTTTGAAGTTTCTTGCAGGTAATATGGGCCATATTTTTTAGAACTGCAATAGTTTTCTTCTGTTTTGATGTTAATGAATTTTGTAATAAGAAAGACGGGACAAAAACAAGTTGAGACCAATGAAACATGCATCTGCATGTTCAAGTGATAAGCAATTGGTAGGTTTTCATGTTAATGATTTGTTGAGATGAGGGCTCAATGAATTTGATAGTAGGAGCAAATTTCTCATTTTCATTCAGTATAATGTTGCGTTGAACTGTTGTTACTTTTAAGTACTTTCGTTCTAGTTACAAATGTCTTTGCCTTTTATCTGACAGAGGATGAATCGGCATTCGATACTCTCTACTGCATCACATTCAAATTGATGGACAATCAATGGCTTGCTATGCATGCGTCATATATGGACTTCAATGTAAGTGTTCTTCAATTAGGAAGACGCTAGAGGAGATGAGGAAAATGCTGCAAATCACTGAGTTATTTATTGAATTTGTGCATTAACATATTTGAGGAAGCCACATTGTAGATTCAATCAATAGAATTTCACCGTTAAAATCTGTGTTTTGACTGTGTGTGGTTTGGGACCGCATTTGCCTTGTTATAACAGTTCCCTAGATTCATTTTAAAGCATGGCCGTCTGGTTAACGTATTGGGGAGACATTTTGATTGCTTTCACTTGCATGTCAAAATTCTGGTTGCATTTTGTAGTTTCTGATGATCTATGCTTTTTCTTGACGCATGCTGCTGAAAGCATCACTCTATCAAAATATGATTCTTAACTAAATAGTGGTATTGAATTTCTGAGATTTGCAAAACTAAATTGGTAATTACTTCTGCAGATGATAAACATTACAATGCCCAAAAGCATCATGTTTAATAAAACACCGAAGACTAATGTGTTGTAACATCTTAGGGTTTATGACTGACATTAATCCTTGGTTAGTAATCTTTTCTGTATTGTTTTCTTCTGTAATTATGTTTTCCTTGCAGACGGTAATGAAAGCTACACGTCGTCAACTGGAAAGCGAGCTTCTTCTAGAAGATGTAACAAGCCTGGAAGACTTGCCCTCATACAGCCTTCTTTGCAGATAGTGTAATGAAATTTTAGAACACAAAGGCTTCTGTAAGCAAGATCCATGTTGTCATTTGACGCCATTCTCTTCCTTTATCAGTCCTTTCTCTCTCTTTTAGTCCTCTTCGGCACACGGTGTTTGTTCTGGATAACGGTGCTTTCCAACATAACCCGGGAGATCTGTTGTCCACTTCTGATCTAATTTCTCAAAGGAAAAAAAAAAAGAAAAAAGAAAAAATATTGGTGGTAGAGCCAGTAATCCTACAGTGGCTGCATTGAGGTTTTGGAAGAACAAAGTAGCTGCTCACAGAATTAGTCTGAGCTAAACAATATAGGTTTGTTATTTGGAGTTTGGACATTGTTGTAGTAGTAGTATTTCTGGTCCAAGGATTTCTCTCGTTGAATTAGCTGTTTGACAAGCATTCTCGAGGCACTGAGGCAATGCTTCCGAAGCGCTGAGGACTGTGGAAATGCTTCTCTTGAAACGCGATAGAAGCAGGAGTTTAGGATTATGGGGTAAATTCTTCTCTTTTTCCTGCTCAGAATTGAACTGAAAACTGGAAGTGATTTTTTTTTTTTTTTTTTTTTGAAAAAAAATGTTGTGAATATGAGCCTTTATCAGTTTATCATCAGTATGTTTCTGATTGTTATAGCCCCTCTTTTTTTTGTTTGCCAAAATTTCCACTTCTTGTTTGGATGACAAGTGATCACTTAAGCACTACAATATGTTGGTTTGAGAATATTGTTGGTGTAGATAGTCTCGAATTCAGGATCTTAATTTGGACTACAGTTGCTAGAGAGATGAGAGGTCTCATGCATGTAGTGTGGTGTTCATAATGCCAGGATCAAAGTTGAGGCATTCCTCACAGTTGATAAAACTTCTTCAACTAAGATGTGATTAAATCTCAAAATGAACGATTGTCTTAGTCGCTTGATACCCCTATTCAGTTGCAACATAAAAATTTTGATTATATTTTTGTGAACGCACTCTTGAGTGTTGACAAAAGGTACCCAAACAGAAAAAGTAAATTTTATTATACATTCATAAACGTATATTAAACAACAGAAAAAAGTAAATTTTATTATACATTCATAAACGTATAAATCAAGTCAATTACTGCAGTTGAAATTACGATCTCTATTCAATGTAAACTCACCAAAGCAGTGTCCCAAATAGCTGTAATTCTGAGATTTAAAGGCCCTTCTTTTACAACCCATAGGTCAGCCTTAACCAATTTAATTTTGGGCCATTTTCTTGTCCTCGTGTAGGGCATGTGGTCTTGGTCTAACACAGACACTATCCATGTGATCAAAAGACTGTTGTCCTATTGTCTATATCCTTTACATTCGCATCTTTTTGAAATAAATTATTTTATTTTCAGATTTATCGAAAGCAACAATTCAGAAGTGGAGTGAAATATATCCTTTTTTTTATTATTAATTCTATATGAATGGATCTGATGCTAATCAGATTGGATTGGGATATATCTAAAATTCAATTTGATTTCGAGCATGTTTGTTTGGTTATAGGGTTCTTTTATCTCATGATAAGACTCCATTACAGTACTCTCTCACAGTGAACTCATATTCTAATAGTCTGATTAAGAAGATGATGACAAGATTAACCTCGTAAACTAATGACAAGCTCATGTAATTATATGTTGTATATATTAAAAAATTTGAACTGCCCATTAGTTAGAATATTAGACAAAATTAAACACCAATATAAATAATCGAGTTTGTGAATGAAGTAGTTGAAGGATGGTTAAGTTTTACCTGAGGAAAGTTCACTTGGAAGTTGAAACCATCTCTGAGAAAAGAAGAAATAAACGGAAGAAAGGACAAGGTTGGGGACAATGTGAGCCCCACCAAATATCTGATACCACACTCTATCATCATGGTTTTTGGAAGACTTTTGACATTGATTGAAGTGCCATGATTGTTGCATGGAATTCAGTATATACTGCCTCCACACTCACACTCACACACACACACACACACACACACACACACACACTCTCTCTCTCTCTCTCTCTCTCTCTCTCTCTCACTGCTTCAAGTCTTAATCTTTTATTGGAGGGATTACTTATTACATATTTGAATGTTGAATATGATATCATGAGAATGTCGGATCCGTAGGTAAAATTCCTTTTCATGTGCATACCTGTTTAGGGGCTGTTTGGGCCATTGTATTCTGCTTTTCTAAAACTAGTTTGGAAAAGGTCACTCAAAGGCCAATGATCAGAAAAAAAAAAAAATCAGCAAATAAACAAGGTTTATTATTACACTAGAGCATATTAAAAATGTTTTTAAGTCATGTATTAGCATGGAACACCACATTCATAAATATCTCAACATGTGCGGAACGAAATGTTGAAGGTTTGAATGTCAACCAGCGGAGAGATTATTGAATACCCTGGGGGTATGGTACCCCAGGGTAGTGAGGGTCACATTTTTTATTTTCTTTTCGATATCACATTTTTCCGTCCCACAATAATACCCCGTTCACAATAATTGTCTCTTTTGATAACTTTAACTTTTTAAGGATGCATTAATCTCATTTTTCAAAAGTAACCCCCCTTTATTATTTTGATAAATAACTAAGCCTCCTTTAATTTCAAAAAATAGATTGTCAATATTGATTTTTTTTTTTTTTCAAAAAATAAGGATATTTTTTTAAAATACATAATAAACTTATTTTGAAAGACATTTATTTTTGGATATCCTAAAATGGAGATGAAAATGGTCAGATGGCATACTTCGATTTTCTCACGAAATAAAATTAAATCCGCCACCTCCTTGTGAGAGCGGATTTATGCCAACTTACATAAATAATGGAAATAAAGATAATTATTGTGGAATTTTGTATTTATATATACCTGTTTGGCTGTTTTTTTTTTTTTTTTGTAAATTAAAATCTATTAGATGAAAGAAAGAGTATTATACTATGAAGAACGGACACCGACACGGGACACGGGTACGACATGACACGGATACGGTAACACTGCAAATTTTAAAAAAATAGGACCCGGACATAGTGGGGATACGCCTATATATATATATATATATATATATATATATATATATATATATTCAAAATATAATTACTAGAATCTTGTACATTCATTTTTCTAATAACAAACAGGTATATATAAATACAAAATTGCAAATAAAACAATAACAAATAATATGACCAATTTCAATAATTTCATCTTTGTTATAAGAAAAACATAGACAAGACAAAACAAAAAATAAATGAAAAATAAAGTTAATCCAAATTTCAAACCAAGATATGCAAAAGAGACATAGTTATAATGGGCTAAATATGTACATGAATAAATATAAATACTTTCAGTCTTTTCACAAAGTCTTGTTCATGTAACTTTAAAAAAAAAAAAAAAAAATGTTTTGTTCATGTATAGAGATAATTGAAGAAGAGGAGAGACTAAGAGAGGAAGTGAGAGAAAATAAATTTACTATGTAGTACACTGTTTTAGTTTTTATTTTATTTTTTCAAAATTTTACTTTTAAACTTCTAAAAAATTACATTAAGTACCCCATTTATCTTAAAAAAAATTATAAAATATACCTCGCCGTGTCCCCGCAGTGTCCGAGCTGTGTCCCCCGCATGTCAAAGCCGTGTCCACCTCGTGTCTGAGCCGTGTCCACCTCGTGTCCAATAAAAAATAATTTCTGGAAAGAGTGTTCGTGCTTCAAAAAGTGTCCGACACTGGTAGATACTATATAAGAGGGAAAAGAATTGTACACTTGTACAAGAGCGAGCTCCTTTACAGTTGATTTGTTGTTCAATGATTAAAGGACGATGGACATTTAATTCTCCAAATTGAAGGTTTTTGTCAGGAATGATTCTTAGATCGTTGATTTTTCTAACTTTTTTGTTTTAGGGTTTTTGTTAGGAAAATGATTCTTAGATCATTGATTTTTCAAACTTTTTTGTTTTAGGAGGTATCGGAGACCTAGGTTTGAGCTTATTGTAACGGGTGGGCATTTACCTACTCATTTATACCTCTTTCACTTTTCATCCGGATCCAATGTGAGACAAGTACTCCTGGTAACATTCTTCCCCCTACATCAAGGATTGTGTTTAACTTTGATACCAACTATAATGAAGAAGCGTTTGCCCATTTACCTAAAATCTTAATTATTAATTAGTGTTGCAAACCCATTTATTTATACCCTTTTAACTTTTCTCAGATGCTAGACAAATGCCCTTGTAACACTTATCTACTACTCCAAATAGATAATAGGTCTAAAGAACATATTTTTTGGGATTATATAATATTTTAGTAAACATTTCCCCCGTTGCCTTTTCTAGCTTTGTTGAAACAGTAATGAAAATTCAAATTGAGCATTTATGAAGGATAGTTGGGAAGTTTGGCAAACTTAACCATCTCTCTCTCCTCTCTCTCTCTCTCTCTCTCTATGTGTGTGTGTGTATATATATATATATAAAATTTTGGCTTTTATAAGAATCTGTTTAATTCTTAAAAGGTTATTGTGTAATGATTAGCAAACCTCAATAACTATCACCTGAAATCACTCTTTGAGCAATGGGCGCAAAAAGTTTTTTCTTTAGCAGACTTGATTAGTGCTATTTTTAGACGTCTAACAAAGAAACAAAAAAGTGATCAATAAAGATGAGTTTAGCAATGCCATCTTTAATGTTCCAAACTCTCACTTTTTCTTTTCTTGCAATTTTAGTTTATTTTTATTTGTTTATTTATTACCAAGAACTTAGAGAGTAGCATTCTTCTGTTGTAGTTTTTGTTGAAAGTAAACTTGATTTTAGAATTTTAGTTGTAATTTGTATTTTTAAGTATTTGGTATACATGATGCATGTGTGCACTGTAAATGGTTTTGATGAAGAAGGTTACGTAAGATTAAGATGTATGGGAATTAAGTCTCCTAAATACTATGTTAGTGAGAGTTTGTATTTATATTAGTGGAAGACATGAGAGTTAAGTCTACTAAATACTATGTTAGTGGGATTAGTGGGAGTAATTGGGCATTGAAATGTAATTGGTTACATATATCTTAGAGCCTATATAAACTCATGTACTATGCTTATTTTATGAGGAGAGAAAAATTGAATAAGTTGGGATTAATTGAAATAATATACTTCTTCCTCCATTTTTCTTCCAAATTATAGTGAATTATATTTGTTTATCTAGCCCACTTATTTCCAACGAAGTGGTATCAGAGTGAAGCAAGAAAGTGGTATCAGAGCAAAAGCCAACAAAGTGGTATCAGAGCCAGATTTCATGTTCAGAGCGTAGACGATCCTGAAGGCCCGACAAAGTTGATCATAGAAAGTTCAACATTTTTAGAAAAAAACATGTTTCTTCTTGATGATGATGAAGATGGGAAAATATATTTTCTTAGTGAGAAAATGATGTTCTCTAATTACAAGAGAATGAGAATCATAATGACTTCATACCTCAAATCATGTGATTTGTGGGAAGTTGTTGGAGAAGAGCCAAAGAGTGGCATGTTCAACAAGTTTCGTGAAAAGAAAGAAGAAAATGCATTGGTAGTGTTGCAAAAGGTAATACATCAAGAAATTTGGGAGTATTTTGGAGAGTTCAAAACTCTAAGTTGTGTTTGGAAGATACTCGAGACCATCGTTTCCAATCATAGAGGTGAATCACTACCCATGAAGTATTGGGTACAATGCTTTGAGGATGATGAGTTTACGAAGGGTGATTATGAAAGTCTTAAGGAGAAATTTGTGGAGAATGAAGAAGCGGACAACACAAATGGAGTTGAAGAAATTGAAGATTCAAAAGTTGAAGGCCAAAGTGAAATGGTGAATAAGGAAGAGATAAAGAAATGTATTGAAGAAGGGATTAAAAAAGTGAAGGAGAATGAAGTTAAAAGAGAAGACAAAGGAGAAGAAAGTGTTAAAGAAGATGCACAAGTTGATGAATTTGGTGCATTAACATCTTCAGGTATGGTTACAAATTCTACCTTGAAAGAAGTTATATTTGAATTATTTGATAAAATTATGATTTATTCATATTCATCTCAATTAGAAAAAGAAATCAAATATTATGAAAATTATGTTCATGTTGTGGAGAATGAAGAACTTCTCTTAAAGAAAGTTCTTCCAAAGAAGTATGAGGTTGAAGCCCAAGATGATAAGAAATTCTCAAATTATTTTTTAAAAAATAGTTTGGAAAATTTTGTAATTGATACAGGTTGGGTGAATATGAAATTATTTTTTGACTCTAAAGAAAAAGCATATGTGAAGTTGAAGAGTCATAAAAAATTCAAGAACAAAAAAGATCGATGGTGTGTTTGTATAAAGAGGATGATATATGATTATGTGAAGACATCAAATAAGCATTTGAAAATTTTTCACATGCCATATACATCAATGGAAATGGCCAAGAAGATTGTTGCAGATGAAGGAGGTGGAACTCAAGACAAAGTAACAAACTTTTGATCGACTTTGAAGTTACAAAATCAAGTTTAAAGGGGGGTACGTGTTGAAAATAAAGTTGATTTTAGAATTTTAGTTGTAATTTGTATTTTCAAGTATTTGGTATACATGATGCATGTGTGCATTTCATGTCAGTGGGATAGTAAACGGTCTTGATGAAGAAGGTTATGTAAGACTAAGAGGTATGTGAATTAAGTCTCCTAAATATTATGTTAGTGGGAGTTTGTATTTGTGTTAGTGGAAGACATGAGAGTTAAGTCTACTAAATACTATGTTAGTGGGATTAGTGGGAGTAATTGGGTATTGAAATGTAATTGGTTACATATGTCTTAGAGTCTATATAAACTTATGTACTATGCCTATTTTATGAGGAGAGAAAAGTTGAATAAGTTGGGATTAATTGAAATAATATACTTCTTCCTCCATTTTTCTTTTAAATTATAGTGAATTGTATTTGTTTGTCTAGCTCACTTATTTCCAACAAATTGGTATCAGAGTAAAGCAAGAAAGTGGTATCAGAGCAAAAGCCAACAGTTTTGTCATCATAATTCACTAAGAGCAACACTAATTTGAGCTATTGAAAACTAAAGTCTTTAAATGAACTGGTTCTTTCTTAAGAAATCTATGTCATCAGAATTACACATTCTTGAGACTTCAAATTCTTTAGAGTAATTAGTTTCTTGAGAGTTAAAATAACACATTGTTTGGATATATTTGTACTTTCAAACCACCACTTACTTTTAGCTCAGAAAACTTAATTTGTGAACTTCATGATTTCATTGATTCCCAGGTAGTGAACCCTAACAAGAATAGCACTCAACACACACACACACACACATATATAACGTGTGTGTGTGTGTGTATATATATATATATATATATATATATATATATCTTGTTTTATCATACATCTAACAATTTGAGTTCAACAAGGCTAAGGTCCCAAGTTTAATTCACTTTCGTAGAGACAATTCTTAGGGCTTGCCCTTGTTCAAAGGGGAATAGTCCCACTTGAATGGTTTGGACACTCCTCTAGAGAAGAAATGAAAAAGGAAATAAAAAATAAAAATAAAGTAAAATTTCATATTGTTTCACAATATATGAAAAAGTATCAACAACAATTACATATATATATATATATATATACATATATTGGTAATTGAAGTAAAAATGTATAAAAAGTAGTACGAAAATTGAAGAAGAGGAGGAGGCAAACTCCATGGCCTCACAAAGTGGAGTGAAGCTAACAGAAAAGAAAAAGACAGGATAGAACAAGAACAAACATATACCATGCGCCTACAGAACATGTACTACTCCCCACTAATGGATGATTGGCATGAGAGAGAGAGAGAGAGAGAGAGAGAGAGAGAGATGAAGGCCTAACTTATATATATATATATATATATATATATATATATATATGTAATGAAACCAGATCCGAAGAGCAAGGAATGGGAAAGGTTGAGGGCTAAGGATCAATGCAGTAGTGGAATATGTAACATATTGTTTACAATATATCAATAAATGGAGTTTCGAAGACCCCATCTGCTGACACTTTCTTCTGCAAAAGGACATTTGTGGCATTTAAAAAATATATATATATATAAATCTATAAATACACCTATACACACTCACAATATCGTCCGTCATAGGATGAAAAACTCAACCAAAAATTATACCATCGGAGTTAATATCAATTAGTTTGAATTACTATAATGACAAGAAGTAACAATACATTCAAGGAAGAAATACAATATTACCAATATAATGCAAGCCTTATATATATATATATATTGAATTTTATGGTGACAGGTTTGGCAATTATTGTTATGTACAGAGGAAGTCACTCATTTGGTGTCACCCAACTGGATCTTTTATACCACTATATGCCTTCCACATTCATTCTCAACTGGTTCCAGAACTTTATATCATATATTAAAACTTGTTTCGTCCAATTTATTTACTTCTCTTATAAACCATTCTGTTCAGACTTCACAATTGGTCAACCTATCATTCACTCATCTTGCTTTAATTAATTATTTTTTTCCTCCAAAAGTTTAAGCAAATTATAATTGTCCCTAACAGGTTCGGACACTCAATCTTTCCTTTAAAGAGAAGACATCATATAATACCTTAATTTCAATTATAAGAGGTACTATACCTTTCCGATATTAATTATAAAACTTCAATCATGAGAGGATGATCATTTCCATGCACAATTCTTTGGACTTTAATCATAAGGATGTATTACATAAATTATTAACAACTTTTTAATAATCAGCGGAGAATTATATTTTCTTAGGCATTGAATAATGGAAAAAACCACCACCAAATAGTGTATTGGTAATTTTATCATCTTCTAAAATATAAAATAGAGGGTTCAACTCCCGTTAGGATATGTGATTGTGTGAGTGTGTGTTTTTTTTTATCAATAATAATAATAATGGAATAAACTTAAAATATGATTTATTTAAGTTAAGGCTATCAACAGTATGTTAATAATACTATGGACAAAAAATAAATGAAGTATGATGTTTTTTTATGAACAACAAATTAATTATTTTTCACTTGGAAGTTGTCACGCCTCACCATTATAATCACCAATATTATTTAAAACGTGTTGTCAATAAATATCATAATATTTATTGCGAAATTGATTTCGTGGTAAATACTCGGCACCTTCTGTTATAGTGCACCACGTGCCCCCCACAACCACATGGCTGAAGTTGGTGATTGTGTAGCAGTTGCTGCAGTGACAAAGTGGAGGTATAACGATAGTAGAATAATTAGTATACAAAGTACAAAGTTTTGGGTTATACAATATTTAAATTTTCAATTACTGAAGTTTTTAAATAGTAATTAAAAAATAAAAATATTTTTTAATTTTCATCGTTCATTATTCATTGATATTTTTTCATGATATTCTTAACATCTAAAATTTGATCTCATTTTAAGTACGTGATACTCATGTGATATTATTATGGATTGAATTAATTTATCAAACAAATATTCTTTTTTGTTTCATACAAACTATGTAATTTTCAAAATCCAAGATTTAAATCCAACAAACTATGACCAATGCTGTGTTTATGTGGCCCTCGATCTCTTTATATTCTTGATGTCTCAGATTAGGAAATATTTTGAAGAAATCTTCATAAATCATGAGTCAAGGATACTTGTCTGTGTCTCTTATGTATATGTGTGTGTATCATGTGTTTTCTGTGAAGATCTTCCATAAAATCAGTCAAATTTGGTAAATTCCAGAGTGCTCAATCCCTTGTATTGGAGATGTGTACCGCAAGTTTTTTTTTTAATATTTCTTGCTTATAGGAGAATAAGACATTTTCTTTAGGAAGATATTAACACTCCACAAGTATACTGGCATAATATTTTATTAAATACAATAATCAAATTACCTTCTTAGTTATATTTTTTCATTTGCCCCTCCTAATATTCAATGTCAACTATGAAAGTTCTCCACTTCCGTTTGTTTACTCTCTTTGTTTTTTTTTAATTGAAAAGGCTCTCTCTCCTCTTGCTAAAACTTAATTTTATTTTAGTGTTACATAGTATTAAATCAGATAGAAAATTAATTGAGTTCCAGGTCTGCAGCTCAATTAGAAGAATTATAAAAAATGAAGTTATAATTTGTAAAAAATTTAGACTAAAAAAATCCCATGTTTCATATGTATGTAAAGTACAAAATACAAAACAATAATAATATTAATATTAATATTTAAAAAAATCCTCCCATACGATTACATGCATAAAATTAGCCCGGTCATAATTTAAAGGAGCATAATTTTATGTAAAGGATCATAAAATATGAATGTACAAATCCTTTAATGTAAAAGAGCATAATTTTAGAAGACCAAATAAAAAATAAAAAATAAATTGATACTTGCATTCAATACTCAAGCCAAAAATTCAAGTGGTTATGTGTCACTCACTATAAATGTAATACTACATTTAGAAAGATAAAATTTTAAAGAAATAACTATCCTCACAGGATCTCAATTAGCAAAAAATCTCAATTACTAATAATATCTCTCATAATCCATTCTATCCCATAGTCAAATCATTTTTTTATTTTATTCTCTCAACCTTTTCTCCATTGCCATCATTGATTTCCGTTTGCCATTATTGATTCCCGTTCATAACTAGAATATACAAATATATCACTTTACAGTACTTGGTGAGGAGAGTTTTCTTGAATTACAGTATGCTTCTTAATTTATATAAATACATATAAAACAAAATAATGGGGATTGAATTGCAGTATGCTTATATGTATATATATTCTGATGATTTTTTTTTTTTTTAGAATTTTATATATTATTATACATCTATTAAATTTATAAAATGAATTTAAGGGATTTTTAAGTACAGTTGATTTTAAAACAATGATCTCAGATAAGTGACCCTAAAAAAGGGAGGATGAATACAATAATGCGATATAAGGGTAATTTTGTCTTTGAAAATTTATATTGTTTTAATGGACATGCTTGTGTGACAATTTAATTGCTATATTAATTTGTGTTTTTGTGTTACGTAGATTCTGCTTAACAAAGTGGTTAAATCTTTTTGCCTGAGCATCACGATTTATAAAAAAAATCATAAAAAGAACATAAAAGAAAAGGAGGAGAGAACTGATGCAACAGTTGGAGTGGATGCAGTAGTGGAGTTGGAGAAGTTGCTTGGCCGAAGGAAGAACAGGGCCTCTCGCAACTCCAAGTGGTAGCAGGGTGGCGGAGCCACCTTTGTTGGCGGTGGTTGCCATTGTTGTTTCTTCACTCTTTTTCTTTTGTATTGAACTTATTGTGGTATTATTCATATACAATTCTAATCTTTTCAAAAATCACCGGCACAACATGGAAAGAAAATATTACTAGAAAATAAATGACAATTTCAAAGATTTTTTTTTTTTTTTTTAATTATTATTATACCTCTTTAGCAGCAAGCATCAACTCAATTTCTATCTATTTGATTCAATACTTTTTAAAGTTAAAGTTTTACCAATAAGACTAACAGAGTTGCCTTTTATAGTTGACATTGAATATTAAGATGGTAGTTTGGTCATTGTATTGATTAAAATAAAAAAAGTGGAATGTCATAGTACACTTGTGGAGTGTCAATATTAACTCTTTTTTTATATATTTATATTAAGCATGATAATCGTTAAAAATAATTTAAATGAAAAAAAATAATTACTAAAAAAATAACATTTAAGCATGATAAAATAAAAAAAGTGGAATGTGTTGATTATGTAGTTTAAAGTGGAATGTATTTAAGCATGATAAAATAATTTAAAGTAGTTTGGTCATTGTATTGATTAAAATAAAAAAAGTGGAATGTCATAGTACACTTGTGGAGTGTCAATATTAACTCTTTTTTTATATATTTATATTAAGCATGATAATCGTTAAATATAATTTAAATGAAAAAAAATAATTACTAAAAAAATAACATTTAAACCATATTTACCATACATTCTTTCGCATTGATAAGTAAGAGATAATTTCTTCTCGAGGTATATCTCATAGGGATAAATCCATAATTTCTTGTTTTTACAGATAAATTTGGTTATTTTTGTACATTAACAATGCTTCGATCACTGTAATGCAAAATAAAATTAAAAAAAAAAAAAAACACTTTTGTGGTAAGGATTTTGGCATTGGAAAAGCTTTTTATCAAAAACTTATGGCATGTTTGGTTTGTAATTTATAAAACAGTTCTCAAAAACTTAGAAAATAGAAAATATTTTTTAGAGAAATATAAAAAATTGTTCTTTGAAAACAAACATTTTTATCAATGAGTTTTTAGAAAACTGAATCAAACAGAATTTTTTATACATTTTTTTGTTTTCAATTTTTTTAGAACATGAAACTATTTTCATAATTACAAACCAAATAAACTCTTAATTTTGGACCTTTGAAAACTAACTTGTATAAGTTATAAAAAATCTATATTTAGAAAAAATATCTATAAAAAGTGTCTTACATATTAAATCTCCTCTATAAGAAGCACATGGTTGACAGCTTTATCTAAAATAAATAAAAAATTAAAAAATGTATAACAACATTGACCATCCTATCACTTGGGAGACCAAACTATTCTTGACTTGATTGTCAAAAGCACTCATTTCAACAGAGTGTGTACAACACACACTGGCTAACCTTATCTTAGTAAATCCTTGCAAAATACAAAGCTACCATCTTTTCTTTTTTCCTAATTTTTTTTTTCCAATCTTTCGGCTCCTTTAAGCTTGTGAAAAAGTTTAAAGAGGAAATATTTCAACCGACAATTTATATCATCCTTGCTGCTTCTTTGAACTATACACTTTGTGAAATGAATTCAACCAATGAATTATGAATCCACAAGCCTAATCATACTTTCGACAGATAAACATAAGAGTAAGATTGGTAAGAAAAAAATATCGTTTTATATATGAGTTATGAACTCTCCTTATTCATCATTATATTCGAAATTTATTAAAAAAATTATTTGACTTCTGACATCTTAATTTTTTATTTTTTAATATAGTGTTTAATAAAGAGATTCATGACGATTGTCACGAAAGGGCTTCCTAATATCATGATGTAAACCTCATGATAGTTGTTACGAGTTTTCTTTTAATTGAACATAAAAATCAGTCTATAAAGTTAAATCATCACCTGCGCTCATTAAAAATAGTCTCACTATAAAAGAATAGCCCAAAATACCTTCAAATAAAGTCAAAAGAACGAGAAAGAAATCCTAACTCTTTTTGAGAAGTAAGAACTTAGTACTGTTATGCCACTTGCTCATTAATTTTTAGATAATCTTCTTTCAGATGGTTAAATATGCATTACAATATCTTTACATGATCAGAATTTAACAGAAAAAAATCCATAGCTGTTGTGAATACTATGATGAAGCTCATCGTAGCATTTTTCAAATTAAATTATAAAAATAATTAGTTGGATAAATAATTCTGACATCGCCTGCGTATTTCATAATTCCGCGAACCTCCCATTTGAAAGACTATCAACCATGTATGTAAAATTTTTTATTTTGCTCATGAAATTTTAAATTGCAAAATTGAGAAGAAAAAAAAAAAAAATTTGTTGTTAAGCTGGGGATTAGTACACTCAGTTTGAGGGGCAATTTTGTAAATAAGTGAGGGTTTGCAAATATAGCTGGTAAGGCAACTTGTAAGGTTAATATGGTTATCTTCCTTACTTTTACCTCGTAGAATGGTCTCTCACGTGGATTATCATTTATCTTGTAAAATTTATTATTTGCTACTGTTATATACATAGCAATTATTGTTTATGTAATATATATACACACACACACACTTAGTATTGTGTGATGGGGGTGCATGTTAGAAGGGGGTAGCTTTAGATGAAGAGAGAACTGTGGATGAAGTAACAGGTGAGGGTAAGTGGAAGGCCAAGAGAGATGCAAATGGAAATGGAAACGTGGGAGTTATGATAGTTGTTTCTTCTTTTTGCAGGAAGGGGGTGGTCTGAGTAGACAAATGCATCTATTGGAATTAGATTTGGCAGGATTTTAGAGGCTTATCATTTTTCTTCTTTCAACTGCTATAGACATACTTTGACATGGATGGAAGTTTTGATGGACCCAACTACTCATTGCCTCCTAGACTTCTAAACCTCTCTTAATGCATATAATTTCTTTACTCTCTATCTCTGTATGTATGTATGTATGTATGTATGTATGTATGTATGTATAACACACCTGTGCCTATGGATTTGACTGTTTGCATTCTTCATTACCATGGACTTATTTCATTTATTTTATTCCAATTACTTTCTGTGGGCAGAAAAAATAATACTACACTTGATAGATAGTTTGTGAATTGAAAAATATTTTTCAATCACTTTCCTGATGTTCCACGTGGGAGTGGATGTAGGTTGTGATCGGAATGAATCGTGATACATGATATTAAAGTTAAAATGTAAAGATCATTCACAAATTCATGAAATTATAATCAGCAAGAACACTAAATTTTAAAAAGAAATGATTGTGACGTTTTATATCATCTCAGGTGAATGTTTCTAACCGTGGAAATACGTTTTGAAATTATTCATATATTTTAGTTAAGTAATAGTATCTTCTTTACTACCAAGGGCCATTTCATTTATTAGTTATGATAATATTTGAAAAAACTTAATATGGAAGATCATGCCATAATTTATCCTTTTAACAAAAAATAAATAAAAAAAAAAAGAAAAAAGATCATGCCATAATATCACTATTATTATTTAAAAAAATTATATTTACAATTTACTTTTGAGGGGTGACGATCCATGTTCGCTGATCGGGTTTGTGTCGTATTAGGACATGAATATCTTGCTATATAGATCAACACAAACATAACACAATTATTAATTGTATGACACAAGTAATACAACATGACATTTATTGTCAGATTTTAAAAAAAAAAAAAATAAATAAATAAATAAATAAACAACTGACACGACATGTATAACTCGTTTAATAAATATGTTAAGACTTGACATGAAAACAAAACGACAAAACAAATTTAAGCTATTTTTGACACAAATACAAAACATTCAACTAAACGATTTATTTATAAAATGAACATGACACATTTGTTTGACATGTTTAGATAAATAAATTAATCGAGTTACAAGCTGATTGGTGAGTCAAACATGAATTTGATACATTTAATTACTATGTCAATTCGAATCGATTGACAAGATTATAATCCAAATGTGAATAAGTCAAACTCTAACCTAATTATTTTATGTGGTGTTCGAGTCTGTAATATATATCATTTTAATTTTCTTGATGGAGGATGATTAGCTACTGTACTGTAGATTAGACCAATATGATGAAATCACTTTTTCTTTACTTAAATGCCTAGGGAAGGACTAGAAAAAAAAAAAAGAAAAAAAAGAAAAAGAAAAAGAAGAAGAATATGGGCGTTGTATGCCTTGTGGAAGCTAATTAATTAAAAGTGTAATATTATATGTATGGGGGAATAAATTTTACACACGTGGTTGATGAGTGGCATCTTAAAGAAATTTTAGACTCCGTCGGTTACAATTATTTATGGGGGAATAGATTTTAAACGTTTACAAACTAATAATAGTTTTAGGAGATTATAGATTACTATAATTACCATTGTATGAAAAATTATAACTTTTTTTTTTTATTGAAGTAATGTCTTATCATGAATTCTATGTCTTTTTGTCATGTACAAATATTTAAACGAGGATTGCATGAAAATTATAGTCAAAATTTTGTATTAAAATTCATATAAAATAGATCACGAGAATCACAATTTTAAACACTCTATCTTTTTTCTAAATTATATTATTAACTTTGATTATCTCATATAATTTCATTGTATGATATTTTAAACTTATTATTTTATTGTAAAATCATTTTAAATTATTTATTTTTGGTTAAATCAAATCACTTTAATATTGACAATATGATAATATAATTTATGCATTATTTTTATTTATTAAAATATATTAATTTAAAGGAAAACACATAAAAAATATCATGAGAGAGACTCGTGGTAGCATTATGTTATCATAAAACAAATGAATTATTATTGGGTCCAACTCACGAATGAATTTTATCCAACTTGTTAATGTGGCCCAAATAAACATTCGACAAGTGTTAAAATTAAACTGGGCATTGCCTAACTTTTGCTTTTGGACATGTGTTTTAAATCTTAACTTTTACTTTTATACACTTGTTTTAAATTTATTAAGCCACATCAGATAGTTGGCCCAAGTATTTTTCAAAGCAAAGTGTTGAGTAAAAAAAAAGTTTTAAACTGATTTGAGATAATTTCACTTACCTCCCCTGAGGTTTGGCGTAATTATAAGCGGTACCCTTTACGTTTCAAAAATTACACCGTCCTCCCTCAACGTTTGCTCCGTTATAACACTTTACCCCCTTTAATCAAAGTCAACGTTAGTCAATGATGATTTCTGATGACATAAGCTATTTTTAACCCTATAATACCACATTTGCCCTTATTATCTTTGCAAATGCATTTTAGCCCATACTTTTGTATTAAAATAACCTATATACCCAGAATAAAAAGACAAAAAAGCTAGAGAGAGGGGGGCAAGCCGAGAGTTAAGAAACAGCGGCTGAAGCTTGCAAACAGCGAACTCGAATTGGAATTCTCCTTCTCCGCTTCTCTCCTCTCTCCGTCTCTGCAATTCTCACCAAAGAACACACGTCAATGACGAGGACGAAAACCAACATACCCAATTGCAATCTACAAGCACCTCATCCACTCTTACGGCAACGTGACCTAGTATATGGAATGGGTAGCCACCATTGCTGTCATCGGTGTCCCGACATTATCGAAGGAAAAAGGTGACCCTTGATGCCGAAAAAATGAAGAAACCAAGTCACAGAAACTCGGACACGATGCGGACTTCCTTAAGAGTGCAAACGTTGCCGTCGCCGACGATGACATGACAGCTCTTGAGGAATGCCATTGGAGCTTATCGTCGAATCGCCATAGCTGCTCGGAAACTGAAAGATATGGGTTTTGATTTTTTGAACAATCTAAAATGGTATACCGATATGGGTTTTGATATATGTAATAGGTTTTGAACTTTTGATTCTTGCCGACAAATACTGTTGATGCTGAATTGGTGAAATCCGTTAAGGAATTGGCTCGGATGTTGCAGGTTCTTGGAAGAATTCATTGAATTTTGAGTTATTATTATTTTTGGATTTGATTTGATAATGTGTTGTTTGAATTTTCTGTTTTTGTCAAACTATGAATTCATTGATTTTAGGCAGAAGAAGCCTAAAATCACACCATAACATCAAGCTAGTAGTTGTAGAGAGAGAGAGTGGCAAGTCTAGAGTTGAGAGACAGCGGCTGAAGCTTGCGAACAGCGAACCCTAACTAGAACAGCAGACGATGGAAACTGAAAGATATGGGTTTTGATTTTTTGAACAATCTGAAATGATATGCCGATATGGGTTTTGATATGTGTAATAGGTTTTGAACTTTTGATTCTTGCCGACAGATAGATTAACTGAAATATATGGGTTTTGAACTTCTGATTCTTGTAGATTTTGTAGTTTGCAGTTGCAGAGAGAGAGGGCAAGTTCAGAGTTAAGAACGAGAATAGAGATGGAGGCGATTGAGGAGGCTGAAATGATTTGCCCCAAAATTATATATATATGTGACCTTGATTAGTTGATTTAGAAAAAATAATTTAATGTGATATTAATAAAATATTAGGGACAATATAGTAATCTCAAAAAAAAGATATTCTTTATGTGATATTAATAAAATATTAAAGGTTGTTTTAATCATTTAATAAGGTCAATGACCGGAATAAAAGGTCGATTAATTTAAAAGGAGGTCAGTGTAATTTTTGAAACATAAGAAATATCGCCTCTAACCACGCCAAACATCAGGAGTGGGTAAATAAAATTATCCCAACTGATTTGTATTTGTCAGTTTCACTGAAATGGCAAACTGAAGCAAACAACATTTTCTAAGAAAAATAAATAAAAATTACTCCATTGACCCGAAGTCACAGATTCCAAACAAAAAACTAATCTCCCTGTGGCGAGCAAAGGTTGGTAGACCCCGCAGTGATGGCCCACATACACTGACTATTTTTTTTTCTTTTTTTCTTTTTTCTTTTTTTATATCAAAATAACCATCATTATATTTAAATAATCTCAGTATCATTACCACATTAAGTAGTTTGAAGATTTATTTTTTCCCCTTTTCTGGTACGTTGCGAGTAACCTGTTTGTGTGTGTGTGTGAGAGAGAGAGGGTGTCACTGTTGCACTGCTTATTATATCTGTCGTATAGAGAGAGTAGTACCCTAGACAACCTTAAGAACTGAAGATGAGAAAGGAATAAGTTTCCAGGAAACATTCCATCCAGCGTTTACTAGTTGACCAAACAACACCACCCAACCCATCTGCCCATGTGTGGAAGCAAGCACAAATGGCTTGACCACCCAAATCTACAAAACACACACATGCATATCACACACACACACACCCTCTTTAGCTAAGTAGTGATCATTTAGGTAGAATATATATTATATAAGATCAGATCAATAAGCCAATACAAACAATATATTACTATATATATATAGTTTGAACAAATGGAAGCAGCAGCTGGACAACAAGCTGCAGGCAGTAATTATGATCATCTGCAGGTCTCCTTCTCCAATCCTACACAAGCAGCAGCAGCTATCCATGAAATGGGAGGGCTCTCTCAGTTTGAAAACCAAGTCCTCTGCTTCTTGGCCCCTAATTCGCAGTCTGCCCAGATCACCGCGTCACACACTACTCTCAAAGACACTCAAACTGCACCCAACAATACTACTACTCATGACCTTGTTAACAGACCGGCTTGGAATAATGATCAGGTATATATATATATATATATATATATATATATACATATATATTAGATCTTTAATGGGTATTTGTTTGTTTATCATTTTCTCTCTCTTTAATTTGTTGATTATATATTTTTTATAGTGTTGATTCATGAGATCTGTGTTTTATATATGTTTATTTTGTGAATCTAAAATTTTAGTTGAGGACTTCATTGGATCACAAGGCCAGTGAAGAAAATTGCACTGCTGTTAGCGATGGTGGCAATTCATGGTATGTATTTTATTTACCCTACAAAATTAGCTACTTTATGCTCTCACTCTATCTGAATCATATATATATATATATATATATATATATGAAAGAGATTTGCAGCATACTTTTTGTAAAGCCTGTTCTAGTGATCCCCTAGAGAAGCTTCTTTATGTTCTCAATCAAAATCCAAGAATATATGTGTATATATATCCAAATGGAAGCGAGATACAATGGAGTTTGTTAATTTACACTATGCCTTTTCTACATCATCTCTCTCTTGCCTTTTCTGTTTGTGTATATATATGCGTGTGTGAACCTAGAAAAGCTTCTTTATGAATTCAGTCAGATCTAAGGAGGTCTACCCTTATATGGAAGAGGTTTCCAGTGGTGCTCTGATACAGCGTGCCTTTGTATGGCATGTCCCCTAGCTCTCTCTCTCTCTCTCTCTCTCTCTATCTCTCTCTCTATATATATAATATTTAGAAGTATATATATATAATATATAAATGTGTGTGAGAGAGAGAGAAACGTACAACTTATATGGAGAAGCTTTTTGATGCGCTCTCAGTCAGAATCTAAGGATTTGTAGCCATATATGGAAGAGATTGCAGTTTGAAGTAGGCTTTTACGTCATCTCCTGTGTGTGTGTGGGTGTGAAGGGATAAGTATTTCTTTACTTACCCAATTACTAATATTCTTGATACTCATTGATGCCCAAATCCGCACATGTCCATCCACTGTTTTTTAAGTCTTCAAATGCTAACCAAAAGTATTTGTGGATGAATATATATATATATATATATATATATATATTATATATAGTAACTGGTGTTTGGTTGCAGGTGGAGGAGCTCATCCTCAGATAAGAACAAGGTGAAGGTAAGGAGAAAGCTTAGAGAGCCAAGGTTCTGTTTCCAAACAAGGAGTGATGTTGATGTGCTTGATGATGGTTACAAATGGAGAAAATATGGCCAGAAAGTTGTCAAGAACAGCCTTCATCCAAGGTACACATCATTCTTCCATTGCCAGCTAGCTCTTTCAATCATACATATATATGTGTGTGTGTGTGTGTGTATAATCAGATTCATCGCTTTTATTCTTATTAATTAATTAGTTAATATATATATATATATATATATATATATATATATATATATATGCTTCTGATTATTATAATTGCATGCTTGACATGTTTTTGTAAGTTGATTTGAACTACTGTTTGCTTAAATTCATGCATAATATTTATACATAAAGCAATTTTAACAAATAATAATATTTTCTACAATGGGATTAATTAGGATAATCGAATCGAATATCCGTTTTTCTCAGTAAGGTAAAAATATTTTATTGAGAAGATGAACTTGTAAGTTTTCTGGCAATTCATCTGACAAAAGGTTACAAGTACATAGAATATGGATGACTCATAATAATAATTGCTTTCAGTGACATCAAGTAGAAGGGAATATTGATAGTACCAGGCTTCAGCCGTTTAGGCCTACTTTTTCATAGCCAATAGAGAGAATAATTTAGGTGTTAGTTTATCTAGATGTATGAGCTCAAGTTGAACCGAAGTGTATTTCTTCCAAAATTGTAAACGTTTACTTGAGAAATCACTTTGGTCTTAGAGTTTAAGCTTTGGGAATGGGGTTGTTACTTAAATATATATATATATATATATATATATATATATATATATATATACCCTCCAAAATGTTAAATCCATATATAGAACTTTTGGATATGTACATTGACATTGGTTAGTTTCAAACTTGTTTAGATTTTCTTTCACATTTTTATATTGATATAAGTTAGATATATCAACTCTAATTTAGCCTTATATCTTGTTTGTACATTCTTTGGTTTTGATTGATTTTCAAGTTGTTCTTTCATAGTACTCATGGAACTAGTGAAAGATAAAATTTAACATCAGTATGTAAAATTCAAAATTAACAATTTACGGGAAAAAAAAAAAAGATTCAAAATCAATACAATAACCTAAAGAAATCAAGTAAAATTCATCACTTTAATCAAATCACATTAAAGTAATATATATATGTTTGAGTGTGTGTGTGTGTGTTAAAAATTAACATTCATGGGATTTCAAGGTTAAAAACAACACATCACTATGCATCTATTACATAATGTCCATTGCACCTCACATTCAAATCACTACATCCAGAACAATGCTGCCATTATCACTATATGTGGAGATTAATTATGACCCTAATTTAAACCTCTCATTCCAACAAAACAAATATAGACTATGAATTTACAGAAAAAAAATATATATATATAGACTATGAAGCTTTACTTATTTCATGCATGAGAAGACAAATCCATCAATCAATCAAGTTTTATTTGTCTGTACGTTTACTCATCAATCAAGCTATGTTTGACTAATTGACTGGAAGTTCTGATGATAACTGTGTGTGTGTGAATGTGAATATGTATCTTCAAAACCACTGCTGCATGTTAGTCATTTAGGAAATGATTCCAACAAAGGGAGGGAGCCTATATAGAAGTAATGTACATGACTGAACCTTCACCAACCAATTAAGGTGGTTCAATTGAAAAAGTAAATTGAATGATACCTTAAAAAGGATGGTTTATTGTATTGAAAGGTACCGGAATATTCAAAAGCTAATAAGAGTTTTCTCAAGCTTGGTGATGAAATTAATGATGGTTATAAAGTTTGATAAAGATGTAACAAGTAATAAAGACTTCTAAAAACTTCATCGGATATGGAAAATGAAGCATATGCATGCAATTGAATCCTGTCAAATACATTATAAGATGAGTAACATCTCAGTTTTGATAGCCGGCGCCAAGGACTTGGTTTTAGGCTCTGCTGCTGGGCTTTGCTTTTAGCAATTCCATTGCTGAGCTGCAAAAAATGAAGAATCTACATACATACATGTATGTATAAGGAACATGAGAAAAGTTAAAAGACCTGTTTGCTTCAGTTTTTTAAAAACAGTTCTCAAGAATTCAGAAAATAGAAAATTGTTATCGGAGAATTATAAGAGAATTTTATGAGAACTTGTCCTTTTTTAACTGAGTTTTCAAAAAACTGACAGCCAAGCAAAAGTTTCTTATAGTTTTCTGATTTTCAGTTATATGAAATAAATAAAAAAAATTGAACCAAACAGACCTTAGGGTTTAGGACTTTTCTGAAGTTAGAAAATCAAGTACTTCTGGAGCATAAGTTCTAACAACATTGAAAATGGCAGATAGAAAAGCTTTAAGACCTCACAATGTTTCTATCAGGCATGGAAAGGTACTGAACTAATGACTTTGATAACCAACTTGATGGATTTGTTTAAACAATACTACATATTGACATTAACTTAATTGATGAACATGGTAATATATTGTGTATATATGCTTTTGTGCTTTTATTATGCATATAGTTATCATGTACTGTTGAAAGCTACAATATCAAACTTATGAGCCATCATATGGGAGTCTGATAGTATATATACTAAGCTACTAAATAGTATACACACATCTAGTTTAAGCGATAGTGTGATTAGTGACAGAAATAAGTTCTGGATTTGTACTCGATCTCATTCTCAAAAAACACAAGCAATGATTCTTCTTCAGTGAGATAGGATTTGTAGTTGTGCGATAATTTAGTATATAATTGATTAGAAAAACTGTGCTTCAATTTGAGTAATTAGCTTTATATTGCCTACTGGCATATCCTGCAAGTCAAAATTGAGACCTTGGATCCGAAACAATATTATACAGTAAAAAATGGATAATATTAGTGGCTTAGGGCTGTTTGGTTCAGTTTTTTAAAAATTGTTCTTTAAGAACTTAGAAAACAGAAAACTGTTTTCACAGAATTATAAAATATAGTTCTTTAGAAAACAGAGGTTATCACTTAAAAAACATTTTTCAAAAATTCAAAAAACAGAAAATTGTTTTAAGAGAACTATAAACAATAATTCTATGAAAATAAACCTTTTTTGTAATTGTCAGAAAAAAGTTCTCAAAAATTATCAACCAAGTATAGCCTACAACCTAAGTGATGACCAAAGTTACTAAGCCTACAACCCAAGTCCTCAAAAACTATTCTCATAATTGAACCAAACATATCCTTAGTTACTGACCAGATGCACGTCTGAATGTAGTACTTTTTAAATGGTTGACATTTATGGGTTGTCTAAGTAAAGAAAGAAACTAAAATTGCGTTTCTCGAGTTCTGTTTAGATAGCTTCATTTGGAAGAATTATGACTGTTGCAGTGGATCTATCTACACTGATCTCTTCATTTTCCTTCAAAACCAAGTCTTATTATTCTACTTATTCTCACCTTTGGAATTCTCAATCTAGAATCATTTAACTTAAATAGATAATACCTATGTTTTTTTTGTCAAAGATATGACTAGATTTACAAATAGAGCTACTAATCGTTTTATGCTTATCATGGCATTATGTTGTTTTTGACATTTATCATATGGTACTTTGCAAGGTTGCCTACGACATTTCTCATGCCCTCTATATCACCTATATCTATCTATCCATCTATTTTTGTGTGTGTGTGTGTGTGTGTGTGATGTAATACAAATTCATCAACTGCATTGACCTTAACCATTCATTTTTTACTCTAGCCTTTTAGTGTATAAAACAGCATGCATGCTCAATTTACAACAATGTTTATTGCATACATATAATCAACAGTACTACATCGCTAAGATTAAAGTATAAGAGTATTTAGTGTTTGTGGTGTAACTGAAAGCCGTTTTAGAGGATGTGAGAGAGACAGAGTGTTTGGGTGCTGAAGCTTATAATTTTCTGATTTTTGAACAGTAAATTTGTTGCCGCCCCCAAACCAAAGCCACTTAAATTGTTGTGCTGTGTATGTGGGGCATGTTTATATTTCTGTCATTTTCTTAATTGTGTTATTGATTTGCAACGTCTATTATAACATGTTTCTCATTCTGTGGTACAAAAAAAATGGCAGAAGTTACTATCGTTGTACGCATAGCAACTGTCGAGTGAAGAAGAGGGTTGAACGATTGTCGGAGGATTGTCGAATGGTGATAACCACGTATGAAGGTAGACACAACCATTCTCCTTGTGACGACTCAAATTCATCCGAGCATGAATGCTTTACCTCATTTTAATGAGAAGTAAAGAAAATGTTGTGTGATGATGATTTTTAATGTACGATATTAGTAATTAATTAAGTTTGCTTTAATCTTTGTTCAAGAAGATGGAGGTCATTTCCAGCACAGTAAACATCATTATTTTAAACTTGATTGGCTTGGAAATGGTATTGTTAGTTGTGAAAAGTATCAGTGATCAATATTTATGTATCAAGAATTTTAGTCCTTGCGATTATCATATTAAAATTGTAGTTCACAGAACTTCATGATTTCCCTGGATTAATGTCATTAGGGATACAATTCATTTCACCACATAAGCAACATATAGACTTTATGGAACTCAAAAATAATAAGATTTTTTTTTTTTTTTTTTTTTTTTTTAAGGGATCAACAATGATAATGTTAGGCCTCTTAGAACACCCTAAAATCTACCACTTCAGCCTTAGTGCACTAGACAAAAATTGAAAAAAGACCATTAAAAGAAGTTTCCTATCTATTTCCCCTAGTCATTCCCTTCCACTCCCCAACCAATCATATATATATATATATATATAGCATTATAGCTTAGTAAACAGAATGACCTGGTCCAAGTGATGACCAATTAAATGTTATCTTAGTCTACCCAGCAAAGTCTTCTCAACTAGTCTTTCCTAGAAAGTGAGGGAAAGAGAAATTAATTCAAGTCAAATACAATAATTTCTTTATTAATTGCAGACTTTTCTCAAAGGACTTGTGAGCCATTAAATACTGCCAAAGACCTCATCCAATAGGACCATCTCGCCTTCTTCATACCTCCAAAAACACAAAACATGGCCACACACAGACCATCCTCCAGTTCACCAACACCCTCCATGGCTGATCATCATGAGGCCGATGAGCCGAAGGAGTACTCACCCCAAAAAATCCAATACAACTTCAACCTCATGTGCCCCTTCAACATCCCTTCTACCCCAGAAGAAACCGCTTTTCGAATCATCAGAAACTTGAGTTATTTCAGATTATACTACACACTGTTTGTGTGGGTAATACTCTGCATAACCCTTGTGCCGGAGCGAAAAGTTTCATTAATCTTTTTGGTAGCCATGTCAGCTGTGGCATACCTGTATGCATTAGTATTATATTTACTGCCCAGCAATTTAGTTGTGCCCTATAAGACTATCGACAAGAGATTGGTTTTTGCTTTGCTAGCTATTGCCACCATGGTTGAGCTGATTTTAACACGCGCTGCAATTCATCTTTTTGTGACTTTGGCTGCAACCATACCAGTTATTTTGCTTCATGCAGTTTTATGGGCGGTGGGAGATCATCTTTTCGCGACGGAAGAGGCTTGTGCTGCGGGAGAGTTGTTTCCATTTGTATACAAGAAGATTGATGATGCCAAGGCAGTCGATTTAGTCTGATTAATTACATGGTACTTTTTACTGTAAGCAAAGAGGTAAGACTGTATGCATTTGACCTTCCTCAAATGCTACAATAACGAGAGGTTCGTGTGCTAAAGTTTGCCCCATTTTTAATAAGAATGTTTTTCTCTTTGATTAATATTAGCTGGTTAGTATATTTGAGAGAAATGGATGTGTTTCTACCAAATGTCTTGATTGCTTATATTGATTGTATTGGGGATGAAGTTGTTGACGCTCAAGCCTACCCAATTGGAGGTTTTTTGGGAGCTAGAAAAAGTTTGTATTTGGGCGAGTTCCATTTTTGTTTTGTGTTTACTTTTATGAAAAAAAAAAAAGAGTGCTTTTGTTGTACTGTAATTTATTTCGAGAAACAGAAACATATTGGTAACCATTACCAAAATATTTCTCCTTTTCTTGTTACATTTTGGATTGGATTGGATTGGATATTTTTTGGGGGGGGGTTCCAGATGAATTTTTATTCCGTATATCATCCTTTAATTGATGGCAAATTGGCAATGAAGTGAGAGGTTTTACTTATCCTCTTGGACCAAGACATAATTAATACTCCTTTAGATTATTTATAACTAGAGGGAGTAGCTAACAAACAAGATAAATAGGGTAATAGCTAACAAATAAGATAAATAAAAATTATTAAATTTTATATCACTCAACTGCTTAACTGAATCATTCATCAAATTGGTCCCATTATCACATTCAACGCTAAAAAAAACTCTGGTACAGTATTTCAAAATATTTTAAATTTTTTTTTCTCTCTTATCTTTCCCATCCCAAGTGACCCCAAGGTCAGAGAGATTCAAACCATCATATGTGGTTGTTATCAAAACTTAAAAAATAAAATAAAATAAAATTCCATATACTTTGTCCGCACTTCATACAAGATGGTGTGAGACAATTTTAAATAAGTTTGTGTATTAAATAAGAGAATCTTCAATAATATGTTAAAATATTATTTTATGTAATATATATAATGTCACATATAATGTGTAATTTTTATTTTTTTATTTTTAACCTTATGTTAAGATACACTGTCATGTTATCAATGTATAAAATTATAGTGTATTTTACCCAAATTTTTTGCACAATCACATCAGCATATTTTATTTCTCCTCCGTCTTCCTTATTTCATTAACAAATTAACCTATACTAAATTAGGTTTGTAAAAGTTATGTGAGCCTTGACATGAAACGTGGTTAGTTGTTATTGACACATATATTTTTACACAAACAGTATAAAATAATGACTATAATTAAAGATGAGTGATCTAAAATTTATTATGACACATCAAATTTACAAATATATATATATATATAGACACACACAGTACCTTTTTTTTTTTTTTTTTTTGTGATTTGTGAAATTTACCCAGAGTACGTTCTAAGTTCTTTAATGTCTTTTCTCAAAAGCCAAATTAGAAAGTTTCCTATTTTGTTCCCCTTGTGACCTTGTCAATCTCCCCCCCCCCCCCCCCCCCCCAGCCCACACCATTGAGTATTGACTGGTACACAGAATGACCTAGTCCAAGAGACGGACAAATTAAATGGTACAATATTTTTCCACTCCACCCGTCAAACACTTCCCAACCATTCATTCTTCCTAAAAAGTGAGGGAAAGATAAAAGTCAAGTGAAATACAATTTCGCAATTCAATTCCATTAATTGCATAACGAACTATATACATATGTATATCTATATATGTATCAATATAGTTCCAAATTAACCAATTTAAAAGCACCATATATCTCACTTCTTCATACCTCTAAACAAATAGGGCCGGCTGGAGTGATATACGAGTGAAGCGATTACGTAAGGCCCCATCTAATAAGAAGGCTATATAATTTTTTTGATTAATTACAATGACACCCCCTGAAGTTTATCTTATTGACAGTCATATACAAGTTAGCCTACTTTTGAATAATGACACCCCTTAAGCTTTGCTGCCTTTGACAAAGACATCCATTGAGGGGCTGACATGTGATAAAATGACCCAAGTGCCCTTTAACTTATGAAATAACACTTTTGAATAGCAAAATTACTAAATTACCCATTCTAATAAATTTGAAATGTCCAAAATAACCTCTCCCACATCTCTTTATATATAAATATGAACAATACATAACCTGACATATGTATATATATAGATGGATTCCCCAAAGATCTCGTTCGCAAAACAGCGGAAGGTCTTCTCAAGGTGAATTTCATGTGTTCTCTATTCTAAAACCCTTGCATGGTTGCCGAGAAAGTTGAGAAAAATTATAAAGGAAAATACTATCACATATGCTTACAAATCAGATGTTTTATTTATTAATTTTTTTGATTGCCAAGATTAGAATCATTTTGTCTATTCTCTAACGCTAATTAGGCATTCTGGTTTGGTTGCATATGTCTTTTCCTTTACCAAACATCTAAATCATATATGTATAAGCTTCACTGATTAGAACATGATTCTAACTTCCATGGAATTCCATTAATAATTGCATTTAAGAAGAAAAGTATGAAAAGTTGTAATTGCATTCAAGAAGAAAATATTGAGAGTTGAAATTCACACACACACACACATGCATGTATATATATATATATATAGGTTTAGCTTTTAAAGCAAATCCATTTCTGGAGCAACGAGAAGTACGCATGTAAAATCCTGATTTCAAGTTGCAGATTGTGCGATTTAATATGAACAATATATAACCTGACATATATATATATATATATATAGAAGTTACATGATCTGGGCTGGGTCTCTGCCAATATGGAGATATTATATATATATATAGAAGTTACAGACGATATAAATATATCGACTCACATATATTGATGTGGCTAGAACAAAGTGCTCTGAGCCTTTTGCTTCTCGCACAAAGGAATCAAATGAATCTGATTCAGTTGATTCTGGTGATACCACCACCACCTCCGTCGCAACCTCCGACCACTGTCTCATGATGCAAATGGATTCGAATTAATCATGGATCTGGATTGATCTGTGGGTTGCTCCTCTGTTTTTTTTGCACAGATCAAGCATGGTGGTGGTGATAAGAGATGTGATATTGTACCATCACCGATGCGAGGAGAGAGACGGTGGCGGTGGTTGTGGTTGAAGAGAAGTGGCGGCGAGATGTGGTTGAGGAGATGGTGGCTGCGGGATGTGGTTGAGGGTAAGTGGTGGTGGCTGTGGTTGAGGGGTTGTGGTTGAGGAGATGATGGCGGTGGGTAAAGAGAAAGGGGGCCGGATCGATGGGTTTAGAAGAGATTGGTAGAAGGGCAAAAGTGTCATTTTAAAAATATAATATTTTACAATTAAAATTAGTTAAATATTGATGGGCAATTTTGTCTTTTCAAACCTTTTAAGGGTTTGTTTGGCTCCATATTTTGTCAGGGGGTGTCATTGTTCAAAAAACGTCTAACTTATATATGAGTGTCATTATAGCAAATCTCAGGGAGTGTCATTGTAATTAATCCTAATTTTTTTATTTCTTTATATATTATAACTTTCCTAAAACAATTATTGTATTTCCTCTAATTATTAAACTTCATCGCATAAAGAAATTTTTGACTACCTAAAAAATTTCTATTTTTTATCTTCTTTTTGAAGGGCCCCAACCTAAATATTTTATTTTCTTATATTATTAAACCTCAACAAATACAAAATTTAGTAGTGTGCCCAAAATATTTCTATCCTTGTATTATTATTATTATTATTATTTTCTCTATCATCCTCATTACATTAACATATACACACACACATTAAAATTAAATATTAGATATATATTTAAGTGAAAATTGGTGAAACTTTATATATTTTTCTAAGACTCCTATTAACTTTTATTTTCTCTTTTTTTTCTTATTCCTCAGATTTTTTTTTCCTTTCTCATTATAAATTTTTTTTTTTTATCTTCTTCAGTGTCACAATTTATAATCTCACTCTATAAGAAGATTTTGAATACACTTATATTCTATTAAAGAATTTATTGGAGCATTAGATCAAATTATTTGAAATCGGTTTCTATTATTCTATAACTTAAATTAGTTTATAGTTTTATTAATTTTTGTTATCATAAAATTATATATTTTGTTTATAATTTTTATTTATATGTTCAATGTGACTATTAGAAAGCACATAGCCAATTAATTAATGATGGAACTAGAGTTTGAATATTTTTTACTGATACGTAAAAAAATCACTAAACAAATAATTAGCGTATTATTGGTATAAATATATAGATAGATTTAATTAAAAGACCACTTTATTTTTTTGCCTAAGGCCTGAAATTATATTAAACCATCTTGTAAATAAGACGATGCTGGTACCTCTTATGACATACAAAAGATCTAATACAACTGTGATGTTTCCAATTTTTAACCATTTTTCATTTCTTGGAATTCTCTAATTTTACGAGGGCATTTTCGTCTTTTCTCATTTTGTGTGCCTGACACCGTGAGGTGTACTGGGCCTGTCCGAGAGTTGGCTAGGGCACTCCATTGAGTTCAGAATTCTTGGAAATGCACCGGTTACCATTTCGGCATTTTTTCATTTTCAGGCTGAACAGTCCCAGGTGGGATCCGATACCAAAATTGTTGTGCATGGGGGTTGTGTCACTGGTCCATTGCATTTCATACATATTTATTTTGGTGCATAATCGTATTATTGTGGGTTAAAATGTGTGGTGGAAATTAATTTCATATATATATATATATATAATGGAGGTCATTTCCAGCACAGTAAACATCATTATTTTAAACTTGATTGGCTTGGAAATGGTATTGTTAGTTGTGAAAAGTATCAGTGATCAATATTTATGTATCAAGAATTTTAGTCCTTGCGATTATCATATTAAAATTGTAGTTCACAGAACTTCATGATTTCCCTGGATTAATGTCATTAGGGATACAATTCATTTCACCACAGAAGCAACATATAGACTTTATGGAACTCAAAAATAATAAGATTTTTTTTTTTTTTTTTTTTTTTTTAGGGATCAATAATGATAATGTTAGGCCTCTTAGAACACCCTAAAATCTACCACTTCATCCTTAGTGCACTAGACAAAAATTGAAAAAAGACCATTAAAAGAAGTTTCCGATCTATTTCCCCTAGTCATTCCCTTCCACTCCCCAACCAATCATATATATATAGCATTATTGCTTAGTAAACAGAATGACCTGGTCCAAGTGATGACCAATTAAATGTTATCTTAGTCTACCCAGCAAAGTCTTCTCAACTAGTCTTTCCTAGAAAGTGAGGTAAAGAGAAATTAATTCAAGTCAGATACAATAATTTCTTTATTAATTGCAGACTTTTCTTAAAGGACTTGTGAGCCATTAAATACTGCCAAAGACCTCATCCAAGAGGACCATCTCGCCTTCTTCATACCTCCAAAAACACAAAACATGGCCACACACAGACCATCCTCCAGTTCACCAACACCCTCCATGGCTGATCATCATGAGGCCGATGAGCCGAAGGAGTACTCACCCCAAAAAATCCAATACAACTTCAACCTCATGTGCCCCTTCAACATCCCTTCTACCCCAGAAGAAACCGCGTTTCGAATCATCAGAAACTTGAGTTATTTCAGATTATACTACACACTGTTTGTGTGGGTAATACTCTGCATAACCCTTGTGCCGGAGCGAAAAGTTTCATTAATCTTTTTGGTAGCCATGTCAGCTGTGGCATACCTGTATGCATTAGTATTATATTTGCTGCCCAGCAATTTAGTTGTGCCCTATAAGACTATCGACAAGAGATTGGTTTTTGCTTTGCTAGCTATTGCCACCATGGTTGAGCTGATTTTAACACGCGCTGCAATTCATCTTTTTGTGACTTTGGCTGCAACCATACCAGTTATTTTGCTTCATGCAGTTTTATGGGCGGTGGGAGATCATCTTTTCGCGACGGAAGAGGCTTGTGCTGCGGGAGAGTTGTTTCCATTTGTATACAAGAAGATTGATGATGCCAAGGCAGTCGATTTAGTCTGATTAATTACATGGTACTTTTTACTGTAAGCAAAGAGGTAAGACTGTATCCATTTGACCTTCCTCAAACACTACAATAACGAGAGGTTCGTGTGCTAAAGTTTGCCCCATTTTTAATAAGAATGTTTTTCTCTTTGATTAATATTAGCTGGTTAGTATATTTGAGAGAAATGGATGTGTTTCTACCAAATGTCTTGATTGCTTATATTGATTGTATTGAGGATGAAGTTGTTGACGCTCAAGCCTACCCAATTGGAGGTTTTTTGGGAGCTAGAAAAAGTTTGTATTTGGGCGAGTTCCATTTTTGTTTTGTGTTTACTTTTATGAAAAAAAAAAAAGAGTGCTTTTGTTGTACTGTAATTTATTTCGAGAAACAGAAACATATTGGTAACCATTACCAAAATATTTCTCCTTTTCTTGTTACATTTTGGATTGGATTGGATTGGATATTTTTTGGGGGGGGTTCCAGATGAATTTTTTTTAGGAGAGTGGGGTTCGAGATGAATTTTTATTCCGTATATCATCCTTTAATTGATGGCAAATCGGCAATGAAGTGAGAGGTTTTACTTATCCTCTTGGACCAAGACATAATTAATACTCCTTTAGATTATTTATAACTAGAGGGAGTAGCTAACAAATAAGATAAACAGGGTAATAGCTAACAAATAAGATAAATAAAAATTATTAAATTTTATATCACTCAACTGCTTAACTGAATCATTCATCAAATTGGTCCCATTATCACATTCAACGCTAAAAAACTCTGGTACAGTATTTCAAAATATCTTAAAATTTTTTTTTCTCTCTTATCTTTCCCATCCCAAGTGACCCCAAGGTCAGAGAGATTCAAACCATCATATGTGGTTGTTATCAAAACTTTCCATATACTTTGTCCGCACTTCATACAAGATGGTGTGAGACAATTTTAAATAAGTTTGTGTATTAAATAAGAGAATCTTCAATAATATGTTAAAATATCATTTTATGTAATATATATAATGTCACATATAATGTGTAATTTTTTTTTTTTTATCTTTAACCTTATGTTAAGATACACTGTCATGTTATCAATGTATAAAATTATAGTGTATTTTATCCAAATTTTTTACACAGTCACATCAGCTTATTTTATTTCTCTTCCGTCGTTCTTATTTCATTAACAAATTAACATATACTCAATTAGGTTTGTAAAAGTTATGTGAGTCTTGACATGACACGTGGTTAGTTGTTATTGGCACATATATTTGTACACAAACAGTATAAAATAAGGACTATAATTAAAGATGAGTGATCTAAAATTTATCATGACACATCAAATTTACAAATATATATATATATATATAGACACACACAGTACTTTTTTTTTTTTTTTTTTTTTGTGAAATTTACCCAGAGTACGTTCTAAGTTCTTTAATGTCTTTTCTCAAAAGCCAAATTAGAAGTTTCCTATTTTGTTCCCCTTGTCCCCCTCCCCCCCCCCCCCCCCACACCATTGAGTATTGACTGGTACACAGAATGACCTAGTCCAAGAGATGGACAAATTAAATGGTACAATATTTTTCCACTCCACCCGTCAAACACTTCCCAACCATTCATTCTTCCTAAAAAGTGAGGGAAAGATAAAAGTCAAGTGAAATACAATTTCGCAATTCAATTCCATTAATTGCAGAACGAACTATATACATATGTATATCTATATATATATATATATATACAGTTCCAAATTAACCAATTTAAAAGCACCATATATCTCACTTCTTCATACCTCTAAACAAATAGGGCCGGCTGGAGTGATATGCGAGTGAAGCGATTACGTAAGGTCCCATCTAATAAGAAGGCTATATAATTTTTTGGGTTAATTACAATGACACCCCCACTTTTGAATAATGACACCCCTTAAGCTTTGCTGCCTTTGACAAAGACATCCATTAAGGGGCTGACATGTGATAAAATGACCCAAGTGCCCTTTGACTTATGAAATAACACTTTTGAATAGCAAAATTACTAAATTACCCATTCTAATAAATTTGAAATGTCCAAAATAACCTCTCCCACATCTCTTTATATATAAATATGAACAATATATAACCTGACATATGTATATATATAGATGGATTCCCCAAAGATCTCGTTCGCAAAACAGCGGAAGGTCTTCTTAAGGTGAATTTCGTGTGTTCTCTATTCTAAAATCCTTGCATGGTTGTCGAGAAAGCTGAGAAAAATTATAAAGGAAAATACTATCACATATGCTTACAAATCAGATGTTTTATTTATTAATTTTTTTGATTGCCAAGATTAGAATCATTTTGTCTACTCTCTAACGCTAATTAGGCGTTCTGGTTTGGTTGCATATGTCTTTCCCTTTACCAAACATCTAAATCATATATGTATAAGCTTCACTAATTAGAACATGATTCTAACTTCCATGGAATTCCATTAATAATTGCATTTAAGAAGAAAAGTATGAAAAGTTGTAATTGCATTCAAGAAGAAAATATTGAAAGTTGAAATTCACACACACACACACATGCATATATATATATAGGTTTAGCTTTTAAAGCAAATCCATTTCTGGAGCAACGAGAAGTACGCATGTAAAATCCTGATTTCAAGTTGCAGATTATGCGATTTAATATGAACAATATATAACCTGACATATATATATATACTATAGAACTCATTTTGCGCGATCTGTATGGAGATATTATATATATAGAGAGAGAGAGGTTACGCCATTTGCTCTGCCAATATAGAAATATTATATATATATATATATATATAGAAGTTACGTGATCTGGGCTGGGTCTCTGCCAATATGGAGATATTATATATATATAGAAGTTACAGACGATATAAATCTATCGACTCACATATATTGATGTGGCTAGAACAAAGTGCTCTGAGCCTTTTGCTTCCCGGAGTAGATTCAAGCAAGATTTCAGATCGCACAAAGGAATCAAATGAATCTGATTCAGTTGATTCTGGTGATACCACCACCACCTCCGTCGTAACCTCCGACCACTATCTCATAATGCAAATGGATCCGAATTAATCATGGATCTGGATTGATCTGTGGGTTGCTCCTCTGTTTTTTTTGCACAGATCAAGCATGGTGGTGGTGATAAGAGATGTGATATTGTGCAATCACCGATGCGAGGAGAGAGACGGTGGCGGTGGTTGTGATTGAAGAGAAGTGGCGGCGAGATGTGGTTGAGGAGATGGTGGCTGCGGGATGTGGTTGAGGGTAAGTGGTGGTGGCTGTGGTTGAGGAGATGATGGCGGTGGGTGAAGAGAAAGGGGCCAGATCGATGGGTTTAGAAGAGATTGGTAGAAGGGCAAAAGTGTCATTTTAAAAATATAATATTTTACAATTAAAATTAGTTAAATATTGATGGGCAATTTTGTCTTTTCAAACCTTTTAAGGGTCTGTTTGGCTCCATATTTTGTCAGGGGGTGTCATCGTTCAAAAAACGTCTAACTTATATATGAGTGTCATTATAGCAAACCTCAGGGGGTGTCATTGTAATTAACCCTAATTTTTTTATTTCTTTATATATTATAACTTTTCTAAAACAATTATTGTATTTCCTCTAATTATTAAACTTCATCGCATAAAGAAATTTTTGACTACCTAAAAGATTTCTATTTTTTATCTTCTTTTTGAAGGGCCCCAACCTAAATATTTTATTTTCTTATATTATTAAACCTCAACAAATACAAAATTTAATAGTGTGCCCAAAATATTTCTATCCTTGTATTATTATTATTATTATTTTCTCTATCATCCTCATTACATTAACATATATACACACACATTAAAATTAAATATTAGATATATATTTAAATGAAAATTGGTGAAACTTTATATATTTTTCTAAGACTCCTATTAACTTTTATTTTCTTTTTTTTTTTCTTATTCCTCACATTTTTTTTTCCTTTCTCATTATAAATTTTTTTTTTCATCTTCTTCAATGTTACAATTTATAATCTCACTTTATAAGAAGATTTTGAATACACTTATATTCTATTAAAGAATTTATTGGAGCATTAGATCAAATTATTTGAAATCGGTTTCTATTATTCTATAACTTAAATTAGTTTATAGTTTTATTAATTTTTGTTATCATAAAATTATATATTTTGTTTATAATTTTTATTTATATGTTAAATGTGACTATTAGAAAGCACATAGCCAATTAATTAATGATGGAACTAGAGTTTGAAATTTTTTTACTGATACGTAAAAAAATCACTAAACAAATAATTAGCATATTATTGGTATAAATATATAGATAGATTTAATTAAAAGACCACTTTATTTTTTTGCCTAGGGCCTGAAATTATATTGAACCATCTTGTAAATAAGACAATGCTGGTACCTCTTATGACATACAAAAGATCTAATACAATTGTGATGTTTCCAATTTTTTACCATTTTTCATTTCTTGGAATTTTCTAATTTTACGAGGGCATTTTCGTCTTTTCTCGTTTTGTGTGCCTGACACCGTGGGGTGTACCGGGCCTGTCCGAGAGTTGGTTATGGCACTCCATTGAGTTCAGAACTCTTGGAAATGCACCGGTTACCATTTCGGCATTTTTTCATTTTGCAGGCTGAACAATCCCAGGTGGGATCCGATACCAAAATTGTTGTGCATGGGAGTTGTGTCACTGGTCCATTGCATTTCATGCATATTTATTTTGGTGCATAATCGTATTATTGTGGGTTAAAATGTGTGGTGGAAATTAATTTCATATATATATATAAAAGAAAATGTGGATATTTTGGTATAGTGGTAGGGCCCACTTCCCACTCACTTTCATTAGTGGCCATTAGGCCATCAATTTGCCTCAATTTCTTCCTCTCTCCCCGGAAGATCCCTCTCTCTCTCTTTCTTACCTTTATTTTTCTTTTCTTTTGCTTCAAATTTCAAGTTTCAATTTATCTCTAACCATTAGGAGATTTTTGGTGCCGTTTGCGGCAAAACGAAGAGCTCAGCGAGATCTTCACATTGATATAAGCAATTTCAGCTTTGGCCAATTCTTGGAATTTCGAATGAGGGCTTGGAGAATTGGGGGCTTTTTTCTTCTTTGAGGTAGTGGTTCTTAATCCATGACTTCTGAGGCCTTAATGAGTTTATTTCTCCATGATCTGTGATTTAGCATGTTACATGGTGTTGGTTTTTCCTTAAAATGAATTATGTGTTGTATATGAATTATATGTTTATGTGAAATAGATGATTTATGTGAGAAAGCATGCTTATGTGTAAATTTCCATGTCAATTATATACAAATTGTTGAAATTTATTGTATGGAAGCAAGTTAATTTTGTGAGTTGTAAAGTTCCTTGTTGACATAGCATTGGAACGCATGAGACATCCATGCAAATCATTGGGCATGAAATGGGAAATTTTGATTTAAATGAAAAGTAAATGGTTTTTAAGAAAAAGGATTAGTGAAAGATTTCCGAAAACCTGGACGTCTATGAGGTGCCTAGTGGTCCGTGGTGTTAATGTAATTTAGAGGGAAGTTGAGCTATCTAGGCCCAGACGATGCCATGGAGGTGTCATGTGGTCGAGGATTGCTAGCCAACTTTCTCCTCGTGACGCCATAGAGGTGTTATCAGAATTGTTTTGGAAATTGGGGAGAGGGAGAGAGACACTTCATGACATTGTATCTCATTGCATGGCTTAATTTAATTACGACTTAGAATGTCGATTTTGTGCTTCGTTTACCTGGTATGGCATGACCGCGCTTCTATATTTTCTATTCATTGTTAGATTCATTGGGTTTCAAGAGGTGTGTCCTAGGTACCACCTACTGAGCTTGGGCTCACCTCGTTATTATCTTAATATTTTCAGGGCTCGGGAAAGAAATAACAAATAATGGTCCACCACAAAGTTAGTTTAGAGACTTGAAGTTTATTTTATTACCTTTTGTACACTTGTGCCCATTCTTTGTAAAGCTGTAACCCGTGGATGTATTCATTTTATAGTGTAACTAGACTCTCAGAGGAACATTTGTTGTATATTTGGAACTATGTATACATGTTATAACAAATGGGACATGGGGTTATGTTTTGAGCTTTTATAGATGTCTAAATGTCATGTTTTATTGCTGTGAATTTGGGTTTGGCTGCACATCAAGTTGTTTATCAAGTTTGGCTGCTCACTAAGAGCCCAGGTTTCTAGACTATCAGGCTGCATATAGTAGCTATCTAGGGCCTGTCGGCCGACTGACAAGGAAAATCAGCCGACCGACAGAGCCATCCGGTTATGCCCTGTTAGAACAATCGACCAAGTAGGTCAGAACGATTGACCAGGTATGTCAGAACGACCGACCACGTGAGTCAGACAGACCGACCGGGTAGGCCATCCGAACGAGCATATCCTGTTAGACCGACTAACCGGGTATGCCATCAGAATGAGCATACCCTGTCAGACCGACCAACAGGGTAGGCCATCCGAACAAGCATACCCTGTCAGACCGATCGACCGGGTAGGCTAGCCGAGCGATCAGGCCCTGTCAACTGACCGACCCTTTCCTCATTGACTTGCATATTTGACCCTCTTTGTAAGGTCGTGTCTTGGAGCATTTTGGATAATGAATTAACTCGTTTGACAGTTATAGACACAGGAAATGGATGGTATGATTTAGTTGACCTCGGATTCGGGTAAGGACTCGGTTAACGGTTCGGACCCACGGGTTCGGGCCGTTACAACAACTTCATGTGCCCCTTCAACATTCCTTGTTGCCCAAAAGCGGCCACGGTTCGAATCTTCAGAAACTTGAGTTATTTCAGATTATACTACACATTGTTTGTGTGGCTGATACTCTCCATAACCATCGTGTCAAACAGAAAAGTTTCATTAATCTATTTGTTAGCCACGAACATTTCTGGCAATTCACTGCACAATCAACAACGCCATCGACAATAGTTGAGTCTTTGCTTTCCCAGTTATTGTGACCGTGGTTGAGTTAATTTTGACACGCGCTGCTTTTCAACTTTTCGCGACTTTGGTCACGGCCACATCAATTATTTTGGTTCTGGTAAATTTTTGGGTAGAAGATGATCCTTTTGCCACGGTGGAGGCTTATGGTGCCGGAGAATTAGTTTCACTAGTATACAACGAGATTGGTATGTAAATGCAGTTGATTAAGTCGATTAATTATTTACATGATTTTATAAATAAAATAATACTTATTCCTCACTGGTGAGGATTTACAACATACTCATCACTGATATCCTCGCTACTTAGGTCCTTGATATAAATAAATATATTATATAAAACCCAAAATCCTTTATAAAAATCATAACAGAGGTAATAGCTAACCAAATCAGATAAAACAAAAAAAATTACAAGTAACTAAATTTCATATCATATTATTTAACTTTTGTAATTACTTTATCTGATTTATATGACAAATAACTCCTTGATTAACACAATCTAAAATTTGGTCACCACTAAAACTTTAAAAAAAGAAAAAGAAAAAAAAAGAAGAAGCAAATCACACACTTTGCACGTGCAATAGATTCATAAAAAGACCAATATACTCTTTTCATATTTCATTTAATATTATTTTAATTTTTCTAAATTTAAAAAATACATAATTTCTGATGTGCCAAAGGTTGTCAATAACAGATTCAGCCTATAGTGTTGTTTGATCAAACTGGATAAATTTAGTATTGAAAATTTTAAAAGCTGAATTTTAAGTGCCAAAAATTTTAAGTGGTAATTAAAACTTGATATTGTTTTCATATATATATATATATATATATATATTGAATTTTAATTTTTCATCATTCAGTAATATTGAATCAAATTGCTATCACTTAAAAGTTTCTTCAATTTCAAGTGGTGTTTAGCTTTTCAAGTGATATTTTAGTTGTGTTATTAAAATATTTTATTAGACAAATACTTAATCTCTCATAATTAAATATTAAATTGAATTATCTAACAATACATATGTTACAATAGGTTTTTCACAATGCATTTAATATTGAGGCTCCAAAAATAATCTTTAACACTCACTTATCGAATTTGAATATCAAAGTTATTCAAAAATAATAATATTTAAAAGCATTAATACTTTACAATAAATTCCAAAAACTATATATATGTGTGAAGTGATAAATAATTGTTTGGTACAATTTTTGGAAAAACGATTTTTAAGTACTTAGAAAATAAAATTTAATTTTAATAAAAGGAGAAAGTGCAAAACAAAAAATCATGCTATATAAAAATGTGCAAAATACACCTATTTAGTATGTGCATATAAAATCTCTAACATGTGAAGTAGGGATGCAACTTGGGTTAGAAAACCCGAACTCAATTCAAGCCCAAGCTGATTTTTTGCGGGCTTGGACAATCATTTTTACAATTAGGGTTGACTTTGAGTTGAAAAATCTCAACCCGAATTGAATTAGGGTTGGGCTTGGGTTGAAGTGCTAGCAACCTGAATCCGAATTATAATATTATTTTTATATATTTTTTTACTTTACGATACATTATATATATTATTTAAACTATGATTACTTTTTTATCTTTTCAACTTTCTTTCTTAAATCTTAATTTATTGTTTATCATTTATTAAAAATATATAAAAAGTCTTTGATTTTTTTTTGTTTAAGAGTAATTTAATCTAAAACTAATTTAAGATCATATTAAATTTTCGATTTATAGATTAGTTATATAAGTAACTCGAATTAACTTAAAGTTTTAACACGAAATCTAAACTCGAGTTACAAGCTCGAATTTAAAAATAGAAGGATAGATTATGCTTGGGTTGAGGATTTCATATGGTGAGTTGGGCTCAAATTATACCTCACCGCCCAACCCATCGGAGTTGCAGCCCTAATGTGAAGATACGTGCAAATTGTCCCCTAATATCTATTGATCAGCAATATACCATTAAAAACTTAAATTAATATTTTTAATTTTATTTTGTCTTAAGAGCAATATGAGTATTTCAGTTTTCAAATTGACAAAATATCCTTATTTGTTATATATATATATATATATTTTTTTACGGAGTATTTTAAAAATACAAATTGAAAATAGAAAACTTAACTAATTAAACATAGTGGTGTTAGGGCAAAATGAGCGTTTTGTACTTTTAAGCTACAAAGATCATTCACCCAAGCTTATCCTCAAACCAATCCTTCGGAAAGTTCACCACTGAGAAGTCCCAAAACCCCACATTAACAAAGAGGCTTCACATTTGATGCCTCACACTACTCCAAAACCCTAATATCAAAATGCTACTTCAATCAACCTTCATTCAATCGCCCCTTCACCAGCATGTTTCTCTCTCATCAACTTCCTCTCACCCATTCTCAATTCCTTTTGGGTTTCGCGGTTCGACCCTTGTTCGAACCATTACAATGCACAATCACCCAGTTATCACTTGTTCAATATCACAGGTTCACAGCTATGGAACAGTGGACTACGAGAGAAGACCACCGGTGAAATGGAACTCTGTATACAAGAAAATATCGATGATGGAGAACCCAGAATTGGGCTCTGCGACTGTGTTGAATCAGTATGAGAATGACGGGAAGAGGCTCACAAAGTGGGAACTTTGCAGGATTGTCAAAGAACTGAGGAAATTCAAGCGTTACAAACTTGCTCTGGAGGTATCTCAAATTTTCTGTGCTTATTTATGCTTCGATTTTTGGTTTTATTTGATGAATGGGTGTTTTATATTTTTGTATATTTATGATAATTATGTTTAATTTGATCCATGAATATGATTTATAAGGCTTTTAATTTAATCCCGTTTGCTTCTGTTGGTATATACTGTTGATCTTAAAGTAGAGCTCAAATTGGGTATTGGGTGTGTGCTTAATCGCTTGGTTGTGTTTTGTTTCATGGGTGTCTGGTACTTTTGGTACACTTTGTTTGACTTGGTAGATCTATGAATTTAAGGAGGATTGATTATGTTTATGGTTAACTCACTCTTGAGGTAAAGCCTAATATGGGTAGTAAATTGATTTCTTAGTTGTGTCTATCGGACTCTGTTCAAAACAAGCTTCCTAGTGAAACCTATGTTGGCATTTCTATTATATTTGGTTTGTGTTCTGATTCTTGGGTATGTGGTATGATTTGTGGATGTTTGACTTGATGGATTGTGTGCTTTTGCACATTTGATTCTGTTAGTGTCAGCATCACTTTTGAGGTAAGTTGAGTACTTTCATCTTCCCAAGTCTACATTTCCAAGAATGAACAGAAGAATGGGAGTGGGGAGAAGATTTTGGCTGATCAAAAGAGATTTTGGTTGAATTGCAGGAGTGAAGTGTGTAATAGGATTACCTTGGAGAGGTGCCTAAATGGAGTGACTACTGGAATTGACTTGAACATGTCATCATAAATGATTCAAGGGGTATAATTATCATAATAGTAAAAATGTCAGTCCTGTGCAATGCCAATGACTAAATTCTGTTATGTTTTAAGTGGCCATTTGATGGCAAGGGGAACAATTGCAGAACTTTTAATAGATCCAGGAGTTTTCTGCAAAAGAATTATTTTATGGGGATTAGCAGCAAATACTCAATTCATTGAAGGGTTTTTTTTTTTGAACTTTCCCCAGACCATATAATTTTGTAGATATTGTTGCATCAGTAATTTGAGTTGCCAGAAATTCATCACTTTTAGTTAGTATAAATTTATATCTTGAGGTTATTACTGATTTTGATAATGTCATCTTGTTTATCTATATTTAAAATGAATAGATGTATATGTTTTTCTAGTAGAGTCTATTGGTTGGAGGAGAGCCTTTTACAATCACTCTGAATGGTGATTAGATTTTCATCATTAACCTTTATCTTTCCATTCAAATAAAAATCAAATCTGTGAAATGGGTAGTGGCCCACGAAACAACTCTGTTAGTTGGTATCTTTGAGTTTTGTTTCGATTTCTGTCTGTTCTACTTGTTGCTGAATAACACAATAAATTGGTGTATGGGATTAAGGAATTCCAAGTTCTGGCTCTTTCTTTCTTTCCATCTGTTGTCCTGCTATCACATCAGCTATGAAATTTTCTCGTATTTTTCAGGTCTACGAATGGATGAATAACAGAGGAGATAGGTTTAGAATGTCCACCAGTGACACTGCAATTCAACTAGACCTAATTGCCAAAGTGCGGGGAATATCAAATGCCGAAGATTACTTCTTGAACTTGCCTGATACATTAATGGACAAACGGACATATGGGGCCCTTCTAAATGCTTATGTGCATGGTCGAGTGAGAGAAAAGGCAGAATCTTTACTTGACAAAATGAGAAGTAAGGGTTATGCTACACACCCTCTTCCATTCAATGTGATGATGACTCTCTATATGAACCTTAAACATTATGATAAAGTTGACTCCTTGATTTCAGAGATGATGGAGAAAAAGATACCATTAGATATATACTCATATAATATATGGTTGTCTTGTCGTGGATCCCTGGGATCTGTAGAAAAGATGGAACAAGTTTTCGAACAGATGAAACTGAACCGAACCATTAATCCCAACTGGACTACATTCAGCACAATGGCCACAATGTACCTTAAGCTGGGACTATTGGGAAAAGCTGAAGAGTGTTTAAAGAATGTTGAGAGTAGAATCACTGGACGTGATCGAATTCCTTATCATTATCTCATTAGTCTGTATGGTGGTATTGGTAACAAGGAGGAGGTTCATCGGGTTTGGAATATATACAAATCAGTTTTTCCCAATATTCCAAATTTGGGTTACCATGCTGTGATATCTTCTTTGGCTAGGTTGGATGATATTGAAGGGGCAGAGAAGATTTTTGACGACTGGCTGTCAATTAAGACAACATATGACCCTAGAATAGTAAATATTCTCATGAGTTATTATGTTAAAAAAGGGTTTTTGGAGAATGCTGAGGCTTTATTTAAACAAATGGTTGAAATGGGAGGAAAGCCAAATTCGAGTACATGGGAAATTCTTGCAGAAGGGCATATCAGAGAGAGGAGGATTTCTGAGGCTTTGTCTTGTTTGAAGGAGGCCACTTCAGCTGAGCGATCGAAGAACTGGAAACCAAAGCCTGCAAACATGACTTCCCTTCTCAAGCTATGCGAGCAAGAAGCCGATACAGCAAGTAGGGAGGTAGTGGTTGGGATTTTGAGGCAAATGGGGTGTTTTGAAGATGAAGCTTATATGTCATATATCCCCATATCTAACAGGGTGCCTAATGGAGAGGAACTGCTTGCGGAGAAAGGTAAAATTGATAATGATGATGACAGCAACATTAGTGATGGAGCTGAAATGCTTCTTAACCAACTGCAGGGAAGCTTGTGACAACTTATTTGCTTCCTACATGATAAGGATGTTGTCAACTGAGTATAATGTGCAGGGAATTTCTTGTCTGTGGTGGTGGTTAGTAATCTAAAAGGAGCTTTGATTACTTCTTCACTGTAAATACCAAGTGCCAAAGTTATTCCTGCTGATAATGACGTGCAAGAGTGAAACTTTTCCATCTACGATCTTTCATTTTCTGTGCCCATCACTAGATGAAGCTTCAGATGGTAATATTACTTTTGCTCATGTCAGTAACCATACCTGCTTGGCTTATTTTAAAGATGTGTGTGAATCTATAATGTAGTTTTTTTGTTTCCTATGGACCAATTCGTAGAAGCGTCACCTGTTTAGCTTTATAAAAAGTAGTGTGATTTCTTCTATTGATGTCTTTTTTTGAATTTATTGAGAATTAAGATGATTCTAATAATCATAAAGCACTTCACATTGGTTGTATGTAAAATCTTCCCTTGTTGGTCAGTTTTAGTGCGACGAACTTTTCCTTTTGCCGATGAACTTTTGACATGTTTCCAAGTTCCAATGCATCCTCTAGTCATCTCATCACCATGTGGATGCTAGTTGTTGTTCTTACTTGATGCATTGCATTCATTTTAATCTAGTTTTTATGTGATTAGATTAATATTCCTCTTTAGTTTTGGACATTCTGGTATTATGATTTACAACAATGCTAATATGCTAAGTGAAGGAATCAGCAAAGTGGACAATATGCTAATATGGTTTGAACATCCACTTTTCCACATAGCATGCCTTCCCATCTTGGAAAGTACGATGATGCTGAAATTTCTTCCTCCAAGTAAATGCATATCCAAAAAAAATATTGCAAGTAGTAAAATCTCCTTTATATTATATTTATTCAATGAAGATGATCCATTTTATCAGTGAACAATCTTGCAAGTAGAGTAAGATGGCGAGTCACTCAATTCCTTGAAGTGTTGTAGATTTGAGGGAATTGGTACTCCTAACTTTCAAGATATTCTTTTAAGTTTTTCTTCCTTGTTTTTGCAATAGGCAAAAAGTTTGAGCAAGTGATCTCTTCTGAAAATATTCAGCTGGTGTCATCCATGGAAAAACAAATGGGATATGGGTAAATGTGACGTCCCACATCAATTTTGGGGGGGTGGGGGTCGTGCGTAGTCTCTGACTGTATTGACTATTGGGTCTCAAGAGGATGATTGTGTCGGTTATTAGAGGAGAGATTTTGTTCACACTTGTATGTATCCCACATCATTGAGGAAGAGGGGTTGTAGATTTTTTTTTTTTTGGCCACGAAGAGGGGTTGTAGATGGTGAATGCCTAGTGTTTGCATAATTTTCGGCTCTTGAGAACTGCGGGTGTGCCAGAGTCCTTGACCCGAACTCAGGGTATGAGCCGAACCATATTCCCCATGTTGGATTAGTCCTGAAAATTGGTTAGGCGACTGTGAGGAGGCGGGGAAAACACCTCCTACACCTCCTACTGGGTTAGCATTGTCTTGGTAACAGAGACTTAAATTTTTCTCAAATGGTTGATGAAGATGATGCGAAGAGTAAAATGAATGAGAAAATAATGGTGGCAAATTGAATGAATACATCTTCTTGTTAAAACAAAGTGATATTTCATTAGCATCTAATGAAAATACAAAGTACAAACTAGAATATAACATAAACTAGAGCATTGGGAATAAAAGTGGAAACATTGATAATCAACTAATACTAAAGAGTAAGACAATGACTATGATAAGTTTACATGAAAGTTGATAAACTAAATAGATGAAAGTTGATAAACTAAATAGAAGATGAGTTATAAAACTACATTATGAACTATTGGTAGGAGAAAATAAAAAGGCTAGTGGCCTAAAGGAGATAAGAAAGAGAAGCGTAATGTTGGGTTTTTTTTTGGGATCCTCTTGCTTATAGTCTTGGTTGGATATTTATAGTGAATTTCTCTCCAAAGCACCAACCATGTTACCATTGCTTGATGTGTGCCACGTCATCACCTTGCTCATTCTTCACCCTTAGATAAGGAAACTATGAAAGTGTGTTGCCCAAGATTTTGGACTTTCCTTACATTGCATACTAACATTGGTCAAACTAAAAGTTCACTTTTCAACTTTACTCAATTCTTGTAATATCATCATTTGATAGCTATATAACATATGGGTGTTTCAAGATGACAAGGAGTTTCACCAAAATAGAACTAATAGGTCACCCTTTCATTGTTGTTGGCCCAAAAATGCAAAAAATAATACGTATATGAATGTGGATCAAATTTGGGTGTTAACAACTGCCCCTAACTCTTTGAAAATGGGTTCATACCAAATTTTTGAAGAGTTATTTAGGCTGATTCTCATGTTCAAGGCCATTGTATAGCCAATTTTGGCCTCAATTTCTAAGAGAAGGTAATACAAGCCAAAATGAGTAATAGAATCTGGTAGCAAATTCCGGTCTTCGGCCAAAATTTTTGACAATTCTAATACTAAAATGTTGCCACTATATGCTAGCTTGAATATTGCAATCTGTATGGCAGCATTGACCAAATCAAAATTTTGGTCTTTAGTAGCACAACGTAACATCAATATAGATACTAAAAATGAGTCTAGATGACTAAGATGTTATTCTAGGCATCATTTAGATACCAAGTGCCAGAGTATCAGAATATTGTGGCGATGGCCAAGGAAGAACCATAAAATATTCAGCCAATATAGAAACTGGTAGATCCTCCTGGCTCACATGCCAGCCAAACTAACAAACTTAATAGTTGGTGAGCTCCAACAATCCAATAAAGATGTGAAATATGAAAATAAAATTTCACATAAAAGAAGGAAAAACTCACTCACTCGTCCATAGACCTACGAGTGTTTGTGTTAAACTTTCTACTCATCGTCATTTTAGTAAAATTAATTGATACTCTTTTACGGCGGATTTCCCTTCGATGTTGTTTACCACAATGTCTAACTTTAAAAAATTTGGGGCATGGAAGTGGTGTCATTTCTTCGGCCATTCGGATCACTTCTTACATTGCATACTAACATTGGTCAAACTAAAAGCTCACTTTTCAACTTTACTCAATTCTTGTAATATCATCATTTGATAGCTATGTAACATATGGGTGTTTTAAGATGATAAGGAGTTTTATCAAAATAGAACTAAAAGGTCACCATTTCATTGTTGTTGGCCCAAAAATGCAAAAATAATATGTATATGAATGTGGGTCAAATTTGGGTGTTAACACCTAGTAACTGTGTTGGGTCTCAACAGAGGGTGATTGTGACGTTCCAGATTATCGGGGATGCCTTGAAATTGTGTTGGGATCTCAATAGAGGGTGATTGCGATATTTTTCGTGTGTGGTTGAGTGCAATGCAAACTAGCATGAGGGACAACTTTTGTATATAACCTAGGGAGTTTGGACGTAATATTTTCATATCTCACTAGCTTCTTTTTTCTTTTTCTTTATCATTTTTTTTTTTTTTTTGGTCTTCCTGAATCATATCTCAATAGCTAGTATGGTCTCATTGGCCAGTACCAAGAAAGTTCCTTAAGCATTCAATGTTTGGAACCTCTGGTACTTTATTTTTGAACATTTTTTGTGCATGGATTTAAATTTTGTACGAGGAGGATTTTCTCTAGTACAAGGGGAGTTTGCTTGATTTTTGAACATTTTTTTTGTGAATAGACAAATACGTGAAGGATTTTCTTTGGTACAACAAGAGGTCTAATTCTAATATTTTCAAGCCACGTCTTTGAAGCTATGTTTGGTATAGTGAATTAAAAAACAAAAACAAAAAAATCCTACTAGTTATGAGAAAGAAAAATTAAAAAATGAGAAGATAATGTTTAGTCTTTCAAATTTGGTAATAACAAAATTATATTAGAAATGTTTGATTTATTAATGAAGGAAAAGAAGAAAAAAAAATTTATTTAATAAATTTATTGTCATAAGAATAAATTTGATATTAACAAAGTTATATTAGAAATGTTTAGTCTTTCTTTCCATATTTAAAAAATTAACAAAACCAACCCACCATCTCTTCAAATCCTTCCATTCCTTTTCTTTTCCTTTCAAAATTTTATACCAAAACTCAAAAATTAATATTCCTCCATTACCTTTCTTTTTCTTTTTTTCTTTTTTCTTTTCATTTCTTTCCGACTAAACTAGCCTAAGAGCATCCCGCCGCAGTGTGTTAAAAGACCACATCCACAATGTGTATTTTTTTTTTTTTTTTTTATCTCCAACATATGTTAAAATACATTGTCACTTTATTATGTAAATTTGTTATATATTTTGCACAATCTTTCTACACAACTACATCAACATATTTTTTTTTCTTCTCTCTCTCTCATTATATTAACGAATCAACCGAGCATATTTTATTTTTCCTCTTTTCTCATTCCATTAACGAATCAACCTTATATTAAGTAAGTTTGTAAAAATAATTAGTCTAAATTTTTTTTTAATATAAAATTACCACGACCCGTGAAATTTACACAAAAAAATATATATATAGAACCTTGTCCGTAAGAGATGCTCTGAGTAGAGAAGAGGTCCAATCTTTTCAAGTGTATCACGAAGATGGACAATATCATTAATGAACAACACATGTAATGATACTACCTAAGGTCATATGTATTTATAACTTTGATTAATAAATAGCCGTGTGAGTTGTTCTAGATTTACATTTACATATATCTACATATATGTGTATTTATATGTGTATTTATATGCGTATATGTAGTGTCACAATCGCCAACTTCATGCATGTTAGGTGTCAATAAACCCTATGTTGAGTGTCACACTCGTCAACTTTTGAGCATGTTAGGTGTCAATTAATTTGTCCCTTGTTACTTTTGAAATTGTTTGCTCCACCTTACTTCAAAATAAAAATAAATAAAAATTATTGTCCCATGCCTTTAAACTTGGTTCTACTCTTCCATTAATACCCATCCTCATGAAAATTTGCAAATTCACTCGACACATAATATTTATTGAGTACTGATAAAGAGTACAAAAATTAAGCACTTTCAACTATATTTATATGAGTCTTGCTATTTAGCCTCATAAATAAAAATTTATTATTTTTCTGAATTTATGTTGCTGTCTTTATGTTAAATATAATGGACATATATTAAAATATGAAGTAATTAACTATTTAGAAAGTTGCAAATTTTTTTTAAAATTTCATCTTAATCTAGTATCTTTGTTGGCAATTAAAATTTTAATCACCATGTATATCAAATTATATATCTATTATATATATATACATCACATTGCATCTATGTAAAAACTTTTGAGATAAAACATTATATCTTTGATCATTAATATACATCAATTACTTTGATAGGCATTTGTTAATTGCTATAATGATAAAAGCTATTGATCTATCTGACTCCCAGAAACAAAAATAAGGAGATAAATTTTTTTTAAAAAAAATTAAATTATTGAAAAATTGTAAAAAAAAAAAAAACACTACAATTTTTCTAGTAGATTTTGTACAAATCAAATTCTTATATTTGATACCATTAAACTTGATGTGAAGTGAAAAAATAATAATAATAATAATAATAAGAAAAAGAAGAAGAAGAAGAAGATGATAGAATCATAAATGAAAAACTAAAAGGATAAGGAAAATGGCTATAAAAAACTGAAAAATAAGGAAGAAAAAATAGACATATTTTATAGAAACAGACAAAAGTAATAATGATATAATTAAGTTTAAATTTTAGAATAACCATGTCATATTTTATCTCTATCAATTTTAAATCGGGGCATTAAAGTCGTCAATAATATCATTTTTCTTCTAAAATTTCAAGTTATCACCCCGTAGAGAAAAGAAATGAAAAATCCTAGAAATAGAAAATAAGCTGCAAATGACATGGCTAAAAATCGCCATTTATCTTGCTAAATTTCGTGTGCAAGCAATTAATTAGCTGCAAAAAAAAAAATTTAAATTATGTCACTGGAAATAAATGTAGAGTAATTCACATAAATTAAGAGAAAATGTAAAAAGAAACCAAAGAAAGATAATAATGTATTAATATATATATATATATATATATATATATATATATATAGATAGATAGATATAGATATATGAATGATAATTTTAAAATTTCCAGCAGAGAAGACAAAATGAGGGGATAAACAAAGTCACCAGCATGTTAGAAATTGAATGGCACACACAAACTCTCCTTGTCTTTGCTGTAATTCATTGTGTTTTTCTCTTTCTTTCTAATTAAGCTCTTTTTTCATTGGTCCTTTATAACCTTAATTCTTCAAATAACAACCTAAATTCTCTCATGTACAAGGTATCCCACGGTACAGATCCAACCGTGCAAATAGTGTCACATTTTCCACTTATACGTTTTTAAATTTCATCACTTTAATAATAAAATTTCAAATAAATATAGTAAAATCTGCTCTGTGGAAAGGCAAGTACTGGAGAGAATTTTGATTCATACTATGCCACATTGTCACCAATAATTCTGTATTAGTTGGCTCCTTATTTAAAAAGACATCCACTTTAATTACGCAGCTTAAATATGTGTGTTTGTGTGTCAGCTTTTCTAGTTAAAAATAAAAAATAAAAACGGATAGAATCATAGACCTTATATAAATGAGGTTGAAGATTAAACCGACAGTCTGATTTATAATATATATAGAGTGTGTGTGCATGTGTGTGTTCCAAACTTGGAATCACCTTTGTTTAGTGGGTGGGTGGAAGGAACAGTAGCAGCATGCGGTAATGGTGCTATGTTGGAGCGAAACAAATCCTTATTATGTCACCCAATTGCGTGTGAAATCCACTAACACATGCAACATCCCTCAAGTGGGCCCCAAAATTTATAATCCCCACCATTAATTCACATGTAATCACATGTGAATTAGGCATGCTAATTCCTATCACAACTGTCCATTGTCTGTCATTTCATTAACAACAAAGCTATAGTTTCTCTTTTATTCCTTTTTTTTTTATTTTTTTTCTTTTTTTCTTTTTTTGACGAACAATGCTAACACTGCAATAACAATTTGTACTGTTTTGTATAAGGTAAATACCGTAAATGATAAGTCCTATTTTTGAACTAATTCGGTTATTTTAGGTAAGTAGAAATTAGGGACCAATTATGTGATACTCCTTGGATTCGAGACACATGTTGATCAGGCTCAGGCCCAAACTCGAGGGAAATATCATACAATTAATATGTAATGCGAACACACAATTCAAATTGAATTTAAAAATAAAATTTAAGAGCTAAAAGAAAACTAAAAGATAATCCTTAATAATTTAAATATTTAAAATTCGAATAATATATTTGTTAGAATCCGATAGTCCAAACTTCATAAGTTTAACAACTCGGGAATCCATCTCTAGTGGACCCCTAATAAAAATCCAAACTGAATTAAAAACAACTGAAAGAACATCCTGATAAGCTATGGAGAGAAATCATACATCTTCGGTAGAGTGAGCAGAAACCTCTGCTCAGCACGAACACGTCTAAGTCTGGAACTGTCGTATACCTGAAAAATAGAAGTGGGTCAGGCCCACATGCAAGTTCTATACTTTTATAATCCAAACAGAGGCCCGATACGCATGTACATCATAAACAATTCCACAATAGCTAATAGTCGGTAAATATATATATATAGTCACACTAAAGGACTCTCATTGGACTACAGGCCGGTCTCAACCTGAATAGAGGTAACATGCTAAAACGCACACAAGGTGGGCATGTGTACCTAAACCTAAACAGGGTACACCTCTAACCATCGTATCCAGCTATGCATCCCAATGCATATACGCTCCCTAACCGTCGATCCTGAGACTCAAGCTCATATCGAGGTACCATAACAATATATTTAAAATCCATCATGTATCCTAGTAGTGCCGCTCAATTAGTCGTTGCCATAACACTAAAATCAATAGGACTTAACTCTTAGTTAATCCAATTCTTAATCCAGAGTAGGTAGGTTTTGGTATTTTGAAACCAAACCGTCCCTAGTATACCACCGTCCCATACCGGTGTATACTATCCAATCATCCAACAGTTGATAATACCAACAATTAAAGTAGACTTCAACTGAATCTATATCTCCATCACAAATACTAAAAGCATAGCGTAAGCATCTATGAACACAGTCAACTATATACATAATCATGTTCAACTTTATATCCATTACTGATACTAACAATTATAATGTAAGCATCAATTAACGTAGTCACAGTATATACATAAACCTACTCAGTTTTGGTTGTTCCATCAAATCCGGTATCATGCCAAGTTTAAATCTTAATAGCATTCAACCTCCGGCAGTTGATATTATAGATAATTAAGGTAAACATCAACAAGATCCATGCCTCCAATAATTGAAACTAGCAGTGACAATGAAAACATCAACACAGAATTACAGTATACACATAGACATGCTTGATCTGTAGTGTTTTCACAAAACCCAATGTAGTACTAAGTTTGTATAAATCCTAAAGTCACTTAACACCAATTCATCCAAAATAGATGTAATTCAGCCACATAATCATGATATATGATAAAACAGGTTTTAATTAAATTATCTGTCTCAGAAGACTACAAAACCTAGAGAATTAAACCAAATTAATTCTTCCAATTCCAACCACAGTGTGTTATTTTGTTTACAATGTATACTGTTCAAGTGGCAACCATAATTAGATTATTAACATGCCTTCTAAAGCCTTAGAATTGTCTCTAAGCATCATCCATACACCTCACACACAGTCTTAAACCCAATTGGAAACACAGAAAACCAACCCCTGCAAGTAAAACTGACTGAAAACGAAAAAAAAAATAAAAATTGTATCAAGGAGACGTCTCCCAAAAGTGGAGCCGCCTCCTTTAGGACTTGGAGCCGGCTCCCACATTTGGAAGCCGCCTCTAAACACAAAGGAGCCGGCTCTCTCCAAGGGAGAGCCGGCTCTCTCCCTCTCTGCCCCGTCTCTTTGTCTTCCCTCTTCTTCAGACGACTTCTGCAGCTTCTCTGCCCTATACTATGGTTTCCAAAAGTTGTAAATCAACCCCAGTAGGTTCCCAGTCCATGTTTAAGTCATTAACACATTCCATACATAGGTTTAAACAGAGAAATAAGCAAGCAAGTAACACGGTTTAACAGGTTTAGCAAGCAAGCAAACATACTGTGATAATCTAATTTTTTTAGCATAAACAGATAATGTTTTTTATTGATTAAATCAATCTTAGAATTATTTAGAAATGTAAAGAACACGAAACCTAAGGGAGAGAGTAAGGATAGAACTTGCCTTACACCGACGTCCGTCTCAAATCTCCGGTGAATTCTTTGTTTGTTCTCTGTTTTCTTCCCAGCCGACTCTAAAACTCCACACAGCTTTACTATGTTGTAATCTTCTTCTAAAACCCTAGGGAGACATCCTAGGTGAGTATTTATAGGCCACACTAACCCTAGGCTTAATTAAACCCTAATCGGATTACTCGGCCCATAGCAAAATCTAGGTTAATCAATGACGGCTACTTATGAACTGTGTATACCTAATGGAACTATATAACAATCACGTGAAAACTAACTAAATTTAATTAAATAAACGCATACCATAATCAATATTTAAAATAACTAATTAAAAAAATAATAATCAAATAAATTAACTATAACTAATAAACCAATTAATCAAATATTCAATTAAACAAAACAACAGTAAATTAAAATAACAAATAAATCAATTAATTTAACACATAAACACTTCAGCAATTAAAAACGCAATTGAAATAATAAAGTAAATCCCATTACTATCTTTTTGAAATTAGGGGTATTACAGATTATGTGAGGGGGCAATAATATAATATTTTAGTAATTTCAGTGGGGTAATAATAAAATTATATATATATATATATATATATATATATATATATATCAAAATATAAAAAATAGTTGGGTATAAACACAATAAAAACAAAAAATTTGTGTAGTTAATGCATAAGGAAGATAATAACTCCTCTCACTCTTGAATTAATTCCAACAAATTCCACTATTTTAGATGAGTGAAAATAATATAATCATGGTGTCATTATAATTGATGATATCACGATGAGATATACTCATATTTTATTGTATTATATTGTATTATGTATAACAACTCTATGCATAATATTGGAACATTAACCCAAATTAATCAAAATCTGTCCCTCTTATACAAGTCAAGTTTGTATTGGGCAATCAAAATCCAACTCAAAGCCCCCAAAGTTTTGACTCAGAGCGCCATGAATGGTAAGATATAAGTGTACATGCGAACATAATATACATGTAAATCAGAATCCGGATTCGTATTTTAACGCTAGCTTCCTTATTAGGATCCAAATTCAACTCAATTTTTTAGACATACATAATCAATAGCCATAAGACATATTTCATGAATAAATTAAATATATATATATATATATATAATGTAAATAATAGAGCTCAATTTGGTTTAGATCACCCCTTATCCCAATCCATATTGAATTCATTTTAAATTTCAGATTTAGAATGTAATTAAAGCCCAATCAAATAGTTTTTGATTTGAATCCAATATCAAAAGAAACTTATGTTGCATATGAGAGCAAACTTGTTATATTTGATAACACTGAATGAACGTCTTAAAATTAGAATTGAGAGGAATTTAAATTATTGATGTGGAGTTTCGAAAGGGTTATATGTAGGCAACTTTATCTCGACATGAAGAAATTGTATCTGATTGTAAACCCATTAACCTTCAAGTCACAACACAATAATTTTATAATGCTCTGTTTGGTAAGAAGGAAGAAAATTGAATGAAAGGGAGAGAAGAAGAGATAAATAAGAGGAAAGAAATTGTATCCCTCCTTACTTTTGTTTGGTTGGATGGAAGAGAAGATAATGAGAATATCTTATTTTGTTTGTTAAGAGAAAAGAGAATAGAAGAGAAAATAGTGCATTAATTATAAGAAAAGTTTTGTAATTTAGCCTTACCCTTTTTTTCTTTAGCTTCCCATATTTGTAGGATAAAAATTTATGATCTTATTTCTTCTTTCCTGTCTTTCGTCCTTCTTACCAAACAAAGAGCATTGTTGCCGAAACATAACTTTAATCCATTTCATGCCAACTCAGAATGATAAACCAGCCATAATTGGAATCCCTGAGGCTATTTTCGTCAAATAAAAAAACCTACCTAATAACGACCACCTTACTGGTTGTTATAATAGGCAAGGTGTAAAATCTTCTATATCTCTACAACACCAAAGACCTACATTTTCAACACTCTTCACCAGCACTAGTTTGCTGAACAATGGCAGAGCTAGAGAGCCCTAATTTCATGCCCAAACTCATCACCTTCCTCTCTTCTCTCCTCCAAAGGGTGTCCGAATCGAACGATCTCAACCGTCGATTTCAGCCCCAGAAAATCTCTGTCTTCCATGGCCTCACTCGACCCACCATATCAATCCAAACCTATCTCGAGAGAATTTTCAAGTATGCCAATTGTAGCCCTTCGTGCTTCGTTGTTGCATACGTTTATCTCGATCGCTTCGTGCAGAGACAGCCATTGTTGCCCATCAACTCCTTCAATGTTCATCGCTTGCTTATCACTAGTGTCATGGTTGCTGCAAAATTCATGGATGATATGTGAGTACTTTTCATTATCAAAAAAAAAAAAAAAAAATTCAATTTTTTTTGGGTTTTTTCACTTCCTATTTTGGGTTGCTTTAATTTGTTTCGGTTTTCACAATTGAATTGAGATTGTTGGATTTTTTTTTTTTTTAATGGATTTTTCATATTTCTTTGAATTTTCATTTATTTTTAATAAATTGATGAATTTCCAATTATTCTCTAGTTTAATTTAATGGGTTTTGATGTTTTTGATGAAATTGAAGCTTGGTTTTCTTGGAAATAAATTTCTGAACAGCCCAGTTACTTTCCCAGTAAGAATGTCCAGATGTCTAATAGAGCTTTTTTTTTTAAAAAAAAAAAAATTTGCCCCAAAAATTGTATTGGCTTACAAAACAAGTTAAGCCAGCTATGAAACCCTGGCTTTGTTCAAGAATCAAGACAGCACCAAAAAGAGTATGATGAAGGGTGATATTGTAAATTTACTCAATTATTAAATAGTAACATGACAAAAGGCATTGCATTAATATCTGATAGCGAAAGTCCAACATCAGCCTTAGAATTTAGAGACACACATAAATTCACTTGGGGCCTCGTAGTAATGTAAAGTAAACCATTGAAGGTTTTTTTTTTTTTTTCTTTTTTTGCATTTAAGTTTAATTTGGTAATATTACAATTTGGGTAATTTTCAATATATGTTTATCTAATTGGAGTATTATTCAGTAGCTTAGTTGATAAAGCATCCAACTCCTCAAGTACGCGTGTCTGTGCTCCTGCCAAATCTCTACTCTTTACCAAGAAAATATATATACGTGTGTGTTTATGAAATTCATATAAAGTTCTTCTTAATTTTCAGGTACTACAACAATGCTTACTATGCTAAAGTTGGAGGAATCAGCACAAAAGAGATGAACTTTCTTGAAGTGGATTTCTTGTTTGGATTGGGTTTCCACCTAAATGTGACCCCCACCACTTTTTACACTTGCTCTTCTCACCTCCAAAGAGAGATTTTGCTTCAAAACCCACTAAATTTATCAGAATCCTTCTTAAAAATAGAAAGGTCACTACAGCTCCAATTGAGTTTCAATGAAGATGAAGCCTCCCACCATCAACTAGCTACTTAAGCTCCAATGGAGCTCTAAATCTAGTTAGAATTATAGATTATCTCTTCTTCTTCTTCTTCTTCTTTTTTTCCGGTTATTTTTGGGGTATTTTGGACTTAAAATCAGTTAGTATGTACAGATGGATGTCTTTTCTTTACAGTGTGTCTATTCTAATTATTATTATTATTTTCTTCTTCTTTTTTTTGTATTTTTTATTTAATGAAATATTGGTATTATTCTGGTATATATTTGGTCTTATCCAAGTTGAGATTATACATACTCTTTTTCTATCGATTGTGTGACTAGAGTTCAAAGTTGGCAATGTTTCTAAGGAGAACCCATGTGGAAAAAGAGGGGATGAGTTGGGAATGCATGAAATGGTCCCCTTGGTGATAGAATATGAGTAGGTATGTTTAAAAAAAGTGTGTATAAAAAGTGGTAATACCGTGTTTTGGTCATTTTTGGTAGTGAAGACAGTATATACTATTTGACAGTTGTATTGATTCTTGAGAGGCGACATGGAACATGTGCATTCATGGCAGACATGCCAGCTAAAACATGAGAGAGAATCTTGTTTCCAAATGATACCAATTTACCTTCAAGCCTTAAATTTTGATTTGGGAACAGAGAGGGGCTTAGCACTCAAAATTTGGGAACAGATGGGGGCTTAGCACTTCAAGGGCGCTTGTACGTGTCTGACATCGTTCGTAAGCTTGGAAAACACCAAGTTCGTGACATACATCTCAGTATTTTATGGTGCAAATTTAACGACTCACCTATCAAAACGAATGTCTTCTTGTAATTCTATACAGTTTCTCTAGAACAGTGTGGAGTTGTTTAAACTATTCTACGAATTAGATACTCTAGACTTGTCTTATGTAAATAATTCTAGAATAGTTCTCTAGTTCCTTGAGGGATTCTAGAACTCTCTACACTGTCGGATTAGTGACACTTTGTACGGATTGTAGCCATTCATATGCGGGATGTCATTTTACTCCTCACCAAGCAACCAAGCTCAGATGAAATTCAAAGTAAAAAAGTGATTAGCAAGATTTTCAAATACAAATTTAATGGTTGAAGGTTTTTAAATTTTACTTTCTTCTCATCAATGAATGGTTTGAGAGTTATTCTAAAACTCATATTTTTAGATTTTATTATTTCAAGTTTGAGATATTATGCCTTGTTTTGGGTAGAATATTTTAGAACAATTACTTTCTTTTCTTTTTGCTGGTTGATTAACGGGTTGAACTGATGAAAAATAATTTGTTACTATTATAGATTAAGTTTGACATTTTCTTCAGTATCATATTGTTGAATTACACTATCATAATTTTTTTTTTTTTTAAATATAAAAATCAATCTAATTTCATTTATCAAAATATCTGGTTAACTAGTTTGTTGCCTTTCATAAGATTAATTGCATACAGTTGTAATCCAATGTTGTTACAAATCATAATAACATGTTGTCTATGTGAACTTTAATGAAGTGTAATTTGGCCAACCACAACACTGCATGGCATGTGATAATCTGTTGTCTATTAATATCTATCTTATGCTTGTTCTGTCAATCTCATGATGTTTTTGAAAACATAGACATGCACATAGTTTGCTTATTGAATATCACATTTTCTTTGTAAAATAAAAAAATAATAATAATAAAATAAATAAATAAAATAGTCATTATACAGTAATTGATCAATAATTTGTGCTATGTGCTAACAGATTACAAACCATTACATTTTTTTGTTTCTGGCAAGACTAAAGTTCATTATATTGAATAACAAAGTTGAATGTTACATTAAAAAACCAACATTTGATAAGACAGAAATGAAACATCATATCTTGCTACAAATCTTTTTGATCATCTGCACCATAAAAGGCACAGATGCTGCAACCAAAACATAGTGAAACCTCACTGATTCGTCCGGTGCAATGGCGAATACTGCAGATGCATAAGTTGTAAACATGGAAGCAGTGGCAACTGGCAACCCATATTTCGAAATGGAATGGGAACCTGTAAGTGAGAGATGGAAGGATGAGGATGGAGGTGGAAAAAGCTAAGGTGTTGGCAATCAAGAAGACATAGAATTCTTGGCTCTGAGACGCGTAGATTGCGCGTCCTGCTCTATGACCATCACGATCATCTTGTCAGACACCACCGGGAGGGTTGACCCCGGTTTGGAATGTCACAGCTGCAACCAATGCAGCCACTATTAGTAACACATTTCGGGTACGTGTCGCTTGTAGTGTCCCTCTCCTCCTCATATCTCAATCTGAACCAACCTTTCCTTATATTTTCAGGAGGATTAGCCATTTTTGAGAAGCAATGACACAAAGGCTTACCCTTAATTTGGAGTTTGACATGGCCTAATATAAAGGAGGAGGTTAGGAATTAGTCTTCTAATTATTAGTCTAATTTAATTTTTGTAGTCAATGAGGTAACTAGGAAGAAGTTGAGGAAGTTGAATTAATGCACATGAATTCTTTTGACCAACTAAAAATTGAACAAAGTTAGTGAAAAAGATTTGACTTCTCTTTGATGATTATTAATTAATTGGTTTGGTGGACATTATTTAATTCTTTTTTCTTTTCTTTTTTTATTCTTTGCAACTGGCTGTAAGATATTAAAAGTCAATTGTGAATGATGAAAAAAAAAAAAAAACTATTCCTGTAGAGAAAATATAGGAGTAATTAAAGACCTAATAAAAATTAAATGACAAAGAAAACTGCTCAATGTTACTTTATTCAATACATGATTACCCAACAAATGCATAAAAAAATATCTAAAAGCTTCAAAGTAGTATATTCAGATACAAATAATTGTTACAATTATACTTCTTTTCTATCTATGCAATACACACTTATTTATTTTAAGCAAACAGTTACATATATATGTGTGTGTGTGTGTGTCCAGTCACCAAAAAAAAAAACTACAAATCTTTACTTCAAGCACTGGCTTGGTTGGTGCACAGTAATGCATTTCGTGGCCTCCTTAAGTGGTTACTCACCACTTTGATAGCAACTGATATTGAATAAGGCATGACTGCAGAAATAACAGTAAAGAATACAGTTATAGCGCCGTTGGGAGCAATTGCAGACATGCAAAAACCGTAAGTTATCATAAGCGCAATGATTGAGATTAGCAATTCCAATCGCAAAGGGAATCCGAATGTGAGAACAGTGATCATATTAAGAGACGCATAAAATCCGAGTGAGTTGAAAAACAGGAAAAAAGTATAGGAGATCAAATTTTTGGAGCCCATGACAGCCTTTCCAGCAGTGTGAGCTGCAGTAGTACTATCTGTGCCATTGGAGCTATTAGAGCCAGAGTCATCCTGCCAGACACCGCCTGGAGGACTAAGCACAGCTTGATATGTTGCTGTCGCGATAAGTATAGCTATCACAAGCAGCGTGTTGCGCACTTTACTAGGTGAATCTTTAATCTCATCATACTTGAAGAATTCTAGCAATTGTTTAGAGGGAGATCGCGGCTGCAAAGTTCTTGATTGCTCATTTGATGGGCTGTTATTAGCTGCAGCATCCTGATTTTGGTTAAATACTGCCTGATCATGCAATGAATGAAGGTCTATGGCTGTCATAGCTCCAGCTTGCCTAAGGATCTCCTCAATTTCTCTATCACCGGCTTCACTTTGAAATAGTAGTAAAACATCAAGAGGCGTAAGGCCCCTTTTGTTCAAGGGATTCACCTCCATCACTCCCTTAGTAACAACATGTTCATTGAGCACCAAGTCAACCACCTGCAAATGAATTTTTCATGTTGCTATTTGAAAATGAAACAAGATGATCAAACAAAATTAAACAAGAAAAGAATTTTAGGGACCGGTACTTGCCTCATACAGTTTTTTTGAGACTGCTAGGTGCAAGATGGTGTTGCCTTGGTCATCCTTCTTATTTAAGATATCCTCCGAGTCCTTGTTGAGGTGCTTGAGATGTTCCAACAATGCTCTTAAGGCTTCGTATTGGTTGTTCTTCACTGCAAGGTGAAGAGCAGTCTCTCCTCGAGCTGTCACTTCTGCAATAGAATCTGAGTTAACTGAAAGCAGCTCTCTCATGACATGGACTCTGCCTTTGGTTGTTGCATAATGCAGGGGAATTCTTCTTTCACTTCCCTTGATTTGGCAGAGATTATGGTCTACCTTTAGGAGCTCCTTCACAATCTCTACATGTCCACTAGCTGAAGCAATATGCAGGGGACTAAAACCATCTTGGTTCAAAGCTCCGGAAAATTCTTGCCTTAATTTTATTAGCACTTGTACGAAATTCAGATGGCCTGCCAAACAAGCAATATGTAGCGGAGTCTCCCCATCAGCTAATGCAACAGCACCAAGCACACAAGGATCATCTTCGATCAGCTTGAGCAAGGACTCGAGTTTTCCGGTCCAAGCAGCCTCAAACAGTCTTCTGTCCATCCTTTTTAGGAGCCTCGCAACCTGAGAATACACTGACTTCTAATGTGGCAAATATGAAGAATGGTTCTGCCAAAACCTAACATTGGTACCTTATTTTCTGTAGCTTTGACTGGTTTAATTTAATATCATTCCTTGTATACTTATTTTTCCATGCAGTTCTGATTGATTGAATTTAATCTCATTGATCAAGAAAACGTGGCGCCATAAGTGTGGAAAATTTGTCAATTCTATATATTTATACCAATTTTGTTGAAAGGTAGCTTGCCAGTGACAACAGAAATTGTTGGACCATGTAATTTAATACTTGGAACTTTGAAGTGTCTGAATAAGAAATTCAGCAACACAATGGATTTAGAATTCAGTCAAAACATTTGGTGTATATATTGAAAGTGGACATCTGGACACATATTTTATCATTGGCATTAGCAAGCCAAAGATATAGGTGTTGAGCATGAGGAAGAATATTAAGTAAAAACTAAATGAGGTGTATTTTATATAGAATGATAGAGATAGATTCTAATGTGTATTCTCCATAAATTTATAAAAATAAAATTGGATGAAACTGCTCAGCATTGGGGTTTCAGAAAAGATCAAAGACGTCAAGTGAACTCTACGACACCTACAGAAACTCAATGTTACGTACCTTAAATATATATATATATATATATATAATGAATGAATCTGCATTTAGAGATTGCAGCTACTTCTTGTGAAGATCAACTAGGGTCAAGGATACGTTTACCTGGTTTACAGTCCGATTGGCTCATCTGTGGCCTATGGTGTGAAATTATAACACAAAGACAACTGCTTAATGTTACTTTATTCCATACATGATCACCCAACAAATGCATAAAAATATCTGAAAGTTTCAAAGTAGTATATTCAGATACAAATAATTTTTACAATTGTACTTCTGATTTATCTATGACAATATGTACTTATTTATTTATTTTAGGAAAACAGTTACGTATATTTCCAGCCAACCAAGAAATGAAACAACTAAATATAAAGCATCAAGAAATGTTTACTTCAAACACTTGCTTGATTTGTACATGGTAGTGCATCTCGTGGCCTCCTTAAGAGGTTTCTCACCACTTTGGTTGTAACTGATATTGTACAAGGCATGACTGCAGAAATAACAGTAAAGAATATCGTCATACCGCCATTGGGAGCAATTGCAGACATGCAAGTACCATAAGTTATTATCAGTGCAATGATTGAGACTAGCAATTCCAATCGCAAAGGGAATCCGAATGTGAGAACAATAATCATGTTAAGAGATGTATAAAACCAGAGTGAGTTGAAAAACAGGAACAAACTATAGCAGGCCCAACTTTTGGAGCCCATGACTGCCTTCCCAGCAGTGTGAGCTGGAGTAGTATGTGTGCCATTGTTGCTATTAGAGCCAAAATCATCCTGCCAAACACCACCTGGAGGACTAAGCACAGCTTGATATGTTGCTGTAGCAATAAGTATAGCTATCACAAGCAGCGTGTTGCGCACTTTACTAGGTGAATCTTTAATCTCATTGTACTTGAAGAACTCTAGCAATTGTTTAGAGGGAGATCGAGGCTGTAAAGTTCTTGATTGGTCATTTGATGGGTTATTATTAGCTGCAGCATCCCGATTTGGTTAAGTGCTGCCTGATCATGCAATGAATGAAGGTCTATGGCTGTCATAGCTCCAGCTCGCCTAAGGATCTCCTCGGTCTCTCTATCACTGGCTTCACTTTGAAATAATAGTAAAACATCAAGAGGCGTAAGACCCCTTTCTTTCAAGGGATTCATTTCCATCACTGCCTTAGTAACAACATGTTCATCAAGCACCAAGCAAACCACCAGCTAACAAAAAATTTTATATGTTGCTACTGAGAAGGAATAAACAAGTTTTATCCACGGAAACAAGAAAAGATATGCAGGGGGTGGTGCTTGCCTCGTACTGTTTTTTTGAGACCGCTAGGTGCAGGATGGTGTTGCCTTGGTCATCCTTATTATTTATGATATCCTCCTTGTTGAATTTCTTGAGATGTTCCAACAACACTCTTAAGTCCTCATATTGGTTGTTCTTCACTGCAAGGTGAAGAGCAGTCTCTCCACGAGCTGTAATGTCTGCGATAGAATCTGCATTAGCTGAAACAAGTTCACTGATGACTTGAACTCTTCCTTTGATTGCCGCGTAGTGAAGGGGAACTCTTCTTTCTCTTCCCTTGAGTAGGCAGAGATTATGGTCTACCTTGATGAGCTCCTTCACCATCTCCACGTGCCCTTTAGCCGAGGCAATATGCAGGGGACTAATACCATCTTGGTTCAGTTCTCCGGCAAATTCTTGGCTCAATTTCATTAGCTCTCGTACAAAATTAAGGTGGCCAGCCAAACAAGCAATATGAAGTGGAGTTTCCACACCAGCTAATGCAACAACGCTTAGTATACAAGGATCATCTTCAATGACTTTGAGCAAAGATTCAACATTTCCTGTCCAAGCAGCCTCAAACAGCCTTCTGTCCTTTCTTTTAGAGAGGCACACAAGTCACAACACTGACTTGTTATGGTACAAGGGAATCAGGATCAACAAAGTAGCAAATGGTGTACAATGCTGCTGCCAGAACCTATTGGCACCCAAACTACAACGGAATTTTTATATAATGTGGCATAATCGTTTGGAAAATTTAGCGACTCTATGTTTTGTGCATTTTATTTTGAAATGTAGCTTTCAGTGAGAGCAGAAATAGTTGGACCAAGAAATTGAGTACTATATAATTGAAATTTCCAAATAAGAAATCCAGCAAAGCAGTGAAATTCAGATTCGGCCAGAAAATATGGCATGGAAGTTCCCAAATCATAAGAAATCAGGACATATAATGTGTCACATAGTAGTGTGAAAATCAAGAATTAACAGGCATTATTTTAAAGGAGATGGTGATGTGCAAATCAATTTGTTTGACTGTTTTTCCATTTTAGGTGTAAACACAACTATTAACATGCAATATTTTAAAGGAGATGGTAGTATTCAAATCAAAAATTGGCTGATCACTTTCACTTGGCCGGACACTTCTCAGCATTTCGGTTTCAGAAAATCCATGAGACCTCAAGTGAGCTCTGGATTATCTGCATATACCTCAGGGAATCTTAATCTTACCTTACAAATATATAAACCTCTAGTGTGTACACTGAATGTATCTTAATCAACAAGTATTTAATTGACTTGGCACTTTGTGGGTCAAAGAAAACATAAAAAAGCATTTATGATTGATTATCTACAGAGTTGAAGTATACTTTACAACCAAGATGTTTAAGGTGATTATGATGGCTTGGACAGAAAGAAGAGGATGCATAAATCAATGACCTTATAACATTATATAATCAAAGTATTTAAGTCCTTTTGGTCATTTTCAAACCATGATATAGAGTTTGGAATATCTAAATCATTCAAACCATCCTAAAATGATAGGTTCAGACTATGGGAATGAGTTTGGCTAGTTTACACTTGCTCAACCATGACAGTGAAAGAAATCACCTTGGCAGTATATGTTTTTTGACAGCTGCGGATAATAAAATCGGTTCGGCAGAAGGTTTTTGGATGACTGCAACTTCACATTATGCTGGTTTTGTTCCAAATTATTCTACGACCTTAAGCAGTTACTAGAAAATGGTTTGAACAGCTGAGTTCATGCCACAACAGACTCTTCTCATTTCAATCAATGGCAATGTAGGTGCACACTTTGTGTCGATGAAATTATTATTTCTTGAACCATGAGTTATCTGATTGAGTCAATAGGCCAATGGTTTTCCATGCAACACTTTTATCTGTTAATTTCTCTGTATTACATCATTTGGAAATTTTAGAAAAGAAAAAAATAGGCATGTGCTTGTCAGTTGTGATTCACTAGCCTACTGGGACATTGGCAAACAGTTGTAATATCCATAAACATAATAACTAGTTAGGCACCATAATATTATGTGCATCTTTGGGTAAATTGCAGGTACCACAGTGATCATTCAACTGAACAATGAAACTACAATACGACAACGACTGCTCAATTTTGGCTCTTAGAAGCAATAATACAGATTTATTTAAAATTAAGTAAACTGTTACATATATATCCAGCCAACCAAGAAATGAAAAGGGGGGAAAAGGCATCGAGAAGTCTCAACTTTAAGCGCTTTCTTGGTTTGTGAGGGGTAATGCATCTCGTGGCCTTCTTAAGTGGTCCCTCACCACCTTGGTTGCAATTGATACTGCATAAGGCATGAGTGCAGCAATAAGAGAAAAAAATATAGTCATGCTGAGGCTGGGTGCAATTGCAGACATGCAAATATTATAAGTTATGATAAGGGCAATGGTTGATATTAGCAATTCCAATCTCAATGGGAATCTGAAGGTGAGAGAATGTATCATGTGAAGAGACGTATAAAATCCAACTGAGTTGAAAAGCAGGAAGAAACCATAGGAAACCGATGGTGCCCATGACTGCCCTCCCAGCAGTGTGTGGTGCAGTAGTACTTGTGCCATTGTTGTTATTAGAACCAGAATCATCCTGCCAAACACCACCCGGAGGACTAAGCACAGCTTGGTATGTTGCTGTCGCGATTAGTATAGCTATCACAAGCAGCGAATTGCGCACTTTACTTAGGGAATCTTTAATTTCATCGTACTTGAAGTACTCTAGCAATTGTTTAGAGGGAGATCGCAGCTGCACTGTTCTTGATTGGTCATTTGATGGGCTATTATTAGCTGCAACATCCTGATTTTCATTAAAAGCTACCTGTGCCAAGGAATGAAGGTCTTTGGCCATCATAGCTCCAGCTCGCCTAAGGATTTCCTCGATTTCCCTATCACCGGCTTCACTTTGAAATAATGTTAACAAATCAAGAGGCGTGAGTCCCCTTTCGTTCAAGGGATTCACCTCCACCACTCCCTTAGTAACAACATGTTCATTAAACACCAAGTCAACCACCTGCGCATGTTTTTTTTCATGTTGCTAGTGAAAAGGAAACAATCTGACAATATCAAAACAACATAAGATAATAAGTAGTGACTAATACTTGCCTCATACTGTTTTCTTGACACTGTTAGGTGAAGAATGGTGTTGCCTTGGTCGTCCTTCTTATTTATGATATCCTCCTTGTTGAATTGATTGAGGTGTTCCATCAACACTCTTAAGGCTTCGAATTGGTTGTTCTTCACTGCAAGGTGAAGAGCAGTCTCTGCTCGAGCTGTCACTTGTGCAATAGAATCTGCATTAGCTGAAAGCAGTTCTCTGATGACTTGAACCCTGCCTTTGATTGCCGCGTAGTGAAGGGGAACTCTTCTTTCTCTTCCATTTAGTAGGCAGAGATTCTGGTCTACCTTGATGAGCTCCTTCACAATCTCTGCATACCCTTTAGCCGAGGCAATATGCAGAGGACTAAGACCATCTTGGTTCAGCTCTCCGGCAAATTCTTTGCTCAAATTCAGGAGCTCTCGAACAAAATTGAGATGGCCAGCCAAACAAGCAACATGAAGTGGAGTTTCTGCACCAGCTAATGCAACAGCACTGAGCATACAAGGATCCTCTCCGGTAACTTTGAGCAAATCTTCAACATTGCCAGTCCAGGCAGCCTCAAGCAGCCTTCTGTCCATTCTCTCACAGAATCAAACAGGATTTACAAAGTAGCAGATGGTGAAGAATGATGCTTCAAAAGCTTATAAAATGTGAATTGTTCTTATATATATATATTTCTTGCAAAGTTGACATTGGCTTGGTTTTTATCCGTCTCCTCTTTATCTTATATTTTGTCAATGAGATTTGATTGGCTTGATTTAATGTCAGTAGGTTGAGAATACTAATCTAAACAAGTGATTTGAAATTTTGGCTATTTTATGCTCTACAACAATTTATTTTGAAATGTAACTTTCAATGAGATCAGAAAAAAGTTGGACCATGTAATTAAGTACTTGAGAAATTGAAGATTACCAAATAAGAAATTGGGCAGCACAAAACACATATGGTGTAGAAGTTGCAGAATCATAAGACATCTGGACATATAATGCCTGTGAACTGAGTTGCATCGACACTAGATAGTGTCAGTAGGAAAAATTGTCACTGCAATATATATATATATATAGCAAGCCGAAGATATAGACACTTGTGCTGCATTATGTAAGAGGAAGAATATTAAGTAATATAGAGGTAAAGAAGATGGCAATGTGAATGCTAAATCAACAAATATCTCTGGATGATCTTCCCATAATTTGGGGTTCAGAAACTTAGACCTTAACCGGGTTATCTGCAGAAAACTTGGGGAAACTCAATTTGGCTTGGCCTTCAAAAAAATATACAAGTTTCTAGAGCATACACCACTTTCATGAACACATAATTGTGTAAACTCAGATAAGTTCATAAAATAAATCAAAACGGTCTTAAACACGAGCTCATATTAAATCCAAATGAGTTTTGTTATTAAACGAGGTAAGTTTGAGTTTGAGTCCTAACTTAAAATTAAACTTAGAAAAAATCTTAGGCTCAATTTGATACGATTTGATTCATTTATTTATTACAGGCTTGCAGTGCCACTTAAAATTGAATTTTCTAAAATTTAGAGTATAGTGCGACTCCGTCAAACTTAAATTGCATTATCAGGTAGGTAAATAATTTTTTAGATCAATTAGTTAAAATAATTTGCTTGACTAATAAGTTTTGATGAACCATGAGAATACCTTTTCATATTCCATAAAAATTGATCAATCAATATTTCATCAAGAGTCATGAGTAACACCACTCAATTTGATGACATCATCCTCAAGTTCATAGTATCATCCTCACGGAAAATTATTGAATACCCCGGGGTATGTACCCCCGGGGCATACCAACCCTTGGATGTGGTCACCACCACATCTATAATCCAATGACCCTTACTACCCCGGGGTACCATACCCTTGGGGTATTCAATAATCTCTCCATCCTCACCTTGGATCTAATGACTGATGACGTTGCTATGATGATCCAATAGCCATGGTACCCACCATTACCCCATTTTCCACCTCAAAAACACATTAGTAATTCTTTAATCTCCCTCCACCTTTCCCTCTCTCTATATATATAGAGAGATATATATTAAGAGTATATAATATAGTAATTATATGTACATTTAAAATTGCCCTAAACATGATCCTAAACTAAATCAAACCAACCACCCAGCACCGCCACCCAAAATGAAAGGGCAACCCAAACACCAAGTCCACACCCCCACCCCCCACCCCACCCGGTGCGGACGGTGGGTGGGTGGTGACTGCTCAGCTCTTTGTGGGCTAAAAGTCAGATATGTGGACCTTTCCCAAGTGGGTGCGCAGCTTTACCGGCCGCGCACGATAGCCTTCCTCCCTTAGCGGTGGCCCATTCTCCAAATCAGCCGCACACCACTCCTCCCCACGCCCCCAATAAACCTATTTTTTTTATGTCAACCCTCTTCCTCCTCCTCCACCACCACCGCCACTTTTTCTCTCCGTGTCTCCTCCTTCCTTATCTAACCTGCGCCTGATCTCTTCTTTCTTCACCCCACCCACCATGGCTGCTCCTTCTTCACTATCTACCCAAGATCCACCCGGCCCCCCGCCGCCCTCCTCCTCCTCCTCCCGCCGCCTTCCACCGCCGTGCTGGTCCCACGACGAAACGGTGGCTCTGATCGACTCCTACCGCGATAAGTGGTACTCTCTCCGTCGAGGCAACCTCAGGGCAAACCACTGGCAAGAGGTCGCCGAATCCGTTGCCGCCCGCTGCCCGCTCTCTTCCGGAAACCCACAGAAGACCTCCGTCCAGTGCCGTCACAAGATGGAGAAACTCCGGAAACGGTACCGTTCTGAGGTGCAGCGAGCCTCCTCGGTTCCCAACGGCCACAGATACTCCTCCTCTTGGGTCCATTTCAAGAGGATGGAGTCCATGGAGAAGGGCACTTCCTCGGCGATCGATTCGGTCACCGTGGATCACGGTGCCGAGAGCGAAGACGATGATGATGAGAAGGAATATCAGGGTTTGTATCAAAACGATGTCAAACATGGTGTGCCTTTGAATCGGAGCAATTATGGGTCGGTGAGTAATGGGATCGGTGGTGGCGGAAGTGGATTTCGGATTAGAATTCCCGGCAGATCAGGTATGGTACCGACCGGTACGAAGATCTATAGAAATTTTGATGAAAACCCTAACCCGATCCCTAATTTTGTCTCTACTAGGGTTTTGAGAGATGGGTATTCGGAGAGATTGGGATCAGGGAAGAAAGAAGGTGGTAGTGGTGATGGGTTGGGGAAGAAGAGGGCGGGTGATCCGGTATCGGAGATGGTGTCGGCGATTAAGGCATTGGGAGATGGATTTGTGAGGATGGAGAGGATGAAGATGGAAATGGCGAGGGAGGTTGAGACGATGAGGATGGAAATGGAGCTGAAGCGCACTGAAATGATTCTTGAGTCCCAGCAGAGGGTAGTGGAAGCCTTTGCAAAGGCTTTTTCGGAGAAGAAGAAGAAGGCAAAAAGAGTTCCAACAGCCGAGGACTAAGTAATGTCACCATTGGATCACAGATTTCTTGATTGAAGGATTCAAAGTTTGCATTTTTAGTGAGTGATTCACAATGGATAATTAGGAATTTCTCTGATATCCACAAATTGATGAATCTGGCACTATAGGGTTACGGATTTAGACCGCACAACTGAGATATGTAAGTTTAGTAGTTGAATTTCCTTTTTTGAGTTATATTGCATGCCATGTTCTATTATTTTTTGAGTAATGGAAAATTTGGAACTTGATCACTTGTAGTTTCGATAATAGATCAATGTAGCTTTGTTTCCAAATTGCACAAGTAGACAAAAATAACAATCTCATCTTTTCATTCTGATTCAGTGCATGTCAGCTTAGTGTTTATGATATTGGAGTGTCTCTTGTGGATGCAATTTGTGCATTATGCATTATGCATTACTGTTGTTTATGTTTTATTAGCTGGAAATTGTAACATCAATTCATATTTATGTCAGTGCTTAAATTTATTGGGCTCGTGAAAACATCATTGAAATTTGAAGCCAATTTGGGAAATAAATCTTGGAGTTGATATGGGAAATGTAAATGAATCTGTGATCACGAGAATTAGTCGCATGATAAGCAGCTTAAAGGAAACTTAATCTGGAAGAGGGTCACTAAAACCTTTACTTAAAAAGTTATTACTGAAACCTATGAATTGCAAATGTAGCTGCAGTTAATTCAGCCATTGGGTTACCTCTTGCAAGATTTCCAATTCCATTGCTCCTCTCTTCCACGTTATGTTTTGCGGTTTTGCTTGCTAATGAGGATGCAGGGTTAGATGTGCTATCTTTTCAATGAACACTGGAAACCTTATTCCTAAAAATTCTAGAAACCATTAATCATAAGAAATTGATACTTTATTCAAACATTTTACAAGGGATCTGAAAGGTTTATGGGGAATTAGAAATGGTTATCTAAATATTTTGAGGAGAAAAAGATGAGTTCCAAGGGTGTTTATGGTAAATGTGGCCGATTCCATAATAAAATTTGCTAAATAAATAGAGCTTTTTAGAAGGCTCAAGTTGGGGTTGAAATCAACAGATGTGCTATTATATTCCCTTAAATTGCATAATAACTATACATGTTCCTATTCTGTACTGCTCCTATTTTGAATCTTATGATGTCTTTTAGATTCTGTGTGTGTGTATGGACTAAGATTATGCATTCTCTCTCTTTCTCTCTACTTGCTTCTTCTTCTTTTTTTTTGTGTAGAATTTGTCTGTCACCATGGCCATGACTGTCATCAAAAGTCAAAACTAACATGTCCAACAAGTATCTGACACGATTTAGGTGGTTCTCTCTATAGCATTGTTACATCAGTTTGCTAGAGGTAGGTAGCATTTGTGTGTGGCAGTTCACCATGGCCTTGAACATCAACGAAACTAATGTGTCCAAAAAGGATATTACTTGATTTGGCTGGGTTCTCTCTATAGCATCGTTACATCAGTTTGCTAGAGGTAGGTAGTGCTTAGTGTGTACAGTTAGGAGAGAATGTCCGTATACTCCAATTGAGTGCACTAGTGTAGACTTCCCTGATCTCTTTGTTAATTTCTAATATCCATTAAATTAACCCTTGAGACTATTTATTTCTTAAGAATTTGAAAGGTGATTATCTACTCTTTTTACTATTTTTTGAACTCCACCTTCAATATTGTCTGATGGACTTTGTAAATTCGTGAATATCCAACCACTGGAGCATCTTTTGGGACCTGTACAGCTTAATCTAGACACAGTTTGGTCATTGTTATGTTCTGGACTATGGGGTTTATTGCAAGAGTCCTTTTGCAATTTTTGACCCATACTAGTAGACTAGTAATTCCTATTATCTTTTCGTCCCCACTTGAATCGAGTATGACCAGGCCAACGTTATACGAAAAGCCTTAGAAAGATATGATCTGGCAGTGAGCTCCCTATTGGCTTGATTCATTATCGAAAGCAATGGTGGATTAACATGATTAACGCCGAAAGGCGCCCCCCTTACCCCCTATATGCTACTTTAGAATTTGTATGCCATGATGCTTTGGATGAGTAAAAGTTCTCTATCGATGATGTTACTCTCCTCTTTCTTGCATTCTGGACAATGAAGTTTAGTAGGTGTTTAGTTGATGAAGTTTGTTTGGCCGCATTTTTATTTCATTGTTACTGGGGTACTGTAAAGTACTTTTTTCAAGATTTACTTTCAGCAACTGAGAACAATGGTTCCTCTTAAGTGAGCGTTGGTAGAATCCATCATTAATAGGCAGTATTTATTGTGTTGTTGTAGCTAAAGTAATCTGTACGTGTGTTGATTTTAATGAAATAAAGCCGGAATTGCTTTGTATATTTAAAAAATTGTATTATAAATGATTAAAGTCTTCAAGTTCCCTCCAAGTATATCAATAACTGATGAAATCTTGGATGATGATCTTTTCTATATAGGATGCAAATATAAATCAGTTTAGTTCATACAATTGTAAATTTGTATCATTATTGGCTGCATATAATATATATATATATATATATATATATATATAATATAAATATATAGACTATAGAGAGAGCATGCAGAGAGCACCAGTTTTGTTGTATCGTCTCTGGCAGAATCCTTGAAGCTCATGTTACCCAGATACTTCAGACACTAGTTTTGTTTTATTGTCTCTCTCCAGAAAAACACATACATGCACAACTTGTATATATCATATGCATGAATTTTTCTGAACTTATTCTGAAATCTAATGAGTATCAATGATCTTACTTCAATGCAATTACATCCGTTAAATGTCGAAACCGATATTAGTCAATTGTTTATTCCATTATAAAATACGGTATGGGTTGTATTACATGTGTTGTGAGTATGAATGAAAGGGGGATCAAAGGAGAGAGTAATCCATCTTTAAGTTGCAGGGATTACGCTTTCATTTATTTAGGGCATAATATGGCTAAGGGTTACCATTCAGAGACAATTATATGAAACTAGACCATCCCGGCACAACTGGTCATGCAGTCCATGTTAGTAGCACCACAAGAATTCATGATACAATTAGTTATGATCTGCAGCACTGATCCACCGGTTGCACAATTAATTGTGCACGAAAGTATTTCTCGTCCACACTCCTCCAGGCATTGCCTCAAATCTTGCTTGGGATCACCATGCACCGCCGCCGCCGCAACTAGGAGCAGCAGAATCACAGCCACAACCTGTCTACCCATACTTTGTGTTGGCGCTGGAAGTTGAATGCAGATGGTTGATGCATCAACTCCTTAAAACTACTAGTATTTGTATGCACTGTAGAGCTGACCATTTAACCTTACGTTTGGGACATTTCCACTTTTCATTCAAGAAGTGTGTGTGTAATATAGGATCAAATTTGTTAATTTGGCCATATGACACGGCACGGAAGATGAAGATGTACATTGAAATGAAACTAAATTTGAAAACATTTAGACATGAAATAAGGAAAATAAAATTCACCAATTCTAGTTGGGGACTACTGTGACCAATGTGCCACAAAACCCAACGGACAGTAGTGATTTTTCTCTCTCGTTGATTTCAGTGTGCATTGTCCTTCATAAAAGTTTTCACTAGTTTACCATTTTTTCGCCTTCTCTTTTCTCTCGGTGGCATGAAAGCTAATAAGTAAATAGTTCTCTACATTTTCGTTTCGTAGCTGCACTAGCGTAGACTTCCCTGATCTCTTTGTTAATTTCTAAAATCCATTAAATTAGCTCTTAAGACTCTGCATTTCTTAAGAATTTGAAAGGTGATTGATTATCTACTCTTTTTACTGTTTTTTTAACACCACACCTTCAATGTTGTCTGATGGACCATCTTTTAGGACTTTGCATTTGAATGTGGACACATAGGATGCACTCTCACTAGGTACTTTACTTTGTTTTGGAAAGTATAATGTGTAGCTTAATCTAGACAGGGTTTTATATTCTGAACTAAAAGGGGTTTATTGCATTTTTTCCACCCATACCTGGTAGATTTCGTTTTTTTTTTTTAGCACAATTGGTTTTACATAATCAGGGTACTTTATTCCCATTTGTTTTTAGCACAATTGTTGTTGTCACGAGTCGTAGTTACTTGTTTTCCCAAACAGGTCTTCTGTTTAGTCGATGAAGATTGTTTGACCACATTTTTATTCCCTTTTTTTTTTTTTTTAATGAAATTATTTCGTTGTTGTAATACTGTGAAGTACTTTTTTTCCGAGATTTACTTTCAGCAACTGCGAACAATGGATCCTTTTAAGTGATTGTTGGAAGCCATCATTACCAGGCAGTATATATTGCGTTGTTAAAGCTAAAGTAACATGTATGTGTATTGATTTTAATGAAATACGCCGAAATTGCTTTGTATATTTAAATTTTTGTATTATAAATGATTAGTGTTTGCAAGTTTCCTACAAGTACAGCAACAACTAATCAATCAGAATCCTCGAAGCTTGAATTTCAATGATCTACTTCAATGCAATTACATACCATTTACCAATAATAATCAATTCTTTTTTTCCATTATAAAATACAGAATTTTTTGTGTGTTTTGAGTATGAATGAAAGAGAGAGTAATCATCTCAAGTTGCCGGGAATACCCTTTTTTTTTTTTTTTTTTTTTTTTTTTTTTTCTTCTTTTTTCTTTTTGTGTGTTTTTATAGGTCATAGGGTTACATTTATTTGGGGCCTAATAGTACTAGGAGTGGCACCATTCAAAGACAGTTATATGAATGGCATCAAGACTGAAACTATACTCCGAGTGGCTCTATTCCGGCACAAGTGGCCATGCAGTCCATGTTAGAAATACCACAAAAATTCATGATACATGCTGTTATGATCTCCAGAATTGATCCAACGTTTGCACAGCTAATTGTGCACGAAACCACGTCTCGTCCACACACCACCAGGCATTCCCTCAAATCTTGCTTGGCACCGTGCGCCACCACCACCGCCACACCTAGGAGCAGTAGAATCACAGCCACAACCTGTCTACCCATGCTTTGTATTGGATGCAGATGGTGGTGCATCAACTCTTTAAAACTAGGTAGTCTTTGTATGTAGTGCTTGCTGGGCTGACCATTTAACCTTCCGTTTGGGACATTTCTTCTTTCGTTCATAGTGTGTGTTATATATGATCAAAAATTTTAATTTAGTCATATGTCACGGCACGGAAGATTAACATATAGCAAACTTTGGTAACAGAAAAAACACATACACACACTAAATGTGATACCATTTAGAAATGAAATAAGAAAAGAAAAAAATTCACGAGTCAGAAAAGAAGAAAATATGTGCCAATTCTAGTTGGGAAACTATTGTGATCAATGTGCCTTCTCTCTTCTTGATTTCGGTGGCATTGTTCTCTATTTAAAAATGTCTCAAGTTCAAAGCAATCAAATTATCAATACTACATTTCTTTTTTCTTCATATAAAATAGTAAACACACACACACCCAAGAGTACATGACAAATACAATGAGAGGAAGAACATATACAATATGATAAATTCCTTTAAACTTAACAAAGACCGACAACAACAATAATAATAATGAAAAGGGGTCACATTCTCCATTCAAACTGTAATAAAGGAACATACTTGACTTGAGAATAGTCACAAGCAACAAACATTATGTATCGTAGAGATATGGTTCTGATGATAGCAAACTGTATTGCATAAATCCTCCCTAACGTACAGTTTTTCTGCCAATATCGTCCATTTATCATACAATCAGCAGGCTCTTGACAACAAACATACAATACATAAACGGTTTTTTTAACCCCAGTACCAACTGAACATTTACAACTGAACATTTATGAGACAAGATATTGAGAATAAAATTGAAGTACTCCATTTCTGTACAAACCTCAATCTTATATTATTTTTGCTGCTTTCATTTTCTTGTGTTTTTTATACAGCATTTACATTTTCAAAACAACTTTCCACATAAACTGGAATAGTTTACAAGGCAACAGCACATTACATCATCAAGTGGACTACAAGAAAAAAAAAATTGAGGGTGACCAACCAGAGAGTGCAACAAGCAACATTCTTCTTGCCAATCAATATAAAACTTTTGAGGACCTCGAACCTGTGCATTTAGATGACGAGAATATACAATATATGCCAATCCAACCACCCCATAGCTAATATTTCCTTGGAAAAGAATAGAACTGTAGTAGTATTCCACTAGCAGTTGTGAAATAGAAATGAAATTTGATCAACAATAACAGCCAACAATGCCTTCTTCAAGCAATCATAGTCATTGAGCCACCACAAAGAAGTTCCGGGACTAACAAATGACATCTTCTTGCCAACATTGAACTTCCAAAATGAAATGGTTGAATAATTGACATATGAGATTATTCAGAAATACACATTGAATGCTGAGATTACGCATCGAATTTCTGGTAGATCCATAATCTACCATCAATAAAGTGTTTGTCATTGTTCCAGAAGAAATTAAATCAATGTTACATATGTATAAATAAATATTAATTAAATACGTAACACAAACTAGTTAAGATCAAAATAAAGAAGCATTTTAGCATATAAATTCAATAAATTAGCTAAATCAATATACATATACATATTCAGTTTCCATACAAATTCATTTCAAAGCAAAGTACATTCACAACAGTTCACCAAATACAATACAATTATACAAAAAACAAATTTAAAAATATAATTTTTGACATATAATCTTAAAAGGAACGAGTAAAAGCATAAATCCTTTTGACATGCACATGCATTAACTAAATTAAATACCATAAAAAATGAGCAACAATTAAAATGCAATAATCTTCTAAATTTTAAACATATATTATATTAATGAAAATTCATAATCAAGCACTAGACACAAATAATGTATAACCATGATATTTTCCTTATTAAGTAATATTATCCAACGAGTATGACCATGATGTGATGTTTAGCATGTAAATTCTATGTCATTTAAAAAGAAAAAGAAAAAGAAAATGATATGAATGAATGAAAAATAATAGGCGTGCTTTTTTGAGCCTAGGGCTGTTCTGGAGCATACACGCGCCTTTGGCAACTAGGCAAGCAACTATGGAGCCCAAAGTAAATATGGGTTAACCATAGTCCCAATGTGTGGGTTGGTCGGGTGGTGGTGGAGGTGGAAGGGACCCAAAAAAAGGGGTGCATCTTCTCATTCTCATTCCCATCTAGATTCTTCAAAAACTTAACTGCCAATCTTGCTTTGACTCGGCTTCAATATTTAAATCTGAAGTGTAATTGCAACTGCAAAATCAGGGATAGAACGAAGGAAAGCCACTAAACACAGCCAGTGTTGAAATTAATAAGTCGGATAAATATTAGCAGCAAATGTCCCAAAATTCCTAAAAAGATTATTCATCTCAAAAAGTTCAATTTTCATATAAACACCCGAGGGTATCAAAGAAAAATGTCCAAGTAATAAAGCAGATTCAAAGATTATGACTCCCAGATCTTTTGGCACCCTGTGGTTGAGGAGTGGTCTAATGTCTAGAACGAAGAAAAAGACACACACACACATATATATATATATTGTTGAGGAGTAGATTTACTCATATCCGATCTTGTCTTGCCAATACCCCACCTAATGTTTTCTCCATTTTTTAAGTTGCCTATCTGTATATCTAAAAAAAATTGAAAAGACTTAAAGTGATTTTCTTGGAAATATCAGTACCCTACCCATGATCACTTGGTTAGTTTGGAAACCATTTATTAGCATAAGAAGGTTAAGTTTGAGTGAATTAGGAACAAAACCCTTTTAATAAGTGGTTGACAAAGCTCTCTTTGACACTAGGTAATCAAAAAGAAAAGTAGGGTATTCAACAAACAGTGGGACACTAGCTAGGTTTATTTGGAGACTTACCTTTGCCCTTGGAAAGCCATTTCGCAAGGATATTCCAAATTATCCTCTTGTACTAGATATCTCCAGTCTAGATCTAAAATTTGTTTCTATGACTCCACTTAAGAAATATCCATTCACCATACAGCTCCCATAATGAATGTTATTGTCCATTCAAAATCCTATAAACTCAATTCCCTATGGGATCTTACATTTTCTTCAATGACCCCAAGATGGATTTGTCAAAAAATGGAAGACATTGGTGCTTAAATCCTAATCAATCTATTTCATTTATACCGCACTTTTCCTTCTCTTTAAATAGAAAGACTCCCCCTTCTTCCTGTGGGTAAACTGAGATGAAAAATTAAAGCACCTCAAAATTAAGGCATTGGGATTGACTATAGCTCACAACACGGAAAATACTAATGCTATAATCCAAACTAAGAGATTACAAATTTTCAGGTCCCCAACACAACCACCCCATAGCATCTAATGAAGTCACAAATCCATTACTATTGCTGGATACTAAGCAGCCCGTGCTAGGAGAGAAGCTGACACAATAAATGTCTGATAGCAGTGCACCGACTAAAGTGCCATGTAACATTTTTGCAACTCCTAGCCAAGGAAAGTACATAATTCACTAACATGAAAGGTAGGGATGTAAGAAGCACTGCTTCGACAAACCAGTCAACACAAGCACTCAACAAGAGATCTCTTTCATCATATTACACATCAGGGCAGTACAAAATTGTAAAAACCTAGGACAAATGTATATACATATATATATATACTATAATCAAATTCTTCACTTCAACAAGAACATTAATTCCATCAAATTTGATTGAATGATATTCTCTGTATCTTCACAAGTTCAACTTCATTTCTTATAAGCAGCATTTAGAAGCCAACAACTACAGCATAAAGAACAAGGATTGCAAACAGGTCCATGTACTTTGTCATCTCACCAACTTAAACTTTAATCACAAACAGATCGATGTACTTTGTCATCTCACCAACTTAAACTTTAATGGCATCTTGACCTCTAAGCTCCAGAGAAAGGGAGATATTCGGTGACGTAAATCAAGTTGCTCCAGATATGCTTAATCAATTAAACAGTAGAACCGAAATTTTTTGAGGAACTTGTTCTCAAAACTTTTGAGCAACCTAGTACTGATTTATCAACTAAAAGTTCATATTGCTGTCATGACTCTCCACATTTTTTTTTATGTTGGTTAGTAAGATAGTCACAAGCTGGCTCTAATGGTTAAGCATTATAGATAAACTTATCCAGTGAGTTGAACATGACAATCCATCAAAAAGTCCTTATTAACCAATTTAAAAAGCAGCCTTTACCATATATGTTGCCCATTGAAATAGATGATGCAGCATACTTCCGCTTAAAAACATCATGTGGAATCTTGCAGGGAGATAAAGAGGGAAGAAATATATCCATTCATAAATACCACATAAATATACGACTTGACAAAATCCTAGCTGTAAATCTGGGATGGCCTAAACCAATACAAGCTTCTATGATAGTACTTAAAAAACAAATTCTCCTCTCAACCCACAAAGAGAGGTTAAGCATGCACAGTAATATGCTTTCCTTCCATATCTGTACGAATAATAATGCATATGCTTCAAATAATCCACATCCTACACAGCAACCCTTTTGTCAACTCAAATCTGTGCCAAAGACAAATTCCCAATCAAGTAACATGCTCCTCTTCCATCAATCAAAGCTCTTATGAAGAACAAACAGATGGCAACCGTGGTCTTCAGGTAAATGAACCAAAGTAGAGATAATTAATTTCTGATGTACCTTATGACGAATATGACATGAAACAACAACGTGGCCTACCTCAATAGTATGGTCCAGAACCACCATTTTCCATGTAACTACTACTGCCCAAGCTACGACCAGAATATAGAGATGAGTAAGAACTACGACCAACCTACAATTCCAGTGAAAAAACAAAAATACGTGATAAAGGAGTGATCGTAAACACCAAGAGTTTTACAAACAGAAAAGTTGAGCATAGAAGCATACATCACTTCCACGAGACATGTAATCACCGCCAAAGCTTGATGAGTACGTCCCACCAATATCACCACTACCATAAGAGCCTGCAAGTTGCAAAGAAATGGAGCACAACTTTATAGCTGAAAACACTATAATACCAATGGATGCATATCTTGTCATTGGTAACTTAAAACGCACCTCCACTGTAACCCATACCATGGCGACTGCTGTAAAGCCCATGTGAATTGTGATTGGAGATGGAGCTTCTGCCATCATATCCTATATTAGATCTCCCAAGTCTGCCAATATAACACAGGAAGGTGAGTCACTGCAGCAATATAGAACAACAAAAAAGGTATACAACTGCATCTAGTTCGTTTGAATGATTATAAAAACCTATCACTGTAAGCATCATCGTATCGAGAAGTGCTGCCATCAAGCTCATAATCCAACCGAGCCCTTGAGTGCCGCCCTCTCACATCAGCATAACGTGGAGGAACATCATCCTTGTAGTATTAAACCATACCACAATATCAGAAACAATGCTTTTGCCACAGGTAGGAAGTGAAAAGAGATACCAGCACAAGGAAAATAGATGATGCATATATGTACTAACCACTGCAGTATAAGGACGTTTTGAACCGGAAATAGAGCCATAATCACGGCCATGTTCTTCACGGTAACTTTGAGGCCTTTTGAACCTTTGTCCATAGCCGTCATCCACATAAGTTCTCCTTGCTGCAGTATGAGAAGTGCTTCTAGACAAGTCCGAGTAACCAGGTCCTCGGGATGAATAGTCTTCCCTATATGCTGGACGTCTCTCAGAGACGACCCTGGAACCATATTCTGCAGCAACACTGCCCCTTGGCAGAAGCTCATCACGCCTACCATAATCCCTCTGCAAGCTATTCTTGGGGTATGAAGAAACTGCAGGGAAAGAGATAAGCTACTCTCTGTACAGCAGGAGAAACATAGCCAAATGGACATTGGACATAACGGAAAATTGATACATACCAGGTAGTCTCCTATCAGAAGACCTGGACAAAGGAGCCAAGGGCCTGCCCCTAGGTGGCACAGCCATAGCAGGACGTCTGCCCCTAAATACAACTGGCCTTTTCAACCCACGATAACTAACAGGTGGCAGATGACCTCCGATACCTCTTGCCCCACGCGGAGGGAAGCCACGAGGAACTGAGCGACCCCAGGGAGCCCTGACAACTCGTCCAACAGCACGCCCAGGTCGGAAATCTCCACGAGCATGTTTTCCTTTACCTCTCTGAAGTGGTCTTGATAATCTGGCCCTCACTTTTGCCTAAAATGTAGCACGCCATTAAACAAAGTCGTGCAGAGTCGATTCCAACAATCAAAAGATATCTTAAGACAAAAGGACCAACCTTGTTCTCTCCTTTACCCAACTCTTCATTATTAATGCTTTTAGCACATGTCACTGCAGCATCATGGGAATCAAATGTAACAAAACCAAAATCCTTTCTCTTGGCAGCAGGCATATTACGAGCAAGCTCAATTTTTTCAATGTCCCCAAATTTTTTGAGCAGCTTTCTGACATAATCCTCATCCCATGAAGCAGGCAGACCATCCACAAACACTGTTTTAACCTGAACTAAAAAATACGGGATTGAAAATACTGCCTTATAGTTTCATAATCATATATAGAGGAAGGGCACTAATAAAAATGGAATGGAGGCTAGGGTCAAAAAAATTCCCAGTGTGGCTCAAACATTATCTTATGCCAATACCAAATGTTATTGATACGCCTCAAAGCATGAGAGCACGTAAAACATCTAAACCCACACAGATCTACATGTTCATAGAACGTTCTAAAATCAATATATGAAACAATGAAACAAATTGTATATACACTCAATTCATGCCTCTTTAATTCCCCTTTTATCTTTTAATTTTCTCTAGCAAGTAGTGTCATGAGCAGTATAACTAAGTCAGAAATTCAAAAATAGAGGTCAAATAATAAGTTTATCCAGAAAGGAATCTCCAAACTAAATATCAGCTTCCATGCTTAATTGTTTATTTGAGTTCCTAGCACACATGCTAAGCCCATAAGCCATATGAACAAAATAACGAAACATAGTTATTCCAGCCAGAAACCATGGCCATCTTAAATTGAATGCAAAGAAGTTGATCCAAGTATATACCTGAGCCATGATTTCATCACCTGGGTCAACGAAGGAATCTGCAAAAGAAACCTTTGCAGTCCTATCAACTCCAAACACAACATCCCTTTTCTGTAGACGTTTAAATGCATCCATGGCATCTGAATGAGAATAGAACTCCAAGAATGCAAAGCCGCGGTTCATTCCCTCATTATTACTGTCCTCAACCAATGTCAAATCATCAATATTCTCAACTCCATATTGCTTCAATTTTTGTTTCAACTGGAAGCCAATTTGATATGTCAGAAAGGGATTAAGAAACTTTCAGAAATCTAGTATGGATGACTATCATTACTGGACGCTCAGAGTCAACAATAATTTGCCCAATTTACTTACAGCTTCCTTTGTCCATGTTCTGCATATATTACCCAAAAAAAGGGTGTCGCTGTCATGACTCTGAGAAACACCACACTGTTTCCCGTTGACCTGGAATATTGGTCATTAAGAAAATATGATTGAACATATAATCAAAATCAGTCTCGAACTATGATAAGATCAAAGAAATACCATGGGATTTTTCAGCTCAGTACAAGCTCGTTTTGCTTGTTCCACAGTTGCAAAACGCAGAAATGCAAATCCCTTGTTCTTCTTAGTCTGAGGATTTATCAAAAGTCTGACTTCAGCAACTTCACCAACTTCACTGAAGACTTTCCTAAGATCATCCTCACTGGCATCCTTGTCCAGGCCGCCAACAAAAACTTCAAACTCCTTTCGCTTGCGCCTCTCTTTAACAATTTCATGGTGCTCCTCTTCCTCTGCATCAACCATCTCAGCATGATCCTCAACAGCATGCCTCTCCTCCTCACCCTGAAGTTCGTCATGGGCATCTTCCATTTCCTCCTCAACCATATCACCCTCTTCCTCTTCACCTAAACCCCCTTCCTCAGCTTCTTCCTCCACTTCATCTAACTCTTCCTGAACACCCTCCTGTTCAATTTCCTTCTCATCATAATCCACACCGCCATATCCTTCAGGTTCATATTCAGGCTCATTGTCCTCCAAATCTAAGCGTTCACCTTTTTCATATTCACCAACAGACTCCTTCACCTCGTCTTCCTCTGCCAGGCAAAAGAAAAGGAGATACAGACATCCATCCCAATCAACAGAGTGAATTTTCAATTTACTCATAGGGCTCCAATGCAAATGAATAGATAAATTAATAAGCAGTTGTAAGTCCTTTTAATTCCAACTGACGCACAAGGCCTGTTAGCTATAAACAAATCTGAACCAACAGGAATCATGTTCTCAATAATTTTGCCACCAAATAGCACTCTTACCAAAAAGCATCACTTCTGTGTAGGGTAACTGTGCCATAAAAAATTATGTTCATAATAAATAGTATTTGAAAAGTATTTCTAAATAAATATTTTGTGGTGTGCACTTAGGCATCCGCACCTAGAACCTACGCAAGAATAGCTGTTGATTTCAGGTAAAATAGGAGAAAACAAGAGAATAGGAATAGAAATTTTCATCCAAGATTCAATTAGTTTGGTTTCAAACCCATTTGTTCTGCTGAATCAATATTATTTTGCTTATTCAGCAGAAAATAAAACCAAAACAATCAGAATTCCAGTTGGAATTCAAATAAAAATAATAATATTAAGGTCTATCAGAAGATGAAAAAGTTGGTAAGGAACTATCCCATTCCAATCAATCTGAACAGTAGTCAGCTGTCAATTAAAAACCTTGAATTCCAAACAACAAGAGAGTATCCGATATATGATCCTTTTCCATGATCTACAGAACCCGTCACTTACAAAAACAAACATATAAGGTGATAATTTCAGATCTGAATCCATCACATCCAATATATTTCTTCCAGCCTTATGCCTTACCAAGGAAGACCCATAACATCTCTGTGCACACGTAAACCATCGATGTATCACACTATTCGGCAATCCCCATTAGACTGACGCAAACTTTACCACAATACAACTGATCGATTAAATCAAGAAACAGAAAAACCTACCGACAACCTCATCCCATCCCATATCTAACATTTTTTATACCACAAGCCCAATTTCAAGAGAAACCCAATTCGTAATTATCATATCTAAAGTAAAATAAATAACTAAAATCAATAAAAGGTGAAAACTTACGATTCACAGAAACCATCCCATCCGCCTCCGATTGTGGCTCGGCTTCAGGCTCCCAGGGATCCAAAACAGCGGCCGTCTTGTCCAGAGCCTTTTCCTCAACCTTGACCTCCTCCTGAACCTCGGCCGAAATCTCCTCAACTTTCACCGATTCTTCGGCAATCTGAGCAGTTTGGTTCTTGGCCTTCGGAGTCCCTCGGGTGACCCTTGTCGTTCGCTTCGTTCCTGGCCCTGCCACCGTCTTCTTCACCGCTCTTGGAGGCATTGTTCAAGAGTCTTCACCGATCAGAAGATCAAAAGTCTCAAATAATTGTAAATTAGACCAGAACAAAGCAAAGAATCGAAACCCTAGAAGAAAAAAAAATATTGAAAACCAAGCTTGAGAGAGAGAAATAGAGTGAAAACAACAGATTCGTCAAGAAAGGAAACCCTAGAAATAGAATAATGGGGGCTAATAGAAACCATCATTCTCTATATATATACATATGGGAAGATAAGCTTCGGGTATTTCGCTTGGACCCGAAATATTGGTGTGAGTCGGTTTGACACGTAGTAAGAGGTTTCTAATTATTACGTAGTAAGAGGTTTATAATTATTACGTGGCTAATATATTACGGAGTACATATATATGTATTTTTTTTTTTTTTAACCCATATATATGTATCCATCTCACATTATATGTAATCATTTTAATTTAAAATACAGTATTACGTACTCGTAGTATTTATATCTATGAATTACGTCAATACGAAGACTAGGAAAAAGGGTCAGCCTTCTTTAATATAGTTTCTACGAATTGTTTATGCAGAATGTACTTATGTAATTTGTGACATGAATGTATTATTAATAATTATTGTAGCTTTTGATTTCCGAAATTCACTCATTTTTGTGATCTTTTATGTTTTTAATGGCAAAGTTTATAAATTATTGCTTACACTTATATAAACAATATTTTGAATTTGGTCACAACCTTTTTTTTTTTTAAGTTAATTACATTCACACTCTTGAGGTTTATTTTATTGACAACTAGATGAAAGTTGGTCTTTTTTTTAACAATGGCACCCCTCAAATTTGCTACATTTGACAAACACACCTCTTAATAATTAATACTCTGACACATGATAAAATGCCCAGAATATCCTTTGACTTGTCAATTGACTAATTTGAACTAAAATTGTTGGATTTCAAGTGAGTTTGACTGGTGTTTCTTGTAGATCTTTGTTTGTGTGTGTGTGTGTGTGTGTGAAACAAAGATATATTTTTGGTAAATACTATATAAATTAATGTAATTTAACTAATGGGTTTGGGAAATAAACCAGCAATCAAGAACTCAATATATATTTCATTTACCAAACGAGCCAATCTCAATTATAAGTTCATTTACTAAACGAGCCAATCCCAATCCCAAACCACATTGAACTTGTGAACATAAACTCGTTAACACATTTATAAATAACATTTATAAATATAAACTTGTATGAGTTCATGATCATAAGCTCATGAACATGTTCATGAACATCAAGCTCGTTCTGTGAACAAGCCAAACGATCTTGAACACAAACTCAAATTGAGCCCGAACGAATTTTTTTATTAAACAATCCGAGCATGAGCTTTTCAAAATAATACCAAAACAAGCCCAAACTCAACTTTTCGAACTCATCACGAACCCGATTTGGGCCCACAAACGAACAAAACAAGCCCAAACAGGCTCAAGCTCAGCTCCGCTTTCATTTGCAGAAACCATTCTAAATTTTTGAACTTACAGTAAAAAATTAGTCTAGTTATCATTAGAGTTTCCTGAGGACCAAAGTAACCCAATTTCAAGATGCATATAATTTCCATCAGCAAGCCACTTCGAAAAATGATCAATGTTCCGAAATCCACAAGATAAACACTCAATATCCACCAGCTGTTTTACAGTAAATTTAACATTAGGAAATTCACAATCGCAGCACAATGGTTGTTAACCCTCTTGACAACAGGCGACCAGCTAAACTTCCGTTGTTTGAAACAACTTTTCAACGTCTGCAATGGTGCTTTGAGCTTCATCAATTTCTGGGCCTTCTTTTTGGTTTGTCTCCTCCAACTCAGCCTGAAATTCAGTATGTTGTTTAGCAGAATCCAAGTTGTGAAACATGACAATTTCCTATATATTTACGCTATACATGCATGCATACATACATACATACATATATCTATATATATATATTTATATTCTTTAATATTTTGAAATCATAATCCACATCGATGCCATAGCATCCTCAAACTTTGCCATAGCATCCTCAAACTTTGCCATAGCAATCAATTAGCGACCAAACATCACTAGTATTAGCAAGATCTATTTTTCTAATAGTATAACAAATAGAAGGGATGCTAGGACAGCACATTTGAATGAATTGATTTCATTTTGTTCCCAGTTCATAATAGCACTCTAGGTGGATTGACTGAGGCTATGGCCTTAAATAGAACGGAATGGAAACATATAAGCCAACCCCAAGTAATTGGAAAAAGTCTTGGTGGTGGTTGTTCGTCACTCTAGGTTAATACATCCTTTGTAGCAATAAAATAAATAAATTGTTTTATTAAACATGTTGTCGTCCGAAGAATAGCACACTATCCACTACCTAATTTTTCCTTTTTGTAGGTCACCAACAGTGTGACTGCAAATGTTTATTGCGAACCAAAAATAGAGCCCCGAAGGCATAATGTAATGCATCTAGCTCAACTTCTGTATTTAACAAATGAACCTTTTCCTAATTTTCATTGTTTCATTATCATTTTTGTAACTTTGCAAAGATATCATTTTATATGGAGCGGGGCTATGTGGACCAACTTTACACGCCCAAAAGAGGAGCTGATGCACTCAAAACCACAAGATTCAATAAAGTGGGACTTTATTGGACCTAGCGGTTTCGAGTGCATATCATGATCTAGCATTAAGCCTAGCCAATTGCTGCACTTATTCTGTTCCTTTGAGACACAGTAAAGGCACAAATAATTGATTTCTCCACATGGGGAGGCAGTTCAATACCACCGGCCACTATGGACACACCTGTTTGTAAAAATTGAGAAAGACAACTGGGTCTGTTTTGTGACAAGATGGTGCCAAACCAACCTCAATTCAATAAGGACCTCCAGTTGAGAGTCATATCAAAATTAGAATATTTTACCCTAACCTGGTCAAATGTTCCAATAAAGGCAATCCGTTTTTGTGTTTGTGTAACAAATAATTTAAGAGAGAATAAACCAATATAAATGAAAGCACCTATGGAATCAATATAAATGAGAAAAAATACCAAAGTTCCTTTTAGGTCAGCTAGAGAGGCCTCAAGACGCTTGCGACAATCAGGAATCATCATTCTTGATTCAGCCAGCACGTTCTCCTGTTCATTGGGCCAAGAGAAAGGAAATACGCCAATAAAAAAAGGTATTTCCAAAATATAGAAAGAACTAAGATATTGATGTTTAAATCTCAATAAATAAATAAATAATAAAAATAAAAATAAAAAATTTGATGCATTTCTTTTCACCCAGTTGTCTGAGATGTCTGTTTCAACAGAATCAATTTTAATCATTCACTTAGGGAACTGCTCAGAGTCATCATATTAACTTATAAGCAACAGTAGTCTGCCCATTGAAACAAGTTTTGTTCAGAAAATATGCAAACCAGGAACAACTTCACTCATTGAAAAGAGACCTCAAGATTGGAACAAGGTTTACTGATGCAATCACTCCTCAGAGTCGTCATATTAACTTAGAAGCAACAGTAGTCTCCCAGTGAAAGGAGACTACTGATGCAGACTATGTCTACTTCACTCAGTGAAAGGAGACGTCAAGCTTGGAACAGGTTTGAAGACTGATGCAGTCGCTGCTCAGAGTCATCCTATTAACTTATAAGCAACAGTAGTCTGCCCATTGAAAAAAGTTTCGTTCGGAAATGCAATCCAGGAACATCTTCACTCAGTCAAAAGAGACCTCAAGCTGGGAACAGGCTGGAAGACTGATGAAGTCACTCACATAAAGAGAACCAACAACATTTTCATTTTTTTTCTTCTTTTTTTTCCATTCAATGATAAGAATTAAACCGTTAACCTCACCCTTCCTTTTTCAGTGTCATACCAGTACTTTTCCACTACACTACAATAGCTTGGTTAGCCGCATCTCCATTCATTGCCAACAGAAGCACTTGAGTCAGTTGGTCAAGTGGTTCTTGGCCCAAAAACAAAAACAAAAACAACAAGTATATCTATTCTTGGCCAAAAAAGGTAAAAAATACACAAATAATAATCTGTTTCCTAAATGCATACATATTGTCAAATTTAAATCATTATGATGTGTTTATACTTAAAATTAAAACAATTTTTTTCTTCTTCGTGTTCTGTCGCCCAATGAACACTAAACTACGTTTTAAATTCTGCATTATTGTCCATTGTTACTTAATGATAGGACCACAACTAAGCTCTGATATGTCAAAGCATGCTAGACCCAGACAACACCTAGAGTGGCAAACCGCAGTAGTGAACAGGTCATTAAAATTCATTTAACTTCTTAAACGGAAATTTAAATATTAACTAATTTTAACATCATCCCAACTAACAAGCAAATATGTAGTAAAAATCAATAGAGTGCAGAAAAATAAAAACAAGCCACAGAACATCATTTTTACATTGGAAACCTATAGGGGAAAAACCACTGTACCTGGTACATTATACGAAAAAAGGTATTACAACCTAGGTCTCAGTTTCTAAACCCTAGAAACACCTAGTTACCTCATATCCAGACTAACGCTAATTATTCCTCATCGGGCACTGCTGCTATTGATCTACAAACCCGCTTTCAAGCAATTCAGTCTTCCACTTATGACTGATCTCCTTTACTAGTCGTCCTTGTTCGATATAGTATAGATTTTTTGTGTTGAACATCCTTGAAACAATGACGATGTTCAGCACACAAAAACAAATACTCACCATCTAGATGTAGCGATGAAAAATAAATGAAAATATAGCAATCGATTGCTAGAATGCACTCTATATGCCTTTCTTAGTGTAGTATATTAAATCATAAGTGGGGAAAAAATTAACAAATTGTAAGTGTGTTTATATAGAATTTTGAGGCTGAAAGGTTTATGATTTTAAGACTTTGAAACATATTTTAAAACTGCCATCCGCAAGGTTTGATTAATCCTAAGTTCTAACTCATGTTCCATCCATCAAACCTAATCCAGTAAGGAATTGACTGCTACAACATTGAACTCCCTGCAATTTGACTTTTAGGTTTTTCAATTCAAAAACATTTTTTTTTTTTGATAAGTAATTCAAAAACATTTTTATGCATCGAAAACAACTTTTTGAAGATTAAAACATGTTTGCAATGAGTCCTAAACATGAATAATGATGAGAAATCAAGATTATGAACCCTAATTTGGTTAGTGCGCATTTGAATGTTGAATTCACCTTTTTACCATTGTTGATCCTTTGAAATCTCCACAATGTCCTTAGATTGAGGTGATTTCAACAACCTAACTAACTTTTGAAAACATAAACCACCTGAAAATAAATATTGCAAACTCTCGTTTTAAAAGAAATTTGCCAATTTAAGTCCTACCAATCAATTACAACCTGCAACGCTTGTAATTTGATGATATCTAATTTTCATGCCTTCAAGTAAACAATCTACGGGTCTAAATCTTTTCTTCTTTTTTTTTAAGGGTAAAAAAATAAAGCCCATCTTAACTAACATGATTCTTGGTGATATTTCATATATTTGTAATGATTTTTTTTCAGGTTGAGGAAGAGTTCAACTTTGTGCAGTGTGAACTGCACACTTCAAGTGACTCGATAAGTATAACTAAGCCAGGGGACCAAAACCAAGGATGAAAAAGAAAAACAAATAGACAAAAGTGCATGATATATTTAGAAGAACTTCCATTTGGATCACTGTTGCGTCAGCACCAATCAAAAAAGATACCAATATGATTTGCAAAATGATAACAGATTCCCAAAATAGATTTAAGAGTAGCCAAGATACCTGTTGTTTAAGGTCATAAGGATCAGCTCCTTTCTCCTTCATGTCAGCAGTCTTGGCAGTTTCTCTTTCAACCTCTTTCTCATAAGAATGCAGCTCCTTAACTATACGTTTACAAGTGGCCGTCTTGATTTTCAGATTTCTAAGGGTTGCCATACTAAACCCTGTCAAAGAAGACTACCCTTTTACTTTCGCTCACTACTAAAACCAAGTGACAAGAGCGAGATCATCTCTATGTCATGTCAAATTGTCTACTTCACCATTTGCAAAAATGATACGTACAATACATTTTAATAAGAAAATCATTGCATCAAACTAGTGATCTCATCCTTTGTAAATAAAAGGTAAAACAGAAGCAAACACAAAAAATCCTCCTCTTAAAAACTATAGCATTTAATCTATAGTACATATGTTTTCCACTATGACATGAATAGGAAAAAAATTCCCAAATCAACACAGCAAAGAAAATGTTTCCTACACTGGAATACACTTATCTAACGGTAACACTACTACTCATGATGTACAAAGTCCGTGGGGATGATAATTACTCATACAAGTCTATTGCAGTTCAAATCTTGTTTAAAAGAATATGATCAGCTCGAAGCTTGCAAGGTGTTTCCTGCCATCTTCAAAGGGGAGGTGTAGGATTCAAAATACCCATCATGAAATAGACACATGCATTACTTATTGAAAAACGAGAAGAAATAATTACAGAAAAAGAAGAAAAAAGAAAAAAGCAATGAAAATATTATAAGCATTATATAAATTTGTTGTATTTCTGAAGCAATAAAGCCAATCCATAACTTCCAAACACAAAACAAAAGCTACCACTTCGCATATAGAGTGTCTATCATGCGTACTATCGTTCCTCATCAAAGACCGATTAATGAAATTAATTCACAAAGCCACTATCACAAAAGTGATGATTAACACCACACTGAAGAAAAAACACAGTTTCAAAGATGGGGTGCTGGCTTGCTGCAGTGAACCGCTTCACATGATCAAAGAAATGCACGGTGACCCTAATGACAGCCGTGATCTAACCTAATAGAAAAATGTGATGAAGAACAAAAATCATAGTATTTTGTTACTTTATTTGGGCACGATTAATCATAAGCCTAGGGCCGGCCCTGAGATTTCAAATATTTTTAGAGGCCGTAGGCGAACTTTCAAATGTGACGCCCTTAAGTTTCACACGCGCAAAAAAAATTATAAGAGTGCGAAATTTTCACACGATATTTTCAAATTCTATAGCTAATATAATTGTGCGCCTGTGCATTGTGCATAAGACAACTAACTAATAACTATAAATTTATCACCACCAACAAATATTTGTGCGCCTGTACAGTATGCATAAGACAACTGATTAATAAGTATAAATCTATCACCACCAATAAATAATTGTGCATCTATGCACAGGGACGGAGCCAATGAAGGCCTAGGGGGGGCACGTGCCGCCCCTAAGCTGGCCCGCACTCTATAATATATATGGTAATTTTTTTAATTTTTTCCATATATATGAAAAAATTATATAGTACCACTAATAAATAATTGTGCGGCTGTGCCACTGTGCTTAAGACAACTATCTAATAACTATAAATTTTTATCACCACCAATAAATAATTGTGCACCTGTGCAGTTTGCATAAGACAACTAACTAATAACTATAAATCTATCACCACCAATAAATAATTGTGCGCAATAAATCTATCAATTAACGAGTGCGACATTTTCACAAGCACAAAAAATTTATAAGAATGCAGAATTTTCATTAATATGAGATGATAAGAACATAAAATGCATTAATGTTGAAAACACACAAAACAAAACCTGGTGCTTTAAAAAGAGCACGATCCAGTTTACGTCATAAAATTAAAATGAAATATTCAACACAACTTAGTCACAACAATCAAAATTCAACTTTATATCAAAGTAAATGTTCAAGGCAAATAACCTCACGAGATCCTAAGAAGAGTGTCCTGCTAGCATGTGAAAGAATATCACAATTAACATAAAACGGATGGAGAATCAAACGGAAACAATAATAACTAAGCATTGCCGATCATACAATAAATATATAAAAAAAAAATCTAAAATCAAGCAGTTTGGTCGAATGATCTCCTGGCTGGAGTTTTCACTGGACCTTTGTGTGTGCGTTTTTTGGGAGCCAATTACCGCTTTCTTGATTTCAGGATGAGGAATCAACTTTAATATCAGTGATTGATTGAGCATTGCTACAGAAAACCTGTGCAAATTAATAGAAAAAACCATTCACTTTTGCTTTGTTAAACCCTGCTCTTGATTTCCATGTGTTTGTACATTCTGATGGCAAGTGCTTTGAGCCTTTGACAGTATTATTAACTGAAATTCTAGCTGAGCCAACTTCAAATAACATCAATAATGGTGGTATGTATCTTCATATAAAATAAAAAAATAAAATAAAATAAAAAATAAAAATAAAAATAAAAAAACCCTTAATTTGGCACTTTTAAGTATGAGCATAATTTAGAGATCGAAAAAGTTAATTATTACCTCAGGTCCTCAACCAGAGGGATCCTTAATTTTCGTAGGATTGAATGTGAAAATGCAAAAAATTATGAGGAAAAGGGGTATGGTTGCTGCTGTTGTGAGACTGGAGCGGACTCAGGGAGAGGAGAAAAAAAAAAAGATCGATTCATGCAAAAGGAGAGAGAAGAGAGAAGAGAGAGAGAGAGAGGACGAACATACCTTGTCACGGTGTCACCTTAGCCTGAGGCGATGGCGGAGGCTCCGTCCTGCTGAGACTGTGTCGTCTGAAAAACTTGCCCCAACTTAAAAATATATATATTTCTTTTATTTTTTAGTGCGTCATCCGGTTGGAGGGATGGAAAATTATAGAGTAAATTACACCCAGACCACCTAGACCTAGACCTCATGAGGTTAGGTTATATTTTAACTAGACGAAAATTTTGGTTTTAACTATTCTTAATTAACTTATTGACTTCTGATACATGTGAGTAGACCATTTTACCTTCAATTTTTTAATACAATATATATATATATCTATACAATCTTAAATGACAAAAAAGTCCATATATATATTCAACACCTATATATATGTGTGTGGGTGTATATATATATATATTTAACACCGGCAGCTCCCACCATTAACACCTCCATCACCACCAACGTCCCAGACTTACACCTCCCTGCACCACCAACCCACCCAAAACCAAACTGCACCCCCACCCAACACCTCATCACCACCACCCACCTAAAACCAAACCCAAAAATACACAAAATCCCATTCCACCCACTGCCGAAATTGACGTTGATGACAAAGAATCAAAAGCGAAGTCGATTGTTGAAGACAACGCTGAAGAGCAAGTCGATGTCAATAACGGGTGTCGGATTACAACCTCTACGGTGGCCCAATCAATATATCTCGGCGACGAGACATCGGATTACAGGCTTACAACCTCGATGGCGTCGTAATCGGCGGCAAAAATCCTCATCTCGTGCTCCGGCGGAAGGGTTTGTAAGAAGGGAGAAAATTAATGAGGTAGCTACAGTCGTGTATCTGTGTGTGAGGGTTTGTGTGGAGAGAGGTAGCTACAGTCGCGACAGCGATGAAAGAGGTCGTGGTGGAGGTGGTCGCGATGGCGGCGGGAGAGACGATAGGATCGATTCGCCAATGACGACGATTTGTCAAATCAAACAGCGACGATAGTGGAGAAGACGGCAATGATGTCGAAGCCTCCGGCGGCATTGAATCCTTGTCTTCTTTCTTCGATTTAGGATTTCTTTCCCACTTTCCACCAAATCACACACACATATATATATCACCCACACCATATACCACCCCCCGCCGCCCCGCAACATCACAGCTCCACAACCCATAGCCACATCCGACGCCATCATCGCTGATTGCTCTGACTAGACGCCCGTCGTTACTTTGTCGTCGCTTGGGAACACGCCGATATGAACTGGGTTTTGCTACTTGGAGCTCGTCGGAATTGAGTTTTGTTTCGCCGACACTAGGAGCTCGCCGGAACTGGGTCAGTTCAGTTCTGTCGTTTGTCGCCGAAGAAGAACTGGGTTTCGCTAAGCCTTTAATCCGAATTGAGTTTGGTTTCGCCGACTACAGTTGATTCCGACGAGAGGGAAAGAGAAAGGGGAAAAAGATGGTAGAGAGAGAGGGGGGGGGGGATAGGTAGTTTGGTCACAAAAATAATTAATATGAGGTCAAAGGGTAGTATAGTCTTAAATTGATATTTGGGGTGCAAGTGAAATGCTAAATCACTAATTCATATATAAGTGAAATTTAAAACCAAAATGTTCATATAGGTGTAATATGACCTGACCACAGGGGATCTAGGTGTAATTTATTCAAAATTATATTGAAGGGAGCAGGGAAAGGAATGGATATGGCATCATCGGGAAGAAAATATGTGTTTCTTATTTTTTGTTTGGTTAGATAGTTAAAATGATACATGGGATGCAATTTCTATTTTATTTTTAATGAAGGAAAATAGAGGTTTTTTTTTTTTTTTTTTTGTTTCGTCCTCCATATTTTCCTTTTCGTGTAACCAAACATGAAAAACTTTTTTTATTCCCCTCTCATTCATCCCTGTTCAATCATTTCTTCCAATCAACCAAACATATCATAAATTATGTAATTTCCTCTTTTAATTGATTCTTATTAATTGGATGGAGCACAATAATGTCTTATTCCTCTTATAATTGATTCTTTCGATGAGTGGATGGAGTATAATAATGTCTTTTCACAAATTGAACAATACATAGGTCTTCACTAATGAGTATTTACACCATACTCACTGCTGATATGAACCAATAATAAATGAACATGTCATATCTAATTACCAAATCAAATATGGTGGGATAGATACCCATTTTATCAAATCAGATATGGTGATTTGATTACCATCTATAATTCGGTAATTAAAATAAAACGTATCCATTTATTATTGGTTCATATCAACAGTGAGTATGGTTCATTTATTATTGGTCCACATTAATAGTGACTATGATGTAAATCCTCACTAGTGAAGACCTAAGTATTCTTCAAATTTCATTTTATGCAAATTGACATTATCACAATAACTATGGAAATAATAAACTAATTAAATATAATTAATCAATAACTATGACATCATAAATTCATCACAAATTAATAAAAAAATTATAATTCAAATAATTAACTACTCAGTAGAGAGAGAGAGAGAGAGAGAGAGAGAGAGAGTAGTAGATGCATAACTCTCATTTATTAAAATTAAAATTTCAAATTAAATTAGATTAGATTATCATACAATGCATTTATGCATGCACAATGTTCTTGACTCATTTTATCACTAAAAAGTTTATAAACTTTTAAAAACAAAACAAAATAAATATGTATAAATATCTTCCATTACAATATATATATATATATATATATATATATATATGAATTTAAAAAAATAAAATAAAATATTTAGAAAGATCTATAAGAATTTATGTTTCACAAAGTGTGTATATATATTCTATTACTTAATTGAAGATTTGGAGTGCTAAAGACGTTTAATTTAGTTAAAAATTGTGCCAGAAAAAAATATAGAATTAGAATTGCAGTAGCAAAACAAAATGGTTAGAATAAAAAAAGCGTATTAAACGGTGACTAACACACTTATCAAAACATTTAAAACATATCTTTGAAATCTAAACGACAAATCGAAGTTTTTTACAAAAAAGTAAAAAATATAATTTTGCCAATGATTTGTTGATTGTAGTTAGAGTTAACTTGGGCAGTGTTGTAACTTTGAAGAGGCTTATGAAACAATTTAAATGTACATCTGGTCTAGGGGTTAATAAAGATAAGTCTAAAGTTTATTTAACTAGGGCAGTAAAGAGAAGCAAAACTATACTTTCTATTCTGGGAAGGACTTTCTATTTCTGACAAGGTTATTAAGATTAAAGATTGCAAACCTCTCATTGAGAAAGTGATTGCATCTACCACTACTTGGGCAGGGCTAAATCTTTCATTGGCTGGGAAAGTGGAGTTGGTGAGGGCAGTGATCACTCCTCTGGTACACTATTGGAATTTTGTTTTTTCTCTGCCTGCCAAAGTGATCAATACCATAGAAAGAAGGATAAGAAACTTCATTTGGGGGCATGAGGATAATGTGAGAAAGCTACATGGTTTAGGGTGAAAGAAAATTACTGCTCCTAAAGTTGAAGGTGGATTTGGTACTCGAAGATTAATGGATATGGACAAAGCTGCAAAGTGTTCTCTTGCCTGGGATTTCCTGATTTCAGAAGACAGGTTATGGGTGGCTTGGTTTAGAAATTGTTATGGTATAAATATAGTTTATTGGCAGGCTATGGTTCGTGATATTTATTCATCTACCTGGAATAACATTATTGCAATAAATGAGGTGATGTTGTTAGGATGCAGTTATAAAATTGGAGATGGCTTTTCCATAAAGCTGTTCTTAGATCTTTGGTGTGAAGGCTTTTTGTCCCAGAGAGTTAGTTATGGGATATTGAGAGTCTTGTATCCTGTGAAGGACACAGCCCTATGTTATTTAATTTCTAATAATGTTTGGGATGTGGATAAATTTACTGCTAATATTCAGGAGATGCTTCAGTTTTGCAATCAGTATAGTATTTTTGGAGGTTCAAACAAAGTGTTGTGGTAGAGGGCTAAGTTTACTTTCAAGGCTACGTGGGAGGTTTGTAGGGTTCCTAATCCAGAAGTTAATTGGTTTATTTTGTGTTGGAATGAGGGAAGACCTCGTTGGTCAGCGCACGCAGTGTTAACACTTCAGGAATGGATTTTAACACATACAAATCTTCAAAGAATGGGAGTTCGGTTAGCTTCTAGATGTGCCTTATGTTTGGTTAATATGGAGAGCACTGAGCATATGTTCTGTCTATGTGAAATTACAAAGCTGGTTTGATATGGTTTGGGGGAGATTCTGAATTGGGATATTACAGGTTGGTTATCACTTGAGGGATTCAAGATAGTTTTAGTACAGCAAGTGAAGATAAATTCTTTCAGGAACAAGTTGCTTCGAATGGTGTTTTCTGCCACTCTTTATTTCATTTGGAATGAAATGATTCATAGGTTACATGACGAGGGTTCTATAAATCATATAGTTTTAGTTAAACATATTATTTGGGATATTATGGATGTCTTGGGGGTATGCCTCCATGATATCATAGAATCTTGAATTCTTTTGATTTTTAGGATTTGTTTTGGTGTATCCCTTTATTTGTGGGATATTGCGAGGGTTCTTCTCATGTGTAATTGTAGTTATACTTGATAATTTTATAAAATTTCTGTCATTTAGGAAAGAAGAAAAAAAAAAAAACTACTAGCTCTAGGGATGATATGCAAAACACTACAAAATGTTTACTTTGCGGGAAATTGAATACACTAATTAAGTATTATATTCTAAATTGTTCAAACGTTTATTCTATGAAATCTGAATTGATTATCAAAAGTATGGTAAGTGTCGTGTTGTTGAAGTTGTTGGATTGTTTATCGTGTCTCTGACAACTAATCAATAACCCTTGATATTTTTACCATAAAAAAAAAAAAAAAAAAAAAAAAAAAAAAAAAAATATTGACAATCAAAGATTGATCAACCATCCCTACCCTAAACTATTATTAAAAGCTCTCCATGAATTGCTACAACCAATGTGCTTGGACAATCAAGCATTGATCAACCATCCCTACCCTAAAGTAGGACTATTAGTAGGAACTCTCCATGATTTGAAACAACCAATGTGCTTGGACCACTGGAAGTTCAGTGTTGCATTAGCAGCAGCCCTAGGGTACCTAGCCACTAACCTTCTGAACTTCTTCCAATCGCGAAGAACGGCCGCCAAATCCGTCACCTTCGCGCTAATACTCCGGCAGCAATTCGCGTGGACGGTTGTCACCGCGGTTATATCTCTACTATCTTTGCAAAAACCACTAAAATAGAGGGTGTCCAAGAACCTCACTTTGAGGCCTAATTGTCTTAGCACACCATCGTGTATCAATCTGGCCAAAACATCTTGCTCTTTCATCCCTGTAGAGTTGTCCTTCATGTCATACCATTTCTGAAACAACGAGATGGTCCTATTGTTTGATCTCACGTAGTAAAAACCAGTGTTGATGAAGTTGGCTTCCGACCATGCATCGCCGTTGAAGTCGTCCGTGCTCATCTGTATGTCCTCTGTTTCGTTCTTGCTTAGCCTTTCAAATGGATTCCTTAGCCACATTACATCAGTGTCCTGTCAACATAAATATAGACAAAAGTAATTATAGGATCCAAGGAAAATAATCTATTGATAAAGATTTGGATTTATCATGAATCTGTTTTATTTCAAAAGTTATTGACACCTATGTGTAGAAGTGTATTAAAAACTGAAATATACGAAAATGTACGAAGAATAAAGAATGTGTGTTATGTGTGAATGGCATTGGTTTTGAAAGAATTAAACAGAACCACATGACAAGTTTGGGTTCACCGACGTTCCAAAGGAACCATACAAAATCATGTGTTGACTTATTAGATTAATAATTGGTCCACAAATCCCAACAACCAAACATGATCACAAGAAAATAAATTGAACGGCACCTGCTATCACACACGTGACCTTTTCGGAAGAGTGCCAATTTAACATATATTTACTCCTAGTTTGTTATCAAGACCAAAAAATCTACAAAGCATTTAGAATCGTGCACGTGTCTTTTTGGGAGACAATCTAAGATTTGATATACAAATATCTCATCGCATGCTATCTGTGATCGCACAATAAGTTGGGTCTTTTTTTTTCTTTTCTTTTTTTTCAAAAAAAAAAAAAAAAAAAAAAAAGGGCAAGGAAGTCAGTGATTAGTGGTTGGATTAGGATGCGAAGCTCAGGAGGCTCGAAGCCTCGTGCTGCCATAACCACGGGTAGTAACCCACCGCTGGGGCAAGCTGGCATTCGCACACAGTAAGTTGGATCACCAAACGTTGCAGAGGGACGGTGTCACAGGTGATCGGGCATTGACTTCATGGACTCGTAGAGTTGGTGCGCTAACATGGTGACATGAACTACTTTCCATGAAGCATTTCCCACCACACACGTCCCTTTAGGAAGTTCATAATCCCACTTCCAACACATCTGAATAAAACCAAAAAAAAATTAGGAAACACACACACACACACACGTGACTTGCCTCTCCTAGTGGTTTACAACTATACAAGCTCTTTCTCAATCAATGTCTACGTCTTCGTAGTTCCCAAGTGTGAATAATGAAATCGGCTACATTAAGACTGTAATTTCTTATAATAAAAACAAAAAAGAAGAAGCAACAAAATTAAAATATTTTTAATTATAACCGACACTTTTCTCTAATGGTCTGGACATTATTGCCCAAAGACTTTACTTAATACGGTGTCAATTCTCAAGATAGTATGTTCGGAAGCATCGAATGATAATTTAAATTAAAAAAAAATTAAATTTAAATTAAAGATATGATATTATGTTTTATGAATAATATTATTTTAAATTTATTTTTTAGATAATGTTAGTGCCTCTAATAGATAGAGTCCTCAATATTTAAAAAAATAGAATCTATCTCTGAGTGTTTATCTCATTGTCGCATCATTTGCTAACAATAACTTCATTTGTGAATTTAAATTGAGAATATATAGTCAAAAGGCCATTTGATGAAGTAGATGGTATCCGTGTTGGTCTCACTCATCATTGGAATCAAAAACTCCATAAACTAAGCAAGAAATCTGTTAAAATAATAATTATTCCATAGAGGATACTTAATTTAAGAGAAAAGTGAAACTTGGGTGGAATTTTTTATTATTGTATTTTATATTCTTAAATTTATATTTTTTTTACATTTATACTTATAAAATTTTGAAACGTCTTTACTAAAATTATAAAAAAAAATCTATTTATATAAATTTATCTCCCTCGTATAAATTGCTAAATCCATCCTGCTTGAATATCATGATCATTCTATTAAAAATGTAATCTATCCAGTATTTGTTAATTATACATATGTACCGTGAAGATGAAGTTGTAGCCGCGATTGAGCACATCCAATAGAAACCGAGTTCTTCTCCACATCATCTTGATGAACTCATCTGACATGTAAAGCTTCTCTCCCGTGAAATCCACACCGTCCGTCACCAGCCTATAACAGTGCAACCCACGGAATATGCACCGATCGTACGCCGTCTGATCCACGGCCACCACCAACAGATGATCAAGCAATCCCCTCGTCTCTTCTCCTACCCAAAAACTCTCCAGAAAAAGATCCAACATCGTCATGTAAACGCCGCCGTTTTGTTCTTCCGCGTACGCTCTGTTCACTACAGCAATCACAACAGTCTTGTTGGACATCGATGCTTCCTCCAATACCACGTCAAGCTCATCTTTTGTCACACCCTGTAACTATAACCACAAAAAACTAATAATAAATACATTCAATCTTAATTACCTATATATATATTACGAAAAATGATTGTTAAACCAATTTTTCCAACCAAAGGGTTTTTTTCTCTTTCATACAGTAAATGAGATCCACTTTTGATTAAAAAAAAAAAAAAAGCATGGTTCATATTATATATATATAATATGTATGGAAGTATATACTTACAGTATCTGATTGTGAGGGGCATGGCTGGTTTCGAGTGAAGAAGAAAGAGTAGTTGGAGGAGGTGGAAGACCAGAAACAGAGATAAACAACGGCGGCGAAGAGGATGGAGAGAACGGCGATGTTGGTAAAGTTGTTCTTGTTGTAATCCATTTTTGATACTTTGATAATCTCTCTCGCTATACAGCAGGGAGAGATAAAATTGATGTAAGAACTATTTTGTAGAGAGAGAGTTTTAGAGAAACAGAGAGTTTTAGAGAGAGAGAGAGTAGGATGATCACGCAATTACCCTGAAGTTTGAGGCTGCTCCAGTATCACGGTGGAATTGTATACACGGCATGTTGTGGAAAATTTGAATGTTGGGTGTCTACCAAAGGTAAGTTGGAATAGTCTTTAAAAAAAATTCATATAATTTAAATTTTTTAAATTAGGATCCGAAGTGATTAAAAAACTAAATTCAACCAAGAAAAAATTATATATAATTAAAAAATAAATGAGTCTCAATGGTATCTGATACTCACAATACAAAAGCAGATAAAAAAAACAAAGGAATTTTTATCCAGAAAAAGATGTTGCTATTTTTAAATTTAAAGCATACCAATATTGTTAGGTAAAAATTAAAATTATGACTATGAAATAAATTAGATTGAACTTCTTCTTTGACGTGTTAATAAATATTCAACAGATTGCAATCGTCTATAATATTTATGTCCGACTTGTCAACAAAATCTCCATTTCCCTCTCTTTCATTACTAGCTTGTTGACAAAATCACACACACATTTATTGAGAAAATGGCCCCCCTAATGCTCAGTTAACCTGATAATACAAGTTACACCACCATCTAATAAGTCATCACCCTATATTACAAATTTCCAAAGGGCAAATTGTTTTTGAGCAGACTTGCCCTCGTCAACCATGGATATGTAATGGTTTGACATAATACCCATGTATAATGTCATCCAACGCAACTTTTTTTCCTTTTCATAAATAGTCTTTCTGTCTCAAATAAATATCTCTTTAAAATTTTTTTTTTCATAAATATTAAAAAATTCTTTTGAAAAAATGTCAACTCTTTTTTTTTTTTTTTCTTCATAAATACTCCATTTGTCACAAACTAAATGTCTCTTTTAAAAGGGAATATTTATGAAAAAAAAAAAAAAAAAAGAGTTGTGGTGAATGTGATTCACAATTTTTTAAAAGATACAATTATTTTGGAACAAAGAGAGTAATATTTTGGAACAAAGAGAGTAATATTTTTAATTTCTTTATAATTATATTTTTTTAAACACTTGTAATGATAATTTAACCATAATATCTTCTAATACAATATTACTATATTTGATGATAGTAACTTTATTAAAAAAAAAAAAAAAAGAAAAAGAAAAAAAAGAAGTGACATTGTCTTTGTAAAAAATAAATAAAAAAAGAAGAAAAAATCGTCTAAGGAAAAACATTTATTTAAAATATACCACACATACTCAAAAATGCAATTTTAAAAGTTCTAAATTTTAGCTTCATTTAAAAACTCTACTCCCTTAAAATTTATTACTACTAAAATTGCTTTTAATAGTTACCAAATGTACAACTAAATGCAATTTTTAAAAAATAAAATCGCTTTTAAACTAGTGAAAAACAATCCCAAACGAGACTCCTATGCACATTACTTATAAAAAAATTAACATGTATATTCTTGCGGGTTAATTCAATTGGTAAGGTTATTGGAAGTACACTTCTTTGTTGCTGGTTTGAGAGAGTGGGACATGAACTTCAATGATGTACATGATTTGCAAATGACTAGCACCGAAATTTGCGCACCATCCGAAAAGTGCATGAGTTATTAGGCCAATCTTGTACGTCAAATTTGAAAAAAATTAAAGATTGAAAATGTTTCAAATTTCACTGGTATAGCTCAATATTTTTCTAGTTATTCCCAAAATTAAAAGAAGATGGAATTTTTAAGTCATGAAGAAATCAATTAAGTCACACACACACACACACACACACATATATATATATATCGCCCCTCTTTTTTATTCATTTTCTACTAAAAGTGGTGCAGGCTATGTTTAATTGAGTGGCCATGACTCAGGTGAAGAGTTGTAAGAGAGAGTTGGGAGAGGCACATTGGAGAGGGTAATGAAAATTTGTCTGGTAGGTTAAAAGACGATATGGTATGATTTGAAATATATATTTTGATTGCCCATTAAACTTTTATTTTCTTAAGTGAAGACAAATTTTATAATTCCATAAATTTTATAATTCAAGGGATTTAAAGGAATTATCAGGAAGATTGTCGCGGTAAAAGGGTCTATAGAATAATGAAGGAAAACATTTAACCAAGAACTTTTTGTTTGGTAACCGCTTTTACCTTCTTTCATTTATTTATTTATTATTATTTTTTTTTTTGGGAGCAAAACAAAACACGAAAACGTGTTTAGTAATGTTTGTTACGATTTAAATAGTACCAATATATTTTTTTAAAAATAGACCAAAACCAAAATACCAAATTGGTATTTTTTTGTTGCTTCCGCACAATAATAAAAATACTATAGCCATGAATAAAAATAAAAATAAAAATAAAAAAACCTCTTAAATGACTTTTGTAACTATCTATTTCATTTTTCAAACTAACAACATTATTTTACTACACATGTTTTCATATTTTTGCTTCCAAAAATCTTACACGTGATTAATTAATAGAATTAGTTTGAAGTTGGGTAGAGAGAGACTAGGGAGATCAAGCAAAAAAAAAAAAAAAAAAAATCAAAGGTAAACTACATTAATTAAGAAACCCTGATTGTACCAAGCATGATCTGAAACCGGCCGGGAACTGAATTAGTGATCCTATCTGATCCATCGAAAGATTCAAAAGGGGCTCTGATTGCATTAAAGTCTTCAACAAGAATCCATGGACTGGTGTTGAAAAGCTGAGGGCGTTGAAATATATCTAACCACAAAGCTTGTCCATCTGCAACAGAGTTTTACACTTAATTATTATGACAAGTTAGTGAATAGCTTACATGTTGTCGTGACTAAGATGCAGATCATCAACATCATAATTCCAAATAATCCATAGTTTACCCAATAGAAAGAATTGGTAATTTTGAATTAGATTTCATGTTTTTGCTATTAATTTGCTTTTGGATGGTGTCCATAGAAATATTAACTATAGTTTCAATGATTGACATAATGTCAATACCATGCTTTCTAATAAGTTCATTTATTTCACAATATTTTGGATTGGCATAGAGACCCCAAATGTTCCTCCATACAATAGACGGATCGTTCAAGGGTGTGGGGGCAATTGCCCCCACTGAATTTTTTTTTTTAGTATTTTATTCTTATAATTTATTCATTTTTAGTAATATACGCATAAAAACATTACATTTTTTTTTTTTTTTGATAAAATATTACATTTGCCCCAATTAAAATTATTAAAAAAAAATGTACTATTACCTTCCAAAATTCATTTTTAACCCCACTTACCTTACATCCTGGCTCCGTCTTGCCCCTAGGGACCCTAAGTCCTTTGTTTTATTATTTTTCTTCTATTTACTCAAATAGATTGACGTACCCTGTGAAAGGTTAACAGGAAGGCTCTAAGTAATAGAGACACTGTCAGAGGCACTTAAGAGTAAGTGGTGTGGACACAAAATCTTATCTATCTATTTTTTAAAAAGTAGAGTGCCACGTAAGTAAAAACGTAATGACGTGGTACTCTATTTTTTGTTATCCATGTGTTCCACGGTGTGGAACCCAATTGTCTCATTATCTATTTATTATTTTTTTAATTTAATTTAAAAATTAAATAAGAAATTTGAATTTGAATTTGAATTTAATAATTTTTTGTTTTCTTCCCAATGGCTATATTCCAACGGCTATATTTTAATTTCTATATAAACCACTCATTCTATCTTCTTTCAATTATAAAGTCCACTTCTTTACACAATATTGCACAATATGATCATTGAAGACGAGGGCGAACACATTTTGCAATGGACACCTCTGACAAATGACCCAATATCCCTTTCACATTACGTTCGAAACCTATCAATGTTGGCGGCACACATTTCCTCTAGCCTAAGTAGGATTCGCAATAGATCAGATAATGCCGATCTTAGGAGAGATCTCATGGAACATTTGTGGATGAAATTTGGTGATGAAGATGCTTTAAATTTGTTGTAGTAGAATAAAATGTAATTTTCATATTGCTGATGAATAAAAAATATTATAAAAATTATTTATTTCGATTAGATTTGTTAAGAAATTTTTAAAAAATCCAATTAAAAAAAAAGAAAAAGAAAAAGAAAGAAAAAAAAAAAGAAAATTACATTAAAGAAAAAAAATTATTCATTGAAGCTGTTTTTTTTTTTTTTTTTTTTTTTCAGATTCTTTAAACAAAGAAAAAAAATTAATGAGAAGCTGCCCTTTGTTTTTTTTTTGGTCCAGCATCAAATTATGGAGAAGCTGCCTTTTTTTGTTTGGTCCAGCATCATTCTTTAAACAAAGAAAAACAATTATGGAGTATTCTCCATTGGCCGCTCCATCCGTAGACAATGGTATAAATAATGTTGGTAGGGCCCACAAAAAAGTCACGCCACTTCATTCTGCACACCGCCCCTCTCTCTCTCTGTCTCTAATGACACAATTTCACTCTAAAAATAGTTGCGCCCGGATGCTCTGAGGTGTAATTTCTAGCCTCTTCTGCATTCTCATCTTCAACTTGAACTTGAGTCTCATCACTTTTGGGGGTCCAGAGTTAAAGATAAACTCCAAAGAACTTCACTCAAACAGGATTTGAGGTGAGACAATTGTCATAATGAGAGACGTGCTCCCATTAATTTCTTGAGAAATAAAAGCTTGCCAAGAATATATCGATGACCATCTTCAAGAATACTGTTACAGTCCAAAAGATAGGAGAAGTATAAAGTTAAACAAACATTTTTCAGAGCTTGTGACCTCCAGCAACCCCATGTGAGACCACAACCTTACGGCAACGGCCTTGACAACAGCATATGGGAGCCTTTTATGAGTAAAATAATCCATCAGATAATTTTCAAGTTCCACATTATGAGGTGGCTCAAAGGTGAACTCAGTTGAATCACAGCTTGATTGGTAAACCATTATTGACCATTTCAATGGGATCCAGGTACAATGTGACAGAGTTGGTGGAGGGCGCGCAGGATGGTTGACGGGGTGAGAGAGAGTTGACAGGTAAGATATGGGTTGTGGGCAACTTTCAAAAGTTGGTACATTGGGAGAAGTAATCATGCTATTCCCATAAAATGATGATGAAGGGTGTACTTCCTCGGCAGAAAGTTACCCAATAAGGTAGGTGGTTGAAAATTAGGAAAAACATAATCTAAAATTTTAAGTACTTGCTTTTGGGGATGGTGATGTGAATGAACCATCGAACAAAGGCCTGTTGAATCATGAAAGACATGAGAAGTTGCAGAAAAATGGGAAAAAGTTAGTGATTTTCATCTGTTTGTCAGAGGTTTAGATGCATAATGCCTAAGCTGTGGATGGATATGTTGGACTATTGGTGAGCCATGATAAGGTATAGAAGCTGGGATGGGATGAGAAACCAGTTGCTTCTTAACATAGAATAATTCATCATCTGTATCTAATTAAAGCTCCTTCAAATGAAGAGGATTTGGAGTGGCTTGACGGTACAATCAGGGGCGGATGGATAAAAGGGGGTGAGAGAGATTGGAAGGGGGAGGGGGGGAGACTTCATGGCTGGTTCAGTCGATACACAATTTTCATCACGCAATTAATTAAACTCAAGTTTGAGGCTCCACTGATGTGATTGATAATGACCATTACTGTATGTTCTTATGATGGTCAAATTCAGGAAGTGAAAAAAAAAAAAAAACACCTAATTAAGGTGAAATTTTATGTGGTGTGTTGATCAAACAATGGAAGAGTATTCGATGGTAGGGTCTACTTGACTTTATTACGTGGGTTACGTTAAGAAACCAAGATGTTGGAACTTGGAATAGTCTTAAAAATTCTTTCATGTATTTTCTTAATTAGGCCATAAATGATTAAGAAACTAAATTGAACCTTAAATAAAATAAAAAGAAATAAATAAATATTCAATCTTAATTACCATCATATTATATGTGTGTGTGTGTGGGTGGGGGATAATTACCGAGTATAAAAGGTAACTAAATGGACGAGACTTCTTTCGGTGTGGAGTTTGAACGTCAATATAAGTAGTTTTATCTTTCCACAAAGAGGTTCATTTTGCATTCAGATCCATGACCTTTAGATTGCAGTGGACCACTTTACTTGTTTTCAAATTTGAATCTGTGACTTCTAGGTCATGTTAATGGATCAAGCTTAACTAGTATGATTGCTTAAAATTTGTCTACTCTAACTCGAGAAATTTGAATATTTTACCTATTGGTCCCTCTATATTATATATATACACATATTTTTTAGAACGAAGAACCATATATATATATATATATATTATATGCACAAATATATTTATGTAATGAAGTATACCTACATAATATGATTGTGGGCATGCTTGGTTTTGAGTTGAGAAAAAAACGTTGAGGCTAGGATGTGGAAGACCATAAATAGAGGTAAACAAAGACGGCAAAGAGGAGAGAGATAATGCCAATGTTGCAATAGTTGTTCTTGGTGTAATCCATGTTGGTGTTATGACTCTCTCTCTCTCTTTCCGGCTATACCGGGAGAGATAATTGATACAACTATTTTGAAGTTGGGTATAAAGAGTTTTAGAGAGAGAAAAAGAAAAAGTAGGGAGATCACGCAATTAATTAACCTGAAGTTTAAGGCTTCAGTAATATGATTCATAGGACTTAATGTCATTGTATGTTCATGTGAAGAAAGTCTACGATACTCTGAGTACGGTATCCCAGAGTTTTTTAATCGTTGGATTATTTACCAGTTGGATTCCATCACCACATTCAACGGTTATGAAACTAAGGGATATGGTACCCAGTGTATTCTGTATGTTTTTGTTCATATGAAAAAAGTCTACAATACCCTGTGGTATGGTACCCTAGAGTTTCTCCATTGAGTAATCTATCAGGTTTTTGTTTATACGAAGAAAGTTTACAATACCTCGGGAGTACAGTAATCCCAAGGTCTTTCAGTTGTTGGATTAACTATCAAGTGGGTCTCCCATCCAAATCAACGGCTAGAAAACCAAAGAATATGGTACTTCCGAGATATTTTAGATTTTTTCGTTCATATGAAAAAGTCTACAGTACCCCAGAGTTAGTACTCCGAAGGTCTCTTAACTGTTGGAAAACCAAGTAAGGTGGAATTTTACTTGGTATGTTGATCAGACAGTGGAATAATTCAACGGTGGGGGGTCCTACTTGAGGTTATCATATGGTTTACGTACAGAAACCGGAACTTGGAATAGTCTTTACAAATTCTTCCTTGTACTTTCTTAATTAAGCCGGAAATAATTAAGAAACTAAATTGAACAAAAAAATAAATAAATAAGGCAAATCAATAAAGTTGAATGTTATCTAAGAATTACAAATTTTTTAATAGAAAAAAAAAAGATAAAAAATTAATTTAGTTTTTACTTAGAAAAATATTTAATTTGTATTAATATGTAAGCAACATTATTATGTTTAGGGGGTATTATGACTATGGAATAAATTAGATTGACTCTCTTTAATCCCACTTATTTCTTTGACTTACATATCAAGTACTCAATATATTACATCAGCTTACCTACATCTTCTATAATATTTATGACTTGTCAACAAAATCTCTCTCTCTCATCATGACTTGTCCCCCAAATCTCTCATTTATGGACAAAAGATCCTAATAGAAATTTTATTTTTTTAAAGGAAGAATGACTTCACTTGCTAATCAATTTGCACTCCAAAATCCATATTTGTGACTCATATGATCATTTAAACTTCGATGTTTTTATACTTTAATGGGGATTGAACTCAAAAAAATTTAACAACTAGTTACTTAATTAGATGATACAACCATATAATATGTTTGACTTATCCATTAGGCTACATGTGCAGGTTAAAATTTTTTAATAACTAGTTACTTAATTTGACAAATACAACCAAATAAAAATTTATCACCCAATATTTAATATTTCTTAAAACACCTACGGCAGGCATGTATGTTCTTACGGGGTAGTTCGGTTGGTAAAAATTTTGAAGTTTACTTTTTATGTCACTGGCTTGAAACATGAAGTCTAAGCTTTAATGATGTACATATTTTGCAGGCTGTTGTAGGGATGGGCCTATGATATTGTGTGAAGGTGGGGGGTAAAAGTGAGTTTATTTATTTATTTATTTCGGGTGACAATATTAAAATTTCATAAATATGTCGTTTTAAAAAAAGAAAAAATTATTACTCCCTCCGTCCCTTATTAATAGTCCATTATTTGATTTTTTTCTGTCCCTTTTTAGTTGTCACATTTCAAAAATCAATACACTACTTTTTATTACATTCCCAATTTACCCCTAAAAAATTAAACTAATTAAAATTTCAAAATAAGTGAACCCCATTAAAAATACACCATAATCTTCTTTCACGTTACACAGTTATATTACACTTTTCCCCGCCAACATGAGAAACTCTAGCTAGATTGGTGATTGATAAAGCCAACTTCCCTTCTCAGCACCTGTTATCTCCAAACAACTAATCCGAGCCAAAAGTGATCCAACTGAAGTTGCTAATGGAGAAAATCCCTATAGCGGGCACTACGCAAGCTTCAAGCATCTAAACATAGTCAGAATCCAAATCGAGGTAAAAAGAACCCAGGTTATGTCATGTTTTAATGAGAGCTCAAGTGTGTATAAAAATACAAATAATCCTACAAAAGTTCCAACAGTGCACGACATAACCTTCTTCCGCTTAAAAAAGAGATCCCCACAAAAATCTATTTTTTATCCCCACAAAAACTACTACACAAACAATAAATTATAAAAAAAAAAACTCATATGGCTTACAAAAATGAGGATTATTGTTAGATAAAGAAGAGTGTTTTCAATTATTGTTAGATAAATAAGAATGTTTTCAACCAAATGGAACAAATATTTAGGAATATTATTAGCACTAGAGTACTTCCTTTAATCACATTAAATTTTGTTTCTTTTATTTTCTTATGGTAAGAAGAAAAACGCGCAATCAATTTTCAGCATAAATAAAGTAAAAAACTCCTTTAGAAAGAAATTCAGAACAGGGGATACAAGGCTCAGAATAAAATTCATGGTTGGCTCTTTCAGAGGCAATCAAACTGCCCTTAGCACAGGTGATCCCACATGAAGCTTCAATCATTGAACCTAACAGCCGCTTTTCCAACCATTTTGACAGGCAAAGCAAATTCATGGTAAGGAATTTCTCCTGTATTTTATGTTTAATAATAGAACACATTTCTCCTAATAAGAGATCAACACACAGATTCAGAGTTACTGTACATTTATCCAGTGAATCGATCAGAACCAGTAAATCACTGCATTGTGAGCCATACATAGATGAGAAAATAAGAATACAATCTTCTTAGCAGTTTTCACATAAGTTTTACTCCGTATTTCTTTTATGTGAAGAGTTTTCAGGTTTGTTCATTATAGGCTGCATCATTTTCATATGCATGAAAATAAAAATAACTGCACAATATTTTCTACTCCTTTACGTAAGTAACCCAAAATTTTCTTTTTAAAAATCAAAACATTTTCAGACAGATAGAACAGAGATTCTTTTTATACTCTTAACACCATTCTTTACAAAAAAAAATTTGTATGTACATACCCAAACTTCTCACACAAAAACTCATTTACGTAACCCTTTTATATAAAGGTCAGAGGGCAAAACAGAGCACCCATTTTCATTTATACTCTAACACCATTCTTTACAATTTTTTGTAAGTACATACCCAAACTTCTTACACAAAAATTGTTGGAAATATTACTAGTATATCATTCATTTACGTAACCCCTTCATAAAAATGTAAGAGAGTAAAACAGAGTACCCATTTTCATTTTTTGACCTGCACAAAATCCTGTCCGCAAACAATAAATTATGAACTGAGGCTAAAAAAACATAAAAATGATAAATTATGAATGGGAAACTCACATGGCTTACAAAATATTTGTATGTGGAATGAGAGACTTCCTTCACACCATTCTTGTGATACCCCCACATTTCCACGTGTAGGCTGGCCAGGCCCACACCCGAAAATGCGAGAATATCAAAATAATATAGTACTTAAACGAACACAGAATACAAGAGGAATAAAAAAAAAATGATTAAATCGCTGAATAGAATTCTATTAATAAAATAAAATCTCTTTTACAAAAATATTTCCATGAGTTTCAAATTCTGAAAATATTATACAACTCGGGAATCCCATAAGTTAAGGACCTCTAAACCAAAATCTTATAAACCACCAGTTTATACAAAACATTTAACAATAATTAACTATACTAATTAAAGGTAAACAAGATGAGTAGATGAATGACAGTCTCCCAGCTGCGGATCCTCAACCTTGAGACTGGAACTTCTAATAACCTGAAAAATAAATCGTGGGTTAGACCCACGAGCAAGTTCCCTCTACCAAGCCTCTGAAAACCAATAAATAAAGCATCTCTAACCAAAATCATCCTAATTAAAGTTTTAACCTTTAATATAAGTATATAAAAACTTTTATATAAAACGGTAATCCTATCAATTAATAGGTTCACTAATTTGATTAAACCATTCACCAACGATTAATTCTTAATCATCCCTAGACCAAAACCATCATTTATAAGTATTTAAATCACACAACTAGGCTTTGACAAATCATCCATGTCACCATCAGTAATATTTTGTTAACATGTATGAAATAATATACTATCCTGAAAATATTAGACTATTCTAATTTAAGAATATCTAATTAATCAAAATCCAACCTATACATGCAGTATCCATAGATGATATATTTTAATCATCTAACACATAGCAATAATTGAACCTTGGCAAATCAACCATGCCATTAAAAATATATTTATTTATATATTGACAATTCAACCATGCCTCCTTTAAGTATATTTATTTATACCTTTGGCAATTTAATCATGCCTCTTTTAAATATATTTATTTATACATGTGGCAATTCAACCATGCCTCCTCTAAGTATATATACTTATACTAATAACCTAGCAACTCATCCATGCTTCCGATGTATATATTTTTATTCATACAAATACCTAGGCAATATAATTACACCTATGACAACTCATCCATGTACAAATTGTAAGTTTAACAATAACTAATTTATACATAGATATCCCCTACTGATTATAAGCACATACTTAATTAAATAACCAGTCTATCCAAATATATCAAATAAGAAAGAATAATACTAATAATCTTAATTCACATACATATATATACACATATTTAATATAATATATATGTATATAATCATTCCCTAATAACCCTTGGTTATTTCAATCATATATATATATATATACATCCTTCCTTTCTTACTAATCATAACTTAATAAAATCCCTTTTATACACACATATAGGTAAATATATATATATACTTATATATACATATATACACATCCTTCCATAACAATATAATAAATTATTATATTTACTCAAAAAAAATGCTACTAATCCTCGTAGTAACACTCTATGGTTTTCAGAATACCAAGACACCTCCTCTAGTGGTTGTTTTCAACCCCAATAAGCTTAAAACAAATTCTGAAAATTCACCGGACCTCACAGGACCTTAATGGAACCCTAAACAGTATTTCACGCGCCCCCACGCGCCACCACAAGCTCCTAAACACATCCCACGCGCTTCCACACGCAACCACTAGCTGGCAGCTTCCTTCACGCGCTCCCACGCGCCTCTTACTTCTCTCTGACTGATGTGGCACACCTGCATTCGCTGGATGCATTCTTCTTTGTGCAGCGCGATGCACAGGATCGGCCGCCCTTCTTCAGCTAAATCTAACCGCCAGATCCGCATCTGTACCATCTTCCTATGAACTGTACCACGCTGAATCATCCCACACCCATCTACTTTAATCAACAGCCCAGATCAGCGATTGCAACCTTTCCCACGTATACGCTAACACTGGATTATTCGCTGGTCATCATGACCATCCCATGGTCTTTATTTGAGGCGCACTGAAGTTCTTTATACCGCATCACACCAGATCCCTCTCCCTATGATCAAACCGCATCTAAGGGTCAGATCCGCGGCACACCATAGTTCTTTGTACCGCGCCGCACTGGATCACACCCTCTTTTACAGATGCCGCCTCCAGTGTATACAGTGTATATATATATATATATAATAATAATAATAATAATACACATAAATAATTATATATATAATTTCTAAAATATCAGAAAAATATAAATAAAATCCAGAAAAATATAGAAAAAATTTCCAGAAATCCTAGAAAAATTCCAGAAATTATAATTAACCCTCTTGGTTCACAAATCAAACCTATACTTAATTTTAAACAATATGCACACCTATATACATAATTAAAATCCAACGAATCCACAAATTAAATATAATAATTTATGTTTTTTTTTTTTTTTTTCGATCTAACATGATTTCATTAATGATTTTAAACTAAATTCTGGCACCCAAGGTGATAAATTTATGGGTCCTAAGAGGAGAGTTAGAGACAACTTGCCTGAAGATTTCGAAACGAAATCGAAGCTTTAACCTTTGATTGTCTCTTCCAATTTCGGTATCCGCTTTCTCAGATCCGGCCTACTCCTTGTCCGTTCTCTCTTCTTCTTCCCTCTTTGTCTCTTTTATTTTTCTAACATGAAAACTTCTTAACCCTAAACCTTATGTGTATATTTATACACATTAAACCCTAAATCCTATTCCTAGTAGGATTACAAAATAAAATAATAAACTAATATTATTTAAATAATATAATATATATATATATATAAACATATATTATATTACTTATGCATATATATATCTCCCATAATTAACCATCGGTTAATTAAATCCTAAATCCTATATATATATATCCATAAACCTATATCCTTCTGTAACACTTATCAATTAATTATATTTATATATAATTAAATTAATAAAAATGATTATTTAAATAATCAAATACCCATTGGCCTTTATTAATTAACCCATCAAGGCTTGATCCAAACCCAAGACCATATCCTTTGGTCCAACATTCCTTAAGCCTAAACCAATTAATTTAAATAAATAAAATAATTAAATAAATACTTAAATTAAAATACTAATTACATAAAACTAATAAACAAATAAGAATTTACAACTAAGTCACATCATATCAATACGCCACAATTCAATCAATAATTAAAAACACACACATCAATCATCATATCAACTCAATAAATATATAATCACAAAATAAAATCTAACTAAAATGAGACAATTAATCTAAACACTCAATTAAATAAAATAAATCATTTAAAAATAAAATAAAATTCATTAATCCCAATTAATAAATCTTTTAAATTATCGGGGTATTACATTCTTCCCCCCTAACAAAAGGAATTCCGTCCTCGGAATTCACGAACCCATGACATGAAACTCTAGTTATTTAATCCAAATTTTCATTCTTTTTTTTTTTTTTTTTCGTGTGAAATTTATCCATCCACACCCATTCATACTTAGCAGACATATCTTGTAATTTATCAAGACTATGCTAAACTAATCCATACTTGTTGCATGTACGTGCAACGTGACCTCACCAACTGACATGCACTGGAATTATCCCTATTACTGTATTTTCTTGCATTAAAATACATAAAAACTCCTTTACACCGATGGTGCAAAATACATAGTTATATCCTTGCTAACTATAGGCTATTGCCTAACAATTTAAAACATAACTCGTTACATAGTGATGTGATAATCTCCTTTCCTTTCTAATCAACATTGCTTCCCCTATAGGATACAATTTGAGTAAAGACCCAAGTGTCCATATTATCTAGGACTCTTTTTTTTTTTTTTTTTTGCTGCATGTACTTGCTACAACGAATAGACCACCTTGTCATCTAAGTAGTGACGACCCCAATGGAAATAAACTTCCCTCACAACATGGATATTCCCACAATATTATTTGCAGAAATATCTCCCCTCTGCCACATTAATATGGAAAGTGACTGCACAACACTAATGATCTCTATTGATCACACCTAATAACGAACATACCAGATACTTTAGAAGTAATGATGGCTATTGCCACTATCATTCTTGTCTTCGATCTGAACATTCTATATTATGATACGCCTTACCTTGTAGTCTACATACCTTAATATTTGTATATCTCTAATTAGTTAATTCCATATATCTTTATATAATTGATAAATATAAGTACACACTAGAGACTCTCACTGGACCAAAACAGTCTCATCCGGATAGTGGGTATCTCATTCAAAACGCACCCAAAGGTGGTCACGAGTCCTCCTCCTACCAGGGCCCACACATCCATAAATCCAGCTACCCGTCTCAATCGGCAATATATGCCTCCATCCTATCCACTGATCCTGAGACTCAAGCTCATATCGTGGCACATATCTATACATATATAAAATCTATTATATATATAAACGATTGTCTCCCCACATACTAATTTAGCATATAATCCGGGCACCTACGCTCTTGCCTCCTCAAATACCTTCCAAATCGATGTCCTACCATTTATTGACAAGACTAAACGATTTATCTTTAGGATTCACTAACAGACCGAATATAGAATACAATGAATCCTAAACTTAAGCTCTACATAAATGAGTACACAACGCGGAAGTCACACAACGAAAGACACCCTATGGACACTTGAACCTGGAGTGCTCTGATACCAACTGTGATACCCCCACATTTTCACGTGTAGGCTGGCCAGGCCCACACCCGAAAATGCGAGAATATCAAAATAATATAGTACTTAAACGAACACAGAATACAAGAGGAATAAAAAAAAAAATGATTAAATCGCTGAATAGAATTCTATTAATAAAATAAAATCTCTTTTACAAAAATATTTCCATGAGTTTCAAATTCTGAAAATATTATACAACTCGGGAATCCCATAAGTTAAGGACCTCTAAACCAAAATCTTATAAACCACCAGTTTATACAAAACATTTAACAATAATTAACTATACTAATTAAAGGTAAACAAGATGAGTAGATGAATAACAGTCTCCCAGCTGCGGATCCTCAACCTTGAGACTGGAACTTCTAATAACCTGAAAAATAAATCGTGAGTTAGACCCACGAGCAAGTTCCCTCTACCAAGCCTCTGAAAACCAATAAATAAAGCATCTCTAACCAAAATCATCCTAATTAAAGTTTTAACCTTTAATATAAGTATATAAAAACTTTTATATAAAACGGTAATCCTATCAATTAATAGGTTCACTAATTTGATTAAACCATTCACCAACGATTAATTCTTAATCATCCCTAGACCAAAACCATCATTTATAAGTATTTAAATCACACAACTAGGCTTTGACAAATCATCCATGTCACCATCAGTAATATTTTGTTAACATGTATGAAATAATATACTATCCTGAAAATATTAGACTATTCTAATTTAAGAATATCTAATTAATCAAAATCCAACCTATACATGCAGTATCCATAGATGATATATTTTAATCATCTAACACATAGCAATAATTGAACCTTGGCAAATCAACCATGCCATTAAAAATATATTTATTTATATATTGACAATTCAACCATGCCTCCTTTAAGTATATTTATTTATACCTTTGGCAATTTAACCATGCCTCTTTTAAATATATTTATTTATACATGTGGCAATTCAACCATGCCTCCTCTAAGTATATATATTTATACTAATAACCTAGCAACTCATCCATGCTTCCGATGTATATATTTTTATTCATACAAATACCTAGGCAATATAATTACACCTATGACAACTCATCCATGTACAAATTGTAAGTTTAACAATAACTAATTTATACATAGATATCCCCTACTGATTATAAGCACATACTTAATTAAATAACCAGTCTATCCAAATATATCAAATAAGAAAGAATAATACTAATAATCTTAATTCACATACATATATATACACATATTTAATATAATATATATGTGTATAATCTTTCCCTAATAACCCTTGGTTATTTTAATCCTATATATATATATATACATCCTTCCTTCCTTACTAATCATAACTTAATAAAATCCCTTTTATACACACATATAGGTAAATATATATATACTTATATATACATATATACACATCCTTCCATAACAATATAATAAATTATTATATTTACTCAAAAAAAATGCTACTAATCCTCGTAGTAACACTCTATGGTTTTCAGAATACCAAGACACCTCCTCTAGTGGTTGTTTTCAACCCCAATAAGCTTAAAACAAATTCTGAAAATTCACCGGACCTCACAGGACCTTAATGGAACCCTAAACAGTATTTCACGCGCCCCCACGCGCCACCACAAGCTCCTAAACACATCCCACGCGCTTCCACGCGCAACCACTAGCTGGCAGCTTCCTTCACGCGCTCCCACGCGCCTCTTACTTCTCTCTGACTGATGTGGCACACCTGCATTCGCTGGATGCATTCTTCTTTGTGCAGCGCGATGCACAGGATCGGCCGCCCTTCTTCAGCTAAATCTAACCGCCAGATCCGCATGTGTACCATCTTCCTATGAACCGTACCACGCTGAATCATCCCACACCCATCTACTTTAATCAACAGCCCAGATCAGCGATTGCAACCTTTCCCACGTATACGCTAACACTGGATTATTCGCTGGTCATCATGACCATCCCATGGTCTTTATTTGAGGCGCACTGAAGTTCTTTATACCGCATCACACCAGATCTCTCTCCCTATGATCAAACCGCATCCAAGGGTCAGATCCGCGGCACACCATAGTTCTTTGTACCGCGCCGCACTGGATCACACCCTCTTTTACAGATGCCGCCTCCAGTGTATACAGTGTATATATATATATATATATATATATATATATATATATATAATAATACACATAAATAATTATATATATAATTTCTAAAATATCAAAAAAATATAAATAAAATCCAGAAAAATATAGAAAAAATTTCCAGAAATCCTAGAAAAATTCCAGAAATTATAATTAACCCTCTTGGTTCACAAATCAAACCTATACTTAATTTTAAACAATATGCACACCTATATACATAATTAAAATCCAACGAATCCACAAATTAAATATAATAATTTATGTTTTTTTTTTTTTTTTTTCGATCTAACATGATTTCATTAATGATTTTAAACTAAATTCTGGCACCCAAGGTGATAAATTTATGGGTCCTAAGAGGAGAGTTAGAGACAACTTGCCTGAAGATTTCGAAACGAAATCGAAGCTTTAACCTTTGATTGTCTCTTCCAATTTCGGTATCCGCTTTCTCAGATCCGGCCTACTCCTTGTCCGTTCTCTCTTCTTCTTCCCTCTTTGTCTCTTTTATTTTTCTAACATGAAAACTTCTTAACCCTAAACCTTATGTGTATATTTATACACATTAAACCCTAAATCCTATTCCTAGTAGGATTACAAAATAAAATAATAAACTAATATTATTTAAATAATATAATATATATATATATATATAAACATATATTATATTACTTATGCATATATATATCTCCCATAATTAACCATCGGTTAATTAAATCCTAAATCCTATATATATATATCCATAAACCTATATCCTTCTGTAACACTTATCAATTAATTATATTTATATATAATTAAATTAATAAAAATGATTATTTAAATAATCAAATACCCATTGGCCTTTATTAATTAACCCATCAAGGCTTGATCCAAGCCCAAGACCATATCCTTTGGTCCAACATTCCTTAAGCCCAAACCAATTAATCTAAATAAATAAAATAATTAAATAAATACTTAAATTAAAATACTAATTACATAAAACTAATAAACAAATAAGAATTTACAACTAAGTCACATCATATCAATACGCCACAATTCAATCAATAATTAAATACACACACATCAATCATCATATCAATTCAATAAATATATAATCACAAAATAAAATCTAACTAAAATGAGACAATTAATCTAAACACTCAATTAAATAAAATAAATCATTTAAAAATAAAATAAAATTCATTAATCCCAATTAATAAATCTTTTAAATTATCGGGGTATTACAATTCTTGTGATACCCCTAGATTTTAGAGCCACGGGTGATCAAGTCCGAGCACAGATTCGAGGGATACCAAATAATTAATATATAAATAAGCACAGAATACAAAAAATGAAATAGGAATAAAATAATACGGTGAAAATAATTCTAATTATAAAATCCTCAAAAGTTATAATTTAATAAAATCCAAACTTTCCATTAATTAACAACTCGGAAATCCATCTAATAGACCTCTAATAATATCCCAAACTGAAAAAAGAAACCCAACTGAAATAAAACAGAAAACTAAACATGGAAAGTAATCCTACGTCGTCGGAGGAATGAGTATCTGTGTCTGTTCTGCTCAACCAAACTCTAACCCTGGAATTGAAGAACACCTGAAAAATAAAAGAGTGGGTGAGGCCCACATGCAAGTCCTATCCTACTACGATCCATACAGAAACCCGATACGCAGATACATCCTAGATAGCTTAACAATAACTTAAATAGTCCATATATGTATAAATACACACTATAGAATGTTCACTAGTCCAATAACCCTGTCTCAGTCTGAGTAGAGATACCATGTAAATCGCACATAACGTGGTCATATATACCTAGACCTACCAGGGAACAACACCTATATCCAGTTATCCATCCTTGACGATATACGCACCATAACCATGGTCCTTAGACTTAAGCTCATACCATGGCACCATATCATAAATATATAAAGTCCGTATACTCCTAATACAAAATATCATCCATCTGGTAGAGTGACCTGATATATGTATAACAATCCATCCAGAAACCAAAGTAGGTCATTCAATTATTGTATTGACATGACACAAATATGAGTAGGACTTAACCTTTATGGTTAATCCATACCTCAATCCAGATTAGGTAGGACTTAGTATTTGAACTAATCCATCCCTAATATGCCACCGTTCCATACCAGTACATACAATCCTCCAATTAACATAATTGATATAACAGCACTAGGTATTCATCAATCATTCTCCAGAATATGCATCAATATAGATTAATACATAAATAACGATATTAGGCATTCATTACAGAACCTAAAAATCATGTCCCAGCTATTTAGATTGCTAAAATAAATCATAACATTTAAATCCTTCAAATCGTCCATAAATTGATACAATGAAGAGCAAGTTAAATATCAATTTAATCCAAACCAAGTATAGTTAATTGCAACTAATTCACTACACTTATAAATTTATTTAAATATGTTTAAATTGTATTAAATTATATTTACAAGAATCTCCAAGTTCCAGTATGTAAGTTGATTAATAACTAAAGTGCAACATGTAAGATTTTTCCCTAAGTTCACACTGTCCATTCCTTAATCCATTTATGAATTATTGTCTCTCTATATTTTTACATGTCTATGACAATCACATACATCATTTAAAGCAGTTTAAACAAAGTAGAATTACCATGTACAGTCCAAACAACGCCTTAAAAACAGTTGAAACATAATTCGGGGCGAGAGCAGGCTCTCACAAATTGAGAGCCTGCTCCATTAACATGGGAACTGGCTCTGTAGAGCTAGGAACCGGCTCCATTGATGAGGGAGCTGGCTCCCTCCTTTTGGGAGCCTACTCTCTCATTCCCTGCAGCTGTTCAGCGTTTCTGCTTCGTCTTTCTCGCCTCCGGCAATACCCAGGGCCTCTGTATTTCTTTTAAAACTTGTTCCAGTGTTTAATCAATGTCCCAGAACATTTATAAAGTATCGACATGCATCAATGATATCAATTAAACCAAGCTTAAACGCAAAGACAACATGAACCAATTAACAGAACTTTAAGAATTTGCAAACCAGTTTAATTCAACGAGATTAAATAAAGTTTAAACATGCATAAAAGATTTGTTTTAGTATTAATTAAACCCCTGGAGTCTACCTAGACATGCACAGAACACGGGTTTAGGAGAAAGAGTTAGAACAGAGACTTGCCTTTAGGTTTCCGTTCAAAACCTTAACCCGTCGTCTCTAGTAATTCCGGCGACCTTACTGCTTTCACCGACCATTGTTGCTCCTGGTTCAACCCATGAGCAAGCTCAATTTTCCCTCCGTAGTTCAGTCTTAGTCTAAGCCAAACCCTAGCCTTCCTCTCTATATTTCTCTCTGTCTCTCTGTATACGGGAACTGGGTTTACAAACCCTTGGCAAACATACTGTTCTTTATATAGGCTAATATAAAACCCTAGTCCACTTATAATTGGAGACAGAAAACCCTAATTAAATTCTAGTCGGCCATAACGTGAATAAAATAAAACAAAACCCTAAATTACAATTAACTCATTTAACTTATTACAACAATTACGTTAATGAAAGACAATACTAATAATACAATTAGTGTAATTACATAAAAACCAAAGTACAATTAAACAATTAATTAATCCAAATAAACACCATTAAATAAGACAAACAATTAATTAATTTAAATAAACACCATTATATAAAACAATTCATCAATTAATTCAAATCAACACGCAAATAAACAATTAAATAATTAAAATGCAATTAAAAAATTAATTAAATACCGGGACTATCCTTTTAAAATTAGAGGTATTACAATTCTTCAGACCTTCTGGGTATAAAACAAAAGTAAGTCTACACAAGTCCCAAGGTTGCACAATACATTCTCCCATATTTTAAAACCAAAGTTTTCTTCTTCTTAAAAAGAAAAATAGGGCACCCATCTTCATTTATTACACCACAAAAACCTGTAAAAAAAAATATAAATTTATATATATTGATATACTCACATTACAACAACAAACAACAAAATACTATATCAAGAGAAAAAAAACCTCACATTGCTGTCACAAAAGGATGATCAATGTCTTAGGTGACTTAGAGCATTTTCAACCTCATCATGTTCAATCATGCAGCCCTGCAATGTTAAAAAAACATTATCAAGAGTTTCTGTCGATAATTCATAGAAAGATTTTTCCACTGCATCCACCAACTTATCAACGGTAGTGGGAGCTTGTTGGTATTGAAGCAATTGGATTGCTCTAAAGTATCCAAGATCAAAAACTTTCAAATCTGGACTATAAGGAGGTTGGAAAGTTAACCGTATATCAAACTCATCTTTAGTCGTAGCTTCTAGGAATTCTGCATCCAATGGATCAACGTGTGGTTTTGTATTATCTTGTTGAATATAAATGGTTTCCATCATACCCCCACAAGGCCATTTAGCTCAAATCGCTGGTAGAACTTTCTCAATTAAATACGATCGAATTGTATCTTTAGTTATCGACGACATTGGTTTTGTCTCTAATGTACCAACCATGTGATTTTTGCTACTTCATTTGGCACGAATTTTGTAGATAAATGGAAAAATTCCAATCTTTCCAGAGAAAACTTCATGGCCAGAAGTATCAAATCTTGGCCTAGCAACTGCGACGAGAAACATAACCTTTGTAATGAACCTTTTACTTTTGCAGGTACGTACGGGTTCATTTTCTTCAGGAAGAAGATAATATTTCTCGGACTCTTTAGACATATAGAACCATTTTTCATCAATGTGAACATAATTAAGCATATTGCAGAAAGTTGGCCTGTCATGAAGACTACACTGCTCAAACATTGACAAACAAAACAACAACCTTGCTTTCTTATTCTCTTCAGTTAAAGATGGCTTCAAGGCATTTGAATGTGGTCTAATTAAGCCATCTTTAATTCTTCTATGTAACATAGATTTAGCAACTTGCATAGCAAATGATAAAGATTGAATGTTTGTACGTTGTTGGAGAGGAATTTTTGATACCTTATTGAGATCAACTAGCAACCGTTTGCGACCAACTCTGTTCCGCTATTTGCTGGAAACATCAATTACTAACCTATTTGAAAGATTTTCCACAAGCCGATACCAAATTCGACTAATAGTTCTGGCACAAACAGAAAACATTTTGGTTGTGGCACGTATGGTATGCCTTTTCAGTTTTTCGTTTTCACTTTGCATCAATAGAATTTCAGCAATTGCTTGACGTTCTTGGTTCGTTAGTTCTTTTTTTAATTTCGGCCAAATAGAGTTGTTCTATGTTTGAGTTTCCATTTTGAATGGAAACCTGAGAACAAATAAAGTTAAAGGAAGAAAGAAAACGTAGGTGTTAAAAGACAGAAAAATTTATAAAGATAAGAATGAGAAAGATAAAGAGTAAAATAAGGAGATGAACTCACCTAGTGTAATAGCAAATTTTTTTATAAAAATAAGAATGAGAAAGATAAAAAGTTAAAGAAAGAGATGAACTCACTTGGTGTAATAACACAATGACTGTGTAGATTTGGGTAAGTGACAGAACTATATTGGTAAAGAAGAGAGAGTTTGTTTTGAGTTGGAGTTTGTTATGAGTTTGAGGTAAAAAGAACTCTTAAAATTTTTAAATATACAGAGTACTGCATTTTGTTTCGGATTGACACTAAATTTTTGGAATGGCAGTAAATGAAAAAACAATTTTTTAGGGAAGGGCAAATTTGGAAATGCAGCTTTTGTCAATCTAATAAAATATAATAAAAATTATTGCCTTAAAAATTGTGAAACATGGAGTTGGACAATTATAAAGGGACAGAGGGAGTAATATATAATACTAAAAAGTCATGGAATGAAATTTGGAATCCCATGGTGTAGCTAGATTTTAGCATTTGAATAATTTGGACCATAACCAAAAGTTTTCTGGTCTAGTGGTATCTCCTCTACCTTCCAAAATAGATGATAATTGTTCAAATTTTTAAAGGGGTAAAGTGGGGGTATGAATGGTGTGCGTTTGAGTTTCTTGCCAATGAAAAAAATATAATAAATAAATAAATAAATTGGACTATCGAGCTACTTCATGCCCCTAATTCTCTTCAAACTTTATTTCACCAAAATTTGGCAAACAAAGAAATTTGATTTCATGCTAGATTTCAATTCAACATAGAGTTTGTAAAATTTAAAACCATTAGATCAAGAAAGATCACAAATATCATCCCTATGTTTCTCATTAGTTCTAGGCTTTTAGCTTTTTGTCTCGTCCTAGCATCCACCATTTTCCTCTTTCATTTTTAGGCTTAATTTTGAGAAAAGAAAAAATTACACTTAAATAAATTAGGAATCTTAAATAACAAATCAATCTATTTTAAAAGTTAATTTTCAATTTGGTTGAGTTAAGCAAAATAATTACACATGCATTGAAAATTATTGTTTAGATCCAAAATACACTCCAAACTCTTTTTTCCAAAATACCAAAATATCATTCCTAACTCAATGGTTCTTTCATTCAAGAAATTTTTTTAAAAAATAAGATTTTTGAGTTGACTTTCAACTTGGATGGCATTTTTACATGTATAAAACCAAAAATTATATAGAAAAATATTTTGTGGGCTTAACTTTAACTATATGTCGTAATCTATATTTGTTCAAACCTGCAAATGTCAATTTAGAAATATACAAATAATTTTGTGGAAATTAATTATATATATATATATATATATATATATATAGAATTTTTTTCTCGGTAAGTGGAAATTCATTATATACATATATAAAATTTCCTTTGAACATAACTTTAACCATGTCTCATAATTTATACTAATATAAACTTAGCAAATGTGAAAATTTTATGTGCAAAAAAAAAAATATATATATATATATATATACACACACGCACACACACACATACAGTATACACCCATAGGAGAGAGAGATCATGAAACTAAATGCTTGTACATCAACAACCAATTTATATATATATATATATATATATATATATATATATAAAGTGTAAATTGAGCCAAATGATGATCATCTCAAGGCATGCATCACATCAAAGACGATTTATTCTTTCCATGAAAGTGTTTAATTATATATATATATATTTTTGGAGACTACTCTTTAATTGCCCAATTTTTTATTATATTGATTATTATTATTATTATTATTGTTTGTATAAATTCTCATGTGTGTGTGTGTTTATATATATATATATATATATAAAGTTGCACCAGTATGATTCAAAGTTAACGGAAAGATTTTATTTTCCTAAATGTCTTAAGTAAATAAATTATATCAAGAATATTAAGAAATATTATTGTAATATATTTACTCTATTGTAATATATTTACTTTCCTTATTAGAGTTTATCAAATCTCACTAAAAGTGGGATTACGCCTTGTAAGCCTTAGAAATAGGATTGATTAAAATGTTGTATTGTCTATATATATCGTACTCTGTTATTGATAACATATACGAAAAGTTATTTAGCCAAATCTCCATTGTTCATCATTTAATCCTAAAAAGTCTATGGTTTATTTTCTTGAGATGATATCAGAGCATGTTCATAGGGCCTGATTACTTGAGTTTTTTCAAAACAACAAACCTACAAACACCATGGCAGGTCACAATCAAACACCACCAGAAAAATCCCTTTCCAAACATTCTAACACCAATAATTCTAGTATGGATCCATCAAACCCATACTTTGTTCATCATTCAGATCACCCCCATCACATGCTCGTTCCGACAAAATTAAATGGCGCCAGTTATCCATCATGGAGTAAATCCATGATCCATGCTCTCACAGCCAAGAACAAAATTGGCTTTGTCAATAAAACCATTGAGTCACCTTCAGAAACAGAACAACCAACAGAATATGCATTATGAAATCAATGCAACAGCATGATTTTATCATGGCTCACTCACTCAGTGGAACCTGATCTAGCCAAAGGGGTTATTCATGCCAAGACAGCCCATCAAGCGTGGGAAGATTTCAAAGATCAATTCTCACAGAAAAATGCACCAGCAATCTATCAGATCCAGAAATCCTTGGCCTCTCTCTCACAAGGCACCATGACAGTCTCAACTTATTTCACAAAACTCAAAGGCCTTTGGGACGAATTAGAGACATATCGACCTCTTCCCACCTGCAACCAGATGAAAGCACATAATGAACTGAGAGAAGAAGATCGAATGATGTAATTTCTCATGGGCCTCAATGACACCTACAACGTTGTTCGTACCAACATCCTAATGATGTCACTGTTGCCTAATGTACGCCAAGCCTACTCTCTCGTCATTCAAGATGAAACACAATGACAAATGACATCGGAATCAACTGAGAATTTTTCCATTGCTGCTGCAATTCAGATCTGACCAAACAACTTCTCAAATAATTCCAAAGATAAGCACTGTGAGCATTGCAATAGAGGAGGCCATACAATTGAAAATTGTCGGATTCTAAAATACCATTGCAAATATTGCGGTAAAAGAGGTCATACTGAGGAAAGGTGCAAGTTTAAAAATGGCACATGGGTTCCCAACAACACTGGTTTAACGACCCAAATCCTCATGGATCCAGATTATTAAACGGGTCCTTACCCGACCCAAAACATCCAAGGGTAAAACGGTCATTTCACGTCAAAATTAAATAACAAGGTCCAAAAGGGCAAATTGGTAATTTGCCATGAATCCATAAATTGAGACTCAAGGGTATCATAGTCCTTTACTTGTACCATATAATAAATAAAATAAGGTTCGGGGGGCAAAATAGTCATTTTGGGTGGTTAAAATGTAATTATTTCATTTTGGTGGGTCATAAAATAATTACGTGCAACATTACCTAGGGCCAAAATGAAATTATAAGAACTTAAAATTTGTAATTTCATATGTGACGTAAACCGGTCGACGTATATGCATCAAACGTCGACTGGTTTGGGTTAGGAACAGTGGTAATAACCACTGCCAAGATACCGGTCGACTGGTTTGGCATACCAGTAGACTGGTTCTGAACATGAGTTATAATGGATACCAGTCGACTGGTTTGGGATACCGGTCGACTGGTTTGGAACGTACGCCAAAATGACATTCTGCCAAGATACCGGTCGACATTTGGGAAATCACATGTCGACCGGTTCTGGGAAAATTGCACTCCCACTTTCCACTGTCCAGTGGTAACTCACTTACACCAACACTTGGTAATTAACCACCCCGCCACTACATTCACGTACAAAATTAAGATATACTTCAACATCAAATTGTAATAACAACCACCACGTTGGTAACCTAATTTACAACACGTTACTAAAATACACTAAACTGATTTTGAGTGAGTAATACTTAATTACATTTTCTCAAGGATCATTCATAAACTTAATTACATTCCCAAAACTATAATTACACATGAAATAGCTAAATACAAGATAGCAAAAATCATTTTCTAACAACTTTCAATTTTGAGGTGGATTAGCATCCGCCTGTTCTTTTCCAAGACCTGAAAAAAATAGTATATAGTAGGGTGAGCTATATGCTCAGTAGGTGACACTTAAGACACACATCTTGTGTCCTTGTGAATCCAATCAAAGCATAGGCCAATGGGAAATGGGGATCATGCAATGTAGGGTTAAAATAACTTCGATGTCAATTCCAAGTGTAAACAATGCAATGCAATGAAATGCAATGCATGATATGTCACTCCCCATTTTCATTTCTCAAAACCATACTTTCCAATTGTTAATACAGCCCGCCCTTTGGTAACCCCGCCGCGACAGGAGAGGAGGATTGGCTAGTGTCCCTGACCCTTGGTAACCCCGCGGCGTCATTATGGGGCCCAGCTAGCTCAACCACGCTAGGGCGACTCCCTAGTCCCCTTTAGTCTATATTAACCTCCGGCCCGTTAGTAACCCCGCAGCGACCGGGTTTATCAAAACCATTTCACAAAAACTCTTCTCCCAAATTTCCGTTTTCATTTCAAAAACTGATTTATCCCGTTTCATGTAACCCAATGGCATGTACATGTATATGTGTCTCAAGCTTACAATATTATGGCATGTAGAAGTTTTACATTTCATAATTACTTCACAACTAAACATATATCATATTCAACATCATCAATTGAGTCATCAACACATTAAACACAACAAAACTATCACCATAACATGCTTTTCACATAGAACAAATCATAATCAAAATCATAAATTTCTCTAGACATCAATTATACAACATTAAAACAATTAACTCTCAAATTAAGCATATTTATCACACAAAGGAGATATAACTCACAAGAAGGAAGTGGATTAAGGGCCCCTACCTCAAAAATGGACAAAACCCTTGAAATGGGTTCTCAAATTCGAACTTCAAGGGAAGGCTCAAAACTGAAATTGTTGGTATGGATGCGTAGAGCTCGTGGTGCTCTCCGTTTTGCCTCAAACGGTACTCCAAAACTCCAAAGATTGAATGAGTTATGAAGCTTCAAAGATTGCTTCAAAAGGAAAGGAAAAATGAAGGAGAAAGAGAGAGAAGAAGAAATGGACAGGGAGAGAGAAAAATGAGAAATAGAAATGGTCTCTAGACCATTTGGTGCTTAATGGTGGGTCCCACCACTTTGAATTTCTTTTATCTTTTTCTTTAATTTCAATTTACACCACATGCACATGTACAATGCACCACATACAAATACCACTTAATCCACATAATCTAAAATGCCTAAAATGCAAATGGACCCAACCATAATCCCGAACGACAACGTGAAAAGACAGAAATACCCCTTGTCTCCGCGAATTATTGGAAAATGAAAATGCTGAAAAATCAGAAACATCGCAACAGGAACCCAATGCAATCGACAGAGTCAATTACAGCAACAACAACGCGAGTCTCGAGGGAATACACGTAACTTCCTTCCTGCTGCTAATGCAATAGATTATTTCCAATCTGCACATAGGGCCTATTCACAAGACGTCATTACTCCAGCCCAATTCTCCAACCCGCTAGACTCTCCGAATGGTTTTTCGCAAACTAACAACAACAACTTCAACTCTTTCCAATCATTACATGGGCTTTCCGCAGAACAACTTCAACAACTTGCCCAAGCTGTATCTATGATGACTCCAAACCATGCTTCCGGTAATAGCAATGCTTATGCAAATGCTGTAGGTCTGTCTCTTTTTGCCTCAATTAATTCTATAGTCACTAAGCCTTGAATTTTGGATAGCGGAGCTACTGACCACATCACTTCTCCAAACACTTCAGACTCTCCCGCTCCATCCATTCCCCCAATGAGACAATCCATTCGTCCTAAACAACCTCCGGCATGGCATAGAGACTACATAATGTCATCTTAAGTCAATCATTCTACCTCAGCACCAAGTTCTTCATCAGGTACTCGATATCCTCTGTCACATTTTCTTTCCTACTCTCGTTTCTCTTCTGCCCATTGTACATTTTTAGCTAACATTACAGGTCACACCGAGCCTCAATCCTATGCTCAAGCTATCCTTGATCCACATTGGCAACAAGCCATGAATGCTGAATTAGAAGCATTAAAACAAAATAACACTTGGAGTTTGGTTCCTCTGCCTGTTGGTAAAAAGCCAATCGGCTGCAAATGGGTATATAAAATCAAATACAGATCTGATGGCACCATTGAGCGCTATAAGGCTTGTCTTGTTGCTAAGGGATATACTCAAGTTGAGGGCATTGATTATTTGGAAACTTTTTTTCCTACAGCTAAACTCACTACACTCCGTTGTCTTCTTACTGTTGCTGCTGCCAGACATTGGTTCATCCACCAATTAGACGTCCAAAATGTTTTTCTTCGTGGAAACTTGCAAGAAATAATGTACATGAAGCCTCCACCTGGTCTTCACCGACAGGGGGAGAATATTGTATGTCGGCTCAACAAGTCCCCCTATGGACTCAAACAAGCATCAAGAAACCGATTCTCCACTTTTTCAGATACCATTCAAAAAGCTGGTTATCAACAATCAAAGGCTGATTACTCTCTTTTCACCAAGGCTCAAGGTACTTCATTTACTGCAGTCCTTATCTATGTTGACGACATACTTCTCATAGGAAATGATTTTCAAGAAATGGAACGTCTCAAAAAATTTCTTCTCAAACGCTTTCCTATCAAAGATCTTGGAGATTTAAAATATTTTTTGGGCATTGAATTCTCTCGTTCCCAGAAAGGTATATTCATGTCTCAAAGAAAATACGCACTAGATATTTTGCAAGACTCGGGACTTCTAGGTGCACGCCCAAACAAGTTTCCAATGGAACAAAATTTGAAACTCACTCCCACAGATGGAGCATTACTGAATGATCCAACTAAATACAGAAGACTGGTTGGGAGACTGATTTATCTTACTGTCACAAGGCCTGACATAGTCTATCCCATTCGAACGTTGAGTCAATTCATCCATGAGCCTCGAAAACCTCATTGGGATGCTGCCATACGAATTCTCAAATACATCAAAGGTACTCCTGGTCAAGGTTTACTGTTTCCTTCCACCAACAGTCTTGCCTTGAAAGCTTTTTGTGATTCAGATTGGGGAGGATGTCGTGCCACAAGGAGGTCAGTTACAGGATATTGTGTTTTCCTTGGAAATTCATGGAAATCCAAGAAACAAGCAAATGTTTCTAGATCATCAGCAGAAGCCGAATATCGAGCTACGGCTAACACATGTTTAGAGCTAACTTGGCTGCGTTATTTATTACAGGATTTAAAAGTCCTACAGGTGGCTCCTATACCATTGTTCTGTGATAATCAGACAGCTTTGTACATTGCAGCAAATCCTGTTTTTCACGAGCGTACAAAGCACATTGAAATAGATTGTCACATAGTTCGAGAAAAACTACAAGCCGGAATGATTAGTCCTTCATATGTTCCTACGCACTTCCAGTTGGCAGATGTTTTTACAAAAGCCTTGGGGAAGGATCAATTTGTGACACTACACAACAAGTTGGGACTTCGTGATATTCACTCTCCAACTTGAGGAGGAGTATTAAGAAATATTATTTTAATATATTTACTCTATTGTAATATATTTACTTTCCTTATTAGAGTCTATCAAATCTCACTAAAAGTGGGATTACGGCTTGTAAGCCTTAGAAATAGGATTGATTAAAATGCTGTATTGTATATATATATCGTACTCTGTTATTGATAACACATACGAAAAGTTATTTACCCAAATCTCCATTGTTCATCATTTAATCCTAAAAAGTCTATGGTTTATTTTCTTGATAAATAAACTACTTGATTTAAGGGAAATAATTTACTACGTAGTATTTTGGAATAAGAGTTTGAAATGTATTTTGGACTTGAATAATAATTATTGATACATATGTAAAATTTTTACCTAATTCAACTAAAGTGAAAAATAAACTTTTAAAAAAGATGTTTGTATTATTTAAGACTCATAATTCTATGTAAATGTAGTTTTCCTTTCAATTTTCCGCATTTGAATTAGGGTTTGGGATTTAGTTATTATAAATTATATTATTTAAAACTCATAATTCAATGTAAATGTGATTTTTCCTTTAATTTTCCTCATTTGAATTAGGGTTTGGGATTTAGTTATTATAAATTAAAACAAACGAGCACATAATACTTAAAAAGGGCAGAGTTATTAGGCCAATCTTATTTAGTCAAAATTGAAAAGCATACAATAACGGATCGAAAATTTTTCAAATTTCACCAGCATGCGGGTAGAAAACTATAGTTCAATATTTTTCTAGTTAGTCCTAAATTTAAAGAAGATTAAATTTTATCAAGAAGAAAGACATTAAGTCATATATACATATAGCCACTCTTTTTATTCATAAAAGTTTTTCAAAAAAATTGTTGGGAAATAATTTATTTTTATTTATTTGAATAGCATGAAAATTACAATAAAATGACTTTACTTACCTAAATTGCTCTTATTACAGTACTATTATTTGGTAAAAGAAATTAAATTGTCCTTCATAATAATATTACCAATCATCTATTATTACTTCATCACGAAAGCTGTGGAGCAGAAAATTTTGACAAAAAAATAAAAAATAAAAATAATATTAAATAAATAAAAAGATGTGGAGCAGGAAAACATGGCACATGTGAGTAATCGCTTTAGTCATGAATCATGATGTTGCTTTGTAACCGAGAAAAAACCTAGCTGGAATGGATTGTAATTTGTAATCCTTACACACGATTTGATGTTGCCAACAATAATTTTACCTTGAGACGAAAGAACTAAGGAAAGAGGAAAGAAAGGAGGGATTGAATCTTGAACAAGAGCCATCCTCTTACCTAAATGATTTCTTGAAAGAAATAAAGAGTTAAATTATTATTTTTACTTTTTTTTATTTATTAAAAGAATATTTGCATGCCCATTTATCCTTTAATATAAATTCTCATCGTTCACTTAAAAAAGTAGAATAAATTTTTTCTAATTAGTTTATAACGTCTTTGAAGAGATAGATTAATTTGAAAAAGTGTTATTACTTTCATTTTATGTTTTACACTTTTACTTTATATATTTAAGAGCACATTAATAAAATAATAATAATTTTATTTTTTGACTTCTCTCACGTGATTCCATCAAACCAAACGAAATGAGAAATGAACGCAAACCCTTTCCCATAATTGCTTCAAAATATTTTGAACATATCTAAAACTTAAACGTTATATAACTTTTCTAGTTACTTCTTTTTCTTTTCCTTCCCTTCCTATTTTGCAGCCAACAGTCCAACTATTCCTTTCTCTTCTTCCCCTTCCTTCCGACTCAAACCAAACGCTACGTAAAAGATTAATAAGAAGAAAACAACAGAAAGGACAGAGAAGAGAAAAGGATCGCAGAGAAGCTCTTAAAATATCTCATGGAACCCTAGTTTTCTCCGTCTCTCTCCGAATCTACCCTCTAATCTGCATACTTTCTCGTTCTTCTCTGTAAATCTAGGTTTGTTCGTTTCGATCTCTCTTAAATCCTCATAGCCCTCCCACTTTCCCCCCAAAATATAGGGTTTTCCGTTGTTCTACTCATACAATGTTCTCTCAGAAGGTTTGACATCTCCAAAAAGAGCTATTGGTACCGAATTTGACGAGAGAGATATAGAGGATATGTATAGAGATCGAGGTGGTGGATCATCGAAGTCGGAGATCGTCGGTGGGCCGTTGGATCGGAAGCGAATCAACGATGCGTTAGATAAGCACCTGGAAAAGTCATCGCCGTCGACTTCGAGGGGTTTGAACAGCAACAAGAAGGAAAAAGAGAGAATATCCATCCCGTCCACCTCAACAGGTGGTGGTGTTGGCAAATTGCAGCAGCTTGATCATCGTGACAATCGGTCATCATCGACTCTCACCACCAAGAACAAATGCTCTGATGGTTAGTTTTGTTTTATTTAATTTATTTATTAATGGCTAACTGATGAATAATGTGTTCAACTTATATATATATGTGTGTGTGTGTTTGTTTTGGTGATTGATATGATCTGGTTCTGCTGTATGTGCGTGTGTATATTTATATGAATAATTGTGCATGTGTGAGCTCATAAATTTGTGATTTTTTTAGGTGTGTTTGCAAGCGGCTAGAAATATATTCTGGACTCAGATAAATAATTTGTTTGTTAGTTTGTTTTTCTTTTGTTTATTGGCCTTGTGGTACTTGATTTTTTTTTTTTTTTTGGTTTTAGGAATGTAGAAAGGAAGAAGGTAGTTAGATATGATAGTGCGATTGGGATATTAGAGTTGAAATGCCATTTTTCTAGATTATATGCATACCGAATCTCTACATGTGTGTGATGGGGTGTTAAAAGGCACTTCTAAAATTGAAGGTTAAGGTCCTATCATGGTCTATTATCTTAAAAATGATTGGGAAATGTGACGAGTCTTACTAAAGTGTGGGGGAATATGTGGATTTTTTTTGGGTAGGTAAGTCGTGTACACACCATATTGTCCCACAAGGGACTCGATCCCTCAACCTTGCATTTGTAAGGAGGGGATACCACATGGGCGAAGCCTTCGGTGGTGGATATAAGGATATTTTATTTGTACTGTATCTTGTTTGTTTGAAGTTGCTATAGACTGTTATGATTAATTTCTCCACCATCCACGTACCATGGTTTCTCTGTCATCAATTCATTGGTTCATCCGTAAGTTGACTAATATAGGCCCAGTGAATATATAAACTTCTTAACATGAAAGATTGGCTCATTTGCCTCATGTGAGTGGTTAAGCTTGGAATAGAATGTGCTTTCTTGCAGTATTAATGAGTGAACGAGGGAAATGCCAGCTACCTACAAAAAAGAGAAAGTAATATGGGGGGTTATGAAGATTTGAGTAATTTGGGATTATGAAGATTTGTGTGATAGCTTAAGAATGGAACAGTTGGAGTTGTTTCAACTAGGGGTGCAAATTGGGTTGGGTAACTCGAACCTAACCGAGCCCAGCCCTATTTTTTACGGACTTGGGCAATTATTTTTACAATTAGGGTTAGGCTTGGGTTGAAAAATCTCAACCCCGAATTTAATTAGGGTTGGGCTTGGTTTGAAGTGCTAGCAACTTGAGCCAAACCGAACCCGAATTCTAATATTATTTTCATATATATTTTTACTTTTAAATACATTATATATAATATTTAAATTATGATTACTTTTTTTCTTTTCAGTTTTTTTTTGTTAAATCTTAACTTATTGTGTGTTAACATTTAGGAGAATTAATTTTCTAAAAATTTGTTTGTAATTTATTAAAAATTTACAAAAAGTCTTTGAACTTCTTCTTATTTAAGAGTAATTTAATATAAAACTAATTCAAGATCATATTAAAATTTTGGTATAAAGATTAGCCATATGAGTAACCCAAATTAACTCGAAGTTTTAACCCGGAATCTAAGTCCGAGTTGCAAGCCGAATTTAAAAGTAGAAGGGTGGGTTGGGCTCGAGTTGAGTAGTTAATGTTGAGGATAGGGTTAGGGTTAGGGTTGGGCTTGGGTTTAACATTTCATATGGTGGGTTGGACTCAAGTTATACCTTAAATCTGCCCAACCCGCCCGAATTGCAGCCCTAGTTTTAACCATGCCATTGTGGTAATACTTATGCTAGGCATGGTAAGCTATCAAGATGAGTGTGGTCATTTTCTTGGTTGAGAATTGTACCCAAATTGTAAATAGTAATATAATTCATGCAATAAAAAAATTTAATCTTTAAATAGTTGCAATTATTTTCTTGTGCACATTATTAAGAGTGATAAGTTTCTTTTACAAAGTGCTGAAAGAAGTACTAATAGAAGTATCAGGTTGTTTGCATGGCGGGAACTGCCTTTATTATTTTTTTTGACAATAAAATTGTATTAGAAAACGTTCAAAAGGGGAACGCATCTCAAGAGATATACAAGGAACAAAACCAAAATAAAAGTCCTATGAACCCAAAAAGTCTACAATTTCATCTAAAGATATACAATTTCTCCCCGTCACCCAACTAAAAGGAGAACTAATAATAGAAAATTTCATTGGAGGATTCTTCCCCATCAAAAGATATTTTATTTCGCTCTTTCTAAATGCTGCACCAAACAAAAAGGGGGGTCACCCTCTAGCAGTCACGAGCGTGAGCCCCCACCCTCTGGCCCCTCCAAATGTCAATCAACTCCTTTGAAGACCGAGGCGTAACCCAATGAATGCCAAAAAGACCAAAAATAAGACTCCAGTAATCATAAGCCACAGGGCAATGCAAAAAAAGGTGATCCACAAGTTCTCCATCATTTTTACACATACAACACCAGTTGAATGTGATTCGTATTTCGTCTTCTCTTTCTCAAATTGTCCAGAGTCAGAATCTTGCCTCAAGTTGCAGTCAAAACAAAAAAGCCTCCCTAAGAGGGGCCTTCGAACGGCAAACCGTCTTCCACGGAAAATTTTAACCATGAAAATTGGCAAGGCAAAGGAACAAAGAAAGTACATCAAACCTCCCCTGAGGAGAGGGCATCCAAACCAAGGAATCAGACCTTCTACCGTCCACTTCCTGTCAATACATAAGATCCAACAGGGACATCATCAAGTTCCCAATCCTGAAAGGAATGCCGAAAACGCACATCCCACGTAAGTCTTCCGCTATCAAGCCGATAACAGTCCGCTACCATGGCATATCTATCCGCAGCAATCCTAAAAAGTCTTGGAAACAAACAAGACAATGGGCGATCACCACACCAAGAATCCTCCCAGAACCGAACATCCTTGCCCTCCCGAACTTTGAACCTAACATGCTTAGAGAGCTCATCCCATCCCTTTTGAATGAATTTCCACACTTCCATGCCAGCAACTGATCTAATCGGCCTGGAAGACGATCCCCCAAACAACACTAGATAACCCTCCTCCATAAACGATGTTTCTCACTACCAAATCAACATAACCACTTCCCAATGAATGCCCTATTAAAGGGGATCAGCCTCCTAATCCCAAGACCGTCCACCTGAAGATGCCTGCAAATATGCTCCCACCTGACAAGATGATACTTGAAATCCTCACCCTCACCCCAACCACCCTAGAGAAAATTCCGTTGGAGATTCTCCAGTCTTTCAGCAATAGTGCACGGGATCTGAAAGAGGGATAGGAAGTATGCTGGGAGACTAGACAAGGTGCTCTTCACAAGAGTGACCTTTCTACCCTTCAAAAGATATTGATTCTTCCATCCAGCCAATCTATTCTCGGTTCGAACCGCTGAATCACTTGATCCCAAACATTCACCCTCCTGGACGAAACACCCAAAGACAAACCCAGATAAACAATAGGAAAGGAACTCGTCATCCTAGAACCGCAGCAAGCGAAGTAACCTTCTGAACCTCCCCCACAGGGACAAGCACACTCTTACCCACATTAACTTTCAACCTGACACTGCCTGAAAACAGACCAACACACACCTTAAATATTTGAGTTGAGACACATCCGCATCACATAACCACAGAAACACGGCGGGAACTGCCCCATCAAATTCCAACTGCTCCTTGTCTATTGTATGCTTCAAATAGAGTGGTGCTCTTTTTCTTTTTCATCTGTAACAAGTAGAAATATATTCCTACTTATTGTTCGGACTTTTATTCTGAGCTTGTTTCGTCCAGTTGGCTGTAATGGATTCTCTTCAATTTACTTGATTTTTTCATTTACTTGTGGAGTGAACCTTGTGCCTTGTTTTTCTTCATTTGGAGTAACAAGTTATTTATTGTAGTTCATTAATACAAAGTTAAAATGCCTTTTATTTTAGGATATTTGAAATAGACAATGATAATGCTTTCAATCGCATTTACTTCATCAAGATTTATGATGGTTATGTTTGGTTCATATTGCAGAGGAATCTGAAACAGATAGTGAAGAGTCTGATGTTAGTGGTTCCGATGGGGATGACACGTCTTGGATTTCATGGTTTTGCAATTTGCGAGGAAATGAATTTTTCTGTGAAGTTGATGATGATTACATCCAAGATGATTTTAATCTTTGTGGGTTAAGCAGTCAAGTTCCGTATTATGATTATGCGTTGGATCTAATTCTGGATGTTGAGTCGTCACACAGTAAGCATTTTAGTTTGCTTCAGTTGATTTACTTTGAAGCTAAATGTCGATCTGGGAATCTCCTTTTGTTGATATGAATACTATGATTCTGTTTTTCATGATGAAGTTAAAGTATGTTACTTAGGGGAAGTTCTAGAAATTTCACAAAGAAATGTATTGCTTACAAGTTTGGTCACCAAGTCCCTCACATGGGTTCTTTGTGATTATTCAGATAAGTAAACGATGGTTGATTCTACATGGTTAACCAAAAAAAATAATGCCACCATTATCTATCCAGCCTTTTTAGAAAGGAAATGGATCCTCTCCAATATTTTCCCTCTCCAAGTATCTCCAAGGCTATATCTAACTCATACAAAAAACACCACATCACCATCTTGTTTGGATTAAAAATGATGGTGTGGCACATTTATGATAGTTAGATGGAGGCTTGGAGATGCCTGTAGAGAGATAATTGGAGAGGATCCAAATCCTTTTAGAAACTCGCTAATTTTTAATGTGAAGTATATGTTTAAGAATGTGAGTTAATGTCTAAGGGTAGCCACTTTGTACAAGTGTTAGGTCTGTTCCAAGTCCACTCCTTCCAGTTCCAGCACCCTTGTCTAACAACATTGGTAATGGCCTATGTATGTAAGAACTAATAACTAAACCTCTTAACATAAAAACAATAAAATCTGTGTCATCTCTTTATAATCTTTAGTCTTAAGACTCTTAATAAGTGCAAAGTGCCTAATGTTGATTTAATGCAACAATGAGAGGAAGACGTATAGTAGTCCCGTTCTCCTGTTCTCTACAGCAAATCTGTGTGATTTGGAAGGCTGAAGGTTCCCCCATAGTTGCTAAGAACCTGTTGAGAGGCACCACGTGGCTTGCCTCAAGACAATTCAAACCTAGAACACTTTGAAGCTTCAAAATCCAGAAAGCTTCTCCCTTAGTTTATGGCTGAACAAAGATGTCGTAAAGGTGTGCACGTACCTCAATGTTAGTTTATCGCCTTTTCATTAGTAACTTTCTCTAATGTCATGTTTTTTTTTTTTAATTTAATTTAATTTTATTTATATATATATATAATAATAATAATAACTATTCAATCATCTTTGCTCATAGTTATATTCCTGTTCAGTTTTTACTTTTTTTTAATGATAATATATTTTTACACATTTCAAATTTGAATTGAAAATGATGAAAAGGCTTTTACCATAAGGTTTGAGGTTTACCCAAGGCTTAGGTTTGCAAATTTCGTGTTAAAAACATAAGTCTGCAAGTTTGTTTTATTTTTAGATAGAATTTTGAATTAGTTAGAGTTAGTTGGTTACCTAATGTTCAAGGGTAGAATTGAAATTAAATGTTACAATGAAGGGCAAAAAGATAAACTTAACACTCATAAATGCACTCAACAATTAGGATTCATGCATTCATCAATTAGGGTTTCTTATTTTACTTGTTTGATTTTGAAAATTCCTTTTTGATATGCATAGAAGAGTTTTGGAATCTTGTCTAAATCAAAATCCAGATTATAATAGGATAGAGCACTTTAATTGATCGAGGGACCATTGGCTTTCGAGCAATGACAAAATAGAGTTTTCTTTTCAAATTCAATCAATAACTTTTAAATATTTTAGGATTGTATCATCTATATATGGACCTCTAGTGTTCAAAAAACCTATGCATGCTTTATCATATTCTCTATGGCAGCTTACAACTAAGTTTGCCAACCCACACAGACAGGGTGGGTTTTTTATTATTATTATTATTTTTTATTAAATTCCAAAAAGATAAGATGTCAAGGTATGAAAATGTGAAAACCTGGTCCTAAAAAAGGAAAGTTAAGGTGGGAAACTGGATGAGGATTCAGTTGTTTGACTTTATAAAATATGGGGTTTGGGTTTGTTGGGGGGGAGGGGAGATATATAGAAAAAGAGCAGGAAACACTGAAGACGAATTAGAGGAAGAACAAGAACTTTGATCCCTTATCTTTTCGGAACTTCCTAAAAAGCCCCCTCCCTGTATCTCTGTATGTCAGACTGCGTTTTGGTTATGTATTCTATATTATTATTATTATAATAAAAAATAAAATAAAAAAACGAGGAAATATTTTTTTGGTGTGTCTGACAAGTGCGAGACGTGTAGCATGTTTGTAGCCATCACGTGTCAGACATTGTTGTGGACCTTTTGGGGCAAGTTTGTCTTCTTGATGTCTTTTTAGGCCTCTGCTGTCTTGGATTTTGAGGTATGTCTTACGAGTTTTCTCATGAGTGATTGAGTTGTTATATTTTCTTCTCGCATAAGGCATCTCTTTTGGGCTTAGAGGCTGCTGCCACGAGGTGCAACTTGAATTCAATTATGAAAGACCTCTATTGGACATACGATTCCTGCCTTTTGAAACCTATTGGAATTGCCATGCCATTTTGAAGCAGATATCCTAACTCTTTTGCAAAGCTCTTGGTTCTCAGAAGATGCCTCAACTCATCAATGCCCCCTGGAAGCTTCTATGTTAATGTTGGTGTTTTGGGTCTTTGCTGATCAAAATTTCATCTCAAAATGCAAGGAATATTTTTTTAAACTGCTACTTACAAAAAAGTATATATATTTTTAAACTGCTCTAAGCAGTGAGATATTAGTTGAAATGTGCACGTTTTTGTATAATGTGCAGATAGACAACTGACAAACCGTTCCATGTTACAGAACTAAAATCACTAAAAGCAAGAATATGAATGGATTTATTCTTGTTCATGATTCTGTCGCATTTCCAAATGGTTTTGCTATGGAAAAATCTTGTTTTGATTCAGTTATCCATCTTTTTGTCTACTCATTTCTGGGTTATTTGAATTGCTGGATTGCACCTGTGTGTGTGTGTGTTTCTGTGCATTGAATTCCTTTAGCATGAACATGTGCAGGTGATATGTTCACTGAAGAACAAAATGAATTGGTTGAATCAGCGGCAGAAATGCTGTATGGTTTGATTCATGTCCGATATATATTGACTGGCAAGGGAATGGCGGCAATGGTGAGGTTATTAGTTAGATTACTTTTATGTCTTCTCTTTCTGTTCACTACCTATATCATGTTGTATTGGTTAAATATTGCTGTGGAAACTTCTGCAGTTAGAGAAGTACAAAAACTACGATTTTGGGAGATGCCCCAGAGTTTACTGTTGTGGACAACCCTGTCTTCCGGTTGGTCAATCAGATATTCCACGGTCTAGTACCGTAAAGATTTACTGTCCCAAATGCGAAGATATTTACTACCCTCGATCTAAGTATCAAGGCAGTATCCTTGCGTTTCATCAATCTTATTTTGCTTTTTGCCTTCGTATATCTTTGTGTATGCTTCAAGATTACATTGTTGTCTGTAGATAAAATTTTCAGCTTCATATGTTTCTGAGTTTCACCATTTGATGGTATATCCTCACGTGGAAATTAAAATTTTGAACTGGAACTTATACTCTTCTTGTCATGCATAACTTAAGTTATTAAGTGGTTCTGTCTGCATGGTTTTCCTGACTCGTATCACGTACATGCGATCTTAGGCTTCTATTTTTCCGAAGTTAGATTTATGAATTTTATATAATTGTGTTACTTAGTGCTGCTGCAGCTATCAACACTACTATTCTTGCATATTACATTGATGATGCTATTGTTGAGGTTCCCGTGAAGTGGTTGGATTTTGTGTTGATCCTTTTGTTGAACAGCTTTAGCTTCATGGGAAATCTTGTCTATATAATCTGCATATGTGAACTTAAAAAGTAAAAGTGGGCACTTATTAAAAAAAAAAAAAAAAAAGTGAAGTTAAAAGTGGGATATATAATAACTGTGTTGACGATGAGATTGTGGCTTTGTTCATAGTTTTGGCTGATGCATGGGGATTCACCATTTGGTAGGTCCATTTCCTTTACTGCTTCAATATATGTAATTTACTGCTCTATAATGACTGTTCTCCTTGACATTGACAAGATATTGATGGAGCTTATTTCGGAACCACATTTCCTCACCTGTTCCTGATGACTTATGGTCACCTCAAACAACAGAAAGCAACGCAGAGCTATGTTCCAAGAGTATTTGGCTTCAAGCTCCACAAGCCATGACACAAAAGTTCCTTGCTGCAACATGTGGACTCACTCTCAACTGCTTAGAAATGGTGGTTCTTTGTTGCTTCTGTTGATGTAGAAGTGGTAATAACAAGTGAGGTAAAGTGCAGCAGTTCAGAAAATACGAATTTGATTAATTGATGAAAAATCAATTGTAGCTCATCCATGAATCTAACTTATCCTTATAATTTATCCATGAATTTAATGAGCCCTTGTAAGCTTATTTCTTTTTCCCTGAGTTCAGAAAAAATTGAAGTATGTTTTTGCAGTTATTGGTCTCTCTTCATTTCCTTTTCGTAATCAAGTACTCACTTGCTTTCATTGTTATTGGAGGTAGCCTTTAGATTCCGGGCAGGGTTGCCTCCCCTGTCCTGTCCATAGAGCTTTGAGTCTCTATATGTAATCTTGTGAAGCCATTAATTTTTGAAAACAGTAAATATTACTGCTGGTGAATAGAAATATCATGATAAGAAAAACATATGTGCCTCTCTTATTTTTGCCTATATAGCTTTATATCATGTAATTGTACAGATATTTTACCTTCAGCCAAGCTCTTATCCTGGCACATCTGGTGGATGTTCCTCGAATGACACCGTCATTGATACATCCACCATGCACGAAACACCATCCTTTTGGTTCTGTTAGCACGTATGGAAGCAATTCACCGTAGATTGAAGAAGTAACTTACTCTTTTTTCACCGGTCTTTTGGTTCTGTTGGACGTATGCAAGCAATTCAGGTTATTCTGATTTGCAATATAGAATTGTGTTTAAACTCTGCATTTTTAACACGTTAAAATCGATTGTTTAATGATGGACAGATTTGATTATATCATGTCCGCGGTGCTGAATGTTCAATACCTAATTTTTTGTTTCGAAACTTGCCTGCCATATAGAGAATGAAAAGTTAAGGATGAGACAGGAATGAAGTGGAATGTATAAAGGCTGAATTTTTAAGTACGTTTTAAAAGTTAATTGTATATTCGAAATTTTAATTTTTTATTTATTTATTTTTTTTTCGAAATTATTTCAGTTTCAAGTATTTTTGTGTTAAGTATATATATATATTCTCTAAGTAATATGAATTTCTGCATGAACCCAGTATGGCTCAAGTTTATGAACTAATAATCTTCACACTGTAATTTCCCAAAGGATGTGATAAACGCACTCCATATGCTTCAACACTTCAATTGATTTTTGTAAGAGTGAAGTCACATGATTTCTTTGTGACTTTTTATTTTTTATTCATTTGTTGAATTTAAAATGTTCAGAAGTCTCCTCCTTTACGAATAATAATTTCATTTCATATTTAATAGAATTATCTTTTAAGCAATATTTAAATTGAATTATTAATGACATACTTAATTGGATGATGAGTTCTAATTAATTCACAGAATCGGATTGAGTCATCATTAAATACCTAAAGTCAAACCAACTTCCATCATCCTTTGTCTGGTTTTGCAATATGCTAAAATCTATATATCTTGTATCATGCATATGTAGTAGTGAGAGAGACAGACCAATCCATACTCTCAAATCAACCAAATTTTCATGGACGTCAAATCAACCAAATTTTCATGGACGGTCTAAATTAATTACTTCAAAGTAAATCAAATTCTACATGGATCATCAGTTGATAATCACTTTGGCTGTCATAACCCACTATGACAAGTGGATTCAATATTCTTGTAACAAATTACTCCATCCCTTTCATATCCTTCCTTTTTTTTTTTATTTCCCTCCCTTTCCCCTTCTCCTTTCCATCTTCTTTCTTTGTTTTCAATGAATCAGTTGAGTTTTTGAATTTTGAAAGGTAGGTTAGCTACATAAGGCAACAGTGACTTTGGCTCTTTTCAGTTGCAATCTTTATCATTAGTGGCATTTCTAAAGTGATTCTACTGAAAATTATTGATCTTGATCTTTTACCTGCTTTTCTTCTATTTGCCTTGTAAATTTCCTAATCTTTTGGGATTATTAACACGTTCAACCTCTGATTAGAAGCTTTGTATACGTATATTTTTATAAAAAGTGAATTCGTATTTTCCTTATTTATATCATAATAAAATGCTTAGTATTTTGATTTCTTTTAAATATTTTCTTCACAAGATTAAGGATTATTATTATCTTCTTCTTCTTCTTCTTAATTATCCGATGATTAGAAGCTAAACACTTTTCTTTTCCTTTATAACTTTAAGATGATTGTTTGGAAAAAATAGTAGGACCACCCTTTGAAAGTGGAATTGTTTTTGGGCATCTTTTAGGTTATTCTAGTGCAAAGTCCACAAAATCGTGATTTAATTTTCGAATATATTAATATCTTTATTGGTGGGTTATGATTAATTAATGCCAGACCTGTTTAAAATTAACAAAACAAAATTAGTAGTAGCTAATAAAAGTGTAATTTGTTAATTAGGTAGGGTTTTCTGAACCATCTGATCAAGTTGCATAAGAGTACTTGAGATAAAAAGTAACGAACAAGATTTTGCTTGAAATTAAAAGTAATATTAGTGAGAAAATAAAAGAAAGCAAAATTAGATGATTTTGGCATATACTCTCTCAAAACTAAGAAATTTCCGAAATTATAAATTCAAACACATTCTAGATCTTTATGTCTATATCTCATTCTAGATCTTTATGTCTATATCTTTTGTCACTAAATTTTTTTTTTTTACAATGTCGCTAGAATAGTTTTATAGAAATTGGTACAGTAGAGTTTTGTAAATTTTATAAATATCTACAATATTTGAAGGTCTTAATAGACTGTAGATATTAACCATTGTTGTATTGAATCCTAACCATTAATGAGTTGAGTGTGCCTATATAAAGGGTAAGTGTCTTATTTGGAGCTATGAAGTTATAAGAATGAAGATCTTCATGTCTGACACCTCTGTTATAGTAAAGCGTGACAAAATTAAAATGTGTTTAAAATGTGTTTTCAGTCCATTGCAAAATTTATGAGGGTGAATAATAGATAGCGGTCATTGAATTTCTCTTACACAAGTTTATTGGGCATGTGAACATATTGGATAGGATTTAGAATAAGATTCAATTTGGATATTATGTTAATGGCTCTCAATAGGTTGCGCCACTGAAATTATAAATTTAATAAAAATTAGTTATTATTTAGAGGTTGTGCCGGTGTTGAGTTCCTTTTTAGTTTACTCGGAAGAAAAAATATATATATATAAAATTCACTAACACCAACTACTTACTTGCTGGATCCTAAAAAATCATTAAGTTTATCGAGATAATAAATAGATATGAGACTTTTTATGATTACTATTTTGTTTGAATATTATTCAAAATTGTTATTCTTTTGAATTCGATTCATCTTACTAGGTTTTTTTTTTTTTTTTTTTTTTTTCTTTTTCACCAAGTATTATCTAAAGTTACGAACATGCCACGTGTGGTGCAACTTCACCAGCAGCATTTGTGCAACTAGTTACACAATTAACAAGAGTAAGTAATGAGAGAAAAATCAGTTGGCATGAAAGATAAGACTGAGAAATAAATATGTCAACTAAAGGTAACACCGGATGAATTAATTAGTTACAAACAACTTTAATAAATTAAATATAATATAAAAATTAGAAATAAATTCTAGACAATGGATGTTACAAAAAGTGGTGAAATTTGAGTGAAGTTGATTAGGTTGAGGCAACCAAATTTTACTAAAATGTGAAAAAAAAAAAAATTAAATTAAATTAAATTTTAAAAGTTTTTTGTATATATATATTTTTTGGATGGGGGAAGAAAATTTTTTATATAACAATTATTAGGTCATATAAAATTTTATATAGGTCTATTATTACGAATTGGGAAACATCTATTATCTTGTATGGGATAAAGTACTGAGTTTTAAAATAGTAGAGACAAAAATGTTAAAATGAATGAAAAAAAATGAGAAAGAAATTAGGTCTGATAAGTAGTAGACTTACATGATATGGACAAGATGAAAGATTAATTTGCATAGAAGTTAGGAGACACAATTACAGAGAGGCATAATTTAAAAGTAAATGATAATAATTTGAATATGATAGATATAAATGATAATAATTTAAAAGTAAGGAATTCTGGTTACTTTTACGAACATGCCCCTCACTTCTGAAACCTGCGCCACGTGTCCATCAGGATATTGACACGTGGGAATACCTTATTAGTTAGCTTGATCTGTTTTTGCATGACTACCCTTTTGAACTAATCGTTTGTATTTGCAAAAACTAAAAGCAAAAGTTAAACTATTACTAATTTGTAAGCATGTGGTTCCGGACAAGTTAAGTTTGAAGCATATGAAGAGAACAACCGAGCGATTGAATCAAAGAAGTTAGCGTCAATTCAGTAAAATGCCCTTAGATTATATTAAAATTACAAGAATGTCTGTCTTTGACTAATGATATATGTATGCTCTAATTAGTCTAATTCTTGCTTTCATGTAAAATATAAAAATTAAAAGAATAGAATAGAAGAAGAAGAAATAAATATAGAAATATTATATATTCAATCTGTTACATTTACCTTAGATAGTCCATTAAAAGCCAAAAAAGTCAAAACTCTTGATTTTTTTAAAAAGACGATTTTTGCACTTCACTTTTCTTCCATTGCACTTCATTTACTATTTTTTTCTTAAAGGAAATGACAAAAAGGTGAATTTAATGCATAATCCTTTAATTTATAATGTCAAAACTACCTTTTATATAACTCTTTTTTTTTTTCTTTTTTCTTTTTTACTATTTTTTTTTTCCTTTCTATTTGTTTTTTCCTCTCAAATAAAATAATTTATTCCATACTAATAATTTTATTTTTGGCACTCGAAAGAGATATATATATATATATATATATATATATATTTTTGGGGTTCTGTCAAAATAAATAATTTATTCGATAAAAATAACTTCTTTTTTTTTTGTCTTATGAAAAGAGATTATTTTTTCAATAGAGATAAAAAAATTTTAATCCTCTTCTTTTCATACTTTTTTTTTTGGATGTGGACAAAATAGATAAATTTTTCAATAAATATATATTTTTGGACGGGATTTTTCATGTCAAGACAGATAATTTCGGATTAGTACTCATTATTTGTATGGATTAGTTATTTCTTTAACCTATAAACTGTGAAACAAATCAGTCTTAATGGCTCCACTGTTTTGAACCATTAATTTATAGAATCAAACTGAATTGCTAATTCATAATTGAGTGTTCATCATATTGGCCGTTTAAATGTGCACTATGTATTACAATTCAATGATATTCAAAAACAATAAATTTCCTTGACATAATAATAACTCGTAATAAATGCAAAAGAATTTTCTTTTTAGATGATGATCAATAATATTAGAGAAGCTATTTGCACTCTACTTTTCAACGTTTGCACTACAATCTGAAATGAAATAGCAATTATAACCCTAACTTTACAAGTAAATAATTATTACTTTTTAAATAATAAAACTGTCCTCTTAAATTTATTCTTCTTATCTCTAATCTTTATTATTTTAGGTCTTTTTTGACAAGACAAAAAATAAATTGAATATTTTTTTTTTTTACAGGACCAAGAAATAAAAATTTATGTTGAATAAATTGACTCTTTTGACCGGACCAAAAAAATAAAAAAGTAACCATTAAAAAAATTATCTCTTTTGACATGATAAAAAAAACCCCAAAAAAAAAAAATATATTGAAGAAATTATATTTTTTGTCAACATCCCCAAAAGAAAAAAAAAAAGTATGAAAAGAATAGGATTATATATATATATTTTTTTATCTAAATTGAATATATTATCTCTTTTTATAAGACCCAAAAAAAAAAAAAAAAAAAAGTTATTTGACAGGACCCATAAAAAATTATCCAAAAAAAAAAAAAAGGTTACCTCTTTTGACTGAAAAAAAGTTAACTTTGTTGAATAATATCCTTTCAATTGTAATAAAAAAAAATAAAAAAAATCATTATGGAATAAATTATTTCTTTTGACGGTCAAAAATTAAATTATTAATATGGAATAAATTACTTTCTTTCAAATGACCTCCGGAAAAAACAAATAGAAAGGAAAAAAAAAAATTGTAAATAAAGTAAAGAAGGTAAAAAAATATTAAAATTGTTTAAGGATAGTTATGACATTATAAATTTAGGAATAATGTATTAATGAATTCAATGACCTTCTTGTCATTTGCTTTAAAAGAAAAAAGTAAATATAGTGCAATTGGAAAAAAATAGAGTACCAATATTGTCTCCCAATTAATTCCATTTTACATGAGTCATATGTCCAATCCTGATAGTGTGCTTCTAGCTTCTAGAAGAATCTCTATGCCATTAGGGTAGAGTTCACACTATTTTTCTAAGGTGGAATTGGAATTAGAATTCTCTCCTATTTGTAAAAGTGCTAAATGTTACAATTTGATATAATATGTTGGGTGAGTGTTCTATTTTCAAAATAAATATATTGTATGAGCATTGCATCCTCAATTTTAAGTGAATTGAAGAGGATCCAAATCTCTCAAACAAAATTATTTTTGAATTTAGAGAGGTCAAACTCAAATTAAAATAACAAAGTTAAAGATTAGGAGATCTACATGTTATTTTTAAGTTTTTATAATTCTCTGTCACTATTTTTAACATTTATGAGATAAATATTTTGTCAAACATTCAACATAAGGTGATATAATTAACTTTTCTATACTCGACTACATGAATAAAGTCCTATATTAAACACATATACTTTTCTATAGGCGACTATACGAATAAAGTCCCATATTAAACACGTATACTTATATCTTTACGCTTGTAAGTTGTAATGAAATCATCAAAATGTTATAATGGAAGCACTCTAACAGGAGTCACAGCCTCAACTATTGCATTTTGGGTGAGTATGCCTAGCTCCAACAATTTAATGGAGAATCATACATTTTCATGATATATTTAGCAAGAAATTGAAGAGAGAGAGAGAGAGAGAGAGAGGATAAGATACATGGATAATATGAATTTGTTGGCACTTTTAAAGGAAACGTTTACCAAAAAAACAAGCTAAAATAACTATTAGCATTGAATTAACCAAAATTAGCAAAATAGGAAAATGAAGGAAAAACCACTTACATGGATGGCATTTTTTGTAATTCAGCTGAAAATATGAGGGTAACTATTAAGTCTCCATTTCCCATCCTCTTACTTAAGTTGTGGGCTGCGGCCGGTCGCCTCTGGTTTCAAAATTGATCCCTCCGCAAAAAACCATTGTAGAGAGAGAAACATTTGCATATAGAGAGAGAAACGACATATCCCAACCATTACTGGAGAGAGGAAGAATTTCAGCGATAGAGAGAGAAACTACAAATCCACAACTATTCTAGAGGGAGAAGATACATATAGAAGGAGAGAGAAGAAAATTATAGAGAGAGAAAGTGTATATAGAGAGAGATTGTCTTCGTATGGAGTAATGCATCAGAAGAAATCTGAAGTTCAGATCGGAAAAGAAAGCAGCGGCGTCTCTTCCGATTTCAACCCAATACCGCCCCTTCTCTTCCCTTCCTCAATCCACCAAAAACATCCCCAACAATCCCACAATTTCCAATCAAATCCTCTCTCTCTACACCCTTCATCATCAGACCCAAACCCTCAAATTCTCATCAACCTAACACAGACCCAAAATGACCCAATTGCTCCCAACTCATCGTCGACGTCTACACCGAAAAGTACTCCTCACAAGAGACCTCTCATGACCCAAACCAACCCAAACCCATCTTCATCTTCTGCCAATTCTCTCATCAAATCACCCACTTTGTCTAGTCTTCATCAAGACCCATTTTCTTCAAACCCTCCATTGAAGATTCACTACCCATATCGGTTTCCAAACCCTTCGAAGACAAAAGCCGCCGCCCTTCAACTCCTCCGCCATATCCGTCGCCTCCGCGTCCACCTTCGTCTCATTCTGCTCTTGTCTCTCCCATTTTTCTACTTCTTGGTTTCGCATCCAAGTCACTCATTTGTTCTAGATTTTCTCTCAGCTTTCGCCTTCTCTGCAGCTCTGTTGTTCTCTCTCAATCTTGCACTACCACGCCTTCCCTCGATTCGCCTATTCCTTGCCCGTTCGTTCCCGGTCAAGCTCTCATCGGGTAACCGGGTTCCGAGACCACATTTGCCAGTTTTCTGGTCAATTGGGTCGAAGCCAAAGTCTGATAAACGGGTGAATTCCGGGTGTTGGGTTCAGGCTTATAGCAATGGGGACGTTTATGAGGGCGAATTTCATAGGGGAAAGTGTTCAGGTAGTGGGGTTTATTATTACTACATGAGTGGGAGGTATGAGGGTGACTGGGTTGATGGCAAGTATGACGGATATGGAGTGGAGACTTGGGCGAGAGGAAGCCGGTACCGGGGACAATACAGGCTAGGCCTTAGGCATGGGTTTGGGGTTTATAGGTTTTATACAGGTGATGTTTATGCTGGGGAATGGTCAAATGGTCAGAGTCATGGGTGTGGTGTTCATACCTGTGAGGATGGTAGCCGGTATGTCGGGGAATTCAAGTGGGGCGTCAAGCATGGGCTTGGTCACTACCATTTCAGGTAATTTTGGAGATGGTTTCCATGGATTTTGTTTCCATTTTTAAGAACTTATTTTTTGTTAATATTGTGCTGGTTTTGAGTGTTTTAATTTATTTGTACACTACTAAATTATTTTTTGTTAGATTATAGTGATTGTGAATGCTTTCATGTATGCAGTTAGATTTTAGGCTCTACACAACTCATGGAATTAGTGCTCTTAGGTGTTCATTTTTTTTTTACTCATCTGTTGTTGAATTTGCAGGGTTTCCTTTGATAGATTAAGTTCTATCATTGGGTTCATCATACATTATTTTGAACATGTTCGAATTTTAAAGTTTTGGATTTCTTTGCTGGTGATTTTGGAGTGTGTGATGGATGCTTGGAGTTTGAAGATTAGATTACACAGGTGTTTGACCCTTCTAGTTGGCAAGGCACTAGTTTAAAGCAAATGTGAATGTAGTAAGTGATGCATCACTATTGCTACCTTACTCAATATTATGTGTCATGATGATACAGATGCAGAACTTGATATCAGAATTAAAAAATTTCCTACAAATATGTGCATGCTGAACGTAATGAAAGATGAAGAGAATTTTAAATCAAGCACAAAATTAGGAAGGAAGACAAAATTACCGGTATTTAGCTTATGTATAACAGGTACCACAAAACAGGAATCCTAGGTTAAGTCTAGAAGCCGTTAGTCAAGATATGTCCATAGACAGTTAATGGTAGTGGAACAGATTAATTATGTGCAATGACGACAAAATTGGGTTGTGCGCGTGCATGTGCGTGTATGTGTGTGTGGCATGCGCGTGTGTATGTGTGTGTGAGAGAGAGAGGAGTCTAAATAAGTACGGTGCAGTTGTAGTAATACAACTTTAATATTTGGCTTCATATAGAAGATAATATATAGAATCAATTATTATATCAAACCAATTGTTGGGAAAAAAACTTGGCAAAGAGAGAGGTTGGGCTTGCAATTCCAATGGTAGGGGAACACATACGTCCAGCCTCACATGGCCGAGGCAGCCATTCATTTAGACTTGAAGATCGATTTAGCCATCTTCGCACGTGGCTATGGACAAATTCAACAATAACTGGTTCAAGATTGGCCAGCATATGAAAATTTGGGGTTGACGTATGCAGTATGTTTGTAGCAACAAGTTGTCTCTATGTTCACACACCCACACCCACACTCACACCCACACACATATGAAGCTTTTAAGCTTTAAACTGCTTATGCTGCTTCTATTTGATTTTTCTTTTTATTCTAATGTTAGATATTAGTATTACTTTGCAATTAGGGCTTGAATTAAATTTGCAGCGTCTAAACAAAGTCTACCTATCTTGTGAGGAGAAGCTTAATAAAACCTCCCTTCTTTTATAAATCATATCTATATTGTATGGCAGCTTTCTTGTCAACCATAGTTAATATGACAGTTGTATAGAATCTTTGTGTAACATTCGTGTCCATCTTTTCTAAATCTCCATTTTTATGTTTGTTTGTTGTTCTCCCGGGATTTTTCCTCTTCATTCTTGCTTCACTATTGAATGTCTTATCAAGTTAATCAATTACAAGGAAATTTGTGCCTAATTGTCCCTTTTCAAAGGCTGGATTTATTATCATTATGGCACCAAAATAATAGACAAAGAAACCAAGATCAAAAGAGAGTTTAGAGTAGTGTAGATTGAGACATTCGGCATGTTGCATAAAATGTTACTATGATTTGGACACGAATTTAATTGTAGTGAAACATTATTGATAGTGAAACATTATTGGAACAATGTTAAATATCACTAAGGAAACAATTAAATGATATAATTTCATATAAAAAAATTTAATTGAGAACTTTTACATGGCATAGATTTGGACAATCTTGCCAACCTTTTACTATGAAATAGATGAATGTTTCTTAGGGAATTATTTTATTCTCATCCACAATCTCAAGTTTATGGAATTTTCTTTCTTTTCTTTTCTTTATTTTTTTTTACCCCTATTTCCTTATAATCCACTTCTACAAATAAAGGATGGAAAGGGGAATTTAATACATTTCTTTTGTCATAAAATCTCTGGTTGCAGACAAATTTTAAAGTAGGTTTACTATATACTAGTAATTGTTAGGATCTCAATCAGGCATATGGAATGGAAGAACTGGGACATGTTTCTTTTTGTTTTTTAAGTATCACCGGTAGAAGATACTTATCAAAAAAAAAAGTATTACCGGTAGAAGATGAATGGTTGTTGAGGAAATTAAAGCTGCAAACCTTAAGACATGTTCACCTGTTACTACTTCAACAGAAAACGAGTCCGTAATTCATGTCAAACTTGTATGATGGCCTTTCGGAAAAAAAACTTGTATGATTGATATTCTTATTAATGTTTGAGTTCCTTTTAATATTTAGATAGAGACCATATAGCATTTGTGAACGTTCCTTTTTCTTTTTCTTATTCGCCATCTTATCCAATTTATAGATCAGATTTGATTGCGGACATCTTAATGAATTATTTTATTTGTACTTGGACATGGCCAGTCAATAATGCTTTTAACTTAGTTTAATCTAGATGAATGTGCTGCAAATGTTCTTGGGAACTGGATTATCTTCCAAGTAATTTGGTCTTTTTTACTGAAGAAGTCTACCTGGCTCAGCGTATTTGTGACAAGATCCTTCTTTGACATTAGACATTGAGTCTTATGGTTGTTTTGCAATCACAACTATGAATAATAACATGCCACAAAGATACATTTTTAAAGGCCAAATGTACAATTATTATTATTATTATTTATGTATATCTGGGCATTAAGTCATCTGTATATAATATCCAGAAACGGGGACACGTATGCTGGAGAATATTTTGCAGACAAGATGCATGGGTTTGGAGTGTATCGATTTGCAAATGGGCATCAGTATGAAGGAGCCTGGCATGAGGGTAGAAGGCAAGGACTTGGAATGTACACTTTCAGAAATGGAGAAACCCAATCTGGGCACTGGCAAAATGGGATTCTCGACGTCCCAAGTACACAGAACATCACCAATCCTGTATCTCCTGTTGCTGTTTATCATTCCAAAGTGTTGAATGCAGTACAGGTACATTTGATAACCCTGTCTTGATTCTTTTAACATTATCTCTAGAATTATTATTACTAAAAGATTATCTGCTTTTGAGAAATATGTGATGCATAATTTTTTATTGTTATTGGAATAACTGACTCTGCGTGACCCCAAGATTCTGTTTCTTAAGCTCTGTGGAACAACTCATTAAAAAAATTCTCAAGCAAAATTTTCAATGGTTTTGGTCAATCTCATTACCTTGATGTTCATTTTAAGTTCATTCACTACAAAATGACTATTTTATTTACTGGCATAATTGTCCTTTTCAAATGGACACTTTTTAAGTTTTAGTGTTTTATGGTTAGAAATGCAATCCTGTGGATGTCTTTTAAATAAATAAAAAATAAAAAGTTGCTTTTTACCCGTTGGAAAACAAAATTCTGTAACTGTTTTTATTTTATTTTTTCTTTCTAATTTTCTTCAGTTTTATGACTACTAAAATAGGCTGGTTGAGTTTTTGAGCAAGGGCGTGACATGCAGGACCATCTTTAGAGGTTTGTTAGATCACATGCCATATCAGCATGAAGAGAAAGGATTATGTCCATTGTTTATGTGCCACCTTGTAGAAAAATCATGTTTGATTTTAGGCTTTTCGCCAAACTTAACCATTCTTTCTAAAATTATTCTCTTAGGTTTCATTCAATCTGTATCATCTGACTAGATTTGATCTAATGTTCTAAACTAGATTCTTGAATTGTTTAATTGAAGTGATCTGTCTGGTAGGTGACATAGGGATCGATTATTCTGAACCAGCACAATATTTGTGCCTTTCCAAGAGAGTGAGCTCCTCAGTTGCCATAATAGCTAACTAGTTGACATTCTCAGTACCTTTTTTCCGGTCATTTATGGCTAACCAGTCTCAATTTAAAATTAACCTTTACGGGTCAGAGATTAAATATTTTAGGGACACGAAAATTGCATTAAACCAAACAGAAGTTTTGCAGATTGGTTCAGTTCAGTTTCTTTGTGCGTCATTTTGTTGTCAGATTGGAACTGGCCTATGTTGGTTTGGTGGTAGGGATTGCCAAAATTGACCAACCCAAATGTGTGCAATTATTTTGGAACCTCATAGTTTGTGCAGTTGAAATGGCATGTCTTTTGGCAAAAAAGCTGTCATAGGTGAATCATTTTGCATTCCTTGTTCTGATTATCATGGTAAATAACTATAGTCAAACACCATTTGTGAAAGAGACTTGGAGATTAGGGAAACAAATAATTGGGAAAGGAAAATTGATCAATTAAAAAAACAATATGGGAGATTCTTAATTTCTTAACGGTATCTTTACTATCAGGAAGCAAGACGAGCAGCAAAGAAAGCCTACGATGTGCCCAAGGTGGATGAAAGAGTGAACAGGGCAGTTGCAGCAGCTAATAGAGCAGCCAATGCAGCTAGAGTAGCAGCAGTAAAAGCTGTTCAAAAACAAATGCATCACAGCGGCAACGATAATGACATTCCAATGCCTGTTGGATAATACTGTTTCTAGACTAACTACCGGAGCAACCATTGGGCTTCTACAACAGAAAACAGCTGCAAGAGGATGAAGCTTTTCTGATTTCAGATCAAACAGCACTTCATCTCCTTTAGAATCATTATCTTTTCAATTCTACTTTTCTCCGAGAAGATGTAATATGAGGTGCCCTCCTTTTGGAACCTGTTTTCTGAATAGATGAGCAGCTTGGTGGTTCTTTCCTTCTCTATTTGAGAGAGATTGAGAGAGAGAGAGAGAGAGAGAGAGAGGTTCTTTTTAATGTTACTTTTTCCTTTTTTGGCCTGTTTTTGTAAAGTTAGCTAGTTGTAATATAAGTGCTGGTGTCTAGGGAATGCATCAACCAGCTGGTGTTGTACGTATAATAATGACGTGGAAAATGAACTGTTGTTGTAACATCACTTAATTAAGGAACTAATTTTACAAGCCTTCTGTAACATCACTTACTGAAGGAACTAATTTTACAAACCTCTCGGTGTAATTCATTACACTGATGCCAACGGATTCTTTACTTTATGAGAATGGGATAATACTTACATATTCTGTAGTTATCTTTTAGTGGCCTTTATCTGCATTAAACTAATTTTACAAACCTCTCGGTGTAATTCATTACACTGATGCCAACGGATTCTTTACTTTATGAGAATGGGATAATACTTGCATATTCTGTAGTTATCTTTTAGTGGCCTTTATCTGCATACGCAATGCAGTTATACCACTAGGGGGAATAAAATGTCATCTTGCAAGGCACACAGTCTTCTGTTAATGCAAGCAAGCCTTTGGGTTAGCTGCTCATATCGGCTAGAAGTTATGAAGTCATCACTAAGAGCCTTGGACCAGGGAGAGGTCTTTGCCCTAAAGGTTCCAATTTTCTGATTGAAATATTAACCATTGAGGATAAAACTTGCATATCATGTGTCTAGTGGCCAAACACATTTGTCTTTCCTCTCCTACTAAACCATAGTAATATGGAGCTAGTTCTGGGTGTGCTCCCATGCGCATCAATTCATTGCTTCTAAATGCGCATGCAAAGACGGTCATGATTGCATAAACTTGACAAGAATCAAGAAGTCAAAAGTCATGGACTGACTTCTATCCTCCGCACCATAAATAGCTGCAACAATTACTAAGAGGATTTGTAAAGAGTACCATCTACAGAAATGGGATAAACCACATATATATTAGCTTCCAGCCTACAACGGCACTCTATTCAAATTAAGGGATAGGATTTTTGTAGGATTCCAGCCTACAACGGCACTCTATTCAAATTAAGGGATAGGATTTTTGTAGGATTTTTGCTCTATCCTAGTCAATCACAGCCTGTTGTATGAGCAAATATTTTCCAATCATTGCTGACTAAGCAAATACTTTCCCTTCAAAACATCTAACTATTTGCTACACCTAAGAGGAAAAGTCTCCTCAATTAAGTCGTATACATTTTAGCTGCAAAAATAGACCAAAATTTCACATTCAATCTCTAACTCATGACATTACAGAAATCTGCGAGTGCTCGTACAATATCACATAACCATTGACATGAACCCTCATCCCATCAAACTTCACCCTGCCCTGTACAATATCACATAACCATTGACATGAACCCTCGTCCCATCAAACTTCACCCTGCCCGGCAGGTAGAATAAATTCAAACTAACTGGCCCCATATTTTTATCTAAAACAGTGCTCACATCAAATCTGGAGCAACATGGTAAGATTCTTTGTCCAAAAAATAAAAAATAAAAAAAGGCCGAATGAGCAATGAGGCATGCAGTTCCAATTACAGAACATTATAGACAATGTAAAATAGCCAACTACAGGTACATGATAGAAAAACACTGCTTAAAAAGATACTAATCAGGAGCATCTGAATGTATCATATGCCCACACCAATGACACCATAGACCAACAAGATAAGGACATCAAATGGTTTATAAATGAGTTGTCACCATTAACAGCTAAAATTTGATTCAATATTGAAAGTTCTGCAACTGAGTATCTAACCAAATAACAAAATTGAACATAGAAATCCCATTCATTCTAAAGAAGTTTGCACCAAGGATGCCTCATTCCACATTTCTATGCAGATTTAACTCTCGGTCTGCTCCCTCAGCCTTCGGATTGTGCTCCTAACCGTCACAGCACTTGCAGTGCTGTTTTGATGAAACAAACATCATTAGGAACACATCACAATTACATACATATGCAATATAGTTTATATATATTGCACAGAAATTTATATATGGCATGATTATAGAATAATTACTTTAATGTGTAAGCACCGCCTGCTTTGACTTTGCCACAATCTTTGCATCCCCAAATTCCAACAGCCTTCCTTTTCACTGCATACTGCAACAGCACACCTTGAATTAGGGCCACCATATGCATTTGAATAATAACAGGCCCCGAGGCCAACAAGATAAGCAAACAAAAGAGGGATGGGGGGATTCACCTTCCCACAGAACTCGCAGAAGTACTTGCTATGCTGACTAACTTCCATCTTCTTAATCTGCTTCCGCAGACTAGCCCCATAACGTGTACCTGAAATGTCATTGGATAAGTACATCCACATTTCTCACCATTCATGCAAAAGTGCAACTACATATATTAATATATGCAGACACCACACATAGAAAGTGACTACAAGTTCCTTACAATTTCCACCGAAGAAGAAAAAATGAAGGGAAAATAATGATCCTGCTATCACTGCAGGGAGGGAAGTCATGCATGTCACTCATGAGTTTCCCTTTGCTTTTCTTCCCTTCCTGATTCAGCACTGCACCATCAAACCCAGCTTTCTAGATTGTCAGCTTTTCACATTGCATCCCAATTTATATGATTATTCTCCATGAAACAACAAATGGAGCTCAATGTACAAAACAAAAGCTAGAACCAAGGGCTCAATTGCTGATATCCCTTTTTTTAAAAGAGACATTGCCCCCCAAAAACCAAACCGACAGCAAAATTCTGACAGCTTACAAACTTTATTTGCCCATAGAGAGGAGAGAGGAAGGAGGGTAAACTTCCCCACACCCATTGAGTCAGTTTTTCTCCAGAAAGGTAGACTTTATGTCTGTGATTGGAATATGCATTTATAGTCAAAGCCAAGTGGAAGGACTATGCATCTATGAAAGACAACCAAGGATATAAGACACACCTCATAATATACCTCTCCCACAATCTCCTATGTATTTAACCACTAGTGAGTGGTGATATGCTGACATCATGAAAGGAAAATGGCAACTTAAATGTGCATTCTTTGATCCAACTGTGGTGGCAAGACCCCTGCAACAATTTACTGCAGCACTTCCTCCAAGTGACAAACTCCATAAAACCCTGAGTGATGAATGTTTACCATCATCCTTTTTCCCACTTTCTACTTAGGTATGGACTTGTTAGCCTATAATGTGTAGGAAAAATGAATCCACACTCCAATATGTGTTGTGGCTCAATTATTGTGGTTCTTGGCCACCGAGTAGCAGGTTTCTTTAAACCCTTCAATGTAACATGGCATGATGTACCATGAAAAATGCTTGCTTACAGTGAGGAACCCTATACCTACAATGAGAAGCCAAAATCCCCCCCCCCCCCCCCCCCCCCCCAGCACCCAACCCTTATTCCCCCTCTCCCTAATTACATTTAGTTCATGAAATTACACATTTTAAAAGCAAAATGAGAATAACAAAAGAAAACAAAAAAAAAAACATGCTAGGCACGTACCATACTTCCCAACAATACCCGCCTTCTTGGTTCTCTTAGTCTGCATACAAAAAAGGAATCATGGTGTGAAACTAATGCAATAAACCCAAGTAACCAAAAGAAAGTACAATGAACTTTAGAGCACAAAAAAATGAAATATATATATATATATATGCGAAGAAATTGTGGGTGATCGATATCAAACACAATAATTGATTAGGATATCAAGAACACCATACTTCCTGGTGTAACAAGGAAGACAGATAAATGACTGTTCTCCCAAATTAATAACAAAATATTTTTCCAATATATGAGAGCAATGGAAAGTTATTAAGCAACTACACATGAATGGGCCAATTCTAACATTATATAAAAAATTTAAATAAGATAATTTAAGCTTGCTAGAGGCTCCTGAAACTGCCTATCTACAGCATTTTCCTTTGCCCCTTAACCTGCACACCGGCTGCCTTCTAAAGACAATAGGTTAATATCAGCATGTTATCATTCAATCAATTAGATAGTAGATACTAAACGTCACATCCAATTCAAGGATAACATGGCAAAAGCACTTGTGCCCCAGGACAACAACATCCCTCTCCAAGTCACAATTATTGTGGCTGCGTTCTTTGGCTGGCCAGAGTTTGATACATTGCCTACAAACCTGCCAACCATCTAATGGATCTGTTTTTTACGAGAAAAATAGTTGAATAATGAGATACCATTAGGGATTTTTTTCATGCAATCGATGCTTCGTTATCTTGAATTCCCTTCGATACTCTAAACTGCTAAATGACATATAGATCAGATCAGTATGTGTGTGCAACTATGTATTTGGCTGTCAATTCTACAAATAAAGTTAGGTTATATCATCCAAAATTGAACAACAAATAAAATGACAGACTAATAAAAAGCAATGGATTCGACAGTCTCACCACCATATCCATGATAAGATTTAAATTAATCACATTTTATAAAATAAATAAATAAATAAGTTAAAGTGAGAGATATCCTATGACTACAAATCCTATGATTATTACTTGTAACTTAGAATCGTCCAATCAGACAAACGAAAATTTCAGCTTTAAACAATTAACACTGAAATAATCTTCAATGCACACAAAAAAAATAATAATAATAGTAATAATAATAAATTCCAGCTTCATGCTTCTCCATATCAACAAGAGATTAATTCCCAACTTAGTACCATTCACAAAAGGTATATTCAGATATGCGTGTATGTGTATATATAAAGATCTATAGAGATATTTAGAGAGAGTACCATTTTTACGGAGCTCGGAGGACTCAACTGAGAGAAGCACCAAAAACCCTACACTTCGCTCGCGAGCGGCCAAATGAACGTTAGTCTCCTTTTATAGTCTGCAAAATTCTTCGGATGCCGCTAACTTGGACATCTTTGTGATGCCCTAGAGCCCACATTCGGCCATTTGGGCCTGGTTTACCAGTTCTGTAAACAAGACTGGCCAGGCCTTGTCCATTTGATCAAGCAGAGGGCGCAATGATTTATTTTTTTTTGGTAAAATAACAAGAAGTTTTTTTTTTTTTTCTTTTCCCTTCCTTAAATCCTGTTTTTGCATCTCCAAAAACACATCAGAACTCAAAAATAAGTTAATTAACTTAATTTCGGTATGTAGTGGTGTCGCTCAAAAATATTTTAGCAGGAGATTGAAACGAATTTAATTTTTGGCAATATGTAAACAAAATGATACTTGATATAAGACTTTGTTCCTCTTTTATTATTATTATTATTATTATTTTCTAAACTCACGCACCCACGGGTCTTGATGGGTGGATCGACAAGAAAACGACACGATTATTATTTATGTCAAGAAATTCTGACAACTATACGACACAATTATAATACAGGTAATGCGACACGATACTTATAACCCGTTTAATAAACGGGTCAAGACTTGACACAACATGACAAGACACATTTAAGTCATTTCTTACACAAACACGACATGTTTATTTAACACTTTTAGTCATTTTATTTTTAACACAAACACAATACCTTTGGTTAAGTAGGTTGTTGAGGAGGCCCTGGATGACATGGGCCAGGTCCGACTCGCAAAACACAACCTTCAGTCCGAACAGCTGGGTCAGCCCATAGAAAGACACTGCCATATGGGCCGGGCGGGAGTAAGCCCATCAAGGGTGACCAGGGCTTACAGAGGAATAGGCCCAGGTCCAGCAATTAGTAAATATCTTGTAAATATCTTGTAAATATCTTGTAAGTATCTATAAATAGGAGTTGGAATGAAGGGGAGGGGGAGCTTTTTCGGGTTGAGGTGTAAGAATTCTAGAGAGAGAAAGAATAGAAGGAGTTTCTTGCATCTTCAATTGGCGCCATCTGTGGGAAACGCATGAAAGTTTGGTTGATCAATGAGGAGTATCGAATGGATTCAAACCAATTCGGTTGATCGAGACTCGATCTTGCGGATTTGAATCCAGATCTGAGCGACTGTGACCTACTCTGGAGGAATTACGATTCTTGAAGCTTTGGCAGGAGTGACTTCAGATCTACGCAACCACGAGTTGCTCGATTGTGGCAGGATCTGACGGATTTAGAGTTCAGACAATTCAGATCTTGTAAACAGTGAGCATAATTCGGAGAATTAGAAGCCAGATCTAAAAATTCCTACTCACGAAGCTCAGATCTACTCGCGAACTTGAGATTAATGCCTTTACTCCGTTCGGGAATAATGATAGGTGAAAGCTCCAATCCGATGGAGGCTGTCCAGCAAACAAAGCTTGAAGAGTTGATGAACTTGATTGAAGCTCTCAGAAAAGAAAATGCAGAATTGAAAGCTGGACTGCACCATCGGCAGATACCCGCAGTTTCGCATCCGCTTCCGGTCGGAGAAGGAGGTGTTCCATCTAGTATCGCGCATCAAGGCGATCAGAACGAGAACAATCAGTCAGCTCACCACCGTGATGAAAGGATGATGGACAATTTGCCGCCAAATGTTCGTCGAGTTGAAGATCACGAAGGCTCGACTCACGTTGATCCGCAGCGGGAAAGGTTTGACCGAGAGGAAGTGATGGAGGTAGATCGCCGTCGAGTAGCGTCGCCTTGGCAGAGAGAGTTCATAGAGGAACGGTCGTTCGATCCGTCTTACCGGCCCTCCATGGTTACTGTCACTCATCACGGTTCGGAGGGCAGAACCGTAACTCACAGAGCTACCGCTGGACTCCAGAGAGAGAATGAAGCTCTCCGATCCGCAGCTTGGACGGTGGATTCACCATTCACCGACGAGATCTTGAATGCGCCGCATCCAAGGAAGTTTGCTATGCCAGTCTTTATTCTGTTTGACGGAACAACCGATCCGATCGATCATGTGTATCATATCCAGTTGAAAATGGCCCTGAATACGGAAAACGACTCTTTAATGTGCAAATGCTTCCCTACAAGCCTGGCCGGACCGGCGCTCAGCTGGTTCAAAAACTTGCCTAGGAGCTCCATTGGCAGTTTCAGGGACCTGTGCGATCGGTTCATAAGCCAGTACTATGGGAACAAACGCCCGCCGAAGGACATCTCGAGCCTGTTCACGATGCGGCAACACAAGGATGAACGGCTCCAGGCCTTTCTTACCAGGTTTAATCTCACTAAGAGTATGGTAATCGAATGCCATCCTTCTACGGCAGTTCAAGCCTTCAAGTTAGCCATGACACGCGGAACTCCGTTTCACACCAGTCTGGTAGTGAATACGCCAGCTACCATGGATGAACTCAATGAGAGAGCCGATGGCTTTGTGCGCCTCGAAGAAGAGGAGGCAGCTAATGCTCGGACAACTTCGCTTGTGTCGACCGAGGAAAAGTCCAAGGCAAAGATCAGGCAGAAGCAGGCTCAGCCGCAACGTCAGACCACTTGGAAGGCCGAAAAAAGGTCCAGGGAGGAAGAGTTGATTACTCCGCTGAAGGTCACTCTGGCGAGGTTGTATCAGGAGAACAAGGACAAGTTTCATCCACCACTGCCAATTAGACAACCCCTCGAACAGAGGGATCAAACTAAACATTGTGCTTTTCATTCTGATTTCGGACATCAGACTAACGAATGCAGGAACCTGAGGAGGCAAGTGGAGATGTTGATAGCTAGAGGGGAGTTTGCGAGTTATGTTCAAGGCTCGGCGATGGAGCAGAATCGACCAGTGGAACAAATAAAAATGAGTCATAAACAAAGCTCCCACAATTCGCAACCAGTTCGTATAATCAATACTATCCATGGTCGACCCGAGCCTAGTGAAGAGTCAGATGAGCTGCTACGGGTGCGCCTGCGGCAGGCGCAGATGAAGAAAAGGGTCGGCAATGTGACCACTCTACACCAACAGAGCCCGTCAATGCAGATGAAGTTCGACTGGACAGACCTGCAGCGTGTTCAACTGCCTCATGACGACCCGTTGGTAGTCAGTTTGACAGTGGCAGATTGCTTGGTGCGCAGAGTTCTGATCGATCCTGGGAGCAGTGCGAATGTTATGCCGAGGGACACATTTGACAGGCTCGACATTAAACCAGAGAGGCTCAAGCCCACCGGAAATCCCTTATTAGGGTTCGATGGGAAGAGGGTGGAACCCGTCGGGATGGTGGAAGTAGAAGTTCAAGCTGCAGAGCGAGCTCTTATGGAAACTTTTGTGGTTGTGGAAATTCACCCCTCGTATAATCTCCTGATGGGAAGAGGATGGATTCACAGAGTCCGAGGTGTACCCTCAACTCTGCATCAGGTCATGAGGTGCCTCGGGCCCGATGGAGATAAAGTGATAGACATTCGGGGGGATCAGGTCGCAGCCAAAGAGTGTTATTCCGTCACACTAAAGCATGCAGGGAAAGGAAAGGCGCCCGTCCGGTCGACAAGCCCCAGATAGCAATTACAGGAACCTCCACTCGAGCAGAATAGGGTGGAGGAGTCAGCCGACTTGACCGAGGAGCCCCTTCTGGATGTGCAGATCGATCAGTCCAGGCCAGAACGAACTACCAGAGTGGGTATAAGACTGACCAGAGAAGAGCAGCAAGAGCTAGTGGATTTCTTGTCCCACAATGTCGACGTATTTGCATGGAGTCACCTCGACATGCCTGGAATTAGTCCTTCCGTCTCCTGTCATTCCCTGAATGTCAATCCTAATTTCAAACCAGTGAAACAGAAGCAGCGAAGATTTGCTCCAGAACGTAATCAGATCATAACGGAAGAAGTTGATAGGCTGCTTGATGCGGGATTTATCAGAGAGGTGCACTACCCTGAGTGGTTGTCCAACGTCGTTGTGGTGCAGAAGAAAAATTGGAAATGGCGCGTATGCATTGATTTCACCAATTTAAACAAAGCCTGTCCGAAGGACAGCTTCCCGTTGCCTAAGATTGATCAAATGGTGGATGCCACCACGGGGTATGAGCGTTTAACCTTTCTGGACGCATATTCAGGTTATAATCAGATTCCTATGGACCCCGCAGATGAAGAAAAAACTTCTTTTGTCACCGAGCGAGGAACATACTGCTACAAAGTTATGCCTTTTGGATTAAAGAATGCGGGAGCAACTTATCAACGACTTGTCAGCAAAGTTTTTAAGAATCAAATGGGTAAGACTGTCGAAGCCTATATTGATGATATGGTGGTAAAGAGTAGGAAAAAGGATGATCATCTGAAGCATCTGCAAGAGGTATTTGATGTACTAAAGCGATATGGGATGAGGCTCAATCCGACCAAGTGCTCGTTCGGTGTGAGTTCCGGGCAGTTTCTGGGACACGTGGTCAACCGTAGGGGCATCGAAGTTAGCCCCGCTCAAGCAGAGGCTTTGATTAAGAATGCCGAGCCAAAGACGATCAGAGAGGTGCAAGCCCTAACAGGACGAATAGCTGCATTAAGTCGATTTATTTCAAAGTTGTCAGACCACTGCAAACCATTCTTTGACACGATTCGGAGCCATGGAAGGCAGGTCTGGGGGGATGAGCAACGACAGGCATTGACTTATTTGAAGCAATATATGCAGAATCCACCAGTCCTGTCAGCCCCAGAACCGGAAGAAAAGTTATTTCTATATCTTGGAGTATCTGGTGTCGCGACGAGTGCCGTTCTGATTCGTTGCAAGGAAGGGGTGCAATACCCGGTATTTTATGTAAGTAAAACACTGATAGAGGCAGAAAGAAGATACTCAAAGGCCGAACGGGTGGTACTTGCACTTGTAAATGCAAAGAGAAAGTTAAGGCATTATTTTGAATCCCACCCCATAGTTGTTCTAACAACTTTCCCAATCAGAACGCTCATGCACAAGCCAGAGCTCTCGGGCAGAATGACAAAGTGGGCCATAGAGTTGAGTTCATTTGACATAACGTACGAGCCGAGAACAGCTATTAAAGGGCAAGCGGTGGCCGATTTCCTACTAGAATGTGATGCCGAAGATACGAAAGAGGACCTTAGAAGCGGCTCTTGGAAACTTTTTGTGGATGGCTCCTCTAACCAGATGGGGGCTGGGATTGGGATCAAACTGCAAACCCCAGAGGGTACTTCCTTGAGCCAAGCACTCAGACTTGAGTTCCGAGCCACCAATAATGAAGCGGAATACGAGGCGTTGCTAAATGGATTAAAGTTGGCCAGAGAGCTACAGATCAAAAGTTTGACAGTGTATAGTGACTCGCAGCTGATTGTTCGGCAGGTAAATGGTGAGTACGCAACCAAGGATGACATGATGGGGGCATATCGTTCTGCCGTTCTGCGTAGAGCCAAGGACTTTGCAAAGATTGAATTCATACAGTTGCCGAGGGAACAGAATGCAGATGCAGACCGTTTAGCATGCAGTGCTTCGAGTTGCGGTGAAACATTGGCGAGGGTGATTCCAGTGGGAATAGTGACCCAGCCGTCCATTTTCGAAGAACCGATGGACTCGGACCCTTGGCAAGTCAACGTCATACCGTATGAACCGAGTTGGATTGACCCAATCATTACCTATATTCGAGATGGCGTTTTGCCTATGCAAAGGGATGAAGCTAGGAAACTCAAAAAGAATGCTGCCAAGTACGCCATCGTGCGGAACCAGCTGTACAGAAGGTCCTATTCTGGCCCGTACTTGAAATGTGTCACCCCCGCGGAGTCGCAGCAGGTATTGCGAGCTATTCATGAGGGTGTGTGTGGCAATCATTCTGGGGGAAGATCGTTAGCGCATAAAGCAATGACACAAGGGTATTTCTGGCCGAACATGTCAAGAGATGCGGAGGAGTTCTCTCGAAGGTGCGATAAGTGCCAACGATATGGACCAATGATCCACCAACCACCTGAGGAATTGCACGTAATGGCCTCGCCGTGGCCTTTCGCGCAATGGGGGATGGATGTGGTCGGTCCTCTGCCAACTGCAAGAGCTCAGAACAAGTATGTGTTACTGGCCACGGATTATTTCACTAAATGGGTGGAGGCAGAACCGTATCCTAGCGTGACTCAGACTCAGGTGAGACGATTTATCTGGAACAACATTATCTGCCGCTTCGGTGTTCCCAGAACAATAGTCATGGACAATGGCACAAACCTCGACAGCAGGCAAGTAAGAAAGCTGTTGGAGGAGTATGGAATCAACCAGAAGTTGGCTGCAGTAAGTCATCCTCAGGCTAACGGACAAGCAGAAATCACAAACAGAACCATTTTCGCCTGCATTAAGAAGAAGCTGGAAGATCATAAGGGGAAGTGGTTGGATGAACTCCCGAACGTTCTATGGGCTTACAGAACCACCCCAAGGCGGCCGACTGGGGAGAGCCCGTTCGCAATGGCGTATGGTACCGAAGCAGTTATACCGGTTGAGCACTTAGTCCCCACTATCAGAAGCTTAGCATGGAGTCGGGATCAGAACGACAAGATGTTAAGATTGAACCTCGACATGATAGACGAAAGGAGGGACGCAGCGGCTATAAGGCTAGCATCGTATCAGCAAGTGCTGGCGAATAGTCACAATAAGAGAGTAAAACACAGGGATTTTGCCCCGGGCGACCTGGTTCTGAAAAGAAAGGTGGGGATGGTCAAAAAAATGATGCCACCCTGGGAAGGCCCATACAGAATTGCAGAAGTCATTGGCAAAGGGGCATATACGTTGGAAACCATGGCGGGAAAATTGGTCAGCAAGCCCTGGAACGCCACGTCTCTGAAGAGGTACTACCAATAGAAGCTAAGTTCTGGCTTTAATTGGATGTTATTTGTTGTCAATCAAATGCGTATGAATGAGCAAGTTACTGGAATTTACAAAAAAAAAAAAGAATTTTCTTTTCCAATGGTCTACTATAAAAATTTAAAAGTGGCAAGTGGCATTCTAGCCGAGCGCCAGGCACTTAAGCAAGATAAGTGGCAGCTGGCACTATAAGCCGAACGCCAGACACTTGCTAAAAATTTAAAGCCAAGTGGCAAGTGGCATTCTAGCCGAGCGCCAGGCACTTAAGCAAGATAAGTGGCAGCTGGCACTATAAGCCGAACGCCAGACACTTGCTAAAAATTTAAAGCCAAGTGGCAAGTGGCATTCTAGCCGAGCGCCAGGCACTTAAGCGAGATAAGTGGCAGCTGGCACTATAAGCCGAACGCCAGACACTTGCTAAAAATTTAAAGCCAAGTGGCAAGTGGCATTCTAGCCGAGCGCCAGGCACTTAAGCAAGATAAGTGGCAGCTGGCACTATAAGCCGAACGCCAGACACTTGCTAAAAATTTAAAGCCAAGTGGCAAGTGGCATTCTAGCCGAGCGCCAGGCACTTAAGCGAGATAAGTGGCAGCTGGCACTATAAGCCGAACGCCAGACACTTGCTAAAAATTTAAAGCCAAGTGGCAAGTGGCATTCTAGCCGAGCGCCAGGCACTTGCCGTACAAACACACAGCGAAGCTAATATAAAAAGAAAAAGAGAGAAAAGATATATATGTACTGAAGATAAGTTGAACAGAGCACAACACATAGAGAAAAAGAGTTCGGCCATTTCATTAATATTGAACATTTAGTTTACAAAAGAGAGATGTCCATCATTACAAGAAGATATGAACTGGAAGAATTCGAAGGAGCCCTAGCTAGACGCCTCAGTACCAACAGCATCCTGGTCTTGCCGACTCGCCTCCTCGGCCCCATCAGCCGCCTCACCTTCATGAGGTGGGGAATCCAGGTGAATAACTGAGTCGTTCGGCTGGGGTTCAGCGTCAGCAGTGGCTACAGAGGGAGCCACGGTTGACGATTGGGGAGCGGTCAGTGGCAGAGCGGTAGGAGGAGCTGTGATGATCCTTGAGGATGCGATGTCCTGGCACTCATCAAATATACGTTCCGCTTCGGTGGGTTCTGGGTCGACATAGACCCCCAGGGGTTCGATCCCCAGATCCTTATCTACCTCATCCGGAGTGGAGCTGGTCTGTCCCTCATCCGGAACCCGGTCGGCGAAACCTTCCCGGAATCCTTGAGCATACCGAAGAGCACCGACCCTGGAGAACCGAGCGTGAAGGGCCAGCATCCCACCACCCACTCTGCTGATAGCGTCGATCAGAGCGGTACGCTCGTCCAGAGCTCTTTTTTCAAAAGCCATCCGAGCAGACTGTTCATCAGCTAGAAGGCGTTGGAGTTCTGCCTTCTCTTCTCTGAGTGATTCCTGCTCAGTCTGCCAGACGCTCTTCTCAAGCTGGAGGGCGTCCTTCTCATCCTGAAGGGAATCATTCTCCTTTTTCAGGAAATCTCTCTCTTGCTCGGCTTTGTCAAGCCGAACCAGCACCTCGGTATTCTTCATGGCAAGGAGGTCGTTTTCTTTATTAGCCACCTCCAGGCTGTCAGAATACTTTCGGGCCCTGGCGTTCCCCATTTCCACCTGCTTCTGCATGGCCATCATCCCGAACAATGTCTGCATAGGTGCACAATAAGAACGGTTAAACCAATAGTCAGAACGGGCGAAGGCAAGACCAAGTAATATAAGAGAATTCATGAGTTAGAAAATAAAAGTCACCTCCATAGCAGATTGGGGAAAGCGACTGAACACGTCCTTCTGGGAAAGGCCCTTTGCCGCCTCAATGTCCTTCGGAGTCCACATGCTCCTGTAGTAGGCCATAGCGGTCTGGCCATCCTTCAGCATGGTCTCGTTCGGTTTCACGAACGTCCCATCCGTTCGAGTGTACCGAGGGGCCCATGGCGGTAAGCTGGGGATAGAAGGGGGGCCTGAAGCAGAAGCAGAGCCACCAGCTGCAGGAGGCCCAGAGGGAGAAGGAGCTCTGATCGCTCGGTGCAAGAGAGTACCCGGCCCAGAGACTCGGGTCCTTCTAATAAGAGGCTCCTCCTCAGGATCGATTTCACTGTCAGGATGAGGCCTTTTGCCTCGCTCTTTGTCCCGACCGCCCCCCGCAGCAGCAGGAGCTATGGTAGCTGGGGAGGGCGCGTTCTGGTTGGCAGCAGGGGCGCTGGCAACAGGGTTAGTAGCCACTGCGCTCGGGACAGTGTCAGATATGGTGGCTAAAGAAGAAGCCGACGCTGGAGAGGAGGTCGCCCCAGCAGCAGGAATGGCTGGGGGAGTATTTTTCCTCCTGCCAAAAGAGGGAATCTGCAGTCTGCTCATATTGTAGCCGAGTGATGAGAGCGCAAAGAGGTTGTCTGAAGTGAGGAGATCTGAGCAGGAAGGAATATCGTTCAGAACGTATCTCTTCAAGTAGTTACTCCTATCCCTGCAAACACTGTAGCTCAAGTCATCACAAGGAATTCCCAAGGAGCGGCATAAGTAAGTGCAAAAACGAGGAACGCATGTTTCACAGGGGCAGTCATGTTTATGGGATTTGAATTTTTTATAGGAGGAGACAGAGCAGACACCAAAGGCGCTCGGGATTGGGTAATCCTCTGCAGCCGGCGAAGACCAAGCCCCGCTAATACCCACTATGCTATCCCTCCAACCCTTTTCAGATTTTATTGTGTCAGTGCATATGGACATCTTCTCGAACGGGTAGAGGTGCTAGAAGGGCTCGTTAGTACGGATCTTACTGACCTTATAGCACAGAAGGAGGTCTATGAGGTCAAGGTCCAGATTTCTGTCACGCATCAATAATAGCATAACAGATATGATCCTAAAGAAGTTGGGGTTGACCTGCAGAGGGGATATCCCCAATCTGTTGAAGACGTAACTAAAGAAAGGGTGCAGAGGGAACCTAACAACATTCAGTTGAAGGTTCGTGAATAAGACTTCGCCGGGCAGGAGGCCGGCGCCGGTCGTAATATTAACGTCTTGGGGGCAAACCCTAACTTCGATGTTGTCAGGAAGTCTAAGTCTCATACGAAGAACACCCAGATCTACAACCATGGTGGAAGTGCAAGAAGAATCTAAAAGAGGGAAAATGGAAGCCTGCCGAAAGTAAAAAGAACGAAACTAACCTCGGAGGACTGCAAGATCGCTGGGAGAATGACTCTCGAAGGATTTCACCAGAAAAGGCTTAGCACAGTTCTAGAAAGAGGGAGATTTGGCTGATGAAGGAGACGGTAAAGGGAAGTGAAGTGGAATTCTAGAGCATTATAAAGGCAAAGGGGCCCGAGGGCCGAAGCGTCGGGAAGGCAAGAAATCCCTCGAACCCCGGAACATTGATTCTGGATCTGACCGTTCGCTCCCCCACGTGGTTATCTCGAGCCGTCAGCGTCATGATGAGACGCCATCAATAATTACCCCTTATTAAATAAGGGGCAATTATGGGGGCAGTTGAGGAGGCCCTGGATGACATGGGCCAGGTCCGACTCGCAAAACACAACCTTCAGTCCGAACAGCTGGGTCAGCCCATAGAAAGACACTGCCATATGGGCCGGGCGGGAGTAAGCCCATCAAGGGTGACCAGGGCTTACAGAGGAATAGGCCCAGGTCCAGCAATTAGTAAATATCTTGTAAATATCTTGTAAATATCTTGTAAGTATCTATAAATAGGAGTTGGAATGAAGGGGAGGGGGAGCTTTTTCGGGTTGAGGTGTAAGAATTCTAGAGAGAGAAAGAATAGAAGGAGTTTCTTGCATCTTCAGTTGTAAATGTGTTGGCAATTCAAACACGAACATGACACATTCAATTATCGTGTTAATTTGGGTTGACACAATTCTGACACGAATACGATTAAGTCAAACCCAAATCCACTTATCCCGTATCGTATTAGGTGTCGTATCAAATATTGACGCCCCTAATCCTTATGTTGCGTTTGGTGTGCATAAATAGAATAGAATGAAATGTCCATTCCAATCATTTATTTATTTAGTATGCAATGTAAACTGTAAATGGTCATTCCATTAGAATGAAAATTCAATTTACAACAAAACCTATTGAATAGCCATTCAATTTTCTAGTAAAAAAAATAATAATTAAATTCCCTAAAAACCCTCATGTTTAAGTAAAAAAAAACCACCACAAACCATTGTCGCCGCCACCAATGTCTTCCACCACCTTTTACCACAACCACCGCGTTCACCACCACCACCTCCATTCCTTTTACCACCGTCAATGCCATCACCACTATTGTTGCCACCTTTAACTATCACACCGCCGCAGCCTCTGTTGCCTTCCACTGTCACTGCCATCGCTATCGTCTTCCACCACTATTATCTTCAACCACCGCCATCTCCATTGCCTTTCGCCACTGTCATTGTCACCACTACCGTCACCATTATCGCCACCACTGTTGCCTCCTTCCACCACCACGACCATCGTCGTCACCTCCACCACCACGCCACCGCCACCATCATCGATTTACACTACCGCCATTGCCACCTCCTTCCACCACCATTACCGTCGTCACATTCACTGCCTTCCACCACCACCGCCACCTACTCCATTGTTGCCTTCCACCACCACCGCTCTTCTACCGTGACCATTGCATTCCACCATGATATATTACCCATACCACTCACGCCTTCCACCACTATGACCACTACTTCCACCACCACCACCTTCCACTACTGCTACCACTGCTGCCTTTCAACACCACCACTTACACCACTCCCGCTTTCCATCTCCACCACCGCCGTCGTTTCTTTTTAAAAAAATTATAGGAGAATATTGTTTTGTTAAAATAATTTATTTGTGGAATATTTTGGATAAATTAATATAAGATTTATTACATTTTAAATTTTAAATTGTTCTAACCAAGCACTATAGTGGGTATTATTATTCAATTCCTATGCATTTTATATATACAACCAAAAAATAAAATGGAATAACCATTCCATTCCACTTCGATTCTCAGTTCACTCCCACTTGTCTTCCATTCAATTTTTGCATACCAAACACATCATTAATGCCTTTATAATTATCAACGTAAACTTTAACTTTTTTACCAAAGAAATTGAAAAAACAGTGTTATTTCAATTGCCAAGTATATTACCACGTGTGTTGAGCTCATTGAATGCCAAGAGCTTGTGAATTAGGCATGTTAATAGATTAGATTTTATTGCAAATCTGATTCAAAGATTTAAATAAAAATAAAAATAAAAATATTTAATTTAATAATTTGTAAGTGAAAGTTACTCTATGACAGCTAATCAAACAAGCTAAACACTATACCAAGCCAAGATTGGATTTTAATTCGCCCAAACAAACAAGGCATATGGCCCATCAAACAAGGCACGTGTATGGACTTCAAAAACATACCCAAACTTAGCTACACAAGAATTCGATCTGGTGTCGATGTCATCCTAACTTGTAATAAAGTTAATCCATTGAAAAATCATGAATCCAGATACAGCGTACACACACACACATTTATAAAGATATTTGACATCTGTAGAATTCTAAAAATAAAATTGAAAACTTGAATCCAAATATAGTCACACATATAAGTATATAGGGAGTATTACATACATACATAACGTACACGTGGCACGTGGAAATTTCCAAATTTGAAATCAAAACTCAAACCATATATGTTCTATAACTTAAAATAAATAATAAAAATAATAATCGGGTGCTAATTTTTCATTGTACGTGCGACTCACCTTCTTCTTCGTCTTCTCTCTCTTCAAAACTCATACATACCACACAGTCGTCCACTCTCTCTCTCTCTATATATATGTACACGTATCCCACATTCAAACGTAACCCCATTCTCTCTCTCTCTAAGCTGATATTATATATCCATCTGGTCCCAAGCCACCATGTACAGTTTGGTAACCTGTTCAAACTGCAACACGCAGTTGCAGCCCCCGCCTGGGACCAGATCGATACGCTGCGCAATATGCAGCGCCATCACGGACATCGGCGGCGGCAGCGGAGGCGGTTATGCTCCTCCGCCATCCTATGGACACCAGCACCACCACCAGGCTATGTCACCGTACCACCACGCTCCGCCGGGACCACCACCTGCTCACGGGAGGAAGAAGGCAGTGATATGCGCCATATCGTATAAGAACTCGGGATGCGAGCTCAAGGGTTGTATCAACGACGCCAAGTGCATGAGATACATGCTCATTAATAAGCTTCACTTCCCTGAGTCTAACGTTCTCATGCTAACCGGTACATTAATTCATTGCCTTCCTATCTATATATGTACAAATAATTTAGTACATTATTTTTAAAAATATATATATATTATAAAGAAAAATGATAAAATTTTATAAAAATTCTTCCAAAAAGGAAAAAATAAATAAATAAATAAATAAATCCTAAAGAAAAATTATATATTATAAAGAAAAGGTAATTTGTAAAGAAAAGGTGCGTGATAGCTAAAAACTCTTTAAAAATATATATATGTTTTATGATGTCATATAACGATTTCATTCAATATCATGATATCATCGAAATGTTATTCTTTGCATTAAATTTAACTTCTTCTTTCTTTATCTTTTTTTTTTTAATTACTTTGGTTTTGAATGCATCAATTGGACCTATAGAGATGGAAACTATTATTTTTCTTTCGAAAGTGAAATGTATATATATAAGACTGTTTTATATTAGTGAGGGATGATGTCATCACCACATCATTAAATATCATGATTTCTTCAAAACGTCATTCTTTACTAAATTTAGTTGGATAAATTCAACTCTGGACTATGTATTGTTACTCTGATACTAATTGTTGTTGGTGAAACTGAAAATGCGCAGAAGAGGAAAATGATCCATACAGAATTCCAACAAAAAAGAACATGAGGATGGCAATGTTTTGGCTGGTACAAGGTTGTCAACCAGGAGACTCTCTGCTGTTCCATTATTCAGGTCATGGGTCACAGCAAGTGAACCATAGTGGAGAAGAACTGGATGGATATGATGAGACATTGTGTCCACTGGACTTTCAAACAGAGGGTATGATTGTTGATGATGAAATCAATAATACCCTTGTCAAACCTCTCCCTCATGGGGTTAGGCTCCATGCTATCATAGATGCTTGCCATAGTGGCACTGTCCTTGATCTACCTTACCTTTGCAGAATGACCAGGTATATATGTAGCTTAATTCAAATATATATATATATATTATTCAACTATTCCAAGATCCAAATAATTCTCAAATTCTAAATATGTCATATGTATATATATATATATATATGTATCTTCTTTCTTGTTAAAAATAGGAGTGGACACTACGAGTGGGAGGACCATGGCCCTGAATCAGGTGCATGGAAAGGAACATGTGGTGGTGAAGTCATCTCCTTCAGCGGTTGTGATGATCATCAAACCTCTGCAGATACAGCAGTAAGTTTATTTCTTTTGAGATTATTACATATAAATGGTGTTAATGATCTATATTTACTATTTAGTGGCGTAAAAATCTTATAATTTCGAAAAAATTAAATTGACCAATATACTGACGTGAACATAGAAAAATACTGTATACCTTGATATACCACTTTTTGTGCATCAAGTACCACTTTTGTTTTAGATACCACTTTTATCACATAGGTACCATTTTTTGTACACACTGGTATTACTTTTTGTGCATCTAGGTACTACTTTTTTTGTGCAATACAAAAAAGTAGTATCTGCATGCACAAAAAATGGTACCTACATACCTAAAAGTGGTACCTCAGTTAGGGTAAACAATGTTTTTTCATATTTTTATTTTTTAGTTAGGGTAAACAATGTTTTTTCATATTTTTATTTTTTCGAAACTATGAGACTTTGACTCCATCAAATAATAAATATGAGTCATTAGCACCATATATATACGTAATATTTTCATTTCTTTTAATATTTTAATTTCCCAATGCATTACTAACTAATACAAGAAAAAAGAAAAATATTAAAAGGTTTTTTTTTTGGGAGCAGGCATTATCAAAAATCACCTCAACAGGTGCCATGACTTTTTCTTTCATCCAAGCTATCGAACACGGACAGGGAGCCACATACGGTAGCATATTGAATTCCATGCGTTCCACCATTGGTAAAACTGGCGGGCTGACACAGGTATTTTAATTCCCGCGTTATTATAATATTTACATGAAAGGAAAAGTTTTCTGATGATTTTTTGTGTGTGCCCCATCTGATTACAGGAACCGCAATTGACTTCTTGTGAACCATTCGATGTGTATACAAAGCCATTCTGCTTGTGATTGATGTTTTGTGATGCGCTCTGAAATTGCTGTGATCATTATTTGCAGATTTGTCATTGTATTTTGTAATGGGGTTTTCTTTTAAATACATTGTATATGTAACATGAAGACGGGTCTGTAATTATATTTGTGAGAGAGAATTTAAAGCATATTGCTTTTGATTTGAAGTTCTGGACTAGCTTCTACAATTATTATTTTTTTAATTAATAAAAAAATAATTTAAGCTAAATAAATATTAGATATATACTTCCTTAAATTTTTTAGTAGGCATCATGTATAAATGGCTATTTTCCTAAAGCAGACACACAATATTGATTCCTTTGTGTAACACGCTATATTGATTCCTTTGTCGTATAAATTCAATACCATATATTATAATCTTATCTTAGACCTAAGGCTTTGTAAAATCTCGAATTTAAAAAAAAGTAAAAGAAAAAAAAAAAAGAGGCTTTTGGATTCTTAATAATTTATTGTTATACAATAATACCATATATTATAATCTTATCTAAGAATCTTAAATACTTCAAAATTGGCAATGAGAAGTAGTGCTTATCTTCTTCTTTCTTATTATTTATTTATTTTAATTAAAACGTGTATTATGTATTTCGACTTTTCTGAATCCCTTCATCTGTTGAGTTCTCATAATATGATCTATATATATATATATATATGTATATTCCTTTCTCATAACTTTTTAACTCTTTGTTTATATCTCAATTTCATGGTCAATTGAAAAAACTAGCAAAGAAAATATCAAAAGATTCATGTTAGTGCTTTCTTCTGAAAGTCTTTTTCATTTTGCACATTTGACCATTAGGTGTGTAGCCTTTTCAAGATAAACTTCTCATTTCTTTGAATGATAAAATAAAAAATAAAAAATAAAAAAAACTGTAAATGTGTCAATTAAACAACCATTTTATCACATGATACAGCTCATGTGCATAGCAATTTCTCCATCATATGCCCATTGTACCCATGCCTAATTAATTCATATGCATACATTCCTTCATAGGATGGTGAATTTTTGGGATTTATTATTCTTTTAAAAAAAAGAAAAAATTTGGTTTTAGAGAGTTATGAAAGTCTCTAAAATTATCTTTTGACTTGCATTTAAAAAAAGTAATGATACTATGTCCGACTCTTACTTGTAATTGTCACGTAATTACCAAAATAGTTGATATTTTATTTAAGCACTAAAGATATCAAAAATAAATATGGAAAGAAGTTGAAGATGTTTTGACGAACCCTCTTTATCTCTTTGATTTATCCATTCCTCTTCTTCATTACGCTGTTCCCTTGATTCTTTATCTCGCATCCACTCCATAATAAACTTTTGAAATTTTTTATTTTTAATCAAATCCCCAAAATTGATACAATATATAGAAGCCAAAATATATATTGAAAAAAAAAAAACATGAATACATATCTTAAATCTTACTAGGGTTTGTTTTTATTTTTATTTTTATTTTTTTCTCAAATATATACGTATATATATATTTTTCTCTTTAATTTTATGAACCAATATAGACTTTTTAATCATTTGTTTTCCCTTTAATCTTGCAAAGTGGAAAAGAGAGAATGAGAAATCAGAGAGATAGAAAGGGGTCATCAAAACCTCTTTAGCTTTTTTTCATATTTATTTTTAGTACATGTACGATTCGGACTAGGAGTAAGCCAATTTGATTGGACATAATATCATTACACTTTCAAAAACTATGAAATTTTTTGCCACAATTATTTTAACTTATATACTTAGCGCATCTCCAACAATTGTTTATATATTTTTGTGTAATTTTTAGTTATTGTTTTATACTTTTGTGTAAAAATATATCCCCTAATAATAATCAACTAGACTCACATAATTTTTTGTACCTACCTAATATATGATTTATTTGTTAATGGAATGAGAAAGAGGGATGAGAAAATAATTATATTGATGTGACTGATAAAAATATGGTGTAAAATACACAACAATTTTACACATTGATGCAAAAGAATTATATTGATGTGACTATATAAAAAGATTGTGTAAAATACACAACAATTTTACACATTGATGCCGGACATAAAAATACACATCATACGTGTATATTTTTACATAAACAAAATATTTTAATAGACTACTGAAAATGCTCTTACTATACGGTAAAATACACATTATAAGATTACCATCCAATTTTTAATATCTAGTTTAGTAGAAATGAGCTTCACATATGGTGATAGATTGAGAAGAAGCACATTACACCATAACCTGTTTGTGTCTCAAGAAAATACTGAACCTTATTATTAAATCATAAACAAATACTAAAATTTCACACTTATTATTAAATAAAAATAATAATAGAATGCAACCTCGAACAGGTTCCACGAATTGAGAAGTCAAGCAGAGCTCAGCTTAACATATAAAACTCTCAATCCAAACCAAATTTATTATGCCCTACACAAAGAGCTATTTCTCATCCAGTTTTAGTTGTTTTTTTACTAACAAGACTCAATTTTTTAAAAGCCAGAAAATACCATCTGGTTAAGATCATTAACCCAATGATATCGTTTTGAAATTCCAAAATATAAAGCAAGGATTCAAGTCTCTTAAACCCTAATAAGTGTATAAATATCTTTAAATAATAATAATAATAAAATAACAAACGAAGCTTTCCAAATTGTCTAAAGTTGGAATTAGGGTCGTGCCGAACAGCGACTAACATGAAAAAAGTGTACGAGTATCTTATGTTTGGAAAATAAATAAAAGAAAAAGACAGTTTTAAAGATTTATGTATGTTTGGAAAAGACAATGGTGTAAAGTAGAGGAAAAGGAACGTTTGTAGTAGCGTAAGAAGGGGATAAATTAAATAGAATCACTAAATCATTTTCATCCAAAGGACATCAAAACACTATTTTCATGTTTTTTTGTTAATGAAAATAAATACTCCGTACCTCATTTAAATTTAATATTTAGTAAAGGTTTTTACAAATATGTCTATGTTAATGGACATATTTGTAATTATTTTTGCATTTTATGATTTATTTTTGAGTGTTTATTTTTATTAATTATAGTTTTTTTTTTTTTTTTTTTTATATTATAAAATTAACCCTTATTAATTGATAATCCAGTAAATTAAAATAGATTTGCAGAATATACTGACAATCAGTTTCGCTTTCTTCTTCAACGACTCGATTTCTTCTTCCTCTTCTCTCTCCTCATCTCGCCCAGTCACACCCACCTTCCTTAATCTCAATCTTTCTCTCTTTTATATATCCATATATATATCACATTCCAGATTTACCCTCATAATTCCTGCTATTAACGATCTGCCCTCTGCCATGTTCATGCTCGTGAACTGTTCCAAGTGTCAGACGGCGCTGCAGCTCCCGCCGGGAGCCAGATCGATACGCTGCGCTTTATGCCAAGCCATCACAAATATCGCCGATCCCCGTGCGGCTCCTCCGCCGCCACAACCGTCGTCCATCTCCGCCGGCCCCCGCCCTCCTCAGCCGCCTGCTCCGTCTCCGTACAACCACGCGCCGCCAGGTCCGCCGCCGTCGGCTCACGGGAGGAAGAAGGCCGTGATCTGCGGCGTATCGTACAAGTACTCTAGGCATGAGCTCAAAGGCTGTCTCAACGACGCCAAGTGCATGAGACATCTCCTTATGAACAAGTTTCAGTTTCCAGACGCTTCGATCCTTATGCTTACTGGTATTCTACCTCTGATCTATCTCTTACACACATGTATGTATGTATAATAGTTTTGGATATTTTAGGTTAGCAAATATATATGTGTTTGCAAATATCTCTCAATGCTCTCCCTACACCGAGGCTGCAAAAGATTAATTTGAGGCCTAAGAGGCAAAATTTCTATAACGAGGCCTTTAAGAATCACACGGCTATGTGAATTGGACTCTTATATTCTGAACATTCATGTACTTTTAGGAATTAGGATACATTTAATATTTTGACTGATTTTTTTTTTTACATTATACATTTAAAATTCATAGGACAATAAATGAAATTTAATCAGCAGATTATGTACCACAAGTACTGGAAACAAAACAAACTACATGAACTGAAACTGAACAACAAGAACTGAAAAGTGAAAAAAAAAAAAAAAACTTCTTGAACTGAAACTAAACAACGGGAATTGAAAAGTGAAAAGAAAATCCAATGCATGTTTTTCATAGATTTAGTATTAAGAGTGACAAGTATGATGAAAAATTAGATGAAATTTATGTCGAGAAAAGGCAGTTGGAAAAGAAAGGTTTGTGAGAGGCATTTGGTTTTTTTTAGATTGCCATTTATGCTCACCCCCTTTTGTTCGACTATCATAATGGGCAGGGGAGTTTGCCAATGAGCCATCGATTGCTCTCCACTGTGTTATTCTTCAATCATGAATGTATTATTTTCTTGTTTCTTTATTTTAATCGGGATCTTGTAGATTAATCTTGTTCTCAGGTTTAATTTACAATTTTGCTGTACCAAAACCCAAGCTTTGTTGTTGCACTTCACGTTGTTCAAGCCAGTTGAATTGACTTGATTTGTAGTTAGTGTTAACAACTGAGAAGAATTTCAAAAGAATAAGAGAAGGCATGACATAAGGGAAGTGATGGAGTAGAAGAGTGTGTATATTCTATCACATTGTTCAATGTACTTTTTTTTTTGATAAGTACACATTGTTCAATGTACTTAACTTTGTATCTGTCTATAAAAGACCCACATCAAAAGAATTGAATAAAGTTTATATTAAATGAAATCTAATGGGTCCTCTTTCAAGTTGGGGCAGCCAGGTCAGCCTGGTCAGCCTAAAGCTTGGGTCGCCCTTGGAATGGTCTGATGTTTAAGCTTGGGTCGGCCTTGGAGTGAAACTTACGAACTTTTTATCCAATTTTTTAGCCCGCGTTTTTCTATGTCAGGATTTGATTGTATTGGATTTGATATACATTTTTGTATGAGAGATTCTTTATTATGATTTTGTAGATTCTTTTGGTGGTGAAACCTTTGCAATTGTATGATTTTGATATATAATAATATAATCTTACATTATATCCAGTGGTTCTATAAGATACCTGAGAATGGGCCTTTTCTTTATTAGGATTAGGATACATGTATTGTCTCCTCCCTAAATACTACCCACTGATGCACTTCATCATGCATTTCTTATTACACCTAGTTCATTTGTCTTTGTCATCATGTATTACCATGCCTACACATAAATACATGACGTTCACTTGTGGGGACTTTGCTGTCTTCATATTTATAACATCACTTGAAAGGCAACAAAATAATTCTTGATAGTCGTTTTTCAAATTGATATTCTCAAAAGCATCCCTCTAATGTTAATAAGCCATTGAGATTCTGGTCATTTTCTTCTTCTTGTTGGCCTTATTGGATAATGATGCAAATCAAGCACCAAACATTTAATAAGAAGCACATAATTTAAAAACGGGTTTTGGATGTCAGCAACAGCTTGAATGAATATTGTATTTAAGCTATCTATTGGAAACTAGTCGAGGAAAACTGTGATACCAGAATACTTGCATGTTTCTGCTGGAAACCCTTTTTTTTTAATTTTTTTGGAAACTATAATTCATTGATGGAATTAGGTGGGGGGACCTACCCAAAAAAACAAGGAGAGAGAGAGAAAGAAAGAAAGAATTAGGTGGGAGGAAAGGAATACTTCGGTTACTTTTTCTTTATGTTACATGGACTTGGCGTGGTGTTTGTGAAGGGCATATGTCTAAGCGTTCATATATCAAATCTCTAAACCTATGATATCTGTTGGAATTATCGTGTATGCTTCATGGGGGCATATTTATCTAGAAATGTCGGACACATGTATCACATATCCCATGCCTAACCCAAATGCCGAGTGCCGATGTGAGTACTTCATGCATTTAGAAAATTTTAGGTAAAAAAAGCTTTTCCTTGGTTTATTTTTGTTAACTTCAATCCATAGTTAATAGGTGATATTCAAATCACCATCAATATTATATTGTTACCTTGAAAGTACAAAGAATTTTTCCCTAATTGTAGAGAGAGAAACTTTACACTCTCAATGATTTTTTTCAATCCCTTTTCCCTCTCAATCCCTTCTATTTATAGACGGTTACAACCTCCACTGGGCTGGTCCTATCTTGTTCTCCTTTGGCTAGACTCGATTTCTCTCATTTTATCATGGGCTTCTGAAATGGCTTTATGGACCTGGGTCCATACGGCGCGAACTGGCTTCATCTCGTTCGTCCACACCCGACCTATCCCATGCAATGTGGATCACTCCAAACCCGGGTCGTTTTGGTATCCTCATCTACCCCCAATAATCTCTTTCCTCATTAATGAGGGTGAGATTATTGAAAGGACACGATCTTGGTCTGACGGCTTAGAGCAATAACTCGAGGAATCGAATGGCTGGCACAAGAACCCAGGTTTCGAGATCTGCAGCGCCACTTTTTGCCTTGACCTTTGGAGTTCCATGTCGCTTTTACTTCTCCTCTTTATAAATTCTGATCTTTCTCTCCTTCACCCTCTCTCTTACCTCTTACTTCTACTCCCTGTTGCTTTCCTGCACATTCCGGCGATCCTTTTTAATTTCTCCGGCAAGTTCTTCCGGCAAGTCCTTCCTTTTCGATTTTTAGCTACTGTGCCGTTGCTGAGTTCATCACAAACTTTCAAGGTTAGTTTCTTTTTTTTAAAAAACCTCTCCTTAAGAGACGCCTTTACTGCCTAGAACTCTTCCCCTTTTTCATGGCTTCCCCTAACCTGAACGCCATTCGATCCAAGAATTGTATCCCTCGCGACGTTTCTCTCAGAGTCTACCCAACAAACTTAGACGAGAGATCTGGTGAGGGTCTTCTTCCTGTGGAAGTTTTATTCTCTGCCGTTCACTTGAACGTCATTAGGTTCCCCGTACACCCATTCTTTTGTTATGCTTTCAACAAATTGGGGCTCTGCCCCCTGCAAGTTAACCCAAACTTTCTTAGGGTAATTTCAGTCCTCCTGCTCTTGAATCGTGACAGGGGTCTCAATCTTGACATTATTGACCTTCTCCTCTGCTATTGGATTAACAAGATTTCACAAAACGACTTGTATTATCACTTCTTTCCTATTGACAAACGGTCAATTTGCACTGATAAAAGCTCATTTGAAAAGGGTTAGAGGCGGAATTTAATTGTGGTTGGTGGGAATTGGCGGACTCCGCTCGGCCATTCCTTCCCTATCTCTTCTTCCTTTGGAGCCTGTTCTGTCTCTGGCTACAAAAAGCTGAAAACACATCCTTCTGAATGCCACTGTGAAAGTTGTCTTCCCCGTTTTTGCACTTTTCTTTGTAGATGCCTTCAAATTCCCCATGATGAACTAGTTTATAGCGTCTGCAGGGCTAGGCTAGATACCTTGCAAGAAAACGTGCTGATCGATGTCCCTTCAGCTACTGATTTGCTTACATCTGATAATCTTTTTGACATTTCTCTTTTAGGGTCTACAATGGAGAACATTCAGATCCCATCGTTCAGCAGGAGGAGGCGTCTTGCTCCCACCCCTTCTAACGCTCCTGCCGTTATTCCATCACCTACACCTGCTTCCACATCATCTCTTCCTGCTATCTCTGCCCCAGAGCAAGTTGTGGTTGCCCCAGCTGTGACTCAAGTCTCAACTCGTTCTGCTGATGCGCCCTTAGAGCTCACCCATGCTAAGAACCCTGTTGTGGGCCATACTGCTGAAGTCCGTCCTGCTGTCCCCGTCATTATGCCATCAAACATTTCGTCCGACACTTCTTCAGAAAGCACTCAGGATGCTGGAAATTCTAAGGACAATGGGGGGCCAGCTAATGCTGCTCTGTTGGAAAAGAGTTTAGGAAAAAGGCCAATGCCTAAGGGCGGTCATGATCAGAGTGATATCCCACCGACCCGAAGGATAAGGATGGCTTCCTTCAGGGTTACTGAACCATCGCCCCCTGCCCGGTTCTTCATTCCTGAAGGCGAGTCGGCCAAAACCTCTGGTCCAATTCCATCCGTTCTTCCATGGCGACCTTTGCTCAGCCGTGAAGATGGATCAACCATTGGCCCCACTGACTCGATATATAAAGACCCCCTCACCTCGTTTGCTTTCTATAAGGGCTTCTGGACCCCCAAAGATCTTGAAATCCAGAACAAACTGTCCTTTGGTGAGATGTTCCAACGGTTCCCGACCGCTGCTATGGAGGTGACCCTTCTTCCACTGAACTGTGTTCCTTTTCAGTTATGATTCCTTTGTACTTAGTCTGACCTGAATTTCTTTTTCTTCATGCAGACTCTGTTCGGGATGTTCACCTTTCAGAAAACAATTGAAACTCTGAATAAAAAACTTAAGTCTCTCTCTGCGGGCCTTAAAAGGTCTGTTGAAGCAGAGACTCTTCTTGAGGCCAGAGTTGCTGGAGTCAAAGCTTAGGGACTCAGAGAAGGAAGTTGCTGACCTAAAGGCAGAGAAAGACGGTCTGGCAAACGAGAGGGATTCCCTTAGAGCTGAACGGGATTCCTTGAAGACCGAACGGGATTCTCTTCATGATGAGGTTGACGTCTTAAAAACTGAGAAGAGTGTAGCTCTGACAGAAAGGGACTCTCTCAAAGCCGAAAAGGGAGACCTTCAGCGCTCATTCATTGCTGAACGGTTATCGTATGCGAATTTCCAAGAAAAACTTTTGAACGAATGGTCTTCCCTGATGAACATGATCAGCAGAGTCGAAGGGGGGATGAGGGCTCTCCTTGCTCGCTTTACCAGGACCAGTGCCATCCGGTATGCTGAAGGGTACAAAGACGGTTTTGTTAACCGTTCTCCCCCTGAAGGTGAATCAAGCTCTTGTGCTGTTCCTGATGAACTAGATGCTTCTCTGGACATCCACCCCCCAAACAATTATCAAAATCCACCATGCGACCCAGCTGAGAACATTTTTATTGAATGCATTGAGGTCGCCTCTTCAGGAATTGTCCCACCTTTTCATCCCCTGAACATTCTTCCTCTTTCTACCATCGTGCCCCCTTCCTCTGTTGCTGCCGACAGACCTGTGCCCGCTGAGGGGGTGATTCATCTCGACTTCCCTTCTAAGGATGATGGGGCAGGTGAGAATGGAGGAAATCTCGATGGTCCAGAGGAAGATGGTGGCGAAAATGACAAGTCACAGCTTGGAGAAGATCAGAACTGATATCCAATAGCAGCAGTTTTGTTTTTTTTTTTTTTTTTTTATGTATGGTACTACGTACCTTGAGACCTTTTTGGTTATGAATGATAATGTTTTTGCTCAGCATCCCTTTCCTCCTTTGAGTTTTCTATTTTCAGCTTTGTAGTGTATTTTCACAAGTGCTTAACGTTCAGCCATGTCACCATTCTGTCCTTTTCTTACTCATTTGTGAGCAAGTGTTTGGCGTTCGGCTTGAAGTGCCAGCTGCCACTAATTTGCTGAATGCCTGGCGCTCGGCTTGAACGCCTTTTGCCACTTGGCTTTTTTATTTTTTAGCAAGTGTTTGGCGTTCGGCTTGGAGTGCCAGCTGCCACTAATTTGCTGATGCCTGGCGCTTTGCTTGAACGCCTCTTGCCACTTGGCTTTTTTTATTTTTTAGCAAGTGTTTGGCGTTCGGCTTGCAGTGCCAGCTGCCACTAATTTGCTGAATGCCTGGCGCTCTGCTTGAACGCCTCTTGCCACTTGGCTTTTTTATTTTTTAGCAAGTGTTTGGCGTTCGGCTTGAAGTGCCAGCTGCCACTAATTTGCTGAATGCCTGGCACTCGGCTTGAACGCCTCTTGCCACTTGGCTTTTTTATTTTTTAGCAAGTGTTTGGCGTTCGGCTTGAAGTGCCAGCTGCCACTAACTTGCTGAATGCCTGGCGCTCGGCTTGAACGCCTCTTGCCACTTGGCTTTTTTATTTTTTAGCAAGTGTTTGGTGTTCGGCTTGAAGTGCCAGCTGTCACTAACTTGCTGAATGGGAAGAGTGTAGATTTTTAACAAAGAAGAGGCTTTTTATAAAGCATGGAAATTTCGTACAATTGCAAGCATGCAATTTAGAACGTACAATATGCCTAAAATTAAACTCTACTTTTACTGGTAGTACCTTTTCAGAGACATAGCATTCCATGGCTTATTGACTACCCTTCCTGTCATAGTTTCTAGGACGTATGCCCCCTTCCCTATGACTTCTGCTATTCTGTACGGACCTTCCCATGGGGAGAACATCTTTTTGACTATTCCCACCTTCCTTTTCAGAACCAGATCGCCAGGAGCAAAACCCCTGTGCCTCACCTTCTTGTTATGGCTATTCACGAGCGTCTGTTGATAAGAGGTGAGCCTCACTGCAGCCGCATCCCTTTTTTCTTCCAACAAATCAAGATTGAACCTCAGCATTATATCATTCTGCTCTTGATCCCACGCCAAGCTCCTTACAGTTGGAACCAAATGCTCGACTAGTATCATCGCCTCGGTGCCATAGGCCATAGCGAATGGGCTCTCTCCAGTTGGCCGTCTTGGGGTTGTTCTGTAAGCCCACAAGACGTTCGGTAGCTCATCTAACCATATGCCTTTTTCATTCTCTAGCTTTTTCTTGATACAAGCAAATATTGTCCTGTTTGTGATTTCGGCTTGACCATTAGCCTGAGGATGACTGACTGCTGCTAACTTTTGATTGATTCCATATTCCTCCAGCAGCTCTCTCACTTGCTTGCTATCGAGGTTGGTTCCATTGTCCATCACGATTGACCTTGGTATGCCAAAACAACAAATAATATTATTCCAGATGAAGCGTCTTACTTGAGTTTGGGTGACACTAGGGTACGGCTCTGCTTCTACCCATTTGGTGAAGTAATCAGTAGCTAGCAGAACGTACTTATTCTGCGATCTTGCAGTCGGCAAAGGGCCAACCACGTCCATCCCCCACTGCGCGAAAGGCCATGGGGTGGCCATTATGTGCAGGTCTTCAGGTGGTTGATGTATCAATGACTTGAACCTCTGGCATTTATCGCATCTTCTAGAGAATTCTTCTGCATCTCGTGCCATGTTTGGCTAGAAGTACCCCTGTGTCATTGCTTTGTGTGCTAAAGATCTTCCTCCGGAGTGATTTCCGCATACTCCTTCATGAATGGTTCGCATAATCTGTCTAGCTTCTGTAGGGGTAGCACACTTCAAATATGGACCCGAGAAGGAGCGTCTATATAACTGATCGTGCACAATGGCATACTTTGCTGCGCTGGACCTAATTCTTCTTGCCTCGTTCTTACGCTCGGGGAGTGTACCACTACGTATGTAAGCCATGATTGGATCAATCCAGCTCGGCTCATATGGTATAACATTAACACGTTGAGTGCTTGGATTAGGCAGTTCTTCAAAAATGGAAGGTTGGATCAGTATGTCGACCGGGATGACCCTAGCTAAAGTATCTCCAGAACTGGATGCACTACAAGCCAAGCGGTCGGCATCTTCGTTATACTCTCTCGGCAATTGGATAAACCTGATCTGATCAAACGCTTTCGCCTCACGCAGAACCGCAGTTCGGTATGCTTCCATAGTCTCATCCTTGGCCCCATAGTCCCCATTGACTTGTCGAATGACTAGTTGTGAATCACTATATGCCATCAGATTCTTGATCTTCAATTCTTTAGCCAACTTCAGCCCAGCTATCAACGCCTCGTATTCTGCCTCATTGTTGGTCGCGCTGAACTCTAGTCTTATCGCTTGGCTCAGCGTAGTTCCTTCTGGTGTTTGCAATTGAATTCCAATCCCGGCCCCCATTTGATTCGAGGAGCCGTCCATGAAAAGCTTCCACCAGGAACAATTACAATCCTCCACCGTATCTTCAGCATCACAGTCAAGTAGGAAATCCGCCACCGCTTGACCTTTGATTGCCGTCCTGGGCTCGTACGCGATATCAAATGAACTCAATTCAATGGCCCACTTGGTCATTCTCCCCGACAGGTCCGGTTTGTGCAGGATCATTCTCAAAGGGAAAGTTGTTAAAACGACGATTGGATGAGATTCAAAATAGTGTCTAAGCTTCCTTTTTGCGTTGACCTGCGACAAGATCATTCGTTCGGCCCTAGAGTACCTTCTCTCCGGTTCAGACATCGTCTTGCTAACATAAAACACCGGAAACTGCTTGCCCTCTTTGCAACGGATCAGAACGGCACTGGTTGCTATACTGGACACCCCGAGATATAGAAAAAGTTTCTTATTTGGTTCTGGAGCAGACAGAACTGGAGGATTACGCATGTACTCCTTCAGGCTGGTTAGTGCCTGCCGTTGCTCATCCCCCCAGGTTTGTCTTCCATGCCCTCGTATTGTATCAAAGAAAGGTTTACAGCGGTCCGAAAGCTTGGAAATAAATCGGCTCAGTGCGGCTATCCTGCTTGTGAGTGCCTGCACCTCTTTAATTGTTTTCGGCTCTGCATTCCTGATCAAGGCTTCTGCCTGTGCTGGGCTGACCTCAATTCCTCTATGATTGACCACATGTCCCAGGAATTGACCGGAACTTACACCGAATGAGCATTTGGCCGGATTAAGCTTCATCCCATACTGGCGCAACACATCGAACACATCTTGCAAGTGCGCTAAATGATCGCTCTTCTTCTTACTCTTGACCACCATATCATCAATGTAAGCCTCGACATTGCTGCCCATCTGGCCCTTAAAAATCTTGCTGATCAGCCTCTGATAAGTAGCTCCAGCGTTTTTTAATCCGAATGGCATGACTTTATAGCAATAAGTCCCTCGTTCAGTAACAAATGAAGTTTTCTCTTCATCAACTGGGTCCATAGGAATTTGGTTATAACCGGAATAAGCATCCAGGAAAGTTAACCGCTCATATCCTGTGGTGGCATCTACCATTTGATCAATCCTGGGCAATGGGAAACTATTCTTTGGGCAGGCTTTGTTTAGGTTGGTGAAGTCGATGCACACTCTCCATTTCCCATTCTTCTTCTGCACTACGACAACGTTAGAGAGCCAGGCCGAGTACTGAACTTCTCTGATGAATCCGGCTTTAAGCAGCCGATCAACCTCCTCAGCTATAATCTGGTTTCGTTCTGGTGCAAATCTTCTCTGCTTCTGCTTCACTGGCTTTGCGTTCGGATCCACATTGAGGGAATGACAGGATACAGCAGGATTTATCCCTGGCATATCTAAATGGCTCCATGCGAATACATCTGCATTTCGAATCAGGAAATTAGTCAACTCTAGTCTCTCTTCTTCAGTGAGTTTGGTGCCCACCCTTGTTGTTCGGTCTGGTTTCTCATGGTCAATCTTTACTTCATGAAGGGGTTCTGTGGTCAGAACTGGTGGCTTCTCCCCCCCATCCTTGCTGGGAGAAGGGTTCTGTAATTGCTATTTTGGAATGGCGGAACGGATGGGATTTTTCCCTTTTCCAGCAGATTTCAAAGTTAATGAATAACATTCTTTAGCCGTAACCTGGTCCCCGTGTATATCTATCACCTTGGTCCCATCCGGACCCAAACATCGCATTACTTGATGTAAGGTTGATGGAACGCCTTGAATTTTGTGAATCCATCCTCTGCCTATCAAGAGGTTGTATGATGGATAAATTTCCACTACTACGAAACTTTCAGTCAAAACCCGCTCAGCGGCTTGTACTGTCAATCCCACTATTCCAATGGGTTCCACTCGCTTCCCATCAAATCCGAGCAACGGATTCCCTGTGGGTTTGAGTTTTTCGGGTTCGATCTCCAGTCGGTCGAACGTCACCCTGGGCATGACATTCGCACTACTTCCTGGATCAATCAGGACTCTCCGAACCAGGCATTTTGCAATCGTCAGACTAACGACTAGTGGATCTTTATGAGGAATCTGAACGCGTAGCAGGTCCGTTTTATCAAACTTTATCGACGTGGACGTGTTCTGCTGGTGCAAAGCGCGCACATTACCAATTCTTCTTTTCAGCTGGGCCTGGCGTAACCTCGTCCTGAGCAACTCCTCTGACTCCGTCGTTTGTTCAGGCCGGCCATGAATTGCGTTTATAATCCGGACGGGCTGGGAGTTGTGTTGGTTCGGCCTCTGGTTCCGCTTGATTTGTTCAGTCGGGCGGTTATGCTCTTGCGCCGGACCCTGAACATAGCTTGCAAACTCCCCCTTTGCGATCAGCATCTCTACCTGCCTCCTTATGTTCTTGCATTCATTAGTCTGATGCCCAAAATCACTATGGAAAACACAATGTTTAGTCTGATCCCTCTGTTCAAGAGGTTGCCTGATTGGCAGAGGAGGACGAAACTTATCTTTGTTCTCCTGGTATAGCCTTGCTAAGGTGACTCTGAGTGGAGTGACTGATTCCTCCTCCCTGGGCCTCTTCTCCGCCTTCCATGAGGGGTAACGTTGCGGTTGAGCTTGTTTTTGCCGGATCTTGGCTTTGGACTTCTCCTTCGTCGAAATAATTGACGTCTTCCTTGAATTAGCTGCTTCTTCCTCCTCGAGGCGAACAAAACCGTCAGCTCTCTCGTTCAGCTCGTCCATTGTCTTTGGCGTATTAACCACCAAGCTGGTGTGGAACGGTGTCCCCCGGTTCATTGCGAGTTTAAATGCTTGGACTGCTGTTGACGGGTGACACTCCATTACCATGCTTTTAACGAGGTTGAACCGGGTGAGAAAAGCTTGGAGCCGCTCATCCTCATGCTGCTTCATTGTAAAGAGGCTCGATACATCCTTAGCCGGACGCTTATTCCCGTAATACTGGCTTATGAACTTATCACATAAGTCCTGGAAACTGGCGATTGAGCCTTGAGCCAGATTCTTGAACCAATTGAGAGCTAGTCCAGCCAAGCTCGTAGGGAAACACTTGCACATCAAAGGATCATTATTAGTATTCAAAGCCATTTTCAACTGAATATGGTATATGTGATCGACCGGATCGGTTGTTCCGTCAAACAGAATGAAGATCGGCATGGAAAACTTCTTCGGATTCGGCGCGTTCAGAATTTCATCAGTGAACGGCGATGCGACCGTCCTTGCTGAGGAACGCAGTGCTTCGTTTTCTCTTGAAAACCGTGACGGAAATCCTCGATCGGCAGATCTCCTTTCCGAGCTATGGTAATCAACTGTCGCTAATGAAGGTCGGTATGGCGGATCGAACGACCTATCCTCCACAAATTCACTCCGCCATGGTGACGCAATCCGATGTTCATACGCCGGTGCTTCCTCCCTCATAATCCGTTTGTGATGCGGTTCCAGACGAACAGACCCTTCCCGATCTTCTACTTGGCCGACATTCGGAGGCAGATTACCGATTATACCTTCATCACGACGTTGACCATCACGATTGACGCCTTCTGGATCACCTTGATGATCAGCTTCGGACGGTAAAGCTCTCGATGCTCCATTCCAGCTCGTAACTCTGCATTTTCTTTCCTCAAAGCATCGATCATGTTCATTAGCTCATCGAGCTTTGTCTGCTGGCCGTTCTCCAAAGAATTCGGGTTCGCCTCTCCAATCATCATTCCAGATCGGAGCAAAGTCATCAACTGCAGGCTTCTTGATCAAATCGGAGTTCCGCTAACGCGCGCACACCAGATCTGAACTTATGCTTGCCGAATTCAGTCCACTACTGGCCAGATTCAGTAACCATAACAGATCACAACCGCGCAGTTCGCCGGATCAAGCACGGATCTGATCTGCTTGGATCGGACGCCAATTTTCCGAAATCAACCGGATCTGGACTCGTCAAGACAAATCGTATTATCACCAATGTTGATTCAGCTTTCGCAGATTAGTCGTCTTCCTCGCAGAATGCGTTGAATCAATCCGATCTGGAATGAAATCAATCAATCCTTCCCGTTCTTCCCACAGACGGCGCCAATTGAAAGTACAAAGAATTTTTCCCTAATTGTAGAGAGAGAAACTTTACACTCTCAATGATTTTTTTCAATCCCTTTTCCCTCTCAATCCCTTCTATTTATAGACGGTTACAACCTCCACTGGGCTGGTCCTATCTTGTTCTCCTTTGGCTAGACTCGATTTCTCTCATTTTATCATGGGCTTCTGAAATGGCTTTATGGACTTGGGCCCATACGGCGCGAACTGGCTTCATCCCGTTCGTCCACACCCGACCCATCCTATGCAATGTGGATCACTCCAAACCCGGGTCGTTTTGGTATCCTCATACCTAAAACCAGTCTTAAACAAAGATAAAGGGGACAATTGGTTGTTGCTTCTTTAAACAATCACTTTTTTCTTACCTCTTTCCATTTTCTCTGGTACCTTGATTAGACTTGGGGTTGTGACTAGGCAGGCCAACGCAAACCCTACCCTAGTCCAACCCGGTCTTTGGATGGGCTTGGACAACTCTTTTTGTTACTTGGTTGGGCTCGAGTAAATTTTTTTTACCCCAACCTCAAGTGGGTTGGGCTTGGGATGAGGTGTTGGGCAACCTGAGCTCAACTGAGTATGGCCCAAGTTCAATGTGAACATAACCAACTAACCCGATCCTAAACTTACTAATCTGACCAACCCAAGCTCAAAAATATATTTGGATTGGGTTCGGGGTTGGAGTCCAATTTGGACTCAAACTTGCATAGAGGGTTTTATATCTTGGGTTGGGCTCCGATTGGCCCCTTAACCCATCAAAGTTGCACCATTAATTAGACTGTAAAATCACTGAATCTACACTGAAGTGCATATTAAATGGAGGAAAGGAGAAGTTGGTTATAATCTTGTGAATGTGTTAACCACGATAAAGTTTTCTTGTTGAGATCAAGCTGCAATCAACTTTCAGCGAATGAGTTTTGTCACAAATTTTCAATCTATTATCCTTGCCAATACAATTTTTTGGAATAACTTTAGTCTTTGGTCACAATATCATGATAATTTTCATCTTCTTGTGTTGTGACCCACTTTGTAGAACCATGTCTTGTTTCTTTTTTGTCCTAAACATGTCTAATGTTAACACTCTTTGGGGATATTCAAATGCAGAAGAAGAAACTGATCCTTACAGAATCCCAACTAAACAAAACATGCGGATGGCACTGTATTGGCTTGTACAAGGCTGTCAACCAGGAGACTCCTTACTGTTTCACTATTCTGGTCATGGTTCACGGCAAAGGAACCATAATGGGGATGAAGTTGATGGATATGATGAAACCTTATGTCCCCTGGACTTTGAAACTCAGGGTATGATTGTTGATGATGAAATCAATGCAACAATTGTCAGACCTCTTCCTCAGGGAGTTAAGCTCCATGCAATAATAGATGCTTGCCATAGCGGCACTGTACTAGATTTACCATTCCTTTGCAGAATGGGAAGGTGGGTTTGTTTTACAATGTCCATGATCTGAATTCAAATATGTTTTATTAGCTTGTTAAATTGTTATAAGTGGGTACTTCTATCTAAAATCACCATGGACTTAATTGATTAATAACATGTGATGAGATGGATCATAAAAGGGTTGTAATTTTTATTTGTTCCTTTTTTGTTGTGGGTGAAGGAATAACCAACCCCCCATTGCGTGGGAGAGGAATTGTACAGAGGGTGTTAGAAAGGCATATGATTGTAGCATCAGGCATATTTTTATACAAAGCTGAGCCTATACTAATGGAGGAAAAGTAGAAGTCATGGTTTGCATGTTGGCAACAGTAATCAGTTTTTTGAACCTTGCCTTTTTGAGTAAAGTTTCAGACATTTTGAAAGAAGTTCCTTGTTATACCTGATATCTCTTGGAGTACATATATTTGATTTTATCCTTGTAAATTGAGATGCTTTTGGAATCCTTTCAAAATATCACCAACATGCAAACCATGACTTCTACTTTTCCTAGTTAATTATTCATCCTTCAAATGCATTACATGCAGTTTCTTAAACTATTCAGACTGCAGCTTTCCCCGAAATACATTGTAGTCTCTCTGGTTCAGATTAATTCTGGAATCATTCAAATTATTGTTAATAATTTGGGATGCCATAGGCTGATATTTTTCTTTTTTCTTTTTCCTTGCATCAATATCCTGATTAACTTTTAATTTAAATTATTTCTAGCTAGATTCTCTAGTTTTGAATTTGTAATTACGTTTATCTCTTTCCTTCTTGAAATTTTAGGAATGGGCAGTATGTGTGGGAGGATCATCGTCCACGATCAGGTGTATGGAAAGGAACGAGTGGTGGGGAAGCCATTTCCTTCAGTGGTTGCGATGATGATCAAACCTCTGCTGATACATCTGTAAGTTTTTCTTTTCCTTTCTTTTCTGTTTTTCGTCCGAAGCTGGCTACACAATGAGGTTAGCGCTTTCCCTGCCCATAAACCCTTCACCAGGGATTTATTCCCATCTGTTCGACGACTACGTAGGGACCTTAGCAACTAAATTAGTTGGAAATTAGATAAATCTATAAGTTTCAGAAAGTCAGATTAAACCTCCTTTAATATTTTCATTCCCTAAGATGTTATATTTGGACAAAAAGAAAAGACCCAAGCTTATTGTTTTATGGGAACAGGCTCTGTCAAAGATCACTTCAACAGGTGCCATGACTTTCTGTTTCATCCAAGCTATCGAGCGTGGACAAGGTACTACATATGGTAGCGTATTGAACTCCATGCGTTCTGCCATCCGAAATGTAGGGGGGGGAGATAACCTTGGTGGTGGTGTAGTGACATCTCTTCTCACAATGCTTCTGACAGGAGGCAGTGTCGGCGGCAGTGGGCTGAGACAGGTATCTTTCCGTGTTGCTTTGATTGATCTGTCAATAGCATAAATTTGGATATTGAGTCTCATACTGATCATGTGTTGGTCTTTGGATGTGAGGATCCCAAATTGTCATGTATAATTTCCTTCTCATAGGGGGCTTTATTTATTAGAACAGGTTTTCTCCATAATTCATGTCACTTTTCTTTTTTTTTTTCTCTTCGTGTGTGACTCGTCTGCATCCTGCTGTGATGCAATCTGTCGTAAACTGGATATGCTTTGCATGGGGCTTACACCCTTCCTTGTGTGACTCGTCTGCATCCTGCTGTGATGCAATCTGTCGTAAACTGGATATGCTTTGCATGGGGCTTACACCCTTCCTAGCCGAATGAATGAAGGGGAGAGCTGAACATAGGGTTTTCAACCCAAAAAAGAATGCATGCCCTAATACATAATAGTATGTTATTATATTAAAACACATTAGTGTACACGTACATTTATATTTGCATGTGCAGATAATTGTTGAAGGTGGGCGTTTGCACATGTAATCTATACAGTAGTCAAGAAAGGACCGACTTTTTTTAGAAGACACATTAAAAGAAACCTGAAATATATGATTCTAATACTCTTTTATTTATTTATTTATTATTATTTTTTTTTTGAGGACTGATTATGGTGAGTACACCAAGTGAGGCTAGTGAGCTAAAATTGCAGTCAACAAATTTTGTTTCTGTCATAAACCAGTAAATAGTAAACTGTTAAAGTGAGTTCCTCCTTAATAACCCAAATTTCTGGAAAATGTTTCTCTTGGACCTTAACTAGGAAAAAATATACGAAATTTTCATCTGCAAGTGCCTTTCAGGCATGAGCATGTGTCACCTACTTTCTGGGAACAGATGACTTGAGACATGCATTTCTACGGCATATTTATCTTAAATTTTACGCATGCGAGGGAGAGTTTCTGATGATCTCTTTTTCTGTTCGTTTTGCTAACAGGAACCGCAATTGACTGCCTGCCAGCCATTCGACGTGTATACAAAGCCATTCTCTTTATGATTACACGATGTGCTTTAAGATTGTTCATATTTTATACAGACTAGTGGATGTAATTTGGAAAATAATTTTTGTTATTGTTTTCTCCATGTGCTCTAGGAAATATAGTGGATATGAATCATGAAATGTGGATCGGTAATTATTTGTCTGAGATGGGTTTTGTAAATTGGAAAAATATTGCTAGTGATTCATTGTTGGATTACATCTACAACTCCTGTTGTAGATTGCTATTTGAATTCTATAATTTGCATTGTTTGCTATAATCTCAATTCAAAAAAGTTCTGTTCAGAATTAATGGGTGCGTTAGATGAATTTTGATTCTTTATTCCATTTTGTTTGGGCTGGTTGTTTCACCTCTGTTTCTTATATTTCATTCAAGAAAAATAATTGATCTTCGCAATGTTTGGTTTTTTTATGAAAAAATAAAATAAAATAAAAGGAATAAGAAAAAAAAAAAAAAAAAACAATGTATTTGTATTATATATATTCGTCTATATGTATGATAAAGTAAAAGAAAATAGATATTGGATTGCATGTCAAGTCATATTATTAGAACTCTCTGTCTATTCATGGCTTTCAATAGCTAGTGTGAACCACATTTGCATAGTTAATGCAAGATAATGATTAATCCTCTGCGCATTTGAACTAATTATAATCCAATTGAAATGGTAAATTAAATTCATTAATAATAAAAGTGTTTAGAGTCCACATTATAAAGGTTAGTCTGCAGTTATCAACATATCTCAACATAGTCAATATTGGGTCACTGAACACTGCAAATTTAAATTAATGGTTGAAACGTTAATGTTTTGCTAATATGTCATATACTTGGCCAACATGTTATGCATAAATTCCAGCCAGGATCAACCAAATGGGCATCAGGAAAGAGAGCCAACCTACATCATCTTTTTTTTTCTTCCTCATCTTTAGTTAAGAAATTAATAACAATGTGATGTTGAAACTATAAAACTTTGGATGCTCAATTGAACTTTTGGCTATTGCAGTTTACTTTCTGAAGAAATAATATTAGAACATGAAGGAGAATAACCCCCCACACCCCCCCCCCCCCCCCCCCCCCCCCTACATAAATCCCCACCTGCCCATGAAGAAATATATTTCTGCAAACTGAAAAATGTACCCTAAAAGCACTAGACATCAATTTCTTCTAACCACATACAATGAGCATCCCTATCCTCCAATAAACTTATCCAGTCTCCGTGATAGGCTAGGATCAGGAGGCCGGAATTTTTCTAGTGGCAGTCTGGAGCTTGTATGAATCTCATTCAGGACGGATTCTCCTCTCTCCAATTTTATTATATCCAGGATGCTACCAACTACTTCAGCTGCAAGCCCCATTTCTACCAGACGTCCTTGCTCCTCCCCACCTTCATGTATCAATTGTGCGATGTCTGAAAATGTGATCAAGTTTTCTAAGATGACTTTGGCAAAGATGTGACCAAGAAATTCGGGTGCTTTGGGGGCATCATTGACAGCATCCTCCAAGGTATTATTGAGAACAGATTCAAACCTGGCAAAAGAAAATGCAATAGTACCGAGTCAAACAGAAATCCAACTTAAATTCAGGCGGGGTTAATCCATTTTAATTATTACAATCAGAATGAGAACAATTTTTTTACCCTTTGGCAAGCTGATCTGGACTTAATATGATCTCCCGTGATTTTGCAAGGTTGATGAGAAGCTTAGCCAAAAGATCCCTCTCCATGTCCTTCCTTTCAAAGGAATCTGTTACCCAGATGGATACCATCGATGGATAGAAGCTTGGGGCGTTCAAATCTTTGACACAGAGAACAACTTCTTTCTCATCTTTGGCACTGAAAATAAGAACAGTTTTAATGTAGACTTTAATAAAATAAAAATAGCATCTCAGTAAAAGCTTTCTTCCACAATTCGAAAAATAAAAGATGGCAAGTGATGGATCTTATAAATGTTCAGAAGGAATAATCTTCGATCAACCGAAGCAAAATTAACCAGCTATAAAATCAACTGCTAATCTATCTATCTATCTATACACGCGCGCGCGCATATACACACACATATATATTATACATATATTATTATGCTCCTTTTTTCTCTTTTGGATGAATTAGTATGTATTCTTATATTCTTCAGACCCTCTGTGGTAAAACATACATTTAGAGCTCATCATTCAGTTGAAATGAAATAGATGTCCTGATATTATATCAGTCAAAGGAAAGATTTCTATTTGACATTTAACTGGAGCAATAAGATTAAAATGACAAACATTAGTTTGGCCTTATTTTGAAAACCTTTCCATATGATGAAAGCTCTGAAGATGCCTAATATATACCAATCAAAAATTGCCAAAATGCTGGATTAACCGCATTATGCTCCATTTATACCAAATATAATAGAGCAAAAATGTATGCACCTCGGAATTCAGGATTTCTTCAAATTATGGATGCCAAAGGCATGGTTTAGGTGTTGCATAGGACACAATAATACATTTGTTTTAATAATTGTTACACAGAGAAGTGTTGAAGTTACATTGCCAAATGCAAGTTGTGAACATGCATGCACACATATTGTAGCTTATGGATTTGGGAATTTAAGGGGAGAGAATCTAGATCTGAGCACCCAAGATCCAAATACACTGTTTCTGAGAAATTAAAAAGACGACGTAAAAACCTTTGGATTTGGCAATATAACCTTCCATCTCTAGATCCGAAATAAAAGATAACAAATGCCCATCTCATCAAAACCCTTTCTACCCCCTCACTAATCAATAACAAAACTGGCTAGTTGACATCAGGAGTGCAAAAAGAAGGTTATAAAACTTGACATTTTCCTACTTTTAAGACCCAGAAAACATTTCCTAGATCCCTAATGATCTAAGAACCATTTCCTTTGGGGGACATAATTAACTAGTGATGACAATAGAAAAGAGCAATATAAAAGTTTACAAAAGAAGGAAACAAAGAGAGAGAAGGAGATAACACCACATTCTAATGCTTGACAGCTCAAGCTTTGGCCACTGTGTAAACCACTCAGAACGGGGAAAATTGGAGCAATCACACCTACAAGTGGAGTTGCGAGGGAAAGAGCAGCGCACACAGTTGGGCGCCTTTTAAGATGACTAATTCTCTCACTGCATCTTCTCCCCCAATACATTCAAATTTAGCCTTCTTTAGGTCCCTAGTTTCCACAAAACTCATATCATAAACCTAGTAAGTGCATAGGAAACAAGTGTTTTTACCACTGAGCAGCTCAAGTGGTATTTCCACATCATCCTATATGGGAGGTTGAGGACTAAATTAAGGGAGGTGGACCACATTACTAACACAGTTGAAAAATGTGGTCAGAACCTCTTTGGTCCCCATTGTCCAGTTAACATGCCTCTCCCTTAGTATAATGGAGGCCAAGACATCATGCACATCATTGCTTTCTATGGATTGCTTCTTTCGCCTCCACTATGGGTGGGAAGCAGGAACCATTATTTACATAATTATCTTTTGTGCGCAAGGAATCTTCGTTTGTTCGATAGGCAGGTTTTTTGATTTGAGTTCTTACATAGCTGGAAGTCAGAGGGCCGATACTACCTGCCTAAGACGACACCTATAGCTAAAGATCATATGCATTGACTTCCTCTTTCAACATGGAGCTGACATTCCACTTTCTTTCTCCTTCAAAGATGTTGATTCTTTCATATTTCGGCTATTACCTTCTCCATTATCACTTCCCCAATGGCATAATGACTGTGTCAAGAGTCGAGTGTCAAAAACACTCAAGTCTCCTAACCATGTCTAATCAAGAAAATAAAAATTCAAATTCCAAGACACTCCTAGCCATGTTGGACACATGTCTGGCTGTGTCCGACTCAGCCAAGGCACTCCTAGAGGAGTGTTCGCGCTTCCTTGCTACATATCTATTTGAGTACATGTCCGGCCAAGTCTGCATATATTTGGGATTTAGGGAGATACGATACAAATGCCTAGTCCATGTAACAAAGGTTTGAATTGGATAAGCAAGTAACAACTTGAGGTTGTCCAACCAAGGTTGGTTGTCATGTACCAACAAAAAACAAAAATCCATGATTGAACCAAACTAAACCAAATTGGTAGACTGAGTCTGGCTTGATCATGTCATAAAACAAGAAATTTAGTATCAGTATGAAGTTTTCAGAACAAAAATATCAACATTTGTCCAAAAAAAGTTGGGCAATTGGATTTGGAAGTGTGACCAAGTTAGCATCTTCTTCTCCTTTACATGTGATTAGCACCCTACATTAATGACTTGAAGAATCTTGGATCTTCTTTAAAGCATATATATAATATTGAAGGCATCAACCACTGCAGAGACCAAACTTTGCATCTAAATTGTGGGTCAAACCCCTTTAGAGAAAGAGAAAACATTTGCCCCGATAGAAGGGTGAGCTGGAGAGGCTTTTCAACCATGTAGTTGATGAAGGTCTATCCATGAGAGTGAGTGATTTGAAGAGAGAATTGCCACAAGATTGATGACCAAATTTTATGGACACCCTCCCCTTAAAATATGGTTGTAAATGAGCAGGTAGAGTATTATGTTGTTCGGGCTTGGCATATCTATATTGTAGGTTTCTAACTCGGCTTGAACTCAACTACCTTAAAATGCATCTGTCAGCTCCACTCAACATTTGATTGAGATTGCATTTGCAAGCTAACCTCGACTTGACTCAGCTTGATAAATTAACGATAATGCCGATATCCTACGGGATACTTGGCATGTTCAACTGGATGAAATCTTTAAAAGCAAGAGACATAAAGCTAAAGTGATGTGATGTATAGTCCAAGACAAGCCAGTTTTTAATAGTTATGTTCAGATTTCAGGTAAATTTTCGCTTGTATACATTTACAAACACACACACATTTACAAACACTCTTCAAACTTTTTATCTTGGTTCTATATGGTATGCAAACTAGTGCACAAACCATATGCAAGTTACGCAACAACATCCAGCTCTGGATTTCTTATCGAATTATAGTAAAATAGTCATGGTAGGAGTAAAAATTACTAACTAGCCACTCCTTGTGTTCATGAGCCCAAATTAGTTGATAACAAGCCTATATAGGTTTGGCATATTCATGACACAAGCTTCTAAAGAAACATGAGGTTCAAAAACAAAATAGATGAGCCCAAAGTGAGCCCCATACTGACTGGGGCAATGCTGTTTATGAACAAGCTCATTTGCAGCAAATTTATTGGGCTTTAGAAAGAAAGAGATGGAAATCAAACTCAGTGGATTGAGGAATTCTTCCTCAAGAAAAGTCAGTCCACCTTCTCTATTACATATCATAACTAAATAACCAACCAAAACAAAACGAGATAAAAAAATAAAAATAAAAATAAAAAAAGGAAAAAATGTCGAACTCGAACTAGTTCGAAAGTGAGGAATCAAATGGCCTAAATCAGTTGGTTAAAATCTGAAGTCTAAAGCATACTTGCAGAATCGTTATATAATCGAAATGAGAAGAAATTTTGAATTAAAAATCGTAATTGGGACATTTAAGTTGATCTTGATAACATTTAGTGGCTAGAATGGACCCTCGAGATTTGAATCAGAATCCCACAATTTTTGAGATCCTATGAGGATTCCATAGGAAGGATTCATCTCACTTGAGATTTTTTGTGGGAATGAGACAAATTTTGCACTTTTGGGTCATAAAATCATATGATCATAATATTGGATTGAAAATTTAGTGACCAAGCTACTGGCTTCAAAAACATAGAATTCCCATCACATCATCCAGCCTTCTTGATTTTTTTTATTTTTAATTTTTTTATTTTTATGTCTTTTTATATATATATTTTTTTTTTCTTTTTTCTTTTCTGCAAGAGGAGTTTCAGGTAACACAACAGAGGGCCACGGCGTGAACTTGTAAAATTGAACTGGGAGCGGAATTGGGAGAAAGCTTCATTGAAGAAAAAAAAAAAATCAACAACCACCAGTACCAATCGCATCCCCGGCAATTCTTAGGATTCTAGAGGTTACATCTTGAGTTTTGACCAAATCTGAATTAGTGTTTGATCAGTTCACTTCACAACACGGTTGAACATTGTGGATATTTTACTAAAAGGTGGATAAGTGCACTACACTTCAATTAAATTTACTTTAGACTTTGAAAAAGGGTTTGAAATCTCAAATTAACTAATGATTCGAAAATCTCAGTGAAGCTACATTCTTTCTTAAAATGACATCTTAGTATTCAAAATGTTGCATATGTGATATATTTAGTCTCTTTGTATGCTGCATGGGATTAAGAAACTTGATTTTCTGATGTTTGTGGGTATCATGACTGGAAACCCTCACGAGACTATAACTCATCCTTTAGGGGTAACCTAGGGGTTTAAAGGCTTGTTGCATACGCTAAATGCAATCGTGAATACCAGCGAAAGTGGTGTAGTTAGGATTTTTATTCTGTTAGTTTTGCTCGAGGACTAGCAAAATATAGGTTTAGTCTTTTAGGGGTATTTGATGAGTGTATATTTAATACATATTTTATCCCCAAATTTATATTTGTTAGTACTTTTATATTTGCTATTTTAATTAATAAAGGGTTTTATGTCTTTTCAGGTCGTCGGTAATTTTCACATCATTAAAGGTTATATCTATCATTTTAAGCAAAGACCAATCGAGAAGATCATTCGTCCAAGTGCATTCAAGGGTTGAGATTTTTTAGGGAGATTCTAGAGAATTTAGAAGCATATTTACCAAGAAAAAATCTTCCTGAGAATTATTTTGAAGAAAGAAAGTCTCTATATTCAAATATAGAAACTACTTGGACAGAAAATTCTGAACCCACTTCAGTAATTTGGTCATAAATTTTGACTCGAATATCGGAATTGGGCAAACTCAAAGCCCGTTGTTCTTGTGTCTATTAGATATTTCATGATTCGCACTCCATGGGGACAAAATCAGGATTGAAGTTGCTGAATTGATGGAAAGAAAATTCTGGCAGATTTCTTCTCCGCCAAATTTATTCTTCCTTTCTTTGGAGAAAACCCTAGAGAGACTATTATATATAGAAGAGAGGACAGCAGAGTTAGAGGGCGATACAGAAGAAAAGGGGAGGCGGCAAAGAGCAACCAGTTGGAAGAATTCGGGTTTTATTTACTTTGGTTTCTTTTAATCGTGTTGTTCTTCATCTATTTGTTTTATTCTTCTTTCATCATGTGTAACTAAATCCTCTACTAAGGTTGAGGATGAAACCTCCATTAATGAAATAAAGTTCTATTGTTCTTTTATCAATTCCTATGTGTATGGTTTTAATGTTTATGATTTTCGCTTCTTATGATTAATTGTTTTATGTTTCTTTCACCATTTATATCATGTATGTGTGATAGTTAGAAATTATTACAATTAATCTATGCTTGGTTTATACCCTTTAAAAGTAATAATCTTTAATCATATGTTTTTCATTAAGTTGAATACATAGGATGCTTAGAGTTTTACAACTTTTAAGCGAAGGAAAATCTAGTTTTGAATATATCTTACTTGAGTTTTAATGATAAAAATCTTTCAAAAACAATGGAGTGACTTCCGAATTTTTTTATTACTTAAGGAATTGATTAATTGATGATTGAGACTTTATGGATTTGATGGTGGTGGAATCCGATACCTTATGTTTTATCTCTATTGATTTCAATCTTTATTTTTATTTTAATCTTGCTTGTTTGATATAAATTTTCACTCCACACTCGATTTGGGTAACTAGGTTAGTTTTAATTTAATTTGAATTTGCCTTAGTTTTCTTCAAAGCACTCTTTTGGGTTCGACCTCGTTCTTGCCTATCTATATTCCAATAGATTCGTGCACTTGCGAATTACATTTTAAAATCAACATCACTAATTCAATTTAACCAAACAAGAGAGAAAATCTGTGTAAAAGAAAATCCCACTACCCACATACACAACTTCAAAAATTCATAGAAAATTCAATATTCAACCAAATTACGTCCAACAAAATCTCACAAGTTCGATTTTCAAGGTGATTCAATATTCAACCAAATTACGTCCGACAAAATCTTACAAGTTCGATTTTCAAGGTAATTAAATATATCAAAAATTGAAAGACAACTAACAAAGATAAGTCATGTAAATAGCAGCCCGAAAGCACTAGTGTTCAGCCTAAATTTCCATAATAAAGCTATGTTCAAGGCTAAGCAAATTTTTTAACACTTTTCAGATTCTTGGCAACAAAATGTACAAATAACCAAGGATGTTAGAAATCACCAGTCATCTAAAACTATTTCAATTTTATTGAGAATTTAGAACTATATATATATATATAAAAGAATTTAAAAGCATGGAACCCTACCTCTTGAAATCTCCTTTTCCCTTTTACTTTCTCCTCCCCCTCTTATTCTTCTTCTCTTTGTCTGCTACTCTCTCTCTCTCTCTCTCTCTACTCTTTTCTCTATTCTCTCTTTCTATCTCTGTTCTCTCTCTCTCTCTCTCTCTCTCTCCCCGTTCCTAGGCCGAGACCTTAAGTAATGTGGTGTGTGTGTGCATGTGTTTTTTTCCTGATAGCCACTAATCTGATCATCCCTTATCGAACAAGGTTTAGGCAAATCTTCTTTAATAGTGGCAGGAAAAAGAGAACTAATAGCAATGCTGGAAATTTTAACTGAACAATTAAGTTAGGTTTAGGCAAATCTTCTTTAATAGTGGCAGGAAAAAGAGAACTAATAGCAATGCTGGAAATTTTAACTGAACAATTAAGTTAGGCTGTCGACTATTACAAAACTAAAATACAGTATTTGAAATCAACTAAAAAGGGTTGACATCATTTCCCAAAATTCAACTCATAACAGAACTCATATTTCAGGATAATTCAAAAATTAAATAGCTTCTCAAAGATAACAAATTCCGAAAGACGTAAATAATCATATCCAATCCAACATTATGTACCCTCACACATCTTCAAGGACCTCTTCCCCGGGACCGCTGGCCCTAAGAAGTCATGGTGCGATTGCAAGAACAAAGAACTAAGTTGAGAACAAAGATAAAGAGATGCAATTGTCGACTGCAAGGTCAAGTGAAATCGAATAGAAAGAGAAAAACAACAATGGATTGCAATGATCTGCCATTAGGGTGTGCGAGGTATTGCGATTGCAATGTATTGCGATTAATTCAAAGTAGATGAACCAAGTTTATGACTACAAATTTTAGGGTTTCGATTACAAGCCAGGTCATAACTAGCTAACACTGATCCCCTCTTCAGTCTCTCCCTCCCTCTCTACACAGTCTTACTCCAACAAATACACACCTCTCTCTCTCTCTCTCTCTAACACTAAGTTCCCCTTCTCTCTCTCTCTCCTCTTCTCTAATAATGAAATCTCTCTCTCTTTAACACTGGTGAAGTGGGTTTGCTTCATCAACCATTCTGTTTCCGTATTGGGGCTTGATCGAGCCTACAATTGTCGTTGAGGACTTCAACGATGGTGTAATTGACTCTGCTTTCAAAGCCGAGGAGGTCAAGGTGGCAGAGACCAACGTTGGCATCGATGGAGAAGCCAAGGCGGGCGAGAGAGAGGCCCACCGTTGGTGGTGGTGTTTCATTTTTTAAACTAAGAAAGAAAAAAAAAAAAAAAAAAAAAAATTGTTCATGTGCATCAGTGTATGTGAACAAACAGAGCATGCAAGGAATTAAAGGTGATTGGTGGTTGTGGGGTGGAAGTTGCGGTGGTGAGTGGAGAGAGAGAGAGAGAGAGAGAGAGAGAAGGGGCGGGCGGGTGGTGGTGGAGGTTGTCGTGGTTGGGTCAAGAGACAAAGAAGGGATGGTAGTGGTGAAGGTAGCTATGGTGGAGGGAGATAGAAAGATGGGGGAGAGAGAGAGTCAGGGAGATAGTGGGGTTGTCTTTCCAAGACTAAATAATTATGGGTATTTGAGTAATTTAACTACTCTAATATTTTATATCAGAGATCAATTAAAAAATAAGGGGCAATCTAGACATGTCATGTTAGGATGGAAAAGATGACGGACGTTTCCGCAAGATTTTCGACAACTTCTATCCAGGAGTGATGAAAACAAACATCAAGGGCTGTCACTGCAATTTTCCCTTCTAATAATTTGACTGCAACTTAAATTATTGAATCTCACTTGCAAAACCAGGATATTAAATTACTTGAAACTACATCCTGATTTATGGGAAGTGGAACCATCATTTCTCATTATTCATGACCTATGAGACTCGTTATTCTCTCTATTTCTTTGTGTTGAAATCTAGAAGTAGCCCATGCATATTTTTAGGGATTTATCTATCAGATATAAGACCATCATCATTTACAAGGAAATGCCACAGACTCGCATCCAAGTTCTAGTCTCCAATTAACAGTAGATAATAATGCAAGCACTCATAAACTTACATGTTGGTATCCATGTCTCTTTAATAACTAAATCAAACATGAGCATATTGGGGAAAAGAGGAATCATGCATGAGACCAGATTATACCTGTAGAATTCTTTAATTGCTGCCATGGACATGTCTCGCAGGCGTTCTTCTGGCCACACCTTCTCTAAAGAAACATTTTGCGTGGAAGCCGGTCCCCGACCTCTTTTGGGTGGTGAAGTTGGCAGAGATCTATCAAAACTATTGTCTGGATTCCTTAGGGCCCTGTTCCCGTGATTCATGTTCCGCTCTTGTGTACTGGACTGGTCATAACCATTTAGGCCAACAGTCACTCTTCTGGACTCACCAGGATTTGGTGTATCTGGAATGCTTGCCATTGATGGTTGTCCTCTAAAAGACATTCCCCTAGCAAGACCACCTTGTGGACCAAGAGTAATAGAATCGTCACCAATAGGTCTCTGAGGCAAAGGAACGGACAATGTCCTATTCTCGAATGATTGTCTTTCTTCCATCCGAACATCTTGAGTGCCATGCCGAATATCTTGAGTGCCATAACCCCGGAGCTGTGTGCTTGGGCCCCTGAAATTCCCCATCTGGGTTGGAGAAAATAACATGTTTGACCCTCTTGGACCAAAATCCATGGGTTGACCCCTTCTATTTGAAGAGCCAATGCTTGGACCACGAGCCAGCCTACTAGCTTGTGTCTGGCGTTCTTGAGCAGCATCCCTGTGAACTTCATCAATCTTCTTCGGCCCTTCAACTTTCCTCCTCTGCTGCCATTTGTTCTTTCTCAGATCAATTGCATCCCTCAGCATGAACCTTACCCTAGAAGACAGTTTCATGTTGTTTGATAACCTCTCCATCATATCAAAATATGCATCCATGTGCTCCTTGGCTTTGGGATGATCAATTATTTCTCCAATTGTGCTCATTAATTTGCACAAAGCTTCAATATCTTCCTCATCAGGATTCTGGTACTGACCCAACAACTTCTTTATGCATTCATGCATTATTCTCTCAGTCAACATCCTCTTCTTGTACAACTCTCCAATCAGTCTAATGTTACCCAACATTCTTCTTCGAGCCTGGATTCTCTTCTCCTCTCTTGCCTCTTCAGATTGTTTAACCTCACCTTCCTCCTCAGCTCGATTGGCTTCTTCCTGCTCTCTTTCCCCCCTCTCAAATTCCTCTTGGCATTTGTTCAGAAGTAATCTTTTGAAAGTAATCTTCTCATTGTCTTCACTGAAATCAGGTAATTCTCCAGAAAGATGATAACAGAAGTCGGCATACATTTCACAGAAAGTTGGTTCCATTAAAGCTTTATCAAAGATCTGTGAGATTACGCCAGTGAGAGTGACGGCAGTGTCAATATTAACCGCTTTAACTTGTTTAAAAAGTTTTTCGAAGTTCTGGGGAGTTAGCTTATTTAGAATAGCTTTCAACCGCCTCTGCTTGGCCTCTTCTTCATCATTCACTTTACCCACTTGATACTTCCTCTCAGCTCTGTGCATTACTTGTAAAGGAGTCTGAGGAGAAGGAATTAAACCCTTCTGAAAAGCAGTAGCACGCTGCCACCTGTCAGAATCAGGGCTATTTCGTTGCATACCTCCTTGAGAACCCATGGAATGCATCGGCCCAGATAGAATGCCCCCACCATACTGACCAGGAGTCTGCACACCTGGGTTTCTTAAAACACCGTAATTGCCTCCTTGGGCAGGTCGGAAACCTACAGCATTTCCCGCAAAACCAATATCTAGTCTCAGATCCCTTCCTGGAGTAAGAGGACCAGAAAATTTACTCCATTTTTCATCTTCACCCATGCCACGCCCACGGCGGTCAGTTCGAGATCCCCCACTTGACCGATCATTAATTCTTCCAGGACTAGGGTATGATTCAGAAGAAAGAGTGACATTAGAAATTATCACGACCTCTGCTATATCAGATGTATCAAAACCCTCTGGAAGATCAGTACACTGCTCTGAGAATTTCAGTAGGAAATCTCTAGAGTACTTTTTGGCTACTACTCCATTTCCATCTTCACCATGATGCTTCAATCTTCCAGAAACTTGCTTCACATTATCCAAAGTTTCCAGTTTTGGAGTGGAGAGGTCAGCAGCATCTTCCCAATCATCCGGCTCAGCTTTACTCTGCCCACTTATTTCACTCAATACAGCATCTTCCTTGGAAGAATCAATAGGCACTTGCTTCAAATTATTAGTAGAAGTGATTTCTGAAGAAAGAACAGTTCCTTTCTTTTCCTCTGGACCCTTATACGCCATGTAAAGATCAGATGTTGTCCCAGCAGCATCTGCTTTTTGCAGAATTTCTTTTCTCTTCTTCTTACCTCCTTTACCCACAATACTTCTTGTCCTATAAAGTTCTGGCACAGGTTTGTCCTTGGAACCAGATTCCAATACAGAAACCGGCCCAGAACCAATATTCTGAATTCCTTCTTCATGTTTAACTGTTACTTCTGAAGCAGATGGAGTCAAAATAGAGTCCTGATCTAACAAACCAGGTTCTGTAACTACTAATTCCCTACCCATGCTATCACTTCTACTTGAAGAGACATCCAAAGTCACAGTCTTATCACCATGAGAAGTTGTACATAAGCCAAGAGTCGATGAAGAAGTTTCGGCATTTATGGTATCCAGCACTTTGGAAGTGGACATCAGTGAATTATCAGCCACTTTGTCGTCTTCTTTACAACAACCAGCAGGTGCTTCAATCTCCCTCTGTGCAATTTCCAAGGATTGAACATCATTGCCACTAGTTGTTAACTTCAGAACAGGGCTCCGTTCAATTTGATTAATGATTTCTGGAGATTTTGAAGAAATAGATTCTGAGGATGTCTCAAAGCTATTTTCATCTTGTTTGGTCCCCTCACACATCACTGTTTCTCCTTGTTCCTTTGTTCCTGCAGTTTCACGTCTTAGCCGTTCATCTTGCTGAGCACGGTGGTCAATGTCCAAGGTCTGAACAACTATGCCAGCACAACCAATTGTTTCCAATGACTCGCGTATTGAGCCTTCCTCGGCAGTATAAATTTTTGAATCAGAAGCATCACAAGTAGAAACACCAGAGGTTAACAGTGGTTCCCCAGTAGTCTCAATGACAATTCCACTGGTTCCTGATGAAGCAGTAGCTGTTTTAGCTTCTATACTTTCTGCAGTTCTACAATCGAAAGAAACAATTTGTTCTAATGAGTGAGAAGGCAAGCTCGAATTGGAAGCAAGCTGTCCACCAACCTGCAAACCACAGTATAAAAACCATGTCCACAATTTATGATAGGCTTTAACTAGGATAAAAGCTGGTAATAATGACAAATTATCTGACGATCACACCATTAGATACCTGATGCTGTGGTTGGGAATGTCCTTTCTTTCCTGGCTTCTTCTGCTGATCCTTAAAGGAGTCAGAACTACTACTAATTTCCCTTCTTGGGCCTTCACTGCGACTGGTCACAACTGATGTAGATTCCTCAAGAGGAGGAGCAGCAGAAGAGGAAGTGTTGGAAGCTGGTCTCCCTGCAGAAAAAGCAGGAGGTACTGCAGCAGATTGTTTTATTGCCGCGGGCAACAATGTAGGCGTTGGTTCGGGACCAGGATTTGATTTCTGCGAAGAGCTTCTAGAAGAAGACTCTGAATCCCTTAGAGGATAAATTGAGCTAACTTCCACAAGTGACGTTGGGAATTTAGGAGAAGGGCCTTTTTCAGCAGCAGCTGAGTTAACTGACAATGATGAATCAGCAACCTTTTCTTTGTCTGCAGCTGGTTTCACTGTCACCTGTACAGAAGCTGGAGCTGATGAGATTGAATTTTGAGCATCACGAGAATGTTCCAAATTAGATGCTTCAGCAAAGACATGTGAAGAGGTGTCAGTTTTATTAATCGAAAAGGAATTGAGAGCAGATCGATTTGTGAAAGATCCAGTCTGTGGGCCTCGGCTAACTGTGTAGTTAAACCTTGGTGGCTGGGAACCAGGAGCAATCTGGGTACTAGTTAGAGGAAGAGAACTTGGAGCTGGAAAAAAGTGAGGACTGGCATCATAAGAATTAGGGTAGTAATTCATATGATGAGCAAATGGTGGAATAGGTTGGGATTGATGAGGCATATTAGAATTTGATCTTGGGCCTGATGACCCACTTTCCATATGCATATCTGTCCTTCTATCAAGTCTTAACTCTTCATGTGTCTCTGGATGTGTTATCTTGATAGGTTTACGAGGGCCACCAAATTTTCCTGTCTGCTGTTGGGGGAATTGTGGGGTTATATTAATTCCCACGTTGCTTAATTGAGGATGCAGCGGCCGACCCATTGGAGACGAGAAATTCAAGCTTGGGCCCTGATGCATGATCCCTTGAGGCTGCAATGGAATGTGTGGAAGACCTGAAACAAATACCTGCTGCTGCACTTGAGGATTTCCTATTGGTAATGGCATTGGCATTTGCATCGGCATTGAAGTGGCTGCCATTCCCTGAGCGGGAATCTGAGGCTGGTTAAATGGCATCGGCATAGAAATCCCAGTTATGGGATGAGCAGAAGGCTTCTGAGTCTGGGCGACAGCGGCTGCAGAGGAAACTTGAATATCCTTTTTGGCCTTGGGAATAGGAAGAGCTTCAACAGTATTAGCTTGGTCAACACCACCTGCATCCTTCTTTGGTGGTTGCTCTTTAGTAGCAGAAGGAATTGGCAATGTGGGCACCGCTCGTAAAGAATCATGGTGTGCCTGCCAAAAAGAGAATCACAGAACAAGAAGAAAATGGACAGCAAATACATTAGGGAAAAAAGGAAAAAAATAAAAAAGAGAGAGAGAGAGAGAATGCTTCTCAGATACTATTATGAAAGTAACATTACTTGAATAGTTATCATGCTATTGCAAAATGATGATCAAACAACAAACATGAGAAGTCCAAAAAACACTTCTTGAATAGGCTCCACATTAATCCACATAGACCACATACCATGTTCAAAGCCAAATTCAAATTCTATGCTGAACATGTTTCAAGTATCAATGTTTTCATGATATCCACCTCAAACTTATGGAGGGACATGTGCACCGAAACTCATGGATAAAATGATAAATCAATGCTTAATTACTAGGGACCAGTTAACTCTTGATGAAAAGTCAGATCCAAACCTGGTCACGTTTCTGCTCATCCAAATTTGGGGGTGCTGAGCTAGTTCGAGCAGGTATCTGCAAATATAAAAGGACCATAATCTTTTCTCTTAGAACAAGACTTGAAAATTGTTGAGTTCCATAAAATCCAGGAGAACTTAAAATATGCATGTAGTTATTAAAATATAAATAAATATGCATGGAGAGTTCAAGAGAGAATTAACGTACCTGCATATCATTTATGAAACCAGGACTTATGGATCCAAATTGAAGAGGGAACGACCTAGACACAGCTCCTGGGGCTAAACCACCAGAAATCAGTATTAACATGTTATTATATGCAATTGTAGTTACGGAATTGGTCCAGGTGAAAACTATCAAGAAAATTAATACTCAGACTTACAAAGAATATGAAATTCATACTTGTCAACCAAAAAAAAAAGTATATGAAATTCATGAAAAACAAAAACCATAATCACAGCATGAAGGTATATAAAGCACTAAATGGATGTACCCTTTGCAGGTGTTGCAGGCGATGTGATATCAGTATTGACAGTAGCCGAATGAGAAGATGGAGCCTTTGGAACAGCTCGGGTGCTTTTCTGAGCCATATCAGTTTGCTTGACAGTAACACCCGTGACTGGTGCATCAGATTCTCCTATAACAATAACACCAAAATGAAAGTTGTGTAACAATGACAAAAACAATTGTGTCACCTAATAATGTGTCTTTATCATAATTTTTGAATCAATATAACAAAATTCCACGATAATGTTCACAACCCATCAAGTAAACAAAACTTCTCTTCAAATTTTCTTTCAGAATTACAACTTACAGAGCAGAATGACGATAGTCCATAAAAGAATAAATGAAATTGATCGCATACCATGTAACTGGTGCTGTAAATGTGCACCATTCTGCACAGTCCGGGCAGCAGAAGCAGTATTAGAATCTGAATTCACACTCGCAGCGCTTACCCTAGATTGCCCTCCTTGTGCATTATTAGGCTTCTTAAAGCTAAAACAACCCAGAAAAGCATACAATCATTAAAAAACCAAAAACAAACAAACCCTAATTTCCTAATATGCATAAATACATGTATATTAACAGATACATAAATATATTACATATATACAACACAAACTAATATATACCTTCGATTGGATGAATACGGAGGTGGAGGGGCGGTGCCGCCGCCGCCGCCCTTCCCGCTACCACCAGAAGAGTTCCTGGGCTGACCAGAGCTCCCGGATCGACCCAATCTCCTGTACTGTGTCGACTCGCTCTTCTCGGCCCTTGATTGATTGAGGGACATATATCCAAACCTCGAATACCTAAAAGTCTTTTAGTTCCTCCTCTGCACCAAACACGTAGATCCACCGATAAAACCACAAAATTGATCACAAATCAACCAAACTAGCCACACAAATTGCCATTACATAATCAGATAAACCTCACAGATTAAATTTTAACAATAAAGCTAATCCTTTATTATTAAGGCTTAATCCTTCAAAGTTACGTTAGTTCACCTGTGCGTAGAGTCCAGAGAGATAAATTAGGGTTTTATATGATACAAAGATTGTATCGATTGGCGGGAACCGTGACGAAACTGCGAGATATGGAAGGAGAAAGAGAGAGTAATCAGAATGTGGGTGTGCGCTGGAGAGAGAGCGTTTTAGAGAGAGAAAGTTGTATATATATTTCTTAACAAACTCACCTGCAAGGTGGTCAAAAGTAGGTTTTTTAGGAGATCGAAATCGAATGGGTCGCGCGTCGGCGATCTCTTCGTTCACTCTTTTTCTCTAAAAAAAGGTATCGTATACCACAGCGTGACCGACCCCTTCTCTTTAACACACTCTCACGCGCTCGAATCCACGCGCCACCCTCCACTTGTGACGCGCCACCCTATGAAAAAATTGATGCTGGATTGAATTATTAGAGTTTAAATTTACCTAATTTATTTTTATAATTTATTATACTCCTTATATGGGTCGGATTATTAAAGTAATGGTTTTAGTGGGTAGCGCAAATATTTTGTTTGAAATTCTATTTTAGTCTATATTTTGGTTAGCAGGGAATAGATTGTGAAGTAAAAATATATATATGGGAAAATAGGTTTCTAAATTGATTAAAATAAAAAAATTGTAAAAAAGTTGTAGAAAAAATTTCCATATATGGTTAGCATTACAAGAAAATGTTACTATTATTTACCTAAATTATTCTTATTTCGTTTGGGTTTTTTTTTATAAAAAATAACATAATAATCAATAAATACGTAGTAATCTATTATATTATTTCTTTAAAAAAAAGTAAGCATAAACACATTTTATGTTTTAAACAAATAAAATAACTCAATTTTTATTTTTTGAAAAAATATATATAATTGTATGTTCAAACCACTTTTTCAAGAAATTGACTTATACTTTTTAATTTTTGGAGGAAACAATGAAACATTTTATGAAAAACTCGGCAGTTGTGAAAATTCAGAGTGTATTTGTTGGAGTACAGATAGCTCTATGAATGAGTTGTATATGTGTCATATTTATATTGGATATTGACATTCTATGTGCGCTACATTTTTATGTACGTGTAAAATTAAATTTTATTATTTTGGACACCTAAACATAGTAGACATTTCCCTTACTTTTTTCAATATTTTCAACACAAGTATCATGCACACAAACACGAGTAAATTAGTCATGCCCATAATTTAAAAAATTATATGAATACATCGTGAAGTGTTCAAAATTTTTTCATTAATAAAACTGGTCTTACGTATTTGGTCAAAGCATAAAAATGATATTGTTCATTTAAAACAAAAATGTTGTAATGAAAAGTGTTGACTAATGGTACATATATATATTATAAAAATAATTACATAAATGGCACGAGTTCATTTTCAAAATCACGTTAAAGAAACTCATATTGTACAAATTAGGGTGATGTGCCAAAAAAAACCCTCGAATTTTATCTGTTTGTAAAAAAAAACTCCCTTATAAATATCTTTAGCAATTAACTCCCCTCAACTATTATGAAGGAGTCATTTTAACTAACCTCTGTCAAAGTGATTGTGTGATAAAATTTTCGAACGAAATTACCCTTAAAATCAAAACAATACAGTAATATTACTAAAGTACACGCCATTCACTTTATTTTTATTTTTTAAACTGCATAGAACACTAAAACGAGACATTTTATTATGAAACGGGGCATTTGATTTTTTCTTTCGAAATGTTATTGCATTTGGAATATATATAGTAATATGGTAGTTATTTATCAAATGTCAATCTAAATTGATTTTGGTGAAAAAAAAAAAAAAAAAAAAAAAAACCTTATTACCATGATTTTTTATAAAATAAGATTAAAAAAAAAGAGATATATATACGAAAGATCCAAAAATACCATCACCATGATTTTTTATACAATTTAAAAATAGAAATTTATAAGATTCTAAAAAATTATGGATATAGCATACCAAAAAAAAAATCCAATGGCGAAAATAGATCTCAATCCCAATACTTTTTTATTAAATTGTGATATGCTACACACACGCACACATATATGAAAAAGGCCATTTCTTCCTAATTATGAGATGATTTTGCCACATAGTTTGATAAATTTTTACTTTTAAATTTTATAAAAAATCATAGTACTGATATTTTTGGATCTCTTGTATACATCTATTTCTTTATTTTATTTTATTAAAAATCATGGTACAAGGGTTTTTTTTTCACCAAAATCAATTTAAGTTGTCATTTGATAAATAACTACCATATTACGATATATATTCCAAATGCAATAACATTTCAACAGAAAAAATCAAAGGCCTCGTTTTAGTGTTTTATGTCGTTAAAAAAAAAATGTGAGTGGTGGGTTTTTTTAGTAATACTAACGTATTGTTTTGATTTACAGGGTAATTTCGTTTGAAAATTTTATCACACAATCACTCAAACGGATGCTTCACGTTAAAGGTAATTTTGTCCGAAATTTTTTCTCACGCAATCACTCTAACAAAAATTAGTTAAAATGACCCCCTCATGATAGTTGAGGGGGGTTAATTGCTAAACATATTTATAAATGTGGTTTTTTGCAAATGGGTGAAAGTCGAGGGTTTTTTTTTCACAATTCACCCTAAAAATTATAAATGAATTAAAGTTATATAATATTCTAACTGGATAGATGTATATAAATAAAAAATCATATTTGTGTTTGTGTCTATGTTATCTAACTTATATGTTTTCAAATAACAGAATACCATTGAATTATATAAAAATATGTTTGGTTAATTATGAAAACTATTTTAAAATGTATATTTCAGATATAATTTTATATTATTTGGAAATAATTTTAAATTTTATAATTTATCAATAATTAAGTTTAGAAAGCTGAACCAAGAAGTTCCTTACTTTTTTCTTAAAATTTTATTTTCATTTTCTTCCCTCTTTATTTATTTGTGAATGCCTCCATAGCTCAATGATTGAGTTACTTCGGAGCCTGATTTCGAAGTTTTTTACGTCTAACTTTTAATATGACATTCTTGTCAAGAAAATAAAAAGAAAAACTCTTCATTTTTTTATTTCTAATCTACACAAATTGTATGGAATCAAAATGTTTTAGCTTCATATATAACAAATATGTCCATCAAATTACTCTGAAAACACTTTTGTTCAATACTTGTTGTGCAAAAAAATAATTATACTCTTAACTAAAGAAAATTAGATTCTTGAAAATTCCATGAGTTGGAGGTATAATAATATTTTTCGTACAAGTATTGAACAAAAGTGTCTTCACAACAATTTGAACGACAAATTTACTTATATTAACCATCTTTGGCCGCGTTAGTAAAACTGACAGATATGTATATTTTTTCATGAATGTAATTAATAATGGGGAAGCCAAACTCATAGCCAGTTTGCCAACAAAAATTATTATTTATTTTTCTTCCTATTTTTACATTTATTATTTCATAATTGCTAACCTATTCCATTATTGGATCATTGTTTTTCATTCTTACCCTAGTTCATATTACATTAACGTCATTATTTATGTGCCCACTTTTCGTTTCTACCCCTAAATCCAATTATTGAAGAAAGTACAACGATATGATCAACAAATATGTGTAAGAATCTAATGAATTGCACGCGTCAAAGATTCGCGTATAACTGTGAAATATTCTATAAACTAGTGCGGTTTCTTTATACTTACTTCATTACTTAACAATGAAGTGTCCAAAAAACATTTTCTACTTTTGTAAATTATGAAATATCCACATAATCCTAAAAATAAAAATAAAATAAAATAAATTAGCCACCAACAAATTTGTCTCCTAATTTGTCTCCTACTTTCCTTAACCGTTTGGAAACAGCAATACCCCTAAATCCACAACAACTTTTGCCTTTTCAAGTGACGTGGAATCTTGTTTGGATATGTTTCACAATTTTTCTTGCAAATAAATAATATAATGTTATGTTGGATTGTTTGAAATGGGGACATTCCACGTTGTTTGTCAAATAATTTAAGCAATTTATCAAATGATCAAATGGTTCAGTGATATCATCTTTTCTTATTTAAAAGAGAGATTGAGAGTTTGAACATAGGTGGAGATAACTTTCAAAAATAATAATAATTTAAACAATTGTTGAGATTTTAAATGGGCAAATTACATAGATTATAAAAAATTATACATCCACACTAATAAGTTGCACGGACCTCTTTAGTACGTCCACATTAATAAGTCATACAATTTTTTTAATAATGTTACTTTTCACGTTTCGAGTGTGAATTAATTGGCTCTTTGAGAACAAATCCTATCCCCCAATTCACAAATTTAAATTTGTTGATTATAGAAATATGAACAATATGACATTTATTATGGACGACAATTATCATAATACACCTACTTTTAAATAAAAACGATGGTAAGTGTGCAAAATTAAGAATAGACCTGCAGTATTAAAAAATAATAACAAATTCTTACCATATTGTCGGCCTCTTTATGTTTAATGACTTTTGTTTGATTATTTACGTCATAAATGCATGGTACATAGTTATACTCAAACACACATACACATAAATAACCATATAGATTCTTTTTAGTATTAATTTATACAAAAAATTGAACAATATATTTTTAAGAATCTAGATTGAATATATAAAGTTCTCAGGTTGTATTATTATTATTTTTATATAATATATATATATATATATATATATATATATATGATGATAATGATATATACACTGTAATAGAAAAGTTTGGAAAGAAAGAATTCATGTGTTACCCCATTTGTACAGGATTAAAGCAAGAATTATAATAATGACCATACATTTTCTCGCATTTATAAAATGACATTTTTATTATTTCACAAAATATATAATGACCCATTAATATTGAAAATATTTTACATTACATAATACTCCGTAGCATACAAGTCAAGGCTCTGGAGCCCCCCAGATCAAAATTTTAGATTTTGTCGTTTTCCTCCTGCCTCCACATGAATGTAAATTATACGAATGGATTGGACCTAGGTAAGTTCAAGCCTGCTACGAAGATTATATATATATATATATAATTTGGGGACAGAATATAAGCCCAACCCAAACTCGTGGAAGAATACTCATGTTTGAACCCAGTCTTTCAATATTTCGCTTCCCATGTGGATCAAGTGTTGGGCCTAAACACACCCAAAAAAATTTATTTACTTTTGAAGCATGAAATCATAATCCTCATGGAATTGGAATGTCAAGACAATGAATTTAAAGTTTGCATGAAATTCACACATTGAAATTGGAACAGGAGAACAATAGTTTAAAAATGCTAACCTCATTTTTAGGAAATTCACGCATTGAAATTAGAATTGAAAAACAATAGTTTAAACATTCAAATGGTAATTTGGTTGTCTGTTGCTGGTTACATTGAATTGATACCTCAGAACTAAAATTAAAGAAAAAAAATTAATTTAAATTTTGAATTAAATTTTACTATCTAATTTCAATTTCAAGACACTAATTCCATGCATGCAACGAACTCAGCATATGAATTTTGACATCAAACATTATAATTGTATGAATAAGTATTTTTCAACAATTCTATCATACACCTCCACCTTTGTCATAGATATCATATTCATGAAATAGGATTCACTTTCAAGATGGCTAGGTGATGAAATGGTAATATATATATATATGTGTGTGTGTGTATTCGTGGAACGTGTAGACTACATAACAACCCAGTCACTACCACCCCCACTCACCAATTTCAACCATTTTTGAGTCCTGACAGTTCATAAACCTGAACCTTCTGATATAATATATGAAATCTTTAAATTAAACAATGTATCTGATCAAACTATTTTCTTATAACAGTTTGGAAATTGAATACTTGAAGCTAGTTTTACAAGGAATATTTCCAGCATTCAACTTGAATTTGTGGGTATTTATTTGTTTTTAATTAAAAACAAGGACTGTGAGTCTTTTTAATAATGTGTAAAAACATTGATTTTTGGGGTGTTGAACCACTTGCATGTGACATTGTCCATCTATCATGCCAATACATACGCAATATGGTCCGGTTTTATAAGGTTTTGGAACTGGAAAATGGCAGTGGGTACAAGTGTCCAATTCATTGGGAGATATATATATACGCGTCGCCATTGAATATATAGGATAATATATATATATATGCACATATATATAAAGGATGAATGGTAATCATGTCTGTCTATCATAATCATATCAAAATATATGATGTCTACTGTGTGAGTGTGACATAAGGTCATCTATTATTTTACCATATAGTTGTATTTATATGATACCAAAATGTATTATTTGGTTGGTGAATACAGTTGTAAATTAATAAATATAAAAATGAAAACATAAATTTTGATTGAATTGAATAATTATGGTTGGACACCATTAAATAATTTTCTCCTAATATTAATCTTAGTTATGCCATTCATAACATCAATAATTCTCTCTCTTAGGGATTTTTACTAGGGCTGCAAGTTGGGCTGGCCCAACCCAATCTCAATCCGATTCGGGTTGGGTTGGACCACCCGAATTGTAACCAACATGGGTTATGGTCATAATCCGAATCGAATATTTTTGGACGGGTTAGGTCGGGTTAACGGGTTGAATTTATATATATATATATATATATATATATATATATATATATATATATATATTTAATTATATTATTATTAAAAAACAAAATATTTTATCTGGTATTTATTTTATGTTGAAATTTGGAACATCGCAGTGACGACTCATAAATTCAAGCTCAACAGACCGGAATGCAGCTATCTTTCTCTAGAGAAATTTGCATGTCGATAACCCGCTGAACTGAGCGATTTACTCTATCTATATATACATGTGTGTGTATATGTATCTGTATATGATACGTTGAATCTTTTCTTGGTATTATTGTATTATTTGTGGGGGTATAAATGGTTGTTGTGAGGATAAAAAGCTCCCTCTTTTGAACTCAAGTTGAGGACAGATTACTGGCAGAATCGAACTTATAACTTTTTATTGCCACTGCTGAGTAAACCTTTTCCCCAATTTTTTGTTTTTATTTATTTATTTCTTAATTTTTAGTGTTGTAAAAGATCTGTTGGTGTCTCATGTATATATATATTTAGTCGGAGGTGGGACGGCAGTGGCGGTGGATCAGTGGCTGAGGGCGAGGGACGACGGCAGCGGCAGAGGGGACAGCAGCAGAGAGAGAAAGAAGAGAGAGGAGAGAGAAAGGAGGGAAAACAAATTTTATTTATTTTGGGTTTTGGGTCGGGTTGAGCCCAGCCCAACCCAAATATGTCTGGGTTTTGACAAAACCCAACTCGAATATGAACCCGATTTGTGAATTTTAAGCCCCAATTTCAAATTTTTTGGGTTGGGGTTAGGGTGGGTTAACCCGCCCAACTTGCAACCCTAATTTTTACCAATATATGGGCTTAAGGCCCAAATACTACAATATAATGAGATCAAAGTCTTGAAACAATAATAAAATAAGAAGACTACACAAACTATTATACAGACATGAAAGGATCACACAACTTATTTCTATAAAATGAACTTATTTTCTATTTTGGACCACACAACAAACTATATTACTACAATGACCCAAACTAATATGTTGTTATAACATAAAAGTCTTAAAACATGAAATAAATATACAAAAAGATCCTTAAACAAACTATTTAAAATTGTTCTAACTTTTTAATTTTTTCACAATAAATTAAAATTTCACAGTAGATTAATAAGAACTTATAGACTTCTTTAGACAAAAGATCTTACATATAAATTAAATTTAACGAAACAGTATAGGCTCTAATACCAAAATAAAATCGAACGCTACCAAGATGAAGCATGCATACAATGTCATAGAGATAAATTTAACAATTACATCACAGAAATGACTGATGAACCTGATAATGCCCTGTAAAATGCCTGAACACTGGCAAGAACGGGCCAACAAGCCAACAATTCGAGTTGATTCACAGAAGAAATTGCTAAATTAAAACTAAGGCTACTTGTACTGGTCGGATTCAAGAAAATTCTAGGATCTACACTATCTGGCTAAATAAAATCTATATATTTGATCTTTTTGTCGACTGAAGTCTTTTGCCCGAAAAAACTGAAAATACGAAATAGGGAGAAAATGAATTTTTGAAAAGAGCAAACCGGATAATTTATTTCATGAAAACTATATACATGGATACACTGTTTATATATGGATACACTCTCACACAATATTTTACAAAAAGAAACACACTGAAAGAAATCACAATAGAAAACACTAGGAAGCTATAGCTGAAGGCTGAAATGCTTGATGGATCTAAACTTGATGATACTAAGACTCGATGATCTTCTCTTGAGCTAAAAGTTTCCTTTTATAGAGTGATCTGCGGGATGGATCAACGCTCGAGATTACAGATTGTAACGACCCGAAACCAAAGGTCCGAACAGTTACTCGGGGTCTTTACCCCGAACCCAAGGTCATCTAGGTCAATCCACAACATGTCTAAGGTCAATACATTATACTTGCGTCTTAATTAAACTTTAAGAGGGTTCTAGACAATTTTTTAAAAAGCTTAGGATAGTTTGAAACCAAAGGAGAAACAAGAGTGTATGGCAACTCCATTTTGGTCGACCGAAGTGGAGTTTCCGTCGGCCAAAATGGCCTCTGATGTGCACTCTGAACCGGTTAACCAAAATGGCTCTGAGAGCCCTGGTCCTGCTACTGAGTTACTGCACTTGTAGAAATGATGAATGGTTGTAATGGAGACTTTGAAAATGTTCTAAATCTGTCCCAAAACATTATGGAATGAATCATACTATATTCATAATAAAAACACCAACAATTGATCACATTACAACATTATTTGCTTCATTTACATAAGTTATATACATAGTCTTCATAGATGGCTCAATTTACAACAAAATGAAGCCAAGCTTGACATCATGATATAAATCCATGCTAAAAAGGTCAGTATATTCCATGTCATGGTGCTATACAAAAATGAGCTCAAATTTACAATTTTTTTTTCCTTTTAAAATGCACTTCAAGTCCTCTTAAGCCTGTGGTGGATTGTCATCCGCCAACTCCTTGCCGTGCCCTGAAAAATGTTAAATATAAGGGGTGAGTAAAAGCTCAGTAAGAGGTGCCTAAGGCACACCTCTTGAGACTCCGTGAATCCACACAATGAAGAGGAATAAAGGAATTAGGATCATGCCGCTTCCAGGAAGATTATAACTACAATAGCAACGTCAATAATCCAAGTCATGACTGAAAATACCGTGCAATGAAATGCAATGCCATGCGATGTCGCTCTCCATTTCCAAAACCATTTCCATTATCCTTTTCAAACCGTTAATGAAACCCGTCCCAGGGCAACTCTATGGCGGCACGAGAGGAGGGCTAGCCACTGTACCTGACCTATGGTAACTCCATGGTGTCATTTGGGGCCCAGGTAACTCAATCACGCTAAGGAAATCTCTCTAGTCCCCTCTAAGCCTTACTAACACCACAGTCCCTAGGCAACTCCTAGGCGGCAGGGTTTTCGTAAAACCCTTTCCGAAAACTTCTTCCCGAAAATTCCATTTCATTTATTTTAAAACATCATTTTCCATTTCTTCCACTGAAGTGCAAGGATGCATCATGCCAACATTTGTCATTATACAACTAGTTCGAAATTAAACCACATAGTATGTTTTACAAGAAATTCCAATAAAATATAACGTGCCTTCATTCAACCATAATCTAACATGGTAAGCATATACAATATGGAATTAATTTCATATGAGCATGCATCATCATAATTTATCAATTAACACATACTTACACAATTTCATATACATCATTTAACAAATTTTGCAAGAATCCACATAAGATAGGCATGCTAGAGCACAATATATACAAAAAAAAATCACAAAGTGCAAGAATGTATGAATTAAACACCCCTACCTTAAAATGATGAAAAAAATTCCAAAAATCCCTAGAATTTTAAAATCCCTAGGGTTGGTCAAAGCTGAAATTGGTTATATCAACTTGAAGATCTTGTCGAGTTCTTCGTTTTGTCACAAACGACACCCAAAAATTCCAACAATTGAAGAAGTAATCAAACTTTGAAGTTTTTGAAGTAAAAAGAAAATAAAATTGAAGGGAAGAGAGTGAGAGAGATAGAGTGCCGAGAGAGAGAGAAGAAATGAGAGGCCAAAATGGCCTCTTGGCCACCCAAAATACATAACCCACCACTAAAATCCCACATTTGACTTTTCTTTTACACCACCAATATGTATGCACATAAATTTTATTATAATCCTATCAACATAAAACATATTTAAATAAAATGAATGAGATGCAAATGGACCCAAAATAAAATCCCCGTATGCAACAATTCCGATAGCGGGCCCCACATGGGACTGTCTGGCCCAAAAAACGAAAAAATGCCGAAATGACAACCTTTACATTTCTAAGAGTCCTAACCTCAATGGAATGCCCCGATCAGCTCTCTGACACATCCGGCACACCCCATGGTGTCCGATACGTAAAACGAGAAAAGATGAAAATACCCTTACCAAAAATGAAAAATTCCAAAAAATGAAAAATGACGAAAATTGGAAACATTACACAGATGCTGCATAGATGGCTGAGATGAAAGATGTTTTAGAGATAAGGTTCTTTGAATTATTATGGTACACCTTTATCTTTAAACTGTTGTCTTTTGTGAGGTTTTTTGAATTATTGTGGTGCACCTTTATCTTTAAACTGTTTTCCTTTGTGGCTTCTGAATTTGCTTTCGGTGGATTCTTATCTTCAAAATCTACTTTTTGATGGAATCTTATCTACAATTGGTCTCTGAAAGTGAATTCCACTATGGACTTTTTGACTCTAGAGTATTTTCTGGATTCTTCTGACGAAATAATTACACATCTAGCATATTAAATAGATTTATCTCTTCAGTGCTGTCTGGTGAGCTGTTATTTCATTCATCTGATGGATTATCTAACTGAGCATGTAGTCCTCTGAAGCATTCTGCTTCCTTATCTATTGTAGCAGTAACTTCTGGTGAGATTTGAATTTTTGGGGAGATCTGATGACGTATGAAATTCTGGTTTTGATAAAAATCTCCATATTGATATTATGATCTAAAAATTTGAAACCATGGTTAAAACTTGGGTTAAGCTGTCGGTATGCTTTATAATACATTAAATGGTCAAATGTGGCTGGTTCTATATGGTTACGAAAATCATTAACAAAGGATGTGTGTTGTAACTGGTTTTAAACTTCAACTGATTCTAAATTCATACAGATCATATGTTGTCCAAGAATTACAGCTCCATCTTTTACCCATTCTGGGGGAGTGCTATGGATTCGAATGAGAATTGGACTTTTTGGCATATAGTTTTGGCACCAATGAGATTGTTCAAAGAGAATGGTTTGGTTTAAGCAATCGGGAAAATTAAATGCTTGTAAAACTTCTAATGGCATGTCTTTGGGTATGGTAATGCTATTGACCATTCCTAGTTTTAGGAGTTTACTTGCGGAGCAACAGATGGTTTTTGTTGAGAAACATGTTTTTCTGATGATATCAGGGGGACAATAAAAAACAAGGTCTATATCTAACAAAATTATGGAAAGTGTAATACCCCTAATTTTAAAAAGGATATTTCTGGTATTTAATTTATTATTTAAGTGCATTTTATTTGATTATGTGTCATTATTTTTTTTATTAGGTGCTTAATTGTTTTCTTTTGTGGTGATTTAATTTATTTCTTTTGTGGTGATTTAATTTATTTAAATGATATTTATTTTTAGTTATTTAATTGGAATTACTTGTTAGTGTTTTAATTATTTAAGTGACATTAATGGTTTAAGTGTAATTGGTTTAGTTATTTAATTGGCATTAATGGTTTAAGTATAATTGGTTTAATTATTCTATGTGCGTCTTATTTTATGTGTGTCTTATTTGGGTTTAATTGGGTTTACTAATTATTATTTTGTTCAAATTAGATTATTTGTTAAGTATTTAATGGTGAATAGGGTAATTAGGTAAATACATCTAACTAGGGTTTTAATTACAGTATAAATTAGGGTTTTATATTATAGCCGTCGTAGGTTTCTACGTTAATTGGATGGGCCGGTTAGGATTGTGAGTTGGACTTAAATGAACCTAGGGTTTAGGAAAACTCTATAAGTATAAGGTAGACGTCTGTGTAGGGTTTTTTTTAAACAAAGCACACGTTTTGTGGAAGTGGAGAAGGAAAAACACAGTTTTTCATATTCTGCTAAGGTTTGATCAAAGCTCCGATCCCGCTTCGTCCGTGGTCCGATCGAGCTAAATTTTGGAGGAGAGGTTCATGCCTCAGTGACGCACAATCTGAACGGTGGAGATCAGAGTTTGACCTTGGGAACAGTGATTCGTACTCGTGAACAGTAACTGGGTCGCACAGGTTTTTTTCCATTTTGCCCAGATTTCATCAAACATCCGATTCCGCTTCGTCCATGGTCCGATCGAGCTGAATTTTGGAGGAGAGGTTCATGACTCAGTGATGCACAATCTAAACGGTGGAGATCAGAGTTTGACCTCGGGAACAGTGATTCGTACTCGTGAACAGTAACTGGGTCGCACAGGTTTTTTCCATTCTGCCCAGATTTCATCAAACATCCGATGCCGCTTTGTCCGTGGTCCGATCGAGCTGAAATTTGGAGGATAGGTTCATGACTCAGTGTCACACAATCTGAACGGTGGAGATCAGATTTTGAGTTCGGGAATAGTGTTTTGTACCCATGAACAGTAACAGGGTTTTGGAACTCGCCGGGATTTTTTAAAAAGACGACATTGAAACTTTGAACAAAAGTTTCTGAGGCAAGATTCTATCCTTACTCTTTCCCTTAGGCTTCATACTCTTTGCACTCTTAAATGATTTCAGAATTAATGAAGATTAAACCAAACTAAAATGATATCTGTTTTGCTATGAAACTGGTAGTTACAGTAGTGTTGTATGCTTGTTCAACCTAAACTAAGCATGTTTGTGGATGCATTGTGGTTTTGTGGTTCACGTTTTTCCTTACTACTGCTAGTATAAATTATTGGAAGGATGGGTTTAGATGATAGCTATCTTAACTTCTGTAATAGCAACTGTTGGAACTTAAATACTAGGAGGATTTGAGTTTAACACTAGATTGATTTTGTGGAACACTATAATTTGAGCATGTCTACATACATACTGTGAATATTGTTTTGATGCTTACATTATCACAGTTAGTATCAACTGTGGAGGTTAGGATTTTGTGATACATACCCTACATATCTGTATGTCATTTGTAAGGTGTTAAATGGAAGTTTTAATTAATTCTGTCTTTATATCAGACTAAAGGGAACAACTTAAATTGGGCATGTATATGTTGTTGTTGTGACCCTGTTTATCAATGCTTATTTTATCACTGCTAACATTGAATGTTGGATGTTGGAATTTAGTTGATATATACTTGATTTATTGGTATTATTGACTACTGGAGGATTGGAAAGTAGGCACCGGTATAGGACGGTGGCATACTAAGGATGGGTTTGGTTTTTAAAACAATACCATTACCCACCTACTTGGAATAAGGATGGGATTAACTAAAAGTTAAGTCCCGTGGATTTGTATTGTCATGGCAACTACTTGTTGAGCGGCAATACCAGGGATTTTGGATGGATTTTATATATGTACTGTTATGGTGCCTCGGTATGAGCTTGAGCCTCAGGACCGATGGCTAGGGAGCGTATATGCATCGGGATGTGTAGCTGGCTACAATGGTTGGAGGTGTACCCTGTTTAGGTATAGGTACATATGCCCACTTCGTGTGCGTTTTAGCATGTTACCTCTATTCAGGTTGAGACCGGCCTATAGTCCAGTGAGAGTCCTTTAGTATGACTATATATATATATTTACGGACTATTAGCTATTGTTGAATTGTTTAGGATGTACATGCGTATCGGGCCTCTGTTTGGATTGTAGTAGTATAGAACTTGCGCGTGGGCCTGACCCACTTCTATTTTTCAGGTACACGACAGTTCCAGGCTTAGACATGTTCGTGCTGAGCAGAGGTCTCTATTCACTCTTCCGACGATGTAGGGCTCTCTCTATAGTTTTATTTCTGGACGTTTATTACAGTTGTTCTATCTTCCGTTTGGATGTTTAATGGGGGTCCACTAGAGATGGATTCCCAAGTTGTAAACTGATGGAGTTTTGGAGTTTAGGTTTGATGGATTTTAATAATTATAATATTTTGCGGATTCTATTTTTAGTTCCTTCCAGCTTTAATTTCATTTCTTAATTTATTTTGTATTCCGTGTTCATTATAAAATATTAATTGTTAGATATTCCATCGGGTTTGGGGCCTGGGCCTGATCAACCCGTGTCTCGGATCCGAGGGGTATCACAGAAAGAACTTTATAATTTTGTACAAGGCGTAGAGAAAGATAATAGTAACGAGATCATTTGGGTGGACTGTTGTTTCTGAGATAGTTTTGGATATCAACCTATTCTTTGAATCCATCAGACTTTACTTCTTCAAGGATTAGTTATTTTATGTCTTCAGGAAAAAGCTCGACTTGTTGTCTAAGAATTTCTCTATAAGTCGAGGAGAAAATGGGTAATAGGTTGGCATACTTTGTTTGTACCTGCAGAAATTGTACTTTTTAAAGATTTTCATCTTTATTAATCATTTGTTCAGCAAATGTTAGTTCAGCTGTGGGATTTGCTGTTGCATTTTGATAAGCTAAATTTAACTTTTTTAAGTGAGAGATGAGAATCTGGTGTTCTTGCCGGAGACTATGATATGCTTGATTAGATGTTACAAAATATTTACTTAAGGTATTTAAATTTCTGACGATAGATTTATCGGGTGCATTTCTTTTAAACCAAAGATTATTTTAAATAAGTTTTTGGTCTGGAAAAAGATTATGTCTAGCGCGGAACTATTGATCTTGGTTTTGAATAATCAAAAGAGGGTTAGAAGTGCCTGGTATAAGGCTATAGATGTTGTTGCTACTCTTCTCCATACTTGCAAGATTTAGTAATCAATTAGTAAGCGAGATAGAATATCTGCTAAATAATTGTCTTTTCCTTTGACATGTTTAAATATGGGTTTAAAACCTCTTCCTGTAATACAGTCAATAAAAGAAATCCATCTTTTTGTAGACATCCGTTATTGTTTTGCTTTGTTTGCAAATTTAACTATATTATCACAATCTGTTCTTATAAGAAATTCTTTATTAAGGAATATCTAAAATTTTTCAATAGAGTTAATTACTCCTAAAATTTCTAGATTTGTCAATGGTATAGTAGATTGTGCTTTATTAAAGGTTCCTCTTGTATGGCGACAAATTATACATACTTTCATTATCATTATTGGAATCATAAACACTTTCTAGTTCATATAATTCTTCTATTTGTTTTTCAATATCTTTAAATATATTGACTTTTTTTTTGGTATTTTTTTGATAGGATTCTGTTTGTATCTATAAGGGCAATTTGGTCTTATATGACCACTTACTTTTCTAGCTTCAATCATTTGAATATATTTATTACTAAATGGCTTAACTATTTCATCGAATTGTGCCTTAAACTTTAAGTTATATTAATTAACTTTTTTTCCATAAATAAAGTATTAATTAATAGGTTTTCATATTGACCTGCCATATTATATCCTTTTTGTAAATATGACTATCTTAATATGTTTACTAAATTCTCTAGTAGTCATTGTGTAATTAGGAATACATCCTACAATGGCTATGTTAACTGCTAAATCCACTTTTGCGCTGGCTATTTGTGCTTATTAGTGGTTAGTCCATCTATCTTCATAAATATAAACAAGTGATTTGGTTCCTACCTCCGATCTATTTAATCCTACTATGCCTATCATTATAACACCTAAATGCATGAGATCTAATTTAGTTTTTTTTTTTAATTCATGATAAACTTCTGGCGTTATGAGATCAAATATTACTTGATTATTAATTACTCTTATTCTTCTTTGGTTAAATTGTGTATAAAATAAACTTTAGGGGTAAACATATAATTTTAGCTTATAAAAGGGTTCAAAATGAAGAATAAGTGTAATTAATAATCAAGTAATATTACCACTAGCGATACGGGGTTCGAGTCTCAAAAGAGACATGCGTGTGTGAGTACCAACTAGGAAAAAAAAAAAAATCAAAATGAAGGTTTTCACTTTTGGTTTATGATATAGTAAATATGCAAACTACGCTCATGAATTAGTAATATACATTTGTTACTACCATTTATATGTAAATGTCCCTATATATAAAACAATTACCACTATGTAATAGATGACAGAGTATTATGTATGTGTGTGTGTGTGTGTGTGTGTATATGAGTAATATACAATACGTACAAACACACCAATTCCATGAGAGGACATTATTGTTATTTGGTCCATTCCTGTTCCTATAAAATCTCAAGTGGGTTACCACTTCATCTTTCTTGTGTCAAATGCATATTGGAAAAACATATCTCCAATCACTATATTTGTCTTACGAAAGAGGATGAAATTGATTTGTGTCTCAACTCTCTCCCAAAAAATGAATCATACAAAGGATATGCACTGAAAATGACTTATGTCTGGATACAGCTACTGACGCAGACACAAATACCGGCATGACACAATTAGGGTCGATTCTGGACTGGGAATAGGCAATTCAGACAGTTTTAGGCATAGTTTGCTGTATCGTCCGATACGTGACTTATCGCCCAATTCGTAACTCTTTTTTAAGGGACCGATACTGTTAAACACCCTCATGAACAAGCCGGTTTACACCGATATTCGCCCAAATCCGTTACACCACGATTGCGATCGCTCGTAACCGATACCATAATTACAAACTATGATTTTAAGGCATTCAATTTGAAATAGTCTCGTTGCCTAAGGCTCCCGCCATTAGGAAGGTCCCAAAATTTTAAATTTCTTTATATAAGTTATTTTATAATTATTTCTTAATATTATTAAAAACTAACAAATATAAAAATTTAATAGTGGACTTCAAAATTTTATATCCTAAAATAACTTTTTTTTCCCCTTCTTTTCTCTCATTCTTTCACATTCATGTTTTTTAATCTAACTATAATCAACAGAAATATTGGACTCCAAAGATTTATATCGATTTTTTTTTTCTATCTCTTCTTTTCTCTCCTCGTCATACATAATCATAATATTGGGCTCAAAGATTTATTATTCTTAAGTAATTTTTATTTTATCCCTCATTCTTTCTCTCTCTCATTTGCATTTTTTCCACCACCACTAAATTTTTCTTTTTTCGATAAGTTCTACCTGCATTAAATATTAAATATGCATTTAACCATTGTTCAGAAAAGTAGTGAAACTTTCCATATTATCTTTCTAGCTTTTATCTCTATTTTATTTATTTATTTATTTTTTCTAAATCATGTTCTATTGTTCTATTTCTTTAATTATATATAAAATTAATAATTTATTTATTTATTATTATTTTTTTTTCTAGTTGATACTCACACATCATCTCAGGAGACCTGATGCATTATGAGATAACACAATTAATGCTTTGTTCAATAGCTAGGAAAGAAGAAGTGTGGAAAGAATTCAGAAAGGAATGAAAAAACTTCATTCGTTTGGTAGAGATGATATAAGAAAAATAAAAAAGTTAAATGCTCTGACAGCCCTTGGGGTTTGGATTTATTGCTCTCAAATTAAATCTAAACAAAAATTGTTCTGACACTGTAGGTGCAAATAATCCGTTTAACTAAAAAGCTAAAAGAATAAATACAACTCACTCAAATAAAGAACAACTGATAACAAGAATAATTCAGAGAGAAGCTTGCAATGCTTGATTATCTTTATTAGAGGTCTATGCCTCTATTTATATACAAAAAGATGGTGGAATTATGGTAGGATTCACTCTGCTTGTCCTCCAATTCATCTCATATATAATTCTTTACATACAAGTTTATTTCTTTCTTCAGTTCTTTCCATGTAGAATTTCTTTTCTATATAGGACTTTTTCCTATGCAGAATTTCCTTATACGAACGATCCCTTGCCAAGGAGGATTTAATTAATCCTATTCGTACTTGGGCTATAATTGAGAATGGACCTTAGGCCGATAGTGACTTTACACAGGCTTGTTCATAATTGGGTTTTCATGGGCTAGAGAAAATCTATTGAGATAATACCTTATTTTAATGACGTGGAGGCTTCTTATTGGAGGGGGATTTTTCCCTCCACAGACACCCTCTTCTGGTTTGTTTAATTTGCCCTAACACCTTTTTATAAAATAAAATACTTAAATTACTCTCTATCCCAATTTTATCCCTCTATCCACATGTGTTTGTTACTTTAATTTGACATATAAACGTTAAATTCAACAATTGTGCCAAATGTCCACGCAAAAACTCACAAAAATATTGAATTATAACTGTGTGTGCTTGATATATACTTTAATTTGACATACCAAAAATGTGATACCCCCTAATTTCGGAACACGGGTTGATCAGGTTCGCGCACAAAATCAGGGGATATCATCCAATCAATAATAAACAAGCACAGAATACAAGAGGAATAAAAATTAAATAAATAAATAACACTGAAAGGAAAATCTAAATTAATAATTAAATAATAAATCCTCTACTACCTTAATCTCCAATAAATTCTCATTATAAGAATAAAATCTCAAAAGTACAACTTAAGAATCCATACAATGTGGACCCCTAATAAAAATCCCCACTAAAGACGAAACAAATAAATGTCTAACTCAGAAATAATCAATAATAACGAAAACATAGTGGATGTCCTGTAATACCCCTGATTTTAAAAGGATAGTCTCAGTATTTTTTAAAAATTATTTTAATTGCATTTAATTATTTAGTTGATTTCTTGGCTAATTGTTTACTTGTTTAATAGATTTAATTATTTGTTTAAATGTGTTAATTTAATTATTTGTTTAAATTGAATTGTATGTGATGATGTGTATTTATTTAGGAATTTAATTATTTTATTTTTATTTTTATTTTATTTTTATATTTTTAAGGAATTGGATATGGATAGTAGTAACTGACCAATCAATTGGACTGACATGGACTACTAGGATAAGGGGTTTAATGGGTATGGATAATTACCCATGTATATGTATATTTAATATATATATATATATATATATATATATATATATATATAAAGAAAGCCCTTTAATAATAATCTGATATATATTTATATATTATATATAAAAAGGAGTACACATAGATTATACGTAATATATATTTAAGTTATCTTTTTAGTATTTAAATTTTATTTTATTTTATTTTTATTTTATTTTAGTTTGTCTTGGAATGGGAAAATGATTAGGGTTATTTTAGTTGCCTATAAATATATAACTATAGAGTTGTTAAAGAGGCTAGAAAATATATCACGTACTATATTTTAGAGAGAGAAAGAAGGAAGAGGAAGGAAGAGAAAACGGAAGAAGGAGGCTAGAGTTTTTATCAAATCCCTAACGGCAAGTTTTAATTCTTCTCTTCTCCTTTGATTCATACCCTATGCATGCTAGATTAATTATAGGTTCTTTAAATAAATTAATTGGATCTAATTACAAAGATTTATGTTAAAATTTCAGTTCATAGGTTTTAATTATTTGTTTTCTTTTGCCTACATTGTTGGTGGCCTTGGGTTTAATTTAATTTATTTTATATATATATTTTTTACATGACTTATGTTAGCATGAATTAAATTTGGTTTTAATTTAATTTTATTTTTCCATGCATCAGTTATATGCATGTAAGTAAAGTCAAAATTAGTATTTTTTACAAGCTATGCACGCCGAACGAGGCAAGCTAAAAAGTGGCATGAAACTGGGTTTGTAGCAATTCGTAAACTGGAATTTGTTCTTTCATGAATTGGGCACGCCGATCGAGAAAGTCTTAACAATTCCTTTAAAAAAAAAAAAAAAAAACAGATTGTTATATAATGCCATGATATAATGATTGGTACTATTATGGATATAATGATTAGTATAATGATTGGTATTATGATTAATTTATTTTGTTTTGATTAAATAGTTTTTGCATTAAATATTTTTAATAGTAATCTATTTAATATTAGAATATTAAATTAATATTTGTCAGTTTTGATTAATGGATTTTAATTAAATATTTATTTAATTTAAATCGATATGCATGATATAAGTTTACATGCTAAGGATGGAATTTAATTAATTTTAAAAGAATAAATTAATTAGATATTGCTGGATTAAATTATTTTAATCTATTGCTTAGATTTAAATTAATTTAATCAAAATATGGAAATGTACAATTTAGTTGAGATGCATTTTAATTTCGTATAATGAAAAATTAAATGCATGATACTTAGAATTGATATTTTTGCTCAAGTAAATGCAAAGAATGTGTATATGATTAATATAATGTTTATATGTAAATATTATTTACACTATCTTTGGATTGGAAACTTCTCTTTGGTTATGATGTGGATTAATGTACCATTATGGGATGGGGGCATATTAGGGACGGATTAACTTAAAAGTTAGGTCATACCTATTTTTGGATAAGGGAACGGATTAACCATAGTGTTAAGTCTTACTTATTCGTGTCAGGTCAACGGAATAGTTGGATGACATATTATTAAAATAATATTTGGATAATTTACTTTGATGGTTGGATAGGACGGATTATATATATATAATTATATGCCATGATATGAGCTTGAGTCTCAGGATCAGTGGTTAGGGTGCGTATATTGTCAGGAATGTGTAGCTAGATATAGTGTAGTTGTGTACCCTGGTAGGTCTAGGTACTCATGCCCACTATATGTACGTTTTGCATGTTGCCTACTATTCAGGTAGAGACAACTCTATAGTCTAGTGAGATTCCTTTAGTGTGTATATATCTATGTATGGACTATTTAGTTATTGTTGAATTAATTAAGATGTGTACGTATATCGGGTCTCTGTTTGGGATGTAGTAGATTAGAACTTGTTTGTGGGTCTAACCTACCATTATTTTTCAGGTGTTCGTCAGTTCCAGTCTTAGAGATTGTTCGTGCCAAGCAGAGACAGTCATTCACTCTTCCGACTTTACATAAGACTCTTCCTCATGGTTTAATTATTAGTTTTATTTCAATTTAATTATTTCAGTTAGGATATTATTAGGGGTCCACAATATGGATTCCCGAGTTGTGGTTTTAATTAATTACTGATGTAAGAGGATTGGAGAACTTTAGTATGGGATTTTTAATTATTATTTAGTTTTCTTTTCAGCTTATCTATTTATTTTTAATTCATCTTGTATTCCAATGCTTGTTTAAATATTAATTGTTTGATATCCCTTGTATTATGTGCTCGGACTTGATCACTCGTGACTCTGGAATCGAGGGGTATCACAGTTGGTATCATAGTACTCCAGGTTCAAGTGTCTCTAGGGATCTATTGTTTTAAGACTTCCGCGTAGCGTATTCTTTTATTTAGGGCCTAAGATTAGGATTCGTTGTGTTCTTTACGGTTCGGTTAAATCGTACTAATGTCTGTCTTTCTATGTTAACAGAATGGTTAACGCTAGAAGAAGACGGGACAATTAGAGAAACAGGCAACGAAGAGGCGGCCCGTAGGCAGCGTCAGGAAGATGAGGGTTAGTTCTATGAGGAGCATGAGGAAGTTCAGCAGACTCGGGATCAGGAAGGAGATCCAGAGTTTCCTCTTCACCTCAATGACCTTATTGCTCTGGCTATAGAAGCAGGGGTAACCGCTGCACTTCGAAATCAGCCTCAGGTACAGCCGGCACCGTTACCAGCACCGGTTGTTCAGACTGATACATGGGAAAAGGCTAAGAGTTCTTTCACAAAGGGGAGCCCACCTGAGTTCACAGGCTCCACCAATGCGAAAGCAGCTCATTAGTGGAAATAGGACATCGAGCGACATCTTCGTTTGGTTCATTGCACGGAGGTTCAGAAGCAGATGCTTGCTACATTCAAGCTAGTTGGGGATGCACTACAGTGGTGGGAGTCAGTTACCACTGCCGATGAGAGGATGGCATTGACTTACGATCAGTTCAGTGCACGCTTTGATGAAAAGTATTTCCCTTATGCAGTCAGGGCAGCCATGAAGACTGAGTTTCTTAATCTGCAACAGGGGAACATGACAGTGGCAGAGTGTGAGCAACAGTTCACGCGCTTATCTCTTTTTGTACCGGAGGAGGTGGATACAGAGGAGAAGAAGCGCAACAGTTTCGTTAAGGGACTGATGTGGTCTATCAAGAGAGCTATTACAGGTAGTCCAGCTTATACTACATATGCTCAGGTGGTAGACGCCGCTCTACAGCAGTATCAGTTGATAGTGGACTTCAGACAGGCTAAGGGTGAGAAACGGGGTGATCGAGATTCTGTTAATCAGTCAGCTGAGAAAGGGAATGGAAACGGACACCGACAAAATGACAGGGGCAAATTCCAGGGACATCAGCCTTGGAAGAAGCACAAGGGTGGTTCAGATGCTCAGCAAAATGGGGCACCTATTCAGAGGCAGCAGAATGGGGGACCACAGGCAGGACAGGATCAGCCACCGGCTAATCGACAGAGGAGGCCATTTGGTACTTTCCAGGGTAGTTGTTACACTTGTGGAGAGTATGGTCATACTTCCAGGCAGTGTCCTAGAGCAGGAAAGGGTCAGCATGTGGAGCAGGGACAGAGGGCACCATTACCTTTACCCGCTCCACAGATTCTGCGCATTCAGGGATAGACCTTCCCGGCTTTACCAGCACCGCCGCAGTCTCAGGGACAGGCGCAGCAGCAGTTGTACTATGGCAGGGTGTACAACCCCATGCCACAGGATGTTCGGGCACCTCAGGCTGTTGAGGGTAAGTTTCCTATTCATGGTTTGCATGGACGTGTTTTATTTGACACGGGTGCTACACACTCATTTGTAGTTAGGACTTTTGTTGCTTTATCTGGGATGAGGATGAGGGTATGTACTAAACCTTGGGGTATTTCTACACCATTGGGCGATACAGCCATTTTATATGAGAGTGATGGGCCTGTGACACTAGATATTGGTAGACTCAGATTTCTAGCCAATCTATTGGTCCTGGACATGCACACTTATGACGTGATACTTGGGATAGATTGGTTATCGCATTACCATGCCTAAGTTAATTGTTATGATAGGTCAGTTGTTTTCACCATACCTGGTCAGGACATGTACGTCATCGCTATGCCGCGTTCTAGGGGGGTCACTAGCACCTATTTGTTTCATATGGAGGAGGAAACGGAGGAGGGAACTACTGTATTATTGGATAACATACCAATTGTACAGGATTACCCGGATGTATTTCAGGAGATTCCAGGGTTGCCGCCTAGTCACGAGATCGACTTTGTGATAGACTTAGCTCCAGGCACTACACCTATTGCTAAGGCACCGTATAGGATGGCACCAGTGGAGATGCGCGAGCTGAGGGATCAGATTCAACAGCTACTCAGCCAGGGTTTCATTCGCAGGAGTACTTCACCCTGGGGAGCACCGGTTTTATTTGTGAAAAAGAAGAATGGTTCACTCCGCTTGTGTATAGATTATAGGGAGTTGAATAAGGTTACTATTCGTAACAAGTATCCTTTGCCCAGGATTGATGACTTGTTTGATCAGTTGAAGGGAGCTATTTATTTCTCTACGATTGATCTGCGGTCTGGATATCATCAACTTTGGGTTTGGGAGCAGGATGTTCTGAGGACAGCGTTTCTCACTAGATATGGATCTTATGAGTTTCGGGTGATGCCGTTCGGATTGACTAATGCACCAGCGGTTTTCATGGATTTAATGAACAGAGTCTTCAAGGCTTACTTGGATCAATTTGTCATTGTCTTCATAGATGACATTTTGATTTACTCGAGGTCAGAGGACGATCATGCTAGACATCTTCGGATAGTCTTATAGACGTTTCGTGAGCACCAGTTGTATGCCAAGTTTGAGAAATGTGAATTTTGGCAGCGGGAAGTGAAATTTCTGGGTCACATGGTGTCAGAAAGGGGAATAGCGGTGGATCTAGCCAAGGTTTCAGCGGTGGTTGAGTGGGGACAGCCTACATCACCTACCGAGATTCGGAGTTTTCTCGGTTTGGCAGGATATTATAGGAGGTTCATTCAGGGGATTTCAAAGATAGCGGGACCACTCACTCATTTGATTAAGAAGGGTGTACGGTTCGTGTGGGATGAACAGTGTCAGAAAGCTTTTGATGAGCTGAAGACTAAGTTGACTTCTGCACCAATTTTGTTTACCCCACAGAGTGGGATAGAGTATCTTGTGTACACAGATGCTTCGTTGTAGGGTCTTGGATGTGTTTTGATGCGGATGAGCGACCGATTTCGTATGGATCTCGGAAGCTTAAGCCTCACGAGCTTAATTATCCAACACATGATTTGGAGTTGGCAGCTGTGATTTTTGCCTTACGTATTTGGAGGCATTATTTGTTGGGTGAGTCATTCAGATTATTCAGCGATCACAAGAGTTTGCAGTATTTGTTCACTCAGTGGGAGCTGAATATGAGATAGCGGAGGTGGTTAGAGTTTGTGAAAGACTATCATTTTTCTATACAGTATCATCCAGGGAAAGTGAATGTGGTGGCGGATGCACTCAGTCGTCGACCTGTTGGTAGTCTTTCTGCTCTATTCACTACTGAGTGGAATGCGTTGAAGAGGGTGGATGAATTGTCAGATGCTTTCCTTGCTTGCATGATAGTTACACTTTCTATCATTCAAAAAGTTTTTAAGGCACAACTCACAGATCGGCAGTGCATTGATAAAGTTGCAGAGATAGTTTCCGGAGAGGTTCTATTCTATTATGTTGGGGCTGATGGAGGTTTGAGGTACAAGGGACGATTAGTGGTACCTTTTGCTGATGAGTTGAGGAAGGATGTGATGACTGAGACTCACCACTCTGAGTTTTCAGTTCATCCAGGAGGTAACAAAATGTATCAGGATATGAAGCGGTAGTTTTGGTGAGCAGGTATGAAGAGAGACATTGCTCTATTTGTCTCACAATGTAGTACTTGTTAGATGGTCAAGATTGATCATCAGGGCCGCCAGGAGTTCTACAGCCACTGCCGATACCAGAGTAGAAGTGGGAGAGCATTTCTATGGATTTTGTGGAGGGATTGCCTAATTCGTTCAAGAATCACAATTCTATTTGGGTCATCGTTGATAGGTTAACCAAATCAGCTCATTTCTTACCTATTTACACTGATTATACTTCGGAACAGTTAGCGAGACTTTACATTACAGAGATTGTGAAGTTGCATGGCATTCCGTTATCTATTATATCGGATAGGGATTCGAGCTTTGTATCAGGGTTTTGGAAGAGTTTTCAGCAGGCTTTGGGTACAGAGTTGCATCTTAGTACTGCTTATCATCCCTAGACTGATGGACAGACCGAGAGGGTTAATAAGATAATTGAGGATATGCTTCGTTCTTGTGTCCTTGACTTTAAGGGCCATTAGGAGGAGTATTTGCCACTTGTGGAGTTCGCATATAACAATAGCTTTCAGAAGACTATTGGTATGGCACCGTTTGAGGCATTATATGGCTGACCATGTAGATCTCCTGTTTGTTGGATGGAGGTTGGCGAGAGCAAATTTTTGGGTCCTGAGTTCATTAAGGATACTTTTGAGAAAATTGCTCTTATTAGGGATCGCATGCGCACTGCCCAGAGTAGGCAAAAGAGTTATGCTGATCGGCGTACTCGTGCTTTGGAGTTTAGGGTTGAAGATCAGGTTCTACTCAAAGTGTCGCCTATGAAAAGTGTCACGCGCTTTGGGAAGAAAGGTAAGTTGTTACCGCGGTTTGTCGATCCATTCATGATCACGGATCGCGTTGGAGCTGTCGCTGATCGGTTGGCACTTCCGGATCATTTGGATCGCATCCACAACGTGTTTCATGTTTCCATGTTGTGGAAATTTTGCGCGATGAGGATAGGTATCAGCACATAGATGTGGGTGAGATTGAGTTGCAACCGGATGCAACATATGTGGAGCCACCGTGTCGCATTATAGACCGTAAGGATCATATTCTTCGCAATAAAGTCATATCGTTAGTACGTGTCCAATGGAGTCACCATAATGAGGTTGAGTCTACTTGGGAACAAGAGGATGCCATTCGCTCACAGTTTTCAGATATAATGGAAGAAGTTAAGGGCGAATTCCGAGGACGGAATTCCTTTTATTAGGGGAGAAGAATGTAATACCCTTGATTTTAAAAGGATTGTCTCGGTATTTTTTTAAAATTATTTTAATTGCATTTAATTATTTAGTTGATTTGTTGGCTAATTGTTTATTTGTTTAATTGATTTAATTATTTATTTAAATGTGTTAATTTAATTATTTGTTTAAATTGAATTGTATGCGATGATGTGTATTTATTTAGGAATTTAATTGTTGTATATTTTTATATTTTTAAGGAATTGGATATGGATAGTAGTAATTGACCAATCAATTGGACTGACATGGACTACTTGGATAAGGGATTTAATGGGTACGGATAATTACCCATGTATATGTATATTTAATAAATAAATAAATAAATAAATATATATATATAAGGAAAGTCCTTTAATAATAATCTGATATATGTTTATATATTATATATAAAAAGGAGTACACATAGATTATACGTAATATATATTTAAGTTACCTTTTTAGTATTTAAATTTTATTTTATTTTATTTTATTTTAGTTTGTCTTGGAATAGGAAAAGGATTAGGGTTATTTTAGTTGCCTATAAATAAATAACTATAGAGTTGTTAAAGATGTTAGAAAGTATATCACGTACTATATTTTAGAGAGAGAAAGAAGGAAGAGGAAGGAAGAGAAAAAGGGAGAAGGAGGCTAGAGTTTTTATCAAATCCCTAAAGGCAAGTTTTAATTCTTCTCTTCTCCTTTGATTCATACCCTATGCATGCTAGATTAATTCTAGGTTCTTTAAATAAATTAATTGGATCTAATTACAAAGATTTATGTTGAAATTTTAGTTCATTGGTTTTAATTATTTGTTTTCTTTTGCCTACACTGTTGGTGGCCTTGGGTTTAATTTAATTTATTTTATATATATATTTTTTACATGACTTATGTTAGCATGAATTAAATTTGGTTTTAATTTTATTTTATTTTTCCATGCATCAGTTATATGCATGTAAATAAAGTCAAAATTAGTATTTTTTACAAGCTATGCACGCCGAACGAGGCAAGCTAAAAAGTGGCATGAAACTGGGTTTGTAGCAATTCGTAAACTGGAATTTGTTCTTTCATGAATTGGCACGCCGATCGAGAAAGTCTTGACAATTCCTTTAAAAAAAAAAAACAGATTGTTATATAATGCCATGATATAATGATTGGTACTATTATGGATATAATGATTAGTATAATGATTGGTATTATGATTAATTTATTTTGTTTTGATTAAATAGTTTTTGCATTAAATATTTTTAATAGTAATCTATTTAATGTTAGAATATTAAATTAATATTTGTTAGTTTTGATTAATGGATTTGAATTAAATATTTATTTAATTTAAATTGGTATGCATGATATTAGTTTACATGCTAAGGATGAAATTTAATTAATTTTAAAAGAATAAATTAATTAGATATTGCTGGATTAAATTGTTTTAATCTATTGCTTAGATTTAAATTAATTTAATCAAAATATGAAGATGTACAATTTAGTTGAGATGCATTTTAATTTCGTATAATAAAAAATTAAATACATGATACTTAGAATTGATATTTTTGCTCAAGTAAATGCAAAGAATGTGTATATGATTAATATAATGTTTATATGTAAATATTATTTACACTATCTTTGGATTGGAAATTTCTCTTTGGTTATGATGTGGATTAATGCACCATTATGGGATGGGGGCATATTATGGATGGATTAACTTAAAAGTTAAGTTCTACCTATTTTTGGATAAGGGAATGGATTAACCATAGTGTTAAATCCTACTTATTCGTGTCAGATCAACGGAATAGTTGGATGACATATTATTAAAATAATATTTGGATAATTTACTTTGATGGTTGGATAGGACGGATTATATATATATAATTATATGCCATGATATGAGCTTGAGTCTCAGGATCAGTGGTTAGGATGCGTATATTGCCAGGGATGTATAGCTAGATATAGTGTAGTTATGTACCCTGGTAGGTCTAGGTACTCATGCCCACTATATGTGCATTTTGCATGTTGCCTACTATTCAAGTTGAGACAACTTTATAGTCTAGTGAGGTTCCTTTAGTGTGTATATATCTACGTATGGACTATTTAGTTATTGTTGAATTAATTAGGATGTGTACGTATATCGGGTCTCTGTTTGGGATGTAGTAGATTAGAACTTGTTTGTGGGTCTGACCTGCCATTATTTTTCAGGTGTTCGTCAGTTCCAGTCTTAGAGATTGTTCGTGCCAAGCAGAGACAGTCATTCACTCTTCCGACTCTACGTAGGACTCTTCTTCATGGTTTAATTATTAGTTTTATTTCAGTTCAGTTATTTCAGTTAGGATATTATTAGGGGTCTATAATATGGATTCTCGAGTTGTGGTTTTAATTAATTACTGGTATCAGAGGATTGGAGAACTTTAGTATGGGATTTTTAATTATTATTTAGTTTTCTTTTCAGCTTATCTATTTATTTTTAATTCATCTTGTATTCCAATGCTTGTTTAAATATTAAAAGTTTGATATCCCTTGTATTCTGTGCTCGGACTTGATCACCCTTGGCTCTAGAATCGAGGGGTATTATAGGTCCTACGCCTATGACATCGAAAGAGTGATGAAGTCTGGCCTCTGCTCTGCACGAACTGACCCCACGTCTGGAACTGTCGAGGACCTGAAAAGATAACATCAAAGGTGGGTCAAAACCCACAAATAAACCCTTTCTACTACATCCTAAACAGAGACCCAATAACAATCCATCCTAATCCGACTCATGCAATAGCTATGTAGGTCAAGATACATAAGTATACACACTATAGACTCTCACTGGATCATAAGACAGCCTCAATCGGATAGTAGGTCTCATGCAAGCGCACACAAGGTGGTTACGAGTACCTTTTCTACCAGGGCACACACATCCCTATATCCAGCTACGTACCCATCTCATCTGGCAATATACGCCAATCCTAACCATCGATCACGAGATTTCAAGCTCGTATCATGGTACCCAATAAAAAAATATATTTATGTAAGTAATTGTAACCATATCCTGACAATGGCACAATTTAAGGTCATAACCATATCCTGACAATGGTATGACAAAACATATGAGTCTTGACATTTTAGTTGGCCCATATGTATTAGCAAACCATATCCTAATAATGGCGCCGTTAAGACCATATCCTAACAATGGTCCTCCATCACACACATATATACTAATATGTATAAGTATATAAACTGATATAAGTATCATGGGAATGACTTGCAATACAAGTAAAGCCATTTTCCGTTACATGAATAATTAATAAAATAACATCATATACAATAATTGCTAATTCAATATAACAATTAATGGACATTAAATCAATAACATACAAATGTTATATATAAACAGCAACATACACATGCTACATTTAAACATTACAACCAACCAACCAATCCAAAAACCCACCTCTGTAAATTCTACTTAACTTTGCAGCACACCCACGCACAGTAGAACAGCTCCATACATATACAATCTATATTAACATATTAACTGCAAGAATTTTTTTATTTTTATTTTTTAAAAAACTGAAATAACTACTATCATATTAACTAAATAATGAGAAAATAAATTTACTCAACTTTACTAAAAGGAACACACATAATAGATGGCGACACTGTCAATGGAAGAATCAATTGATTCTGCTAACAATAGTGGCTATAGATTGGTAAGGAAATTTATATATATATAAATTTAAAGTAAAAATAATAATTTTGAAATGTCAACCAAACATGATCTGGCCAGTCCCTATCTGCAATTAAATGACTTTTTCATATAACAGGCCATTCCAGGAACAATTTGTTGCAATTTCAAACAACAACATCAAGAAATTTCACAATAGAAAAAAAATCAGCAAACACCAATACCGTCATATTTCTTTGTAATTTACACTTATATATATATATATATTTAAAGTAAAAATAATAATTTTGAAATGTCAACCAAACATGATCTGACCAGTCCCTATCTGCAATTAAATGACTTTTTCATATAACAGGCCATTCCAGGAACAATTTGTTGCAATTTCAAACAACAACATCAATAAATTTCACAATAGAAAAAAAATCAGCAAACACCAATACCGTCATATTTCTTTGTAATTTACACTGTAATGACCTGATTTATAATAGAACATGAAGAAAATTACAGAACATGAAACAAGAACAACAACTAAATTCATGGCATTAACAGAAGAATATTTTACCGTAATGACCCAATTAATTCATGCAATCACACAAATTTATTTCTTTGTAATTTAAACCTTACAATCATTTTAAAGATGGACGAACATGAAGTTAAAGAGAATGAATAGAACAAGTACTGGCCTTTTATAAATTTCGGATAGCACCCACTTTCTCTTTTTTATTTTTATTTTTTTTATCTCTCTTCCTCCTTCTCTCTTTCTTTTCTCGCCGCCGCTCTGTTTATTGTGTTTCCTCCTATTTCGTGCCCAGCTTTCCCACACAAGGCCTTAGAAATAAATATATAATTATAATATACTAACCTAATCCTACACTAACTAGAATAATAACACCCACACCATAACAGTACCCTTTACACATTACAACCATCAGCCACCCAAACGCCACGTTTTGCCCACTAATTCTACACTATATACTTTAAATAAATAAATATAAAATATTAATAATAACAATTTGGTAATTTATAAATATATAAATTAAAGAAGGAAATTATATGTTACAAAGCATGTAACAGTGCACACCAAATTATATGTAACAGTGCACACCACTTGACATTAACAAAATTATTTATATATATATATATATACCTATGTTACTAAAAAAAATAAAATAAATAAAGACTATTAAATAATAAAATAATAAAATAAAGAAAAATACTCCAAAATAAAATTTACATACAATTCAAATAACTAAATAAATGAACAAATAAAATAAAAAATTCACTAAATAATTAACATTTAAACGACAACCAATTCAAAAAGCGACGTAGTTAAATAAAATAAATAAAAATCTTGAAAATTTGGGGGTATTCCAGTTAAGATCCACAACTTTCTTATTATATTCTTTACTTTTCTTTCATCTATATTTTATTCGCCTGTGTCATTGCAATCAATTTTCATTCATGCTTTGGAAGTCTAGGTGTGTACGATTCACCTGTGTCCTTTAACTCATCTTGATCTGTTCTTATCTTCTTTAGATCTTGTGTTTCCTGGCTGATTAGATTGTGTTTTCTTTTTCCTAGTTGATTGGTTCTTTTCTTCTCCTTTTCTAGATCATGGTTTTATTCTCTTTTTGTTCCTTTTGTCCTCTGTGTTCTTTGGGTCTGTAGTCTGAGTAGGTTGGGGCTAAGGATGGAGGGACATCTTGTGACTCTCATGGGAAACATTTCGCTTACATCGGAAGAAAAGTGTGCGGTACCTTTTACTGTTGCCGATTCTATGCCAGGGGTTCAAGCATGTTCCATCAGCCTGTTTGGTAAAGTTGGGTCGGATAAAATGATTCGGAGTATGGGTATCCAGCAGGTTTTTGCTCATGTTCTCAGCTTACCGACGTTATTGGTTTTTCAAATTCGACCAAATTTGTTCTAATTTATTCTTCAGGACAGCCGAGTTCGAAAGAGGGTGCTTCAGAGGGGCCCATGAAATGTGGATGACCAGCTAGTAGTGTTCAAAGAATAGAGTGATGGGCTGGATTTTACCGATGGATACTTTGCGGTGACGGAATTTTGGGTCCAGGTCTTGGATCTGCCAGTTATATTTTTGTTTGAAACTGTGGGGCAAAAAATTTCTGAATTTGTGGGTTCTTATTTTAAGGTAGAGGTGTGGGATAAAGGTCTGGAACATGGAAGGGTTCTAAGGTTAAGAATCTCTATTGATGTTACTAAACCACTTAGGCATGGAATTCAGATTGCGGCACATAATGGATGAATTTTTTGGGCCCCTCTACGGTATGAACGTTTACCACTATGTTGTTATCGGTGTGGGATCATTGGGCACCATTATCGGAACTGCAGGGTTGTGCAAGCGGAGGGTTCTGATTCCTCTGCTATAGTGCATCAATATGGTCCGTGGCTTCATACAAAGGGGCTAATTGGCCGGTTGCTCAATAGACCACATGATCTTATTTCCAGTGATCGGTCTGACAAACGGTGGTTATATACAGATGATCATGATGACGATGAACAGGATTCACCGGCGTCGTCGGAACAGGGGTCAGGGTTGATGCCGGGGATGTCCACAAGAGTCAACGACATGCAGCCGCCCAGTTAGTCTGCTGACACACGAAGTGATGGCTCTACAAAAGCTAATGTGACAGAAGCGTATATAGGTAGCCAAAATGAGTTGTGTTTTGCACGCTACTTAGAGTCAGTACGGGATATGAGCCGGGTGAAGGGAGCCCAAGATGATATGGCCCATGCAACAGATTAGGCTTTGGTGGAAGGGAATCCTTTTTTTTTTTCTTTTTAAGGGGGGGCTGGCCTGAGTCGGTCTCCTTCTCATAATGTGGATCCCCTCCATACTACTGATTTGGGCTGTTCTGAACATTTCTAAGCAATGGTGGAACCCACTGATTTGAAGACCAAAAGGCTGACCCAATTTAGGCAATTGCCATTGGCCCGATGGGATCGCTTCAGGCAAAGGAATAAGGGTTCGCCGTCCTCATCTTCTGGTGTTAAAAAAGAAGCTTCATCCGGTAAGAAGAGGACCACAAAATATGGGGGGCGTCAATTGGACTGTCGACCTAAGAACCGCTTACAGAAAGAAGCCCTTGCCGATGTCATTATTCGGAGTTTTACTCAGTGTACCAATCGAGAAGAGGTATTGAATTTGACTAGTAAGCAATTGAGCGTTGAGGAAGTGCCACTTGTTCCCGGATTATCCAAAAATCAGGTGGAGGAAGCCAGCCTAAATTGGCCCCATGGGGATGAATGAAGTTCTTGGTCTGGAACTGTCAGGGGTTGGGGGAATTCTATGACAGTTCGACAATTAAAGAAGCTTATAAAACTTCATTCCCCATGTGTTGTGGCTCTTTTAAAAATGAAGAATGGTGTCTCTTTTTTGGAACGGGTACAAGTTCAGTTAAATTTTTCATTTTGTTTTACTGTCCCTCCTCGAGGGTCTGCGGGGGAATCGTACTTTGGTGGTCGGAGGATGTGGATATCACGATTTATGCTTCATTGGATTTCTATATTTTAGGGGTGGTTAATAAAGGTCAGGGCCGGAGATAGGGTTTTTCGGTGGTTTATGCAAGTTGTACAGAGCGTATTCGATGTGAACAATGGGATATTTCACTTCTTTGTTAAAGATGTGGAAACTGACTTGGCTTATGTTGGGGATTTCAATAAGATTAGCTACTCATGCAAGAAACTAGGAGGGAGATTTAAGCCAGTGTGGATGTTACAGAAATTCTGACATATGATTGATCAGTGTGGTCTATGGGATTTGGGCTTTACCGGATTTCCATAATCATCGGACTGGGACGACGAATATTCGTGAACGTTTGGATCGGGCGTTGGCTTCAGCTGAGTAGCGTCTTTTATTCCCTCGTGCCCATCTTCGACATTTGTCTGTTGCTGGCTCGGACCATGTAGAATTATTTCTTGATATGCACCCATTAATTTTAAGTAAAGCGCCGCAATTCCACTTTGATGCTCGCTGGATCTCGGAACCGGACTGTAGGAGCATTATTGAGAATGTGTGGAAGTCTCGAGTGCATGGATCTTGTCAAGTTGAAGGAATGGGCAAGAACTTGTCAGCAAAATTCTAAACTTAAAATTATTGAAGCAGAAAAGCGGGTGAAGGAAGCTCAGGAAAATATTATCTCATTTAATTATGAAGAGTTGTATGCTGCAAAGCGAGATTTAAATAAGCATTGGCAGGAAGAGGAGTTATTTTGGAAACAACAGTCTCGTGTGCAGTGGCTCCGGTTGGGTGATGGTAATTCAAAATTTTTCGATGCCTTTACCGTTCGTTGTCAAACTCAGAATCGTATTTTCGGAATGGAAGACTCTATTGGTAATTGGGTAGACGAGGAGTCGACATTCCAACAGTTATTCCTCTCATATTTTCAGAACTTGTTTACCACATAACAACCCTCTGACCTGGACTAATTTTTAAAGTATATTCCATCTTCTATTACGGAGGAGATGAATCAGCAGTTGTTGCGGCCGGTGACGGAGTTAGAGGTTGAGCGTGCTGTTTTGTCGATGGCGCCATTTAAGGCTCCGGGTCCTAATGGTATGACTCCAATTTTTTACCAAAAGTACTGGCATTTGCTTAAGTCTGATATTATTCCGGCTATTTCTAGTTTTTTGCATTCGGGATATATGCTATCCAGTTTAAATCATACTAATATTGTTCTTATCCCGAAAATCAAAGCTCCGACACAAGTGTCACATTATCGGCCCATTTCTTTATGTAATGTTGTTTACAGAATTATCTCTAAGGTGCTTGCAAATCAATTAAAATTGGTGCTTGATGATTGTATCAGTAATACCCAAAGCACATTCTTGTGACCCATGAAGTTCTTCATTATCTAAAAAATAAACGAAAAGGCAAGAAGTCTTTCTTGGCTCTTAAATTGGATATTAGTAAGGCCTATGATAGATTGGAATGGCCTTTCTTGTTTGTTATGCTTAAACGGTTGGGCTTTCATCCTCACTGGATTCGCATTATTTCTGTCAGTGTGTCTACTGTTTCATATTCTATTATGATTAATGGCCGTCCTGTTGGTTTATTTAAGCCTTCAAGGGGTTTGCGTCAAGGTGATCCGCTCTCCCATTATTTGTTCATCTTATGTACAGAAAGTTTATCTTAAGTTTTGTGGAGAGCCATGCAACATTAGGTTTTAACAGGTATCCGAATTTCTAGGGGCATCCCAGCTCTTTCCCATTTATTTTTTGCTGATGATTCTATAATTTTTTGCCAAGCTAACAGATCAGAAGTGATTTCAGTTAAGCAAATTCTTCTGGCCTATGAGTGTGCATCAGGCCAAGTTGTGAATTTTGCAAAGTCGGCTGTTTTTTTCTCCAACAATACAAGCCGTTACCGGCGTATGTAACTTTGTCATATTTTGGACATTGGGGAAGAAGGTTTACAGGCTAGATACCTGGGAATGCCAGCGCTTATTGGAAGGTCCAAAATGGATGTCTTCAATTTTATTGCTGAGAAAGTGCAAAGTCGGGTTGCGGCTTGGAAATCACACTTGTTGTCTAAAGGAGGTAAGGATGTCCTTATTAAATCAGTTTTAAGTGCTTTGCCAACTTATGTTATAGCGTGCTTTCGGTTTTACTGTTACTCTTTAAAGACAAAATTATGAAGATTATCTGATCTTTTTGGTGGTGTAAAAAGCCTAATTCTCGGGCGGTTCATTAGTCCTCATGGGATACGCTGTGTAAGGGTAAGAATGAAGGGGGTTTGGGTTTTCGTGATATGACGGATTACAATTCTGCCCTTTTGGCAAAGTAGGCTTGGAAATTTCAAGTGTGGCAATCCGGTTTAGTGTATCAGTTTTTTAAGGCAAGATATTTCCGAAGATGTTCTTTTATGGAAGCTTCCTTGGGGTCTAATCCGTCCTGGGCGTGGCGTAACATTTGGTCAACTAAGCCTATTATAAAGAAAGGGTTGCGCCGGATTGTGGGTGATGGTAATTCTGTTAATATTTGGAATGACTGGTGGGTGTCATCTATGTCGTCGTTGCCTTGTTCACAAAATGATGGTACGTTTCAGACAGTGGCGGACCTTATTCATGCTGAATCTCATTCATGGAATCTCCCTCTGCTTAATCATCTTTTTTCTGCTGATGTGGTGGATGCCATTCGACGAGTCCCAATTAGTGTGCATGGTCTTACAGATAGACAAAGTTGGGCTCTCACGGACTCTGGTATTTTCTCAGTTAAATTGACTTATCATGTGGCCAGGTCTCTGACTTTAGTGCAGTCAGATAGGAGGCCGTTTGTGTCGAAGTGTTGGAATCTTATATGGAAATGTCAGTGTCTTCCTAAAATTAAGCACTTTTTATGGCAATGTGTCCATGGGGCGGTTCCAACCAATATTGCTTTGAAGAGCAGAGGTTTCTGTACAGATGATTGTTGTTGGGTTTGTGGGGATGAGCTTGAAACAATGTAGCATTTGCTTTTTCGGTGTAAGGTATCTATTTAAGTGTGGAAGATTTCTCCCCTTCGAATTGATTGTTTGTCGAATGATTTTCAATCTGTTGTCGAATGGTGGGGGAATGTGTGTAAGCGTGGTCATGAGGCTAGTAGCATGGCAGCATTTTTAGTTTGGGCAATCTGGAAAGCTAGGAATGGGCTCGTTTTTTGTGGTGAATCCTACTGCCCTCAACTTATTGTTCAAGTGGCAATCAAAGTGTAGGTGCAAAATTTCGCTCAACCAATAATGACTGAGAAAAATAAAACAACTCACTCAAAAACAATAAAAATAAATAAGAACAATGTGTAGAGAAGTGTGGAATTGCTTGATCCTTTATTGGAGGTCTTAGCCTCTATTTATATACAAAAGATTGCAAAATTATGGTAGGACTTGCGTTGCTTGCCCTCCAATTCTTTCTATATAACCATACTTTTCTAATAGAGTTCTTTCCATTGTTGAATTTTCCATACATAGAACTTGCCTTGTACAGAACTTCCTATCCGAATTTTCCTTCTACGGTAAATTCTTCAAATGGTAGGATTTGTGCATTCTTGGGCTGAATATATATTGATCCGGCTGGGCTTGGGTAACAGGCCGGATGTTAAATACTCATATCTGGGCTGACGACAAGCTGGGCTGATGGCTTCTTGAGTCGGCCTTGATGGAATGGTCTTGGGCTGTAAATACCCTCAACTTGGGCTTGAGCATGATGGGCCTTATATGTCCTTGGCCTGTAGATATGGGTAGTGGTGACGTGTGCGTTTTTTATTGGAGGGAGTTTTTTTCCCTCCACATTTTGCCCCAAATTCCATTTTTAATTGAGTGACGGCTCCTATTAAAGAGGGAATTGAAACCGGTTTTCACTTTGCTTCAGAAACGGTTCGTGGCCTTTCGTTATTACTTCCGTCGCACAAGATTTTGCAAGAGTTACATTTGCCCTTGCTGCACTTCTGCGTCCTTCATTTCATCGCTTCCTTCGCTTTGTCAGGTTAGTCTCGCATCTTTCTCTTCAATCTTTCATTATGAGTACTTCATCTACTCCCGAACGTGTAGACCTTGGGGATTCTGAATCCACACCTTCATCTTCCCCCATTCGCATTAGGGCTCCCCCTCCTAGGGTTTCTACAGATCGCCCTTCGTTGAATCCATCAGGTACTTCCCCTCTTCCAACCGAAACATCCACCTCAGGCTCTGATTACGTTCTTATCCATGAAGAGAAGAAAGCAATCATCTCTATTCGCCGCATCAAATTCTCTATTGCTTCGGTAATGGAAGAATTTGATGTTCCTGAAGGAGTAGACATTGCAGAATATCCCGAGGGTGCCGATTTCACCTCCGGCGAGGGAATTGAGGAGGATGAGTTGCTTCTTTCTGTAGGGCACCTTAACGCCCTCCGATTCCCTCTTCATCCCTTCTATCATTTAGCTTTCAATAAGCTAGGTCTTGCCCCCCTTCAAGTAAATCCCAATTTCTTTCGCATCCTTTCGGCGTTGTTGGTGCGCCGGAAATTAGAGGCTCTGGATTTGACCCTTGCCGACCTTCTGCTTACTTACAATATATCTAAGCATGGGACCGAGCCTGGTCGCTTCTTTTTTACCTCTCCCCTTCATCAAAGGATATGCACGAACCTTCCTTCATCCGAAAAGAAATGGAAAGAAAGGATGGTTGTAGTTAAAGGGAAATGGTTCGTGTCCCAATCAATTGCGCTTCCCATTCCGCGCAAATTCGGGAAATTAGGTATAGAATATTTAACCTCCCTTCATACCAAGTGTTCTGGCTGTTTTCCTTGCCAAGTCTTAATATTTCGCCGTATTTATGAATTTCTTGGTGTTTTTTCAGCTACATTCCCGGCCTCCGCAGCAAGGAACAGACTTTCTTTTCTTGAGGAACGAGTCTGGAGTAACCCCTCGCCTATCGAGGACCTGCTAACTTCCTCCAACCTCAAGGGCATTGCTTCCAGTGCCGTTGCTGCAGACCTCATGGACCTGGCTTTACCATCCTTTGACAGTTTCCCTATGACCGAGGAGGAGATACGGCGGGCTGAGGCTTTTAAAAAAAAAGCCGGAGATGCCCAACCCTTGGTCGTCATTGGATCAACTGAGGATGAGGTGGAGGTTGAGGAACCACCATTGAAGAAATCTCGCCTCAACCCCTCTTCCTCTGGCAAGGGCAAAGTCCCCTCTAAAAGCAGAGGGAAAAAAGCTGGGGAGGCTGAACCTGAAGATGAAGTCAGGGCCTTTGTTCTTGCTGAGACTGGAGCTCCTTGGACTCCTTCCTTCACCAGGGCTGACAGGTCAGTCCTACACTCAGGGGATTCTGTGGTTACAGACTCTTCAGCTGCACTGGCGGTGGCTCGAGGAATGTGGCTCCCAAAGGACGAGGAAGCCATCAGCCAAATGGGGTTGGAGCAACTACTCCCCTCTGCCCCAGTCCGGGCCATAGAGGTTCGCATTACACCTTCAGAATTATACTACTCTTGCCTGCTTGTGCTTCTATTTATGCTTATATTTGCTTCCCTGTTAAACAGAGTCTATACCACACCATGGCCCTCTGCGCCACTGCTGAAGCTCAATCCCTCTCCATCAAGAAGTTGGAAAAAGGATCTTGACAATGCAGAGAAGAGAGCCACTACTGCCTCTACCAATCTGAAGATAGCTTCTGAAGCCAAGGATGCGTATAAGAGGCAGTTGTCAGCCTCTGAGGCTAAGGTGGATTCTCTTCAGGCTGAGGTTCAACGCCTGACCGAGGCTCTTACTACTTGCTTCAAGGCGGGGAAGCAAATGCAGGGGCGCTACTCCTGTCTGGTGCACCTGGCTAGTGCTAAGGCGTTCCGGTCTGGCTATAATCAGGGCTCAGGCCCTAAGACGATGGATCCGGACGCCTTTGACAAGCAAGTGGGGGTGCACTTCCCATATGATGAAGGGCCGGAGGCTTTGGAAGCTGAAATTCGCTTTGCCGAGATGGTGAAGGCACACCTGAAGGGTACTCCTAGCTCCCCTGCTCCTGCGGCTACCTCAAGTCCTAATGTAGTGGATGCTTTTGAATCTACTCCCTTCGATCCGAAGAGGAAGTAGAACTATGTATTTTGTTTTTATGAACAGCCTGTTTTGGGATAATGAATAGAACTTTTCGTTTTAGGCTTGCCTGACTTGTTTTTACTATATGCTCTTGATATATTTCTCTGACTGGTAATGTGTTTAAACACTAAACATTGTTTTTATACTTCGGATTTATGCTATCCGTGAAAATGCAAGGATTGTGGGAAGAAGGAGATCCTTTTAACAGTTTAGTTGATATCGCAGGACGAGTCGTATGGACAATGATTTAACTGTTAAATGAACCTTCCTCGCCTTCTACTTGCATTCAGTATACATACTCTTTCCTTCTCATGTGTTCCTGATGTGGGGTGGAATATGATGAACTTATGACATATCCGCATACACAAGGTATTAAACACTTGGAGTCCGGAGGAAAGAGTTCTGATCTGAATAGGACACTTAGGGTCCGAAGCTGCCTCGGATACTCAGGATCCGAGGCGAATTATACATTCCCTGGCGTGGAGCCGGAGGGGGGTTTTGCCGAACCGAACACGTAGGGTCCGAGGCGAGATTTTCGCCGAGCCGAACACTTAGGGTCCGAGGCGAATGACCTATTCTCCGGCGCTGAGCCCGAGGGGAGGTTTAAATGAATCACTCCCCGGCGCTGAGCCAGAGGGGAGGTTTTGCCGAGCCGGACACTTAGGGTCCGAGGCGAGAGAACTACTCCCCGGCGCTGAGCCTGAGGGGAGGTTGTGTCGAACCGGACACTTGAGGTCCGAGGCGAATGAATTACTCCCCGGCGCTGACCCGGCGCTGAGCCAGAGGGGAGGTTTTGCCGAGCCGGACACTTAGGGTCCGAGGCGAGAGAACTACTCCCCGGCGCTGAGCCTGAGGGGAGGTTGTGCCGAACCGGACACTTGAGGTCCGAGGCGAGATTTTTGCCGAGCCGAACATTTAGGGTCCGAGGCGAATGACCTATTCTCCGGCGCTGAGCCCGAGGGGAGGTTTAAATGAATCACTCCCCGGCGCTGAGCCAGAGGGGAGGTTTTGCCGAGCCGGACACTTAGGGTCCGAGGTGAGAGAACTACTCCCCGGCGCTGAGCCTGAGGGGAGGTTGTGCCGAACCGGACACTTGAGGTCCGAGGCGAATGAATTACTCCCCGACGCTGAGCCCGAGGGGAGGTTTAAATGAATCACTCCCCGGCGCTGAGCCAGAGGGGAGGTTTTGCCGAGCCGGACACTTAGGGTCCGAGGCGAATGAATTACTCCCCGGCGCTGAGCCTGAGGGGAGGTTTATTTCATATTTTTCCTCAAATCACTTATTATGAGGCTGAAGACTCAAAAATAATAGGAGGCCAAGAAAGCGAGTAACAGTGGCTGTGAAGTTCTCCATTTGTCGACTTTAGAGACCTGCCTCCACTGATACTCCCTTCTTGGCAGCCAAATGTTGTGGACCGCGCATATATGAACCGCATTTATTCTCTATTTATATCCGATGGCACATACTGTTTTATCGATGTGGGATAGAAAGTTTTAAGCACAGGCCATAATTCATGTGTTTTGTGTCTTGTGTGCTTGTTGGTTTTTGTGTTTGTGTTTTGTTCGTTTTTGTTTTTGTTTTGTAAAAATCATTGTTTTGTGCGACTAGGCATGCGCATAAAAATTGCGTAATCATAGAGTTCGTATGACTCCCCATTTTTATAAAAAGAAACAAAAACAGAGGAGAGTGATATTGAATAGAGAAGCAAAATAAAGAAAAGTTTGGCTAACTGCGGACATATTCAGCCTTATTTGTGAAGAACTTATAGCAAAATTAACAAACTTAACTAATGGAAATACCTTTTCAGGTGTATTGCGTTCCAAGGACCCGCAATGGGGCGTCCGCCAGCTTCGGCCAAACGATATGCTCCTTTCCCCACTACTTCGGGAACTCTGTAGGGTCCGGTCCAATGAGGTTCCAGTTTCTTTACATGAGCTGTCTCCTGCTTCAACACCCAATCGCCTACCACAAAACTCCTGATCCTGACGCGTTTGTTATAACTGTTACACACCTGTTGTTGGTAGGCCGCGAGTCGAATTGCTGCTGCATCTCTCCTTTCGTCCACCAAATCAAGGCTATGTTCGAGTTGTTGCTCATTGTTCCCCTCCAGCACCAAGGATGTCCGAAGGGTTGGGATTATGGACTCGGTAGGAATGACAGCTTCGGACCCATATGCCATAGCAAATGGGCTTTCTCCCGTGGGTCGTCTTGGAGTGGTTCGATAGGCCCAAAGCACTTGAGGGAGATTCTCGTACCACTTTGTCTTCAATTTCTCCAATTTTTTCTTTAAGCACCCGAATATCGTGCGATTAGTTATTTCAGCTTGCCCATTGCCTTGTGGATGACTAACTGCAGCCAACTTTTGCAAGATTCCATGTTCGCTAAAGAATTTCCTTGTACTTCTGTTATCGAGGTTCTTACCATTGTCCATTACGATGACTTTTGGTACCCCAAACTGGCAAATAATGTTGCTCCAAATGAAATGCTTTACTTCTTCGTGGGTGATGCTAGAGAAGGCTTCAGCTTCCACCCACTTGGTGAAGTAATCCGTAGCCAGAAGCACATGCTCCTTTTTGTCCATGGTTTTGGGCAATGGTCCTACTATATCAATCCCCCATTGGGCGAACAGCCATGGATTAGCCATGGCGTGCAAACCTTCGGCAGGTTGGTGCTTTATTGGACCATGACGCTGACACTTGTCACATCGTCTTGAGTACTCCTCGGCATTCCGAGCCAAGTATGGCCAGAAATAACCTTGGGTCAGAATTTTGTGTGCAAGGGATCTTCCTCTGGAGTGGTTTCCACAATCTCCTTCATGAACTTGTTTTAGAATTGTGAGAGCCTCAGTAGGGGTTACACACTTGAGATAGGGACCGGAGGATGACCTTCAGTACAACTGGTTATTAATGATGGCATACTTAGCCGCGGTAAGCCTAAGCTTCCTTGCCTCAGCTTTCTGATTCGGGAGAACCCCTTCCTTGAGGTAGGCTTCGATTGGATCAATCCAGCAGGGCTCGCGTGGTACTTCCGGGATTACCATCACCTCTTGCTGGGGATTAATGCTAGGTCCTTCGAGAACATCGATTGGAACAAGCTGAACCAATTCTTCATCTGAAGACGATGCGGCTGCGGCCAATCGATCTGCTTCGGCATTTTCATCTCGTGGTACCTGATGGAACTCAATTTGATCGAACTCTCGGATAACACTCTCTACAGCATCTTTGTATGACTTCATACGTTCCTCCTTGGGAGAATATTGCCCTGTCACTTGATTGATCACAAGCTGTGAATCACTAAAAACTTTTAAACATCGTACCTGTAGCTGTTTAGCTAGCCGAAGTCCGGCGAGCATTGCCTCATACTCGGCCTCGTTATTAGTAGATGGGAAATCTAGCAGAATTGACTGCTGCAGCTTGGTACCCTCGGGTGTTGTGATGTCAATACCAGCCCCTGCCCTCTTCCGGTTGGACGAGCCATCAACTCGTAACTCCCAGTATGGTTCTGGAAGTGTCGGTTCCTCAGGTTGATCTTCGTACTCTAGTAGGAAATCCGCTACCGACTGCCCCTTGTGAGATACCTTCGGTGCATAGGTGATGTCAAAAGAGCTAAGTTCAATAGCCCATTTTGTAATTCGACCAGACAGGTCTGGTTTAGCTAGGATAGCCCGTATAGGGTAATTTGTAAGTACCACTATGCTGTGAGACTCGAAGTAATGTCGAAGTTTCCTCTTGGCATAAATTAACGCCAGGATTACCTTTTCTGTCTTGCTGTATCGTGTCTCGTCATCCGTCATAGTTTTGCTTGTGTAAAAGATTGGGTGCTGAACCTTGTCTTCTTCTTTGATCAACACTGCACTTGTTGCTACAGCTGATACTGCCAGGTACAGGATGAGAGTGTCTCCGGGCGTTGGAGCAGAAAGGATTGGGGGTTTTGCCATGTAGCTTTTCAATTGACTGAGAGCTTCCTGCTGCTGAGGTCCCCACATATCTTTGTTTTTGGATCGAATAGCATCAAAAAAAGGTTTATACTTATCAGATAATCGGGATATGAACCGGCTGAGAGCCGCAATTCGGCCGGTTAGAACTTGCACTTCCCTGCGAGTTTTCGGTTCCTGGTTCTGTATGAGTGCCTTTGCCTGAGCTGGGCTTACTTCTATTCTTCTTTTATTTACGACGTGCCCAAGGAATTGTCCTGACGAAACGGCGAAGGAGCACTTGGTGGGGTTTAGCTTCATATTGTATCTCTTGAGAGTATCAAAGACCTCCTGGAGGTGCTTCGGGTGGTCCTCTTTCCGTATACTTTTAACCACCATATCATCGATATAGGCTTCAACTGTATTGCCCAGCAGATTACTGAAAATTTTATTGACAAGTCGCTGGTAGGTGGCTCCGGCATTCTTTAAACCGAAGGGCATCACTCTGTAGCAGTAAGTGCCCGTTTCTGTGATGAAAGCAGTTTTCTCCTCATCTTCAGGATTCATGGGAATCTGATTATAGCCAGAGTATGCGTCGAGGAATGTGAGCCTTTCATAACCCGTCGTAGCATCCACCATTTGATCAATCTTGGGCAGAGGAAAGCTATCTTTTGGGCAAGCTTTGTTAAGATTGGTATAATCTACGCACACCCTCCATTTCCCATTCTTCTTTTGAACGACTACTACATTCGAGAGCCATTGTGGGTATTGCACCTCTCGAATGAATCCTGCTTGTAACAGTTTATTCACTTCCTCGGCTATTATGCGATTGCGTTCAGGTGCGAACCGTCGGTGCCTCTGTTTGACTGGCCTGAATTCTGGGTTAACCCTCAGACTATGGCATGAGACTGTAGGATTGATCCCCACCATATCTGAGTGATCCCAGGCAAAGACATCCGAATTGCACCGAATAACCCTGATCAATGCTTCCTTCTCTTCGGCTATGCAAGATGAGCCAATGTAGGTGATCTTCTGAGGGTCTCCGAGGACTACCTTTACAGCTTCGAGGGACTCCTCGGTAGGTGCCTCAACTTCGGCTTCTTCCTCTGCCTTGAGATGCTTGGGCAGAGGATACTGTAGCTGCTATTTGATTGCGTCTTGGGGATTCGCCTCTGACTGAGGTGATTTCGATGCTTTCTTTGCTTCGTGTAGCGTTAGCATGTAACATTCTTTGGCAGCAACCTGGTCTCCCCAGAGGTCGATGACCTCCCTGCCATCCGGGGATAAACACCTCATTACCTGATAAAGTGTAGAAGGGACTCCATTCATACGATGGATCCAACCTCTTCCCATAATGAGGTTATAAGATGGATGAATCTCTGTCACGACGAAGTTTTCCTTTAGAGTTCTCTTTGCTGCAGTAACAGATAGATTGACCACTCCAAGCGGATTCACCTTAGTACCATCAAATCCCATTAGGGGGACGGAAGTTGGCCTGATGGATGATGGTGAAATCCCCAACTGATCAAAAGCTGTTTTTGTAATGATGTTGGCGCTACTTCCCGGATCTACCAGCACTCTCCTGATCATGTAATTCGCTACCAGGAGGCTGATGACCAAGGGGTCCTCATGCGGGCGCTGGACTCTAGAAAGGTCATTAAATCCAATGTTGATGCTGCCTGGTGCAACTGTGTTTACCGAAGACAACCTGCGTAACTTATGAGCCTCTCGCAGCCTGGATCTGTACAACTCTTCAGATTCTTCATCATCCTCTGACCTTCCGTGTATGGCATGGATAACCTTTACCTGACCGCTCTCTACCCATCGAGGGTTAACCTCCCGAGGTCTTACGTGCTCCTTTGTGGCGAGATACTCCACCAATTCTCCTCTCGCTATCATGCTTTCTACTTGTCGCTGTAGGGACCTGCAGTCATTGGTGGTATGCCCATAATCTTTATGGTAGGCACAATGTTTGCTTTTGTCCCTCTGCTCCAAGGGTTGCTTCATGGGCTGAGGAGTTGCGAACCTCGTCTTATTCTCTTGGAATAGGCACGCCAAGGTAGTACGGAGAGGGGTAAGCCTGTCCTCTGTCCTTCGCCTTTTCTCAGACGCTTGGGTGACTTGTGTGGCGGTATGAGGGACCTTCTGCATCCTTGTGCTCGCAGCTTTCTCTCGAGACTTGTTTTCCACCGTGACGAGGGTAGCGTGCTGTGCACGGTGGGCTACGTTTTCCTCCAACCGGATGTAGATTTGTGCCCTAGCGTTCAAAGTCTGCATATCCGGGGGGGAATATTTGACTAAGGATGTGTGAAACTTGGTTCCCTGGATCATCGCCAACTTAAACGTTTCGATTGTCGTGGCAGGATGGCAATCTGCTATCTCCGAGGCCTCCATGTTAAACCTGGATAAAAAATCTTGCAAAGTTTCTCCTTTCCTTTGCCTTATGGTGAAAAGGCTGGCGATACTTTTCTTCTGCTTCTTATTTCCGCAATACTGGGCTAAGAACATGGTGCACAAGGTCTCATAGTCAGGGATAGACTTGTGTGGCCTATTCCTGAACCATTCTAACGCTGCTCCGGTTAAACTGGTAGGAAAAACCTTACACATCCACGGATCGTTATGATCGTCCAGTGCCATCTTTTGCGCATAATGATCAAGATGCCGAGATGGGTCTCCTGCCCCATCGAACTGGGTGAAGGATGGCATAGTGAACTTCTTCGGCCTCTCCACAAGGTACACCTCGTCAGTAAAGGGGGTCTTGACCAAGGAATTCTTGTGCTCTCTAGCCATCTCGGCTGGTGTCTGGACTCTCAAGAGCTTCTTTTCGTCGAAGGCATCTTGTACACGTGCGCCATCCGGAACGCCATTGGACCATACCGTAAGCCTACGACTGGACTCGGCCTGTTCGTCCTGAGTGCGATGCGGGAGATTATCCGAAGCAACCGCCTCGGACCTCGTCCCTTGCTTTTGCTGAACCTCACTAGGTTGAGCCCCGTTGGGTGGTGTCTCGTTGGCTGGAGGCTCGTGAACCGGAGGTAAATTCCGGGTGGGAGGTGGTGCCGCAGCATCGCCTGGTGGTGGTTGTGGCGTTAGCCTGGCCATGGCCGTGTGCAGCGTATGAGTCTGCTGCTGAAGCGCAGCTATCTGGGCGACACTTGTATCGTTTGCTTGCCGGAGTGTCTCAAATTGGTGCAAGAACTCTTCTCGCATCTTTTGCATCAATTCTATCTGTTGATTCATTACTGACTCTCCGTTTGACATTCCAGACACGATTAAAGGATTTAATTTGAAGAACAAGTGGGAGTATATTTCTATACGGTTCCCACAGACGGCGCCAAAGTGTAGGTGCAAAATTTCGCTCAACCAATAATGACTGAGAAAAATAAAACAACTCACTCAAAAACAATAAAAATAAATAAGAACAATGTGTAGAGAAGTGTGGAATTGCTTGATCCTTTATTGGAGGTCTTAGCCTCTATTTATATACAAAAGATTGCAAAATTATGGTAGGACTCGCGTTGCTTGCCCTCCAATTCTTTCTATATAACCATACTTTTCTAATAGAGTTCTTTCCATTGTTGAATTTTCCATACATAGAACTTGCCTTGTACAGAACTTCCTATCCGAATTTTCCTTCTACGGTAAATTCTTCAAATGGTAGGATTTGTGCATTCTTGGGCTGAATATATATTGATCCGGCTGGGCTTGGGTAACAGGCCGGATGTTAAATACTCATATCTTGGCTGACGACAAGCTGGGCTGATGGCTTCTTGAGTCGGCCTTGATGGAATGGTCTTGGACTGTAAATACCCTCAACTTGGGCTTGAGCATGATGGGCCTTATATGTCCTTGGCCTGTAGATATGGGTAGTGGTGACGTGTGCGTTTTTTATTGGAGGGAGTTTTTTTCCCTCCACACAAAGCTTTTTGGGAGTTTAGAGAAGCAGGCTTGAATTCTATGGATGTTGTGGGAGTTCGTCCTTCATCCTTTCTGTCCTCTTTAGGGTGTGGCATCCTCCAGATCCAGGTGTGGTTAAGTGCAATTTGGATACGACGTTTAAGGATATTGATGGCAGCACTGGAGGTGGCATTGTGTTTAGAAATCATGACGGAGTTGTGTTGAATGTGGTTATGCTCCCGATTTTCCATGTCTCTTCAACCCTCTCAGCCGAAGCATTTGTCTTACGAGAGGCACTCATATGGGCTCGACGTTTGAAGTTGAATAATTTGGTCTTTGAAAACGATTATCTTGTTTTATGTGAGGCAGTTTTGGGTGGGAGGGAGTGCCCTGTTGACATTTCAGCTCTGGTTTTTGATGTACAAAGGCTTATGGAGGAGTTTCACATGGTGCAGCTGGTGCATGTTCGTAGGGAAGCAAATTATGTGGCTCATCATGCAGCTAAGTTTTCTATTGGCCATGACGTGAGGGTCTTCTATGGTCTGCTTACATAGTTGAGGGATTCTATAGCTATTGATGCCTTCTCTTGTTTGATGTAGTTATTGGTTTCTTTTTGTGGTTGTTTGCTTTGTTTGCCTTGCAAAAAAATAAAATAAAAAAATTCATTCATGAAAAAAGAAATCATATTTATCAATTAAAATTTTAATACAATAATAGAATATAGATTAAGATTTCGCTTTCAATCCATACCAGATCCAAACCATGAAACAAAGACGAGTATATATAAATTAAATATAAATACAGGCACACACATATACGGATAGAGAGAGAGATACCTACCCGTGATTGGGGTAGAAGATTAGTTGACTGGCCAAAGAAGAAAGTAGTGGAAATGGAATGAAATTAGGTCTTAATTCAAATTTCGTAAAACGAATAGAGGTGGGTAGAAAGAAAGGGGGGTGAAGGTAATTTAGGGCATTTTATTTTATAAGGGGTATCAAAACAAATTAAACTAAATCTGAAGGGGGTGTTAAAATAATTTTTACTTGAGTTTAATATAAGAGCAATAAACCCAAACCCAAACCTCAGGGGTGTTGGAGCATTATAAATAATAATGGGAGAGATGAATTATTCTTTATTTTTTACAAATTTTCATCTATCGAAGAATGGGCGAGGGGGAAGATAAGTGGGCTATTATAGAATTTTCAAATTAAATACTATTTAAAATTATACAAGTTTTAAATTATAGTCTCTTTAAATTACAATATTATAGATATTATTGGATATAATAGTAAAAAATAATTTAAAACTTTATTTTTCCTCTCTTTTAACGAACATAGTAAATTGTGAGCTTATTCTATCTTTTATCCAACTGAACAAAAACGAAGAAAGTACACAATTTCTGTCCGAGGATGTCTCATTCATTTATTTTTCTCTCCCTTCCATCTAATTTTTTTCTTTGAACATAAGTGACTTATCATTTGAATCAACCCATTGAGGTTAATTTGTACTCATTTTATTTAGGGTCAAGTACATTAAAAATCCCTAAAGTATGCTTACAGTGCATAGTAGACCCCTCATGTGCAAAAAATACCTCTAAAGTTTCAATTTGATGCAAATAAGTCCCTCTAACAAATTTAAACCCAAAGTTGACTAAATTACCTTTACTGAATCATTTTATAAAATATATAAAAATAAATAATTTTATAAAATGGCCGAAAAGGACAAAAAAACCTCTAAAGTTTCAATTTGAAGCAAATATGTCCATTTGACAAATTTAAACCATAAGTTGATTAAGTTAATCTTACTAAACCATTTTATAGAATTTGTAAAAATAAATAATTTTGTAAAATGACCGAAAATGATACTATTAGAGGTAAAATGATCGAAAATGATACTATTGAAGGACGTCGGCAATAGACAAGTAAAAATAAAAATAAAAGTTTAAAAAAAAATAATAATAAAGAAGTATAAATTAAAGAAAACAAATCTACTCTAAATGTTTTACATTGATATTGAATTTTTTTTTTCCTTGTTTTAGAAGTGTCTAGACGTTTTTAGCGATTGTGTCAGTGCTTTCTAAGCCGTGTCAAAACCATTGAAGTCCTCCTCCACTTTTCAGTAGCAAGCAGAAAAAAAAGAAAAAAAAAAAGAAAAAAAAGAAAAAAAAAACAATATGTTGGTTATTTTTTCCGGAAAATGTTGCTGGTTTTAGAATTGCTGGGAAAGTTTCTAAGTTCAACTTCTCAACCCCATTCGTCAAAATTAAAATTGTGGGTTCATCATTATTTAATTGTTATTCAAATACAAACAAAAGTAATTCAATTATTCTCCTTACACCCGTGTAAGTGACAGATGTAAATGTCCTTTTCCCAAGATTTGGTCAAATTAAATTTTTGACAAAAATCTTAAAACACTGAAAAACATATCCTTGCTTTTTCTTATTTGAAAACTCGATGATAAATGAGAAGTGTTTTTGAGTAATCAACTTCGTTTCGTGATTAATAATGAATAATTGTAGTATTTATTACCTTCTTTAAATGGTTAATCTAAAATGAAATTCTGCACTTGAAATAGAATGCAACTTAGAACAAATTAATGTGAATTTAATATTTATACTAACATTTAAAAAAATTACATGGACATAAATAATTTAAACATGACTCGCACAAACTAATTGATATGGATCAAAACGATTCGTTTACAATTTATTCAGATTCATATTCGATTTGTATTATAAATAAAATTTTAGTAAAAATTCACATGTTAGGTTTAGAAACATAGAATTTTAATTTTCTCAAATTTAAATTTAAATCTAAATCGTAAATTGGATTCTTCCAAATGCAACAATGTTTTAAATTCGGACTCGAAATGAAGATCCAAAATGGACTTCCGACCCGATTAAATTCAGGTCAATTGCGCTCCAAGCCCCATCTGCAAATTACTGTTGTGTGTGTTTGAGAGAGACAGAGAGAGAGAGAGAGGGGCTGGTTGTTTATAAAAAACGAATTAAACAGGCAATAATACATTGAGGGAAGCTTCTACAGTCAATGCAGTAAACCAAGCACGAGGACTCGAATTATGAGAGAGATGAGAAATTAACTCCGAGGCCTTCTAAGCAACCAAATTGAATGTATGCCAAAAGTCTTAAGCGGTTGAACAAAATCTGGAAAAGAGATTTGACGTCAATAACACCATTCATTTCTGTTTCTCTTCTTTCTTGGATTCACTCCTTCATAAACAATCTCTCTCTCTCTCCAATTTTCATCTCTTCCCATCTGGGTTGTCTTTACCCTTCTTCAATTCTCGTTTGATATGCTTTTCTCGTTTGGGTTTTGCATTTTCTAGCTCTTTACACACACCTCTGTCTCTGTTTTTCAACCTTTTCCTCCTCTTACCACCTTGGTTTTGGTTTTGTTTCAGTTCATTCTGTGTTCTCTTCAACAAAAATTTCACCTGGGTCTTTATTTTGACGTTTTCTAGCAAAATTTCTTTTTTTTTTTTTTTTCCATCTGGGTTTTCTTTTTGTGATAGAAATCTCTCCCTTCTTTCTCCTGCGTTTTCTTTGTTTGAAATTTCTTAATCTCTGATTTAATCTTATTTGTGTTAGAAATATCTCTTTCTCCCTTTCCCTCTCTCCTGGATTTTCTTTAATTTGTGTTAGAAGTCTCTCTCTCCCTCCTGGGTTTTCTTTTATTTGTGTTAGAAATCTCTCTCTCCATTATATGTTCAAACCAACAAATAATTGCTAATACTTCTTTTTGTCAACTCTGTTTCTGCTCTTTTCAATGAAATGTTTCTATTACTTGAAGAACAGAGCCAGACATAGAGAACAAAGATCAGCACCGGAACTAAACAACCTGAGCAAATCCGATGTTTCGGCAGCTGATAGGGTGAGCAAGTCTTCATGTTCTGCATCTTCGCAGCGCGGCATTCCGGAATTGTATGAAGAGAAAGCTCAGAATTTGAGGGTCTTCTCATTCTCAGAGCTGAGGCAGGCAACAAATGATTTCAATAGGCTGTTTAAGATTGGGGAAGGTGGATTCGGAACTGTGTATAAAGGCTCAATCAAGCCTGTTGATAAAAAAGGTGATCCAGTTATGGTTGCTGTTAAAAAGCTCAACAGAGATGGATTTCAGGTCTGTATTTTGATTTTTGATGTGATATTATAAACTGATTTGTGGGTGATTTGATTATTGTGTACTCAATCAATTATAGGTTTGCAAATTTTGGATGCTATGTGGTATCATGTTTGATTAGACTTTGTTGTGTTTTCTATGTAACTCAGTAGAATGCTAAAGTTGCAATTATCTGATAATTCATGGAATGTTGATGCATAAACTTACGTGTTTCGATTTGTTAACTCTTTGAATAAGGTGAGGCTGAGGTCCGTCAATGGCTTAATTATATTTTTCTCTCTGACCTATTGCAATTTTAGTGCAAAAAAAACAAGAAAGAAAGAAAAAACCTTTTTTCTGTGCCATTTTTATTTGGTGATTGGCATGGTCAAATTTCATATTCTAGGACATGTTCTCTATGTTAAGAGAGTGATTTATTGTGGACAACTAGATTCTATAGATTATTGGTAGGATTGCAAAACGCCCCACCCCACCCGCCCTATTTAGAACGGGTATGAGAATGGTTAAATAGTTTGGGGGGCGATAATGGGGTTAAGATTGAAAACCTGCACGATTACGGGACAAGAATGGGAAAAGGTTACCCCGCCTCAATTAATAAATGGTTTTGAACGGGACAGAGGAGCTATGCAATACGGGAATGGGGTTCGGTCCCCCACCCTAAACCCCTCCCGTTGCCATCCCTAATTATTGGGTATTGACTCATTTCTTTTAGTGGCAGCACATCGTTCCTTGAACCATTCCACAACGTTCAAATATCTATGATTGTTCATTGATGAGTGCAACAATCAACACAAGTACCAGTACTTTTTTTGGCTTTTGCAAAGACCTCAACATTCCAGCAAATAGGAAATTGTTGCCTTTGTTGTCTATACTTAAATTTTATGGCAAATCCCTGATGAAACAACGCTAATTGTCCTCTTTCCTACTTCTGGTTTCACAAAAACCTATAGCAAGCACATCGACACTTATTTTAGTGTTAGCACATCATTCCTTGAACCCTAATCGTTTAACAGTCAGGCTTGAGCAGTGTTGTGCCATTTGGATTTTTTTTTTTTTTTTTTTGAGAAGAAGAAGAAGAAGAAGAAGAAGAAAATAAATGGCATCTGTCAAGTACATGTATAGCAATGAGAGATCATATCATATGTCAGATATTTTTCAATTTTTTTTTTTTCTTTTTTTCCTTCTTTGCCTTGGTTGGTAAGAGGACCCCTTCTCGGGCAGGTTGGAAACCTACAGCATTTCCCGCAAAACCAAGAGTGACATTAGAAATTATCATGCCCTCTGCTATATAAGATGTATCAAACCTCTGGACGATCAGTACACTGCTCTGAGAATTTCAGTAGGAAATCTCTAGAGTACTTTTTGGCAACTACTCCATTTCCATCTTCACCATGATGCTTTCAATCTTCCAGAAACTTGCTTCACATTATCCAAAGTTTCCAGTTTTGGAATGGAGAGGTCAGCAGCATCTTCACAATCATCCGGCTCAGCTTTACTCTGCCCACTTATTTCACTCGATACAGCATCTTCCTTGGAAGAATCAATAGGTACCTGCTTCAAATTATTAGTAGAAGTGATTTCTGAAGAAAGAACAGTCGCCGTCTTTTGCAGAATTTCTTCTCTCTTCTTCTTACCTCTAGCCACAATGCTTCTTGTCCCATTAAGTTCTGGCACAGGTTTGTCCTTGGAACCAGATTCCAATACAGAAACCGACCCAGAACCAATATTCTGAATTCTTTCTCCATGTTTAACTGTTACTTCTGAAGAAGATGGAGTCAAAATAGAGTCCTGATCTAACAAACCAGCAGCATCTGCTTTTTGTTTTTGCAGAATTTCTTTTCTCTTCTTCTTACCCCCTTTACGCACAATACTTCTTGTCCTATTAAGTTCTGGCACAGGTTTGTCCTTGAAACCTACAGCATTTCCCGCCCTCTGCAGATCAATTGCATCCCTCAGCATGAACCTTACCCCAGAAGACAGTTTCATGTTTGAGAACCTCTCCATCATATCAAAATATGCATCCATGTGCTCCTTGCCTTTGGGATGATCAATTATTTCTCCAATTGTGCTCATTAATATGCACAAAGCTTCAATATATTCCTCATCAGGATTCTGGTACTGACCCAACAACTTCTTTATGCATTCATGCATTATTCTCTCAGTCAACATCTTCTTCTTGTACAACTCTCCAATCAGTCTAATGTTACCCAACATTCTACTTCGAGCCTGGATTCTCTTCTCCTCTCTTTCCTCTTCAGATTGTTTTACCTCACCTTCCTCCTCAGCTCGATTGGCTTCTTCCTGCTCTCTTTCCCCCCTCTCAAATTCCTCTTGGCATTTGTTCAGAAGTAATCTTTTGAAAGTAATCTTCTCATTGTCTTCACTGAAATCAGGTAATTCTCCAGAAAGATGATAACAGAAGTCGGCATACATTTCACAGAAAGTTGGTTCCATTAAAGCTTTATCAAAGATCTGTGAGATTACGCCAGTGAGAGTGACGGCAGTGTCAATATTAACCGCTTTAACTTGTTCAAAAAGTTTTTCGAAGTTCTGGGGAGTTAGCTTATTTAGAATAGCTTTCAACCGCCTCTGCTTTGCCTCTTCTTCATCATTCACTTTACCCACTTGATACTTCCTCTCAGCTCTGTGCATTACTTGTAAAGGAATCTGAGGAGAAGGAATTAAACCTTTCTGAAAAGCAGTGGCACGCTGCCACCTGTCAGAATCAGGGCTATTTCCCGCCCTATGCTGCCATTTGTTCTTTCTCAGATCAATTGCATCCCTCAGCATGAACCTTACCCCAGAAGACAGTTTCATGTTGTTTGATAACCTCTCCATCATATCAAAATATGCATCCATGTGCTCCTTGGCTTTGGGACGATCAATTATTTCTCCAATTGTGCTCATTAATATGCACAAAGCTTCAATATATTCCTCATCAGGATTCTGGTACTGGCCCAACAACTTCTTTATGCATTCATGCATTATTCTCTCAGTCAACATCTTCTTCTTGTACAACTCTCCAATCAGTCTAATGTTACCCAACATTCTACTTCGAGCTTGGATTCTCTTCTCCTCTATTTCCTCTTCAGATTGTTTAACCTCACCTTCCTCCTCAGCTCGACTGGCTTCTTCCTGCTCTCTTTCCCCCCTCTCAAATTCCTCTTGGCATTTGTTCAGAAGTAATCTTTTGAAAGTAATCTTCTCATTGTCTTCACTGAAATCAGGTAATTCTCCAGCAAGATGATAACAGATGACGGCATACATTTCACAGAAAGTTGGTTCCATTAAAGCTTTATCAAAGATCTGTGAGACCACGCCAGCGAGAGTGACAGCAGTGTCAATATTAACCGCTTTAACTTGTTCAAAAAGTTTTTCGAAGTTTTGGGGAGTAAGCTTATTTAGAATAGCTTTCAACCGCTTCTGCTTGGCCTCTCCTTCATCATTCACTTTACCCACTCGATACTTCCTCGCAGCTCCGTGCCTTACTTGTAAAGGAGTCTGAGGAGAAGGAATTAAACCCTTCTGAAAAGCAGTGGCACGCTGCCACCTGTCAGAATCAGGGCTATTTCGTTACATACCTCCCTGAGAACCCATGGAATGCATCGGCCCAGATAGAATGCCCCCACCATACTGACCAGGAGTCTGCACACCTGGGTTTCTTAAAACACCGTAATTGCCTCCTTGGGCAGGTCGGAAACCTACAGCATTTCCCGCAAAACCAATATCTAGTCTCAGATCCCTTCCTGGAGCAAGAGGACCAGAAAAAAAAGCAGGTACTGCAGCAGATTGTTTTATTGCCTTGGGCAACAATGTAGGCGTTGCTGCAAGACCAGGATTTGATTGCTGCGAAGAGCTTCTAGAAGAAGACTCTGAATCCCTTAGAGGATAAATTGAGCTAACTTCCCCAAGTGACGTTAGGAATTTAGGAGAGGGGCCTTTTTCAGCAGCAGCTGAGTTAACTGACAATGATGAATCAGCAAACTTTTCTTTGTCTGCAGCTGGTTTCACTGTCACCTGTACAGAAGCTGGAGCTGATGAGATTGCATTATGAGCATCACCAGAATGTTCCAAATTAGATGGTTCAGCAAAGACATGTGAAGAGGTGTCAGTTTTATTAATCGAAAAGGAATTAAGAGCAGATTGGTTTGTGAAAGATCCGGTCTGTGGGCCTCGGCTAACTGGGTAGTTAAACCTTGGTGGCTGGGAACCAGGAGTAATCTGGGTACTAGTTAGAGGAAGAGAACTTGGAGCTGGAAAAAAGAGAGAACTGGCATCATAAGAATTAGGGTAGTAATTCATATGATGAGGGGCAAATGGTGGAATAGGTTGGGATTGATGAGGCATATTAGAATGTGATCTTGGCCCTGATGACCCACTTTCCATATGCATATCTGTCCTTTTATCAAGTCTTAACATATGTGTCTCTGGATGTGTTATCTTGATAGGTTTACGAGGGCAGCCAAATTTTCCTGTCTGCTGTTGGGGGAATTGTGGGGTTATATTAATTCCCACGTTGCTTAATTGAGGATGCAGCGGCCGACCCATTGGAGACGAGAAATTCAAGCTCGGGCCCTGATGCATGATCCCTTGAGGCTGCAATGGAATGTGTGGAAGACCTGAAACAAATACCTGCTGCTGCACTTGAGGATTTCCTATTGGTAATGGCATTGGCATTTGCATCGGCATTGAAGTGGCTGCCATTCCCTGAATGGGAATCTGAGGCTGGTTAAATGGCATCGGCATAGAAATCCCAGTTATGGGATGAGCAGAAGGCTTCTGAGACTGGGCGACAGCGGCTGCAGATGAAAATTGAATAACCCTTTTGGCCTTGGGAATGGGAAGAGCTTCCACAGTATTAGCTTGGTCAACACCACCTGCATCCTTCTTTGGTGGTTGCTCTTTAGTAGCAGAAGGAATTGGCAACGTGGGCACCGCTCTTAAAGAATCATGGCGTGCCTGCCAAAAAAGAGAATCACATAACAAGAAGAAAATGGACAGCAAATACATTAGGGAAAAAAAGAAAAAAGAGAGAGAGAATGCTTCTCGGACACTATTATGAAAGTAACATTACTTGAATAGTCATGCTATTGCAAAACGATGATCAAACAATAAACATGAGAAGTCTAAAAAACACTTCTTGAATAGGCTCCACGTTAATCCACATAGACCACATACCATGTTCAAGCCAAATTCAAATTCTATGCCAAACATGTTTCAAGTATCAATGTTTTCATGATATCCACCTCAAAACTCATGGAGGGACGTGCACCGAAACTCATGGATAAAATGATAAATCAATGCTTAATTACTAGAGACTGAAAAGTCGGACACAAACCTGGTCACATTTCGGCTCATCCAAATTTGGGGGTGCTGAGCTAGTTCGAGCAGGTATCTGCAAATATAAAAGGACCATAATCTTTTCTCTTAGAACAGGACTTTAAAATTGTTGAGTTGCATAAAATCCAGGAGAACTTAAAATAGGCATGTAGTTATTAAAATCTAAATAAATATGCATGGAGAGTTCAAGAGAGTATTAAAGTACCTGCTTATCATTCATGAAACCAGGACTTATGGATCCAAATTGAAGAGGGAACGACCTGGACACAGCTCCTGGGGCTAAACCACCAGAAATGAGTATTAAATTGCTATTATATGCAATTGTAGTTACGGATTTGGTCCAGGTGAAAACTATCAAGAAAATTAATACTCAGACCAAAAAAAATTATATGAAATTCATGAAAATAAAAAACCATAATCACAGCATAAAGGCATATAAAGCAGTAAATGGATGTACCCTTTGTAGGTGTTGCAGGCGATGTGGTTTCAGTATTGACAGTAGCCGACTGAGAAGATGGAGCCTGCCTTCGTATTTTTCACACCGATAAAACCACAAAATTGATCACAAATCAACCAAACAAGTTTGGTTTTTCTATGGTACAAATTTTACCGATTGGAGAGAGAAAGTTGCGTGTCGGCTATCTCTTCGTTCACTCTTTTTCTCTGAAAAAGTATCGCATACAGTGTGTCTGACCACTTCCCTTTAACACACTCTCACGTGCTCTAATCCACGCGCCACCTTATGAAAATAATTGATGTTGGATTGAATTCTTGGAGTTCAAATTTACCTAATCTATTATTATAATTTTTTTCATGAATGTAATTAATAATGGGAAGCCAACAATAAATATGTGTGTAAGCGTCTAATGAATTGCACGCGTCAAAGGTTCGCGTATAACTGTAAAATATTCTATAAACTCGTGCGGTTTCTTTATACTTACCAGTACTATTACTTAACAATGAAGTGTCCAAAAAACATTTTCTACTTTTGTAACTTTTGTTTCTTTATACTTATTACTTAACAATGAAGTGTCCAAAAAACATTTTCTACTTTTGTTTCTTTATACCTTTTTTTGTAAATTATGAAAGATCCACATAATCCTAAAAAATAAATATATAGCCACGAGCAAATTTGTCTCCTACTTTCCTTAACCGTTTGGAAACAGCAATACCCCTAAATCCCCCCCCCCCCCCCAACAACTTTTGCCTTTCCAAGTGACGTGGAATCTTGGTTGAATATGTTTCACATTTTTGTGCAAATAAATAATATAATGCTATGTTCGGTATGAAATTGGTGAATTCGAAATTGTTTGTTAAATAATTTAAGCAATTGTTGTGATTTTAAGTGGGCAAATTACATAGATTCTAAGCTTTGATTACAGGGAAGGTGTCAAATTTAAGTAGTCATATTTAAATTTATTTATCATTTGGTGGGAGTCTATATAATGAACCTCTTTAGTACATTCACACTAGAAAATTACATAATTTTTTTAACGGCTCTCACGTTCTGAGTGTGAATTGGCTTTTTGAGAGCAAATTTTATCCCAATTCACAAATTTGATTTTGTCAATCATCGAATTCAATTTTTCAATTATCAAATTATGGACAATTACATATGACATTTATTGTGAATGACAATTACCATAATGCACTTAATATTAAGTAAAAACGATTAGAGGTGTGCAAAATTAAGAATAGACCTACAATATTAAAAAAAATAATAACAAATTCTTACTATATTGTTGTTATCTTTATATTTAATCACTTTTGTTTCGTTATTTACTTGATAAATGCTTAAAATATGAGATATTCAAATTAGTTCTTAAAATAATATATAGTCTAAAAATATTTAATGTGCGCACAGTATACAGTATATGTAAATAATCATATAGATTATTTTTAGTATTAATTTATAATATATATATATATATGTATATATATATATATATATATATTTTAAGAATCTAAATTGAATATATAAAATGCATTTTTATTATATAACACACACGCGCGGGCGTAATAGAAAAGTCTGCAAAAGAGAGAATTCATGTGTAACCTTATTTGTATAGGATTAAAGCAAGAATGGTAACTATGATAATACATTTTCTCGTGTTTATAAAATGACATTTTTACTATTTCATAATATATATTAAGGCCCATTAACAAGCATATATACAAATATTGAAAATATTTTATATATGTATAATAGCATACAAGTGCTCTGGATCGCCCACCTGATCTATGACTTTAAGTAGCATCCACAAAGCCTCCACAGGAATGTAAATTATATATTGGGGACAGAATATAAGTCCACGCCTGCTACGAAGATTATATATATATATATATATATATTGGGGACAGAATATAAGCCCAACCCAAACTAGTGGAACAATACTCATGTGGAACCCAATCTTTCAATATTTCGCTTCCCATGTGGATCATGTGTTGGGCCTAAACACACCCTAAACCTTAAATCAACCAATGTAGAACCGAACCAAGAAATTTCTTTACTTTTGAAGCATGAAATCATCATCGTCATGGAATTGGAATGTCAAGACAATGAATTTAAAGTTTGCATGAAATTCACACATTAAAATTGAAGTACGAGAACAATAGTTTAAAAATGCTAATATCATTTTTATAAAATTCACGCATTGAAATTAGAATTGAAGAACAATAAAAATGTTTCCCAACTTAGAATAGCCTATGCTCATTGAAATAGTAATCCGGGTGTTGTTGCTGTGTTTAGTTGCATTGAATTGATGCCTTAGAATTGGAATTAGAGAAAATAATAATAATAATAATTAATTTTGAATTAAATTTTGTCTAATTTCAATTTTAAGACACTAATTACATGCATGCAAGCGAACTCAGCATATGAATTTTTGGCATCAAACATTATAATTGTATGAATAAGTATTTTTCAACAATTCTATCATACACCTCCACCTTTGTTATAGATATCATATTCATGAAATACGATTCACTTTCAAGATGCCTAGGTGGTGAAATGGTTATATATATATATATATATATATATATATTAGTTGAACGTGTAGACTACATAACAAGCCAGTCACCACCCCCACTCACCAATTTCAACCATTTTTGAGTCCTAACAATTCATAAACCCGAATCTTCTTATATATTATTAGAAATCTTTAAATTAAACAATGTATGTGATCAAACTATTTTCCTATAATAGTTTGGAAATTTAATATTTGAAGCTAGTTTTACAAGGAATATTTCCAGCTTTCAACTTGAATTTGTGGGTATTTATTTGTTTTTAATTAAATACAAGGACTGTGAGTTTTTTTTAATAATTTGTAAAAACATTGATTTTTGGGAGAAAGATATGCAGATCAGGATTGTGAATCTTTTAATTTGATGGCAGGTGAAAATCCAATATTGGTGTGTTGAACCACTTGCATGTGACATTGTCCATGTATGATGCCAATACATACGCAATATGGTACGGTTCAATAAGGTTTTGGAATTGGAAAATGGTAGTGGATACAAGTGTCCAATTCATTGGTTTATTACAACTGTATTTTACCAACCAAACAATACATTTCGGTATAATATAAATAAAACTAAATGGTAAAATAATAGATTACACTCACACGGTAAACGTTATATATTTTGATATGGTTCTCAAAGACAGAGGATGAATGGTAATCATGTCTATTTTTGAGAATCATATCAAAATATATAACGTCTACTGTGTGAGTGTCATATAAAGTCATCTATTATTTTACTATTTAGTTTTATTTATATTATACCGAAATGTATTGTTTGGTTTGTAAAATACAGTTGTAATAAATATAAAATTGGAAACATAAATTTGATTGAATTGAATAATTATGATTGGACACCATTCAATAATTTTATCCTAATATTAATCTTGGCCAATAGCAGTCTTTCCAGACAAATCAAAGTTTGAAGCCAATATTTTAAATTAAAGTTGTCCCATAAGTTCATAACAGCAATAATTATATATATATAGGCTCTCATGCAGTTCAAAACAATGGACTTCTCAACGGACTAAAAGTCAAATAGTCAATTATACTTTACTACTTTATAATATGTAACCATAGTTAAAAATATTAACTTTAATAGTGAATTACCATACTTAGCAAATACAATCTCTCTCCTCCTTAATCTCTTCCGTCGTCCATTATCGCCATATCCACACCATCACCGCCATCGTCTTCACCACTACAACCACAACACAACTACCGTATTCATTCTCCAATAGCGGACTCCAAGGCTAATAGATCCAGGTCACCCTCTCTTATTTTTGCACTATCTCTTTCTCTCTCTTCTTTTTGCACTTTGATTTATTTATTTTTTATTTTTTGAACAAGGCATTTTATTATTTTTTTTTTTTTTAGTGTTCAAAGGATACCAATTTTTTAGGGTTCGTGAATAAGCACAACCTCTAATAATTAATGGAGTTTCAAATAGAAAGCATATATTGCTTAATCCTGCCATGAAAATAATAAAAGGTTACCATACATTAAGAAACTCATTTATATTTGATTGGATGGTCACTATTTCAATGCTTTTGTAGTTTCAACTTATTCATTCTCAAAATCGATCTAATTTACATTATTTGTATAGTAATAATAATAATACTCAAGTTGGTTTTGGCTTGAAAAGTTTCATGTCCTACCGATATTGTTTATTGTGTTTTATGTCAAATATCATATAACAATCCTACAACAGTTAAAAGATGACTAAATATTAAAATTTTAGAAGGGCACGAGAAACAGAAACTTATAAACTGGTTTATGACAATAAAAATAGAAAATAAAAAATTTGACACTTGTAATTATCATAGTGGAAAAAAAAAAAAATTTTGAATTCGCCCATTGAGGGAATCCATTGAGCAGTGTGAGAAGAAGATTTAAAGTGAAGTTGCATGAGTTAGATCGAAAATATCTCTGCAAATATTTGTTCACTTATTTTACTGCAGTATTCTCCACTTTTGGTGCTATTATCTACAATATGAATGATGATTTCTACGGCTAAGAAATGGAAATATGAATGTCGAAAGTGTAATCAAAAGCACAATTCTCTCAGGTCAATCCATATGGCAACAGTGTCTAGAAAACAAATTAATTAGGGCCCATACATATTATATTATGGGTACAACTCTGCTTTTCAATTAAGATAGACCACGTTAGTATTGGTATTTCCAGGTGTTATCACACGTTTACAATCCTACTAACATTAACAATAACTTTAATGCTAAATGTGTAAATAGGAAACTCCTTCTCATGCCATGAACATAAATTTTAATCTTATTTTGTGTAAACAGGTCGTTTGATTATAAAACCATTATAGGTGGAATCAAATCATGGAAGGGAGATAATTTATACTGGGAAATAGGAGGGAATATGGACTTTGAATTAGAGAGTAGACAAAATATTGGTAATATGTCCAGTGAAAGAGAAGAACATGTGGTGTCAGATGAAAATTGTTCAGATATGGTGTACAATCCTCAAGTAGCAGCTGAGCTTCAGCCTAAAATTGGTCAACAATTTCAAACAATTGATGATGTCAAAAAATTTTACAATGCATATGCGAAAGCCTCTGGCTTTAGTGTTCGAAATTCGTCTGTTAAAAAGAGGCAAGAAAGTGGTGAGATCATAAGGAAAGAGTTTGTTTGTTAGAAACAAGGAAAGGGTACAATAGTAGCGAATATTGAGGCAAAAAGGCGACGAGGATCAATCAAAGAGAATTGTAATGCAAAACTTGCTGTGTTATCAACTAATAGCTTATACGAAGTTAGTATATTTGATGAGAGCCATAGTCACCCATTGGCAACTCCACGGAAAACACATTTTTTACAATCTCACCGCAACATTTCGACTGCCCAAAGGGCATTGACTAAACAACTCAGCATGGTAAATATACCACCACATCAACAATTCAATTTATTGGGAGTGCAGGCAGGGGGGTTTGAGAATATTGGTTGTACGCAAAAAGATTTGTATAACCATGAAAGGGATAAGCGTAATGAGATGAAGGGGCATGATGGAGATATGTTGCATAAGTATTTAAAGTTTGAACAAGGAAAAAATCAGTCATTTTATTTTAAAATTGAGGCAAATGATGAAAATAAGATTACTCATTGTTTTTGGGCCGATGCAACCTCAAGACAAGCTTACAAGTTTTATGGTGATGTGATAATATTTGATACTACTTATAATACCAATCGGTACGGATTGATCTTCGCGCCACTAATGGGGGTCAATAATCACTGTCAGACAATAATATTTGCTTGTGCATTCTTGAGTGATGAGACCATAAATTCTTTTGTTTGCCTTTTCAACCAATTTTTGGAAGTTATGTCTGGTGATGCTCCTAAGATGATTATTACTGATCAAGATCCAGCTATGACAAATGCAATTTCACAAACTCTACCAAAGACATTTCATAGATATTGTAGTTGGCACATTTTAACAAAATTTTCTGAGAAGTTAGATTCAGTTAAATATAGTGCTTACTATAAAGAGTTTTCGAATTGCATTTGGAAATCGGAGACTAAGGAAGAGTTTGACTTGAAGTGGATAGATCTTGTTGGGAAGAGTGGATTAAATGACAACAAATGGCTACAATTAATGTATCAAATTTGTTCAAAATGGGTACCAGCTTATGTGAATCATGTTTTTTCGGCTGGTATGTCAAGTAGCCAACGAGCAGAAAGCTCCCACTCGTTCCTAAAAAAATATGTTTCAAAAAATAATTCATTGGTAGATTTTATGATTCAATTTGGTAGGGGACTTATGCGTCAACGTCATGAAGAATTAATGGCGGATCACAAAGATATGGTTGAGAAGCCTAAAGTGAAAATGACTCATGAGTTTTTGTTGCACGTGGTTGATATCTATACTCGCGAAATGTTTAATAAATTTCATGATGAGATATCGGAGAGCTTGCCGTATAGGTTTGAACTTCTAAAAGAGGATGAATATCACAATATATACAAAATTCAAAGAAAAAATGTCGAACATTATCCATTGCGAGAAATTCATTATGACAAGGTGTTGGATTTTGCTTCATGTACTTGTAAAAAATTTGAGAGTTTGGGAATTCCTTGTAGGCACGTGTTAGGGTACTTGCACAAAAAACATAATTATGAAAAATTGCCAAGTCAATACATTTTGAGTAGATGGACAAAAAAGGCAAAATTAGGGCTGTGGTTGATCAAAGTGGCATTGAGATAATTGATAATAGATCATATCTAATTCAACGTAGTGAATTAATTCAACTAGCTTTGGATGTGGCTGATAAGGCCCTTACTAGTGGAGAAACAACTAAGGTTTATACCGATGTTTTGGGTGGTGCACGTGATAAATTCAATCAAATGGTTGGTTGTAATACAAGTTTAGTTGATGTTGTAGAAAGAAGTCAAATTCAAAGTGTAGTTGCTTCGGGTAATGTGAGCTGCAGTTATTATAGTGAACCGAGCCAAGTACGTGCAAAAGGGTGTGGCAAAAAGGTTAAGGGAGGGAAAGAGAATGCATTAGGAAGGGCCAAAATTTTTGAAGCTAGACGGTGTAATGGGTGTGGTTTATATAAAAAGTGCAAAAAAACACTCTACTGTTTTAATTTCTGCAAACAAGGACATTTCAATTGAAATGTCTGAAATACCCCATAATTTTTTCTCCTCTATCCTCAGATTCTCTCTCCCCTCTCTCTCACCGCCACAGCCATCACCTTCATTCTTTCTCTCACCACCCCCACCACTTCACTGTACAAAGCTCGGTTGATATTGCTGTGAGCTTCTTCGGTCCGATCTTAAGCTTCGCCGACACTCGAGTGGGTCTTCGTCATTTGGACACTTGATGGTGTGAACTGGATTTTGCTCCTTTGAGCTCGCCGGAAATGATGGAAGCTTTAGTTGGGCACTTGAAGATTGTTGAGCTTCAAGCACTGCCCCAAAAATGGGTCTATAGAGAGAGAGTAGAAAGAGATGAGAGAGAGTAAGTTACAGGGGCCGGACCGAAAATGAGGAAGTTACAGCGGAGTATGAAAGCGAAGGACGGCGGCAGCAACTTAGCTGAGCTTTGTGGTGGTCATTTTTGGCAGAGGTGGGGGAATTGAGTTTGGAGAGCATCGAAGATCGGTTTGGGTAATGGAGAGACCGTCGGCGGAGGCGGTGTTGGTGGTGGTGGAGATGAGAGGGAGAGCAAAGTCGACTGTGAAGGAGGGGAGGAGGATAAGAATCCATTTAGAAAAAATGGGTCTGTAGAGAGAGAATCCTATAGAGAGAGTAGATAGAGAAAGAGAGGAGAGAGAATCCATTTGACCGCCATTATTGATGAAGCTTTCAGGTGGCGCTCTCTCGCCGGCATAACTTCGAGCTGCCGTTTTTCACATTCGGAGTAGGAAGCAGATTGATCTCATATACTTGTTCGAATTTCGATCAGTGATACCCAATTGGCTAAAGAGCCGTTGATATTGGTGATTAACTTGGATGGGTATTGGCTTTGTGATTCATCTTGCAGCGCGCAGATACTCCATATCAAGGGACTTTCACCTGCGAGTTGGCTTTCAACTGCTGGTGTAGCTTTGGGTGGTTCAAGATCCACCTGGTGTATATCACTGTTATTGTAAAAGGGTGGGTCATCAAAGAATATTTTTAACCTAACATCCTTTGATTGTTGTCATCATACCATAGCTCAGGGAACCCACAATAAGGAAATTGCAATGAAATAGCCATTTAGGGTAGGAAAATAAGGAGCCGTCTTCTTTGGGAGGGCCGGTGCTGCCATGGGAGAGAGGAGGGCATTTTGGGTTTTTTATAAAAAAAAAATTAGTCAAAATCGGTGATTAGGGAGCAATTTGCTCATAAAATGTATAATATAGGGTGTTATACAATTTTTCTAATAGGGAGTTTTTTTACACTTTTGTATACAGTGGGGGTGTTTTTTGCACCTTATATATATATATATATATATATGCACATATATATAGAGGATGAATGATAATCATGTCTGTCTTTAAGAACTATATCAAAATATATAACGTTTACTGTGTGAGTGTCACATAAAGTCGTCTATTATTTTACCATTTATTTTTATTTATATTATACCGAAATGTATTGTTTGGTTGGTAAAATACAATTGTAATAAATATAAAGTTGGAAACATAAATTTTGATTGAATTGAATAATTATGGTTGGACACCATTCAATAATTTTATCCTAATATTAATCTTGGCAAATAGCCGTCTTTCTAGACAAATCAAAGTTTGAAGCCAATATTTTAAATTAAAGTTGTCCCATAATTTCATAACATCAACAATTCTATATATATATATATATATATATATTACAATTACCACTATGCACTAGATGACAGAGTGTTGTGTATATATATGAGTAGTATGCAATACGTACAAACATCCCACTTCCACGAGAGGACATTATTGTTATTTGTTCCATTCCTGTTCCTATAAAATCTCAAGTGGGGTACCACTTTTATCTTTCTTGTGTCAAAATGGCATACTGGGAAAACACGTCTCCAGTCGCTATACTTTACGGAGGATGAAATTGATTTGTCTCTACTCTCTCCCAAACCAAGAATGAATCATACAAAGGATATGCACTGAAAATGACTTATGTCTGATGTCTCGATACAGATACAGGTACAGATACAGACATATGACACAATTAGGGTCGGTCCTGGGTTGGGCATAGACGATTTAGGCACTTTTAGACGTGGTTCGTTGTATCGCTCAATACGTGACGTATTATTTAATTTATAATTTTTTTTAAGGGATTGATATCATTAAACACTCATGAACCGACTTTTTCGGATGGTTTACATTGATATTCGACTAAATTCGTTACATCGCGACCGTGACCGTTCGTAACTAATACCGCGACTGCAAACTATGATTTTAAGGCATTTAATTTGAAATGGCCTTGTTGCCTAAGGCTACCGCTATTAGGAAAGCCCCAAAATTTTAAATTTCTTTATTTAAGTTATTTTATAATTATTTCTTAATATTATTAAAAACTAATAAATATAGAAATTTAATAGTGAGCCTCAAAATTTTATATTCTAAAATAATTTTTTTTCCCTCTAGTTGGTACTCACACACACATGCATCCAGTGAGACTCGAATCCTGACCTTTCTTTGAAAAATAGGGGCTTGGTACCGCTAAATTACTGGTATGTTGATCTCTCTCTTTCTCATTCACGTTTTTTTTAATTTAACTATAATCAATATAGAAATATTGGACCCCAAATATTTATATTGAATTTTTATTTTTTGTCTATGTCTTCCTTTCTCTCCTCGTCATACATAATCTTAATATTGGGCCCAAATATTTCTCTCTCTCTCTCTCTCTCTCTCTCTTCGCATTTTTTAAACCACCACAAATTTTTTTTTTGATAAGTTCTATCCGCAGTAAATATTAAATATGTATTTAACCAACCATTGTTCGAAAAAGTAGTGAAACTTTCCATTTATCATTTTTTTTTTTTTTTCACACTCTCTTTCTACTCTCATTACAAGTTTATTATTCTCTTTCTTCTCCATTCAATACTCATTACTCCCAATTTGGATTCTGACGACGGCCGTTCCAATACGCCAAACTAAATGTAGTGAATGTGTGGTTCAAGAAAAGCCTTTTATGTCAAATTTAAATTTATAAAAACCACTACCAACACTACTACTAACGTAGCAAGAGTGAGTAGGGATCGTCCCAAGGGATTATACGTGTTGGAATTTCAACTTCGACTCTAGCGTACCAAATGATTGCAAAAGAGAATTGGGTTGGTTGATTACTTCTAGAAAAGAATTAATTAAAATGCAATAAGATAAAGAGTAAGTAAGAAGGAAGGATCTTGGGGTGTAGAGATCACCACCAAACAATACCATTCCAAACCATAATCAAGTGACTAATGAGGGAAATGAATGTGTTGCAACAATGTTGTGTGTGTAAAAGACATTCAATTGGTAAGGGTGACTCAACAAGTGCAAATTGTCTCAATCAACATGTGTGAGGCCACAATACATCTATTGGTAGAGGAATATATTGTCTAGACATCATGTGAAGAGAACAAAATATCAAATCAAGTCATTGAACCTTTCATTAAGCTCATAGTCCAAGCAATCCATAAGGATGACTTAGTTAAACATGCATTATCTAAACATCATGTGAGAGGTACAAAATATCTATTGGGAGAGGAATAAATTGTCTAAACACATGTGAAAGATACAACATATCATAACTAGTCATTAATCCTTCATTAAGCTCACAATCCACATACAACACAATATTAGAGGAATATGCCATTTGGACTCACAAGCATGGAACATCAAACATCAAGAGTAGATTGTCCTCCCATCTAACATTACACTACCACTACACTAAATCTACACTACTAGCATGAAAATAAAACTATCTAGACTAGGGGAGAGGCACAAACCATCAAGAATAGGCATAAACCATCAAATGAACCAAAATAGCATTCATTAAGCATATCATCTTGATAATCTCTAGATCTATAGCATCAATACACATAGACATGTATCAAAAACACTAAATCTAGAGATAAACACATGAATATCCTACTCTAGCATACATAGACATATGGATAGAATAGAATAGTCAATTGGAAGCATTAAACCATACAAACCATGAAATAATCAAGATTTATATATACATGAATATCAAGATGTATCATACAACACTAATCCCTCAATAATACACAAGATTAGAGTATAGAAAGCATGCTTGGGGCTAACTCTAGCCCCAAGAGGATGTCTAGACACTCATGGTAGTGATGATCCAACCCTCAAGGGCTAACTCCATGGCTGCTCCTTGTTGGTGAAGATCTCCTCCAATGGTGTTCTAGCTTCCCTCCTTCCTCATCTCCAAGAAGAGCCTCCAAGATGATTTTCAATGTGTGACAAGAGACTCTAGACTCCTCTCCAAAAAGTGTATCATATTCCTTATATAGGTAGGTCAAATACACCCTATGATGAGCTGTGGTCGTGCAAGGCATATTCTCTAATGATTGGGTGAAGGACGGAATAAATGAGTTGGACTTTAACTTTTTCTCGCTGGAGCAAGTTCGATCGATCGAACCTTAACTTGGATCGATCGAAGATGGGTTCGATCGATCGAACTGCATCTTGGACCGATCGAAGTGGTCTGACTCCTCCGGATAAGGACAAGGCTGAGATATTTCGAAGATATTTATGGGGAAAAGGACAAAAGTGGTTGGTAGGCGTATAGCTGTGGATAAGATCAATCATTTGAATAGGACAAAATAGGGTTCGATCGATCGAAGGTGATGTTGAATCGATCAAACTTGGAATTTCAGCAAAGGCCAAGGTTGGATCTATCGAGAAGTACTGTGATCGATCATAGATGTTCGATCGATCGAACTCTAAGTCAAACAAGCAGGTATGGTCCTCCACATATCAAGAAAATGATCATGAAAATCGAAACAAGTCTAGAATCCATGTGAGAGGTCCGGCATCAAGTGTGTTGCTATCTTAGCTAACTGGAGAAGTAATCACATCATTACCCTCAAACTAGCACACAAATCTAGTACCGATCATCAAGATAAGAGAGTGGACATTTTATTAAAGCTTTATTGTTCTAGGTGCGCTTATTCTTTTCACTCTATTTTTTTTCTTTTTTTTATTGAGGATCAAAGATGGAAGTATTGTGCAATGTGTTGATCTCTTAAGCTTTCTAGAAGATTCACGTAGCGAGCGTTAGGTCAATGACTCCCAAACCAGATGGCTTTAGGGCATTAGGTGTTAAGACACCCCTACGGACTTACAAACTCAAATCAACTAGGCTACAAATCAAGACAACAACCATCTAATCATTTCCTACTTCTCACCTTTTGGGAGAAGTCCTCACTTTTATTGCTTTTGCAACTTTTTTTTTTTTATTTTTTATTTTTATTTTAATTATTAACCTAGAGTTTGGGCCCTCCACCTTTTGGCGCGAGAAATTCACTGCTTAATGAGGCAAGAATCCCGGCTACTCAATGAAAAGGGGTTGTTATCCACCTTTATCAAGAATGAAAGCTTTCAATGCACTACTAGCCCAATTGGGATATAACCAATTCAATAATCAACAAAGCATGTACCCCACAATTGAATGCTAGCGTGCGCCGGTGCTAGTGTAGAATCCTAGAATGAATCTCAAAACAATCACAAATTTAGGATGATGTGGACCATAAATGCAAGCAAGATATCAATCTTTTGAAAAATTTACTCCTAAATGGCATCCTCAAGGCATACAAGGAGTATTGGACTCTCAAGTCAAGCAATTTTTAAATTTTAAGCAATATAGTCCTCAAAAGATCAAAATCATAACTAACATCAATCTCAAATCTCAATCATGCATTTAAAGCTAAAATCTTAAGTAGAATGCAACAAGACACCTTACCCCCAAACTTAAACCGCACATTGTCCTCAATGTGCAATGAAAAAAAAAAAAAAAAAAAAAAAAAAAAAAGTGGAAAGAGTATACCGTGGTGGTGTAGACATGAAGCCCGGTCATGATCCAATTCGAAAGACGTCTCCCCCAAACTTGGAATCAACAACCTACTTGAATAACCACGCTAGCAAACTCACATCAAATATCAAATGAGATAAGAATAATTAAATCAAGCATTCTAAGGCAATGTAACACATGATGCAAGAGAGATATAAGATCAAGCCCTAACTAAAGCATAAAGTATATTTTTCATTTAATGAAAGCAAGTATATACAAAATGCAAGAAAAACAAAGAATAAAATGCATGAACAAAATATAAAAAGAAAATTAAATAAGGTAAAATGTAATGAAAGAATATGTACAATGCAAGAAATGAAAAACAATATGTGTAATGCAAGAAATGAAAAGGGACATGTACAATGCAAAAAAATGAAAAGAATATGTACAATGCAAGTATATACAAAATTTTCTTACTTTTTGTTTTTCATTTTTTTTTTTTTTTTTTTTAATATATATGTGAAAACATGCAAAGAAAAATGAAAAATGTAAGAAATATGCAAAATGGGTGCTAAGTTTAACGTCTCTAGCAAGACGGAATGCTTATTTGAAAAATCGTCTTTTTATTATTATTATTATTATTTTTTTAGATAAAACAAATATGTACACAAATAAAAATAAAAAGACAAGTGAATAAAAATAAATAAATAAATAATAAAAATAAAAATGTAAGAAGTAAAAATGTAAGGAAATAAAGAATGCAAAATTTTTTTTTTTTTTTTTTGAAATTAAAAATTAAAGTTAAACAAAATATTTTTGGATTTTTGGAAATAAGATAAAAGGAAATAAAATAAAATAAAAGAAGTATTATATTTTTTTTTATTTTATATATATATATATATTTTATTTATTTTTAATACCAAGATAGAAGTAACTAAATAAAATAAAATAAAATAAAAAATAAAATAAAAATAGAAATAGGAAAAAGTCAAAAAGTCAAAAGGTCAAAGGAGCAAAGCTGTGATCGATCGAAGATGAAGTTCGATCGATTGAACATAGCTGTGATCGATCCGAGATGAAATTCGATCGATCGAACATGTAAAATTTTGGAGATCCCGAGAGCATGCACTTTCAGAATTTGGATGCAGGTTCAAAATTTTTCTAAGTGTTGGGACTCATGATCGATCGAACCACATGTTGGATCGATCGAAAGGTAGTTCGATCGATTGAAATTGTTTACGATCGATCGAACTTTTGAAAATTAGGAGATCCCGAGAGCATGCATTTTGGAATTTGGATGCAGGTCCAAAATTTTTCTAAGTGTTGGGACTCAAGTGGAGTTGGATCGATCGAATCCATAGTTGGATCGATCGAAGAACAATTCGATCGATCGAAGGTGCTCTTGTGATCGATCGAACTAGTACCAAATGCCTAATTTTGAACTGAAAGTGCAGAAAATCCTATGCTAAGCCCCAATGATGGTAATAAGAATGAAAATTTGAAAAATAGATGGAAGAATGTACACAAGAATGAAAAATTAAAAGAAATGAGGGAGGAATAGAGTTGTGAAACTCTACGAATACTAGTGTTTAACGTCTCTAGCAAGACGTTAGGTCAACGCACTAATCAAATGAATCAAAGACTGGATATAAAACATCCTTATTGACCCTCTTTTCACTTTTCTCATTTAATGTCCCACTTATGACAATAAAATCATCCTCCAAAAGAATGACTTGAAAAGAAATAAAAGAGATGATATTGTTCCTTTCATCCACGGTCTTGAAAACAAAATCAATCATAGTTAGGCTTGCCTCTTTGTTGTGTTCTTGAAACACATTCAAATGATCATCCATATTGATAATTGGTGAGGCATTGTCTTTCAAAGACTCATTTGGATTAATAAGAAACACCATCTCTTCATCCCTCTTCTCCTCCTCATAAATTACCATTTCCTCACCTTCTAAGTAAGCTAAAGAGTCCATTAGAGAGTTTATTTTATTTTTAGAGTTTTTAAAGTCAAAACCACAATTTTTATACATTTCCAAAAGACACTCCTCAAGAGGGTCATTAGAGATAATAGAAGGAAGGCCCTCTTCAACAAGTTCCTCCTCCTTCTCTCTTACCTCAAGTGTGGTCAACATCTCCTCACTCTCTAGAGTAGCCATGTCCGAGATAAAATCAATATCAAAAAAAGGAAAGTCCTCATTAATCATGTTATGTTCTATTGGATTAGCCACTAACTTACTTGCCACTTCCTCCTCTATACAAGATAGAGTGCTAGGCATTAGCTCACTTATTTCATTCTCCTCACTCTCATCATCCTCATCTATATACATTGAAGTTCTTGCCATTTTTTTATTTGCCTCTTCCTCCTCCTCTTGATGAGAAAGAGTACTTGCAATTTGCTCAACTTGAGCTTCTAAGTTGGCTAAAGTTTGAGAATGAGAATTAATAAGTGAAGTGTGTGAAATATGCATATCAAGTAAAGGTAACACTTTTTCTTCAAATCCGGGTGAGTACTTAGAAGGTGGTGGAATTGATTCATCATAAAATGGTGGTGGAGGGTAATAGTCACAAGAAGGATTAAATGAGTGATCAAGTCCATAATAAGATGATGCATGAAATTAATTGGACTCAATCTCATAAGGATTAAAATGTGATGGAGAAGCATAAGGTGAAGGGATGTAATTCCCCCCAAACTTGGATCAAACAATTTCTCCATTCACAATTAAAACCCAAATGCAAGAAAAAATTGGCCTTAACAAGGGCCTATGCTTAGACAAAAATTTAACAATAAAATGAGCCTCAACAAGGGCTATCACACGCATACAAAGAAGTGAAACAATTAAAATACAAGAGTGCCAAGAATTGCTCACAATGGTCCTTTAGCACTTCAACTCCAAATTTAGCTTTTAAGCTCCAATGATTGCTTTAAGTTCCAAAGTTCGCCTTCCTTGCAGTCAAGTACCTAATTGAACAAATAATAATGAGAATCAAGAAAAAAGAATATATAATGGAAAATAAAATAAAAATAGAAGCAATCTAATGAACACTATTGTCTAGTTTAATTCCAACAAAATCGTTAATCCCCGGCAACGGCACCAAAATCTGACGACGGCCGTTCCAATACGCCAAACTGAATGTAGTGAATGTGTGGTTCAAGAAAAGCCTTTTATGTCAAATTTAAATTTATAAAAACCACTACCAACACTACTACTAACGTAGCAAGAGTGAGTAGGGATCGTCCCAAGGGATTATACGTGTTGGAATTTCAACTTCGACTCTAGCGTACCAAATGATTGCAAAAGAGAATTGGGTTGGTTGATTACTTCTAGAAAAGAATTAATTAAAATGCAATAAGATAAAGAGTAAGTAAGAAGGAAAGGTCTTGGGGTGTAGAGATCACCACCAAACAATACTATTCCAATCCATAATCAAGTGACTAATGAGGGAAATGAATGTGTTGCAACAATGTTGTGTGTGTAAAAGACATTTAATTGGTAAGGGTGACTCAACAAGTGCAAATTGTCTCAATCAACATGTGTGAGGCCACAATACATCTATTGGTAGAGGAATATATTGTCTAGACATCATGTGAAGAGAACAAAATATCAAATCAAGTCATTGAACCTTTCATTAAGCTCATAGTCCAAGCAATCCATAAGGATGACTTAGTTAAACATGCATTATCTAAACATCATGTAAGAGGTACAAAATATCTATTGGGAGAGGAATAAATTGTCTAAACACATGTGAAAGATACAACATATCATAACTAGTCATTAATCCTTCATTAAGCTCACAATCCACATACAACACAATATTAGAGGAATATGCCATTTGGACTCACAAGCATGGAACATCAAATATCAAGAGTAGATTGTCCTCCCATCTAACATTACACTACCACTACACTAAATCTACACTACTAGCATGAAAATAAAGCTATCTAGACTAGGGGAGAGGCACAAACCATCAAGAATAGGCATAAACCATCAAATGAACCAAAATAGCATTCATTAAGCATATCATCTTGATAATCTCTAGATCTATAGCATCAATACACATAGACATGCATCAAAAACACTAAATCTAGAGATAAACACATGAATATCCTACTCTAGCATACATAGACATATGGATAGAATAGAATAGTCAATTGGAAGCATTAAACCATACAAACCATGAAATAATCAAGATTTATATATACATGAATATTAAGATGTATCATACAACACTAATCCCTCAATAATACACAAGATTAGAGTATAGAAAGCATGCTTGGGGCTAACTCTAGCCCCAAGAGGATGTCTAGACACTCATGGTAGTGATGATCCAACCCTCAAGGGCTAACTCCATGGCTGCTCCTTGTTGGTGAAGATCTCCTCCAATGGTGTTCTAGCTTCCCTCCTTCCTCCTCTCCAAGAAGAGCCTCCAAGATGATTTTCAATGTGTGACAAGAGACTCTAGACTCCTCTCCAAAAAGTGTATCATATTCCTTATATAGGTAGGTCAAATACACCCTATGATGAGCTGTGGTCGTGCAAGGCATATTCTCTAATGATTGGGTGAAGGACGGAATAAATGAGCTGGACTTTAACTTTTTCTCGCTGGAGGAAGTTCGATCGATCGAACCTTAACTTGGATCGATCGAAGATGGGTTCGATCGATCGAACTGCATCTTGGATCGATCGAAGTGGTCTGACTCCTCCGGATAAGGACAAGGCTGAGATATTTCGAAGATATTTATGGGGAAAAGGACAAAAGTGGTTGGTAGGCGTACAGCTGTGGATAAGATCAATCATTTGAATAGGACAAAATAGGGTTCGATTGATCGAAGGCGATGTTGGATCGATCGAACTTAGAATTTCAGCAAAGGCCAAGGTTGGATCTATCGAGAAGTACTGTGATCGATCATAGATGTTCGATCGATCGAAGTCTAAGTTGGATCGATCGAACTTTTCAGCTGCACAACTTAATTCCTTTTTGCTCATTTCTTTCTCCACTTTGCTCCCTCTTTTGGTTTATCTCAGGATTGCTTCAATTAAGCTTTTATTTGGCTGAGTTAGCTCAATTTTGGGATTAGTGTCTGAAAATATAAATAACACGTAATAAGTCTAAAATGGCAAAGTAAGATAGATAAAGGTACTAGAATGCTTAAGTTTAACGGGTTTAAATGCGCACTTTTCAGTGCTCATCAGATTCATATTTATTTTATTGAAAAATTTGTAGGAGCATTGGATTGGGGTTTTCTAAATCATGTTCTATTGTTCTATTTCTTTAATTATATATAAAAATTGATACATTTTAATTTTTTTCTAGTTGATACTCACACATTATATCAGGATTAATGCTTTGTTCAATATGAAGGAAAGAAGAAGTGTGGAAATAATTCATAAAGGAATGAACAAACTTCCTTCATTTGGTAGAGATGATACAAGAAAAATAAAAGGTTAAATGCTCTTAGACCCCTTGAGGTTTGGGTTTATTGCTCTAAGATAAAACCTGAACAAAAATTGCTCTGAGACCCTCTTCAAGTCTGTTTAATTTGTCCTAACACCCCCTTATAAAATAAAATACCTAAATTACCCTTCATCCCAACTTTATCCCTCTGTCCACACATGCCTGATACTTTATTTTGACATATAAACGTTAAATTCAACAATTGTGCCAAATGTCCACCCAAAAACTCACAAAAATCTTAAATTATAACTATGTGTGTATGATATATACTTTAATTGGGCAAGTGCAGAAAATACCCCCTAAAGTATACTTCGTGTAATACTTTTACTCCTTATTTAAAAAAGTGTGCAAAAAATACCCCTAATCTTTTACATCGTGCAAAAATATCCCATTTGACATAAATTAGTATTATAATACCCGTTTTGCCTTTTTACTCTTCCGAAAATGCCCAAGGGAGTATATATGCTATTAATCTCATAGTATAGGGGGGTTATGTGCACATTACCTTATATATATATATATATATATATATATATATATATATATATATATATATATATATATATATTGAAACTTTTTTCTCTAAATATTTTATTTTTAAACTTTGCGAATTTAAAAAACAAGTATTTGAATTTTTTGAGATTCCAGTTTATTTTTTTCCACTAATTTTTTTTTCTTCTTTATTTTATTATTTTCCAACCAACACTATTAAACCAAAAAAAAAAAAAAATCCTAATATCAATGTGCACTGGTTTTCGGAGTTTGGAAATTTTTTGTTTTCTTTAGTTTGCACTTTATTATTGTTTTTTATTTTTTTATTTTTATCTTTACTTTTCTTTTATACTTTTATTTTTATTTTATATTTTTATATTTACTTGTCCATTGCTGACGTCCTCCAATAGTGTCATTTTATAAAATTATTTATTTTTATATATTTTATAAAATTGTTCCATAAGGGTAATTTAGTCAACTTAGGGTTTAGATTTATCATAGAGACCTATTTGCACCCGATTAAAACTTTATGGATGTTTTTGTGCACGAGTGAGGCATCCTCTAATAGTATCTTTTTCAGTCACTTTACAAAATTATTTATTTTTATATATTTTATAAAATGATTCAAATCTAGTCAACTTAGGGTTTAAATTTGTTAGAATGACCTACTTGCACCAAATTAAAACTTTAAGGATGTTTTTTGTACGTAAAAAGTGTGACATGCACTATAAACATACTTTAAGAATATTTTCAACTTGACACCTACTTTAATTTGACATAGCTAAAATAAGATGCACAACTTTCTTATTATATTCTTTACTTTTCTTTCATCTATATTTTATACTTTTGTGTCATTGCAATCAAATTTCATTCATAAAAAACAGAAATCATATATCAATTAAAATTATAATATAATAGTAAAATATAGATCAAGATGTCGCTTTCAGTCCATACCAGATCTAAACCATGAAACAAAGGCAAGTATACATAAATTAAATATAAATACATGCACACACATATACGGACTAAGAGAGAGAGATAACTACCCGTGATTGGGCTAGAAGATTAGTTGACTTGCCAAAGTAGAAAGGAGTGTAGAAGCGGTGGAAATTGAATGAAATTAGGTTCTTGGTTCAATTTTCGTAAAACAAATAGAGGTGGGTAGAGAGAAGGTGGGGATGGAGGGTATTTTAGATAATTTATTTTATAAGTGGGTGTCAAGATAAATTAAACCAAACTTGAAGGAAGTGTCAGAGTAAATTTTGCTTAGGTTTAATATGAGAGCAATAAAACCAAAACTCAAGGAGTGTCGGAGTATTTAACCCAAAAAATAAATGACAATGGGAAGGACGAATCATCATTTATTCTCTGCAAATTTTCATTTATCGAAAAATGGGCAAAAGAGAAGGAAAGACAAATGGGCAATTATAGAATTTTCAAATTAAATATTATTTTAAATTGTACAAGTTTTAAATTACAAAATTATAGATATTTATTGGATATAATGGTAAAAAATAATTTAAAACTTTATTTTTCCTTCTCTCGTAACGAATATAATAAATTGTGAACTTATTCTGTTATCTTCCATACAACCGAACAAAAACAAAGAAAAAACACAATATCTTCCCTATGACGTCTCATCCATTCATTCTTTTTTCCATTCCATCCAAAATTTTTCTTTGAACATAAGTGACTTATCACTTGAGTCAACTTATTGAGGTTAATTTGTACTCATTTTATTTAGGGTCAAGTGCATAAAATACTCCTAAAGTATGATTACAGTGCATATTACACTACTCACATGCAAAAAACATTTCTAAAGTTTCAATTTTGTGCAAATAGGTTCCTATGACAAATTTAAAGTCCAAGTTGACTAAATTACCCTTACCGAACTATTTTATCAAATATATAAAAGTAAATAATTTTGTAAAATAGCTGGAAAGGACACGATTGAAGGACGGCCTTGACGTGTAAAAAAACATCCATAAAGTTTTAATTTGGTGCAAATAAGTCCATGACAAATTTAAACCTTAAGTTGACTAAATTACTCTTATTGAACTATTTTATAAAATATACAAAAATATATAATTTTGTAAAATGACCGAAAATGATACTATTGGAATATGATAATAATGAACAAGTAAAGATAAAAATAAAAATTTAAAAGAAACTAAAAATAAAAATAAAAAATTTTCTTTTCTTTTACTTATCAAAAATAAAAAATAAAAATAAAATATAAATTAAAGAAAATAAAATCTATTCAAAATTCCAAAAACAAGTGCGCAACTCGCGACACAGCCATAACATTCTTAGGCGACTGTGTCAGTGCTTTCAAAGCTGTGTCAAAACCGTTGAAGTCCTTCTCCACTTTTAGCTAGCAAGCAGAAAAGGGCCCAAAAAAAAAAAAAAAAAAAAAAAAAAAAAAAAAAAAAAAAAACCATTGAAGTCCTTCTCCACTTTTCACTAGTAAGAAGAAGAAGAAAATAATAATAATAATAAAAACCAATATATTGGTTACTTTTTCCGGAAAATGTTGCTGGTTTTAGAATTGTTAGAAACTAAGGTCAACTTCTCAACCCCATCCGTCAAAATTAAAATCGTGGGTTCATCATTATTTAATTTTTATTCAGATACAAACAAATTTTATTCAATTCTTCTCCTGAAACCCGTGTAAGCGGACAGATGTAAATGTCCTTTTCCCAAGATTTGGTCAAATTAGTTTTTGACAAAAATCTTAAACACTGAAAAACATTTCTTTGCCTTTTCTTATTTGAAAACTCGATGATATATGAGAAGTGTTTTTGAGTAATCAACTTCGTTTCGTCATTAACGATGAATAATTGTAGTATTTATTACCTTCTTTAAAAGTTTAAGCTAAAATGAAATTCTCCACTTCAAATAAAATGCAACTTAGAACAAATTAATATAAATATAATAATATTCATACTGACATATAAAAAAATTATATGAACATAAATAGTTTAAAAATGACCCACACAACCTAGTTGATATGGGTCAAAACTCGAGTAAAATTTGATCCTTTTATAATTTATTCAGATTCATATTCGGTCGTAAATAAAAATTCACATGTTTAGAAATAGAGAATTTAAATTTTTATCGTAAATTGGATTCTCCCAAATGCAATAATGTTTTAAATTCGGGTTTGAAATGAAGATCCAAAATGATTAAAATGGACTTCGATTAAATTCAGGTCAAATGCGCTCCAAGGACCACCTGCAAATTACTGTTGTGTGTGTGTGTGTGTGTGTGCGAGAGAGAGAGAGAGAGAGAGAGAGAGAGGAGGCTGGCTGTTTATAAAATACGAATTAAACAGGCAATAATAATACATTGAGGGAAGCTTCTACAGTCAATGTAATAAACCAAGCACAAGGACTCGAATTATGATGGAGACGAGAAATTAAATGCGAGGCCTTCTAAACAACCAGATTGAAAGAATACCAAAAGTCTTAAGCGGTTGAACAAAATCTGGAAAAGAGATCTGACGTCAATAACACCATTCATTTCTGTTTCTCTTCTTTCTTGGTTTCACGCCTTCTTCATAACCCAATCTCTCTCTCTCTCTCTCCAATTTTCATCTCTTCCCATCTGGGGTTGTCTTTACCCTTCTTCAATTCTCATTTGATATGCTTTTCTCGTTTGGGTTTTGCATTTTCTAGCTCTTTTACACACACCTCTGTCTCTGTTTTCAACCTTTTCCTCCTCTTACCACCTTGGGTTTCAGTTTTGTTTCAGTTCATTCTGTGTTCTCTTCAACAAAAATTTCACCTGGGTCTTTATTTTGATGTTTTCTACTAAAATTTATGTGGTTTCCATCTGGGTTTTCTTTTATTTGTGATAGAAATCTCTCTCCTCTCTCTCCTGCGTTTTCTTTGTTTGAAATTTCTTAATCTCTGATTTAATCTTATTTGTGTTAGAAATCTCTCTTTCTCCCTTTCCCTCTCTCCTGGATTTTCTTTTATTTGTGTTAGAATTCTCTCTCTCCCTCCGGGGTTTTCTTTTATTTGTGTTAGAAATCTCTCTCTCTCTCCATTATATGTTCAAACCAACAAATAATTGCTAATACTTCTTTTTGTCAACTCTGTTTCTGCCCTTTTCAATGAAGTGTTTCTATTACTTGAAGAACAGAGCCAGAAGTAGAGAACAAAGATCAGCACCGGAACTAAACAACCTGAGCAAATCCGATGTTTCGGCAGCTGATAGGGTGAGCAAGTCTTCATGTTCTGCATCTTCGCAGCGCGGCATTCCGGAATTGTATGAAGAGAAAGCTCAGAATTTGAGGGTCTTCTCATTCTCAGAGCTGAGGCAGGCAACAAATGATTTCAGTAGGCTGTTTAAGATTGGGGAAGGTGGATTTGGGACTGTTTATAAAGGTTCAATCAAGCCTGTTGATAAAAAAGGTGATCCAGTTATGGTTGCTGTTAAAAAGCTCAACAGAGATGGATTTCAGGTATGTATTTTGATTTTTGAGCGTGATATTATAAACTGATTTGGGGGTGATTTGATTATTGTGTTCTCAATCAAAATTATAGGTTTGCAATTTTTGGATGCTATGTGGAATCATGTTTGAATGACTTTGTTGTGTTTTCTATGTAATTCAGTAGAATGCTAAAGTTGCAATTATCTGATAAATTCGTGTAATGTTGATGCATAAACTTACGTGTTTCGATTTGTTACCTCTTTGAATAAGGTGAGGTTTAGGTCCATCAATGGCTTAAATATTTTTCTCTTTGACCTATCGCAATTTTAGTGCCAAAAAAAAAAAAAAAAACCTTTTTGTGTGCCATTTTTATTTGGTGATTGGCATGGTCAAATTTCATATTCTAGGACATGTTCTCTATGTTAAGAGAGTGATTTATTGGGGACAACTAGATTCTATGGCTTATTGGTAGGGATTGCAAAACGCCCCGCCCCACCGGGCTGAATCTTTTATTCCATTTTCGAAAGGCTATATACTACAGTTTAGTGTGGTTTTCTCATTCAGTTTACTTGTGGACAGATCATTCTGAACAGACCCTAGAAATTTAGCAGTTCTACATGTTCACGAGGGATTGTTTCCAAATAACTTAAGAATCTTGTGATTAAGTTCAGGAAGTACGCTGCTTCAAGTAGAATTTTGTTGCAACTGTATATCAAGATCGTTTAGATACCACCTAGAAATATATATGTATTTGGTTAGTGTGACCAAATTCACTTGTGTCTAATACTTTTATCTGATTCAACTTTATCCTTGGGGTGTCTTTCAGTCATAAAATTATGAAAAATCTTCTTGCTATTTATTTTTACTCTCATATCCTTCATGAATATTGGTCCCTTACCTTTTCATTTGATGCACTAAGCAGTCTGTTGTTTCTGAAAGCTAGTCACCTATACGATTCTCTGTTTTTGTTATGTAGGGTCATAAACAATGGGTAGCAGAAGTACAATTTCTTGGTGTTGTGGAGCACCCGAATCTTGTCAAACTTATCGGATACTGTGCTGCGGATGGAGAAAGAGGGATCCAGCGGCTGCTCGTATACGAATTTATGCCAAACAAGAGCTTGGAAGACCATCTTTTTAACAGGGCATACCCAAATCTTCCTTGGCAAACAAGGTTACAGATAGTGCTTGGAGCAGCTCAAGGACTGGCTTATTTGCATGAAGAACTAGAAGTCCAGGTTTCATTTTGATTTGAAATGAATAGTTTAGTAGTATTTGAATTATGTAAAAAATGTAATTATTGAACATAGAAGGCTAGAAGCTAATTGTTTATCGGCATTTATATCATCCACAACTGTAGTGCAGTCCTTAGGGTTTGCCATAATACCATTAAAAGAAAGTTCGCCATTCATAACTGTGATATTGGTTTTTATCTAAACCATGTTTTGTATTATTGTTGTTAACCTAATGTTAATGATTTTAATGGTTTAGGTGATATATCGTGATTTTAAATCATCAAATGTTCTCTTGGATGAGGATTTCAGACCAAAGCTTTCGGACTTTGGACTTGCCAGGGAGGGACCAACCGCTGGGCATACTCATGTGTCAACCGCAGTAAGTACAGTACTTATTTTCTTCGGGGGCTTCTGTAGGTTCTGCATTCTGCATTCAGCCTTAATTGTGACGAGTGGTGAACTAGGGATCTTTTGTAGAAACTAGAAAGGATTTAGAATTCGGGAATTAGTTCCGAATAAATTATGAAACCGTGTGAGAGTATAGCAATGCATACATGAGAAGACTTAAATTGCATGAGAAAAGGTGAACACATTTTTTGGTTCTAGGCTTATTATATGAATGTGAGATTTTAGAATGTCATTCTATACATGTACATATATTCCTATTAATTTGAAAATGATTGTGTGTTAGTGAATGACCACAGGAAATTGTTTTGAGTGACACAGGTTATGGGAACATATGGATATGCTGCTCCAGATTACATTCAAACAGGACATCTAACAACTAAGAGTGATGTATGGAGTTTTGGTGTGGTATTATATGAGGTCCTAACGGGCAGGCAGTCACTGGAAAGGAATCGACCGAAAACAGAGCAGAAACTTTTGGAATGGATAAAACAGTTCCCAATTGATGGTAAGAAATTTGTGATGATAATCGACCCGAGACTTGAAAAACAGTACCCTCTTCATGCAGCTAGAAGATTTGCCAAGTTAGCAGATAGCTGTTTAATGAAAAATGCAAAGGATCGGCCAAAGATGAGTGAGGTGGTCGAGAGCCTGAAGCAGATAATCCAAGTTACAGATGAAGAAAGCCTCTCTGAGAAAAGTTCCGAATGCAACGATGACACAATTGACTCAGACAAGAAGCCAGGTCAAATGGGAACCTCCGAATCTGTGAAAAGGCGGATGTCACATTTGGCTAAACTGAGCGAGCATGTCGGAGGAGTTAGTAGAAGACGATTTATGATCTTGCAGAGAGCAAAAGCGACTTAGATGATGTGGTTTTGCTGTGAAATTGGGGTTTTGTTTCTTTGGTAGATTAATGATTCTTTTGCAGGATCATCATGAAAGAGTACAGAAGGGGAGGTTAAAACTTTATTCAACTAAATTAAACTTGTCGAGGCTTAGGAAAATTGAACCTATTTTGGATGTTGTCAGGTTAGAGCAGTGTTCTGCCATTTGAAAATTTTTTTTTTTCGGGAAAAAAAAATGAAAAAGAAGAAGATAATGGCTTCTGTCAGGTACATGTAACGCAATGAGAGATCATATCATATGGCAGATATTTTTCAAAAAAAATTTTAAAAAAATTTCCCCCTTAAAAAAATAATAATAAAGAACTAGAAAGCATGCTGTTGTAGATTGCTATTTTCAATGAAAAGTGTAGAAATGTATGAAAAATTCTATGGAAAAAAATTGGTTTTGTTAATGGCTTTCTTGACATAAATTGTTGATGGTTTTTTGTTTGTTGGTGTTGGGCCTGTTGGCTCATGTTATAAAGCTCTTGCAGTCGCAATAATGGACTTTTAGGTCAATGTTGCCAATCTCAGCTATCCAAGATCTAGTACTATGGATTCAACATTTGAACTATTGAGTTGAGACTTTTGGATTATAATGCAAAAAGCCCAATTGATTTGTCCGACCATGAAATGCTGCAAAAATGTTGCCAAATTCTCTGCTTTATCTTCTTCACACAAGATTATTCATTATTTTATTTTATTTTATTTTTCTGGCGAGCCAAACAAAACAGCTCATTACTTCATCTCTCTTTGTATAACAAAAACATCTCTCTTCGTTATCACAGAGGTCGTGCATGCCTCAAAGGAAGTAAAGACATCTCTCTTCGTTATCACAGAGGTCTTGGAACAACAATTGAACTCAACCGACTTGAAAAAAAAAATGGAAGGTAATGAACATCAAAATTGTGCCTGCCAGATGACCGGTGCACCTATATATACAAAACTTCGATCCGAATTAAATTAATAAGATTTCCAGCAATTCTAATGCACAAGACCAATCCGGTCAGCACATTATGTTGTGCTAGTCTTCACCTTTGCAGTTCACAAGAGTATTTACACGAACTTTGAGACTCAGAAAGAACTTCTTCATGGTGCCTCCCCATCCAGAGTAAATTAAATTTGGAATTTCCCCATAACTAATGAAGACGCGAACAATACTAACATTCAGAACTTGATTCCTTGTAATTTATTATTATTATTATTTTCATTTCACTCTCACAATTAAAGAGCAAAAAGAAAAGAGAATAAAAAATGGTAACTAGAGGGCAGTTTAGTGGTTTCAACTTCCAACGCCTCTCTTTTACCAAGAGGACAAAAAGAAAAAAGGAAAAAAAAGGGCTTCTAACACATGACTAGATTTGGTGATTTGGTCCAAGCCTGAACTACTTGAAACACCACATTAAACAGGAACAAAGCTTACAGAATAAACTCTCCTAGAGGGGACTGACATTCAAAAAGGATGGGGTGGAATGCATGGTTTCTCGTTTCTGGTTGTGGTAAACTCTTCAGGTAGCCCACAGAGTAAAATATATTCAAAGGTGATTTATCATTTCCATATTCCAACAAAAAGAAAATGCAAAAACAGATACTGTTAGCAGTTCCTATTTTGAGACAAATTTTTTCTCAATGAGGCATGTTTACACGCAAAAAGAGAGATTTATTGAATCAAGGAGCATAGAAACTAGTAACACTAGCCTGTGAGAGCAGAATTTAGAGCGCTGTGCACGTCCACTCCAATTTGGGCTTCAGCTTTCTCCAACTCAGAGGAGGCCGAGCTTAGCTTCTGGGTGAACTCCGCCAGCCCCTTTTGGACGAGGCTTGGATCAATTTGATCGACTGGCACAGCCTCAATGGCAATTATATCTGCAAAAGAGTTCGTGTGGATGAAAGCGAACCCGCTGCTAACAAAATACTTGGTCACCTCATTCCCGTCATGCACTGACAGGACCCCAGGTTTCAGCTCCGCAATTGACGCCACATGCCCAGGAAGAACACCCATCTGCCCAGTTGAGGCCGGAATTATGACCATGTCAACCTGTAAGACAGATGATGACCATTCAGTCTTCCCATTGACTGATGTTACCTTTTAATAAGACTAGTTCACTGGATTTTGGATTCTAAAATAAGCAAAGCAACAATTTCTTCCATCACCAAAGTGCCTTTGGCCTAATGGTATAACATCCCAATCCTCAAAGAAAAGGGGAGGGTTTTGAGCCCGGGCATCAAAATAAGATTATACCATTTCACCTTCCATGACACATACAATGCGTAAATATTGTTTCCTTATGGTATTTGAGATGTGGGTTTGCTTGACTTTTACTGGGATATATTTCAGGATTTAACTCTAAAAATAACAGCAGGGCAAAATGAAGATAGCAGAATTATGAGAAAATTTGGTTACTCTCAAATCTCCATATAGGGCAAGTGTCAAGTGACTGGAAATGTTTTACACAATCTCAAATTCTTAGTAATGCAAACAAATAAACTCAGATCCTGAGAAAGACCATGACAAATGATAAGTTCCTAGACATGACATCGAAAGTACTAATAAATGAGTAAAAGTAGCAACCAGCATCCTAGCGAGAGATCTTGGCAACTAAAAACATGTTCATTGTTGTAATGACCCACTCCATCACATAATATGATATTATCCGCTTTGGGCCTCAGCCTGCACGGTTTTGCTCTTGGGCTTCACCCCAAAAGGCCTCATAACAATTAGATTGACACACCTACATATAAGCACTTCACATTTTCCCTTACCCAGGTGATGTGGGATTATGCACCCGTAACTCACCAGTATGGTAACCTTTCAGTGTCTCGCACCCGCCCAAGGCATACCCGCCCACGGGGTCATCACAATCCACCTCCCTTGGAGGCCCGACGTCCCCGTCGGCATACTTCATTTTGGGTCAGACTCTGATACCATTTGTAACGACCCACTCCACCACATGATATGATATTGCCCGCAGCCAGCACGGTTTTGCTCTTGGGTTTCACCCCAAAAGGCTTCATCCCAATTAGAGTGACATATCTACATATAAGCACTTCACCTTTTCCCTTACCCAGGCGATGTAGGATTGTGCGCCCGTAACTCGCCAGTGTGATAACCTGTCAGTGTCTCACACCCGCCCATGGCACACCCGCCCACAAGGTCATCACAATCCACTCCCCTTGGAGGCCCGACGTCCCCGTCGGCACACTTCCGGCTGGGTCAGGCTCTGATACCATTTATAACGACCCACTCCACCACATGATATGATATTGTCCGCTTTGGGCCTCAACCCGCAGAGTTTTACTCTTGAACTTCACCCCAAAAGGCCTCATACCAATTAGAGTGACACACCTACATATAAGCACTTCACCTTTTCCCTTGCGCAAGCGATGTGGGATTGTGCACCCGTAACTCGCCAGTGTGGTAACCTGTCAGTGTCTCGCACCCGCCTACGGCACACTCGCCCACAGGGTCATCACAAATGTGGCATTGCTGCTGACTAAGAAAACTATCGATAAGTATTGACTAATCAAGATGATAGTAACATGCATGAAAGCTCTTCAAGAAACAAGAATTTATAATTGGAATCTGCAGATTCTGTAGAGGGGTTAAAACATTCCATTCCGTCCTCAATTGATGCAACACAAATGTTTAAATCAAATCATCAACAATCAGAAAGTTGACAAACAATAGTTTGGTCATTAAGAAAATTAAATTTAAAAATACTCAAAAAGCAATGAAAAAGATGATGTATTTCTAACCAAAGGTTGTAGCCTAGGGGTAATTCCTCACCTTCCAAAGTAGAAGGTCAAGGGTTCAAGTCCCCAAAGGGTAAAGTGGATGTCGAGTTTCAAATAGGAAGGGAAAAAAAAAAAAAAAAAAATGATAAAGTATTTTTATGGCATCTAATGTGAAACCCCCATTGCATGGCGCATCTTGTTTGTGTACTCTTTAATTAGTGTAAAATATACTTAATAGTCAAATTTCGAAGTTTATATTTTACGCAATAGGAATAAAAAAGCACCACCAACTGATACACACACACACACACACTACTATATGTATTTTATATTCAACAAAAAACTAATATACGTATTTTTTATTTGATGACATTGATCTTGGGAGAATTGAAGATTGTTAATGTATAAATTATGATACTACCTTATCAAACAACTCCTAAGGAATTCTAGATGGGATTACTAGATTCTCCTTCTTCACATATGTTACTATTTTTATGCGTTACTGAATATACACAACTTCATTTGATTGCTGAGATAATCTTATGTGATGACCCTAAAAATTTATAGAGAAAACTAAGTTTGAAGAAAACTCAACATCCAAAAGCAGATAAAAATACATGAAAAATTGGTAATCCCGTAACCAGTTACGGGTAGAATGAATTCAGAGTTGGAATTGTAGATTTCCAATCTGAAAACAAGAACATAGAACAGTTTTATAAGTATGAAACTTCATTTAGTAAAGAAAACTACAAAAAAGATTTCAGAAAACTGAAACTGAGAAAATTCGTTTGGTTGTGTTTCTGAAAAGAAATATTTCTATAATGTTGTTTTCAAACTTGGTTTTTTATTTGCTACACTTAATTGTATTTAAGCTAGCCATTACCAATACAGTTCTCATGAAGTGGTCACCAATATACGAGTCATATTTATTGTTACAAAATTGAAATTGTGCAACTATAGTAACATTAAATTTAAATTGAACAAAGATACAGTTTTGTCTCCCAGCGCCACATGCAATTCTAGTGGAACAAACATAAAATAAGTTAAGTTTTACATTGTCAAAATAAGACAGAAGAGATATATAAACTATTCACACAATAACTGCATTATAAAGCATTGACCATGTATGTTGTCCACATTGATCCCATAGATCGACCTATACAAGAAATCATTTGCATCGCACATTCATCAGATAATTTACCTGCATCTGTTTCTTATTAGTGCTAGCCTTCCAACACCAACAATATTAAGATTCTTTACTTCATACTCCACAAAAGACAATCTCCTTGTGCATATTAACGGATGAAACTGTGAATAGTGCAACAAGCATATACTATGAGTCGTTGTTGAGTCAATTTATAAGAAGGCACGAGTTTTAGAATGGGATAAAACTCTAAAGCAACATTACATTAGAAGGGATCACAAGTCATCTTAGCTTTGTTATTCTCTAATAAGCCCTCTTTTGTAACACAAACTTTGAAGAAATGTTTTTTCAAACTCACCTGCAAGACTATTTTTTTGGCATGTATTCTAATCTTTTTAAACTCAGGAAACTGAATCGTAAATGAGTCAAGCGACCCACTGGTGGAGGGTGAACAAGTAATTAGCAGATTTACCGACTCCACCTCCTAAAGAGACCCAATGTTTCTTTTGCTATTACCTAATAACCAGAGGGGTGCAATTAAACACCATGTAAAAATAAATAAGAGTAAATCAGAAAGGTATTGCAACTCAATATTTCTCTCCACAGTTATCAAATATTGGAATTTGGTTCATTAAAGTTCCAAACAATTCTTGCTTCCAGTAAGTCCAAAGTTCAGATACTGTCACACTGACAAGACAAGTTTCTGTGATTGCACTGATGGTAAAGAAACAATTACAGAAAATCATAAGCCTCTTTCACAGTATTATATAATATATTTAGAACTTCGAAATGCTAGAACAGAGCTGAAACGAACTAAAGTTCGCAGAATGCTTAATACCAAATCCCATTTTCCTGCACTTGAAGATTGTAATTGAAAAAATAAAATAAAATTCCGAAGATCATCAGCAACAAGTAATTTAAACAAAACCCAAAATGGGCAAAGTGCAAATGAACCAATCAAGATAATAACATGGAAACTAAAAAATTACAACAAAACCCAGATAAAACGAGATTTAATATATATGTGTGATATCAGAATAACAAATTTTCCCTGATAAGAGATATAAACAAAACCTAGATGAAATGAGATCCAAATGAAATCATAAACAGTGATACCACTTAATCGAAACCATACCCATCTCAAATAAGATCAATATCAAACGAGAAATTGATTTTATGTGACTGACCTCTTTGGAGGAGAGCTCAGAATTGTAGGGAAGAACAAAATTGACAGTGAGCTTGGAAGGGATCGAAGACGGAGCCGGAGGGCGAGGCGTCATGAAGGTGAGGGGGCTCCTGGGTGGTTCCATGTTGGGGATCACTTTCTTCCACGCCACCGAGAACGTCTCATCGGCCGCCATAGAAGCCGGGACGTCAGTGGAGAAAGGCCGAGCCCCGGTGGGGGCGGCGATGGTGGACCGAGAGAGGAGGCGAGTGGCGGCTTGGCGGAACATGGTTGGGGTGGGGGATCGCTCGGCTCGCAAGGTCGGAGAGGGGTTGCAAGGTTTGTGAGCTGCGGTGTTCTCTCTCTCTTCTTCTTTCTGTCTCTAGAGTACCTGGAAATGTTGTGTGGGTTGGGTTTTTGATCGCAGCTTCACTTTGCTAGTTGCCACTTGCCACGTGCAACATGGCATGATGATATGTCAATGTGCAACGTGGCAATTAGTGACATGGCACAAGCCTCAAATCAAACACCTCAACCTCTCCGTGTACTTAGGGATGACAACGGGGCGGGTTTGGAGCGGGTTTCTCTAAATCCCCCCGCCCCTTTTAATTTTTGTCAAGTCCATGCCCGCCCCGAGACCCGCGACGGGTTGGATTTTCATATCCAACCCCGCCCCGTTAGGAAATACTGTACCCCCGTGCCCGCCCCACTAACAAATTTTTTTCTCCCACTTTTTGGAACTTAAACTCCTGCTATTTAAATGTGCAAAGCCTAGGAATGACACAACATAAATAAAATTATGTATCCTAATAAAAAAATAAATAAATAACATGCACATAATATAATTCAGAGAACATAATAAACAAAAATAAAAGTTTAATACAACCAAATCACAAGAAGTTCTAAGCTCCAACTTTCACCATAACCAAAACAAAAGCAAATTTAATACCAAGTTTACATCCCAAATTAGGATTATAAGAGATGGGTAATTGGGTAAGCCGCTAAAATAACTTATTAATATATATATATATTAAATATAGTTATATGCGGGGCGGGGCGGGGCCCCTAGGATATGTATATTGAACCCTTACCCGCCCCGTGACCCTCGACGGGTACAAAATTTATATCCATGTCTGCCCCAACGGTATAACAAGTGTTCCCATATCCGTTATTAACGGGGAGGGACGGGGCGGGGCCCCGGCGGGGCGATAAAAATTGACATCCCTACGTGTACTAATCAAACCATGAAAGCCTCAACCAAGCAAACCCATACCACTCCCACTCCCCACAACCCCATTGCCGACCTCACCTGGTTCGCACTCGTCGCCGCCGCTGTCAAGCTCCTCCTCATCCCCGCCTACCGCAGCACAGACTTCAAGGTCCACCGCCTCTGGCTCGCCCTCACCCACACCCTCCCTCTCTCTCAATGGTACTCCAACGAAACCAGCCCTTGGACCCTCGATTACCCTCCTTTCTTCGCCTATTTCGAACGTTTTCTCTCTGTATTCGCTCGCTTGATCGACCCCATCATCGTCGACCTCCATAAGGGCCTCAATTAATCCTCCCCTTCCGTCATTATCTTCCAGAGAATCTCCGTAATTGTGTCCGATACTGTTCTGATTTATGAGGTTTATCGGCTGACCTGGAATTTGGAGTCCAGAAAGCGAATTTTGATCTGGGTTTTGATTGTTTGGTCGCCTGGACTCTTCATTGTTGACCATTTGCATTTTCAGTATAATGGGTTTCTATTGGGGATTTTGTTGCTTTCGCTGTCGTGGTTGGAGGAAGGAAAGGACTTGATGGGTGGGTTTGTTTTTGCGGTCTTGTTGTGTTTTAAGCACTTGTTTGCGGTGGCTGCGCCGGTTTACTTTGTTTATTTGTTGCGGCACTACTGTCGCGGAGGGGCGGCGAGGGGGTTCGGAAGGTTGGTGATGATGGGTGTAGGTGCAAAATTCCGCTCAACCAATAATGGTTGAGAAAAATCAAACAACTCACTCAAAAACAATAAGAATAAATAAGAATGGTGTATAGAAAAGCGTAGAATTGCTTGATCCCTTTATTGGAGGTTTAAGCCTCTATTTATATACAAAAGATTGTAAAATTATGGTAGGACTCGCGTTGCTTGTCTTCCAATTCTTTCTATATAAACATTCTTTACTAATAGAGTTATTTCCATCGTCTAATTTTCCATACATAGAACTTGCCTTGTACAGAACTTCCTATCTCAGAATTTTTCTTCTATGGTAAATCCTTCAACTGGTAGGACTTGTGCATTCTTGAATAACTGGGCTGAACATACTTTGATCCGGCTGGGCTTGAATAACGGACCGAATGTTAAATATTAACAAGTTGGGCTGATGACCTCTTGATTCGGCCTTAATGGAGGTTGGAAGACAAATAACAATGGTCTTGGGCTAAAAATACACTCAATTTGGGCTTGAGCATGACGGGCCTCATATGTCCTTGGTATGTAGATATGTGTAGTGATGGCGTGTACGCTTCTTATTAGAGGGGAGTTTTTTTCCCTCCACACTTTGCCCCAAATTTCATTTTTAATTGAGTGACAGCTCCCATTAAAGAGGGAATTGAAATCGGTTTTTTACTTTGCTTCAGAGACGGTTCGAGGACTTTCATTATAACTCCGTCGTACAAGATTCTACAAGAGTTACATTCGCCTTAGCTGCACTCCTGCGTTCTTCATTCCATCGCCTTGTCAGGTTAGTTTTTTTTTTCGCATCTTTCTCTTCAATCTTTCATTATGAGTACTCCATCTACTCCCGAACGTATAGACATTGGGGATTCTAAATCCACACCTTCATCTTCCCCCGTTTGCATTAGGGTTCCCCCTCCTAGGATTTTTACAGATCGTCTTTCGTTGAATCAATTAGGTACTTCCCCCCTTCCAGCCGAGACATCCACCTCATGCTCTGATAATGTTCTTACTCATGAAGAGAGGAAAGCAATCATCTCTATTCGCCGCATCAAGTTCTCTGTTGCTTCGGTAATGGAATAATTTGATATTCCTGAGGGAGTAGAAATTATTGAATATCCCGAATGTGCCGATTTTACTTCCGGCGAGGGAATTGAAGAGAGTGAGTTGCTTCTTTCGGTCGGGCATCTTTGCGCCCTCCGGTTCCCTCTTCACCCCTTCTATCATTTAGTTTTCAACAAGTTAGGTCTTGCCCCCCTTCAGGTAAATCCTAATTTCTTTCGCATCCTTTCGGCACTGTTGGTGCGCCAGAAATTAGAGGCTCTGGATTTGACCTTTGCCGACCATCTGCTTACTTATAATATATCTAAGCATGGGACCGAGCCTGGTCGCTTCTTTTTTACCTCTACCCTTCATCAGAGGATATGCACGAACCTTCCTTTATCTGAGAAAAAGTGGAAAGAAAGGATGGTTATAGTTAAAGGAAAATGGTTCGTGCCCCAATCAATTACGTTCCCCATCCCGCGCAAGTTCAGGAAGTTAGGTATAGAATACTTAACCTCCCTTCATACCAAGTGTTCTGGCTGTTTTCCTTGCCAAGTCTTAATGTTTCGCCATACTTATGAGTTTCTTGGTGTTTTTTCAGTTACATTCCTATCCTCCGCAGCTAGGAACAGACTTTCTTTTGTTGAGGAACGAGTCTGGAGTGACCCCTCGCCTATCGAGGACCTGCTAACTTCTTCAAACCTCAAGGATATTGCCTCCAGTGCTGTTGCTGCAGACCTCATGGATCTGTCTCTACCATCCTTTGATAGTTTCCCCATGACTGAGGAGGAGATACGGAGGGCTGAGGCTTTAAAAAAGAAAGCCGAAGATGCCCAACCCTTGGTCGTTATTAGGTCTACTGAGGGTGAGGTGAAGGCTGAGGAACCACCAATGAAGAAATCTCGCCTCAACCCCCCATCCTCTGGCAAGGGCAAGGTCCCTTCTAAAAGCAGAGGGAAAAAGGCTGGAGAGGCCGAACCTGAAGATGAAGTCAGGGCATATGTTCTGGCTGAAACTGGGGCTCCTTGGACTCCTTCCTTCACCAGGGCTGACAAGTCAGTCCTGCATTCAGGGGATTCTGTGATCACAGACCCTTCAGCTGCACTGGCTGTAGCCCGAGGGATGTGGCTCCCAAAGGACAAGGAAGCCATCAGCCAAATGGGGTTGGAACAATTACTCCCCTCTGCCCCGGTCCGGGCCATAGAGGTTCGTATTGCTCCTTCAGAATTATGTTACTCTTACTTACTTATGTTTCCATTTATGCTCATATTTGTTCCTCTGTTATACAGATTCTATACCACACCATGGCCCTCTGCCCCACGCTGAAGCCCAATCCCTCTCCATCAAGAAGCTGGAGAAGGATCTTGACAATGCAGAGAAGAGAGCCACCACTGCCTCTACCAATCTGAAGATAGCTTCTGAAGCCAAGGATGTGTATAAGAGGCAGTTGGCTGCCTCTGAGGCTAAGGTGGATTCTCTTCAGGCCGAAATTCAACGCCTGACCGAGGCTCTTACTACTTGCTTCAAGGCGGGGAAGCAAATGCAGGGGCGCTACTCCTGTCTGGCACACCTGGCTAGTGCTAAAGCGTTCCGGTCTGGCTATAATCAGGGCTCAGGTGTGATACCCCCTAATTTTGGAACACAGGTTGATCAAGTCCGCGCACAAAATCAGGGAAATATCAAAACAATTAAAGTATTTCAAATAAGCACAGAGTACAAAAAATGAATAATAAGGAATAAATAATTCGCTGAAGAAAAATCTATTAAATAAAAATTGCATTAATAATTCTCCAAAAGTTACAACTCGGAAATCCCGTAAATCAAGGACCCCTGATAACATAAACTAATAATTCAACGATCTCTAAATAAAATCCAGTATCTAACAATTAGAAAATATCCTACATTGAAATAAGAAGAAAGAATGGATAAGTCCTTCAGCTGCGGATCCTCAACCTTGAGACTTGAACTTCTAATAACCTGAAAAATAAATCGCGGGTTAAACCTTACGAGCAAGTTCTCTCTACCAGACCTCTGAAAACCAATAAATAGATCATCTCTGATCAAAACCAAACCTAATAAAGTCTTTATCTTTAATGTACATAATTATATACAATATAATTATCACAACTATTACCAAGTTCATTAATTCCAAAACCATTATCAATGATTAACTAATAATCATACCTAGTCCAATCTACAATTTCTTTTAAAGAAACTCCTCTACCCTTGACCCCATCCTAGACCGCAATTTAATAATTTAAACCATAAAATATAATTAAAAGAACATTATATTAAATTCCAAAACCAATAATGATCTTAAGTATTTAACTCACACAGTCAATATCTAAACTTTAACAAATCATCCATGTCACTACCAGTATTATTTTATTAATATGTATAAAATAATATACCAACCTGTAGGTACTAGACTATTCTACTTTAAGAATATCTAATCCTAATCCAACTTACACAAACAGTAACCATAGATGATACATTTTAATCACCTAACACACAACAATATAATTACACTCTGACAAATCAACCATGCCATTATAAATATATTTGTTTACATATTGGCAATTCATCCATGCCTCCATGTATGTATATTTATTTATACATTGGCAATTTAACCATGCCTCTACAAGTATATATATTTATACTAATAAACTAGCAACTCATCCATGCTTCCTATGTATGTATTTTATTCATACAAATACTCCGGCAATATATTTACGCCTATGGCAACTCATCCATGCCTACAATTCAACCATGTACCAACTTTAGACTCAACGATAGCTAATTCATACATAGGTATCTCATGTAGAAGCATATGACTAATTTAATAATCTGCCTATCCAGATATATCAAATAAGAATAATAATCTTAAATGATATATATACATACACGTAAATAAATATGTATAATACCATCTATAAAAATTCTTGATTATTTAAATCATATATGCATATATATTAATAAATATACATATATACACGTCCCTCCATAATTATCCTAACCAATTAAACAATATATACACATATATAAATAATCATATATATATATATATATCCTTCCATCACGTAATATTAATTAATTAATTCAACGCACATTAAATACCGTAGTGACACTTTATTGCCCCAAAAACCTTAGAATATCTCCCTGGGTGGTTGGTTTAAACCTTAACAAGCTTGGAATCCAATATGAGAATTCACCGGACCCCTTAGAACCTTTCCGGGACCCTAAATACTTCTCCACGCGCCGCCACGCGCCTCTAAAATCCACCAAACATTCCTCACGCGCTTCCACGCGCCACCACATGCTAATAGGTGACCTCATGCGCAGCCACGCGCTGCACATGCGCCAGCTTCTTCTTCTGGGTGATGTGGCACCTTCTGATTGGCTGTAATCCACCCAGCCGCATGAGCGCACCCGCACCGGATCAGCCGCTACTCATCAACGCATCCCAGCCCTTTAAAGCTTATGCACACTCTACTACTGTGATCCGCAATGCACCGGATCCTTTCTATTGATCAGCCAACATCCAATGGCCTCTGACCTACTGCGCACTGAAGCTCCATGTGCCGCACCACACTGAATCACCCTATTATTGTTTATGGTTGTGATTCACACACACACCAAGTTACAGTAGGCTGCGCCACACTGAACCAACACCCACTCTTTGATGCGCCGATTTCATACCTCCAGATTATATAAACAGTATATATATATATATATATATATATATATATATCCTAACAAATATATTAAAAATATATATCTCATAAAATTCCTAAAAAAAAAATACAAAATAATACCAGAAAATTCCACAAATTCTATAAAACCTAACTAATCCTCTTGGGTCACAGTTCCACCTATACATTGATTTTAAAATATATATACAACCTCTATATATACAAATAAAATCCTATAATCCAAACTAATAGTTTATAATAATTCATCCTTTTAAATAATCCGATTTAACCAATAAATATAAAGATATAATAATTCATATTTTTGATTAATCTGTTCTAATTATAATTTAAGTTAATAATTTAATTAAAGCCTTGATATTCAAGGTGAAAAACTTATGAGTCATAAGAGGAAAGTTAGAAAAGAATTTGCCTGAGGTTTCGAAACGAAACCGACGCTTCAACCTTCCAATCTCGACGTCCTCTTTCTCTAATCCAGCCTCCTCTTTGTCGGTCTTCTCCTTTTCTTCTCTCTTTAACTCTCTTATTTTTTTTTCGAACGTAAAAACCTTTTAACCATAAACCTTATGTGTATATTTATACACATTAAAACCTAAATCCTATTCCAACTAGGACTACCTAATAAGGTAATAATCTTTAAATAATAAATATCCATATATATATATATATATATATATATATATATATCTATATATATATATATACATACCTTCCATAATTAACCACTGGTTAATTAAATCCTATACACCTATCTATATCCATAAATATATATCTCTATATATATCTTTCCATAACAATTATTAATTAATTATATTTATATATAATCATATATATTTATAATTAATACAAAAATAATCATTTAAATAATTAAATAATCATAAGCCTTTATTAATTAACCCAATAAGGCTTCATACAAGCCCAATACCACATCTTTTGGTCCAACTTCCCTTAATCCCAAATCCAATTAATTTAAATAAATCAAATAATTAAATAGACACTTAAATAATAAAAATTAAAAACTAATTACACTAAGCACATAAACAAAACAATAAATTACAACCAAATTACACCATACCAATAAAATTAACACCTCAACAATTCAATTAATAATTAAGCACACATACAACAATCATCATATCAATAATTCACGAAATATAAATAAAATAAAACAATTAATCTAAGCACTCGATAAAACAAATCAATTAAAAATTAAAATAAAGGCAGTTAATTCAAATTAAATCAAATATATCATTTAAAAATAAAATAAAAGTAATTAATTCCAATTAATAAATCCTGTTAATTCAAATTAAATCAAATATATCATTTAAAAATAAAATAAAAGTAATTAATTCCAATTAATAAATCCTTAAAAATATCGGGGTATTACATTCTTCCCCCCTAACAAAAGGAATTCCGTCCTCGGAATTCACGAATCCATGAAATGAAAACTTTGATTATTTAATTTCAAATTTCATTATACATTTTATCCGTGTCAAAATTAACCCATCCACACATATTCATAATTAGCAAACACATCTCGTAATTAGCTAATTCCATATTTATATAATTGATAAATATAAGTACACACTAGAGACTCTTACTGGACTAAAGCAGTCTCAACCGGATAGTGGGTATCTCATGTAAAACGCACACCAAGGTGGTCACGAGTCCTCCTTCTATCAGGGCCCACACATTCTTAAATCCAGCTACCCATCTCAATCGGCAATATACGCCTCCATCCTAACCACTGATCCTGAGACTCAAGCTCATATCGTGGCACATATATATATATAATCCATTATATCCAAACATAAAAGTAAACTATCCAACCATATTATTTCAATGGCATGCCATCCAACTATTCCGTTGACCTAACACAAATAAGTAGGATTTAACTCTATGGTTAATCCATTCCCTTATAAATATATAGGTAGGACTTAACTTCCTTGGTTAATCCATCCCTAAAATGCCACTGTCCCATACCGGTGCATTAAACCATACAATCCATAAATAAATAGGTAGGACTTAACTATTCCGTTAATCTGTCCCTAAAATACCTCCATATTATTTTAATGGTGCATAAATCCATAAAACCCATAATTGATGCAACATATATAACTATACATCAATTAATCCAGAAGCAACCATAATAAAAAAAAATCGACAAATACATGATTATATTATATGCCAATACATGATTAAAATCACATAAATATACATTGAAATTGCTAGAATAATATTAAGTAAATAAATCCTTCATTCACAACATGTAAGTTAATTAAAATTCCATATGGTTCAAGTCCTTATCATAATGATGTATATTACACATTCTGGGATTTTAACCAGTCTATTTCAACCATTTAAATCACCTAATTTGATCTAAACAACCTTGGAACACCCCAATCCTCAAAACAGAACTTAAAAAACCCATTCTGCAACTACATTCATCCTCCCTGAACAATACTGAGTATAGAAGTAATAACTTCCCACAATTCAGTTATCTACTCTATCCCGCACCTACGTTTACTATGTGAACGTAAACTATCGACCTTTGTAGTCTATGTCATTCAATCAGTTTCCACAATAAATATTTTCTCCCTACATACTAATTTAGCATACGCTTCTGACGCCTGTACTCCTTCCTCCTCAAATACCTTCCAAATCGGTGTCTTACCATTTTCTGATAAGACTCAACGATTTACCATTAGGACGCACTAACGGACCGAATATATAATACAATGAATCCTAAACTAAAGCTCTCAGTAAAAGAGTACACAACCCGGAAGTCACACAACGAAAGACACCCTAGTGTCACGCCCCGCCTATGGAGGTTGTGCCACGCAGGCGACACGCAGACGCTGAGGAGGACGCTGCATGGCAACTGCATGGCAAGTGGAGAATCTAGAGTCTTCCGGAATAATCTAGAGTTATGTGGAAGATTCTAGATATGTGTAGAAATGTGTAGAAGTGTGTGGAAGGTTCTAGAATTCTCCAGAGTTGTGTAGAGTAGTATGGAGAATTCTAGAATGTTGTAGATACTAGTAGATAAGTATGGAAGTGTGAAGAAGGTGGGAGAAGATTCTAGATAATCAATCTCCACCGTTGGTTAGAATGCATCCTAGCCGTCCATTAGGGATGGGGATGCCTATAAATAGAGGTAGGACTTCATTTTGTAGGGAACAAGTCCTGAAGTGAGTCTTGAGAGCCTTGTAGAGAGCTTGAGTGTTAGCCTTGCACAAAGCATTCTTTGAAGTAATAGAAGTGTTCTTTCCTTGCCAACTTAAGTGCCTTAGTGTGTGTGAGTGTGCAAGCCAAGTGAGGAGAGGGCGAGGGCAACTACAACACTAGTAAGCGCACGAGGGGAGTGTGTTGGCTAAGGTATGCACGGGAGTTAGGCTGACCAAGTACTTGCGAGAGTGAAAGCAACGTCTTGGTGCCGCATGGGAGCAGCTAGAGTGATGCTGAAACTCTAAGCCCGTGACAGTTGGTATCAGAGCCAGGTTCGTCAGGGAGCTTTGTTGGAGTAGACATGGCTAGCGGAGGAGACCACCAAGTCCACGTCTTGGAGCAAAGCTTGGAAGAGAAGCTTGCCACACACTTGGTCTACACGAAGACCAAGTTTAACAGGCTCGAGAGAAAGATGGCAGAACTCTACGAGCTGATTGACGGCATTGCCAACAAGGCGCGAGAGAAGGAAAGGGACTTGTATGATCAGGTAGACGACTTGCGCGTGGAGATTGCCGAGTGCAAGAAGGAGTTCTCCCAGGCGCGCGAGGTCGTGGTGAAGCCAAGGAAGAAGAAAGCGCCGGAGCCCAAGGAGTACGATGGGGCAAGGAATGCGCGCCAGATTGACAACTTCTTCTGGCACATGGAGCGATACTTCGAGTGCATGGAGATCGAGGATGATGAGGAGAAGGTGCAGACAGGCACTATGTACCTCGCGGACACTGCCGCTCTATGGTGGAGACAGCGCTTCACCGGTAGGGGCGCAAGAGCAGTTGATACATAGGAGGAGTTCAAGAGGCAGCTCAAGAGGCAGTTCTACCCTGAGTGCGTTGAGGACCTCGCCATGATCAACCTAAGGCGCCTGAAGCAGAAGGGCAGTATAAGGGAGTATGTGAAGGAGTACTCCAACTTGATGCTGGAGATCCCAGAGATGCCGGAGCGGCAACGTGTGTGCTTGTTCATTGATGGGCTGCAGTCTTGGGTGGCCACGGAGCTAAGGAGGAGGGAGCCTAGAGACTTAGCATCCGCAATGGCTATAGCAGAGCGCCTCGAAGACTTTAGGCGCGATGACAAGAGGGCCACGTCTCCCAGGAGGGACCACGGCAAAGGTGGGGGAGACCGGCGCTTCAAGAAACGGGGCTCGCCCAAGTCTAGTGATGATGAGCACAGCGATGAGGAGAAACGCCCACGCCATGATAAGGGTAAGGACCATGGAGAGAGGTCTAAGGCTAGTGGCAAAGGGGAGCGCTGTGATAAGGGCAAGTGGGAGCCGAAGTGCTACTTGTGCGAAGGGCCGCACATATTGCGACACTGCCCCAACAAGAAAACCATGAGCGCCCTTATGAAGGATAAGGGCAAAGGCAGGGTGGACGATGCGGGCAGCGATGAAGATAGGTGTATGAGGGCTATGCAGATGCTGAGTAACATGGCGCATGACACCAAGAAGAAGGGCAAGGCAAAGAAGGTAGCTGGGGTGCGCTATGTGGATGCGCAGGTTGGTGGCAAAGCCGTGCAAGCGTTGGTAGACACGGGTGCTACACACAACTTCATTACCCCGGAGGAGGCGCAATGACTTGGCTTGGAGATGCGCAAGATGGAGGGCTGGATCAAGGCCGTCAACTCCGAGGAGGCACCGTGAGTAGAGTGTGCAAGGAGGTGGAACTATGCATGCAAGGATGGAAGGGCAAGGCTGACTTCCAAGTTGCGGAGATGGACGACCACGACATGGTGCTGGGGCTGGAGTTCATGGACAGGAACAACGCCGCGCCACTACCATGCCTTGGTGCGTTGATGATATTTGGAGGCGAGGAAGGCAAGGCCGCATGCATGGTGCCGCTCGTGGGCAGGAAAGAGAGTCCAGAGGTGGCAGTCAACACGATGGAGCTCGTGAGGACTTCACATCTCCCGAAGGGCGCTCGTACGTTTTGTAACGACCCACTCCACCACATGGTATGATATTGTCCGCTTTGGGCTTGAGCCCGCACGATTTTGCTCTTAGGCTTCACCCCAAAAGGCCTCATACCAATTGGAGATGACACACTTATATATAAGTACTTCACATTTCCTCTACCCAGGCGATGTGGGACTTGTGCACCTGTAGCTTGCCAGTGTGGTAGCCTGACAATGTCTCTCGCACCCGCCCACAGCACACCCGCCCACAAGGTCATCACAATCCACCCCCCTTGGAGGCCCGACGTCCCCGTCGGCACACTTCCGGCTGGGTCAGGCTCTGATACCATTGTAACGACCCACTCCACCACATGGTATGATATTGTCCGCTTTGGGCTTGAGCCCGCACGATTTTGCTCTTGGGCTTCACCCCAAAAGGCCTCATACCAATTGGAGATGACACACTTATATATAAGTACTTCACATTTCCTCTACCCAGGCGATGTGGGACTTGTGCACCTGTAGCTCGCCAGTGTGGTAGCCTGACAGTGTCTCTCGCACCCGCCCACAGCACACCCGTCCACAAGGTTATCACAATCCACCGCCCTTGGAGGCCCGACGTCCCCGTCGGCACACTTCCGGCTGGGTCAGGCTCTGATACCATTGTAACGACCCACTCCACCACATGGTATTGTGATGACCTTGTGGGCGGGTGTGCTGTGGGCGGGTGCGAGAGACATTGTCAGGCTACCACACTGGCGAGCTACAGGTGCACAAGTCCCACATCGCCTGGGTAGAGGAAATGTGAAGTACTTATATATAAGTGTGTCATCTCCAATTGGTATGAGGCCTTTTGGGGTGAAGCCCAAGAGCAAAATCGTGCGGGCTCAAGCCCAAAGCGGACAATATCATACCATGTGGTGGAGTGGGTCGTTACACGTTTGGGCCAAGGACATATGCGCAAGTGCTGATGACCTGCGAGAGGCTGGGTCAGCTGAAGAAACCGTGACGAGGGCGTCACGGAAATGGGTGGGGGAGAATGTCACGCCCCACCTATGGAGGTTGTGCCACGCAGGCGACACGCAGACGCTGAGGAGGACGCTGCATGGCAACTGCATGGCAAGTGGAGTTTCTAGAGTCTTCCGGAATAGTCTAGAGTTATGTGGAAGATTCTAGATATGTGTAGAAATGTGTAGAAGTGTGTGGAAGGTTCTAGAGTTCTCCAGAGTTGTGTGGAGTAGTATGGAGAATTCTAGAATGTTGTAGATACTAGTAGATAAGTATGGAAGTGTGAAGAAGGTGGGAGAAGATTCTAGATAATCAATCCCCACCGTTGGTTAGAATACATCCTAGCCGTCCATTAGGGATGGGGATACCTATAAATAGAGGTAGGACTTCATTTTGTAGGGAACAAGTCCTAAAGTGAGTCTTGAGAGCCTTGTAGAGAGCTTGAGTGTTAGCCTTGTACAAAGCATTCTTTGAAGTAATAGAAGTGTTCTTTCCTTGCCAACTTAAGTGCCTTAGTGTGTGTGAGTGTGCAAGCCAAGTGAGGAGAGGGCGAGGGCAACTACAACACTAGTAAGCGCACGAGGGGAGTGTGTTGGCTAAGGTGTGCACGGGAGTTAGGCTGACCAAGTACTTGCGAGAGTGAAAGCAACGTCTTGGTACCGCACGGGAACAGCTAGAGTGGTGCTGAAACTCTAAGCCCGTGACACTAGGGACACTTGAACCTGGAGTGCTCTGATACCAACTGTGATACCCCCTAATTTTGGAACACGGGTTGATCAAGTCCGCGCACAAAATCAAGGAAATATCAAAACAATTAAAGTATTTCAAACAAGCACAGAGTACAAAAAATGAATAATAAGGAATAAATAATTCGCTAAAGAAAAATCTATTAAATAAAAATTGCATTAATAATTCTCCAAAAGTTACAACTCGAAAATCCCGTAAATCAAGGACCCCTGATAACATAAACTAATAATTCAATGATCTCTAAATAAAATCCAGCATCTAACAATTAGAAAATATCCTACATTGAAATAAGAAGAAAGAATGGATAAGTCCTTCAGCTGCGGATCCTCAACCTTGAGACTTGAACTTCTAATAACCTGAAAAATAAATCGCGGGTTAAACCCTACGAGCAAGTTCTCTCTACCAGACCTCTGAAAACCAATAAATAGATCATCTCTGATCAAAACCAAACCTAATAAAGTCTTTATCTTTAATGTACATAATTATATACAATATAAGTATCACAACTATTACCAAGTTCATTAATTCCAAAACCATTATCAATTATTAACTAATAATCATACCTAGTCCAATCTACAATTTCTTTTAAAGAAACTCCTCTACCCTTGACCCCATCCTAGACCGCAATTTAATAATTTAAACCATAAAATATAATTAAAAGAACATTATATTAAATTCCAAAACCAATAATGATCTTAAGTATTTAACTCACACAGTCAATATCTAAACTTTGACAAATCATCCATGTCACTACCAATATTATTTTATTAATATGTATAAAATAATACACCACCCTGTAGGTACTAGACTATTCTACTTTAAGAATATCTAATCCTAATCCAACTTACACAAACAGTAACCATAGATGATACATTTTAATCACCTAACACACAACAATATAATTACACTTTGACAAATCAACCATGCCATTATAAATATATTTGTTTATATATTGGCAATTCATCCATGCCTCCATGTATGTATATTTATTTATACATTGGCAATTTAACCATGCCTCTACAAGTATATATATTTATACTAATAAACTAACAATTCATCCATCCTTCCTATGTATGTATTTTATTCATACAAATACTCAGGCAATATATTTACGCCTATGGCAACTCATCCATGCCTACAATTCAACCATGTACCAACTTTAGACTCAACGATAGCTAATTCATACATAGATATCTCATGTAGAAGCATATGACTAATTTAATAATCTGTCTATCCAGATATATCAAATAAGAATAATAATCTTAAATGATATATATACATACACGTAAATAAATATATATAATACCATCTATAAAAATTCTTGATTATTTAAATCATATATGCATATATATTAATAAATATACATATATACACATCCCTCCATAATTATCCTAACCAATTAAACAATATATACACATATATAAATAATCATATATATATATATATATATATATTTCCTTCCATCACGTAATATTAATTAATTAATTATACGCACATTAAATACCGTAGTGACACTTTATTACCCTAAAAACCTTAGAATATCTCCCTGGGTGGTTGGTTTAAACCTTAACAAGCTTGGAATCCAATATGAGAATTCACCGGACCCCTTAGAACCTTTCCGGGACCCTAAATACTTCTCCACGCGCCGCCACGCGCTTCTAAAATCCACCAAACATTCCTCACACGCTTTCACGCGCCACTACATGCTAATAGGTGACCTCACACGCAGCCACGCGCTGCACATGCACCAGCTTCTTCTTCTGGGTGATGTGGCACCTTCTGATTGGCTGTAATCCACCCAGCCGCATGAGCGCACCCGCACCGGATCAGCCGCTACTCATCAACGCATCCCAGCTCTTTAAAGCTTGCGCACACTCTACTACTGTGATCCGCAATGCACCGGATCCTTTCTATTGATCAGCCAACATCCATTGGCCTCTGACCTGTTGCGCACTGAACCAACACCCACTCTTTGATGCGCCGATTTCATACCTCCAGATTATATAAACAGTATGTATATATATATATATCCTAACAAATATATTAAAAATATATATCTCATAAAATTCCTAAAAAAAAAAATACAAAATAATACCAGAAAATTCCACAAATTCTATAAAACCTAACTAATCCTCTTGGGTCACAGTTCCACCTATACATTGATTTTAAAATATATATACAACCTCTATATATACAAATAAAATCATATAATCCAAACTAATAGTTTATAATAATTCATCCTTTTAAATAATCCGATTTAACCAATAAATATAAAGATATAATAATTCATATTTTTGATTAATCTGTTCTAATTATAATTTAAGTTAATAATTTAATTAAAGCCTTGATATTCAAGGTGAAAAACTTATGAGTCATAAGAGGAAAGTTAGAAAAGAACTTGCCTGAGGTTTCGAAACGAAACCGACGCTTTAACCTTCCAATCTCGACGTCCTCTTTCTCTAATCCAGCCTCCTCTTTGTCAGCCTTCTCCTTTTCTTCTCTCTTTAACTCTTTTTTTTTTTTTTCTAACGTAAAAACCTTTTAACCATAAACCTTATGTGTATATTTATACACATTAAAACCTAATTCCTATTCCAACTAGGACTACCTAATAAGGTAATAATCTTTAAATAATAAATATCCATAAACATATATATATATATATATATATATATATATATATATATACACATACCTTCCATAATTAACCATTGGTTAATTAAATCCTATACACCTATCTATATCCATAAATATATATCTCTATATATATCTTTCCATAACAATTATTAATTAATTATATTTATATATAATCATATATATTTATAATTAATACAAAAATGATCATTTAAATAATTAAATAATCATGGGCCTTTATTAATTAACCCAATAAGGCTTCATACAAGCCCAATACCACATCTTTTGGTCCAACTTCCCTTAATCCCAAATCCAATTAATTTAAATAAATCAAATAATTAAATAGACACTTAAATAATAAAAATTAAAAACTAATTACACTAAGCACATAAACAAAACAATAAATTACAACCAAATTACACCATACCAATAAAATTAACACCTCAACAATTCAATCAATAATTAAGCACACATACAACAATCATCATATCAATAATTCACGAAATATAAATAAAATAAAACAATTAATCTAAGCACTCGATAAAACAAATCAATTAAAAATTAAAATAAAGGCAGTTAATTCAAATTAAATCAAATATATCATTTAAAAATAAAATAAAAGTAATTAATTCCAATTAATAAATCCTTTAAAATATCGGGGTATTACATCAGGCCCTAGGACAATGGATCCGGATGCTTTTGACAAGCAGGTGGGGGTGCACTTCCCATATGATGAAGGGCCACAGGCTTTGGAAGCTGAAATCCGCTTTACCGAGATGGTGAAGGCGCACCTGAAGGGTACTCCTAGCTCTTCTGCCCCTGCGGCTTCAATTCCTCCTACCCCAAGTCCTACTGTAGTGGATGTTTTTGAATCTACTCCCTTCGATCCGAAGAGAAAGTAGAACCATGTATTTTGTGTTTATTAACAGTATATTTGGGATAATAAATATAATTTTTGTTTTAGGCTTTTAATACCTGATTTGTTTTTGCTGTATGCTTTTGATATTGTTCATACTTCCCTGACTGGTAATGTTTTTATGACAAACAAAACACATTATTTTTATGCTTCGGATTTATGCTATCCGAGAAAAAATAAGGATGATGGGAAGAAATAGATCCTTTTAACAGTTTAATTGATATCTCAGGATGATTCATATGGACAATGATCTAACTGTTAAGTGAACTCTTCTTGCCTTTGACTTACCTGCAGTAGACGTATACATACTATTTCTTTCTCGTGTGTTCCTGATGTGGGGTGGATCATGATGAACTTATGATATATCCACATCCACAGGGTATTAAACACTTGGAGTCCGGAGGAAAAAGTTCTGATCCGGCCACCAGAGGTCTGAAGCGAATTATTCCTCGGCACTGAGTGTGGAGGAATATTGCTGAATAGGACACTTAGGGTCCGAAGCTGTCTCGGACACTTAGGATCCGAGGCGAATTGTTCCTCGGCACTGAGTCGTGGAGGAATATTGCTGAATAGGACACTTAGGGTCCGAAGCTGTCTTGGACACTTAGGATCCGAGGCGAATTGTTCCTCGGCACTGAGTAGTGGAGGAATATTGTTGAATAGGACATTTAGGGTCCGAAGCTGTCTCGGACACTTAGGATCCGAGGTGAATTGTTCCTCGGCACTGAGTCGTGGAGGAATATTGCTGAATAGGACACTTAGGGTCCGAAGCTGTCTCGAACACTTAGGATCCGAGGCGAATTGTTCCTCGGCACTGAGTCGTGGAGGAATATTACTGAATAGGACACTTAGGGTCCGAAGCTGTCTCGGACACTTAGGATCTGCAATACTCCCGGATTTCCGAATGCGGGTTGGCCAGGCCCACGCCCGAATACCCGAGGATATCAAAAACAAAATCGGCAATAAACGAACACAGAGTACAAAAGAATAAAGAAGAATAAATAAAATGCTGACAAGAAACTAAATTGATAATCTAATAATAAACTTTAGAATATATTTTCATTAATTAATAAACTCTTCTGATACAACTGATTCTCCAAAATACAACTTGGGAATTCATACTGTGTGGACCCCTAGAAAATCCAATCTAAACAAATGACAACAATAACTGTCTAAATCAGGAAACTGAATCATAAAGGAACTACTATGTAACATCGAAAGAATGAAGTAGACTGATCCCCGCTCAGCACGAACAACTTCTACTCCTGACGAACACCTGAAAAATAATAGTGAGTCAGGCCCACAAACAAGTTCTACTCTATTACAGTCCAAGCAGAGATCCGATACACGTATACATCCTAGTCAATCCAACAGTAACTAGTAGTCCGTATATATATATACACACACTAAAGGAACCTCACTAGACAATAGAGTTGTCTCAACCTGAATAGTAGGCAACATGCAAAACGCACATATAGTGGGTATGAGTACCTAGACCTACCAGGGTACACAACTACACTATATCTAGCTACACATCCCTGGCGATATACTCGTCCTAACCATTGATCCTGAGACTCAAGCTCATATCATGGCACCATACTTATATATATAAAATCTAGTAACCATCCAATCCAGTATAAATTAATCCTCCATAAGTCATTCAACCTGTTCAGCTGACCTGACTTGAATATAAGTAGGACTTAACATTTTAGTTAATCCATTCCCTTATATAATAAATTAATCATCCATAAGTCATTCAACTTGTTCAGTTGACCTGACTTAAATATAAGTAGGACTTAACATTTTAGTTAATCCATTCCTAGAATGCCACCGTCCCATACCGGTGCATTAAACCACACAATCCAACAATTGATGTAACAATTAAGGAAATATATCAAACATTCCATAAATAACTATGATAAATATGATATCAAGTTATCACATAATAGGAATGACTTATTATTTCTTTAAACTTCCTATATCATATGTCCTACACAAACTGAATCTTATACATGATGATATTTTATTATACCGTTAAATAAGGATTCTCCATATCCAATTCATCCTACACATTTAATCTCAATTGCTAAAATATTTTAAAAGATTAAATCCATTCGTTTGTTTAAAACATTCAAATAGCAAGCATCATTATGATTGAGTCTATTTAAATTTATTAAAACCCAAACCTAATCCCTATTTAATGTTCAGGAATCTTAGGCATGTTTCTACGTTTCATCATTCCACAGATATGAAAAATACATAATTTAAACATGTAAAAATTCACATAAGAAATCAAATCAAAATCATGCATTTTATCAATTCATAACACAAAAACAGATATGAACCAATTTCATAAAACCTATGTTCTAACCCAATTAAACATGCATAATTATTTAATTTTATGTGTTTAATAAATTCTGGAATTTTCTAGGCATGTACAGAAACACGAATCAAAGGGAATGAGATAGAAGAAGAACTTGCCTTAAACTTTCGGATCGAAAGTTAAACTTCTTCTTCCTTGATCTTCTCTCTATAGGGTTTTTCTCTTCCTTCCTTCTCTAACTCTCTTTCTCTCTCTCTAGCATATATCACGTGAATATTTCTAACCCCTTTTTACAACCTATAATTATATATTTATAGGCTAAATAAAATAACCCTAACCCTTTTTCCAATTCAAGTTAACTTAAAAAATAAAAAAAAAAAATAAAAAAAAAAATTAAAAAGGTAAGTAAAATATGTTACGTATATAATTTATGTATATCTTTATTAAATAAATAAATTATAAACATTCCATTATTTATTAATGGATTATCCAATAATACTTAAGTTACCATAGTATTATAAAGTAACTTTAAACATAATATGTATCAAATTTATGTATATTTTTATTATTTAAATATAAAACATATACATCAGATAAAATATTACTACCCAGGTTACCATAAAAGTAATTAATAAATTACTTTCCCTTTTATATATATTAAAAAGGTAAGTAAAATATGTTACGTATATAATTTATGTATATCTTTATTAAATAAATAAATTATACACATCCCATTATTTGTTAATGGATTATCCAATAATACTTAAGTTACCATAATATTATAAAGTAACTTAAAACATAATACGTATCAAATTTATGTATATTTTTATTATTTAAATATAAAACATATACATCAGATTAAATATTACTACCCAAGTTACCATAAAAGTAATTAATAAATTACTTTCCCTTTTATATATATTAAAAATGTAAGTAAAATATGTTACGTATATAATTTATGTATATCTTTATTAAATAAATAAATTATACACATTCCATTATTTACTAATGGATTATCCAATAATACTTAAGTTACCATAATATTATAAAGTAACTTAAAACATAACACGTATCAAATCTATGTATATTTTTATTATTTAAATATAAAACATATACATCAGATTAAATATTACTACCCAAGTTACCATAAAAATAATTAATAAATTACTTTCCTTTTTATATGTATATAATATATATCTATATATATACATACATTATCCATGGGTAATAATTCATACACATCCAACCTCCTATCCAAGTAGTCCATGAGACCCAATTGGTTGGCCCATTACTACTAACCATAACCATAAAAGAAAAATAAAATAAAATAATAAAAGAAAAGAAAACATTTAATTTACAATTTATCAAAACACCATTTAAGCACATAATCTAATTAAACAATTAACACATAGACAAATACAAATAATACATAGACACATAATCAAATAATCAAGTAATACCTAATTCAATTAAACACATAAGTAATTAGTCAAATAATTAATTAAATAATTAAAAAATATAATTAAAACAAATAAATAAATACCGAGACTATCTTTTTAAGATTAGGGGTATTACATTCTTCCCCCCTAATAAAAGGAATTCCGTCCTCGGAATTCGCCCTTACTTTCTTCTATTATGCTTGGAAACTGTGAGCAAAAAACATCCTCATATTCCCAAATAGACGCAACCTCACTATAAGGGCTCCACTTAACTCCAATATACCAAGTGGTATACAAAGTTCCTATATTTTAAGAAACACAATAATCATACAATGCGTAGGTTGTATCAAATAACAATGTAATCCTCCTATGTCGACAAGGGAATGACCTACATACCTCCAAGTGCCATAGAATATACGCACAAACTCATATGCACCCAGCGCTAATAATTTGGTAACGCTAATTCAGAGGTGACTGCCTCAATTGCGAAACACAACCTTCTAAAAGTCAATATAATAAGTAAAATTGACCTTTCTCCAAAAATCACCTTTCTTCCTACATAGAAAACAGAACGAGCAAACTACTCCCTAATAGAAAAACTCTAGTATACGAGTTCAACTATTTACAACATCCTATTGTTGCCTCCCAACCGCGCGCAGTTCAATATAAAGGGAAGTATCTATTTCCGACATATTTTTAAATGAAGTCGTGGTCTAATTGTACAACCCTTACTTCCATTTCCAACCAACAAATGAGAGGTATGCATTGTGAAAGATACAAAACCTCCAAAGTTGTCACACTAACCTCCTTGTGCCAACAATATCACAGACAAAATTCCGACAAGTGAAGTAAACACTTCCAACAGTCCATGAAAATCTAGGATATACGCCTCAAACATATCCTTTATGGTCTAATTTAATCTCTCGATTAATTCCTCCGTCTATATATATGAAGTAGAGCTGCTGCTCCAAAATCTTCATAAAGCTCCTTCGAAATAGCACTTTGCATCCACTAATATAGACATCCACATGCTATAACACCACTATCACTGAACTATATAATTACTATGAAGTTCTAAAATAAGCATCACTCAAATTTATGTCCTCAAGCGATCTTTCTCAATCCACCACTCGGATTTCATATGGAAAATTGAAATTCCAAATCAATATCGATCCTTCCCACCGACCGTCACTCCTGTTTAGTTCAACTTCCATATTTGTTTTAGGAAGTGGCTAAAGATTCCTACGATATCTGATGATCAACTTTCCATCATTGTAGCAGGTTTTACACTTAGGGCAATTATATATGCATCCTTATCCGTATCTGTTCACCAAAATTGACATTTGATGCCATGATGTACCTTCTAACCGTCTGAGCACACCGAGAAAAATTATAAACTTTCCATCTCAATCGCCCGACTGTCATAACACTATTTACAGAAACTATTAAATCCTTCTCCAGTACCTTAAACTCCATCTGAGTAAGGTAACACCTTCTCCAGGGTCAGCTCCGATATTCAAAGTTGACCTCCTAAATTATCTTGGTAATAACAAGTGTTATTATTACACATGCTATAAATTCAACTGATAACTCATCAACTAACCGAATGATTTAAATATCTTATCGGTTGTTGAGAGCATCCACTTCCATAATTGTTTCTACTAGACGGAACTTGATATAAAGTATGAATCACCACTTCTATCCATCTAAACTATCTCGTGATCCATTATATTCGTATGAACTGAAGTCTTACCAGTTCGAAATATACAAAAACTAAGCTGACCTAACTTATCAGTCAACCAATATCCCATCATGACTCTTGTGCGAAGTCAGCAATCCCTCAACTAAATCCGTATAAAATGCTCTCTCATTTCCACTTCAATATAGGGAATTGCTGCAAATGATCTAGTGATCTCTGATGGTCGATCTCGACTATCTAATAAATATTTCTCTTTTTATCGTATGTATGTTTCTCTTTTTATAACAAGGGGGATCCATACCTATATGCCGTGATGTTACCACAGTGGTATGGCTATTACAATTAAAGTTGATTATTACAGTTACAGTTGCCAATTTTTAATAATTTCAATCACAAGTTTTTCATTTCAATTTATTTCGTTTAATGAAATTCAAGTTTCCCTCTTTGAGATTGTAAAAATTTCCCTTGATCAACTTCATTGTTGTTATCCAAAGAGTAAACACTGATTGGTGAAAGAAAGCAATCATGCCAAGTGGATCTTTATGGGTGGTTGGTTTATTTTTTGTATTACTATTGTCCCACATCGTTTAAAAATAGAACGAACACACAATTCGCCTCAGATCCTAAGTGTCCGAGACAGCTTCGGACCCTAAGTGTCCTATTCAGCAATATTCCTCCAAGACTCAGTGCCGAGGAACAATTCGCCTCGGATCCTAAGTGTCCGAGACAGCTTCGGACCCTAAGTGTCCTATTCAGCAATATTCCTCCACGACTCAGTGCCGAGGAATAATTCGCCTCGGATCCTAAGTGTCAGAGACAGCTTCGGATCCTAAGTGTCCTATTCAGCAATATTCCTCCACGACTCAGTGCCGAGGAACAATTCGCCTTGGATCCTAAGTGTCCGAGACAGCTTCAGACCCTAAGTGTCCTATTCAGCAATATTCCTCCACGACTCAGTGCCGATGAACAATTCGCCTCGGATCCTAAGTGTCCGAGACACCTTCGGACCCTAAGTGTCCTATTCAGCAATATTCCTCCAAGACTCAGTGCCGAGGAACAATTCGCCTCGGATCCTAAGTGTCCGAGACAGCTTCGGACCCTAAGTGTCCTATTCAGCAATATTCCTCCACGACTCAGTGCCGAGGAACAATTCGCCTCAGATCCTAAGTGTCCGAGACAGCTTCGGACCCTAAGTGTCCTATTCAGCAATATTCCTCCACACTCAGTGCCGAGGAACAATTCGCTTCAGACCTCTGGTGGCCGGATCAGAACTTTTTCCTCCGGACTCCAAGTGTTTAATACCCTGTGGATGTGGATATATCATAAGTTCATCATGATCCACCCCACATCAGGAACACACGAGAAAGAAAGAGTATGTATACGTCTACTGCAGGCAAGTCAAAGGCAAGAAGAGTTCACTTAACAGTTAGATCATTGTCCATATGAATCATCCTGAGATATCAATTAAACTGTTAAAAGGATCTCCTTCTTCCCATCATCCTTACTTTTTCTCGGATAGCATAAATCCGAAACATAAAGATAATGTGTTTTGTTTGTCATAAAAACATTATCAGTCAGAAAAGTATGAACAATATCAAAAGCATACAGCAAAAACGAATCAGGTATTAAAAAGCCTAAAACAAAAATAATATTTATAATCCCAAATATACTGTCAATAAAAACAAAATACATGGTTCTACTTCCTCTTCGGATCGAAGGGAGTAGATTCAAAAGCATCCACTACAGTAGGACTTGGGGTAGGAGGAATTGAAGTCGCAGGGGCAGAAGAGCTAGGAGTACCCTTCAGGTGCGCCTTCACCATCTCGGCAAAGCGGATTTCAGCTTCCAAAGCCTGTGGCCCTTCATCATATGGGAAGTGCACCCCCACCTGCTTGTCAAAAGCGTCCGGATCCATTGTCCTAGGGCTTGAGCCCTGATTATAGCCAGACCGGAATGCTTTAGCACTAGCCAGGTGTGCCAGACAGGAGTAGCGCCCCTGCATTTGCTTCCCCGCCTTGAAGCAAGTAGTAAGAGCCTCGGTCAGGCGTTGAATTTCAGCCTGAAGAGAATCCACCTTAGCCTTAGAGGCAGCCAACTGCCTCTTATACACATCCTTGGCTTCAGAAGCTATCTTCAGATTGGTAGAGGCAGTGGTGGCTCTCTTCTCTGTATTGTCAAGATCCTTCTCCAGCTTCTTGATGGAGAGGGATTGGGCTTCAGCAGTGGCGCAGAGGGCCATGGTGTGGTATAGACTCTGTATAACAGAGGAACAAATATGAGCATAAATGGAAACATAAGTAAGCAAGAGTAACATAATTCTGAAGGAGCAATACGAACCTCTATGGCCCGGACCGGGGCAGAGGGGAGTAGTTGTTCCAACCCCATTTGGCTGATGGCTTCCTCGTCCTTTGGGACCCACATCCCTCGGGCCACAGCCAGTGCAGCTGAAGGGTCTGTGATCACAGAATCCCCTGAATGCAGGACTGACTTGTCAGCCCTGGTGAAGGAAGGAGTCCAAGGAGCCCCAGTTTCAGCTAGAACATATGCCCTGACTTCATCTTCAGGTTCGGCCTCTCCAGCCTTTTTCTCTCTACTTTTAGAAGGGACCTTGCCCTTACCAGAGGATGGGGGGTTGAGGCGAGATTTCTTCATTGGTGGTTCCTCAGCCTCCACCTCACCCTCAGTAGACCTAATAACGACCAAGGGTTGGGCATATTCGGCTTTCTTTTTTAAAGCCTCAGCCCTCCGTATCTCCTCCTCAGTCATGGGGAAACTATCAAAGGATGGTAAAGACAGATCCATGAGGTCTGCAGCAACAGCACTGGAGGCAATATCCTTGAGGTTTGAAGAAGTTAGCAGGTCCTCGATAGGTGAGGGGTCACTCCAGACTCGTTCCTCAACAAAAGAAAGTCTGTTCCTAGCTGCAGAGGATGGGAATGTAGCTGAAAAAACACCAAGAAACTCATAAGTACGGCGAAACATTAAGACTTGGCAAGGGAAACAGCCAGAACACTTGGTATGAAGGGAGGTTAAGTATTCTATACCTAACTTCCTGAACTTGCGCGGGATGGGGAGCGTAATTGATTGGGGCACGAACCATTTTCCTTTAACTATAACCATCATTTCTTTCCACTTCTTCTCGGATGAAGGAAGGTTCGTGCATATCCTCTGATGAAGGGTAGAGGTAAAAAAGAAGCGACCAGGCTCGGTCCCATGCTTAGATATATTATAAGTAAGCAGAAGGTCAGCAAAGGTCAAATCCAGAGCCTCTAATTTCCGGCGCACCAACAGTGCCGAAAGGATGCGAAAGAAATTAGGATTTACCTGAAGGGGGGCAAGACCTAACTTGTTGAAAACTAAATGATAGAAGGGGTGAAGAGGGAACCGGAGGGCGCTAAGATGCCCGACCGAAAGAAGCAACTCATTCTCTTCAATTCCTTCGTCGGAGGTAAAATCGGCACCTTCGGGATATTCTACAATTTCTACTCCCTCAGGAATATCAAATTCTTCCATTACCGAAGCAACAGAGAACTTGATGCGGCGAATAGAGATGATTGCTTTCCTCTCTTCATGACTAAGAACATTATCAGAGCATGAGGTGGATGTCTCGGCTGGAAGGGGGGAAGTACCTAATTGATTCAACGAAAGACGATCTGTAGAAACCCTAGGAGGGGGAACCCTAATGCGAACGGGGGAAGATGAAGGTGTGGATTCAGAATCCCCAATGTCTATACGTTCGGGAGTAGATGAAGTACTCATAATGAAAGATTGAAGAGAAAGATGCGAAAAAAAAACTAACCTGACAAGGCGATGGAATGAAGAACGCAGGAGTGTAGCTAGGGCGAATGTAACTCTTGCAGAATCTTGTACGACGGAGTAATAATGAAAGTCCTCGAACCGTCTCTGAAGCAAAGTAAAAAACCTGTTTCAATTCCCTCTTTAATGGGAGCCGTCACTCAATTAAAAATGAAATTTGGGGCAAAGTGTGGAGGGAAAAAAACTCCCCTCTAATAAGAAGCGTACACGTCATCACTACACATATCTACATTCCAAGGACATATGAGGCCCGTCATGCTCAAGCCCAAATTGAGTGTATTTTTAGCCCAAGACCATTGTTATTTGTCTTCCAACCTCCATCAAGGCCGAATCAAGAGGTCATCAGCCCAACTTGTTAATATTTAACATCCGGTCCGTTATTCAAGCCCAGCCGGATCAAAGTATGTTCAGCCCAGTTATTCAAGAATGCACAAGTCCTACCAGTTGAAGGATTTACCATAGAAGGAAAATTCTGAGATAGGAAGTTCTGTACAAGGCAAGTTCTATGTATGGAAAATTAGACAATGGAAAGAACTCTATTAGTAAAGAATGTTTATATAGAAAGAATTGGAGGACAAGTAACGCGAGTCCTACCATAATTTTACAATCTTTTGTATATAAATAGAGGCTTAGACCTCCAATAAAGGGATCAAGCAATTCTACGCTTTTCTATACACCATTCTTATTTATTCTTATTGTTTTTGAGTGAGTTGTTTGATTTTTCTCAATCATTATTGGTTGAGCGGAATTTTGCACCTACACTATGGTAGGCACAATGTTTGCTTTTGTCCCTCTGCTCCAAGGGTTGTTTCATGGGCTGAGGAGTTGCGAACCTCGTCTTATTCTCTTGGAACAGGCGTGCTAAGGTAGTACGGAGAGGGGTAAGCCTGTCCTCTGTCCTTTGCCTCTTCTCAGGCGCTTGGGTGACTTATGTGGTGGCATGAGAAACCTTCTGCATCCTTGTGCTTGCAGCTTTCTCTCGAGACTTGTTTTCCACTGTGACGAGGGTAGCGTGCTGTGCACGGTGAGCTACGTTTTCCTCCAACCGAATGTAGATTTGTGCCCTAGCGTTCAAAGTCTGCATATCCGGGGGGGAATATTTGATCAAGGATGTGTGAAACTTGGTTCCCTGGATCATTGCCAACTTAAATGTTTCGATTGCCGTGGCAGGGTGGCAATCTGCTATCTCCGAGGCTTCCATGTTAAACCTGGATAAGAAATCTTGTAGAGTTTCTCCCTTCCTTTGCCTTATGGTGAAAAGGCTGGCGATACTTTTCTTCTGCTTCTTATTTCCGCAATACTGGGCTAAGAACATAGTGCACAAGGTCTCATAATCAGGGATAGACTTGTGTGGCCTATTCCTGAACCATTCTAACGCTGCTCCGGTTATACTGGTAGGAAAAACCTTACACATCCACGGATCGTTATGATCGTCCAATGCCATCTTTTGCGCATAATGATCGAGATGCCGAGAGGGGTCTCCTGCCCCATCGAACTGGGTGAAGGATGGCATAGTGAACTTCCTTGGTCTCTCCACAAGTGACACATCGTCAGTAAAGGGGGTCTTGACCAAGGAGTTCTTGTGCTCTCTAACCATCTCGGCTGGTGTCTGAACTCTTAATAGCTTCTTTTCGTCGAAGGCATCTTGTACGCGTGCGCCATCTGAAACGCCATTGGACCATACCGTAAGCCTATGGCTGGACTCGGCCTGTTCGTCCTGTGTGCGACGCGGGAGATTATCCGAAGCAACCGCCTCGGACCTCGTCCCTTGCTGTTGCTGAACCTCATTAGGTCAAGCCCCGTTGGGTGGTGGCCTGTTGGCCGGAGGCTCGTGAACTGGAGGTAAATTCTTGGTGGGGGGTGGTGCTGCAGCATCGCCTGGTGGTGGTTGTGGCGTTAGCCTGGCCATTGCCGTGTGTAGCGTATGAGTTTGCTGCTGAAGCGCAGCTATCTGGGCGACACTCGTATCGTTTGCTTGCTGGAATGTCTCAAATTGGTGTAAGAACTCCTCTCGCATCTTTTGCATCAATTCTATCTGTTGATTTATTGCTGACTCTCCGTTTGACATTCCAGATACGACTAAGGATTTGATTTGAAGAACAAGTGGGAGTATATTTTTATACGATTCCCACAGACGGCGCCAAAGTGTAGGTGCAAAATTCCGCTCAACCAATAATGATTGAGAAAAATCAAACAACTCACTCAAAAACAATAAGAATAAATAAGAATGGTGTATAGAAAAGCGTAGAATTGCTTGATCCCTTTATTGGAGGTCTAAGCCTCTATTTATATACAAAAGATTGTAAAATTATGGTAGGACTCGCGTTACTTGTCCTCCAATTCTTTCTATATAAACATTCTTTACTAATAGAGTTCTTTCCATTGTCTAATTTTCCATACATAGAACTTGCCTTGTACAGAACTTCCTATCTCAGAATTTTCCTTCTATGGTAAATCCTTCAACTGGTAGGACTTGTGCATTCTTGAATAACTGGGCTAAACATACTTTGATCCGGCTGGGCTTGAATAACGGACCGGATGTTAAATATTAACAAGTTGGGCTGATGACCTCTTGATTCGGCCTTGATGGAGGTTGGAAGACAAATAACAATGGTCTTGGGCTAAAAATACACTCAATTTAGGCTTGAGCATGACGGGCTTCATATGTCCTTGGAATGTAGATATGTGTAGTGATGACGTGTACGCTTCTTATTAGAGGGGAGTTTTTTTCCCTCCACAATGGGGGCAGCCGTCGTGGCGGTTTTCATGGTGGCGTATGGGCCATTTGTATATTATGGCAAGGTAATTTACCAATCAAATTTGTATGAAGTTTGGTACCTTTTTTTGTTACTGTTGAGAATCCTCATATATTTATTCATTTGTTTTGCTATATTGAACCACTTGATTGTATATTCCAACTTGAAATTTTATGTCAACAGAAATTATTGAGAACGTATATGTATACACACAATCCATTACAAGAAAGTGGTCACAGTCCCCCAACTGTCTGAGGTCATTTTTTTTTTTTTCAACTTTTTGCAGAATTAGGTCATAATTCTAGGTAACCTATACGTTTCCGCGCTTTTCTTATTATGATGCTATCTCAATTATGCTAATTTCCATTTGTGTTCTAGCATAACCTCTCAATGTGGACCATGTTACTTGCGCTCTCTCGAGGGCCAAACATCTTAGTTGGTTTTTCTCATTTTATTTCCAAAGTGATGCTAATTGCACCTTCTCTCAAATGTAATTTATTTAATTTATATTTCTGTTATATTTTATTTCCTTTTATGCCACATCCATCTCAACATTCACATTTCTACCATGCATAGTATTTTGAATATGTAGTTTAAAACGAAATTAGCATTCTAATTACTAGCTCCTCCACCGATTTTTTTTGGCTTAAATACAACACTATTTATTGCTTGTCATCCCAATTTCCATGCTCTGTCACTGTTTTATTTATTTAGTAACCCTACTGTACTTATTTTGCACATACAACAAGTTTTTCGACGCATGTTCCCTTTTGGCAGGGGACTCTGCCATGCATACTGGGCTCCAAATTTTTGGGTATTTTATATTGTTTTTGATAAAGGGTTCGCTTTGTTGCTTGCAAAACTGGGATTTAGCATCCAAGCACCAACCGCTTCATTTACTGGCGGACTAGTGGGAGACTTGTCTCCTTTTGCTGTGCTACCTCAGGTAATAATATTAAATAACTTGTGTTATTTGTGCTGGATTTGGTATCCGTTGCTGTAAACAAGCCCATTCATAATGCACACAATTTAGCTGACTGACTGATCAATTTATAAATTTGTCAGAGTTAATTTTATCAAATTTCTTAACAATGCCAAATATCAGCTAAGAACCAATCTTGTACTTGAATAAATGATGAAAATCCAGATCACTCCTTTGATTACCTTCATGACGGTCCTGGTAGCCTTATCTCCTTTTCTTATTAAGGCTTGGAAGGATCCCCAACCAAGGATGATTACTAGATGGGTATCCTATGCTTACGCATGCGGGTTCCTATTTGGGTGGCATGTCCATGAAAAGGCATCACTTCACTTTGTGATCCCCCTTGCCATTATTGCAGCTCAAAGCATGGAGGATGCCAGGCATTACCTTTTGTTGTCAATAGTTATGCTGATAAACCACTGTTTAATCTCTAGTAAAAGCTAATTTTTTCATCTTTGAAATGCATATGACTTAATTGACTTACTAAGAACATTTTTTTTTTTTTTCCCCCTGAACATTAAGAACTTCATGATGGTCAGTAATTAAATGTAAATAAATTAATAAATCGAAAGAAGTTAGAAATTTACTGCAATTTTGGCAGTAATTTTATCTGAGAAATCTGTTGTAGCAATAAGTTGAAATTATGTAGTATTCCAAAAATCATTTTGAAGCATTGCACTCTTGTTTTTTGCTCATAGATTTAATTTGATGAAGGGCACTTTTTTTCCCCTTCTCTCTCTTAATGAAAATTATGCCTTGGTCTTCGCTTCTTCAGTAGCATGTCAATCCCTTGATGAACGTATTTTATTTTGAGGGATAAAGGTTTTCCTCCGCAGGGGCCTTCAGCAATAAATCCCTAGGGGAAGTCGTCCTTCGTTGTGAAGTAGTCCATGGAGTTACCACCTTATTAATATTATTTGGTGACATTGGATTAAAGGAATTTCATGTTAAGTTATGGGGAGTCAATAAATTATTAAACAGGCCAAAATTTGGTAATCCTTCACATAAAAGACGCAAATATCAATAAGAGCCCTAATACTTAATTATTTATGATAATCAGCTACTATTTCTCTATTGCTACAAAGATACAATTACATTAAGTACCAATAAGAGCCCTAAAATGGATTATAAGACATGTTGGGCTGTTCATAGGTAAAAATGTGGCAAATTTTATACTTGCCTTAACATTAAACAAGGAAGCAATACGACGTAAGCTCAGCCTAACGTTCATATATGAATTACAAAAATACATATACACATTTTAAAACTAGTCTGCTAAGTGCCTATTATACTTGCTATTGCCATCCATGCTAACACAACCATTCTCTATTTCTCCAGTCTATGCACATATGGATGAAAAATGTTTTATGTGTTCGGTATTTTGTAGACAACTTTGAATACATTGTGTTTCCTTCACACACTCTGTTATCTCTTGCCAACCACTCTTTTTTAAACAAGGCGGGCCTAACTGCTAGAACAACCCATCTCTTTCTCTTCCTCGCATTTATCATAATTGCTAGAAATCACCACAACCTTTTCCATGTGCGTGTTTATACAGAAATGATCCGATACATGCAATTGATTTGAAAATTCAAAATCCTAAATATGATGACCTTCAAAGGCGGGCTAAGAGTTAGGTTCCAAACAAATGATGGTCTGAGTTTTGTATTGAAAAACTGTACAGCTTTTTTTCCCCTTTCTGCTGGCTGAGATTAACATCATTAGATCAGATTATGCATTCTATTTAAGAACATAAAGAGAGCTCTATCTTAACATAATTATACTGAATTGTAAAAATTCAGCTAGCATGGCTAGAGAAAACTTGTTCTCTTGGACATTAAAAGTAAGGTTTTAGGGCCCATGTCAACCATGAGGCTCTTTTGGTCTCAAGGGAGGTGTCTCTAGCGATTGTTTGGGTCACTGGCTTCTTTATATTAAGTCTGTTGAGTATATCTTGTGGTCCACTTAGTTGGAGCTAAGAATGGGAAATAGAAAAATGGAGGGAAAAGGGAAGGAAAAGAAAGAGCTTCCATTGTTTGGTTGGAGGGAAAGGGGAAGGAAAAGGAGTGGGGGGGAGGGCCTTTTTATCTCTAGGCCCATCAAAATTTTTGCTTGAAACTTGAGTCTAGCTATGAAATTTTGAAGTTGGTTGTCAAGAGACTAGTTTTAGCAATGAAGTTCTAGTGGGGCCTCATTTTTTGTTTTTTCCTTTTTGGAGGTTTTAGGTCTAGAATTTATTTGCAATATATCCTTTTTTTTTCTTCTTTTTGTTGGGTATATGAGTTTCTGCCAAGCATGTATGTCATTACTACCTAATGCCATACTTCATTTCTAGTTCTTTACTGCATTTCTTTGTTTAAATTATTGTCTTTTAAACATCATGGCTTAAGTTTCTGTATTCTTCATTGCTTAAAATTAAATGTGGAACATCACCTGTATCATTATTTACCCAAATTTAGTAAAAATCGTGTGCCGTATAATCTGCTTACAACGTTTGTCTCCATAATTCGACCCCTTGGTTTCCAAACCTAAACAAACACAGCCCCCTTATTGTTCTTGTTGGGTTGCTCATTTTTAAACAAAGCTAGGATGTTGTTTCTGCCTTTTCCTATTAACTCCATTCCATTTTCCTGTTAAAGTTGATTACTTCATGCGCTCTTGCCACATTTATTATCCACTTTATTCTGTGTTTGGATTTTGCTAACACAAACTTTTGTATTTTCTCTGTAGTGTCCTGCTATTCGCTTTTCCCTCTTTTATTTGAAGCCCAAGAGTATCCCATAAAGGTATTGCTGCTGCTTCTACACTTCATTGTCATGTGGTTTGGATTTTCGTGGCATTTCTCGAAGACCAAAGTGGTAGAAGCGACTGTACCAGGGCGGAAAAGAGGTGATAAATCGAGATTAAAGGGGAGTTCTGGCACTGCCAAGAAACAAGGGTTTTATATCGGATGGACCAGAAAGTGTTACCTTTTGGGCCTTTTGGCTGTTGAGACATGGGGACAGTTTCTACATCCTATCGTTTTTGGTACCAGGCTTCCCTTCCTACCCCTCATGATGATTTCTATATATTGTTCGTTAGGGATGATGTACTCTTTGATTTGGCAACTAAGATGGATCCTTAGGTCCCATTGATTCTATAAAATAGCTCAGGTGCTACCAGATGGCACATTTAAGTTGCCCTTTACACGCACTGTATGCTTGAATGCCTGAATTATTCATTTTTGTTCATCGTAACTTCTTTGTAAAACAGTTTTGCCCCCAAAAAAACAACACATTTGGAGACTCAATGGAAGCCTCACATTATAGACCGCTGAGAAACTCTGGTGTGGAATAATAGGGCAAGAAAAGACTAAGAACCTCCAAAATTTATCTTTAAATCCCTCTTCATTAAGAGCATAAAATGAACAGGGAAGGTGATTGTGTTTAGATACTGATATAGAATATTTTGAGATTCTGCATTGAAATTGATTGTTGTAGCTATCAGCATAAATGGCTTGTTTAAGGACAACAAAGGCAATTACTTTCATTTGTTCACAAAAATATTTAGTTAGATCAATTATATTCATCATGAATTTTCAATATTTTCCAAGCTCTTTATATAATCAGCCAGACTTTTGCCTGGAAAAACAAAAGCTGAAATTTGTTGGACTTCCATGACAATATATGGGATGTTCTATACGTAGAAGAGGGCCAATTGTGTATCATCAACTAGTTCAATGGGGATAGAGTGCATTCATGGAATGTATAGGTTCTCATTAAATTCAGTAATACTTCCAACATGGCTCTCTTCAAGCTGCTTAGGATTTTTTACTCAAATGGAAGAGAAATGGAAGGAAGTAGTAATATTAATTTAATAAGAAAAAGAAAAGAAAATAATGTACAGTGATAATTCCTAACCTCGTGTAAATTTGAATAATTTAGGTAAATGACATTCATCTAAACAATTGTCACTGTAACAAAGTCTAAGCAAGATCGAGAACGGTTTAAATATCACCTTCCTTGCTGATTTTATAGAAGGTGCAATCGTTTGGATGAAATGGGTGGTTTGTCGTAAGAAATTTTCTTGAACATCCATCAGAATGAATATACATTTTTCTTTTTTTGAATTTTTAGGTTTATCAAATATCATGAGATGCAAATTCTGTCATAAAAGCTACAAATATCTGTAATTGTATCATAGATTAGGATGTGTCTTACTGGGAATAATACATACTTCTCACACTCGCTAATACATACAGTCTCACACTTGCTAAGATCAAGAAGTGCAAATCTTCAAAACCACACAGAATGAAAGGAGCCAGAAAATTGCGACTTGGAAGGTATTCCAGAGTCGGAAACAAAACTTTAGAGCATGTAAATATAAGTTTTTTTCAAATTGTCAAGAATAAATTGGAGCACAAGTGTTCCAACAGATAAATATATAGAAAACACGCGACAAAAATATTGTTCGAAAACACACTGGTTTTTTTCTGTCCACTGCTGCATGGAATGCTGCTTCCACTATAGCACCCTTTCTTTTGCTTGATCCCTTTACCAAGATCTTCAAGCACAAATGTAGTATTTGTCTGACTACTACTGAACAAAACACACCAAAAGTAAGCCCCTTTATGATTCCTAACATAGCCAACTCCTACTTCAGTATGTGTTTTGTTTCTCACTAGGGATAGAGTCTTCTTATCTCGAACAAGGACATGCGAGAAGGCTTCTGATGGCTCGAGATATTTGTGCTGACACCCAACAATGTGACCAGATATGATGCCAAAAGTGGGTAGTTCCACACCACAATTGGGAGCAAAAACCTCTGTGAAGTCATCTTCCGGCGGTCGATAGTTTATGGTGTTGTTAGCAGTGCAGTTCCCTTTGCATTCCTCTGCATACTGCAAGGCCATGCACCCAAGACCAGGACTGTTGTTTAGTGGCAAAAGCCTTTGAGCTGTTCGATTCTTGTTGATGAGGTCCACAAGATCATTTGCAGGGTTTTCTGTAGGACAAAACAGTTTGTGACAACCTACTGTAAGAAATTATTCAAAAGCATTTGCAACTGATTTATTATTATTATTATTATTATTTAATCCAGGATCTCAATGCACATCTCTTTTACTAACCATGCATCGGTTTCCCTATCAGAGACTTTTCTCCATTGATTCCTTGTAATCTCGCTTTCCTTTTCATTTTGTTAGAGTTGCCACTAGCTCTGAATTTTCTCACCCCAATTTCGCAATTTTTGTATATATACTTCATTTTATTATTTTTCATGAGTTAACACGAATTTACATCATCCATCAAAATCTTTACCCTTTGCAACTTACCATCTGAACAAAACTATTGCGATGAGGTGTAAAATCTGCTGCCACGCTAATAACTATGAACTTCAAACAGAATTCATAAGGATGCAGATATTTAATACGTCGGAACAATTTTAAATTCACAGATAGTAATAGAATTAAGTGCAATTTAACAACACACTTTTGTGACGTAATGAGATAATGCTAGGTATTGCCTGGATGAAGTCATGGGTCCCTAAAAATTTAGATAGTTGCTAAGGTACAACAACTATAATAGGTCCCAAGACTCCCAACTCTTATGAGCAGTCGGGATGGGTTTATAAAGCTGAAAAAGAGACTCTCGAGATTTTGAAGGAAATGTGTGTATCATTTGGCATTCAGTCCCTCCTAATAAATTTGACTTGCATCAGAGTGGTTGGAGCTCAGATATAAGTAGTAGCTACCAAATAATGTCATGAGTAATGCTACAAAAAGCGATCGTTTTTTTTGCGCGACTCTAATGGATAGTGTCTAACAAGACTCTTATCAGTATTTAAAAATAATAGAGTCTCTCTCCCAAGTGTTCATCTCTTAGATAGTCAAGTTTATCATTTTCCAAATGCTATTTTTCTTCTAGGAAGTCCATCACCAGCTAGCCTAATTTTTATCCATCACATCAGGTATATAGATGCCTCTCATCTGTATCAAAAGACAGTTTTTTTTTTTTTTTGGTGAAGGCCTCCGGGCAAATCTTCATCCACAACTTAACTATTTTAAGGTGGAATATATGTACATCCTATTCTTTTGAGGATTAGAGTTGTTTTAGTTAGATATCCTATCAAATGGTTTCTTATCTTGTAAGTCCTCCTCCTGTTCCTCGATCAATATACCTAAGCAACAATCCTCATTCTAGAATTGGTGTCTGAAAAGCATACCCCCAATGTTAAGGTGCTTTCTTAAACAGCGTCCTTGCTAACATGAATGCTGTTAATACCTTCTAAACTAGACGACTGTTCAAAGCTCTCGTGCCAATACTATGTGTGACAGAGCAAGATGGCTGACCAAATATTTTCATTCCATCTGTGAATTCTTTACTTCTCTTTGAAGGACCACCACTTCTCCATCCATCTTGTAAAATCTTTTTCTTGACCAAATTTGTTTCTTTGGAAAAAAATTAAAAAAAATTTATCAAAACTTATCTTATGAATTATGTACAAATTATATAGTTAGAGGTGGACTTGAGCAATATAGAATCTGCCACTCAAACACAACACCAACATTGTTACTGCTTTACATTCTAATATTTTAACAAAAATATTGTCCTGTTCATCCGTATATTGGATTCTAAAATTGCTCACTCCGCATTGTGTTCACTACAATTTTTCAGTATCAGGCCTATTAAGCAAGCTTCTTCATATATCCTTTACACTAAAAGTTGAGCATTTTCAACTAAATCACTTGAAAGTCGAATCGTTCTAATATCTGGTATCTTCTCATATATCTTTGTTTTAAAGTTATTTTTCTCAGCTTCTTCCACAAAGTACAAACTCAATCAATAGTAAATGCAAATTCTCCATCAAAACTACACCTTATCATAATCTATTTTTATTTTTCCATATACTGAACTAACCATAGAGAGTGCCACAAGAGTTTCTACTGTCATTATTAGTATCTATTTAACCATAAATCTTACTAGAAAAAGTAATGAAACCTAGTCAAATATCAGAATAATCAACCAAAATCTCTAGTTGCAAACAACAACAAAAGTGAGGATATTTTAGGCATATCATATGCTATGATAAAATAGATTATGAAACCAAATAAATCAAGAGAGAGAGACAAACATAGATTACCATGGTTCTTGGAAGAAACAACAGCTGCAAGCAGCAGAATACAAAGAAAAATCCACTCACAGCACCCAAGCTTCTTTATCACCATCACTATTGCTTGCAAAAAAAAAATCTGAGAAAATGGGAAGAAAAAGAAAGGGAACTCTAATTTGAGAAAAGGGTTTTCTTCTTTAACAATGTAAACATGTTTGTGGGAATGGAAAATGGTGTATCACTTTTCCGGGAAAAGTGAGGTGACGAGAAAAGGACATATTTAAGGGGTGCAGAGATTTAAGGACAAAAGTTGAGAGTGGTGGTCCCTACTAGCCGTTGTGTGAGTTGTTATCCAGATTTCTTTTTGTTAAGAAATGGAGCGAAGTTTGAGAACACACCTACAGATTTTCAAAACCTGGGAATTGGATGGGCCCACCATTGTCAAGGAATATGAAGGAATGATATGAGAAAATTGGATAAAAGGGTTTTTACTACTTTATACTGTTTTCTTTTTCTTTCTTCAGAATATACTGTGACTGTGTCTTTGGATACCAATAGGGGTGGCCAATTGATCCTTACACTTGCATGGTAAAATTTGTCTTGTTGATTAGATTTGAGTTTGGTTTATTGGGATGTCGCAAAGATACTTTTATTAGTTGAAAAAAAGGTAACATTTTTGAATGTTTTGAAGTAAACAGAAAAACTTGAATGATTACTACTCTTTCAATAGGCTTGCTTTAAGTCAATTTAGATTTATATTTCAACAAGTTTTTGTTTTTGTTTTGTTTTGTTTTTTTGTGAAATTAGTGGTACAATTTAAATAGAAAATAAGGAAAAACACTAAACACATACTACATTTAAAAGTACAAGAATACATTAATTTTTATTTGGTTTACCCAAAATTAAGGTTGGGTTAAAAGAAATTTCAAAGGTACTAATACACAAAGTTTTAAATGAATAAATACTCTCACACTGTGACAATATAAAAAGTACAAAAATTACTAAAATACTCTCGCACCAGGCACCATGAATATGTGGAGTTCGATCTTTGTATACAATATTTATCAAGTTGCACATTACCAATCAATTAGATTTAACAAGATGCTGGTTTATTATGAAAATTTCTAAAAAAGGATAAATATAAGTATTTAAAATTAATCTAAATAAAGAGAAATTATTAAGCAGTCCTGAACTATACAAACAAATAAATAAAGACAAAGATAAGAATGTATGAAATAATTGATGTTTCATTTAAACACTTAGCCTCAGTGGCGTAGCCACAGAGGGACAAGTGGGGACAGTTGCCCCCACTAAACTTTTAATTTTTTAAAATTTTATATGAAATTTTTTTTATATTTATATAATTGTCCCTTCTAAAATTTGACAATCCACGTATATATACTATATATATATATATATAACCAAAAGCCTCTAAAATTTGACAGTGTGCATATATAGGCTATATATATATAACTAAAATCTCATTCACAGTTATCTATCAGATAATATAATATTTTTTTTCACTTTCCCAAAATATTATATTCTTTTCCACTTTCCAAATAATAATAATAATAATAATTTTATCAATATATTCTATCATACTTTTGACTTTACACAAACAAATAGATTATTTTCATTACATCTTCAGTCTTCAAACATTTTCCACAATCCAAACAAAGTAAGTGGAATTACCAGTAGACCCACTCAATGTAGTGCAACAGACAGGTAATAATCTATTTCTTTCAAATACCCTACTATAATCATACTGCGGTCTCATTTTATAATACCTCGGGAGTAATCTGATATATATTTTTTATCATCTAAATTTTACTATTATTATTTGATATTATAATTTTAATTAGAAAAATTATTCGTTATTATTATCAAAATTATTTTAGAACTTATTGTTCTTTCAAAATTTAGTTTGTGTAATTGTGTTATTAATTATTATTCTCTAAATAAAACTTAGAAAATTTTTTTTAATTTTTTTTTTCAACCCAAATCAACGAAATCACATATTCAACTCTATCAAAATTTCTGATGGATTGAATTATCTTGTTATAACTTATAAGGTTAGATTTGATTATCATGGTTTTATTTATTTATTTTTATTTTTTTACATATGTGATATATTAGAACAATTAGGTAACTTAGTTATTTTCTTTTTCATATCTTATTTTTGATTCATTGAATTTAAATTTTTTTTAGTATATTTAATTCAATAAATTAAATTTTGAAACAACAATGAATAATGTGAAAAATCGTTGTGAATGTACTGAATAGAAATATTATGAATCAATGTTTTAATTTTTACATATATTGTTTTACTAAAAATTATATATATATATATATATATATATATATATTATTGCTATTAAATATTGTCCCCATTGAAGGAAATTTCTGACTACGCCATTGCTCAGCCTACATAAAAAGATGACAAATAAGTAAATTCATCGAGTCCTAGTTACAATTAATGTGAAAAGACCAGAGCAACCCTTCATGTATCTAAAGGAAAAATCAAATATTGCAACATGACAAAAGGCATCTTCAGCTTTTATTCTAACCCTCTGTATGCGACGACAAAGAGAAAGGGCATTTTCGTCTTTTGAAATTTTGTGAGGCCTTTTTTTTTTTTTTTTTTGAAGATATGGACTATTAATATTGTCAACACGACCCGAATTGTAGGTTTGGACTTTGGATCACGGCCCATTATGTTTCGTAAGGCTTGGATCAAATTTCTGAACTCTCTAGAACACAGTTTGAAATCGCCAGGCTATACGACCCACGTGTATTTATACGTATATATTCACACACCTACACCACTATCCTTTCATTTTCGTATTCTCTAACTGCTCAGCTCTCTCTCTCTCTCTCTTAAGTTCTCTCTCTCCTTATCCATGGCGGCGTCTGCTTTCGTTGCAGTCCCAAAACCTTTTACAACTCAAAACACCAGATTTCCTTCTCTCTCCTCAAACCGCAGACTATTAGGTTCTTCTTTAAACCCTAAACCTCTGTTTATCCCCAGTAATGTTTTCTATTTATAATTTTGTCAAATTTATATATAAATTTTGCATTTTTGGGTTGTTGAACAGGTCAACGAAGAAATTCTCTGCGAGTATGTGCGATTGCAAAGAAATTTGAGGCCACTAAGGTTCATTTCTAGTTAATCTTCACTTTTTTTTTTGTCTTTTTTTTTTTTTGATAAGTAGTTAATCTTCACTTTCTTAATAATTCATATTTGTGTTTGTGTATCTTTTGGGTTTTCATTTAGTGTTATTTTGCGCTTTAAATTACAGGTTGTGCCGCAAGCTGATAGAGTGTTGATTCGTCTAGAGGAACTACCTGAGGTGATATTTGTATATTATAGATTATCTGTGAATTCAAATTTTAAGATTCAAAATGGGAGGTCCTGTCTGTTTTATGGTTGATCTAAATGCGGTTTTGGAGACATTTATATTAGGATTTTTAGTAGGTTCCACTTGTTATAAGCTCAATTTACTTAAACTTCTTGTAGTAATCAGTATATGTTTCCTTCTTACTACGTTTTCACACTTGATTTTATATACACATACTCCTCTTCCAGAAAAGATGGTTTATCTAAAGAGAATTTTGTAATTTGAAATGTTTTGCCCAAGCAATTTTGTTGCAAATAGGAAATTCAGCTGACATTGGCCACTGAAGTGTTTTAAAATGGTCTGAAAGTATTAAAATTATTGTGGCAATATTCCTACCCATTTCATTTCTGTTCTTCTTTATAAATGTATAAAGAACTTTATGTTCAAACGTTAGCCTTGGCTTATTATTAAGTTTTATTACGTTCTGCTGGAATTGTTCCTTTGGTAAATATCTTAATATTATTGAAGGTGTTGTTCTTCTGGATCTTTTTTATGCATTTGCTTGTATCACATTTGCTTACTTCCACAATAAAGCCATATCATGAATGGATAAGTGCCGTTGCTTGCTGTAACGGGAAAAAGTCGGGCACAAGTGTTAGGAGTGGAGTGGGTTTAATTTTAAGAATAACTATTTTGTGCAAATAAGGACAAAGGTTACGTTTTTTCTGCCCTCGCATTCCATCACCCTCATATTTGGGACCAAACCTTAGGGCTTGTTTGACAACAGTTTACATTGCTTGTTTTGTGTTGTGGGCTTGCTACTATAACGGTTAGTTGGCCCTTTGGTAACCAAATTGATGTTTCCTACAATAATCCAATTTGATTCCAAAAATCGGCCCGATATTTCCATATGTTTCCGCAATGTAGCAGGCTTTATGCAAAATTTTCACCATGCATGCAAGGCATTCCTGAAATGTTTCAGTCCATTTGCTTCAACATTTTTTCCCATCTCATCTGAGCCCTAGCTCTGGAAATTTAGGTTATCTCTATCATGATCTTTTTTGGCGGAACTCTAGTGAATTAAGCTTGTGTCTCAGATTTCTCATCGAGCTATAGTGAGTTTATTTGTTTTTATTTATTTTTGCACGAACGAAACTAGGGTCTTGTTCATTTCTTCATTGTTTGAAGACCGAAACTAAGGTTTCGTTAATTTTTTCTTTTAGCAACAAACAAAACCCTAGTTTTGTTACTAAAGTGCCAAAACTCTATTTCTTTTTACCTTGGTTTCATTTCTTCATTCCAATTAGTGATTATGGTAACCTCACCCAGTAAAAGTAATGAAACCAAAAGGTAAAAAAAAAAAAAAAAACAGTTTGGTCACTAACTAGGGTTGCTGCTTCAGAGACTTGGATTTTGAAAGAAAAAGAAATAACGAAAATAGGGTTCCATTCTTTAGACAAAGAAGAAATGAACAAAACTTTTCTTGCAAAAACAAAGAAAGAAAAATAACCTCACCGTAGTTCAATGAGAAACTTGAGACGCAAAGTTGATTCACTCGAGTTTCACCGAATAAGATGAAGAGGAATCAGGGTTTCACTTCCGCTCAAAACAAAAAATTTACTATTAAAATGCTTGGGTTCTAGATCTGAAGTGATATTAACAAAAACAAAAGAAATAATAGGAAGAAATAGAGGTTATTCAAGAAGAAAAAGTTAGATCTATTTTCTTCAAATATAGGGTTTTTAGATTTGCAGAAAATAGAGCTTATTCAAGAAGAAATAATCGAGAAGATTTACCGGAGGTTATGTAATGTGTGTGGAGGTCGTCATCGGCAAGAGTGATTAAGTTGGAGAGTGCCCGAATCGCCAGAGTTAGGGCTCCAAATGGGTTGTGAAACATTTTGGAAATGCCTTTTATACGTGGTTCAAAAGTTTTACAACAGGCCTGCTAAGTAAATCCTGCTATAGTGCCAAAAGCCCCAAAACATCAATTTTTTGTTTCCTATTTGGCTGGTTTTTGGAATCAAATTGGGTTACTATAAGAAACATCAATTGGATAACCAAACACGTATCAGCCAATTTACCGCTACAATAGCTTGCCCGGCAACACAAACATGCAACAAAAACGGTTGACCCACAGGCCTAGGTATACGGGATTAGGCTTGTAAATGGATCGGATCAGTGATCAGTCCTGATCCGATTAGTTACCATTTTCTAAACCGATCCAATAATCTGATAGATTATTGAGAATAGAATTCATATCTGACTTGTTATTTATCGGACATCTGATATGATAATCCGATCCGAATATATATATATATATATATATATATATATATATATATATATATTGTAAAAATAAATAATATCAAAAGAGAATAGCAAACAATGATTAGGAAAAAAATACAAGCCAAAGAAGAAAAATATTATATAAACAAAAAAAAAAAAAAAAAAAAAGTACAAATCTAGGTATTTTACTTTTTATAAATAAATAAAAAAAAAAAAAAAAAACTAGAGACAAAATAGAAAGATGTGAGAAGGAAAAAATAATTAGAAACATTTTAATAATATATAAATATTATATATATACCATTAGATATTATTTGTAGCATATTATATATTATATTATTTCTGATCGGATTATTATTGGACCGGATCAACCATAATCCATATCCGGTTTGTTTAGGTAACAAATTATCGGATTCAGATCGCTAACGGGTTATCGGATTAAATGTTCCAATCCATATCCCAATTATTTGCTCGGATGCGGATCAAAATCCGATCCATTGACAGGTCTATACGGGATCATTATACAATAATATATAGCTATGCCTAAACACCAAAGCTGGTCTAATTGGATGGTGAATACTGAATACTAGTGCTTCTTGAGATTAAAAGGCTGAAACTAATGGTGAGCTAAAGGCTGGTGCTTGGTAATATAAGTGCCATATTTTGGTTGTAAATTCATGTTCAATATCACACTATACATTGAAGGTAATTTGCTGAATCTGCTCCGAGTTAGTGAATTCTCTGTTTCATTATGATGAAATTACGAAGTTATTCTTGAAACCTTTTATTGAGAGCTGCAATTATGGGTGAGAATAGGGAGTGAAACCAACTTCTTTGCACAAGTTCCGACCCATTAGAGACTCCAATTTTATGCATTATGCATCTAAATTATTTGCATGCAAACCTAATACGTTACTTAAATGCATTGAACCTAATAATTCAACCACAAGTTCTCCATCTTTGTTGAATCTTTCCTGGGCTGATACCAATCTTCTTCTTTATTTTTATTTTTTAATCTTATCAAAATAGAAGAGATTTTTCCATTGTGTTCTGGGCAAGACTATTAAACACATCATAAAAAATGTCGGACAAAAAGAAACATGTCGTGTGTGAGTTGGTCTGGCCATAATGCAGCTCTTCATTTTCATTTTGGCAAAGTTCAATTTGAATCTCTTTCAATAATGCTCTTTGGAGTTGGTTGAGGAAGTCTTTTTATTCATTACTAGTTGTATTGAGAAGCAGCTATCGCGTCTTTTTATCCAAATAATGACTGTAAGATAACCAAATTCAGTTTTTGTAAATGTTAGAATAATTTGTAAGGCCTAGTATTACTGTAGGGAGACTTATGCTGATGGTGGGGTTTTTTTGGTTTTTTGTTCTGCAAAAAAATTCAATCTGTTATGATGTTTGCCAAAAAATATAAATAAATAAGTGAATAAAATGTATCGGTGCATTTATTCCTTAAGCAATTTCTCTCCCTCAGTGTTATATTTTTAACCATATTGAATTGGATGGTGATATATTAGCAAAATAGATATCAAGTGCACATCCTTGTAAGCAAACACATATCTTCTGGTTGTCATGCTGATGAATGAAATGTTCTTCACACAGAAATCAGCTGGTGGAGTTTTGCTACCAAAGTCAGCTGTAAAATTTGAACGTTACCTTATGGGGGAGGTCAGTGAAACACTAACAACTGTCCTCAGACAGACTTGCGGATAACAAATTCAATTTTATTTGTTCATTGCTGATGACTTTTTATTAATTTTTTCCCTTTTCAGATTCTCTCTGTTGGTGCTGAGGCGCAGCAACTAGAGGCTGGGAAGAAGGTGGGATTTATAGCGAGTTGGTGATTTTCCTGCAATAAATTAGTTTTATTCTGTTTATGCCACTTCCACATTTTTAAAATATGGTCAATTGTAATATTTCATACTTGTCTCATTTCTTATTCATTTGTTTTGCTCTGTTGCCTTTTCCATCATCTAAGAGAACGAAATGCTTCTTTTGCAGGTTCTTTTCTCAGACATAAATGCTTATGAGGTAAGTGCTATTTAAAATTCTGATTGTAGTGCTTACTATGATGAAGAATCCCTCTAAATTATTTTATTTAGGGGAACTTGAAATCCCCTGTTAGTAAAACCACATCCAGGGGTTGTCTTTTGATTGTTACCATAGGCCGTTGGTGCTTTGTGTTTCCATAAACATACACTTAAATCATGTGTTTCGTGATAATGAATTCCATGGAAGATGAAGTCCCTGTATTATTTACCTCCCCCAAAAAAAAGTCCGTGTTGAAGATTGTAATTCTGAAGAAATTTAGGCAGTCTTCTGGATCAACAGACTCAACTTGCAAATTAGGTTGATATTGTTAAGGGGCTTGATTATATAGGTCATTTATCCTATCCTAAAAAATGGTCGCCACACATGTTAGCACTATTTAACAAAATGTGGCAATATTCCTTGAGTAAAATGTAAATTGAAGTTGATCAGGTAGAGTCCCGAGTCACTTCTTAATTGGGTCAGCATTGATATTGTGGTGAAGATTGAAGACTGAAGAGTAGTTTAAGAATTGCACCATTGAGAATTGAGAGATTTGGTCAAACAATAGGGAATGGTCCAGTGACCTAGAAGCCATAGGATTCAGGCTGGTTAGTCATTGGATCAGTTTGATCCACACTTGATTTAGGCATTTGAATGAACTAATTTGGGGTTTTGGGAATCACCTTAAGAATTGCCGTGGGTAAAAAGCAGGCATCTTTGAGCATCTTATTACTTTTGAACATGGCTTTTGAACAGAGAATGGGGACCTTAAGTAGTGGGTAGCATTTTACTCGAGATTGATTGCCTTCTAGCACGGGGGCACTTAAGGCAGGCAGCCAGCATTTTAATCAAGATTGATTGCCTTCTTGCACGAGGGGCTTCTGTATATTGAATCCATGCTATTTGATTAAGCTTACGTTCACTTTTAGGGAGTACGGTTTTTAATTTGACCACTCTGCACTGTCAGCACTGGACAATGCAAGGATCTGTGTTAAGAAAAAGATAGCATGAGTAAAGCTAATCTACGCCTTCTAGTGTATATCAAGGAGATGCCCTCTCTCTCACACATCATCACCTTTAGTATTGTGATCATTATTTCCATGATCCGTACTTGGTGCACAATTGATGTGCTTGTTTTGTGTATCAGGTGGATTTGGGAACAGATGCAAAGCATTGTTTTTGTAAAGCTGGTGATCTGCTGGCTGTGGTTGAGTGAAACTGCTTCATGCAAAAGATTAAACCACCTATAATTGGCGGTGTTATTTTTTGGAACCTGAATTAAATTTCAGATGAATTGTGGTGCATTCTTATGTTGTTGTCCACTTTTCTATTTTGTTCTTTTTATTGTTTCATGCTAAAATAACATTCCGCGTTTAGTCCTAGTGGATAATTCATGGTGAATTGCTGTCACGAGTTGCTGAGGATGGTCCTCACTATTATTATAATTATGCTTCAAAACTCAACTTCAGTTTTCCGAAATTGAGAGCTTCAAAATGATTTATTGCCTCTGTAAGAGCATAAAATCATGGGAGTTTCAAGACACTGGGTGGTGGTAGAGGTACATTTCCTTGAAAAAAATTATTTGTCTATGACATTATCCGGAAACCTGAGGACATAATATTAATTGGGATAATTTCTCTTCCAGAAGTATGAACTTATAAATGAATTGCTTAGACAATGTCTGAATAAATTTATTTGTGGATTGTAACGAATGGTTATGGAAATGACTACTTTGCAAAAATCAGCTATGTTAGTATAGTATTGCTTGTGGTGTTAAAATGCAGGTGGGAATAGGGCATGGTTTAATAGGCGTGTGATGACCATTAATGAATCCAAAGCTTATTATGATTGAATTGAATTGAATTGACTAGATCAAAGCTCCAATTGGGTTGCCCTTCTACTGAAATTTTTTTTATTTTTAAGGATTATAAATATTTAGATTTTTTTTTTTTTTTTTTTTTTTTTTCAATAACTCCCTGGCGATGGTTAGCGAATTAGGAGTTAGTTGGGGTTATGTTAGGGAGAAGGGGATTTGAACATAGGAGAATAGGATGGACGTCTGGATTGAGAGATGGAAAGGATAGTGTAAATTGTGTTTGGATTATTGAAAATGATATAAAATAAATGATAGAGAGAGACAGGGAAGAATAGCTATTACTTCTTATCTCTCATATCCTGTCTCAAAAAAATGAGAAGATAAAAAGAGAGAAATGATAGTATTTAAATAATATTTTTATAATTTTAAAATTGCCCTCAATAATTAGAAGAATAAAATTATTATTCCATGTCTTATCTATTTAAAAGCGGAATGGTAGTAATTTGGTTATTATCATTTTATTTCTTTTCTCCTTTATATCTTATTCAAACAAGAATATTATCTTTTATATTCTTCTCTATCTTATCTAAATAAAAATACTAACTATTATTTATTTTTATTTTTTTTATCTCTTATCTATTTAAATATAAATAAAAATTATTATTATATTTTTTCTCTTTTTTTATCATAATTAATACTATTATCTCTTTTCTTTTCTCTCAATCGGAACCTTAAGGTCTGCCCAGACAGCCACACCTATTTAGACTCAGGGTTTTAAATGCTTCAAAACTGACCATTGAATAGGTCCTCCTTATTCATTGCAACTTTACCTTAGTTTCTTGAAGTAATGAGGAGAACACGTGGATAGTCCGCAGGCCTCTTGTTTATCAATGTGACCGAAATAGTGGAATCAACTTATTAGTGGGGCACAAAATGACATTTATGCCTCTTATTTAAAAATGTTGCACGACATTCCAATGCTACCAAAAAAATTATTATATTGGCCCCAAATGATTGCTTATTGTCCAATTAGTAAGATAAGGCATCATTTTCTGTGTCTAATTTTGGTTTAACTTCTTTTAGAACAATAATGTACCAAAGGGACCCCTTAATTTAGCCGTATTTTGCAAGAAAATACAAAATCAAGTTGTACGAATTTGATTGCAGATTGACAATTTGATTGATAATAGAAATTAATAGCTTGTGAGTGAGAGTACAAGTAGTTATCTCAAAACAAAACGTCGATCTTTGCTTATGTTTCTAAGGTTACAAATAAGTTGAGTTGAACCAATTTATATTACTGGAGCTCGATTTAATTTTTAAAAAATGTGTTACATTTTTAACATAGATCGAGTGTAATAAACTGAAACCAAACTGCTCATGAATGATTGGTTCATTTACATCTATGACCTTAGACATTACTATATCTAGGTGTGAAAACACATATATGGTTGATGGTTGCACATTGAAACTTAGGTTGAAAGAAAAACACATGTAAAGCTTAGTCTAAAATTGAATATCAATGTTTTTTCCATTGAAAAATAATGAAATGGGATGGGCCACAATATTTATTAGGCTTCCCATTTTAGGAGCTGGTGGATTGCATGTGGACTGCATTTTCAAGTCAAAAGAATTAATATGTAAGAAAAAAGAAATGAAAAGGGTCATGGCTATTAATTACACAACTATAACAAATGTGGACCCCATAGTCCCATTCCATTCACCCAAGGCTTGAGTTACAAGAAACAACATGGTGTTTTATCTTGAACGCAATTATCAAAAAAAAAAAAAAAAATGATGTTTTACTGCAAAAAAAAAAAAAAAAAAAAGATGAATGAGTTGAGCAATCAATTGTTGCAATGAAGTGCATGATGAATAATTGTTCTTGTTCTTTCTAGTTGTCAATAAAAAATTACACTCTTTTTGCAGTGGCATCCTATGTTAAATGACTTTTTTTCATAATTTTGACTTTACTATATAATAATAGAAATTCCGTGAACTGAGCTAATTTTTTTTAATTATTTAGTATAATTTTCGTTGTTAGATAAAAATTTTAGTCTTTTAATCAACTTTTCGTTTATTGAGAGTGTTCTTGAGAGGACTTTTCGGTGTAAGAAATAATATTGGCAATATGTGTACAAAATGACTACTCTCACAAGCTTGAAATTTCATTCTTTCTAGATGCTACTATTCGTCTTAATTCAATGAAAATTGAGGGTTTATTTGAATTGAATAATGATTTGTGGGTTGCACCAAATCTCATTTATGGGAGTGAGGTGGTGAATTCCATCGTATTATATCACCGTAACATCATGTGATGAGGCACATCACTCCAATTACATAAATAAGATTCGATAACTATCGAATTCGGACCATAAATCATTACTCATTTAAATTTTATGAGTATAAAGAGTAGTTTCAACTCAAAGCCATACTTTTTACATGGGTTCAATTGATGCTTTGGGCGCAAATATCTTCGTAATTCAAGTTGGATTGCTCCCGTTGTCATTGGGAATCCAATTTCTAGCCTTAAAAAAAATAATAAAAAATAAAAAAATATATTGCAGGTAATTCAAGTAATTGAATTGATGTATCAATACTAAAATTAGCCTCGCTACGACTTGGTATGCAATAAATTTGGTATAAATAATACGTAGTACATGTGAAACTTATGACATTTATGACATATATTTATACATAAATGTGTGTGTGTGTGTTTATATATATATATATATTCATTGCATAACTATATTCCACAACCACTGCAACTGTTTTGCATTAAAAATGCTTAACAGACGCAGTCAATTCGAAGTAGTTTTAAAAATTACTCATTCGTTAGATTTTCTTAAATCATCACGTAAGCTATTTTGTGAAATTATATTTGCAGTTGGCCAAAATACACATTCACATGAATATATAAATATATAATATAAATCAATCGACTTTGGGTACCTTATTTAAAAATAAAAAAAAAAACAAACGCTTTCATTAGTTCATCAATTTGAACATTATCCTTACCATGTTGGCCGTACAAGTTTAAGTATAATTAAACTTAATATCTTCTATTGACTTCAACAATAATATTTATACCAATCCACACAAAAACAAAAACAGTTTAATTTTCCATCCGCATGCATTGAATCAATACAGTAATGCTTGTGGGCATTAGGAGATTAAATAACATTTTAAATGAGTATTAAAATGTAAAAGAAACTATTATGTTTGTTTGAATGTAAAATATTTTTAAAAAACTATATATATATATATATATATATATATATTTGGTGTTTGGTTTTTATAAATTTAAGTAAAATATTTTATTAAAATTTTTTAAAAGTAATGTTTACATGTTCAACCTAATGGACTCCTTCAACCTAGTCATTTGCTAAACATCAAAATAGAAAAATATTTTACCTTCAAAAATAAAATAAAACTTTGAAAAATATATTTTATGTTGAAATAAACAAAGGAAGATAGGGTTTAATTTACTAGTGAAAAAAAGTATAGAATTTATTTGAATGGGATAATAACCCTTCAGTGCCTTTTTACTTTGACAAGTGGACCAACCCATCATAAATTTTTGTGGCATTTAGACGATTTTTTTCCTTCTTCTTTCCATAAAGTGCATATAATAATGAACAATAAGCTATCACTTAGATAATGTTACACTTTTAGAAAAGAGTCTCCATCTAAAGTCACAATGACCTAACTCTGCACTAAATGCCTAACAAGTCAAGAGAAAAGATGTTTTATCTTTAACATATGATGTGACAAGAAATTTGGTTTTGTGGTATGTAGAATTCCTACCATAGATTTCATTCTTCGCATGATCAGTCACATTTACAACAGTGGTATAACATATTTGAATAAAGTCAGCATAAATTGATTGACCCAATACAAGTCACGTATCAAATCATAATATATACATATTTTTTTGAATTTTAGAATTCTTAATTCAATATTATAATTTTCTAACACTAAATTTTCATTTTTTCCAAAAACCATCTAATTCGAATTTCATAAGGGCAAATTACACTAAATTTTATTTGAACAATTATTATTTTTTTTTTCCCTCTTGATTGAGAATTACACCAATTTCCATATATGTTAGACACTTTTGTCCATAAAATTAATGTTGATGTATTTTTTAATTCAATAAAATAATTTTACAAAACATCAATGTAGTGTTTCAAACTAGGAGATAGATGTTACTATAACTCAATATAATTTACCGATGTAATAAATAATATTTTAAATCATCACGACAAGCATAGAAAGTTAAACTAAGTTTTATAGTGTTACAATGAGCTATTATTTTAGATACTAGAAGGTCTTTGTAGCATTTAATAAAATAATAGTAATATTATGAACCGTCATATAATTAATCTCAGCTCTCGCTAAATTTCACATAGATTCTATCGTGAATCTGATCTCATAAAAAGTGTATATATATATATATATAAAAATCTCTAAATCCAAATATCCCAATCACTTTCAAAGTCTATATCCCAATCACTTTCTTAAACTCTTAGTTCTGACTTATTCTTTTGCCTTATTTTGGGTACTGCATATTTAGATTACCAACTTGCCCACCACCATATATACACACACACACACACACACACACACACATATATATATATATATAGTAATATTCAAACAAAACAGAAATTATATCAAGTTATGAGTTGGGGGTCAAGTGGGTCCCAACCAATATATGTCAACCATTTTTATCCAGTAAAAGCCTTATAGGTGGTGGTATGATCAAAACACTAGTGCATGTGGACACTTATTTTGGGTTTTAATGAGTGAATATAGAGTGGAGGTTACTCCATTCATTTTCTACTTTATATCCCAATGTCACTCCTGTCAATCACACCGTAAAATTCTAACCTTGGTTTATTTTTATTTATTTATTTATTATTATTATTATTTTTAGAAGAGTAAGTGATCTTGTTGTTCACTTGTTTGTACAATATTGAAAATATCTTCAGAAATATGTAATATCCAAAATTAACTAACTGTTGCTAATAATTAGGGAAAAAAAATATAACAAGAAATTCAAAAGTAGGAAACTAAAGAAACATTATTAGCGACATGAGAGACTATATAATATAACATACACGTATTCAATGTTAGGTTTTTTCAAATAAAAAAAAATAAGTTTTGTAATATACACGTATTCAATGTGAGAATATGTGAATAAATATAAAAGGGTGTTTGATGAGGGATATGTCTATTGGTTTTTAACAAAGTAATTATAATCTACTTATATTCTTCTACGTCTCTTCTTTATTCTTTCTCTACAATATTTCATATGTATTATATTATGTTATTATTTGTCAATTTTAGAGACAACATGACACTATAAGACTTGATGAATATTCTCCAGTGAATCATACAAAATATGAAAGGGTGCCTGACAATGGTTAGGGTATATTACGTTCAATTTTTCAAGCAAGATTTTCTGTTTTTTAATAATTAAAAATTAAAAGAAATTATATAAAAATTTGCTTGCTTGATAGTTTTTAAAATTTATTTTTTGAAAATTCAGTTAAAAAATGTCTGAATTTTTAAATAATTATAAAAGCCGGTTATCTGAAAATATTTTTTTATTTTTTTAATTCTTAATAAATATTTTGAGTGACAAATCAAACAATCTCTTAATTTTTGTGTTTGCTTGTTGTACCAAAAAAAAGAAAAAAGAAAAAGAAAAAAAAGTTATATATAATCACTTACATGCAATGCAATTCCTTTGGTATCAGTGTTTGCCGACTTTAGTTCAAATATCAGAGTGCTTTCATCAGGAATTATCACTTTTGAACACACTTTGAAAAATATCAGGCTTACCGTTCACAAAAGCAATCTGAAAATGATCGGTCTTCAAAATTCTCATCCTTTTTTGTTTTCATAATTTAAACGAAGACTATACATTCATATAAATATATATATACCAAGGAGCTCCCTCTTTAGTTCTTACCCTTTTTTCTTTTAATTAGCTAGAAATATATATACGCCATGGGTAAGATAAAGTAATCAAGACGTCAATAGAAAAATGACAAGTTTACATTGATGGTAAATTAGGAGAAGAAGAAGACCAAAGTTAATGAGTAAAAAATGATATGAGAGAATATGGGATTGAATAGAGCAAAATAAAACATAGAATTCATGTTGCTAATCTTAAGTAGTTTAAAAAAATGTTTGATTATTGTTATTGTAGGCTAGAAAAGTAACATTTAGATGTCATCTTTACCACTTTTATTTGCATTCACTCAAGCCTAATTTTTCATCTAAAAAAGGGCATTAACTATCCTGATTTGAAAACCATTGTTCGTTTTGCGTTTTTATTTTCATCTGAAACAGAAATAATATTTTTATCAAGATTTGTGTTCATCTATGATTGGAAGCATGTTTGAGTAAAATTCTTTTAATTAGATTCCCCAAGGGTTGTCGGCCCTCCAAATTTGAAGACCCACTACTTTTTCTAACATTTGACCCAGCGGTCAAATATGTTTTTTTGTTGACATCGTAAAAAAAATAATCTATAATGTTCAAATTGCCTGCCTCATTCCCTTTAATTTAATTTACAATATTTCATTCCTTGTTAGTCGACAAGGTCCGAGTGTCTTAACGGAGAATTGGAATGAAAATATGCAAACTTGAGAGTCGTATAGACAAATCTAGAGGGGTCTAAATGAAATTTATACAAACATATTTGATAATGTCAAAGCGTTGGATAATCAGTGCTTCTATTTGGGCTTTGTTTTTTAAAACAAAAATTGGATGCCATCAACAACTGATTATCAAAAACGTATTGCCAGTTTTTGCTTTAATACAATACACCACCCGCAATTCTGAAAAAACATACATTTGCAAACAAGGCCTAAGGAATCAAAAACACATTTAAGTTATGTTTTTTTTTTTTTTTTTTTTTTTTTTATCTTTCACAAAATGTGTGTTCTAAAACCCAAACTAGGACTGATTAAACATTCAAGCGTCGAATTGTTTACTACATTAGGCAAAGAAGACAACCGTCAGTCAACTTTTTTCATCAATTCAGTTGAATTAACTACCATGTGCAGAAACAAAAAGTACCGTAACAAATTTTAACTCCCCAATCTTTGAGTTCAAAAACAGAATATGCGTCCCTAACACCCATCACTACAACACCATTGACCCTACTTTTACTTTTTACTGTAAAGTAACACTAGTCCAACACCGACGACCATTTCCATTTCCATCTGGTCCCACCAAAACAAAAGAGACGTGGGGTTGTACCAAATGGTACAATACACCATCCCTATTCTACCATCACCAACAACCTATTTATTACTAATTTACTAGCACTATTTGTCAAGTCAAAATCAGAATTTGATACCATATGCAAATTACATTACTATTTCATCAGACTCACCTTCATTAATACCATCTGAAACATTGGTACACGGTATTCATTGTAACATATACTCCTCTACATATACACACACATACAACACTATCATAAATGGGTGGGACCAAGCTTCCACCTCCCAACGTAATGGACGCACCTGATTGCCCCCATTTCCCACATGTGGCCCCACCTTCTCTGATCAAAATTTTCAAGCACCTGGCCCACGCATTGGGTAAGTTGTATCACAAATGCTGAGCATCATCCACTATGTTGCTAAGAAGCACACCATCCACTTACCTGTGTTCTTTGACTCTATAAAGGGTATATACGTAATTTCCAACCAGACTACGCAATTACACCCCCAAAAAAAAAAAAGAAAAGGATTTGTTCGTTTTTGTTTTTGTTTGTGTGTATAAAATCATAGAGTATACAGAGAATAAAACGAAAATTACAAGGGCAAAACCGTACTTTCAATGTCATCACGGTGTCCTGTGGTGCAGGTCAATGTCAACTTCATCGTGATCAATGGGTCTGATTGAACCTCCCGAAATCCGCAAGCTTTCTTGATCTGTTCGCGCAGAACGCTGCCGCCGTCGACAGGTGAGGCTTCACCGGAACCCTGATCTCGCCGGGAAAGGATATCTCCGGCTGCATTCCCTTCTGACTCCACTGCCGACTAGGGCTCGCACGCACCAGCGGACTCAAACAAAACGCCAATCCGGAGACATTTCGGGAGTGAGTCGCCCGCCCACCGCCGCCTCGCCGGACCTGCGGCGTCGCTTTTATCGGCGTCTGCTTCCACCTCTGAGGTGACTCTGACGCGTACCCGCTCGATCCATTGCAGCATTCCTCGTCCTCACCGTCGTTCGAGTATCTCGCCGGCGACATTCCCCGATCTCGATCACGGCACGGTTTCGGACCGCCGCCGGCGGTCGATTCATCGAGTGAAAACAGCCGCGACTGCTTTTTCCGGCGAACCGAGAGAATGCTCGAAAACCACGACGAAGACGCCAAATCTGCAGAATTCGAATCGGAAACCCTATGATCCAAGTCGAATTTCTCTGATTTGGATCTGAAAAGATTGAAGAAGCGAGAGAACTTGTTGTGCTTCTTCTTGTATGAGCCGGCAGTGACGATGGCACCCGTGGGGCCCACTTGTGGAGTGCTATAGAACCGTTGATCCGGCAGGCTGTGATGCTGGTGGACGTGGTGGTTCGAGACGGCGTTGTCAGATTTCCGGCGACTCACATAAGGCGAAACAGAACGAGGGAAGAGAAGAGGCGGTGGATGTGGGTCAGATTTCCGGCGATCATCTTGGGCCAGCTGGGCCTGGGCCCGGAGTTGAGCTTGGGCCTGAGCGGCGATGAGAGCTACGAGGCGTTCACGGAGACACGTAGCACAGACTCCGACGCTGCTACTGAGGTCGGGTAAGTGTTTCTTACACCTCATTTACTTGTGCGTGCGTGTGTGTGTGTGTGTATATATATATGTAAATCTATAGGTGTGTGTATTGATTTAGCGGGTTTGTATGATTCTTGATCTTCTTCTTGTCACCTGCGGCATTTATGGGTCTGGTTTTTTTTTTTTGGCTGGAATTTGAAGATCTGATGAGGAAATCAAAGGGGAGGGCTTGTCTTCTTCCTACTTTTTAGAGAGAGAAAGTAGAGAGAGAAGGGGTGGGAGTTTTTATGCGAGTAGGACTGAGTATTTGTGGGCGTTGGGGCTATTGGGGATTTTGGTATCTTCATTAAATTTAGAAGAGAGGAGAGAGAGTCAGTCAAGGATAAAATGGTGACACGCTGTTTGCAAACGGACAATTTTTAATATGGCTGGTAAGATAAAATAACCAAGGCGTCACTGAGAACTTAATCACCGCCAATTATAATAAGACACGCACCCGTAAAAGGGTTCTTGGAATTTAAAAACTATTTGCGGTGACAATGATTTTTTGAAGGGCCGTGTTTTTTAATCTAACCTTGAGTGGCTTTTGGTGATTAGGCTTTTTCTATGTTTGCGGAATGCTGATTCCTTGTTTAACTTGTTCTCTGGTGTTGTTTCCTAGCACTACTTGGGAAAATGGTCTGTTTTGTTTTGTTTGGTCAAGACTTGCTTGGAGGGTTACTCTGTATTAGTTTACTTTCCCAACGATGATTTACATACTTATTCCATTATATATAATATAATATATACATATATATTAGTATATCTACAGCCATATTACCTTCAAGGTACTACAATGGTACATATTATAGAGAAGGTATTGGGTACATCCGGAGTTTTATACACTGTACGTGTTATGCCTGCTCCCCAGAGCCATATCAATATCACAATAGTGACCAAATATATACTCTCTTTATCTTAAAAAAAAATTATGGTTTTTTTTTTTTTAATTAAAAATTTGTAAGGAGACATATGGGCCATGAATTATCTCCTAAAAAGTTACTGATACCCTTTTAAATTTTAAATATTTAAGTTCAAAATTTTAAACTCCAAAGATATATATGAAAAGATGTAAAATATATTGTTTAAAAGGAAAATTAATAATTATTTTTAGACAACAAAAAATGAAAAATAGACATTTTTTTTTGGGACAGATGACAATGCCCTCGCCAGGGTTATAACATTAATTTTGAGAAAAATAATATAAATGTGGATGATTTTATACCAAAAATATTAAGATAAACAATTAAGATGAGTGAGAGAATATTCTTACCTTTAATTGATAAAGAGATCTTTTTTAACTCTATTTATCATAACAGCACACATCTCGAATTAAAAATTCAAGATTTGATCTTGAATCTATGTGGCAATAATTAAAAAAATATTGTCCTCTATTTTATTTATTATTATTATTTTTAAAAAACTAAACAAATTGTCAATTGAAAAAAAAAAAAAAAAAAAAAAAAAAAAAACTAGGTTTCTTCCTCTATTTCTAATTTGTTTTTCTCTACTAATATCTATATTTTTCATTATATATATATATTTCTTATGCATTCTCTATTTTTCAAGTACTTTGTATGTGTTGGGTATCCCTTTCGAATTTAACCTTAGTCATAAAATACTAAATCAAAATACAATCACAAAAAGCTTTAAAGTGAATTATGTAAATTATGATTCTTTTTTCACAAGAAAGAGATCATTCATTTATAGTAAAAAAATTTGTAGTCTCTAGTTTAAATTATTTAATAATTTACTGAAGGGGTTCTTATTCCGGAGAAAGAGATCACTCTGGTAAAAAATTATAACTTCTAATTTTAATTATTTGAAGATTTAATGGAAAGGGTATCCCAAACGAAGATAATATATACTAACAGAACTTAATTCAGATTATTAAGCTATATGAGGGTTTAAATTCTATAATTATAAATTTTGCTATTTTTTCTATATTAAGATATTTTCTATATTCAAAAATTTATTTATAAAATACACACAGCCAAATAAGCTGACAAATAAACAACCATCTAATTTAAGATAAAATTACAAATTAAAGTATAGCATTTTTCTTATCATAATCTCACAAAAATATTGAGTCATTACTCTCAAAAAAAAAAAAAAAAAAATGTTACAATGATGCGAAATAAACCCTAGTTCATAGACACTCCAAACTCAACTTCATTAAAGGCTCAGTTGAGCTCCTTTGTGGAACCAATTGTACTCAAATTGCAAGTCTAACTTTGAGCTTAATATGATTTATATTCTAGTTTATTAATTAAAAAATATATATTAAATTAAACTTGAATAATACCGTGTCTACGTTTAAGAAGCTGGATTCTGCATGCAAAGAAAAAAAAAAAAAAAAACTAGAAACTCAACATTTACTTTCTCCACTGTTGAACTGCTCACTCCATGGCTTATAACCTGCAACACTTATTTCCTCACTTGGTCAATGCTTTTTTTTTCTTTTTTTCTTTTTTTTTTTTTAAAATAGAGAAGTGGTACACAAAAGAAAGTCAATATTACACTTCTTTGCTCAATTTTATCTATATTAATCCATCTCTTGTTTGGAAAAAAAAAAAAAAAGAAGAAGAAAAAGAAATAGAGAAGTGGTACACAAAAGAATGGTACACAAAAGAAAGTCAATATTACACTTCTTTGCTCAATTTTATCTATATTAATCCATCTCTTGTTTGGTCCACTTTTGATACTTATTTATATGACCCCTCTGTTGTTGAACCTTTAACTTAATTTCAATGGATCAAATATAGAGCATTTTTGTTGCAATGATTGAATTTGCATAAGATAAATGAATAATACCGTGTCTTCGATTTTCAGTAAATGAACTAATTTTAAATATAAATATATAGGTAGGCTTGCACCTGGAAGAAACCCCATTCTTTGCATGCAGAATCCAGTTTCTCCAACTCCAACTCCAACTCCGTATGATTAAAAGTAGTGGTTTATGGGTAAGATTAAAAGTAGTGGTTTTAAACCACATGAGTTTTGTAATAAAAACTCGGAGCAGGATGAAGGAAGGTCATCCCGCCTCATTTATAATTTAAAAAATACCATTTTACTTTTGTATATTATGTTTTATACAAAGTTACCTTATTGTTGGAAGAATGCAACTTAATATTTGTTGCATAAATTACAGTGACACTTAATGTAGTTTGCCTTATTGACACCCAAATGCAGCTTGGCTCATTTTATAACAATGACGCCCCTTCAGGTTTGCAACATTTGACAAAAGACATCCCTGACCGCTTTAACACATGATAAAATGACCAGAATGTCCTTTAACTTGTGAATTGCCCATTTAAATAATGAAATTATAAATTTAACACTCTTTAATTTTCAAAGCACTCCCTCACTAATAACCTGGAACAAAATTAGAATCAAACACAAGAGATTCAATTGAACTCAATATGTGTCTTTGTTTTTTTTTTTCCTGGTTGATACTCACACCCCTCCAAAGAATTGTTTGCACCTAGTAAGAATCGATACTAAGACCTAATGCGACACCAGAGCACAAGTCTTTTCCAACTAAGCCACCCAGAGATTGTCCATTAGATTTCTAAAAATTTAAACCAAACAGTAAAATCGAAAAGGGTAGAGATCATACGGAGTTGGAGTTGAAGAAGCTGGATTCTGCATGCAAAGAATGGGGTTTCTTCCAGGTACAAGCCTACTTATATATTTATAAACTAAAATTAGTTCATTTACTATTGTTTTTATCATTATATCCAATAATATTTATACTATTGTAATTTAAAGAGATATTACGTCATTTAAAACTTGTATAATTTAAGATAGCATTTAAACGTAGACACGGTATTATTCATTTATCCATGTTACAACGATGTGAAATAAACCCTAGTTCATAGACACTCCAAACTTAACTTGATTAAAGGCTCAGTTGAGCTCCTTTGTTGAACCAATTGTACTAAAATTGCAAGTTTATTCGTCAGGTCGAAAAAACTTGTGTGATGATTTAACTTTTATGCTCTCTAGGAAAACCCTAATTGGCCACTGCAACTAGGGTTCTAAGGGAAACGCCAAAATGGAGGAGGGGTCTCCCCCCTCTTCAACGCCGGCAAGCTCTCTTGGCCGGTCTGCTACCCTAATCCATTCTTCTTCTTCTCCTTCTTTACCTCAACCGCCATCTCCGTCATGGCGTAATCTCTTTTCCACTGATCTTTCTAAACCTTTTACAAACCTTTTATATCACAGTGGCAGTCGCGGTGCAAAGGTATCTATCACTGAAGCTGATGTTGCGAAGTAGATATCCTATTAGAAAAACTCAGTGATAGGGTATGTGATTGGAAAATAGCCATATTATCATCGATTTAAGAGCTTTGTTGAAAAACGCTGGGCAAAAAAGGTGACTGTAGTTTATTTGAAGGATAGTTTCTTCATTGTTCGATTTGATTCTGAGGAGGAGGTTATGCAAACATTATCTCGGATACACACTTTTGAAGGTAGACCTATTATTATCAAGCAATGGGATAAAAATGTTAATTTAACCAAGAAGGTCTTGGACTCAGTTCCGGTTTGGTTACGGCTTCACAACTTACCTTTTCATTGTCATAATGCCGATTCAGTGTCAAAGGTGTGTTTAAATTTCTCTAAACCAATATATATGGATGATCCAGAATTACGTCGCGATAAGGGTGATTACGTTCATGTCATGGTTGAGGTAGGGGTTAAGGAGGAGTTACCAGAATCATTGGTGATTGATATCCATGGTTGTGATTGCAATATTGATATTGAGTATGAATGGAAACCTAAGCTATGTGCCTTATGTAAGAAAGTTGATCACTTAGAAGATCGATGCCCTCTCAAAGTCTGGCAGGCAAAAGCTAAACCTAAGAAGGGGGTGGACAAATGGATGGTTAAACAAAAGGGAAAAATTGTAGATGTAGATGAAGTGGTTGAGGTTTTGCCTGTGAAAGATCAGATTTTAGAATCTCATGAATCCGTCCCGGTTTCAAATGCTTTTGCTGCTTTAGTCGAGCTTGAAGATACTATTCATGTTGTAGATGATGTGGAAAATAATTTACAACCAACAGATATTGTTAAGGATGCAATGGTGGTGCACACAAAGAATGCTAAAGGTGTTACGGATAAAAAAGAAGATTGTATTGTGGAAAGCCTCTTAGTGATTGGGGTGGTCCACCCATCTCTGGAAGAAGGGGTAGATATTATGAAACCAGTGTTTTACCCTATGGAAGATTCTGTGCAAGTTTCCACAGTTGGTGTTGGGGTTGCTGGGGAAACTAGATCAGTTGGTCAAGGGGATCCCAGTAAGAAATCAAAGAAGGTGGAGATTGCAACACCTGCAAGAGTAACTAGAAGCCAGTTGGGGCTAAAGCCTCAAACTGCGTCCTCTTCTCAATGATAGGAGCATGGAATGTAAGAGGCTTAAATAAGCCTAGAAGACAAAAAGGAGGTAAAAGGTTGGATACGAAATAATGCCTTTCAATTTGTCTGTTTAATAGAAACTAGAGTGAAGTTCGATAATTTTCAGTTTATTTCCAATAAGATTAGGAATAATTGGAGTTGGGTTAATAACTATGATGCTCATTTAGGGGGTAGAATTTGGATTGGGTGGAATCCAACTGTGTTCAGTGTTTCTGTTATGGATAGTAAGGATCAATGCATGCTGTTTAAAGTAGTGGTTAATTCAACAAGGGAAGAATTCTATTGTACACCTGTGTATGCTGCAAATCAAAACAAGAATAGATTGGATTTATGGAAGTATATTTTCGATTATGCTGACTTAGTTCATGGTCCTTGGATTACATTGGGGGATTGGAATGCTATCCGCTTCCATGGGGACAAGAAAGGGGGTAGTAGAGTGCCTCAGAGGATGTTGGATGAATTTAATTTGTGTCTTCAGCAGGTAAGTTTGTTGGAATTAACTTCTACAAATGGGGAGTGGTCTTAGTGTAATCGTCAGCGACTTCGAAGGAGGATTCATGTAAAATTGGACAGAGTTTTTCTGAATGATATTGTAATACCCCTAGTTTCAAAAGGATATAATTGGCAATTAATTATTTTATTTTATTGTGTTTTAGTTGTTTATGGGTGCTTAAGTGTTTTTTAATTAATTGTTTAAAAGTTTTAAATTACAATTTTGACTATTTGCTTAGTTGTTTAAATGTTTATTTGGTTAATTGTATTGTCTGTGTTTAATTATATGCTTAGGTGGCATTTGAATGTGTAATTAAATGTGTTATGTTATTTATTTATCTTTAAAACGAGGTTGGGGTTGGATAGGATTAACGGACTGTTTGAATAATGCAAATGAGTACAGTTTTTACCCATGGAGGTATATCCATGTATATATATGGGTATATATGTATTTAGAGTTAGTTTTAATTATTGGTATATATTAATAATTAAACTTGTTTTATTAATCATAATTTAATATATGTTATACTTTTTGGGTTACATATATTCTCATGTGTTTAGCCGACTGAGAATATAATTTGAGTAGATGTTCTTTTCTTTCTAGGATTAAAATTAAAATTAGGGTTTTAGTTTTATAAACCTATAAATACATCATTATGTGGACTTAGGATTGGAAAGAGATGTGAATTCTTTTCACGTACCTAATTAACAGCGAGGAACTGAGAGTTATTGTGAGGAAGAGACAGAGGGGTTCCTATTAAGGTTTTGGCCAACGGAGTGAACTGGACCAAAGAGGAGGGTAGAGAGTTGTTCTTAGATCAGAACCAGAGTAAAGGAGTTCTAGACGATGGACATGGTCGCCGGAAAAACTTAGAAGGACGGCAACAAAGTTTTGAATCCAAAACTGTAAAGGCATGTTATTTCCTTTCTCTCTCCCGTTGCCTGTGTTCTGTGCATCCTTAGACTGTCTCTAGGGTTTTAAAGGATTACTAACTAAAGTTTGCATGCTTGTTATATGCCAATTCAGATATCTATATGCGTGGAATTGTTCTGTTATAATTCTAGTATTTCTGTGTTTTAGTCTGCGTTAAAAGCTGTGATACCCCTCGGATCCGAGACACGGGTTGATCAGGCCCAGTCCCAAACCCGAGGGAAATATCAAATAATTAATATTGTAACGAACACAGAATACAAAGTGAAATACGAAATAAAATAATAAGCTAAAAGAAACTAAAAGGAAATCCTTAAATTATAATTAATCAAATCCGATAATCCAAAACTCCATAAGTTTACAACTCGGGAATCCATCCATTGGACCCCTTATTAAAATTCTCAAACCAAAACTGAAATAATAGAAATAAAATCCACAACTATCATAGAGAAGATTCCTACATAATCGGATGAATGAATATCTGTATCTGCTCTGCACGTCCAAGCTCTAACCCTGGAACTGACGAACACCTGAAAAAGGAAGGAGTGGGTCAGGCCCATATGCAAGTCCTGATCTACTACAATCCAACAGTAATCCGATACGCAGATACATCCTAGGAAGACTCAACAATAGCTAGAGTAGTCCATATATGTATATAGTACACACTATAGGACGCTCGTTAGTCCAGTAAGTCTGTCTCAGCCTGAATAGAAGGCAACATGCAAATACGCACCCTAAGATGGGCATGAGTACCTAGACCTACCAGGGAACAACACCTATGTCCAGTTATCTATCCTAGGCAATATACGCGCCCTAACCATGGTCATGAGGCTCAAGCTCATACCACGGCACCATATAATATATATATAAAGTCCGTACTCCTCTTAATACAAAATACCATCCATCTGTGTAATGGTCTGATATATGTATAATAAATCCATCCTGAAATCATAGTAGGTCATTCAATTCTCAATTGATATGACACAAGTAGGTGATTGTGATACCCCATAATTTCGGAACACGGGTTGATCAAGTCCGCGCACAAAACTAGAGGATATCAAAACAATTAAAGTATTTCAAACAACCACAGAGTACAAAAAGAAATAAAAAGAATAAATAATTCGCAGAAGGAAATTCTATTGAATAAAAATTTCATTAATAATTCTCCAAAAGTTACAACTCGGGAATCCTGTAAATCAAGGACCCCTGATAACATAATCCAATAATCTCTAAATAAAAATTCCATTATCTAACAATAAGAAAATATCCTACATTGAAATAAGAAGAAAGAATGGATAAGTCCTCCAACTGTGGATCCTCAACCTTTAGACTTGAACTTCTAACAACCTGAAAAATAAATCGCGGGTTAAACCCTACGAGTAAGTTCTCTCTACCGGACCTCTGAAAACCAATAAATGAATCATCTCTGATCAAAACCAAACCTAATAAATTCTTTATCTTTAATGTACATAATTATATATAATATAACTATCACAACTATTACCAAGTTCATTAATTCCAGAACCATTATCAATGATTAATTAATAATCATTCCTAGTCCAATCCACAATTTCTTTTAAAGAAACTCCTCTAACCTTAACTCCATCCCAGACAGCAATTTAATAATTTAAATCATAAAATATAATTAAAAGAACATTATATTTAATTCCAAAACCAATAATAATTTTAAGTATTTAAATCACACAGTCAATATCTAGACTTTGACAAATCATCCATGTCACTACCAGTATTATTTTATTAATTTGTATAAAATAATACACTAACCTGTAAGTACTAGACTATACGACTATAAGAATATCTAATCCTAATCCAACTTACACAAACAGTAATCATAGATGATATATTTTAATCATCTAACACACAACAATATAATTAAACTTTGGCAAATCAGCCATGCTATTATAAATATATTTATTTATATATCGACAACTTAACCATGCCTCCTTAAGTATGTTTAGTTATACATTGGCAATTCAACCATGTCTCCACAAGTATTCATTTATACTTTTAATTAGTAACTCATCCATACTTCCCATGTATGTATTTTATTTATACAAATACTTAGACAATATATTTACGCCTATGACAACTCATCTATGCCTACAATTCCACCATGTATTAGCTTTCAACTTGACAACAAATTAATTCATACATAGCCATCTTATGCATATTATACGCATATCGTTAATTTAATAACGAGCCAATCAAAAGACAGCAAAATAAGAATGGTAATACTAACCATCTTACCTAATATATACATATACACATATATTATTTAATATATATATATATATATGTATAACACATTCCTTAATAATATTTGATTATTTAAAATCATATATATACGTATATATATAAATATATATATGTGTGTGTGTGTGTGTGTGTGTATACATACACCTCCTTCCATGGCAAAATATTCAATTAATTATATTTCCACCAATTAAAAGCTACTAAACATCTTAGTAACACTCTAAGGCTCTCCGAATACTAAGAACACACCCTCTAATGGTTAATTTCAACCCTAACAAGCTTAAAATTGATTCTGGGACATCACCGGACTGCACTGGAACTTTCCAGGACCCTGCACGCTTCTCTACTCGCCTTCACGCGCCTCCACACGCACCCAATTTATTTGCACACGCTTCCACACACTTCCCTATACTGGCAGGTGGCTTAACACGCTCACACGCGCTGTACACACGCTACCACGCGCCAACTTCTCCTTTTTGCTGATGTGGCGCACTCTGGTTGGCTACCCTCCTTTCTGCTGTATGAGCTCACCTGCATCGGATCAGCCGCTCCCCATCAGGGCATCTCAGCCATTCAATTCTTGCGCGTACCATATCCTTGTGATCCGCGCCACACTAGATCCCTTTCTTTGATCAAACCTCATCCAATGGTCTCTGACCTGAGGCGTACCAAAACTCCATGCGCCGCACTACATTGAATCAATCCATTTTGTTAATGGCTTTGATTCACACGCACACCAACCTATGCTATGCCGCGCTACACTGAATCAAAAGCCCCTTCTGATCTCCCTCCCAGTATATATAAATACAGAATACACACACACACACACATATATAATTTACCAAACAAATAATTGGAAAATAAATTCTTAAAAATGTCATAAAAATTCCAGAAAATTACAGGAACATTCCAGAAAAATAATGAAACCCTAATAAACCCTCTTGGATCACAGATCCACCTATAGATTAATTCTAAAATATATAAACAACACCTATATACACAATTAAAATCTGATAAATCCACAAATCAAATATAATAATTTATATATATATTTTTAATTATTCCTATCTAACTTTGATTTAATTAATAAATTTAATTTAAAATTCTGATACTCAAGGTGATAAACTTATGGGTCTTAAGAGGAGAGTTAGAAAAGAACTTGCCTGAAGGTTTCGAAACGAAACCAACGCTTCAAGCTTTGATCGTCTCTTCCAATCTCAACGTCCTCCTTCGCAGATTCGGCCTCCTCTTTGTTGGCCTTCTACTTATCTCTTTTTTTTTCTCTCTCTTATTTTTCTAACGTGTGTAAACCTTTAACTCTAAATCCTTATGTGTATATTTATACACATTAAAACCTAAATCTTATTCCTAGTAGGACTACCAAAAATAATAAAATAATAAAAAAATAATACTCTTTAAATAATATAATATATATAAACACATATTATATTACAAATACATATATATATCTCCCATAATTAACCATTGGTTAATTAAATCATATATATATATATATATATATATATATATATATATCCATAAATATATATATATATCCTTCCGTAAAATTTATTAATTAATTATATTTTTATATATAATTAAATATATATTTATAATTATACCAAAACTGATCATTTAAATAATAAAATAACCATGGGCCTCTATTAATTAACCTAATAAGGTTTCATTCCAGCCCAAAACCATATTATTTGGTCCAACTTCTCTTAAGCCCAAACCAATTAATCTAAATAAATAAAATAATTAAATAAACACTTATATTAAAATAACTAATTACATGAAACACATAAACAAACAAGAATTTACACCATACTAATAAAATTAACACGTCAACAATTAAATCAATAATTACGCACAAAAAAAATCAATAATCATACATAATCATGAAATATAAATTAATACAAACAAGACCATTAAATCATAACACTCAATTAACTAAAACAAATCATTTAAAAATAAAAATAAAAGCGATTAATCCTAAATAAATCAAACAAATTATTTTAAATAAAAAATAAAATCATTAATCCCAATAAATAATACCTTTAAAATATTGGGGTATTACAGTGATGGACTTAACCTATATGATTAATTCATACCTTAATCCAAGTTAGGTAGAACGTAGTGTTTGAACTAGTCCATACCTAGTATGTTACCGCCCCATACCGGTACATTCAATCCTCCAGTTAACGCAGTTGATAATATAGTAATTAAATAGTCATCGACTATACTTCAGAATATGCACAAAATAAATTTTACGTGTATACATCTAACAGACATTCAATATAGAGCCAAAAAAATCCAATTCCAGTAGTGTAAACTGCTATATTAAATTTAAGCATTTACATCCTCCAACATAATCCATGAATTGATACATTTAATAACAATTTAAGTACCAATTATATCCAACCTAAGTATAGTTGGGTTTAATTAAACCACCATACTTAAAACACTGTAAAACATGATTTATATATATCATTAAATCATATATTAAAACTTTGCAAAGTTCCGGAACATAACTAGCAAAACAATGTGCAACGTATAGATTTATCCTGAGCTTCACACTGTCCAATCCCTATGCCATTTATGAACTATCGTTTCTCTTTGTTATTACAGGTCCACAACAATCCTATAAAACATTTAAAACAATTTAAACGAAGAGCTAACACTTTGTATAGTCCAAACAGTGCACAAAAACCCAAACTGGGCGTTTAAAACCAAAACCCCAACTGAGCAAGCTAAGTTACAACTGAGCAGCCTAAGTTGCTAACTTAAGGGGCTGAATTGTTAACTTGGGCGCCTCAATTGCGAACTTAGGCGCCTCAGTTAGTGCTGAGGTCTTTTTCTTCATCCGTTCAACCTCTGTAAACCCTAAAACTTCATTGTTAAGGCCCCTAAGCTTCAACCTAAGTCCCATACGTCCATACTAAATTATTTTAAGTGTTTTAGCAGGCAAAGTTTCAAATCAAATCACAGTTCATGCATAAAGATTACAGAAATAACGAAATCATGAAGAAGCATATAAAATCATGAAACCCTCTGTTTAAATCCAATTAAGCATGCACGACTATTTCGTTTTATCATTAGTTAAACCCCTGAAGTCTAGCTAGGCATGCACAGAACACATATTAAAGGAAAAGAGTAGAACAGAGACTTGCCTATAGTTTCAGATTTTGAAACTGTAATCCACCGTCTCTAAAGTTTCCGACAACGTCCTAGACTATCGTTCCACTTCTCCGGTGCTCTTGGTTCAACCCAGAAGCACTCCACTCCTTCCACCTTAAACCTCTCTGTAAATTACTCAAACTCCCTTTCTGTTTCTCTGCCCTCACAACTCTCTGTATCACTCTATTCTTACAGAAAAACTACGTTTTGTTTTGTGTTGTTTTAAACCCTAAGCCACCGTAACATACATATTTATAGACCTAACATTAAACCCTAATCCATATACAACTCGGCCCATTGAACAACCTAGGTTTAAAACAGTGACGGCTATAAGAACTTACGTAAATTTATAAGTACCAGAAATATACTAACAATGAATTAACTAAATAAAAAAAAACAACCATTAACAAATAATTAATAATTAACAATTAATCAAATACTTAAAACAAATAAATAATTAACAATTAAGCAAATAATTAACAAATAAATAATTAACAATTAAACAAAATACATGCCATTTAATCAACACAATAAACAAGTAAACAATTAATCAAATAAAAAGAATAATTAAATCAAAAATTAAATACCAGAAATATCCTTTCAAAATTAGGGGTATTACAAAAGCATGGTTAATCGGTTAAGGTTTTAAACACTATAATTGAATTGAACTATTATGTACAAGGCATAGGGATGTTATTGGATGTTTCTAAGACTTTTAAGATCAGATTTAAGAAGCAACAGAGTGGTAGAAAAGGGTCGGAGATGGAGCAGATTGTCGGAAATGAAGAATGAACAAAGTCGAGGCTCTCAAAGGGGAGAGAGCCAGCTCTAGGCAAGGAGAGCCAGTTCCCCCTTGTGGGAGAGTCGGCTCTAGGCAGATTGACCCTTCTCCATTTATTTTGAGAAGGCTCTGTGATCGTATTTGTTTACAGAAGCAGTTTTGTGCGTTGTTTAGTTCGAATGTGGTTTTTTTTGCACTGTTTGGGCTACTATGATGGTTTTAAACACTAAACCTTGGAATATTAAAGCCCTAAGATGTATAAACTTATTTGCATGCTAAGGTTTTAAACGGTAGGAAAAATCTAGGGCAAGTCGCGGCAGTTTATGGACTTAGCGGACCGGAAGGACTTAATGGTGTAATCGGTGTCTAGAAATTAAAAAGAGTTGGAACAAGGATTCCAAACGTTATATCATGCTATATTAGAGCCACTTTTAATAAATTAGTGTGACGGACCTGGTTTTTAGGCCAGTGCGTCAGTGATGAACCGAAAGGATGATCCGATAACGGATCCGAATACGGAAGCAAAAATAAAAAATATGACTCTAAGAAGTCAAAGTGACCTTCCATGAGGTCGTGGAACTCAACAAGAACTGATGCGGAAGCAAAAAGTCAAAAATATAACAAATAAGCCCCCAGGGGCAAAATAGTCATTTTTGAAAAATGTGGATTCGGGTGCCACCGAGCACATCGTTGGAAAAACAACAAAAAAATAATCAGGATGGACTCAAGAATCGCATAATTCGGAGTCCGGACGAAGAAGAAATGGCTTGACGAAGAAAAACGAGCACTTAAGGCTAAAAGGGTAAACTGGTAATTATCCAGGAAGATCCGGATACAACCGAGCACACCGTTGGAAAGACAGCGAAAAAATAGTCAAGATCAAAAAAAAGTTCACTCGATTTGGAGTCCGGACGAGGGAGAAACGAGGGTTTGAAATTGAGATGTCGCGGCGGCCCGACAAGGGGCCATGACAGCCCCATGCGCACGCCCATGAGCGCGCCCATGCAAGCCGTGCGCGCGCTGGGTGCATACATGGCTGGCAGCCGCCCATAAAGCTGCTGTTAGGTTATTTTTCAGAAAAATCCAGAACAGAGGCTGAATTTGGAGGCCAAAATGAATTTTTTGCAAAAACACAAAGAAGAAACACCCCCTCAAAATTGAGTTTTCTACATGACTCACGAGAGAATTAAAAAAAATGCAATGTAGAATGCCCGAAATGCCCCTCCATGAAATCTGGTCATGGAGGTCCAAAAAGCTCCTAAATTGAAAAACTGAGAGTTGAACTTCGTAAACGATTTCTGATATCAAGACGACATTTTCTAAAAAAACACAGAAAAGAAACCCCCCTAAAATCATATTTTTTATTCAACCATGATGAAAGAAGAAAATAAAACCACAGTGAAAAGTCTATAATGCCCCTATATCAGAATATGTAAAAAAAGTGCGAAATGAATTCACAAGAGGCTCAAATCACCAAGGATGAGGTTTTACCCAGAAACGACCATACACGCAAACGTAACTTACCTATTAGGACGTGCTACAATGGTCTATGACTTAAAAATACCACCGATGCAAAATCCAACCCCCCAACGGGCAAAAAGGCAAAAAATGAAACTTAGAATGAAAAATCGGAATCCAAAAATATAAAATGGAGTCAAATGACCGTTTGGCCCTTGGCCACACTTCATACAAGATTAATAAGACCCTATGAAAGAATGAGAATAGAATTCCCACACCCGATGCAACCATGGTGAAGAACTTGCGATTTTTCAAGATTTTCATAATATTTCGTGAAGTTAAAAAGTACATAGCATACAATATAATGGTCATTGGCCTCCGGTCTCATCTCATACATATCAAATACATTGTAAAGAGTGTACTCATGTACACACTACGTATATGGAATCAAATAATACATATTTTGATACATAAGGTTACAAAAAGGCATTTTATGCTAACACTTGCATAAAATGGAAACTTAAAAACTATAAGCCATCCAAGGAGCAATGAGCACCACGAACCAAGTCTTCATACCTGAAAAATGTCCCCACTACGTGAGTGAGTAACATAAAGCTACTCGTAGGAAATGAGCAAGCATCGACCTAGCATTTTACAATTTTATCACCTTAAAGTGAAACATATTAAAGGGGATCATGCCACCTAACATCTATGTCCAAGTGAAACTCGGGGAGCATCCTAAGCTACCTTAGAGTCTAAGCAACAAGAATCATGATATACATACGTGTATGAAACGAATCATGGTTGGGATAATCCAAAGAACTGGAATGCTTGAGCATAGATTAACATGAATTGCATTTTCAATACAACTGAACTAGGTCTAGAGTAATCCATACAACATGACAAAAGTACATTTGAATATAAGTTAACAAGAATCACATTCTCCATGCAATTCAACAACAAAAGAGCATGTTGTACAATGCAACAAGGAATAAGTTCTCAAAGCCATCAACTTATAATCTAAAGCACAAAATAACAGTAGTGGTTCATGCCACCTAACGTCTAAGTTCTAAATGAATCAATAGGATCAATCTTAAGCTTTGTTAGAACGTCAAAACATAATTTTCAATATCGATACAATTAAACCAACATTGGAACTTCCAATACAATGCATAAAGCACAATTTCGCAAAGTTAACATCATGTAACTTAAAATGGAACGACAAATAAGGAACAACAAGTTACAACATCATCTAGTTATCAACTTGAAAATGAAATGCGAAATCAAACAAAGTGGATATTCGGACGTCACGCCGGATCAGACCGACAACATAGTTACTTTAGGGTTACTAGCCCATGGGTAACCTCCCTATGTGCGCACTAGACTATATAGAGGGACTATCCCCCGTACTAAAACCACGTCCTAGCCATAGTCAAACAACGACATCCCCAAGTTTCCAAAATCAACAAGTTGTGCAACAACGCATATATCAATAGGAATATGCAAGATAATCAACTATTTACCAAGCACAACCAAATTTAGAAACCTATACAATACATGCTTTAATCCACAACTAATATGATATGATGAATGTCGAATCTTCAGTGTGCGATTCGTTACACGCTATGCATGAAAGATGTAAAATACGAAGTGTGCAAATCATTACACAAGGAAACAATATATTCAATAAGGAAAACATATTCTCATGAGTATAAACATAGCAACTATGTTATCCAATGCTCAAAACATAACCAAATGAATATACAACAAGTCCATGTCCAGGATTTTGATATAGAAACGACTTTCAAACACAATTAAATCCATGGCTCAATTAGATAGAATTTAATTAAATAAAAATAATTAAATTCCCTAGATTCTCATTCAATTCCAAATAACCTCAAATTAATACATATTAAAGAACATGGCATGGTCATCACCTATATCCATTCTAAAACTCAATTAGGTTATTGGAATAACAAAGTAGAACTCTAATTAAATCATGCTAACTTAATTACCAAGGTTCTAAAGTAACTTCAAATGGTCCACAATTAATATATATTAGTAAACAAGTCATGGCCAATACAAATATCAAGTTAAAATCTTAATTAAGCTAATGGGACCACAAAATAGATTTTAATTAAATCTTTTAATTAAAATCTCTAGATTTTCAAACTTAACCAAATGTTCTCAATTTAACATATCTTAGAGAACATGCCAAGAACTAATGTAATATCACATTACTAGTTTATTTCATTCAATTTACGACTATGTGAATTAAACTTTCATTAAAGTTAAATATAAAATAAAAGTTGCAATTCTCATGCAATTAATCCCAATTTAATATATGTGAACAACTATACCAAATCCTAATTTTCTAGCATGCCACAATTCAATTCCAAGTTGTATATCACCATGAGGATTAAATCTTAAATAAGGAAATTAATGAAATGAAAGGTTTCAAAACCTAACCGAATATTCTAAATCAAATATATGTGAAGCTATATGGCATGTAAGTCAAGAATATCAAGTCGAAATTTAAATAGAGTGAATAGTGCACTCGGGGCAAATTAATTAATAATTACTAATTTTCAAAACACCTCCAATTACTTTCAAATTCAACTATGTTAAAGAGCATGCTAAGGCCTAATATAATATGCTAACACATATTAATTTCAAGCTAGTTAAGGCCACATGATTTAATATTTTATTCTAGTAAAATATTAAATAAAATCTTTGTTACTTGTCCAATTTCTCTCAATTTAATATATGTTAATCAACATACCAAGGGGTAATATTCTATCATGCCACATGTTTAAACAAGGCTATAGGCAACCGAGAAAATCAAATCACATGCTAGAAAATAAACAATTAAAATCTCTAGATTTAATATCCAAGCATGTAAACAAGTAATATATACATCACAAGCATGCTATATAATAAGAAAGCAACCTAGAACACTCCCTACCTCAATTTGAGATGAAAATCTCAAAAGTCCACCGAAAAAAAAGTGTTCCGAATCCGCCGAAACTCCTAGGTTTTGTCGGAGACAACACGATCTACATGAATCCGAAGGAAGCCCCATGAAAATCACAACTTGACTTCAAAACCAAACTTAAAATTTGGTCAGAAAATGGGTTTTCAATAAGGAGGAAAGAAGCGCGTAGTCAATACGAACACAAAACGCAAAGGCACTTCAACTTTTTAACAAATGAATGAAGTTTAAAAGGGGAGAGAGGTGGTGGCAGCCTCCCTTGGGCTGCCATGGGAGCTCTGGTCGTGCAAAGTGAGTGGGGAAGATGAAAATCAAAATATCTCATCCCCCTTTTATAGGAAAATCCAAAAAGTGCCCCGAAAGGGCCCCGCCGAGTCTGGAAAAGTGAAATTTGAGCAAACATGCTCAAATGACAAAACTTTGTGAACAAAAAAGATTCAAAATGAGAAAATATGAACAACGGAAGAAACGACGCCAAAAACTGAGTTCCGAGCAGAAAGTTATGCCCCGAACAAGTTCGGTAGCAACTGGGTCTAGAAACTCTGAAACTGGAGAAAAACGACCAGAAGGAAAATTTATGAATTTACGAGTCAACAAAAAGTGAAAATGAATCCCGTACAAGGATCCAGGCTCCAGACGAGATATTTTGCAATAACTTTCGTTAATTGCACAATGGCCCATACAAAAAGGGTTAACTGTGAAACTGCCCCAGAATGAAAATATCTTCCAAAAGATATTTTCTTAAATGCCCCTGAAATAAAACATCTTCAAAAGATATCTATGAAAAGCACCCCAAGAAAAGAAAATAATTCCAAAGAATTGTGCATCCACGCCCCTATGAACACCAGGAGCAACCAGAGTACTTTCTTACAAAAGTGAAGATACATATTTCAAGGAAACCACTCAAGATGAAGGCACGTGAAGTCAAAAACCAACTCTGAGCATGAGAAGTGAGGCTGTGCCAACAATGTGACAAACGGGGAAAAGACAGAATAGGGAAAAAGACGAAACAGGGAAAAGGACGAAAGACGCATAGTGTCCGAAAAGTGAAAATGCGAAAATGACTCGGTCCTCAAAGGAAGTTGTCAATTCGCATGAAAGAGTCTCAGAAACCAATTCCGAGCACTCGAGATGACACTAAGCGACACGAAACAGAGCTCAGAAAAGAAAATTAAACGAAAAAAATTCATTCGTAAAATTTCAAGAAAAGGGAAAGGGAGGCAAATGACCAGGTCGTTACAATTAGTGTCTTAGTACTCATGGATTTAATCATAGAAAATTACAAAGCAGTGCAGGCTGTTAACGAGTGGAAGGGGTTTAATTGCCTAATTTAATTTTAGCAATTTAACGGATTATATATATATTCATAAATCTTATTTTAGTTGCATGCTAAAGTCATTTATATATCATGTTTGATCTATGCATACTTTGGATGTTATTTGTTGAAAATATTAATTTTGTACTGCAATGCACGGACTTAAGCTTGGAGTTTTAATTGTTGTAATATTAAGCATTACACTGCAATTATTTGGATTAGTGGATTTAAATTGCGGAACTAGTACTTGGGTTCTATCGATCTAATTGGATTTCAGACTGGAATTAATTGAAGAATTATACATATATATTTTCTGTCAATTAACTAAATGAATACTGGATTTTAACTTGATGATTTATTAAACTTTGTCTCGTTAGTACATGGATGGATGTTGGATTGTTAGTTGATGAACTGTTTAAATTCTGTATTATCTACTATATGGATTATGTGGATTTTATTTGATGAACTGCTCAAAATGTTGCATCATTACGGATCATTTGCATGGTATACACCAGTATGGGACGGTGGGATACGGAGGGACGGATTAGATCAAAACGCTAATCCCTACCCATTCATACATACAGAATGGATTAACTAAAACAGTTAAAATCCTACATGGTTTTATGTCCTGTCAACTAAAATGGTTGAACGACATACTGGATGGTTGTTTATATTTTCTGTTAATAGGAAGGGTAGGGATTTAATTAAAACACTTAAATCCTAATTTTATGTCATGTCATGGCAACGAACTGTTGAGCAGCACTGCATTGGTTTGGATGGGAATTTATATATATAAATTATGGTATCGCGATCTGAGCTTGAGTCTCATAGTCGACAGTTAGGGAGCGTAAATGCAGTAGGATGCGTAGCTAGCTATGTTGGTTGAGGTATACCCTGTTTGGCTTAGGTAGTCATACCCACTCAGGTGCATTCTCAGCATAGTCTAGTGAGAGTCATGTAGTGTGGATATATATATTTATCTATTACGGACTATATAGATATGGTTGAGACGTCTAAGATGTATCTGCGTATCGGGTCTCTGTTTGGATTGTAGTTAGGATAGAACTTATTCGTGGGCCTGACCCACTATTATTTTTCAGGTAACGGACGGTTCCAAGTCTTAGATCTTGTTTGTGATGAACAGAGACGGCTTCTCATTCTTCCGACGACGTAGGAGCTTATTCGTGATTTAGCAGTGGAGTTCTTCAGTTGATGATTTCAGTGTTGGAGTTTTTAGGGGTCCACTAGATGGATTCCCGAGTTGTATTAGAAATGGAGAATTTGGATGTATAAGAATAATTCTTTATTAATTTAATTTTATTCTGAGGTTTCAATATTTGGATTATCATTCTAGTTTCTTTTCAGCAAATTTTTATTTATTCATGTTTCCTTAATTGTATTCTGTGTTCATTTATTGCTAATTGTTTTGATATCCTCGAGTAATCGGGCGTGGGCCTGGCCAACCCGCATCCGGAAATCCGGTGGTATCACAGATGTGTGGTTGGATAAATATTTTGGAAGCAAGTTTTCCTACACAATGTCTAAAACGTCTGATCATTATGGGGTGATGGTGCAGGTTTCAAAGGATTTTGTTTCAGGTCCAAAGCCATTTAAGATGCTTAAAGTCTGGTGTGATAAGAGGGAGGTTCTTCCTCTGGTACAACAGGCTTGGGATATTAATGTAAAAGGTATTCCAATGCATAGATTATTACTTAAACTCAGGAATGTGAAAAAGGATGTCAAACAATGGAATAAGAACGTGTTTGGAGATGTGGGAGAGAAGATAATTCAGATGACACTGAAATTAGAAACAATTCAAGGGAGTTTGTTACAAAATCCCACTGATGCAATGCTTGATGAAGAACAAACTATTAGAGATGAATATGAGTCTGCAATGGCTGATCAAGAAATAATGATGGCTCAAAAATCCATATTGTTTTGGCTGTGGGATAATGATAAATGCACTGCGTACTTTCATAAAAAATTAAAGCAACACAGAAACTTCAATGCTATTACAAAAATTGAGAATGCAGAGGGGGTTGTTTTAACTGATCCTGCAACTATTAGTAGCTGGTTTGTGGAGTATTATCAGAAACTTTTCTCAAAGAGTTCTTCTGAGGTGGTGTGTGATTTTGTTCCTAGGCATACTCTAGATGAAATAGAGAATGATATGTTAGAAGGCCAGTTACCTATGAAGAAATCAAGGGAATGGTGATGAATTTCAAACCTGATAAGGCACCAGGGCCGGATGGATTTCCTGCAAGATTTTACCAAACTTTTTGGTTTATAATTGATAAGGAAGTAATAGCTGCAGTCCAACACTTTTTCATTTTAAAAAATATGCCAATAGGGGTTAGTTGCTCTTTTATTACTTTGATTCCAAAAGTGGGTGATGCTACAAAGCTGAGGGACTTTAGACCAATTGCTCTATGTGTAATATCCCTAATTTAACAAGGATAGTTCTGGAATTTATTTAATTATTTAAATTGTGTTTTTATTTATTTAGTTGTGAATTTGTTGATTAAGTGTAAATTTATTTGTTTTTATTTATTTAGTGGTGGTTTTGTGAATTAATTAATTAATTATTAAATTGTATTTTATTTTCCTGTTTTTCGTTAATTGAACTTAGGGTTTTGTTTTATTTTTTCTTTAGCCGACTTAGTTTCCTGTATAGTATTAGGACTAGAATTAGGGTAACCTTAATCCTATAAATATATACATTAAGGTTCTACCTAGGGTTTTAGAACATAAACACGTCTGTGGAGGCAGAAAGAGAGAACAGAGGAAGGTTTACAGTAGTCGGAGTTCGCCGGAGAATTTAGGAAGCAACGGTGCAAGGTTTCAAACTGAGACCTAAAGGCAAGTTCTTATCCTAACTCATTCCCTTTGCCTCGTGTTCTTTGCATGTCTAACATAACTCCAGGGAACCATTAAAGATTCAAAATTAAACTGGAACCATTAAAGATTAAAATTAAACTGGATTTTTTTTTTTTTTTTATCTCTGTTGATTTAAAACTGATTGTAGTTGTAACGTTGTGTACTACTTGTTTTAATGCTTCCTTGCGTATCTTGTGTTTTAAATTCATGTAAATTGGTGTATGTAGAGTTTATTAGATCTAAAACACATTGGAATTATTAAAAATTAATCTGTCTCGCATGGTGAATTTACTTAAAACAGTGATGTTCCTGATTTCTTAACTTGCTCTTCTTGAAATCTTCTTGCATTAATCCATGTTTTAATCGATGACGGAAGTTGGAAAATGAATATAATGGATTTTGGAACATGTTAAAACTTAGTTTAAATATCTAAGAACCCTAGGATAGAAAGACAGTTCATCAGAAACACGCCGGACGTGAAAGAGATGAAGAAAGAGAAGAGACGACTTAAGATTTAATAGAGCAGGCTCTTCCGGACAAAGAGCAGGCTCTACTTTTAAGTAGAGCCGGCTCTAGGGGTCTTAGAGCAGGCTCTTCTTCTAGTAGAGCCGGCTCCAAGATGGGAAGAGCAGGCTCTTCCATCGGGTGTGCGTTTTTTAATTTTTCTGCGACTGTATGGGCTACAGAACTTGGATTTTGGAATTTTCAGTTTCAATTGAAAGCTATACTGAGGTGTTTAAAGGTGGTCTAAGCTTGATTAAAATCCTTGAGAGAAGATTTATGCAAAATAAAACAACTTTGTTTTAATGCGACAGTGGACAATGCTTAATTAATCAATTTATTGTGTTTTTGTTATGAAAGGATGTAGAATTGCTTAACACTTAGAATAGCAGTTCTTAGCAATAAAATTCTCAATTAAACCTATTCTAATGTTATAAAATGAGCGTGTGGATTTAAATGGTTTAGTATGCTTATTTGGCCCTAAGTTGGTTTACAGTTTGGATGGGAGGAACTGCAAGATGTTTAAACTTTGGTATTAAAATTCTTAGTGATGATTTGCAGTTAGTCACGTTCCAGAATTACTAAAAATAAACCTGTGAACATTTATATTCTGTTATGGTTGATTAGAATTAATTGGTTTACATGTATAACCTGTAGTATCAATTAATGGACATTTCAGAGTAGTATGGATTAAGCTTGTTAATTTACAATTATTTTATCATGCTTAATATGGAACAATTAATATTTGTACTTAATGTTTTATTGTCAATTGTGGAATGTATGGATTGGTTGATAGTTATATTTTTATTTATTCTATTAACTGCCGGATGGATTAAATTGTATGCACCGGTATGGGACGGTGACATATTAGGTTTGGATTGGCTCAAAATTGTTATATCCTATCTATACGGAATAAGGGAATGGATTAAAAATAAATCCTACTTATATTTAGGCTAAGTCAAAGAAGCTGCATAAGCTGAATGACTAGCTGAATTACTGGTTATCTATGTTAAGTCTGTGTAGTTGAATAAGCTGAACGACTTACTAGATTTATTATGGATGGTTATGAACGGATTTTAAATATATTATTATGGTACCGTGACATGAGCTTGAGTCTCAGTGTCGACGGTTAGGGAGCATATATGCAGTAGGATGCGTAACTGGCTATGCTGGTTGTGGTGTACCCTGTTAGGCTTAGGTAGTCATGCCCACTCAGGTGCGTTTTGCATATTGCCTTCTACTCAGGTTGAGACCCATTTCATAGTCCAGTGAGAGTCCATAGTGTGGATATATATATATATATATATATATATATATACACGACTTATATAGTTATTGTTGAGTTGGTTAGAGTGTATATGCGTATCGAGTCTCTGCTTTGATTGTAGTAGGTTAGAACTTGTTCGTGGGCCTGACCCGCTCCTATTTTCAGGTGTACGTCAGTTCTAGGCTTGAGTTTGTTCGTGCTGGGCAGAGACGATCTTCCATTCTACCGACGATGTAGGACTTCCTTCCAGATATTTGATTTGGATTTTATCTTCAGTTTACTTTCATTTCAGTTTGTTTTTAGGGGTCCACCAGAGATGAATTCCCGAGTTGTTAACTTATGGAGGTTTTAGATAATTGGGATTTAAGTATATTTAGTATTAAAGGTTTTTATATTTAGTTTTCTTTCAGCTTAAACTATTGTTTCTTAAATTCATTTTGTATTCCGTGTTCGTTATAATATATTAATTGTTTGATATTTTCCTTGGGTTTGGGCCTGGGCCTAATCAACCCGTGTCTCGGATTCGATGAGTATCACACTATGCAATTTGGTTTACAAGATTATCACTAAAATCATAGCAAATAGGTTAGCTCTGGTTCTTCCAAATTTGGTTGGGTTGGAACAAAGTGCTTTCGTGAAAGGTAGAAGAATTCAGGAAGCAATAATTATAGCACATGAATTGGTAAGGGACTTCAACAAGATTAGACATCCAGTTATGGCTTTAAAATTTAATATCAAAAAAGCCTATGATTCAGTTTCTTGGGAAGGTTTGATGACAGCTTTAAAGAAATTTGGTTTCAGAGACAGTTGGATTGAGTTGATTGCTTCCATATTTCAGTCTTCTAGGTATTCAATCCTGTTAAATGGGTCTCTTGCTGGCTTTTTTCATCCAAAAAGAGGGCTGAGACAAGGCTGCCCTTTATCTCCTCTCTTATTTACCTTGATTACTGAATTTTTCTCTACTTTAGTTGTTGATGCTGTGCAGAGGAAGGAGTTGGCAGTGTTGAAATCTGTGGAAAAATTTCAAGAACCTCTTACTCACATATTTTTTGTAGACGATTTAATGTTGGCCTGTAAGGCTTCTGTTCATAATGCAGCCGTTATTACTGATATTTTCAGACGACTTGAAAAGATTACAGGTTTATAAATCAATCAGGGAAAAAGTAAAGTCCTCTTCTCAAGAGCAGTGAGAAGAAAACAAGTTTTATTACAGGTTCTGAAGTGTACAGAAGATACTTTTCCAATTAAATACTTGGGGTTGCCTTTATGTCCAACTGGGTTAAAGAGAACTCATTGTAAGGAGCTGTTGGCCAAAGTTGTTAATAAGATAATGTGCTGGAACACAAAGTTACTGTCTTTAGCAGGTAGGTTGGAATTAATTAGAGTTGTGGTTATGCCTATCTTTCAGTACTGGTGTAGCATATATGACATCCCTGTGACAATCATCAATCAAATTCAAAATAAATGCAGAGACTTTCTTTGGGGAAGTAAAGAAGATGCATTTATTAAACTGGGATAAAGTGACTCAACCAAAATCTGAAGGAGGGTTGGGGATTAGAAAACTTTCTGATCTCCAATTAGCATCTCGATGTGTGTTAGCTTGAAAATTTTTAACAAGCAAGGATAGATTGTGGATTTCATGGTATAAGTTCAAGTACACTCAACACTCTAATTATTGGAATGTAGTGGTAAAGCAAACCAGTTCTCCTATTTGGAAATCTTTAGTGGCAGTGAGAGATGTGATGCAACAACATGTTCAATTCAAGATTGGGGATGGACAACATACACTGTTATTTAAGGATCCCTGGTGTAATGGTCAACTGTTTAGTGGTGTGTTTGGTCATAGAGTGGTTCGGAGCCTACAACTACACAGAGATGCTACTGTTAGTTCTTTGATTCAGAATGAGGTTTGGTTTTACCACATTTTACAAAGTGAGTTTTTAACTCCAGTTAGATTGTTTCTGCAGAATATAGTGATTAATAGAGTGGAGGATAAACTGTTGTGGGATGAGGGACGTTTCTCATTCAAAACAGCATGGAATGGTATTAGGACAGCTACTACTGAAGTTTCTTGGTACAAAGTATGTTGGGGTAAGGCACGTCCTAGATGGTCTATCATAGCAGTGTTGGTTCTCCTTGATCGGTTGCCTTCTATGGCAAATTTGCAGAAAAGGAAGGTTGTTCTAGTAGCAAGGTGCACACTGTATCAACAGAATATTGATACTACTGACCATGTCTTTGTCTTCTGTCCATTTTCACAGGGGGTTTGGAGGTGGTTAGGGGGTGTCTTAGGGTGGGAGCTGCAGCAGTTGCAGGAGCTTACTTCAGTGTGGGATCTTTTTATTTGGTTGGACAATCAGAATTCCAAAAGACTTCAAAGTCTTTTTGCTGCAGGGGTATGGTTTATTTGGAGAGAGAGAAATAATAGGCTTCATGGTAATATTTCTTTACTTCAGGAGGTAGTGGCTCATTCTACCCTCATGGAAGTTTGTGATGTTCAAAAGGTTGCTCTTAATGATATCCTTGCTTAGGGTTGAGATTTATTTTTTGTTTTTGTATTGGAAATGGGCTTATTCAATAGGCCTTGTTTTTAGTATTGTTTTTATTTTCTTTCTCTGATGGTATGCCTTCTGTGCTCCTGTATTTATTTTGATTTTTTGAGCTCAATACATCACCAATTATGAAAAAAAAAAAATTTTGCAAGTTTAACTTTGAGCTTAATGTGATTTATATTCTAGTTTATTAATTAAAAAATATATATTAAATTAAACTTGAACACTTCTAAATAGTTTAAGCTAAATTAGAAAGCCAAATGCAAATCTAGTTGTGCTGATGTCTATGTAAAAATGTTAAGATATTTGTTTCTTTCTTTTCAAATCACTACTAGCATGTGGTTATTTCAACAATTAATTTCGAATAAAATAAAAATAACATAAACATATCTTTGAATATAACAATGTTAATTGTGGACTAAGATCCTCTACTGTAAACGGGTCGTGCTGTACCCATGCTGTAGTGAAAAAATGAAATTTTTTAAATTGGTACGTTAAAAAAAAAAATAGAAAGAAAAAAAAAAAAAAATATATATATATATATATATATATATTACGAATAAAATAAAAATAACATAAACATATCTTTGAATATAACAATGTTAATTGTGGACTAAGATCCTCTACTGTAAACGGGTCGTGCTGTACCCATGCTGTAGTGAAAAAATGAACTTTTTTTAAATTGGTACGTTAAAAAAAATAAAATAGAAAGAAAAAATATATATATATATATATCCTCTTCTGCTTTAGCGCCTCCCTACCAAAAAAAAAATAAAAAAAGAAAAACAAAATATCCTCTTTTGCTTCAGCGCATCCCTCCCTCGTCACCGTCCAGTACGCCATCTCCCTCTTTTGTCACAGTGTACCTCAAAATAGCAAAGTTGTACTAGGTTGTTCAGGCATCACCTAAAAAATAAAATAGAAAGAAAAAAAGGAAAATAAAATATTCTCAACACTTTTTTTTTTTTTTTTTTTTTTTTTTTTTTTTTCTTGTTCTTCATATTTCTCAATATCTTTAATATTTTTCTCAACTTATTTAATTTTGTTCTCAACATTTTTTAATTTTTTTATCAACACATTTTAATCTTATTCTCAATACTTTTAATCACACTTTTTATTTTATTTTTCAACACCTTAAATCTTATCCTCAACAATTTTTAATCTTTTTCTCAACACATTTAATATTGTTATCAATACATATAATCTTGTTCTTAACACTTTTTAACCTTATTTTCATAAGTGCTGAGATAAATATTAAAAGGTATTGAGGTAATAATTAAAATGTGTTGAGTTAGAGATTAAAGGTGTTGAAAACAAGATTAAATGATGTTGAGAAAAGGATTAAAAAGTGTTGAAAACAAGATTAAATAGTGTTAAGAAAAAGATTAAAAAGTGTTGCGAATAAGATTAAATGTATTGATAATAACATTAAATGTGTTGAGAAAAAGATTAAAAATTGTTGCGGATAAGATTTAAGGTGTTGAGAAAAATATTAAAAAGTGTTGAAAACAAGATTAAAAGGTGTTGATAAAAAGATTAAAAAGTATTGAGAACAAAATTAAATAAGTTGAGAAAAAGATTAAAGGTGTTAAAAAAAAAAAAGGGTTTTGATAGCAAGATTGAAGGTTTCAAAAAAAAAAAAAAAGATTAAAAAGTGTTGAGAGCAAGATTTAAAGTGTTGAGAAAAAAATTATTACTAAAGGTGTTGATAAAAAAATTAAAAAGTATTGAGAATAAAATTTAAGGTGTTAATAAAAAGATTAAAAAGTATTGAGAACAAGATTTAAGTTATTGATGAAAAGATAAAAAATGTGTTGAGGACAAGATTTAAGGTGTTGATAAAAAGATTAAAAAGTGTTGAGAACAAAATTAAAGGTATTAAGAAAAAGATTAAAAAGTTTAGAGAACAAGATTTAAGGTGTTGAGAAAAAGATTATTATTATTTCATGTTGTAATCAAGATAATATTGGGTTTGTTAATCAAAAAAAAGAAGGAAATCATTATTAGAACCACCCTTTTTTGTAATTGAAGAGTTGTACATTTTTCAATAATTGCCTTGTATTTTGAAGCTTTGCATTATATATAATCTTTAACCAGCCTTTCTATAAAAAGTGTTGAGAACAAGATTAAATATATTGAGGTAAAGATTAAAAATGTTGAGATAAAAATTAAAAGGTATTGAGTTAATGATTAAAAGGTGTTGAGTTACAGATTAAAAGTGTTGAAAACACGATTAAATGGTGTTGAGAATAAGATTAAAAGTGTTGAAAAAAAAAATTAAAAAATGTTGCAAGGTACTGAGGTAAAAATTAAAAGGTATTGAGGTAAAGATTAAAAGTTTTAAGATAAATATTAAAGGTATTGAGGTAATGATTAATATGTGTTGAGCTAGATATTAAATGTAATACCCCTAATTTTAAAAGGATAGTCTCGGTATTTTTAATATTTATTGTATTGCATTTTTCTTTATTTTATTGTCTTAAATCGCATTTTTATTTGTTTTATTGTTTTTCATTTGTTTAAATTGGTTGTATGTGCATTATTTGGTTTAATTAATTGTTTAATTTTGTTTATTTATTTGTTTAATCAGTCATGTTACTTAATATGTTTTTGGTAACTGTTTATATAAATTTATTTAATTGTGTTTATTTAATTGTTTAATCAATTTTATTTAATGGACATTTAAATTTAAGGGAATTTAGTTTTCTATTCTTTACGTGAATTTAGGGTGGCCGACGTAGGTATTTATCTTAGGTCGGTTTATGGGCCGAGATAGGCTCTGGCTTTAAGGTTACATGGATTAGGGTTTAATCACTAAGCCTATAAGTATGTGTGTCACGGTGGTTTAGGGTTTGAAAATAATTAAACGTAATTTCTGTAAAAACAACAGAGACCGTAGGATACAGAGGGAGAATAGAGAGAGATAGGAGAGGAAGGATAGGTGGAAGCAAGGTAGAAGGAACGTAAGTTTGTGGAACAGCAGTGGGGAATTGAACGGGCAATACAGAACTGGGAATTTAGAGTTTCAAGTTTGAAACTCAAAGGCAAGTTCTTATCTTCCTCATTCCCTTTGATTTGTGTTCTGTGCACCTGGACAGTCTCTAGGAGATTAATTGGCCTTAAACTGAACCATGCATGTTTTATGTATGTTTTACTTGATCGATTTATCTGTGAGTTTTTATTTACCAAATAATTATAGCATGTATGTTTTCCTTGTCTCTGTTTTGGCATGAAACGTTCTACGGTTTTACTTTTGGTTTTGAACCCTACTGCGATGAACCAAGATTTGACTGGATATTAGATGTAATTTAAGTCCTTTAAATTCAAATTTAGAGGAAGAACAAATGAGTTGGAAGGGAACTATTGTCGTAAATCCGTTTCAGTTTGGTTTTAAAGTTTATGCAGTTCAGTAGCCATTTTAATTCAAATGTAATCCTGGTAATTGATTCTAGTTACTGTAATTAAATTAATAGGAAGCTACTGGGTGTTAATTAAACTTCTAAAATTAGTTTTAGAGACCAATAGTGGGTTAGGACTGGATCGGAGATGGAGAAGATGAGCTGAAACGGAGCAGAGACAGAACGGGAGGCTCTCAAGAGGGAGAGAGCCGGCTCTGGAAAGCAAAAGCCGGCTCTCCTTCAACAAGAGCCGGCTCCAAGGGAATGTGGAGCCGGCTCCAAGTAAGAAAGAGCTTGCTTTTTCTTTTTAGAGCAGGCTCCAACCTTTTGTGAATTTTGGAATTTGTTTTTACGGCACTTTTTAATACTTTTGTCACTGTTTGGGCATTCTGTGTCATTAATCAGTTTTAAAATTTTAATTAGGTGTTTAAATAATAATTTTAACATCTAACTAAGGTCTTGAATTACATAAATTTACCCCTGAGTTTTAAATAGAATTAATAGTACGCTATTTGATAACTTTGCGTACAGTTAACGGCTGAAAGGGGATTTGTTGATTAATTTTAATCTGACAGTTTAGGGTGCTATAAAATGATTTTAAATTTATTTTAGATGCACGATGAAGTCTTTTAAAGTAATATATTGGACTTGTGGCATAGTGGAGGCTCTGTGCTAAAGGATACAATAAAATATAAGTATATGACTTAGTACTCTGTTACCGGATGGAGGGAACTAGATCGCTTAGTTTAATTTAGCAATTTATTGGACTATAATATTATTATAGAACTAATTTTAAATATATGATAGGGTCACTATTTTATTAAATTTGACTATGCATGTGTTGGATGTTAATTGTTAGAATAGTTTATTCTTTGATGCAATTACATGGATTACTACTGGATTTTATTTGCTGGATTGTTAAGATTCCTTCTACAATTATTGGATGGTGGTTTTTGGTCTGTAAATTATTGAATTGTTATATATGTTGTAATTTACATGGATATGGAGGATTGTATGTACCAGTATGGGACGGTGACATACTATGGACGGTTTAGCTCAAAACGCATAAACCTAACCTAACCTAATGGATTAATGGAATGGATTGAAAGATATCGAATCCTAATTGTGACTAAGTCAGATCAGCTATAACCAAGTTGGATAACTTCCTGGATTAACGGATGGTAGTTAAGTCATATCAATTGAATAAGTTGAGTGACTAACTAGTTGGTTATTGTATGTCAGTTTAATAAATAGTTGAATTGCATACCCTGCATTTGGACGGACTTTATATATATGTTTATGGTACCACAAGTTGAGCTTGAGTCTCAAACTCGTTGGTTAGGGTGCGTATATGCAGTGGATGCGTAGCTGGTTATAATAGGTTGAGGTGTACCCTGTTAGGTCTAGGTACTCATGCCCACCTCTGGGTGCGTATTCGCATGTTGCCTTCTATTCAGGTTGAGACCCCTATTATGGACTAGTGAATGTCCCTTAGTGTGGATATACTTATATGTAAGGACTAGATAGTTATTGCGAGGTGTCTACGGTGTATCTGCGTATCGGGTCACTGTATGGATTGCAGTTAGATTAGAACTTGCTCGTGGGTCTGACCCACTCCTTCATTATTCTTTTTAGGTACAGGACGGTTCCAGCCTTAGAGCTTGATCGTGCTTGTCGAGGACAGTCTCACCTTCATCAGATCACGTAGGACATCTTTCGATATTTCTAGCATTATCTATTTTCAGTTTTCAGTTTCAGTTGAACTTTTGGTTATGGGTCCATCAGTGGATTCCCAAGTTGTAACCTTGAAGTTTTGGAGGATTGGAGTTTCAATTTTCAATTATACATGGAGGATTTTATAATTAATGTTTCTTTCAGTTTTATTCCATCTTTATTGTTTCATTTTTTTCATCTGTGTTCGCTTTAAAATACTTTAATTGTTTGATATTCCCTCGGGTTTGGGCCTGGCCCTGATCAACCCGTGTCTCGGATCAGAGGGGTATCACATTAAAGGTGTTGAAAACAAGATTAAATGGTGTTGAGAATAAGATTAAAAAGTGTTGATAATAAAATTAAAAGATGTTGAGAACAAGATTAAATGTATTGATAACAATATTAAATGTGTTGAGAAAAAGATTAAAAATTGTTGAGGACAAGATTTAAGGTGTTGAGAAAAATATTAAAAAGTGTTGAGAATAAGATTAAAAGTGTTGAAAATAAGATAAAAATGTGTTGATAAAAAGATTAAAAAGTGTTGATAACAAAATTAAATAAGTTGGGAAAAAGATTAAAGGTGTTGAGGAAAAAAAAAAAAAAAGTATTGAGAATAAGATTAAAGAGGTTGAGAATAAAATTAAAGGTGTTGAAAAAAAACAAAAAAAAAAAAGAAAAAGGTTTTGATAACAAGATTGAAGGTGTTGAGAAAAAAATATTAAAAAGTGTTGAAAACAAGATTAAAGATGTTGATAAAAAAGATTAAAAAGTGTTATCATTAAAAGGTGTAGAAAAAAGATAAAAAAAATTTGTTGAAGGGGGGTTGAGAAAAAATTTAAAGGTATTGATATCAAGATTAAATGATGTTGAGAATAAGATTAAATATATTGAGATAAAGACTAAAAGTGTTGAGATAAAAATTAAAAAGTATTGAGATAAAGATTAAAATGTGTTGAGTTACAGATTAAAGGTGTTGAAAACAAGATTAAATGGTGTTGAGAATAAGATTAAAGGCGTTGAGAAAAAAGATTAAAAAATGTTGAAAACAAGATTAAAGGTGTTGAGAAAAAAAGATTAAAAAGTGTTGAGAATAAGATTAAAGGTATTGAGAATAAAAAAAAAAAAAAAAATGTTGAGATTAAGATTAATGAGATTGAGATTAAGATTAAATGTGTTGAGACAAAAATGAAAAATGGTGTTGATAACAAGATTGAAGGTGTTGAGAAAAAAGATTAAAAAGTGTTGAGAACAAAATTAAAGGTGTTGAGAAAAAAGATAAAAAAGTGTTTAAAGGTAATTAAGGTAAAAATTAAAAGGTATTGAGGCAAAGATTAAAAGTGTTGAGATAAAGATTAAAAGGTATTGATTAAAAGGTGATGAGTTAGAGATTAAAGGTGGTGAAAATAAGATTAAATGGTGTTGAAAACAAGATTAAAGAGGTTTTGAATAAGATTAAAGGTGTTGAGAAAAAAGATTAAAAAGTGTTGAGAACAAAATTAAAGATGTTGAGAAAAAAGATTAAAAAATATTGAAAGGTAGTGAGGTAAAAATTAAAAGGTATCGAGGTAAAGATTAAAAATGTTGAGCTCAAAATTAAAAGGTATTGAGGTAATGATTAAAAGGTGTTGAGATAGAGATTAAAGGTGTTGAAAATAAGATTAAATGGTGTTGAGAATAAGATTAAAAAGTGTTGAAAACAAGATTAGAGGTGTTGATAACAAGATTAGAGGTGTTGATAACAAAATTAAAAGGTGTTGAGAACAAGATAAAAAAGTGTTGATAACAAAATTAAATGTATTGATAACAACATTAAATGTGTTGAGAAAAAAATTTAAAAATTGTTGAGGATAAGATTTAAGGTGTAGAGAAAAAGATTAAAAAGTGTTGAGAATAAAATAAAATAAGTTGAGAAAAATATTAAAGGTGTTGAGAAACAAAAAAAAAAAAAAAAAAAAAAAAAAAAAAACAAAACGTGTTGAGATTTTTTTTTTTTTCCTTTCTATTTTATTTTATTTTTTTCTTTCTATTTTTTATTTTTTTTAACATTGTTCCTTTTTCGGTGGGATTCTAAATTACCAATTTAAAAAAAATACATTTTTTCACTATAGCATAAATACAGCACGGCCCGTTTACAGTAGATGATCTTAGTCCGTTAAATGTGTTTATAATCATCCCAAACAAATCATCATTAAATGCTACAACCAAGCTTACATAGAGTAAGAAAATCAATATAATACATGTTGCGCATTTAGATATGACTAGGACACAACAAATACCATATTCAATATTTTATTTCTTTTAATTAATCATTTCCCTTATCAATTTGTCTTTAAAATAATCATTGTTCAGTAGTTGGAGTGTTAATCGGGGGTGTTGAGTGGGATGAACTAGATAGTAGATACAAACCTAACTTTTCACTTGTATTTGACAAAAGTGAATGGAAATTTTAATTAATTTTTTTCCTGTCCTAGGAGAAAGAAATAAATAGATACAGATCATGAGTATGCATAATAAATATATATATATATATATATATATATATGTTGTATATATACACAAAATATACAGAGAGGTTGGTCGTTGAAGAAGACAAAGTTAGGTAGGTATTTGGGGCATGTGTGCCTGATCGTAACACACGGCTTCTTGTCCGTACATGTTGCGATGGCTTTTCTCATTTCTGAGCAATTATTACGTGGATTTCTTCTATCTGCAATTGTATGGACCACGAACTTCCGAAAAAAAAACAAACAAATGGTATGGACCACGTAGTGAGGGCTTAGGCTTTGGGCTCGTTTAGTGGTCTCAAACAGACCAAGCCCAAGGTCGACCCTCGAGTTTGGGGGCTCAACGGCCTTTTCTGGATTTAACTTAATTTTAATTAAGTTCTTCTGAAATTTGTCATTGTTATGTAAACCTCCCTCTTGTTTGAAAAACCATGCTGACCCCTCCCCCTCCCCACCACCAATTTTTTTTTTTTTTTTTGTCCCGATAAATAAGAGGCTAATATTTTGAGGGATGCGTTGACCTGAAAATATGAATTCAGTAAACCTAAAAGCAAACTCAATTCACTAGAATCCGTTCATTGAAAGAACATAAAATAAATCAATTAAAGAAATATGAGAAGAAGAAGAAAGGAACTCAGAGAGAAAAATAATAATAGTAAATAAGAGAGAGAGATGCATTAACATTTTATTGACATGGGGTGATGCAATTTATGCAGATAAGGTTTTTAATGGTATTAGCGACATTAATGTGACCTGTCAAATTATAAAACTACAAAACTCTTGATATATTTCGAATTTTCTAAAAACTCAATGAGGAGTGTCGTCCAGAGAATATTGTTGATATAAAATACAGATTGACATTGACCATCTATAAAAATATTCTAAATCACTTGCATCTTTAAATAATTACTTATAAAAAATATTATAAATCACATACAATTTTAAAATATTACTTATTTCAGTGTATGCTTCCTCATAAATTATGAGACAATTGTGCCTATATCTTAGCTCACTAATCCCGAATGATAATATTTATTATTTAGCAAGTAATATTATATGTCTTTTAAAATTTTAAATTTATATGATTTTGGAAAATTCCACGCCAAATGCGTTGACCAAATTTGGATTCCAACGCTATTTCTAAATTTCTTGTTTGGACAACCAAGTACTTAATTGGTACAACCAGTACTAACCTCATTGAATATACACTACAAGAAATAATTTTTATCCACCGCTGTTAATTTATTTTTTTCGGGCGTTTAAGAACAAAATGCCAGCTATTGAAAATTTTACCGGCTCTATTTTATAAACCGCCGGAATAATTATTTCAGGCAGTGTTTTTTAAAACGCCGGAAATAGTTAATTATATCCGGTGGTTATACAAAATATGCCGGTAAAATTTAATTATAATTATTTAATTTATTATTATTTTTTCCTAAAAGCAGGTTTGGGTAGCTTATTGCTTCTACTCGCACATAAACGCTCTAATGTCTATGCTTCCATTCTACTCTCTCACTGACCCACGACTTCACGACTTGGTGGTGCCCTTGGTGTGGCGCAGGAAGGATCACGGCGGCGGTGGTTGATTGGTGGCATATTGGAGATCTGGACAGTGGTGGTTGTTGAGTGGGGCTACTATAACTTGTAAGAACTTTAAACCCTAATTTCCCCTTCTTCTCAAGAACTCCACCTATATCTCTCTTGTATTCTCAATGAATGAATCAGCTTCTATTTTTGTTAACCACCGGTAAAGGACTTGCCGGCGTTTTGGGAACCTTATAGCGGCGGTTTAGACTGCCGCTGAAATTGTTGCAGTGCGAAAGTTACATTTCAAATTAAACTGGTTTAAAATAGGGAATAGCCATGTTATTCAACGAAGTTTAGATTAGATGAACCGAGTCAAAAGTCAACGTTGAAAAAATAAAACATAACTAGCGTTTATATTGAAGTTCTTTGTATCTGTAGTTTGTGTAATTTTCAGATTGGAGAGTTATTTTTACAAGAATGGACAGAAGGCTCTTTGAGGCTGCTTGGACAGGAAATGTTGAATTCTTGCACAAATTGATGGAAGATGATCCGTGTTTGCTCAATGCTGTCGCGTTAGCTGGTGGAGAAACTCCGGTACATATTGCTTGTTTGGCTGGCCATTTTAGTTTTGTACAAGAGGTCATGAAATTGAGGCAAGAATTTGGTAGAGAACTGAACCAAGATGGTCTTAGCCTTCTGCATATTGCGTCGGCTTGTGGGCATGTAGAGATTGTGAAGGAGCTTGTGAAGATGGACAATACTATCTGCATACTCGAAGGAAGAGAAAGAAGAATTCCGCTTCACTATGCTGCAATCAAAGGCAGAGTTGTTGTCATGAGGGAATTGCTTTCAGCTAATGGAGATTCCATTGCAGGCGTGACAGCGCGAGGAGAGACTGCTCTGCACCTGGCGGTGAAGAACAACCAATTCGAAGCCTTGAGAGTGTTGGTGGAACATCTCAGGCTATTCAAGAAGGAGGGTGTCTTGAATATGAAGGATTGCCTAGGCAACACCATCTTGCACCTAGCAGTCTCATCAAAACAATACGAGGCAAGCATATATCGTCCCCTCCCATGTCTTTTCGTATTTTTTTATTTTTATTTTTTTTTATCATTTTGTTTGCTTTTCTATAGATGAATGATAAAAGAAATCATGAACAGGTGGTTGAGTTGGTGCTTGGCGAACATGTTGTGACTGGGGGGGTAGTGGAGGTGAATCCATCGAACGAGGGGGGTCTAACGCCTCTTGATGTTCTAGTATTATTTCAAAGTGAAGCTGGTGATAGAGAAATCGAAGTGATCCTTAGGCGAGCTGGAGCAATGACAGCCAAAGACCTTCACTCATTGCATGATCAGGCAGCATTCAACCGAAATCAGGATGCTGCAGCTAATCACAATCCATCAAACGATCAGTCAAGAACAGTGCAGCATCGATCACTCTCTACACAATTGCAAGAATTCTTCAAGTACGATGACATCAAAGAGTCACCTAGCAAAGTACGGAACACACTGCTCGTGATAGCTATACTTATCGCGACAGCAACTTATCAAGCTGTGCTTAGTCCTCCGGGTGGTGTTTGGCAGGATGACTCTGCAGGCTCTGGTAACAGCAAGCCACACACTGCTGGGCGGGCAGTGATGGGCGCGAAGAATTGGATCTCGTATGGCTTGTTCTTGCTGTTCAACTCGATTGGGTTTTTCACATCCCTTCACATGATCAATTTTCTCACCATGGGATTCCCTTTGAGATTGGAATTGCAGGTGTCGATCTTCGCGCTGATAGTGACTTATGATACTTGCATGACTGCAATTGCACCAAATAGCCGAATAAGTGTGTTCTTCACTGTGATTTCTGTAGTTATTCCACTTTTAGTACCATTTGTGACCACTGTGGTGAGAAACCATTCAAGGAGGCTACCAAATGCATTAACCTGCGTCAACCAAGCTACTGTTTGAAGTATATATTTGTTGGTCAGTTGGAAATATGTAACAACCGTTTATGTTCAAAAGATGTAATTTGAATCTTTTAGTTATTCATTTGGATTTCATTAGATGGTCCTGCATTGAATAATTTTCATTACTGCTGCCTGAGTGCCTGTGTTGATTGATCAACTCTGGCAGCAACAATTTGTGCTAGTAAGTCCAGAGATATATACAAATTAATGTTGTGCGATTGATAGATTCGATTTTTTATAAATTTTGTTGTCCGCGAGCACGATCAAACATGGTGGCAGCCTAGTGTTAGCCGGTTAATTGACCCCTGTGACACCTAGCACCATGCTTATATTTTGAACTTGTTGCCCAAAACAAATTCTAGTTACATCGAACCGAGCTTGTTGGCGTTTGAGTTTGTTCCTTCCGCTCTTTTAACCAATTTCCAACTTACACTTGAATTTTAAATTAAAAATGACAAGGAGAAAAATTAATTATAAATCCAACCCTTAAAACTTATTTACGAATACTTTGTTCATAACTTCGTGGGGATAATGAAAAACATAACTTTTCATTAGTAATAAATTAGTGCGGCAAAATTTAGTATTTTATGGCAGGGTTTTGGCTGAGTACGCGACTAAAAAAAACTTCATGGGAAATAGTCTTACATTTTTGCCAGAAAAATACTTTATGGCACTAAGTTTTGTTTTAATTTTTTGTTTTTGTTTTTGTTTATATATATATATATATATATATGTATGTATAATTTTTGGGATAAAAATAAATAGCATGTATACAAAAATATGCTAGTTATATCAAATATCAATTTTAACTCAAAGGGAATAACTAGCAGCAAAGACTTTCACCTTACATTTTGGAGGTCGGGAGTTTGAATTCTCTCTGGACTACCTCCAGAGTTTTTTTCGATAATTGCTCGATAAATGTGGAATAGGGAGATTGTATGTGTCCCGATGGTGAATTATGAGTGTTCTAAGAGATTCAACATCACCATCATCGACAAAAAAAAAAAAAAAAAAAAAAAAATCTTAAAATTCACAAATTATTAATGTAATAATATAAATAAATATACACATACAAAAAAAAATTGGATTTGTACGCAATTTTAAAACTAGAACAAAAATGAATATCAGTCTAGTAGTATTTGTCTCTCTCTCAAATTGGAAGGTCAGCGTTTCACCTTGAGAGGAGAAAGTATTTAAGTTTAATTTTGGTATTAAAGCATTTTTTGCAAAGAAAGAAAAAACATAAAAGTATTTTTTTAATCGATAAATAAAAAAGTATTGGGATTGGCTTGAACTTGACGCATTGGAACGCATTATTATATTACCTCAGATATCGGGTCGGGCTTAAGCCTTGTGGTTGTCCGGCGTGTGCCTATATGACCTAGCCTTTTTTTTGGGGCCGACTATATGATCTAGACCTAGCTCAAACCCAGATTGGCCCAAATTCGTGATTGCCCGTTAGGACTTGTTTCCTTGTCGAACAAATTGTGGAAGGAAAAATCTACGGCAACACATTCTTGAGTGAGAAATTCTAGAGAGAGAGAAGGGGGAGGGGGAAAATGAGCGGCACCTCCAGTCTGCTGCAACTATGGCAGATTCCATCGACCAAATTACTGTTCAGACGCTCCAAATTTCCCAAGGGTTCGTTCTCTCTCTATATAATATATATACCCTTTCTATATTGATGCATCTTTATATACTAGCCATGGTAAACTCTGCCAGACTGCTACGACTACTTATAGTAAAGACCCAGTTATCTTCTCTGTTATGTCATTTTAATTTTTCATTTTATATTTGGAGTTCTATATGGGTTTTCGTTTAATCATGTTCTTTTTGCAAAAATGCCTGTAAATTTGACACGTATGTATGTATATAAATATACATCATCTGCTCGCGTTGTTATATTGGGTCAAATTCATGTACATATTTCAATGCTCTGAGTGTCGTTTTGGATTTGAACACTCTTTTATGTTAAACGTGTATTAGTTATGCGTTTGCTTTAGGGAAATCCATTTTTTTTTTCCTGTATGGTTTTCGAAGTCGTGGTATTTTTGGATGTTTAGGAGTGCTTTTGCACCAGTAAGATTCAAACAATTGGAAGGGCCAATCTTTGGTTGGGTTCAGGTGAATCCCTACGTGGTCGTTTGAGTACTGGGAGCTGGTGTGTAGGTTAAAAAAAAGAAAAAAAAAAAAAAGGAAGATGGGTCGGGTGTAATTTCATCATAAATACTTTCTAGGGAAATGATGTGATCAGAAGTAAATATGGTTTTCAGAAATATGGTTGTGACAATAATTTGGCTTCTAGAGTCACTATTGGAAAGACATCCTGGTTTACCCATTATACTAGAATCATACTATATAGTTCTAGACGGATATAGGATCGTTTCTGGGAGAATTTTGGTGAAGTGACTATCATTTCAAAGATTCTTTTTTTGACTTGTTCAAAATCTCCAATGTTCATGGGCCACCAAATGTTGAATTTTATGGTTAGTTCAAGTACTTCTGATTTTCCTAATTCTAAGTGGAATTCTCAATTTTAGTACCTTATTAGATTGAGAGGTTAGGAAACTTGCTTCTTTCTTCATCCCATCTCTTTGTATGCTTCTTATTAAATCCTCTTTAGAAATATTAATTTACTCCCTTTTCTTGTTACTATAATATTGAAAAATGATCAGGTCCCCTTTCCTAAGAAAGAGTGAACACTAAGGCTTTGGTTTGGTCAATGACATTAATGAGTTGCTCGAAACTAGGAATTCGTTAAAATTTTTAAGCCTGGATTGTATGTTGCGTGCAGAAGGAACATTCAGTCATGCAACTAGCTTTTTATTTATTGTTTTATTTGTTATGACCTTTGGCAAAGATTATTTGCTTTAACAAAAGCTATTTGGGCTGCTCCATGGGACGTTAGTTCCCTCCTTAAACCCTCTTTTATATGTTTTATCTTTAATGCAAAAGCTAGATTATTGGTGGATTGTGGTTTGACAGCCATAATCTTTATTAATTGATTGGGAAGAACTTAAGGATTCTTTGAGAAGTGCAATCCGGTTAAGAGTATCCTGGTAGCAGGATTCTTTTCATCTTTCTTATGGGTTTCCATTGTTAAAGCTTTCAATGAATGTTATTAAGTGTTATCATGAGTTACTACAGGGCTATTATTATTATTGTTGTTCTTGTTGTAGTAGTAGTAGTAGTAGTGGTAGTGGTGGTGGTGGTGGTGGTAGCAGCAGCAGCAGCAGCATATATTTCTTTTAAGCCTTTCGGAAGTCTCCACTTATGGTGATAATTAACTATGACCTTACCTTTTTTATTTTTTATTTTTATCCTGGAAACTCACACGCCCACATTGCTTTTATAGAGACTTGAACCGTCAACCTTCTGCTTTGAAAGGCGAGGGAGGAAGCGCCACTTGGCTACAACCCTTGTTGGTGTTATGTACCTTACTTTAGATTGCTGTTGTATGTATATTTTTAGATGCAATTGGGAACACTACTATTTAGATTTGCTATTAAGGTGGATATTTAGCTGTTCTAGCCTTCTAGGCAGCCTAATTGAGGGCTCTTCTACGGGTATTAGTCATTTTTTAATTGAGGGTGATGTGGATGCAATAGTTGGTTTGGTGAGATCTTAGCTCGAGGCTCTTGCCATTATGATTGGTTTTTTTTTTTTTTTTTGATAAGTAATAATAAATTAAAAAAGGCGTTCAATAGAGGAACGCGTCCCGTAGACATAAAAGAACCCGGGGTCTAAGGCCCCAAAGAATCCAAAAAAGAAATTAAATCAACAGAAGAGGAACACGAATTTCTGTTCACATAAGTAAAAAGAGAACAAAGAATAAAAAGTTTTAGTGTCGCTGTAGGTGATTCCTTCCCTTTAAACATTCTAGTATTTCATTCTTTCCAAATGCACCAAATACAATGAGGAACAGATCTCCAATAAGCACGAACACTCCTACTCATACAACAACCTCTCCAAGCATGAATCAGCTCTTTAGTAGAGCGTGGCATTACCCAACACATGCCAAATAGGCCAAGAATGACATTCCAGTAATCGCGCGCTACAGAGCAATGCATTAGGAGATGATTGACTGACTCCCCATCCCGCTTACATATACAGCACCAGTTAACAATAAGATTTCCCCTTTTCCTCAGATTATTGATCGTCAAAATCTTTACCCCAAATAGCATTCCATACAAAAAATGCCACCCTAGTAGGAGCCATAGAACACCAAATAGTCTTCCATGGAAAATCATAGGATGCAAATTTAGACAGACATAAGAACAAAGATCTTACTGCAAAACGCCCGTGAGGGGAGGGAATCCAAATCAAATTGTCAAAACCCCTTCCAATTCCTTATTGCCGACACAATTGAGCCAAGAAAATGGTCACCTCTTCCAACTCCCAATCTTGAAATGAACGCCGAAAATGAACATTCCATGTAATCCCACTATTATCAAGTTGATAACAATTGGCTACTATGGCATGTTTATCAACTGCAATACCATATAATTTGGGAAATGTGCGACATAGAGGCTGGTTCCCACACCAAAGATCTTCCCAAAAACGAACGCAACTACCATCACGAACTCTGAATTTGATATGAGAGGATAAGGCATCCCATCCCTTCCGAATGGACTTCCAAGCCCTAACTCCTCCCGCAATAGAAACCGGACGTGTAGTCTATCCGCCAACATCTTCCCCATACTTGCAAGATACTAATCTGCGCTAAGGACGATGTCTTTCCTTCCTAAATCTCCACAACCACTTGCCCAGAAGTGGTTGATTAAAAGGAATCACTCGTCTAATACCAAGACCCCCCAATTTTTATAGGCTTGCATACTTGCTCCCATTTAACAAGATGATACTTGAACTCATCTCCCCTTCCTCCCCAAAGGAAATTTCTTTGAATTTGTTCAATTCTATCAGCAACGGAACATGGAATTTGGAACAAAGAAAGAAAATAAGTGGGAAGGCTTGATAAAGTGCTCTTGATAAGAGTGACTTTACCCCCCTTAGATAAATATTGCTTCTTCCAACCGGCCAACCTCTTTGCATACCTATCAAGCACAGAATCCCAACTCCCCACTAACCTGGAAGAAACCCCTAATGACAATCCCAAATAAGGGATAGGAAAGGAGCTCACCCTGTACCCAACAACTGCAGCTAAAGAAGAGATATCCTGTACATTCCCGACCGGGACAAGCACACTCTTGGCCACATTCACCTTTAACCCTGAAACTGCCTGAAAGAAAGCCAAGATGCATCTCAAATATCTAAGTTAAGACACATCTGCATCACATAAAACCAGAGTGTCATCTGCAAATAGTAGATGTGAAATCTCCACCTGATTGTCAGCATCCCTTCCCACCCGGAATCCCTTAATGAGACCAAGATTCTATGCCCTGTGCATGAGTCAGCTTAAGCCCTCCATAACATTAAGGAAGAGAAAAGATGACAATGGGTCATCTTATCTTATACCCTGAGAGCACCCGAAAAAACCAGTTGGAGAACCATTTACAAGAATTGAGAATTTAACAGACGAAAGACATGTCTCAATCCATGTCCTCCATCTACTTTGAAACCCCATTCTTTCAAGCATGTAAAGAAGAAAATTCCAGTTAACATGATCATAAGCTTTCTCGATATCAAGTTTGCATAGAACTTCAGGAACGCCACTCCGCAACCTTGAATCCACACATTCACCAGCAATAAGAACTGAATCAAGAATTTGTCGTCCTCCAACAAAGGCATTCTGAGAATCCGAAATAATTCCATCCATGACTTCTCTGATTCTATGAGCAAACACCTTAGCTATGAGTTTGTAAATACAACCCACTAAGCTAATAGGACGAAAGTCCTTACTATCTGAAGCATTGCCCTTCTTAGGGATAAGGGTAATAAATGATGCATTGAGCCATTTTTCAAAAACACCAGTTGAATGAAACTCGTGAAAGGTACTCATCACTTCATTTCTCACAACCGCCCAACTTTCCATCAAAAAACGCATAGTGAACCCGTCTGGCCCCGGGGCTTTATCCCCATTACAACTGGATAAGGCCTTAAGAACTTCTTCTTCAGTAAAAGAAAGCTCTAACCCATCTCTCTCCAACACAGAAATAGCCTCAAAAGGAAGACCATCAAGCTTGGGTCTCCAACCTAAAAGTTCTGTGTAAAGCTTTTGATAAAAAGAAACGATCCCGCTGCGTACCTCTTCCTCCCTCCACAACTCCACGCCTTCAACCCGTAGACGTCTTATATTATTGCTCCTTCTATGAGCATTAGCAAGTTTTTGGAAAAATTTTGTATTACGATCTCCCTCTTTTAACCAAAGAGCCTGGGATTTTTGTCGCCACGAAATCTCCTCCATACAAGCAATCTCAGCAAGAACTGCCTGACATGAAGCTCTCCTAGTAGAAAGAGACTCCACATTTCCACCCGCCTCCTCAAGCCGATCAATCTCAGAAAAATCAGCAAAGACTTTATTCTTCCTTCATTCAAGATTCCCAAAGACATCCTTATTCCACTGCTTAAGAGCGAGTTTGAGAGCTCTTAATTTTTGTGTTAAAATGAAGCTGGGCGCACCTGTAACGATTGCTCCCTCCTACCAAGAATGAACTGTCCCTTGGAAGTCCTCCACTCTCAACCACATATTCTCGAAACGGAATGGGGTTTTTCTAGAATACAAACCCCCATAATCCAAAACTAAAGGAACATGATCGGAGGTAACCCTTTCTAATACCGCCTGAACAACATCTGGGAATTTTTCTTCCCACTCCCTAGAGATCAAAAATCTGTCCAATCTTGATATAGTAACTGGGTTTCTACCATTAGACCAGGTATAGGTTGCACCTTCCATTGGTAGATCAATGAGAAGGTGCTCATCAATGAAGGCGGAAAACTGATCCATGTCTATGGACCTTCTTCCCCCAGTAGACCTCTCTGACGGGAACTTGACTGAATTAAAGTCCCCACCAAACACCAAGGTAAAGAGCACAGATCATGAACGTGGCTTAGTTCCTCCCATATAATAGGTCTCTCAGCATCAACGACCGGTCCATAAACCCAGGAAAAAACCCATCTGAAATTATCTTCTTCCATCTTAAACTCACAAGAAATAGAAAAACTTCCCTTCCACACATTCAATCTGGACAACCACCTACTGTCCCACATGACTAAAATACCACCCGAAGAACCTGTAGCATCCAAGGCCTCCCATTCCACAAACCTTCCTGCCCACAAACTTCTAACCACCCTGTCAGTAACGGATGCCAACTTGGTTTCTTGCAAACAAACAACCTGGGCCCCCCATTTCCTTAGAGCTACCTTCACTACCCTCCTTTTATTTGGGTCATTGAGACCACGAACATTCCATGTAATGATTCGTAGCTTCATTAAAAACCATTTGAAATTAACTCCCCTCCCCCCTTCTTCAAACTCCTTCTTCTAGGCCTACCCCTTTCCATCACCACTCTTTTCTTCTTGTCGTAATTGACATCAGAGATGAGATTCTTAATCTCGTGAATCCCTTTCCAAGACGATATGGGCTTTCGTGTTTATAACTTCATTAGTGACTGCTATCTCAGTTCCAGTCACAATTGCTTGGAGAAGAGATAAAGTCTGAGCATTATTACCTTCTAAAGAAACTCCCAACAACTCACTGGTAGTTCCAATATTATCAACCACCCAGTCCTTCCCCAAATCAGTATCCTCATCATTAGGTCTCACCACTGCCAGAGGTTCCACCACTGATATGTTAGGGTCATCCTTCAGCCAAGGTTGAAGCTCAGTAAAGCAGATCTGTTGGATGGATCCCAAATCATCAGCCACCTCCTCTTCAGTCTTTCTGTCATACTCATAAACGGAATCTGAATCTGTAACATAATCACCCAGTCCAACAATACTACCAACCTCATTCTCCTCATCCGTTGCAGAAGGCACACATTTAAAACCTCTCAACACGACATTCAATCGTAACTCTTTGAACAAAGCCACAGCCTCATCATTGGACAGCTTAAACTGCAAACCTCTTCCCATACAGACTGTTACTCCTTCAGACAAATCATCTGCACTGCCAACAGTGATCAACTGTCCAGGAGGATCAATCATGCACTCTTCCTTGCCATTCATCCCATCATTATGTTCAGAGTTCAAAAGTGGCGACCCATACATCTTATCCGTAACATCTGCATCACCGTTCATCACCTCACAGGAAAGGGTAGAAGAAGAGGGTGGATCAGTAGAGGGGCTCTGAAGATCTGAAGACATACCTGAATCGTTAGTTACCCACTTCTGCTTCTCTTTTCTTGAACATTGAACTTCAGGAAAATGGCCCTGAGACGGAGGTCTTGTATTGCTCTTCGGCTGTAGGTTAGCAGAGCAGGATGTAGAAGAAAAGTTCGCAACACTGAGAATGACGAAACCCCTTAACAACAGGCTTAACACCAGCCTCGGCAGCAGAGAGATTCATCCATCTCTTTTCCGGCGAGTTCCATATAGTTCCGGGGAGTGAACTGTGCGAAAGACTTCTAACATGAGAGCGAGTTGGGCTAGGCTTTGATTTAATAAAAGAGATGGGCCCCCTTGTAACCCTGGTCTGTTGTCCATTACGCTTGGGCTTTGTCAAAATAGGAGAGCTGGGCTTCTCATTCAGGACTGAAACTGATAGCTGGTTGCTGGGTCCCCAATTAACGGCCCTTTTAATTTTCTGAAAGCTGTTAGTAAGCCCATTAAACAAAAAAGGCCCAGAATGTGCATCAGGCCCATACTAGGCCCATCAGTGACTAAAGCAAGAGTGGCTCCATTAATGCCACGATCTTTGCCATGTGTTTGGTGATTTTGAAAACCGGCAAACCGAAACGGTGGGCGCTGATCAAGGACATGATTAACACGGCTCTTGGAACTGCTTTTTCTACGCGCTTCAGGTGCGTGGGCATGCAATTGGCTAGATCCTTTGAGGCCCTGTCGAACTTGTAAATTCCGGTGACCCCCTTTGGTAATCGTTGCTACACGCGGGAAATAGGATCTCTCCCCACCTTCCTTCATAGTGAGACTTCGGAAGGATACGAGGTGAGACTTCGGAAGGATACGAGGTGTGACTTCCTCAATCAAATTGACCTTAAAGGCCACTCTTTGATCCTCAACAAAGACGTACTCCGGCATCTTTTTTCCGGTGGAAACGTAGAGAAGGATTCTCTCTCCACTCACCGAAACGTCCGCCTCAACACCTCTAAATCCACCACACAGATTTCCAATTGCTTCAAATAGCTTATGGCACCACAAGTGAAAGGGCAAGCCAAATAACATCACCCTCCGTATACTGCGATCCTTCACTGCAGAACATCCAACCGCGAAATACCATATATTGATGGATAACAATGCTTCACCCCATCTCTTCCTTCCTTCATCCAAAACCCTTAAAGCCTCTTGCTCCGACGGAAACCTGAACAGAAAAAGATCGTTGGGAAGGGAAGAAACTTTTATGCCGCTTGAAACCTTCCACTCTTTCGTAGCCCACGCTTCAATCCCTTCAATACATCCCACATCTTTATCAAAACGACCTACTAAACATGACCGCAGAGCAAATTCACGTTCCTTGATGCTTTGATGATCAACCCTAAATACCGAGTCACCGCCTATGGAACAGCTATTGATCTCACCATGGAAGTTGAGACGAGGTAAGGTCGCTACATTGAGATAGGAACGAAGCATGACAAAACTTAGTGGACTGATCTCTTTCCCTTTGTATATTCCTTAAACATTAAATATTATCAATGAAAAGGAAAAGTGGGGTTGAAAGGTTCCTCCTCTTTACTCTTCTTCCTTTTTGGTGATATTGTTTCTATTTTCCCTTATATTACAAGCTTGAAGGATTCCTCATCTTCACTCCTTTTCATTATAATGTATATAGTTATCATAAAGTGTTAAATCTTACATTTGATATTGATTTGATTCATGATATAGAAAAACTGCCATCTACTGAGCTAAATAGTACTATTATTTGTCTCATTTGGGTGAAAGATTGTGATTTCTTGCATCCTGAACAATAAATTTGCAATATAATTTATATTCCTGCCTTTATTCAGCAACCAAATGCAGCATTGGTCCTTCAATTTCTTTTATTGATTTTTTTTTCCCATTATTTTTCTTTTCAATATAACTCAAGTTCCATTTTGGCGCGTGTATCCTTTTCTGATTCTGATATGCCACCTCCAAATGCAGGTTCATATCTGGTGCCTGGAACAGAAATCTATCCTACTTTATGCTTTTGTAAAGAAGTGCAGACTACCGCATATGAAGTTGTGAATGGAAGTTATGTACCTGCTGCCCAAACCAAACAACAAAACAAACAAAAGGTACGTCCTCTTGTAGTAATTACTTCTGAAAATTTTCTGAAGAAAAAGATTTAAATGTTATGATAATTGGTGACTTACTGTGTTCTTTCGATTCCTTTGCTTTTGAGTTAAGAAATATTTACTTACCGATTATTAATATTTGCATTTTAATATTGAATAGTCATGCGCCGCCGTAATCCACGGGTGACTATGTTAAAATTTCAACCCCCCCCCCCCCCCTCCCCCCCCCCTCCCCCCCCCCCCTCTCTCTCTCTCTCTCTCCCTCTCTCTCATTTTAGGAGGAAATTGAAAATTAACGAGTGTGGAAAAGATGATGCTGGCAAGATTCTGGGAGAGGTGGTAAATAAGAGATCATTGTAGGTTAAGAATTTTGAATCTATGGAGGGAAGAGGAATGAGCTGAAGTGATGATTTAGGAGGTTAGTCATTATGGAAGAAACTTGTAGGGCAAGGGTTTCTTAATTAAAGGAGAAAAAAATATTGAGTTATAAGATGATTAGTGCTATTAGAGGCTGCATTATTTAGCATGTCACTGGTAAATGGGGTGTGGACTGAGGAGGAGAAATAAATGGGTTTAAAATGTATTTACATTGCATAGCCTTCTGTTAAATGGCTGAATCTAGTGGGGGTGGAATTCCAGCTAGCTGGATGCTAGAGAGACCTTTCGGAAAGGATGAGTTGGTGTGGGTGTTGAAAGTTTATGTGGATATAAAGCTTGGGGCCTTGATGGTATGACGATAGGTTTTACTGAAATGGTAGGATATAGTGAGGGCAATTACATGTAGGTAGGGCTGCAAATGAACCGAGCCGAGCCGAGCTTTGGATTGCTCGGGCTCGGCTCGTTATCTCCAGAGAGGTGCTCGGGCTCGGCTTGGGCTCGGGTGAGCTTGGATAGGCCGGGCTCGGGCTCGGGCTCGGCTCAGTAGAGTTTCGAAAAGCTCGGGCTCGGTTACAAACACCCTCCAAATTTGTTTGTTTCCCAACTCTGCATAGGGATGTTTTCAGAGAACATATTTATGCAATTAGACCATTTCCCATAACATGCATCTGCTGAAAAATTCAATATACCCAAAGTTGTAGAATTAATTCCAGATTCAAGAAAGGAACTAAACATCGTCTCTTTCATGTGATCGCATCTCAATCTCCAAATAGAAGGAAAAAAAGAAGAAATACAAAAAGAAAGAACAAATTTTGAACATAAAATCAGATCTTACAAGGTTTCCACCATTGCTTCACCTTAAGATCCATTCAAGAGAGATGAGTGGCTTGTGGAGGGCGGCCAGCGGATTATACGTTGGAGTTGATCGAATTAAGGGAGAGAGATGGAGCGAGCTGTATTGTTGTGAGGGCTTCCGGTGGGTTATGCGGTGGAGCTGTGAAGATGATACGGTAGTCTTCTAGCTTTTTAGGGTTTTATTCTTTTTTTTTGATAAGTTTTTTTAGGGTGTTATTCTTATCACTTAAAGAGTACCAAAATCAACGGCTGAGATAGATTAAATGTGATGGTGGGCTACTTACTCTTGGGCCTGATTAATGAAAGTGGGCTGAACTAATATATTGTATGGGCCAAACCTTTAAACATAATAAAATGAAAATACATATGAGCCCATTATAAACGAGCTTGTTCACGAGCCTATACGAGCCGAGCCCAACACTGCTCGGGCTCGGCTTGTTTATTAAACAAGCCTAAAAATTGAGCTCGAGCTCGGCTGGTTTACTTAATGAACGAGCCCGAGCCGAGCCCGAGATGTTCATGAACAGCTTGGTTCATTTGCAACCCTACATGTAGGTGATAGAGAAGTTTGACTTGAGATGTGACTCAGAAGGGTATGAATTTAACAATTACTATTTATATTATTAGGGAAGTAGACCTTTCTCCCCCCTCCCTTCTCTGAGTGGGGGTTGGGAGTTGGGAGAGGGAGGGGGAGCCTGGGGAGGAGTGTGTCCAATATAAATTCTTCTCAAAGTTCGGAAGCGTTGTATGAATTTGCTTTCGGTTTGTCTTATTTAGGTATACTTTTCAACTTGCTTGTTTGCTTTTCAAGTTCATTGCTTTTGCACTCTCTAAATGTTTGTTTATCAGATTTGAATAACTGGAGGAAAGAATTGGATGATTTTTATTTCATTTCCAGGACAAAGCATTGACTACAGTTGAAACTGTTGGTGCTTTTCAAAACCTACCTATGGTGATGCCACCTACTGATATTCTTTACTCGGCACTGAGGAAGGCAAGGAGGGTCTTACCTACAAGGGGTAATGTTTGGGTTGGCATGTTCCAATTCAATATTAGACAACTGAATCAAATTAGATGTCAATTGCATTATAACTTGGTTGAGCCAACTGCAAAATGTGACATTTAATTTGTGCATTTAGGCATTTCCAATATTGCAAAGCGAGAGAGAAATAGAGGCGCAAAGCAACTTGATGCACTGATGAAGGTAACTTAAATATCCATTATGTTAGTTGAGCATAATAAATCTTTTATTCTCTACTTGCTATATGAGTGAACTGCTTGAAGTTGACTTCATGGCTTCATGTTTCCATCTTTAGGAGCTCGCTGTTCCATTAAGGATGTATAAGGAGAGCTTCCCAAACAAAAAGTTTTTGCATCCTTACGAACGGTCTCTTATTGAATTGACTCTTGGAGATGGGAACTATGAAGAGGTAATCATCAACCGTATTGCTGTCCACATGTCATTTATTTAGGGTCCTTGGAACATATAGCAATGGTTCGTTTACCCTTGGAAGGATCCGCTTCTCGTATCCACTGTTAAAGGGATTCATGATATTGCAGTACTAGATTCAGTAAATAATTGTAATAATATATAGGCTATTACAAATTGGAAGTATACATGCTTCATGCTTAGAAAATGAGAAATTGAATTTGTTTCTTCAAGGACTCCTTTTTCTTTGCGCGCAACTGTTGTACTTTACAAATGATCTTTGGATTCACAAAGCATTAATATTTGTCTATTTTCTCTTTATGTCATGACTATGTGTCAAAATCCTTGTACTCTATGCTATAATTTTTATGTAAATTGTGGATTCCCTTATGGTTTGTCAGGTGTTGCGAAAAATTGATGCTTTGAGGAAGAAGGTGACATCGGTTGGAAAGGAACACGCCTCTCTCTGTGCTAAGGTTGTAATGCTTGTTCAATTAGAACTAAAAACTATTGTATCATCAACATGGTGCTCCTGGTCTCTTAACTGGTTAAATATGAATTGATGCAAATAAGCTTTTTTCATATCAGTCTGTAGTTGTTCAGATCTTATAGAAAGATTTCATTCCAGTCTGTAGTTGTTCAGATCTTATAGAAAGATTTCATTCTTCTGATCTTTGTTTACTTTCAAATTCCAGTATCATTTTGTTTTGGCCTCATAGTTATCCCCACATATTTATGTGGTTGCCTATTATCCATTGATAAATCATGGTTTTAGGATACAAGGTTGGTAGGGGGTCACTTGGTTTTGTGCTCTTTCTTAATTTGCACTAATCCACATCTTTCGAGGAGATGTAAATGGTATTCACCTGACCAGTTATTAAGTGACAAATGAATTTTGACATTTTCTATTGAAATGGAAGTGCCATTGTCAAAAACAAAATTTTTCAGTTGGGAGATGCACCTTTGTCCTTGTGAAGCTCTCTTCCAAGGGCTCACAGAACTTCTCCATCATACTCGGTTCTTTGTTGGAGAAGGATTGAAAGTTCACTATTAGGAGAATTTTGGGATTCGGGGGAAAACCTCTTAAAGTGTCATTTTCCTCAGTTTTTAATGTGTTTAGATCTAAGGGAGCTGATGGTACCAATCTCACGGATAAATCAACACAATCAATCTTTTGGAACGCTGATTTTCAGAAAACCTCAACATCCATGAGCTTAATTCTCCCTCAACCTTTAATTTTCAAGTTTCTCCTCCTCTTGGAGAATGATGTTAGTTATTTATTTATTTATTTATTTTTATTTATTTATTTATTGTAGTGACTTCTTTTCCTAGTGTTGCTACAATTTCTGCTTTAGTTCCATCATTCTCTCTAGCTCACTGGCTTGTAAGTGAAGGTTGCCCCTCATGATAAGGTCTTAGTTTAGTTAGTGTCTTGTAGGATGGTCAATAATAATGAGATATATCATACCATGTGGTGGAGTGGTTCATTACATATTCCAACCAAGAAACTCTGATTCCGGATGGGTAGCCTTGTATTTACTTTGATTTAGAACCAGAAAGAAAGAAGGGGAGGAAAATGAGAAGATGAGATGCGAGTAGAAGAAAGGGGTGAAGAGACAGATGAAGGGGGTGAGAAATTAGAGTGAATAGGTTGAATGGACAGAGGGATTGAGGAATGCAAGAACACCGAGGGAGAAGAAGACACAGGAGAGTTCTCAAACTCACAATATTATTCAATACTCAAAAACTAAATTGTCTGTTTACATAGGAGCCTTTATATAGGCAAATTAGTAAACAAACCCTAAAAACCCTAAAACATAAAAATGCCAAAATAACCTTAAAATTCAAACATTACCAAAAATAACAATAAGCATAAATAAAAACCCTAATTTACTAAAATTCCTAATTTTATTTCTCTTTTTTATCTTCTCCAAAAGTAACGCTGAAGCATTTGCAACTCATGTGTGCGAATCTTATCTCGTTCCCAATCAAGCTCTTTTGGAATCCCTAGACAAATATATTTGCTGTGGCTTGTGAGTTCAATGATCATACTATTCAACGTTTGCTCATTTCACTGATCTTGCATGCAATTAGCCATGGCAATAACTCTTTAGTATTGGGGCTGCAAGTTAGATGGCTTGACCTGAATTCAATCCTGTATTTGGACGGGATTCAGCAGTTCTTTTTGTTTTTCAGGTTGTGCTTGGGTTGGAATTTCAACCCGACTTCAATCCAGGTTGAGTATGTGGCAGAGTTGTCAGGCAACCTGATCCCAGCTTGAAGTCTTGAATCCGGTTTTTTTAGTTTATTTTGGTTGTTAGTGTTATTATTAAAATATTAATAACTAGAGCCTAACCTGACCGACCAGAGCCTAACCTGAACTTAACCAGAGCTCAGGAAGGTCAGGGCTCGACTTATTAAGTTGGAGCTTACGCTTGATCAAGCTTGGGCTTTGTCTATTCCCTGAGTTTAGCTTGGGTTCCCTCAACCTGTTCAGCCCACCTGAGTTGCATGCCTATGTGAAATAGCTGATTAGCTGGGATAAGTTGGGTGGTCCCTTTGATGTCAAATCTGGGTTGATTTTTTTGCTTGTGCTATTGGCATTGGGAATAAAATAAGAATTTGGTCTTGTGGAATCCTTTATGCAACTTGTCTCATTTGGAAGAAAGGAATAGAAAAGGTTTTGTGGATATATATGACCTGTTGAGGAGGCTGGGCACAAGGTGGAGTTTTTTTTAGCTCTCTTCAAGTTTAGACGATAATAGCTTGAAGGCACTTCTTTGGGGTTATTCTATCAGATTGGAGTTGGGTAGTTGCTTGTAGGCCTCATTCATTAGTGATCAGTAGTGTGGAGGCTGCTTCCAAATCTCCAATTAATAGAATCATACAAGTAAAGTTTTAACATTGTTGCTCATTCTATAGGAAATTCGGGCCGAGTTGGTAGGCAATGATTTTTTTTTGTTTTATCTAAGATTTGTTGATGCATAGTCCAGCTTCATTGGAAGGTTTTCAGGATTTTACATAGATTCTTAGTTTGGCCATTGAGAAGGTTGATCACTTGGCTACAAAGGAAGCCAGAACTATGGAATCTTATAAAGAAAGTTTCCTTCTTTCCATGTCTTATTAGGTTTACTTTGCATAGTTGTTTGTTTGTCTGTTTTGTTCCTTCTATTTCCTGAGAATGGGTTTTCTTCATTTGCTTCTCTTCTTTTTGTTAATGGAAATTTTTCTCCTGTATGTTCCAAGTTTCCAACTACTCTTTTTTTTTTTTTTTTTGGTACTGAAAAATTGTCTTTTCATTTTTGAATGGCCCTTTTTGTTTTTCCCTTTTTTCTTAACTTGCTTGAAGGCTGAATAGTGATTACTTTTTTTTTTTTTTCCCCTATTTCAATTGCTTTCTAAAATGCTTTGAGTTGAGTATGGTAATGGTTAATTGATATTCATATAAATTTTGTAGTCTTCAACGAAGCGAGAAGCAGAAGAACGATTGAATGAGGTCAGTTATATTCCTGTTCGTTCAACCCACCATCCAAGTCCATTTATATCTGAAAATTTTATGTGCTATGATATTCTGTAGGGAATGAAGAAACTTGAAGAGATTTTTCATCATGAAGGAAAAGCTGTCAATGATTTGCTGAACATTGCCAAGGTGATATGCCATTTGGAACACTTAACTTTTTGTTAGGAAACAAACTAAAGGGCACCACTTTCAAGTTCCCATCTTTTGTTCTTTTAAATTTTTTACCAATTCAAAGATGGTACGATCTACTTCTTTGTTGTTGTTGACAACTAACGTCTTGTGTTACTGATGAGTGCGTTCTCTTGCTTGCCGTCGACACACTATGAAGTGGGGGGGCTAGGGTTTTGTTTTGTAAGAGAATGAAATTGATAGCTAGGGTTATAGTTATATTTACACTAATTTATAAAGCCCAACCAAAACCCAAATAGTTCCTTTTCATTCAAAAGCCTAATAGTTATATATATATATATATAAAACTATAACCCTAGCCATTAATTTCACCCTCTTACAAAACTATATATATATATATTTATATGAGAACTATATATATATATATATATATATATATGGTGCGTTTGATTATGGTAATGGGCTTGAGCTATTGGGCTTTTGAATGAAATTAAACTATTTAAGTTTGGGTTGGGCTTTATGGGTGTAAATATATGGGTTGGGTTGGGCTTTATAAATTAGTCTTAGTGGATTAAATGGTTAATGGACCTTTTGTATGTTAGGTGTAACATATATAAATATATCTTTATATATTATTATTATTATTAAATATATATATATATATATATATATATATATATTCACAAGCTCAAAACAAACCCTTAAATGATTATGTTCAGAGACATGTTCTTGTTTAAATTATATATATAGTCTGAATAAAATTTTAAAAAAATTAGCGAGTCATAGTTCCCAAAGTGGACATCTATTTTGGGACGGAGGGAGTGTGTTTTTTTTAGAGAGAGAGTAAAGAGAAATTGGTCAATGAGACATGATGATTATTTTAAGAAAAATGGTACATCCTCCAAATTCGGAGGATGCCGACAGAGTGTGTGAGTGGGGTTTATGGGCCCCACCACATGATTTCACCCTGACATCATGTGGTGGGGCCCGCAACTCCACTTGCATGTTCTCTATTCGGCTTCCGCCGAATTCGGAGGATGTGTCACTGCCCTTATCTTAATCAAACCCGGTAGAAAAAGTTAAAAAGAGATTCAATACTTGTTATTCACAATCCTGGAAAGGTCAATTCAGGTGCCTTTTCAAATTCAGCATTATATTAATTTAATGGATAAACACAAATGAACATATAATCTCTTGGTATGCTAAATAAATGTCATGATTCACATTGTAAGAAGGTGAAATTGATGGTTAGGGCTATAGTAATAACTATTATAACTATAACCTTAGCCATCAACTTCATCTAAATATAACCCTATTCATCAACTTCATATAACTATAACCCTAGCCATCAACTTCACCCCCTTAGAAAACTATATATATATATATATATATGTATGTATGTATGTTGGGTTTGATTATGGTAATGGGCTTGAGCTATTGGGCTTTTGAATGAAATGGAACTATTTGGGGTTGGGTTGGGCTTTATAAATGAGTGTAAATATATGGGTTGGGTTGGGCTTTATAAATTAGTCTTAGTGTATTAAATGGTTAATGGATCTTTTATATGTTAGATATTATATATATATATATATATATATATATATATATATATATTCACAAGCTCAAAACAAGCCTGTTAATGATCATGTTCACGAACATTTTCCTGTTTAAATTATATATATAGTCTAAATAAAAATTTAAAGAAATTATGTGTTTGAGAATATACTAGCATAAAGCAGTAATTGAACCATCTAAATCTTGATTATTTCCCCTACACGGGTGAGTACGTCAAGGATCTACGATCTTAAGTTGAAATCATGTTTGTGTGGTACTATAATGCATCTCCTCCAGCTGCTTTAAAAAATATCTTATGTTTTTTAGTACATCAATACCATCTTGATTGTCTGTTAGAATTTTATTTTTTATTTTTATTTTTTAGTGTTCTACATACTGGTTTTTCTGCTCATTTGAAATGTGATTTTCAGGGATTTGTGGACTTGAGTTGAAGGTAGTGTCAGTGTTGTTAAAGGCATGCCTAGGCTCGCGCCTAAGCTCGAGGCTCAGGTTTAGCGCCTGTTGTCATTCCAGGCTCGCTGATGTTTACTTGGCGCGCGCCTCGGTTACACCTCGTCCTGTTTGTGAGGCGCGCCTCACCGATATTTGTTTAAAAAAAATACGATTGTTCTATTTCTTAAGCCAAAAAGGGTACTTTTGGCAACTTAATAAACAAAAAAGAAAGCCCAAACATATGATAGAAGGAACTTTTGTACAAAAGAATAAAAAAATAAGAAAGCTCAAGAGTCAAAGTGTTAACCGAACAGCGATAGAATGAGATTGTGAGACGAAGACGAAACCCTAGTTGTAGAGATGAACAACGAAGCCACGTCAATTCTTTCTTTTCTTTTTCTTTTTTCTCTCTTCTCCTCTAGATCTCCCCTCTCTTCTTATGTTTGTTTACATCTCTCTCTTCTTCTAGTTCTCCTCTCTGTCTTTTTTTTTTTGGCTCTGATTTTTTTTTTTTTTTTGTTAACATATTTATTTATTTCTTTTTGTGCTTTGTTTTGCCATTCAAAAAAACACATTTTGCTTTGCCTTTCAAGAAAACAAAATTGTGCTCTGTTTTATGGTTGTTGGATGCTTGTATAGTTGATGGATTTACTTTTTTATATTTGATATTAATTTTTAGAATATTGATATTACTTATACGATATGAATGTTATTATGGTAGTTTAAATTTTCAATTGTGTGCCTCACTTCACTTAGGTGAGCACCGCGCCGTGTGCCTCGCGCCTAGGCTCCAAAGGACATCTAGCGCCTTGGTGCGCCTTGGGCCTTTAATAACACTGGGTAGTGTAAGATTTATCTTGTGTTTCTAATCTAGTATATCAATGCTGCGTTGATTTCTCACTTGTGTTTCTAATATAGTATATCAATGCTGTGTTGATTTCTCACTTGTTCACACTTTGTGCATTAATGCCATTTACTACCCATTGCTTCCCATTTGTCCTATATGTTATCTTTACATTTTTAGCTTTTTCGTACTGTGTTTGATATTTTCCGAGCTTAAGGGCCCCTTTTGGATTGAGTGAGTTTTGAATGGAAAGAAAGGAAAAGGTGGAAAAGGTTTTTATCATGCTTGTTATATAATAAAGGAAAAGGTGGAAAGGTTGTATCACGCTTGTTTTATCGCCCTTTTGGAGCATTTTGTATTTGTATCTTATAACAACTGAATTCGTATTTTCCCTTTCTACTTGTATAATAAAACATTCCTTTCTTCTTTTGGGTACTTTTTTTTATTTTCCCCCAAACAATATAAGGAGGTATACTGTCCATTTCTTTTCATTCCTTACTTATCGAAACAAGATAGGGGGTAACACATTTTTTCTTTCTTTCCTTTTCTCTATCCTTCACTCTCCATGCCCTCCTACTTATCCAAATGTGCCATAAAGTGTGTTTGTGTGTGTGTCTGTTTTTTTTTTTTTGGTTTACGATAACTACATTGGTGATATTAATATTATCTAAAAGTTCCATCAGAATATATGCTTTTCTCTATATTTGAAACTAAATTCATATTTGCAGACTTTGCGTGCTATGCCAGTTGTTGACTTAGAAACACCGACACTCTGCCTTGTTGGAGCTCCTAATGTGGGGAAGTCATCTTTGGTCCGTATACTCTCAACAGGGAAGCCTGAGGTATGGACACGTCTATTAATGATTATTATGTGTTCTTAATGGTTTCAGTTATATATTCCTTAGAGCTAATGCAGTTGAGGAATTAATTGACCAAGCTAATTAAAGTCCTCTCTTGCTTGAGTTAGAACTGTTAATCTTGCTAATTTTAGTTATGAAAAGTCTCTGGTGTTGATATCAGACTCAGCTTTGAAATGTTTCTTCACTTTCTTTTTCTCATGAGAGCAGGTTTCAATTTAGATTTTCTTGGTATTGATTTGTCCCTCTGCATTGAACACAAAGCTAGTGAATAAAATTTCCAAAAGGATGTCATTCAGTACATTTATTATTATTATTATTACTTTTTGATAAATAAAAAGATTTATACAATCAGTCTTTTGCAAAATAGGTATAAAACTAATGTAAAATTGTCAAAATTTATACAATTTAATCACAATTAACAACTATTTAGGCAATCATTAAAAATATCCTAATGACTAACTAGAGCATTTATTAAAAATGTCCACCATTTGTTTTCATCCATGATGATCGGTTCTGTTATAAGGTGGCTGTTTGGGAGGAGAAGCACCCCGAGCTTGTTCCGACGACGGATAGCTTGGAAGGAGGGGATGGTTCGCACTTGCTTAACGAAAAAGAATGGTTGAGGTGGGAATCCACGGGGAAGAAGGGAATGGCTGAGTTCCAGAGATGGAAGGAACGGAGGGATGCGTTGTGGATCCGTAATGAGTGTTTTAGAAGGCTCTTTACTTAGAAACGTAGGGATGGGCTTTCTTCAGGGTTGAACCGTCGCCGACAAGAAGGTCTTCGGCAGATGCAGTGGAATGGAGGCTTCACCAGGACTGGTTGTCGGCCTTTTTTGCAGCGGTGGGATCAGAAAAGGTTTCGTGGTGGTGTCCACGCGCAGCAAGTGCGTGGGTGGGGGAGGATTGTAGACCATCCACGTGGTTGGCTTCCAGGCATTGTCCGTTCACAGTGGAAACCAACTGTTTCCACGATGATTTCAAATTCTGCTGAGTCTGCTTCTTCAGTTTCTTGGGCTGGAAAGGCTCCGAAGCCCACACGCGATGATGGGCCTGGCACTGGGCCGGGGAATGGGGCTTTAGTTGCTTGTGAGGCTTGCCCATCTTCTGGTGGGCCTCTTGAGGGGCCTCCGGTTGTTGGAAGGCCCGTTGGCGGTTTGATGCTGGATGGAGGGCCGGCAACCCATTCCTTTAATGATGGTTCGGATGGTGGGCCGGTTGCCCATTCAGTTAAAGATGGTTCGGGTTGTGGGCCTTCTGGGTTGAAAAGGGGGCCGGTTGGTGGGTTTTCTTGCTCTGGGCCTGTTTTAAATAACGGATTTGGGCCATTGTCTTCCTCTTTTGTTGGCAGAGACTTGCCTATTTCTGGAAGATTCAAGGATGATCGGCGATCAAAGGAGCTGATACAGTGACGACGTTTGCCCAAGAAAAAGATTTTCTTGCTGCTTTTCGCAAACGGTGGACACGGTAGGATAAACAGAAATGGGTGGCGTCTATGCAGTTGGGTTTTGATCCAGGTAAGTCCACTATCGTTTATGGGGCATCTCCTCCCCATTACTTCTCTCCTTTTGCATCTTCTCCTTCTCAGGGGGGTTGAGAAAGTCTTTGGGGTTGGCGAAGGGTGGGGCTGTCACTGGTTGTTCTCCCTCGGTTCTAGAGGTGGAGAGGGATTTGGAGTTAGAAGGAAAACATGATGGGGGCTTGGTTTATAAGTTGGGTTTCTCTCGGCTGTGTGAGAATAATTGTAAGGGGGTTATGGTTTGTGTGGGACATGATGTGAAGGTGAGAATTGATGATGATACAGCTAATGTTTTGTTGAAAGAGATTAGGGATCATTTGATGTTGAAAGGTTTTCAGTATGATGCTAGGGGTGTGATGTCTGATGAGGAGATTGAAACGCGTCTTTGTTCGCAATCCTCTTCTGCCCTTAATGATTGGGAGGGAGCTGCAAGTTCTTCCATGGGAAGACTTAGAGCAGGCTGTGAATTTGACATTTCCGTTGGCTGTTGTTCCTCCGGAGGGGGAATGGGTGAGTGGCCAGACTGATGTTGAGGAGGTGTGGGTGAGGGAGAAAGGTATGGATGTGGGTTCTCTTTTGGGAGTGTCTTTCGAGGGTAGGGAGGCTGAGGCGAGGAGTTTGTTCACTGATGTTCTCAATTCTCATCTCAGGGAAAGGGTGGGTGGTAGGGAAGGGGTGGAGGAGGAGGTGGAGGAGGTGGTAAGGGATCCAGGGAGAGAGATAGTGGAAGGAGGGGTGGGTTTGCTTCTTCAGCTCCTATGAAGCTACGAATTATTTCATGGAATGTTTGGGGTCTCAATAACCCAGTTAGAAGAAAAGTGGTGAAGTCGGTTATTCATAAAAGGGGAGGTCATGTGGTGTTTACAGGAAACTAAGCTCGCATCGATGTCAGATAGGATGGTGCGAAGCCTATAGGGAGGGAGATTTGTGGAATGGATGGCTTTGGATGCTGTTGGCTCTTCGAGGGGCATCCTGATCATGTGGGATAACAGATGGGTGTCTTTGGTGGACTCTCAGGTTGGGAGTTTCTTTGTTTCGTGTGTTCTCTCTCTGTTGGAGGATGGTGTTCATTGGGTTTTCACTGGTGTTTACGGTCCTACGAAGGTCAGTGAGCGCCATTTGCTTTGGGTGGAGTTGGGGGAGGTTAGACGTCGTTGGGTTCTGCAATGGTGTGTTGGAGGGGATTTTAATGTTGTTCGCTCTCCGTTTGAGAGGTCTACGGGGGGTAGGTGGACGTCTGACATGGAGTAGTTTTTGGAGTTTATTGATGAGTTTGGGTTGGGTGGATTTGCCTTTGGAAGGAGGGCCGTTTACTTGGTCTAGTGGCAGATCTCCCTTACTCTTTCTCGGCTTGACAGATTTCTTGTGTCGGGGAGTGGGAGGAAAGATTTTCTGATTCTCTGACCATGTTCCGTTGATGTTGGATTGTGGTGGGTTGCGTAGCAGATGTTCTCCGTTCAGATTCGAAAATATGTGGCTTCGGGCTGAGGGTTTTTTGGAAAGGGTCCGCCTTTGGTGGGAGGGGTTTGGGGTGGTTGGCGCCCCAAGTCATGTGCTTGCAGGCAGTTTGCGTCTTTTAAAAGGGAATCTTAAGATTTGGAATAAAGAGGTTTTCGGGAATCTGGAATGGAGGAAAATTTGGATTCTTGCTGAGATTGCTGATATTGACCGGATGGAAGGCCAAGAGGACTTGGTGGACTCTCTGAAGGTTAGAAGGGTGTAGTGCCAGGTGGATTTTGCTGAGATTGCAGTCATGGAGGAGATCTCGTGGAGACAGAAGTCTAGAGCTTTGTGGCTTAAGAAGGGGGACAAAAACACAAAAAAAATTCACAGATTGGCCAATACTCATAGAAGGGGCAATCATATTGTGAGAATTCGGGTGGAGGGAGAGATTCTATGCAAGGAGGATAAGGTCTACAAGGGCTTTACTGAGTTCTTTGAGAAGTTGTTCACAGAATCTGTTTGGGGAGAGGGGGGGGGGGGGGGGGGGGGGGTGGTGTTGGATGTTAGAGATTTTCGTCCTATCAGTTTGGTGGCCCTATCAGTTTGGTGGGGTGTTTCTACAAGTTGTTGGCAAAGGTTCTTGCTTCTCGACTGAGGAAAGTGTTGAATGGCATTATTTCGGATTTTCAGAATGCTTTTGTGGGAGGCCATCAGATTTTGGACTGAGTCCTTATTGCCAGTGAGTGTGTGGATTCCAGGCTGTGTAGTGGGATCCCGGGAGTTCTGTGTAAGCTTGACATTTTTTTTTTTGATAAGTCTGTGTAAGCTTGACATTGAGAAGGCTTATGACCATGTGAGTTGGAGCTTCCTTATTTACCTGATGGAGAGGATGGGATTTGGTGATAGGTGGAGGAGATGGATTTACTTTTGCATTTTTAGTGCTTGTTTTTCGATTATTGTGAATGAGCTCCTTTCGGTTTTTTCTCTAGCTCGAGGGGCTTAAGATAGGGGGATCCGCTCTCTCCCTTCTTGTTTTTGTTTGTGATGGAGGCCCTTAGTAGATTGTTGAGAAGGGTGATTGAGTTGGGCTTTTTGAAAGGCTTTCGGGTGGGAAAGGATGTTGTTTCCTAGTTGGAGATCTCACATTTGATGTTTGCTGATGACACTTTAGTTCTTTGTGATGCGAACGTGTCCCAGTTTAGATTTCTGAGATGCGTTCTGATTTGGTTCTAAGTTGTCTCTGGCCTTAAGGTGAATGTCGGAGGGAGCGTTTTGGTGCCGGTGGGGGAAGTCCTTGAGTTAGAGGCTTTTGCTGACATTCCTGGTTGCCGTACGGACTCCTTTCCCATCTCTTACCTTGGGTTGCCTCTAGGAGCTCCTTCGAGGTGTGTGGGGGTTTGGGACCCAGTGGTGGATAGGTTTGAGAGGAGGTTGGCGGGCTGGAAGAAGCAGTATCTCTCCAAGGGAGGCTGGATCACTCTGATCAAGAGCACCATATCATGCCTAACCACTTATTTTATCTCTCTTTTTCAGATTCCCTCTTCAATTGCGGAGAGGATTGAGAGGTTGCAGCGAAATTTTCTGTTAGGGGGTAGAGGAGAAGAGTTCAAGTTTCATCTTGTTCGTTGGGAGCAGGTTTGTAAGCTGATTCGGATTGGAGGTTTGGGTCTTCGTAGACTGATGCCTTTCAATAAGGCCCTCCTTGGGAAATGGTTGTGGAGGTTTGGTGTGGAGAGACACTGGCTTTGGAGGCGGGTCGTGGCAGTCAATTTGGGGAGTTGAGAGGTGGCTGGAGCTCTTTGGAAGTGAGGGGGTCTTCGCGGGGGGGGGGGGGGGGGGGGGGGTGTTAGGAATTTTATTAGGAAGGGGTGGGATCTCTTTTCCAAACATGTTCGGTTTCGACTCAGGGATGGGAGGAGGATTAGTTTTTGGGAGGATGTTTGGTGTGGGGATGTTCCTCTTGCTCTTGCTTTTCCTCAGCTTTTCAAGATTGCTTTGGATAGGCAGGCCTTGGTGGTCAACTGTTATCATCTTGATAGTGGTAGGTTGGTTTAGGATGTTCGATTCAAGCGCTTGTTTCGGGACTAGGAGATTAAGGAGGCCATTCGTTTCTTAGAGTTACTGTATCGACAGAGGATTGTGGTTGAGGAGTCTGATAGTTGGACTTGGGCTGCCAACTCTCAAGGGCGTTTTGAGGTGAGATCTTTCTTTAGGTGTCTCTCGGATGATTTTAGAGTTTGCTTTCCTTGGAAGTCTGTTTGACGCTCTAAGGCTCTTCTCAAGGTGGCTTTCTTTGCGTGGACCTCGGTTCTGGGAAGGATCTTAATCCAAGATAACTTGAGAAGGAGAAACCAGGTGGTGGTTAATCGTTGCTATATGTGTCTTCGAGATGAGGAAACAGTGGATCACCTTTTCCTTCATTGTACCGTGGCTCGAGATTGCTGGGTCTTGATGATTGGCTTGTTTGGGATTCTCTGGGTTATGCCGGGAACTACTAGAGGGTTTATTGAGGCTGGGAGAGGTTGCCATGTGGGGGCCCATATTCAGGATGCTTGGAGTGCTACGCCTCTCTGTGTGTGGTGCTGTTTATGGCTTGAGAGGAATATGAGATACTTTGAGGGGAAGGAGATGTCGAATTCTATGCTTAAGTTTTCTATTCTTTCTACTCTTTTTTGTTGGATTTCAGGGAGAGATCATAGATCTTAAGAGGTGATTGTCGATTTTCTAGCCTCTCTTAAGGCTTAGTGGCCCTTTGTGAGCTTTTGTATTTATTTTGGGTTCCGCTCCCCTTCTGAGCTCTTTTATATCATTTTACTTATCAAAAAAAAAGAAAAGATACTTGTAGGATGATGCTCATAAGTTTTTTGATCAAAAATTCCAATCCTGATATATTGGATTTAATTTTGAACAGCCAATTTGATTGTGCACAATTAGCTATTGTATTTGTGCTAACTGTTCTTATTTTTCTTTTCCCCGCATAGATCTGCAACTACCCTTTTACAACTAGAGGAATCCTAATGGGCCATATTGCTTTAACCTACCAGAATTTTCAGGTCAATCTCCTTATGTAAGATGTGGATTTTGTTTTTCTGTGTAACTTTGTTTACACCTAGAAGTATACTGCAGGTAACAGACACACCTGGTCTACTGAAGAGACACGATGGTAAGGTTTTTGCAGTTTTCTTTTCCCCTTCCAATTTATGAAATATATATGTGGCATATTATCTGGGATCATTTCTTTCCCCTGGCATTGGTATGCTCAGTGACGGACCCAGAAAATTATGTGAGGGATAAGCAAAAGAAGTTTAATGTTCATTGATAATTCCATCGAGTACATTTACAATTGTCCTCGATGACTTTTTATATTTTGAAAACGTCGTATGATAGCTTCATTTTCTATGCACATTTTAGGGTATTCAGTGATCATGTCCAATGATCTATTTCTATGTTTTTTATATGTATAAAAATATAAAAAGTGGTATGCTGAAAACTAATCAGTTGATCAGTTTGGTTTCCTGTGATCAATTCCTACTTTATTAGCATACCACTCTGTTGAAAAATAGGCATGGTCAAAGCATAAACTGCACAAAACAAATCTAACTATTACCCATGAACGAGCTATACATTCAACCTGAGTTAAACACAAAACAGCATAATTATGCGCCTGTGCATTGTGCACAAGGAAAGTAGCAACTAACTAATAACTATCACCCAAAACAGCATAATTGTGCTTTGTAAGCCTGTGCATTGTAACCGGGGGGAAAAAAAATCAGAAATTAAATATTCAGAAATTGCATATTCTATACTATTAGAAAAAAATTCAAAGAAAGCAAGCCATAAGAAGCAGAAAAAACAAGAATAAGTAGATTGAGTTGGTGTTCCATGTGCTTAGGAACTGATTTCCACCTAGAGGTTTTTCAAAAACACTTCCAATTGATCAGATAGGTGTGAATAACAAAATAAATAAATAAACAAATTTATGAGAAATTTCAATATTTAATTTGACTTAAATAAAACTTGATTGCAAAATTTTGAACCCTAATGAGTGAAAAGAGTGTACCTGTGGCCTTAATCTTACACCTTCAATGTTGAAGAGAAATGTTGAAAAATTGTTTGTTACAAGCTTTAGAGAGAACTTGAAGTAGTTGCAGAGCCAAAGATTGTGAAAACTAGGGTTTTGTTCACCAACTACTGAAATTGAAAACTATGGTTCTTGGTGAATGGCAAGTGTGTTTGTCGTGTGAGAGAAAGACTGGTGGATGGCCGGAAGGGAGGGGGCTGGTGCTGGTCGGTAATGGGAAGAAAAACCGCAGAAGGCCAGAAGCCGTGAGGAGTGTGTCTGCGCGAGGTTTTTTCTTGAGATAAAAAATGATAAGGGGGCCAAAGTCATATAGTGGGGATTTCCTGTAATTTCAGTGGGGGATTTTTATGGGGCATATAATGGAAAAAATTTCAGTGGGGCACCCCCACTGAGCGCCACTATAGGTGCGTGCCTGGGTATGCTACCATCTCTTTTGATCCCTCTCAATCAAGGTCTGTTACTGGGTGGATATATTTCATTTCACAACCAAAAATGAATCAGTTGACTTGTAACTTTGACAGGTTGATAACTATGAATCAAAACTGCTCATACTTATGTGGGGATATGGTTAGTGTTTGAGTAATTTTCTACTTTGAGGAAGTTGACAGCCCATGGTGACTTCTTCTAGTTTCTAATATATATATATAATATTTTTGGTTGTTATAGCAGTAAAAATAATTCATATTGAGTCAACTTGGTCCATTATGAGTTGAGTAATAGTTTATAGTTTATACTGGAAGGGATTCCTTAGAAGCCCAATTCTTGGCATCATGATGAGTAATAGTTACTTATTTGTACATCGAGCCAGTTGCGTGGTACTGAGATGCGATATCACTGATCCCACAGGAGATGACCTAGATGAAGATCTTCTATGCCGTCCTAACACTTTTAATATGCTCACATTGTCTTCTATAAATTTTATGTGGCAAATATGAAATCTGGGACAAATGGATGATTATTATATGGGCCCGGTAACCTTTTTTCCCCCTAAATTGGGCCCAATAACTTTTCTTATTGAGAAAACTTATTTAGCGCTGTTTTTGTTTGGGAGGGGGGGTTGGGGGGTAGAACTATACTTGTGGCGCATTATTCAAATAGTATGTCATTATTCGCAACAAATTACAGTAAACATTAAGGGTGCGTTTAGTAACGTTTTCGTTTTATGTTTTTGAACTATACTTGTGGCGCATTATTCAAATAGTATGTCATTATTCGCAACAAATTACAGTAAACATTAAGGGTGCGTTTAGTAACGTTTTCATTTTATGTTTTTTTAGTCTTAAGAAAGTAGAAACATGATTTTGCTTTCTTGAGTGAAAATAGAAAACAGAAATGAAATTTATTAATACTTCTTGTTGCCACAAATTTGAAAACATAAACAATAATTGTGTTTAGTAATACAACATATTTGTTACAAAATGTACATAATATTCTTTAAATTTTTTATTTTTTTCATGGCAAGAATTTTTGGAGTTAGTGATTAGAGAGGAGGGTGAGGGGGAGGGTAAATGACTTGAACACGAACTTTCGGACACAGGAAGTAACCCAATCACTCAGGCACGACACTTGCTTCCATTAATATCAAAAAGCCATAAATTTAGAAAATCTAATTTAAAATTATAAATCTTAAAAATACCCAATACGTCATAAGTACAAAATTAGATATACCAAGGCAAAAACATTCCCACCAATTATGTATATAAATACATGTATATGCATGATGTATACATTTATTATGTGATATATAATATATTTAGTATATGAAATTTTATTATGAATAAAATATATATTGTGTTATAATATTGTAAATTAATTATAATTTAATATTTACATATAATATAATATAGATATGATATAAAATAATATAAAATATCTACTGCTTAATAATTTAATAACATTATATTTTATTTCAAAAATTATTTTGTCACAAAAAATAATTTACATTATTATTTAATATATTTTTATCAAATAAAAAATAATATACAATATTTAATATATTCTATATTAAAAATATATATTTTTATTAACATTTAATATGCAACTTAGTATATAACACAAATAATATGAATTTTATTTGAACTGAATAGTGCATGTACAGTAACATTAGTGAAAACTGAAAACGCTTCTGCGCTACAGTGTCGAAAACATAAAAAACATCATTTTGATGTTTCCTCTTTTCTTCACAAAAATTGAAAACGTTTTCTGTTATAGAAAAACAAAAATATTTTATTGAACGCGATTTTTGTTTTTGTTTTGCCTTTTTAGAAGTTGACAACAGAAAACAAGAAACGTTTCTCGTTACTAAACGCAACCTAAGTTCATAGAACTTGCAGTAAAAAAAAAAAAAAAAAAAAAAAAGAGAAAAGAAAAAGGAATTAGAGGAGAGAAAAAGAAAAAGAGGTTTCAGCGCATACATCGTACATGAGTGCAAAAAGAAGAATTTTTAAAAGAGAAATAAACAAAAAAATAAAAGAAAAATGAGAGAACTTTGAAGGGAGCAGGTCTGCAGGCCATTTCAGTTGGGCGGGCTTGGGATTAGGGGATTGGCTTCGTTTAACAGTGCTCTCCTTAGTAAGTGGCTTTGGAGATTTGGCAGTGAAAGATATAGATTATGGAGAAGGGTTATTTCTTGTTGTTTTGGGGAGGAGAGGGGGTTGGTCAGCTAGGCCAGTCAGGTATGCTAGCGGAGTAGGGGTGTGGAGGGCCATTGGAAAAGGATGGGACGAGTTTTCCAAACATGTTAGATTTAGAGTTTGGGATGGAAGATTTGTCTGGTTTTGGGAGGATCCTTGGTGCGAGGATAGGCCTTTGGCTCTTTTGTTTCCAAGGCTGTACAGGATTGCTGTTGACAAACATGCTATGGTTGCCAATTGCTATCGTCTTGATAGCGGGAGGTTATCTTGGGATGTGCGATTCCGGCGATCTTTTCAGGATTGGGAGTTGGATGATGTCATTGGCTTGTTGGCTCTCTTGTACAGACAGGAGGTGGAGGGCACTGGTGTTGACTCCCTGATTTGGGTGCCTTCCTCTCAGGGGATGTTCCAGGTCCGGTCTTTTTTTGTGTGCCTCTCTGGTTTTTAGGCGTTTCCTTCCCGTGGAAGACGGTGTGGTTGTCCAAGGCACCTCTTAGGGTGGCTTTTTTTGTGTAGACTGCAGCTTGGAGTAAGATTTTGACTTTGAATAACTTGAGGAAGCGAAGACATATTATTGTTAATCGATGTTGTTTTTGTAAATTGAATGGGGAGTCAGTGGATCATCTTCTGCTGCATTGTCTTGTGGCTCATGATTGTTGGAGTCTCATTTTTGATCTGTTTGGTATTCATTGGGTCATGCCTCGGACATCTCGGGGCTTGCTGGATATCTGGAGGGGCCAATGGGTGGGGGCTCAAGCGAGAGTCTTCTGGAGGGTAACCCCTTTTTGTGTTTGGTGGAGCATTTGGAAAGAGCGGAATAGAAGATCTTTTGATGGGAAGGAATCCTCCATTGGGGTGTTGAAATTTTCTATTATTTGTACTCTTTTTTATTGGGGATGGGGGAGAGATTTTTCCTCTATTGAGGACCTTGTGGACTTTTTGGGTTCCTTGAGATCATAGGTTCTATTTTTGTATAGCTTGGGACGCGTTCCCCTTTTGAACGCCTTTTAATTCATTTTACTTATCAAAAAAAAAAACTAGTGTTTGATTGAAGAAGGGGAATGTAATTTTTCAAGGGAATCAATGGAATTTGAAGAGTAAAAGAGAAAAGAAAGAAAAAGATTAGAGATATTTTTAGAAAGTGAAATTTTTTAGTGGAGCATTTTGTAAAATTTCACAAATATATGTACATAAAAGTAAGAAAAAAATGGCGGGGCCAGGCCAGGGGGGCAGCTGCTCCCCCCGAGCCTATGCCGACTCTGTCCCTGCAAGTTGGAAGTCTTAAAAATCTGAGAGCGCAGATTGTAAGATTTGGATCCACAAGTTATGAGTGTATTCTCTCTAAGTCCATTGATTCACACGCGGAATGTGAGAGTGGCAGCCATTACGTGCAGCTGTGTGACTTATCTTATGATTCTTATCATGGACATGTTTAGGTCACCTCTCAAGAAATGGTCAATCTGCTTCTGTTATTCTTACCCTGCCAAACTTCATAATTCTAGAATTAAAGTCATTTGTCCAGATGTGTTTTTTATTTCTGGATCATTGTTTTGATACAGTTTATGCTGTAATTTTTGTGGTGATTTTCTAAAGTTATATGTTTAGAGGAACACCCAGATCAATGAATTTGATGAGATCTGTTTTGCTGTGGTACTAAGAAGACTAATGAGAACTCTGGTGTGGATTTGGAAAGCAGACATTTGTAAACAAAAAATGTAACTTATTTTGGGAACATCTATGTTTCCCATGAGAAAAAGAGTGTGCTGCACAAGCAAAATTTATAAGCAGAATTTCACTTCCACAATGGAATCCGAATCTGTTTTCCGGCCTTTTTTGTGGGGGTGGAGGGGAAGTAGTTTCCTACATGTCATAACAAAGCCCCATTGCATCATCATTCTGGATTAAAAAAAAAAAAAAAAATCTTAAAAATTGCTTTTGTACATTCCATAAATGAAATATCCACATTATGCTCACATCACATTTGATAAAAAAGAAAAAACATTCTTGCTTTTTTTTTCCGTAGATCTCTTTTGATGGTTAATTTTGGCCTTCAAAATTCCAGGGTAATTAAAATGTTCCAATTTCTTAATTGAGGGGAAAGAGAAAGGAATATATATATATATATATATATATATATATATATATATTCAGGGATATTTCTTCGGAGAATATGGATTGGCTGGAAAGTTTTTACTTTAGTTAATTGAATAGAGCCAAATTCATGGCTGCATGTTTCTGCATAACTTGACTGATTGTGATCACATTTTTTGTATCAAATGTCTTACTTTGATGATGGATTAAGATTTAGGTCTATCTCTTTGGTTTATATCATGCTTCTTTCCCCTCGTAACCTGCAGAGGACAGGAATAATTTGGAAAAGTTAACGCTTGCTGTCCTGTCGCATTTGCCAACTGCCATACTATATGTTCATGACCTCTCTGGAGAATGTGGGACCTCACCTTCTGACCAGGTATTATTTGTTTTCATATTTTCAAATGATTAACTAGATGATGTTTAGAGTTATCCTTTGTTGGTTAGGTCACTGAAGTTCCATTGACACATACAATTAACATTTTATGTCTGGACCTTGCTTCATTCCAGAATTATTGAAAATTAATCTTTCATTTATGTCAAAAATCAACACAAGTGATTTCTGATACAGACAGCATGAAAAAAAGAAAGATAAGGAGCTCTTCGATACTACGTGAAAAGGAGAAGATTTGATTAAAAAATAAGATATAGGACAATGAGATTGAATTTACTTAACATTTTCATTGTTTTTGCTATCATGCTATGGCTACCATTGACAATTAATTTAGCTTTATTTTTTTTCCTCAACCCCACAACCCCCCATCCCACCACACCACAGAGCTATTTGAAAAATCAACAAATGGTAAACTCTTTAACCCCATGCTGCGAACCAACTGGTGTCATTATGCTTTAGTTAACTTGAAATGAGAAGCGTGCGGATTATTCTGTCTGTCTGAATCTATCATCACCTTGTCATTGTCCATGTTTTTGTAATTTTGCTGTAACAACTTGCCTATTTATATATGAACCTCATTAACAAAACTGGTAGTCTATTTGATGGAATAAGAATTGTTTATTTGTTCATCTATTCTAAAGTAGGCCATTCTTTATGTTCTTCAAGATGAAAATTCTCTAAGCTCTTTCTGCCTTACTCCCAACATGGAAGGAAGCACACTGGTAAAGATCTGAATTATATATTATGGCCTTTGGTTAGGACAAAATTTCCTGTGGAATTAATTTCATTGCACGGAATTGAACATTATGGGCTCTATGACTGCGAAGAAGATGTAGGAAAAGAAATGGTATGTAGGGATGTTCTAGCAGGTTTGAGCTAGATGGGCTCTCTGAAGCTTCCAGGATCTTTCTTTCTTCGCTTGCAAATCTAGTGGTTAAAGTTACAGAGATTTCATTTTCTTTATTTTTTCCCACAACCCATGTTCCAAATAATGTGCATCTCATTTGGAGACGAAGAAATGCATATTTTCTTAATCTTTGTGATTATTTTTGCTGTTGGAAAATGCTGCATTTAGATCTATTGCCTTCCCATGCCCCTCTCTGATTTTTTCTTAGGAAATGATCTCTTTGGGTTGCTGATAATGGATTTTGCAGTTCATCATATACAAAGAAATAAAAGGAAGGTTCAGTGAGCATCTTTGGCTTGATGTAGTCTCCAAATGTGATCTCTTGCATGGATCTCCTGTAGTATTCATTACAGAGGATGGTGATGCTGATGATCTGGAGCTGGCAAGGTACCGAAAAATGGGACCTGATGGATCCATCCGTGTCTCGGTGAAGAATGAAACTGGGCTAAACGAGGTTATTGTTTTATATCTTTGGCCTTAATTAGATCTTCAGTCACCAACATCCTTTATGTTCTAGCTTTCAAAGTTGAATGAGGTCAATAATATGTTATAACTTCAAGAGAAATAGAAAAAGAAAAAATAAACCCTACCAATAACCCTAATTATAATGTGAAAATGTTGTCACTTTAACATGAACTACACAATGCTACAGTACTCAGTAATAGTAAATGTACTACACTAATGTGAATAATGCATGTTAATGTGCTCATGACTTGTAGCTGTTACAGTTAAGTGCAGGTGTTCTTTGACTAACTTTGTTGAGATTATTGCTTCTGTGTCATTTGTGATACAAATTATCAACTATTATCACAAACATTATGATGGAAAATGCCCAATCTGGTCAAAGTCTGGTAAAAGATTTCAGGGGAGACCAATTATTACTTCTTTTTTTTTTTTTTTTTTTTTTTTTTTAATATATATTGAATGGGTGTGTGGGGGAGGGTTCACACTTTGACATACGTCCCATCTGTTTCATGATGTTACTTGCGTAACTGGGAGCTGATCTTATGATTTATGTAGTTGTTATCCACAGCCAATTATTTAGGTAAATCCTTAATGTTTTTTCTTTTCATTTTTTAATGAAATTTTCATGGACCATGAATAAAATTTTGGAGGCACTGTGAAATGTTCTTTTTAAAAAAATAATTTAAAATTCCCTAGGTTGGTTTTTCCTATGAAATGTCTAATTAAAATTTTGGAACTGCTTTGGAAATAGATGTCTTTATTACTAATGATGAAATTCTATCCATCTGTTCAGTGATCCAAGGAATATTCAGGGCCACTTAGACGCTCTTCTTGAAACATGGTTTCTTCTTATTAAATCATAAAATGAAAAACTTAGAAGAACAAGTTCTGTATCAAATTTAGACCTTTTGTTTATGCTTTGCAGCTGAAGAGCAAAGTTCATGAGCTGCTGGTTTCTCAATCATGGAGAATCAAAAGCGAAAAGAGTGACCATGAAACGAGTTGAAGTTAGATAATTGGTGAAAGTGTGCAGTCCTGGTGGAAAATTTTTGTCAGAGAAGAAAATAGTTACTAGTTGAACTATCCCGGAGGCTAAAAGCAGATTGAAACCCCAAAGCTGGCTCTATGAACTGGTTAAGTGTCATACTGTGCTGTTCATGCGGAGACTTTAAATCGTCAACCTAGCTCTCCTTGGTTGAAGAAAGCGACTTTGGTGCTCCTTATGCAGTTGAGTTGATGACAAGCCGCAGAGTTGAAATATACAGATGCTCATGTGCTGAATTTAGTTCGCTAGTTGGCTCATTGTCAGTTTCTGGCATAATAGTTTATCAAAGGGAAGGAATCAGATTCTTTTGCTGTCTGCTGATGATGAAATCAAATATCTGTAGGCATTAACAACAGTCTCTGGACCGAAAATGTATTTGTTATTGCTGTTTTTTGGAAGCATTATCGACTGTGCTGTGTATATATTTTAAGCTGATTCATGTAAATGACCTGTTCCATCATGCACAATAAAGTGTTATGCAGGTAATTCATCGATCATTTATTTGAGAAATTCCCATCATTTTAGTTGATCTTATCTTATCATATTCCATTTTTCTTCAAAACTCCATATTTAAAATCACACACGCACAAGAAGAAGAAAACTTTAGTGGAATTTTGGAAGGAGCAAAAGAAGCAAGAGTCAAACTAACAAGGCTTGCAGATAATAATAATTTGGAAGTTATAGCTTCAAAGGCAGAGGAAGTTGGCACAAAGTGCACCAAATACCCTATAAATTATTGGGAATTGTTTGCACTTTCACCGATAAATTGTTGTCTATAGACACTTTTGACCATGCTTTGACTATTACCACATTCTCATTCCAAATTTTTATAGCAATATGCCAGCTAGATATTCTCTTTCAAGTGAAAGCTGACCTTATTTATGGTACAATGATTTGTCATTATTTCCTACTTCTTCAGGTGTTTATCATAATTGATCTCTCTCAAGGGGTATAAATTGGTTAGTCCATGACATGGAGTCCAATCCATACTTGTTGTCATACACATATAATTAAGAGCATTTCAAATGGACTCTCAAATTCAAAATATAGAAGGTGGATGAAAGTGTGACACTTTAATAGTCTCTCAAAAGACTTTTTATATTTAAAATTTTCAAATATATTCTTAAATATAACAGCTGTCAAATAGTTTCTAAAACTCAAAATATAGCAAACGGAAGAAAATAGGTTATCTCAAAAGACCTCTCATATTTTAAGATTGTCAAAAGTTGCTAAAATAAAAATAAAGCTCTATAATAGGCTCTCAAAATATGTAATCGTTACAGCAGAATTGCAAAAATATAACATTTTGACATTATAATTCCTCTCAAAATATAAATTTGGCATGGAAATATAATATTTTTGCATTAGAGATGCTCTAATAGAAATCTAGATAGTAAGCACCAACGGAAAATATATATATATATATTTTTTGGTATTAGGCCAAAGTCTAGGTCGGAGTTGATGTCAAATTCATCTGTGAAATAACTTGTCGAAAATTGCTGGATAATGAAATATACTAAAATAACATGTTTGAATTCTTGACTTGATTCATTTACAAATTCTACAATTGGATTGTACAATTAGATAAAATATATTTAGAATACACTAATTACTTTTATATATATATATATCCATTATACTAGGGTTAACTCTCATATGAAAATAATGAGAAGATATCACTTGATTTAAAAGATAAAGTAAATTAATCATAATTGAAGTTGATATCATCATAACCAAAATTAATTCATCAACTATATGCATGGTCTTCAAGAAAATTATGAAATTCAACTAGAGATTTGTCAAACTTTTTTTTTTTGAGTGTATCTTATTATGTTACTACTATTAAATTAGACTCCGTGAGTGTTCAGAAGGCAGAAATTATTATTGCCAACGGAAGGGGAAAAATAAGTCAGAAATTATTTTTCCTTAAATTACATATGTGGAAAAAAAAAAAATGTCAGAAATTATTTTCTTTAAATTACAGCTGTGGAATTTTAAATTGAAGCCTCCCTTTTCTTCTGTCAAAACCACTTCAACGACAGGAGAGAGAAACTAGAGAGAGAAACTACAGAGAGAGAGAGACGGAGTCGGTCAGGCTGGCGAGCCACCAAACCCTCTATTTCTCTCACTATTCAACCAACACAACACTGATTCGTAATCGAACGAACGATCTCATGCTCGATTTTCAGCCTCAGTTGTAAGCCATTTGATGCGTGTTGAAACCAGAAATTTGCTTCAATTGTTGTCATTCAAGCCCTAAACTTCGGTACGTTTAATCGGATCTGAAAGGAGAAACAAGTTTCAACCAGCCAATGGCTTCGGCGAAGACTTCTCGGTCAAGGTCACTCTCAGGCACGCCAGCGAAGGGCAACGCCAAGGACACCGGCACGAAGCTCGAGGAAAATCTCAACCTATTCAGGTCCGATAATTTCGACGCCGACGGCTATGTGCAGTCCACGTGTCACTCCTTGAATGAGAAGGTTGGGATAGGATTGCCCTAATTTTATTTTATTGCACCAATTTCAAATCAATTTACGTGTGATCATTTCTCTATTCAAGCATATATTATTAGTATTACAGTGTTTAGAGATCTTTACTTGTTGATTGTATCTACAATTGTTTTGCTTGTGAATATCACTTATTCTGTGAGGGAATTGAGATTTGATAGAGCACGAGGGACTTGAATTATGCTTAAATGCTAAGTAGTACTGCGACTAATTGTTCAAAATAGTTTAATACTGAAAAAGTTTGGCCTCATTTGCTACCATTAACATTATATGCTGCACCTCAAATCAATTTAGGATTTGGTTATATTTATATATATATATATTTGGTTATATATCCTATTAAGGGGTATAAATAATAAAATTATGGTTTTATCACATAAAATCCTTTTTGACACGTCACTAAAAAGTTATATTTATCAAATTTAATTTTCCAAAAAAAGGAAAAAAAGAGGAGGACGTGACAAATTGCTGTCTAATAGTTGTTGATGTTGTATATAACTTTGGGCATTGATCCAATCAAATTTATTTACGATTGACATGCTATTTTATGAGAGAAAATATGTTACATGGATTATTCTAAATGCACAAAGTACTTGTGCCAGTTGGACTGCATCTGAGTTCTTCACATCTATTTCTCTCAACCACACGGACACTCCTAGCATTTGTGGGAATGCTTACATTTTGCTTAGCTGAAGAGCACAGTGGTGAACTATATATATGATATATCTCCACTCCTGCAAAGACACACCTATATCAAGTGCATTCACGGGCTAGACGTGAGATTTGTAGGGTTTTTATATCTTTCTTCATTTGGAGTTGAGAGTCTATCTGTTATAATAAATGTTCAATTAATTAAGAGAAATAAATGCCTCCGTCTGGTATAATAGTTGGTATAATTGCTGCTTATTGAAAGCATACATACATCTTGTATTCCTTGAGTTCCCACGTGAAGAACTCATGATAGATGACAAAATTATTTTCCTCAAGAAAATTTTAAAATAAATATCCTTCTATACGTGTGTGCATAAAAATCGTAGCAAATGAATCTTCTTTTTCCATTCTTTCCTATTATACATCATGTCTTCTCTTAAATTTAAGTTTTTAAAGTTGTTTTTATTACTTCGTCGTGCGTAGGCTTTGGTTAGCCTCTTTGTTGCTTACCTTCTAAACAAACAACTCTTCCTCTTTTAATAGCTGCATCATTGGGTCTGCATTGAATATAACCATACCACTAAAGTCTACTTTTCCTAATTTTATCATTTATAGGCGCTATACCTAATGCTCCCCTTTCATTATTTATCTTATCTTTTCTAGTGATTCCTAACATCCAATGTAATTCTCATTTCAACTACATTAATGCATTATATTTGTGTCTATTTCAAAGCCCAACACTCTGCTCCATACAATATTGGTAGCCTAATAACTCTGTATCGTTTGTCACAAAGTATACAACTAGCTTGCCTCCATTTGTCCACTCGACTCCAATCCTACTTACTACATCACCATCTATTTCCCCATCTTTTTGTTATATTGATCATAGCCAACATAAATAGTTCTTTTGAGTAACTCTTTGGTCTTGAAGTGTAACATGTATATTGTCATTGTCTTCTACTTTATCTTAATTACATGCCATATATTCCGTTTTAGTTTTACTAATTCTTAGGCCCCTTGATTCTAATGCATTTCTCCATATTTCTAATTTTGTTGCCAAGGCCTTCTTAGAAGTATCTATTAAAACTATATGTCACCCAAAAATAACGTACGCCGTTGGATGTTTTCTTGAATATCTTTTATTATTTCGTCTAGTATTATTGCAAATAGGTATGGACTCAACAACGGACCTTGGTCTAATCCCACCTTTATAGGAAAGTCACTAGTTTTCTCGCGTGTAGTGTAGATTCTAGTCAATATCTTACCATACATATCCTAAATAAGATTAAGGGTAAAGTCCAAAAAACTCCCCTGAACTATTGTCCGTTTGCAAATAACCCCCAAACTAAAGATTGCCCCACTGAACTATTAATTTCTTGAAATTAAGGACCAAGCCATTACAAAAGACTATTTTACCCTTTCTTATTAAAATTTTCATTTCTTATTAACTTATTTTTTATTATATTTTCTCTTATTCAAAAATTAATTATACCATTTACCTTAATTTTAAAATTAGTATCAATTTATCATAAAAATGGAAAATAATAAATAGATTAGTAGCTACCATTTTCTAAAATGATTAACTTATTATAATAAAACTTATTATACTCACTTTGAAAAAAAAATTAGCGTAAAAAAATACCTTTTTTATACAATATTCATGAAAAATTAATAAATTACGTAAATAAAAAATATCTTCTTTTTTATGCAATATATTCATGAAAAAATAAGAAGTTACTGAAATTATTTCAAAATTTTCTAATTAAGATTTTTATTTAAATAATTAATTTCAAAATTAAAGACAAAATTATGCAAATTTAATGGAGAATATTTCGTCAATATACTATGAATTTTTTTTTCATAATTTATTTCAACAGGAAAAATAGGTCAAGTGTAATACAATAAAAAAGGGTACTATGGTCATTTAATAAAAAATAGTCAAGGCAATGGGGCATTTTGCAACTAAATGTGAGAGTTAAAGGGGTTTTATGCACAAAAAATACTGCAGGAGGGTTATTTGCAAATTTGGACACAGCGCAGGGGGGTTTTCTGCACTTTACCCTAAGATTAATTAAGATTTATAAGTTTTATAGGTACCTTTTTTGTTTTTGTTTTTTGTAAAGCCCATCAAAATATGTTCCTTGGCACACTATCACATGCCTTCTCTAAATCTATGAAAACCTTACCAAGTATTTTTGTTTACTCCTATAAGTTATCTTATTAAGTATATGGCTTCCATTGTGAAGCTACGTGGCATAAATTTAAATTGGTTATCAAATATTGCTGTTTATTTCCTTAGTCTTTACTTTATTATTCTTTTCCCCAATTTCATTATATGACTCAATAATTTAATTCCTTTAGAATTTTCACAGTTTTGTATATCCCCTTTATTTTTATAAATTGGTACTATAGTACATTTCCTCCCGTCCCTTGGCATCCTTTCTTCTCTTTTAACTATTCAATGCCTATCTTCAATAAAATTCTCCAAGCCTCTATAGATATGTTATCCGGTCCAACAGTGTTTTAATTACCCATCTTTTTAAGTATGTCCTCTACCTCCTTATTATTAATTTATTTGTCATTCCTATGTACGGTTCGTTACTTACAATTTCTTATGTAGTATATTCCCCATTTAGTAATTATTGAAAGTAATTTTTTCATCTTTCTCATAAATCTTTGTCTTTAACTAATATTGTTTTCTCTCTTTTTTTCTTTTTTCTTTTTAATACACCTAACTTGATTCATGTCCCTCGTCAACCTCTCTCTATTCTTTGCCACTTTGTACTTATAAAAAAAAAAATTCTTTGCCAATTTGTAAATAGCTATTTCACCCTCTTTTGTTTTTGATTTTTCATACACGTTATTTAGTGCTTTTTGTTAAGCTTTGGCTACCATCTTTTTAACTTCATATTTAAATTTTTTTTTTTTTTTTTTTATTTCTCTAAATCCTCTTGTTTCTTATTATGTAAAACTCTATTCTTTTTACTTTTTATTTTTTTTATTGCTTCTTGTATTTCATCATTCCACCACCATATTTCTTTTATAATAATTTCTTTTGTGTAGTTTCTCCTAGAGTTTCTTTTGCTACATTCCTAATACAACCCACCATTTTGGACCACAAGTTATATATATATTTCCTTCCAATCCCATTGGGTTTCTTGTAGTATTTTTTCTCTAAAAGTCATCCCTTTATTACATTTCAAGTCTTTCCACTTTATGTGTGTTGAAGTCTTTTCATTACGTTTTGACTTTTTGATTCTTTGACCAAGAGGTCTAATGCTAATAGTCTTTGTTGGTTTGTCAAACTTCCTCCTGGGATTACATTACAATCTTTACATGTACTCCATTCTCCTCTTCTATATAAGCAATAGTCGATTTGTATCTTGTTTGTGCCACTCTTATAAGTGATCAAATGTTCTTTTCATTTCTTAAAAAAGATATTTGCTATAGCTACTTATCAAAAAAAAAAAAAAAAAAAAGAAAAAAAAAAGAAGATATTTGCTGTAGCTACATCATATACGCTAGCAAATTCTAAGTGTTTCCCTGTCTCATTTCTTGCCAACTAATAGCTTGTGATGCAGATTATATATAAGTTATAGATTAAGACACATGCTCTACTATTTCATTTCATTTTTTCTGTCATCACCTCTTATGGTAACCCTTTCATTCTAGTTTTTGTTGTAACTAATTTTAGGCGAATCTTGAGTTTGGTGGTGAAAAAAGACAAATTGCCCGGGATAGTTGATGTTTCCCAGGCACAAAATTTTCTTTTAAAGTGGGGAGGGTGCATGACTACGTGGTTGGTTAATCAGGTAACCTATAAAGGGTGGAAACATGCATGATATGGAAAATACACAGGAAATCTAGGATATACTTTTAACCCAGCAGTTGATGACATCTATTTTTATAGGTTATTAGATACATAATGGACTCTACCGTTCCCCTCCACTAAAAAAAAATTTACAAGGTGGGAATGTGGGAATTGGGATGGATGCTCATTGTCTCTTTTCCTGAAAGTTTTGTGCTACGTTTTTTCAATGTTCTCTAAAATTGGAATAATGAAATGAGATAATCGATTAAACCTGCACCATGTGTGTAGCAAAAGGCTAGTAACTGCTCCAATGAGGAAGAATGATATGATCCACAATGAGGATTATGCTAGAGGAAGGGAAGGCGAAAACTAATATAGATTGAGACAGTATGAATGATATGGTAACATTTGGCTTGATTGATGTTACGACCTTAGATAAAGCGGAATAACAGAAGAGGATTCGTGTAGTCAATGTATAATTGTTGGGAAAAGTCTTTGTTTAGTCGAGTTGCTTTCAAGTTTTCTTCAGCTTACATGATGCACTTATGCCATATTTCAGGAAACAAAAAACTTTTACAATGATATTTGAAACTTCTAAAATATATGTGTGCTTTGACTTTCAGGAAATCAGGCAATTATGCTCCTATCTTATGGATTTAAAGAAAGCTTCTGCCGAGGAAATGCGTAGAAGTGTGTATGCCAATTATGCAGCCTTCATTCGGTGAGTCCTTGTTGAAAAGCATAAAATGGAAGCAAATAGATAAATAAAACAAGAAGAAAACACATATATTACATGGTTCAACCACTAGGGCCTACATTCAAGGCACAAAGAGCCCAAAGGGCTACATCACTTTATAATACTCTCTTAATTCATATACAATACAATGGTGGAGGCTCCTTTATATAGGAAAAGAAATTCTGAGAATGGAAAGAATTAGAAAATAGGAAAAAGGAGGAATTTTCTCCATTGATTCCTCTAGTAACCCCAAATCTTACTGAAAGATTTTCCTCCATTGATTCCTCCATTAAATCTTCAATACTCCCCATCAAGTTAGAGCATGAATGTCTAACTTGCCATTGAGATGACGAGTAACAACAATTGTGAGTAATGAAGAGAGAATACGAAGACCAATGCTACCGAACACACCGGTAACCCAAACAAGTCGATAAAAACTGCTGGAGACACGGCACAAAATGAAGAAATGCTACCGAACACACCGGCAACCCAACCAAATCAACAAAAAACTGTGGGAGACATGGCAAAGGTGAGGACAATGCTACCAAACACATCGGTGGCCCAAACAAGTTGATAAAAACTGCCAGAGACACGGCAAAGGCGAATAACATTATTGCTGAACAAACCTGCAGCCCAAACGAGTCATAAATAGCACCGAGAAACCTTTAGCAACATTTTAGATGCTAAGGGAATACCCCAAAATAGGGGTCCAAACCTAGGAAGAGAAATTAGGCTCTGATACAAAACATAAAACGGAAGCGAATAGATAAATAAAACAAGAAACCACATATATTACGTGGTTCAGCCACTAGAGCCTACATCCATGGCACAAAGGGCCCAAAGGGTTACATCACTTTTATAATACCCTCTCAATTAATGTACAATACAATGGTGGAGGCTCCTTTATATAGGAGAAGAAATTATGAGAATGGAAAGAATTAGAAAATAGGAAAAAGGAGGAATTTTCTCCATTGATTCCTCTAGTAACACCAAATCTTACTGAAAGTTTTTCCTCCACTGATTCCTCCATTAAATCTTCAATAGTCCTCATGCCAAGATAATCCATGTTCTTATTTATGCCGTACGGTGAGCATCTATTTGTGAACCAATCTTTTTCTGTTTGAATTCATACTTGCCTTAGTATAATCTTATGAGTTTGTGAACCAGTCTTCTGTAGATGAATTCACTTTTGCAAATTCTAGAGCTAAATTCCAAAAAAGAAAAAACGGGAGGTGGGTGGAGAGTTTTCAGGAGGTTGTTGAATTTTTAAAATAGCTGGTCATAGTGCGGAGTTTGGTGGGCATGCTTATCATTTGGAAAGAAGGAACTAATATGCCTTGACGTTATTGTTAAAATAGAAACTTGATTTTATCTGGATTGCAGATGTGCTTGCACAATTACTTCTTTGAAAGAAAATATCTAGAAATTTTTTGTTTCTATCATGAAGTGAAGGGGAATGTTGTTGTTCTGAAACTTGATTGGGCTAATGTAAAAAAGTAAAAAAAGAAAAGAAAAAGAAATATGTTAGGAAATTAGTGGATCAACCAATTACTACTAACACTTTTCCTAGATCACAAAAATATTTTTTAAGCTTTGGACCTATTACAAAGCTCACTGAATATGGTATTTTGATTTCCCGAGTAAGACTTAAGAGAACAGACAGAAACTTGTTGTTTTTCCCTTCTTCTTTTTTTCTTCTTTTTTTTTTTTTTTGGTTCTGGGAGTGGGAGGTGATGCATCTCTCTCTCTCTCTCACACACACACACACACACATTAATTTAAAAATGAATGTAGTTCTATAACTCAAGCCATCCAACTACATATAACGATGACATGATCACAGCTTCTTATGTTCTCTTTTTTATATATAAAAGATGAGATTAACTAGCTCCTTTTTACCTGTATTATCAATCTATATTTGGGTTCCCTTTTAGGAGTTCATTTTTATATTTGTGATTGATTACTTATTGAGTACATCCTGGATCCTGTATAATCTGTTTCTTTCTTTCCTTCTCTTTTCCCCCTCTTTTTCCAGCACAGCGAAAGAGATATCAGATTTAGAGGGCGAACTTTTGTCAATCAGAAACCTTCTATCTACTCAGTCAACTTTAATTCATGGTCTAGCTGAGGGAGTTCACATTGATTTATTATCTAGCACTGTTTCTGATGGTCCTACTGCAAATAGTTTATCCAACTATGAAGACAAAGAACCTTCAGACCTGGAGAAACAATTAATAGAGTTCCCCGATCTCCTGGATGTTTTATTAGCCGAGAGGAGAGTGGCTGAAGCTTTGGTAGCCCTTGATGATGGAGAAAGAGTAGCTTCTGAAGCAAAAGAAAAGAAAAGGTTGAGTCCAGCTGTACTCGTGTCACTTGAGACAGCTATTAGTGAACGGAGGCAAAAATTAGCGGATCAGCTTGCTGAAGCTGCTTGCCAACCTTCTACACGTGGTGGTGAGCTTCGTGCAGCTATTTTAGCTCTTAAAAAGCTTGGAGATGGCCCCCGTGCTCATAGTTTGCTACTCAATGCACATTACCTAAGATATCAGTATAACATGCAATGTCTTCGTCCGTCAAGTACGTCATATGGAGGAGCATATACTGCTGCCCTTTCACAGCTAGTGTTCTCTGCCATTGCTCAAGCAGCCAGTGATTCATTGGCCATTTTTGGCAAGGAGCCAGCTTATACTTCTGAGCTTGTGATGTGGGCTACTAAGCAAACTGAGGCTTTTGCACTTCTTGTTAAAAGACATGCATTAGCTTCATCTGCAGCTGCTGGAGGTTTAAGGGCAGCTGCAGAATGTGTTCAAATAGCATTAGGTCATTGTTCATTGCTGGAAGCTCGTGGATTGGCACTATGTCCTGTGCTACTGAAACTCTTTAGACCTAGTGTTGAACAAGCACTAGATGCTAATTTAAAACGAATTGAAGAGAGTACTGCTGCTATGGCAGCCGCTGATGATTGGGAACTTACATATCCCCCACATGTTACACGTCAATCTGGCAGGCCTTCAAGTACATCTCTTGGCAACACAACGACAAATCACCATAAACTTTCAAGTAGTGCTCATCGCTTCAATTCAATGGTCCAGGTGAATAACTTAGCTATTGCGCACATATTTTGTGCACCATCTTTACAAATATTGATTGACTTATTTTTTTAGTCTGTGTTGCTTAAGGATATCTGGATATGTTCTGAATGAAGACAATAAATTTTTTTCCCCCAATAAAGTGGTGATGAAAATGTTGCTATACTCTGTGTTGTTTTGGGTGGGTGGGGGGTACACCAAATTTGAACCTCTTAGCTAAGCTTTATTTCTAATCTATCTTAATGAACTAGTTTCCATTTTGCATGGACACTTCGATTGTACTGCACTGTGCTTTGACTCTTCAAGTCAGGCCCAGAAGCCTCCAGCAAGCTTTACAATTTGTCAACATACGCCATGAACATGTGTTCCCACACCCTGGAACCTTCTTTTTTATTTTTAACACATAGCTGAAATAGTTTGTATACAATGACACCTAAAAACATGACTGTTTTTCTTAATAAGAAAAATGTTAGTTGTAAGAAACAGATACAATATGTAAGTGGTACACCAAATTCAAACCTCTAAACCTCTTTACTGAATTTGCTAGCTTTATTTCTAATTAATGAACTAGTTTCCATTTTGCATGGACACTTCTATTGTACTGCACTGTGCTTTGACTCTTCAATTCAGACCCAGAAACCTCCAACAAGCTTTAAAATTTGTCAACATACACCATGAACATGTGTTCCCACACCCTGGAACCTTCTTTTATTATTATTATTATTATTATTTTTTTAACACAGCTGAAATAGTTTGTATACAATGACACCTAAAAACATGACTCTTTTTCTTAATAAGAAAAATGTCAGTTGTAAGAAACAGATACAATATGTAAGTGTGTAACATTTTCATGAACTTTGGAATTTTCTTTCAAAAAAGAACTTAGATGAGGGTTTTGACTGAGGAGGAGTGGATGCGACCCTGCTTTCACCACTAACTGGCTTACCAAAAATTTAGCATCATTTGATATATAATGGACAATATGGGAAGTGGTAGTTGCAAAATGATGTCAAATCTGGCATTTCATTATTTGATTCATATAATTGATCCTATAAATGTGTCTGAATTAAGACTTGGTTTTGATCGCGGTTCTGTAAGAGGTTAGTTGATGGCATACAAAATTCCTCTCTCTTTGTGATATCTCAGTCTGATCTTTAGGTGTACTATCATTTCCCACGTACTCATCAATCACATTTCATTTTGCTATGAATTGTTCTCGGTCTCTTAGTATAAATTAGGTTGAAAACTATGTTTTTTTCTTGGTGTATACTCAGCGGCTCAATATCATTTGAGGCCTTGGGCGAAAAATATAAAAATAATCTTTTAATATCAAATAATAGTTAGCAATGTTTATTTAGGAATCATCCTTGTATTCAAGTTTTATAGAATTATTTTTTTTATAAATAATATTGCCAATTCATTCAAGTTTTCTCGTTACATAACTAATCTTAGATATCGGCAAAAGTGATAGGTATGGTCAAATAATATTATGTAAGCAATGCATGCATAATATTTTGGTGTACGCATCACATTTCAGTTTGCTATGAATTGTTCTCGGTCTCTTGGTATAAATTAGGTTGAAAACTTCTTTTCTTTTTTTTTTATTGGTGTGTACAGGGGTCAGGGGCGGCTCAATATTATTTGATGCCTTAGGCGAAAAATATAAAAATAATCTTTTAATATATAATATTTTTAATATCAAATAATAGTTAACAATGTTTATTTAAAAATCATCCTTGTATTCAAGTTTTATAGCCAGTTTATTCAAGTTTTCTCGTTACATAACTAATCTTAGATATGAGCAGAAGTGATAGGTATGGTCAATAATATTATGTAAGCAATTCATGCATCTGGAAAAGAATCTATATATTTTTTTATAATGTAATTTAACATTTCAATTTGAAATGTTTGTTTCCATTTGTAAAATTTTTTTAAGACATTATTTTCTCAAACTATCATCATCTAATGATTTTAACTTTTAAATACTTTTTTTTGAATATATGTGTGGAATAAGGAAAAATAAATAAAGATAAAGGTTAAAAGAGAATATCCACTAGGGTTAATTATATATTACTGTTAGTGTAATGATAATGATAGACGAGAAAAAAGAAAAGAAAAGAAAAAAACATGGATAGAAATTTTTTGTACCTACTATTAAATGGGGGTATAATAATAGAAGAAAATAAAAATTTTAGGGAGGTTATAAGGTAAGAAAGTATAAAAAAAAAAAAATTGGGCCTTTCTATTGGCTATAGTCTAATTATAAAAGGAAGGGCACTATTAAATGGAGTCTAATAATACTACGAGGAAATAAAAAATTTTGGGAGGCCACTTATAATGTTTTGGGACATTTTTTTTGGCTGGAGTCTAATGATAGAAGGAATTAATGAAATATAAATTTTGGCAAGGTTATAATATAAGAATATAAAAAATTTGGGGCCTTTTTATTGGCTGGGCCTTAGGCAACCGCCTAAGTTGCCTAAGGCTCCGGCCGGCATTGTGTATACTCTTTCTGACTTGGTTTTATTAATATCTTGTGCACTCTGTCATAGCATACTAAAACGTAAGTTAGACAAGATTCTCAACAATTAGTTCTCAAATTGGTTTTTCTTGCTAAAAACAGATTACCTGGGTGTTTTTGGTTCTTACTTCTTAGGATCATATTCTGCTTATTTGAGCATCTTGAATGTGTTCATCTTGACAGTTGAATGTTAGTTGAGATTCAATAGAATCTGCTTAGATATGATTCTTTATCAATGATAGTGATCTATTCCTCATGTTCATATTGCTGTATATTTTTTATTGCCCTTGCAGGATTTCTTTGAAGATGTGGGACCACTCCTTAGTATGCAGTTGGGAGGTAAAACCTTGGAAGGTTTGTTCCAGGTATTTAATTCGTATGTTAACATGCTCATAAAAGCGTTGCCGGGTTCCATGGAAGAAGAAGCAAACTATGAAGGTTCTGGAAATAAAATTGTTCGAATGGCTGAGACGGAAGCCCAACAACTTGCATTGCTCGCAAATGCATCCCTATTAGCAGATGAACTACTGCCACGTGCAACCATGAAGCTCTCCCAATTGAATCAGGCTAATTACAAGGATGATACTCGTAGAAAACCTGCAGATCGGCAAAACCGTCATCCTGAGCAAAGAGAATGGAGAAGGCGTCTTGTCAGCTCGGTTGACCGATTAAAAGATAGTTTTTGTCGACAACATGCTTTAGATCTTATTTTTACCGAGGATGGTGATAGCCATCTTAGTGCAGACATGTACATTAACATGGATGGTAATATGGATGAAATAGAATGGTTCCCTTCTTCAATATTCCAGGTATTTCTAGGCAATTCTGCTTTTTCTGTCTTCCTTACCTCTCAATTGTATAGTTATTAGTCATTTTTTATTGGTATACAATTTTTTTCTAATTGCCACAAACTTTCTAATTCTAGATTAAGCAATTCGAAAGCTCAGTGTCTGCCTATTGTAGCAGTTGATTCACATTTACTAGTCTGGTAGTTTGACCACAATATTTAATAGGACAACTTCACAATTTCTGCTTGATTAATAGGATAACTCATTCCTCTTAAGTGAAAACATTGATCTAGATTCTCTCACGCATTACAAGGCACATGCATGGGTATGATTTTCCTTGTTTTATTGCTAGTCATATGTTACATTGACTGACTAATTTAGAGATATATGTACGGTTTTACTACTATGGGCATTGTTATTCTGTGTTATATTTATTTCCTTCCTTTTGTTCTTTCCATGTTTGGCTAAGGTGTGCGACAATTAAGGGAATTGTTGGTAAACTTTTTTTCTTTCTAAAACCAGTGTTTGTATAGGAAACAGTGCTTTAGTACTGACTAAATTGTGGTGGGGGGTGGAAATCATGCCTAAGTTCAATTTTTTTTCCCCCTAGTTCTTTATGCTTCCCAGAAAAAAAAAATATCATAAAGGACTCATTCTGTCATGCCGATAATGAGTTCTGCTGCCAATTTCAGGTAGCTGGATTGGAGACTTTTGAATTTTATGTGATCAAGATATTTGTAGAAGTTCTTTATGGTTCCAAAAAAACAAAAATCAAAAAACTTTTATGCTTTATTCAATATTAAGTTTTTGTTTCAAATTCTGTGTTGGAATTTATTTTAGTTTAATTTTCTATATCTATTTTATTAGCTTATATTGTAACTTAACTTTATTTTTCTTTTTTTCTGTTGTTGTCAGGAACTTTATGCCAAACTCAACAGGATGGCCAGTTTTGCTGCAGATATGTTCGTAGGCAGGGAAAGATTTGCCACATTGCTGTTGATGAGACTCACAGAAACTGTCATCTTATGGCTCTCGGAAGACCAAAGTTTTTGGGATGACATTGAGGAAGGACCAAGGCCTTTAGGTCCTCTTGGTATTCAACAGGTTTGTAGGGTTGGCATTCATTATTTTACCTGCACTCTTTATTGCGCAGTTAGTTGAAACTGATCTTCTGTCTACTTGTTGAATCTTGTGCAGTTTTATTTGGATATGCAGTTTGTCATCTGCTTTGCTTCCCAAGGGCGGTACCTATCTCGGAATTTGCATCGAGCTGTCAAGGAGATCATATCTAAAGCAGTTGCAGCATTTGCTGCGACAGGAATGGATGCGTATAGGTGTGTTGGTTCTTTCAAGTACTGTATTTAACTTTGGGCGCCATGCTATTATTTATTTATTTATTTATTATTGTTATTTTTTATTTTTTAGCTTGTATATGTGAGTTCTCTGTTTTAGTTTCTAACCTCCTGCTTTAATAAAACTGAAGATATCGTAGTTGGAAATCCAATGAGTTGGTGATACCAAGTCGTTTTTAATAGGAGTAAAAGTAGCTTTATGCCTGTGTAAGTGAGGTAAATGATTCACACACTGATTCTATTGAATTGACTTGAAAAGTGGATCCTGATTACAGAAATGAACTTTGACTTGTGTTTAAAAATTATATCCACCCTGTTGGTATTCTTAATCATCTACCAAAGCCCCTTCTGATTAACAGTCTGCTTTGTTTGAAATTATGGCTGTATTGTTGGTCTAAACATCCTAATAGATTTTTGTGCCAAGCTTTGTAAATAGTGACTGTTAGACTGGACACATCTGCATTACAAAGGCCTTTTAAGTATTCTTGGATTATGGCATGTATTCTTAACTGCAGAGACTCAGTTCACTAAACTTTTCTTCTTATTTAGTGGGCTTCTGTTCTTCTGATGACAAATATTGATGTGGGATGGGGATTGGGGAGACACTATGTTATAGTGGACATGTAACTTCCTATACTATATATATGTGTAGACAGATAATTGATTGCTATCAGCTTTCAATTGTATCCGTTTTAGGCTAGTCGCAAACCTTCGATACATGGATGACCTTTTGATGCCATGTAACTGTATAAATAACATCCTTTCATAAGACTTATGTATTGACTTACAAAAACACATGATACAATGATAGGATTTTAGAACCGAAAGGATGATCAGTTAGATGTATTGGTGTGATTAGGGGCCTGTACAGCGGAACTGTTACATGTGTGAGAATGATGGGAGCATAGAGCATTAAGTCTACATCAATGATTTCCATTGAGTAATCATATTTTTGCATTGGTCGTACATATCGTCCGTTACAATCACATTACGCTATTATGTAGTGATATTATTAGCTATGAACTCATTGTGGGGTCTTATGTCAGTCTTGTTAAAAATCACAGGCTTTACGGATTTAGACACCATTGTATGTTAGGCCACCAATTTGACTGACTTCATTTACGGCACTTCCAATCATTGTTCAAGACTTCAGCTTCTGTTTTTTTTTTTTTTGATAAGTTAGACTTCAGCTTCTAAACTGCTGAAAGCACCCCTTTCCCGTAGATTTACTTCTCAGAAATCATAATACCTAATATATAATTTTAGATTGTTAATCAAGAGTTTGGGACATTTCACTTAGTTTTTTTTTTGTTTTATGTAGGTTAGAACTAAATTGTTGTTTAATATTATATCCCCGATGATGCTAGTGGATCTTGTTCAGGCTTATGTGATCAATGATTGGAGAGGTAGCAGAGGTGATGGTTGGGTCGAAAAGAGAATTGATGGTGGCAGAGGCTAGTGTTGAAGAATATATATGGTTTTATTTTGAGAAAAAGAGAGGAGATGAGAGAGTTTGCATGACACAAGAAGAAAGATGTGGTCTTTTGATATAACCATAGTTAATTATGAGGGAGTTTTAGGAAGTTAGAATTATGTTTTTAACCTAGGGTGTCATATGCTTTTTTTTTTTTTTTTTTTTTCCTAGTTGGTACTCAAACACACATGCCTCCACTGAGGTTCGAACTCTTGACCTCCCTTTGGAAAGTAGGGGCCTGGTACCGCTAGGCCACAGGCCTATTGGTGTGTCATATGCTTTTCAAACATGTTCATGTTTATTTTGAGACATGTTTATGTTGGGTCAAATGCTTTATCAGATAGACATCATAGACTAGAATTTTGTTGTTTTTTCAAAGAATCATATACTATATACCATACATGATTAGTATTGAGATTTATCGAATGCCATTATATCATAGTCATCTGAACTCTTTGCAGCATAAACAGCCCATTTTTAAAAGTCCAATTAGTATGATTTTTCATTGTTCAATTTTTAACATAAAAGTGGTGGAGAATAAAAATAGTAAGATTCTCTTGCTGACAAGACATTGACTTGTGACGTCAATGTAAAATTCACGACCAATTAAGAAATTCTACAGAATTAATAAAAATCATTAAAGATCCAAATTTATGGGCTTCCAAGATTAAAACATATCTATCAATACGTGTTATGCTGCTGTTGGAAGATACATTTGGATACAATTGGTTTGCCTGGAGATTAGATCTGCCTCCACTCTCCAGTGTACTCCCGCACTGGCTATTTGCACGTGAATTGTGTTTCAATATGCAATATTCACCAAAGATCTATAGTATTTTAATTTCAAGAGCAACCAAAGTTTAAAGTAAAATCAAGGCATGGAATTTTGTGAAGAATTCTTCTTGTAATTCATGCTGTTTATTGTTGTAATGGACTTGAATTTATCAACATAAAAGGTACATATAAAGCTAAAAAAAAGTCTTGTTTCACTGCTGCTGGCTAGGTAGCATCTGACTGTTATATTTGCTTGGACTTTGCTAGAAAAATTAAAATTATTATTATTTTTTAATTTATAAAGTTCGATAGAATTGCAATTTGGTATATTTGTAGCATCAAAGTTTCGACTTTTTGAAGCTGAGTTTTAATGTTGGCAGCATACTTCCGGAAGACGACTGGTTTGTCGAGATTTGCCAGGAAGCAATAGAAAGATTGAGTGGGAAACCAAAAATTGCCAATGGGGATCGGGATCCTAATAGCCCAACAGCGTCTGTCTCAGCACAATCAATTTCATCTGTCAGATCTCACGGGAGTTCCTAATGAGAAATCGTTTCACCTCATGTATATTAGAAGCAAACAGAATCCGCCATGGATCTGCAGGGAGTCTTGTATTCATAGTAAGCAACTCCAATTTTAATTGTTTTTTTTCCCCCCCCAATTATTTTCTTCATTGTTTAATTTTCTTTTTATTGTAGTACAAGGACCCAACAATTTCTGTAGTTAAGGTTTGCATTGTTATGAAGTTAGGAATTCTTTATGCTCTCTGGTTGGGGGAGCATTTGAGTTTGTAAATGTTGATTGCATTGTTTGATCCTAAATCCAAATTTGTTTTCACTCATTGACTGTTGCAGCAAGGGATTGTTAACTGAAGCCATTAGACATGAATTTCTTTGAAATATGTGGAGGCGCGGGAATTTCTCGTTATTGCTCTGTATATATTTTTTTTATGGTCCCTTTGTTCAGTTTTACTTGTACATTTGGTATTACTATTATTTTAAAATTTTCTTGTCCCAAATAAAAATTGAAGCCAAGGAGAGAGAAAATGTAACGATCCACTCTACCACATGGTATGATATTGTCCATTTTGGGTCTGAGTTTGTACGGTTTTGCTCTTGAGTTTTATCCTAAAAGGCCTCATACCAATTGGAGTGACACAATTACATATAAACACTTTACCTTTTTCTTACTTAGGCGATATGGGATTGTGCACCCGTAGCTCGCTTAGTGTGGTAACCTGCTAGTGTCTCGAACCTGCCAACAGGGTCATTACAATGGGAAAATTCCTATTAAGTTCTATAAATTTTTCAAAAAGACAAAAAAGTCCTATTTTGTAAAATATTTCCAAATAGGTTCAGATTTTGCAAATTGTAAATTTTCCTATTTTGTAAAATATTTCCAAATAGGTTCAGATTCTGCAAATTTTATTCCATTATTGCCCTTCCAACTAAAACCTACCATCTCTAAAACCATACCCTTAAATTCATTTCTTGTTTAATTGTCGACGAACCCAAAAACAGCGTCGATGAGGTATCTGGCGAGGACAGAGGACGGTAATACAAGGATTTACCAATGAGCACGCGAGTTGGGTGTGGCCGATGATGGCAGCAAGCTTGATGAAATGACCGTCCGGTAAGCACAGTGGAGAGGACAGCATGAATGAGCCACCAAAAATGGACCCGCGACCACAGTGACTGCGAGAATGTTGGCGAGCTCGAAATAGCAGGGAAGTAAGGATTTAACTGTGAGCACACGTGACTCGGAATGAACCGCACCGGCGATGAACAAAAATGTCGGCGGTGCTGTAACTGAACTTACCGGCCAAACAAATTCTAGCGAGACACACTGAGCTTTAGCAACCATCAACTTCGACAAGCCAACTTCAGACCCAGCAGCTTCGATATTCTTTTTTATTGCTAGTGCAGTTGATTTGAGACCCGTCGACAACACCAAGCTCACACCGGTGACCGGCGAGCTCCCAGCGTCAGTTACACAGCTTATACTGGCGAGCTCCAAGCATCGAGAACTTCATCGGGATCGAAGTGTTCAAAGCGGCGTCGGAGTGCGTGAGGGCCTAGTACATCTCCATTGACGCGCCGCCGAGGTAGGTTAAGACGGTGGTAGGTTTGGGGTTGGAAGGGCAATAATGGAACAAATTTCACAATCTGAACCTATTTGGAAATATTTTACAAAATAGAACTTCTCTGACTTTTTGAAAAATTCGTAGAACGTATTTGTCTTTGGGCCTAAAAAGTAGGATTTAATAGGAATTTTCCCTCATCACAATCCACCCCCCTTGTAGGCCCGACGTCCCTGTCAGCACACTTCCGACTAGGTCAGGCTCTAATACCATTTGTAATGACCCACTTCAACACATGGTATGATATTGTCCGCTTTGGGCCTGAACCCGCACGGTTTTACTCTTAGGCTTTACCCCAAAAAGCCTCATACCAATTGGAGTGACACAATTACATATAAGCACTTCACATTTCCCTTACCCGGGTAATGTGGGATTGTGCACCCATAGCTCGTTCAGTGCAGTAGTCTGTCAGTGTCTCACACCCTCTCATAGCACACCCGCCCACAGGATCATCACAATCCATTTGTAACGACCCACTCTACCACATGGTATGATATTGTCCGCTTTGGGCCTGAGCCCGCACTGTTTTGTTCTTGTGCTTTACCCCAAAAGGCCTTATACCAATTGGAGTGACACATTTACATATAAGCACTTCACCTTTTCCTTTCCCAGACGATATGGGATTGTGCACCCGTAACTCGTCTAATGTGATAGTCTGTCAGTGTCTCGCACCCGCCCACGGCACACCTGCCTACAGGGTCATCACAGTGCACTTCCCTTGGAGACTCGTCGTCCCCGTCGACACACTTCCGACTAGGTCAAGCTCTGATACCATTTGTAACGACCTACCCCACCACATGGTATGACATTGTCCGCTTTGGGTCTAAGCCTACACGGTTTTGCTCTTGAGCTTTACCCCAAAAAGTCTCATACCAATTGGAGTGACACACCTACATATAAACACTTCACCTTTCCCAGGCGATATGGGATTGTGCACCCGTAGCTCGCCAGTGTGGTAGCCTGTTAGTGTCTCACCCCTGCCCACGACACACCCATCCACAAGGTTACCACAATCCACCCCGCTTGAGACTCGACGTTCCCGTCGGCACAACCCCACATCGCCTGGGTAAGAGAAAGGTAAAGTTCTTATATGTAGTTGTGTCACTCCAATTGGTATGAAGCCTTTTAGGGTAAAGCCCAAAAGCAAAATCGTGCGAGCTCATGCTCAAAGCGGACAATATCATACCATGTGGTAGAGTGGGTCGTTACAAATGGTATCAGAGCCTGACCCAATTGGAAGTGTGTCGACGGGAAAGTCGGCAGAAGTGTGCCGACGGGGACGTCGGGCCTCAAAGGGGGGTGGATTGTGATGACCTTATGGGCGGGTGTGCCGTGGGAGGGTGCGAGACACTGGAAAGCTACCATACTAGCGAGATACAGGTGCACAATTCCACATCGCATGGATAAAGGAAAGGTGAATTGTTTATATGTAGGTGTGTCACTCCAATTGGTATGAGGCATTTGGGGGTAAAACTCGAGAGTAAAACCGTGCAGGCTCAGGCCCAAAGCGGACAATATCATACCATGTGGTGGAGTGGGTCGTTACAAATGGTATCGAGCCTGAACTAACCGGAAGTGTGCCGACAGGGACATCGGGCTTCCAAGGGGGTGGATTGTGATGACCCTATGAACGGGTGCGAGACACTAGCAAGCTACCACACTGAGCGAGTTACGGGTGCACAATCCCACATCGTCTGGGTAAGGGAAATGTGAAGTGCTTCTATTTAGTTGTGTCACTTTAATTGGTATGAGGCCTTTTGGGGTATAGCTCAAGAGCAAAACCGTGCGGACTGAGGCCCAAAACGAACAATATCATACCATGTGGTGGAGTGGGTCGTTACAGAAAATGACCATCTTGTTGAGTTGGAAATGGAGATTGTGGACTTTAGATTTGGATGGCAAAGGACATGTTTGGCTTTGCACAGGTAATTGTGCTTCAAAAAAGGTTGTTGAATTGAGTTTGAGATCGAAATGGCTTGTGCTCAAGCTTAGTTGATAACATTGGATGGTCGAGCCTCGTTTGTGTATGTGTGTGTGTAAAATTTTGGCTGAGAATCGCAATGTGTGTACCTGATGTTCCTCTCATCTTCGTTTTTTTCTTTAGGGCAATTGCATCCAGATCGGTTAAATCCTAGAATAGCATAGTTTGAAGAGTGCTGCTATTTTACCCGACTAATAAACAACCTACAAAATACAACTCCTTCGTGGCTTTCTAACTATGGAGCATCGTAAAACCGCAAATATATCCGCACTGTTCATCTTCACAAGAAGCATCGGCAACTATTCATCTCTATCTTCACAAGAAATGTAGTATTTTCCCATTTCTTGCATTTGAAGAACTAGCAGGAATTTTGAAACATGTAATTCTTTATAAACACTTTTTTCCCTTCCAATTTGCATAACTCACAATTCGTCTATCAATTAAGGGTTAGGGTTTCTGAATCAATCATTATTTATCCATACATGTTACAGGCTATTGTCGATATCCTGATGCAAAATTTTTTATTTTGATATGCCCTATTGACGTTTAAGAAGACACTGGAATGGAATGAAGGAGTGAACAAGATCAATATTCATGTGGAATTGCATTTGAAAGCATAAAATTAAAAAAAATTTAAAAAAAAATCTAAAGAAAACATATCAGATAAATTCAATTAAGAAGAAAAGGGATGAGCCCAAAATCATAAAAGAGAGTAGAGGTTTGTGCAGAGGAGTGAGAGAGCCGTGACCATAGAGATTATGCATACACAGGATAGGAGTGAGAGTAAAGTTGGGTAGTCGTGGGGAAGAAGGGCGTGCCAGTTGTACCAATTCAAGGTATTTTTCCGGTTAAACCTAGTCGTTCATTTTATCATTTTCCTAGTTTAAATAGCAACAAAGCATCAAAAATCGGGAGGACAAGATCTATTATTTTTGGAAGTTGACGCACGTGAAAACAAATTAAAGTAAGGTTCAAATTTTACCTTGCAAGTGATTTACAAACTTGTTACGGGAAAAGAGAAACAAAGAGAGAATATTTTGAGGCCCGTATTCTCGTAAATCAAAGATAGAAATTGTAGTAAAGTCGTTAGCAATTGAATAATGATACATGGTCTAAAAGTGTTAGCAATTGAATAATGATACAAAGTTCGAAAGTTGAATATATTCGACTAAATTGTGTGAGCAATGAATGATGTCATCTCTCACTCACATAAAACCTTAGAATTGCTTATTATTATTTTTAGTAATTTAATGGAATGAATTATGGACAGATTGAGAGGAATTAAATTTGTATTTGTATTTTTTTTCCGGATAGCATTATTATTTGAATGGACTTTAAAGCGTGTGATTGGCAAGTTAATAATAGGCGACAGTGACCATAAGTTCATGGCGTAAATTTGTTGCATTTGTCTATTAACAACGAAAGGAGTCATTGTTAGATGCAACAGTAAAAGTTTTTAAGTTCGAAGGTTGTAAAAACAATACAAAGGTTAGGTTTGTCATTCATTCCACACCTTATAAATTTTATACCAAATTTTTAGACACCTGACTGCGAGAGAGAGGATAGAATCGGTGTAGTGGAGTAGAGCTACTTTATTACTCTTATTCAACCGATTGCAAATAATAATAATAAAAAATAAATAAATAAATATCAGTTACTTAAATTTGGTTACATGATTTATTTATTTTTCTTGTATACATTAAATTCATTAATCACGAAAAAGAGAATCCTGAAACAAAAATTAAGTTTTATTTTTTGTTTTTACCCTAACAAGCATATAACATTTTATAAAAACATAAAAGCAATACACGAGTCATCCCTTGCTAAGGCAAGGAATGGACCAGACCACATACAAACTTATCAAAAGTACCACAAAGCATACCCCCACAACATAACATGAAAATGCAATCCTTTATATTGGTGCACTGACCAAGTAGACTGCCAAAGCCAGTACCGGCAGAGAGATAGGGCCACATGAACTAATAATAGCCCTAAAAACATAGCTTGTCCTTCACGCACAAGTGACAAAGTCTTAATTGCCTTTGACAAGTGCACAGTATTTCTCATTAATAGAATATAGGAAATGATCACCGGAACCCAAGATGACAATGACATGTTTGTCGGCGATACTTGAGCATCGGAGACACCTATGACCATAACAAATCTCCACCAATCCCAGAAAGCATCAGAAATTCCATGAACCAAAAGCTTGCCCATCGTTGAAAGGTGTCTTAGAACACCCATCTGTAGTTCAAACTCCATGATTTGGTACATCACTACCGAGCTGTAGATCCATCATGAAAACCCATAGAGAGGTAACACTTGGATGGAAAGAAACGAAGGAAGTCCAATACAGAAGGTAGGACCCAAAACAACACAAATTGAAATTTAGCACCAAAAAGAATAATAAAACAACCGAAACAATAGCAGGATCAAAAGGAAAGAGAGACAAAGATAAACCTGCTGAAATTGCCGATGCTAAAAACCGAGTAACGACACAACCCCCAATAGAAAGTCGGTACCGGTGTATCCAAGCCGATAAACCGATTTGATCTTCTATAGGAATAACGATGAGAATAGGAGAAAGCATGGAACCCAAATCAGAGAACTTGATACCAGAAAAGATGAAAAAAACAAACATGAGGTCCCAAAGTAAGATGTGAGGCCACACCTAGAGATGTACATAGCAAGCTCCATGAAAGAAACCAATAGGATCTCATGGATGAAGAAGACCATTAACCCAGAGACCACCCCCAGGATCCCATAGCTGAAGCACACCGACAGCCTAAAGCTTAGCCCATAGGACACCGAAAACATCCGGCACGCCCATGTGTGACATGAGAACACTAACCCAAAAGGGAAGAAACCATGAACAGGAATAGACCTAAGAGCATATCCACTCACTATCCATGTCGTCTCGAGAAAACGACCAGAAAATTCCAAAATGCTTCTAGGAAAAGAAAATTGATGAGAAGGATAGTGAAGGAAAATCCAAGAAAATGCTTCTAGGAGCAATTGAATATTAAGCTTTATGACCTAGAAAACAACACTTCGACTTTGATTGTTATGTAAGCATACCGTGTCATTGTAGAAAATAAGTTTAGGGAGGGACGATAAGCAATTTAGACGGTAGTTAATGCACCTGATTAGTCAATTATTAGTATCTGATTTAATTGTTACACACACACACACACACACACATATATATATATAAATAAATATAGTACATTAGTACGTCACAAAAAGAGTACAAAAGTTCCAATCTTTGTCATGGCCATCCTTAGACATTAGGGGAAGGACTCAGAAATTTCCACTTTCCGGCCAATTTGATAAAATGAAAATAAAATTCAATTTAATAGCATGAAAACAAAATTAAATGTATATGTATGTACAGCAGGTTATTGTTATTATTTGGGGAATAGAAGTCTTACCATATCTTTTTTAGTATGCGAGAAGATCAAAGGCTATTTTTAATATTTAGGAATTATTTTATTTTATTTTATTTTTAAGACTTTGAAAGGACTGCAAGTTTTGTGATTCGAGAACATAATGATTTGGTTTTAAATGGTGAGATAGCATACCTCGTGATATTCATGAAAAAGGAATTCAATGGAGTGTTTCAAAATTTTCACACTTTTTCATCATATTCATTAAATAGACAAAGAAATGCACTGATTTAAAAATGACAACATATCTATAAAATTTTAAAGTGTAATTTACGTAAAATTGGTGAAGTATTAAATTCAATCTAGAAAAACTAATCTTTAATTCCTGAAAAAAAATTCACAATAAAAATAGTAAATACGATGTTGTATTTCTCTATTAAAGTCAATTTTTCCATAGTTACTCTCTCAATATTCTCTTTCCAAAAGTATACATATTCATATTTTTCATCTACCATACTCATCACAACATCAATATTGAAGATGCCTTAAATTTTTTGAGTAATCATCTATAATCCCAAACTTTAACTATATGAAAGAGATATAAACATAATTCTAAATTTTGGAGTTATAGTTTCAGACCAACGCATAAAAATTATTTACATACTTTTCTCTTCATAGTTAATTATGCATAGCTTCAATACACACACTATGTTCAAGTAAAAATCTAGAACTAAGTCGTGTGATCGCTGCTGATAACTTCCAAAAAGAAATAGAAGAATGATTCAATAAAAAGGAAATTAGCTCCCAAAACAAAATCTAAGTGAGAGTTTCTCTTTCTGGCTCTGAAAAAAAAAAAACTAATTATGTCATATCTTATTAGTAATAAAATTATGAAAATCGTTTCCTGATAGTTGTCTATCATTTTTCATTCATTAATTATCAAGTAGTTCTTGAAAATCCTTATAAAGTTTTCATAGTTTTTGAGAGCTGCTTTAAATAATAAAACAAGACAAGGTTTTGGTTGCTTTAAAAAAACTTGAAAATTTGTATTTACATAATTTTAGAAGGTCGAAATTCAATAAGAAAAAAAAAAAAAAAAATTAATTAATACTTCGATTAAAGTCGAAAGTCCCATAATGAGTCAACTTGCGGTTTAGCCGTTAAGATTACGCTACGTCCGTTAGTCTCTCTCTCTCTCTCCACCGACCGCAACGCTCAATTTTAGAGCGAGAAATTACGTGCCGTTTAAACACTATAAAAAAGGGTCACCGAGCTCTCAGCACCTTGTCTTTTGGTTAGATCTCATTTCCCTCCCATTTCTCCTTCCTTTCTCTCTCCACAACTTTCTCTCTCTAACATTCACTTCTATACGAGCTTCTTCTTTCGCAGGTATGCCCCAGATCTCGCCCTCGCCAATCTCTTACTGTCCGATCTGATGATTCTATTCATTCTCTTTCTCAAGTTTGCATATTTATTCAAATTTTGCCGAATTTCAGGTTTACCTTTTCCAGTTTTGTTATTTCCCTTTGATTTGAGTTGTCATTCAATTGATCTTTGTTCAATTTGATGTTTTATGGTATTTGCTTATTAGATCTAGTGAGATTCGAATGTGTAAGGATTTTGATCTAATAATTTGCTTCTCATCAGCCATTTGTAGTGATATTAACTGCAAAAGTGCTCTCTTTTCTGTCAATTCGAGTTGTGTTGTCAAAATATATTTCTGAATTTCAGAGATCCTGTTCTACATGTGTATAGGGCGTCGGGACTTTCATTTTATATAAAGAGGATTAGTGAAATTGTAAAAATTCCATGACGTTTTATTATAGAGACAATTGTGTTTCTGGGTAGGGGCGAAAAGGGCCCGTATGTTGTCTTCCTGAATTATCAAAGTAAAGGCATTTCACGATTTCAACAAAATATTGTACCGATAAGTAATTATTAGTGACCCATTAGATCAAATGCTTATTAAGAATTCCTATATCTTGGTTGGTGAAGAACCCATTTGGTAGTATTTTTTGTGTTCCTATTTTTTAAGGTTTCGTATATTCTTGTTTGTAATATCTATTTATGCTGACATCTTGTCTGATCGTTTCAAAATTTTGCTGTGCACCAGCCTTATGTTTTATGACTTTCTTGTTTGTTAATTAAACAAATGAATTCTACAAATTTCTTTTTGGCAAGCTCTTAAATTGTCTTCTTACTATTGTTATGCAGATAATTACTTTAAAACACAATTTAGTTGGCACTCATGGGGACTGCTGTTGATGTTGCGAAGGTAGCTTTTGATTTCTTTTCTTGTTGCATGTTCTTTTGAAAAGTCTGATCTATAAAGAGAAGTCCTTTCAGATATTTAGTTCAATGCAAGGAAAGAGAAAGTCCTTCTGGATATTTAGTTCAATGCAAGGAAAGAGTTGTTTATTATTATTCTTGTGATTGATATCAGCCTGATTTATTGTTTTCCAGCTTGGGAAACTTTGATCAACCCGGAATTTTAAAATACCTAACCTGGTGAAATCCGAATCAATTTGTGAAATGAAATGCTTTACTTTTTATTTTGAGGTTCTTGGTATATTTAAACCAGTCAAGCAGTTGGAGATTGTGATGTCTGAGGAATATAGAGGTTATGTGTTTTTTAATTCACTTTATCTAATGGCAGACTAGATATATTAGCTAAGAAAGACTAATCCTTCTAGCATGAATGTCTATCTTGTTCTTTTTCATCTGATACCAACTCATGCATACACATATGATTCTGAGTTATTATTTGACAAATATGTTGGATTGCAGGAAACAAATGGGAGCTTGCTAACTAAGAAGGTTACAGTTGTTTTTGTCTTGGGTGAGCACTTTGGTTTTTGTATCTATGTACAAATATTTTAAAGTATGATATTTTCAGTTGGGTCTTTGCTCATAAAGTATGATATTATCCAATATGAGTATGCATCACTACTATTGAAGACTTCTTTTTCTTTTCTTTTTTTAATTCCTCTTGTTGATTAGTAATAGGGTTTGAAGTCACTTTGAACCCACAAAGAAATCTGGTAGTATATTCTTTAAAATTCTAGTGGTTGTATATTCTAACATGGTCTTTACTTGTCAAAAAAAAAAAAAAATGGTACTCTTTTTCTGATTAACATGGTATTCCTTACTCTTTGAACTAACATGATATTCTTGCTCCTCGATATGTTTCCATCCTTGAGTAGTTAATTCAAACCTGCATCAATAATATAAAGAATATCTTATTGTGTGTGATTTTTTTTTTTTTTGGTTGAGCTTAGTTTGTTTATGAATTGAATTGAGCTCAATGTTACTCCTTGTCACTTCTGTGCCAGTTAACAATATCTAGCTTTTAGGTCTGCTTTCCTTGTCTTTAAAAGAAAAACATTAGCAGCAAGTTTAACTTCTGAATTGATCTGCTTCTTTCACTTTTAATTGAACAGGTGGCCCAGGCAGTGGAAAGGGCACCCAATGTACAAATATTGTTGAACACTTTGGGTACACCCATCTCAGTGCTGGAGATCTTCTCCGAGCAGAAATTAAATCCGGTTCTGAAAATGGGTACAATTTTCTTTCTGTCATTTTCTGGCTTAGCCATCCACAGTTTGTTCACATTCCTCGACGGTTGAATAAGTAGAGTGCTTCTTGGTTCACTGTGATTATCATCAATGATATAAGAAGAATCAACTTTATAGTGGGCATTAATTTTAAAATGGGCTAGTTATCATTTTTCACATTGGGTACTCAATAAAATGTGGAGTCATCATCTAGTTGTTAATATGGATGATTTTGGCTGAACCTCGTGCTTGAATTATATATTTTGCCTCTTGCATTCCAATAATTCTTAGGTCAATTAGTCTAATCATGTGTAACAAATCATATTATCTCTTACATTTGGATTTGTCTATATTGAGATATTGATTGTGTTGGTAAGAATTTCTTATTAGATTCCATTTTTTCCATATATATCCTTTTTGAGTAAGGAAGTGCCTTGGGCATCTTTGCATGCTCATTTAATGAAGCAAACAAAATAAATGACACAATTAGTATTGTCCCCTGTGGTCTGCTTTTGGTGTAGACAAATCTATATCCTATGAGCCATTACCCTCCCTTCTATTTGAGGATACATTCTAGCATGCCTCTCTTAAGGTGTAGGTATGATCATTTTGAAGATAACCTCTAGTTTTTTATTATAAATTTTCTACGAAAATAGGTCATTTTTTTTTTTGGCCTTCCCATCCACCTTCTTGTTGTGCCCTTCGAATTTGATATTCAGGGTTTGAGTCCTTGCCAAGGGATATGCTCAATGGCCATCTAAGTTTACCTTTCCGTACGAGTGACATTCTGAATTGAGTCCCTTTGATTTGGGTGGGGAGGAGGATAGAATTGAGTCCCTTTTGTTGATGTGTCTCATTTTGGAAATACCTTATGTTAGGAACTGACCTGATTGGACAATATCTGATAGATAAATTAACCCTCAGGTTACCTTTATTTAAGTTATTTTGGCAGAAAAGATTTTTGTTTTAATTGGAAAGATCATTTACATGGCTTTTAGACCTTTCTTGTTGATCAATTTTTCTCACCTTTGAGAAGAAAACTCTTTTTCAAGCTCAGGTGCAAATCGTTCAATTTAAGAACAAACAGGATTCGTCCCGGTCTAGCGAGTGCTAATTGCTATTCAAAGGAAACTTGTATCGACTGTCTTGCTAGGAAATGAATTATATATTAAAAGACGAAATCTTTGTATTTTCAGTATCTTTCCTTTGGCTAGTCCAGTATTTCCACAAATCAAATGGTTACTGTTTTTCATTGATAATGAAGTTTGTTCTGTATTTTTCATATTCTGTATGCTTCAAATGCATTTTTTTCTCCTCCATGTGTTGCATAACTTGCATGTGGGATGTTAAGGCATAGAGCCCATAAAGAAGTTAGTTGTTTATTCATCTACTTATCCATATATAGTTCTTTCCAACTATGATGTGTTCAACTTGTTTTATCTTAAGCTTTGGGTTCTAATAATTTTGCGCCGAACCTTGGTTCTAAATATTATGTTCGCTGATAACTTATAGGACCATGATTCAGAACATGATTAAGGAGGGAAAGATTGTCCCTTCGGAAGTAACAATTAAGCTTCTCCAACGAGCAATGCAGGAAAATGGTAATGACAAATTTCTTATTGATGGCTTTCCTCGTAACGAGGAAAACCGTGCAGCCTTTGAGTCTGTTGTAAGTCCTCTATACAGCTCCATGTTAAATCTGAATTTCACTAGTTGTATGTATGCAATATTGCAAGTAGAATCGCTTTGACTGTAATACCCAGTTCAAAATGGTTCAATTATCGTTTTCTTGTTCTTGAAAATGCAAGTTCAGGATACAATACATTGCCTTGATTGCCATACACTTTGATGGTTTGCAGACTGGAATTGCACCAGAGTTTGTCCTGTTTTTCGATTGCTCAGAGGAAGAGATGGAGAAGCGCCTTCTGGGGCGAAACCAGGTTAACCATACCTATTAGTTTTGCTGTTCATCTCTTCCTATCTCTGTTTCTTTTAAAGCTTAGTAACTTTTTTCATTTTTAAAATTTATTCTTTTCATTTTCCTTCTTGTAATAAAGGGAAGGGCAGATGATAACATTGAAACAATAAGGAAGCGATTCAATGTTTACATGGAATCTAGTCTCCCTGTGATCGAGTATTACAACTCTAAGGGGAAGGTTCGCAAGGTAATATTTTATTGATACTCCTTTTTTACAACCTTTCTGCATTATTTATTTCAATTACTGATGTTGCTTCTGCCCTCAGATTGATGCTGCAAAGCCTATTGCAGAGGTATTTGAAGCAGTTAGAGCCGTTTTCACCCCCACCAAATGAGAAGGTAAATCAGCTCCTTGGAATTTTGTTCGATCTAAAACCCGTCAATTTAGATGGAATATAAAATCTGAAAATGGGGTGCATCAGTGCTGTTGGATGAAGCATGCAATTTCTTGATGATAAATGGCATGATAATTATATAAACTAATAATATGCTTAATTTTCTAAATGGTGAAAGATTACGGGATTAAGGATTCTTAGCTGCTGCCAACAATTTGGAGAAAGACTAATTGAAACAGATATTGTGGAGTTGTGGGTAAACTTAAATAATGGATTCACGGGGGAAAAGCAATGTATGTTAGGGAAAATTCAGAAATTTCATGGAACTTTATGAATAATTTGATAGTTATTGAATGATGTAATGTGAAACAAGAAAATGCGCAATTATGCTCACTTAAAAGAAAAAGGTAACTTTAGCTAAGTTACAGAATTCAGCCATTTCTGCCCACATACTGTTCTGAGGACAAACCCTTCTTTTGAGAATACACTTCTTGAAGCATGAAGAGTATGGAACTTCAAGATATTTGCTGTGTTCCTCACAAACTACTGAGCTAGATGTTAGGCTTCGGAGGTTGTGGACACGTTACTTGTCCAGTCACTGAACCAAGGATCTTATTTACAAGACAGTCTTCAGTGGACTTAAAAGATTAAATAATTTTTTTCTAAAATGTTCAAATGCAAAGTTCATAAAATGTTTTTTCTTTGTACTGAGAGGATTTTTTTTCTTTGATATATAAATGATTATCTGTCACTAGTATTCAGGAGTAGGTTTTGTAGATTGACAAGTATCACTGAGATTGCAATGTTCTGCAATAATTTTGAATTGTTTTGCTTCTAAACATTTTACTGCTTTCAAGTAAATTTTCTCATTTTTTTTCTTTCTTTTTTTTTTTTTTTTTCGCTCTTTCACCAGGTGGTTCTTTACTTCGCACACCTTGTACTTTGTCAGCAGCTTTCATGGAACCAGTCCGGTCCTGTGTTTAGTTACTTATCATAGAATGTTACAGTTTATTATTATTATAGTTATTATTTGATAAACAACGTTACATTTTAATGTAACTGAGGTATTGTTACTTATCATAGAATGTTACAGTTTATTATTATTATAGGTTATTATTTGATAAACAAAGTTACATTTTAATGTAACTGAGGTAATTTTACCTCTGCACTCTTATTATTGTGATTGAATTTGAATAATAAGATTTATACTTCAAATTATGCTCTTTCTCCACTGGCACTTCTGATGATAAATAGCGCAAATTTTGTTCAATATACTTGGATTGTACCTGTTCTCTCACAGCAGTTAGCGGAACTTCTATTACAAAGGTTGGTTTTGATCTTGTTATGTACCTCCTCAACCTCGATACCAATCGAATAGGAAGGATTAAGGACACATTAGTTGATTGTGAGAATGAGGTCTATAACCCTTGCTTGCTAATGAACATGAGGTCTATATATATCATGTAGTTAATATGCTAAGAGACATAAGCTCTAGGGATATTCTTTCATTGAGATCTGTCACTGGGACCTGGAACTTCTACCATTTTCAGAACAGACATGTATCTTAATAGCAAACTAAAGCCATTTATCATGCTTTTACTAATCATTAGATGACTCCAAAATGAAAAAATATGCTCCATTCAGACTCCCTGAGGTGGTCTGAGAACTCGTGCACTGACCATGATTACTACCATTGTTATCACAAAGAACAATATTACCGTAATGCTGTTCTCTGAAATTATTTTGACATTCAGTTCTCATCAAAACAAAACATATACTATACATTTATACACATACATAGATTCTTAACAGGCTGATTCTTTGCATTGCACGGAATTCTGAAATTACACGACATTATACGCATAACTATGTCCTCAATTAATTTTCAGAAATTTCGTGCAGCATCCTGTTTTTTCAACATTTTAATAGAAACCTCTCTCAGCAGATGATGAAGCAATTAACAAATTTAAGACCAAAATCTATATGGTACAGGTTCAAACAAATATAATCCCATTCTCCTTGATGGTATCAAGAACAATCCCAAGCTTACCTTCAACTCGCTCGCCCTTTCTGAGATCAAAAGACATTGCAAATACATCAGCTTCTTTTGATCGTTCGGCAATCAGCTTCCCTACAATTCTACATGCATCGTTATCCGTGAGTGATGGTAACGTGTTCCTCAAATCCTTGGCATTTGTGCTAGCAACTGATATCACTTTGCTGGTTCCGCGATGCATAACTTTTGCATGGATAAATCGCTTTGAAAAGAAAACGTTGAGTAGAAATGGCCTCATATACATATCTGTCCTTTGTTTCCATGATTTCTTGTTAGGCCTGTTCGCGGCTTCACCTCGAGACCTCCGTGTCCAGGCAGCATGAACAACAAAATCCTGCAATTATAAACAAGAGAAATTGATTTTTCTATTATTTTTTTCTCAGAAAGGATGAAAAGAGATCATACAAAGCAGGCATTATTAACTCATAAACTATCCACTTCTCAAAGAAATTTGAGTACTTTACCTAAAATTTTGGTATGCACAATGGAATATAGAGAGGATATAAATACATGATATGGTTGGAATTTTTTTAAGGAATAGATTATTCAAAAACGTTGTGTTGAGTAAAGATTGATGAACACAAAGTTGAAAAAATCCATAATTTCTGAAACAAAAACACTCCTTTTAGGTTTTCAAGGTTAAATTGGGCAGGTCTGATAGCGAAATTTTATGAAAAAAAATGCCAAAATCAAAGTTCAAAAGATATTTAATGACACTTAATTAGATTGTAAGATAACACCGTTGTAATTTTAGTTAAACAAGTATAGAAATGGGTTAACATTTCACCATCTTTAGGCTTTAGCAGCAAATTTCTAAATAATATTTCATAAATTAAATAAAATTCTGGTTTAGTCAACTGACTACCACTACACACCTCATAAAGACACTCCAAATACTGAAATTTCGAACTGTGTCGTAAATATTTCTTTTAAATTTGACAATTTGGGTCTTCTGCTCCATTGAAACATTAGGCTGTCTTAGATGATCAATTAGGTTTTTCTATTCTATCTGGTTCAGTCCATGTACACATAATCCGAACATCACCCACCAAGAATATTATAAATACACACAGAATATTATATCTTCGGATAAAGGAATTAATACAAACCCTAACATTAATGCAAAAACAGGGATATGGGTTAGCTAAAGGAGATATTGATGAATAACCTCTAATAGAAAGCAAAACCAAAAGAAAGAGAAACAGAAAACAGATTGGATTTGTAGAAAAATGGGGTAGTTTACATACCTTGTTAGGAGTGAAGTGAAAAGGGTTTGTGATTGAATTTGGGGATAGGTTCAACTGGGGAAATGAAGACGACCATGAAAGTGAAGTGGGTTTCTCTCTGCGACCGCCATAGAACTGAGAGGAGAGAAGAATCGATGATGATGGTGAAGAAGATATGCAGGCGGCCATGGCTGAGCTTATCAGGAGATGCAGAGATTCAGCCTCTTTTTTTCTATTTCAGAGTTTGTTTTTTTCCATTAAAAAGCCACTCCCCAAAAACCTCCAGTAAGCGAGAAATTCTTGTGACTCATGTCCAAATATTAAGCAACTGATATAAAAATAAGAATAATTACTATGGTGGGCCATTTGGCCAAATACAACCCAAATAAAGGGAAAACTGAAGCCCAAAGAGAGGCCCAACATGGGAGAAGCTCAAGACTAAGGTTTTGAACTAATAATCGCAGTTAACGACTTGATTAGCCGTTAATGGTGGTTGTTAGTGTTCATTCCGGTTGATAGCCCTAAAAGAAGATCATCCACGCAACATTCAATCTGGCGGTCTCGGTGGAGGACAATAGCAAGCAGGGGAAAGGTTCCCGTCAGTCAGTAAGGATTCGTCTCGATGAGGGACAATCACGTAAGAAGCCCAAATTTAAAATTGCAGTGATGGTGGAACTGATTCTTGCAAGAACCATTCTCTGACTAGATTTATTCCCTTTGAAGAAGATCCATCGTTTCTTTCTTCCCAATTGTGGTACACCATAGATGAGAAGCATACAGAGATGGCAATGGGGCTGTTTAGGCGAAACCCTACTCCGACAGACAAAGTACCAACTCCGTCCCGCATACTCCATTTAATTGTGGGGTAGGGTGGGTTATGCCACTTTTAATATTTACTAAAACAAAACTAGCCCAATGTGCTCAAATTGAGCTAATAAATAAGTTAGTTTATCTTTTAAATTACTAAATAGTGAATATTAATATATTAACGGACATTTTTAGTAAACTAAGAAGTGTCTTAAAAATATTAAATATATTATTTATATATATATATATATATATATATATATATATATATATATATATATTAAAGGCACATATATAAGCAGGGGCGGGGCAGGTTCATCACTAAATTCGCCCTTACCCCAAACCCATTTCGAATTTTCAATTATTTTATCATATTCGTCCCAAAATTATTTAAGGGACTACCAAATCCCTCCCATTGGCAGAAACTCGTTGGGTTGGAGGAAATTACCATCCCTAAGCAAACCTTGCGAAACAGGTTTGTGAGTAAATTCCTCTTCCATTGTGAGCTTATCGGATGTATCAAGTCCTCCCAACTTGTAATTGCAGTATAGAATTTACATTTGTGTTCGATAAATCACCAGATTGGAGAGACAAAACAACAATTAAAGAATAGGCGTTGATGTGACTCTGGATGATTTTGGCAAAGACCACATATATTGTCATGGTGTGACATGGCTCTGCTATCAAGAGTAAGAAGCATGGATTGAACTTCATCCTGGTTAGTCTGGTTGGTTTAGTATTCTATTTCTTGAAAATTAAAATTTTTAAAATTGTACAAAAATATGTTTATTTAATTTCTAAGAATTGTTTTCTAAAAATTCAGTTAAAAATATATATATTTTAGTGAACCCTTTTGTAATTTAAAAAAAAAAAAATTATGAGTTATTGAAAATTATTTTTTAAATGACAAATTAAATAAATTTTTAATTTTATCTAAATTATTTATTTTAAAATAATATTAGGATATTTAAAATAATATTAGGATAAGTAATGCTATCTTGAATGTCCTCTTTATTTAATCAATAAATTAAAAGTGTTATTAAACAACTTATTTAATTTTTCAGGTATGTTTCAACAAAACACTTTTCAACTACGAATAAACAAAATGACGATGAAGCAATTGACAAATTGGAAAACTTGCTGAGCCCGAATGAAACAAGAACAAATCCTAAATTATTGATTATGGATGATGTATGGTCTGAATCAAAATCCCTTATTCATGAATTCGTGTTACCAATAATATAGGTTATGTTACAACAGTACATAATGGAGAGAAAAGAAAACAACAATAATGGTAAAGAAAATAGCAAATAAGTGCTCACAAAATAGGAGGCAAAAATTTAATGTGGTTCGGTTATTTGACTACAATACAAATTGAGCAAAGTTTTTCATTACGAAGATCGAGAGGGTACACAAATTGTGACTCACACCCAATAATACAAAGAGATTTAGAGTCTCACAAATATCTCTCTCCGAATGCTGCTTGAGCTCTTTGCACTCTATAATTGCATTTTGAGGCAAAAGCCTCTAGTTATTTATAGCCGTAAGTCTTCCAACATGCACCTTCAGCCATTATTTAATCACAGAAAATATAAATTCAAATTCACTTAACTTTTCACATATTTTAATAAATTATTTTAATTTAGTGATTAAATAATAAAGGCTCATGAATAACATTACTCTTACTCTATGCAGCATGGACACAAAACACGGATATGACATGACATAGATATATCGACATGTTAAATTTTTAAAAAATAAGACACGGCTATATATAAATATGAATTTATGATTAAATAATAAAGGCTCGTGTCTCTAGAGGAGAACTCTCATGAATAACATTACTCTTACTCTATACAGCATAGACATGAAATAAGGATACAACACGACACAGATACATCGATACGTCAAATTTTTAAAAAGTAGCAAACGAGTACGACTATATATAAGTATGAATTTTTTTTTATATACATTTATTGAGTATTAGTATTATAAAATTTTAATTCATTTCTAATTTTTATACTAAGTAGTACTGACTTTTATATAATATCTACAATTATTTCACTACATTGCCATAGTAGCATTTTTATTTTAATTGAACAAATATTATTTAATGTTTCGTTTGTGATCATTTGTGTATAATATCAATTTTTTAAAAGAAAATAGTTGCACACTTTAAAATGTGTTTATATTATTATTTTGAAGATTGCCATGTAGGTTAGTCTTAAAAATGTTTAGAAGTGTCGGTTTAAGTATCGAGTGTCGAAGAAGTGTCCAAAAGTGTACTTGTCCAAATAAATAAAAAAAATTATTTACGGGCACGTATATGAAGTGTCGGACACGGGTCCGAGTAGTGTTCGACACGACCACGACACGAATATGACTCCTTTGTAAAATTGTTCAGTTATTTATAGCTCTTACTAAATAAAGCAAACTTGATCTCATTTATTGAATTTAATGCATCACACAGAACAAACATTTTGAGTTTCATTTAAATAGACTTGGGAAAAATATATATATATAGTAACTCATTTGCCAATACTTATGTTAAAATTTGTTTTCAATTTTGAAAAGTTCCATACTTATTTATTATAAAAATAAGGATAAAGTGCAATAAATCCCCTTCAACTATGGTCTTATGAACAAATAACCCCTTGAAAGTAATAAATATGCATTTTACCCTGAACTGAGGGGTCTGGTGGCAATTTACCCAATCCGGCCACCAGAGGATTGTTTTTGGCCGTTAAATTGGGCGAGTCTGTCACGTGAGTAGCATACTAAAATTAAAGGTGACACCCCCACTAGTTTGGCCAAATATCAGTTTAAAACATCTTTCGAAAATAACTATCACTTAGGTCCATTTTCGTTTTTCCATTACAGCCTCCGTTAAAAATATGGGAAAAGACATGTTTGTCCCTAATTTTTTAATCATATTTATTCCAAAATATTAGATAATAGAAATGACTTTTGTACCCCTACACACATTGTTTCTCTCTCCTCTATCTCCCAGACCCAAATTTCCCCTTGTTCCCCTTCACTCACCAGTGGGTGAAGTACCGGCTGTCCAAGCCGCCGACAACCAAAATTCGCTTCTTCTTTGATGTTGATTTTGTTGGTACTATTTGATTGCTAGAAGAAGAGACGTTCGCTTCACCTGAAGCTGTGGAATCATTCATGGCGGATAAGTTATTGAAGTTTGGTTATGTTGGGAAAACTAAAGGGTAATATTTTGAGATTGTTATGGGAGAGGTCAAGAACAGAGAGGCTTCGAAAACTAGAGAGATGAGCCAAGTTAGTGAACCTGTTTGTAGAAAGATTAAAGACTTGAATCGATGAAAATGAAGCTATATCTGAAGTGGGTTCGAACCCAATGGTCCCTCCGAATTGATTCTTGGAGAGATTGACTTTGGTGAGAGATGGGCCGGACCAGAACTAACCTGGAACAGAGCCTTTGAGAGAATTGTTGGAGAGGTCGATGGTTTGAAGGTGAGACATGTTTCTGAGGAACCACCATGAGAGAATACCAGTGAAGTTTCTGGAGGAGAGGGCCGAAGTTGAATCTATGGTCTTCGGGATCGCTGCAATTTCCGGCGGAAAAGTGGTTGGTGCAGAGAAGAGGTGGTGGAAGGAATTGGGCATAATTTCTTGAGTGGCTACCTCACAATTTCGGATTTCCGAAAAATGATTTCGTTTCGTTGTTAAAGAAAACAGGTGATTCCATAATCTCTCCGGTGAAATTGTTGAATGACAAGAGTGGAGTTCGCCGGAATTTTGTCTGCGAAATAATGTTTGGACAGAAAATGAAATTAAGAATATGACTGTAGTTGGTGGTATTAAGTATCGAAATATATTGTTTTACAAGTATGCGAGTACCGTTTTAGTAATACATATTGTTAGTATGAAATAGAGTACATGGAATGTTTGGTTTTCCAGTTTCCACCATTACTTCTGACAAAAAATTGGAATAATTTTTATTTTCTTCTGAGAGTAACGAAGTGTGTTTTTTGACAAAGAACCAGTATTTCGTACTCTGAGCAATAAAGGAACTGGGAATTTTCTGCAACAACTTCCATTTTCTGTTTCCCTCTATATAAACACATTCAATTTTTTAAAACGTACGATAACCTTTAAAATTTCATTAATTTCCTTAAAAATATATATATGAATGGATGATTTTTCTTATTTTAATTTTTAAATTTTTTCTTATTTTTCTCTTTCTCTTTTTAAATTTCATTAATTTCCTTACAAAAATAAAATTTTCTTATTTAAAATTTCATTAATTTCCTTAAAAAAAATATATGAATGGTTGCTTTTTCTTATTTTATTTTATATTTTAGTTTTTAAAATTTTTCTTATTTTTCTCTTTCTCTTTTTAAATTTAATTAATTTTCTTAAAAAAATAAAATTTTCTTACTTAAAATTTCATTAATTTCCTTAAAAAAAATAGAACCTAACACTTGTATGGCATATAATAGCCCTCAATACTAAACTGTATGATGTTGATCACCTACTTTATTTATTTTTGTATATGGAAAAGGAAGAGTAAACATGTCATTTGAATAGTCAACCTAAAGTCAAATGAGGGTAAACATGTAATTTTAATCATTAAAAAAATAATTTATTGGGTCAAACCAAAGTCAAAGAGTAAGAATGTCTTTTTACATGTAAAAAGTGATCTGACACACCTATTAACTAATTTTTAGGGTGTGAGTGAAAAACGGAGTAAATGTTTGTAACGCAAGTGATAGTTATTTTCGAAAGATATTTTAGACTGATATTTGGTCAAACTAATAGGAGTGTCAATAAAATTATCCTAAATTAAATGACCATTCAACTTTTGTTATACAAAAATACAACACTACCCCTCTATAATACCGATTATTGTGCATTCAACCCAACTTTCTCTCTTTTTTTCTTTTCTATCTCCATTGAAGACCAAAAAGCAGAACTTATTCTCTACACTAAATTGAGACCCAAAACCCAGAAGTGTCAAAACCATGAACTCTGGCGACGACCTTGATCGGAACACCACGGCGATTTTTTTGTTGTCATGAAAGAGTATGACCAGGTTGTTTTTGTGACCTGGTTCTCGTCGTGGATGGTAGCACCATCGGGTGCTAAGGAGGACAGCGACCATTACGTGAATACCTGGTCGAAGGAGAATAAGGTGTCCAGCGTGATCTAAGATAGAAGGTTAGCTGCTAAAACGATATCTGAAGATTGAGGGCAGTGAACCTGACTTCACGCATATTCATATTTCGGGCGAACAACGCAGATTCTTCACCAGTAGTTCCGGCGAGCTTCACAAGTTTCAGTTCGGCACGCTTCGATCTTGTGAAAGCAACAGTTTCAGAAGATCGTTACCTAAGAATTTTAACGACCCAAATCGAAAAACGTTTAGAACAACGACTAACCGACCGGTGAACTTCAGTCCAGACCAGAGAATTTCATTTCAGAACTGGAACGTCATTGAAGGGCCCAATCCGGTGAGTTACAGTACATCTTCAACCCCAAAATTGAAAATTGAATTTCAATTTCTTGAATTACAACGTCCTGGCTAATTTCAGAAAAGACAGAGGTGGAGCAAAATCCGTTGAAGAATGGAGCGATATACACGATATATATATATATATATACACTCCGTATATGTATACACCTGATATATCAATTTTTTTGTCAATCTTTCTCTCTTTTAAGTTGGGTGAGTTGTCAGCATATAATTGGTTCTTGTGATAAAGTTGTGACGTGTTAAAGTTTTAGTGGTTCATTAAATTATAATCTTCTACATCATTTCGTCAACTTTACCATTATAGTTGAATAGTTAATTTGTTAAGGGGTAAAAAGGTCTTTACAATTTTTCGCTGATGGAAGGGACCGGATTAATAGTTTGGAGGTGTCCTTTATAGTCAGAAGGGATTAGTTGCACTTCGCTCATAATTGAAAGGGGTTTTATTGCAATTTAACCTAAAAATAATAATGATAGTAAATAAAAGAAATTCTTATTGCCCATCACAAACTCCAATTAAATTTCAAACTAATTCTATGTGTTGAATTTGTCACAATAAATTATTATATGTTTCGAAATTAGTTGATAATGACATTCGATTAAATTATCAATTTTAATTATATGTCAATTATAATATCAGATCATAGAATAATTTTCTATCACAATAGCCCATCCAAAACAATATCACTTTTAAAAAATAACAGACAAATTAGTGAGTGGCAATAGGCGAAGTCACCTTTTAAGATAAAAGACAAATATTCAATAAGTCTAACATGTGACTTTATATATTCTTGCACCAATCCTATGTATCATGTCACAATTATTACATGAATGCTACTCTGTGACCATCTGCAACAGTTTTTTTTTTCCGAATTTTAACTATTCAAAAATGACAATCTAATTTTCTTAAGAGTCACGTCAGTAACTTTCACTCTTCAGAAACCGACACTCTATCAGACTTTCCGGATTTTTGCTCTCTAATTTTTTTTTTTTAATTAATTATTATTTTTTAACTTTTTCATAACGGTTGTATTTCTAACCATTATAATTGTAACGATTATATTTGTAATGGATATATTTCGTATAATATAATTTTTATTATGTAATAATTTTTTAATATTAAAAATGATAAAATTATTTCTCAACGGTAATATTTTTCAATCAAACAATATCTTTACAAATTATTTAAAAATTTAGGATTGATATTATAACTTTAAACAATACATTATCCATTATGGACTTAAAAAAAAAAAATGAAAAACACAAATTATAAGATTTTTTAAAGTAGAAAAAGTTTTAAAAAGAAATAAATTTTAAAGGAAAAAAATAAAAGGTTTTTAAATTTATTTTTGCCCCAAATCAAATTTTTTTTTTTTAACAAACAATGGCTAAACAATATATTTTTTTTTTAATTATTTAAAAAAAAAAAAAAAAAAGAGCTCAAAATAACCCATTTTTGGGTTTTTTCCAAAAAAAACTTGTAGTCAAACAGGGCCTCATGGCATTTTAAAGAAAAAAGCTCCTCCAAAAACGATGCCGTTTTGGCAGCAATTAAGACAAAAAAAAAATTGCAGCAATAGGACTTGGGCCGCAAGCCCTTATGGGCCCACCCATTTTCCGCGAGACTGGTGGAACGCTTCTGGGCCGTTTGGCTCACTAAAGGAGCCTTCTGCGAGCCCGATGTGGATGGCTAAACAACTGTCTACTGCATAGCTATTCAACACTAGACCCAACCCTTAAAGAATTTTTAAAAATAAAATTAGAATAAGAATAAAAAGCCTTTAGACTCATTTATCATCTTTCTATTAAACTTTGACTTCCATAGAAGAAAAAAAAAATTGGAAAATATAAATAGAAAGTTAAGGGTATATGGTCTAGATAGAAAGTTAGTAGCTCCAAAAATAATTTAATTGTAGATAAACTTAATTTATGGTCCAAAAATTTATTTCATAATAAATTTTAATTTGGCCTTCCAAAATATTTTTAAAATATTTATTTAGCGGCCTAAAAATAAAGAATGAAAATAAATTTAACTTATTTTCTCATTAAATTCATATAATATCATCAACTTGGAATCTTTTAACCATCCTTTAGAAAATTTAAACCTTGTTAAATAAAAATGTAAATATATTATTATTCAATCCCTACCCAAAAGAAAAATGTTACTTCATTTGCATATAGACATATAATATTCATTATATGAATTTAAGAGAGATAAAAGAAGAAAATTATACAAATGTACCTTATGTCTACTAAAAATGAATAAAATTTTCCTAATAATATTATATATGTTAATATATATTTTTCTTAGTTGGTAACACACTTGTGTCTTTATTGAGGTTAAGGTAAAAAACTTAGTACCACTAGTATACCAAACCGTTGGTTATATTTTGGTAATATAAATAAAAAATAAAGTTATATAATCTAAGACAAATTGACAAGTGTCTTAAATTAAATCTGGTTCAAACCCATGAAGATTGTACTTTAGGTATTCACTTAATTTTGTTAGGTATAGGTATTTTCTTCTAATATTCAAGGCCTTTTATTTTGGGGGCACTTAGTCATCTCTGCCTCGCTGCGGGTCAGCACCTCCGAAAGAAACAGAGGTAGTGCTGCAAGCCTGCAACATGCATTAGCCACCAATCAACCCATTTTTGGGAATTATTCTGTGATGGATTCAATTGACCTACAATTGGAATATAATAATATCCTTATAGTTTAATCTGACCTCCAACGTTTTGAATGCCTAATCAAGTTGAACATATAAACTTTTTTTCCTAAACTCAGCTTAATGACTTATAAATGTGGATTAGTTTTCAACTAAATTTTTCTTCTTTTCTATTTTTATGTGAAAAAAAAAAAAAAAAAGGGTAAATTTTGGAAGTTGTTTAGAAATTTGGGTTAAGTGTAAAAAACCCCTCTACTATCGATATAGTTCAAAAAAGTCACTGTGTGGTATAAAACTCTCCTATATTATCAATTTGGTACAAATAAATCTCTGTGTGATATAAAAGAACGATAATACCTTTATTTCAATTGAATAAATTATTAATTATAAATATATACCATATAAAATGATCATTTTATTCAATTTGTGTAAAATTGTGTTTATTTGGGACAATCTAACATAAACCAATTTGTGTCAATTACCAATGGGGTCACTTTTTTCTTTTTTATTTTTTTTTTCTTTTTTATTTTTTTTTTCTGATAACACATCGTATGAGTCTATCAGAGCTTAAGATATTTCATAGAATTATACTTAGATAGAATATAAAAATTGCATTTATATACTCTATTATATAACTATAATACAGTGTCTATGAGTCATAACCACAGTAGTGTTTTTGTGTCTCCTGCTCTCTGTGTTTTCTATAGAGAGAGAGAGAGAGAGTCTGTTCGTCCCTCCACTTTAATGGCATGAGACCGTACCATATATACTGTATATGTAACCGTATGTGATCCTTAATCTTTGCATGATTCACCAAACTCCTTCAAAAGAAATCCCAAATCAAACGAGATGATTTTAAAATGGAATGCAATTGAATTTCATCACGAAAAGGCTCATATATTCACAATTGGATTGTTGATATCTGAGACGAACCCAGATGAAGAAAAGTGGTAATCTCTTCTGGGTGTTTGAGGTGATTTAGTTGTTCTTTGTTGTGTTGTTCTTGTTGGTGTTTATTGTTGTTCTTTTTATGATTGGGAATATGAAGGAATTAATATATATATATATATATATATATATATATATATATATATATATATATTTCGACATAAAGTGTTGGGAAGTAGAATCGTCCGCCCGGTTCACCAGGTTCTACCTAACCACGTTCCAACCTGCCTCCAAATCTTAGTGTTGATATTGATACCGTCTCGGAAGGAACGAGAGTGAGATGCGGTTTCATATTCAGGTCGAACGTTGTTTACTCCTTTAATCAGGAATTGCAGGACGCAAATCATGAATAGCAGGAATTTGGTGTGGTGCAATTTGAGATATGTTGTGAAGGGTTTCTTCGCCAAGCCATGGGAAGACTTTTAATCAAATCAAAATAAAGACTCGAATAGCGTGGTGCGTAAGGTTGGGTTTCGAATTTAGAATGATGGGGAAAGATAGGAGATTCTGAGTCTCTAAATCTTCTGGCAACTTTCTCTGAGCTTGAATATGATGATCCAAAGCTTTTCATAAGGTTTTTCCTCCCCTAATAATTCGGTAAAGTATCTTTTATATATATATAAATGGGTACAGGGGGTATATGGCACATGGACTTATGGGTGAGGGGCCAAATGAGAATTAAATGGGCAAAATAAGATTTCCATATTTAGAGTTAGAGGGCTTATTTGCACGTTTTTTAAATTTTATGAATTAATATGCATATTTTTAAAAAATAGGAATTAATTCTACACAAACTCTATATAACGGAGATTTTTTTACACTTAACCCAAGAAATTTGACATGGCCCCCTATCCCTTTGGGCATCCTAAAATAGAAATTTGTAAAAATTTTCCTTTTGTTTGTTTCCAAGAGAGGAAACAAGTCTGGTTGCCAAGTCTTTATTTAATGAATTTACTTAACTTTTGACATATTTTAATAAATTATTTTAATTTAGTTCTTATATAATAATGCCTCATGCCACTTGAAAGGCTTATGTACAACATTTTTTTTTTAGTTGGTACTCACACATACCTATTTTTTGTGAGACTTAAACCCTGATCTCTCTTTAGAAAATAAAAAATTAATATTATTAGGCCACTGGCCCATTGATCTCTCGTGTACAACATTATTCTTACGGAATAAATCATTTATTATGTTTAATGCATCCCAAATCAACCTAAATAATATTGAGTTTCATTTGAATAGATTAAAGAAAAATTAATATAACTCATTTGCCCACTATCAAGTTAAAATTTTCTTTTCAATTTTGAAAAGTTCCATACTTAAGGCATTGGTAAAAAGAATAATAATAGTAAATAAAAGGAATTATTGTTTCTTCATCACAAGCTCCAATTAATCACAAACTAATTATCGGTGTTGGAATTGGTTACAAAAAATTATTGCATATTCCGAGACTAAATGGTAATCACATTCAATTGGCTTGTCAATTTTAATTAATGGTATTTTAGTTCTAATTCTTGTAATAATTTCTCGATGGTCACAATAATAATTCAAGACAGTGAGTGAATGTAACCGTTAGTATCACTTTTTAAAGTGATAGACGAATTAGTAAGTGTAATATACCATCAATGTCTCTTAAGATAACTTACAATTATTCAAAACAATAATGATATTTTAAAAAATTAACAGAAAGACTGTTAGTTGTTATAACACATAAATAAAATAATTTAGTAATCCATGTTCATAAAGTCATTGTTTTTTTCTTTTTTTCTGTCGCTGGAGGCGTTATTAGTAATTTGATGAAAGTAAAAGGGTAATTTTTTTAATAGACAGATTCATGAGCATTTAAGTGGGCGCCTACCATCTGCACGTCAAATTCACCCCGCTATCTATGGTCAAGGCTGCTATCAATCCGTGGATGTTAATGTTACACAGAAATGGCTACAAGATGCCTTCAAATGCTAGCAGTTACCAAAAGATTTGCTGACGAGAGGAAGGAAGAAGATAAGATGCCTTCAAAATTTCTCACTGTCCATCTCAGATTCCCTGATTTCTTCTGGAACCAAGACCGTCTTTTGAAACTAATTCTATGGGTTGAATTTGTCACAATAAATTATTATATGTTCCGAAATTAGTTGCTAATGAAATTTGATTAAATTATCAGTTTTAATTATATGTCAATTATAATATCGGATCATAAAATAATTTTCGTTCACAATAGCTAGGGGTGGTAATTCGTGTTCATAGGTCGTAATCGTGTCGTGTCGACTTAAGGATATTTTACTAAACAGCTCAATCCGAACACGACCTGTTTAATAATCGTGTCAGAAACCCTCAATTCTAACCCAACCTGTTTATTAAACGGGTTACACGGGTTGAACCCCTCAACCCAAACACGACACGATTAATTAAACAGGTTAATCGTGCCGACCTGTTTATGACCCAAGCCCGTTTAAAGTTAACCCAAACCCATTTAACTCGTATCGTGCTCAAGTCGTGTTGGCGGGTCGTGTTAAACTTTGCCACCCCTAACAATAGCCCATCCAAAAAAATATCACTTTAAAAAAATAATAGACAAATTAGTGAGTGGCAATTAGGGGTACAACTTGGGTTGGGTAACCTGAGCTCATCCCAATTTTTCACGGGTTTGGTCAATTATTTTTACAATTAAGGTTGGGTTTGGATTGAAAAATCTCAACCCGAATTTAATTAGGGCTAGGCTTGAGTCGAAGTACCAACAACCCGAACTAACCCGAACTCGAATTCTAATATTATTTACATATATATTTTTACTTTTAAATACATTAAATATAATATTTAAATTATGATTACTTTTTTTCTTATCAATTTCTTTGGTTAAATCTTAACTTGTTAACATTTAGGTGAAATAATTTATTAAAAATTTGTTTATAATTTATTAAAAATATACAAAAAAATCTTTAAACTTTTTCTTGTTTAAGAGTTATTTAATCTAAAACTAATTCAAGATCATATTAAATTTTCAGTATAAGAATTAGCTATATGAGTAACTCGAATTAATCCAAAGTTTTTACCTGGAATCTAAGCTTGAGTTACAAGCCCGAATTTAAAAGTAGAAGGATTGGTTGGGTTTGAGTTGAGTAGTTAAGGTTGATGATAGGTTAGGGTTGAGTTTGGGTTTAGTATTTCATATAATGGGTTAGGCTCAAGTTATACTTCAAATCCGTCCAATCCGCTTGCGTTGCAGCCCTAGTGGCAATAAGCCAGGTCATTTTTTAAGATAAAAGATAAATATTCAATAAGTCCAACACGTGACTTTATACATTCTCGCACCAATCCCATACATCACATCACAACTATTACATATATGCTCCTTCTTTGACCAATTACAATAGCTTATCCGAATTTTGACTATGCAGAAATGTTACTCCAGCTATTTCGAAAGTCACATCAGCAGTTTTTGTTCTTCAGAAACAGACACTTCATCAGGCTCTTCGAATTTTGGCTTTCTAATTTTTTTATTAATTAATTATTATTTTTTTTAACTTTTTCATAACGGCTGTATTTCTAACCGCTATAAACCTAACGGTTATATTTATAACGGCTATATTTCGTATACTAGAATTTTTATTATGTAATGTTTTTTTAATAATAAAAATGATAAAATTGTTTCTCAACGGTAATATTTTTCAATCAAACAATATCTTTTCAAACTATTTAAAAAGTTAGGATTAATATTATAACTTTAAACAATACATTATCCATTATGGACTAAAAAAAAAAAACGAAAAACACAAATTATAGGTTTTTTAAAAGTTAAAAAAAAAAAAAAAAAAAGGTTTAAAGGAAAAATATAAAAGGTTTTTAAATTTATTTTTGGCCCAAATCAAATATATATATATTTTTTAAAGAAAAGAGAGCTTAAAAATAGCCCATTTTTGGGTTTTTTTCAAAAAAACTTGTAGTCAAACAGAGCCATAAGTTAAAGAACAAAGCTCCTCCAAACACGATATCATTTTGGCAATGAATAAGACCAAAAAAATTAAAGCGATCGAACTTGGGTCGCAAGTCCTTGTGGGCCCACCCATTTTTCGCGAGACTGGTGGAACGCTTTTGGACCGTTTGGCTCACGAAAAGGGCCTTCTGTGAGCCTGGTGTGGATGTTCTAAGCAACTCTCTGTTGCATAACTATTCAACACTCGACCCAACCCTTCTAGAATTTTTAAAAATTAAAAAAAGAATAAGAATAAAAAGCCTTTAGATTCTTTTATCATCTTTCTATTGAACTTTGACTTCCTTACAAGAAAAAAAACACAGTCGAAAATATAAATAGAAAGTTAGGGGTGCGTGGTCCAGATAGAAAGTTAGTAGCCTAAAAAATAATTTTAAAGTTCCACATATATATATATATATATATATATTTATGAATAGGCCAGGTCACCTTTTAAGATAAAAGACAAATATTCAATAAGTCCAACACGTGACGTTATATATTCTCGCACCAATCCTATACATCACACATAACTATTACATGTATGCTGCTTCTATAACCATCTGCAACAGTTTCTCAAAAATGCCACTCTAACTTTTTCAAGAGTCACGTTTGCAACTTCTGCTCTTCAGAAACCAACACTCTATCAGGCTATTCGAATTTTTGCTCTACAATTTTTTTTTTTAATTAACTAATTAATTTTTTTTTTTAACTTTTTCATAACGGCTTGTATTTTTAACCGCTACAATTCAAACGGTTATATTTGTAATGACTATATTCCGTATATATTATAACTTTAAACAATACATTATTCATTATGGATTAAAAAAGAAAAACAAAAAACACAAATTATAAGTTTTTTTAATGTAAAAAAAGTTTTTAAAAAATTAAATTTGAAAGGAAAAAATAAAAGGTTTTTAAATGTATTTTTGGCCCAAATCATTTTTTTTTTTTTTTGACAAACAGTGCCTAAACAATATATTTTTTATTTAATTACTTTTTTTATATAAAAAAAGTGAGCTCAAAATAACTCATTTTTGGGTTTTTTCCAAGAAAAACTTGTAGTCAAACAGTGCCATAATGTTAAAGGAAAAAGCTCCTCCAAAAACGATGTTGTTTTGGTAGTGAATAAGACAAAAATAAATTACAGCGATCGGATTTGGACCGCAAGCCCTTATGGGTCCACCTATTTTTCACGAGACTGGTAGAACGCTTCTAGGCCGTTTGGCTTACGAAAAGGACCTTCTGCGAGCCCAGTGTGGATGCTCTAAGCAACTGTCTGTTGCATAGCTATTCAACACTCTACCCAACCCTTAAACAATTTTTAAAAATAACAATGAAAATAAAAATAAAAAGCCTTTAGACTCATTTATCACCTTTCTATTGAACTTTGACTTCCATTAAAAAAAAAAAAAAGGGGGTCGAAAATATAAATAGGAAGTTAAGGGTATATGGTCTTAGATAGAAAGTTAAAGGTAATAGAAAGTTAGTAGCCCCAAAAATAATTTTATTGTAGATAAACTTAATTTATGGTACAAAAATTTATTTCATAATAAATTTTAATCTGGCCTTCCAAAATATTTTTAAAATATTTATTTAGTGACCTAAAAATAGAGAGTGAAAATAAATTTAACTTATTTTCTCACTAAACTCATATAATATCATCAACTTGAAATCTTTTAACCATACTTTAGAAAACTTAAATGTTGTTAAATAAAAATGTAAATGTATTATTATTCAATCCCTACCCAAAAGAAAAAAATTACTTCATTTGCATATAGACATATATAATATTCATTATATGAATTTAAGAGAGATAAAGAAGAAAACTATACAAATGTACCTTATGTCTAATAAAAATGAATAAAATTTCTTAATGATATTATATATGTTAATATATTTTTTTCTTACTTGGTACCCATATAAGGTAAGAATTCAGTACCACTGATATACTGAACCGTTGGTTATGTTAGTAATATAAATCGAAAATAAAATTATATAATATAAGACAAAATGACAAGTACCTTAAATTAAATCTGATTCAAACCCATGTACATGGAACTTTAGGCATTCACTTAATTTTGTTAGGTATAGGTGCTTTTCTTCTAGTAGTCAAGGCTCTTTATTTGGGGGCACCTAGTCATCTCTGCCTCGTTGCGGGTCAGCACCTCCGAACGAAACGGAGGTAGTGCTACAACATGCATTAGCCACCAATCTACCCATTTTTTGGAATTGCTCTGTGATGGATTCAATTTGAGCTACAATTGGAATACAATAATATCCTTATAGTTTAATCTGACCTCCAATGTTTTAAATGCTTAATCAAGTTGAACACCTAAACTCTTTTTTCTAAGCTCGCTTAATGACTTATAAATGTGGATTAGTTTTCAACTAAATTTTTCTTCTTTTCTATTTTTATTTGAAAAAAGAAGACGAAAAAAAAAAGTAAATTTTGGAAGTTGTTTAGAAATTTATCTGTGGAAGTAAAAGTAAATTGTAGGGCATGGCCCGGTCCTTTTCTTTCCTCTGGGCATCCTAAAATAGAAAATTGTAATAATTATCCTTTTGTTTGTTTCCAAGAGAGGAAACAAGTATGGTTGCCTGAAAGTGAATTTATTTAACTTTTCACATATTTTAATAAATTATTTTAATTTAGTGTTAAATAATGATGCCTCATGCCTCTTGAGATTCTCATGCACAAACATTATTCTTACAGAATAAATCATTTATTATGTTTAATGCATCCCAAATCAACCTAAACAATATTGAGTTTCGTTAAAATAGATTAAAGAAAAATTAATATAATTCATTTGCCCACACTATCAAATATCAAGTTAAAGTTTTCTTTTCAATTTTGAAAAGGTCCATGCTTAAGGCATTGGTAAAAAGAATAATAATAGTAAATAAAAGGAATTATTGTTTCTTCATCACAAGCTCCAATTAATCACAAACTAATTATCGGCGTTGGAATTTGTTACAAGAAATTATTGAATATTCCGAGACTAAATGGTAATCACATTCAATTGAATTGCCGATTTTAATTAATTGTATTTTAGTTCTAATTCTGAAACTTGTAATAATTTTTCGATGGTCGCAATGATCGTTCAAAATATATATCTGTGTTGAATTCAGTGAGTGCATGCAACCGTCAATATCACTTTTTAAAATAATAAACAAATTAATAAGTGTAAGATACAATCAATGTCTCTTAAGATAACATACAATTATTGGAAACAATAATGACATTTAAAAAAATTAACAGAAAGAGTGTGAATTGTTATAACACATAAATAAAATAATTTTGCAATCCATGTTCATAAAGTCATCGTATTTTTCTTTTTTCCCGTCGCTGGAGACCAAGCCTCCAATCCAATACGCTTCATCTTTACTAGTGGCGTTATTAGTAATTTGATGAAAGTAAAAGGGTAATTTTTTTTATAGAGAGCATTTAAGTGGGCACCTACCGTCTGCTGAACATCAAGTCAAATTCACCCTGCTATCCATGGTCAAGGCTACTATCAATCGGTGGATGTTAATGTTGCACAAAAATGGCTACAAGATGCCTTCAAATGCTAGCTGTTACCAGAAGATTTGCTGACGAAAGGAAGGAAGAAGATAAGATGCCTTCAAAATTTCTCACTGTCCATCTTTATTTCTTTTCAGATTCCCAGATTTCTTCTGCAACCAAAACATCTTTTGAACAGTACTGTAAGTTAATATCTCTGAAAAAATTGATACAAAAAGATTTGCTTACGAGAGGAAGGAAGAAGATAAGATGCCTTAAAAATTCACCCTGCTATATATCTATGCACAAAGGCAAATTCTACTTTGGTCTTAGAAGATTACAGACATCCTACCCATTTGATGATTTACTTGAGTGGTCCGCCTCCTCACAATTGGATTTGCTTGGAGCAAAATTGTCCATTCCAACTCCCGGAGAAAGCCGTGCATCCAATTTACTCGCAAATTCAGTATTCACCATAAATTGTGTGCAGTTCATCACATTATGGTGTTCTGTGGCTGCATTGCCATGCCAAGGCCGCCGCCTTGAAACTCGCTTTTTTCCTGAGGGTTCAATGGAGGAGTATACTTGGTATAAACCTTTGGGTTTAATCTGGAATAGGATAAATGTGGCAGGATGTAATGTGGAGAATCTGACTTGTAGCGGATTATTAACGGAGGTTTGTCAAATCGAGAGATATGCCAGAGAGATTCCTGATCTAGATGAGTATTGGCAATCAAGTGAAAGGAGAGCACAACTGAGTCAGATGGAGGAGGAGATACGGAGAAATACTTCGTACTCTGGGAAATAATGAAAGTGGATTACTGAAAGATCTTGGTGAGGATCTGAAGGATGTGCCGAATAAGTTTCACAGCAGGCGGGTGGAGATTACATTATTAGTTGCCAGATAGAAATTTTTAGAAAAGAAAAGAATGCAGGTATAGTTCTTGACTCACATTGGCAAGTGAATATGCATGTTCAGCTCAATGTTCTTTAGCAGGTAGCCGAAATTGAAAATTTAAAGCTTATAAATAAAAAAAGCCCTCTCACATCTGTTTTACCGTGCAAGTTGCTATTGTTTTATTTAGTAGCTAACCATATGGTTTTTTTTTGCGGCCAAATGTGGATGTCCATTTTGTGAAGATAAAGATGGGGATATGCAAAGATCGAGTTTCAAAAAAGAGCTGACAGAGCATGAAGATGAAGATTATGATTTTCTAGTTTGTTGTTGTTCTTCTTCTTTAAGTTAAATATTTGGTTCTGTATTTTTAATTTAGTCTCTTTTGAACTAGAGAGTCCAGAATATTTTAGCAATGTAGTAGTTGGATTGAAAGTTAGAACTTATATTTTTCTAATATTTATTATTTAATTATAATGTTTGGTTTTAGTTGTGTCTTATTCCGTCTTATATATGCGTGTTGTGTTATGTCACGTGTTTAGGTTGACCTAATTAATGTAATATCCTTAAGTGGACACAATTATAACAGGCAAATACAAATTACCACCCCCACACCATATGCGCATCAAATTATTTCAGTTTCCGTATAATCCTCCACATTCTTTTACTTTGAAATTTGACGTATTTCTTAAACTTCCCAGCCATGAGATCAAATACATCCTGATACGTTGAACCACCTGAAGCAAGAATTTGCTTGCTCTATTTAATTTATCTTCGATGGGTTTAAGGCTAGTATGTACTCACCCTCTCTCATAGAGTTTTCCATTGAAAATACTTCTAAAAACAAAAAGGGTTTTTGTGGCTATAGTTGAAACTTTCTAATGTGAGATTATTGTTGGGTAGATCAATCCAAAATTTTGACATATGATAATGGAAATATATGTGGATCTGTCTTGGTATTAGTTTTTCGTTTAATTTTTTTATTTTTTATTTTTAGAAAATAAAGCAAGAAGTATATGAGTCGTAGTGGTGGCAAAATGGGTCATGTCCGGTCAACCTGCCCATATTTGCCTGCCTTAAAATGGATATGGGTGAATCATTTTAAAATATGGGTCAAAATTAGGGGTGCACAAAGAACCGGTAGAACTGAACCCGAACCCGAACCGGTACTTAGTTTCAAGTTCCAATTTTTAGGAACCGTTAAATAATTATAAATATTATATTTTTAATTATATAATTACTAATATATATGTGTATTAATGCATACAAAGATATATATATATATATATATATATATATATATATATATATATAAAATAAAAGTATGTTCTCATGTACAATATTATATATCAAAATGCACTAAGAATGGGTTTAGAGTTATTAATTTTTTAAAAAATAAAAGGAATCGGAATCGTGAAACCGATTCAGTTTCGGTTCCATGTAATAGATAAACAAAGGAGAGGAGAGATATATGGGGTTGACTTGACTCTTCTCTATTACCATGTCCCAATGATTCTAGTTCCTATTCCATTTTCTAGGAATTGTTGGGATCGGTGTCAAAATATGTGATTCATATTCAACCTATTTTTATAGAGAACGGGTTAGATATGAGTCATCCATTTTGACCCATATTTCTATTTGATTAAAATGTTGTCCAAAACTTCGGTCTAATTATACTCTATATATAGCATTATTTATTTAAATATTATCTATAAATATAAATAATAATCTATAATTATATAATTTCTTATAATATATAGTTTAATATAATCAAATAAAACTATAAAATAATGAACCTGATTAAAAGTTGAGGCTAGAATTTGATTCTATATCCTTTAGACAGATTCGCCCTGCTATGGTGCTAACGGACTCAGTGGTGTTTATCTCACAGGATACAACGATTTGTCTTCTTTCGGTAATAGCACTGCAAACCAAAGGAATAGGCGAACTGGCTCGGTGTAGTACTCTCTGACTCGAACTTGGACTCGAAGTGACTGACTAAGGCTCGAACCCAAGTTTTAAAGCTCGAACCCACAGACTAAAGAGAGAAAGAGGAAGAAGAAAATTCAGAAGAAGAGAAGAGTTATCTGAATTTTGGTGTGATTTGGAATGAACCCAATGAGGGGTATTTATAGGCTAGATGGTGCCTTTTTCTAATTGGTGCAACCATTGGTCCACAATGGTTCAGGAAAAAACTGCTGGTGGTTTATTTTGCAAAAGGGTGCAACCATTGGTTCATAAAAACTGTTTTATGATTTTAATTTAAATTAAATACCAAAACTATTTTAATCCATTATGAAGCCCAGCAAACAGGCCCAATTCGGCCATCTTAATAAGCCCAGCAAAAATAAAATTAAAACCAATCACACAAGTCCAATTTCATTTAATAAAAAATTAAACATATTTCACAATCAATCCCTGCCCACGCACGGACTAGGCGGGCAGTGCGCGTGTGGTAGTTGGTTCGGACCCAAACTTGCTTAGGTCCTTCCCTTCTTAAAAACTTGGGTGCCCTTGAGCCCAAATCCAAATCCCATATTAGGCTTATTTAAACTTAAATTGGTTTTAATAATTTTCCGATGTGAGACAAATATTTTCCACATTTTGCAAACCCATTTAGGCTTTATCAAACATCTTACTTTGGAGTTAATTTCTCATTCACCCGGAAAGGAGATGAATGCGCTCGTCTATAGATCCGTAAAAAATTCTTAACAGAATCTATTGAAAATACTTTTAAAAACAAAAAGAGTTTTTGTGGCTATAGTTGAAACTTTCTAATGTGAGATTATTGTTGGGTAGATCAATCTAAAATTTTGACATATGATAATGGAAATATATGTGGATGTGTCTTGGTATTAGTTTTTCGTTTAATTATTATTTTTTTTTTTGGAAAATAAAGCAAGAAGTATATGAGTAGTGGTGGCAAAATGGGTCATGTCCGATCAACCTGCCCATATTTGCTCGCCTTAAAATGGATATGGGTGAATCATTTTAAAATATGGGTCAAAATTAGGGGTGCACAAAGAACAGGAGAACCGAACCCGAACCCGAACCCGAACCGGTACTTAGGTTCAAGTTCCAATTTTTAGGAACCATTAAATAATTATAAATATTATATTTTTAATTATATAATTACTAATATATATGTGTATTGATGCATACAAAGATACATATATATAATAAAAGTATGTTCTCAGGTACAATATTATATATCAAAATGCACTAAGAATGGGTTTAGAGTTATTAATTTTTTAAAAAATAAAAAATTAAAATTAGAATAAAAGGAACCGGAATCGTGAAACCGATTTGGTTCTGGTTCCATGTAATAGATAAACAGAGGAGAGATATATGGGGTTGACTTGACTCTTCTCTCTTACCATGTCCCAATGGTTCTAGTTCCTATTCCATTTTCTAGTAATCGTTGGGACCAGCGTCAAAATATGTGACTCATATTCAACCCATTGTTATAGAGGATTGAACAGGTTAGATATGAGTCACTCATTTTGACCCATATTTCTATTTAATTAAAATGTTGTCCAAAACTTCATTCTAATTATACTATATATATAGTATTATTTATTTAAATATTATCTGTAAATATAAAATAATAATCTATAATTATATAATTTCTTATAATATATAGTTTAATATAATCAAATAAAATTATAAAATAATGAACCTGATTAAAAGTCGAGGCTAGAATTTGATTCTATGTCCTTAAGACAGATTTGCCCCGTTATGGTGCTAACGGACTCAGTGGTGTTTATCTCCCAGGATACAACGATTTGTCTTCCTTCGGTAGTAGCACTACAAACCAAAGGAATAGGCGAACCAGCTCGATGAAGTACTTTCTGACTCGAACTTGGACTCGGAGTGACTGACTAAGGCTCGAACCCACAGACTAAAGAGAGAAGGAGGAAGAAGAAAATTCAGAAGAAGAGAAGAATTATTTGAATTTTGGTGTGATTTGGAATGAATCCAAGGAGGGGTATTTATAGGCTAGATGGTGTCTTTTTAGAATGGGTGCAACCATTGGTTCACAATGGTTCAGGAAAAAACTGCTGGTGGTTTATTTTGCAAAATGGTGCAACCATTGGTTCATAAAAACTATTTTATGATTTTAATTTAAATTAAATACCAAAACTGTTTTAATCCATTATGAAGCCCAGCAAACAGGCCCAATTCGGCCATCTTAATAAGCCCAGCAAAAATAAAATTAAAATCCAATCGCATAAGCCCAATTTCGTTTAATAAAAAATTAAACATATTTCACAATCAAGCCCCGCCCATGCCCGGACTGGGCGGGCGTCGCGCGTATGGCAGTTGGTTCGGACCCAAGCTTGCCTAGGTCCTCCCCTCTTAAAAATTTGGGTGCCCTTGGGTCCAAATTCAAATCCCATATTAGGCTTATTTAAACTTAAATTGGTTTTAATAATTTTCCGATGTGGGACAAACATTTCCCACATTTTGCAAACCCATTTAGGTTTTATCAAATATCTTATTTTGGAACTAATTTCTCATTCACCCGGAAACGGATTTGAGAAAGTAAATATACCACGTTCATCTCCTTGTAAAGAGGAACGCGCTCGTCTATAGATTCATAAAAAATTCTTAGCAGAATCTATTGAAAATCTCTTCCAAAATTTATGTTTTTAATGCCTATGTTTCTAACATAACATTCATATCCTTTATTTGATTCAATTTCACCTTTTCTTCCTCACTGAAATCTCTCTCTAAAATTATTGCTACATCACAACACATACAACACATATACAATGTATTGTATTCCTGTGTATAATATCTTGCTATCTTTTCTACCAACAATATCATTTGCTTCTTTTGGTAATTCTCGATCTACGCAAATAAATGTATGTAGAGAGAGAGAGAGAAGAATGGGGGTATGGCACGAGAAATTATTGAATACCCCATGGCAATGAAGGCCATTGGATTATGGATGTGGTGGGGCTGGGATACGCGGGGTATTCAATAATTTTTCGTATGACACACGTGATTTCCACTACTTTGACTACTGTTTTTCAATACACACACAAAATCAACCAAAACTAAATAAAACAAGTTTCTTTAAACCCCTCCCACTCTTCCAGGCCGCCACGGCCAGAAAGTAGATAAAAAGTTCTCTCCATTAGTCTTTTTCTAAACACACACACAGATATATATATATATATATATATATATATATATATATATATATATATATGTTATTTACCGAAGTGGTTTAGTAGTTTCTGCTCCTAAACTAAAACTGTTTTTAACTCAGGTCAGATTTCTTGGTCATGAAATTTGTGATGGAAAAATCAGACCTATTGATCGCAGTATTGAGTTTGCTTCTAAATTTCCAGATGAAATAAAAGATAAAACTCAACTCCAGAGATTTCTTGGTACTTTGAATTATATTCGAAATCACTACAGAGATCTTGCACAGGATACAGCAATTTTGTACACCAGGTTAAGGAAATTTCCTTCCCCATGGACTTTGGAACACACCAAGGCAGTTCAGAAGATTAAACTCAGAGCCAAACAAATTCCTTGCTTAGCTCTAGCCAATTCTTCATGGTTCAAAATTGTGGAAACCGATGCATCCAATATTGGATATGGTGGTATTCTTAAACAGAAGAATCCAAATACAGGAACAGAAGAGCTTGTTCGATTCACTTCAGGAACTTGGAAAAATGCACAACTGAATTATTCAACCATCAAAAAAGAAATTCTTTCTTTGGTTAAATGCATTTATAAATTCCAAGATGATTTAATCAATCAGAAATTCTTGTTACGCATTGATTGTAGTGCTGCTAAACAAGTACTGGAAAAAGATGTAAAGAATTTAGTTTCCAAACAGATATTTGCTGGTTGGCAAGCTGATTTATCTGCTTTTGATTTTTCTATTGAATATATTAAAGGCAGTTCTAATTCTTTACCTGATTTTCTAACTCGGGAATTTTTGCAGGGTTCATGAATCAGCCCCCTCATGGGCAAGGCCGGGGTAATACTCCAAAGGCTCGTGGCAAAAACAAGGCTAAGGCCAAAGTGGTTATACCACTAAATGATGATCAATTTCCATATTTGGATCATGTTGCAGATCTGCTCAGCACACCTCCTAAAGGTAGCAGCAGTTCACAACAGAAACAACAGAAACCAACTATGAAAGAGGTTCTTGAACAAGAAACTCCATGGATACCTAATCAAAGGTATATTCAGAGAGTATTGGTACTGGATTTTCAGGATGAACAATGGATGCCAGATCCTTGGGAAGTTAAATCCAGATATTTCCAAACACAACAATATGTTGCACCGGATGGTAGCCATAGATATATCTATGAAGCCATTCTTACTGAAACTTCCTCTGTGGAAATCAACCACACAAAGCAATTTCCGAATTCCAAAGATAGTCCTCTTACTTATAGTAAAGCTATCTTTAAAAGGCTTGTACGGCCTAGTGACTGGGGATTAAATCCTAATTTTCCAAGGAAAATATCCTATGGTCACAGTTACAATTACTGGGATTATATCTCAGCATGGACATATTCGTTCTTTTATCAAAATCCGAAGCATAAGCATTCTTGGTTCCTCAAGATATGCCCTCAATCAGTTAAGGCTGATTTCCCAAACTGGGTTATACCCTGGTGGGCTATATTTGGCCCTGATCTGGATATTTTGCCAGAATCAATTCGACAGTTATACTTGCCATGGCAACAATTTCATCCTCAATTAAGAGGAAAGGATAATATTCCTATAGGGAAATCCACCCTATTGTTCTTTACTGAATTTGGAATCCCTTGGATTTGGAAATAGGATTTTCAATGTGGTTATACCACTGACAAGTTACCAGTCCTTCAGAGGATCTTTTATTACAGATGGTGGTCAGGCATGACTCAGGACTCTATTCAAGCCCTCCTCCATCTTATCAGAAAGAAAACAATGGAATACATGGATAATGTTCCAAAATTAACTATTCCAGAACCAGAAATCTTTAACCCATTTGAACTTGTTAAAGATATGATCAGAAAGCAACAACCATTAATTACTGAAGCAGATTTAATGGTTAAATGCATGGATTTTATGAAGAACAAATTGGTTCAAACTTTTGATTCTTCCACACCTACAGTACAAGATGATGCATCCATGGTGTCAGTCTCTAGTCAGACCAGTCAAGAAGGTAATCAGTTTTCCTGTCTAACTGGTTATGCACAAGATCCCAATGAAGATCTTATTTCTGAATATGAACCCACAGTAGCCGATTATTGGGACTCCCTCACTGGCCACTTAATGGAAAAGATGAATCCACCCAAAAAGTAAAGATTCCTCTTATCCTGCTGACAGAAAAAGACAAAGAACTTTTTCCCAAAGTCTTTGATTCTACAGTATTTCCTTAATCAGATGTCTACTTTCATCAGCTAAGGAGACAGCACTTAGTGGTGGGCCGACCGACTGCATTATTCAAGCACACGATCCCATGCACTATGCGGACTTCAAAATGTTAATTTCAAGTCCATTTTATGTATAAATAGAGGGCAAAGTTTCCTTTCAATGTATCTTTCAATTTTCCTTTCTTCCTCTTGTACTATTTCTCTCTGTACTGGTTTGAGAAAGAAAAAAGTTTTCTGTAAGTCTGTTATTTCATATAATCTTTGTCAATTATTGTTATCTTATATTGTTTATATTGTTTATAATTATATAATCGATCATATAATCGATCCCTCGCCGTTTTTGGTATCAGAGCCATGATGGCTTAACTCTTTATTGTTAATGCTTATTAGGTACTGGTAGCATGATTATTATCGTAATTATGTAATGACCAATAAGACTACTTTTCTGTCTAACTTATGTTTAAATCAGATTTAATTATGGGTTGTCCAAAAGTCGCGTTGGAATGTTTAACCCGCTTTTTGCATTAAATTGCTGCACAGGGTATTGTTTCCAGTAAATCATTGACAGACGAGTAATAGAATCTCTCTTAAGCAGAACGACGACAGAATAATAACTTACTGTTCATTATATAATATTATAACATTTATACTATGCCGACCTTAAAGCATTAACAATATTTAACAGACATGTTAAAACCATCTTCCTCCTCTTTAGGAATACAGGAAAATCAGGATTCAGAATTGATAAAAAATACTGAATTAGTGGAATGGACCAATGTTCAAAATAAATTGAATAAATGGACCATCCCTCCAGTAAGTGCTAAGAGCATTTACTAAATCGGAATGCTTAATCTCGCTGATCTATGGACTGTCAAGACCATGGAACAGACTATGCAATTAAGCACTCAAGACACAATAATTAAATTGTTGTCTTCCCGTGACCTTCAGAGGCACATGCACAAATATAAGTACATCCATATAGGTTTAATTCAAATTTCTTTTAAACCTTTAACCTTGCTAGGTATGGATGCTTGTATTCAAGCAACCCTTCGGGATGCTCGATGTCTGAAATTTCACCCTTCTTTAATGGGTGCATTGGAAACCAATCTATGCCATGGACCGGTTTATTTTAATGTCTATCCTAGTCTGAATTTATCTTTAACAGATAAAAACATCCATGAGGCAGTTAGTCTTCGTGTTCAGACCTATGGGTATGATTATTTACCTGGATCGGAAGTGATAAGTGTTATTTATCGCATCCATTACAAAGTACTTGATACTATGTGTCCAAATGCCATACGCAAAGACTCTCAAGGAGTAACAGCGTTATGGGACACTAATATGTTCACATCAAATGCTGCCACAAAAAGGATGATTCCTTGGAGTGAAATAACATTTCCTGAACATTGGACAATTTCTAATGCAGTTCCGGCAAAGCCAATTGCTAACCATAGCTTGGACTGTGTTATTTAGGACCAGGATGGTAATGTTTTTCTGAATTTCAGAAAATCATTAGATCTACCCAGATCTACATCATCTAAAGGAAGTCATCTTCCTTATCATGTTTCTTGTCCTCCTTCTCGCCATTCGATCTCGTCAGATTACAGAAAGGAAAATCTCCCTGAAGTAGTTGGTTCCAATCACCTCAAGCTGAAAGGAATACAGCAATCTCCGAATCAAATTCCAAGAGGAGTCTACGAGAAAGCACCAATAGGTATGTCTCGTCGCTAATTTGGAGTTGAATTCAGCCCAACTCCATCAGAAATGGGAATCGGAAATGAATCTGTGAAGGATCAATTTGACGATCCTACAGATATAAATGATCCTCATGAATATTAGTTTTTATGGATTTTGTCCCAGATAGAATTGCCATTAATACTGAATTTCAACATGATCAATATAAAGAATTCAGAAATTGGTATTTTAAAGCTTTTGACCAAAATCAATTACAGCTTTTTAAAAATCAATTTTATGACTTTCTACAAGAACGCAAAATGGTTATATCTTTTGTTTCTTGGTTTTATATGACAAATCATTCTCTTATTAATATAAACATATTGGATGATTTTCTCAAACCATGGGCTACATCTGAAGATAAGGTTTATCACTCTGTCCATCCTCCCACTGAACATTTAATTCTGAAAAGAATTGACCCTGACAGTGGTGTAAAAGTGGAAACCAAGGCTTATAGCCAACCTAAAATAATTGATCAGTCCTGTAATGCTACTAAAAAAGACATTTCTCATGTTTACAGGCAGAACAATTATACTAATGTTTGTCTACAAACGATAGGGTCTCAGCTTGGGAGAATTGAAATAGGAATAGACACGAAATTAAATACAATTAATACTAAGTGTATTACTGTTAAGCCTTCTCCTCCAGAAGCTTCCTTATCCAAAGCATTGGTCAAACCTGCAATTGAAGTTAAAGGCTTCAATCTTACACATCCTAAGAAGAATGAAGAATTTCTTACTCTTCTTACTCAGAAAATTCAAGGACTTAAAATTCAGACTTTATCCCATGATGAATCTGATATAGGTTCTGATTCTGAGGTGTTACCTCATATTGAGGCTTTTCAAACTGATTTCACTCAGCTACCTGAGTTGAAATCAGTAAGTTCCCCATGGCTCATGTCCTCTGTAATTTGTTTAAAAGCTGATACAGTCATGAATCGTTGAGCACGAAGATGCTTATTGGTGTTCTCGTTCTGGGTTCTGTGATTTTTCTTGTTTTTTAGATACTTGATCTGGCCTTATAGTATAGTCTTTTTGAGTCGCTTATTTCCGCTGAAGTGAATGATAATGAACTATCCGAAAGTTTTTGAAGAAAAGGAATATCATGGAAGCGCACTTTTTCATCTAGTGTTTATATAATTATATAGTTTTTATACACATACAGAAATTAATTATAATTGTAATTATATAATAAATATAGGAATTATTTAAGGAATAAGAAAGCATGTGACAACTGTAGTTGACTAATAATTAATTTGTTTCCTTGAATAGTTTCACATGGTGAGATTCTCCATGATCTTTGGTGAACTCTAGCTTGGCACGTAGAGAAGAAAACCAAAATTGTGGAAGGGCATATTTAATATATTTTCAAATATCACAAATTACCAAATTAGAAAAAAAAAAAAAAACATTTTAATATATAATATTTAATTATATAAAAGGAAAGGTGATTTGAGGAGGACATATTTAATCTTAAAATGTTTAAAAAAAGAAAAATAATTTATGCACCGTAATTAGACCTATTCTTTTAATTAGTCAATTATATAATAAATAAAAAAATAAAACCCTCCACTTAATTATATTTGGTATAAATAGCCAATTAAAAATTATTTTTCGATTAGACAATTCACTACAAGTGTTCAGTGTGAGTATCTCTACTCTTTGAAAAATTATTAAAATTATTTGCCACACACAGATAAACGTAATTTTTTACCATCCTATTTCCCCTAAAACCAAATCCATTCGATCTTGTGTCTAGATTTTAATTTTCCAATGTATGTTCTCCCATAGTGTGTTTACATTTTAATTTTTCAATATCTGTTTCTTGCTTGTATAAAATTTGTAATTTTAATACTAAAAGAATTTACTCTCTGATAGTCTCATGTACTTTATTAGCCTCTCTTATCTATCAATGTTTCTATGTGTTCATTTTCTAGATTTTTTAATTGTAATACTAATTTTTTTTATTATTATTAATCATGCAGGTTCATGTAACACGAAGAAATTATACAGACAGAGATAATTGCAAGAGTGATATCACCTTGTGAAGCTTCGCAAAGAAAACACGATACTCATTTTACAATCACAATGGTACAATGATACACTATATAAAGATTCAAGTTATATTAATAATTCACGGTAAGTAGCTGATGAGGATAAAAATAATAGGCAACTCAAAGTCAAAATAAGATAAGGGTAAGGGATTTAACCTCCCCAAAATCTCTATGGAATTATAAAAAATCTTTGGTTACCATGTGTAACGACAGTTACCATTTCTGTAAGAAGGAAACGATATCATCTTGGATCAAGGAGAATATCGCTTCAACAATTACTACCATCAATGCTTCTATAAAAGAAATGATTAGTTAACCTAAAAAGGTACGCCATAAATTTTATATATAATCCTTATCGGATATTAGATCGTCAAGTACTAACTTGACCGTCGGAGTGCACCCGGCCGGCACCACGCCAGTCATCACTTTTCTTGTTTTGCAGGAATCGCCACCGACTCCGAAACGTGTAGATTTTTGGCATCAACAGTTGGCGCCGTCTGTGGAAACGTGTATTAGTCCTAACAAATCATGGTTCGTACAAGGGAAATCTACGACAAAGCTTAAAAGCTATTCAGTCCCTTTACGTCTCTAAAAGAAAGAGAACAGTTCATGGATTGCATGGCCAAAAGCAATGGTACAATTGCTCAATCCGGTAAAATTGCTGGAAAGCCCCACCCGACCGCTGGCAGTTGTTTCATCATCGTTGTTAACCGGGTAAGTTTCATGCATTACGTGTATATCGAAATATATGTCTACATTTCCTCACACGATTTAAAGAGAAACAATTTTTTTTATGTGTTTCCAATTGTCTGCAAAATATTGTTCACCTAAATAATGATGTAGTTTACCTGGGGACCCTTCGATAGAATACTACGCTTTGTGGATCCATTGTAATTAGGATCCCTACAACGACTATATCCTATGAATCCTTTGTAATTAAGATCCCTACAATGACTATATCCTATGAGTAATATTAATCATATCAAATAAATAATTAAAATATTTCATTCACCAATAAATTCCAACAATTATAATTAAAGTGCCGGAAATTATATATAGGTGCAAGAAATTTTGTCAATTGATGAATTGCATATTTTTTAAGTTCTTAAAAAAAAAAAATAAATAAAAAAAAAATAAATTGCAAGTACTGTTCACATGAATAGTACCCGCGGGGATACCGTTCACAGGGTGGAAAAAAACTTTTTACTGTTCATTAGTACTGTTCCCTCGGGAATAGTGCCGGGGGCAAAAAAAAAAAAGAAAAAAAAGAGAAAAAAAAAAAGAAAGAAAGTGACTGCAGTTCTGACATAGAAACTTTGCAAAGGGCCTTAGCAAAAGCCACTATTACCTAACTGTTTAACCTTTGGCTATGTTATTGGAACTGTTTAACCTTTGGCTTGTTTGTGGGAGTAGTCATAAAATTAAAAAAAAAAAAAAACAGGATTACACTTTCATATTTTAGAGAAGAATTGATAGCTCAATGGATGATTTTAGTCCTATGATGCTCAATGATAAGTTTTTGCCTTAATTGTACCAATTCTGATATATATATATAACCTTGCAAATAGAAAGAGAACATTAATGTTCCTTGCGTGCGAGAGGCAAGCTTGGGAATGGAGGCAGAAAATTAACCTCTCTTATTAAAGGTACGAGCTCACGAAATATCAAATAGATAAGCTCACGCAACTATAGAAAATTAGTCTCTCTTATTAAAAAGATGAGGTGACTAAACTCATGCGGATGAACCTCCCATATTAAAAGGATAAGTTCATGAAGCTCATAATTGCCATTCCCCGTATTACAAGGGATTGATATAAAGTGCCTCGTACTATAAGAGCCCGAGCTGAATGAAGCTCATAATTGTTGTCCTCCGTATTAAAAGGGGTCGAAATCAACTTGTAAAATATACTTCCCTTTTTAAAGGGCGAGCTGAATGAAGCTCGTAAAATATATTTTCCTTTTTAAAGGGCGAGTTGAATGAAATTCGTAATTGCCATTCCACATATTATAAGGGATTGATATAAAAGTGCCCCGTATTATAAGGGCCTGAGCTGAATGAAACTCGTAATTGTTGTCCTCCGTATTAAAAGGGTCGAAATCAACTTGTAAAATATACTTCCCTTTTTAAAAGGCGAGCTGAGTGAAGCTCGTAAAATATATTTTCCTTTTTAAAGAGCGAGCTGAGTAAAGCTCGTAAATATACTTCCCTTTTTAAAAGGTAAGCTCATTCAGCTTAAGAAAGCCTACTCCCTCAGCTCATGAAGTTCAGGCAAATCTGTTTCCTTATTAAAGGAGTAAGAGAGGTCAACCAAAAAGAGGTCGCCCAACAAGAGTTAACCTAAAAGAGAATGATTTTTGCCAAAGAGATGTTGGTCAAAAAACACTTTCACATTCTTTATCCTCCCCAAAATCTCTATGGAATTATAAAAAATCTTTAGTTACCATGTGTAACGATAGTTACCATTCCTGTAAGAAGGAAACGATATCATCTTGGATCAGGGAGAATCTCGCTTCAACAACTACTACCATCAATGCTTCTATAAAAGAAATGATCAGTCAACCTAAAAAGGTACGCCATAAATTTTATATATAATCCTTATCGGATATTAGATCGTCAAGTACTAACTTGACCGTCGGAGTGCACCCAGCCGGCACCACGCCGGTCATCGCTTCTCTTGTTTTGCAGGAATCGCCACCGACTCCGGAATGTGTAAATTTTTGACATCAATAGTAGCAATTATTATGAAAATCTTATTAAATCATTGTAATATTTTATTTTATTTTAAATCATTATAGTGTTTTATTTTTAATTAGAGAAGAAAATATATAGATATAGATAAATCTAATTAGAGAAAAAAACATATAATATTAAAAAATTAAACTACTAAAATTCAATCAAAGAAAATTTAATTCAATAAGAAAATTTAAAATATTAAAAAAATTATTTATTTAATTCAATAAAAAAAATATAATTAGAGAATAAAATACTAATAATAATATAATAGTAGGAAATATTAAAATTTAATAAATAAAAATCTAATTAGAAAAGAAAATATAAGTATTATATGATTTATTTAATAATATAGCATTAGAAAATACTAATAATAATAAAATCCTCGATTTATACAAATCCAAATACATCCAAATACACCAGGATCATAAAAATATGCCCTCTTTTATACAAAGTCAATTTTCTCAGATATACATAAAAATTCTCTAAATAAATAAAATAAATCCTGCAACGCCGACTCTTCACCCTAAGCCCGTATCTAGCAATCCCAGTTCATTTTCGGTACCTGAAATTGGAGGGTAGTGAGACAAAAAGTCCCAATAGAAAAAACCATAACAAGAATTTCATGAAGGTTTAATATAACAGTTTCACAAAATAAACATATTCAGGTGAATATATAAAAAAATATATATGCATTTAATAAAAATTTCTAATAAAAATCATTGAAGCAAAACCACTCCAAACTATTTAAGCTATAGAAAACCCTTTACTGAAAAATAATTTTCCTCACTAAATCGTCAAAGTCTCAAACCTTCGGCCTCTTCTGCAAGCTCTCGGCTTCTCTATGTGCACACACTATCTCTGTCCTCAAACTCACTCTCATTTTTCTCTTCTCTGCCTTAACTTTATTTACTGGCTTAAACACAACACACATTTAAATAGCCAATTCCACGGACCTACAACTCACAACAGCCCGCGTAAAGCCAAGACTTTCGGTAACAAATGGGACCCGTCATCACCACCTTTACTTTTCTTTCTCTTATCTTCATCTTTTCACTTCTTTTTTTTTTATTTTTTTTTTCCTGGCAAACAAAAGAAACCACATATATTACTTAAAACCAACAGTACAAGCAGCCACACAAAACAAGTAACCCATGCATTAGGCTCAGGCATTCATGTGTTATAACAAAAAGGCCCAATAGAGACAGAAAGCCCACACAACTAGTAACAATACTTAGAGCGAATGTCCAACAAAAGAAGCCTATGTGAGATAAAGCCTAAGAACTAGAAGCGTCGCATAGGCTCAGCTCCGCACCAGCGTGGTCCTTACACCAAAGAAACACCGTCAGCATGACGCAAGAGGAATCCATCATCACCGGAAAACGCCGTAATGGAAGGACACTGAGAAATCGATTCTCCGTCCCCGATGACCAAGACGGCAACGAGAAAGAAATATCCATCAAAGGGATTTAAAAAGTAAAGGCATGGCTATAAGAAATCCAGTGAATAACCCATGTTTCCGTGAAGGAATTATTTAGATGGCTACCAAAAGTGAAAGCACCATAGCTAAGAACAACCAGAACAGAGGCCGGTAAGCGCCATAACAGATGACGCAGAAACATCGCCGACGTAAGAAGGAGGAGTGTCGGCTTCCAGATGAGCCCAAAAAAAGGGGGGTGAGGGGCTAGGTAACACCAACGACCCCAAGACGGCAACGACAAAGACAGCGGCAATGAAACTTCATCCACATAAACAACCACCGCCCCAAAACAACACCGCTGATGAAGTCGATGACCGAAAAACTCTGTCACCAACCACAAGCCGTCCCATCTAAACGAAAAACAAGCAAAGGACCCTGAACATAACAACCACCAAGAAACTAATTACAGAAAGCAGGAAAACAAAAGAAAGAGGAACAATACCCGGATTAAAAGAGAAGCATATCAAAGATTCTATCACAGTCCATCCGTTGTGCGAAAGGCCGGCCCAATGTTAATCCCCACAACTCCCTTATCCCCGGCCGGCCAGCCACACCAGAAGATGGACAGGGAGGATGTAATACCCCGATAATTTAAAAGATTTATTAATTGGGATTAATGAATTTTATTTTATTTTTAAATGATTTATTTTATTTAATTGAGTGTTTAGATTAATTGTCTCATTTTAGTTAGATTTTATTTTGTGATTATATATTTATTGAATTGATATGATGATTGATGTGTGTGTATTTAATTATTGATTGAATTGTGGCGTATTGATATGATGTGACTTAGTTGTAAATTCTTATTTGTTTATGTGTTTTATGTAATTAGTATTTTAATTTAAGTATTTATTTAATTATTTTATTTATTTAGATTAATTGGTTTGGGCTTAAGGAATGTTGGACCAAAGGATATGGTCTTGGGCTTGGATGAAGCCTTGATGGGTTAATTAATAAAGGCCAATGGGTATTTGATTATTTAAATAATCATTTTTATTGATTTAATTATATATAAATATAATTAATTGATAAGTGTTACAGAAGGATATAGGTTTATGGATATATATATATATATATATATATATATAGGATTTAGGATTTAATTAACCGATGGTTAATTATGGGAGATATATATATGCATAAGTAATATAATATATGTTTATATATATATATATTATATTATTTAAATAATATTAGTTTATTATTTTATTTTGTAATCCTACTAGGAATAGGATTTAGGGTTTAATGTGTATAAATATACACATAAGGTTTAGGGTTAAGAAGTTTTCACGTTAGAAAAATAAAAGAGACAAAGAGGGAAGAAGAAGAGAGAACGGACAAGGAGTAGGCCGGATCTGAGAAAGCAGATACCGGAATTGGAAGAGACAATCAAAGGTTAAAGCTTCGATTTCGTTTCGAAATCTTCAGGCAAGCTGTCTCTAACTCTTCTCTTAGGACCCATAAATTTATCACCTTGGGTGCCAGAATTTAGTTTAAAATCATTAATTAAATCATGTTAGATCGAAATAAAAAAAAAAACATAAATTATTATATTTAATTTGTGGATTCGTTGGATTTTAATTATGTATATAGGTGTGCATATTGTTTAAAATTAAGTATAGGTTTGATTTGTGAACCAAGAGGGTTAATTATAATTTCTGGAATTTTTCTAGGATTTCTGGAAATTTTTCTATATTTTTCTGGATTTTATTTATATTTTTCTGATATTTTAGAAATTATATATATAATTATTTATGTGTATTATTATATATATATATACACTGGAGGCGGCATCTGTAGAATCGGCGCCTCAAAAGAGGGTGTGATCCAGTGCGGCGCGGTACAAAGAACTATGGTGTGTCGCGGATCTGACCCTTGGATGCGGTTTAATCATAGGGAGAGGGATCTAGTGTGATGCGGTATAAAGAACTTCAGTGCGCCTCAAATAAAGACCATGGGATGGTCATGATGACCAGCGAATAATCTAGTGTTAGCGTATACATGGGAAAGGTTGCAATCGCTGATCTGGGCTGTTGATTAAAGTAGATGGGTGTGGGATGATTCAGTGTGGTACGGTTCATAGGAACATGGTACACATGCGGATCTGGCGGTTAGATTTAGCTGAAGAAGGGCGGCCGATCCTGTGTATCGCGCTGCATAAAGAAGAATGCATCCAGCGAATGCAGGTGTGCCACATCAGTCAGAGAGAAGTAAGAGGCGCGTGGGAGCGCGTGAAGAAAGCTGCCAGCTAGTGGTTGCGCGTGGAAGCGCGTGGGATGTGTTTAGGAGCTTGTGGTGGCGCGTGGGGGCGCGTGAGATACTCTTTAGGGTTCCATTAAGGTCCTGTGAGGTCCGGTGAATTTTTAGAATTTGTTTTAAGCTTATTGGGGTTGAAAACAACCACTAGAAGATGTGTCTTGGTATTCTGAAAACTATAGAGTGTTACTACGAGGATTAGTAACATTTCTTTTGAGTAAATATAATAATTTATTATATTGTTATGGAAGGATGTGTATATATATATATATATATATAAATATATATATATTTATCTATATGTGTGTATAAAAGGGATTTTATTAAGTTATGATTAGTAAGGAAGGAAGTATGTATATATATATATATATATATATATATATATATATAGGATTTAAATAACCAAGGGTTATTAGGGAAAGATTATACACATATATATTATATTAATTATGTGTATATATATGTATGTGAATTAAGATTATTAGTATTATTCTTTCTTATTTGATATATTTGGATAGACTGGTTATTAAATTAGGTATGTGCTTATAATCAGTAGGGGATATCTATGTATAAATTAGTTATTGTTAAACTTACAATTTGTACATGGATGAGTTGCCATAGGCGTAATTATATTGCCTAGGTATTTGTATGAATAAAAATATGTACATCGGAAGCATGGATGAGTTGCTAGGTTATTAGTATAAATATATATACTTAGAGGAGGCATGGTTGAATTGCCACATGTATAAATAAATATATTTAAAAGAGGCATGGTTAAATTGCCAAAGGTATAAATAAATATACTTAAATGAGGCATGGTTGAATTGTCAATATATAAATAAATATATTTTTAATAGCATGGTTGATTTGCCAAAGTTCAATTATTGCTATGTGTTAGATGATTAAAATATATCATCTATGGTTACTGCATGTATAGGTTGGATTATGATTAATTAGATATTCTTAAATTAGAATAGTCTAATATTTTCAGGATAGTATATTATTTTATACATGTTAACAAAATATTACTGGTGGTGACATAGATGATTTGTCAAAGCCTAGTTGTGTGATTTAAATACTTATAAATGATGGTTTTGGTCTAGGGATGATTAAGAATTAATCGTTGGTGAATGGTTTAATCAAATTAGTGAACCTATTAATTGATAGGATTACTGTTTTATATAAAAGTTTTTATATATATTTGTAACATCTTATATTAAAGGTTAAAACTTTAATTAGGATGATGTTGGTTAGAGATTCTTTATTTATTGGTTTTTAGAGGCTTGGTAGAGGGAACTTGCTCGTGGGTCTAACCCACGATTTATTTTTCAGGTTATTAGAAGTTCCAGTCTCGAGGTTGAGGATCCGCAGCTGGGAGACTGTCATTCATCTACTCATCTTGTTTACCTTTAATTAGTATAGTTAATTATTGTTAAATGTTTTGTATAAACTGGTGGTTTATAAGATTTTGGTTTAGGGGTCCTTAACTTATGGGATTCCCGAGTTGTATAATATATTCAGAATTTGAAACTCATGGAAATATTTTTGTAAAAGAGATTTAATTTTATTAATAGAATTCCATTCAGCGATTTAATCATCTTTTTTTATTCCTCTTGTATTCTGTGTTCGTTTAAGTACTATATTGTTTTGATATTCTCGCATTTTCGGGTGTGGGCCTGGCCAGCCTACACGTGGAAATGTGGGGGTATCACAGTTGGTATCAGAGCACTCCAGGTTCAAGTATCCCTAGGGTGTTTTTCGTTGCGTGACTTCCGCGTTGTGTACTCTTTTACGTAGAGCTTAAGTTTAGGATTCATTGTATTCTATATTCGGTCCGTTAGTGAATCCTAAAGATAAATCGTTTAGTCTTGTCAATAAATGGTAGGACATCGATTTGGAAGGTATTTGAGGAGGCAAGAGCGTAGGTGCCCGGATTGTATGCTAAATTAGTATGTAGGGAGACAATCGTTTATTGTAAAAACTGAGCAATGACATAGACTACGAATGTCGATAGTTTATGTTCACATAGTAAACATAAATGTGAGATAGAGTAGATAATTGAATATTGTGGGAAGTTATTACTTTTACAATCAGGATTGTTCAGGGAGGATGCATGTCATTGCACAATTGGTTTTTAAGTTCTGTTTTGAGGATTGGAGTGTTCCAAGGTTATTTAAATCAAATTAGGTAATTTAAATGGTTGAAATAGACTGGTTAAAATCTCAGAATGCATAATATACATTAATATGCTAAGGACTTGAACAATATGGAATTTTAATTAACTTATGTGTTGTGAATGAATGATTTAGTTGCTTAATATTATTCTAGCAATTTCATTGTATATTTATGTGATTTTAATCATGTATTAGCATATAATATAATTATATATTTATCGGATTTTTATTATAATTACTTCTGGATTATTTGAAGTATAAATATATATATTGCAAGAATTATGGGTTTTATGTATTATGCACCATTAAAATAATATGAAGGTATTTTAGGGATGGATTAACGGAAAAGTTAAGTCCTACCTATTTATTTATTAATTGTATGGTTTAATGCACCGGTATGGGACGGTGGCATTCTAGGGACGGATTAACCAAAGAAGTTAAGTCCTACCTATATATTTATATGGGAACGGATTAACCATAGAGTTAAGTCCTACTTATTCGTGTCAGGTCAACGGAATAGTTGGATGGCACTAGGGACGGATTAACTAAAGAAGTTAAGTCCTACCTATATATTTATAAGGGAACGGATTAACCATAGAGTTAAGTCCTACTTATTCGTGTTAGGTCAACGGAATAGTTAGATGGCATGCCATTGAAATAATATGGTTGGATAGTTTACTTTTATACTTGGATATAATAAATTTTATATATGTATAGATATGTGCCACGATATGAGCTTGAGTCTCAGGATCAGTGGATAGGATGGAGGCATATATTGCCGATTGAGACGGGTAGCTGGATTTATGGATGTGTAGGCCCTGGTAGGAGGAGGACTCGTGACCACCTTTAGGTGCGTTTTGAATGAGATACCCACTATCCGGATGAGACTATTTTGGTCTAGTGAGAGTCTCTAGTGTGTACTTATATTTATCAATTATATAAATATATGTGGAATTAACTAATTAGAGATATACAAATATTAAGGTATGTAGACTATAAGGTAAGGCGTATCATAATATAGAATGTTCAGATCGAAGACAAGAATGATAGTGGCAATAGCCATCATTACTTCTAAAGTATCTGGTATGTTCGTTATTAGGTGTGATCAATAGAGATCATTAGTGTTGTGCAGTCACTTTCCATATTAATGTGGCGGAGGGGAGATATTTCTGCAAATAATATTGTAGGAATATCCATGTTGTGAGGGAAGTTTATTTCCATTGGGGTCGTCACTAGTTAGATGACAAGGTGGTCTATTCGTTGTAGCAAGTACATGCAGCAAAAAAAAAAAAAAAAAAAAAAAAAAAAAAAAAAAAAAAAAAAGGAGTCCTAGATAATATGGACACTTGGGTCTTTACTCAAATTGTATCCCATAGGGGAAGCAATGTTGATTAGAAAGGAAATGAGATTATCACATCACTATGTAACGAGTTATGTTTTAAATTGTTAGGCAATAGCCTATAGTTAGCAAGGATATAACTATGTATTTTGCACCATCTGTGTAAAGGAGTTTTTATGTATTTTACTGCAAGAAAATACAGTAATAGGGATAATTCCAGTGCATGTCAGTTGGTGAGGTCACGTTGCACATACATGCAACAAGTATGGATTAGTTTAGCATAGTCTTGATAAATTACAAGATATGTCTGCTAAGTATGAGTGGGTGTGGATGGATAAATTTCACACGAAAAAAGGAAGAATGAAAATTTGGATTAAATAACTAGAGTTTCATGTCATGGGTTCGTGAATTCCGAGGACGAAATTCATTTTGTTAGGGGGGAAGAATGTAATACCCCGATAATTTAAAAGATTTATTAATTGGGATTAATGAATTTTATTTTATTTTTAAATGATTTATTTTATTTAATTGAGTGTTTAGATTAATTGTCTCATTTTAGTTAGATTTTATTTTGTGATTATATATTTATTGAACTGATATGATGATTGATGTGTGTATATTTAATTATTGATTGAATTGTGGGGTATTGATATGATGTGACTTAGTTGTAAATTCTTATTTCTTTATGTGTTTTATGTAATTAGTATTTTAATTTAAGTATTTATTTAATTATTTTATTTATTTAGATTAATTGGTTTGGGCTTAAGGAATGTTGGACCAAAGGATATGGTCTTGGGCTTGGATGAAGCCTTGATGGGTTAATTAATAAAGGCCAATGGGTATTTGATTATTTAAATAATCATTTTTATTGATTTAATTATATATAAATATAATTAATTGATAAGTGTTACAGAAGGATATAGGTTTATGGATATATATATATAGGATTTAGGATTTAATTAACCGATGGTTAATTATGAGAGATATATATATGCATAAGTAATATAATATATGTTTAGATATATATATTATATTATTTAAATAATATTAGTTTATTATTTTATTTTGTAATCCTACTAGGAATAGGATTTAGGGTTTAATGTGTATAAATATACACATAAGGTTTAGGGTTAAGAAGTTTTCACGTTAGAAAAATAAAAGAGACAAAGAGGGAAGAAGAAGAGAGAACGGACAAGGAGTAGGCCGGATCTGAGAAAGCGAATACCGGAATTGGAAGAGACAATCAAAGGTTAAAGCTTCGATTTCGTTTCGAAATCTTCAGGCAAGCTGTCTCTAACTCTTCTCTTAGGACCCATAAATTTATCACATTGGGTGCCAGAATTTAGTTTAAAATCATTAATTAAATCATGTTAGATCGAAATAAAAAAAAACATAAATTATTATATTTAATTTGTGGATTCGTTGGATTTTAATTATGTATATAGGTGTGCATATTGTTTAAAATTAAGTATAGGTTTGATTTGTGAACCAAGAGGGTTAATTATAATTTCTGGAATTTTTCTAGGATTTCTGGAAATTTTTCTATATTTTTCTGGATTTTATTTATATTTTTCTGATATTTTAGAAATTATATATATAATTATTTATGTGTATTATTATATATATATATATATACACTGGAGGCGGCATCTGTAGAATCGGCGCCTCAAAAGAGGGTGTGATCCAGTGCGGCGCGGTACAAAGAACTATGGTGTGCCGCGGATCTGACCCTTGGATGCGGTTTGATCATAGGGAGAGGGATTTGGTGTGATGCGGTATAAAGAACTTCAGTGCGCCTCAAATAAAGACCATGGGATGGTCATGATGACCAGCGAATAATCCAGTGTTAGCGTATACATGGGAAAGGTTGCAATCGCTGATCTGGGCTGTTGATTAAAGTAGATGGGTGTGGGATGATTCAGTGTGGTACGGTTCATAGGAACATGGTACACATGCGGATCTGGCGGTTAGATTTAGCTGAAGAAGGGCGGCCGATCCTGTGCATCGCGCTGCATAAAGAAGAATGCATCCAACGAATGCAGGTGTGCCACATCAGTCAGAGAGAAGTAAGAGGCGCGTGGGAGCGCGTGAAGGAAGCTGCCAGCTAGTGGTTGCGCGTGGAAGCACGTGGGATGTGTTTAGGAGCTTGTGGTGGCGCGTGGGGGCGCGTGAGATACTCTTTAGGGTTCCATTAAGGTCCTGTGAGGTCCGGTGAATTTTCAGAATTTGTTTTAAGCTTATTGGGGTTGAAAACAACCACTAGATGAGGTGTCTTGATATTTTGAAAACTATAGAGTGTTACTACGAGGATTAGTAACATTTCTTTTGAGTAAATATAATAATTTATTATATTGTTTTGGAAGGATGTGTATATATGTATATATAAATATATATATATATATATATATATATATAGGATTTAAATAACCAAGGGTTATTAGGGAAAGATTATACACATATATATTATATTAAATATGTGTATATATATGTATGTGAATTAAGATTATTAGTATTATTCTTTCTTATTTGATATATTTGGAAAGACTGGTTATTAAATTAGGTATGTGCTTATAATCAGTAGGGGATATCTATGTATAAATTAGTTATTATTAAACTTACAATTTGTACATGGATGAGTTGCCATAGGCGTAATTATATTGCCTAGGTATTTGTATGAATAAAAATATGTACATCGGAAGCATGGATGAGTTGCTAGGTTATTAGTATAAATATATATACTTAGAGGAGGCATTGTTGAATTGCCACATGTATAAATAAATATATTTAAAAGAGGCATGGTTAAATTGCCAAAGGTATAAATAAATATACTTAAATGAGGCATGGTTGAATTGTCAATATATAAATAAATATATTTTTAATAGCATGGTTGATTTGCCAAAGTTCAATTATTGCTATGTGTTAGATGATTAAAATATATCATCTATGGTTACTGCATGTATAGGTTGGATTATGATTAATTAGATATTCTTAAATTAGAATAGTCTAATATTTTCAGGATAGTATATTATTTTATACATGTTAATAAAATATTACTGGTGGTGACATAGATGATTTGTCAAAGCCTAGTTGTGTGATTTAAATACTTATAAATGATGGTTTTGGTCTAGGGATGATTAAGAATTAATCGTTGGTGAATGGTTTAATCAAATTAGTGAACCTATTAATTGATAGGATTACTGTTTTATATAAAAGTTTTTATATATATTTGTAACATCTTATATTAAAGGTTAAAACTTTAATTAGGATGATGTTGGTTAGAGATTCTTTATTTATTGGTTTTCAGAGGCTTGGTAGAGGGAACTTGCTCGTGGGTCTAACCCACGATTTATTTTTCAGGTTATTAGAAGTTCCAGTCTCGAGGTTGAGGATCCGCAGCTGGGAGACTGTCATTCATCTACTCATCTTGTTTACCTTTAATTAGTATAGTTAATTATTGTTAAATGTTTTGTATAAACTGGTGGTTTATAAGATTTTGGTTTAGGGGTCCTTAACTTATGGGATTCCCGAGTTGTATAATATTTTCAGAATTTGAAACTCATGGAAATATTTTTGTAAAAGAGATTTAATTTTATTAATAGAATTCCATTCAGCGATTTAATCATCTTTTTTTATTCCTCTTGTATTCTGTGTTCGTTTAAGTACTATATTGTTTTGATATTCTCGCATTTTCGGGTGTGGGCCTGGCCAGCCTACACGTGGAAATGTGGGGGTATCACAGTTGGTATCAGAGCACTCCAGGTTCAAGTATCCCTAGGGTGTTTTTCGTTGCGTGACTTCCGCGTTGTGTACTCTTTTACGTAGAGCTTAAGTTTAGGATTCATTGTATTCTATATTCGGTCCGTTAGTGAATCCTAAAGATAAATCGTTTAGTCTTGTCAATAAATGGTAGGACATCGATTTGGAAGGTATTTGAGGAGGCAAGAGCGTAGGTGCCCGGATTGTATGCTAAATTAGTATGTAGGGAGACAATCGTTTATTGTAAAAACTGAGCAATGACATAGACTACGAATGTCGATAGTTTATGTTCACATAGTAAACATAAATGTGAGATAGAGTAGATAATTGAATATTGTGGGAAGTTATTACTTTTACAATCAGGATTGTTCAGGGAGGATGCATGTCATTGCACAATTGGTTTTTAAGTTCTGTTTTGAGGATTGGAGTGTTCCAAGGTTATTTAAATCAAATTAGGTAATTTAAATGGTTGAAATAGACTGGTTAAAATCTCAGAATGCATAATATACATTAATATGCTAAGGACTTGAACAATATGGAATTTTAATTAACTTATGTGTTGTGAATGAATGATTTAGTTGCTTAATATTATTCTAGCAATTTCATTGTATATTTATGTGATTTTAATCATGTATTAGCATATAATATAATTATATATTTATCGGATTTTTATTATAATTACTTCTGGATTATTTGAAGTATAAATATATATATTGCAAGAATTATGGGTTTTATGTATTATGCACCATTAAAATAATATGAAGGTATTTTAGGGATGGATTAACGAAAAAGTTAAGTCCTACCTATTTATTTATGAATTGTATGGTTTAATGCACCGGTATGGGACGGTGGCATTCTAGGGACGGATTAACCAAAGAAGTTAAGTCCTACCTATATATTTATAAGGGAACGGATTAACCATAGAGTTAAGTCCTACTTATTCGTGTCAGGTCAACGGAATAGTTGGATGGCACTAGGGACGGATTAACTAAAGAAGTTAAGTCCTACCTATATATTTATAAGGGAACGGATTAACCATAGAGTTAAGTCCTACTTATTCGTGTTAGGTCAACGGAATAGTTAGATGGCATGCCATTGAAATAATATGGTTGGATAGTTTACTTTTATACTTGGATATAATAAATTTTATATATGTATAGATATGTGCCACGATATGAGCTTGAGTCTCAGGATCAGTGGATAGGATGGAGGCATATATTGCCGATTGAGACGGGTAGCTGGATTTATGGATGTGTAGGCCCTGGTAGGAGGAGGACTCGTGACCACCTTTAGGTGCGTTTTGAATGAGATACCCACTATCCGGATGAGACTATTTTGGTCTAGTGAGAGTCTCTAGTGTGTACTTATATTTATCAATTATATAAATATATGTGGAATTAACTAATTAGAGATATACAAATATTAAGGTATGTAGACTATAAGGTAAGGCGTATCATAATATAGAATGTTCAGATCGAAGACAAGAATGATAGTGGCAATAGCCATCATTACTTCTAAAGTATCTGGTATGTTCGTTATTAGGTGTGATCAATAGAGATCATTAGTGTTGTGCAGTCACTTTCCATATTAATGTGGCGGAGGGGAGATATTTCTGCAAATAATATTGTAGGAATATCCATGTTGTGAGGGAAGTTTATTTCCATTGGGGTCGTCACTAGTTAGATGACAAGGTGGTCTATTCGTTGTAGCAAGTACATGCAAAAAAAAAAAAAAAAAAAAAAAAAAAAAAAAAAAAAAAAAGAAGAAGGAGTCCTAGATAATATGGACACTTGGGTCTTTACTCAAATTGTATCCCATAGGGGAAGCAATGTTGATTAGAAAGGAAATGAGATTATCACATCACTATGTAACGAGTTATGTTTTAAATTGTTAGGCAATAGCCTATAGTTAGCAAGGATATAACTATGTATTTTGCACCATCTGTGTAAAGGAGTTTTTATGTATTTTACTGCAAGAAAATACAGTAATAGGGATAATTCCAGTGCATGTCAGTTGGTGAGGTCACGTTGCACATACATGCAACAAGTATGGATTAGTTTAGCATAGTCTTGATAAATTACAAGATATGTCTGCTAAGTATGAGTGGGTGTGGATGGATAAATTTCACACGAAAAAAGGAAGAATGAAAATTTGGATTAAATAACTAGAGTTTCATGTCATGGGTTCGTGAATTCCGAGGACGAAATTCATTTTGTTAGGGGGGAAGAATGTAATACCCCGATAATTTAAAAGATTTATTAATTGGGATTAATGAATTTTATTTTATTTTTAAATGATTTATTTTATTTAATTGAGTGTTTAGATTAATTGTCTCATTTTAGTTAGATTTTATTTTGTGATTATATATTTATTGAATTGATATGATGATTGATGTGTGTATATTTAATTATTGATTGAATTGTGGGGTATTGATATGATGTGACTTAGTTGTAAATTCTTATTTCTTTATGTGTTTTATGTAATTAGTATTTTAATTTAAGTATTTATTTAATTATTTTATTTATTTAGATTAATTGGTTTGGGCTTAAGGAATGTTGGACCAAAGGATATGGTCTTGGGCTTGGATGAAGCCTTGATGGGTTAATTAATAAAGGCCAATGGGTATTTGATTATTTAAATAATCATTTTTATTGATTTAATTATATATAAATATAATTAATTGATAAGTGTTACAGAAGGATATAGGTTTATGGATATATATATATAGGATTTAGGATTTAATTAACCGATGGTTAATTATGAGAGATATATATATGCATAAGTAATATAATATATGTTTAGATATATATATTATATTATTTAAATAATATTAGTTTATTATTTTATTTTGTAATCCTACTAGGAATAGGATTTAGGGTTTAATGTGTATAAATATACACATAAGGTTTAGGGTTAAGAAGTTTTCACGTTAGAAAAATAAAAGAGACAAAGAGGGAAGAAGAAGAGAGAACGGACAAGGAGTAGGCCGGATCTGAGAAAGCGAATACCGGAATTGGAAGAGACAATCAAAGGTTAAAGCTTCGATTTCGTTTCGAAATCTTCAGGCAAGCTGTCTCTAACTCTTCTCTTAGGACCCATAAATTTATCACATTGGGTGCCAGAATTTAGTTTAAAATCATTAATTAAATCATGTTAGATCGAAATAAAAAAAAACATAAATTATTATATTTAATTTGTGGATTCGTTGGATTTTAATTATGTATATAGGTGTGCATATTGTTTAAAATTAAGTATAGGTTTGATTTGTGAACCAAGAGGGTTAATTATAATTTCTGGAATTTTTCTAGGATTTCTGGAAATTTTTCTATATTTTTCTGGATTTTATTTATATTTTTCTGATATTTTAGAAATTATATATATAATTATTTATGTGTATTATTATATATATATATATATACACTGGAGGCGGCATCTGTAGAATCGGCGCCTCAAAAGAGGGTGTGATCCAGTGCGGCGCGGTACAAAGAACTATGGTGTGCCGCGGATCTGACCCTTGGATGCGGTTTGATCATAGGGAGAGGGATTTGGTGTGATGCGGTATAAAGAACTTCAGTGCGCCTCAAATAAAGACCATGGGATGGTCATGATGACCAGCGAATAATCCAGTGTTAGCGTATACATGGGAAAGGTTGCAATCGCTGATCTGGGCTGTTGATTAAAGTAGATGGGTGTGGGATGATTCAGTGTGGTACGGTTCATAGGAACATGGTACACATGCGGATCTGGCGGTTAGATTTAGCTGAAGAAGGGCGGCCGATCCTGTGCATCGCGCTGCATAAAGAAGAATGCATCCAACGAATGCAGGTGTGCCACATCAGTCAGAGAGAAGTAAGAGGCGCGTGGGAGCGCGTGAAGGAAGCTGCCAGCTAGTGGTTGCGCGTGGAAGCACGTGGGATGTGTTTAGGAGCTTGTGGTGGCGCGTGGGGGCGCGTGAGATACTCTTTAGGGTTCCATTAAGGTCCTGTGAGGTCCGGTGAATTTTCAGAATTTGTTTTAAGCTTATTGGGGTTGAAAACAACCACTAGATGAGGTGTCTTGATATTTTGAAAACTATAGAGTGTTACTACGAGGATTAGTAACATTTCTTTTGAGTAAATATAATAATTTATTATATTGTTTTGGAAGGATGTGTATATATGTATATATAAATATATATATATATATATATATATATAGGATTTAAATAACCAAGGGTTATTAGGGAAAGATTATACACATATATATTATATTAAATATGTGTATATATATGTATGTGAATTAAGATTATTAGTATTATTCTTTCTTATTTGATATATTTGGATAGACTGGTTATTAAATTAGGTATGTGCTTATAATCAGTAGGGGATATCTATGTATAAATTAGTTATTATTAAACTTACAATTTGTACATGGATGAGTTGCCATAGGCGTAATTATATTGCCTAGGTATTTGTATGAATAAAAATATGTACATCGGAAGCATGGATGAGTTGCTAGGTTATTAGTATAAATATATATACTTAGAGGAGGCATTGTTGAATTGCCACATGTATAAATAAATATATTTAAAAGAGGCATGGTTAAATTGCCAAAGGTATAAATAAATATACTTAAATGAGGCATGGTTGAATTGTCAATATATAAATAAATATATTTTTAATGGCATGGTTGATTTGCCAAAATTCAATTATTGCTATGTGTTAGATGATTAAAATATATCATCTATGATTACTGCATGTATAGGTTGGATATGATTAATTAGATATTCTTAAATTAGAATAGTCTAATATTTTCAGGATAGTATATTATTTTATACATGTTAACAAAATATTACTGGTGGTGACATAGATGATTTGTCAAAGCCTAGTTGTGTGATTTAAATACTTATAAATGATGGTTTTGGTCTAGGGATGATTAAGAATTAATCGTTGGTGAATGGTTTAATCAAATTAGTGAACCTATTAATTGATAGGATTACTGTTTTATATAAAAGTTTTTATATATATTTGTAACATCTTATATTAAAGGTTAAAACTTTAATTAGGATGATGTTGGTTAGAGATTCTTTATTTATTGGTTTTCAGAGGCTTGGTAGAGGGAACTTGCTCGTGAATCTAACCCACGATTTATTTTTCAGGTTATTAGAAGTTTCAGTCTCGAGGTTGAGGATCCGCATCTGGGAGACTGTCATTCATCTACTCATCTTGTTTACCTTTAATTAGTATAGTTAATTATTGTTAAATGTTTTGTATAAACTGATGGTTTATAAGATTTTGGTTTAGGGGTCCTTAACTTATGAGATTCCCGAGTTGTATAATATTTTCAGAATTTGAAACTCATGAAAATATTTTTGTAAAAGAGATTTAATTTTATTAATAGAATTCCATTCAGTGATTTAATCATTTTTTTTTATTCCTTTTGTATTCTGTGTTCGTTTAAGTACTATATTCTTTTGATATTCTTGCATTTTCGGGTATAGGCCTGGTCAGCCTACACATAAAAATTTGGGGGTATCACAGAGGAACAGAGGAAGAAACCATCGCACTGACCCCATATAAACGTGGATTAACCACAAACCTCGACGGCGGCGAGGAAATCCTAAACCAGTTAGGAAACCATAAAGATAGGGAACTAGTTCATCTTTTCACATCATTACAGACAAAATCTCACTCCAAACCCACGTGAACCTGCCAAAGAAAAAGGTCGCCAACAAGTCTCATTAGTGGGACCCACGAATTCCCTTTTTTTTTTTTTTTTTTTCATTTTCTATTTTTTTTTTTCTCTTCCTTCTACCATCTTTCTACTCCACCCATCACTCCATAATTCACACAGTATATATATATATATATATAATATGCAAGTAAATGCCAAAACCAATAACCCATTAAATCACCCTTTCTAGTGGACCCATGAGAAATAGCATCACCATCTCCTTTTGCTCTTAACTTTCGACAGCCACCCCATTACAGCCTTCAAAATATCTCATTGTCTCCATCTGACGAAATATATATGTATATATAATATACAATTGCAAATTAATCAAAACCCATTAACTCTACTTTCACCAATTTCATCCCCAACCTTCAACATTCAATCTATATATATATATATATAAAAGTAAATCAAATCCTACCCCCACTAAACATCATTTTGGTGGGACTCGCCCGCCATCTCAATTTCCTTCCTCGTTACGTTTGCCTTGCTGCCACCTTTTCATTCCATCAAATTATATAAATATATATATAATATATAAATGACAACAACTACACCTCACAAATTGTAAAAAAAAAGATTATAAATTAAAATCTAAAAAAAAAAATTAATATAAATTGTTTAGAAGAAGAATTTTCTGTACAACTTAAATTATTTATTTATTATGAAATTTTTTAATAAAAGGAAATCTAATTAGATAAAGAAATATATATAGAAAATAAATAATTTATTCTTTTTAATTATACAAGGAAATATATATAAAAAAATATAAATAATTTAGTCTATTTATAAAACTTAAATTACCTATTTATTATGAGGTTTTTAATAAAAGAAAATATAATTAGTTAAGGAAATATATAAAATAAATAAATGATTTAGTTTTTTTAATTAGACAAGGAATTATATTAAAAAATATAAATAATTTAGTCTATTTAGTCTCCATGTCTTTTATAATTTTATAAATAATATATAAATAATTTCTAATATTTAAATGAATAAATATCCATTTTTATTTTAAAATTTAATATAAGGTGTTTGGAAGAAGAATTTTCTGTACAACTTAAATTATCTATTTATTATGAATTTTTTTAATAAAAGGAAATCTAATTAGATAAAGAAATATATATATATATATATATATATATATATATATATATATATAATAATTTATTCTTTCTAATATACAAGGAAATATATAAAAAAATATAAATAATTTAGTCTATTTATAAAACTTACATTACCTATTTATTATGAGGTTTTTAATAAAAGTAAATCTAATTAGTTAAGGAAATATATAAAATAAATAAATGATTTAGTTTTTCAAATTAGACAAAGAAATATATTAAAAAATATAAATAATTTAGTCTATTTAGTCTCCACATGTTTTATAATATTACAAATAATATATAAATAATTTATAATACTTAAATGAATAAATATCCATTTTTATTTTAAAATTAATATAAAGTGTTGAGAATAATTTCTATAAAACTCATATTACCTATTTATTATGAGTATTTTTAATAAAAGAAAATCTAATTAGATAAGAAAATATATAAAGAAAATAAATAATTTAATCTTTCTAATTAGACAAGGAAGTATATAATAAAATATATATAATTAATTTAGTCTATCTATAAAAATCAAATTATCTATTTATTACGAGTTTTTTTTTTATAATAAAAGTAAATCTAATTCGTTAAGGAAATATATAAAGAAAATAAATAATTTAGTATTTCTAATTAGACAAGGAAATATATAAAAAAATAAATAATTTAGTCTACTTAGTCTCCACATATTTTCTCTTTTACTTTGTGGAGGCAGTGTGTGTGAGTCCCAACTAGGAAGAAAAAAAAAAAAAAAAAAAAAAAAAAAATTCCTATTGTAAAGTTCAATTAAAAATTATATTTTTATCTCTTTTACCTTGTGTAAATTTTATGTTAAAGGATATTTAAAAATTTATAATTATTTAATTACTTTATTAAATATTGACTTTAAATTAGATTTTACTCACAAGCAATAGTATATTATTTTTTAATAATAAACTTATATGTTCAGCATGTAAGTTTCTTTTTAGAATAACACGCAAATTACCTATTTAATTATTATGAATTTTTTAAAAAATTAATATAAGAAATTTAGAAGAGTTTCTATAAAACTCAAATTACCTATTTAAAAGAGTTTTTATAAAACTCAAATTAGCTATTTTTTATGAGCTTTTTTTTTAATAAAAGGAAATACACATAGAAAATAAATAATATAGTTTTTCTTATTAGACAAGGAAATATATAAAGGAACCATATAAAAATATATAAATAATTTAGTCTATACATCTTTATAAATAATTGTTTAATATATAAATAAATAAAATATTAGAAGATTGTAATAAAAAATAGTGTTGATTTTGATATTGTTTAGGAGTTTGAAAATGCACCTATCAATAATTGAATTCCTTTTGTAAAGTTCAATTTTGGAATTATATATTTTATCTCTTTTAAAATTTACAATTATTTAATTACTTTGTTAAATATTTATTTTAAATTATATTTTACTCACCCGTCTTCAATAAGAAGTGAACTCCTAAATCCGAATCCTAATAGAGATAATAATAGGGTATTGTTATTAATTGCATTCCTTTTTTTCATAAATTAAAAAACAATATTATATATCATAGAGGATTTCCTTTTTGAACCCTTTATGATACGTCATCTATTTTTTTGAGGATAATGCTTAGCTACTCACCAGTGAGTAGGGTGAAGGTACTCACACCTATGTGGTTCAATAATAAAATAACACATCGCATTTAATAATAAAATAATTCACACATAAAAACACGTTTATTCAGTGGTTGATCCAAGAAAGTAGAGAAAGGTGTAGATTATTTAATTATTAAAGGTAATGTGTTATTTTGTTATTGGATCATATAGGGGTGAGTAGTTTCACCCTACTCACCGGTGAATAGCTAAGCATTTATCTTTTTTTTTAACAATAAGTAAGTCAGTCGGTTATTTGTTGGGAAGTAAGTGGTAACTGACTTAATTGGGGACCTCATTGATTGGTTATATTTAGGACTCTGAAGAAAAGAGAATTGGCCTGCCAAATGGTAAGCGAGACAAAGCCATGGCGATTAATGGTCGGTGTGAAGAAGCAGCCATGCCCCTGTTTTTGCCTTACCTTCCTCAACATCTTATTAAGGATGGCAATTTGATCCGCCCCCGCGGTTACCCGCCTCACCCCGCACCATTTTTGACAGTTTTGGGAGACCATTTTACTTATTTGGGCAGAGATGGTTTAATGTAATAAAAACCCGCACGGGTTTGGTACGGGGGCAGGGGGAGGTCGCCCCGCCCCGTTTAGATAGGCAAATTACTTAAGTACCCATATTTCATTAGTATATATATTTCCCACTATATATTTAGTACCCTATATAACAATATTAAAGTAAAAAATGAATTTGATTAAAAAGAAATTTGCAAAGGTGAATAATTGAAGATGAGGGGGAAAAAAAAAAAAAAAAGGAGCAAATCTATTTCAACAATAAATAAATTATGGTCTTAAACGGGGCCGGGTGGTTACCCGTAGAGGTAAAAATATTAAACGGTTACAGGAATGAGGTGGAAAGTACCCCGGTTTTTGTGGTTTTGGGTGGGAACGGGGGCGGGATTTTTAAACGGTTGTGGGGGCGAGGGAGGGTAAACCCGCCCAAACCCGCCCCCGTTGCTATCATCTTATTGTCAAAATACTTTCAAAACTATCGGTTAAGTTTCTGCTACGATTCAAGTGTGTATCGAAATCATGGCGCTCATTGATCTCCGATCCTTACTTCATCAAAACCCACCTCAATCAATCAATCACAAAGTCGTCGTCCAATATTCTATTCATATCCAATCCCTATGCCCCATACAGTCTCTACACAGCAAGTGCCGACAATAATAATAGTAATAAGGGTTAATTTCACTGACACCCCCTCAGATTTGGCCAAATATCACTTTAAAACAATTTTCGAAAATTACTATCACTCATTCTACAAACGTTTATTTCGTTTTTCATTCACACCCCAACTGTTATCTTTAGACATCTAACAATATATAAAATGACTTAACTGCCCTTTAACTTTGTCAAAAAAAACTTTTAACCTAAAGAAATATACTAAAAGACTAAACTATCCCTAAATGTTTTGCAAATTTACAAATATATATATATACATATATATAAGTATTATACAGTGTGTGTGTGTGTGTGTGTGTGTAACTTAGTAGGTGCCATTCGGGTATCATTGACCCGTGCTAACTCAGGAGGTATGATTCTGGAAGGTAGCTTGGGAGGCTACTTTGCCCTCGGAACAAACTTCATTTGTTTGCCGATAGACCTAATGTTATCATTTTCCTTGAAAGAACCACAGCTTTTTCGTTGGCTCGCACTTCCAGTGATTAAAGCTAATAAATGCTGTCGTACATAGAATCCATTTTTACATATGAGCAAATTGAAAGTAATCTATCTTTCCAAACAAAACAATTAAAAAAAATATTTAAAAAAAAAAAGATTTGATTTGATATGATATCTCCAAATACTAGTGGTTTTTGCTAGCTCTTTCTTGCCTCTGTGTAAAATTGGCAGATTAGCTTATATGCAGCAATCAAAAGGAAAATCGTTAAATATTATTAGCACACACAAATTTTATATCAAACCTAATATTGAAAAAAAAAAAATATTAAACGAATTAAAAAAACAATAAAAATGAATTCAAAAGGAAAATAATGCATTACCTTGGAGAGGTTTACCCTCCAATTCCAACATCACTGAAGAAGGTCCCCCGGACTCCAATGAACCATTTTTATTAGTTCTTGAATTCCTCTACTTCTCGGACAGTCTCTGTTTTGCCTCCATTATTCTCCAACCCTGCAGCTTTTTCCTCTTCCTACAATCATCTTGGATTTCCTCAGGAAGGGAATAAATAAGACTTACTAAGAGTGGGATAGGACGTAGGTGATGGGGGTAAGTTCGTCCCTATAGGTTTTAAAATAAAAGGCATTAAAAAATGAGGGTAAAAATGTCATTTCATACCCATTTTAACGGTGATAGTAGTGGAAAAGTGATTTGGAGTGTGAGTGATAGTATTTTTCAAAAGATGTTTTAAGGTGATATTTGGCCAAACTTAGGGAAGTGCTAGTGAAATTAACCCTAATAATAATATTGTTGTAGAAAAGTTGAATTATTTATTTCAGAGCAAAGGAGGATGTGAAATCAGAGGATGTCGAATCGTTGGTTCTTACCATGGGTTGATATGTATGTCGGTAGAATCTTTTAATTTAAACCCTATTAAGCTTAACCAAGATGTATATGTTTTCAATCTTTCTACTAAGGAGTCCAGGCAAATACGGTATTGCAATAATTTTTCAGGCAACACAGTTGGATTTGGTTATGACCATCGCCATGGTGACTACAAATTGGTGAACATACGGTGCGATCGAGTCTACGTATATTCAATGAGAATTGGTTATTGGAGAGAAGTTGACTACTTCCCAAACTGTGATCTTCAAGTTTTCCCTTATGGGACGCTACTCAATGGGGCCATTCATTGGCTTCGTGTTACAAACCCTAATCCTGTATACTACGTACACCAGCATACATTTGACATTCTTGCTTTTTGTTTGGTTGATGAAAAACTGCGGAACATCCCCTTTCTTAGCACTACTTCGACCGACACCCATTTTCACAAGGCACGCCTGTTGGAAATTTTTATATATATAAATAATAAAAATTATTTTATGATCCTATATAATACATTTTCTAAAATAGGATTGGAATGTGATTATTGATACTTAATGGATTGGGTTTGTACTTTCCAATTTGGTGGTCTAATTGGGAGTATGGTTTTATACCGTTGGATTGTGATTTTCCAACTTATTTGGTGTGATTTATTTTTAATCATTGATATCTAAGTTTCCATGATAGGAAGAGAGACTTAGATATGTTTGTTTGTAGAGAAGCCGTCCCCCCCTGTTATTGTTACATATAAGGGTTTTAAAACCCTTATTCAATCCTATCGTATCGACAACTCTCAGAAGGGGGTAAAACACTTTAATTTTTTAGATCTCTCAAAGAGTACTAAGGAATTCTCAAAGGTATCTAAAGTTTAATCTTCTAATCAGGTATGATATCAAAAACCTCTATTTAATTCATGATTAATTTTGATTTTTATGTATTATTTATTATTTAAACCCAACAATTAGTATCAGAGCCAAGTTAGGATTTGTAGAAATCAAAATAGTAAAAATTAATTTATTATGTAGCATACGTAAATCGGTGTATTTGAAATCGCACTGATTACCTTTGTGTCCTCGATTTTCGTGAGTGATTAATCATCTGAAAATTGTTTGTTTGTATTGGCATATGCATAATCAGTTGATTCTAGTTTTCGTGGGTGAGTAATTGATTCACCTATTTGAAAATATTTTGTGCAAAAAATTTATTGCACGCCAAACGAGAATTTGTTAAGCAATAAATTTGTTATGCTATATATATATATATATATATCAGTTTGTTGCCATCATATCGATTTGTTAAACAATAAATTTGTGAGGTATGGTCCTTGATCTTGTGTTTTAAAGAGAAAAGAAATACGTACAAACAGCAAATTGGTTGGTGCACTTAATAATTGTAGTCATGGTTATAAGTGTATATATATATAGCAAGAGGAGTTCAAAAAGTAAACTATTCTTAGGCACAAGTAATCTGCTGGTCTGAGAATGCCGCACAACCCACTATAGAATAGAGAAGTCTATATCCCAAGCGTCGGTGCACTTGGATATTGAGTTAGACTTGATTTTCGTGCATTGGAAAGTATTGTTTATTTTTTATTTATTTATTTTTTGTTTTTTTTTTTTTTGATAGTATATATGGAGACGAACTCGTTAGATTAAACTAGAGACTGATGCCTATACTTTTGGGTCAGTTTTGTATTCTCTACTTTCTTGCACAATCAAATAATTTTGTATGCACAATATAGATATATGTATATATACTATATTGTGCATAATTGAGTAATGACTAATATTATATTGTGCATAATTGAGTAATGAATGCTTTAAATGTTATGGTAAATATGTATAAATGTGTACAGTAATTTAAAATTTGCATTCTATATTCAGTATGTGAATATATGGGGCATAATTTACTGATCTGTGGTGAACTAATTAAATATTTAATCAATATATATTCAATTCAAGTTCTAATATGTGTACAGTAATTAGTTGATGTTAAAGAATAGTTGAATAGAAATTTTCTTTGAAATTTTATCATCAATTAGATTATTTGCTTGACAATATTGTGAATAAGTGGTTTATTCATGAATAGTGAGAATAAATGTTATAGATTTTCTTAAGATTGTATTACATATACAAGTCAGCTTTAGCTTGAAAATTTATGGGATTTGTGTGCTATAAGTAAAAGCAGTATTAACTTGATTGATTGAAAGAATCTAATATTTTAAATTGTTTACTGAATATATAATCTACATGTATCAAGTATTTATAATTTTCTTTCAACTAAAGTATAGAAAGAACTAAGATTTTTTAAATCTTGATTGATGTGCATGTTATTATATTGTTCATTGTAATTTCTTAAGATGTATGAGGAGGCTTTATTTTATTTGTATTAAAACTATTTATATTACAGTTAAATCAAGTGTTCCATAATATTTGGGTTTAGTTTATGTGCATTATAAAGAAGTTGTTGAACTTAAATAAATGGAACTTCTGCACTATAGGTCTTCCTTGGGGTTTAGGAAGACTGGTAAAGTGACCGTAGCAAAGGTAATAGCTAAAGTGGGTGATGTCTACCAAAAGGTGACCCGCTTATGGAGGTTATTATTTTATTAAAATTTTAAGACATTGGTCTTATTGAGGTCTTACAGTGCACTTACTTACATAAGGGCATTTATTCTGCCAAAAGGTGATCAATGTCTTAGTGTGGGATAAGTGAGTAGAATATTTGAGAGTGCTTGGATTATAATTAAATAACCATCTTGCCAAAAGGTAATGGAAGTGTTTAGCAATAATTCAAGTATAATCAAATAAGTCTATATGAGATTTATCGCAAGTTTGGGAGGTAAAGTAAAATCTAAAATTCTGCCAAAATGTGATTTTAGATGACATTTTATCTGTTCCCGCAAGGTGGATAGTTTTTGCACATAGTAAAACACCCTGAGAAATTTGGCTTAAAACCCCAAGCACGAATTAAAATAATAATCCCTACAATTATGACATATTATTTTATATGTTGTTTATGTGGTGTTATTCAATATAACATTTATTCAAGTTACAGGCACTTTCGTAATTTTAAAGATAGCTCATAGGGATTGAACCATTGAATGGTTAAAAATTATATTGTCTAGAAGACAAGTTTTGATATTATATTGGGTTACTTGGACTATGAGTCTGTGTTTTTTTTTTTTAAGAAGAAACTTATATGCCCATTATAGAGTTTTTTTAGGTAGAAAAGTTGTTACATTTTAAGTGGACTAAAGGTACGACTATGCCATTAGATTAATTTATGCTTCTATTGGTGCTACTATTCATGGTGGTATTCTTAGACTTGATACTGCCAAGGAGCTTCTTGATTTGATCAAAAAAGAGTTAATGAATATTAAGAAGCAACTACAATACTATTATCTGATATGGTTTATGTCAGTCAGATATGATGGCAATGGTTCAGTGAGGGAGTACATCTATAAGATGTGCAAGCTGGTTAGTGATCTGAGGTAGTAGGGAATCATATTTGATGATAAGTTATTTGTCCACTTCGTAACCTATTTTCTACTTAGGTTTTTCAGCTTTTCAAGGTGAATTATAATTCACAAGAAGTTAAATGTGGCATTAACCAGCTGTTAGCACTTTGTGTGATAGAAGGGGAGTGACTCAAGGGTGTTAAAATCGAGTCAGCTCATCTTGCCGTGACAGCAAGAATCGTTTCAAAAATAAACTAGGCGGCAAGAAAGTGTATAAGGCTAAACTGAATAAAAAAAGACAGAACAATACATGAAAAGACATTGATCATGGTATGATAAATGTTGGTTCTGTAGAAATAAAAGACATAAAAAAGAAAAGGCTATTGTGGTGAAAAAGAAAAACAAAGCAAGAAAGAAAATTGCAATGTTAATATTTGAGTCAAACTTGATAAAAGTATAGGTATAGACATGGTAGATGGATCCGGATGTGGTCATACCTACTTCTTATTTTTCAATAGACTCGATATCGTTCGAATAAAATCATGTTTTGGTTAGAGATGATTTATCTATGTTATGCATAGGATATTGGGAAATGTCTCTCAAAAGAGACTTGAACGCTTTGTCAATGATGAAATTATTGGGTCACGAATTTTATGCGTTGGTTGTGTCAAAGGACAAATGCAGAAAAATGCAATTTTTGAGGCTAGTTGGTCATTTGGTCTTTTAGAATATATTTATACCGAATTTTGTGGTCCATTTTTTATTGTAACTCGTTTGCGGTAAAGGTATTTTATTATCTTCATTGATGGGTTCTCAAGGTATGATTGTGTACTTAATCACCAGAAGTCCGAAGCACTTGATGTGTGTAAAATATACCAGACTAAAGTTGAAAGTAGTTGGGTATAGTGATTATGGTTTTAAGATTGGACTAAGGTGGTGAGTTTTGAGAATGGATAAAAAGGGTGTAAATTGTAGTACTTTCAGTATATACTTAAAGAGTAGAACATTGTGCCACAGTATATCATTCCTAGTTCTCCTACGCAAAATAAAGTTGTAGAAAAGAGAAAGTGTAAGGATGTCTTATAGAGACAGAGTTATATAATATAAATATCAAGAAGCTTGATACTTATACTATCAATAATTATTTTATTGGGCATCTTGAAAGATTAACGGATTTGAGATTTTTTTTTCTGTCCAATATACCTATGGATATTATTGATATATATCATACAAATTTGATGACAGTGACGAATCTAGTGAGAGTTTTGAATACTGTAGTTTTTTTTTTTTTTTTTTTTTTTTTTTTTTTTTGGCAGATGAACAACATTCAGTATCTATTCCATTTATTTCAGAATCAAATTTTGAGGCCCACAGGGGATGTAAAAAAAAAAATGTTAGGACAAGTCTTGGTCGCCTTGGGCCTCAAATTTTAGAGGCCTCAAATTTTGAGGCCCAAAGGGGATGGATAATGGAAAAATAAATAAATAAGTTAGGGCAAGTTTCAGACGACACAAATCTGAATCTGCTTCAACACTCCGCAGGGCGCAGCCTCCGCTATCGCCTCGGGTGACGAGGTATGTTCATCCTCTATCTCTCTTCTCTCTCCTTTTGCATGAATGGATCTTTTATATATGTTTCTTTCTTTCGTTCATCTCATCATTTGATTTGTTCTAACTTTGGTTCGTTTGATTCGGGTCTTTACCTTTGTTCTAATAGTGAAAAGTAGCTTCCAAACTAGGTTTTTTTGTGTGTGTCACTGTGTGTGATGGCTATCAAAAGCTGAATGAATATATTATGGTTCTCTTAGTATTTTTAATAAATATGTGCCTTTCTACATGTGTCTTTCATGGCGATCGAGTCCATAATTATGGCAGGTACTTTTTGTTTTTTCCTCTCCCTAATTCCACTCCAATCTCACAACAGCAGCAACCATACCCCTTTTCATCATAATTTTTTGCATTTTCACATTCAATCATACGAAAATTAAGGATCCCTTCTGTTGGGTTGAGCCTTTGAGGTAATAATTAACTTTTTCGATCTCTAAATTATGCTCATACTTAAAAGTGCCAAATTAAGGATTTTTTATATTTTATTTTTATATGAAGATACAAACCACCATTATTGATTGGCTCTGCTAGAATTTCAGTTAATAATACTGTCAAAGCACCTTTAAAAGAAAAAAGCTCTTCCAAAAATGACGATGCCATTTTGGCAACGAATAAGACAAAAAAAAAAAAAAATTACAGCGACTTGGACCATGAGTCAGCCCGCGAGCCCTTGTGGGCCCACCCATTTTCTGTGAGACTGGTGGAACGCTTCTGGGCCGTTTGGCTCGCGAAAAGAGCCTTCCGCGAGCCCGGCGTGGATGCTCTAAGCAACTGTCTATTGCATAATTGTTCAACACCCCAACTAACCCTTAGGGCTAGTTTGGTACAGTGGAATGGAATAAAAGAAAGTGAAATGGAATGGTTTTTTTTTTTTCATTTTCGTGTTTGGTGTCAATTTTAAAGTTAGAATCATCATTCCCTACTATTCTTGGAGAATGGTCATTTCATCAAAATCATTCCACCTTCAAATAAAAGGAAGGACCATTCCATTCCATTCTCATCCCATTCCTACATCTATTCTCATTCCATTCCAATTCATTCCACCACACCAAACTAGCACTTAAAGAATTTTAAAAAATAAAAATAAGAAGAAGAATAAATAGCCTTTAGACTCATTTATCATCTTTCTATTGAACTTTGACTTCCATAGAATAAAAAGGCCGAAAATATAAATAGAAAGTTAAGGGTATATTGTCTAGATAGAAAGTTAAAGGTAATAGAAAGTTAGTAGCCCCCAAAAAATAATTTTATTGTAGATAAACTTAATTTATTGTTCAAAATTTCATAATAAATTTTAATTTGACCTCCCAAAATATTTTCAAAATATTTATTTAGTGGCCCAAAAATAGAGAGTGAAAATAAATTCAACTTATTTTCTCTTTAAACTAATATAATATCAACTTGGAATCTTTTAGCTATACTGTAAAAAACTTAAATCTTGTTAAATAAAAATGTAAATTTATTATTATTCAATCCCTACCCAAAAATGTAAATTCATTTTTTTCTTAATGATATTATATATGTTAATATATATATTTTTTTCTGGATTTATTTTATTTATTTATTTATTTTTTCTTTCGTATGTGTCTTTGTTGAAGATTTTAAGAGTTTAATCTTCCCATTCTTCAAACTTTGGTGTGAATCCAAGAACAACGAGACAATATGGTGTAAATACTCTTTAAATGTTTTCTGGTTTTTGTTTTTTCTTTACAATGTTGATGTGTGTCTTGGTTTTTAAATGTTTTCTGGGTTATTTTCACATTGTTGTTCAATATAGTGTAAACACCGTTAATAACAAACAAGACCTATTTTTTAGGTTTTCTTCTACTCAATGCCCAGTGTAAATATTTTCTGGATTTTTTTCTCAATGTTAATTTGTGTGCTTGTTGAAGATTTTCAGGGTTTAACATTTCAATTCTTCAAAACTTCAAATCCAATGGAGGAGAATCTACAGCAAGAGGTTGAGGATTTCTGCCACATCTCTCGATTTGACAAACCTCCCTTAATAATCCGCTATGTGGAGAATCTGACTTGTAGCGGATTAGTAAGGGGGTTTGTCAAATCGAGAGATGTGCCTGAGAGATTCCAAACATGCTTGATCCAGATGACTATTGGCTATCTGGTGAAAGGAGAGCACAAGTGACTCAGATGGTGGAGGAGATGAGAGGAATTCTTTGTACTCTGGGAGATAATGGAAGGGGATTACTGAAAGAAAGATCTTGGTGAGGTAAAGGATGTGCCGAGTAAGTTTCATAGCCCGCGGGTGGAGATTACATTATTAGTTGCCAGATAGAAATTATCTTCCAATTTTCAGAAAAATTGCAGGTATAATTGTTTACTACTACATTAGTACGTTGCAGACAATACTATTTCTTGGTTACTTCCACTGTTGGAAAGAGTGTTGTTAACAACTCTATATCTCCTACAGAAAATTATGTATTATTTGCTTTATCTTTAATGTGGTTCTTTCCTATCCAACCACATAAAAGTTGGAATTCTTAAAATTTGTTGACATATGGTGCCAATGATGCATCCACTTGTTCACATGATATGGCATGTCTGAATCATGGCTAGCACCATCTTCACCGGTCGTATGACTAGTTTCAACTCTGAGCTTGTATTTTTAAAGAGCTTCTCTTTGTGATTTCAACTCTTACCTAATTATCAGATAGTTACTTAATAATCAAATATAAATTACTTCTGATCTAATTGACGCTTGACCCTTGTCATGCCTGTCACTAGTCCAGTAATTGTCTGGTCATGAAATATGTTTCCAAGCAATTTCTTATAAATTGAAAAAAATAATAATAGTAAGGGGTCAAGATGAGAGATTTATTAACCTTTGAAGCAAGAAGAAATATTAATAAAACTAGCGCTACCTTCTTAGTTTATATAGAGTCAAAGGCTCACATTGTCAAGGGACTATGCATGTTCAGCTCAATGTTCTTTAGCAGGTAATCACACTGTTCT